>NC_140587.1:609036383-614681653 GCF_964204655.1 Triturus cristatus
TATTGTTACTGCAGAGCATGATGCAAATGGCAGATGGTTACTAACGCGCTTGTCCAATGGTTCAGATGATTCATATGTCATGAATTTTATACGACCCCCAACATCGATGACCCTCTTTTTTGGCGTTCTATCGATAAAAAACTTTCTGATATCCCACAGAATGCTAGAACAATTGCTGGTGGTGATTTTAATTTGCCCTTAGATCCTATTTTAGATAGACATTCTGCTTTCCAGTTTCGTCCCCTAGGGCGCATAAGCAACTGCTCAACATGTGCTCCTTCTCATCATCTGATTAATGCATGGAGATTGCATAATCCTTCGGGTAGCGATCTCACCTTTTTCTCATCTCCACATTCTAGCTTTTCTCGTACTGATTATCTTCTAGTTGATGTGCCTCTTTTAAAACATACCATTAATGTTATGATCCATCCAATAGTCATCTCTGATCACGCTGCGGTCTCTTTGACTATCCTTAATCTTACGGATACATGAGGTTCTCGCACTTGGCACCTTAATATGGAGATTTTGGATGACAAAGATGAAGTCAAGGAGCTTAACAAAGGAATCATAATTTCTTTTAAGAAAATGAACTTTCGGTTAATTCCCCAATAGTTCTGTGGGACGCATTTAAAAGGTACCATTCGGGGTCATATTATCAAACAAATGTCTAAACGGAATAGTGATATCAGAAGATCGTTGCAGTCTTTGGAAGATGAGATCAAAAGTAACGAGATTTTATATAGAGGCACTAATGATAAGTCTATTTTACATGATATCAAGAACCTCAAGTATTCTTTCAATACTATAGTTACTAAATGTGCTTATCTTGACGTACACGCTCAAAAATCTCGCCGTTTGTTATTGCACAATAGAGCTGGTAAGTTGCTAGTTGCCACCTTAAAATTTCAGAATAACAATATTAAAACTACTCACATTTCTTCTATTACTGATAAAAATGGCTCTAAAAAATGTCATACTCATGAAATTCTTGAAGTCTTCCGTGATTTTTTATGAAAACTTATATACTCTTAAAGATCCATGTAACATTTCCGCAAGTCAACAATTTCTAAATGGATTCCCTGTAGCCTTTTATAAAACTTTTTCTTTCTCAATAATTCCATATCACAAGACTGTTTTTGACAATTGTGCTCTTTCAGGTAAGGTTTTGGGCTCAGCAGCTGAGGCTACTATTATTGTAATCCTGAAAGATGGCAAGGATCATTCTGATCTTAAAATTGCCGTCTAATTTCATTATTGAATATGGAAGCAAAGATTTTTTCCAAAACGTTTAGAATGTCATATCCCTAGTCTTATCCACGCTTCTCAAACTGGTTTTGTTAAAGGGAGACTTGCCAGAGATAATATTCAAACTTTTTGTCATATTTTAGAGAAAGCCAAACTTTCATCATTGCCGTCGGCGGCGATCGCTCTTGATGCTGAAAAGGCTTTTGACAGTCTCATTGCCTTTTTTACATGCAGTTCTACAATCTCATAATCTCGGTGACTCTTTTATTAATATGGTAATGTCTCTTTATGCACAGCCAAAAGCCAATATTCATGTTAATGGTGCAACATCTTCCTTTATTAATCTTTGTCAGGGCACTAGGCAAGGGTGCCTTTATCACCGCTTCTTTATTTACTATCTATTGATCCACTTCTTTGTTTATTTAACTGAACCAAGGTATCAAAGGATTTCAATTTGGTTCACGTACACTTAAAACAGCCGCTTATGCGGACGACATCCTTATCTTCTCGGAGGATATTGCTATGGCGCTTCCTGTTATTTATAATACCATAAGTGAATGTTCTCTTGTTTCTGGTTATTCTCTGAACAAAGAGAAAAAGGAAATGTTTCCCCTTAATTCGTTCTGTTTCCCCTCTCATATGGGTGACTCAGGATTTAAATGGCAATCGACTCTTATCGAATATTTAGGAATTTGGTTTTGTAAGGACCTTCCAGATACTATCTCTTACAATGAATCTTATATAATAACTAAAATAAAAGACCTTTTGTCTTCTTGGTCCCCTATGTACAGCTCCTGGTGGGGAAGAATTCAAACTCTTAAGATGATGATAACACCGATTATAAATTTCTTATCTTCTATGTTACCTGTGAAGCTGTCTTCTTCCTTCTTTCATGAGATTGATTTAATTACATCCACATTTCTGTGGAATTGTAAGCGTGCTAGAATCGCTTATAAACACCATAGGAAGTCCTCTGTTTTGGGTGGCTGTAATTTACCGGATTGGAAGTTATATCAAATTGCATTCTTGGCTTCGCAGAGTATTCTTTGGTTCCTGCCAGACTCTCTTCATACACCCCCGTGGATGTATATTGAACGAGACTTGTGTTCACCTCTTTCTACTTCTTCTTTATTTACTGCTTCTAAATTTTTTCTTGGTCACTCCCAGCGCATTATTCTTGACACAATTAATGCACTAAAATATTTGGATAAAACAATATCTACACCTATCCATACTTCGAGATGGTCTTCTTTATGGTACAATACTAAAATTCCTACTGACATTGATCCTACTACGGTTTCCTCTTGGACTGCCCGTGGTATTAGTTTGGTCAAGCATCTTTATGACTCCAATAATGACCTGCTCCCTTTCTCTTTTCTAGTCACAAAATTTAACCTCACAAATATGGATTTTTATTCATTTTTGAAGTTGAAAGTTGCTCTTTCTAAAGTATCCTTTTCCATAGATTCGACTACTATTTCAGTTCTTTCTATGTGGTATAGTTCAGGCCATACTGCTTCACGAATATACAAATTTCTCTCTGCCTCACTTCCCTCACAGTCCACAATTACTTATGATAAATGGTCTCATCATTTTGAACCTGACGTTTTTAAAAATATCTCACAAGCGACCTTGGCAAATCATTGGAAAGTTATCCCTACATAATACAATTTCCCCTTCTCTTATTCAATCTAAAGTTTTTACTTTAAATGTCCTTCATTGGACCCCTGCTTGTTTACATAAATTGAAACTAAGAGGTAGTGATCTTTGTTGGAACTGTAATTTGCAACCAGGTACTCATCAACATATGTTTTTTGAATACACTTTATTACATTCCTATTGGGATTTAATACGGAAACATTTATCACTCATCCTTAATAAATCGTTGGAGCTTTCTTTGCCTTTGATCTTTTTGGGTCCTTGGGCTTCAACTTCCCCTTTACCCCTTGACCATACGGATATGCAACTACTGGACTTACTTATATCCATTGCTGTTAAAGTTATCTTAACAGAATGGAAATGTTTTCATCTTCTATCCTATCATACTTGGTGGGCATGGGTATCTTATCTTCGTAGTGCTCACACTTTTGTTGAAGAGAAGCATTATTCCCCTGCTATTTCTAGTAATGTATGCCCTTCACTGGATACTTATATAAATGTGTCCTCTCAGGGATTAATAGCCCAATGTCCTTTTGACTCTACTCTTTAGATTTTTTTTACAATCAAAGCAGATGTTCCCACCTCTTTCTATTTGCTTTCTTCTTTCTCTTCTCTCCTTTACTTTTTCCATCTTTTCTTTTTTCTTTCTGTTTTCTTTTTTATTCTCTGTTCTTGTTTACCAGCAATTCGACTGGTGTATGAACTTCACATGTTTATGTGATGGTATTTCTATTTACTCCGTATACCTGGGTTTTATAATACTATCTGTTCGATATCATAACATATCACATTTGTCATCTCTGTTTATATGGTGGATCCCCCTCGTTCTAATGAGATATGTTTATCTTTTTTCTACCCCAGCGCATTAATTGCTGCTATGAAATTTGTTTTTGTTCTGTACTCCCTTTGTTTTTTAACCTACTATTTATTTTCTAATGCTATGTTGAATTGCAATATATTATCAATGTGTTATCTCTTTTAAATAACAATAAAAATATTTGAAAAAACAAAAAAAACATACTCTCCTTTCCATATATTCTTCTCTTTGGTACTTACGACCAAATGGCTACCTAATGCATCCTCAAGAGCCACAAATGGTAGCTTTTTGTCACTCTCATTTCCATTGTCCTTCTCTTTTTCATCTTTGTCCTTATCCTTCTAAACCGTGGCAGGTGGGGTGGATAAATTTGCTATATTGCTTATGTCTGCTCCTGCTTCCTGTACTTCTCCTTCTTTGTCTTTTCCTGTATTCACCTTCGATCATGTATGTTCCTTAAACCCATCCTTATTACCATTAATCCCCATCTGTCAGTCATGTCCAACCCTCACCATTTGTTTTTGATATATTTTTCCCATGATTCAAAGAGCTCTTTTTGAAATGCCAAACAGACTCTCACTCCTTAACTCCCTTTCCCTTTCATGTCCCTCATCTAATGCCTCTTTGATAATATCCCCATTGTACTTTACCCTGACGACTATGAATCATCATTCTCACTGCCTGACCAATCCATTTCACTTGCTCAATCACTGCCTTCCTGAGTAATTTTTGGTTGATGACCAGTCTTCTCCCTCCACTGTCTGGCACTGCTTGTGTCTTATCTCTGTCATAGAATCTAACCTGTCATTGGGCGGTGCTCTCAATGTGTCCACTTCTGACTTGTCCCCCATCCTCCTGTTCATTGGTGTGTCCATCCCCTCTGTGCGGTATTCTCCGAATCTAGGAGGGATGTCAGTTCTTCTTCATTCATCTCAAAACTTTATCTGTAAAGTGAACTCTCTTCTGCTTCATCCCTCGCCTCCTTCACAATGTCCATCAGACCTGCCGGACTGCTGCCTGTCCTCTAACAGGTATGAATCTTCTAACCTCTTTCCTTTCTTTCTCATATCTCCCTTCATCACACTGAGAGTGAACTACCACTACTACTGATTTCATTTGTCTCCTACTTCCCGCCTTTGCTTTCTCACAGTCCCCTTCTGATACATATCCCAGGATGTCTCTGACAGTCTCCGTTGATATGGTCATTGCCTCCAAATGTGACCTTCTTTCTCCTCTGCTGTGCTAGAAGCCACAGCTTCTGTCATCACTGTTATCTTCTTGAGTGAGGTCGCCCTCGAGCCTCTACCTGCTAGTTTTGGAATCTTCGAAGGATGAGTGATTGTGTGATGTGAGAACCTCAAGCCGCAGTAGAGATATCCTAGGGTTCTGCTCCCATCTGTTCTGATGCTAAGTTTTCGTCACATGTTTGTGTTTGGAAATTTCTCAGTGTTGCAGAAGCCCAGGTCCCCAGCCCCCTCAGTTCCTGTAGCCCCACATTCCTGTCCTGACACTGACAGCACTCCAGACATGTGGGTACTCTATTGGTTGTTATTTAGCAGAATGCTCTTTTCCCTTACAGCTAATGCCCTCTTTTCGGTGTACTTACGTCCTGAACTGTCGCTTACCTCCCTCAATGGGAGGCATGGATAAAGTGGGCTGTGGCCCAGGACCCCACCCCTTGTTCTTCACACATTTATGCCTTGATGGCCTTGAATTATTTTTAAATATAGATTGTTTTAAATACTATTTTCTTTATTTAATTATTTTTAATATGGTTAATGCGTGTGAGTCTATTATAGACATTTTGCAGATAAATGTTGTGTTTATGTTTTTCAACAAAAAAATTTAAAACTAGGCTCTTCCAACTGTGAATGAATACTGGTTTCCCTCATGGTGCCTGACCCTCTGCCCCTTCTTCCCTCTGATATCTGGTATCGTAGTTGTCTGATAGAGCAGCGGAGCGCGGAGACACACCAGTGATGTAACCAGGCGCTTTATAAATGCTATAATAATAAATAATAATAACACCATCAGCATCCATAAAAAAGTTCCTTTAAGATCAAAACAGGACCTCACATATGAGAACTGGGAGGGTGTCATGCAGATTATTTTCAGTAATATTAGTAAGGTACTGCTGTGTTACAATATTGAAAACATCCATCATTATCCCAGACTATTAGATGAAAACACATTTGAAATGTGTACCAGCATGCCTGGGCACTGTCAGTGACCTGGCCAAAGGGCATGAAGAGCTGAAACTGGATCATAAATTTAAAGCTGTTCCGAAAAGGGGGCCCTAAAAGTTTTGACCAAGGGCTACCGAAATCCTTCAGATGTCCCTGCCTCCTCAGGATGCACACCCCTGCCCTAGGGGTAGTAGCTCTGTAAATTTCTGAGCATTTGGTGTGCTTGGACTCTCCGGGTGAATTACACTAAGCCACGGTCCTACGCTGTGTGACTGCTTATTGTTGTGTCCGCTTCACAGTCTATGACGTGGATGATAGTCGTAACTTCCTGGTCGTTGGATCTGACTGGGACGGATATCTTTCCCCTCAGTGGCAGGGGGGTTTGGCTCCCGTAGGCAAATTACCTGGTTTGGGACAGGGTGATCGGTGGACGGAGTTGGAGGCGCCGGTATTGCTGAAGACCCATCACATTGACGGACGCCCCAGTGTTGATAATTGCTATCACCTCCGATCCAGCGATACTAATCATACAGGTGGGCTGCAGCCACCTGCGGCGCTAGAGCTCCCGTGTAAACAAGATCAGGTACATCTCCCCTTTGCCATCGTCTGTGGAGGAATCTTCTGGTCCTTGGTATCGTCGGCTTGTTCTTAGTGCCTCTTCCTTCGGCGTGAAGTCTGTAGTGGACAGGTGTTGTGCTGCCTGTGAGGGTGGCTTTTGTCCTTGTGTGTTGTAGCCTCGATTCGGTCTCCAGCACACTGCCGCAAAGTGATTGGGGATCCCACAGTTTGCACAGGTTTTTCTTGCACAGGACAGTTTTTTGCCACTTGTGGCTCATGCCCACAGTATCCACACTGTGTCTTGGGCGTTTCGGGCCTTGTCTTCTTGGGCGTGTCGCTTCGTGTCTTTGTGCAGAGGGCATTGGCCCTCTCTGTCTTGATGGTCTCTGGTCTTCCTTGGGGCTTCGTCCTCGCCAGTATGAGGATGTCTTCCAGAGTTATACTTGGCTGGCGTAGTATGAGTCCTCTGAGCGTCTTGTCTCTGCACCCTTGGATCATCTGGGCTCTTATCTCCTTGGGTTGATCATCCTCTGTACATGTGCTGGTCAATTCGCGCAGGCGGCCTTAAAATGCATCAATCGACTCCTCTTCCCATTGGCGGGCCTGGCGCTACTTGAAACGTTCAAAATCAGGATTCAGTTGGGGGTTGAAATGCGCATCTAGAGCCGCAACCACAGCATTGTAGTCCGTGGCGATGCCTGTATTCGGTAGGTGTTTGAACAACTTGAATATTTCATCCCCAGCATAGTGGAGACGCAATGACCTCTTCACAGCCCGGTCGGTCTCCCTTGTGGCTACAAAATAGTTATTCAGGCATTTTATCCAGATTTTCCACCTAGGGGACGCTGTGGTTGGATCTTCCAATTCACTGAAGGGTGGCAGTACCCCGGTAAGTGCGTGTTGCACAGAGAATCTTTGCTGGGCCTGGTTGTCATCACTCATGCTGTCTGTGGGTAGGTATCTGTAGCTCTACCTTGATGGTGCCCCCAATTGTACCCGTCCCTGGGTGGGTGCTCCCTTCCCTTGACTACTTCCTGGTGCGCTGTGCGTCTCCTTTGCTGCCTACTCACTTCAATCACTGTGGTGGTATAATGTAGTCCTGTACTGTTTCCTCTCTGCCCCTGGCTCCTCTTGACGTTATGAAGCGCTCACTTGTTCCTGCCTTGATTCCCATTTCTTGTCAGTATTCTTTTTTTTCTCTGTCCCTTTGTCCTTCACTAATGTTCCACCCGTGTAACTGCCCACGTGTCCTGCTTTCCTTTCCACTGTGTTTTTGGCCTCGTGTGACCGTCCAATCGTTCCGGTGGAGGGCAGCTAACTCCCACATGAGCCTCTTCCCGACGAGGCAGGCACCCTGGCCCGTCCGACTCCTCACATCTGGGGCATGCAGGCACACACCTTGCCTTGCGGAGGCACCGCAGCACGCTCCTCGCCAGCGCTTGTTGGGCAGGGCTCATCGACACCGCCCCAAGAGTGGCAATCTAAAGCACCGATCAGCACCGCCTCTGCAGCGATCACACACGGCGTGCAGGAAGCAAGGAGGCACGCACTCAGGCTGGGACAGTTCTGGGGTGCCGCCGGGCACTTCTTTGGGGCAGTTGGACATGTGGGGCACCGCAGCACGATAACACACACCCGCGGGGCACAGACACTTCCTCCGTCGTGTCTTGTGCCGTGTAGCAGGTCACGGTTCTGCAGCATGCGGTAGCTTCACTAGCCGCGGATGAGCCGGACAGGGCGGCTGGGGAGAGCGAGGGTCACGGCCTACCCTCGTCGCCAGTTTGGTGTCCAGGGAGGTCGATAGCCAGGTAAGGCCTAATACAATGCAGCAATGACTGAGACACACACACTTATCTAGTGGTATTGGGCGATGACCTGCGTGCGTGCTGACCCCTTTTATTTAACCCCGCAGGCCATGCCTGGCCTGCAGGTGACATGGTTGCTGTTCCGGCTAACGAGCCGGAACACAGGACTGCTAACTGTTACAGAAGTCAAAGAGTATTGCTACTTGGGTATTAATTAGGTACCTAACTTAACCTCTGTCATCATCTATGTAATGCAATGGGGTGTTGCTAGAGTAAGTTACTTTTATGTGAAGTGTGGCAAGTGGTCAACAGCCATCACAAGCATATGTGTCTAAGAAAATGTCTCTGCTGATTAGGGCACCTTCATCAGTTTCTTTAACACTGATTGGAATCTGCTTCAGGTAGAAAAACCTGAATGGGTGCAGTTTCTCTGCTTGAGAATCACATTATACCAATCAGCACCCATAGTGAGTACCAATGCTCGCCTTTAGTCAGACAATGGAACAACGCATGTGATGAAGAAAGAGGCCTTCCAGGTAACCCTACGGGAAACATTTCAGGCCTTTTTAACAGGATACAGAGCACCTGTTCAATTTGTGAGGGCAGAGATCAACAACGCATGAGCGTTAGGACGCAAGGAAAGGAAGGGCAAGTGGAAAGGACAATGTAGCCAAAGTAAATTCAAAGCTTAGGGTTATATTTCATTATTATTATTATTAGTTATATTATCATTATTTATTATTAGTAATTAAGGAGATTGGGCATGTGTGGGGGGAAATTAAAACAATGTTCCATCCTTCAAACTCCCCTTCATACAGAGTCTTCCATACTTCTGCATTTGAAAATTCTTCTCCTTTAACCTGCATAATAAAAAACAAACCATTAATAAATTGGGTGGGAACAGCAGAGGGATAATATTAGCCTATGTGCCTTTAATAAAATCATGATTTTCTACCCATTTCTAAATGTGGAAAATCTGCATTTTACATCAAGGCCCGGAGGCCAATATTATGCATGTTCAAAGTTCATCCAAAACTCTATCTAACACATTTTCCACAGGTTAAAAATAAAACCTCTTAATCTGTGACTCATTACTCCAATCTGCAGCCTTCATAATTCCACCTAAACTAAAACCTCTCATATACGCCTTGCTTGCCATAGCCCCTCTAACAGAAGGAGCCCCAAAAATACTAACATTCACTCCAGTAATGACGCTCACCTGGGCAGGATTGAAAGGATATTGAAAACAGTGCGCAGTCTCGAGTAAGTTCACTTTGCTGCTGCCCGTGAACAAGGAAACAAGCTTTCTGAAACGCGTTGGGCAAAAGGAATATTAAAGGGAATATTATGCTGACTTTTGACATGCTGTGCATAATTTTTATCCCGGTGAGGAGTGTGCTTTGTGTTTTGAACACTTTGTGGAACAGTATATATCACTGCAGTCCAAGCCGTGTTTAAGCGCACCACCGCATGTTATCAAAGGCGGGTCTGTGACTGTGAATGGAGCCTGCAGAACGCTGGAATCACTTATTGGCATGACAAGACGCATCTTATTATCCACCTTATCAAGGGAAAAATATTATTGCAGGACATTTGAGCAGCACAGTTCGGGTGATTTTTGTTATTGAAACTATGATTACCAGCATGCACTGCCTGAAGTAATGACGCTCACCTAGGCAGGATTGAAAGAATATTGAAAACAGTGGGCAGTCTCGAGTAAGTTCACTTTGCTGCTGCCCGTGAACAAGGAAACAAGCTTTCTGAAACGCGTTGAGCAAAAGGAATATTAAAGGGAATATTATGCTGACTTTTGACATGTTGTGCATCATTTTTATCCCGGTGAGGAGTGTGCTTTGTGTTTTGGACACTTTGTGGAACAGTATATATCATGGCAGTCCAAGCCGTGTTTAAGCGCACCACCGCATGTTATCAAAGGCGGGTCTGTGACTGTGAATGGAGCCTGCAGAACGCTGGGATCACTTATTGGCATGACAAGACGCATCTTATTATCCACCTTATCAAGGTTAAAATATTATTGCAGGACATTTGAGCAGCACAGTTCGAGTGATTTTTGTTATTGAAACTATGATTACCAGCATGCACTGCCTTAAGTAATGACGCTCACCTGGGCAGGATTGAAAGGATATTGAAAACAGTGCGCAGTCTCGAATAAGTTCACTTTGCTGCTGCCAGTGAACAAGGAAACAAGCTTTCTGAAATGCGCTGAGCAAAAGGAATATTGAAGGGAATATTATGCCAACTTTTGACATGCTGTACATCATTTTTATCCCAGTGAGGAATGTGCTTTGTGTTTTGGACACTTTGTGGAACAGTATATGTATATGTAATGTATATATATATATATATATATATATATTCACTGAAAAAAACATAGGTTTTAGGGAAAGTTATAGTTAGTTGGACATTTCACTCATACAAAACCATAGAAATTCCCCCGGTTTAGTTAGTTCAGCTAACTATAACTCGCGCCACCGCAATGCACTGTTGATGACGTCACATATTACATCACTCATGACATGGTCAGTTACATCACTGATGACATCTCAAATGACATCACTGATGACATCACTGATGACATCATCCATGTGATAATTTGATGCATCTTCTCACACCCTAATATAAACTTTGATACACCCACTCTAAATTACAGACTGACATTCTCAAAACCATAAACACTCCAACACCAATAGCAATCTCAGCAGGCTATGAGTTGTCTTACGGAGTCGGTTTAGATAGCGGTCACGTGACCATATATTCTTGCTATGACTTCTCTCATTTTATTTTATTTTGATCAGGTTTGAGCAAACTTGCATTATGCAGGAATGGCCGGTCGCTCAAGATTTGTTCACTAATAACTTTTGGCCGCTTGTTATTATTTATGCGCCTACTTATATTATTTCATGCTACACACAGTAGGTTATTTACACTAAATGTTGGCCGAGTACTTGCAATGGAATACTGTGATGCCTGATCGAATTCATTCGTGTAATGATGTTAAGAACAGCTCAGGCAATGACCCAATTGTGACTATGTTTGCAAATAGGCAATATATCTATAGAAATGTTCATTTACTATGATGATTTATTTATATATATATTCATGATTATTCAATTTCAATGTATCACAATCATGGTCAAGCATTATACAAATATTATTTTGAAATGTAATGCCACGCAAGAGTTGACATGAAATTGCAAGATGTCTGCTGTTTTTCAAGCAATGATGTTTCTTCCATTATCATATGTCCTTTGTTTATGTCACCTAACAAAACTTTATCAGTCATGTTTACTGGCACAACTATTCACGTGAACAAAGCTTTCAAGCTGAAACGCATAATGAATAAACACCCTTGAATTGAAGTTCAAGTGTGGTCCGTATTTCTGAGAGCATACGTTAACGGTAACGTTTTCTTTGGATGAATATATATGTATATATACATATTCACTGAGAAAACCATAGCTTTCAGAGACGTTATAGTTAGAAATTAGCATTTAAAAAACCCTTAGAAATTCATAGAAAAAAACATAGGTTTCAGGGGTGTTATAGTTAGCTGGACATTTCACTCGTAAAAAACCATAGAAATTCCTCCGTTATAGTTAGTTCTGCTAACTATAACTCGCGCGCCCGCAATGCACTGCTGATGATGTCACATATTACATCATTCATGACATGGTCAGTGACATCACTGATGACATCACTGATGACATCATCCAGTGAATGTGGTTTAGTTTGAAATTTAAATATGTATTATATATATACCAATCTGTATTGAAGATTGAGTATTTAGTAACTGTCTGTTTAAGTGAGTAATTAAAAGTGTCTCACTTAATACATGGATTAGTAACTAAACTATGTGAATGTGTGCATCACTGTCTCTGTTGTTGTATAACATGCTGCATGAGTTGGTCACTAACTACATGAGTGTGTATATTAGTTATTGATTAGTTGGGTGAGTATTTGTATGGGACACTGAGTTTGTGTGTGGTTGGATGTGGTGTGTGTAACACTCTGCACAGATGTGTGGATGGTTGATTGACTAGGTGTATAGGTTTAAGAGTGCATGTGGAAACAGTTGTTTGGGTGACTGAGTGTATTTATTTGTGTGTTGGTGAGCGAATATATGTTTTAGTTGTACATCTTCAACAGAGTAAAAAAAATAAAAGGCATTGTATGTGAGAGTTGGTGTATATAAATAAATATATATAAGAGTCAGTGATTGTGAGAGTAACTATATGAATGAGGGAATAATTGTAATGGTGATTTTTTAACATATTAACTATGAGTTACTATGTGTTTGAATAAATGAAGTGTGTGAATAATTGTGTAAGTAAGTAAATGTAAGTGTGATTAATTCTTTTCATGAGTGAGTAAGATGACTGCATAACCAACTAAGATGACTGCTGATGTGTCAATGTCTATATATGTGTATAAGTGCATTTCATAGTGTTCTATTAATTAGTGACTGCATGTATACGTGATTCTGTTGCTGAATGGGTAGTTGTGTGTGTAGACTTAGGAATCAGTGGGTGGGTATGTAGTAACTGGTATTGGTGTGTCAATGGTTTCAAATATGGTACTCTGTATTTTACAGTGAGTGATGAATGGTTATACTAGTGTATGATGAGGTGTATCAGATTGCCACGTGGATGATGTCATCAGTGATGTCATCAGTGATGTCAGTGATGTCATTTGAGATGTCATCAGTGATGTCACTGACCACGTCATGAATGATGTAATATGTGACATCATCAGCAGTGCATTGCGGGCGCGCGAGTTATAGTTAGCAGAACTAACTATAACGTCGGAATTTCTATGGTTTTGTACGAGTGAAATGTCCAGCTAACTATGACACCCCTGAAACCTATGTTTTTTACTGTGAATTTCTAAGGTTTTTTAAATGCTAATTTCTAACTATAATGTCTCTGAAACCTATGGTTTTTGAGTGAATTTCAAAGCTTTTTTAAATGCTAATTTCTAACTATAACGTCTCTGAAACCTATGTTTTTTTCAGTGAATTTCACAGGTTTTTTAAATGGTAATTTTTAAGTGTAATAGTAGTTATACCTATTTTTTTGTACTGATTTTCTACAGTTTTTTAACTGTTTATTTATAAATATTTTATTCATTAAATAACATCATATATTTTCTGAAAATTGTAAAAAAAGAAAATTAAAACTGAAATATTGTTTAATTTTTTTGTTTTATTTTAATATATTTTATTATTTTCTTTAAAAAAAAATGTTTTCCAAAATATTTTTGGAGTCGCGCACCCAAAGCGCGTGGGTCACGGTGGGTGCGTGGATTCTAGCCGCCATTTTAGAAACGTCGTGAAGGATCCGCGTACAGTGTGCGACGGCTGCGTGTTTTTCAGTTACATCATATTCATTCAATATTACGTGATGTGCGTGATTGGTATGCAACCAGTCCGCAACTCCTGCTCCCACGCATTCGCGACATATGCGCATTACGATACGCGATGCTTGCGCGGTGGCAGGTCCCGCGTGACATCATATACGTGCTGGGCAGACTGATACAATAAGAACATAGTGCTGGATGGGTGATTGATGACAGTGCTGCAAACAGAGTGAACACTTAATTTATAAGTGCTTACGTATTGGTGGAGTGATAGGATAAGTAGATAGTGGTAGATAAGTGATTATAGAAGTGCATGGGACAGACTGGACGATTCCTACACTGCATGAGTACTAACTGGGTATTTAGAAGTGTTTATCAATAGTATGTAGCTAGTTAGAGGTCTGCTTGGATAGTGCACAAAATATTATAGATGTACTTGTGTTAGTAGCTAGGCCATTCCATAAGTTCATGACTAGTAACTAGAATAATTACAGTATTACAAACAGAGTGTATAGTGAGTTTATAAGTGCTTAGGTATTGGTGGAGTGATAGGATACGTAGATAGTGCTGGATGGGTGATTGGAGAAATGCATGGGACAGACAGGAGGATTCCTACACTGCATAGGTATTAACTGGGTATTCAGAAGAGCGTATTAATAGTATGTAGCTTGATAGAGATCTACATGCATAGTGTACAAAACATTGTACCTGTACTTGGGTTAGTGGCTAGGCCATTCCTTAAGTATATGACTATTAACTGGAGCAATTTCAGTGCTGCAAAGAGAGTGCATGCTAAATTTATAAGTGCTTAGGTATTGGCAGAGAGATAGGATACGTACATAGTGCTGGATGGGTAAATGGATAGATGCATGGGACAGACAGAAGGATTCCTAGAGTGCATAGGTACTAACTGAGTATTTAAATGACTGTATCAATGCTATATAGCTGATTAGAGGTCTGCATGCATAGTGCACAGAATACTGTAGCTGTACTAGTATTGGGGGGGTCTATGGTTTCGAGAATGGTAGTCTGTATTTTAGGGTGTGAGGAGGTGCATCAGATGATCACGTAGATGATGTCATCAGTGATGTCATTTGAGATGTCATCAGTGATGTCACTGACCATGTCATGAGTGATGTAATATGTGACGTCATCAGCAGTGCATTGCGGGGGCGCGACCTATAGTTAGCACAACTAACTATAACGGACAAATTTCTCTTGTTTTGTACGAGTGAAATGTCCAACTAACTATGACATCCATGAAACCTGTGGTTTTTTCAGTGAATTTCTGAGGTTTTTTAAATGCTAATTTCTAACTATAATGTCCCTGAAACTTGTGTTTTTTTTCCAGAGAATTTTATATAAATGTATTTAATCTACTCTCACTCTTACAAGGAAGGAAAAAGCACTCAAGTTGTAGTTTGGAAGTATTTAATCTGCAAAGGACGTGATCCACGCGTTTCGGCTCGTCCGAAGCTTGATAACGACACAAGATGTCATTGTAGCATCCTTATTTAAATGTACAAATGCCTCCAATTGCCAACATTAACAAAGGACTACATATTACTTTAATCCAAAAAGCTGGCAGCCATATTGGCCTGGTCACGATGTGAAAATTCAGGAATTGATAACGTGACTTATTCATAATAAACATACTTAGAATTGCAAACATCAACATAAACAATGGACTACACATTACTTTAAAGTGAAAGGCTATCGGCCATATTAATCTGGGCACGTTGCGTATTATAATGGTTAATACACGAAAGAAAAGGAAAAAAAGGGGTGTTAATATACACACATTATCCCTAAATAAAGTTCTAGCAATTCTAGTTCCATTCCATTCACAGCTCATTTGAGATGTCATGAGTGATGTCATGAGTGATGTAACTGACCATGTTATGAATGATGTAATGTCTGAGGTCATTAGTAGTACATTGCGGGGGCGTAAGTTATAGTTAGCTCAGGTAACTATAACTGCTGAATTTCACTGGTTGTGTATGAGTGAAATCTGAGTCTAACTATACCGTCCCTGTAATCTTTGTTTTTCTCAGCAAATTTCTAGGTTTTTTTTACGTTGAGTAAGATGCATATCACAATGGATGGTGGGGGGTTGGAAGCAGGGCCTGGCATTGTGCTGCCCCCACCCAAGCTTGCTGCTCCTGCCTTCCCTGCTCCTAGCCATCCATTGTCCGAGTCCATGTCCCTGCTCCCTTATTGCAGCCCTGTGTGGCCGTTGTTCTGCCACTGGCCTTCCTGCCTTCTCTGAACAGTTAGCTTGCTGCCCCATCCACCTCCTCCCTATCCTCTGTTGTCTGAATCCATGGACTAGCCTCCTCCCTCCTGCCATTCATGGTCTGATGTGCTGCCACTGCCCTCCATTTAACATAATGTACCAGTCCACTCCTCCTGCCCTCCATTGCCCAATTCTATGCCCATCATTGACCTCCTGCTTAGCATCTGTGCTTAGCTTGCCGCCCCTATTCTCCTTCCCCCTGCCCTGTGATGTCTTTGCGCATGCCCCTGCTCCATCCTTTTTGCCCACCATGTTCCGTGGACCTGCCACTCCTATCTACTCTGAGTGTTCTGTTGAGCTGCCACTCCCCTCCCACCTTCCTAGCATTGTCAGATGACTGTAACCTGTCCCTGCCACCTCTACCCTGCCTGTCCACATTCCATGCCCCTATCCCCTTCCTCCTGTCCTCCATGGTCCATTTTACTGCCACACCCTTCTGCCCTCCCTGGTCTGTTGTGCTGCAACTGCTCCTTCTGCCTGCCCCGTGTGGTCTGTTGTGAGGCCCCTTCCCCTGAACTCTCTTGTCTGTGCCCAGGTCCCGACCCTCTCTTCTATCCTCCATGGTCCTTTGTGCATGCCCCTGCACCCTCCTTCTTGCCCATCATAGCCATTGTGCTGCCTCTAACCCTCCCGCTTGCCATGCATGGTCTTCTGTGCTGCCACGGCCCCTCCCACCTTCCCTGTGTGGTCAGCTAGCTGCCCCTGACCTCCCTCCCACCTTCCCTCCATGGTCTGTGTGAATGCCATCATAGTCTCACTGTTACTCTCCATGGTGTGTCTTGCTTCTAGTGCCCATCCTGCCTGACCTCCATGGTCATCTTGCTGCTCCTGCCCTGCCCACTTGCCCACCAGCCCTCTATTTCCTTGTGCAGACCCCTATTCCCTCCCTCCTGGCTTGTCTGTTCCATTATAATGACCCTGATCCGTACCTCCTGCCCTTTATGGTCTGTTATGCTGCAGCTTTCTCTCCTGTCTGTCCATTATGGTCTGCTAGCTACCATTGCCTCTTTCCCCTCTGTTCTCTGTTGTCTATGTGCATGGTCCTGTCCCCTCCCTATTGCTTTCTATGGATTGTTGTGCTGCACTCCTGTCCTGCATGCCCTGTGTGGTGTATTGTGCTGCTGCAAACCCTGATGCCTGCCCTGTAGGGTCAGTTTGGTACACCGCTCCATGTCCCTCCTGTCCTCTGTTATCCTAGTCCATGTCCCTGCCCCAATTCCTCCTGCCTTCCATGATCCAATGTACCATACTTGCTAACATTTTGAACTTGGTAAGAGGTAGATTTTGAAAAAAAACTGGGGTATTGATTTTCCCCTTTGACTTATACTGAAAAAGAGAAGATTGTAGACAGGAGACAGATCAAATGAAGCCCATTTGGGCTTAAAATCATTGGACATTTCCTGGCTGAATCAGGTCTGTTGGCATGTATGGTTGTAATACCACTGCCTCTTCCTTCTGCCCACAATTGTCTATTATATTCCCACAGCCTCTGTTGCCAGTCCTGTATTGTTGGTTTGTTGCCCCTGCCCCCCCTTTCCACTGCCCTCCATAGTCTGTTGTGCTGCCACTGCCCTTCCTGCCTGCCCAGTGTGGTCAAATTGTTGCCTCTGCACCCTCCTACCTGCCTTCAATTTTCAGAGTCCGTGCCCCTGGCCTCTGCCTCTCAACAGTATCCTAATGAACAACTAGATTGCTAACATTCTATATTTATTACAAAAGTGTGAAACGCCTGACGTCATCTTGATGTAATCAAAACTGTAATACCTAGAGCATTTCCTTTAGAAATTACATATATGAGAGGGTCTTATTTGCATCAAAATTATGGTTAGTGCTCTAAAAAACTAAAATGAGGACATATTTTCTGAGTTTTCAAATAGCGACAAAGCACTTTTAAATTATTTGTTATCTTTATTTTTTTTAACCAGTTGACCACTTGATTAAATGTTGCACTTAGGGGAGAGGATGCGGTGTTACTTCCAAAGCAGTAGACTTTGCAACTGGGGAACCAGGTTGGAGTTTCTGCTTCATTCTGTGATTCTGGTCAAATCACTTAATCTCCCCATGTCTACAACCAAAATGAATTTGTTCTTGTGTGGTGTAACCAATGCTCATGTAAAGCACTCCAATACCTGACAAGTCTGCACTATATAAAACTGCAAAAACACAGAAAATAAAAAGTGTTTTGCACACTTCTGTCATTGGGCTACATGTGGGCTACAGCTGGGTGATATTTGTGCAACATTTGGGCTCTTTTGTCTCTGGTGGCCATCTTGGGAGATTTATTTGTTATGAAGTTTCCTAATTTCCTCATTTACTGCAGTCTCCTCAGTAGGAAATGCTTTCAGTTTTTTACTTTGATTCCATCACGGAAGTCTGCTGCTTTTATTAAAAGTACATGTTTCAGTCTGCATGTCAGAATTTTTTAATGAAATAGAAGAGGATTTGAGAAGTCACTCAAAATGTGCACAAATTTTTCTTTCTTCAGCACTAATCTTAATTTTTATGGCAAAATGATCCCCTCATTGTGTTCCTTTTTAAATTAAATGTTTTAAGTGTTACCAGTTTATTCCAATCAAGATGACTTCAGGTGTGCCATACTATTGTCATAAGTAAGACAGTAAGCGCTCTAGTTGTTCTTAACAACACTCTGGGACATTCTGTCACTGAGCTATACGTGGGCTACATCTGGATGATAATTGTGCTACATTTGGGCTCTTTTGTCTCTGGTGGCCATCTTGGGAGACTTATTTGTTATGAAGTTTCCTAATTTCCCCATTTACTGCAGTCTCCTCAGTAGGAAATACTTTCAGTTTTTTACTTTGGTTCCATCAAGAAGGCATTCAGATGTGTCACACATTTGCCATAAATTCTGAATGTTAGCACTCTAGTTGCTCATTAGATCACTGTAGAAAAACTACTGCTCAGAAGGGAAGTCTGCTGCTGGTATTCAAAGTGCATGTTTCAGTCTGCATGTCAGAATTTTTTAATGAAATAGAAGAGGATTTGAGAAGTCAAAATGTGCCCTCATTTTTCTTTCTGCAGCACTAATCATAATTTCTATGGCAAAATGTGCCCCCTCATTTTGTTCCTTTGCAAATTAAATGTTTTAAGTGTTACCACTTTATTCCAATCAAGATGGCTTCAGGTGTGCCATACTTTTGTCATAAGTAAGACTGTTAGTGCTCTAGTTGTTCTTTAGAACACTCTGGGACATTCTGTCATTGGGCTATACGTGGGCTACATCTGGATGATATTTGTGCTACATTTGGGCTCTTTAGTCTCTGGTGGCCATCTTGGGAGACTTATTTGTTATGAATTTTCCTAATTTCTTCATTTACAACAGTCTCCTCAGTAGGGAATACTTTCAGTTTTTTACTTTGATTCCATCAAGAAGGCATTCAGATGTGTCACACATTTGCCATAAATTCAGAATGTTAGCACTCTAATTGCTCATTAGATCACTGTAGTAAAGCTACTGCTCACCAGGGAAGCCTGCTGGTGGTATTGAAAGTGCATGTTTCAGTCTGCATGTCAGAATGTTTTAATGAAATAGAAGAGGATTTGAAAAGTCACTCAAAATGTGCCCTCATTTTTCTTTCTGCAGCAGTAATAATACTTTCTATGGCAAAATGAACCCCCCTCATTTTGTTCCTTTTTAAATTAAATGTTTTAAGAGTTACCACTTTATTCCAATCAAGATGGCTTCAGGTGTGCAATATGTTTGTCATAAGTAGGACTGTTAGCACTCTAGTTGTTCTTTAGAACACTCTGGGAAGCTGCAGTAGAACACAAAGGAATCAACTGACAGTCTCTGCCCTTGTTGGATGTACATGTTTTACTGAGAATGTCAGACTTCATTCTCACATGACTGAGAAAGATAATGTGAATTTACAGAAAATATGCTCTCAGTTTAGCTTATAGATCACCTTTCAAACCTCTGTGGGAAAAGCATGAGAAATAGTTTTCTCTCAAACATGATTCATGATATCCCAGCAGAAGGCTTTTTCACATGGTAAAATCACCTTAGAACACACCACAATTCCTAAAATGAGTATGGTACCATCAAATGATTTATAATGTAACTAATGTCTTAAAACTTTCTATTAACTGCAATGCTTTTTAATGAGGTGCTATCATGTATATTGGTCCCAAGATGGCTGTCAACACTTCTTGGATAAAGTGCTGACAGCCAATCAGATCTCACGATGAGATGTGTGGTTAGACTCCACCCAGATATATATATTTATTTTTCCATTAATATTTTAAAAACTGCTGAATGGATTTACGCCATTTAACTAAAAGGCCTGACTCTGAACCAAGGGCTACCTTTTTGCCAAATTTGGTGTAATTCCGTTCAGCAGTATATTACCTACTGGTGGTCGCCAGTAGGTAGTTATAGTTAGAACCTATTTTCCATAGGAAAATCGTAGCATTCTATTCCCAATACCTTTGGCACCGGTTGACGAATCTTCGCGAAATTTTCAATACTAATGGCCCGTTCCGGTCAGCTTCTATCCTGAAAGTTTGGGGATGATTCGTCAAGCGGGGGCCGAGAAAAAAGGGGGGTCCCAAAACGAGTTTTCCCTATGTTATTTCCCATAGGAAAGTTTAAACACGGCTACAGCCTGAACTGCTGAACGGAATTACACTACATTTTGCAAAAAGGTAGCCCTTGGTTCAGAAAGTGCCCTTTTTTTTAAAATGGTGTAAATCCGTTCAGTAGTTCCTGAGAAATTAAAAAAATAGTGGTGAAAAAATCATTTTCCCATAGGAAATTTTAGACACAGTTATTGCAAAAACTGCTGAACAGAATTACACCAAATTTGTCAAACAGATACTGCTTGGCTCAGAAAGCGACTTTTAAAAAAACTGGTGTAAATCCCTTCAGTAGTTTTTGAGAAATTAAGAAATAAAGATAGTGATATCTAGAGGCACGGAGGATCCGCGCACCCTCCCGATCACAAGCTTTATTCTAATTGGCTGTCAACACTCCAAACCAGGAAGTGTTGGCAGCCATCTTGTGCCTCGGTAGAACCGAGGTACAAGAAAACAGAAAAACAAATGCGAAAAAAGAGAAATGGGGGCAGGGTAGAAACACCCTGACCCCCTAGGCCTGGTTTGGGGGACCCACAAGGACCTCCAGGGCCCAAAAAAGATATATATATATTTTTTTTAATCGGATCCATCCGAAAAAATTTTAAAAAACGAAGCGCGGGCTTCTGCGCTTCGTTATTAAATAGCCCCCGGGTGGGCCAAGTCCCGGGGGCAACGTTAAGATTGTAATGGGGGGCCCAGCCCTGGGGACCGTCACCCCCCGGGTCTTTTCAAAAGTATTTGCGGGGGCTTATGGTCCCCCCCGCAGCCCCAGGGACCGCCACCCTGGGACTTGTTTAGTAAATGGGTGGGGGGCTCTAAGGCCCCCCCAAGCCCCGGGGACCGCTACCCCCGGGGCTTTTATAAAATATTGGCGGGGGCACATGGCCCCCCGCAGCCCCGGGGACTGCTAACCCCCGGGGCTTGTTTAAAATAAAAAAACTACCTGGTTGGGGGGCTCGAACCCCCCCACACGCCCCGGGGACCGCCACCTCACCGGGGCTCTAATTATTTAAATTGGGGGGTCCGTGACGGACCCCCAAGCGCCGGGGACCACCAACCCCAGGGCTTTGCAAATGTTGGGAGGGGGGCCATGCGGTCTCCCTCCTGGAGCCTGTGATGGCCCTGGGGACTGTCACCCCCAAGGGCCGGCTCCTGCAGTATCCCGGGGTGCCCACCCCCGGGACACTGCTGTTTGCTATGGCAGGGTGGGAGCCTTGCGGCTCCCGCCCTGCCATAGCAAACTGCTTTGGTTTTTGGAAGAGAGAGCAGGAAACCTGCTCTCTCTTCCAAAAACCAAAGCTGATTGCTTTTCCACACGAGGAGCTGCATCTTAGCAGCTACCCTTGTGGAAAAGCAATGCTGGCTCCCGCAGGATGCGGGGAGACTGCAGGACCGTGGGGGTATTGGGGACCCAACCACGTCCCCAACGGAGAGGGCCAGCCCTGGGGGATGGGGTCCCCGGGGCCATAAATGGCCTGAGAAGGGGGGCAAGGCAGCCCCCCTCCAATTAAATAAAGAAAAAAAATGGCCATGCCCCGGGGGATGGGGTCCCCAGGGCCGATTAAGGCCTCAGGAGGTGGGCCACGGCCCCCTTCCAATTTATTTAAAAAAAAATAATAAATTGGGGTCAGGCCCTGGGGATGGAATGGGGTCCCCAAGGCCAGTAAAACAGGAAACGAAGGGGGGCCACACGGCCCCCTTTCTTAAAAAAATAAAAAATTTAAAAAGACTCTACAAACGCACCCCCTGGTGAGTTGTAAGTTGGGGGAATTAATTCCCCTTCAATACTGAGGGTCCCTGGGGGCCAACTAGCCCACCAGGAACCTCCAGTATGCGTCAGGGAGCTGCGTTGCAGAGAGGTGTTCAGAGCCCACGCCCCGTTTTACATCTCTCTGCAAAGCAGCTCTGTGGCGCTTAATGGAGGTACCTGGTGGGTTAGCTGCACCCCAGGGACCCTCAGGATTCAAGGGGACTTATTCCCCCAACTTAAAACGGCCACAGGGCGTGTTTACACGGTGGTGAAGGGAGGGGACCGGGCCTGAGGTGACGTGTGCAAACACGCCCTGTGGTGCGTTTTAAGTTCGGGAAATAATTCTCCTTCAATCCTGAGGGCCCTTGGGAGCCAACTAGCCCACAAGGTGCTTCCAGTAAGCGCCACTGCACTGCGTTGCAGAGAGGTGGTCCAAGCCATGCCCCTTTTTACACCTCTCTGCAACGCAGCACAGTGGCGCTTACTGGAGGTACCTAGTGGGCTAGTTGGACCCTAGGGACCCTCAGGATTCAAGGGGACTTAATCTCCCAACTTAAAACGGCCACAGGGCGTGTTTACACAGTGGTGAAGGAAGGGGACGGGGCCTGAGGTGACGTGTGCAAACTTCAGTTGGGGAAATAATTCCCCTTCAATCCTGAGGGCCCCTGGGGGCCAACTAGCCCACCAGGTGCTTCCAGTAAGCGCCACTGCACTGCGTTGCAGAGAGGTGGTCCAGGCCGTGCCCCTTTTTACACCTCTCTGCAACGCAGCTCTGTGGTGCTTACTGGAGGTACCTAGTGGGCTAGTTGGACCCTAGGGACCCTCAGGATTCAAGGGGACTTAATCCCCCAACTTAAAACGCCCACAGGGCGTGTTTGCACACGTCATCTCAGGCCCCCCCCCCCTCCCTTCACCACTGTGCAAATGCACCCCGTGGCGCGTTTTAAGAGGTAGTTTTAATCCCCCTGCCCTATTATATACTAGGGGCTTACAGAGGAGGTCATGTTAATCACAGGGGTACCCCAACGCATAGTGTTCCCTAGTGTATGTAGGTGTTTTCACTGTATTCTAAGTGTCTTTTAGCATACCACTGGCTCTAGGTCTGGTTGGTCAGAGTCAGTTAACACCAGTACCCGTCTGAAAAAGTTGTGGGCACAGGATGATTTTGTAAGAAGGCCTCTTTCTGCTCCTCTGTTGGTCCTTTCTGCATATGTCTTTCTTCTTCCTGTACGTTTCTTCGTCTTTGAGGACTTTTGTTGCTTCTTTCTGCATTTCTTTTGCTTCTTTCTGTGCGTTTTTCCTTCTTTCTTCACATGTCCTACCTCTGTAGGCATAGTTAGAAACTAGCATTTCAAAAAACCTTTGAAATTCACTTAAAAAACCATGGTTTTCAGGCACGTTATAGTTAAGAATTAGTATTTTAAAAAAACCTTTGAAATTCACTGAAAAACCATAGGTTTCAGGCACGTTATAGATAGAAATTAGCATTTAAAAAACTTTAGAAATTCACTGAAAAAAACATAGTTAGTTGGACATTTCACTCTTACAAAACCAGTGAAATTCCCCCGTTATAGTTAGTTCATCTAACTATAACTCACGCGCCCGCAATGCACTGCTGATGATGTCACATATTACATCACTCTTGACATGGTCAGTGATATCACTCATGACATCACTTATGACATCTCAAATGACATCACTGATGACATCATCCAGTGAATGTGTGTTTTTCTGAAAATTAAATATGTTTTATATATGTATAACTCAAGGTCGATGGAAAAATAAATGGGTAGATAAGTGTCTAAATGGATGGGGTTTTTTTGTAAAATTGATTGTATAACTGACTGATTAAGTGTATCTTAGTGAATAAATGGGTTAGCAAGTAATGTTTAAATATGTACATATCTGTATCAGTCTCTCACTTTGTGTATAACTGGCTGCATGGGTTGGTGAGTAGCTACATGAGTGTCTATATGGGTTAGTAGTTTTTTTGGCAGAATCAGTGTGAGTGTCTGAGTGTCTGTATGGTTCGGTGGGGGTATTACTTAGCGCATAGATGCATGAATGAGTGACTCACTGTATCTGTTGAAGACAGTATATGTGCAGGACTGTATGGGTGGATGAGTGTGTGTATGGGTGTGTTAGTGAGTGAATGACTGTCTCTGTCTTTATGAGTAACTACAAATGTTTTAAACTAGTATATGTGAGTTTTGGTGTATATAAGTGAGTATATGTGAGAGTGAGAGATTGGAAGAGTTTCTGTATAAATAAATATATGTTTCTATAAGTGATTGTTTAAGAGAGTAAGTATGTGTAATTGTCTGTAGAAGTAAGTGTGGTGGTGTGTATATAACTGTATATGCAAGTAAATGTATGTTTGATACTTTATTTGCATGTGTGACTATGTGTGTGAGTAACTCTAAGGATGAGTGGCGGTGTGTAACAGGATGTATAGGTTTATGAGTACATATGATGAGTAAGTGCTTGTATGAGTGACTGTATAGGACGGTTGCTGAATGAGTGGATGTGTGAGTAGATCTTGGAATTACTGAATAGGTGTGTTGTAACTGGTATTGGTGTGTCCATTGTTTTGAATATGTTAGTTTCTATTTTTGAGTGTGTGTATCAAATGTTATATTAGGTTGAGAGAAGGTCTGCCACTCTATCACAAGGATGATGTCATCAGTGATGTCATCAGTGATGTCATTTGAGATGTCATGAGTGATGTCACTGACCATGTCATGAGTGATGTAATATGTGACGTCATCAGCAGTGCATTGCGGGTGCGCGAGTTATAGTGAGCTGAACTAACTATAATGGGGGAATTTCACTGGTTTTGTACGAGTAAAATGTCCAACTAACTATAACGCCCCTGAAACCTATGGTTTTTTCAGTGAATATATATATATATATATATATATATATATATATATATATATATATATATATATATATATATATATATATATATTACCTACTGGCAGTCGCCAGTAGGTCGTTATAGTTAGGACCAAGTTGCCATAGGAAGAGCATTTTTTGTTTTGCTTATGACTTTGGTGTCGTTTGATGAATCTTCATGAGATTTTCCAAACTAATTCTTTGTTCATACCAGCTCCTATGTTGAAAGTTTTGGAGTGATTCGTCAAGGGGGGGCTGAGAAAAAAGGGGGTCTCAAGACATGATTTCTCCATGTTCATTTCCAATAGGAAACTTTAGACAAGGCTACAGGTCGAACGGAATTACCTCAAATTTGGCAGGGAAAAAGGTCTTGGTCTAGAAAACACGCTTTTGTTTATTTGGTGTAAATCCATTCAGTAGTTCTTGAGAAATATTGAAATTTACAGATATGGATATTTGGGAATTCTGCCATCTGATTGGCTCAGGCGTTACAAGCACGAGCTTGCTGCCTATTGGTTGGGAGCGCTGCAAGCGGTAGCAACTAGGAAGTGCTGGCCACCATTTTGTGATTCTGTCGAAGCGAGTAAGGGGAAAAAAGGGCAAAAAAAGTAGGAAAGAGGAGGGTAGGAGCACTGTAACCTCTGTGGGGTGTTTAGGGTGTGCTATAGAGGGGGTGCGAAGCGAACTACTCCTACCTACTGGTCTGAAAGTGCTGGGTACGGGAATTAAGTGAGGTATTGCGTAGTCTGATACTGATAAGGTGAGCTGCTGCGGGAGTCGGGGATGAAAGCATGAGCCTAAACTGTGTGTCTTATGGTGTGAAGTCATGTGCCCTGGCTGCTACAGCACACCTGTGGAAGTAGTGTCAGCATGTGTTTATACCTACTAGGATGAACTACTGACTCCTACTGGTTTGAAAGTCCTGGGGTACGGAAAATATGTGAGGTATTGTCTAGAGTCTCATGGTGCTAAGCTGAGGTGCTGCCGGAGTCGGGGATGCAAGCGTGAGTCCAAACTGTGTGTCATATGCTGTGAAGTCAAGTGCTCTGGCCGCTGTGCCACATCTGTCAAGTAGTGTCAGCATGTAGTTATACCTACTCAGAGGCTCGATCATTGTAACTTGTGTATAGTGCTTAGGGGGTGTTATACAGGGAGTGCGAAGGTAAATTTGCGCGTATCAAATCAATTCGATATTTGTAAAGCGCAAACTACTCACCCCTATGGGTCTGAAGGCCCTCGAGGTCGGCGTGGAAATTATGTGAGCTATTAAGTGAGCTATTGCCCAGAGTCACATGGTGCTGAGCTTGTCGCAGTCCAACGTCCTCAGGGTCGCACAATGCTGTAAGGGGTCCACCTCCTGATAACCCCGTGGTCTGGTATATGTATGACAGACACAGAAGGGTGATCAGGCGAGGGAAGGAAAGGAAGGGAACTGCGGGGAGGGAGATCTGAAAGAGAAAGCACAAGCGTTTGGTTAGGACAACCCCTAAACCCCCACTACTCCAGGCGATCCCTATATTTCCCCTGCTGTACCTGTAAATTAAAGAGGGCACTCTTGCCTGGCGGACCCGGAGAGCCGAGGATCAGACTGTTCAGAACCTAGAGAAAGGTACACGGTTTAGCCTGCGATTACCCCCTCTAGGCAACAGCCCTCTGGTCCTCTCCCGGAACAAACTAACATACCACAATTCTGGAACCTCGGGTATAACAGGGGGAGGGGATGGACGTATGCCAGGAGTCTCCTCTCCGCCCCTGTTATTAAGACAAAGAAACAATTGAGGTGTCAGACCATATTGCTGCCTGCCGCTATTTCCACAGTTTCTGCACGAACTCAGAGCGCTAATCCCATACACCTGGGAGGGCGCTAGCCAAAGGCAAATTCCTTTAGCTTCTCGGGGAGGCAATTCCTCCGATAATCCAGCGGGCGTGCGTTGCACTGTTCCCCTGGAAAAGGTTCTCGCTGTTGCCTGAACAAGGAGCGACTCTGACCCTGAGAGTCGCTATGTACAACAGAACATGACCATGAACAAAAGTTTACACCGCCACAGCGGTTCCGCAATGCCAAGGCGGCGTCCAACGGAACAGCAGCGGTATAGTCTCAAACTTGTACTTCGCAAGGACCGGATTCTAAACAAATCGTACTAGGTAACACAACAGCGCAATTGCAAGGTTGGTGCCGAGCACCCCTACCAGTACGCCAATCGTCCTCTCTCGAACACATCCTCTCTGGAACCTGGAACCAAAATAACCGGCACCCGCTCGATGCCGGATGTTCCCTTTTCTGCATCGTCGCTACGTGCGTGATGACGTTGGAGCGTCCTCACGCAATGCGCACCGGGATTTGTAGTTCTTTCTCTCCCGTGTGCCTCGGGCTGTCAGTGCTCTCCTGTGAGCCACAACAGTACATCCCTCCCCCGAAGAGCACTGACACAAACAAGCCTTTGTGGGATGTTTTTTGTGGAACAGGGCAACAAGCCTAGGCGCGTGGACCTGGGATGCAGGTTCCCAGGAGTTTTCTTCCTCACCATATCCCTCCCAAGCAAGGAGATACCATAGCCTGTTGCGGTATATCTTGGAGTCAAGCACCCTTCGCACCTCATACTCTGCCTCGCCCTGCACTACCACTGGGGCTGGTTTATGCGTGGGCCCCACTAGAGCTGGTTTCACCAGGGAGACATGGAATGCAGGATGTATGCGTAGCGTAGAGGGCAAGGATAGCTTCACCACCACCGGGTTCACCAGTTTAAGCACCCGATAGGGACCTATGAACTTGGGATTGAAAATGCTGAAACGTTTGAAACGTATGTGCTTTGTGGACAACCACACGTTGTCCCCCACTTTATAAACAGGCCCTGCCCTCCTGTGCTTGTCTGCGAATGCCTTGTAGCTGCGTTTTGCGCCCCTCAGATTGCTCTTTGCCATTCGTAGATTTGTCTGTATGCGGTCTATCCTACTCTGCGCCTCAGGCACCTTTGCAACGTGTGCTGGGTTCAGGAAGGGGGAAAACCAAGGATGAAACCCATAAGAGCAAAAAAAGGGCGTAAGTTTGGTGGACGCGTGCGTAGCGCTGTTATATGCCACCTCCGCTAACCATAGGAAATCCACCCACTCGTTATCCGAAGCGTTGGAGTAACACCTCAGGTATTGCTTGAGGGTTTGGTTAACCCGCTCTGTTTGTCCATCCGTCTGCGGGTGGAAGCTGGTGGATATGTTGGATTCGATTCCCAAGGCTGAACACCAGGCCTTCCAGAAATGGGCTGTGAACTGTCCGCCTCTATCGGAGACAATCTTCCTCGGCAATCCGTGTAAGCGTACCACGTTCTCCAGGAGCAAGTGTGCCAGCTGACCTGACGAGGGCAGCGTCTTACAAGCGATGAAGTGCGCCATTTTAGTTAAGTAATCCACCACCACCGTGATCACGGTGCATCCTTTATTCCGCGGCATGCCCACTATAAAGTCTACTGAGATGTTCTCCCAAGGTAGGTCAGGCGTGGGGAGAGGTTGCAGTAAGCCAGCTTGTTTGGTATGGGTTGTCTTCATTTGATTGCACACTCCGCATTCCTGGACCCATGTGAACACGTCTTTCCTTACCGAAGGCCACCAAAACTGTCGTAGGATCCTGTCAAGGGTTTTGTCCCGGCCATTGTGTCCAGCGCAGGGCAGGTGATGGCACCATTTGAACGCTTGCAGCCTTAATGATCTGATGGGAAGGAGCAGTTGTTTTCCTCGTAGCGGGAGACCCTGTACCCGTTTCCACTCAGGATTGTCGTGCAACCAGTTCTTCCATTTAGTTGTTCGACAGTTCAATGCTACACTCCGTAAGAACGGATCCGTGCACGTAGCCCCTATTACATGATCGGGGCTAATGATGGTCCCTGTTGTACCCGCTACGGTGCTGTCCTGGGATGCTTGCCGGGTTAACGCGTCTGCTTTCCTGTTATCCTTTCCGGGTCTGTAAGTGACAACAAAATTGTACCCTGCAAAAAAGAGGGTCCATCTCAGTTGACGGGGGGTGAGGTGTCTGGCAGCCGTCATGAACTGTAAATTCCTGTGGTCGGTGTAAACCGTAACCACATGTCTGGCCCCCATCAAGTGATGCCTCCATTCACTGAAGGCGTTCTTGATGGCTAGCAACTCCTTTTCTGCAATATTGTAGTTGCATTCAGCAGGGTTCAATTTTCGGGACATGTAAGCCACCGGATGTAGGCGTCCTGTTTCGCAATGTCTTTGTGACAAGACGGCTCCCACCGCTGTATCGGACGCGTCTGCCTCCACTATGAAGGGGTATTCCGGATGAGCATGAGCCAACACAGGGGCGGTCGCAAAGGCTTCCTTTAGCTCTTCGAACCCCTTTTGAGCCTTGGCATTCCACTGAAACGCCGACTGTTTACGCAGAAGCAAAGTAAGAGGGGTCGCCAGTTCCGAGAAGTGGTCAATAAACCGGCGATAAAAATTAGCAAACCCCAGGAAACATTGTACATCCCTAAGGTTCCGGGGGATTGGCCATTCTTTTACCGCCAGCACCTTCCTTTCCGACATTTCCTGGCCCCAGGGGGTGAGGTTTACTCCTAGGAACTCCACCGTTGTTACCCCAAATTCACACTTGCTGATCTTGCAGAATAAGTGATGTCGTCTCAGGGTCTGGAGAATGGTCTTGACGTGGTGCGTATGAGTTTGAGTATTCGTAGAGTAAATCAAGATATCGTCTATATAACATATGACGAAGTGGTCCAGGTATTCCCGTAGAACATCGTTCAAGAAGAACTGAAAGGCCGCGGGGGCGTTGCACAGCCCAAACGGCATCACTAAGTATTCATAGAGACCGAAGCGTGTTTTAAATGCGGTCTTCCACTCGTCTCCTCTCCTCATACGGACCAGATGATACGCCCCTTTTAGGTCAAGACGCGTGTATATCACCGCCTCCTTTACCTGCTCCAGCAGGACATTGATTAAGGGAAGGGGGTACCTGTTCTTCACTGTTACGGCGTTTAAGGCCCGGTAGTCCACGCACGCGCGCAGCTCGCCGTTTGCCTTAGGAATAAAGAAAAGAGGCGACGCCGCGGGAGATTTTGACACTCGTATAAAGCCCAAGCTCAAGTATTTCTCCAGATACTCCTTGAGATGTTTATGTTCGGGCTCCGTCAGGGCATAGACTCGTCCAGCTGGAATCACTGCTCCGGGAAGTAAATCGATTTGACAATCGTACGATCGATGCGGCGGTAAGACCTCGGCCTTGTCTTCATTAAAGACGTCCTCGTATTCTTTGTATGCCTGTGGCAAGGTAACAGCATGTTCCACTGCAGTTGCCACCTGATAACAGATAGCCAAGGAGGTGGCTGGATTCGAAGGTGAGACGTTGCAATTGGATAAGCAATAGGCTGAGGAGTATAACAAGGTCTTCTCCTGCCAGTTGATGAGCGGGTTGTGGAGACATAGCCACGGCAGTCCCAGAATCAATCCGTAATGGGGTGCGGGTATGACATTGAAGGAAAGAAGTTCCTGATGCGCAGTCCCCTGTCTCATCGTTAAAGGCCCCGTATGGTATCTTACTGGACCGGAATCCAACATCTTCCCATCCACTGCGAAAACCATCTCAGGCTTGCTTTTCTCCTGCAAAGTGATTCCGAGTCTTCCTACCTGGGCTTGATCCATAAAACACCCCGTGGCCCCTGAATCCACCAATGCGTTAACCGGGATCCATTCGTCGTCCACCAGGAGGTGCACTTCGACGAAGAGATGGTGTTTATTGTGCAATTGTACGTCTTCCAAAGAAGGGATATGCATGACACTCAAAGGACTCCCTTCTTCTTCCCTTAAGCCACGTCGTTTCCCGCAGGGAAGCCTTGTGATCTGGTTACCGCGGCCTTTTGTTCTGGTCAGGAGACCTTTGGCCTTAGGCTACACTCCCGTATGAAGTGTCCTTTTCGCCCACAGTACAGGCACAGCCCTCGCTTCCTCCGGTAGTCTCTTTCTTCCGCTGAGAGTGGGGATCGCACAGCGCCTATTTCCATGGGCTCTATTTTGTTCGGCATCGCAGAGTTTGTTGATCTGGAGTATTCTGCAATCTGCACGGGTTTCTCCCGTCTTCTGTGTTCCCCTTTCCTTTCGCTCATGCGATGATCCAATCTTAGGACTAAACTAATGAGGGCTTCACAGGAGGTGGGTTGTGGGTCGATTTGAGCCAACACATCCTTCATGTCCTCACTCAAACCCTGGTGAAATATGGCTGCATGTTTCTCTTCCGGCCACTCAGTTTCTGTGATCAGTCTCCGAAAGTCGTTGAGATAGGAGATGACATCCCTATTGCCCTGTCTCAACTCCAGGAGATCTCTATCGGCCGAGAGCGTGGCCGCTCGTCGATTAAAGGTTTTCTCGAATTCAAACAAGAAGGCATTCCAGTCATATAAGAGTTGGTCGTCTCTCCTCACCAAGGGAACAGCCCATTGTGCAGCGTCTCCCGACAAATAAGACGACAAGAAGGCGACTTTCGCATGGTTAGTGTTGAAAGCTCTGGCCTTGCAAGTGAAATGCAGCATCACCTGTGTGAGAAAGACCTGTAATTTCCCGCTGTCCCCACTATACCTTTCGGGGGTGGCTAATGGAACAGGCGTGGGGATTTCCACCACCACAGGGGCGGCTGGAGTTGAGCGGGTGGGGCCCGCGTCAAAAGGATTACGCTCCAAGCGGTTGACCTGCGCCTGTAGTGTGGCAGTTTCTGTTCTCGAGGCGACTACCTCGGCCTGTACTAGGGCCAAAGCAGCCAACACGTCCTCTAAGGTGGCCATCCCACCGTGCGACTGGGAGGACTACTATTCGTGGGCCGGTTATTTTGTCGCAGTCCAACGTCCTCAGGGTCGCACGATGCTGTAAGGGGTCCACCTCCTGATAACCCCGTGGTCTGGTATATGTATGACAGACACAGAAGGGTGATCAGGCGAGGGAAGGAAAGGAAGGGAACTGCGGGGAGGGAGATCTGAAAGAGAAAGCACAAGCGTTTGGTTAGGACAACCCCTAAACCCCCACTACTCCAGGCGATCCCTATATTTCCCCTGCTGTACCTGTAAATTAAAGAGGGCACTCTTGCCTGGCGGACCCGGAGAGCCGAGGATCAGACTGTTCAGAACCTAGAGAAAGGGACACGGTTTAGCCTGCGATTACCCCCTCTAGGCAACAGCCCTCTGGTCCTCTCCCGGAACAAACTAACATACCACAATTCTGGAACCTCGGGTATAACAGGGGGAGGGGATGGACGTATGCCAGGAGTCTCCTCTCCGCCCCCGTTATTAAGACAAAGAAACAATTGAGGTGCAGCTAAACGTCAGACCATATTGCTGCCTGCCGCTATTTCCACAGTTTCTGCACGAACTCAGAGCGCTAATCCCATACACCTGGGAGGGCGCTAGCCAAAGGCAAATTCCTTTAGCTTCTCGGGGAGGCAATTCCTCCGATAATCCAGCGGGCGTGCGTTGCACTGTTCCCCTGGAAAAGGTTCTCGCTGTTGCCTGAACAAGGAGCGACTCTGACCCTGAGAGTCGCTATGTACAACAGAACATGACCATGAACAAAAGTTTACACCGCCACAGCGGTTCCGCAATGCCAAGGCGGCGTCCAACGGAACAGCAGCGGTATAGTCTCAAACTTGTACTTCGCAAGGACCGGATTCTAAACAAATCGTACTAGGTAACACAACAGCGCAATTGCAAGGTTGGTGCCGAGCACCCCTACCAGTACGCCAATCGTCCTCTCTCGAACACGTCCTCTCTGGAACCTGGAACCAAAATAACCGGCACCCGCTCGATGCCGGATGTTCCCTTTTCTGCATCTTCGCTACGTGCGTGATGACGTTGGAGCGTCCTCACGCAATGCGCACCGGGATTTGTAGTTCTTTCTCTCCCGTGTGCCTCGGGCTGTCAGTGCTCTCCTGTGAGCCACAACAGAGCTGAGGTGTCCAAAGGTGTCCTTCATAAGCATTTCCAAACCTACCCGAGTGAATGTGCCTAGGTCATTTCCACTACAATGCACAATCATGAGGTCAGGGTGTGGAAGATGCAAAGAGGTTTTAACCAAAGGTAGCAATTGGTGCCACTTCAATCTTCTAGGTGCAAACCATTTAATGTCCACATTTTGTAAACCTAGCTCTAAGTCAATACGTCTGTGTTCTGCATAACTCTTGCACCAGAAAATATAGCTATGTCCTACAACCACATTAGCATTTTGAAGGTATGGCTGGAAGGTACGGAAAGATGTCTGTAGCTCATGCAGTTCCTTGGTAAACTAAGAGATATATTCTAAAGATGGGGAACAACTTTTTTTTGCCATACAAAACGATACGTGATTGGGAGATGAAAAGCATTCTTTTTTAAAAGTAAGGTGCACATTCGTTTTGTGGAAAAGCATCTTTGTGATTGGTTAAAAAAAAGCAGTTTCAACGTGGAGTACAGATCATAGGATAAAATTTGCTCAACTCAACCACACCTGCTACTTGCATTTGGAAGGCACTGTTCGAACTTAAAACAATCGTGAACTTTTAACCTGCACGTGCCGTTAAATGTTCGAGAAAATGTTGCCAAAAAAGATCGTTAAGTTTTAAAAAATTGATGAACTTTTAACCTGCATGTGTTGTAGAATGTTTTAGAAAGTGTGTTGATAGAATATGTTGCACTTCTGACTTCTATGTGTTGTTGAATATTAACAAAACGGTTTATATGGAAAATTAATAAGAAACCAATAGAGAGAAGTGTTGAAACCTAAAAGAATCAAGGATCTATTCTAATTTGTTCTTTACATGTATTTATGTGTGGAGCAACAAAATTATAGACACAACAGCACCAGGAAGAGGAAGAAGCAGGGAGTGGGGGGACGGGGGGGAGATGGGCAGAATGGCACACATGCACAATTAAGTACAGCACAAGTATAGACAAACAATGGCCAAAATGAAACACACCAACAAGGAGCACAAGTCACACAATCCGCCAACATCACACCACTGAACGAGCATAGAAGTGAAAACCACGCTTCATTCATACAGGATGTGTACAAAGGCCGGTCGTTGGTGTTGTGGGATGTCTGCGACCGTGGTCATCATGGATGAGATGCCCAGCACATGGCACATGGGCAACTTCACTGTGTGTTACGTTGCCAAACAGCTGCTCCTCCCTCTCATGAGCCCCCACACTTTTCTACGGTGTGCTGTTGTATCTCGTGCACTACTACGGCACACCATTGTAATGCCTATTCGCGCATGTCCTGCTACATTCAAACTACACCATCACAGTGCTGTTTGGAGGTGGTACATGCCACTTTACCACCTCGACTGCTGCGGCCCTTGTGGCAGGCCACACCAGAACACAGAGACACACTTACCTCCTGTACACGGACATGTCTGAGACACCCCATTCCCCTTGCCGGATAGGCACACCCCTGCGCTGACTTGTGTACCCCGGACCAGCACGCGCCGGTTGTGCATGCAGGAGGATGCGTGCATAGCTACATGTCCAGGTTCCCTGCCAACGCTGAGGTGACAGCACACTGTGATGTTGCAGGGCTCGTGCCTATCATGCTAAGACAATGACCACAGGGATACACTTGCACAGATGCAGGTTTGGGGGGCGTTGGTGGTCCTGGAGCTGTTGCGATGAGTCTTGTGGCCCTCATGGGTATCCCTGTATCATGCTCATTGACTCTATGGCACCTGTGGGTGTTCTGGTGTGGCTCTTGGCTGTGTTCCCTTTCATGGTGCAGATAGTCGTCCTGCTTAACACCAGCAGAAAGCAGGTGTAATATCCCTGGTGCTAACGTGGCTTATCACCGGAATTTGTTTCAAATTGCAGTTGGTGTGAAAGATTTTTTTTATATGCAGAACAATATACGAACTGAGCAGTGTTTCTTGTCAAGATCCAGCACCTGACGCACTATTCCCAATCAATATAAATACAATGAGATTTCTTAATTGATTTTGTGTGTACACTGTAAGTGCAGCGACTACCTCAGTGCAATTCAATACAGGATTTTAGTATTTAGAATAAATCGCAAAGGTGCACCTCGTGTCTTTTTGCACGGGAACGGCTAGTCTGCATTTCATTATCAGCACTTTAATGGAATTAAAGTTGCGATAAATCTAACACACTATTCAGAAGTTGGTGCAAACTGCAGACATCACCAGTATTCCCACGATAAGTGCCCCTAAATTTAACATCATCGTGGACTCCATCAAATAACAGTAATAAGAACAAGAAAGAGTCACACAGCAGTTAAGAGAACAACCCAAAACGTTATTAAAAAAAAATGTCAAACTTTTTTTTTTTATAAACATATATATGTAAACGATAAACTATTTTCAAACGTAATTTTTTTATTAACATATATATATATATATAAATGATAAACTAATTAAAAAAATTAACAAAAAAAACAAGGCGGAACACTCCTGTGGGGACCATGTATGTCGACGACTAAGCCTGGAAAATAAAGCACAAAATAAGGACGTGTGTAATGGGCATATCAAAGGAGAGAGACACAGAGAAGCAGAAGGAAAAAAAAGCCGGAGATAAAAAGAGAGGGAAAGAAAGAAAGGGAGTGAGAAAGGGAGAAGGAAGAGAGAGAGTTAGAGAGATAGAAGGAAAAGAAGGAAAAGAGAGAGAGAGAAACAGAAAGACACTGCCGCCCCTGCGCATCCATGAGCAAATAATTACCTGGTGCCACCGGAGTGTGCAGCAGTGGGCACTCCACGTGCCCGTCAAAACTCCGCGCATCTCAGATATGTCACTGAGTCCTGAGTCATGAATGGTGGAGTGGAGACCGCATCAGCTTCTCTGCGGATCTCACAGATGTCGCTGAGTCCTGAGTCATGAATGGTGGAGACCACATCATCTTCTCCACGTCCCGGCAGATCTCACACATGTCGCTGAGTCCTGAGTCATCAATGGCGGAGACCACATCAGCTTTTGGGGCGGCTAAGCCTGTGGAACTCAAGTCCGTGCTATGTGGTGGTAGGCCCTTGATGGCCTTCGGGTAGTACTAACCCTGTGCATCTGAAGTCCGCGCCAAGGGGGTGGTAGGCCCCTGACGGCTATACAGATCAGGGTGCGACTAACCTTCTGCGCAACTTTTCAAAGACTCTTTCTGGTTGCGACACGTGGAGCATCCGCCATCTAGTCAGCACCGGCAATAAAGGATGTCACGTTGTCGATCTATTATATTTGTGTGGTCACATGGCCTGTGACGCATGTCCCGGATGGGTGTGGTGTGTGTGCAAACCTGCCCTCAGGGAGTGGCCGTGAGATGTTGAGAACTAGACCACTGACCTGCACACCAACAGCGAGTACGCCTGCGACAGGTAGCTATGTGGGGCCAACGTCGGAACGTAATCGAAGTGGCGTGGCGTGGCGTGGCATACGATGGAACAGGGCAGGGATAGCTACAATGACACGGACGGCTCGTAGTACTGCGTCTGTGAGTCGAGCGGATGGGCCAAAGCTGTCCCTCTGCGAGCCTGGGTGCGAACTGTTCATAACTCATACTACATAAGCATTGAAAAACCATTTTGTGATTCAGTCCATCAGCGGGCATTTGTCCGAGGCATTTGTAAAATCATATCGGAGTTCTTTCTGTGACAGATACCCCTTTGATGCTGCCTCACCCCACATCAGCAGGTAACGCACCCTCTTCCCACATTACCATCATACCCCCAACAACCTTCTTGGGCCTGGATGTGTCCCTGTGCGGTTGGACAAAGAAGAATCGTAGTCATGTATAGTTTTACATATAAAAAAAATATGTAAAGAAAAGAACAACAAATAAGACTGAAGGGAGTCTGGTGCTGTGGTCGCTGCCACGAAGTTGGGGTCACTGCCATTCAGGACTCAGGACACAGTTACACATGTGGGATCGGCTTGTGTTAAAGAAGGTTAGTGGGACTACATGTCGCCGGCCTTGCATATCGAAATATTCCTCACTCATCGAAGGGAGTGTGGTGCTGTGGTCGGTGCCACAGACTTGGGTTCACTGCCATTCAGTACTCAGGACACAGTTACACATGTGGGATCGGCTTGTTTTAAAGAGGGTTAGTGGCACCAGAAGCATTGAGACTGTATGAGCCTGTGATGATGCTTGGTGTTGACGGGCCGCACTGGGAGCAATGTGTCTTGGCCACTGGACTGCGTCATGTGGAATCAGGACTCTATCTGAATTGTGAGGCCTGCTGACCGTAGTGTAGGCCAGAGGTAGCAGTGAGCAAGGGCCCACAGCCACGTGCATATGTTGGTGGCCCCACCGGCCTGCGTAGTGGAGGTTCAGTGGCCGCACGTGTCGCCAGCCTTCCATATGCAAATACCCCTCACTAATCGAAGGGAGTGTAGTGCTGTGGTCGCTGTTACGAAGTTCGGGTCACTGACGTTCAGGACTCAGGACACAGTTACACATGTGGAATCGGCTTGTGTTAAAGAGGGTTATTGGCACCACGTGCTGTTGGCCTTGCATATGAAGTATGCCTCACTTATCAGAGGGAGTCTGGCGCTGTGGTCGCTGCCACGGACTTGGGGTGACTGCTATTCAGGACTCAGGACACAGTTACATATGTGGGATCAGCTTGTGTTAAAGAGGGTTAGTGGGACTACGTGTCGCTTTCCTTGCATATGGAAATATGCCTCACTGATCAGAGGGAGTCTGGTGCTGTGGTCGCTGCCACAGACTTGGGGTGACTGCTATTCAGGACTCAGGACACAGTTACATATGTGGGATCGGCTTGTGTTAAAGAGGGTTAGTGGGACTACATGTCGCTGGCCTTGCTTATGGAAATATGTCTAACTGATCAAAGAGAGTATGCTGCTGTGGTCGCTGCCACGTACTTGGAGTCACTGCCATTCCGGACTCAGGACACAGTTACACATATGGGATCGGATTGTGTTGGACAGTGTTAGTTGGCACCACGTGTCCAAAATTCTAATTGCAAGGTCTGCTGCCCGCAGTGTAGACTGCTGAGTGTTCGTTTGTACTTGAAAATGAATTTGGTGATTGTACTAAAGCTATAACTGATATAAAAAATATTCAAGAAGAAAGGATACTAAAAGGATATTATGTAGATTTGAGGCCTGTAATAGGAACTTGCCTAGTGGACTCTGTAGTTAATGAATGAAGAAATAATTTTCAATGTGAGCCCTACTGAGTGCAGTGTAGGCGTATGATGAAAAGATGAAATAAGTATAGAATACATTGACGAAGTGTTGTATTTTCTGAGTACAATCTTGTTGTTAGAAATTAGCATTTAAAATTGGAATTGCGAGCTGTACTGCCTGTAGTGTAGACTGTTGTTTCATGTTAGTTTACATTTGAAGATTAATTTGGTCATTGTAGTAAAGCTATAACTGATATAAAAAAGAATTCTTGAAGCGAGGATACTAAAAGGATAATATGTAGGGTGTACGACTGTGATAGTTAGTTGCCTACTGGAGTCTGTAGTTGCATATGGAAATACCCCTCACTGATCAAAGGGACTGTGGTGCTGTGGTCGCTGCCACGGACTTGGGGTGACTGCTATTCAGGACTCAGGACACAGTTAAACATGTGGGATCGGCTTGTGTTAAAGAGGGTTAGTGGAACTACATGTTCCCGGCCTTGCATATCGAAATATGGCTCACTGATCGAAGGGAGTTTGGTGCTGTGTTCGCTGCCATGGACTTGGGGTGACTGCTATTTAGGACTCAGGACACAGTTACACATGTGGGATTGGCTTGTGTTGAACAGAGTTATTGGCACCACGTGTCGCCGCCGTTGCATATGGAAATATGCTTAACTAATCAGAGGGAGTATGCTGCTGTGGTCGCTGCCATGGACTTGGGGTCACTGCCATTCAGGACTCAGGACACAGTTCCACATGTGGGGTTGTTCGGTTTGTGTTGAACAGAGTTATTGGCACCACGTGTCGCCGCCGTTGCATATGGAAATATGCTCACTGATCGAAGGGAGTCTGGTGCTCTGGTTGTCTCACGGAGTTGGGGTCACTGCCATTCAGGACTCAGGACACAGTTCCACATGTGGGATTGTTTGGCTTGTGTTGAACAGGGTTAGTGGCACCACGTGTCACCGCCATTGCATATGGAAATATGCCTCACTGATCGAAGGGAGTATGGTGCTGTGGTTGTCTCATGGAGTTGGGGTCACTACCATTCAGGACTTAGGACACAGTTCCACATGTGGGATCGGCTTGTGTTGAAGACGGTTAGTGGCACCATTTGTCGCAGGTCTTCCACAGTGTAGGCCAGAGGTAGCGGTGAGCAAGGGCCCACAGCCACGTGCATACGTTGGTGGCACCACCGGCCTGCGTAGTGCAGGTTCAGTGGCACCACGTGTCACCAGCCTTCCATATGGAAATACCCCTCACTGATCGAAGGGAGTCTGGTGCTGTGGTCACTGCCATTCAGGACTCAGGACACAGTTACACATGTGGGATCGGCTTGTGTTAAAGAGGGTTAGTGGGACTACATGTCGCTGGCCTTGCTTATGGAAATATGTCTAACTGATCAAAGAGAGTATGCTGCTGTGGTCGCTGCCACGTACTTGGAGTCACTGCCATTCCGGACTCAGGACACAGTTACACATGTGGGATCGGATTGTGTTGGACAGTGTTAGTTGGCACCACGTGTCCAAAATTCTAATTGCAAGGTCTGCTGCCCGCAGTGTAGACTGCTGAGTGTTCGTTTGTACTTGAAAATGAATTTGGTGATTGTACTAAAGCTATAACTGATATAAAAAATATTCAAGAAGAAAGGATACTAAAAGGATATTATGTAGATTTGAGGCCTGTAATAGGAACTTGCCTAGTGGACTCTGTAGTTAATGAATGAAGAAATAATTTTCAATGTGAGCCCTACTGAGTGCGGTGTAGGCGTATGATGAAAAGATGAAATAAGTATAGAATACATTGACGAAGTGTTGTATTTTCTGAGTACAATCTTGTTGTTAGAAATTAGCATTTAAAATTGGAATTGCGAGCTGTACTGCCTGTAGTGTAGACTGTTGTTTCATGTTAGTTTACATTTGAAGATTAATTTGGTCATTGTAGTAAAGCTATAACTGATATAAAAAAGAATTCTTGAAGCGAGGATACTAAAAGGATAATATGTAGGGTGTACGACTGTGATAGTTAGTTGCCTACTGGAGTCTGTAGTTGCATATGGAAATACCCCTCACTGATCAAAGGGACTGTGGTGCTGTGGTCGCTGCCACGGACTTGGGGTGACTGCTATTCAGGACTCAGGACACAGTTAAACATGTGGGATCGGCTTGTGTTAAAGAGGGTTAGTGGAACTACATGTTCCCGGCCTTGCATATCGAAATATGGCTCACTGATCGAAGGGAGTTTGGTGCTGTGTTCGCTGCCATGGACTTGGGGTGACTGCTATTTAGGACTCAGGACACAGTTACACATGTGGGATTGGCTTGTGTTAAACAGAGTTATTGGCACCACGTGTCGCCTCCGTTGCATATGGAAATATGCTTAACTAATCAGAGGGAGTATGCTGCTGTGGTCGCTGCCATGGACTTGGGGTCACTGCCATTCAGGACTCAGGACACAGTTCCACATGTGGGGTTGTTCGGTTTGTGTTGAACAGAGTTATTGGCACCACGTGTCGCTGCCGTTGCATATGGAAATATGCTCACTGATCGAAGGGAGTCTGGTGCTCTGGTTGTCTCACGGAGTTGGGGTCACTGCCATTCAGGACTCAGGACACAGTTCCACATGTGGGATTGTTTGGCTTGTGTTGAACAGGGTTAGTGGCACCACGTGTCACCGCCATTGCATATGGAAATATGCCTCACTGATCGAAGGGAGTATGGTGCTGTGGTTGTCTCATGGAGTTGGGGTCACTACCATTCAGGACTTAGGACACAGTTCCACATGTGGGATCGGCTTGTGTTGAAGACGGTTAGTGGCACCATTTGTCGCAGGTCTTCCACAGTGTAGGCCAGAGGTAGCGGTGAGCAAGGGCCCACAGCCACGTGCATACGTTGGTGGCACCACCGGCCTGCGTAGTGCAGGTTCAGTGGCACCACGTGTCACCAGCCTTCCATATGGAAATACCCCTCACTGATCGAAGGGAGTCTGGTGCTGTGGTCACTGCCATTCAGGACTCAGGACACAGTTACACATGTGGGATCGGCTTGTGTTAAAGAGTGTTAGTGGGACTACATGTCGCTGGCCTTGCTTATGGAAATATGTCTAACTGATCAAAGAGAGTATGCTGCTGTGGTCGCTGCCACGTACTTGGAGTCACTGCCATTCCGGACTCAGGACACAGTTACACATGTGGGATCGGATTGTGTTGGACAGTGTTAGTTGGCACCACGTGTCCAAAATTCTAATTGCAAGGTCTGCTGCCCGCAGTGTAGACTGCTGAGTGTTCGTTTGTACTTGAAAATGAATTTGGTGATTGTACTAAAGCTATAACTGATATAAAAAATATTCAAGAAGAAAGGATACTAAAAGGATATTATGTAGATTTGAGGCCTGTAATAGGAACTTGCCTAGTGGACTCTGTAGTTAATGAATGAAGAAATAATTTTCAATGTGAGCCCTACTGAGTGCAGTGTAGGCGTATGATGAAAAGATGAAATAAGTATAGAATACATTGACGAAGTGTTGTATTTTCTGAGTACAATCTTGTTGTTAGAAATTAGCATTTAAAATTGGAATTGCGAGCTGTACTGCCTGTAGTGTAGACTGTTGTTTCATGTTAGTTTACATTTGAAGATTAATTTGGTCATTGTAGTAAAGCTATAACTGATATAAAAAAGAATTCTTGAAGCGAGGATACTAAAAGGATAATATGTAGGGTGTACGACTGTGATAGTTAGTTGCCTACTGGAGTCTGTAGTTGCATATGGAAATACCCCTCACTGATCAAAGGGACTGTGGTGCTGTGGTCGCTGCCACGGACTTGGGGTGACTGCTATTCAGGACTCAGGACACAGTTAAACATGTGGGATCGGCTTGTGTTAAAGAGGGTTAGTGGAACTACATGTTCCCGGCCTTGCATATCGAAATATGGCTCACTGATCGAAGGGAGTTTGGTGCTGTGTTCGCTGCCATGGACTTGGGGTGACTGCTATTTAGGACTCAGGACACAGTTACACATGTGGGATTGGCTTGTGTTGAACAGAGTTATTGGCACCACGTGTCGCCGCCGTTGCATATGGAAATATGCTTAACTAATCAGAGGGAGTATGCTGCTGTGGTCGCTGCCATGGACTTGGGGTCACTGCCATTCAGGACTCAGGACACAGTTCCACATGTGGGGTTGTTCGGTTTGTGTTGAACAGAGTTATTGGCACCACGTGTCGCCGCCGTTGCATATGGAAATATGCTCACTGATCGAAGGGAGTCTGGTGCTCTGGTTGTCTCACGGAGTTGGGGTCACTGCCATTCAGGACTCAGGACACAGTTCCACATGTGGGATTGTTTGGCTTGTGTTGAACAGGGTTAGTGGCACCACGTGTCACCGCCATTGCATATGGAAATATGCCTCACTGATCGAAGGGAGTATGGTGCTGTGGTTGTCTCATGGAGTTGGGGTCACTACCATTCAGGACTTAGGACACAGTTCCACATGTGGGATCGGCTTGTGTTGAAGACGGTTAGTGGCACCATTTGTCGCAGGTCTTCCACAGTGTAGGCCAGAGGTAGCGGTGAGCAAGGGCCCACAGCCACGTGCATACGTTGGTGGCACCACCGGCCTGCGTAGTGCAGGTTCAGTGGCACCACGTGTCACCAGCCTTCCATATGGAAATACCCCTCACTGATCGAAGGGAGTCTGGTGCTGTGGTCACTGCCATTCAGGACTCAGGACACAGTTACACATGTGGGATCGGCTTGTGTTGAATAGGGTTAGTTGGCACCACGTGTCGCCGGTCTTCCACAGTGTAGGCCGGAGGCAGCGGTCAGCAACGGCCCACAGGCAGGTGACGTTGACTTGAGCAGCACAGATTGGCAGCATTTGGTCTTCTTAACCCATTATAGTCTCTTACACAATTTGCGTCGCTACTAATCTTGAATTGTGAACCGTGTAACCCCCGTGTAGGGGGGAGGCAGCGGTCAGGATGGGCGCACAGCCACGTGGCGTTGAGTTGAGCTGCACAGTTAGTGGCACCTGGAGTAATCAGCGTGTGCGCACCCTGCGATGATACGTGGTCCCGGCAGGCCTCACTGGGAGCAATGTGTTTTATCTAATGAATTCTGCCTTGATGAGGCCATGTGGTGATGACTTATGGTGCAGTGAGTTAGTAGCACCTGAAGCACACAGCGTGTGCGCACCCTGCTATGATGCATCGTCTGGGGGGGGGCCGCACTGGCAGCAACGTGTCTTGCAAACTGGACTGCGACATCTGCAATAGCCACTGCATCTGAATTGTGAGCCCTGCTGTCCGCAGTGTAGATCGAAGGCAGTAGTAGGTACAGACATAAGTCTGCAGTGCTGTGCCGCTGGTTTCGCAGGGGGCCTGTGTCGAGGAGGCCTGCGGTTATGGCGGCAGCCATGTGTCAGGGTGAGGGCTGCCGCTGTGACAGACTCGTTGGTCTTCCCTCAAGTGAACCACACCTAGCGCCTGGCCTATTTATTCATACTCCTACGCTGGAGTGGCGTACGTTGGAGCAGCCCACTCCACTTCCGCTTCCAGGGGGGGACAACACAGCTACATGACAGAGATCTTCCCCACTGCCTGAGGTAACATGGTTGCGTCCACTGTGCACTACACTGCAAGTATCAATAGTATATCTCCACATGGAGAGGTTTGTGCTTTGCATATTGAGGTCTCTGCAGCACATCAGCGTTACACTTGGAATTGTGTGCTTTATTGTTGATGGGTGACTTGCCTCCTTCATGTATAGTTGGTTGCCACATCTCCCAACATTCAACTATTGTGTGGCTGAGGGGCATGGGAAGGTCCGTTGTCCTGTTTTGCGCTGCCTCGGTGGTAGTAGGGGCGGTGGTGCGGGGGGGAGGTTCTGGTGGTAGTGGAGCTGGGTGTTGTGGTCTTGTTACATGTCGGAGCTGCATGAGTAGTAGCTCTATCACGTGTTGGTCTTTAGATGTGGCTGTGAGTTGGATCCAATAGATAGTCGACCTCCTTACACCAGTTAAAGGTTAATGTTAATTTGTTACTGCTAACTCGGCTTCTCGCCTGTTTTTTGGATCGCATTGCAGATGATGTCATCAGTGATGTCATTTGAGATGTCATCAGTGATGTCATCAGTGATGTCACTGACCATGTCATGAATGATGTAATATGTGACGTCATCAGCAGTACATTGCAGGGGCGCGAGTTATAGTTAGCTCAACTAACTATAACAGGGGAATATCTATGGTTTTCTATGAGTGAAATGTCCAACTAACTATAACATCCCTGAAACCTATGGTTTTTTCAGTGAATTTTAAGGTTTTTTAAATGCTAATTTCTAACTATAACGTGCCTGAAACCTATGTTTTTTTCTGTGAATATATATATATACCTTATAAGCAGTAATAATAATAAGAAGAAGAATACAATCTTTATTCGGCATGTAAAAATACCACAAAAGATACAATGTATTTAAAAAGGAAAAGGTTACAGATACAAGCATTATAAAAGGTTCAGCATGTTGAATTCTACAAAGCACGGCTTCAGCAGATAAATAAGAAGTTTGCTTATTTCATATTTCATGTCCCTCAGTCATCTAATTCACTTCAAACCTGATTCGGGCCTATGGTACGCCATGGGTAAATGTTACTACAATTTAAAACAGTATAAAAATGTGGCAAGCAAGAGTACTATGGGCATCCACCGCCCCTTGTGATCCTTAATCTAAATGCAGCCCTTAAAAAGTTAGTAATACAAAAAAGTGTAAAAGCATCAGATGCCAATTTTAAAAATAACAATGCCACACGCGCCTGTCTAAATCTGGCTATTTTTAGGAGGCCCTTCAAAAAAAGGCTTCTGGGATGTGAATAAAATGGGCACAGTAAAACGAAATGAAGGGTATCCTGTGGAGACCTATTGTCGCAGCCACAGGGCCCCTTCATTTCTATCAAGGCTGTAAGCCCTGCCGGTTCCGCTAGTACATGGTGCAAAAGGTTTAACCTAAACCGGGTCATTAAAAACTTATCGTGAGCACTGCTTATACAGGACAGATATGGTTCAATGCCCTCGGTAGACTTAACTACTAGATGTTCTCTCACCAACGGCTTTGCAAACTCTCTGTCCTCACGGAGTGTCAAAGAATACTTTAAAAAACGATCCTTGACCAGAGCCTTATCCTGCGTACTCATATTGGAAGGATTGAAAAATAAATCTGCACACCCCATTTTCTCAAAGGACTCCTTCACATATCTTAGCCAAGGTATTTTAAGCCTGTGGTCGAGGGAAAGACAGTCTTGTATAACCAGCCTACTCAATGCCGCCGCCTCATTTGCCCAGATCTTTACCCAACAGGCTAGAGGTTTGACTGCCATCATGTCAGTGATATATCTGACACCCAGCTCTTCATGAATAATATGCGCTGGCGTGCTCTGGGGGACTTTCAACAGGCGCCTAAGATACATGTTCTCTTCGACTTGCTGTTTGTTAGCCTCAATGAATCCCCATACCTCACTTCCATATAGCACTTTAGCACAGCACATGGAGCTATATAATTTTAAAATCTGCTCTGGAGTCCAACGTCCTAGCCTGTGTGCAAAGTTCGCTTATTGATCCAGTACACCTAGTCATAACTCGGCACTTCTCCCCTAATAAATATTTAAAATGTAATCGGCCATCAAATAAAATCCCCAGATATGAAAAGGACTGTACTTTGCCTAGGCGATGAGAACCGATTGTGTAGTTATAAGATTTACATGGCTTCTTCCCCAATTCCATGACATAAGATTTTGCGAGATTGGGTGAAAAGTCCAAATTCTCCATGAATGTCGCAAAACCATCTATTAAGAGCTGCAGACCCTTAGGGGTACAAGCAAGAAGTACCGCATCATCTGCGTAAAGCAGAACGGGAACCCCACGGGTACCTATCCTGAGGGTATCTGCCTGTATGACACTCAGGGCATGGTCAAGGCCATTTATTATAGGGTGAACAGAAAGGGTGCTAATATGCAACCCTGTCTGACCCCACTGGTGCACTTAAAGGATTCTGTTATCTTCCCCTCCTGGGTGTATCTAACTGCAGCATGGTATTAAGATGTAAGGACTTTAAGATATTAATAAGCCCCTGATCCATCCCGAGCCCCCCCATATTTGCCCACAGTTTCCCACGGTTTACTCGGTCAAAGGCCGCAGTCAAATCCATAATTGCCAAATACATCGTCCCTGGATCACTGTGTATTTGGCTGTAATAAGATATAAATTGAGACATTGATCAGTGATAGATTTCCCTGGTCTGAATCCAAATTGGACATCTGTTATAACTTGATACTCCTCTGCCCAATCTGTCAGCCGACTTAAAACCACCCGCCCCAAAACCTTCGCCGACACGTCAATAAGAGAGATCTGGCGGTAACATTGTGGGCTGTCCTTATAACCTTTCTTAAAAATGGGGGCGATCGTGGCAGTGGACCATGATGCCGGCATTACTGTGTCCACTGCTGCATTTAGGACTCTTGTTAGGAGGGGCGCCCATACATCCACATTACTGCGGAAAAGGTCCGGTGGGATCCCATCTGGGCCTGGGGGCTTATTCCTAGTTAAGCCCTTGATTTCTATTTTCACCTCGCCCAGAGAAAATATGAGTGGGGGTGTGTTCTGCTCTAAATTCTGCTCCTGTATCTGTTCCGAACTTGGATGATAATTATAAAGCCTTTGGAAGTGCTCCTGCCATTGCGTCGGCAAGATGATATTGCTCAATCCAGGTTTATTTGCATCATGAAAACAGGGATTATTTATGACTCTCCGAAAGGCAATAGAGTCCGTTGATACCATTGCCTCTGTCAAGTCTTTCCAGGCTTGCTGTTGCAATTGACCCTTGCGTCTCTTGACAGCTTGCTTATATTTTTCACGGCAAGAAGTCACCCAGTTCATGTCTCTAGGTGAAATCTTTAGGGCGGCTTTCAGCTCTCTTAAGGCCCGTGAACATTGTGGGTAAAACCATCTTGGAGTGTCCATTTTGGCCACATGAGCTGGGGCTTTTAGTAAGCTATCAACTATTTGCGCGACACTCCTGAAAGCCTCAACTAATTCTGCCCCTTCCACTTCAAGATCCAAACACTTCAAGATAACCTGCTCACCTTTCTTAAAAAGAGAACTATAAAAGGCCTAGCCGTTGACCTGTGTCCAGCGCAGTCTCCTGCCTTGGTCCATTGCCCCGACCACCCCCCCCCCCCTATTCTGGGGGGTACTGGGTGGCTGCATGCGTCAACAAGGAGTAAGGCTAGAGGATTATGATCACTAAAGGCGCTGTACCCGATATTGAAACTAGATACACAGTTTTTTTAAGTGAGGTAGAAATAAAGATGTAGTCAATAAATGAAGAACATCCTCTTCCCTTAAAGGTGGGGTGAACCATTTTACCCTGTTTGACCACAATCAGATCCATCGTATGTATTAGCGCATGCATATCTAATAGACCACTGAGTTCCCTTCCCTCCTTTGTGTGCTTCACGTGTGGACCATCTCGGAGCGTACAGGATGACCAGTCCCCCTGAGACACCCTCAAATTTGGGCAAAAATTACAGCCTACTAAAACCAACTGTAGCACCGTCAGCCCTCGCTTGTGTGTCTGGGTAAGTCTAGTGTTCAGTTCATACCGGCTGGCGGAACCCTGTGCATGTGCCATCACATTATAAACATTTATAAGAAATAGCCTATAACCTTTGTTAAAAAATGTGAGCCCCTGAGCAACCTCTGAGTCCCAAGCCAAGTCTGACCATCTTCCTGTAATGCTAGGTCTATAAATATAATCATCCATCCCCTCGCTCTCCCTGCAGCTGCCTTGTGCGCCGGGCAAAAGAAGGTTTTGTTTCCCTCTAGGAGGAAATTATTGTTTACTGGTTCCCATGTTTCCTGCAAACATATTATATGAAATTCCCTTATATATAGGAGCCATTGCTCATTCTTAAATTTGGTGGATAGGCCTGATATGTTTCAGGAGACTATTTTTATTTCTCTCCCATTAAGCCCTTCTGTATTGGCTATTAACGGAGAGCTACAGGTCCTAATGATTGTATTGCCTGTATAACCTTCCATGGGATTATGTAAATCCTTGTGCTCACAGGTGGTTTGAGTTACAGCAGTAAATTAATACAAGTATTTAGGTTTTCTGCTGGATGATGGAGGATCAGCCACCAAACTGTTTTGGGTCATTTCAAACAAGAGGAATGCCTTCGCCACTAGGAGAAAGAAGTTGAAAGACCCTACACTCAATCCACTACTGAAGGTCATGGCAGCAAAAAATCTGTGCTCCTACGCCATGATTCGGCCTTACTGTACAAACGTCAAACTAAAATCTACTGTTATGAATTTAATTTACCTAGGAATACATCCCCTAGCCAAATTCAACTGAAATTCAGACTCAAAAGGCAACTTATAGAATGGCAGGAAGCTATATTTAAGACTTGCTACAAATTAAGATAAGCAGAATCCAATACCTTAAATAACATCTTGTGGTATGCAACTACAAAGAGGGCCCCAGTGATAGCCTTAAAGAATTCCCGGACCAATCATTGAAGAGCCTGCACCTTCAAAGTCTCTTGGCGTCTTCTATTTCACATAATGTCTTTAAAAAACTAGTGAGCTCCGTAATGGCTAAAATCTCTTTTTTAAAGGACAAAGAGCAGTTCGCCAAAAGAGGCCATGGCTGGTCAGTCATTAACAGCTACTCAAAGTTATCGCAAGTACCGAATCCTCCTCTAGTGTTGTGGGCCCTAGGCCCACATGCTACTAATAACTGATGCAGACACAGTGTAGTGGGGTACTAGAACTGGCCACGAGCACGTGCATCCGGGCCCTTTTATTGGCGGGGCCACGTCACGTGTGACACCCATGATGGATGGGTGGGGGTGCAAGTGTGCCCAGCCCTCAAGGGAGTGTCTGGGAATGTCTTTTCCTGCCAAACAGTAGCACGTGTCCCACAGGATACTACACCTCCTTCATCTGAAACTTAAGCTGCTACAGTGCTGCCTGGGCTGCCCTCCATCTCGAGCCAAAAAACGAGCATGGAAATACACCGGGAACAGAGGGTGCTGTTTGTGCTGGGCAATCTATGAGAATTTTCTGCGCCTAACCTGCATTTGCCCCGAGCTGGCTAAGGAGAGGAGGCGGATCCGCTAGCCCTCATTTCAAAGTAAAGGAGTCCGCACATGCAGGCATGCCGTGATAGTCTGTCTAGGACCAGACCACCGCATATTAACTTGTCTCTTCATGAAATGTTTTAATGAATTTGAACGTAAACTGCCCTAGCAAGTAAATCATTGCACGGCAGTCTGGCGCTCATAAAGGTCAACTGGGGTCAGTTATATTTCCACTCTTGCCTAAACTACGGCCCTTTTGGAAGCCCTGCATCTTGCTTTGGTGCACATGACTTCACTCTTCACATGTTCATGTCGCTTGATGCCTCCCGCCTGGCCGGGAATGCCGCCAACAAAGTACGAATCGCCAGGGGCCGAGCTGCCAGCAGGAGTTTTAGCCTCCCTTCAGCCCCCATGCTGTCCCGGCCGTGGGCGTTTGGATCTCACTGACACAGTGGCCCGTTGGGCCCTATTACCAGCGGCCTGTTGTGTTAAGCCACCAAATCTGCTGTGCTGTGTATTGCTGGGCATGTTCACCTTTAGATCATTCTCATCTGTGTTTATATTATGAGGGACTGATAGTGAACTGACACGCCTCTGCGACCACTCATAGCTGCTGCACACATGCATATTAATTAACTGCTGTCCCCATAGCTACCCGGAGTGAGTGGTCCTTTCATATCTTCATTCACATCTTCTTTCCATTTGCACTTCACCGTGCTCCCGGGGGAGTCGCTAGTGAATTAACACGCACATCTGGCACTTATTGGTTTGCCCCTACCACTATTAATAGCTGCTGCACGTAGGACTTTATTCTATTGCTGCCTCCATAATTACACTGAGTGAGCTGTCCTTTTAACCCTTTTACCTTCTTGCCATTTGTACACTTCACCTGTCTCCGATGTGGGGGAGAGGGGTGGAGGGTGTCTTGGGAACTCACAAGCCTGGCAATTACTGGATAGTTCCCACAAAGAACAAGCATTGGCATAGCCAATAGGTCTCACCTTTGGGACCTTATAAGTATTTAGTTATGCAACACAATATGATTGGTACAACAGCATCAACTGTTGCATGGCGTAACACTTATAAGGTCCCAAAGGCGAGACCTATTGACTATTCCAATGCTTGTTCTGTTATGGGGGGCATAAATAACAGGAGGGTGAAGGTCAGTCAGTCAGTCAGTTAGTCAGTTAGTGAGAGTGAGTGAGAGAGTCAGTCAGTGAGAGAGTCAGTCAGTGAGAGAGTGAGAGAGTCAGTTAATCAGTTAGTGAGAGTGAGAGTCAGCCTGTCAGTGAGAGAGTGAGAGTCAGTCAGTCAGTGAGAAAGTGAGAGTCAGTGAGAAAGTGAGAGTCAGTGAGAGAGTGAGAGAGTCAGTCAGTGAGAGTGAGAGAGTCAGTTAGTGAGAGTGAGAGTCAGTCAGTGAGAGTGAGAGAGTCAGTCAGTGAGAGTGAGAGTCAGTCAGAGTGAGAGAGTCAGTCAGTGAGAGTGAATGAGAGTGAGAGAGTGAGTTAGATAGTCAGTGAGTGAAAGAGAGTGAGTCGGTGGGATAGTCAGTCAGTGATTGTGAGTCAGCCTTTTAGCGAGAGTCAGTCAGTCAGTGAGAGAGAGCCAGTGAGAGAGAGTCAGTCAGTGAGAGAGTCAATCAGTGAGAGAGAGTCAATCAGTCAGTAGGAGTGAGTCCTGCAGTCAGTGAGAGAGAGTGGGAGAGTCAGTCAGTGAGAGAGTCTGTCAGTAAGAGTCTGTCAGTGAGAGTGAGTGAGCCAGTCATTGATTTTGAGTGAGTCAGTGAGTGAGTCAGTGAGTCTGTCAGTGAGAGTCTATCAGTGAGAGCCTATCAGTGAGAGTGAGTCAGTGAGAGTGAGTCAGTGAGAGTGAGTAAATGAGAGTGAGTAAATGAGAGTGAGTCAGTCAGTCATTCAGTAAGAGAGAGTGGGAGAGTCAGTCAGTGAGAGTGAGTCAGTCAGTCAGTGAGAGAGAGTGGGAGAGTCAGTCAGTGAGAGAGAGTGAAAGAGTCAGTCAGTCAGAGAGAGAGAGTGAGTCAGTGAGGGTGAGTCTGTCAGTGAGAGTCTGTCAGTGAGAGTCTGTCAATGAGAGTGAGTCAGTGAGAGTGAGTCAGTGAGAGTGAGTCAGTCAGTGAGAGAGAGTGGGAGAGTCAGTCAGTGAGAGAGTGGGAGAGTCAGTCAGTGAGAGTCTGTCAGTGAGAGTGAGTCAGTGAGAGTGAGTCAGTGAGAGTGAGTCAGAGAGAGTGAGTCAGAGAGTGTGAGTCAGAGAGTGAGTCAGTGAGAGTCTGTAAGTAAGAGTCTGTAAATGAGAGTGAGTGAATTAGTCAGTCAGTGAGAGAGAGTGGGAGAGTCAGTCAGTGAGAGTGAGTCAGTCAGTGAGAGAGAGTGAGAGAGTCAGTCAGTGGGAGAGAGTGGGAGAGTCTATCAGTGAGAGTCTGTCAGTCAGTGAGACTCTGTCAGTGAGAGTGAGTCAGTCAGTGAGAGTCTGTCAGTGAGTGCGTGTAAGTCAGTCAGTCAGTGAGAGTGAGTCAGTCAGTTAGTGAGAGAGAGTGAGAAAGTCAGTGAGAGTCTGTCAGTGAGAGTGAGTCAGTCAGTGAGTGAGTCAGTCAGTCAGTGAGTGAGAGTGAGTCAGTCAGTCAGTGAGAGTGAGTCTGTCAGTCAGTGAGAGTAAGTCAGTCAGTCAGTGAGAGAGAGTGGGAGAGTCTGTCAGTGAGAGTCTGTCAGTCAGTGAGAGTGAGTCAGTCAGTCAGTGAGAGAGATTATGTCAGTCACTGAGAGAGAGTCTGTCAGTCAGTGAGAGTGAGTCAGTCAGTGAGAGAGAGTGGGTAAGTCTGTCAGTGAGAGTCTGTCCGTGAGAGTCTGTCAGTGAGAGTGAGACAGTCAGCGAGAGTCTGTTAGTGAGAGTGAGACAGTCAGTGAGTGAGAGTGAGTCAGTCAGTCAGTGAGAGAGAGTGAGAGAGTCAGTGAGAGTCTGTCAGTGAGAGTGAGTCAGTCAGTGAGTGAGAGTGAGTCAGTCAGTCAGTGAGAGAGAGTGAGAGAGTCAGTGAGAGTCTGTCAGTAAGAGTGAGTGAGTCAGTGAGAGTGAGTTAGTCAGTGAGAGTGAGTCTGTCAGTCAGTGAGAGTGAGAGTGAGTCTGTCAGTCAGTGACAGTAAGTCAGTCAGTGAGTGAGAGAGAGTGGGAGAGTCTGTCAGTGAGAGTCTGTCAGTCAGTGAGAGTCTGTCTGTGAGAGTGAGTCAGTCAGTCAGTCAGTAAGAGAGAGTGAGAGAGTCAGTGAGAGTTTGTCAGTGAGAGTGAGTGAGTCAGTGAAAGTAAGTCAGTCAGTGAGAGTGAGTCGGTCAGTGAGTGAGAGTGAGTCAGTCAGTGAGTGAGAGTGAGTCTGTCAGTCAGTGAGAGTGAGTCTGTCAGTCAGTGAGAGTGAGTCAGTCAGTGAGTGAGAGAGATTGGGAGAGTCTGTCAGTGAGAGTCTGTCAGTCAGTGAGAGTCTGTCAGTGAGAGTGAGTGAGTCAGTCAGTGGGAGAGTGGGAGAGTCAGTCAGTGAGAGAGTCTGTCAGTGAGAGTGAGTCAGTCAGTGAGAGTCTGTCAGTGAGAGTGAGTGAGTCAGTCGGTGAGAGTGAGTGAGTCAGTCAGTGAGAGTGAGTGAGTCAGTCAGTCAGTGAGAGAATGGAAGAGTCTGTCAGTGAGAGTCTGTCAGGGAGAGTGAGTCAGTGAGAGTGAGTCAGTGAAAGTGAGTCAGTGAGACTGAGTGAGTCAGTCAGTGAGAGTGAGTGAGTAAATCAGTGAGTGGGAGAGTCAGTCAGTGAGTGAGAGTGAGTGGGAGTCAGTGAGTGAGTGAGAGTGAGTGTGAGAGTGTCAGTGATAGTCTGTCAGTGAGAGTCTGTCAGTGACAGTGAGTGAGTCAGGCAGTCAGTGAGAGAGAGTGGGTCAGTCAGTCAGTGAGAGAGAGAGAGAGAGTGAGAGAGTCAGTGAGAGTCTGTCAGTGAGAGTGAGTCAGTGAGAGTGAGTCAGTCAGTGAGAGTGAGACAGTCAGTGAGTGAGAGTGAGTCAGTCAGTCAGTGAGAGAGAGTGAGAGAGTCAGTGAGAGTCTGTCAGTGAGAGTGAGTCAGTCAGTGAGTGAGAGTGAGTGAGTCAGTCAGTCAGTGAGAGAGAGTGAGAGTCTGTCAGTAAGAGTGAGTGAGTCAGTGAGAGTGAGTTAGTCAGTGAGAGTGAGTCTGTCAGTCAGTGAGAGTGAGAGTGAGTCTGTCAGTCAGTGACAGTAAGTCAGTCAGTGAGTGAGAGAGAGTGGGAGAGTCTGTCAGTGAGAGTCTGTCAGTCAGTGAGAGTCTGTCTGTGAGAGTGAGTCAGTCAGTCAGTCAGTAAGAGAGAGTGAGAGAGTCAGTGAGAGTTTGTCAGTGAGAGTGAGTGAGTCAGTGAAAGTAAGTCAGTCAGTGAGAGTGAGTCGGTCAGTGAGTGAGAGTGAGTCAGTCAGTGAGTGAGAGTGAGTCTGTCAGTCAGTGAGAGTGAGTCTGTCAGTCAGTGAGAGTGAGTCAGTCAGTGAGTGAGAGAGATTGGGAGAGTCTGTCAGTGAGAGTCTGTCAGTCAGTGAGAGTCTGTCAGTGAGAGTGAGTGAGTCAGTCAGTGGGAGAGTGGGAGAGTCAGTCAGTGAGAGAGTCTGTCAGTGAGAGTGAGTCAGTCAGTGAGAGTCTGTCAGTGAGAGTGAGTGAGTCAGTCGGTGAGAGTGAGTGAGTCAGTCAGTGAGAGTGAGTGAGTCAGTCAGTCAGTGAGAGAATGGAAGAGTCTGTCAGTGAGAGTCTGTCAGGGAGAGTGAGTCAGTGAGAGTGAGTCAGTGAAAGTGAGTCAGTGAGACTGAGTGAGTCAGTCAGTGAGAGTGAGTGAGTAAATCAGTGAGTGGGAGAGTCAGTCAGTGAGTGAGAGTGAGTGGGAGTCAGTGAGTGAGTGAGAGTGAGTGTGAGAGTGTCAGTGATAGTCTGTCAGTGAGAGTCTGTCAGTGACAGTGAGTGAGTCAGGCAGTCAGTGAGAGAGAGTGGGTCAGTCAGTCAGTGAGAGAGAGAGAGAGAGTGAGAGAGTCAGTGAGAGTCTGTCAGTGAGAGTGAGTCAGTGAGAGTGAGTCAGTCAGTGAGAGTGAGACAGTCAGTGAGTGAGAGTGAGTCAGTCAGTCAGTGAGAGAGAGTGAGAGAGTCAGTGAGAGTCTGTCAGTGAGAGTGAGTCAGTCAGTGAGTGAGAGTGAGTCAGTCAGTCAGTGAGAGAGAGTGAGAGAGTCAGTAAGAGTGAGTGAGTCAGTGAGAGTGAGTTAGTCAGTGAGAGTGAGTCTGTCAGTCAGTGAGAGTGAGAGTGAGTCTGTCAGTCAGTGACAGTAAGTCAGTCAGTGAGTGAGAGAGAGTGGGAGAGTCTGTCAGTGAGAGTCTGTCAGTCAGTGAGAGTCTGTCTGTGAGAGTGAGTCAGTCAGTCAGTCAGTAAGAGAGAGTGAGAGAGTCAGTGAGAGTTTGTCAGTGAGAGTGAGTGAGTCAGTGAAAGTAAGTCAGTCAGTGAGAGTGAGTCGGTCAGTGAGTGAGAGTGAGTCAGTCAGTGAGTGAGAGTGAGTCTGTCAGTCAGTGAGAGTGAGTCTGTCAGTCAGTGAGAGTGAGTCAGTCAGTGAGTGAGAGAGATTGGGAGAGTCTGTCAGTGAGAGTCTGTCAGTCAGTGAGAGTCTGTCAGTGAGAGTGAGTGAGTCAGTCAGTGGGAGAGTGGGAGAGTCAGTCAGTGAGAGAGTCTGTCAGTGAGAGTGAGTCAGTCAGTGAGAGTCTGTCAGTGAGAGTGAGTGAGTCAGTCGGTGAGAGTGAGTGAGTCAGTCAGTGAGAGTGAGTGAGTCAGTCAGTCAGTGAGAGAATGGAAGAGTCTGTCAGTGAGAGTCTGTCAGGGAGAGTGAGTCAGTGAGAGTGAGTCAGTGAAAGTGAGTCAGTGAGACTGAGTGAGTCAGTCAGTGAGAGTGAGTGAGTAAATCAGTGAGTGGGAGAGTCAGTCAGTGAGTGAGAGTGAGTGGGAGTCAGTGAGTGAGTGAGAGTGAGTGTGAGAGTGTCAGTGATAGTCTGTCAGTGAGAGTCTGTCAGTGACAGTGAGTGAGTCAGGCAGTCAGTGAGAGAGAGTGGGTCAGTCAGTCAGTGAGAGAGAGAGAGAGTGAGAGAGTCAGTGAGAGTCTGTCAGTGAGAGTGAGTCAGTGAGAGTGAGTCAGTCAGTGAGAGTGAGTCAGTCAGTGAGTGAGAGTGAGTCTGTCAGTTGCTAGACCCAAGTCTGTTCCAGCCGGTAAGTGTTTCTTAAGGAATGTGACCCCGCACTCTATCCTGATTGGTATAGTCCAGGGGGGCTGCTGCCTCTGGTTCAAGTTATTCACGATTTGCCAAAAGGCTTTTGAATTTGATTGTTTGCTACTATACAGCAGCTTAGCCCAGAAAGCCTCCATGTCTTTCCTCTTGTCGGACCAACTAGTCTTTTTCTATTCCATTTTTGCCACCCTTAGAACATCCATATTGTGGACTTTTGTTGTGGGGCTACTCCTGGCTACTCCTGCAAACCAACCGCAGAGCCTGGCCTCGTTTTTTCTTGGCAAGATGGCAGTCTACACATTTCTTTTTGTAGTTTGGGGAGAGTTCCAGGTGTTATAACCCATTTTGCTAAGATTAGATAGCCCGGCAGCAGTAAGTCAGAAGATGGGTTGTGAAGTTCTGCCAGGTGTCTAGGAGAGATAGATTTAAACTTCTTCCTATTAAGGTCCAGCACCAGTATCTGTGGGAGGTGGTCACTCTCACAGCGCTCTGCAATTTGGAAGGAGCGAACGGCAGCAAATAATGGACGTGATAAGAAAGTCTAGTCAATAATGGAGGCCGAGCGTGGGCTGATACAGGTCAAGTTTGATTGGCAGTCCTCTGACATTCTGCAATAATGAAATGAAATGAAAATAGGATTTCTAAAGCGCACTAATACCCACGGGTGTCTAGAAATAAGGGTCCTCATTCCAAGGTTCTTGAGGTCTAGTATTAACATTTCTCTGCGCTTATCCTTCTGGGTTTTTAGGGTTATTATCTGTGGCTGATTTTCCCATAATTATTCTGTTTCTTATGTGCTGGTTATGTTCATATTGAAATCCTGGTGAGGATGATTTCAGGCTCAGGTGAGCAATGCTTTTGAGTTGGAATGATCTCTTTAATTTTCTTGGTTTTCATTTTTTTATGTGGGGGACGGATGAATGAAGACATTTAATATGAGCAATGACCAAGTTGTGTGTTGCGCTTTGTTGGACTTGGCCCTTCTGGCAGGTTCGCCCCTGAACTTTTTGCTTTTTATTGGTGACTTGGAGTGGTGATTTTTGGTTTCTGCGTACTTTCCCTGTGTCCCAGGGTAAAGTGCGTGCGCGCTCTGAGTGCATGTGGTGAGATAGGCCTGCCCTCCCATAGGAATGCATGGGGAATGTATGTGTCCCTAGTAGTTCCTGATGCGTGGGGTGTGCAGGCCCGAGTTTGGTATGTGCGGACTCGTGTGATTGAATGCTGCGCGATGATGTGTGCGGCGTGCATGTACCTAGTGTGGAAGTGCCACTTCTAGAAGTGGGCACTTCGGTGTGCAGTGTAAAATGTGTGCCTTGTCGCATGATTGGCTGGTTGAGGTCATGTGACGGGCTAGGGATTCCCCAGAGTCAGGATGAGTCACCCAGTGGTGAATGGGGAGATCAGCAGCTAGATGGGTGGGAGGAGTACACCTGGGTCCTGAATAGGGCAGGGTTTTCCCCACACAATGCTGGCTCCGCCCCCTGTGGTGCGACTGACGACCCTAGCCCTGCCAGTGAATAGAATGAGGGGCTGAGCACACCAAGGGTGCTCCCCAACCAGCTGCGACTGGTTTTCTCCCTCACCCTGAACCCAGAACAAAGGGTTTTTCTGTATAAAACTGGGGCTGTGTCCCCACAGAATCTGTTCTGCTTTGGATCCTGACAGGAGGGGGCTTGCTGCTGGTGGGACCCAGGAGGGACCGCCATGGGGCTTGCCTCCCTGCTGGAGGGCCCTGTGTGCTGGCCCCTGGGCCCTGCCTTGCCCCCTTGATGCCTCCAGGACTTGGAGGGCGACTTGCTTTATTTCCCTTGCCCCAGGACCTCTGCAACAGCCTGCTAGCGCTCTGGGAGCGCTTTATCGCTATTTTTGCCAGGAAGAAGAGCGTGCATGCTCTGCAGCGCTCAGCTGCCATCCTTGCCCCCAGAGGGAATCCCCAGCGTAGGGATTCCCCCGTAATGGCTGTTCCGTGTGGGAGCCTACCCCGCCGCCTGTCGGCTTATGGTAATTAGGCGCGGGTGCCCACCCCGCATTGCGGCCTTAATTTGTGTCTTTGCGGGTGCCCACCCCGCTAAATATGCCGCCATCTGCTTTTATTTAAAAGCGGGTGCCCACCCCGCTTATTTCCGCTCATTTCTATGCCTTTTGATGCGCGGGTGCCCACCCCGCGACTTTGCTTGCCTGGGGGTGCGCGGGTGCCCACCCCGCGACTTTGCTCGCCTTTTGGTGCACGGGTGCCCACCCCGCGACTTGATTGCCAGAAGAAAATCACCGCCGCGGCCCGAGCTGCATTTAAAACTCCTCGCCGAGCCCGCGGCACGCCTGGTTGTGGGCGGGGCCGCGGGACGGAAGGGGAAGTGCCGCCATTGCCGTGAAAGGAAGTCCCGGTGACCGGTCCCGAGATGGGGGACCGGGCGAAGACGGCGCATCCAGGGACGGGGCTCTCATGAGGTGAGAGAGCCCTGCCATGACCGCCAGTACAGAGAAGTCCCGGTCCCAGAAGAGGGACCGGGCGAAGAGAGAGCCCCGCCTGCCGTGCCCAGAGAAGTCTGAATAGTCCGGTGAGTGAGGGGGCGAGAGAGAGGCACCATTGCCGGTGCCGACTTCCTGGGCGGCCCCGTTTAGCAGCGGGCCGCCCCAACAAGGGGGCATGTTTATTTTAGAGCCCCAGCTGGCTCCAACCTGGGGGCAAAGTAATTTACCGTTCTTCCTTTTTGCCGCCATACTCCCAGCTGCCCCGCTACTCAGGGGGCAGCTGCAACGATGGGGCCATAATTGTTTTTAGAGCCCAGAGAGGCTCCAACGCGGGGGCATGTGTGTTCAAAGCGCCAGTGTATCCAATGTGGGGCACAGTTGGTTCCCGAGCCTGCGAGGCTCCAACGTGGGGGACGGGTGCACATTGTCCTAGAGCCTAGAAGGCTCCAACGGAGGGCGCATGTATGTCGTTTTACAGAGCCTACGTGGCTCCAACGCTGGGTGCCAGTTCCTCGTGTGGGAACATGATTATTCTAGAGCCCAGATAGGCTCCAACTTGGGGACATGGTGTGTGTCGAGCCTAGGTGGCTCCAACGTTGTGGATATTGTTTCAGGGGCGATTGAGAGCCCCTGCTTCATTTGCCTTCCCAGCTGCGCAGCACTTAGTGCCAGCTGCAGCGTTTAGGCCCTGTGCTTGTCCCCAGCTGCCTAGCAAGTAGTGGGCAGCTGCTACGTTTAGGTTCTGGCGCAACCTGGACTCTAATGCGATTTTGGTGCTAGGAAATGTACGGTGTAGTATGTTTTGCGCACCTTGTGTTCATGCTTATGGGGTTGGGAAATGTACTGTGTATAGTATATTTTGCGCTCCCTGTATTTCATACCTCTAGATAGGATTTCTGCCTAGGAGGTTGTTTTACCTTGTTTAGGTTGATGGTAGGGAGAATGTACTTCCCTGTGTTATGTACGCCCCTAGTGTAGGTATACTTAGGTGGCTAGGTCTAAGGCGTTAGACTTGCGAGAATTGCATAATGTGATTTATGCCCCTGTGATGGATGCAGGATAGGTTTTATACCTGATGCTAGTGTGATGACGCTGAGGTCATTATTGCGCCAGTAGATACTGGTTATGTTCTACATGTACACTTGGTAATTTGTGTTATGTTCTAAGAGTGCTAATTCCTGACAGTGGTCCATGTGGCCCTGTCCCCTGTACATATAATCCCTTGTAAATTCTGCCCGTGCCTGTTGGCACATTGTAGAGTGTGTGTTTTTATCTAATGTGTTGTGTATAATACAAAGGTTATTTTTATAGAATACCTTGTGTGGAGTTTCCTTTGTGGTGGGCCTTGGGTGTTGTTGCTGGGTGCGCGCGCAAACGCTTTACACATCGCCTCAGAGATAAGCCTGACTGCTCGTGCCAAGCTACCAAGGGGGTGAGCAGGGGTTATCTTTGCCGTGTACCTTCCTTGCCCTGACTAGAGTGGTGGTTTCTGCCTGGCTTTGGCGCAAGCCCTAGCCAACCAGAAATCCCATTTCTAACACGCTTGATATCAAGGTGATCAGGATACCTGGGTCTGGTTCTGGATTCAGCTCTATGTACTCAGTCAAGGTCAGGGATATGTAGGTAGCCACCCCTTCAGCAGGGCAACCAATTTGTTGTTGTTTTTTCTTCTGCCGATTTGAAATAAACTGAATATCCCTGGATGCTGGGAGAAGAGACTGCCCAAGTTTCCTGTAACGTATTGTAAGAGGCAATGGTCCCCACCAAAAACAAGTATATATTGGCAATGTTACACAGAACTACATTGCGACCTAAGTTAGTAATATCTAAATGAAAAAATGTGTTTAATAATCAAATAGTCCAAAAGAAAAAAACGTTATATAATTAAAGTGCAGTGGGTAAAAACGGGGTTGGAAATCAGCTGATTTCCAGACCTCAGGCATTTGCAACCATAGTGACGTTAACAACAAGATACATATTTACAACAGTCACAATGTAAAAAACATCTCGTGCGCCACATGAATCCTATTAGCCCATTAGAGTCGAGATGTGGCTGTCGACGATGTTTCGATCCCGGCTAGAGTGGAGGATCATCATCAGGACAGCGAGATACAAGGCCTGAGAGATAGCAAAGGGGTATCCGTCGCCCCTGCCTAAAGAGCAACAGTACTCGGAGGAGAGGCCACGTGTGGATGTACTGACCACCACCCCCTCCAGCAAACCACGGCACAGGAACCAGAATTAGGCAATGGGGTCTTACATGAAGGGCAGCGGTCAAGAAATTGAGGGCCGAGTACCGATGTACTGGCAGACGTCCCCTCTCGGCAGGTACCGGTACCCAATACAGTGTGAAGCCCGCGTCAGCGAGATGGTGGGGTAGTGCGATGATGCTCAAATGTGCGATACACCGAGGAGAGCTCTCTCGACTTACATGGTTCCCTTGTTTCTCTGTAAACTACAAGTTTCCTGTAGGGCAACTATTTCAAACTTGTTCTGAAACAAAAAGATGTCATCACTGCCTAGTTTGCTTCAAGACCATCGATGTTCCAGGAGCAGAGCTTAAGATTTACGTAGCGAGGACCTTTTCCTGGGCAATGGTGTCAATTTCCGCTTCTTTTGTTTCGGACACCAGAGAGCCACCCCCAATCCAGACTCATGTTATAAGTAGGTTTTTGCAAAGGTTGGCTGACTGGGCCCTCGAGCAGAGTTGGTGAATTACTGCGAGCTCCTCTTAACACAGAAGTGGCAAATGAGGGGAACTGTTGAAGTTAGAACGGCTGGATAGCGAGGAGGGATGTGAGGTAGGGATATTATGCCCCAGTCCCTGAAGGCCTCTATGTGTTGGAGGATAAAAGCCTGTGTTTCTGGTGAAGAAAAGGTAACCATTGTTGAATCTTTTAGGGGGAGCCTGTTATCCATGAAGAACTTGACTGAGGTGATGTCCTCAGAGGCAATGTGGGCCCCAAACAGCTTTAAGAGGCTGCTCCGGTTTAGTGAATCCTGACAGCCTTGGAGGTTGCATCTGTCACCTGTCTCTCTCTCATATTGGGCCTGTGTGCTGTGGATCGGTTGTTTCTGTCATGAACAACATTTATTAACTTAGCAACAAAGACAAATACAAATAGTTCCCCCAACTCCCCCCCCCCTGCATCCCTGCTAGGTGAGTTACAAACCCCCCACCTCCCCAACATGCAGAGTGCCTGTCACCCAAACAGTGGTATCTTAACAACAACTGAGGGGTGGTGTGCCTGCCACCAGCGTCGATGAAAATATTGCTTGAGGTGAATAAGTCAATTCCCCTATTGTCCTGGAAAAGAGCACTTAAAGGCAGTCGCCACAGCCACCGGAGTGTACTGGGGCAAAGTCTCGAATCCTAGGCCAGAACCCGAGCTGCGGAGATCTGAATGCCTTCCCTCTATTTTCGACTTCTCATTCCCCACCCGCACCGCCCTGGCACCACAGCGAGGTAGTCACATCAGGCTTCGTCGCCACCCCAAAGATGTCACTTATCTGCTTTCTGTGGCTGGTCGGACAGGCCAGACAGGGAGCCGGGTTCTATCCTCCTCGGATCTTGTTCTTTTGTGGAAGGTGCCTGCTCCTTGTCGATCCTTCAGCCCGACCGTCCTCCAACCTTCCAGCCATTCCCAGGTTTCTTCCGGTGACGTAAAGAAATACGATTTTCCCTCAGCCAGCACTTTGAGTTTGGCCGGGAACAGCATCATGTATTTCAGGTTCTTATCTCTAAGGGTTTTTTCCACCGCATCGAAGGTTCGCCTTTGGCGTTGAATCTGAAGAGTAAAGTCTGGGAAAAATCGGATGGTGGTGTTTTCATAATGGAGATCCCCATGTGAGAGTGGCCTGTAATACGGCTCTCTGTCCCTGAAGTTAAGTATATGAGCTATTATTGTGAGGGGGAGCCCGTGGGCGTGGTCCCAATGCATGATGGGCTTGCTCCAAAGAGAAGAAGGTGGACAGTCTCTTTGGCTTAAGAGGGTTGAGGATTAAATCTTCCAGGAAGAAATACGCTGATTGCCTGTCCATGCCTTCCGGAACAACAATGTTGTTGCTGCAGGCTCTGCCCGCTTGGTCTTCTTGCCGTGTCTTGCCTTCAGTTTGTCGTTTCATCAGTACAGTAACCTGCTCCGCCAGGTGCTTAGTTTTGGATTGTAGGCCCCCAATGCTTGCCTCAGCGGTTGACATTTTGTCAGCTCGTTTTTGAAAGTTTGCCCTGAGTAGGTACACTTCCTCCGTCACAGAGTCAAGCTTAGGTTCCAGTGTGCTTCGCAGGTCCCTGATTGCCTTCATGATATCTTTTAGGGAAGGGTTCGGCATTTGTTCTTATTCTTCGGGTGGTGTCGGCGTCCTGGTTGTACCCCCTTCACGACCCATGGCGACTGTGTATTTATCTATGTGTTTGGCCTAGCCCAGGCCCGTGCCTTCGGTGCGGACTACTATTGCTGTCCTCCTTCATACTGGGGCGGCTTCGCTGAGTTTCAGGGGGGAGGTGGTTAGGCATATCCCCTTTCCCCAGCAGACCTTTTCCAGCGCACTGGGCAATCTCGCTTCTTCTTCTTTTAAGTGTTGCTTGTTCTGATGGCTGTAGGGGGCAACCAACCTCCCCTAACCAAGATGGAAGGGGAAACTTCTAAGATAAGGGCATGGACATGGAATGTAAATGGTCTGGGAAACAAAATCAAACGGACTCTTGTCCTGCAGCGTATTAAATGATACGCCCCAGATGGGGTATTGCTGCAGGAGACATACCTGAAAGTGAATTATTATAAGGCCTTAGATCGCTTTGAATACAGATTAGTGGCCCACTCTGGGTACTCGACAGGTGCCAGGGGCGTAGGTATTTTGGTACAGAACTCCCTGCCCCTCACAATCGACAATACCTGGCATTATGATGCAGGATGTTGTGTGGCTGGAGCAGGCAAGTTGGAGGGGCACCCTCTCGTCTTCTGCTCATTCTATATTCCACCTAGACTGCACATGAACATTCTTCCAAAAATTAGCGCACTGTTAGTGGGATTGCCCACAGGTAGCCTTCTAGCCGGAGGTGATGCCAATGCAGTGATAAATCCAGACATCAACCGTTCAAATGCTGCTGCGGGACAGGTGAGGGGGCAGATTCTGCCGGGCTTTCTGACAGCAATGGGTTTGGTGGACCTCTGGAGGATCCATAACCCTCACGAAAGGCAATATACATATTACTCAGCACAACATGGCTCATTCTCAAGGATAGATTGCCTATTCACGCACCATAACCAGGTTGGGAGTTTTGCAACGCCGACGCACATGGTAAGGGGCATCTCAGACCACTCCCCATTAAGCATTGTCCTTAAGGGGCCAAGTATAAACAAAGCAGAATTCCCTAGGGTAGACTCCTGGTACCTACGGGACACAGGGAGCCAACCTGAATTCTAAAGAAAATGAGGGAGCGGTGGCATCCCCATAAAATACTTTGGGAGGCCTTTAAGACAGTGCTGTGAGGAAAGGCCCAGGCACTGATAGGGGGAAAGAAAATGGAAGATGCATTGAAACTCCAGACCCGCGAACAGGAGAAACAGTCAATGGAGCGAGAGGCGACTACTAGCGGGAGGACAGAGCTGCGACATAAATTAACCATGTGCCAAAAAGAACTGTGTGCCTTGGCAGATAATGCAGGGCGAGCGCACGAACTGGCCACGCAGCGCTGACTACTATACAATATATGGGATAAGGCCTCCAGGCTGTTGGCTTGGTTGGACAAAAGAGATAAAGAAAGGTCATGGATGGTGGGTGTCAAGGACGAAACTGGTGTACTTCAGACGAGTGTAGAAATAGCGGAGACATTTGCCTCCTACTATGAAGGTCTTTACGCCCCAGTTAGCACAAGATCTGACATGGGAGCTGCTTGCGGACTTCTCAATCCAGACACTAACTACAGATGAGCGAGACGCCTCGGGTTCTGATTTCACAGAAGAAGAACTCTCTAGCATAGGGTGACCAGACGTCCCGGTTTTCCCCGGACGGTCTCCGTTTATGGAGACGTGTCCCTGTGTCCCGACACTTTTCTCCAAATGAGTCAAATGTCCCCATTTTCCAACAGTGTCCGGGTTAAACCCACAAATGTCCCGGTTTTTTATTGGTCCGGTTGTGCACATGCTCTGTTTGCACTGCGTGTGACGTCACTGAGGTGAGCGCTGTAGCAGGAAGGGAAATCCTTTGAAGAGAGACATTTTCTCTCGGGATTTCCCTTCGCTTTGTCCACGCAGCGCCCTCTACGTACTTTTGCTGACTTCAAAGAGATGCCCGCACAGGCGTGTTGCAAAGATGTTAATCAGGCCTCATGTGCACATTAGAACAAATCCTCGCGCCCTGCTTGTGGCACCACACGGGCATTTTAACTGTTGTGACCGCCTACTAATACGGTTCGGTACCTGGTGTAAACACAAGTCTCTACAGTTATGGGATCTCAAAAGTCTCTGCCAATGAAAGGGAGAAGCTGCCCTGCTGACGGCAATCTTAGTCCATCAGTCTGATCAGGGAAAGCTGGGGGGGGGGAAATGGAGGGGGAAATCGACAAATGTCTAGTCAAACCTGTAAATACACTGCTTCAGCCATTGTCCGTTTTTAGGAGGAAAAAAGTAAGATTTAATTTACTGGAACGAGTGGGTGTTGCATTTTTTGGAATATAGTCTTTTAAACAGCAGGCTGCTACTGAGTACACTAATATTCTCCTTTAAAATGTATACTTGCTCAGCTTAATTGACCACTTTGTCAGGGATGTTCGGTGAGGTTTTCTGCAGCCCCACAAATTATTTTCCGCTAAACTTATTCCACTCAGACTGCAACACACCACATACACACACCAGCGAAAGCACCGGCAGTGATAGGGCAAACACCTGTCTTGTAGAGAGCAGGTAAAATGCACGCTGCACCAATGCAAGCGTCACACACACGCACACTTGCCTGGCAGCATTTGCAGTGGCAGTGCACGTTTCTCTTATACAGTACAGGCTCAGCACAGACAGTGGCACTGTAAGCTTCCTTCACAGATGTATGTACACCCAGGGTCCTCCTCAAGCAGCCTGTGACAGTGTGAGTTTCCTTCGCAACCTACAGGTTCTGCATAGCCAGTGCCCACTCGGTCTGTGGAGGGAGCTGTCATTATAGTCCCTTTTCTATGTCCATGACAGCTGTCAAATATTCCTACTTTTATGTCGATGGTTACTGCAAACCGTAGTCCTACTTCTATGTCTATGACCTGTCCCCGTTTTTTGTTTTGAGAATCTCGTCACCCTACTCTAGCATCCTGGGGTCATTGAAGTCAGGACAAACAGTGGGCCCAAACGGACTCCCAGTCGAGCTCTTCAAGGGCTGGACTATCAGAATTACGCAACCGTTTAGAATGTTTGAGGAGGCAACGGAAGGAGGCTCACTGCCTATAGACCAGTGCACAGCCACATTTGTGATAATACATAGGGCGAGCAAGACCCCAGAAAACTGCAGCTCATATAGGCTGATCTCCCTACTAAATATGGAGGTGAAGGTGCTTGCCAAGGCCCTAGCAAACAGATTAGTGGCAATTCTAGCACCCATCATTCACAAACATCAGTCTGGCTTCATGCCACGTAGAAGCACCCGCCACATCCTGCGACGGTTATGTGGAGTCCTGGACTTAATCAAGGCTCTCCCGCCCCAGCAGACGGTGCTAATGTAATTGGATGCCATGATGGCCTTTGACAGCATAGAGTGGCCCTATTTGTTTGCCGTGTTATCCCGACTAGGCTTTGGCACAAAATTCTGCAACTGGGTAAAATTGCTTTATTAAAGTCCATTGGCCAGAGTGAGAGTCAACGGAGCGTTATCAAGAAGTTTTGCGTTGCACATGGTTGCCCCTTGTTGCCGCTGCTGTTTGCCCTGGCATTGCAGCCATTGGCACATTTGATCAGAACTGACCCGATGATTTAGGGCATCACGGCGCCGGGAAGAATGTATCTCCCTGTATGCTGACGACATAATCCTATATCTTTCGAGGCCTTATTTCTCCATAGCAAGGTTCCTTCACATTTTTTTAACTCTTTGGGATCTACTCAGGTTCAACTATAAATTGGACCAAGTCAGTTGTGTTCCCCTTGTCTTGTCTCCCTCCAAGGCTCCCGGTAAGACTTGTGTAGCCCCGATAATTGTAGAAGGCTTTAAATATTTGGACATTCATGTGACTCGCAATCAACAAATATTCCTGCAGCGGAACCTTTTCCCCCAGTTGAGCAGACTTCAGGAAATGCAATAATACATTGGGGCACCCTGCCACTGACCCTAATGGGTAGAGCAGCGTTGTACAAGATGACGACCCTGCCACGCCTTTTATATATTCTGCAGAATACCCCCTACTCGGTCCCACCAACCTTCTGTAAACAGGTAGCCCAAGAGCTCTGCACGTTGCTATGGCAAGGGGGTAATCCCAGGATCGCCTTACATAAATTACAAAGAGGGGTCTGAGGAAATATGAATTTTATGATCAGTTATGTCCCCTATCTTAGACCCCAACGGCTCCATGTACATGCTACAAGTACATGTATGTTCCCTCCAGTTCCAGTTATGAAGACGCAAATACATGTGCGTCCACCGTCAACATGTCCTCTTTCAGATCCGCCATGAATGAGTCGGATATTCCGTTCCTAAGTATGAAAGGCCACCGACTTTATGTGGTTTACTTTCCACGTTTTACAGTTCAGGCGAGTAGGCCCTGAATTCTGCCATCAAGCCTTTTCCTGCCTTCTGCCTCTGAAAGCTCCAGTCCGAGCCCGCATCTGTATCCATGAACTTTGTCCTACTCCCTGCGCGGCTAACGGTGCCTGATCCGGCCTGTTGCCTGCCAAAAACTGTATTTCACCTTCAAGATTATCTGCTCCGCTCCTCATCCGATGCATTCCTGTCTAGTAGTTTAGGTAAACATTCTTCCAGCTACCGAGCAAAGGGCTAGGCCTCACTGTCCTCATGCAAGTAATTCATAGCCCCTGTTACTATGGAGGATTCCTGCCCCCTCGCATCTCATGTAGACACTTAGACGCTTGTACACGCACTAACAGTCAGTATAGAATAGATTCCGTCCGAGAGACCTTTCCTTTTGGATAATACAGTTCTTTAAACATAAGATATTAGATATGATTTGGGATTAGGTTGACATGACCCCTCAGACTTCTGTCTCCACATGTAGAGCTAAATGTCAAGTCCCCTTCACCCTCTAGTTGCACGTCAATCACACGTCATGCGGCTGCGCACGCATCTCTGCCAAGTATTTTCTGCTGACATTGCAGGATTCGCTTATGGATCCACCCACTTGTGACATCATGTTTAATGACGTTTCTAGTTACGCCTATATGTACGCCTTTTTTCATTACGTATGTGTATTATTATCTGTATTATCAGCTGTTACGCCTCCTGCATCTGTCTTAATGTAATGCTTTTCATATAAATATCTTTACTTGTCAATAATGTATTGCCTTCCCTTCCTGAACCCTCGTGGTGATGGAATTTGATGCCTATGGTTCGAACCATAATTCCTTGTAAGGAATAAAGCCCTTCAGAACCTCTAATACCACGGATTCTGCCTCTTATTTTTACTGAGTTATTCTTACTAGACTTTACCGCATGAAAAATAGTACAGGTAATTAAATATTTACCACATAAATTGGCGCCCGAACAGGGACACTTTCTCATCTCACGCGCCGGAGGTGCGTTGCAGGCCCGGTCTCCTGCCACAGCTGGACGGACAACAACGCGTACCCGCAGGATTTCCTGTATCTCCCTCCGGCCAAGCGGGGGCGACTGAGGCTGCGATCAACACCCAGACGAGGCGGTGAGAAGTGCGAAGTATCCCGACCAGAGCCTAGCTGAGAGAGCAAGATCCGAGGTATACAGAGGCCCACCAGGTTCCGAAGTTCCGAGTCGAGTCGAGTCCAGTCCGGTCCAGTCCAGTTCAGTTCCGAGGCCTTCCGTTCCGTGCTACCCGGTGAGTACCGTTGCCGGGGAGGCATTTGGACGTGCACATAGTTTGTGCCGGTCAAGACGGGTTTGGGTACACAAATCCGGTCTGCACTGTTTCAGCAGTGTATCTGTACTGTTTAGCAGTATATCTAGTATGTCTTGCATATAATTCAGTATTATCTAGTGTAAGTATTATGTCAGTAACTAGTTTCCTATTAGTTATCATCGTTCGTTAATTGTTAAATGTTAAAAGTTTTAATACGTTCTACATATTGTGGTGTGAATGATTGTTCATTATTGTGTTTATTGTATTAAGTGTGTTCAAGATTAAGTAATAAGGTCTAAAAATGCCGCTCTTTTCAAAATTAAGACAGATCAAAACCAGAAAAGGGGTACTCGAAGAAGCTGTTCCCATTCCACCTAGGGACACTCCAGGGTACTTTATGTATCATAAGCATGGCCTAGATGCCGTATTATTTCTTGATTTATGGGTGGACTACACCAAAGATTTACCAGAAAGTCAGAGGTGGCCCGCAGCTGGGACCTGGGATGCAGATTGCATCATGAGACTAGAAGAAGTATTATGGAAAAATAAAGCCAGACAGTCACAGAAAGATGCCATTGAATTATGGCGCAAAGAATCATATAGACGTACAGAAAAGGCGCTCAGACAGGAAGAGAAAAGTAGGGAGAATTCGAATAAAGCCCGAGAAAATATATTAATTGAGGAAGGTACCCGAGTAAAAGCAGAACAAGTAGACAGACAAAGAAACACCCTTATGAATGGTATGTATCCTCTTCTGGTCGAAGGGTTACCCCAGGCCACCCCGGAAATACCGAAAGACTTGACACCTCCATTACTCCCGATAAAAGCACATCCCAAAACAGCAAAAGATGTTTTCCTTTCTTCCTATTTAGATGATGTAGCTCCCGAATATGCTAATGTTCCGCCACACACACCGCCCACCGATGGTGCTCAACGCCAAGATCATCCGTCTGTATCCCCGCAACAACAAACTCCTACGCACATTCCCACAGGTCCATCTGTTTCTACCGCTTTTCCTACATCCACAGTTTCTATCTTACATCCAACAAATCCTTTCGTGCCTAGCACCTCAGACGGTGCGACAGGAGGTACGACAGAAATTTTTGCCACGCCACCCCGAGGAAATAAATTATCCCTTAGAGATTTAGCGTACGAACGTACACCCCAACTAGCAACTTCCGACATGTTTAAAGAGCATCTAGTGGATTGTAGATATGATCCTGTGCCCGGTAGACGGGACGGTATGCTGCTGTCATCACTACGTATAAGAAGAGCTTCAAGGTATTTAGCGACGCTACCAGGAATGGTGGCACATTTAGACAATATATATCACTTTGTCCAATCAGGGCAAGGCCCTGAAAGTATTGACGAAGCCATGGAATACCAGAAAGTGGATGTACAGAGACAACTGTTACGCTTCTTCATAAACTGTGTGATCAGAAACCAAGACAGGCCTGAGGTAGAGCAGAAGGAAATGCAAGTACTTACCAAATGGGGTCAGAATATATCAGAAGGGAAACATGATAGACAGACATGTATAGTAGTTATGTGCCGAAAGATCCGCAAAGAAGTAGAACGAATACATAAAGAAAGATTAGAGACAGACCAACATGAATCAGAGGGAGAGGAGGACGAAGAATCAGAAATGCCCACAGGACACTTAGAGACAATGGCTTATGTAGGTAAAGGAAGATCTTTTAATAATACCAGATGCTTTAATGATCCAATACGTCCGATACGTCCAGAATATAACAGAAATTTTCAAGCCCCTATGTTAAATATAAGGTCTCCTGAACACCTATTCCAAGCTGCTGATAAATTACTCCGAGATCGAAGGGGGTACCATATGCTCGATTCCATGGATGAACAAGAATTAGCCAGGTCAGCAGTACAATGGGCTGACAGTCCCGGCAAATACAGTGATGATGCACTAGCACACACGTTTCTGAACCTTGCCCCAGACGAACAACGATTAGCTGGTATATACATGATTCAACACCTCCTTATATTATATAAAAGCCAACACTCCGATCCTGGACCCTTACCTGGCATATTGACCGAATTACTCACGAATAAATGGAGAGGGTCAGGTACTGATTTAATTAAAGAAATTCTAGAATTTCGAAACCAGTATATAGTTTTCGTATGCCCAGAACATGTTCCAGTTCCCACTATGGGAAGAAAAATGTATCACATAGATAGACAGAATCCCTTACGCGAAGTACACCCAATCAGAGGTGAAGATAATACCTTTAAACGCGTGTTTGTGTACACGCCTATAACTAAAATTGAATTATTAGAAATGAAGAAAGTAGTGCCCAGCCATGACAAGGATCCAGCAGGTTTCCACCGTGAGATAAAAGACATGTTACTCATGGGAGAGTATACCTACCCCGACATTATGAAAATATTAAAAGTATTAATGCCTGCCGGTATTTACGAGAAACTCAAAGAAAAGGAATGGGAGGTGGGAGACCAAAAGATAGATTGGACAGCATTAGAAAACGAAGAAAAGGCCCGAGCTGCAGGATCAGGGCTTGGGGAAAAGACTACAGCACTACCAGGATTACTAGTGCAGGTACTGCCACGTTTATTAACTACGAAAAAGGAGGACTGGGGTGCAATCTCAGCCTGTAAACAAAAGCAAGATGAAGACACTAGTGATTTCTATTCCCGATTTGAAAAATGTTTTGGTATAAATAGTGGCATAAAAGCAAGTAGCGAATCATACCCACATCTGTTTGTGACAAAATTAGTTGAAAATTCCCTACCGCAAGTTAAGAATAGAGTATTGAAATTTGAGAGTACCTGGCAAGGTAACACCCCGTCACAGATGTTACAGATGTTACAATATCACCACAATAGAATTAGAGAAGAACAAGAACATGAACAAAGACGTATGAAAGACACGAAAATGAAAATGCTTGTGGCTCAGTCAGTTCCAGCTGATGGTCATAAAAAGGGTGATTCCGCAGGTCCGGCGAAAGGGACATGCAACTATTGTAAACAACAAGGTCATTATATACACGATTGTGCAGTTCTGAAACATAATATCGCCACGGGTAAAACCCAGGAAAGACCACGTCCACCTAGACAGGATCAGAACCAACAACAAACCCCTCAGCATGCACAATCTAGGCCAGCTCCGCAACAGGCAGCTCCACAACAGACCGTAGCAACATCACAGCAGCAGCCTATCGCTGCAACACAAGCAACGACACAACAGATGTACCAGTATGCACAAACTGATTATCCCGATTATCAACGATACACATGAAATAGCCTAGAGAGGGAAGTTGGCTTACCCCTTATCGAGGTTCCTGTAGATCAAGAGGGACCTTATGTACATAGTGAACTATTAGGGGAAGACAGAAAGTTTTTACTTGATACAGGGGCAAGCAGAACAACTATACGACGCAGTGAAGTTCCAGGGGCACCCCTCTCAGGCTCACAGAATATTTCCCTTGGATTCTCAGGAAAGCCTATCATTAATGAAGTATCGCAACCCCTTCCACTTACGGTTGGTCCATTGACACGAACTACAGATTTATTGCTTACTAAATCATGTCCAGAAAACTTGTTAGGTATAAAAACATTGAAAGCTCTAGGAGCTATAATATGTTGTTCTCCGGAAGGAGTACGATTATTTTTACGTGACTTCAAAGGTCACTACGTGTCCAGAGACATGGATCACCGGCTGCAGAATTTACCTACACATTTATGGGCACAAGGCCCTACTGATGTTGGTTGCATGAACATTACACCATATCGAGTCACACTAAAAACAGGAGTGGTACTACCACGAATGCGACAATACAAGTTACCACCAGATGCTGTTGTGGCTTTGCTGCAAATCATTGACGAGCTCATTGCACAAGGAGTGGTTGTGGAAACCGACTCCAATGTATGCAATTCCCCGATAATTCCGATTCTTAAAAGAACGGATCCAAAAGCATCACCAGTATATCGATTAGTTATTGATCTGCGAGAATTAAATAAATGTATTGTACCACAATACCCTGTGGTCCCAGATATCTCTTCATTATTAACAGCTATTGATTCTGGAGCAACGTTCTTTACTGTAATTGATCTCAAGAATGCCTTCTTTAGCGTCCCAATAGATCCGGAAAGTCAATATTTGTTCGGATTCAGTTTAAATGGACGAAGTTTTAAATTCACACGCGCTCCTCAAGGATTCACAGAAAGCCCCAGCATCTATAGCCAAGCACTGAAACGAGAACTTGACAGTATCCACATGCCAGTTAACACTGCCCTGCTTCAATATGTCGATGATCTGCTGATCACCGCCCGAAGCGAACCTGAATGTGAAAAAGCGTCACTGACGGTTTTACAATTTCTGGCCGACAAGGGGCACAAGGTGTCCCCTTCTAAGCTGCAATTCTGTGTCCAGCAAGTTGTTTACCTTGGGCACTTGCTGTCCAAGGAGGGAAGACAGCTTACACCCGACCGCATCCAGTTAATTGCTAACATGCCACCACCTAAGACACAAAAGGAGGTACGGGCTTTTATAGGTCTCACTTCATACTGTAGGCAGTGGATCCCTCAATATGCATTTCTAGCAAAACCACTCATTCAGTTGACAACACAGGAGGCAGCCACATCGACTGTCCTCCCTTGGACTCAAGAACATACGCAAACCTTTGAAAGCTTAAAGAAAGCTTTATGTCAAGCACCTGTTTTAGCAACACCATGTTACAGTAAGCCTTTTACACTCTTTGTTACAGAACGCGAAGGTACTGCCTTGTCAGTACTCACTCAGGAACAAGCAGGATCACACAAACCATGTGCTTATTTTTCCAGTACATTAGATCCCGTAGCTCTGGCTCTTCCTGCGTGCCTGAAATCAGTGGCAGCAACAGCTTTAGCAATCAGACAAAGCGATGCCATAGTGTTAGGACATCAATTGACAGTACAAGTACCACACGCAGTAGAGGTTCTCTTGAACCGCACACAAACACAACACTTGACTATAGCAAGACTCACCGGTTATGAATTAACATTGTTTCAGCCACACATAGAAATCAGACGTTGTAATACATTAAATCCTGCCACACTTTTGCCAGTAAACGGAACAGATCCATTAGCACATGATTGTATTGAAGTCATTACTATCACGACGAAACCCAGACAAGATTTGACAGATATCCCTTTATCAGATCCGGACCTAACATTGTATGTAGATGGTTCATGTATGAGAACAAGTACAGGAGAGTTAGTGGCCGCTTACGCAGTCACAACAGACACTGAAGTCATTGAAACAAATTGTATTAACACTCTGTCAGCTCAAGCAGCAGAGCTCATCGCTCTGACACAAGCCTGTATTCAAGCCAAAAATAAGAAAGTCAACATATACACAGATTCACGTTATGCATTCGGAGTCGTCCATGACTTCGGCGTACTGTGGCGAGAGAGAGGTTATTTAACTTCTCATGGTACCCACATCCAACACGGACCCCTCATTCAAGCTTTATTAGACGCGATTCATCTACCTACTGCAATATCGATTATGAAATGCAAGGCCCATACGAAAGTTACCGATATCATTTCCCAGGGTAACGACCTAGCTGACAGAACAGCTAAACAGACTGCTCAGAACCAGACTCATACAACTGACACGACAAAGACAATAGTTCCGACACCAACACATTGCATGACAGTTAAGGATCCCGCCCTTGATGTAATTGACATACAGACACATGCTACACCAGAAGAAATAAAGAAATGGACTGAATTAGGAGGGATCCAAATGGATCAAGGATGGATGACGAAGGGAAAATCTATATGGTTTCTTCCCGATTCCATGGTTCAAGTCATCATTAACACAATACATAGTCCAGCGCACCTAGGAGAAAAAGCTATGCTAGACAGCATTCGACACATTTGGTTCAACAAACACTTGCGAGCAGCAGCCAAACAGAAAGTACGTACCTGTATGATATGTTGTCAGTTCAACCCAGGTAAAAGCATTCCCGTAGAGCAGGGTGGATTTCAACCTCCCGATCACCCTTTTGAAGTCCTCCAGATGGATTATATCCAGATGGAACGATGTCGAGGATTCAAATATGTTCTCGTAGTTGTCTGTGCTCTTTCCCGTTGGACAGAAGCCTACCCGGTTTCAGATTACACTGCCCCGACTACTGCCAAACAGCTAGTCCGAGAATTCTTCCCACGGTACGGTTTGCCACGTGTCGTGTACTCAGATAACGGCCAGCCATTCTCATCCGAACTAATGAAACACGTTTCACTTCTGTTAGGTTACCAATGGAAATTCCACTGTGTCCGACATCCCGAGGCAGCAGGTCTCGTGGAACGTCATAATCAAACTCTGAAAATCAGATTGTCCAAAATATGTAGAGAAAAAGGTGTCGATTGGATAGTAGCCTTACCAGTTGCGCTCTTTTACATGAGAATGGTAGCACATTCTCGAACAGGACTATCCCCGTATGAGGTGATCTTCGGTAGACCACCAAATATGTGGGGGACGCCTATACCTCGTAAAATCACTGATGTTGACTGTAATATGCTGACAGATTACCTGGCTTCCTTGATGTCTGCACTACAATCTTGTCGTTCACAGGTAGCTGCAGCTTTTCCCGATAACACTGAGGTGAAGCCCCATGACGTGGTTCCAGGTGACCTGGTTCTTGTGAGGAATTTCGACCGGAAGACCCAGCTGGAGCCTAGGTGGCAGTCGCCCAAGCTCGTCTTGCTGACAACAAGGACAGCCGTGAAGATTGAGGGACGTAAAGGGTGGTTGCACTCGAGCCATATCAAGAAATTTTATGGACTACCGTCCGATGTGAACACTCAGCCCTGCATTCCCTCACAGACAGACTCAAAGCTCCCCTTGGTTGAAAGAACGGAGAACGAACTCTATAAACTGAAACTAAGGTCTAGCAAGTCAGACAATGTGATTGTTTAAGTCCTCTCCAAGGTGAATCGGTTGAATTTGTCTCTGACATGTATCCTCTAGACCGAAATAGTGAGAGAAATAGACAGATACAGCTTAAAAAACATGCGTACTGTAAATCGCTTCGTAGTCACTGCATAATGACATTATTAATTTTGTTTTTTCTAAGTCTTCTGATCATCATTTCTAGTGTATTGCTACATATGTATTACCCTATTTCTAAGCGTGCTTACAATGCTACTGCTGAACATTCTTTTAGCGAACTACCTCCGCATGAGTTGTCTTATAGATTTGCGCTGCGCAACAACACTTTTATTAGTATGTTACATCATTCCCATCAGACCAACAATGCTACCAATTGTTGGATATGTGGCCGACTCCCTCCCTATCAGAACTATAAGGGAGTTTTGCCTCTTTTTCCGTATCCGTTCACACACAATGGCTCCTGTGGAGCATGGTTTAGTTTAATTAATTCCCTAGATTCAAATTCCGTAGTTTATCAAGACAACTGGGTATGGGGAAACCTGAACCTAGTTTTGCTTAAAGTCTGCTACCCTAACAAGGAGGGACTTCCCAAAAGAACAGGAACTGATCTAGAAAATGAAGTATATGGATTAGGTAACTTTACACTTAACCTCATGATTCTGAATGTTGAATCCGAAGCTACACCAATCTTGCCCGCTATGTCAGTATTTCCAGTTAAAGGTGAATTATGTGTAAGAAAGAATGGTTCCATACACCTGGGCCATAGTAAATGTACCACTGTGATAAAATTCAGTGATCAAGGCAAGTCTACATTCAGAGCTTCTCGTCATTCCTACTTCATATGTGGCCAGACTGCATATATACGTTTACCTCTAGATTGGGATGGTACCTGTTACATAGCATTCCTTCTGCCACCTGTTTTCCTAGCCCCTCCTGATTATCACAGAAATACCCATTTAGTACACAATAGACAGCAGAGAGATCTCCCGATTGTCGATTACACTGAAACGACATGGGAGCAATACACAGATTTCAATAAAGGTTTCTTTCCCTATATAGGTACAGTCACTAATAGTAAACTGATACGTAGATTAACTAGAACCCTTGAAGCAGTAGTGAATGAGACTACTTCCGCCCTAGGCAACTTAACAGAGGAGCAGTCTGCGATGCGGATTGTTGTGCTTCAAAATCGTCTTGTCCTTGACGTCATTCTGGCCGATAGGGGCGGAGCTTGTAGGGTCATCGGATCAAGTTGCTGTGTTTTCATACCAGAAAACTCGCCGTCAGTATATAAAGCCATAACTCGCCTTCATAAGATTATAAGCCAGATGCACCAGAGTCCAGGCACCTGGACTTGGTCCGGTTGGTTCTGGAGCGTGTTGTCAGCCTGGGGATGGAGGATTCTATCCTTCCTAGGTATTGGCTTTCTCATACTATTCAGTTGCTGCTTATGTTTACAATGTGGGCCAGCGATTTGTGGTCTGTGTGCCACATCGTGTATCCTGCCTTCAAGTTTTCGTTCAAGATCCCGGAAGAAGAAAGAAGAACAAATGATGCTATATGAACAGATTGATGGATTGATGAAGATCGATATCTCCTGAGGGTCCGTAGGGGACAAGGAGGGAATGAGGAAATATGAATTTTATGATCAGTTATGTCCCCTATCTTAGACCCCAACGGCTCCATGTACATGCTACAAGTACATGTATGTTCCCTCCAGTTCCAGTTATGAAGACGCAAATACATGTGCGTCCACCGTCAACATGTCCTCTTTCAGATCCGCCATGAATGAGTCGGATATTCCGTTCCTAAGTATGAAAGGCCACCGACTTTATGTGGTTTACTTTCCACGTTTTACAGTTCAGGCGAGTAGGCCCTGAATTCTGCCATCAAGCCTTTTCCTGCCTTCTGCCTCTGAAAGCTCCAGTCCGAGCCCGCATCTGTATCCATGAACTTTGTCCTACTCCCTGCGCGGCTAACGGTGCCTGATCCGGCCTGTTGCCTGCCAAAAACTGTATTTCACCTTCAAGATTATCTGCTCCGCTCCTCATCCGATGCATTCCTGTCTAGTAGTTTAGGTAAACATTCTTCCAGCTACCGAGCAAAGGGCTAGGCCTCACTGTCCTCATGCAAGTAATTCATAGCCCCTGTTACTATGGAGGATTCCTGCCCCCTCGCATCTCATGTAGACACTTAGACGCTTGTACACGCACTAACAGTCAGTATAGAATAGATTCCGTCCGAGAGACCTTTCCTTTTGGATAATACAGTTCTTTAAACATAAGATATTAGATATGATTTGGGATTAGGTTGACATGACCCCTCAGACTTCTGTCTCCACATGTAGAGCTAAATGTCAAGTCCCCTTCACCCTCTAGTTGCACGTCAATCACACGTCATGCGGCTGCGCACGCATCTCTGCCAAGTATTTTCTGCTGACATTGCAGGATTCGCTTATGGATCCACCCACTTGTGACATCATGTTTAATGACGTTTCTAGTTACGCCTATATGTACGCCTTTTTTCATTACGTATGTGTATTATTATCTGTATTATCAGCTGTTACGCCTCCTGCATCTGTCTTAATGTAATGCTTTTCATATAAATATCTTTACTTGTCAATAATGTATTGCCTTCCCTTCCTGAACCCTCGTGGTGATGGAATTTGATGCCTATGGTTCGAACCATAATTCCTTGTAAGGAATAAAGCGCTTCAGAACCTCTAATACCACGGATTCTGCCTCTTATTTTTACTGAGTTATTCTTACTAGACTTTACCGCATGAAAAATAGTACAGGTAATTAAATATTTACCATGTCTGGCGATCCCAGACATAAAACTTTATTATTGGGCCTTGCATTTTATGGTAATAAATGACTGGATGTACACAGATAAGGAGGAACCGGTCTATAGAATGGATAGAGACGTGATGCCCAACGGGAATTGCGAGCCTCTTCTATATGCTCGTAAGACGCATCAAAACTGGCCAACACACATGGCAACAGTGGTCAAATGCTGGAATGAGGCAAATAGGTACTTGGGATGGCAGGGGCGGTTGATAGGCATGACGCCCCTGTGGGTAGGTGACTGACTGAGGGTGGTAACCACGCTAGAGGGATTCAAAGGATGGCAGACCATAGGCATTGAGCATCTGGGAGATGTGTGAAGAGACAGGGCACCCCTCCTCTTTGGCGAACTAAAACAAGAATATGCCCTGGCTCTCTCCCAGAGGTTTCCCTATATGAGACTCATGCACACCCTACAAAGTTACATACAACAAGACACGACCCTCCCAGATTATTCCCCTCTACTAGACAGACTGTTAGTAGTTCCTATTCCTGACAAGGAGACGTCCACAATATACCCGAAAATAATGAATAATACACCAGACCCACTAACCTCCCTTAGAAGAGCCTGGACGATTGATCTAGGTAACATAGTGACGAAGACTGGTTGGAGGCTCTGCAGAGCCCCAGAGATATAGCGATCCAAGCGCGATTTAGGCTGGTACAGTTTAGGATCCTACACCGCTCATACTAACCCTGTACACTGCTACACAGGTGCGGGAAGACTCCGACGGCACACTGTGCAAGAGGCAGTCAACAGGAGGGCTCCTTTTTAGGTCTCGCCTGGCGTAGGCTGCGCAGACATGTGCAGTCTCGCTGGCGAGATTTTATGTTTTTGGGTAGCTTTCACTAGCGGGGTTTAAGCCCCGCCCCTCTTTTCCATTGGATGGCGTCACCGTTTATGCTAAACGGTGGCCAGCCATTAGAAAAGAGCTTCCAGTGACGTACACTTTTCTCTTTTAGAGCCGTCCCAGTTGGACTGGCTCGTCTGACTTCCTGCTGGCGTAAAGGGTTTCTTATCTTTATGGGGCCAAACACATGGCCCCATAAAGTTAAGAAACCTTTTAGCAGGCAAGGCCATCCAAGTGGGATGGCAGAAAAAGGCGCCGAAAACGTCATGGCGAGTGCTTGTTATTTTCTTACTCTCACGCTCTATGTCACTGTAATCCGTGATTTATCTGCAGGGGGTCCTTCTATGCCACACACAAGCACCTTCATGGCATTTTGTGCCACAGCAGTCGTTCCTAAACATCTCTAGCTTCCTTGTGTGGAGACAGTACAAGCAATTTCCGGGCATGTAAGATCCTCAGAGCTGTGTTTTTTGTCTCGCAGTTTTATATAGCTCGAATTCAACCTGGAGGTATCAGGGCGCTTTACAGGAGCACCAGCTGTTCCAGATGGGTCATCCATGTTTTGTTAAGCAAGGGGAGATGAAGTGATTTGCCCAGAATCACAAGAGGTTGAGCCGCAGAGACTCAAACCTGGGTACCCAGCTTCGAGGTCATATGCTCTAACCGTTAGGCCACATCTTAATGAGTCCAGCCTGCAGGGACAGGGGCCCCTGTAATTACACTCCAGAGTGTGTCACTCCTGGGCGTGTCACTCTTAAGTTTGTCAGTCCTGTGTGTCTCTCCTGAGGTTATCACTCCTGTATGTATCACTACTGGGTGTGTCATTACTGAGGGTCTCACTCCAGAGCGTGTCACTGGGGCGTGGGGGAGAGCAAACAACCCCGTACTGGTCACCGTGTTCTATTCGTATGCCGATGCTTGTTTAAACCCGAGATGCGCTTGGTGGGCGCTATACCCCGACCTTGTCACGTGAGAGCTTGTGTCTCACTCTTCACCAACCAGCAGGAAGTGCGTGAATCTTCTGGGAGAGAGAGGCACTTATGGAGGGGAGAGAGTGCATCTCCCACCAGCACAAGAGTACCTCTGAGGCACGTGACAGTGAGTGCATGTGTGAGGGTGTGTAAGATCCACAGAGCCGTGTTTATTGTCTTGCAGTTTTATATAGCTCAAACTCGACCCAGAGGTATTATGGCACTTTGCACAAGCACCAGCTGTTCCAGATGGGCACATCCATGTTTTGTTAGGTGTGGGGAGATGAAGTGATTTGCCCAGAATCACAAGAGGTTGAGCCGCAGAGACTCAAACCTGGTAACCAAGCTTCGAGGTCATTCGCTCTAACAGTTAGGCCACATCTTAATGAGTCCAGCCGGCAGGGACAGGGTCCCCTGTACTTACACTCCAGATTGTGTTACTCCTGGGTGTGTCAATATTAGTTTGTCAGTCCTGTGTGTTTCTCCTGAGGTTATCAATCCTGGATGTATTACTACTGGGTGTGTCATTACTGAGGGTGTAACTCCTGAGTGTGCCACTGGGGCGTGGGGGAGAGCAAACAACCCTGTACTGGTCACCGTGTACTGTTTGTATGCCGATGCTTGTTTAAACCCGAGATGCGCTTGGTGGGCGCTATACGCCGACCTTGTCACGTGAGAGCTTGTGTCTCACTCTTCGCCAACCAGCAGGAAGTGTGTGAATCTTCTGGGAGAGAGAGGCACTTATGGAGGGGAGAGAGTGCATCCCCCACCAGCACAAGAGTACCTCTGAGCCACGTGACAGTGAGTGCATGTGTGAGGGCGTGTAAGATCCGCAGAGCCGTGTTTATTGTCTTGTAGTTTTATATAGCTCGAACTCGACCCAGAGGTATTATGGCGCTTTGCACAAGCACCAGCTGTTCCAGATGGGCACATCCATGTTTTGTTAGGTGTGGGGAGATGAAGTGATTTGCCCAGAATCACAAGAGGTTGAGCCGCAGAGACTCAAACCTGGTAACCCAGCCTCGAGGTCATTCGCTCTCACAGTTAGGCCACATCTTAATGAGTCCAGCCAGCAGGGACAGGGTCCCCTGTACTTACACTCCAGATTGTGTTACTCCTGGGTGTGTCACTATTAGTTTGTCAGTCCTGTGTGTCTCTCCTGAGGTTATCAGTCCTGGATGTATTACTACTGGGTGTGTCATTACTGAGGGTGTAACTCCTGAGTGTGCCACTGGGGCAGGGGGGAGAGCAAACAACCCTGTACTGGTCACCGTGTTCTGTTTGTATGCCGATGCTTGTTTAAACCCGAGATGCGCTTGGTGGGAGCTATACCCCAACATTGTCATGTGATAGCTTGTGTCTCACTCTTTGCCAACCAGCAGGAAGTGTGTGAATCTTCTGGGAGCGAGGGGCACTTATGGAGGGGAGAGAGTGTATCCCCCACAAGCATGAGAGTACCTCTTAGGCACGTGACAGTGAGTGCTCGTGTGAGGGCATGTGAGATCCGCAGAGCCGTGTTTTTTGTCTTGCAATTTTATATAGCTCGAACTCAACCCAGAGGTATCATGGCGCTATAGACGAGCACCAGCTGTTGCAGACGGCACATCCATATTTTGTTAGGTGTGGGGAGATGAAGTGATTTGCCCAGAATCTCAAGAGGTTGAGCTGCAGAGACTCGAACCTGGTAACCCAGCTTCGAGGTCATTCGCTCTAACAGTTAGGCCACATCTTAATGAGTCCAGCCTGCAGGGACAGGGGCCCCTGTACTTACACTCCAGAGTGTGTCACTCCTGGGCGTGTCACTCTTAAGTTTGTCAGTCCTGTGTGTCTCTCCTGAGGTTATCACTCCTGTATGTATCACTACTGGGTATGTCATTACTGAGAGTCTCACTCCAGAGTGTGTCACTGGGGCGTGGGGGAGAGCAAACAACCCCGTACTGGTCACCGTGTTCTATTCGTATGCCGATGCTTGTTTAAACCCGAGATGCGCTTGGTGGGCGGTATAACCCGACCTTGTCACGTGAGAGCTTGTGTCTCACTCTTCGCCAACCAGCAGGAAGTGCGTGAATCTTTTGGGAGAAAGAGGCACTTATGGAGGGGAGAGAGTGCATCCCCCATGAGCACGAGAGTACCTCTGAGGCACGTGACAGTGAGTGCATGTGTGAGGGCGTGTAAGATCCGCAGAGCCGTGTTTTTTGCCTTGCATTTTTATATAGCTCAAACTAGGATACGTCAAAGATGTCCCAGATGCTAGCCGCCGTCTGGTGGCCATGCTACTCCTGCTGGTCAAACGCAGGGTGGCGATACATTGAGGCCGCAAACCAGTACCCTCGACTAAGGCATGGCTAACCGATGCAACACATTGCCAGACACACCTGACTGAATACTGGAACCTCATGCCCCCAGCAAGCCACCCACACAACATCTGGGGCCCACTGTTAACATACCGTCGACAGCTGGATGACACTGACATAAGCACATGCTCCCCGAGTGCAATCCCACAACACAAAGCGCACTGAGGCCCGGCGTGCAGACATAGTGGAACCCCATATACACACTACCAGGCGCTGACCCTGCACACTACAAACCCCAGCTATGCCTCAGCTATGACCATGCTGGTTATTCACGATCTGTTGTTATATGATTTTACCATGTTACTTCCATAAATGAGCAATGCAATATTCATTGTACTGGAGCAAAATTAACTGTATTCCTCTCTTGAAATATTAATAAAGTTTTATAAAAATTATAAATAAAAAGTTTGCCGGAGGAAGCCTGGGTCGTCCATCTGACCAAGACATTTACCAATTGGATAAGCATAGAAAATTCAGGGCAGGACAGCAGTCACAGCATTGGAATAATGAAACAAAAGCCATCACCATCTCCAAAAAAAATAGGTACAATCAACTTATGTATTACCCCAGACTGTCTGTCTGGACTGGTAAACCAACACTATCCAACAGACAAGGTGGCGAAAGTGACAAAGGCAGGATGAAAAGATGGTGTGCCAGGGTCAAACGGCATTCCGAAGGCTATTTTTAAAGTTGATCCTGAATGCTGGGAAATTCCACAGTTGGCACTATATAAGGAGGTGGAAGTAACAGGCTCAATTCCCAGGAGCTGGAGAGGGACAATAATAAATCCAGTCTTCAAGGATGGGGACCAGTCTAAACCCACCAACTACAGGCTAATAGCACTTATAGGGCCAGATGTACAAAATATTTATTTTGTATTTCCTAGATAGCTACTCCCTAGAAATCACTATTTAGGAAATGCAAAATGGTAAGTACAAAAATAGATATTCCCTAATCTAATCGCTACTAGGAAATCGCTATTTGGGTAATACCAAACCATTCGGCCTAGAGACCCATAAGCACGAATGGTTTTGCATTTCCTAATTTGCGATTTCTAACAGGAAATGGCAAAATTAGGAAATGTTAAAGCAAGGGTGACAATCAGCCTAAGGCCCCACTTGCTGCACCCCAAAAAAAGTACTGCACATGTAAAGCGCACACATGCATTAAGGGCATGTGTGAGCTTTATTGGACAGTAAAAAGAGTATTTTGGAGTGCTTTTTTAATTTAAAGTGTTACCATTGACATTGAGTTGATGGTAATAGCATTCCCTAAATGCCCAATTTGCATTTAGGAAATGATTTGTACATGTGCATAGGAAATGGCAAATAGGAAATCCATTTTGCGATTACCAAATGGCATTTATACATGCCAAAAGGCTATTTAACATTTCTTAACTGGCCGAAATAGCGATTCGGCCCATTAAGAAATACTAACAAGCTTTATACATCTGGCCCATAGACTCTGAACCAAAATATTATGCATCGCTAATCCTGGTCAAACATGAACAACTTTGTCCCCGTCAATCAGACAGGGTTCTAAAAAGGGTTTGCAACCACCACAAACATCTTAGCCATTACACTAATAACAGACAAGTGTAAGCACCTGCGGAAAAAGTTACATCTGTGCTTTACAGACCTTAAAGCAGCATTTGACCGAGTAGACTGGGAACTTTTGTGGGGAAAATTAGGGGAGTAGGGACTTTCACATAGAATACTACATGTTGTCAAACAGTTGTACTCACGTAGTTGGATTCAAGTTAAACTAGCCGATGGCACGATACTATCAAGGCAAATTTCTAAGGAACTAGGTCTCAAACAAGGTTAGGTTTTAGTCCCACATTTGTTTAATTTGTTCATGGCGGACCTGTCTCCAAGACTTGACAAGATAAATTCTCATCCACTGCATTTGGGCAGTTTAAGCTTGACACATCTGACCTTTGCAGATGGCATAGTCTTACTCAGCCAAGCAAGAGTGGGACTCCAAAGATCACTTACTGAACTAGCAGAATATTTCAGGGTTAGCAAATCAAAACAAAAACTAAAATAATGTCTGTTAGTAATCCGCCTGGGCCACCACTCAGAATCAAGCTTGGAGATGAAATCCTGGAGGAGGTCAGCAGTTACAAGTACTTGGGATTGTACATAGACAAGAGACTAAGCTTTCAGGTGCATAAACTGTACGACGCCAAGAAAGTAAATGCCCTGATTTATGCGTTTTGTGTACTTTCTAAGAAGCTGGATGGTACCTCCTTTACGCCACTATTGGGGGTCATAGTGGCTAAATTGCTACTAACAGCGGTATATGCAAGTGTTGTCATGCATGGAAAAGACAATTAGCTCCTGGATAAGTTACAAATTAATGCATATAAGCAAGTCTTTGTCCTCCTACAGAATGATTCACCTGCTCAAGTCCACCTAGAATTCACCGTCATGCAACAAATCTTAAGGATAAGCTACTCCACAATAAACAATTGTATAAAATACGGTTAAGCCAAGGAAGTTTATTAAATAACGCCCGTTTTACCTGCTGCACCACTGTTGCCACGCCTGCTGGGGAGCATGAGTTCCAGACCACCAAGCGGCCTGCTGCCGCCAACGTAGACCATAAGACTGGGAGGAGCCGGGAGGAACTTTAAAATCCGGCGCAGGCTCCCTCAGTGCAGGACGCGCACGGGCGTGCCGTGCCCAGGCGAGCCCGTCTGTGCCCATCAGAGCCCGGAAGAGGCTGGGCTGGGCCAACCCTCTAACTCCTACTATCCGTGAATTGTTGAAATAAGGCCCTTGAACTGCATCAAATAACCACTGGACCGGCGGATATCTAAAGATGGGTAAGCGCAAAGCTGCAGCACAAACCACAGGGGGCGAAATTGTAAATACTCTTGACTCTTTTCTATTCAGGGCCGCAAGTGCTCTATCACATGAAATTGAACTTACAGAGCGCCGGCTTTCATTAGAGGAAGGGAGAAGAGCTGGGCCCCTTATACATCTCCTTCCCCTCATGAGTCCCCATTGATAGGCGAGCCTGATCTCAGTGTCACCCCAAATTGGCCCGGAACTGTGACTTTGAATGTGCCTTCTCAAATAGAGTCTCCAGGGTCTAATGGGTCGGAAATTATTCCAGCGGTCAAGAGGAAACGTAATGTAGGGAAACAGAATCCCAGAACGACAAGGACCACACAAGCAAACAACGCCGTCCAAGATGTAGTCTGGGAAAAATAGAGGAAAAAATAGATCTTCTCATTAATGGGCATACCATTGCAACGTGTCCCACCCACCCATTAACAGCGGTTTGTGCCCCAGGGTTTTTGGGGGATCCAGCGGGGCCCTCAGATGGGAGAGATAGAAACCTAAGGCAGGCAATCCAGGCCCATACCTCAGTCACTACGATATTATCCATAACTCCTCAGCACATTCCTCCTCCCCCACTTCCCCCACCGCGTATAGACACAACTAACACTACACATGTAGAAAACATAAGTCTTCCCCAGGTAACTAAATCTATGGCACCAACAATGGGAGGTAGAGAAGGTTGGGGCCAGGAAATACCCCCAGCCGCTGAAGCTCTGTCAGAAGGCCGCAGCCAGCAACAAATATTAGATTTACCTCCTGCAGCACTCCCTTATGTCTTAGCTCTGGCCAATGTACCTCCGTTACATAGAGGCCAAAGGGAAAATACGGACCAGATAATTAATAAAGCTGCACATTGGTTTAATACCCATCTCAAAGGTCAAGACCCTTGGGGCTTCAGTCTGGATAAGCATATTATAATGGCCAGAAGGGTGGGATGAGTGGGCCCATCTCCCAAGAACATTAATGGAGACTGCGTTGTGGTTAATTTTAACAACCAGTATGCTGTAAGAAGCATGTTGAGAGTCCTTACAGACTATCCTCCACTCTCTACTTTGCAACCACCACAAACATCTTAGCCATTACACTAATAACAGACAAGTGTAAGCACCTGCGGAAAAAGTTACATCTGTGCTTTATAGACCTTAAAGCAGCATTTGACCGAGTAGACTGGGAACTTTTGTGGGGAAAATTAGGGGAGTAGGGACTTTCACATAGAATACTACATGTTGTCAAACAGTTGTACACACGTAGTTGGATTCAAGTTAAACTAGCCGATGGCACGATACTATCAAGGCAAATTTCTAAGGAACTAGGTCTCAAACAAGGCTAGGTTTTAGTCCCACATTTGTTTAATTTGTTCATGGCGGACCTGTCTCCAAGACTTGACAAGATAAATTCTCATCCACTGCAATTGGGCAGTTTAAGCTTGACACATCTGACCTTTGCAGATGGCATAGTCTTACTCAGCCAAGCAAGAGTGGGACTCCAAAGATCACTTACTGAACTAGCAGAATATTTCAGGGTTAGCAAATCAAAACAAAAACTAAAATAATGTCTGTTAGTAATCCGCCTGGGCCACCACTCAGAATCAAGCTTGGAGATGAAATCCTGGAGGAGGTCAGCAGTTACAAGTACTTGGGATTGTACATAGACAAGAGACTAAGCTTTCAGGTGCATAAACTGTACGACGACAAGAAAGTAAATGCCCTGATTTATGCGTTTTGTGTACTTTCTAAGAAGCTGGATGGTACCTCCTTTACGCCACTATTGGGGGTCATAGTGGCTAAATTGCTACTAACAGCGGTATATGCAAGTGTTGTCATGCATGGAAAAGACAATTAGCTCCTGGATAAGTTACAAATTAATGCATATAAGCAAGTCTTTGTCCTCCTACAGAATGATTCACCTGCTCAAGTCCACCTAGAATTCACCCTCATGCAACAAATCTGAAGGATAAGCTACTCCACAATAAACAATTGTATAAAATACGGTTAAGCCAAGGAAGTTTATTAAATAACGCCCGTTTTACCTGCTGCACCACTGTTGCCACGCCTGCTGGGGAGCATGAGTTCCAGACCCCCAAGCAGCCTGCTGCCGCCAACGTAGACCATAAGACTGGGAGGAGCCGGGAGGAACTTTAAAATCCGGCGCAGGCTCCCTCAGTGCAGGACGCGCACGGGCGTGCCGTGCCCAGGCGAGCCCGTCTGTGCCCATCAGAGCCCGGAAGAGGCTGGGCTGGGCCAACCCTCTAACTCCTACTATCCGTGAATTGTTGAAATAAGGCCCTTGAACTGCATCAAATAACCACTGGACCGGCGGATATCTAAAGATGGGTAAGCGCAAAGCTGCAGCACAAACCACAGGGGGCGAAATTGTAAATACTCTTGACTCTTTTCTATTCAGGGCCGCAAGTGCTCTATCACATGAAATTGAACTTACAGAGCGCCGGCTTTCATTAGAGGAAGGGAGAAGAGCTGGGCCCCTTATACATCTCCTTCCCCTCATGGGTCCCCATTGATAGGCAAGCCTGATCTCAGTGTCACCCCAAATTGGCCCGGAACTGTGACTTTGAATGTGCCTTCTCAAATAGAGTCTCCAGGGTCCAATGGGTCGGAAATTATTCCAGCGGTCAAGAGGAAACGTAATGTAGGGAAACAGAATCCCAGAACGACAAGGACCACACAAGCAAACAACGCCGTCCAAGATGTAGTCTGGGAAAAATAGAGGAAAAAATAGATCTTCTAATTAATGGGCATACCATTGCAACGTGTCCCACCCACCCATTAACAGCGGTTTGTGCCCCAGGGTTTTTGGGGGATCCAGCGGGGCCCTCAGATGGGAGAGATAGAAACCTAAGGCAGGCAATCCAGGCCCATACCTCAGTCACTACGATATTATCCATAACTCCTCAGCACATTCCTCCTCCCCCACTTCCCCCACCGCGTATTGACACAACTAACACTACACATATAGAAAACATAAGTCTTCCCCACGTAACTAAATCTATGGTACCAACAATGGGAGGTAGAGAAGGTTGGGGCCAGGAAATACCCCCAGCCGCTGAAGCTCTGTCAGAAGGCCGCAGCCAGCAACAAATATTAGATTTACCTCCTGCAGCACTCCCTTATGTCTTAGCTCTGGCCAATGTACCTCCGTTACATAGAGGCCAAAGGGAAAATACGGACCAGATAATTAATAAAGCTGCACATTGGTTTAATACCCATCTCAAAGGTCAAGACCCTTGGGGCTTCAGTCTGGATAAGCATATTATAATGGCCAGAAGGGTGGGATGAGTGGGCCCATCTCCCAAGAACATTAATGGAGACTGCGTTGTGGTTAATTTTAACAACCAGTATGCTGTAAGAAGCATGTTGAGAGTCCTTACAGACTATCCTCCACTCTCTACTTTGCAACCACCACAAACATCTTAGCCATTACACTAATAACAGACAAGTGTAAGCACCTGCGGAAAAAGTTACATCTGTGCTTTATAGACCTTAAAGCAGCATTTGACCGAGTAGACTGGGAACTTTTGTGGGGAAAATTAGGGGAGTAGGGACTTTCACATAGAATACTACATGTTGTCAAACAGTTGTACACACGTAGTTGGATTCAAGTTAAACTAGCCGATGGCACGATACTATCAAGGCAAATTTCTAAGGAACTAGGTCTCAAACAAGGCTAGGTTTTAGTCCCACATTTGTTTAATTTGTTCATGGTGGACCTGTCTCCAAGACTTGACAAGATAAATTCTCATCCACTGCATTTGGGCAGTTTAAGCTTGACACATCTGACCTTTGCAGATGGCATAGTCTTACTCAGCCAAGCAAGAGTGGGACTCCAAAGATCACTTACTGAACTAGCAGAATATTTCAGGGTTAGCAAATCAAAACAAAAACTAAAATAATGTCTGTTAGTAATCCGCCTGGGCCACCACTCAGAATCAAGCTTGGAGATGAAATCCTGGAGGAGGTCAGGAGTTACAAGTACTTGGGATTGTACATAGACAAGAGACTAAGCTTTCAGGTGCATAAACTGTACGACGACAAGAAAGTAAATGCCCTGATTTATGCGTTTTGTGTACTTTCTAAGAAGCTGGATGGTACCTCCTTTACGCCACTATTGGGGGTCCTAGTGGCTAAATTGCTACTAACAGCGGTATATGCAAGTGTTGTCATGCATGGAAAAGACAATTAGCTCCTGGATAAGTTACAAATTAATGCATATAAGCAAGTCTTTGTCCTCCTACAGAATGATTCACCTGCTCAAGTCCACCTAGAATTCACCCTCATGCAACAAATCTTAAGGATAAGCTACTCCACAATAAACAATTGTATAAAATACGGTTAAGCCAAGGAAGTTTATTAAATAACGCCCGTTTTACCTGCTGCACCACTGTTGCCACGCCTGCTGGGGAGCATGAGTTCCAGACCACCAAGCGGCCTGCTGCCGCCAACGTAGACCATAAGACTGGGAGGAGTCGGGAGGAACTTTAAAATCCGGCGCAGGCTCCCTCAGTGCAGAACGCGCACGGGCGTGCCGTGCCCAGGCGAAGCCCGGGCCAAGGGCGAGCCCGTCTGTGCCCATCAGAGCCCGCAAGAGGCTGGGCTGGGCCAACCCTCTAACTCCTACTATCCGTGAATTGTTGAAATAAGGCCCTTGAACTGCATCAAATAACCACTAGACCGGCGGATATCTAAAGATGGGTAAGCGCAAAGCTGCAGCACAAACCACAGGGGGCGAAATTGTAAATACTCTTGACTCTTTTCTAGTCAGGGCCGCAAGTGCACTATCACATGAAATTGAACTTACAGAGCGCCGGCTTTCATTAGAGGAAGGGAGAAGAGCTGGGCCCCTTATACATCTCCTTCCCCTCATGAGTCCCCATTGATAGGCGAGCCTGATCTCAGTGTCACCCCAAATTGGCCCGGAACTGTGACTTTGAATGTGCCTTCTCAAATAGAGTCTCCAAGGTCCAATGGGTCGGAAATTATTCCAGCGGTCAAGAGGAAACGTAATATAGGGAAACAGAATCCCAGAACGACAAGGACCACACAAGCAAACAACGCCGTCCAAGATGTAGTCTGGGAAAAATAGAGGAAAAAATAGATCTTCTCATTAATGGGCATACCATTGCAACGTGTCCCACCCACCCATTAACAGCGGTTTGTGCCCCAGGGTTTTTGGGGGATCCAGCGGGGCCCTCAGATGGGAGAGATAGAAACCTAAGGCAGGCAATCCAGGCCCATACCTCAGTCACTACGATATTATCCATAACTCCTCAACACATTCCTCCTCCCCCACTTCCCCCACCGCATATAGACACAACTAACACTACACATGTAGAAAACATAAGTCTTCCCCAGGTAACTAAATCTATGGTACCAACAATGGGAGGTAGAGAAGGTTGGGGCCAGGAAATACCCCCAGCCGCTGAAGCTCTGTCGGAAGGCCGCAGCCAGCAACAAATATTAGATTTACCTCCTGCAGCACTCCCTTATGTCTTAGCTCTGGCCAATGTACCTCCGTTACATAGAGGCCAAAGGGAAAATACGGACCAGATAATTAATAAAGCTGCACATTGGTTTAATACCCATCTCAAAGGTCAAGACCCTTGGGGCTTCAGTCCGGATAAGCATATTATAATGGCCATTAATGGAGACTGCGTTGTGGTTAATTTTGACAACCAGTATGCTGTAAGAAGCATGTTGAGAGTCCTTACAGACTATCCTCCACTCTCTACTCAGAACTCTGTCTTTCCATTGGGAACATTTTATAGTGCCATACCACGCCCGCCCCCTCGAAGCTCGAGATTGCTGAACAATCCCCTATGCCCCCCTCATTTCCCATTACGGGATCCTCCTAGTCTCTATAGATTAGCGCCGAGACTTGAGCTAGCTAACAGATTTGTCCCCTTGTATGATCTGGAGGCCTGCGACTGACTACCTACGGGGGATAACATAGGTATTTCTACCATCCTTAGCGAGCCCCCTCACACCTCCATCGCACAGAATTCTGAAGGCCAGATAATGCTATCTAGGGGGACATTAGACGATAACCTACTTAATAGTAATGGTTCATTAAGTGACCCAGGAGCGTCGCCCCCACCAAATCAGATGGCTTAACATAAGAGGGGGATACACCTAGCCGCGTGGAACGTGGCAGGCCTTGCATCAAAGTAGGATAAGGCTGAGTGGATAGCATGGCAGGATCGGGACATTATATGTCTTGAGGAGACATGGGCATTGGACCCAATATTTGTAAACAGCTATCGTTCTTTTCAAACCAATGCTGTCCCCTCCTTAGCAGGAAGACTGAAAGGGGGTTTAATAACCTTAATCTCAAATACGCTACCTATTAAAATTATAAAGATCAAAAACTCCTCCCCTTACTTTCATCTCTTGGCATCTGAAGGAGGATGTCACCAGTGTTGGCTATTAATAAATTATTATAACAACAATTTTGCGGCAATATGGCGACTGTCATAGACACATTAGATAAAGAACTGGAGAAATGTATAAAGCCCCTGCTGTGTAAAGAACTCCATATCATATGGTTAAGCGATTTTAATTCCCAACCATGCCCCAATTCATTGGGTATGGTTTGTGGTATGGTTGACATAGAGGAAGACCCACTAGCAATGTTCCCTCTAATTTCTTTCCTCTGTGTGCGGCAGTGGAGGGTCTCTGTGCGCTGCAACCATGGCTATGTGCGCCAGGAACCAGACCGCGCGTGTGCGCGGCGCCAAATGTCACTCAGAACGTTTACTTCAATAAGTGAAAAGATGGTGCATTTTCACACATACAGTGCCACAATAAGTGTCTTAAGGGCAGTTTCCAAATTGGATAAACACGCCATGACATGAAACCGAGAACATGTTAAAATATTGGGTTAAAATAGGGCATTTTAAAGTACATTTTGCACATACGATAGGTTAAAAAATGCGAAAGGCTCTGAAGCGGTACTCATTAAATAGTTATGCCCAGGCATGATGTGCCAAGCCAATGAACCCAATTTTTTTTTTAAAATGTGCTATGGGTCCCACTTATGTAAAAAAATTACCTTAATTGAGCCTTGGTCAGCATAGTGTCATGCCACCCCCACCCCATCATATGCCAAGGATCCTATCTCATGCCAAAAATCACATACATAATGCCAGTGCCAGAATTCTGCCATTAATGCCAACTGTATAGCATGGTTAACCTTTAGGTCAGAAAACATCCCTAATAAGGCAGGACCAGCATTTTGTCATGATTGCCTCCCATATGCCACTGTTGTGCCCCTTTATGCAAGATATTGCCTCTAATATGCTAGCACCTTTATTTTGCTACGGGTGCCCCATCGCCAATAATTTCCTCAAGTATGCCAATGCCAGCATTTGTCCATGGGTGCCCCATATGTCGAGAGTTACCTCTAGTATGCCAGCATCAGTACTTTACCTTGAGCCCATTATGCCCTGAATTACCTCTGCTATGCTAGCACCAGTATTTTATCACAGGGGCCCGGTATGATAAGCATTGCTTCCAGTATGCCGGCACAACTATTTTGCCACATAAGTTTCTGTAAGCTAAGAAATACTTTCAGTATGCCCAAGCCGAACAAAGACATGCAAGCATAACCACCACATGCTCAGTCTCGCTCACTTACATTCACTCGTTCGGACTCACTCTCACTCATTTACACTCACTATTGTAATAGCATTTATATAGCGCTTGTATTGTAATAGCATTTATATAGCGCTTACTACCCCTGATGAGGCGTCAAAGTGCTTTTTCGGCGAGTAGCACGCTACTCTGGAACCCATAAAGAGGGAATGCTGCCATTACCAAGACAGAAAGAGGGAATATTGGCATTGCCAAGACAGAAAGAGGGAATGCTGCCATTGCCAAGACAGAAAGAGGGAATTCTGCCATTACCAAGACAGAAAGAGGGAATGCTGCCATTATTAAGACAGAAAGAGGGAATGTTGCCATTATCAAGACAGAAAGAGGGAATGCTGTCCTTCAATGACCGGACACAGTAAAAGGGATGTGATCCATTGGCCACTTGGAAGGAAAGGATGTTGTCATCGGAGTCTCCCAATCAGCATGTTTCAAAAACACAGGCATGTTTCTTGGCGGGCTCGAATTAAGCCCAGACAGAGGACGGCAGCCAAGGCCATGTGTCGCATGAATATTCATTCAGCGTGTGTAAACCTCTCATGAGACTTGGCAAACTTCCACCATACCTGATTCCGCAGCTATACTCCCATTTGTCATGTTAATATAGTGACCTGCACATTCCATTCCCCACATGTATGCAATTCTATCTTCACTTGCATGCGTCAGTTCCTGCAGACTCGTCTTCAGACACGAGAACAGAGAGCTCTAGCTGAGTGGGAGGTGGGAACAGAGGTTCAGGTGTAGATAATGTGTGCGGTTACATTAAACCCACTGACTACGACTGCAGTGGCGAAGCAAGAGCGGCCTGGGCTCTAATGCAAGCAAGCGCCCCCCACCTCCGCGTGTTTGGTGGCGACAAACAGTTGTAACTGTAGTGCAGCGGGCCCCTCAGACTCAGCGGGCCCCTCAGACTCAGCGGGCCCCTCAGACCCACCGGTCCCGTTGTCACTGCATCTGATGCACTATAGATAGCCACGCCCCTGGCCGTCTGGGTCCTGGGATGAAAGAGCAGCTCTGGGGGGCTAGCATGTCTGTAGATGGAAGAGCGGAGGAGCTGGCAGGGCACCGCCCCGGGAGCAGTGCGCGTTTCTCACGATGTGCTCCCTTGGGCAACCGCTTGCTCGGCTGCAGCCACCCTGCCCTCGCCGCCTCCTGACACTGCAGTTCTGGGTGGTCACGCAACTCCTCCGGTGAGTCCCCGATTGCCTTTTGTTCTGGAGATTAATCCGTGGCATACCATGTTTTGCTAGTAATCGCGGGATGATTGTGGCCTTTTGTTTAAGTATTGATGGTAATCAGAGCCCCTTCACGGGCTGTGATTACCATCAATACATAAACAAAAGGCCACAATCAGTCCTGCGCTCTGCAGCCACACACCCCCGAGCACCCCCCCAAGCTGCCACAAGCCCGCCACAGGCCCCCAAGCCCCCTTACCTGCACTCTCCACGACTCCTACGATTCCTCGCTGGCACCACTGGAACAAGTGCCTGGTTTTCGTGCCGCTCGCTTCTTAAAGCGGCGGTGCGGCCGGCGCCTCTCCGCCGGACGTCCTGAAATCGTTTGTGCTCGCTCCACATCCGGGAGTGCGCGGTGACGTCGGCGAAGGTGCGCGCGCGCGCGCACGCCTTAACGGGAACGTAGCACACTAGTCCATTTCACACTCCATGAATATTATAGTTGCAACCACTAACTGTTGGGAACATCTTCTTCACGCGAATACTATTTTGTCAAATTTTAGTGACCATACAGCGTTATTTCTTTTTGCTTTCTTGCCTTGGAATCCTCCCCAGACAAGCAGAGAGGGCCCCAAAACCAATTTTGGCCAGGCTAAACGGATATCAGCTGAAATGGGATAATATAGACAAGACTAAAACCATCCAGGAAGTTATAACTAATAAGCTGAATTTGGTCATAAATTGGCTGGATCTGGCTACTCGACCAGATATTTTAATGAATAATGTTATAGAACTTCTTCAGGAGATAAAATTAGCCCTCTTCGGCGTACATGTAACAGAGAGAGACCGGAAACTTTGATGGTTCGATACGAACTGTACCCAGGCCCTAAAGAACCTTCGTGAGGCTCTGAAAGTATCACCTAGAAATACATTTCAGATTAAGGAGCTACGAATGGTCTATAAGAGAGCCCGTAAAGCACGGGAAGGTGAGCTAAAAGATGAGGCATGGGAAAACCTGGCTAAAGCCGCATCCCTTAATAGTTGTAGCGACTTCTGAAAGATAGTAAATGCCTATTTCTCTAAGAAAGAGCAGTAGAAATTACTAGATAATCACGTGGACGAAGACGCATGGGTGTAGCACTTTGAGGTGATATTTGGGGGTGCGATCATTCTAGAGGATGAATCTAATACCCCCGTAGAGACACCCGTTAACCCTATAACTTTTAACCTGGAGGAAATAATTCTTGCCCTCGCTAAATGCAGCCGTGCCAAAGCACCAGGACTGGATGGGGCCCCAATTGACTTCTTTTTAGAACATCATGATCTATGGGCCCCACTGTTAACCAACATATTTAATGAAATATCTAAGACCGGCCCACCTCCATCATGGAGAACAAGCGTTATAGTGCCAATATATAAAAAGAGGACAAATCAAAACCCCAGAATTATCGTCCTATTTCCCTTCTGGATTCCACTGCCAAACTCTTAGGGCGTGTCTTACTCAATAAGCTACAAGACTGGGCAACAGAAAACAATGGAGAGGATGTAGCTTTAGGGCTAGAGTGGTCGACTTTGAAGCAAGGGAACCTTTGAGTCTCGGCAACGACGCTCAACATCCTGTGATTCTGGGCAAATAACTTAATATGCCCCTTTTTAAAGAAAGCAAATGTTTTACTACTGAAAAATATGTTTAATGCTAGGGGCATCCGATCCTGTAGGACGACTATAACAAAAGGACTGGATTTAAACGATCCTCAGCACAACTGCAAAATTATGAAAGACTTGTCTTTATATAAAAAAACTATCCGATCCAAACACACTTGACCTATAGGTCCATAAGAACTTATGTTAGTCAACGAACGCAGGCAGTATGCACTCAATGTTCGCACATGATGATTTTTACTTACAAAAAATGATGGCGCCTAGTAGCACCACAGCATCTCATTGATGACTATCTGCTAATAAATCTTTGTGATTATATAGGTTTTAATAGTACTGCAGCATTTTACTGATAATAATCAGGGTGTTTTTAATTTCTATGGATGAAATAACTGTTTTGTGAATTTTTGTTTACTATTGGTTTGGTCGCTAATAATACCATGGCACTTTATTACTGATAATCATGATGGTTTAAGAATTATCAAATATTTAGGAATGTCCCAGTCACTGGTAAGACTGTAATTTCTATGAAAACTTCTGTAATCAAGTATCAGATTTGTATCACGTTTTATGTATTCTTTTATGTAATAGTTGTATACATGGCAACATTGTTACGGTTTTTATTAACTCAAAACAATAAAGTTTGAATTGAACAGAGTACTTCAGAACATCCACATGCAGTTATTAATCTCTTTGTGTAAACCTTTTGCTACAGCAACTTCAACTACTTTAAGTAGCTACTACTTTGCCAGTGATTCCTCGGGTCAATAGAATTCGTCTTGGTGGCAGCTCCTTTAGATTTCTGGCTGCTAAACTATGGAACTCCTTGCCACAGTATCTCAAAATGGAACCTTCCAAGATCTGCTGTTTATCTTACCCACTTTGTGAAAGAGAGTCCTATTTTTATTAAGCAAACAGGAGGCAATTATTGTCCGTCTCTTCTGATACCTCCCATCATAGTGGCAGCGTGGTGACAAGTTCTGATTCTTTCTAGTGCTGGTCTCGCCTAGTCTGACAGCAGCATGGCCCATTCAACCAAAGCCTGTTTAAAAGGAGGAATTCCTCCCAGATGAAGAGCAGTTACTGTATGGGCGAAAGCCAGAAAAAGTAGTTCTGTCTGTGATTACTTCTTGGAGTTTTGTTACAGTTAGTATTCTTTTGTTTTTTCACAGACTGTGAAAACACTAATCATCAAGAAAAGAGGAAAATGATTACAGACTATTCCTGTTATTAATATATTGTGTCCTTTATCTGTATTGTTTCTTCCTACCCATGATAGCGCGATTATGGTACATGTAGTTTTAATTTGAATGTGCATTAAATGGGCAACAAGAACAGAGAGTGCATAGCTTTCGCCCCCATTGTGTTTAATAATATGGGAACTCTCCTTCACAATGTGCCTAGGACAACCTGCAATTTACCTTGATCGTCAACAATTCGTACTAATGAAGCAGGAGTCACCAAATAAATGAGAGTCACAAAGAGCTAAGCAAATAGGCCTTGGTGGCTCGCGACGCGACACTTGTACATTCTACTGGAGTAAAACCAATATTCCTCAATCACACACAGTTCATCTAGGAATAGGATGCGAAATTGCTCAACGGCTCCTTCCGCTGCAGCACAACTTTAATTAGTGCTGCTTACCTTTGACTCTAATACTGTTTAATGAAATAGTGTTGAAAGCACCACTAGATGGTGCTGCTACTTAAATCAAACGTTTTCTCCACTTCACAGAGTGAAATCCACTATTACTTTCTTTTCTAAATGGGTTTCTTCTGTTTTGTGGCCTGCGTTTGCTTTCCAAATCCTACTGTATCTTCTAGTATAATTTCGAGGGTAAAGCCAAAAGCATAGACTTCAGTCGCGTCTCCCGAATTATGGAACTCTGATATTTGAGAGTGATATACATTGGATGATTGTGGATTTCTTAATGCGGATATATTAATTCGGCAGCGGAAATTCTAATCAGCCAGTTGCAAATAGTTTCTGCTCTAAACGCTGAGGAGAAAGTCCAGTTGCATCTGCAAGTGGTTATTGGTGGCTTACGGATGCTGAGGGGCAGACGTGGGGTCCCCCCACCTGCTGCACCTGAAAAGCATATGAGAGAGGGCTCAGTTGGTAGGTCTTTTCTCATAATGCGTGTGCTCTACGGTTGAGCCTGGGGGGAATGAGTATAACTGGCAAATCATGCCCCTGACCAGAAATGTCAACCTATGCCTGGCAAGACAATCATTTGTACATGTAGAATGAAATAAAAGATAACAGTTTTTATGCACACCCAAACATGCTACACTGTTAAGACCTCTGTCAGCATCAGACACCTATTCTTCTCATTAACCAACATAAAGCATTACAGCCCAATACGTTGAGCAAACCTATCTTCACTGAATAAAAACAATGACATCAGATAACCACGAGTCAATGAGAAATCCAAGACTGTGCACACAGTACGCACAAACTCTCAACAATAAGGAAGATAGCTTAATATAAACAGACCAGGTGGTTCTCATCAACAAAGCAAGAATACTGGCCACTCCCAAACCTGTTTTACCAATCGGAACTGCCAAACCATACCAATTAAACAAAATTACTCTCTGCGCTTCCAAAGACTCCATAATACTCCAAACCTACAAATTTGCCTAGAAAGAATTTTATTCAGGTTTTGATTCATAGTGCATTACATGTTTCAGAGCAATATTCTATAATTTGCAACAAGCAAAAATGAGTCCTGTTCCAACATAGGTAAATTAAAGGAAGAAACATATGTGATAGGTAAGATTTACTACTTAAGAATTTAAAAAAGCCATCAAGAAGGCAATAGGATATAATGTTGCATTAGCTAATAGCATTGATGTAATAGAGACCCGAGGAACTTAGCCATGGAAGCTCAGCTTTTAGATTATTGCGAAATGTCCTAGGAAGGGGCAGAACTGGACTATGAGTATTGCTCATCGGCGAACAGAATTACATTATTCACATGATAGGTGAATCAACGTAAAGTATTTAAAGAAAAAAAGAATGAACACATGGAGAATAAGAAGCTAACACAGTTATCTTTAAGATATCATGCTTTGGGCGGCAATTATTAATGTACAGATGCATGAAGGATCAAAACCTACTTAGTATACAAGAACAAGCCAGGTGTGCATGAAAGATGCAGAAATGGGGTGTGTTAACATAAGACATTTGAAGTATGGAATATCAAACTGGTACATCGAGGTGCTTCAAATGAGTAGATTTTTTTTCATGCGTGAGATTTACCATCTGCTTCATTGCCTTACTGCACGCTGGCCGCGTGGAACGCCTTTGTGAGCTGTCCCTGTTGCAACGCAAAAACTTATCCCTGCTTCGTTCCTACCACCCTGGGAGAGGACTACAACCCCCAGGGTGCAACACTACTACCGCAGCTGCCGCCAGTGAGGGGGAGGCGTGGTCATCGCGCATAAAGCGCTGCCTCTCACCCCGCGACGCGGGACACGCGCGGGACGACGACCAGACGAAGCCTGGACCAAGGGCGGGCCCGTCAGAGACAGGAAGAGACTGGGCTGGGCCACCCCTCTAACGTGTGGATCGTAAGCATTGTTCCTGGTCGTTTCTGTTGCTGTTGATAACCAGTTGTTGGTCAATAATGAGCAAGCGTAAGGTGGGTGTGGGCTCAGGAGTTGTGGGGACACTAGACGCATGTCTCTTAAGGGCTAAATCAGCGCTAATTCATGAGATCCAGGTAACCGAACGCAGGCTGTCGCTGGAACCCCAACAACCATCAAGTAGTACAGTAGTACCCCTTCCTGAGCATATTGACACTGATGATGGATCCCTACAATCTAGACAGACCTCCCTGCCACGTTCGCACTCTCCACCCTCCAGCCGGGAAAGCTCAGCCCACACCCCCAAGAACCCTATGGTCCTTACGAGGAGACTGAAGTCCAGCCAGGTCGGTGGTGGGGAACCGCCATCGAAAAAAAGGAAAGCTCGAGGTCCCTTGAAGCCTATTTAACAGGTACCAAGAGCTGTTAAACTCAAGACGGGTGATAATGGGAGCGAAGGCAGTTTAAAGCCTAACAATGTCCGTGAAAATTCACGTACCACAAGAGATACCACTCCTACATCTGATTCACTATCATGTCTGTCCGAGGACGCATTTTTTACATGAATAGAAAATAAATTCTTAGCGTTGATCAACACGCTATTAGAAAAATTGACTCTGATAGAGGAAAGGTTGGCAAGAATAGAGCAGCACACCTCTAGTGCTCTGTCACTTAATCCTAGTGTGCGGTAGGGAGAAGAGATGGGTTCACAGCCGGTGACCATAACAGATTCCAGGGAACCCCTAAATATAGTACACTGTCCCCCTACCCCAGCTGTAGTAGTACCTGTGGCTAACCAAACCACCCATCTTACCCAAAGCGTTTTACCCCACTCATTAGCAGTGACAGTGGGTGACACCCGCACTCGGGTTCCACAACAACGTGTTACTAACAATTCGCATGCCCCCACGTTTTTACACCTCCCTCCGGATGCGACACCACACAGAGTTCTTCTGGCCAATGTTCCTGTGTTACCGTCTGCTTCACAGGAACACTGGTCCTCATTGAGGAATAGGGCCCTGCATCTGTTGACTGTTAGGACTGACATTAAGTATGACATTTTCTTAGATTTTAAAATGGCTCGAAGAGTACCTTGGGTTGGCAAATCTCACAAGTCCATTTCTGGAGACTGTGTGGTCTTAAGCTATGGGTCCCCGGGTCTGGTACAGCACATTTTGGACAAGGTCGGAAATCGACATATTGAGATGGACGACATTAATATTCTTCCTCTGGGCTTTTTTCATCAACCGACTGTAGTCAGTGGGCATAGTGTGTGGAGGGTGGCATCCTAACCTTGTGGTCAACATAATTATTCAATTCCCATACGTAACCGTTTTGACATTTTTGCCTCTTTAAACAATGTCGATTGAATATCAGCTCATCCTTTATAGACACTCAAGAACACAGGGGACACTGTGAGAACGACTTAGATCTAACACTCACAATAATGAGGAACCGACTCCATACAGGAATTCCAAACAGGTAGGGGTTGAACACGGGGGTGGCATCAACATCTTGGCAGACGCAGGCCGAGATGGGGTGGACATGAGTAGGGTAGTGGGGAGGAGAATCCACCTGTAACTCCCTCAGAAGGGTTACCTACGTCCACCAGTATATCTAGCCCGGAGGACTCGGCCAAAGCTCATGCTCTCACTCCTTCTGTCATTCTCGAGACTTCAAACCAAGGGCTTAAAAAACCGAACTTGTAATTAGTCTGTTGGAACATAGCGGGTCTTTCTTCGACAACTTCCTCTATCGAATGGTCTGCTTTTATTGACGACCACGATATCTGGGAATTCCAGGAAACCTGGGCATTAGAACAAATGTATCACCCTGGGTTCCTAAATGTTTTCAAACCGGCTATGGGGGGACAGAGGGGTAGACCCTCAGGGTAACTTGTCATCTGGGTCAGACAGCAATCAGGCTACTCAGTGGAGGAAGTTCAGATTGACAGTAGGGATATTATGGTCATTAAACTCCGGATAGCAAACGTACCGGATATACTGGTCATTAATGTCTACGCAAGTGGGACTCCAGGGGAAGAGGCTCTAGTATAGTTGCGTTCTTAGATGGTTTTTTAGATCAGCATAAGGGATGTAGTAATTTGGTAATCGCAGGGGATTTTAACTGCTCCTTTGAGCCCTTAGATTATGAGGAGTGCAACCTCGGTGACAAGGAGGATATACGTCCCTTGAACTCCCACCTATTAAAAGATGGACCGAGGCCGCATTACAGCTAAAAAGGCTATGTTTGGAACGGGTAGTAAGGGCAGTGAATGGGAGGTCTAATTCAGATAGGTGGGGCTCTCATACCTTTAATAATGGTCTGAGAAGCAGTCGTATAGATGATATTCTACTTAACATAGAACTTTGGTACTCCCTACTAGATATGGTAGTACAGGAGCGGATAGTAAGTGATCACAACCCACTTGTACTATCATTACAGGTACAATGGTCTTTCTATTTATAGCCATCAGGAAATTGTGAAGACAACAGTAGAAGTTCAGATCACAAACGACTGCAGGAGAGTCAAATGGGCCAAGATTATCGACAATGAAGGGCACTTAGAACAGATATAGGTGCCAGTTGAGTGCTCGATAGCTACCCTCCACAACTGCAATACTCAGGAGGATATAAATTCTACCATTTCACAGGCCCATAACGATCTGTTTACTAAACTCAAAAAAATAAACAAACAGAGGAAAAAACCATGCTCAAGGGTAGCCACTTGGTATTATATATCTTGCAGAGAGGCATACAGGACATTATCAAGAGCCATTAGACTAAAGAGCATGGAAGATATTAAAAAGGCAAGAGCTGGGTACAAGCAAATTCTATCACAAGCTAAAAGGGACTGGGATGAAAACCATTGGCAAGACTTGCTTACGGCTAGCAAGGGGAAAAACATGGCTAACTTTTGGCACCTTGTCAAATGGGGTAGTGGCAAATCAAATCAAGCTCCAGTTAACTATGCTGCACCGGAGCTGTGGACCTCGCATTTTGAGGCCCAGTTTGCTCTTACTGGAGCTAGCATAGACCAATTTTATATGCCCAACCCTACTGGCACCCTGTACTTCTCTATTTTAGAGGTCCAACACGCACTTAAATTAATTCCAAAAGGCAGGGCTCCTGGCCTAGACTGCATACCGGCGGACCTCTTCAAGCACGATGAGGACAATTGGGTGACCTATATTCAGCTACTCGCCAACGCTATAGCTAGTGGCACCTCTATTCCTGAAACATGGTGTGGAGCAGAAATCGACCCGATTTTTAAAAAGGGGGATCGATCTAAACCTGGCAATTACAGGCCAATAAGTCTTATTGACTGTATTAAAAAGAAAATTGCCATGTTGTTGCTATGTAGAATCCAGACGTGGATAGATGAAACAGACATTATGCCACCACTACAGGCAGGGTTTCGACCACATTCCCGGCACCATAGATCAGGTTTTTAGGTTCATGATTATTTATTGGCGGGTAGTTATTATAGGAGGGTGCACTATTTATGCAGCTTTTTATTGATCTTAAATCTGCTTTTGATCTGGTGCCTCGTACTAAAATGTGTAGAGTTTTCCTGGATCTGGGGATACCACCTGACATTTTGGCCATCTTAGTCACCCTACACGACTCTAACTATGCCCAAGTCTGCTGGGGCATGCAGGGGGACGTTACAGATAAGTTTACAATCTCCAATCTTGTTTTCTTTATTTATTAACAGGGTTGTGCAGTATTTTTTTAACTACTCCACAGACGCACCTACATTAGCAGGTATGAAGATACCTTTGTTAATGTTCGCGGATGACACCCTGATAATTTCTAAGACCCAAAAGGGGTTGCAGTCAGCCCTTTCTAGGTTTGAGGTGTTTTGCCGCGATCATGAACTGATGGTAAACATGGAGAAGACCAAGTTTATGGTTCTCCACAAAAGCAAAGCCATAAAAGGGAGAGTTTTTATGAACAACGTCCGTCTAGAGCAGACGGACGTTTTTACGTACCTGGGAATCACTTTAGGAAGGAAATTAAATTGGAAGCCCCAAATTGATATGTTGGCTCTTAAACATGCCAATTAATTGGAGTACTGATGAAAGAACAGAGACTCTCTCATACCAAGCCAGTGGTTCCAGTTTTAAAGATTTATAAAACGAAAATCAGTACCTCGGTATTATATGGGGCGGAGCTGTGGGGGTTTGAGAACTTAGCTCCCCTGACTATAGCCCAAAACAAATTTGTGAGAGACTTATTAGTTCTCCCACAATCAACACCTTTGTTGCCTCTTTATTTAGATTTGGGCTGTAATAAAATTGAGGATATAGCCCGCTTCAGACCTGTGGCATACTGGAGAAGGCTTTGGGTTACCCCCGAACTGGCCCTGTACGCCCAAGCACTTCTAGAAACCAGGGGGGCAGATTGCTCACATAAGATCTCCTGGTTAAGAAGGGCAAAAGACACCTTGAGGGACATGGGGTTAAGTAGTTTATGGGAGGATCCCGTAGAAAATCTTTTCCCTTCAAAGAAAGAGTTCAAGGCTGCATACTGGAATATGGTTATGATGAAGCGCTTTTCATCCTTAACAAGGCCTACCTTGGCGAGGGATTTTTTGGAACTCAAACAAGAATCCAAGTACGAAAGTTACTGGGAACTTATTACTGTACCTAATGATAGGAAACTGTATCACCAGTTTAGAGTGGGTTCCCTCTCAATAAAACCCTTCACCTGTAAATGGCATCCCCTGAATGACGATAAATGTAATGTATGTCCATCACAGAAGGAAACAATAGCACACGTTCTGTTTGTTTGCCCAGCTTATAAGCCACCAAGGAACAAATGGCTCAAACCTATTTGTCTGGTTCTGAGCACTAGGTCGGGCATGGAGGCACTAAGGATCCTGAAGTCTGATACTCATGAGCCCATAGTGATCGCTGTTGCTAAATTTCTGCGATGGATGTGGGTCTTCAGAACAAAAACGACGAGGGCACCATAGCCGAGTCAAATTTTATTAATATTTTTAGCACTCAATTGTCTTATGGTTGTCCCATTATCTTGTTTACGTATGTGAATCCCTTTACCCTCGTAACGCGTCAGCACTGTTCTTTTATTGATCATGGGGCTAAACAGCGTGACCAAACTGTGAAAATTCTGTTTATGGTGAACACTAGTGGTTTTAAGTACACTGATATTTATTTATTTTGAAACTTTTAATATCAAGTGTTTTTTCACTGTGACATTTTCTGAAGTTTTACTGACATGGATTCATCAAATTACTTTTATATCATGAATTTGTTAGTTATTTTATCTGTTGATGTATGATGTCTTTAATGATTATGAAAATCGAAATAAAGACTAATTGATGATGATGACAATATGTACCCATGTGCTGTAACATATTTCTAGTGCCCTTATGAACCCACCACCAGCCTAGACAAACTTCTCAGGTCCATGAGTAACTAGCTGCTCCGGAGCAGGTTTTTTTCTTTGCATTCTCAGACTTTTCTTGTTTAGCCCACTACTATAAAATCAGGACTATACATCCCAGCATGCTATTCACCCATGGACCGGGTTGACTTGGCAGCTATGCACCATCCTCCGGTTTTAGCGCTCTACAACATTTTAACACAAACTTTTTGATTTTACCTTTCACACTTCATCCAGCATCACTTCAAAGGATTTCTTGTCCATTGTTGAATATCTGCTAGCGGACTTGCAATTGTTTCAATGGTTCGACAAATCAATATTGTAGGAATGTGATTAAAATCCCTTTCACTGAAGAATGGGTAAATTAAAATAATAGACAGCACCTGTGTGCATTAAAAACAAAGGCAGCTCTAGGTGAGCTAGAGAAGAAAGAAGAGGAGGTGTGCAGCTGTCAGGCTGGAGCGCTAACTGTGTTCAGGTGGTTCCCATTTCCAACTGCATGGTGGGAGGCAGTGGGTGCGGGAACACTTTACAGGAACGAACCTCGTTGCTCCAGACTGGTAGTGCACGAGGAAATAGTTAGGGCTCTTTGTTTATTACCGGAGTAATAAAGCAGTTCTTAGACCTGGTGTTAGCTGTGCTTCTGGGTTGCGCTGGAGGTCGCAAGTTAGCACGCACTCTCACGGGGACTTATTCAGACCCAACCACTCGGCTCAGTAAATGTAGTGCATTTATATAGCGCTCCGCACACCCCCGAAAGGGTCTCTCAGGCGCTGTGCACATACCACTGTGGAACCCTTCCTGGCCTTTCCCTGTGAAGTGCCCACTCCTGGGCACCCCCAAGGTGAAGCCAGGCATCCTAGCGCTGTTGGGGCCGTTGTGGAGATTAAGCAAGCTATTGCCCAGAGTTGCAGAGTGTGACCCATGATTAGAATAGGCATCGAGGCGAGAATTATCAGGTCCGGGGAAATTGAGCCCCGACCCACCTAGGCGGGAATTGAACCCTGGTCCGGGCCAGACCTCTGCATCAGGGTCTGCCGCTCTAACCATTGAGCCACACTTCTCCAGCTATCACTGCAATGCAGTACATTTATATCAAATGTACAAGAAATTGCATTTCACTCTATGTCCCATGCGGAAATGTATTTAAAAATGTGTTTATGTTATTTTTAAGTGATGCAATTAAGAAGATTGTATTAGGCTGCTATCAATTCCTTAGTAAAGATGTCGAGTTAAACAGCATATGAGATTGCCAATCAAAGTGATCTTACGGTCAGGTACCCGATGTACACTACGGGGCAGCGAGTACAGCAAATCCTCTGCCAATATGGTGGCCTGTCTCACCAGAAACATTGTTGGATGATTATAGCGAAAGTAAAGAAAAAAATATAAAAGTTATGCGCATGGCGGCCGCTGCGGTGTTAAAAAAAAAATAAACACGGGCACCGTGCTCAAAAATAAAGCACGCACCCACTTTTTAAATATGAAAGCAGCCGGCAAAATGGGCCCGCTAAAGCGCGATTTGCTGCGCTGGAAGTGCTAGGCAGCATATAAAAATATAATTAAAAATGGAGGGCAGGGGGAATGGGCGAGGGGGTAAAAGAAATAGTACCAGATATAAACGGACAGCCACTAATCTACAGAACTCAATCTGTAGTTGAGGGGTGCTCCCGAGCAACAAAGCGGAAGTCATGCATCAGGCTGAGAACCAATTAGGAGGATGCAAAGAAGAGCGACGCTGCAATCAACATATGGTAAGCAGCAGGCGGGATTGTAGTCCTATAGTCCCATAGTAAATGCAACAGGTCTTGCAGACAGCGCATGCTCGCTGATGCTCGACTTAAAAACTGCTCAGGATACCACAATACCCGGTAAGCTCTTAGGCAGAGACATGGATGCACCCTGTCACTGCTGCTTTGCTGCAACAAGGGGATTTGGTTCCTGCTATAAGTGAGTGCAATTCTACCATCTTGCCTATTAAAAGCATAGTAAAGACTCCTATGGTTTTGTACAAGATTTGTATGCTATCATGATGTTGTGATGCTCAGTGTTCCTGTTGTTCCCAGCCCAGCTAGGGCCGAACTCACACAGAGTCCTCCCCCACAAGGGTATACAGAATCAGCTTCTGTCTTTTCAAAAATGACATGGAGATTCTCAGCGTCCCTGAAGGATCTAAAATATTCCAATATGTCAACGATATGTTAATTGCTTTTGAATCATTGTGCCAAGGCAAGGTTTATTTCCTATATCCGCACAATAAATTGGCTAAAAAGGGACACAGGTATCTAAATTAAGTTGCAATCCTACTTACCCCTTTTTTATTATTTAGGTCACAACTCCTCAGCAGGATAACAACCCCTGGCTGTGAACGACATTGAAGCCATCATTAAGTTATCTAGACCCATTATCATCTTAGAGGTACACTGTCTTTGGCATGGCAGGGTACTGTGACCGATGGAATGTAAAATCTGCCAAGATGTTGTTAAGAAAGATAAGGCAGAACCATTCCCCTGGTACATAGCGGCACAACAAGCCTCTGTAACTTTGAAATAAACATTATCATCTACATCTGCTTTGGGTTTACCTGAATATAATGACCCTTCCACATTGTACTGCCATGAGAGAAAGCGGTTTGCTTTGAGGGTGTAGATACAAGATCATTGAGACAAAAAAAGAAGCCAATGGTCTGTTTATTTGCACTTCATGCTGATTTGACCCTAACACTATGTTAGGGTCAACTCTTTTTGTCACTGTACCTTATATCGTAGCCACTTTATTGACTACTAGCAGTTTTCTATTTCTAGGTTGTGATGGTACAAAATAGTGCTACTGTCTATATCTCATATCACCTTGCTACAATGTCCTGTGTTGAATCCTGCTTCCTTGTTGTCTTGCAAGGTCGAGCCTCACAAATGTTCTATTGCCAGTGCCAACCTAGCTAAGCCCCATATTGAGCTCACTGAATCACCCATTCTAAATTGAGATTTTGCCAATTATGATGATGGGTCTTGTCTCAGAAGCAATACGGTATCCTTGGCTGCAGGCTACGCTGTTTGTGCCTTATATGATTATATTGAAAGTTGATATTTACCTCTAAATTAGTTGAAATGATTGCTCTTACCTGCGCTTTCATTTTAGATTCTCAGAAGACTATAACTATATAGGCTTATTCAAAATATGCCTTCAGAGTCACCCACAACTTTGGGTATGAGTTTGGTACCTCTGATAGAATTCCTATAAAAATAGGCCCCATGTAAAAGGTTTGCTCAAACCTCTTGAACTGCCATCGAACAATGCTGTTATTAAACGTGTTGCTTATCAGTCTGTGTAAGTTAAGGTATCTAGAGGTATTGCCCTTGCCAATCAGATGACTAATAGAGCTTCTCTCTTCCCTAATTCTAAAGTCACTTATTTGTATCTCAGATTGCTGAGCCCCTCATGCCCACCATAAAGGCTGTTGCCAAATTACAAGAATGTGCCACCAATATTGGAAATTGTGCATTGTTAAAACAAAACTATAAAAGGGACTCAGAAGAAGTGTGGAGGGACAAGCTTGGGAAAGTTGTTGCCACAGAAGTACTACTCCTGAAGCTTGCTTCACTATACTAAGGAGGTGCCCACATTAGCAGAGAGTGCGTAATCTGTGATGGACTGGTTTGCTGCTTTATTCACTTTCCATTGCCAAACCCACAACATGGGGAAGAGTGTCAAAACCATGCCCACCGTGCACAAACGTCCATGGAACCACTTCCTCCACATTCAAATACATTTCATTCACATTCCTCTATGCTGTTCTTATGTTTATGTAATGGTTCTAGTATGCATATTTTCCATATGGATTACAGCCTACCCATAAGTTCGAGGTCTGTTGCCAAGAAACTGCTTAAAGATTTTACCACTAGGTTTGGAATTCCTCTTCTGATAAGGTGTGAAAATGGTTCTCACTTTGTATTATCAGTGGTTTAAGGATAATGCAAAGCTCTAGGATTCAAACAACATTTTCATTGTTCCTACCACCCCAAACCATCAGAGGGGATAGAAAGGATTACTGAAAAAATAAAATAGTGAAGATTTTTAGTGAAACAGGGCTTGCATGGCCAGGGAGTCTGGTCAAATTAAGGCACTCCCAAAAGGACTAAACTGAGCCCTTACAAAATTATAAGGGGATGCCCATTGATACTTCCTTCCACCCCACTGATGATTCCAGCTTCACTAATTTGCACCTGAATGATGATTTGATTCTGTGTTATTGTCTTAACAGCTTCCATTCTTAGGTTCAGGCTGCCCTGTCCTCTAGTCCATCTGCAACCGGCCATGACAGATCCATAGCAAGAAGTATATTTTTAGGGGGCATGGCCCTCAGCTATGATCAAACATTAAAGCTGCGCTCTATAAGTGCATTCTTTCCCAAATACTGGTACTCCTAAATAACAAACCTTAGAATATCATAGTAGAAGAATATTGAAAACAGAATATTAAAAGGTAAGTGCATATAGGGAAGTATAGATGAACTGTATCTAACTCCATATCTACGTACCTTGAAGCTATATATAATTGCTTAGGTTCCATGGAGTGAGGTATAGAAAAACTATACTTACTTATCTCTCAATATTTTAGATTCAATAGTCTATCCTCGATATGCTATGCCATCGATATTCTAGTTTCGGTGGTCAGGTGCAAACCATGTGATTTTATGTGAAGGAATACATGGATTTTTTAAAGGTATATATTAATGCACACTCAATAACTTTTCACAATCCAAATTCCTATTAATTAGCTGGGATCTAAAGTAGAAGGATGTAACGTTGTAAAGGAGTCCGACTCGCAACTTTGTTGATTTTCTAAATTGTTCACGCGTTGTGCAATGCAAAGCTTATCAAGTTCTTTTTTAATTTTTTTTATAAAAAGCATGCCTCAGCTAGGAAACCTTTGTCCTACACCTTTTACCCCAGGTGGTGGAAGTTAAACTTCCATACAAACTTATTTTGCTGGAGGATATCCTACCTGGGATATTCTGCATCAGGAAATCATAACATCCCTGGAAGGCGTGAAAGGATAAACCTTACCTCATGTGAATTTAGGAAACTTCATCTGCTTCATAAAGTGTGGAGTTTCCTAATTCTGACCAACTATGTGAGTTACATTTTTATTTAACTTTTCACTAATTTAAAATAACCTGACAGAGAGCTAGGAGCATATCCATCAATGTGAAATTAGTGGCGAACAACGTGTTTTATTTATTGTAGGGATGCAACCATGATGAAAACTAAATAGAATTTAAATCTTATTTTACAGGGGAAGTTCCCACAGTGAATTTCACTGTAAAGTTGTGACAAAAGATGGATATGTTTTGTTAATGGATACTTGATGTAGCGCAAAGACTCACCCCAGGAGGGCCATCTCTGGGCCTGAAAACCTGAGAATTCAGTTCAGGCCCTAACAAAGCGGGGGAGTTTATTCCAGTGGTAAGGGGCAAGGTATGTGAAGGCACGTCTGCCATACTTGAATGTGTGAATATGCCTGGGACAAAGAGGACGTTGTTTAATTACATTTTGTTGGAAATGGCCCTTTGTGCAGGGTTATCCCTAAACCTTTTGCTTTTTCCTCCTATTTTTTCCTGACCTGTTTGTGTTGGTTTTAGGACTCGGGGCACTTTCCCACTGCCAATCAGTGCTAAAGTGCATATGCTCTCTGTGTAAACTGTGTTATGGACTGGTGTTTCCATGATTGGCCTATTTGATTTATGTGTCAGTCCCTAGTAAAGTGCACTGCGAGTGCCAGGGTCTATAAATTAAATGCTGTTGGTGGGCTGCAGCTCTGGATTGTGCCACCCACGCAAACAGCCCGTAAAGTGTAACTCTGGCCTGCTATTGCAGAGCCTGTGTGCAGTCTGGCACTGCCATGTCGACTTGGCAAGTGCACCCACTTGCCAGTCCCTAAACTTTCCCTTTTCTACATGTTAGTCACCCCTAAGGTAGGCCCAAAGTACCCCCATGGGCAGGGTGCATTGTTTGTGAAAGGTGGGACATGCCCTGGTGTGTGTGGCATGTCCTGATAGTGAATTACAGCCTACTTCGTTTTTCAATATTGCAAGGCTACCTGTTCCCCATAGGCCAGAATGAGCAGTTTGATTATAACATCCTAAAATCCTAACTGACCCAGGGAACATGGTAGGAATTCGAGTTTAGTATGCCTGAACTCAGAATGATAAAATACATCTTTTAGTGAAGATGGTTTTAACATTCTGTGTAAGAAAATAGCACTTTTAGAAAGTAGGTATTTTCTTACCTAACCATCCAGCCTGCCTCTGCTAGCTTGTGTATTGTCTGTCTGGTTTGTGAGTGACAGGGGCTGGGGGAGACTCCAGGAGAAAGGGGGAGTCAGCACAGGGCTGAATAGACCTATCTGCATGTAGATGAGTGGGAGGAGTAGCACCTGGGTCTGAATAGGGCTGTGCCTGCTTTCCACAATGCTGGCTCCACCTCCTGTGGTGTGTCTGAGGACCCTGGCCCACACTGACAAAGGAAGAAGGTGCACACTGGCAGAAATCACCCAGAACTTGTTTGAACTGGGTACAGGACCCTCTGCCTGCAGAGGACAAAGGATTTGCTAGTATAAATATTGGGGCCCAGACCCCAAGATTTCAGAACTCTTTTGGATCAGAAGACTGCCAAGAAGAAGAGCTGGAGAAGCTGTGAGGAGGAACTACCACTTTGCTGTGTGCTTTGCTGTGTTGGCCTGCAGTGGCTGCTTCTGTCTTGGGCAGTGAAAGGGCTGGACTGAACTTTCGACAATCTATTTTTGTGAGTTTCTCCAAGGGCTAGAGGTAGAGCTTGCCCCCTGTTCAAGAAGTCTCAGGAACAGCAAAGACTTCAAGCTCGACGGCATCTATGACGCCGCTGCCGACTCTGTGTCCTGAAGGCACCGCAGAGGGCACCGCCGCAATACCGCATCACGACCCTGCTGATGCCGCCACCAAGCCGCTGCTTGCACCATGACCTGTGGGCACCGCACTCCGCACCGCCTCGCTTCACGATGACGCCTTGGTATCCCCGACGTCGTCGCTCCACGCCGGACTCGACGCTGCTGCTTGCACCATGGTTCAAGGGCACCGCTTGTAAAGTTACATGACGCACCGCCCTCATCCCGCACCGCAGCCTTGGCCTAGCGACGCCAGTGCCATCTACTCCAGTTCGTCAGCCGACGACAGCACTCCAGTCCGACGACGCCGCTGCTTGCACCGTGACCTGCCAGCACCGTGACGAGCACCACCTTCAAATCACACCGCGACCCTGGTCTCACCGAAGACGCCACGTGACACCACCACCGAGCCGGCGCTCGCACCGTGACCTGAGGGCACCGTACCGCTGCACTTCGTACCGCAGCACCCGACATCAGCCGACACCAGCGCTCTTGACTTCAACAAAGAGGAGTTCGATCTGCAACGTGTGTTACTTCGAGGGCCCCGACGACTCCTGCACCGACCTCCGAAAGCGCCGCCTGCGGACGCCGTGTGTTCGGAAGCTCAACGAGAGGTCATCGACGCCCTGCATTTCTGAAAGGTACTGTTTGCGTGTCTTCCCGACGCCATAGTTGGCCCGCGACGCCGCGGTCAGCCAGAACTGTTTGGATTTGTTTGCTCATGACGCCGTGATAGCCCCGGACAGAGCTATCGACATCAAGGAACTGTTTTACAAGGTTATTCTGATAACTGAAGATTTTTAAGTACTGTATAGTGGATTTTTATCGTTTTGGTCTTGTCTTAAGTATATGAAAATATTGGATATTTTCCTAAACTGGTGGGGTGTCCTTTTGTAGTGCTTACACTGTATTACTGTTGGTTATGTGCAAATGCTTTACACACTGCCTCTAAGATAAGCCTGACTGGTCGTGCCAAGCTACCAAAGGGGTGAGCAGGGGTTATTTTAGGAGTGTAACTCCCTTACCCTGACTAGGAAGAAGGGTCCCTATTTGGACAAAGGTGCAAGCCCTTGCCAACTAGAGACCCCCATTTCTAACACATTTCCTCAAAAGCACCAATCAAAACTGTATGGACTTTAAGCAAGCTCCGACATTGGCATACACCGTTCATAGTTACAGGCAGGTAGTGTGAAAGGTGACCTTTGTTAGACATACACCAGCAATACAAGTAGGCATGTTAAAGCATAGGTGATTGTGTGAGCACAGGTGGGTCCATTTGAGGCCTGTAGCTTGGCTGAGAATTCTAGATTCTAATGATTTTAGTGGTGGTTTCACACATTGCATCTAGGATCCTGCACTGTGATAAGATCTCTGCTTATTGCTGCTTGCATGGTAGCTACCATTTGGAGCTACAGAGTACGCCACTCATACAATTATGGACATTCTACTCTTTAACATGCAGTAGACTCCTCGCATATGACCCTTAAGGTAGCACCCTATATGTGGTTATTCTTGCTTGGATGAAAATGCTCATTTCTCAGTGGTGACGGTGACATTTGAAAGTGGTGGGGCGTAAAATGTTTGGCATACTTCAGCATAGCGAGCGTGCGTAGCGAGTGAGCCCGAACAACCTAAAGAGGGTTCGGGGGGGTTCTCCCCCCGAGAAAATTTTGAAAAAAGAGTGGAAAAATGGTGCATTTTCAAGCAAATTTGAGAAAGCAGAAAGGTTAATAAAGCAATGAAGAAAGTGCAGTTATTACAGTAATAAAGAGATAATGTCATATAACATAGGTAGCTGCTTATTCAGTATAACCACAGAGCTTCATAACAGACTTTGAGATATAATGCATTTCTGAGTACCTCACAGGTGTTTTTTATTTAACAAACAACTAAACAGGTGGTCGGAAACTAGCAGCATTGAACATACATATGTTTAAAGTTCTGCGCTACCTTTCCATGAGTCAAAACTTCCATTACACAAAACTCTGATCTCTCTCTAGGAAAAACATTAGCAATATCCTTGGTGCAACAACATCAGACAGTAGACTGTACTGTAGACAGAAGGGTGGCACTGCACAGGTAGCATTCATGAGGGAATCTAAGACTCTGGTGTGTGGTGTGCGCTGCAGCCTGCGTTATCTTATCAAATAAATAAGGTGGTCCACTGGGAAGAACTTCGCTGAAGCAGTGTTTTAGCATACAACACTTGAGAAGAAAAAAATTAAAACAGGTTCCCGCTTAAACATGCAAAAAATGCTGACCATAGGCTTGAAATTAAATTTTTGAGAAATTCCCTCCGTTCCATTGTATTTCCATTTTCTTGTCTCCCCTCCTTCTCTATTTATTTTATTCCTTGCCCCTTTCCTTCCTCACTGTGAGGAAGGAAAGGGGCAAGGAATAAAATAAATAGACCACTCGTTCACACTTCCTCTCATCTCTGCATTTACATTACATGTATAGCAACATTTCCCTTTCTCCGCCTCTCTTCTCTCTTCCTCTCGCGTGCTCCTCATTCTACTCCCTCGTAATTGCTTTCTTCCTTCCTCTTCCTCTTCATCTTATTGACCTTGTCCTACCCCATCTCACCCCTCTCTGTCTTGTAGTCTCTCACCTTTGTACTTCATACGCTCTTTTCTCTCCCCTGTCTCTTCTTTTGCCCCCCCCCCTTCTCCATTCCTTTCTACATCCTTTTTAGGTCGAGGACTACCGGTCTGCCGAAGGCAGAACCGGAAGTCGGAAGATTTAATGTTTTCTAGAGTGGCTATTTAGCCCGCCTCTCTTTTAGCTTCTCCTCCATTGGCTGGCTTCCTAAACGGAGGCCAGCCATTGGAGGAGAGAGCTGTCCCTCCAAATAGGCTCCGTCTTTTTCAGATTCGGGGGCGTGTTCCTTGCTGTTCTTTCCACTTTTTAGCCACGCCCTTTTAGAACAGCTGGAACACGCCCCCGAATCCGAAAAAGTTTCGAAGCTTCGATCCGCCATTTTTTTGTTGTCGTCTGGCCGTGAGCAGAGAAATGGCGGGGGTCTATCGACACAGCGTCTCTTCTGAAGTCAATATCCGTTCTTCCTGCTGAGGTCAATATCCTTCTCTTCGGTAAGGGGACGTGGCGCTGCTCAGCCCCTTCCTTCCCCCACTCTCTCACCCAAGGCACCCACGGCGTCAAGCACAAAAGAAGAGGTGGCGAAAAATGCGAGAGCCTTTAGCATGTAAGAGCATCCCTTGTATACAGTAATTACAATAGTAAGAATGAGCATCTCCTTTCCCTAACCAAGAACAGCAAAGCTTACCACACAGAATTTAGTTAATACCCTTGCTTATGTTAGATAATCCTGTAGCATTCTTTGTGTTGTTTTTTCTTCTTTTGAAAATACTACCACTGCGAGTCTGGACCTCACTGGTAATATTTGATGTTAACTCCTTGTTAAACAATACTATTACTCCCGTTAACCGCCTCGTGCTCTTTACTATGCATCTATGGGGAGTACACATCACCAGCGCTCCCAGAAGAACCTGCATCCCAAACCTCATCCGACCTTGCAACCCGGGAACACTCGGGCGCTCCCTCCTCCCCCCGCGCTGTATGCTTTCCGTGATGTGGTCTCGGGCAGCGCGCCACACAGGACAGCCTCGCTGTTTGTACAGCAACTCGTGTTAAAGACGCGCATGCTGCATAACATGTCCTCCGTGCATTTCTCCGCTGCTGCTTCGAGCTGGGCCAAAAAACATAAAGCCCAGATCATCGAATAAGACTTGAAGGTGGAAATCGGCTGCTTTTTAGTCCAGTCAGCCGGTCCCATTGAGCTCACAACGCACGTGTTCTATTGTACAGGCCTCTGCACATTCTAGACAGTACCTTTGGATAAAAGCGTGAGTGATGGGAAAGAACAAACGTGTTGCGAGGGTTCAGGGATATGGCTGATACAGATTTTGTGTACAGGTTACCTGTTCTGAAATAAGTACTCCTGAGAGTTTCAGTTTCTGCATGAATTGTGCTTACCCCCTCGCTTGGAGTCTGCCGACCATCAATCCATCTTCTTGCATGCAATACACCGGTCACAGGGTGTCCTCGATTGGCCACATAGTGCCCCCCGTCCCCGAAGCTGCCAGTCTGTCATAAGCTTTGTCGTTTAGTTCAGATTGTGTGTTTTTTTTTTTTTTTAAAGAAAGTTCAGTCTGCACCAAGCAGCCATGGTATTATTTACTCTTTGCTAGAGTCTTTTGACCCTCTCTCGGAGCAACAGTTCTTCTTACCCACCAGAGCAACTACTTGTGATCACTCCTAGATACATGCAGGCAGCAGTTTCAAATATTTGTTGTGCCGCGGACTTGTTCCAAAGTGATGGCAAGTAGCTGTGGTTGCAATATGTCTAAGAGGCTCATGGGTGTAGCAATCAATAGTGCAGGGTTCTGAATGTGGGCCTGAAAAGTTTCCTTTTTAGAAATGATTGTTTTGGAGTGTATTAATTACTGTAGATAATCTGACATTGACGAGGACTACAACTCCCAGAATCCATTTTGTTACATGGGAGGTCGGGCTGGAGCACTGCATCTCTGAGATGGCATCGTCTCGTAACTTTGTGCCTCCAAACTCAGTGTTTGCAGGTTGCTATGATCGGTGACGTCACGTGGGAACCCTGCCTTTGATTGACTTGCATAAGACTGAACAAACTCGCTTAGGCGTCTGACCTCGGGGCGGAAGGAGAGGCAGAGACGGCAGTCTCCCTTCCTTCTCGGTATAAGGCAGCTCTTGTGCCCCACGCACGCGCCGCCTGGAGAGACCGAAGTAGTTAAAAGCCAGAGGGCCGTTTCGCAGGAAGTGGAGTAAATGAGAGGCGGTGTGTGTTGGATCACATGTGGCAGCGCCTCCCGCTGATTGTGTCTGACACTTCTCGTAGGTTGGCATCGGGACACCACGCCTGCGGAGCAGGGGCTGTGTAGAGTTACTGATCTCCGACTTTTATCAGCAGCTGAACTGCCGTAAGTACATTTCTGAAGTGCAAAGGTTTAAGAACCTCTACAGTTTGTTGTGGAGTGGGGGCGGGGAGTGCTCTTTCTCTGATCGAAGTTTGGCAAAGTAGAAACCTAGATTGGCGGTTGCTTCCACTAATGTTTGTGGACATGAAATATACTTTGAACGTTTCGGCAAGCAGTACGAAAAGAGGCTTTCCTTTAAACCTTGCTATTCTAAAAAAAAAAAAAAAAAAAAAAAATTCAAGATGTCAAAATAGGAGCTCCGGGAATCCCGCACAGCGCAAGAAAGATTCCGCATGGCTAGATCCACTCTATCTCACTACCTCACTATCTCACAACCTCTCTCTCTCGAAACATCACTACCTCACTCTCTAGCTCACAACCTCACAACTTCTCTCTCACTCACTACCTCAATCACTCTCTATCTCACTACCTCACTCTTTCTATCTCACTAACTCACTTTCACTCTCTCTTTCACTACCTCTCTCTATCTCACTACATCACAACATCACTCTATGCTTATATATCACTACCTCACAACATCCCTTTTTTTCACTACCTCACTCTTTCAATACCTCACTCTTTCACTACCTCACTCTTTCACTACCTCACTCTCTCACTACCTCACTCTCTATCTACCTCACTCTCTATCTCACTACCTCACTCTCTATCTACCTCACTCTCACTACCTCACTCTCTATTTCAATACCTCACTCTCTCTCACTACCTCACCCTCTCTCTGCTAATGCAATATGTATCACATATGCACAAAAAAAAGCTAATGCCAATAGAAATGACAATGCCATTTATTTAGGGATAAAAAAATAATAAAAAAATAATGAGCAATACCAATAGCTCTACCTATAATATTGCCGAGACCATTGCATTGTAAATGCTTGTTTATCTCTACTGTGAAATCATGAAATGTGCTGCAACGCACCCCCCTTACATGCCAGAAACTAAGGATTTCCATCACACATGCATTGTGTGACACACATAGCCAAACGCAAGAGGCAATTCATATTTAAAATAATAACAATAACATGTAGGATGCTGTTATTTTAATTACTCTTTGAACGCGGCAAAGCGAAGGAAAGTTCATATATATTTGCAGTTTTTAAAGTCGTCTCAGTAGCTCGTGGCTTGGCCTCGCCTGTGTGCGAACCGCGGCCTTGTGCACATCATGTTCTGATTGGAAGCTGAGCTGTGGGTAGCATACGTCAAACAGACCACGAGGCCACAGTGAGCATGTACGTCCACATCACGAGAAATAAAATACCCCTCTCGGGGCACCAGCACTAGACGGACCGGGACCAGACTATTTTAAGGGAGGAGGGACCCACTCCCTCGTGGCAATTAAAAAAAACTGATTAAAAGTGATACGTTTACGAAACATAAACACGAGGAGGCAAATTCGCCGACTAAAAAAGACCCTTCTGACTTATTTATAGCTGCTTGGTACAAGAGCTGTCAAGTTTCCGGCAAAGTACGTGCATTTCTTAACGGGCGAGTTTCCATGATTTTCAAATACGGCTAATGCATTTATCGCCTGTGGCATCTATATATTTTTTAAGATCACTGCATACACCTCCCCTGCCAATTTCTTTCCATTTGTAATACTATAGAATCATGACAAGTTGCAACCCGTGATTATAGGGGCTCCCTCGGAAATGCCAAGATTGGTTTCAGCACTGATGTGTCTCAGACTGAGACACACATACTCAGTCGCTCCCAGCCCCCCCGACCCAGAGGAAGGAAAAACTGGTTGACAAATAAATACCCTTTTCAGCGCCATGGAGCTTTGGCACACTCCCGCGCGCTCCATACATCAACTTTTCAATATGAGGAAGAAAAAACCTGCACACAAAAATATCATTTTAGCGGGGCATTTGGATGCAATTTGACCGCTGTCCAGCGCTGACCATGAGTGAAGTGAGGAAACATCTGGGTTCAGCCAGCCATTTTCAAAAATTTCATTTACAATCCTTGTTTTTCAATTAATAAGAAGGCACACAATTCCCACATGAATGCCTTCGTGTAAAAGATGTTACTGCGCAATATAGTAACTGCGCAAAGCGGCAAAGGTGCTCGGGGCTGTCCGCACAACAAGGCGTGACGTGAACAGTGCTGGCCTCATGGCCTGGTGGTAAGTGCAAGTGAGGAGGGGTTCTTATGTAAAGGGTCAGGTCAGGGACTGGGCCTCAGTCGAAAGGGCTACACGAACACATTACATAAAAAATACAAAAACTTAAGCCTCCACAATCATAGTCGTTGTGATACATACTAGAGTCAAAAACTGACTGACTCGCTGCTGGTTCCGGCACTGACTGTGTGTGCCTCGTCTCTGCTCGTCGTCTGACTCTGTCTGTCTCTGATGGTGACCGTGACTCTCAGTCCTCGCCTCGCACCTCGTGGTCGTGTCGTCTCCGTCTCGTGTGGCAGGCAACAACAGGCACTGGCGTGGTGACGTGGTGCGCCGAACAGCGTAGAGACTGGAATGGCCAATCACTACTGCATGGTTTCACATTGCCGCAGTGTGATTGGCCATACCATACGCACGGCGCACCATGACTCACTCCAACTGCTGCAGGACCGCGGTGAATAAACTCAGCCAATCCTGGCGCTGTATTACCAGCGCCACTGTGCCAGCAGCGCCAGGATTGGCTTAAGAGCAGGGTTAGTCCCTGCCCATAATGAGACCCGGGGGCCTGCGTTAGGAGAAGCACCCTCGGGTCCCAGTCACGTCGTGTAGTAGTCAAAAGTTTCAAGTGCCACACACACACATCTGCGCATGTTCGGGCCAGGATCCCAGAATAGAGCCCAAAACATGACATGCGCATTGCCCACCACTGTACTGCTGTCTGCTGGACTGCTGCGCACCGCTATCCACGTGACGTCAGCAGCAGCCCAGCCCCGCCCCCACACCGACCCAGGCACAGACTGCGACGATGCTCGGCTGCGAATTTGTTTTATTCAACCACAGTGACAGAAGCTGCTGTGGCGGTGCATCCATTGGGGCGTGGGGCTGTTCCAGCTTAGTGGGGCAACGCCCCCAATGGACGCACCGCCACTGAATGTAGAACACATGGAAGCCTGCCATGTGCGCTACAAATTGAAAATATTCACTTGCAGAGGAATTGTTCGACAGTACAGCAGGTGAAGATAGAAGTCAGTCTTCATGATATCAAACAGTTAAGAGACTGTCATATTTAAATGTATACTAGAAAGTCAAATCATCTCATTAATAGAACTTTAACTTCTCAGCAAGTATACTGTACTTTCCAGAGACTATACCAGCAAATGTAGACATGACTGATATGCATCAAAGGAGAACGCCGTCAGCACTTCTAACCCAGAGCATAAGGTAGCAAATAACAAAGGGGTGCCATTGTGAAGCAATTTGCAAAAAGCAATGTTGATTAAGTAACAATGGTTAAACCTTTTGGGAATTCAAAAGACAGTTATGCAAGGTAATTTTTGGATCTTACACTAAGATCCCCTTTAGAAAATAAAGTGCAAATTTGTGCTTTGAAAATCACATTGGGCCAGGTATATTGGCCTGATCATGATAAGCCATAGCTATACATTCCACTTCAAATCTCTTAGAATCTTCAACCATCATATCTCCACACATATTTTAGCTCCTTTAGGCTCTCTCTTACTTTCCCAATTCACTCCCAGTAGCCCAATTTCTGCCACGCTGCCTGTCTCAACATTTTCCCCACTGTTCCGATCTGCTTGCTGCTACATCTGTCTTCCCATCCTGGTCTCTCCTGCTCTCTCTTGCTTTTTCTATTCACTCTTTCTTTTTCTTAATCTCCTCTCCTTTTCTAGAATCTCTTCTCTTCTATGTTCTTTGTACTTCTCAATATTTTTTATTCTTTCTCCAGCCCTCTTCTCCATAGACGATACATCGCAATTGAAACTTTCTTTTGGCTGTGCCTGGCCATAAACAGCACCTGCCACCTTTCTTTGGCCACAGTGCTTTTTGCAGTTTCCTTGAACTGGAGAAGCCCCTAAGATCATGGAATAAAGAAATTAGTGCAATGTGGCCATCATATCCCTGCAGTTTCTTGTCAAATCTTGTTGGACAGGACATCAGGCTGCATGGATTTGGTGGGTTTTAACTGCATTAGGCAGACGACAACCCATTGATGCCCATCACACTACTTTCACAGTGTGATGGACTTTAGCGGGTCATTCATAGTACTAGAAAAGATCATGTTTCTGGTAAAAACACCAGAAATGTTTTCTTTTCCCAAATCAGCATGTGAGCGAAATGCTTCCCACGGTTCCCAAATTTGCTTTTTAGTTTTGCTGTATTGTGTGGCACATTGTGCGCACTGATGTTACACAGCAAAACAAAAGTGAAAGCATATCACGCTAATGGAATCGGTAGAGATTAACAAGTGTCCTATCACACAGCATTCCTATACTTTTCCCAATACCAGTAGTACCCCACTTGTGTGACTCAATGATCGAACGTGAAATGAAAGGCACCTAAGGCCCCTAAGACACAATGTATGATCAAGTGTCACCCTTGTATTTGGTACTCGGGTTTCGTTGTGATCCCCAGGCAGTCATGTATCTTTTTTTTTACGGACCCTGAAAAACTATGTAAGTGTGCCATGCGACAAAACAGGTAGAAGCCCATGGGGGAAGCATTTTGGCACCCTTGTGAAAACTCTATGGTGAAGCATCTCTTGTGACTTGTCAAGAGAGTGAGAGTTTTCTAGGGAATCCCACCAAGTGCCTACTGATGGGTGGTTTGCGTCAAGACCTAATGAAGACACCCCTTTGTTGAGTGTACAGTTTATGAAAATACAACTTTGAATGAATATCAGCAAAATCTAGTATGTACTCACAAATCAAAAGGTGCAGTCCTGCAAGTGAAGAAAGTGAAATTATGCTGAAGGCTTCAATAACATTGGTTAAGCAGACAAGTATTTATGTTCCAGTTTCACTAAAACACAGAAAAAGTCTGTGATACACAGATATTCTGAAGATTTATAATTTGTACAAGTGGTAGAAGGTTCAATATGGTGACCAGTACTATATAATCAGCTTGAATTTAGAATTCCACTTTGTAGGTGTCAGTACTAAGCAGAGTGCTGATTCAGTGTTGCGCTATCCATTGTCTCTCTTTCCTCTCTTATCCCTTTCCCTTTTCCTCGGGTCTTCAACTAAAAAACATACTGCTACTGGAAGTGGATTCAGAGAAATGCAGGAACATTCATTGCTCCTGCTGGATTAAGACAGATTAAGATCTGACATATTGCCAACCAGCCAAGTGATTCCAGAGCTCTCTCTCTCTCTCTCTCGAGCTCGGCTAAATCCTGCTTGCCCATCCCATCATGAACCTGCTCTATTCTCCATTGAGTGCTCCTGCGCTGTGCCATGGAGCCATCAAGAGCACCCTATGATCGAAATTACGAATGCCAAAGGGCCTCATTCTTGTCCTGAGCCGACAAGATTGTGGTGGAGCCAGTGGTGAGGCGGGCCTGGGAGGTGGTCGAGCCTTGTGTGATGGCTGAACAGTGCTGTTCATGCACATCTCCTCGGTAACATCGACCCAGGAGCTGTTTGTGTTGGAACTTGGGCTCGACCCTCCTCAGCTTTGAGTTATTGTGGTGCTAGCATCATCGAGCCTCACCCTATTTGGTGATGAGCGGTAGACTCTTACGTGAAGCAGCAGCCATGGAACTCCTTGGGTGTAGCTGTTGTTGTAAGGTTCTACAGGTCCCGAGCACAAAGCTGCCATTTTAGTTGCATGTTTAAACTTATTTTTTGAGATGGTGACTTTCTACATGCCTTGCACGTACATGATAGCATACTTAGAAATCATTCTGCATGCAGTATGTTTCTTGTAGGCATATTATCAGATAGCCTAGTATACTCCGTCCAAGGTTAAGAACATTGAACACAATGCCCTGGTTTTATGTTGTCTAACTGGAGCCAGCTATGAGTCGCAAGAAATACATTCACAGCTGTAATGTATCGCTAACACAGTGAGATTGTAACCATGCATTTATTATATAAACCATCTCTAATCTAAAAGCAGCAAAGGAGAACTTCTTTGGATTATCCTGGAATGCCTGCCTGCCTGTAACCAAGATGCTGACCTGCTGAATCTAACCTCTATCCTGCAACCAGTTCGGTTTCCCAAGAGATCTGGCAGAGGGTTCTCTCACTATGCTCTTGATAGTGTAGGTAGTACTAGGTAGGAGTATAAGTATGATATATCATCATATAGTCATATAATCACGCTGTAATGTTATAATGGTTGAACTGTTTATCTTCTTCAGCATTTTTGTAATGCTGGTTACATTGCTTTGTTTCCTCCTTCAAATAATTGCAGCTTATGTTTTTTGTACAAGAATACAGTTGCTTCAATAAATGTTCGAAACGCCAATTTGTATATTTCTTGTGTCTCAATTTGGGCATGCCTGAGTGACAAGGAAATGGTAGACCTGTTTCCACGATTTTCTTGGGGAATTAGAGTGGTCATGTTCTGAGTTTGCAGATACCATCCAGTACCCTATGAGCTTAGGGCTCCAGATTGTGCACTGTTAGCCAGCTAGGAAATGGCCCAATATACTCTGATGATATGAGTGCTCCCCATATTTTGACATTTATGTGCTTGGGCGGGTCTACTGGACACCTTAGTAGCTGAGATTAACTTGGTGGCTGACCACTGCAGCCACTACACCCTGTCTCCTCTGACGTTCTCCCAACGCCCGATTTGGACACCCCTATCTCCTCCTCCGCTAGTGGGGCTAGCTAGAGTACTCCTTGTGGTAGGAGTGAAAGCCTCTCCCTGCAGACATTATAGTAAAAGATAAGAATATGCCTGGACGTCAACAACTCAAAATGGACAAGTTTGCAGGGGTAGTGTCCACAGGGGATGCTGGAGATGGCGACAATGCAACAGCATATCCTGGAGCTGAAGGGAGGGGGCCTGGAGCATCTCCTAACACAACAGCCATACTACTGTTGACTGACAGTTCCAAGAGTGCTCTGGAGACTCAAATATTTGAGGTGCAATCAGATGTATTGCTCCTAAGGCATTGTTTGAAGAATGCCATGGACAGGATCACAGAGGCAGTATTCAGAACTGGAGAGATTGAGGACTTAGTTCGAGAATTGCAGTCTGAGGTCCACTGTCTTGTCTCCTTCAATACAGCATTGGTCAGCCCGGCTAAGGATGCTGAAGACAAGCCCTGCCATAATAATATATGTCTGGTGGGTTTACGCGAGGGAGTTGAGGGAACCAATCTGAACAATTTATCCATCAATGGCAGTGTTCGTGGATCCTGGTGGATATCCTGTATTCTGTTTTATCATAGAAAGGGCTCATCAGGCTCTGGCTGCAATCACCTCCTAAGTCTTGCCCCAGGCCGCTCATCGCCAGGATTATTAACCACAAAGGTCAAGACACCATACTTCAGGAGGCTAGGAAAAATGGTCACTCGCAAATGAATCAATATTCCCGGATGACACCAGGATGGTCCAGCATCAATACTTCAAGGGTGTCAAGCAGAAGTTGAAGACAGTGAAACTAGACTAACGCTTACTATTCCCAGCCAAACTCAAAATCATTTGGCAATCAAAGCCCATTTTCTTCTTCGAGACTCCTTAGGTGGCCTGGGTTTGGGCAGCTGAACGAAAGTCAGCTCACAGGCCTGGCTCACTGGACCACCATGAGACCTGTGTGGAGGGTTCACCTAAATGAGAACTATGGAGCAGAAGAAGTGGCTCCATCATTGCTTCAGGACCAAGAGGGGTGGGGGCAACATGGGTGGTGGATCTGGGATGGAATCAGACCCTGCCATGAGACACTCTGTGGGACAGCAGGGATGCACTGGATAAGGTATGAAGGACTCAAGCAGCCCAAATTGGGATGGATCTCCCCATTAACATGATTAATCTATGCTGTGTCCAATGCTCTAACCTTTATGCCTTGAGTCTCTGTTAAACCATTCCTGCCCTTGGATTACAACCAACTGATTACATTTCAGAGACAATGATTGGGGGCGCCTCCGATGGGATAAGGCCATTTTTACAGATGATGCCATGGACGATGCCATGGATTTGCAGATCTACTGGACTGGGTGTGAAGCAGTGATGCCAGCACTCTATTGTGTGTTTCTGTATTTTTAGTTTGTGATTTATCTAGGGATGTATTTGGGTTTACGGAAATCCACAGCCGCTTGGCAGATGCTTCTAGCTTTAGAAGAAAAGGGTGAGGCATTGGAAGGCGTTACAGTTGGTTGTTGTTTGTTGATTTCACTCTGGCATCCTTCTCCAGTCTTTGATGGGTATTATTATGGCATTCAAATTACAGGGTATATGGTAAGCACAGGATCACTCATAATCAATTGACGATGGTGGATAAATGTCAATTTCCTACTCTTAACTGTTTCCATGTTGTCTCCTGGAACATCAGTTATACTTTGGAAAAGTCAAAGCAAAGTGCTGTTCGTAAGTCAGCCAAAAGGTATGAAGCAGGTCTTCTTTTTCTTGAGGAGACATATCTTCTGGTTTCTTTATGTATTTTATTGCAGAGATTTGTCCACAGCAGTGTCTACTATGCCAGATTCGTCCAGGGCTCTTGTGGAGTTACTATTATTCTACAAATTAAGCTCCCATTTGTTCACATACAAGCATGGAATGAAACATTGATTTATCTGATTAGGGCCTCGACTGGGCTTCATCACTGACTCTGTCATGGGATGGCTTTAAATATCTTAAGGTTTATGTGCTGAATGATGAGGATAGGGCCTGGGAGCAGAACATTTTGCAGCAGATTCTCAGGTTGCAAACTGATCTTGCATTCTGGTTCCTTTTCCATTGTGTCTGATGGGCAGAGCAGCTATGTTTAAAATGGTGTCAATGCCACGGCTCCTGTATCAGGTGCAGCATTACCTGTGCAAGATCCTGCATATCTTTATTAATTCCATAACGGCTGTGGTACAGGCTTTTCTTTAGTGAGAGTAGGGCAACCAGAATAGTCATGGGTTACTAGTCGCCCTACGATGAGGCTTTTGGCACTGCTAACATACAATCATACCATAGAGTGGTGCACCTTCTCGTGATTCACTATTGGCTACATTCCCGACAATCAAACCCAGGCTTCGCTATGGAGGGGTTGGCCATGTCTGTTGTCTGCCTCTTACATTATCTCTAGGGAACTCGACTAACCATACCCCTTTTCCCAGTGACACTGTGAGTTTTGGAGCTATAGCCAGTGACCCTTAGATATCTGGGGTGACTTGGGCGACTCACTAGTGTGACTCCACTCTAGATGGGAATTGCTCTGTGAAGAGATTTCAACCCTGCATTGATTCCGGAGACGGGATGCAACTGGCACCTCTATGTTGGGGGATATCATGGACTGGACCAATATGGCCTCCTTCACACAATTGCAGGATTCATTCCCTATGCACATGTGTTGGTTTATCCACTATATACAACTCTGGCATGCCCTCCAACCACTCATTATGAGCCTGACCTAGCTCCCTGATTACAATCTGCTTGAAGCCCACCTACTGATGGGTGAGAAAGGGCACAAAGTGCTCTAATACATTGGACCATTGTGAATAACTCAACAGATAATTTGATAACCAGAGGATGGCTTGGGAGTGGGATCTTGGTGACATCTCGGATGATGACTGGCTAAATGCCAGGATGGCTCATGAGAGATTGTCATTGCAACACAATTCTGAATGACTCAGTTAAGTATATTTGATAGAATATACATTACTTGCACATAGCTTTGGCAGGATCCCCTCACCAGTTTGTATTAGATGTGGCTCAGTGGAGGGTGATTTTCTCCACACCATCAGGTTCTGCTCAGCACATCAGTACTTCTGGACCGGTGTGCTCAGGACTGTGGGCGAGGTGCTCGGCTGGCCACTGGACCACATTGCTGCATGTCATGGAGGATCACGACTTTAATAGTTACAAACTACTTTTTCTCCACATGGGCCTACTGGCGACGAAAAGAGATATCATCAGAGAATGGGGGAATGCATCTAGCCCATCCTTGGAGCGGTGGGCCAAAGGAGTTCAATGTATGCCTTTGGAATTGCCAACCTGTGAGTCCCGGGATGGCTGGTGCAAGAACTTCAAGATATGGGCTGAATGGCAAAGTTATAGAGGAATTGACTATAGGAGGGAGAAGACATTCAATCATAACAGCACGAGTGGGGCAATGCAGTCTCAGCTGAATGAAATGTTTTTTCACAATACATTAGGACGTATTTGTCTTGCCTTTGTAATACCTGGTACAAATGTAGGTCTTCCCATGGGTGATGGAAGGGGCAGGGTACTGGTTTTCAGGGATGTCATGCTATGACATTTCAATACAATGATTTTATTTAAAAAGCCAATTAAATTGCAGTCAAGCAATAAATAGGTATTATGCAAAAGACTGAAAAGAAAGAAGCTACTCTAATACCATTACCCTCAGATTCTAAAAATACGGATCTTTGGGCACAGCCTGCATGAGATGGGGAGCACATTATGGTTTTGATGAAGGAGTGGAGTCAGGATGTCTACATGTGCTGAAATAGGACGATGTCCAGCTATCCAAAAGATGATACATATCAGCACTAAATTGTTTCGCTACTCCATAATTGTAGCAGGGTGTACAATTGTGACATGAAAAACCCCACTTATTCGGTGGGTAGTGGGTGGCTCAAGAAGTGACTTTCCTGTGAATGCCTACAAACGTGAGTTATTGGCTTTCACAAACTCATCTCTGACTCCTTCTCATTCTCAAAACCATCAGGGATTTTCTCTAGTAAAGGGCTTGAGTAACATCTGTTCCAGAGTACAAATTATAATGGAACAGCCATACTTTGGGTGATGGTGGAGAAGTGGTTTCTCCACAAGGAAAAATAACTAAAATGCTCATTTGCACTTTGATCTGCCTTTCCACAGAAATTACAGTGATAAAAAAACTCAGTCAGTAGTACACCAGGAAAGTTGCAACTGGTGCAGCTTCAGTGCTGGATTAAACCTTTTGGAGGCCCCTAGGCAGTCAAAATTTCAGGGGCCCCCTCACAAATTATCTCCTAATATGTTTTTAATTTTACCAACCAACACATTTCATAAACCAATTTTATTACACAAAACTAAACATTAACAATTATTAATGTTATTAAATAAAAAATATTTTTTTAATTTGTTTATAAACCAACACAATTTTAAATATTCACTTTCCTCAATTTGCTTGTGGTGAAATCTTTCAGGATATCTTGAAAGTCTACCTTTTGCAAGAGGTCGTATTCAGTGGCCATAAGGGCAACTGAGTTTGGTCATTCTTGTGTCACTGAAGATCTATTTCAAGATCAAATCATTATTATTTTGATCCGGGGCCCCTAAAAGGAGTGAAGCCCATAGGCCGGCGCCTACTTTGCCTATTTGGTAATCCGGAACTGTGCAGCTTTAACAGGCTATCTGTAAGAAAAAATACTTTTACACGTCTATTTTACGATTGTCTTTGTGAATCGGACACCTTGTGTTCTCATCTCAACAAGGCCTCTATAGACATGTTGGACAACATTCAAAATGTGGTCAAAGACATTCCTGTCCTAGAAGTGATTGCATCACCATGAAGCCACTGGGCTTGGAGTACTCGTCCTTCCTTTTTTATTTTACTGAATATCAATGAAAGGCATTTCTATTGAAATTATTACAATTTATGAATCCACAATGAGCTGCATTGCTTCACTTTCTGAAACAGGAGTTTCCAGAGGGCTCTTTGACATAGACTGAGCGTCACAGTTTGAATCTATGCGGAACTTGAAGGTCTGGTGATTTTCCTAGTGTAAGTCAGAAATTAGAAACGCTAGAATTCTCTGTAGTGATAATGATAGTGACCTTTTATTGACAACCATTTTACTTCCACTTTAACAACAAAATCAGCTGTGCTGAGGATGTAAGAGGATGGTTTGTGCTGACGTCACATGAGCAGAGTCCCCCAGATGGACAGCCCAGAAGGAGAAGAGGAGCAAATTCCATGTAGCTGCACAAGGCGGAAAAGGTTTCACACCTATGCAGAGAGATGTCCACATTCTGAAAATCTCACCGCTGCAGTACGCTTTTCATTGGCCTGCTGCTCCTCCAGTGTATAGCTAAATAGGAGCTGGTGTTCCCCTTCACTTACAAAGACCTTGCTATGCCACTACATAAACTTGCAAAACTTCAGAACACTTTTCAATTTACGGTCATGCTTAAAAATAACTTTATTTCAAATTTGTCAACTATTAAAGGATGTTTAATCAATGTTGCTTCAACTAGAAGTTAAAAAACATCCTTATCACTCGATGGACTCTGTAACTTTAACATGTGTAGCAGTGAAAACTGAAGTGACAGTAGTGCTATCAGTTAATCATTAAGATAGTTCCATGAATATACTGAGAACATTATGCATTTACTCACAGCCAGGAAAAACAAATATGTACACAGATTCATGCTGGTAACTGGCCAACATGGGTACAGGCAATATATTTGGATTTAGGGGCTGATTAAAATCACAGAGTATGGATTGTACTCCGTCAGGGTGACATTTGGGGATGTTCATCGGCCAAGTGCACATCTCTAGTCAGTGGACGGAACCCCTATCTCAGCAGTTCCTGTCAATGTGTTAAAAGTTTGATGGACAGCTTTGTCAAACATGATGGCTTCCTGTCAAACTTAAGTTGTTTTTTTTTTTAAAGCAAAATCTAATGACCCCCACACCACAGTAGTGTCCTGTTGTAGTATGCTTCTCAGCCTGGATGACTGTGTGTGAAAATGTTGGTGTGTGGAATGTTGGAGTGCTTGAGTCAGCTGGTGACGGGCTGAGCAGCATAGAGGCTGCACCTGGTTGGGCTCATTCTTTGTACAACTTACTACTTAAATAAACCTACATGAAAACTACCTCGGCTGGACTACTCATCTTATTATTACATTTGGTGATGATCTAAAAGAACCTGCCTGTGCTACCTTACTCACAAAGCTTAAACTACTTCAAGGTAAAGCACCTGCTTTGAAATTGTAACCTGCGTATTAAAGAAACCTGGCACCCCTGAGCCCCACCAGTGACCTTTTCATCGGTCGCCCACAACTGAAGTGTGCCCGTTCCTGCCTACAGATCCTGCTGCCTCCCGGACCTGCTGGGTGCCAGTCCCTGCTGTATTCTGCTGACCAGGTTGCTGAAGTGCCACTGTCCTGTACTGCTTTACTTAAGGACCTTCATAACAGAAAACACCTGTTTTTCTGTCGGATCTGCCTTGCTGCCTGCCTTCAGCCTTTGATTTCCTTTGCACCAGCGTGACTTGCCACTACTGTACAGCAACATACCAGTCCTACTGGCCCTACTTTGCCTTGCTTCAACGGACTTCATCAGCTGTCCTTATTCTTAACATGGTTCTACCTGTGTTTTAAATGTTTGGGGTCTTAAAGAACGCTTTCACATTAACATCGAGCTGTGAGGCTGTTTTTCCACATAGACTTTCTGACACCCCAGAGTTGACAAGGATGTCGACACATTCGCTGATGTTGTGCTTTTGTTTGCATTTCCAAACGCTTCTGGCTGCAACTGCGAGTACTTTTTCATTTTTATCTGCATTTTCCTCCATGGCAGTTAAGCCGTTGCCAATTATTCAAACATGCCTCGTACGCTCACAGAGCCCTGCGCTCTCACATTCTTCCTTCTGCCCTGCAATGCCTCCTTTCACTCCAGTGTGACGACTGCAAGTCTTACTTCTTGCTGTGGGGTGTGTTTCGTGCACGGTGATGGCGGGAGCCATCCGGCGCGGCATCACCGGTGCATACCGCCATCTTGTGTTTGGCACTTTCCATCACGTCTTGTGCAGCTCCCTGTATGAGACTCTCTATGCCATCCATGTTTCCTTCTGTGGTATAAAGTTAATTTGAACGTCGTAATCATGCAGCACCAAGACGTTACTGCCGTTTCATCTTGTGCCTGATCTGTTGGAGGTACATTCTATCGTTAGCCAACAAACGAAGTAAAGAAAGGTTGAACACTCCATAAAATGGCAATACTGAAGGAGTACTTTATAACTGGGTCATACATCAAGGCTTTATACAGTCATCTGTGCGGCGAAGTTAAGAAAGAGTTATATTTTAAAAAAAATCTACAAAGTGGTTTCCCATTCAATGTCGTGAGAGTTTTCCTGTTATAGCCACCTATGTTCTTTATACTGTGCTTAGAGCACCATCTACTGGCATATTTCTCAACATCAAAGTTCTTTATTTCTAACATGCATTTCTCCTCTTAGGGAATTAATTTGTTTACAAGTTTCCGGAAGGGAATTTTCATTAATTTATCTCCTTTCACTATGGAAATTCAAGTATTGCGTGTGCATAATGAAACTCATGCTTTTTTTTCAACGTATCCAATTGGCGCGGGTAAAGTTTCATTTTTCTATGGTGACATCTTCTTATCTTCAAAATGTATCTAATTTTTATACATAAGTTTGAAATGTGTTTCATGTAATCCACATTGCTAACCTGTATTTGGTTGGTGCGTTTCTTACTTTCTTCTTGATGATGCACATCTTGTTTATTCGAATGTCTATTTTAAAATTTAACAGTTTGCATTTGCACCTTCATATAAATATTTGTAGGTGGAATTTTTCACTGTTTCTTTCAAGAGTTTTGGAGCGAAATTCTCTTTATTGATTCCACCTATGCATTTTTACTGTGCATGGATTAGTTCAAGGTTTATGTTGTAATAGCCTTTTCGCTATGTGACCTTCCACCAGTACGTGGTTTTGTGACCTATATTGGTTCTACATTTTGCTTTGCACTTATTACTTATGCTGCTTCTACACATTGCATTGTACCATGTGGTACCCTCCACCACACCTAGTTCTACTGTTTCTACATATTGCATTGTACTGTTTGTTATCTTCCACCACACATAGTTCTACTGTTTCTACATTTTGCACTGTACTATGTGGTATCTTCCACCACACCTTGCTGTGCTGTTCCTACATATTGCATTTTACCATGTGGTAATTTCCGCCATATCCAATGTTGTTTTTCCTACACTTTGCAATCTTCCTGTGGTGCTTAACCACACCCTCCACCCCAACCTGCTCTCGGGGAAGTTCTATGGTGTAGCTCACCCCTCCATTTACACCCCTTTCCTCTATCTGTGAGCTCAACGCCTTTTTATTTGCTGTGTTCTGGGGACATTTCCCACTGATACTGCTTGTGTGAATGACATGCTTGTGGTGTGGGAGTGTGTGGGTTGTGCTTTTGGGAGAAAGGGAGATGGTGCGTGAGTGAGTCTTTAGTGCTCCCTGTCTTTCCTGTTACTCTCTACCCACTTATTCCTTTTCCATCTGTATTTCCTACTCTCCCACCTTCAATTTTTATGCCATGTTTCAGTATTAATTTCTCATGCCATGTATCAAGATTTTTCCGCCTCATTCCTTTCTTGCAGCTTTTATTATGCCTCCTGAGAGTTCCTTCCTTCCCATTGTAAAGGAGGGAGATGTTGTAGTATGCTTTTCAGCCTGGATGACTGTGTGTGAGAATGTTGGCGTGTGGAATGTTGGAGTGCTTGAGTCAGTTGGTGACGGGCTGAGCAGCATAGAGTCTGCATTTGGTGGGGCTCATTCTTTGTACAACTTACTACTTAAACCTTCATGAAAACTACCTCGGCTGGACTACTCATCTTATTATTACATGTCCCCTATGGTAACGGGTCATTATTTAAAAAAAGTTTTTTTTAACTGTTTCACACTGCCAGTTTTTACTTGCCAGTGATGAATTGAATAAAAAAAAATAATACTGTCCACTCAAATTCGGGTGGACTGTACTAAATGTAAACCTCCGATGACCCATACACTGTTGGGCCATCGAACGAGTATGTCAGTGACGGAGCAGGTCACTGTCATACTTAAGGTTCACCCAACTGTAAATCTTGCGGGAGCACACAGAGTTTGGCAGGGAGCATAGACCGTCGCAGTTGCAATGGAGTACCCTCCCCACCAAACTCTAAATCAGGCCTTACTTCTGTAGCAAAGGAGCCAAAACCATTTAAAACGTGTCATGAATTTTTCCATTGGGACAAATTCTCCACTGATTACTTTTCCTTTTTGGAAAACGTATTTGTGTATAGCTCTATGTGCAAGCATTAACAAACAAGAAATCACTTTTTCCTTCAATGTCAGAGGAACATGAACTGCACAATGTTTCAGTATGTTCTGGTACACCAGGAGGTTTTGTAGAACAATACCCGCGTTCCTTTCAAACTGTACTCTTTCTGCACAACTGCATTGATGCTGCTGTGGTCTTGAAGAGAACATGGACATAATTTATCACTGGCTAAATTGCAGTTCTGTGTGAAGGCAGTGTCTCATGTGTCCAGCACAATTATTGCCACTTTCCTAGGTTTATCAGTGTACTAACTCTGGTGGTGGAAAGCCTGAAAGGAATAATCACTGGACACTTATCCTGAAATGTGCGAGAGAGAGGGAGAGAGAGAGGACAGGAACCCCAGTGCTATCACAAATGAGCAGGCTGGGGCCTATGGTTTATTATCTGTTTACATTAAACCATTTAGTGTGAGGGAGGTTTTGAACTGGAGCTCTCACAGCCAACCTGTCTCTACTGCCATTTGGAAGAACTTGTTTCCAGAACCATGTAAAGGAGGTTTGGCAGGGATGGGCCTTCTTCTCAGTAAGGCAGCCCTTCGGCGTTGTTTCTCGGTATGGTCATGGATCTCCTCATGACTTGCAGCATCTTTGTAATGTACAGCGGAGGGTAGTTGGGAGCATATATTATATATATACATTTGAGCCGTTTGTAATGAAGAAATTACCTAGCTGCTTAAATGTAATAAATCATTATAGGTGACTTCTGAGTTCACAATGTCTGCTCTCCATGTCTGCAGCCACTGTGCAAGGCAAGTCACACAGAACAATTCCTGCCACTGTTTAATTAAGGAAAATGGGAACTGGCTTTTCCTTCTTCTCATAAAGAAAGATAAGACTGCTCTTTTCCTAAATCTGAGCCACAGCATTTTCTACTCTGAATACAATGAAACTGATTCTAATATGTTTATCTGCAAAAATTGCTAACTGTTTGCTGGTGTGTTTAATTTCCCACCAATTCTGCTTTTATTCTTCATGTCTGCAATGAACATGAAAGAAGACACAAAGGGCCAGATGTACATACATTAAGAATATCGATTTGCTAATTGCTATTCTCTCTGAAACGCAATTAGGAAATCGGTATTCCTACTGTATGGAACTCATTCAGGGCCAGATATATCAAGGTAAATTACGATGATCGCAAATGCTGAATTTCGCAGAGTTTCAGCGATCGCAATTTAGCTGTGTGCAATGCAGGGAAGTAAAAACACACTCGCAAAATAAGGAATCGCAAAATTTGCGATTCCCTATTTTGCGCAAGAATTTAGAGAATCACAATTTGCAATTCCGTAAATGCTATTCAAGCATCCATCGTAAATTGCGATTTTGCTGTAAGGAATCGCAAATTACCACCAACGTCAGGTTGATGGTAAATTGTGATTTCTTTGAAAAATGCAATTTCATGGATATCTCAAAGTGCCATGTGGCACACATACATTCCCTTAGGGAATGTATGTGTGCCACATGTGCACACATGCACATTTCAGGGGTGCAACAGGGTGTCCTTTAGAAACACTTGCAGCCTTGAAATTGCATGTGCAATTTGCGAGTACCTATTGGGTACTCGCAAATTGTGTATGCAATTCCCATTCATTCCTATGGGCCTCTTGGCCCATAGGAATGAATGGGAAGCCATTCCTTATTTACGACTCGCAATTTGGGAGTCGCAAATAAGGAATGCATAGGAATCGCTAAATATTAGCAGATTCCAACATACATTGCATTTTGCGAGTCTATAATAGCGAATCGGTAACATTTGCTATTATAGATTCGCAAATTGTAATGTTGATATATCTGGCCCTCAGTTTCATTTAGGGTTTCCTTGTGGGTCGCAAATTGACCTACCTTATGAATATTTAACCACCATGTCTGTGATTGCTTTTCAATAAAGCAATCTTTTTTTTTTTTTAAATGCATCCGTTAAATGCATCCAGTTTTCCTTAAAAGAAAATGGATGCAGTTAAAAAGAAAAAAATGAAACCTTGATGTTTCATTTTTTATAAGTAGGCAGGGGTCTGTGGGACCCCTGCCTGCTCTTAAATTTTTTTTTCAACATTCTCAAAAGGGTAAAAGATCCAAAAGGGACTCTTTCCCATTTACAAATGGGTTACTACAACTTTTAAAATGGTGGTAAAGAATTACTATTTTGGACCAGAATTCAGTAGTAAAACAGTAATACGTACCATACCGATTCAGTATTTGGAAGGGACGCCCAAAGCATGGCCCTTCAAAATATCGAATTGCAAATGCAAATTGCGATTCACTAACAAGTTACTGAATCAAAATTTGCATTTTGTACATACGAAAGAGCATTTTTCTGGTCGCAAATGGCTGTGTACATCTTCTCCCAAGTATTCAGTTGGTTTGGGAGAAGATAATGGTATGACAAGGAATAAAATACCCCCTGCCATACATTATAAATATATGGCAATTCACCTCACAGCTCCATGACCTCATTAAGGAAAAGTTTTAAAATAAATTGTAAAGAACAGAAAAAGAAAAATTAATCCTCCACATTATTAAAATAGACAAGGTTGACAACTAGAGAGTGGATCAAAACAAAAGTCGGAAAAACTTCTCCAACAAAGAAAAATCATAGGAACAATAACATAAAAGCAATAAACAGGCAAGCCGATATAGCAAAGAAAATACCATAAAGCAAAAGACATGGGACAAACAAGGGCATTGAGTGCTGTTGGCTCTGAACATAACAGAGACATGTTCACAAAGAGTTGCAATGTGATGCACTCAATGGCAACTTGTCTTATATATTGATGTTCCGCTAGCTCTTCCTGTACTAAGCTGGAAGGTATCTTCTCTCGTGTTAGTATGGACAGGCTTAGAGTCACTACATAGAAAGAATAGGTTTAGGCCAAGTATTCTTCTCACCACTAGGGGTCACTGCTGGCTACAGACAACTGAGTACTCACAAACTGCTTAAAAAAAGAGTGTGAGCCTTGTCTCTGGAACATCCTAAATGAAGCCTTCCTAGCATGTCAACCCCCAGTTTTCAGTCCCCTAGCCTCCCAGCTTTCCGAAGTGGGCCACTGCTTTCATACAAGAGACAGTCATGAGAGGTGCACTGTGTTGTGCTTATGGACCTGAAGCATGCGACTTGTTGGGTCATGCTGCAAGGCCTCAGTCTAGTTCAAATGACAAAAACTCAATATGAATTCAGTATTGCTAGCTTTATCACTTCATTTAGGTTGGTCTTACACTCCTTTTGGCACCATCCTGTTAAATGTCCTCAGTCCATCACAATGTGTCTAGCTCTTAAAACTTTATTCCTACAAACCTATGTGAGTGGGAAAACTGTAGAGGGGATGTGAGATTTTATATTATTTTTGAGGAGGAATCCCACCAACTTAATACAATGTCTTGCTAGGGCAAGACACTGTTCACTGGGAGCTGTGGAACAAGCAGCAGGCTTTACTTTCTCCAGAAAATCTTTAGGTGGTTAAGCATCACAAAAACAACACAATAAAATTCCCAAACCAATGTAGTAAAATGGAGAAGTAAACAATGACATGAAAATGGCAAAAATCCTATTAAAGGTAGTTGTGAGTGTTTTGAGCCAAACGGTGCCAAGAAACCACAAAGCTCCAATACAAATCAGTGGTTGGGATATGCCAGGACAAATGTGAGATTTCAGGTGAACTGTGATTACAGTGACCAAAAGCTTAACTTGGGACTTGATAGAGTTTTTGTACATCATATTTTTGGGCATCATTAACAATGTGCAGAATGTGGGTTTACTCTTTATTTTACATGTACACACTGATATTGTACTACTGTGTTTTAAACTAATTTCCTATGACATTTAGAAGTGTGTTTTCCTGACTTGTTAACTAAGTCTCAATTTGGGCCTGGAAGCTATATTTTTCGAAATGGACGTATTCCCCAGTACATTTCGCTGTTTGTAACTTCTACAGCACACCGTTAAGCAGAGCCATGTTTATTTCCATTGACGTTGCTTGTTTCTTTCGATGAAATCTTCCAGCATAATCACAATAATGTTTCTTTTGTCAAGGACCTTCCTCTAGATCACTGTACCCTACTTATTTATAATAACTTGCTGTTCTTCATGGATCTACTTTTTCCTGCCATCTACGTTCCCTTGCCATCTTCGGATGACATTATCATAGAGCGAGCAGAATCAATATTTATGTAGTGAGATAGTGCTTAGGTGCTAAGGTAATGTGACATTTAGTAAACTGTGCTCCTATGGAATGAGAATATGACACTTTTGATAATACAACTTTTAAGCAGTTTCAGTGATTTTTTAATGAGAAAATAGTGTATATAAACACTCGATTTTGGGGGTGAGCCAAAAAGAGTTTCCTGAAGACTTAGATGCTGCTAGTGATGCTGTCTGTTTCTCAATTGCTTTTTGCTGCCCATGCTGGACTTACAATAATTTTGATTTTGCACTTCTCTGTAATAATCTATTTGATGAGAGTTTTCATGGCAATGATTCTTTTCTGTTTTTTAAATAAATGTATTCCGCTGATCTAGAACCCAATTATTGAGTAGGCCCTTACTTATTTGACTATTTTGATGTGTTGGGCGGTGCTTTACCTCAGAGACACATTGCCTCATGAAACTGAGGTTTAACACCATCCCTGATTCATCAAAAAGTGGGTGTATTGTTGAGATATATTTTTGGGTATGGCAGATCCAAGTTACTCGCCAAAAGGGAGCGCATGCCACATCCACCACACTTGTTCTTCACTCACCCCATTTAGAGATGGGCGAAGCGCCAGGAGTATACCAGTGGAGTCCCACCAGGATGTGCCCCTGGAAACCTTTGGCTGTCTGTCAATGTATGTAAGTGTCAGGAATGGGAATGAAGTTAGGGTGCGTACAGCTAAAGGTGTTGGGTTTCACCCACAGTCGAAGGAAATAGGAGGCCAAGCCTGGAAACTGGAGAATGAGACACTGTTAGCTATAATAAGAATCTAACATCCTCACTTTCAGGTTAAGGGTTGGACTTTTGGGGCATGAGGGGTAGAGCCACTACATAAGAAAAAACCTTTACAGAGGCAAGACACCTGACAACATCTCTCAGTTGTTTCAGTTCTGTCCCACTTTTGCTCCAGTTCATCACCTGCTACTGAATCCTCATACTTTCTTAATTTCTTCCCTCTTCGGTTCCTTGCTCCTCTCCCAGTCCTGTTGTGCTCCAGCAATTCTTCACCTTGCTCCTCCACCATCACTCTCTTCAATGTATATGAATCTAGGCCTGTATCTTGGCAGGATTTCAGCTTGTTACAACACTCTTCCATCAAGTGAGATGTGAGAATTATTCACTCGTTGATTGTAACCTCTTTACTTGCACAGAGTGCCAGCATACTAATAGTTTGTTCTTCAGTGTGTTTGTCAGGATTATCAAGTTGTGGTTCTGTGAAGACCTTAGTTGCTATTGGTGTCATTCTGAACCAGTATCTCCAGGTCTTTCCCTTTACCACCATTTTTATCTGTGTTCCTAATCAATTTGCATCAGTCGAAGTGCAATGGAAAGTATTTTTCAATTATATCTCGATTGATTCAGGTGGAAATTTTGGACTGTTGGCTATATTCCATTTTGGCAAAGACAACAACTTATCCAATCCTGATAGTAAGTACATCTGTCCTATTTTAGGGCAGTCGTTCCTATGTACTTTTTCCTGTTTGGGATCATCATGGAAGACCTCGTGGTCCTGAAAAAACAAAAAGTGATTCTCATGTGTTAGGGGTAAACTCCCAGAACATAAGGTGAATTGTTTTTTAATAACACATTTATTCTAGAAGAATGAATGCATAAATCCATTATTGAATAGTTACATTACTAAAAAATCATCTCAATTGACTAAGCGTTAAAACTGGTAAGTTCACTCGCCATGGTTCTCAAAACAGAAGCTAAAAAAAGTTGCACGCGTCAGATAAAAAATAGAGTTATAGCTGGTAAAATAGCAGTTAACACAATAATCCATGAACAATTAAACATTACATTTCGAAACAGTGTATCATCATGAGGTCTATGACAAACTGTTTAGTCTATAGATTATACATAAGTATTAAGTGTCACCTTTACAAATATTGGGGCTGATTCACAAAGGTAATTTACACCATTGAGTAATTTCCACTTTTGTATAAGTTTACTACTTTTTTTCTCATCTCAAAATCTAAGTTTAAAGTTACTTAAAAGTGTAACTTATATCTCTCCACTCCATGAAAAAGTGAGAGAAGCCAAATTTACAAGTATAAGTTACTATTTCCAAAGTAGTAGTAGCACCACACATACCCAACCACTAGTACTGTAACACCATCCCACAGAACGTAGTGGAGGTAGGGACTTAAAAGAAAACCCTATAGAAAATAATGTTAAATTATTTAAAATAGTTAAAAAATATAAATACATTTCAAGTAATGTTCAAAAATATATATAAATAATACATATGTATCATTTAATGGTAAACTATTTTAGCAACTATTTTTGAATGGTCAAATTAATGAACCTTTTTTTAAATATAATTAAATTACATATGATCCTATACATCAGCTTTAGTAGTTATTATATCATAATAACATCTTTTTTCCTTATGGTGAATGTATTATTTAACTTAAACGTTAGTAAAATAATTTTAATTTAATATATGTAGATTAATTATAAAATTATTTAAAAATAAAGATAATATTGCTGTCCTACATGTAAAACAAATTAAAAAACATTATTTAATATTTAACATAAAAATATTTTTAATATTTATTTTCGAGTTTCGGGGTGTCATGTAACTTTCTGGCACACCTCAGTAGATCTGAAGTGGAACTTCAGGTACTTGAGATTCAGTACTTCAGGCAAGGTGCAGATTCTGGCCCACCTCATGGACTATAATGAGGCAGCTACTGGGGAAACCCACTACTTGCTCAAAGAGACTAATGCTAGATGGTACGGGGTGAACTCTGGCACACTTACTTAGCAAAAAAGGACTAGCTCTTACGAAACTGAATTCCTTGATGAAGATGGGGAACCATGTTGCCCCACAAAGGACATCATGCACACAATACTTACTATACTTCTTTGTAAGCAGTCACACCTAAAGTGGAACCCAAAGACCTCCTAGAGATCTTTGATTCAAACCAAAATCTTATGGCTAGATGGCACAAATAGGCAATAACTGGAGGTCCCATTTGATGAGGAGGAAATTACAATAACAATTCATAGCAGGCCCGAATATTGAGCCCTGGGACTAGACATCCTAACTGCCCACATCTACAAGGAGTACACACCCATTTTAGCACCTCATCTGTATGCAATGTATGAAGAGGCCAGGGCAACAGGGATCCTTCTCCTGTCCGTATGAGAAGCGCTAATAGGTCAAAGATTGCTATGAACAACAAACTCCTAGCCAAATTAATCACAAATAGAATATTTTCCCCTTCTCCCTGATATTGTATGGCCTGATCAATACAAGTTTATATCTGGTCGCTCCACTGTCCTCAACTTGCACACTTTGTTTAAACTACTTCATTTCATGACTCTAGAGCTTAAAGCAACCAATGTCTTCATTGACAGCACCTGTGCTTTTGATTCTGGGAACTGGCCATACTTATTCTTATTCCTAGAGAGAATTGGATTCAGTCCCATTTTTATACAGTGGCTCAAACTGTTTATCTAGCCCACTGCACAAATTTGAGTTAACAGCACAGTGCCATCGTGGTTCTCAAATGGCGGAGGCACCCAATAGGAATGCCCATTTATACTTGTATAGTATACAATTGTGATGAACCCCCTGGCTGCCCCACTGCTACAACACTTTGTGGAACGCGGTCAAAACTATGCAACCAGTGGACTACTGGTCTCTAAATAATCAGACAATATTACAGTTTATGTTAGAGATCCTGAGACTAATGTTAATCTGATTAGCAAGAGCACCTTAAATCTGGCAGACTCACTGGGATCACCATTACCATTAATCTGTTGTACTTCTGCTATCCCCACCCTGCAATTTGAATCAGAATTCTTGCTGAGGTGGCTGACTCTGCTGTCAAATATTTGAGGGTCACAGTTAGTTGAGATATTGATTCTGTATGGCAGGAAAATTATGGTAGAACATGGCTGGAAACATGGTTGGAAGAACGTGTGTCTAGTTGGAGTAAACAGCCATTGTCTATGGCTGGCAGGATTGCTATCACCTAGATAGTAACTCCTCTACCTCTTCATTAATATCCCCATTCCACTGACAAAGGACTTCTTCGATCGTATAGGATCCCTCATGATCAGATTCAACAGAGCGGGAAAACAGCCAAGGATAAAGTGGCAGGCACCAACTCTACCATATGCAAAGAGACATTTTGGTGCACCAGACTTCAAACTTTATTTTTATTGTGCCCAAGCACAGTTTGCACACCAAGTGGTTCCACCCAACAATGTAACAGTGGCATGTTGCAACTGAAACTGATAATGGCAATTCATGCCTGTTGAATATGATGGTTTGTTCATCTCGAGATGCCCAATGGACGAAATTGACACTATAGCATGTGTGGACTGGGCTTGTGATTGGATGACACAATGGACCAAACTAGACTGTCTGTAGGTTGATGGGATACCTCTGGCACGTAACCCAATGCAAATAAATAGATTTGTTGGCAGTTGAGGAGAATGAACTTGGCTGAGCTTGGGGCTCTGTACCCTGATTGGGCCTTCATTACTCTTCAGAAAATTCAAAATGCCATGGATTGCACACTTCTCAATGTTCTACTGTACTACAGAATGTGTGCCACACGTAGAGAGATACATAGCATATACCCTATGACACCTCCACAACTCCGCACTAGACTGTAATCAACTTTACAACATAAGGCACCGGTAGCCATCCCTAAAGCTAGGCTTGAATGGCAGATTTATCTTGAAATAGAACTGACGGATGGTGATATTGCTGTACACAAATGGGGGTCTGATACCAAACTGCAGAATGTGACCGATACATTACAAATACCTGCATAAAATATACCGCGCCCATGTCACAATACAGAAAATAGGCTTGCTAGACAATGCACACTGTACACGCTGACTCGGACGTCCTACACCTGGCTTGAAGGTTCTCTGACGTTGCGAGGTTTTGGACCTTAACGGGTGACTGTATAAACAACCTAGCAGGCGACAAGGTTTCACGCTGCCCACTGGTGGCACTACTAGGATATGTTAAAGAGGTGCTTCCTCTTATGTGCAAACTAAACGCATAGATGCTCCTACTAGTTCAACAAAAAGAGGCTATGCACTGGGCCGTGGATTCTTTCCACTAGCACAAAGCTGGGTAAAAGATGTTGTATACTGCCAAGAATAGCTAGAGAGCTGGACTTTGATGCTAATCAGGTCCAGACCAAAGGATACTTGGGGCCCATTTAGCATGTATTTAGCACAGCATGCTGAAAGTGACTTGGAGGTGAGGGAAACAAGCCAGAGCCAATGACTGCTCATGAGACCCAGCGGGTGCAAAGGACACTGAGACATGATGGGGGACCATACTAGGGTGGGCTTAAATGCCATGATGAGGCTGTTGGTTTATTAATACTAAAATGTAAATGGTCATATGTTTGCAATAATAGGAGTTGCTATGGCAGGAAGCTCATTCCTAAATAGTACTGTGAGGTAAGCTGTATTGCTAACTATCTAATGCAAACCCTGGAATGGGAGTCATACTGATGATGCTATGGGGTATGAACATGTAACACTTTGTAATGTCTACACTGTTAAGATAAGGGTTGAACACACCTGTTTGATATTTAAAAAAAATTCAATGAACACATTCATAAAATAAATATATTTTAAAAAGTTATATTAATTTTTACATTAAAAATGGTTAAAATATTCACAATTAAATAATAAATAGGTCCTGTTTTATCATTTTTAACAGTATTTTACATGTATCTATATTTTTAACTATTTAACAGAATTAAATTTCATGCACCATTATTTAGTATGGGTTTTATTTAGTTCTTACCTCCATTATTTTCTATGGGATGGTTTTGCAGTACCAGTGGTTGCCCATGTGTGGAGCTGGGCTTAGTACTGTTGCTTAGCAGTAGTAACTTTAAAGGTGCAGTTTGTAAATAACAATAGACCTATTCTTTTGTGGGTGGGTGATGCACCCCGACTCTCCCTAGACCTCTTCTTTCTCTTCTCTGATCCCCTCCCCTTTTGTAGAATGTATGCCCCTTTTTCCAGCCACTCCCTAGTGTCCTTCCCTACTAAGACCTAGATCCTGATTCACAAAGGTAACTTACACTTTTGAGTAATTTACACTTTTGAGTAACTTCACTACTTTTGACTATTCGCGAAATCCAACTGTAAATTATTAGAATAAAAATAAAATAGGATGTCCAGCACTGCACACAGCAATAGAAAATAACGTAAATAGGGAATTAAAATGAAACCGTATAGAAAATGATGTTAAAGTAATTTTTTGTATAAAGAGTTAAAAATATAAATAAAATGTAATGTGATGAAAATATATAAATATAGTACCTATTGATTGTTTTATTGAAAAATATTTTAATACCCTATTTTAAATCTAAATATTAATGCAACAATAATTTTTATTATAATATTATAACATTAATTCTATGATCACTTTTAATAATTGTTAATGCATGATAAAAAAAATTGTTCTTTTCTTCAGGTGGGAATTTATATTTTAGTTTAAATCTTGGGACAATACTAGTTAATATGCTGTTGCATTTTTTAGTTTGTTCTACATTTAAATCTATACAATTATTTTACATTAATATTTAATATAGAAATATTTTTTAAATCTATTTTCAAGTAAAATAAACGTTTTTATATTTCTCAATACTTTAACATGTGGAGTCTTCCTTTGGTAAAGTATAAGGAAAATTAAAAAATATATATTTAACTCAGGCATCTTGTATGCTGAATAATTCAGAGAAAAAGTATTCACTCATAGAAAGGGAAGTATTGGGGGCAGCATGGGGTGCAGAATATTTTAAAATGTATGTGTGGGGAAGCAAGTTAATTTTACGAACTGATGGAATTTTACTCTCCTGAAAAGGACTTCAACGCCTCGTCGGGGGTAGTAAGCGCTATATAAATGCATTTACAATACAATAAACCGCTGTTTTATGATCCCTGGGGGAACAGATCCACCAGAGTAGCAAGGTTTGCTACTAGGTTACAAAACCTCACATACACCATGGAATATATTCTCAGTTTGAGGAACTGTGTAGCAAATTGCTTTTCTCTTTTCCTGTGGAAAATTAACTTGTTGAATATTTTAAAACAGAGGAACTGGTGGCTTGTACGAGTGATGCGTACAAAGGTTTGTATGATGTGGTAACTAAGAGAGAAGGGAACTGTGATAGAAAAAGATGAAAAATGAAGCCGTGGTGAATATGATTTATAGAGGATCAGGAAGAGAAAGTTCTTTGCAAAAAGAACAATTGATGGACAGAATGCAGAACGATGTCATACATTCACCCCAGTACTGAGATCTGGGCCTAAATCCATCGTTTTTTTGCTCACCATGCCATTCCATTTTGGACCCAGCCATATGCAAATCAGTCTTGACCCTGCGCTCAATGGGAACAGTCCAGCCCGAACTGCCAGGCCAGGTCCTCCCTGGACTGGAAACAAGCATCCTAGGACCAGTTTCGGGCTTTCAACCCTTATCAGCCAGGATAGCTTGACTCCAGTGGCAATTTACAGCACGGGACCCACGTCTGGGTATACCCGTCCCACTCGGGATGACACATGCAAAAAGAACAATTGATGAACAGAATGCAGAACAATGTCATACATTCACCCCAGTACAGAGATCTGGGCCTAAATCCATTGTTTTTTTGCTCACCATGCAATTCCAGTTTGGACCCAGCCATATGCAAATCAGTCTTGACCCTGCGCCCAATGGGAACAGTCCAGCCCGAACTGCCAGGTCAGGTCCTCCCTGAACTGAAAACAAGCATCCTAGGATTCAACCCAGATCTGTGACTGGGCGTGAGTGTTTGAAAAGTTTCACCACTCCGTCCATCATCTCCTTGTGTTTGCTTTGTTCGCCCTAAGTTGGCAGGGTATGCCCAGACGTGGGTCCCTTGCTCACTTTGCCACTGGATTAAGGCTGGCCTGGCTGATGAGGGCTGTTAGCCCGAAACCGGTCCCAGGAGGCTTGTTTCGGGTCCAGGGAAGACATGGCTTGGCAGTTCGGGCTGCACTGTTCCCATGAGGCACAGGGTCAAGACTGATTTGCATATAGCTTTGTCTGAACTGGGGTGGCAAAGTGAGCTAAAGAATGATGATGGATTCAACCCAGATTTGTGACTGTGGGTGAGTGTTTGAAAAGTTTCAGCAGTCCGTCCATCATCTCCTTGTGTTTGCTGAGAAAGTTCTTTGCCAGTAATTGTCAGACCATATTGCAAAATTGTGAAGACATTGACTGGGTGTAATGATCAATTAGTAATGAGGTCACAGACATACTTGTGTGAATGCTGAAGCCCTACCTAAGAGGTAGCTGCATGTAGCCCAGGGGCTGTCAAATCACATTAATCTTAGACAGCTGCACGACGAAAGGTTGAACTGGGCATGCACAGCCCTCATGGCTCAGTGCTAAGTCCTCTGCTTTTTAACATCTACGTTCGCCCAGTGGCAGACATAGTGGAAAGCTGTAGATTGACTCTTTTTACCTACACTAATGACACCCAAATTATCTTCTCTATGTCATCTGCAAAGGATCACAGACCATCTGATCTTAACCTGGTCGTGGGTCGAGTGCCAACTTGGATGAATGCGCTAACTCTCTCAGGCTCAACAGTGATAAGACGGAGGACAAGGTCCTGGGTAGGAACACACCAACTTTGGGTCCCCCAACATTGGCCGGATTCTTCCTAATCTGTCACCCAAGGTTAAGAACTTGGGCTTTGTTTTGGATCAGAATTTCTCCATGAAGCCTCAGGTGTCTAAGATCACCTCCACCTGTTTTGCTGTTCTAAAATGAATGAAGAAGATTGGATAATCCCCCAGTCTGCCCAAAGGACTGTGATCCGAGCTCTAATCGCATCCAGATTTGACTATGGCAGCATGTTGTATGTGGTAATAGATTAGCCATCTATTGGACGCCTACAAATGGTCCACAACTCAGAAGATAGACTGCTGTTCCGTCTTCTGAAACATGCTTCAGTTTCATGTCTCTTTTTCAAACTTCTTTGGCTTACGGTCACAAAATATATTCAATTTATGTCTCTGTGCTATATGTTCAAGGCTAAAACCAGAATAGGCACACAATATATTCAGGACCTAGTGAAACCCTATTCGCCAGTACGCAATCTGAGATCTGCAAACCTGGCTTTATGCACTGTGCCTAAGTTACAATTCCAAAGAGGGAGAAAAAAGGTTAAGAGTAGTGTTATGTGCCCCAATGTACCCCAATCTAGGCCTAGGTAGCTATATGACCTTTTACCTACACACACAAGTAAATACCGCTAATTTAGTAATTTAGTGATCCGTATAGTTGTGGGTCAATCAGGGTACACTAACCTCACCTTTAATGAAAATGAAACGGTACCCATTGCATTCAAATCTCATTTGTACACGAACGCTGAAATGCATTTTGCATTAAAAAAAAAAATACTAACAGCAGTACAAACGTATAATTGTGGTGACTCCGGTACCAACCTTAGAGGCTATAACCAAAGCAAGCAACCAAACGCAAAAGCAGTGCATCCACGATGGATACAATGGGCTAATTCTCTCACTGCAACAGATGTAGACTACAAATTTGATTCTACATTACAAACACAAGCATTTCTGCAGTATTAACAAGAATATCCTCTCCCGAATGAAATAATGCCTCTCGATCAGTATGAATACATAATTTATACAGACGAATCTGCTCAGCATGCCATAGGAAGTGAACAGCAATACAGCACAGCATGTGCGATTGTGAAAGGACGTATGCGGGACGGAAAGTTCCGTCCTAGCAATACACAGACGCAGTCACTAGGAGATTGCACGTCACAGCTGGCAGAACTGAAAGCCCTGATACTGCCACTACCTAATACGGATCTGGAATTCCCCACACTCATTGTGTACGATTTGTTTTATTGTCATACAATGAATATCTACAGTATTGGGGACATAATGGGTTTAGAGATTCCAAAGGTGCACAAGAAAGCACAAGATACTTTGGGAACAAGTGGTGAAGCTGAATAAAGGCTTGCCACGGGCTCATGTAATTCACACATTGAGTTATCAGCGTGTTGGCGTTCACGTTGAAGGGAATTTATTGGCTGATGAAGCCACCAACGAGACAGTGCAAACTGCTGCCGTTGCTGCAATCACTTGTTATAGCACGAGGATAGATGTACAAATCGTGGTAGCTGTCAACGCTATGCGTAATAACAGCTCAGCCTTGCAAAAGGCTTTCCACTCAATTACTCCTACAAGTTAGATGTTCAAAACATTCCGTATGCTCAACTTCCATGAGTGGGGACAGAGTAATACCGAACATGGATCGCAGGTTAGGATAAATTCTAGCTGCACACGAGGGTCTGGGTTCAGCGTACACAGGTATCACTGCTACAGTTTCACTTTTAAAGCATCGTTAGTGGTCGCCAAGTCTTACTAAACAGACCAAGGGTTTTGTCCTTAAGTGTGACATCTGTCAGCAGATGAAAGATTTCACCGTGGCACGTCCACCACAAACACCACTACTGATATCAGACAGACCTCTTGGATGTATCTATTTGAACCACTGCGGTCCCCTACAATCTGATGGGGCTTACAAGTACATCTTGATGGCAGTGGATTCATGATCTAGATTCCTGTGGTTTTGGCCTCAGCGCTCGGCTGGTGCCCGAACTGTTATAAAGGATTTCCGAGTCTTCATAGGGACATACACAATTGGCAAATTGCATTCTGACCGTGGCCCTGCGTTTAGCTCACGGGCTTACAAAGAAGCCATGGGAAGTTTGGGTATAGCATTGCGGTTCTACTCTTCGCATTATCAATCCGAAGGAAACTCGATAGTGGAGAGGAAGAACCGGGACTTAAAGCAATCCTTAACAGATTGGGCATTAGGCTTGGGTGGCTGTCGGGGGGCTCACGGGGGGCAGGATTTGGGGACACTCACTGACAGCAATGTCCTGCTGCTACAGGTTCAGGACGAGAACAGCCCCTTTAATTATCCCTGGCGGCGGCATGGGGCTGAGATCGGAGGTGTGACGCCTGCCTCATGGAACCAATTGGAGGCAACCGCCCGGGAGAAAGAGAAAGTGACCGGCACGGCAAGGGGTGAAGAGACGGCGACAGGAGTGCTCAGAGAGGAGAAGACGCCATGGATGGAGAGGACCGAAGATGACCCAATCACCACTGAAGCAGACGTCGCCTAGATGGTCTCTGAAAACGCTGTGACGACGCAAGGACATCAACACTGCGCTTCGCCCCGCCACGCTCCAGGAGGAGGGTGGCTGGAGCAGGTACGTCAGCGTCTACTGGGGCTTACTAACGCACGGGGTGGGAACGGTCAGTTTGTGGGGTAGACACCACTTTTTCTCTTCTGGTTTCCATGCTCCAATTACGTTTGGTGAACCCCTCACACCCCCTCCCTCTGTTCAGAATAGTGGACGGCAACCACTGGCCCTTTTTTTTTGTTGTTCTTTCCTGCAACTTCCTGGACTCCTGGACTTCACTGGAGAACGCTTGGGAACCTACCCCTCCCGACTTCCCTGAAACCAGTGCACCAAGAAAGGAGTTCTGCTAACCCGACTTTCTTTTTTTTGTTGTTATCTTTGACTAAATAGTGGTGCTAATAAACCATTCCTCAAATTCGAGTTCCGAGCGTACGAGTCATTCCTTTGGGGCAACTACCTCCCCCCTCCCTGGGGATTGACAAAGTGGCGGAGAATGCGGGCAGCCCTCCTCTGAAAAAAGATGAAGAAAATGATCGCCCAGATGAGAGAGGCCCAGAGTAAACTGGAGTGGGCCATGGAGAAGTCCGCCAATCAAGCTGAGATGGACAGGGCTGTGTTTACCTCGGCTATATAAGCAGAGAACGTCAGGAAGCTGGCGGAACGACAAACACAACTCCTGCAGGTCTTGGAACAAGGGAGAGCTCCTGCCTTGCCGGGAACAGTGATACCATTACAGAAATATGTCCCCGGAGATAATCCTGTTTCTTTTTTCTTGAACTTCGAACGGGCTGCCAGGGCCAGTGCCTGGCCTGCTGACCGTTGGCCTTTCTACCTGGCACCCCTGCTCACGGGTGAAGCTCAGGCGGCTTATCAAATAGCAAATCGTGATGGGACAGCCACTTATGGGCACAGTAAACAATTCATACTCGACCGTCTGGGGGTCGATGACGAAGCTCAGCGTCTTTGCTTCAGGCAAGAAAGGGGCATGGCAGGAGACACCCCAAAGACTCTTTTTTATAAAAGAAAGGATGCTGCAGACCGCTGGCTGAAACATCTGGATTCAATGCGCAGAGAGATAATGGAAAAAATATACCTCAAGCCATACCTAGAGGCGCTACCCTATGGGACTCAGAGGTGGCTACTCTAGCATGCTGGCTTAACTCTCGAACATGCAGTAGAAATGGCCACATCCTACGCAAGGGCACAGAATAGACGTCTTGTGAGAGAGCCTGAGAATAACCCAAGACCTCTGACAAGGCACTCAAAGCAAAAGGAAAACAATCAGACCTCCCTTTGAGCCTCCAAAACCATGCCCGGGTCGATCAGAAACGGCCCCTCCCACAGGCCTCCAATGTTTCGATTGTGGGGAGTGGGGACACATTGCCAGGTTCTGCAGGAGGAGGAAGTAGAAAATGGAAGACAAACTCATGGACGTCGGTTATCTGCCCTAGTCCATACTGTATGCCCAGGAGACCGGTCCTGTGTACTATGTGAGTTTGTTTCTAAATAATCAACCCATATCCGCCCTCCTGGATTCAGGCTGTAGACACTCTGTTATACAGCAGGAGCTTGTTCCTCCCTCTTCTTTTCTCCCCAGGAAACATGTCAGCATTAGATGTGTACATGGTGACATTAAGGACTACCCCCTAGCCAGAATGCCTCCATGGCCACAGTATCATTGTTGATGTCCCTGAATGCCAGTGCCATTCTGGGCTACTTGACTTAAATGCTGCCAGGGGTACCCTAAATATTAACACAAACTCCTCCAGCATGTGCTATTGCTGTTCTGAACCACTTGTCTGTTGTGTTGCTAATGGTATCCCAAAGGTCCACTCTGAGCTCCTCGAGCCTGCCCAGCAACTTCCGGCAGCCTTTGGAACCAGTGGTAAAGCCGTTCTGGATCATGTATCTACCAAGTTGCCAATGCTACCTCAAAGGTCAACTTCGAGCTCCTCAAGCCTGTGCTATGGCCGTTCTGGGCCATGTATCTTTTAGGTTGCCAATGCTACCGCAAAGGTCAATTCTGAGCTCCTCAAGCCTGTGCTATGGTCGTTCTCGGACATGTATCTTTTAGGTTGCCAATGCTACCGCAAAGGTCATATCCGAGCTCCTCAATCCTGTGCTATGGCCATTCTGGGCCACGTATCTTTTAGGTTGCCAATGCTACCGAAAAGGTCAACTCCATCCTGGCTCATCGGGCATGTAACAGTGCCGTACTGGGCCACTTGTCTTTTATGTTGCCAATGGAACTAAACGTGTTTGCTCTTATCACCATTAGTCACCAGGCCGCCATGGCCCCAGGCTCCATCTCACCGGTCTGTATTAACAGCCCCCAACCTGGGTCCAGCTGTCTGCTCTGGTGCCCAATGCACCCAAATCACCAAGATCCCCATTTGTGTGTGCACTATCACCACCATAACCCACAGGAGAGATCTCAATGTCTTAAGATGACAGCCCCAAAACGTGTCCAGCAGTCTGTTCTTGTGCTCCCATGTACCCAAATCACCCCTGATCCCCTGCATAATACCCTTGGATGGAAAACCACTGCTGACTCTTCCATTCTTGAGAATCCTCCGACCATGCATGAGCTGTTTCCCTTGGCCCCCTGGTCATTGATGTCATTTTTTGATACTATACCTCCACAATCCAAAGTATTAAAAGGACCAAGTTACTAGGTGTATTAGAAGTTGCTCCCATACGCCTGCTTATGTTGCTGTGCCCCTGCTGATGTCCTCCATAATAATTGGTAATAGAAAGTGTACCCCCGGGGCCTGTAAGCCTTCATACCTACCTACAAAAATCCCGGGTGCGCCTTCCGGTATGAAAGCTCCCGCCAGCACCAACAGCATCAGCTTCTCTCTGTAATTGCCATCTTACGCCATATACCCACAGCTACGGGCCCTGCCCGTAGTGTAACCCTATGGACCCCAGCTCCGCATCCTCCTTCCTGCATACCTTACCCCTTCTAGAACTCTCGTGCCGAAGCCCCTTTCTCAATTACACCCGACCCCCAGAGTACGCTGCTGCACTTTTACCTGGTGCCAGAACCGGTGTCCATTCTGGAGCCCACCCTTTGTCCTCTTTTGTTCTCCTGTTGGGTTCTCCACGACTGTCCTTATGCCACTGTCCTTTCTGTCACCGCTTGCAAAAACTCCCTCATAAGCTGGATATTCCATGCCATGCGCTCGCATTTTCTGCCTACCCTCGTGCTTAACTGCCCATCCTCATAATACTTTGACAGCATCTCTTATCCTTTCAACATGTGACCCAAAACGGCACCCCACCTACCATTGTGCCATAGCTCCCTCCAAAGGCACTCCACCTTTTTCCGTATACCTTCGTGCCTACATTGAAAACCGTACCATAACCTTCCAGCCATACCATATTCTAACAGCTGCTTTCTGAGTCGATTTCTGCCAGAGGGAGTACTATCCCCCTTGGCCTGGTGCACCACCGAAGCCGTACGGGGCCTGCGTGGTGCAGTGATCTTGTGGTCTATAACCTAAAAGCTGCATTCCGAGTCGATTTCCACCAGGGGGAGTTCTGTCCCCCTTGGCCTGGTGCACCGCCGAAGTCGTACGGGGCCTGCGTGGGGCAGTGATCTTGTGGTCCCCCGAAGCTCCAGCCCGGCCGTACTGGACCCAGCCTTCTCTTCACCACGGGGTAGTGGAACCGTACAGTGCCCTCCAGTGTCGGGAAAGCTGCAGAAGTGATCCCGTCGCAAACATATGGTCCGGTATGCTGGTTCCTGCCTGCATCCCGATCTGCTATCCCAACGCACCCGGGACCTACTCCTATCTAACTAACCCTCCAAAAGGGGGCATCCAGGTAAGCGCCCCGGGAATGGGTGAGGAAAAGCTACTCCGCTCTTAGGGAGATAAGGAGCTGACCTCCTTACATGATATGATGTAATGCCCAGAGTAATGATATAAGTGTGAAATGCTGACACATCACTGTGGCCGCAGCTCTGCCAGCCAGGAAATTAAGTTAATTTTCCTTTTAGCTTATTATTTCCTCATCAAAAATTAAATAATTCTCAATGTAAACACAATTTTTTTTAAAACATTACATTTGACATCTTCTCCTTGAGAAGTTATACTTCCTCTAATAATCAATGCGCAATGCCGATCCTACCAAAACAATCTCCTCCCAAAACGCTATGCCTCTCTCCAACTGATCTCCACAAACGGGTTTGCTTGGGGAAAGAAAAAACGCTGTTACCTTGGTAACCTGCGTGTGCGGTGAAGCCTAATGCTGAAATGCCTCTACTTCCCTTTCTGAAATGACCGTAAAACACACAAGCGTGCTCAAACGCTCTGCCAAACCTCGAAGTGACAGACTACTACGAGGAAAAAGATTCTCGCACCCATACGCCATCACCCAAATTTGATCGCGAGCGCCCAACAGCAATCCTCTACCGTTGCCAGAAGTCTCTACAAACCTCTCTCAGTGTGACCAAAATCATTACCCAAAGACACTCCCCCTCACATTTGCGCCAAACATTTAAATCGAAATAACAATCATGATTAAACTAAAGCCCTTTTAAGCCACTCCAAAAATCAATACTTCGCCCATATTGTCCGCATTAAAAAAACTCAGAACCCTCCCAAATATAACCAAACAAACTCCCACTCCCATATGAAAGAGCTCCAACCCAATGAACCTAACACTACCATCACTTCTGATTCACAGCCTAATCGGAATCCCGCACTACCAGGGAGAGACTTTGCTTCGCACTTCACCGGAGGTCGGGACTGCGAGGACCAGCTTGCACAGCGCACTCATCACCATCGGCGCAGCTGGGGCCTCTTCCCGCCCACTCCCTGCAACAACGCGGCAACGACTCGCGGCCCCCGCTTCGCGGGCGCCGCTCGTGGACATAAATTGCCATTTCTGACTTTGAATACCGGTGCCCTGATTCACAGCCTAATCGGAATCCCGCACGACCAGGGAGAGACTTCGCTTCGCACTTCACCGGAGGTCGGGACTGCGAGGACCAGCTTGCACAGCGCACTCATCACCATCGGCGCAGCTGGGGCCTCTTCCCACCCACTCCCTGCAACAACGCGGCAACGACTCGCGGCCCCCGCTTCGCGGGAGCCGCTCGTGGACATAAATTGCCATTTCTGACTCTGAATACCGGTGCCCTGATTCACAGCCTAATCGGAATCCCGCACGACCAGGGAGAGACTTTGCTTCGCACTTCACCGGAGGTCGGGACTGCGAGGACCAGCTTGCACAGCGCACTCATCACCATCGGCGCAGCTGGGGCCTCTTCCCGCCCACTCCCTGCAACAACGCAGCAACGACTCGCGGCCCCCGCTTCGCGGGAGCCACTCGTGGACATAAATTGCCATTTCTGACTCTGAATACCGGTGCCCTGATTCACAGCCTAATCGGAATCCCGCAGGACGAGGGAGAGACTTTGCTTCGCACTTCACCGGAGGTCGGGACTGCGAGGACCAGCTTGCACAGCGCACTCATCACCAGCGGCGCAGCTGGGGCCTCTTCCCGCCCACTCCCTGCAACAACGCGGCAACGACTCGCGGCCCCCGCTTCGCGGGAGCCACTCGTGGACATAAATTGCCATTTCTGACTCTGAATACCGGTGCCCTGATTCACAGCCTAATCGGAATCCCGCACGACGAGGGAGAGACTTTGCTTCGCACTTCACCGGAGGTCGGGACTGCGAGGACCAGCTTGCACAGCGCACTCATCACCATCGGCGCAGCTGGGGCCTCTTCCCGCCCACTCCCTGCAACAACGCGGCAACGACTCGCGGCCCCCGCTTCGCGGGAGCCGCTCGTGGACATAAATTGCCATTTCTGACTCTGAATACCGGTGCCCTGATTCACAGCCTAATCGGAATCCCGCACGACCAGGGAGAGACTTTGCTTCGCACTTCACCAGAGGTCGGGACTGCGAGGACCAGCTTGCACAGCGCACTCATCACCATCGGCGCAGCTGGGGCCTCTTCCCGCCTATTCTCCATCACGTCCGTACTTCAATCAAAATGGTCACACCCTGACGCGCTAGTGGAACGCGCGCGGGACCAAGCTCGGGGCGAAGACTGGGCTAAGAGCGGGCCGTTTGAGGCCGTTCGAGTACGGGCGAGGCAGGGCCCGGGCCCCTCCATTCGGACCACAGCCGTCCACCCCAACAGTGTAGCTGAGACACGAACCATGACCGCAAGGGAAACGCGGAGCAGATCTACACTAGCCGCTGGGACGGCAAAAGGTACTTTGGATACTTATTTCGCTAAAGCAGGCTCGCTTCTCATTGATGAAATTACCATCTTAGAAAGGCGACTATCACAAGAAATTGACTGGGTCAGGAGATCGTCTATAGGCCCCCTCGCACACGCCATTACACCAGAACATACTTCTGTTCGTAAAGCACCTGACATTGGGGGGACAAACGGCATGCCCGATCCACTCGATCCACACAGTCCTATAATATCTGTCACCGACTGTGATACCTCTGCCCACACAGAGCTTAGCATTTTACCTCTCCCTCCCATAAGGCCCCCTCAACCTCTAACCACTGCTAAGGTGATTGTTTCTAATACTGACACAACCAATGATAGAGTTTGCAAGATTGTGCACTCACCACAAGGGGAGAGGTCAGGAGCTATCCCAAAAAGAAAAAGGAGGGCCCAAACTACAGGGGGTTGCAAGTCGAAAGTACCAAATCACAATCCCAATAGTGAAGCCAACCATCAGGTCCCAGCAAGCAAGGGGCATATCCCGCCTGCGAAAAAAAGGGCATTACCCACCCTTACTCCGGCCCAGATGCCCCCCAGTTCTAATATTACAATGAGGGAAGTGGCTTTTACCCTCTCGGATATTCGCACTCTCCTGTGGGAAATATTTAATCCCTTAGCAGACCGCATAGCTAAGCTGGAAACATGCCTATCGAATATCCAAAAGGGAATTACACAATCAATAGAGACCAAGCATACATCTAGTGCATCCATCAGTGGAGGGTTGATCAATAGGGGCAGTGAGCTCACATCCGCATCCCTACCCAAGGAAGGGCTTCCCACACCTCAGTTCACTCAAACACAATCCCTGTTGACTACATTAGAAACCAATTCTACCATGTGTAAATGTAATCCCTCAAGAGGAGCTGGTTGCGCCCACAGTAGGGGCATATAGAAATGGCACGAAATATAAGACAGTCAATCTGCCACCGGAGGCCATTCCATATACAGTAATCTTAACAGGCATCCCCGAATTAAAAACATCCACTAGAGAACCTGTAGAAGCCTTAAAAAATAAGGTAATTCACTGGCTTTCTAACAACAGACCCCTCCCAGAAGGAAAACATAGCGAGGTTCTCATGGTGAGAAGACTCCCTTGGTTGGGCAACACTAGGAAATCCATCCAAGGTGATTGTGTGGTGATTAACTTCAGGGACACCGCCACTGTTTCGTATATATGCAGCTGGCCCCATCACGCCCACGGGTCTGCTATTCAAACCCTCCCCCTATCATTCTTTTATCCCTCGGCAAGATACGAGCAGGAAGAGGAGGGATGGGAACTTGTGTCTAGGAGGGGAGCCAGACGGCTACCAGGCGAAAGGAAGGATTATCCCACTCCCAGAATTCCACCGTATGATTACTTCCCCACACATAACAGGTTCAGCTACCTTGACATGGTGGATTGACGGAGTGAGGCAGGGGTTGGGGAGGACCTGGCCTACAAAAGGCTTTCGGCACACAACGCACGATCAGCCACCCCCATACAGATAGACCATCGCGAGCAGAAACCAACACATGGGGAAGTTTGTGCGGGGACTCCTAATTTCCCACCTATTACATCTCCGGTGATGGCTGCCCAAGTTGGTTTGATTGACTACATCCCCCTCACGGAGACGCACCTAGATGTTGCTGTACCCTCCACTCCCAAAACAGAGAGGACTAACAAGCCCTCCCTTAAAATCCTATCTTGGAATGTAGCGGGCTTGGCCAACAAACTGAATTGCCCAACTTGGAGTTCCTTTATTGAGGACAATGACATATGTTTGTATCAAGAAACATGGGCGAGGGAAGATCTCAACCGCACAGGCTTCGCTGCATTTTCTACATATGCAAAATGGGGGGGTAGAGGCCGCCCTTCGGGTGGCCTTGCAGTCTGGGTGGCTACTGATCTGGGATGCAGGGCCGCTGTCTTCCCATTGAACACGGAGGACATCTTGGCTATATTACTGGAATGGCCCAATTCCCACAACCTTATGGTGCTGAATGTCTATTCTAGGCCAGTTAACATCGCACAAGAGTCGCGCACTATTGAGGAGCTGGCATCTGTCCTGAACACAATTCCGGAGGGCACCCCTTATCTAATAGGTGGCGACTTGAATTGTCACTTCGAGCCGCTATTGGGCACAATGGACGATTTGGCTCAGGACGAGGATCTTGCCTGGTCTATACCACCGTCGCAAGCACCGGCCCCTAAAGTCTGGTCCCCTCTGGCTCTGCAAATTACATCCCTCACTCTGAAGCACGGTCTTCGGGCCTGCAACGGAAGGCTAAAATCTGATATTCCCCCAAGATGTACCTTCAATAGAGAGGGTAGAGAATCTAGACTAGATTATATCCTGGTCCCACTGCCTTCCTGGTCCCTTATTAGAGATTTCCGGGCAATCCCGAGAGAAGACAGCGACCACAATGCCTTGGAACTAGAATATGTCCATCCTGGTCTAGAGACTCGGGGGAAGAAGAGGGATGTATCTGAGGTGGGGTTATCCATCTCGAACAACAGACGCAGAGTAAGATGGGAGAAACTAGCAGCAAAACCAGGGATGATATCTAAGTTGTATGTCCACTTAATACCTATACTCGAAAAGGTCCAGGTCCTAAATGTGCAAGGTAGCACCCAGGGTGCATATAATCAATTGGGGCAACTACATGCTGATTTTATTAAATTAGCATCCGATATCCTCACTACTACACCCAAAAGGGCCAATGGATCTGTTCCTGGTCCCCTCTGGTATAACTCTGCCTGTCGGAAGGCTAAAACCGATCTTCTGACTTCAATTAAGGAGCGGAAGGGTAGTGCGGAAATTAGGGTCAGGAGAACGGCCTATAAAACCCTGACCACTAATGCCAAGAGTGAATGGGAACACCAAAAATGGGAGAAACTTACTGTCGCCCTGGCATGCGGGGACTCGCGCAAATTCTGGCGTTGCGCGAATACAGGCTCTGAGGAGTTGGTCTCTGCTATAGAGCCCAATATTTCACCTAAGGCTTGGCAGGATCATTTTCAGTCCCTCTATAAGCTACCTGATGGGGCCAGAATAAATTCCATCCAGACGGCTAATATTATTCCGAAAGGGTCGCCATTTACACTAAAGGAGGTCCGAACGGCTATTGTTGGGCTGGCATCAGGCAAGGCACCAGGTCTAGATGGCTTGCCTGGTGATTTATTTAAACAAGAACCAGACGTCTGGGCACCCTATTTTATGTTTCTATTCAACTCCATCCTGGGGGGCATGGAGCTGCCAGACACTTGGCTGGGCGCAGAGATCATCCCAATATTCAAAAAGGGTTCGCCTCTGCTCCCAGCCAACTACAGACCTATTAGCCTCATTGACGTCCGCCAGAAGTTATTTGGCAGACTTATTCTTAACCGTCTACAAGACTGGATAGAGGAATGTGGAATTATGAGCACATACCAAGCTGGTTTCAGAAGAAGCATTTCTACTACTGACCAGATCTTCCGCTTAAATCTTATATATTGGAAGACTGTGTTAATTGAGGGCGGCAGCTTATATACGGTATTCGTGGATCTGCGTGCTGCATTCGATTTAGTCCCAAGGGATAAACTGTGGGCTGTCCTAATGGACCTCAGGATCCCAGCTGATATTCTATTAATTCTGAGAAGGTTGCACCAGGGGAATTTTGCCAGGGTCAGGTGTGGTAGAGGAGGAGCTCTCTCGGATGGTTTCCCCGTTGACAGGGGGGTCAGACAGGGTTGCGTGCTTGCGCCGACTCTTTTCTGCCTCTTTGTCAACGGGGTGATTAACCATCTGAACGGGTTGAGTGATATCGATGCCCCCCAGGCTGGATGGCAGCAGGGTGCCCGCTATTTTGTTTGCGGACGATACCCTGCTGCTCTCCAAATCCCCCATGGGTATACAACGGGTCCTGGACGGATTTGCGAACTTTTGCGCGATACGTGGATTGGAGATTAATGCTTCTAAAACCAAGTACATGATCTTCAATCCACCTTCGTCTACACGCGCAAACCCTGTCCTAGGGCCCTCCAGACTAGAGAGGGTTCATACATTTGAATACCTGGGGGTAACGATCAACCAGTCCATGACCTGGGACTCACATCTGACCAGGGCAAACCTCAAATTGACCCAGTTGATAGGTGGTATATCAAGGATGATGCGAGGATTGACCTATAGGCCATTTTCTCCCCGCCTCCAAATTTGCAGAATTCAGGCAAAAGGGGCAGTGACCTACGGAGGCGAATTATGGGGGCATACCGGAACCCAAAAACTGCAGGTCACGGAGAATAATTTCCTAAGGCAATTGACAGGTCTTCCGTCTAGTACCCCTCTTCTCCCATTAAGACTTGATTTAGGTCTCAGACCCATCACTGAGGAGTTGGGCCTTAAGCCCATAATCTACTGGCGAAAACTATGGTGCACACCGGAATTGTCAAACTATAGAGCTGAGCTCCAGGAGATCATGCGTCTTGCCAAACCTGCACAAATTTCTTGGCTTAGACACATTAAACAAACATGCGAGTCAATAGGCAGACCGGATTTGTGGTCTGATCCTGAAAACACATGTCCCAGAATCTCACGCAAATCCATCTCCAAGGTTTATCATGAGCATCATTTAGGCGTTCTAATCAAGAGTGTACGGGAGAGGTCCCTATCGAAAAAATTTCTGGGGTTTAAAGATTTATACCTATTAGAGCTTGCATTTGATAATATAGCCCCTTCACTAACAAGGAAGCTTTATATGCAATGGTGGTATAACACCCTCCCCCTTAGAGCGCACACTGCTCACTGGACAAATTCCCAGCCTACATCACAATGTCCAGCTTGTGCTCATCCAAGCGAGACAGACTTGCATACTATATTTTTCTGTCCAGTTTATCGAAGAGCAAGGAATTACTGGCTTGTTCCACTCCTCAAAAACCTGGGCTGTAGACGATATCTCCAGGCATTCAAGATTCTAAAAGAAGATCTGTCGGCTCCAACTGTATTTGCAGTCGCAAACTTTTTAACAGCTATGTGGTTCAGCCGCAATCGATGTATTAAGTCAACACCTATTGAATGAACTTGTCTGTAAATTTAAGGCCATTGTTTTATAATCAATTTGTTCTTAACTATGTGTGAATATTTATATTGTGTAATTCTTTTATGGTCCTTGTGACCGAAATAAAGATGACAAATGAATTCACATTTAAAATTCCATCATAGAAACAAATGTACAATACAGTCTTCATAACAATATCTCCATAACCTCTCTCAATTCACCACAACACAAACTACCCCATGCCCCAATACCGCAATCAAACTGCACACCCCGAAGAACCAAAGTATTCATAATATGCACTTATCTCCTTGAGCAGCAGCAACGAAAGCCCTCACTAACTAAATTATGAAAAAATTCTGTCCTGCCTACGACCAGCCACCGGGAATACCACAAAATGGTGGCTGGTAGCATCAAAATGGTGACATAAATATCCCTTGGGCTATAAAATAGCCCAACCAGCCCAAGAAGCCCAAAAGGGGCGGAGCAGAGGCCTGCGCCACTCCCATTTGCCAAACATCCCGGGGGAAGACCTCCCTACGCTTGGCTTCCCCCCCAAGACCCCCTTATGACAACACCAGGGCTGCCAAAGTACAGGCCTGATGGGCTACGTGGCTCTGATTCGCTGTTGGGCTGTTGATCCGGTCCGGATCGGTCTTGTCTGTGATAAGCCCATGTTTCTCAGGGTTGTGAGCAGGTTTTGGGGTAGCAACTGGCAGGGATTCAGTCGGATAAATGATCGGGCTGTCGGGCTGGTCTAATGTGCATACGCCATGTTGGACCACTTGGCCATGCCCCTCTAGTTGGAAAGTTTTAGAACAATTTTTATAGGTCCATGGTTCCCTCCCATGGGATCAGAGTAGGCACCATTCGCACTCCTACCTATGAGTCTTCCGTCACCCCCTCTGTGCCCCAGCCCTTGGATTCTCTGGTGCAACTGGTCCTACAACCAGTGCTATTGTCAATCTATCTGGTGCCTCTTCGGGCTTCTCTGCTGTTGTCACCCCAGTGTCTGCTCCTGACCGGACACCGAAAGCGCCAATTATGACAACAGTGATAAAGGTACATGCCTTGAATACTCCTCAACCTCTCTCTATTCATCAGGGTTGTCTCACAGGTCTATAAGAGAAGCACAAAGATCTGTAGAGGAGAGTCAATGTAGAAGAGCAGAAACTCTCCAGGAATTGTTTTGGTCCTATTTGGATCCAATAGAGGATCCTGATTTGGATGAGGAGCCAGAGCTTCCATATTTTACTTCATCAGACCTCCTGATCAATTTTAGGAAAGGCATGTGGCTTGAATACTTTCCCTGAGTTAAACGTGTTAAATCCATCTGGGATCTTAATACTTGAAGGTCCTTGAATTACCTCCTCCTTCTTTTCAGGTAAAATCCAACAGTCTCACTGAGGTTCTCCAGTTTGCCTGCCATACAACAGAACATCTTATGCCATTCAATAAGGCTTTACTGGATTAAGTTGGGGAAACTGCATTAAGATAAATGTTGTATCAAATTCCAACACAACTAAAATGCTAATAAAAAATAACCACATAATGCATTTCCACCTGGAAGCGGTCCACTACACCTTTGCTCTTTGGGGGAAACCAAAGGTAATGTTTTCACCACTCGCAGCAACACCCATTGCCCACAGGTTTATTCTCTCCAGTATCAGTTGTGTGGAGTCTTAAGGATGCATTCAAACTGAAATGGAATTTTCCACTTCACTACTCATTTCCTTGGAAGATTTGCCAGATCAGGCCCAAGTTATTCTTATTGCCCTGAGTTGGCAGAGAAGTGTGTTATGCAGACCTCTTGTACCTCTTACCTTGCCCCCCTTATGTCTTCCTCTCCAGGTGGATCTTCTTTCCCAGTTGGAGGGACAGAGTTGCCACCTCAACCTCCTAATACCTACACCTCTATGCCTGGAGATCGAGAAGGGACATTTAGCTACATTTTACTTACCACTGGAAGTAGTAGATATTATTCTGTTGGATTTCCGTGATTCCACCTGAACAGTGTACTCCAGAAGGTTTGTCACTTGCTGTACTAATAACACCATGGATTCCAAAAGCCTATATCTCAGATATTATACACTTTGCTCTTTCATTTGCACAACAAGCCTGTGCTGTGGGGATGGTCAAGGGTTACATGGAGGCGTTGTCTGCATTACTCTGCCTTCTGGACCAGCTATACCTATTTAACTTGATTACTGTTTTGTGTCTCCTAAAAAGTCTCACATACAAGTTTCACCCTATTTCATTTATTATGCTTCAGTGGGAATTCAATGTAGTTTTAATGCTCTTCCTGGTTACCCTGTCAGAACCTCTAAATAATTGCCACATAAGGTTGTTGACTTTCAAAACACTGTTCTTAATGGTTGTTACCTCAACAAGATGTATCAGTGAGTGCAGGTGATGGAGCGGGTAAAATAAAATATTTTGGTATACCCAATCCATTTATATAAGTTTTTATTAAAAAGACTAAAAGAACTAATTCTAATGAAGAATAATGTGTGGCAATTTAATTAATCAACCTTATTAACCAAGAAAATATACGTGGGAATGCATTTGCATGGCTAAAATAATAAGTGAACTAAGTTTGTACGCATATTAAATTTATATGTTTAGCTTAAGCAATGTTAATGTGTTTTGCGCTTAAATAAATCAGCATTAACGGCTTTAAATGTCGCATATGGCTAGATAAATGCATACACATAAGGGTATTAGTGAGGGAATAACATTGTTTTATTCATTTCTATGTATTAATTACGTTTGTGTTTCTTTTACCTTAAGTTGAATATTTCGGCCTACTAAAAGATGGCTGCCGACTGAATCCTCACTAAAGTACATGACTTCATGCAATTGACAATGGAGGAAGGCGTCTGCACTGACTACATAGCGACCTCTCCTTGAACCCCTGAACCAGGTCCATGAAGACTACTCTGGGCGAGATGCCAATGTCCCTGAACACGGAAGAAATGTTGCAAACTAGGAACCAAAAGCCACCTATTCACAGAGTAGACTGATACTTTCCTGACCTGGGAACGATTTTCCCATACGCCTAGTTTATACATCATCCGTATGAGAACTTTTAAAATTGTTTCTTTAAATTTGGGACGGGGCTGAATTCAACCAATAGGCAGCCTGGAGATAGAGAAAATGTATCATGAATATGTAAAATTTGGTATAAATATTAGTAGTCTAGAGAGGGAAAATTAGGTTACCACCCAACGAGCTCGAGACGCACCCTGATCGATGCTACTCTATGCGATTCACCACGCTGACAGCAGAGGACGGGACGGTAGAATCCTTGATGAATTTCTGAGGACCAGTTTCTGACTTAGAGAACGACAATTAGCCAGAATAGGTTATTATGACAAAAGATACTATTGCATTTGTTAGAATTTTAACCTACAATTTAATTAGATAAAGAAAAATGATTGTTTGAAGAACTGTGTCGGGTGGTTATTTCTTGAAATGTTTATTGAGTGAATAAAGAGTTAAGTGTTTTCATCAAATTTATAAACAACTAAATGATCTGTTCGACCTCCGGATGGAGGAACTATTAGGGTAATTCAGTAGATGGTTTTCCTCTATCCAATGAAATAGAACTGTAGTTCGGGATAATTGAGGATCCCTCTGTAGGCACGGATAGATTGAGGTGAATGAATGTTGGTGTTATGGGCCCCACCAGTGTGTGATGTGTGTATGTGCGTGTGACTGTGGAATCATTCTGTCCGTGGAAGCAGGAGGAGATTTTGTGTTCTGAACTGCACCACAGGCATTGGGTTACCATCCACATTTTACGTTAGTTTTTTTCCGAGCAACTTGGTCCTATGGACAAAGCCAATTTCCCACCATAGGCTGTGACTCCAGTTCAACTAGTAAATCCCTTACCACTCTTTCTTTTTTACCCTTTTCCACACCCTTTGAAGGGGTAAGAGAGACTCCATAGCCTAGATCCAATGACAGCAGTTTGTTCTTACGCAGAACGAACAAAAGACTTCCATACTGACATTCAGAGCCACATGTATCAATATTTGTAATAGCGATTACCTAATTTTTCAGAGAATCGCAATTAGTTGATCGCTATTACAAATATATGAAACTCCATGAGTTTTCTCCCTTAAAATTTCAAGAAAGGATTTTCCCTTCTTATTGATTTATTGTCAAACCAATTTAATAACAAATTACATCTTTAAGCTGATGGAGGTTATTGTTTTTATTGTATGAACAAGAACAACATGACCATTCTTTGTGATTTAAACGTATGGCTGGCTGAATAACCCTCAGGGTGCTTCTATGGAGTTTAAGGAGACCCTAGAAAGCTTTAATTTAAAATACTTTTTATTTATCTTACACACATAAATGTGATTTATTAGACCCTATTTTCTCTAACTGCAGTAATCCTAAAATTGACAACCCTATCCTTTTCATTTGGTCTAATCACTTTGCTGTTCCTTTTGTTCTTGCCCTCTTACTAGCTGCCTTCCAGGCATATCAAAAAAAGACAATGAAGAAATAGTTAATTTCAATTCATTGCTGCCAATTCTATTTCTAAACAGATGTTTAACAACTGTTTTGACATTCTTAGTGGACACAGAGCTAATACTGTTCTTTCAACTCTTGTCCAGACCTTAGTCAACACTTTGGACTTGTTAATACCTATAAACAAATGTAAAATGTCCTCCAAGAAATAGATTAGCTCTTTTTCCTCTCCTGAACTCTGTATGCTAAAATATGAAACTAGCCAAGCTGAGAGACTAGAGGATATCTTATTCCCTGATCTCAAGTCTCAGTATCTTCAGAAATTGTAAATGTATAAGACTAAAATAAATTAGGAAAACAACTGTACTACATTAATAGAATGTCATGCACCCTTTTTTTAGCAAAGGAGCTATTCAAAATGTCAACAAGCGTCAAGTTCCAGATGGGGGAGGAAATAGTATTATACTGTCTTAATGCCTCTGAAGACCTTGCCAATTTTATTTATAATACAATTGTTAAAATAACGGATTCCAATGCATCTGAATTAACTTCTAGGTCATTATCCCTTGATACATCTACAATGTAACGATCTTGTCCCATTTACCTGTCCAATTTTACCACCATTTCTAAAGAAGTCCTTTGGCAAACTATCCCTCTCACTCTCCTTTACATCCAGCAGCAGCAAAATGGCTCTGTGCTCACAGCATTTCAATGGAAGAAGAGTTGTTGAGTATTTTCTGATCATTTTTTCTATTACTGATAATTGCAAAACAGCATTTGATAAACCTTTTCTAGAAAAAAAACTTCTGCGAGCCATCTGATCTTTGAGACTTGAGACCAAGTTCTTTACTTCATTATTAGTTTAAAATCCTCGTAAAGCTGGCTTTTTATCAGATTACAATTTTTATAGAGGAGAACAGCAGTTTACACACATGTGAAGCATGTTTTAGACCTCAGTGCAGTACCGAGGTTGTATGATTGGAAATCCTAGATGATCTACATTGGCTTGCAAACAGTGGTGACATTGGGTCCTCTTACAGCAGTCTACTGCCTTAGATACCAGTAAGCATTCAATGCTATTTTCTAGACCTGAATCAGTCAGAATTTCTTGTACTGTAAAAGACTGGTTGTCAGAAACTGGGTAACTGGTTTATGGGGGTGAAACCCTACGCAAGCAGGAACCATAATCCTTTTCAGGGTGAAGTCAGAAGCAAACTCGAAATTAACCTGTGTTCGACCCTCAGGTTGATTGGCACAGAGCAGTCAGGCCTAACTAAGAGGCAATGTGTAAAGTATTTGTGCAAAGTATTTATGCAACATTTCAAGCAGTAACACAGTAAAAACACAACACAAAAAGATCCCACACCAGTTTAGAAAAATAGAGTAGTTTTAATAAATAAAACAAGGCCAAAACAACAAAATTCCAACCAGTAGAACCGGAAATATGTAGGTTTTAAGTTACCAGTGAAAATAGCTTCATAAAGCACAAAGCACCAACCGTGGTTATTTGGTCGCACTCGATCGGGACAAAGTCACATGTTCAGGCCAACTGCGATGGATCACAGGCTGGCTACAGGGACCCACTTAGGTACACTGAACACAATACCCCAAATTCTGGTGCACTGTTTGTGCAGTGTTGCTTTGCAAGACTTCACGTCATTCAGTGTTGGTTCCGATGAAGCTGTGCGGCAAGGCTTTACGAAGCTTCACATCAGTTCCTGTGAGCTGTGCAGCGTAGCTTGACGGGGCTTTGTATCACTTTCCATTGGTTTCATGGAAGCTGGCAGCTGTATGGCAAGGCTTTTCGAGGCTTCACATCAGGACTGATGAGGCTGGTAGCTCTGCGGCGAGGCGTTGTCCAGCAGGGCAACAGTCCAGCAGACTGGTAGTCCCTTCCGCAGGATAGCAGTCCTTCTTCTCATCAAAGTATCCATAGGGGTCAGAACACAATTATAGGGGGACTGGGAGCTCCACTAGTCGAGCATAAAAGCTCCCTAAATGTACATGTATACAAGTGGAGTATGCAGTTCCTAAAAGAATCAGAAAAGGCAGTAGGTCAGGGGTCTGAGCAAGCATATCAGGTGTTATGCTTCATCATCGAGCAGCACCTCTTAGCGCCGGCGCTTCAATGTCCAAAGGGCCCCTTGAGGGGGCTCTTTGCTGGAGGTCTTTTAAAATAATACAAAGTGATGAAGTGTAAGTACAGGTGTTGTGTGTGTAGATTGGTGTAAGTGTGGTATAAAAATAACTAAGAGAGACCCTGAACGTTTTAATACTTGGGACCTCTAGTTATGAATAATAACAACGGGTTGCTGTGCTGGAGACAATGATCTGGTACAGCTCACAGGAAAGTGAGAACATCAGTCCACATGTCTCTTACCATGTAAAGTCCCTGCGGATCTGGGCACTTCATCAGGACCATATAAACCGGTGATACTCAAAGTACGGCCCGGGGGCCGCATGTAGCCCTCCTGGCCATTACATGCGACCCCCTGGTCAACAGGAGCACTGAGCTGCTGTTTACTCAGTTCCGCACTAACGTTAAAAACAAGTTAACTAAACAGGCAAGCATGTATTCAATGATTAATTGAAGTTAAGAAAAAGTAAATAACTCGACTGTCCTGCACCGATTCTCTTTAGAAACACCATTTTTAAAGACACCTTGCAGCTAAAGTGTAAAAATAGGATAAAGTCTCTTGAAAAAAGTGTACTTCATTAAGATGCAGAACCAATTGACCTTAGTACATTACATTAAATCAGTACATTAAGATGTATTTTTAAAAATGAATGTAGAAACATTCATTCTCCCCCCTACCCTAACAACAATGCCAATAGTGAACTAAGAGCAATGTCAGTTATGGGAATTATTTGAGTGCCATGGGTTCCTATTATACATGAACATTGTAGCATATTAAATCAAACCCATTAGAAGGTTGTGTACGGGTCAATAAAATTGCATTAGATCACACAATTTGGCTAAGTGGGGAAGCAGCGATTAATCTCAGATTTTCTGGTTTCAGATGGTGCAGTTCAACCACTTTACATATATGCGTTGTTTTCCCTACACCCACCTTAACCCCAACTACTCCCCCCCTCCCCCAATCGCTAACCGACACCCTGCTGGCATCCATGCGTCCTTCGGTCACATCACAGACCAAACTTTATGGCCCCTGGGAAAATTTTTGTTAATACCCATGATGTAACCTAATCTACCAATAGTTGGGTTTATAGTAGTGGTAATTAGCAACAACACCCAATCTGAAAAGTCAACCTCAAATTGTAGGGTATACCTTATGATATCTAAAATCTGACCCAATTTGAGTAAGTTAATGGCCCCTTAGGGGATGGCAGAGACCACGCAAGCTGCGGAGTGAAAGGCGTCCAGCACATTAGGGAAGCTGCGACCGAGGGGTAGGTGTGAGGGCTCGTGCTTCTGAGCAATCAGATCCCCCTGATCTGCTTGCTCAGACTCCTCCCGACCTACTGCCTTTTCTGTTTCCTTTTGCTCTTGCTTCTGAGCAATCAGATTCCCCCGATCTGCTTTCTCAGACACCTCCTGACCTACTGCCTTTTCTGTTTCTTTTAGTAATTGTATGCTCCACTTGTGTTCAGAGTATCCACAGGTCCAGAAGTGTACTGAAAAGGTGGTTCCTGAGGTCCAATATTTATCCTTACCCTGGAAAGTGGGAGAAGCGTCTAGATGCATCCTGTCTTCCCTGTCCTCACTCCAGACTAACTACAGGGGATATGATGTCCTTTGTGTGGATGGAAGAAAGCCTATTCAAGTGTAGGTAGGGCTGTGTCCAGCTCCACCCCCTCATCCTGTCAGTGATGGCTTATCCAGACACACTAAGCTCTCTATTGTATGTGGCTGTCTAGTAGGAATACACAAAGCCCAACTGTCAGCTACACCCAGTAATGTGACCCAGAGACAGGTTACAGGCACAAAATGGCTAAGGCAGAAAAATACCAACTTTTTTAAAGCGTCTTTTTCAAAATTGTAATTTAAAATCTGACTTCACCATGAAATAGGATTTTTCATTACAATTCCAAATACACCATCAATGAACTGGGTACCTGCTCTCCTTTAAATGTACATCTTATTAAATGTAATAAGGTAACTTCAATGTTATCCTATGGGAGAGGTAGGCCTTGTAGTAGTGAAAAACAAATTAAAGAGTTTTTTATTACCAGGAAATGTAAAACTTAAATGTGCATGTCCAACTTTTTAAATACATTGCACCCTGCCCTCTGGGCTGTCCAGCACCTACCCTAGGGGTGAAACACAGGTATTATCAAGTATTAGAAAAGCCAATTGGTCTTGGAAACCCGAGAGCTATTGGCATTGTCAATTCTTTTAGACATGTCGAATAGCAGCATTGCTGTTGTTCAGCATGGTTGAAAGTCATGGAAAAAAGCACTATGACGAAGCCAGCGCTGGCCGCCTCATAGCGATACTCTTTCATTTGGGAGTACGTCTCAAAGCATGCGCTGTCTAGCCAAGACCTATAAGTAGGGGGAAGTAACCATAGGATATCTGACTAGCAGGAAGCAAGTTTTTGAGAATGGCTTTGAAGCCATTCAATGGTATGTAATGGGTGGCCTCCAAGACCACTAACAGTGAACATGTCTCGAAGAGACAGCGCATGCCGAGACTTAAAAAGTATACCCAGCTTTCCAGTATAGACAGTAGATCTGCATTATTAAGCACACGGTTAGCAATACTAGACAATCGGACACAGAGTATGTTTTAATTGAAGGATCAGAGCAGCGATCGACGTGTGGTAAAAAAGGTATGGGAACTGTGATAATGCCTGCAGTGGGGGCGGGGTCAGTGAGCATAGGGTGGGGTTAAAGGTGTGGCTAAAAAAAAATATATTCTGTACTTTTTTTGGTCTTTCTCTGTCAGGTAGCTACATATAAAATAGTGTGCAGCTTAAATGAAAATTAAATACAAACGTTGTTACTCAGTGGGAAATGCACTATAGTACATTATGAAACCTCTATTAGTTAATGCACTGAAGAGGTCTGTGTATAACTGCCACAGAATGAAATCTTGTTTGGTGCAGGGGAGAATAGTGACTTGTGTATTTTTAGTGCTACGAGGTCATAGACTGTGACAGAAGCACTGTGAATACATAAGTCATTACTGTATTACACACAGTATAAGATGGACTGCTACAAAATGAGCAAAAAGATTTAAGATAAAATGGTGCTTCTAAAATATAGATTTCAGTAATACCCAGGCTATACCTAAGGCAATTTTTTTACAAACCTGTCCCTTCAACACCTCCAGGGATAATAAACGCTATGTAAATACAATTAAAATTAAAAGTCCACACTTGACAACTCAGTTGTTAACTCTTTGTACTACCACTCAAAATGAATAAATCTTTGTCATCACAAAGATTCAAATGATTCGATCAATTAAAGCCAGAACTGTCTCACAAGAATCCTTCACATTTGCAGATTACTCTTTACACTTGCATAATAAGTCAGTGCACAAATTTGTATTTCTTTCAGGCAAGCAGGCCCCCTGTCAGGAAGGCTTGTTTAGCTGTCTACCCATCTTCAGTTAGCAAAAGGAACAAATGATGGACGGAATGCTGAACAATGCAGACATTGACCCGCAGTTACAAAGATCTGGGATTTATCCATTGTTCTTTTGCTCAACACGCCACCCTAGTTTGGACATAGCCATATACAAATCAGTCTTGACCTTGCCCCTCATGGGAACAGTCCAGCCCGAACTGCCAAACCAGGTTCTCCCTGGACCAGAAATAAGCATGCTGGGACCAGTTTTGGGGCATCGCCCCTCATCAGCCAGGCTTGCTTCAGTCTCACAGCACAGGAGACTCAATGAATGACACTTCAGCTGAAGAATTTAAACTATTGGAATTATCCAATCCTGCCCACTTCGACCTCTAGATCAGGGAGATATGAGAATGTTACCCCTGTGCGAGGCACTGTGCCAGTAAACAGCAATTAGAATTGCTGCAAGCTGGTGAGGCATCACTCTCACCACGCTTGCAGTCAGCAAATTCTCCGGGAAATGGATGCGTGTACCACACAGCCATCTAAATTATACCGTGGTGCAGATGTCTCAGAACAGAAAAGGACAATCCAGACAAACGGTAAGAAGAAACAAGAAGGACTAGGGTTAACAGGGGGCATATGTAAGCAGCGGGCATATGTAAGCAGCAAACATATGCAGCAAATATTCACACACTTTATTAGATGTAACTAGAGGATACATGTAGAAAGCAGGTATTTGCCGCAAACAGACTAAACAACAAGTAAAGAAATTCAAACAGATACGATAAGTGAGAACATGCCATAAGTGAAAAATGTAGTGTCTAGTGGTTGCATGGCAGAAACATTACATAATGATGCCAATGTAGGCAAGCGCTTAAAGCGCAGAGACTTGAATTCCTGAATCACATTCACACCAGCATGCCTATTGTCCTCTTGTTCAGAGTGTTGGTACATGGTGCCACGGAGGTAGTATTGAGTCCCAACTGTGATCGGTGAAGAGATCGGAAGAGAGTAATGGAATAAAATTGAAAATAAAAGCCAGCTGTAATTTTATTACACAGCAAAGTGGATTGTGTGGGCGAGCAGAGGTCAGGCTTTACCAGAGGCCACAAGTAGAGGAAGACTGGGGTCTTGGTTATTGCTGTAAGATCGACTTCCTGGCAGATAAAGCAGCACATTCGGATGTGAGGGTCATCTGGTCATGGGGTGGGCGGGGGGAGGCTACAGGAGACGGAGAAAGTGAAGAGCCATATGTTTTAAACATCGGCCACCGCATGGACCGAGGCCTCACTCATATATTAAAGTAATCAGTTTAACAAACATATCTCTGACTGGGGCGACTCGAGAACAGAATGCAATGCAAATCCAGTGTAATTCAGTAGTGCTCACTTGTGCTTCATGCAAAGGAATAACTGTTAATGGAAAAGACGTGTTGGAGAAGGGCTCCCTGTGAGCTCACAGCATGGTCTAACAAGGCTCCCGTGTACTTACCAGCCTGCTGCATGTATGTGGTACAGCGGACTACAGCACAGCATTTCATTTGTCCACTGTCGCATCCATTGATGTGCATCTGCAACCCTTTTGATGCATGATAATGGAATGTGCAGTGTTCATCAAAAGAAGGCAACTTTGAATAAATGAGGCGCCCTCTGAAAACAGCCTCTGACATTTATCTCGGGTCTTTGAATTGCCAGCAAATGTGACAAGATAAGAACATGATTTACAGCCCTGTTTACTAAAACGGCACTCGGAGACAGTGAAAACACGAGTGACCCTGAGGACAGCTCTTAAACAAAGTAAAAAGAAGTTCCTAAAATGGTTATTAAATGGGAGGTGTGGATGTATAGTAGTAATGGGTCCCTGCTCTTAGGGAGGGCTAAACACAGTAAGGGGTATGACGCAAGCTATGGACAAATGAGTAGGAATAATATGAGAGCACCAATGGAGCCAGCAATTGGGAAGCCTATGGGTGGGGTTAAGCCCACTAAGTATATACAATATGCCTCTTTGAGACAGCACATGCACTTTCTAGACCAGAGACCTAAAAAGGAAGGTTTGGGCCTAGCAAAAGGTTTATTTTGCCAAGTCAAAATGGCAGCTTAAAACAACACACCCAGGCTGCAATGGGAGGCCTGGCACATGTTTGAACGGCTACTTAAGTGGGAGGCAAAACATGTGCGTCAGGTCCACTAGTAGCATTTTAATTTATAGGCGCTGGGTACATTTAGTACCACTTTACCAGGGACTTATGAGTAAAATAAATATGCCAACTGAGTGTAAGCCAACGCTTAGCACTGGTTAGCACTGGTAAAGTACACAGAGTCCAAAGGCCAACAAAAACTAGTTGAGCAAAAATAGTGAAGGCAAAAGGTTTGGGGACGACCTTCAGAAAGAGCCATTTCCAACAAAACACTCCTCCAGCCAAAAGCCATGGTAGACTAATTAATACTTGTATCTTGAGGCTGAACAGGGGTGAGTCCTCCCTCACCCTCCTCCTCCATCTGGGTTCTCATACCCATTGCTTGGAAGTGAAACTCTCAGAAAACTGAACAGTTCTCCTGACACCAGGGGCAACTGATTCCCCAGAATGCAGTCTATGGGCATCTGTGGAGTTGCTATTACCCTCATCTGGGTCATCTTTCCACCCCACTCCAGGAATACCAGGGACATAGAGCAGAAAAGGTCCTGCTCATGGGCCTGAGTTACCGTACACACCTGGCTGGTGTACTGCTCTGGTGAAACCAGCATATCCACTACCTTGGTCTGCCTACCCCATGTCCCTCAGATCAGTGACAGGGACCCCATTGACTTTATATTGCTGGAAGTGACGACTACCACCCTCAGGAATCAAAGCTCACATTCTGAGTCTATTTCCCAGCTAAGAGGGATCATGGCATGGTCTATGATCAGTCTCTGTGGACAACTTCCCCCTAAGGCCACATTGGCCACCCCTGTAGAGGTTTGACCAGTGGGTTGTTCCTTAGGACAGACATAGCCTCCTTTCATGGGTCCTAACTGGGAGAGCTCAAAGGAGCAGGCTTGGTAATGAATGTGGCACCCTGGCCTCTGCCCACCAGAACCACCCCCCTGTTTCTCAAAAGGGAAACCTTTCCTCCACCTTACACTGGGATTTGTCTGGGTCATCTTTAACCTTCCCCTCACTCTGCTGGGGGGAAGCTGAGCCACTCTTCTTGTGATCACTCCCAGGTGCCTTCTTGGACACACTGGTACTGACCCAATGATCCGCCTCCACAGCTAGCTTCCTGGGGTCAGTCAGCTTGCTGTCCACTAGGTGCTGGTGCAGCTCTGTAAAACATGTACACCCTTATTATCATATTAAATCCCAGTAAAATCATCAACATTTCTTCCCAGCCCCCAATTATAAGTTCCTTGCTGGTATAATCTAAAATGTTCACCCACAACTGATTCTGTGTCTTTTGACTATCCCTGAATGTGATGCAGTACTTCTCTGGTGTGTGTCCAAATTCGTCACAAGGCTGACTTTCATTTTTTTTTTTAAACAAACTTTATTGAGATTTCCTTGTCAGCACAGACATACATTGTGTTAAATTTCATTACACAATACTTCCCATCGGGGTTGATGTTACAAGCATATATTGCAGAGTCATTCTGAATGTTACTCTGCTTTATTCCCCTTTGTTGCCTCTTAGTTAACACCGAGCATACCCCTGCTCCAGGAGAGGCTGTTTCATCACTTTAAGGAGCGTGCTCGCATCAGCACTTGGGGGGACTTATATCATAACAGTAGCTTCCGCACGATTGAGCATATCTTCCAGGGCATGCGTCAGACTCCAATGGATGTTTTTCTCTACATGCGCCTTAGACATGGAATTCGGTCATTGACTCCAGACTTTCCTGCGGAGCCGCAGACCATAGCTCCGCTTCAGCTCATGCTCAAAAACACAACGTGCAAGCGACTGGTCTCCCTAATATACAGGACCGTGCATGCGCAGAGGTTGTCTCTGGCCGCGCCTTCCCGAGGACGCTGGGACGACGAACTGGGCTTCGCCTTGTCGGATGAACTATGGGAATACTGCAGTTTGCAAACTGAGAGGGTATCGGCCAGTAGCAGGCTCTGTCTACTCCATTATAAGTTTTTACACAGATTATATTATAACCCAGCCAAGATGCACAGATTTAACTTGCGTGACTCCGTCAGCTGTGAAAGGTGTCGGGCTTCTGGGGCGGATTTCCTGCACCTGGCGTGGGACTGCCCGAGAGTGCGTGGATTTTGGGGGCAAGTCTTTGAAGCGTTGGCTCTGATGACGAACACACAGATGGCGCCCACACCATTGATAGCGATACTGGGGTATGTTAAGCCTGTTCCTGCGGCGAATCGTAAATATGTTGCACTTGCCCTTCTCATGGCTAAGCGGAGAGTGGCTTGTCGCTGGGGAAGAGGGCGGGCGCCAAAGTTTAAGGACTGGATTGACGATTTAGTGATTTGCCAAGAACGACTCGCCACGTATGCCGAAATGCTCCCTGTTTCCTCTAGGGCTAGAGACATCTGGGCTCCTTTAAAATGCTATTTACTATCCCATTCACCTGGACCTGTCTCCTCTGACGCAGCTGAGGCTACACACTGAGGATTTCTCCCGTTCTGTTGGTGTCCGGGACGACCCCCTAGGGATCTATCTTTCACATTAGAGCAGATGATATCCAGGTGTCCAAGGGTGGTTGGTGGTATGGATTTCTTTAAGGAGAGGTGAGGCCATCCATGATGCGCTGTAGGGTGGGAACGGCTATCCTCGGGAGGTGTAGGGGACGTCCATGCTATCATGATGGAGTGTGAGATCTCTGGCCATCAGCAACAGATGGGTCCCTCTTGGCCCTGTCAGGACTGCGTTCACCTAAGGTGGACAGCTATCCCACCGCATGGTTATATGGTCATAAAGGATTGCATAGTTGATAGGGGAGGACGATGAACAGGTGGGGTGTGCAACGCTGTTACTCATGTCATGTGTAATGCTAATGTAATGCTCAGATGTGCATTGTTCCATAAACTGGTGTGCTGTTGTCCTGTCTGTAGTCTCATACGGAGGGATGAAGTACCGAGTACTGCTTGTAATGTTAATTTGATTGACTGTCTGATGTTAATTGGATGAAAATAATAAACAGAAGTTAAAAAAAATTATATATATATATATATATATATATATATATATATATATACACACCACCATCCTGAAGTAATCGTAGTCTTGATCACATCAAACAGGTACGGACCACCGCATGGATAATTAATTCTTCATTTTATTTTAGCAGATTCAAAAAAAGTGCAAATGCAAGTGCAAAATCAATACGAGCAAGTGCCCAGCATGACGCGTTTCGACTGCACACAGGCAGTCTTGATCACATGACGCGCTGGACCTATCAGTGCACTTAAATAGTGAAATTCAAATTAAGCACATGATTCCATTCACCCAATTACAGCAATCAGAGAATTAACATATAAAACCGGTTTTGATGGTACTTCCCTGAAGGGAATCGTATGTTAAACATAAATGTAAAACCAATACAGTACCAAACAATGATAAAAACATAGTGTTTACATTTTGTAACCAGTCTATAAGAATTCATTTCAAAGCATTAGAGCCAAGATTACTTACACATTTCTTAATGAAGAGTCTCAATTGGAAATAAATTTCCTCAAATAATGTAAGTAACCACAATCACTGGCCTAAATCACAAAAAATATTTGTATCAGATTCCGTATACATGGTAAATCATTATGTGCAAAAATAGTGCAAAAAAGTGATCTAGTGCTAAAGTGCATAATAATAGAATTTCAGTCAATAAAATGTGAACATACAAAAATAGCAGCAGATAATCGATGTCCCTTATGTAATCTCCTCATCATAAATCTTTCAGTTAGTTTCATCACGTTAAGTTGTCTTGTCCCACTCTTCAGTCTTAATACCCAGATGTTTCTATTGGCAAAAAAGGAAAAAATAGATTTACAGATATTTGGAAGCTAATGATCATTAACTCAATTCAGACACAGTGTCTCAAATTAATTAGAGTTAGTTTTGAATTAAACAAAAACCAGAAACCAGATAGCCGGTCAGGGTCCCATGAAACTAAAAACCATTTAAGGAAACCTTAAATATAATCAAGTAAAATCAGGGGTGTAAATCATTTCTAATTCCTAAAACAAGACATAGACCAATGTGGGTATTAAGAAGATATACAAAATTATAACAATAGCTGCCAGACAAGATGAAATGCATTGTTTTTCAATAATATATATAATAAATGGAATAAAAACTGGATAAGATTCCCCAGGCTTTGAAACCGGCCATAGCTACTATCACCACTTAAGAAATCTAAAAAAATCTTAAAAATTTCTTAAAAAATTCCAAAACTTCCAGAAAACTTCAGTCATAAAAGAGTAGATAAAAACCATTTGATAGTAAATCTGGGATCTAAAATAACATAGTAAGTAATATCAAAAGCCAGTTATTCATTAGAGAAAATTGTGCAAATCATCGCTGTTATTAAGACCATTAGGCATTTTAGTGTCGAGTAGCAAAATAAATTCCGATTCAATTTGTCTCAGTCTTTTTTCTCTATTGCCACCTCGAATATTTTTGGGCACTGCACTGATAACAAAATATTTGAGATCATCAAGATTGTTATTATGAACAAGTTTAAAATGTCGTGCCACAGGATAATTGGAATCAGAATTTACCACAGCTCTAAGGTGTTGTAGAATCCTATTAAAAACTTGCAATTTTGTGCTACCTACATACAATAAATGACAGGTGCATTCCAGAACGTAAACGGCATAATCTGTTCTGCAAGTATAGTGTCCTTGTATTTTAATAGGTTCGCTACCAAAAGCAGTCATATATTCAGTAGTATTTTTGCCAAACTTGCAAGCACGACATGAACTACATTTAAAAAATCCTGATCTCAAAGTGAGCCAAGTATTAGAGATTGTCACTTCAGGACTGTTTCTAACTAATGCATCTCTCATAGATGGAGCTCTTCTGAAAGTTAGACTGGGAAGTTTTGGTAAGATTTGCGACATTGTTATGTCAGACCGAATAATTGGCCAATTTTTATAAAGAATCTTGCGAATCTTTCTCTCCTGTCTGCAAAAATTAGTAATCAATCTTATATTCTCTATAGATTCAATAGCTGTTGTATTCGTGACATCTTTAACCTGGACATTTGTCGGGATTTCAGACTCTTCCACTGTCTCACAGTTAACATCAACACTATTCGCCTTGTCTTTCGCTTTGATTAAATCTGTAGTCTTATATCCTCTTTGTAAAAATCTATTCAAAGCCTCTTGCTGACACTCTTCAAGATCCCCCTTATGGCTACAAATGCGTTTTATTCTCAAAAATTCACCAAAGTGGATACTTCGTATCAGGTGTTGGGGAGGTGAGCTGCTAGCATGTAATACAGAATTTCCTGCCGTGGGTTTCCTATGTAGCCTGGTATGTATTCTATTCTCTTTTATATATATTTCCACATCCAGGAATTGTACTTTTTCATTACTGATATCAGAAGTAAATTTCAAATTTAAGGCATTGTCATTCAAATCATTAATAAAATCAATAGCTGACTCAGGTGAACCTTTCCAGATTAAACAAACATCATCAATGAACCTCCACCACTGGAGAACATGCTGATCAAATCTTACTTTGTGAGTGCTTTTGAGGACATGCTCCTCCCACCAGCCCACGTGTAAACACGCGTAGCTGGGAGAGAAGCATGCCCCCATAGCTACTCCGCGTAGTTGTTGGTAAACCTCCTTATTGAAAAGGAAGTAGTTACGAGTTAAACAAATTTCCACCATCTTGGTCAACATCTTATTATGTTCATACATATGAATGCTTCTTTGATCCAAGAAGTGGCGAATTGCGTTGATGCCATCCTTATGATGAATACTAGTGTACAATGAACTAATGTCCATTACAATTAGTAGATAGTCCTCCTCCCATTTGACTGATCTTAATTTGTTCAGAAAATGACCGGTATCCCTAATAAATGAAGGTAGATTTTCCACAAATTCATGTAGGAAGTGATCCACATACTTGGACATAGCCTCCAGTAAACTTTTTTGTGCCAAAATAATCGGTCTTCCAGGCACTGGTGTCAGATTTTTGTGCACCTTAGGGATAAAATATAAGAAAGGAGTCAAAGGATGGTCATTTTATAAAAAATTGTACTCATTTTTAGATAGTAGTCCAGCACGTCTCCACTGTGCCAGTTCACCAAAAACAAAATCTTTATTTTGCCTTAGTTCCTGAAAGTTTGCTTTCCTATAGCAATTGGTGTCATTTAAATGTAACCCTGCTTCTTCCATGTACATATCTCGTGGCCAGAGAACGATATTCCCGCCTTTATCGGCTTTATTGATGATGACTTCAGTGTGTTTTTTGAGTTTGCAAATAAGTTTAGTATACTGAATTTCAGAGTGATTTCTCCGCCGATTACGTTGAGTGACATCTCTATTTAATTTTTTCAGATCTTCCACTATGCAATCATTGAAAACATCTATCGCATCTCTTGGCATCATGGGAATGAAGGTAGAAGGAGGTTTAAATGGGCTGGTTGCTGGCATATTACATATGATACCAGCTTCTAAAAGATTCTCCTGATTATCGCTTATTTGTGAATTATTAGTTACTGCCAAAGTTTGTACTGCAAGAAGAGTATTCACATCCGCTGCCTGCAAATTTGAACAAAACCCCTGTGCAGTGCTATTCTGTAGAGCAGTATTAGCAGCTTTATTTAATTGAAAGTGTTTCCTTAACTTAAGCTTTCGGATGAATTTAAAAACATCCACTCTTGTTTGGGTATATTTAAAACAATTGGTGGGACAAAATGACAAACCCAAAGCCAAAAGTTGTTTTTCCGCGACTGACAATGTGATTTCTGATAGGTTGATTACTGTATTATCATTCAATTCATTAGGTACCTGATTTATTTCCTTTTGTTGTAATTCCTCCTGCCTCTTCCTCTGTAATTTGTGTTTCCGCCTCTGTTTCCTCCGTTGGTTCCTTCTGGTCCTTGTTGCTGCGCTTGATTGCGCGGTCTTAGAGTTTGCCGGCGGTCCTCCACTAAAAAAGAAAGCTCTTCTCCTGGCGCAAAATTAGTGGGTACTTGAGGCGTTTTCTGTGCCAAACCCTCCTCCGATTCATTACTACTGTCAACACTACTTATTTCAATAGAAGAGAAGTTATCATTTAATGATGCACTACTAAGAGTAGCCGTGTTCTTTGTGTTGCTATCATTGGTTAGCGCTCGTCGTTTTATATTATCAAATTTCCTCGAGAACGTGAAAACGCGACCAGTTTCATAATCACGCTTATCTCTAGCAAATTAAAAAACTTTTCTTTCCTTTATAGATTCTTCATGTTTCTTAAGCCTTGCTGTGATATCTTCTCTTCCTTTTTTAATTTGATCTTTTTGTTCATTTTTTTCCAATAGTGTGTTGACCTCGTCTATCTCTTTAAGGATTCCAATCCGGTCGATTTCAGCATACTTTATAAGTATCGATACCATATTCATTGATGCGTCTAAGTTATTCGTCGCCCATTCCTTTAGCATTAAGGGATTTGGATTTTCAAAGGATGGTGCAATCATAACTCTGAGACCCCGTGGGACCCGTCCCACCTCTTTATATTTTTCCAGAGATTTCTTTTCCCACCATTTTGTCATTTCCACGCGATGCAACTTCTCTAGCTTTTTCAATAAAGTTTTAGCATCATTATTGGCATTGGGGTTAAGGTCGTTTATTCCATCTATTCTTGATGTTACTGCTTCCGTAATGTTACCAAAAAGGGCATCCGCTGCCTCTTCACGGTCCTTGAGCGCGTCTGCTGTAGAAAACATAGCTAAATGAATCTGCTTATTAATAAATAACCAATCGAAACTTTTGAGATCGGTTTGTTGAATAAAATCCAAAATCCCTAGTACTCGTAGTAATTACTTGAATACGCCGATAGAGCAGCTCACCGTGAGGAACAAAGTTCCGGTACCTTTAGCGTCCTCCGACTCCTTAGGACCGTCCGTTGAAACCTCCAGGTATCGCTCGGCTCCCAACTTCGACTTTCAAAAACGATCTACGAGGGGCTGGCTTCCAAGATACCCTTTCCGGGTTACTACACAATCACTTCCGTGAATCCGGCTGTTTTGCCGGCCAGCCGCTGCAGTCAGGGAGGGTCCGAAAGACGAAGACAGCCGTTCTCCGTTCACATCATAAGCACACCACCATCCTGAAGTAATCGTAGTCTTGATCACATCAAACAGGTACGGACCACCGCATGGATAATTAATTCTTCATTTTATTTTAGCAGATTCAAAAAAAGTGCAAATGCAAGTGCAAAATCAATACGAGCAAGTGCCCAGCATGACGCGTTTCGACTGCACACAGGCAGTCTTGATCACATGACGCGCTGGACCTATCAGTGCACTTAAATAGTGAAATTCAAATTAAGCACATATATATATATATTGCAGAGTCATGCAAAATGAAGTCTACTAGGCATGGCGTTAGCCCTCCCTCTCAATTTTCAAGACAAAAGTGGAGAAATGATAAGGACAAACCCTGCTATCTAGTACAATCCCGTGGTGTTTGTCAAAATATGGTTTCAAATCGTATCTCTAACTAAGCTCCCTAACCACCCCCAACCCATTCCTCCCCCCAGGCATGTCACTTCCAACTCTGCATAGGACACTCAGCACACATCTGTTACTCGTGGGTTTTGTCAGCGTACCAGGGATAACAGTGAACCTAGTTGTGCGCTTTTGCGATGTGCTCATTTGTAATGTTGTTACTAGGGGAATTAATCCTGTGTCATTTGGGTGTGATCATTCTAATTGCCTATCGCTGCCACAGCAATCTCAGTGTCTTCATCGTTGTCAGTGTATGGGTCCTTTAATAGTCCCACTAACATTTCCCATGCTTTTGCTGCTTCTAGCGCCTTTTCGCTACTCGCTCTCTTCGCCAACTACAACCTCACTGTCCCATCACACTCCGCCCATTAAATGAGTTCCTTCTTCCATCTAGCTATGTTGGGGCCCCTCTGCGTTTTCCAATGTATCGTAATTTTGCTTTTGGCTAGCAAAAGACCCATATCTAGGACTTTGCTAGTGATCTTGTTTTTAGCCGTATGCGAAAACCAATGCAGCATACATGGCCCCATTGCCGGTTCAAACTCCCTATCTGTGACAGCATTCAACAAGGTCACTACCTCGGTCCAATAAGTGTCTAGTTGTGGGCACCCCCAGAACATGTGATGGAAGTCCGCTTCTTCCCCTTGGCAACGTGGGCACTCATCCGAGCCAGTGTCGAAGTAGGTTTTAATTTTCGCTGGAGTGAGGTAGGCTCTGTGCAGTATATAAAAGTGCAATAGCTGAAAACGGGCGTTCCTGGTGCTTTTCCATGCTCTTTCCACTACGTCAGCCCAGGCCTTGTCTGGTATCTCTTCCCCACGTCCTCCTCCCACTTGCGCTTCAATACACACAGGGGCAACAGCTTCTGCTGTGTCATACCCCTGTACAGGCATGTGACCGCCTTTAACTTTCCCGCCACTGTCACTATGTATTGACATCCCAATGAAGTTTTTGGTTCAACTAGGCCCTCCTTCCAATGTCTACGGATAGCTGCGGTGAGAACCCCCCCCCTCGTAAATCAAAACACTCCTGTAAATCATTAAAAGGTAGCATGTTACCATCTTCATAAATATCCCCTATGGTAGTAAAACCTTTCTCACCCCAGTCTGCTAAATCCCTCCACGTACCTCCGTGGGGCAACGCCTCACACATGGATAGTGGTATATCAGGGGCATATGGCACCTCAGTTCTTGCCCTTTTTAAACTCCGTTTCCAACACCAAAGTCACACAGCTGACTTTCATGGGGGCATATCTGGTTTGCTCCTCTATTTCTAGTGTAAGTGGTGTGTTCCACCTCACTGGAGGCATATGTTTCCCCAATGCTCCTCTGGAATCGTGTGTACCTTTAGAGCTACCTCATATGCGGCAAACCACCAGTCGATGCTTTCCTGCCCGCCAGCTCCTCTGGGGACAGGCCATTCAAAGATACACTGATTCCTGCTCAGGCAGGGAGTTCTAATTCAGGGGATTGGCCCTCCCCGGAAGGCTGCTGTTAAAAATGGGGATCTCTACTTGGCAGGTTGTCACCCTGTCCAAGTAGGGACCCTTCTTCTTAGTCAGGATAAGAGGGATACACTTCTAAAATAACTCCTGCTCACCCCCTTGGTAGCTTGGCACGAGCAGTCAGGCTTATCTCAGAGGCAGTGTGTAAAGCATTTTCACATAACAGACAGTAATACAGTGAAAACACTACATAAGGACACCACGCCAGTTTAGGAAAATATCCAATATTTATCTGTGTCAAACAAGACCACAACGATAGAATTCCAGCATACAGTTATTCAAAAAGACTAATAAAGCAAAAATAGACTTTAAAAACAGGGGCTACCACAGCAGTATGGATCAACAAATCCCACGGCTCTGGCAGCCCGTGGTGGTGCAGCCCAGCTGCGCTATCGGAAGACCCCTTTTAACAGTACCTTTTGTTCCGGCTGACCGCGGCAGTGCGGGTCAGCTGCACCAGGCACCGAGGCTGAGGTGTGAAGCGGAGCGGTGCGGCTTGCAGTGCCCTCATGTTGCATTGCAGGCAGTGGCTTGGATGGTAGTCGTCCAGCAGCGTTGGTTAGACCAGGGATGCAGTGTGAAGTGGGACGGTGCTCGTCGTGGTGCTGACGGTCACAGTGCAAGCAATGGCATCCATCAAAGATCAGCGGTTGATGAGGCTGGCGTCAGTGGGCTTAGGCTGCGGTGTGGGATGGGGCAGTGCTTCGTGTAGCTTATGAGCGGTGCCCCAATACCACGGCGCAGACTATGGTGACGATGTCAGCTGGCAACGGCGTCGCTGGTAAGACCAGGGCGGTTGAGTGAAGTGAGGCAGTGCAAAGTGCGGTGCCCACAGGTTGCGGTGCAAGCAGCGGCTTGGTGGAAGCAGCAGACATCATTGTCGGTGAGACCAGGTTTGCGGTGCAAAGGGCAGCGGTGCCCTCTACTGTGCCTTCAGGTCACAGAACCGCTGGCGGTGTTGGTGACAACGTCGGTTTGTGATTTCCCTCTTTGGCAACTGAGAAACGCGGTCCCAGAGGCGGTACCTAGAGGAAGGCGATGTCTTTGCTGTTTTTGAGACTTCTTGAACAGGGGCCAAGCTCTACTACAAGCCCTTGGAGACACGCATAAAGAAGATTGCAGATGGTTCAGTCCAGGTCTTTCTCTGCCCTAGACAGAAGCAACTACTGCAGACCAATACAGCAAAGTGATAGTCTCTCCTCACAGCGTTCTCAGCTCTTCTTCTTGGCAGATTCCTTGATCCAAAAGAGTTCTAAAGTTCTGGGGTCTGGGCCCCAATATTCATACCACATTTTCCTTTGTTCTCTTGTTGCAAATAGCCTCTTAGGTCAGCCCAAACTAGTTCTGTCCTCTCTGGTCCAGGAGACAGGGCCTATTCAGGTGCAAGTGAAACTCCTCCCACTACTCTAAATGCAGCCCAGGCCCATTCAGCTCAGCTCTGAGTCAACCAGGAAAGGCAGGACCCACCTCAACCCCCCCCCCCCCCAGTGGCTGTCTACAGTCAATAACAAACCAGTAGAGGCACATAGGATGGCTAAGCAAGAAAATGCCCACTTTCCTGACTTCTAGTTCCATATGGACAAGAAGCGGTGCGGATTCTTATCTCTCCGCATTATATCGTTTTGCAGATAGCGTCTAGGACACGGCTATAATTCATATGCGCCAAATGTTAAATACCGATCTGTGAATATTTTCAAATGCACCACGCCTTCACTAATTTGAAGATTCACAGACAGCGTCCAGGATACGATTTTAAATTTAGACGCGTCTAATGTAAAGTGCCAATTCATGAATATTTCCCAAACACATCGTGCCTTCACTAATTCTGAAGAAGTGTTTTTGAAATGAATGGTGCATCAATCCAATTGTTCTGGCTCCTTAAAAGAAATTACATAAGGAGATTGTTTGGTTCTTTAAATCAACCCTAAGTCCTGAAGAAGGTCTGACGGTCTTACTGCCAACACAGACCGAAACGTCGAACGCAACCTCTATTTCTTGGTTCATTGATTGTTTTAAAGGAATCTTTTCTGTTGTTTCAGATTGTTTCCCATTCGAATTCATAGAATAGATGTATACATCGTTTTATTGTAGGCAAATTAACATTACCTCAAGAACTATGTTTGGTTGATCTCTCCTTACTCAATTTCCCTGATTTAGATTTGTTCATATATTAAATATATGTTGTTTTTGAAGTAAAGTCTGCCCCGTGTGTTACATTGCATGACTTTTGAGACAGATAACTGCTCAGTTAAGTTACCCTTTCATTGTTTGATTTGCTATCATTGGCTCACCACTAATTAGTGTTGAACAACTACAAACTACCATTGAGACAAGATCTCTGAAATGTATTCACAAACAAAATCCCTTGTAGGCAATCCTTTATTTACTTTAAGCTTTATCGCCCAAGCCTCCAAGGGTATATTGGGTTTCCCACTTTTTTTTTTTTACACTTTCTCAAAGTGGCATTTTCAAACACAAAATTTAAAAACCATCTTTACTAAAAGATGTGTTATTAAATTCTGAGTTCAGAGAACCTAAACTCCATCTTTCTATCTTGTCCTATAGGATAGTTATACTTGTAAGATGTTACAACTAAACTCCCATGCTAGCCTATGGGACAGATAGCCTTTCAATAGTGGAAAACTAAATGCCCTGTATTTCACTATTAGGACATGTCACACACACCTGTACCTGTCCTACCTTTCACATGCACTTCACCCTGCCCATGGGAGGTAACTTGGGCCTACCATAGGAGTGCCTTATATATAAGGAAAAAGAAGGTTTGGTCTGCCAAGTGGCGGCACTTGCTAGGTCGACCGGGCATTAAAAACTGCACCAGTGTAAGGTGGAGTAGGGTTACCCAACATTATAGGATACATACAGGTTGCTCAACTTTGCCCAGATTTAGACTGGCACTAGATCCCCCCATATCACATTCAGCACGGAGGTAGAACAATACTACACAAAGATCCCATTAGCCAAAGTACAAATTAAAGAAAACATGGGCGCCATTCCGAAACTACATGACACTAGGAAAAGATACAGGGGAAGTGTGACATGTAGACCGTCCATTCTCCAAACGGGGGAAATGGATGGAAAGTCCTCAACCCCAGAAACTAACTCCGCAAGTGATGTACATCGCATTCTTGCTTCCTGTAAGGGACCCGTAGAAATAAATAAAAGCTTTTTAAAGAAATAAACAATGATTGCTTTACATCAATGAATGAGGATTGGTGTGGAAAGGCTAGGCGTCTGGCCACATCACCTGCAGGCTGACAACATTTTTTACAGTTTCCTAGTGTTTTCATCAGCTGGTGAAGTATGTCTTCTGTGGCCACACAGAGAAATAAAGGCCGGTGAGGGAGCAGATGCCCATAGGAAAACTGCGCAAGTCACACCTGGTTGCCTCCACAAGATTTGGGATAGGGGCTATATAAGAGGGCTCACAGCTGCTGTTCATCCTCTTTCATCCTGCACAGCCACAGTGAAACTCACCGGCCTGTCCAGCTTTGAGAGCAAAAAATTAATATATAATATTTCTGTTTTTCAATGTCACAAGCAGGGTTGCATGGTGATCCTAACACAAGAAGTAGAAAAAATGCCAGTGGTGGCTCTTGCCATTTTAAAGGGGTGGCCGGTAAAAGTTTGGGATGTGTGTCCTGTGGCAAGCAAGCATAACAAGCAAGCCTGAATGTCATATGTGGGGTTTGGGGAGGGTGGGGTGGTTCTCCCTCCAGGAAATTTTGAAAAAGAAGTGGGAAAATGGTGCATTTTCAAGCACATTTGAGAAAGCGAGAAGGTTCATAAAGCAGTTGTGACAATGTAGACTTAAAATATTGAAACACATAAAAATGTTCCATATCTCACTATATTAAAACTGTTCAATGGTTAGCATAGTGTGTAAATTTTAATTGGACAGTGCGACAAGCAAGGTTAGTAATTATCTTACCTGGACACAGGGTTGTCTCTGCATTGCACCTGCTTGGTAATCAAAGCTGAAAATCTTCCTCCCATATTGATTATCTTATAACAACAAGCGTGTGTATTACAAAATGAAAATGTGAATTATGTTTTGAGCAAAATGTTAACAAGTTGTATTTAACTTAACTAAGTCAGCACACAAGGGTCCCTGCATGCTGCAAACCTTTACATGTGCCAAGCTGCCAGTGCACAGGACAACTAGTGCACAAGTGGAGCAGCCTGCGGGGCTGCAGTTCTTAATGCAGGTTGTGCTCAGGGCTGTCTGCAGAGTTTTCTGGTGCAGGAAGACTTCAGTGCAGCGCTACCTGTACACATGGCTAGCAGAGTGCACAACTGCCTGTAAGGTTGTCAGTGCACAGAACTAACTGTTCAGAAAGCCTGCTGTGCAGGGGTCTGCTCTGTTAGCATGCTAGAGCGCTCATCTGCAACCTGGGCAACTGTGCACAGAGCTAGCAGTGTACAAACCCACCAATGCACAGAGCAGCCTTGCACAGGATTCCACATTTGCAGGGATGCTAGTGTGCACTGCTCCTCAAAGGACTGTCAACATGCACTGTAGCTCTCCTAGCTGAGAGAATATGTGTTCTCTCCCTCTCCTAGCTCTCTACCTCCTCTCTTGGTTTTGCAGAAATTAAACAGTGTTTTGATCTGTACCGAGATTGTAGAAAGGTATTGGGTTCAGCTCTGGTGCACACAAGCGCCAAAAGATACACATTGTAGAAAAACAGTGGCAAGCGTACCAAATTAGGGCATGCAGTGAAGGAAGATAGCCGAAGCAGTAACACACTTAAATTTGAAGAGCGGGAAATTTACCCGACTTTCGTAGCTATGCAGGCCAGGATGGAAGTATAACCTGCAGAAAGACACATAGTACCTAACAAGTCAACTGCCCTGATGAAGTCGTGGGATTGAATCCCTGAAGCGATGAAACAGATGTTGGCTAAAGACTTAAGAAACATTTAAAGAACACAAGAACAAAATAATCTGTGGAAATCTGATACATTACTGTACTTGTTACATGATGATACTAGCATGTGCTGGAGTCTAAAATCATTTGTATTGTTGACCGTGGTCATATATTGGGGAGTGGGGTGTTCTCTCTACCTCATAGCACCTCAATACACTATGGATTATATAAATAAATATGTACAGGTTTTTAGAGCGCCACATCCTTTCAATAGCCTCACCGAAGAAATCAATAAACATACTGCAAAAAGAGGACTTCATTCAATCTAGCAGCAACAGTTGAGTGCAAAGTTCTATAAATGATTTAGGGATACCAAAGAAACAATAAGGGGAAATGAAGACCAATAATACAATGAAGTTGGATACAATTACAATTCCTTTACCGCAACAAATAAATTGAATTATTAAAGTACACAATTTTCTTAAATACAAGAAGAAAATGAGTGGCATACAATCAATTAATCGAACCCGCAAATAGGAGTAAATATGACTAAAAGGATAGAGCCCAGACCCGCCTGTCTAGGGCAAAAGTTTAAACATGAAAAACACTGAGATTGTGATATGATATAAAGAAATTAATGTCCTAGCCCCTAAAGAGAGATCCTCCTATCAGGGTGGGGTTTAGTATAAATTAATTTACAGTACTATAATGATGCTGATGCTCCATACTTTACTTACATTCTAATGGTAAAATAACAAACTAACTAAAACAGATTTGAAAAAACCTTTAAAAACTTGAAGATTATTTAAACAAACGAATTAATTCTTTGGGAAAAGGAGAAAGTCATGAGCTCTAGTTACAGTTTGATATTATTCTGTATAAACAGAGGACCTAACAGACGTAGGCAATGAGGTAGTAGGGCTGGGCATACAAAGAGAATATGATCAATGTTCTGGGTGCCCACATTACACAGATGATTGTATCGCCCTGTGCTTGGGTTACAGGAGTTAACTATTCTCTTCAATCTTTCCTTCAGTTGTCAATACTTGAGATCTCTTTGATAATTGATAGTGCTTTTTAGGTCTCGCTGAGCCAAAGGCTCGAAGAGACATTTTGTATGTGGGATTTTCAAAGTGCTACCCACAGTCTTTTGGCTGGCCTAAACCTTGAGTGCACGATCACATGCACGTGCACAGCTGCTCCCACTCCCCCCTCCCTTCTCTATAGCTTTCTTTCACTTTAGCCGCTTTGACCCTTGCATTCCCCCCTCCCTTCTCACCCAGCCCTTTGATGCTCTGCTCGATTACTTTCACTTTCACCGCTTTGATGTTTGATTTTTATTGCCTTTGTTTATGTGACGGAGATCCATTGCATTTGGCAGAACATTTCTGGGGCAGTATTGCATGAAATACACCAGGTGGCGCTAACGTGTTTTACAGAGCACCATACAGCATTTTGTTCTGCGTTAAAAAAAAGACGCTTTAGGAGCGGAAAGGAGCTATCCCTTTTACTTGTATTAAAATGTATTTTTAAAGGTGTCTCAAAGGGTCCTGAACATAGTTTATACTAGCATGCTCCAATACTGTCCGTATTTCACTCCTGATTGCACTGGCCTTCCAGGTCCTAAGACTCAGACTCATGATTTTACTGTTATTTTAAAACCAATCTAACATTTGTTTTGTTTTAGGTATTACCTTAGTAAAGCATACCTATGTGATCTTACTCTCCTTGGTCAGTGTTTTATTATGGATGACAAGATGTTTTCTCATTAGGACTCGCACCATAAGCCTCTTTCATTCCAAACATCTGGAAACGCATTCGTCTCTGTAACTATATAGTAATGGCTTTCAGTTACAGCTGGCGGAAATTATGCTACACACCTATTTATTGCCTTCAGCAAACGATTCTGCTTTCACTGCTGTGACCATAACTTGCCAAAATATTTTACTGATGCTTTCGGCAGTGTCTCCACTTCTGTCTGATCACTCCTCAAATTACACCTTCCTTAATCCCACCCACAAGTAAGGTAAGCCACTCAATTTTATGTTAATTTCAAACACTTTATCCAAATCTAAACCCATCATCGCTCCATCTGACATCACACATTTCACATGCAAATCAGTTCGCCTCCTTGTAGATCGCTCTCTCATGTACCCATCTGCTGTAGAAAACAGGACCCCACTGCTCTCACTGCTTTCCACGTGATCTTCATAAAGACCTCACTTCAGTCTTGCACTTCAGCTCATACAACTGCTTCATTATCCACCTTGTACCAAAGATAGGCCTCAGCCATGAATTACACTTGAAATAAGAGCACATAACAGTAAATGAGGGCAGCAGTACATAAATGGCGAAAGCACATATTCACTGCTAACTTCTTGGTTAATAACCAAGCCCTTCATACACTGCATAATGATCTAGGAGGTGTCAAATCTATCTATTTCCAGGACCTCATTACCTCACCATCCGCAAGCGCTCTGTGCAAACCTTCATCTCTTTACTCTCTCCATCATCTTCAATTATCAGTATTCTATTGTTCATCCTTACCTGCTCATGACTTCACCCTGCTACATCTGCTCCAAGATTAACACTATAATTAGTCCACAGTGCTCAAGTCCTCACTCGCCTCAACCCTGCGCAGTTACATTATTACGATTTAACACAACATCCTCCTAACAAACGTTTCCTCTTATGAAAGTAGCTAATCCACCCTGTGCCCCCCCTGTAACCATTTCGTCCTCCCTTCATCAAATCTTTGCCTCTTTCATCCAACAGTTTCCCCTGAGTTTCCCTTCGCACTGACTGCCTGTCCTGTAACCGACTACTCAACCCTCTCCTGTGTTCGGGACCCTTCATTCCACTATCCTATCCTCTCCTCTGTTCTTGTCTATGCTCATACTCTTAGATCGTTCTGCCTCTCCTTTGATATTGCTGGTCACCCCACCAGTGGCGGCTGGTGATGTTTCAAAGTGGTAGGGCGGCAGGGGAAGGGGCTCAGGGACACATTAAAAAAATCAACACAACCGCATACAAACTCACAAAAGCACACTAACCATAGATCTGTTAAACATAAAATCTCACTATGAACATATTAAACAAAGCCAGACCTAAAAACAGCTACACATGGAAAACAAGCACAGGGACATGCTGTCCTTCACAATCACACTATGGGTGAAGTGTCCCCAGTCACTTAAGCCAGCACTTTCAAAAATATACCTGCCTTGTGTCATAGCAAACACACCAACAGCCCTCTCACAAACATACAAGATTAAGCCATACACACAGTACCCCTAGTCTTTACACGCAACCTTTGTCTCTCAGATGCACATATCCAACACTGCAGTTACTCCAAGAAACGGTAATACACTTAAGCCCTCTTATGGCAGAAATGTTCATGTATTCCACACCCTCCCTCATCTGCACCCAACTTGTGAGTCTGTAGGGCATCAGTTCATGTTCCCCATCGTGAACAAGGGGAAAAATATTCTTCCCTGACAAGAAGCGGTCACAATCTCTAATATAATTCCTAGGAATCATCAGTGGCTTTATCTTTCCATGGCTGTAGCTGTCCTCCAGTGCAGGAGGTGCAGTGACACAGAGGTTCGGACCCTACTGCACGCCAATTGACCACCACATCTTGAATAATTAAAACAGTTGAGTGATAAATTACATAAACCCGAAAAACATTTTACCACTAAATCGCTCCCTCTCTATCCTTTCCTGTGTGGCCTTCTCCGACAACACAACTCAGCACCCTACAGATATGCAGATATACAGATATGAAGCTGAACTTCCCGACTGATATCTGTTTTTAAACTGAAGGTTACATTTTCTCGCTTGACTCAGCCTTTTATTATCCCAAGGTCAATAAATTAAGTTCAATTAATTTGCATAATGCCATTAATCCTGCGACGAAACTTCCTACAGAGTGGGAGCAAGTGTTATAGCAAAACAAATCATTATTTATTCTTATAACACATATTGGTGATGTAGTAACCAGACGAAAATGAATGCATTTAAATAACATTGAAAAAGTATGATTAACTAAAAGAAAATACGGAATGTACATAACTTTCCTAGGGCATAACGCAGTAGTAATATCCCGTGAACCATGTTTAATATTTAATTCTAATAATGCATATTAAGGACATTGTTAACATGCCGACGTCAGCATCTTCAAATCACGGTTCTGACTTCACATTTTTGTCTTTGAATAATACGCAATTAATTTCTATATGGCCTAATTTTCTCGCTGGCAATCAAGGGATTGGTACAATTAATTCCAACACGCACGACGGTCCATGCACTACTTTCCTTGCTGCTCGGTGCAGATCATGAAATCATTTACAATGTGCCAGAAAATGTCTCCTTTCTACCTTCGTATAGGGAATGGTTCAGTCTTTGACCCGTTCCACAGACATGCCCCTTCTATCAGTTCAGTTGGATGTCTCTTCTATGTTTATTGCCTGTGGAATGTATCCCTCGCTATCGTGTATTGGTAGAATATTATTTCTATTGCGCCCTTTCGGTGGAATTTTCCCCATGCTTTGCATTGAGGCCAAGACAACTGTACTTGATTATGGCTTTACTCATACAACTTGGAAAACTCTAGCTATAAAACACAGCGGCAGCCGGCATGCTCGAGGGAAGGGGAGGGGGGTTCGCGGGGGGGGGGGGGAATAAGGTAACAATAAAATTATAAAATCAAAGATTAAACCTACCTACCTGAGTGGGTGCCGGGGTACCACACCGCCTCCGCTCCAGGCCGGTCACTGGTGAGTCCTCGTGTTCCTGCTGCAGGAAGCAGGCAGCTTCCTGCTTCCCTCCGCTACGCAACGGACGCACTACGCACACCAATCTAAATGCCGATAGGCGCAGCAGGCGAGCGCCCCGGCCGGAACCTTTTCTCTGCATAGAGAAAAAGGGAGAGTGGGTGGTCCTGCTCGAGGGCAGGGGGGGGAGTGGCTTAGCCACTATTGTGGGTATTGACTGTTTGTTCGGCTCAGGGCCGACGGCCAAACAGTCAGTACCCACAACAGTGGGTAAGCCACTCCCCCCCTGCCCGCGAGAAGGACCGCCCACCCTCGCGCCCCCAACCAAGCACAGAGGCACTTCTGCTTTCTCGCAATGCGAGAAGGCAGAAACATAAATAGTCGTTTTTACCGTTTATGTTTCTGTCTTCTCGCACTGCGAGAAAGCAGTGGGGCGACGCCCCCACGCCCTAATGGGGGAGCCGCCACTGCACCCCACACTTTTCTCAATGAGCGCACGGGGCATTAGCTGGGTACCAGCCCTTATGCTCCTCAATAAGCAGCAGCAATCGTTGCAGTTTCACCAAGGTGAGTTTAGTAAAAGTTTATTTTACTACTTTCGATAACTGGTGCCTTTCGCAAACAGAAAAGGTAATGACAATGTATGGCACATTACAAGATGGCATGTTTTAATACTAGGGCTTCTGATTATATGCATAACGTTTGATCTAGCAGACATGATTGAACATATGGTGAGACCCTTAAATGAAGGCTTAGGGCTCAAATCACAAAGGGACTAATATGCAATAAAGTTACGTGTCTCTTCACTCATGGCAGAATTTCCGCACTGCACTCACTGCAGTGCGCTGGACAGAGAGGCTGCCCAGAGTGCAAAGACTCCACACTTGTACCTTTACTACACGTAAGTCCCTTTGCAAATCAGACCCTTAACCTCTACTTCTTTGTGATTTTTAAAATAAAGAGAGGGAAGCATTTATAGTAAAAATGGAAAACTCGTGTCTCTATTTACAATGCAGTTATTGGTTGTTTTTAACTTTCAAGAAAATAACACATTTGTTCTTAAACGACATCCATATCTTAAATCACACATTTTATGATTTTGACATTTTGAATTTCATGTCATACCCTTCACTTGTGCCCATTCCCGACTTCTTATACCCTTGTTATCTAGCAGTGCTTTCAACAACACAGGCCATCAAATTCTGGACGGAACGGCCCTAAACGGTTTCGCCCATACCTCTATAATCACACTCAAATGCTAACAAGCATTGGCATAGCCAATAGGTCCCGCCTTTGGGACCTTATAAGTGTTTAGTTATCCAGCACAGTATCCTTGGTGCAGTAACATTAACTGTTGCATGGCTAAACACTTATAAGGTCCCAAAGGCGAGACCTATTGGCTATGCCAATGCTTGTTTATGAAAGCTTTGAGTTCCCTGGGTGAAAGAGAGAGCACTAGCTCCTCTTGTGTGCAAAAGAGATTTATTGCTGAAGTGAAGTCATATGCAAATGAGTATTTGTCAGTCTTTGCATCAAAGATCTCCCGACTTAGCAAACCCCTTATTGTATTCGTGTCACTATACTTTAGCAGGTATCGCCAGCGGATTACTCTAGCTAAGCCTTGGACGAATGAACTTATCAAACCAAATTCCAGGCGAATGGCTCTAGTGATCAATGTGGAATTTGTTCTCAGTGTTTCCAGCTATTATTTTACTCAAATAAAGATAGGAATCTACAGTCTCGTGTTTCTCAGAGCCTATGCCCCTGACAAAGTTGCAATCTTTCCTATTCTTTCTATTTTTTAGAATCCAAATGTAACTTTTCCATGTGATTATCTTCAAGTATTGAGACATCGTATATATCTGTAGAGCCTTCAGCTTCTTACTCAACCCTAAGGGAGTCACATCCATAATTATAATATTGTCTGCATACATTAAACACGGAAAAGGGCGGCCGCCTATCTTTGGAGCGTCGCCTTCTTGGGAAGAAAAACAGTCCGGAAGATCAGCCACATAAAGGGAGAAGAAGATCAGTGCTAATAGACAGCCTTGATTCAGGCCATTTTTTGTAGGAATTGTGGCTGAAAGGCCTTGATCTCCTCCTAGAAGAACCTGAGACCATGTATTGGAGTGCAGAGCTATACTTGACAGATAAAAGGGGAGGGGGGATTCCCATTTTTTGAAGTTTTTTCAGAGTAATAGGCGATTTATCTTATCGAAGGCTGTTGGAAAATCTATAAAAGCCACAAATATGTGTGAGTTGCGAAATTAAGTGTACTTCTCTTCAATTAATTTCAACATACAAATATTATCTATGGTACAATGATCTTTCCTAAATCCGGCTTCTTCTAAGGGGAGGATTTTCTCTTCAGACACCCAATCTTTAAGATGATCCAGTACGCCACACACAAAAACTTTCCCAACTGAGTCTAATAGGGCTATTTGCCGGTAGTTGCCTGGGTGGTGCCTAAGCTCGTTTTTGTGGAATTAAAATACTACTAGACCAGGAGGAGGAATCTTTCCTAGCTGGTAACAACATCTAAAGCGAGGGGCAAGGAGTGTTGTGCTGTTACACAGATTGACAGTAGTGCCAAGATTGGATCGGGCAGTCAAACTCATCGCTCATTAGGAAACTGGAGGCTGCAACTTTGATTCACCTCTGGCTGGCCAGTGAGAGGCAGCAGTCAACCTGAAATGCACACTTTGTGGGCCCAGATGCGCTTGCTGTTGTGTATGATTTCAGTCAAATTCAATATTGTTTAAGCCTCACACCCTCAGGCCCACATGCACTGGCTTCCAGGAGCCGCTTCAGACAACCGGCCCGCGGCTTAAGGCTGACTGCAGCAGGCAGAATAAAATAAACCTTAAAGTACATATGTTATTATTATGCTTCAATGGGCATCGGCCCTGAGGACACTTGAACTCTTTATGGAGGCGGCTTGGTGGCTAGATAACATTTCAGCTCTTGAGCCTTGCTGGCTCCATGTGGTGGCTTAGATTGGGCATGCTCTGACCTGTGTGTGCTTCTATTTGTTTTGGGGGCACAGGAGCCTTTGGGCAGCAGCCATTTTTGGAGGTCGTTAGATTCCCACATCATCCACAGCACTGAACACTTTCACTGGAGCTTTTTGTGAGTGCAGAGCGAGTTGACCCTTTACATTTATCGCAGGCACGAGCCCCCTCCCCCTGAATGAGAATTTTACTGTAAATTTTACACTGCAGTTAATATGGCACTTTAAAGTTTAGTGTATATACTGCATAAAGCTGTATGATAACTACCACCCTCCCTTATGCTTGATTCCGGACTGTGCCTCGGCTTTTCTTCATTGGCCTGAGTCCTGGTTGTATCTCGGAATTTCTACCGTTCAACCATGCGCCCACCTTACCCCACCCGGAACTTGAATCTTGTGCGCTACGGACCCAACTCCTGGTCCATTAACTACCCAGACAAAATGACCAGTAATGCAAAAAAGAACTTCAAGCATAGTACTCTAAAACAACACCCGGAAACACTCATTGTTGATAACTACCACACAGCGTCCAACGGAAACACGAAAACTACCTTCATTTTCTACACAAATCGCCTGGCTAAAGGGAAAACTCCTTCTCTCTTCACCTTCAAGTCGCCAAGTCAGTAATCATTCCCTATGGTGAAAAAATCTCCATGATTCAAAGAGATTGAAAATAGCATAAAAGCATAGTTTAAACAGCTTGGTAATATGTTGGCGTCTGACTTGTTGACCGCATTACAAGAACCCTGCTGTAACTGATAATGATTATGTTTGTATTCTAGAAACCCCTGAAGAAGGGATTTTTTCCCGAAATGCATTGGGTGATTTTAAATAAAGTGCGGCATGTGGAAACAATCTTCCTCCAGTGGTTTTATGAAAAGTGAATGAACGTACATGAAAATCAGTAAAATGAATTGAAAAAAAAGAAGAGAATCAAGGATGAATAATTTTGGACAAAATTGAGGATTAAGAATTATGAATTTAATTCATTGGATTCGTTGGCAATTGGCTGTACAGCTTGATGGGGATCGCAAAATGGTCCCCTTGTGTTTCTACTATGTTGCAGCGCACGTGGACGGAGCGCAGAGCAAGCGAGCACGCCTACTAGTTTAAACTGGAGAGTACATCACAAGGAACATTAATTAAAATTTGAGTACAGAGGAGTGCATCTTACCTTCTATGTTTTTTCACTGAAAAAATCTCCACCACCATCTCCCGACCTTCAAAGGGGAACTCACCATCTCCATCTACAGAACTGGAACCATTCTCATACAGGCCACCGACCCGCACCTCACCACTTTTGACTGCCACTTCACCACACTTCTTTCCTCGTTAACTCAACTGAGCCGTCAAACCATATCCCCCCAACCCACCATCACCCTTACTAATAACGTGGAACTGATCCACTCTCCCTGCCCTGAAGAACTTCTCTTCAACTCATGAACATCCACCATCACTCACTATAATCACACTACCCCCATCATTACACTACGCCGCCAAACACCCACAACTATTACATCTACTGAGCACACTAGGAACAACAAAGTCACAACTAACAAACACCACAAGACCGATCCAGATCTTGACAGCTCGGACTCTAACCTCTGCCCTCCCGCGACCGAAATCCCCACAGGCACTCTCCGCCCGACCCCTGATAATCTGAACCCTCCCTCACAAACTACCTCTTCCTCCAACACAGACCCTTTTCCCCCGACCCTTACTTCCCCCATGTCCAACGTCATCTACAATCAAGTGGTCACTCTCCCCCCTACTACCACTGCACACTCCCCCTCCGTTGTCCCACATCCACAGACACAACCGGTCTCCACCGATTACCTCACTGACAACCCCCGTGACATCCCCATGGCCAACGTCGTCACCAATCCTATAAACTCGTTCCCCCCTATTATCACTACACGCTCCCCCTCCGCCGTCGCTCACCCACATACACAACCTGCCTCCACCGCTAATCTCATTGACACTCCCGGAACTCTGATTTCTTACCTAGAATTTCTCTCCCTCCTCACTTGGACAGTAGACCCTCTACTCCTCCTTTGAACTCCTTGAATGGGAGCAATACTTATCCGGCTCCCCGCGTCCAACCTCTCCCCTCTCCTAATCCCACTGATTCTGTCCAATCCCCGACCACTGTCCACTCTCCCTCCAAAGACTCAAATCATTCTCGGCCCCTGCCTAAAACCTTAAACTTTTTCAGCTCAATAGCACAGCAACTGAACAGAATGGAGCTGAAAATTAACTCCCTTGCTGCTGATTTCCTATACTTACAACAAGATCTTCTCAACAGGACCAAGCCGCCGTGCTCCCTCTCCCCGAGAAGATTTCCTCCCACCCCACTCAATACCACTCCCTTGGCCCATCAGTGCACCCCTCGTCCCTCCAGTCCGTCAGCGAGTCAGGCACCTCAACCCAACCGGGATCGCCAACCCTTTTCGATACCTAAACCTGATGAGATCAACGACTCTTGCCTTGCTCTGAGCCAGAAGTCAGCCCCTTTCCCCATCCTTGTTATTATCGGCACTAACAGAATTCCTAAAAATGTCCACTCGCCTAGACCTCCTGCTCAATACTCCTCTATCCACCTTACTCCCCCCATCATCGAGGCTCCCCGTCCTCTCTCTTGCATGCTCCTCAACTGCAGATCAGCAGTACAACAAGCCACAGACATTGATGAAGCTCTTCTCGCTGAAGAAATTGACATCGCTTTCCTCACTGAATCCTGGCACAATGTCCACTTCAACCCCCTTTCTTGACATTCTCACCCCTCCAGGGTACACCATCATCAGACAAGACAGACCGATCAAAACGGGGGGAGGACTAGCCATCATCCACAAGGCAGGAATACAGATTACCAAACTTAAACCTGCAGAATAACTATCGTTTGAATAGCTGGGTGTCGAACTCACTGCCAAGGGCACCTCACCCATCAAATTCCACACCATCTACCATCCTCCTGGAGAGCATACCCTTTTCCCCGAAGAACTAACAGACCTAATATCACGGTTCTCCATGGCAGACACTAAAGACTTGTTCCTGGGTGACCTCAATATCCACTGGAACGACCCAGAGGACTCCACTGCCCACTTTAACTAAAAAATGACTGAGGTTCTAGACCAAGTAGCTCCTCTCAAACTCAAACAATTGAGGCAAACCAAATCTAAACCCTGGTTTAACGTGGATCTGAATGAGGAAAGACGTCAACTGACACAAATGGAAAAGTCTTGGAGACTAAACCCCTCAACCTTACACCTAGCGCAACTTAGATCTGCTCGGCAAGCATACAAAAAACACATTTTCAGTGAAAAGGCGTCTTTCTTCCGCAGCCAACTAGATCTGGCAAAAAATAGACCGAGAGAACTCTTCAACATTGTTAAAAGCCAAACTAACTGCACTCCCTCTCAAGAAATCAAAGCCACCAATGACCGTTGTGAAGAAATTGCCACCTTCTTCACCAATAAAGTCTCGAAAATGTATCAATCCTTCATCCAAACCTCTAACCCTCCTCCCCTCTTAACCTGCCCCACTCTAACCACCCATGATCATTCAGAAAGAGTTCTTACCAAGGACAATCAGGTCTGCCTCCAGCTAAAAAACAATGCACATTGGTCCGACTTTGAGCTAATGTCGGAAAAGTAGGTTTTCAGTATAATTTCTAACCTCAAACCTTCCTCCCACACTATGGACCCCATCCCATCCACAATCATAAAATAACTTAACCACACCATTTCCCCTTTCTGGACTAAAATCATCAATGCCTCTCTCACCTCAGGCTGTGTCCCAGACTCCCTTGAACTTGGACAAATCACACCCATTCTCAAAAAAACAGGGGGCCGACCCTAATTTTCTCAACAACCTCAGACCTATCTCCAACCTCCCATTCCTTGCAAAAACATTGGAGAAATGCGTTCTCCACCAACTCAACAAACACATTGATGAGTTCAACCTCCTCAACACCTTTCAGTCAGGATTCAGGAAAGGCTGAAGCACGGAAACAGCTATGCTCAACGTCTCTGACGATATTCACAAGACTTTAGATGAAGGTGATGCCTGCCTACTCATCCTTATTGACCTATCTGGGGCATTCGACACAGTAAATCATCCAGCGCTTCTGGAGACCTTGTCGAAGCGCTCCGGCATCAATGGCACAGTACTAAAATGGTTCACCTCCTTCCTTCAACACCGCTCGCAACAAGTTAAAATCAACGCCTGTCTCTTGAAGCCAACAAAAGTCACACTTGGGGTCCCGCAAGGCTCAATCCTCTCCTCAGCCCTCTTCAATCTTTTCATGGAGCCTCTCACAATCATTTTGAAAAAAGCTGGAGTGAATTACCACCTTTACGCTGATGACACCCACATCTATTTCAAAATCAAGTCTCCCAGCGACATCCAACACCTCAATACCATTCTAACCGAGATCCAAACTTGGTTCAATGCTAAACACTTAAAGCTCAACCCAGATAAGACAGAACTAATCCTATTCTCTCCAAAAAGTAACCATCGTCCAATCCAAGAGTGGCTCAAGAATCTGGTCGCCCTAAACTGCCCCATCGTCCTATCCGACTCAGTTAAGTCTCTAAGCATCACCCTTGACAAGAACTTATCTATGAAGGCCCACATCAAAAACTCTGCAAAAAGTGCTCTTTTCTCTCTAAAACACCTCAAGAAATTGAAACCTTTTCTTCCCCATGATGACCTCAAGACAGTAGTCCAATCCCTAGTTCTCTCTAAAATCGACTACGGGAACGCCATCCTAACAGGGACTCCAAAAGCTCACCTAGCCCCTCTAAGGGCAGTGTTGAACATGGCCGCTCGACTCGTATCCGGAGTAAAAAGATTTGAACACATCACTCCAGCTCTCAACTCCCTCAACTGGCTCCCCATGGAAGGGAGGTGTATTTACAAACTGGCCTGCTTCACACACAAAGCCCTTCACTCTCCGGCCCCTAACTACCTGAACAACAAACTGTTAAGAGCAGGTCAATCCAGAACGCTGAGAAGCTCCAACTCACTCCTTCTTATTCCTCCGAAACTGAAAAAGAAAACCACACAATACCGATCGTTCTCTGGCAATGCTCTCAGGATGTGGAACGCTCTCCCTAGAGTCCTCAGATGCAACCCCTCCTTCTCCTGTTTCAAAAGGGACCTGAAAATCCATCTCCTTGACAAATACTTTCCTGACCAACGCCAACTAACCTAGACTTCAATATCCAAGTTTACTCCTCTCTCTTGACATTCAAGGATAGTTGGTGCCCGGACTGTGTTAACCACCTTATCCTCCATGCTGTATTTTTTCTATCCCTTGTTTTGCTTCCTTACTGCCTCCCTACTTTGTAATGCAATCTCCGTCTGTTTTTCTTTACAGTATGTATGTAAAGCGCTCTGGTACCTACGGGTCAAGCTAGCGCTATATAAAACTTTTAAAATAAAATAAAATAAAAAAATGTATAAGGGGGTAGGCCAATTATGAGTGGGGCAACGCCCCAAAGAAGGAACCAGCCCTGCAAAACGTCCAAAACATAGAGATGGGCTGCAGATTTGATGTCCTCGGGCCATAGGGGACCTGAGACGAAAGCAACAGCGACCCCTTTATCCATTAAAGGGCAGGTGATATTCTGACAACTAGAGGGGTTGGATTTCAATCACTCCGTGTTTCACGAGTGCAACAACTCAAGCATTACCAGGAGGCCACAGACCCACTTAAGAACAGCGAGCACCAGATGCCATGTACTATGCAAAATATTATATTCTCGAAATTGTATTCCTGGTTTCTTTGGCTTGGTATTCAGGATCAGGTGTCAGCGATTGGATTTTAACAAAGTTTCATACTCTGATCGTCCGTAAATTAACCCTGTGTGTCAATAAGATTTAAAAAAAACTTGAGATAGTTTCTCCCAACCAAAAACTGTGTGGTCTTCTTTGTGTTGCGCGCAGAAACTATGATTGGGTTTCAATCACGAATGAGGCTTAGTGTGGAAACGCTTCTAGTTTTCTAGGGTTGCAAGCACCACTGTTTGCGGCGTCACGGAACGGAAGGAGGCTGGACTGTCAACAAACACGAGTGCGGCGGTAAAGGTCGCTTGCGAAAACCTGCGATCGTTTGCAGAGAGGTCATATCGGCAGGCGGCATTTCATCAGCTCACGATCTCCAGGGCACTCGCGTTGGGCGGGTTAGCAACTAACGTAGGCAGCGCGTGTGTCACGTGACTACCTTGTAACCCTGGAGGCCGGGTAGGAGGAGGTTTCGATCCATAGGGGGGGTGGCGGATAACTTTCTCATAGCTGTGGGGTGTGTTAGGGCAGCTATCGGCATGCCTCATTCAGACACCTTTGACGACGTAGAGGAGTGGGAAGGTGTGGGAGCGCTGCAGCCTCCTCCCTGTCATTCAGCAACAGCAGCATGTCCGAAGAGCACGCGGATTTCAACAGAGGCAACCCCAAACTCAACGATTTGCCTAGCCACACCGCAGTAGTGAAGAAGGCAATCCTTTTCCTACGGCAGAAAGCTGAGACCGAGGGCTCGCGCTGGCCCCTGGGTTTGTCGGATGAGTTCTTGCTTCGATTTCTTCGAGCCAGAGATTTCCACATTGACCCGGCATTCAAGGTAAACAAACGCACGTTTCCGTCTCACTGGTTCATATTGCGGTCTACGGTGGTTTCCATTGCAAACCTCTGCGCGGTTCTCTTGCATACACTTGGAGTTACTCATTATTTGCGAGGCACAGCGTTCGCCAGTTACCTTGCCTCGTGCTGTCTGTGGCTGTGATTCCGCAAGGAGAGGTTCTCTACCGATTTTGTTCCTCTACCACATTGGTGTCGGTGGGTAGTATATCTGATGTGGGTTATCCTCCCAGAGGTGTTTTGTAGGTTGGGGTTATTGTAACCTTCCTAGCTTTTTGCCTAATCTGTGTCAGCAGTGGTAGTGCGTGGCGTGGGGGTTAAGTGGGTCTTGTGCCTGTCACAGTGATCTAGGTGGCTTCATGTCAGAGTATTTCTAGTACAAAGTTTGTGAGTTCTTCTGGGGTGTATTGTTCCAGATCTAGATTTTATAAGAAACAAAACACTCTTGGTTATTGTTTATCCTTCTCTATGCAACAAGTGTGCCCCTATCATCCAGTCTCTTTTGTTCTTGGGTGCACTGAACCCGCTTTGTTGTCTGTTTCCTGACCCAATGTGTCTAAATTGGGAGGTCCAAGTGCCCCTGTACCCATGTTTCCTTGCCTCACGAGAGCCGTCCCTGAGGTCGTCTTACCCCATGTCCACCTGTTATCTCTAATAAAAATAACATTGACTCTCCAAGAGTGGTTCTACTTGAAAACAGTTTCCCTCTCAGAAAAAATACCATCATAGATGCCAACAGGTTACATGTCATGTGTGCAACTTTGTGCCAGTAATGGCTTTTTAGTCAACAACATTTTCTTTGCATGTTGGTAGTTTTAAACCAATATTTCTATTGGAGAAGAGTGAAAGTAGAAGCTAAAGAGTTTAACATATTTTAAGTAAGAAAGTCAGGCTAACAAATGGTGTCATTCATAATATGGAGCCAGTGGTAAGTGATATAACATATGTATTCTGATCATCTTTATATGCTGGATAGTATATGCGGTAGAAATTGTGGCTGAGTGTTTAATTCTCCCAGGGTACACTGTGACACATCTCATGGTTGCAGTGTGTCGTATGGCCTTTCTCTGGTTGGACTACCCTGTTGTTGCAATTTTTTTTATCACTTTTGTATTGTGGTGATCATTTTGCCTAAATTATATCTTATTAGGTGTTTAGAGTTACAGAAACTGCTATAAAAACAGGTTCAAATGTCTCAAGATTCACTAGAATGTGCCAAGGATACAAGGGTATATCTAAGGGTTCTTCCTAGAGTCTGGGGTAATTACAAAGTGCAAAAGCATGCTCAGTGCTCGCATGTGGTTCACACACAATATATAAAAGGCTTGCAGTGTGAAAACAGGAACTCCAAATGACCAAAGGGTAACCAAATATAGCTTCGTTTCCAATATTTGCAGTTGACAATAATATTGAGAACATATCAAAATTTGGCTTATGAATTAAAAGTCTACTGCATTTCAACCCAACCGAATAAATGGGTCATCAGGACAGTAGAATAAAACATTCAGAGGGAAGGAATATAGGCAGGCTAGAGGTCCCAGTTTGAATCACCAGGCCAAGGCTAGTGTACAGCACCTTTTGAAAAGAGAAGGTCCATCGAGAAGGCAGTAGGGCACTGCTCGGTATATTCCATCATTTAACCCGTAATAAGACTCGGGGACGTTTCAGTGTCCAAATATTGGAAAGCAAAACTATAATTGGATTATTTTTGAGAATTTGGAGTTCCTGTTTTTTCAGTCTAAGGCGTTTATATAATGTGTGGGTGAATCACTGGTGAGCACCGAGCGCATTTGCTGCACTCTTTGTTCATCAGTGTATCGTCCATTGTTTACATTAATAATTCACTTGACATATCTGTGCCTGGCATGCTGTTTGTCTCTTCCAATAGGTTTTGTCTGTTCATATCTATCTCCTATGGTTCTTATGACCAATATTGTGCATGTAGATGCTTTTGCTCAGTTGGATATAACTTTTTACAATAGTATTTCCTTAATTTCTTTGTTGTAATTATTTTTATTGGTACCAGTTCCAAAAAATAACAACTGCGACAATGCCAAACAATCAAATCAGCTTTATTCGAAAACACATAGTGTATTATAAAAGCTACATAAAATGACTTCTGAGTTAAAAGCACGTCGTTAAAAACAAAAAGCAAGTCAATAAAATGAGAAAATAAAAACAAAATGGATAGAAACAGGCTTAGACCTCCTCTGTAAACAATAACATTTCTACAACTGCTTCATATGGCTTATAACAGCCAATAAGTATCGTGACAGTACAACACATATGTACAAGCATGGTAGTGTTTGAAAATACATAAAAGCTGGGCGACATTGCACAATCAAAGTTGTTTTAGCAGCGGCTTAATAAGGCATTTTCTCAACTCTGTAAAACAAACACAAAACCAGAATATGAATAGTCCTTTGTTTAGAAACTTTGTCACATGGACATAACTCGAGATCGGAGGCCCAGTTGTTAATATTTGGAAAGGTCGTTAAATAATGAAAAATATCCAGCAGAAACCTAGTCAGGACAAATCTGTGCTGATGGTTATTTACGTTGGCTAGATAGGGTTGCATATCATGGCTGGTCAGAATTAACTGGTTCTTCTGCACAGAGGGTTTCATAATCTCAGTGGTTATCCTAAATCCTCTAATAGAGATAAGCATTTTAATTTAAGAGATTTCTTTGGATACTGCCAACAAGCTCCGGGTGGTCAAAAAACTGAGACAATGTATATCCATCATGGGTACAGAAGAGATGGACAATCATCAATAGCAAGACATGCATACCCAACAATGGGAGCGCAACAAATCTAACAGTGTGGAGAAGACGTGTGAGGGATGGGAAAGGGAAAGAGCAGAACCCAAGAGGGCGAAAGAGCGGGAGTAAAGAGGAAGGAGAGAGAAGAAAGTTGTGCGAAATTAGTGGTGAGACTGGAAGCTGGGGAACAGAGGACGGGTGAGCTGTGCGAGCAAGCTACATCCGCAGGCGGCCTGGTGGTGAGGCGAGGGCCAGGAAGGGTGATGCGAAGGGGGCAGGAAAGGAAACGGGAGGGGGCAGGGGAACCCAAAGTAACCAAGGATAGGGCCAGGGCTCGGTCGGTCTTTCAATATTTCCTTGATTTTGAATGTGGTTGTAAATGTTAGGAAAGACTAGAGCACATTTGTGGCAAAATTCCGGCAGTGCATTGGTTAGTGCCAAAAAGAGTTTTACCCCACTTTAACAATGACACACAATTTCTCAGAGGTGAGAAATGTCAACCTTTTCTGGGCAGCCCTTGATTATTGTTAGTGAAACACAAACGTTTCTCTTTGTAGAAGTCTAAAATTTACCAGTGTACGCCCTATGAAGATATCACTTTCCTTGTGTGTGTTTTTATTTTAATTAAATGTCTCTGCAACTACTTAGCTGCTGCAGCTTTTTTTTTCTCCAGCCTCTTGTTCACCCACCCATCTCAGTTGTGCACCTTGAAGCATTAACGTTATTGTCCTTCTAATCTGTTGAGATGGAATTCCGTACATTCTGGTATTGTCGCTCAGATTTTTCTCTTGTGGTTTGTCAGACAAAAGAAATCCTTATTTCTGTTGCTGCTGTGGATTAAACACCGCCAGCAGTGGGCATTTTTGGTATTTCGCGAAAGTACTACAGAATTTCCCTAATATATATACATAATAAATGCAGAACTGAAGCACAGCACTTCTCGAGCGCATATTAGAGTAGCAAGCGTGGGAGAGTTAACACATAAAAGGAACATGTCTATGCTTTGCGGTATGTTTAGCAAGTGGTTGTCTGTGCTTTTATATATTCTTTGACTTTTTTGTACTCTGCAGCTTTAAAACTTTTGCAAACTTTCATAGCTTTTGGAGTTGGCCCAAATATATTTCATAATACATTGTGTAACCTTTCTCTAGTGCTAATCATATTATAAGGGCTCTTTAAATGGTTTGACTATTTCGCTTTTGAACACTTAACTTGATGAGGCACTGTCTTTTAAAAATACATTTCTTGACATTGAGAACGGGGTATCTTTCCAGCCCCCAACCCATGTCTCAAGCAGAGTATGTGGACACAGTGCAGGAGTGGAGCTTCAGTGGGAAAGTTTCTCCTTTGTGCATGTTATTTTAATGTTAGACACGCCCTTTACTTCTATGAAGTAAGACTGGAGAGATGGTCCTCTACAAGACTTTTGAGACAGAGATATTCTAGTTGGTTGTGCAAGACAAGCACATGATGTGTTTCACTGCAGGTTTAATTTCCAGAGAAGCAAATCCACCAAACTTCAGAGGAGGGGCGTGTACAGCGTTATTATGTATGCAACCATTATGAATGAGGTTTAATTTGGTTCTGCTTTGCGTACAGTTTTTTTAAATTTTTTTTATTATAAGTGTTTCATTTGGGGGCATCTTTTTATAGGCCTACATGCATGCCGTCGGGGGCACATGTGAAATACTCTTCCAGGAGGCTTTGTAAATCATTATCTTCAGGGCTCAATGGTGACATCAGCATTTGAATACTCGGAGATAAAAAATCCTTCCTGGTATTCCTCGAGCGTTGCTTGGAATTCATTGGCATGATGTCTGTACATAATTGGGCTAAGGGTGCCACCTTATTGTGGTTTTTTTCTGTTCCAGCCTGCCGTAATTTTTTTCAGTTCCTTACTAAAAAATTCACAAGTCTACACCTGCAGATTGCCTCTTTTATTTGGATTGCAGTTCTGTGTTTGAGGATTCACATATAGTTCCTAGAGTACTGCTTCAATTCTTTGATCGCTTTAGACTTCCATCATTACTGCTACAGACCAGTTTATATTCATGTGATTCGGAAACTGCACATGCTAAGTAGGGAGGTTTTGCGCTTTTGCACCCACAACCTATATTTTTCTTTCTCCCCAAGGATTTTATTTCTTCTGGAAAATCATTTCTCTACACCCTCATAAAATGGGAGTACAGAAGAAATATTCCACCCCTTTAAACTCTTCTAAAATACATTTGATGGGAGTAGTGATTTTGTTATGGTTTTAGGACGAAAACCTCTGTTAAGATTGTTTGTCAATATGTACAAAGTTATGACTTCGAGGGTGCTTGCATTTGTAATCGTCACTCCTCCGCCCATTCCCTGGAACACCCATGATCTTGCGCCTAAACCTACAAAGGTAGAGAATCTGTCATAATCTGTCTGCCTTTCAACATGGTATATGAATTTAAATATACAAAATTCTCCAACCAGGTGTTGTGAATCAGGATGTGAAGATGTGAAATTAGAATCGCAAATTACTTTTTTTTTTAGAATCCTTGAGTTACATTTACAAAAACATTTGTCAAGCGGGTGCTTAATAGTTCGTCCTCCGTGCTAAAATGAATAAAATGGTCATTCAAAGAAAGGACACTTTTCCATTTTTTTTGTCACTTACATGTTTGCTTGTAAGGGGACGGTGGAGTGCATGTTTTATACGGAAAAACGTTCAGGTTTCTATATAAATGTTACTGTCAATCAGAAACTTCAGGATTCTTTGGTTCATAAGGTTGAAAAACAGTTTGTTCATGTTACCCCTCAAATACATGCCTCCATTGTTTGAGTCAAGGGCTCCCCCATATTTATAGAATACAGTAATGGATGAGCCGCCCTTCATTCAGGCCAGGCGTTTGTTGAGCGCACAGACTGCCTTATGCATTTCGAATACAAGTTGCAAATCTGATACAGTATGTAATACAAATTTATTGAGTGTCTCATCTAGTTCTTGTAACGTGAGCCTCGACATTTTTCTTTTACAGTGAATGACCTCATTTAATTTGATTTTGCTTGTTGGTGTCTGATTTTCCTTCAGGAAATCTGGTTTATAAAAATTAACTTTCTGAGGTTCATCCCCTGCGATATCACTTTATCTGTATTTCTAAAGTATTCAATTTTACACCCACTACCTCCTTCAAAGACCTAATAGCTGAGTTGTCGCTAAATCTAGCTGAGCCAGTTTGCTTTTAATGTATTCATCTGTTTTCCGTTCCATTTTCTTGTATTCTATTCCCTGAGCGTGCAAGGGTGTTTTGAGAGTACCTCGGGCTGTACAGCCTCCATTACAAACTATGTAACCAGATGACCATTGTGTTCATCTTCTTTTCGCTGTTCTTTCTTAATTGATACTGTTGCTCTGCTGAGGAGGAGTGTGGTTGCATCTCGGAAAACCTGTTTTTTATGTGAGCTTGTCAGTTTGCACATCCTGTTAACTCCTGAACTGCAGTGGCTTTTCCATCCCAGTGTTGAGCGCATTTTCTTTTTGCCATTTGGGGTACTTTACCCTCACGCCTCCAAAACATTTTTTCCACATAAGTGTGGTAACACCATGGGGATTCTAAAGGGATCTGGGGTTTGTGGCATTCCCTGAAGGGGACTGAGAAAATAGCCTAAATCGATCTAGTTTGGTTTTTTGGGTGAAAAATGGGAAAACAATACTCCGCAAAAAAGTGTAATTTCTCTCCCATCCCTCCCCCCCCCCCCCCCCCCCCCCAAAAAAAAAACCAACCAAAAACTGGCATCAATGAAACGTTTGCTGTGCTAAAATCACCGTCTTCCCAGTTTAATTTTCCACTTTTGGATTTGGATTTTTACTAAGAAGTGGCCCATTTTAACAAATGTTTGTGCTTTCAAATTACTTCCAGTTCATGGTGAAAAGGAATATGAAAGCCATGGGTGATGTCAGAAAGCTATACATCCCTGAAAAGTAGACACAATTCTGAATTCAGCACTGGGTAATTTGTGTAGATTGCTCAAGGATTTGACATAGAAAATAACTCTTGAAATGAAAAAATATATAAATGTAAATGAGTAGGAGAAAACAGCCATTTCCTACAAATTTTAATCTAACTTTTTGAGACTATGCCAATTTACAAAAGCAGGAGGGCGTGGCTTAGCCGGCTGCAAGATGGCCGCACTCTGAGTGGGCTCTGCCGGCCAAGCTGTTAATCCGCCATAATTCTGCAGACATCGATGGAGCCGTCTCCATAATCCACGCTATCCTGACTCTCCTTACCACTGATTGATCCTCCACCGGGCCCCCGCTGCAGCCGCAACATCTAGATCCACCGCTGGGACGGGACGCTGCGACTGGGCCCTCCTGTTGGCGTGCGGCCGGGTGCCCGAGTCGAGTTACTGTGGCGCTGCCGAATCGCTGCATCACCCGTGCTGATCCTCAAGGACCGGATCGCTTCACCGGAGCCAGCCTGCCGCCCTGCCTCTCCTGACCTGGTGAGTCGCGTCACTGCGGGGGTTCCTGCAGCAGGGTAGGGGGCGGATGTGTCGTACCATGGGGACTGGGCCTCTCTCCGCTTGGCCGCCATCTGTCACCACCCGTTCCCATTGCCTTAAGTCGCTCCCCCAACGCCCGCGACGTGGGTGGCGCACTTCCCGCGACTCCCTGCTGCCCTTGCCCCCGCGGGCGCTGACTCCTTTGCCGCACTTCTGATTCCGCGGCGCACCGGACCTGCAACGCCGGCACCTCCTTCTCTCTCAAGGCCTGGGGACCTGCTTTACGGCCTTCACCACCCTCCACCAAGTGCAACAGCGCTCCTGAACCCTCATCAGCTCCCTCCTTGGCAAGAGGCCTCTCCGCTATTTCAGGGCCTCGTGCTGGGTCAGCTCCCCCTCTGCTTCCCGCCCTGCACAGCCTTCCATGCCAGGCACGGCTGTAGTTGCTGGCGAAGTTGTTGGACTGCACGCCACATCTGAAACAGCCCCACACATATCAGTCATCGCTCTGGCTTTTTCCGCCCGCCTGAGGGCCCTGGCTCGCAGAGGCTCCTTGGTGTTAGCCCTGGCCTGGTGGCCCGGATCCGTTGGCTGGCCTTTCACCCTCATCATTCTCCTTCACGGGGCTTCCACTGGCCGTACTGTCCAACACACCTGCCGCGGCCTTCCTCCGCCTCCATCTGCCTCGCCTTGAGCCGCCACCCCTGTCTCTCTCAACTCTTGGCGGCCTCTGCTCACACGACTGTGCCAGATCATGGGGAAAGCAGACCCCAAACAACCCAAGCTCGCCTTTGATCAACGTCGGCAAACGCGGCAAGATGGGGCAGCCACTGAAAAGACGAGCCTGCCGCCCAGACTGACGCCGGCCCGACCAGAGAGGATGATTTGAAGGCCATCATGATTGTCATCAAGACCGCAGTCACTGGTATTGCCACCCAAATTGATCAGCTGTCGGCCCGATTGGACACTGTTAAGGCTCAGGTCGACTAACATGATACATGTCTGACCCAGGTTGAGGCGAAAGTTTCAGACGCTGAGTACGCCGCGACACAGAACCATCATAAGCTCCTACAAATGGACAAGGTTCTTGAGCTGATCAAGAACGAGGATTTGGAGGCGCGCTCTCGTAGGAGCAACCTTCGCATTTCGGGCATGCCTGAATCCTCCAACATCACTAAAATGGAGGACTTTGTGGAGCAACTCATCCGTGAGCTCTTTGGAGAAGTCCTCTCCCCCGTTTTCATTGTCGAGCGAGCCCACCGCTCTCCTGGCCCTCGACCTGCACCTGGACTGCCGGCTCGCCCCATCATCGCCCAGCTGTTGAACTTTAGGGATCGAGACGCTGTTCTCCATGCGGCCAGTGAGAAGGGGTAAATCCACCATCAAGGGAACTCTCTGGCTTTCTTTCCCAACTACACGATGGCGGTGCAGGCTGCCTGCTGCGAATTCCTACCAGCTAAGCCAATACTTCAAAAACATGACATCTCCTACTCCTTGGCATACCCTGCTAAGCTGCGTGTCAGGCAGAGCTCCACAAGGCAGATCTTCACGGAGCCGCAGGCCGCATTGACCTATGTGAAGAAACTTGACCGGGCTCAGCGTTCTTCCCCATCCAGCTCTCGGGCCGGCGCTGACAGTGACCTGAGCAAAAACGATTGACTTTTGCCTCCGCTATTGTATTTTTGCATGCTGTACCCTCTTATGTAATGCTGCCCTCCATGGCTTAGCTCCACTCTACTTCAGTCATTGCATGCATCTCCTCTCCCCACTGCTGAGCTCCCGCTCGCTGTCCGCTGGGCCCGGGGGCTCGCTAATGGTCGCGGGACGCCCCATTGCTCCTGTTGTTTCGAACTCCTCCTTCTCTCCCATGACCTCCTGCCAGCTTTTATTTCAGGCTTCCCGCCGCATCATTTGCTTTTACACATTGGGCCCCTGCTTCTTAGGTGCCCCAACAGTCCACCTCCGATTAAAATTGTTGTCCGCATTACCCACGACTTGGCCACCCTGTCTCTATGGCAGCGGTGTACCCCAGGTGAAACCATGCTTCCTCGGGATGATTCCCTTCCTTGTCTCTGAGCTTCCCCTTCCCAGTTGTGGTTCCCATGGGTGGGTGGGGTTGGTTCTTCAGCCTAATTGGGGTGGTTGGTGTGGGGTTGGGTTCTCTGGGATTGTTGCCTCCTTCTGAGGCATTGATGTTGTTTTTGTCTTTTGTCTCTTCCCGTAACGCAACATCTGCTACACTGTGTTTCGCACTGCACTTCTCTTCTTTACTGCACATGTTCCCCATTGCACATCTGCCCCATCTCATCATTCACACCCCTGGCACAGTGAAATGACGGACACCACTCTCTAGACCTGGAATTTCTGCGGTATTAATGACCTCCGCAAAGCTCGCTTGGTTCATGCCCACCTTATTCCGGCATAAGGTTGATATCTGTTCCCTCCAGGAGACCCATCTGCTGCCCGCTACCTCTCCCAGGCTTCTCTCTTGGCATTGGGGCGAAATTCACTCCTCCTTCTATTCCAATTACTCTTGCGAGGTGTCCATCCTTCTGCGCAGAGGGCTTCCCTGGCACACTTCTCAGGTAATTATAGACCCCGGGGGTGCTTTGTCATCCTACGCGGCGCTCTCCTTACCCAACCTTTGATCCTCGCGGTGCTATACGGTTCCAATTCCCATGACCCCGAAGGTTTGGTAGCACATTTCCTCACTGGGCCCAGCCGCGCTCCTTTGGGGGGGGGGGGTGATTTAAACATTACACTATCAGCCACTCTGGATCGCTCTGGGCCACATGCTCCGCGCGCAACCTATCTTTTGCACTCCGTACTTACCGATAACTCACTGTTCGATGCGTGGCGGCACACCCGCCCCGAAGATCATGAGGGCACTTGTGTGACAGGCTCCTGAGGATGCTGGTCCCGCTTGGACCTTTTGGATTACTACTCCAGATGCCTTTGCATGGCTCACCTCTGTGGAACATATGGCGCGTACCCTTTCCGACCACTCTCCCTTTCTGTTTGCAACTCCGGTATTCCCCGCAACGCATGTTCTCTTGGCGGCTGCCCCCAATGCGCTCCGGGACTCAGTTTTCTGTGATGGGATTCAAACCGCAATCACAAACTACTTTGACCTAAACGTGAGCTCTGTCGACAACTCCTCTACGCTCTGGGAGGGGTTTAAGGCGGTAATCCGAGGTAAATGCATCTCCAAGTCCTGTGTGTTACACTCCATTCGCAGCACTCTTGACAGGTTGGAGGTGGAGATCAAGGCTTTGGACTCCTCGCATTCTCTTGACCCTAACCCTGACACTCTTGTGCAGCTCTGGGGTAAACTCATCAATTTCACCGAGGCCAATAGAGAGCTCTCTTTTTTTTTGGGCAGGGAGGCGAGGGCGCGCCACTTCGGTGATGGGGATAGCCCTGGCAAGACTCTGGCCAACCTCTTACGACAGCCCCACGCTGCCTCCTTTATGACTGCGCTCCAGGACGGAGGCCCGGACAGAACTACTTCTTCTGAGGAGATAAGGGCTCGATTCACCGCATTCTATTCCCAACTCCATACAGCCGGGGCCGTGCCACCACACGACGCTCTCGATCATTATTTTGACACCCTTCAGCTCCTCTGGCTTGGCAATTCCCACCGGTAATACCTTGATGAGCCCTTCTCCAAGGAAGAAATCCTAGCTACTCTGACGGCTTGCCAGCATCCTTTTATAAGGCTTTCGCGCCCCTTCTGGTCCTGCACCTCACTGCCATGTATAACAAATCATTTGACAGTGGCCAATTTCCCCCCTCTCTCTGCGAGGCAATGCTCACGCTTCTCCTGAAACCGGACAAGCCCCCTGATCTCCCCGACTCTTATCGTCCCCTGTCTCTAATTCAGGGGTCTCCAACCTTTTGTGTAGTAAGAGCTACTTCTGGTCAGTGAAAATCATCGTGAGCTACTAAACCCCAAGCAACTCGCGCATTTTTCCAAGAGACCCCCCACGCCCGTTTCATTAACTTTAAGCCTAATTTCTTCATAGCCCGTACGGTGGTTTGAACAAAATACTTAATAACCACTCTCTCTCCGATGCATTTAATTAGTTTTATCGCGCCAATCCTATAAGGTGTCAGAACACTACATCACACAGATTACACAGAGATAATCAATCAAATGTTAAATAAGACAGACGACAAGAAGGTATAGGAGTCACAGGTCATCCATACTGGTAGGGCAGGATAGTTTAAAATTGCTTGGTCAGGAGAGGCAGAAACAAAGAATTTAAAACTTAACACCATGCATGGTTGGGGGTTTCTCTTTAATAATAATAATTGATTTCTACCCAAACTAACCTATTTTTGCAATTTTAGGGAAATGAAAAACTGGGGGAAATCAAAACGGTCCAGTCAGCCAATACTTTGCAGTTTTCAAGCAGCTCTTTGATAAGTTACTTGCTCACTGCTCTACATTAGGATTTTAACTTATAAAGAGCTAGCAACAATATGTTCTCTCTGACAAAAGTAGTAACCCACTGACCTGTTTACATTAGGTTATATATGCACTTTGTGATCTGCAAGTTCTTTACAGCAGATATATTAACCCTCTGTGCTACCTTACGATGAGTAAAAACTTCCTTTGCAGATTATTACACAAACCTCCGATCTCTCTCTTTCCAGGAATTACATTCATCACCCACTTAATTTGATATTTTGATTAATGTCTGAAATTTGCTGGAGGCCAGGAATGCAGCAGAAAGTGCTTTTCCATAATATTGGCGCCCCCACACAAAGTCAGCACCCAGTGGCACCGGTCGCGCTGCCCTAAAGCCGGCCCTGGCGTTAGCAGCACAATACAAAGATACACACCCACAACACTCCTCTGCTGAAAGCTCCTCACTGGTTACCAGTCACAAGAAGTTTTCATCCAAGCTATTAGGCATCACTCACGTAGTGATAAGATAAAGTAGTAAAGGTCCTAAAAAAATCACTGCAGGCAAAACTGATCAAATACTTTCAACCTAGAAACTTATGTTGCAGGCTAGCACAGGGTATATTAATTCCGCATACAATAACATGTGTTGGCAATACTTTTTCCATACAGGCCTTCAAATTAGGACATGCATTCCAGGCAAAGGTACGAGCCATTCAGACTCATCTAGAAATCAGAAGAATGGTTAAGAGCTGGTTATTCCAAGAGTGATTTCCAGGAAACATAAGTTTGTTTTGTCTGCAAAGACGAAAGTCAGACTCAATACAAATACCGGCTCAACTCTATTGCTGGATCAGGCCTGCACTGGACAACCATCTTCCTGAAGTCTTGTTTGAACAGAACATAATAGAAAGGCCAACACACCTGCAAAGTTAGTAGACTCCTTAATCTCCACGTGCACAAACCCTATGCAAGTACTTTTAATTTGAACGTCGGGTGCCACTTTGCTTTATTACTGTTAAGGCAAATGTAAAGCACATTGGCAGTCGATGTTAAAATCAAAGGTCCTTGCATGCTCTGAACAGCTTTCACAGTCATGCAAATGCAAATATATAGCGCGGTGTAGTAATCAGTGAAAGGCTTTCACCGATTACTACACTGCGCTATATATTTGCCTGTGCATGACTGTGAAAGCAGCTCAGTGCAGGCAAGCACTTTCAATTTAACACTGGCTATCACGCTTAATGCAGATGTAAAGTACGGTGGCAGGCTATGTTGAAATCAAAGATACTTGCATGCACTGAACCGCTTTCATTGACTACTACGTGAAGGCAAATTAAAGCGTGGTAAAGTCAGTGAGAGCGGATTAGTGCAGGCAAGAACCTTGAATTGTAACATAGGCTGCCACCGCGGTACCGGCCCAGTGCCTGAAAGGACTTCTAATTATAACGTTGCCTGCCACTGCGCTTTAAAACCGAAGGCAGATTTAAAGCGCAGTGGCAGCCAACGTTAAAATGAAAGGGCCTTCCATGCAGTGAGTCCATTTTACCGACTCTGCTACTGCTGGGTCAGGGGCCCACTTACCTCACAACAGCAGCTGCTCCGGGAGGCCCAAACGGAAAAGAAATGCGGAGCGTGGGCAAAGCCTGGAAAAGACAGGTGGCGCCTGACTAAGAAGAAAAACGTCACGTTCTCCAGCCCGCCCTGCCCCAGCTAAACTCCCTTCAGCCAATCAGAACAGCTGGTTCGTGTGAGGGCGGGCAAGGGCTAATAGCTGTCAAAGAGAATGAAGGGCTACAAAATGAAAAGCTTATATCACGTCTCAATAATTATACAGCAGCGCGAGCTACTCCCAGAGGGTCAGCGAGCTACCGGTAGCTCGCGATCGACCGGTTGGAGACCCCTGGTTTGTAGGTTCATCAAGGACTAGAGGTACCCAGAGCCAACAACTGAGTTGCACCGTACTATAGATTTTCTTTGTGTACCGAGTAGAAAACTATTAATATGGTAAAAATAGAGGATGAAAATTGGAAACCCATGTATTTCTGAAATGTACACCAGACAGTGGTGGCTGGTGAGATTTGAAAGTGGTCGGGCTTAAATGTTCGTGATGAGTGGCTTGTGGTGGTAGAGCGAGCCCACCCGCCATTAGGGAATTCTCCCCCTGGCAAAATTTGAAAAAAAGAGTAGAGAAACGGTGCAGTTTCAAGCAAATTTGAGAATGCAAGAATGATAATAAAGCAATTGTGAAAGTGGGCTTGTGACGTGGTGCTGCAATTGGTTCCGGGCAGATAGGCGTGATTTATGTCACCTGACTATGTGACTATCAGCGTTGCACTCTTTGTTGTGCAGCATCACATAGTGTGTAAGCCTATTAAGGTTCTGACATTTTTTACGCTTTTGTGTTTTATTAACATGTCGAACCTTTACACACGTACATACTATATTTCCTTCCGTGACCGGCACTTAAGTTATAGAGGGCTGAAGACACAGTAACTTATAACAGGCGCCTGATTGGAAACTGGGTCTGTCTGTTTGAATAAACTTGTATTTCAACTACATGCACAACATGAATAATTGATAAGGAATTAACTGTACAGAAGGGCAGCTCTAGCATTGGAGGGGTGAGCAATTAAGAGATGCTGGTATCCCCACCGAACCCCCTTCTTCCACAGAGCAAAAGAGACCCCAGAGTGCAGTGTCGGCTCGAATGATTCGTCAAAATTAAAGGAACCTGTTCAGCACAAACGAACGAAACATCCTGTACGAATGGAGCACAGCTCCTTAATAATGTTTGTTGGTCCCTTTCCAGTGCAAACAGATCGAAATGAGAAGAAATGACGCAAGGTATCCAGCGACCTACTTCACCAATAGTTCTTCAAAACATGTAATTTCCTCAGCTCTAGAAGTCCTATTCACCTTCACTTGTATGCTAAGGCTGTTATACTAAACTAAACACCCAGTGACTGCCAGAAAAGTATTTGGGTAGAAACCTCTATGCCGACCTATTCAATTTAGCAAGCGACCAATAAGAGTCTATGTTCGCATATCACCCACATAATATTCAACTATCTAGACATATATCATAACATTACATTTGGACATCAAACTTTTTCTAAATTTCAAATAAAAATTATTGTGCAAATTATTCTTAATTTTTTTTTCCTTTGAACACATATCTCTAAAAAGAATTTAAACAGGTAAATACATTCATGACACATGTAATGAATTAAGTTTTCATCAGTCATTTTTTGTAGGTATCACTCCATAATATATAGCATAGGACATCCCAGAAAAACACAAAAGTTAGTTAAAACTGACTCATCATTCATTACCATTATTAAATTGTCACTCAACCTCATTTTTACCATACCACACAACTCCTACAACATACAGTATAAAAAAGTGTCGACCTTGTGGAGGGTCCCAAGATGGTTGCAGAAGAGCCAATGAAGATGTATCCAAAGCACCCAGCTCAATGGATTATGCTCCCAAGGACCAATTCTCAGAAAAACAATTGCGGTCTACACGCGTTTCAGTGGAAAGACCACCTTCCTCAGGACCAAGATGTACTAAAACTCATTTAAGAAACGTGGGATGTCTGTAAATGAAAACAATAATGGTAACTGGGGGTAGTGGTAACAATTATACTTCATCAATATAATTTAATTAAAGTTTGCTTTTCATCTTTGCTCATACAGGTACGCAACTCCAGCGAGAGAATAACGAGATGATGTATCATAGTGCATGAAGTAGTTTGTGGCATGCCAGAAATTCGACAGTTTATTTACTGGCTTTCCTAACATCTTTTGTTCCCATACAGTCACAGAACGGAAGTAAACTCTTGGCCAATAGGGCCGTCAGAAGGTCCAAGTGAGGGGGTTTAGTGGAAAACTTATCAGTAATTATCCAATATAGTCATATATTCTAAGAAAATCACACAGGGGACATTAAGAGCTCAAGGAGTTCTGCGCACCTAATAAGTACAAGCACAGACTGTTTGTGAGAATATGTAAACGCGCACACCTTGCCTCGGGCCTCAACGCTCAATACATGCTGCAACCGGCCGGCAGCACCTGAAGGACTTTTTAAAAGTAGTTTACTAGTAATACTCACATTTAATTAGGGGGATGGGAGAGGGGTGCAAAATATGAGGTAGGCACTTCCCCTGACACCAGATACTGCATTTAGTAGCATTGGCTATTTGTACATTTCTGAATTTATGGTAACTCATACTAGCTTGTGATTCAGAGGCCATTTTGCAAAATGTCTTCTTTCTTGCATACTGCCTTAAATTTGAAAGGCACAAATGCAGGGCATCAAAAACAAATGTTCCATTATTCTGTGTTCCCACAAGTCTCCTTATAAAGACTGTGCCCACTTGTGTGATTGGGTCTAGTGAATGTAGGAAAACATACCCCAAACCGTGACCATGAGCAATTATATTTATCCCAGCACAGTTCATGTTCTATTTTTTCCTTTTCAATGTGGTAGCTGCAGATTTTGGGCCCTAGTTCAGCCACCAACAAGGAAAACCTACCATATTCGGACATTTCTGAAACCTGGGCCCTGGGGTGTCCAGGATGTTGTGACTTGTGTGGTTCTCACAAGGTTGGCTTACACAGAAGCTCTTGCAAACCTAAAACTGTGCCCCAAAAAAATTCTCATATTTCTGTGTGAGAAAGTTCTAGAAGGTGAGGGGAGCCATACATTTCCCTTACAACGTAGCGTTGCCCCACATCTCCCTATAAGATTGGTACCTGGTATTGTGGGTGGGCATTGCTCCTATGACCGGAAAGGCCCAAAATGCAATATGGACTAATCAAAACTTTCCACTGACCACTGACTCTTGTTTAACAACTTGGTTTGCTGTTGATTTGGAGTCCTAGCTCAGCCTGGACCCAGGAAAATCTACCAAACCAGACATTTCTGAAAGGTAGATGGGATTCCAGTGTGGTATACCTCATGTGGATCTTTCAAAATATTAATGCCCACAATGCCCTGCAATCCTCAAACTTTAACTACAATTACACAGTTTTCTCTCATTTCTGTATGGGGTTGTTCTGGAACCTTTAAGTAACCACAGATTTCCTACTACCCAGTATTCCCTACAAGTCTCCCATTAAAAATGAATGACTATGCATTTATAAAGCGCATGGCTACCAGAAGGCCTCCCAGCGCTAGGAGCAGAGTCATCACAGTACTACAGTTATGCATCAAGGAAACAGAAAGGTTTTAAGAAGTTTGCGAAAGGATACATAGTTGTCCTCAAGCCGGATATGGTTAGGTAGCTGGTTCCAACATTTCGCCACATTGTATGAAAACAGGCGTCCGCCACTCCGCACCCTGTTTATCCTGGGAACAACTCCCAAGTGTTTATTCCCAGAACGCAGGGGCCTATTGGGGAGATAGTAGGAAATAGTAGATCGGAGAATCAGTGGACCCTTGGACGAAAGAATCTTATGGGCAATACACAGAGATTTAAACTGCACTCTTTCCGCGACCGGAAGCCAGTGGAGCGTGGCAATGGAGGGTCTTGCAGATTCCCGATTGGGGACCTGCATAAGAAGCCGTGCTGCACAGTTTTGTACTGTCTGAAGTTTTTTTATCGTTGTACTTGGGAACCCTAGGTATAGCGCGTTGGCATAATCAAGTCGGGAAAGAATCAAAGCTTGAACCAACAGTCTCCGAGCATGGAAGGGTAGCAGGGGAAGAATTTTCCTTATCATCTTCAGGATCCCAGAACAGGTACCTGCCATTTTCTGTGCTTGCTTCTTAAAATTTAACTTCTGGTCCAGCCAAACCCCAAGGCTTTTGATCTGCTCTTTGGGAGGAGGCATGACGCCCAGACAGCTAGGCCACAGTGAGCTGGTGTTCAGGGTGGGGGTTTTGCCCAAGAACATCAGCTCTGTTTTAGTCCCATTAAGTTTTTAAAAAAGAGCCTTCCATCCATGCGGAGACCCTTTCCAAACAGTAGGCCAGATTAGTTTCCGCATTATGAGATTGGTTGAGGGAGACTTATCAGCTGGGTGTCATCAGCATAGGTGATGATCTGAATGCCAAAGGGCTTGACAACCTCAGCCAATGGGCTCATATAAACGTTAAAAAGCGTGGGGCTCAGGGAAGAGCCCTGAGGCACCCCACATCTCAGAGGCATACTTTCAGAAATAAAGGTGTTCTTAAACACTTGAAATGATCTGCCATCCAAAAAAGGACTCTAGCCACTTCAGTGCAGTTCCAGTCACTTGTGCCTTTCTGAGTCTAGCGATCAGTAATTGATGGTTAACCGTGTCGAACGCTGCGCTAAGGTCAAGCAAAACAATTGCCGTGGCGCCACCAGCATCCAGAATTTTTCTGGCTTCTTCAACCACTACCAACAGGGCGGTCTCCGTGCCCTGTTGGGGTCTAAAGCCAGTTTGTGAGGAATGGAAGCATTCATTCTTCTCCATGAAAGAGGAAAGAATGGAGTTTACATATTTTTCGGCAAATTTTGAAATCCCTGGCAAAAGCGAAATTGGCTGGTAATTCGCGAAATGCTTCTGGATCCAGACTTGGTTTTTTGAGAAGGGCTTTTACCATTGCACGTTTCCAAGGAGAGGGAACCAGTCCAGAGGAGAGTGAATTATTAATGAGGTCCAGTATAGTTGGGGAAACCGCACAAGAGACCTGATTAAGTATAGTGGGAGGGGCCACGTCACTAGGGGAGCCAGATTTCAGTGGATTGAGGAATTCTCTCTAAGGTCAGATGATCATGAGTGATCCTCCAGGGGGGAGGTATTTAAAAAATACTTGGTAGGGGAAAAAGACAAATAAATATCTTCAATTTAAAAAAAAAAAAAAATCTATTTTCCCAGATTATTACAGCGCCCTAGAATATCAGAGGGCAAAGATGGAGAGGGAGGGTTAAGAATGGATTTCGCAATCTGAAACATTTCACGCGGAGAGTTGGAGGCTGCAGTAATCCTTTTTTCGTAATACAGAGATTGGGCACTTCTAGTTTCTGCCTTATATTCTTTAGTAGCCTCTCTGTATTTAGTTTTCTTAATGGTGGAGAAATCTTTCCTCCAACTTCTCTCTAAGTGTTTACATTTTTGCTTCAGCTCTCTAAGCTTGGGGGGTGTACCAAGCTATTCTTTTGGAGCCTTTCTTGTTGGGCAACCATTTATTGGGGACCACCAAACCTAGGGAGGATTCAAGCCAGTTATTAAACTTATCGTTGGCAATTTCTGAGTCATCCTCAAGCACGGGTCTGGTATTACTAAGAACTTGCGCCCAAAACTCCGTAGGGAGTTTAGACCAGTTACGACTCAATTGTTTCCCCTTTTCCACCGGCTGATTACTAACCAGAGGGCTCCATAAAAAGGAAATCATATGATGATCCGACCAAGGTATGGGTATTGGCTTTTCAACAACAAGATTGATGATGTTAGAAAAAATAGGGTCAAGTAGATGGCCTTTTTGATGAGTGGGCCCAGTCATTTTCAAATTAAGTAAAAGAGCACCCAGACTGTCAGTCATTTCTTCTGCAATAGGAGAGGCAGTGTCATCAAAATGGATATTAAAATCACCCAACACAGAGAAAATTTGGAAGGGAACTGACTGATTTAGCTATTATCTCAGGTAGGTCTCTACTGAAATGGCCAATAGCTCCTTGTGGCCTATATATTAAGACCCCAGAAAAGGTACAGGTTTGGGAAAGACCAAGTGTGAAGGAGAAACTTTCACAATCAGGGATCAGGCTTGTCGATATGCGACAGTTAATTTTATCCTTATAGGTAATCGCCAGGCCCCCTCCTTCATTTGATTCCCGATCTTGCCTCTGGATAAGATATCCAGGGGGAAGAGCTTGGACCAGCACTGGGTCTGATGTGTTAGTGAGCCATGTTTCCTTGAGGAACAGGGCATCCGTTTTTTTTTCTTCAAGCAGAAGCCGGATTTCAGTTACGTGCTTAGGCATTGAACGGCAGTTCAATAGGCACATTTTAAAAACCGCCTGAAAAGAAGGTATCTTGGCAGCTGAGGCTGTGGCTAGGGGACCTAATTAAAATGAACAGTGAGGACATTTACTCCTGGTGCTTGTCGGTGCAATTGTATAGTCACATTTATGTGACCAGGTCTCTCTAAGATCATACAGCTGGTCTGCGGAATAAGAAAGCTTTTCTCTAGTGGGAGAACCTGGCCCCTGGGCCCAGTCGGGCGCGGACAGTCGCAGACAGACTTGCCTTAGGCGCGCCTTCGCTGAGCTGCCGCGTCTTCCGCCCCTTTTGAACTAGGGCTGACGCGGAGGCCATTGCAGCTAGACCGCTGACCTGGATTCGTAGTGCCCCCGCCTGAAGATCCCCTCCCGGATCATTGAACACCGCTCCTTCCCTAAACCGCAATGTGCAAATTAGCAAGTAAGACTCCAATATTTAAAAGTGCAATATAGGCAAGGTTTTTAAAAAATTCTAACTGTCACAACAGTATTAACCAGCTGTAGCCACGAACCGAACTGCTCGTGTTCAGTCAGTGCGCTCTGCCCCGCTGCGCGGCCACGTCATCTGCCCCTTTTGCAATGATACCTCACTTGTGTGTGTGGGCCTAACTCTTGTGACAGGAAGGGTAAAAAACGCAACATGATCAGATGACATTTTCCACTCAAAGACCCTTTTTGGCACCATGACTAGCTGTTGATTTTGATCCCTAGCCCAGCCGGCAACTAGAGAAGCCTATCAAACCTGTGGATTTCTGAAAAATAGATGTCCAAGGGAGTACAGTGTGGTGTGCCTTCTGTGGATCCCACAACTGTTTTTACCCTCGGTGCTCTGCAAACCTCACATTTTGGCTAAAGCACATGTTTTCTTCACATGTTTGTAAGAAAGTTCTGAAATATGTGGGGAGCCACAAATTTCCTACCACCGATCATTCCTCCCAAACCTCCACATCTCTGGAAACTAGACAACAAGGGGGGAGTCTAGAGTGGTGTGGCTTGTGTGGCTCTCACAAGGATTTCTTACCCAGAAGCAATCCTCCCTTGCAAACCTTAGATTTTGACTAAAAACACACATTTTCCTGAATTTCTGTGCCAGTTCTCAAATCAGCCACAAACTTCCCACCATCCAACATTCCCACGTTTCCCAATAACAAGGGGATCCCACTTGTGTAGGTTAGCCAAGAAACATTGGCACAGAAGGCCCTAAAGTAGTGCGTGCAGAGATCAGCGACTGGTTTAGCTGTCGTATTTGCAGCCGGGTTTGATGCCCATGATGGAAAGCTACCAACCACAGACCTTTTTGAAAGCTAGACACCCAGGGCATTCTAAGGTGGTGTGTCTTGTGTGGATCCCACAACATTTTCTTAACCACAATGCTCTGCAAACCTCAAACATTTTCTAGAATCATGCATTTTCAATTCATTTCTGTGATGAAGGTGTCTGGAACCAGCAGGGAATACACAACATTCCTACCACCCAGTATTGCCCCATCTGTCCTGATAAAAACATGGACTCACTTGTGTCACTAGGGCTAGTGACGGGACAGGAACGTATCATCTCACACCATCCTGTACTCCACAGGGTGTCTAGTTTTCTGAATTGTTTGGGTTTGGCAGAGATTCCTTGATCGGGGCCAATCAAGGGTCAGAATCCATACATATCCTCATTTGAAAAAAACATTGGTTTTGAGTGAGAAATATTGATTGTCCATGTTGCATTTTGTGCTGTTTCCTATCGTGGGTGGAAGGCCCACCCACAAAAATTGGGTTCCATTTTTATGTGGGAACGCTGAGTGGCTGGAAATTTGTGGATCACTGCAGATTCCAGAACTTTTCCTCACAAAATGTAAAGACAATTTGTGATCTTAGATACTTAGGCAAAGTTTGAAGTTTACAAGGCATTGTGAGAAAGTGAGTGGGATCAATGCACAGCGCACCAACGTGTACATCTCAGGGTGTTCAGTTCTCAAAATTGTGAGGGGTTGTTATTGTTTCTTTGGAGTCCATCTATTGCTGAAGCGAAGACTTGCACTGTAGATTTTGGCACAGCAAGATGTGCTAACTTCAAAGAGCAAATTTTAATAACGGGATCAGAATATTGAACCCTTGACAACTGGAGGTGAACTGTAATGCCACGTAAAGGCACCATCCACTTTACGGGCCATTCACATACCTTTTGTGTTCCACACACAATGACTTTCAGGCTGCCAGCCACAGGCCCAATCCAAAACAGTTGAACACACATCAACATACCGCCTCCATTCAAAGGCCTATCTCATTCAAACAACAGAGGACAGAATCACCAGTCACACCCCTCATCCAGTCGATGACCAACTTGCACACCAACACATCAAAAGCAATCCTCTACACACATATGGACAGACACGTCGTGAGTAGTAGTCTCATTTACTTTTTGCGATCCATTTTAGGTCTGGCATTAGCCAAGACCGTTTGAATTCACTAAAACTATATTTAACTTATAGGGACTTCCAACCTGCTTTCTTCATCCGTTGCTCTGTTATGTCATTCACATATTTGTATGGCCCACTGCAGCATACAACATGCTGCAGATGTTCAGCTCACTTAGGCCATTGGCTTTGAGTTACCGCATTCTTCTCTTTCCCTCAGTGCCAGGGGCTACTATGGCATCCTGTGCTTTTGAGAGTAAAAATATTTGTCCTTTCAGTCAATATTTTGTTTTGTAATAAGGGCAAATGCGCTCCTCCTTCTACAATAAAGATAAATTAAAAAAACATGATAGAGCATAACAAGCATTGACTAAGCCAAACGGCTTGTAGCCAATGGCAGACCTATTTGCTTTACCAAAGATATTTTTGTGGCTGGCTTGACAGTACAGCTTGCTGCTTACGGTAGGCTTTTTCTCTGCATAGAGGAATATTTTTCAGTGATCTCATGCTATTGGCTGTTTGAGGTATTCAACCTCCTATGGAGTGTTTGTATTGCAAGAGAATGTTCTAAATCCAAATAGGATAATGAACCCTGGCCCATTAAATCATTTACCGCCTAGATGTCCATTAACTGTTTGCACTGTTTTTCAAACACTCCTTTTCTTTTTCTTCTTCCCCCCTCTCTCCCCATGCTCTGGTTTATTCTCCCCTCATGCCCCTGTGCTGCTGTTGCTACTTCCCCTCATGCCCCTGTGCTGCTGTTGCTACTTCCCCTCCCACCTCTGTGCTCCTGTTGCTTTTTCCCCTCCCAGCTCATTTTGTTTGTGTTGCCTTTGCCCCCACCTGCCATAACAAAAAAGTTGTATGGTGTGGCCAGCCCTGATCAAGTCATGGAACCTTTTTAGGTCGAACTTACAGCGCTTGCGCTGTTGTGATCTCTTGTATGTAGTTGTGGGGCTGACTCCTCCCCCGCTTTTGGATTGGCTTTTGTGTGTGTATTTTAAAAATCGTGCCATGCAAATGGCTAATGGTATGTTCATGTCCCACCTTTTTTCAAAAGATCACTCCCATGGAGTATTGCCGCGGGAGCGAGCTGCGGCGCACAGGGTGACGGCTGTTCTCTCTATATATAAGTATTTGTCTGGCAGGACTAGTGGTGAGTTTAAACTGCAGACTATGGAGAGACTTGATGATTTTCTACCCCGTTTAGCCAGCTTTTAATTTGATTTTTGTACTTTCTAGTCTTTTCTTTAATTTTAATTTACATTATCGCGTCTATTTAAATTGTCGCACATGTAATCTCCCGGTGCGTCTTCACTCCAGCCCCTCCCCTAATACAACACAGGTTGCCCACCTCCACCCTTCCGAGATCACTGCTTTCTTTAATATAAATGTGTACAATCATATAAGGTGGGCACGGGGTGATTACGTGATTTGAACACATTCACAGGCTGCTGAGCGACGCTGAGGCTCGAACCCAGATCCCCAGGCCCGGAGTCATCAGCTCTGATGTACCACTCTTTGGAGGAAGGAGCGGGGTTGAGCCAGGGCTGCTCTGTGAGCTTGTTTCAAATTCTAGGCACGTAATTCCCAGCTGCTGTGCCTTACACCGCCGATCTACCATGCCAGCATACACTGTCCCCAGTCTATGGTGGGGTGAGATATCACTTACTTGATAATGGACCAGATATTTTCCCCCTCATTCCACCTACAGACACTGATAGACCGGCTTCGGTGTCCGGCAAGCGAATTTAGTTTTGTCCTCTGTGAGGGGAGGCCAGTCCAGGGGGAAGGGGCAGCTCTGCCCACACGGGGCAGCAGCAATCACCTGTTTCTGTCACCCTTTTCTGCCCGTTGTCACCTTCAGCTTAACTACATTTGGAAAGCTGAAAAGTGTAAGTACATGTCCAGCCCTAAAACCGGCTTGGGAGAGGCGGAGACAGTCGCGTCACTAGGGGAGTGCGGGGGGTGCGGACCGCACCGGGTGACACCCTCACGGGGGGTGACACCAAAGGGCCGGTCCGGTCGGTGTGGTGTGGTGCACTGCAACCGTCCGTGCAAAATTTTATTGAAACCAACCAGCAGTCCAGAAACCAAAACGCAACGATGCGCGCAACCTAACCTTCAGCAGGAGGTGCCTGTGCGCACCGCGCACTGTCTCCTCCTCCGCCGCGTCTGCGCGCCTCGGCAGTGACGTCACGTCGTCACTAGAGGGGTGCAGTCGGGCGGCGTTGTTGGAGGAATCCGAATCCCGCAGCATTGGGCCCCAAGTGTGCGTGATTTGGCATCACGACGAGGGACGAGGAGCGGAGGTGAGGAGGTCTCAGGTCGCCACACTGCCACAGCGCCACTATAATTTTAATTTTATTCCTTCCAACTGCAAGGAGTAGCGGAGCGGAGTCTGGTTTTTAAGGCTAACAGCCGCGGGCCGCCGACCGAGGTAGTCCCCCCCCCCCCCCCCCCCCTCCTGTCTGCCACCACCAACTCAACAGGTGAGTGGCCTAGTATTGCCTATTCAGTGCAGGGCGGTGGGCGATTCCATGTGTTTCTGCGCTGTAGGTTCAAGCACTGTAAGGCATGGGTAAATACAACCGGTCTCCGTCTCTTGGTGGGATATGCCAGTTCAGCCTGTCAGTCGTAGCATTTGTGCCTAATTTTGCTTTTATGTATTCAATCCTCTGTACTAAACAAAGTATTCCGTTTGTGTGACTTGCCTGGATCGCTCGCCTCTATTCTATGCAGTGTCAGAGGTTATTTCAAAATATTTCAAGACGTTTCATCCAATTGTTTTTTCGTAACTTTTTTCCCTCAGTATGGATAGAGGAGTGTTGTCTTTTTTTTATTCATTTGTTGCAGCCACAGCAAGTGGATTTCAGGCCCATTGGAAAAGCCCTGGTGTCACCACACCCAATTGCACTTGTTGATGGTCTTTAAACTACTCGAATAGCATGTGCTTTTGCAGGACTGAAACATATGCTATCACATACTTTACAAGTATTCTAACCAGGGCTTTAAGTATAATGAAAAAAACTTGGTGGGGGGGGGGGGTCTCTACAAGGGACTTGGTCGATGCAATTAAGGGCGTGGTTTAAATAAATAAGCTGAAAATCTGTGCTTAGCATATCGTGACGCTCATCTGATATAATGCTGCTTCTGAAAGTTGCACTGGATAGCCCCTTTGACATACAGTAATTGGCACTAAGCTTGAATGGTGTTATGCATATCATTGAATGTGGAACTTTATATTGGTGTTATGTGGGATTAATTGTGGGTAATGTTTTGATCTTTCGTTGGCAGATAGTCTTAGCATTGTACAAAAAGAGACTCCTAGTTGGAATTACTCTTGTTTTAAAAACCTGCAAGCGGTGCGTAAGCACGCAGTTTGCACTTCTAGTCCTTGCTCACCAGAAGCGGCTGACAGTAACAGGTGCAGTTACTGCCAGCCTTGCTTCTGGTGAGCAAGAACTAGAAGTACAAACTGCGTATTTACGCACCGCTTGCAGGTTTTTAAAACACATAAATAAAAGGCATTGTCATTTACAATGGCAATAGCTCAAGCTCTCGCAAATTCGAGACCTATTGCATTGCAAATGCGTGTTTTACCTGTATTGACAAATTCAACCTACTTGGACTAAGCCCTTCCCAAGTGGCAGAGATGGACTTTGAACCCTGTTGTGTTTTATCCTCCCACCCATCCCCATGTCTGATTTCTGGGCAAACTGGCCTATCTCTAGGACAGGCAGAAGTCAGAGCATGTGACTTCTGTTGCTAACTAAGCAGAATCCGAGACTACACTCTATCGTGGTGTTCCTATACACACTTTGCATTTGTCACATCCTATTTCTTGGTAGTGGTGCTGTGGCGCACTCAAATTCTGCAGTGCGCACGTGCTTCCTCTTCTCTAATGCCCGGGTTCCCTCCCCCCGCCGACAAAAGCACTAAAAACACATGGGACACCGATAACAGAGGTCAAGCAAGGAAAACGAATTACAACAAAGAAATGAAGAGGAAATGAAAGGGAAAGAAAGCAAGATGGAGGGAGAGGGAGATGGGTGGGAGGAAGAGGGAAATGAAGGGCATATGAAAATAAGGAAGGAACTGTGACGAGAAGGAAGGGATAAAAGGATGAATGCATGGGCAAATGGGCTGATGGATGTAAGGACAAAACAATATTTGCATGAGTTTGAGAAAGAAAGTGGCTGGAACGATAGAAGTCTGGATGGAGGTGTGGAAGGAGGGACTGCTGGACTGATAAAAGGAGGGTGAATTGGTGGATGGATGAAGAAGAATGGATTGACGAATGGATGGGTAATAGGATGTATGAATGTTTGGAAGTGTGAGCGAAAGGATGGATGGATGGATGGAAAACTAATAATGAAAGGGTGGATGGATGGAATGGTGAAAGGATTCATGAAAGTTTGAAACGATGGATAGATGGATGTATTCATGAAAGTCTTAAAGATGAATGGAAGGGGATAATTAGGGACCTCATTACTGCACAGGCCCAGCAAGGCACATCATTATCATGGCCATGGATGCACGGCAACAATAAAACATGTCCAGAGAACTGGGGATTAATGATCCTGCTGGAGAGCAGTCCTTTGCCTGTTGGTAGTTTTGAAATGCAGATAAACTGTATTTTATTTGGATAGCTCAGTGGGTTACTGCCTTTGTCACAGAGATTCTTGTGTTACTTGCAGTTCAGAAGTTACAATCCTAACATAGGACAGTGGCTATGATCTGTCATCAAAGACCTGCAGACAAACATGAATGGTATAGTTAGAACTTCACTTTTTTTGTGTTACTATAAAGTCAGAAATTTCCCAGTCTTTCATTATTTTAATGTTGCTAAAAAGAGTTTGGGTCGATATACATTTTTATTAGTAAAGCCAAGCCCCAACCACTACGGTATGCTTTAAATCCTGAGTTTGTGCTTCCCCAGCCCAAACCCTCTTTAAATTTATTGCCCACCAGTATGGATGCCATGTGATTCCTACATCTTGTAATCCTCATTGGCTCATGTGACATTCCCTGTAGACGGAATTACATACTAGCGATAAAACCGGCCCCGTCATTGCCTTTCTGTTTTTATTTAATTAGCAATCAGGTCATTAGGGCAACTGTGGAACATATTTTAAAATGCGTGCTAATTATATTTACTGCTATATTTAATGTTGTAAGTTTGAAGGTGATTTTGCTAATGTTTTATACGGGAATAATGAAAGTAGAGCTGGATGGGGCTGATATGGGGCTGGGGCCCGAAGGTCAGCTGTGAGATAAGGTACACAGGAGTGGGATGGACGAAAAGTGGATAATCGGGCCTGGAAGTGAGTACTTGTGTTAAAACCTGGCCTGTTGGAATTTGAGGGTTTGCACTTACATCCAGACATCGCTCTTACTTTCAAATAACTCTCCACATGCTCTGTATACACACAGAATTGATCTGTTGTATATTGGTGACTGTTTGCAAGTAGATATAATCTAATCTAGGGCTTGTAGGCTAGCGGACTCGGAGCGGAGGTGGTCCATGCGGTAAGTCGTGAGGGGGTAACACCATGAGTTACCCGCACCAGGTGACACCAACCCTAGTGACGCCACTGGGCGGAGACCTTGTCCGAGTCAACAGGAGGCAGCCTGGGCAGGGGTTTGTAGCTTCAGATATGTTTGTTGTAGCGAATGCCATTGTCACAGCCTGCATAGTTATTTATGTGTATGATATGCAGGGCTTTAAGTGGTATAAAAAAACTGTGGGTTCTCTCTAAGGGGTATGGCCTACGTAATTAAGGGCGTGACTTAAAAACACATAAGCTAAAACTCTGTGCTTAGCAATGGGTGCCACCCGACTGGTATTTTGCTGCTTCTGTCATTGCACCCAGATATAAAAACAAGTAGCATTACACCTACAACAAGCCAGGACTATTGGCTTTGTCAATGGTTGTTAGTAGCCTATAATAAATAAGCCCCAACTACAGCTTTGTTGTACATGACACTGAAAATGCTTCAGTTCTGACATTATGAGACTATGAAAGAACTATAAGGAATCTCTTTGAAGTTGCACCCAAGGAAGTGAAGAGTGGTACTGCTGCAGAGGTCAGATTTTTTTCCCACCCTGTGGGTAAGGGCAAAATGGAGAGCCTGATAGGGACCCCTCTCGGCACCTGCTTTTTTGAACTGACGGTGCTGAGCACCGGCAGGACCCGGTCCACTTAAAGCCCTGAAGATAAGGATGGGCAGCCAAACGTTAGGATGTGGAGTAATTGCCGGAGCTGTCGACTTTAGAATCGGGTATCCCGGTTCGAGTCTCTGTGTGGGCTCAACATTCTGTGATTCTGGGCAAATCTTTTAATCTCTCCCGGTGCCTACCAAAAATTAATGGGCCCTTGTGTAATTTAACTGGTGCTCATGTAAAGCTTTCCAGTACCTTCGGGTCGCGTTTGTGCTATTTTAATCTGCAAAAACAGAAAAAAATGTACTGCACTATTTCTAGGAGTACAGACTGGATTACTTTGAAAGCAAGTCCAAAGTAATTTACAGATCATCCAGCTAATTTACAAAGACTGTGACTAGAATTATGTGGCATTGGTAAAACAACTAATGCAGCAAAAATCACTAAATCACATGTCAAGAAAAGCCACATTTTGCAGCACAAGGTGGCAAATGGTGTATATTCATCTTTATTTGGAAAGTACTGCAGAATTGCTAATTCCAAGTGCACTCTTACCCCAAGGGGCACCCTGGCCGCTTGGACAATTGACTGTCGGTGTTAGCGATGGCGAACAGTCTCGGCTCTCCCAGGGAGGTGGCCTATGGGAGTTACACAACTGCATGAGAGACATTGAAAGTTAGATGGGCAAGCATTGTCTTAAATTTAACTCCGAAAAATTGAGGTTATCCTATTCAGTCACCCTGAGACGCGCGGAGAGCCCCGCCCCGCCGGCTCAGCTGAATACATAAAAAGAAATGATCATAACGAACGTTATTATCAGTTTATTTTTTGTATTCAGCTTGCAGCAGAAGCAGTGGGGAAACGCTCGAGCTGCCACTGCGCGGCCACTTTTCCCTTCTTCAACAAGATGAATGTTCTGGGGACGGAAGCCGAGCCGGCCCTCACATTCCTTACAGGTAACTGACTCAACACACAACACCTGCTGCTGGCAAATATCTTACTTGTATCCGAATCGTGCTTGCACCAACATGTGTTATGTAAGTAAAAAATGTTGGTTTAATCACATTTTTGCTTCTAAGAATTAATTTGGAAAACAATTGCACGCAAAGGCTTCTTTAAATGATTAATTACACAGTTTGTTTAAACATGTGTGCCGGGAGTCCACTGAGCCATCATATCAGCTGTGGTACGTACTCACCCGTTTAAGGACCTCATTTAATGTTTGGTGACACAGATGCCAGAGGGCTGCAGTGGCATTATATGGCTGAAACATGTCGCCAGATTCATCGTGTCAAGCTGTTATCACTTATGCGAGGCCTTCAGGTTGGCTTCAAATTTCTCACTCTTTGCGCCTTGCAGCATTTTCTCTAACATCCTTCAACAATCTCCAGCACTTTAAAAACAAGCATTTGTAATGCAATAAGGCTTGTATTTACGAGAGTTTGAGTTATTGGCATTGTATATCACAATGCCTTTTATTTAAGTGTTTTGAAAACCAACACATGAATAAAAGGCATTGTCATTTACAGTGCCAATAGCTCAAACTCTCGTAAATGTGAGACCTATTGCATTGCAAATGCTTGTTACTGTCCTGTTCCCACCCTCTTTCACTTGCCTGTCTCCTCCCTCCCATTGTCCGTCTTGCCCACCCACCAGAAAAAATTCAAAGCTCCAAGATGCGGCCAGCGCTGGCAGTATCATAGGGCTTTTGTTCTGACTTTAAATTTAGCCACACTGTGGTACAACATGGCTAAATGAAATTGGCAAAGCCAATAGCAATCACATAGATGAGACCTATTGGCTTAGCCAATGCTTGCTTTAATGAGAAAAAAAACCATGTAATATGCCAATGCTGATATTATTTACTAAATTATTTCTACGTGGGTAGAAAAAAAACCATTCAATGTGTCCCAAGGTCATTCTTCCTTATTTCTTTATTTATAATAGAAAAGTTCAGCCTAACAAGAAAAAAATAATTACATTATTTTGCAAACAAATACCATAAGATGAAAAGACATTAAATGACAAACAAGGTATCTTCACATAAAACACAAAACATTTAAGACATGACACCAAACACAAGCCCAGACAGGTGAGTTTCTATTTACAACTTTTACACCTTCTATTTAGAGCAAGAAGCAAACAGTGAGTTGTATGTAAACTAAACTCCTAACTGTTTTATATTCTATTCAATTTGCAAACAATGTGATTATTGTAAGAAACATCTACGGGTAAGCGCAGTTTTTTGACACTGTTTGAAAGCATGGCACATTAGCCTGTGTACAATTAACTATTACTGTTCCACGAACCACAGTAGAAAATGGAGACTTGCAACACTGCCAGAATGTTTTTGTAAGAAGTAAAAATTGGACTACAATGTATACATATTTGCTAAATACTTCAGAATTGTAGCAGTTCTAAATTGTAAAAGGTTTCTCTGCATCAGGTCATTACATAGTTATCATGTAGCAATGTCTGTTACTAACCATACACAACAAAGCTACCATAGACAATCATTTTTGTAAGGTGCAATTTATTCATGTTTTGGGGCAATTGCACACAGCTCATTAGCAAGTTTGTATAGTTCACTCAGGTGGTTCATAGAAATCTCAGTTTACCACTCTGACCGTGCGACATTCTGTATGATGATACAGTACATTTTAACGTATCCTTGGATTTCTGCAGCACTATGGTGCTACCACTCTAAGTATTTATTCTCTGTGCCAGTCACCACTGGCAAATTCATAAGGCATGATCCCAACAGTCCAGTAATTTTTTTTTTTTTTTTTTTTTTAAAACCTTTATTCAGCATGAACACGTAATACACAGCCCCATGCCTACAACCAACCTGTGGCCGGCAGCGTGGTACAAGAAGGAAAATGAATGTTAAACACAGCTGCCTGCCTACAACCCGCCAGGGGCCGGCTGCGGCATAAGAAGCAAGATAGTTAGCATGCCAGTACAAGGGACCATCACCCCCAAGACATTTGCATTGAAACAGTCGACCCACAATAACATGTAGCAGTGGTATAAAGGCGTCTATCTGTAGCGCCAAAGGACCGTCTCAACTCTCATCCCAGTTTTCTGCCTGGCCAAGGGGCAGAAGGCGGGCCACCACCGCAGGAGCGGTGTCTAGGAAGGTTAAGGGGAAAGCGGGAAGAAAGCCAGCTATGTCCGTGGATGTGACAACAGATATACCTGTAAGGGACCCCAGATGTCAGTCGGCCGTGAAGCAGAAGGCAGGAGGTCAGCATATCGAAGTAAAGTATCCTGACAGTGTACCATATCACCGATCCATTCCTTAAACCTGGGAGTTCTGCCCCGTCCCCATCTACAGGCTATCAGACGTTTCGCCATAAGAAAGGCGATAGTGGCAAATCTGCGGACTGGTTTTCGTATAGTTCTTGTATAGCCCAGGAGTGCCTGTGTTGGAGAGGGTGTCAATGGGACATCTATCATTTCGGAAACGCCGGAAAAAACTTGCTGCCAATAGTCAGCAATTTCCCGGCATCCCCACGCCATGTGGAGAAAGTCCGCCCCCGGAGCGCGACAGCGCCAGCATAGATCATCCTCTCGAAGGCCTATCCTATGCATGTGTGCTGGAGTACAATAGAGCCTATGTAAGAACCGATAATGAATCACCCTAAATCTGCTACTGGAGGAGATCTGTTCGGTTTGTAAGCAGCAGTAGCTCCAGAGGTCGTCATCTATGGGGAGTCCTAGGTCTTCCGCCCATTTTGTACGTGCCTTGCAAGGCGAGAGGTCTAGATTAGCGCGGAGCGAGTGGTATAGGGTAGAGACTGCATGAGCCGGAGTGGTAGCCTTAAGTAAACGATGCAAGGGTTCCAGCGTGGGCGGCTCACTAGGGAAGTCCCCTGTCAATGCACGAATACCACTACGAAGCCTGGTATAGAGGAAGGTGTCCATGAAAGTGGGTGTAGAGTGAATGAACACATGAGATTGGAAACGGAATTGTCCACTATGATAGAGGTCCCCCCATGTTGTAATGTGGAATTTGGCCATAAAGTTTTTAAACAGTTGTTCCTGTAAAAGGGGCAACCGGGGATGGTATGCTAGGGGAAGCAGTGGGGAATAGATGAGCGGTGCGCATGCCACCTTCGCAATGTATCGCCACGCTAGAATGGAGCTCGAGATCGTGGTGTGGTATGCCGTATGTGTCTCTGGTGTACTGAGTATCGTTCCCTCTAGCGGAATAGGCGCAGCCAGCCAATGTTCCACAGCCGTCTGCGGCAGGAAGGGCGTGGGGCGAATCCAGTGATAAATGTAGTGGGCCTGCGCGCTGTGATAATACAGTTCAAAGTCAGGAAGGTCGAGCCCCCCTTGCGCGAATGGACGAGTCAACACCTCCCAACGAAGACGCGGCCTCCTCCCTCCCCAGACCAGACGAATGAGCTCAGACCTCAAAAGACGAAAGAAGGACTTCCCCGGGTAATATGGGATGTTCATGAACAGGTACAGGAGTTTGGGAAGAACCACCATCTTGATTAAGGAGGCGCGGCCCGCAAAGGAGAGGGGCAGCGTGATCCATCTAGACACGCATGCCTGGATATAATCAAACGTGCGGCCATAGTTCATCCGCATTAGCTCTTCTCGGTCATGGGAGAGGAGTATGCCCAGGTAACGGACTTCCTCCATTTCCCACCGTAGAGGGTAGTCCAGAGGGAAAGGCTGGGCGGCCGCAGTCAGTGGAAATATAGTGGACTTTCCCCAATTGATATGGACACCAGACAGATCCGCAAAGCGAATAAACTCACGGAGGATAGGGTTGAGATTGGTGGCGGGATCACGTATGTAAAGTGTGATGTCATCCGCGTATAGGGAGATGAGAACCTCTCGCTGAAGACAGCGCAGAGCCTTGTCTCGGTGATGTTGGCGGAGCCGGGCCGCCAGAGGTTCCATCGCTATCGCGAACAACAGCGGAGATAGTGGGCAACCCTGCCGGGTACCTCTCGACACCACAAAGGCGTCCGATATGCGCCCGTTCAATCCCACCCTAGCGACTGGTCGGTCATACAGGAGATCAATCCAGCGCGTGAAGCCCAGCGGCATGCCCATGTGGCGCAAAATACAATGGAGATAGTCCCATTCCAGTGAATCGAAGGCCTTGGTGGCGTCCAAAAAAACAGCCACCAATGGCAAATCCGGAGCTACATTATGCAGGACGGAGAATAGCGTCCGGAGATTATTGGAGGTGGCCCTGCCAGGGACGAAACCCGCTTGATCAGATAGCACCAGGCCTCCCAGTAGCAACTGCAGCCGGTTAGCCAGTATTTTTGTCAGGATTTTTGCGTCACAATTAATTAGCGAGAGCGGGCGGTACGAGTCGCAACATTGAGGCGGCTTCCCAGGCTTCAACAAGGAGGTAATCAGTGCCTCCTGCATGGATGGAGGAAGTGCGCCCGATTCATGAGCCTCCATGAAAACCTCACGGAGCACCGGAGCAAGGATGTCAATATACGCCTTGTAGAAGTCCATAGGCAGCCCGTCCAGGCCAGGGGCCTTTCCCGGAGCCATCTGTTTGATCGCATCTTTAACCTCCTCCAGGCCTACCGGCTCCGCCAGGAACTCCCGGTGACGGTCAGAGAGCCATCCCAGTGTAAGCTCCCTAAGGTAGTCGTCCATGTCCAGTGAACCCACCCTCGTAGTGGAGTATAGCGTCGAGTAGTGTGTAGTAAAGGCCGCCAGAAGCGAGCGCGTGTCTCGTAAGGGAGTCCCATCCTCCCCCTCCAGTTCCAGCACAAAATTAGAACCTCGCGGTGGTCGGATCGCTCCCGCCAAAGATTTACCGGGTCGTTCCCCTTCCCCGTACGCACGAGCCTTGAAGTATTTTCCCCGGAAATTCACCTCTCTTTCAGCAGTGGACATGTAGTCCGATAGTGTTTCGCGGTACTTCGCCTGCGCATCTGCATCGGTGTTGTAGTCTGGGCTGCGTTCTAGAGTGTGGAGTGTAGTTTCCAGTTTGCGCAATGTATCTCTCAAAGTCCGTAGTACCCCGGAGCTCTTGGAAATGCAGAAGCCCCGTATCGTTACCTTTAGCGCCTCCCAGAGAGTTGCCATCCGGTCCACCGTTCCCCTGTTACGGGATAGGAAATCTTCTAGTTCTTGACCCAATTCTGTTCTAAATAGTTCATCAAGTAAGATGGTGGGTTGGAGTCTCCAAGTCGGAGGTCTGCCCATGATGTCGGGTAGCCGGAACTCGGCCAATACTGGAGAGTGATCGGAGTATGTGCGGCCCAAATGTCGCACCCCCACCAATGAGGGGGCTAGGGCCTTATCCACCATAATGTAATCTAGTCTGGCCCAAGTTGCATGTGCATGATTCCAGTGTGTGCCTTCCATAGAAGCCGGGTGTAAGTGTCGCCAGGTATCCACGATCTCATGGGTGTCGCATATGTCCCTCAGGTATCTGTGTGTATTAGTGTAGTGGTGCGTGGAGGGGTTCGACCTATCCATCGCGGGGTCCAAGACAGCATTGAAATCCCCCCCCCCCCCCAGATGAGGTGTGTGGATCCCACTTCCCTGACCTTGTTCCAGAGAGCAATGAAACTGCTCGGATTATCACAGTTTGGGCCATAAGAGCAGGCAAGGGTGATGGTCTCGGCCCCTATCCTACCCCATGTTAAGCAATAACGACCCTCGCGATCAGTGGCGGTGCCCATGGGAACGTAGGGAACTCCCCTTTTAACTAGGATAGTGACGCCTCTTGCATAGGACGAGTAAGGTGCATGAAGTGAATGGGCAGCCCATCTGGCAGCAAAGGTGGCATTGCGAAGAGGGTCCATGTGAGTCTCCTGAAGAAATACAACCTGAGCATGCAACCTGTCTAAGGTACCTAAGATTTGCCTGCGTTTCCTGGGATCCCCCAGGCCCCGAACATTCCAGGTGATAGCAGTGAGCAGGGCTCTCCCCCCTAGCTCAGTGCATGTGGTGCGGGTCATGTGTGCCGAGAGATGACTGATGGGTGATGAGGTGTAACTGGCAGCAGGGCCATAAGTGTAATGGTCGAAAAAGGGCGGCACAGTGTGCTATTTCAACAGATATATGCGCAGTGTTCATGCTGAATACCAACAACAACCCCAACACAGTCCCTGGGACTCCCACCCCCTTGCCTACTTCAACATCCCAATCATGTCGAACATTCCCAACCCCCATCCCACCCCCTCCCACCACTGCAGCCCAATCCTGCCGGAATGCAGAACCCCTCCCAATCTTAATAACAAACATATATGCAAAGGTGGGGTATACCCTATAGGGGACTCGCCGGTGTGCCGGATCCGCCCTTCCCAATCCCTTTTTTCACCCACCATACCATCACCCCATAGGGGGAGGAGTTCGGGTGGGACAGGGGGGGAGTGCCAGGGCGAAGTTTAGTCGTCAATGTCCAGACCAGTACCTTGTTAACAATAGACGATGGCATATACAGGGCCCCAAACCGTAATGACTGTTCCTCCCGTACATTTTGGCGAGAGGGCGAAGGGTTAATGTAGCCCCATAGTGGCTGAAAGAAACGGTCCCTCCCAAAAAAAACCTGAGCCTCCCAAGTTCCATAGGTAAAGTACGGGTTACTCAGAGAGTGGGCTCAAGAGCGATGGGAGAGTAGGTAATGCCAAGGTACAAGGAAAGATACATGAAGGGGTAAAGAGACTAAACATAAACCATAACAGCGGTACTCATCAGTCAGGAGCAGTCGTCGGAGAGCTGGAGCCTGATCCTGTTCCAGGACCACGTCGCCGAGGGGCCGCAGAAGACTGTTCCTTCAGAAAGTCCTCCACCTGTTGCGGAGTACCAAAGAAGAAGGGCTTGCCATGATGTGTGACCTTGAGCTTGGCCGGATATTGCATGGAGTAAGGGATTTCTCGTTGCTGTAGTTTCTTCTTTACTCCTGTAAATTTTCGGCGGGCATCTTGCACTGCTTGTGTAAAATCCGGGTAGAATGAAATGGTGACATTTTCATGGAGGATCGGTTGTTTCTCCCTGGCTAAGCGCAATACGGTGTCACGGTCCCTGTAATTCAGAAATTTGATGATAACAGGACGTGGCGGGGCCCCAGGAACTGGGCGAGGCCCCAAGGAGCGGTGGGCTCGCTCCACCACCAGTTGCGGCGAGAAAGAGTCCCTTCCAAATTTGTCGATCAGCAGCTTCTCCATGAAATCCTCCATACGACCCCCACCGCTGGACTCCGCAAGACCAATCAGGCGAACGTTGTTTCGGCGGGAGCGTGCCTCCAAATCTTCATTTTTGTCGGCAATGACCTTGAGCAGCCGGTCCATCTGCGTCAACTTAGCTGCACCGGCCACCGCGCCATCCTCTAGCTCCGATATTCGCCCCTCCGCCTCTTTCAGGCGCTCTCCATGTTGGTCCAGCCGATGTACCACTGCCTCCAGTCGTGTGTTCATGTTGTCGATTTTGGTGTCAATGGACGTTAAGCTCGTCTGCAGGCCAAGAAGGATAGCCTTCCAGTCCACTTCCTCCTCCTCGCTGGGCCCCACCTCGCCACTCTCCGCAGGCAGGGTTCGCGTCTTCTTTTTGGGGGGGTTGAATTGTAGAGTCGCCTGTTTTGCGTCTGCTTTGCCCATGGCGGCGTCGGACGAGGTCGAAGAGAGTCAGGCCGCCAGGTAAGTTCAATATTGTAGGCGCCTGCGGGAGCTTCGAGTCGAGGCGCACGCCTCACTCCGCAATGCCAATACCAGCTCGCGAGAGAGGCAGTCCCTTCCAGATGGCGGGAGTCTATAGGGCAGCTTGGCCGTAAGGCGCTTCGTATAGCCACAGCACCTCCTCAGCCCCCGCAAGTATGGGAGCACGCACCTCCGTTTCGTGGGCGGACCAGGAGAGACGTCCGGAGGGCACGGGTCGCCGCTATTCCCCAACGCCAGTTGAGGTGCTCCGCTGACCGCCCCCTCTTCGATGCAGCTCTCGGTGCCCTCGGCCACGGCACCTCCGCAGTACACGGGTCAGGAAGCGCGCTCCCCTGCCTTAGTGCGGTCCGGCTGGATGGGCAGGGTATCTACACGCACGACATCAGCAGCCTTGATGTAGCAGGGTCCACCTCACGCTGCGAGCACGCCCGGCACCGCAGGTAGGCACCGGCAGGCGCGAGGCAACGAAGGGGACGTCAGGCCCACCGTGGTCGTCAAGTAGAGTGTCGTTCGCGCCAGCCACAGTCCACAATTCCCTCGCGGCCTGCAGGGCCCGACGAATCCCCGGTCTCGCGTTGTTAGGAGCCTCCGATCCGCAGGTCCGCTCCTCTCGCCGTCTCGTCCACTATGGGTAGTATCTGCGCCGCCAGGGCGCCTACGGACTCGAAACTTGCGCCGAGTGGACCCGAGACCTTCAGCTGTCCATCGGCATCGAGTAAATATAGGTAACTGGCCTGTAGGATGTAGTTGCAGGGTTTATTGACGCCCGGCTGGCGAGAGCCTCACTAAAGCGCGGCCATGACGGTCCAGCGCCACCTAGCGCCCCCCAACAGTCCAGTAATTTCCCACCCAAATCACAGCTTGGCTGTTTGCTATATTATCTGATACAGTAATTTAGCACATGTAACCAATCTCTTCTCTTCCTCTATAATTAATTTCGTTATGCCAACAGAAAAGTCCCTGTCAAATAGTTCACACCATAGTCAATATCACTGGTCCTGGAGCACTTTTTGGTTGTTTCTTTGGGGTCCAGATACTTACTTGAAAGGAAGAATGTTTCAGGTTTGGGTAGACTTCCTGCTTTCCCCCTGTTGCACAGCCTCAATTAATAGTGAATTCTCTTGTGTAGTCCTTCGTAGGCCTACCCCTGACATGCCATTTTATTCTTCTGATTTGATTGGGTGGACATTAACCAAACCCCACTTTGGGTTCCTCCCCATTCTGGGGATAGGCGTTTGTGTCGGAGGGCTCCAGCCATAAAAGAATGTTGCCCCTCCTCTTTGTGGCTTTTAAGATGCCAACGAGTTTTTCGCTGCTGCCCCTCCCAGGAAAACTTCATGTTCGTTCAAGTATCCAACCTCTGGCCGGCCTTCCGCTGAGACAGATTTCAAACCTGCACTTCTAGCTATTGTGCACACTCTGGGATACTTCGAAGCAAGTTTTGGGGCAGGGTCTTGCCTTGGAATATAAACACCCTTTTTGGTAGCCTCCAGACCATCCAAGGGAAGCTACTTTGCCATTCGTGAAGGCGAGTTGAACACCTGCCTTATAAACAGATAAATGGGGTTTGGACGATTGCTGTGATGCCTTTAAGCCCAACCCAAATTAGTTAGGTAAGGTAGTTGGGGCCTCCCTATGCTAAACACAATAAGCACACTATAAATGTTAGATTCTTTTCCTAAGGTCCAGATAAGTGTGGCTACGGAGTAATTTTTAAAGTGGAAGGGGAGTTCTAGTGTTTTTATGAAAAGGTAATTGCATTCTTAGCCCATTAAGTTAGCTACCTGTAAGTCAATGTACATATTGCAGTTTGAAATTGTTATTCTTTAGATTGCATGTTGCAATTTCATGTAATTTCTAATAACCATACACAATCAACCAGTCATAAACAACAAACAGATTGATATCTTAGAATTATACGAAAAGGACGCTCGTATAAGGCATAATAGTGGAATTGCAGTAGTCCATTGTAATATACAAATGTTGATAGTTAAGCTTGGCATACCAGAAGAGAGAATGCCCCTCTTGGTTTCACTGTATTGTATTAAGATTTATATATCGCTTTCCATAACTCTTGCGAGGCCTAAAGAACAAGTGGCTACTCTGCAAGTTACTTAAACAGCACAGCCGAACCCTGGTTGGGCAACAAGAGTATTGCTAGGTTTCATGGGTGCATGTTTGGGAGTTGGTTGGTTACGTTTGTTTTATGCATGTGCAAGTTGGCTGCCATGTGGGTTATTAGATGTAGACTAGGAATGTTATGGGAGATTCTATTTAGAGCTTAACCATGGATATGCTGAAGATGTGTCAGATAAAAGTACAGTTGCACATTCAGTTAGTTACTACCCATAAGTGTTGTGCTATATTGTTTCATGATGGTGCTTAGTGATTTACTAGAGAGCTTGATTGTACATATAATAATGCAAGACAGCAATTGGCTTCCAGTGATTTCTGGTATTTCCAGAAGTGACACAGGCTTAGTTTAGCCACATTTGATCAGTCATCTGGTGCTTTTTGAACTCTACTTTATCTGAATGTTATAAAGTCTTTGAGGATTGAAGTCATTTTTTGGGGACAGGAGGCTTTTATTGCTTTACTGAATTCCAGATAGTTGCTGATCATCCACATTTTCAGTAGGCTGTTTCACAGTTTGTAGTGTTTACCAGTAAGGATGTTTTCCCTATAATGTTTTTCTTATACCAAGGAATGATTACAAGCAATGCCATTCTCAATGTTGCTTTCCTCCTTTGGGTATAAATTGTGAATTTTGATTGAGGAAAGATTGGTCTATTTTTTGTGTATTACACCTTGCGCAGGGCAGATAGCTGTGTCTGAACTGGGGTGGCAAAGTAAGCTAAAGAATGATGATGGATTAAACCTAGACCTGTGACTGGGGGTGAGTGTTTGAAATGTTCCAGCGCTTTGCTTTGTTTTTCTTAAGTTGGCAGGGTATGCCCAGACGTGGGTCCCTTGCTCACTTTGCCACTGGATTCAAGCTTGCCTGTCTGTTGAGGGCTGTTAGCCCAAAACCGGTCCCAGGATGCTTGTTTCCGGTCCAGGGAAGACATGGCTTGACAGTTCGGGCTGGACTGTTCCCATGAGGCACAGGGTCAAGAGTGATTTGCCTATAGCTGTGTCTGAACTGGGGTGGCAAAGTGAGCTAAAGAATGATGATGAATTAAACCCAGATCTGTGACTGTGGGTGAGTGTTTGAAAAGTTTCAGGACACTGTCCATCATCTCTTTGTGTTTGCTTTGTATATTCTTCTTGCAACAGCTAACCATTGTAGGGCCTTCAGGGCAGGGATGATGCGAGTGTATCTGTTCAGGCTAAGTACTTGTCTGGCAGCACCATTCTTGATTCGTTGATGTTTGAACAGCGTGGAATGTGTAGCCATATACCAGACACAATAGAACTAGAGCAGTTGATGATAGACCCTGTGGATTTGGCCTGCGTAGAGTGAAATACATTGTATTACTCTCATGATGTTGAAGGTCCTTTTTCTTATTAGGTTATTCCTAAGCTTTTTTCACTTGATGTGGTTGGAGGCAGTCCAGTCTCCTTTTTCGTTCACAGTCTATAGTTTTTTGGTCTCGCTTACGACGGCGAATGAGGTCTTGCTTGTGAGAGATATTGTATTTAACAAGGGGCTTGCAGCCCACCCATTGCTTAAATTACGTTGGCTTTATTGTCACTCTTATTTGCTACCTTAATGGTCAGCATGTGCTGGCTTCACTTCCTTCTCTTTCGGCTGGAGCATGAGCCAAGCACTGATTTCTTCTGCTTGATTGCTGTCCTGCTGTTCGCACTGATACAGGCACTACTTTTTTATTTATTTCTCCCTTGTCATCCTTGTTGAACCTCTTGCAATTTGTAGCTATTCTTTACTATGTCACGTGCACCTGAAAGAAGACCTTTTCTCATTCTAAATGGATGTTTATTGTGACAACAGATGTTATCTGCTTTTATTGTGATCACAGATGTCATCTGCTTCTAAATGTATTTTCGCTAAGGCATAGGTGCAGTTGCTTTCTTTGCCAAATGTCATTTTTTCTCTTTTTCAGACTTTGGGAGATTAAATGAGTTGCTCAGAATCACAGGGGTTTTGTACTGAGACCTAACAAACTTTGACAAAGCCAATAGGTCCCACCTTGGAGGCTATTGGCTTTGTCATTGCCTTTTGTTTGTGCTGTACAGCATAGGCATTGACAACTTTAGCAATGATTTTGTTGTGCGTGCGACTTGAATTGAAACTGTTTGCTGATAATGCCGATAACCGTCTCTTTCAGAGTCTGTGTAGGGATGCTCGTTGGGATGTCCACCAGCGGTTCCCAACTCTTCGCATCAACCCGCACAATGCATGCTCTCATATTGGCAACCTTAGAACACGTCCGATCTTAGTCACAAATGCCACTTGGGCGCCTCACAAGAAATGCCTTTTAGTGCTCCATGCAGATGCTGATAGAATCTCACAAGCCCTGGGCTTCTTATCCACAATGGCAAAATAGGCCTCTTGAACTACATTTTCGAAATATATCTGCTATAATACACTCATTAAAATGAACTTCAGGCAGCCAGTTCGGTGCGCTAAGCTGATCCCATGCCTATCGCCAACTTGTGATGCTGGGCACAAATTGCACAGGAGAGATGTAGTTTTCTATTGTGATTTATTGGGATCACAGCACACCGCGTCTTTTCTCTCTGCTCCTCGCCTAACTGCCTGATCTGGAATCTCCAGTACCAGGCAACCATACAACTTTCCAATCCCCATTCTCAGCTGCCCTCCATTCTTACCAATACATTACAGATTTGTAGACATGCTGCATAGCAGCGTAACTGCTGTGCAGCAAGGCTAAAATAATAAGCATTGGCATAGCCAGTAGGTTTTGCATTTGGGTCAATTTTTTAGTCATGCAGCATATTAACCTGGGTGATGTGCCCTGTAAGCTATCTCAGGAGGAGTTAAGACTGGGAGTAGGAGAGATGGCCAGGGCAGGCAACTTCAATCGGAAAGAAATTATGCAGGGGATGGGAATGGGGGAACTAGCAGCTATGATGGGGAATCAACAAGTGAGGAGAGCAAATGAGGAGCAGGGAGTAATGAGGTGTGTTTTGAAAAAGAAGGGCTTAGAACCCAGGCATCACGCAACAAAATGAAGATCCCTGTAAGTGAATTGTATTTATTCAGCAGTTATGAGAAAGCTAGATGAAAGCACATTTTTGAGAAATTCAGAAGTGTGTGGGAAACCAAACAAATCAAGACACTCTTGTTGATAAACAAAGTATTCACTGAAACCCGATTTCCACACATTATCGTTATTTGTGCGCTGTATAGCTTTAATGGTAAAACTGTATGTCTGTGTAAAGTTAGTGGCCACTTCAATAGGAAATGCACCATCTTAAAATAATATTGCTGTACCACACAATGCTTCAGTTGTGTTCACAAATCGCCCCTCCTTGTGTCTATTAAAGTTAGGTGGGTTGCAAAAGTTTGTTGTTTTTAAAACATGAGTTGTAGTTCTAAAAAGATGGCGAACAACTATTCTACATACACCCCTTTCAAGAGGACTGGCAAACTGTAGATAATCATAGCAATTCTCCTTTCTTTGCAAGTCTTAAAACATTGGATTTCGAGCGTACTAACCTACAAAGCCACCATGGCTTCGCAACTAGTTTGTAGCTTTGGAGTAATTTGGATTAATTAAAAAAAAAGGCCACCGCAAGGACTCCTACCTCTGTCTCAATCTAAAATGGAGCCATGCCCTTCGTGTGGTTTTTGGAGTTAGTTTCTCTTGCCTTCATAAAGGAACCAACTGCAGAGATGCATGTGCCAATTAACAATACAGATACTTCCACGTAGAGACAAGAGCTGTCAGCCAGAGAGAAGGCTGGATTCTGCCTACATGCGGAAGTAGACTAGACTAGACAAATGAGCTGAATGTTACAGCAAGGAACACGTCTGAGGTTACTTGCAGTCCCTGACCTGCAGTTACATCGTCATGCTAATTCTAAGACATGAAGTGCCCTATAACAACCGCCCTGGCAACCACCGCTCAAAACACGCCCAAAAGCTTCATAGGAACAGGCTCTGGTTGAAATTGAAAATTATATTTGTTTATAAATCGCCCGAAACCCAGGACCATAAACATTACACCGCGCAGAAACACAATGTATCGCCGCGGAAACTCGTGGGTTTTAAACTCACACTGATTCAGAATACGTTTTTATTCTAAAAACTGTCAGCTGACACAAAGGTACATAATGTAACAATAACAAAACCAGCTGTACGGCAAGGACATGAGTGATGCACCGTATGCAGCTCTTCAAATTGAAATAATGGCAGAGCCGAGTCCCGTGCACTGGGATGGCAGACAATCTGTGGAATGAAGATAGCTTGTGACTTGGCTCTGCCTGAGGGTGGGGGAGGGGGGGGGAGGTGTTTGTGGACAGGGCAGGATTTAGTAGGCGGTGCTGAGAGCTTGGAAGTTCTAAGATATTAAATAAACAAGCACGGTGAACCTTTCATCAAGCCAGCGAAAGCAGAAGCAGGCAAACTAAAAAAAAAAAAGAAAGCTCACAGAGAATCTTATATAACAGAAAAAGTAAGAGCACATGTTACTAGGGCAGTCCTCATGGGACGTTACAAAATTTCAAGAGGAGGGAACTTTTCAGCATATCCACCAAACAAAAGGAGGCATTTATGGAGAGAAGTAACAGGAACCAATGAAAAATATGGGAGGTGCTTGAAGCACACATTGTAAATAAAGCATTTCTTGAACATACTGCGAGACCTAAAAAAAGCATTATGATGCATCCATCACTAATGCACTTTTTTAAGTCTCGCTGGCATAGGCTGCGCACATGCTGGCGAGATTTAATGCTTTGGGGTATTTTCAGTAACGGCTTTAAGCCCGCCCCTCTTTTCCATTGGCTGGCGTCACCGTTTATGCTAAAAGGTGGCCAGCCATTGCAAAAGAGCTGGTTGTGACGTTTTTGTTCTGCTTTTTTTGCTGTCCCACTTGGACGGCCTCGCCGGCTTTCCTTCTGAAGTAAAAGGTTTCTTATCTTTATGGGGCCAAACACATGGCCCCATAAAGATAAGAAACCTTTTAGCAGGCGAGGCCGTTCAAGTGGGACGGCAGAAAAAGCCAAACGAAAACGTCATGACGAGCGCTTGTTGTAATTTTGTAATCACCTGTATTTACCCCATCGTTTGCAACAACGTCTCACATTTACCCCAACAATTCAATGTGTGGCTACTACTTTTACTTCTGCCGAGTGAAGCCTAAAGCTGATTGGCTGTCAGAGCTTTTCCCATCCCGTCACAGAATATGACTGGTGCTCGACCATTTCGAATCGGCTTTGTAAAGCCGGACGACGATTGGTCCGCTTTCTGAATGCCTTGTGATCATTGGCTGAGAGGTGAACGGTGAGAACTACAGCAGCAATGGCGACCCTGTTACGGAAAGCGGTGACCGGTGTTCTGAAGACCCATTGTAACCGGGGGCCCCTGGTGCGGGGCTGCGCCAGCGTCCCTGTGGATGACACAGTAAATGGGCTGAACGAAGAGCAGAGGCAGGTGAGTGAAAGGGAGGCTGGAAAAGACCTTAACCTTCATTCTCCCTTTGAAAACACTTCTGATTCTAGTATTAAAGGAACAGAAGGGCCCTTCTTTCTTCTTTAGAATGAGGACCAGAGTATATGCAGGGCCAAAGGAATTGTGCAACAGCGGATAACTTCTTTATAACGAGGACTGGCGAAAATGCAGGGCCACGGGCTTTATGCAACAGCAGAAGACTTCTTTATAACGAGGTTATACTTGTGTGGTTGGGTTGCAGGTTAGTCGCATGGCAGAACAGGACTCTGCTTGTTCAGGGATCCGTGTGGTGTATGACGTTGCAATAGTTCAGCTCAGTGAATGGCCTCCGTGTTTGCCTTCGGCACCATACATGCCGTTCATAAAGAGTATTTCAAGTGCCAGTCTGTTACCCCTTGACGTCCCCCTCCCCCCAGACCTCTTTACTTGGCAGCTACCCCTTTCCAGCAAGTAGACAGAGCCCCATTCTGAGCAGTTGCTCTCTGCTGCCCCTGAGAAACCCCACATCAGTGTTTGGGGTCAAAACGTGTGTAGTACTTAAGGAATTCCAGACATATTCCTCTGGAAGTGAAAGTTTATTTGTGGCAATTAATGTGTTGTGTTGTGTTTGGTTGTGATGTGTTCTCCATACGATTTTGTTTCATAGGTGCTAATTTGATATTGTCTTAAACTGTGTGTAGTGTTAAGCAGCGGTACTTATTTTTTGTGGTGCGCCGTTCTGGTTTTGGGGTGTCCCTGTAGAATTGCTGTAGGTTGTCTGAGTGTAGCTTGGTCTGGTGGTTACTCGTAGACTAGGTGGACAGTGCCCAGGAGAAGAGGATGGTTGAGTAGAGACGGACACTCAGATATGAGCATTGCCTCTAGGTGTGGGATTGGGACGCATTGTGAAGGCGGCTGGTGTTTGCTTTGTGGTATCTTGCTGGCATGGGTTTTCATCTGCTCTTGTCCAGGCATTAGTATCCATGTGTCTTCATTTTGTAGCACGTGTCCCCCCTGTCCAGTCATCTGTCACTGCCTCAGTTCTCTGATTCCATTTCGTGGCATCTCTGCCTCCTTGTCTCTTAATCCCAATGCTTGTGCCCCCCCCCTCCTCCCCTTCAACCATTGGTCTTCCTGGCTGAGTGTACGCATCTGTTCTGTCACTAGTCTCCACATGCAAGTGTCTGTCTCTATGGGCTTGTGGTCTTGTCTTACAGACTTCCTCAGTGTCTCCGATGCCATCTCCTGTCGGTGTCAGTGCCTGTCTGCACAGCAGGTTGCTAAGCAGTACCTCCTGCATCTCCCATAGACACTCCTTTCTGTTCTTAGAATAACTATTGTTAGAAGGTTTAATTTTGGGTTTATTAATGCACCTGTTTAAATCTGTCCATGAACAGCATTTGTGTTGTTGGTTGTTACCGCCTGGATTCTGGGTTTCTTCGGTTATTTGGCGGGATGATTGCACTTGACTGAAATGCAATAGGTCTCGCATTTGCGAGAGTTTAAGCGATTGGAACTGTAAATGACGATACCCTTTATTTATGTTTGAAAAACCAATACGTAAATAAAAAGGCATCGTCATTTACAATGCCAATTGGTCAAATTCTCGCAAATGCGAGACCTATTGCATTGCAAATGCTTGTTTTAAAGTGCATTAGCCCTGGTTGTGTCATAGCCCTTTTTAAAATGTGTTTAACTACACTGCAAAACATATTCCCTGCTGTTCAGCGTGGCTACAAAACACTGCCAAGGCCAATAACTCTCCTTGGTGAGATATATTGGTTTTGCCAATACTTGTTCCACATGTAAGGATCTCTAATTTATAGGGCTTTTATTTTAGTTATTTTTGTAGCATCCGATTGTTCTCTGCTTCTAGGACTTTGTGAGGCCAGACGTCTTAAAGTCTGGTGGGCTTTCTAGTTTACTGATGATCTGGGTTTCGATTGTGTAGTTGTAGCTGGTATATCTAAATTATTTTATTAGCTTGGGGAGTCAAACAAGGTTTGCAGTGAATGATACATGTGAACCTTGTGGAACTCCCCTGCTGATTGGTAGGTGGGGAGGGACACAGATTCTGTTCTGTCGGAAAAAGGCATGTCTTTATCCATTTTAAGGCTGTGCTTTATATTCCTGTTTCGTTTATCCTTTTGATTTGGGGATTGTGGTCCACAGGGTATGGAATATATGAGAGGTTGAGTAAAAGATGTGCAGTTAGTCCATCAGTTACCGTTTTCTTGAATTTCTCCCCTATTGCAACTAATTTTAGATATGCACCTCTGCTGTTGCCAGAAATGAGATTATTTTGCTTTTGAAATCGGATAACTCTGTGAATGTTGCTTTTTCAGTTAGTTTGACCAGAAAAGGCCCATTCTGTATTCGTCTGTGGACTGTTCGGGCCCTGGGGTCTGGATCTTGTTTCTACAGGATTGGTCTGATTCAGCCTATTTTTGATTTTCTGGGAAGTTCTCCAGACTCTTGTGACTCCTCGGTTATCGCTTTGGCTGGTAGGGGTGCAGAGGCAGATTCTCGAATGTTCTTGAATATATGTGAGGCGCTGCAGGTCCCCACCTTCTTTGCTGAGCAAGCATTAACTTTTTAACTCCCTAACTGGTTTGGGGTGTGCCCCAATCACTACTGCAGGTAGTAGGCTTGGCCTCCATACTCGAGCGATTCCAGCTGCAGCACTGGTGGTTTATTACAGATCGGTGTGTGGCACCTTCCTCTTAACACAGTCCCTTTTACACACGCCCACCCCCAAATCACACACCAAGCCATTTGCTTCGGTGAGCTAGAGTCTACCCGGTGCAGTACCCTGCACTATTTGAACCAAAAATAGTGAATGTGCACGATTTGGGGGAGGAGAGGGGTGTTAAACTGTGATTATTTTTAGAATTTTTATTTCCTGGCAAATTAGAGTAATGTAATCTACCAGGAATTTTTTGCTATCGGATCATAAAATTATATAAACCCACGTTAGACAGATTCATATGGGGCATTTCTACTGTTATTTACAGTCTTTAGAAAAGGCCCGGGAAGTTGAGGTGTACTATACACATCGATTAGAATTGGCCTTATATTTTATAATCACTTCTTTAATTCACTAAGGCTCCATTGGAAGTTGAGCAGAAAAGTGAGGGGTGTTTACCATGTATACTGAATACCATTAGCTCAGGGTGAGGTATTTACCACATGAGAAATGCCTCCAATTTTGAGAAAATAGGGTATAATATTCAGAATCGATTTTAACACATTTAATTCCACATCTTTTGCATTTCTGCTAAACCTATTAGAGTAATTATCACACAACTCGTAGTTCCGGTACTTGTGTGGGCGCTTGTTTACTCAGACTTCAGAGTTTAGCCCTTGACTTCCAATTAGTGCCCAATACTGAACCAGGAGGTCATCTGATGCAAGCTACGTAATGTGTTTTTCTCTTGCTTAAGAAACCGATACACTTGGGACATTTCTAGGAACAGATAAATATTACTCTGCTGCAATTACAGTAGCATTAGACTTGTAGAGAATGCCCAACAGAGCAGTGGTATTTCTTCGTTTATAGTGTAGAATAAGGGACAAGGTGGAAGAGACAAAAATATACATCCATATACATACTCACAATGAACTTGCAATGGTAGAGAAATGCTCAAATCACATTACCCCACACCCTAAATGTGACACCGTTGTTACTATGCTGGAATACAAACCACATCAACAAGTCTAAATGAGCATCTGAAAGACAAACATGATGTGTGTTGAGAAGTATTCTGTATTTTGCAGTTTGTCTTCATAGGTGGACAAAATAATGGTTCTAGACTGATCAGACTAGAAGCTGGGAGCGATGCGGTGCAGGGTTAATTGTGTTTGCTTGGGTATGAGCCATGGAAAGTTGGAGCAGGTATTTTTCACCGACCGAGCAGAAGGAACATCTGCATATTGCATATGCTAAAACACACAACGTGCAATTTCTCTACGGTAATTATGATACTGGCAACTGATTAAAGTATTAATTCATTTCATTTTAATATATTTGCTAAGAATCCCAAATTAGGGTATTAGAGAGCTTCTCTTAACAAAGCAAAGGCACTTTGGGCTTTGCCAATGCAGATCTTTCTGGCTGTGCCAATAGTTTTTGATGGTTCTGTTCCACATTGGTGGAAAGAATAATAAAAGCAGAATGATGTGTGCATACATACTCACGCATCCACATGTATGCATCATGATGGTTCGGCAGCTGCCATGTGATGAAATGTACACGCATGCATTAAGATATGTCAGGTTTTTCTTTTTTGGGTGGCGGGGCACCTTTGGAGCCTAAATTACAACAATAAATAAAATGTGGGGGAAATTGCATCCTTATCAAGGAGTTGCTCAGCAGCAAATTGTAGCTGCTGGACCTTTCTGAAAAGTAAAACAAAAATGTTAAACAAAAAGCAGGGCAACAAGGGGAGCAATGAAGCGCCGGGAGAACTACAGGCAGTAGCAGAGTTGGGTGTGAGGTACAGGGGGTTTATATTAAGGGGGGAAAAGCAGTGGCATGAAGAGGGGTACAATTAATAAAGTGGTAGTGGGAGAGTAATGAGAAGAGCATGTGGGAGGTGTGTAAAGAGGGGAGCAGCACACAGGGGAAAGGGAGAGAGGGCATGATCACAAATGCCCACCCATAGAGTGCTAAAAGCAAAAGAAAAACAAGCATTTCCAATGCAATCAATCTCGCATTTGTGAAAGTTTGAGAGCTATTGGCGTTGTGAATGACAAAGTTTTGTACTTTTTTTTTGTTGTTTGCAAGCATTTAACACTGCTGTTCCAAAACCCGATCAATGAAATTAATCTTTATAGAAGACGCATACATGTGTCCTCTGATCATGACCTTTTTGCACAGACAAGCATGTTCCCTGACCACTTCTACAGACTAAGAAAAAAACTTACATCAGCACAACTTTTAATCAGAGAGTTTTATTTACTGACTTAATCTGTGTCAGTTCCGGTGGGTCTAGTGCAATTCTATGCATATTAAGTTACATGTGTTTAGCATAAAATGCATTCCTCTGCAAAGCGCATTTAAAGTGCAATTCCGCATCATGACACATAGAGAGGACCTGGGAAAATACGTTTTTATTTAACAACTTCCCCACATTGGAAAAACGTGTAAAACAAGTTGCAAAGTAAACAAGGCATGAACTTTTTTTTAAAGGGATTGGGTTTGCATCCAAAAAAACATTAGTTGTAATGTGAATAGAGACGCGCCAAAGGTTGTTGCCTATTAGTGACCGATACAGGGACTTCTCTCGTCATTTGGTTCCGTTGTGCCCATCGGCAGTCCTGTTTTTTCAGATCTTTGCTGTGCACTGGCAGGTGTGCAGATCTCTCTGTGGGGCTACACCAACTGCAAATATTGTAGCAGCTGTGCAGGAAATATTTTACGGGCTGACAGCTGCTTAAATCACAGGGGACCCGATTCTGGAGTCCATTGTCCTTGGAGTTCGCAGGTAGTAGGTCTATCTACATGTGTGAGTGGGTGTTGTTACACTGACCTGCTAGGGGAGAAAGTCCCGGAGCTCCTGCTGCTCTTGTCGTTCCTGGCCGCGTTGAGGTGCAGAGAGTCCAAGTTGAGCTGCAAGTTTTTCATGGTCCTGGCAAATGGCCTCGCAAAACCGGGTGCCTGTCTGCACCTCGCTCCGTGCTCGCACTACACAGCGACGGGCTAAACTTACCCGCCACATGTGGGGAAGAACAGCCTACTGGGGGGAGAGTGCTTCCGGGGTGCCGCGGCACTGAAATGGGTGTTCTGATAGGAGGCAAAATTCTGACCTCTTCATTCAGCATTATTGTAGATTAATGCAATTGACAACATAATAGAATAGTGTTTACTTTTTTGTAACATTCTCTTCTCTTTTTTTTTCTATGCATAATGTGAAATTTAACTTGTCAAATCATGTGAGCAAAAGACTTGAGAAAATGCATATTCAAACATCCAGTGTAAACATGATGACAAAAAATATGCCTTTAAACCAGATTTTGATTGAAAAATTAGACCGCTGCACATGAAAATCAAGAAAAGCAGGAGCTGAGAACAAATAAAGCACATACAACAGACATAAGAATAAAACAAGTTAGCGATGTGGCATAACAAACAGAGCTGCCGACTTTGAGCCTGGGGACCGAGTTTGAGACTCGGCATCAGCTCTATGAAAAAACATGGCAATGGTAGTAAATAAATATAAACTCCTAACAAATTTTATTAAACAATGGTTAAATGAGTACAGTGACAGGATCGGGTAAACAAACATTGCGGGAGCAAAAGAAAACAAGCGGGAGGGGAAGTGGACGGAACAGGAGCCCTCAGAACATGTCTGATGAGCAGCAAACCAAGAAATTCAAATACTGTGTGTTAACTGGGAAGCAAAAAGTCAACAACAAAAAAAAATACCCAGAAATTATCGTCATTAAAATAAAGAGTGACAGCACAAGCAACAGGGGCAGTCCTCCTGGGAGGTTACAAAAGTCTGAAAGAAGGGACTGCTTAGTGTATTCACCAATCAAAAGCCGGCATTTGCAAAGGACAGTAAGAGAAACCAATGAGAAAGATGGGCGGTATTTGAAGCCCATATTCTAAATACAGCATGTCTCAAAGAGACAGCACCTGCGCTGCCTAGGCAAGACCTACAATTAGCTCCCTGAATGTTAGCAGATGAAATCCGCTCAAACCATGAGAAAGAAGCAATAAACAAAAAAGGAACTGGGAGGAAAGCCATCAAATAAGAAGCGGGGAAATGTAATAGACAAGAAAGCCATCCAATCAAGAGCAAGCCTAAAGCCTACTTTGTGTATATATTTGAATGCATTGGAGATAATGGGTCTTTGACAACAGGCGACACCTAAAAAGAAGATCCCGTGTATTATGAACCAGTGAGGCTTATACAGTAAGGCCATACTGTACAAAAATGATGTTCAATATAAAAACTGGCCTCTAAGATGAAGTGCATGTCCTCAGGTTTCTAGATGTTCTTTATGTTAAATTTGAACATTGAGAAGGAGGGGGCTTTGTGTATTGTGGTATGGAATGACTTCCAGTGTTCAGGGGCATTGCTTGAGAGAGTTCGGTAGGGAGTAAGCTCCAGAATTTTAGTAGCAAGAAGCTTGGTTCATAGTGGCTATGTTCTTGAACCCAGGGAGGTTGAGTTATAATGAGTCTTCAGCTCTCAGGTTCCTGTTTCCTAAATTCTCCGGCATCTACTTCAACATCGTGGACATGCAGAAGTACACTTCAAGCGTTACAACAAACAAATGATGGACGGAATGCTGACAATGCATACATTCTCCCCCAGTCAAGAGATCTGGGTTAAATCCATCGTTCTTTTGCCCACTACACCACCCCAGTTTAGAGTCCATCGTTCTTTTGCCCCTGGCTTGGCAGTTCGGGCTGGACTGTTCCCATGAGGCACAGGGTCAAGACTGATTTGCATATGGCTGGGTTCAAACTGGAACGGCATGGTGAGCAAAAAAACGATGGATTTAGGCCCAGATCTCTGTACTGGGGTGAATGTATGACATTGTTATGCATTCTGTCCATCAATAATTGTTTTTGCATTTGTCACCCCGAGTGGAAAGGGTATGCCCAGACGTGGGTCCCTTGCTCTCCATGCCACTGGAAATCAAGCAAGCCTGGCTGAAGACGGCTGAAATGCCAGAAACCGGTCCTAGGATGCTTGTTTCCAGTCCAGGGAGAACCTGGCTTGGCAGTTCGGGCTGGACTGTTCCCATGAGGCACAGGGTCAAGACTGATTTGCATATGTCTGGGTTCAAACTGGAATGGCATGGTGAGCAAAAAAACGATGGATTTAGGCCCAGATCTCTGTACTGGGGTGAATGTATGACATTGTTCTGCATTCTGTCCATCAATTGTTGTTTTTGCAGAAGTACACTTCAAGGGCAAATGTATATTCTGGTGTAAAGTAGCAAACGTTTCTAACATGCAAAGTAGTAGTTTGTGTTGTATTGATTACATTATTAATTGATAACAAGACTTGATCGGGATTGTGACGTAAAATGAGGTTCAATTAGCAGCAGCGCAAAAGGTGGAAGAGCATCTGGAGTGTTCCTCAACTTGCACATGCAAAAGAGTTTGGTCAGTAGCAGGCTGTCTGACACATACATTCTCTAAGACAGGAGAGCAACTGAAAGAGCTAACTTAATGTTCTAATCTCCCTCAACCAGGCCCACTGGTACAACGTTCTGTTTTTAGGGTTAGGTGTGCAGTCACGCCCATGCAGATCAAGCCAGGTATCTTGACTGTAGGCACTAGTTTATCGTTATTGTATAGGGTGTACCCTTGAGGCTCTTATCCACAAGATTTCCAAATTCTCCTGCTTCTGTTGCTGTAATAACACGAGGCACACTAACATGAGAAAGACTAGTAAGTAATTGAGTATTTTAATTTTCAGTTAAAGCAGACGTTTACTGGGATTTTGAACCATGAAATAGGAGAAAATTGCAATTTGCGCTAGAAGACGTTTACATTTTGAAGCGTATGGAATCAAGTCTAAGTCTCTTAGAAGTAGTTTTTCTATGGATCAAAGCACACTTTCTAAACCCGGATTGCATTGCTTTTGTTCGCCTCTTGTGAGGTCAGAAGATTTCTACTGCTTTGTACAGTCTTCAGGAGCAAGCGAGGGAGGCTGAGTCGTACTTTAAACGCCAAAGCCAGTTAGCCTTGGGTTGTGTAATCCCTAAGGAGCTCATTAAGGCAGAACGAGATCATGACACAATGAAAACAAACAAATAATGTTCTCGTGCCTGAGGAAAACTATACACATGGGAGAATTCTTGGAACAAAGAAATGTGCAGCTACTCCGAATACGATAGCACTAGGTTAGTCGGAAACAAATGCCAGAGAACAAAGCTGTGGTACTTTTTTTAGTTGCCGTGGAGAATAGGGTGCCAAAGAGGAGGAGTTAAAAAAAAATCCCCAAAGAAACCACTTGGCAGGGCATTTTTTAGTATTCCCTTTTTTTTTTTTAAAGTAAACACAGTCCTAAGAAGGGGAAGACCGAAAGCAAACACAGTCCTTAGAAGGGGAAGACCGAAAGCAAACACCAGTCCTTAGAAGAGGAAGACCGAATTCAGACTCCCTAGCAGTACATGACCCCAGGGCAAGGGTTGGGGATCCTCCAGTAAGGATGATTGAGGCTCTAGAAACTATAACCCTGAGTGAAGGGTGTCTTATTTCTTCTTCATGCTCCCCATGCCTCCCTCCTGGAGGAGACCAACCATAGATAAAATATATGAGGTGAATTGCAGGGGGCAGCATTGATAAGACTACCTCTTCTTGACCCTCAGTGCTCTTTGAGCTGACTCATCCAGGACTGAAGCCACATTCTAAGAAGAAAACGAATCCAGCAGTGCCTTAAACAGGGTACCCACAGTACTGTTGAGAAGTGCTCAAAGAAATACTCTAAATCTGCTTTATCTATTGTCAAGTTTCTGTGCAAAACAAACATAAATAGCTAAATTGCTAAAGCTAAAATAGCTAGAGCTAAATGTAATTACAGTCTCGTCCTGTAGTGGCAGATGTGGTGTATACAGATGAAAGTACTTAGCTGGGAAGGTTATTGTGCAGTGGATAATTGTGCTGGTTTAGTCGGAATGTAAGATCTAGTGGGGCAGATATTCTTCATCGCCACCATTGGGGAGAAAAACTACATTTTACACAAAGGGGCTGCGTGTTGAAATAAGCAATGTCCTGTTCTCTGGAGCAGGATATTTAAACTGTGCCAGCATCACAGCCTTACGCTTACCGGTGCTTGTTTTCTTGGTGCTCATTGAGTACTTCCTTGTGTTTTATTGGTTAGGTGATCATATGGCATTTGCAATACACCACGACTCATTTAGCTAGTGATCCATGACTTTCTGCATAGGTGAGATTAATTTGTAAATGCTCCCGTGTGTGCACCAAAGGCGGTCCAAAGGGAGGGCATCTGGACCCCGTCATAGGACAGAAGCGCTTGTCCCTCAGGAAAGGAAGTGGAGTGAAACACTGATCCATAGTCAGGAGATGCGGTTTCCATTCGAATACCACTCCTTCTCTTTGACGTCTCCCTTTATTAGCACACTCTCTGATCATGGTACTGCAAAGCCTGCTATAATTGGTTCCCCACTCTTGTTATTTAATTTATGAATAATGTCTAAGACCATAGTGTACCGGCTGGTGACCACCCTCAGTTCCTTACTTTGCTGCCTGTTAATGTTCCCCTTTTGGCTTGGCTTTCCATCCAGATGCTCTTGTTGGCATCTTTGCTTTTATTTGAAAGCTACTGAAAAACCACCCTGCCTCTCTTCTTATGCTGGACCAACATACTTTAATATTTTTAATACAAATCGTGGATGTTTAACACTGGGAGGTATGGAAGGACAGTGGCACTGAGACATGAGGGGCCATGATTATTTAAATAACGAAAATTAGAGTACGGTGCCATCATTTGCCAAATTGCCTGTAGTTTCTCCTTTATCCTATAGTTTTCATGTGTAACTCATAAAGTCATGAATGATCGTTTTCTTGAATTTCAGGAACATCTGGAGTCTTAAATGTCTTTTATCAAGACACGAATAATGGTTTAGGGGGCTGCATTTTTTAACATTATCCTAGATTGCTCTGACAACTTAATATTTTGACTGCCTAGTAGTATGTCTTATAGCAGTTTTCTCTTATAACTGTTTCTCCTATATCTGTTTTTGTTGATAGTTCTTCAGTAATAAAATAATTCTGACTAGTTGTTCCTTAATTATATTCATAGGGAGGGGAGCCTATTGAGCTCTTGAGCTGAGAACCTTTTGACGCCACATTTAAATGCCTGACTTCATAGGTTTTTATCGAGATTTAAGTGAGTAAGTGTGAATGGATTGTTGTTTTAATTTTTTTATATTAAAGGATGTAGTAGAACATTTTTCCAAAAATACTGCAGCCAAAGTCAGTAGTTTTTTTTTTTTTTTGGGTGGAACCATAAGCCTCTATCACGATTTGCCAAATGATTTGATTATCAGGTTGTGGCATGAGGAAGGGAAGTATATATAAGACTCTGGTGGTTGAACTGTGCCTCTAATAAGCGGACTTCATTTTTTCCTGTAATAGGTTAGTTTAACAGCTCTCTCAATTAGTGAGACGTCGCTCCTTCCTGGACTCCCTATACCACTTTCGTTGTGGTTTAGCATTGCCTCCATCGCATGTGGGTGGCCTCCAATTACTACCCTTGTGCTGATTTAACAGTGCCTCAAATGGGTGGGATTCATTTAGTATTCCCATATAGTATTCCCATTCTCCCATAGGTGGGCCTAAGTCAGTTCTGGGTAGAACAGATGAAGTATTTCCATAGTGGTTTAACAGTGCCTCTGGTGTGTGACCCTCTGGACACCATACACTAGTCTCATGGTTGCTGAACAACTCCCAATAGGTTGGGTGTTTGCTTGAGTGGGCTTCTGATATATTATTTTACCCAAATAATGCATATAATAGCAAGTTGTGCGTTTCACACTGTCAACCCTAAATTGGTATGTACCTGTATCCTCAATGGCATTTATTCGCCCTCTGTTTGCTACACCCTATACATTGTGTGAACTGTGCTTCTACCACGCCATGAAAACCTCATCCACCTCACCCAACCTGTCGCATACAGGTCAACCTACAAACACCACTCCAAAATGTGCCCAGAAACGACCTCACTCGGGATACGAAGCGCTATATGAATAAAGAAAATGCACCGCCTAAAAAGCACGGAAGATTATGGAAGGCGCCATAAATAACACAATTATGTCATATCTGTCCGTGCAGCGGATGATAGCGGATAGGAGCTTGACTACTAATTAAGTAAAGTGCGACTGAACAGTAGATTCGTTTCCTGTTGCAATTCATGTCGCCTACGCTTATCAGTGAGTCCTATTACAGGAAAGTACTTCACCTTTTATCTCACAGCCTTCATTGCCGTGCAGGGATTACCCAACACTATCGCAACACCTTCTCTCTCAGTGGCTTCCTCCAGAAGTTGCAAAATATCCCGGGTGTCGTGTAGAACTGCGCAATTGTTGACCTATATGGCGCATTCCTACTAGTACTGTGGTTTTCCGCCTCCACATGTGACCGTAAACGCAATTTATTGTTATCCTACACTTCACAATATGGATTTACGTGTGATTATTAACCAGTATTGGTTTACTGATCCCCGCGTGTCAGTTTATTGATACTTTGGTTTAATGTTCAATTACATTACTTAATTGTCTACAATTTTTAACATTGCTTTTAGTGTTAATTAAATGATTAACTTAGTGACAAAAATCCCTTCTCATTGAGTACGTGCGGTATACTGGAAAGCCCCACTTGCCTTTCATTTTGAAAATATAGCTCTCGGAATCGGGCATTTAAAAGCAGACTGATTTACAGACCTGTTATTATAAGGAAAGCCCGTACTCCTGGCAAGAGAATTTGGAAACGGAGAGTTGCAGTCGCCTAAAAAGCGCAAACACACCGGGCCATGTTGAATACAATTTTCATTGGTTCACAAAAGGAGCAAACCCATTTTGCAATACATTTGTCTATCGGGAATTGCGCATATGGATTTTGCTCCGTTCTTAATACATGCGTTTTGCATCACAGCAAAAATGGAGTGAAAACTTTGGAAAGCCTTTACATATCTGGATACAAATTATTTATTATAAATTATTTTACACATTTATGCATATTACAAAATAATGGATTAAATTGCTTCAGTAGAATGGAAACAAACAATAGAACAACCTTATTTTACTAAAATGTAGAGATTGTCACTTTAAATGGTCCCATATTTCACATGTGAAAATGTCAGCAGAGCAAAAGTAGGGTGAGCTAAGTTTGTGCTATTTTTTGCTCTTGTGTAAAAGTATAGTTCGCAGCAATTACTGTTTGATATATCCCAATCATACATGCATCAAAATGGTGTAACATGTGTTAACTCGTTTTGTTGTTGCAGTAGTGCATACATTAGCACCATATGAGCCAAATCTTAAATAGTATTTAATGAACTCTTAATTAACCTACTTTCACTGAGATCTCTCCGGTGATATTTGGACATATTTCAGACAGTTAGTCAGTGCTCATGCACTGCATTTATAATTGAAAAGTCACTGCTTTGGAACAGCTATATTTCATTTCTTATTGATACTTATAACTTAAAGATTCTTCTCCTTAGAATACTTCCCAGGTGCCAGAGTGGATCTAGAAACTTTCTCAGCAATGCTCCTGCGCGCTGTTAGTTGGGGCCGTGTGACTCCGCACTGACTCTATAAAGCCCAGAAGTCTGGAGTGGAGGCGCATATAAGCACCACCCTGACGTGCTGACGTCAGTTCCTTTTTTCTGCTCCTTCCAACATGGGTCTGTAGGCCAGCTCCCACAGGTCTGCCCCTCCTCTTCTAAAACATTGTAAACCAGTGTTTTAGGGAACAATATCCCATCCTAAATAAGCAGACTACTAGTTAGGCCATCATTGCAGAAAACAAATGCCGGTAACAGACCTACACAAGCTGCGTCTATGGTTTTTGAGCTTGGGACACAATTTGTAGTTATGCAACAGGAGCGCCCTTGTGTACCCAAAGGAGATCCATGACTGTGAGGTGAAGCTGTATGTCGCTGAACACAAAAAAAGACGAGATCCTTGTGTAAGCCACACCCTAGGTCACAGGTATAGCTTTAGTGTCGCTCCCGGAGCCACTCTTGTGAGAGGTCTTCCATGTGGTTTAAGACGGCTCGTAAGCCTAAATTAAAGTCTAAATGCAAACATAAAAAAGCAAAGTGAGACACCCAACCCCATTCCATCAATTCATATCTAAGGAGGAGATGCAAGTATCTCACGATGTTAGTTGGTCTCCTCTGGGGTCCTCGAGCGCAGAACTTATTCTCCAGCTGATCCTTGTGCACCCCAAATTTCCCAGGCTAACGACGATGCTACAGCAAATTGAGACTTTGAAAGAGGCCATTCTGCAGATCTACAGTACTTTTCCGGCTTCCTCTAGCGTGCCTTTGGGCCCCAAGGACCTGCAGGGGCATCCAGTGTGGTTACTGTTGGCTGGCCCTTCCCCTGCGCCAACTGGCCCATTAGGGTCAGTTCCGGGTCCAGTACAGACTTGGTTACAGACACCTATTCCAATGCCTGGACCAGCTCTGGCTCCCACTCGTCCTTGCTGGTGCCGATGGCGCCAGAAAAGGATTGTTTTTTGATCCCGATGTCTGACCCTGAACTAAATTTAGCCCCGTCTTGACTGATGTCGCACTACAAAAATACTAAAGCACAACCGGTCATCAAACAGCCTGAATCTGCACCAATTCGTATAACAGGCAGTCACGCCAACAGAGGCTCCATTATCTATTCAGCTCTGACTTTGAACATGGTACACCACCAGAGGGCGATGATGATTGTGGGGTAAAGAATGGTGATTTTCTGCCTCAATATGAGATGACAGTTTATATATGTATTTGCAAGATACCAGTCGTCTTGCTATCGCCCCTGATATGGGGCTGAGCTCACCATATAGACCACCGACTGAAGAGAGTGCTTCATTTGCAGTTGTCCGACAGGCAGCTGAGGTCCTGGATTTGCAGCTGCCCACTTTCGTGACTAAAACTTATGTCCTTACAGAAATTCTACAGCCTTGGCCTTCAACATCTGATTTTCATGCTCACCTTCAACAAGGCCCTCACTGATACATTTATGAGCAATTAGTCGAAGTCCTGTCACTGCCAGCCAGTCATCCCCGACTAGCTCCTGGCGACTGTGGTAGTCTCAGAAAACCTGGTGGTGCATTTGGCTTCAACCAATAAGATTGACCCCAAATCTTTCATCACAATTCCAACCCGATTAAAGAGTTCTAGAGAACTGAGGCATTAGGAAAACAAAAGGTCTCTTTGGCCAGCCTTATGCTGAAAACGGTTAATGCAGTCTGTTTGCTATGTCACAATCTATATGCCCTCTCGCCCTGGACAGTGAGATCTTGGCGGTGCTCCAGGAAGCTTCACACACACACAGTAGATGAGTGGTAGGAGGAGATGCCCCACTCTGACCTCCTGATACATAACTCTACGCACATATAGAAATGGGGCTATATTAAGTATGTCGCTATTATGCAGAGGTAAGTCGACAATACGCACATGTTGTAAAAACTGCCCTCACCCACAGAAATCAGTGGCATGCTTCATCATAGGGCTGCTAGCAGACCTCCGCACAAGGCCGACAGGTGGAGCAATAGGGAGGGGGAGACCAGACAAATATTTTAAAAATCTATGCGGGATCAAAGGAAAAGTGCAGAGAAGATGATGATAAAACTGATGCAGGGATTTCCTAACCATCCTTTATTGGTGGGCTCCCTGTTCAGAATAAAAAGGTTTTAAACAACCAGTGGATGGTGGTATGCTGGACTATAATGAACCCACTACCCCTCCACTCTGCAAACTGATGACATGTTTCAACCGGCTACTGCGTTGTCCCTGGCTTTCATCAGGACTAAAAGAGTAGATCTCTAGAACACTCTCCCTACCGCCTACCTTGAGGAGTAGAGTGAAGTTGCATCCTGTATGAATGCTCAGGCCATTTGGGTTGTGTAACTTAATCCAAGAGAATTTCCTGAAAGCAATGAGAAAGTTTCATGAATAAACAAACTACAGTGCCCTTTGTGATAAACATAATAATAAAAAGCATTTATAGAGTGACAAAAGTGGTCTCGTTCCTCTCAACATATAGTACGACCCATTTTATGCTATAGGTAAATGTAGAGACCACAGCTATGAAGGACCAATCATCCTGTATGAACAGAGTAATGTCGCTCTTTAAAAAAAAAAAAAAGACATAGGGTCATCATTACTCAGTCAACCATCACAAACATGCACTCGGCATACCTTACTGAGTTTCATTGATAATTGTGTTCGAACTGGCGGGGGAGTGAGGACGGCTCCCTTTAGTCACACTGCATTGATAAAGATAAAAAGTGATGATTAAGAGACAAATGGTCGGTATGTGGGCCGGCTGGGGTGTGCTCACAAAATCTTGCCCCAGGCTCTGTACCCAACTCCATAGTGGTCAATTTGCGACAGCAACTGGTCAGCCGCCTGTTGCCCTGGTGCTTTTTCGTGGTTAGATTGGCCCCACACTCATGTTCGGGGCTAGAGGGGGCAAGCGAAAAAGCTTGGCAGGTCCTTGCCTTGTTGCCCCCGGTCCCTCCTGCTTACTATGTCAAGGTGAGCTCGTCTCAGACATCTTGTCCCACCTTGCACCGCGTAGGTATTTGGAGCAGTGCCCCGCAGCCCGGTTATCACCAGCTTTCCCTCCTACCACGTGACCACACACATGGTGCACATGGTTACAGAGTGCCGGCAGCGTAAAAAAGACTAGACTGCTGACTTGCGCCTCCATCTTAGAGTATGTTTGTGTGAGTAGGCGCGGTTTCGTTTTTCAGTACGTCATCCTGTGGAGTCTACAACGGGGTGTTGAGCAGGCTACAAACACCCTGGCTAAGTATCCTCAGGGGTATCTAGGCTGTGCCAGAAAAGTCAGTCTGTATCCCTCACCACTTAAAAACCAATGTTCTCTAGAAGGCAGGACTACCCACGAGTGCTTTTGCAAAGTGTATGTGAAATCAGACCCCAAGGGGGAACAAGGTTATGATTGTGATGAGACTGTCCCCAGGCATTACACAAGGCTTCACAGTGAGAATGGGAGACATGGTACAGTGTAGTCTAGGACCCCGGCGTCCATCTGGGTGCCACGGACCCAGTCATATCCCTACGGGCGCATGTTCTGTCATGTTTTATCATCCCGTTAACACCCCGTGGTTCATTCTAGGTTATTAAGTGCGTTCCAGGGTATGTCTCGTTGAGACCTAAGATGTGGCTACGTACTCTATAGATCAATTTCTGTTCCGTTAAGAACAGGGCATTCTCAGTGTTATGGGCAATAGGAGGGATTTTAGATTTATCCAATACTGTCCAGAACAAATCGTTGACCGAGTGCTATTTTTCTTTGTTGTGTGTGGTTAGGCGTGTGGTTGTTTTTTGGCACCTGCTTGTGGATCTATGTTCCATGATTCTTATTTTGACTCGGCGTGTTGCCAGCCCAATGTAGACAAGGCCGCACGGACATCTGATCATATAAATTACATTGTTGGTGTTACTATTGGTATGCATACGTTGTTCCCATGGGTAAGTGAGCCCAATGTCAATGGTCATGCTCCACACTTTGTATGTCCGGTCACTGGGGGCAGTTCCCACAGTTTCTCCTGTTCCGTAAGTTCAGTCTTGATGAAAAGGGTCTTGGTCTGGCGTGCCCAGTAGGTCCCTTATATTCTGACTTCTTTTGAAGGAAAAGAGTGGTTTCTCCAGGTGTAGGCCGATGGAGTTAAGGATCCTCCAGTTTCGTTATATAATCTGTTTGATACTGTTGGAGGCGGTGTTAAAGTTGGTAGCACATATAGCCTTGTTCGTGGGAGGTTTTTCTATTGTCTTCAAAAGGGTCTCACGATTGCAGTTAAGTGCCCTGTGCCCGTTTAATTCCTGTTCAGTAGTTTCCCCTCCAGAGCGTTAACTTCCTCCCTAAAGTCCCCTGTGTTGGAGCAGTTTCTGCAGAGGCGTAAGAATTGGTGTGTCTGTAAGGTTCATAACCAAAGTTACACCCCTCTCATCTCCTCATAACCCTCTGGTTCAGATCCTCCTGTTGCACCCCTGCTGTCCCATTCTGCTTGCCCCTCCCTCACCCCCACCCCAAAAAAGGATTCAGCACCTGTGGATATTGTGCGGTTTGGGGTCCCTGCATCTGTGGGAATTGGTGGAACATGGGTGGCCAACCAAAGCTTTGTCCAGGAAAATTGGGGTACATGGGGTTGAATGTTGGACGTGGTCCTCCAAAGTGTGCCCTCCCTCTACACCTTCTCCGGGATCTCCTTTCGTAGTCACTTCCCTCACTACTAGAACTCATCGTGTCTGTGTTCCTGGGGTCCTTTTGTGGGCCCTTATTCAAGTCCTCTATTTTCTTTTGGATATATTCCTCTGTTGTACAAGGATAAACCATTTCTTTTGAAAAAATGTTAAGGTCCTTTTGTAGGTTGTCCACCTTGGATCTTAGGAGATAGTCTTTATATTCCCCTATCGCTCTGTTCGTTTCCTCTAGTTTCCTTTTGTAGGTGGCCAATATAATGCTTGTTTTCAAGCCCTGTTTACTCGCCTGGATTTGAATGTAAAGGGTATCTGCTATTCTTTTGGCTGTATTTATAATTAAAAAAATCCAATCCCTCATACATTTCCAGGCTATCAGTGCCCAATCTTTTCGGAATGTTATATCTTCTAAGAAGATTAGTGGTTTCTTACTGATAAGGCCTCGTGGGGCAGCATTGGCCCTCAAATATTCAGTTGGTATAGCCCCATGTAATGTCGCCTTCACGTGTGACCGCTTCAGTTCGATCAAAGTGTCCCACCCTTCACCCTGGGAAAGGACTTGGTTTAGGTTGTGTCACCGAGTAAAGATGGCCCTGAGAGGATCTGTGCCACAGCATCCTCTCCATACGCTTGACCCTGTTGTTCTGACATCCTGTAGCACTGCTTAGTTCCAGGAATGTATGCTATATTTAGGTATACAGTGGTCCCAATATTAAAAAGAAATACCCCTGCGGCTCAGCAGCCGCGCTCATCGCTTCACACACAGTAGATGAGGGGTAGGATGAGATGCCCTACTCGGACCTCCTGATACACAACTCTACACACATATAGAAATGGGGCTATACGAAGTATGTTGCTATTATGCAGGGGTAAGTTGACAAGATACACATGTTGTAAAAAAGGCTCCAGAACGACCTTCGAGTTTCTCTGTCTCAAACACTTCATGATGGTAGGCCCTGGCCAAGTTCGTGATTTCTGCTGGTTTAGATGGTATGGACTGATTGGGGAGGGTGGGTGTTTGTCACCAGCATTGCACTTGGCCGCCACACATAGATGCACTCCTTGGTAATTCCGTTTGATGGCTCGCACTTTTTTTGACAAAAAAAGTTGATTCTGCCCCGGAGCATTTTAAGGACAGTAGGGCTGGCACTCTCCCTGGGACTGTTGACTCCCTCCTGGTAGTTTCTGCACCACTTTGGGAAACTCTGCGCCTACTCTAGGTGACTTGTGTACAGTGTCAATCTCCTCAATCACTGACACAGTCACCTCAGTTCTTTTGAGGACCGGGTCTAGCAGGCATAGCTCCCCATTCTCCCTCTCCTGTGGCAACAACCTCTAAGCTGCTTTAGTCTGCACTTAGCACCGCACACCCATTCCTTAAGGGGAGGATCCTCTATTTCATCCCATGATGACGATCCTTCACCTTTAAGAGATGGATCAGAAAAATCATTTAGCATGGATACGCCCCACCCTTTCTGTTTGTTCCGCCTCATCTTCCTCTTCCTCCATCCCCACATTTGATCGAATTTCAGAAGAGCACCTCTCCATTCTGCTGTAGGAGGTTCGAGTATTGCTATCCAAAGTGCTATAAATTGGACTCAGAAGTTTTGTGCTAAAAATGGACTTGAGCCTCAAGCATATTGTATTTTTGAACTCAGAATGTCTTTGTGCAGAAGGAAATATTCAGAATCTCCATGTTGGCCCGCATCTTGATGCACTGAACTTAGGAGACTAGATGGTGTCATTGGACCTACAGAATGCATCTTCTTATATTCCAAACAATTTACAAAGAGGTCTTGGACACAGTACCGCACCAATTGCTACAGTGGGAATCTATTTTATGTGGTGCAAAGATCAAGAGAAATAAGACATCATAATTTCTCAATAGTGAATAAGATTCACATAAACTATTTTCCAGAAAATGATCAGCACACACTAATTCATTAAATCAGGTCTACAAGAAAAAATATTATTAGACATATGCAATGGAATTTTAAAAGATCCTTTATTCTTTAAGTCTTCATTTATTTATTTTTTGCATTTGTACTGCGCATCGGCTACCCAAAAGGGTTTCCCGGCGCATTTTAGCTGTTGCAGGTGGAGAGAAAAGTTTTTATTTTTTATTTATCGAATAACCAGGTTTTTAACAACTTTCGGAAACTGAAGTAGTTAGGCTCATTTCTCAATGAAATGGGGAGAGAGTTCCAGTGAGACGGGCCTAAGTAAGCAAAGGATTTACCTCCTATGCGAGTGCGTTTAAATTTTGGAATCCTGAAACGGCCCTGGGTGGCTGATCTGAGGTTCCTAGATGGAATATATGTATTTACCAGTGAGCAAAGGTACCTCGGGGCTGTGTTGGCTTTTATTTTATACATGTAGGTGAGAGCTTTAAATTTCACTCGATTTTCAATGTTAAGCCAGTGCAGTTTGCGCCGGAATGCAGAGACTGATTCCCTTTTAGGTACATTGCATAGTAATCTGACTGCCGCATTTTGAGCCATTTGTAGACGATGGAGGTTAGCCTTATTTGAGCCTAAATAAAGGACATTTCCATAATCTAAACGGGATGTTATTAAGGCGTTCACCACCGTTTTCCTGGTTGACTCAGGGAGCATCCAGCAGATTTTCCTCAGCCATCGTAGGATGGAGAAACAGGTGGCTGCCACTTCGCATATTGTGTCAACTGAAGGTGGATGTGTTTTTCTAAAATTTTAGATAGAATTGGGAGTAAGGAGATGGGACGGTAGTTTTTCGTATCCGTTACATCAGCATTTGGTTTTTTCAGCAGAGGGTGGATCATAGCATGCTTCCAAAGGGGAGGAACTTTGGCCTCTTTAATTGACATGTTGAGTACCTGCGTTATAGTAGGTATTACAGATAGATTTAACTGCTTAAGGATGTTAGCTGGAATAGGATCTCTTGGTGACCCCAATTTGATAGAATTTAATAGGTCTTTAACAGTATTCGTAGTTAATAGGGGCCAATCTTTTAGTTCATGCTCGATCTTTCTTCGATTGGAAAGCTGTATACCCTCTGATGCAATAACCTTTGGCCTTGGAACTTCCGTGTCCTGTGAGATGATATCTTGATAGATACCTTCCACTTTATTTATGAAGAAGTTCGCTAGTTCTTCACATTTGGATAGTGATAGAGTAGGTGGTTTGGCAGTTGCATCTGAGCCAGCCAATGTTTTCACTGTGTTAAAGAGTGTTTTTGCACAGTTTGAGACCTTATTGATGGTTTGATTCACGAAGGTGGCACGTGCAAGCTTACATTCCTTATGATATTCACTTAGAGCGGCTTTATAAGCTACTTTATCTATGGGGTTATAGTTTTTCCTCCAGTGTCTTTCAAGAGTTTTACAGCTAGATTTTGATATTTTCAGAGAATCGGTATACCATGGTGCTGGGGGATGATGAGTAATTTTATTTTGTTTGGAAATAGGAAGACATAGGTCCACAGCTTTAGTGAGCCAGCATTGGATATCATTTGCTAATGGGTCTATTTGTTGCTTAATCGGTGGTATATGTGCCTCTAGACATCTATTCATTTTCTCTACGTCTAACCTCTTCCAGTTTCTTGACGAATTCTCTATGCGAGTTATGTCATTTCCTCTGTATTGTAGGGTGATATCACGGAGAATTTTATTAGATAGTGGTCAGACCAGATTGTAGGTAATGCTGGGGAGCAGGTAATTGTATCTAAATTGGTGAAAACGGGATCTAAGAAATGTCCTGCTCTGTGAGTAGGCCCTTCATTTACCAATTTAAGATTTTGAGAGGCCATGTCCGCGATAAGTCTTGTACTATTTCTACAGGTAAGATCTTCTAGATGGAGATTTAAATCTCCTAGCACGGTAAAATTGGCCTTATTTGTTATCTGGAAAGAAATTTGTTCCTTTAATACAGAAATCCAATTAGTCATCAAGTCGGGTGGTGTGTATATAAGTATCCCAGAGAAAGTAAAGTAGGCAGACAGGGTAAGTTTAAAAAGGGCAGCTTCACCTGTTGTAATGGGAAGTTCATCAAGAGTGCAGCTAAAGTTTTTTAAAAAAATTACTGCAATTCCCCCCCCCAATCTTATTAGTACGATCTACTCTTACTATAGCATAGTTCGAGGGTAGGGCTATTGCTATGTTTGGTCCTGAACTTTCCTGGAGCCATGTTTCAGTAAGGAACACTGCATCCGGTTTTTCATTAAAAAGGAGGACAAACATATTAGCACTATGTTTGGAGAGTGACCGGCAGTTTATGCTTATCATGTTATGGGATCAATACATTTTTTCCTCTGATAGGGATTTTCAGTACCCTTGGAATTAAATGAAAAGCCGCAGAAGTTGCAGAGAAACGGTTCCGATATATTGTGGGCACTAGCACACTTGACCATTCTGGGCTCTCCGATGGCTTTTAAAGTTTCAGTGTCATATGTATAAGTCCCTGTCTTACCTAGTTGTTTCTGTGGGGAAGGGTCAGATGGTATTTCTTCTGATCTTCTAGCAGGGGTTTTGGCCCTCGGCCCGGGCCGGGCGCAGACGGGCTCATAAGGTAGCCAATGTGTTTCATCCTTTTATAGGACTTCTTCAGGGCTCAAGCTAGTATTGTCCATATATGCTGGTAGTTGTGCTCCAAAATTTAAGGGCCAAGATTCTTGTTCTGTATCAGAGGTAGAGCATTTCAGATGGTCATTCCAAGTACTAGTATTCTATGCTTCAAAATTTGAAGGGCAAAAAGTCTCATTCTGCATCAAAGATTAAACATTTTTAATGGTCCGGTCATTCCAAGGTAAATTATTTCAAATCAAATTTTTCAGGCCAAAGTCAGCCTCCGCATCTATTTAGATGTGGTCAATGCGGCAAGCCGCCCTCCTCCGACTCTTCTCTATCGATGGTATCTTCTTATATTCCCATTCTGCAGTCACACAGGCATTACCTGTGGTTCAGGGGCAGCCAGGAGCATTTCCAGGTTTCAGTGCTCCCCTATAATCTCAACAGTGCCCCTTGGGTGTTCACAAAAGTGATGGGATGGCGGTGGTCATGGTCCACCTTCAAAGGTTGAGGGATACCTGTTTTTTTCCTTATCTCAATGGTCTCTTAGCCTCCTGCATCTTCCTGGTAGACTTTGCCAGTTGGCACATTTGGGCTTTGCAGTCTGCCCAGGACCAAGGAAATCTGACGGATGACATCCAGAAATAATTCACGATCTGCAGTGGTGGATGCTCGAACGCAGTTGGTCCAGCTACAAGCCCTCTCCCTTCCCAATCCAGAGCTGACGGTGGCAGCTGATGCGTCACTGTTGGGTTGAGGAAGTCAGCTGGGAAGGTGGTGACCAGGGAACTCTGTTCTCCAGTTGAAGCCCGGCTCCCTAACAATCTCTTGGAGTTGCAGGCCATTTACCTGGCATTGAAGGGCTTCTACCACCATCAAAGGGTGGAAGGTGCATGTTCTCACGGACCATATCAATGCGATATCATACTACAACAAGCAGGGCGGAGTGAGGTCCTAGTTCCTGTGCCAGAAGGCTCTGTGCCTCTGGAATTGGCTGGAGCAATATGACATTTCCCTGGTGTCAGGAATCCAACAATTCCCGTAATACGAGACCTCAAATTGTTTGTACCGTGATTAATAAGAGCTTGCAAGTAAATCCAGTAAAGAACAGAGCCCAGAAAGCCTTGTGGAAACTCTTGTTGAAGAAACGATTTTCCAAGATGGCGCATTAGCAAAGCTGGGTTAGCATTCTAGATTTCTTCAAGAGCAGGTGTGAGTGAGCAGTGGACTGTTGGAAGCGCGCCTGCAACCGTTCCTGCGATGCACTTCACCAAAGACGTTCGTTAGAGTAGTGGCATTTTCTTGATTCTCCTCAGTCAGGGGATAGTGTAGTGTTTCAGGGACAGATTCTGCGTCTCGCTATTTCGTCAAAGTGTTGGAAGATATCAGAGCCGTCATTCAGTCGGAATGACTTTTGTACGTGAGGATCTTAGCGCAAGCATTTTTGTAGAGTTTTCTGTAGAGATTTTCAGTCAGACGTTCGGCTTCTCCTTGCTTTAAATCTAATGCTTAACCGTTCCAGTCTGAAGTTCCTGGTGTCCAGTCTTCTCCTCAGCTCCAGTCACGCAAGTACCCTAGATGGAAAAAGATGACAGAACTGTTGTTAGAAATGAATGCTGTGAATTACTGAAAGTTAATGTAATATTTTGAATACATCTGAAGAAAAAGATACATGAGAGTTAAAAGTAGCATAAAGTGTAGTTCTCAGTTTTAGAAAAGAAATACAAAAAGAATCTATCAAATTAATCTGAGAAAGTATTCTATATTATTTTTTGAGGATTGCATTGTAATCGAACAGAAGAGAAGCTAGCCTGTTCCCAATAAGGGGTATGGACATGTAATAATAGTAGATATAGTGATAGAGTAGAAGCTGGAATATAGAAGAGTTGATGCATTGTTATTTTTTGCAGTGTGTGACCTCTTCCAGAAAATCCAATTTCGAAGGAAGTTCGCAGAACCCAGAAGAAAGAACGAGGCAGTCTCTTCTTGTCATTTTTTTATTATTTTATCCACTTCCCCTCCCCCCCTGGTAACCCCTAGACCCTCTTAGAAAAGCTTGCGGGTTGAGAGGAAGATCAGGAGGGGCATTGGGAGTTAGCGTACTTCTGCTCCTGTGAGTACTGAGAACTTGAAGAAATATGTCTGTTTGCCACCTGGTTGGGCCAGGAAGGGCAAGCTCAACCGGTGGTGTCTGGTGGATCATATATAGAGTTGAAATCCCAAGGTGGCGTTGGATATCTTCTGACAGTGGAGAGAGCCCTGGCTAGATCTTTTTTCCACCTTTGAGAACACGTAGTGTCAGAGGTTTTGCGTGTTCGAGTATCTCCAAATACACAGCCCTGGAGATGAATTCCAGCTGGAAAGAAACACAAGACTCCTGTACGTCTTCCTACCTGTGCCTCTCCTGAGTTAGGAAAAAGATCTGAAACAACTGGGCCTAAGTTTTTATAGTGACTCTGGATTGAGCTAGGAGAGTGTGGTACCCACAACTTGATATGGACATCTGCCCTCTGATCAAACTCCCTTTTCCATAGGATGTTCTGTCACAGCAGCAAGGAAGGCCCTTAGCTTGAACCTGCGCTATCTACAACTCCATGTTTGGAGATTGAGTGGCAGCAGACAATTCCGTTTGATCTGCTGCCTGAAGTGGTAGATGATCCTCATTGCTAGACACCCTTCCACAAAGTCAATTTATGCTAGGCACTGTGACACATTTGTGGCCTGGTGTCATATGTTCTCCTGTTCATTTTGTCTTTGGCCCAACAAGGCCTTGATATGGACACTATTAAAGGTTAACTATCTGCCCTTTTGGTCTTTCTACATTTACCAAACCAGCCTGTTGTGATGTGGTTTATTAAAGGTTTGACACACGATTCCTCCCAAACTGTTTGTGACGCCAGAGTGGGAGTTTAACATGATCTTGATATTTCTCATTTGTATGCCCCCCCCCAGCCAGTGCACAGCTGCTCATTATGTTTGCTGACTCTAAAGACTTCCTCATTGTGATCACTTCAGCTTGTTGCTTGACAAACTGGCGCTGAGGACTTAGACGGCATTCTTGCCTAAAGTCATGCCTCCCTTCATGTTGAGCTACCCATTACCATACGTGCATTCTTTGCCCCCTCTTCACCCCATGAAAGAGGTGTAGAGGCTGCATCAGATGGACCACTAAAGGGCTTTACGCTTTTACAATGATACTACAAAAAACGTGTGGATGATCTGCTTTCTGTGAGGGTTTCAAGGGTGAATCATGGTAAGGCTGTGTAGAAGTTGACCCTGTCAAAGCGGATAGTACTTTGCATCTAGAACTGCTACACACTGGCCAAGAAGCAGCCTCTGGAAGGTGGAAGAGCCTATTCCACCAGGGCCAAGGCTGCTACCATTCCATTGGCGCACGGAGAGCCATCCTTGACATCTGCCAGGCTACGAGGTGGGCGTCGGTGAACACATTCACAAAGCTTAACTGCGCTGACAACACCATCCGCCAGGAAGAACATTTCACTCATTCTGCTTTAGAATCTATTTTAAGGTCAGAAGTCGTGGTTGTAAGGATCCATCAGAAGTTATTTACCTTTGGTAACACATTTCTGATGAATAGTCTATTTAAACATGGATCCCCCCATCTCCCCATTCTGTGGTTTGGCCTCTCTTTAACATCTAAAAAGGTCCCAATTTAGGAATGTGTACACTAGTGCCAGCATTTGTTTTACTATCTGAGATTGTGGAAAAAGTAAAGCAGGAAACCGATATCGGTGTGCAGCAGTGGTGCTTATATGCTGCTCTACTCTACGCACAGGAGCATTGCTGACGTTTTTTTCTCCAAATCCAGACTGCCACCAGAGGAGCATTCTAAGGTGAGGAATTTGAAGTATCCGCCAGAAAAAGTGTTAGCAAAGGTGAGTAACTTGTTCTTCAATTCATTTCCTTTATGTGGCTCTTAAGGTGTTGCATGGGCAAATAATATGGAAGCTTACTTCTGTGGATTACATACCGCTAGAAAGAAAACACAATACAATTCAGAGATTCCCTTTAATACCATGACCGTACTTTTTGGTACTTGTGGACAACAGTATTAAGTCTTTGGTGGCTAAGCCCTACTACACTGGTCTTCTAACATTTTAATGCCACACTTCCGAAAGTAAAATAATAACATTAATCAGGCCCCCCCCCTCAGAATTTTCCTCAATTATTCCATTAAATTGGCAACGTTTAAATGTGCCTTGACTTATTTAAACACGAGACGTATTTAAAAATTGCAGGTAATTTATCTTACTGTTTTAAAAAAGCAACAAAGTACGTGTTTGCCAAACCTACTGTTCTGGCCAGGCAGGTCTTGCCAACGTGAACAAGTATCCACAGTGTGATTATTAGAAATGGGGATGGGGGTTTAGAACAATACTTTGAGTCCCTTCCCTTTTGACACCTTCTCCCAGCCAGCTGTACATGGCCAAAGATGTCAGTGATGGCCCATTAGAGAGCGGCTTCCTGCTCCTCATTTTTCCCCTGCTTAAAATAAAGCACTGCTGTCAGCATAATGCTTCTGGATAACTTGAGCCCCACCCCCCTCCCCAGTTTGAAGACCCCTGCCCTACAGGTACATGTGTCTGATGAGGCTGCCGTGTGGAAGCTGAAGCTCGTGATTTTAGATGATATGTGCACTTTACCGATTCAAAAATCGTGGAATGAAGGTTGTTTCTCTGTGCGCCAGGGCCGTATTGGAAACCAAAGTGTTCTGGGTCAGATGGTACTGGCTCTGTATTATCATATATGATTTATATTCTGTGTCCATAGTTTTCATATTGAAAAACAATTATGTTAGGCATTCAGTGCAAGTATTGGTCCTTGGTGTAACAGAACTGGGATCAGAATCACGGCACAAGTCGGGGGTACACGCGGGTGGACGGTGTCCACCCACTTTTTTCACAGGATGAACGCCATCCAACTCCCATGAATTTGTGCCCCACTTAATAATGTGCTGAACTCGTCCCGGTGTAATTTCCAAACACCGGGACACTTTCAGCAGCTACTGCACGTTGTCTGCTTTCCATCTGCAACAAGCAACATTGTGCACGCGGGGCTGTGTATTCTTATTTAAGACTCCTGCTGGGCCCATAACAAAGTCCGAATTTAAGGGGTCATCAGGCCTCCTTTTGTTCCAGTCTCTTGGCTGGTAGCAGTCAGGAGCCTCACACCTGATGCAAATGAAGCGGAGGACAAACAAAGACTCAAACCTTGTTAGCACTCCACACATAGTTTAAGAGAGGCAGCTTTTCACTCTGTTCAGTCCCTGTTTAGGTGATATGCATGCACTGTAAGAATATCATATGTGTTGGTCTTTCCCAATATTTACACAAAGCAAATTGCATTTATATAGAGATTACTTCCCCTGAGGAGGCATTGAAATTATTTAAGTACCACTATTTGTTCTTGTATAGCCCTACTCATTCCAATGCAGGGTGTGAGAGAGCTTTACATCAACACTTGCATATTACATGTCCAATAAATTATGTGTTTGTAAATTAATTTATAGTATGTGTTCCATAAAACTGGGGAATTGCAAGGTGTAGATGTCGCATATCATCTTCCATAGCTCACTATGCTATTATCCTTGCAATGCGCTCAAACATGCACATGATAGACCTTCTAGACATATATGTGAGGGTTTTAGAACTGATGTCAGTTCTTGTGATGCCACTTCCTGTAAAGTCGTGGCTTGTGATGCCACTTTCTATGATGTCAATTCATGTGATGCAATGTATGATATCGCGCTCCCTGATGTCGCGCACTCTGATGTCGTGCGGCTTGATGTCACTTGCATACTGCCAAACTAGGTCCATCCCCCCACTTCTGTTTTTTAGGACTTGTGCCCTGATCAGAATACTAGGGTGGACGCGGCGGGCTATTGAACTGTCCTCTCTTTCCCCCTCCGATCCTTTCCTCACCCAGCCCCCGACACCAGAGAGGATCAGACCTGGAGAAGAGGGCTGCTGTGTGAGAGTGACTGGAGTCTCTCCCGGCCTGCCTGGGTGCCCAGACAACGTGAACCTGCCACTTGCCGTCATGTCTGCTCCAGCAAGTGCTATGGAGGGAGACCTGCCGACTTGTGCTGGCTCTGCCTTTGCTGCGGCCAAGGGTCGTGCCCTGCACTATGGACCGGATGAAAGAATCCTCCAACTATGAGTGCTGTACCAACCTGATCAAAGTTCCTTTGCCGGCACTGGTGCAGTTTGCATGGGCCTGAAGTGACTAGAGGGGCTGGCAGCCTGAACAAGCCACTGTGACTGCAAGAGCACTGCTCGTCCTGTGTGTTTGGAGACTGAGCACCGGCGCTTGGAGATTCCTAATGTACGTCACCTCTGATAATGCAGATGGCAGAGCAGCCAACTGAGAACTTGATCTTGGTTGGACTCTGAGCTTATTGCAACACCCTTATAGAACTGCTTGGTCAACGCATTCAGAGTGACCTTCGGGTCACAAAACGCAAAAAGGCTGGCCCATTTCACCAAAGTTAGCCTGCACCGGTGTTTAAATCTAAAGCTTGTGTTTGTGCAGGAAACCCCGCAACATCTATAGAATACCTTATATAAGACCTGCATATTCATTTTATGTCCTATTGAGTTGGGGTGTGCTTAAAGTACTTCTCTTGGACATTAAGTTATTGTCTATTTTTTAAACTGCTGGATTTCTGAGTCTCTCTCCCACCACACTACTTCACTGAGGACTCTTCGACTGCTACCCCTCGCTACCATGAGAGTGACGTTTGGTAGGGGTTTTCTTGGCCCAGTTTTGCAGACGGACACAAGAGGCAAATGACCCCCACCACCAGAGTTGAGGCCCAGCAGCCCCTGTCTGCCCTGACAAGCCTCCTGTACAGGTTCTGACAGATGGTCGAATCAGTCATTTAGAAGGGTGTCTAGACTTTGTACTATGCCATATTTGGCAATTATTTACAAACCTGATAGGTCTGGTTTATTTTTTATTTTTTGCATGACCTGCTTTATATGTAGTTTAAAAAAAAAAAGAAGAAAATTACATGTTGTTGTTGGATGTTAGCACGGTGAGAGGGAAAACTGGATGTATAGTATAGTGTTGTGGTGGATCGTAATGATCCATTCCATACCTCAGTAGCAGTAGATGTGTCTTACATAGCTGGTAAAACTGGCTTTTTACATAGTAGGTACCCTGCATATCTCTCCTGTGTGGAATCTACATAGGGCTTCATTCACAGCAATGCAGGAATTTAAAGATGAGCTCTGTATATTGCTCTTCAACTCTGTCTCTAAATCCACAATTAAAATCCTCTCTTTACTTTGTGCTGGTGAGAGATACTCCCATCTCCAGTTATTTCTCCGGTTGCGTACTGTCACAGCTTGGCTATAGTTGTCTTTCCAAACATATTATTCTTTCATTTCTTCTCTGAAACTGCAGTTTCTTTCTTTTCATTCATAACATCAGATAACAAGAAGAAGGCAGTTTTCAACCCAGCAGAATTTAGTAGCTCAGCCTAGTGTGGCATCCTGAAGACTGAAAAGACCACTTTTGGGTTCTAGTACTTCCTGTTAGTCTGAACAGTGCATTGTTGATACTTGCTGCATTTTGCATAGCGTCTCTCTACGGGGCGGAACTATGGGGATTTGACAATGTCACAGATCTGACTAAATCAGAAAATAAGTTCTTCAGAGACATAGTCTCACTTCCCCTGTCTACTCCATTAGTTCCTCTCCGTAGTGACCTTGGTAGACATCCCATAAGTGATGTGGCAAGGCTGCGCCCCTTACTATACTGGGTAAGGCTCAGAAGGTCCCCGGATTTAGATCAGTATGCATCTGCTCTGAATGACATATTAAAACTTGGAGCATGCTATAAGATCCCGTGGGTATCCAATTTACATAAATTGGTGGTAGAGCTAGGGTTGGGTGAGTCCTGGGAGAACCAGCATCCCCCTCCCAAAGCCAAAAAAATCTATTGGGACTGGGTTAACACCGTTACTCTGAGGTCTCAGAGAGGTATCCTCAGTGAGAAATTCCTAAGCGTTAAACCTGCGCCCAGATTGGAGCCCTTTCTGGAGCTGATCGAGTCCCCTAGTGACAGGTCACTCTACCTTAAATTAAGGTATGGTACTCTACCAATACATGAGTTCCAGACAGGGTGGAGAGGCGAGCAGGGGGTTGCTATGGGTTGCCCAGGTTGTGCCTCCCCCACGGAATCTATCGCCCACCTCCATTTTGCCTGTCTGGCCTATAGACATGTTAGATCTAGATGGCTGAAACACGTATGCGCCAACTTGGGTGCAGGTCGTACAAGGTGGCCCTGCGTATCGTAACTTATGAGACTTCAGTCCCCAGCGTCGTCTATGGGACTGCTAAATTCTTGGGGGGGGGGGGGGGGGCTGGAGGATCAGACAGAGGCTCCTCAAGAAGTCTCAGTCACCGAGTTGAACTTCAGCACTTTTTTTTTTCTCTCATCTCTGCCCTAGCTCCTACCCCTATGTAAAGTTGTTTACTGCTGTATTTGTTCCTTCTCTATGCTGCACCCATTGCATAACATTCTTTTCTCTGGGGCTTATGAATTATGCTGTTTTAGATATTGTCAAAAAAAATTCCTTGTACATACGGGATACTTGCTGTTGTAGGCCGTTCCTATTTTAAATATTGTTTTTATAATGTTTTTATACTTTTATGATATTTTTATATATCGAATAAAGTTACTACAACAACAGCATAGCGTCACATCAGATACCAGTTCCAGTTCCAGGTCTTCCCGTAGGCCAGAACCTTGAACTATAGGATATTTTGTGCTTTTCCTTATGCTTGTTTGTTTTGACATTATCATCTAGGAATGTCTATTCTTTTTCTTTGTGGAGAAAACCGTTCCAAACCGGCCTCTGTGTTGTCCTCATGCCTGTGAATGCATGGACCCCAATCTCGGAATGTTTTTTCTTAAAGAAAAAAAGCATTAGAAGGGCCACGTGTGAGTGTGCGTGTGTGCACCTGCATTGAAATGCACCAGCAGCTATATTGGCACCTTTTAACAAAATTTCGTTTATCATTTCATAGATTTTTCAAAATGTAACTTTAAAAAGAATATGTGTAGTAGTGGTAAAAGGAAAGAAGCAAGGCATGGCAGCAGCTGCCAGCTCCCCCCTCCCAAAATGTTACATGGGACCAATGGATGAGTGGATATGGGGTGGAAACGAAGGAACATGCGGCTGGGAAATGAGAATGTGAGGGCTGTGTAGTGAGCATGACCAGTCATGCGCTCCTGTCGTGTACTAAAAATAGCGGGAAAAAAGTTCTGATGTCAACAGCAGAAGAATGCAGCTCCTTCAGTCACAAACTTAGCAAAAAAAGATACACTCCAGGGACGGCTTCAATGCAACAAGAGGGACGAATGGCAACCAATTAGAAGCAGGGAACTGAAATAGACCTGGAATCCACCCAGTAATCAGCAGAGGGTTGACCCAATGCCCCTCTGTCGATTGTACTGTAGACAATAGATTCAGCACACAGTTAAAGCCAGAACTAAAAATGTATTCTGCTCTAGAGAGCAGAACAGAATACTCTCTCCAAGGAAGTGAAAACGCTAAACGTTTTCTGAGCAGAACCTGTTTTCCAAATCCTCTAATGTTTTTATTTTAGAAAGTTAGTTGTAGTGTTTTTTTTTTGGCTGAAACTTCTTGTGAAGGTCTTACTACCTAGCTGCACTTTCTGTAAGGAAGCAAAACGCATTCTCATGCTTTGTCCAGCAGTCGATCCTGCCTTATCTGTGCATCCCAAAGTGGTGCTTTCAGTGACCATCTCATGGCTAATCGCCATAGTATCTTTTATTAAAAGCTTTAAGATGTTATAATTTAGCCGCTTCATAGAATAATACAAACCTCGACTTTCTCTAGACTGACCTCAGAGTGCCGCGCTACCCCTGTTTGCATACTTTTTTAGACTTTCCATTTTATACTTAGTTGTAGGTTTCTGCCCTGTCAGAATAAATGAAATGACCATCTCACTTTGTGGGACTCCCCTCCCCTCCCCCCCCTCCTCCCCCCCTCCCCTCCTCCCCCCCCCCCCCCAAAAAAATAACTCATCCTTACATGCCTCTTATACAGGAGTTAGGTCTGCGGAAGCTTGGGTTTGTTACAAGCTGCCACAGCCTTCCTGAGGGATGGAGCCTCTTCCACCTGCGACGCTGTAGGATGGGTGATGATCGAGACTGTGAATTGTAACTTTTCTTATTTTCTATATTTATGTACTTGCTGGTGGCTTTTCAGTCGCCCAAGTTGCTCAGAAGCTGCGTTTTTTTATTAATGTGATTTTACATCAATAGTCTGAGAGAAAGGCGGCGCCCGGTGAATACTTTAGTTGCAGAAAGACCTCGTATTACTTCAGAAGGTACATTTTTGGGGGGATTTCTTGCACACCACTGGACTGGTGTTATTTTCGTTGTTGCATGCGATTAATTTACATTTTCTCATTATGTGAATTGTTTCATACACGATATACTGCATGTAAAAATCCTCGGTTTAGGACTTTGGAAAGAACCCAATGCAAAGATTTTTCAAGGCTGGTAAATATTTGCTGTTGACTTTGGTGCAAAGTTTACTTTGTATTCATCAAACGAGGCAGCTTACCTTTGTACAGCCAAAGTCATGGAGTAAGTGAGTTTGTGCAAAGTTACGTCTAAAACAAAAAATGTTAATGATTAGCATGTGTGACTAGAAATCATTATTACACTTTTTTCATCATGCTTTCATTCAATTAGAATGTTATCCAATGTGGACAACAATGATCTGCTCTCTCTGGTCATTCATGTGATCTAACTCTATAAAATAACCTTCAAACTCCTCCTAAACTCCTGTGTATGTACCCATGGGAGCAGAGAAACCAACAGATGTCCTTTGGCAGCAGTGTAGGTGTTAGAAATGGGGTCTATAGTTGGCAGAGGTATGCACCCTGTCCAAGAAGGGACCCACAATCCTAGTCCGGGTAAGTAAGTTACACAGCAAACATAACCCATGTTCACTGCCTTGGTATCTTGGCACAGCGCAGTCCAGTTTATCCACAGACGCAAATTGTAAAGTATTTGTGTACAAACACAGTGAAACCACTACACAAAAGTACTCTACTCCATTTTAGAAAAATAGCCAATATATATCAGAGTAGAAGGAGACCGAAACAACAAAGATCTAACATACACAAGTCAAGATATGAAGTTTTAAAGATTAAATAAAAATGCAGTGCTTTAAGGTCAATAGCTCCAACTGGGGCTATCTGGTAGCGCGTGACCAGGACAAATCCAAAAGTTCAGTCCGACCGTGATGGAGCGAGGGCCGGTTACAGGATTCGCGCAGATCCCCTTACATTACCTTGGATGCATCGAAAATCAAAGACAGTGCATGGCGCAGAGGAGGTGAGGTGTCGTAGATGTAAGTGATGCGTCAGTTCCTTAAGGCGGTATAGGGTAGTTGATCTTCCTATTCAGGGATGATGCAGTGTGCAGAGGAGTTGATGCGTCTGTTGTTTGTGCAGAGCCTCTGTTCTGAAGACGCCCCGCTGTCGATGAGGAGTCTGTCGAAAGCGCACTGCATTAATTCTTCCACGTCGATGTCAAACCACTGGGCTGAAGGCGCTGCATCAAGCGAAAGTCACACAGGGCTGGGGCTGCATCGGATCTGGAGCGGTGTGTCACAGACTTCGATGAAGTTGTGCTCGAGACTCACTCAGCGGCTGTTCTTCAGAGGCTTTGCGTCGGCAAAGTCTTGGCTACGTTGTCACGGTCATTGCGTTGCGCACTCAGCGAGCAGGGACAACCGCTTTTGTGCAGGCAACGGCGATGCGTCGATTGTTGCAGAAATGCACCAGTTCCGAGCTGACGCTTGGAGTCGATGTGCGGGTTCTTGGTTGCAGCACTATGTCACCTCCAAGGGCCCAGGAGTGGATTTGGCATCACTTGGGTGACAAGGACTCACAGCAGAGGAGCTCAGGTTCTGGTAGCAAGAAGCGCCCTCCTATCAAAGAAGCAGCGATGGGTGTACAGGTCGCAAAAGCACAAACAGGGTCTTAACGAAATTCTATGGAACCAACTCAGCACTCGTTTGTCCCACCCATCAGTGTCATGAAGTACCCAAGTATAACCTCCACAAGCTTATGAGGGACCCATGGTGGAAATGTAACATGTGCTTTCCCTTTTACCACTGCAGCACCCAGACCCCCACCCACTAGGGCACTGACAACCAAGCACGTTAGAGCTATCACATACGTGTACATGAATATCACAACACACAGTCCCTAAGTTAGGAATAACAATTACAGACACCTCGCACTGGAAACATATGGGTCAACCAGCTTGTTCCCTGGACCTTTTGTTCACTGAAATGTGTTTCTATACTAACGCATATGGAGAACATGCCATCCCTGTCTCCCAGCTGGTATCACTTCCCACCTTAACCAATCTTTATATGTATCTGACGCCTGATCTATATTAATTACATCACCACTTTGAACTGATATGTGATGCAGTACCAACACAGGCCATTTATGTTTTCCAACTACTGTGAAAATTACTAGTGTCTTCAGTACAAGAAAAGTACACTTCCCAGTTAGAACAATGTATTCATTATGCAATAGTGTGGGATAATTGACATATTGTGTGCTCCTCCCCCTCCTTGGATGACTCATGCTACTGCTCACATTTTATATGGAACCTGTAATCCCTGACCATATGCCACTGTCAGCTCCTTTTCAACACCGCCTAACAGCTAATGGTGAATCTGGACTACATCTCCTATGAAACCTTAGTGTGCGCGTATGCACGCACCTACCAGGGCTGGGAAAAGCAACGTGCCTGCTGGAGGTGTGCCGTTTTTTCAAAAATAAGTATGTGTATGAGACTGAACAAGACAGCAATGAGTGGAACTTAAATGTGTGCATTTTCTAGCATGCAAATTTTGCAAACAAAGAGAGTACATATGTGTTTCATGGAGGGTGAATCACATGATAGCCAACATCCTTATACCATGTGTATCTGTATCTGCAGGTATATCCCTGAGTGACAAGTATCACACGTTATGTGAATGCTTTGAGTATGTTTGCATGCCATCCACAAAAAAATAAAACGTAAACATGTCAATGGGGAGTGACTTATTTACAACCCCCCCCCCCCGACAAAATCCCAGGACCTTTTTAGGTTGCAAGTATAGGGCTGAAATAGGTTGGTATTTTAGGGTCATAGGACTATTGCATCCTAATACCCCTACATAGTGTTTATTTTGAACCTTCCTACCCACCCCAATAATAAAGGAATACCTTGGGAGTGGGTGAGGAGTTTTCTCTTTAAAGTTACGTCCCCTATCCAACTATCTTAATAAGTGCTCCATGGAATATGGTCAAGACCACACTTACCTTTTAGGAGTCAGTGTGAACCCGATGATGAAGCATGCCGCTATTAGAGTGGGTGAGGGTTGTATTTAGAGTCCACAGGTGTGGCACATCACAGATTTCCCCTTTTTTTTGTGGAGGTGCTTGAACTCCACAAGGGATACTCTTTGGGTAGTAGAAGTATTTGATGTCCCTGACACTTCAGCAACAGGAGGCAAACTCAGTCAAGCCCTTGGAGAACCTCCAAAAGCAGAATGCAGACAGTAAAGTCCAGTCGGCTTGTAAGAAGGAGCAGGACAACACAGCAAAGCACACAGCAGCTGCAGTCCCCCCTGGCTGCACAACAGCTCTTCTTTCTGGTAGACTGTCCTCAGTTCAATAGTGTTCTGAGTCGATGATGTCAGAGGTCTAGTACTTATACCAATTTTAGCCTTTGAAGTTGGGAGACTTCAAAGAAAGGTCTTTGTAGTGCACGAAACCCTGCCCTTCCCTGCCCTTTCTCTACACATACTACAGGGGGTGGAGACTTCTTTGTGTGGGGACAGGCACTGCTCTATTCAGGTGCAAATGTACGCTCCTCCCCCCACTTTAGCTCAGGAAGGCCCATCAGCCGGGTGGTGGGTCATCGGGATATGCAGAGCACACCTCAGCCCCTTTTGTAGGTGACTGTCTAGAAGGAATTAGCAAACCCCAACCAGGGGTGTGGAATTTTCCAAATAATCTACTTGTCCAAGGGACAAAATGCAACTGAGATCTACATGTCCTGGAAAATCCACTTGTCCCACCTACTCCCGTCCCACATCAAACATAAGGGCTCCGGCTGACAGAGAAATATTAATATATTTTTGTTTTATTAAAATCAGTAAACCATTTAAATGCTGTGCAATAATAATGCTTAAGAAAAACTTGAGAAGCGATATTATCCCTTTTATCCAAACATATAGAAATACAACAATAAATTATCTTGCACGGCAGGATGCCGTAAGACTCATATTAGCAATACTTTAACAGTTATGATTGATGTGGCCTTTTATGTCCGCACACATGCGTTGTGCCTCCTGTTGTAAGCCAGAGATTAATAGCTCTGCTTGGGTCATAATCCTCAAAGTTGGGTCCTTCTACCTTAAGTGGTGCTTTCAGTGACCATCTCATGGCTAATCGCCATAGTATCTTTTATTTCAAACTTTAAGATGTTATAATTTAGCCGCTCCATAGAATAATAATACAAATATCGACTTTCTCTAGACTGACCTCAGAGTGCCGCGCTACCCCTGTTTGCATACTTTTTTAGACTTTCCATTTTATACTTAGTTGTAGGTTTCTGCCCTGTCAGAATAAATGAAATGACCATCTCACTTTGTGGGACTCCCCTCCCCCCCCCCAAAAAAACACCTCATCCTTACATGCCTCTTATACAGGAGTTAGGTCTGCGGAAGCTTGGGCTTGTTACAAGCTGCCACAGCCTTCCTGAGGGATGGAGCCTCTTCCACCTGCGACGCTGTAGGATGGGGGATGATCGAGACTGTGAATTGTAACTTTTCTTATTTTCTATATTTATGTACTTGCTAGTGGCTTTTCAGTCACCCAAGTTGCTCAGAAGCTGCGTTATTTTTTTAATCTAATTTTACATCAATAGTCTGAGAGAAAGGCGGCGCCCGGTGAATACTTTAGTTGCAGAAAGACCTCGTATTACTTCAGAAGGTACATTTTTGGGGGGATTTCTTGCACACCACTGGACTGGTGTTATTTTCGTTGTTGCATGCGATTAATTTACATTTTCTCATTATGTGAATTGTTTCATACACGATATACTGCATGTAAAAATCCTCGGTTTAGGACTTTGGAAAGAACCCAATGCAAAGATTTTTCAAGGCTGGTAAATATTTGCTGTTGACTTTGGTGCAAAGTTTACTTTGTATTCATCAAACGAGGCAGCTTACCTTTGTACAGCCAAAGTCATGGAGTAAGTGAGTTTGTGCAAAGTTACGTCTAAAACAAAAAATGTTAATGATTAGCATGTGTGACTAGAAATTATTATTACACTTTTTTCATCATATTTGCATTCAGTTAGAATGTTATCCAATGTGGACAGCAATGATCTGCTCTCTCTGGTCATTCATGTGATCTAACTCTATAAAATAACCTTCAAACTCCTCCTCAACTCCTGTGTATGTACCCATGGGAGCAGAGAAACCAACAGATGTCCTTTGGCAGCAGTGTAGGTGTTAGAAATGGGGTCTATAGTTGGCAGAGGTATGCACCCTGTCCAAGAAGGGACCCACAATCCTAGTCCCGGTAAGTAAGTTACACAGCAAACATAACCCATGTTCACTGCCTTGGTATCTTGGCACAGAGCAGTCCAGTTTATCCACAGACGCAAATTGTAAAGTATTTGTGTACAAACACAGTGAAACCACTACACAAAAGTACTCTACTCCATTTTAGAAAAATAGCCAATATATATCTGAGTAGAAGGAGACCAAAACAACAAAAATCTAACATACACAAGTCAAGATATGAAGTTTTAAAGATTAAATAAAAATGCAGTGCTTTGAAGTCTATAGCTCCAACTGGGGTTATCTGGTAGCGCGTGACCAGGACAAATCCAAAAGTTCAGTCCGACCGTGATGGAGCGAGGGCCGGATACAGGATTCGCGCAGATCCCCTTACATTACCTTGGATGCATCGAAAATCAAAGACAGTGCATGGCGCAGAGGAGGTGAGGTGTCGTAGATGCAAGTGATGCGTCAGTTCCTTAAGGCGGTGAAGGGTAGTTGAGCTTCCTATTCAGGGATGATGCAGTGTGCAGAGGAGTTGATGCGTCTGTTGTTTGTGCAGAGCCTCTGTTCTGAAGACGCCCCGCTGTCGATGAGGAGTCTGTCGAAAGCGCACTGCATTAATTCTTCCACGTCGATGTCAAACCACTGGGCTGAAGGCGCTGCATCAAGCGAAAGTCACACAGGGCTGGGGCTGCATCGGATCTGGAGTGGTGTGTCACAGACTTCGATGAAGTTGTGCTCGAGACTCACTCAGCGGCTGTTCTTCAGAGGCTTTGCGTCGGCAAAGTCTTGGCTACGTTGTCACGGTCATTGCGTTGCGCACTCAACGAGCAGGGACAACCGCTTTTGTGCAGGCAACGGCGATGCGTCGATTGTTGCAGAAATGCACCAGTTCCGAACTGACGCTTGGAGTCGATGTGCGGGTTCTTGGTTGCAGCACAATGTCACCTCCAAGGGCCCAGGAGTGGATTTGGCATCACTTGGGTGACAAGGACTCACAGCAGAGGAGCTCAGGTTCTGGTAGCAAGAAGCGCCCTCCTATCAAAGAAGCAGCGATGGGTGTACAGGTCGCAAAAGCACAAACAGGGTCTTAACGAAATTCTATGGAACTAACTCAGCACTCGTTTGTCCCACCCATCAGTGTCATGAAGTACCCAAGTATAACCTCCACAAGCTTATGAGGGACCCATGGTGGAAATGTAACATGTGCTTTCCCTTTTACCACTGCAGCACCCAGACCCCCACCCACTAGGGCACTGACAACCAAGCACCTTAGAGCTATCACATACGTGTACATGAATATCACAACACACAGTCCCTAAGTTAGGAATAACAATTACAGACACCTCGCACAGGAAACATATGGGTCAACCAGCTTGTTCCCTGGACCTTTTGTTCACTGAAATGTGTTTCTATACTAAGGCATATGGAGAACATGCCATCCCTGTCTCCCAGCTGGTATCACTTCCCACCTTAACCAATCTTTATATGTATCTGACGCCTGATCTATATTAATTACATCACCACTTTGAACTGGTATGTGATGCAGTACCAACACAGGCCATTTATGTTTTCCAACTGCTGTGGAAATTACTAGTGTCTTCAGTACAAGAAAAGTACACTTCCCAGTTAGAACAATGTATTCATTATGCAATAGTGTGGTATAATTGACATATTGTGTGCTCCTCCCCCTCCTTGGATGACTCATGCTACTGCTCACATTTTATATGGAACCTGTAATCCCTGACCATATGCCACTGTCAGCTCCTTTTCAACACCGCCTAACAGCTAGTGGTGAATCTGGACTACATCTCCTATGAAACCTTAGTGTGCGCGTATGCACGCACCTACCAGGGCTGGGAAAAGCAACGTGCCTGCTGGAGGTGTGCCGTTTTTTCAAAAATAAGTATGTGTATGAGACTGCACAAGACAGCAATGAGTGGAACTTGAATTTGTGCACTCTCTTGCATGCAAATTTTGCAAACAAAGAGAGGACATATGTGTTTCATGGAGGGTGAATCACATGATAACCAACATCCTTATACCGTGTGTATCTGTATCTGCAGGTATATCCCTGAGTGACAAGTACCACACGTTATGTGAATGCTTTGAGTATTTTTGCATGCCATCCCCAAAAAAATGAAACGTAAGACATGTCAATGGGGAGTGACATATTTACAAACTCCCCCCCCCCCCCCCCGACAAAAGCCCAGGACCTTTTTAGGTTGCAAGTATAGGGCTGAAATAGGTTGCTATTTTAGGGTCATAGGACTATTGCATCCTAATACCCCTACATAGTGTTTATTTTGAACCTTCCTACCCACCCCAATAATATAGGAATACCTTGGGAGTGGGTGAGAAGTTTTCTCTTTAAAGTTACGTCCCCTATCCAACTATCTTAATAAGTGCTCCATGGAATATGGTCAAGACCACACTTACCTTTTAGGAGTCAGTGTGAACCCGATGATGAAGCATGCCGCTATTAGAGTGGGTGAGGGTTGTATTTAGAGTCCACAGGTGTGGCACATCACAGATTTCCCCTTTTTTCTTTGTGGAGATGCTTGAACTCCATAAGGGATAATCTTTGGTTAGAAGTAGTATTTGATGTCCCTGACACTTCAGCAACAGGAGGCAGGTTTTGTTGCATGGCTGCCAAAGCCCTGGTTTTGCTGGATACCCATCTAACCTGTTTAATATCAGTGAAATGTGCAAAGTTTTCAGCAATTATTCTTGAAATTTCTTTAGCATCTCTTCGCCTCTTAGGACTATACCAGTAAAATGTGAAAATCCATTTCAAAGTTTGCTCAAACTGACAAATAGAGGGATGGGATTTTACAGCATCTAGAATCCCAAGCTGAAGCTTGTGGGCTACACAGTGGAATGGCAGAAGAAAAGGAATGTCTTTCTTTAGAAGTGCTCCAACCCCTCCCTTAGATCCCATCAGAACTGCAGCACCATCGAAATTGACAGCTATTAGTGATGGGCCTGGATGTTCTGTAGACCTCATATCTACTAAATCCAAAGATAACCTTTTGATTTCTTTAACTATACCGTCCAGAACTCCTTGAGCATGTGCATGTTCAAGTGGAACAAGATCTGCAAATAGAGTGTAGGGTTTCCCACCATTGACTACTCAGACCAGCACAGTTTCCTGTTCAGTGATGGCACTATCTGTGCTTCCGTCAGCAATAATGCAGATGAAGCGAGAATTTGAAACCATTTTTTGATGTCCTGTCGAAGTATATCCGCCTCACATCTAATAAACTCTGAGGCTTTTTTGCGGTTTGCATAATTTTCTCCTATTTCCACACCTGCTTTCTTCATAGCCCTACATAGGATGTCCATGTCTGAGAGGGCTTACCTTGTTTTGCAATTTGGTAAGCATTGTTAAACAAGATGGTCAGTTTCTTTTTTTTCTGTCTCCTTCAGTTTTTGCAGTGCTTGCATGATGAGGGGCTGCTCTGTAGGGACATTGGAATGTGAGGTACCCGTTATAGGAGTCTTAGACTGCAAGGTGGTTTCTTTCATTTCCTGGCGGTGCCATGAAACACATGTCATATGTGCCTTACTAGTTTCATGAGCTCTGATTGGTTCAGTGTGCAAATGGTCACATCCACTTAAGAATGCATTTCTACCTGAACCCGAATAGCTGACTGCTATAGTAGGATATTTTTGGCAAATAGTGCAGTACATTTTTGGTCCTTCTCCCTCCTGACTTTCCTTGAGCGCTAGCCATGGCCAGGATTCCACCCAGTGTGACTGAAAAACTAGTTTTCTTTTTTCAGCATCATACTTTTTGTTCTTAGTTGTGTTAGGATTCTGTTCAGTGGTGCAAGACCCAACCTCAGTTGTTTTTCTTTGGTTTCCTTCTCCAGGGTTTTCTTTATCACTACTTTTTTTTAATCCAAAGCTGAATAGACTTTGTTGGGACATATTTGCCTATCAATTGGACAAAGTGATCAAGTCTGAGACTATACTTAATTCAGTTTTAAGCTCACTGTCCAGAAATGTTGAGCTATTTATGGCAACATAAGAGCTTGCACTAAATCTTGAATGATGGTTTCCTCCTACACTTTTCCAAACTCTTTGAGAACCAAGGGTTGAGGCTGTCTGCTGCAATGAATTGTCCTCTATGCTGCTACTATGGTTCGTAACTATTCTGTTTCATGCCAAATTGTGAAAACACTGAAGACGGGTGCTACACTGGCTGCACTCTAGACCTAGAAGCCAAGAAAAGATTTACACTAAGTAAGAACACTAAGTAAGAACACGGATTTGAGCTTTGGGAAAGTACAAGTTAAGATAAAGGCGATTCAAATCCACCAACCACCCATGTTACCATTGAAGAAAAAAAAGAAAAACATTAGAAATAACATGTAATTGACAGCTTAAGAAAGATTATGGATAATAAAGGAAAGAATGAACAGAAAGGAATAAAGGAAAGGTAAAAGTAAGGAAATAAGGGGCAAAAAGAAAGGAAAGAAAAATTATGTAAAGATTGAAGGAATGTAATTAAGAAAGAAAGGAAAGACAAAAGGGAAGAAAAACAGGAAAGGCAGAAAAGAAAGAAGGAAAAATGAAGAAGGTAAAACGGAAAGAAAGAAAATGGAAGGGAAGTGTGTATAAGAACCAAATTACACCCCATATATATATATTTTTTTTTAAACTGCTGCAAATTAAACACCATAAAATGTGTTTTCTCCCTGGGCAAAGTTTAAGAAAGAACCATTGTTGAAAGAGAGTCCACAGGAATGCCATGAAATAGCAGTAGTCGACTTCAAACGGAATTTACAACAGCGTTGGAAGAAGGTAGGAACTGATACAACTGAAATATGCCATGGGCTCACTTCAAATGTGTCCTACGATCAGCTGGTATTCTGAATGCAGCATGCAAAAAAGTGCTTCCATTCTTATGAATTGGGCTCCCGGTTTTATGGTATTTATTTTTGGGTCATTTCCGTCTGTATTTATCCATATTTATTATGAGTTTTGTGAAAAAAACAAAGCTGAAACTGGTATATTTCCGCATTTCTTAAACCAATAAATATGCAGTCACGCTTTAATGCCTGCCAGGTTTTAGTGATATGAACACATGCAGAAGATAAATCAATGCACTTATGTGAAAATATGGCACATTTCAGTATCAGCCTTGTGCATATCTACTGCTGTTTAAGCCTCTTTGCTAAAATTCCTTTTAACCCCCCGACCTATCAATCCACACAGTTATTGGTCTGGCAATAATGAAAAAGTGAGTGTATTTAGAATCACTCAAAAAGCACCCAATTTCCGTTTTTATTCACATTGAAAAATAAATACAGATAAGAAAATAAATGGTTTTCGGTCTGTATTTATCTGTAGAAATCAGTAAAAACTGAAAGCAGGGAGCCTTAATTATGAAGAAAATGTTAGTTTTGGTGAAATAAAATATTTGCCTAAGATCACACAATTTAAGCATGGAAGCTATTTTTTTAATTTATCAAGCCAGATTCTCTTTCACAAAACCTAATCTAAATAGTTCCGAACCGTCAAGAATTCTGCAACATCACAAATAGCAGATAACGACTGTAAATAAACTCAGCACTCAAACAGGATGTTGCACAATGTCACAACTAATTGCAACCAGTACTTACTTAACTCCCTGCTTAAAAAAAATCATCATCACTAAAAATTAACATCTGTCGCCAACAGCCACACCTATCTAGAATACTGGACTATCCCAGAGCATGCAGACATATCACAAATAACGGACAGTCATCACAAACATAAGATTCAAGTAAGACTGTAGAGATACAATGACCAAAAGAATCCTGCACTATGATTAAATAATAGAACGTGAACATGCATTTGCAGAGCTATTTGAGGCAGAACTGAAGTGCATTGCAGAGCTATTCATAGAGGCCGCCCCCCCCCTCCCCCCTGTTTCACAGAAGCACAGTCAAGAGTGATCTAGTTGTGTTCATTGGCAGAGCTCTGCATATCTATTTGTACACACTAGCGCATACCAAATGAACACACCACCAGAATTGAACTCCTGCCAAAGTGAAATCAGCCTTTTCTCTTCTTCTTTAATGGTAGTACCTTTCATATCTTCCTCACCACCTCCCGATTTTCACTTGTTTCCAATATTCTAGCCCCAGTTATTTTAAGACTTGACTACCCTTGCATATGACCTTGAGAGAGATGGTCACTGAGAGTGTATTTCTAATAAAAGAATGACTTTTTTTTTTGCAGTTTAATAGCGCAAACTCGACCTGAACATATTTGAGCGCTTTAGATGAGCTCCAGTTACATTACTACAAGGACACGTTCATTTATCTCTCACTGTAGCACTATTGGCAGCTGCACAAGAAATATCAAATGATATGTGAACCTATGCAAAGCCTGCAGAGGGGACATTTTTCTGGCAGACGCCGATACAATATTAAGGCGATCATTGTAGTCTTAAGAATGAAAACCAAGGTTTCTGCTAGACTCGAGGTACATCAGGTGCCTCCCTGTGACCCGCCTTAGGCATTCTCTGCTAGTTGGGAGCGTGGTGCGGTTGAAGTTGCAAAATTAAAGTAAAACAATGTGTGGCTATGAGGCCTGGTCACCCCTCCTGCTGCCAAACGCCTTCCTGTCTGCCTGCCTGCCTGAGCGACCCAGCCGCCGCTGAGCCGCCCGTCATCGCCGATTCCCGCCGCTGCCTCCCTGCGGCCCCGCCCACCCCAGCCCATTGGCCGCCCCGCTCCCGCCTCCCAGCTGACCCGCCCTCCCGGCTCCAGATTTATGACGCCCCCAGAGCGACCGCGCAGCGGACGCGCGCAGCGGGAGCACCGATTGAGCGCCGAAGGTGCGCCAAAGGTAAGCCCGTCTGCGCCCGTCCGCGCCTGGACCGTGCCCAGTGCCAGGACCCCTGGCCCCCGCAGACCCCAGCCTGCCCGCCGGACGTACGATGCCGCCACCCTCAACGCCCTCAACGCCGGCCGAGTCCCGGGCTGCTACCGTGCCACCCCGAGACGCACCCACGGACCCGTCTGCTGCAACTCCTGCAAGTTCTCCTGCACTACCCCTACACCAACCAAGACCAAGACGAGCAACAACAGCAGCCACCTGAAATGCATCCTGCTCAACACCCGCTCCGTCCACAGGCACGCCATCGAGATCTGGAACCTTCTCGACACCACAGCCCCAGACGTCGCCTTCTTCACGGAAACCTGGATGAACGCCTCCTCAGCACCTGACATCGCCATCGCCATCCCAGACGGCTACAAGATCATCCGAAGGGACCGCATCAACCACACCGGAGGAGGCATCGCCATCGTCCACAGGAACACCATCCGCATCACGACCAACACCGACGACACCCTCGCAACCGCCGAGCACCTGCGCTTCCAAGTCCACATCAACCCCAAGACCACCCTCAGAGGCACCCTCATCTACAGACCCCCGGGACAACGCACACAATTCAGCGAAGACATCGCCGACTTCATCAGCCCACACGCCCTCTGCTCCGCTGACTACATCCTCCTCGGGGACCTCAACTTCCACCTGGAGAACTACAACGACCGCAACAACACCACCCTGCTGGACAACCTCGCCAACCTCGGTCTCAAGCAGCTGGTCACCACCCCCACCCACTACGCCGGACACACACTCGACCCCGTCTTCTCATCCAGCAAGGACATCGCCTTCAGCCATGCCACCGGACTCCACTGGACCGACCACAGCTGCGTCCACTTCAGCTTCGGCAGGACCACGATCCACCACCACCAGCAACAGGTTGCACGCAGGAGCTGGAACAAGATCACAGCCGACCAGCTCGCGACCTCCCTGAGCATGAACCCGCCCACCAGCACAACGAACCCCAGCCAGGCGGCCACCAACCTCACGAAGTGGATCAGCGACTGCGCAGACGAACTCGCCCCCCTAAGGAACCCGCCTAGCAGACCCGGTAGCAAGAGAGCCCCATGGTTCACCGACGAACTCAAAAGCTCCAAGAAGAACTGCCGAGCCCTCGAGAAAACCTGGCGCAGAGACCCAACACCGGACAACATGACTGCCCTCAAGCTCGCCACCCGAAAACACCACCAACTCATCCACGCCACCAAGAAAACCGCATTCAAGGAACGACTGGACAACAACGCACACAACAGCAAGGAACTCTTCAACATCGTCAAAGAGCTCTCCAACCCCAACGCCGGAAACAACGACATCACCCCTTCGCAAGACCTCTGCAACTCCCTCGCCCCCTACTTCCACAACAAGATCACAGACATACACAACAGCTTCAGCACTCAACCGACGAACACCACGACCGAACCACCGCCCCCCCACCACCACCCTCCGCGCCTGGACCCCGATCAACACCGAAGACACCGTCCGCACGATGAACTCCATCCACTCCGGATCTCCGACCGATCCCTGCCCTCACCACGTTTTCAACAAGGCCGACGCTGTCATCGCACCCCACCTGCAGAACATCATCAACACCTCCTTCGACACCGCTACCTTCCCAGAGTGCCCGGAAGCACGCCAAACTCAGCGCCCTACTCAAGAAGCCATCGGCCGACCCCACTGACCTCAAGAACTACCGCCCCCTCTCGCTGCTCCCATTTCCCGCAAAAGTCATCGAGAAGACCGTCAACAAGCAGCTGGCCGCCTTCCTCGAGACGAACGGATCCCTCGACCCCTCGCAGTCTGGCTTCCGGGCCAACCACAGCACCGAGACCGCCCTGATTGCAGCCACGGATGACATCCGAGCGCTACTCGACAATGGAGAAACAGCGGCCCTCATCCTCCTCGACCTCTCCGCGGCCTTCGACACTGTCTGCCACCGTACCCTAGTACAACGCCTCAGCAACGTCGGAGTCCAAGAAAAGGCACTGGAGTGGATCATCTCCTTCCTCGCCGGAAGGACACAGAGAGTCCGCCTCCCTCCGTTCAGATCTGAAGCCACCGAAGTCATCTGCGGCGTCCCTCAAGGCTCCTCGCTCAGTCCTACTCTCCAACGTCTACATGAGCCCCCTCGCTGACATCGCACGCCAGCACAACCTCAACATCATCTCCTACGCCGACGACACCCAGCTGATCCTCTCCCTCACCAACGACCCCGCCACCGCCAGAGCCAACCTTCACGAAGGGATGAAAGAGGTAGCCGAATGGATGAAGAACAGCCGCCTGAAACTGAACTCGGACAAGACGGAAGTCCTCATCCTGGGATCCTCACCCGCCGCTTGGGACGACTCCTGGTGGCCCCCCGCCCTAGGCAGCGCACCCAAACCAACAGACCACGCACGCAACCTGGGCTTCATCCTGGACTCCTCCCTCTCCATGACCAGACAAGTCAACGCTGTCTCCTCGTCGTGCTTCAACATCCTGCGCATGCTACGCAAGATCTTCCGGTGGATCCCCACCGAGACCAGGAAGACGGTCACCCAGGCCCTCGTCACCAGCCGTCTGGACTACGGCAACTCCCTCTACGCTGGAACCACCGCCAAACTCCAGAAGAGACTCCAGCGGATCCAGAACGCCTCAGCACGACTCATCCTGGACATCCCCCGTCGCAGCCACATCTCCAGACACTTGAGAGACCTGCACTGGCTCCCGGTCAACAAGAGAATCACCTTCCGTCTCCTCACCCACGCACACAAAGCCCTGCACAACCAAGGCCCAGGATACCTCAACAGCCGCCTCAACTTCTACGCTCCCAAACGCCAGCTTCGATCGACCAGCCACGCCCTCGCCACCGTCCCCCGCATCCGAAGAGCCACCACAGGGGGACGATCCTTCTCCTACCTCGCCGTCAAGACATGGAACTCCCTCCCCACCCACCTCCGCCAGACCCAGGACCACTTCGCCTTCAGGAAGCAACTCAAGACTTGGCTGTTCGAGCAGTAGCGGACCCCCCAGTGCCTTGAGACCCTCTGGGTGAGTAGTGCGCTATATAAATGCGATGATTGATTGATTGATTGATTGGCTCACTGTGACAGTTGCTCCTTACACTTAGTTAGGCAGCGCCCTTCCGTACCATATAAGCACATGCCTGCAGTTACCTTTATTATGCCAATGTAGATCACGCTTGATGTCACTGCATGCGCTTTCCTTTCCTCGCGCCTCCACCTTCTCCGTCTGAGGTTTTTAATCTGCTACTGTATGCGTGCCTCTATCTTCCCCCCAGTGCAGCGCTGCCACACTTTATGGCGCTGGAACATTAAGCTGATTAATTGCCCGGTCAAAACGCAAGCACAATAGAAGCCTCCTTGGTGGTGGAATTGGAGAGCCTTTCGTGACCTTTTGAGATGGAGGGAGCGGTCTTCAGCAGAAATACTTATTTCTAATCCCGGTCACAATGAGCATTAGGTAAAGCCTTCAGCATCAGAACTACTTTCGCTTTCGAAAATCAAATGTATTTTTAACCCCCGCAGATGAAGTCCGGGCACTAATGTTATGCAACTTGATATGTGCAGTGCCCATGCCGCCCGCAATGTCAAGGGAACAGTTGTGTTCTTTTACATTTATGAAAGATAAACTGCAGCGACGACGCTGAGGCACCGCTGCAGCTTAAAAATGCGCACAACGGGCTAAATTAAGACCGAAAAATAGGCAGTGGCCAATTGCGCATTTTCTCACACAAATGGGATAGATATCGCCCATTTGTGAGAGAAATTGCCCAATCTGTGTCAGACATCTGGTATGAAAGGGAGTTTTAATACACTCTGCATACCAATAGAAACGTTCTCAGTCTGCAATAGCAGCGATGAGAGCCCGCACTTTCTGCAGCCACAATGATGCCGCATTAGAGACGGTCCGTCAGCAGCCAGACAAGTTCTATTACAATATTTCAGTGCAATTTGTATGCACGCTGGGCAAAATAACACTAGCAGTGGTGGCGGGCGCTATGGCAGTGCTTAATTTTAGCTCAGAAATGTAATTGCCTCGCTCGCGGGGTCCCGAAGTTCGACTGATTGCTGAGACTGAGTGACGATTCACTCCCCAGCCAATCACTGGCTAGAGCCTAGTGAAGTCATGGGCTGCTAGCCAATCAGAGGCCTCCAAAGGCTCCCGGCAAGCTTCTATGATTGGCTGTGAGCTCCAGAGTGCCCACAGCCTATTTTCTTTACGTGATTTAATGTCTACATGTCCGTCGGACAAAATAGACATTAAATCTTCTTGCCCATGAATAAAAACAACATGGTTCGGGCGTCGGGCGATATTATTCCCCCACCCCTGCCCAACTGTGGTCCAACCCAGACGTGTATTCTAGGGACAGGCAGAGGCAAAATACCATCTTTCTAAACGTAGCATTTTCAGACCTGCAAATAGAGGCACACAATGGTTTAGTAAGAAAATACCATCTTTCTTAATGTAGCATTTTCAGATCTGCAATTTAAAAACCAACTTCACTAAAAGATGTGTTTTGGAATTGTCAGTCCAGAGGCACCAAACTCCAATTTTCTATCTGCTCCCAATTGGGTATATACTTGTAAGATGTTACAGGGAAGCGCCAATGTTAATCCATGGGAGAGATAGGTCTTGCAGTAGTGAAAAATGAATTCAGCAGTTTTTCACTACCAAGCCATGTAAAATTTAATAGCACATGTCCTACTTTTTAAATGGACGCCACCCTGCCCATAGGGCTAATTAGGGCCTACCTTAGGTGTACCGTACATGTAATGAAAGGGAAGGTTTGGGGTTGGGAAGTAGGTACACTTGCCATGTTGAAATGGCAGTTTAAAACTGAACTCAGACTCTGCAGTGGCAGGCCTGAGACAAGTTTTAAGGGCTACTCGTGTGGGTGACTCAATCCGTTCTACAGGCCCACTTGTAGCATTTGATTTACAGGCTCTGAATACACACATCGTGCACTGTACTAGGGACTTATTAGTAAATCAGACATGCCAATCATGGAGAAACCAAGTGCTGCTACCTTTTAGACAGTCAATCAATCAGGGGTTTATAAAGCGGGTTACTCTACCGTGACTGTCTCCAGGTGCTGCGAGGGGAAGGGGGCAACTCCGGATCAGTCAAAGAGCCAGGTCTTGAGGTTCTTCTTGAAGGTATGCAGAGTGGGGGAGCGTCTGACTGGGAGCTTGTTCCAGATCTTAGCTGCGACATAGGAGAAGGCTCTTCCGCCTGCTCTGGTTCTGCGGCTGCGTGGGGTCTCTGCCAGGGTGAGGTCGGCGGATTAGAGGTCCCTTTTGGGTACGTGGAGAGAGACTCTTTTGTTGAGGTATTTGGACCCAATGTTGTGGAGGGATTTGTAGGTGTGAGTGAGTAGCTTGAAGGTTACTCTCTTCTCGATGAGGAGTTAGTGGAGGTCTAGTAGGTGCGGGGTCATGTGCTCGTGTTGTGGGGTTACGAGGATGAGTCTGGCTGCAGTGTTTTGGATGGTTTGGAGCTTGTGTGGCAGGGTTTCGTTGATTCTGGTGTAGAGGGTGGTACCGTAGTCCAGTCTGCTAGTTATGAGAGCGTGGGTGACGGTCTTTCTGCATTCATTGGGGATCCACTTGAAGGTCTTGCGAAGGATGCGGAGGGAGTTGAAGCAGGTTGAGGCAACGGCGTTGATCTGGCGGGTCATGGTGAGGGAGGAGTCTAGGATGATGTAGAGGTTCCGGGCGTGGTCCGTCGGGGTTGGTGGGTTTCCGAGGGCAGGGGGCCACCAGGAGCTGTCCCACGCCGTGGGGGAGGGACCGAGGACGAGGACCTCTTTCTTCTCCAAGTTCAGTTTTGGGCAGGTGTCATCCAGGCTGGGATGTCTTTCATTCCTTCTTGAAAGTGGAGTCTAGTGTCTTCGGGGTTCTTCATGAGCGAGAGGATGAGCTGGGTTTCGTCGGCGTAAGATACTATGATGAGCCCATGCTGTCTTACGATGGTGGCGAGGGGGGCCATGTAGCTGTTGAAGAGCGTGGGGCTGAGCGAGGATACTTGGGGTACCCCTCAGTTGATCTCTGTGGGTTCAGAGAGGAAGGGTGGGAGTCTGATCCTTTGGGTTCTGCCGGTGAGGAAGGATTGGATCCAGAGCACAAGCACTTTAGCACTGCTCAGCAGTGGTAAAGTTCCCAGAGTTCTAAAACCAGTGAAAACAAAGTTCAGCACACAGTCAAAAACAGGAGACCAGAAGCAAAAAGACTGGGGAACCCACCTCAGAAGATGCTAGGTCAAACGTGTCCCTAACTGAAAGTGGGGAGAATTACCCATCCTGTTGGAAGTTCTCTTCTCTAAAGCGTAAGAACCTGGAAAAACTATTAGCGTTGACGTTTTCTGTTCCAGGACTGTGTTCTACCTTAAAGTCCATTCCTTGTAGGGAGTTGGACCACCTCAACTGTTTAGGATTGCCACCCCTCATCTGTATTAAGCCCTTTCACCATTCAGGCTGGCCCCCCGCCCCACAGGCAATGCTGGATCCTGCAGCTTTTCCGGATGCACTCCTCTACAACAACATCATTCTCCTCCTTTGGGTGTCCATTTGCATCTCTGGTACTGCAGGTACTCTTTTTGCTTTCTTCAGGTCATCACCAGTGTAAATGAGCTGCAATTTACTGTAGTTCTTCTAAGTGTTTAATATAGCCTTATAGCCCGCCGTAGCTGGCGTTACCGGCTATTAAAGGCCCGCTCCAGCGACACGGAGCGGGACTTTAATAGCCAGTATAGTCCAGCTAGGAAGGACTCTAAGGCTATTCGAACATTCTGCCACTAGAAGGCAGAATGTTCTAACAAATTAAACAAAGGCTTCAGGGAGCGCGAGGGGATTGAAATCCCCTCAGGCTCCCTGAAGCCTTTGTTCGAAGCCACAGCTGTGAACAAAGAAACATTGGAATGTTGGAGCTCAGGGCTTACACCAGCCATTATAAGCCCAAAGCTTCTCCATTGTTTTCAAGGGAGGTCCCAACATTCCAATGTTCTAATAAATGTTAATCATATATAATATTAAGTGCTTCTACTTCTAGGCTGTTTTCTGCTCCGGTTTCACATTAGGTCACCCGAGGAGACAGACTCCAGCATCTGAGATTCAAAACGACTGAGCCCAGAGCCCCAAGAAACCCAAAATTAACAAGCGCTGGCAAAGCTAACAGGCTTCGCCTATGCAAAATTTATTTGCTTTGTCAATGTTTTGTTTACATGTTGCACAGCAGTTGGGGCCCGGTGCAATATGGCTTAGAGTAAAAAAAAAATATTAAAAAATTGCTACAATGCGACCAGCATTGATTGCATCATATCGCTTTTTTCTTTTTACTTTAAATCATGTTGCACAGTAACTCAACTCCTGTGGAACATGTGAAAAAACATTGACAACTGACAATACTTGACTGTTTAAAGTGGTCTGTGACACTGGGCGTCTGAGTTTGGTGATTATCAGGGTAAAGGGTCATCGCGTTTCTGCGTGAGATGGTTTGGTTAGTGAACAGGTGGTTAAATTAAAGGCGATACAGGATTATCGAAGGTCTGTAGCCCTTGATTCTAATAAGCTTTATTATGTATTCAAACATCAGCACAGATATTTAGGAACATAGCAGAAGAGTAACAATAAATTCCTTACAAGTAGCTCTGTCTTGAACCAAGGCTTGTCATTTTTAGGTCTCGCCTGACCAGCGCTTTAGCGCTGTTCTGGCGAGACTTATAGTAAGCGCGTTTTGGAAGTGCAAACAGTGGCTTTGCAGGCCTCCAACTACAGTGCATGTGACCCGTCCGGGCGCGCGCACCATTTGGAGTCCTGAAACCACTTGTTTGCTTTCACTTTCGCCGTGATGAGCCCACACCAGACTACAACCTGGAGAAAGCTCCGAAATCGGCAGCTCTGCCCTTTAAGCCACGTCTCCCCACTTCCATGGCCATTAGTAGCTGGTTCCGTTTTAGACGGCGCTAACGGGAGCAATGGTCTGGTGCGAGCTGCCTGCTGAAAAGAGCCCCGCACATATTTTTTTTTTAACAAATTAAACACTCCTCGGTTAAAACACCCATAATCCACTACAAGTAACTCCCTGCTCCTTTCTATCACTCCTATAGGTTTCTGCTTCCTCCCTTTATAACGGCTCTTCCATCTCCCTTCTATTCTGTCCTTCCGCTTTGTATGATTTTCGCTCTCTTGTCGGTCCTCAAAATGCACCCACCAGCTCAAAAGAAGCACCGAGTTACAGGCTCCGGGACTCCGCATTCCAGCCTCAGAGAGGGCGGTGCAGTCTCGACTAATGCCGGGCCCCACGGGTCTGTGTCACCGACCCCCAACCCCCAGGTCTGAGTCACCGACCTCCCCCCGCACCCAGAGCAGGTTTCTCTTTCCCGAGAAACGAAACTCAACGCGCCGTAGTTTCGTTTTCAGAGCCGGGCTCCCTCCGGGGGCGGGGCCGGGGCCGTCCTGATTGGTTGCGGTCACTGTGCAGCCGACTCTGCGCAGCGCTGGTACAGGGAGTTTATGCAAATTACACACTGCTATCACACCCTCACGTGCTTATCAAAACATGACCTTTGATCTCCGATGACGTCAGGAAGCATTACTGCTAAAATAGGTAAGCATTGCCAAAATAAACATAGAATCTTAAAATAGCATATATACCCGATCACGATCAAACAAAGGTTGAATCCAGAACGAAAAAACAGCCAAATATAACATTGTCCAAAGACAGAGGACAAATGTATACACTCCGCAAATATATTATAAATTCCACTCACTTGGTTACAGAATGTAACATCCAACGATAACATTGCAGTAAAGAAATGCAGGGGGGGGGGAGGGGGATAGACTTTAACATAAGTCGTATAACAAGCATTTGCAATGCAATAGGTCTCGCAGTTGTTAAGAGTTTGAGCTATTGGCACTGTAAATGGCAATGCCTTTTATTTATGTGTGGGTTTTTAAAACATAAATAAAAGGCATTGTCATTTACAATGCCAATAGCTCAAACTCGTATAAATGCGAGACCTATTGCATTGCAAATGCTTGTTTGCACTTGTTACCAGTCATTTTATTATCCCATGTATAGTACATTGTACAGTCAACATGGGAATTAATCCTAGCATTTGAGGGTACCTTCCTATATAGTGTTTTGGAATCAAGGTTAAGAGCAAATTGTGGTCAATGCATTCCCATATGCGGATATCTTTAGCACAGTTCAAGCTCTTCTCAAGGCTTGATGTACAGTTGTCACTTTTCCTAAATTTTTACTTGTCAAGTTACATTCCAGAAACCTGTGAGTGGTTGGTGTTGCAACAGAATGTGATGTTGCCTAAAATGAGAATGATTCCTAGCAGCTAGAGGGGTAGGCGGAGAGTCGAGAGGGAAGGTGTCTGAATAAACTTATAGGAGAGTGGCTTCAGATGAATGGGATCATGATTTATAGCCAGTACACCTGAGAAGTCTGGAAGTAGAAGGGAAGCGTAGTGTCCGAAGCAAATGGAACCATATGAAGTTAGTGAGTGAAAGGAATGACTCATTCACTCATTGCTCACCAACCCTTTTTAGGTTGAGCGTACGAAGCGCATGCGCTGTCTCTCGATACATGGAGTATCTGCTCTGGGGACTTGCAGCACGCTCATCACTTCTCATTGGTTCCTTCCTTTGACTTTCAAAATGCCTTGTTTTTCTGAGGTCATACCTTGCCATTTGTTCCTCCTTCTGCTCAGTTGTTCCCTCCCATGCTACTGGCCCTCTTGCATATATCATTTCACGTCTGAACATTTACTTTTAATTTCCGGCACTATTTTTTTACATTGGTTTCTGGGCGTAACACCAGCACACGTGCCGTCACTCGATCTGTTCCTGTTTTCGATCGGAATTTTATTTGGTTTCAGCATAGTTTACATTTAGTTACAATTGTTATGTGCTATGCTTATGATAATATTTTTTTTAGGTATCATTCATTTGTTTGGTTTTGTTTGTTTTGGCTCGGCGTGTATCTGCAGTAACACCATTAGTTAACTTTGAGTACAATTATGCTATAGTTACACCGCAATGAGCGGTGTTTGATCTTACATTGTATTTTAAAACGTATTTGTTTCATCTGTTAATGGGGTTTGGGTATCTAACCTAACCTGAGCAACTACTTAACATTACCTGACAGCCAGACAGCCAGACTGCAAGGGTGACTGCTTTTTTTACTCTGGTCGGACCATACAATAGTCCTACCTCTATCTCCATAGCCTCCCAATACACCTGTGACTGTTTGAACATATGCCAGACTCAGCGTTTTTTTGGCAGAGATACACTGCGGGCATCTTGAGTACAGCACACAGACATCCTCCATTGTGATGGAGGTGTGGGCCATTCTGGTGGAACTCTGAGCCACCCATCTCTGCAGACTGTATTTAACACTGTGAATGGACGGGTCAAAGAAAGGACCAGTTGGTTCAGCATCCACCGTACCGTGCTTTATGTCATCATCATGTGTTAGTTCGACTCTAAGACTGCTATGTACGTCACCTTTGCATGCTTAGGAGTGTCCTAGGTTTTTCTTTTTCAGATTGCTCACAAATCTATCATAAGACCTGCGGGTCTGACACAAGAATCCCATCACACTAAAACACTATTTTAAAAAAATCTGTAGTTTATGGAAGATGTGACTAATGTTTACCACGTGCAGAGTTTGACAGCTCGTTGAGAGTTATGAGGTTAATCCAGATGATTGGCAGTCCCTGAAATTGAAGATTCTCCCATGAGGCCTAGAGTTATTTCCTGATTGTAGTGACTGGAAGAATACATGTTTCTTCATGCTGGAGTGATGTCTTTCAGTGTACTAGCTGGGAGGTTGTTACAGAAGCTATTCAGAAAGTTCGGGAATCTCAGACTCTCACCAAAAAAGATCAAGCATTTGCAATGTAATAGGTCTAGCATTAATGAAAGTTTATCCTATTGGCGTTGCAAATAATAATAATGCAAACCCAATATCAAGCTATCCGTAATGTGAGACCTATTGCATTGCAGATGCTTGTTTCACTTATAACTTACTGTGTCATGGCTGATGCCATCATTTCTTGCTGCCTTAAAAGCTCATTGGAGGTGCATAACACAAGCCTCCAACCTTTAAGTGACCCCCATCCCTTCAAGACCACCGCCGCCCGTTCAGCCCAAGGCCAATGAAGATCTGTGAGATTATGGGCCCCTCTTTACATTCCTCAGTAGGGCCCCATCACTTTGTGTTACGCCATTGGCTCATTCTGGGGGGCTCCAGCAAAAGGCCTCCATCCCAGTCCTTAATGAGACTCTTGTTTACTCATTTATCTGTCACCCAGAGTTTCATTCTCCTCATCATTCCTATCCGTGCAAGAGCAGTAAAGAGGGCTAGCCACAACCAACCTATTTGATATTGCTTATCTGAGTCCATTTCCTTCCAGCCGTCGTCTGGGTTGTACCCTTTTTAGGTCTCGCAGACCTGCGTTGCAGCACGCGTGCGCTGCTCGCTCTGCGAGGCTTCTTTTAATCAAGCCGATTTCAGAAGTGAAGTCTAGGCTCCGCCCCTTCTTTCCATTGGCTTGCGTCATCGATGATGCTAAACGCTGGCTTTGGATTGTGAGTGAGGCTTTTTAGTTCCTCCTTGTTACCGCCCTGTCTCCTTTTGGCCCCGCCCACCCTGACTGGATCTTTTACTTGCGGAGTTATACTCTTCCTTCATTTAGTCAGTAAGCAGCACTATGTTATGCACACTGTGGGATCCATCGGACGCGGGCACTGGTGCGAAGCAGCACGCCCCAGCGGCCATGTTGTTTGCTCAGGGACCCATCCCTCGGCGACTCTCCCTGCAGCCTCTTCCTCTGCCCTTTGAAATGCTATCCTTTTGCCAGTTGCTGAATTTGATAGAGAGCGTGACTGAGCTGCTCCTGCGCAGGGCTGCGCCGATGGGGATGGGGAAGAGACGAGACAGACGCCGCTGCCGAGGAATGGGCCAATAGCTCCTCTCCAGACTCCTGCCCCCTAACCTCTCCCCCATACACTCTTCAGTCTCATGTGCACAGTACCTGTCTCCGGGCAGGAAAGGGAATCAGCCGCGGCAGCTTGAGGAAAGATTTCCGCACAAAGGTATTGTTAGATCATTCTGCGCGGGGACAATTGATTTCCTTTTCAAATGAAGCAGCGCTCTTTGAATTGAGGTGCTGGAGAGCTGACAAACCGCATTTGCACCTGACAAGTCTCATTTTAGTTCGTTCATCGCAAAAGCCCTTGCCCATAAGCAGTACATAAATAATATCCGTTCGGTTGCGCGATCTCACGCTTTTTATAAACCGATGAGTGAGTTTCTCTAGGAAATCCTTAATTGGGTAAGAAGAGGGACATTTTTTTTGGACACGATTTCAGTGTCAATTTTCCATTTGACTTGAATTTTAGCTGTTTGTACTCTTGATATGGCCATACTGATGAATTACATGATTTATGAAAGCATTTGCAATACAATATGTCTCGCATTTGCGAAAGTTTAAGCTATTGGCATTGTAAATGACAATGCCTTTTTATTTATATGTTTTCAAGACCAACACATAGATAAAAGGTTCGTCATTTACAATGCCAGTAGCTCAAAGTCTCGCAAATGCGAGACCTATTGCATTGCAAATGCTTGTTTATTTAGGTCTGAGGTAGCAGCACTCTGTCTGATTGACCTATTTTTATTAATCCTTTAAAATGTACATATGGTGGACTTTGGCTCTACCCAGAGAATATCTCCCTCGCTTCATTCTGTTTTTAAGTGTATCAGTCCGCCTCCAATGGAAGGCTTATATTGTAATCCATTATGACCTATTTAACTTCACAGAAGAACACTGAATCCTCACACATTAAATACGTTGTCATGCATGTATTTTATACAGAAAGCAGTTACTTTCTGTTTTTTCTTATTCCACTGCAGCAGTAATAATATTTTAGAATAGTTTAGTCAGCATTTGAAATTTGCCTACTGGAGTGCGCGATCTACACTCACGAGGAAGCATCGGAAAAGCCTACAAGTCTGGTTTTAATATGCCAACACGGGCATGCACAAATGATGTTTGCATACTTTTCACACACTAAAGTCGGACCTATTGTCTCTGCCAATGGTGGTTCTAGTTGGTGCTCTTCTGCTTCTCCGGTGGCATCACAGTGAGTCTTTCGTTCCAGGCACAACCAAGTCATGCTTCAGGGGTTGTATGTGATCCTGGTTTGAGGATACCTAGGTAGGAAAGTAAGCAACATTAATTGGCTGCTTTTTCTTTAACGCATCCAACATATATAATTTTTTTAAAGACATGAATGCATTTTTTGGGCGCTGTGTTTTTGTGAACAGCATAATTTCTTCATAAAGCCTTAATCTGGTTGCAGTTGTGCAGACCTGATTTAAAGGCAAAAAACAAACCTTAGGAGACCCGCTTTTGTGTAGGAGGTGTATAGCACGGTTCTTGGTGTTAACTTACTTAGCTTCTTTGCTTCTCTCTCCCATTAGTCACATTCACTCCCCAACGTCCTAATTGGCTGTGAACAGTAGGCCGTTCTGGTTTCTTACCGAATTCACATGGTGAAAGGGGCAGTGAGTGCCCTACGTACGGGTTGGGTTTTTCTGTTGTGTGTACAACCCTGCACGAGCCTGACCCCAGCATTGCAGTGACGCACCTTGAATACAACACACAGATATCCACCATTGTGATGGAGGTGTGGGCCATTATGGTGGGACCCATCTCTGCAGACAGTATTCGACACTGTGAACGGACGGGTCAAAGAATGGACCAGTTGGTTCTGCATCCACCTACCGTGCTTTGTTACGTCATCATCATGTGTTAGTTCGACTCTAATACCCGTCTCCCTTCGGTCTGTTCGCCGCCTGACATTAGAGGGCTGTTGAAGTATTGACTAAGGAGGCACGGATGGTGCGTCTTTCTCTGCACGTGCATTTGGGGACGTATTTCTAAAGGCATGTCATCCGAACAGGAAACACTTTTGTGCATTTTCTAATCGAAATTTTTTGTACATATTATGTCGCGCACATGGTTTAGTTACAATTGTTCCGCTCTACTCACGTCACCTACATTTTCTTTTCAGCTTTTAAAAAACTATCACAAGTGGAGAGCTGAATGTCCTGAAATAGCTGCAGACCTGCGCCCATCCTCTGTGCTCGGCCTCCTGCACAGTGGCTACCACGGCGTGCTGAGAGAAAGGGACTCCCTGGGGAGCCGAGTTCTCGTTTACAGGATTGGTAAGCCACAGCTTCTCTGCTTTGTTCTCTGTCTTTGTCTTTCTTCTCTTTTCACGTAGGCATCCTCTAAAGGCTGCTGCCCTTTTAGATAATCTTCACGCCCAGAAGAAGAGTTTCAGCCCTTTATCACCAAAATAGGGACATAACTTTACGATATGTTATGAAATAAGGATTTGTAGTTTTAGGCACTTTGATAGACTTTGTCTAAATAAAGTATCTATTGAATTAAATTGAAATGAGGATTGTGATCAATGTATTTTACACGTTTTCTAAAGTATAGGAATGTACACAGGGGTTTGGATGCGGATTACAGCGGCGTTCCTCATTTACAAATCTATTTTAGTAAATCCAAGATATTGTGTTCTTGTAATGTTAATTAGTATAATAACTTGTTAGTGTAATAATGTGTGTTTCTGTATCCATCCTTGCGCCACAGCTGTTGCTGCCTCTACCTGCTGTACACAGAGCTTTAAATGGGCAGGTACTGTCCGGTGCGGAGTACATGCACTTCTTTAATTTGAATGGGACAGTACTTCTATTTCTCAGTACGGCTGCATTACATTTAAAGGGGAGAGTACTAGCACTTCTCAAGAGCAAACAGTCACTCTAAATAGAAATTACCTGCACTTCTGTATTAAGTCTGGTCTGGTGGATTAGTAGAGTAATGTGTCCACTATAGGGGCCTGTGTTTGACCTCATGATCACAAGTTCAAACCCCGGCGGGTCCACTCAGCCTTTCATCCTTCTGAGGTCGATAAAAATGAGAACCATTGAGTTGGGTAGCAATAAGCATCTGTTGTTCAGTGCCAAGATGCCCTTCCGTGTGAACGTGTGCTTTACAAATACACATCTGCCTTTATATCACTGGCTATACAGAACCAGATTTAACTTACTCAATTTACTATACTGAAAAGGGAGGAATCGGAGTGTAGCTTGCCAATATGTGAACGCATGACTTGCAGGACATAAACGGCGGCAGCGAATGTTGAACTCGCCAAGCTGTCTTTCTACCACTTAACATAAAATACATTTTTAGCTATTAATAATGCAGATTAAGGGTTGCCATTCTTTTTTCCAAGTGTAATATTTTCCTGATAAGTACAGGTTACCTATTTCACGAAAATTATTTACCTACACAAACGATTTGACAGTTTGGGTCACTCAAGCCACAATTCAGAAAGAAAAAATGAAATAAAATAAGCAGAAGGCTATTACAGTATGAATAGGTCTGACAGGGTGGAGTGCTTTGTAGTTTGCAAAGTCCTTTTGTGTAGATGTGAACCTTTCAGAAAGTCAGAGTAAATTTCAGAGGATGATGTCTCGTATGAGAGTGGTCCAGATATTTCAAGGTGTGACCTGGGCTGATTGAAGGGAAGAGTTCAATTCACCATCTATTTTCCACAAAACAGATTAATAATCTGCTCTACTATATATAGAGTTATTTGCACATACAACAGATTCACACATGTAGGTTGCAGGAAACATAGTCCATGGGATGCTTAATACATCAAATCAAAGTCAGAAGTAAAAGAATAGTGATATTTAATGAAAATCACGGGTTTCAGAGCTGAGCCTAAATAGTTTCCAAGTATGCACTTAAGTCTTTATTTGTGAATCCTTATTTTGGAAGACCCTTCAGTCCCCCTACTGCTATTCTTTTCATCAGATGGAAGGCATACCAGAAATCACTACAGACTATTGACTGGTGTGATCTCCTCTCCATTGGGCCCAATGACATTAGTTTTGAACCTACCCTTGCAAGCCAACATAGTTGTACACTGTGTATATTTCTGCTTTGACCACCAACTCCTTGCTGGTGCTGCTATGCATTTCCATGTATTGAAAACATCCCTTTATCTCCGGCAGGTAAGCAGTCCCTATTCAGCAGGCACTGTCCAGAGCAATGACTGATGGTATAAATAATTTAGCAAGGTGGAATGACTTTTCGGTTGGTGCAGAGGCATGCCAATGTACCATTGTATTATTGAAAAGTTCTAGCTAGGCGAGCAAAGCAGGCAGCCATTGTTGCAGTAAACTAAATTTGTGGAAGCGGGTTGGTTTACAGACTATGGCCTTCATTACGATGTCGGGCGGGGACATCACATCGGTCTTGGGACCAACCTACACCTAGTCGGCAGTCTGGATCGCCTCATTAGGATGCGACTGAACACTGTTCAGTTGCATTCCTACATTTTACTAGGGCCCCCATAGACTCTTTGCAACATGGTTTCCATGTTAGACAGCCGGTCATGGAAACCATGTCGGAAACCGTCATTGTAATCTCAAGGGCAGAAAGGCTTGCCCTTGAGATTACTTGACGCATTCCGAGTGGAGGACGGGCTATCCAAGCCAATCGGAAGCCAGCCACAATGACCGGTCTGATTCCTTTCCCACCACCTCCATCAAAATGAGGCAGTCTGAAAGGAATCCGACCGGCACATTACGTTGCAGTCGGAAGGCTCTGGCATCGTAATCGGGCTCTTGGTGTATTCAATAACTCTCCAGCCTGGGAAAACTGAAAGGCAGCATGAATACACTTTTAAAATGAAGGGAGCACACAGAAGTGCTATTTCTATAGTAGTTGTGGATACATGTGTAGTAACGCATCTTTAGTTTATACGAAACCTTATGCTCATAAAACATAATGACAATTTTTTTTTTTTTTCATGAAACACACAACATAAATCTGCATAATCATCTCTGCTGGAAAAAAAAAAACCTTTAAAGTTGATTCAATTTCATAAATGTCTTTGTCCATTAAATATATAACCTGTGTTATTCTTGTGCCCCAACCTTTGCTTCATGTCTGTCTCTTTTTTAATTTTAAACTCTCCAGGAAACGAACCCTACTACTTAACAATTCAGTTTAATTATCTTCAAACAAAAGACTCGATCATCAACGTAGTATTTCGAGGTCATTACGTAAACTGCGTTCACCACATGTTTCAAGATCTCAGCATAACCTCACAATTTACAGAAACATTGTTCAAGCACTAAACAAGCCTAAATCCTTTAAACGGATAGCATCACAGTCTGCCTAAAACACCTTTCCAATAACAAATAGCTGGATTGTAATCTTAATTTAACCAGACTGCGAGTGCTGCTTCGCCACTGTCTTACTAAATGTGTCCTCTGCAACTTCTGCCATCCCTTTTCTCTTACTTGTATTTTTCCCAGTTTTTCAATATTTGATGAGCATCGTGTTAAACAGCAAATTTATACAATCCTTTTCACCTTACATCCCATACTTTCTTTAAGATTCCAATGTGTTGAAAGCACCCCCTCTCTTATCAATAAAAAACGTGGACAATGCCAGAAGAGCTTTCTTCATGTGGTCCCGATTACATTTTTTTTTTTTAAACCGTAGTAAAACATATGCAGCCAACTGAATTACACTGCCACTATTTAAATTATTTGCTTTATCGTTCTCCATCAGTATACTTTTGCGTTAAATACAGCACACGGATAAGTGTGTAACTACCTTCAACTTTCTGAAACATGTATGCAAGTTGATACTCGGCGTTTTTTTTTTTTTTTTTTTTTTAATTAATCCTCAGTTACCTCTGAGCTCCGTAGCCAAACCAGCCGCCTGTACCTTACACGTTGTTGATTGCAGGTTTAGGATTCTCGACAATTCTCCTACACCTCAGCATTTGACCATCTTAATAAAAAGTCCCAGCGTGCTTTTTCCCCCTAATCTGGTTCCTTCTCAGATCTAGCTTGGACTTCGAAATGACCAAAGCCAGCCATTCAGCGTGCAAAGGAGACAAGCATTCCATCACTTTTTTGCATATTTCTCTCCTGGCTAAAAGTATGGCATAGAAGAGGAAAGCCCTTGCTGGGCCTGTAACTTTAGTGGAGATCCCAAAAATTATTAGGGAAAGACGAAGCCTGGGAACATCTCTGACAAACATTGTTTAGCATTCTGTTCTCCATAGTTAAGCCTGCTTGGCTAAGAAAAAAACCATCTGTTCACAACTCATAGGGCCTACTTAACACCCCAAAGGCTGTCGAAGATGACGACAGGACCCCTTGTCAGATGCAAGAAATGTGATCTGGAGAAAGCATCCGATACTCAAAAACTAAAGCAGTTCAAAAGAGGAGGGTTCAAGGGACAGATTTTATAGACCACTACGAATTATATCCCCTATCAAACTTGCTATATACCAAAAAATCCTAGGGTCTAATCACAAATCAATAGTAAATATGAAACAAAAATACTCCTTGATTAAGGATGGATCTGTAAACAACAATGGAGGTGTGCTCATGGGGTCATCTAAGGGCAGATCCCTTTAAGGACGTAATCCCTCACTCACCATAGGTGACATGCTTCATCACAGGGACTCTCCTCCCAAAGGAAACACCTAATTCCTTTGAGGGCTACAACCCCCTCACTGTGAGGGAGGAGCTCAGGGATGTTTTAATGGAGTATGTTGGGTATCCTAAAACCCACCTATGACGAGTCTGACGTGTGAGTGAGAACGCAGCGCAAAGAATAAACTACAATATGTGAGTAAAGAGTGTGGGTGAATGTTAAAACTGACTAATAGGCAACAAACAACAATTTTAATCAAGATATGCCTAATGTCAGGATTAAAATAGCAGTGCACCAACGGTATAGATTTAAACCGCTAGGGTGTGATGACAAATGGTCGACATGTTTCAGCCATAGTGATCCATAATCGGATCAGGCTTTCATCAGGACCTAAACAAATAATGCTGCTGCTCTCAAAAAACGTGAAAAAACAACTAAATAATTGTAACATTAAAGGATATTTGAACAAAAAAACAATCTCTGGTCTTTCAGTGAATAGATTTCACCATACCTAAAAGGATGAAAAACACACACAATGAATTTCAACTCAGTATATATTGTTATATATATAAAGCACTAGAAGACAACGGGAACTGTCAAAAGTAAGCCCAAAAGATACAAAACTCTTACCCGCAATTGCTGGCTGTGAGACCTCACCTTTACCTGGCAACCGCTCAGGAAGGGAGCACCGCTCTAAACTGAAGAGAAGAAAGCAAACTAGGTTGAGTGTCCATGAGTGTACCAACTACTCACATGCAGAGTTGCCTGTCATAGCAGTATTGCATGCATGTGAACAAACAACCCGTTTAAACTTGAGGAGAAATGACCTAATAAAAATAGTTACAGGAGACATAGTTGTAACAACACTAAAGTGTAATCTGAAAGCGTAAACGGAAAAGAACAGGTGTGCTGCAGAGCCCTGCAAAATAACACCTTTATCTTTTTATCCGAACGCAATGATCTAAAACCCAATGATATGCTAAGAGGACTATTTGGTGATCGTTCTCATTCCATTGCCCTCATTAAATAAAAATAAGTGAGAAACTGACACATATACGCCCAAAAACACGTAGGTAGAGCAGGGCAGGAAAAGCTGTAAAAGACCATCGTAACGGTCTTACCTGTCCGTCGGTACTGCTTGGCAGAGTGAGCCTGCTGCCGGAGGTAACCGATCAATGGTAAACGCAGCCTTTAAGTACCCTGTGTCCCACTCGGTTAACAGTTTACACCTGATGCCGAATCCACGGACGGGAAGTACCTCCGCGAAAGGAACGCGCATGCTCTGTATCGTGAGCCGCTAAGAAAGCATACTGCGCAAGTCCAGTGAGCGAGACTAAACCTGCGCGCATGCGTGTAGCACTCAATGAAGCCTAAGAGCCTCACTTGTCCCGTTCATCAACACGCTGTCGAGGAGAGGCCGTGACAACATGGACAAACACAGTGCACAGTCCAAACAATGTCCTCCGTGTATATCGAGGGCACACAACAACCATGCGCCAACAGTGCAAAAGGACACTTGGCAAGTAAAAAGTGTGTCAAACGACAACAACTATGCATCAATGTAGCAGAAACACACAAGGTGAATGAGACCAAAGAATAACATGTCGAACTAAGTAGAACAGATACAGATACTCGATCTCCGTGTGTGTCAACAGAGAAGAGCATGTGATATATCTGGTGCGTGATTAATCCAACAAGACATAAAAGTTAATATGTCTGGGAAAGGCTCAATATCTGTAAAGCCAACACAGTCAAAAATACCCTGAGGCGAGTTTTAGTCTCATTTTTTTTTCTATTGGTAGTTTGGGTTAAACCATCTACCTCTGTTTGAAAACACAAGGGACTATTATCTCTGAAAAGTATACTCTTTCGTTGTGCGTTTAATTATTTATCCCATCCATGAATTGCAAGCACAGAGCAAACTTTAAAAAAAATTATTTTAATTGCTTTTTCTTCACTAGAGTCCAACTTGATCAAGGGTTGTTTGAATTGCGATATGTTTTAATACGTTGAAAGTATACATCACAGTTTTTGACACTACTACAGCAAGAATATTTTGTGATTACATAGCAGCTGCTTTCTCAATGGCCAAACACGCTTATTAGATCATTATCATTATATGAGTTATTTCTGGGGTTGCCAGGGAAGGCAAGTGTCCTCCTCCATTTTGGAATAATATTAGGTAAATAATCACTAAAGCAGGGTGCTTTAGGGATGCAACAACGTTCTGTTTTTTCATCAATAACTGATTATAAAAACCTTATTGATTATGTTTCTGGGTTCCAGAGACATTGTGATTGAAAACAGATCTGAGCTTTATGACTCGTGCGTTTTTTTTTAACCTATTATTAATTTTATAATTGAAAACAAACGTTCAGCTAAAAAATCTTGTGCAGAGTATTTCTCTGAATATCACACGGTATTAATGTTAATATTACCTTGATATTTTTTAACCAAAAATATCTGGAAGTCTGACAGATTGATAAAAAAGCATTCGCAATGCAATAGATCTCGCATTAACGTAAGTTTGAGCTATTGGCAGTGTAAATGACAATGCCTTTTTTATGACTTGGTTTTTGAAACATCAATAAAAGGCATTGCCATTTGCAATGCCAATAGCTTAAACTCGCGTAAATGCGAGACCTATTCCATTGCAAATGCTTGTTCTGGATGTCAATGCAAGCTGGTTGCAGCCTTGTTTTTAAATGCTGCCTAGTTACGCTATCTTAAACACATCTGAATTAAGCACTAATTTCTAATTAATATAACCACTTCTACAGGCATCTGCTAATTTCATGGTATAAGCTCCAGTACCACTATATTATAAATCCGGTTCTTATTGTTTTCGGTTTATGTAATTAAGTAGCATGGGTGAGTTGAAGGAAGTGCTATTAGATTATCATTTACAACATGACATACTTGTGCCTATTTATGAATAACTATTGTGACGAGTGATGATCTTTAAAGTAATTAATATCCTGAGATTTGGCATTCTTCTTGAGGCTGAAGTTACCCAATTAACTTTATGTGAGGTTACTAGTTATGTCATGCTACAAACTTTGCACTGAATGCCTCAGGATATCTTGGCACACATGCATAAAACTGGAATACTAAAGGCGAGAACAATACTTATAGTGGAAAATGTGAGATTGGTATGTCTTTTTGAGAGCCTGTATTGAAGCTTCGTTATAAACAGAGAACATTTAATTGAGGGTGTTTTAGTGAAATGTACACTCACTTTAAGGAGTCATGCAAAGATGAGAGGTGTTAGAGTGCTGCAGTTGGAATTTGATTACAATCTTGTGTAGAATGGTTGTTCTTTGAGTTATAAAGGGAAATCTGATTTTAAGGTTTATTTGGAATAGGTCAAGTGTATTATATGGAATGTTTCGCAGACTGCTGTCTTGTGGCATAATCTTGAGATGATTCAAGGCTCGATCACAGTGATCAGCACCTCATAGAAGTTCTAAATTCGGGGCAAACATATTTCCATGGTGCATATTAGATCAGCTAGAAACATGGCTGCATTTATGGTCTTACTGGAATGATAAATCTTGTTTAGAAAACCTTCAGGAATACCTGGTTGAATTGCACACCTTTGCATGTTTGCTGTCCCGTTTAATCTACCACTGAATCCAGTGGTGGATTATATCCCTACAGGGGAACCTAATCAAATGCCAAATCTGAGGAAGGAAGCAAAGGAATTGATAGAAACTCTTGAATATACACAAATCCTTCCAAGATCTACACTAAAACAAAAAGCTCAGTGTTTACTCAGAAAGTAGCTATTTTGAATTGGTCAGTTCCTTATATGATTCTTCACATGAGGCTATTGGAAATGACCCTTTTTGCAGGGTTACCCTAAACGTTTTGCCTTCCTCCTATTTTTTAGACTTTTTTGATTTTTGACTTAGGACTGCTGACCAGTGCTAAAGTGCATGTGCTCACTCCTCTAAATATGGCATAGTTGGTTCACGACTGTTCGGCATATTTGATTTATTTGCAAGTCCCTTCTAAAGTGGTATACCATACACCCAGGGCCTGTACTTCAAATGCTACTAGTGAGCAGCAGCACTGATTGAGCCACCCACAGAAGTAGCCTTTAAAACCTGTTTCAGGCCTGCCATTGCTGGGCCTGTGTGTGCAGTTTACTGCCACCACAACGGAGGATTTAAAACCGCCTGCCAAGCCTTAAACTCCCTTTCTATTACACAAACGTCACCCCTAAGGGCAGAATGCTGTGTAACTAAAAGGCAGGACATGTACTTTTAAGTTTTACATATACTGGAAGTGACAAATGGCCACATTTGTTTTTCACTGCTGTGAGACCTACTCCTTCCAAAGGCTAGCATTGGGGATTTCTTAAAATACCGTTTAAGCTGATTGGAAAGGAGCAGCTACTTCATGTTTAATATCTGTAGAATTGTGCTGATATATTCCTCTTTGACTCCTTGATGGATTTGATATTACTAATCTAGAAATCCACTTTTATAAAATGGACATTGCTTTGTTCTTTACTTGGTTATGTATGCCTGCAGTTTGTCTCCAATACACATCTGGGCTGGGTGACTGCTACAGTTTGTGAATTTCCTCTAGACAGCCACGACACGGGGGGGTGCGGGGGTGGCGGGAGAGAGCGAGTGTGAAAGGAAAGGAAAGTGGGAGCCAGGGTTGGGTTGAAAGTAATCCTCGTGCCATTCAAAAGAATTCTCTGAAGTCACGCCCTACATAAAAGGCATTTTTGGGTATAAGTACCAGGGCTCTGACCCTATCAAATTGGTACACTTCTGGACCTTGGAAGAACTACTGTAGAAAACACTGCTGTTCTGAAAGGATTTCCACTTTGCTGTGACTGCCTGTTCTGAGGAACTGCTTTGATGATCTCCCCTGCGGGCCTGCTGATCCTGAGGCCAAAGACTGCACCTAGAGTGACTCCAAAGGCTTGCTGGCTTGCCTCCTGTTTTCTGGTGTCTCAGGGACACCAAATAATTCCTACAATTCTGTTGGAGCTGCTGGACCCTGCCTTCTATGAGTCCTATTTTTCCCCTGTGCTGCCCCCTTCAGACTCTGTGCCTCAGAAGTGGGTTCTACAGCTGCTTTCATCACCTATAGCTCCTGGGCCTATAAGTGTTTGGGCTTTTCATGACAGTGAATGGGCCTGTTTGCTCCAGAACCACATCGCTCGCGTGAAGGATCAGCGAGAGCGGGCACAGCTTTGTCTCTTCGCACAGCAGCATCGCCGTCTGTGACCATAAAGCCCCCACCTGTCTGTCTGCGACATGCATCAGCTCTTCGCACACCGCAGACCATTGCAGCGATGCTTAACTTGAGAATCTAAAATTTAAGCCGGCGTGTTTGGGACTGTATCCGCCTGCACTACACTGAGGTCGGTCTGACTTTTCAGATTTACCCTAGTCTAGCACGACCTCAAGTAACCTTTAGCGCTGTTTACTTCTAAGCACTGTTTTCTGATTTATTCTTTAAAAATTAATATATTGATTTCTGCTTATTGTATGGAGTCTTTTTGTGGTGCTTTAATTGAGTTACTGAAATGTAAACATTACTCAAATAGCTTACACATTGCCTCTTAAGTTAAGCCTGGCTACTCTGTGCCAAGCTACCAGAGGGTAAGCACAGGTTCATTTAGGATGTGTTTCTGACTTACCCTGACTAGGGTGGTGGTCCCTACTTGGACAGGGTGCAAACCTCTGCCAACTAGAGGCCCCATTTCTAAATGCATACCAGCAAAACACTCTGACTTACTCTGTAGTAATCCGATCTGTGCTGTCAGTGAGGATTTGCATCGTCGTGTATTGTGGCAAACTGGAAGTTGAGCTTTCAATCTAAAGCTTCTTGTTAACCTAGAGTACAAATATAGTATTTCAGAATTAACTTGGGTTTTTGTTTAAAAAATAAAGGTTTAAAATAATGTTTCTGGGCTGTGTTGCATATAAGCTTGTCTTGAGAAGGAGACTAATAATTTTCATCCCCACATGGCAAACAAAAGAAACAGACAGGAATTTCTCCTGCATGGTGTACAGACCTTTTTGCCTTAGCCTAAGTGCAAATACCTGGTATTAGGAGTTTTGATTTCAGCCCTAGCCTCGCACTGATTTTGTGTGCGTCTGTGCATGTCCCTTCAGATGTGCGGTGCCAGACCTGTCCTGTAACCTATAGATACACATAAAGCATGATTTAATTGTGGTGACGGTGGAGTACTGTCATAGTTTTAGCACATGGAGCAGTGGCAAGAGCATACTGTATTTTGTCAATCCATTGTTGTGCTCAGACCTTTTGATCTGTGTCACCTGAGTGGAGACCTACCTGCCCACTCATGTAAAGTTCTGCTTCTGAGCGCTAACATGGATCCTAGATCTTACACATCAAGTGTACGGTGTGAGTGATTGTGTGTTTTTCCTGAGTGGTAAATGCATGGTGTGTATGAGTGAATCAGAGAAATTGAGTTCTGTTGGATCCATTTGGGATACCACAAGTCTTCCCTGGTGCACATGATGGTGGTGAGGGTGTTTTCCCAGAGAGTGGAAGTGCGTTGCTGACATTACTAAAGCAGGAAGGAGAAGACCTTGACCGTGTAGTGGGGAATGGAAAAACTAAGCTTTTTTAGAAATTCTTGTTAACCTACCCAATATTGGGGTAAAAATATTGTGTGAAAATACTGTTTACAATATTGTGCGCCTAGACTTATAATGGTATGTACCAAATTTGTTGTTTCTGACAAAAATATAATTGACATAATTGTCCAAATATAGATATAAATATTGATTTTTTGTTTGTTTCAATATATATAGAGTTTAAAGTATTAAATGTCAATTAATTGAATCTGTAAATTTAACATAATGTAAATGAAATCTATCCCACTAATATTTATTACTATACATAAATATATGCTTATAGAAGTACACAAACCTCTCCGAACCAGTAAATAGCGGCAGATTAGACACCTGCTTTATGCCTCAATAAAATTAACTTGCACCATGGTTGTGTACCACTCTTTACTGATCAGTGAACTCTGGAGTTTTGAGGTATTGGTTTGAGGTTCCACACTAATGTATGCAACAGTAGGGAAACAGTGGATTTTGGAAGGGTGAAATTGACTATTCCCACTACAAACAGCGCCACAATAGGGAAGGTCTTAAACTGTGAAGAGGTTAATCGTACTATTCCTACTCTATCTATCTAGCTATCTATCTAGCTAGCTATCTATTTTTAAACAATAGCCAACTAGTTTCAATAAAACTATCAATAAATAGATAATTTGTATTCAGTTATTAATTCATTACTTTCCACCCAGTACCCCTACAAACCTAGCAGCCCAGACCTAAAATATAACTTAAAAAGTAACTATTCCATAACTCACATATTTAAAATAAATTAAATAACTAATAATTAAAATTAATTGTTAATTATTACTTAACTTCCCACCTTTTAACCCTACAAACCTAACCGCCCACAAATAACATATAATGAAAACAAATCATTATTACTTAATAAAAAGTATTTAATTAAATGGAATGTATTAAATATTTCCTATTTACCTTCCCACCCTATGTCCCTACAAACCCACCAACCCAGTACAACACTATAAATTACTATTAAAAAATTAAATAAATTCTAAATCACTTAAAATGACAAGCTGTATTTTAAAAACAAATACAATGTATATAAATAATCGTAATACATGTAATTCATATATCAACAACACAGTAAAATATTTATAAAACAATATTTTTTAACCACTATATTACAGGCAACAATATTAGAAACAATGATATTGTTGAAAACAATATTACCTAAAAATGTCGATATTCTTGTCAACAATATTTATGTATCGCCATATTTGTGTGCCACAATATTTAATTTCCGATATTTCTACCTACCTATATTTTTCACTCCGTATTTTGTCCAACTGCTGATTTATTCTTCCTGTAGCACTACCATTTGTAGGTGGCCCAGCCTTTTATCTTTCTTCTGTTCACTTGTCTGCTTAGACTTTTATAAACGTGAGATGAACAAACCCACTTTTTCCAGTCCCAAGTTTCTTTATGATTAAGGAAAGGAGTGCCCCACAGAGTATTCTGGACTGCTGTGAAACCATAGCTAATGCCTTCTTGATAGCTAGTGTTCCAGATGTTGAGGAACATCATCAAAATCCATTCCTTGCTGCAAGAGCTGATTATCTGCCCTGAAGTGCCCAGAAGTGGAAGACAACAACTGCGGAGACCTGTCTGTGTGCCCTGGTGTCGGCAATCCAGACTCTCTTATGCATTTCCTCGTGGGAATCATGAAGAATATGGCATGGCCATAGCTGCTGTAAATGAGCTCTGAAGATTGTACAGTGTACTCAGGCACTGCACCTGAATTGGAAATCTGCAACATGGCCCCAATAATTGCTTCTTTCCACATTGCAGCCTGAAACAGAGCCAAGTGCAACCAAAACCACTGCATTCCTGAAGCTGTTGCCCCAGCGTCATACCTGAGACGTCTCTGCAAGGTCTCGACCTCTTCTCGAGTTCGGCCAAGCTAGGCCACACCAACCTGAACATAAACAATTCGAACAGGGCTACAATTAGCATCCACCTGACCAGGTAGTGTAGGATCTGCTCTCCCCTATGCAGCCATATCTGACCACAGCGGCATTGCCTGATGTAATCCCTGAAATGGCCAAGGAAGACTGATGGCTAACTCTCTGCCCAAACGTGGGTGAGAGAGCAGGACCCAGAGGAGCAGGGCTTCCTCCAAATGGACTATGATGTCTGTGAGATTCAAGTGCAGAAGGGGTTGCAATTTTGGGCCATTTTGTAGAGCTATATTAGGATGGACGCCAGAGGCAAATTATATGAATCCCCATGGTTAGCCCAGTAGCCCACACTTGCCTGACGCATGCCCACATTGGGTCTTAGAGTGCAGCTACGACTAGAGATGCTGAGGACTTCAAGAAAGAGCTAATTTTACTTTGAGTATCAACGGAAGCAACTATAATCATGGAATGTATGGATTTCTGTCAAAGAGATCAATGGTGATATTAGAGCTTTTGAAAATAAAAATGCTGCAGGCTCAGTTCAGATTGTGTCTAGAACCTCTCAATTGTGACAGCACTTTACCAATGATACCAATGATTTCAGGCAACAAAGATCAATGACCCTAGGGGGTGAAACTTAAATTATCCTTATACTTGCACAAGGGTAAAAATCGCAGACCCTGCTGTTTATACAATGCTGTTCTTATTGAAAGAATATACACATTGCAGCAAATTACATTATCAACCATAACTTCAATCATCTTTTCAGATAAGGACATTGTGCCAGAAGGCCACATACCCCAGTCAATGAAATTTAAATTGGCAAAATATGATGCTACAATTATTGGCTCTTGTTATAAAAAAAAACCTGTTGCCTAGGAGTAAGGATTTGATACCTATTTTAGTCCTTTTCATTGTGGACTATCAAGCAGTGCATGTACGAGCATCATATAGGAGTGGCTTTCTCATCTATATTTAAGGATGAAGGTACACGTGGAAGGAAAAAATACTGTCTAAGCACAAACTGATGTTGTGTTTTGTAGGTTGTTGTAAATTTCTTTTTATGCTTCCCCCCCCCAAAATGCTGGAGGAAAGGAAATGGAGCGAAAAGGAATGTCCGGGAGAGAGGAAAGGTAGGCTTAAGGGCATGTGAGTGAGGGATGAGTCTTGTCAAAGTGACATGTCACAGTGCTCGCATATCTCACTAGTTGACTGTGCCATGCAATACAGGTCCCTAATATGAAAGACCCTCCGACAAATGTCTTTATCAAAACTGACATCCACTGCAAAGAAACAATAGTACCACCTGAAATCACAATAGTTAAACACCAGATTGCCACATGCAGGAGAGAAGGTGCTCCAGGGCGAAATGGCATTACTCCTGCCCTCTTTAAGCAGGACCCTGATTATTGGGAAGCTTCTTTGGACCCACTATTCTGGGAAGCCAGATATCCGGGTCAACTACCAGCCTATTGGAAATAAAGGTCCCATCACTGAACCCATTTACAAAAGTGTGAGAAATCCGCCCCAAATAATATAGTTTAGACAACAAAGCCAAATATTTTGTGGGCACCCTACTAGAAGAACTTCAGACATGGGCAGCCGGGCGGGAAATCATACCACCCTACCAAACCGGCTTCTCCAAAAACACAGGGACTCTAACCAACATCCTAAGACTGTCACTGCTTATGGACAAGGCAGAGTCATCCAAACAGTTGCTTCATTTCTGCTTTGTAGACTTCAAGGTGGCCTTTGACAACATAGAGAGAGCTAACCTATGGGAAAAGCTGGCATGCTGGGACATCCTGCAAGCGCTTCTGGGCACGCTAAAAGCCCTGAATACAGACACCTGGGTGCAGGTTAAATTGGGTGATGGCACATGCTTGTCAAGGCGTATTCCAACCACCAAAGGGCTCAAACAGGGCTGTGTGCTCGCCCCAACCCTGTTTAATCTCTACATGGCCGGCAGACGCAGGCCCTTGACTTATGCAATGCACTTGCTCCAAGGATAGGCGGTAAGGCCCTATCTAGCATCCTTTACGATGATTAGTGCTAATCAGCCACACGCATGTGGGAATGCAACACCTTTTAAATACTCATTCTCAAAAGATAACTTCCTGGAAGTAAACTTGGAAAAAACCAAGACAATGTCCATTAAAAGACACGGGGAAAAACCCCACCACTGGCATTTGGGAAAATCCAAAAACAAAACGCAACAAGCTACAAATACTTAGAGGTAATCCTTGACAACAGGGGCCAATTCTCCAGCCAGCTGGAGGTGATAAAAAGGAAAGGAATGGCCCTTGCGATAACTTTGTAGCAAATAAAATCCCAGTTTACAGGCCCAAGGCTTTTTCCAGATTGCGCAAGCCAAAATCTTGCCTACGATTACATATGGCAGTGAAGCTTTAAGAGGTAGAGATGTACAAAGCCTGGACAGCACCTTAATCAGGGCATACAGAATTATGTTCAGCATCTCTACATATGAATCCACAGCTCGGGTCCGGCTGGAATTTGGCCTAATAAAACAGCAGCTAGCTGTGTCGCCCCCTTAAACAGCTTAAGCCATCTACTCTGGCTAGAGCTTCAGCAAAGAATAGCGGCACTGGCAAGAAAACACCTACATCAGTCACTGTCTCCCAAATACCGTCCTCCGCCAGGCCTGGAAAGTTCCGACCAGACATGTGGGCTTTAAGAAAATAGTGCGCAAGACAATAAGGAGCATGTCACGAGTAGAAGACAAAGCCACCTTTGCTTTGAGAAAACACGCCTGGATGACAATTGATGGCTACACATCTATTAGCCCACAACCTTACTTCAGTGCAGGATACTCCCGGACTAGGAAAACTGCCAGCCATTCAGCATCTGCGACCATGGCTGAGGGGGCAAATGCTCCCACACTGCCGCCTGTGCAGCTACGGAGTTGAGGACATGGCTCACCTGATATGCTCTTGCTCCAGCCTGACCGGGGAAAGAACCCGCCTGCTCGAACATCAATTCAACCAGCATGGGTTTCGAACACGGAGACAAGCCGCGATAGCCTGTTTTAATCCAGAGGAACTACAAGTTAGTAAAATTCCTAGCACTGATAGACGAAAAACTGTCAAACGCAGGGAAAACTACAGGAAAGTGCATAGATGGCCCCGTTTAACGGTTAAAGCACACATGCGCTCTGGAATTCATGCGGATTCCTGCTCACGGATGACAAACTATCTGCAAATTCTTTTGGAGTGAACAGCCAAAGGACTTGAGGACATTAGGCTCAATGGCCCTGGCAACTCGTGCCACAGCTTTTTATTAGCAAACGCTCCTTTATCTGTTGTAATCACTTGTTTTAGCTACTCACGTGAATTGTGCACTTTTTACTTCCATTTTTGTGTTCGTTTAAATCAACTTTATACAATAAAGATTACTTACTTACTGGCTGACAGTCATAGTGCATTATGGGTCACCAGCCTTGGGTATCTGCTCTGCTGCAGGGCAGGTTGGGAGTGGAAGAGTCGAGCAAGAGAGCCAGAAAGTGAACGAGGATAGTTTGAGAGAGGGTATGAAGAATCACTCCTGACGGAGTGAGAATTGGTTGTGCGGGCCATTACACGTATGGGGAAAAAGTGTCTCTTTTTCATTTTATATAGAATGTCTAGCTTAAATGCAACACGACCAAACAATAGTCTGAGCTTTTGTGTTGAACGGTTCACATTTAAGCTAGCATTATATGTTGATCTCTACCTCTATACATCCTATCTTAAAGCACCAACATTAACATTTCCCTGTAACTTAACCAGCTGTAAGCACATGAGTTCAGCAAACGTGGAAGGTCATTTATTCTGTCCAGTTCCTCGCTGAATGCATTTTTCCATGCAGAGATCCACATAATGCTGCATAAGCTTGGAAAATGAGAGCTGACCAAGGTCATTGTTCCCTGTGTCTTGGTAGGGTGTACAAAAGCAAAATATTTTTAGAAAAGTAGAAAAACAAGGGATTGTGCCTAATGATTAATTCTGAGCGCTTTGACGGTATATCGGCATAAAGTGATGAAGTTCATTCATCAATCGTGGGATACTACTATAAGGCTTGGAAGCTGGTAGTTAATGGTCATTTCAGAATTTCAAGTTGCTTAAGGCAGGTGGTAGCATTCCTGGGAATTTTGTAGTGTTACTGTGATCAGTTTGTGGCACGCGCTGGGCTTTGCAGATTTTAAATGTAGGCTATATTCACAGCAGGTTGCTTTCAAAGAGTTGGTGGTCAACAAAAAAGTGTTTTCATGTTTCGGTGACCTTGCAAGACCTTACTGTTAAGCCCTAGCAGAAAAGAAATGTTGAAGGTGTTGGGACACTTTTTGTAATTCAGATTGGAATGAGGGTTGGCTATCAAATATGATTCAGCCTTTCTTTTCAAGCTCGCAGAATAACATTGAGCCACAATCTGGGTGTAAAGCATTTATGTATTAGCGTGAAGGATTTACCTCCTGTGGGGCAGATATATTTTGTCATTGGCTGATGGGCACCTCAACAAATCGCTTCATTTGAGTGAGGTTACACAAGTATGGACGAGCTACCAGAACGACTGGCTCGTAGCTGCATATGTAATCTGCTGTTCAATGGGAAGATGATTCTGAAATACATTAGTTTCACTTTAGTGCTCTTCGTGAGAGAGAAAAGGCGAGAGAACCAAAGAAACATAAAAAATTGCAACATAAGGACTTCAAAGGCACCGAGGTGAGCACGGGAGGGTCAAATAGTCCGCGGGGGTGTCTTTTTTACACACACACACGCACACGCACACACACACACACACACACACACACACACACACACACACACACGTATGCACCGGTTAATGCACATAGAAAACAAACGTTTTAACAATATTTACGTGTGCCGATGGTGTCTCTTTTATGGTCTAGCTTGACAGCACAGGTGTCACCAGAAAATTATGTGAGCATCACCTGGAGAGAACCTTTCACTCTGCCCCAGAGACGTTTTAAGGTATGGGCAAAGTGAGCTCTGGCCCAGGTCCCCAGCCTTTTAGGGGGCCCCCTGATAGAGCCAGCTAGAGTCTTGCCCTGATGACTTTAAATAATGTTTGAACAGATTGTTGTGAATAGCGTTTCTATCATTTTTTTTAATGTGTGAACGTCTATTACATACACTTTGCAGACAAAATGTATTTATGTTCCATGCAACATCCATATATAAAGTTTCTTTTAGATCAATACAGGACCTCACTAATGAGAAATGGGAGGGTGTGACAAAGATTATATGCATTAATGTTAGTGAGCTTCTGCTGTGTTACAATACTGAAAACACACATCACTATCCTTGAATATCAGATGCGCACACACATTTAGAATTTGACCAAAGAGGGCATGAAAGAGCTGAAACTGCTTCATAAAATCAAAGCTGTTTCAAACAGGGGCCCCCAAAATACAATTGGCCCAGGGCCCCCAACATCTATAAAACGTCCCTGCTCTGCCCACATGTTGGAAACCAGGAATACGTGTTTTGTTTGGGCAGAAGTTGAGAGCTCGTCTCCACACTGCTGTGTTCATTTTGTTTATTTATGCAGCGGGCTGATCTTGACCTTTTAGGGGCACACACATGACTATAAAGCGTCTTATATAATTAGATGATGTTGTTTTTCACTTGCAGCACAGCTGGGAGGAGTGCAGTCATCAACCTACATGGGTTTTTAAGTCTGGCTTGACCGTGCAACGGCCAATTGCCTTTTAACCTACAACATTATCCTGCAGTTCTTTCCTTCCACACTAAGGCATATCCATTCCCATGCTGTTTACTTGCTTTACATTACCATGCAACATTGTTTTTAAGTCTGACTCATTGGCATTGCCAAACGCGTATGTGCTTGATAGAGAGGATGCACCCTCCTTACATCTCTGCCAGACAAGTTCCTATATTGTGATCATTTGAATAAATATATAGCTCCTTCTTCCTCTAGAACATGTTGATATGCAAGGGATAGCAATGGCCATGTCCTAAAAATAATTAGCACAGATGCAGTAAATGCTTTCTGTGCTGACGTTCTCCGCAGCAAGTTCTCCCACATGATTCTTTTCCACTCACACTTTGTGCCTCATGCTCTCAAAGGTACAGTGCTACTCATTACGAAATGTTTTTCATGTTTCATTGTACAGCTCAGTGGGACCCGAAGTTGTTTACAGCATATGAAGTATTCCGCGTAAGCCTAATAACCTCAGAGCTCTTAGTGCAAGAGCTAGAGACCCAGTGCAATGGAATCAAGGCCATCTTCGATCTTCAAGGGTGGCGGCTCGTGCATGCCTTTCAAATTACTCCAATGCTTGCCAAGAGAATTGCTTCGGTGCTTACGGTAAGTAGCATTAAAGAATCATTTACTTATACAGATTTTTTTTTTTTATGTATTGTATCATTATTCTACATTCTATTATTATTTTCTATATTTCATAGAAGGGTTAAAGTACTGTGTTTTTTTGCATTATTTTTAAATATTTGTGTAGGTAGCGATATTTGTGCCAGTGGAAAAAACCAAGGTGCAACTGCTATATTTCCACATTTATTTAACTGATGAATTCACACTGTAATGTCCTAATTACTTACCGGTAATCCTCATTACTCTTAGTTCTACTTGTCCTCGACCCAGTCATGACACATGAGGTATATTCCACAGACAGGAAACAAAACATGAAATGTTTTATGGCTACATCCACCCACTTACCAGGGGCTATAATACCATAGCCAGCACAAAGCTCTTCCTGACATACCAAGCACAACAAAAGCTTGACCCAGGTAAGGTGGGTAGGATTTATGACTTGGTTGAGGATGAGTAGGATTAAGGGTAATGAGGATTACCTGTAAGTAACCAGGACATTACCTCTACGTCCCTTGTCCTCGACCCAGTCATGACACATGAGGCATACTAAAGGAACCACCACAAAGTGAAGGCCTTTGAAACACTTGCAGAAAACAAACAAGATAGCACACTGGAGAGAAGCTCACCACAGTGAAACTTTTAATGGCATGAGAGAATCAACCAGGAGCATCAGGCTCCAAAGCACGCAAAACACCATACCCAAAATTCAAACATCATTCAGAGTGCAATTCAACCTGTAATGCTTGATAAAGGTAGACTCGGAAGCCCAAGTCCCTGCACGACAGATCTCATCCAAAGACACCCCATGAAAGGCAGGCGAGACACCCCTCGTGGACCGGGCCTGCACACCCGAAGGACACAGCAAACCAGAGCCCTGAAAAGCCAAGGAAAAAGCGGACTTGATCCAATGACCCAGGGTAAGACGAGAGGCAGCCTAACCACGGCTTGCCAGCCCAAAAGTGACAAACAGACCGTCAAACGTGCGAAATGCCGCCGACCTGTCCACATATATGTTCAAAGCACTCTTCACATCAAAAGTGTGCAACAAGTGATCTTCAGGAGAAGAAGGGAAGGGTAGATGAAAGGCAACACCAACTCCTGAGACGTATGAAACTTAGAACGTATTTTAGGAGGAAAACCAGGATCTAAACGCAAAATCACAGCATCCTCCACAAACCTCAAAAAAGTGGGAGAACAGCGCAAAGCAGAAAGTTCCCCCAACCTTTGAGCTGAGATGGCCACCAGGAAAGCGACCTTAAAAGACAAGAACTTGACCGCATTAGACAACAAAGGCTCAAGAGGAGAGCACTACAGAGCACGCAGGACCAGAGAAAGATCCCGGGCAGGCACCGAAGAACGTACAGCAGGTGAAGAGTGAGAAAAGCTCCAGAACAAGCAAGACACCAACAGCCCATCTGAAGAGGACAAAGAATCCAGATCCCAGAAAGCCCGGGCAGCTGTCCACTGGCCCTTCATGGTAGACATGGCAAAACCGTTATGGAATCCATCCAAAAAGAGCTGCAAAATCACAGAGATAGAAGGAGAGGACATACCACGACCAGAACACCAGGTGTTGAAAGAAGACCAATGCTTAGAATAAGAAGACAAAGTGGACCTCCTACTTGAGACCTGAATCACAGAAATAATGTGGTGAGGCAAACCCCGGCCATCTAGCGACTGCCATTCAACCTCCAGACTGCTAAGGTGAGAGGGACTAGTAGGTGAGGAGTGGAAGACTTCAGAGGAGACGGGCACTGTGGCAAGATCCATGAAGGACCCACCATCATACTCAACAACAGCGGGAACCAAGTCCTCCGGGACCAGTGAGCCAACACAGCCACGGCCTCATCCCCCACCCTCTGGACTTTCAATAGGAATGCAGGAATGAGGGGAAAGGTAGGGAAGGCATACAGCAACCCAGGAGGCCTCGTAAGGGACAAGGCCTCCACACCCCATACCCCCCACCCCAGAATCCAGGAACAAAAGATGGGCAGAAGAGCATTGGTCCTGGAAGCAAACAAGTCCATCTTGGGAGTCCTCCACATTGTCCGAGCCGAAATGACCTGGAGATAAAGCTCCACCTAGCCTGCAAAAGCATAGGCCACAAGATTCAAAAACTAACTGTGAGTACTGCCCTGATGATTCACATAAGCCGCAGGCACAGTGTTGTTGGACCTCACCAGAACATTGCAACCCAACTGAGGACCTGGAAAGTACCGAAGGGCCCTTTCCACAGCAGACTGTTCCTTCCAGAAAAAAAGACCAACAGGACTCAGACCCCTGCCAATGAGCCTGCAAGGTCCACTGGTTCAGAGTCACACCCCAACACAAAGAACTGGCATCTGTCGTTCGAACCACTGGTGGAGATTGATGCAGCGGAAGCTTTAAGGGTTTTGTCATCTCACTTATCCATACCAACCACTAAATAACTATTGGAAACATAACTCTAATGACTGGCACATACGTCATTATCACACAGCAATATCAAAGGTCCTCTGGTGAATCTTTGGTAGAGCAAAAAGGGACTAAATAATGAAAGCCAGAATACTATTTCTCCATGAGGAACTGCAATGAAGAAATACGCTAAACAATAGTCATAATAAACATGTCCAGAATAACTTTGAAATTCAGGAATAAAGACAAACACTATTCTCTTCTATTTAGGTGTTCTTGTTATAATATGAATAGTCAAATGCAAATACAAATCAGAATTTCATTACTTTGGTTTTCAATAATACAGATTAGGTTCACAATAAACATTTACAGCTCATTTACGATAATATAACATCAGATATAGAGAAAGAAAACATCAGCTAAACACAGTTCACTTACTTAACGGAAATACTAATGCACAGTGTGCAATTAGTCTGAAAAGCTAACCCCCCGGCTATTGGGCAATAGCAAGAGCAGCATCCCCAGCCGATGATGTGCAAGTCTTTAGGAAAGTCTCTCAGGATTAGCAGGTAACCCTAGCCAGAGAATCAGGAATCAGCACAGCATTCGGCATACCACGAATGTAGGGACAGGTCACCAATCTTGTGAACAAGCCGAGGAACTCTTTCCCACAGGAATCTTTATAGTACGCTACGTCCTTTCTTCCGTTAAAATGTTGCATTCTCTTTCTTCACCAAGCCTTTCTGTTGGTTAATTACGATGGTGTGACAGTATTCTGACAGCGACTTTACTACTATTTTCTAAACACTCTTTGTCTAAATATTGTTCAACTTCCAAGGGAGGAAGAGGAAAGAACCTAGCTACAAATTCATTTAGATATTGTAACAGTTACATTCGTATCATCTACATCCCTTGCCTAGACAGGAAAGAACTCTAAAAGTTTATTCAGAAACAGGCAAAATATCTGTACTCTAAGAAAGCATTTGTAACATTTGAAGGACAGGAGCATGGAAAAGCAAATCCCCTAATACTTCTAAGGCCTACATTATTTTAGCAAAACAGAGAATAGTTTCTAAACAAACCTACATTACTTTTACGAAGAATAAAGCGGGTTTTTTTGTCGTTCATTTTCTCCAATTAGGAAGACAGAATAACATCCAATTAGCAGCATCATTGTATTAACCAAGAAAATCGTATATGTTGTGCCTTATGCACATTTCACATATTGTACACTCTAATATTATATGTTAGTAATTCCACACACATTATAAAAGCTTGCATTGGGTTAATTACATTGAGCAGATTTATTTTCAAAAACGTGCTCCATCAAGATGGATGCACCTGCATGCTGTGGGGGAGATTGGAAGAGTCCATCCACCACTGCAGGCTGCTTATCCAGACACAGAAGAACTTCCAAGGAGAAATCCTGAATGGGGAAATAAACAAAGCGATGAAGATTCCACAGCAAGGGGCGAAGATGCAACCTGGCCCAAAGAACAGTGAACACCCAGGCCGCCATGTGCCCCTGCACCTCCATCCAACGAAGCAGGGAAGCTGAAGTCTGAGACAACCGAGTCCCCATTAGCGACTGTAGACCAAGGATCCTGGAGGGGGGCAGGAACACCTTGCCCAGAACAGAGTCAAAGTCTGCCTCCATAAAAGACTGCCTGGTGCCAGGATGAAGATGACATTTCAGAAAATTCAGAAGAAAGCCATGGCCCTCTAGCATACGAATTGTCAAATCCAAGTGCTGAGACACCATCAGGGCAGAGGGGACCTGTAGAAGCCAGTCGTTCAGGTAGCGAAACGCAGACACCCCCAGGAGGTGAAGGTGAGCAACAAGGGGAGCCTCCACCTTGGTAAAGACTCTGGGCAAGGAACGCAGGCCAAAAGGGAGGACACAAAACTGCCAATGACGACCCCCCAGGCAAAACCTCAGAAACCTCTGGAACCCTAAAGCCACAAGCACATGCAAATACGCATCCTGAAGATCCAAGGTAGGCATCACACAGCTGGTCTGAATCAACGGGCTCACACGCTGCAGGGTCTCCATTTTGAAGGGTATACTCTGGACAAACTTGTTCAGGAGCTATAGGTTGATCATGATCTGGAAGCCCTCCTTGGCCTTCAGCACCAGAGAGATGACCAAATAATTTCCCCGACCCCCACTCCGACTGAGGAACAGAAACTATTGGCTTCTTCCGAAACAATAGCTGAACCCCCTCCAACAGGACACGCCGTCGCGACACCACCTTCAGAATCAGAGTTTCTGTCCCCCTCCTGGCTGAGGAAGGGGGACAGAAACTCGATTTGGTAACCCTGGTCCAGTATATCCAGTACCCACTGGTCAGTCATTGTGAGATGCCACACCCCCAGGAAATGGCACAGTCTCCTACCAACCTCTGGCAGAACTCCAGTAGGACCGCCCTGGAATGCGGTATAGCCAGGAACTCCAAATCCCAGGACCTGCATCGGGAAGGGGTTTCCTCAGAAACCTTCCCTGGAAACCCTACCCCTGGCTCTTCGGGTTGCTGAAGGAATTTCTCTGCTGATGAGATGGCTGCTGAAAAGATTTAGCTGAGGTAAAGAACTCCTCCTTATGCCGCTGCTGATGGCGAAAAGAAAAGGATTACTTCTGTTCCTTGCAAACCTTGCGCAACTTCTACTTAAGGTCTTTACCAAAAAAGACAAGGACCAGTAAAAGGCAATCGCAAAGCCATGGACCATTGAGCAGCATCCGTGTTCCAACCCTTCAGCAGTACATTTTCTGGCATCAGTGGACCCACCACAGGACGGTGCAGAAGCACGAACAGAGTCAAACGCAATGTTCGAGGAATTCAGCATGACCTTCCATGGATTCCAACAATTCAGGGCAATGTCCTGCATTCTGAATAGTGAAGAACAAGGATTTGAAGTCGGATAATAAAAACTGCCACATATGCATCATACACCCCAGAACAGGTGACAAGATGGGACCCGCATAAGCTTACTTCAAAGAAGAGTCAAACTTTTTATCCTCACTGTCCTTTAGAACATTATCTTCAGCCATGGATGGACGCCCCACAAGATCGGCCACAATAGAGTCAACATGAACTAACTGCGGTATAGTACCCTCTATGTCCCTCAAGAGTACAGCTTAGACATGAAGCGAGGCATCATAATGCGGTCGGAATTCTTCCACTCCTTCAAAAGAACGTCCATCATGAAAAGATGAATGGACAAGGCCTTAGTAGACTGCTTCTGAAACTGGGGCAAAACTATGTCCCTAGACATGCTGGCGACCTCCTCATCAGGGAAAAAATGTCCGGCAACATACCTTTTAGATCAATATTTTACCTTAAGGTCCACAGAACCCAAGGAAGAACCATCAGAAGACTCGGAGCTGGAAATATTGGAGTAGAGGTCATGCCCCCCCTCCAGAGCGAACACCAGCCACCCTTTTAGTGGTCTTCATAGCAGATAATGTCTCTAAAATCAGCTTCTTCAGCCTGTCGTCACCACCCCATTACACTTCTTCAAAGGAGGGGCCGAATCCACACTGTCCCCTGAGGAAGAGTGTGAAGTAAGAGGAGAGCATTGTCTGCTCTTATGACTATGCTTCCCCATACTGAACCATGAGCAAATGACAGCACAACTACAAAAGTAAAGCACTTAAATAATCTTCTCCCCAGAAAGCAGAAAACTCCGCATTCCACCAGCCCCAGCGCTTGCACTGACAGGGAAATACAAAACTCAGTCGAATGCAGAGGCGTGGTCATCGAACGTCACGCTGCAGCTCAAGCCTGCAAGGAAGAGTTGACATAGCAGGCTGCCATAGGCCACACCATACAGGAGGGGCTGCAGCTGCTCCGCCCACAGAGGCAGGCCCAGACAGACACCGTTAGAGCAGCCTACTCACCCACCAGGAGACTGCACTAGAAGTTCTCGGGGCCAAGCGCAACAAGCCAAGTCGAAGCCGGACGGGCCCCGAGAATCAAACAGGAACACATCAGTTCCCCTTTGCTCCACCCTCCCCCCCTCCCTTCAGCCTCAAAAGATCAACTGCGGGAGGAGTTCAGTGGATGCCTACCTCTGGCCGCAGGCATAGCGCCAAGAAGGTTGCAACAAGCTTTCTGTATATCACGCTCCACAGTATTCAGCATGAAAACACAAATAGAAGGCAACCAGGGCCCGACCAAACCCAGCAAGCCAGACACCGATAGCAACTCCAAGTCCAGGAAGCCTCCAACCCCATCCCGACTCCAGCCACTCCCACGACGGTCTCCAGGCACTCCCAGAGCCCAGCAGAAGGAGAAGCCAGAAGAAAACATGATGGGTTTAATAGCCTGGCAGTTACTTCAGCGTCCCTCATTATGTCATCTGACAGAAAACAAAACAGGAATTGCTTTGTGCTGGCTATGGTACTATAGCCCCTGGCAGGAGGGTGGGTGGGGCCATCAAGCGTTTCCTGTTTTGTATCCTGTCTGTGGAATATACCTCAAGTTTCATGACTGGGTCTAGGACGAGGGACGTAGGGGTATTGAATTTATTATTTGCCAAGTAAATTTTAGGGTAAACTGTAAGGAAAAACTGTGCTATCAGAACATTGTCCCTATTCTAAGATCTAGTAATTGTGCATCTGGTAAGTAAGACATCTTATGTTCTCGGGTGTGCAGTTACCACCTGGGATTGTGGGGCCCTCCTAACAAGGACCCAAATTGAGAATCTAAGTTATCAGTATCTTTGCCTTTTTTGCCTTGTGTTTGTGATTGAGTTTGAGGAGAGTGTGTTAAAAGAAAAACGAATATCTGCTTTTTTTTCTTTAAAAAAAATTATGAGATGGGATACAAATTGTTTTCCATCTGTATTGTATACAAAATTTGGGAAAACTGCATCCCATAATGATCATACACCTTCTATCTATAATAGTATGTATTTTAAAATTTTCAATATTGCATAGTACGGTTTTATTGTAGTGAATTTCACGGATCTTGCTGCAGCTGTGGAGCACCGTCTTTCCTATGGCATTTTGACTTATTGTGCTGACTTTGCACCAGCCACTTAAGGTTGATGGCCACTCAGTGCATGTACTAGACTTGGTATATCCAGTGTCTGATACTAGCCTAATAAGTCTTCTTACATGATCCCTCAACTACCACTACTGAAACTGGTTCACCCGATTTGTTGAATCCGAAGATTGTCTTAATGATTTTCCCTTCCTGAAACCACTCTCATGTCTATCCTAACACTTATCCCAATTAATATTTGTTCTCTATTACCAAGTCTGACTTGCAGGCCTATTCGTTGCCAGTTACCTTGCTGCTATCTCTTTTGTAAAGTGGCACCAAGACAGTCTTCTGTAATCTTCTGGAGCTATGCCTGCCTACAGCAAGCAGAGTAAATGGCTTTTTACTTCTTACCACCTTGAGCTGCCTTGATTGTAATGATGCACATCTTATTGCATTAGTAGAGGTAAATCCTTAGAGTCTCCTATTTTGTTAATGAGAAACAAATAATGTTTTGCTAAATGTTTTCAAGTAACGGGCAGCTAGCTGTATCTGTAACTCAAACCACACAGACCACATAGTGTCATGGAACACGTCCTAGGTAGAGGTGCTTTTCTTGTGCCATTGAAGAGCGGAATTTACTGCTACTCTGCTTTACATTTTTTAGGGAAAATATCCGTTCTTATTAGTGACACATTTAGTTGAAGGATAATAAAAAGCAACAATGGCTTTATGTAAGTGTACTGTGCAACATAAATTAAAAATAGTCAAATAGATATACAGCAATTCTTCTTCTTTATAGTTCTCATGTTCATAGTGTGAAAAAAGTGGAACCAAACAAAACTGCAATAATAATACACAATACATACATGGAACAAGAAAGCAACAAAAACATATGTGTTCCATAAAACAACAAACAAGCATATGAATATCCGTATGGAATAGGAATTATAGTAAATCCATGCCCATTTGTCACTAAGGGTATCTTTAGTTAGTTTGTTTGTGTTATATAGGTGTTGACTATGTTTCTACCCAGTTATGGATGTTGGCTCTCATCAGGACCAACAAATGAAGGGACACCTAGGAAATAAATGGAAGACAAAAATGACTACTCTGTGTAGGCAGTAGTATATGTGCCATACTAAATAATAAATGACACTCTACAATAGTCCACATACAAATTAAGGTAACAGTTCCTAAAGAAATATATATGCCAGTATGGTCTACTAAGCAGGGAAGAAAAAAGGGGAGGGGAAATGACAAGTAGTCTCAGATGAGGTTCGAAAGTCGTAATGTGGTGGAGACTAGAGACTCCTGGATGGTACTAGAAGTGCCCTCACACACCCTTGCGGGTGCAAAGCATCATCATCGGGCTGTGCTCCTCGTGGGGGTGGCGCTGCAGTCCCTCACGGGCCCTAAAAGGGCTCTCTATCGGAGATCTTTTGGTGGAGTCGCCGTAGTTGTGCGTGTGGGTGTGTGGGGAGGGGGGGTGTGTAGTGGTGAAAACTAAAAAGACCTAATGGTGCCCTAACTATTTATTGGTGGGTCCAGGAGGTCTATTAAAAATTAACGGGGATTGATGTTATATAAACATACAGAGTGGGGAAGAACGGTAAATACGTCCCACTACTCTCGACCCGTAAGAGTGAGGGTTTAAAGTGAGAGAGAGGGGGTACAAGTGGTGGTCAACATGTTTCGCGCTGTTGCCGGTCCCTAATGGATCCTAGCGCTTCGTCAGGACCGAGGTGGTGATTACAAAGTAAGGGATGGGATTCAGAAAAAAGAGGGGGAGTCTGCTGTAATCCCAGAGACACACAAAAAAGGATAGTTGGAGGATCACGGGTTATTCGTGTCCTAGACGTCGAACCTGTGGGGGAGAGGGAGAGAATAAAACATAAAGAGTAATGTTGGGCTTCCTACGGTAGAGGGCTCAAGAAGCATGTGAGACATAGATGAGTCCCAATATTAGAACACTACTCATACCCAATCCACAGCCACAGCTTATGGCTACATGGGATATCTTTACCCACACTAACCCCAACACTCACGATTACAGCCTTTATCAGACAGGAATAGGAAAATGTTCGTACATTTTACCGTTCTAAGATGGCCGCTACCTTCTCTGAGACGTTATTGAGTCCTTTCTCAATACCTACTCTACCCCTTTTGACCTATTAGCTTTGAGCACATAAAACACGAGATCGCCGTACAGCTTTACCGGCGACTCTGGAGGCACCTTAGGTTATCAACGCGATCTCCCGGGGCAGATGTAAGTACTTTGTATGCTATGTAGCGATGGTCGTTATAGTGTTTGGGTCCCTTGTCTCAGACGACGTGGCTATCCTTGGCTAACCCGTGTGCGAGCCACAACCCCCGAACATGACTTATGCTGCTTAAATTCACAGCTGTAGCCCCCGCCCCAGCTTGTCAAGATCCGGTACAGCTTGGACCCTGACTTCTTACGGGTAGGATTGTTTTTCAAACCTTGTGTGAAAGCATGTGTCATCTCTCAACGTCGTTTTCACGTGCCTCTCACACCTGTTTCTTGCATTGTGACATGCCCAGCACCAGCAATTCTTGGTATGATATTACAGCACGCACATGCCTTATTCATAAGTGCTCACCCTACTACACCTGGGCTACGTTATTGAATCATTGCCAGGGATACATCCCCAGTACATTCCGCCTCACTTGTATGAGTAAGTCAATCATCCACTGGTGTGTGCACAACCTAGGCACCTCGCACACCGTTCTAACTGAGTCTGGCATATGTCACCATCACATTTAGGCTGGTTCTCTCTGTAGGGACATTTTGACTGGCATTCTGAGTAACATCTATTGCAGTTTGCGTTTGTCTTGTTTTTCATTAATATCCCCAGTGTTGGGCACTTCCACTGACGTTACACAGGGCACGAGCACCTATTCCTAGCACGATTTTGGCAGGAATATTTTCCTTATTGGTGCATGCTTCTTGAGCCCTCTACCGTAGGAAGCCCAACATTACTCTTTATGTTTTATTCTCTCCCTCTCCCCCACAGGTTCGACGTCTAGGACACGAATAACCCGTGATCCTCCAACTATCCTTTTTTGTGTGTCTCTGGGATTACAGCAGACTCCCCCTCTTTTTTCTGAATCCCATCCCTTACTTTGTAATCACCACCTCGGTCCTGACGAAGCGCTAGGATCCATTAGGGACCGGCAACAGCGCGAAACATGTTGACCACCACTTGTACCCCCTCTCTCTCACTTTAAACCCTCACTCTTACGGGTCGAGAGTAGTGGGACGTATTTACCGTTCTTCCCCACTCTGTATGTTTATATAACATCAATCCCCGTTAATTTTTAATAGACCTCCTGGACCCACCAATAAATAGTTAGGGCACCATTAGGTCTTTTTAGTTTTCACCACTACACACCCCCCCTCCCCACACACCCACACGCACAACTACGGCGACTCCACCAAAAGATCTCCGATAGAGAGCCCTTTTAGGGCCCGTGAGGGACTGCAGCGCCACCCCCACGAGGAGCACAGCCCGATGATGATGCTTTGCACCCGCAAGGGTGTGTGAGGGCACTTCTAGTACCATCCAGGAGTCTCTAGTCTCCACCACATTACGACTTTCGAACCTCATCTGAGACTACTTGTCATTTCCCCTCCCCTTTTTTCTTCCCTGCTTAGTAGACCATACTGGCATATATATTTCTTTAGGAACTGTTACCTTAATTTGTATGTGGATTGATTTCAGGAGCACCGGTACAGGACCTTCTCCCTCTTCTACTTATCCCGCTCCTTGTCCCCCTATTCTCTTTACAGTGTGTATACACTCTACAATAGTCGCCTCCTTCTGGACTCCGAACGGATATACAAGCAACATCCAAGGTGCTCGAGAAAGGAAACAAAAAGGTTACTTACTATAGGTATGAATCATTTTTACTACTGTGAACACCGTCAACTATTTTATCGCCAGCTCACATACACTGCTTATAACCTCACTGCCCCATAACTATGTTAACTACAATCCTCTCACCCTTTTACTCCCACTGCTCCTTGACATAGCTGCATGCACACCTGCTCTGGAGCACTATTCTTTGAATTTCCATTCCCTTTTGTCATGTCAGAGCTAGCAGCCGCTCCCCTATTCTGCCGTCTCGTCCCTTGATTGATTACACATTTTCTTTACCTTGCATCTTTTTCCTGTTAGTATTTATTTGCATTACATTTTTGTTACACCCTTGTTTCATTTACACATTTGTCTTTGCCTACATTTGTTAAAAACCTTCTTTTAATGTGGCATGACATTGCTGTATGCTGCCCCCCCCCCCTCTTTTTTAAGCGTGAATCCTTTCATCAATTCTATGTCATAGGTAGCAGTTGCAACCTCCCAATACTGCCTCACCGCCTCCCACTTTTTGACCTTCTGCTCACTCCATAGGCCTGAAACGCATGTGTTCCAGACCTCGCTTTGAGCTCCGTCAAGGTCTTGAGAAAGGGCACTTCCGCGTCTTCACTCGGACCCTGAGAGAGATGCAAGGCTGACGCCTGTGGCCGCTCTTCCTTTTTAGGTCTCGCCTGACCCAGCGCATGCGCTGGTCTGGCGAGACTTATTGAGAGGGCTCCAAAATGTGCTACCACGCCAGCCTAGAGCTACAGTGCATGTGCACGGGCGCGCGCGCTTTACCACGATTACTTTCACTTTTGCGGCCGCACGGCTGCTTCGCTGTTTGATCGTGATCACGATCACTTTCACTTTCACTTTCGCTGCCGTTGGGCTGCTTTTCATAGCCAATAGGTCTCGCTTTTGGGACCTAATAAGTATTTAGTTATGCAACTTTTGCATGGCTAAACACTTATAAGGTCCCAAGGGCGAGACCTATTGACTATGCCAATGCTTGTTCTTAGTGTGGAGCAGACCTAGTCTCCCGCTATATTTGAATATATTGCAGCACTTATCCTTTGAAGAGATGCTTGACTCGTATTCATTGAGGTTATGGCAGCGATCATAATCCTGATTCTGATTAATTCTTGTATTTTCCTGATCTCATCAAAGATGGAAGCAGTTCAATGTAACTCTAATGCGGTGCATACTTTCAACAGCACGTATGTCTGTGCTTTGTTGTCTGGGGGAAGTTTTACTTATCCCCACTGACTTTTCTCTCAATTGAGGGTGGCCTTATTCCCCTTTTTTGTGATTATACTAATTAATACACTTGCTGCTTTTCCTTCTTTTAGGCTACACATACTGGTTCCCCGAGTAAATAACTTTCTCGCGTATCTGGGTTGTTCCATATCCGTTCTGAGTCCAAAAGGAGACGACGAAGGTAGAGTGTCATTTATTAATTAATATGGCACTTATCATTCTGCCCACACAAAGTAATCATTTTTGCTTTTGATTTATTTCCTTGGTGTCCCTTTATTTGTTGGTCCTGATGAGATCCAATATCCATAACTGGTTTGAAATATTGTCGTCTCTTGCATAACATAAGCAAACCGACTGCAGATACCCTTAACTGACAAAAGGGAATGGATTTACTATTATACTTGTTCCATATGGATATTCATATGGTTGTTTGTTGTTCTATGGGACACCTATGAATATGTTGCTTTCTTGTTTTATGTATGTATTATTATTGTACTTTTGTATAGTTCTGCCTTCTTCACATGGGACACTATGCACATGAGAAACGTAAAGCATAGTAATTGATGTTTGCATTTTTGACTGCTCTCTCTTTTTAGGTCTCACCTAGGCAGCGCGCATGCGCTGCACTAGGAGGGCCTTAGCCATCGGTCTGCTCCTTTTCCCCACACACGTGCTTGTGCTGGCATCCACCTTGCGGAAGCGAGCAGCGGCGCACGTGGTAATAGACAGCATATGGCTCTCGCGCTGCCACTGCTCGCTCCTGCAAGATGGATGCCAGCACAAGCACGAGTGCATTTGCCTGCTCTTTTGCAGCCGTGGGGTTGCGTCACGCTCCCTCACAGCTTACACTCCCCCAGCGTGAAGTTTAACTGCGCGAGACAGTCCAGACCCCTCGGGACATTGGGTGACTTTCTAGACGAATGTGGCGGCACTCTAGATTTCTGAGTGCCCCCTGGACAACCGAGAGACTCACTGGTGCGTCTGGACATCTGAGACCTTCTGGGCAAATGAGTAACGTCCGAGGTATCTGAGAGACGCTTTGTAAAACAGACTCCAGAAAACCTGACAGACCCCCTTATCCTGATCTCTGAGTCGCAGAGCAGAACGTGGACTCTACATAGATTCTTTCCAGTACTGACTCTTCACAAGGGGCTAAAATGACAAACCATGTGAGATATCCGGGGCCTTAGGGCACCACTGAGAGACCCATGATTCCACGAGGGACTCCCTCTGATCCCATAGAGAATCCCATTGCTCTCTAAGAGTCCCCTTCTTCCCGGTCAACTCAGGCTTCTGGAGAGTTCAGCCACAACTTTATTAGGGGCAGCCTTAAATCAAGGACAGACATCCAGCTCTCAAGGTGAGGCACTCCAAAGCGCGCCACTGAGAACATCAAGACGAGACATCTGAACTAGACGCTGGGTGCGGCATTCTCCTAAACATCTCACAGACACGCTAAATTGAAATACCAACAGACCAGACTCAAAGACGGTCACATTGTCCCTGCCTCGTCAGAAAGAGACACCCTGAAAGCGAACACCAACACCTCGATCACAAGAAGAGACACCAATATATTGACATCTCAACCAACGCAGCAGAACTGAAAGCTCGGAATGCGAGAGAGACGTGGTCGTCACAAGAAGGAGCCTAACCCAGCAAGGAAAGCCAACAAACCAGCAGCAACATTTACCGCCAGCCGAGCAGGGAGAGACCCCCACCCAGCCAGGACTGGCGAGGCGGCCAGGCCTTGGGCACAGAACAGGGAGATGCAGCCCAAACAACCCGTTCAAGAAACCTACATACACACTCCAATTCAGATAATCTCGCATCCCTTCCAAACCTTAAGACCGTGCCCATGGACGTGTTAGCCTTTCATCCTTCAGAGGTGGTAAAAATGTGTGTTGTATAGATCACGTGTTATTTACTGCGCCATAAAGCATGCAGGTATGTGATGTGGGCTTTATAGCTGTACAATGTTACAATAGTTTATGGGGCTCTGCCTGTAGGCGCAATGCACATGGTCTCTGAACCTACCTCTCACCCACATAGGACCATGCCCCTGCACTTACGAATGCAATAATATGCACACCTCCCCGGTGCCTTTTGATTGGGCCTCCAAGTTTTTTTTTTCCATGCCAACCTCCCAGATGAGAGTCCCCAGGAATTGGTATGGTACGTGAGATTTCCCCATAGAAGGCAAGCACTGTATGTACTCCCGCCCCCGGACGCCAGGGTTTGTGCAGCCAGACTCAGGAGAGTATGGCTGGGTCTCCGGCCTGCTTTGAGAACAACCAATTGTCTGACGTCCACAGAGCTGGTTTTCTATTGGTGGGCGTTTTGGGGCAGTTAGGTGTGTGCAGATAGATTGACTCGTAGAAAGGCGGAGGGGGGCGGCCTCTGGTTATGTTGAGGGGCTAGCTACTGTACTCATTTGCATCACATTTTCAGAGAATGGCTTACTTACCCTTCCCATATTGCCGGGGTGCAAAAACTTGCCATTTCTTTCATATATTCATGAACTGAATCACTTACCCATCCTCAAAAAGGACTCCCACATCCTATTATACATCCCCCCCACCTTGCCGGAGGTGCTCGCATGTTTTGCTTTCCCACTTTCTGCCACTCACTCTGCTTAAAAAAAATAAAACTTACATTCTACTTTTGTTTTACTGATCTGTCTCATATGGATAAAAAATAAGTGTCACACACTTCATTTTGTTGCTTCATGGTGATGCATGCTATACGTTCCTCTACAAAATAGACTCCACCACTAGAAGCAGGGTCATAGTTTATTTTTCTTATAGCCATTCTGCACAATATGGAGAAGAAACACTTGTTGTCACTGCTGAACAGCATGGCTAAAAGTCACTGGCAAAGACAGCAGGTCCTAAATCCGAGGCCCGTAGGCTCTTCCAGTGCTCATGTTTTGTTGTTTGCGATCATCTGGAGAAACACAGAACACAATTTAACACACCAAACCCCATTATACCTCTCTTCTTGAGGTGTTTTTCACTTTACCTACTGTTTGTTGTAGATAAACAAGCCCCTCTGCCCATATCCCTCTCCAACCCCACCCCTCTGCCAGTTTGAAGGCGTAGATTCTGGGTATATAATGAAAACTCTTGGTGCCTAAAGGGCACGCTGATTGATCACTCAACTGTCCCCTTCTGGGCATATCCACAGTCAGGGTTCGAAAAGACATGCAACGCATGCCACGGGTGACCCTTGGTGGGCACTTGCTAGCCCCAGATTTTAAGAAGCCAGGCCCAAGTGGGTGGGTACGGGGAGTTCATTACAGCAGATGTCAGTGCCTTCGAGCCAGAGGTCCTGTGCTCATTCACACCCAGCCGCTGGCTGGCTCATGCAAGCCAAAACAATTGTTGAAGTGCGTCCATAAATCAGGGGGCTACTTCCCTGCTTCACCCCACAAGTTGCCATTCTTTCTGCCTTCCTTTCTGTTCTTCGCGAGCTCCCACCCACTTGCACCTTTTGTTGTCTCTTGACAGCAGTGCAGTCTGCAGAGACCATCCATCTCCTGCAACCAAGGTGAACGCATTAACATCTCTAAGGCAGTGTCGATTTAATACACTTCTGCTCCCCAAATAGCACGCTGTTGCTACTTCCTTGCTTTGAAATGCCCCGCCGTGGTTTCAAAGTCCTAAATTCACTGAAAACAAGCATTGGCATAGCCAATAGGTCTCGCCTTTGGGACCTTATAAGTGTTTAGTTTTCCAGCACAATATCCTTGGTGCAACAACATCAAGTGCTGCATGGCTAAACACTTATAAGGTCCAAAAGGCGAGACCTATTGGCTATGCCAATGCTTGTTAATGTGTGTTATGAACAGAACACTTGCATACAGCTGTGTATGCTTTTTTTATCCTTAAACTAACTGTATCACTAAGAAGAAGAATTGTTTTCTAAAAATAATTTACACCATGGTTCTTGTTGATTAAGGGTTGCCCTTGTTTACCTAAAGAAAGCTATTCCACTTTACAATGTGTGCAAAGTCACAGGGCATGGTCCTTTATGAACATGATGTGTGGGACATTTAGAAGCCGTACAGAATCGACTTGCATCCGCCTCAGATGGGAACTTGTGGTTTTGGCAAGCACATATTGTGCATGGGGGAGTGAACACGTGAGATTTATATATGACCGAGAACTGCCTGTCCACAGGCAGTTTTTCTTTTGTTCTTTGAGGATCTATATGATCTGCTTTATAAACCTGTGACACAGAGGTCCGGTATCTGTGTCATTCGGTCAGGGATAATGACTCCAGCAAAGAAGGTACACTGATCTTCTGTAGTACATCGGACCTTCTTGCCTACCAGCATTGTTATTCCTAGCGCCAGTCATGGATGCAATGCAGATACGGGGGGGGGGGGGGCGGCATACATAATTTTGCATTTTATTGTCTTTTTTTAAAACCTTTACCTTTCTTCCAACTCCCTTAAGCTTTCCAACAGCAGCTTTTCATTTTCTTCTAAAACGTATATAAAAATGTTTTGTTGGACTTTGTGGAGTGTTTTTAATTAAGTTCAGGCATTTGCTATCTCAGTCTCTCCACTGCCTTTCCTATTCCATTTTCTTTTATAGGTACACATTCCTGCTTTCCTGCCTGTGAGATAGTGTTCTCTTTTAATAGCTATGTGTCGTTTTTGAGACTTGATCATTTGTGCATTTTATTCATCACTCTTTAAGTCAGGAGAATAATTGATCTGGAAGGGGGAGGCGAGAGGAGTGAAGCAAGAGGGGTTCGGGGAGAGTGGTGAGCGGAAAATTGAGTTGTGAGTAGTGATCATTTCTTAAAATAGATGCTGTATGTTTTAGGCACCTTGAAGCAAAATGTGATAGTCTATTTGCATAGTAGCTAGTATCTTTGCTAAAGTGAGCCACATGCAGCAAATTCTGTCAACTCCCAGTTCCGCTTGAGGAGCAGGGTAGATTTGACTACTTGAGCTCAAAAGATTTTGCATTCCGGGATGAATGTGCTGGATATCTCCTCTTCAGCAGTGGATAGATACAAGTTAAATTGTATTCTCATGTATTCTGTCTTCTAGTGGGTATTATATGAGGTGAGTCGGACAGCAGAACTGAATGTATTCTGGTAGATGTGTACAAAATTTGGATCTCATTGTTATGTAAGGTGAAACTTGAAAGAAAATATAACACTCTACAGCTACGAACTGTACTGCATGCTTATTTTCATCATTCGGCCAATCTTCTATCTTCACAGGATTCATTTCCCATCAAAGTTCGGGGCATCCACTTGATAAATGAGCCTTTATTTTTCCATCCTGTCTTTGCATTAATAAGGCCTTTTCTGCCTGAAAAAATGAAGGAAAGGGTGAGTAAATATCAGCAAATGACTTTTCAATACAATCTGTACTTGTTACCTTGATGTTCTGCTCCTGATGCAAAATAGATGTTTAAAGTATCTTGAATAATTGAAAGAACCCAATGACTTCACATCTTAATGATCAACAAATGATAGTACTATCCAACTGTTTTAAATGTTTTATTCAACTGGAAACTAACAACAAAGTTTACTATAGACGCAGGTGTCATGCGATAGCATTTCGTCACTGATCAAAAATTTAAAACTCAAACAGTATGACAAAAAACATTCATTGAATTCATCTTTAGAAACCATTTTCTTTATTGATCATTCTGTCTAGGTCTATTTAAGACCTTTATATTTTACTAAAATTCCTTGTAGGGGCTTTTTGCCAGCCCTGTTTAGCCATTGGTATTGTTGGTCTGTCTTTCACATTTTTCTGTCAAGCACTACTACATATAGCATGGGGCAGTAGAGCAATCCACTTCACCCATTACCTAAGTTCACTGTGCGTGGCAGCATTCTTCCCTTACACAAGTAGCACATCCACACTCAAACTAACTCCCCTAAGTTCCAGGGACTACTGTGACAATATCTTCTTTTTGAGATAAAAAAGAAAATGTTTGCGTCTAGGCAATTTTCTTTTTTTAGATTGCTGAGCACCGGGCAGTTTCCCCAACAATAATGTTTTACAAAAATCATGACAAAACAAAAATAAGCCAAAAGTACGGTGGCCAATACCAGATCTGTTGACTTTGCCAATGCTTGTTATATAGCACTAACACTACCCGGAGTGCAATTCAAAGCACATTTTTTAGGATGCTGAGGTAGGAGGACTCTCAAATGTAAAAGATCTTCTGGGCTATTCCTAATTATACCAGGGAATGTTTTATCCCAGAGGGGATCCTTGAAATAATATAATCTGAAACCATGGTATTTTAGGGACTCATTTAAATAATTATTGATGGTTTTACAGCTAGCTCTTGGTACTTTTTGGAAAATTGATAATTGCCAATAGAGGCAAAAGCTGGTCTATATTGAAAGGGAGCTCAGTCATGTGAAATTGGTACAAAAGTCAATTTATTTGCAATGATGACTAGGCACCACAAAGTACATTTATATCAGAGGCTAGTAAATCAAAAGATAATTTTTTTGTATATTGTTAAACATTGTAAATTGTGCACTGTTTTGGTATCGAGGTGTTTTGATATACACAAAAATTGCAAATGTAGAAAACAGTAGAATAAAACACTTCTGTGTGACAGCACTTGATACATCAGCATTGGTTTTCCTCCTAACAGTATCTGGCATAAGTATGTTGACATTTTTACGCACTTTTGTGAAAATTGAATAGGCTCTTCCTCAGGGTGAAAACAGGATATGATTTGGCGTGTGTCAAAATTCATAATTTGGCATTTTGTTGCAGAGGCTGTTTGTGGTAGTGGGCAAATCCAAGAATTTTTTTTTCAGCATTCAGCTGGAATCAAATTGTACACAAGACTGTGGGTGAGCTGACCATTTACAGTGCAGTTTGACACCATTTCATTTATTAATTAACTTAGACTGATTTCAGTATTGGCATTCTTCACTATGAATAAGTTCTTTAATTAAACCCATTGTTTAGTCTGAGCCAATATAGAGTCATAGCTGCAGGTGAGATATGATCTGAGTGTTTCATGCTAAGAATAAGTTGGTTTGCATGCATTTTTTTGTAGCTTTACTATTATTGTTTAGCAAGACCTCAATAGATTCTATCACAGTTTTCAATTGAGCTATAACTACTTCTAAGACGTATAGAGTTACCAAATAATGGATTAAAAGGTTGAAAGTACAGTGTGACTGCAGTTCATTGATCTTTATAAGGCATTCCAGCAGATCTCTCCTTCACTGATGCCTTCGCTTATTTGTATTGGAGTCAATTGAAATTGGCCTCAAGTTCCAAATGAATGGTTGCACAGCTTTTATCATCAACCGAAGGGAAACTATAGTGAAAGGAAAGTTAAGAGAACATTAATATCAATAAATTATACACATCCCATTCTGACTGATTCTGCTTCTCACATATTCCAGACCTTATGAATATCCTCCAGATACAAGACTGAATCCTGAAAACTTTTTGTCCCCATTTAAAGCTGTCCAGTTCTGCCTGGTGGTGCCACTTAACTCCAATATGCTTTTTTCTGAACAAGATGCGCCTAAATAACTGGTACTGTCTGGCTTGCTGGTGTCACTTCTTGTTTTTCTTGGTCTTACCAATGAATTTGGTATCTACTGATTAAATTCCTCTGTGAACTTTAAAGTGACTAGGTCATATGTCACCTCCTAGGGGCATGGGGTATAAACACTGTTGACAGTGTCAAAAGAAGATTTCCTTGCGACGAAGTTTCCTGGACATAAAGCAGGAGCTTAGGATTCGAGAACTCAAATATTCAATGATGTTCCCGGCCAAGCTTAGAGTGGAGGCAGACGGGAAGGCATGGTTCTTCACCGCACCTGAGGAGGCACGGGAGTGGTTGGAGGGCTGGCGACAAATCTCCGACCGTGGCGGGACCGGGCGAGGTAAGAATGATGATGGCAGCACACCACCGGGGTCGCAACCTCACGACTACCTGGAGCTGACCTTGGCATTGCACAGCCGGGCCATCGAGCAGCGGTCCCCGCCCTGATGTCTGGCCTTCACAGTGAAAGCGGGGGTCGCAGGTCGAGGGCAACGGCCAAATACGGACCTAATGTGAACTTCAGGAGGCGGCGAACCGGACTAATTTACAGTAAGTGAACATTTGGTCAGCAGAGACTGAACCCAGTTGACACTGTCTGAAGTTGAGCCTCACGTGGCTGGGGAAAGGAAATACAATTACTCACCCCGGCTGCCTTGGGTCTCCTCGTGCAAGGCATTGCGGACCACTAATCCTATGCTGTGGCCCATAATCGGGGACTTCTGGAGGACGCTCTTTACCACCTACAGATGTGTTGGGTAACAGGATTTAGGCCCTCTGCAAAGGTGGGGTGGCGGGCAGTTTCTATACCGTCTTGCAGGGAAGCAGGGAGGGGGGAGGGAACCAGGGTTAGCAACGGACGTTTTATGTTGATTTATTGGTTTATTTGGTCAGGTGTTCAGGCACACTATCAGTTTCTGTTGACAACTTTACCGGAATTCCACAATCCTCTAGACCGTTCCTTCCACACCGTCACCACACCACATGATCACTACTTCTGACGCACCCCAGCAAGACCAAAGGCTCATGCAAGTCCTGCCCATAATCTCCTGGAATGTGAATGGCCTCTGCGACAAGCTCAAGCGCGGATTAGTCCTTCAATATCTAAAACGTAAGGCGCCAGCGATAACACTGTTGCAAGAGACCCATCGGACAAGGACTACATGTAAAGCACTTGACATATGGGGTTTCAAACTAGCGGTCCACTCTGAGTTTACGACCGGCTCTCGCGGGTTGGGGATTCTAATCAGAAAACAGTAACCAATTGTGATCAAAAAGGCTTATACTGATGACCAGGGCCGGTTCGCAGCTCTGAGATTTCAGTGGGAAGGCCGTCTACTTAACGTAGTCTCAGTTTATCTCCCCCCAGCACTCCATTCTGTAAAATTCCCGGCGCTGGGTGCGTTCCTACTACAGCTCCCCCAGGGCAACTTAATTATCGGTGGCGATCTAAACGCTGCGTTGGATGACACCATCGACCGCGCACCTCCGCGACATCCGCATAGGGCGCACTCGGCACTTGCGGACTTCATGGAGACACTGGGCCTCGTGGCTGTCTGGAGGCACTGTCACCCACAGGAGCGACAGTACACATACCACTCGGGCGCCCATAACAGCTTCTCATGAATAGATCACATATTGGCACCGGTGGGTGAAATATCATACTTCTTGGAGGTCGCCCACCTGGTGAGAGGTATCTCCGACCATTCCCCACTTAGCATTACTTACACCTGGCGTACACTAAATGCACGTAAGACGTATCCAATCTATCCTGGATATTTTAAAAATCCAACAATAGCGAAGGGTCTGCTAGAAGCTACCACGCATTATTTTGCCGAAAATGAAACCTCAGTCCCTTCACCACTTACCTTATGGGAAGCATACAAAACCGTTTTCCGGGGGCAGGCAATCTCCGTCATAACACAACATAAGAGAGAAAAAACCAAACAAATGGAGACACCGGAGGGAGAGATCGCTAATCTAGAGAGGGAACTGGGCTCAGCGTCCTCTGACGAACTCGCACATAGGCTATTGGTTAAACAACAAGAATATAAAGGCCACCTATGGGAAGACACCAAGTCACAGCTATCGGCAACACAACATACAATATACGAAATGGGCGACAAAGCTGGCAAATTGCTAGCCTGGCTCGATCAGCGCGAGACCGCAGACAGATGGGTTGCAGAACTAAGCCTGCCCACGGGAGAAACTACACAGAGCCCGCAGGAGGTAGTAGATCTCTTAACACGACATTACGAACAAGTCTATGCCTCCGCACGTTCACACACGCAGGAGGAACTAGATGACTTCCTCCGTGACATCCGGCTTCCTAGGCTCGCGGAGGAGGAGTCTCAACTTCTAGAGGCAAAGCTTACGGCAGACGAACTGGCCTTAGCAATACATAAACTTCAGCCGGGGAAGGCCCTCGGCCCCAACGGAATCCCCGTGGAATGGTTTAAGCGTAACGCGGCGACCTTGACACTCCACCTCTTAACGATGTTTGAAGCAAGCCTGGAGACGGGCGAACTGCCACGAGATCAGCGACTATAGTGGCCATCTGTAAGCCTGGGAAGCCCCAGATAGACTGCACCTCCTACAGGCCTTGCACCTCCTACAGGCCTATCTCCCTGATAAATGCGGAAGCCAAAATTTTGGCCAAAACGTTGGCCAACCGACTCACACCGTACCTACCCAAATTAATACACCCCGACCAATCGGGCTTCATGCCAGGGAGAAGTACGGCTCTAAACCTACGGCGCTTACATGGTGTTATGGGACGCAGGCACACGATTCAAGAGGATGCCATTATACTCTCATTAGACGCAAAAATGGCCTTCGACACAGTTGAGTGGCCTTTCCTATTTGCGGTCCTCAAAAAGCTAGGATTCGGCCCTAGGTTCTGCTCATGGATACACCTCCTCTACACTAATCCCCTGGCGCACGTGGCGGCGAATGGCCGCATCAACAGAGAATTTGTGTTGCACCGAGGCACAAGACAGGGCTTCCCACTATCGCCACTGTTTTTCGCCCTCATACTGGAGCCCCTGGCGGGATGGGTACGACAGGACCCGCTTATACGTGGGCTACGATGGACTGCCGACTACGAGGACCGTATATCGCTGTACGCAGACGATGTCCTCCTATACCTGGCCTAACCGAGCAGATCCTTGTCTTGTCTCCTAGATATCTGTGAGTCCTATGGGAGATTCTCAGGATACACTATCAATTGGGCGAAGTCAGTGCTCTATGTTTTACACGGCCCCCCACCTCGACTACCAGTCGGCTGTAACGTTAAAATAGTATCAGACCACTTCAAATACCTAGGGATTCATATAACGCACAGCCCGAGATGTTTACAGCCCTCAAACTCCACGCCCCACTGCAGAGGTTGCAGCGAGACACTAAGTACTGGCAATCGCTACCAGTGACACTCCTAGGTAGGTCAGCGCTCTTCAAAAGGATGGCTCTGCCACGTTTTCTGTACGCCCTCCAAAATACTCCTTTCCTGATCCCCCCAATCGTACTTCCGGGCTATAGAACCAGAGGTTACAAAGCTCCTTTGGGACAACAAGCCTGCTCGCATAGCTATGGTTAAGCTGTGTCTAACGTGGTATGACGGTGGAATCGCACTCCCTAATATCCAGACCTACTATTGGGCTTCCCAACTAATCGTAATAAATAATTGGCTCCACATCCCTCACACGGACCCGGCTTACGGACCAGATAGGGTGGGAATTGGAGACGTAGGTCTGTATCGTGCCATCTACGGTAAGCCGCAGGCCCTACTGGGTCCAACGAAACACACCCTCCAAATATGGCACACAGTACATAGAAAATTGGGCAGGCAGAATTAAATCACACGGGCCACTCCACTTTGGGTCACAAACAGACTGGGCACACTGTGTAAGAGCAAGGGATTCCACAAATGGGATGCCATCGGCATATCCAGGGTCTGAGACCTCTGGTCACAGGGGAAGGTGATTACATTCGAGCAACTTCAATCCAAATATGGGATGGCGCCAACTGAGCTTTTCCGATACTACCAAATAAAGCACGCTTTAGAGGCGGCAGTCCCGCCCTCCACCAGCCTTCCCTAGGCATCCCCGCTAGAAGACAGGTTACTCACAGACCATATCGACAAAAGGGCAATTTCCATGACATACCGGAAGATCATTAATAACGCACCTGACCCCATGCAAAAACTCCGTGATAAGTGGGTCGCTGACTTGGGAGAACTTGACGACTCAGACTGGCAGGACGCACTAGCCTCACCCAGGGAAGTGGCAATCCCATCCCGACTTCGCCTGATACAACTTAAGATCCTGCACAGAGTGTACTATACACGGCTAACACTTCACCGCATGCGGAGAGCGGACACTCCACTTTGCTTGAGGGGGTGTGGGGCACCTGGCACTTTTTTCCACACTTTTTTCCACACTATCTGGGAATGCCCTGGGATAGTGGAATACTGGGGATTGGTAATGGGGAACATCACACGATTCAGCGGACACCCTGTCCCACCCGATCCTAAGCGTTGCCTCTTAAATATATGGGAGCCTACAGACCTTAATATCACACGACAAACCTGGGCAACCTTGGGAATGATGATGGCAAAGAAGAATATCGCAAGACACTGGGGTGCAGCGCCCGCCCCCACTATTGCAGAATGGTGTAAAGACATGGATATAGCTATGGTAGCTGAAAAAACTGTATATGTACGCAGGGGGTGCCCGAAAAAATGGATACGGCTGTGGCAAGGATGGAACATATATAGGGGGGAACTATGCACATTACCGATTGTAGTACAAGACCCTGACGAAATGATGTGAAATAGCTATGTGCAACTGAATACTGTGATTTTTTATGAGGTGATATGTGCAAAGGTGGGACGCCACGATGAGGACGGTAGTATATAACCCACCCTAGAGCGGCCTTAAAAAATCCAAGCTGAATATTAGATGGAATACCGGGATATTTACATGTATTGAATGAATGTCACCTGACTATTGTTATTTTACTGTTTATTGAAAATAAAAATAATTAAAAAAAAAAAAAAGATGTCCTTATCTGCTCTGCACAAGCACTGTAAGTGTTGTTTGGATCAGAACACGATCAGTTGGGCAGGTCTGGTTTATCCATGCACCCGAAGGCCATCCGGAAGGAGAAGGCTATGTTATATTTGGCAGGGGTCCATTAAGATACTCCAAGACAGCCCCTCGTACATCCATCATTTATGTCTCTTGACTGAGAACAATCCCCAAAAGATTCTCCCGGGTGGAAAAAAGACCAAAAAAATGCCACAGGAGCGAAGTTCTGTTATTACTTAAGGAAATGTCCCACTATCTGGACCATCCTGAAACTGAGTGATGCAGTTCGCTGACACTGTCTATTTCTCATCGTTCAGAGACCATTCCAGTTCTCAAAAAGTAAAACCTTTGTTACCCACCTCCCCCCAGTGCCTACTCTTCCCAGATGGAGATCTTCCTACGAACCGTGTTGGATTATCTCCAGGACTACTCCCATTCCACTGGGCCAATCCACAAGGGTAGGCCTGATAATGCAGGCTTGATGATTATTGTGGCTCCAATCCCAGCGCCACCTGTCGCATGCCACAAGCCCTACCAATGCTCCTACCACTTCTACATGACATAGGCTTCTCCATCAATATCCTTTCACCTGAGCAAACTAATTTTAGTACATGTACATGAAAGTAATATTAAGATGAGGCATAGAAAGTTATCTCAGCTTTCAGCCCTCTGCAGTCAAATGAATGTGGGGTCCTTCAGAGGAGGACAATGAATGGTGGTTTAAAGTTGGCCCTTTTATCAGACTTCATCCTCATTCCTTGAGTTAATATCCAAACCCCCACAATCATGGGGAAACATTAGATTAGATGACAAACTTATCAACAATTTCCTAAATGATTTCCATCAGAGTGTACATTCCTATCCAGTAAAGCTTTCCTCTCCAGATCTTTTAGCCGTATTAAAACACTAATTGAAAAGGCAGAATGCTATTACAAAAGGAGGAACAGTTTGTGTTTCCTATTTTAAACTCCTAGCCCAGTACAACAAAAGAAACCTTTTCTATTCTTGCTACCTCTGATTGTACACCTAGATAAGGCATACTGTTATAATGGCCACTATACACTCAGTAACACTGTTGGTAGCCCCTCTATGTATCCTTGCCAATCCAGAGTGGACACAGTTATTGTTAATATGCAAGAAGCAAGTAAACCTGAACTCTGCTTTGGCCACTCCCACTCCTCAATAAGGAAAGGAAACAACTAGATGTTGTGGGAAAGAATGTGTAGCCTGGAGTTCTTATAGTGGTGCCCATTTATATTATTCTTTGGGGAAGAAATGGACAACAGCAGTGGGAGGGTATATTGCCACTTCTAGGCACTTGAAATACCTACTATTTGCGGTAGGTGGGAAATATTACCAATTTCTGATGCTTTTATCTAGAATGAAATTGTCTTTCAATGTTTTAGAAAATGCCAGAGGAGATACGAGTTTCATACATACAAACTCTTAGATTACTAACTACTGAAGAGATATTATTTTCTCCAATGTCAACCGACATAAACCGAGCTGCATGACTGTTTTAACTTCAAACTTTTCGGTGCGCATGATTAAACTATACCCTATCCATACGGAAACTAAATTATAGGACCAGGTGTTTATGGTAAAAGTTCCAACAATGGAAATAATTGTGATGTTTCAGAAGAACAACTTCTTTCCGAAATGACAGAGTCGGACTTCGAGGGCAGTTCTAAAATTTTGGAAGAACAGCATCCTGCTGCAAGTGGTAACACATGTGCATCCACACTGGAGGCCATTAAAGGAATGGCTCAATAGTCGTTGGTCGTGGAGATTGAGGGACTTTGATGATTTAGTGTTTGTAACAATGGTGCTAGTGCACACATGCTTACACTTTAAGAACTTGCCTACACCTATTAATACAGTGTATCCGTATAAGGTTGAATAGCACAGATGATGGATCCGGTTGAGATGGGTCAGTTGACGTTCAAGAAAACTACCTTGCACTTAAAATCGCTGGAATTCAAAGCAGCATTTTTTTAGCACAAGGAGCATTTCTGACACAAGAGAGTAAAATATTATGACAGTAATGTATCTGATCACTGCAGATGAACTTGAGATATTTTCTGTTGATCATCAGTTTTCTAAGCCTTTTACAGATTTTTGAACAAAGGGCCTTATGTAATGGTGGCAAGTCTAATAGGGTCCCATTCGGAGTGGAACCCAATATAAAATACCTCATGTATATTAATGAGGTAAGTCACAAATTGAGACTTATCCTGATTTGGTGTCATGACCGGGATGGTGGACTGCTAGGGACCACCATATCTGTGATCGGATTTGAACCAAGTATACTTTGTTTTCTTCAAGGAAACATGGTTCGGTATATATGTATGTTGAACCTGGGCAGTGAACTCCGCTCAGTTTCGCTGAGTTTTCCGCACTCCGCGGAGCACGGGGTGTTCCATAAAACTCCACTCTGCAAAGCGCAGCCGAGTATTTTTCCACACTGTCGCTCGTCAACGTCAAGTTGGCTAGCGCAAACGAGGTAAATCCACCTCCCGGTGAGATGTTTTCTTGCTCGCGCTCACCAAGGTCTAATTCACAAGTGAGGAAAATCAACCTCATGGGGAGATTTCTCAATGCAGATGGTCGGATTTCTCAATGCTGAGAAACCTTCCGTTCGCATTGAGAAAGCTGCAGCTCGAGCAGAGAAAGGAAGCTGCGTCCTCTTGCGCTGCGTGTGGTGCCGTTTTCAAAGATTTTACATAGCGGGAAAAACACCCGATGCTCAAAATCACTGCGAACAGAATGACACTAATAAACTCAACGTAGCGTGGCGGAGTTTTATTGTTACTCTGAACTCCACCCAGGCTAAATGAATTCATGTGTATTTGTGTGTGTGTGTGTGTGTGTGTGTGTGTGTATATATATATATATATATATATATATGTGTATATATATATATATATATATATATGTGTTTATATATATATATATATATATATATATATATATATATGTGTTTATATATATATATATATATATATATATTTAAAAAAAAAATTTAATGTAAATTTGTAGAGGACATTATCACCCGGGAAGGTGTCCTTAGGCTGAGTAGGTGTGAGGTTAAGCACACCTAGGGCCTAGTGGGATCACTCAAGAAGTCAGGTGTTCAACTTCTTGTGGAATTCAAGAAGTTAGGAGGCTCTTATGTGTAGAGGCAGGGGTTCTATGCTTTCGGAGTGATGTAGAAGGCTTGGCGGTCCGATCTGGTTTTCTGTATGCGTGGAATTTGCCCAAGTAGGAATCCGAAAAAGCGGAGGTGTCTGGAAGGTTTGTAAAAGCAGATGTTATTGTTGAGGTATACTGGGCCAGCGTTATCCAAGTAGTGATCTGAAAGTGTGGGTGTGGAGTTCGAGTTGTGCTAATTTGTGAATGGAGAGCCAGTAGAGCTCCTTCAGGTGTGCCGTTTTGTGAGTGCAACGTGGGAGGTTGAGAGTGATTATGGGCACCGAGTTCTGAATGGTCTTCAGCATTCTGGTGAGTATTTTTGTTGGTCCCGGCATAGAAGGGGTGTTCCCATAGTTCAGCTCGCTTGTTATCGGGGCATGCATGACGGTTTTCCAGGTGCTGATTGGGAGCCATTGGAAAATCGTCCTCAGCATCTTCACGGTATTGAAGCATGAAGCAGTGACCACATTGACTTGGGCAGTCCTGTTGAGGTTACTGTTAGTGATGATCCTGATGTTCTTGGCGTGGATGTGAGTGTTGGTCCTATCTCTGTTGGACACCAGGAGGAGGTCAACAGTGATGGCCTCTTCCCCATTTAAAAAAAAAAATAATTCTTGTTGGTGTTCAGCTTTAGAGAGTTGGTTCATCAAGTGGGTGATTTCAGTCATGCAGGTATTGAACTTAATCCAATTACTGATTATTTTGTCTGTGAGGGAGTGAATGAGTTGCGTGTCGCAGGTGAAGGAGAGGACATTGATACCAAGAGTGCGGCTGTTGCTGTCTAGAGGGATTATGTATGTGTTGAAGAGGGCTGGTCTCGGCGAGGATTCGTGTAGTACTTCACAGATAAGGTTGCGGGTGTCCGAGGTGTATGGTACTGGGCTTACTAACCAGGTCCTTCCAGCCAGCAAAGAACAGGTCCATTGTAGTGCTTGTCCATGGATTCCGATGTTGTGTGGGTGTCTGATGAGGATGTGGTGAGAGACTGTTTCAAATCTGTGGAGAGGTCCAGAAGGATGAAGACCGCCGTGTCTTCTTTGTCTAGAATCATGTGGATGTCATCTGTGACAGAAACGAAAGCAGTTTCCGTGCTGTGGTATGGTCCGAAAGCAGACTGATTTGGTGTCAAATAATTGGTGGTCATTGAGTTATTCTGTTGATGTTTTTTTCTTAGATCTTGGCCGGGAATGGTAGAAGGGAGATCGGTCTGTAGTGGACGAGTTTTGAAGGGTTCACAGAAGTTATCTTTAGCAGTGGCAGTACAATTGCATTTTTTAGCATCTGGGAAGTTCGTGGAAGAGACGGAGGCATTCAGAATGGGTGGGAGAATGGTGCTGATGGGTCGAGTTTCTCTGGAGTAGGGGGCAAGGGTCTGATGGATGGATGGATGGATGGACAGATGGATGAACTTCATGGCGGCGGCAGTTTCTTTTGGAGGGATGAATACCCAAGTGGTTAGTAATGGCTCTTATCTGCATGCACGGTAAAAAAGCCAAACCTGTTTGCTTGTAGGCTTCCCCTGATCTTTCCAATCCTGTATTACTGAATTATTAGTTTCCTTTGTGGAAGCTGGTGTGAAGGAAAATAGGGAACACAAAGCTGTGTGAAAGGGGAGCACTGGTGAGGCTTCAAATGGTGTATTCACAATCCCCTCATTTGTTGTTTCAGATCTATATGCATGGAAGTGACTACACAGAGAGCCTGCAGCAGCACTTTGGAGCGAACATCCTCCCTCCCGAGTACGGCGGTGCGGGCTGTGGCATGGACATGCTGTGCGAGGAATGGACCGAACTTATAATGAAGTCAGAAGATTATCTTCTTGACATTTCTCAGGTTACCTAGTACGAGTACAAAGTTTGTCAGACAAGCATGGACTGATCTTCTCGGTGTCGGCCAAGATGGCCATGCACAGTGGCAACTCGGCAGCAATAAATGCTGTGCTCTAGGCAGTAAAAACTAACCTCAGCACATAACATTTCTAAATCCCCGAAACATAAGTGAGAAAACGTATCCACGCAGTTTACATGGGGCAATAGAATCATTGGTCCTTTTCATCTCATGCGTCAGACAAGGTTTCGTGAAGGTACCAGAATACTGTTTACCACTGACGCACTTTTTAACCTGCAACTCCTGTGTGTATAAAAGTTTGTTAGTAGGAAGTCCGACTTAACAGGTGATTTATGAACAATGTGCTATTTGCTGGACATGAGAACCTACCCTCCTATTTCAACGTCCGAACAGTTTTTCCCTTGAAGTTATGTACTAGCCTGCCTTTTCAATCATGAGCTAGAGTTTAGTTCTTTCACCTGTGCATCAGGATTTCATATGGCCAAATAAGGCTTTTGAGCGGTACTGGTTGCTCAGTAAAACACAAGGCCTCAAGCAGAGTGGTTTATAAATGTCACCAGAACCCCGAGATGGCTCTGTTGGACATTAACACCCGGTACCGATTTAGTATTGTTTGTATTACAGGTTTACTTTTTTCGTATGTTGTTTTCAAACAGGGTAAAGTTTTTTGATAACGTTATCACAGTTCAAAAACACTCTAATATAATAACATGAAACTAAACACCATGTAACCCCGGCTCAACCCAAAAAAATAGCACAATGTTATTGTGTTGATGTTGCGTTGCTATGTGATCCTGCCCTACTCATTCCACTGGATGAAATCCTTAATTCACGGAGATCGTTCATCCAGTTACGGAAAATTCACAAGTTTGATATCATCCCTATAAAATATAGGCCTTGAAACCACCCATTTCAGTGCAGTTGCCAGTCCTGCTTCTTTGGGCTGGAGAAGCAAGGTTAATAGCAAAACCATCTTTTCACCTTTTGGCTAAAACAAGCAAGAGCCTGTTTACTGTAGGCTCAGAAAACAGGGGCATTCAAGTGGAAGAGCAATGCATGTTTGTTGACTTGGCATCAGCTTACGTAACATAGCTCTGGTGTAGTGCCATTGTGCACTGAGCAGCCGCGGAAAAATCATTCTTGCACTGGTTTGTCAGTACAAATGTTGGTGTTTGAACAAGCAAGTAAGGGCCAAATTCCACTGCACTGTGAATAGATATTGTAATCTGGTCCACGTAGATGTATATATTTTTTTATAATTCAACAGGACACATCCTGCTTGACATTCTGCTTGACATACGGGTTAGCGCATTATGTGCTAAGTGTGAGCCCAACAGGATCTCAAGAGGTATTTCCAACTTCACCACATTAAATGACCCTGAGCAAATTGTCCTCTACCTGGGTCCCCTTTCCCTCTTCTACCAAAAGTACACTGCGAGGTGCCAAAGTGAAAGGTGTACAAGCAACTGGACTTACTCCTGAAAGATGATATAAGCTAACTGTGTGCTCATGTTGGAAACAAGACCAACATGATCCACTGGATTTTCTAAAAACGTTTGGGGTTATTGAAGTTTACATGATCTAATCTGGTATCCGTGATTATATTCAAACTATTATATGTTGTATATAATTCTATGAACAGTAGGGTTGAGTAAAATATAACGTTTTCACTCATTTTCCATCCATAACGTGTATGCCTCTGCCAGCATTTGCTACAACGGCTTATTCAGAGTTGTACTACCAACTTTATATATTCAGACAAGAGATTTGTTTGAATTTATGGGTTTTTTTATTGAGAGATTACCAATTGCTGTAAAAAATGATTGTATATCTGGAAGGTTTGCACATAGCACATTTAAAAAAACATAAATTGCAGGGAATTACATTTTATTTTTGTGATAAGTGATTCACTGGCTACGTGAGGATCCGGGAGCTCTGCTCTAGCTGCTTGCAGTGATGTATACTGCATGAACCATTGATCATGCAACTCCTTATCCAGTGCTTCGGTACAAGTGGCAGAAGGTTGCCTTCCATATTTCTGCTGATTTGATCATCCAGTTGCTGCTCTCCTAAACTGGAAGTGAGAGGATCCAGCTTCTTTAGCAAATCCCTTTCTGGGTTGGATGAAGGCTCTGTGGTGTTTGATCAGTCACAAACTATTCAATTCCATGTGTTTGAAACCCTAATTACTTGAATAATCCTGTGAACCACAAATTCCCAAAGTATTTTACTTAGATTAGTTTTTATTATGTGAAGATTTGAATATATGTAAATAAACATAGTTTTTGTCAGGGGACATAGCTGTGAGTCTGTGTAACTATTCATACGTATCAAGCACCGATGTGTTTGTTGTGTCAGATGAAACTGGAAATACTCCATAAAATCCCAAGGTCACCAGCAAAGCCAAACTGCCATGCCCTTGCAGGTCAGGTACAGTTTGCAGTAGTTCTAAATAACCACCTGCAGTCCACTGCTGCCTTCTATGTGGTAGGCCACAAATAACAAGCTTGATTTTTTTCACAAAAGAGTTAGTAGGGATTGAGAATAATCTCAACACCGTTAACGGTGCTAAATTAACAAGCATTTTCAAAGTCAATAGGTCTGGGGCTGACAGTCAGCCTTGTGTGTTGGTCAATGCTTGTTTTGTTTTGTCATGTTTTCTGCAGAACTCTTTTTTTGAGGAAGTGGTTCAGTCGTCATCAGTCATTGTTTTTGGTCTCAAAAGGCACACATTGCCATGGAGGTCCCTGCTCCGTTGAGTGACGTGCACAGTGAAGTTAGCCAGTGGTTGAAGTGTAGAAAGTTCTGCGGACACCGGTCTTAAGGCCAGTATATGTGGGTCTTTTGGTGTCTAATCTGGCTTTGCACCTGGATGTTAGGCGCCTTTTTGCGGAGGGGTGCTTCAATGGGCGACTTAGCTCTGCATCATTTGGTGGAGGCTTGCTCACAGACTGGACTCTAAGCTTGATGCTTGACTTAGGAGTGGTGCTTGCCTTGGTCTGGGGGTGATTGACGTTGCTGTGGCTGGATTGGAGCCCCAGGCATGGACCTGGTCTTTAGTCCTGAGTGCTTGGGGCTGGGAGCTCAGCCTTCACTTGCTCTACTTCGGGTGCTTCAGATGACACCACCTTTCGGCTTTTGCCCTCTTGAGCTGTTGGAAAGACGGAGAACCCAGCTTCCTCCTCGGCCCAGAACATATCTTCAGGCTTGAAGATATCTGGGGCATCGGGAGAGGCTTGGCCTTGCATTCCGTGATGCCAGCAATACCTCGCTTATCAGTGCCGGTGGGTTTTCGTGCAAAACAAGGCTTGAAGTCGCAGGTAGCCTTGTGCTCAGGCAATAGACACAATTTGTACACCTCATGATAGCCCGAAATTGCAACTAGGGCAAAACTTAAAAGGTGTTTGTTTCATAACACCCGACAGTCATTCTCCAGAATAAGATCTGAAAAGCGTTCATGCCCCCTTGATGCCAGTTGTTGGAGGGGGTGTCCAATCTCAGTGCATCAGTAGTTGAACACAGTGTGTTGAAAAAAAGATGCCCAGGCATCAATGAAGAATCCTTCGGCTGTTTGCTAAATAGAGAGCAATTGTTTTCGAACTTGCTAGGTTGGAAAAAGTTGAAGTGTGCTCCCTAAGAATCTGAAGAACACATCGGTCCGAGAACTGCTACTCGAATGTCCAAACCCGATGGCGGAAGAAAACAATCTGAGGTGGAGTCTTTGCCTGTGTGCAAGTAAGGGAGGACTCCCAACAGGTCGTGTGACACAAAACAAGTTGTAAATGTCCAGACCCAGAACTAAATTGGTGGAGCGTGGGACTACAGTCCTACATACTACGAAAAGATGGTTACAGGGTAAATAACTTTTTTCTTGCCAGCACATTTTTGCTGCACAATCACAAGTAAGAGAATGATGGTAGCCGAAAAGGAGGCGTGCAGTAATACCTATTTTGCTCATTTTAGTCCTCATTTCCATTTCTGCAAAACTGAAAATGAATACCGCAGCCTCTTACCACTATCGTCCTGATTCTGTGGCATCCTTCGTTTCATGCTGCTGATTCGTTTCTCATTCTTTCGAGCGAGACTATCTTTGAGAAACCTCTGATAGGCCTTTCTTCAAATTAGTAGCTTGGAGCAAGTCTTACTCCTTTCATTTTATCATCATGGCCTTCAATTTCTTATAGGTTTTGAATGTGTGGTAGATGTTCAACCACACTTGGGGGTGCACATAAAAGGGATTACAAATATGGTGCTGACATCAAAAGTGAGACTCGGGTTGTTTGATCTTATGAGCCACAATGGTCCTAATTTTGGAGGGCCATACCCTCCTTTTCACATTATTTTCTGTTACGAAGAGTCTGCTTTGAGTTCTGACCCTTCAATGTTATACAGGTTCCAATATATTTATAAGACCTATTCAGACTTCTACATGTCATGTTAAAGTTAGAGGTGTACGAGGTTGCAACCCTCATTCCCACACTTAAGGATTTCTTTTTTTTTTACTTTTCCATTTTCACAAATTTTGCAAAGTGGGAGAAAAATTCAACCAAAAATAGGTTGGCAGGAGAAATGATTGAAATATAAAGAACCTCTATGGTAGGATAATTATCATGCAACAAGTTATTGCAGGAAACTTCCTGTGCACTCTAGTTTATATGGAAAACGTCTCTTGTAAGTGAAGGTGGTAAAAAATCGAAGCTTGGCAAACTGGATGAATTGCAGAGTTTGACAAGTTTGCCTAAGGATTTTGAGTTAAATTAAAATGGCAATGTGATAGCATATTATGACCTGTGTGAAATGTAAATATGAAGACTATAACTAATACCATGAAATCGAATAATGAATAGCTTGACAGGCCCAGACCGATTTGTTCTGATATTTTTGTTGGATTTGCCATTTGAGCAACTGTTCCTTTTTTAGCTGAAGATTCGAGCATTCGCCAAACTTCCAGATAATTGTTGAGTTGTTTCCTCTGACCGTGCTCTCCCCAACTCTTCCAATGAACTTTTATTGTCAAAATTGCTCTCCTGGGAAGATTATTCTCCTCCTGTATCGTGACTTCTCTTCAGTCAATGTGATTTATGAGGTAGTAAAATCAATCTTGAAGAGATTTCTGTGCCACAACTGCCTCGTTGAAATAATTCTCTTAGCATTCCAAAACATTCTTGTTCATTAAGGTTAATTGTACCTTTTATTCTTCTACAATGCAGTGAATTAATGGAGGAATAGTCTTGCTACATGATTTTCTACATGATCTGTATTCATATAGATTGAATTCCGGAGTTGTACTTCTGTTGCTTGTGTCAGTCAGTCCTAAACAGTGATGCTTCTCTGTTACTCTTAGTCTGCTTTTTTCACCAAGTGCAATCATGGCCTGAGAACGTTGTAGCCATGATCCTCCCTGTTCTGTTTTTGTAACCGTACATCCGCTATAATGTTTTCGATTGGTCCAGCCAGGACTTTTTGTCTGTTTTTTTTTTCTTCATTCGAAGATCAACATTCTGTATGTTGTTACATATATATATAAATTAGGTCAAAGGTACCATCAAATTGCTTACAATGCCTAAGTGTCTTTATGGCAGCGTTCAGTTTTTTAAAGTTAGTTAATGAAAACATGATATAACATTCCTAGTTGCATAATACAGAAGACTCATAACTGGTCCGTTATGGTTCTATAATGCCAACGTAAGGCTCTGATGACATAATGATAAATCACAAGGCCTAAAGAAGAGTGGTTTGTAATTGTCACCAGAACCCAATTAAGGCTTTATTGCACCACATTAGACCTGCTAAACATTTTTCAATTTGTAAAACTAGCTTCTTTTTTCCGGTTTTCCTCTTAGAATTTGCAGTTCACAGGAAGGGTGCTGTTGCCATAGAAATAGCGTACTTATTCATATATTCATAAGTACCCTATCAGTACGTTATTGGCTCTAAATAACTGCTATAAAATAACATATTTATACTAATTGTTTCAAGGTGGAGGAAATATCTATGCAATATGTTCATATACGTCGGAGTCAGGCCCTATTGTATATCTTGTGATTAATGAAAATATGAAAACTGGATTTCTTACACAGTTTGTTCACTGGGAAGAAACTGGAGGAGGCCTTCTGTTATATAGCCAGGTCCCTGCTGATGTTAATTTTGTCTGCTTGTTTGGAAGAACTGTTTTACAAAAGTGAAAAAGAAGTTGTTTCAAATGTTAGATTTATTTTTAGATCAGATAGATCTATTACCTTCAATGGTACACCTTCTGTATCCATCCTGAAGGTAGTTTTAGCATGTTAGATAGTTTGTTTTGGGAATAATTCAGTGTTTTGTAGGTTTAATTAAAAAATAATGCAATCTTGTTTCATGTTGAAGAAATCATGTAATTAAAGGGCAAGCAAAGCCTCTGGTGTCCAGGATAAGTGTGTGCGACTAATTTAACCTGCAGCAATACTTCATATGATGCATAAAATGTAACTGCACTATCTCAATTTAGACTTGGTGAGAAGTTTGCTATATTGCAGGCAACATTATGGCCCCTATCTTGAGTGCTCCAGATGAATCTGTTATTTCTCCACCATCAGAATTGCAGTAACTGGAGTTCACTGTAAATGCAGGGATGGAGAAGTCGCAGGGGTTGCACTTTTTGGAAGATAATGTGCAGGAATCTGTATTCCTGTGGGTTATCTTCTTGTGGGGCCGATTTGCCTGTTTTCCATCAGTGTTTTACTCTCAAATTGTTGCTGTTTTTAGTAGTCTAAATCTCATCACAAGAAACAAAAATGTGTAATTTTGACAGGTTGCCATGCTTATCAGAATTTACAAACCACTTATAATCGAGGCTTAAATGATCATTTACTGTGAACGCTGTGCAATAATTTTTAAAATGTTATGTGTGTTAATATGGTCTATCTTTAAATAAATAATATATATATATATCTATTCTCTGGATAAACCGAGTCATTTCATTTCCGATATTTGCCTTAATATGTTCTTCTTTTGCATATCTGCATTGTGTGCATATGTTACCTGGAAGTACACAACCTCAACACTAATTTGGAGAGAAGTTGGGTGCATTCAATACTTTATTGGACGCATTGATTGCACTGTACGCACTATGGTAAGGCGCGTAAAAATATTGAAATAATACTTTTTGTTGAAAAAATCCTTTATTAAAGTGGAAACATATTCTATCTGTATAAGCAAGCCAAATCATTTCATGTTTTTTATACTTACCTAAAATTGTTTTTCCAGCATATATCTACAATAAGTACAAAAGGCAACACTGATGAAGAGCTAGTAGAAATCTTGCATTATGTTCAATCAATCAATCAAAGCCATTTGTACAGCGTGCAGCTACCTCAACTGAGGTGTCCCCGCACTCAAAGCAAGACTGAAGAATAAACTGGTCAGCACAATCTAAGCTTGACTGAAGAGCCATGTTTTTAGATCTTTCCTGAATCCCTCTTCTGTCTCGGCCATGCATATGTGGGTGGGCAGGTAATTCCAGAGCTTAACCGTCCGTACCGAGAATGACCTGCCACCTCGTTGCGCTTTGGCAAACCTCAGAGTGTGAATGAGTTTCAGATGGTTAGATCTCAAGACTCACTTCTGCTGATACATGCTAAGCTAATTCCTGAGATAGTTAGGCCCTATACCCCTTAAGGCTTTGAAGGTAAACGTCGGGGCTTTAAACTCAACCGTCTTGGCAACCGGTAGCCATTCAAGTTGCCTCAATTTGGGGGAGATGTGATGACAAAAAGGAACCAGACCAATGAACCTAGCTGCCGCATTCTGTATTATTTGTAATCTACGAATCAGAAAAGCTGGAAGCCCCATATATAAGCTATTGGCATAATCCAAATGTGATGTCACCAACCCATGGACAATGATCTTTTGGGTCTCCTCTGGGAGAACACGCAATAGCTTTCTGACAGGTCTCAACTTAACAAAACAGGATTAAGAAATAAGCCTGATTTGGGCCCCAAAAGAGAGATCGACATCAGACCTAATTCATAAATTTCTAGCAGACGCAACCGGTATTGGTGCAGGATTCAATTCAGAAGGCCACCAAAGGCTAGATGGAGGGGATGCCGACTGCCTAAAACAGAGCACCTCCATTTTATCTGCGTTTAGTTTCAGAAAGTTGCTGTTCATCCACTTTGAAATATTGTTTTTTAAAACACTCTTTGAAATTAAGAAGGGCTGCTTCTGAGTGTTCTGTGAACGAAAACACAAGCTGCATGTCTCCTTCTTACAAGACAACTTTCACTCCCTTGGATTCTATAAGAGTGGCCAAAGGGGCCAGATATAAATTGAAAAGCAGCGGGCTAAGAGCAGAGCCCTGTGACACTCCACAAACCAACGGTTTGGGGGAAGATGAAAATGGGTGCAGAAGACCCATTGGGATCGATCTTCTAAAAAAGATTGGAACCAAGATAACACCATGCCCTGAAGGCCAAAATGTCTTAAGCTCTTCATCAGGGTAGAATGAACTACCATGTCGCTGCCGCAAGATCAAGCAGCTATACCATAGCGGAAGCACCTCGGTGCAGCGCCTCTCTGACCGTTTCAGACACTTCCAGTAGAGCGGTCTCTATGCTATAAACTGCATGGAAAACGGATTGCGTGTCATGCAGCAAACTACTGGTTTTTATAAGGAGGATAGTTTGCTCTGAACCATCTGTTTTTTAAAAAGATTTTCCCGGGTGCCTATAGCAATGAGATGGGTCTAAAATTGCTAAGCACCCCCGGGTCCGCATTGGGCTTTTTAAGAAGCGGCAGCAGGAATGCCTGTTTCCATACTGAAGGGAACATGCCAGATTTCAGTGAGGCATTCCAGATTTGATTCTAAAATAGGTTTATACTAGAACCAACCATTCTGAGAAATTGAAGTCGGCAGGGATCCTCTGGGGAGCTGGAGTTACAATTCAATAGCTCCTCCAGTGAATCCTTTTCGGAGATTGGAAAAAATTCCGAAAAAACGACCTTAGGGTTGTTGGGTAATGGGGCAGACCCTACTAAGCCAACTACTGGCTAGAACGAAGATTAAAGCATTTGAATGTTTTCCACAAAGAAATCACAGAGTGGCTAGTACAGGGGGCAGGGGAAGGATGAAGGGCACTTGTCACATCCGGTGTGGTAAAAGATTTTACAATAGTAAACATTTCTTTGGAGGAGTTCCCCGCATTCTGGATACGCCTCGAGAAGTGTTCACTCATTGTATGTCGCATCCACTTGCAAACATTTTTTGGGGGGGGCGGGCGGACATCAGTACTTGTTTAAAGCAATTAACGGACCATATACTTTATGGAATGAGCAGAACATAGTTTTATTTTTTAATAAAAGTCGATTTGAAATTAAAAATCTGCAAACGGCGAACAAAGTATTTTCCTTTCAGACTCCCAGGTTATGGATAGCATGACATATAGGTCGGTTTATGGAAACCAGTGCCTAATCAGAAAGCAACAGCGATGCTTTGCTGGTCTTGTGGTATAAATGATCTTTCAGGAAATGGACTGACTAGATATTCCAATTATACCCTAGAGACCACACACACGTCATCATCGACTCTCACAGTACACCATAGGCATTCGTTCTGGAAATGTACATCATAGCTATGTTAAATGTTGTCGATGTACAATTGTGAATTCTGAGTGGCCTGCTCCTACAAATTGATCTTCAAAGTATCATAAACATTTTTATAGAATAATTTCAACAGGAATAGCAAATATAATCTTTAATACTGCTATAAACCTGCAGTCATTACTAGAAACTTCTATAAAATCTACTATTCTTGTTTAGTGATTGCTTATTCTAGACTGCACGTGCTAGAGGAAGGCCTTGAAATGTACTTTTTAGAGCATTTAGTTATTGGGCAGCACCTTGAAAACCATATCACATGGTCTTTGATTGTGCATGTTTTATAACATATATTTATATTTTACATTGAAAGGTGGAAGAGCTAATATCTATGTAACATTTTTATCAGATTCTATTTTATATCTTTTGCCTCATGAAAGTATGAAAACTACACTTTTCGGTTACCTGAATACCAGTCTGCACATTCCCTATTTAATGAATTCTCGCATTGCCTGTGTTTTTGAGTACCTCTCTTTGCACTGCTTCCCGTGAAGCATTTCCTCATTCACTTCTTGAAGGCCTTGAAATGGAAAGGAAAGCCTTGAAATATATGTTTTAGACCATTTAGTTAAAGAGCAGAGCCTTGAAAACCTTATGTGCATCTGTTCATGTTCTTTAACAGCACATGTTCTTTAAATGTGCATGTTTTATTGTAGTGTGGTAGTGGTCATGCAAGGCCTAGTAATGAAGGAAAGGGAGGGCTTCGTCCTTTTGTACCACGGGATTTGTTTTATTAAGGATTATGCTTGCTGACGGAAGGGAGGCGAAAAGAGAAAAAAAACAAAAGAAACTAGGTTTGTAGAGCAGTCCGCAGACAGGGGCAACAGTCTTGTTGTTTTCTGTACACTGTCCTTGGGCGCGCTTGGGCTTACCTCCTTCTCCCCTCCTCTCGGTGGGCTGTTTTCGGGGCTGGGTACTGTGTTTGGCGTCTTCCTTAGTGACAGACGGAAAAAAAAAAAAACAACAACAAAATATTGTATTAGGAGAGGGCTGAGGGATTCCAATATGGACCTCCACCTAGCACCCAGGTGATTTCGTGCTCATGCAGTGCTCTGGTAGTGCTTTACAATTCCCACCACTTCCCGACTGCCAAGTAACGAAAAAATGGCACTTGCCTCTGGCCACGGCCATCCTGGGTCGCGGCAGAAGGGGTCCAGACGTCCCTCTCACTCCCTGGACGAACGGACTGCTCAGCATTATCACGGGGCTGGTCCCCGAAGTCAGACCCTGTCTCTTCTCCTCCTAGGTCTTCTCCCCTGGGCTCCTCTCTCCTGGGCTCCTCTCTCCTGGGCTCCTCTCTCCTGGGCTCCTCACTCCTCGCGTCTCCACTCAGCAGCAGTTCTCCATTCTCGAGCGCGTCTCTCCCCTCGTTCCGTGCTCTACCTGCTTCAGCAGCGCTCACGTGACCCGCGAGCCGAGCCGCTGCAGCGGTGATCGGCGCGCCCTTCTGAGGCACTGCGGCAGCCATCTTGGGTGTCCCGATCGCGGGACTTCACTGCCCCTCCGTTGAATATGGACGTTCGGGCCATATTGAGACCGGACAGCGGGATAGGAAATACACATTCTTTTGATGCGTGCCAGGTAGATGCAGGGTCCGAAAAGAGAAGGGTTGAAGGGACAAGAACCATCGAAGGATTTTTGGATTGGTGTCTTTATGAGAGGCCAACCAGGTTAAGAGGGAATGATCTGTTACTAAAAAGAATGTGCGACCTAACAGATAATACTGGAGTGCTTCCATGGCCCATTTGATAGCAAAGCATTCTTTTTCTATAGTGGCATAATGTTGTTCCCTGGGAAACCGCTTTCGGCTAAGGTACAGCACCGGCTTGAGATGCCCTTGGGTGTCTGACTGGGACATAACCGCTCCTATCCCCCTGTTGGAAACATCTGTCTGCAAGACAAAAGGTTTTTCAAAATCCGGACACATTAATACTGGCGCTGTACACAAAAGGGACTTCAGGGTATGGAAACTGTGTTCTTGTGCTTCTGTCCACTCTAGCTTTTTGTCGGGGTGTCGTTGGGCCAACAAGTCGGTAAGAGGGCTAGCTATATCTGCAAACCGGGGTATAAATCGTCAGTAGTATCCCACCAACCCAAGGAATGACCTTATCTCCTTCTTGGTACTAGGGCGTGGTATGTTCTGTACTGCCTCTACCTTGTTATGCTGCGGGCGTATCGTACCGGCTCGGATGGTATAACCCAGATATTCTATTTGATTGGTTGATAGTGTGGTTTTCTTGGGATTGAGTGTAAGCCCTGCCAGAGACAAGGTGGAAAAAATGCGGTTTAAATGTACAATATGGGTGTTCCAGTCTGGGCTGTAGACGACTATATCATCGAGGTACGCCATAGCGTATGGTTGGTGGTGTTTTAAGAGGATGTCCATTAGTGTTTGGAAGGTGGCGGGGGCTCTGTGAAGACCAAAGGGCATAACATTAAAATGATACAACCCTGAAGGCGTTGAGAAGGCGTTCTTTTTTTGGCCTCGGGGCTGAGAGGTATCTGCCAGTACCCCTTGGTTAGATCAATGGTGGACATCACCGTTGCCCCTCCCAGGCGTTCCACCAATTTGTCTACACGGGGCATGGGATAACTGTCGAACATGGAGTGGGCATTTAGTTGACGAAAGTCTACACAAAAGCGAAGGCTGCCATCGGGTTTGGGTACAAGGACTACTGGGGAGCACCACTCACTTTGAGAGGGCTCGATAATAACGGTTTGCAGCATAGTCTCCACCTCCTGCTGTACAGCTGATCGTTGGGCTGCAGGGATCCTATAGGGTTTAAGTTTTATCACCTTCCCACCTTCTGTTTTGATATCGTGTTGCACTAGAGATGTACGGCCAGGCGTACTAGAGCACAGCCCTGAATAGTGGTCCAAGAGCTCGTACAACTGTTGTTGTTGGTGGGACGTTAAGTCGTCCCCAACCTTGGGTCTCTCTGGTGTGGCCTCCGGGGAAGTTGGGAAAGAGATTTCTAAAGGCTTTGTGAGGGTGACGTGGTTAACCGCAACTCCAGTCGAAGGTGTAGAGTCCTCCCATTTTTTTAGTAAGTTGATATGATAGATTTGGTCCTCTTATTCCTTATGGGGAACGTCTACCCTATAGGTGACAGGGGTCACTTTTCTTTTATAGTATAGGGCCCTTGCCAAGTCGCCAATAATTTTTTCTCTCATGATGTGAGGAGGATTAATACCTTGTCCCCTACGTTCAAACACCTAGCCTTGGCGGTTTTATCATAATAGGTCTTTTGCTTTAGTTGTGCCTGTTCCAGATTACGGTGTAGATGTTCCCATAAAGTGGATAAGGTGTTTTTTAGGGATGCTGCATACCCAAGAAGGGGCTTACTCTCATCCTCCTCTTCTGTCCACTGTTCGGCAGCCATTTCGAGCAGTGGGGTTTTCGGCCAAATAGGAGTTCTAAAGGGCTAAAACCGGTGGAGGCCTGTTCATGGGTTCTGATAGTGAAGAGAACAAGGGGGAGTTTCCGATCCCAATCCTTCCCGCCCTCACTGATGCTTTTCTTAAGAATGGTCTTTATAGTTCTATTATATCGCTCAACCAGGCCGTCTGTTTGTGGATGATAGACAGCTGTTCTGATATGGCGAACATTGAGCAGGTTGCATATTTCTTTTATAAGTCGGGACATGAACGGTGTCCCTTGATCGGTCAATAGCTCACAAGGAAACCCTACGCGAGAAAAGAAGGAAACCATGGCTTGGGCGACTGAGAGAGTGGTAGTACTGGTGAGGGGGATAGCCTCTGGATATCTGGTAGCATAATCCACCAGTACAAGGATGTATTGATGGCCTCTTGCAGAGGGAGGAAGAGGGCCTACCAAATCCATACCGACTCTTTTAAATGGGACATCGATAATGGGTAGGGGGTAAAGAGGGGCTTTTCTATCCGGTGACGGATTAACCAGCTGGCATCTAGGACAGGAGGCACAGAACCGTGACACTTCCCTGTAAACCCCTGGCCAGTAGAACCTCTTTAGCAGGTATTTGAGGGTATGCTCCTGCCCATAATGTCCACCCCCAGCCTGGTTATAAGCGAGATGTAAAGAATGTTCCCTGAAAGCCATGAGGACAACTAATTGCTGTACGTGTTTCGTGGGGGACTCACAAATTCTATAGAGAAGACCACTTTTGACACGAAAATAAGGGCCTACCTTTTTATGGTCTTCTGGTTCGCTGCTTGTCCCCAGGCGTGTACTAACGTACTGTCTTCTCTCTGGTCCGCCCTGAAACTCCGGGTTAGCATAAATCCACTCTCTGGGGAGGAAAGAAAACATGTGACAGGCGATTTGGAAGACTGTCTGTACCGTTCCCTTTCTCTTCTTTTTTCTGCCCTTGTTTTGATAACCTTTGTTGGGGTGCCTTGTATCAGCCAGTCTCGGTCCGAGGCTTCCTTTGCTAATTTGGCCACGTATTCATCAAAGTTTGGGAGATCGGTACCTAACAGGACTTTCTCTACCAAGACTGGTACTACTCCTACTTTCCTGACCCGTCAATTTCTAAGATGACTTCTGCCAAGGGATAGGAACGTATGTCCCCATGAATACACAAAACCTGTATTTCGTCTTCAGTTGACATTTGGTTAGGGGGAATCCACTCCCTACAGACAATGCTGTGATGACACCCTGTGTCTAATAGGGCCTCTACTGGTTTCCCATTCAGACGAATGGTCATATTATACCTCCCTTGCGATCCACCCGTCGTTAAGACCCGGCTTCGTGACACCCCTATGTCCATAGGCTCTGCTACTTCTGTTTTTAGGGGGCAGTTTCGGGCTATGTGGCCCCACTCCGCACAGCGAAAACATTGGGGCCCTGCCTGGGGAGGTAAGGTTGGTGCCGGGGCTCTGGGTAAGGGTTTAGCTATCCCCGAGGTCCTAATATCTCCTCCTATTCTGTTTGTGGACTTTTGGGGAGGAAAAGGGTTCTTGGCCGGTTGGGCTTTGAACTCGGGAGACCTGTGGTAGGCACATGCCAGCTCCACAGCAGTTTGAACTGAGAGATGGGGATGTTGTTTTACCCATGTCCTAGTGTTTGATGGAAGGGCGTCCAGATACTGTTCCAGATATATTTTTTCGGTGACCTCCCCCATTGTTGCGCTGTCAGGCTGTAGCCACCTGTTCCCAAGGTCCCTAATCCTATAGTAGAGGGCCCTGGGGTTATCGCCTGCTACCCATCGTTCCTTACGGAACCTAGTCCGGTAATATTCCTGGTCGTGGCCCAGTCTCTCAAGAATTGCCTTCTTGATGTCAAGATAGGGAGTAGTGCAGTCGGGGTTGGCAGCCTGATAGGCCGCCTGTAATTCTCCAGACAATAGGGGTGCTATGTACTGGCCCCACCTCTCCTGGGGCCACCCTGCCGTCGTCGCCACCCTCTTGAAATTCACGAAAAAATAGTCTGGGTCGTCTCCCTCCTGAAATTTCTGTAAGACCGAACTAGGGACATTTGGGTGTACCCTAGCAGCCGAAATGATGTCTGTGAGACGTAATATGGCTGAGTCCTGCGTTTGTTGGGTTGAGGCAATCAGTGCCGCTTGTTCTCTTAGGGCAGTCTGGAAGGCTTCCCTTTCTTTTTGTGCTGTTTGGCTTTGTTCCATGACCGATTGGAGGTGTTGTTGGCCCTCAGCCAACTGCGTAATGATAGCGTCCATGGTGACGGGTTGGGTCATGATGAAGCACTGACCAAGTATCCCACTTCTGACACCACTGTAGTGTGGTAGTGGTCATGCAAGGCCTAGTAATGAAGGAAAGGGAGGGCTTCGTCCTTTTCTACCACGGGTTTTGTTTTATTAAGGATTATGCTTGCTGACGGAAGGGAGGCGAAAAGAGAAAAAAAAACAAAAGAAACTAGGTTTGTAGTGCAGTCCGCAGACAGGGGCAACAGTCTTGTTGTTTTCTGTACACTGTCCTTGGGCGCGCTTGGGCTTGCCTCCTTCTCCCCTCCTATCGGTGGGCTGTTTTCGGGGCTGGGTACTGTGCTTGGCGTCTTCCTCAGTGACAGCCGGGAAAAAAAAAAAAACAACAACAAAATATTGTATTAGGAGAGGGCTGAGGGATTCCAATATGGACCTCCACCTAACACCCAGGTGATTTCGTGCTCATGCAGTGCTCTGGTATTGCTTTACAATTCCCACCACTTCCTGACTGCGAAGTAACGAAAAAATGGCACTTGCCTCTGGCCACGGCCCTCCTGGGTTGCGGCAGAAGGGGTCCAGATGTCCCTCTCACTCCCTGGACGAACGGACTGCTCAGCGTTATCACGGGGATAGCCCCGAAGTCATCCCCTGTCTCTTCTCCTCCTAAGTCTTCTCCCCTGGGATCCTCACTCCTGGGCTCCTCACTCCTGGGCTCCTCACTCCTGGGCTCCTCACGTCTCCACTCAGCAGCAGTTCTCCATTCTCGAGCGTGTCTCTCCCCTCGTTCCGTGCTCTTCCTGCTTCAGCAGCGCTCACGTGACCCGAGCCGCTGCAGCGGTGATCGGCGCGCCCTTCTGAGGCACTGCGGTGGCCATCTTGGGTGTCCCGATCGCGGGACTACATTTATAAAATATATTTATATTTTATGTTTAAAGGTGGATGAACTGATATCTGTGTAACATGTTCATATGTCTGTGTCCAATTCTATTTTATATCTTATGCCTCATGGAAAAAATGGAAACTGTACATTTTCAGTTACCTAAATATCTGTCTGCTCATTGCTGTTTCATAAATTCTCACATTGCCATGAAAAAATTCATAATTAACGCCTTTTCTGCAGTGCTGAATTGTAGAGTAAACTGGATTGCAGAATATACAGTAATAGTACAGTATTTTACCACATTCCCAACTTTTGAAACAGGTGGACGGAAAAGCTAATGGAGTAATTCCAAAACCGAGGGGCACAACCACTGATGATAATGGGATATATATTTTTTTTTAATCCAGGTGTGCAGTTTTCTTTTTTTGTTCCTCATATTTCTTTTATTGTTTTTTTGTGATCAAAAAACAGCACAAATCAGTAACACCCCCCTCAGGGTGAACCCTTTGATGAAGCATGACACCAATAGGGTGTGTGAGGGTTCATTAACAAAAAGGAGCTGCCTCCTTTCCTGCGTTCGAGCGGAGTACACCACTTAAGTCTAATTTTGAACTTGATGGTTCTGGATAATTTGTTTGCTGTATCCCCACTATACACCAATCTATATCTCTCTCTGCATTCCGCTCGTACCTGTCTCTCTGGTTCCCGTAACCATTGTTTCCTAGTGGGTGGTCGATTGGTCTTCCATCTTGGTGCTATGCATTTCTTTGCCACAGCTACGCCCAGCTCCAATACTTTCTCTACATTTTAAATGTGTGCAGTTTTCTTAATCTGGTTCTGATGCGGTATCAGTTTGTGAAGACCCAGCTGCAAGGAAGGGCTTCCCATCAATGCGCAGAAACTGCCTTCTATGAAAGTTGTTCCCACTTTGTACCTTACAAGGTCAATGCAGTGCAGAGTAGGAGGAGACCAAATAAATATGGAAATTAGTTCAGCTTGGTGTGGACATAAAGTGTCAATGATCAGTGGTTACCTGTAATGTGCATCAGGGGAGGTGGTAGACACACACATGCACACCCTCTTACACACACATACACCTGGCACATACAAACACACACACATGCATGCAAGCAAGCACTAATATTTATACATCTACCCTCCCACCCAGCATTACAAAAAAAAAACATACTTTCTAATAGTGACTTCTAGCCGTAGATTCCTCACATTTGGAACATTCCGCAGGTGTTGGACTGGATCTGAAAACCTTTCAGTAATGCTTCTGTGCACCGGAAGGTGGCCTCTCGCAGGTCCGGGTTGCCTATTTTCTGCTCCGTAAGTGACATGCGGTGTCTATATAGGTCCCACTCTCAAGTGATGTCAGTTCCTTTCTTTTCGTGCCTCATAGATGCTGAGTAGAGTCCTCAGGTAAGCACAAAAACAATAAAAGTCGAAGCAGTATTCTGTTCCTTCTCGCCATTCCTACTCACCTTATAAGGCGTGTGGGTGGTGCCATCAGTTCCGCTCTCAAAGCTGGCTGACTTCAAAGCCGATTCTGTAGCTGGTTACTGCACAGCCTGAATTTCTGAGCCCCTCAGCCACTCTGCACCAAATCGAAGAGTACTGTGCTCTGGCTCTTCGGATCCTTACCAACTCCCTCTGGCATGCCTTCATTCCCAATGGAGCTGAGAGGCCTTCCACCTCGATTGCTGCAGATGGGCTCACTCTTGGTGCTAGTGGGACCCTCTGAGCCACTTCTGCCCTCTGCTTCAGTACCGATACTTTCCTCGGCGCCCATGCCAGGCTTGAGCATGTTGACTTCACGTCTCAGCAGGTGGCTCCTTTTGTCCTCTCTGACGCTTACTCCATGTCCGCCGACTTTGACCAACGTCGCAACCGAATATGACAAACGTCTACACTCCCTTCCCTCAAGGCAGACAACATTGATTACATTCTTTCCTTGATACTAACTGATAATGACGATGACAAGGGTGATGAATTTGCTCAGCCCTATGTTGTTGATAATTGGTATGAAAGCTAGTGGGCTTTGAGACGTCTCCGGAAGCTGCCTTCTTTACACCATTGAAGAATCTGCTTCCTACACTATGGTCCTGTGTAGGGCAGCCGAAGTCCTTGATCTTCAATTCCCCACTATAAAAGTCGAAACAAACGTCTTGACTGAAGTCTTGAAGCTTGTCCAGACTGCTTTCGAGCTTCTCCTCCCGAGGGCTTGACGAATACCCTTCTAGTGGCCTGGGCTAAAGCCCTCCAGTTACCAGCAAATTACCAGGTGCCACCACCCTGCCCCGGGCAACCTGGCCTTTCTCTCTCAGCTCTCCACTGTGGAGAGTCTTGTGGTGCATGCTTCCACTAGCCGGAACAACCCTAACAATTTACCTACCACTCCCTCTGACACGGAATCTAAGTGGGTAGAGACTTTTGTTCCTCCTGGCAATCAACCCATCCTGTCTTCTGGACCTTTACCTTCAAGCAATTTGGGACCTGGTGCCACCTCCATGGTGTTCCGGAAGACCTTCCCCTGTTCTCTTCCAGGCCATCCTGGATGGTCGTGATGCAATCAAGTTCACAATTAGTTGTGGCCTGGACACCTCTGGCTCTGTTGGGTGAGCCATAGGCACTAGGGTCGCTATTCACTACCCTGCATGGCTATGATCCACTGGGTACTCGGGTGACATCCAGTCCACCTTAATTGGACTAGCTGTTCAAAGGGATCTGTTGGTTTGGTCACAAGACTGACTCTACCCATGAACAATTTAAAGAGTGTAGGGCTACTGCTTGCTCTCTGGGGCTTTCCACCCAGCCTCACTAGAAACACTTGCAACGTTCCTTTCATGGCTTCAACAGTCATTCCATATTGCCAGCCTATCCCACCCATTTACCTCTACCTACCAAACCCCTATAGATTATCCTCTCGGGATCACAGCCACCTGGTGAGAGGCTGGATCCACTGATTGTACCCAGGTTGGCAAGCGATCATGTCACACTAGTGAGTTCCCCAGATTGTCTGCTTAACCTTTCATTCCTGTCCCACTGTCCACCCAATGACTGACGAAGGGTCATCTCTCCATTTTGCGGCAGGAACTGCAAGCACTTTTGGCCAAAGGGGCTATTGAGAGCGTTTCTGCTCCAGAAATAGGATGTGCTTGTTATTCCTGCTATGTTCTCGTACTCAAGAAGGATGGTGTCCTACGGCCCATTCTCAGTCTGCACTCTCTCGATCTCTTCCACTGAAAGGAAAAATTCAGAATGCTCACCCTAGGCTTGTTTTTGGCTGTCTTCAAACCTGGTGACTGAATGGTGGTGTTGGACCTGCAGGAGCCCTATTTTCTTATTCCTGCCCTGCAGGCCCATCTGTGCTACCTGCGGTACGTGGTGGGAGAGGAGCATTTTCAGTTTGCTGTACTCCCCTTGGTCTAACCAACACCCCTTGGGTGTTCATGAAAGTGATGGCAGTGGTAGCACTGCACCTTTGGAGGTCAGGAGTGCCAGTCTTACCCTGACGTCTGGCTGTTGAAGGCAGGCTCACCCCAGGTAGTAGTCAACCACCTCCAGATTATGGCTAACATTCTGTCATCTTTGGGGTTCGCTATCAAAGTGCCGAAATCTCACACAACTCCTTACTAGACACCCCCTTTCATCTGAGCAGTTCTGGGCCCAGCTCAGTTTCATGCTTTTCCTCCGTGAAAGAGTGGTTAGGACATTCAGGCTATGATCTCTTGCATCATGCTGGTCGAGCATGCCAGGTGGCATATGAGGGCTCTGCAGTGGGATCTGAAGACTTAGTGGGCCTAACATCAAGGTGACCTCTCTGACCATGCCCAGATTTCAGGGGAGATTGCAAAAGATCTGCAGTGGTGGCTACTGAAGCATGATTCAGACTGTGTCCGATACCTCTGCCTTCCCCACCCAGAGTGGACAGTTGAGACCGATGCATCGCTTCTGAGTGGGGTGACCGTCTGGTAGAGGTGGAGATATGGGGCCCCTGTTCTCCGACAGAGACTCTCCTCAGTATTGGTATTCTTGAGCTGATTGCTATTTTCTTGGCGCTGAAAGCCTTCCTGTCATCCAACAAGGGAAAGCTAGTAAAGGTATTCATCGACAAATCTACCAGCACCATGTGGTACTGAAACAAACATGGCGGTGTGGGGGTGGGGGGTTCACAAACCCTGTGCCAGGAGACCTTGATTCTCTTGAAATACCTGGACCACTAAGGAATAGGCCGGGTGTGGAGCTGCCTGGCAGGATTGTTGAATGCAAGGGTGGACAGCTCTGCCATGTGTCTAGCACAGGCTTCTCCAACGAGTAGCTCATGAGCTGCTAGTAGCTCTCCAGCAACCTGTTAGTAGCTTTCCTGTGTGCAGTCCAGCCTACTAAATTGGAAGCTTTTGCTTTAGTGAATTAATATACAAATACCAAAATTAAGAGTGTATATTTGAGACTCAAACGTGTTTATTTTCAGATCTCATAAGCCAAAACATTTTCCGAAAAATAGCAGATTTTCCAAGATCTATTTAAAGTGGATATTTGAGTGATACATCATGTGGCATTGGAGATATTTTTACAATTACCTTGGTGCCAGAGGCATTGCAGCTATGGCTGTTATGTATTACCCATGCAGAGGCATTCAATTATTGATAAAGCCTTTTAAACATTACTGCTGGCAACAATACCTTATGCACTGAAGTGATCCCTACTAGTAATCTTGCATATAGTGGCTGACTGATGTAATCTTGTCTGATGTGGTCACTATTACAACACTACTAATATTAGTAAAGTGGTCTCCAAATTTTTTAATCCTGTGCCCCTCCCAGTATAAAACAAGCATTGGCATAGCCAATAGGTCTCGGATTTGGGACCTTATAAGTGTTTAGCCATGCAACAGTTGGTGTTGTTGCACCAAGGATATTCTGCTGCATAAGTAAATACTTATAAGGTCCCAAATGCGAGACCTATTGGCTATGCCAATGCATGCAATCATTGCACTGCCTTCGGCATAATTCGTGACGCCAAACGACGCGCACAAATCAAAACTGAAGGCGGAGCTGGGACGAGGCTTCTGGAATCGTATCGATTCCAAGAAGCCTCGTAAGACGAGAGCAGTGCATGCGCTGCATACGTCAGGCTGAGACCTAAAAAATGGGCTTGTGATATTTTCAAAGTTACCCTTATTCAGTGTGGGTCTGCGTACTACATTGCAAGGAGCTGCTGAACCCTGACAGGCTAAGGTGTACAGCGTCCACAACTGGAAGCAGACAGTCCCCAAAGAGGGGCAAACCGGTGACGTACAGGTTGCAAAAGGATGTATGGTGGTTTTGATGTGTCCATCACTCATTTCTTTGTCTCCAAAGAGTCAGGACAATCTGCAAGAAGCTTGCAAAACAAAGATGCAGAAAAATGTGACGTCTTCTGTAGACTGGTGTGGTGATACCAAGAAGGCTTCCAGCTGACAGCTTGATTACTTGAAATTGTTCTTCAAAACCCTTAACCTTTGATAAACAGATCTTTAAATTACAGCACCATACAAATGTACTGGATACAGGATAACGCAGCGCCCAAAATGTCTTGTACTCCACATTACCCCCTAAGTCCTTCTACTGCTGTATCAAATGTGTTCTGTTTCTCCTGAAGTTACCTGCATGTTCCTCATCCCACATAGGAAATGAAGAGTGTGTTCGAGGCATATGAGCTGCAGATTGTACACTTAGCATAGATCGCCATCTGGTGTTGGGCCCGGATGTTTGCAGTTTGTTTTTGTTCTTTGGACAGTCTTTGGAAGTCACGAGTTCGGTGACTCCTCCTTCGGTCCGTACTGCGCATGGGCTTCGGCTCCATCCTCAGATTGTTTTTTTCCGCCATCGTGCTCGGATGTGATACTTCGTGCTCCGGCTTCGAACTTCTACGGTTCCAGCCTCGATGGAAAATCCTCGTTTCTTCGAGTTTCTTCATCATCATCTTCATTTCTCGAAGCGGCACTTTCTCCATCCCGTACATCGGCACCGGCCTTCGGGCCCTCCTCGACTCCGGTCCCGGCCGATGGAAAGGACTCCGTTCAAAAAGTGCCCAAAATGTGGGTCTAAATTTCCCCACACCGACCTCCATCAGGTGTGTAATCTTTGCCTCTCTCCAGAACACGAGGCCAGAGACTGCCCCGCCTGTAAGTCTTTTCGATCGAAGAAGACCATCCGGGATCGAAAAGCTCGACGCACCATGGCGCACTCATCGTCTGCAGCTCCACCGGACATCTTCGGAGACGGCGCCGAAGCTTCGGGGCAAATACACACAGAGCAGGAGGAAGACGTCGTCAGCGCTTCCGAGGCCGACGACTCCGACGTGGAGGACATCACACCGGCGCAGCGGGTCGTGAGTACTGTGCCCCCTCCCACCCCCGCGCCCAAAACCAAAGAGACTCCGGTTACTCCCTCGCCTGCCGGCCTGGGCAAAACCAAGACCAAAGCTTCTATCACCCCACCTTCGGGCCCGGTGTCGAAGCCTCCAAAGTCTCACGGCAGCTCGGGATCGAGCCAGCCGACGCCCGGTGCCGAAAAACAGCATCCGGCACCAAAGAAAGTAATATCCAGCTCGACTCCGAAGCCACCGGTGCCGAAGCCTGGACTCTCGGCGCCGACCAAACACAAACACAAATCAGTCGGCACCGACGCTCCGGCGCCGAAAACTCCCTCGACGCCGAAAAAACCGGAGGCCCCAAAAAAGCATGGCGCACAGAAACCATCGAAGCCCTCGGTTCCGAAATCATCGGTGCCGACGGACGATTCGGCACCATTGGCTCTGTTTACACCAGACCCTTTACAAAAGACTCTGTCCAAAGATCCAAAGACTGGGCTATTGACTTTAATTATCAAGAAAAGACGCCTTGATACTCCGGCTCCTCCTCCACCGCCCAAACGGAAGGACTCTGCTACTTCTCCCCTCAGAGTGCCCTCCCCACTACCGCCTCCCCTACCTCCTCCACCTCCTCCCCCTCCCAGGTCTCCGCCACCTTTACCTCATTACTCTCCGACCCCGTCCCCAGATCCGGACGACGGGGACCCGGACAATTACCCGGCGGACGCCCCAATGGATCCCACTACACCGGGGACCCCAGACCCATCGGAGGATTACAATAACCCTGATATACCCGATATACCTCAGGACGACCTATACCCATCCAGGCCGTCTCCTCCAGAGGACTCCTTAGGGTTCCATCATTTAGTGCAGAGAGCAGCACACTACCATGGGGTGGACATGCACACTGAACCAGTGGAAGACGACTTCTTACTGGATACATTTGACATACAGGACAAATCCACATCTATTTTACCCATGCTTAAGGGTGTCACCAAGCATGCCGCAGAGGTGTTCAAAGACCCTGTCAGGGCCAGGGTACTAAACCCTAGAATAGAGAAAAAGTACAAGGCGGCACCCACAGACCCTGCATACATTAAGGGCCCTGCTCCCTTAGATTCCCTAGTTGTCTCTAAAGCTAGAAAGCGGGCTAACTCCCAGTCCTCAGGAGAAGCCCCACCGCCAGACAAGGAATCCAAACTCCTAGACGCGTCTGGCAAACGCACCGCCTCTCAAGCTGCAAACATGTGGCGCATTGCAAACACACAAGCGCTACTTGCGCGCTATGACAGAGCACACTACGACGAACTTGAGGCTCTTATGCAGCACCTTCCCGAGAAACACAAGCGTAGGGCTCATGAGCTAATACAGGAGGGTAAACTAATTACAAACACCTCCATTAAGTGTGCCCTCGATGCAGCCGACACTGCTTCTAGAGCCATAAATACCAGTGTCCTGCTTCGTCGCCATGCCTGGCTCAGGATCTCAGGGTTCAAGCCTGAAGTCCAGGCGTCCATACTCAATCACCCCTTTGACCAACAAACTCTCTTTGGGCCAAAGGTAGACGAAGCATTGGAAAAGATGAAAAAGGACACAGACACAGCAAAGTCTATGGGGGCACTCCAAACACAAGCCTCTAAACGTTCCTTTCGACGCTCCTCCTTTCGTGGCACAGGCAGAGGCTTCTCCACCGATAGCACCTCTACCTCCTACAAGTCCCCTCCTCAAAATACCCTTTTCAAAGGGCAACCAAAGGGGTGGTTACAGAGGCAACAACAATAAGGGCAGGGGTAAAACTAACACCACCCGTTCTGCCACCCCGCCCACACAATGACTTCCCTCCGCTCCCCCCAGACCATTCCACTCCGGTCGGGGGCAGACTACAAAACTTTATCCACGCATGGGAGTCCATAACATCGGACAAATGGGTGACCCAAATCATTCGGTCAGGGTACTGTCTCGAGCTAACATCTACCCCACCCAATATCCCACCAAGGCACCGTCCAATGTCTCAAGAACATTCCACACTGCTCAAACAGGAGGTACTCTCCCTCCTCCAAAAACACGCTATAGAGCAGGTCCCCATCGATCAGCAAAATCTAGGGGTTTACTCCCTATATTTCTTAATACCAAAGAAAGACGGGACCCTCAGGCCCATTCTGGACCTCCGGCCTCTAAATGCCTACATACATTCAGACCATTTCCACATGGTCACCCTACAACAAGTCCTCCCGCTCCTCTGTCAGGGAGACTTTCTCACAACCTTGGATCTGAAAGACGCATACTTTCACATTCCAATACACCCCTCTCACAGGAAATACCTCAGGTTCGTGGTGGACGGGCAACATTACCAATTCACGGTTCTCCCCTTCGGGGTCACCACCGCACCACGGGTGTTTACCAAATGCCTAGCGGTAGTAGCAGCACACCTCAGACGTCAACACATTCACGTCTTCCCTTACTTAGACGACCGGCTGATAAAAGCCGCGTCCTACCACCAATGTGTGCAACATACAAACAGCACCATCCAACTGCTCCACCAGCTAGGCTTCACGGTGAACTACCAAAAGTCCCACCTCATACCATCTCACACAAAGCAATATCTCGGGGCCACTATAGACACCTCCAAAGGTATTGCCTATCCAAACTCAGCCAGAATCACAAGCATTCAAGCCTTACGCAAAACATTCCTTCCCCAACACTCTCTTCCAGCAAGAGTGTTCATGAAGCTCATAGGAATGATGGCGTCTTGCATCTTCATAGTGCCCCATGCAAGACTCCACATGCGTCCACTTCAAGAGTGCCTAGCACAACAGTGGAACCAGGCCCAGGGTCAGCTGATGGATCTGGTGTTGGTGGACGGCCGCACACATCACTCTCTGCAGTGGTGGAACACCACAAACCTTTCCAAAGGGCGGCCGTTCCTGGACCCGGTTCCTCAGGTGATTCTAACAGCGGACGCATCGCTCTCTGGCTGGGGAGCGCACCTCCTACACCTCACAATGCAAGGTCTATGGACGCCACAGCAAAAATCGCTCCACATCAACCATCTGGAGCTCTTGGCGATCTTTCTAGCCCTAAAATCTTTCCAAAAACAGATTTCGGGCAAAGCAGTCCTCATTCGCACAGACAACATGACTGCAATGTATTATATCCAAAAACAGGGGGGGACACACTCTCCCCAGCTCTCCCGCTTAGCCCAGAGCATATGGAGATGGGCAATTCCCCAAAACATCTTTCTCCTGGCACAGCACGTTCCAGGCGTACAAAACACCATGGCAGATCTGCTCAGCAGACAAACGCAACAACTACACGAATGGGAACTGCATCCACAAGTTCTTCAGCCATTCTTCCAACAGTGGGGGCATCCTCAGATAGACCTCTTCGCCACCCACGAAAACAAAAAATGCCCAAGCTTCGCCGCCAGATACCCACACCCATTGTCCAAGGGCAATGCGATATGGATGAACTGGTCAGGCAGATTTGCATACGCCTTTCCACCTCTCCCACTAATTCCATTAGTGGTAAGGAAGCTACAACAACACTCCCTCACACTCATTCTAGTAGCTCCGACGTGGGCCAGGCAGCCGTGGTACACCACGCTACTACAACTGTCAGTGGTACCACATCAAAAACTGCACCTATCCCCATGCCTCCTAACCCAGAACCATGGAGAAATCAGGCACCCGGACCCAGCTCAGCTCAACCTGGCGATCTGGCTCCTGAAATCTTAGAATTCGGATACCTTAACCTTCCCCCTGATTGCATGAACATCATCATGGAAGCCAGACGTCCTACCACTAGAGCATGCTATGCCGCAAAGTGAAAAAGATTTGTAATTTACTGCCGTAACAATACAATCAACCCTTTAGATGCATCCATACAGCACATCATATGCTATCTGCTCCATCTTCACAGGTGTAACCTGGCATATTCATCCATACGCCTACACCTAGCAGCGATCGCTGCTTATCTACAAAACAGACAGCATTTATCACTCTTCAGAGTGCACGCTATTAAAGCCTTCATGGAAGGCCTTAAACGAGTAATTCCTCCCAGGGCACCACCTTCCCCTGTATGGAATCTAAATTTAGTTCTTACACGACTAATGGGTCCGCCCTTCGAACCAATGCATAAATGCGAGCTACAGTTTCTCACCTGGAAAACAGCTTTTCTCGTAGCTATCACTTCCCTTAGAAGGGTTGGGGAAATACAAGCGTTCACTATACAGGAACCCTTCAAACAAATGCATCACAGCAAGGTCATACTTCGCACAAATCCGAAGTTTCTGCCCAAGGTCATTTCCCCCTTCCATCTCAATCAATCGGTGGAATTACCTGTCTTCTTCTCGCAACCTCAATCTGTTGCAGAAAGGGCCTTACACACACTCGATGTGAAAAGGGCTTTGCTATACTACATACAAAGAACGCAACCCTTCAGGAAGACTAAACAATTGTTCGTTTCCTTCTCTCCACCACATAAAGGCAACCCCATTTCTAAATCAGGGATAGCTAGGTGGATTGTAAAATGCATACAAATTTGCTATCAAAAGGCAAAAAGAACATTATCTGTTCCGCCTAAAGCCCATTCTACAAGAAAGTTAGGGGCTTCTATGGCTTTTCTAGGGAATATACCCTTAGATGACATCTGCAAAGCAGCCACATGGTCTACACCGCACACCTTCACAAAACATTACTGTGTAGATGTGCATTCCAAGCAGCAAGCTAGAGTGGGCCAGGCTGTACTAAAGACACTTTTTCAAACCACTGCAACGGATTCCGGTGGTCGCCGCTAAGGTTGGGTACTGCTATATAATCTATGCTAAGTGTACAATCTGCAGCTCATATGCCTCAAACGGAATATGCTACTTACCAGTATGCATCTGTTCTTGGCATGTAGAGCTGCAGAGTTGTACACGCCCACCCGCCTCCCCGGCTACCTGTATCCGTTCCAGTACATCTTATTTAGATACAACACACATGGGTTTCTCACTGTTATTACTACGCTCCATCATTTCCCTGTTGGCGAAAAACAATCTGAGGATGGAGCCGAAGCCCATGCGCAGTACGGACCGAAGGAGGAGTCACCGAACTCGTGACTTCCAAAGACTGTCCAAAGAACAAAAACAAACTGCAAACATCCGGGCCCAACACCAGATGGCGATCTATGCTAAGTGTACAACTCTGCAGCTCTACATGCCAAGAACAGATGCATACTGGTAAGTAGCATATTCCTTCGTGCTCCGCTTTTAGCCAAGACTGAACCTAAAAGAAAGGTTCCGTGGGGAAACGCATCAAGTGGTTGCATATTCAGACATAAGGGTACTGTCATGGAAAAAATAAGGAAAAACAAGTCCGAAACTATTTTTTTTTTACAAAATACAAATCAATTAAAAACAAAGTGCCCGATATACCGTAAACAATCAAACATTTATATTTAGATTCGGATGGTGTAAATTCTTAAATTACTTCCAAATAGTGCAAATGACACAGTACTCCATGTTTAGTGCAACAAACACATATCAGTCATACAGATGCAAACAATGAAACTAGGCCTGCAATAATTTAAAGAAGCTAATAACTTCTGTTATTTAGGTATGTATGTATTTTTACACAAGCATTTCTAGAATAACCGTGTCGACATTTCGACTCAACAAAGCTTGTGTCTAAAGATTTCAACAGGCAAAACCGTCCCGGTCAGTGAGGATTGGAATGCACTTACATGGATGGTTTTGCTGCCACCCACGTTGTTCAACACTGCACTGTTCATTGAAACTATTAAGTGCCTAGACTCATATTCTTCTGGCCACACTTGACCCCTTAGCACTGGCCACACTTGACCCCTTAGCACTTTCGCAAGAATTATGACGAGACTTGGGATTTAGTCAGACGGTCATTGTGTCCTGATGAAAACCTTAGATAGTTAGGGCGTGGGTGAAATACTAGGTGAGAGGAGAGGTACTGCGAACAGATCAGTAAACAGGTAAAAGAGTAGTAAACTATTTGGAGAATGTGGAAGATCCTGGAGAAATATCTGGGGAAGTGAGCAGTAAACTGGGGAGGGGTGTCAGGGGCATAGCTATTAATAATGCAGAAGGTGTAGGGCCATCGGGGTCTCCCACTGCAACCCAATAATGGAAATTGTTTACTATCAATTTCGAGGTAGGTGCGGTGTGTTTGCAGTAGGGTCCATAACACATTTCTTTACCAATGGCGGGGGGGGGTGCGTGCGTGTGGGGTGAGAAACGTATACAGGAGAATTAAAAATGAACTAGTGAGACAGTGTGGGGGGGGTCGATGTATTGAGGTTGACAGAGTACTGGGGGAGAGTTAAAGCTTAGATGTGGGAGAGGTAGATGTAGGATATGTTAGGGAAAGCATTATACTAAAGTAAGAGATCTCGACTTTACTCACCCTTTGACCACAAAGAAAGGGTCTTCCAAAGACATGTTGTTCCTACTTCCAGGAATCCAGCAGCCGAAGTCAACACGAAGTTAACCGGAAGTCCAAATGCACCCTTCCCATGTGAATAGGGCGAAAGCAATAAAAAGAGGATATCGCAAGTGCTGCCCGGCTGTCATATCGAAAGGGTATGCTTATCGCCCTCTACCTACCAAATGAGGGCCATAACCCCGGAAACTGCGACAACGCAAAGTAACCGGATAGTCACTATATAAATGACTTAATAAACTAAAGTGCACAGTATTCTCGGAAATATAACTACACTTTGTGCTGCTCTTTGTACACTAATTAAAATCTTTGTAAATATACTACTCCGACAGAGTAGATACTAATATAGCTAAATATCCATTCGACATGACTATAATCATAACCTCTATTTCCACTGGACCTTTAAACTGTACTCTGAATGTCCAGTTGTCTCTAGGATTGTATTGTTCTCTACTTGATTATGGTAGCACCGTGGTCCTTCCTTTATTTTCGTTGTCCGTTGTAGCCTTCTCTGAGACTGACCATCGTGGCGGCCATCTTGGAGTTAAAAATGTTCTTGCGTTTAATTAAATTTTAATTAAATACAGATTATTCAGTAGTGGCCAAACAAGGACACTCCTTTTGATGGCTGGTGCCTGTCAGTCATTATAGAAGATTTAGAATCGCGTTGAGGCCATAGCAACAGGGAGTGGTGCGCGTGCGGCCGTCGCGCGACACGAAAGTGATCACGACTTTCGTGTTGCGCGACGGCCGCACGCATGGTGAGCAATGCGCTTAATGAGCATGAGGAATGCCATATGGCGCCTCTGCTCAAGCGCGCGCCCGCGCACATGCACTGCAAGCTGTAGCCTGCAGTAGCATTTTTGGAAGCCCTTACTTAAAGTGTCGCCAGATCAGCGCAAGAGCTGGGTCAGGCAAGACCTAAAAAAGTCATTAGGGCCCCCCAAGAATGTTTCACAATTATTCTATTATATTTGCAATGTTTAAATATGTTCACTCATTTAAACGTTACTGTTATGTTCAACCTTTTAAAAATGCAATCAAAAGTATGATTGCCAAACATCCCATTCTGGTTAGCTTGGCCTTACTAATGTGTAAATGTATTCACAGTGTGATTATTCAAAATGGGGGCGGGGAGGTTTGAAGAATATTTGAGGTCCTTTCTCTTTAGACAAATACTCCCAGTCCGATATAAATAACAAAAGATGTTCGTAATGGCCCATTAAAAGGTGGCTTACTGCTGATCCTTTGTTTTCAGCTCAAAACAAAGCACTGCTATCAGCATTATGCTTTTTTAAACCAGAGCCTGGTGCCCCACTGGGATTAATTAAGACCGCCCCCTAGGGGGACCCGCTCCCAGTTTAAAGATGCCTGTATTAGTAGCTCTTGATGAGTTTCATTGAACATAAGTAGCTCTTGTTACACAAAAAGTTGGAGACCCCTGGTCTAGCAGATCATGAGTGGCAGCTACACCCAGAGATGGCACAAGGTATTTTCTGCGATTGGGAGAACCTTGGCTCGATCTGTTGGCCAACGCTGAGAACACAGTGACCGCAAGGTCTCTCTCACTCAGAGTGCGTTCTGCCTTGTGTGAAACTTGGAACTCCTTTCCACTGAGACCATTCCTACCGCAAGCTCTCAAGGAGATCAGGACAGACCGGGCTCAAGTCATCAAAGTGATACCAAACTGGTCACAGACAGCTTAGTATCCACAACTCCTGGGCTTGAGCATCTACCCCCTGATCAGGCTGCTTCTCTGGGAGGGTCTACTGTCATAATAGAATGGTCGGGTTCTCCAACCAGGCCTTTGCATCCTCCACCTTCATGCATGAGGAATGAGCGACAACAGCTCAGTATATTTGACCTTCCTCTGGAGGTGGTTGATGTCCTCTTGGCAGCCAGGCATCCCTCGATGAAAACTTTTTATGTCTATCATTGAGAAAAATTTGTAGTTTTGTGCAGCACTCACCAGATTGACCCCCTCCAGGCCAAACTGTCTAATTATTTGTTCTAGCTCTCGCCTTGCAAGGTCCTACTCAGGTTACTGTTGAAGATTATCTTTTACCCCTCCCCACCTTTCTACGGTCGCATGATCAGCCTTCTTCATTTAAATATCTTGTTGTGATGTGGTTTTTGAAAGGGCTGCAACACATGTTTTTCCCCATCTCAGTTTGTGATGCCCCAATGGGACCTTATCTTGTCGTTACGTATCTGATGTGTACTCCACTTGAGCCACTCCACAGTTGTCTTTTACGGCTTCTCACCACAAAACTGTGTACCTGGTTGCCATCACTTCAGCACGGTGTGTGAGTGAGCTTTAGGCTTTGTGTATTCATCTAACATACACCACCTTTCCTGACAAGCTGGTTCTGTGTACAAGGGCATCTTTTCTCTAAAATGTTGTGGTGTTGATCCACATCAGCCAATCCATCACCTAACCCCTCTAAGGAGGAGGAGAGGCTCCATTGCTTGGACCCTAAGAGAGCTCTCAGATTCTACATCGATCACACAAAAGGTCAGTCTGTAGTCTATCAGTTCTGTGTGGGGTTCGCTGGAGTAAAAAAGGCTGTGCAGAACCATACCATCTCATGCTGGATTGTGCTCTGCATTAAGATTTGATATGCACTAGCAAGAAAGTGGCCTCCGGACAAATTGCGTGCCCATATCACTGGGACCAAAGCACCTACCGTTGCTTTCGCTTGCACAGTCCCTGTCCTAGGCTTCTGCTAGGCAGCGATGTGGTTGTCCCTCCATACGTTCATGAAGCTCTATCGTCTGTATAGCCAAGTCTTCAGAGAAGGACACTACTCTGCAGAACTTCCAGTTTTGAGTCCATCCACAGCTCTTTTTTTCCCCTTGCGTACTACTCTGGTGTCTATTCCAAAGATGAAGAATCTCTTTCAGAAGAAAAAATGATTTCCTTCTATAATGCTCTTTCAGGTAGCGGATCTAGCTGCAGATTCCTCACCTACCCTCTCATCCTCCCTGTTCTGTGGTTGGACTCTAATCTAAATGAGATACCAAGTCTAGGAATATGCACACTGTCTAGCAATATCCTTTTGGAGATATGGGGCACGAACAATCTCATAAGCAACTGACATCCGTGTGCAGGAGTGGTGCCTATATAGATACTGCATGTCATTTCCGGAACAAATTGGCATCTGTACGGGGCCACAAGGTGCCACCTTCTGGTGCACAGAAGCATTGCTGAAAACATTCGGAATATAGTCTGATTAGAGGGGAATTTTCCAAAGCTGAGGAATCTGCGGCTAGATAGTCACTACCAGAAGAAGCATTACATAAGGTAAGTAACTTGGTCTTCAGGACCACATCTCAGGCGGCAGAAAGGAAGCCTCAGTGGTTCCCGGAAGATAGGGACTGCCTCACCCTCTCATTAGCCGACGTTCAGAAAATGAGACTTGCCGACCCCATGCTACTCTGTGATGGACACTCAGCCCGGGGCACTTCATGACTGAAGCACCCAGGTCTGAGTCTATCAGTGACGCTCCACCTCATCTTGAGGGGGAGGATCACAGACGACTTTACTGGGCTGTTGAATCTTCAGCACGAAACACAAAACTTCCTACGCTTATCTATCGAAAGGGCAATATGTCCACAATTTTTGACAACAACCACAGACCACGGTGTACAAAACAAAATTATTTCATTTATTTGTTCATTTTGATAAATTTTTTCATTTTTTCATTATTCTTTTTGGCAACATAAACAAATATCATAATATAGAAACACAATTGTGACTAACCTTAACAATGTACGGACAATTCATCTAAAAGACATATATGTAACATAAATTCAAAAACAATCAGAAACATTATGACCAATACAACTAAAAAACACAAACAGACACTTTTAACACAGACGACAATATAATAGCAGTTAAAACCATGAGTTGTGCATTATACACATGAGACCAGCGCCTACGCGCGTTTCGGAGCACACGGGTTGCTTTAGAGGGCTCCTTCTTCAGGGCGTACTTTGGTGGTCTTTCAAACAACAAAAGGCCTCTGGGCCTAGTTAGGTGTCCAACCTAGCAAGGTATAGTCACACAATCAATGATAACAGCCGTTGGTCTGTGGGTAAAAAGAACTTATATGAATATATTGTCAAGATTTTAAGTTAGCTAATTTCTTTGAGAAGGTGGGAGGAGCTTTTAAAGAAAATAGAAACGTTAAGGGCTACCTAGCACTACCTGTATTATTTCCGCTCTCTTAGTTTAAAAATTCTCCTTACCTGTACATATTAGTATTTACCAATCTTTCAAGAAGAGTTAACATGTGTCTGTCCTTTATGCCATTTCCCCAGTTCCTATGTATTAATTCAACACAAAGAACGAAGTTGCTGTCTTCCTTGTACCCTCTTACTATAAGAGAGCCGATGCAAGACAAGTATGTGCATATATTCTATGTTTATATCCTCTTATGTCTAATATTCAGGTGATGGGTTTTTGGAATCTTACTTCCCTCACTATTTTCTTCCATCTAAGGTGATTGGCTTTCATCACGGGCACACATGAGCCCTTAACGTTTCTATTTTCTTTAAAAGCTCCTCCCACCTTCTCAAAGAAATTAGCTAACTTAAAATCTTGACAATATATTCATATAAGTTCTTTTTACCCACAGACCAACGGCTGTTATAATTGATTGTGTGACTATACCTTGCTAGGTTGGACACCTAACTAGGCCCAGAGGCCTTTTGTTGTTTGAAAGACCACCAAAGTACGCCCTGAAGAAGGAGCCCTCTAAAGCAACCCGTGTGCTCCGAAACGCGCGTAGGCGCTGGTCTCATGTGTATAATGCACAACTCATGGTTTTAACTGCTATTATATTGTCGTCTGTGTTAAAAGTGTCTGTTTGTGTTTTTTAGTTGTATTGGTCATAATGTTTCTGATTGTTTTTGAATTTATGTTACATATATGTCTTTTAGATGAATTGTCCGTACATTGTTAAGGTTAGTCACAATTGTGTTTCTATATTATGATATTTGTTTATGTTGCCAAAAAGAATAATGAAAAAATGAAAAAATTTATCAAAATGAACAAATAAATGAAATAATTTTGTTTTGTACACCGTGGTCTGTGGTTGTTGTCAAAAATTGTGGACATATTGCCCTTTCGATAGATAAGCGTAGGAAGTTTTGTGTTTCGTGTAGTATATTTATCCCTGTAACCTTCCACGCTCATGAACTTTATCAGGGTCCCTCTTCCGTAGTTCCTTCTGTTGAATCTTCAGCCCATTACATTTCGGTTCAGGTAGCCTGGCGTCAGCGCATTTAGTACATGTGATATGCCCTAATGCCTGACCTGAACCTAAAAAGTGTTTGTCAGGCTGACCTTTGCTCAGCCTGACAGACACCTTTCATGTGTCAGAAAAAGACAGAGGGGTAGGGCCCTCCACCCTTAACAGGATGCTGCTCGTAAAGATACCGAAATGCACACAGGAATTGATGGGAGTTACTCGGAATTTTTGAGGAGAGTTGGTTTGGTTTCAAAGAGCTGTACGAGGGTAGAGGGGAGATGGTTTTCATTAAGGACTAGTTGTACTGTGGCAGTGAGTATGACCTTTGAATGCCAGAGAATGGAGAAAATAATTATTCCCTCACCAGCATACAACAGTCACGCATGTTAGACCCCCGTTCAGCCATTCTTGCAGTAACAAGAGATGCCAGAAGGATAAAGGTGAGCTGAGTGAGGTGATGAGAGAAGAAAGGGCGGATGCAGTGGTTGTAGGATCGACAGTGAGGGCCAGCATCGGGCCGCAGACAAATGGCTATATTTTGCAAAAATGCCTGCCCCACTTTGTAAGTTTACAAAATCGGTTGCAATAACATTGGTGATTTTATGTCATAGTCCGTCCATCATACATTACACAGAAACAGGTAAAAGTTGCACTTGCAGTAATCCAAAATAAAGTGTACCTGTCTGTGAGTGCGGGAACGAGACTCTGGAATACAAGGGGCATCCAAGAACAAGTATTTGCAATGCAATAGGTCTCGCATTTAACGCAAGTTTGAGCTATTGGTATTGTAAATGACGATGCCTTTTATTTATGTTGTAAAAACGAAAGCAAAAATAAAAGGCATTGTCATTTGCAATGTTAATAGCTCAAACTCTCGTAAATGCAAGACATATTGCATTGCAAATGCTTGTTCTGTCTGTGTGTATTCACTTACGCGAACATCCCTTTTGACCTGCGTTTATTGCTTAGCAGTGAGTAAAGCACAGCTACCTCATGTATGGCCCAAACTCTACAGTAACCTAAACAAGTGACACTTCAGTTGATGCCTGGCCGCACAGCTAAGAAAGAATTCACTCCTAATCATAAATTATATTACATTGCACAATTCACAGTTCATTGTGTCTCTTTGTTTTGCCGCGGTTCGGCATTCCTCTATTTCCTTTACTAGAAGATTATTTTGTGGCCCACCGAGCACATATCGTGTTATTTCCCCCACAAGCACTCTACAGTTAGAGCCATTTTATTTGTTCTCTGGCCTTTACAAGCTATGTCATAAATATTAACCACAAATAGCGACTGACTCAAAAGCAGACGGACTCCTGGAAGGAGGTGTGGGAGAGGGGAGGGGTGATGGAAAGAAATATACCGAGAGAATCTAGGAGTGAGAGAGAAATACGATAAGATGAAGTAGGGTAGAACGAGGAAAATTCTTAAAGCAAGGGCATACTAATGAAGACAGGGGGAGAGAGGTACACACACAATGCAAGTGAGTAGAGAAAAACAAACGGGTAGAACAAGAGAAAGAACCACATAGGAGATGAAAAAAAGACTCGCAAATGAAAGAGAATCTGAATATATATATAGAGAAAGGGAAGCAGGACATGACACACCGATAAAGCAGAAAGAAATACATGAAAGAGGATAAGAGAAACGCAAAAGACCGGGACACACTGGCAGTAATAGACTGAGTGGAAAAGAAACACGGAAAGCAAAAAAACAAAGAACGGGAAAGAACATGGTAATAGTATTGAAAATAAAGCATCATGAAAGCTAGACAGAAATAATAATCCCACGGAGAAAGACCAAGGGAAAGTGAAATGAAAACGAAGGAAGGTACATAGGTTGCTGTGAGGAATGATAAATGGGTGCACGCTTCTCTTCCAGGAAGTAGCGCGTTTACTGGAAGCCACTCATCCATTGGTGAGAAGTTGCTGCTCTCGTTATCTGAGGTGACATGAGATCCCTTGATTGAAAAAGGAGGAGGAGAGATGGACATGTATTGTGTCCATCAAATGCCTCGGTCCAAGAACTACTTCTCTTTTCAGCAGGCTTTATGTGGGCAACAAAAGAACAATGTCAGGACCAGGCACAGGGCCTGTGCGCGGGAGACCCCCGCTGCTGGGGGTCAGTGCATCCCCAGCCTGCCTGGGTGGTCACCGAAGCGGGGGTCAGGCCTGGCCCTGTGCAGGAGAGGGACAGAGATGACTTACTCCCCGCCAGCAGCCTTCAGTGCACATTCACCCCACCGACCCCAAACGGAACAAGCATCTGCCGAGCCCTACTAGTTAACTGAAAATACGCTGCAGTCACTGGGCCCGCAGATCAGCTTTACCAGTTATTCTCTAAGGTGACGTGAAAAGGGCCCAACGTAGGTCAATTATCCATCCGATGGGGTGGCCAGTGTCAGCGGGCCAGCGAGAAGCTTTTGTGGGGGCCGGCCAAAAATTAGTTGCGGGCCCCTGCCCCAAAGAATCTGGTTTCAATCCCAGCTTCACCAAACTGTGTGACCTTGGGCAGTTGTTATCTTCACTTTGCACGCACAAACAGGGCGTTCGCACAGTGGCGTCCAAACACAACTCGGGCACACCAGTGCCCACAAGCAAGACTCTTACACAGCACTCTCGTGTGTGGCCAACTCGACACTTGCGGAGCCATGCGCCGCTTATGCACGCGCTCTCACAGCTGTCCTTACCATTCACACTCTCATCCGCGTCCGGAACGGACATGTGCACGCGTATGGTGCGAGCAGGAGTTGTGATAGCGCCGTGAGGCGTACGCGTACACATCTCCTGTCTTCCATACGCGTGCACATGTCCTGTCCTCCTTCGGCCAAGAAACCGACAACAATAGATCTTACCAAGGCGGGCAGCGCATGTGCTGCGTCGGTAGGCGAGACCTAAAAACAATTCACTTTAGCAACTTCAGAAGAAAAGAAGTGGAGTGGGAATAAGGAAATGGCAGAAGAGTGACAGTGGGAATCTTGAGTGCCTTTTTAAATCCCCATGGCCAAAGCCAATAGGTCTGGCTTTAATCTGCTTTTGGATAATATAAGCAAACATAAGCAGGCACAAATGGGTATAGACTGTTTATGCTATGCCCCTATGCAACCTGTCTTTCTGCTCCTTTTATTGCATTCCCCAAGCTTGTGATGCTGCATGGTACTAGCACGTTTAGCTTATGAAATATAAACAAAAGACTGCATAGTGTACTGTTTGAGGAATAATAAATAGGGTTGACAAGAATTGGTACATTAGGGGAAAAGCTTTTGGTTTTGCCTGCGTTTCTTGAAAATATTTTTTAGGTATCTAGCGGTTATCATTTATTCTAGGGTTTCACATGGGGAGAGTGTGTTAGGTCTGTATTTTAAAAGGTGCAGATAAGTGGCATGACTAATACAATTTGAGAGGGTGAAAGATATGTACGTGGTATTTCTTTATGAACGTTAGGCCCATGGTAGAGCCCTTACAGTGAGTAAGGAATGTGCAATGTTGCAGTTAGTTTGTATTTTGTGCAGAATGAAGGATTTAAGAGATCTGAGAGTGCCTGTATTTTTTCCCGGGTGTAGCTGGTAATCACTCAATAGCATCACAAGACAACATAAGTTAATCAGTACTATCATCAAGAAGACTCTTTGTCGCCAGTTGGGCGATATAAGATCTGCCTTTCTAATTTAGGTACCATATTGTAATTGACAGATTAAGGCATTGGAATGATTGCGCGTTTGTGTTAATCAGTGTAAGAATTTGGATTATTAATTGAATTGGGTGACTTCCAGCTCTAGGAATAATGACAACCCTTGCTGGGATAAACCCTTAAAATCGCTAAATTAAGCTGAGTTCAACCACCTGGTAACTATGGCACACTGCAATCAGGTTTAACTTGGGCCAATGTGTATAGTAGTTATGCAATACCAAAACATTAATAAAGCTAAAATGCAAAACAAACCCCAGACCGAATTAGAAAAGTAGAGTAAAATGTAATTCATAAAATGACACCCACATGACAAAAGTCTAATAATGGGAACCAGAGATATTACGTTTTAATGTTTTAAGTAGACGTAGTGCCAAAAAGCTCAGTGCAAAAATGATATTTAGTGGTTGCGCTAGACGGGAACTGAAGTGCAATTTGAAGCTGACTGCGTGGACAGTGGGTTGGATAAACCAACTAGGTTTCTCCTAGTCAAAATGTTACTTTCTGTTTTACCCCTTTAATTCACAATCCACCTCAGGAGTACCCTTCTATGGCGCCCATGACCTTAGGGGGAGGCTCTTCGAGACTCAGGGTGTCATGCTGAAGCCAACAGCAGGGGCCTGTCCAGGTGACTCTTGTAGCTTATTGTCTTCCCCCCCCTGTAGCCACTCAAAGTCAGCCATCCGACCCTTGGAGTCCACTTCTTTGCTCTTGATACAAGATGGAGCAGACACACTCCTTCAGGGCTCCTCTCAGGTCACATCTTCTGATCTTTCACAGGTCCAGGAAGTGTTGTGGAGTAGGGGCATGGTGGTATCACATTTATGCCTGGCACTAACTTGATGGGTGGAAATGACCCCTGGGTACACTCTAACCAATGGGGTTAAGGTTCCCCGGGCCAACCCTAACCTTTTAGGCATTTTCAAGATGGCAAAGTCTTTGTCCACACTAAACTTGGGCTCTGAATGCTCGGGTGTGTGTGGGCAATGTACTTTGGTAATCCTATTGTCCTCTTCCTTCTTACACCAAAATCCAGCTTGAAGCAGCCACTTTATTCCCAGTAAACTCAGTCAGAAGTTTCATAGGACTAAACCAGGGTTGCCAAGCAATCATACAGTGGCTATACAAAAAGTGTTTTGGCATTCTTTCTCCTTCCTTTCAAGTGCGCCAGAAAGTATGTAAACCCAGCAGACCTGTCAAGTAGTCTTTGACACTCAAGCAGGGTTTGACCCTGTATTGTTGAAAACGAGGTTCAGAGCCCCCACCCTTCTGCTGAGCACAAAGGAGTTTTCACTTCCCATTCAGGTCGATCTGTCAATGACAGTAACATATTGAATAGCTCTTGGGAGGCATTTCACACATATTCAAATGCTAATAACTGGCTTGGAGAAGTCTGAGAGCAAATGCAAATAAGCCTCCAGGAACTACAGGCAGAGAAAATGCCTTTCTAAAAGTTACTTTTCTTTAATATTTATTACAAATATGGCCACCTTTGAATTGGAATTTTAATCACATTAAAAATAGTTGTTTAATTACTTTCCCATCTGTTTCTTAGCTGGATATAGCATTACTAAATATAATAGTGCATACCAGTGTTTCTCTATGGAACAGCCAACCTTGCTACAGTGAAAATAGCTTTTTGGGGCTAGTCATTGTAAGGGCATTTTTAACAGGAAATCTTTACATTTTCTGCTTTGAAATACCATGCACCCCGCCTTATTGGCTTTAAGACCTACATATGGGTCAGTTATTAATATGCAAAAGGAAGGGCTTATTTTGACAGGATTGAATTGCAGTTTGACTACTGCTACAGTTCGATTATGCTGGTAGGCCTGAAGCCATGTTTTATACTCATTGTAGTAGTGAATGACACAATACGTGCTACAGCCCACTAGTGACGTTTAACTTGCAGGCCCAGGGTACACTATGTACCATATACTAGGGAATTATAGGTTAAGTTAAATATGCAAATTAGGAGTGTACCAATTTCACCATGTTGAAAGGAGGTGCACAGGCACTTTATCGTTGGTTAGTAAGGGTGAAGTGCACAGAGTTCTAAAGCTGGCAAAAAGGCAAAAAATCTGTGATGGCCGCGCAGGAGAGACTGATTTCTGCTATCAGTATGCATTTAAGGAGCTCCTTGTGGATAAAGGCAACACCTTCCCCATAATGTTTTATTGTTCTACAAAATGGGGCATGTTGCATTCTAATAGTAAGATTGCGGTATAGCAGATATGCAGACCACAGCTTCAATTGTGAGTGTCAAGGTCAAAATCTAAGATCAGGTACTGCAGCACTGAAAAGGGTCAATGGGGGGGGAAAAAAGCCCCCATGGCCAATCCGAATTCTGGTTCATCAGATTTGCAGTAGCGCATGACGACAGACCAACTATCTCCATATTTTGAAGTTTCATTTCTCAAAATTGGTGGAACAGATCTACACCAAATCACAAAAAGCTAGCCTTTGAAGCCAGTTTTGGGAAATCTCTTTTTGTCTGCCCCCACTTGACAAATCGCCACAAAACTTCCCTGGAAGATTAGATAGTTTAATTATTTTGTTTTGGAAAGCTTTGTAAAGATTTTTCAAATGGCACTAAAGTTATCAGCAGAACAAAAAAAGTTTCCTATGGAAACTCTGACTTAACTATAACAAATACTTAGAATAATAATGAAGTTCTAGAATACGTTATATGCGTACAAAAAGAAACAAAGAGGTGCAATCCCAAAAATTGCAAAACAAAATATACAAAGAAATGTAGATATATAATGTATGTATGCTCCATAGTGTTGTGTTTGGATGTTTGCAGCTTGTTTTTCTACAAAGAAATTTGAGCCACACTACCTATTGTGACTCCACCATTGGTTCGCTTCAGATTGTGTTTTTTTTTGTCCACCTAGCTCCGACAATTGGGATCGCGCTCCGGGAACGACGTGTTCCATGTGTGTTTTTTCGGTAACAGCTACTCACGTTTCTAAACTTGCCACCAGAACAACATTACTGTGTGCCAAGAGATTCTCCCCACAACTCTAGGGTTTTGAACGCAGCAGTTACTAACCATTACTCTTCAATGCACTCCTCCTCCTGGCTCCAGCACTTGACAAACCTCATGTCTTCTCAGTTGTCCTAGGGCGAGGGTATGGAATATACAACCTTCCAGTTCCGCCCTAGGTGTAACATCAAATACTCCTATGGTGGAAAACATTGTGTGTCTAATTTGCGTCTCTCACCAGACAATGAGAAATCCTGTTACAATACCCGCACCTTGTTCTGTAAGAAGACCCTCTGGGACTGAAGGGAGAGGTAGTGGTCTTGCCACAAGAAGCAGCAACAAGCCACCTGGTAAATGCTAGACATCTTCAGGGCCAAAGACTTGCCTGGCACTGAAGAACAATAGGTCTTGTCCTATGACCTTTCATTAGTGCAAGGAGGAGGGAGTCTGGGGCCCATCTTCACAGAATCCAATGAGACAGAGGGGGAGGAGTTACACTAACTCACTGCCAAGTCACCAGAGGGTACTCTACATCTCCATATTAACTGGATTGCTCAGGTCACCCATGAATAACTTTAAAGAACCCATAAAGGCAGAAGTGGTCACAATCAAGGTTGGAAAAATACCTCTCAACCCAATGACTTTCTCTGTGTCTGTGGCCAGATCGTCCTGACTCATTAGTTGTGCACACCGCATGTAAGAGAGTGTCCACACAGACAACAGGTGATGCTCAGCTATCCGATAAGGAGTCCAAGTGTTTAGACAAAGCAGGCAAGAGGAAATGAAGGAGCTGGTCAACACACATCCCAGAGGCCCACAGGAAATGAGTGCAGGCATTAGTTGCTGAGGGAAGGACCGTCAGCAATGAAAATATAAGATGTTCCCTTGACACAGTGGATAGTGCCACTAGAGGGATTAACACCAGCATCCTCCTCCACAGGCATGGTAGGCATTTGTTCGGCCCCCAGGTGCACCCGATGCTTTGAAAAAATGACAAGCATTGGCTAAGCCAATAGGTTTCTCCTTTGGGACCCAATGGCTTTGTCAATGCATTTAGCAAAACTGTATCCTTGACGATGTGCAGCATGGCTAAAAAAGGAGAAAAAAAAGCTTGACTTTCTGTTTACCAGTCCCGGTTGGCTCTGTAAACAAAATGAAAAAAGCAGAACAAGCAGGTGGGGGAGCAACACTGAGGGGGCAGAATCATGGAGGACGGGGTAAGGAATCAATGTGTGGGCATGGTGGTAGAAACACTTGGTGGGTGGGAGCACATAGAGGGTGTAGGGAGGGAAGCAAACAGAGTAATTTAGAGTGGGGTAAAGCAAACAGGCAAGAGGAGTGCAACATGGTGATAGGTGAGAAGCACATGGGGGAGAAAACATCAGGAGGAGGAGAAGCACAGAAGGGCATTCAAAAGGTGAGAGCAGGCAGAAGACCATGGGCAGAGAAAGAGAAACACCAGTGCTGTGGTGGGGCAGAAGTACACAAGGGAAACCGCAAGAAATAAATAAACACTCTTGTGAAGCGCTTGAACAAAAATAATAGGGGCTCCTAAAAAAGTGAGCAGCAGAAGGACATAATGCATCCATAAACTGATGAGCAGGAAATAAAGTCCATACAAGCTAACAAATAAGAAGCAAGCACATGAGTGCCAATGAAGCCAACTAATGGTAAGCAATGGCCAGGTGCTAAGTCCACTGGAAGCTGACCATACGCAAACAGCGGATGTGCTTTATAGTACGTGAGACCTAAAAAAAGACACTAACATCACAAAGTTCATAAGTGTCCTCCAGTTATCAGTCCCAGATTTGCCTTTTTGCAGACAGCAAACCAGGGGTGGTGTTAAACAAGTGGTATCAGGCCAGCAACCTTAACAATCCCAACAGCCATTTTATAACCCTCAGTAAACTAAGATCTTTTAGGGCCTGCAAAAGTAATGGGTATGTCAGATGTGGCTCCACTAGAGGCACCTCTACAGAACATTACAACCTCCCCATCCATCCTACCCAATCATATGACACCTGGCAGATGCAGGCTGAGGTACTTCTCTCTTCAGTGGGAAAACATCCCCTAAGATCAGTGGGTTCTTTACATCATCCAAGGGTACTGCCAAAGAATTCCACACCATGCCACCCAACATACCATCCAACCCCTACATACACCACTGGTTACACCTCCAGCTCCTAGAGGAAGAGGTTGAAGTACTCTTTGTAAAGGGTGCTTTCGAGCTGGTGCCTGTCAACTCATTATATTCCCCAATTATTTTAATGAAGTGGTATGGAAAACACACTTTTCAAGTTTAGCTAAAAGATGAGAATGTCTCAGTCTTTCTAACACTGCTTTAAAATGTTTCAAATGTATTTCCGGGGAATTAAAGTAAATCTATATATCGTATAAATACATATACAAAATAAATCCCAAAATCTTCTTTGTACTTTCCCAAAAAAAGGTAAATAAAAGAAGCAGCTGTATCTTTACAGAGCCCGAAAGTCATGACATTATATTTAAAAAGTCAGATTAGGTGCGAAACGCTGGTTTCTATTGATCGCTCTCTCGGATTGTAACTAAACAATATTTTCCCCTCCAGTCAACCTTGGTAATAATCGTTGCCGGTATTATCTGATCTAAATGAACAGGTGTTAAGGGAGATGGGTACATGTTTTAACTGTAATCCTGTTGATAGATGTGTAATTTATTTGTGTTCTATAACTCAACCCCTTTCTAGGGCACACAAAAGAATAAGGGAGAAGGGAATGTGGAATCTGACTGCCTAATACCCCGGTTAGATAAATTTGCATCTAAGTACCTTCTGAGATATTCTGTTTCAGATTCTGTAGGTGCATGCATATGCCTACATGGTATAGATACCCCAGGTTTTAAATCAATTTTGCAATCATAATCTGTTTATGGGAGTAACACACTTGGTATTTTCTTATCAAACACATCATGAAATTGTTCATAACAAGATTCCAAGGTAAAATATATATATATATATATATATATTATCTACTGGCGGTCGCCAGCAGATAGTTATAGTTAGGACCTATTTTCCATAGGAAATCCGCAACATTCTATTCCCAATAAGTCTGGCGCCGGTTGATGAATCCTCGCGAAATTGTCCAAACTTTTGTCCAGCTCCACTCCGCTCCTACCCTGAAAGTTTCATGGTGATTCGTAAAGCGGGTACCGAGAAAAAAGGGGGTCCCAAAACGCGTTTTCCCCATGCAATTTCCCATAGGATCTGTTGTCGCAGCTACAGTCCGAACCGCTGAACGGAATGACACCAAATTTGGCAAAGAGGTAGTCCTCAGTTCAGACTCGTGCCTTTTGCATAAATGGTGTGAATCTGTTCATTAGTTCCTGAGAAAATTAGGGTAAAAAAGTTAGTGATATCTATGGCCGGGGAGGATCCACGGACCCTACCCGCACCGTAAGCGCACCCTCCCCAAATCAAGCGCGCACCCTCCAGATCGCGCGCTGAATGCTAATTGGCTGTCGAGTGTCTGTCTACATTCGAAACCAGGAACTGTTGGCGGCCATTTTCTGCCTCGGTAGAAGCGAGGCTGAAGAAGCAAGGGGAATAAGTGTGTAAAACATAAAGGGGGCAGAGTGAAAATACTCTGACCCTCTAGAGGTACTTAGGGGGTCCCAGAAGGACCCCCTGGGGCCCCCTTTTTTATTTTTTTATTTTTAAATGGTGAAATGTGTGCAGGGTGCGCGAATCCCATCGCATTTGGTGCACTGATCCTCTTGCGTTGGGTGCGCGGATCCTAGGAATTTTTTTTTTAAATAAGACAAGAAATCATTGGTTGTATGACAACTTTCTACACTGAAAGGTAGGGTGTATATTTCTGTTTTTTAAACGCATGATTCTTATTGGTTAACAAAAACTGATTGTAAGGAACATTATATATGATAAGCTGATATGTTGAAAAGTCAAGCACACTTGCTGTCTTGTTTAGCAACATTGTGTGCTGAACTTGTGACCTGTGTGCTCAGTGCAGTGTTCCATGACCTGTTTCTATGGTAACAGGCAGAAGGCAGATTGGGGGAAGGGTTGAAATGTATTTCATTTGGAAGGGGTTGAAATGTTTAACCAATAGAAATGTGTGTTTGCTTTTGAACTTATGTGTGAAGGATTGTGATTTGATGTTTACATGTACATGTGTGGAAAATGAAAGGGAAACTTTGCCATTCTTTGTTTTTGCTGAGAGGTGCACAGTGCAGAGATTCTGTATAAGAAAATCTGGTGTGTGACTGATATCTGGTGTGTGACTGATATACTTCTTAATCTACAAAACAACTTGAAAGGTGAGTTATTAAATTGTGAGGGGATGTATGTAGACTATTTTGATTTTAATCAGACTAATGTATTTCTCCTGCTAAAGTTTAGGGAGTACTTTTTTTCTCTACAGTCTTATTGACAGTGTGTGTGCATTTAGAAGCCATTCTGTGATAAGCATTTGTGTTTTTCATGTGTTTACAGACAAATAACTGTGCTGTTTTTATATTTTGGTAGAATTAGAAACCAGTCATTGTTTATGAATTAGTGAAATGAGTTATGTTTCTATACTAAAATGTAGTACTCCTTCTAGATGAAGAAATGTGTTTTGGTATAGTGCAAGGGATAGTGTTGTTTGTCTAGAATCACACATTGAGTATGTGTGCATTTGGGAACCACTGTGAGAGAAGCATTTGGTAACATCGTGTATTTGCTGACAGATAACTGTTTTAAAACCTGTCATGTTGTCAAGTTTTAGTAGCATTAGAAGCCAGTCTTTGCTTATGCATTGATAAAATAAGTCATGCTTTGACACTAATTGCTGTACTTTAATATGTAGATTGTGTGTAGTCTCCTTACCCCTTGCACAGTAGTGAATGAGTTTTTGTAAGCTGCTAGGGATAGTGTTGCTTATCTAGAATCACACTGTGAGTCTGTGTGCATTTGGGAACCACTGTGAGAGAAGCATTTGGTAACATCGTGTATTTGCTGACAGATAACTGTTTTAAAACCTGTCTTGTTGTCAAGTTTTACTAGCATTAGAAGGCAGTTTTTGCTTATGCTTTGATTAAATGAGTCAGGCTTTGACACAAAAGTGCAGTCCTGAAATATGTAGATTGTGTGCAGTTCCCATATCACTTCCACTGTAGTGAATTAGTTTTGGTAAACTCCTAGGGATAGTGGTGCTTGTCTAGAATCACACTGTGAGTCTGTGTGCATTTGGTAACCACTGTGAGAGAAGCATTTGGTAATATCGTGTACTTTCTGACAGATAACTTTTTTTAAACCTGTCACGTTGTCAAGTTTTAGTAGCATTAGAAGCCAGTCTTTGCTTAGGCGTTGATTAAATGAGTCATGCTTTGACACTAATGTGCTGTACTTAAATATGTAGATTGTGTGCAGTTCCCATATCACTTCCACTGTAGTGAATGAGTTTTGGTAAACTCCTAGGATAGTGTTGCTTGTCTAAAATCACACTGTGAGTCTGTGTGCATTTGGGTAAGGATTGTGATAGAAGCATTTGGTAACATCGTGTATTTGCTGACAGATAACTGTTTTAAAACCGGTCATGTTGTCAAGTTTTAGTAGCTTTAGAAGCTATTCTTTGCTTATGCATTGATAAAATAAGTCGGGGTTTGACACTAAAATGCAGTACCATGCACTATTCTCTTCACTGTGCCAGAACTGAAAATTTAAAAGTTTTACCCAGGCACTGTCCTAGCAGTAGTCTGATGATTTAGTCAGTTTCCAAGTACTCATGTTGTGAACCATACATTACCACATAGACTGCTTCAAATGTCTATGCAGTATGCATGCAGTCTTCTAACATACTATACACTTGTCTTTCACACCTTCAATTCCCTAGTCAGTATCCATACAGTCCAGCAAACATCCTGTCACTCCCTTTGCACTCCTCTAGTGACCCATTCAGTACCAAGTACTAATCCATTCACTGTGTCAAAAGCCAACCATTATAATTTCACCCAGGCACTCTCCTTGCAGTACTCTAATCATTCCGTCAGTACTCAAGTACTCATGCAGTGAGCCAGGCCTTAGCACATAGACAGCTTCAAATGCCTATTCACTATGGATGCAGTCCTCTAATCACCTACACAGTTGGCTTTCACACCTTCAATTCCCCAATCAGTACTCATACACTTCTTGCAAACACCCTGTCACTCACCCAGTGTGTCTCCTTATAGTACTGTAATCATTCAGTCAGTTAGCATGTAGTCTTTTAGTGAGGTAGGCTTTAGGGCATGAACTGCTTCAAAGTAGTATCCACTATGTATGTAGTGTTTTAACCATCGTCACACTTGTGGTTCAGGGCTATAGTTTCTTAGTCAGTTTTTATGTAAAATGTGTTTGTACAGTAATGGAATAGTATCAATTTGAAAGTTATTAATATACATTTATTTGTAATTCTTTTTTACAGATACTGTTTTTCAACGTAAAAATAGAGAAATCATGCCAGAAGAAAAATAAAAGAAACTCAGAAAGGCGCAGGAGCAGGAGTGTTTCTCATCCGTTTGCACTCTTCTCGTGCAAGATTGTTCGGCCTTAGGTGTTTCATCATACTTGCCGTGCCGTACGAGTATTTCTTGTTAGGATCCCCTCGCGACAGAACTCTTTTGCAAATCTTGCACGTGACCAAGGTGGCATTAGTCTTTGTTTGCCCCTTGGGAAAAGTAAAAAATGTCCGCACCACTGAAGAAAAACATTGTGGGCGTGGTGCCTTCTCCAAAAATGTATCCTCAGATTCGGTGAATATTTTAAAGCGGCAACATTTACAGTTTTTGTAAGTTAAACTTATAAAATGTTGTTAGCCGTAAGCATTTTATATATCTGTGATTTGTATCTTTTGGTATTTTGCTGAGAATAGCATGTTGTTGTTTTTTTAACAATCTTTCTGATTGTTTTTCTTTTTGCCCGCTGTTAAGTGATGAGTACGATTGAAATCACTATTTTTAGTGAAAATCAATAAATTCTGAGAACAGCAAAAAAGGCAAACAAATTAATTTGTGGAAATTATGCTGTGTTGTAAAAAATGTATTATTACATGTTATAATTTTTTTTTCCTTTTCTTTCACAGATCCAAATTTTAAAATAAGCAATTTATATGAATTTATATTGCAATGAAAATCTGAAAAAAATGTATACCATTTTTTATTCCTATTACTGTGAAGGTAAGTTTAACTAAGTCTCAATATGCAGAATGAGGAGGTCTGCAAGAAGCTACAAAGTTGAAACACGTTTCTAAAAACCCTCTGTTTATACCTATGTAGTTTTGAAATCTGACCATAATCAGATATCATGTGACCTGCAAAAAAAAAGATTTGAGGGGTTCATAATATTTCCCATTGTACCTATTGAAGGACCACAATCATTTCAATCATTCTTCTTTGAACATCTTTGCAGACAAAACTCTGTGCTTACCTTCTATCATTCGCAAGGAATTTTAAAACCAGAAATATGTCACTTTTTGTAACGTAGTTATTGCGCAAGACACTCTTTCGTATTTACAAAGAGGAAAAGGCACTCTGTGCCCTTTTTATACTCCATGTAAATACAACCTCATTATGCACACCAGTTTGCGTTGAAAGGGTGTTCTAGAAGTGGTGTTGTGCATGATTGCACTAAATACTCATAGAACAAGACACATGTCTAGATTTATCAGAAATCATAAATCTCGATATGTGTGTGAATGCTGCACCATTCTAAAATTGGTGTAGGAAAGCACAACAAGGAGAATCGTTTTCATTTCTCCACATTTTTATATCTTCAATGCATGCTACAATGCTCAGCATACATTGAAAGAGAAAAATGCCTTTACTGATTGTTTTTGTACAGGAACGTATGTCTTTCTGCACAAAAACAAACAGCACATGGCACAGATATCCTTGCACCATGGTGCAAGAGTGCCTGTGTCCCCACATGGCTGCAGTTTAAGCAGCCGTGCAGAGAGAACCATAGATTTGCAACATATTTATGTACATATGTTGCATCCCTGTGCTTCGGAAGTACTACAGCACACTGCAGTTAAAGAGGTTACTGTGTGATGCTGCAGCACTTCCTCATAGTTCTGCACTTACATATTCACCATACGCTACTAATTCATTCAGTCAATTACATACTACACATACATTCATCTAAACTTTCACACACTAACAAAGAAATTTTGCTCTTTTTTTAAACCAGGAAAGATAGTTCTTACAAGAACTTTTTTTTTTCTTTTTATTTTTTTTATTTTTTGGGGGGTTTTCTGAACAATTTGTAAATTTTTTTGGTTTTTCTGCAAAAAAACAAAAACAAAACAGGAGGAACCAAACAATGAACTTAAGGGAACAGTAAAAAAAAAACAACAAAAAAAACCTAGCAAATGTGACTTTCTTGCCGGCGGCAGATCAGACCGATGGACTGCTCACCGTAGCACAAAGTCGCATTGCACTTAGTGCAGAGCACTTTTAAAAATTGAAATTGAGGACGGATGTCCAAATTTTGGGCTGATGGATGCACTCTTTAAGTGCTCGGCTGCGATGAGGTGGAAGGTGCAGGAGTGTTTCTCATCCGTTTGCACTCTTCTCGTGCAAGATTGTTTGGCTGAAGGGTCCTAGGTGCTTCATCATACTAGCCATTCCGCACGAGTATTTCTTGTTAGGATCCCCTCGCGACAGCACTCTTTTGCAAATCTTGCATGTGAACAAGGTGGCATTGGTCTTATTCTGCCCCTCTGGAAAAGTAAAACATTTTCACACCACTGAAGAAAAACGTTCTTTGCGTGGTGCCTCCACCAAAAATTCATCCTCAGATGTATGAGGAGATGCAGGTGATGCCTGCTGCCCTGAAGCCATTTTTAGTTGAAAAATGTTAGAGCTAAGTGTAAACTTAGTCTAAAAAAATCTTCTTCTCTGCAAAGAGATGCTCCTCCAAAGAAGAATGATTGAATTGGGTGGGGTCTTTCAACAGTTAGAAGAGGAAGTATAATGAACCAATCAAATCTCTTTTTTGCAGGTCACATGGGATCCGTGCACCCTGCGCATACGCAGCACGCACCCAGCGTGCATCCGTGAAATTGAATTAAAAAAAATTATAGGATTAGATGTAAAAATATATTAGTTTTAAGACTAGTTTAGAGTTTGTCTTCAATTAATATTCACATGAAATACATATATATATGTTTTTTTAAATGTTAAATATTTTGCGGGATCCGCACACCTACCGCGTCATAGACGCAGATGGCGCATCGCGGAAGTGCGTAAACGCCGATGTACGTAACACGAACGTGTCGCGTATAGGCTGGGAGTCGCGTACCTGTCGCATTGCGATCGCGCACTAAACACGTACCCAACGCATATCATAACGCGTAGGGATCGAGAACGGTGCGCATAGGGTGCGTGGATCCAAAAACATGGGGAAAAAAATATATAAAATTAAGTTTTGAACATATAGTTAAAGAAATATTTTTAAAAATATAAAAAAATGTTTGAAAAACCCAATAAAAACAAATCATATTTTTTAATTTTTAAAATAATTAATAAAAAATAAATTTAACAAATGGTGATAAAAAAGAATTTCAAAAAAACATAATTAATGAAATTGACACACTGAATTTGAAAAATATAGAAATCCAATGAAAATCATTAAACATGATATCTTTAGAGATAAGTTATAGATCGGAATTAGCATTTAAAAATCCTTTGAAATTCACTGAAAAAACCATAGGTTTCATGCACGTTATAGTTAGGAATTGGCATTTAAAAAACCTTAGAAATTCACTAAAAAAAAACATAGGTTTCAGGAGCGTTATAGTTAGCTGGACATTTCCCTCGTACAAAACCCTAGAAATTCCCCTGTTATAGTTAGTTCAGCTAACTATAACTCGCGCCCCCGCAATGCACTGCTGATGACGTTGCATATTACATCACTCATGATATGGTCAGTGACATCACTGATGACATCTCAAATGACATCACTGATGACATCATCCGTGTGATAAATTAGTGCATCTTCTCACACCCTAATAAAACCTTTGATACACCGACTCAAAATTTCAGACGGCCATTCTCAAAACCATAGATACTCCAATACCAATAACTACATACCCACTCATTGACAGTTAGGTCTACATACATCTCCACTCACTCACCTTTACAGTCACTCATACTTAGTCACTCCGTACAAGACTATCATATGCATTTATACACCTATATAGACACTCACACACCGCCAATCATCCATTGAGGTACTGACACACCTAGTCAGTCATGCAAATAATTAAACACCGTCCAATTTACTCACCTATACAGTTAAATACACTCAAGTTCACTTACTCATAAAAATACTAAGAAATTCTCTTATACAATTACTAATACAAGCACACACTCATCCATACAGCCACTCCCGCAATCACACACTCACATATAGATAGTTATATACTCTTACACACATATACACTGCGTTTCACATGTGTAGTTACTCACACTTGTACAACTGAGAGATACATTCAATCACTAACACACCCATACATACACTCACCCAACCATAAAGTCCATCACAATTGCACTCTTAAAACCATGCACCCACTGAATCACCCTCTCACTCATCTATGCACAGAGTCACACACACCTTACCCACACAAACATTCAGTCACCCATACAGATACTCAGACAACCAATCAATAACCCATATAGACACTCATATAGCTATTCACAAAACCATGCAGCCACTTATACACCAACACACAGACACATACAGACATTCACACAGTTTAGTCACTAGTCTGCAGTAAGATACATTTAATGACTCACTTATAGAGTCAGTTACGCACCTAGAAAATCACCCATTCACTCACTTGTACACCCACTCATTCTTCCATAGGCCTTTCACTATAAATATATAAAACATATTTAAACTTTTCAGAAAAGCACACATTCACTGGATGATGTCATCAGTGATGTCATCAGTGATGTAATGAGTGATGTAATATGTGACGTCATCAGCAGTGTATTGCGGGGGCGCGAGTTATAGTTAGCTGAACTAACTATAACAGGGGAATTTCTAGGGTTTTGTATGAGGGAAATGTCCAGCTAACTATAATGCCCCTGAAACCTATGTTTTTTTTTGTGAATTTCTAAGGTTTTTTAAGTGCCAATTCCTAAGTATAACACCCCTGAAACCTTTGGTTTTTTCAGTGTATGTATATATATATATATATATATATATATATATAGATAGATATATAACCTACTGGCGGTCGCCAGTAGGTAGTTATAGTTGGGACCAAGTTTCAATCGGAAGAGCATATTTTATTTTGCTTATAACTTTGGCGTTGTTTGATGAATCTTCATGAAATGTTCCAAACTAATTCTTTGTTCATATCAGCTCCTATGTTGAAAGTTTGGGGGTGATTTGTCAAGGGGGGGCGAGAAAAAAGGGGGGTCCCAAAACATGTTTTCTCCATGTTAATTTCCATAGGAAACTTTAGACAAGGCTACAGGTAGAACGGGTGAACGGAATTACACCAAATTTGGCAGGGAGAATGGTCTGGGTCTAGAAAGCACACTTTTTTCATTTGGTGTAAATCCGTTCAGTAGTTCTGGAGAAATATCGAAATTTACAGATATCGATATTTGGGAATTCTGCCTTCTGATTGGCTGAGGTGTTCGGAGCACGAGCGTGCTGCTTATTGGCTGCGAGCGGTTGCAACTAGGAAGTGTTGGCAGCCAGTTTGTGATTCCTTTGAAGCGAGTAAGGGGAAAAAATGGCGGAAAGAGGAGGGTAGGAGCGGTGTGAGCTCTGTGGGGTGGTTAGAGTGTGCTATACAGGGAGTGTGAAGTGAAGTATTCACCCCTAGCAGTGTCAAAGTGCTGTTTTGACCAGAGTGAGATGGTGCTGAGGTGAGGTGCCGGTACACTCTGGGATGAAACCGTGAGCGGAATGCTGTAAACTGATGTGCTCTGGGCGCTGTAGCATACTGGCCACTGTAGCATAGCTGTGCAAGTGGTGTTAGTATGGGTTTAGACTATAGCGGGAGTGGGAAGCAAACTACTCACGCCTACCGGTCTGAAGACTCGAATGGAGCGTTTTAGCAATCCGGAATGAAGAAATAATTGTGAAGAATATAATGCAAAATGTTGCAATGCCACAGAAGACAAATGGTGAAATCCGGTGTGTTTAAGAAAGTGGCTGTGTGGGAGAAAGCGATGGAGTCTGCAAGTTATATAAAAAGTGTCTTTATGTAAGTGCCATAAATGGAACCACTGGTGCAAGAGCTAAGGCATCCAGCTGAGGCAAACTCCAATCGCTTCTGCTGTATTCAATGCTAAGCTCTGCATCAGTCAATTCCACATTACATGTTACAGTTCCATGTGACATAAACAATACCTATTAGACATGAATGACTGTAAATTGTAGAATGAAAATAAAGGTAGCATACAATTACAACACTGTGCCAACAAGTTACTAAACAATGTCATGTTTTTTTATCTTGATCACCAGTTCGTGAGCTGAGGATGAGCTAATTTGTGTGAAAGGGCTTCATGGATAAGAGGCAGGCAAAGAAACGGGTGTACAAAAAATAGATAAGGTTTCAAAATGGATGTCGGGTTTAGGCTAATTTAGCAAGTTAATAGTGTATTTGCATCCATCCCTGGTTAGTGTGGAGAGGTAAGGGCCAATAATCAAAACAGAGTTCAAATGCCTAAGCATACTTAGAAAGTTATTATATGAAAATAGTTAAATTGAAGTGTATTAAAAAATTTAATAGGAAAAAGTCAAATAAGTTGGAAAAAATCAATCCAAGAATAAAGTGAATTTCTTACAAGTCTTGGAGATTGCAGTCCGGAAGTTCTTCAGTGGCTTGAGATGCATAATGTTCCAAGAGGCATTTGTTGTCATCGTGTGAGAAAAGCGAAGTGATCCAATTCATATTCTCGAAAGGACAGTAATGTTCCTCGAATGTTGGAGCGGCAATTTGAATTGGCAGGCAATCTGCGATGTTGTCAAAGGTCGCACGTTGCAGGAGATCTTCGCGGCTGCGCAGAAATCCCATTCCGCCAGGATACCTTTTTGCGTTGCATCCGCCATTGCTCCACTGCCCGAACAATCAAGTTCATGGTTTTCAAGATACTTCATTACCTGCTGGATATCGGGAGCGTTTGCTGGGATGTTGGCAAGGCATAGATCCATTCGCCAGCCGATTGGGCAAGTTTTGCAATAAAAAGATGGTTGCACGCAGATTGTATATGTGTAAATAAATGTCATGTTGTAGCTGGCTCCGATACTCGATAGAGGCAGGCAGCTGAAAAGTTGTTCCATTTTTTCACGGTATTGATGTAGCTTCGCGTAGAGGCGTATTCTGTCGGACATGCTTGTTACCACAGGGAGTGCAGCTTTTTTTAACAAGCTAAAATAGTAGTAGGATGGCCGCAAACAGAGCGAGAATTATGGGCACTGTTGCTGTTATTCCAGAGATAATCGAATGAATGAAGTCTGGTATTAGACTAAAACAGTTTGAAAGCCTGTGAGAAGGCCGGAGGAGACAATGTTAAAGTGTGCCAGACCTTAAATGTCAGATGTGTTGAAAATTGTGTAACAATTCACAATGGGGATATGGGAGATTCGCATTTAAAAGGGAGTGTATTTTACTTGAAGTTCGTGCTATCTGCAGTCGATAAATTACTTTTGGAGAAGTGAGGGACACTTCTGTTTGATATAAAAGCGTTTTCAGTTTGCTCCGTTTAATAAAATCTGTTTTCAAAGTAGGTATTGAAGGTCAAGTTGAACTTTGGGGGTTACTTTGTGTGGGTGGGAATAGAGATTGCCAGAAGAAGTTATCCGGTTTGAAACAGTAAGGACATACGGTATGCCAGCTCACATTGCGTAGCAGTCCATGTTATTAAGTAGCAGATAACTGCTGATAGAAAGCTGTGTGAATGTTGGTCTGATTGTGGGAGTTGGCATGCTTTTAAGAAAGCATGCACAATTGGGGGCTGTAAGCTTAGAAGCGTTGTGCAGTTGGACATTCTTGCACAGTAATGAATGATTGCCATTGTGGTCCCACTTTTCACCTGTGAGAAAAACTTTGGTATCCTCTTTAAGGCAGCGATATGTAAATGGGAGAAACCACTGCTCGTGAATAAACGCGCTACCTTATATAATCACTTACAACATGACAAACAACATGTACACCTAGCAGACACAACGACACTACGTACTGTGGGAACCGTGGCTAGCCATGTACACAAACCAAACATGGCATGGCACCTCTGCCACACAATGCAGAATGCGGGGAGAGATGGGAGCAAAGTATGTGCGAAGGTGGCAAGTGGTTGTCGATTAGAAAGTATACAATGCAAAGTGTTGAGGGGATGGGCCGGACAGACTTGAGTATGCAGGGCACAGACATTTACATGTCAACATACACTGATGGTCTATTGAGTGAAGTCGACAGTGGACACAACCATGATAGTACAGTCAGTAGGGAAGATTACGAAAACATACGGTCTTAAAGCGTACGTGCCCCTTTCCTCCCCCCAAATCTTTAGTGTAGTGGGCTGGCTCAGCGTACGCAAGGCTAGCGTAGGGGTATGAATAAAAGGCACGTTTCTCTGGGTGTGGTTCTCTTCCGGAATGGCGAACATGTCTGTCAGGTCTGCTCAGCTTACACCGCCACGAGGCTGATGCCGTGAGTGAAGGTGGCTGCGGGAATAATGCTCTCAGCATGCTGCTACCCAGAAACCGTCATGGACGCTGCGACGCACAAATACCCCACAGTTCACCTTTCGACACCGTCGTATGTGAACGAGGGCCCACCACGTGCTGGCGGAAGCTCCTGGGCTGAGGTCTGTGAGCTGGGAAGGCTCCTGAGATCAATGCTGGCTATCGTGACACAGGCAGACAGCGCCCAGCCTGAGGACCAGCACCGTGGAGTGCTATGTATACTACTAACACAGTAGTCAAAGAGGTAGCAACAGTGAAACGGTGTCTTGATCCCACAATGGACGATGTTAGAACTACATCTGAGAGTGGAGATGAAGGTACTCCGTTCGACCAGGTGCAAGCAACTCTAGGGCCCAACAGTGGAACGGTGTCTTGATCCCAGAATGGACGATGTCCGATATTACCTGCTGCTTGTGTGTTTTCACAGAAGTCCCTCCGTTGAGGTGTATCAGTCTCTGTGCTTCCGTAGCAAAGTGCTGCACATGATCATTGAGCTTGGCTGACTGCAGTCGCTGGAGTACACCGTGGTACAGCAGGTCCGAAGAGTGAAACGGGGTCTTGATCCTACAATGTACGATGTTAGAACTGCATCTGAGAGTGGAGATGAAAGTACTCCCTTCGAACAGGTGCAACCAACTCTACGTCCCAACAGTGGAACGGTGTCTTGATCCCAAAATGGACGATGTCAGATATTACTTGCAGCTTGGTTTTGACATAACTCCCTCCATTGAGGTGCATTAGACTCTGTGCTTCCGTAGCTAAGTGCTGCACATGATTATTGGGGTTGGGTGACTGCAGTCGGTGGTGTACACCACGGTACAGCAGGTCCGAACAGTGGAACGGGGTCTTGATCCCACAATGGACGATGTTAGAACTGTATCTGAGAGTGGAGATGAAGGTAGTCCCTTCACCCAGGTGCAACCAACTCTAGGTCCCAACAGTGGAACGGTGTCTTGATCCCAAAATGGACGATGTCCGATATTACTTGCAGCTTGGTTTTGACAGAACTCCCTCTGTTGAGTTGCATCAGACTCTGTGCTTCCGTAGCTAACTGTTGCACATGATTATTGGGCTTGGTTGACTGCAGTCGGTGGAGTACACCATGGTACAGCAGGTCGAAACAGTGAAACGGGGTCTTGATTCTGTGATTGAGGATGTTAGAAGTTAAAGTTTGTGATAATTTGTGTGTACCCCCTCTGATCAGGTGCAACCAACTGCGTACTTCCGAATCCAATGGCACGTGGTTGTGAGGCTTTAATGACCACTGCCTCTGGCCTACACTGTGGTCAGCAGGGCTCACAATTCAGATCGAGTGGTGATTGTTTAATTACAGAATCCAGTAGGCAACTAACTACAATGTCTATTGAAATATACACAATAGCCTTTTAGTATACTTGCTTGAAGAAGTTTTTTAAGATGACTTGTAGGTCTAATACAATGACCAAATTCTTCTTGGTAGTGGTAAAGAACACTGAATAACAGTGTACACAGTGGACAGCAGAGATCACAATTCGAATTGTTTTGATTTATTTATTGCAGAGTTTTGTGTAATTTATGTTGTATTTTGTGAAGAGGAAGTGAGAAAAAGTATTCATGGAAGACTGTGCTCACTACTGCTTTCAATTTACACTGCAGACAGCAGTGTTCACAATTCAGATCGAGTCGCTATTGTAGATGACGCAGTCCTGTAGGCAAAAGACATTGCTCCAGTGCGCGCTCTGTCCGCACCACGCATACGCATCATCACAGGGTCCGCACACGGTTTTTGTTGCTTCGGTAACAGCAAACTGGGCAGCTCAAGTCAACGCCACGTGGCTGTGAGCCCTTGCTGACCGCTCTCAGGCCTACACTGCAGACAGCAGTGTTTGCAATTCTGATCGAGTCGCTATTGCAGATGATGTAGTGTTGTAGGCAACAGACATTGCTCCTGTGCGCTCTGTCCGCCCCATGCATACGCATCATCACAGGGTCTGCACATGTTTTTTTTGCTTCGGTAACGGCAAACAGGACCGCTCAAGTCAACGCCACATGGCTGTGGGCCCTTGCTGACCGCTCTTTGGCCTACATTGCAGACAGCAGTTCAGATCGAGTCGCTATTGCAGATGATGTAGTGTTGTAGGCAACAGACATTGTTCCTAGTACGGCCCGCCCGCAGCACGCATCATCGCTGGCTGTGCACATGCTGAATGCTTTTGATGTGGCTATCTAAGTGCACTAGACCTGGTAGACCCTTTATGATGCAATCCTTTTTGTGTATTATTTCAGATCTACTGCCTGTATCCTAGTATACCACAAGTTATGGTTGTTTTACGATAGAATCTTTTCTGTATTATTTCACATCTAGTGTCCCTACCTTACTGCAGCACAAACTATTGACCCTTTTATTATTGAATCTCTGTGTGTGATCCAGTGATTACTGTTGTAGTTGATGCTAGCAGCAACCATTCCCTGAGGGCTGGTTTGCACTCGCCCCACACGCATCCAGCACAGACGTCACTGGATATGTGACCTTGGTAATAAAAAGGAGTCGAGCGCACGTGCCTGTACCCACTTCCACTATCTATCTGTGTCCGTGTGTACATTATGTATGCATGATACTCCCCCTGGGCCGTACCATATTGCATTGTGCTGTGGACAGCGTATACAACCATGTTACCTCTGGCAGTGTGGAAAAGTTCTGTTATGTAGCTTTTAGATGCATGGCTATCGCAGGTGGAAGGCTGCTTTACAGAGCATGAATATTGATGAAGATGATGGTTGCATGTTTTGTGTAGTGCTAGATACGCGTACATAGCAAAATGTTTTCAAAAAAGCTCTGTAAGCAGAAGAGTCTCTGTGGCTAAAATGGGTGGGGTCCTCCAACTGTTACAATGGGAAATATTATGAACCAATCAAATGCTTTTCTTTAAGGTCACATGGCAATCGCGCAGCGAGCGCGTAAGGAGGCCGCACCCGACGCGATTTTGAGAAAATATTACCATAATATAAGTTTTACAGTGAAATATATAAATGTTTAAATTGTTTTAGATTATCGGTTGTTCTAATTTTGAGCCGGAAAAAAAAAATGAGGGAATGTCGTTCCCGGCGTGACACCATACGTCTGTGACGTGACACAGGGCCTGGCCACGTGCACTCGTCGCATATGCAACGCGCAGTGGGCGTGACCCCATACGTACATGACCTAAGGCGCGGCTTGGTACTGTGTACCCGTCGCATACCAAAGTAGCAGTTGGCGCGACCACATACGTATATGTTACGTGGGACGCGGTGCCACGAACCTGTCGGATACGAAATGCGCATCCTTTACAAGTTTAGCAATATGGCGGATAGGATTCGTGTGCTGATCGAGCTTGGTACACTACCGGTACGGGACTTCAGTTTTCTAAAAAATATATATATATATATATTATCTACTGGCGGTCGCCAGTAGATAGTTATAGTTAGGACCCTGTTTCCATAGGAAATCCGCAACATTCTATTTGGAATAACTTTGGCGCCGGTTGACGAATCCTCGCGAAATTTTCAAAATAGGTGGGGCGCTACGCTCCACTCCTACCCTGAAAGTCTCGGGGGGATTCGTCAAGCGGGGGCTGAGAAAAAAGGGGGGTCCCAAAACGCGTTTTTCCCATGCATTTTTCCATAGGACCTTTAGACACAGCTACAGCCCGAACGGCCGAACAGAGTTACTTGAAATTTGGCAGAGAGGTAGTCTACAGGTCAAGGAAGTGCCTTTTGCAGGTCTGGTGTAAATCTGTTCAGTATGTCCTGAGAAAATAGCATTTAAAAGCATATATATATGTGGGCGGAGCCTAACCACACATCTCATCCTGAGATCTGATTGGCTGTCAGCACTTCATCCAAGAAGTGTTGGCAGCCATCTTGGGACCAATATACATGATAGCACCTCATTAAAAAGCATTGCAGTTAATAGAAGGTTTTAAGACTTTAGTTACATTATAAATCATTTGTTGATGGTACCATACTCATTTTAGGAATTGTGGTATGTTCTAAGGTGATTTTACCATGTGAAAAAGCCTTCTGCTGGGATATCATGATTGAGAGAAAAATATTTTCTCATGCTTTTACCACAGAGGTTTGGAAGGTGATCTATAAGCTAAACTGAGAGCTTATTTTCTGTAAATTCACATTATCTTTCTCAGTCATGTGAGAATGAAGTCTGACATTCTCAGTAAAACATGTACATCCAACAAGGGCAGAGACTGTCAGTTGATTCCTTTGTGTTCTACTGCAGCTTCCCAGAGTGTTCCAAAGAACTACTAGAGCGCTAACAGTCCTACTTATGATAAACGTATGGCACACCTGAAGCCATCTTGCTTGGATTAAAGTGGTAACTCTTAAAACATTTAATTTAAAAAGGAACAAAATGAGGGGGTTCATTTTTCCATAAAAAGTATGATTAGTGCTGCAGAAAGAAAAATTAGGGCACATTTTGAGTGACTTCTCAAATCCTCTTCTATTTCATTAAAACATTCTGACATGCAGACTGAAACATGCACTTTCAATACCAGCATCAGTTTTCCCCGGTGAGCAGTAGCTTTACTACAGTGATCTAATGAGCAAAAAGAGTGCTAACATTCTGAATTTATGGCAAATGTGTGACACATCTGAATGCCTTCTTGATGGAATCAAAGTAAAAAACTGAAAGTATTTCCTACTGAGGAGACTGCAGTAAATGAGGAAATTAGGAAACTTCATAACAAATAAGTCTCCCAAGATGGCCACCAGAGACAAAAGAGCCCAAATGTAGCCCAAATATCACCCAGATGTAGCCCAAGTATAGCCCAATGACAGAATGTCCCAGAATGTTCTTAAAAACAACTAGAGCGCTTACTGTCTTCATTATGACAAAAGTATGGCATACCTGAAGCCATCTTGATTGGAATAAACTGGTAACACTTAAAACATTTAATTTAAAAAGGAACACAATGAGGGGGTTCATTTTGCCACAGAAATTATGATTGATGCTGAAGAAAGAAAATGAGAGCACATTTTGAGTGACTTCTCAAATCCTCTTCTATTTCATTAAAAAATTCTGACATGCAGACTGAAACATGCACTTTTAATACCAGGAGCAGACTTCCATGGTGAACAGTAGTTTTACTACAGTGATCTAATGAGCAACTAGAGTGCTAACATTAAGAATTTATGGCAAATGTGTGACATATCTGAATACCTTCATGAGGGAATAAAAGTAAAAAACTGAAAGCATTTCCTACTGAGGAGACTGCAGTACATGAGGAAATTAGGAAACTTCATAACAAATAAATCTCCCAAGATGGCCACCGGAGACAAAAGAGCCCAAATGTAGCCCAAAATCACCCAGATGTAGCCCAAATATAGCCCAATGACAGAAGTGTGCAAAACACTTATTATTTTGTGTTTTTGCAGTGTTATATAGTGCAGACTTGTCAGGTATTGGAGTGCTTTACATGAGCATTAGTTACATCACACAAGAACAAATTCATTTTGGTTGTAGACATGGGGAGACTAAGTGATTTGACCAGAATCACAGAATGTCGAGCTGAAGCAGAAACTTCAACCTGGTTCCCCAGTTGCAAAGTCTGCAGTTCTGGAAGTAACACCACATCCTCTCCCCTAAGTGCAACATTTAATCAAGTGTTCAACTGGATAAAAAAACATAAAGATAACAAATAATTTAAAAGTGCTTTGTCGCTATTTGAAAACTCAGAAAATATGTCCTTATTTTAGTCTTTTAGAGCACTAACCATAATTTTGATGCCAATAAGACCCTCTCATATATGTAATTTCTAAAGGAAATGCTCTAGGTATTACAGTTTTGATTACATCAAGATCATGTCAGGCGTTCCACACTTTTGTAATAAATATAGAATGTTAGCAATCTAGTTGTTCATTAGGATACTGTTGAGAGGCAGAGGCCAGGGGCACGGACTCTGAAAATTGAAGGCAGGTAGGAGGGTGCAAAGGCAACAATTTAACCACACTGAGCAGGCAGGAAGGGCCATGGAAGCACAACAGACTATGGAGGGCAGTGGAAAGGGGGGCAGGGGCAACAAACCAACAATACAGGACTTGCAAGAGAGGCTGTTGGAGGGAAGATCTATTACGGGTCAAGGAAGCTAGGGGCGGTCCCCAGAGCCCCGGGAGCCACCACAGAACTGAGCAGGAGAGTGAGTCAGGGACAAAAGGGGCACCTTAATTTGAGCCGGGGTACCTAGGAACGCTTGCTCCAAAAATGAAGAAAACAGACATATGAGACATGGAATTGGAGGCAGAATACAATGGCAGTTTAATGAGAATATGCAACTTCAAAGAAACCGCAGAATAGAGACATAAAGTACAAAATACAGAATCCAGATAATCATACAGCTGTCATGATATTCTCTGTATCTCAATTAATGTACTGACAGAGAGAAAGAGAAAACACATCTATAAATGCATCATGAGAAACAAGTTACACCAAGGAAAATGTTACCTAGGAACACTCACGTTTACTCTTAGAGCAAGCATTCCTGCAATTACAATACAAAATCTTTTAAATGCAAAAGTAAAGAGAACAATGGTTAAACATAACATGACATTTCATATAGGTAAAATAGAATAAGATACTTCAAGCAAAGCAGAGCAAGACATTTTAAGCAAAGGAAGACAAGAGCTCCCAGCTCTTGGGGAAAACCTGCACAGCCTGTTAACCTACATACAGACGGCGAGGTAGTCCGTCGATATCTGTGGGTGCTTCCTTTTTATATCATTTTGTGGGCTCCTTTGCACGCTACATCTACCTACGTATGCTACCCAAAAGCTTTGTCTGCAGATTTTACCAGACATTTCGTCATTTACCCACTTAATGCTGACAATGGACTGGGTGAAAAGGTCAGTCTCTCAGGCCAATCGCTTATCGTAAGTTCCATAGAGCAAGCAGAAAATAATGGGTATTGTACGGGAATTCAATATATTCATGTATAAAATCTCCTCAGTTCTCCTAACTTGACGCTCTGTGGTTGCCACTTCCTTAAAAGCGGGAAACCTGCCCAGGTAGCAAGTACCAGTCCAGGATGCAGCCTACTGTATGTCGACAGCTTCAGGGGGATGTTGAACTTTGATACCGAGCACGGAGCACTCGGGTAGGGTGGGGGCTACTAGTTTGGAGCAGAAGGCCTCGCAGACCTGCCTTCAGACTGCTATACACTAAAATTGCAGAGCTATGGTCAATTTAACAAAGAGGCCTACATATTGAACAGAAGGGCCTACACAGGGGTTTTATGCTGGCTGAGTGGTAAGGATGTCTCAGGATAATTATATAGCAACACAGGACCCGCTGGTCAATTTAATACGGCCTACAAATGCGGCTGGCAGGGCAAGGACAAGGGTCTCATACTTGAGGTGTGGACAGAACGGGCCAGGGGCCCCCTGTGATACAAAATCTACCCTCCTTCAAGGCTTTGGCAATGTAATAGACCATTGTGGGCAGAAGGAAGAGGCAATGGTAGTACAACCATACATGCCAACAGACCCGATTCAGCCAGGAAATGTCCAATGTTTTTAAGCTCAAATGGGCTTTATTTGATCTGTCTCCTGTCTACAATATCCTCTTTTTCAATGTAACTCAAAGGGGAAAATCAATACCCCAGTTTTTTTTCAAAATCTCCCTCTTACCAAGTTCAAAATGTTCGCAAGTATGGTACATTGGATCATGGAAGGAAATGGGATAGGGACATAGACTTGGATAACAGAGGACAGGAGGGACATGGAGAGGTGCACCAAACTGACCCTGCAGGGCAGGCATCAGGGTTTGCAGCAGCACAATACACCACACAGGGCATGCAGGACGGGAGTGCAGCACAAAAATCCATAGAAAGCAAGAGGGAGGGGACAGGACCATGCACATGGACAACAGAGAACAGAGGGGCAAGAGGCAATGGTAGCTAGCTGACCATAATGGACAGAGAGGAGAGAAAGCTGCAGCATAACAGACCATAAAGGGCAGGAGGGACGGATCAGGGGCATTACAATGGAACAGACAAGCCAGGAGGGAGGGAGTAGGGGTCTGCACATGTAAACAGAGGGCTGGGGGCAAGGGGGCAGGGCAGGAGCAGCAAGATAGCCATGAAGGTCAGGCAGGATGGGCACTAGAAGCAAGACACACCATGAAGAGCAACAGTGAGACTGTGATGGCATACACACAGACCGTGGAGGGAAGGTGGGAGGGGGTCAGGGGCAGCTAACTGACCACACAGGGAAGGTGGGAGGGGCCATGGCAGCACAGAAGACCATGCATGGCAAGTGGGAGGGTTAGTGGCAGCACAATGGCTATGATGGGCAAGAAGGAGGGTGCAGGGGCATGCACAAAGGACGATGGAGGATAGAAGGGAGGGTCAGGACCTGTGCACAGACAAGAAAGTTCAGGGGAAGGGACCTCACAACAGACCACACGGGGCAGGCAGGAGGAGCAGTTGCAGCACAACACACCAGGGAGGGCAGAAGGGTGTGGCAGTACAATGGACCATGTAGGACAGGAGGAAGAGGATAGGGGCATGGCTTGTGGACAGGCAGGGTGGAGGTGGCAGGGAAAGGTTACAGTCATCTGACAATGCTAGGCAGGTGGGAGGGGAGTGGCAGCTCAACAGAACACTCAGAGTAGATAGGAGTGGCAGGTCCATGGGACATGGTGGGCAAAAAGGATGGAGCAGGGGCATGCACAACGACATCGGAGGGCAGGGGGAAGGAGAATAGGGGCAGCAAGCTAAGCACAGAGTTTAAGCAGGAGGTCAATGATGGGACATAGAATTGGGCAATGGAGGACAGGAGGAGTGGACTGGTACATCATACTAAATTGAGGGCAGTGGCAGCACATCAGACCATGCATGGCAGGAGGGAGGAGGCTAGTCCATGGATTCACACAACAGAGGATAGGGAGGAGGGGGATGGGGCAGCAAGCTAACTGTTCAGAGAAGGCGGGTATTAGGAACTTTATTGTTTTTAAAACATTGTGTCTGTGCGAACTACTTAAAATATGAACAAGTATGCAGCATAATCTCACTTTTATTCAGGAAGAAGAGGACGTTTGTGACTGTGACTCCGGGCTCACTTGGCAGAAACACCCCCTGACCCTCCACCCCCTATCGCAAAATGTAATGCCCGTGAAAAGGGTAGGTGAACACAGTGTTATATAGAACATAGTCCTGAGAGCAGGATTGAAAATGAAAACTAGATATAGTGTATGGTATAAACTATGCACCAAAATGTGTGATATAAGATGAACCGGGCGTGAAATATAATATGCAATACATTGTGCGCAATGACAGATTCATTGGAGAGCGCGAGATAGCACAGGCACTAGCGCGTGCTATGCGATATGCGCCTTGGAATGTAATATGCACAGGGCAGTGTTGTGTAACTTAACTAGTCTCTAAAGTTGTAATATAAAATATGTGCTGGGGAGTGTAACGTTGCATATGCACTGTGACAAAGATATGGATCCCAGATTGTAATATGTATGGCATAGCACTGTGCGTTATAACATAGGCATCGAGGAAGGCACGTTAGATGGGGCAATATAACCCGTGCGAAGACAAGTGTGGTATGACATATTCACGGGGTGGTGTTACAGTGCACATGGGCTAGAGAGTGTCATAGCATATGCACTAGCTAGTGGAATACAACACAGAGGTGTGTGGCACTCGGCAGGCAATGGTGGGTGTAACACAGCATTGGGCTCTGTCAGGAGCGCGCTGTGACTCTCAAGTGATGTTCGTCCCCTTTCCAGAGAGTAAAATAAAAAGTATTACATATCCAGCAGTGGATGTGTGTTTTATTAACCGTGAGGGGGGTTTCTTGCATAGTTTTGGTCGAATCTTTGTTGAATCCCCTTTGAATGGCTTGGTGTGCATGTGTATTAAATGTGCCCGTCAATAGCTACCCATGTTTGTATAAATAAACGACAAGGGTGTCTGCCGGGATTAGGCACGGTAGGGCATCAGACATGTCAGAGCTTCACTAGTGGTGTAAATACATTCCACGTGGATTCATTGCATGCATAGTCGCCTTTTAATGAATATCACGCAAATCGTCATGGTGATAGGTACGTACGGTTTGTCCAGCATGTCCTAGGTGTGTCTATAAATATATATTTTTTTAAAATAATAAAAAACAGTGGCCGGCCCTGGGGATTGGGGTCAAAAAAATATAATTAGGAGACAGGCCCTGGGGGATGGGGTCATCAGGGCCAATACATTAGAATAAGAAGGGGAACCACACAGCCCCCCTTCTTAAAAAATTAAAATAAATAAAAGGCTGGCATCGTGCCGGAGGCCATGACCCCTCCGTGCAGCTCTCTGCAAACGCGCCCCCAACAGGCATCTCCAGTATGCGCCAGGGAGCTGCGCTGCAGACAGGTGTTCTGAGGCCAAGCCCCTTTTTACACCTCTCTGCAACGCAGCTCTGTGGCGCTTACTGGAGGTACCTAGTGGTCTAGTTTGACCCTAGGGACCCTTAGGATTCAAGGGGACTTAATCTCTCAACTTAGAACAGCCACAGGGCGCGTTTACACAGTGATGAAGGGAGGGGACGGGGCCTGAGGTGACGTGTGCAAACACGCACTATGGCACGTTTTAAATTGGGGATATAATTTCCCTTCAATACTGAGGGCCCCTGGGGGCTAACTAGCCCACCAAGTGCTTCCCGTAAGCGCCACTGAGCTGCATTGCAGAGAGGTGGTCCAGGCCGTGCCACTTTTTACACCTCTCTGCAACGCAGCTCTGTGGCACTTACTGGAGGTACCTAGTGAGCTAGTTGGACCCTAGGGACCCTCAGGATTCAAATGAGCTTAATCTCCCAACTAAAAATGGACACAGGGCGTGTTTACACAGTGGTGAAGGGAGGGGACGGGGCCTGAGTTAACGTGTGCAAAAACGCCCTGTGGCCTGTTTTAAGAGGTAGTTTTAATCCCCATGCCCTATAATATACTAGGGGCTTACAGAGGAGGTCATGCTAATCACAGGGGGACCCCAACGCATAATGTTCCCTAGTGTATGTAGGTGTTTTCACTGTATTCTAAGTGTCTTTTAACATAGCACTGGCTCTAGGACTGGTTAGTCAGACTCAGTTACCACCAGTATCCGTCTGAAAAAGTTGAGGGTACAGGATGATTTTGCAACAAGGCTTCTTTCTGCTCTTCTTTTTGTTCTTTCTGCACGTTATCCTTCTTCCTGCACTTATCTTCGTATTTGAGGACATCTGTTGCTTCTTTCTGCACTTCTTTTGTTTCTTTCTGTGCATTTTTTCTTCTTTCTTCACATGTCCTATCTCTGTAGGCATAGTTAGAAATTAGCATTTAAAAAACCTTTGAAATTCACAGAAAAAAACGTAGGTTTCAGGCACGTTATACTTAGGAATTAGCATTTAAAAAACCTCAGAAATTCTCTGAAAAAACCATAGGTTTCAGGGGTGTTATAGTTAGCTGGACTTTTCACTTGTACAAAACCATTGAAATTCCCCCGTTATAGTTAGTTCAGCTAACTATAACTCGCGCGCCCGCAATGCACTGCTGATGACGTCACATATTACATCACTCATGACATGGTCAGTGACATCACTCATGACATCACTGATGACATCTCAAATGACATCACTGATGACATCATCCTTGTGATAGAGTGGCAGACCTCCTCTCACCCTAATATAACCTTTGATACACACATTCAAAAATAGAGACTAAAATCTTCAAAACAATGGACATACCAATACCAGTTACAACAACCTCTTCAGTAATTCTAAGATCCACATACACATCCACTCATTCACCAACAGTCCTATACAGTCACTCATACATGTATTCACTCATCATATGTACTCATACACCTATACATCCTGTTACACAATGCCACTCATCCATAGAGTTACTCACACACATAGTCACTCATGCTAATAAAGAATCAAACATACATTTACTTGCATATACAGTTATACACACACCACCACACTTACTTCTACGGAAACTTACACATACTTAGTCTTTTAAACAATCACGTATAGAAACACATACTTATTCATACAGGAACTCTTTCAATCTCTCACTCTCACATATACTCACATATATACACCAATAGTCACATATACTAGTTTAAAACATATGTAGTTACTCATAAAGACACTATTGAGACAGTCATTCACTCACTAACACACCCATACACACACTCATCCACCCATACAGTCCTGCACACATGCTGTGTTCAACACATACAAACAGTGAGTCACTCATTCATGCACCTATGCACTACGTAATACCCCCCACCGAACCATGCAGACACTCAGACTGATACTCAAAAAACCAACTAATAACCTATATAGACACCCATGTAGCTACTCACCAACCCATGCAGCCACTTACACACAAAGTGAGAGACTGATACAGATATTTACATATTTAAACATTACTCACTAAGCCATGTATTCACTATGATACACTTAATCAGTCAGTTACACAATCAATTTTTCAAAAACAAATCATCCATTTAGACACTTATATACCCATTTATTCTTCCATCGACCTTGAGATATACATATATAAAACATATTTAATTTTCAGAAAAACACATATTCTTTGGATGATGTAATCAGTGATGTCATCAGTGATGTCATTTGAGATGTCATCAGTGATGTCATGAGTGATGTCACTGACCATGTCATGAGTGATATAATATGTGACGTCATCAGCAGTGCATTGCGGGCGCGCGAGTTATAGTTAGCTGAACTAACTATAACGGGGGAATTTCAATGGTTTTGTACAAGTGAAAAGTCCAGCTAACTATAACACCCCTGAAACCTATGGTTTTTTCAGAGAATTTCTGAGGTTTTTTAAATGCTAATTCCTAAGTATAACGTGCCTGAAACCTACGTTTTTTTCTGTGAATATATATATATATATATATATATATATATATATATATATATACTTTTTTTTGAAGATAGAAAACATTACATATTTTTCAAATTAAAAACAAAAAAGGAAAATAGAGTTAAAAATATTACAAAAAAATAGAAAAAATATATTATTAAAATATGAAATTAACATTTAAAAAACCTTTGAAATTCACTGAAAAAACCATAGGTTTTACAGACGTCATAGTTAGGAATTAGCATTTAAAAAACCTTAGAAATTCACTGAAAAAAACATAGGTTTCAGGGACGTTATAGTTAGTTAGACATTTAACTCCTATAAAACCAGAGAAATTCGCCTGTTCTAGTTAGTTGAGCTAACTATAACTCGCACGCCTGCAGTGCAGTCACATATTACATCACTCATGACATGGTCAGTGACATCACTGATGACATCACTGATATCTCAAATGACATCACTGATGACATCATCCACCTGATAATCTGATGCACATACTGATGGCCTAATATAAACTTTGATACACACACTCTAAAATACATTTTAGAAACCATACACACAACAATACCAGATACTACATACCACCCACTATTTCCTAGGTCTACACTCACGTCCACTCACCTATACATGCAGTTACTCATCAATACAGTACTATAATATGCACTCATACACCTATACATACAGTCACCATCCGCCACTCGTCCATAGTTACTCACAAACCTAGTCAGTCATGCAAAGAATCAATCACATACCCATTTACTCATGTATACAGTTATACACACCAACTGCGTTATTTATACACACACCACATCACTTATTTATGCAGATACTAACACATACTTACTGTCTTATACAATCACTGATACAAACAGACACACTTTTATACACCCACTCCTTCAAATAACTTACTCTCACGTATAGTCATTTATATACTCCAACATTCACATATACTGCCTTAAAACATATGTAGTTACTCACACATATACCAGTGAGACATTAATTCACTCACCAACACACCCATACACACACTAACTCACCCATACAGCCCTTCCCAGATATACTTTTGAATCTTGTTAGTTTGTTTAAAATCTTTATTTTGGCATAATAGCCATAAAAGAAGAACATATATAAAATAAACCCCAAAACTAGTTATAGTATTAAAAACAGTTAAAAATGTGGAAAAGAAACTGTACGTCCAGCTTAACGAGTTATGCAGTTTTCAGTAGTACTCGTCGCTTATATACATGTTTAATCTTTAAGAAAGATTCTGTGAGAGTGCCCACCTCTTGATTATGGAGGAGAGAATCCAACTTACTATCATAAAACAGTCTAGAGAGGTGTTTGCGGGAGATCGCGTTACAACTATTCAAAGGGTTGTCCCATAAAGCAGGTACACCCAACCTACCACATTCGCTCTTGACATACATAAGCCAGGGTATTTTCCACATCTTGGGCATACATAGTATTTCTGCCAATTCCAGCCTGTAATTTAATAACTCAGGAGTTGCCCAGAGTCTATGCCAGAACCTTAAGGGTTTGACGCCAAGCTCATGGGATATCGGTCTTATACCCAGATCTAACCTCAATAGGAGGAGTCGAGTGCTGGGTGGTAGGGCCAATAGTTTTCTTAAGAATTTATTTTCAGTCATGCTAATATCAGACTTACAAACATGACCCCATAATTCACCCCCATACATCACCGTGCCCCTGGCTTGTGTTCTATAAATCTCTAATGGTGGTCCTATTGGCTTTATGGTCGACTTATTAGCAAGCTTTAGAATGCCCCCTGCCAACTGTGCCAATTTTAGTTGGGACTTGGTTTGCTGGGGGGACCACGTCATACTCTCATTGATAGTTACCCCTAAGTAATCAAATATCTGGACCCCCTCCAGTCTTGTAGTGCCTATTTTTGGACTGGGGCGAGTGGTCGCTGGTGGATTGAAAATTGTTGGACTTGGCCCTTTTCCCTGAGTTTTTTCGCTTTTTTTACTTCTCCCAAGATGGCTGCCACAGGCCCCTGCTACTGCAGAGTGGTCTTTATTAGTAGCACCCTAGCTGCCAGGAGCTGGCTGGAACCCCACAACAATGTTGTGACACCAGCCCGCCTTTTTTGTCCCATAGGTAGAATGGGGAAGCTCCTGGAATGTGCTAGAACATTCTAGAAGGGAGGTGTGGTTTTACTTTTGCCGCCTTGGCTAGAGGTCACCTGACCTAGGGCTACTTAAGCGAGGGAGGGAACTTTTTCCAGTTAGTTGGCCAGTTGGGGTGAAGCAGAGCTGGAGAATCCATGCCGGTGTTTTAGGCGGTAGGGCCTAGCCAGGGACTTATGCCTCTGAGACTTATGCCTCTTAGGTGCTGCCTCTTAAGTGAGTGAGGGATCCTGTGAAAGCCACTGATCTTGCCCAGCAATAGGAGGACCCAGGGAACCTCTGCCCAGCCTGACTAGGAAGGACCTAGTCGCCAACTCATCCCCTACCCCCCAAGGAACAGAACCCCAAGGGCGCCAGTATCATCTGCGCCGCAAAGACTGAATACTGAAACTACCAAAGCGGAATCCTGAAACTTCATGCCAAAGCTGAGTATTGCGACTCCATGAAACGACTGATTGCCTGACTGCTGGGGATCGACCAGGTACTGGCGCTGTGTTTCGTGCGCTGCCAGACCTGACCTGGGACCCCCTGCACGAATCTGCCATCGAGCGCGGAGCTGGCAGAGCTCCCGCTTAATTTGTGACCCCCCTGATGCGAGGACCCGCAACGCAATCACCGCCACGGCCCGTAGGCCTCAGGGACCTGTCAGTGCCAAGTCGGGGCCTGAGGAGAAGCCCGGGGCCCCACCGCTGCCGTCGCAGCTTGAGAAGGAAGAGCGAGTGTCCGGGAGCGTCCCGCGCCGTTGCGCGTATCCGACGAAGGGTCCGGAGCCGAGCCGAGCGACGAGACAAAGGTAACCCCCGGGGGCTGGGAGGTAGCGCGGCCGTGTGGCGGCCTGAGACTCGCCCCCACCTGCTCCCCGGGAGTCTTGGGAAGGCCCGGTGCACCCCCTGCCGAGTGGGAGCGACACCGCATGCAGAGACTGTGACTTTCCCCTCTCCGTGGGATTTCCCTCCGTAGTTGTGAGTCTCCCCTCTGTGGGATTACCCTCTCCTGGGGACTGCCGTTCGCAGGACTTACCAGTGCTCAATGCGTTCCATGCCTAAGTGGCGCTGATCATTCCTTTGTATTCAACAGTGCTCAATACTTTCTATGTTGGAGTAGCGCTGATCATTTAATTGTATTTACCAGTGCTCAATGCGTTCTATGCCTAAGTAGCGCTGATCATTCCTTTGTATTCAACAGTGCTCAATGCGTTCTATGTTGGAGTAGCGCTGATCATTTAATTGTATTTACCAGTGCTCAATGCGTTCTCTGTCTAAGTAGTGCTGATCATTCCTTTGTATTCAACAGTGCTCAATACTTTCTATGTTGGAGTAGCGCTGATCATTTAATTGTATTTACCAGTGCTCAATGCGTTCTCTGTCTAAGTAGTGCTGATCATTCCTTTGTATTCACCAGTGCTCAATGCGTTCTATGTCTAAATAGCGCTGATCATCCATTTGCATTCGCCAGTGCTCAATGCGTTCTATGTCTAAGGAGCGCTGACCCCACGTGTTGCATTCACAAGTGCTCAGAGCGTGCTAAGTCCAAATAGCGTGTAACCTCAGTTTGTGGTCTCAGGCGCTCCATTCTCCCGTGGAGGTCCCAAGTGCAAGGCGCTCCGTGTATGAGTGGCGCCTCATATCTAAAGGGTGTCCAGCAGGGCAGTACGCTCCGTGGGCCAATAACGCTTTATCCTCCGGGTAGGCTTGGAAGTGCTCATGGTATTAGGCAAACATTATTCAACCTCAAGTTATGCTCATGTGCCTTTGTTTCTTCGTAGACACCAGTAGCGCCACGTGTGCAGGCCCCGGCCCACAGCACTAGGGAAGTTCATACTGCAGGGATTGCTGAGGTAACCGTAATGAGATGCTGTAATGCAAATGTTAAAGTGTACAGGTAATGAGATGCTGTAATGCAAATGTTAAAGTGTACAGGTAATGAGACGCTGTAATGCAAATGTTAAAGTGTACAAGTTAAGATACATTGCCCTACAAGATTCCCGTGTGTGCTCCTTTGATTAGATAAATCTGATTAATTTGCATACACCTTACTGTGTGGCGTCCATTATTGTGTGCGTTTACTGCTTCAGAGGATGCGTGTGTTGTATGGTCGCTTAACACATAGGCCTTTGGGTGCCCAGCCGCTCGTGTCACGTTACCCCCTTAGGGCCTGGAGACCCCAGGTCTTACATTGTTGGCGAGCGGTGGGATATTAGGACCTGTGACCATACAGCACCCTTCCGTGAAGCGGAGGGCACCACAATTAAACGCCTGTTGTTTCAAAGCTCTGCAACTATTATTTGCTGTATTTATTGATTCCACTGTCCAGGCTGAGAGCGTAAAAGAATCCTGGTTAGCTGGTAACTGTCACCCATATCCTAGGAATTTCTTCCTTAGTATCTAGGTCCCCACCTGTCACGATGGAATTCCGGTTAGCTGACCTCGAGGGGTACACTGTAAGGCAACTGAGAGAGTTCGGGCAGGGGATGGGGGTGCCTGGGGTGCGGAGGGCCAAAGGACCGGAACTCCGTACCGCCATTAGGGCATGGGTAGAGGCCCACCCAGAAGGGAGAGAGGATGAGGGACAGGAGGCGCCAGATGCACCTCAGGAGGAGAGCGCCCAAGAAGAACTAGACATACTTAATGTGGATATGTCTGAAAATGTGCCCCCAGGGAGACGTTCTGGGGCCAGTAGTAGGACAGGATCTAGGAGGAGCACGTCTCCAGAGGAGTACGAGGACAGGAGGGAAGAGAGGCAATTAAAGTGGGAGCTAGTGAAATTGGAACATGAGAGAGAGAGAGAAAGAGAAAACAAGAGATGGGCAATGGAGGAAAAGAGGATGGCGCACGAGCTTCGGCTGAAGGAGTTGGAGCTGCGTACCCTCCAGATGATTGCGTCCAATAAGGACAATGGTGGCAGCATACCAAAAGATCCCCAGGAGCCAAAGTTACCCAAGGATGATATCGCCAGGGTGTCTGAGGAGGCATTGGTGGGTGACCCTGAAGGAGGTGGTGCAGGGACCTTCCAACCCAGTGAGGTGGGAGAGGTGGCGGATAGCCCAGCTAGGTCCCAGGAAAGTGAGAGGGTTGTAGGGCCTCACGACCTATCTATAGGAAGGTGGGAGACAGGGAGGTGTCCCGAGGTGCCCCAACCGCAGTCTCAGGGCCTGGAGATTTCCGTAAGTGAGCCGCAGGTTGGGAGCCTAGGCTGTCCTGATGTGCCGTCCAGGGAAGGGGAGCCCCTAGTGTCAGGAGGACCCGGGGCATCTGTCAGCAGAGCTCCTGAGGTTCTGGGGTTGGCCCAGTCGCAGGGTTTAGATCCTAGGCTGGGATGCCGGGTTCAGGGGTTGCCTGACCTGGTGAGTGGGATGTCTGTTAACAGTGTCCCCCCAGAATTGACTTCCAGGGGTACCTTTCCAGGTGGGGGGGTGCAGAACTCTGGAAGGGGGTGCAGAGTGAGGAAGGTCTCGCCTCGGGCACCGGCACAGCCTAAGGGTTTAGACCCTAGGTTGGGGAACCAGTTGAAGGGTAAAGGCACTGGGGAGAGAGTGGTGGTCTGCGGATGCCTCGCATGGGAGGAAGGTGAGGAACCTCAGAAGGAGAGGTAGGGGGAGGAGAGCCTCGCCCCTGAAGGCTGGACAGCCTGAGGGTGCGGACCCCAGGTGGAAGGACCAGTGGCAGTTTGGGACTGCAAGGAAGAGTAGGAGAGTGGTCAACGGGCACTACAGGCCTGGGGCTACTGCCCCCCACTCTGCGAAACCACAAGGGCCAGAGACATCTGGCTGGCCCAGGGGCCGGTCCTGGCCACAACCAGCTAGGGAGCCCCAGTGGGGTGGTTTCATTGGTCCAGGGAGGTTTGAAAGGGAACCATCGGGTTCCAGAGTGGAGGAGACCCGGCGGGTGCTCCTGCAGTTGCGGGCCTGCGTCCACCTTTTCTCGCCCCAAGCAGGGAAGACCATCAAGGCATTGATTGGTCTACCCTGGCTTTTGGCTGGAAGGGGGTTGTGTTGGACTTGGCCCTTTTCCCTGAGTTTTTTCGTTTTTTTTACTTCTCCCAAGATGGCTGCCACAGGCCCCTGCTACTGCAGAGTGGTCTTTATTAGTAGCACCCTAGCTGCCAGGAGCTGGCTGGAACCCCACAACAATGTTGCGACACCAGCCCGCCTTTTTTGTCCCATAGGTAGAATGGGGAAGCTCCTGAAATGTGCTAGAACCTTCTAGAAGGGAGGTGTGGTTTTACTTTTGCCGCCTTGGCTAGAGGTCACCTGACCTAGGGCTACCTAAGCGAGGGAGGGAACTTTTTCCAGTTAGTTGGCCAGTTGGGGTGAAGCAGAGCTGGAGAATCCATGCCGGAGTTTTAGGCGGTAGGGCCTAGCCAGGGACTTATGCCTCTGAGAGTGACAGGGCTTAGGTGCTGCCTCTTAAGTGAGTGAGGGATCCTGTGAAACCCACTGATCTTGCCCAGCAATAGGAGGACCCAGGGAACCTCTGCCCAGCCTGACTAGGAAGGACCTAGTTGCCAACTCATCCCCTACTCCCCAAGGAACAGAACCCCAAGGGCGCCAGTATCATCTGCGCCGCAAAGACTGAATACTGAAACTACCAATGCGGAATCCTGAAACTTCATGCCAAAGCTGAGTATTGCGACTCCATGAAACGACTGATTGCCTGACTGCTGGGGATCGACCAGGTACTGGCGCTGTGTTTCGTGCGCTGCCAGGTTAAGATACATTGCCCTACAAGATTCCCGTGTGTGCTCCTTTGATTAGATAAATCTGATTAATTTGCTTACTGTGTGGCGTACATTATTGTGTGCGTTTACTGCTTCAGAGGATGCGTGTGTTGTATGGTCGCTTAACACATAGGCCTTTGGGTGCCCAGCCGCTCGTGTCACGTTACCCCCTTAGGGTCTGGAGACCCCAGGTCTTACAAAAATCATACATTTAGTTTTTAGTGCATTGATCTCCAATCCCCGCTCAAGGCAAAAGGACTCCAATCCGTCCAGTATGCGTTGAATCCCCATTGGGGATTTTGAGAGCAGGAGGGTGTCGTCTGCAAACATAATTGCAGGCACCCGGTTTCCCGCCAGCTTTGGGGCATCAGTGTTTCGAACCGTATTCAAATGAGTGATCACTCCGTTGACATAGAGGCAGAACAGGGTCGGTGCCAGAACGCACCCCTGCCTTACCCCCCTGTCAATGGAGAATCGTGTTGTCAAGGCTCCATCCTTCCTGCACCTTACCCGGGCAAAATTTGCTTCATGGAGCCTCATCAAAATGTGCAAAAGATAATGCGGTATACCCAACTCATAGAGCACAGACCACAATTTCTGGAGTGGGACCAGATCGAAGGCGGCGCGTAGGTCCACAAACACCATGTAGAGGCTGCCGCCCTCCAACGTAACCGTCTTCCAGAATAAAAGAGACAGACGGAAGATCTGATCCATGGTGGAAGTGTTTTTCCTAAATCCCGCCTGGAATGGGCTCATTACCGAATGCTCATCAATCCAGTCCTGCAGATGAATTAAAATTAACCTCGCAAAGATCTTTTGCGTGACATCTATAAGGCTGATGGGCCTGTAGTTGGCTGGGAGCAGAGGAGAGCCCCTCTTAAATATAGGGACTATCTCTGCGCCCAGCCAAGTACAGGGCACCTCCATGCCTCTCAGGATGGCATTGTACAAGATGCATAAATATGGGGCCCATATCCTTGGTTCGTGTCTAAAGAGGTCACCCGGGAGTTTGTCCAATCCCGGAGCTTTACCTTTTGAATCCATACAACCATTGAATCACCCACTCAGACATGTATGCACAGTCACACACCCCCCCACCCACCCACACAGACACTCAGGCACTCATACAGTGTACACTCGTGTAGCTACTCCATACATTCAGTAACACATGTTCAATCACTGACTTATACAGTCAGGCACGCACCTACTAAATAATCCATTCAGGGTCTTGTGAATTCACTCTTTCTTCAATACACCTTGGCATAGATATATATGAAAAATATTTAAACTTTACAGAAACACACATTCACTGATGTCATCAGTGATGTCATTTGAGATGTCATCAGTGATGTCATCAGTGATGTCACTGACCATGTCATGAGTGATGTAATATGTGATGTCATAACCAGTGCATTGCGGGCGCGCGAGTTATAGTTAGCTCAACTAACTATAACGGTCAAATGTCTCTGGTTTTATATGAATCAAATGTCCAACTAACCATAACGTCCCTGAAACCTATGTTTTTTTCAGTGAATTTCTAAGGTTTTGTAAATGCTAATTCCTAACTATAACGTCTGTAAAACCTATGGTTTTTTCAGTGAATGAATATATATATATTTAGTGCAGGCAACTATAACTCACGCGAACGCAATCCTCTGCTGATGACGTCAGATATTACATCACTGTATTTAGACACTTATTTACCCATGTCTTCTTCCATTAATCTTTAGCTATACATATATTACAAATATTTATTTTTCATAAAGACACACATGTCATCAGTGATGTAATATCTGACGTCATCAGCAGAGGATTGCGGTCGCGTGAGTTATAGTTGCCTGCACTAACTATAACGGTGGAATTTCATTGGTTTTTTACGAGTGAAATGTCCAGCTAACTATAACATGTGTGAAACCTATGGTTTTTTTAGTGAATTTGCAAGGTTTTTTAAATGCTAATTCGTAACTATAACGTGTGTGAAACCTATGGTTTTTTCAGTGAATTTGTAAGTTTTTTTAAATGCTAAGTTATGTATTTCTTACATTTTTTTTTCAGGTTTTTCACGGTGCACGCACCGTGCGCTTTGTGCACCGTGCACGCGCTGTGGGTGCTCGGTGCGATTCGCGCACCGAGCACCCACGGTTCGCAGTGCGTGCCGTGCGCGCGTGGTGCGCGCACCTCGCGATTTGTTTAAAAAAAAAATTTTTTTTCTCCCTTGGGGGTCCTTCTGTGACCCCCTGACCAAGCCTAGGGGGTCAGGAACTATCCACTCTGCCCCCTTTTCACGTTCTCTACCTTTTTTTTTTTCACCCCCTCAGACTGCGAGAGACAAAATAGCGGCCGACACTTCCTGGTTTCGACCGATTCGAATGTTTACCGACATCTAACAACCAATCAGAATTGCGCTCGCACGGCAGGGTGCGCGCACCGTGCGCGCACGGTGCGCGTATAGATATTGATATGCTTTTAAATGCTATTTTCTCAGGAAATACTGAACAGATTTACACCAGAAGGCACTTCCTTGACCTTATGGCTACCTCTCTGCCAAATTTCACGTAATTCTGTTCAGCCGTTCGGGCTGTAGCTGCGACTAAAGGTCCTATGGAAAAATGCATGGGGAAAATGCGTTTTGGGACCCCCCCCTTTTTCTCGGCCCCCGCTTGACGAATCACCCCGAGACTTTCAGGGTAGGAGCTGAACGGAGCGCCACATTTGTTTTGAAAATTTCGCGAGGATTCGTCAACTGGCGCCAAAGTTATTCAAAATAGAATTTTGAGATTTCCTATGGAAACTAGGTTGTAACTATAACTATCTACTGGCGACCGCCAGTAGATAATATATATATATATATATATATATATATATATATATATATATATATATATATATATATAGATATGTATATATATATGTATAGTTACTAAAAAACAAAGGTTGCTGGAATGTTATAGTTAGGTTCTGAATTTATTTACATGGAAATTCAGCAGGTATAGTTATACTTGTAGGTAAACTTATGTTAAACTATGACTTGTTGCCGTAAGTTACTTAAAGGCACGAGTTATAGTTTCTTCAGATAAGTTTAACTAGAAGTATAAATATAACTGCTGAATTTCTTTGGTTTTGTGCGAGTAAATTCAGAACCTAACTAAAAAGTCCCTGTCCTTTGTGTGTTTTCAGTGAATTTTGATGGCTTTTTTACTATGCACGTTAATAAGAACAACACCACGCACGATCTTTGGCCATGCATGGTGGGGGTTTGGCCGCAGGGCCTGGCCACCTGCCGCATGCACCCAAACACCAGCAAAGGCATGCGCTGAATTGCGTTGGATGCAGTGGGTGATTTTTCTTTTCTTTCATTTTTTTCTGGATCCACTGATCCTATTTCTGAATCTGAGAATTTACACAGGGGGCTGCGATGAGACTCGCGGGTGGATCTGCAGATAGGATTGAAAAAAGGGCAATACTTGCCCACCAGGAGTCCCTAACAAACCCCTCTATATGTCCTTTGGGGTCAGGATACCTGTATTCTGACCCCTTATGTTTTTGGTTGCTCTCATCCCCTCCCCCCCCCCCCCCACCAGTCAATGCAACAAACAAATTGGCGGCCACCACTTTTATGTGAGGTTGCGGCCAGAGAATCACAATCTTGCTTTGGCACATGTATCCGCAAGTCCACTGTAAGGATCCGCGTCCCTATGTATCTATGCTTTTTTGCCCTTTGATTTCCCTAAAAACTACTGAAACTATTTACACCAAATCATGAATTGCACACGTTCTAGACCAACATCTAGCTTTCTGCTGAATTGGTGTAATTCCGTTCCACGGTTCGGGCTGTAGGCATGTTCAAAATCCCTATGGGAAAATGCATTGAGAAAATGCATTTTGGGACCACCCTTTTTTCTCGGCCTCTGTTTGACGGATCACCCTGATTTCATGAGGGTTCGTCAAGTGGCGCCAAAGTAAAAGGAAAAACAAAAAACGCTCTTCCTATGGAAACTGTTTCCTAAATAGGTCTGACCACCTCTATAAGTTTCTGCAATCAAAGGAAAGCAGCACTCCAAAGTGACTTAATTCAGCATGTATTAAATGTTGCACAGTAGATAACAAGTAGTCCTACATTTGTTTTTGCTTTTATACCCCTGCTGCCAGTACCTTTTTGCTGGATTGTGGCATATGTAGTGTACAAGTGTGTGATTCAAACATTACAAAATCGACTAGCGTAATATTTATACATTTAGCATCATGGATAAAACCATTAATCCTCTTAGGGAGGTAATCATCATTTGCACAGTTGTAAACAATTAAAATACATAATTTGCCCTGCCAGCTAGTTGCATCTGCTGTGTTATAGGCAACAACCAATAAGCAAACCTTTCAACATACACCAACATTTTGTGATTTTGAACAGTGTTAAAGTTAGCTTGTAGTGATTTCAGATTATTTACTTCTAAGTTAGGTAACCTGAATCTCATACTCGTATAAAGTCTTGAAGCATGTTTGTGTGAAGGTCAAAGTCCTTACAGTGGTAGATTCCTTTTGCAGTTACTTAAGATGTACAAACAAACCCTCGTCATTACTAAGGCCATTCAGGCTTTTTGTTTTGAGCTTGATTATGTACCTTCATTCTTTTTGTCGCAAAAGGCACACTCTGCACCACCCCACCACCTCCTTGGGATCATTCCATGTTTCTCCTTAGTGTTCCTCCGTGAGATGTTTAGCAACTGCATAAGTTGGATCTTTGTTTCCGATAGCCCTTATATGTTCAAGAATCCATTTTTAAAAGGGAAAATGATGCTCCCAACGTATTTCAAGCCACATTTATATTCGAAGATATATACAACATGAGTTGTCTCACAATCAATCCTTTGATCTATTTTCATCTGTTTTCCATTGTGATATCTTATCTCTCTCATGTATTTGCCTATTTTGCATGCCTTGCATTTGTCATTTTCTTAAGCTATTGGTTGATCTACCCAGCCAAGTTTCTTGTGAATTTCTCTTCAAAGTGGTTTCATACTATTTATCTCCTAGCGATTGTTTTTTTTTTTTTTTTTATAGGTGACGGAGACTGCTGCTTTGAGTTTTGCCCCTATGCCTGGGTCATCCTCTAGAATATTCCAGATTTTTAAAATATTTTCTTGATTTGTAAACTTTCTTTGCTGTATGTTAGTATCAGTCTTATTTTATTTTCCTTAAGTGTTTCTGATTGCCTTTCTTCCTTAGTAAGGAGAGTGTCTACTTGATTTAAGAGTTTGGATCTTTCATATGCTCTCTGAATGTGTTTTTGTTGGTATCCTTTCATAAGGAATCTCAGCCATGTTTCTTCACAGTTTTTTCAAAGTTATCCTGAGTTGAGCAACTTCTTTTCTGTCTCATTATTTCTCCATAGTGTGAGAAGTTGGCCTGATATGTAGTGCTCACTATTCTAGTGATCACTGTGTATCATTCCAAACGACCCTTATTGATGATTGGTTGTAAGTCAACCTTATAGACCAGCTATCCTAGTAGCGTGGACAAGAGCAGTCTTCAGGCTAAACTCTAGAGGGCGTGTTAAGCCAGCTGTTTACCATCACATATACCCCTTGAACGCCAAGTGAAAGGACACCACACAAGTTGTTATGAAAATAAAGGATATTTATTTATAACAAGACTACCCTGGCTCTTTATGAGTCAGGGAGCTAAGCACAATACAAAACTCTTAGGAAAATACTTCTGGTTGCACAATTTACACAAATGCCCGAAGGGCACGACACCATTTACACTGCAAGTGGAATGGGAAAGGTTAGAAAGTTTAAAGTTACTGATTCCGGAGGAATCCGATCAGTGGGACTAAACGAAAAAGGAACTGGACACTTGTAGAGTGAACCTACGATGGAGCACCGAGATGCTCGAGTTACCTAGCCCAGAGGCTGCGGCTGCGTGGGGTTCAGCAAGATGTCGGGAGTCCTCGTTGTAGTCTCAGGAGCCTGAAAGAAGAAGTTGCTGGCAGGCGACCAGTGTCGATGTTCAGCGAGATCCAAGCCTGGATCGGTGATGAAGGAAACCTGAGAGCAGAGGGGACTCAGTTCTCAACCGCTAGCCAGCGATCGTGTGGGTACCAGGAAGGTACCGGATGAAGTCGCCTCGACCAGGTGAGTGGATGATGTCGGACTCGGCTGTTCCTCGGACCAGGAGGCGCAGCGGCGACCAGGATGGAGGGCGAGCTGTCCCACGAAGGTGTCTTCTGTCGATGATGCTGGGCCCAGGAGTGGGGCAGCAGGTCTTGGCAGTGGCAAACGCACGCGGTGGAGTCAAGATGGCGTCTGGAGTGGACCAGGAGGGTCCGAGGTACTCCTCTGTTGAAGGGGAGCAAGAGCCAGTCTGGAGCAACCAGACCAGTGATGAAAGACTGTCGTGGTGCGTCGTGAAGAGGGCCACAAGCCGTTCGGCGAGTGGTCAGACAACGCGGTGAGCAGCAAGGAGCAGAATGGCCCCCCCGCAGATCTCGTGGATGCTGGGGAGGCAGACTTCGGTGCTGGAGCCGCTCAGGGTTAGGGCTTCTCAAACCCTAGGTGCACTCACTCGAGGGTCCCTCGGTGGGCGTGCTAGATAAGCGTCGTGCAGGTTCTGAAGATGGCCGGTCCCGCAGGTCTCGTCACACCTACGAATCTCAGCTGGGCTGACGATGTAGGTAGAGGTCAGAGATGGCAGGGAACCCGGGTCTCGTCGAGCTGGGCAGTCTTGATCCGTGGGAGAGACGTACAGCAAACCGCAAGCGCTTAGGTGGTGCCTGCTGGTGCAGGGTGGCTACTCCTTAGCCACAAGGGAGAGTCTTCAGAAATAGTCAAGAGTTCCTTTCGTGGAAAGTAGTTCAAGATTCAGAATTATCCAATTTGGGAAGGGGACTCGCTCCTACCTTTATTCTAGGAAAAGGGGCTGGCCCGTGACTAGGTCCTACCTATGGGTGGGGCCAGGAGGGGGGTGGTTACACCCCTATCCTTTGTCCGGCTTCGCCCCAGCTCAGGGGCAGGGTTGCCACCGAAACTGGTTTGAGCCGGGCTATGCACAGTGAGCACCGGGGTGCCACTTGCAATCCCCTTCCTTTCAGCCCTGCCTACCTGGGATACACAAACCCTGTCTGGGATGGTGCTAACACCGCCCTCGACAGGAAACCCTTTGTCCAAGCTCCCCTCGCTGGAAGGTCTCCCAGCAGCAGGAGGTCAGACTTGTGTCTGGTGGCAGCATCCATTTTGTGATGCTGAGGCTTGAGTCCACTTTAACCGGATTCAAGGTTACTTCCATGTCGTGCCCCTCTAAAAGGGGGGAATGCTAAGTTAGCATTCCCCCCTTTTAGAGGGGCTTGCTAACCCCGTCGCCAGAATTGGCGAGGGGTTCGTATTCCAATTCGTATGACACCTTACTCGACATATGTGGGTGATGCGATGCCAGAGTTAGCAAATAACCGCGAGGATCATAATGCATTTTAAGGTAGTTGGCACGCGTCACCATGGAACGGCTATTAGGACTTGGTTCCGCAAGCCGTCGACGGGCTCAGCTCGCGCCAGAGCACCATCCCACATGATTCCCCGCACTCTGCCTTCAGGATTGATAAGGCCTGCCATAGGAGTGACTGATAGGAATCCATGTGTCCATTTTAGGGTTAGGTATAGGAATACTACACCTACAGCAACGGGTGATTACACCACCTTGCCCCAGCTGTCGTGCAGCCAGTTGTGTCAGATTTGGGCGGCCATCCAGGGGTGGCATAATACATGCTGCAGCCCCTGGTAGGCCCTGGGTACACCGATGCCCTGGATACCTGTGGTATGCTGATACAGGGACTGATAAGGCGGCCCAGTTCCAATTAGTGGATGCACCTAATGTACATGTGTGTTAATTTCGAGGGAGAACAGCTAGGCTGTGGGTCTGATTGGCAGGCCCACAGCCAGGGAAAGTCGTAAACCAATGAAGCAAAAACCAAAAATCTGGGTGATCATAGGATTGCAGACCCTACTCTCCTACACATAGGTAATGATGTTGAGTAGTGTCTGGGGATGAAACTTGAGCCATGCAAAGTAGAATTGGTAGATGTATCTTTGTGAAATAGCTTGTCTCTAGTTTACCATTTTCAATTTAGATTGTGATGTCAAGAAAGTTAATTCGTTCTTTGTCAATAAAATGAGTAAACTTTAGACTACATTAATTTCTGTTGATATTTTTCAAAATGTTTTCAAAATCACAACTGGTGCCATTCCATGTTATGAATACATAGTCTATATATGTTGTTCATAAGACGATATTTCCCAAATATTGCTCGTCTTCCTCTCCAAGCTACTTCTTTATCCAACCAGCCCATTGTCAAATCTGTGTAGCTGGGAGAAAATGACCCACCTATGGCGGTTCTGCACTTTTGTTTGTACACTCGGTTGTTATAAACAAAGACATTATTTAAAAATCTCTCTATCATTCCTAGGAGCTTTCTTGAATGTTCAAATTCTCCTACTATTAGTTATTTGAGAAAATATGCTCATGCTTGCAGTCCAGCTTCATGTCTGATGGCAGTGTAGAGCGATACTACAACAATGGTTACCAGATAGTATTCTTTTTGACATATAATGCCTGACAATATCCGTAATAATTCTCCTTTGCCCCTAATATAGGAACTTAAAGTTTATTACCATTTGGGCAAGGTAAGATTCACATATTGTGATATGTCAGTGGATTGCTTAGGCTTGTGTAACAGGAAATAAATGCTGAACTAAGCCACTCTGTTGAGAGTCTGTATGAATAATCCTGCTGTGTGAGACTAACTAGTGGCAACAATAGGGGCTCTTAGCCCCCAACGACCATCAGCAGCCAAGGGGACTTCATCCCCCAACTAGTAGTTCACCAGGAGGTGTGTTTGCAGAGTTGCTGAGAAAGGGGTGGGCATCCAAGGTCTTTGCAGTCCCGCTGTGTGGGACTTACATGTGACAACAATTGGGGATCATGGCCCGCAATGACCCCTGGCAGCCCCTTGACTTTATCCCCCACCCAATAGTGCACAAGGAGGCGCATTTGCAGAATCTTTGAGAAAGGGGGCAGGGCCTCTGAGCACTCCCGCTGTGGGGGACTTACTTGTGGGTGTTAATTAGCCCCGGGGAAATGGTGGTCCCCAGGCTTCTGTGAAACTTAGGAAGGGGGGGCCATGTGCCCCATCCTTTAAAAAAAATATATATATTTATATATAGCTTGGCCTGAGCAGACAGGCCTATCCCCAAGGCAATGTGTAAAGTATTTGTACCAACACTCACAGTAACACAGTGAAACACCACAAATGGACGCCACATAAGTTATTTATAAAAATAGAAATCTCTTTATCTGTTTAGGCAGACTCAAAACGACAGAAAACACACACACAAAAATAGTCTCTCTCTAGCAAGGTTTCTTGGGTAAAAAAAGGAAAACGGGTGCAGAGATTATCCCTCTTGGTTATTTCAAGACAGTAGTGCTGATTCCTTTGCGAGCACCTGCACTGTCCGATTCGTGAGCCACGGACTTCCCCCCTCTTTGGAATGCGGGCTCCGGTACCACAGCTCATAGTAGGAATGCTGCCCTTGGTACAAACAAAAGGACGCTGCCCTTCAATGTTGCCCCCGCTGCACTTTATAAAACAGCGGAGCATGGTGCGGGCAAATTACTGGCGTTTTGGCAAAACTTTTGTATCCCTGAGTTTTCCACAGGAGGCCAGCTCTTCCCAGGCCCTTGTAGACAGGTTCACCTCAGAGGGACAAAGCACACAGCACAGTTCCTCTTCAAGTAGGGAGACACAGCACACAGCAGAAAGTCCCTTAGTCCTCTTCCTTAGTATAACAGCAACTGCAGGTCAGCTCCCAGGCACACAGCAATGCCAGCACTTTTCCTCAGTCTTCCTGGCTGTTCTCCTTTGGCAAGGTTTCCTTCTTGATCACAAACTTTTTCCTAGTCTAAAGTTTAGGGGTCTCAGCTCAGATATTTATACCCCAAAAGTCTTTGTTCTTCATGTGTTAGGGGTCTTGGACCCAGTCCAAACTAGTTCTGGGTGCACTATGCCAGTGCACATCTTCTTCCTTTGTAAGTGTGGGCCAGGGCCATCAGACGCACCGCAGGAGGTGGAGCCAGCATTGTGGAAGGCAGGCACAGCCCTATTCAGACCCAGGTGCTACTCCTCCCGCCACTCTACATGCAGATATGTCTATTCAGCCTAGGGTTGCCACCCCTGAAGCCACCCCAGCCCCTATCACTCACAAAACAGACAGTCAATCCACAAACAGGCAGAGGCACACGGAAAGGTTGAAAAAGAAAATAGCCACTTTCTAAAAGTGCCATTTCCAAACTTAGAATTTGAAAACCATCTTCCCTAAAATATGTGTTATTAAATTCTGAGTTCAGGGATACCAGATTCCAACTTTCTGTCTTGCTGCTATGGGAAGATATGCTGGTAAACATGTTGCACAGCATTCCCCATTGTACCCTATGGCCAAGATAGCCTTTCAATAGTGAAAATCGAAATTGGCAGTATTTAATTATCAGGACATGTTACCCACACTAGTACGTGTCCTACCTTTAACATACACTGCACCCTGCCCAGGGGGGTACCTTGGGCCTATCATAGGTGTGTCCAATGTGTAAGAAAAGGGAAGGGTCAGGCCTGGCAAGTGTGTACACTGGCCAGGACAACATGGCAGTTAACAAACTCTGCACCGGCACTGCAGCAGCAGTCCTGAGACACCATTTTAGGGCTACTCATGTGGGTGGCACAATCAGTGCTGCAGGCCCACTAGTAGCATTTGAATCCCCAGCCCTGGCACATTATGTGCACTTTACTAGGGAACTACTGGTACAACAAATATGCTAATCAACGTTAACCAATCATAATAACAATTTAACCAGGGAGCACTTGCACGTTGGCACTGATCAGCAGTGTCAAAGTGCCCAAAGCATCTAAACCAGCAAAAACGAATTCCAGCACAGTGTCAAAAATACAGGAGGTAGAGGCAAAAAGTCTGGGGAAACCACGCCAAAGATGCCAGGTCTAACATTTGTCCCCTCCAGCTGAAAAGTAGGGAGAGCTACCCACCCTCTTGGGTGTTCTCATCACTAAGGCGGAAAAACCTGGACAGACCATCAGCATTGGCATGTTCTGTACCAGGGCGGTGTTCTACCGTAAAGTCCATTCCCTGTAGGGAGATGGACCACCTCAACAGTTTTGGGTTCTCACACCTCATCTGCGTCCCAAACAAGTAGGGCCTTAGCTTCTTCAGTGCCCAGACCACAGCAAAAGCTTCCCTTTCAATTGCACTACACCTCTGTTCCCTGGGAAGTAGCCTCCTACTAATGAAAGATACAGGTTGGTCCAAGCCCTCGTCGTTCAATTGTGAGAGTACTGCTCCCACTCCATGCTCTGAAGCATCTGTCTGCACCACAAACTCTTTGGAGAAATCAGGCGCCTTGAGCACGGGTGCCGTGCACATGGCAGCTTTCAGGGCATCAAACACGGTCTGGCAGGCATCGGTCCAGATAACCTTCCTGGGCTGCTTCCTTGAAGTCCGCTCTGTCAAGGGGGCAACAATGGTGCCATATCCCTTGACAACTCGGCGAAAATTCCCGGTGAGTCCTAAAAAGGCTCTCACCTCTGTCTGGGTATTGGGGGGCTCCAAAGCCAGAATGGTATCGATCTTCGCTTAGAGGGGTGCCACCTGGCCGCTCCCTACCTGGTGTCCCATGTACACCACAGATCCCTGCCCTATCTGGCACTTACTGGCCTTGATATTGAGGCCTGCCTTTTGCAGAGCCTTCAACACTTCGCAGAGATGTTGCAAATGTTCTTCCCAACTGGAGCTGAACACAGCAATGTCATCCAGGTATGTGGCGCTGAATTCCTCCAGCCCGGACAGTACCCGGTTGACCAGTCTCTGGAAGGTTGCAGGGGCATTCTTCAACCCAAAGTGCTTGACACAGAACTGGAAGTGCCCCTCTGGCGTTGAAAACGCTGACCTCTCCTTGGCCCCCTCAGTTAAGGCAATCTGCCAGTACCCAGATGTTAAATAAAACGTACTGAGGTACTGGGCAGCACCCAACCGATCCACGAGCTCATCAGCTCTGGGATGGGGTGTGCGTCAGTTTTGTTGACCGCATTGAGCCCACGGTAGTCCACACAAAACCTGAGTTCTGGGGGGGCAGCGGGTGCAGCAGCTTTTGGTACTAAGACCACTAGGCTAGCCCACGGGCTGCTTGAGGGCTCAATTACCCCTAGCGCCAACATCTTGGAAACTTCTTCCTTGATGCTGGCCCTGACCTTGCCAGCTACCCTGTAAAATTCCTGTTTCACTAGGAGACTGTCCCCAGTGTCCACATTATGGACGCACCAATTGGTGACTCCTGGTGTTGGGGAGAACAGGGAGGCGAACTGACCCAACACATGGCCACAGTCCCTCTGCTGTTCTGTGGTCAGTGTGGGTGAGAGGTTTACTCTATCCACTGACTCATCCTGCTCCTTTGTTGATAGGTCAGGAAGAGGGTCACTTACCTCCTCCATCCCATCATCTGTAGCAAGGAGCATTGTCACATCAGACCTTTCAAAAGTGTGGCTTGAGGCGGTTCACATGTAGGACCCTTAAAGGGTTCCTGGGAGATTGGAAGTCAACCAGATAGGTTACATCTCTCTTGTGCTCCACCACCTGATATGGCCCAGTCCACTTGTCTTGGAGCGCGCAACACTCCACTGGCGCCATCACCCACACTTTCTGCCCAGGTTGAAATTCGACCAGAGTGGCATTCTGGTCGTACCATCTTTTTATTTCTTCCTTGCTGGCTTCTAGGTTTGCCTGAGCGAGTTTCCTGAAGCGTTGAGCCTGGTTGCGGAAGGACAGCACATAGCTGAACACATCCTGGGGGGGTCTTACCAGGGGATTTCTCCCAACCCTCCTTCACCAGACTGAGAGGTCCTCTAACAGGGTGACTGTTAGACCTGGGGTCACCAAGCCCTAAGGGGGTAACGTGACTCGAGCGGCTGGGCACCCAAAGGCTTATGTGTAAAGCGACCATACAACACACACATCCTCTGAAGCAAGGAACGCACACAATAAGGGACGCCACACTGTAGAATGTATGCAAATAACTCTAGTTTATCCCAGCAGGTAGATGTAAATGCAGTGCCTTATATATAGATGCAGTTCATGAGATATAAATGCAGTTCATGCGATATACAGGCAGTTCATGAGATATAAATGCAGTTCATGAGATAACAACGGCATGGCTCACATAGAGTAGCATTGGATTCACCAGCATCATATTCACCAGCACTTTCTCCCGAGGCCCTAGGCCACCTGGGTATACCCTAACCTTGGTTGTAAGGACTGGGGATTGTAGCGCCACCCCTGGGGACACGCGGGGACTCGGGCAGACTTCGCGGGCTGACCGCTACCCCTGGTACACTTCGCGCCTCAGTGGGCGGTTTCCGCGCTATACGCGTCAATCGGGCCTGGTGCACCTGTGGACAAAGCCTACGATCACAGCACTACTCATGATAAGTAAGCAGTGGACACTTCTGAGTAAAGCCTACAATCATAACGCTACTCGTAATATCTAGCATTGAACACTTCGGAGCAGAGCCTGCGAACATAGCGTTACTCGTAACATCTAAGCATTGAACACTTCGGAGCAGAGCCTGCAAACATAGCGCTACTCGTAACATCTAAGCATTGAACACTTTAGAGCTGAGCCTGCGAACATAGCGTTACTCGTAACATCTGAGCATTGGACACTTCAGAGCTGAGCCTGCGAACATAGCTCGACTCGTAATTTATCAGACTGAAACACTTGTGGGCAGAGCCTACAACCACAGCGCCGCTCGTAATAGACCAGAATGAAGCACTTCTGAGCAGAGCCTACAACCACAGCGCCGCTCGTAATATACCAGAATGAAGCACTTCTGAGCAGAACCTACAACCACAGCACCACTCGTAAGGTGCAAGCATCCGGCACTTCAGGGCAGTTCACGGAGCACAACAGTACTCAACAGTCTCGTCGGACGGGGCAATCCCTCGGAGGGGTGTCACAGTCCTGGGTGAATGGGGTAACTCCCACGGAGGGGAACCAGGGTCTCAGGGTGCGGTGCTGCTCCCGGTCGGTAGGGGGCGCACCGGGGTCCGTCCTAAGCCTCCCGGCTTACCTTGATCTCGACGTCTTGAGGCGTCCAACCCCAGCTCCGGTCTCCGCAGTCGATTCTTCAGCGACGGGGGCAGGCCACAGCCTCACGCACCTTCTCCCGCAGCTGCGACAGCAGCAACGGGGCCCCGGGCTTCTCCGCGGGCCTCGACACGATGAGGGGGCACACTTCAGGCTTCCGGGCCGCGGCGGTGAGCACGCTCTAGCCCCCGCGCCAGGGGGGGTTCAGATTAAGCGGAGAGTTCCGCGCTCGACGGAGCTTGCTGCAGGGGATCCCAGGCCAGGTCAGGGAGCGCAGGGGTCACAGCGCTAATACCTGGTCGATCCCCAGCAATTCCACAATCAGCTTGGCATATGGTTTCCGTGTTCAGGTTTTGACACAAAGTCTCAGCGTTCAGTTTCAGCATGCGGTCGTGTCATGAGGGTTCAGCATTCAGTTTCTGCAATTAGTTGCTATATAAAGTCTTGATGGCGCAGATGTCTCTGGTGCCCTTGAGGGGTTCTGTTCCTGGGGGGTAGGGATTGAGTTGGCGACTAGGTCCCTCCTAGTCAGGCTGGGCAGAGGTTCCCTGGGTCCTCCTACTGCTGGGCAAGATCAGTGGGCTTTACAGGATCCCTCACTCACTTTAGAGGCAGCACCTAAATCCTGTCACTCTCAGAGGCATAAGTCCCTGGCTAGGCCCTACCGCCTAAAACTCCTGCGTGGATTCTCCAGCTCTGCTTTACCCCACTGGCCAACTGACTAGAAAATGCAGGCGCGTAGCTAGGGGGGGGCGGTGGGGGCGGACCGCCCCAGGCGGCACTATATTTAGGGCGGCTGCGGCGGCCTTTATAATTTATTTAGGGACACTGCACAAGTGCACAGTGTCACTAAATAAATTATAAAGTCCGCCGCAACGGCGCGCGCTGGCCCAGTTTTGAGTGCAAGGCAAGCAGCGCGCTGCGCACTGCACGCACTGACCTACTTGGTTGTAGTGTGCGCCAGTGCGTCAGCGCTTGCTGCTGCAATTGATGATTGATGCATTGACCGTTAATCTGCCCGCGCGGCGCCGCCCGCGTATACTGGTCCCATCCCAGCCTGCTCCAGGGCCGTCAATCTTGGAAAGCGCGCGCCAGCGCTACCAATGACGGCCCTGGGCTACATTTTTGCCTGGCCCTCGCGTCTCGCGATGAGAACGTAGCGGTGACGCGTCACGCGCTTCACCACTACGCACTCTCGTGAGGACCTTGTGGCCTGGGGTAGTCTGCTCTGCTGCGTCCGTACTCCGTGGATAATTCGTTTTAGTGCAGTACTAGTAGGTAAGAGAGTGTGTTTCTTTTCTTTTGAAAAATATGCGCAGGCCCAGCAGGACACGTACTTCGTGTGCGCTTCATTTAAAATGTATCATTATGGCCGATGCAGGACGACAATAAAAGATGCCCCAATAACGCTGGTGATTAATGATCCGCTGGCGAGCAATTATTTGTCTGTTAGTAGATTTTAAATGCAGATGAACTGTATTTTGTGTGGAAGCTCAGTGGGTTGCTGCCTTTGCCACAGAGATACTTGTGTTACTTGCAGTTCAGAAGTTACAATCCTAACAGGACAGTGACCAATTAACTGTCAACCCGGCTCGTTTGATTTAAGCCCTTGATTCTGAGGCCTGCCGGAGCGTAGGTCCACTCCTCTTTCTTGATGAACCTGGGCTTCCCAAAACTGTGAGTCAATCAGCAAGGGTTTCAGTTTGTAGGCAGTGCATGTGATAGGCGTCATCACGGATGCCGGGTCACATGCTGTAAAGAGATACAGCGCGTATGTTTCACTTTTGTGGAAACATGCACGCTGTAGAGATGTTGTGTGGAGTACTGCCTGTGAGATTTCCCCACTAATGTCAGCACAGAGCAGCATGGCGGGCCAGGTTGGCACCAGTTATGTGCCGTTTGGTAGCAGCAAGTGTAAGTCCTTTTGCTGTTGCGTTCGCTCCGTTTTTGTTGTGCGCCGTGTTGCCAGTAAATGAGTAATCATGCCGCCGCCCGTGCGAGATCATGGTGCCTGCAGTAGCTACCTCATGAGAATGCTGCGTGAATTCGACCTTACCGGACCTTGGACCCTGCGGGAGCAGTCATGGTGGCTCAGCTCTGTCCCATAATGGTCCTCGCTCTGTGATGTAAATTAGTATCAATATATGTACCTCCTTTGACAAACTTCTTAAATCTGAATTTCTGAATTTCTAGTCCGCCCGACCCCCAAAAGTTATTTGCGCCCTGTGTCGTTTTTAATTATTACAGGAGGAGGCCGGTGTTTGGCCTGTCACCTCCAGACCTCGACACTTCCTGCCTGCTTAGCCCCTGTCCTGGAGGATCGCTGAAGGTTGTGTCTCGTCACAGCGTGAGTCTTTGAGCAGGTGCTGTGTCTTTAAAAGGCACAAGCACTGTTCTCAAGACAGCGGTGCCACATAGCAGCTTTTCTCACGGTCATACCTGAAATATATCCCGATTGCCAGCAGCAAGAAGGGTGAGAAACTCCAAGAAACTACAGAGGCCCATGGCCAACAGTCTTTATATCTCCAGCTGCAGCACTGTGACTCAGAGTCTTGGTAAGTGTGAAAAATGAAAGCTGCTGACATTATAAATGTTCCTGCTATGGTCGGAGTTGTAGTTTTAATATCATGGTTAGATATTTATTTTACGGTATGATCAGGTTACAAGGGCACCGGGTTCGTGCCCAAAGAGCTGCAAACAAACATGAATGGTATAGATTTGTTTTGTGATATAGTTAGAACTTCCTCAGTCTTTCATCATTCTAATGTTGCTAAAATGAGTATGTTTGGGCAGAGATACATTTTTATCAGTAAAGCTGACCCCCATGGAATACTCTTTTAAATCCTAAGGTTGTGTTTCCCCAGACCAAACCCTCTCAAAATATACTGCCCACCAGTATGGATGACATGTGATTCCTACACCTTGTAATCCTCATTGGCTTATGTGACATTCCCTGTAGACTGATTTACATACTTGTATGATTCATTGTCTCTGTATAATGTGTTCGTGGTGTAAAGTGCTGACACACTACACTGATATGAGTAGCGCTAAACAACAAATGCATATGAGAGAGGGGCTACGGAGCGATGAGGGGCACTGGTGGAGGGTGGCAGTGAGGGAATCTGAGGAGGAGGTAGTTGGAGGGGCTGTGGAGCGATGAGGGGCACTGGTGGAGGGTGACTGCAGGGTTCGAGTCGGGGTACCAGGCGGGTGGATGGCGTCCCCTCACTTATTTTAACGGGAGCTCGATTACTGGAGCAAATGGAGCCACACATTTACTCTTTGGCCTCTCTGGGGCGAGATCGGAGCTCATTCAGAACGCTGCTCACGCGCTGGTTTCTCTGATGCAATGGCATCTAAGGGGTGAGCGAGGGGAGGCAATGAGTCTGATGGTGCAAGCCACCTTTCGTGACATCACTTGCTGTTGTGACGTCAGCGTCCCCCCACTTCTTTTTTTAGAACTTGTGCCCTGGGTGACAGTGAGGGAATCCGAGGAAGAGGTCATGGTGTGGAGGGGGAGGGGGAGCTAGGGTGAGATGAGGAGCACTGGTGGAGGGTGGTAGTGAGGGAGTCTGAGGAGGAGGTCATGAGGGGGAGAGGCTACAGAGAGATTAGGGGCACTGGTGGATGGTGGCAGTGAGGGAGTCCAAGAAGGAGGTCATGAGGGGGAGGGGCTATGGGGAGATGAGGGGCACTTGTGGCGTGAGGCAATCTGAGGAGGAGGTCACTAGGGGGGCCATGGAGGGATGAGGGGCACTGTTGGAAGGTGGTAGTAAAGGTATTTACGGAGAAAGAGGTTATTAGTGTGGCGCCAAAAATTCGCATCAGCGCTAAAGCCGGCCCTGTCATGGCCTTTCTGTTTTTGTTTATTTAATTAGCAGTCGGGTCATAAGGGCTACTGTGGAACATACTTTAAAGTGCATGCTCATTATATTTACTGCTATATTCAATGTTTTAAGTTTGAAGGTGATTTTACTAATGTTTTTACCGGGAAAAAGCAAAGTGGAGTCCGATGGTGCCGGATATGGGGCTGGGGCCCAAGGTCAGCTGTGAGATAAGGTGCACTGGAGAGAGGAGTAGTGGATAATCAAGCCTGTAAGGGAGAGCGTTGCAGAGTCCGGGGTCAGGCGGAGGTAGTAATGAAGAGGGATTCTCCCTGAAGGCTCGCACAGAGGGAGCCTGTAAGGGAGTGCGTTGCAGAGTCAGGGGTCAGGTGGAGGTAGTAATGAAGAGGGATTCTCCCTGAAGGCTCGCACAGAGGGAGCCTGTAAGGGAGAGCGTTGCTGAGTCCTGGGTCAGGTGGCGTAGTAATGAAGAGGGATTCTCCCTGAAGGCTTGCACAGAGGGAGCCTGTAAGGGAGTGCGTTGCAGAGTCCGGAGTCAGGTAGAGGTAGTAATGAAGAGGGATTCTCCGTGAAGGCTCGCACAGAGGGAGCCTGTAAGGGAGTGCGTTGCAGAGTCCGGGGTCAGGTGGAGGTAATAATGAAGAGGCATTCTCCCTGAAGGGACGCACGGAGGGAGTCTGTAAGGGAGTGCAGGGCAGAGTGCGGGGTCAGGTGGAGGTAGTAATGAAGAGGGATCCTCCATGAAGGCTCGAACAGATGGAGCCTGAGTAGTATCACTTGCCTGATACTCCCACCTCAGAAACCTCCTCTTCCCATCAAAGGAACATTACATGGAAAGTGATAATATTTAGAAAGAGATTTGGAAAAGAGTGAGTTTTACTGGTCCTTATAAGACTAAGAAGAGATGTATGGTCATTTAATGTCAGCTGTAGATGAAGATTACATGAACAGTGTCATGTATGTGCATGTTTGCATTGTGTTGAGGGGATTACCAGGTAATTGTTCACGCAGCTCTCTGATGGATGTCACATGCTGTTTTTCTGAGTCCCCAGATGGATCATGCAGTCTGTGTGTTCTCTTTTGTACTGCCAGTCACCGCTGTATTCAACTGTGTAGCCTTGGACCGTGTCATGTATGTGCATGTAAGCTGCATGATCAAGGTAACTATTAGCGGTGATACTACGTGTCTCTCGGACCTCTTTGAAGTGCATGCCCTCCCCCCCCTCCCCCGGGGGGGGGGGGCGGGCAATCTGAGGGATAGCCCCGGGCGCCACATGCTCTAGCTACGCCACTGAGAAAATGTTCCCTCCCTCTGTTAAGTATCCCTAGGTCAGGTGACCTCTATCCAAGGCGGCAAAAGTAAAAACCACACCTCCTTTCTAGAAGGTTCCAGCACATTCCAGGAGCTTCCCCATTCTACCTACGGGACAAAAAAGGCGGGCTGGTGTCGCAACATTGTTGTGGGGTCCCAGCCAGCTCCTGGCAGCTAGGGTGCTACTAATGAAGACCACTCTGCAGTAGCAGGGGCCTGTGGCAGCCATCTTGGGAGAAGGGAACACCTGCACCTAAACACTGGTTATTTGATCTAACATGCATTAAAAAACGAAAAAATTCAGGGAAAAAGGGCCAAGTCCAACAGTGACCATACAGAAGTTCAAAGGAACTGAACCCTAAGGACTTCTGAGGCACCTCCCTGTAGGCAAACAACAGGCATGGTAAGAAGACGTCCCACTTCCGTCTCATGGGCTCTGCAAGGCCCATTATCATGCCTTTCAGGATTTGGAATCTCTCAACCAACCCATTCCCTTGAGGATGGTAAGGAGTGGTAAACGTGTAAGTTACCCCACACTCCTCCCAAAAAGACTTCATGTACTTCAAGATGAAGTTGGTACCCCGGTCGGAGACCGCCTCTCTGGGGAACCCTACACTGGAAAAGATCCCCATCAATGCACGGCCCACCACAGGGACTGTGATTGTCCGGAGAGGGACAGCTTCCGGGTACCTGGTGGCATGGTCCACCAAGACCAAGAATAAACTTGTTGCCTAAGGCTGTCTGGGGTTCCAGAGGCCCCACAATGTCGATGCCCACCCGCTCGAAAGGGGTGCTCACCATGGGAAAGGGTTTGAGGGGAGCCTTACACTTCCCTCCACTCTTGCCAATTGCCTGGCAAGTCCTACAATGTGTACCGACGTGCATCTTCTTTTGGGGCCAGTAAAAGTGGATGACAATCCTTTGGTAGGTCTTGTCCTGCCCCAAATGTCCTGCGAGAGGCACATCATGAGCCAGACCCAGTAGGAAGGTCCTGAAGCGCTCGGGTACCACCAGCACACAGGCTGCACCGGGTCAGCGACCTTAGGCTCACTATAGAGTACGATTCTTGGACTCGCTCCCTGGTCTGCGGCCTGTTTCCGCATAACAATGAGAGAAGGGCATTCTATCTGCGCCTTGCAGAACTCCTGCCTTGTTGGACCTCCTCCTTGCTGCCAATGGGTCAGCTCAGGCAGGTCTCGCAGTTCGGCTATCTGTTCCCCTGTAGGTTCCAGGGCATCCCCTCAGGTTCTGCCTCCTCCTCCTGGACCGTGGGAACTGTGGGGGCTGGTTTCCCACGTCCCCTGCCCTTCCTGGCAGGTACCTGGGCCACTGTTTCAGGCTCCAGATCCTCCAGATCCGCTTGGTTACCCCTGCTAGCTGCCATTGACCGAGTGGCATTTTGGGAGGCATTTAGTTAATTCTGAATGCGGCAAGAGTTGAAGGAAATTATTGGCTAAAGGATTGATATACTATTCAGACGCTCTTTGATGCTGGAGTTGGAATAACACATGTGGTTCATAACATTGGATATTTTCATGTTTATTACTAAATTTTGTATATGATGTAAATTTTCCTAAAAATGTGTTTTGCATCAGATTAATGTATGAATTAATTTGCTGCTTTTGTCATGTTGCAAGCTGTTGCCAATAATTTTTTCAATTATTGTCTTTAAGTGTATGTTAATGTGAATTGTATATACGTGTAAGTTCATGTGTGAATTTGATAAGTCTGTGTTTCTTTTTCAGTCCAAAAAATTGTTTTGATCAATTTTTAAATTAATAAGAAACAGGAATGATCTAATAAAAATTCCATTCGGACAGATAAAAGAGTTGACTGTTCGTTACTCCATGAGTAGTAGGAGTGTACGGTAGTACGGAGCCAGGTTCATTGTTTTGTGTTCTGAATTTTGAATAGCCCTACCTGGCCCAGGTCCGTTGGGCTTAACCCCTATAGGTTTTTCAATGGGTCAGCTCAGGCAGGTCTTGCATTTCTCCTATCTGTTCCCCTGTAGGTTCCAGGGCATCCCCCTCAGGTTCTGCCTCCTCCTCCTAGACCGTGGGAATTGTGGGGGCTGGTTTCCCATGCCCCCTGCCCTTCCTCTTCCTGGCAGGTACCTGGGCCACTGTTTCAGGCTCCAGGTCCGCTTGGTTACCCCTGCTAGCTGCCATTGACCGAGTGGTCACACAAACCCACTCAGGCAGACCCAACATCTCCAAATGAGCCTGCCGTTCCACCTCCCTCCATAGGGAACTCTCCGGGTCATTTCCTAGCAGACAGTCTACAGGCATGGATGAACTAACAACGACCTTCAAGGAACCTGAGACACCCCCCCCCCCCCCCCCCCTCAAAGGGAACTTGCGCCACTGTGCAGAGGCGCACAGAGTTGTCTGCTGCAACTACAGGCTGAAGAGCATTGGGAATAAGCTGCTCCTCAGACACCCACTGACACCTCACGGATGTCACGCTGGCTCCTGTGTCTCTCAGAGCCTCCACCCTCCTCCCATTGATGGTCACCCACTGCCTGTATTTCTTAGTGTTCTCAGGCAGGTAGGTCTCCTGGACCATCTCTCTGCCTCCTAAAGAGACCAGGGTCATGACTGCTTGCTCCTCCCCTTCACTGGAAACTAATTCCTCTCCCAAAGCTACACTCACTAAACCCTGTGACTGAGCACCAGTGGGTGCTTGGGACTTCTTGGGGCACTTAGGGGCAATGTGGCCCTTCTCATCACAGTGGTAACACCTGGGGGACCCGGAAAGTTACGCCTGCCCTTAGGGGGCTGTGACGTCTTAGATTGCGAGGGCTGGGACTACTTTCCCGCTGAACTGTTTTGGGGCCCTTTAGAGAACTTCTTTTGATTACCTTTGCCCCCTACACTCTTCTGCTGGGGACCCTACCCACCTTTGGCTGTGGTACCTACAATCCCCCTGGTGCTGGTCCAGCAGTCCGCCTCCTTAGCAAGCTCACTGGGATCAGTTAACTTACTGTCCAAAAGATGCTTGCGCATCTCTGGAACACGTAGACAGCTCAAGTGCTCCCAACTAATTAGATGACACAACCCCTCAAAAGCAGTAACTTTGCTGCCCTTCATCCAACCTTCCAGTGCTCTGGTATACACTCTCACACATTCCTCCCAAGTATCTGCATCATTCTTCTTGGAGTTTCTGAACTGTACTCGGTACTGCTCCGGGGTGAGCCCATACTTGAGGCATAGGTCAGGGCACCCTCCTTTTCTAAAGGTGTCAAAACTGCTGTCCCAGAAGCCTCAAAATGTTTACACAGGCCCGCCCCCCAGTTCTTTTCGGGTACCTCATGCATCCTCAAAGACATCTCATACGTTTCAAATCATGCATCAATATCATCTCCCTTCTTGAAATTCTGCACTAAATCCTTGGGTATGTATACCTTACCCCCTTGCACTGGCTGTGCGCTGCCACCATTTGAGCTGGACTCCAATTGTTTGGCCTTAAAGTCCAACTACCTCATGCTCAACTCATGAGCAAAAAGCATTTTCTTTTCTTCCAAGGCACGGGCTTGCTTGCCTTCCTCTGCCTTGGCCTGGATTTCTTTTTCCATATCCAGTTACTTCATCTTGAGCTTCATGACTTCTAGCTCATATTCCCTGATCCTTTGGTTCTCTTCCCGCTCTTCCCGGGAGAGACTCACTGCTGAATGGATTCTTGCGGCCCTGGAGGCTGCCCTCTGCACAGGCAAATCCTGTGGCCTAAAACCATTCTCATCCATATTTGCATCAACTCCCTCCTCAGCTTCTTTGGCCTCCCATCAGGCTTTCAAGGCCTTCTGTAGCTCATCCTTTTTAGCGCTACTCCTTGTGGGACATCCCAAATCCTTGCAGAATTGTTTAAGCTGGTCCACTTTGCAGGAAGTCCTCAATGCGAAACTCTAATTCTGCCTTCTCACTTGCTGCTTTATCAGGCTGAGACATGATGCCTGGATATGTGAAGGATCAAAACCAAAAGAGGAAAACCAAAAACCAGTATGTGGTTGCGTAGTGGTCTGCACTAATTTAGTGATGTACACCAATCACTGTGGGTCAAGTACAAATACAAGTTCAAATCCTCACCGCTAACCACCAATGTTAGATTTGGGGGTCTCTAGTTGGCAGAGGTAAGTACCTTTGTCCAAATAGGGACCCTTGCTTCTAGTCAGGGTAAGGGGGATACACACTGTTCATCACCCCTGCTCTCACCCCCTTGGTAGCTTGGCACGAGCAGACAGGCTTATCTCCAAGGCAATGTGTAAAGTATTTGTACCAACACTCACAGTAACACAGTGAAACACCACAAATGGACGCCACACAAGTTATTTATAAAAATAGAGACCTCTTTATCTGATTAGGCAGGCTCAAAACAACATAAAACCAACCTACAAAATTGTCTCTCTAGCAATCTATCTTTGGTAAAGGTTCACTTTAGCAAGGTTCTTTGGTCATTCTTTTAGCCCCCAAAAACGTGGGCTCAACAGTTCAATTCTTAAAGGAAAACGGGTGCAGAGATTATCCCTCTTGATTATCTCAAGACAGTAGCGCTGATCCCTTTGCGAGTGCCTGCACTGTCCGGTTTGTGAGCCACGGGCTTCCCCCTCTTTGGAATGCAGGCTCCGGGACCGCAGCTCATAGTAGGAATTCTGCCCTTGGTACAAACAAAAGGACGCTGTCCTTCAATGTTGCCTCCACTGCTCTTTATAAAACCAAAAGGACGCTGTCCTTCAATGTTGCCCCCGCTGCACTTTATAACACAGAGAATGCTGCGTTCAAGATTTGTTTAAGACCACAGTGCGCCCGCACAGTCACTCGCAGCCCCTGCCGGCTCTCAACCCGCTTCCGGCCTCGCACAGACACAGCTCGGCTGGGAGCGTTTACCTGGGGCTGCTCTTGCGTTGACGCCTCCCTCCTTGTGAACCTATGACGGGAGCCCTTCTCCTCCTGTGGCACGGCTTCGGCGGAGACGGTACTTCATTCTTCCGCTCTGCGTCTAGATGACGTGGTCGCAGGAGCACGGCAATCCTGGGGATCAGAGGCTGGTGGTGATAAAATACCGTCCCACAGTACTTCACTCCGGTCATGGGCCGGCGGCGGTGATGCACGCAGCATTTTCGGTGCTTCTTGAGAGCGGGAAGGCGTGTGAGCATGGCAGGTTTCATGGAGGCACCAGCGACGTCCTGGGGGTACACAATTATCCAAAAAAACAATAGAGAGAGTGAGGGTAATGAGGATCCCGAACCCCCGGTCTGGATACGAGTATAAAACAAAGGAGGGAGAGAGATGCAGTCGAAAAAGATTCAATCGAAAAGAAGGGGGAGAGAGATAGAGAAAGGAATAATTCAGGGCAAAAGAATTTCCTATTTGGAAAAAGACCCATCACTCACCAACCTGGTTGGTGACATGCTTCATCATCTGGGTCCCACCCTGACCACCGAATGCCGTCAGGGTGTGCTTCGACGCCTGGAATTCCAGCGGAGCAGGTTTTCGTGTGTGTAGGTGAGTGAAAACGTGAATGATGAAAAATAAAAGTGATATATTAAAAGTGTCAGCGGTGTGCTTCCTAATAATTTAATATGAAGCCACTTGGCACGATTAAAACCTGTGAATAGATATAACTGGTATTAATGGCCAGTGATATCAGTGTTGGTATGTGTGTGTGGTCAACACACACATACCATGGCTTCATATTAAATTATTAGGAAGCTGGAGTTTTGGCAAAACTTTTGTATCCCTGAGTTTTCAACAGGAGGCCAGCTCTTCTCATGCCCTCGGAGACAGGTTCACCTCAGACGAACAAAGTACACAGCACAGTTCCACTCCAGGTAGGGGGGCATAGCACACAGCAGAAAGTCCCTTCCTTAGTCATAACAGCAACTGCAGGTCCGCTCCCAGACACAAAGCAATGGCAGCACTTTTCCTCAGTCTTCCTAGCTGTTCTTCTTTGGCAGGGATTCCTTCTTGATCACAAAGTTTTTCCCAGTCTAAAGTTTAGGGGTTTCAGCTCAGATATTTATACCCCAAATGTCTTTGTTCTTCATGTGTGAAGGGTCCTGGGCCCAGTCCAAACCAGTTCTGGGTGCACTCTGCGAGTGCACATCTTCTTCCTTTGTGAGTGTGGGCTAGGGCAATCAGACGCACCACAGGAGGTGGAGCCAGCATTGTGGAAGGCAGGCACAGCCCTATTCAGACCCAGGTGCTGCTCCTCCCATCACTCTACATGTAGATAGGTCTATTCAGCCTAGTGCTGACTCACCCAGCCACCTGGAGCCACCCCAGCCCCTGTCACTCACAAACCAGACAGCCAATCCACAAACAGGCAGAGGCACACAGAAAGGTTGAAAAGGAAAATAGCCACTTTCTAAAAGTGCCATTTCCAAACTTAGAATTTAAAAACCATCCTCCCTAAAATATGTGTTATTAAATTCTGAGTTCAGGGATACCAGATTTCAACTTTCTATCTTGCTGCTATGGGAAGATATGCAGGTAAACATGTTACACAGCATTCCCCATTCTACCCTATGGCCAAGATAGCCTTTCAATAGTGAAAAACGAAATTAGCAGTATTTCACTATCAGGACATGTTACCCACACTAGTACATGTCCTACCTTTCACATACACTGCACCCTGCCCAGGGGGATACCTTGGGCCTACCATAGGGGTATCCAATGTGTAAGAAAAGGGAAGGTCAGGCCTGGCAAGTGTGTACATTGGCCAGGACAATATGGCAGTTAGCAAACTCCGCACAGGTACTGCAGTGGCAGTCCTGAGACACCATTTTAGGGCTACTCATGTGGGTGGCACAATCAGTGCTGCAGGCCCACTAGTAGCATTTGAATCATCAGCCCTGGCACACTTAGTGCACTTTACTAGGGACCTACTGGTAAAACAAATATGCCAATCTTGGATAACCAATCATAATAACAATTTAACCAGGGAGTACTTGCACGTTGGCACTGATCAGCAGTGGCAAAGTGCCCAAAGCATCTAAACCAGCAAAACCGAATTCCAGCACAGTGTCAAAAATACAGGAGGTAGAGGCAAAAAGTCAGGGGAAACCATGCCAAGGATGCCAGGTCTAACAGATATAAATATAGATAGATAGATAGATAGATAGATAGATAGATAGATAGATAGATAGATAGATAGATAGATAGATAGATAGTTGCCTAGATATAATTCTAAAAATGAAATTAATTAAAAAGTGTCAAGGAACATTGAAAGTTATAAAAAGAAAACAGATATTTTGATCAAATTGATCAACTACATAGAAAATAAATGTTATTGCGAAATCTGTTTTAGGAATCTATTTTATCACATGGAAGCCAACAGAAATGCAATGACGTTTTAAGTTGCCAAAATACATTTTAGAGCAAAAATCACATGTTGGTGCTCAATACCCCATGCCTTGCTTGTGTGTGCTGGTCCATGGAGTGTTGTCAGTGTGCAGAATGTTCCCTTTCCCAGATTCCATCACTGTCTGTTGTAAAACCCTGGGCTGGAAACATCAGTAGCCCCTGGTGGGTTTTTAAAGCCAGAGTACTTGAACCTTGCGTTTAACCTGTAACTATGAATAAACGTATTATTTGATGTATTGAATTTTTTTTTTAAAGACTTCCTTTTGCCAATCAGTGGTGACATAGAGAACTAAAGGGAATTTTACAAGGAATTAAAGAAATTGCAAGTGAAGAAAAAGAGTATAAGCTGTGTTGGGCTTGCTTTTTTTGCAGGGTCATCCCTGAACTTTTTGCCTTCCTCCTGTATTTTTTCTGACCTGTTGTTGGCTGTTTTATGACTCTGGGCACTTTACCACTGCTGATCAGTGCTAAAGTGCATATGCTCTCCCTATTTTAAATTGATGTATGGATTAGTGATTCCATGATTGACTGGTTTGGTTTACTTGTCAGACTCTAGTACAGTGCACCAGGAGTGCCCAGGGCTTGTAAATCCAAATGCTGCTGGTGGGCTTGCAGTTCTGTGGTTGTGCCACCCACAGAAGCAGCCTGTAAAAGTGTCTAAGGCCTGCCATTGCAGAGCCTGCGTGCAGTCTGGTACTGTCATGCTGACTGGGCAAGTGCACCCACTTGCCTGTCCCTAAACCTTCCCTTTTCTTCATATCAGGTAGGCCCAAGGGCAGGGTGCATGGTAAGTATAAGGTAGAACATACCCTGGTGTGTGTGGCATGTTCTAATAGTGAATTACAGCCATTTTCGTTTTTCACTATTGCAAGGCTACCTGTTCTTCATAGGCCAGAATGGGCAGTTTGATTATTACACCTTATAATCCTAACTGACTCAGGGAACATGGTAGAAATTCGAATTTAGTATGCCTGAACTCAGAATGATAAAATACATCTTTTAGTGAAGTTGGTTTTAACATTCTGTGTTTGAAAATACCACTTTTAGAAAGTAGGTATTTTCTTGCCTAACCATCCAAACCTGCCTCTGCTAGGCTGTGTATTCCTTGTCTGGAGTTTGAGTGACAGGGGCTGGGGGAATTCCAGGAGACAGGGTGAGTCAGCACAGGGCTGAATAGAGAGATCTGCATCTAGATGGGTGGGAGGAGTTGCCCCTGTGACCTGAATAGGGCTGTGCCTTCCCTCCACAATGCTGGCTCCACCCCCTGTGGTGCGCCTGATGTCTCTGCCCTGCACTCTGAAAAGAAAGAAGGAGTCATGTATACAAAGTGCTCCAGGACTGACCAGAACTGGTTTGGACTAGGCAAAGGCATCGCTGCCTTCAGAGAACAAAGAGAAACTTGGTATAAATATTGGGACCCAAACCCAAGAACTTTAGATCACTTTGGGAAACATGAAGAAACCTTTGCTGAGGAGTGGAACCAGAGAGACTGAGGAGAGACTATCCCTGAACCTGGGGGATTGGCCTGCAGTGGTTGCCTGACTACCAAAGAACGGAGAAAGGACTCTGTGTGCACTTTATTAAGCTTGTAAAGGATCTCCAAGGGCTTGAGAGAAGATCTTGATTCCTGCTGAAGTCTCAGGGACAACAGACTTCAACCACCAGCTCCCCAAGAGTTCTTTGGAAGTGCCTGTAGCTGTATTTGGGCCTTCTGAGGGACTGCGTGTCGCAAGGAGCTGGAAGCGCGACTCAAGAAGAAGCGTGTCACCGTCGCAGCCGCTGCCGTCGCACCACTGAACAAGGGTGTCGCCGCTATAGCAGTCGCATTGCACCGCATCACGGTAAGCGTCCCGCAACACCGAAGAAGCGTGCCGCTGCATCACTGAACAAGGGTGTCGCCGCTGTAGCTGTCGCATTGCACCGCATCAAGAGAAGCGTCTTGCAACACCGAAGAAGCGTGTTGCCATCGCAGCCGCTGCCGTCGCATCACTGAACAAGGGTGTCGCCGCTAGAGCTGTCGCATTGCACCGCATCACAAGAAGCACCTCGCATCTACAGAGAAGTGTACCGCCGCCAAAGCCGCTGCCGTCGCATCACTGGACAAGGGTGTCGCCGCTGCAGCTGACGCATCGAGCCAAGACATCTCGCAATATCGGAGAAGTATTTCTCATCAACAAGAAGACGCCATCTTTGTTTCTTTGCACCAGATCTTCAACGCATCACCGCCTTTGCGTGTAAGGACTTACCGCATCACCTTCCCTGCAACACTTTCGTTGCCCTGCGTGTCGCATCTTAAGGTCCATTGAACTCTGAGTGTCGCATTTACCATCTTAAGAGAACTAAGCTAAATTCTACCATTTTAAAGTAGCAGTATTGTGGATTTTTGTCGTTTATGGTCTTGTGTTAAATCTATAGAAAGAATACTTATTTTTTCTATAAAACGTGTGTGGTGTCCATCTGTAGTGTTGTCACTTGATTACTGTATGTGTTCACAAATGCTTTACACACCGCCTCTGAGATAAGCCTGTCTGCTCATGCCAAGCTACCAAGGGGATGAGCAGGGGTTATTTTTGGAGTGTACCCCCTTACCCTGACTAGAGGCAAGGGTCCCTATTTGTCACAAGTACCTACCTGTGCCAACTAGAGACCCCCAAATCTAACAAGCTGGAAAAGAATAATAAGAAAAACTCCACCAGTGCCAAGAGTCATTTGGCTGCTCTAATGTAACTGGTTCTCATGTAAAGCACTCTAATATCTTCACGTTGAGTTGCTATTTAAAACTGTAAAAATAAACCAAGCATTAGCAATGCCATAGGTCTCACCCTAGGGACCTTATAAGTATTTAACTATGCAGCATATTATTCTAGTACATCAACATTTATTTACTGTGAACGTGTGGGTCAACAGCCTTCACCAATCTCAGGAAGCCTTTGAGATGGAGAAGGAGTCCCGTAAGAGTACTGAGTTGCCTTCCGCCCATAGCTTACATACAGGCAGGTGAATGGTGCCTTATGTGTTATATATATAAATTCAGAAGGGTGGCTACAGTCCCATTCCAGTTGCAATTATTACTCAGCCTACAAGTCTCTTTCCCAAGTGTAAGGACAATTTGCAGAGTGGGGACTAGCTCAAGAAACCTTACACCTAAGATCTAATTAAGCATCAGAAATATTCTGGTTTCTTTGTGTGATTCCACAAAGTTAGTGAGGCTTCTGATAACATGTTTGTGGTAGTTGGTTCTACGCCAGACGCTGGTGGTGCTTGGCCTGCTAATCTGGAGTTCATGAATGGCGTGGGTGGTTACATGTCAGTCAAGTTTTTATGATTAAGTAAAGTGTGCGACCCAAACGTATTCCAATGGTTAAGCCCCTCTCTGGTTAGCTGATCACTAAACAGTGGCTGGAGATTTACACACTATGCATGCTGCGCACATCTCGGTGCTCCTTTTACACATGCCAGGAGATTGGGTGGAAGGGGAGATACACGTTACTATGTGTTTATCGGCAATAATGTTATCGCGCAGTAGCAGGAACACACCCAGAGCGGCATAATGTAGAGAGGAAGGAATCACTTTCCAGCAAGGCCTGGGAGGTCTTCTGTAGCCCGATAAAACACGTGTATTTGTGTAAGAGGCCACTTAGCGCTACTGACAACATATTTATCACAAAAAGGGCTACTGCAGTCATTCCCTCAATGCAAATATCCAGAAGTAATACCATGCCCCTGGCATCAGGCAACACAAAATGCCTGTTGGCTGGGGTGCTAGAATAAAATCATACCAATCGATGGGAAGAGGAGAATAAAATACGTCTTGCAGTTGATAGAGCTGTTCCATGCAGCGTGTCACATTTAATTACCCCATGTAGACACTAGCTCTCACCCCTCTGGAGCTCCGGTGGCATACTCCTCTCACAGGCTAGTGCTCCATCGCCAGGCTAACGCGCTCTCCAGACCTCTCGAGGAAGGAGTTAAGGGAAGGCTCGAATGGGTACTGCTGCCGTGGGGAGCTTCAAAATGTATGACAAATTACATAGAGCGCATGAGTACAATGAAATGCACGCGCCCACAAGAGAATGCTTTCGGGAAGCTTAGAAATACCTGTTCCTATGACAAATTGCATAGTACTCATTCGCACAATGACACGCATGCATACATGTGAGGATAGGGCACAAACAGCAGTAATGATGCACCAGACTGCACTCGCATTGCTGTCGCTGGTCCTCCCCGCGGCAATACTCTATGGGAGTTAACTTGTGAGAAAAGTGGCACATGCACCAACCATTAGCAGGCTACGATTTTTTAATGACACGAACAAAAGCCAATCCAAACCCCACTCAGTACATACAACAGATCAACTGACAGTGCAAGCCCTGTCTAGGCGCGAACTAAAAAAAAAATATTGGAGTTCTGCTTCAAATTTCGCAACGACGATTGTGAGATGGTCTTTAGTGCAACGGGTGCTTTGAGTAATTGTCCTCACGGATGGCTATTTTATATACGGTTTCTATGCTGTTTCCATTGGATGAGAAAATTTAGAGGAGTCAGCAGTCTTATGCCTGTCGGTCTTGTTACGTGAGAAGGCAAAGTCCCACAGGGGCTGTATAAAATAAAGAAGGGTGGTCTGTCTGGAGTTCAGCTGCCGACCTACAACAGTGAAAACAAGCACTGGCAAAACCAGTAGGTCTTTTGCATGCGAGAGCTATTGGCTTTGACAATATCTTTTGCAATTCTGTGTGCAGTATGGCCTTTTTTTGTAACCTTTAGCCAGGCTGCACACAGCGTTGCCAACAAGGCAAAACATTTTTGTCAAAGCCAATATCTCTTGCATGGGCAAGCCCTATTGGCTCTGCCAATGCTCGTTTCCAATTTAGCACTGCTGCCACTGAGTGTTTGGAGTCTGTTGTGTGCAAAAAAATACTTCACTGGTGCTGCCCAGTGTCCTCAACTTGCAACTACACTGTGGTATTGCTATACCTTCAAGGCTGTTAATCCTTTCATTTTTATTCGCCTTTTTCCATTTCAGTCTGGTTAATCATGAATAGAAATTTGCTTTTCAAGTAATTTTGATAGATAGACAGTTCAAATCTGCCAGAATCAGCAAGTCAGTCTGCCTTAAAACTAGTTTGTTGCAGACAGTGTTTGAATCTGCAAGTCCGTGGAGGAGAGCTGAAAGAAAAAATATATGCCCACTAGCAGCAACGGACAAGAGGGTAATCCTCAATATCTGCATGTTGTACATTGTGTTGCTTGCGAGTAACTGTGCAGTCACGCTTTAAATGAGATAAAACAAGTTGGGATTTTTTTGTTGTTGTTGCTGTCCTGAAAACGGTATGGATAAAAAGATTTACATTTAGAAAGAGGTAACGTTTAGGATAGAAAAATATGTGCATCTGTTAAAGACATACAGTCACACGGACAGTATGCATGCAAATCTAATGAAATCCCCCCCAAAGAAAAGCCTGCGAGCATTTCCGATAGAGGAAGAAGCAATAAAAATACTATCTTAATCACCACTTCAGCACCAGAAGAACACTAATCAAGATGAAGAAATTTGTACTTGGCCTATGCTCCCGAGGAAAGAAAAGGAATGCGCGGCCCAATTAGGAGGCAGAAAATAAGATTGACAATTAAGTCAACAAATAATAAGCAAGGAGCTCCAATCCTCTTGTTGTATACAGTGTCTCTTGCAAGTGAGAGCACGTGCAAGACCTAAAAAGACTGTTGTTTCTTATTTTCAGTGGGAAAGTGAAAAGGTGCTGTTTAGGTCTCGCCTAGCGTTTTTGATTGGCTGGCGTAATCGTTTATGTTAAAAACTGGACTCCGATTGAAAATGAGGCTTCTTGGTTACTGCCCTGTCTCCTTTTGGGACGGCCCATCCCGACTGGATGTTTTACTTGCGGCGTTATACAGTCTCCTTCAATTACTGGGTAAAGCACTTTTTAAAAATTATTTGCGTAATGGCGACAGCTTGTTTCAGTCACTTTTGGCAAGGGCAGCCACGAGTTTATTTTTGCATTGCGCTTTCACTTAAAGTGAAAGCGCGAAGCAAATCTAAACAAGCGGCTGCCTTTATTATTCGCGTAATGGCGACAGCTTGTTAATTACAGCGCGTTTGCTTTCACTTTAGCGGCCGCGCTTGGTTATTTATTTAATTAATTTGGAGCACGCTCCGTGGGCTTTAGCAGCCACGCTTGGTTTATATACTTGTTGTAAAAAGGTGCAGTTGACGTCATTGTCTGCTGAGTGACACTTGAAAGGAGCGCCAGAGATGAGATTAAATCACTCCTTTTCACGTTCAGTTCCGTAGGGAAGATGTGACAAAATGGATGCTGCGTGTTCTGAACTGAAGCATAATTGTGACAAAATGAGGCAAGATTTGTATGTTGAAATATCAACTCGCGCGAGTTCAAAAGACGAGCTAGCTGGTTTATTAACAGCTTCGGCGGGGGTGCTGCATCTTCATCGCAGCTCAGTCGGCACATGCCCTGCAGGGGAACAGTCTGCCCTAAACATTCTAACAGAATGAACTTACAAGATGGTAGCAGTGGCCTTCGATGTACACACAAGGTACAACACAACTTCCGCCTTTAAACAATGCATCACCGGTCCCTTAGCAACTGACATGCCACAACACAGTCTACCCTGAACAATTTCAAATATAATGTACTAACAAGAAGGTAACCATGGCCCCCAAGGTACAGCACAACAAAGAGCTTAAGCGACTGTGTCTGCTTTCCGCGAGGCGATGGAATAGAAGGAATATTCGAATGCAGTAATGCACAAGCACCGTCCTTTATTGGTGATTGGATTGCCGGGGTCATACCTTCATTCCTTGGAAGAGAAGGAATGGTGGAATGCACTAGCACGCAAGCTTACAACTTTATGTCGGTTGAATTGGAATAGATGCAGTTTCTAGAACTCCCCTGGGGTACACAACAGAACACTCGATCACCCTATAAACCACACCTATCTTCTATAATACACCCCACCCCTGACACGCCAGGTACTGTACAGCATCTCGCGTGTTTTTTTTTTTTTATAGTACTACATACCATATTTCCGCCATTTGCACGCGTTCTAAATAAAATATGTTATTGCCCGCTTTAATTAAACTCTGTTTACCAACCCCGGTAGCAAGGAAGGTGGAGTCTGTCTCCCTGGATCTCTAACTCGTGACCTTCCGATAACCACAGATGACTGTGGCGAGCGTCCACTCACAGAGCCATCCTGCTGCTTGCAAATAATGCCGATAATAGTACCATGTAGCATAGTCTTTTCAGATCCATATCCCCTTTTCGTTAAGTCTGTAAGACTTTTTCTGCATTTTATATGAACTGAAAGTGTATGCACAAAAAAGGAAATTCCCTGGTATTTTGTGCTGTGTATTTCCTTCTCTTTTCTGCTGCAGTATTTCTGCAAGTAGCCTTTTGTGTGGTAACGTCATAGTTGGCGCTTTGAATTCAGTGACTCTGTGGGAATGTCGGTGTTTACCGTACTCATTTGTGTCACTGCAGACCAGCGGTGCTGTGTCGTGTTAAGAGTTCTGCTCCCTTCTTGATTAAATCTCTCATATTGACCTTATGATTACTGAGAGCGATTTTTTCACCTGGCGACAAAGGTAACGCCTACTTGAAGCATACAGGAAGTTAGGTCATGCTTGCAGTCAAGGCACCTGAAATAGGTCTCACATTTACAAGAGTTTGAGCTATTGGCATTGTAAATGACAATGCCTTTTATTTATGTGTTAATTATCAAAACAGATAAATAAAAGGCATTTTCATTTACAATGCCAATAGCTTAAACTCTCACAAATGTGAGACCTATTGCATTGCAAATGCTTGTTCTTCATTTTATCTCATTCTTTGGCTATGAAGGACTTAACGTTTTGCCCGAAAAAGAATGTGTTAAATAAGGAAAAAGGATTGAAATAGAACAGTCTTTCTTTTAAGAGTTTTTTGGGGATTTAAAAGAAAAATGTGCTACATATGTTTGTTTTATGCACTTAGTATGGTTTCATGATGAGTTGATTTTTTTTTAGTACTGACGCATCCTTCAGGAAATGTTTTCATGCATTTTATTTACTAATGTTCATGTTTTTTCCAGACTCCAAAATATTTTGCATGTTTGTAAGCCAAACTTAGGGTATTTGTATTCATACAGGCTTGTTGAGTGCTATACTTTGTGCAGTAGGACAAGTGCTATACTTTGTGCAGTAGGAAGCCAGGCTGGCTTTATGCCAGTGCGACAGAGGCTGCTGCACCTTGTACAACCGAGGCTGCCACACCTGGTGCTGATCTGGAGGGCACTCTGTTTGAAAATAATATAAATAACTAGTGGGTTTAGAAGCACCTGCTGCAGAGTTCCCTATGTGTCCAGCAGTTTTTAGGCAACAATAAAAATGTCAACATAACTCGGGTGATTAATATTCCTTCTGGTGATAGGCAGTTGTTTTGTCTGGTAGCAGTTTTGACTCCTCATAAAGTAACACAGAGGGTCAATGTGCCTGCTGTAAAGAATTTTTACTATGCAGATCACCTCCACAGTATTTTATGTGGATAGCTCAGTGGGTTACTGCTTTTGTCACAGAGATTCTTTTGTTACTTGCAGTTCATAAATTGCATTCCTAATACAGCACAGTGACCTATGAACTGTCATCAAAGAGCTGCATGCAAACTGCAAGATATAGTTTAGGACATTGTGTTTTTCCCAAATCTTTCATTATCCTAATATTACTAAAAAGGTTAGTTGGGTAAAAATACATTCTTATTAGTAAAGCCAACCCAACCACTGTGGTACATTTTTAAATCCTGAGTTTATGATTTTCCAGACCAAGCACTCTTAAAATATACTGGCCACTAGTATGGATGACATGTAATTCCTACACCTTGCAATCCTCATTGTGTTATGTAACACTTCCTATAGACTGATTTAAACATGTATGATTAATTGCCTTTGTATAATGTGATTGTGATGTAAAGTGCTCTAACACCCTACATTGGTATGAGTAGCCCTATACAACAAAAGAAATGCATTTGAGAGAAGGGTTATGGAGTGTTAAGGGGCACTGTTGGAGGGTGGTAGTGAGGGAATCCAAGGAGAAGGAGATCATGGGGGGTGCCAAAAAAGATTGTTGCATCGAGCCCCACCAGCGGTAAGGCTGGCCCTGGTGGGGAGTGTGCACATAATGGAATATTGTGATGTGCGTGTTTACAAAAGTTCCTTGTTGAGTTAATTGATTTGAGTGAGCACTACTTTTACATGTTTTAGGCATGTTTTTGTGGTAGTGGATTGTATTAGTATCAAGTATTGTGAGGTCGCTAGTTACAATGGAGCTTGGTGACCTGCATGTTAGGTAAGTGTGTGTTATCACCAATGTCATTCATTGCTGGCTTACATTTGTAGCTTCATGCCACATATCCAGTTTTGTTATGTGTTTGTGTGTGCTGCTTTTGGTCTTTGATAGGGTGTTTTTGTATTGTTTTTATTATGTCAAAGTATGAGTACAACATGGACAGATTGTGTTGTTGCATGTGTTATGCTTTGTTGGTATTTAAGTCGTGGGCATGGTGTGGATCGTATGTCTCACGCCATTACTCTGTTTAAGTCCTAGATATGCTATAGGTCCAAGATGTCCCATTTCTGGTGTATTTAAATCCTGGGCATGCGGAGGACTGCAAGCATTGCACCATGTTTGTGCATAAATCAGGAGCATCCTATAATTCACTTGCATCATTGGGTTGGGCTGTGTATAATTCTTGGGCAGGTTATGGGTCACACACATTTCATAATGTGTGTAAGTCATAGGTAAACTATGTAGTTGCATGTTGCCTACTTAAGTAGCATTGTGTTAACGATGTTTTTGTGTGTATATTTGTATTTTTATGGTATCTTTCTTTCCCAAATGTTTTTTATTGATTTTCACATAAAAACAAAAAGCAACTGTACAGTGTGAGAGTCTCAGTTTCACATAGTATATCCTCACATATCAAGAGGTACCACAGTTTACAGGTGTGAGTCACATCCTACATGTCAGGTTAGGTATCAACCAAAAAAAACTGCATATTGGAAAGTTCACACTAGAACATGACTCAAGCCAACTAGTCAAGCCTCAGTTGAAGGACAAAGTACATACACACTTGGTTGTCACATTATACAAGAATGGATAATCCAATCAAGAGCGTTACCTCTCCTCCTCTGAACTGATATCATAATCTGAGTCCTCATAGTCACTGAACTTAAGTAGTTGGCTCCAGTTCATTATCTTTTCCGCCACCCCCTCATCAGTACGTGACAGGCGCATGTGATGTTCCTTTGCCACTCCCCATTCTATTAAGTCCCTCAGCCAGTGAGCTATAAGATGCACTCTGGTTCCCAACTACACTGTGGCCACGCTAGAAGAAAAGCAAGCTGAGTGAGTTTGTAGGGTATCTTACGCCTCCTGGGCCTTTCCACCACACCCAAAAAGCAAGCCATCGGAGTTAGGGTTACCACCAACCGAGTGGCCATTTCAATCCTGGTTATCACTACCCTCAAAAAATTCAAGATCTTGTTGCAGTCCCATGCCAGATGCAAGAAGGTAGCACTTTCCTTGTAACATAGGTGGAGTGCAAAAAATAAAAATGCAGCAGCTTAAATTTGTTATTACAAGATACTGTGCCCAGTCAGTGTCTGAGGTTGAGTCCTCCAATTCTCCATCCCAAGCCAGTCGGGCCATGTATGTTTTTTTTAGCATGCTCCCCTAAGTACTCTATAGAATAGAGTAATCAAATGCCATCTCTCTCCGCACCGAAGAATACCTCCCGGCACCTCAGAAGGCCGCTGCACTGACGGAAAGTCACACCACACCTCCCTCTTAATACTTACTAGTTTGGCGTAGTGCACAAAATGACCGGGGCCCACTCCAAAAGTGTATTGAGTTCCATTGTGCCATAGACCTGTCTGCATCAATGGCCCGAAAAGGTGCAATATCCCATAATTGCAGCTCCCTGTCAAAGGGAGCTCTGCGAAGCACATTCTAGTCCACCTGTTCCCAAATTGCAACTGTAATCTTGACCAGATAAGGAACCGGGTGTTCCGATCTACCCCTTGCAAAAACACTTGTGCTTAAGTGTCCTCCCCAATTATGTCCCCGAACAGTCTTTCCTCCAAGTTATCAGACTTGGCCAGTCACCTCGCAACATGCTGTAAAATTGCATGTTGGGAACAGTCAACCCACCATCAGCCATGTCCTCCTGAAGTTTTGACAATGCTACCCTGCTGCATTTTCCAGCCCAGGAGACCAACAGGCTGTCCAATCTACGAAACAGCTTAGGCTCAAGAGGGAATATTGAATTCTGAACGAGACAGAGGCAGCGCAGGAGAACATATTTTTTTGCAATAGCCTCGCAACCTATCAACAAGAGAGAAAGTCTATTCCAGAATGTAATTGAATTTTCAAGGATAGTCACTACTGTGTGTGTGTGTGTGTGTCTGTGTGTGTGTCTGTGTCTGTGTCTGTGTCATATACCTAGAAACCGAAATCCCTCCATCTCCTAGCGGAGCCCTACACTCAGGAGTTGATCCAGTTGTTTCTCGACCAACCCTCCCAAGGGGACCAAGAGTGATTTATGGATATTAACTCTGAGATGAGAGACCTCTCCAAAAGTATTCAGCAGCTGCGTCAGTAGCAGCACCACTTCGCAAGGAAGTCTTATATAGACTAACACATTATCTGCATATAGTAAAACCAAACGAGTGGAGCAGCCCACTCAAACTCCCTAAAGTTCCATTTCCTTATGTAACAGCAGAGCGATGCGCTCAATTGCATGCGCGAAGAGAAGCAGGGAGAGTGGGCACCACTGTTTGGTCTACCTACCGACCGCACATGCCTCAGAAAGCTCGCTGCCCACCTTGACATGGATAGAGGGCTCGGTATACAATCAATCAATCAATCCATCAAAGCATTTATATAGCGCACTACTCACCCAGAGGGTCTCAAGGCGCTAGGGGAGGGGGGTCCGCTACTGCTCGAACAGCCAGGTCTTGAGTTGCTTCCTGAAGGCGAGGTGGTCCTGGGTCAGGCGGAGGTGGGTCGGGAGGGAGTTCCACGTCCTGGCGGCGAGGAAGGAGAAGGACCGTCCCCCTGTGGTGGCTCTTCGGATGCGGGGGACGGTGGCGAGGGCGTGGCCGGTCGATCGAAGCTGGCGTTTGGGAGCGTAGAAGTTGAGGCGGCTGTTGAGGTATCCTGGGCCTTGGTTGTGTAGGGCTTTGTGTGCGTGGGTGAGGAGACGGAAGGTGATTCTCTTGGTGACCGGGAGCCAGTGCAGGTCTCTCAGGTGTCCGGAGATGTGGCTGCGACGGGGGATGTCCAGGATGAGTCGTGCTGAGGCGTTCTGGATCCGCTGAAGTCTTTTCTGGAGTTTGGCGGTGGTTCCGGCGTAGAGGGAGTTGCCGTAGTCCAGACGGCTGGTGACGAGGGCCTGGGTGACCGTCTTCCTGGTCTCGGTGGGGATCCACCGGAAGATCTTTCGTAGCATGCGCAGGATGTTGAAGCACGACGAGGAGACTGCGTTGACTTGTCTGGTCATGGAGAGGGTGGAGTCCAGGATGAAGCCCAGGTTGCGTGCGTGGTCTGTTGGTTTGGGTGCGCTGCCTAGGGCGGGGGGCCACCAGGAGTCGTCCCAGGCGGAGGGTGAGGATCCCAGGATGAGGACTTCCATCTTGTCCGAGTTCAGTTTCAGGCGGCTGTTCTTCATCCATTCGGCTACCTCTTTCATCCCTTCGTGGAGGTTGGCTCTGGCGGTGGCGGGGTCGTTGGTGAGGGAGAGAATCAGCTGGGTGTCGTCGGCGTAGGAGATGATGTTGAGGTTGTGCTGGCGTGCGATGTCTGCGAGGGGGCTCATGTACACGTTGAAGAGGGTTGGACTGAGCGAGGAGCCTTGAGGAACGCCGCAGATGACTTCGGTGGCTTCAGATCTGAACGGGGGGAGGCGGACTCTCTGTGTCCTTCCGGCGAGGAAGGAGATGATCCACTCCAGTGCCTTCTCCTGGATTCTGACGTTGCTGAGTCGCTGCACTAGTGTACGGTGGCAGACAGTGTCGAAGGCCGCGGAGAGGTCTAGGAGGATGAGGGCCGCTGTTTCTCCGTTGTCAAGCAGAGCTCGGATGTCATCGGTGGCTGCGATCAGGGCGGTCTCGGTGCTGTGGTTGGCCCGGAAGCCAGACTGCGAGAGGTCGAGGGATCCGTTCGTCTCGAGGAAGGCGGCCAGCTGCTTGTTGACGTCTTCTCAATGACTTTTGCAGGAAACGGGAGCAGCGAGATGGGGCGGTAGTTCTTGAGGTCGGTGGGGTCGGCTGATGGCTTCTTTAATAGAGCGCTGAGTTCGGCGTGCTTCCAGCTCTCCGGGAAGGTAGCGGTGTCGAAGGAGGTGTTGATGATGTCCCGCAGGTGGGGTGCGATGACAGCGTCGGCCTTGTTGAAGACGTGGTGAGGGCAGGGGTCGGTAGGAGATCCGGAGTGGATGGAGTTCATCGTGCGGACGGTGTCTTCGGTGCTGATCGGGGTCCAGGCGCAGAGGGTGGTGGTGGGGGGCGGTGGTTCGGTCGTGGCGTGCGTCGGTTGAGTGCTGAAGCTGTTGTGTATGTCCGCGATCTTGTTGTGGAAGTAGGAGGCGAGGGAGTTGCAGAGGTCTTGTGAAGGGGTGATGTCGTTGTTACCGGCGTTGGGGTTGGAGAGCTCTTTGACGATGTTGAAGAGTTCCTTGCTGTTGTGTGCGTTGTTGTCCAGTCGTTCCTTGAATGCGGTTTTCTTGGTGGCGTGGATGAGTTGGTGGTGTTTTCGGGTGGCGAGCTTGAGGGCAGTCATGTTGTCCGGTGTTGGGTCTCTGCGCCAGGTTCTCTCGAGGGCTCGGCAGTTCTTCTTGGAGCTCTTGAGTTCGTCGGTGAACTATGGGGCTTTCTTGCTACCGGGTCTGCTAGTCGGGGTCTTCAGAGGGGCGAGGTCGTCTGCGCAGTCGCTGATCCACTTCGTGAGGTTGGTGGCCGCTTGGCTGGGGTTCGTTGCGCTGGTGGGTGGGTTCTTGCTCAGGGCGGTCGCGAGCTGGTTGGCTGTGATCTTGTTCCAGCTTCTGCGTGCAACCTGTTGCTGGTGGATCGTGGTCCTTCTGAAGCTGAAGTGGACACAGCTGTGGTCCGTCCAGTGGAGTCCGGTGGCGTGGCTGAAGGCGATGTCCTTGCTGGATGAGAAGACTGGGTCGAGTGCAAGTACAAGAGCTGCACCCAGGCACAGAATCTAGGAACAATCCTGATACCTCAGATAATTCCATTCAACAGTATCAAAGGCTTTTTCTAGGTCCTGGGAGACCAAAGCCATCTCACACTTATGACCCATGGTTTCTTGCAAGACATAGGTACGTCTGCACAGGTTGAAGGTCATACTACCTGTCAGCATAAATCCACATTGATCTTCATGGACGAGCTCATGTATCACCCTGGCAATCTAGATGCTAGATGTTTGCATATTAGGTTGACATCCAAATTGAGCATGGTGAGTGGTCTATAGAAGGAACTGTCCACTGAGTCACCACTGGCCTTTAGCATTAGACACACAGTCCATTCACATATAGACGCCGAAAGGATATTCCTCTCACTTGCCTCAGGAAGAACTTCCAGGAATTTCTCCTTAAGCACAGCAGAATAGGTTTGATCAAACTCTACTGGAAATCCATACCCCTAATGGTCTTGGACCTATTAAGAGCCTTTATAACGGTACCTATTTCCTCTAGAGAGATTTACTCCACAAAGTCTTGTACAGAACTCGAAGCAATCCCACTTTCTCCAAGAAATTGTCTATTGCCCCCTCCGGGCCAACCGGGCCAATCTGATACACGACCTTGAAATGATCTACAAAGGCAGACAAAATATCTTGCCGGCTGGTCACTAATACACCAGTGGCAGTGGTATTATGGGAGGAACCTATATTTTCTGTCTGAGGATCCAGACCAGAACTCAGCCGTATTTATCTCCTTCCCTGTGTAATTGCTGACAATATGTTTTGTGTAGAGTATTCCAGAGCCTCCGCATCTCTCTATGCACCCTCAGCATTGCGACCTGCATATCTACGGAAGACACCTCGTTTTTTTGCAAGTCAACCAAGCGTCTCTCCTGCTGTTTGAGATCTGCCTCCATTTTCCTTGGGTTGTCTCTATACACTCCCCTCTCACCACTGCCTTCAGCACTTGCCATTCAATAGCCCTGGTGCTCATGGTCCCCCAATTCACCTCTAAATAGCCACCCAAGGAGTGTCCTGGCATGCTGCGTCCATCAGGAGACCAGGTGGCATTCGCCAGTACTGAGAGCTGCAAGATAAATAATCTAATCAAGCGCAAGCAATATAGAGGCATGATCAGTAAGGAACCTCACCAGATGAGTCACCACACCCATGCGTGAGTGATCTAACCCCCGCTCTACCAAGTAGTGTTCCAGACGACTGTAGGTATAGTGCGTTCAAGAATGGCAAGTATATTCATGACCCTCTGGGTGCAGTGCAGGCCATCCATCCTTAAGACCCAGATTGCGTATGACTGTGGCAAGAGAAGCCACTATCAGGGGCTTGGTGCCCCCTTTATGCAGGTAATGATCCCTGTTTCTATCTAGAATACAATTGAAGACGCCCGTCCAGATTATGGGAGGCCCCACTCTTCCCTCCAAAAGGTCCCCATATCTATCATAGAAGACTCGCCCATCCATGTTGGGCACATATGTGTTCAGTATTGTGATTTCTTTGCCATCTAGAGTGTCTTGAGGTAAGAGATGATGCCCTTCAACATCTGCTTCACTATAGGTATGCCTGAAGGGACCCCCCCCAGAGCCAGCCATATAGCCACCCCAAGTGTGCAAGGAGTATGATGCAGAAAACAGCTGCCTCTCTCCATTTTTCCATCATTGCGGAGGTGCACCACCCACAAGATGCGTTTCCTTTAGGCAGGCAATCTGGACTTGACAGAGAAAAGAGTGGACTCTATAGTGCTGGGAGTAACAGTTGAGTTCTCTGACATTCCACGTGACAAGTTTTAGCGGTTCAGCCCTAAAAAGAGTATGTCCCCACCTGCAATGTCAACCACCTCCTCCCCCCCGCAATGTCAACCACCTCCCCACCCATTTTCATTTCAGCTACCCTCAGTAAGGGATACCAGTGATCTGACCACACATGGGCACTGTTAGAAAAACTGGGCACCTGCCAACAGTAGGAGCGTAGAAAAGTCTAAGATCCTCAACTCCCTTGCCCCAATTAGGCAGTGTAACAGCAAAACACCACACTGAAGATCAAATATAGCTTCTGCTGTCAGGACCCAAAGTCTAAACGCTTGATTCCCCAAGAATTGCCTACCACTCGTCGTGGAGAGGCACCTCTTAGACCCACTGGCGTAACGAAAATTGAGGGGGCCTCCCTGCAAGGAACGTGAAGGGGCCCCCTCCGAGCTCAGTCAAGAGCTCTACGGCAAGAGTGCTGTGCTGAGGGGACCCCCTGGAGCTTGGGGCCCCCCCGCATCGCAGGGGCTGCGGGGGCCTGTGTTACGCCCCTGCTTAGACCCCATACACAATGTAATGGTATATCCCATAATGACTTGCGTAGGAAGCCCCAAGCACAATCAGTGTGTCCTCAAAACGTGGTTCCAGCCATACTCTGCATAGCTGGAAATCAACCTTCCTAGAAAGAAGAAAAGGGAGATCAAACAGAGCTAGGTTAGTGAAACACAGCATATAACATCAACTCAAGCAACAGAATTATTTGACTCTAATGCAGCCTCCTAGGCGGCCAGGTCCCCCTCACCCCAGCAGCTGCCCAGAGAAGGCCAATGCTATGGTGCCATCTTCCTGGATGACACCCCTTGTAGGGCTGTCCCAACCGAGGAACCACACCCCGTTGATGCATTCTCGTCACATGACCTCCAATTAGAGCTGCAAGCTTCCTCTGCAAACCAGAATCCGGACCCGCAGGAGCCTATCTTTTCACTGGGTACCTTGTCCCACACCTCCAACCACCTCCATACATCATCTGAGTCTCAAAGAAGTGAGATTTCCCCGTGACTTCTCCCACAGCCTAGCAGGATACAAAAGCAAGTAGTGGAGGCCCATCGATCTGAGCTTGGCCTTAACCTCCAGAAAGGTCTTCTGAGAGCCTTGTACTTTATTGATGTAGTAACGGTAGATGGAAATGTTATGGTTCTCAAATCAGGCATTCTCAGTTTATCTGGCCTCACAAAGGATGCAGTCTCTATTCTTATTGTTCAATATACCGGCTATTATGGCCCACGAAAATGCCCTCTGCCTTGTCGGAGCTACCAAAGTGATCAAGCTTTGGTAGTTCTGCCGAGAGCACCTCCACAGGCCATAATAGCCCACATAATGAACTATAAGGATAGAGACTGCATCCTTTGGCAAACCGCGAGGACAGCCCACAGGGCCTAAAAAGTATCGCAGATCCATCTTTCAACAAAACTCTGTGGCTCCCCCATCGGTACTCTCCGGACCTTTAGTAGACGCACGGTGTTGTGGCGAGATCTCTCCTCTGCATTCTTCACCTGTGCCCACAGGGCTCTAGTTTTTGAGGTGACTGTAGGCACCTGTTTATGCAGAGAAGCCACCTCTACCTGGAGCTCAGTTATGGAACCCTAAGCCACACAAACTTTTTCAGATACCTTATGGAAATCCGTACGGAGTAGGTTCACCTCGAGGGCTCTCTAAGGCCTCCCTGAATGTCCGCAAGTGCTTCCGCACAGGTGGGATCCCCAGTGGATAACTCCGGATCACCCCTACCACTGTCCTAACCTTTGTGTCGCTGCAAGGGGGTCGCCGGGGTGGTGTATTGCTCCATGGTATTCCTGTGCAGGGGCCCGTACTGCTTATTCCTCACCATGGAAATGCCAAGAAGGTCCAAGAGTGCCCCACTCCTGGTCTGCAAGGCCTCCAACTGGGTGCAAACTGTAAAGGGCAGTGACCCCCTCCCCTTCCTCAATAAGCAGGCACCACAAGGGAGTAAGCGCCTCAGGGCAATGTCCGCTCCTCGCAATATGTGTGATTGACCTCCCTAGTCACTGTTCTGCAGAGATGGCACCCACAGTCAACAGGCAACAAGGCTCAATATTGAGAGACTGTCCAATCTTTACCCTCACAGCCCTCCCCGCAAGAGCCAGCATTGGGTTCCCCAGATCCACATGAGGCCTGGGGCAGAAGGGGAGGAAGCAAAATGTCACTTTCCTGTGGGCACAGCAGGCCCCAAACCGAGGCAGCCGTAAAGCCAGTAGATTCAGGTAAGAAAGTAGGCTGCTGGACATAGAACTCCTGGTGCCCAGAGACCTCTGCAGTAGTGGGCAAGATGTAGAGAACACTCAAGCGGCCAAGGGCAACCAGCTCCTCAGTCTCCGGCGGCAGCGAGTTCTCAAATATACAAGCCAGCCCGATATAAAACAAATGGACCCAGGGGAGAACAATCCCAGGCACGACAGAAGCCCAACTTGCTGGGGCAGTCAATGTAATAGTCTGCGGGGCCTCCCAGGAGGAGCAACCCTGCCAAGCAGCTCCCCCTAGTGAAAGTAGTACAGGCCAGCCCCAGCGTGGCATGTCCAGGATGCTCCAACTCCTTTCAGCCCCAACGGACTCAGCCGCCGATAATGCCACACAGGCATGTGCGCTGTAGCTATCAGGAGTGTGCTGTGTTTGTGCACCTGATGCAGCCACACACCAAATCAGGAGCCTGCCAGCCTCCCTCCCTTATGGGGCAGCCCGGCGCCCAAACTAAGGCTCCCCGTGGCTGCAGCGACCTCACAAGCCCTACAGGTCGCAACACACTATGGGGACTAGTCAGGTAGTGACCGAGGCCACCATGCCTGCCGCTGGCCATATCACTCTCTTGGGCTAAGGGACTCTGCCCTGTCGCCGAACTTATAGTTTGTGGGATGCAGGGGCTTGCCGAAGTGTTACACACTGGCTTCCAGGGACAAGCAGTGCTAGAAAAAGGCTGGATTCTGCAGGATATTGCTGGGGTCGACAAGGAGCCTCTCGGAAGCATGTCTCTCTGCCATCTTGCAAATCCAAACTCGTTATTTGTTTTTCTCCTTTTTATGTTAATACATTTCTCTTGTAAATGTTTTTTCACTTGGGGGTTGTCGCTTGGACAGGTGGCAGAGTTGGAGGAGATCAAGACAGACAGGAAGGGTTGGGGGCATTAGGAATAGCTTCGGACAGGGGGAAGCAAGGGAGCGAGGTTGGAGGCAAGAGGTAGGCAGGATATGTGGATAGGGGTTTGGGTAGGAGGATTAGGCCGAACAATGTTGGGTAATAGTGGTTTTGGGGTATATTGCTTAGGGGCGGGGGTGTTAGTGTGGAATATGTTTTGAAATATGATCTGTATATTAAGATATGTATAGAATTGCCTACCTGTCCAATAAGGCGGCCTTTTACCCCAAATATGGGTCTTGGACGTGCTTATTGCCCGATGCTGGAATGATAGTGCGGTCACAAATTGTCTTCCTAACAAGGATATATGGTATTCAGTTCTGCTAAAACAGAGCCTGGACCCCTACATTCAGAACTGACGAGTAGTGTGGAAGTGCAAAGAATAAAATTGTAGTGCAAAGAAAAAAACTTGTAATACTGAAGGAGAAGCTTCTGTAAAACCGAGCATATGATATGTCACAGTCATTCCTCTCCACTCCCTGTTCTTTGAGTGTATGTTCATTCTGGATTATTCAGAATGTAATAATCAAAAGAATCACATCCGTTGGGATAAAAGATCATTCCCCAAAAGAATAACAGAGTAACAAAGAATCAACTTAACACATTTTCATAAGGTGCAAGTACCAGCCTCAAAATCCTCACGTGCTTACAGTGAACGTTTAGGCTGATCATAAATGAACTACATTTACAATCAATTTAGAGCAAGGGTTATTTAAACCAGCAGGAAGAGCCTCCTTCAGTATTCTTCTAGACTATAGTTATACCCATAATCCCTTCATGTTCCTCTTGTAATCCCCTGCAAGGGGCCCTGTTCGGCCCATCCCTTTTCCCTACAATGTGGCCATCATCCATTGGTGTTGTCCTATGGACCAGCTTTAGCCAGTTTTAGTTCATGTTGTTTTGCTATAGCTGACTTAGCGTATGAAAGGTCAGGTGCCTGAAGTGTATTTCTATTTAAGAATCCGACAGCACATTGAGGTGCAAAATTACCCTGAGAGAGAGAAACTTACCTTGATGTCTATGATTTACCTATTCTGTTTGGGGACGGGGTGAGATCTTAAACTGTCCTCTGAGTGTGTCAGAGAAGTCTTCGCTGCTTGCTGTCTACCGGTAGGCATGCTGTAGTAGTTGGAGTCTTCACACCAGGGTCTGGCGGCCCTCAGTTAGGGGGTAAGTTCTTTATTTCATGTTAGACCCACATCACCACACATGCTCTGTTCTGCCTGTCCTGTGAGTGCTGCAGCCTCGCAGTGCAGCTGCCTGTACTGCTTGTGTTTGGAAAGATGCACTGCTTCTACCCACGCTGTGCATAGACTGTGTGAGGGACGTTTGCAGCAAGCAGCGCTATAAAGTGTGCGAGGGAAGTCTGCACTGCTGAGTGCCACGCTGTAACTGTTCTGTGTGTCTTTGAAGCGTCAGAACACCTTCCCCCTATAAAAAGTTAATCATGCTAGATTTGGTAGTGCCTGCTTTTCAGGGTAATTGCACCATGAATGCCTCCTCCTTCCTATCTCCTTTCATCCTAATGCTACATTATAAACCGCCCTTTGTCTCCGGGGGTGGTTCGCCCTGAATAGTTCGTTGTAAAGAAACCCCCTGACGCAGCTGGACAACTGTATAGTTAAGGAGGCCGATAATAGCCGCATCGGCGGCACCCGTTAGAAATATCCTGGAAAGTCAAACAAAAAATGCCGCCCTTATAATTGTATTTCCCAAACAATAACAATCGTCGCTGACATTTTACCTACTTCGACACTGTTGTGCTTCTTGGAAGTCACTGATTCTGCCCGGGGCTGGACGGCGTGTTCTTGAAGCTTCGGTCATTGCAGCATGTTTCTGAGCCGGGCGAGGCGCCCAGACAAGCCCAGTAGCCCAAAGGCTGCGTCTGCCTCGTGTATTCTCGTATCACGCGCCAAAGTGAGAGAAATTGCACTTTTGTGGCTGATGCAAGAGGAGGCTGGCGAAGAAGTTACGTTTGGACAAGGGGCTTCTCTAAACATGTTTTCTAGTGATCTCTATGTAGACTGGAAGGAGGCTGCTGATGCAGCACCATTGGGCTGAAATGGCCTTGGGCCAGGATTTTAACAGCAAATAATCCCATCGCTGCGCTAACAAGGACTTTTCACCACAACTATCCTGAATGACCATAAAACCAAACAGATCCATTAACGGAAGTGCTTGAAACGTTCTGCACGACTACTTAAAGTTTATCTGAATGTTACCTACATTCCATAGTGTTTTAGATTGTCTTTGCCATCGGGTGTTTGGACCAAAAGTATTTAAATATTTCGTGCCACACAAGAGTCAATTCAGTTAAATGACTATGACAGGACCACAAGCAGCCTCAGATGTTCTACAAATACCTCTTGAGGGGCGGAAGCACAGCAGCTCGGGTCCATGGTGCCGGCATGCCTGTGTCACTTAGGGCACCACAAGGTAAAAGAAAATGATAAATGGACAGGTTGGAATCAATCTGAAGCAATAGTGATTACTCTGGGTGCATTTCATTCCCCAATAACTCATCTGTGCCATCACACCATGTAAACCGTGTCTGCCGCCACTTCAGAATGGATAGTCTGTCCAAACTGCTAAGACAAGTCGCATGTGAAAGCGACAAGCCTCCCTAGACGCATGTCGGTCACATTAGGCATCCTTGCTAGGATGCAACTTGAGTACCTGTGACACAGCAGCCAGTCACCCATGTTTCAGCATATCCATGCCACATACAGCAACTCAAATTGTAAAAAAGTGATGGCTGAACCTCCTGGACTCCATCTAGAGCAACTACAATTTATCGGACCGCAATCCATACCATCATGTTTTTTTAGGTTGCCATTACCACCACAGGCAGAGAGAATATGCAATATAGTCTGAGCCATGGCCCAAAAGTGTTCATCTTGGACTGCTATGCCAGATCCACTCTTAGGAGGAAAAAAGCTACCCCATACACATTTCAGCATTGTAGGTCATCACTGACCAGAAGTAAGTTTAGTGTTAAGGAATTTTGCGAACTGACCTATGTACCAATTGCTCGGTTGACAATATTATGAATCGTAGTGGGTTGCAATTCGACTTACCTCATTAATATGCATGAAGGAAGTCACAATTTGCCACCCACAATGATTAGCTAGTGTCGCAGGCATGATGGCGGGCTTGGGTCAGTAGACTACCATGCCTGTGACTGATTTTAAATGAAACAATCTTTTTCCTTAAAGGAAAATGGTACGAGTTTAAAAACCAAAATATATATATTTTTTTTTTACTAGTAGGCACATGGTCAATTTTGCCGAATCTGAGAGTTTGCGACCTTTGAAACACTGTATACATCAGGCCCGGAGATTCAATCAGTCTTTTACTCGGCATAAAATTGGAATTCTTTGGAGTTCATCACTTATAGAACTGTACTCCTGGCACTGAAATAGGATGAAAAGCAATTGTGATGCCTTAGTCTACCCAGGGTTATGTTTACAGAGACACTGCCTGTAACCCTATTACATTAATCCTTAAGCACATGTTACCAGAACTTCACAATTAAGGGTGTTTCTCGGGTTCGAGTAAAGCTCTAAATAAATGTTATTGGTATTAATTTACTAAAGGGCTCTTCCCTTCAGTGACATTCATTTTCATTATTTCTGAACTACTTTCTTTTTACCTTTCACCGAGTTTGGCCAAAGAAAGTATATTTCTAGGGTTTAATGGACACCTAGAAGATAGAAGAAAATTAAGCGAGGAACCCAATGAAGTGATGCAATTATAGTCTTCCTCTGTTCCATAGGAAAGGCTTCAGGAGAGCTGTCTTGGTAAACAGGAAGAAATGGACCACTGTGTTGTGAATAACAACCATCAACCGAGATTCAGATTTTGTGCATGCGCTGTGTAATTTCTTATTTGTTATTCAAACTGCAGCTATTTTAGAGCAAATATGAATTGTACTTGTGTGTACTTATAGTGTTATATTTTGTAAGCATCTAGGAGCAACATTGTCATTGACATTACTGTTAGCAATAGTTTACCCTAAGGCAATACTATCTGACAAAACGAGGTCATATGGTATTCAGGTGATTCTTAAAACTACACACACACATCACACACCACACCCACCACACCACACATACCACACACAGATACACACTCTCCCCCTCTGCAATAAGTACCTGCAGGAAATCTGCCTTTTCTGCAATATTCACCCCATTTTTTCACCTTTTGCTGGACCGTATATGTGTGCTGGCTTTAGAACTCTGTGCACGTTACCCCTACTAACCGGGACTAGAATGCAGTTGCTCCCCCTTTAAACATGGTTAAATTGGTTTGTTGCTAATTAGCACATTTAACTTGCCCATAAATACCTAGTATATGGTCTAGAAATGTCAGATTTCTCAAATTTTACATCACAAAACAGTCAATGCAATGCCAGTATGAAACTCCTAACAACATCCATTTACACTAAGTAGAAAGGTGCATCCAGATTCTGTTTACATACTTGCAGCTGAATCACCTTGCCTAAATGCAGCACAGAATATTTCTTATTTCCTGTACTTGTTCAAGTTAATTCAATTCCTTTGAACATACATAATGTTTTTCCTTCTAAGTGCTCGCATGCCACCTCCTATGCCATTTTTTTACACTCCTAGTTAAGGTTGGACATGAATTATCGGGGACCACAGGTCCCTTGAAACCAACCCTAAAACAACTGGATTATTTGTCTACTTTAATATTGTCCATATGACTTGTGACCACACATTGCTCCTCATGCGGATTCTCGATATGCACAGTCCTTCAAATCTCTACCCTCCTCCCCCAAAAAGTCAGTAATTAGTTTGTTTGTAGCCTCGGTCCAACATGATATCTCCATTGGATTCTACGATGTGAGACACTTAATTTATAATACTTTTCTTGTGTACAACTATTAATGGTTCTCTGGAAAAAATACTACACCTATTCATTTTATCGTGAAATTAATGGCAAATGCAGGTGGTTCCCATGGCTTGGAGCACAGCTATGTAGCATTGAACAGTCTCTCCAGTTAACTAGTTCCTCCTCAAAATTGATGACTTCCTATTATGATATTTTTTGCCATAATTTTCATATAGCATTCAAAAGGAAATCTAATTTACATGAAAGTGGTCGTCTTCACATGTACTCAACTATGGCTTAAGGAGTTAACATTTTCCATTCACATCTGTTGGAATCTGTAGGTCGCAAGTATTAATCCTGGCAAGAACATTTCAGCATTTCATAACTTGGAGCTTGGTAATTGAATACCTTTAAACGGGGTAGATGTTTTAAATCACATATCACTTCCCATACCCAAAAGTTGTTTGATCACTGTGAACGTTCTTCTTCTAATGTGCATTTACTCTCTAAATATCTTCAAATAGCTCTCCAAAAAAGTGTTGGCAAAAAACCTAGACAAATTTAGAAAGTGCTGCATGTTTTTCCAGGAAAATCAACACCTTTAAAGGCTTTTCAAGATCAACTTCGGCTGGTCCCCTGCCAGCCCTGTGGTAAGTTATGCTACCAACACAATCCTTTAATATACATAGAAAAAAATGTAAGAATTGCTTCTCTGAGTATATATAGAGAGAAAATCAAATTCAGTTTCTCCAAAAAGTTGGCCAAAGCTGTATCTTTAGCGCCTGGAAAACCCTTGGAAATTGAAAGAGCTTACAGAACTCTGGCTAACAACAGTGCCCAGTTGAAGTCCACATGCACCATTAGCGAATTCACGTGCTTCCAAGCATAAGCAATAGGAATTGATTGCAAAGTTAAAAGAGAAAACCTAACCATCATTATTTTCCTGTTCAACTACATTGCAATTTAAAATGTAAACTTCGTAACCTACTGCACTTATTGACAGGTGGCTGTAATGCTCAAAGGTTTTTGTCTTATTATTCTCCTGGGTATAACTGTTATTTTGTCGTCCTTCTTTTACATTAAGAGATGTAGCTTTACCTTATCTACTATAATTAGCTTAATTTCGTCCTTTTACATTTATCTGGTAGTGGATATCTCATGTTGGGGGATTGTTCATACTTTGTGTTTTAGGCGGTCAGTTTCATGAATTTATTGGTGATGCAGGAGGGGTATGAGTGCCAAGTAACTTTCATGTGATCTTTTGTGTTGTGCTTTATCTTAAGTGTTTGATAATACTATTTAATTGGAAACCAGTTTGCTGATGTACTTTGGCTTGGACATTCCATGATTCAATACATACATAGAGTTGTTTGCTGTGTAGAGGATTTATTTCTAAAACAATTCTGACTATCTGCCTATTCTACACATGGCAGGTAATACTGAATACCATGTTAACTTATTTTGTTCCATCTAATCATCATGTCATAGTCTGACTGAAGAGATACATTTCTGTTTTGGTTTTGTAGTCACTTTGAGAGTGCTAACTCCTGGAACGAAGGTGTGAGGCAATTTTGATCTTTGATCTGCACCACACATTCTCTTTCCTACAGGTAAAGATTTATTTGAGTATTATCCCACCAACAATGTGACCTGGGGGTTGCACATTCTTCTGTGTATGGCTTTCTGTCAGATTGTATAAACTAAGTACAAGTTACTCTACCTTAGCTTATTTACATGCATCACTATACTGGCCGAAATATTAAAGGTATGCTACAATAGATTTTTCGCCCTATGAACATGTTAGATTCTGATGTGCAGGTTCTCGGGACACTTGATCAGTCGCCACAAGCTGTGTCTCAGGTACTACTTTAAACTGGGTGCATCTGTTACACACTTAGTAGTAACAAAACATAACTAAAACAGTCTTTAATAATTACCACCTCATTCATCCTGTCACCCACAAAATTAAATAACATCCTTCTCCACCTTACACGTCCCAAAACTTCAGTCCTTTATGGTACCTCCTACTACCTATACCTTAAACACACATCCAGTCACTCTGCCTCATATCAACTGATTTGTCATCAGGTTCTAATCATGCACTAATGCACAGAAAACGTAATATGCCTTTGTATTATCAAGAAACATTTGTGAAAATAGATTTCTTTGGTTTTTTTATTTGAAAGAAAGCATGTTGAGATTGACATTCACTTTGTGGGATCTCCCTATGACATTTCTTTTTGCAATTAGCTGTTCTTCAGCCGTAATGAACACCCCATTTCTAGAGTTAAATAAGCTAAACAAACAGCATAAGGAACAGGATGGAAATATGCTTATTTTCAGACACGTGAAGAAATTACATTCACAGAGAGAAAGGCATGTTATTTGTGACAAAAATTAACCTTGAGGCAAAAGCATGCATTTAGTAGATTGTGTAGTAATTATTGGTATTGGGAGTTATATATGTTTGCAGTTTTAGCAGCAAATACGGTTCAGTTTTAGACATCCAACTGGATAATGGAGGCCGAATCCAACTCAAGCTAGGGTGTCAGGCAGACTATAACCCATGTACCTTCTACAGTACACTTGAGGATGGTGTGTATATGTTATTAAACAGTCCCCTGAGACTACAAGATTACTTTTTTTTTTTAAAAGGCTTTATTAAAAATGAGTGTGAAGATCTAGTTCACACTTTATGAATAATGTTTCTACAAAAGTAAACATAAAAGCTGTAGTTACGCAGATGATTAAAAAGAATTTCAGCATTTTAGACAGTGTTGTTTAAATTGAACCATTCACTGGTGAAACCAGCTTATGATAAAACATCTCCCTCTCTAGCCCCTGGCTAAATGTTTCTTATTGTGAAAGTGCCCATATGAGTTTTCAAAATCACCTCTTAAAGTGCATACCTCTGCTGAATAACAGAGTTATTTTTGATCAGCTACTGTGCTGTGAGAAGGTTGTAGCTTGTCCTTAATATGGTGGTTTCAGCTGTGAAAACAAACACAAAATCAGTCTCCCCAAGCCTATGGCCTTCAGCTCAACCAATTGCAATGCAGACCTCGCTTGATGCTCCCAAGAAAAGCTGAAGGCGCCTCACCTCAAAATGCTTTTTCATGAGACTTGACCTTCTCTAGCTATTACAAAAAGGTCAAAACGTGATTATTTTACTGTAGAATGCAAGAACGAGCATATGAATTCTGATGCACAGTTCGTAAAATCTGCCTGTATTGCATTTTGATATATAAATGATTGAGAAATTAGTACGATCGGTGAATGGTAGAACAAGAAAAATTGCATGTTTTAAGTACCAAAAGTACACAAGAGATTATATAACCCTTCAGGATGTCCAATAGTCTCTTCCAAAACTAGTCTCCTAAAGAATGCATCAATGTATATTGACCACTACCCATCAGTACATGTCATATATTTGCGTTGGTATATAAGAGACACAATTATCTTCTGGTGACATAAGATGTCTGTAGTTTATATGCAAGCATAAAACATGAAGAGTACATAGTGGCCTCCAAATATTTCTTGAGGACTAGATCATTAGTGTATTATGAACAGAACCTAATGCTACTGGACATGTTACATTTCTGCTTGATGGAGAGTATCTTTATGTTTGTTGATGTGTACAACAGACAGAAACCAGGGACTGTGATGGGCACCTGTGTTGCCCTCAGCTATGTGAATCAATTCATGGGCTGATGGGAGGAACAGGTGGCCAGAGCAGAAACCATGTCCCAGTGAATCGATCAGGTGCTGGTATGGCATCAATACTTCGATTACTTCTTCCTGATATGAAAGGGAATGGAGAGCAATGTCATGTTCATCAAGGCATTTAATAACAATTGGAATCTAGAATTAACAGCTAACATCAGTTAGAAGGAAGTGGAATATTTGGAATTACTTGTCACCATTGTAAATGAAAAGGTGGTAACCAAGCTGCTTAGGAACATCCACGGATGGGGGCAACCTATTACATGCTAAGAGGGGACATCCTGCTACATTGAAATGGAACTTCCTGATGCAGAGTTCTTGAGTGCCAGGAGAAATTGCAAATTAGATTCAGACTATGAGGTAACCCAGGAGGAGACCTTGTTGAGATTTAGAGAGGGAGGATATCCCCAGCGAGTACTAGAACAATCAGTAAAAAGTGTATCCACATTAAAACAAACTGACACGGTAAGAGAAAAGAGACTGGAAGATATGCTCTCACAAAAAAACAAACTCCTAGATCATCACTGGATTCAGTATGAAAACCCCTACGTATAGGACATTATTAAATAAGAATTGGAGGATCTTAAAAACAGACCCTGTTGTAAGACGATTGTTACCAGATCACCTATTGATCACATATTTGAAAATCTGCCTCTTCGAATGATCACCTGGTGCATAGTCATTTTCTAGAAAAGGATAAGTCTCATTGGCTATTGGAGCTAACAAAGAGAGGCTTTGTGATATGTAAAAAGTCAATATGTGCAAATACAGTAAGGATGTGATGGAATGCGAGACCCCAGTACGGATGAAAAATATCAATACACTAATCGCATGTAATTCAGACTACTGCATATATAGATTATGAGCCCTGTGAGATACAACATGTGAGAAGTACAATACACCCACATAAAAATAAGGTACTGGAATATTCTTGAGCCATTAGCAACAATGACTACACATATCCATTGACACTTCAAAGAGAAACCCAACAGCAATAGAAATTAGTTAAGATTCTTTGGGATAGACTGGGTTTCACCAGGAGAGCAAGGAGGCGCAGAAAGAAAATGTTAACAATCTTAAATTACAAATATTTTATGGACCTGCAAACCAAAAGTTCAGAACCCCTAAATGAGGATGAGGAGCTGGCAGTCCACGCAATTATTTTAATAAAAATCCTCAAGTGCCCATATGATAGCTAAGGAAGAAATTGAATTACATATGAATTAAGTATTCTTTTCATTTCCATTGAAAAAAGTGATTTTAGTTCTTTTACGATGTTTACACATTGTGATATTTACACATTATGTAGCACATCAGCACTGTAAAAATGGTGGTTTAGGGGGTGTGGCCAGGCAAGATTGCCAAGTGGAAGTCATCAACAGAGGCTCTGCCACCATCAAGAGCAGATGGCAGGCCACACACCAGTAAAAGGCCAACTTTGCTAGAGAGGACAGTCCTAAAGAGAACAATTGATGGACAGAATGCAGGAACAATGTCATACATTCACCCCAGTACAGAGATCTGGGCCTAATTCCATCGTTTTTTTGCTCACCATGCCATTCCAGTTCAAACCCAGACATAAGCAAATCAGTCTTGAACCTGTACCCAATAGGAATAGTCCAGCCCGAACTACCAGGCCAGGTCCTCCCTGGACTGGAAACAAGCATCCTAGGACCGGTTTCGGGGTTTCACCCCTTATCAGCCAGGATAGCTTGACTCCAGTGGCATGGAGAGTTCTGGAAGCATAGAGTGCCCGATACTGCATAGAGAACTGACTCAAATCAGTAAAGACGAAAGATGACACTAGATTGAGGTCTGGGTGAACGAAAATAAAATGGTGGCGAGCTCTACCTGAGACAGCCCAGCCTCTGGCAAGAGGCTTAAAGGCCACGGATTCATCGACTGTGGCACAGGTACAGTGGTGCGTGAAACGGTGGACAAATCTCTGAACAGAATTGCGGTGGCGTGGCAACAGCCCGGTGAGTGCGGCACAGCAGCCAGAGTCCTGCCCAGAGTGTATGGACCCAGGAGGAGCACAGAGATAGTCCGACACTGCTCGCGCTAGGTGGTGGTGTAGAGGGGAACCCGCAATACCAGGCAGAGATATCGGTGACATGGAGGGGGGCACAGACAGCACTGGATGAACCAGAGATGTTGTGCTGACCTTAACAGGGCGGCTTACTCCACAAGATATACTGGCAGAAGGAATGGAGAAATGCTGTGGGGAGATACCACCTCCCGCGTGTTAGTCTTGAGGAATCCTGAAGGACATTGAAAGTCCTGGTGGACATAAGGAGTCGCCCTGGTCTCCACTAGAAGGAATTATCCCATATCACCACGCCTGACTCTAACATGGGGGCATCAACAAACTTTGCAACAAGGCTCCACACACGGCAGAATGCCCTGGAGGTCTCTAGATAGAAGAAAGCAGCGTTTGACACTGGGAGACCCCAAACAAAAATAAAAACAGCACTATAAGAGGAGGGGGGTCCTTTCATATCCCCACCACGATCGTTCTAGCATAGACTCTCTTCACTGTAAAGCTATAAAGGGGGATCGGAACATCTGCAACAGCTTGGGTATCGGGAGACCTTGCTAGATACAATTGCCCTCCTGGAAAGCAATCTATGAGGAAGTACAAGCACCCTGGGCAGATGATTAGTGCATGAATGTCCGGGTAAAGCAAGGACGCAGTTGCTCAGATATAGGCATTGAGGGTGCCAGACAAGTGGAGGAAACACTGTTTGAGTTCTATGCACCAATGTAGGAAGCTCCTCTTGCCAGATCCACCTCCAAGTGGGAAATCCGAAAACCCTACAACTGTAGAAGACAGAATACCACTCTAACAAGGGTAATGCACCTGGCCTGCCACCACGATGCACAGAATCACCTTTATGACACTGAAAAAAACACAATCAAATAGGTTGTCAAGCTGCTTTACCAAAACAGAGACACGGGTAGCGGCGCCCACAAAGGACACCATGCTCTTAACGAAAGAAGAACTTTAAACTTTCCTCAGAGAGTTTAAGAGGGAACTCCGGGAGGAACTAAAAACTGACCTGCAGTCATCCCTCAATGTATTAAAAACAGAAATAAGTGATCAATTACAGACCCTTCCACAAGACATTGACTCTGTAGACACGAAGGTAATGGACTTGGAAACTAAATCGACAGAAGGCTAGTTGTCCAGTATTTGTAAAGCGCGAACAATTACCTGAGGGTGTCAAGGTGCTGGGGGCTGTCTGGAAGATTAAGCAAGCTATTGCCCAGAGTCACATGGTACTGGGCTGATCTGCCACCGGCACCGGGGATCGAACCATGAGCCCCCGGGTTCCGGAGTCAGCTGCCCTGGCTGTAGCGCCACACCTCTAGTTGGACAACATTTCCTTCCCCGTTTACACCAATTCATTATCATCCTGCATTCCTACCAGCCTTAAACCCGGCCCTTTCGAGGAGTGGCAGGAGGGAGGATGCCTCACCCTGGCCGACGCATACCACAACTGGGATGTGCTAATGCTTGAAATTGTAAACTTAACTTCTACCTCCCAAATTCCGAACACTTTCACTACTAACAACTAAAGCATTGGGAAATAATTCCTGAGGTTAGAGAGGCGGCAACAAGAAATCTTACACCTATTGAACAATTTGCTGAGAGAGCAGGCCCCTCTAGAGGCACTATCATGTTCTTATACAAACTTCTACTCATTACGCATCATACACCACAACCACAACATATTTCCTTTTGGGAACAAGTTGTGGGCAAAGACATAACGGAGGCGAAATGGAGGAAACTCTGGAATAACATTCCCAAAAGCAACCACTCATTATGTATGAGGGAAGCTCATTACAAGATAGTTTATGATTGGTATCTCTACCCCACAAAATTAAAGAAGATGTTTCCTGACACCTCTGACATATGCTGGAGGGGATATGGGCTGTTAGATTTTTGCCACATCTGTTGGGACTGCCTGACCATTCGGCTTTTTTGGGCAGAAATATTGGCTTAGATCAAGCAGGTGCTTGGGTACCCAACTTCAGATACTCCCGAATGTGTACTGTTCGGTTTCTGAGGTGACGCTCTGAAAAACCTAACCAAAAGTGATAGGGCCAAAATGTGGTTATGTTTAGAAGCAGCAAAATTAGCAATAGCAGCAGCATGGAAAAAGTAGGAACAGCCGTCCTTGACACAATGTCATGCACGCGTATGGCATGGAATGAATGGCGGATATCTTTTTAACTGATTTTTAAAAAAATTGAATATGCCTGTGGACCACTAGTGATATACCTAGCACGAGGTATCCCACTGACCGATTGCTCCACGAGAACTAGGGCACTACACTTATTCCAATTGAAGTATAGCAGCTCTCCCCTTAGAAACAAGACTTCCTAGATGACAAGCACCCCTAATCTAGAGCTACACTACAGAAAGTTGATCCATATAAGGCACCATAGACATTGGTTATGTTATGTTAAATTGCATTTATAAAGCGCTAATCACCAAAGGTCTCTAAGTGCTGCGTCATAGATCAGACAGACCATAATTCTTTTGCGTGGCTGAGTTCAGCTAGGGGGAGTGTAAGCATGGCCAAACTCCTCTGTGAACAGCATTGTTTTGAGTTTCCTCCGGAACAGAGGCAATCTGGCTTCCTTAGGCATACCGTCTGGTAGCTTGTTCCAAATCTGGGGAATGGAGACTGAAAAAGCCCTGCCTCCAAAGGTGGCTCTGTTGAAGCGAGGGCAGGCAAGGAGACTAGCCTGTGATGAGCGAAGATGACGTCCAGGCTCATAGGGCTTCAAGCGATCTTTGATGTATTTGGGTGCTTCGCCATACAGGGATTCATGTGCGATGTACAGGCCCTTGAAGCTTACCCTTTGTTTAATAGGTAACCAGTGCAACTGATGCAGCAGAGGGGTGGCATTGACTCTTCGGGGCAGTTTATAAATCAGCCTTGCTGCATCATTCATGACCACTTCGATTTTCCGCAGGGGTTTACCAGGGAGACGAAGGTAGACTGCATTACCATAATCGAGACGAGATGAAATTAATGCAGTCACCGCCGACTGCATGGTAGCGGGAGACAACAAGATTGATAATTTCCGGAGTTGTCGCATCAGTCCGATGCAGCTTCCCACTACAGCCGACACCTGCGTCTTTAGAGTCAGTCCAGTGTCTAGCCTGATGCCCAAACTTTTTACGGCTGGCATAGAAGTTGGGGCCAGAAAAGGTTGGACCAGTTGGAGGCTCCTGAGGAAAGAACCAGGACTTCGGTTTTGTCAGGATTCACCTTCAAAGAGTTAGAGGTCATCCAGTTCATGGTGTACCGGAGGATATTCTGAACGTTACGCTGTGACTCAGGGGAGTTATCTATACGCACAATTAACTAGGTATCGTCCGCGTAGTTGAACACCTGACAATCTGCTTTTGCTAGGGCCTCAATCAGGGGTTGAAGATGCATGTTAAAAAGCAGGGGAGGACAGTGCCGAACCTTGCGGAACCCCCCAGCGAAGAGCACCCTGCCTAGACATATTGTCTCCTAATTGGACCTTCTGACATCAATCTTCCAAAAAGAAGGTGATCCACTGGAGGACCGTCCCGGTGACTCCCAGCCGCCGGATACGAGCAAGTAACTGCCCATGATTCACCGTATCAAAGGCGGCTGAGAGATCAAGTAAGATTAGTGCTGAGGGGGTCTTCTTGTCAGCTGTGAGACGCAGATCATCCAGTACTGAGAGCATCACTAACCCGGTGCTATTGTGAGCCCTAAACCCTGCTTGACGATTATGTAGCAATCGATGTTGTTCAACATAGGCAGAGAGAACTCTAAGTACGTGTTGTTCGAGCACCTTAGCCAGGAACGGGAGTTGGGATATGGGGCGAAGGTTTTTCAGATTCCTAATATCTGCCCCTGCTTTCTTCAACAGTGGGGTCACTCCCTTGATTCTCTGTGGTACCGTTCCTGTTGTCAAGGAGAGATTCAATACGGACAACACCTCAGCCTCAACCAGAGGGATAATTGTTTTAAACACCTTTGGGGGCAGAGGTCCTCTGGTGACCCAGATTTCACTTTGGCCACGATGTGAGCTAAATCCTGCGGTTCAAGCACAGGGAACCAAGAGAGAGAGATGCCCTGTAGATCAGAGGGATCCTCCTCCACCGAGAGGGGACAAGGGGTGATGTGCGTGTTATTAATAACAGACAATGTCTTTGACCTTAGTTAGGAAGAAGTCCTGGATTTTATCACAGTCGGCTTGGTTGGTAACTGGCCTTTGCTCGGTCGGCTGACTCAACTCCTTGAGTACAGTGAAAGTCTCTTTTTGCATATCTCTTGCCCCACTAATCCTAGCTTCATAGTGTGCGGATTTAGTTTTAATGAGAGAGGCTTTATAGAGAGCAAGTTTTACTTTATATGTCTCTTTGGATTCTGGGTCGAGGGATTTCCACCATAATTGCTCATGTTGGCAGAGAGCTTGTTTTTCCCCTCTGAGCTCATGTGGGTACCAAGGGGCCCCTTTCATACTATGAATTAACCTTGCCCTCCTGGCAGGAACAACATCGGCGATAGCTAGCATTAACCGATGTGAGAGTGCACCATATTTTAAGTCCGGATCCTTGGACAAGGATCAAGGAGCTAAAGTCCTATTCAGTGCGTCCCTCAGCTTGGCGTCGTCTAGTTTGTGCCAGTTCTGTGTTACCCTCCACCCCACCGGCGCATGTTTAAGGCAGCTGTCTACCAGGAGAAAGAGGCTGACCAAAGAATGGTCAGACCAGCTGCACGGTGTGCAATCGGCATGAAGTTTAGCTGAGGACGTGGTCCAAATTAGGTTCAAGGTATGACCCTTCTCATGTGTGGTAGACTCCACGATTTGGTGCAGTGCTAACGTAGTCATAACATCTTCGAATTTGCCCCATCCAGACTCTCCTCCACTATTCTCTCAGAGGGAAATGTCCTACGACTAAGGATCGCAATCCCCTCATCCCCTCGCCCCCCCCCCCCCACATCGGGTAAGATTACTTGATTCGATTCCTTTTTTTTCTTTAGGGAGGGGGGAGAAAGGGAAAGAAAGTGTTTGTTTTTGATATAAAGAAGTTCTGATTTTCCTTTGGGGGAATGCCCGCCTTTCAATGTACTACGAAATGTAATACAGGACCTTACTGATTGGTATGAAACTGTATGATACACTGGCATATCGTTGTAAAATGTAAGATTATTGCGGGGAGATGGACATCTCCATGTTAGAGGTTGCATCTGTGTAAAAATCCAATACAAAGAAATTTGACCAAAAAATGGTGGCTTAGTATTGCACAGTAACAAGTGATCAAGGCTGAGGAGAGCCGAAATGTTTCTTGCTTAACAATAAAAAAACATAAGCTCTGGGTTGTGCGGCTCTGACTGGTCCGTCTTTGTGGAGAAGTAAGATTGCTGTGACTCTTATCACGGCTCAGCACCATCCCACAAGGGAGCACTTAGGTAAAATAAAGACTTATGATAATGCAAATGTGGGTGCGTGTGGGAATATAAATATAAATATATATATATATATATATATATATATATATATATAACACAAGCCTGTTTTACCTATGGTGGTTGTATGTCTGATGGCAGTAAAGATGCTTCATATGCTTCTGAGCTATTGTGCACTTATTTTAGCTCTAATGGTATGCCAGTTGAGTGATGTCATATGTGAGGTCCTAAGCACTGCATGGCAGGGGTGCATGTTACAGTTTGCGCTGCTAACTATAACTGGTGAATTTCTATGTTTTTTGTTGTTGTTCAAAACGTTAATGTTGTCACTGAAAAATTCACCTTAATATAATGTTACTTTAACCATTAGAGATCAGCCTCTACGACCCCATCACCTGGGGCCTACTGTCATTTTTAGTTGGAGGGGGCCCTGTGGCCCACCTCCCCGGGCCAATTCCAGCCCCAGGAACCCCATCTGCTGGGCCTACTAACATTTTTAGTGGGAGCGGGCATTTGTCTCCCCTCCCCGGGTCCAATTTCGGCCACAGAGACTCCATCCCCTGGGGCGCACTGTTATATTTAGGGGGAGCATGGGGCCCCCACTCCCCAGGCTGATTTCAGCCATGGGGACCCCATATCTCGGGGCCTGGCACTAGTAAAGGTAGGTTCGCTGGTGCTAACCCAGGACACCTACCATAGTCTCGCTAGGGGCTGCGGGGCGAACCCAGAGGCCCCGCTGGCATTGCTCCTGCCTAAGAAGAGCAGCTCCTCATGCTGCTCCCTGTGGACGGAAGCAATATTTAGATCTGTTTCCTTGCCCATTTCAGCGTGGATCTAAAGTCCACTCCCAGCGGGTGGGAACATTTTTGAAGCTCCCCTTTGCTGGGAGCGGACTTGGTGTTTGCTCCTGCTTGGCGGGAGATTTAAAAAAAATTCCCGTCAAGCAAGACCAAACACAGGTTTCTCTGCCCGTGCCACTGCAGGCAGGGAAACTGCTATGTCCCAAGGTGGGCTTCCCAGGACATAGCCTGTGAGTCGGCCCCGGGATACAGGGTCCCAAGGGTCATTAATAGCTCAAGGAGGGGGAGTTGTGTGGCCCCCTCCCTTTAAGTAATCGGGTTGGTTCCCTTGGGCCTATGGAGGTACAGGGATAGAGCCTGTGTGGCCTCCCTCCTCATATAAGGTAATTATGGCCCTGGGGTGGATTCCCCAGGGCCTCAGGCAGGTCAGGGGGGGTTGTGTGGCCCTGTCCCTAAATCAGGTAATTTGAACTCCAGGGGTGGGCTCCGCAGGACCTCTGGGGGCTCAGGGATCGGGTCAGCGCATCCCCCACTACCCTTTATAAAACCGCCCCCGGAGTGGGCTCTCCGTGGCACAAATCAATCAATGTGGCCCAGCCACAATTTTTTCATATTTTATTTTTCAATCGCATGAGTCTCGCAATATCACTGCTTTTTTTTTTTCATGTTCTGCCCCGGATGGTCCCTTACATCAAATCACTGGAGGCAGAGGAGTGGTTTGATGCCACCTGGAAGATACCACCAGAAACAGTGCAGCAGCCCACCACAGCTCTCCTTCCTGAGTGTGAGGAGCTGGGTGGGGAAACCAATGCCTAAAGCAAACAGGGGGAAAAGCACATATAGCAACCGGCCTGATCTTAGAGTGCGTGATTGGGCTGAGGACCCCCACGGACCCACGGAAACGAGAGCAGCCCAAAGATGGGCAGAAGGATCGGGCCTGGCACGACTGCGCTGTGGAAAGTCTGCCTGACTGCGCTGCCACCTGCTTGGGTGGCACGGAGTGGGGACGGCCTTCCCCGACCGGACCTCTGTGATCTGCGAAGGCCGTGCCACAGATCGGCGGTTCAGCCTAGCATTGGCCTGCTGTGCGGCCGAGGTCAGCTGGAGGTGCGGTGTGGTTTCGCCTTAAGGCCTGTTGGGAATGGTCCCACTCGTGCACTGCTGCGGCCCATAATCACCTATTGGCTTGTTGAACCCTGCCTTGCAGTGGAGCACACCTGAGGTGATTGGGAGCTCCAGCGACTACTTACATCAGCCTTTGCCTGTACCGGCCCTTCAGCTTGGGATTACCTTTCTGCGGCAAGGACTGGCTGCACATTGCCTGAGACGGGTGAGACGGGTAAGGCACAGTGCTTTTGTATAGCTACGCTGTGGTATTGCAGTAATTTTTGGCCTGGAACTCAGGATATATACTTGGGGCTGCTCTTCCTCTTCCAGTGTTGCCATGGTTGGTGTTATTTCCTGGTGCTGGGGTGAGACTCGCTCCCGGGCATTCCACAGGGCTGAAGGTGGAGCAGGAGACCGCACACCTACAAGATCACTGAAGTAGTCATGCAGGGATCTTCTTTGCCCGTCACTATCCGGAAGAAGCTGGGCAGGTCCTATTCACTTCCATCTCTGCACTAGGATCAAGTAAGTTGTGTTCTCTAAATATTTCTTTCTATCCCTGGTCCCACCATACCATGGGAAAACGGAAAGCAGGAGACTCTGTTAAACTGGAGATCAATGCCAAGAAACCCCGAAAGTCAACCAATAAAAACCCTGAGACTTCCTCACACTCTAATACTAATACGCTGGCAGATATTATTCGTTGATTGAAGAGGTGGAGTCCCTTTTGACTCCTAGAGCCAACAAAGGGAAGGGTAAACCATCAAGGGTTCCCGATGTGTTCAGAAAAACCAAACCATCATCTGCCTCGGTATGGATGTGGACATTACTGATCATGCCACAAGTATCTCTGCCCCAGATTATCATCACCATGAGACTATATAGACTACAGAGCCTGCTTTACCTAAATCGAAGGAATCACTATTCACTAAGCCGCTTACTCTGGTTCCATGTTCGCTATTTCCTGAAATCAACATTGTTCCTAATCTTCCTTGTCACAATCGATTTGCTCTATTATCAACCATTGGAGATCTAACATTGACCATATTGATAAAGTGACACATCAAGACTTTGGGGAATCAGGAGATGCCTCCCAAATGCCCAACCAATTTTGGGTCTGGCCCCTGTGCTCTCCTAGAAAACATTTCTAATGCCACCACTAAGTAGCTGCTGAGAACATGACTGGGGTGATATTGTTTTAGCCTCTTGTGTTCTTTTTTTCATAATATGCAAGCACCCAAAGATAAATCGGGCTACATTTTTGTAATCTGTGGCCATCGAGAGGCACAGTCCTGCAGTTTCTTGCAGTTATGGGAGACCTTGGCCAGACCATATAAAGTCGAATCTGCTGCTAGGTATAACAACCATGGTCCTACAGCTGGACACTACTGCCCCATTTGGTTGCAAAATGGACAGATGTGAATCTTCAGCAGGTCCTCTATCACAGTGTGGGCATGACAATGATATACCTTATTAGAGCCAGTACATAACATTACAGATCAAAGAATAAATATTCTGTGATGTGCCGACCAATGGCATTGTTGGGTCTGCCGTATTCGATTATATGGGCATTTTCTTCCCCCTGCCCAGGGTGCTGCATGGGTTGGGTGTCTGCGCAGTTCGGATGCTGTGTGCTGTTGCAGCATCAAAGACAGGTCCAAAGACTGTGGAACCACAATTATTGGGTCTAGATAAATCCTAGCCCTGAGACACATGTAGTTGCGGGTGATGCAAGTCTAGAGCTATCGGGCAGGGTGCAACGGTACCACTACTAATAAGGGCCTAAGAGCCCGGGAGAGGTCAAAGTGTGGATGGATGTTCCTAAAGGGACACGACTGAGAACAATAAAGTTGAAGCTGAAGCAGTGTAAATCAGTGGTTCCTAAAGATGTTCAGGCGACATGCTCATCCGTCTCTGCGGAGCGCAGAGTGATGGTCTTTGTATGTGCTAAATATAATTACAATTATTCACAACACAATCACTGTTGCTACTCATTTATCTGCTACTGTTATCAGGTATTGCAAAGCCAATAAGTATGACTTCATTTAGGCAGGGGTGTTATGGAGGCCACTGGAGCGCTGTGGGACCCCCAGCCATTCTTGCTTTGGAGGGGTGCCCACCTTCTAAGTCATGCCATTGCCTGCCTTGCAGAATGCATGCAATGGCATGGAATAAGAAATGGTTAAATATTCGGGATAGCCACTATGCTTTCCCAAGCAGGCTCCTGCAGTGTAAGGGTGGGGAACCGTTGAGGGGGGCCTCATTTGTCCCAAAACCAATGAATATCTGTGCAACCTGGGAGACACCAGGGTCCCTCATCATATTCTGCAGGGTGGTCCTATCATTTTGGATTGCGCCACTGGATTTAGGCATAGGTCTGTTGTGTGATATGTCTTGATACAATAACAGAATACTCTGAGAGGCATCCAAGTACTGGTCAGTAGGCAGACTGTGTGAAGCACAGGATTATAGTTCCTAACTACATAAACCATGCCTCTTGGAAAGGAGCCTTAGTTATGCGTCTTTGGCGTCGGAAATTAAAGAGATGTAACCAACCGGCCCCTCTCCATGCCTTTTTCATGACACTTAAAGCTCTCACTCTTTAATCATCTATGCTCCTTCTACAAAAAACAAAGTGATTTGCAGTAATGAGTGTAGATGATTAAAATTAATGAAAAAATGCAGACACTATGATGTTAACATTTCTTCTTTACGTTTCGGACATTGAGCAAAATCACAAACTAAGTCAACACTCTTCAAACCAGTAGTGCTGGAACAATTTTCAGAGTATTAAGTCACACTAATTCAACAGGAGAGTGGTACTGGGGCTGTGCGTAGCCTGTGGTGCATTTTGGAGTACACTGTCGCAAATATATTACTAAATCATCAACTGTCATTTACAAACGCACATTTTCCATTGAAATGGTGGCATTTGCACTGACCTGCACTTTTTTCTAATAAAACTATATAGTGCGCAAACGATAAAGTGGAAATTGGGTTTCACCAAATATTTATCAATGACAGACACATTACTAAGTAAAGTGTTGTGATTGTTTTTTGGTTTCCACCAAACTTCAGAATTACAAAAAAGGGCTTCATTTGTGCTTTCCTAAATGCTGATATATTTTTAGATGTTTGTACAGTTCATTTACAGGTATTTAAATGTTGTTGTGTGTTACAAAACAATCTACAGCCTTTCCTTTCATACTCCATGTAATCCTGTAAGATTGTCAGGCCATTCACTTTAGAAAATCCTCTAACTTTGAGGTCAAACAAAGAAAAGTAAGCACTAATCTTCATGTTAAAAGAATAAGACGCTTGACCTCTTTGGTTGAAAGCACAGCAAATTTCACCAAATATGAACAAAACATAAAGCCATGTCTATTGCCATTCACCTTCTGAAATCTAATATGGTTATTTTAGGGGTGATGTAGCACCCCAGGCACCCATACTTCCAGCGCCTATACAAACCGCACACTCTACATAGTGTAGCACACTATTACCTGTGAGGGCAAGCACTTCAGCACCCTACTTAGGAGTAGTAAGCGCTAGATAATATTTACAGTACGGTACAATACAGATACATTATATGGCGTTGAAAATGGGGGGGGGGAGGTTACACATCAATTGTACCTATATCTCCCTTGCAATGCTGGTGGTGCCTAGAGCCATAAGTAACTTGAATATGGAACTCACAGTTTAGGAGCTATGGGGAGCATAACTTTAGGGTACTGGATGAAAACATGATATTTTAAAAGAAAATAATTTGCTGAAGTAGGGAATTGGATGACTCCATGTCACCAGGACACAATTTTTCAAGTCCTAGATTTTGCTTTTTTGATTTAACACAGCAGCGCATTCTGGGAGTTGTAGTCTTTACCTGAGCCAAAAAATAGACCAACACACCTTACTACAATGATGTAAATCCGGACCGGGAATGGGGTGTTGCGGTAATATGGAGACATATGGTCATCCTACGCAGGGTACATTCAGGCCTTTAATTGGGCCGGGTGCAGCTGGTGCGTTCTAAAAAGCAGGCGCTGAGACGGGTCCTTATCGGGCTCTCCCTTTTCGCCTTCACCCTCAGGATGAAAAAAAAATCTTCAACTCGGCAGCAGTAACACCCTTCACTGAAGTAACTTCAAAAACACTCCTTTTTTAGGTCTCGCCTAGCGACGCAGCGCATGCGCTGCTCGCTCCTGACGAGATCTATTGTCGTTCCGTTTCTTGCGAAGTGAGGGTGGAAGCTCCACCCATGCTACTTACTGGCGCGCCTGTCAAATCCATGCATTCTATTGGGAGGGAAGCATGTTTGGTTCCCTCCCTGTCTTCGCTCGGCGTGCCTGCCCAGACAAGGCATGTGCACACACCAAGACAGGACATATGCACCCGTATGTTGCAGGAGTACAGCCCGCTGCTTTGCTTTTATTCTGCAAAGGTCTTAGCAGGGCCCGCGCATGGCGCGCTTTCTTTAATTCCCACGTTTACTTTAACTCTCTGCTTTCCTTTTATTTGCATAGCTTGTTTCTATTTATGTTTATGCCCTTCACCCTCTGCTACTTTTGTATTCCCACCGTTGCATAGACGCATAGTATGCACCTCCATGCGCCTGTGTGATTTGCAACTGCGCCCCCTGCGTGTGCTCTCTTCTTGTAGCAGACTGTATCTGTTTTATGTGTCATGAAGCTTGTACTGCTCCTGTATTCATGTGTGAAAAAGGCATTACTGCTGCTGCAGCTTGTGTGCGCGCCTCGAGGCTAACTGGCGCAGCCGGTATCTGTGCTGTACCTAAGCGCACCTTTAATGGTTTGTGAACGGAGCCGCCTTCACTTATTGAACAGTGGCACTTTAACGTTAAGCACGCCTTTAATACTTTGTGAACTGTGCCGCTTTCAGATTGCAGAGGTCAAGGGAAGGGGGAGAGAGATATAAAAGCGAGTGGAGGGCAGGGGCCCTCCAACACTGTCCTCCAGACGGCATAATGGAAGGAAAGGTGCTTCTCCTTCGCCTGCTTCTGCTCTGCCTGGCTTCCCTGGTGCACAGTCAGTCACAGTGAGTACAGCCCTCACAGGTACCACAGAGCTAAAGTACTGTACCTGCGGGGGGGGGGGGGGGTGCAGTTCAGCGGGCTGTGAGTAGCAGACGGTCCAACTAGGTCACCCATGTCAGAGTACTGAGAGAGGCCGGGGGACTCACCTCAGAGTACTGGAAGTACCTGCAGGGGTATCGCCTCATAGTACTGAGAGAGGCTGCCGGGGTCCCAGCTGAGCTTGGAGTACTGCGAGTACCTGCGCGGTACCGGACACCCAGGTATTACTAGCAGGAGGATCTGCATGATTTGCGCTGGTGTGCCAGCTCACTTAGTGCATTAGGGCCAACCGCAGCCCAGAAAGTGCACATAGTCTCCAAAGGAGTCAGACTGCTGGACCACTCGTCGCCCCCGGCCTCTGGGCCCCATGCCATACTCAGGTAGAGCTTCAGCAGCAGAACCTGCCTCCTCGCATCTACCTTGTCTTTCTCACTCTGTCTTCCCCCACCTGTCGTCTCTCTTCCCTTCACATCCCCTATGTCTCGTTCTTCTCCTTGCTCTCTCTCGCTCTGTCCTTCCCTTTCTCTGTGGCTTCTCTCTAGTACTTTCTTTCTTTTGTTCCCTCTAGCTCGCTTTACGATTCTCTCTTTCGCTGTCTTCATTTCTATGACTTTTTTTCTCGCTGTTATCTCATGGATACATCGCTCTGCCCATCACTCCGAATTGTTGCCCTTCTCCTTTTCCCTTCATCTCTCAATGGTTTTTCCTCTGGCAAGTCTCTTTTTCTGTTTTCTATGTATACGTGTGCTGTGCTGCTTCAGTCTCAAGCACTGGTCATTTATGTTATTATGGGGTGCTGCTACACGTTCTCAGTAACTTTATTTTCTTGTCCATCTTCCTCTCTTTCAATTTCTTTGAAATACATTTCTTTTAGACTCTCTTTCTTACTCTTCCCCGATATTTTAATCCATCTGTTTCTCCCTCTGTGCTCCACACACTCTCCCTCCTACTTCAATCTTCCTCTGTAGTTCTATCTCTGCCTCTCTTTCCTCACCTTCTCCCACAGTTTGCGCTTTTCTGCCTCTACTGTGACTGGCCACTGACCATCGCTATTCGTGTTCGCACAGTCTATGGCATTCGCAAATTCCAGTCTTTGACTGGTCATTGAGGAAGCTGCCCCAATTCACTCTCACTGAATGACATACTATGAATAGACAGTAGCGGTCCCTGCTACACGGGTGTGCCAGCTACCGCCAGGAGGATCTATGTCAAATACCATTAGCAGGTCATTACCACCCAGATTTACTAAAAATCGTTCTTCGAAGCACTATCTGGCAGTATGCAGTCAGGGTTGCCACCTTTCCAAGAGGAAACTACTGACCATTTGTTGTTGTTTTAAGAGCCAGCAATTGTCTCGACTGTCACGTGATACTAGATATGACTTAAAACAAAATCAACTGCATCCATTTGTAACATGACCTTTCTGCCTTTGTGTACTTTATTAGACGGGGCACGTTAACCCAGCTTTTGAACGCATTTAAAAGTGTTTGCAACCTCAGCCAATGAGTGGTCACTGTTTGTCTCCGCACATACGGAAAAAGCAGAATTGCGCCCTGTTGTGGATCTGCTTATCCTAAATTGAGATAAGGATTTTGCCTACCCTTATTTATGAGTTCAGATCCCCTTGCTTTATAGCCAGCTATGTTTTGGGCCATGTCTTCTTGTTTCTCTTGAGGTCAAGTTTATTATGCTAATGTTGTGAACCTCATTTTGCTTTGTGAAGAGTAGGTGACCTGGGTTCCAACACACAAAATCAGAGGGTTGCCACCACAAAAAACTTTTCTTAATGTACAAACTATTTCAGACATAAAAGGGCTTTTGCGATTCTTACTGAATCGTAGATAGGTGACATTCCTCTCCCATTGACAAGTTAGAAAATAATGTATTCATTGATGAGATACCAACCCTCAAGTTGGTGTGGTAACTGGTTTAACAAGCATTTGCAATGCACTAGGTCTCGCATTTACGCGAGTTTAAGCTATTGGCACTGTAAATGACAATGTATTTTATCTAGGTTTTAAAAACCCAAACATAAATAAAAGGAATTGTCATTTACATTGCCAATAGCTCAAACTCGCGAAATGCGAGACCTATTGCATTGCACATGCTTGTTAGTTCTTTCACAGTCTCATCATTTCAGAACTGAATCATTTTCAATATTATATACAACGAAGCCAAAGTTGTTGCATATTTGGCTTATGCAACTAACAATCACTGACAAAGCCTATAGAGCTGGCTTGTTCTAGGTGGAACGTTACTTGTATGTATTGTTAATCTGGAAGCAATGATAGAAGCAGCAAATTTACCATTCAGGCGGCACAGTATGCTAAGCACAGATTTTTTTAGTATAGGTGTTATTAAGCCACGCCTTTAATTACATCGGCAATGCCCCTTTGAGAGACCCGCCAGTTTTTTCATTCCACTTAAAGCCCTGCAATGTTGTTTTAATCCCAGTGAGTGAGTGGAGTTCCACACAGATACCAAAAGCGAAAAAGCCTAAAACTACCCCAGTCTGATCATCCTTCGAATATTCCGGGGTTGACCAGCCAGCAAAATACGGCAAAATATTAGAAACTGTCAATCCGTGTTCCGCATAATGTAATCAAAATAAAAGAAAGACAATTGAGAATACTTTTTTTAAAGCAGGCATAGTAAACCACGTCGGCCATCTTAGAATGCTGACCCTCTGCTTGATAACCACGAATATTCATTACGTAAGGGAATGTAGTCCTCATTTAAACGGAATAACGATATCTGGTCAAAGTCTTAGTTCTAATAGATATATTTTACTACTGTTATATTTATTGTTTTTACGAACTTATTAGTTCGAAACATGTATCCATCACTATCCTAATCATGCTTCTTATTACTACAGTCGTAGCGGTAGATTTAATCATAAAAGAGCCTTTGAAGTTTTTTTCTAAAATACATCACCTGAGATGCTACTCTGTGAAACTAAATGTCTTTTCATGCCAACATGGCTGCCCAATACAAATCAATTTCACTTTGCAGTTCCTTCCTCTACTCGGACCGACGGTAGGGTACTGAAGCATATTGAAATGTATAACAACTAAAGAGCACCAAGAAAATTCGGCACACTAGAAAGTAGTATTACAGCTTTTGGTGATCTTAATACACGTATCTCAGCGTTGGCCTAACGTATAAGGGGGCATATTATCAAGCCAGGTGATACAATTTTATCGCCTGGCTTGATAATATGCCCCAAGGTTCGTTCTAGTTTCAATGGCCGTTGTTTACACGGCCATCTTTCAATGGTAGTCGTTTCCCTTATTTCATAACGACTGAACAGAAACTAAGAAAGCACGAGATCAGGACCTTTGTCTTTTTTACTTTCGCATTATTAAGCGCATTTGAAAATTCTTGACAAGACATGTAGCACTTTATAACTACTAACATTATGTAGTCTTTGTTTAGTTTACGTTTTATCATACTGAATTACGGTTTCCGTTGTGACAAATAACTTAATGATAGTGCGCTGTCCTACAGAGCACGACGTTTTCAGAAGAAGCCAAGCATAGCGGTAAAGATATTTGAGTATTTTGGATTCCGTGGTTTAGTGAAGGCAATCTGTAGTGGAATTACTATGACCAAGATTAAATGGAATCATTCGATGAAGGCTGTTACAGTCTCATCCTGCCCCCTACGTTGCGGGACTGAAAAATAATTGCATGTTGTCAATGGTAGTTAAACTTAATCTCTTTCTGGCTGGGACGGAAAATTTGTTTGGATTTCAAGAATGTTATATTGTTTTTGAGTGACAACACCCAACAGCAGTCCCCCAACCCCCGCGCCTGGATACCCTCAAGGGTGATAAGCAGCCCCATAAAACCATTGATTGGTTGATTCAACCATCTATGGCTCCTACAGACTCAATACACACAGGGTGGTGTACACCCGAGCCTGTGCACAGCCTGACTACATGTCCCAGTGTCCCTTCCCATAATGACAGGTCCAGGCTTACGTCAAAGGAATCGGATGCTGGGTGATGCAATGTAGAGTACACTGTAGCTTCAGCTGTGCTGAGAAGCAGTTAGTTCCGGGGGCCGAGAACAGACGAGGGGCAGCAGTACACAAGATGAGGACCCCAATGCCTACGGCGCCGAGACCTATGTGGCTCCTGCTGCTAGGGGGCGCTCTGCTCCTCTGCGGCTCAGCTGTCAGTCTGAGCCATGGCGGTGTCAATGACAGACCCATCATAGGTAAGAGCACTGTGTGAGGTGCGTAGCTAGCTCACTTTAATGACTGATTGAGTTCCCGGAAGAACCACAAAAAATAATGAATACTGTAACAGAATAGTAATTGCTGCCTTTATTTACAGTACCACCGAAAAGGCAAAGTATTTTCATTTGTGAACCGCATTTGGTATGCGGTAGCACTAATGTATACACGTTACAAACTATTATTGACATCTGAATTAATGGGTCTATATTACATTTATACTCTGTAGGTATGGGAGAGTAGTGCTTACAGAAATAAAACAATATTGGGATGGCAACTAACTCTGACCTTATTTAACAAGTCTACTAAAAAATCCCCCCAAATATATTTTGCCACCTTAATATTATTTTCCAAGTTTTGTTCACATTAGTCAAAGGGGCGGGAGGTGGAAGTGATAGGATGATGAGTATAGTCAGGGCTTTAAGTGGGATGAAAAAACTGGGAGGTCTCTCAGCGGGGCGTGGCTGATGTATATAAGGGCCTGGCTTAAAACACTTATACTAAAAATCTGTACTTAGCATAGTGTGCTGCCCCCTGGTATTTTGCTGCATCTATCCATTCATCCAGCTATATAACACAACAAGTAACATGACACCTCCAACATGCGAGGGCTAATAATGTCTTTGCCAATAGTTGTAAATTGTATAAGATAAATAAGCAGCAACTATGACTTAGTTGTATGCAATATTGAAAATGCTTCTATTGTGGGCGAGGTTGTGTTGTTAGGCTAGAGCTACCGACTTTCGAGCTGCAAAAGCAGATTCCAGCTTCACGTCTGCTCAACATCCTGTGATTCAAAATATGAATATGTCCTTGTATATTGTAACTGGTGCTCGTGTTTGCTGCAAGTTAGCGCTATATAAAACTGAAAAATGAGTCTCTTTGACATTACCTCAAAAGCAGTGATGGATGCATAGTTAAGTTTTTTCCTCCACCCTGAAGGTAAAAATGGAGAGCCCGATAGGGACCCGCCTCGGCACCTGCTTTTAAGAACTGCTGGTGCTCAGCACCGGCAGGACCTGGCCCACTTAATGCCATGAGTATAGTATAAATTGTTGCACTTTGGGAGTTTACCCCGAGAACTAACTCTTTCCCAGCACCAGTCTACCTGTTAGAAATGTTTTTCTTTGGAGACTAGCTGCTGATGTGTCCCCCGGTCTCTCTCCTTAACATTGATTTTGACTTTGAAGGCCATCGCGCAATAAACAGACCGCACCGTGTCTTAAGCGTAAAAGGCCATTTATTAGGACCAGGCTGCACAACATTAAACAATAATCAAACATTACCTGAATAACAACTTCCCCCAACACTCTACAACCCTTCACTCCTTTCACCCATTCCACACTCCCCTTTTGTACCACTCCATGCCCCTTCCGTTCCTCACCATTCCACAAACCTCCTTGCATCCTCCCCGCTCTCATCGGCCATTTCACTCATGCCTCCAATACCCCCACCTCGTTCACTCTTCCCCCCCGAGGGATGGGTGTGCCTGCTAATGACTCCCCCCTCCACCCCTCCAAAGTACTGCCAACCAGGTAGCCCCCTTTAGGGCGGATACCTGCCCCACCCCCAGGACTGGACAAAGCACACACATCCCTGCCCGCTCAAACATCTCTGCGACACCAAATTGCCTCGTTCCAGAGCTTGCTGACCACATCTCTCATTTCCATCATGTAGTACGCCTTCCCCATTCTGGAAAGATGCACTCCGTCATCCCTAAACAATAGTGGTTCCTCCAGTCGCAGTCCTGGGTGACTGATCACCTTAATGTCTTTTTCCCCTCAAAAAACTCGCATTGCTCTGTTAAGTTTCCGTCTCGCCTTCTCAATTGCCCCATGTTTAACAGCGCCCCTCCAGATTTTCCTCGGGACAAACTCAGTCCAGGCAATGCACGCCCCTGCCAGCCTGTGTTTCAGTACCTCCAAGTCTCTCTGCATCAGCTGTAAGAGCGCCAAACCCGACAGCCGAACCAAATCATTTCCCCCCAATTGGATGATCAACAGATCCGGGCATCCCTTCTGTGGGACCATCGTCGCGAGCCAGGGCAATAGTGCCCCCCATCGCATTCCCCCTTTCCCCCACCAGTGCACCTCGTGATGTTGTCCTTTGAGTCCCAGGTTACGGCCGTACACCTGTTGCTCCGCATACTTCGACGCCCAGTGCACAAAAGAATGCCCCACAATCCACGTGACCGTCTTGGCCCCAGGTCCTCCCACGCCACCTAAAGGAGAAACAAATGTTAGACACGCACAGAAAAATTGCCACCTCAACCCCTCCAAACCCCCGGCTCCGCACGACCAGACCCTTCACTTCCTCACATACTGCTCACAGCACTGTGACCTCCATCTCCCAATCTGCCGAATCCTATCCCAGGACCACCCCAGCCGGGCTGCCGCCGTCGCCGCCCCAATCCGAAACAAGTGAGTTCCAATACCAGCCGGCTCCAAACCAATACGCACCAATGCCATGCGCAGCACTGCCAACAACTGACCCGCCGTCACTCGTGCACCTGACCTGTGACAAAAAATCTCTCCTTGCACTACCTGTGTGTGATGCTCAAACGACCGCCATTCAGCCACCGGGCATACACTCCCCCAACCTTTCTCGCTCAACCACACCCACTTGCCCCGTCCCAACTGATCTGTTTTGGACCGACCCAACCAAATGCCCAATCGCCCCGCATCCAACCTAATCTCCTCATACCTCCGACCCTCCCCCGCCCGTGTGCCCAACAATTCCGACACCCGAAAAGCCCCCAAAAACATCCAAATCATGCACAAACGAAAAATTCGAACCTCAAACTCATCATAACAACAGCGCGGCAACGCCACAACCAACCTTACCAAAACAAACGTTATGGCCTCCCTCAGAACCCTCCCCCCCACTCTCCCTGCTCCAACCCCGGAGCGCCCTACTGACAATCACACTTTTCGTAGGGTCAAAATCAAAAAACAAACTACAATAAAATGACACTCCTGCCAATTTCCCTGAAATGGTCGCCGTCGACAACCCCTTGTCCATGCAGGGCAATACAAACTGTAACACTCCTTGTTCCACTGTGGTCTGTCCTCCAAAGGCAGAGTCCCCGCTCCATCCCATAAAGGCTCCAAACTCCGCCCACGCCAGTCTGTAGGTCCGCCTGGTGGTAGCAGCAATAGAATTCTCAACTAGGCCTATCACCCTCACTTCCCCAAGGCCCAAATGCTGTCCGGCAGCCCGGTCTTGCACAGATCCGCTCCAGGTGCCAATCGCCGGAACCGTTGCCACTGCGAACGAGACAAAGCATCCACGATGTCATTATTCGCTCCCGGAACATGTTTGGCTCGAAAAACCACATTCAGACGCAAGCATGTCAGCATGAAACTCCTCAACAATCGCAACACCCTCAGGTCCCTGGCCCTCTGTCGGTTGACCAACTCGACCACCGTCATGTTGTCCACGTGGAACAACACCGCCCTGTTCTGAAACTCAGGACCCCACGCTGCAAGAGCCACCAACAAGGGAAAGAATTCCAAAAATGCAATGCTCCTCCCCTGCTTCATCCAGTGATCCAGCCAGGTCTCTGCACCCCACCTCCCATCCCAGAAAATGCCAAAACCAGCCACCCCAGCCGCATCCGAGTAAATTTGAATGTGCCAAACCGTCCTTTCCTCCACAAAGTCCAACGATACCCCATTGAAATCTGCCAAGAACGTCCACCCTGTCCTCAAATCCGCCCTCACTCCCATGGAGATCCTGACCCTGTGGTGTGGAAGCACTGCCCCCGACATGGCCATGCCGAGCCGCCTGCAGAACGTCCGTCCTGCCCTGACCACCCTGCACGCAAAGTTAAAAAAACCCAACAGTTGCTGCACTTCCCTCAACGCGATCCTCTTCTCACCAATCACCCGTTGAAGGCACTCCTGAATTTCAGCTACCTTCGCGGCAGGGTGCCTCGCTGTCCACTCAGTGGAATCCAGCTGAATGCCCAAGAATGTCAAAACACAATTCGGCCCACTAGTCTTTTCCGGCGCCAACGAGACCCCAAACTGCCTCGACATCTCCTGGAACCATGTCAGAGCCCTGCCACAGTCCCCAGATCTCGCCCTCCCAAGGAAAAGTAAGTTGTCCAGATAGTGTGTGACCTCCCGATGCCCACTCAGCTGTGCAAACGCCCACTGCAGAAAGGTGCTAAACAGTTCAAACAATGCGCACAAAATTGCACACCCCATGGGCAGGACTTTGTCCACAAAAATGGCCCCACCGAACTGCATCCCCAGGAGCGCGAAATCCGCAGGGTGTATAGGCAGCAGGCGGAAAGCCGACTTCACATCACATTTCGCCAATTCCGCCCCTGGCCCACACACCCGCACCAATCGAATTGCATCATCAACCGACGCGTAGAGCACCCGCAAATCTTCCTCCGCGATAAAGTCATTCACCGACTGTCCCTCTGGCCACGACATGTGATGTATCATCCGAAACTCCCCCTTTTCCTTCTTTGGCACCACCCCCAACGGGGAAATAATCAAGTCATCCATCGGCCATTCATAAAAGGGGCCGGCAATCCTCCCTTCCTCCACCTCCTGCCAGAGTTTGGACGCCACCACCCCCGGCAATTCTTTAGCTGACTTAAGGTTGTCGACCCATCTCCTTGATCTGGGACCTTGATAACCGACCCGAAAACCTTCCGTAAAGCCCCACCGAATCTTCAAGGCTGCCTCCCTGTCCGGGTAGAGGGAGAGCCACGGGGCCATAGCCCCCACCTTAACCGGTGTAGGAGCCCTTCTGTCCAGCCGGACCCTTACCTTTGGAATTCCTCCACTGTTCGGAAGGGGTGGTGAGCATAAAGCAGTGTGTAAGTGCATGCTTCCCTCCACACTTAGAGCACTCGTGCTTGAACTTGCACGGATACCTGGAACAGTATCCCCTGTTGTAACTCCCACAGGCCCCGGTATTGTAGCTGCCGGGCTTGTTGGCCTGCCCTGCGCCCCCTGTACTGGCTGTGTTCCCTCCCGCCCCGCTTTGGGCGGGACGCGACTGAAACGACCGGTACGTGACCGGCAACCCTCTAGCCGTGTGTGTCGATGCCGAGGAATGCGTTGACGCCATCCACTGCATCCATAATTCCTGATCCACTTCGCCCCAATGCTTCTCCGGGTTCGCGCTAACCCGCGCCCTGAACTCCTCATCATAACTCAGCCACGCGAAACCCCCAAACTGCATTTGGGCCTTCCTAATTATGTCCATATACTTTAACAACGCGATGGCCCTGTCCAGATGCTTCTCGGAGTATATGCTCGCATAAATGAGAAATGCCGACGTCCAGTTCTCCATGTTCACCGGTACCCTCGGCCGCCTAGTCAACTCCCACTCCTCCTCCTTTGAGCCCTCCTTGGCCTGCACTTCCCGGTGCAATAATTTAAAAACGTCCACATACTCATGCTTCCAGATCTTACTCTTAATCTTTTCAGACAAGTGCGACCCCAAGGGCATAGCCAAACCCATGTAGGGCAGCTTCTTCAGGTGCTTCTCCCCTGACTTGTCCCCTTTGTCCCCAGTCCCGTCCTCCTTCTCCGTCTGTACCCCCGCTGAAGTCACCGCCTTACCCCCGACTGGTTTGTCCCCTTGCGTGGCCTTACCCTTCGGAGCCTCCCCAACCTCCCTCACTGAACCCTCTCCCACCCCAATTGATCTACACGCCTTCTTCCTTCCTCCCTTTGGGCCACCATCCCACACTGACCACCAAGCCTTCTCACCTGCCAATGCCGGGTGGCGCTCACTGGGCCGGCCTCCGGAGGTGGACGCCCTTCGTGTCTCTGCCTTCTCCTTGGCCGCCGGTCTCTGGGGCACCTGTAACACACCAATGTCTCCGTTGTCCTTGCCCGCGCCCGACAGGTCACAGTCATCCCGCACCTCCCCATCCTCAAGCTCCTCACTCTCCTCCTCATAATCCAACTCCGCCTCAGCCTCCAAACCCTCAGGCGCCCACAACACTTCTCTCACCGCTCTCTTCACACCCTTGCCACTCACAGTGCCAGACACCCGCGACCCTTTCACACCCGACGCCTTTTGCTGCTCCCGCGCCGGAGGGATGGCCGCTGCGGACCGCCCTACTGCTTCTTGATGGCGACATGGGGCCGTCGTGCGCCCCGCCGTACTCCCCCGAACTCTGCCGACAGCCGCCGACTTGGATCCCCCCCTACCCCTCAGGCCGCTCGAACCTGAGTGGGCCCCTGCACCATCCGGCCTCAAAGCCGTCCTGGCCGTCCCTGTCTGCCCCCGTGACCCCCTGTCACTCACCTCCACCGGCGACCTCTCCCTCTCTGATCTCATCAACTCTTCTCGCTCCGCCCACCTCTCCTCCTCAGACGTGGGCGTCGGGGGCCCTTCAACCTCCTCCTCCCACACCGCCCCACCCTCCGCGCGCTATGGTCCGCCCGCCAAGCCTCGGCCACCTGCGCCAAAATGCGATGCTCCTGGAGCCTGTCTTCCCACGTCTAAGCGCCCCAACCCGGGAGTGGAGGGGGGGCAGTAGCCAAGAAACCCCCCTTCAGGCGGCCAAAACCCAGCCTGTGGGGGCACCACGGCCCCTTGTCAGCCCACCCCTGCCGCCCGCACCATTCACCGCCAAACACGGTGTAGAGGCCCTGGACCCCCGTGACAGGTCGATTGGCGCATCCGCCGCCGCCCCGTGACCCCCGCAGCCCCCCCCGCGCCAACCTCCTCACTCTCCCCCCCCCCCCTAGAGCCACCAAGCCCCCCCCTCCCACAACCACCACTGCTCCATCGTGCCTGCCCTCCCCAGCTGCCACCACCGGACTACTAGGCCCCACTGCCCCTGGTCCCACCTCCCTCCCCTCGTCTCCGGGCCGACATACCTCGCACGATGCCTCCGTTAGCTGCTCCCCCGTGGACGGAGCAGAAGACACGCCCCCCCCTGCCCCCTGGGCCTGAAAAGCCAGTGGGGGAAAATGAAGGCGCGGAGGCAGACTCCTACGCCGGCCTCCGCGTGCCGGCCACGAGCGCCGAGAGCCCCGCCCCCTCCCACGTATCCCTGACAGAGACGGCGGTGGCGGGGGCTCCTCCTGACACGCCATTACCGCCGCCGCCACCACCGCCGAAGCTGCCCGCGGGCCGCGCTCAAAGCCAACCCACGCCTCCCCCAGCACACCGGGCCGGAGGAGATCCTCCCGCCCGGCACGCCCCAGAACCAACAAGGCCCGCCTCACCTCCTCCGAGGACACCATCCCGCCTCCGCCGCCACGCGCCGCTCCTCCTTCAGCCTCTGCCCCGTGCACACCCGACGCTACTCCAAACCGCCGGACACGCCAACCAAACGACCCAGGCCCTTGCCCTACTCTACACGCCCCCTACTCTTCCCCTTCGCTAAACCCTCCCGATGGTGCCGAGCGCAGGAAGAGGAAGTCGCCTTCCTCCCCTGCGCTCTTATACCCACCCCCTAACTCCACCCCTTGACCCTGCCTGGTCCTATACCTGCGCGAAAGACCCCGGGGGAAGACTAGTTTGCGACTCTGCTTCCCCTGGGGCCCGGCATTCTGCAGTGGCTGCTCGCCCGCTAAAGAGGTGGAGAGTCACCCCACTGCTCAAGGAGCAATGTGAAAGAAAAAATAAAATGATAATAAATGAAGTTATTATCATTTTATTTTTAGTATCGTCACGGGCTGGGAGGAGCTTAGTCCCCTCCCCTGACGTCCCAGACACAACGTCGGAGAGACGGAGGAGAAACGCAGCGAGGTCAGGTAAGTCTGGTGTAGAACAGGCCGTCGTCCTTTTCAGGATAGTGATGGAAGTCGGCAGGGCTGGCAATCAGTCGCAGGCGACCATCCAGGATAATCCATGGAAGTGCTCATCTCCCATAACTAAGTTTCAGAAACAGTTTATGTAATAGAACTGGCTCCGTTCGCACTGTGTCTGAGGACTTGTGCAATTATATTGTTTGTATTTCCAATTCAGTGCGGCCTCCTAACAGACAACAACATACAAGGGCAGCATGCTCAGTGTACTTTATCCTTGACCATAATGTAATGCTGTGATAAAAATGCTTATGAAGAAATGTGCTTTGCAAGTAGAATACTTTCTGAGTACGTTATCATGTACGTGCAAAGTAGGTTAAAAGTCACCATCTAAAAGGATGTGAAGTTTGAACATACATTTGTAAAATGGAAGCTTTTGTGCATGGGCCCTGTTGAAACCCACAACATCCACTACTTGGCTGGAGGGAGACAAACACTTAAAGGTGAAATTAAAGCCATTTCCTAAAATTAAACGTAATGTGTATATGAGCCTAGAATCATAAAAATGTATAATAATTCACTTTAATATTGAAGCAAAACGAAAGCCAAATTGCCACAAAAGCCAATTTGAAATATGCAATATAAAAAAATACCAATTACAAAAATAAAAAGTGCTGAATTAAAATGCAAGAAACTCCAGCTATGTTTCACATGTCTCGAGAGTCATTAAGACACTTGATGGAACCAGCTTCCACAGACAATGTTTCCGTTGAGACATATCCAACCCTATCCGCAGCCACCGATGGTGTGCCAGCTGATAGTGTTATGTCATACTCATATAATTTATAATGTGCACGAATCCCCCTGAAGAAGTATCTCGGCCCAACTCAGCTTGCAGGCAGAGGAGCAGATTAATTAGGCCAGAAATAACGATGCTTTGAGAGATTTTCTGAATTTATAATGGTCTGTGCATCGACATATGTGAAATGGGAGCTTGTTCTAGAGCAGAGGGGCTAGTTAGGAAAAGGGTCTACCTCCTTAGTGGGATTTAGGGGTACGAGGTACTGAAAGCAAGGCTTCATCGCTGGATCTTAAGGTTCTGAAAGGATGATAGTTGACGAGCTTTGAAGTAATGTAGCTTGGCGCTTTGCCATGCAAGGAGTTGTGAGTCAGGCAGCAAACCTTGAAGATGATCCTCTTGCTAATTGGCAACCAATGAAGCACATGCAAAAGAGGATCTCATTGAATCAAGATGAGACATGCTGCAGTGTTTTGGGCAACTTGCAGTTTGTTTAGGATAGTCTCATTAATAGAAGCCAAGAGGGCATTGTAGTAATCCAAGGGGCTGATGACCAGTGGCTTGGACCAGCGTTTTCCTAATCGAATGTGAAAGAAAGGGGAAAACTCTTTGTAGTAAACGCAGCATATGAAAGCATGTACTAGTAGTAGTAACTAGTTGTTCTTTCATTGCGAGTGCTTGATCAAGGTGGACACCCATGTTTTTCCCTACCAGTCTGGGTGAAGGAGGTATACCAAGTCCGAATGGCCACCAGTCGGGTATCCAGACCTGTTGAGCCTTACCAAACAGCATGATTTCAGTTTTATTGGCATTAAGTTGGAGACAATTATCCGCCATCCACAAAGCAAGTGCTATCATACCTACTGAGAAACAAGCTTTAGTATTGTTCAAATATTTATTAAGGGTAAATATTAGCTGCGTATCATCAGCATTTGACAATGGTTGAAAGCCAAACTTTTTAACAAGGTTGGCAAGGGGGGCCACGTAGATGTTAAAAAGTGTAGGACTCCAGCATGAGCCTTGTGGTAACCGTTTATTAAGTTTCAAGGTGAGCAATTTATAGGATCCCAGATTAATAATCTGGGTTTGAAAGTCCTTGAACCATGATAATGCCGTCCATCGATTCCTGCCTCATGCAATCTTTGCAGCATTCTAGGATGTGGTACAGTATTGAATGCTGAGGAGAGGTCCAACAGCACAAGTAGTATGGGGGTGTTATTATCTAAAGAACATCTGATGTGGTCGATCACTGCTACCAAAGTGGTCTCGGTACTGTGCGAAGGTCTAAAACCCAATTGAGGTGGTGTAGCCACAGGGGAGAAGCCAGGATCCATGAATCCAGGAGCTGAAGCATCTAATGTAGCAACAGCAATCTCATAGGACAGCACTGAAAATGAAATTTTTAGCAAATACATCAGCAGATCCATATCCATAAATTGAAGTGGTTGCATGCCACGGCATATACCTAGCTATAACAAAAACATTGGTCTCTTCAAGAGGGGATAAACAGTGAAACATACAACTATAATGAGAACTATGTTTATCTTCTCCAGATGGCGACTCAGATCATTTATTAAAGTACACAATCATTCAAAACCATAAAACATAGAATAAGTGGGCAAAAGATTGGAAATCACCAGATTTCCAGACCTCATGCATTTATACAGAGAGTGACTCAAAAGTAAATGCACATAAAGAAAGTCACAATTGAAAAAGCATCTTTTGCTCATAGGACTACAAGTAAAACAGTTAAAGTTAAGACACAAAAGTCGATGACGTTTCGATCCCAACTAGGGCTGGGGACCATCATCAGGACCCAAGAGTTTTTGCCTGAGAAATTGACTGCAAAGAAAAGAATAGGGGAAAGGAGGGAAAAGGGGGCGGAACAAGAAAAAGAAAGGAGTTATATAGATCTCACCGTAATGGGACTAAACAAAAGACCAATGTGTAGTCAATCACAGGCATGCACTGCTGTTCCAGTATAATCACAATTATTATGCGTTCATATGTGCCTGTGTAAACTGCACCAGCTCAAGGTTATCAAAACGAAAATTGAACCCTGTGTCAATGACGATGCACTAATTTCATGATCAAGAGTAGAGTTAATAATAATAATCACCCCATCCTGGTAGGGCAATCTAAATGAAGAGAACGTGGTCTAATTAGCCACTGATCTGGTGGTTTTTCTCAAATGAGTTATCGTGTAAGGAAACACGAGTGTGATGGCCATGGGATGAATGAAAATGCCATTCTGATATTTACCAGTCCGTAATCGGGCGTAGGACTCTGCAAACTCTAAGAATTCAAAAATAAATAATCCAGATTCGACATTTACTTGCTAGTGTGGGAAAAACGGTGGTGAAGCGGGGAGGACTTACCCGTGAAGGAGATCGTATCGGTGAGATAGTGAATTTAGCCGCCCACCTCCGAAAGTGGTGCCTATGAGCAGGGTCCCGGGTGAGTGCTAATAGTATGACATATCCAATATAATGCATGGTTAAGTTAATGGAGTCCGTAATCGGGATGCACACCCCACTGATCTCTGAGGAGCTAAAACATAAATTAATAAAAAGTCAAGGTACAGCAGTAACTCGCTAGTGAAAGAAAAACAGGTTCACGCATGGCAGATTTACCCGCGATAAAGATCATACTGGCGTGACGGTATGGTTATCCACCCATCTTTTTTTGGTAGTACCTGCAATCAGGGTCCCTGGTGAGTATGAATTGTCTAATTCCAAGGTAGTGCATGCACTAGTAAGGATCTAAAGCTCTAAAAATTACAATGATTAGGATAGTCGTTACGCCGTGTAGCCCCAGCCAGCCGGATGGAATGAGTCATGCACATTAAATACTAGAAAGCTGATCAAGGTATGGGAAGGGCAATGGGGCCACCATATTGAGAGAAGAGGCAGAAAGATACATTATGAATGGGTAGCGAGAGAGAAATATCTGATTCCAGATAAAAAGAGTTATAGAAATAAACAGAAGTACATTCTGCGACCCAGTGCATACTGTGAAACACCAATAATAATTCATTTAATGAGCATGGAAGAGAGTTATCTGATTCAGGAAAGGACATAAAAAGACAACTCTGCTCTCAATTAATACCACTAAAAATATAATAAGTTTTTTAACACGCAGTTCATTAAGAAAGATCTCAGAACAGGGTAAGCCTGAAAGCTTGGTGTGACCGTTTCCGTGGGAAGCTGAAAGTGGCCATATTGCGGTATACACACTAGACCAAGAACAAAATGCGGGTCCATATGATCCAAATATCTGAAATGGCAAGTCCACAATTAAATCAGGGAGGTCCAGCCCTCCATTTTATTGAGCACAGTGTGCAAGCTATTAGTTCATAATATCCACTTGAGTTCCTCTTTGTTGAGGATGGTGCCTAGGTCTGTGCCTCTTGGTGGTAGGTTTAATATTGCTGATAACTTCGTATTGGCTGTCATTCTCCGTATGTCCTTTATCAATGAAAAGCTCAACAAGTGGTGCGTTGGGTGTCCTGTATTGGAGATGGCTTTGGTGTTGGCAAATCCGGATTCAGATCTTTTGGGTAGTTTGTGCTATGTAGATTTGATTGCAAGGACATGAAATGCAAATACAACCGTGGCAGTATTACAGTTTGAGAACTGATTCAGGCATATACCTAGAGCACACTCAGAAGTGCAAAGTAGACGGCAGAACCCACGCTTAATGCAATGTAACCATACAGGTTGAAAGGACAAAGACCAGTTGTCATTTAGTTCTTGAAGCAAAGCCAGACCAAAACACTGCATTACGACACAGCAGCAGGTGTAGCAGTTCCATCACCGTTTGGCCGCGAGGTGTAACATCCATTGGGAGCAGCACAAATAGAACCAAAATACCTACAATATGAAAAAATTACCAACGGTATGCCTTCAAAACCGTAGGAAACCGTGGAGTGTATAAAAGATGGAATCACTCTGAAGGCAGTCTGGAACTTACTAACAAATCCAGACCCAATCACTTAACAAAAGTGTACTAATACCGCTGTATTGTCTGCCTGGGGAACATGGCGGCCAGGGGGAACATGGCGGCCAGCTAGTCAGCCGGTCGCCGGTCGTTTGCCCTCATGCCTCTGTTATGCGATTCTGTTGCTGAAATCTAAAAACAGTTTGTGGTTACCTGCTCTACTTTTCGCCTTTTGTCCTTTCTGCATTGCGTTTGGCGCGCGCGTGGTGACTGGTGCCGGGTTGAGACCTTCGGGCCGCCGTCAGAGCCTCTTTGCCGGGGTGGGCATGCTGAGCCCTCCCTGCTGCCCCGAGTGATCCGGAAAACAAGAAGGAGTCGGAGCTGATGCCGCAGCGTGGACAGCTAGTGGCGCCTCCGGCTCGCCTAATCTAGGGGGAGCGAGGCAGTGGAGACGCGAGGTCAGAGGCGCTGCTCCGGTGAGATGCGGTAAGGGGCAGGGGGGCACCATTGATTGCTATGGTTTGTGGGTTTCTGGATGTGCAGTGACTCAATATACTCGCTTTTTAGGGCAGCGGTGGCACTTGCAGAGTGCCGTCGTGCCCGGTGCCTTTTCCACGATCAGCTGTTCAGTCCCTGCTCGAACTATTGTAGGAGCAGCCCTTGTGGTATATTTTATCCAGAAAGAAAGCCCCTCATCACCGCTGCCAGGCAGCAGTCACAGCTGGATATTGGCACTGTGTCTAGAGGTACCCACGGAGAAAGTTATTTAGTGCCGTGCCTGGTAATGTGATAAATCATTTAAATTAATCAAGATAACTAAATTAAGGAATGAGACCGCCCCTTGCTCTATGGAGTTAGCCACACAGCAATCTGGACAGTTTGAAAAAAGAGGGGATCAGCTTACTGAGGGGGTCGTATCAAAGCCAAATAAATCCAAGGTTTCCCTAGTCAAAAGGTACAAGTTAAGATCACAAAAAGTTCTGCGCGTCAAAGCCCATCTCTTGACTATATTAAAAAACTTTAACCTCTGTGACGTATGGCGGAAAAAAATGGGAGAGAGTAGGGAATACTCTTTTTATAGCAAGAAGAATTCTCATTACTCCAGAATCGATTATATATTTATGGAGCACTCTGATCTTGATAAAGTCAGCTCAATTGAATACCTGCCAATACACTTATCTGACCATGGTGCCGTAGCTCTTAACCTAGAACTCCCCTCAGAGTTTACTCAGAGGAGGGGGACTTTAAATAGGAGATTTCTTCTGCAACCCTCAACTCCTGGTTTTCTAAAGTCTGAAACAGCCAGCTTCTTTTGGGATAATTTGGTGTCAGCCCCCTTGCACGTGGTTTGGGATACTTTCAAGGCCTGGCTGAGAGGGATACTAAAAGAGGCGGTTGTGGGGTGGGCTAGGGCTAGGGCTAGGGCTGAGAGGAAAGAACTAGCCGACTTAGAACTACAGATAGCAGGGGCAGAAGCAGATTTAAAGGTGAGCGGTCCCCTCGGAGCGGAAAACGATAACCTAATAAAGAGAGTTGAAGAGCTGCAGTTGAAGTTTAGACTGAAGTCTGAAGAGATCTTACTCCAAAAATGGGAGGCAAGTAAATTGAGGGATTTCGAGCAGGGGGAGAATTGTGGTAAGCTTCTTGCTATGAATAGTAGGGTTGACAGATCTAACAACTATATTACCAAGATTAAAGTTGGCACACAAACCATAGAGGATAAAGGGACTATACAACAAGCCTTCGTGCAATTTTTCAAGAGTTATATCGAGAAGACCTTCAGGTGGTAGAGGAACATAAAGATGGGTGGCTCAAAGAGAAACAGCTTCCAAAATTAACTAAGGCCAGTCAGGGAATCCTCACCCTAGAAATAACAGGGAGTGAGATATTAACAGTTTTAGATACAGCTAAGAAAGGGAAAGCACCAGGCCCTGACGCGATCCCGATTGAGGTCTACTCTATTTTGAGGGAGGAGGTGATCCTTGTCTGGCTGAAATTGTATAATGAGATCTTGGATGGTACATCCCCTCTGCCTAACTCCTGGAGCGATGCAGTTATTGCGTTAATCCTGAAGCCCGGTAAAGGATCCAACCCAGTGCCAGTCATACCGGCCAATGTCGTTACTAAATATTGACTATAAGGTCTTTGCTGGAATCTTGAATAATCGGCTCTGTAAGATCATAGGGCCAATATTTCATGAGGACCAAAAATGTTTTTTACCGGGACGGCAGATGTCGGATCTAGTACTTACTTTAATTGGGGCATTCAATCTGGCCTCATCACAGGGTCCTCCTCTTTCAATTATTACCGCCGATGCAGCCAAAGATTTTGACCGTGTAAACTGGCATTTCCTGGATAGGACCCTGAAGATTTTTAGCTTCGTCAACGGCTTTAGGGAAGTCCTTAAAAAGATATACAAGTCCCCCCGGGCTCAGATTTTGGTTAATGGTAACCTCTCTCCTGTTGTCAAAATAGGGCGTGGTACTAGGCAGCGTTGTCCGTTGTCCCCCATTTTGTTTGATTTATATATAGAACCATTAGCCCAGAGTTTAAGACTAAACCAGAAGATCGCTCCTTTTCAAGTAAATGGGTTTGTGAGGAAATTAGCGATATATGTGGATGATTTGATCTTATTTTCCTCCAGCGTTAACATTACTCTCCCGGAGCTTCTTGTGGAAGCCCAGATTTTTGGGAAATTATCAGGCTATGAAATAAACAAGACAAAACTGAGATCATGGCATGGAATATCATTGATCAGGAGGAGATCTTTGCTAGGGAGCTCAGATACTTGGGAGTTATAATAACTCGGGACCTTACTCAAATTCCTAAAATTAACTTGGATAGAGCTTCAAAAGAGGTTGATGTTTTATTAAAAAGATGGCAAAACATCCCACTCTCCCATTATGGTCGGGTTAAGTTGATCAAGAAGTGCGTTCTCCCGAAAAATACTTATCTGTTCAATAATATCCCCCTAGAGTTTGCAAAAGCTGATATTCTTAAAATCCAGGGTAAGATATCTTCTTTCATCTGGGCAGGCAAAGGGATTAGGCTGTCCTGGAAAAAACTTAGACGCAAATTACTGTGAGGAGGCATGGGCCTACCAGACCTTCAGTTGTATTGTTGGGCCTACCAACTAAAAAACTGTAGGATATTACTGCTCACTCCAGATGACTCACTGATAGGCGGCATGTTTAAAGGAATGCTAGTAGGTACAGTGGAGCAAGGATTTATGTATAAATTTGGCTCTCCTAATTTTTTTTAAAAAGTCCACCTGAAGACGTTGCGTTTGGCGGCCAAGTTATGGTCGGACTGTAGAGATTGCTGGGACTTTCTTATTACAGTGATTGGGCCCCAGTGTGGGATTCCCCTGGTACACTGGAGTGTCTTCTGGACGCTCTAGCTTATCCACTAAAAGAGGCTGGAGTCTCGCACTGCAAGGATCTCGTAGTGGGTAATAAATGTCATCCTTGGGACTTCTGGAATCATATCACGAGCGGAGCTCTGTCTAGGTTTAAGTTTTATCAGCTTTCATCTTGGTGTAAGAGCCAACTTTGGCCCCTATTGGAGGACAATCACATGGAAAATGAACTACAAGATTTGGCCCCAAGGAAGAAAGAAGTGGCTCAATGGTATAATCACCTTCTGGCAGCAGTAGATAGAAAGATGGAACAGCCATACCTGGTCTGGGAGAACTACTTGCCCAGGGACGAGCTGAAAGATTTATGGCAAGTATCTCTAGACATTCTTAGCCCACTGGTTAAATCTGCTGCAATCCGAAGGAACCATTGTTTCACACTCTACAGGATTTATTGGTCACCTCTTAAGATATCCAGAATAAAGGGCGGTGGCAAAGTTAGCTGTCTGAGATGTGGCTGTCCGAATGCAGCCGATATTCACGCTTTTGCTTCTTGCTCCAAGATACAAGACTTCTGGAGAAGTGTGGGTAAGACCATCTCAAGGGCCTTGGGTTTTGTCGTGGAGGTAAGCCCAACTCTTATAGTATTTGGTATTATATCCACGCCAGGGGGAGTGCATCATAAATTGGTGCTTTATCTGATCCTGTTGGCCAGGAGAGAGATTTGTAAATGGTGAAGCCAGACGGTACCTCACACTTGGAATGCTTGGTGGAATTCTGTAAGATATTTTAGAGCCTTAGATCACAGGGTAAATGCACATAGACCAGATATGGGGTTGTTTTGGAATTTGTTGGATGATCCTTTTCCTGGATGAGTCATGTTACATTAAGGGATAGGATAAGTTACAATGATTGAAACCTCTGGTCAGCTCAGGTTGCATGTTACGGGTATTTCCTGTAAAGAACATCAGCTGAGAGTGGAACCACCAAGTTATATGTACCAGAGGTGGAACAGGTAGAGTGGTTGCTATAGCTACAGAGGTCATATGAGGAATAAGAAAAAAAAACTACTTCCGCTGTGTTAGATGCATTAAATATGCAGTGCAAAAGCTCTCCAAAATGTTGAGGAAGGTTATTGCGTAGTAGCAATTGTGTTTCAGAAGAAAATCTCTCATCTTGGAAATCAAAAGTGTCTCCAGCAGATGTTAAAGAAACCTTCTTCTGGAACAACAAGGCTTTCCTCCTGCTCAACTTATTAAAGTTCACATTAAAAATAGCCTTTGAAGGCCAAATCGTCACCTCTTTGACTGTACATGCAGCTGGAAACAACATGTTATGACAGCAAGTCACGACCCTGGAAACCGTCACCACATAGGGTACTCCCGGTTTCATCCCACAACAACCTTTGTCATTCAGAATCAAATAACTTCCATTTGAAAGCAATCTGAATGCCGGCCGAATCAAAGCAGCTGGGGCACCGTTCAGCTAACATACTAAGTGGCTGATTACGATGTTGGTCGTAAAGGCTCCGAATGGGATTTGGACTCTCTGAATCCGATTCGTGCCTATGTTTCCGAGCGAATCGGATATATTTCCGAGCGACAGATTATATGCAGGGAAACCGGGCTGTTCAGTTTGGTTCTGAACGCCATTCGAACAGCCAGAGTTGTTCGGAGACTAATCGTACAGCTCTATGGACACGGATTCAGACCGAGAGATTACAATGACCGATCCTGACAGCCGTTCCGAATCGTTTTGCCCAACACGAAACAGCTGTCGGAATCTGACTTAGGGGGCCCGTAGAAGGCCCCCCTTCACCCTGAGGCCTCCTGTTGTGGCTCGTGGGGGTACCTATGGGACCCCTCTTTACAACCATGCACGGTGTGGCAGGCATTATGGGGTGCCTGCCACAGGGGGCAAGGTATTCCTCAACCACAACTTTTTAGGTCTCACCTAGGCAGCGCGCATGCTTTTTCTCTCCGAGACATCTAGTGATCTATATGCGTGGTGAAACTCCGCCTATTGCTGGGTAATTTCTCGCCGCTTGCCATTAGTTAACTTTTGCATTTTTTTTGTTTGTTTATTTATTTATTTATTTGAGCTTATAACGCGCAACAGCTACCCGCAGTGGGTTTCCTGGCGCGAAGGGATAGACTCAAGAAGAAAAACAGACCACTAATAAGGCAACGCCAGGAAACAGCTAGGGCGGCATGCAAATCATTTAAAAAGCAAGGTTTTCAATTTTTTTCTAAAAATGAAAAAATTATTTTCCGATTTCAAGGTGATAGGTAAGGCATTCCAGTATTTGGGGGCTAGATGGGAAAAAGCTCGTCCTCCCATTCTTACAAGCTTAAAACGGGGAATGACAAAATCGCAGTTAGCAGAAGATCTCAATGTGCGATTTGGCTTCTAGAGTTGAACCAGATTTTGCAGGTATTTAGGGGCCGAACTCTGCTTAATTTTAAAGAGATAGCAAATAGCCTTAAAATTAATGCGACTGGGGATCCGGAGCCAATGTAGGTCGCGCAAAGCTTGAGTGGCTGAAAGTCTCCTAGGAATGTTACAAAGAAGACGAGCTGCTGAATTTTGAACAACTTGAAGTTTATTTATAGTGGCTGCATCGGCACCAAGATAGAGGACATTTCCGTAGTCCAGGCGAGAGGTTTCTAACGCCTGGACAACGGTTCTCCTGGTGGCTAGAGGCAGCATCCATAGAATTTTCTGGAGCCAACGCAGAGTAGTAAAGCAAATGGCGGCCACCTGAGTGGCCTGCTGCCTCATTGAGAATTTATCGTCAATGAGAAAGCCGAGATTGCGGACCACAGGGGATGGCTGAGGGAGCGGTCCCATCTCGCTAGGCCAGTGTTGCGGGCCCCATAGATCTTTCTGCTTCCCAAAAATAAGAATTTCAGTTTTGTCACCGTTTAACTTGAGGAGATTCCTCTGCATCCACTCAGCTATACGTGACAACCCAATTTTCAGAACTGAGGTATCATTGCTCTCGCTGCTGGAGAGGGAGAAAACAATTTGAGTATCGTCGGCATATGAAAAAATAGTCAGCCCAGCGTCTTATGCAATAGAAGCCAGGGGTCTCACGTAGATGTTGAACAATAAATTGCTGAATCTAGACCCCTGAGGAACACCATATGCCGATGGACAGGTGGAAGAAGTGGCTTTCGTGGAAAAGACTTGGAAGGTGCGCTCACTTGAAAAGGAGGCAATCCAAGTCAAAGTCGGACCGTCCAATCCCAGGGATCGAAGAGAGTTCAAGAGAATGGAATGGGACACGGTATCGAACGCCGCGCTTAAGTCCAAAAGGATGAGCGCAGATGTTTCCCCGTGGTCGATACCGTGTCTTAAACTCTCCGTTACCCCGAGAAGGGCGGTCTCAGTGGAATAGTGAGCACGGAAGCCAGACTGAGATGGATGCAAAAATCCCGAAGATTCCACTAGATTATATAATTGAGTGTTGACATGCCTCTCCAGCACTTTAGAAAGTACAGGTAGCAAGGATATCGGTCTGAAATTGGCAAGATTGGACGCATCGGCTCCAGCTTTTTTTAGGAGGGGGACAACCATTGCGTGCTTCCAATCCTGTAACACCTGGGATTCAAGTAATGAGGCATTTAAAAGTCTCATAAGAACTCGCCGAGGTTCAAGATCCAGCAGCTTAAGAATTTTGACTGGTACAGGGTCATGTGGTGAACCGGATTTTATACTGTTTAAACAGGTGGAGAACGAGATATCATCAAACAATTGCCACTGTGACGTCTTCACCATGGGAGGAAGCAGTTCGATCCCTACAGCCTGTGCAGAGCCAAGTTCCCCAGCATTCAGAGAAGGGCTCATAGAATCATATATAAGTTTGACCTTCGTGATAAAGAATTCCGCAATGGAATTACACTGGGCCTCATCTAAAGGTCGAGGTGTTGGAATGGTATCCGCTCCTGTCAATTTTTTGACTACAGAGAAGAGAGTACGAGGGCAGTTCTGAGCTTGTGTTACAATGTTTAGAGTGTAAGCAGCTCTCGCAGTTTTACATTTTAGATGGTATTCTTTTAGAGCCTCTTTATAAATAGTCTTCTGTAAGATTGAATAAGAGTGCCTCCATTTACGTTCTAAAGCCTTGCATTTAGTACGTAAGGTCTTCAATTCGATGGAAAACCAAGGCGCAGGGGGACGGTGAGACCTGAGATGTTTAGAGGTAAGCGGAAGAAGAGTGGTAACAGCATTTGTGAGCCAGTGGGAGACGTCAGTATTCATCTCCACAACCGAGCTCTCACATTCCTCGGGACGAGTGTTTGAAAGGTATTGATTAAACTTATTGATATCAAGTTTACCCCAACGATGAGTAGGTGCACCCTTATCAAAGATTCTATTTTCCTGGTTCTTAGTGTATATTAAGGAATAATGAACAGCAAAGTGATCAGACCATTCCAAAGGACGGGCACTCTGAGAGCAGTCAAAAGAAAGATTGGAAAGAATAGGATCCAGTTGATGACCAGCAGAGTGGGTGGGGCCAGTGTTAAGCAGAGAGAGGTTGAAAGCCTCTAAATCAGACAAAAAGCGTTTGCTATTTGTACACTGTGGATCTTCAAGATGTTAATTAAGGTCACCAATGATGGTAAAATTGGCTGCCCTAAGAAGTAGAGGAGCTATAATGTCAGCTAATGAGGATATCCAAGAAAAAGTGTTCCCAGGAGGGCGATAGATCAGAAGGCCCGATAAAGTGAATTGAGGATTAATAGTTAGTTTAAAAAGTGCAGTCTCACTTCCAGACCTAGGAAGAGCTACAAACTTACATGTATATATTGCCTTGAAAATAATAGCAATCCCTCCCCCTTTTCCGGTAATTCTATCCAGTCTTACCATAACATAGTTGTTAGGCACAGCAGCGGCGATATCAGGACCAGAACAATCCTGGAGCCACGTTTCGGTAAGAAACAACGCATCAGGCTGCTCATCAACAATAAAGTCATGGATGTGATGCTTATGTTTCGGGAGGGATCGACAGTTAATACTCCAAAACTGGAGTGTATTGCAAATAAAGTGTGTGTGCCGTCTCCGCCGTCTACCCCGAGTGTGACAGCACTGTGTAACTTTACACTTGGACATGTTACTAGGAACAAAACCACAACCAGCACATTCAAACCCATATATCGGAACAGAACATACAGTGCAGTTTCTATGAAGAGTGGGACGTAAAGATTCCAAAGCCTCACCAGAATAAATAACTCTGTCCGAGGAGCCTTGCAAAGGAGTCATGGCCCCTGGGCCCGGCCAGGCACGGACGGGCACAGACGGGCTGAACTCTGGCGTAACTCCGGCGACCGCTGCGCGTATCCACTGCGCGAAAGCGTGGCCTCCTTAAGTATATGTCTGGCGTCCTTGTGACGTCAGACCAACAAGCAAAAGTGGCGCCGTCAGGCGTCACACTCACCCAAGATGGCCACCAAAATTAACACTGCCAGGACAAGGGCCCGCGAAATGCGGTGATTGTACAATTTATAGTGCAGGTGAGGGCTGTTATAAAAACAAGGGCAAACAACTAACTTTAAATAAAAAGACACAACAGGTAGATTTAAAAAACGCGATTAGCGCGTAAATTACGGCGTTAGGGTATTCAGGAGGGCGCAGCATGCTCAGAACTAGCAGTCTCCAGGTGCAACTAAATAAAGTGGTCCCTAAGTGACTGAGCACCTAGTTTGACCCCCTTAAGTATATGTCTGGCGTCCTTGTGACGTCAGACCATCAAGCAAAAGTGGCGCCGTCAGGCGTCACACTCACCCAATATGGCTGCCAAAAGTAACACTGCCAGGACAAGGGCCCGCGAAATGCGGTGATTGTACAATTTATAGTGCAGGTGAGGGCTGTTATAAAAACAAGGGCAAACAACTAAATTTAAATAAAAAGACACAACAGGTAGATTTAAAAAACGCGATTAGCGCGTAAATTATGGCGTTAGGGTATTCGGGAGGGCGCAGCACGCTCAGAACTAGCAGTCTCCAGGTGCAACTAAATAAAGTGGCCTGTTAGCAGGCTTAATATTGGCTCTTCATCCGATATGTAACTTCTGTTGATTCCGGAAGCCGCACCACCTAACTTCAGTGTCGTTACGCTTACACAGCGTAATTGTTTTAAAAAAAAATAGTGCACATTAACATGCATGCGCAACTATACATTATACGCATGCACCAAGAGTAATCCGGACGCCGAACGCACGTTTGTGGTAAAACACCTCATCTATAGAGTTAAACCTCCACTCTGGAATCTCTTGCAAGGTTGCCTGCATTGGGCCTGCTTCCCGAGATGGTTATGCTTCGATGGCTCACAGGTATGTGAACTTTATACCTCAACGGCTAATCCGTTCGTAAATCAGCACTGCACCGCAGCGCCCAGGTTACCTTCCCCTTTCCAGCAGTGCTTGATGCGGCCGTGGCGATTTAAAAAAACAGAATAACACATGTCACTGTTGTACAGCCCCCTCTTCAAATGGCGCTGTCCCCGACGCTTTCTACCACCGTCATGTTTCTTGTAGCCGGTAACCCTCCTTCTGTGTGTTCGCTGTTGGCTGCTCCCGAACGTGCACCGCAGCGTCTACAAACTCCTGTGTCAGGCATGAAGCAACCCTCCGCTTCGCCTCCTGTCTCTCTCCACATTTTACCTCTGCCCCCCTCCTCCTCGCCTCTGTCTCTCTCCACATTTTAACTCTGCCCCCTCCCTCCACATACTACTTCTATGTCTCTCCTCTTTTTAGGTCTCGCGAGCCAAAGGCTCGAAAGAGACATTTTATATGTGGGAATTTCAAAGTGCTACCCACACTTTTGGCTGGCCTAAACCTTGAGTGCACGAGATCACATGCACGTGCACAGCTGCTCCTCTGCTCATTGCATTTCCCCCCTCCCTTCTCACCCAGCCCTTTGATGCTCTGCTGGAGTACTTTCACTTTCGCCGCTTTGACCCTTGCATTCCCCCCTCCCTTCTCACCCAGCCCTTTGATGCTCTGCTCGCATCTCCCTCCTCCCTGGGCGTGAAGGGAGACAGAGCCATCCTGCTTGATTAATGGCATTCTTATGTGTTCCCGTAAGCGCTCGCTTTAGGTCTTTCTCTATAACCTGTAACCCCACCCAGTCTTTTCGCCCTCTCCATGTGTCCTGTTCTCCTCATGGGGTCGTGCTGTTTGCTCCCCATGTACCTCCCTTGCACCCTCCTTTTGCCCCCTCTTTGCCCCTTTCTCCCTCTCCTTGCTTCCTTTTCACCTTCCGTACTTTTTCTCCATTCTCCCACTTCACAAGCTCCTCCCGCTCTCACTCGCACATACTGCTCCATCAGTGCCAGAAGCTTCCCAAAGGAGTGAGTCACGGCTGCCAGGTGGCCCCGGGCCATGCGTGGCACTTTCAATCTGAGCAGAACTCCCACCCCGCGTGCACACGCCTCGAGGCGCACTACAAACACTGTTCAGTTTTGCGTGTAGTCACAGTTCTACCACAGAAATGTACACATTCTATTGCTTACAGACTTCAAGCCCATTGCACTCTAGCTGCAAAACCGATCCATTCATGTGAGTGTTTTAGTACAACGCGCACACAGCGCACTTTCAGTTCTGTGCCGGTGCGGATTACAGCGCGCCATGGGTATACACAGACGTTGCCCAAGGTGGCTATTGACAAACACTGAATGGGTTTCAAGCCGCTACCCAAAAAACAATACATTGATATACAGAGCACGCGCACAGTTTTGCGTGTAGCCACAGTTCTATCACAGAAATGTACACATTCTATTGCTTACAGACTTACAGCCCATTGCACTCTAGCCTGTGGGCCCCGTGAACTGTGGAGAATACAAAGTCGGACTCGCATGTTCAGCACAAACTCCCCCATCCTCCCCCACCCTCCCAAAAAATGGAAAGGCACAAGTTTAAAACTTTAAAGGGCTCCGTTTATTATCGGAATGGCACCAACATCGTATTTCTGGCTATGGCTCCTCACACTGTCTCATTAAGCAAGCCCCCCCCTCAGCCGCTGCCAAACCGATACATTCATGTGAGTGTTTGAGTACAACGCGTACACAGCGCACTTTCAGTTCTGTGCCGGTGCTGATTACAGCGCGCCATGGGTATACACAGGCACTGCCCAAGGTGGCTTTTGACAAACGCTGTATAGGTTTCACGCTGCCACACCAATCCATTCATGTGAGTGTTTTAGTACAACGCGCACACAGCGCTCTTTCAGTTCTGTGCCGGTGCTCATTACAGCGCGCCATGGGTATACACAGGCACTGCCCAAGGTGGCTATTAACAAACGCTGTATAGGTTTCACGCTGCCAAACACATCCATTCATGTGAGTGTTTTAGTACAACGCGCACACAGCGCGCTTTCAGATCTGTGCCGGTGCTCATTACAGCGCGCCATGGGTATACACAAGCACTGCCCAAGGTGGCTATTGACAAACGCTGTATAGGTTTCACACTGCCAAACCGATCCATTCATTTGAGTGTTTTAGTACAACGCGCACACAGCGCACTTTCAGTTCTGTGCCGGTGCTCATTACAGCACGCCATGGGTATACACAGGCACTGCCCAAGGTGGCTATTAACAAACGCTGTATAGGTTTCACGCTGCCAAACACATCCATTCATGTGAGTGTTTTAGTACAACGCGCACACAGCGCACTTTCAGTTCTGTGCCGGTGCTCATTACAGCGCGCCATGGGTATACACAGGCACTGCCCAAGGTGGCTATTAACAAACGCTGTATAGGTTTCACGCTGCCAAACACATCCATTCATGTGAGTGTTTCAGTACAACGCGCACACAGCGCGCTTTCAGATCTGTGCCAGTGCTCATTACAGCGCGCCATGGGTATACACAAGCACTGCCCAAGGTGGCTATTGACAAACGCTGTATAGGTTTCACGCTGCCAAACCGATCCATTCATGTGAGTGGTAGTACAACGCGCACACAGCGCACTTTCAGTTCTGTGCCGGTGCTCATTACAGCGCGCCATGGGTATACACAGGCACTGCCCAAGGTGGCTATTGACAAACGCTGTATAGGTTTCACGCTGCCAAACCGATCCATTCATGTGAGTGTTTTAGTACAACGCGCACACAGCGCACTTTCAGTTCTGTGCCGGTGCTCATTACAGCGCGCCATGGGTATACACAGGCACTGCCCAAGGTGGATATTAACAAACGCTGTATAGGTTTCACGCTGCCAAACACATCCATTCATGTGAGTGTTTTAGTACAACGCGCACACAGCGTGCTTTCAGATCTGTGCCAGTGCTCATTACAGCGCGCCATGGGTATACACAAGCACTGCCCAAGGTTGCTATTGACAAACGCTGTATAGGTTTCACGCTGCCAAACCGATCCATTCATGTGAGTGTTTTAGTACAACGCGCACACAGCGCACTTTCAGTTCTGTGCCGGTGCTCATTACAGAGCGCCATGGGTATACACAGACGTTGCCCAAGGTGGCTATTGACAAACACTGAATGGGTTTCAAGCCGCTACCCAAAAAACAATACATTGATATACAGAGCACGCGCACAGTTTTGCGTGTAGCCACAGTTCTAACACAGAAATGTACACATTCTATTGCTTACAGACTTACAGCCCATTGCACTCTAGCCTGTGGGCCCCGTGAACTGTGGAGAATACAAAGTCGGACTCGCATGTTCAGCACAAACTCCCCCATCCTCCCAAAAAATGGAAAGGCACAAGTTTAAAACTTTAAAGGGCTCCGTTTATTATCGGAATGGCACCAACATCGTATTTCTGGCTATGGCTCCTCACACTGTGTCATTAAGCAAGCCCCCCCCTCAGCCGCTGCCAAACCGATACATTCATGTGAGTGTTTGAGTACAACGCGTACACAGCGCACTTTCAGTTCTGTGCCGGTGCTGATTACAGCGCGCCATGGGTATACACAGGCACTGCCCAAGGTGGCTATTGACAAACGCTGTATAGGTTTCACGCTGCCAAACCGATCCATTCATGTGAGTGTTTTAGTACAACGCGCACACAACGCACTTTCAGTTCTGTGCCGGTGCTCATTACAGCGCGCCATGGGTATACACAGGCACTGCCCAAGGTGGCTATTAACAAACGCTGTATAGGTTTCACGCTGCCAAACACATCCATTCATGGGAGTGTTTTAGTACAACGCGCACACAGCGCGCTTTCAGATCTGTGCCGGTGCTCATTACATGGCGGCACCTTATTCACCATCTGTTCAGTATATGGCTCTAATGTCGATGACCCGGAGGTCTTAAGTTATTTAAACGTTGAGCTAGCTTTGTGGCCTCAGCCTCTATGTCTATGTGGCGACTTTAATATAAATTTTGCATCTGACTTCAATCTTAACGATAGCCAGGGATGCTACTTGGGTAAGAAACCGAGAGTATACAGGTCATTACAAGCATTAGTTCAGGAACATTCTATGATCGACCTCTGGTATCATCATTTTAAATATTTGGATGGGTACACATTCTTTTCCGCGCCACATAGGAAAATGGTGCGGTTGGACTATATTTTTTTCTCTGACCAATACGTAGACCTCACTTTAATTTCAATTTTACCCCGCATTATCTCTGACCATAATCCGCTGGTCATTACTCTTATTTTGAATCGAATTGTTAAACCTAGTAAATTATGGACTTTTGAGAGAAAGCTCTTGACAGAACAGCTGTATTTAGACCACATGAGGCCGTGGCTGTCTGAATTCCTAAACATTAATAGAGATTCAGCCTCTAGCAAAATTGTTTGGGATGCACTGAAAGCATCAATCCGTGGTGAAACTAAGAGTTTTTCATTTTTTCATCGTAAGCAAATTCAAGATCAGATTAAGACCCGGCTTGAAGCCTTACGATGTGCAGAAATTCAGCTTACTGATGCGATCAGGGAAGGTCGGGATCTCTTGCATAGCCAAACCCAGGTAGCCAACATCAGAGCTTCGTTGCTTGAGTTCTTTGGTCAGGACCTTGCAGCTAAATATCTTCAGTACCGGTCCACGATGTTCGAGTTTGGTGAACAGTCAGGTAGGGTCCTGGCTAAACGACTACAGCAACAAGCTATGGCTAATCGTATTGCTAAGATTCAGGACACCCATGGGATTATTCAAGATACCCCAGAATCTGTTTTATCTGTTTTCTTCGAGTTTTATACATCCCTCTATACGGAAGAAATCAAGGATTCAGATACAGATTATAATATTAGCACCTTTCTAGCAGATCTTAACACTTCAAGAGTAACGGACCAACAGAACATTATTTTAGCAGCACCTATAGAATGGGATGAGGTGGAAACTGCATTGAATGCATTGGCGAATGGTAAAGCTGCAGGCCCGGACGGAATTCCTTTGGAATTTTATAAAATATTCCGGTCAGAGATACGCGAGGATTTTTTGAAGATACTTAGAGAGGCACAATTAGGTCAGATTCCGGACTCTTGGTGCTATACCACTATAATCCTTTTTAAGAAGAAGGATAAGCCAGAACTTGACCCTGCATCGTTCCGTCCGATATCACTAATCAATGCTGATAATAAAATATTTGCAAAAATTTTGGCAACAAGGCTAGCATTGGTTTCTATCCGCCAGCATGGATTTATTCCAGGCAGGGACACGACGGACCATGTCCGCTGCGTTATTGCACTCTTAGACTGGGCCCAGGTCCGGCCTCACCCCTTGGCGCAATCCTGCTGGACGCGGAAAAAGCGTTCGACAGGGTTGCCTGGGAGTTTCTCTGGCGGGTCCTGCATTGGAAGGGGATTTGTGTCAATTTTATTCTTGCTTTGCAGTCATTATATATAACAAACGCTGTATAGGTTTCACGCTGCCAAACACATCCATTCATGTGAGTGTTTTAGTACAGCGCGCACACAGCGCGCTTTCAGATATGTGCCGGTGCTCATTACAGCGCGCCATGGGTATACACAAGCACTGCCCAAGGTGGCTATTGACAAACGCTGTATAGGTTTCACGCTGCTAAACCGATCCATTCATGTGAGTGTTTTAGTACAACGCGCACACAGCGCACTTTCAGTTCTGTGCCGGTGCTCATTACAGCGCGCCATGGGTATACACAGGCACTGCCCAAGGTGGCTATTGACAAACGCTGTATAGGTTTCACGCTGCTAAACCGATCCATTCATGTGAGTGTTTTAGTACAACGCGCACACAGCGCACTTTCAGTTCTGTGCCGGTGCTCATTACAGCGCGCCATGGGTATACACAGGCACTGCCCAAGGTGGCTATTAACAAACGCTGTATAGGTTTCACGCTGCCAAACACATCCATTCATGGGAGTGTTTTAGTACAACGCGCACACAGCGCACTTTCAGTTCTGTGCCGGTGCAAATTACAGAGCGCCATGGGTATACACAGACGTTGCCCAAGGTGGCTATTGACAAACACTGAATGGGTTTCAAGCCGCTACCCAAAAAACAATACATTGATATACAGAGCACGCGCACAGTTTTGCGTGTAGCCACAGTTCTAACACAGAAATGTACACATTCTATTGCTTACAGACTTACAGCGCATTGCACTCTAGCCTGTGGGCCCCGTGAACTGTGGAGAATACAAAGTCGGACTCGCATGTTCAGCACAAACTCCCCCATCCTCCCCCACCCTCCCAAAAAATGGAAAGGCACAAGTTTAAAACTTTAAAGGGCTCCGTTTATTATCGGAATGGCACCAACATCGTATTTCTGGCTATGGCTCCTCACACTGTCTCATTAAGCAAGCCCACCCCTCAGCCAATGCCAAACCAATACATTCATGTGAGTGTTTGAGTACAACGCGTACACAGCGCACTTTCAGTTCTGTGCCGGTGCTGATTACAGCGCGCCATGGGTATACACAGGCACTGCCCAAGGTGGCTATTGACAAACGCTGTATAGGTTTCACGCTGCCAAACCGATCCATTCATGTGAGTGCTTTAGTACAACGCGCACACAGCGCACTTTCAGTTCTGTGCCGGTGCTCATTACAGCGCGCCATGGGTATACACAGGCACTGCCCAAGGTGGCTATTAACAAACGCTGTATAGGTTTCACGCTGCCACACACATCCATTCATGTGAGTGTTTTAGTACAACGCGCACACAGCACGCTTTCAGATCTGTGCCGGTGCTCATTACAGCGCGCCATGGGTATACACAGGCACTGCCCAAGGTGGCTATTGACAAACGCTGTATAGGTTTCACGCTGTCAAACCGATCCATTCATGTGAGTGTTTTAGTACAACGCGCACACAGCGCACTTTCAGTTCTGTGCCGTTGCTCATTACAGCGCGCCATGGGTATACACAGGCACTGCCCAAGGTGGCTATTAACAAACGCTGTATAGCACACAAACAAGACACAAAACCACACACTCAAACACACACACACAACTACACACACAAAACACACACATAACCACACAGAGAGACACAAAATCACACACATACAACCACACACAAACCCACACACACACTCAACCACACACACTAACAGAACAAAAAACCACACACAGACACACAACCACACACACATAACCAAACACACACACACACACACACACACACACTCAACCACACACACTCAACCACACACACACACAAACACACACACAAACACAACCGAACACAAAACCACACACACAACCACACATACAACCACACATACAACCACACATACAACCACACACATACAACCACACACCTACAAACACACACAAACACACACACACACACTCAATCACACACACACTCAACCACACGCACACACACTCAACCACACACACACACACACACACACACACACACACAACAACACACACACACAACAACACACACACACACACACACACAACTACACACACACAACCACAAACAATTTTTGGGCTGACAGCATAAATACGCTGTCAACAAACCCGATGAACACTCGGGAAAATTTAGAAAGTCACCCCCAACTTTCAAACCATCTTGCTGTTGCAAAGTGTGTGCTGTACACATGGCAACACCGTGCCACAGCGCACTGTTGCAAGGAATGCTTTGATCCTCGGAGGCTAACAGACCTCACTCTCTGCATTAGTTAACCCCGTCTTGGCACTGCATGAAAACAGGGTACACACTGTCCACCATGAAGTGAGACATTGTCCTCGGGGCTGGAGATCCTATTTAGCAATCTGCTTCAAACATTGTGATTCATTTAGGCCATTAAACATAAAGGAGCACTGGGAACGCTGATAACATGGATTCCATTTTGAGTATTGACTACAATTTTTAAAAAGCACGCAGTACTGAAACAAGCATTTACACTGCAATAGGTCTCGCATTTAAAAACAGGCATTTGCAATGCACTAGATCTCGCATTGACACGAGTTTGAGATATTGGCATTGCACATAACAATACATTTTTTTTGGGATTACTTTTTGAATACTTAAATAGAAAGGATTTGTTATTTACAATACCAATAGCTCCAACTCCAATAAATGCGAGACCTATTGCATTGCAAATGCTTGTTTATCATTGTTTTCGTATCCTAGTTCCACTGCCTTCATCTCGTCTTCTTCCAGTCTTATCCCCTCCCTCCTTTTTCCTCCCAGTTCATCCTATTCTGCCCCTAATTACTTCTGCCCTCCTTTGCTCTCCCCACCCTTGTTCCGTGCTTCCTACCATCCACCTTCTCTCCTGCTACCCACACTCTTGCTCCTCCAGCCTGTATGCCCTAATCACTCTTGCTCCTTCCTTCATTTCCTCCGGGCCTCTCTCGCTGTCTCCGACCCTCTCTCTCGCTGTCTCCGACCCTCTCTCGCTTGCTCCGGGCCTTTCTCGCTGTCTCCGTCCCTGTCTCGCTTGCACCGTGCCTCTGGATTTCTCCGAACCTCTCTCGCTTACACCGGCCATCTCTTGCTCAGGTCCTCTCTTGCTTACTCCGACCCTCTGTAACTTGCTCTTTCTTGCTCCAGCGCTTTCTCACTTGCCAGGTGCGAGCTGCACTCACCTGCAAGCTTCTCATCTCTGGCGTGCTTCTTCCAGTTTATTGGAAGAGTTTTGTCACTAGTTACTCTTACCATGTAAAGCACCTCTATAACTCTCAGCGCCCATGTGCTCTCCAAATATATACATATTTAGACCCTCAGTTTCTCTTTATGCTACACAAAATATTGTTGTTTTGGCTGGACGAGTAACTCTACGGGTCTGTTGTAAAGTAACTCCTCTGTCTCTATACCTCCCCTGTTCTCTTTCTACCCTATTCTGGCTCCTGTGTACTTACATTCCCTCTCCCCCTACTTCCTAATTGCACCTTCCTAATGCAAACTCCTCTCCATTCCATCACTTCCCCTTTGCACCCCTCTTCCTCGTCTCCCCATTCTCACTCCACGTTTTACCTCTGCCCCCTCCTCCTCGTCTCCCTATTCTCACTCCACGCTATACCTCTGCCTCCTTCCTCCGTCACCCTCCCAGTTCGTCCTATTCCTTCCCTATTCTCCTATTCCTCCCCTATTTCCTCTGACCCTCTCTCGGTTTCTCCGACCCTCTCTCGGTTTCTCCGACCCTCTCTCGGTTTCTCCGACCCTCTCTCGGTTTCTCCGACCCTCTCTCGGTTTCTCCGACCCTCTCTCGGTTTCTCCGACCCTCTCTCAGTTTCTCCGACCCTCTCTCGGTTTCTCCGACCCTTTCTCGGCTTCTCCGACCCTTTCTTGGTTGCTCCGACTCTCTCACGCTGGCTCCTGCCTCCTCCCGCTGGCTCCGGCTCTCTCACTCGCCAGGCGCTAGCTGCACTTCCCTGCAAGCTTCTCATCTCTTGTGTGCTTCTTCCACTTTATTGTAAGAGTTTTGTCACTGTTACTCTTACCATGTAAAGCACATAATTCTCAGCGCCCAAGTGCTCTCTAAGTAAATACATATTCAGACCCTCAGTTTCTCTTCATGCCACATGAAACAAGCATTTGCAATGCAAAAGTCTCAATGTACGTGAGTTTGACCTATTGGCATTAAAAGTAACAATGCCTTTTATTTATGTTTTGGTTTTTAAAACATAAATAAAAGGCTTTGTCATTTACAAAGCCAATAGCTTAAACTCGCGTGGTAAACAAAATGCAATAATTTGCAAGAGTTCAAGCTATTGGCATTGTAAATGACAATGCCTTTTATTTATGCTTTAAAACAAACATTTAAATAAAACGCATTGTCATTTACAATGTCAATAGCTGAAACTCTCGCAAATGCGAGACCTATTGCATTGCAAATCCTTGTTTCAATGGGAGCATGTGTTCTCGTTCTGAACACAGGCTCCCGTTGAAATCAATGCGAGTCTGACCAAATGATGTCGGGAAGCATTGTAATCGGTCGGACTCACACAACCCAATTTGGTCAGAAGAGTTTCCAATTGACATCGCAACCGGCCCCTAAGTTGGCAATAGGCGCATTACAAACGCCATGAAGCATGATCTCCTTGCAAGCAAGGGAATGGATAAATGAAGCATCGTATTTGTTTCCGCTGAGAAATACTTCAGTTTTTCCATTGCTACATCTGAAATTGAAAGGTAGGATCAATGTCTCATGTACATATCTCTCTCCAAACACCTCATATCTGCCTACCTGAAAATGGTTGAGGCAAGAAGTGAAATGAAATGTAGAAATTAGCAGCGAGATAAACCTATTACCTATTACCATTCCGCAGATGGTCTTTTAGCCACTATAAAGGTAATTTCTCTAAATCTTCTATGATTAACATTGTGTGGGGGGTAACTGAGGAATGTCGCCTCAGAGCGGTACGTTCCGATGAGAATGCGGAGAGTGATCTCCTGGATTGGGGACAAATGTTGACTGCAGTGTCTCCAGTAACAAATCGGAGTTAGAATGAGAGAATGCTTAGTTCACAGTTCACCGGGCCCACTTCATCACCAGCTAACACCAACGCACACGCCCTCTCGCACCATGAACAAATGAACCACAAACAAGTCACAGGTGCACCGCCAGATTTCCTGTATTAGAGGTACAGTACCGCCTGCCTGTCGCTGCCAAGGGGATGTAGGGAGGGGGGCTGTGTTAGATAAGGGGGAATCCAGATTCCCTATTTTGGTTATCGTTTTTTAGGTCTCACCTGATCCAGCGCATGCGCTGGTCTGGCGAGACATTTTGTGATGGCTCCAAAAAGTGCTACCAGGCCAGCCTAGACCTACAGTGCATGTGCGCGGGCGCGCGCGTCGCGCTTTACCGCAATTACTTTCACGGCCGCTTTGATGTTTGATCGCGATCACTTTCGGGGTCCCACGCCGCTTTGATGTTCTCCGTGAGGCTTCAATAGATTTCAGCAGTTAAAACAAACATTGGCATAGCCAATAGGTCTCGCTTTTGGGACCTTATAAGTTTTTAGTTATGCAACTGTTGCATGGCTAAACACTTGTAAGGTCCCAAAGGCGAGACCTATTGGCTATGCCAATGCTTGTGTTATATTGTTTTCAGGATTCAGACCATATTTGTTTTTAAAAGTACTGCTGTTTCAAAACAAAAGTAACTCGGCTCACGGGTAGTGTGATCGGGTGGAAAAATGGGAGGTCATGTCAATAACTCAATAAGTTAAAAAAAATTGATTAACCTTGTGTAAGTCTCATCCTTTTTTGCCATTATTTTTTGTGAGCATGTTAGATTATAAGGCGAAAAGAAACCAGTCACATTTAGGTGTTGCCATGGCACATGGCCAGCTTCTAAAGTCTATAATGCCTAGTTTAATCGCATAATTGATCTAAGCTGATTTTGCCCTTGTAGTAGGAGGGACATGTCACTTTTTTATGATATTAGTTTCTGAAGACATAATGGTATTTAGAGAATAAATCCTAGTTTACAACATCCTGTTATCAACTGCAGCTAATGCCTTTTCTAAATTAACTCTGTCAATTTCAGTTATCAGTTTAGAAACTTTTGCTGGGAAGCTTTCCAAAGTTCATTTTATATATATGGCTTATAAAAAGCCTTTATGGCTTTGTTTTCTCAGACCTAACAAAATATCCTGTAAATCCATGTGTTCTGAAAGGAGAGCAAGTATTCTTTTGCCTCCTCTATAGTGGAATGTTGTAACCCGGTCTGGCCTATGTGTTTATTTTGCCTTTTGCGTTGTTTAAGATATGTGCACGACAACCAGAGGGGTGGCCACACTAGCCACCCATCTGGACCGTATATAAATAATTGTATGTACCATGTTGTTAAGCTGTTCCTATGTCTAATTTGTAAACTGTTGCCAATTACCAACATTTGCAATTGTGGTAATGTTTGTGTATTCATGTCCTTTATTTTAGCAAAGCCTAGGCACTGTGTTTGCTGTACTGTTTTGTTCAGAAGAATCATTTGTCTCTGTATTAGACACGCTCTAAACAAAGCCTCATTTCCCTGAACTTGCCAATCTTTTTCAAATCAATATTGTCTTTTAAATATTTGTAACTCTATACAGACAACTGGGAAATAAAGGAAGCCGAATAAATACATTTTGTTTTGGTCAGCATATTTTTCTTTGCCGGCCGGGGAAGGGGAACGTTTTTATAGGACACTAGGTTTACATGGTTGTTGACAGAAAAATATGCAAACTTTGCAGGTATGTTTTTTTAAGCTACTCACTGGTAATGTTGGTCAATGTTCCAATTGGGTCTAGTTAAAAACTGCATGTGGAATACCAGGTCTGTGTAAATATTGGTGTGCATAGCAATGATAACTGTACATTTCACCATAATTAGTTGTTCCAACATGCATATCTTCACTTTCAAATACTGTATAATAGTCTAACTAACAAAGCATCATAACATATTTTACATCCCAACCATCAGACAAGCTGCTAGGAGTTAAAATGTCACTTAGTGAGATTAAAAAAAATTAATGGATGTGTAAAGTCTCTCAGTAAGACCAAAAATGTCAAATGAGACCTTATCCCAAACAATGCCATCCATGACTGGAAATGCAGAAATGTTCACAAGGGACCATCTCTTTCCACTTTATGTGATGAAGAGTGAGGCTTCAGTACCTTGGAAACTAGTTCAACAGCATAGCATTCTGGGAGATCAACAAAAAGGAAAAGCAATGAAATGGCAATCCAAACGTAAATCCAAGGAGGAGCAACGTAAGTCTGTTTAGTAAAAAACATAAATGCACCAATCCCATGCAATGGTCTATCTGACGAATCTGAAGAAAAGTAATCTATGTTGGCAAAATAGCCAGAGGTAGTCTGTGAAAATCAGGAACCTCATGGGCAGAGTTGAACTGGTTGATCATAATAAACAACTTCATTGTTCGGAGGGGTAATTGAAGACTCTGAATTCTACTATTCTAATACGGTGTGTGTCTGGTGTTGGTAGCTGTAACTGGATGTAGCGAAACTTCAGTGTCTGATATCCCTGCCCAGGAGTAGAAATGTCAGTATTATGTAATGTTTGCAAAGGGATTTCCTGTATGGTAGTGAGATGAAACAGATAACTACCCAGGAATCCTCGTGGACTACTATGTAGGACTGGCCACGTGGTGTTGGTTTATTTGATCTATGGATACAAATCTCTTGTGTTTACAACCAGCAAGCAGTGGCAAAAGTACTGTTCTGGTACCTTAAACTGCCAGGACTGGAACTGGCGTGCCGCATGATGGGCCAAATTCCATTCTGCCGACAATCTTTTCTCGAACTAAAACACCCAATCTATGGAATTCAGAAATGAATTGCTTGTTGCACCTTCAGTTCTCCAGTAGCCGAACATTTCATGAGTTTGTTCGAATGGACATCTCATCAGTCTTTCAGTTCCTGTAGGATAGCCAAACATTCATTGATCTCAAAAGGCGTAACCACCGCCACTGTGCCAGGATTATCAAGGTCTGGAGCACAGGTCTGAAATTGAAAGGTAGGATCTCTCATGTACATATCTCTCTCCCAATACCTCAGATCTACCTACTTGAGAATGGTTCAGGCAAGACGTGAAATGAAATGTAGAAATTGGCAGCGAGATAAGCCTGTTACCTTTCCGCAGATGGTTTTTCAGGTAAAGGTAATTTCTCTAAATATTCTGTGCTTAACATTGTGTAAGTCCCATCCTTTTTTGCCTTTGTTTTTTGTGAGCATGTTAGATTATAGGGCGAAAATAAATCTGTCGCATTTAGGTATTTCCATGGCACGCAACCTGCTTTTAATGTCTCTTATGGCTAGTTTAATGGTATAAATTGATCTAAGCTAATTTTGCCCTTCTAGTAGGAGGGACATGTCACTTTGTATGATGTCAGTTGCTGAAGATATAATGTTATTCAGAGAATAAAACCTAGTTGACAACATAGTCATCCTGTTATCAACTACAGTTAATGCCTTTTCTAAATTAGCTCTGTCAGGTTCATAGGGAGTCTGGCCACCCAAGGATCGTCTTGGCTGATTATTTAAAGCTCTCTGGACTCCATACAGATGATGGATCTGACTACGACCTGAACCTATTTTTTTTATTTTACGGAGTTTTATATAGCGCAGATTTGAGGTTGACTGCCCTAGCCGTCAACCCACATCCTCTCCCAAATACTAATACTCTAATACCTAATACTGTAAACGTTAAAGACTGCTCTAAGTCGCAGTTTTTCCTCTCTACAATCAGATTTCCCTCAGGATGATATGGTGAGGAATAATGCACAGCCTCATCGTGGCGGGGTAGAAGTTACAGGTCGTAGGCCAGGTCTATTTAAGTAGGGTTTTATTTTACTAAAGACACGTTTATGCCGACTTGTTATTCTTTCAGTGGCCAACTTGGCGGGATCCGTCTTGTCAGTTTAAACCCCGTCCACTCTGTACGGGTTTTGGCTCCACCTCCCGGCTTCCGAAGACCGGTCTCCGTATTCCGTCCGTACCGATGGGTAGAGGAGGGTATGAAGACAAACAAAAGAAAAAGAGGTATCAGGACTCTTGTCCTGTTGATTACCAATGCTTAAGGGACTGGGGAGTGAAGGAGGCACCACACACTCTTGTGCACGTCGTGACACACAACGGAATTGAGATTCGTGAACTAGTGCTCGTGTGTGAGGAAAGTTGTAGTTGGTGATTTAGCAGGGGTCTACGGGTTTCTGCTTAGGTAGTCGTGCGGTTTCTCCTTCCCACCCACCCCGAGAACTTGTCTCGTACCTTTTTCAGCCACGCTCCTTCTGGAGCGTGGCTCGGCGACACGTGGGGACCTTGGCCTCCTGGCTCCGTCGGGACTGTAGCTGGACCCGGTCCTCGTTCTGCTCCGCCTTCCTCTTCCTCTCCTCTCCTCTGCTCACCACGAACGCTCTCACTTTCGGCTCTTCCTCCGCTCCGGTGTCTAGGCACACCCACTTCCTGGATTTCTCAGTCCTTAATGCCTGGAGCGTCCTGACATCAGTTGGGGCGGAGTCTCGTCACATTGGAAACCCCAGTTAAAGGAGCCGGCTTCATGTTCATCCTCCGTTGGTTCCAATAAAGGTGTGGATTGTGGTTTCCAGTCTTCCTGCTGAGAGGGGACAAGAGGGGGAGATAGAGGCACTGCAGACCACCAGTCGACATTGGGCTCTAATGTCTTGCCCAGTGAGCCCGCCCGTCACACACATATATACATAATATCCCGGTGAGCACTAGAGGCAAATGCCGGTGCCTGGTCTGAGTGGAATGCTGCTACTCCATATGTCCAGTTGAAGACTCGCAAACCTTTTTTAACAGCTCGACCATCAGCCGATCACTGTGGCCATACCCATTGGAATCTAGAACACAAATTCACTGCTAACAGGATGTATTTAAAGGAGTCAGCAGAGTTGAGTGGCACACAGTGGTTGAGATATACACAAGCCAATGGGTTGTTTGAAACTAGGAGAGGTGTCTGCGGTTGGCATGTTGTGGTGTAAATTTTAATTTGTTGACAAATGTCGGAACTAAGGACATATTGCCTGGTCTGTTTGTTGAGACCTGGCCACCAATAGTGCTGCTGTACTACTGAAACTGTGGCTGCCACACCTGCATGGGCTGAAGCTAATCGCTCATGAGCAGCTAAAGATAATTTCTAGTCTGCAGTCCGAATATGGAATCACTTGATCCCCCACTCTGGGAATACAAGCAATTTGCATATTTTGTGCACTCAGTAGGTAGAAATATTTAGCTAGATATTTTTTAGGTAATGGAGTGCCAGTGCATGAGGTATTGACAACCACCATGATGTGTCCATCCAGTCTCGTATGGGAACGAGGAATTGCAGCTACGCCAGTAGTCTGGACTGCTGCCTTTGCGGATACATCAGCCAGTGAATTCCCAGCAACGTGTATTCCAACATGTTGGGGACTCAGTGTATGTATTACATGAGCCTGTGGCAAACATTCCTCCGAATGTGCCACCTTTCCCCAAAGCAACTTGTGCTTGATAATATTCCCTTTACAGTCTCTGAATCCATTCAAGCGCCAATAGTGCAAGTGCTCATTGGGAGACTGGACACAATAATCTGAATCACTCATTATTAGTATGAGAAATTCTGGATCGGTATTTTCTAGTACCCAAATTAGAGCTTTGAGTTCCACCTGCTGTGCAGTGCAATCACCTTCTGATTGTGTAAATGTTTTAATAGGCTGGAAGACTCCATCTCTCTGCCCCTCATCACTGTGCAAGCAGTGGAGTATTGATGTTTAGTTCCAACTGCGGGCTGGGAAGAATCATCAGTATGGGGTATGAAGTCGTACTGGTCAAGAGGCAAAACGTCAGTGGGCACGGGGTATTCCACATAATGTAGGAATTTTTGTGTGTGTAGTGTAGAGTCAAAGAAATAATCTACGTCAGTAGATGTTAAGGGGGTGGCCCACTGTATCCATCTAAGATGTTAGGCTTTAGCGTTAGGAACGCTGACTTTTGTAACAGCCTCTAAGACTGGAATATGAGCCATGAGAATTATGCATTTCCCCAGAGCCCAATGATCTTTCCTTTATAACAGCAGTCTGAACTGCAGTCAGTATTGTTTCTGTAGGTGCAATACGCATTTCTGCGTTGGAATATAAATGCAATTTATATGCAATTGGTACAGTATCACCTTCATTGAAAGTGAAATATGTAGTCTGTGGTCCCCGCAAGTTAGTGTTTTAACACGTGTGTTTACAAGTTTTGGTGCAAGCATATCAGTTTTCAAAGGTTTCAGAGTCTGTGTAATTTCTGGTGTCCAATGTGTGCTTGAGAAGTCTGGACGTATTAAATAATGAAATGGTTTTACCCATTGTGCATAATCTGAATGTAGCTCCTACCAAAGTTGAGAAATCTCAAAAGTGATTGTAGCTTTTGTATTGTGTTGGCCGAAAGTAGGAGTGCACATTTCTCTAAGAAATACGGTACTAGGCTTTTTCCTTCATTAGATAACTCGTATCCCAAGAACAGAACACAGAGATGGGCAATTTTCGTTTTTTGCACGTTAAATTTGTAGCCATTTTCTGCAAATCCCACGACAATACGATCTACTCTTTCTAGATGTGTGTTCCAGCCATCTTCAGTAATGTATATGTCAACGACATAGGGCAATGTTTCTGGTTCAGTTTCTTGTAGAATTGATGTCACACAGTTAGGGAGGGAACAAGCCTGGGCTGTTCTTATACCAGAGGGAGTCGAAAAGCTATTTTTGTGACCCAAGCGTGGTGAATGCAGTTAAATCCCTGCTTTTAGGCGCTTTGTTTTGGCAGAAAAAGCCATTTGAAATGTCTAATGTTGTTTTGTATGTTTTTGTGCACAATATTGTTCCTTAGTGCTGCGCTGTGTGAATTTTGTACTGCGAATGTGCGTGTGTGACTGTTTAAATGTCTGTAGTGTAAGACTAAGCGATATGAATGATATGGTTTCGCTAATGGGAAGAAAGGATTGTTCATTGGTGAAATGCACTGCTTAATAATGCCTTGACATTCAAGTTGTGCTAGAATTTCTTTAATGTTGTAGGAAGGTAGGCTGTTTCTATCACGGATGCCCCCACTTTTTCCACTTTCTTAGAATGTGGTTTGGTCACCCCCTGGAGACCACTGTATTTTGTGAAACTCACCTGATTCTTTTCAAATATTATTGTGTGTGCTATTGATACCTCCGGGTAGGAGATATACGAATGTGTTAGTTATTTTGTTGTGAAAAAATAGACTTATTTTTACATAAACACTGTGTAGTTCCTTTTAACCTACACTATTGATTCAAGTTGGTAAAACGAGCTGATTTACACTCCTTCAAGATAAGCCTGAAGGCTGCTCTCCACAGCCACTACTTTAGAGCTTTCCACGGTTATCAAAGAACACTAAAATCCCCATAAGGGTTGCCTGGATCAGTGCAAGGTGCACCACTTAAATTAGGGTGCACCATATACTAAGCCAGCCTGCTACACATGTTGTTTAGCTCCTTGGATTTTTGTGCTTGCAGTTATGGGCTGGACCTCAGTAGTATGAGATAAGGTGAATCTTGATCCCAGCTTACATTGTTGCAGTATAATGCCTGGGCTTGTGCAGCGGCCCACTCCATAGTTTACTCATATTTAACTTCTTCAGGAATTAGGACAGAGAAGCATTGTATTATTATGTCTTCACCATGTGGAACATTTGTAACAAACTCAGATGGCCAATCCCTTTCAACCAAGAGAATTGCATGTGCTAGTATCAAAAAAGGAATTTAATTGTGTGGGGTATATCACCCTCAATTTGTATGTCCAAATGATATAATCTACCTGGAGATGTAACTCTCTGATCTGGGATTTCCACCTGAACAAAATCATTAGTTGCTCTCGCCACCAGAAACTCTTGAAGATTTTGGCGAACTGTTGTGACCTTTGCCACGCTGTCAAGCAGAGTCTGTACCTACTTCTAAGGGAAAATATGCTACCTTCTTTTTCTTGTATTTAGGCTTCTGTTGTGGAAGTTTCTCTTCCTTTTTAGGTCGAGCATTCGAGACCTCTTGTATATACTTTAGTATATACGTATATGTGTATGTACTTTGTGGGCTCTGGAGATCAGCCCTAGGACTTGTCTGCTTTCACTTAGGGACTTTTGTTTTCTGTTCAACTGCCTCTATTTAACTGTCTTGATAGAAAACGACCAGTAGAGGTCAGTAAAATACCAGAAGTGCTTTTTGCTTGGTCAACTGCCTCTATTTAACTGTCTTGATAGAAAACGACCAGTAGAGGTCAGTAAAATACCAGAAGTGCTTTTTGCTTGGTCAACTGCCTCTATTTAACTGTCTTGATAGAAAACGACCAGTAGAGGTAAGCACCCTTAGACAATATTATTTTTTTCAAATCTTGTCTTTTCAGTGATATGACCACCGAAGGCCCTGAATTTATATTAAAAACAGAGCTTTGGACGATACCATTTCCCACTGAAAGGCAATATTTCTCTCCATGTGTTCCCATACCCGGTGTGTCACGCAGTTTGGTGCTTACTTTCCCTCCATGTTAAAGAACAGTAGAGGTTTCAGCACCCAGGCTATTGTGCTGCATAGCTAAATACATATAAGGTCCCAAAGGCGAGACCGATTGCATTGCAAATGCTTGTTTATGTTGATGTCAGATGAGCATTGTGAATCTTTTTTCTGTTTCAGGTACTCTTCTGCTCTGCACTCTGATTGTCCTCCTCTCTCCGAGCATTTTTTGGATGTTTCCTGAAAGGATGTGTTTCGCTATACTGATACCGATCAGGCTGTTTAATTGTTTTACCGTTACACAAATTATAGAATTTTTCAGAGGACTCCTGCTTCGTAGATCTTACCAGTGACTTTGTTTTTTCTTTATTTTTTTGTTTATCCCAGAGTTTTTTTTTTAGAAGATTCTGGTGCCTGTTTTGGGTTATCATTGTCGGAATTACTCTTCAGTTGTGGTTTATTAGGTCTACCTCCCAAATTATCTCGACCTATAGATGTATCGTTTTCGGCAATAATTTTTTAGTGTGCACCCCTGATCCACTAATGGAACCTGTGTGAGGCATTGGAGTACTGCCAAAGATGCTTCCCCTTTAATGGTGCTTAAAATTATTGAGGATACTGTGGCATAATCGCCAATAAGTTTCATTCCTGAATCCAGGGAAAGGGGCAGCCCCGTATTCATTTTGAATGTGCATTATCACCGCAGGCAAAACAGCTATAGATGGTGTGCCATGCGTGATGGTATATATTGCAGCAAAAACTTTGCCCCAAGTGCCACATTCATGTACTGGAGGGACCATCCCTAAAGGTAGGCACATTGTGAGAATTCTATGTTTTTCTTGGGATCCCCGTTTGGGGAAATGCTGCTTCATGCTGATTTGTTTTTTGTGCAATCCAGAATGTAATTTCTCCCCATCAGGTGGGAACTGTACCCATTATTGCGTTGTTCAATTGGAGTTAGTGACCTGGCACTATCTAGGGAGTTCTGCCACTGCTTCTTGAAGAGTGCTTCCTGAGCCTTGGGCAGGCTAGTGTCTGTCTCGGTCGCCTCCTCGACCCACATGCACAACCATGCTTAAAAAAGTTTCAACCCCTTCATCTTCCTTCCCTTCGCCGTTGCAAGGTTGCCCGTGTGGGTGGCGAAACAGACAATCAGCCGTTTATTTCACTCCAGGGCGATACACTACTTCGAATGAATGCGGCTGCAGTTGCACTGCCCACCACTCGATGCAGTGAGGGGCATGTAGAGATGTTTCTGTGAAGAGCAGGACGAGCGGCTTGTGATATATGATGATCGTGAAATGCTGGTCGTACAAATAAAGATGGAAATGCCAGCAGGTTCATTTAATTGCTAGCACTTCCCGTTCTAATTGAGCATATCGAGTCTCTGTGTCAGACAACACTCTGCTGACACATGCAATCGGGGCCCCTGCTCTTCTCCTGCAAAAGAACTTGCCCCAGCCCTACGGGGCTAGCATCCATCACAAGCTCCTTCTGGCATCTCTGGTTGAAGTAGGCTATGGTGGCGTTAGTCAGCATTGCATCATTTACTTGGCGAAACAGCTTGTCAGTGTGTTCATTCCACTCCTGTGTAGCGTTTGTTCTTGTCAGTGCTCCCAGGGGTCAGACAGGGTGGCCAATTTCGAAATGAACCGGCCGCAGTAGTTCACCATCCAGAGGAAGCCCCTTAACTCTGTGGCAGGTCCATGAATCGATGCATTCCCTGTGTCTTCCACCTTCCATGGGTCCACCCGCAGCTCTTCTCTCAAGAACACATACTCAAAGAATTCTATCAAGTCTTCATAGAACAAACATTTCTTCTTATGTAGCATCAGTCCACAGTCCGCCAAATGCTTCAGCGTTGCCCTTAACCACACATGATAATCCTCAACAGTGTCTGAGAAGATCACGATGTCATCATTGATGTGGCGGCCTAGGAGGTGTGAGAAGTTGGCCTGGCATATGCTGTCCACTAGTTATAGTGGGCACCTTGCACCAGTCCAAACAACCCTTATTGATGATTAGGTTTAAGACAACCTTTATTGAAAGCTATCCTATTGGTAGCTATGGAGAGCAGCCTTCAGGCTAAGTCTAAAAGGAGTGTAAAGCAGCTTGGTTTACCAGATTATAACCTCCTTGAATAACTAAATGAAAGGAGAACCACACAAGGTATATATATAAAATATATGTATTTATTTCTAAACACTCTCTACTAACCTCTTTATGAGATTAGAGAGCAAGGCACACAATAATACCGTTCTAAAACGACAGTAAATGGCACAATATACAATGGGCCCCAGGGGGAGACCAAACCATATATTTAGAAAGTGGTATAAGAACCACGACTTGACTAGACACAGTGCCTAGAGCACGTAGAATCTCTGGGACCCCAAGGAACCACCCAAGGTAGTGACACGGGACCCACGGGGGTTGCGTGCAGTGTGAGAACACAGCCGCGAGCTCCATACAGTCCTATGGGAAAGTCACGGTTTGAATTTTAGAGTTTAAGGACACTAGGAGAGGACTTGGAGCAAACCCTTTCAGACTTAGAAGGTTCTAAGGCCAGCACCCACGTGAACACCAGAGTATTCGTGTTACCTAACCCAGGGAAGCCGGGTGCATAGGTGTCAAATGGGGTCGGGAATCTTCGATGTCGTCAATGGAGAGTTGCTGCAAAGTGCTGCTGCCGTGGAAAGGAAAAGTGTCCGATGTGACCCAAGCCTGGATTGAAGATGTGAAGAACCTGGAAGCAGAAGGGACAGAGTCTGGGTCACTTGCCAGTGACCAGGGGCACGATAGACGAATGCCCACCGATGTCGGGTGTTTCAGGTGCGAGGAGGTGAAGATTGACGCCACTGCCACTTAGACCAGGAGGCATTGACGATGACCACAGTCTGTAGGCGAGCTGTCCCACGAAGAATGTTGAGTGCTGGGGGGGTCGGTGTCCGGATTGGAGACCAACAAACCTTGGCAATGGCAACCCACGCGGTGACAGTAAAACGGCTTCGGTGTGGACCAGCAAGGTCCTGTGGACTCCCCAAGTGATGGAGAGTCATGGCACGTCTGGAGCAACCAGGAAAGCCAGTTGAAAGTCAAAGTACCCTTCTCAGGGACCCACAAGTCGACGGACAAGGGATCGCGAAGGGACCTCAAGTGGAATCACTAAATACCAGCCCATGAGTCACTCGAGGAGTGTAGGGCAGTAATCTTCAGTGGAATCACTGCTCGGGGTCTGGACTACAAGTAGCCCAAAGCACAGCCTCAGGGATCGCCAAGAAGCATATGCTGCTGCAAATGTGCCCGGTGTCCAGGGGTTCGGGTTGCACGGTCCCCACGAGGGCTTTGGATCTCCGAGTTTCTGAGAGCACGGATCGGCCTCGGCTTTTCAAACAGGTTGAATAGTTCCACAACTCCAAAGTGAAGCAACAGTGATGACTTTACTGCCCTATCTATTTCTTGAGTGACAAGTAATATTGCAGCCTTCCAACCTAGGATCACTACTGTGGTGCAGCTGTCGCCAGGTCCACTAGCTCGCTGAATGGCGGCAATGCCGTGACAGACGAGGGAGCTTAGGGAGCTGTGGGGCAGGGTTCTGCTGCTGCTCTGACATTTTACGAACTTCGCCCTGCAGGCAGGAAGCCTCCCTAAGCCTATAGGGCTTGGCCTGCTGCGCTGAGGGCAAAAAGTGACAGTTGTCCCACCCTGAAAGTGACGTTAGTTTGTTACCGGGACTTCTGGCCCCTGGAGTCCATCCCGGGCAGTGATGTCACCCTGGTCACGTGCTCATGGTTCTACCAGGTGGTTAGGGCTATGCAGCAACCCTCAATGAACCAGAGCCCGGCGATCAGGTTGCCATGATGTGATGTAGAAGAGTACGCCCCTTTTTGATGCTTAGACTATATATAAGGAGCCCTAAGCAGCCTATGCCAAACCCAGGAGCCGCCCTCCAGAAAGAGATCGTTTGGTCATTATGTGATACACCCACCTCATCATAATGACGCCCCCCTGCTGGTGGTTTGAACACTATCGATAGATATTATCATAGCCTGCACCAGCAGCAATAGAGCAAAATGCGCAGTAGAGCAACCTTAAAGAGAGTGGTAACAATGTCACCAGTTTTGACGAGGACTCTGCCGGCGGTTAGAAACGCTCAGCCTCAAGGGTTTGCCACAACTGATATCTCCTATTAAGAGCTCCAGCAGCGCAGCAAAGCCTCGAGAAACTAAGCAAATGCTGGAAACTATTTCATTGACATGGAAGATGGTGATCAATCTGTAACCGCTCCTATCTCACAGGTCTATGAATAAATGGGGTTTCTGGAGGAATCTGCTCTGGATGCTATAGTTGTGCAACTGCCGCACACAAACTCTGACACTAGTAATGCCTCGATGGACTTCAGTGACTCTCAGGATTTCAGAGACACCGCCGAGTCCCACGAAAATGACGAGGTTAGTAAAAACCGTTATAGACACTTATACCGTATATACGGCTATATTTAATTTTAATCTAATACTCTGTATTGTTTTCTTTTCTGAGCCATTGAAAACATTGTCAAAAAGAGCCATGGAAGAGGGGACGCGGCCAAAGGTTAACAGCGTAATTCTTTTACTGGTTATGCTGTTTAAAACAGACAAAGTTCCACAATCTATAACAAAGAGCCACATAATAAATGTGTTTGTGCCTATGATATTGCAGATTTTGAAAAGGAAGCTCCAGGCGTACACTAGGACACCATTTGGCCTGCTAAAGGTTTTGCTGCACACGTCTGTCAAACGTGACCATTTTAACCTCTGTTATGGCCATAAAGTTAATGATTCGCCGCAGGAGGCTCTTGAGTGTCTATATGACTCGTACACTTCAAGAACAATAGGTTATATATGTAGCTTGCTAGACCCAAACAAAGTATGTAAACTTTAAAGGTTGGTGTATGGTTTGTTCGAGTAAAAGAAAAATGTCCACCTTGATATGATTAAGTTCTTGTCGACCACACTCAAAGAGAACCGATGATCAAGCGAGCCAAACTCAAAACTTTATCATATTCAAGGTTTGTATACGTATTTTGTTAGATGGATGGCAGAAAGGGCTATAGAAAGACGTTTGTGCAATATTTATTCAAAAAATAGAGAAGTTGGCTCTTTAGTCACATGAAAACAGTAAAAAAAAAAATTATGAATCCCTGGTATCGTGTCATTATTGTATTATTAATGTTACTTACTTACTCACTTTTAGGACAAGCATCAGAATGTCGGTGCACAAGATGCCTCTGAGCTACGTCCAGGATACATATGTTTTGCCAGATTGGTACATGTGTTGCTTAAAGAAAGAATAGCTGAAATACAACATGTAACTCTGCGCTATCTAAAGCTTAGGGTGCCGCCCATGGCGATGCAGTATGACAGCCCTACGTGCAGAGACAGCGGATGTATCTGCGAATGAATACTGGAGCGCGTGCGAATGCCATATGAGGGAGCTAATACTATCACTGACGACTAGGATACATATCGCCTTGAAGCTTCTGACCGCAGGGTATTTCAGAAATAAAGGTTTCTTATTGTACGACAGAGAATTGTACGATCTTTTGAATGCCGTCAGAATCCTGACTGTACAAAGTTATAGAAGGGGTGAGCAGGAAGTCCTGTCTGGAGCTGTAGAGTTTATAACTGTAAAAATTTCAAAACTTGTGACGCTGAGGCAGATTATCTGCTGGGACCCTAGTATTTTATGTAGTATGTGTCATGATATGTATATGTAGTGAAAAGTCAGCAAACTGTACAACGACAAGACGTGTACCATTAAACTGTCAAGTATGCCCTGTTAATTCATTGCTAACATTCTTTATTTTTAATAAAATGCCCTTACACAAAACCTTTGTCTTTTATTTCATGGGATGCAGGGGTTAATAACATGTCGGGGGATGGGGTAAGGAAGCAATATAACAGATCAAGCGGGGTTGGAAGCTTCAGAAGTGCCAAAGCTCCATCTAGTTGAAAATGAGCCGAAAAACAGAGCACAGGGGAAGACATGGTTATTTGAGGAAGAGGCATATTCACTCCACAAGTCAGCCAGGAAATGTTTTAGAAGGCGACCGGCCATCATTAATGCGCAGCTAGATTATCAATGGGGGGCAGACATAATCAGTCTTCAAGATCTAGCCATGCGTATTAACGGAACTCGATATATATTAACGGTAATTGATGTATTTTCCAAGTACGCCTTTGCAGAAGCGATAAGCGATAAAAGAAGTACTGGCGTAACTACGCCTTTAACGTCATCATCAGGACAGATTGAACCCCTCAAAAACTGCAAACAGATGCCGGAAATTAATTATTAAACAATTTGTTTCAGAATTTATTAAAACAGCTCACTGTTTATCATTTTGTAACACAAACGAAGATAAAAGCTACTATTATAGAGCGTTGTAACAGAGCTTTAAAATCTAAAATGTGAAGATATTTCACAGCCTACAACACCTACCGATATGTGGATATTTTACAGGTGTTTATAGATGCTTATAACACAAGTTATCACAGAACCATCAAAATGTTTCCTGTAGAGGTAACGACCGATAATTTCTTAGCAGGGTAAAGAATGGTGTACAGGAGCCTTTTTTCGCAGCAAGTGTAAAGAAGCTTCTTTTAAAAGAAGGTGCCCATGTTGAACGGAGCCTTTACGAAGGGCTGCCAGCTGACTTTTAGCTACTAAATATTCATAGTGGAAGTGGAGAGGGTGAGGGTGAGGCTTAAAGACACAGCCTATGCAGGTGCTAGTGAAAACACCTCCCACCACTTTAAATGCAGAAAGGTCTAATCAGCCTGGCTATGAGAACACCCAGGAAAGGCAGGGCAAACCTTAACCCCCCTTTGTGACTGCCTAGCGTGAATGCCCATTTCCAGCTCCTGTCACTCCAAAACCAGACAGTGAATACACAAACAGGCAGAGGCACACAGGATGCTTAAACAAGAAAATGTCCTCTTTCTAAAAGTGGAATTTTCAAACAAGCAATTTGAAAACCACCTTTACTTAAAGAAGTGTTATTAAATTCTGAGCTCAGGGAGCCTAAACTCCATTTCTCTATCTTGTCCCAATGGAAGGTTACTCTTGTAAGATGTTACAAGGCAGCTCCTATTTTAACCTATGGGACAGACAGCCTTTCAGTAGTGAAAAACGAAATGCACAGTATTTCACCTTAACGACATGTAAAACACACTACTACATGTCCTACCTTTCACATACATGGCACCCTGCCCATGCGGCTACCCTGGGCCTACCTTAGGGGTGACTTATAAATACAAAAAGCAAAGGTTAGGACCGGGCAAGTGGGTGCACTTGTCAGGCCGACATGGCAATAAAAACTGCGTTCAGACACTGCACTGGCTGAGACACCTTTTGAAAGGCTACTTGTGTGAGTGGCACAACCAGTGCTCCAGATCCACTAGTAGCATTTGATTTACAGGCCCTGGGCACACACAGTACACTGTACTAGGGTCTTACTAGTAAATTAGATATGCCAGTCATAGAAACACCAATCCACAATACAACTTAAATAGAGAGCATATGCACTTTAGCACTGATTAGGAGTGGTAAAGTGCCAGATTCCTAAAACCAATGATAAATGGGTCAAAAACAGGAGGGCAAAAAGTCTGGGGATAACCCTGCCAAAGAGGCTAGGTCTAACAATACCGTAAATTGACTTTCATGATAGATAATGTAAGCCATCTTACTTTTCACAGGCTCTCTGGATGTGATGTATTGCCATTATTCGCTGTAGTAAAGAACTTTTACAGTGACTGCAAAATACTTCTCAAAAAGACCCAGTTCTCAAAAGTCTACCAGTCTGTCGGGAGATGTTTCAATCGCAGCATGGGCTTCAGCCACTCTAGACAGGACAACCGCCTTGGTAGTGCTGCGATCTAGTATAACCCAGGGATGCTAACCGCCAGACATGTGTCAGTCGCGCTGGTGTTAATGTTGACCAAACACCGCTGTTTTTTCCCAATTATTTTACTGTAACAGATACTCTTTAAAGGCCTGGAAATGCCCCTTCACAACAAAGAACAACAAGGGTGACTATTCTGAAGGTCCCAAATGGTGCTATTTTTGCATTACTCTGTAAAAGTTTAGAGAGGTTTTCTAAAAATTCCACTGCGTCAAACACATAGCAGGCATTTGTTTGGTGAACAAGGGGCTGTCAATTCCCTGCCCATGGAAGCAGAGCTGATAGAAATAATTCGGCCCCATGTTGTGTAACAACTACTCTATGAGCGGTTGTACGGCCTGGTGAATAGCTAAAAGCTCGTGATCAGATGAGATTATGCATTCTAAGTTAACAAACTTGAATTCTTCGTAATACTCTGTAGCGTTAAATCTCTCTACATTTGGCCGGTACCATATGACGCTCTCTAAAAACACCATCTCTGAATCCTCAGATTGGGGGTTTGTGTTGGATATTGAGCTCTCTGGCATATCATTTTGTTAGGGCTGACTCTGATTCTGAGGCAGTGTATTTGTAAGCCTCCTTGTAGCACAAATTCTGGCTTTCTTTAATTTACTGATTAAAATTTACTGACACGCTGCTTGATGTTATTAGCCCACTTATGTTTCTCACCAGCCCACCCGTTTGTAGGCAGCCCCCTGAGCCAGTTTGAAAGGTATTGGTATTATTTGCTGAAGGTGTCCTTCCTAATTCCACAGCTACAGCCTTTACTTTAAGACCGTCTTTGTGTTCCGTGTATCTGGGTCTCTCAGTTTTGCCCTGTGAACGCTTGAAACGCCTGGAGCACCTGCGACCCTCTCTCTAAATTTGTGTTTGGTGTTCTTATCCGTGCCATTTTGGGATGCCCTGTCATGGTATTTAAAACTTTCGGGCCCTGTCTGCGGGATTCTATCTCCTTTTTGGCCAGGCGAACTCATAGAAACCATTGTGCTTTAGTAAGGATGTCTTGTACCTTCTTTTTATATTTGGAACTTTGGTCTGAGTTATTATTAAAACTTGAACACGCACACTTTATGGTGCATTGCAGACCTTGTCAAGATGAAATAACGTCTACATCTGCAGCATCTGATTTGCAAGATTGTAGCACCTCTCTTCTACACCTCCGTATCCTCTGGATTATCTCTCTCTGTGCATCCTAGAAGGGTCGGTTCTCGGTTTCTGTCTTGCACAGTTTTATGGCCTTGGAGTTCAGATTGGATTTTAGTTTCCATGCCAACCTGGTGCCTGTCTTCCACATGTGACACTTGTACATGTTTTTGGGTTTAAAACCCATATTCCGGACAGTAGGTGTGGGGGGTATATTATCCTGAATCTCCCTGAGCACCGCTCTCTGGCTACCCCCACTAACAGCATTCTGAAGGTCTGGAATTGGGAGCATCCAAAAAAGCAGTTCTCAATCCAAACACCCAGCATGGTATCTGCTGGATGCTCCTGAGGACGACTTGCTGCTATAATCTGCTTCAAAGCTCTGATTATGACATCCGCTCCATTCTGTACTGCTGTCGGGGTATGTTGAGGTGAGTGGTAGAGGTTTTACACTTGACTTTGGGGCTGGTGGGATCCTAGGTACCTGGAGGTGTAACAGGTGACATAGGATATGGTGAATTTAAATGTTGGTCATAATAGCTCTGTGCAGTAGGGGGCTGGGAACAGGTGGCTGTTGCCCCTCAGCGTCTACATTAGAAGGAAAACTGTGAGCTGGCTGCTGCGCCGGCTGGTGTTTCAGAACTCAATGGCACCCTTGTTAGGCCCTTGAGAGACCCTACACTTACATAAGATGTGTCTGTTTGGGAATGATAATTTTCAAGCCCTTCATCAACTAGGGTTCATGAGATTTTTATATGCGATTGTGACTCACTGGTTAGCCCCCTGACAAGCCCTACACATGCAGAATACGGTTTCCGGTCTAGATGATCGTTTTCAAGCCCTTTGTCAAATAGAGTATGTTATTTTTATAGCTGTGTCCACTTTTGGATGATTGTTTTCAAGCCCTTCATCCCAAAGGCTATGTGAGATATTTGTAGTCAGTTTTGGGGATCCTTTGGGGAGCAAATTGACATCCACCCTCTCAGGCAGTGGACATTTACCTGCATGAAGATTTTAGGGACATGGCTGCGTACTAAGTGTGTTTTTTAAGGATAGATCTAAAAGAACGGTTTGTAGGTCCTGGACCATGGGTTTCTTCTTTTTCTTTAAGGAAAGGTGACTCTATTTTGATTTGTTTAGCGTGAGATCTACTTCCTGGTGTTTTCATGACCCTGGCTGTTGTGCGTCTTTACTTTTTGAGGTCTAAAACCTTAGCCAAAAACGTTTCTCCTGTATGCGTGTTCACTGTATCGGCTGTGGGTTTTGCTGGTAAAGCATTGTAGAGTAGCAAGTGTCTCTAAGGCCTGCATTTGCTGAGTCCGCCTATGGTTTGTTATGACGCATGGGGCATCTCTCATCAGTTGCTAGCGTAGGGTCGTTTTGACGGATCTGTGTGATGTCCTTTAGCTGCATCAAAGTACGCTTAACCTTTCGTGGTACTCCGCACCAGTCTTTTGTGTTGGCTCTACGATGGAAAAAAAAAAAAAAACATTAGTTAAAAAAAAAAACTACAACCTTATTATTAGAACTGCCTGTCTAACTATTGCTTTATATTTCTTACTAGATGTTTGAGATAAAAATGAATTGGGGTTCTTTTGGCACTACATTTTGAAAAAAACATCTGCTTTGCCCCTTTGTGGAACCCCTTTCTTTGTAGCATGTCTGTCTATCAACCCTGAAGACTTCCTTTTTTTGAATGAGGTCGCGGCCCTTCCAGGACTCGTTAAGGCTCCGGCCACCACTTTTGATTGGAGGTCTACCTTTTGATAAGGTTTGGCATAATCCTGTGCTTGCAGTAGAAGTGTGAAGAAAAATAATCACATTTCCAAAATAATACAGTTATTTAGCACACTCTCTGAGGGCATAATGGAAGCTTGTTTTTATTTTTACTGTACGGGCTAATCATTACACATCCTTTATACAACAAGGCCATCCCTTTATTGACCTATAATAGCAGGATTATGCTAGACACTGTCCGATGCATCTATAGACTCTAAGATTTGTTTTGGCTCTTCAATAGCTAGCTGCACTTTCGCCTCATGACCTGTAAAAACACCTACTGAAAATTTACATAAAAAAATAAGTTTCTGCTGTTAAGACAATAAGGTTAGGAAAGGTCTCAGAACTATAACGCTATAAATATCTGTAGCTTGCTGAAATTCAACTGTTCCCTCTTTGCTCAATGTTAATTCTAGGAATTCCTGTGTGTGGAGCAGACAGATTTGGTTTAAAACATCTCTTACAGACATCACCTGTCCTAGTTGTTAGTCATTTTAAAACAAATTCTAGACGTGTTGTACACAATATAATAACATCATTTACAGGCATTCTTAATAAGATACAGGGCCAGCAGGGTTAATTAAAGCAGGGTCTTTAAAACCGCGCTGAACAGTTCTGGCGTCTAAGCCCTGGGGGCTGCGCTAGATCTTTAACCCTCTTTCAGAATTGCACCCAAACCTATTCAAAATAACCACATCATGGTTTAGCAAAGTGTGAATATACATATTTTACCACAGACAATTTGTGCTATTACAGAGACCTTGAAACATTTCCAAGTAAAAAAAAAAAACGAATGTGTATCCTCATGTAACTTAACTGGTGCTATGTAAAGCGCTCTGATACCTGATTGAATTCGGGTCAAGTTCGCGCTATATAAAACACTTTTAAAAAAAAATGGATGACATCATCCAGTGACTGTGTGTTTCTGTAAAGTTTAAATATGTTTAATATATATAGGGAAAGGCATATTGAAGAATGAGTGGGTGTATAAGTGTCTGAATGGATCATTTAGTAGGTGCGTGACTGACTCTTTAAGTGAGTGATTAAACGTATCTTACTGAATGCATGGGTTAGTGACTAAACTGTGTGAATGTCTGTATCTGTCTGTCTGTTGGTGTGTAAGCGGCTGCATGGGTTTGTGAATAGCTACATGAGTGTCTATATAGATTATTGATTCGTTGTCTGAGTATCTGCATGGGTGCCTGAGTGTTTGTGTGGGTGGGGTGTGCGTGACTCTGTCCATAGATGTGTGAGTGGGTGATTCACTGGGTGCATGGTTTCAAGAGTGCATCTGTGATGGACTGTATGGGTGGGTGAGTGTGTGTATGGGTGTGTCAGTGGTTCATGTGTGAGTAAGTACATATGTGAAAGGCAGTATATATGTGTGTTGGAGTATATAAATGGCTATAAGTGAGTGTGTGATTGTGAGAGTGGCTGTATGGATGAGTGTGTGCTTGTATCAGTGATTGTATAAGAGTGTAAGAATGTGCTAGTATTTGTACGAGTACGTGAGTTAGTGTGTGTATAACTGTATAGGTGAGTAAATGGCAGTGTGATTAATTATTTGCATGACTGACAAGGTGTGTGAGTACCTCTATAGATGAGTGGTGGTGTGTGAGTGTCTATATAGGTGTATGAGTGCATATGATAGTCCTGTACTGAGTGACCATAAGTATGAGTGACTGTATGGGTGAGTGAGTGGATGTGTGTGTAGACCTAAGAATCAGTGAGTGGGTATGTAGTTATTGGTGTTGGAGTGTCTATGGTTTTGAGAATGGCAGTCTGTAATTTAGAGTGGGTGTATCTAAAGTTATATTAGGGTGTGAGAAGATGCGTGAAATTATCACATGGATGATGTCATGAGTGATGTCATTTGAGATGTCATCAGTGATGTCACTGACCATGTCATGAGTGATGTAATATGTGACGTCATCAGCAGTGCATTGCGGGGGCGCAAGTTCTAGTTAGCTGAACTAACTATAACGGGGGAATTTAACGGGTTTTGTACGAGTGAAATGTCCAACTAACTATAACTTTCCCTAAAACCTATGGTTTTTTCATATAATACACTCACACACTCTCCCACTTTTACATATCTTTTAAAGTTGATAAAACTGGCCTTATTAGAAAACTGTGTAGCCTGAAGGCTAATTGATGCTGGACCTTTGAAACTACACTAAACAGTTCAGACATCTAAGCCAATGAGTTGCGTTAGATCTTTTAACCCCCTTACAGAATTGCACAAAGCATATTCAAAGTCAACACATATTTTACCTCAGAACAATTTTTACAATTACGGTCGGCACTCGCAGTGGGATGGGGTAAGGCTCTGTCGGTATTACACCAGGGGCAGCAGACAGCAAGAGGGCCCTCCCAGCGAGCTGAGCAGAAGTGGCAGACTGGACAGAGGCCCTAAGGTAGGCCCAAGATACCCCTGTCAGCAGGATGCAGTGTATGTGAAAGGTAGGACATGTCCTGGTGTGTGCTGATAGTGAACTACCGTGTAGTTTGTTTTTTACTATGGAAAGGCTATCTGTCCCATAGGATAGCATGGGAGTTTATCTATAACATCTTCTAAGTATAACTTCCCATTGGCACAAGCTAGAAAGTTGGAGTTTAGTATGCCTTAACTCAGAATATAAAAATGCATCTTTTAGTAAAAATGATTTTTATATTGTGTGTTTGAAAATTACACTTTTAGAAAGTGGGTATTTTCTTGCTTAGCCATCCTGTGTGCCTCTGCTGGGCTGTGGATTGACTGTCTGGCTTTGGAGTGACAGGGGCTAGACTGTAGACAGTGTTGAGGTTTGTCCTGCCTTTCCTGGATTTGTCAGGGCTGGGCTGAATAGACCTGGGCTTCATTTAGAGTAGGGGGAGGAGATTTCCTTGCACCTGAATGGGCCTAGTCTGCCTTACACAATCCACCTCCTGCTGGGAAGCTGGACCGGAGAGTACTGAACTGGGTTTGATTGAGCACATATTCTCTCTGCCACCAGAGAACAAAGAGAAATGGGATATAAATATTGGGGCCCAGACCCCTGGACTTTGGATTACTTCTGGACTCAAGCGGAACCTCTGCCAAGGAGAAGAGCTTAAGAAACCTGAAGAAGTACTGCCCCTTTGCTGTGTGCTGTCTGGGGTTGGTCTGCAGTGGATGTTTTTGCCAAGGAGAGGGTAAAGACTTTGCTGTGTATCCTGCTTGAAGAAGATCTGCAAGGGCGTGAAGTAGAGCTTGACTCCTGTCCTGAAGTCTCAGGGACACAAAGATTTCACTACCAGCTGCCCTAAACTTCCTTGCTGGGAGTTCTGACCTGCTAAGAGGTGGCTGTTGCTGTGTTGGGCCTCTTGACGTTGTTTCTGCTTCTGGGAGCTGGAAAAGAGACGCAACGAAGGGAAGCACGACTCATCTGCACCCGTTTCTGACATATCGCCTCTGTGACGCTGAAGAAACCAACGCAGCGCCTGCCCACGGCTAGAGAAGTCACCACACGCTGAATCCTGTGCACCAATCTCTAAAGTTCAATATCACCACACCGATCCTGAAGCAGGCCCTGCTGTGCGGTTGCAAGAACCAGCGCATCATGGGACCATGGCTGGAGAGACCAACGCAGCGCCGTTGTCGCCGAATCAAGGAACAGACACATCCCTGATCCCCACGCATCGCACCAGGGCGCCAAGTCTACAAGATCACCGGGGCCGCAGTAAGATACCGACACATCACCTCCTCTTCAGTAAGAAACAGGCGCACCACTTACCCAGCGTGGCAGTAAGGAAACAGCACATCACCTCCCCCCATGGAGTAAGGAACCAACGTATTATCTTCCCCAGGTGTAAGGAACCCACTCATTACCTTCCCTGCTGCTGTTTTTTTTTTATGATTATGACGCATCCAAGGTACTTTGTGTTAAAAGTGTCGCATCTATCGTTTGCTATGGAGAAAACTGTTTTTACCTTCTAAAACTCATATTTTGATTATTGTATGTTGGATTTTTGTGTTTTTGGTCTTGTTTGGTTTAGATAAAGATTACTTATTTTTCTAAACTGGTGAGGTGCCCATTTGTAGTGTTTTCATTATATCACTATATCACTGTATTTGTGTGCAAATGCTTTACACACTGCCTCTAAGATAAACCTGCCTGCTCGTGCCAAACTACCAAGGGGGTGAGCAGGGGTTATTTTTAGAAGCGTATCCCCATTACCCTGATTAGGAAGAAGGGTCCCAACCTGGACAAAGGTGCCAACCATTGCCTACTAGAGACCACCATTTCTAACAGTCCTGAATCTGTGAATTAAACATCTCCTGGGCTAAATTGAGGAATATGAGCTGGTTTCTATAATAAAAGGGCATGCCTGCTGTTCTCAGGTGAAGAGATAGAGAGTTCCTGAAGGTAGCAGCAGAATACAACAAGCATTGATAATGCAATAGGCCTCGCCTTTTATTAAGTTAAAGCCATTTGCTTTGCTATATAATACCATTAGCAAAGCAAATGGCTTTAACTTAATAAAAGGCGAGGCCTATTGCATTTTCAATGCTTGTTTCCAGACTGCAGTGACAGGCACATCGATGTGCGCGTGCTCACACTGCTCACTTCTCACAAGTTTAGAAGATACGGCATGACGTCATGCCAGGTGAGCATTGTAGGGGAAGGGAAATCCTTCAGAGAGGCATTTTCTCTCTGGATTCCCCTTCTCTTTTTGAAACTCCGGAGCAGCAACATCGTCATGGTGTCACCAGGGCTTTAAGGGAAAACTTTTTCAATATTATATACAAGCCATAGTTGTTGCTTATTTATCTTATTCAACGAACAACCATTGACAAAGCCAATAGTCCTGCCTTATTGTAGGTATGATGTTACTTGTTGTATCATATATCTGGATGCAGTGACAGAAACAGCAAAATACAAGTCGGGCGGCGCACTATGTTAAGCACAGATTCTTAGCTTACCTGTTTTAAGCCACGCCCTTAATTACATTGGCCACGCCCCTTTGAAACAGGCCCCCCCGTTTTTTCATCCCACTTAAAGCCCTGACTAAACCCCTCTCCCTCTTTGTACTTGGCAGAGGAGCAGCGCTGCGCCAAAGACGGTGCTATTGCAAACCACAAATTACATTCACCAATTTATATCATCAATCACCATTACAAAGCACCATGCAAACACTGCAAGCTCCTGCGAGACACAAGCTGATGTATGGGGCCACGCGGCGTTCTTCTTCCCCCGTGAGTCGCACCGACGGGCACAGATACTTTGCAACCTGTTTTTTACAGTCGCACAGTATGGACTGGTTGTTGACTGCAGAGGCCAGGCGTAGCCACCCTCAAAGTGCAAGATTTCCATATTTGTAAGTTTGCCTGTGCTTATGCAGGCTTGGGAGGGGCCCCGGAGCCCCATAGGCTGCTGCATGTTCTCCACAATGCCAGATTCAAAGGACGGCACCACTTGCGGCGTTGCTGGCCAGTGTCGTTAATGGGTCGCAATGCCAGCGCGTTGCGAATATGAAACTGAATGATGAGATGGTAGTCTGACGTAACATGCAGGCTTCCTGCCCAGCAGTTACAAGTGATAACAATGAGTTTCAAGCTGTTTCCCTCCAATCAATGTTACTGGCGTGATCAGTTTGTGCCTCAGTGCGAATGGTCCCTTCACTACAAGAGATCTGAGAATCTCTCGCGCTGCAAAGGGCACATGCTGCCATCAGACTCAGTTTGTTTAAGAAGCTTGTGCACACATACGGAGCTCTGTGACTGTGGTTGATAATACCCTAGACCTCAATTTACACACAAACCTGTATGCAAAATGCACCCAAACCAATTTGCAATTGATTCTACTCTATACGGAAAATAATATTAGAAATTATAAAGCACAAACATCCTACCCTGAAACATACTACCAGTGTGAAAATGATGCTCCCGCCTGGAGTAAATTAGCCAGAAAAATGCCCCTATAATAAAAGATCGAGTAATCGCCCATCCCCCACCACTGTCGAGGCACTGCGTCCCAGGGCAAGATCATAAATTAATAGACTGGGAAGAGGCGGTTCTTACCGTCCAAGTGTAGGAGCGACCGGTTCACTTCGCGGCCCCTGGCGGTGGTGTGCGAGCCGGTCTCAGACAAAGGGCCGCCTCCGTGCCCCGGCTCCTCGCAATCCCTCCTCGTCTACGCTCGCACACGGGGGAGGGGCGGCCTCTTAAGTGGCGGCCATCTTGGAGTCAGGCTGCACGTGCCCATTCTTTCGCGTTCTGTGGGAAGAAGTGGCCTGATCAGGCTAAGCCGCCCCCCCACCCCTCCAGCCAGGATGGAACGCAAAAGGACAAACAGGACTGTCGCCGATACGGACGCTGCCTATGACACTGATCCGCCTCTATATGCTTAATTTAATGTGCTTAGAGAAGCAAGCTGCACAGGCACTGTCAGTTTGCTAATTTGCAAGCCGCCATTTTGCCTTCCTTACCTCTTGGCATTAGAAAGACAAGCAGAGCGCGGTCCTTGGTCGGCTGGTCCGTTGATCTCTGGGCCCCCGCTCCAGAGGGGTGAGAGCCGTCCCAGTTGGACTGGCTCGCGAGCCGTCCCAGTTGGACTGACTCGCATGACTGGTTTCTTATCTTTATGGGGCCATGTGTTTGGCCCCATAAAGATAAAAAAAACTTTTACGCCAGCAGTAAGTCGGGGCAGCCAGTCCAACTGGGACGGCTCTAAAAGAGAAAAGTGTACGTCACTAGACGCTCTTTTCCAATGGCTGGCCACCATTTACCATAAACGGTGACGCCAGCCAATGGAAAAGAGGGGCGGGGCTTAAAGCCCACTAGAGAAATCTCCTAAAGTCATTAAATCTCGCCAGCGAGACTGCGCATTTTTGCGCAGTCTTACGCCAGGCGAGACCTAAAAAGGACTATTTCATGGCAAATGAGGATTTACATTTTCGGGTTTTGGTGATGAGAGATCCTCCGGAAGTGATCAGGAGGTCCGTTAGGTAGCTGGGTGTGCCATAGAGTAGTGCTTTATACTTTTGACAACCTATTTTAAACTTCAGACTTGCTTCTAATCCGACGCCGCTTTCAGTAATAGAGATGTGGGAAATTTGTTTACACAATGAGACATAGTAAGTCAGGAGTCAATGGTTAATCCTAGAAATTCGATATTTGCATTTTTTGCTGGGACAAAACCGAATTTAGCTACCTCATCAGGGAACGTTCTTGAATGTGTAACTAATTTTGGGGTGCAAAGGGTCTTAATAAATGAAAATATTTCCATAAATACATTTGAGGAAATGTCTCATAAACTGCTGAGCAATTATTATTGGGGAGAGAATGCCTATCAACCTTGCAGTTTTAGTTTTTTTTGCTAGGCAGTGAATCTTGTGACAATATGAGGACCAGTATGACGCATGTTGCTGTGTCTGCCTTTGGTGTTTAGCGAATCTCTGCCAACTTTGGAGAGCCAAGCTTACAAAGGGAGTAACTTGGCTATCCAGTTGGAGTGTATTCCTACCTGATAAACCACGAGACATGGGTAAACGGCTTTAGCCACCATTCAATTGACTCCGACATTCCTGATAGCTCTAAAACCCAGAGAAAAAGTCTCAATGATATCTATGCATTTTTATGCCGAAAGTATAACTGACTGGCGTATTATTTTTTGCCACTAATAGGACATAAATATTCAACATTATATTCAAATTCTGTTTGTGTGTATCATTGCCACACTTTCAGGTCTACTAGTTTATCGCCCTCCAGGTCTTGGCAACGCCTGGCAGGTACAGCTCACTGAACTCATAGCTTCGGCCTTATCTACATCTAGCAACTTCTTCGTCATTGGTGATCTGAACGTTCATCTGGACGATCAAAACGACAACTTGGCCTGCAATCTTATTGCAGACCTTGCTTCCATGAACCTCAGCTTATCCAACAAGGGCTCCACCCATATAGGCGGTCACCTTTTAGACCCAATTTTCTCTAACAGTATCCATGTAAAGTGTTCCGCGGCGGTGCCCATCATCTGGTCTGATCATTTCCTAATTAAATTTACTGTCACAAACTATGTGAACACACCCACTTACAAACCTGATCCCTACTCACAGAAAAGAGAGTGGAAAAAATTCGACCCTGCTGCTTTCAATAAAATTCTATCTGATCTTAAGCCAGAAAATATATTTGCGTCCAATGATATGGATGGGTTAGCCAGTGCTGCTAATGACTGGCTCTCGGAAGCCTTAAATACCTGTCTTCCCACTACCCACAAGAAAGGTATTATTCACAAAGCCCCCGCGCCCTGGTACAATGAGACGCTCCGTCTGCACAAATCAAAGTGCAAGAAATTAGAACGCTTATGGAGGAAAGACTACTCACTTACATCGGGTACCGCTTATAAAACTGAGCTGAAATGCTATCATAAGGCGTGTGCTACAACCAGAGCCATCCACGTCAACAAATCCATAAACGAAGCAATAAATAAATCAAAAACCCTATTTAACGTGGTGAAAGAGCTCGCTGGTTCACAGACCACGGCAACACCTCCCCAATTGTCCAACACGAAATGCGATGAGCTTGCCCAGTACTTTATTTCTAAAATTACAAACATACATCAGGACATTCTCGCTCAAAGCAAAACCCAAGTTCCCTCTATTTCCCCTCCGACCAGTAACGTGTCCATGAACTCCTCTGGGTCACCTTCACCGCTACTGCTAGCTTGGCCTGATCTCTGTCCGATAACTCTTTCAGAAACATTGAGCAAAATCAAGTCAGGATCCCTGCTGGACCCTTTGCCCGCCCCGATTTTACGCTCTCTGAACTCTTCGCATTTAGCCACCATCTGCAAAATGCTAAACAACTCACTGGATACTGCTATTGTTCCTAGCTGTTGGAAACATGCCATGGTCACCCCGCTTTTGAAGAAGCCACTAGCCGATCCCAAAATATCCGCCAATTACCGTCCCATTTCTTTACTACCGGCATTTTCAAAAATCTTGGAACGTCACATCCATGCCCATCTTTCAAAATTTGTAATTGACAATAACCTGTTACATCCTTCCCAATCGGGATTTCGCCCCGGTTTCTCTACAGAGACGACCCTACTGGGCGTTACGGACAACCTGCGTCTGCTCTTGGATCGAGGAGAAACAGTTGCGCTGATCATACTCGATCTCAGCGCAGCTTTTGATACTGTGTTACACAGTATCCTTCTCAAATCCGTCGCGGCCATTGGCATTGGAAACAAAGCATTGGACTGGCTCGCATCCTTTCTGTCTGACCGCACTTTTCAAATTTTCTCCAAGTCTTCGTCCTCTAAGAGTTATCCCTCCCCCCATGGGGTACCCCAAGGGTCTATCCTTAGCCCTCTCCTTTTTAATTTCTATGTCACACCTTTGACTTATGTTGCACAAAGTTCTGGATTAAATCTTTATTCTTATGCTGATGACTCACAAATTGTTTTTTCACTGTCTCAAATTCATCCCACAACCCCCTCCCCGTTGCAAACTGGACTCAGCAAAATATCTAGATGGATGAGCAATAATTTACTCAAGTTAAACGGCGGAAAGACGGAGGTCCTGATTTTTGGCAACAAACCTGATCTCTGGAACCTGAGTCACTGGCCCACTACCATGGGTCCTCTTCCAACTCCATCTGAACAAGTGCGCAACCTGGGTGTAATTATCGACAAGGGACTATCCATGAAAGATCAGGTCAACAGAGTCACAGCCACCTGTTTCACCATTCTACGATGGCTGCGTAAAATCCTCTGGATGCTCCCCAAAAACACCCAGAGATCTGTTGTGAATGCCTTGGTGACCTCCAGATTGGATTACGGCAACGTGCTCTATCTGGGGTCCTCAAAGACCGTCACACGGCGCATTCAGCTGGTACAAAATGCTGCAGCTCGGCTCCTCTGTGGCTGTCATAAACGTGACCACATCACAGAACGCCTGAGAGAGCTGCATTGGCTCCGTGTTGAAAACCGGATAAAATTTAAAGCTTTGAGCTTTATGCATAAGATCAAAATCCGATCAGCACCCGTCTACCTTCAGGCCCTTGTCAGCCCCTATCTTCCTACTCGGGCTCTCCGTTCTTCATCCCATCATCTTTTTTAGGTACCTAAGTTCAAACTTACCAGAATGGGCGGTAGTAGCTTTGCGAACTTAGGACCCAGACTGTGGAATTTACTTCCACTGGCACTATGGATGGAAAACTGTCACATGCGATTTTGCCGAGCAGTGAAGACCTGGCTCTTCGATCTCTGACTCTTCTGCCTGATGTTGTCAATCTGTCTCTTAGCGCCGGGAAACCCTCAGGGGTAGCTGTTCGCGCTCAACAAATTCAATTAATAAATAAATTGTCGTCAAGAAATAACGTCTGAGACATACCATGGTTTCAATCTAATACTTGATTTCTGTTATGGGCGGACTCCCATTTTTGATCAGTGTAGTTTTTGTCTGTTTTGTACTGAGGATAATCGAGTACAGATTATTGCTATGCAATTAAGAAATGCCCGTCGCGTTTAAGCAACTGCTTGAAAACAACACAAGTGAATTTGGAAGCTAACCGTTAATTAAAACAAGAAGCATATTGGATCGTGTTTGAAACTAACAAGAGAATGTAATGCACTTGTTGGAACTTAAGCACATACTTTTGGTTCACACTGTCTACTTGTTAATCTGCTTTGAAAATTCTCCCATTTTTCCATATAAAATATGGATATTTTTCCTAAAAATGTGTAATGCACTTATGACTCCTTGCCTAATGTATTATGTTTTTCTGACTTAAGAAAATCTGTGGATTTGGTTTTACTGTTAGCACATTGAACTATTACAGGGCAGCCTAGCCACAAAAGAGTTAATCTGTATTAATGTATGTATGTGTTAACATTCCCCAGCAAGTGATGGATAACTGATCGGGCTATGATTTAGTGAACACTCCATGCAATCAGATGTCTTTGTAATTGACTATGATGTCTAGGGCTCCCATGCCCTACTTTGATGTTTCTTCATCTTATTATGACACTTGCACAAAAATGTTATTGACATATACAGGATACCCCTCTGAACTACATCGAACTGTATCACTCATCAGTTGCTTTGGTAAACAGAAATGTAATCCTTCATAATGTATTTTTCATCCATTTCAGGAGTATTAGCACAAGAAACACACTTTGGCCATCTCTATCATTTTGGAAAATCTTACATTGCTGCCTCGTATGTAAAAACTCTGGAATCAGCGGGAGCGCGAGTAGTGCCAATAAGGTAAATAAAAAGAATGCATGGCATGACCTCATGGAATCTGACTAAAGATAACATAACACATGCTTATTACTCACTGTCCATCGACATTTTCTTTCAGCTAATTGGCATGTCTGGCAATCACATTTTTTACTTCTTTCATATATACTTCCAGTTATTGTATAAACGTTTTTACTAATTTGGAAATGTGCATCGAGGCTAGCAGGACATCTGGGTGCCTACTTAATGTGTATATCAAACAGGAAATAGAAGAAAGGCCAGGAAAAATCCTCCAAGAACTTCCTTGTTAATACTGTGGAAAGACATTAGCTGACATCAAAGGCTGTAAAACAAACACTGCAACCATGCTCTTTCAGCAAGTCAGACATAAAGGGTTTTCCTAGAGCTCCTTGGTTTGGTGTCATCAGGAAATGCGTTTGCAAAGAACTGTCCCGCACTGTTGGCAATAGCGAGAAAACTCGTCCTTAAAGGACAGACCGAGGTATAGTTTAAGTCGATGCAATTAATCGGTCAGCATGAAATCTCACTACTAGACCAATGTACTTGTCACAAAGGTTAAGAGACCCTTTGAAATCTATGCCTTAATAGACTCTGGGGCAACTAATTGACTATGACCAATTGGACAGCACTTTCATTCTGATGCAAGATGAGGAAAAACTGAAAAAAATTCAAGGGGTGGATGCTGAAAACCTTACATCTAAAGCCTTGCGTAAAGAAATCAGAACTTGAATTATATCTACTCACTGAGATGTAGAGTTTATAAAATGTGACCATCAAACTGTCATAGGTGGCTAATGCTGGTTTTCATATGTGTCTGCAATGCAAATTTGTGTGATGAATTCCTAATATTGCTTAATAAATGTCTTTAATTTTTGGTCTCACTACAAACTAGTTAAGTGCATGCTGTAAGGCCTGATTAGGAGTTGCCTCAGCTTTTTTGTAGCAGATTTTGAAAATAAATACATCTTTGAGCAGTCCCTCATGGGGTTTGTAGTTCCATGATTAAAACACCAGGAAGTGCGAAAGGTGCAGGCACCTATTCTATTGTTAATATATTTATATACAAACATGTTACTATGTAAGTATTTTAATATGTCTTAGGTGTTTCGTTTTTGTCTGCTGAGGTTACAGTGCCTGACGGCTGAAAAGGGCAGACCCTTGATCCAGAGGTTCCAGTAGACCCCAATAGTGCGTTATGGGAAAGTACGTTTCGAGCTGCCTGGCATCTAGCTACATCGGGGCAGATTCAGACACCAGATCTTAACTTTCCCATAGACTAGAACGTACCATTACGGCAGAAGTTGTGTTTTTCCCCTCAGTAGGGCAGATAACACCAATATCTCCTGCAGGCTTCAGAGGAACACATCCCTGCATCCCAGTCCAAAGTTGCCGAAACCTGCCATCATCTGTAAACACTAGCATAGACTGTGACTGATAGACTCATTTAACATTTCACAGAAATGTAAATAGTTATGCTGACATTGTTCAGTAACATGAAAACGATGAGCCTCATTCTCTAAGGAATTTAGCAGGCAGAGGGTGACTTACAGTTACAGTCTGGGGCCAGATGTACGACCCTCAATGTTTGCCACTTGGAGTCGCAAATTGAAAGTCCCAAACATTGATGTACAACAGTGCAAATGGCCTATCAGTAAAATGCGTCGTACATCTGGCCCTTAGACAGAGAAATCTTATATAAATATAGCGTACATGCAGTCAGTCTGAATTTAGTGGTGATTCACATGATGGCGACTTCAACAAAGTAACATTCAGATTGCTGTGTTTTGAAATGGATGTGTGAGGCGGTGAAAGCTTGTTGAGTATTTATCTCCTCCGAGCGGTGGATGGTTAAAATAAAAAATGGGCTAACATTTTGAAATGTCTGTTGATCGATCTGCTTGTTTGGCAGTTTAATCTTCAGTTGTTAAGCCGGTTGTTTATAAGCGGCACGATTAAAACAGAGAGATGCTATGACAGCTATTCCAGCTATTTATAATTCTGAAGGTAAGCTAATAACTGAGACTCAGGAAATAGCTAATACATTTGCAGATTATTATGAGAAGTTATATAGCTCAGAGGTTGATGATGATCACCACAAAGATCAGGAATTTTTTGATAAAATAACACTTCCCCGTCTCAATGAACAAGATCGGCTCATACTGGCAGGCGAAATAACAAAAGATGAAATTGCCCAAGCAATCTCTAATCTTCCATGCAATAAAGCACCGGGAGAAGATGGTTTTCTTGGGGAATTTTACCGTTGGGTAACACCAGAAGCAATAGACGCCCTTTATGAGGCCTATAAAGAAACAGAGGAAACTGGTAGCCTCTCCTCTCTCACAAATAAAGCTATCATAACGGTTCTTCCCAAACCTGAGAGAGATCCATTATACTGCAGTAACTATCGTCCAATTTCCCTTCTGAATACAGATTCAAAGATATTAGCCACCATTCTCGCCAAAAGACTCAAACAAGTTATCGCGAAACTCATACATAATTCTCAAGTGGGATTCATGCCAGGCAGAAATTCTCGTAACCATCTACGCACTCACATAATCTAGCTTTCCAAGGATGCTGGAGAAGACAGAGTAGCCTTATCCTTAGATGCAGAGAAGGCCTTTGACCGTATTGAATGGGCCTATATGTTCCGTACACTACATAGGCTGGGGCTAGGCAATGAATATAGCTCTAAGGTCAAATGGTTATATGAGACACCATCCGCACAAGTGAATTGTGGGGGTTTCCTTATAAAATCTCTTTTAGTGCAAAGAGGTACCCGCCAGGGATGCCCTTTATCGCCCCTTTTGATCCTTCTTGCACTTGAATCGCTGGCTGCGGCAATGAGACAGTGTTCACAAATAGCAGGCATTCCTACACCAGCAGGGATCTCAAAAATACTTCTTTATGCAGATGACATATTGCTCACACTTGCTGATCTGCCTACTTCACTCCCTTGACATATGTCTACCATTTCTCGCTTCTCGATCATTTCTGGCTACAAAGTCAATTGGAATAAGAGTGAAGCTCTACCATTGTCCAGGGGTACAGCTATTTTGAGCGAAAAATTTTCAATGGAAAGTGGACCGCCTGAAGTATTTAGGTATTTATATCAACACAGGTTTAGAACGTTTGATTCAAGATAACTTAGATCCACTTATTGACAAAACGAAGTTAGAGTATGAAAAATTGTCCCATCTTAACTGAGTACAGGTAGTGAAAAAGATTATAGTACCCCGTTTCACTTATGTTTTAGGTATGTTGCCTTTGACAGTTAAAATATCAATATTGCGAGATATTGACAAAGGTATTAAGACCTGTATTTGGGGATCCCTGAGACCTAGACTTAAAATATCAAAATTGATTGCTCACAGGCGATATGGGGGTCTTAGTTTACCGTGTATTGAGCATTACTATACAGCCCTCTATTTATCTCAATTGGTTTATCTTTGGCCCAGACAGGATGATCCCCCCACTATGGGTTCTCATTGAAAGACAAACTGTACAGGCAACTTCAGGTTTGCACATGTTTTACAATCATAAATCACCTGCTTTACAAACTTCCAACCCTATTATTCAATCTATATTTAAGATGTGGATACATGCCCACAAACTCCTTAAGAGTGACCCAAGACAGCATGGAAAGGCCCCCATATGGCATAACACTGATATTAGAATAGGTAAACAGACTATATCCTAGAATATATGGGGGAGAGCAGGTATTCTAACTTTGGATCACTTACTCACTTTAGAAGGTAAGCTTAAAACCTTTGAAATGCTTCAGATAGATTTTCAACTCCCTGCCTCCCAAGGGGGGAAATACTTACAACTAAAACAAGCCCTATTTCGTAGACTAGGACCATTTCCTTGGATAGTTGAGGACTCTCCAGTGTTATAATACTTAAAAGATTTGGGGGAAATTCAAAGGCGCGGTCGCTGGATTGTATTATCTCATAGTGCATAAATTACACTTATACCCATTACTTGCACAGCTTCATGTCAAATGGCAAGGGTTAATTACTGTAGCTTATTCCGATGAGGAATGGGAGGATGTTATTATGAACATGGATAAGGGAATCAGAGAGGCCAGAATGAAATTTACTCTTTTCAAAATTCTTCATAACTGGTACTGGTCACCACAAAAACTCAAGTCAGCAGGTTTACTACACTGATCTACCTGTTGGAGGTGCCCACAGGAAGACTGCGATATACTACACACTTTATTCCGATGCTCAATTTTGAAGGAATATTGGTCTTCCATAACTGCCTCTCTACACAGAGCTATGCAAGTGTCCATTCCTTTAATGGAAACATTAGTTCGATTACATGATGTTACTGATATCCCAAATCTCACAAACCATACAAGACGATTGATAGCTATTGCACTCACTGTAGGAAACATTGGTATATTAAGACATTGGAGAACACCACAATGCCCTACACATGACGAATGGCTTATTGAAATGTATAAAATAGCATCATATGAAAAACTCATTTATAGATTGCAGGACAATGCTGGAACTTTCATCCAAATTTAGAACCCCTTTCTAGCTAATAAATATTCTATTTCTGGTAATATTTCATATTTTTCTTCTAATTAGGAACTACAATAAGGGAATTACTTATTTTTTCATTTCCTTATTAATTCATTACCATCATTATTTATATTCATGCTGTTGATGTTATCATTAGGACTGTTGATGCTTTAGCCAGTAACACTGTTATTTGAATTAGGACTTACTGTTGACCTATTTGAAATTGTTGAGTTAGTGGGAATATCTTCACTTGAAATATTATATTGGTATGATATTATCGCTACTATCTTCCAACTATCGATAATACATGGTTTACTACATAGTGCCGTGGTTCCCAAAGTGTGCGCCGCGGCACCCCGGTGCGCCGTAATGAGGTGCCAGGGGCGCCGCGACCACAATGCGTGCAGACAAAGGGCCGCTTGTAAAAACGGCGGGATCAAACCTTGACACTGTCCCTAGAAAAAACAGCTTTTGAATGAGGTGTTGAAACGCACACCGCTTCCAAGAAGCCACAGTAGCGGGGCTGTTAGGGGCTGGGGTGAGGTAGCAGAGAGCTCTTGCAGTGGGCGCAGCCTGAAGCGCGCGCTGTTTACATACACACAGAGCCATGGCATGATGGCACTGCGAGTGACGTGTGAGTGAGAAGGGGCAAGCGCTGCGTGGTCTGCAGGGTGAACCAGGCGCGCAACACCCCCCCCCCTCCCCCATCGTGTGTGGCAGCCCGGGATGAGACACCTTCCCGGGCAAAAAAGCAGCCGCACCCGAGCATTTCACAGGTCTTTAAAAGACCATTTGCATGTCAATGAGGCCTCGCTGTTGTTTCACCCCTCCCAAGAGCCCCTGCAGCTCCACTCTGCCTATTGCTTAAAGTTCAGCCCCCCCCCCGAAATTTTTGCTCAGCCCCCCCCCCCCCACCCCCCCCCCCGGAATTTTGCTCTAGTTGCGCCTCTGGGGTGAAGAGCCGTCAAAGTTTCTCGCTAATGAGAAAGATCAAACGTTAGCGCTGTGTTAAGCGGTTTATTTATATGCAAAATAATGACAGAAAAACTCGTACCAGCAGAAGATAATCTTATGGTCATTTTAGAGGTTGTGCACAAACTGTAAGGAAACTGCATGCCTTTTCGAACCACAACCATGTCGAATACACATGAACGGGAACCACAAATCAGAAGTTAAACAGAAAAAATATGCACTGAACAAACTTACTGGGTTATCAAATACTTTGCAAAGAAAAATCCCAGCTGCTAGAGTAGTACGTTCTTAATGGTAACATGCACAATGCATACAAAGTACACGTAGACTCGTAGAGGTAAAAAAATTGCAATAAATGGCAGACACTCAAAACAGTGACTAAAACAAAAGTTACGTTACATGAGGCAGTGGTGGCCGTTGTGCATGTATCAAAGGCAATCAAAATACAAGAGGTACCAAACGATAAATTACAAAAGAAAAGGTGACATATGTGCATGTTACAAAAGAGTACAAAGTACAAGTAGAGGTTTAATACTGCACTAAATGGCAGACTCAAAACACATAAACACCCTGGCAAGGGAGGGATTCCTGTGGGGTCCGGTGGGGTCCGTTCAGTGACTGTGTTGCACGGCACGCTCTCACTGACATTGCAGCTGAGGTTGTCTGTAACCAGGCTGAGGGGGAGAGGGGATTCGCCGGTTTATTTTCAGCTCCCCCTTGCAGTGAGCTTGGCCCCTCATAGTGCAGACCCAGTGTGTCTAATATACACAGAGTGCAACCTCTTCACCCGAAGCCGCAGTGACCCCTGACCTCCATGTGTCCAAAGCCCACATCCCTTGGCATGCGGGGTATTTAACTAGCTCGAGCCTCAGCACTCACTCTTAGAAGAACTGGCACTTAAGTGCAGAAATGCACCTGAACAGACTGGGACATAAATTAACCCAGAAAAATGTTTTTGGGCAGCTTGTGGTGGCGCAAAGGACTGATCCTTATCCAAGATCTTTTTTTAAATGGCGAGTTACATATATAATGTCTAACAGACGTCACAGGCAGTTTAATACTACAGCGCCTGGAAGAGTAACTTGGAGCATTGTTTGTCCGCAGCAGTAAATTATGCATGTAGCTTCTCAATGACTTCCCAAACCAGATCCTCTCTAAATAGGAATGCAAGCAATCCAAGTCCGGTTCTGGCCTTGTTTGGCCTCATCACTGAGGTGCCGTTTGAGTCCTATGGCACAGCGAGTTTGGGACCCACATAGCATTCCTATCCTATTTAGGGAGACTAACAGAAAGCACAAAACCTGATTGAAGTAATACTTGAATTAATCGGTTCAGTGTTGCCATTGTCTGTGCGTCTTTGCTCCGGAGAATGGGTCTTTTGATTGTAACGTAAACATGTCCGTGGGTTACTGCGTTTGTCAGAGATTTCCTTTTGTTAGTTGCAGTTTACAGTGAGCTAATAACTGTCATAAAATAACTGGTGGCAGACTTCAAGGTATAGATTTAGAAGATATGGGTTTTCCCCCCAGACTTCGTTATTGAAATGTTGAGCAAATGGTTCACTTGTGTACAAATCTGTTCTTGTCATTAAAGAGAGCCCCAATCTGTTGTGTTACATTTGAAATTCTGAGTTTGTGCTTCTCCAGACCAAGTACTCTTCAACTATACTGCCTACCAATATGGATGACATGTGAATTCACCCCTTGTTATCCCTTGTCTTATGTAACATGTCCTATACACTGATTTGAACACCTATGTTTGATAGTCTCTGTGTAATGTGTGTGTTATGTACAGTGCTCTGACACCCTTCACTCAGGGCCGGCTCTAGGGCAGTGCGACCGGTGCCACCGCACCGGGTGCTGACTTCGCACAGGGGCGTAAATGCAACAAAGGCGCTGCCTGGCCCTGCCTAGTCCTGCTGGCCCTGCCTGCCTCAGCTGTGCCTGGCTCTCTGGCCCGGCCTCGCCCTTTTGACCCCAGCTTTTGAACTATTGTTGTGTGGTTAAAAAAAGTTGCATGGAAACATATTTGGCTATTAATCTTGTATCGCTTCACACTTAACAAATTTTTATTAAACAGCTGTTATCTTCGTATTTTGTTACAAATATGATTATAATACCTTCATTGCATCCCAATTAATTTAAGGAAGACAACAGGAAGTACTCCCGAGGTCGGGCTTACATCCCCCAGCCGCCCACCCGGAAAAAATGGTGGGGAGCCACGGCCAACTGCCAATTAGGTCAAGGGAGCCACGGGTCAAAAAAGTTTGGGAACCACTGACATAGTGTATACTATCTTTATCATCTCCTCCCTAGTCCACCTTTCCTATTTCTTCCTTTCCAGGTTTCATGAGTACCTCAACTATTGTATCTTTTGATATCTGTATTATCTTTTTTATATTTAAAAATCTGAGAAAGTAACATTTCATAGTAATGTATTGTGTGGCCATAACTTGATTTGTCACTCCAAATGGATTTCTTTTTCTTTGAGTCCCGGTCAGATTTGATGCTATAACTTGCACAAATGGCCTTACCGACCAACTTGAGATCATCCCATACAAAATAAATATCTTTACTTTACGACTGAACTGTAAAAATGTGTTGATCTCTGTCTGTATTATTATTATTATTATTATTTTTCTTTTAACCACCGTCGGTTAAAAGATCAACAGCTTTCTAAATGTTGGTATGACTATAAGAATGGCAATGTGAGACTAACGGTGTAACTAGACAAAATTAATTAGAACGTTTGATGAATGTGAGTTTTGAAAGAAAGGGAATAAACACTAGGGGGGACCTTCAACATGTCCAGTGTTGCAAACATTGAACATAGACATCAGCTCTGTTCCATGGAGGCGTTATTTATCTAAAGTTCTGTTAAAATGGGAAACAGCCATTACAACGTGGCTGTTTCCCGCATTCCCATAACCACGTATTTGTTACCACACATGCATCGTTACCACACATAGCCTTTACCACGCATGGCTTTACAACAAATGATGTTGTAAAGGTATGTATGGTAAAGGTATGTGTGTGGTAAGGGTGTGCACTGTTACCACGCATAGCCTTTACCACGCATGTCTTTACAACAAATTATGTTGTAAAGATAGGTGTGGTAAGGGCATGTGTGTGGTAAGGGTGGTGGAGGCTATCAGCGTACTGACCCTTCCGCTTCCTCTGTACGATGTGCGTCGCACCTCTAAAAAACCTGGAGCGGTGACGTCGTGGCGAGGTACGGGGGATTTTAAATTAATGTGTTAATTATTTATTTTAATAAATATATTTATTATGCTTTTAAGTTTATTTGAAAGAGGCGGGAGTTGCGCAGGGGTCCCCTTTTACGGCTCAGGGGAGGGGTATTTTTAAGAAGGGCTGGGGACGGGGGGGTCGCACAGGTGTCCGTTTTTACGGTTCTAGGGGAAGGGTATTTGTTAGAAGGGTCGCTCATAGGTACTGGGCAGGAATATTTTTCTAAACCAAGACTGATGGCTGGGGGGACTGGTTTTAGGACTTGGGGCAGGGGTCAGGAAAAACCTTTACCACGAATATGCCTTTAACATTCAAGCCTTTACAATGAAATGCGTGGTAAAGGTATGCGTGGTAAAGGCATTGTCGTGGTAAAGGTTATGTGTGGAAATGGCATTCGTTTCGTAACACATGCATGGTAAAGGCATGCGTTGCAAAGGAATGTGTTCTAACCTCATACAACTGCATCCATATTAGGGCCTTAAGATGTACAGAGAGTAGAGGTGTAACACTTGGTTTTACGTTGCAGTATAATCACATTGTAAGTGGCAAATATGAGACCAGTTAAAAATAAAGCATGCAAAATTAACCAGTTTAGAGACAGAAATAAAGCAACAAATGGTTTCCGTCTGTTCCTTACTACCGTCTGTTTAAACTACTAATGGGGAGGTAGCCTTTGGTCTCTCAGAATTTCCACCCCATGATTCCTAAAAAGAAATTAAGTGACAGGGATACCACACAAGTGTGTGGAAGTGATATCAATAGTGTGAACAATATAATTACAATTCACATGAAGGTCCTCTTCTGAATTTGTACAAAGCTACACTGCCAGTTCGAGAGGTCAGCAGTGAGGTAAATGACTTAATTGTGGCTATAAAATGTGATATAGTTATTTATTCCTCTTTTTATCTTACCATCTTTTGTAGCCCCTGCACTGTGAGAAACAGGCTTCAAGGCCTAGAAAGAGGGTGTGCAGGCAGTGTAGAAATCCATTGATGTTGTGTCTGTTGCCTTCTACTTCTTCGATGATTGGAGAGGTCGAAGGATTGAAACTTTCTTGAAACGTTTTTAGGAAAGTCAGAAGAATGGTAAAAGAAAGAGGGAGGGTATCTCCACTCCTAACTGCACAGCCTGTCCATCTCATCTGAAAAGGCTCACCAGAGGCGCTACTGGGATAAGGAAAAAGGATACAGGAGAAGCCAATATCGAGTATAAACATTTGTGGGTGAATACTCCAGGGCTGTCCTCTCACTCGCAGGCTCCATCTTAGTGGAACACATCCTTATTCTCATTTGGTAGCTATAGAGGAACGTTTGTTTTTTGCTTAGTTCTATCTAAATTACAAATAAGATGGAAAAATGTACACATGGTTCATCTTCACTAGCTCCAACTGATTGAGGTGCCGCTTGCCAATGTAGATCATCTTAAAGATATTCTTTCATATATGAGTTGCTGGGGAGTCCATAGTTATTCTCCTGACATTGACTAGCGATCCACTATTAATTTGTCATGTATCCCCCTTTTTGTTTATATTAATTAGCTTGATTTGGATCTGAAAGATTTATTTATTTTATGTGGAATATTTAGAGAACACAATCCTGTTGCTATAAACAGTAGAGTACTAAATATAGCAACAAAGGTACTTGACCCGCCTGCAGGGTCACAGAAAAAACTTTAGGGTGTTTACATCGGCCCTCATTTTGAGATGGGTGGCAATTGGGAGAGGAGATCCTGGGGCAAGAGTTACCGATTCTAACAGGTATCTCCAACCTTGGGGCAAGCCATCCCAAGTTTCCGGGACCAGAATGGGGAGGAACATGCTGAACCCAGGACTAACTAGTTCAATTCTACATGCTGTAGCGATTCAAGCAGGAGGAAATTGCATGCAAAAACACATTTGGTTTTACAGAGGTGCTGTCACACAACTGAATTGAGCATACAATACCCCCACAGAGATATTGCTTTACCTGACACAAAATGAAGGACCTATTGGGGATTGTGTGACTTTGTTGAGTGGAGGGAGGAGGGGGTAAATGTATTGGAGAGTCTTGAGATCGTTCCTGAACAACTAATGGGAGGACTATGACACTGGGAGAGGTCCTCTCACAGGTTTGGGGCATACGATCTAATGGTGTATTTTTTTTTTTCAGAATAAACCTAACAGAAGCAGAGTATGAAAGTATTTTCAATTCAATTAATGGGTAAGTGTTGTTTTTGGTATAAGCTACTGCCGAGTCTTCATTTTGAAATCATTCTTATTAACTTTCCTACTTCTGAGTAATATTGTTAGTTATATTTCTCATTTGAAAATGTATGTTGTTGTGCGTGTTAGGATCATGTATCTCTCAACTCAATGCAGTGTTGTCAGAGGGGAAAAAGTGGAACCATAATTTTAAAATTCTTTAACACTGTAGCCACACACTTAGGGTCATCATTTTATGAGTATGTGTAATTAGTGCAGGTGCAGCTAGTGGGTGAGGTGATACTAAGCAGCTGGTCTATATGTCTAGTTTCACCTACTTCCTAGGCTTCTTTCTTTGAGAATCCTTTGACTTAGTGGAAATATTTACTTCCCCTGATGCTACCTGTTTTCTGTCAGATATTTTCCTCGAGTTGGGCGGTTTATGTTGAATTTGCACACATGTTGAAGTTTCTGTTGAAACGTAGTTTTCACGATGGACTATACTCAGTGCAGTATAAATCGGCTTTCTTTGCTTACCAGAAATGCAGACATCTTCTTGTTGAGTTTTAGATTCCTCATCCTATATTAACCTCAATATTAGTAAAGGTGCCACATCTTTGCTAATGTTTTGCCCACAGTATTCAAAAGCTAAAGGGAACATTACAACAACACTGCCAAGTGGCAACACATAACGGACTCGGGAACAATTTTCACTGTCTTCTTCATGCTCTAGTAGCCTTCAATCGCTCCTCATAATGACGTGCTGCATAATCATTTAGTCAAGCAGCTCTTGGGATTGGGACCCCTCTTCCAACCCGGGGTTGCTTGCTGGAGGGGGGGTCCTTCTCCCCCCCCCCCTTTCAAGAAGAACGAAGAAGGAGGCCCATGACAGATCATTGTGAGATGGATGAGGGATGACTAAGCACACCAATATCCAGGTACGTCCAATCAAACTGACTGGGATACCTGTGCATAACTATATAACTGTGTACAAGATTCTAAGCTGGACCCTCTTCTCAAAGTTAGAGTAGTGATCCACCCATGATCCTATGCATACATGGATGGTAGCTCTAACATGTTGCCCACTGTCCTTTTCCTGCCTCTTAGAAGCTAGATGCATTTGGCTTCTTCAAGACAGATCTTGAGCAGTTGAGTCCTTGATGGTGATGTCATCTTTCCTGTGATAGTCCGTCGAGTGCAGAGACCCTACCGCAGCTGTATCCCCGCTTGGTGGTGCTGGACAGGAGCACAGGCCCTTAGCTTTTAATATACCTGTTCTTGATTTTCAGAGTGAATGGTCAAAATTATTTAGTACCACGGCATGATGAGTAAACATTTCTTTTTCAGGGTTTAGTGATAGAAAGTTGTATAACATCTGTAGGAAAATGGGTTATTGGTTTAGGGGGGTGAAAACCTACTCAAGCAGCAACCACAATTCTTGTCAGGATGAAACGTAAGCAAACGCCAAATTAACCTTTGCTTAACCCTTTGGTAGCTTGGCACAAAGCAGTCAAGCTTAACTTAGAGGCAATGTGGAAAGAGTTTATGTATTACACAAACAGTAATAAACTGAAAACACAATACAAGAAAAATCCCACACCAATTTAGAAAAATAGAGTACAATTTAATGCATTATTTGACACCAAAATGACAAACATTCCATTAGTACAACTATAGACATATAATGTTAAAGATGTAAGTGAAAATAGTCTCTAGAATCACAAAGCGCCAACTGTGGCTGTCTGGTTGCGCTAGACCAGGACATAGTCACTAGTTTAGATTGACCACTATGGAGAGCAGGCTAGATACAGGGACCAAGTTAGTCTCTGAACAAAGTACCTTAAATCCTGAATAGCGGAGCTTTGTGAGATCCTACGTCGAGGATGCGTTGCGCAGTGGCGGTTCTGAGGAATCTGTGGTACTGCGATGCAAAGTCCTGCATTGTTATTGGGATGCCACTGCCTCGGGGCTTGAGTTGGGAAGACTTGTGCCAAGGATGCATCCCGCAGCGGGGGTTCAAAGGAAGCTGCCGGGCTGCGATTTGAGATCCTGTGTCAGGGATGCATAGTACAGGTGCGGTTCCGATGGAGCTGCGACGCTGTGATAGGAAGTCCTACATCATCATCGAGGATGCCGTCAATGAGGGGCTTGTGATGTGTATGCCTGCATCGAAGATGCTTCGTGAAGTGGCGTTTCCGAAGAAGCTGTGAGGCTCCAATGTGAGGTCCTGCATCGGAGATGCATCACACAGCTGCGATTCTGAAGTGGTTGCAAGCAGGTGCATTGCACTCCATCGGTCCTGCTCACAGGACCACAGCTGGGCTGGCAGAGTACCTTCAAGCCCACTTTCAAGGATCCAGGACTGGGGGACATTACTTCGAGGGTAGGAATCAACGCAGACAGAGTCCAGGTGCTGAGTTTAAGGTGGTTGGAGCTTTTTCTGTCTCTGAGGCTCTCATCAGGAGACCAGCCAACTACCCCTTGGAGTGACTCTGATTGTTCTGGGTTCAAGATGCAGGTCCAGGCCATCTCACTCAGGCATCCGGGCAACAGGTAGCAGTCTTTCTTGCACAGCAGTCCTTCTGAGTTTTCCACAGGTCCAGAGGGGCTTGATGAGTTGGGTCTGATGGTCCAATATTTATACTTGGTGCCCACTTTGAAGTAGGAGAAGGTTCTGGAGGTTTCCAGCCCGAGGCGCTTGGAATTTGTTGCCTTCCTGCCTGTCTGGGGTCACAAAAGACAAGTGTCAAACCCCTTTGTGAGTGTGCTGGGCAGAGCCTTTGTGATGTGCAAGTGTGGTAGGTGACAGCTACTCCCCCACATGAATTCATGGCCCATCCTCCCAACACCTATTCCCACTGTGTGTCACTGTCTTGGAACAATACTCATAGTCCAGCTGCCTGCTACACCTAGTCATGTGACGTAGGATACAGTCTGCAGGCACCAAATGGTTGGGAAAAGAAAATGCCAAATTTCAAAAAGTGGCATTTTCTGAATTGTGACTTAAAATACAACTTCACAATTAAAGAGGGTTTTATATTACAATTCTTTAGACACCCAATCTGATATTCCATCCTGCTCCCAATCGAAAGTTACCACTTATTAAATGTAATAGGGTAACCCAATGCTATACTGTGCAAAAAGGATTTAAGAGTTTTTCACTACCAGGACATGTAAAAGTCAGAAGTACATGTTCAACATTTTAAATATACTGCACCCTACCCTATGGGCTATTTAGGGGTGGCTTGTATGTATCAAAAATGAAAGGTTTAGGCCTGACAACATGTTTATCTTGCCAGGTAGAAATGGCAGTTTAAAACTGCACACACATGCTCCATTGGCTGACCTGAAAAAGGTTTTTAAAAGGGTACTTGCGTGGGTGGCACAATGTGTGTTGCAGGCCCATTAGTAGCATTTAATTTACAGGCCCAGTGTACATGTAGTACCCCTTTACTAGGGACTTACAACAAGTAAATGAAATGTGCTGGTTGGGTATAAGCCTATCTTGCCATGGAGAGAGCACTGGCACTTTAGCACTGGTTAGCAGCGGTATAGCGTGTATTACCCTAAAGCCAGAAAAAACAAAGCTAGCAAAAAACGGAGGATGGAAGGTAAAAATTTGGGGGCAAACAATACCAAGAATGTCAGGTCCAACAACATCTATATTTGGAGCTTTGTCAAGCAGGTTCTGAGTTTTAGCACATCGTTGAGGAAGTCTTCCCATAAAGTTGCACACCTTTTTCCATATTGTTGGATGGTTACACCTTCTCTGACAACCAATGTACTCAGACACTGAAGGTGCAGATTGAAAACCGTGGCTGTTAAAATCAAGCCTCGAGCAACCTCCAATGTAACAGAGATTTTTCGGACATTAATTTCCCTATTTTGATTATTTGACGTCATTAGGAGATGAATGAGGAAAACAGTTGAGATAGTTTTCCTTAAAAAACAATTTGGTTTTCCAACATTGCAGTAAGGTTTTGGTGTTCATTTGCGTCAAATGATGTTGAGATTGATAAGGAGGCATGATTCGCCATTGTCCAGGATGTATTTGGATTGTCCAGAAGTTTGAGAGTGACTGTTTCAGTGCTTTGTCTATTGTGAAAGCCAGCATCGTATTCCACTAAGAACGTCTTTGTTGATGAAAAAGTTCATCCAATTGGGGATGCATCTTTCAATTGCATTACTGAACTGTGGTAAATGCATTCATTACCTCTTTAGCTACAGTCTTCCTACCTTTCGGGTTGTGGCAACCCCAAAATTGTGACCTGTTGGACATCAGCCACTTGCTTCCTTTAGAAAGCTGATGGATCTGGGTTCAATATGGTTTCTCAATTTCCAGCCCTGTCATGCTTTGCAGAGATGCCAAGGAGTCAGTATGTCCCTGGGAAATTTTCTGTGTGTCTTATCAGCCTAGGGCTGAATTGTCAACACTATGCTTCCCCTGAGTCCTCCAGCTGGACTCCCTCAATATCATCCTCCCCCACTTGGGTGTAGGTAGGACAAGTCCAGCCCCTCATGTCTGTCTTCTGGCAGTTCCCTGATGGAATCTCTAGTGCACCTCAGTCTGACAGAATACATGGAATCATTCTCAATTATAGAGTTGCTCATCGTTCTCTCAAGTGTTCCTCGAATCAGGCACCCAGGTAGGCTTCCACACCGGGCCAGTCTCAGCTAAAGCCCGCTGTTTGCAGTGATCCCTGGCAACAGTAAGTGATCATCACATGCTTAGACTTGGACACTCCTTGAGGCCTAGCCTATGATCACCCTCTCGATTATGCCAGTAAGCACAGGGTCACTATACTTATGTTGGTAAGGAGTTAGGGGCTCAGTCCATCTAAGTAAAAATAATATGCCAATATTTGAAGTTCAAATGTATTGCATTGTTAACATTATTTAGCGAATCTTTTTGTCAGTGGTTTCTTGATTCCATATGCTTTATTTTTCTTTGGTAATTTGGCTGCCCACATTGTTTTGTTTTTATTACATAGCCTAAACTTATTATTGAAATATTTAACAAGACATTAGGAAGCATATGAAAGTAGCACAATTAAAGCAACATAGGGGGCACATCTCCTTTATGAACTTTTAAGATCTGCATCCTCAACATTTCATTTGTGATTTGGAGACGGTCACAAATCCTCACAAAGAATTTTCTGACTCTTAAAAGGGCTTGGGTAAATAGTAAAAATGTATTTTGCGGGTGCAGAACTTGTGAAATTGTGAATCACAAGCTTTGCAACAGTAAAATACTTTTTAAATTCAGTTTTTTAAAAAAATGTATTGAATATACTTAGCAGTTTGAATTGCCATTTATGCTTTCATTATGCTTAAACCTTTGTTTTGGACTTCTCCTTGAGCTGTACTTTGAGCTCTCAGAAAAAGAAGAATACAGTCTTTAAGCTTTCGTTTTTGGATCGGTATACCTCTCTATGATTCCAGCTCGACCATGGCATCCAGAAACTGTGACAAACACTTTTTAAAGCAAGGGCTTTCCTTCTTACAAATGATGGAAAACATATATTTTTGCTAATATACCTTCCCAGTTATTATTTTCTCAATAACCATACATATTTTTGCCTCTCCTTTATGCGCCCGCTTTATTTAATTAACTGAATTAAAAAAAGAATTGTATTGTATTTATTTGAATAGTTTTATTTTGTTTTGAACCTTTACTCTTTTTGAGAAACGCTGTCCTGCTCTGCTGTGTGCTCTCAAACCGCAACCAGTACAAGTTAACTTAATTCTGACCCTGGTGGTGCGAGACTTGTTCCCTTGACAGATACATTTGGGGCCAGATGTACGAACATTTTATTTTGTGAGTGTCTGGTTGCAATTATTTGTGACTAGCAATTAAAGACTTGTAAAATGAAATGTACTTATGTGTCTCAGATACATTCGCGACTCCCAAATGGGTCACAAGGGACCTGCCTCATCAATATTAAGCCTGGCACCATGCACAGGGCAAGTGGGCACTGCTTCCTTTCTGCCGCTCGAGTAGATTTTTACTCGAGCAGCAGCTTTCTTAACGCAAACGGACGGTTTCTCAACGTGAGCGGTCGCGAGCATACGCGACCAATCGCAATGAGAAATCTGATCGCCTGCGCTGAGAAATCTCTCAGGGAGGTTGATTTTCCACGCTCGCCAACTCGATGTTGATGATCGCAAACGAGGAAAAATCTCGCTGGGAGGAGGATTTTCCTTACTCGTGCTCACCAACTTGACGTTGACTAATGCGAGCAAGGAAAAAAACTCTGCTATTCGAAGCAGAGTTCTTCGGAACCCCGCGAGCTCCGCATAACGTGGAGTGTGGAAAACTCTGCAAACTCCGAAAGTGGAGCACAGTTCGCCGCCCAGACCTAATTAATATTCATGGGGCAGGTCACAATTTGCGACCCATTAAGGAATGGGCAATAACACAGGGATGGTGGCCTGCTGCGGACCGCAGACCACCATATCTGTGTTTGCTTTCAAATAAAGCAACGTACTCTTTTTTTAAGAAATACAGCCTGTTTTCCTTAAAGAAAAACCGTATCCGTTTCAAAAAGAAGAATGCAACATTTTAGTTGAATGTTTTAAGGGTAGGCAGTGGTCCGTGGCACCACTGCCTGCTCCTTAAAATATTTTCGCTACCATTCACAAAGGATAAGGGGTGGACCCCTTCCCGTTCGTGACTGGCTTACTGCCTACTTGAAGTAAACTGTGCTTGTTTTACGATTCAGGTCTCACAGGAATTGTACATCCCCGTGCGACTCACTATTAGGAAGGGATGCCCTTGGCATGTCCATTCCTAATATTGATTCACAAAGACTATTTTGTGAGCTGGTAATAGGTTACCGACTTGCAAAATAGGGTTGGTACATTCCAAATGGCATTTTAGGAGCCTCAAACGGCCTGAATCTCCTTTTGCGACTGTTAAAAACCTTCGTACATCAGGTCCTAAAGCTTTCTCTATTCCAAATTCCAAATGAACCTCATGCTCTTTCTTTACCACATTTTACGCCTCATTTAGCATTTGAAGGAAACAGAATTCTCCAATTTCTGGAGGAAACTATATACAAAGTAGAATCCACTGAATTTCTTTCACCAACAGGATATTATTTTGCAACTGGAGGATTTTCAGTTCCCTCCAAAATATAAGTGCAGCCCTTTGTCTCTCTGCATTCTTCATGGCAATATTAGTTGTCTATTGAGCTGTGTTCACTGTAATGGGCGTGCCTGCCTTTGCGTTTGTATCTGTGGGTATCCAGTCTGCCGCTTTAACCCCTTCGCTGCGGCGGGAATTCCGCCGCAGCGCTGGGGGTGCGGGGGGGCAGCACGGTGGCGCTGTGCTCATGACGGAGCCACTCCGTCATGAGCCACGGTTGAGCTGTACTCATGACGGAGCGGTTCCGTCATGACTCCGCCCAGTTGCGTTGTCCCCCCGCACAGGAGGGGAAACAGCGCCGCGTAGGCGGAGCGGCCGCCAACGGCCGTGACATGACGGAACCGCTCCGTCATGAGCACACGGCAACCGTGGCTCATGACGGAGCGGCTCCGTCATGAGCGGGGAAGGGGTTAAGCAACAGTTTCCTTGCTGACAGTTCAATGTGATTTAAGAACCAGCTAGTGAAACTCTTTCGTACCATTTTTCAGAATACTGTTTCCAGGAGGTGGTGTTGATCTTAAGACATCTGGATATGCCAGGGCTGCTCATACATTTTACAAGCTGGCACTCAAGGTAAGGCTGATTGATCTGCAAAGACAATCTGAAATGAAGGTAATTAATACAAACTGTTAATCATTTTGTTAAAAAGCTATATAAAAACAGTGTGCTTTTTATTTATCAGAAATATACAGCTAAAGCTGTATCATCCATTTTGATTATTTGTGTGTCCTAGTCTTTATGCTGCTTAGGTGAAAACCTCCTGTCTTGCTGGAAAAAATTAGCCGCTAGTAGTTATAGTGTAACATGTGCCAAAAGGCATTCGTATAAGAGGCCATCAGCATAGAGTATCTGTTATGAAGTTGTAAAATGGGCAATGTAACAATCTTAGCCCTATGCTAGCATGGGAGGGTGTCGGGCATGGCTGTAATTTATTGTTCACCGCCAGATGCTATTTCAACCCTTTGGAGTTTACCAAGCATCTCCTTTGACTGCTGACATGCCACAAGTTCTAGGAAGCAGTGGTTCACCAGGTACTCCTTTCTTATGATTTTTTTTATATGATTAACCTTTCATTTACTACACTCAACAAATGGAAAAAAACACAATCAAAGTTTTCAACAGCAGAAGGTTTACTGCAGAAATTCATAACAAGCATTAGAAATTCAATAGATCTCGCATTTGTTCGAGTTGGAGCTATTGGCATTGTAAATGTCAATATCATAAACGTGCACACAGACATGCACACATTCAGAAATACATCCAGCTGCATACACACACACATGCAAACACAGACGCATACATACACACAGACACAAGCGCATACATACAAACACACACACGCGAACATAGACATACACATAAACAAGTATGCACATACATATACAGTATTAACAAGGGGCGATACATCTACACACACACACACTCATGCACATCTACAAGCACACAGACGCAAGCACTCCTACATACCTATGCACATATGCACACTCAGACTAACGCACGTATGCAGGTATGTTTTGTTGGGACATGATATGATACCGGACTAACTGTTAAGTCTGTATTTTCAGTGGAGCTCTGCAGCTACCTTTAATTTTTAAAGCAAAACACAGATCAGTTTCAGGGTGTGTGGGGCCTTTCCTTATACAATTTAGAGTCTGCGGAAGATGAGTTGAAGACAGCATCCTTGCAACCCAGGCTGGGTTGTCCTGGCTGAGACTTTGCCATCTTGCTTAAACATAACATATATATATATATATATATATATATATATATATATATATATATATATATATATATATATATATATATATATATATATATAATTCACTGAAAAAACCATAGATTTCACACACGTTATAGTTAGGAATTAGCATTTAAAAAACCTTGCTAATTCAATGAAAAAACCATAGGTTTCACACATGTTATAGTTAGCTGGAAATTTTACTGATAAAAAACCAATGAAATTCCCCCGTTATAGTTACTGTAGGCAACTATAACTCACGCGACCGCAATCCTCTGCTGATGCTAATACTGTATTTAGACACTTATTTGCCCATGTCTTCTTCCATTACATTTTAGCTATACATATTTTACAAATTTTTTTTTTTCATAAAGACACATATGTCATCACCAGAGGATTACGGTCGCGTGAGTTATAGTTGCCTACAGTAACTATAACGGGGGAATTTCATTGGTTTTTTATCAGTAAAATTTCCAGCTAACTATAACGTGTGAAACCTATGGTTTTTTCATTGAATTAGCAAGGTTTTTTAAATGCTAATTCCTAACTATAACGTGTGTGAAACCTATGGTTTTTTCAGTGAATTTGTACGTTTTTTTAAATGCTAAGTTACTTTACGCCATTCGTGGCGTGCACGCCCACTTAACGCAGTTCGTTCCGTGCGCGCACGGTGCGCTTCGCGCACCGTGCGCGCACAGTGAGCACGCGGTGCACTTCACGCACCGCGCGTCCACTTTACGCAGTTAGTGCCGTACACGCAAGGTGGGCACGCAGTGCGCTACGCGCACCGCGTGCCCACGTTACGCACCGTGCGCACATGGAGGACATATTATGCGCTTCCTTGTGATAGGTAATCTGTTAAATTTAATTTGTAAGTGATGAGAATAATATGCCATGCACAGAGAGTGTTTTTTTTTTTTTATTAAAATTTTTAGCGTAAGCGCACCGTACGCGTACGGTAAGCGTAATCTGCGAAATTTTCAAAAAATAAAAATTTACAGTTTTTGGCCTTGGGGGATCTTTGAGGACTCAACTAACATGGCTATGTGCATGGGCGCTGTCTAAACAGCCCCTTTATATGTTTTTTGCCTTTGTTTACAGCCCCCCCCTCAAAGTGCGAGAGAGAAAATGGCGGCCGCCGCTTCCTGGTTTCGACCGATTCGAATGTTTACTTAGATGTAACAGCCAATCAGAATCGCGCTCGCGCACGCCACCGTACGCGTACGGTAAGCGTACCGTAAGCGCACCGTAAGCTGGCTCAGATATATATATTGATTTAAAGGCTATTTTCTCAGAATCTACTGAAAAGATTTACACCAAACCTACAAAAGGCACTTCCTTGACCTGAGGACTACCTCTCTGCCAAATTTCTAGTAATTCTGTTCAGCCGTTCGGGCTGTAGCCCTGTCTAAAGGTCCTATGGAAAAATGCATGGGAAAAACGCGTTTTGGGACCCCCCTTTTATCTCAGCCCCCGCTTGACGAATCACCCCCGAGACTTTCAGGGTAGGAGCGGAGCGTAGCGCCCCACCTATTTTGAAAAATTCGCGAGGATTCGTCGACCGGCGCCAAAGTTATTCAAAATAGAATGTTGCGGATTTCCTATGGAAACGTGGTCCTAACTATAACTACCTACTGGCGACCGCCAGTAGGTAATATATATATATTTTCGCTTAAAAAACCATAGGTTTCACACATGTTAGGTGGACATTTCACTCGTAAAAAACCAATGAAATTCCACCGTTATAGTTAGTTCAGATAACTATAACTCGCGCACCCGCAATCCAGTGCTCATGACGTCACATATTTCATCACTCATGACATGGTCAGTGGCATCACTGATGACCTCATCCTTGTGATAGAGTGGCGGTCGCACGAGTTATAGTTATCTGAACTAACTATAACGGTGGAATTTCATAGGTTTTTTACGAGTGAAATGTCCACCTAACTATAACATGTGTGAAACCTATGGTTTTTTAAGTGAATTTGTACGTTTTTTTTAAATGCTAATTTTTAAAAAAAAATTTTAATGGTTTTTCACCGTGCGCGCACCGTGCACGCACCCCGCGATTTAAAATAAATAAATAAATAAAATGTTTTTTCACCCTTCGGGGTCCTTTAGGGACCCCCTGACAAAGGCTAGGGGCTCAAGAACTCTCTACCCTGCCCCCTTTTCACGTTCGCCACCTCTCTTTTTCACTCTCGCACCCACAACAAACAAAATGACGGCCGACACTTCCTGATGTCGACCGATTCGAACGTTGACTGACATGTAACCACCAATCAGAATTACGCTCGCGCACGTTAGGGTGCGCGTACCGTGCGCGGCTATAGATATTTATGTGCTTTAACTGCAATTTTCTCAGGAACTACTGAACAGATTGACTCCATATATGCAAAAGGAACTTCCCTGACCTGAGGACTACCTCTCTGCCAAATTTCAAGTAATTCTGTTCAGCCGTTTGGGCTGTACCTTCGACTAAAGGTCCTATGGGAAAATGCATGGGGAAAACTTGTTTTGGGACCCCCCTTTTTTCTCGGCCCCTGCTTGAGGAATCACCCCGAGACTTTCAGGGTAGGAGCTGAACGGAGCGCCCCATTAGTTTTGAAAATTTCGCGAGGATTCGTCAACCGGCGCCAAAGTTATTCAAAATAGAATTTTCAGATTTCCTATGGAAACACGGTCCTAACTAAAACTATCTACTGGCGACCGCCAGTAGATAATATATATATATATATATATATACATACACTCACATACATATGCATACACCAACACAGTTCTACATAGTTACCCACACATGCACGCTCCTACAGATACACACACCAAAGCACAATCACACACACGTAGGCATGCTGGCGTGCAGTCGTACAGACATACACACAGACAAGTATGCACATACATATATGCGCATACACACACATAAGCACAATCAAACATGCACAGTAACAGATAATATTCAACCGCATATGAAAAATCACACATGTATGTTAGATACTGGTTCTGTTTTCCTGAAAGTTGTAAGTAAGATTTCATGGTGAACTCTGATGACTCCCACATAACTGCCACAATCCCGATGCAACGGAGAGCGCAAAGCTGTGCATCCGTGACACAATTCCCCAGCCAGCCCAAAGAGAAAAAAAAGAGTTCCCCAAAGAGAATATATGTGTGTCATGTAGAAATGTATACACTATGGAAGTTCTGCAGGTGACAATGGAGGATCAGGAGTGTTCACCAGCAACTATGAACCAAGATGAAAGCGGACTACATGATTATAGCCATACAGCAGACATCCTCTTACCATGTCCCCTTACAGCACCTGGGTGAGGCCACTTTTGCCAGGTCGATTAATTCTTAACATCGCGTGGTAACATAACAGGTGTATTTTGTAAAGCGCACGATTATCCATAGGTGTCCTGGCGCTGAATAACAGATGTTTATTGTTACCCAACTCAATGGTACTCATTTTATTGACCTCAGATGGATGAAAGGCTGAGTGGACCCGCCGGGATTTGAACCTGTGACCATGAGGTCGAACACAGGCCCCTGCAGTGGCTGCTTTAGTCCACTGAGCCACCAGACCTGTCAATGGTAGGGAAAAAACGCTCATCCTTTGGTAGCCCTGGATTGAAATAAAGCACTGGTTTATTGCACATGCCTGGGGCTCTCTATAGAAACGTATACCACTTTAGGTATCTTTGAATATTAGCTTGTACTAGCGAGGTATAATGGTCTCACAGACAAGCCTGCCCCCATTTGTGGGTCGCCTCTGGTGCTGGGGGGCAGGAAGGCCGCCAATGCTAAGAGTTATATCTGTTCTCCCTCACGGGGATACAATCTGCCCCCTTTTCCCCTTCAGCAATAGTGTAATGTTGCTTATCACTAAATAACAGTGTTTTCTCACACGCCGCCGTACTTTAAGAAGAAGTGCAGTGGCAGTCGGCTAGTTATAATAATGAAGCGCGGCGGCAGTCACGCTCATTAATGAAGCGTGCAACAGTCGGCTAATTATAATAATGAAGTGCCACGGCAGTTGCGCAGCCGAAGCGGGAACAAAACATGCAGCGATTACCCATAAATGGACGTGCCAAAGAAGAAATAGTACCTGCATCAACACACACGGCCATTAGTTAAGGGGAATTAATATGTAGTTGAGCGGTGTTTCTGAGCTCCAAACGGAAGTGATGTATCTGGAGTGTGAACCAATGAGCAGGCAGCAAAGAAGAGCGATGCTGAAGTCAACCTATGGTAAGCAGCCGGCTTAATTACACTTCGTATACAGCATGTCTTGCAGACAGCGCATGTGCGCTGCCTAGGTTCGACCTAAAAACGACAGAACATCAGCAAACCTCCACAAATCCACTATGATATTGAACCATGGGCAAAATGTACAAATAGGCGTCAAGATAAAGACAAGAATGCTAGCATGTTCAGTGTCTGCAGTGATCACACATAAAGCAAACAATAACAGTAACATTGTGTGTATATATACATGAGCCAACAAATGACATTGGGACAATAAATAATACAGACTTAGAAATTCCTGTTCTCAGCTCAGTCCTTAGTCAGCGTAGCTTCAAGGGGGGTGTTTGGCGTATGACACCCCCTCCAAATAAATGATTTATTGGCTTGTTAGTGGAGTCTGGGGAGGCGGGGTCTGGTCTCCTATCTCTTTGTTGGTTTTTCTCATTGTGAGCCAAGAATGAAATAGAAAACAGTGACTTTTGATGTAAAGGTATGAGAAAGAACAGAGACAGAGATACCCATCTGGTGGCTGAATTTCAAAATGTGAAACCAGATGTTGTGGAATGAATCCAACTTCCCTTCTTGTTCAAATCGTGTGATTCTAGTCAAATATTTTATTGCACAGAGCCTGCTTTTACTTTATCACATATAAGCTCACTTTTAAATACTTGATTTCAGGACGTGCACTGAACAAGCACTTCTTATTACTGATTTAATTGACTGTAATGTTGTTCCATCTGTGATAAAACTCTAGGTCACATATAGGGTTTACATGACTATGGACTTGCCTTTGAGTTAACTACTAGCATTGTAATTGGCGGGGAAGAACCATAAATGTTTCTTAAAACTTTTAATAATATATGTCTATGCAGTGATCTGATCTAATGCACTGAGCTGAAATGTTTCTGCATGTTATATAAAAGCACTTTTTTTAATTTTGAATCAGACGCACACTCTGTCTGCATTGTGTGTTTGCCATCCTCACACCACCCAGTGCTATTACTGCCAACAACTTTCCAGGAGGACTCTACGTGACAGGGAAAGAATCAAGCTGCATGCCATGCAGGAGAAAGGACAAGGATCTGCAAGTAGCCTGGAAGGCAACAAACAACTTTCTAAAGAGCCCTGCTCTCAAGCATGGTCTAAGCATAGAAAAAGTGAAAGAAAAGGCATAAGAAGGAGACACCGGTCTGCCTCACTGTCGAAGAAGAAATCAGCCTTGAATATACCTCTATGCTCACTGTCGTATCAAAATTATTGACAGGAAGGGCTTTGCCATGACCGACATCGGAAGAACAGTCGCCGACAACACAGTCGACCTCAGGCCCATCGGCTAATACAAAGTCGACATGGAGAAGATCGTTGTCGCAAATGGCACTAAGTAAGTCTAAATCTAAACTTGAGTCAGCGTCGAGAACATCGCTGCTGCACCAATCGACGTTGACAATTCCACAACGACGGTCTAGGTCGGGTTCCCCACTGACGGCAAAACACAGGCATTCAACCTTGAGGTTCTCCTCTCCGCGCAGGCATGAATGGTGGTCGTCGAAAACCACTCCGACAGCAAGTCATAGACACTCAGCGTCGAGAGCCTCACCTTCATCTAGGCTTGGACACTCGATGTTGAAGCCCCCTCCAACATTGGGCCATAGACACTCAACGTCGAGAGCCTCACTCAAATCTAGGCTGAAATGTTCGACATCAGTCGAAGACACTCAGCCTCTAGGAGATTGACGTCGAGACCGTTGTCTTTCCATGCTTCTCTACCAGCAAAAAGACTGAGAACTTCTGACTCACCTGCACCAGCGTCGAGCTAGGTGCAAGTTGTGGATTCGCAGAGATCGAGATCTAGAGGGTCAGCGTTAAAGAGAACAACATCCTCTCCAGACTTTAGGATTATGCAGGTTTCACCAACAGACATTACCGGTTAATCTCTCACAGAGGTGGCTGAAGAGTGTGAAGGAGTGGAGAGTGCGAAGATGAAGTCCATGATCGGGCTACTCTCAAACATCTTTGCCGTCTCGAATCTCCACTGGGGTGGCTCATCCAGCTACACTGGTCACAAGATCTCCTCAAGGGTCTCCATGACTGCCATGGCCTACTTCACCAAGAAGACCTCAGTCTAGAACCCCACATAGGCGATCTCCTTCAAGGTCCCGTCAGCCGCAATCCTCCAGACCTCGGGGAAATAGACACAGGTCTCCATCCTGGTCTACAGACACTTTGAGATCCTCTGTAGAAGAATATTTGCCTACACTGTCTGCAAACCCTCCTGCAAGAGTTTCAACAGTGGGTGATATCATCATGTTTAGTGAGGTTCTAGGTAAAGATGCGGCAAAGCTTATAATTGAGATGCCAACTGCAACCACCTCGGCATCAATCATATTTGAAACTCTGCATCACAGATCGTGCACTAAACCTCTAATTCAACTGATACCTGGGCTACTTGAACCGGCTCTTCAAAGCTTTCTTACACTGGCATCAGTAGGGTCAGCACTATCGTGCATTGCCAAAAAATACAAAGCTCCAGACCAGGGTCCACTTTTTCTGAGATCTGATACTCTTCCAGACTCAGTCATAGTGGCAGCAGCAAGAAAAGCGCCCCCAGGGGCGTCTTCCTCCACATTGCCACCTGACAAGGACAGTAAGCAGATGGATTCCCTTGGGGAAAAGGATGTGTAGCACCTCTGCTTCATATATGAAAGTCGCTAGTGCCTCAGCACTTCTGGGAAGGTACGATAGAGTACTATGGGACTCCCTCTTAAGATTTATGGAGAAACTACCAAGAGAAGATTAGCAGGATTTCCAGGAAATCCTCCAGGAAGGAGGATTGGTGGCAAACCAGGTAATAAGTGCAGCAGCGGATGCTTTGGACCTGGGGGCTCATGGATACTCCCATGGCATCTGCGTTAGGCGCTTCTCTTGGCTACAGCTTACGGGTCTGAAAACTGAAGCCCAACACAGGATTCTTAACCTGCCCTTCAGTTGGTCTTCACTGTTCGGCACGCATGCTGATGATGAGATGACCAGAATGAAGTCTGAACTTGACAGAAGGTGGTGGGCCTAGAGAAACGCAAAGACTTTAGGCACAGATACCACTCTTACGACCATTGCCAGTATCAACAGAGGGTTCAAACCCCCCCCCCCTGGGCCTCGCAACTGCATCCAGGTCTCATTATCAACTGCTTCGACCAGGACAGGGACGGGGACCTTCCAAACAGTCAGCTTGCTCTGCTAAGCAGCAGACAAAGCAATACGCGCTTGCTTCCCCCAGCTCTGTTTGACACTCCGGTGGGGGAAGTTTAATGGTGCATCTGGACGAGTGACACAAAATCACAAAGGACACATGGGTGCTAAATATTATGCAGAATGGTTACTCAATCAGATGCAAATCCCCTCCTCCAGCAGACCCTCCTCGAAGATCATCGGTCCATCAACAAGAACAGCTTCGGGCGGAGGTAACCATCCTTAAGAAAAACAAGCCATCGAAAAAGTTTGCTGGCCACAACAACGACAGGGGATTTACTCTCACTACTATCTTGTTTTAGAGAAAGGTCCAACCACGGAGTACAGGCCTATACTCAATCTCAGACTCTTATAGAAGGTAGTCCGCAAAGGAATTTGGCTCTACATCAAATTGCTCCACATCTTCATCAAGGAGACTGGATGTACTCCATCGACCTTCAGGAATCGTTTTTTCATTTACCGTTTTCCCGGAAACACTGGAAATTTCTACAGTTTCAGGTGGCATTAGAGCACTTCCAGTTCAAGGTCCTTACTTTCAGGCTGAAGTCAGCCCTTGCACGATCTCAAAATGCATGGCGGTGGTAGCAGCTGTTCTATGAAAGCAAAAAATCTTCATCTATCCCTGTCTGGACGACTGCTTGCTCAAGAGTGCTTCACCCTGTGTACTGCAAGAACACCTACAATCCTGCATTCGAGTATTAAGTCGGTTGGGCGTGTACGTTAACTACAAAAAGTCCATTCTCAATCCAACCAAGAGGATTCACTACCTAAGTGCGGTTCTGGACACTGCAGATGTAGGAGTGTGTCCAGACGAGAGGTTAGCCTCAAACAACAACAAATGTCACACACTCCTCCGCACACCTCATGCCTGGGCCAGACAAGTATCCTCTCTGCTGGGTTCCATGGCTTCCTGCATCGCAAATGTGACCTCTTCAGCAGGCATTAGAGGATCAGTGGTCTCAGATCTCGAACCGCTGGTAGGACCCTATAACTCTTCCTCAGATAGTCAAAGAATCCCTGAAATGGTGGATGCAACATCACCATTTGTTGAAAGGATTCCCCTTCCATCAGGATCTTCCCAGCCAGACCCTCATCACGTATGGGTACCTCTAGGACTGGAGAGCACACATGGGTTCTCCCCAAGTTCAGGGGATGTGGTCAGTAACGGAGAAGGGATACCACATCAGTATGTTGGAACTAAGAGCTGTACACCTAGCGCTCAACTCATTCTTCCGTTCCATCTAGGCACGCTCCCTGTCAGTTCAGGCAGAAAATAACAGAACCATGTAGTACCTAAACAAACGGGGAGGGACCAGGTCAAGACCACTGTTGCAGGAGGCCCAAGCCATTTGGAAATGGCTACTGGTGAGAAAATTGACCATATCTGCGATCCACCTACCAGATACCCTCAATTTGAACATGGATTCACTAAGCCGCAAGTTTGTTGAAAAGCACGACTGGGTGCTAAACAACAAAGCCGCACAGGACATTTTTCAATGATGGGGTTCTCCAAACATCGATCTCTTTGCAGATACAACGAACACAAAATGCCGCGCCTTCACATCCAGGTTTCCCCAACCAGGCTCTCGAGGGAATGCACTTTTGATCGATTGGCCAGATACATTACTCTACGCTTTTCCACCAATTCTGCTCATACCACTGGTGATCAACAAACTCTCCAGATCCAGAACCAAGATGATACTGATCGCACCAGGTTGACCTCGTCGGTGGTGGTATCTGGACCTTCTTTACCTTTCTGAGACACCACACAGGCGGTCCGGAATATTCTGAAAGAAGCGAGGAGACCATCTAGGTGGAAGGCATACGCTTTCAAATGGAAGCGCTTCTACCTATGGCCATAATCCCTTCCTTGGACAGGAACAGGTTATTCTCACATTCCTTTTGTATTTGGCTAAATAAGGTCTCCAGTTAACTTTGATAAAAGTGCACTTGGCAGCAATTACAGCATATAGAAAATCGCCCACTCAGGTTTCTTTTTTCTCATATGCCAGTGGCTAAAGACTTCCTTGAAGGGCTGGAAACGTCTATCCTCTGGTTTGGTCTCCCTCTCCTTCTTGGGAGCCCAATGTAGTCCTTTCTACATTGATTGGTCCTCCCTTCGAACCCATTCACAAAATTCATCACTGTAGCACCTGACGTGGAAGGCCGCTGTCTTAGTGGCAATTTTCTCTGCACGCAGAGTTAGAAAGATCCAAGCGCTATGTTCTAAAGAACCTTTTCTCATTTTCCATGCTAACAGAGTTGTCCTGAGAACCAACCCTAGTTTTCTGCCTAAGGTTGTTTCTCAGAAATTTACCCATTGTAGAGATATGTAAAGCTGCTACGTGGCGATCAGCACACACTTTTGCTCACCACTACTGTCTAGATTCTGCTACTCAGGCGGATGCTCAGTTTGGGCAAACCTCTTTAAGGAATCTGTTTGGTAATTTAGCCTCAGGGTGTACTAGATATAGTGGTGTACGCCAGCAGGATTCTGGAGATGGGCTTGCTATTCTATTCAGTGCTTATAACCATTGATGAGTATTCCCTGGAAGAGAATGATAAGTTACTCACCTGTAATCCTAGTTCTCTTCCAGGGGTATACTCATCAAAGTAAAAAGCAGCCCTCCCACCTCCCCATACGAATACCAATAGCACTCTGTCTCCTTACCTTTACTACACAGTGTAATACACCGAAAGAAAGACCTGACCTAACTGTCGCCTGTGGGGCATGATGATTAGGTTGGAGGTTTTGGAGGTCTTAAAGACACAGCACCAATTTTAGCCTGTAGTGTTTTCTCTATGCAGCCTATGGGCTAACTGCCTGCTATTACCTTGCCTTTTTCCTAGGAAATAAAGGCTATGTTGAAACAGTGAAAGAGTGTATGTTTCTATGTTACAGAAATGTTAAATAGATATGTATTATTTTAAATGAAAAATACAATGCAATTTTGCCTATTTGTGTGTGTATATATATATATATATTCACTTAAAAAACCATAGGTTTCACACAAGTTATAGTTAGCTGTACATTTCACTCGTAAAAAACCAATGAAATTCCACGTTATAGTTAGATCAGGTAACTATACCTTGCGCCCCCGCAATGCACTGCTGATGACGTCACATATTACATCACTTATGACATGGTCAGTGACATCACTCATGACATCAATGATGACATCTGAAATGACACATTGTGCATTGCGGTCGCGCAAGTTATAGTTACCTGATCTAACTATAACGTGGAATTTCATTGGTTTTTTACGAGTGAAATGTACAGCTAACTATAACTTGTGTGAAACCTATGGTTTTTTAAGTGAATTTGCAAGGTTTTTTAAATGCTAATTCCTAACTATAACGTGTGTGAAACCTATGGTTTTTTCAGTGAATTTGTACGGTTTTTTAAATGCTAAGTTATGTATTTATTTGTAATTTTTGTGCGCACGGTGCGCTTCGCGCACCGTGCGCGCGCTGTGGGCACTCGGTGCCCTTCGCGCACCGAGCGCCCACGTTGCGCATTTCGTACCGTGCACGCCTCGCCATTTTTTACAAAATATCAATTGTTTTTTTCTCCCTTGGGGGTCCTTAGATTTATATATTAAATGTGATTGTTAATTATTATTTTTTTTTTTTACCGTACGCGTACGGTAAGCTTACCGTACGCGCAATCCGCGATTTTTTTTTGTAATTATTAAATTTATTTTTCATACTTTTTGGTCCTTCGTGAACCCCCTGATGAACGCTAGGGGGTCTGCAACTCTCTTCGTTGCCCCCTTTTCATGTTATCAACCTTTGTTTTTCAGTGCGAGAGACAGAAAATGGCGGCCGATACTTTCTGATTTCGACCGATTCGAATGTTTACAGTCATGTAACCACCAATCAGAATTGAGCTCGCGCACGGCACCGTACGCGTACGGTAAGCTTACCGTAAGCGCACGGAGCGCGCCTATAGATATATATATTGATTTAAATGCTATTTTCTCAGGACCTACTGAACAGATTTACACCAGACCTGCAAAAGGCACATCCCTGACCTGAGGACTACCTCTCTGCCCAATTTCAAGTAATTCTTTTCAGCCTTTCGGGCTGTAGCTCGGACTAAAGGTCCTATGGGAAAATGCATGGGGAAAACGCGTTTTGGGACCCCCCTTTTTTCTCAGCCCCCGCTTGACGAATCCCCCCGAGACTTTCAGGGTAGGAGCGGAGCGTAGCGCCCCATTAGTTTTGAAAAATTCGCGAGGATTCGTCAACCGGCGCCAAAGTTATTCCAAATAGAATGTTGCGGATTTCCTATGGAAACACGGTCCTAACTATAACTATCTACTGGCGACCGCCAGTAGATAATATATATATATATATATATATATATATATATATATATATATATATTATTATGTGTGTGTGTGTGTTTCACGTACTGCTGACTAGATTTGGGTTAAACATACATTAATATATGTATGCATTCTTGTATATGCTCTGAAAGTCCCGCACAAGGCCGAGACCTTTCAGTGCTTATGACTTTGATAAGTATACCCCTGGAAGATAACTAGGATTACAGGTAAGTAACTTATCCATTCCAACCAGTGGCAGTCGCTCAAGATTTGCGCTGTGTGGGTCTCTAGACAGAGGCCCATCTAATTCCTAATGCAAATCAGTACTGACCCTGTTCGCCATGGAAACAGTCCACCCCAAACCATAGTCATCCCACCCTCCACCCTGCAGCCCACTTCTGTTTTCTAGTTGGAAGATGTGAGATACACCCCCCCAGAATGTCACTGACTAAGCTATACCCCTGCATAGGTAAACATACAAGTCTGTGTACTGGCTGGTTCCAGCAAAACACATCTCTCCCTTGCATCCTCCAAAAGACATATAAATATTAATGTCACAGCCTGGTATTGTTACTTTCGTTTTGTGCCATTCACTTCTTGTTGCTCCCAAATAGCATTTCCCAGCTGGTCTACCAAATTAAGTGCACTAATTAAATCTTGATCGATGCCAATATTTGCAATGTTAAAAATCCTAAGCATCCTGGATAACTGACACTTCCTTTGTTGTCAATCTGTAACTATTGCTCAGAACTATCACTTGTTTTGTTGTTTGCTTTCTTAAGGCAAATGATAGAGGGGATTATTTCCCAATCTGGGGTACGTGTCTCGGATTTGAGCAGTTGACCTATATCACAAGTGGAGAGAATTTACTCACACTGACAAGCACAGAAGATGTTTCCTTGCCGCTGAACTTCACTGCAGGTAGGCTTCCATTAACACTGATCTACGTCACACCTAGCTTTGCTCATCTTTGTGTGTTAATGTTATCTTCAAACAACTAAGCGCGTGTGATGGACCAGTTCTTTATTTAGATGTTTCCATCCATCAGGTTCTCAAATGTGAATTATGGATCTTTCAAGCAATCTCAAGCAAATTGTTGCAAAGTGAGCTTCAAAGATCACTAATACCAGTGTGTTCAATGTCTAATTACAGCGTTTGTTCCTTTCTCACGCTGCTCGAGTGGGCTCTTTGGACTGCAATTTTAGATGTAGAAGATGTAGCAAAGGGGCTGGAGAAAGAATAGGAAAGGGAAGGGCATGGGTGAACTGCAGCGGAGCTTGAAATTTCTAGCTGGTTTATAAAACAAGACTGAAGATGTGGATTCTCAGTTTTGTAGAAGTATACAAGTTTTCTTCTCCTTGTCCTTCCATATCCCTTTCCCTTTCCCCTTCCCCGTCTCTTCTTTGATAGCTCAGATCCAAACCCCTCCACTACCTCGCTATCCTTCTGACCATGGCCATTGGTGGACATTGTCCTTGAGTACCAGGGTGGACAGGCCGTAGCAAGAGAATTCTAAGGAAGTAGCAGGTCTCAAGAGTGGTTGTGCAAGCACAGACATTTTAATGGCTGTGTAGGTGCAAACTCTGTCATTCCCCAGGACCTCATTTAATCTCATAATTACCTTCCCTGGGAGTGCCAGAGGGTCTAGCTAACGCGGGCCTTTGAGTGCAAGCTGTTTAGAACCTTTCCACAGTGCATGGAAAACGGGGGCTTTCAGCAGGTCTGAGATGTTGGGCTGCACGTCTGCCACAGTGGCATCCTTCCACTCCACTTTACTCACCCGGTGCCTTGAGACCCTCATTGGTGAGTAGTGCCCTCTACAGTTCCCTGATTGATTGATTGCCCATGTAAGATTCAGGCGGCGGGCTGCTGACAGAGGTGGTAATTCTGGCATCTAACCAGCGCAATCCATGACCCCATCACTGCCTTGTCATAGAAAGCTAGAGGTACCTCTAAGGGAGGCTCCACAAAGATCTAAATTGAGGTCTACATTGTTCAGTGGTTGGCAAAACCTCTAAATTACACTGCTTTATGCCCCCAAACAGACCGCGCCAGCCAGGGCCGGCGCTAGGCATGGGCAGTGTGGGTAGCTGGCCAGGGCCTCACACTCAGCCTACCAGCATGGGGCCCGCACCGATCGTGTCCTGTTTTTTCCCAGCCAATCCAAGTAAAAGAAAGGTGTCTCCTTGCAATTAGGGTCCATGGGAGATGTCCCCTCCCGGGCCTCTCGGGGATGGTGTCTGGAGGCCTAGGGTAGGGAAACGCTTCCTCTTGTCCCAATTGCAAGGAGACCATTCAGAGACACAGCGGGACGCCTATTGTCCAGCATTTTAACGCCCCCACAGTTTTAACTTTTAGCCCACAAGCAATTCTCACACCTTTTGGGCTGAAAACAAATGTTGTGCATGTCTCTAAATTAGACAAGCAGCTCCACTATGTTGCAGACTGTCATAAGTGCTGGTGTTGACAATTAAGTTCTGGTGCAAGCACTGGAATCCAGCAGCTCAAATTAAACACTGCTATTACCTGATGTAAAGGTATTCGGTTTACCCACCTCGGAGGGGTAGAAAGCTGAGTCTGCATTTCCATGACAGATTAATCACAGACGAGCGTTTAGGACAAGCATAACACCCTAACATGGAATTAACTGAGTTTACAGTGGCACTTTCAACATTTGCAGACTAGAGAAGGTTAATATGGAAAAACAGCATGAGCATGCCTATGTTGGAAACGATAAAACATCCAACCATATTACTTTTTTTGTAGTAAATCTAAACATGTTTCTCTTTAGGCTCTGGTAATTTAATTATGTTCTCAATAACTGATGCATTATTTCTTTTTATTATCCAGTTTTCCATTTCTCACTTTAAGCTATAAGCATTGTCTACAGCTTCCACTGTAGGGCGTTGGGCCGGTTGATGTCCAAATCTCCTAATTACAAATAGTCCCTCTCACTTGCTAATCTTAAATGCGTATGCCACAACTCTGAGCTACATCGGCCAGCTCTTCCATCGCACATGGACAGGCTCACTGTCAATTATGTGTTATCTGCTACTCATGTCTATCCTGTCTAGCTCTCCTGTGTATGGCATGTATTAGCACTGCTCTGTCCTAAAACACTTGGGCCAGACTGGTTTGTAATTGGATGACTGCCATGCACCCATCCAACTACAGAGCAGCTCATCACAAACAGATGCCTGGCAGTATATGGATGCAGACTCCCGGCTGCTCCACTATGGGTGTTAGAATGTTGAGCTGTCAATTTTCATCGCCCCTTTCGCCACTCTCATGCCCTTCCAAAGAAAAAGAAGTAAACCGAGTCCGTCCCCATAATGGTGTTAAAAATGTTATCTGAGTGGTAACATATAAAGTAATTGCAGTCAGTGCATGGCACACTGGACCCCAGTGCTGCTGCACCTCTATTATCTATGCCCAGGGTGTGTGTTCTTCCACTGTGTAAGAACTCTGTGGTGGCCTTTTTGGCTTCCAGGCCTCCAGTGAGCTACAGGACATCCAATAACTTGTTTAGTAGCAGCATTTACTGGATGTGTGAGTAGTGATGTGATTATCCTGACGAAGCGGGGATTTTTGTATCTCAAGCATTGAGTATAATCATCAAAGGCACGCTAAGGCAAGCCCGTCTGCACCAGGATGGCGCCAACACCCGTTTTCTTCTCCCCAATTTGTTATTCCTTTTTCATTTCCCTTGGCCAAACCTCCACCTTGTTCTACTACAGCCTTGATGGTTCGGTCGCGTAAGTGGGCTAGGACGACTTCCGCCAGCTTTACTCAGCTGCCAGAGGTTGTGGGTGTTGTCTCCGTAAGAGAAGAGATCCTAATGACCTTAGAATAACTTTTTGATACAAGCGACGTATACAAGGTCTATTTTCATATTTCCATATTTCCAGAAGATCTGAAATTGTTCCTGTGGTACATGGCCACTAATACAACCCAAAAACACATGTAATAGGCCTTTAGGAACTTTAGCTGCATCCGATGGCCCTGAAACATGAATGAAACATCAAAATGACTACAATTTAGCAGGCAATGAGGAGACCAGAAAATGCAACAGGTACAACTTTGTTACCCCTCTCACTTGGAAGATGTGAGAATCCGAGAGTGGAAAGATGGAACTTTGGATACCCACCAGAGGCACAACAGATACATTGGGCTTAAATTGCCCTGAGATTGCACTTTCCCCCCCATAGAAAACACAATACAAGAGCACCAGCTTAACCAGCTGGATTATCGAAGCTGCTGTGCAGAACAGACAAGAGGTAAGTGGCTGACTTGGAACAAGCGTGGATGGTGGAAGATCCTTTGTGGAGTGAGATTGTTGAAAATTATAAAAATACTTTATCATATAAATGCCATTGACTGGAGTGAACAGCGTAAGAAGTTTGACTTGAGCTTAAAGTATCTAGCCACTGTGCTAGATTGCCCGCACAATCCCTGTGGAGGCACAGAACAGTGAAAGAATCGGAAGGAAGACTATTAAAAGGAGTCGCTAATGAAGTGGACATCAGCAATGTCAAGTTAGATGAAAACACTAATATAATGAAAATAAAGAAAACAAAGAGCAAACTCATATTAAGGTAATTAAAGAGTACCTCTAAAGGGGCAGTAATATGGGAATCAATTTAATATAAAGTAAATAAAAACATACCTTAACACAGATAAAAATGCAAGTTAAAAACTAGGAAAAAAGAGAATAATGTAAATTGGGAAACATCTGCTATCGGGATGAAAAAGAGTTCACTGAAGGCATTCAACAAGGCACAGGGCATATTGATTCTGCAACCAACAAGAGTCAGACAGAATAGTGAATTTTTGCATAAGTGCTTTTCTGAGAAACAAACTTTACTATCCCATATGATATTTTCCTTCCGCTCACGTTTTCTTTACCAAGGTTTTTTTTAAACACACACGAAGACTGAAAGTATTCAAACTCTTTAATGCAGTGGGCCTTCCTCGACCCAGCAAGTTAAAAGAACCATCAGAGACGCGTTGCAGGTGTCTTGCAGCCTTTCTCAATCTGACTACATCTTAGTAGGGAGGTACATGTAAAATTTCACTGATCAGTCAACATAAAGGAAACACTACGCGTTTGGCAGGAACTTAAATGAGGCACATGAATACAAATAGCATTGTGGCATGAAAAGACATTGAAATTACCCAAACACATTGCATAACATATCTCACATAAATGTGAGGCACCAAATTTATAACAGTGCTTTAGGCATCACCAATTGAATTTTAGTGAATACTGGCGTTGCTGCTGCCAAAACATCAGTTAATCTTTAACATTTTTAGGTCGAGCCTAGGGCAGCGCATGCGCTGCTATAGGAAATCGACCTCTTGGAATCACTTCAGCTTTCTTCAGCTTTTGAAGAAGCTCGTGCATGTGGTACTCACACACTATTGGCCTTTGCGTCTGGCTTTAGTACGCAATTGGCCAAAGGCATGTGGATGTTCCAGCTTCTTGGGAAATGTTTACTGCCAGAGCGTTTTGCTCTCGGGAGCCAGCAGCGGGCGTGCAGGGGCCATCTGGTTTTAATTAGCGTGCCTGCGCTTCTCTGTTTATACAGTGGCGTGGGAAGACTCTCCTCACGCTCAGCTGCTCCAGTGTAACATGCCTGTAAATCTTTATTATTTTGTCCTATTGAGGAAACTGACGATGTCTGCTGCAATAAGGCAGTATATTGCTCAGAAAAATAGGCTTATGTTTCAAGATGAAAATAGAGTTTTCATTGTGCTTGTTTGTGCGCCTTCACGTTATATTTGGCTTTCGCTTGGTTTTGCTGTCCCAAAAAAGGAAAACAAAACAATTTTCAGCAGGATTTATTTTGTTATTCATGTTGGGCGTTATTTTCACAGTTTGTATTTGTTTAGTCATACCAGGGCATGTGCACTGCTGTCCCTGAAGCATGTCTTTTCCTCAGTTTTGACAGCAGCCTTTACAGAGTCACGCTGGTAAAGACAATCTTGTGATAAGAAGCTGTGACCAGCTATGATATATTAGTAATCATAGAAGCATTCTAATAAACATTTGCGGAGTCATACAACAGTAATACTGGGCAGATGCTGAAATGACCACTGACAGCAGCATCGTTACCACCAGTTATTTCTCAGTTGTCTGACTCCTAAGTCGTTGGCAGCTATGGTAACGTCCCCGCAGCCATTTACAAAATATTTATGGGTACGTTTTAAACAGGAGATTTAAATTGGAAGTGGCATCAAAAAAACCTGCACATGCACTAACACTTCGTGTAGCAAGGCTTGGTGCAACCAAAACCATCTGCCAGTGGTCCCCATACAGCTTGTATTTACACGCTGAAAACGAGGGTAGGTGAGTGGGAATGTTGCACTCTGCTTTGAATCCTGTGATATATTCATTATTGTGCATATCGTTTCCGCAAACAGGCAAGCGTGTGTGCTACGTTTGGGGACTCCCTCTATGTGAAATGTTGCTGGTGAGGACTTGCTGTATTGTGTTTAGCAACTATGCACGGCAGTCCCCATACATTGCCATTAACACTTAGGCAGGCCTAAAATAATTCAGCGGCGCGTAAAACAACGTTTGAACCGGACTAGGAAAGGTAGTAGCTTGAAGTGTACATTATGGTCCGGGTCTGCCCTTAGGCATGTTCATTTTCAACTCACTTATGCAAAACATAAGTAGGAGGTGATAAATGTGGAGAAAAGCTTTAGTTCTTTGACCTTTTTTGGCCAATTACACGGATAGACAGTTTCAAGACTGCTGTTTTTAGTGTCAATTTCCAACTCCGTGGCTTGTTTTGCACTTTAAAATCTTCCAAACTACTTCTGTGGAACTTTAAAGTCATTCCATTTCATTTTTTTTTTATCTTTGGTGCAATTAAACAAGTCTGTTATTGTTTTCACCTCTCATGTTTTATTAATCTTTTTTGTTATTTAAAAATCTGATGTTTTGGATATTAAAAAGTTGTGGGCTGCACCATTTTCTCTGCCAGGGGTGATGGAAAATGGCGGAAATAACTGAAGTTGAGAAGCTGTTGGATTTTTTAAATGTTTTTCTGTGCTTGCGTGATCTAGGAAGAAATATGCGCATGGTGATTTTATTTTGAGCTCACGAGGCTTACACTTAACTTATTGATTAGTTTGCTGTGAAATGGGCGAAATCTCAACGGATTTCTGCGAAGTATAAGCAACGCCTCAGTTTTAGAGTCCTTTTTTTGAGAAGCAATATTTAATTTTAAATTTTTAAAAGCAAAACATTTGTTGTTCTTGCATGTATGGGACATTTTAAAAACGCCTTAGCTCTCGGACAACCGCTTCTCTACTCAATTGCATAGGCAACTAGAACTCTGCGAACTGGAGTTGTCTTAAGCCCATGTCTTCAGAGCAGGGCTGTTTTCCTCTTGAACATAGTAGGGTCAGCTTTTCAGGGCCTACCTTAAGGATGATATGGTGGCCTCCAGGTGGAATGAAGAGGAGTAGAGTGCTCTGTTCTCTCCCCCTTCCCCTTTACGTGGAAATTTGCCAAATCTGCATTGAGCTCCAGTTCCATCCTCTCTTAAACACTCGGTTAGCCTGCAATCTGACAACGCCCAGCACTGCTTCATAGCTCTGACGTTGTCAGATTGGAATGTATTAAAAAGTTATACAGCAACCATGCGGCAGCTGCATAGAAAGAACTATAGCAGTGGTGGGCATGAGCCCTGTGCTTGTATTGTAAGGGAGGATCTGTTTAAGTCTTCCGTCAGTTATTCGTATCCAAGAAGAATGGAAAAAGCGTATAATGGAGCTGCCTGCATCATTTTGTAGGTGTGTCCACCATGCTAGTGCACGCCTTCTAAATGACATGGGCACTTTTTTCTTTTTATTTATCTGGGATTGATAGAGGAGGTAAGGCTGAGTTTAGGGGTTAGTAGAAGTAATGGGAGGGAAGGCCAATTTTATGGTTATGAAGTGCATAGAGGTTAAGGGAGGCAAGGGTAATTTTAGACTTCAGGTGATGGAAGCGGTAAAGAGAGACTAGGATTAAAACAAGCATTGGCATAGCCAATAGGTCTCGCCTTTGGGACCTCATAAGTATTTAGTTATGCAGCACAATATCCTCGGTGCAACATTAACTGTTGCATGGCTAAACAGTTATAAGGTCCCAAAGGGGAGACCTATTGGCTATGCCAATGCTGTTATAAATGCAAATTGGTAATGAGTTTTCACGGACTCGAGTTTCCTTGCAATGTGACACTGGTGTGCCTTGAACACATGCAGCCTCACTGCCAAAACGACAATATAAGCTTATAATATAGCATTTTCACTACTGAAATCAGCTGAAATAAAAATATACAAAATCGTCTCTGCCACGCACCAATTATACCCAATAGGTTCTGTTGCCAGAAAACGGAATGACCAGGCAAATAGCATGTCTTTAAATGACACATTCCAGCATGGTGCTGCTAATAGGAAAAACGTCACCTTGCTCTTAAAAGCCCGTTTTCGGTATACATGATGAGATGACATCCCAATGTCAGAACAGCTGTGAATAACTCAAAGGTCGGGGAAGGCCTTTCCATAAAAGCGAAAAGAGCCCACAGTCCTCACCGCGACAATATTTTGTCCGGTGCCCAGAACCAGAAATCCTTTCTTCTTCAGTTTTAAAGGAAAGTTTATTGAATGTCAATTACAACAGAATAACAATACAACATAATATCTAAATATAGCAAAAATGCAAAAAATGTCATAAGCGAGGGGAAGGAATAAAGTAAGAGGGGAAAGAGATAGAAGGCAGAGGGGAAGAAAATATCAATTGATAGAACAAAACATATGCATTAAAAATGTAACAATTGGTATACAAAAACTCCTCTAATAGAGATGTATAAAATAAACATAAGACATAATATATATATATATATATATATATATATATATATATATATATATATATATATATATATATGAAACCATCAGGAATAATTTTATGGAGGTTTGGGAACTTCTTCTGTGGAAGGGGTATGTAAAGGTAAGGATCGAGCAGATATGTTTAAAAAATTTGTGATGGGTAACCATAGTAAGTCACGTTTAATAGCAAGTGTAATGGGATAAACGTAGGCCCTGTCTAATCTGTGATGATAACAAACCCCATACCACCAAGCTTGAAAAGAAACATTCGAGGCATCCTTCCAAGATTTAGTGATTTGTTGAAACGCTACGGCTATAAGTAACTCAATAATGGATGTGTTAGTAATGGAGGAAGACCATATGTCTGAAAGACCTCCTAAAAAAATATGTGAAAAAGTAAAGGGGAAATGGGTAGAGAAAATATTATTAATCTGTTTCCACACATTTGTCCAAAACTTATAGATCACCGGACAAGTAAATAACATATGTTTAAAATCTGCCAGTGAAGCTGAGCAAGACCAGCAGGTAGAGGGAATAGAGGGATCAATTATATGTAGTTTGGCAGGAGTGATCAAAAGTCTATTATATATAAAAAATAACGTTTGAGTTGTGTTTGCTGCTCTGGATGATTTCCTTATCTTGGTCCAAATTTTTTGCCATGTTAAAACAGAAAACGATTCCTCTAAATCTGATTCCCAGTCTTTTTCTACTTTAGATTTATCTCGAGTGCTAGAGGTATCTCGTAACTTTTTATAGATTTGAGAAGCGGAGGAAGAAGTAAGTAAATAAGGGAGAGTAAGAGGAGAAGAGTTGATATGAGTGACGGAATCAGAAAGGGCATCATAACTATTTTGTGCAACTGTACACAATAGTCTATATTTGGATTCAAAGGATAATGGTATAGAAAAGCGGGATTGAAGTATAGAGAAGGAGATACAAGTACCTTCATGAAAAAGTTGGTGAGTCCAATTAAGACCGAGATCTTTCCATTCTTTCCAAAAAAGTGTCTTGTTTCTAACTTTAATAAGGGGATTATACCAAATGGGGGATTGTAAGAAACGTGAGCGATCGTCTAGACCCTCCAGGAAAAGAGGAGAAAATATTTTCTGAGTTTTTAAGAATAGGGAGAGAGTATTTATTGGGAATATGGGATAATGACACAATTCAACCTCTACCCATAATGGCTGAGAGGTGAGATCAGACACATGTTCAGATAATAAGGAAACAGAATGATTAAGAAAAAATGAAGTGTGATATGAGGCAAAATCCAGAAAATTAACTCCACCCAAATGTTTAGGACATTTAAGATTAGCAAATGACATCCTAGCTTTCTTATGTTGCCATAAGAATTTTGATAACGTAGAGTAAATATTTTTATAACAGGATTTAGGGATATTAACTGGAAGATTAGAGAGATAAAACAAAATTATTGGAACTAACATCATTTTAATAGAGTCTAGTCTACCCCACCAGGATAAAAACAAGGGATGCCAACGAGTTGTAGAGTCATTTAGAGTCGTTTGTAGATTTTTTATATTTAGTGTTACAGTGTCTTTAATAGAGGATTTGAACCATAAACCTAAGTATTCGATCTTAATCGGACTCCAGTGAAAAGAAGAAGCCAAAAAATCTGCATGGAAACAAAATTTATTTAGAGGTAGAATTTCACATTTATCCACATTAAGTTTGTAACCTGATACCGTCGCAAAATCAGAGACTTCTGATAAAAAGGATGGAATAGAGGTTTGGGGGTTAGAAATTAATAAAAGAATATCGTCTGCATAAGCAGAAAATTTCAGATGTTTATCCCCATAAGGGAAGCCGGTAATATCTTTAGTCATTCGAAATTTTTGTTAAGAAAGGTTCTAATGCCAAAATAAAAAGAAGAGGAGAAAGAGGACATCCTTGTCTGACACCTCTGAAGAGGGGAAACGAGGAAGAAACAAGGCCGTTAGCTAAGATAAAAGATCTAGGAAAGGAGTACAATAATGAAATATAAGAAAGAAATTTCGGGCCAAAACCAAACAAGAGCTGAGAATATAAATTGCCAATTAACCCTGTCAAATGCTTTTTCAGCATCTAATGCAACAGCAGCTAATGAATGCTGGTAGGAATGGGACTTACTAAGTACATTGAAAAAGAGCCGAGTGTTGTCAGAAAGGTGACGACCCTTAATGAAACCGCATTGTTCTTTACCAATTAGTTTAGGTAAAATTTTGTCGAGACGAAGCGCAAGAATTTTTGCAAATATTTTGTAATCCAGGTTAATTAAAGAAATAGGTCTATAATTTTTACATAAAGTATAATCCTTATTATCTTTAGGAAGAAGGCAGATTAAGGCCTCCTGAAAGGAGCCTTCAGATTTTTTGGACGATATAAAAAATGAAAATAATTGGTGAAGTTTAGGAACAAGTAGATTGGAAAAATGTAAATAGAATTCTATCGTGAAGCCATCTGGCCCAGGAGCTTTGCCTTTTTTAAGCACCTGAATGGATTCCAGAATATCTTTAGGGACTATATCAGCCTCTAAGGAGGCAAAATCTATTTCTGGAAAGGAAGGAGAGGGAATAGAGGACACATAATGATCGATGTCAGTTAATAGGGGAGGAGATTCAGGAGTATAAAGATTTTGATAAAAGTTAGTGAATTCCGACAGAATATCTTCATCTTTATGAAGTGTGATATTGGATGAGGAGACAATAGATTCGATTTTTGTGCGCTCTCTTTTAACTTTAAGATAATTGGCAAGAAGGTTGCCAGCCTTATTTTGTGTGCTGTAATATTTAGCACTAGATTTAAGTAAATATAAATTTGCAGATTCCGTGGAGAGTTTATTAAAAGAGAATTTGGCCTTGAGAAGTTTATCCAAGTCTGATTGAGATTTAGTTAAGTAATAAGAATGTTCCAATTGTTTAATTTGCGTATTAATTGATTGCAAGGAATGAGAGGCCGTGCGTCTTTTATGGGAGACAAATGAAATAATGAAATCTCTAGAAGCAGCTTTAAAAGTGTCCCATAACACCTGAGGGGATATCAGAGAAGACTCATTTTCTGTAAAAAAATAGGGATGAAAAATCAAGGAAGGCAGGAGTAAATTTGGGATCCAATAGGAGAGAATTATTAAACCTCTATCTCCTAGTACCTTTTATGGGGAGGGGAGTAAGTCTAGACGTAAGGAAACTGGAGCATGATCAGAGATTAAAATAGAGCCTATTTCAGAATGGGTAATATGTTGGGTCAAGGCTTTAGAAATAAAAATGTAGTCAATCCGGGACTGGGAAGAATGAGCAGGTGAGTAATATGTGTACTCCCGAAGTGTAGGGTGGCAGAGTCTCCAGGAGTCAACAAGAGATCGTTGAGATATAGTAGATGTAAATTGAGTGTGCATGAGAGAGGGTGAGAAATGGGAATTGGACCTTCTATCTAAAATAGGATCCATAATCATGTTACAATCACCCCCTAAAATGAGATAATCATCAGAATATTGCATCAATTACGCAAGTATCTGGGGCCAAAATAATTTGTCTTGTATAGTGGGAGCATACAAATTAAAAATAGTTAAAGGGATTTTATCAATCAACAAAGATACAGTAACCCATCTACCATCAGAGTCGTTGTCTTGATTTATAACTTTGATATTTAACCGCTTATGACAGAGAATAGCAACACCATTACGTTTCCCTGAACCAGGAGACGCAAAAACATGGCCCACCCAATTACGGCGTAATTTGGTAACTTCAACATCTTTTATATGAATTTCTTGTAATAACACAATATCTCCTTTTAAGGTTGCTAAATGAGATAAAACTTGTTGCCGTTTAATGGGGGAACCCAAACCTTTAACATTCCAAGTAAGTATATTCAACGACATCTAAAAATATAAATTATATCAAAAAAGTTGTGAGAAAGTCAATTATGTACAAGAGTAAAAAATAAAACATCATATAATAATTTGGGAGAATGAAGTTGCAACTAGAGGAATATTGGTAGAATAAGGCAAAGAAATATGAAATAAGAAAGAGTAATGAAATAGGGAGATTGAAAGTAGAAAAGTATAAAATGGTAAAAGAGAGAATTAGAGGTAAGCAAGAAGAGAAATACCAGAGGTAGAAAAAGGGCCAGAAATAGAAGTGAAAAGAATAAATAATAGGAAGGAAAAGTAAAAAGGAACGCGTATAACAAAAAACAAAGGGACAAAATGAAACAAACATTTGATGAAAAAATATGATAACAAAAAGGCATACCACAAGAAAAGATGAAGAACGGGGTTGGTGAAGCCACATAAAGGAGATAAGACACTGAACGGGAGATCTCAGGACGAGACGGTAAGGAGGGGACATCCGCCAGGCAAGCTGAGGAGAACAAGAAACGACGAGGGACCACAAGACCGCTACCTGATTAAAGGAAGAAAAAGGAACATATTAATCCAACATAATGCTACATAATACATTAGGAAGGAAACTAAACATCACTAAGGGCAAAACAAACAGATACTACTGAAATAAATAAATCTGTCATGACTGAGGCACTTCCATGGACTCTGTTCTGCAGCTGTTCAAAAATTGTTGGAGAAGCGCTGGATCTTCATAACTAGTTGTTTTATTATTATAAGTCACTTTGAAGAGACATGGATGGAACAAACCGTAGCGTGCATTTAGGCTGCGTAACGCAGGTCTCATCTCCAAGAACCTTTTCCGACGTTCAGCAGTTGTCTTGGCATAGTCCTGAGCAAAGAAGAGATTAGAACCATTCCAAGAAATGTTCCCGCGTTGCTTGGCAGAATGAAGGACTCTGAGTAAATCTGTATACTCCAAAAAATACAAAATAACTCCTCTCGGTTTAGTAGATGATGATGAAGAATGGGCTATCTGACCTAGACGATGCGCCCGTTGGATATTCAATGAAGGGGTTTCAGGAAGACCCAGAAAAGTTGGCAAAAAAGACTGAAAAAAGGAAATTGGGGGGAGGAGCCTAGCACGCAACCAAGATGGCCGCGTAGGTGCGAGGCTCCCGAGGACCTCCGCAACCTCCCACGACTATCCTGAATTTATCCTGTCTCGGATGAGGGGAATGTGTTGGTGAGCCTGAGCTGAGGTGGCACCCGTTTCCCGTTGTCAAATCGGACCTCGGACACCGGAGTGAGCACCGATTGAAGTCTGCGGCCTTCTCCTCGCCAGACCCCGGATTTGCGCTGAGGGGTGACCCAGTGACAAAGTGAATAACAGCGGCGGGCCGGGCCTGGCGAGTCGCGCACCCCGCGCTTTCGCTTTCGCACCCCCTTGCAATCACTGCAGGGTTGGGTCGCGGGGATCCTTGTGTTGGTGTGGTCTCGCTGGGAGACTTGGCCTGCCCGCCGGCTGTGACCCACCCCGCCGATCGGGGGTGGCCCCCCCCGGAGCTTGTGGCCCTGATTGCCTGCCCTTCACGACGTGACTGGTGCGACCGGGAGACTAGTGGCCATGGCCACCAAACAAGATGGAGACCGGGCAAAGACCAAGCCGACCCGGCGTGGCACCACCCATCAGGCCAACAGTATGGACCGCTATACCCTCCAGAAGGGATCTCCCGGCGGACCGCACAAATCCCCTGAGGACCCTCCTGATGCCCCGGACCTGCCCACGGATCTGACTCTGCGGGATGTCATGGGCGCCATTGCAGAGATGAAGGCCTCGGTAGGCCAGCGGTTCGACACACTGGCACAGAAGATCGACTCGGTCCTTGTGGATGTTGGCCTGGTGAGGGCCGATCTTTCCAAGACCAACGACCGAGTTGATTCTTTGGCCCACACCGCATCGGGCCTTACTACTGATGTGGCGGCGCTACAAACAGAGGTGCGCCGGCTTAGTCAGGCGAGCGCGCTTATGGATCGGCGCCTGGAGGACTCCGAGAGTCGGGCCCGGAGAAACAACATCCGCATCATCGGAGTACCCGAGGGACGGGAGGAAGCGGCGGCGGACCTATTTGTGGAGGACCTGATCGCTACCCATCTCCAGCCACGGGGGCTGAGTAAATTCTTCGCGGTGGAGCGGGCCCACAGGGTTCCCGGGGGAAGGCCGAAGGTCGGAGCCCCTCCGCGGCCCCTCATTGCCCGGATTTTCAACTTTCGGGACAGAGACGCTATCCTGCAAGCCTCCAGACTGTTGGGGCCGGTTAAGCTTGACAACATGGAGGTGAACTTTTATCCGGATTTCACCCCAGCGGTCCAGAAGCAGAGACTGAGCTTCCAAGGCGTCAAGCGCCGTCTTCGGGACTTGAACCTTAAATACGCAATGCTCTTCCCAGCCAAGCTGCGAGTGGAGGTAGAGGGTCGCACGCACCTTTTTGATCGCCCCGAAGCGGCCGGAGACTGGCTGGACACTCTGTCTGGGGATCGTGATCTGGGGGGCGGAGGGGGGCGGCGGGGGGAGACGGCACACTGGATCGGGACTGAGGGGGTGATGTTGGGCTTCACTCTGGACAAAAATGTTGCCACTCTCGATTAAGCATCTGTCTGTATAATTTCCCCTCCTATGGAGGTTGTGTGGGGTCTCTTGGGGGTTCTCCCTCCTCCTCTAGGGGGCTTAGCTAGTTTTTATTATATATATGGGGCGACAGGCACACTGCACGTTGGGGGGGCTGTTCGGGCTCATGCAGGGGTGCAGGGAGGGGGGAGTTTTGTTGGGGTGGGTGGGTAGGGATGGGGGGGTGTTGTTCGTTTTCACCACAAGGCAAAAGTATCATTGTGCTAGCTCTATAGTGCTCTCGGGGGGACGAATGGTGGCTCTTGTCTATGATGGGGGGTAGGGAACTAACTCTTTTGTCCTGGAACGTGAATGGACTGGGGGACAGGATTAAACGTGGGGTGGTCCTGCAGTTCTTGAAGCGAATCTCGCCCGATGTAGTTTTTCTGCAGGAGACACACCTCATTGGCAACTCCTTCTGCGCCATGAATCGGCGTGGCTATCGCCTAGTGGCCCATTCGGGCTTTACGTCTGGCTCAAGGGGTGTGGGCATCATGGTTAAGAACTCGCTTCCGCTGGAGATTGATGAGGTGCTCCATGACGACAGGGGACGTTACGCGGTCTTGGTGGAAAGGATGGAGGGCAAAGTGGTGGTTTTTGTGTCAGTATACGTCCCACCGGGGCTACAGTCGACTACCTTTGCGGACCTGGGGCGCCTCCTCCTTGGCCTTCCGGGGGGGATTCTGGTGGTGGGGGGGGATTTCAATGCGGTGGTTTCCGGGACTGTGGATCGTCACCCCCCTAGGGACCTCCCCCGGGCCCAAGCGTGGCTCTCTGGTCTATTGGACACTCTGGGATTGGTGGATTGCTGGCGTTTAAAACATCCCACGCAGTTACAGTATACCTTCCATTCGGGGGCCCATGGTAGTCTCTCACGACTAGATTATGTCCTGGTCCCGGCGGCCTATGTTGGGAGGGTGGGAGAGGTGCGCCATTTGGCACGGGGTATCTCGGACCATTCCCCGCTCCTGTTACACCTGGACCTTTTTCCGAGGGGTGAGGGTAGGGTGGTCCCGATCAATCCCTGGTACTTTCGCGACCCCACTATTCGCGCTGAATTGATTAAATCCCTCCAGCGCTACTTTGACGAGAATGTGGGGTCCGTGCCTTCGGCTGTCTCACTGTGGGAGGCATTCAAGACAGTACTACGAGGAGAGGCCCTGTCCCTCATTTCCCACACCCGGAGGCGCGAGCGGGAGGAGGTGACCCGGGTGGAAGCTGAGATAGCCGAGTTGGAGGGTAATCTAGAAAGTGGGGTGACGGATGCCGTATTGCATGTCCTCCAACTCAAGCAAGCGGCCTATAGGGCCCTCATCACGGAGGCAGCCAGGGGCCTCAGTAGAGAGCAACAGGGGAGATTGTATGATGTGGGTGATAAGGCTGGTAAATTGATTGCGTGGCTGGACAAAAAGGAGAGAGCGAGTCGTGTAGTCCCGCTGATTGAGAAAACAGACGGTGTGTGTGTTACTGAGCCGGAAGAAATTGTCTCCTGCTTCGCGGACTATTTCCGCGGGGTGTATTCCCCGGTGTCTTCCTGCTCTGAAGAGGATTCCCGTACCCTGCTCAGGGATATCGCGCTGCCTTCCCTTTCGGAGGAGGACAGAGTGTCGTTGGACGCCGCTCCAACCTCCGACGAAATCGCCCTCGCCATACGTTCGGTCGCTTCCGGCAAGGCCATGGGTCCTAATGGTCTCCCCATCGAGTTGTACAAATTGAGACCGGATACGCTGGCACCACATCTCCGATCGATGTTCCTGGAGGCCCATTCGGTGGGCTCCCTCCCGCTGGACCAGCGTCTGGCTACAATCGTGGTTATCCACAAGGAGGGGAGACCTCGGGACCGGGTTACATCCTATCGGCCCATTTCGCTACTGAACGCGGAGCCTAAAATTCTCGCCAAGGTCCTGGCCAATCGGCTGGTCGGCGTGGTGGGCGAACTGGTTCACCAGGATCAGTCCGGCTTTATTCCCCATCGTAACACAGCTCTTAACTTGCGGCGTTTGCATGGGGTGCTTGCACGTGTTCAGTACATACGGGAGCCGGACATTTTGGCATCCCTGGACGCCACCATGGCGTTTGATACGCTTGAATGGCCATACATCTGGGCGATGCTTGCGAAGTTTGGCTTTGGCGCAGGGTTAATCAGTTGGGTCAAATTGCTGTATTCGGGCCCATTGGCGCAGGTGGTGGTGAACGGTAGAGTATCGGCTCCGTTTGAGCTGGGCCGGGGCACGCGGCAGGGCTGCCCCTTATCGCCGCTCCTTTTTGCGCTTGCCTTGGAGCCCCTGGCAGAGTGGCTGCGGTGGGAGCCTTCCATCCGTGGTCTCCGTTGGACCCCCGAGCATGAGGACCGCGTATCCCTATACGCCGATGACATCCTCTTGTACCTAGCTTCCCCACGTAACTCACTTATAGTACTGGTTGATGTTTTGCATTCATTTGGTCGTAACTCCGGCCTTGTCATCAACTGGGCTAAATCGTGCGTTTATGTTCTCTCTGGGGAGGCGCCCATTCTCCCGCAGGGCTGTCCGATCCAGATCGCCCCGCAGGGATTTCGGTACCTGGGTGTCTTCATTACTCTGGACCCGGAGGCCCGGTATGATCGGAACTTGCTTCCCCCCCTCCAGCGCCTGAAGGAAGATGTCACGCGCTGGCGGCGCTTGCCGCTCTCGCCGCTCGGCCGGGCGGCATTGTTTAAGATGATGTCTCTGCCGCGCTTCCTCTACGCTTTGCAAAATACTATGGACCCCGTCCCAGCGCGCTACTTCCGTGAGGTGGAGAGTTTGCAGCGCCGCCTGTTCTGGGACGGGAGGCCGCGTATCGCCCTGGCGAAGCTGACGCTCCCATGGTATGACGGCGGGATTGCCCTCCCGGATATCAAACGATACTATTGGGCCTCCCAGCTGGCTGCGATTAATCACGGCCTGTATGGGCCCGCTTTAAACCCGGCATTCGAAATGGATAAGATGCTACTCCCGGGTGGGGACTATAATCGAGCGCTCTACTCCAGCACGCCCGACGCTCGGCTGACCGGCCCCACGCGTGTCATGGTGCGAGTGTGGCACGCGGCTAATGTGGCGATGGGGTGGAAGGATCGTCTGACCCGGGCGTCACCACTATACGCGTCCGAGCAGTTGGGCTCCCTGTGGACCTCGAAGGGCTTCGAGAAGTGGGACATGATAGGCATTAGCAAGGTGGGGGATCTCTGGACGAGGGGAGGATTTAAAACGTTCGAGATGCTGCAGACGGAGTTCCACTTGCATGGCAGGGAGTACTTTCGGTATTTGCAGATCCGTCATGCACTGGGCTCCGTCTTCCCGGACGTTGCATCCATCCCGGAGTGTTCCCCCCTTGAGGATAGGGTGCTGGATGGACACGTTCCGGACAGCACGATCTCACTGATCTACAAAAAACTGATCAATGACCGCACGGGATTGCTGATTGCCCTTCGTGAGGCTTGGGTTGCCGATGGACTGGAGCTGGACGACGAGGACTGGACCCTTGCGGTGGCCTCCCCGAAAGAGGTGGCCATACCGGCCCGCCTTCGCTTCGTCCAGCTCAAGATACTCCACAGAGTCTACATGACGGGGCCGAGGCTTCTGCGTATGGGCTATGCTGTGGACGGGTTGTGTAAGCGTGGGTGTGGCGCTTTGGGGACCTTTCTGCATATATTGTGGGAATGCCCAGAGGTGGAGCGATTCTGGCGTGGTGTGCATGAGGTCCTGCGTGTGGTTACGCATGTGGTGCTGCTACCCGAAGCGAGGAGATGCCTGTTGAATGTGTGGGAACCTACCGACTACTCGGCGCCACAGACGTGGTGGGTGACTCTGGGATATATGGTGGCCAAGCGTGATATTGCTCAACTGTGGGGATCTCAGAGGTCCCCGACTGTCTCGGCCTGGAAGGAACATATGGATTGGTGCATGTTTCGGGAAAAGGTGGTGTATGTTGCGAGAGGTAAGCCTGGGACATGGATGAAAGTCTGGGGCCCCTGGAACGCCTACCGCGGGGGAATCTGTACTCCACCGTTATTGCCCGATCCGTCGCCTGCCCCATCCCCGTAGCCGACCCATCTTCCCTGTTCCGGGCATTGAGTTTTACCCAGCCCTAATCCTGATCTCTTCCCCTTCTTGATACTCCTATGGATTGGTAGGGTCCCCCTCTCAGGGGAGCACATGCTGCTATTTCTGATTGTAGATTGCCTTGTGGTTTTTGTTTTTTCTGGTTGTTATTTCAGTTTAAAATGAAACCGTACAGTGGGGTCCGGATGGTGTGGCTATCAACGCTGCTAACTCCTGTGCATCTTCCTTAGCCGCAACGCGCGCTCTACAATGTGTATCATATGCTCCTTTTGTTTACTAGCGGCCGGCCAGAAGGTTGTAGGCCCATCTTTGTATATTTTTTGAGTTTTGTAATAAACGGTTTCAAAAAAAAAAAGGAAATTGGATTAGAGCCTTCAAGTCCTTCAACTAATCCGTAAATGCGTAGGTTATTACGCCTGTTGCGATTTTCTAAATTTTCAATCTGCTGTTTAAGTTGTTCTATCTCTTTAGAGATGAGAGGAACTTGATTTGTAAGTCCTTGAACAGAATCAACACGCATTTCTAGGTCCCCAACTCTCTTTTCAGTGAGAGACCAATTGGCTTCCAGATTCTGAAGTCGGGTGTTAGTTTCCTCCATATGTGGTTTGAGAGCACAAATTTCGTCAAGAAGGAGCTCGATGGATATTAGGGATGATGAATTAGTAGGAGAAGGTGGGTTAGCTTTCACTCGTTTGCCAGTAGAAGGTGACGCAGAAGGTATTTTGGAGCCTTGTTTAGTGCTTAGACGAGGAGTGAGTGAAGTAGAAGTCTTGGAACCAACAGAGTCTTTGAGATTATCATCGATGTGATCCTGTAGGACGTTAAAAGGATTGTAGACCTCTAAACCCGCCTCATTTGAGGGAAGAGCACCACTACAATTAGTGCGAGGCATTGTGATATGTGACAGTGTGAAGAGAGACACTTCGTATACAACGAAGAAAAAAGATTGTAATTATGGAGTCACTCAGAGTCCCCCCAAAAGGAAACAGAGCCAAACTCGTGAAAAAATGAAAAGAAAATTAGGGAACACTAGTCCAGGCGGTGTCAGCCCAAAAATCCAGGAGTGAAGTAAAAGAAATAGTGTTCAACAGCAACAGAAATCACATTAGTTGAGAAGGCATCAGTGCGAACATCATCAGGGACCAAATAACATGAACGCTGACCAAAAATGAAAGAAGTAGGCTACAATAATAAAAACGGGCATTCAACTGCTAACCAACACCGTCTCACAGCCTCAGGCGGGAAGCATAGGAGCGCTGAAAAAAAAAAATGGCGGCCGCGACGGTGAGGTAACAAAGAATTATAAAAATATGCCTGCCGGTCTCACCCTATGCGCAAATAATGGTAGCATTCTGCCGAGCCCAAGTTCCGACCGCTAAAACATGCGGTTCCGAAGATTGTGGAGAAGAATTGTTGCCTGCAGAGGTCGTGCTACCTCATGTCCCGACGGAGCTCCCGGGAACAGCGGCCATCTTCCGAGGCTCCGAAGCCACGCCCCCGGAAATCCTTTCTTCTGACATCCTGAGTGCGGTCCCATGCTTATCGTTGGGAAGGAACACAGTGCCTGCGCTGAATGTCTCCCGACTTCCTCACTCTGAAACCGCCTCTCCACCTCAGCCAGTGCCGCGTATTACTCCTCTCAATTGAAGATCTGGGGGCTCGCCAACGAGGCACTCACATACCGAATCCTTAAAGTTTGACGGCCCTAACTCTGGTGTTGCGTGTAAAAGCGTCACTGCTGCGCTTTAAAGCATCCAAAATCCATTCCTGTGTTGAACCGAAGAACACGCACTCGAAGACTGAAAGTATTCAAACTCCTTAATGCAGTGGGCCCTCCTCAAACCAGCAAGTTAAAAGAACCATCTATATATATCTCGAGTTACCACACGCCCTCCTGCACTTCCTTTCAGCGAGAAGAGAGCAACCAACTCCAATGGGTATGATGCAAAGTTTCTTTATTTGCTCACAGGTTTCTAAATCTGACGCGTTTCGGTCAACAAGTGACCTTGATCACATCATATGTGTGTGTGTATATATATATATATATATATATATATATATATTCACTGAAAAAACCATAGGTTTCACACAAGTTATAGTTAGCTGTACATTTCACTCGTAAAAAACCAATGAAATTCCCCCGTTATAGTTAGTGCAGGCAACTATAACTCACGCGACCGCAATCCTCTGCTGATGCTAATACTGTATTTAGACACTTATTTGCCCATGTCTTCTTCCATTAAATTTTAGCTATACATATATTACAAATATTTTTTTTTCATAAAGACACATATGTCATCAGCAGAGGATTGCGGTCGCGTGAGTTATAGTTGCCTGCACTAACTATAACGGGGGAATTTCATTGGTTTTTTACGAGTGAAATGTACAGCTAACTATAACTTGTGTGAAACCTATGGTTTTTTCAGTGAATTTGCAAGGTTTTTTAAATGCTAATTCCTAACTATAACGTGTGTGAAACCTATGGTTTTTTCAGTGAATTTGTACGGTTTTTTAAATGCTAAGTTACTTTACGCCATTCGTGGCGTGCGCGCCCAGTTAACGCAGTTCGTTCCGTGCGCGCACAGTGAGCACGCGGTGCGCTTCGCGCACCGCGCGCCCACTTTACGCAGTTAGTGCCGTGCACGCACGGTGGTCACGCGGTGCGCTGCGCGCACCGCGTGCCCACGTTACGCGGGATGGGCCATGTACGCACGATGCGCTTCGCGCACCGTGCGCACATGGGGGACATATTATGTGCTTCGTTGTGAAAGGTATTCATTTTTAGTTTCCTGGAGTTACATATGCCATGCACAAATGGATAATGTTTTTTTTAAAATAATTTTAACCGTACACGTACGGTAAGCGTAATCGGCGATTTTTCGAAAAAAATTAAAATTGTTTTTTTGGGCTTGGGGGTTGTTGGGGGACACCTATATCGATGCTGGGTGGTTAAGAACTAAATATACTACCCCTTTAGATGTTTTTTGACTTTGTTTATGCTGCCCCCCTCAGAGTGCGAGAGAGAAAATGGCGGCCGCCGCTTCCTGGTTTCGACCGATTCGAATGTTTACTTAGATCTAACAGCCAATCAGAATCGCGCTCGCGCACGTCACTGTACGCGTACGGTAAGCGCACCGTAAGCGCACCGTAAGCTGGCTCAGATATATATATTGATTTAAAGGCTATTTTCTCAGAATCTACTGAACAGATTTACACCAAACCTACAAAAGGCACTTCCTTGACCTGTAGACTACCTCTCTGCCAAATTTCAAGGAACTCTGTTCAGCCGTTCGGGCTGTAGCTGTGTCTAAAGGTCCTATGGAAAAATGCATGGGAAAAACGCGTTTTGGGACCCCCCTTTTATCTCAGCCCCCGCTTGACGAATCCCCCCGAGACTTTCAGGGTAGGAGCGGAGCGCAGCGCCCCACCTATTTTGAAAATTCCGCGAGGATTCGTCGACCGGCGCCAAAGTTATTCAAAATAGAATGTTGCGGTTTTCCTATGGAAACAGGGTCCTAACTATAACTACCTACTGGCGACCGCCAGTAGGTAATTTATATATATATATATATATATATATATATATATATATATATATATATATATATATATATATATATATATATATATATATATATATATATATATATATATATACATATATATATATACATATATATATACATATATACAAAAACAGCTCCCTTGGCAACTTCTGCAAAGGAGCACGCCGAGCACAGACCTTCAAAGACACGTTGCTTTATTCCGCATTAAAATGAGGACAGCTTGTTACAATTCCTGACGCGTTTCGGCATCTGATATGCCTTGATCACAGGTAAGTTTAAAGTTCCTCGTCATGTGACTGCAATGTCATATCCTGTTTTATAGCACCCCGTGAGACTACTGAATCACCATGTGGTCTCAAAGGTACTACAGTCCCCAAAGTGCACCTTGATAGTCTCTGTATTTTCGCTCCTGTGTGCAGTTCATTTTCAAAATAGTCTAATTTTCACTGGGACCCTGCACACTGCGCTTCTAATACTTCCGGACTTTTCACAAGGTGCTCTACACTTTAGACAAGGCTCTCACTGTCTCCTTAATCCATTTTCGCCGCATCATGTGATCGAAGGTCAATGTGGATGACATCGTCTTCTCACTTTCCCTTGCCACGCTTACACTCAAATTCACTGGATAAAACAGGATATGACATTGCAGTCAAATGACGAGGAACTTTAAACTTACCTGTGATCAAGGCAGATCAGATGCCGAAACGCGTCAGGAATTGTAACAAGCTGTCCTTATTTTAATGCGAAATAAAGCAACGTGTCTTTGAAGGTCTGTGCTCGGCGTGCTCCTTTGCAGAAGTTTCCAAGGGAGCTTTTTTTGGATTTTAGTGGCATGCTCCGTTCCCACACGCCGAGCCGCCCTGCAAGTGGTCGATGCTCTCTTCACGGAGTTCTGTTGATGGATGTTTGCTAGAAGAGTCGATCCGCCCGCACTGCACCAGCAAAAGGTATGGGATGCCAGCCAGTGAATTTGAGTGTAAGCGTGGCAAGGGAAAGTGAGAAGACGAAGTCATCCACATTGACCTTCGATCACATGATGCAGCGAAAATGGATTAAGGAGACAGTGAGAGCCTTGTCTAAAATGCAGAGCACCTTGTGAAAAGTCCGGAAGTATTAAAAGCGTAGTGTGCAGGGTCCCAGTGAAAATTAGACTATTTGGAAAATGAACTGCACACAGGAGCGAAAATACAGAGACTATCAAGGTGCACTTTGGGGACTTTCAAAGGGAGCTGTTTTTGGATATTAGTGGCATGATCCGTTCCCACACGCCGAGCCGCCCTGCAAGTGGTCGATGCTCTCTTCACGGAGTTCTGTTGATGGAGATATATATATATATATATATATATATATATATATATATATATATATATTATTTTTTTTATTGTTTGTTTTAGTTCATATGCATGTACAACATAATAGGATGCAAGTACACCCATAGCAATAAAAAAGAGCAGCTGGGGGTTAACAATGTAGCATCATAGTGTACACAAATCAGAAAAGGCTTTCTGCAATACATGAACTACAATAAGAGACATGTGGGTGGCACATCAACATCATAATATCCACATACAGCTGGCCACAGTCAAGACCCAGTTTCACCGCCAATAAGGTCCAGAGCATAATATATTATCCAGTGACCCCAAACTTAGTAAAATTTGTGAGGACATCCCCAGCGCCTGCACATGACTGTCTCTGTGGCCATGCACATGTCCATCCCCCCTTCTCCATTCTCGTAAGGTGGGGACCTTTGGCACACCCCAGTGTTAAGCAATATCCCTCTTTGCCACCACCAATCCTAAGCTACTGAAGAGGAGTTTGGCCCATAGGACATCCACATCATTTGGAATACCACAAAGGATATATTTATGCTCAAGTGGATATCAACCCCCAAGATGCTGCGTAATTCTCGCACTGTCTTGTTCCAATAAGCCTGAATGGATGGGCAGCCACCAGGTGTGTACAGGAAATTCCCTCTTTCCACATTGCATCTAACGTAGTGTGGGGATATCACTCTCTCCATTTCATAAAGTTGATATAGTTGCTCCCATTTGTAGTACACCCCATGCAGTATCTTGAGCTTTATTAGCCTTAACCTGGCTTTTATAGCTACCTCCCGGGGGAGCATCAGGCCTCCTCCCAGTCAATATCATCCATCTCTCAGATGTCTCTCGCCCATCTTTCTCGTAGCTTAATTACTGTGTCTTGCATGTTGTTATTTAGTGTTTTATAAGTGAGGGAAACCCCCTTCTTACTGAGCTCTTCCATGAGCAGCTTACCCTTCAGGGGAGCATAATCAGGTATTTCAGCCTTTCCCAACCACTCAGCCTGCAACGCATTCAGCAACTGGGAGTATTGATTCGGGAGCAGTGGATATTCCCTCTCGAGCTAGAGGAAGGACATGAGGTTTCCATTCTCGAGGAGATCCCCGACTTTAGAGATCCCTATCGTATCCCAAGCCTCAAAACCCCTTCAGCTTCCTAATTCCTACAGCATCGACCTCTCCCACAAGTGCATTTCCCTGGTCATCTTCTGTGCCCACCCTGTGTATCTGGTGGTATTTCTCCACAACTCCAGTGCCACCTGTGCAGCCGGCAGTAGCTGTCAGGCCCCTTTTCTTCCATACAGTGCATCTGTGATTGCACCTGCCGTCACGCCTACGTCGGGTGAGTGTGTGGTGTAAACATCCATTCGTTGATAGTTACCAAATGTGTAGCCCAATAGTAGGCCCTAACACCTGGGAGGGCGATCCCGCCATTGTAGGGGTCGTGCTGCAGTGCTTCAAGTGCTACTCTAGGGTGACCCTTGTTCCACAGTTGGTTCCTACACTCCCCCTCTATTTTGGTGGACAGTTCCTCCAGAATTTTGTAATACATGTTTTGGAAAGCATATAGGAGTTTGACAAATAAAATCATCTTAAAGATAGCGTTGCACCCCAGAATCGTCAGGGGGAACCCCCGCCATCTCCCTGCATCTCCCTGAAATTGCTGGACTACCTGCCCAAGGTTCTGGGATAACCATAATTCTCTATGACGGGTCACATAGCAGCCAATGTATTGAAAGCAATCTTCATCTGCCACCAACCTCTGGGTAAAGACAGTCAAGTCTGGTGAGCCATAGCGCTGACATAGTACCGACTTTCCCCATTTTATTCTATATCCGGAGTAGCCACCAAATGTTTCAGCATTTCTGGAAAATGACCAGGATCATTGTTGCAGGTTCGGTAAAGTAAAGGAGAAGATTGTCTGAGTACAGTGAGACCTTTTCTTCCTCAACATCAGAGGGCTCTGTCTTAAAGCCTTGTATTGCAAGATGTTCTCAGACCATATATGCCAGGGGCTCAATGGTGGGGATGAAGAACAGAGGGGACAGGCTACATTCCTGTCAGGTCTCTTTGTCAAAGGGGAAGACTGATGAAACAATACTGTTAACCCTCACCACTGCTGTCGGGGCCTGGTAGAACAACGCTACCCATTTTCTGTATTTGGGGCCAAAACCACATTTGCGTTGTATCTGTTGTAGGAAAGGTCAATGTTTAGCGCCAAATCTTTTTCAGCCTCTAACAAAAGGAATATATGAGGCTCCCACCTATCCAGAACCTTTGCAATCCAGTTATGGAGCTGTTTCAAGTTCAGTCTGGTCGACCTACCAGGCAAAAAGCCAAACTGGTCTCCATGTATCAATGAGACCATAACCTTCAGGATCTGGGTGGCCAATATCGTGGCCAATATTTTGTGTTCTGTGTTGAACTGTGAAATCAGACAATATGAATCCCAACTTTCCTTGGACTTGCTGTCTTTGTGTAACACAGTAATGATAGCTTGTTAGAGAACCAGCCGGAGCACCCCCTTGTCCCTAGCTTCCTGAAACAAATTCAACAACTGGGGCCCCAATAATCCAGCATTCCGCTTAGAAAATTCGGCCATAATACCATTGTGCCCCAGTGTTTTTCCTGGCTTTAATGTTGCAATGGCCGCTTGAACTTCAGGCTGTTTATTTCTTCTTCCAATGCTGCCCGCTCCTCAACTGACAACAAAGCAGTATCTCCAGGTCAAGATAGTCTCTCATGTGTTTAGCATTTGCCAATGGGCACGCTGTGTAGAATGACCCAAAATACTGGGGCACTCTTCTCCATTTTATGCCTGTCTGTAATGTTGGACTTTCCCGATTGATCAGTTATATGCCTCACCCATCTGGCCTTCTCCCCTGCTTAACCACGACAACTTGGCTGCTATATCACACATGTCGTACAGTCGATGGTGTGTGGCCAGGATGTGCGTCTTTGCCTTGCGTCAGGTCGCTGTATTCAGTGCACAATATTTCAATCTTTCGAAGGACTTGTGAGTCTGACCCTCTATTGCCTCCACCTCTGCTTCCTCACGCCTATGCTTGTGCACTATTATGTTCTGCGCTCTATACCTAAGGACGGCTTTGTATGCCTCCCAGAGAACGATTGCGGAGTCCAATGACTTCTCGTTCGTGGTAAAATAGAGCTCCGATTCGATCTGGAGCTTCCTGGCCACCTCCGCATTCCCGTAGTTCCCAGGGATTCAGCTTTCAACTGGTTCCTGGTCTTCTCACCCACTGAGACCCAGAGGGGGGAATGATCGGATGGACAAACCCCAGGCCAGATACTCAGACCTGTCTATGTGGCCTATTTCCACCGCCAGGGCAAACACATAGCCCAGCCTGGAGGAGACCCTACGCAGTCCCAAAAAATATGAATTACATCTCTCCTCTGGATGGTGACGTCTCCACAGTTCCAGGAGGCCCAGCGTGGCTGAAAATCGTGCCAGAAGGGTGTCACGTTTGGGCACCACATTGTGCCAACAACTGTCCAGGTAGAGGTCCAAAACATCATTGAAATCCATACCTACAATATGCATGGAGGAATCAGTCTCCAGGAGCATGGCTGACACCTTTTCCAATGTGGGTGCTTGCAATGGAGGGGGTGCATACACACCTAGCAAAGTTAAATTGGTTCTCCCCCAAAAGCCATGGACCCCCATATAGATACATTGGGAGTCAGTCCAGGTGTGCGTGACCTGAAAGGGAGGTTGTTTTTTTAATAAAAATAGCTACACCCCAGGAGCCCAAGGACAAAACATGCGTGCGACAATGTTGTGTATGCTCCCCTACCCAAGAAGCGACATTGAGTCCACAGAAAATGCGTTTCGTGAAGCAGATTTATGCCAGGCTTTATTCGTCATATGTACGATACTACCACTCCCCGCTTGACCTTATTCCTTAGCCCATTGACGTTACATGTTAGTACTGAGCACCTCACGTCCTCGGCTGTGCCATTGATGCAGACTGTTGTAGTACTCAAGTGTTTGCCTGCCGTGAAACCCAGTGTGCTGCATCCAGTCCAGTGTCCCACCTCATGGTGCATGCAGCAGTGGTGCTGGGTAGGCATCTAGGCAGCAGGATTATTGTTGGATCTTGCTCTGCCATACAGAGCTCGCAGAAGCGATGTCTATCCCGTCATCTTGTTTGGCCATGCTCCCCACCTTTTGCAGTGTTATGTAGGAATGAATATTTAAAGGGCTGTCATGCTGGGAGTAAACCAATTCTCAGGTAACCTTCAACCATATTTGCCACCCAAATGTACTACAACAAAAACACCACTTCCGCTCCCACTACCCTTTCCAACCACACCCATCTTTCTAGTATTCAACAACATACTAATCCGACATCTGTCGCTGCTCTCACATATCATCAATATTTGCATGGTTCTGGAGAATTTGCGTTAATGAGTTTCAAAATCTTGTTGTTTGTATTTACTGCTATGTTGTAATTCAGACCTGCAGAAGATGTACCTTGAAAATTGTCTTTTAAAAAGTTAGAACCAAGAGCGAAACAAGTGTTCACAGACTCCAGCCTTGGACCCTTCACTATAGGGTAGCATCAGTTATGGCCTTTTCTGACCTTTGAACATTTGTTTAACTACTGAGAAACATTTCCCAGGCCCTGTAAAGGCCACCAATGATGGAATAAAATGTTCATTAACACAACTTGGAATACTTTAAAACGACCTTAAATTATTACAAATAACCAAAACATAAAACTCGTAACAGACCCAGTGACTGAGCCAGTGAGCGTACTGTGCTTTATCCTTTTGTTTGTCATTTGTTCATCAATAAATTGAGGTTGACTAAATACAGTAACTCCATAATGTGGCTTGTAAAGTCCTTCAAAATTCATCCCCTTACTTCAAAATGCCTTATATTTGCTCAGATCCTGGCGTAGGTTTACTTATTTTTCAAGCTTAAACATGTGTGTTCTGACATCAGCTTTTGTTCATTTTGGGCTGGATGTACAAAAAATGAAATTGGTAAAAGTTGTTGCAAATTGTGCACTGACTGGTTCGGAATCCATTCTGTTTTTACGAACCAACATTATACATTCCTAAAAATATTGTAACCTCATCTACAGAGTGCTGACTATTTACCCAGAATATGCAAACTTGCAATTTTTATTCAACAAATCATGGTCACATATCTCCAACCTAGCATGCATTGATGCTCTCCTTTGCTAGTGGTAGATGACAAAGGACAATATTTGCATTGATTTTATGCAGTTTTAGATTAAGTTACTACTTCTTTTGGCAGACCATATTGCATCTGGTCATCAGTAAGGGCACATGGATCCATGTTTCTGCCATTTCAATGAGTAAAGAGACTGAACTATGCCCTTTTGATCTCTTTGCCTGATTGGTACACCAGACTGCCATCAGGCTGAAGCACTCACGAATGCAATCAGGCTTGAAACACACTAAAGCTTGCCTTCGGTGCACACTGATCTTTATAGATGACTCATATGTTTTTATTCATTGATCGATAGTATAGTGATATTCATGTTTTGCTTTGATTTATCCATGTGTTTCTGGTCTTAAGTTCCAGATAAAAGTAAGATTTTCAGAGATGTCCCCAAGGATCTAGTGAAAGCCCTGGCAACAAAACCCCTAACAGCAAATTTCCACAACTGGAGTCTTTCAGTGAAGGTACGTGGAGATGGTCCTGTGGCAAAATGTTAATTGTGTGCTTTTTTTATTTTGTATTACCTTTTCATGTTGTCTTTTTGTTTTATTTCAGAATTATACTGACAATGAGAAACTGAGGAAGTTTTATAAAGTGGTAACTACCAACACAGATGGTCAGGTGGAATTTGTATCCACGATGGAAGGTATATATCGGTTTGCTCAATAATTTTAAAACAACCAAAAAGTATGGGAAAAATTGAGCCAGATCAAAATTGACACATGGCTATTCATTATCCATGAGTCGGGAGCAGTAGTTATTACACTGTCATTTCTTGCACGAGGAGTTATCAAAAGTCTCATGAGTTCAAAGTTAAAAGCCCAATTAAGGAAAGGTACTGTACTGACATGATTGATTTAGTATTTTCATGGTCTCTTTGATTGTCTCGGAGGAAGTCTTTTGATCAAATGTAATCCAGAAGTCACTGTCCAGCCAACTGTATTCTACCTTGATTCTTAATTGTTTTGTAAACCATCAGCAAATAATCTTAGGAGGAAAGATGTTCCTCTTGTGCTTAGTTCGGGCAGAGACGGTCAGCTTCCATTTGGCATGTTTTGAAGTGTCCTTTGAAGATGGTCCTAAGGTGAAAGTTAATTTCCCTAGCTGAGCTGACTTCTATGTTTTCAGCTAAAGAAAGCAAAATATGTTGATTTCTCAACTACCAGGTCCAATATTGACTGATTCCAGCAGGTATCCTTGTTAATAAATTTCTGTGAATTAGATGCTGTTATCAAGATCACATGTCAACCTCAAACCAGACTCCGCCACACACTGCTTCATAAGTAAACAGAAAAAAACTCAAAGTTGTACAAGATGGAAGAATGAAAAGTAGGTGAACTGAAAGTGTGTACTGGTTCCTATACTAGGACAATGCTCGGTAATAAAATCAGTTGCTTCACACAGTTCATTGTCCGTGAGAACGTAAGGAAGAAATACTAGTACTAGTAACAGGTTTTTTTCTATGCCGCATAGATTATTCACTTGCTAAAACTGTCAAAACAGCCTTAACAAAAAACTATGTCCTTCAGATGTGGAGGTTCTCAGAAATAAACACTCAATCAATAGCTGGGTAAATCTAAGTAGCACTTTTATTGTGTTTATGCTTTTTTGACAATGTTCCAAAACATGCATGGATAGCACAAAAGAACTTTAAAAGAAATACTAAATGAACATGTCAGTGGCATTTCCAAATTAGAAAATGTAGGGTGGATGGTCTGAGGTATTTTGACCAACAGCCCATTTGAGAAATTGGGTTGTTCGTTGAGGGAGGTGTAAATACTGTTAAAGCATCATCCACAATCCTCCTTTGGATGAACCACTTAAGCCACTAAATTACTGTGTGCTTAACCATCTGGTAACTTGGCACATAAGGCAGTAAGGCGTAACTTAGAGGTAATGTTTAAAGTATTTATGCAGCATATAAGTAACCCTGGGCGTAGTGGGGCTATGTGGAGCATCGCGTAGTGTGGCCAAATCTACGCACACTCGCACACTCCGCGTAGCCCCACTACGCGCCTCCCGCCCGCCCTCATTTTAAAATAAATTAAAGTATTTAAAAGTAAGAAAATATCTTACCTGAGGTGCGACGTCCCGGGGCTCCCAGTTCCTTCTTCAGCTGCAACTTCTTCTTCACAAATGCGCATGCGCGGGCGCCCGCGCATTTCTCGCGAGAAATGCGCATGTGCGGATGTCCGCGCATGCGCATTTGTGAGGAAGAAGTTGCCGCTGAAGGAGGAACTGGGAGCCCCGGGACGCCGCACCTCAGGTAAGATATTTTCTTACTTTTAAATACTTTAATTTATTTTAAAATGAGGGTGGGCGGGAGGCGGGTGGTGGGCAACTCTGCTCTGCCGTGGCGTGTGCGTAGCGCTGCCTGCTACGCCTACTTCGTGCCCCACGAAGCAGGCAGCACTGCGCGCACTCCGTGGGCGGAACGGAGCACTACGCCCACCTTTACATACAAGCAGTAATAAAGTGAAATTACAACAGAGGAAAAGTCCCACACAAATTTTGAAAAATAAAGTTGATTTTAGTAAAAGTTTGATGCCCAAATGGCAAAAAATCTCATTAGCAGAATCAGAGATATGCAATTTAAAATATTTGGGTAGAAACAGTGCCTAAAAGCACAATGCGCTGACTGGTTTTCTGGTCATACCGGACCAGGGCAAAATCAGATGTGCAGGTCACCCACAATGGGGCATGGGCCGGATACAGGGGTCAAATTACTCCCACTGAACAAAGTACCTTGAATCCTGGTTGCGAAGCGTTGTGAGGTACTGTCTCGTGGATGCGTTGGGCAGCAGTGGTTCAGAAGATCTGCAGCCTATGATGCGAAGGCCTGCATTGGGGATGCGTTGTGCAGCTGGGGTTTCACTAGGACCACAGCTGGGCTGGCAGAGCACCTTCGGGGGACCATGCGTGTGGTGGCACCACTTGGGGTGTTAGGACTCACAGCAGGCAGAGTCCAGGAGCAGGGTTCAAGATGGTTGGAGCCTTTTTTGTCCCAGAGGTTCTGATCAGGATGCTAGCCAGCTAGGCCCTTGGAGTCACTCTGGTGGTCCGGGGTATAAGATGCAGGTCCAATTCTTCCCACTCGGGAAGCAGGGCAGCAGGGCAGCAGAGCAGCACAGCAGTCCTCCTTCCACATCTTCCACAGATGTGTACTGAAGAGTGGTTCTGAAGGTTCTGTTTTTATACCGGATGCCTTCTTTAAAGAAGACTACTGACTTGTAAGTGGGGCTGTGCCCAGTTCCCCTCCATCCTGCCAGTGATGACCAATCCCGGCACACTAATCCCTCTATTGTGTGACTGCTGTCTGAGAGGTATATACAAAGTACAACTGCCAACTATACTTAATCATGTAACCCAGGAACGAACTGTAGGCACCAAATAGAGCAGTAAAATGCCAACTTTCTAAAAGGAACATTTTCAAAATTGTGATTTAAAATCTGACTTTGTCATTAAAGGGAATTTTAAATTACAATTTTTCAGACACCAAAGATAAAATTCCCACCCCCTCCCAATCAAAGGTTATCACATATTAAATATAACAAAGCAACCCAATGTTATCCTATGGGAGTGGTTGGCACCTCAGTAGTGAAAAACAAAGTTGTGAGTTTTTCACAGCCACGACATGTAAAACTTTAAAGTACATCTCCAACCTTCTAATTACAATATATCCCCTGGAATATCTAGGACCTACTTTAGGGGTGACTTATAAGTAATAAGAGGGGAGTTTAAGGCTTAACAAGAGGGTTATTTTGTCAAATCAAATTGGAAGTTTAAATATGTCATCAAGCTGCAATGGCAGTTCTGAGAAATGTTTAAAGCAGTCTTTTAAGTGGGTGACACAATAAGTGCTGCAGGCCCACTAGTAGCATTTAATACACCAGCCCTGTGTATATGGTATACCACTTTAATAGGGACTTGTAAGTAAATTAAATATGCCAATCAAGTGTATGTCAATGTTACAGGAAGTAATCACAAGCATTTTAGCACTGGGTAGCAATGGTAATGTGCACAGAGTCCTAAAGCCACAAAACAAATTCATAAAAATAGCAGGGGTGGAGAGAAAATAGATTAGGCGTGACCCTGCAGAGAGGGCCAAGTCCAACATACTGTATGGGCCGCCTGTGAAAGCTTTCCATAGAGACAGCCCAGGCTCTGCTGTTAAAAATGTGGTTGTTCTCCTGACTGCAAGTAGATCAGGAGTGCTGCAAGTCTGGTGGAAGAGGTACTCATCCATGTTAATAATGAAGTACCAGGCCCACCAAACTCTAAATAAGGCCCCAAGTCTTTGTAAAGGAAATGCTGTTGAATTCTTCAATTCAGTTGTATAGAAGAAGGCCTAAAGAACCCCTCCACCCCCCAGAAATTAATGCATTCCTTGTTCAACTATTCATAATACCCAGTATCATCTACTGGTTTGCTTTTACAAAGTAGAAATGATTTACTGTCACGCACTGAGGACCCATTATGAACTTGTGTTTTTCCCCTTGTGCTCCAGGAGCCATGATTCCCAGTGGCTGTAAAGATACATTTGCAGATTAAAATAGGCTATATTTATGCCTATCTGGTATTGACAGAAGGATGCTTGACATATAGTAATGGTTTTACTGCTGAAGATTTCCCCTCCAAAAGTAGTAAACCCACGCAGATGTTCGGTAGTGGAAGGAGGGGGTTGTCTTGACAGTTTGTAATTACCCACTAAATTGTGAGGTTGTAAATGCCCACAGACTTGTCAAGTTTGTTTGTACTAACCAGCTCTGACCTGATCCTTTGCTTTCCTGGAAATGCTAAAAGATTTTTTTTCATAACAACACAGTATAAAAATAGAAAAGCCAGTACACACACAGCGGACCCACGCAGGGGATCCCCATAACATTATTACTGATTGCCATAATCAACCCACCCCACCCTCCTGAGTTCACGCCACTGCAGTGTTCAGCCCTTAATATATCCACCACATTCACCCATATCGTCTGATGTTTCCTAGGGCATTCTCGAGCTAGGTAAATTGGTTCTTCCAGTTTAGTCAAGCGATCCATAAATGAACTCCATTCCCTCAGCAGTGGGGCATCTGTTGACTTCAAATATTTGGCCACTACCCTATTATCTAGTAATGTTCCCAGCCCCACCAAGTCCCAGCCCCCCTTGTGCCTCGCCTCTCATCCTCTAGACTGAGCAACACTATTCTGGCTGAGGCCTCCAACTTTCGGCCCAACACCTTTGACAGAGTCCCAAATTTGTACTGCCAGTATTTCTGAATAATGGAGCATCTCCATACCATGAGATAGAAGTCACCAATATCTCCTTGGCATCTAGTGCAAGCTAGGTCTGGAAGTTTGTGGACTTTCCTTAAACTTTGGGGTGTATAGTAGGTACAATCAATTAATGAAGCAATCAGGATTTAAACAGCGCGGCTAATCACCTGATAGGGTATCTAGGCGCTTGCAGGCCCTAGAGGCTTATTCGAACAGCTAGGTCTTGAGGGCCATTCAGAATTCCAGAAGTGATGTGATGGTCTGGAGGTGCGTTGGGAGGCTGTTCTAGGTCTTTGCTGCAATGTGGGTGAAGGAGTGTCCTCCACTTCTACTTCAGTAGAAGCGGGGAGTTTTGGTAAGTGAAAGGGAGGTAGAGTGTAGTTTTCTCGATGGTAAGTGGAAGTTCAGGCGGTGGCCAATGTAGGTGGGTCCTTGGTTGTGTAGAACATTGTGCGCGTGGGTCAGCAGCTTGAATTGGTATCTCTTCTATACGGGGAGCCAGTGGAGGTTCCTGTGATGTGAGTTCGTCGGGGAAGGCAGAGGATGGGTCTGCTGCAGCTTTCTGTATGATCTGAAGTCTCTGTAGAAGGTGTGCACTGATTCCTACGTAAATGCCAGTGCCATTGTCCAGTCGGCTGGTGATGAGGGCTTATGTCACGGTGCCTCTTGTGTGTAGGGGTAGCCACTTAAACATCGTACATAGCATGCACAAAGTGAGGAAGCATGCAGAGGAGATGGCGTTCATCTGTGATTTCATGGTGAGCTTGTTGTCAATGATGATTCTGAGGTTTCTGGCATGGTTTGCGGGAGTGGGTGCAGGTCCTAAGTCTGATGGCCTCCACATGTCGTTTCATGTGTTGCTGCCAAAGATCAGTACTTCCGTCTTGTCAGTGGTTCAGCTGCGGTCGTTTGTTCTTAATCTAGTCAGTGATGTTTGCCATGCATCTTTGGAAGTTGGTTCTGGTGAGGTCGTCGGATGAATTGGGTGTCGTCTGTGTAGGAAATTATGTTGAGACCGTGGAATCTAACGATATTGGCCAGCACCGTCTTGTATGCGTTGAAGAGCGTGGGGCTGAGGGATGAGCCCTCGTAGACACTGCAGGTGATCTCCTTGGTTTCAGAGGTGAAAGGTGGGAGGTAGATACTCTGGGTTCTTCTGGTGAGGAAGAAGGTGATTCATTTGAGCGCGACACCTTGGAGGCCAGTATGGTGGAGTCTTTCGAGGAGATGGTACTCAAAAGCCTCCATGTCTTCCAATACTCGAAATTATAGACAGTGGGTCACCATCATTGGGCAGAGGGTATAGGCTCTGAGGGGCCCAGAAGTCAGTATGAAAAGTGTAATTTGCCGTCCTCCGAGCAAGTGATTTCCAATACAGTCCACTAGGTTTTAGTAGTAGACAACCTGGAGAGCCACTTCCCTGTGTCTGTATGTATCTTTGAGTGGGGGGATGGGGGTCTTAGGTCTTCTGAAAGTTGCTGCGAGCCTTGCCTGTGGACTGTCAGCTAGGGATTGACCTTGAGCACACTTCCTGAAAGTGAGGCTCAGATTGCACCTGGAGATGACAGTTGGGTTTGCCTGAGTAGGTTTGTATGACTACTAGATACATTGCTGCCCAGAAAAGGAGTTGAGGAGGTCTGAAGCCTGGAAAATGACCCAGACAGCTGTCAAGGGTGTCGAGGAAAGGGCAAGGGGCATGGGAAATCAGAATGTCCCATAGTGGAGTTGGATGGGGTGCCGGAGGAGACCCCAGAGCCTACTGGGGAGGACATTGCCTCCCATGGTGAACTTCTTGAGCTTGCTGGATGGCAAGCAGAAAGGGCACCCATCAAAGATGTGTTTTGTAAAGCACACAGAGAGTGCGTGACCTGAGAGGGCATGAGGCAGCAAGCTGAAGCCCAGACACCTACTGATACCTCTTGGGATCACTGCATATATTGGGAGAATTACCTCCTGCATAGTGAGCCTAAGGCACCAATGCATGGGGCGACTCATGCATTGGTAGTCTCCCACTGCTACCTGGCCTTCCTACTGGGGCTGGCTCGTGGAATATCCCTGGCAAGACATCTTGGGCAGGAAAAGGCAATTGCCAGTAGTGCCCCCCACTTTTTTTGGCCAAGGATGAAGATTTCCTCATATACATCCTGTAGGACTTGTTTAACCTGCCATGCCAGTAGTATGACGGGCAGAAAACTGAAAGCTCCCCTGAACCCCTTGCCTGTCATTGGCACGCCCTCTGAAAGGGTGGGCATCGACATTATAGGGCCCTTGGACCGCAAGACGGCCTAAGGCAACAGGTTTATCTTGGTGGACCATGCTACTAGATCCCAGAGGCCATAGCTCTGAGGACTGCAACTGCACCTGCAGTAGCTAGGGTCCTGATTGGGATTTTCACCAGAGTGGGTTTCCCCAAGGAAGTGGTGTCTGACAGGGGCACCAACTTTGTCTGCCTGTGGAAGGGGTATGGGGTAACTTACACGTTCTCTTCATCCTACCATCCACAAACAAATGGGCTTGTTGAAACATTCAGCAAGAACCTGACGGGCATGATTGCAGGCCTACCTGACCCCATAAGGCAGAAGTGGGACAACAACTTACCATGCCTGTGCTTTGCCTACGGGGAGTTGCCATAGAAGGGGTTTGGATTTAGCTCCTTTGGACTTCTATATGATCACCTTGTTAGGGGACTTTTAAGTCTGCTTAAGGAGAGGTGGGAGCAAGCTCCCAAGAAGCCTGCTGAGGATTTGGTTATCTATATTCTGGACCCAGATGGCCAAGTACTGGAAGAAGGCTTCTGAGAACTTGGAAGCTAGCCAGGAGGTGATGAAGCAGTGGTATGACGAGACGGTTACCCCTGTGGAATTACAGCCTGGGCAAAAAGTGTGGGTAATGGAGCCTTTTGAGCCCAGGACCCTTCCAAGACCATTGGACTGCACCTTATGAAATAGTTGAGAAGACAGGTGCGGCCATCTACCTGGTGGACCTCAAGACCCTGTGACAACCCTTAAAGGTCTTCCATATCAACCATCTCAAGCCACACTATGAGAAGTCTGCTGTCACCATGCTGTTGATGACAATTGATGGGGAGGTGGAGAGTGAACCTTTCTCTGACCTTCTGTATTCAAAAGAGAAAGATGGGTCAGCGGAGGGTGTCAACCTTTCCCCTACCCTGACCTCAGACCAGCAGAGGGACTGTCGCCCATTCTTGGTACAATTTGCCTCTCTGTTTTGCCTCACTCTTGGGCTTACACATCTGTGTACCCATGACATTGACACAGGAGACAGCCCTTCCTGTCACAAACAAAATATACAGGCTATCTGTGAAAGTGAGGGCCAGAATCAAGGCGGAAGTCTCTAAGATGTAGGAGCTAGAAAAATTGAGCACTCCAGTAGTCCTTCGTCCATCCCAGTGGTGCAAGTGCTAAAAGCTGCCCCACCGGGTGCTGCTCCAGAACTCCAGTTAATAGGCAGCTCAACTAATTTACTAAAACTCCCCAGAGCTGATGAGCATATCGATAGGTTAGGTGCTGGCAAGTTCCTGAGCACTTTTGATTTAACTTCAGGATACACGCAGATTGCCCTAACTAAAGGGGCTAAAGAGAGGGTAGCTTTTCCACTCTAGAGAGCTACTTTCAGTTTAAAGTGATATCCTTTGGCCGGAAAAATGACCCTGCTACCTTACTGGGGCTGGTGAACTAGGTTTTGGTTGGTATGACGGCATTCAGTGATGCTTACTTGGATGACATAGCTGTCTTCAGTAACAGCTGGAAAGACCACCTCTTCCACCTGCAGGAAGTGCTTTAGGCCCTGCAAAACGCAGGCCTGACTATCAAGGCTAATAAGTGCCTCAGAGCATGGCACGGGGCAGTTTTATAGCAGTTCAATGATGAGGGCCCAGACCAGCCTGTACCTTTGATCTCTATGAGGTTACTCTCCAAGGAACAGAGGTGGAGTGCTAATGAAAGAGAAGCCCTTGCTGTGGTCTGGGCACTGAAGGAGTTGAGACTATAGTTGCTTGGGACACACCCGGGTTTAGACAGACCACCGGCTCTTCAGATGGCTAAAGCAAATGACGGGTGAGAATCCAAAGTTGTTGAAGTGGGCTATCTCCATACAGGGAATGGAGTTTACCATGGAATATGGGGCTACACGTACAAAGCTATTTTGTGGTCGCAAATGTGCTGATTTACACAATCGGCACATTTGTGACCGCAAAAAGCATTTTCAAATGTACAAAGCCATAACTGGGATTTAGTGACCTATTATCAAATTGCAATATGGGTTTGTGAATTGGTATCTGGAAGGGGTGTTTTTAGGGTGTCCCTTCCAAATATCGATTCACATTGGTATATACAAATGTTTTGTGACAGAAATGCGATCGCACAACATTCACACTTTATCACCAACTCAAAGTTGGTGGTAAGCCATTCGCAAATGGGAAGGGGTCCCTTTGGAACCCCTTCCTGTTTGAGAATGAAAAAAATAATTTTTAGGAAGAGCAGGTGGTGGTCCCATGGACCACTGCCTACTCTTAAAAATTAAAACTTAAACGCTTCATTTTTTCTTTTTAAATGCACCCTGTTGTAATTTAAGGAAAACTGGCTGAGTTTGAAAAAAAAAAAGGTTCCCTTCATTAAAAGCAATCACATACATTGTGGTCTTCTGGCCCCCAGCAAGCCACCATCCCTGTGATTTTTGCAATTCCCAATGGGTCGCAAACTAAGACATACCTCATTAATATTCATGAGGTAGGTCTACTTGCAACCCACAGGGATTCGCAGAAAGTGTATAATACTTTTGTACATATAGATTGTGATTACCAAATAGCGAATGACCAAATTTGCTATTGGGTAATCGCAAGCATTAAGCTTTATACATGTGGCCCATAGACCTCAGTCAGACCACTCTAATGCTGATGGTCTCTCCAGGTTCTTCTGCCTTACAGATGAGAGCTCCCAGCAGGTAGGTAGTTCTCCCCCTTTTCAGCTGGGGGACATGTGTTAGATCTGTCAGCCTTAGGGTGGTCTACCCCCAAACGTTTTGCCTACTTACCTCCACTTTTTGCTGGAGTTTTGCTCTTGTTGGCCTTAGGACTCTGTGCATTTTACCACTGCTGACCAGTGCTAAAGTGCTCACTCCCCTAAACCTAGTTTATTGACACATGCCAAATTGGCCTATTATATTTTCTTGTAAGAGTGATATACCATATACCCAGGGCCTGTAAATTAAATGCTACCAGTGGGCCTGCAGAACATATTGTGCCATTTACTTACATAGCCCTGTAAAACGTGTCCCAGGCCTCAATTACAGCCTGAATGCAGTGTTAAATTGCCATGTCCTCTTGACATTTAAATCCCCTTGCCAAACCTTAAACTCCTCTTTTATAACTCATCCCTAAAGTAGGCCCTAGGTAGTCAATAGGGCATGGTACTCTTTAATTTAAAGGATGGACATGTACTTTTAAGTTTTACATGCCCTGAAGTTTTACATGTCCTGGTAGTGAAGAACACCCAAATTTGTTTTTCACTACTGTGAGGCCTATCGCTCTCATGGGATAACATTGGGGATTCCTTATTACATTTAATAAGCTGTAATTTCCAATTGGGAGCTGTTGGTTACATCGACTTTCCTGTCTTTGGAATAGTGGTGAAGAGCCCTATTTAATGGTAAAGCCGGGTTTTTATTCAGAATTTTAAAAATGCCACTTTTAGAGAGTTGGCATTTTTCTGCCCTTAGTGCTTTTGTGCTTGTAGCCTGGCCTGGGTCACATGATTAGGTGTAACTAACAGACTTCTTGAGTTCCTCCCAGACAGTCATACAAAAGTGGGATTAAGTTTGCCCAAATGGGCCCTCTGTTGGCAGGATAGGGGCAAAGCTTAGCACAGCCACACTTACACCTGATTAGCCTGTGCTCTGCCGTCGCACAAAGGGGCTAACAACCCTACATTGTCACTTAAGCTAGCTTGGAGCCAGGGCAGGGGCGGCAGGAAATTTGATACACTTCACAGCCACTGTCTAGAAGCTTCTCATACCTTCGAGAACCAGGGCACCAGGATATAAAAGAAGGACCTCAGACACCAACTCTTCAGTACATTTCTGGACCTGTGTATACTTTGCCAGGAAGAATGACTGCTATGCTGCTGAAAGGACTGCCACTCTGCTGGACTGCCACTCTAAAGAAGCTGTTGCCCTGCTGTGCTGACCTGCTGCCCTCTTGTGTGGGGAAGAAGAACTGGACTTGGAACTTAATCTTGAACCCAGGACTGAGAGTGAATCAAACCGCTAGTGTGCTGGCTTCCTCACCTGTGCCTCAGAAAAAAAAGGCTCACCAATAAGCTTCTGGACATGTCTTCAGCGAGTTCATTACTCTCCAAGTGTTGCCTCTCAGGTCCTGGATCCTTGATGTTTCTGTCCAAAGCATGCCTTTGGTCTCTTTGTGACTGCGAGCAGGTCTCTTTGAGCCGTAACTGCGCCGCTCATCCTGAAAATCAGTGCAAGCCGCTGCCAGCCCATCTGTTCACACAGCAGCATCAACAGCCCATGGGGGACCGCCAATGCAAAGCTCCAGCACACCTGTCCGTGATGCCTGGACTGTTCTACGCACAACGCCGACTGCCGCCCGTGATGCTCTCCTTGCTCCAAGTGACCCTCTAACGTGAATGGGACTATTGGCCCAAAGCTTGAGAAGGCAACACTTCAGTGGGACTAATCTGGGACAGTATCCGACCGGCACTCGTTTGCGGTCGGCTTCAACTTTTGACTTTGATCCTGTCCAGCGCAACCAGATAGCCACGGTTGGCACTTTATATTGCAATTTATTCTCTAAAATTAATAACTCTGGTTCTACTAATTGTATTTCGCCATTTTGGTGTTAAATAATTTATTATAATTTACTCAATTGGTTTAAGATTTTTCTCGGGTTGTGTTTTCTCTTTTTGTTCACTGTTTGTGTGCTGCATAAATACTTCACACATTGTCTCTAAGTTAAGCCTGGCTGTTTTTGTGCCAAGGTACCCAGAGTTAAGCACAGGTTAATTTAGTTACTTTTTGTGATTAATCCTTCCAGGGATTGTGACTTTTGCTTGACCAGGGTTTACACCCCAGTCAACCAACAACCTAATTTCTCACAGCATCTATGCATCACAAACAGTGATAAATTGAAACACAACACAAGAAAAATCTTAAACCATGTTTTAAATATAGAGTACATTTTATTAAATAAAAAGATACCAGAGTGACAAAAATACAATCAATAGAACCAGAGATATGCAATTTTAATTTTAAAGTTTTAAGTAACTATAGCACCTAAAAGCTTAAAGTGCCACTCATTGCCATCTAGTCATGTGTGTCTGGGGGAAAAGTCACAAGTTCAGGCTGACTGTGATGGAGCATGGGTCAGATACAGGGGACCAGGTTCGTTTTGCTGAAAAAGTTACCTTCTCAAAGTCTGGCGCACAGAGTTCCATTAGCGGAGGAGGAAGCCAAAGGAACAAGGAAAGCGTTGCAGATAGTCGCTGTTATAGCGTGAAGTGCAGATTTCACATTGTTGGTTGTCGCTGGCAGTCATTGTAGCAGATCTTCACCGGACCTGCGCATTGTTCGGTTGTTGTTAGCTGCAGATAGATTCTCACCGCAAAGGGTTCTGTGTCTGCTCATGTAGATCCTAAACTTCAGAATTTCACCTTTTCTTCTTGGTAGTAGCTCAGACTAATGACAGCCAAGGGTCCAGAACCTGGGGTCATCTCTTGGGGATCAGGAACTCACTCCAACAGAGGCTCAGGCAGGACCAGGCAGGTCCTGTTGCAGCAGGTCAGCGGGGCAGTTGCAGGTAGGTCTCTGGAGCTTGTTATATACCCTTAGCACAAACAGGAGGCCAACTAACTGACCCTTGTAGTCACTCAGGTTAGCGTGGTATAAAGGTAAACCGGACCAGTCTTCTCAGACAGCAAGTCTGTCCTCAGCAGGAGGGCAGACCTTCTTCTGTAGTGTTCTAATGAGTGACTCTGGAGGTACAATATTTATACTTGGTGCCAGCCTTTGTGTGGGGGAACACCCTGTCCTACCCCCATATCTGGTTCTGGAAAGTTCTTCCCTTCCCCTGTCAAGATTCTAAGAAGTTGGGGGCAAGGGGTGGAAAAGGTGTCATCCCTTTGTGTTGGTGTGAGGTAGTCCTTTGAAGTGCAAATGGAGCTGGGTGCAGCTCCTCCTAGTCATCCTGCCATGATTGCCCATCTGTCCACACCTAAGCCCCCTTTGTATCACTGTCTGGAAGGAGTACACAAACCCCAAACTACAGAACTATTCACAGGTATTTGACGCAGTACACTGGCAGAAAGCACAAATGGTAAGGACCAGAAAATTCCAACTTTCTAAAAGTGGTATTTTCAGAATTGTGACTTAAAATCTGACTTCACCATGTTTTGAATTACATTTATGAGTGTAAACAGCATATCTCTATCTGCTCTGAATCCAAATGTATCACTTATTAAGTGAGAATGGTAACCCATTGTTCTTTACGGGGAGAACTAGGCATTGTAACAGTGAAAAATTTATTTAAGAGGTTTTCACTGGCAGGACATGTAAAACTTAAGGATGAGCCCGAATTTTTAAATACAGTGCACCATGCTCTATGAGCCTTTAGGACCTACCTCATGTGAGACGTATTAGTATTAAAAACAGAAGGTTTAGGCCTGGCAAAAGGTTTAAATTGCCAAGTCAAAGTGGCAGCTTGAAACTGCACTTGTTTGGAAGGCTACTTCCCATGGGTGGCACGACTGCCCACCAATAGCATTTATTTTACAGGCCCTGAGTACATGTAGTACCATTTACTAAGGATGTACAAGTAAATTAAATAACCAATCAGATGTAGGCCAGTTTATCCATGTTTTAGGGAGAGAGCATAAGCACTTTAGCACTAGTTCACCCTAATTTTAGTCCTAATGCCAACAAAAGCAAAATCAGAAAACAGGAGGGGTGAAGGCAAAATGAAATACCACACCAAGGATGTTAGATCTAATATGAATATATATTTACAAAAATAGTAGCAGTGGTAATTTTGGGAACAGATTAAGTTTCAGTGTAACCTAATCATGGTTGAATGTAGATGAAAGTGAAGCTAAAACCATAATCGTAAAGTTTCATAGGCAGTTTTTTTTCCAAATGGGGGCGGAATAGGATTCCACAGTCTGAGTGCACATCACAAGAAGCCATACTTTAGAGTTTTTTCCATCTTAAGTCTGTCATTTCAGGGTGAAGAGTGTCATTGCTCTGAAGTGGACATTGGCCACAAGAGATGTCTAGTTTCTGGCAAATGTAATTTCTTTTCCACCGTAAAGTGCCTTATGTGTGATGGCTGCTAGCTTGAACATGCTTCTTGTCTTCTTGTCTTATGAGAAGTCAGTGAAGTGAGATCATAATAAGCAAGATGTGGTCACTTTCCTCCATAGCACCAGGGATGGAACTACTTGTTTGAAATCCAGATCAGTGATGAAAAGATTGATTCGTCGTAGGAATTTTATTTAAAATTGTACCCCTTTGGCAAGTGAATTGATGAGGGCTTGTAGGTTGTTTCTCGTCCAAGATGAACCCAAGATACTTAATGCCCAGTTTGAATGGCGACAAGGGGAGATCAATAGGAACTCTGTTATGAGCAGACAGTGGGGCGTCATTCTCGCTTAAATAATATTGAGAGTGTGGGAAATTAATTCTACATCTTCAAATATGTCCCCATTTTTGATCCTCATGCATGTTATCATAACTCTCTCTTATTCTCTGCCTCTATTATTGTGACATCTGACAGACTACTTTATCACATGCTGCCACATTGACTATGGTGCATCCATCACACTGGGCACTCGATTAAAGCTGGAGGTAACCTGGAAACCAATCCTCGGTGTTATCTGGTTGAGGTGGTTAAGTTGATACACTGCCAACAGGTCTAGTCTACAGCCCTACTTTATTTTAGCATTTGGACCGGCAGAGCAATTCGATATTGGATTGTAGCTCGGGAGTGAGGGGTGTCAAACCATGCTATGGCTGTCGAAGCTTCTGCGCTTCTGAAATGCAGTTAGTTACACGAGTATACTTCATGTTGTACTATCCGGCTTTTCTTGTAGTGGGTGCTTAATGCCTTGTGATCATATTCAGTTTAATTGTGCTCTCCACGTAGCCGCGGTGTTGATTGAGGACTGTACTATTTTTGTTAAATCCTTTGAGGAATTGACAAGGTTCTGGTTGTGAATCCTCCACCCCTACACTCCCAATAACCACATATCCTGCCCTCTTTGTTTCCCGCAGCTTACAAGTATCCTATCTATGGCACGCAGTGGCACCCAGAGAAAAACCCTTACGAGTGGAAGTTTCCATCAAGCACATCGCATTCCCTGCAGGCTATTAAAGTAGCATTTTACATGGCTTCTTTCTTGGTTAGTGAAGGTAAGAAGTGATACCTGAAGCTTTTTCGTCTTGGACCTGCATGCTCATGTCACAAAATGTAAATATTTTACAAGCATTGTTGTTTTCAGATCCACACTGACTTCTGGTAGTCAGACCCTCAGTTAGCTCCAAACAATCTGACTGACCGATTAGTAAAGGCACCACATCTCTTATTAGTATTGTAATAATAGCTGGGCTGGACTACAGGACACACAACCTGTGTAATTCACCACCCCACTTTTGTGTTCTCTGCAGTGTCAACATTTTATTCCCTTTAATGATTTTCCTGTAGCTGATCATTTCAACCAAGACATGCTGTAATCATCAGTCTATTTGTCTTTAAATTGAAATTCAAATAATCTGATATTTGGCTAATGCATAGTTGTGAGATATGCATATACATTTTGGAGTCATCTAAATATCAAATAGCTGAACATAGATAAGATGTATTTATAGGAAATGAAGAGAACAAGAGCAATTTAAACATTTTTTTCATTGATCGTGGTCCTTCCTTAAAAAAGCATGCTGCTGTATTCAGAGGTAAGAAAATAAATGGTCTCATCACTGAGATCACTGTCACTCCATATGTCTACCGCAAGTTTCTACCGCAAGCCTCTTTAGGTCATTTCCGCCAGTTTACCAGGCTCCTTCCTACTAAACTGAGCACAGCAGTGGTCTGACCACCTGTGATGCTGCAGAAAAAGCGACTGCTACGTAAACTCGGCTGAAGATCCACGTTTAAAGTAGCACAGGTTGTCCACCACTTCTGTAATTTCAGTGCTGGTATTTACTTTTTGATACAGCTTCCTTATCAGCAAAAGTCATTTCCCCCGTGTTTTCTTCTCCAATGACGTTTAAAAACAGTCACCCTGTTGCGTTTTATGTTATCGTTAGTTTATCTGCATCAGGATTATGCTGCTCAGTAGGTGGACTTGAAGCACTTTCTACAAAACTAAAAACATTGTGCCTACTTATTAAACGTTTTCAAGAAGAATCGGAAAGACATGCATCTTAACTTTTTTTCCTGATGATTTGAGTAATTTCTTTTTCTGGGATTCACAAAGATCCCTGGATTGTGCATAGAAATCTTTGCAGATTATACATTTCCATGTCTACTTTCTACTGATCAAATGAATAGCTTTCCTTGGGTTTATGTTGGATTTTTCTTCAGTTTTTCTTCCCTCAGGCATAATGTGTGAAAAAGTCCATGTGTGTGCAGTTCCACGAACAGTTGGCAAAAACATATTTTAAGTGTCTTGCTACGGTGCAACCGTCTATTTCCATGCTTTTTCTGAAGACCCATCAGGTTCGCATGCAGAGTAAGAGATCAAGCTTGGCATAAGATGTTATTGTAAACAAGTGGTGTATGGTATTGGGACGCAGAAGTTGTATTTTGGCATGAGCCCATCTTCTGGAGCAAGCCAGTTATGCTATTCAAGGTTTCTCCCATGTGCAAGAATACCATCTGGTTCTTAGAACTGCTGAATTTGGTTTTGGTTTAATGCATAAACTCATTCCAGACCTTGTAAGGTTCTCTCAGCCAATGTCTGCAGCACCAATATCTGTATTAAAAAATTTGGGGTCTGATAAAGTTACAATAGTACATTTTCAATGGTAATATTTTAAGCCTGTGTTGTCTTACGTTTAAAATCCTTGGCGTTATTGCTAATACGTCCCAACAATTCACTGGGTCAGCAAAAATGTCAGTATGTTCTCCAATCATCTATAACATTTCATGTCCTGATAAACATAGTATGCAATCATGTACACATTCTGAAAAATTAACTTGCAGATATAAACGTATAACAACTAAAACTTCATTTTTATTATTTTGCTTGTGCATACAGCTTGATACAACCGAGTGTGCATTCACAATCTGTCTGAGTCTCTGATATTGTATTTTATTTGATGTATAGATGTGTGTATAAACCTTTTGAATCAAAAGTATTTAATTGTAACCATATCCCTTCACGAAAGTGAAAAAACTGATTGTCAATCTCTACGTGGCATTTAGTATTATAAAACCTGTTACTGTGACTGGTGTCTGCACAGCAAACAGGAACTGATGACTTTGGAATTAATGTGTGTACTCAGTTTCTGTGGACACATGCCACGTTACTTGGACTGCATCCGAGTACTCTTCTCCTCCTGCCCAATTGTTCAAATATGCATTATTATTTTATGAAACGTCTGATGGCTACATTGTTGTCACCTCTGGTTTCATAGATTGAACACTTATGTCCAGTATTGGGTATTTGGTGTGTGTTCTGATAGGACCAGAGGGCCTGAAAGTTTACAGCTAAAGAGAGTTAAACGTCTCCTGTAGCTAGAAAAACATTGCTGTTTAAAGTAACCCTTTGATACACTGGATTTTGAGCCAAAACAACCTGTGAGCTTTTTCTGTAAAGACTCCCGCTGATTAAGGACTTCCTCTATAGAACAGGACTCTCGTCCCCGAGCACCTCTACCTTGTGTGTTTAGGTTCCGGATGTGGAAGCAGACCGAGCATCTATCCCTTGTCACTATATTGTTGGGCTCATGGGAAGTGATGGGCTCAATGCAGGTTTACAACAAACAAAAGACAAACAAATGATGGACGGAATGCTGACAATGCAAACATTCTCCCCCAGTCAAGAGATCTGGGTTAAATCCATCGTTCTTTTGCCCACTACACCACCCCAGTTTAGACATGGCCATATGCAAATCAGTCTTGACCCTGTGCCTCATGGGAACAGTCCAGCCCGAACTGCTAAGCCATGTCTTCCCTGGACCGGAATCAAGCATCCTAGGACCGGTTTCAGGCTATCAGCCGTCATCAGCCAGGATAGCCTGACTCCAGTGGCGTAGTGAGCACGGGTCCCACGTCTGGGAATACCCATCCCACTTAGGGTGAAAAGCGTTACAACAAACAAATGATGGACGGAATGCTGACAATGCAAACATTCTCCCCCAGTCAAGAGATCTGGGTTAAATCCATCGTTCTTTTGCCCACTACACCACCCCAGTTTAGACATGGCCATATGCAAATCAGTCTTGACCCTGTGCCTCATGGGAACAGGCCAGCCCGAACTGCTAAGCCATGTCTTCCCTGGACCGGAATCAAGCATCCTAGGACCGGTTTCAGGCTATCAGCCGTCATCAGCCAGGATAGCTTGACTCCAGTGGCGTAGTGAGCACGGGTCCCACGTCTGGGAATACCCATCCCACTTAGGGTGAAAAGCGTTACAACAAACAAACCCCGAGTGGGAAGGGTATGCTCAGACGTGAGTCCCTTGCTCTCCATGCCACTGGAATCAAGCTATCCTGGCTGATGAGGGCTGAAAGCCCGAAACCGGTCCTAGGATGCTTGTTTCAAGTCCAGGGAGGACCTGGCTTGGCAGTTCGGGCTGGACTGTTCCCATGGGGCACAGGGTCAAGACTGATTTGCATATGGCTGGGTTCAAACTGGAATGGCATGGTGAGCAAAAAAACGATGGATTTAGGCCCAGATCTCTGTACTGGGGTGAATGTATGACATTGTTCTGCATTCTGTCCATCAATTGTTGTTTTTAGGTCTCGCATAGGGCAGCGCATGCGCTGCCTCTCCGAGGCATTAAGTAATTTGTAAATGTGTTGAATCTCCGCCTACTGCAGCTCTTTGTCAGTAATTGGTTCCTGAGCTTGTCTGTTTTAGTGTGTTGGTTTCTGACAGGCTAATGCCCTTTGTCGATCAGCCTTTACTTTTTTAAGAACGCCCACGCAGCACCGCCTAACTACAGTAAACATGCTTTATGTGGCATGAAGTGTTTCAGTTGGAACTCTTTTGTTTCTTTTCGTGGCTATTGCTGAAAGAGTTTAGCTGTGTTTAGTTTGAGGCATTGGAATGAAGTGAATTGGGTCAGTAGCGTGTTTTATTATTATAGCTGTGTTTACTTTGAATTGGGTCCATAGCGTGTTTTATTAGCTGTGTTTTCTTTGAGGCATTGGAATGGAGTGAATTGGTTCCGTACTTTTAGTGTACGATGGTCCGTTTCTGCTATTTATTTTGTTTTCATTTTTTTTTTCAGAACAATTACACTGTTATTTAGCGCGTTTTACTTATGTAACTAGAAGGGTTTAGCTGTGTTATTTTGCTGCATTGGAATGGAGTGATTTGGCTCGTAATTTTAGTGTACGATGTTCCTTTTTCTGCTTTTTTGCTTATGTTTATTTATTTTCCCGGGAGAGTTGCATTGCTATTTAGCGCGTTTTGATTTATTTTCCCGGGAGTTTGGCTGTCTTTACTTTGTGGCATTTGAATGGAAAAGACCTTTCGCATCACTCTGTGTCTTCATTTGCATCTCTTTGAGGCTGGGAACGAAGAGATTACAATCTATACTGCCCATTTTAATGTACTTCATTATCTTGGCCTGGTTTCGGTTCTCAGCTGTCACAAACAAGTTGACGCTTCACACCATACCAGACTTTCTGTCTTCCGATTTTTTTACCCTTTTCACACATTATTCCCAATTGAAGGGCACTGCGAAGTGGCTGTGTGCGCGTAGCGTGGATGCGGGTAGGAAACCCTTGAATAATAGTGTACATGGGCGCAATGCTTCAGGCTCTTTTATAATTGTCCCTTGTGCCTTTATGAATATATAGCAAATGGCACACCATGTACTGACTTCGTAAGGATAGCAGGATGATTTGATGTGTGAATGAAGTCCCGTAAATATACGATCATACTTGATATCAGCAGCGAGCGTGAAGCGTGTTGATGTGTAAAATGGTATACATTTGCCCAAAACAAACGTTTCTTATTTACAACTGTGCTCGTGTTATAAGGAACATCAGTTTAGCCTTTGGTGCTATTTTGTTGTTGTAACCACATGGGCTCACTGTTTTCGGGTGTTTTATACTTGCAAGCTCTAACTTTATTAATCCCTCTCGAATCTCATCCCATGTTCTAAGTGTGTAAAGACGGCAGGATGATTTCATGTTACAATTTCGTGCTGTAACTATACTATCGCAGCTGATGTTAGCAGTGAGCGTGAAAATTCATCATTTTGTAGACAAGCACGCCGTCGTGCATAAAACTAAACATTTGTATTTGAAACTATGCTTGTTTTATAGTGTATATGGGCTCAGTGCTGCAGGCATTTTTTTTAGTTGTAACTTCTGCCCTTATTAATTCACAATAAATGTCACATTATATTCCGAGTGTGTAAGGATAGCAGGATGAGCTGAGATAACAATTACGTGCTGACATTATACTATCACACCTGCTGTAATCTGCCAGTTTTGCGAGCATTGGAATGGAGTGATTTGGCTCGTAATTACTATCGCAGCTGATGTTAGCAGCGAGCGTGAAAATTCCTGATTTTGTAGACAAGCACGCCGTTGTGCTTAAAACTCAGCATTTGTATTTGAAAATATGCTCGTCTTATTGTGTATATGTGCTCACTGCTGCAGGCAGTTTTTTTAGTTGTAACTTGTGCCCTTATTAATTCTCAATAAATGTCACATTATATTCCAAGTGTGTAAGGATAGCAGGATGAGCTGAGATAACAATTACGTGCTGACATTATACTATCACACCTGATGTAATCTGCGAGTTTTGCGAGCATTGGAATGGAGTGATTTGGGTCGTAATTACTATCGCAGCTGATGTTAGCAGCGAGCGTGAAAATTCCTGATTTTGTAGACAAGCACGGCGTCGTGCTTAAAACTCAGCATTTGTATTTGCAAATATGCTCGTCTTATAGTGTATATGGGCTCAGTGCTGCAGGCAGTTTTTTTAGTTGTAACTTCTGCCCTTATTAATTCTCAATAAATGTCACATTATATTCCAAGTGTGTAAGGATAGCAGGATGAGCTGAGATAACAATTACGTGCTGACATTATACTATCACACCTGATGTAATCTGCGAGTTTTGCGTGCATTGGAATGGAGTGATTTGGGTCAGAATTACTATCGCAGCTGATGTTAGCAGCGAGCGTGAAAATTCCTGATTTTGTAGACAAGCACGGCGTCGTGCTTAAAACTCAGCATTTGTATTTGGGAATATGCTCGTCTTATAGTGTATATGGGCTCAGTGCTGCAGGCAGTTTTTTTAGTTGTAACTTCTGCCCGTATTAATTCTGAATAAATGTCACATTATATTCCAAGTGTGTAAGTATAGCAGGATGAGCTAAGATAACAAGTACGTGCTGACATTACACTATCACACCTGATGTAATCTTGGAGTTTTGAGAGCATTGGAATGGAGTGATTTGGGTCCGTAGTTTTAGTGTACGATGGTCCATTTCTGCTATTTATTTTGTTTTAATTTATTTTTCCGGAAGAGTTGTACTGCTATTTAGGTCGTTGTATTTATTTTACTAGAAGGGTTTAGCTGTCTTCATTTTGCGGCATTGGAATGGAGTGATTTGGCTCGTAATTACTATCGCAGCTGATGTTAGCAGCGAGCGTGAAAATTCCTGATTTTGTAGAGAAGCACGCCGTCGTGCTTAAAACTCAGCATTTGTATTTGAAAATATGCTCGTCTTATAGTGTATATGGGCTCACTGCTGCAGGCAGTTTTTTTAGTTGTAACTTGTGCCCTTATTAATTCTCAATAAATGTCACATTATATTCCAAGTGTGTAAGGATAGCAGGATGAGCTGAGATAACAATTACGTGCTGACATTATACTATCACACCTGATGTAATCTGGGAGTTTTGCGAGCATTGGAATGGAGTGATTTGGGTCGTATTTACTATTGCAGCTGATGTTAGCAGCGAGCGTGAAATTTCCTGATTTTGTAGACAAGCACGCCGTCGTGCTTAAAACTCAGCATTTGTATTTGAAAATATGCTTGTCTTATAGTGTATATGGGCTCAGTGCTGCAGGCAGTTTTTTTTAGTTGTAACTTCTGCCCTTATTAATTATCAATAAATGTCACATTATATTCCAAGTGTGTAAGGATGGCAGGATGAGCTGAGATAACAATTACGTGCTGACATTATACTATCACACCTGATGTAATCTGCGAGTTTTGCGAGCATTGGGATGGAGTGATTTGGGTCAGAATTACTATCGCAGCTGATGTTAGCGGCGAGCGTGAAAATTCCTGATTTTGTAGACAAGCACGGCGTCGTGCTTAAAACTCAGCATTTGTATTTGGGAATATGCTCGTCTTATAGTGTATATGGGCTCAGTGCTGCAGGCAGTTTTTTTAGTTCTAACTTCTGCCCGTATTAATTCTGAATAAATGTCACATTATACTCCAAGTGTGTAAGCATAGCAGGATGAGCTAAGATAACAAATACGTGCTGACATTACACTATCACACCTGATGTAATCTTGGAGTTTTGCGAGCATTGGAATGGAGTGATTTGGGTCCGTAGTTTTAGTGTACGATGGTCCATTTCTGCTATTTATTTTGTTTTAATTTATTTTTTCGGAAGAGTTGTACTGCTATTTAGGTCGTTGTATTTATTTTACTAGAAGGGTTTAGCTGTCTTCATTTTGCGGCATTGGAATGGAGTGATTTGGCTCGTAATTACTATCGCAGCTGATGTTAGCAGCGAGCGTGAAAATTCCTGATTTTGTAGAGAAGCACGCCGTCGTGCTTAAAACTCAGCATTTGTATTTGAAAATATGCTCGTCTTATAGTGTATATGGGCTCACTGCTGCAGGCAGCTTTTTTAGTTGTAACTTGTGCCCTTATTAATTCTCAATAAATGTCACATTATATTCCAAGTGTGTAAGGATAGCAGGATGAGCTGAGATAACAATTACGTGCTGACATTATACTATCACACCTGATGTAATCTGGGAGTTTTGCGAGCATTGGAATGGAGTGATTTGGGTCGTAATTACTATTGCAGCTGATGTTAGCAGCGAGCGTGAAATTTCCTGATTTTGTAGACAAGCACGCCGTCATGCTTAAAACTCAGCATTTGTATTTGAAAATATGCTCATCTTATAGTGTATATGTGCTCAGTGCTGCAGGCAGTGTTTTTAGTTGTAACTTCTGCCCTTATTAAATGTCACATTATATTCCAAGTGTGTAAGGATAGCAGGATGAGCTAAGATAACAAATACGTGCTGACATTACATTATCACACCTGATGTAATCTTGGAGTCTTGCGAGCATTGGAATGGAGTGATTTGGGTCCGTAGTTTTAGTGTACGATGGTCCATTTCTGCTATTTATTTTGTTTTAATTTATTTTTCCGGAAGAGTTGTACTGCTATTTAGGTCGTTGTATTTATTTTACTAGAAGGGTTTAGCTGTCTTTATTTTGCGGCATTGGATTGGAGTGATTTGGCTCGTAATTACTATCGCAGCTGATGTTAGCAGCGAGCGTGAAAATTCCTGATTTTGTAGACAAGCACGCCGTCGTACTTAAAACTCAGCATTTGTATTTGAAAATATGCTCGTCTTATAGTGTATATGGGCTCAGTGCTGCAGGCAGTTTTTTTAGTTGTAACTTCTGCCCTTATTAATTTGAAATAAATGACACATTATATTCCAAGTGTGTAAGGATAGCAGGATGAGCTGAGATAACAATTACGTGCTGACATTATACTATCACATCTGATGTAATCTGCGAGTTTTGCGAGCATTGGAATGGAGTGATTTGGGTAGTAATTACTATCGCAGCTGATGTTAGCAGCGAGCGTGAAAATTCCTGATTTTGTAGACAAGCACGCCGTCGTGCTTAAAACTCAGCATTTGTATTTGAAAATATGCTCGTCTTATAGTGTATATGGGCTCAATGCTGCAGGCAGTTTCTTTAGTTGTAACTTGTGCTCTTATTAATTTGAAATAAATGACACATTATATTCCAAGCGTGTAAGGATAGCAGGATGAGCTGAGATCACAATTACGTGCTGACATTACACTATCACACCTGCTGTAATCTGCGAGTCTTGCGAGCATTGGAATGGAGTCATTTGGGTCCGTAGTTTTAGTGTGCGATGGTCCGTTTCTGCTATTTATTTTGTTTTAATTTATTTTTCCGGAAGAGTTGTACTGCTATTCAGGTCGTTGTATTTATTTTACTGGAAGGGTTTAGCTGTCTTTATTTTGCGGCATTGGAATGGAGTGATTTGGGTCGTAATTTTAGTGTACGATGGTCCGTTTCTGCTTTTGGGCTTATTTTTATTTATTTTCCCGGGAGTTTGGCTGTTTTTACTTTGCGGCATTAGAATGGAAAAGACCTTTCGCATCACTCTGTGTCTTCATTTGCATGTCTTTGAAGCTGGGAACGAAGAGATTATAATCTATACTGCCCATCTCAATGTACTTAATTATCTTGGCCTGGTTTCGGTTCTCAGCTGTCACAAACAAGCTGACACTTCACACCATACCAGACTTTCTGTCTTCCGATTTTTTTACCCTTTTCACACATTATTCCCAATTGAAGGGGACTGCGAAGTGGCTGTGTGCGCGTAGCGTGGATGCGGGTAGGAAACCCTTGAATAATAGTGTACATGGGCGCACTGCTTCAGGCTCTTTTATAGTTGTCCCTTGTGCCTTTATGAATATATAGCAAATGGCACACCATGTACTGACTTCGTAAGGATAGCAGGATGATTTGATGTGTGAATGAAGTCCCGTAAATATACGATCATACTTGATATCAGCAGCGAGCGTGAAGCGTGTTGATGTGTAAAATGGTATACATTTGCCCAAAACAAACGTTTCTTATTTACAACTGTGCTTGTGTTATAAGGAACATCACTTTAGCCTTTGGTGCTGTTTTGTTGTTGTAACCACATGGGCTCACTGTTTTCGGGTGTTTTATACTTGCAAGCTCTAACTTTATCAATCCCTCTCGAATCTCATCCCATGTTCTAAGTATGTAAAGACGGCAGGATGATTTCATGTTACAATTTCGTGCTGTAACTATACTATCGCAGCTGATGTTAGCAGTGAGCGTGAAAATTCATCATTTTGTAGACAAGCACGCCGTCGTGCATAAAACTAAACATTTGTATTTGAAACTATGCTTGTCTTATAGTGTATATGGGCTCAGTGCTGCAGGCATTTTTTTTTAGTTGTAACTTCTGCCCTTATTAATTCTCAATAAATTTCACATTATATTCCAAGTGTGTAAGGATAGCAGGATGAGCTGAGATAACAATTACGTGCTGACATTATACTATCACACCTGATGTAATCTGCGAGTTTTGCGAGCATTGGAATGGAGTGATTTGGGTCGTAATTACTATCGCAGCTGATGTTAGCAGCGAGCGTGAAAATTCCTGATTTTGTAAGCAAGCACGCCGTCGTGCTTAAAACTCAGCATTTGTATTTGAAAATATGCTCGTCTTATAGTGTATATGGGCTCAGTGCTGCAGGCAGTTTTTTTAGTTGTAACTTGTGCTCTTATTAATTTGAAATAAATGTCACATTATATTCCAAGTGTGTAAGGATAGCAGGATGAGCTGAGATCACAATTACGTGCTGACATTACACTATCACACCTGCTGTAATCTGCGAGTCTTGCGAGCATTGGAATGGAGTGATTTGGGTCCGTAGTTTTAGTGTGCGATGGTCCGTTTCTGCTATTTATTTTGTTTTAATTTATTTTTCCGGAAGAGTTGTACTGCTATTCAGGTCGTTGTATTTATTTTACTGGAAGGGTTTAGCTGTCTTTATTTTGCGGCATTGGAATGGAGTGATTTGGGTCGTAATTTTAGTGTACGATGGTCCGTTTCTGCTTTTGGGCTTATTTTTATTTATTTTCCCGGGAGTTTGGCTGTCTTCACTTTGCGGCATTGGAATGGAAAAGATCTTTCACATCACTCTGTGTCTTCATTTGCATGTCTTTGAAGCTGGGAACGAAGAGATTACAATCTATACTGCCCATCTCAATGTACTTAATTATCTTGGCCTGGTTTCTTTCGTTTTTTAGCTGCCACAAACAAGCTGACACTTCACACCATACCAGACTTTCTGTCTTCCGATTTTTTTACCCTTTTCACACATTATTCCCAATTGAAGGGCACTGCGAAGTGGCTGTGTGCGCGTAGCGTGGATGCGGGTAGGAAACCCTTGAATAATAGTGTACATGGGCGCAATGCTTCAGGCTCTTTTATAATTGTCCCTTGTGCCTTTATGAATATATAACAAATGGCACACCATGTACTGACTTCGTAAGGATAGCAGGATGATTTGATGTGTGAATGAAGTCCCGTAAATATACGATCATACTTGATATCAGCAGCGAGCGTGAAGCGTGTTGATGTGTAAAATGGTATACATTTGCCCAAAACAAACGTTTCTTATTTACAACTGTGCTTGTGTTATAAGGAACATCACTTTAGCCTTTGGTGCTGTTTTGTTGTTGTAACCACATGGGCTCACTGTTTTCGGGTGTTTTATACTTGCAAGCTCTAACTTTATTAATCCCTCTCGAATCTCATCCCATGTTCTAAGTATGTAAAGACGGCAGGATGATTTCATGTTACAATTTCGTGCTGTAACTATACTATCGCAGCTGATGTTAGCAGTGAGCGTGAAAATTCATCATTTTGTAGACAAGCACGCCGTCGTGCATAAAACTAAACATTTGTATTTGAAACTATGCTTGTCTTATAGTGTATATGGGCTCAGTGCTGCAGGCATTTTTTTTAGTTGTAACTTCTGCCCTTATTAATTCTCAATAAATGTCACATTATATTCCAAGTGTGTAAGGATAGCAGGATGAGCTGAGATAACAATTACGTGCTGACATTATACTATCACACCTGATGTAATCTGCGAGTTTTGCGAGCATTGGAATGGAGTGATTTGGGTCGTAATTACTATCGCAGCTGATGTTAGCAGCGAGCGTGAAAATTCATGATTTTGTAGGCAAGCACGCCGTCGTGCTTAAAACTCAGCATTTGTATTTGAAAATATGCTCGTCTTATAGTGTATATGGGCTCAGTGCTGCAGGCAGTTTTTTTAGTTGTAACTTCTGCCCTTATTAATTCTCAATAAATGTCACATTATATTCCAAGTGTGTATGGATAGCAGGATGAGCTGAGATAACAATTACGTGCTGACATTATACTATCACACCTGATGTAATCTGCGAGTTTTGCGAGCATTGGAATATAGTTATTTGGGTCCGTAGTTTTAGTGTACGATGGTCCATTTCTGCTATTTATTTTGTTTTAATTTATTTTTCGGGAAGAGTTGTACTGCTATTTAGGTCGTTGTATTTATTTTACTAGAAGGGTTTAGCTGTCTTTATTTTGCGGCATTGGAATGGAGTGATTTGGCTCGTAATTACTATCGCAGCTGATGTTAGCAGCGAGCGTGAAAATTTCTGATTTTGTAGACAAGCACGCCGTCGTGCTTAAAACTCAGCATTTGTATTTGAAAATATGTTTGTCTTATAGTGTATATGGGCTCAGTGCTGCAGGCAGTTTTTTTAGTTGTAACTTGTGCCCTTATTAATTCTCAATAAATGTCACATTATATTCCAAGTGTGTAAGGATAGCAGGATGAGCTGAGATAACAATTACGTGCTGACATTATACTATCACACCTGATGTAATCTGCGAGTTTTGCGAGCATTGGAATGGAGTGATTTGGGTCGTAATTACTATTGCAGCTAATGTTAGCAGCGAGCGTGAAAATTCCTGATTTTGTAGACAAGCACGCCGTCGTGCTTAAAACTCAGCATTTGTATTTGAAAATATGCTCGTCTTATAGTGTATATGGGCTCAGTGCTGCAGGCAGTTTTTTTAGTTGTAACTTCTGCCCTTATTAATTCTGAATAAATGTCATAATATATTCCAAGTGTGTAAGGATAGCAGGATGAGCTAAGATAACAAATACGTGCTAACATTACATTATCACACCTGATGTAATCTTGGAGTCTTGCGAGCATTGGAATGGAGTGATTTGGGTCCGTAGTTTTAGTGTACGATAGCTCTAAAATTTACAAATGCGAGACCTGTTGCATTGTAAATGCTTGTTGCATTTGTCACCCTGAGTGGGAAGGGTATGCTCAGACGTGAGTCCCTTGCTCTCCATGCCACTGGAATCAAGCTATCCTGGCTGATGAGGGCTGAAAGCCCGAAACCGGTCCTAGGATGCTTGTTTCCAGTCCAGGGAGGACCTGGCTTGGCAGTTCGGGCTGGACTGTTCCCATGGGGCACAGGGTCAATTCTGATTTGCATATGGCTAGGTTCAAACTGGAATGGCATGGTGAGCAAAAAAACGATGGATTTAGGCCCAGATCTCTGTACTGGGGTGAATGTATGACATTGTTCTGCATTCTGTCCATCAATTGTTGTTTTTGCATTTGTCACCCCGAGTGGGAAGGGTATGCTCAGACGTGAGTCCCTTGCTCTCCATGCCACTGGAATCAAGCTATCCTGGCTGATGAGGGCTGAAAGCCCGAAACCGGTCCTAGGATGCTTGTTTCCAGTCCAGGGAGGACCTGGCTTGGCAGTTCGGGCTGGACTGTTCCCATGGGGCACAGGGTCAAGACTGATTTGCATATGGCTGGGTTCAAACTGGAATGGCATGGTGAGCAAAAAAATGATGGATTTAGGCCCAGATCTCTGTACTGGGGTGAATGTATGACATTGTTCTGCATTCTGTCCATCAATTGTTGTTTTTGCAGGGCTCAATGCAGGTGCGTGTCCTACACTCCCACATTGTCTGACTAGTTGCATTATGATGCACGTGTCTCCATTCATGCTTATAGTGTGTTGAGGTCCCATACCTCATTTTCTGAGGTACCATGTGTTTTTAATCTATACTACATCTCAAACAATGCATAGTCAGTGCTTCACTCCTTCAGTTTCTAAATCACCTTAAAACCTGGGTGTTTAGACAAGCATTTGATATCTACGAGATGTTAGGAGCCACGTTAGATCTTGTCATTGGTAAGCCCAACTCTTTCCACCTGGAGTCGATCCTCCCATGTGACTGGCCAGATCACTATTGCATCACCTTCCTCATCCATGAATTGGTAAGAGCAAGCAGATCCCAAACTAAGAATCCAAAAAAGCTGAAAAGATGTTTAAGGAACATCAACTCGCAAGTCCTGACGGAGCTCTGTGATAACATCTTGCCCCACCCACTTTGTACATGTCTGATGTCCACGATTTGACGGCCCACTATAACAACGCAATGCTTAATGTTCTTGACGCAGGGGCACCACTTCAGCTTTAAAGAGTGTCTGCTAAAATTTCTAAACCATGGTTCATTGATAGTCTTAATGCCGAAAAAAGAAACTTAAGACTTGCAGAAAGGAAGTGGCAAGCCTATCCCTCCATGGAACATCTTTTTCACCTGAGATCCTTGCGAAGCTTATACAGCAAACGCATCAGATGCTCGAAGGCCACCTTCTTTAAAACTCAACTAGATCAAGCAAAAAACCATCTGAAAAAGTTGTTAGAACTCATCAAGTCCCAATCCAATAATCCTCCTACCCTCTCGGCTCCAGGTCAAGGGACACTGCTGAACTGTGAAGAATTTGCTATTTTGTACAGGGATGAGACTACCAATATCGAGTCTGAACTACGCTCGGCCAGGGTTCACCTCTCGAATTGTCCGCTGAACACCCTATGGCCCTCAGAGTTGAATATCTCTGAGCATATACAGCCCTGCCGCCCTAAAAATAATGCATTGTGGAGTTTGTTACAAACGGTGGATGATCCCACTATTCGCAAAATGTTGTTGACCTTGAAACCTTCCAATAACTACCACAACCCTCTGCCATCGAACCTGTTCCTGGAAGTGAGATCCGCCTTACTAACTCTCTGGTCGACGATCGTCAATGCTTCTCTTTTGCAAGGTGCTATTCCGGATTGCCTTAAATCAGGTCAGGTTACCCCGATCCTAAAGAAACCAAATGCGGATCCCACTAACATTCTTAACTTTCGACCAATCACTAACATCCCTGCCTTGGCAAAACTTTTGGCAAAATGTGTGCTCGCCCAACTTTGTTGTCACATTGACCATTTCCAACTCCTGGACCAATGCCAATCTGGAGTCGGCGCTAACGCACATCGTGGATGATGCGCTTAGAATGCTGGATCACAATGAGTCGTGCATACTGATCCTTTTTGACCTTTCGTCAGCATTTGACAGTGTCAAACATGATCACCTAATTGACCTCCTAGAACACAGGATGGGGCTGTCTGGGCCGGTTTTAAGCTGGTTCTCTTCATTCCTTCAGAACAGATCCCAATGTTTCAAGGTGGACCAATCCTTCACCCTCCCTGCACCAGTCACCTTGGGTGTTCCACAAGGTTCAGTATTGTCCCCCTTGCTCTTTAACCTGTTCATGGAGCCTCTGACGGAAATTTTAAATTCATCCAGCATTCACTATCATATGTATGCGGATGATACCCAACTATACCTGAAGATCACCTCCCCTGAAAACATCTAGTCCCTCAACTCAGTCCTGCTGGAAACACAAAGCTGGGGGGCACATGCAATCACCTGAAGCTTAATGCTCTTAAAACGGAATTCCTACTGATCTCACCCCACAACCAATCCCTCGTCATGGAACAATGGTTGAATCAGCTGATTGCTCTTAACTGCAGTCCATACCTCGTGGACTCGGCATCATCTCTGGGTATCATTTTAGACAAAAGCCTGAACATGCAGAAGCACATCTGTTCCCTCACCAAAGGAGCAAACTTTCAACACAGTTTACTTAGGAAACTCCAGCTCTTCCTCCCTGCTCATGACTTCAAGGTTGCAGTACAAGCATTAGTGATCTCAAAGCTTGATTATGGTAGTGCAACACAATGTGGCCAGCCTAGTGTGAGGACGGCTCCTCTTATCGCTACCCTCAATTCCGCTGCTAGGTTTTTAACTGGTACAAAGAAATACCACCACATCTCTCCGGACTTGCGGGAACTGAATTGGCTTCCTTATGAAGCTCGGATACAGTTAAAAATTGCATGCATGGCTCACAAAGCCATCCACTTCAAGACTCCGCTGTACTTTACGCAGAGACTGAAACTCTCTTGTGGTTCTAGAGCCTCCTGAAGCGCCAGCACCCTTTTGCTTAAACCTCAAAAATTCAAGCAAAAAAGGACCTGTAACCGAGCCTTCTCGGGGATGGTTTCGAGGGTCTGGAACTCCCTTCCCCCGAAGTCAGGGTGAACCCTTCTACTGTCTTCTTCAAAAAAGAGGTCAAAGGGCTCCTGATGAAGAAATTTCTGCCTTAGCATGGCTCCTGCTTTGGATTCTGGGTCCATACCCGTTGTCTTTGGCTCAGCCACCTGGTTTACGATTAGGTCGGACAATTCTAGACTGTGATTTTGCCCGTTGGTGTGTCTACTTTTCCCTCACAAGATTGTTTGATAATTTTAGACTTTGATTCTGTCGATTTATCTATTCTGGTTTGTATGTTTATACCCTTTGTTGCATAATCTGTAATATACCCTTATGATGCATGATTTGTAAAGCGCTCTGATACCCGCGGTGGACATGTTCGCGCTATATAAAACTTTCTAAATAAATAAATACTCTCACATTTGGATCAGTGCCAAGAAACCGTAGGGTATAGATCATTCTACAAATGATGTTAGCATGTTATACATAGAGGGTAGCAATGGCAGATCCAATTTTGGACTCCCATAATTATCACAATATGTAATAGGTGAGGACTTCGGCCAAATGGTAGACATAGGAACAAACGAGTCTTGACTACATGCAGTATGGCGAATTCTGGTTTTGGAAGCATGACCGGCTCTGCTTAGAATGCAGACCCCTTGAAGCGTTGCAACATCAGGATTTGATGGGATATCCATTGGAAGATGAGAGAGGGACTTCCTCTTAATGAACTGCGACAAGTTGTTAAAATGTCTGTGATGTCATTTAACAAAAGCTATTAACCAGTTAGGAGCATGCATATCTTTTCTGATTTCACTACTATTCTTGGTCCACCACAGGCTTTTACAATTTTAAAATCCTTTGCTCTTGATTACCTGAATCAACAATAACCAATAGTTAGTGCCATTTCTTTCCTTCTTGGGCATATCTCTATGATGATGTAGTTTCAGGCACTAAATTAAGCATTGTGGTTAATTGTTCCCTAAGTATCATATAGATCAACCTTGGCAAGCCAGATGGGATCCAATTGCCAAAAACGCTTAAAGACATAATCTTTTTCAGAGTGAGTCAGAAGAATGGATTCTATACACACTTGTAATAGGACAATGGATGCAATTAAGAGTCTCCAATCCTCCTCGCACTAATCTATGTAGGTGCTGTGGTGCCAAGAAGTTGAATCTTGTAAATGATTTTCGATACACAAGCATTAAAAATGTATATTCTCTTCTTTTATAGCCAGGAAAAATTATCACCATTTTGTGGAGAAAGAGGAAGAAATGAAAGCATTGATACAGAACTACAATCCAGTTTACACTGCAAACTTTTCAGTGTTCGACCAAATCTATTTTTTTGATTGAATATGCATTCAGTGGTAGATTGTGATATGTACTTTGGCTCTCTCCAGCTCAGTTTGTCTATACTTCCTGTGTCATAATTGAAAAACTTGCACGAATTGTGACAGAAGATCAAGGTGTGCAGCGACTATCTTAAAAACTTTGAATTGGATTTTGTTTAGTTTAATATGTATATGATGTGTTAATACCAATTTGGAGCTGGCTTCAGTCATTGGTTATTGATATAAATCTACTTCAGGGTTCCTAATCTTTGTTCTTGAGCCTGGAGACATACACTTATTTCTGGCGTGAGCTTGTTCCTGCAATTAATATTTTATGATTTACTGTGCCACGATCTTTGATTATTGTGTAATGCCACTATTAGTCTATACTAATATACTTAATTGCAGTCACGTGAAAAAGTATAGACTCTTCCTTATGTGAATGAGCATAAATGTGTACATATTTACTGCCCTGTGTGTAGCACTGGGCCACTGTTGCCATTGAAAGATTCTGGTAACATAATGCACTATGATTGAGACCAAAGGCAGCTAGTTTATTAAAGAGGTCATCTAGTGAAAATAAAAAAAGTTCGCTTTACCCAGTCTTTAATCCCCAATATTATGGGCTGGCGAATGTCGCTTTGATGACGCCCAGTTGGGTTTGAAACCCTCTAGATCATTTCCTTTTGCTTGAAAATCAAAACTTCATGGAAAAGTCATGCATGTTAGGTTTAATTTTTGAAAATATCAATACCTGTGGAAGAGTGTCGGGAAACAGTTAGCCTCAACTGAATCAGAACTCTGTAAGCTAAATTTTACACAAACATATGTTTCAAAAATTCTAGTAAAGGTAACTTAAAATACAAGTTGGGTGTGGGGAGATTAATAAACCCAGCAGTATTTAACTGTTACAATGTTGTTGTAATTTGAAGACAGTTGTCCTTTTGTAAATGTTTCACACACCAGCCTGACTGCATATTAATGTGAAACATCTATTCAACTTTATTGCCAAACACACTGAGATTATGATGCATAAGACTCTTCAATGAAATTAGCATACAACATGAAAAGCTATATTGCCTATCCTTTTTGTTGTGAGTTGTCACTGAGAGCAGTCTGTTTCTCAACAATACCAACATTTGTTAAGAAATGGGGACCAACGCAGATGGATCCACATTAATGCAAATGTATTCTGTTTTTGTGTACTAAAGGGGATTGCTTGAGGATTCTGTGTTCACATCACCTGAACTGTAACTTGAGGAGGTCTTGCTGCTGGTTAGCTCAGTGGTTGTCAGATGATGTTAGTCATGGTTTTTGAGGAGTAAATACAAATGTAGTATTGTTCACCTATGCAGCACCTTATGGAATGAGAGTTTAAAGTATAAAGTGAAGATGTACTCAGAGCTTTCCCTGTGTATTCTCTATTTTACTTTAGTTCTGTTGTTGTTACTGTTTTGTATTTCTTTTTGAACTGTCTCTTTCATAACTTTACCAAAAGTGAGTAACGTCTCATCTGTAGCCAGTGATCCATAGAAACCCAATCACTTTGAATAATACAATTTGGGAAGTAAGAGGACCATTTTCGATCAATGGCTGGACTGGGGACTATGGTACAGAAATAAGACCCATCATCTATTGTAGTTATTGACATCCTCTGTGTGTTCTGTAGGCATATTGCACCACCTCCTATAACCCTTTGGATCAATCTTAAGGATGCCATGTTAGCCCCTTATATTCAGTATACATCAGATGAATAGAATAAAAGTTATAGGAAAAGAGTATTTTAAACTAAAAATGCAACGTAAATGGTCCATGAATAGCAAATTTCTTTCTAATGTCAAAGTCTGTAAAATTCCCTTATTCCAATGCCAATTTCATTTGAACTGCATACAGTTACAATTAGTGGTGTAGTTGGGTCCAGGGTTAAAAATGTTTTTATATTGCTAAAGCATAGCACAGGCTTTAGACCAACCCAGTACAATTTATTGTCCACAAACTACTGGACATTTACTAACCGGTTGTTTAAAATATCCAATTCAGATAACATTTTATCGGTCAGAGCTGAAACAGGGCCACCCAGTGGGTGACAGAAAAGGCCGCAAAATCCTTACATTCAGTGTTCTGATTTGCATGGACGTTAGCACTTATTTTCTGTATTATTTCATGTTACATGATCCCTTTACATTGTAGGTATTTTCCAAGTCACAATACAATGTTAATAGTTGTTCACATGCACAGTAAATAATGGCATTACTTTTAGCTCCGTTAATGTAATTTTTTTTTACTGTTTATTTATTCTACATTGTTAGCTCAATGGTGTTTCAGCAAGACACAGTAAACTTAGACATTTAGTTGTTGTGTTACTTGGATTCAGTGTGTGTCTGTTTGACAAAAGCCATCAATGTTGCCAGTAGTTGAGAACAATCAATTGTGATCAATCCGTGATGTGTCCATTAAAAAGTGCTGAATTTGAAGAAATTGGAAGAAGTAGACATGTCCTGGCTGTTTTACATTTTTAGATTTTTTCTACCAGATGTGAAGGTTTCTTTGGAGTATTAAGAAATAGTCCTCATTTAAATTCATTTGCAAGAAAATTCAGTTTGGTGGCCAGTACAGACAGCCTGCACAACTGAAGGAGACACACCTGGGAGAATAGCGCTGCCCTTCACATCTCAAGCTCACATTTGAATTTCCAGCCTGATCATGGTTGACCACCCAGTTGTGCACACTCCGTTTCCATCACAGTGGCCTAAACACACTTGGTTTTGATGCCATTTGATGTGATACAACATAGCGGGGTGTATGAGGTTCACAATGAGAACCTTCTCATCCTGCCTGGGCGGTGTGATCGAGTTGCAGTGTTCACACAGCAGTGAAGGACTGTGAACCGTAGACGAGTGGCGTGTGTGGCTTGCTTTTACACTGCTACATGCCAAGAAAAGTGTGTCGACACCTTTAACACAGGCGAGTAGTATTTGAAGTACATTAAGTTAAAGAAACGTCATCTTTAGGGAATGCAACATTCCAGCTGTGTCACTAACCAAAGTGTCTTTCCAATAAGTGAAAACACTTGACTATGTGCGATGACTTGAAACTCCCGCCTTTCGGTCTCACTCACATGTGAGCTGCATAGAGGGGCCTCGCTGTCCAGTGTACGTTCTTCTGTGTAACTGTGTGTGCTGCATTGTAACTGATGTGTTTTACCAGCTGTAACTTCCGGACGCTCATGGAAACCCTGCTGGGACCACACGAAACATGCGTCTTAGTACGCGATGCCTTTTCTTGCTGTACTTTTCTGTATAAACGACTACAATTTTAGTTGTTTTGCATTGATATGATGATTTGTCTATGATGTGAATGCACAGCGATATTTTATTAAAGATTGTCAAAATGATGGTGACCATTTCCTTGCTGATTTATTTCTCTGTGCACACTGTTTTATTTCCGGCAGTATCATTCAATGATTTATTTTTCAAAGCTTATAGATTAATGAATCTACATAGTGGTTCTATCTAAAAGTGCATGGTAAATGATATTGGAACATTCTTCGACCATATTTTTGCTATAGACAAGGTGAATTTCATACACTGTATTAACCCTGGGCGTAGTACTACGCTACGCTCGCGGAGCGTGCGTCGTTTCCGCTACTACCCACTACGCAAATTGCACGTAGCACAGTGCAAAAACGCATAGCGGGCATTTTTTGCTTGCTCGCGGTCCTCAACGTCAAGTTGGTGACCGCGAGCGAGCAAAATCAACATCCCGGCGAGACTTTTTCCTCGTTCGCAATCAGCAACATCAAGTTGCCGGACGCGAGCGTGGAAAATAAACCTCCCGGCAAGATTCTCAATTCGGGGAGGTCAGGTTTCTCATTGCGAGTGGTCATGTATGCTCGCGACAGCTCGCGATGAGAAACTACCAGTCCGCGTTGAGAAAGCTGCCGCTCGAGTACAAATCTACTAGAGCGGCAGAAAACGACCGCTTGCACTGTGCAAAATGCCGTTTACAATGATTGCACAGTGCGGACAAGCATCTGGCACTGTGCAATCAGTGCGAACAGCATTTCCCTACCGCACTACACAGTTCGCGTAGCTACGCGTAGTGCGAAGCGCACTTCGCGTAGCTATGTGTAGCGCTCCTACGCAAAATATGCCCAGGGTTACACTGTATACCGTAATTAAAGTGGGAAAACTATCTATTAAAGTTCAGAAGAAAAACATGGTTTTTTGGCCATATAGGCGGGTTAGAAGCCGAATTTCTAGTACAATTTACCGATGTATGTATGTATTTTTAAAATTTTATTTTGATGTTTAGCGCGTGAACGCCACCTGTGACGCCATAGTGGTTTTATATACATCCTGAAATATATATACAAGGTATAGCATTTCAGTGATAATTATATAACTCGAGTGTCCAACGTAGACCCATGATGGCTTAGTTGATATCAGAGTTTCAGAATAACCACTGGCTTCCTAAATTAGCTCACTTTGGATTAATGTAATATGCATTTATTTGAATCAGATATGAAAATCTGTAATTGAACCAGTCCTCTTCCGCCTATGTTGAACACCCTTGGTATAGCTCAGACTCAGCTGGCAAGCAGCAGAGAACGGTGCATTGAAGTAGCAAGTGCTTCAATAGTGGGTACAACGGAATGACAACACAGGGCATAATTTGGGAGGTGTGCCTCTTGGTCTACGACTTTGGGCTTGAGGACCATTGATGGATGTGGTGCCCCTTGAACATTTGAATTTTAAGTTGTTTTCCGAATTATAGAAGCTATGGGACAAGCTTGATGTGACTTTAAATGGTGCTGCAATGCCATGGCCTTTTGAGATGGTATGTTATTGTGCCCGATAAACTAGCGCATTGGTCGTTATTGGATTGCATATGATGCAGTAGTTCCTAAAGATGCTATATAGTTTAGGGTCGTCAAGAATAAATCCATTATGGAGGCGGTTGATTGGGTTGAAGGTCATTACTACTTGGATGAGGGCCAAACCTTGGGCTACAGTTCTAAAGTCAGTTTCAGGTAGGTAGGATTTTGTTTTCCATACAAGTGGAAGCTTGTAAAACGCTGTCTTGGTCTTCTTGTAGATGTGTATTGTGAAAGCTAGATTAATGTCTGTGATGAAATTGAGGGAATTTGGCGTGGTCGGTGTTCTGGTGAGTGAAGTCCTCCAGCTACATGTTTGGTAGCCAGTGCTTTATTTGGAACAAAATAAGTGCAGCTACTCATTAAATTGAGCTAGGGGCGTGGCAGTGGGCGGGATCAGAAGCGGGTTGAGACATGATACAAAAACATTTCTGTTGAGTATTCATTTTGTCCTTGATAGTTGTCTCAAACTTTTCATATGTGCAAAGAAGGGCATTTACACCAGTTGCAGGACATACCAAAACATGTGAGAAATGTATGAAAATAAACAAAATGTGCTAATTCGTTACACAAAATGAATGACAAACACCATATGTTAATATTTCCTTGTTTCACAATATTTGCAGCTTCTTAATGTCATACTGTTCCTACTTACTTACATTTGGCGCAATCCTTTTATATTCAAGAGTGCACACACATACTCTAAAAAAAAAAAGTATTCCACGCATTTCTTTTCAAATACCTCCTGAGTGTCCCGATTCTCTTCCGCTCTGATTTCATTTCTCTCTCACACACAAACAAGCAGACAAACACTCTCTCTCAATCTTTACATCTCAAATCTCTCGATCCCTCCCCCTCACTTCTCTCCCATTTGTATCTAACTCCGTCCCACTCTCTTTACCCCAATTGTATCCTATCATTCCCTACCATCGCTCTCTCTGTTTCTCTGTGCCTCTCTTACTCTTTCCATAGCTGTCTCAATTGCTTCCCCATCACTATCTGCGCTTACCCCTTCTGTCTATTGTTTTCCCCATTAAACACTTCTCGTCTATTATCTCTGTCCCTTCACTCTTCACCTTCTCTCACCCCATTATCCGTCTTCTCCCCTCAGCAGAAGGCCTCACGGACAGTAAGCTTTCAGTGGCAGACAGTGAGCACTGCTGGGTTGTGAACATGTGCAGAGTCCAGCAGGGTAGAGGTCAGAGGCAGAACAATACTGGCCTCTGATGGGAAGGTCAGTATACCGCCTCTCACCTCACCTGGGCACGAGGGAGTCCGCCTAGGTAATCTCCATCACCTCATCCCCGCACATCATGGACTCAATGTCACAGCAGGCAGTCGGAGTGGCGGTTGATTTGCAGGGGCAAGAGAGTCAGAGGAAAGACAGCCAGACCCCAGTGAGAGGCCAAGGGGTGAAAATGGCCCTTGTTACCTGGGTTCTTAAGTGGCCACTCCCGAGCAGGCTCCCCCCCCCACCCGCCCCCCAACTCATTCAGTCTGCACACATTAGTGTGCCCCTGGTAGAAAATGTCCCATACACTATCGTGTAGACGTCCCAGCATGGAGGCTCGGCAGGGGGCTGTTGAGGACAATGAGAGCTTTCATCTGGGTGGGGAGGAAGCAGAGGCCCACTTGACGCAGCAGCAGGCCGCCGTTCAGGCCCCATCGTGCTGCTTGCCACAGATGAATGACACAGACAAACGGCAAAACGGCAAACATGCTAATAAAAAAATAGGAAGAACGCTGGCCCTCGGCACCGACCCAGTGCCAACCTTGTCAATTCAACCCTGAGTACCGGTACTCTCCTTGGCAGTGGGGAAGTGCCGGTACTCAGGTTGGTAAAAATAAGAAGTGCCAGTACTCCGTACCGGTGAGTACCAGCCCATTTAAAGCACTGTTCATAGCCAACCCCGGAATTCAGCTTGTTTGTTTCTTTTGGCAACAAATATGAATTATGTTGTTCTTCCAACTGAATTTAAGGTAAGAGGTTAACATCCATGTTTTAATGGCAGAGAGACACACATTACAAGATTCACCGAATCAGATCTGCGAATCCATGGGAATTTCTGCAAATGTTTTGAAAATGCATGATTTTGGGCCATGTAGGGAAATGCTGGATACAACTGAAGAAGTCAAAGTTCAACTATTCAGGATCAAATACTGCACACTGAGCACTGTGGATCCAAAAGCTGATGCAGGGCTTGGTCATAAGCCGAACAGTTGGGTTTGTGGCACAGAGGGTGGTGCAGTCCCTTGCTGGAGGCCACACTCTGCACCCCCTGCACATGGCTGAAGTCCACGCACAGCTGGTTCAGTGACACGGGGACCGGCATAGTGCCTGAACTGGTGACTCCTCAGCACAGTAAAAGGCAGTGCAGAGTTGGTTGGTGACCTATGGGGCTGGCCTGGCTAGCACTCAAAACGTGATCATGTGAAACCCATGGTGTTGGGTGCAAAGACTGGCCACAAGCCAGCCCCTTTGCTCAGGGTACATTGCAGAGCTGAAGGCTATGTGCAGCTTGTGTGAAAGCATGAAGCTGGCATAAGGCCTGCCTTCAATCCATCCCTACACTCATATACAGATGTGCAGGCCGAAAAAAAAGGGAACACACAGGCTTTCTGTGAAAACAGTAGCCATGCACACAAGGACCTGGTTGCACGATGTATTGGCTACTGGCAGCATTAAGTAGTGGTCTCACAACAAACCAGGAGCCCCAGCTGCTTACAGCAAAAGAAGAGGGCAGTAGAGTTGGTTTCACTGTGTACTGGATGCAGTGTCTGCTGCAGCTCAGACCCTGCAGCCAGCCCTACTAAGATCGTGCGCAGCAGAGGTTGACTGCACTGGAGGTCAGATGCTGGGCCTGGCTGCAAGGAATGTAATTCATTCAAATTCTATTACGTATAAGGCCGAACACCATGAGCATTTGGGGTTGGACATATGGCTGGTATAACACAGGGCCTGGAAGTGAAAGCCAGGCCCAGTGGCCATATCCCTTCTACGAGGTTAAACACAATGGGAACTGGTTACACTTCAAGTTGTGCTGAGGGCCTGGCCATAAGTGTCAGTTTGACATATAATGAAGCAGGGAGTTTTAAACCTCAATCGCTTGATAATGTCATCACACAGAATCCCCCACTGGTCGTATGGACCTTTGCTAGTCAACTAGAAGCTTTGAGGGAGAGGTAGCATTCATAGTTGATTTGCCTTTAAATGAAACCAATACATTTCCAAAATAACAACAGAGAGGATGGTATGCATCATAAAGGTTTATTTTAGAATTATTAGTTCATCACAATCAACAAAATTGGCATTGATTAATGAAATATATAATTATAGGAAAAATCTCAAGGCGCTAAAGCACTCTAAATGTAAGTATTATGAAGCAAATTATGCAAATATCCAGATGGAGTGTCCCATAAAGAAACTAGCTCTAATGACATTAAGAAATAAAAGTGAGAAGTTTATTCCTAAAGGGGGAAAGAACCTCAGTAGAAGCTCAGAACAGACGGAAGAGTGTTTAGCATGAAGCTTCACACTCTTGAAAGTCAAAAATGTAGAGAGATCTGCTCTCCCAAGCCAAGAAAGGTCTCTGCTCTAACTACTATGGAACATCTCTTAAAAACACAATAGCAGGTCCCAGAACATCCATATCGCGTTCAAAGTCCAGAGCCAATCCCATGATGCCATTTGCCTGAAGCCAGTTACCCCCTAAATTCCCATCCATACACAATCAGGTACACATCTGCTCATGCTTAAAAGTTACATCTTCCTGGTACCCCGGGTAGAGGAGAGTCCTTTTATCATCACTCCTCTGCATCTGCTGCCAACTTTTCGTCTTCAAACCCCATTATCAATCTATTACAAAATAATGTTTCTAGCTAAAAAGGGACTTGATAACGCCCCTGCAAAGAAAGGAATAAACAGTATACTAACGATTTCAAAATGTGCTTACACCATTATTTGTTTGAAGCTTTTGTTAGTCATAATTCCTCTTGTATCTGAATATAAAGTGTTATTCTAAGCAAAGAATAAATATTGTAAGGTGAACAGCGGCACAGCTTCTATGATTCTCTCACGGTAACCATATGAAGTGTATTTTTTTTTTTTTTTTTTTTTTTTTGAAAAAGTTTTTATTGAACAATAATTCGGTTACAAGTATGGGCCTACAACCACCCGGGCCGGCCGCTAGGTACATAGGGAAATATACACATATCAAGGCTGCAATCCGTTCCCAGGGCACTGCCCCGCAGTGGCTCAAGATAGTCCTCGAAGAACAGCAAGCGTCCGTCCAACAATAACAGAAACAAAAAAGAAAAACAATAAAAAACAAAAGGCGAGTTACGAGGGATATCAGTGCGGTTCAGGCTCCCCCCGGGAAACTCCAGTCAGAACATTTGAGCAATCCGCTAAAGAGAGGAGTACCGGGAGGCCGGGAACGGAGGGGGGGGGGGAAGGGGGTCAAGGGAGATGAACGTCCATATGTGGTTGTTACAAAAAGCGCTAGGAGCCGTCAAGGGTCAGGGGGACATGGCGATATCAGTGTCTACCAGGGGGGGCGTACAGATGCCTCCGCGATACGCATTCCATTGACCCCAAATTCTACCCCATGCCCCCGGCTTGCCACGGGCCACATACACTGTCCTCTCCCGAAACATACACCAGTCCATATTCTCCTTCCATACTGACACGGTGGGCGGCCGTTGAGCGCCCCAAAGTTGCGCTATATCCCTTTTGGCAATCATGTTCCCTAGGGCCGCCCATCGAGTCTGAGCCGCGTTGTAGTCATTGGGCTCCCACACATTCAGGACACAGCGACGCACCTCCGGCAGCAGCACAACCCCGGTGACCTGTCCCATAACCGTGTGGACCCGGCGCCAGTAGTCCGCCACCTCGCGACACTCCCAAAGGATATGAAGAAAGGTGGCGCTGAGCCCGCAGCCTCGTTTACAGAGTCCGTCGTCGGAGAATCCCATCGCGACCAAGCGCGGACCCGTAACATACACCCGGTGGAGAATCTTGAGCTGTACCAACCGGAGACGAGCCGGAATGGCAACCTCCTTGGGGGACGACAGTGCAGACTGCCAGTCTTCGTCGTCCAATTCAACCCCATCCCCAGTCCAAGCCTCCCGAAGGCGCACCAGGAGATCCGCCCGGTGATTAATCAATTTTTTATAAATTAAAGAAATAGTACTATCAGGGACATGTCCGTCAAGTACGCGGTCCTCGAGGGGCGAGGAAACAGGGATCTTGGTCCCCTCCCCGAAGACCGAGAGCAGGGCGTGTCGAACCTGGGCGTAGCGGAAGAACTCCCTGTCGGTCAGCTCGTATTCGGCCTGGAGCACCGCGAAAGTCTTGACCGCGCCCTTGTGCCACAGGTCTCCCACTTTGCTGATACCAATCGTGTCCCACTGGTCAAACCCCTTGGTGGTCCACAAGCTGCCCAGGCGGTCGGAGGCAAACAAGGGAGTAGCACATGTCATTCGCTCACTCCAGCCCGTGGCCGCAGTGGCAGCCCTCCAGGTCCGCACAGCAATCTTAGTAGGACCCGTAAGGGTCCGGTCAGCCAGGCGGGAATAAAGTGCCCTGTTGTAGTTCCCGCCGGGAAGCAGGAACTTGTCCATCTCATACGCCGGATTCAAGCCGGGCGCATACGTGGCGTGGTTAATGGCAGATAGCTGCGAGGCCCAATAGTACCTGCGAATGTCAGGAAGCGCGATGCCCCCGTCATACCAGGGGAGAGTGAGCTTGGCAAGAGCAATACGCGCCCGGCCGTTCCACACCAGTCTCCTCTGCAGGCTCTCCACCTCCCGAAAGTAGGCCACTGGGATAACGTCAAAGGAGTTCTGGAGTGCATAGAGGAACCTGGGAAGGGACATCATTTTAAACAGCGCGGCCCGACCCAGCGGGGACAGGGGCAGCCTGCACCACCGGGCCGTGTCCTCCCGCAGCCGCCGAAGTGGACGCAGAAGATTCTGCTCGTAGCGAGCCACCGGGTCCAGCGAAACGTATATCCCCAGGTACTTAAAGCCGCTCAGAGATATTTGAATCGGGAGCCGAGGCGGCAGGAGAGGAGGACCACCAGCGATGGGATAAACGCAGGATTTAGACCAATTGATCGTGAGACCCGAATTGTTCCCAAAGGAGGTCAGAACGTCAAAGAGGACGTTGAGTGACTGCCGCGGTGAGGTGAGGTACAGGAGAATGTCGTCCGCATACAGCGAGACCCGATCTTCAAAGCCCGGGCCCCACCGGATCCCTCTAAGCGAGGGCTCCCAACGGAGCCAGGCAGCGAGTGGCTCCAGGGCGAGAGCAAAAAGCAACGGGGACAACGGGCACCCCTGCCTCGTGCCCCTGCCAAGGGCAAAGGGCCGAGAGACCCGCCCATTCACCACCACTTGAGCCATGGGTCCCGTGTAAAGGAGCCTCACCCAGCCAATAAATCCCTCTCCAAAGCCGAATTTTTCCAAGACGGCCCAGAGGAATGGCCACTCAATAGTGTCAAATGCCATCGTGGCATCCAAAGAAACCAGCACGGCCGGTTCGGGGAGGAACTCCGCCCTGGCGAGGACCCCGTGCAGACGCCGCAAGTTAAGAGCGGTGTTGCGGTGCGGGATAAAGCCGCATTGGTCCGGATGAATAAGGTCGCACACTACACTCAACAATCGATTGGCCAGGACTTTCGCCAGGATTTTAGGCTCCGCATTGAGCAGTGAAATAGGCCGGTAAGAGGTACAGCGGTCACGAGGCTTGCCCTCCTTGGGAATAACGACTATAGTGGCCAAGCGCTGGTCGGCAGGAAGGGAACCCGCCGCAAGAGAGTCGCGGAACATGCGGCCGAGGAAGGGCGCAAGCTTATCAGGACGCAATTTGTATAGTTCAATGGGCAGCCCGTTAGGACCCATAGCCTTGCCCGAGCGAAGGGAACGAATCGCGGTCGCTATTTCATCCGACGATAAGGGGGCGTCCAACCGTGCCCGGTCCTCAACGGACAGGCCGGGCAGAGCAATATCTCTCAGTAGGAGGCGAGAGTCATCCTCGTCCCTGTCAGTCACCGGGGAGTACACCGCCCGGAGGTGATCAGCGAAGCATTCCACAATCTCATCCGGCTCAGTCACACACACACCATCCGCAGCACGCAACTCGGGGACCACACGATTCACTCTCTCTTTTTTGTCCAGCCACGCAATCAACTTACCCGCCCTGTCCCCCGCGTCATACAGTCGGCCCTGCCGCTCCCTATACATAGTTTTGGCCGCGTCAGTGACCAGGGACCTGTATTCGAACTGTTTCAGGCTAAGGGCATGTAGTCCGTCCGGAGTAACATTCGCCTCCAGGGCCGACTCCAGCCCCGAGATGTCAGTCTCCAGCTTCACCACCGCCTCGCTCCTAACCTTCTTGGCCACCACTATCTGGGCGAGGGCGTGTCCGCGTAGCACAGTTTTAAAGGCTTCCCAAAGGGACAACGCAGACGACACCGACCCCTCGTTTTCACTGAAGTATTGGTCCATGGCCTTAACCAGGCTGTCACGAGTCACAGGGTCCCGCAGGTACCAGGGGTTAATGGGAGCTATCCGACCTGCGGACCGCGACCCGGTGTCAAAGAGAAGCCACAGCGGAGAATGGTCGGAGATACCACGCGCCAGGTGTCTGACCTCTCGAATCCGACCAGTCTGCGCCGCAGGCATAAGAAAGTAGTCTAACCTGGAGAGACTCCCATGCGCCCCCGAATGAAAGGTGAACTGACACTGGGTCGGATGCAATAGTCTCCAACTATCCACCAAGCCGAAGGTCTCCAACATCCCACCCAGCCATGACTGGGCAGCGGGGAGGGTCCTTGGTGGGTGACGATCCAGTTCACCCGAAACCACAGAATTAAAGTCCCCGCCCATGAGCAGGAGGCCGTCCGGAAGGTCAAGCAGCATTCGACCCAAGTCAGTGAAGGTGGAGTTCTGGAGGCCCGTGGGGACGTAGACTGAAACCAGGGTAAGGGGCTGCCCCTCCCACCTCCCAGTCAAACACACATAGCGCCCCCTGTCATCCGAGACTATCCTCGTGATCTCCACCGGAAGGGAGGTTCGCAGGAGAATGCCCACCCCCCTGGAGCCAGTTGTGAAACCAGAATGGGCTACGAGGCGGTATCCCCCCCTGTTCATCGCATGGCAGACATTGCCGACCAAATGCGTCTCCTGGAGAAACACCACATCAGGAGTCAAACGACGCAAATATTGCAGTACAACACCCCGCTTAATACGGTCCCCCAACCCATTGACGTTCCATGACATAAGCCTCAACCCGTCTCCCCCCATCCCATCCAATAGCTCAAGAGGCCCCCAGCCCGCAGCACCGCTCCCAAATATGGATAAAAATCAATACCTCGCCTTGTAAACAAAAAACACACAACTAAACAACCCCTCTTCCCCCCCAACCCCACCCCAAGTCCAACGCCCCCCACCCTGCACCCCTGCGGGCCAAAGACCCCCCCCAACTTGCAGTGTGCCTGTCGCCCCATTAACCCCATTCTACAAAAAGACCCCGGAGGAGGAAAGGGACCCGTACCCGCCCGCACCCCTCACGGGTCCTGGTTAAGCACAGTATGCAAAAGAAGTAAGACCCAACTGTACAGTGCCAAGCCGCAAAAAGTAAGGACCAAAGGTCAGTCTAAGGGGACCCGTCACCTGCGGTGCCCCCAGAGGGCCCGGGCCGGCCACCCCCGTCCGGCAGCGAGTCCAGCCAGTCACTTGCGGCCACAGGAGAGTCAAAAAAGGCAGTCCGCTCTCCATGCTCCACTCGAAGTTTCGCCGGGTAGATCATTGAGTACTTCAGGCCTAGCTCGCGGAGACGGCGCTTCACCCCTTGGAATCCCATCCGCTGTTTCTGGACCAGTTGCGTGAAGTCCGGATAAAAATTGATGGTCGAGTTCTCGTAGCGGACCGGGCCACGGGTCCGTGAAGCCTGCAGAATAGCATCGCGGTCCCTGTAGTGGAACAGTTTAGCCACGATAGGCCTCGGGGGGGCCCCCGGCCGCGGCCGGCCGCCCGGAACTCGATGGGCCCGATCCACAGCGAAGAATTTGCTTAGGCCAACCGGGGACAGCTGTTGCAGGATAAGTTCCTCGACCACGAGGTCCACCGGGCGGCTGTCGGAGGACTCCGGTACCCCAATGATGCGGATATTGTTGCGTCGGGCCCGTCCCTCGAAGTCCTCAAGCCGCCGGGCCATATGGTCGTTGACCACTCTAATGTCCCCAAGCGCGGCCCGCAGATCCGACACCTCCGCACCCAGGGTGGAGGTCCGTGCATCAAGGGCCTGGACCTTCTCGTTGGTTTTAGAGAGGTCGGCCCGAATCAGGGTGACATCGATCGCGACAGTGTCGATCTTACGGGCCAGGGCCTCATATTGCGTCGCGATAGTTTCCCTGATGCCCTCGATGGCGCCCATAATGTCCTGCAGGGAAGGTTCCGCAGCGACGGTCGTGCCTCCCCCTGCAGCGTCCGGGGAGAGGCCAGCAGCGCCCGGGGACCTCCTGCCCTGGGTATAGCGGTCCATGTTGTTGCTCTGGACCGCTCCCCCGCGCAGTGAAGCCTTGGTCCTGCGCCCCTCCGGACCCCCTTTGCCCGCCATGTGAGCGCAGTCACTCAATGGGACCTCCGATCAAGGGGTGCGCGGGTGCCAGCAAAAGGACCACAAGCCGTCGGTGTAGGGGCCGGAGGCGTCAGACCCGCCAGTAGCAGATGAAAGCAAACCTCGGGCAGAGGCCCGGGAGGCACCTCGCCACCTTGAGCACGCACGCCAGCTGATCTCCTGAAGGCCAAAACCGAAACCGAAAGTGCTGAATCGGTAACTGGCACCGCGCTGAGGCCGCTGTTGTTCAATTGCAGCCCGGCCCCACGGGTCACCTTCACCCCGGCCACCTCCGTCGGGTGGGTCCCAAAAGTTTCGGCGACGATAACTCAGGATTCCCAGGTCCGATTAGAGTTTTGAAAAGAGATATATGATCAGCTGGTCTTCATCTCCCAGATTCCATACACCAAATCAGGATAGTCTCAGGATATATTCCGAGGAGCAGAAAGGGTCCGGGGAGCCCTGTCATGAAGTGTATTTTTAAACACCTGATTAAGGAGAAAGCCTGACTTTGCTGTATTCTCAAATATTTGATGCACAAGATGATTACACTAACGACTAACCACCGAGTACACTTGTCTCTAATTATTGCTTTCTACTGAGTCTTGGGAATAACGGCAAAATCGAGGTTTCTCAAAAATGCTGGGAGGATTCACTTTATGGATCTTAAGTGAATGTTTTCAGTCATTGTGTTGCTGAAGTGTCCCGCTTCCGTTTGTTGCCTTTTGTTCCTAGAGTCTGAAATCAGCCACTAGAAGGACCAACTCTTTCTTGAGCTACACAGAAGTGGGTTCTTCTTACAGGCTAAAATCTTAATTTCCTTCGAGGAGAGGGTAGTTTTGCTATAAATGTAATGCATACATTTAAAGTCCTCAATTGAGCATGAAACTATTCGCTAACTGTACCAAATCACTGTGTGGCAGGATGTTCTCATGCTTCCCACCAATATCTAAAATAACTTGATTAAAAGAGCTAGATGTTATTGCGCAACCACATTTGTTTTACAATTAGGCTTTGAAAATCTATACCTCGACCTGTTGTTAAGTTCCAATGCATTCAAGACGTAGCACCGGAATTTATACTCGGGTTACCAAAACTAAGATTACCTTATTTACCAACGTAGATCATGGGCATGACATCTCACTTGACAAAGAATGTTCATACTTTTTGATAATCAAGGACTTGGTAGAAAAATTTAGCGCAGAATTTCAGTTTATTTTTTACAGTCCAAAAATGTGATTGAGAAAACAATCTAACACTTAGCAGCGGACAAAACACAAATGCTTGAAAAGTTTGAGCATACCTTGTTAAATGCAACCAAATACACCATTGATTGTTCATGATATAATTTACAAGCAAGCTTATTCAGTTTGGCATTCGACATATATTAAGGATACTACTTCTTTCCCTCACCCAGATATCGGAGTTCTAAAGAGCACAGACCATAATCTTTACATCTTAGAATTTTTGTTGAGAACATGTTTAGAACACTGCATTATTTCCAGAGATAGCCTAACTAAATAGTTATGTTCACCTTCTTTTAGTTTGCTTCTATCCATATACCACAGTTTCTGAGAGATGTTTCCCAAAATCTCACGGATTGTGTTATCTCTGTTTTATTTTTAAGACCGTTATTTGCACTTACTTATCTTAACAATCGGCTGCTGTGCTCCCTTAAAGATTTGTTTTAAGGAAAATCATATCACCTGCATAAAGCAGTGTGACGTAAGAGTGGCCAATAATTCTATGCCTCAGTGTACATTTTGTTTCTTATGAAAAGACAGGAAGGAAACAAATGAAAGGAAAACGGTCCTTAATAGCAACACCCTTTAAACCGTGTTTGGAAGGCATTTCAGGCCACTACTGTCCTCTTAACTCCAGCATGTATCTGAAGGTAACTTTAACAGCAATTGAAAAGATATGTGGTCCACATGTTTAGTATGTACAGGACACACTCGAGCTGCTTTTCAGGTCCGGAGGCTGCTGGCTGCCACAGGAGGGAGCGGAGGAGGTGGGCCTCTCCAAGACACCACTGCATTAAGTATGGGCAGCATTCCCGCTGCGCGGGGTGCAATCAACCCATGCCCGGGCGGAGCCCAGGCCCGTCTTCGCACATCATCGTCTGTAAGAGGCCAGGCTGGGCCCCCCTTGTTGGCTCCTCCCCAATCCTCAGGTACTGTTTCTTTAACTTCTTTTTGCATGCGCTCTCCCACAAGAGAACCCCTCCTTTGGGGAAGAGGTTTGGTAAACAGACATCCCTGCTTTTCGGAACTATTCAAGCATGGTTGATTGTAATAAGTCTCATGTTCACGTAATCTATGCTGTTTAAATAGGATTTAACTCTATCTCGTCTGATCCTTTTTTTCCGAGGCAACAATGCCCTTTAAGGCTAATATGGACGGCGGAGGGGTAAAGCAATATAAAAATGCATTGGAATAAGCGGGGTCGGGAGAGCCAAATTGCAACCTTTATAGGTTGGAGACAGGGGACAATTACTGGCTACATTTTTGTATCAAGAGTCCTGTATATTTATATTCACGTTTTGACTCAGGGAACCAGGGAGAACTGTTATAATGACCACAACCAAAACCAACTAGCCCTCGGGCTACCTGCAAGTGTTAACACCTGGGAAGGGGCTAACACTTCTACCTATGAAGGACAATGGCTTTAGGCACAGGTAAAAGGGCTGATATTCCAACTAAATTTTCCACAATCATAATAACTAATTTCACTCTGGTAAAAGTGTGCTTAACAACTGAAAGTAATTTGAAGTCTATAATTATTGATGATTTTGTCTCCTTGGCCAATGTATTAGGAAATCACTCTCTGCCCTCACCAGAACTATTGTCTGACCATCCAAGTTGGTTTACCAAGCCCTGCTGAGAAGCTAATAAACGACTGTGCATGACCCTTAAACACAACACCAAGAGTTCAAGATGCCATTTTTAGGTGCAGGAGTGAATATAAACTGGAATTTAGGAAACAGGAAGTTAGCAATTAGAAAAGAAACTTGGGAGAAATTAGTTAGTTTCTGCATAACTAAAGATACTACGGGTATTTGTAAGATAGTAAATTCTAACAATTTTAGTAATGGTCTTTTAGATGGGCTCGGTGACGAGCATTAAAGCTGACATTTGGGTGGAACATTTTAGGTCAGTTTATCACCTTGGCTCTTAAGGGGAGCAGCCTTCACCAGACTTCTAGCCACACTTTCCTTTCAATATTAAATTAGAGCTTATGAAGGTTGTTACCGTTATTACAGGAAGTCCTTCATGCAAGGCACCAGGCCCATTGGGTTCCTATGGACTTATATAAACCAAATATAGAGTTCTGGGAACTCGTTATTACAAATGTTCTAAATTCAGCTGTAAGCAAAAAATTACCAAGTTCTGGTCACACAGCAGTTATTGTCCCCGTGTTCAAAAAAGGAAATGGGCAAGACCCTCATTGTTTTAGGCCTATGTCTCTGTTAGATTCTGTTTTAAAAGTAGTTGGATGTGTAATTGTATACAGAATAGTGACTTGGGTGGAAGAACCCAAGGTCTTATCTGTGGCCCAATGTGGTTTTAGAGAAGGACTTGGTACCCAGGAGCAGTGCTTAAATCTATATCTGTTTGTTTGTAAATACACACTAGTGACAAAGGGCTCATTATCTCTCTCCTTTATGGACCTCAGTATTGCTTTTGACCGAGTAAACCAATAAAAGTCTGGGACATACTAGCTAGCATGGGCCTGAGAACAGACCCTGGTGGACTTCCTTCTGCCTGCATTCAGACATTTCGTCATCAGTTAGATATCGTATTGAAGGTGTGAGAAATGGGGTTGTTGGTTGACTGGGGTGTGAGTCCTGGTCAATCAACAACCACAGTCCCTGGCAGGGTAATTCCAAAAAGTCCCTAAATTAAACTGCGCTTAACCCTGGGTAGCTTGGCACAAAAAGCAGTCAGGCTTAACTTAAAGGCAATGTGTAAAGTATTTATGTAGCACACAAGCAGTGATAAAGTGAAAAAAATACAATACAAGAAAAATTCCACACCAATTTAGAAAAATAGGGTAAATGTTTATAAATTATTTGACCCCAAAATGACAAAAATCCTTTTTGGGGTTATCGTGACACAAAAAACCTTCAGGTAGAGGGAAATCAATTATGTAGGTGACCTTTTAGGGTTATCCCTAAGCAGTCTGCACTATTTCCTACTTAAGGAATTTGGACTCAGTTATGTAGAGGATCATATTAAATTAGCCCCAATGATGTTGTATTGGATGTCGGTCTGGTGTAATTAACATGCTAGCCTCTACAGAGATATGATCAAGGATTATTTAAACTGCGATCTGTTCAATAAGGCCCCTTGGTTAAGGCACATCAAGCAGATTGTACCATTCTGACTAGGGAGGCTCAGGAACTGAAACAAACAACTCTATGTGAATATGTTACTATTCACCTGAACTTCCACCAACCATTGAGAAAACTACGCTCCGCCTCCCTTTCACTTGCCCATACTTCCTGCGTCTATCGAAGAAGAAGTGGAGAATGCTCCTCCCATGTCACAGCAAAGACCTGGAAACATATTGATTGATTCAAAATACAGAGCCCTATCTACCTCTTGTTAATAACAGATGGGGCAAATCGCTATTAAAAAGATTTCACCTGGGTAGCATTAGAAGTTGCCTGAGTTTTCCTTTGGGCCTGTTTGATCCAATCACCATGCTACTATGCCCTTGTGATGAATCCTCCCTGCAGCCATTGTTGCACTGCTGACAGAAGAACTAAAAAAAGGAGATATATACAAATATATAGATATCAGTCTGACATACCAAACTGAGCTTAATTGTCAACTTTAGAGCAAGTCCATCAAAGGAGTCAAAAGTACCTACTGAGTGTGTGTGTGTGTCTGTGTGTGTGTGCATGTGTGTGTGTATATATACAGACACACACACACACATATATTATGTGTTAGAAATAGTATCACTCATTACTAGTACACAAAGAATACTAATTTAAGTTTTGTAGTAGCTTATTATATATATATATATATTAACACTCAAATATTTAGAAAACACTCACGCTAAATGGATATTGTCATCAGTGATCCCATCAGTGATGTCACTGACCATGTCATGAGCGATGTAATATGTGAGGTCATAAGCAGTGCATTGCGGAGGCGTAAGTTATAGTTGGCTCAGGTAACTATAACGGCTGAATTTCACTGGTTTTGTATGAGTGACATTTGAGCCTAACCATAATGTTCCTGTTTTTTTCCTTCAGTATCTATGTATCTATGTATCTCTCTCTCTCTCTCTCTCTCTCTCTCTCTCTCTCTCTCTCTCTCTCTCTCTCTCTCTCTCTCTCTCTCTCTCTATCTATCTATCTATATATATATATATATATATATATATATATTCAGTGAAAAAACCATAGGTTTCACACATGTTATAGTTAGCTGGACATTTTACTCGTAAAAAACCAATGAAATTGCCCCGTTATAGTTAGTTCAGCTAACTATAACTCGCACGCGCCCGCAATGCACTGCTGATGACGTCACATATTACATCACTCATGACATGGTCAGTGACATCACTCATGACATCACTGATGACATCTCAAATGACATCACTGATGACATCATCCAGTGAATGTGTGTTTTTCTGAAAATTAAATATGTTTTATATATGTATATCTCAAGGTTGATGGAAGAATAAATGGGTATATAAGTGTCTAAATGGATGATTTGTTTTTTAAAAATTGATTGTGTAACTGACTGATTAAGTGTATCATAGTGAATACATGGCTTAGTGAGTAATGTTTAAATATGTAAATATCTGTATCAGTCTCTCACTTGTATAAGTGGCTGCATGGGTTGGTGAGTAGCTACATGGGTGTCTATATAGGTTATTAGTTGGTTTTTTGAGTGTCAGTCTGAGTATCTGCATGGTTCGGTGGGGGGTATTATGTAGTGCATAGGAACATGAATGAGTCACTCACTGTTTGTATGTGTTGAAGACAGCATGTGTGCAGGACTATATGGGTGGATGAGTGTGTGTATGGCTGTGTTAGTGAGTGAATGACTGTCTCAATAGTGACTTTATGAGTAACTACATATGTTTTAAACTAGTATATGTGACTATTGGTGTATATAAGTGAGTATATGTGAGAGTGAGAGATTGAAAGAGTTCCTGTATGAATAAGTATGTGTTTCTATAAGTGATTGATTAAATGACTAAGTATGTTTAAGTTTCTGTAGAAGTAAGTGTGGTGGTGTGTGTATAACTGTGTATGCAAGTAAATGTATGTTTGATTCTTTATTAGCATGAGTGACTATGTGTGTGAGTAACTCTATGGATGAGTGGCATTGTGTAACAGGATGTATAGGTGTATGAGTACATATGATGAGTGAGTACATGTATGAGTGACTGTATAGGACTGTTGGTGAATGAGTGGATGTGTATGTGGATCTTAGAATTACTGAAGAGGTTGTTGTAACTGGTATTGGTATGTCCATTGTTTTAAAAATTTTAGTCTCTATTATTCAATGTGTGTATCAAAGGTTATATTAGGGTGAGAGGAGGTCTGCCACTCTATCACAAGGATGATGTCATCAGTGATGTCATTTGAGATGTCATCAGTGATGTCATGAGTGATGTCACTGACCATGTCATGAGTGATGTAATATGTGACGTCATCAGCAGTGCATTGCGGGCGCGTGCGAGTTATAGTTAGCTGAACTAACTATAACGGGGCAATTTCATTGGTTTTTTACGAGTAAAATGTCCAGCTAACTATAACATGTGTGAAACCTATGGTTTTTTCACTGAATTTCTAAGGTTTTTTAAATGCTAATTCCTAACTATAACGTGTGTGAAACCCATGGTTTTTTCAGTGAATTTGCAAGGTTTTTTAAATGCTAATTCCTAACTATAACGTGTGTGAAACCTATGGTTTTTTCAGTGAATTTGCAAGGTTTTTTAAATGCTAATCCCTAAATATTTCGTTTTTGAAACCTATGTTTTTTTCTGAGAATTTGTATGGTTTTTTATATGCTAAGTTATGTATTTTTAATTAAAGATATTTTTTTTTATTTAAATAAAATTACTTTATATTCATTTATATATTATCTGTATTTTTTTATAAATTATTTTTTTAAATAATTCAATTTGGATATTTTTTTTTTATAATTTTTTTAATTATTTAATGTCCTCTTTTTTTTTTTATTTATAATTTCTTGGGGTGCGCGCTCTGAGCGCGCACCTAGTACTATTTCGTATGTTTTTTATGAATTCCGGCGTACGTTATTTACGTACGCAAATATACTTGTTGGTGCGCGCTGGGAGCGCGCACCCAGTACGTATGCGTACGTACGTACGCACGCATGCGTCCTACGCCCTCGACGCGGTTTACTTCCGCATACGCTAAAATTACGCGCAATAACGGTCGCGTATACGCGTGTTAAACGTATGCGCGCTAGGTGCGCGTATATGACGTATGCACCTGCGCGTTTACGCGTTCGTGCATACGTCATCACGGGGTGCGCGCTCGGAGCTTGCTCAGTGCGCGCACCTCGGGTTTATACATAAGAAAACAACATTTCTTATTGGTTATCATTACTTTCAGTTTCTAATTGTTTCAATACCACACCCAATCCCCTCATGGCAAGTCATGTGATCAAGAATCATCACTTTTGATTGGTTTGAAGTACTTTCTGTTCCAGATTCTTCCCAAACCACACCTACTCCCCTCATTATTAGTTCTGATTCCTTTGGAGAAGGAGCTATTCTGTTGTTGAGAGACAATGGCTGAACAGCAACCTACTTCAGACAGTGACCAGGACACTCTTGAGAGGCAGAGGAACAGGAAGCAGAAAGACAGCTTTATATGGCAGTTTTTCACTTTTCCAGAGAATGAGAAAAAGGTAAATGCACCAAAAGTTACATGTGTACTTTGTAACAAAGTCTTATCTCGTGGGAATCCTAACAAGAAATATTCTTTTAGCATTCACACTATGTTAAGACATGTTGACAAAATGCACCCAGTATCTTTTCGTCGAGCTTCTGAAGAAAACTCTCCACCTGCTCAGCCGACGACATCAGCAGCAGCTCAGCCGAGCACATCTTCGGCAGCTCAGGGGAGCACTTCAGCTGCGATGGTGCCTTCACCTGTTTCTTTACCTCTTGTTGGTCCACCTTGTTTGGCGAGGTTGTCTACACGGTGCACTGATTGCGGTTCACTTATTTCTGTGGGGGAGACCAGTCTTGATCTCCTTCAGAGAAAATTTGATGCACATTCATGCACTAGGCCATAGATTTTTTTTCATTTTTTGCGTTTTTCTCTTCCTGTTTCCCTCCATTAACTCAAGGGCTCTTTTAAGAGCCACTTATAAACTTAACCAAAAAAATTTTTTTTTTGAAATTTTTTTTGGAAATTTTTTTGAGGTGCGCGCACCCTGCGCGCACCCAAGGTTTTTTTAATTTTTTTTTTTTTTTTTTTTTTTTTTTGAGAGACTCCCCCTTTTTCCTACTAATGCAACTGTGAAATCACCAGAGGAAAACGCAACAAATCTCTTCCTGTAATTCCTATTTGCACACAGAGTCATGTTTTCACATTAGTCACAAAACGAAAAATCTTTGCCAATTTGAATGCACACTTACTGCTCTTTTTTGTTGGCAAGTGAAAATTACTTTTACAGACTGACACATTATGAATCCACTTTTCAGATTTTTTTAAATGCACATGTCCAGACTGCATTTTCAGACCACAAACCATGTGTATGCTGGGTGACTGCCTACACTCCAGCAAGGGCAACCAGCCTTAGTGATGCTGAATGTATTTGCATTACAGACTGAAACCTCAAAACCCCACAGCACATTATCAGAGCCAGGACCTTTGTTCTCTACACCTCTCTCCACTCAGCAGAACCAGATAATGGCAATCTTTCCCTCTATTTTTCCACACATATAGATGTTAATTTCAAATCACACTGCTTCCCCCTTTTTTTCAAATGTAATCACACATTTCTATTGCTTGAAAACCAACCCTTTTCCAAATGTACCCTTCCCCCAACTTGACTTCTGCCTAGTACCCTTCCCCCAACTTGACTTCTGCCTGCTACCATAGCAACAGCTCATGGAACACTGCTGTGTGGAGTTAGGTCAGAAGTTCGCCACACAATGTTTCAATTCCACAGAGCAAGAGTGCTTGACTTTTCAAACCTTACAGCAAATCCATAGTACTGTTCTTTGGTAACACATTTTTCTGAACCAATACAAAACATGCTTCTATTAATTTACACATACAGCCTAGTTTTTAGTGTAGAATGGTATGAAACAGCCAATCAGTTCTTTTTTTTAAATAAAAAATATGTATGCCTCCATTTCCAAACTGTCTTTCATTTCTTTTTACCATTCTACTGAATTACACCTCCTGAGTGCATCCAGATCTCCTTTGAAGATGTTCACAGTGTGGATTGTAGGACACAGCTATGTCTTCTGGAGTGAAAAATTTGCAGAGAAAAGAGGTATGGTGAGAGACCTTGCTTTGCCAAATGTAGACATCAAGTGGATTGGTCACAGAGGGTTAAAGTGGCACCAATTAATGCCTTTGGTGAAAACCTTTCTACATCTCCCACAGCCTAACCTTATTATTGTGCACTGTGGTGGTAATGATCTAGGCACTTTAACTGGGGTAGGTTTGGAAATGCTTATTAAGGACACCTTTGTGCAATTAATGTCGCTTTTTCCTCAATCTGCCTTTGTATATTCTAACATATGCCAAAGGCAAAAGTGGAACTGGTCCAACCAATTTTGTCCGCAGATTGACAAAGCAAGGAAGCACGTCAACAAATCTGTTTCTGCTTTCCTCCGTGACTATGGTATGGGTTCCATTTACCACAACAACTTGCGTTACGACATGCAAGACATTTATAGAGGAGATGGTGTGCACTTCAATGATGAAGGGAACAGAGTCTTCCTCTTGAACCTCAGACTCTGCGTTGGTACTTACTTGTAGGTACCGAAAAACAAACAATAAACACAAGGGCTCTTTTTAGAGCCACCTTATATCTAAACACTTAAATGCAATTTTTTTTAAATTTCTTTTATTATTTTTTTTTCCGGGTGCGCGCAGGGTGCGCGCACTCGGCGATATTTTTTTTCAAAATATTATTCTTTTTTTTTGCCCTACAAGGTCCTACTTTGACCCCCTTACAATGCCTACTGGGTCTATTTCTACCCACTCTGCCCCCTTTTCAAGTGCTCCCCCTTTGTTTATCACCCCCTCTTTATGCGATAGACAAAATGGCGGCCGCCGCTTCCTGACTTCCACCGATTCGAATGTTTACTAAGATCTAACAACCAATCAGAATTGCGCTCGCGCACGGCAAGGTGCGCGCACCCAGCGCGCACTCTGCGCGCATACAGATATATATATTGATTCAAAGGCTATTTTCTCAGAATCTACTGAACAGATTTACACCAAACCTACAAAAGGCACTTCCTTGACCTAGGGACTACCTCTCTGCCAAATTTTGAGTAATTCTGTTCAGCCGTTCGGGCTGTAGCTCGTTCTAAAGGTCCTATGGAAAAATGCATGGGAAAAACGCGTTTTGGGACCCCCCTTTTATCTCAGCCCCCGCTTGACGAATCCCCCCGAGACTTTCAGGGTAGGAGCGGAGCGTAGCGCCCCACCTATTTTGAAAAATTCGCGAGGATTCGTCGACCGGCGCCAAAGTTATTCAAAATAGAATGTTGAGGTTTTCCTATGGAAACGTGGTCCTAACTATAACTACCTACTGGCGACCGCCAGTAGGTAATATATATATATATATATATATATGATGATATATTACCTACTAGCAGTCGCCAGTAAGTAGTTATACTTAGGACCGCCTTCTTTTAAAGCGTTTTTTCTTTTGACAATATATTTGGCGCCGGTTGACAAATGTTCGCAAAATTTTCAGAACTAGTGGCGCTCTCCAGTCAGCCTCTGTCTTGAAAGTTTCGGGGTGATTCGTCAAGCGGGGGCCGAGGAAAAGGGGGGGATCCCAAAACGCATTTTCTCCATGTTAATTCCAATAGGAAATGTTTGTCGCAGCTACAGCCCGAACTGCTGAGCGGAATTACACCAAATATTCATTTTTTGCTAATTTTATCTGAATTTATTTTAGGTTTTGTGAAAAAATTAAGCTGAAACTAGCATATTTCCATATTTATTTAGCAAAAAAATGTGCATTCCTATTTAAATATCTACCAGTTTTCAATGATATTAAGACCCTTAGAGGATTAATCAATACACTTTTAAGAAAATGTAAAACTTTTAGTATCAATCTTATGCATATCCACTGCTCTATAAGCATCATTATTAAAATGTCTTTAGTTTTTTAACGTACTTACCAGTCAATCCACAAAGCCATTTGCCCGACAATCATAACTGACAGTATTTGGAATTGTTCAGAAAAGATCCAGATTTCTGTTTTTATCCATATTTACAAATAAATGCAGACAGGAAAATAAATGTTTTTCTGTCTGTAGTTGTCTGTAAAAATAAATAAAAAAATGGAAAACAGGGAGCCTTACTTATAATTTCGATGACATTTTCTGAATCCTTCAAAATGAAAAGTCTCATCTATCTCAGCTCCATCCTGGACACTTTCAGGGTTATCCCTCAAGTGGGGACTGAGAAAATGGGGAGGTCACAAAATGTGAAAACTGCTGAATGAAATTCCACCAAGTTTTGTAGAAATTAGTTCACTAGTTTTGGAGAAATTAAAGCTTAAAAACGTTTAATATTTCATGCTGCAGAGGATCCGCTGAGCCGACAGATCTTAAGATGAGATCTAATTGGTTGCCACCTCATCAACAATGATGTGGTGGCAGCAATTTTAGGGCTCAGGGACTGAGTTTAATACAAATCATGTGTTAGAGCTTGGGCCGGTTTAAATACTTGTATTCACAAAGGTGCAACAGAAGGAAAAGAAAGCCTGGTCGCCCTCCACTCATCAAACATCAACACAACCAAACCAGGTAAAAATATATATAAAATAGAGTAGTACAACTGAACAAATGGCAGTAATTCACACACGTTGATGAAAGTTGGAAGGTTAATAAAAAGCGCCTTAGAAACCTGGTTTGGTTGTGTTGATGCAGTTTAAATACTAACTGCTCCCAAGATGGCCTTTGAAATGTTCTGAGATGTTGTAAGATTTCTATACATCACATAACTCATGATCGAAAACAGAGGCAACAGTCTATTGCAGCTCGAGGGTTGAGGTAGGATACGAACCTGCCTTACTCAACAGATCCACACTAAGAAAGGCGTTGTGATACTTAGGGGACTGTGTCCATAAGCATGTTTGATGACATTTCTCTCTGAATTTGTGTAATGGGTGCACCAGGCCCCAGTGTGTTAGTATATAATGGATCCACTAAGACCTACTGAGGCAGAGAGCAAACAGGGAGTGGAACATGACAGAGTAGATCAGGAAAAAAAACCTCTTGCTCTGCCCTCCAGTGAACTACTGTGTCTGACCTCCGTATTCAATACTCACTCCTATCCAGTACCTATTCCTCATCCTTTAGAACTACAGGCCTTCTTTCCGTACAAAATGAAACAGCTAACTACCACCTGGTGGTGTCTCTACTTCCCTTCTTCTCCAAAATACTTGAATGCCTGGTCATCAACTGCGTAACTATTTCTGTACTACCAATTTGGTTGAACCCTTTCAGCCTAGCTTCTGCACTCTCCATTCCTCAGAAACAGCCCTCATACCACTAGCTCACATCCGCCCACCACAACCTTCTCTCATCCATTCTCATACTCATGAATGTATCTGCTGCAAGGCCGTTGATTTTCACACCTTTCCCAGCACCTTCAGGATCCTTGGCTTTATAAACTCTGCCCTCATTTGGTTTCCCTTGTGCCTTTTAGACTAGACTGTTCTTTAACTGTGAACTGGCAATCCATCAGATTATTCTCACACCTCATTCATTACCAGTGGTTGTCCACCAAGACTCTCTCAGGAGTCCTCTCCTTTCATTGCTCTTGATCACCTTCCTTGGTGACATTGCCTAATCTTTCAGGTTCTCTTACCATTTATATGCAAATGACAACCAAATATTTTCTCCTTCCCCCAATTTCTCGTTCCTGCTGGCATCTGAGATTTTTGGCTGTTTTTCTGCTATAAGTGAAATAGCTGTGCTCTCCCTCATACTGAACTTGGCTAAAATGTAGGTCCCTCCTCCTCTAAAACTACCTTTTCTCCTAGCTTTATCTGCTTTCCACCTGGCATGCTAATGCTTGCCATGTTGGCTAGAAACCTACCTGTGCTCTTCAATTCTTTAATGTATCCCCATCAAAGACACTGCTGCAAAATATAAAATCCTAAACATACGCAATCGTGGTATTTCTGGACAACCAAACCCCAGATCAACTCATTAGTTAATAACAAACTAACCACTGCAATCACATGTTAGTATGACTTCCTCATATGACTTCACTCTCGTGGACAAAGTCTTAATCTTTGCCATGAGGGTACAATACAGTCCCCCCAAGAGCAGGCCTAATAACATCAACTTGGCGGGCTTATTTAAAAAAAATAGGGGCCTTCACAAACTGTTAACACTAGTCTTGACATGGGTCAACCCATGGCTACTTTTCTGATACTCTATTCAGTTATATCCATCACAAAACTTAACATTAGTCAATCGGCACTTCCTATCTGTGCCAAAACCATCCTGTGCATCATCCAGTTTCCGATTGTTTCACTGTCTTGGACTGTGGAGCTCTTCCACTGAACATCAGAGCCTGGTCAGAAGTGCAGCATTTTAAAATAAAACAAAAAATCCATCCCTATCTACTTGCATGCCACGGAAGGGCCTCAAAATGTAAACATGTCGAATTTCTATGTATACCTTAGCCTAAGGGGTTGCTTTCCTCTACAGTGAAGCCCTGTAGGTAGGGTTTTACTGTAAAGCATTAAGCGGTCAGTTTCTACTTGCTGTCCTTGTTTACCAGGGCCTGCTCATGTAGACTGGGAATTGTAACCTCATTGGCTTCTGTTCTTTCACTCAACACATCTATTGAGCTCTGTACGGCAACATAAACTTGACATTATGGGCCACATGTACTATTTACTGGTTGCAAAAATATTGTTGCATTTTGGGACCAGTAAAAAATTTTATGAACTGACCTAAAAGGTCGGATCATAACATTTTGATTCGGAGCGGTTCATAATCTGACCTACCTAATTAATATTAATGAGGAAGGTTGCAAATTGTGACTCACCCCTATTGGTGGCCATCAAGGTGATGGTGCCCTGCTAGGGTCAGCGGACCACCATGTCTGTGATTGCCTTTTAATAAAATTAACTTTTTTGTAATGCAGCACATTTTAAGAAATTCTTTCCTTTAAAAAGTTGCCATGACCTTTGGAAAGGTTTATCTTTTTTGCAAGACTATTTTTTTTTTTTTTTTTTTTTAACAAAAAATTCATAAATTATATACATACAGAAAGGACCTTTTGGCTGTTGGTTTTATTCATTCGTCTGTTAATTGTCATTCACATTTTGCTTCTGCCCAATTGCAGCATGTTGGATGGTTCATTGTATTTACCCACTTTGCCCATTGACTTCCTTCCATTTGAGTGACTGCACAAAGTCATTGATCACTTCTGCCTAAATAGTTCCTTTCTTTTCATTGACAAAGCTGGTTCAAAGTATGTTTTATTATATGTTTTTATTACAGTATAAATATGGGCTATATATTTTTGCTGGTGCTTTGGGTGCCCAGTTAAATGGTGATTTGTTTTATTTCTTCTTTTTAAAGTGGGTGTAATAAAGTGTTTAAGTGATACTGTCATTATTGATGCCTGCAATTTAAGTTCTTGGTTTAGTAATGATTTTTTTTGGCTCCTTCACAAATAATAATAATAAAAAGCATGGAACAGCTAAAAAGCTTTACATTTAAAAATATCACTAATTAAGCAGCCACTCCAGTGAACGTTTTTAATTAAAAAAAAATATATTGTGTGCTTATGGCAGCCACATTTAGGTGACTGCATTTTTTCATTTTAATTTGTGGCGTATACCTACATAAAAACAACAATGGTCCATCATATCTGCATTTCCAACGCTTCCTTAAGTTAGTTTGAGCATTAGCAGGGGACCCCTGGACCTGTCTACTCCATAAAAAATGGAAACTTGGTATTCTCAAATGGGAAGTGGTCCCAGCAGCACCCCTTCCTTTTTGCGAATTGGTTACCACTCCATCACGTGAGTCAGTAACTATTCAATGTTTTGCACCTAGATTTCGATTGCAAACATTGATAACGCTCATAGCAATTTAGTATTTGGATAGGTTGGCTTTAATGTGCTCCTTCGAAACAGTATGTCTTTGCAACCCCATTTTAGCAGTTATTAACAAATTATCCATTCCTAACATGGGATTAGTACATTTAAAAAAAGCATTTTTGCAGTTGAAAGTTCTGGCTCAGAGTGCTTGTGACCATACATTTTTTTTCACATCTGATCCTATGTTCCATGATCCAAAAATTAATTTTAAAAAATGATTTAAAAAAACAAAGAGATTAAAGGTGCAAAATACAGCAATTCACCCTGACCACGGAGACAAATAATCCAAAATATTAGCTCATCTGTGTGTTTTTTTTTTTAAATGCAGAAAACGCTGTAGATCCATTTATGATATGTGCACTCCAATCTATTTTACAATTTCATTATTTTGATTAAGGAAAAGTACAACATGGCATGCATTTTTTATTAGAATTAAAGCATGGAATTGGGCACAGTGATTCTATCTTCAGTGTGACCACTAGATGGGACTGTTACCAATGCATGCTAAACTTTTAACAGATTTTATTGGTTAAATCATATCCTAGACCTGGCTTCTCCAACGAGTAGCTTTTGAACCACTAGTAGCTCTCCATCTACCTGTAAGTAGCTCTGATGTGTGCAGCCTCATCAACTAAATTAGGAGTGATAGAGCGCCATGTTACTCTGAAATTTGTAGGGGTGCATCATAATCACGGTTAGTCTGCACCCATATATTTAGTGGAATTGTATTAACGTGTGTTTTAGGATTGTAATACTAAAGCAGCATATATTAGAACGATTTAGAATTGTAATCATGTCATGTATGAAGCTCAATGTAGTGTTTTATCGAAAATGTATTAGGTCAACGCATAATGAATTGTTTCCCGTTTAATGTGATGGATTAGGTTTAAACGTGCACCATATTGAAGTCTGTACATGTAGTTTTGCTTACTCATATATGAAGAATAATGAAATTGATGCTTATAGTGTGATTTTAGAAATGTGTGTTTAAATTGTGTAAAGGCCTGATTGCATATACGTTTAAGAGAAAGGCCTATTTGTGTCTTATGTTAGCTAAATATTGTAGGCTGAAAATGGTTTCCCCTAGGTAAGGCTTTGGGTTTCAGGGATGTTAGAGAATTTCGGAAAAGTGGAAAGTTTCTCGTTCCCATGTTTCTGTTGCAGGTGCAAGAACACCTAGCTCGTTCGTGAACTAACCCTTTGTTTCAGGAGTTAGGATGGCATGAGAAGCCAATATGGGAGTATACTGGAATGCAGGGATGATACTTTTGGTGGAGAAGGTGCCTGAGACCCAAGGACAAGCAGACCATCGTTTGAAGGGAGACAAGTGTCAGTGGAAAAATACTGGAAGAAGACCTGGTTGGAGAGGTGTGACGGAGGGCGTTTTCTACGTTTTTGAGATTTTGAATTAGGGACAGTGCCCGATGGGTTGAGCAGTTGAGGTTTAGATGGGAAGATAGAAGGAGCATCTTAAAACGAGCTCTGACAAAGTGAGTGTACTTCTAAGGAAGTCTTCACTTCTGACACCTTTTATCCTCTTGCCTGGAAAATGCTAAGTAGGGATGTCACCTTAGAGATAGAGTAGGGATAGACTAACTGATTTCCTTTTAGGTTAAAGACTTCTAATATAGAGACTGAAGTTGTTATTGTTTAATGCTTTTAGAACTGACTATTCTACTTATCCTGAGTCGGATGAGACTCCTGCATAGACTTTTCTTTGTACTAGTGCCCATTTACTTTCTTAACCTTGTGCTGAGGTGCTTGTATGTGCAATTATTTTTGGCTTTGTAATAAATCCCTAAAATTTGAGATTCGGAGTCAGTGGTCCTTTAGAGCTCAAATTCGATTTGTTTGGTTATGTATTAAAATTGGGATTTCGTCCCCTCTACACTATTTAACAGATAAAAAGATCCTGGTGACCTGAGAGGATTCTTGGTGATGGTAAGACAGATAAGAATCCGACTTTATCAGTAGCTTGTGCTTGGTTTAATTAATATAGCATGTTTGAGACGAAAATGTGTGAATTTTCAAAACTCATAAGCTCGTGTGTGGAGAAATATTGTAGGATTTCCAAAATATGTTTAAAGCTGATATTTTAGTGAGAAATCAAAAGTGTTGGGGAGATTTAGTAATAATATTAACTTGGCGGTGCCAGGGGCATTGCACCTATGGCTGTTATGTATTACATATTTAGAGGCATTCCTCATTGACGAGGCATTTTACATTACTGCCAGCAATCATGCCTGATGCACTGAAGTGATATTTGCTGGTAATTTTTGCATTTGGTGGCCTTTAATGTCATCTTGTCTGATGTGGTTACTACTACATCTCTAATAATTAGTAGCAGCTCGGTAGGATTTTCATTGAACATAAGAAACTCTTATTACAGAGAGGGTTGGAGACCCCTGTCCTAGACAAAGTTAGTTTCCTCTCTGGACAAGGACTGCTTTTAATTTGTTAGGATATCTAGTCTGCCCTGCAGGGTGCGGCAATATTTATGAAATGGGGCCGTCCTATCGGTACAAGAGGGTTTTACATTGTCCTTTAAATAGCAAAGATTTCTCTTCTGAAGTGGATGAAAGGTGTATTTATGAGACTGGAAAAATGGCAATTCAAAAATCATTTTCCCTGCTTTGCTCTCGTATTGCTTTAGAACCTGAGCTCCAGGCACAATATGGTCGCCTGCAGCACGTCTACCTGTCGGCGCGGAGTCTCTGGCTTCTCTTCAGTCCCTTCAATACATGTGAGTTGTGTAAGTAGACAGGTCAGGAGGAGTGAGTGCTGTCATTGGTGGATGGATCTATCTGATGTAATACAACAGTAACGGGCGTGGCCCAAAAGCGTAAGATAACATGAAATGGTAATAATAGGCAGAGTGCCATTTAGCACGTGTTGCAGAGATTTATCACCTAACACCAAATACTCCTATTACTGTGCTATTAAATCGTGCATATTAATTAGTAGATTTAAAATATAGAATAGCAAGAAACACTGAAATGACAACCTTTAGCCTTAAGGATTACTAGGAACCGGCTGCCTTCATGGGTTCTCCATTTGGAGCAGCTTACACCCCTCCCCCCCTCCTCCCCCAGCGCCTTGAGACCCTCTTGGGCGAGTAGCACACCTTACAATTCCCTGATTGATTGATTGATTTTAGGGAGAAAAAACCCACTAGGTCTGGCTGAGTGTCAGGATTTCAAATACATCTGGAGCAGCTTGATTCCACCCCCAACCCCCCCAGGCCTTAAGACCCTCTAGGGTGAGTAGCGCGCTTTACAATTCCCTGGTTGATTAATTGATTGATTGATTTTAGGGAGAGAAAAAAACACTAGGTCTGGCTGAGTGTCAGGATTTCAAATTCCTTCAAAATTCTAATTAATATTCTTTGGAAACTCATGTGAGATATTGTTGTCCAATTATTTAGAGCGGCCCTGCCAAGCGCCTATGGTGTCTAGGCTCCGGACACAAGCGCTGACACCGTGATGATTATTTAAGTCTTCTTTTATTTAATGAGGGGTAAGTGCGTCTACACACCGTTGTTCACTTGTTCACACTGGCGCGATGCAGCGAGCAATCCCGTCAGGCACTACCGAGTCACGTGGTGCCTGACTTCACATGTACAGCACTAGACTGCAACATCACATATCTCCTCCTTTTATAACAACAACAAGAGAGTAAAGAAACTGTCAACATTTTCATCATAGTCCTGCCCACTGGGATGTGGGTGATAGCTGGGGGAAAGTCCTGTGGGTAAACGGATTCACAGTATTTATTGGGACGTACCACTAACCTTCCTGTGCGGGTGCGAGTGCCGGAGGCCTGCCCCTTTTGTGTCTCGCCCCTTTGAGGTGTGGTGATTGTGGTGCTCGGTGCTCTCCGTTCTGTCCCTGAGTTGCTTTCCTCCTTGCATTGCTGGGTTGTTGTGTGCTGAGTGGGGTCTGTGCTGGTACTTGGCTCAGTGCAACGCCCTGTCCTCCCCTTGTGCCGGGTCGGTCGGAGTTCTCTGGCGGGCGGATATCCATCGCCTCGTCTACCTCCCCGTCATAACCGGCGTCTGCAGCGGTGCAATCCATGGCCCATCGGAGGACTTTATTGCACTTAGCCATGCGGCTGTGTGACCAAATCTTGCCATCACTCAGTAGGGCGGAACGTGAGTACAGTTCCTTAACTTGTAGCGGTTTGCTGTATTTGCTGTCTCCTTTTTTGCAGAGCTGGCCCAGCTTCACCCTAACCCAGTCTCCTGCTGTCAAGGATACTGCCCGTACTCCATGTCGCCGGTCATAGTGTTCTTTGTCGATTTTCTGTGCTTTGGCTATGTTGCCTCTGACTACCGCCAGGGACCACTTGCTTTGAAGTGTCATGTTCATCCATGCTCAATTGTCCTTGGTGAAGGGTTCCCTTCCCCGTATGATCTTGAATGGGCTGTAGCCCATCACTGTGGGCGTTATCCGGTATGCCCATATCGTGCTTTTGAGTTTGGTCTCCCAATTCTTGCCTGCGTTGATTGCGGCTTGGACTGAGCCCATGATGACAGCTCCCAACCCCTTGTCGCTCGCGTCCGTGGTCAGGATGCTGGGGGCTCGACAGTCGAATCCCTGGAGAGGTATTGCTTCGCAGATGTCCTATTTGATGGCTTCGAACTCACGGTTGGAGTCGGGCGTCCAACAGAAGCTGGCCTTATCTTTCAAGAGTTGTCACATGGAATGGGTCTTTATGGCAAAGTTGAGGACGAACTTGTTGTAAAACTCTGCCAGTCCGAGGAATGGTCTGACGTCATCTTTGGTCTGGGGCTGGGGTGCAGCTCTGATCGCTGCCACATTAGCTCGTTTGGGAACTATCCCCGTTTCTCTTATTTTATGTCCTAGGTATGTCACTGAGCGCAGTCCAAACTTGCACTTTCCGAGTTCAGCCATGAGTCCGTTGGCTGACTGGGTGCGTAACACGTCTCGGAGGGTGGTATCGTGTTCTTCTTTGGTCTTCCCCATGATCAGTATGTCGTCTTGGAAGTATAGTACGTTTTTGCTGGCCTTGAAAAGTTTATGCATGAGTTTTTGGAACACCGATGCCGCTGATCCCAGTCCGAAGGGTAGGTGGCGGAATCTGTAGCAGCCAAATGGTGTGATGAAGGATGTTAATTTCCGACTGGATGGGTAGAGTAGGATCTGGTGGTACGCCGCCGTGAGATCAATAGTCGAAAACCATTTTATGTCTTTGGTCTGAGCCAGGAGGTCGCTGATGCGTGGTATTGGAAATTTGTCAACTAGGATGTTTTTGTTTCTCGAAGGTCAATGCATAGGTGCACCTTCCCATTGGGTTTCCGTGCCACGACCAGTGGCGCAAATCATTTGGCGCTTTCTATGGGCTCAATTACGCCGCTCTCTTCGAGGTATTGTAATTCCTGTTGTACCGCATTTCGACAGTTGAAAGGGATGTAGCGCATTTTGTGGCTGGAGGGTACGACATCTTCCTTCAGGACTATCTTGTGCATAAATCGGGATAGTTGGCCTATGGTGCCTCCAAAGACGCTAGGAAAGTCTTTTCTCAAGGTGTCCTCTGCTAGGGTGTGCGCGTCATCTGTCATGAGGACTTGAATGTCACCACTGGAATTGAGTTGTATGCCTAGTGCACCTTGGTCGGCCAACCCCAAGAGTGAGGGGCCCTTTTCTCCGACATATAGTTTTGCCTGTGGCCACCCTGTCTTTGAACTCAAATCTGAGGGGTGTGAACCCTACCATGGGGATCTTCTTGCTAGTATAGGTGATGGGGTGTATGTCTGTGGGGTATAGCTGGTGCCCTATGGAGTTGGCAAAGTCTGAGTCCTAGACCGCTTTTTGTATTATAGTAAATGGGGAACCTTAGTCCGCTACCATTGAAACCTGAACACCCCCAATGGTCACCATGCATGAGGGTTTCTTCTTTGCGTTGCAATCAATGCCCCAAACCTGGTCATCCACAGACAGTATGCAGACGTCAGCCCTGTCCCCATCTCCCACGTCGGGTTGTGAGTCATACATGATACACTTCACTGACGTGTTGCTTTGCCAAAATGTCCTACTATACCGCAGAAGGAGCACTTGACACGAAATGCAGGACATCGTTTGTCATTGGCCATGTGGGCGGAATTGCCGCATCTGTAACAGGAGCCCTTCTTGTCCATCGTGGGTGGGGCCTGTTCCGCCGGAGTCTGAGTTGGTCGCCTGGTCTGGCGGTATGGCGCGGGAGCGGGTGGCTTGTCTCTTGACCCAGTGATGTCGCTGACTTTGCAGACCGCAGGTTTCGTCTCTGCTTCCTTCTTGGCCGCGGCACACCGTTTTGAGAGTTCTGCCTTTTTGACGATGGCTATGATCTCATGGAGAGGTGCTTCGCCACTCACCCATAACTTTTCCTGCATGTTGGTGCTTGTCGTGTGCATGATTATTTGGTCTCGTATTAAGTCGTCATGCAGGTGCCCAAATTTGCAGTTTATTGCAAATTTTTTGAGTGCAGCCATGTAATCGTCCACCGTTTCAGTCTCATTCTGTTTCCGTTGGAAAAAGGTGTACCTATCAATTGCCGTACAGATGGCTGGCTGGTAGTGAGCGTCTAAGTCCTCCAACGCATGTTGGAACACATCTGCCTCGGTCGTGGCTCTCGGTTTCTTTACCATGTTCTCATAATCTCGCAGCCCTTCAGGTCCTAGGTTGCGCAGTAGAATTTTCTTCCTACGTTTGCTGGAAAACTCTTCCTCCCCTTCATCCTGCAGCGCCGACAAGTAGTTTAGAAAGTACCCCTTCCAGTCGCCCCATTTCATCGCAGGTTCCCCTGGTTTCGAGAGGAACGGCACCGAGTTCGAGAGGGAGAATGTCTGGGCGCACATGGTGATGGGGAGGGTGCACCTGCTAGAAGGTGAGCTCCCTGGGCGTGAACATATGCTGCCTAGCCGTCCGGATAGCTGGATACGCGCCTCGATGGCACGCGTGGATGGTTAGTGGTTTGCTCGGTACTTTGCTGCTGTATGTGGCGCTGCGATGAAGATCTTCACACTGAGGCCCCTTTGTGGTCTCAGGCAAGCGGGAGCTCTGGGGCACTGGGTTCAGGTTGTGCCATAAATACCCTAGTATGAGGGAGCTACTGGGCAAGGGCTTGATGAAGGTGGCTGGCGCCACTTAGTGGGCAGTTTCCAGCCCTGCGCGCACGTGCTTGGCCAACTGTCCTGTGTGACTCTCATTCAGCTGAGGAGCGCCGGCGTCTTACCGCGCTTCTGAAGGCTGTTGGCCCGCCAGTGGCGATCATAGGTGTATATGTAACGTTGTGTGGCTGCTGTGGGACATCACCCCCCCTCTCTTGCAGTCCGCACCCACCGTGCGCGGCGATCCGGGACTGTGGACCGGAAGCAGAGGATGTCGAGGCTGCTGGAACGGCAGGTTCGAGTCCACTCATCGCCAATTTATGGTGTCTACGGTCCGGACACAAGTGCTGACACCGTGATGATTTTTTAAGTCTTTTTTTTATTTAATGAGGGATAAGTGCGTCTACACACCGTTGTTAACTTGTTCACACTAGTTACTGCTGCTATTGTGAAGCGCTCTGACACCTTCGGGTAAAGTCCGCGCTATATAAAAACGCATTAAATAAAATAAAATAAATAAAATCCTGTCAGGCACCACCGAGTCACGAGGGTGCCTGACGTCACATGTACAGCACTAGACTGCAACACCACAGTGCCACGTGTAATGTTGTAGGGTGCCAGGCAATACGTACTTTCCCCCACAGACACCCTGGAGACGTTCTATTTGGTAATTGCGCCTTTATTACACTTTGTATGCACCAGTGGAGAGAGCGCCGGGCAACACGCTCCGATCCGTCTCTCGTTCGCGCCGTTGTTCCTCGCGCATGCGCTGTAGCGTCCAACGTCCGCTACGCGCCTTTGCGTCACCACGTAGTGCGCGCGTCCACTAGACCGCGACACTACATATCTCCCCCTTTTCACACCACTCACACAGAGTCCCCGACCCGGAGGTCAGTCCATTTCAAAGTCTCTGAACTTGGATGGTCTCACCACTGCTCTTCCCCCTCGTGTGTGTCTTACCGGAGTGGAATGTCCTTCTCGGCTTCCCTCTGTGACCAGGCCTCCATCTGTACCTTTCGGAGAGCCCTGACTCTCTTTCTCTTTTACCTCGCCATCTTCTCTCGTGGTCTCTCCCCCAGGTCTTCTACCTGGGTTGTCTCTCTCTCTCTCTTGCTCACCGCCCATGTCCTCCCTGGGGCCTCCTTCGGATGAGTCTGTGTCCTTTATCACCCCCTCTGCCGGGTTTTCTCCTTCCGTGCACTCTCGGGGCCACTGTAAGATCTTATTGCATTTTGCCATGCGCTCGTGTGACCACACGTTTCCGTCACTGAGCAGTGCTGCCCTGTCATACACCTCTTCTACTCTGAGGGGTGGGGAGTATTTGCTTTCTCCTTTCCGCTTAAGGATCGCCAGCTTCACTCTGACCCACTCCCCTTTTTCCAACGCAGCATCTTTTGTCTTCTTGTGGCGGTTGTAGTGCTCCGTGTAGATGCGTTGTGCCTTCTGCAGGTTGTGCTGCACCACTGCCGGAGACCATTTGCTAGTGATGGACTTCTCCTGCCATGCCACATTGTCTTTGGTAAAAGGTTGCCGTCCCCGTAAGATCTGGAAGGGACTGTACCCCGTTCCCGTGGGGGTGATGCGGTATGCCCATATCGTGCTGAGCACCTCCTTTTCCCAGTCTTTACCTCTTGTGATGGCCGCCTGTATGGAGCCCATCAGCACCCTATTGAACCTCTCTACTTGTCCATTGCTGGATGGGTGGTAAATCGAAGTATGTTTGAGTACTATGCCATTTCTGTTCGCGAACGTGACCCACTTGTCGGAGATGAACTGGGGGCCATTGTCACTGATGATGCTCCTGGGTATGCCTTCCCGAAGAAACATCGCCTTGAGGAAGCGTAGGATCTCGTCCGTGTCCATGACCTCGTTGATGTGCACTTCTGGCCATTTCGAGTATCTATCCACCAGTACACATAGATATTTGGGGATGCCTTGGTCGTCCAGTATTGGTCCCAGGATGTCCACTGCTACCTCTTCCCAAGGGTTGCTGGGGTTAGTGAATTTCCCTAGGGGTGGTCTCATCGGTTTGAGAGTCTTGTCTGCCCCTTGGCATTGCGCACAGTCCCTCACGTGCCTCTCAACGTGCGTGTCCATTCCTGGCCACCAGTAAGTTTGTTTTGTTCTGGCCTTTGTCTTCACTATTCCCAGGTGGCCTTCGTGAAGTATGGCTAGCAGGGTAGGTACGATGTTCTCCGGCGGCACCACCCTGTCACCCCTGTAGACGAATACTCCATCGTTGCCCACCGACAGCTCTTCTCTGACTTCGTAAAACTGCCTGATTTTTGGACCTTGTCGCCTCCTGTCCGGCCATCCCCGCACAATGCACGCCTTGATCTCCTCCATGTCGGCATCCCCTTCATATGCATCCTTCCAGTCCTGCCTGCTGATGGCCTTTTCCGGATCGTCCGTCAGAGCCACCATCTCGTCGTCGTCTTCCCTGTCGTTGGACGCGTTGTCCATCGCAGATGCCCTGCTGAGGTAGTCCGCTATTTTGTTCCTGGAGCCCGGGATGTATTCCACGTCGTATCTGTACTCCAGGAGTTTCAGTGTCATTTTCGCTATCCGGGGTGTGGCGCTGGCATGGCCATCGGATGTCCGTACTTTCACGAGAGGCTTGTGGTCTGTCTTCACCTGGAATCGGGTCCCCCACAGGAACTGCCGGTACTTCGCCATGGCCCATACTACCGCTAGCATCTCTTTCTCTATCACGCTGAACTTTTGTTCCGATGCTGTCAGCGTCCGGGACGCGAAGCTGATCGTTTCCGTGCCCCCTTCTGGTCTTTCTTGCATGAGCACGGCTCCCAGTCCCTTTTCACTCGCGTCCGTCATCAATATCGACCGCCCCTGGGGGTCGAATCCTTGCAGCGGGACTGCTCCGCCAATCTCCCGTTTCACGGTGTCGAACTCTTCTTGCGTCTCCTCCGTCCATCTGAACGCCGTCTTGTCCCTCGTGAGCTGCCTCATGTGGTGGGTTTTCGTGGCAAAGTGGTGGACGAATTTACTGTAGTACTCTGCCATCCCTAGAAACGACCGCACTTCCTCCTTGGATGTGGGTGGCGGTGCTTCGCAGATGGCCTTTACGTTCCCTCTCTTCGGCGTTATTCCTTGTGCCCCTATCTCGTGTCCCAGGTAGGTGACAGATGTCATCCCAAAATGGCACTTCTCCCACTCTGCTGTGAGGCCCTTCTCCTCCAGGATCTTCAATACCGCCGACAGTTTCTTGTCGTGGTCCTCCTGCTCCGTCCCCATCACTAAGATGTCGTCCTGGAAGTATTGCACTCCCTCAATGTCCTTGAATAGGCGGGCCATCAGCTTCTGGAACACCGCCGCTGCCGAGGCGAGACCGAAGGGCATGCGGCAGAATTGGTAGCAGCCGAACGGCGTGATGAACGATGTCAACTTTTTGCTCGTCGGATGTAGTGCTACTTGATGGTACGCCGATTGCAAGTCTATGGTGGAGAACCATTTCACTCCTTTCGTGCGGGCCAACATTTCCTCAATGCGTGGCAAGGGGAACCTCTCCACCACTATGCACTTGTTCAACTCTCTGAGGTCCACACAGAGGCGCACTTTGCCTGACGGTTTCATGGCCACCACCAAGGGGGCCAACCACTCCGCGCTGTCAATGGGCTCAATGATTCCTCCTTCTTCCAGTCGGAGGAGCTCCTGTTGCACTGCTTCCCTAACGGCAATCGGGATGTTCCGTACCTTGTGTGCGACTGGCCGGGCGTTGTCTTTGAGGACGATTTTGTGGGAGAACTTCTCCAGCCTCCCTATCTTCCCGCCGAAGACCTTCGGGTGCCCGCTCCGCCATTTTCCTGCCGTCGACTCCTCTCCGTCCAGTGTCGCCAGCACTTGGGTGTCCCCTCCTGCGTTCAACTGTATACCCAACACTCCTTGGTCCATCCAGCCCAGGACTGACGGTCCTTTCTCTGCGACGTACAGCTTGCAGGTCGCGCTCCTCTCCTTGAATTGGAACTTCATTGTCTTGAACCCTACCATCGGGATCGGGTCCCCTGTGTAGGTGACAGGTCGGATGTCGGGGGGTTCCAGGTGTGTGCCCCACGTGGGTCTGAACTTCTCGCTCCATACTGAACGTTGGATTATCGTGTAAGGAGATCCAGAGTCTGCCACGATGGTGATGGGTATGCCTCCTACTATCATGTCGCATTGGGGCTTGCGCGATCTTCTCTCCTCTATGCCCAGTACCTGGTCTTCAATACACAGGACTTCCTCGTCGTCTTCACGGCCTTCTGCTTCTTCCCCCTCGTCCTGTGCCACGAATTTCACCGCCTGCTGTCTTCCTTTCCTGCGGCAAACCTTTTCGTAATGGCCGACTAGGCCGCAGAACGCGCACTTGGCTCTGAACGCGGGACACCGTTTGTCGTGCGCTGCATGATTCGAGCTGCCGCACCTGTAGCATTTCATGGCCTCGCCTTTGCCCTGTTTCCATGTCGGTCCGGGTCTTGGTTTCCCTGTGGCCGCTCCTCTGTACTCCCCCGTCGTTTGTTTCCCCCGCGTCCGGTGGTCCGCGTCGTCTACTTTGTTGACTGTGAGTCTGGGGGCCTGCTCTCCTTTGGCTGCATCCGCACAGCGTTTCGTTAGCTCCGCTCTCTTCACTATGGCGATCACTTCATTTAGCGTTGCATCTCCATTCGCCCATAGTTTGTCCTGTACCGACTTGCTTGTCGTGTGCATGACGATCTGGTCCTTGATGAGTTCGTCCTGCAGTCCGCCATACCTGCACGTCATCGCCAGCTTCCGCAGTGCCGCCACATAGTCATCCACGGATTCTCCCGCTTCTTGCTTCCTCTGCTGGAAGTTATAGCGGTCGATTGAGGTGCACACTGCCGGTCGGTAGTGGTTGTTCAAATCTTCTATGGCGTGGGTGAACACGTCTGTGTCTCCTGCTGGTCTGGTGATCGGTGTGAGATTTTGGAACACCCGTATTCCTTCTGGTCCTAGGTTGTGTAGGAGTATCCTCTTCCTCCTGGCGCTAGAGAACGCCTCCTCGTTCTCATCTTCTAGCGCTTCCAGGTAGTTCCTGAAGTACTCCCTCCAGTCTTCCCACTTCATTATGGGTTCTCCCGGGCGTGGTAGGAACGGTATCGGCGTCGTCAGAGTCGCTGACTGTGCACTCATTTTGGCGTCCACTGGCTTCCTTGGGCTACCTGGTGCGTCCGTCCCCACACCCCTACTTCGGGTACCTGGGACTGCGTTCGAGCCGGCTGCTCCGTCGTCCCCTGACTCCGCCAGGATCTCTTCTGCGGCTCCGCCGTCCGTCCGCGATATCCCCTACCACGTGGCTGGCTCTTCGTTGCCTACGTGCCACTCTCCGGCTTCTTTCTGCCTCTGCCGCGCTCTCCCGGTGTGTAGGCGTCTGCTGTTTCGTCTCTCCGGTCTCTCACCGTGTATGGTGGTGTCTCTCCTGGCTGGCTTCTCTGTGCTGCAGGTTAGGGGGGCACCTTCCGCCTGTTGCACCTGGGGTTCTTCTTGTCCCAGTCTCGTCGCCACTGTAATGTTGTAGGGTGCCAGGCAATACGTACTTTCCCCCACAGACACCCTGGAGACGTTCTATTTGGTAATTGCGCCTTTATTACACTTTGTATGCACCAGTGGAGAGAGCGCCGGGCAACACGCTCCGATCCGTCTCTCGTTCGCGCCGTTGTTCCTCGCGCATGCGCTGTAGCGTCCAACGTCCGCTACGCGCCTTTGCGTCACCACGTAGTGCGCGCGTCCACTAGACCGCGACACTACACCACGCATCTCGCATTAGAATAAAAGCATTTCCAGTAATTTTCCTGCATTAACGATGCCAGAAATTGCCAAGCAAAAGAACCGTGTCCTGAAGTGCGATAAAACCATGTAGTTCCAGTTTCTCGCATTGCCTTGACCCACGCATAAAAACTGAGCTCCTAGAAAGGCCACAAGATGGTGCTACTGTACAACGGGAGATATTGGAGTCTCACTATATTATCGATTTCAAAGTATTTTTATACAAAAACATTTGCAGATCTATTACATAAGGTGTAAATATCCCGCTATCACAGAAAGCCAAACTTCTCGGCTGAAGATATAAAATGACAAGCAGTTGAGTTTGACCTCTGTATGCGGTATTTGTAGTTGAACTAAGATCTTCGCCTGGGCTGAAATCATTGGCTGTCATTAGTTTCGGCTTCACTACTTTAATGAACTCCAAATTGATATTGAACAGTAGTATGTGCATGTCTTCCTCAAAGGAAGGTGGATATTATTCTTTATGGGGAACAAGGTGCGCCCTGGCTCTATTCCTTGGACATGTGAGCAGACCGCCAGGGTACCTTTCCTCTATACTGGAAAGCGTTGTCCGCCCTGCGGCTCATGTGTTGTCTTCATAGCTGCCACACGCTGGACCCACAGCACAGACTCCGCCTTCTCGGGGAGAGGCCGTCGAACAGAATATCTGCTCATTTGCATGATTTAATATCGCAGTAATGGTAGCGCTCGGTTGTGGGTGATGAATCTGCGCAATATGTTCCAAATGACTCTTTGTCATCAATTATTTTTCATTTTTAGTTCATTTTATCTTATTTTTTGTAGACGTATTTAGTTGACCTCTGCTCAGTCATTAGAAAAAGATTAAAATGATGTAAAAGCAATTATCTAAAACAAGAATGTAGTCCAATGTATTAGTTTTGTATATGAAGTATGACAGGATTGATGGCCGACTAGAGGCATATATATATATTTTCTGTGGATTTTTCTCAAGGTTAGTCCACGTCCGTGCAAGGGTATTCGGAGCTCTGGCTAAAATTATTTCTTCACAGTTGTCTCTCCATTTTCGCCTTTCAAAAGGACATGTTTAGGCAAGTTGTAGTATATTGCCTTCTTGTTGCCATTTTGGGTGGCATTCTAATGCTGCTCCATTCAGTTGCATTAATAAAGCACCCACTCAGATGTCGATTGAAATGTTCACAATGGTCAGTGTGCCGGTTCAGTACCCTGAAGGTGACCGCATCACTGATTGTTAGGAAGCTACTCACTCGCATAACTTACTTTACAGAGTCTTAAAGGAGCAGGGGCCAAATGTACTAACACTAGGAATTGTGATTTCCTAATTGCTATTCTTACTGAATTCCACTCAGGAAATCGCAATTCTTAATGGATGAAACTTTTCAATTTAAATTATAGATTCCTAATGGATCGCAAATTGACCTACCTCATGAATATTACTGAGGCAGGTCGCAATTTGCCCCCCATTAGGAATCCGTACTGTCACAGGGATGGTGGACTGTTGAGGTCCGCAGCCCACCATGTCTGTGATTGTTTTTTAATAAAGCAGTCATCCTTTTTTTTTTTGTTTAATTGTAGCCCGTTTTCATGAAGGGAAATGTGATGCGTTTAAAAAAAGAAAATGAAACGTTTAAGTTTCAATTTTTGAGAGCAGGCAGTGGTCCTTTGGACCACTGCCTGCTCTTGGAAATATTTTTTCAATATTCTCAAAGGGGAAGGTGTCCCATAGGTTACCACCAGTTATAAACTGATGGTAAAGTATTATTGTTTTGTGACCAGAATTCAGTAGCAAAACAGTAATCATACCCTACCGGATACATATTAGAAAGGGATGGCTGAAACACCCCCTTCCAAATATCAAATTGCTAACACATCGTGCAATTCTATACTGTGTTACCAAATTGCAATTTGTGCTTTTGTACATTTAAAAACTATTTTTTTTTGGGTTGCAAACTGCCTGATTCTGTGAATTGGGTCATGCTTTGTATCTGGCCCTAAATGTGTTATATGAAAATACAGCCACAGCTCGCTCTTGACGTATTCCAGCTCAGACCATACTTGTCCCACCAATATCTGTCACTTTTGCCCTGCAATCTTTCACCATTCACTTCCTTTGCCTGCATTTTCTCTTGTGCAGTCAAAGAGAGTGACTCTGTTTCCATGCTTGTCAGGCTGGATTGGACCTCTCCCTGCCTTAGACCATACCACAGGTGTGATGGGGTCATCGCAGTGTGATTTTAGGATTGGAAAGGAAACAATTCTGAGTAGGAAGTGAGAGAGGTGCTCCCCAGCCAGAAGATTCAGGGGAGTAGCTTAGTTATTGAGATTCAGGTGGTGTGAATTGTACATTTCCTAAATAACGCAGTGAGTCATAGGGTGAATGGGTGAGATGACCAAGGTTCAAGACGGACTGTTCCCATCAGGAGCAAAGTCAGTACTGATTTGCATTAGGTGGGCTGCTGGGGCTGATTCAGAGTTTGGCAGACAAGGTATACCGTTGAAACTGCAATGGAGTACCTAGTATGCCAAACTCAAGCTCCGCGTTCCAGATTTTGATTCGGTTGTACTACAACTTTTATACAGACAGAGTAGAATTTACTGTGGTGTTTAACTTTCAAAGATGGAATAGGAGCCATTTGAGGTAAGCCACCCGACTGCCCACCCTATTTAGAGTGGATGGCCATGTAGCTTTTTTTTTTAACTGTCCCTCACTGCTAGGATATACCTTCTGGCGGTGAGGAACAGTAAAATAAAAAGACCGTCACAACCTCCAACATTAGAAAATACTCATGTGGTGTGGAGGCCATTTATTTTTCAAAAACAAACTCACGCATTAGGAGTTTGTTTTTGAAAAATAAGAAACCTTGGAAAAGTTTGATGGCCAAATGTCACGTTTGTCTGAGCCATCTGTAAAACCTTTAATACATTTATAGGAACTGCCATGATGGCAGTTCCTACCATTGTATAGAGATGTTTGCCGGGTCAGTGGGCATCTCTAAATTTGGTGTTCAGACTAAAGGCAAGGTGGCTGACATAAAGTTCTCCACCACCCTATCTGCCTTTGCTGTCTGCCAAATAATCTGCCTCTGTCTAGAGTGGCACAGTGGCCGAAAAGTAATAGGTTATAATGCTACTGTGAGTGATTGTTGTTAGACTATTTGCAAGCATTTGTCTCCTCATCTTTTCAGTTGTTGATTGCCAGTAGTATGTCTGGAAACCTGAGACTTGGGCTACATTCCAAGCCAACTACTGCCAGTGTTTGTGAATTTCAAAAAGTAGTACATTTGCATCCTTTGAAGGAGTACTTCTGTTGGTGCAGATTTGCTACCTTTCTGGTAAACTGGTCATTGCATATAAGATGCTGATCCAAAAAATGAAGAGGTTAAAACTTATTGGTAAAATCAGGATGATGACACAAATCACAGAGATAGTAAACCCCATTCAGGACCCCCAGACCCAAATACCAAGCCAGGAACCCCTAGCTGTACTGTATAAAGCAGAAAGGTAAACATCCCAAAATCTCGGTGGGCATACATAAAAATACTGTGAAAAATTAGGTTGTTGGTTGAAGAGGGAGTAAACCCCTCAAATGCCACAATCCCCACCAGTGTGAACCACTATAATCACTAGTTCAACCTGTGCTTAACCCTCTAGTAGAATGGCACAAAAGAAATCAGTATTAACTTAGAGGCAATGTGTGTCAAGTATTTATGCAGTGCTCAAACAGTAATAAAGTGAAAGCACAGCACAAGAAAAATCACACACAAATTTAGAAAAATAGAGTAAAATTATGTTAATTATCTGACAGCAAAAATATAAAACTCCATAGAACCAGAGATATGGAGTTTCAAAGATTTAGGTAAAAAGTGCTTACAAGGACAAAGCAGCAACTGTGGTTATCTGGTTGCGTAGGACCAGGACAAAGCCACAAGTTCAGGCCAAATGGGATAGAGCACAGGTTGGGCAAGGACCACGATTGCCCTGCTTAGGTTACTTTATGTCCCTGGTGTGTGATCTGGGTGGTGTTGCTTTGCGAGGTTTCACGTCAGATCTGATTAAACTGTGCAGCAATGCTTTGCATCCCTCTGCATTGGTTCGGATGAGGTGTGCAGTGAAGCTTTGGAGCTTTGCATCTGCATCAGCTCCGATGAAGCTGGCAGCTGGCACTGTACGGTGAGGCTTTGCGGAGCTTTAAATTGCCTAGCCCCGACTCCGATGAGGCTGTCAACAATACGGTCAGGCTTTGCAGGGCTTGTGTCGGGGCAGAGCTAGCAGAGCACCTTTATCTTCACTTCCAAGGGTCTAGGCAGGCACCACTTCGGTTAGGACTCACAGCAGGCAGAGTCCAGATGCAGGATTAAAGATGGTTGGTTGGTTCCTTTTCTGTGCCTGTGGCTCTGCTGAGGAGGCCAGCTGACTAGTCGTTGGAGTCACACTGGTGGACCTGCATTCAAGGTCTTACTGAGGCAGCAGAGCAGCACAGTAGTTGAGCAGTTTTTCCTGCAGCAGGGCAGCAGAGCAGTCCTTCTTCTGAGTCCTCCACAGGTCCAGAAATGATAGGAAGAGTTAGGTCTGAGGGCCCATTACTTTTATATGGTGGCAGCTTTGAAGTCAGAGAATCTTCTAGAGTCCTCCTCTTATAGAGGTATCTGGAATGTCCTCCCGGCCCGGGCCTTAGCTTATCTGGGTGCAGAAAAGACTAGTGTGAAAACCTTTGTAAGTGTGCGGAGGCAGAGTCTTTGCGATGTGCAAGTGTGGTAGGTGACAGCTCCCCCTGTCATCCTGACAGAGATGGCCCATCCCGACACAACTATTACCCCTTTATCTCACTGGGTGTAATACACAAAGACCAACTGCCAGCTACACCTACTCATATGACCCCGGCTACAGGCTGCAGGCATCAAATGTTTGGGATAAGAAAATTATAATTTTCTAACATTTTCATTTTAAGAATTGTGACTTAAAATCCAACTAAAACATTAAAGAGAGGTTTAAATGAAAATTCATTAGACACCAAACTCAATAGTCCAACATGCTCCAAATTATAAGTTATCACTTATTATTATTATTATTTTTTTAAATATTTTTTTTATTGGTTTTAACATATTTATTCCCTCCCCCCGGACAGATAAACATTCTGTACATTAATATCATGACATTTATGTATGTCAAACTTAAATAAGCATTAAAGGAAATTTTACAAGATATATTCAATGCTTCACAGGAAAAGAAAAAACCCCCAATCCAAACAATAACATAAATACATTGTAGCATTGATAATAAATCAGATTTGTTGCTCTCGCCAAGATGTGAGAGGAGTCCAGATGTTCATGCCCCTTTCACGTCGCCTTTTGCCTTTCCGCTTATATATAGCTATCTCGATGTTATGCACCGCTAATAGCCTAGCTAGCCACTGTTGAAAAGTGGGTGGTAACGGGTCTAGCCAAGCCGAGGCTAGACATAGACGCCAGACGGCCATAGCAACAAAAATAAAATCATAGCCGGTTTCAGATTTATCTGAGTCTTCCACCCCAAGTACCATTACCTCTGGTGACAAGACAACCTTTCTATAAAGAACAGCAGTTAAAAACCTCTCTTGTACCAGAGGGATTAGCACTGGGCAAGAGGCGAAGATATGGATGGAGTTTGCTTTAAATAGATTGCATCTCGGACAGCAAGTCCCAATACCAGTTCCCCATTTTGCAATCTTGTTAGGTGTATAATAAAGAAAAAAACAGGTTTTATAAAATTGTGCCAGAAGTTTGGTAGAGATAAGAAGCGTTTGTGCTAACTGGTAAGAGACCAAAAATCCTTTTTTTAGATATATCAAGTTTACTTTGCCACCTTATTGCCATTTTATCTAGATCGACAGGGAGCTTGTCCAACAATAACTCATAAATTCCACCAATCGAGTGTTTCCTAGAATGTATAACTGTCTCTACTACAGTAGATTCTTCCCATAATGTTTTTAGTCCAGATTTGTGAGTTAGGAAGGCCCTAATCTGAAGATATTTAAAAAAGTCCCGCCAGTCTAAGCCAAATTCTCCCTTCAGAACTTCGAAAGATTTAATACCCTGGTTAGTGTAAAAATCACCTAGTTATGTTATTCCCAAGTTAGACCATTTATTAACGCAGTTATCTTTAAAGATAATTGCTGGAAGTATTGGGTTATTTAATACTGAGGTGTAATATGAGAATCGTCCAATTCCTAGTACTTTTTTTTACAGCCTTCCATACCTTAAGACAGCTGTAGAGAGTCTTAAATTTGACCTTTTTATGGTGACTGTCATGTATGTATTTCCAAAAATAGCCATAGCACGAATTCCCCACCAATAGCTGAAAGATTGAAGCGGTATGTTCCTCTGTATTATTTGGACTTTGTAATAATTCCTTGCTTTATAGTAATACACATGACCAATAGTATTTCCTTACGTTGGGGAGTGCGAGCCCTCCTCTATCCTTAGGAAGGGTAAGATATTTATATGCCCGCCGGGGTTGAGCATATGACCATACAAATCTAGAAAAAGTACGTTCCATTACTGTAAACCACTGATTAGAGATTTCTAGGCAAACTGCCCTGAATAGATACAGTATCTTAGGAAAGTACACCATTTTGATTGCATTAGCTCTTCCGATAATAGAAAGGTGGAGATTGTTTAACCGTCGTAGATCCTTTTGTATCGTATTTAGTAATGGCTTAAGATTTAAGTCCACAACTTCCTCTAAATTGGAAGAAATTGTAACACCCAGATATGTCGCTCCATTCACCACCCTAGGATCGTCCAAAGAGATTTTTTCATTTAGAACAATTTGTGTCTTTCCTTGATTTAATGCATAGCTAGAGACCTACCCGAATTTCTTGGCTTCGGCCTCTATGGTCAGCATTGCTACTCCGGGGTCAGCAGTAACTATAGCAATATCGTCAGCATATGCTAATGTTTTTGTTGCATATCCCTGTGATATAATGGGGGTTATAAGATTATTTTTCTCCAAGTAACGAATGAAGGAATCAATATATATTGCAAAAAGCAATGGCGAACAAGGACATCCCTGGCGAGTACCCCTGGAGACTGCAATTTCCTTCGTTAAACTTCCATGAACAGATACAACAGCCCTAGGATTATTATACATTTTTTGTAACGCCTGTATGAATTTAGTTTGAAATCCCACCATCGCCATAGCTTTCCAGAGAAACTGCCAGGAGACCCTATCAAAGGCCTTCTCTGCATCCAGAAGTATCAGGGCCATAGGGTCTCCGGTAGCTTCTGTTCCGTCAAAAAGTGTAATGACCCTCTGGATATGATTTATCGTTGACCTTCCAGCAACAAAACCATGCTTACTTTTAACGATGACTTTATGTATTATAGGTGCTATTCGATTTGCCAAGATTTTGGAATATATTTTTGAATCAGCATTTATAAGGGTTATTGGACGGTATGATCCTAGCTGTTCTGGGGGTTTCCCCTTTTTGGCAAAGATGACAATTTTGGCTTTGGACCAAGAGCCTGGAGGTTCTCCCCCCGAGAAGATATGTATAATTAAGTCCCTAAGTATATGTTTAATTTCTTCTATGAATATGCTATAGAATTCTGATGGAATACAGTCCAGTCCTGTTGCCTTTCCTTTAGGGAGACTCTTGACTGCAATCAAAATCTCTTCCATGTTTGGAGTTTCCTCTAGAGCCTGCTGTGTATTTACCTCAAGTTTTACGGTTTCACAATTCTCTAGGTATCTTTCTATTTCTAAGATGTCTCCATTACCATTATCCGTATATAGTTCTTTATAGAACCGTCAAAATGCTTGTTTAATCTGTTCTGAGTCTTTTAGCTGGCCTTCTACTGGATCTACAATCTCCCTTATTAGATTAACATTGGCCTGTTGTCGTAATCACATTGCCAATTGATGTCCCACTTGCTCATTAACTTCATAAATTAATTATTTTCGAGCCGTGGCTTTCCGAATTGCCTTATCTGAAAATATATTAGTAATTGCTGCCTTGGCGACTGCTACTTGAGCTAAAGTACTAGAAATATCCCCAGATATGTCTATGTTGCTAGTAGCACTATTCAGTCCTACTTCTGCTAACTTAAGTTCATCTTGTAACCTCCGTAGCTCCTCTTTCTCTCGTCTGTTGACTCTGAATGAATATGAGATAGTTTCACCCCGGACCCCTGCTTTCAACGTATCCCAAACAACCTCTATTGATGTGCTATTAATGTTTTCTGCTAAGAACTTGGGTATCCAATCTTTCATATGGATACGATACTGAGGGTCATTCAGTAATGATTTTTCAAATGACCACAAAGTAGGCTCTGATTTAGCTAAGCTAATAGTCAATGTACAGAAAAGAGGGTTGTGGTCAGATAGTACCCGGGGCAATTTGACAGTTTGGGAGTTCTTGATTAGTGAGCTTGAAAGTAAGATATAGTCGATTCTGGTATGCGTGCGATGTGGGTTTGAATAAAAGGTATAGCCAAGGTCACCATTGTTAATATTAGAAGTCTGCCAGCTATCCACAAGTCCATGTACAAGACACATATCTTTAAGAGAGCGATATACTTTAGGCTTACGTCCTTTATAGACCCAGTCATCTTTTAAGGACCAGTTGATCGGAAGGTTTATATTGAAGTCCCCACAGATCAAAGCCGGAAGAGGCCAGTGTGATAATTCGTTAGAGACCTCGTCGAAGACCCCGGGGTCATCTTTATTGCTCCCATAAATAGCACAGATTGTTATATTTTGTCCAGTTTCATAGCAGCAATCGGTGATAGCCCAACGGCCATGTTTATCAGTTTTGGAATTCTTGAACATCAATCCCCTCCCTTTAGCCAGGATAGCAACACCCCGATTTTTAGCACCTTGTGAGGTAGCACACACCAATTTATATCCTAGTGTATTTAACAGCAGGCTCTGGGACCCTTCAATATGCGTCTCCTGCATGCATACGATATTAGCTCCCCAGTTTTGTAACCCAATAGCAACCATTTGCCTTTTCTTAAGATCATTCAGGCCGCCAATATTCAATGATAATACTTTTATCCCAGCCATGCTGCTATAATAAAAGTGCCATATTTGGTATCCCAGACGTTCTGGTTTCCTGTAGTCCCTGCTATCGTATCCCTATTCTTTTTTGACATAGATTTGCCACCCTTTGTGTCTGACCTGTCCGGCCTTCCCCCTTCCCCTTTCCCCCCTCCCCCCCCCCACCCACCCCCACTTTTGAAGGTTACCTGGGCCAATCTGGTCCAGGGGTGTGACATCTGCGCAAACAGGTACTGTGAACTAGGCTAATTTGATATAGATACATAATATGCTTATCTTTTATAGTTGTTACAAAGGTTATTTTACCTAAGACTTTTAAATTCCTATAGCCTTTCAGACTATAATTCCACAAATTCCCCACGATATACCTTCTACAGAATACAGATTGTAATAGCTAATTACTCTTATATAGTCTTTTCTTTACTGTAAATTATATCTGATTTAGATTATCTCCCTGATTTTCGAGATGCTGTCTCTGAAATTTCTCGAAGATATTCCTCCTCCTGTATTTCACTGTTAAAGTTTCAGGTTACACCTTTGAATATAATTTTCAAGCGTGCCGGATTTTGGAGGGATACTTTTGCTCTGATTTTTTCAAATGGTTCAATTAGCTGACGCATTTTCCATCTTCGCTCCACAGTGGTATGAGCGAAATCTGGCCTGGCGAAAAATGTAAACCCCTTGTGCTGTCTTTGGGTGGTAGGTCTAGCAAGATCATACATTTTTTCACGGAGGAGAAAGTTCCCAAAACAGACCAACATTGCCCTTGGATATTGATTTTTCTTGTTAAAGTTTTTTGATGACATTAGGGGAAAACGATGTGCCTCCTGGACTTCCCTTTCCATGTCCCAAGCATCCAGTTCCGGAAATGATATTTTGAGTATGTTGATCATTGCACCCCGGGCATCACTTCCCTCAAAATTCTCCGGGATTCCAAGAAACCTTAAATTATTTCTTCTGGATCTATTTTCATGATCCTCCACTTTGGCCATGAGATCCCTTATTATTCCGTCTTGTTCTGTTTCTTTTTTTTGAAGCGTCGCAACATCGGTTTCAAGGTTCTCAGTACGAGTTTCTACGCTGGCCATTCTTTCTGAAATCTCGGAGCAGATACTGCCCACTTTCTTCACAGCGCCTTGTAATTTTTCAATAGCCATGCGGTTCTTTTGGCTCTCTTTTTTCACATCCTCGTGGAAGTCTTTTATTGAGGAGAGCACCTGGGACAACGAGGGTTCGGTGGTTTCTTCTTGATTTCCATGTGCACCCGTGTTTTGACATGGTATTTCTTCTGGTAATTTAATCTTTGGGTTTCTCCGAGGGGGATTAGGTCTACTGCTGACGTAGTCCGTGTTATTACCAGGGTCTGTCGTTTCCTCGTTCAGCACGTTTCGTTCTCTTTTGTGTTTTGACCTTTTTTTCCCCTCCCCACTTTTTTTTTTTCCTGATGTTGATTTCGCTAGATACTCTTGAATCATTGGGACCGGAAATCTCCAGCGATACGGCTCTCCTTCGTGCACTTGGACTTGATTCTCTTGAATTACTTAGTTGACTAGAGCCGCTAGAGATAGTAGAGTCTTCATCCAAGGGAGAGTGTACTTCTTCCCCCCCCGCTGGAGAATTTTGTAGATTAGAAGAGTTGGAGAAGGGGATCAATTTCTTCATTTCCTGGTTTTTTTTTTTTTTGGTCCCATTGCTCCATTTTCTCTCTCTGCTTTAATGTTACCGCGTCTATCTCTATAGATGTCCTTGTTTCTTCCTGGGTTATATTTGAGTCAGCCTTCATAGTTGTATCGCTTTGGCAATCCTTATGCAAAGGGCTAAATATATTAGAGATTCTTGGTTGTGAGGGTTCAATTAAGCCAGTGATTTTTGCTGTTGCTTTTAAATTTTTTATCGTTTGCAGTCTCTGCGCTTTTTTAGCCATTAGTTCCGATTTGCCCTCTTCTACTGTTTCAGCCCCTTGCACCTTCGAATTGGCAGCCTCTTTCTCCTTTTCTTTCTCTCTCTCTTTCTCTTTCTCTCTCTCCTTTCGTTTGGTCTTTTCTCTTTCCAGTTTTTTTTCCATATTTTTATCTTTAATTTAGCTTTTTTCCTGAACCTCATTTCTTGCCGGGTCATTAACTGAGTCCTTTACCAGTTCTTTCTCCTTTGCTTTAATCCCTCTGGTTTCAGGACCCGTATGTCTGTTAGTTGCATGGTGAGCTGATGTCAGCTCAATTACTATATTCTCAAAATCTTGTGGGTTCGATGAGCACGATGTCTCTCCCTGTAGGGGTTCGCGTTCGCCTGTTTCGTCCCCTTTTTCCTTGTTAATGGTGTCATTCTTTGCTATTTGTCCTTTTTCCAGGGTGAGTCCTTCCCCTCCGTCTCTTCTAAATTCACTGTCCTTCAAGTTCTCTCCAGTGTTTTTTTCCCCCATTTCTGAGGCTTTATGGGCTTTATAGGCTTTAGAGGGCTTAAGAGGCGTAGCAATCCGTGCCTGTTATATTGCAGGCGTCAGTACACCCCACCGATTATCACTTATTAAATGTAATAAGGTAACCCAATGCTATCCTATGGCAGAGGTAGTCCTTGCAATAGTGAAACACAATATTTAGAGTTTTTCACTACCAGGACATGTAAAACTTAAAAGTACGTGTCCATCTTTTTCATACACTCCTCCCTGCCTTATGAGCTGTTTAGGGCCTACGCTAGGGTTGACGTTTATGCTTGGCAAAAGGTTTATTTTGCCACGTCATTATGGCAGTTTAAGACTGCACACACAGACTGCAATGGCAGGCCTCAGACATGTTTAAAGGCCTACTTAAGTGGGTGTCACAAGTAGGAAAGGGCGGTAAACTCTGCTACGCCGGCGGAGTTTGCAGAGTTTTGCTCACTCTGCTTGGAGCGCAAGCCCATCCTCTCTGTGGGGAGAGGATGTGGCCCAACGGCTATGGCAGTCGACCTTGAATCTGGGGAACTGGGTTCAAGTCTCAGCAACGACGCTAGACATGATGTGATTCTGCATAAATCACTTAATCTCGCTGTGTCTCACAAAAAAAAAATGAATGTGTCTGTAAGCAACTGGTGTTCATGTAAAGCGCTCTGAAACCTGATACCTTTGGGTCAAGTTTGTGCTATATAAAACGCCAGAAAAGAAACTGCTGCTTAGTGGAATGTACCACCCATCCCTTCAACAGAACCCTCCCGGGATCTCCCTATACCCCTGCAGCTGTGTTGAATGCACACAGTACAGGAATCGCAACCACTGTTGCCTCGAATCTTTTAGCCCATGTGACACGTGGTAGAGCGGAGCTCAGCTGTGCTTCCAATCTGCAGTAGAAAATCGTTGGATACCTTTAACTAGTGTGCTCGAGCTGCTGCAGAGCTAAGCAATGAAGAAGCGCACCGCTGTCTGTGTACATTGTAATGTCTTGCGCTGCACTCCAGGCTGAAGGTGGCTCTCTCGCTGTATCAGAGGAATGGATCAGCTGTCCTCCCCACTGTGCACCATAACAACAATCTCCCATGGAACTGGCCTGTAAACACACCTTCCTCCTCCAGTTCAGCCTTGACAGGCCTGACCATGCTTCGTCAAACTCCTCCTTGGTGTGTGTGTGCATCCTGTGCCCAGATCACACCTCACTTTCTGTCCATTTAGGTCTTGGGAGAGGTGAGGTCCCATGCTTTATATGACAGCAGTTGCTACCATTGTCTGCGCCCTTCATTAGTGGTTCATTTAGTTACCTCGGCTCGTTTTTTCACTACAGGTCTTGGGCAAGAAAACTTGTAACCCTTTTCAAAGACCAGCCGAACCAGTCTGAGCGAAAGACAGGAAACCAGGAGAAAGTGCATCGCCCCGGAGCGCTCTTCAAGAAATTGATCCCTGGGTGCAACCCCCCACGAGCATGGACAGCTGGTGACAGTGCTGGTTAGCTCAGTCTTCTGTGTGGTGGTCTTTTCTGTTTATCTGATGCTCGTTCGCAGCAAATTTGACCAGCCAAGAACCCCAGGCAGGAGGGTAATGGATTCCCAAGCTGAGTGGTACTGGGGTGAACTGGATCGTGTTTACAGCCACATTGATGGGTCTGGTTCTGAGGACAGTGCTGGCGGTGTCTCGTTGACCAACTAAGTGTTCCTTTGATGGACAGTTCAACAAACGCTTACTACAGAAACTGATCCCTTTATATGGGGTTAAGTGTTGTCCCAGGATATTTCTCCCCCGATAGCATTTTCGTTATTTTGTCCTGACCCTTAGCAGCCTTTGTTCAGGCCCTGTCAAAGTTACTTTAGAGTAGAAATCATCTAACAGCAGCGAGGTCTGCAACTGGTGTGTAGATGGTGACATGTGGGGGTGACAGCAGCAGCATGCTCTGCTCTGAAACAGGTTTAGGACCAGAATTCGTCCGCTCGTGGAACTCCATGGAAACTAGCTGAGTTTTCAGGTAACTCTATCGAATTCCAAGGCGTAAAAGTCTGCGAATACCTCCCACCGCTAGTGACAAGGAGTGCTACAGGCCCACTAATAGCATTTAATTGATGGGCCTTGGGTACATGTAATACCACTACTAGAGACTTATAAGTAAATTAAATACGCTAATCAGGTGTACACCAATTTTACCATGTTTTTGGGAGTGAGCAGAAACACTTTAGCACTTTAGGAGTGGTGAAGTACACAGTTCTAAAGCCAACAAAAAGGAATTCAGCAGAAATGGAGGAGTGAAGGCAAAATGTACCAAAACTACTAAGTAAATGCCTGTACGGGGCTCACCCAGACATTCCTAATGGCTCAAGATTGCTGACATAAAGTGCTCTATGTATATTGTATGTTGTGCTGACATGAACTCTGGTAAGTGAAAAGCTCTCAATTCAGAGGTGCTAACTATTGCCTCAGCCACATTAGGATTTGAAGTTACAGATGTAGCGTCCTCTCTAGCCCGGGAGCAGGTAACAGACCAAGCCACACGTGGAGCTCTGGTTTGAACGTGGAGCTCTAGTTTGAACGTCTTTGTTCATCAGCATATAACTGTTAACTGAATGCACTGCATCAAAATCATTATTAACCACACCCAGCCACACATACCAGATTGCATAATACTTGTAGGGAGTCTGCCGAGGGCCACTAGAGGCCTCATACTTATGAACACAGGACACAACATCTCCCCTTTGTATGACCAAATATATATACACATGTACATTATAGCTCCTCAATGAGTCGTAGAGGTTCTTGCACCAGTCTTCTAGATCTAGTTGTACGAGATAGAGGAGGGGTGCCTTCATCTGACAACTCTGGAGAAGAGTCGGATGCTTGACTTGGGCACTCAGGTGGAATTGCCTCCATTATGAGTTATGAAGCTAACGAACATGAGGCAAAGTCTTAAAGTGTTACTAGTCTCTGATTACGGATTTTCCAGGTTGTTGGACAGTTACCATATGTCCTTTGCTCACCACAACTCTTAGCTGCTCAGCGTCAAACAGAGCATTGTCTTAAGTGTCTGCTTTTGCTTGACAAGAACTCAGTCTCCTTTAACAAAGAACTGTGTCTCGATCTCATCGCACTTGCTGGCGTAAGCCGTTATTTTGCATTTGCAGATGTGTCAGTGACAGAAATCTTGTCAGGGCCTATTGACTGACTGCTGGTTCATTGTGGTAGCTTCATTTCAAGAGCTCTCCTGAACAGGAAGGTGGCAGGACTATCTTCTGTCCTGGAATGAGGAGTGGAACAGTAGGCACCGAAGGCTGGGCTTAAAGCTGACTTGAGGTTGATGCCTTCCAGCGTAGCACACTGAACCACCATTTTCAAAGTACTCATAAATCATTCAACATTCAATGCCATTTTCCTGTGACCAGAGAGGTGTACTTTTCTGATGTTTGATGTTTAAGCGATTAAGAAAGTCTTGGAACTCTCTGCTATTGAAGGGTAGACCATTGTGAGATTTGAGAATGGAGGGAACACCCCATGTTGTGAAAATGTCATCCAGCCTCTCGATGACTCGGTCATGTATGGTTGATGAGAAGTCTTACACTAGAGGAAAACTGTAGTGCTCATCGACAACTACCATTAGATGATGTCTGTTATTGAAGAGTCCAAAGAAGTCAACTGCAAATCTGTTCCAGGCTTCCCTTGGAAGATCAGACATGTTCTGCTGGTGCGGAGTCATTTTGGGAGAGAGACAGTTGCACAGATGACAAGCTTTAAGCTCCCTTTCAACTTATCGAGACGCTGGAACCACACTCGATCCCTGAGGGCTCTTTTAGTTGCAATAAGACCAAGATGTCCTTCGTGAGCCATTTCAATAACTTGTTGCCTCTGGCTTTCAGAGATAACTAATCTTGCTATCTTGCTCTTCTTAGTATATATGGCACCATTGTGTAACAGAAAGTTCTTCAAAAACATTCTTAAACTTCTGGTACTCAACATCACTTGTAAGAGATCACCTATGTTTCCTCCATGATTGTGTTGTAATGATTAGTCATGTCTTTGTCAGTATTAGTAGCTGTCAGAATCTGTTCAATAGAAAGAGCTGCAGGTGCACTTGGATTTACTATGAAATTGATGCAGGCTTCAGCTGCTTTGGACTTTGTACTATGATGCTGTAGCGGCACTCGTTACAAGCAGTCTGTTTTTTTTCATCCTTTCCCGGTTTGTGCATAATATTGTGTAATCATACTCCTGCATATGCAACCCCCACTGCTCTATGCGAAGGGGCATCTAGGCTTTCAGATTTCCGAAGATGGTGCATAACCCTTGATGAACCGTGACAAGGGTGTAATACTTTCCATACAGAAACACATGGAAGTGTTCACACGCCCACACTACAGCTAAGCTTTCTTTCTCTGGTTGAGAATAACCATGTTCAGTCTGAGATAAAGTCTAGCATAGGCCACAATGTGTCTCTGAGAATCAGGTTGTCCATTGTGTTGGGCTAGTATCATCCTCAACCCCACCGGGCTTGCATCCACCACAATCTCTGTATGCAATTTCGGATCAAAGTAAGCCATTTCAGTCGCATATTTAATGGCATGTTTATTCTTTTGAAACTTGGGTAACATTCAGATGACCATTCAAACTTGCTTTGTTAGTTCTCTTACAGGGGCACTTACAAAAATCACAAATATACCTGGAGCAGTAGCCGGCCAGGCCTCAGAAGGATCGCAGCATGGTCATATCTTTTGGAGGGCAAGTAGACAAATAAAGGTTGTACCTTTTCTGGGCCAGGGGGTAATTTCCTTGTCAGAAAAAAATACGCACAAATAATTTAAGTTTGTTTTTGTGAAATTCACACTTCGTTGCATTTAGTGTGAGACCTGCATCAGCAAGCAGATGGCATACTTGTATGAGTGCTTTGTCATGTTCCTTTCGTGTAGCCCCAAACACCAGTATATCATCACTGTGGTTAAAACCATGTGTGAAAGGCTGAATTATTCGACACATGACATCTTGAAAGATTTCTGCAGTTGATGACATACCAAAACGGAGTCATTTATATCTGAACAAAACACCATGTGTTGAAAAAGTAGTAATGTACCTACAGTTTTCTTCCAGTTCAAGTTGAGGTGAGCCTTTGTTCAGATCAAAGAGGGAGATGGCTTTGGAGCCATCCAGCTACCTGATCATGTTTGCAATGAGTGTACCTGGATGTCTTTCTCTTTCAATTGCTTTGTTGGCCTGTCACATATCAACACAAAATCACACTGAACTTCCACTGTCCTTTTTTGGCACCACGACAATGAGCGAAACCCACAGTGTGGGGCCAGTAGAGCGCTTGATCATGTCATGCTTTAAAAAAAATTCTAGTTATTTCTCAATGGCTTCCTGTAGGTGAAAAGCAATTCAACTGTGTTGCTGTAGAACAGGGTGAACATCTTAATTAATGTGAAGCTGCACCTTCATTGTTATAAGTATCCCAAGTCCATGAAACAATGTCAGGAATTGACTCTCTACTTCAGAATGGGCATTCAAGTTGTCGTTAATAGAGGTCAGTCCCATGTCAGCAACCGTATCAATATTTAAGAGGCATGCACTCGACGAAGTACTTGAGAGAACATAAATTGGAACTTGGACTGTCGTTTTCTTGTGCCGCATTGTCGACACAAAGGATCCTTTGATCTGCAGGGGTATAAAAGCTGTCCAGGTGTACAACTTAGTTCTCGGTGTGTGAGACGTGGTATCACAGACAGCTCTTTGTACTTTTCTGCTGAAATGAGTTTTATCGAAATCCACTGTCTATAGTGAAAGTTGGTGGACAACCATTCAGCTCGAGCGGGATTTTAGGACAATGTCCAAATGAACTTTGTTGCTTCGTTTGGCGATTCTTTTCAGATTTGTGTTTCTCTTTGCAAGTGCCCAATCCTACATGCACACATTGATTTATGACTGACATCATCATCGCACATCCATTTTCCTCACTATCACTTGATGATGACGGCAATGAATCGGAAGATGAATTTGATAAAGATCGACTTAGTTTCCTATGCACTTGCCTTAGTTGAAGTTGCCGATTGCCCTTGTGGGAGTGGCTAGAGTGCTTCTGGAACTTTCCGGCATCCATCTTCTTGTCTCTTCGTGATACACTTAGTTTCTCTTTCACTTTACAAACTGTTTTGAAAAATGGTTTTCTTTCCCACAGCCTTTATATATCTGTCTGATGGTGGGATATTCACCTTCATGTGGAAAGCAGAATCCACGCCGGTTACACCATTTCTTTTTCTTTGTCAACATCACTCTGTGGGCCTCTGCCTTGTGTTTCAACTTACTCTTCATGCTCAAAGCTGATTGCTTCTGGGTTGTAGCAGCTTCCATATCAGCAGCTTGTCGATCAGTACGTTCCTTCACTCATTCAGCCAGGAGCACTTTCTCCAAGCTAAACGTTTCTCGCACCATGCGTTGGCGGAATTAATCGGAAAGGCATCCATCGATAACTCTAAGAGGCATGGCTTCTTCATCATTAAATTCATTGAACTTGCAATGCTTTATAAGCTTATCAAGTCTTTCAGCAAATGCATCCATCATCCCATCAGATTGCTGTCTTGATTGGTTGAAAGTGTACCTTTCATAGTCTACATTTGGCATTGGATTGAACTTGGCCTCCAACATCTTCTTGATTTGACGGTATGATACTTCATCAGCTTGTGATGTTTCATTTATCATCTCTTTTACTCCATCACCTGCAAGTTTCTTTAAGTATTTAATGATCTTTTTGTCATTTGCTTCTTCTATAGCATCTATGAAGTCATCAAATGTTTTGATACAGGCAATATATGTTGCCAATATTCTGATTTTTGGTGGTATTGAAAGGAGGTGGTGCTTTCAGGCTGTATTTGGCACTCTTCTCAGCAGCCATTGAAAAATGTCACTATTCTGAAGGCCTTTCTGTCTTTGCAAGAATCGACGGCTTAACCGGGCTGGATTGTCACACCTGATTTGAGGTTATGTGGCACCTCCCTCGCTTGTCCTGGTAAGTACGTTTGTACTTTCTATACCCAGTTGCCACTGCCTTTAGTACTTTCTCGTACCTGGTTGTCGCTGCCTTTAGGGCTTCTGCTGTGTATTGGTGCTAGCTCTATGTTATGCTGTGGCGCAGTATCTCTTCTTTCAGCCTTATTAGTAGATTTTTTGGCAGGCTTAATGACTGTGGTCCTCTGTAGGGCTTTCACCTTCTTCGAAGGCCTTTTGGAAGCTAGAGTTGCACTTTGACTCCACATTCACCAACCACAGACCTCTCCTTAAAGCTCATGTGACACACACAAGCAGTTTGCTGATTCACGGCAAACTCTCAGTTTGAGCAGTCTTTTATCTTTGGGAGCACATGTACTATATCTCATCACCAGTTGAAGCTTTCTCCCCAGCCCAGGAGCAGGTGACAGACCAAGCCACACACTTAGCATTGGTTTGCACATCTTTACTCTTCAGCATGCAACCGTTAACTGAACGCACTGCATCACAAACTTTATTAACCACACCCACCAGATTTTGTAATACTTGTATGGAGTCTGCTGAGGGCCCTAGAGACCATATACATATGAAAAAGGACACAACAGCAGGCTGACAATAATGCCTACTTGGTTTGTAGAGCTTCACATTCTTTGTGAGGTAGCCTGGGGTATTTTCACCCAGAGCCTTGTGAAATGCTATAATCCAAAAATCACTGACTGGGCACTATTTTAGGAGATTCACAATTACTCATAACAGCACCAAGGCACTGTTGATGGAAGCTCACAGTGCTGGAGTCCCTTTGCGTTGATAGGGAAGTGTGGGAGGAAGCTAATACTGATAGATATTTGTATGACTGACATGGTACTAACAGATGAGAAGTCTGCAGTGAGGAAGCTTCATGTATCGAAGCATTTCTGTAAGCAAGGTCATACTGACGGGAATCCTACATTGTCCAAAGATCTCCAGCTCGCCTTTCCTTCCACTGTGTGATATTCCCTCTTCACTAGATGACCAGGAAGCCGATATTGTTCGAAATATGGTAGCTCTGTGTTAGTTGGCAGGTCTGCTAATGAGAGGGAGTTTGTACGGTTATCAGGCTGTTGAAGATAGTTTTCTCTTTCGGAGGGCTGCTGGGAGACTGTTAATGCCATCACGACTCTGAGGGATATAACGTAATGGGAGAATATATTACACTGATAAGGCATTGCTGGGAAAGTTAACACATGGTTGTGCACCATTAAAATGGATACCACACTGTCTAGGCCTTGTTGGTAGTGTAACAGGCATGTAGGCTCTTGGCAAAACTGGAGCTCCCACCACACCTTCCTGTTACGTGGAATGCTAGGCCAAGCTGGAGGTCAGCATCCCACTCAGGTCTTCGAAAGGGACCAGAAGAAATAAAGTGCCCCTATGGGATTTTTTACAGGATTATAGCTACGTGCCACCAACAGGTTTGAGGGGATATATTGTGCGGCAGGTGTGGAGTACAGTAATTTCTGGGCTTTAGCTATGACAACAGTGGGGCACAAGGCACATTGATGCATGCTATACAAAAGTATTTTCCTCCAACGGTCACCTGTCAGTTAGGCAGGTTGGTGAATGACCTGTACTTAGTGGTCTCACTAGACTTCACAGCCACTGCAGCAACTGAGTGTCCTAATGCCATTAACTATAGAAAAATCCAGGGCCAATGCCAAACCATGATATTGTTCACATCCTCCTATCAGTGACTGGCAACACTCAAGCCAATCCGGCATGTGAGTCCCTCATCAATTTGAAATGAGAAGAACAGTACCTGTTCCCCAAAGAGTAGAAATTTCCTGTGTGAGACTGGGACAGAAAATGGACCCAGGCAACAAAATAAAAGTGGCCCCATTAGTGCGTGTGATAGTTGGAAAAGTGGCCTACATTTGCATATTGGGGCAGTTTTCAAATTCCAAAGGCATGCTGTATAGTTGAAAGCTATAGGAGTCTGTCTCTCCTAGGCCGGGATGTCTTTTGGTTGATGTTTCTGTAACTGGGATGTTTTTTACACGGTGGGATAGCTAGCCCCATGCATAACCCTCCTCTTTTCGCAGCTGGGTTTAGGACCTTCTGTATGAGGCAGAATCTTGGAGGACAAGAGTGACCATCACCAACAAAGTCCACACCTTCAACACCTGTCTGAAGAAAATCCTCCAAATCCACTGGCCAAACACCATCAGTGACTACAACCTATGGCAGCAAACTTTACAACTTCCTGGTCATGAAGAAATCGTAAAAAGACTCTGGTGCTGGATAGGTCACACCCTCAGCCAGCCAGCATTAAGACCTTGCCTGGAACTCTCAAGGGAAAAGGAAAGGAGGAAAGCCAAGAAACAGCTGGCATTGAGGCCTCGAGGCTGACTGCAAAGAGATGGGATACACCTGAGTCAGTTTGAAAGAAAAGCCCAGGACAGAGATGGCTGGAGATTCCTGGTGGATGGCCTATACCCAAGGAGGGGTAGTAGGCAGAAGTAAGTAATGGGAGACTGCATGCATTTGTACTTGAAGCAAGGAATATTTTTGGTAATAATATCAGGGTAATCAACAGTTAATCCAGCCCAGCAGGCCATAAAACAGGTCCACAAACAGCCACAAAAGCTATTCTCACACTGCTAGATTTCCCTATAGGCAAATCTGACCCTGGACGTCTCCCCTTTCGTTTCTATTTGGTTGACTTCTTTGGACCACCTGACCTCTCTGACCCATGTGGAACAGGTAGTTTGGAGGGCGGAATAATACAAATGAGCAACAGGTCAATTTATGGTGGAGTATTTTTTGTAAGCCATTATGTGTATGAATCCTCTTTTATCACCCAAAGATCTGTTGACTTTGGGCCTGGGGAGCCAGGCTGGAGTTCCAGCGTCACTCGACATTCGGTGATTCTGGGCAAATCAGTTAATCTCCCTGTGCTTACAAAAAATCTGACTTTGTGCAATGTGACCTGGTGCTCATGTCAAGCGCTCCAAAGCCCTTGGGTCGAGTTCGCGCTATGTATAAAACTGGAAAAAAAATAATGCTACTAGACAAGATAAGATGGTATTTAGTTATTATGTAAAGACATTCTGTGTGAGACGCTGTGATCTCTGCCACTGACTCGTGTAAACTTTCGCTGGCAGCAATAACCATCCATTTCAGGTTGGTTCGGGCGTGATGTCAGGTGACTTCATACGAACAGGACTCTATGCTTCAGCGTCTCGCTTTCATCTTTAGAAACATATAATCTTGTGGAATGAGCTACGATGTTAACTGAAAGCTCAAGTCTGCATCATGGTGTCCTCCAGTGAAACGGGGCCATCTGGTACAATAAATAAAGTACATTTTTGTGTAGTTTTCTACTTCTTTGAAAGTAGTGAACAATAGTTAGAAATTACATTTCGCATACTTTGTCAGAAATTGGAAAACATTGTTTTATTAGAAATGAGGTAAAACAGTACGTGACTGGTTGGGCAACGCTATTTTCAGGCTGTTTCCTGGGCGGGGTTCAGATCCCAGTCTGTCACCTGCAGGCTGATCTATTCCTTCTGTTAATAAAGGCACTGCTGAAAAAACACAGGGTCTGTGCTCGACAAAGGGCGGTGCTGCAGACCCACCCGTCCCTTGGTTTTCAATGTCCGCCGTCTCTCGGTAACTCACACGTGTTGGACAGAATCAATGTTCTAGGGACGGTGACCCACAGCGCTAGCGCGACGCGATGCACACATTCACAATAATGTAAACATCACATACAAACAAAACAGGAAATTTTCATCTGCAAAATTAGTACCTTATATTTCACAAAGCAAATGAGCGTTCGCTCTTTGCGATAATGAATACTGGTGGGAGCTTATGTGTATAAATCAATACTGCCCTTTCCGAAGCGCCTTTCTGTAGAAGCGCGAGCCAGACATAAGAGAGGATCTCTCTTTTTCTGTGTCTCTTTAAATATTACACCGCAACATACGTACGAATGGGAAGTATAAAATAGCTTCGACGTTCTTAGACGACCGCGATCTAATTGAATAAAATATCAACTAACTTTTTTACCAATATCATTTTTAAGTGTTAGCTCTTTGTCAATGGCACTAGAGGGCAGCATAAGGCAACTTACCACTTTCGTCAGATAATAATAACATGCAGAATTTTAGGGCATTGTGTTTAAAGAACTAATTTATTACTAATGCAGAAGGCGAAGGAAACAAATAGCCCTACACCGAAGAGGTAATTTTGTCCAGTGTCACTTTAAAATAAATTAAAGGTAGTTGGGTTGATTTTAACATGAACGAATTTCAAACTGAGCTCGTCCCTTAGTCTGAAGACAAATATGTTCAGAATAAAAGTCAAAATTCATAGAACAGCCAGATGGCATTTTTTTTAGTTCAAATCCTCACTCTCGCGGAATGAAAGAACAATAGTAGCACTTTTGTATGGGGAATACTTTTCTTAAAAAAATTATCGAGTCTTGGAACATGGAAGGCAGTAGAAAATAACAGACATGCGTAACAGCTACTGTCAGTACCCTATCACCTGCCCCAAATGCACATGGTCAGAGACTGATTTGCATATGGCTGGGCCTAAACTGGGGTGGCGAAGTTGAGCTAGAGAACAGTGATGGATTCAACCCAGATCTGTGACTGGGGCGGGTGCCTGGATAGTGTCAACGCTCCATCCATCATCTCTTTGTGTTTGCTTTGTTCGCCCTAAGTTGGCAGGGTATGTCAAGACGTGGGTTCCTTGTTCACTTTGCCACTGGATTCATTCTAGCCTGGCTGATAAAGGGTGTATCCCTGAAACCGGTCCCAGGATGCTTGCTTCCCATCCAGGGAAGTCCTGGCTTTGCAGTTTAGGGCTGAGTCTGAACTGGGGTGGTGAAGTGAGCTAGAGAACAGTGATGGATTCAACCCAGATCTGTGACTGGGGGAGAGTGACTCAAAAGTTTCAGTGCTCCACCCATCATCTCTTTGTGTTTGCTTAATACCAGGGGGGGAAACAGCTAAAATAAAAACATTTTTGGCTTTAGAAATCATGTGCCTCCAGCTGAAATTGGGTCTGTTGACATGTACGGTAACCGCCCGGAGAGGGACTGGGAAGATGACATGGAGCCTCCCTGCCACATCACTTTTCCGCTTCATGTTGATAAGGGAGGATGTTGGCCTATTGTGGCTGGTGACATTAGAATTGGTGAGCTATAAAAGTTCTGGATGAATGCCCAGTGGGGAGACAACCTAGCGAGCAAGCCTGACCATCAGAAGAGGGGTTTGGGTGTGGTCTTCCCCGCAAAATTCTTGAAAAAGATTGGGAAATGGTACATTTTCAATTACATTTGAGAACGTAAGAAGGTTAATAGAGCAATTGTGAAAGTGTAATTGTGTATTGCTGTCAGGTTGTGAATGTGACATGAACTACTGTCCAATCCATGACCCCGTTGCAAACTAATTACTTTATTTATATAAATTTACTTTTTCAGCTTTGAAGTGCACAAGTACAGAATTCCATCTGGGCGTAGCTTGGTCAGTAAGATTAGGAGGGTGTGAGCTTCCTGTTTTACAACAATCACACTAGCATATCATGTTAAAATAAATGATGTGGCAAGCAGGGTGCATGAGAGGAGCTTAAGGAGCAGTGGAAAGGGAGAGGAGTGTGGATTGATAGGAGTACTACGTGAGAGAAAACACAATATTTTGTAAAATTACAAAAAAATATTTAGGATTTTCAAAACAAAGAGAGGGAGAGAATGTGTCTGCGTTTTCGTCTGTCTGTATGTAAAACTTCCTGGTGAAATCCAACAGACACCTCACCATACCCGACTGAAAGCCCCTGCATCCAACTATCTATCGGAAAAACATTAATTAGGGAGGCATAACACCCCAAATACCCCCCTGAAGCTATGCCCCTGCCCATCAGCACACATGTGCTAACACAAATGACTGCTATCGCAAAACCTAGGTCAGAATGTCAATTAAACAGGCAGTTCTCTTCCTATTGCGCTTCATTTCCGCTACTGCAAATTGTGTGCACGATGGCTGCACCGCGAAAATATGAAATGGAAGCAATTTAACAAAATGCAAGTTTGAAAGGGAATTCTTCAAACAATTGGAAACGTACCAACTTACAGTATCATTATGGTATACACCGATGTCAACCCAGGAAAACTACATGCCATGAACTGATGCAATCTGAAACAGCATGTCCGGCTGGAGTTGAAGTCAATGGAATAACTGAAGGTAAGTGAACCATATCAGTCAGACACTTAAATCAATGTACGGTACAGTGGTAGGTGCATTAACCTGAGTGGATTAAGTTTACAAACCCAGCAATTCAGCCTATGCTAAACTGATTCCCTGAGGGCCAAATCTGTGGATGAGACCGTGCCCAAAGCTCCCAAACACTAACATTACACTTATCATGGGAAAGAAACCATGGGCGAAGAAAGGGCTGTTCTATAATAGATGTAATACCAAACTGTAAGACGTAAGTGACTGTTTCCATTGTGCCTTGCAACTACTATCCCTCATCTAGGAGTCTAGCACTGTGAGGTTAAAATAAGTGTTATTTCTGAAAATAAATGTACTTGTGAAATGGCTGCACCAGGTTATACAAAAAGACCTCTACAAATTGCCTTAGTCTCCTGAGCTATCTTCCTAGCTCAATATGGAAACGGGGAGATGTTTCCCATCACGTGAGCTCAAGAGATGACCACTGAGGCCATGCCCTATAGATCCCTAAACCTTACTCCAACCTGCCTGGGTCTTTGAAGCAAATTAACTTAGCAGGAACACTGCCCGTGACCAAGACAGCAAGGTTACAGCCAAGGGAGTAGTGAGAAAATTAAAATAGCCCCCCAAGTTCAAACCAAAGCTCTTATGACACCAAGCAAACAAAGCAAGCCATCACAACCCTACCCAGAAGAGCTCTCGTCTCTTCCATTCAAGCATCTATCCATTCATCCTTCCATTCACCTGCTGATATCCACAATTTCACTTTTACATTCGGTCATTTATTCATTCTTTCATCTATCATTCAGTCTTTCACCATTACGTCAATCCATCCATATTCAAACCTATGCATCCATCTCAAAACCTGTCCATCCATTCATCCATCTCTCCATCCACCCTCTCACTAATCCACCCATCCATCCTTTCTGTAATTCATCCATCCATTAATCATTTCACTTCATCCATCCATCCTTGCACGCATCCATTCATCCTCCATTTCACTAATTCATCCATCCTTTCACATATTCATCCATTCTTTCACTCAGACATTCAATCATCCATCCTTTCACTCATCCTTCCACCCAACCACTCATCTAGCCATCCATTTACCCTTTCATTCATCCATCCATCCATCCACTCATCCATCCATGCTTTAACTCATCCGCCCATCTATCCACTCTCCCTTTCACTCATTCATCAATTCGTTCACTTAACCATCCATTCACCCTTTCATTCATCCACTCTCTTTCACTCATCCATTCTTACGCTCATCCATCTACCCTTTCGTCCATCCATCTACCCTCCCTTTCCACCCACCCACTCACTCACTCACTCATTCACTCACTCACTCACTCACTCACTCACTCACTCACCCATTCATTCTTTCATTCACCCATTCTTTTTCTCAAGCATCCTTTTACTCATCCATCCATCCTTTCACTCATCCAAACTTTTGTTCATCCATCCATCCATCCACCTTTTCACTTCATCCAACCATCAACCCTTTCACTCCAATTATTTGTCCACCCTCCCTTTCATTCATCCCATCCATCAATTCACCTACCCTCCCTTCCACTCAGCCATCCATCCTTTCACTCCTCAATGTATGCTTACATCATCCATTTTTTCTCTCATCATCCATCTACCCTTTCAATCATCCATGCACTCTCCCTTTCACGCATCCATTTATTCTTTCACTCATCCATCCTTTCGTCCATCATTTCCTCATGCATCCTTTGCATCATTCGTCTACCCATCCATTCATTCTTTCACTCACTCATCCATCCACCCATTGACTCACACATCCATCTATCCTTTCACTCACTAACTATCCTTTGTCTGCCAAGTTGCAGACAGAAGAGTACCATCAAGAACATTATCCATTCTTTTGTTCATCCATCTTTCCACCCTTTTATTCTGTCCATATATCTGCCCTTTCTCTCCACCCATCCATCAACCCTTTATCATCATCCATCCCCCGTTTCACTCATCAATCCATTCACCCCCTCATCCATCCACCTACGCTCTCATTCATCCACCCATTCTTTCACTTATCCACCTATCCACACTTGTATCCATCATCCACCCTCCCTTTCACTCATTCAGTCTTTCACTTCTCCATACTTACATCCATCCTTTCTCTCAGTCGTCCATCTACCCTTTAACTCACACACCTATCACTCAGTTCTTTCATCCCCTCAACCAACCAATCACCCCCCTTTCATGTTATTTAAGAGCTGCAGAAGTGGCCCATCAAGAACTCCACCCAGATTTGGCTGCTAAAGCGGGGGGAGGGGGTATGGGGGGGGGAGGGGGGGATGGGGGGGGGGGGAGAGAGCAGAGCGCCCCTGGACAGCACCTCAAATGGTTGCGAAACCCAGTTGTGCCAACAAACCCCTTAGTGCAACATTTTATAGTTTGCTTTATATCGCTTTACAATGGAACCGGATGTGTTGCACATTCTTCAGCCACATCCAGATGAAATGATTTACACGGAATCGAGGGTAGCAAGCCAAGGCCGGGATTCCAGCGTGGGTCTCCGGTGCCAAGGCTGCAACTATAGCTGCTTGACCTCTCTTTGTGGGAGACTCCAGGACGCTTACCATGGACAAACACTGCGGGCGCATCCGTACCTGCCTTCCGGGTGCTTTATCTCTTGAAGAAAAAACGAGATTATCGAATTAGACTTGAGGCCGGTGGAGGGAATCACTGACATCTTTTCAACTGCTGAGGGTGTTTAAGGGAGGGGCAGCCTCAGAGTGGAGCTGAAAAGGTGGAGATCAGTGAGTTTGAACCTTTCTGCAAGGCAGTCCACAGCCAAAGTTGCTGCGATTAATCTTTCCTCCCTGGGACTCAGGGAGAGTTGGGCGAACCTGGTAACTGCAGGCACTAGAAGGAGGATGCCACGGTCGAAACCACAAATAGTCAAGCAATGCAGGATGGCAACTTTACTAAAACGAAATAGGAATAATTTTGGAGCAATAGTTACCAGTGCTATAACCTTACGTGCTACCCCGGAGCGAAGGCAGCGGGAGCTTTCGGAGGAACGTCAATCATGTGCCCTGATCAGACTGAGACACATTTTTATGCCGAAATTAAACTGAGTTTTATATGAAGCTTTGTTTTAATCCATAATCACGTATATAATATCGCGATCTACTCTGAAGAGAAGGTAAGGGTTTCCAAACGAATAATTCATGTGCCCTGCTCATGCCACGATGCTGGCAATTTACTGATCACATTAAAAAGGTGGATAACCTCATAGTCGGGGGATATTGTTGAAAGACAATTATTTGTCTGTTTATGTTAATCCGTAATTAGCCTTCGAAATTAAAGCTTGTTTTCAGATGGTCATCGATTGTCTAAACGGCATAGCCAGTCAAGAACGCTGCACTTTAAATAATGGCAGACATTCGCTTAGAATCACAAACGAATTCGACCATAACTATTTCAGCCCTACACGTGCAAAGCCAATGTTCCAGGCATGGTAGCAAAGACACTAAACCCGTCTCAGCGCTTGGTGGATACAGAAATAAATGTAGAGTTAAGGCACGTCCCTTAACCATTCCTCAGACTCAAACTAGGCGTGGGCGGAGTTCGTAGAGTTTCACTCTGCAGAATTTAGCGGAGTTACTGAACAACTCTCCTGATTTTTGCGCAGTTCCACAAGCGGGCAGAGTAACTGTCTTCTTATTTCCACTAAGGGATTCCTACAGTTTACCCATGGCTCCTGGGATTGTTGCCAATGTGGCTCTATATAGAGAGCGAAGCCAACAGTCCCAGTCGCTACCTTCCTTCCCTACCTCCCCAAAAACACATTCCTTGCTCTGATCCACCAACATCTTCCCAGTTCTGCCGGTTGTAAGTGTTCGAAGTGAACCCAGAAAAGCCGCCATCATGGAGTATGGCAGTGCCGCCTTCGCTACGCCTGTGCAGACCGCTATTATCCCATAAAGCAGCATGGGACCCGGAAACAGAGATGCACACAGAGCTCTGTTAGACCTGGCATCATTGGCATGAGTCTCTCCTCCATTTTTTTCTGTTTGCCTCCTCTGTTTACGATGTTTTTGCTGGATTATTGCTTTGGGCACTGTGCCACTGCTGATAAGTGCCACAGTGCAAGTGCTCCCTATGTTAAATTGTTACATTGATTGGTGTTACCATGATTGGCTTGGTTGACTTACTGTTCAGACCCTAGTCTAGTGCACTGCGTGTGCCAAGGGCATGTAAGTTGACTGCTGCTGGTGGGCTTGCAGCACTGGTTGTGCCACCCACAGAAGCAGCTTGTAAAATGTGTCTCAGGCCTGCCACTGCAGCGCCTGCGTGCAGTCCCTGACTGCCATGTCGACTTGGCAAGGAAACCTACTTGCCAGTCACTAAACCTTCACTTTGCCACATTTCAGACACCTCTATGGTAGACCCTAGGGCAGGGTGCATTGTTGGTAAAAGGTAGGTCATGCCCTGATGTGTGTGGCATGACCTAATAGTGAATTACAGCCATTTTCGTTTTTCACTATTGAAGGGCTACCTGCCTCCAATAGGCCAGACTGGGCAGACTGATTATTAACTCCATTATAATCTAACTGACTCAGGGAGCATGGTAGCAGGTCGAGTTTAGTATCCCTGAACTCAGAATTTAATAACACACCCTTTAGGATGGATGGTTTTTAAATTCTGTGTTTGAAAATAGCCCTTTTAGAAAGTGGCTATTTTGTTGTCCAACTATCCACCAGTCTCTGCTGGTTTGGTGTGTGTGTCAGGGGCTGGGTGGCTCCAGAGGTCTGAATGAGTCAGTGTGGGGTGAATGAGGCATTTACACATAGAGTGAGGGAAGAGTAGCCTGCCCTGCCTGGCACAATGCTGGCTCCACCTCCTGCTGGGCGACTGAGAGCCCTGCTCCTGCCAGTGACAATACTGGCTCCGCCTCCTGCTGGGCGGCTGAGGACCCTGCCCTGCTCAGTGAATAGGCCAGGTGCCTCTGCCTGGCAACACCCACAACAAACCTGAGATAGGGGGAATTTCCCTGCTTGGACAAAGGGAACAAAGGAGAAATGGGGTATAAGAGAAGGACCCCTGAACCAAGAACTCAGATCACTTCTGACAAGGAAACCTGTACCAAGGACAAGAAGCCTGCTGATCTAAGGACTTGCCTCCCCTTTCTGCCAGAGTGCTGTTTTGCTGTGGAGGAACCTGAAAGCTGCTTCTTTATTTTTGCCAAGGAACAAGGAGAGAGGAACTTGGTGTGTACTCTCTAAAAGCTTGCTAGAAAATCTCCAAGGGCTGGAAGAGTGACAGTCTCCTGTTGAAGTCACAGGGCCAAAGGACTTCACCATCTACTGAATTGCTGAATTGCTGGAAAGTGTTGTTTCCAGTACACAAGGGAAAATCTGCAGTCTCGACGCCGCCGACGCCGCCGAATCCAGCTCGACATCGTGAGTAACGGCTCCAGTGTCCCGAGCCTTCGACGCCGGCCGCCGGGCCCGATCGACGCCAGCAGCAACGCCAGTGAGCAGTGGGTATCGGCCCCGGCTCCAAGTGACCCCGTCTCGACGCCGGTATCGACGCCAGTGAGGAGTGAGTATCGGCTCCACCTCCAAGCGACCCCGTCCCGACGCCGCTGCTGATCGCATCGACTCGACGCCCTTCTCGACGCCGTGAGTGCTGCTCCGGCCCGACATCCCTCGACACCGCTGCGGATTGACCCGACCCCGAGGTACGATCGACGCCGATCTCGACGCCGTGTGCGCTGCTCCGGCCCTCGACGCCGCTGGGGATCGACCCGAATCCGAGGCACGATCGACGCCGACCTCGACGCCGACATCTCGACGCCGTGGATCATCGTTTTCTTCATTCCCAAATTTACTGTGTTTGTGGGGTCTGTTGCAACTCCAGGCTCCACGTAGCGCTCCTCGCCGTCGACGCCGAACCTTGGGAATATAGTAGACTCGACGTCGTGTGACTCCTGTGGGGGTTACATTGTTGCCAAAGAACTGTGTTTTAAGAAGAATACGTACTTTTGTTGCTAAAGAACTATTTCCTGAGAAGAAACTTTACTTGAACTATTATTTTTCCTTCCAAAGAGTATTTATTAAGACTGTGGTATATTTTTGTCGTTATTTGGTCTTGTGCTAAGCCTTATATAAAAATATTATTTTTATAATAACTCCTGTGTTGTGTCCGTTTGTAGTGTATTCACTTTATTACTGTATGTGGTCATAAATGCTTAACACACTGCCTCTGAGATAAGCCTGTCTGCTCTGCCAAGTTACCAAGGGGGTAGCAGGGGTTATCTGAGTGTGTAATCCCCTTGGCCTGACTAGAGTTGGTGGGTCCCTATTTGTCAGAAGTGTATACCTCTGCCAACTAGAGACTGCCGGTTCTAACATTGGTGGTCAGCGGTGAGGATTGAACTTTGCATTTATGACTCATGTGCAGTGATTAGTGTGCGCTACATAGTGAAAGCAGACCATAACGCAGCCACAATCTGTTTTGGTAGGATCTTCTATTTTTGTTCTCCGCTTTCCTGGAGCTTATTTTTTTAACACTGCCAGTTTTGACAATGGAGGATGCCGGAGCTGCTGCACCTGCTGAGAGTGTTGTGGGGGAATTTGATAAAAAATGGATCAATAAGTACAAGAAAGAGGAGCTAGAGCAATTTTGCAAGCAGTTTAAAGTTCCTACCACAGGTCTCAGAGTGAGAGACGACTTCCTCAAAGCACTGAAAGCCTGGCTAGAGGCCAGAAATCCCTCTGATCCGGTGGTGGTACCGGAGGAGGAAGAAGAGGAGGAAGAGGAAGTGGAAGAGCCCACAGGTGGGCCAGTGTCATCTCCCGGCAGTAGTGTTTCCTCTAAGGGCCTTTCTCCTGAAGAGTTGGAAGACAGGGAGAGGGGACACCAGTTAGAAATGGCAAAACTTAAATTAGGAGGGCAGTTGGAATTAGAGAATGCAAGAAGCAAGAGAGAAGCTGAAATGGAGAGCAAAAGATTAGATTTTGAGAGAGAGAAATTAGCGTTTGAACGTGAGAAGATGGTGAGGGAGATGGAGCTTAAAACTAAGAGTTTAGAGTTGAATCCCTCTGGTGGCAGCACTCCATCTGTGCCTGCAGAAAGTAGGTTTTATTTTCCCAAAGATGTGATCAAGGATTACAGTAAAAATGAGGATATTAGTCAAGGGTTTAAAGCATATGAGTTAGCATTGTTGGCCCACCGGTTCCCTGAGAAAGATTGGGGAACGGGGTTGTGGAGCCGCTTTACAAATGAAGGGAGAGATACCTTGTTGAGCATGCCTGCTGAGGATAGGATGTCATATACTCATATGAAAGATGCTTTAATGTTGAGATATGGCTTAACCCCAGAAAAGTACCGACAAACCTTTAGAGAATGTAAGAAGTTGCCTGGTACTACGTGGGTTGAATATGTGTCTTTTTTCTGCAGAACCATGGATGGTTGGATAAAGGGTAGCAAGGTGGATAGTTATGATGCTCTTTATGATTTGTTTGCTTGGGAGCACTTGTCTAATAACTGTTTTCCAGAGCTACGCCAGCACCTTGTTGATAGCAAGATATCTAACCCTAGAAAACTTGCTGAGGAGGCGGACCGCTGGGTCAGTACCAGGGTCCACAAGGGTCCAGTGGGAGACTCAGCCAAAGGTGGGCAGGGTCCCCAGCAGAAGAGTGGGGGGGACAGGGGTAAACAGAGGGAGTTTCAAAAAGGGCCCCAAAGTAATCCCCAAGGGAACCAAGGGAAGGGTTCCCAGCCTCCCCCTGTAAAGAAGCCAGAAGCCCCGACAGGTAAACCTGTTCACAGGGGCCCCATGACCTGCTATGTCTGTAAGCAGGTGGGACACCGTTATTATGATCCCCAGTGTCCCATGAAGGATTCGAATGCACCGCCGCGTGCACCCCCCGTCAGGTAGCGAGTGTAGCCCTGGGAGGGAATGAGATGGGTGCCCCCGGTGGGTGGGGTCCCGCAGAAATGTCCCTGGTCTGCTTAGGAGACGTGGAAATGGTCCCTCCAACCCCTCTGCCTAGTAACACTAAGAAATCTAGGCAGTGGGTGACCATTAATGGCCATAGGGTGGAAGCTCTCAGAGACACCGGAACGAGTGTGACAGCTGTCAAGTGTCACTTGGTGACCAGAGAGCAGGTGGTCCCTCATGCATTCTACCCCGTTGTAGCTGCTGACAACTCACAGAGTCAGTGTGAGGTAGCTCAAGTTCCTTTTGAGTGGGGGGGGGGGTCTCAGGGACTCTTCAGGTTGCTGTGAGGCCCGCCATGCCTGTTGATTGTCTCCTGGGCAATGATTTGGAGGACTCCCCTTGGGCTAAGGTGGAGAGAAAATCGCATCTGGAAATGTTGGGTCTGCCTGAGTGGGTGTGTGCAACCACCCGGTCCATGTCAATTAGTAAGGGTGTTGATGGGGCCCTGGAGCCTGAAAGTATGGCCCAGGTCCCAACCGTGAAGAGAAGAGGCAGGGGGCTCGGGAAACCGTCCCCCATGGTTCCCGCGGTCCAGGAGGGAGCAGACCCTGGGGGGGATGCCCTGGAACCGACAGGAGAACAAGTGGCCGAACTGGGAGACCTGCCCGAGCTGACCCATTGGCAGCAGGATGGTGGTCCCTCCAGGGAGGAATTTTGTGCTGAGCAGAAAGTGTGCCCTTCTCTTGTGGGTATGAGGCAGCAGGCCTCAGCCCAAACGACAGGTGATCAGTCAGGATCACATTGGATCTACTTGGAGAACGACCTCCTGTATAGCGAGCCTAAGGCTGCTGAGCCTGGGTCAGCCCGTGTGCTGGTGGTACCCCAGCGCTTCAGAGCCTTCCTACTGGGGTTGGCTCATGACGTTCCGTTAGCTGGACATCTGGGGCAGGACAAGACCTATGACAGGCTTGTCACCCATTTTTATTGGCCTCAGATGAGAAGGGATTCAGATATCCATTGTAGGACCTGTCAAACTTGCCAGGCAAGTGGGAAAAATGGGCGGAAGCAGAAGGCTCCCCTCCAACCTTTTCCCGTCGTCAGTACCCCCTTTGAGCGAGTGGGAATTGACATTGTGGGGCCACTGGACCCCAAGACAGCCATGGGCTACAGGTTTATCCTGGTCTTGGTGGACCATGCCACCCGGTACCCGGAAGCCATCCCTCTCCGCACAGTGACGGCCCCCGTGGTGGGACGGGCACTGATGGGTGTTTTCTCCCGCATGGGGTTCCCCAGAGAGGTGGTGTCCGACCGGGGCACCAACTTCATTTCGAATTATATGAAGTCTCTGTGGAAGGAGTGTGGGGTAACCTACAAGTTTACCACTCCTTACCACCCTCAAGGTAATGGGCTGGTTGAGAGATTCAACCGGACCCTGAAAGGCATGATCATGGGTCTTGAAGAACCAATGAGGCGTAAATGGGACGTCCTCTTGCCATGCCTACTGTTTGCTTACCGTGAGGTGCCACAGAAGTCTCTAGGGTTCAGCCCATTTGAGCTTTTGTATGGACACCCGGTAAGAGGACCTTTGAGTCTGGTCAAAGAAGACTGGGCGCAATCTCCCAGGAAACCTCCCCAGAATGTATACAGTTACATGCTTGCCTTTAGGAACCAGACTCGGCGCTTCAGGGATCTTGCTCAGGCAAATCTGGAGGCCAGCCAGGAAGAGATGAAGCGGTGGTACGATCAGAATGCCACTCTCCTTGAGCTTCAACCTGGTCAGAAAGTTTGGGTCATGGCCCCTGTGGAACCTTGTGCGCTCAAGGACAGGTGGACTGGACCATTTGAGGTTGTGGAGAAAAAGAGCGATGTCACCTACTTGGTGGACTTGAAGTCTCCCAGGAACCCCTTGCGGGTCCTGCATGTCAACCGGTTAAAGCCCCACTTAGAAAGGTCCGAAGTGGGCTTGCTCCTGGCCACAGATGCTGGGATGGAGGAGGAGAGTGAGCCTCTTCCTGACCTCCTGTGTGCCAAAGAGAAAGATGGGTCGGTGGATGGTGTTGTCCTCTCTGACACACTGACCCCTGAGCAGCAGCAAGATTGTCGCCATCTGTTGGTACAATTCCCTGATCTGTTTTCCTTAATCCCTGGTGTCACTCAGTGGTGTGTCCATGATGTGGACACTGGTGACAGCACTCCTGTGAGGCACAAGGCCTACACGGTGACTGAAAAGGTCAGAGCATATATCAAGGAGGAGGTCTCCAAGATGTTTGCCTTAGGGGTGGTTGAGTCCTCTAGCAGTCCTTGGGCCAGCCCAGTGGTCTTGGTCCCAAAGGCTGCAGCGCCTGGTGCTTCACCAGAACTTCGGTTCTGTGTGGATTACCGAGGACTCAATTCGGTCACCAAGACTGACGCGCACCCCATCCCCAGAGCTGATGAGCTCATCGATCGGTTGGGGGCTGCCCGGTACCTTAGTACATTTGATCTAACGTCTGGGTACTGGCAGATCGCCTTGACTGATGGGGCAAAAGAGAGGTCTGCATTCTCCACACCAGATGGGCACTACCAGTTCCGGGTGATGCCCTTTGGAATGAAGAATGCCCCTGCCACATTCCAGAGGTTGGTTAACCAGGTATTGGCCGGGCTGGAAGATTTCAGCGCCGCCTACCTGGACTATATAGCAGTGTTCAGCGCCAGCTAGGAGGAACACTTGCGCCACCTCCAGGAAGTGTTGTTGGCCCTGCGCAGAGCAGGCCTTACAATCAAGGCCAATAAGTGCCAGATTGGGCAGGGTTCAGTGGTGTACTTGGGGCACCAAGTAGGGAGCGGCAAGGTGGCCCCCTGCAACCCAAGATAGATACCATCCTGGCTTGGGAACCGCCCAAAACCCAGACTCAGGTGAGAGCCTTCTTGGGTCTCACGGGTTACTACAGGAGGTTTGTCAAGGGGTATGGCAACATTGTGCACCCCTTGACCCCGCTGACTTCCAGGAAGCAGCCAGGACTTGTGATCTGGACTGACGCCTGTCAGAAAGCCTTTGACACCCTGAAAACTGCAATGTGTACAGCACCGGTCCTCCAGGCACCCGACTTTTCAAAAGAGTTCATTGTCCAGACAGACGCTTCAGAGCATGGTGTGGGGGCTGTTCTAGCACAGATGAATGAGGAGGGCCGAGACTTACCTGTAGCCTTCACCAGCCAGAGGTTACTTCCCAGGGAATAAGGGTGGAGTGCGATAGAGCGTGAGGCATTTGCTGTGGTCTGGGCGCTGAAGAAGCTAAGACCCTACCTGTTTGGGACTCACTTCCGGGTTCAGACAGACCACAGGCCCCTCAGATGGTTAATGCAGATGAGGGGTGAGAACCCAAAGCTGTTGAGGTGGTCCATTTCCCTACAGGGGATGGACTTTACAGTGGAACACCGCCCTGGTACAGATCACGCCAATGCTGATGGTCTGTCCAGATTTTTCCGCCTTAGTGATGAGGACTCCCTGGGTGAAGGGTAGTTCTCCCCACATTTCAGCTGGAGGGGACACGTGTTAGACCTGGCATCATTGGCATGAGTCTCTCCTCCATTTTTTTCTGTTTGCCTCCTCTGTTTACGATGTTTTTGCTGGATTGTTGCTTTGGGCACTGTGCCACTGCTGATCAGTGCCACAGTGCAAGTGCTCCCTATGTTAAATTGTTACATTGATTGGTGTTACCATGATTGGCTTGGTTGACTTACTGTTCAGACCCTAGTCTAGTGCACTGCGTGTGCCAAGGGCATGTAAGTTGACTGCTGCTGGTGGGCTTGCAGCACTGGTTGTGCCACCCACAGAAGCAGCTTGTAAAATGTGTCTCAGGCCTGCCACTGCAGCGCCTGCGTGCAGTCCCTGACTGCCATGTCGACTTGGCAAGGAAACCTACTTGCCAGTCTCTAAACCTTCACTTTGCCACATTTCAGACACCTCTATGGTAGGCCCTAGGGCAGGGTGCATTGTTGGTAAAAGGTAGGTCATGCCCTGATGTGTGTGGCATGACCTAATAGTGAATTACAGCCATTTTCGTTTTTCACTATTGAAGGGCTACCTGCCTCCAATAGGCCAGACTGGGCAGACTGATTATTAACTCCATTATAATCTAACTGACTCAGGGAGCATGGTAGCAGGTCGAGTTTAGTATCCCTGAACTCAGAATTTAATAACACACCCTTTAGGATGGATGGTTTTTAAATTCTGTGTTTGAAAATAGCCCTTTTAGAAAGTGGCTATTTTGTTGTCCAACTATCCACCAGTCTCTGCTGGTTTGGTGTGTGTGTCAGGGGCTGGGTGGCTCCAGAGGTCTGAATGAGTCAGTGTGGGGTGAATGAGGCATTTACACATAGAGTGAGGGAAGAGTAGCCTGCCCTGCCTGGCACAATGCTGGCTCCACCTCCTGCTGGGCGACTGATAGCCCTGCTCCTGCCAGTGACAATACTGGCTCCGCCTCCTGCTGGGCGGCTGAGGACCCTGCCCTGCTCAGTGAATAGGCCAGGTGCCTCTGCCTGGCAACACCCACAACAAACCTGAGATAGGGGGAATTTCCCTGCTTGGACAAAGGGAACAAAGGAGAAATGGGGTATAAGAGAAGGACCCCTGAACCAAGAACTCAGATCACTTCTGACAAGGAAACCTGTACCAAGGACAAGAAGCCTGCTGATCTAAGGACTTGCCTCCCCTTTCTGCCAGAGTGCTGTTTTGCTGTGGAGGAACCTGAAAGCTGCTTCTTTATTTTTGCCAAGGAACAAGGAGAGAGGAACTTGGTGTGTACTCTCTAAAAGCTTGCTAGAAAATCTCCAAGGGCTGGAAGAGTGCCAGTCTCCTGTTGAAGTCACAGGGCCAAAGGACTTCACCATCTACTGAATTGCTGAATTGCTGGAAAGTGTTGTTTCCAGTACACAAGGGAAAATCTGCAGTCTCGACGCCGCCGCCGCCGCCGCCGCCGCCGAATCCAGCTCGACATCGTGAGTAACGGCTCCAGTGTCCCGAGCCTTCGACGCCGGCCGCCGGGCCCGATCGACGCCAGCAGCAACGGCAGTGAGCAGTGGGTATCGGCCCCGGCTCCAAGTGACCCCGTCTCGACGCCGGTATCGACTCCAGTGAGGAGTGAGTATCGGCTCCACCTCCAAGCGACCCCGTCCCGACGCCGCTGCTGATCGCATCGACTCGACGCCCTTCTCGACGCCGTGAGCGCTGCTCCGGCCGGACATCCCTCGACGCCGCTGCGGGTTGACCCGACCCGAGGTACGATCGTCGCCGATATCGACGCCGTGAGCGCTGCTCCGGCCCTCGACGCCGCTGGGGATCGACCCGAATCCGAGGCACGATCGACGCCGACCTCGACGCCGACATCTCGACGCCGTGGATCATCGTTTTCTTCATTCCCAAAGGTACTGTGTTTGTGGGGTCTGTTGCAACTCCAGGCTCGATGTAGCGCTCCTCGCGGTCGACGCCGAACCTTGGGAATATAGTAGACTCGACGTCGTGTGACTCCTGTGGGGGTTACATTGTTGCCAAAGAACTGTGTTTTAAGAAGAATACGTACTTTTGTTGCTAAAGAACTATTTCCTGAGAAGAAACTTTACTTGAACTATTATTTTTCCTTCCAAAGAGTATTTATTAAGACTGTGGTATATTTTTGTCGTTATTTGGTCTTGTGCCAAGCCTTATATAAAAATACTATTTTTATAATAACACCTGTGTTGTGTCCATTTGTAGTGTATTCACTTTATTACTGTATGTGGTCATAAATGCTTAACACACTGCCTCTGAGATAAGCCTGTCTGCTCTGCCAAGCTACCAAGGAGGTAGCAGGGGTTATCTGAGTGTGTAATCCCCTTGCCCTGACTAGAGTTGGTGGGTCCCTATTTGTCAGAAGTGTATACCACTGCCAACTAGAGACCGCCGGTTCTAACAAGCTCTAATAAATGACAAGAGTGCTATTTTAGCTCTTGAATGTATCTGCACTGAAGCCATGAGGCTAGACGGAAAACACTTAGAAATAGTGTACAATGATGACAATGGTGATTGTTCCAAGTGTCTGTCGCTGCCCGCTGCGTGTAATTGTTTGTGGCTCTGTGAAGCAGGGGGTGCAGTGGGGAGGTGTTTGGAGCTGAAGCCTGCTCTGCAGTCCCCCTTACCTGAGCCGTAGGTTGGCCATGAACTCTGGAATAATGACTGCGTCCATCAGCACAAAGTCCGCTTTGCCGAACTCCAAGCTCTCCTGCTCCACCCTGGTGAGGCTTGTGTGTGGGGCCAGGGCAGTCTCTGGGACCAGGAGTACACCAGGGAGTAGGAACTCTGGGACAGACACTGACTCAGGGAGCCCTGCCGGGTGCACTGGGAGGGAAGCAGGACGTATAGGGCGGGGTCTACTGGAGACTCTGGTGTAAAGTGAGGGTGGCCTATGAGAAGGGGTTGGGCTAAACTGCCAGAGAGTGCTGCAGCCCTCTGGCCGGAGACCTCTGGGAACTACAGGAGGTGGTGGTCACAACATCCCGCTGACCGCTTCCACCGAGGGCTCTGGCCCAATTTCACCCATGGGTAGTATTTTTGTACATACTGGTTGCCGTTCTAGGACACCATTCTGGTCTAGTTGTTCTGGCACATGTAGACATTTTCTGAAAAGAAAGCATTTTTGCTGTTTGTTTTGTCAAGCCTGACTTAAACACAAGTGCCTCTTCAGAATACCTTTCTGCGATCCTGAATGAAAATGTAGCGAAGTAGAGGTTTGTCCTCTATTCATTTTGGAGATGTGTTGTCTGTGAAAGATGGTCGTTGTTCAAGTTGCTTCATAAAACCATAGCTGCTGGTATGAATGGGGGGGTCACACAGAGCAGAACTCCGGGGCTTGGCAGTGGGGAGGAGGGAAGTAATGCAGTGTTTCTTTGGGATCACTATGGCTCAGTTAAATGGCATGCCAGCCTGCTTTCATACGAGGGACACATGAAAGGGGATATAATTCTGTTTCTACTGTGGGTGAGCTGGACACACCAGTAAACTCCACTCCACTTATAGTAGGTGGAGTTTTTGCCAAACTCCCTGCTCCAAGCTGAGCGCGGAGTGCCAAAAATTCTGTGAACTCTACCAACGGAGTGGAGTTTACTGCCCAGGCCTACCCAAAACATTAATGATGCTGAGGTTTACAGCCCCACTTAATGGCAACGTACAGTAGATGCTTTAAAGTTCCCACCGTGTAATAATAAACATAAATGAAAAATTTAATTAACCACTTGTCCTCCGCTCCATGTTTCTTTCGGAGTAGAGTCCTCCTGGAGCCTCGGCAACTCCTATTCATGAATCCTGATGCTGATCTCATGATGCTTATAATGTTAGCTGCATGGGAGCTCATAATGTTACCCGTCTCAATGCTCCAGCAGGCACTGGGGGCCTATGCCTGTTTTCCACCCAGCTGTCTAAGACAGCTGAGTGGAGAGGTTTAAAATGCACATGTCAGGCTGACTGTCGCAAGACAGCTGACCAAAGTGACATGCACAGCTTAAACAGGAGCAGCCAGTAACACTGCTTCCTGCTGTCAATCAGCAGCTATGGCCCTGCCCAGTGCTACAATTTGGCTCAGCTGAAAGTAAAAGTAAAATGGTAATGAAATATCTTTATTACCATTTTATTCTTCATACTTGCCTCACTGACAGTAGGGGAGCAAACATCCTCCGCCCCAAGGAGGAACTGCCGCTGATGTCGACACACACTCTTCCATCCCAGGAAGACATTCGGGGAAGCAGGCAGGCCCAGAAGGGCAGCGTCTGCAGGTGTCACAGCAGCTGTACCCGTATATTGCTCAATCAGGGGCGCATTAATAGGCCTGGAACCAGGCTTGGCTCCCTGATTTGGGATCTGGGTGGGCCATGAAAAAGAATTGGTAGGCAATAAAATAAGTGGAGCTGTCCAGAGACTCCCAGGTGTTTGAGAGCTGAGTCTGTGCATGTTGAGTGGTCTTGTATGGGTGTGAGCTACATAACATATCTATTGCCAGGCTCTGGTCTACACGTTTTAACTGTGCTTTTCTAGAGGTTTATACCTATGGTTTAATCTCTTTTGCTCTCTCCATCACACCCGCCTTTCTCTCTATGTCAGCCTCCTCTCTCCCAGCTTTACCCTCCTTACTTTCCACTTCACTTTGCTGTCCCGCTCACTTCATCCTCTTCTTCCTCCCACCTCACTCTTTTCTCTGTTTATATCATCCTACTCTCTTTCCACCTTATCCACCTGTTTCGGTATGTCCCTTCATTTTCTATACTTGACTTTCATATTTCTCTCCCCTCCGTCCTCTCTTTCCACCTTATCCCACTTCCTCCTGAATACACAAACCTCTCACTGGGGCATATTATCAAGAACGGCGTAAAAATTATCGCCGCTTTAGCGGCAGGAAACTGCCGCTACAAACGGCAATAATGGACTTGATAATATGCCGCAGAGAATTCCAATAGAAGCCCATGTTGTGGTGTGAACATGGGCTTCTATTGGAATTCTCTGCTACATATTATCAAGCCCATTATTGCCGCTTTAGTGGCAGTTTCCTGCCGCTAAAGCGGCGATAATTTAACACCGTCCTTGATAATATGCCCCACTGTGCTTCAGTTTACTCTCAGCACACTTCACCCTTCTATTTCCACCTTACTCTTCTTTCTCCACCTCACCCATCCCTTTTTCCTCATCATTTTTTCTGTTCCTTGCACACCTCTCACTCTTGCTTTAGCTTCTCTTTCTTATCAATTTGCCCTCCTTCTCTCCTCATCACCATACTCCTTTTGTTCTGACTATCTTCTCACTGCCCTCCCTTTTGCCTCAGCCTCCTCCTTATTACCTTCCCATTTCCCTGTGTCACATTTGCTTCTAATCACCTCACCCTTCTCTCTCTTATCAGTTTAGGACCCGAAGAGCAGCAGCACTATAATCGAGGCCTCTGAATTAATGCAACAGGGGAGAATCAAATTATGCAGCGGGGTTGACTACATTTTGCAATGTAATGTATGTGGAAATGCCAAAAGCATGCCACAGGTTTGCCACAAGCAATCCTGCCTCCAACTGTCTGCGCCTGGACTGTGCCCAGTTCCAGGAACCCTGGCTCCTTGACCATCCAATGCAACACCACAACCAAAACCGCTACTGGAGCCAAAGAACGACGCCTCTACTCTGCCATTCTCAGTGACCTGAACAACACACACCGGCAAACACACTCCTGCCATGCATTCCCCAACACCATGGTTAGATGTTTCACCTGCACCCACTGCGATTCCTCAGACACCTATAACACAACCTCAACCTCTACCTCCAAGCAACGTAGGCACACCACCACCACCACCCCGCACCAACTGTCCACCATACTCCTCAATGTCCAACCCCTTTGGAAACACTCCACTGAAATCTGGGACGCCCACAACAGCACCACACCGACCTTCCCTTCCTGAACAAAACATGGCTCAACCCAGCCTCCAACCTGTACATCGCCACAGTCATCCTGCCTGCCTACAAAATCATACCAGGATTAAACCCACAAACCACGCAGAGGGCTCACAATCATCTACAAAAACATTATTGACTGCACCACCTCCATGATTTGGACACCAGTCTTCTGAAACACATCCACTTTAATATATGAATGGACTACAAAACCGCCCTTAAGGGAACCCTCACCTATCGTTCCCTGGGCCACAGAGTGAAATTCTGTAACCACATCTCAGACTTCATTACTTCCCTCTCCATCATTTCAACTAACTACATCCTCCTCGTGGACCTCAATTTCCATCTGGAAGACACTATAGAGCCTAATTCCAATGCCCTCCTCAGCAACTTCCTACTCACCCAGCTCTTTCCAGGACCAACCCACACAGCAGGCTGTGCACGTTACCCTATTTTCTCCTCCAACAACTGGATCACCACCACCCACACAACCCTACTCACATGCTCCGAATACTACATCATACATTTCAAGATACCCTCCGATCAAGCCACACCATCAGAAGAACCCAAAGCACCATCAAGACATTAAGGTAAAATATCCAAAGAAAACTGGACCAAGACCCTACAGCAACGCCCACCCAACCACACCGGGAACCTCGACGTTGACACTAAGCTCTTCAATAACCAACCACACCACTTCTATCAGAAAGAAGACCTACAAAAAACAACCCAGCTGGTACACTAATGACCTCAGGGAGTCCAAGCGCCACTGCAAAAAACTTGACAGAAAAATGGAGACTCAACATAAACACCTTGACTTGAAGCCAGCTCTAACAACAGCAAAGAACTCTTGTCAAGGAGTTCTCCAATCCAGGAAGCTGCTAACAACTACATCATCCCGTCCCAAGCACTATGCAACAAACTCCCAACCTTCATCGAACAGAAGATTGCAAAGATCTACAATACATTCGACCCACAACATACCAATACAAACTCCCCTGGGTAACGGGCACATCCTTCATCGTCAAACGGCAGCTAATTAACTAGAAGCCCCGCTCGAACAAAGAAACCACTGCCCTGATGAATACCATCCACTCAGAAGCCTCCTCGGACCCCTTCCCCCACTTTATGTACAACCTTGGAAGAACCATCCTCATCCCCACGCTCACCACTATCATCAACACCTCCATAACAACCACCTTCTTCCTGTCTTGCTGGGAAAATGTAGAAGTAAAAGCCCTACTGAAGGAACCAACAGTGGACACCAACACCCTCGAACAGCTTCAGACCATTCTCGCTCCTGTCTTTTCCAGCTAAAGTCATGGAGAATTACATCAATACCCAACTCGCAGACCTCCTAGAACTCCATCAACTCCTAGACAGCTTTCAATCAGGCTTTCGCATCAACCACAGTGACAGCCCCCATTGTGGCCACAGATGACATCAGCAGCATCCTCAACTGAGGAGAAATGGATGCCCAGGACACACAGCTCATCCTCTCCCTTACCGACTCAACCAGCACTGCCAATGCAAACTTTGCCAACTGTATGACCAACATCGCTGCTTTGATGAAAAACAACTGCCTCCAGCTCCTCTCAGGCAAAACTGAAGTCCTAATCTTAGGCAAGAACCACTCCCCTTGGGACGCCTCTTGGTGGCCATCCAAACGTGGAACCCTACTCATCCATGTGGACCATGCCAAGAACCTCTGGATCATCCCGCACACCAACCTCTCCATGAGCAGACAGTTTAATGCTGTCTCCTCATCATGCTTCCACATCCTGCGAATACTACTCAAGATATTCAGGTTGATCCCTCTAAAAACCAGACAAACAGTCACCCAGGCTCTTATCCGAAGTAGACCTGATTATGGAAGCACCCTCTACATTGGAGTCCAAGCCCATGTCCTACGCTGATTCCAAACCAACCAGAGCACCGCCAGACTCATTCTTAACATCCCATGAAACAACTACACCTCTCTACATCTCAGCAATATCCACTGGCTCCCAGTCCTGGAACAATGTAAGTTTAAGCTACTCACCCACGCCTACAAAGCTTCACAACTATGGTCCAGCTTTATTTAACCACCACCTCACCTTCTACTAACCCACCATACACCTTCAATCTGCTGCCCAGGCAATAGCACAACTCTTTCGTATCAAGAAGATCAGAAGCGGAGGATGCTCCTTCTCATGACTCACAGCCAAAACTTGGAACGACTTCCTGAAGCACCTCAGAAGCTCCCACTCCATAATTGACTTTTGAAGGAGCCTCAAGACATATGTCTTCCAGATCAAACAGGCATTAACTCCTCTTTTCCCCTCAAGCAAGCCCTACTTAGCACCTGGATACCCTCACAGGGTATTAGCTACACTCTACAAATTCACATAACATAACATAACGTATTGCGGTGTAGTATTACTTTATTAATGTTTCATTTTTTGCATCTTAACACTGTGGAAAAGGTTTCACCTCATTAGTGACAAGTAAACTTTTGTGAAGAACATTCCACTGTACAGCAACACATCACTACATTTTTAGTAACATTGATCCTTTTATGATGGTTTTTGCTAAAATCTTCAGATTATACTGCAGATGATGGACTATGTGAAAAATGTATAAAATCCATAACTACGTGTAAAACACTGCGTTTGCAGAATCACATAATTCCAGTGGCCCTGGCTATAATCCATTTCTGGCTATTTATGTGACAAAGTGAGGTAATTTGTTGGGAGAGAATAACTGCAAAGTTACTGGTGCCCCAACTTGGGGTGTAGGTTCTTTAAGTTCCTTACATTTATATTAGACAGCTACGCCTTCTGGGGGTACCTTGGGAGAATGAGAGTAGGCAGAATTGCGGCAGCACATTTTGCAGTGCTTTTCTTTGTGTAATTGCACTGCTTCTTCCCATTCTGTACCTGTGCTGTATTAGTGAAACTGGACAAGTCTTTTTATTTAAGACGATTCATAATTTTGCCATTGTTAGAGTTTTTTGCTTAATATAGTGCCATAAGCAGAGCCAATAGAAAAATTTGATTCTGAGGCTACAGCTTTTCCCACATAATTATGGATTTGGCACATTTGTCACATAATCAACCATCTTCTGTTTAATTTGCAGAGTTTTAGAGAAAACTATGTTTCTGGCTCAAACGGATCAAAAGTTATTAAAAACGCAGTGAAACCCTACAGAACCCTACACAAAGGCTCACCTTCCAGACGCCTATTGCTGCATTTTATTGTTAAACTGGTACTAACGAGGTGTATCTTTTGCCAAGACAGTGTTGACGTGTAAAAATGTAAAAACAATAAGGGAATGATATCACAAAATGCACCCCATTGCACTGTATAATTTGTCTTTTCTTGCCACATAATTTAGTCAACCCTGGTGCATAATTTGGTGTTCTCCAGCCGTTTAATTACAGTGATCCCGGCCATAAGTAAGGAATAGCATCACAGCAGAAGGAAAATAAAACAAAACACTATTAAGATGTATATCCTGTTTATATGGGCTTTTTCACTTCATTTTTCTTGCAATGTCAATCTCTTTCACACTGTTTCTGACATAAAACTGTTTTCATCTCGTAATTTACTGTGTGACCATGGATTGCAGTTTTCATGTAGTGCAGGTGCCTCCAGTACCCCTTCCATTTACACATTCACAGTAATAGCAACCCTCCTTGTACCCCACCCATGCTCCAAGGTACTTATAACAGCCCAAGGCATTGGTGTTCTACGTAAAAGTAACACAATTAGGCTTTAATAGCGTGGCTGCAGGCACATATCATTTTTTAATCAAGAAAATGAACACAACATGTTTTTTTGCTTGTGAATGGGCCTAGGGTGGGCCACAGGGCTATCCTGGGAGGGCCTGGTGCACTCTAGAACTGGGCCTGCTTGGAGCAGGGGCTAAAGTAAAGGACACACATGGATCGGCCGGTGGGGCAACAGAAGGCGCATACACTACCCTAGACAGGGCAAGTAGCTCGGGAACACGATGGAGAGGGAGTCACCCCTTGGAGGTGGGGGGGGGGGGCAATCTTCCTTTTAAGGCACCGGCGCCATGCCAGGCGTCTGAGAGAGGGTGAGTCCTGTAAAGAGCCAGAGGGAACAGAAAAGGGAAAGACCCACAAAGTGAACAAGGGGCTCAAGCGAAGGAGCAGGCAACAGCAATGGGCAGAGGCTAGAGCAAGGTTCAAGGAGTAGAGAAGGGCAAGGCACACTGATAGTGGGTGGCACAGCAGACGCAGGACCTTCCTAGTAGTGTGGCTCTAGCATTGCCTGGAAGGAGTAAGAATGGAGGCACGGAGCTGCACTGAGGCGGGGTTCCTGGACCACTGTCCAGTCAGTGGCAGGTGTGCAGGCCCCCCACCAGAGTTAGTGATGCTGGCTTTGAATCCAGGATCCTGGTCTGAAGGGGTAGAGTGACACAAGAGGCGCCTCCATCATTGGGGGACAAAGATGGTTGACAGGGGACGGTCGACTCACAGAAAAAAAGAGGTGGGGGATGCAACAGCACTCCCTACCTCAAGAATGAACTATGAGCAAGAAATAGACCTTAGGGATATGGCGGTAACTCAGTCACACAGTGAGTAGGTTGATAAGGTGTTGGTGCTTCTCGCAGATCAACTGTGGTGGTGATGCCCAGGTTGGACAAGTGGCCGGGTGAGGGTGTCATGGGGGCAGGTAGTGAAGAAACATCCAGTGAGCAAGGGAGAGGGTGTGTGACAAGAGGGGAAGATGGCAATGGAGGTGTAATAGAGGAAGAGTTGGATGGCCAGGGATTGGGAGATAAGGAGTTGGAGAGGAAATGGAGCAGTAGAAGAGCCCAAGGCAGGACAGCAGTAAAAAAAGCAGAGGAGCTGCAGAGGTCATCTTCAGGCTCGGGATCTGATGAGTAGCAGGGTTCCGCAAGGCCTTGGAGGGTCACCAGTGTTATCCTCAAGAGGAGCTGGTCAGAGTGAGGTCAATTGTCTTGCTGGATAGTGGAAGAGAAGAGAGGAGCTAGGTACAAGAGGCTGAAAGGAGCAAATTGACTGCAAGTATATAAAAGGATCATGAAATGCTTGGGATGAAGAAGTGAGGCAGGTTGAGCAGACAAGAGGGAGTATGATGGAAGCAATGATTCTGGATAGAAGGCAATGTAAGAGCCTGGAGTTTGAGAGGTTCCTGAGCGTATGGTGGGATTCGCGGACCAAAAGTCTGAAAAGGGGTTAAGGAGAACAAGGGACAACAGGAGATGTCATGAGGAAGAGGACAGGTGTTAACACGTGGATGAATACAATGGAACCAGAAGGGGATAAGGAAGTACAGGACAGAGCTCATGGCTGGGGTAGAGTGGAGGTAGCAGGTGATAAAGGGAGAAGGAACAGTGGAAGAATGCAGAAGAAAAGGAGGCAGGGATGAAAACAGAGAAATACATTATGCTGTAATATACGTGGCGACGAACCAGAGGGGACATTCACAACAAAACTCTAAAGAAATAATCTGGGAAGAAAAATATATGGAATATTCAAGCTATTGCTTCAAAAGACGAATTGTAAAGAAGAGTCCAAGGTACAGGAGAGACAACTAGCCAGACAAACCCTAAATACTGCCCAATATTGATAGTTGAATAGCCACATTTACGATATAGGACATTCTAATTTGCAAAAAGTAATCTGCTTAGTGGCACCTGAGTAGTGTGGCAATGATCAAGAAGATAAACATAGTAAGGATGGCCAATATAATCTTTTTTAGCCTGTCATGACTGAGGTACAATGAAGAATTCCAGTCTAATAGGAGCCGCAATCCAGCCAAGTCATGGTGGGAGTTGGACAGTGAACTGTGGCTATGCTATATGACTCCAAAGAGGCCCATGCTCGGGTTTGCACAAGGAGAGCCTGTTGCCACTGCCTCAGGTGATGGAGGAGGGTATCTGTAGCAGCTAGGCCTAGGCCAACAGAATGTTTTGGGACATTTAACAAAGGGCATGCTATCCCTACCACTTCACATACCCACATAAGTGTTCCAAACATTTAGGCAGGCACCTAGTGTTTCAGTGTAGGGCAAGACAAGGGCATGGTGGTAGGGGCATGGGTGACAGTCCAGTGGTATTGGGAAGGAAAACTACGGTGGTCAGGCTGGAAGATGAGAGGTTGGCTGTAGCGGTATTCGGATAGAGGAAAAGTAGAGTTACTGTTTTTCTCAGGGATTTCAAATACCTATGCTATTCCCTGTGGTGGACCAGGGCAGTAAACCTCAAATTTAGCATGAGGAAGGCAGAAGTGTTGTGTAACAAACGTATGACAGAAATGTTGGTGCGACACATGGTGGACACTTTCAACATAATTCCTATGTTGGATCTAATTACATCTCCCTTGCCTATAGTGCAGAAGATGGCAGCAAGTGAGTTTCACTTAATACACCATTTGTCATGGTTGGAGGGGAGATCTTTATATGACTTCATAGACTAAAATGACTGTGCAGTGAAATATTAAAACATTGACACAGCAATAACAATGGTCTGGAAATGTGGCATGGGCGAGGGAATGGGAAAGACAGACATAAAATCTGCCTTCTGGTGGATGACAGAGTATCTGCGAGACATTCATCTGTTAGGTATTCGTTAAGACGGCCAGTTCTTAGAGGGCAAGGGGGGGTCAGTACCTTGTGCTGTCTTTGAATAGTTTAGCATATTTCTGGAATGGGTGATGAAACAGGTGGCAAGGTCAGAGCAAGAGCTGCTCAACCACAACAATTCTTTCTTTGAAGGCAAGGCAGAACTGTCAGGAGAATGCAAGCATTTGATTGACTCATTCCAGGTGGTTTTGAGTGGTGGTGGACGACTTGGGGATACCTTAGGCCCAAGAAAAGATGGAGGAATGGAGCATCACCTGGGATTTTTAGGAACTGAGTTGGACTCCGTAGATAAGGTGTCCCAATTGCCTGAAGACACGGATGTACTGAGGACCATGTTGAAGGAAGAAGCATGAGGTGCATTTCATTCTATATGTGGTAGGACCGTTCAATTTTGCCTGTAGAATAATTGCTCTAGTAATGGCCTTTTGCAGGCAGCTGAGTTTTACTATGAAAGGGGCAACCCTGCCCAATCATTGAATATGGCATACAGAATAAATGAGGAGTGACATGGAAATGTGGTTGAATTTGTTTGGAGCAGTATAACAGATGATCCGATGGATTGGACACTGGAGATCCTTACTGATGTATCAGGCAGGAAGGCTTTGGATTTTGCTGGTGAGTTTGTTTCGGATGCAGAAACATGGCCTGTGGGATGGAGACAAATGATGTACAGCACAGAGTTTTTTTGTATTCTTTCCAGAGGTAATGGCCATGAGGTTGCGGGGTCATTAGTTGGAAGATAAAAGAATGATTTTTAGAGTGGACAATGAAGCAGTGGTACATCCGATAAACAAATAGCAAACACAACGTGTATGTGCTGTGACTTTTACAAGAACTTGTGTTGATGTGCTTGAAGTGCAATGTGTTGTTTGGGTGCGGCATATGCCAGAGATAGACAATAGAGTGGCTGAAGTGCTGTCTCATTCACAGTGGGTGAGATTCTGTGGTTTGGCTCAGAATGCAGACTGAGAAGAGACCTCAGTAACACAATAAATGTGGAGGATCAATATGTAAGAGCAATATATTTGGTTGCGTAGTCATTGGCCAGTTCAAGAAGGAGAACATAGAAGGTGATATAGACAGAATTTGTGGTGTCAGGAGTGAAAAAGGTGTGAATGGAGATATCTAGAGAAAAGGAGAGGAAACAGGGTGGAACAACTGTTGACTTAGCACCGGGACAGTCCATTGAGTAACTGTGCACTTTACAAATCATTCATTAATTCTCCAGTGACCAATGCAGGGAAGTTGGCTTGGATGGTACTTCGTGAAAAGTGTTTTTGGGCGTATGAGCAATGCAGTGCGAGCAAGGGAGATGGGGTTTGTAAGGTTTTGTTAGGGAAAAAGAAAGGAAGAGAACAAAAGGAAAACAATTACTTCAAACATATTGGGGAGGGTAGCTGCCTGATTGAGATCTGCATGCACATCCGTTTGGGAATTCATGTTATCCAGGGTGATATTTTCAGTTCTGTTCTTTGGGGCATTCAGAGTATCTAAAGCAACAGGGGCAAGGAGCTATGGTGGTTTTTAATAGAAAAATGTGAGAGTGAAGGTTCGCAGATTGGGTGTGAGTGTCAGAAAGTGCAAAATGGATCAGGGAGCAAAGGGTGGAGAGGTTCAGATGGTTGGGTCTGGCATGAATAACATATGGTCTGTACAGCTGGTGAGGAGTTTTGTATGTTTTAGGTGGTTCGGATCAGTGACGTTTGTTCATGAGGGTGGAAGAGCTATGTCGGACAGGTAAGCGTTAAGTGTGCTGAGGGTTGGTCTGCAGCAAGATGGCTTGGAGGAGCACAAATATGGGACACATTATTTCTGGATTGGGGGACAGTTGGAAAGGGTTCAGATTGGAACTTAGCAAAGACAGAGTAAAGACACTTGGGAGATGGAGGAGTGACAGAATATGATTTTGTGTGGTCCTAGGTATGGGATAATGAGCCTCACATGCTAATGAAGTTATTTACACCACAGACAGCAGGGCATGGAATTTTAGGAAGGAAGTGATTTGGATTTGTGGGCACTCCCTCGAAAAATGGGCCCGTAGAACTTGCAAGCAGGCAGTGCAATGGCCAGCAGTTGACCTTTGGAGAAAGTCATAGTGAGGTGTTTGAGTTTTGGAGGAATGAGATGGGGACAGTAAAACCCCGGTTATGGGAAATGAGGGAAAAATGGCACAAACTGGATATAGTGTTGATACACTTGGGTGAAAATGACTTTGTACAATCAATGGTCTTGGAATTAATAGGTGATAAAAAGGGGCATGGTAGAAGTGAAGGACAGATGGTTTGAAACAAAAAATCCTGGACACAGTTACTGTTCAGTAGAGTCTGAAGGGTGGTGGGAAAGCCTGCAACAATTAACATAGCAAAGAAAGAGTTTAACCAGGAGATTTTGGGGTGCTGTAAGAAATGAGAGATAGGCGTGGTAAGCCACATGGATACTGTGTTTGAATGCCCACTGTTATTCTACCATGACAGGGTTCACTGGTCTCTACTGGTCAGCAGGATTTATTTGGAAAAAAATGGTGGAGGTGGTGGGAAACTGGATGTGGAATGGTCACTATGGAGGAACAAAAGAACACAGTAGGGGAGGGTTGTTAGAAATTGGGTTTACAGTTGGCAGAGGTTTGCACCCCCTCCAAGTAGGGTGTCATGAAGTGCCCCTACGACTTGACGAAATGGATAAAGAGGGAGAGGAAAATGAACCAATACCATCTTTCATTTCTCCCTTGCAGCCCATGAGTCCTCTGCCACACGCTGACACCAACGCAGATTACGATCCGCAGGGCGAGACCGCCCTGCCGTGGACCAAGACGGATGACGTCAACCCTCCATCGGAGCCTATCGGAGAAGACACGGGCCCTTTAGAAAGAGACCCAGAAGTATAAACGCCGCCGCGTAACCTGGCTGTCGGAAGAGGTCCCTAGACAAGACGCTGAGAGGAGGAGAAGAAGGAACCGGCAACTGACGCTCAACCGGTGGGAGACCACCTGCTGCAGCAAGCCCCGGAGCGAGAAGCAGACGAGGCGAGGAAGAAAGAGAGACCAGCAACCCGCCACGCCCCAGGAGGGACGTGGCTATCACAGGTGCGTGGCCGTTACGGTCTTATTTGAATTAAGGGCCAAGTAAAAGGGGGTCTGGGGAGAAGGCAGGAGATTAGCAGAATGAGAGAACTGGGGAGAGCAAGATAAGTGCTTCTTCATACTTCCTCACTTCAAGCAAGTTCTATGAGCACTGATGGTGGTCGGGTGTAAACACTGTTCGACTCCTCTCACTCCCAGACCCTAATAACCGGGGAATGAAAAGGAGAGAAAAGAGGGTGGTAAACTTACCATAATTCCATCTTCTTTCGAGGGGTACCATCGGGAAGCCAGTCCAGTATAGGAGAACCTGAAGAGTTGAAAAGAAAAGACAAGAGAAGCAAGATTTTTATCCTGGCATCATCTAGACAAGTAAAGAAGGAATAATAAAGCAATAGTGAAAAGAAACTAAGGCATACAGACTCTTTACCCACCTAGTCAAAAGCCACATTTTCACAAGTTTGGTGTCAAAAGTGGGATAATTCCATTTGTACGAGCAAGATGGAGAACCTCATACAACATCTCATTAGAGGACAAGAAAAATTAGAGTGGGCAATGGAGTGACAGATGACTGCCGCACAGGCTGATCGCCATCTTTTCAAAACCTGAATGACTCAGCAGTTAGAATGTATTCAGAAGATGGCAGAGAAACAGGTTCAGATGGGAACACAAATACATGCCCCTCAAGGCGCTCCAACAGGATACCCCAGTGTTGCCCTCCAAAAGTACAATCTGGGGGAGGATCTGGATGCTTTTTTACTAAATTTCGAATGGACGGCAAGAGCCTGTGGATGGCCGGAGGCTAAATGGCCCTTTTTTCTTGCCCTGCTCCTGGTAGGCGAACCACAGGCAGCATACCAGGTGGCTTTTCCAAATGGAAATGCAACGTATAAAGAAATCAAGGAGATTATATTGGATCATTTTGGCATGGACCAAGAGGCCTATAGGGTCCGGTTCGGAAAGGAGAGGGGTCCTCCAGGGGACAATCCAAAAACCCTCTTCTTCAAATTAAAAGCCGCAGCAGATAAATGGCGGAGACTTCACGAATGTAGCAAGGAGGAAATTATGAACCGTATATACCTTGAGCAATATTTGGAGGCCTTACCATATAATATCCAACAATGGTTAAATTAGCAGCCTCATCTCACGATTGACCAAGGCATTGAAATGGCGACCACCTTTGCGTGGGTCAACCTAAGACCCTTTGGGGAACCAGAACGACCGTTGCGCCCCTCAACTGTACACGGAAAAAGAGAAAAGAGGAATCCCAAAACAATGACAGAGCCACCTAAAAGTTGTCTCAGTAAGACAGAGGTCCTACCCCCCCAGGGGACCACAATGTTTTGACTGTGGCGAGTGGGGCCACATAGCCCAGCTCTGTCCACACAAAAAAGACAGGAGAACCTATGGATATAAGCTACTTACCCCGATTCCTTATGTACACCGAGGTACTAGGATTGTACTTCTATGTAAGTCTTTACGTTTATGGGAAGAAGGTCACAGTGTGGCAGGATACAGGCTGTCGTCACTCAGTTGTACAAACATCATTGGTAAAACCTACCCAAGTGTTTCCTAACACCCACATATCCATCCGCTGTGTTCATGGAGACATTCAGGCGTTCAGACTCTTTACCCACCTAGTCAAAAGCCCAATTTGCACATAGGGACCACAATCTTTTGTCAGGGTAAGCTAGATACACACATTAAATTAACCTGTGTTCGCCCTTTGGTAGCTTGGCACAGAGCAGGCAGGCTTAACTTAAGAGGCAATGTGTAAAGTATTTGTTCAACACACACACACACGTACGCACACACATACACAAACACACACGCTGAAAACACTACAAAAGACTCTACATAGTTTTAGAAAAATAGAGAATATTTATCAAGACCAAAACAACAAAAATCCAATGAGTAGAAGTTGAGATATGAATTTAAAAAACAAAATTGGGCTTATTAGTCACTAGCAGTCAAAAGGTTACTTGAGGTCGCGGAGACCAGTAAAAATCCAAATTTCAGTCCTGCCATGATGGTGGGCAGGCTGGCTACAGGACTCAAAAAGTTCCCACTGAAGAAATACCTTGTCTGGAGCAGATGTCAACGTTGAGAGCCCACTACATCATGGTCGAGCTGCGCAAAGGCGGTCCCCATCGTCGTCAAGCTCCGTTAAAGCGGATGTAATGTATTGTCATCAAGGCATGCAGAGCCTTGTCATCAAGCCGTGTAGGGTGTGGATCTGCTTTCATCGGGCAGCCTCTGTGTCAGCGTCTAAGGGCGCTGCAGTAGAATTTCTCGTGCAATCATGGTAATGTGTAGGTTTTTGCAGAAATCAGCTGCAGAACCCACTTCTCAGCACCAGGACTTGAGGGGTACCTCAGGCAGGGGTAGGACTAACAGATGGCAGAATACAGCAGCACCAGTATGATTGCAGGAAGTCTTTTGTGTACCTGAGACTTTAGAAAACAGGAGGCAACCCACCAAGCCTTTGGAGTTACTCTGCCTTCAAGTGAAATGGGTCCAGTCTTTGTCCTCGGCAGGTCTGAGATCAGCAGGCAACAGGGCAGCTCAGTAAAGCAGAAAAGCAGTACCTCAGAACAATCAGTCAAGGCCAAGTGGCAATCATTACAGCACAGCAGTCTTTACTCCAGCAGAGTTCTTCCCAGGTGTATTAGTGTGCTGATTTGGTAGGGTCAGAGCCCCAGTGCTTATTCCCAAAAGTGCCTTTGATGTAGAGGTGTGACTTCAAAGGGGCTCCCTGAAGTGCACAACTCAGGACCTGTCTGCCAGTCAAACTATGAGGGATGAATCTGTGCTTTGTGTGTGGACAGGATACTACCTATTGAAGAGTCAGCCCCTCCAATTTCTCCCTGCCTAGAAAGACCCATCGGAATGCAGATGAATGCAGATAAGCGCTCAGAATGCAGAAGAGCCTCACCCTCCTGTGTTTGAGGCTGTCTAGAGGGAATGCACAAAATGTAGTTGTCACCGAGCCCAGACGTGTATTGGAGACAGGCTGCAGGCAAAGCAAAGTTTAGAGCAGAGAAATGTCCACTTTCTAAAAGTATATATATGAAGATAGAGGATGCACTCCTTCCCTTCTATGAATTTGTAAATTTTAGAATTATCTTCCTGTAATGCGTGCGATCAGATTCTGTGATCCGTCCCAATCACAGTACTTACTACAAGTATAAACAACAAGGCACTCATCTCGCGCTGCATCTGTCGCACTGCTAAATGGGGAACATTTCCCTGTCGTAAATCCATGTATTCCACTTTAAACCATTTTTTCATTGGTAAACCAGTATTAATCCATAGTTTCTTTCCAAACTTAATAAATCACTGCAGAGACAGCGTCATGTCACTCCTTGAATTTTATTTTCAATTTCTCAAATTGATACTGCGCGCCCATCCAGGCTTTTCACAGTAGCACGTAATCCAAACAATGAGATGTACATCTGAGTAGACTCATTACTCTCTGCCAAATGCATTTCGAGTCTCATATGACTCTTCGTCAGAGGTCACTGCAATAAATTAAAAAACAGCTAAATTGACAGTACACTACAGACCTGAATTAATTCCAAAATGCACTACATCACCATAAATAAACTCACCCCACCCTATCCTCTGCAAATATATAACTGAATAACACACCCATTGGGCAGAGAGTAATGAGTCTACTCAGAGTCTATGGCATAGCCGAATGATGGGTGTATTGTGAACCTATCTTGGTTTGAAATAAAAGTTTCCTTTTCTGCATATCCAGGTGCGGTGTCTGGCTGGCTGTTTGCTCTCTGAATGGGTGTTTGTGAAAACTCACAAACATGTAAGTGTACGTCTGTGCAAAAGGTTACAGAGTTTTGCAGACCACTCCACTTTTCAGCTCTTGTGAGTATATTTACTCACACAGAATTCCTTTTTCAAGTACAAGCATTAAGCAGCACACATAGAAGTTACAAAATGCCAGTTAAAGATTGTTTATGCGCAAGAAAGGGCACCTTATGGCAGATATAAAAAGTCTTCCCCTGCAACGCCTCTCTCTGCCACTTCTATTGTAAATATGCTCCTATGCATTTAAACATGCTGAAAGTTGTAGCCTATACCAATAATGGAAATGTAAATAAGGGTGTCACTAAGGACGTGGGTGGGGGTGGAAAGGGGGCATTTAGCAGTTTTGTACACCAACACCCTGTCCACAATTTACGGGTGCACATACTAGCCCAGCTATTTCATACTTCCATTCTCATTAAACCTTTCTGCCTTTGGTTATGTTTAATCTGTTTCTTTTAACCCTCAAAACTGTACATCTACAACAAAATCTAAAATAATAACGCCCCACTGGCTGCAGCATATTAGTATTTTTCTGCAAAGGGAATTATGTGATTAAAGAACTCAACGCTTCGTTATCGGTCTCTTCCGAATCCAATGAGCTTATTTGCATTCTGCATACATGATGAGAAGTGATCGAAAGCAAACAGAATGAGCTATTGCCGCTGTTAATGACAACGTTTTTTACTTCTGTTTTTGTGTTTGCAAGCATTTAAGAATCCTGTGCTGGCTGTAGTGTCCTGGCATGGACACGTTCTAGTGTTCAGAAAGTGTAAGTCATACACTTTACACCCACCCACCACCTACGTCACTGGGTCAGGTGACTAGGCTAATAAAAGGGCCGAGCGCACGTGCTCGTGGCCAGTTAACCCACCATCTAAGTATGTGTCTGCGTCAGTCATTCCCAGCATGAGGGCCTAGGGCCCCAACACCACAATGGCGACGAGGCGGGTAATCTGCCCCGCGTGTGCAGCCCCCGATCGGCGCACAATCGATGACTGAGGGGGAAAGAGGACTGCCCGGTGAGCACACCCCCCGGGTGACGGCGCCACGCGCCGAGAAGCCAGCCAGGCGAGCGGAGCCCGCAGCAGGCCCTGCGGTGACCGGGTGCCCACCCCGCACCGCCACGAAGACTGGTAGGCGACGCTGTGCCCCAGGGAGGGAGCGTGGCAGTCGGGTGCCCACCCCGACCTGCCGCTGTGCCTAGAAGCCCAAAAGGAGAAGTGCCGACCGTGCGGAGCCCACCCGCATCGGCCGCGACGCCGTAGTTCTGCAGGCGGAGGCCGGGTGCCCACCCCGACCCTGCCGCTGTGCCGAGAGGTGCCCGGAAGTAATGGCAAGCCGAGCGGTGCCCACCCGCATCGGCTGCGACCCCCGCAAGTGGCGGCGACCACGCGGAGCCCACCCGCGTGGAGGACGGTGAGGAGCTGAGCGGCAAACTGAGGGTGTAGCCAAGCGGGTGCCCACCCCGCAGCAGAGGAGCGATGACGAGTCCCGACTGAGGCGGAGCCCACCCGCGACTGGCCGTGGCCGTTTGGCACCTGCACCCCCTTCCCGCGCGGCCCGTAAGGTGAGGAGACCGGCTGCGGGAAGGGGCGGACTGAACTTTTGAAAGTAAAAGCGGAGCCCACCCGCAACGGTAAACAGGAGCGGCACAAGCAGCGCAGCACCCCCCCCCCCGCGCGGTCCGTGAAGCTAGGTGACCGGCTGCGGGGGGCGGGACGAAGAGAAAATGGAGAGCGGAGCCCACCCGCAGCGGTATGCGACCGCAGGCGGCCAGCGCCGCCAATGAGGGGAGAGCGACGTACTGGACGAAGGCGCGGATCGGGGCGCTAAAGAGATAAATATACTAAATAAATAAAGGGGACGAGCGCGAGGCCTGCCTGGCCCACGATGTAAAGATCAGTAAAGGAAATAAAGGCACTACCAGCGGGTGCCTACCCCGCATGACGACAAGCGTGCCGACACACCCCCCCTCCCTGCCGCAAGAAGCTGCCGGGAGCACGGAGGGCGAAAGGAAATGTAAAGAATGGCCGCCGCCGGCCATAGAAGTAATGCCCTACTTCACAGGACCCCCAGCAGAGCCTTCACGAGCAGCATGCAGCCAGCGCTGCCACGAATGAATAAAACACTGTGCGTGATAGCACCAACTGCCCCTATGCTCGATAGGGTCCATGCTGCCCACTGAAATACCTGTGGCCCCCCCCCTCCAACTCGCACACACAGAATAGTGCCTTGACCCCTGCAGCTCTCTGCCAACGCCTGGCCCTCCTGCCTCCAAAAGAAATAAATACAAGAAAAAAGACTTACCTGCTGCCACGTGTCCTGGACTCCACTGCTCTGCTCCAACTCCAGCCCCATCTGGACTCCACTGGTCTGCCTGGCTCCAGCTTCCCTCCGGCTCTCCTACTCACGAGTGAAGCCTGGAGAAGTGGAAAGGAAAACAAGGGATAGAGTTCTGGCAGTACAGAAGGTTGCTGCTGAAGCCAAACAAAAGCAACACTGCCACCCAGTGGCCACTGGTGGTATTGCAGACACCAAGAAAATCAACAAGCCTACAGCAATCCAAGGAAGTCCAGCAGTCACAAGAGACCGACGGCTCGCAGCGCAAGGAAGAAGAGGCAGCAAGGCACGTACAGCAAGGTCTGACGGATGCGCGATGGTGAGCGCACGGGAATGCGACGGAGGTGCACAGGAATGCGCCAGAAGCGCAGGAACGCGACAGAAGCACAGGAAGAAGTGACGGTGTGCCACAGGGATGCAGCGCCATCCCGCAGCGACAAGGAGGAAGAAAGAAAAACGGTGTCGAGCCACATCCACCCCAGCGAGGACTGCGCTGTCGCCGCATCAAGTGGAGCGAACCCTCGAGAGAATAAACGGACTCAGCGCAGAGGTACCCCGGACGCGGACCGTACACTGCAGCGCCTACACGAGAGGAACCCACTGAAGAGGATGGGCGCAGCAAGTATCCAACACTGGCGGGCAAGGATGTTGAGCCCCACCCAGTGGCGCCAAGAAGCCACCACATCAAATGATCATGATACTAGGAGCAACGCTACACTGAAGAGGTACCACGACGGTACGAAGAGTAGCACGCACCAGCGCCTGACAAGGCAGCGGACAAAGGTAGTCACACGTCGCAACACAAAGGTCAAGCCGACCAGCCAAATGGTCGCACCACAAAGGCCAAGCCGACCTGCCAAACGGTCGCCCCACAAAGGTCAAGCCGACCAGCCAAATGGTCGCACCACAAAGGCCCAGCCGACCTGCCACATGGTCGCACCCAAAGAAGCCGACTCGCCAGGAGTTGCACAAAGAGGTCTGACGCAAGACCGAAGATATCCTGCCAGTGATCGGCAGCGCGGACCGACAAGTGGTCCAAGAAGCTCAAGAAGAACCAAAGTAACTGGTGAACAGGAGAAGAACGAAGCGGACCATGAGTATGGCCCCACGAACTTCAACCAAAGTAACTGGTGAAAAGCAGAAGGTGAAGAGAAGGTCACGACCCTAACTCGGAATGCTGAGGAAGATGAAGAGAGTGTTCTCGGACGAGGACAAGACCAGGGGGAACACGTGCAGAGTGCGCGCGCTGCATGGAGAAGCCTGGCCAGATAAGAGGAGAACAGAAACGGTCCAGAGTAGGTCGTGAAGCGAAGAGATGAAGAGACCAGAGTGGCACGTCCGCCACTACGAAGAAAGAAGATATCGCAGTGGCACGTTTGCCACTACAAGAAAAGAAGAAAGACGATATCGCAGTGGCACGTTTGCCACTACAAGAAAAGAGAGAAGATATCGGAGTGGCACGTTTGCCACTACAAGAAGAGAAGGAAGATGACATCGGAGTGGCACGTCTGCCACTTAAAGGAAAAGGGGAAAGAAAGATCTGAGTGGCACGGTTGCCACTGCAAGAAGGAGAAGAAGTCAGAGTGACATGACATCCTCACGGAGAAAGAAATAGAGGAAGGAGAAGAGTGTGGCAAGACTACTCACACCTCAAAGACAAGGACAGAGAGAAGAGTGTGGCAAGACTACTCACACCTCACAGACAAGGAAGGTGACAAGCATCAGAACACAGTGCGCAAGTCCTGAAGAACACCCGTGGCACGGAGAAAAGACCATCTGTTTGATGATGCTTTCAGCACACCTGGGATCTGCAGAGGTGAGCAGGCCGGATCATTCGAAACACCCACCTTTGGGGTTACACGGACACTGGTCAATGCCAGCCGTGGTGACTCAGGGGCAAAGGCCTCAGGGATGCCGGTGAGAGAGAGTATCCCCGCGACGAGAGATGGTCATCAGCCGCCCTTCAGCAAAGGTCTCAGGAGGATGAAGACTTTGCGTGCTAAAGACAGGAGCCAACAGCCACCCTCCAGGTCTGACTGCGGCATCTGAGGTGAGACCTGCCGTCTCCTCCGCACCCGTACTTATCGGCATGGGAGTAACACGATACAGGACACTGAACCCAGGCCAGATCTGAGGAAGAGGGCCTCAAGGATATCCCGTGGCAGGGGAACACCTGTGAGAGGGGCATCCTGGTGAGAGGGGTGTCTTGCGAATAACCCGTCTTTCTGCAAAACAGAACACACGCCACAGATAAAGAAAAGGACTGGACTAAAAAGATAAATGGCAACATCTAGCGCTGAACCAAAAGAACTCAACAACTGCGTTTGTCGCCAAGAAAGTAAAGCGAAGAAAGACTGTGAGAGCAACTTCAAGGCAGAGCCGTCAAACAGACTAACTCCATCGAGCACCCATGACTGGTGCCACAGTGAACTGGTGATTGTCCGCGACAGGAAGAACATCGTCCGCGACAGGAAGAACATCGTCTGTGACTCCAGGCTGCTGAAGCGTGAGCGACTCTGCAGAAGTTAGTCACTGTGTTACATCTGTATATACATTTCTTTCTCCCCTAGGTTGGACATTTGACTCTGGGTTTTTGTTATTAAAAATTGGGAGGAATGTAGTGTCCTGGCATGGACACGTTCTAGTGTTCAGAAAGTGTAAGTCCTACACTTTACACCCACCCACCACCTACGTCACTGGGTCAGGTGACTAGGCTAATAAAAGGGCCGAGCGCACGTGCTCGTGGCCAGTTAACCCACCATCTAAGTATGTGTCTGCGTCAGTCATTCCCAGCATGAGGGCCTAGGGCCCCAACACCACACTGGCAAGAGCTGCGGTGAGAAAATGAGAACGCTGAAAAAACAGGGCATATGCGCGCGATCGCTAATGTAAGCACCAGGATCTCAGAACCCGAGAGATAGTGGAAAGGCGAACAAAAACTGTGAGTACACCAGTGTCTTACCCATACCGCAATGCAAGTACTACAAGTGTGCATGCCATATCAGTATTTATTTACTGGACACCGAGAGAACAGAACAAGCATTTGCAATGCAATAGGTCTCGCAGTTACGAGAGTTTAAGCTATTGACATTGCAAATAACAATGCCTTTTATTTTTAAAAAAACCTAAATAAAAGGCATTGTTATTTACAATGCCAATAGCTTAAACTCGCGTAACTGCGAGACCTATTGCATTGCAAATGCTTGTTATTACTCCCAGCACTCGGTGGAAGAAAAGACTGCTAAAAATATCTGAATTTAAATGTTTTTCATGCCTGCTTTCTGATTATTTCACAACAATACAGTGCCTTTGCACAGCGCAAGGAGGCCTTTTTGTGCAAACCCCAGACCAACCTCTGACCCCACTAATGCTGAGAGTTTTGTAGGGACGCCTACTCGCCTCTGCTTGCTGTCTGCCGAGCTCAGGAAGAGGAAGGCTGCGCTGACAACAGGCTGGCCTCTTCTTCATTGCATGCTGAAGGTGCAGGAATATTGGGTGGCACTGCCAAACGGAAGACCACCCGGGGAGTGTCGCCATCCTCTCACCAGGTCTCTGCCTTTAAAAGCCAGCAAGGGGGGGGGGGGCAGTCAGTCCCTCGAGAGGCTGCAGACCTGTGTGTGACCCAGTCCAGGTGGTCTTTCAGAGTGAGGCCCTACCGAGAACTCGGCCCATGTTCAGGTTGCCTGTCCCACTTGTGTTTTTAATCTGCACCCCCCCAGCCCCAGGTTTTACAGCTGTACTCGACCCCACTATTGACAGGAGCTTGCTGTGCAGTCAGTGGGGGTGAGGGGGGAGTGGGTGGCTGCTGTACCATCCTCTGATGTAAGGCTAGACTCTAGGCATGGTGGTGCCTTCAGCAGGGGCCTCTAAGGCCAGTCACAGACTGCAGTATGGGTAACAGTACACACCACCATCTAACGGGGCCTGTTATTAAAATTGTAGGCCACCGTATTTTCCTTAGGGTGGGGGGGGCCCATAATATTAACTGGAGCTCCACGATCATGTACACAATATACACGTGTGATAGGAGTGGGGATGATGCAGCAGGTGCATGCACTTTCAAGGGTGTTTGTATGCACCATGTGACACTTCTAACAGTATCTGTCTGGAATGTGCAAGGGCAGTCTGATAAACCAGAGTACAGGACGTTTACAGTCGGGTTGTTACAGGATGTGCACCTATTTACATGTGTAGGTGCTTACAATGTGCAAGAGCATTCCGCCGTAGCATTTCCATCTATGTACATGCATGTGAGTAGTATGTGCAAGGGCTTTGACACAGAGCACGTGCCTTTGTTTATAAAACGGAGTGCACAACGTGAACTGGCATTTGTATGTGCACCCCTTTACATTTATGCTAAAACTGCAAGGGCATTGACTGCTATGTACGTATTCACAAAGACTGTAAAGATTTATTGTAAGTAGCATGTAGCACGTGCACGTATGTACATTGAGAGTGGGAGTCATTACGATGCAGCGCGCGAACCTGCTTGCTAATGTGCCCATGTCGTAGGTGCAAGGGCATTCCCCTGACCAAAGTGGTCATATTTACAATTATTTTGATAAAGTGAGCAAGCACCTGCTCTGTGTGCACGTCTTCCTGTTTACATGGTCACAATCTGCAAGGACATTTGAATGCAGCACGTGTGTGCATACATTGACTTGACAGTAAACTGTCTCACGATGCTCGTAAACCACGGAAACCTAGTGCCTCACTAAGTGCTGCCAACAATGTCACAACTTCATCCAATGAGGATGACCCACTGCACATGATAGATCTTGAGTTAAGGCTAGATGAGGCTGCGGTCCCACTTATTTTGTGTGGCAATTTTAATACTCTGTTGGATCCTGTTTTGGATCGCTCCACACGAAGGGATGGCACCCCAGTACCTAAAGCAAGATGGGCTATGAAAAACCTGGTGCAGCATTTGGGAGCTAGTGGACGTATGGAGACATCTGAAAAGTCAGCTGAGAGGACATACTTTTCATAGTAAAAATATATCGCCACCATTCCAGATTGAATTATTTGATGGTTGAAAGAGGCTTTGTGGTAAACATTAAAAAGATCTTACACCACCCAGCTCACATTTCTGATCACTCAGCTGTATCTATGATACTACAGGTCCCAGGAAAGAAGCCCAACATAAGGTGGACACTTGAACGCACTCTTCTTTTAGATGGGGAGATGGCGCTTACTTTAAAGAAAGTTACATCACATTATTTTATGATCAACAAAGGCACCGTAACCCCTGGAGTAGAGTGGGATGCTTTTAAGGTGTATATACGGGGGATATTGAAAAGTCTTGGTTGCAAAGGGAAGAAGAGAAAGGGCAGAACTCGCAGGATTGAAAAGAGAAGTGGATAATTTGGAAGGCTGTATACAAACCTCAGGTGAGGGGAAAGATAGGTAGAGGGTGGTAAGAAGACTAGAAGAGGTGCAACTTAACAACAAAATTAAACTGGATTCTGAGTGTAAGGCTAGTGGCAAACAGGAAATATGAGGCAGTTTGAATATGAAAAAGCCGGGGCATTGCTGGCCTGGAAGGCCAGGGTAGAAAGAAGTAGGAACGTGATAAAAAAAACTGAAGGGCCTATTGGAAGAGGTGATAGATGACTGGGAAGGGATGCAGAATCATGTGGTCTCCCTCTTTTCCCTGCTGTATAAGGAAGACACTTTCCATGAACCCCATCGGCTTAAAGATTGGTTGGGGGCAATCGATTTCCCAATGTTGACTAGTGAAGGGAAGGAGAGTATGGAAGCAAAGATCACTCAGGAAGAAATTAGGGGGGCCATGACTAGAACTTAGAATGGGAAGGCTGCTGGTTTTGACGCCATCCCTTCGGACGTTTATAAACTACTAATTGGGGAAGTCCTCCCAGTTTGGGAGAACTTGTTTAATTTGGTATATTCAGGGAACGCGCGGGTTCTGGAATCATGGGAAGAAGCCATTATGGTACTGATTCCTAAACCATCTAAAGACCCAGGGAAGGCAGAATCATACCACCCGATACCCCTGCTTAATGCAGACTATAAGACCTTTGTCAGCATTCTAGCGGGGAGATTGGGTGAACTGGCTCTCCAGCTTATTCATCTTGACCAGAAAGGGTTAATTCCAGGGAGATCCACGAACTGACCCAGCAATTAATTGATTGCATCGATCTGGCCACAACACGTTCGTTTCCCTTGGCGATAGTCACTCTAGATGCCGCCAAGGCTTTTGATTGAGTTTGTTTGGTTTATCTATGGGAAGATTTGGTGACTATGGGGTTTGTCCCCTATTTTATAACAACGTTGAAAGCCTTATATGAACATTCAACAGCTAGGATTCTCCTTAATGGTTCCCTTACACGCAGTTTCCCGATATCTAGAGGTATACGGCAGGCTTGCCCTATTTCACCATTGTTATTTGATATCTAAATTGAACCATTTGCCCGGAAATTGAGACAGGACGATCAGGTCATCCCTTTCAGTACAGGTACTTATAAAAATAAAGTTGCACTGTATGCGGAAAACCTTGTAATTTTCACCGTGGAACCGGTTTTAACCATTCCCAGGGTAGAAAATCATTAGTGAAGGATTTTGGGGCACTATCCAGATATTTGGTAAATAACGCAAAGACCGGAATAATGTGATGGAGTGTACCAGATTGGAAGGGAGGTATACAGAATGAGCTTAGATACCTTGGAATCAATATTATTAAACCACTGGAGAGAATCCCTCAGTTCAATTTGGAGAGGATAGCAAAGGAGGTTGATACAATACTTTTTAGGTGGAAGAACCTCCCTTTGACTATATATGGGAGCGTGAACCTAATCAAAATGGTTGTACTTCCTAAACTGTCATACCTTTTGAATTGTATCCCTCTGGAGTTTCCCAAAATAATGAACAATAAGATACAGGGGAAATTAATGAGTTTCATCTGGGCATCTAAGGGAGTCAGGCTTGCGTGGAAGAAATTGAGGCACAAGCTGGAGAAGGGCGGCCTGGCCCTTCCAGACTTAAGGATATATTGTATGGCTTTTCAGTTCAAGAACTGTAGCATTCTTCTTGGTAAACCAGGGTTTTGGCATGGGGTGGCTTGTTGGAAGAAATGGTGAAGGAATGGGGTTCTAAAGGTTTTTCTTTACAAGTTTGGGCCAATTATGTTTTTTCTTAAAGTAAAGCTAAAGACTCTAAAGGCAGCACTTATTCGTTGGCTGAAGGTAAGGAAGATACTTGGAAAGGGCACTTCTCGGACTTCTCCCCAATCTGGGACTCACCAGGCACACCTTCAAGATCGGTTAAGTCTTCCATTGAGGAGGGGAAGAATTGAAGTGTGGCGGATCTCCTGACGGACCAGGGTATGGTGCCCTGGGCAGTGCTGGTGGCAAAAACTGGAGATTCCCTCTCAAGAGTCAAGTATCCCCAGCTATCATCAAGGGTGGTGACCAACAGGCAAGAGATTGGTGGCGTGTGGGAATTTGAATCTAAAATACTACAGAATGAGACCCCCAGAAAAGAGGAAGTAGCTGACTGGTATTGGACTTTGTTGGAAACCGAGGATAAGAAGCTAAAAGCTCCATGTGAGATTTGGGCAGATGCCATTCAGATGACGTAGCCGCAATTAATCTGGCAACTTTCCTTAAAGATACTTTTTAAGGTGGTTAAACCCGCAAATTTTAAGAGAAATAATTTCTTCATAATAAACAGGCTCTATTGGTCTCCCCAGAAACTTGCTAAGTTTGTATTAGTACCGACCCCAAGGTGTCGAAGATGCAGCTTGCTAAGTGCTGATGATTTACACATGGTTTTTGAGTGCCCCAAATTACAGGATTATTGGAATGCGATTGAATGCTGTTAATGACATCTTTCAGTTAAAGATAACAATGAGCCCAACACTGGTACTGATGGGGTTGGAGGATATTCCCAGTCAGCCCCTTTCTGCCAATAGGAGACATCTTCTCTTCTATATGATGCTTTTATCTAGGAGGGAGATCTGTAATAGATGGTTAGATCCCCTCCCTCCTCAGGGCTGTAACTGGTTTCAGGCGCTTAGCACTATATGTACAATGGACATAGGACCCCGAAAGGGGCTCTCACAACGTGATCTGGGAAGACTATTTGAGCTGGCATGGAACAACAAGGGCCTAAGCTGATGTCCTATGATTATGCCTGCATGAAACCAGTAGCCAGGAAACTGGTAGTACTGGAACAGCAGGGCTAGTTGTTAAATAGCAAGTGGCCTGGGGGTGGCACAGGTCGTATTCTAAAGCATGGCTTTGCAAACACTGGTGACACAAAAACAACAACATAAAAAACGTACAGTAATATGTGGAACATAAGAAGTACCTGAAACATAAAAAGGCCTGGGGGAGCAAGGGAAAGACGACAAAAAAAAATATTGTGATCCACAGGTATCAGCCCAACCAGTAGGCGCTGTGCAGTTCTAGCAAAGCAGTATGTCAAAAGGACAACCAAACAGATTTTGAACACAAGGTAAAAAGACCATCAAACAGGAGAAGGAAGTAGATTGAAAATATCATCGGGCTATTACTGATTAAGGTAATTCAGGAGAAACCATTTGACATGTTTTTTGAATGAAGCAGTCAATGGGTTGCATCTGATATCGGGAGGAAGGGCCTTCAAAAATGTTGGAGCATTGCCCAGAGAAAGCACGGTTGTAAGTTCTTTTCTTGTTGAATTTAGAAGGTTTCAGTAGTAGAGTATTAGAGCAAGTTCTGACTAGAGCCAGAGAGCTCAAGTTTTTTTTCTAGGTAAACAGGGGTGTTGTAGTGAATAGCTTTGTGCTTCAGCAGGATATCTTGAAATGGATCCTTGCTTCAATGGAAAGCAAGTTAAGTTGAATTAAGTCAGGTGTGATATAGTCATGTTTTTTGGAGCCCGTGATGAGTCTGGCAGAGGCGTTCAGAGTGGCTCTTAGCGGAGCTCAACCAGCTTTAGGAAGCCCAGCCAGGGTCACCAAAACATATGCCAGTTGAGAGATAACTAGGGATTGGACTGCTGACTGGATGACCTCAGGAGGTAAGAAAGGCTTGAATTTCCTAAGAGTGTTGAGCTGATGAATGGCACTCTTAATAGTGGCACTGAAGGTCTGCAGAGTCAACAATACGAGGGGTGCAGTTTATTGCAGAAAGTTGTTTGATCCAGTCTTGCGTAGGTGCCAAGTGTTTACGGGGGAAATAAGGAGGAATTCTGTTTTGAGGGTACTTAATAGCAGATGATTATGCGTTAGCCATTGTTGAGTTTTTAGAAGCGCATCATTAAGAATATATATGTCATCTGGAGAGGAGATCTTCAAATACAGTACAGTGTCATCAGTATACTTATGTTATTGAATGCTAGAGCAGTTCAGAATATCAGAGAGAGGTTCCACGAAGAGGTTGAAGAGCGTGGGCGAGAGTACCGAACCTTGAGGCAAGTGATTGGTTAACTTTGATTCTTTGGGTACGGTTATGTAGGAAAGAGGCAAACCAATTTAAGACAGGGCCAGATAACCCCATCCTATGTTGAAGAAGAGCAATCAAATTTATCATGTTTGATGGTGTCAAATGCAGAGGACAAGTCAAGAAGGATCAGAAGACAAGGAACATTTTGGTCAAGAGATCTTAAGGCGTCATCAACAATGTGAGTTAGAGCTGTTTCTGTACCGTGCCCCACTCTGAAACCTGACTGGTAGAGGTCAAGGAGCTGAAATTTCTCAATGTGGTTGCCAAGCTGTGTGTGAACTAGCAATTTAGCTAAAGTCATGATGCTGGTGATCGGAGGAAAATTGTTGGGGTCAGCTAAGTCAGTATTAGGCTTCTTGGGGATGGGCGTGACTTGTCCCATCTTAAGGCAGTCAGAAATTCTCCACTGCAAGAGAGATTCTTGAATGATCCGGGCCAAGACTGGATGAATGGCCGAGTTGAGATCTTGGCCAAGCTTAGCGGGTACGGGATCACTGAAATAATTGGAGGGTTTTAAAGACACCAAAGAATGTAACAGCTCCGCAACATCTGGGAGCAGGAAATAATTCCAAGAGGCGTTGTTTTTGGGAGTGTAAACTGTGGGGTAGAAAGGTGCACTTACAGCCGTAGGTATCCCAAATGCAAGTGAGCTTAAAGACCGCAAGTTAGGAGCGGCTCGTTGTAGATCCAGTTCAATAATCCTAGACTTTTCCGTGAAGTGAGCTGAGAAGTCCACCTCAATGGGGCTAGGAGTCCTGAGTGCCGAGATAAGATTAGTAGAGTGGTTAGCTTGTTGTTTGATGATTTCAAACAATTTCTTGGGTCAGTTTTTAGCACTGTCAAGCTGAGTCCTGAATTGATCTGTTGTAGCACTGCGAATATGGTTGTTGTAAGCACATCTCAATGTCCTTAACTGATTGGGACTAGTAGTGGAGGGAGAATTTCTCCATCGTCTCTCAGAAAGCCCAAGTTTGCGACGTTCCTCATTAAGGAAATCATTAAACCAGGCCTCTGGATTGTTTGATCGGAATCCTTTATAGTTGCTTCGGAGCAACATAGTCAAGAATACTTTACATAGAGTTGATGTAATGATCCATCAGCTCGTCAATGTTGAGCATGTTAGGGGGAGTTTCAAGAAGATTCTTGCTCATGTTAGATTATTGATGTTGATGTCTCTCAGATTGAGAACCAGCTGTTTGGTTTTAAGCGGTTGATGTTCTCTGAGCAATACCTTTTCCAAGATGTGAAAGGAGATTTGGTGATGATCTGATCAATCACAGGGTATAATGTCATGAAGTTGAATGGTGTGGTCTCTAGCTATGATAAGGTCAAGAGTAGCGCCCTTGTTGTGGGTGGGTCCATTGCAGGCCTGGGTGAAGTTGAGGTCGTAGAGGAAAGCCTTGAAGGAGCAAACTAAGGGATCATTCGTGTCATTCCAGTGAAGGTTGAAATGACTGAAGAAGATATGGTTAGGTTGAAGGACCGAACAAGCGGAAATGGACTCCATAATTTGCTCCATGAAGTGCAGGTTATCGCCAGGAGGATGATATATCCTGTGAAGCACACATGCAATCTTGCCATTGTTCCAGATCTCGGTGACTAGGTGCTTACAGGAGGACATCCGAGCATTTTGAGCCTGTTTCAACATGAGGTTAGAGAGATGGATGCAGGCAATGCCGCCACCCCTGATTTAACAGGTCTATCGCATCTGATTACGTCATAATCAGGGAAAATTAAGATGTTGAGCATTGGGGAGGAGGAGTCATTGAGCCAAGTTTCAGTAAGGATCAGGAGGTCCAATTCTTGTGAGATGATGAGTTCAGAGATATCCGCTGTGTGTTTTACTGCTGATCTTCAGTTGAGAAGCATTGATTTGATATGAGAGTTAGTATTTGCCTCTACTAGGTGAGACGTGGTGATCTGAAGTAAGTTATCCTTATTCATGGGTCTAATGTTAACACTAGGTTCTCTCCCAGGGTCAGAGGAGATAGTTGGTATGTTGCTCGGAGAGTCCGAAGAGCCATTGTCTATCATCATTCAACATCTGAGGCAAGAACCTAAGGGGCCTGGACTGGTGGTTAGGAAGAGGTCGAGAGGGCCAGCGTAGGCTGAGAGGGTTAGTGAGAAAAGACCTTTCCTCTCCTTGCAACATTTAATACTTGCTGGAGGAGTAGGTAGATCAGGCCCAAAGGAGGGATAGAGTTTGCACAACTTCTCAGTCTTCAATGAGCAGTTTAGGAGGGTCTGCAGGTTATCCTTTACAATAAGGAGATCCTGCTTGAGGTCAGCCAATTTCTCCTCAAACAAATGGAGGCTATCAAAACCAAGTACCGGCCCAGAAGAAGATAATGGAAGGGCCCCTTACCCTCACAAAGATTGCATTGGGATTCAGACACCCGTTTGAATTTCGTTATATTATCCCTTGAGGGGGGAGGATTAGCGTAGAAGGTGTCCAGGTTCCGTGTAGGAGGTTTAAGAGAATACTTTGGAGGCTGAATGATGGAGGGCACCTTGACATTATCCTGTGAAATGGGTGTAGAGATAGGAGAGGAGGAAGGCAGTAGAGGGTTAAAAGGTAAGGTACTGGGGTACAATATTGGATGCAGAGTAGGAGAGGAATTAAGATTAGAGTTACTGGCACTTGGAGATGGAAAGTACGGTGTATCAGGGTTGGGGTTGTGAGTATTACACTCATTAACCGTGTTGGGGAGGTATCAGAGCAGATCATAGTGAGTGGGGGGGGGTGGAGGGAGCGGAAATAAAGTGGGAGGGAGCAGGAGGTTCAGCAGTAGTGGGGAGACTAAAATGATATAGACTGGCAGGTTTAGGGTTGAAGATAGGGTTGTAGGGGGAGGAGACAAGGTGGGAGGGCGCAGAAGGTACAGCAATTGTGGTGAGACAAAAATGACCTATACTAGCAGGATTAGGGTTGCTAAGTGTATTTTTAATCCTAATAAAAATACTGTCAAAGTGATTCAGATTCAGGTCAGAGGCTTGAAAAAGGATGTTGCCAGGATTGTAGCTAGATATGGTCAGTTCAGCATTGAGGACTGGAGAAGGAATTATGATTATACGGAACCCGTGGGGGGTTTTGCACAGAGCTTTGTAATGAAGGATATCAGTTAAGGCCCTTCTCCACTGGGCCCTTCTGATTGTGTATAAGATAAGGTCTGTAACCACTATGCCCTTTGATACACATAAAGAGGTATCAGAGATAAGAGTTTCAGGACAGCGTTTTTGTAGATTGTGTTTAAAGGTCTTTGCTGCTTTCTTTGATAGGTTGGGAGGGTAGACAATCTTGAACGTATTAATGCCTACCTGTGGCAGGAAGTTGGAGGAGCGAGTAGTAGGTTGCGCCATGGTGATGATAGTGAGCAGAGTAAGGGGTGAGGAAGGCAATGGTCCGATGTAGTTGAGTTCACCCTAAGTGGGAAGCAGTATACCAATTTTGGGGGGAAAATATTCAACTCTTGTGTTACTGGTTTGACATCACAATGTGCAATATTCACCTCATAGGTTTCAAGTTTGACAACGCTATGTACAAGCATGATCTTGTTAGTTTTAAAGATATCACCAGCGGTATGTGAGCTATTATACTCCTAGGTAAAAAGCAGTGCATAGTACCTTATTGCAACCAGACAATTTCCAAGCAGGCCACATCCCAGGTATAACAAGGTGTACACTTCTAAAATTCTGTAATCCAAGTATATAACTGATTATATACAAATCTCACCAGCACACTTAAGAAATGTTTTAAAAAAAGACACAAGTGATGTATATTATTTAATACATACAATGTTTTTTTTTTTTTTAAATGGTGTATTATGAATATTCAAACTATTATTTTGTTTCCTCTGCATTGAATCTGTTTAAAATGCAGAAAGCACAGCAGCATCTAAAAAGGCCTTAGAAAGCTCGGAAATAGTGTGAATGTGAAAACCTTATTTTCAGCATCCCTTTGTGGATTTATTTCATGTAAATGAAACATTATAATTGTATTGAATTGATTTCCTTCACTGGAACTGAAGCCCTTTTCAAAGACGTGCTCTGTGTGTATAACACACCTGAATACAAACGTACAAGGTCTTTCCATTCTTTCAATGCCCATTTCTTCAGCTGCAGGCTTTACTTTTAAATCACTCATGTAACGACGAAGTGTAAACACATCCACAAGGAGCCGTGCCAAAGGCTGGTGTGTTGTGAATATGATTGATTTCCGTGTAGTTATACATCAGAAAAAGAGTGAGGTGGCTCAAGACATCAATTAGTGTGTCCATGTCAAAAATACATCTATGATTCCTATGCATGAAATTTGGTGGACATTTTACTAAATGCATAGATTCAGGTAAAGCTTTGGGCATTTGCATTATTCTTTCTCCAGCGGATTCTTAGCTCCCTGTCCTTCTGTGAGTATGCCTGAACACCCCCTGCAATGCCCCTGTTTGCTGCTGTTTCCTTCCTCCTGTGAGGTACCTCTTTATGAGGCATATCTAAAAAACTAGGGGCAGACTTTTCAAGGGATTGGGTCGGCCTTGCATCACGCAAGGTGGCACAAGGGCAATATAAGACCCTAAGTGATATTACTATGCCACGCAGAGCCACAAGTCGCTGCATTGCGTTATTATACCCTAGGAAGGTGTTCCATGGCTGGAGTGTGGATGTTCCCATGCACCCACCCATGCTTTTTTTGTGCATTCCCACATTTAATAACACTAGTGAGCCTGGTAATACCTCAAATATGGTATGCCTTTCCAGGGAAGGCGTAACAAGAAGAAATATGTCTATTTCTCCTAATTTTTTGTCTTTCTACGTGTGCATTCTGCAGCACAAATGGAAAGAGGAGAAAGCCTCAGAGGATAGTTTTTGTGCAAGAAGGTGTCCCTTCCTGCACAAAAACAGTCGGGTGCTGCTAATCTGATTTGGGGGGTAGGAGGGGGAGGGTGGGAGAATGTGGGGAAGGAATAAAAAGCAACAAGAAATGTACACTTACATTTCACCGGGCCCAATCTTCTGCTCTCGCGCTGTGCTGGCACTCCAATCCCATGAGCACAGGCTTCCGGACTCCCCACAGAATCCCAGGGCTGCTCCCATACTATTACTCTCAGCATGAGAGAAGCGATGGGATTGGGCAGAGCAGGCTGCTTTTGCACTCTAGCAGGGACTGGGAGCCTGAAGATATTAAAGAGTGCATGTCGGTTTGGCCGGCCATGGACTGCGGGCCAAACTGACATGTGCTCTTTCAGTGCCTACCACTCCTCCCCCTGCTGTGTGAGCTGCATCATGGCCCGCCACGCTCTGCACTCCACGGGCGGAAGTGAAAAATAAAACGACAATAAAACAGTTTTATTGTCAATTTATTTTTCTTTTGTCTGCTGCCTTTAAGCAGTGGGGAGACGTTCCTCCGCCACAGTGGAGTAGCCGCCCCTGGCAGGCACCCTTGCATTGTGGTGCAAGGGTGCCTGCGTTGGCGTTTGAAAGCCATAAGTGCACCAGCGCAGAGAGAGAGCAGGAATGCACCTTATCTTAGCAGATAATGCGCATTCTTGCCCTCTCTATTTGACACAGTGCAGCAAGTTATCTTGCGGCATCAAATGTTAGTCAATCTGCCGCCCTATATCTACAAATGCTCCAGGGCCAGATTGGGAACCAAAAATATCTCTTTCAAAAATGTTCATATCCATTTTAATCCCGCAGGATGCTTGTTCTACTTCAATGGTGTAAAATATCTGTTTATATTTAGGTTCTTTTTCGGAAGAGTCATCTTGAAACTCAGATTGAACTTCTACAGACAGAAGCCCCCTAAATAAACGTTCCCTCCATAAAGGCAGTAAGACTATGCAAATTAATGATATAGTTGATATGCCCTTACTGAAAAGAGCTAACCAATGTCGGCCCTTGACCAGGGTCGAATGTCTGTGTTTGCGACCATGCTTTGAAGGACGATTTTCTGGTATTTAGCATCTAGTGTATATTATAACACTTGTCTGATAAATACCTCAAATTGTAAACAAGTCGAAACGATCATTGTCTGTTCTAGATACACTGCTTTTCCCTGGAATGCAGGACATACATCACTAATTTGGTTGTATTTCTTAATTAAGCAATTGGTCGTTTGTTTTTTCTTTGTATGTGTGAGAATTTTTGTCCTGTGAGAATACATACACTTTGTATGCACTCTGGTGAGACACAGTGATTTATTTGTAACTGATCCTGATGTTTCGGATGCTAGGTTGTCAGTTACGCACGGTCATTATCATCATGTCATATTTGTTTATGCCATTTTGAATGATCACAACTGTATTAACTCTGTCTGCATTCACATAGTCTAGTGTGGCTTTGGACCTAACACAATGTGTTTCTGATATTTCTAACTATAAACTTCAAAATACTGACATTTTGATTTATGTAGTTTTCTTTGCAGAATCCCCTCTTCTGCTTAGATCTCAGGTGTCATTTTATTTACTGTTCTCCTGCATTGTGTTTTTGATGCACACTGGGAGACTGGATCCTCTGTGATCATTAATTGCCAAAAATGCCAAAAATTTATCTGGCGGACTTGTGAAAACACAGTATTTTCTTCTTATCCTTTGAAGAATAGCTCAACTAACAGGCACTCCTGGTAGCTCTTCCCTACATGCATGCGATCCTGAGCAGTCATGTTCTGGTTTCTGTTTTTGACATACATGCAAACGGTTTACTATAGCTGGCACGAGGGTTCAGTGAGCTAATTCTCACTACTAGCATATGAAGTGATATGAAGGTCAAAAGGTTGAAATCCCTCTCAATTTTTTCACAGGCCCTTTAGAAGGATTCAGACATGTCAGTCTTTCCCTAAGGTTCTGCTTCAATTCAAAATGTAGATGAGTAATTGTTGGCATTTGCTACTCCATCAGTGCACGGAATACCCAGTCTATCGCCTCGTTGAACATGCTAACAAGAGACATAAGGCTTCAAAAGAGAACTAACAGATCTGCCTTCCTCGAGTAAGATATATTGGTCATGAAGTCTCAGCTAGCAAGCATCCCTGGTCGTCTGAACTCAAATTCCACCCAAATATGTACCTTTCTGGGAATAGTTGGGTACTGTAGACATGGTATTTTGGGCTACGTTGAAATTGCAAAGTCTTGGCAAGCATATGCCCAAAGAAATAACCCTGAGCCCCTTACAGTGATCTAGTGAGCCAAAAATGCATTTGTAAAAATTAAACATGCTTTGAGTTCTGCACCCAGTTTAGGCCTCACTGATTATGCGAAACATTTTATTTTATATTGCCATGAATTTAATAGAGTTGTGCTTGGAGTGTTGGTAATTCGGATCAGAAAAAGACCATGGTTGGTAACTCCTCAACTCTGGACCCAGTTGTGGCTGAGCTCCCGCCCTGTATACAGTCTGTGGCAGCAGCTGCAAATCTTGGTACAGCATATGAAATATTGTATTGAGTTCCTCTAACTGTTACTGTGACCCATTCTGTGGTTGTGCTCTTTCTCACTATAAAAATCCAGCATCTCTCCAGAGCAAAAATGTTCATATTCATTTGCTTGTTCTACTTCAATGGTGTAAAGTATCTGTTCATATTTAGGTTCTTTTTAGGAACAGTCTACACATGCTGTCTCCATGGAAAATATTGTAGCTGTCTGCTTCCTATATTACTCTGCTCTGTTGTTCTTTTATAAACCCTTCTTTTCTGATGCACATCAATGACGTCGGGATCCTCATGATTGTTTCCTTGTTACTGTCCATGTTAGCATCCATTATTGATGTGATTGTTGTACCAATTATTGACTGTGAGTTAATATACTCTGTTGATGGATCATGTCTCAGAAAGGATGAAGGTGTCCTAGTTCTGTATGCACTGTATATAAAATGGTGGAGCTGCGACCTACCAACTATGAAATCATCTCAAGTTGCTGAGCTTATTGCTCTCAACTGACCCTGCATCCTTGCCAAACGCATTCAAAGCACATTTTTGGAGCGATTCACAACTTTGGGCTCACATGGATGCAAAAGGGGTCCTTGACCTCACCTTGAACCCCTATTAAAGACAGCTAATATGTCCAAAATCTTTTAAATGATTTCCAATTACCAGAGATGTTGGCAGTTGTGAAGTGCGCTACACACCAGAAAACTCATGATGATTTTTAAAGTAGCAATGCCCTAGACCACTGGACCATTGGTCTTCAGACTGTGGGGCACGCCCCCCGGGGGTGGAGGGGAGCGGCATCGTTCCTGGGGGGATGCACACTTCATCTGAATATTGCACCTTCCATTGTGTACTTTCCAATGTCGAAAGTACGGTCCTTTCCATATCCAATGGAGCTCTCTGATTGGAGGATACCAACAGAGTAGCTAATTATAAGCCAGTACCATTAGTCATGACGTTGCACCAATCACAGCGAGAGCAGCTCTGAGTAACTGGTGTGTGAATAGTTGTATCTGTCTGTCAGTTGGTGTCTAAGTGGCTGTATGAGTGTGTGAGTGGGTACGTAAGTTTCTGTATGGGTGAGTGATTGCTTGTCTGAGTACCTCTATGGGTGTCTGAGTGTCTGTGTTGGTGGGTGAGGGTGTGTGTGACTGCCTGTATGGATGAGTGAATGGCTTAGTCAGTGGCTGTATGGGTGAGTGAGTGAGTGTGTGTGAGAGGCTGAATTGTTTTTTTTATAACCAATTAAAATATTTGTTTCATTATTTTTTTAGCTGGTCCCATTCCTGAGATACTGTATTAAGATTTCAATCTTTACTCTGGTTTTCTACATATGACAGCTCAGACTGCCACAGTGAAAAATAGCTTTTGAGTGCTATGCCATGTTAACATTAAATGTATTCATGTTCTGTTTTTAAATGCCATGCACCTTTTATTATGAGTTACAAGGCCTACATAGGGGTGACTTAATAATATATAAAATTGAGGTTTTGACCTGTCAAAATAGTTTATTTTGACAGGTTGAATTTAAGTGTTTACACTGCTATTGTCAGCCTATAATGGCAGGCCTGAAACCATGTTTCCACTTCCTCAATAGAGGAGAGCACAATAGGTACTGTAGTCCACGAGTAGCATTTACCTTCTATCTTTGTACCATATACTAGAGATTTCTTAGCAAATTAAATATACCAATTAGGAATACACCAAATTAACCATGTTGAAAGCGGGAGCACAGGCACTTTAATTTTGGTTAGCAGATCTAAAGTTGCAAAATATAAGATCTCGCAAAAGGCGAATAATCAGTGGTGACCATGCAGAAAAGGTGGGCCTTCTATAAAGGTCGCAACCCCAGCCAAGAGTTAGAGTAGACTAATGAATACCTTGATGAGCTTCCCTACTGAATAATTTGCTGCCTTTACCTAACTTGTGTGTTCTATGCTCCTCTAAACCTACTTGTATCCCTATGTCTATATCTCACCCATCCCCTATTCCCTGTCAATGGAGAATCCTTCTTCTCACCTGCTGACTCCAAATGTGAGGTGACTAATCATAGCTTGCTCACCGGTACACCCCAGTAGGCAGACAGCATCACCACGGCCAACAAGGTTATATGGCCCATTCTGCCCCCTCGATCATACTTCTGTCCCCACGCCAGGGAAAGTGTAGTAAATTACTTGTCTACTGTTCTCCACTTTACTGCTCTGCTAGAATGTTCCATGACATCATAGAATGCCTGTGTGCCTCTCTGGGTTAGAGTGTCAGTTGGTCAACTCAAGCTGAGCTGTTGGGAGCTTGCTCCTGGTGGGGCTATCGCTGTATCATCTATCTTCTCCTACCATCCTGACCACCTATGCTGGAACCAAGCTACTAATAAAGAAGTAACCTACATGTACAGATGGACTCTGTATCTTCCTTACAACAGAAAGCTCTGCCCAAAAGGCTAATAACCAACAGATACCAGTGTCAGTTATGTGTCAGGAACAAGGTCCGACTAACCACTGCCAGTTGGAGGGTCTTATTTTTTAGTTTGCTGTTCTTTCAGAACCCCTGACCCTCTGGTCATCCCACTCTGAATGGGATCCACCACCTATCCCTCACTCCTCGTCTGGGCCTCTGTACTATTGGCTTAGGGGAAGCTCCCCTCAGATTCTGTACTTTTGAGATGGCCTATGTGGCCTCCCCTCTTGGCTCTTTTCTTGCCAGTGGGTTTTCTTTACCAAGGAGGCTGTTGATGCACATCTGGAGATTGACAATGACCCTCTGAAAATGATGAGTACCCCCTTCCATTCTTCCATTCTAAGAATGTCATGGACATAGGGTAGACATTCTCCGGTCCATGAGCCTTTATTACCATAGCGACCTGTCCTGGCAAATAGTATTATGAGGAAACCAGCCTTGTTATCACCACAGTCTGGCTGGTACAGGTATCCTGCAGAGCAATGACAGGGACCTCATTCACTGTGTTTTCTCGTAAGTGGTGCCGAACCTCCTCAAGGATCATCAGCTTAATTTCTGTGCCCACCTTCCAACTAACGTATACTAGGGCATGGTCTATCCTCTCCTCTTGGGAATAACCCTCCCCTAAGGCTACATTAGCCCCCCCTGTGGGCTGCCTGCCTGCAGGGGGGGGGCTTCATGGAACATACAGAGTCCCTCTTCCTGTACCTATACTGGAGATAGTCATAACACTAGAGTGGGTGGAAGGGCACCTTGGGCTTAAGCCCATCAAAACCTTACCTCCTGTGCTCTAACGAGGTCTGGGAATCCTTCCCTTCAATACACTTTTTGGGCCCTTTTTGGAACATCTCTGCATTATCCTGGCCTTTTCCTTACCTCTGTGGAGGTGCGCCTGATCTCCCCATTCCTGTACTCACTCTCAGGTACCTTTTTTGACCCTCTGTTTGTGATCCAGCGGTAATCTTCCTTCCCAAACTCCCTGAGGCACAGTGAGCTTCATGCTTATTAGGGGCTGGCCCAACTCTGTAAAATAATTGCTTAAAATTTGCTGTCTTTTGGTAATTACATGTTTTTCTGTACTTAATTGGTAACTGTAGAATGTTAGCTTAAAGATGTCAAAACTCCCTACAACAAAGCTTCCCTTTAGTTGGGAGCAGGTGGCTTATGAACTGGAGAACAGAACTTTTTACAAACACTTTCAGGTTTTTTAAATGGACGCCAAGAAATATACGTAAGAGGGCCCCTGAAAAACTAGATAATAGGGGAGGAGGGCAGGGGAAAAAACAACATAAGAAATAACAGAACCTCCCCCAAATATATTTAAGTCGGTAATAACTCCCACAAATGATAAGTTAGTGCCTCATTCAATCACAGGGACATAGAAAAAACTTTTTAAACCATTTTATTTTTTATATAAACAAAAATGTAAAAATAGGACTGATACAATAAACATAATTTCAATATTTAACACATAACAGAGAGCCAAGTAACGCCCACAGAGAACATTATTTTAACCGAGATACATTTTTAAACATACAAATAACACAAAAATGGACTTAATATATTACCATACTACACATGAGACATATACAAAAAACAACATAGAGACAGGCCACCTAAAAAGAAAAAATTCTCAATAGTAGCACAAGTTATTCATATCAATGGTAAGTACAACAAAAGCGCCGACGCGCGTTTCGGGGTGGACCACAGAGTCCACTAATTCCTTCGTCAGGGCCAAAAGTAGATAAATAGAACAATCTGTGTTTTCATCAATCAGTCTTGTTTAGTGCGTTAAGACAACGTGGAGAGCGAGGCTTAAAGACAGGGCTTCTTGGCAACCCAGAGCATACTCAAAATGAACTCTGTAAAAGGAATGAATGTAGGACAAAAAGGTGACAGAGCCAATGACAACTTTGCATCTATCTTGCTACTAAGCTTACTTTATACCTTTTTGCAAGTAAGTTTTATTTGTTCCACGGGTCTGCTTTATTCTATTATTTATTGCAGGACCCATTGTATCAGTCCTATTTTTACATTTTTGTTTATATAAAAAATAAAATGGTTTAAAAAGTTTTTTCTATGTCCCTGTGATTGAATGAGGCACTAACTTATCATTTGTGGGAGTTATTACCGAGTTATTACCGGGAGGTTCTGTTATTTCTTACTTTTTAAATGGACGCACCAGAGGAGTATGTTTCATAGATTTCGGTTGAGTGACAGCAGAAGGGTTTTGGAATACTACTGCCACTTGAAAAAAGAAGAGTGCTGCAGGTATGAACAAATGTCAATTTGATTCAATTTACCAGTTGTAATTAGTTACTTGTTTTTAAGTCAGGAAAGTGCAGGTATTTTAATTTGTAAGTGATGTTAGTAATTTAAAATATAGGGAACAATGTAATCAGGTGCTAGGGATTTTGTTTATTTTTTCCAAATACCGTGTAAAAAGTAGAAAAAAACATCAATGACTCTTGGTCTGGCTGTAATCATTGCTGATTTGAAATTCATAATTACTTTTGCAGGCATTTTGCTTTTATTGTCCTCCTTTATAGTGAAAAATGTGCTATAGGTAGTTGCTTGCTGGTCCGGTATCAATGCATAAATTAAGGGCATAGGGGCTGTTTATGAGTCTGGCGGTCCATGGACAGCCATATTTGCGGGGGCATGGTGGTGGAAGGCTTCTGACCCCCCTATTAGGACCAGGGTGATCGATCTTCCCTATGAACACCGCAACCGCAAGCGATCAGAGATCCCTGGCGGTGGAATGGCAGTCTTGAGGCTACAATATGCTTGGCGGGACCACTGTGGCCCCGCCAAGCATATTATGAGTTTCCTTACCGCCACACTGTTCATGCTGGTGCGACTGCCATGAAAAGTCTGACGTTCAGGAAATAAAGGGGACCATGGCCCTCTGGTGCCTTGTCATATGGATGCACACCAGTACCTGCATGGTATAGACTGCAGCAGCCCATGCCGTGCAGGCACTGCCTTTGATGTTCCCATTGCAGTGCCTATTTTATAAGCACTGCCCTGGGAACACCAAAGAACAGCCCATAAGATAGGATAAAACTTCTGATCTGGTGGGCAGTTCATACACTTGTTTGAGAGTGCGGTAGCAGGGCGGTCCCACTCCTGCATCGCCAAACTCATAATAAGGCCCTTAGTATTGGTATGTATATTACTTTGAGTAGTGTATATTTGGTTGAATAGATGTTGGGTTAATTCAAAAGTACCATCCATCATCCAAATACCATTTTTTGCAAGGGTATGTAACTTGTGGAGGGTAGCCAACATTAGTATTATATTTTTAATACGATGTTTGTTACCATAAAACAAGAGGGGCTCATAGTTATACATTTCGGTTAGGGGGTCTGGGATTTCTAGGTCACTACGTTTCAAAGTGGAGAAGTGCTACTTTATTTGCTTTTATTTATAGCATATTAAGCACTACAAATTTGAGGATAGCCAGTGCTTAATTTGTGCCGGTGCTTCCCGGTGCTTAGCACCGGCACTTAAATCTCAGGGCCGGGTCTACACTCTAGACGAGCCCACATGCAAATGAGCAATAATTGCGCATTCTCAGAGTAGTTGCAGTCTCTCCCCATCCCTGTGAAGAGCTGATATCAAACATCAATGCATGCGCGCGTAATGTATTTTAAATCTGCCGCTCAGCTAAATGTGAGCCACACACCTCATATTACAGCCAGAAACTGAAACTGCGGTTTTGTCTTGACGTAGGTCACGTCACACCCCATTTCCATTTAGCAGTCATTCATTGGTAGCGTGCAAGCGTAATGCACTACCAATAACGATTGAAAAATATAATATTAGCCAGGCCCCATCCCTCTTTGGTGAATCGTGAAGTTTGTTCCCCAAATTGGACCAATCAGTAGTTGTTTTTACCGGCGGACCGCCCAGCACACTGCGCAGCTACATACATCATTATCGCGGGACAGAAGCAATCCGCGGGTCGTGAAGCAGGCCTCCTCCGTCGCTGATTTATTTAAACTAAGAAGGCTCTCCCGAAGTCCAGGTAAGAAATAAATCCCATTGACCAGCGTTATATTTGTCTACAATCCAAGCGTTGAAATATACGATCATGCTAAATAACGTTTAATAGTGTGGGGTCCAGGGCTGCAGATATTCCTGTACTGCTGCTGGCTTTTAACTTTGCAGCGAAATCTTTCTTTTAAGTTAAAAGCCAGCAGCAGTGGCAGAAGAACTGCAGCCGTGGGCCCCACACGATAAAACGTGATTTTGTATAATGAGAAATTTGAGTGCTTTGTAGACAAATATAACACTGAACAATAGTACACAGCTGATGGCAGAAAAGCAAGACTATCTGAACATGCTATTAGACGAAAAATTGCCTTGAGTTGCAGGTTTAGGTAATATTGTTTTTCTGTAATCAGTTGTGTGCCATTGTTCAGTGTTATGATATACAAAGCATTCAAATGAGTGGAGTGGAGAAGTTAACTCAGTTGATTAATCAACCATTGATGCTGGCAAAGTGCAACCGGAAGATCACAGGGTTGGATTCCAACAGATGCACTTAGCCTTTCATCCTTACTTCTGTTATTTAAGCCTTGAAACTGGACTACTAATGTTCGCCATATAAATATATCATTTATCGTTGCTGCTGTCGTTTCAAAGTGAGCTTCTCAAGGTGAAAGTTGTCCTGGCTAAGATAAAATATTGACTTATTAGGGCTGCACAGGAAGAAGAAATAGTGCTGTTTGTGATACAGCTCAGCATTTTGTATCAGAGGACTCAGCTGCAAAACAGGCTTTTTATGAGTGAAGTGGGGGTGAGGGGTGATTCCTCTCAGCCTCCCCTGTGAGTACAGGCCTTAAAGGCACAGTTGTTACATCGAGCCGCCAGGTCAGCCTTCAGTGGTTGCTTCCGTTCCAAGTCACCGCAAAGATGCGCCTGATCACTGCCAGAAGACACTTTGAAATGACTGTGACTAATCCCTGCCTCCCAGGCCATTGTTATAGCTTTGGGGGCCTGTAATACTATGAATTGTCACACTTGTAAGAGTGTGATGGTTAGTAGCTGTGTTTCTACTGCCATTGGCAGGTGGACGGGGCACTGTGTGGTGCAAGCTGCAGTGGTCTCCCAACGGGAGCCCCGGCACTTATTTGTTTACAAATTAAGCACTGAGGATAGCAGGCATTTTTCAAGCAACTTGAAGAAGTTTTAGTTTTTTTTACACCACCCTAGGACTGCACCGCAGGGCTCATTAGATGTGTTTGCTAGGCTTTTAATTTGTTGTAGATTTTTCCTTACTTCTACCTAGTTGCAGAGGCAGAATGGTATTGCTGTGAGGTCTGTTCAATATATATCCCCAGAGTAACCGCTCTGCCTTTGCAAAAAGGTGAGAAGTAATTAACACACTTCCAATGAGCCCCGGGTGCAGTATGCCTGTCTTTTCAGTAAAGATACCTCTTGTGTTCCCACATTTTAATAAAATGAATGGTCTCCATTCTACAAAATATTTAAAATATCTAGAAACTATTTTTTTTATTATTGCCATATAAAGAATTTTCCTAAATGTTTATTTTTTCAATCTGTCATTGTTTTGTTTATCTTGTGATTTGATGTTCAGTTTTTGAAATCCTATGGTGTTAGTTTATCACTTTATTTTATTAATTAAAACTGTAGTTATTTAGGGCCAGATTTACTATTCTTTATTGCAACACAATGCGGCAAGATACATTGCTGCGGTGCTTTGTGTGAAAGGGAGAGAGCAGAAATGTTCCATATCGGGTAGGTGCACCATTTTGGTACAAACCCAGGTTTACCCACTTTAGTAAATCTGAGTTTGTGTAAATATACATGGGTAAATGCATGGGAACACCCATGGAATGCATACCAGACGCAGAGTGATGCAAGGCAGTTCATGGGTTTGCGCTGCTTTACTCTGTAGCTGAAAAGTGACAACCAATACTTGACGCAAGGACAATCCAAGTGCTTAGTTAACTGGCCCTTAGCACTTACATTAAAAAAAATATCGAATTTAACATTTAGCCTTGTGTATATTACCTTTTTTTCTAAATGGTTGTGAATATTGTTATGCCACTGAAATGTGTCAATTATCGCCTTTATTTTTTCTCTGTGAGTCGATTGTAGTTTTCTGTAATTTCTCTGAAACATTATATTCATTATGTAATTGAGTGTGTTATTGTTACAATTTTAATTGTTCTATTTGATTATTAATGGGAAAATATTGGTTAATTTCTATGAATGTTCCTGTTTCGAAAACAAATAGAAGGTTATTTAATTATTCTTTATTAAGAAAAAGGATTTTATTTTAAAAAGCAGTTTTCAGTAGTAATGTGAAAGAAAAGAATGCTCCATGGATTGCCAGACAGTGGGATGTCTTTCCATTAAGGAAAAAGGCAGTTTAAGCTTAAATATTTGGCAGTATTTGTTTTGTAAATTTATTAAGTGTATAGTGGTTTTACATGTATACTTAGTCAGCTGCAAAGGCAAATGTCTTTTATTCTGTATAGCTACCTCTTGCTAATGCATCCTCTCAACAGAGCCGTTACCTTAGGAGTGATGATAAATGGGGGTCCATTGCTTTATATGTGTTTTGTGGAGATACATCTTTTAAAATATGTTTCAAAGTGTATATTTTATTTTTGATTTACTTATGTCTGAAATATGGTTTATTTCTGTGAAAATATTTTGCCAAATATATAGACGTTCTCAATTATGAGCAACTGGGTGCTATCATTGTAGGAGTCTGTTGTATTTTGATTATCGTGAAAATATTTAAAATGTTTCTGGAATTTTTCAAATGTATTCTTAAATTGATAAATAATATTAATTTAAATCTGTGCATGGTAAAAAAAATAGTGTGTTAAAATCTTGTGTGGCAAATATAATTTAAACAGGATTATATTAAAATGTGTGCTGAAGTATGCCATGAGAGCGAGAACAACTGCACGGTGAAGAACCACGTTGTAAATGTATGCGAGGTACCGACTGACATTCCATGGCAGCTGTGGCACAGAGCAGATATGATTTACTGAGGGCAACGTGTAAAGTATTTATGCAGTGCTAAAACTATAATAAAGTCAAAATGCAAAACAATAAAAAAAAATCCCAAACTCAGTTAGAAAGCGAAATTAAACGAGATAACTTTGCTGAACAAACTGACACCGAAATGACAAAAATCCTATAGGGGGAACTGGATATATGGATTTGTATATATGTAAGTACACAGTTATGCTCTAGGGGAGGAATAAAACACGAGATGGGACTAGGACTGTGAACCACATTAGAAAATATGAAGCTCTGTTTTTTACTGTATTTACAACATATCATGCCCTTAATATACCACGCCGTGGCACAGCGCTTTCCTTTGTTGCTCCGGCTATGAAAATAAAATGAGATCTAAAAATGCTAATTAATGTGTTTCCTGTCCTGTTGAAATAGCACAGCTACTCGTATTCAATCAGTTTTACTGAATATTTCCACCCCTGCCCCCACTCCACAGCCAGCATTTGCTAAGTATCTGAGACCAAATGGAAGCAATCCTTTTGCCTCTCATACTTGTTATGTTTCCATTAGTTATGCCATCACTGAGTGGTTGATGAAGTAAATAAGTGCAGTTAGGTTCCATTGATGCTTTTATTGTGGAGTCCCAGTGTTGAGCTAAGGCTCTGAGGTATGCTTCTGTGCACGCTTGGTAGATGGTTCATGAAAAAGGAAATTACCAAACAGATGGGAGCTTCATTATATAAAGTATAATTGTAGACAAAGTTATGTATTTGATATTTTGGTCTTGTATTCTCATGGTCTATGGAAGCTGTAGTACATTTCTTTTCATAAACAACATAAAAAGAATTCGTTTTATTTCAGATCACCAGTAATATTCATCTTGCTTAAGTTAGGTAATTTTATCTTAGATTGGAATTTTAAAATCTCAATTGCATATGCATTTGATGTGTGCAATCACACTGATTAAAATTCACGAACTTACCCTGCCGGTGCACTCAGCCAATACTCTATTTATAAAATGTCAACATTTGCTAATGCGCATGAGCCATCTGTGCCACTGATACTTTCACTGAGCCATGACGCTACTCTCACGAGCTTGACTTATTTTCCCCATGCAGCTGATGAAGGACTTCTTAGTTATGAAAGGTATCCCTGATGAAAGAGCATCTCTTTGTCTGGTCTTTGCCAGGACCTTTTTATTTTACCAAAATGATGTATATAATATACTTAGAGGGCGGTTCAGCCAGCCCTCTTCATCCATTGTGTCATTTATATATTTTTTCTACCTTACTAAAGGATTCAATATGGGCAGTAGGTCAGCCCACCTCTGCCATAGACTAGCTTCTTTGTGAGCGACCACATTCAGCCTTTCTACAAGGGTGAGATCCGAACACAAAGTAGGTCCCTTCAGTGCCAAGGAGTATAATGACACTGTGTGGTTTTTTAAACGAAATAATATGTTTAGCCATTATTTTTAATGTTGGTAAGGGCCTGGCAGATCCCCCGACATTAACATTTTACAAAAACAATGACAAAGCAAGCAGTGACCACCCAAAAGGCTGGCAGCCAACGCCAAACCTATTGCTTGCCACTGCTTGTTTGTTTTTTTGGTAGCATTTTCTCGTATGAATGGAGAGCAAAGCCAGTATTGTTTCTTTTTACATCTCTTACTTTTTTCACTTGAGGTAACAATGGTGTCACCACGGTGTAACAGGATACGTTTAATCATCTCCGTTTTTTAGTTTTAAAAGCAATGATGGTGCTATGACAAGTAATGTTTTAATGTAATGCTTGTAAACATAGTGGCCAAGCAGGGGTGACAAGGAAGGAAAATTCAACTCACCCACTGGTTTGGCAGTGAAAGACGATATCATTGGAATGCAGATGGCCTGTTGTGTCCTAGGCCAAGTGCCACTGTGCCCGATGCACTGTTGATAGCTACACACCACTGGACCTCATATACAAATTAGCTGAATTAGTCAAAAATGCTATTTTTACTACGAACTGTGCAATGGAAGTAGGCCAGTGCTTTGTGTTGTTGGATTAGGAATTCTTTCTGCTTTGCAAGTTTTGGACCAATTCTTGATCCCGGGACAGATGCCATGATAAGGCAAATGTGTTTGTCCCTTGTGCCAAAAGTTATGTATGTGTGAAAATAATTTCAAATAGTTTCATAAGTGCAGTACCTAAAATGCCCCTCTTGGTCTATCATTTGTATGGGACCTTTTTTGAGGCGGAAATAACTTAATTGTGTGGGAATTTGGTATGCAAATTACAGAGTAACTGCTAAACTTTGCAAATGACTTGCCACAACTCATCTGTCAGATCCTTCATCTCCCATCCCTCTGTGATGTAAACTGCAAGCTTGTTCTACTCTAGATTATTCATATCAGAAAAATGCTCTGAAGTCCTAAAAGCTTATACATTACCATTACCATTGAAGTAGTCCTTGCATTCCTGCAATAAAATGTGCCATCTTTTTCAGAGTGTTTACCTTTGTTTCCTGCATCAACATGGCATCAGAAACTTTGTTTTTTTAAAGACAGTCTAAATATATCTGGACATGTCCATATGCGGGAAGGCCAGATGACAAAATGTGGAAGGCGGGAGGGCAGTGTTGACCTGCCATACCTGACCGTAGTGAGAGAGACAAAATACCCTAGAGCTGAGCTTGAACATTAAATGCCCTCAAGCTCATGTTTGAGTAAGTGTTGGAATGTGCATGGATCACTGTCTCCCTTGCTCCAGTGTGTGGAATGCTGGTTTTGTCTGTTCTGCCAGTCACTTGACATAAGATAGAGGTTGAGTTATACTACAGTCGTCATGCTCCTCCTGGTGTAGTGTGTCCTTTTTTTTATTTATTTCTTGATTGGCGGGTAAATTTATATTAAAATCGCCGCAGATGATAATTGGAAGAGGCCACTCAGCCAATTCATTATTCAGATAATCAAAAATTAGAGGGTCATTAGTAACACTGCCGTAAACCGTACATATGGTGATGGGGACACCATTTTCCCTGCGGCATTCCGTAATGACCTACCTCCCATTTTGATCAGCAGATGTATTTATAAATTTAAGTGAACCTTTGGCATTTAATATTGCCACCCCCCGTGTCCTGGCACTTTGTCTTGTAGCCCCAATTACTGTAAAATCGAGTGAGCCTAGTAGGTGTGTCTGTGTCCTATTGATATGTGTTTCCTGGAGGCATAAGATGTCAGCTTTAAGTAGTCTAAGCGCAACTGCAGTATTACAATGTTTCTTTGGATCGTTTAGGCCACACACATTAATGGTTGCTATACGTAATTTACTCATTCAGTCCATGAGGTTGTGCCGATTCACTTGACCCCGACCAAATAATAAGAGAAAAAAAAAAAAAGTAAAGCCGATACTCTTGGTGCCAACCCCTTCCCCTTTCCACCCCATTGTGGCCCTCTCCCCACCCAAATCTGCCACTGAGACTACCTGGCTCTGCCAGAGCCAGGGTGAGCGCATCTGAGCAGTCAGGACCCCATGAGCCCCCCGATCCAGCTCCCTTCCTAAGCTGAACACCCCATTTGTGCTGAAATCATTTCCCCCCCCTTTTTATTATGTTAATTTTACTATACTAATGCTACCTCCTTTAAATGAACCCCCTTCCCTTTAAATTGTTCTATGGCATTCTAGAGGCATACTAATAACGTTTCTAAGAGGCATTAATCTATGAACATTAAGGTTCTCTTTTTTTTTAATGTTTATTTGTGTCTTTTGTTGACTCAGTAATCTCCTGCAGGTAGGATTGGGCCTGAATTTCAGAGGTGAAGCTACGCGTGACTACCTTGTAAATAATTTTTAGGCGTGCCGGATTCTGTAAGTATACCGCTGCTCCTGCTTGTTGGAAGGGGGCAAAGAATTGTCTTAACCTCCACCTACACTGCACTGTAACATGGGCAAAGTCAGGCCTGGTGAAAAAAGTGACTCCATTGAACCCCCTCTTGCTTGTTGGTCTTGCTAAATCAAAAAGTGTCTGGTGTAGGAGAAAGTTACCAAAAAATACTAACATGGTATGAGGGTACTGCGCTGGAGATTGGAGACGTTTGGAAGGTGTTAATGGGAAGCGGTGTACTCGCTGTATCTCTTTCTCCAAGTCCAAGCACTGCAACTCGGTAAATGCGCCTTTCAGGAGTGAAATCATATAGGCCCTGGGGTCGTTCCCTTCCACCCCTTCAGTGATCCCAAGAAAGCGGAGGTTCTTACGTCTCATTCTGTTTTCTTGTTCCTCCAGCTTCATCATTAAGTCCTTGACTATACCTTCATGTTCTTCTCCCTGTACTTTCAGGGAGGAAACGTCTTTCTCAAGATTCTCCGTGTGCACCTCTACTGACTTCATTCTGTCAATTTCTGCGCAAGTGCGTCCCACTTTCCTTATTGCACCTTGTATTTTTTGTGTGGCTTGTCGATTTTTCCTGTTGTCTGACTTAACCTCTTCTTGGAAGCTCTTGATAGAATATAGAACTTCTGCCAAGGTGGGATCGTCCTTGCCTCTAGCGTTATTGTCCCCTGAATCACACTTGAGTGAAGAATTGCCGCCAGAACATATGGTACATTCTGAGGGAGTCACCAACTGAGACGATGAATAGTCCCACCTGAGTTCGGGATTGCTTCCATGATCCGAATTTCCCCCGCTCTTGCGTCTGCTCTGCCTTTTCTTTTTCCCCCATGATTTCTCATTTTGTGCCGTGGCATGCCATACTGCCTCTGAATCCGTACTACTTCCCCAGTCATGTCCTTCTCCATCACTGGATGTAGATAGCCCAGTCTCATACATTTCAGATTCATCTGTCACAGAAAGAGTTTTGTCCCTTTTGTCTGGTGTCATTGCCTGCTGATATGACACACCATCAGGATTCCCTTGTGGTATGTCATCCAATTTTGGAGGCTCCTTAGCCATAGATTCTGTTTCGGTTGTTCTTATGTCTGGGTTTAGAGGATTCGCTAAGAGGCCATTCTCTGCTTGCTCAATCCCGACATCGATATCTTCTGAAGCTGATTCCCCAGCTACATCTGAGTTTTCTTGTGGTGCAGGGCTTATTATAACCGGAGCTGTGTTTAAAGCTGAGATTGCTATTGGAGTTTCCAGATCATTCGGTAAAATCACTTGGGCGTCTTGAGGGAAGCCTTGAAATATGGTCCCGTCATCTTGCAGGGGCTTGCCTTGCCAGCCCTCATATGGTGGTCTTCCAGCAAGCTCAGCGCTTGGTACCTTTCCTTCACTAGACCCAAAGATGTGAGAGATTAGAGGCTGAGAGCTGAGTAATTGATTAGTATCAGGGCTTTTTTTTTTTATTGAGTTCTCTTTACTTGTTTGGGCGCTAAGTCAATCCTTGGCTTTAAATGGGATTCAGTGTGTTTTCAGCATATTAGCGCTTGTTTGGTGTCAGCTTGGGGGTCAGATCGGCGGAGCTCCATCAGGTAGCCGCTTACTCAGTCGCCATCTTGTCTCGGGCTACCAGCCTCCATCAGGTAGCCACTTATTCAGTCGCCATCTTGTCTCGGGCTACCAGCCCCTGGTGTAGTGTGTCCATGGTGTTTCTAGGATGTCACATCCCAAAGAACTGACTTGGATTATGTGTAAGAAGCCTATCTGTATACCTGCAACTGCGAGGACCAACTCCTCTGCATATTCGTGATGACAAACGTTCAAACTGGAGTTATAACTGAAAAGAAAACAAGTATAACGTCCATTAGAAAAAGATGAAATCAATACCACACCAGTGCAACTGTATCATCTGGCAGCCCCAAGGTCAGTTTATCGTAACAAAGGTAAGTTACCTACAGCCTGCATGACAAGCCGTTGGCTCATTAAGGGCCTGGCAGCTGTACGTGCAGGTCTCAGTTTCTCATAGGGGTTGCGGATGTCAGTTTGGAAGCTGTTTTGACATGGCCTCTGTTGCTGCTGTCCTGTTTGTTAGTCAGCAGAGAACAGGAAGATGTCTACAGTGGATTGCCAGAACCTAACAGGGGAAGTGTCCACAAATCTGCATACAATGTCATCCCCTAGATCCAAGATGTGTAGGTGCTATTTTTTTCTCTTTGAGGATGAGCATTGGGACATAAAACATTTGAAGCACCAGTTCAGGTAGGAAAATATTTGCCCTTTTTTTTCCAACTCCATTTGCTCAAAGAGGTAAAGACATCATGCCCTTGACGTTTGCCATCAAGGAACTGTCAGTTTTTCAGTGCATGGTGTGCAAGGACGGCTCAACATTTATGCAGATTTTATTTTTTACAAAAGATCATCAAATGTATTCTGCTCGGGCATTCCTTAGCTTGCTTTCTTTACTTTTTTCTGATTTGATGCTGCTGCCCCACACTCAAATCATCTTGATAACATGCTAAAGAGTTGCTGGGCTTTTGAAAGTGCCCTAGGGATGTCAGCCGGTATGAATGCTGAATCTGTCACAAATTACTTGTTGTGTAGTGAGCTTTACGTCATGATTCAGGGGTAGTGATGTAAATGTACCTTTATGATGTTGCATAGAATGGTGGACACTGTTAAGAGGCTAATGACATTTTTACCTGGAGCTGAAGTTGAAAACTGTTTGCACTTTACCAGTGAGCTGTTTTATCTGAAAAAATTAACTTTAATCTCACATTTGTTCCACATACTTTAAATGGCAATCAGTGAAATATACGTGATTTGACACTGAGATATGTTGAGGTGGATCTGTCTAATGTGGATGGTATCATCAGTAGACATCAGTTTTTGCAGATAAAGTGGGTCAGGCAAAAGGATTTTCCCACCATATAAAGCTGAAAAAAGGGGCTGTCCCGGTGCAACACAAAGTCTGCATTGTACCTTTAGGTGTGTGTCCACAACTAAAACAGTATTTTAATAACTTATGTGCTGAAGGTATTTTTAAGCCTACTAACAGTTCTGAATGGATTTCAGCTGTTGTTATACCTTCAAAAACAAATGGTGACTATTATTTATGTGCCAATTTGAGATAATTGAATAAAAATATAGTTTGGATTGCCATCCTCTGCCAAGAATTCAAGAGTTATTGGCTGCCGTTAAAGGAGCAAGATATTTTTCAGTAATTGATCTCAAATTGGCAGATCACCAAGGGATTCTGGAAGAAGAGTTGTGTGATTTGACAGCTTTTGTTATGCCCTTTGTGGTGTTTAGGTTTACTAGACTTCCATTCGGGTCGGCCTCCACGGCCACTGTGTTCCAAAAGTTGATAGACGTGTTGTTTGGGGATCTATGGGGGGTGCAGGCATTTCAAGATGATATCCTTATTTTTGCCAAGACATGCGATGAACATGATAATATGCTTGAGAGGGTGTTACACATTTTAGAGAAATAAGGTATGACAGTAAAAGCAAGTCCAATGTTTTGGTCAAAGAAAATGATTACTTGGGACATCGTATAACTTGTGATGGAATTCTACCTAAAGAAGATTTAGTGGATGCTATAACCAAAGTCATCAGACCATATGATAAAGATTCATTGAGATCTTTTCCTGGATTAGGAGAGTATTATGCAAGGTTTGTGAGTGGGTATGCAATTTTTGTGGAGCCATTGAGAAAGCTGTTGAAGAAAGGAGTGCAATTTATACGGACTGTACAGCATGATGATGCATTTGATAAGGCAAAAACTTTGCCAACTCTTAAAACATTTGATACAAATGGTGAATCTTGTGTCACAGTTGATGCGAGTTCAATAGGTTTGGGGGCTGTTTTCAGTCCAGTTGTGAATGGAAAGGATGGTGTTATTTCTTTTATTTCAGGAGCGTTGCGTGGTGCGGAATTACATTACAACACAATTGTAAAAGAGGCATTTGCTTGTGTTTGGGCAGTTAAAAAATTTAAAAACTTGTAGGGTAAACGTTTTGTGTTATTGACGGATCATAATCCTTTGGGCAAGGAATCCTCAAGTCTGCTAAGACTTATTGCCCGGTAGCAGGATTTCAATTTTGTGATTAAGCATGTTTCTGGGGGCAGCAGTGTGACAGCTGACTTCATCGAGGTTATCCAATCAGTGTGTGGATGTTGATGACGTGGGGGATCAACTGGAATGTGGGGTGGCTGTATTGGATGTTTTGGGCAATTGTGGTGGTGCGGTACCAGAAGAGGAATGGATTAAGTGGTGCAATGAAGATCAGCAGCTCTTGAAAGTGAAATAGTATTTTGGAAAAGGGTGGCCTCCAAGTACAAATTTGGACATGGGTGTACAAAGTTTTGAGCAAATTGCTAATGAACTGAGTATAGCGAATTAATCTTTCTGAGACATTATTTGTTTTTGCTGCTCATGGGTCTTCGGCATAAACATATTTCTCTGGCTAATCTTGGGCATCTGGATGTCTCTGGAACAAAAAAGGTGCTTAAATTGTTTTATTGGTGGCCTGGCGAGGATGCAGCCGTTGATAGATTTATTGATACCTGTCACATTTGTGTCAACTCAGATAAGCATTGGATAGGTTTGAGTGAACCATTGAACCGCAGAAAGTTTGGGTCAAAGTATCTGTAGATTTTTCTGGTCCTTACAATATTTTAGGATCAAATAAAAGATTTTTGATGTTTTGATTGCCAACTTTTCTAAATGGATATATCATGTGTTAGTAGGTAATCCGCTACTGATGAGGTGATAAATTGTTTGGAAGAAGCGTTTCTGGTGGATGGCTTTCCGAGTGTCATTATGTCAGATAATAGCGTACAGTTTGTGGCACCTAAAATGTTACTTTTACTTGAGAAATGTGGCATCAAGACTGAAAGGAGGCCTTTGTATTGTCCCAGGACGAATGGTCGAGTTGAGAGGGCTGATAGATTTTTGGAAGAAGGGATTCAGGCTGGTTTTGCTAATAATCAAAATGTAATTAAATTTCCCAAAGAAACCATTTGTAGTTATCATATGATTCCACACTCAGCAACAAGGATTGCACCTTTCTTTTTAATGCAAGGGAGAGATTGTCGAGCATTTGTGACACCCACTTTGAATAAACCCAGCGGGTTAAGCAAACACTTGAGCTTTGTGTTGGAAGAGGTCAAAGAGAATCTGAACATAAAAAAGTTGTGGCAAAAGTGTACCATGTTCAAGGTACACAAAGCTAAACTTAAATTGATACAGGAGGGTAACTGGGTGAGAATTGTTAAACCCCAAATTAGTTTCAACGGTCCATCAACATCTACGCCACCTGTGCTTTATTATTACACAAAAGAGGATGGTAGAATAAGTGTCTGTGGTTGCTCTTTGATGAGGGAAAGAGAAAGATGACAGTTGTGATTTTAGAGATTTGGATGTACCAAACATTTGATTTGAAATCAAAAGTGCTATATCTGAAAATATTTCGGAGATTAACTATTTGTTACAATCACAGGATGGTGTAAGTGCTGCTACGAATATTTAAAAGGAAAATGTGTTGACAAACCAGATAAGAAAGATGCCCGTTGATGCCTTTTATAACACTTGTCAGAGGGAAATGTCTTTAGCAGAAACATCTTACAATAATTATTTTTTTTAAATGATTTTTTCTTTATTATCATTAACAAATACAACATAATTGAGCCATACATCATCATAATTAATGCCATTAGTGATTTATATCATACACCACACGCTATCCGTTCACTTTTCAAATTATACATTGAGATATATTTAAATCAAATCTCTTACATTGCCATCCGTATATCGCCACCCATTCTTCCCTCACCAAGACCCCCCATGGGTAGCACAGCGTCAAACTTTAGTCACTCAAGTCTTATTCTGAGTCTTCAGGTGGTGAGGCACATATGTTTCCCCGAAAGGTATTCCAGTTACCCCATACGCGTTTCCATTTGCATGGGCATCCCCTATTGATAAAAACTGCCTTTTCCGCTACCATAGTACTATCAAGGTCTAGGCACCATTGCTGATGGGTGGGGGCCACCCGCGCCCCCCAGCGCTGTGCAATGTTCCGCTTGGCTAACACGAAGGTCAGCGTCACCCACTCCTGCGCCGCACAGCATAGATCTGTTGGCTCCCACACATTAAGTATATAGCTACGCGGCTCAGGGGGGACATCAACTCCGCAGACCTGAGTCACCGTGGCCGCCACTGCCCTCCAGTAGTGTTGAATGCTGGGACAGTCCCAAATGGTGTGATAGAATGTGCCTATAGATCCGCAGCCTCTAATGCAAAGTGGCGTATCTGCCTTCCCTATTTTGTGAAGTGTCGATCTGGTAAAGTTAATTCTGTGCAGTATTTTCAACTGCACAAGTTTTAGTCTGGAGGGGATCGCAACCTCTCGCGGGGACACAAGCGCCTCCTGCCAACCTTGCTCGTCCATCTCACCTATCTCCGCCTGCCATCTCTCCCTAAGGGTCCTTGTAGGGTCTTTCTGGTTATTAATCAGTTTGCGATATGTGCATGAGATCGCTTTTTTAGTTAGAGAATCAGTTAGCAAACGGTCCTCCAGAGGTGAGGACGCGGGCAGATCGCTTCTATGAGGTATGGCCTTTGTAAGGGCATGTTTTATTTGTAGGTACCTATATTGCTCTGTCCCTGCCATCTGGTACGTGAATTGGAGTTGCGGAAATGTGTTCCACCTCCCCCTTATTCCACAGATCGCCCACTCTGGAGATGCCTATCAGATCCCACTGTTTAAAACCTTTGCTCTTACGTAGCTTACTAAACCGGGGGGAGTCCCACAGTGGTGTATGTTGGGTTATCACCCCCTCCCACTCCAGTGCTCGCTGTGCTCTAAACCAAACTTGCACCGTATGGGCCGTAGGGCCGATCAATTTGCTTATTTTTGATTTATCGTATAGAGTGCCCATTATGCCGTCGGTGCCCATCATGTGTCTGTCCATTCATAAAGCCGGTTCGTCCGGGGGGGCGTGCAGCCATTGGTTGAGCACTATCAGTTGGGAGGCCCAGTAGTATAGATTGATGTTTGGCAGCGCAATGCCACCGTCATATCAGCTCCGCATTAACTTACGTACAGCTATACGATGAGGGTTCCCTGCCCATAGCAGGTGACCCACCTCCGCCGCAATGGCTTTGAAATATGAGTCGGGTATTGGCATGGGTGTCATCTTACAATAATTTGACAAATGTGTGAAATGATAGTAGGAAAATAGTTTTGAATGAATTCCAAAGGAATTGCAGAAATGTGGAACAGGACTCTTCCCAGGCTAAGCAAGAGACACATCAAACTAAGAGAGTGATCAAATTACCAGACAAATTGATGGATTATTTTATGTAGGGTTTAGAATTTTTTTTTGATTTTCTCTATTTTTGTTTATTCATGCGGGGTGCATATATATCAAAACAAAAGGGGCATATTGTGTACTGGACTTCATGCCATGATTCACTGTTGCTAAGGATAATTATGTAATTGTACCTTTATGATGTTGCAGAGAATGTTGGACACTGTTCAGAGGCTAATGGCATTTTTAGCAGGAGTCGATGCCTGTTTGTATTTCACCTGTGGGCTGTATTATCGGAATAAATTAACTTTAATCTCACCTCGACTTGTTGTTTGCTCCCCATACTTTATTACTCAAATACACAAATAAACAGCAGGGATACCCAACAACACTTGGCTACAACAAGAGAGAGTAAATAAGTACCCATCACCACAGCTTTAAAAATGAAGAAAGTGTAGCGCGCAACCAAGATGGCCGCGTAGGCACAGGGCTCCCGTGGGTCTCCACAACCTCCCACGTCTATCCTGAATATATCCTGATTCTATCGACGGGCTTCTAAAGGCGAACCTATGCGGAGGTGATACCTGTTGTCCAAATTCAAATCGGACTTCAGGAACCGGGATAGCATCGATTTCAAGTCGGCGGCCTACTCCTGACCTTGCCCCGGATTCGAGTTGGCATGGTGCCCGGGCAGAAAGTGAACAACAACGGCCTGCAGGACCCGGGCCGGTGCGCACCCCCTACTTTCACTTTCGGTTTCGGGTCTCCTCACTGAAATTGACGGAGGGACTCTGGATTGTCAGCATACATTGATAGTGGGAAGATGGCTTAATGATGGACAAAACTAGAAAAATTAGAGAGTGTACTGGATTTTTGTCCTTAATACTGCAAGATCAGGACTGAACCAAGAAATACCTTGGGATCAAGCAATAAAAAATAATAGATAGGTAATTTCAAATTACATCTTAGTTCATCTGAAGTATATTTCATTGACATACACGACGAGCGAAAGATGGTCAGGTTATTAGGATAAAGATTTAACTAGTTACATTTTGACACAGGACTCTAAATATTAGGATCATGTGATAATAGTTCAACTAGTTTGTTAAGGCGTGAGTTTATCACAATTAATCTGTCCCCATCATAGGTCCACCTCTACAGTACTGAGTCAGGATGTTGAGCATATGCACGTGAATACACAGGATTTTAATACTTAGCGAAAATAGTTGATTGGTTGATTACAAAAATACAAATCATATAGTCTTGGCAATCGCTATTTACCAATTTATTAATATAAAAAGAACTTGTAATATGATATATTCCGATAGGCACAAGTAGAATCACTTAAATATGGCGGTAGTTTACACGTTCCAGCTTAGCCCCTCCTCAGTCCCATTTCTATGACATTGAATTGGAACCTCGCACGCACGTACGTAATCCCGGCAGGGATAAACGGACTATTTCAATCTCGGTTGTGGTAACCACAGAGCCACACGGAGACGCGGACTGCAGAAAGAAAGAGGTGAGGAGCTTTTAGGGGGAATTTCACGTATTTGTTACGATAGCGCTACCAAACTCTAGATAGATATTAACGCATATGTGAAATAGTGAGATGTCATTGGCAGTTCATCTGACTGGCAAACTAATAGGAAACTATGTTTGCTATTAATTAGATTGATGGACAGAGTCGAGCATACAGAAGACAAACGACCACGTAAACGAGATAAAGACGTAACTCCGCTAAAACATAGTACCGCTTTCAATTCAGGTATGTTTGTTTAAATACATCGACTAATTCCTTTAACTAAGGAGTGTAGTAACTAAAATGTAAAACAAATTGACAGAGTTTGAGGGAGTAGCGCATGATATATATGACAGAAGGATTGACTCAGGATGAGATTATTTGGCATACTACAACTAGTGCCATAATTTAGGATAAACGAATTCACGCGTGTTTGGCCATATTGTATTGAGAACTCTTGTTACATTCAGGTATCCAGACCTGCATTTTGCTAAGAAGAAAGGATACATTTCATCTATTTTTGGGAAAAAGAGACTCTATTTCACTATCAGAAGCGATGTTGAACGCCAACTGATTATATTTAACGAAGTGAGTATCAGTATTCTAATATAAATTTAAAAATATAGAGTAAAAATAGGTACATAAGAGAAAAAAACAGCGGAACTGATTGTATCAATAGTGTAACTAATAGAGATATAATTTAATATCTGAAGCCAGCAAATATATACCCTTTAGGATACTAACTCTGATTTTTGTATCCTTTTTGTTGATACATGATATCTATGTTAGAAAAATAAAGTGAAGAAGATTATCCTCCAAGCACATAAGCCTGGTCCAAGCCTAGAAAAGCAACAGGTATATGGATCATACTTAAATAATAGTCGAGTAGATTAACTCAATACCTACCCAGGCCTTTGAAAGTAATTGTGATGCATTTATGCTTCCATTAGGTATAGACAACCATTGCATAGGATTGATACAGATAACCTACGAACATCCAGATACCAACTCATTTTTCACTAAATAAAAGGTATGCAACTTCTATATAAATCTTAGTCATATGCAATATGTTAGTGATCTTCACACTAATATTACCTTCAGACCATTATTGCTGTGTTTTCATAATTCTATAAGATCATGACATAGGTGTAGTTCTTGGTCAGATTAGAGACCCTAGACTGGGATTTTCTGCGTTTAATTTTCATATTGATATGTATAGTTTCCCATTAAAAACATAATGATTGCTATTTTGACTCCCTAAGTCTATAATAGGCTTTTTAATCTACATAGAGGTTTATTATTTTGTAATTGTTTTATTGTATTTCTTGTATATAGTGCACAAACTTGAACGGGCTCCTGACGAAGGCCTAGCCGAAACGCGTTGTCTACCTACAGCCCATGTATTTCCGTTGTTCATAGATTAATAGCCTGAACAGAAAAGAAAAAAAGAAAGAAAGAAAAAAATAATTGTGTTTTGGAAATATCCATTGTTTGCAATGACTAAATTATGAACATGTTTGCACTGTATTTTGAATCTGAACATTTAATCATGCTACAGCTAGATTTCACTTGTACTTCTTGTGAATTATTCTGTATTTATAAAGAGATTGTATTGATGCATTTTTGTCTATAAATGTACATGTTTGTATAGAGAAACTGATCGATTGTAAAAAATATATGTATATAAAAAAACTCATTTTTGTAAAATAAGAAAACATAAATAAACAATATTCATATGGAGTATTAAATAAAGAAAAAAACGACAAACATACAAATTTGGATATTCTGTTATTTGAAAATATATGCTGTATAAGTACATGCAAGTATATTTTGTCATTTATCTATTAACATTTTCATTGTTCATGGGAGTCAATTCGCAACAAATTTGATTTAGACACTATGCCCGGTGTCCTACATTTCCAATAATATTTGATTCCCTGCTAGGGTTTTGTATCAATTTAGCAGGGGCCCCGTAGCTTTGCCAAATATAGTATCTCGCAGCAGGTCTGTGAGGGGTTTGCTCATAGTGTCATCCACATATGCATTACTTAGTGCTTTGAAAATAATAACAAGTAATAATTAGTTTTCAGTAGGGAATCCCAGTCTATTGATCTTTCGGTCTGACTAAGTGCCATACCTATTTATCGAATATAGCCAGCAATCTATGGATTTCATATAATATGGCTAACCTCCAAACCTTTGGATTCACAGATGAACAGTTTGCCAATATGGTAGGCAGTTCCAGTAACTTTGGACATCAAACCACCCTATCTTCAGACAAAAATGAAGATGCTATATCACTTTTAGCTCTCAGAAAAAAGATCAAACGTATTGAACTACACGGTCAATACATGTTAGAGTATTTGAAGGCAGGGGTGATACCTCAAGGCTTGAGGGTCAGAAACATACCAGGTTTGTTTGTTCAAATCAAACAATTCCTAGAACGGTGGTCAATGATCTCTAATCGTTGCTCACGGGATTACATGATGTTGATTGTAGAAACGTCAAAAGAAGTTATAGAACAGCTTACTGCAGAAATTTTGGATTTAGAGAGCAAGATTAAAACATCATGTGCAGTAGACTTGGCTAAAAAGAAATTAGAGGAAATAAATAAAGATCTGCACTGCTACACAGAATATCTTACAAAACGTAAAGCGGAGAAATTAAGAAAAGATGTAAGGTTCTTTAGTAAAGAAGGCACATATCCATATTTGTCAGAGCATTTTTACAATCAAAGTGGTAGCATGCAATATGAATCAGTACCAAATAGACCAACATACATGGGTAAGAAAGTTACCACATTCTCTGATACTACAGATTCCGATTTAGAAGAACAAACAGCAAATCAAGACCTTAGAAATAATAGCTACTACTCCAGGAGACCGAGGGGTAGACAGTCTTCTTTTTTAGGGAGGCGCTTTACCAGACGCAACAATTGGAGACCCCAGTATCAGTCACGCTTTCCAATACCACAATTCCAACCTCGCTTCCAGGCCGATCCAGTGATGGATTACAATCAATACCTGGTCACCAGTAATGCACAATACTGGAGAGAATGAAAGTGTTACCTGTATTTAATCTCAGTAACACACCATTATCTGACTCTACAATTGCTTTGTTATCTAAAGGATTAACATTTGCTCCCCATTCACGCCTGAACAAATTCGAGCTATTTAGGGATCTAGTGGCTTTTTTTAGAAAGATAAGACTAAAATTATTCTTTTCAGGCACAGATACACAAGAGGGAGCTGTTAACCTCTCAGGATTGGCACCGCAGTCACTGTTTACACCAACATTAGACACACTCCCACCAGAAGTGGCGGTTTTTGAAAAAGTGGTATACAATAAAATCTTGAATATCACTAAATATGTACCAACCACACCATTTAATCTAAATAAAGAAGAATACAAAGCCATGCAGAATCTTAAACAGACACCCAGTATGACAATTAAAGCATGTGATAAAGGAGGTGGAATAGTTGTGTATGACACTCCGTCATATATCTCTAAAATGAATGATATGTTGGGAGACATAAGATACTACTATCCCATTACCAGAGACCCTACACCTCAAATTATCACCCAGATCCGTAAAATTACAAATAAAGCTTTGAAAAATGGAGATATTTGTGACAAGGAATGGACTTTCCTTAACGTTTTAAAACCTAGAATGGCTAGCATCTACGGTATACCAAAAATACATAAGAATGCTGATGATCCGCCGCTGAGACCGATAGTCACCACCATTGGATCAGCGACGGAACCATTAGCCAAATACGTAGATGCATTATTATGTAAACACATTATCGAAACTCCAGCCTTTGTTCAGGACACTCGACATATTATTAACCTGTTGGAAAACACGCCTTTTTGCAATGAAACCCAATACATGGTCACTATGGATATAGAGGCCTTGTATAGCAACATTCCAATAGAAGGAGCTATTCAAGCTGTACATTGGTTTATCAATACATACAACATCATATGTCCATCTATATTTGTGCTAGAGTGTCTCAAAATCGTGCTGGAAGATAACATCTTTGAGTTTAACCAACAACTCTACAAACAACAACAAGGTGTCAGCATGGGGGCATCTTGTGCCCCCACGGTGGCCAACATCTACATGACGCTTTTTGAAAAGAAATACATTTTCAATGAGATAGCACCATTTTTCGAATCATTGACTAAATGGTCACGATTCATTGATGATGTCTTCTTTATTTGGTCAGATACGTACGACAAATTACTTGAATTCATAGAATGGATTAATTTATGTGAAAATACCATCAGTTTCACACATAACATCAGTACGGAAAGAGTAGAATATTTGGACATCCTCATTAAACACCATATGGGAGTCCTAATAGTGGTATTATTCACCAAAGCCACTGCAAGGAACACTTTGCTACATTACGATAGCTTTCATCCAAAGAGTCAAAAGGATAATATACCATTTGGCGAATTTTTGCGCCTCAGGCGAAATTGTACGAACATCTTAGACTTTGATGAGAAATCTATTGTAATGAAAACTAAGTTTCAAGCAAGAGGCTACCCTAATAAAATTGTAAGGGATGCATATAAAAGGGCCCGATATTATGACAGACAACATTTGCTGACTAACACTAAAACCAATAAAGATCCATCTCTGGTTTTCATAACGAGGCACTCTATGTTGAATGCCAGAATTCGCCAAGTAGTATGCTCGAATTGGCATATACTTAATGTTGATAAATCCAAAGAAGAGGGCATTCTATCCAAACCTCTATTTGCGTACAGACGCAACAAAAATTTAAAAGATCACATAATCCATTCTAGGATGAAAAATGAGACTAGCATCCACCAAAGTACCTTAGATGGAAGTAGAAAAGTTGTTGGCAACTTTAAATGCACTTCGTGTAAATCGTGCTCAATGGCTATTGAAGCACCTACTTTGACATTTATTGACTTTAACATCGTTCCCACAACGTTTAATAACTACAAATCAACTAATGTGATTTATTTGCTCATATGTCCTTGTCACATGGGATATGTGGGGGAGACAGGAAGAGCATTTAATGTTAGACTAACGGAGCATAGATCTGCAATTAGAACGCAGAAACTATCGGCACCCATGGTACAACATTTCGTTAATCTAGGCCATTTGCCAGATGACATACAGTGGTACATTCTTGAAAAAATCAAACCAAAAGATGGCTTAATGATGGACAAAACTAGAAAAATGAGAGAAGTGTACTGGATTTTTGTCCTTAATACTGCAAGATCAGGACTGAACCAAGAAATACCTTGGGATCAAGCAATAAAAAATAATAGATAGGTAATTTCAAATTACATCTTAGTTCATCTGAAGTATATTTCATTGACATACACGACGAGCGAAAGATGGTCAGGTTATTAGGATAAAGATTTAACTAGTTACATTTTGACACAGGACTCTAAATATTAGGATCATGTGATAATAGTTCAACTAGTTTGTTAAGGCGTGAGTTTATCACAATTAATCTGTCCCCATCATAGGTCCACCTCTACAGTACTGAGTCAGGATGTTGAGCATACGCACGTGAATACACAGGATTTTAATACTTCGCGAAAATAGTTGATTGGTTGATTACAAAAATACAAATCATATAGTCTTGGCAATCGCTATTTACCAATTTATTAATATAAAAAGAACTTGTAATACGATATATTCCGATAGGCACAAGTAGAATCACTTAAATATGGCGGTAGTTTACACGTTCCAGCTTAGCCCCTCCTCAGTCCCATTTCTATGACATTGAATTAGAACGTCGCACGCACGTACGTAATCCCGGCGGGGATAAACGGACTATTTCAATCTCGGTTGTGGTAACCACAGAGCCACACGGAGACGCGGACTGCAGAAAGAAAGAGGGGAGGAGCTTTTAGGGGGAATTTTACGTATTTGTTATGATAGCGCTACCAAACTCTAGATAGATATTAACGCATATGTGAAATAGTGAGATGTCATTGGCAGTTCATCTGACTGGCAAACTAATAGGAAACTATGTTTGCTATTAATTAGATTGATGGACAGAGTCGAGCATACAGAAGACAAACGACCACGTAAACGAGATAAAGACGTAACTCCGCTAAAACATAGTACCGCTTTCAATTCAGGTATGTTTGTTTAAATACATCGACTAATTCCTTTAACTAAGGAGTGTAGTAACTAAAATGTAAAACAAATTGACAGAGTTTGAGGGAGTAGCGCATGATATATATGACAGAAGGATTGACTCAGGATGAGATTATTTGGCATACTACAACTAGTGCCATAATTTAGGATAAACGAATTCACGCGTGTTTGGCCATATTGTATTGAGAACTCTTGTTACATTCAGGTATCCAGACCTGCATTTTGCTAAGAAGAAAGGATACATTTCATCTATTTTTGGGAAAAAGAGACTCTATTTCACTATCAGAAGCGATGTTGAACGCCAACTGATTATATTTAACGAAGTGAGTATCAGTATTCTACTATAAATTTAAAAATATAGAGTAAAAATAGGTACATAAGAGAAAAAAACAGCGGAACTGATTGTATCAATAGTGTAACTAATAGAGATATAATTTAATATCTGAAGCCAGCAAATATATACCCTTTAGGATACTAACTCTGATTTTTGTATCCTTTTTGTTGATACATGATATCTATGTTAGAAAAATAAAGTGAAGAAGATTATCCTCCAAGCACATAAGCCTGGTCCAAGCCTAGAAAAGCAACAGGTATATGGATCATACTTAAATAATAGTCGAGTAGATTAACTCAATACCTACCCAGGCCTTTGAAAGTAATTGTGATGCATTTATGCTTCCATTAGGTATAGACAACCATTGCATAGGATTGATACAGATAACCTACGAACATCCAGATACCGACTCATTTTTCACTAAATAAAAGGTATGCAACTTCTATATAAATCTTAGTCATATGCAATATGTTAGTGATCTTCACACTAATATTACCTTCAGACCATTATTGCTGTTTTTTCATAATTCTATAAGATCATGACATAGGTGTAGTTCTTGGTCAGATTAGAGACCCTAGACTGGGATTTTCTGCGTTTAATTTTCATATTGATATGTATAGTTTCCCATTAAAAACATAATGATTGCTATTTTGACTCCCTAAGTCTATAATAGGCTTTTTAATCTACATAGAGGTTTATTATTTTGTAATTGTTTTATTGTATTTCTTGTATATAGTGCACAAACTTGAACGGGCTCCTGACGAAGTCCTAGCCGAAACGCGTTGTCTACCTACAGCCCATGTATTTCCGTTGTTCATAGATTAATAGCCTGAACAGAAAAGAAAAAAAGAAAGAAAGAAAAAAATAATTGTGTTTTGGAAATATCCATTGTTTGTAATGACTAAATTATGAACATGTTTGCACTGTATTTTGAATCTGAACATTTAATCATGCTACAGCTAGATTTCACTTGTACTTCTTGTGAATTATTCTGTATTTATAAAGAGATTGTATTGATGCATTTTTGTCTATAAATGTACATGTTTGTATAGAGAAACTGATCGATTGTAAAAAATATATGTATATAAAAAAACTCATTTTTGTAAAATAAGAAAACATAAATTAACAATATTCATATGGAGTATTAAATAAAGAAAAAAACGACAAACATACAAATTTGGATATTCTGTTATTTGCCAATATATGCTGTATAAGTACATGCAAGTATATTTTGTCATTTAACTATTAACATTTTCATTGTTCATGGGAGTCAATTCGCAACAAATTTGATTTAGACACTATGCCCGGTGTCCTACATTTCCAATAATAATTGATTCCCTGCTAGGGTTTTGTATCAATTTAGCAGGGGCCCCGTAGCTTTGCCAAATATAAGATCGGGTGTCCTGCCTGGATCTTGGACCACCTCTTGTGATCGCCGAGGCTCCCTAGATCGGCTCTCCGAGGATTGCTAATCGTGTTGGTGGACAACAACCTTGGCGACCATCAGACAATGGCGGCTAGATTGGACGGAGACAAGCAAAAATCCAAGACGACTAGGCGGGGAGCTCATACCCAAGCTAATAACATGGACCGCTATACCCAGCCAAAGGGATCCCCTGGTGGCCTGCATAAGTCACCCGAGAGATCCAGGGATGGCCCAGGATCGTCTACGGAGTTAACATTGCAGGACGTCATGGGCGCCATTGATGAGATGAAAGCAGCAGTCGGCCAGCAATTCGACACCTTGGCCCATAAATTGGACACGGTTTTGATCGACGTTAAACTTGTCAGAGCGGACCTTTCACAAACAAATGGGTCTGACAACGTCGAGTCTGGCAACGGACGTGTCTGACCTGCAAACCGAGGTCCGTAATCTACGGACGTCCAATGATTTGTCTGTCAGTCGGCTGGAGGATTTTGAAAGCAGGGCTCGGCGGAATAATGTGCGCATAATTGGGGTACCGGAGAAATCGGAGGTCCCTGCGGCTCACCTTTTCGTGGAAGACCTCGTGATCAACCATCTCGCACCCAAGGGATTGAGTAAATTCTTTGCGGTCGAGCGGGCCCATAGAGTCCCGGGTGGGAAGCCGAAACTGGGCGCTCCCCCACGGCCCCTCATTGCCAGAATTTTTCATTTCAGGGACAGAGACGCTATCCTGCAGGCCTCGAGGGTGAGTGGGCCGACGAAGTTTGAGAACACTAATATAAGTTTCTACCCGGACTTTACACAATCGGTCCAAAAGCAGCGACAGGGGTTCATGGGTGTTAAACGGCGGCTGAGAGACATGGACCTGAAATATGCAAAGCTCTTTCCGGCCAGGTTGTGAGTGGAGTTTGAGGATCGGACACATTTTTTCGATCGACCGGAGGAGGTTGGAGATTGGCTTGATACCCTGCCCCAGCGACGACGTCGAGAGGGACCGACCGAGGAGAACGGAGTGGGCCTGGCTGGACAGGAATAGACTTTGGCTCCCGGTGACTGAACATTGCGATGACACTTCCATATTTTGGTTCGATGTTTCTATTCAGTGCCTTATCCTTAAATGCCCGGGGGTTGTGGGGTGCTCAGTGAGGCTCTTTCCTCCTCTGGGGTTTTCTTTTTGTAGATTAGTTAATGTTAGGGTGACAGGCACACTGCAAGTTGGGGGGGCTACACGGGCTCACGCAGGGGTGCAGGGAGGGGGGAGTTGTGACGGAAATGTTGGTGGGGAGGGGGGGAGTTGGGGACTGTTTGAATGTTCTACAAGGCAACGTAACGCTATACGACTGGTGGTCGGGTTCGTGTTCTCTGGGGGGGATAGTTGTGCGCGGGGCTGGGATGGGGGTAGGGGATTGAGAGTACTTTCGTGGAATGTGAATGGCTTGGGGGATAGGATTAAACGTGGAGTAGTGCTGCAGTTCTTGAAACGGCTGTCGCCAGACGTTGTCTTTCTGCAGGAAACGCATCTCATTGGGAATTCTTGCCATGCTATGAATATTGTCTCATTGTTCATTCTGGTTTCACTTCTGGGTCGCGGGGGGTGGGCATCTTGATTAGAGCCACTCTCCCGTTGGAGGTAGACGATGTGATTCATGATGATAGAGGGCGGTATGCTGCACTAGTAGGCCGATGGGAGGGCAGAACCGTCTCGCTCGTTTCTGTCTATGGCCCACCAGGGTTGCAGACCGTATCTTTCGCTGATTTGGGGCGAATGGTCTTGGGGTTCCCGGGGGGGGGGTTCTGGTGATGGGGGGCGATTTTAACTCTGTCGTATCCGGTAGGGCGGATCGTCACCCTCCCAGGGACCTCCCGGGGGCACAGGCCTGGCTGAGTGGGTTTATAGATACCCTCGGGCTGATAGATTGTTGGAGACTGATGCACCCGGGGCAGGCGCAATACACTTTCCACTCAGGGGCTCATGGCAGTTTATCGAGACTTGATTATGTCCTTATGCCGGCGGCCCAAGCTGGGATGATTAGGGAAGTAAGACAGCTGGCCCGGGGTATTTCTGATCATTCACCACTACTGTTGCACATTGAGGTCACCCTCGGGGCTGAGGGGAGGGTAGCACCGATTAACCCCTGGTACCTGCGTAATCCTAAAATCCGGGCGGACCTGGTCAAGTCCCTTGAGCGCTATTTCAATGAAAATGTGGGGTCAGTGTCATCTGCTGTCTCGTTGTGGGAAGCCTTCAAAACAGTGATCCGTGGGCAAGCACTTTCTCTAATTTCCCACTCCAAGAAAAGCAAGACTGAAGAGGTGGTTTGCCTTGAAAACAAAATAGCCAAGTTGGAGAGGGACCTGGAGTTGGGTGTTACGAATGATAAGTTGCATGTTCTCAGTCTCAAGCAGCTTGACTATAAAGCGTTGGTTACTGATGCTGCCAAAGTGATGAGTAGAGAGCAACAAGGGCACTTATACGATGTGGGAGATAAGGCTGGAAAATTGATTGCATGGTTGGACAAGAAGGAGAGAGCGAGTCGAGTGGTGCCAGTTATTGAGAGAACTGATGGCGTGCGTGTGACTGACCCTGTGGAAATTGTTGAATGTTTCGCGACTTATTTCCGAGAAGTATATTCTCCAGTCTCGGATGGCCTTGAGGAAGACTCTCATCTGTTGCTGAGAGATATTGCGTTGCCGTCTTTGTCGGAGGCGGACAGGGTACTGATGGATGCGACGTTATCGCTGGATGAGATTGCTTTGGCTATCCGCTCGGTCGCTTCTGGCAAGGCCATGGGTCCCAACGGCCTTCCCATCGAACGTATAAGCTGCGCCCGGACAAGATGGCGCCTCATCTTTGCGACATGTTTCTTGAGGCACGTGACGTGGGCTCCCTCCCCTATGATCAGCGTCTCGCTACAATAGTCGTGATTCACAAGGAGGGGAAGCCGCGGGATCGGTGAATTTCTTACAGGCCCATCTCATTGTTAAACGCTGAGCCTAAAATTCTGGCTAAGGTTTTGGCTAATCGTCTGGTTAGGGTCGTTGGCGACTTGATCCATCCGGACCAGTCCGGTTTCATACCTCACCGCAATACGGCTCTGAACCTGAGACGCCTTCATGGAGTGCTCGCCAGAGCGGCGTACATACGCGAAACCGGCCATTTTGGCATCCTTGGATGCCACAATGGCGTTTGATACCCTAGAATGGCCGTATCTTTGGGCGGCGCTCACGAAATTTGGTTTTGGCCCCAGGTTTATCGGTTGGGTGAAGTTGCTGTATGAGGAACCGTTGGCTCAGGTAGTGGTGAATGGCAGAGCGTCGGCGCCCTTCGAGTTGGGAAGAAGAACGCGGCAGGGTTGTCCATTGTCGCCCCTCCTCTTCGCACTTGCATTGGAGCCTCTGGCTGCCTGGTTACGATGGGAGCCCTCATTGCGCGGCATTCGGTGGACGCCTGAATTTGAGGACCGCATCTCTCTTTATGCGGACGACATTCTCCTGTACCTCACATCTCCACGGCAGTCATTAATTGTACTAGTCGATGTTCTGACCTCTTTTGGTCGCAACTCCGGTTTGGTCATTAACTGGGCCAAGTCATGCGTCTACGTTCTCTCTGGGGATGCTCCTCTCCTCCCGCGTGGCTGCCCTATCCAGATTTCGCAGTCAGGGTTTAATGTACCTGGGGGTATTCATAACATTAGACCCTGTGGCCCGTTATGAGCGGAACTTACTCCCCCCACTCCACCGACTGAGGGCCGACGTCTCGGGGTGGCGACGGCTCCCGCTTTCGCCGCTCGGACGCGCGGCGTTGTTTAAAATGATGTCGCTACCACGATTCCTGTATGCACTGCAAAATACACTCGACGTTATACCGGTACGCTACTTCCGTGAGGTGGAGAGCTTGCAGAGGCAGTTGTTTTGGGACGGGCGATCGTGCATCGCCCTTTCAAAATTGACACTCCCTTGGAATGATGGGGGTATTGCACTCCCTGATATCAAGCGATACTATTGGGCGTCCCAATTGGCGGCGGTTAACCACGGGATGTACGGACCGGCCCTGAACCCGGCGTTCGAGATGGCTAAAATGCTATTGCCTGGGGGGGATTATAATAGAGCACTCTATTCGAAGTCTCCCGGTGTGCAGTTGACAGGCCCAACCAAGATAGCGGTACGTGTGTGGCATGCTGCTAATGCTGCGATGGGTTGGAAGGACCGCCTGACTCGAGCGACTCCACTGTATGCTTCAGAAAGGCTGGGCTGTTTGTGTAGAACTAAAGGATTTGAGAAATGGGATATGATTGGCATATGTAAGGTGAGTGATCTCTGGGTGAAAGGGGAGTTTAAAACGTTTGAAATGCTGAAAGCGGAATATAAGCTGAATGATAGGGAATACTTCCGGTATGCTCAGGTCCGTCATGTGTTGTGCTCGGTTTTCCCTGATGCTACTGTCATCCCGGAAAATTCCCCACTGGAGGACAGGGTGCTCGATGGCTACGTGCCTGACAGCACAATCTCCTTGATCTATAAAAAGCTTATCAACGACCGGGCAGACCTGTTGACCCACTTGAGGGCGACCTGGGTGGCTGACGGTTTGGAATTAGATGATGAGGACTGGGTCGCGGCAATAGCCTCCCCGAGGGAGGTGGCAATTCCGGCCCGTCTTCGGTTCGTACAACTAAAGATACTCCATAGAGTGTATGTCACTGGTCCTCGCCTGATGCGCATGGGTTTCTCCGTGGATGGGATGTGTAAGTGTGGCTGTGGCTCGCTGGGTACTTTCCTTCACGTTATATGGGAATGCCCTGAGGTGGCTCGCTTTTGGCCTCGGGTGCATGCTGTAATGGAAGAGGTCACTCATGTTGCTCTGCTTCCAGAAGCTAGGAGATGCCTGCTGAATGTGTGGGAGCCAAACGATTATAATGTGGTGCAGACGCAGTGGGCGACGTTGGGAAATATGGTGGCCAAATGCAACATCGCACAGTTATGGGGTTCCCAGAGGTCGCCCACGGTCTCGGTGTGGAAGCAGAATTTGGATTGGTGCATGTTTAGGGAAAAGACGGTGTATGTAGCGAGAGGCAAGCCTAGGAAATGGACTGGGGTGTGGGGTCCGTGAAATTCCTATCGCGGAGACATCTGTGCCCCTCCTCTGGCTATAGTATTGGATGTCCCTTTGTCCCCCTAGCTGACCATTCCTCATCTGTTAGGTTATGAGTAGGTTACAGTTTGATTTTTCCTCTGTTCCCGGGCCCCCCTCCCTTTTCTGCAGAAGGTCATTGATTTCCTACCCCGGGGAGCGCGTCCTGATATTCACACTGCCTATTGCCTTGTTTGTGTGTAATGTTCATTAGTTTTAAATGAAAACGGAAACCGTAATTAATATTGTCACTTAACTACTGCTTCTGCCTTCACTGGGAGTGCTGATGGACTGATGGGATCCTCGGATTGACCAATCTGTATAACGGTACAATGATACGTCTCATGCTCTCAGTGGCTGGCCCAAGGGGTTGTAGGCACATGTCTGTAACTTTTTGAAGTCAAATAAAGGTTTCTTTAAAAAAAAAAAAAAAAAAATTAAGAAAGTGTTCTGCCAGAAACATGTTTCCTGCTAAAGAAAAGTCTATAAAATTTGACAAGTGTATTAAATCAGAACTTCCATTTTATAGTGATGTGCTTTATTTTCATAATGCTGTAAGGTCGTTCATATAATGGGCAGCATCATTTAACTGTAAACTGAGCAAAACAAATATTGCATTGTGACAGTTGTAAAAAAGAGGCGTAGATTTATTTTCCTTCATACAATGGAGCCCTGCTTGAAAATTGCTGTGCTTCATTGTGGGAAGGTTTTAAAAATGAATGTTTGGAAAGATAAGTTCCCTACATGTTGACAGATGAGCATCCCTGAGTGCACCAGCTGTATGGATATTTGAATACCTGGTACTGGTTTTTGGTGCTGGTTGAAGACATATCATGAGTGTGTGCTGTGACCTATGCCTGTCTAATGGTAATGCAGTCATGTTAGACCGGAAGAGGTGCACCAAGCGCTACCCTCATAGTGGTAGAGATCTACTGCTCTTGCCATGAGTTAAGTGACTGGAGCACAGGGCTGGCAGCATACCTGGTTTGTGTTTGGCAGTAATAAGTAGTGTGAAAGGCCTTTTCACCTGTGTCACATGAGGGGTACCTATGAGCCCACTCATGTAAAGTTCCATGCTGTGTACCTAGCTCACTCTTGGCCTACATGGTGCTTGTGTGTCGCACCAATGTCACTGACCATGTCATGAGTGATGTAATATGTGAGGTCATAAGCAGTGCATTGCGGGGGAGCAATTAATAGTTAGCTCAGCTAACTATAACTACTGAATTTCACTGGTTTTGTATGAGTGAAACCTGAGCCTAGCTATAACGTCTTTGTAATCTTTCTTTTTTCTGTGCATTTCAAAGTTTTTTTTATTCCATTTCCTAACTATAATGTTCCTATAACCTTTGTGTTTTTTCAGTGAATTTATATTGGTTTTTAAATCCTATTTCCTAACTATAACGCACCTGTAACCTTTGTTTTTTTCAGTGAATTTATAAGGTTTTATAAATTTTATTTCTTAACTGTAATGTCCATGTAACCTATGATTTTGGGGGGGGGGGGGATTTTTAAGGTTTTTAAATTGTATTTTCTTACTATAATTGCTCTAGAAACGTGCATTTTTAGAATCTTGTATTTTCTTCAGTGGATTAATAAGAGTAGTTTTTGTTTCTTTAAATTTTGTATATTCACAACGACGTTGCGAAAGGCGAATGTTTTTGCGGAGGTCGTTAACATATAAATAGACAGATTTTACTTAATAGTAGAGACTAGTTGTTTAGTAATGTAGAGTTTATGTTTGAGTTTGTGTGATGGTTTTGTGAAAAACCTCGTCAGTATGGTGCTTTATATATTCGCGGTGACCCTGTAGACCGCGTCTTTGTCGGTAGTCGCGAAGTGCGCGTGTTGCTTTTAAAACTTGGGAACACATACTTACATATATTTTCATAATATTTAACACAGGATGTTTGTTGATATACTCTTTAAGCCAAACTTTTGTAACAATTCTTCAATTAAACTTGGTGTTTTGCATGATCACAGCGATGTCAGAAGTCGAGATAATGTCGGTAACTGCGATAAATGTGTGTTTTTGGTGAAGTGTATAACACATATTTATACATATTACATTGTATGCTCGACATTTGGGGTGTAATATCATTCGATTAACACTTATGTTTGAGAATTATTTTTTTAAAGATCATTCTGTTCAATTTCCGGTCTTCGCAACGACGCGAATCGTTGCGAAGATCATGTGACTGAGAAATAAAGGATTATGATTGGATTCAACTATACAAATATGAAGAAAACACCCATTTACCTGTCTTGAATATTCTTTAACCTCTTCTGTGCCCATGACGAGATAGTCTCATCATGGAGCACGGTCGTGCTGTGCCCATGACGAGACTATCTCGCCACTAAGGAAACGCCCGGCACAGGAGGGGGAAAGGGCGTGGCACTGAAGGGGTTAAGAGGAGTTCATTGTGAGCACGTCTCTAGCATATGTTGGAGTGTTTTTATTGCATAGTTTGGCAACTCAGCCAGAAGACGAAGATCAGGTGGACCAGGAAGTCCAAGAGGTGTAATCTTGTGACTCTGGAGATGAGGGACCTCCCCAGAAGAAATCAAGCATTGCCTGGGATTTATTCATGATTCCGTTGGGAGAATTAAAAAAAGTTGCCAAATTTGCGCAATGTACAATATGTGACACGACATTTTCAAGAGGTACAAATAAAAATTATTCTTGCAGGACCACGTCCATGCTTTACCATCTAAAAACATACCATGGCAATCGTCTAAAAGCAGCAAGAAGGCAACGCGAGGCTGAAGGACCCTCAACTTCAACAGCAGCCACAACAACACCAGGGCAGCGAGTCCCTCTACAGTACAGGTCCAATCTCAACTTCAAGATTTGGCTCCAGAGTTTTCCCTGCTGGCATCATACTGCATGGATTGTGGAGTTGTAGTAAATGCTGGAGAGCAGTCCATAACAGCCCTTCGCAATGCTGCAAAGAATCACATTTTTTTTTTGGGTCATTCATAGTTTTTCTACATTTCTACATTACCAGGCATTTTATTATCTTCTAATTTATTGTAACAGTATATACATATAACTTACAAGTCAAAGCGTTCCTCTAATAAATACACAGCTAACTTTTGCCAGTGGAGAGTTCTTGTGCTACCTTCATTTGGCATGTAACTTTTCTTTAAGAAATGCTGAATATATGTTTTAAACACACAATAAAAATTTACGAAACTATGTAGGTATGCCATTAAGAAAAGATTTTGGGTTTTTGTGGTCGTAAACAGGAAATCGGCCCGTTAGCGACTGCAAAATTGGTCTGCCCCATGTCCAAACCCTATTTTGCAAGTCAGTAACCTATTACCAACTCACAAAATTGGGTTTGCAACACTCTATTAGGAAGGGGAGTGCCAAGTTTTGCGACTTGGTCACAAAACCCTCGCAGTTTACCTCCTACTTCAAGTAGGTGGTAAGCCACTCGCAAACGGGATGGGGACCCATTTGAGAAAAAACGGGCTGCATTTAAAGAAAAAAACCTGCTTTATTTAAAAAGCAGTCGCAGACATGGTGGTCTGCTGACCCCAGAAGACCACCATCCTTGGGAGTGCTAGCCAATCCCAATGGGCTCGCAAATTGCATCTGCCTCATGAATATTAATGAGGCATGCAGTTTGCAACCCCATTAGTAATCGCAAACAGTGTCTGAGACACTGTTGTAAATGACACTTTGCGGATCGCAAATTGCTAGTCACAAAATGATGCAATTTGCGACTCGCAAACTGTAGGGGTCGCATATCTGGCCCTTTCTGCTTTGAAAAAGTGAGATTTATTGTTTTCATTTTCATGTGTATAAACTCTCCTCAATTTTAAGCAGAGCATGTTTAAAGAAATGAAATGTTCATTAACCTTAAAGAACATAAATCACCATGTAAACATATATGCGATTCCAAAATAGATATACACCTTCAAGCCATTGTTTCCAAAAATATATAGTTCTCTACAACTACAAATAAAATTGAGTCCCACTGTACATATAACTATCTGCAACCACAAAACAAATCACACCATCTAAGCATATGCAAACCACTAATTTGAGTGAAAAACCACATTGACAAACACTTAATATCTAACAAATAATATTTTATAATACACATACATGTGCAGAACATTTTCTTATGTTTTACTCGTGACTACACTACTCCTGTTTAATAATCTGACTAAAAGTACTGCAACTCCCAGAATGCACTTAACATAGATGTATCTATTCTGCACATGATGCTTAGACATTTTAACCATTCTTAGTTTTAAATACATTCCTCATTACAACTTTGAACCGCGACAATCGTGCCTTGTCCATAAAGTGAAAAACAGATATATGCACACATATTTCCATATTTTACACACTAAGGGGTCTATTACAATGCCGGGCGGATTGCCACTGCCCGCATGGTGGTGGCGATCCGCCCAACATTATCTCCCGCCCGCCTCCCATTTACCCCCACCACATTATGATAGCGGGGGGTACCACGGCAGACGGGAAGACCGTCCGCCGGTTGACGAGTCGACCGGGCAGATAAGGGTTGAATATGGTGGCGGTGTCTGCTAGAGACCGCCATCCATATTACAATGTAGGCAGGAAGCAGCCTTTCCGTGGCGGCAATGCCGCCACAGCAAGGCATGCAGTTCTCACAGTTGGGGGCCCGTTGCGGGCCCCCAGGATGTTGGGGGGGTGGGGGGGCACATGGGGGTACCTATGGTACCCCCTGCACTTGCATGCACATCGTCAAGTAATGTCAGTGATGTCATCAGTGATGTCACTGACCATGTCATGAGTGATGTAATATGTGACATCATCAGCAGTGCATTGCAGGCGCGTGAGTTATAGTTAGCTCAACTAACTATAACAGGTGAATTTCTCTGGTTTTATATGAGTCAAATGTCCAACTAACTATAACGTCCCTGAAACCTATGTTTTTTCTGTGAATTTCTAAGGTTTTTTTAAATGCTAATTCCTAACTATAACGTCTGTAAAACCTATGGTTTTTTCAGTGAATTTCCAAGGTTTTTTAAATGCTAATTCCAAATTATAACGTCTGTAAAACCTATGGTTTTTTCAGTGCATTTCGAAGGTTTTTTAAATGCTAGTTTCTAAGTATAACGTCTCTGAAACCTATGGTTTTTCAATGAGTTTCAAAGGTTTTTTAAATATTGAACTACTATTGTGTATTTGTCATTAATACTATTTTTTCTAACTTTTCAACTACTTAAAATAAACTGCAAAAGTACTATGTAACGTAATAATTTCACAAATTACAATGAGTTTTTAAATAATACAAAACAATTTAACATTCAGATAACAATTTTTCTCCCTTTTTTCGCTGTAATCAGCTACTACTTAACTTCACTATTCACAGTGATGCCAGTGTAGTTTCATCATAAACAGCAGGGAAATAAAAAATGATGAACTACATTGTTAAAAAAACCAAAACCCCAATTCTCTCAAATATAATACAAAATCAACACAGATAACACATCCAATAGTACTTCAAATGCTCAAAGCTTACCTTTACTTCGTAGATTGTCTGCAAATTTACCCAATACTCCAGATAATGTATCAAAAATTTTGCTTTGAAAGCATCCAGTATGAATTCCTTCAAGATCTTACGTAGTTTCTCTGCACATTTTCCCAATACGCCAGATAATATATCAAAAATTTCGCTTTGAAAGCATCCAGTATCAATTCCTTAAAGGTCTTACTTAGTTTCTCTGCACAATTTTTCCAATACACCACATAATGTACCAAAACTTTCGCTTTGAAAGCATCCAGTATGAATTCCTTAAAGATCTTACGTAGTTTCTCTGCACAATTTTCCCAATACACCAGATAATGTATCAAAAATTTTGCTTTAAAAGCATCCAGTATGAATTCCTTAAAGATCTTACGTAGTTTCTCTGCACATTTTCCCAATACGAGAGATAATGTATCAAAAATTTCGCTTTGAAAGCATCCAGTATGAATTCCTTAAAGATCTATACACCTTCCCATTAAAGCCATATAGTGTATCTAAAATATTTGTTTCAGAAAAATTTAGTATGAGTTGGGTAATTCATAAGGCAATCTCGGTTTCATTTCCAAGTGTGTATCATTACAGTGGCTCCAACCATTATTACACTTTAAATACACTGTATAATGTCCACTTGTAGTAGTACTCCCAGCATGGAAAACAATAGCAACTGTTGCAAAAGTTCTTCCAGAAATAGATACTTGATTACCAACAACATTTTTAATTTTGGTTTCCACATTTCTTCCATTTGGTCGACAGCATTGCAGCATTATAATCAAATATTTCCCATATCTTTGTAGTCATAATGCAGACAGCATTCTTGATTTATAACGAGAACACATCATCTCATGATCAGCTTCTTTTACTAATTTGGAAAATGGTACAGATATGCAGTCAGGTATAGTTAAATATAAAAATCGTTCTCTGTCAACTATAGTCCTTGAAGATATTAAACATTCTTCACATTTATGTTCCCATTTTTAACTGAGTCCAAATAAACTCTCAATCTGAATTCCTTCATCTTCTAGTACTCCAAGCATAACCATCAGAAATTCTTGTGCATCTTGCTGTATAGCACTGAACGTTAAAGATCCAGTACATGTATCCAACAGTTGGTGAATACCAGAAACAGAATGAATCTTACTTCTATCAGTTCTCAATTCTTGAAATAAAGTGTAGAGTGCAGAACATAAAGTTTTTTCCTGACTTTCCATAATTTCACCACAAACATCTTCAAGATAAAATATAACATTTAGAATGACATTACCATAGCAGTTGACACCGGAAGCATTTTCTAATTGGTATCCAACAACATCATCACTTGTTTGTATTTTCTGCTTCTTTACATCTTTTCTTTTCTGTTGATTTTCTTTCTGCTTTTCAACCATAGTTAACTCTTCAACATATTTGCATTTTGAACACACAACACGTTTCTCATAAATAGGATATTCACCTAAATGGGGAGCATTAAGCCTTCTCAAACGATTATATTCTCTTACACAATTAACATCAGCACTAACCTTGTTCTCATCAAAATCAATTAAATACAAACCAGACAACGTTCTAACTCGAGATAATGCAACATATACCATTCCCTCTTTAAACACAGTTTTTCCAACATTTACCAAAGGATTATCTACACTTAAACCTTGTGATTTGTGAATAGTTATTGCATATGCTAAACAGAAGGGAAACTGTTTTCTACGAACATACAAGTCTTTTACAAGCAAAAAACGTGCGGCAGAACGTGCAATCTGTTTTACCTCTGCAATCTGATCAAATTTAACTTTCAAAAATTCAATTCCATTTCTATTTTGATATTTCAGAAAATCAACAACTTTCCCCAGTGCTCCATTCATTAAACCTTCTTCTACATTCTGATTACGCTTCAAAATTAGTTTTTGATACAGACTTTTTCAAATAATCCAAATAATCCAATTTAGTCTGTAGTTTTTCTGAAAGAACAATTGTTATTCCTTGATGCTCTATTTTATCAATAGCTTCAATGTGAACTATTTCTTAATTTTCCAATTTCATAAGCTCTCTATTAAATGTATAACACTCTTCCACTGTAGGCATTAAGCAAATTATAGACTTTTTTTCTTTCATTTTCCTGTACATTACTTCTGCTGGTGTGTTTTCATTTGTAAACAAGTTCTTTAGTAGACGACTTTGAAAAACTTGTTTACCATGTTTGCTTAAAACACCAATTCTACATCTTTTAGAATCTTTGCATAATCTTCATCTCTTGCTTGTCGCATATTCTGAGTGAGTTCTTTATATTCAAAATGTAACCACAGATTCACATTTCCAATACTTCTCAAAGATTTCTTAGTGTCTTCATGTAGAAGAGTTTTAAACACTGGTTCTCCTTTTACAGGGGTTAGTTGTAGCAGATCTCCAAATACAATTAAATGTTTTCCCCAAAAGAGAACGTCGTAATCTGTTTTTAATACCTGTTGCATTCTTAAGTGTACAAAAGTAAGCATTACATTTGAGACCATGCTCACCTCATCAATAATTAAAAGTTTCATATTCTTCAGCCCTCTTGACACTTCATAAGAAGCTTCTCCAGACAACTTCTGATATTCTAATTATTATCATACTCCACTGGTAACATCAATATTCTATGCAAAGTAACTCCTTTAACATTGTGTGCAGCTAATCCAGTTGGAGCTGTTACCACACAACATAAATGTGAATCAGTATTTTTTTAAGATAACTGGTCAAAACTTTAATTAAAAAACTTTTACCTGTCCCAGCTTGACCACTGATGTACATCAGAAAAGGTTTAAAAGATGAACACAGACATTCTTTTTTTTCATGCAACAAACCATGTTCTATCCGTTCTCTCACTTGCACATATATTTCTTTCTGTTCAACATTTACTTGTTCTTCTAACTTTTCCAATGTTATATTCTCCTCGTGTGGTTGTTGCATTGCAATTTCGACTTCATGCATAGCAATCACTGCTTTATTTTCCAGCATTGGTTTTCCAAGAGGATCTTGACTACATGGACCACTACTTTGACTATCTTGAGAACTCTCATGATCTATTTCAGCTATAATAGTCTTATCCTGTTCAACTTCATCATTCAACATTTTTAAATATGTATGGAAAATTGGACATCAAATGCTATCTTTACAAGCATTAAAAGAATGTTCGTAGCAGTCAAACTCTCCAAGTAATTCACTTTCGCTACGCCATGGTTTAAACAGCTGCAGAAGTGCTAAATAGTAAAATTCTCGCTTATCTGGAGTTTCACAACTAAGTTTCTTGTGGTTTATAAGATTACCCTTTGCATTTTTTACTAATCAACCATGACATCTAACTACTGCAAACTTTCCTTCTTTTAAATTCTCTTTAACATTTATTTTGAAGCTGTAATGTTGAAGTACTTCATACAGACATAGCTGTTCCAGATGTTGACTCCTTTTCAGATAGTATGTGTCCAACATATTAGTTTTCAGAATGACTGTACTATCTGGCTCATTTGCTGCTAATTGTTCAATTTCTTACAATGATTTCAACACACTATTTCGTTTGCAGACAAGACCTAAACTTACCCAAAGGATTCCTCGTGACTTTGAATATAAACTTGAAGAACACAAGCGGTCTGAACATTCATACGATCCAATTTCTCGGTGGGAAAGCATTTTCAAACTAAAGCTGTACAATATTTTGCTAAGACTATTCTCTTGGGCAATTTCTTCCCACATTTGTTTCATCTCTGTTTTTTCAGATTTTGTTATGTACGATGTAACATAATGTGCAACAGCAATTGAGTTATCCGCAACATACTAGATGTCCATGTTCGCATTCCACATTTTTTAAATGACTGGATTGTAGTCATTGATATACTTTGACACTTCTGTTCTTTTTAAGTTGTAGGTATTCTTTGGAGATTTCCGAGTTATTGTGTGCCTCACAGAAGAAAAAAAAGAATTTACTCTTCCTTTACAAATGACTGGATGGGGAAAACCAAACCGACATTTGGTGTAAACTTTTCCTTTAGACTTGAATTTTCTTCTGCAATACTTTACACAACTGTGACTTTGGAAACGTAAAACTTGCTGTCTCAAGCTTCTATCTCCTCCTTCTCTTGGAATCTCACATGTCACATACTGTTCAGTGAAAGACAATACTGTTTCATCAGAATCATTTCCAAATTTAGGTGCATCCTGATCCATACTAGCATATGTATATTAGGTGCACCTCTCGCTTGATACTCCTTTCTCCCAAAGAAATCGGTAACTTCTCCAAGAGGTGGATTCTTTTTATTACAGATAAAAGACATCACAGCTTGAAACTTATGATTAAAATATCTGCACACATTTACAGGATCCAATGAACACAGTTCACTAGGAGTTTTTATTTCAACATTTTTTATATTAGAATTCGCTTCTCTTAAAAACTCAAGCAAATCTTCCCATGCATACTCTGCACAGCTAAGTGTGACAAACCATGTTGGTGTACCTAAGTCCGTAACATACACTTGAGTTCTCCATGACGACAATGCCAATACTCATTTGTTCCACATTGACATGCCATCAAATTGATTAACTGTGCTTCTAAATTTTCATCTGTTTCTTGAACTTTCTCCACAAATTCTTTCACAAAAAGAAGTGATTCATGAACTCCAGTTTTAAGTATATGATTCACTGCATTCGAGAGAGAAGAGAGATCACTTTCAAACAAAAGGTGAAATATGTATGGACTGCACTGTCGAAATCTAGGATCTTCAGAATATAATCTTGTTGATTGATATTCTGAAGCTGGAATCCGTACAGGTCGGTCATCATATCGTCCACCTTCTCCAGTAGGAAACAACTGTGGAAAACAATGAGCTTCCAAGCTTTTCTCCAATACACTCATTGGAGTTCCCTGTGCTTTTTTCATTTGAAATAACCCAATGCTACTTCCCATCACTTCTTTTGAATGTAAAGGACATATTGTATAATGTTCATAAATCTTTTCAGTCCTTGACTTGTTCACTTTCTCTATTTGACCACTTGAAATTTCAAAATCATCTTCTAAACGTATTACCTGTTCATCCACATTTACATTTTTGTAATAAATATTGTTCTCTATAAGATATAAGGTAGCATTTTCAACTTTATTAACATCCACAAATTCTTGCCATATTTTCCGACTCTTTGTGGGTACACCATTTACTAAAATAACTACTGCCTCATCTTACTCTTTCTCTCCAGCGATAGTTTCAATGTTTTTCTTAAAATCCAAAGGTAAGTACACCACTCTTCCTTTCAGCCCTCTTTGCAAGTCTGTTGGTGGCAGTTTACCTGTTTTAGGCTCCATCCGAATTATAGTCTGAAAAGGATGAATAGATTGAATTAGAACCGACTCATATGTATTCAATTTGGCCAGCTCCTGCGGAATAGCCACTAACTCCAACTTATTATGTACTGCTCTAGCAGGCATTTTGTTCTCTTCTAATTTATTGTAACAATATTTACATATACGTTGATCACTACCTAACTCAAATTGACCTTCCACCAACAAGTTGCAAATTCTTCCCACTTACTATTGTTCTCCTTTTCACTTTTCAAATATAAATCAACATTCCTAGTTTGACTTTTATAATGAGTACGTCGACAACAAACACAAACATAGTTTGGTATTTCAAAGCACACTACATTAAACCTTCCAATTTCTTCTTCAAACTGATCAGTGCTAATCACTTTCCCATCTCCTTCAACATCTGTAATTTTCACTTTCTATTGACTGCTCTTCTGAACCAAAATATCGCATTTCAATATCATCACACTTTTTTTGAACATCTAATAAAGAACCATATAAAAGAGCTGTTTTCAGTCACTTAAACATAATGCAGGACTTTTTACATAGTACAGTTTACTTACAAACTTCTGCATTTCTGAATGGTGTACTGCTAACATCCTCAAGTGATGAAAAACACTTTTACACACTTTTCTTGAAAGACAAGCCCGAGAATGCCCATGTTTCTCAGTATATTTTCTTACATTACATGGATCTAGTCCTTGCAACAACTTAATATTCTGTTTAATACTTTTCTGTGTATATTCTCGTAGCAAATTTAGCATTATATCAATAGATTCCTTTCGAATACTACAAATACTGCTACAATCCCACTTATATACAGGAGCTTGTGTACATTGCCCTTGTACTTCTTGAACTATGAACTCTTCTGCACTTTTACCAACCAATTCCTCTTTTGGAAGGGGACAACATCCTGAACTTCATAGCAATGACCTCCAGTATCAACTGCAAATGGTAAACTATTTTCCTGGAAGTAACTTTTCTCATTAAAAAAAGGCTCACTACTAGAAGTATGTTTCCAATGTCCACTAAAGATTTTGCAAACGTTGGTTCTGTTCACAAGTCTTTTTCTTCTACTTTTCTCTTTCAACACTTTGATTACTTTATCTAATACTTTGATCCTCTTCAAAATCACAATGAATAACTTCTGTTTTAAAGTAAAAGTAGTATCCACTATACTTTCGATACGCTGCTTCTGTTTGAATCGCAGCACTTTCTTTTATATTTGCAGCATGTTCTCATTAAATTCTGAATCACTGTAGTTCAAAAAAGTCTCTGACGAATTTCTTGAAATTGTTTTTGTCTCCGGGTAACAGATACTGTTTCTTTATCATGTAAATTGAAGTGGAGACATCATGGTACGTGAGCCACGTTGTAGGAGAAAGGACAATCCTTTAAAAAGTGTGTTTCCCGAACGTAGGATAATTCGAGGGGATTTTCTTAAGCACACAATGCTAGTTATCTTCATGGAGACCACGCCCCTACTTGGATAGCCCACACCCCTTTAACAGGTTTGCCCCGCCTCTTTTAGAGCACCCCCAGTTTTTTTCCCACTTAAAGCCCTCACTGCACCATAGTAACAAAGAAATGGTCCAAGCTTCCATTTAAATGTACAGTGGCACCAAGTTTCATAATTTGCCATCAACGCTGGCAGCCTTCTACCACAGTGCAAGATTGTCTATCAGCACGAAGATTTGTTATCCACAGAAATGTTGTGTGATTTGCGTAGCTGTCTGCTGGAACACTCATCACCAAAAGGTATTAAAACATGCAAATTTGCGAGAAAAACATATACCATACCATAAACCGCTTCATAAATGGGCCCAGTGCCACTACACCTCCCTCATCCCCATTCTTGCTTAACCTTACGAAATCAAAGAAAGACCCCAGCAAACCTGGTAGAGCCACTATAGCAATACAGGGACTTAATTTTAACAAGTCTCTGCCGGGAACGCTCAGCAACAAAAGGTATTAAAACATGCACATTTCTGAATAAAACATATACCATGCCATAGAGAGCTTTATAAATTGACCCAGTGGCACTACATCACCTTTACTAGCAACACATATGCACGTTACAAATGTCCGTGTTATAATCAGCAACATACCCACCTCTCCCACTTCACCCCTTCCCTTGCTTAACCTTACGAAATCAAAACAACAAGCCCCAGCACTCCCATTAGCTCCACTATATCCATACATAGTCTTAATTTCAATAGGTGTCTACCGGAACGCTCATCAGCAAAAGGTATTGAAACCTGCAATTTTCCAAGTAACACATACACCATACCATAAGGCGGTTTATAAATAGTCCCAGTACCACTACACCACCTCCACACCCATCCTTGCTTAACTTTTCGCAATAAAACAAATAGTCACAGCAAACCTGGAAGCACCACTATAGCCATACAGAGGCTTAATTTCAACAGATATCTTCCGAAACACTCATCAGCAAAACCTATTAAAACATGCACATTTGCAGGTAAAACATATACCATGCCATAGGGCGCTTTATAAATGGTCCCAGTCGTACTACATCACCTTTAGTAGCTAGATATCTGCACGTTACTAAAGTCTGTGTTTTAATCACCAACATACCCACCTCCCCCACCCCCACCCCGCCATTGCTTAACACACGAAATCAAAGAGAAACCACCACCGTTCCTTGTAGCGCCACTATACCCATACTCAGGCTTAAGTTTTAAAGGTGTCTTCTGTAACGCTTATCATCCAAAAGTATTCAAACATGCAAATTGGCGGGTAAAACATAAACCATCCCATAGCACGGTTGATAAATGGGCCCAGTGGAACTACACCACCTTTACTAGCTATACATCTGTATGTTAATAAAGTCGTTTAAACACTTTTTATACTGTATAGCAGAGGATGGGAAGAGTAAACAAATTGTAATTCCCAAACTTTTGATATACCGTCCCTTTACTGTATGTATATTAAGGACATTAAATTGAATGAAAAAATTGACGAGTGTCTCAAAAGAGATAGTGAAACTGAGCACCGGTAAATCCCATACCACTTAAACACCTACGTAAATTCAGCACAGGGACACAGCCTGACAATTACTATCACCTATAATGACATGTACTTTACTAATGTCAAGAACGTCATACAGAAAATATACCGAACATTTTCATTTCTTTTTTATCTCTCACACATTTATAAAACATCTCTTCTAAAGACACACTCCCCAACCACTTTCATAAGAACAGACAATAATTAATATGTTTACTACCATATATTTTAGTATATCTACCTTTTTATTATTCACTAGTCACAAACTACTAAAACTATTAACTATACCCAAATGCAAACCAGAAACCATGTTCATATTATATCTCAACCTATATTCAAATGATTCAAACAATGCGTACATATAAAAGGAACGTATCACTTTTCCTATCTCCATATCCTCTCCATGTACTCTCCAAACACTGTAGACGGCCTCACAGTACAACAACCTACCTAGACTTATGTTCAAATCTACCTCTCACTGTCAAAAATGAGACCACAACCTGTCCACATAACATTTCCGGGTTTGGTTTTATCGCTTTTAACTTAATAACACATACATCTCCTACCCCCACCTTCCCCACTACTTCCACAAAAAGTATAATTTGCAAATGTGGGACATTTTGTTTATCTCGCCTGAATACATTAACAAACCCAAATTAACGCTGTACCTCATTTTCAAAACCATACAGTCCTTTAAAGATGACAAACTACATTTCTTCTTTGTGAAAAATTCCTAAACATATATAAAGTACTTATATAACAGCAGGTCAAACTTTATGCATATTTTATAACCAATATGAAACACCACACTTTACTAACAGGATATTGTTTTGAAATAAATAATACTTTCAAACTTAAAAATATCATCTCAAATACTTAATCACTACTACAGAACACATAACACACCTTGTTCATTTCTACCTCACCTTTGTAGTTGGTATGCAGATTTCAAATGTCACACACGCATGCAATTCTTTCTTTCTCACACAGTACATGTAAAGCACCGCTTTCATCAAGAATGAAACCAGTAATGGCACAATTTCTCTGTCGCTCCACAGAAGAAGTGTGGCTCAATGGTTAGAGCGACAGACCTCGATGCAGAGCACTGGTCCGGGACCAGGGTTCGATTCCTGTCGCGGCAGGGTCTTGGGCTATAAATTCCGCAGACCGGATATTCTCACCTCAGTGCCTATTCTAATCATGGGTGGGTCCCACGCTGCAACTCTGGGCAATAGCTTGCTTAATCTCCACAACGGCCCCACAGCGCTGGGGATGCCTGGCTTCACCCTGGGGATGCCCAGGAGTGGACATTTCACAGGGAAAGCCAGGAAGGGTTCCCTAGCGGTATGAATACAGCGCCGGGAGACCCCGGTCCGGGGTAGCTGTGCGCTATATAAGTACTAGCACATTTACATTTACATATAAATACATGTAAACAACAAATCAGAATACTTAATTCCTTCATCGACATTCCAAAACTAATCTCCATTGGTTATTTTTGAATTTTGCATCTGAAAAGCTACTTAATATTCTGCGCCACACACAGGTCAGAAGTTCAACCTATTTTATCACCACACTTTCTGGAACATTCTACGACACCTGCAGGTTAAAAGTTCATGATTTGTTTAAACGTAACCTTTTCTTTTTCAGCATATTCTCGAACATTTAACACCACCTGCGGGTTAAAAGTTCACCATTGTTTTAAGTTACAAATGTATCATCCAAATGCAAGTAGCATGTCTGGTTGAGCTTTGCACATTTCATCCTATCGTATGTACTCCACATTTAGACTGCTCTTTATTAACCAATGACAAACATGCTTTTTCACGCAACTAATATGCACCCTAGTTTTTAGTACCCAATGCTTCTTATCTTCCAATCAATTATCGTTTTCTGTGTAGTTTGCACTTTACAAATACCGTATTGATTTACCTTCGCACTCCCTGTATAACACCACCTAAGCACCATATACAAATTACCGTGTTCCAAACAAAACTTCCTCCTACTACGTATAAAATATTACTGACACTACTTAGACAGGTGTGGCAAAGCGATCAGGGCACACCATAAGACACACAGTTTAGGCTCACGCTTTGATCCCCGATTCCTGCACCAGCTCACCTTAGCAGCATCAGACTCTACGCAATACCTCACTTAATTTCCGTACCCAGCACTTTCAGACCGGTAGCTATAAGTAGTTCGCTTCACACCCCCTCTATAGCACACCCTAAGCACCCCCACAAAGGTTACAGTGCTCCTACTGTCCTCCTTCCTACTTTTTTCACCCTTTTTTCCCCTTACTCGCTTCGACGGAATCACAAAATGGCGGCCAACACTTCCTAGTTGCAACCGCTCGCAGCCGAGAAAAAAGGGGGGTCCCAAAACGTTTTTTCTCCATGTTATTTTCAATAGGAAACTTTAGACACGGCTACAGCCCGAACTGCTGAACGGAATTACACTAAATTTGGCAAAAAGGTAGCCCTTGGTTGAGAAAAAGCCCTTTTTTATTAAATGGTGTAAATCCGTTCAGTAGTTCCTGAGAAATTTTTAAAAAAGAGGTCGGGAAATGAATTTCCCATAGGAAATTTTAGACACGGCTACAGCTCGAACTGCTGAATGGAATTACACCAAACTTGGCAAAAAGGTAGTGCTTGGTTCCGAAAGCGCCCTTTTTTTAAATGGTGGAAATCCGTTCAGTAGTTGCAGAGAAAATCAAAAAATAAAAGGATCCGCGGACCCTCCCGACCACAAGCTTTATTCTAATTGGCTGTCAACACTCCAAACCAGGAAGTGTTGGCAGCCATCTTGTGACTCGGTAGAACTGAGTCACAAGAAAACAGGGAAACAAAGGTAAAAATAGAAAAGGGGGCAGGGTAGAAACACCTTGACCCCTAGGCCTTATCAGGGGGTCCCACAAGGACATCCAGGGCCCAAAAAAGCATTTTCTTTTTCCAGAAAAAAGGCGATATTCGCGCACCCTGCGAGAATTTTGGCCGAAAATTTTAAAAAACGAAGTGCGGGCTCCCGCGCTTCGTTATTATTTAGCCCCCGGATGGGACAAGTCCCGGTGGGCATGACATATTATAATTGCGGGGGCCCAGGGGGGCCCCCGCAGTCCTGGGGACCACCAACCTCTGGGGCTTTCCTGAAATATTTGTGAGGGTGCACATGGCCCCCCGCCACCCCGGGCTTGTTTTTTAAAATGTGGGTTGGGGGCACACAGCTCCCGAAGCCCCGGGGACCGACACCCCCGGGGCTTTTTTTAAATATGTGTGGGGGCACATGGCACCCCTGCATCCCCAGGGACCAAAAATACCATGTGTGGGGGGGCTCGAGCCAACTCCCCGGGGCACTAAGTATTTAAATCTGAGCCCCGGGGACCACCACCTCCCTGGGGCTGTGCATTAGGTGGGAGGGGGGCCATGCGGCCCCCCCTCCTGGAACCCTACATGGCACTGGGGACCGCCACCCCCCAGGACCGGCTCCTGCAGTGTCCCGGGGTGCCCACCCCTGGGACGCTGCTGTTTGCAATGACAGGGCGGGAGCCATGCGGCTCCCGCCCTGTCATTGCAAACTACTTTGCTTCATTGAAGCAAGAGCAGGGAAACCTGCTCTCGCTTCAATGAAGCAAAGCAGAATTGCTTTCCCACAAGGGGAGCTGCATGTCAGCAGCTCTTCATGTGGAAAAGCAATGCCGGCTCCTGCAGGATGCGGGGAGCTGGCGGGACCGTGGGGGCATTGGGGATCCCCGGGGATGGGGTCCCCGGGGCTAGAAGTGGCCCTGGGGGGGCAATGCGGCCCCCCAACAATAAAAAAATTACTTCTTTTTTTTTAAAAGGCCGGCCCTGGGGTTGCGGTCCCCATGGCCAATAGAGGCCTCAGGAGGGGGGGCACGCAGCCCCCCTCCACAAAAAACAACAAAGATGTGGCCATGCCCCGGGGGAATTTTTTAAAGGGGTCAGGCCCTGGGGGATGGTGTCCCCAGGGCCCAAAGAAAGGAAAAAGAAGGGGGGCCACACAGCCCCCCTTCGAAAAAATGTTTTTTTTAAAAAAGACACGATCATGCCAGAGGCCCCGCCACCTCTCAGCAACACTCTGCAAACGCGCCCTGTGGCGCGTTTTAAATTGGGGAATTAATTCCCCTGCAATACTGGGGGTCCCTGGGGGCCAATTAGCTGACCAGGTACCTCCAGTAAGCGCCGCAGGGCTGCGTTGCAGAGAGATGGTCGAGGCCATGCCCCTTTTTACACCTCTCTGCAACGCAGCTCTGTGGCGCTTAGTGGAGGTACCTGGTGGGCTAGTTGGATCCCAGGGACCCTCAGGATTCAAGGGGACTTAATCCCCCAACTTAAAACGTGGCACCGGGTGGATTCGCACAGTGGTGAAGGGAGGGGGCCGGGCCTGAGGTGACATGTGTGCAAACTCACCCTGTGGTGCGTTTTAAGTTAGGGAATTAACTCCCCTTCAATCCTGAGGGCCCCTGGGGGCCAACTAGCCCACCAGGTGCCTCCAGTAAGCGCCACAGGCCTGCGTTGCAGCGAGGTGGTCCAGGCCGCACCCCTTTTTACACCTCTCTGCAATGCAGCTCTGTGGCGCTTACTGGAGGTACCTAGTGGGCTAGTTGGACCCCATGGACTCTCAGGATTCAAGGGGACTTAATTCCCACATCTTAAAACACGCTATGGGGTGCGTTTGCTCAGTGGTGAAGGGAGGGTGCGGGGCCTGAGGTGACATGTGTGCAAACACTCCATGTGGTGCATTTTAAGTTGGGGAATTACTTCCTCTTCAATTCTGTGGGTCCCTGGGGGCCAACTAGCCCACCAGGTACCTCCAGTAAGCACCACTGCACTGCATTGCAGAGAAGTGGTACAGGCCACGCCCCTTTTTACACCGCTCTGCAATGCAGCTCTGTGGCGCTTACTGGAGGTACCTGGTGGGCTAGTTGGACCCCTGGGACCCTCAGGATTCAAGGGGACTTAATCCCCCAACTTAAAACGGGCCTCGGGTGTGTTTGCAGAATGGTGAAGGGAGGGGGCAGGGCCTGAGGTGACATGTGTGCAAACACACCCTGTGGCGTGTTTTAAGTTGGGGAATTAATTCCTCTTTAATCCTGAGGGTCCCTGGGGGCCAACTAGCCCACCAGGTACCTCCAGTAAGCACCACTGCACTGCATTGCAGAGAGGTGGTCCAGGCCACACCCTTTTTACACCTCTCTGCAATGCAGCTCTGTGGCGCTTACTGGAGGTACCTGGTGGGCTTGTTGGACCCCAGGGACCCTCAGGATTCAAGGCGACTTGATTCCCCAACTTAAAACGTGCCAGGGGGTGCGTTTGCAGAGTGGTGGAGAAAGGGGGCATAGCCTTTGTCTGCCTCTCACCAATCTCACTGCGTGGGGCTTACTGGAGGTAAAAGGTAGGCTAGTTGGCACCTAAAGGACCCCAGCAGTGAAGGGGACTTCAATCCCCATCCAAGAACGTGCCAGGGAGCGCGTTTGTAGAGTGGTGGGCAAAGTGGGTGTGGCCTGGTATGAGTACTTACCAATGCTGCTGTGTGGGACTGACTGGAGGGAATAGTTTGGGAAGGGGGCCAACTACCCCTCTAGTTACCTCAAGTAAGTCCCACACAGTGGGATTGCTAAGACGCCTTCAGAGGCCATGGCCCCCTTTCTCTACCATTCTGCAAACGTGCCTCGTGGCAGACTACGGGATGGGGGATGAAGTACAATATAGTCCTGTGGGAGTTTGGGGACCAAGAATCCCTCCTGGTACCGCCTGTAAGTCCTACGCAGCAGAATTCCTGAGCGTTGATTGGACACCCAGCCCTCTTTCTCCACCACTCTGCAAACGCGACTACTAGTTAAAGTAGCATATTTCTGCACCTCTGACCTAGAGGTAGTTTTAATCACCCTGCCCTATTATGTACTAGGGCCTTACAGAGGAGGTCATGCTAATCACAGGGGTACCCCAACGCATAGTATTCCCTAGTGTATGTAGGTGTTTTCACTGTATTCTAAGTGTCTTTTAGCATAGCACTGGCTCTAGGCCTAGTTAGTCAGAGTCAGTTACCACCAGTACCCATCTGAAAAAGTTGTGGGCACAGGATGATTTTGCAACAAGGCCTCTTTCTGCTCCTCTGTTGCTTCTTTTTGCACATCTTGCTTCTTCCTTCACTTTTTTTCTTCTTTTTGGACTTCTGTTGGTCCTTTCTGCATTTCTTTAGCTTCTTTCTGTGCATTTTTTCTTCTTTCTTCACATGTCCTACCTCTGTAGGCATAGTTAGAAACTAGCATTTAAAAAACCTTAGAAATTCACTTAAAAAACTATAGGTTTCAGGCACGTTATAGTTAGAAATTAGCATTTAAAAAACCTTTGAAATTCATTGAAAAAATCATAGGTTTCAGGCATGTTATAGTTAGAAATTAGCATTCAAAAAACCTTTGAAATTCACTGAAAAAACCATAGGTTTCAGGCACGTTATAGTTAGTTGGACATTTAACTCAAAGAAAACCATCGAAATTCCCCCATTATAGTTATTTCAGCTAACTATAACTCGCGCCCCCGCAATGCACAGCTGATGATGTCACATATTACATCACTCATGACATGGTCAGTGACATCACTGATGACATCACTGATGACAACTTAAAAGACATCACTGATGACCACTGATGACATCATCCATGTGATAATGTCATGCATCTTCTCTCACCCTAATATAACTTTTGATACACCCACTCTAAATTACAGACTGCCATTCTCAAAATCATAGACAATCCAACACCAATAACTACATACCCACTCACTGGTTCTTAGGTCTACACACACATCCACTCACTCACCCGTACAGTCAATCATACTTACGGTCACTCAGTACAGGACTATCATATGCACTCATGCACATATATAGACACTCACACACCACCACTCATCCATAGAGGTACTCACACACCTAGTCAGTCATGCAACTAATTAATCACACTCCCATTTACTCTCCTATACAGTTATACACACCAGCTCACTTACTCATACAAATACTAGCACATTCTTATGCTGTTATACAATCACTGATACAAGCACACCCTCGTCCAGCCACTCTCACAACCACACACTCTCACTTATAGCCATTTATATACTCTAACACACATATATACTGCCTTTCACATATGTAGTTACTCACACATGTACCACTGAGATATACATGCACTCACTAACATACCCATACACACACTCACCCACCCATACAGTCCATCACAGATGCACTCTTGAAACCATGTACCCAGTGAATCACCCATTCACACATCGATGCACAGAGTCACACACACCCCACCCACACAAACACTCAGGCACCCATATAGATACTCAGACAACCAATCAATACCTCATATAGACACTCATCTAGCTATTATAGTTCATTGAGTGTTTTTTTGTACCTACAAGTAAGTACTGATGCAGAGTCTAAAGTTCAAGAGGAAGACTCTGTTGCCTTCATCTGTGAAATGAACACCGTCTCCTCTATAAATGCCTTGCATGTTGTAACGCAAGTTGTTGTGGTATATAGAACCCATACCATAGTCTCTGAGGAAAGCAGAAACAGACTTATTGACGTGCTTTCTTGCTTTGTCAATCTGCGGACAATATTGGTTGGACCAGTTCCACTTTTGCCTTTGGCATATATTAGAATATACAAAGGTAGTTTGTGGAAAAAGTGACATCAATTGCACAAAGGTGTCCTTAACAAGCATTTCCAGACCTACCCCAGTTAAAGTGCCTAGGTCATTTCCACCACAGTGCACAATTATAAGGTCAGGCTGTGGGAGATGTAGAAAGGTTTTCACCAAAGGCATTAATTGGTGCCACTTTAACCCTCTCTGACCAATGCATTTGGCGATGCAGCGCGCGCAACGAAATTCGTTTTATTAATTTTTTTCGTAACTTACGTGAAATCGGCGGTATGCTGCATTTTGCAACCCCCCACCCTGCCCCTCCTCTGCGCCATATCACCGCCCCGGTAAAACGCCCTACACGGGCCGTCACTGGACCTACAACTGAACCCCACCCCTAAAAACAACCCCCCCAAACCCGGCCCTAACCCCAGTTACCTGTCCGTGTCAGGAGCTTCCTGTTCCAACGCTTCTCCCCGCCCATCTGAACACTACAGTGATAGCTGCCTTCAGCACGCATATGTGTGATTGAGGCAGATGGGTTGTTCAGGCAAGCGTGGTCACGCTTGCAAGGGAAATGGCACGTGTGGCTCAGCCCGCGTTGTAAAGGCCGTTTTCCTCCTGTTGCTGATGCTTGGTGTGGTGAGAAAGAGCACGCTCTTCAGTAACATTTTCATGGAGGTGTGTTTGTTGGTGTGTTCTCCATCCTTATTTTCAGGGGCTTTGCTATTCAAGCAGGATCTTTGCATACATGTCACATACAATTTGACATCTGGAGCTTGCTTGAAACTGCCTATTTTCTGACTTGTGGGGGAGAGGTTCATTTTGCCAGTTGCTTCTTCACATGTCATGTGATTTCACACCTGTTTAATATTTATGCTTTGTACAACCAGCTCCTTTCCCACCTTTTCTCGTCAAATATTTTGCAAAGCAAAACTGTTATTCCAAGGGTGCTAAAAATCAATGCAAAAATCAGGCTTTCAGGGTTGTCTTGTTAATTTGGAGAACTGAAAAGGTAAACCTTGCGTTTCTAAAATTGGTGAGTGCTTCGAAATGGGCCCAGTGCTCCTAAAAATGTTGCTCATTGTGACTGTGCTGTGTAGTACATGCTGTGCGGAAAAGCAGAAGTATTTTTTTTCAATCTCATGTGCTTCCCGCCCCGGGTGTACATTACACTTCACAATACAATGAGCAAAAAGAACATGCTCGTCTTAGACTTGAGTGACAGCCGGCGATTAGTGATGCCAAGAACGAACAAAAACTGCACCTAATGGGGCCAGGATAATTAGTATGTCTGATAGCATGACACACAGACGGATCTGGGAATTGGCATATGCTGAGGAAAACAGAGATGTCAAGATGACTTGAACGTTGCTGCACCAGAACGTCAACAATGCACAAACAGACTGCGCAGAGAGAACAAGGCTGACAACGCCAGGCTGGATCCAGCGGGCTGTTTAATAAGTTAGCAGATACAAAAGCTGTCAGTGTCGTCTCGGAGGCAGCCATTGGAGGGAGTTCTGCTTCAGAGGAGGCCTTCATGTTCCCTCACAGATTGGATGACAGCCGCTCACACACTGCGCTTTTCAATCGGATACGCGAGACATGATAAGACCGTCTCGAAAATAATGAGACGCGCCCACTCCCTACTCATTTATTGACAAGGTACTCAGGAAGCTTTTGCAGTGGTTGTGTTTGGCATTCTTTTAATCTTGGATACAAACCGCTCGTGGCATCTTTCATTCAGAGTTTCACCTGTGTGGCTTCTTTGTACCCAATACTTGGCAGTCTGGAGAGTTACATGAGGTCGAGGAGTGCCTACATTTCCACAAATTGCATAAAAGTAAGGAGGCCAGGTAGTGCCTATATCTCCATAACTGGCAAAAAGTAAGCGGAATTTGGCAAAGTATGATTTGGGTGTTTAAGTATAGAGGGCGGAGGACATTTCAAATTGCTTGCACATCTTTTAGGGCAATAGGCGACTCGGGTGCCCGTTGGATGGAGATGCTGCATGGGAAGTGCTTCTTGATGGCAGTGATGTTGAGCACCTTGACAGTCACCTGAGTCTGAGCCTTGTTAGATGAGTTTCGTCCTGTATGTTCTGTTGGATGTTGATGTGCGTTAAACCAGGATGTGCAGTGCTGTTGTGGCCATGGTGTGGGCCAAGTAAGTGGCATACGTGTAGTTTCTAATGTGATCTGTTGGATGTTTGTTGAATAAATGAATGGTGGGACTGATAAAGCGCACAAATATTGCTAGAGTGGTCCGGCGCTAGACCCTCGACAGGCAGACTAACTGACTCCTTCAACAGTTTTCAAATGTTTACAAAAGGTATTCATATCCTGGATGCTTCTCAGGGATACGGGAAGAGCATTCCAATGTCTGGCAGCTAGGACTGAGCAGGCCGAGCCACACCATTTTTTCCGTTTGGTGTGAGGAATAGACAGTACAAGAGACAATTGAGAGCTCAGGGATTTCGTAGGACAGTAGGGGATCAGTCTGTCCTGGGTGTATTTAGGGCCAGTACTGTAGAAGGCTGCATGTACTATTGTCAGTCCTTGTTTTTACATATACCTAATCAGGTATTCCCAGCATTGCTGCATGGCTTTTCTTTTCTTCCTCAGCCCATGCTTCAAATCATTTCCAAGCAGACACTGTACAGGGATAGCAGAAGACACCACGACCCTTTTGAGGCCAATAGCCCCTCCCCAATCTAAGGTCACCAAGGCCATTGGATGTTCTTTAGCCTGATTGTCAGCATTGATTCCCCGGCACTTTTTATCTCATCTTAAAGTCATTCATCTCACGGTGTCATCATGGGAGCAGGAGAGCTTCAACCGTCTTTTCATAAACATTGAGAACACCCACTTCCCAGCTCCTGAACCTTCCCTTGGCATCATGTAAGCCACCCCTATGGTAGGGTGCATTGTATGTGTAAGGTAGGATATGCTCTGATGTGTATAGCATGTCCTGGTAGTGAATTACACCCAATTTCGTTTTTCACTACTGTAAGGCTACCTGTTCTCCATAGGCCAGAATGGGCAGTTTGGCTATTACATTCTATAGTCCTAACTGACCCAAAGAACATGGTAGAAAACCGAATTTAGTATGCCTGAGCTCAGAATATTAAAATACATCTTTTAAGTTTATTTTTATATTCTGTGTTTGAAAATACCACTTTTAGAAAGTAGGTATTTTCTTGCCTAAGCCTTCCAGTGTGCTCTGCTGTTATGTGTATTGGCTGTCTGGTTTTGGAGGGACAGGGCAGGCTGAGTCAGACCTGGGTTGAATAGAGAGATCTGCATTGGAGTATGGGGAGGGGTAGCTCCTGGACCTGAATAGGGCTGTGCCTGGCAAGGTGAATGCTGGCTCCACCTCCCACTGTGCGTCTGATGGCAGACCCCCTCTTTCTGAAAGGAAGGATGCAGCCTGGTAAAAAAGTGCTCCAGGACTGGGCAGAACTGGTTCTGGCTGGGTTCAGTGACTGGTAGCTTCTGAGAACAAAGACTTTTGGGGTATGGTTCTGGCTGGGTTCAGTGACTTGTAGCTTCTGAGAACAAAGACTTTTGGGATATAAATATCTGTGCTGAAACCCCTACAATTTGTTTTGCTCCTGGACAACAAGAAGATCCTCTGTCCGTGTAACTGAAGGAATCTGCAGGAGGTGACTGTCCTTGTGCTTGTGTGCTGTTTCTTGAATTGGCCTGTAGTGGTTACTACTGGACTTGGAAGAAGAGGAAAAGGACTTTGAAGAGAACTTTTATTTCAACGTGCTAAAGCAATCACCCATGGGCTAGAAGAGAGCTAGCCTCCTGCTGGAGTCTCAGGCACATCAGACTCCACCACCAGCCTCCTGTTTCCTCCCAGCGATGATTTCTATCTGCAGGTGAGGCTCCTGTGAGTTCCAGGGCCTCTAGTCTACTACAGAGAAGAGAGTGCTGAAAATCGTCGCTAACGCCCGTTTGCGAGCCGCCGCAGCTGAAGTGCGTACGGAAAATCATCGCGTTGCTGCCGCTAAGTGCTCGCTACCGGAGATCATTGCTTCACACGTTTGCGGGCCTCCAAGTGCTCACTAACCAAAGATCATCGCATCGAGTTCATCGCTTCCCGACATCGCAGCGCGGACGCCGGGCGTCTGCCATTTTCATCGCATCGCACCCGGATCGTCGCTCCCTCGCAGAGCGCCATTTCTTCTCATCGCAACAGGGTCGCACACGCAACAGGCTCGGCGCATCATCCTCCCTTGCGGCAAGGATTTCAAGGCACCGCCGGCTTAGCGTGGAGAAGTTTGTCGCTTTGTCCCGCGCACATCTGTAGATCAGCGCATCATCCTCCCTTGCGGCAAGGATTCAACGCATCGCTGGTTTCGCGTGAGGAAAATCATCGCTACAGCTCCTTTGCAACATTTTTGTTGTTTTGCTACAGAATCCAGGTACTTTGGAAGTAAAAGGGTCGCAGAGACCACTGCTTTGAACTGAACTCCTCTTTGCACACTTTGAACTATTTTTGCAGCATTTCAAGAGTAACCCTATGTTTCTAGTATTGTGGCTTTTTACTGTTATTGGTCTTGTGTTCAGTCTATATATAAAGATACTTATTTTTTATAACTACTTGTGTGGTGTCCCTTTGTAGTGTTCCTCACTGTGTTACTGTGTATGGTCATACATGCTTCACACACTGCCTCTGAGATAAGCCTAGCTGCTCATGCTACGTTACCACAGGGTTGAGCAGGGGTTATCAAAGGGTGTAGCCCTCTTACTCTGACTTAGGAAGAAGGGTCCCTACTTGTACAGTTGCCAGCCATTGCCAACTAGAGACCCCCATTTCTAACAGTATATTTGTGTATTTTTAATATTGTCTATGTCTCCTAAGATGTAGGTGTCAAAAATCTAGTGTTATTATTAAAATAGTACGGTCTCTGTGCTAAATACCAGACAGTCAGAAGTTGTTGGGGGCCCCTGGCCAACACCTCATGCTAGGCCACTAGATGAGCGTGTTGCAACCGCTAGTGGTTTAAGCCATGGTAGCTGTACCAACATAGCAGACTTGCTTCAAAATCTGTAATTAGATTTTGCAGTACGAGCGCTGGTCCTGAAAAAGTATGAGCCTGCCAATCATGCTCCCTCTGAAACCTCCCTTCTGAAGGCCCTGCTAAGCGTGCCAGTCTGCTTCAGGCTAACACCGGATGCAGCTGTTTAGATGTTCCCTTTGGTCCCAGGTCCACAGATAACACAAAGGGCTGCTTTTGTTGGTCTGCGCTAAGATTTTATTCAGTGACACTCTGACTCTCACATAAAAATAGATGAAGAAAGAGAGGCACACAGTGCACAGCAGTAATAACTAGTAAGTGGTTATTAGTATTTCAGCAGAAAGCACTCTCAAAGGGAGGCTACTCTAAGAACACAGAGGTAGAGTGCTTTGTACTCGAGCAGACTCAAGCGACTTGACACATGCATCTTTTAAAGTAAAGCCAGATGCAGCAACGAATGTAACCCTTCACTTCTGACAAGGCCACTTCCGCTCTACAGTCAGCTAATATAACAGCACGTGACGATTCTTAGTTCAGCAATGCAGGGAACATGTCATGCTAGTCGGGGAAAATAGAATGCAAATGGTTATGAAAAGAGGCAATGACATTGCTTGGCCTTATTCTGTGAATGCAGCATCTCTGACTCATGCTTTCATGACCAGGAGAGCAGAAACTCGCGACTGGAATACAAGTTAAAAAATAGTATTTCAACATTCCCACAGGAAGGTTCCAATGTCGATTGGTTTGCAAATACTGAGCTAAGTGAAAACTCCAGTTCACGTCTGACCCACTATTAAAACCCGAGTGCGGGGGCATGGCTTGGATGACGATTAAGATGGCCGCCTGAGTCCGGAGCTCCGCTGCGCCGAGACGGACTTCTTTTTACTCACGGTGGTTTCTTTATCTTTCCATCGAGCTCGCTGGCAGTTCCTGTGAGCGGAACATGACGCGCGACTGGTGAGACCAAAAGGAGCGATTACTCTGCCTAAAATGCTTCATTTTCAACGCGTTGTGTAAACGCCTCAGCGCATCCGCCATTTTATGACCTGCGCAACGCTCGTGTGAGGCCAGCACGTATACATGTCCTCTATCTCTCGCTACTCTACGAAGATTCACTGAAACCTGATGGCTTTTCTCGCATACACAGTGTGTCCCTGTGTTACCCCACCTGTTGTGCCTCTCCACTTTTAACAGAACAGGCGCGCACCAGCCCAGACGACAATGCCAAGAGGCAGATCAAAATCACAATTAGCCTGTTAGAGGAGTATTTATCTCAGAACCCTTAAGAAGTGAGCCACGAAGGGTTATTGAACCAATGTAATACACAAAGAGTTTGACATTGCAGCAAAGCACTCCCTCACTGTAGCAACCGCAATACGCTGCTAAGAGATCTCAGAATGTTCATCATCTGACAGACAAAAGTCAAAAGGATCTATACCTGCCGGTTCACGCCAAAGGGGGAAGTTGTGTCATTACCAAGCATAGTCAGTATAGATTGGCAGTTTTTGCGAATGTGTCAAAGGGGTATGTTCTTATGCGTCATTCACTGCACTGTCCACGATAGCGGCAAATGAAACATATTGAGCGGCTGTGTATGGGATTGGCGAGAGGCCATTATAAATGTTAAAGTAAATTTCAAATTTCATTCTGGTACCAAGCAACTGAGGATTTGAGCGCGAGGTAACAAGTGGATCAGCGGTCTCTTAACCCATCACCAGAGGCCAGGCTTTGACGCCGACTGGGACAACCACTTGAGCCTGGAGCTCTGCTGCTCCGTAGTAGACTTTTATTGTTCACGGTGGTTTCTGCGCTTCTTCGTCGAACACCTTGGTAGTTCCTGTGCTCGGAACACGACGCGCACCTGTACGTAGGTCTTCGTTCATCCCACTATCTGAACGCTCAGGTATCTATGGGCAAATTACACAACCCAAAATTTGTTTTTGTGCCCTCGAAGAGTTCTCCTACGGCCTCTTTTCTTCTTCCCCAACAGCAGACTTTTCTTTTACCACAGACCAAATGGCAGCAGCAGCCCCCAACTGTCCCTCTTCGTCGCAGCCAACATTAAACAAAACTTCTCCCTCTACCACATCATCTAAACGCTTGAAACAGGACGCTCCTCCCCCAGATAAGTCGTCATCTCCTATATCCATGGAGTTACTGCTGGAGGAGATACGCGCTTCACGTCCGTTCGTAGAGGAGACCAACCCTAAAATGCAGCTTTTTGAAGCGAAATGGTCAATTATGGAAAATCGAGTGACTTCCATGGAGCAGCAGGTTACAGAGATCCACATTAACTCTCAACGTATTTCCTCACTAGAAAAATCTGTTCTTGCCCTCCAACAACATACTGAAGATTTAGAAAACAGAAATAGGAGGAATAATCTACGTATTTATGGTCTGCCGGAGTCTTTGGAAGGTGATGACCCCGTCTCATTTTTCTCCTCCTTCCTCCTGAAGCTATTGGATATCCCTACTACCACTTCTCTAAGTATCCAAAGAGCTCACAGACTTGGTCCTCGTTTATCATCTTCAACTAAGCCACGAGGAGTCATCATTCTTTTTCTGAAATTCACTGATCTCCTTCTAGTCCTTTCTGCAGCTAGATCTAAACGCCAAGTCTCCTGGTTGGGCCAGAGGGTATTTCTCTCTCAAGATATTTCTAATGCTGCCGCTTCAAGAAGGAAAGAGTTTTTGAATCTTGGTGCTCCTCTATGCTCTCTTGGTGCCAGATATGGTTTATTCCACCCCTGCATCTTCAAAGTTACCCACCAAAATCAAGCTTGGACTTTTCAAGACCCTGCCAAACTCAAAAACTTTATTCATATTCAGACTAATTCTGGCATGGATAACTCCACTTCTGCTAGTGGCTGATTGTTTAACTTTCCTTTTTTCTTGCAGGCTCACTCAGATAATGTTCTCGCATTAGCCTCTGTCTGTTATATTGTTGGTTTGCTTTTTGATTGGTTCCTAAGTCCACTCTTGTTATCACTTTCAATTGTTGATGGATTGTATTTCCTCTTTCATGCATCTTTGTATGTGTTTCCTTCATTATAATCGTTTCTCATACTTATCTTACTTACCTAGATCGACTGGTGTATTCCCCTTCATCTCATATGGTTCGTCTTCTTCATCTTCCGTCCTGGTGCGGCTTGGTCTCCTGACTCCGGGAGGTCAATCTTGTTGAGTCCTTCCATAGCCCCATTATCTTCTTTATGTTCCCCCCAGGTATGTTATTCTCAGTCATCCTTTTTGGATATGTACTGTCTCTTCTTGTACTTTTCTCTTCTCATCCTTCCCCTCTTTTCCTTTCCCTTTCATTTCACTTGTTATTTATTTTTGTTTCTCCTCTGCTTGTACTATTATCCTATCTTTTTACTTGTTTTGTCTCAATCGTTTACTTTTTGTTTTTCCTTTACTTTTCTCTTGACTCTTCCCTCTTTTCTTGCTTCTTTTTTCTTTCATTTTTTGACATTTTTTACTCTCCACTTGTCGCTGTAATTTCTGTTTCTATTAATGTTCTCCAATTTTTAAATTCAGAGTAATCTCCTGGAATGTAAAATGTTTTATTAATCCCATTAAACGTCAGAGGATTCTCTCCCACTTAGCTTCGTATACCCCTGATATAGTTCTTTTACAAGAGACTCATCTCACTGAAGCTGAGTCCCTTAAGTTAAAACGAGGATGGGTAGGTATGGTCTTATTCTCTCCTTCTACCAATAAGAAGAATGGTGTTGCTATCTTATGTCACAAGAGATTAAAATGTAAAGTTTTGTTACAAGAAACAGATGCTGATGGTAGATGGATACTAGTTAAGTTGCTAATTAATTCTATACCCCTTACTGTGTTTAATGTTTATGGTCCTACACAACCCGATTTACTTTTCTGGCCCTCAACTACGAACAAATGCCTTCAACATAGAAATGACCTCTTCATTCTCGGTGGGGATTGTAACCAGATTGTAGATCCCTTTCTTGATCGTAAGTCAACTGTTCGGTTCATACCTCACAAACCTCACAAACAATTTCTAGACACTATTTCTCAAGCGCATCTCACTGATTCTTGGAGACTTTCTCACCCTGACACCCTTGACTATTCCTTTTTCTCTCTTCCTCATGCATCTTTCTCTCGCCTTGATTACATTTTTCTTTCTCCCTCCTTATCTCAAAACCTATTATCTTCATCTATTGAACCCATAATCATTTCGGACCATGCCCCTATTGTAACGGACCTTGACTTGCTTCTTCCGCATCCCAAGTCTTCTCGTTGGCGCTTTAATAATTCTCTTCTTACCGATCCTTTTTTCTCCTCTTCTTTTCGTTCTTTTACTATCAATTTCTTTTCGCTTAATGAAGATCCTAGCATCCCTCCCCATCTTCTCTGGGATTCTTTTAAAGCCACAGCATGCGGGTTTAATATTGACTTTGTTTCCAAGAAGAAGAAGCGTTTTCTTCAGAAGCAGAAAGCTATATTAGCTCGTATTAAATCTTTGGAGCATGAGTTCTATATTTCTCCTAATAATTCCGTCTCTCCGGAATTTATCCGAACCAAGTTAGAATTCAATACAACTACTACTGATAATGCTTCATCGATACTTCTTCGTAGTAGTGCTCGTTATTATGGCGGACGCAATAAATCAGGGAAGCTTTTAGCTAATTATCTTAAGTCGCGCAAAGAACGCTCCCTTATTGATTATATTTACTCTTCCGACAATGTTTTATTGCATAAAGATCAGGACATTCTTGACTAATTTCAGTTATTTTATCGCGCTCTCTATACACCAGAAGCTTCTCCCACTCCTTCTCTTATTCAAGCCTAGTTTGAGAAACTTCCTAAACCCTTGACTTCTCATCTTAATTTTCCAGATCTTGAAGTTGACCTTTCATTGCATGAACTCTCTACTGCTTTGAACATTCTCACTAAAGGTAAGACACCAGGCCCAGATGGTTTTTCAGTTGAATTTTATTTACATTTTTCTGATCTTTTACTTCCCAAACTCCTAACTCTCTTTCAATCGTTTTATTTATCGGGTAAGGCAGAGGGTACATTTCAGGAAGCCACCATTTGTCTCATTCCTAAGGATGGTTGCGACCCCAAATTTTGCAAGAATTATCGCCCGATCTCTTTAGTTAATGTAGATTATAAGTTATTTGCTAAAGTACTTGCTTTGCGCTTAGATCCCCTTATGCCCCACCTCATTGGTAAAGAGCAGTGTGGATTTGTTAAAGGTCGGCTCACCTCTGATAATTCTCGCCTCTTCCTTAATGTTTTGAATAAGGTCTCTTCTCTTTCTATTCCTTTAGCTGCTATCTCTGTTGATGCAGAGAAAGCCTTTGACAGAGTTGATTGGTCTTTCTTATTTGCTTCACTGCGTTGGCATGGTTTTGGCCCGCATTTAATTTCTCTTATTTCTTTGTTGTATTCTGCTCCTAAAGCTTCGGTTCTGGTTAATGGTCAGGTCTCCTCGTATTTTCCTCTCCAACGAGGTGTTCATCAAGGTTGTCCCTTATCTCCACTTCTTTTTGTTCTAGCCCTTGAGCCCTTTTTGTCCTCTATCCGTAACAACGATTCCATTTTAGGTTTTCCTTATGGGGATAGTCAATTGAAACTCTCTGCCTATGCAGATGATATTCTTTTATACATCACTGCTCCAGAAACTTCTATCCCTCCTTTATTGTCTGAATTTGACTCATTCTCACAGGTTTCAGGATACAAAATTAATTCAGCTAAAACTGAAATTCTCCCTCTTACAAAATTTTGCCTCCCCCATTTCTTTTCATCTACTGGGTTTGCTTGGAACAGCTCGAAAATTAAATACTTAGGAGTCTGGTTTTCCAATTCTATTTCCTCTTCAATTAATCTGAACATGTCTGCGGTCTTATCTCGAATTGAACAATTATTCTCTTCTTGGAACCCCCTTTTTCTCTCTTGGTGGGGGCGAATGGACTCAATCAAGATGATGATAGCCCCCATTTTAATATACATCTTCTCCATGTTGCCCGTTCATGTCCCCGCAATTTATATAAAACGAATTGACTCTTGTCTGTCAAAATTTCTTTGGAATAACAAGAAATCTAGAATTTCTTTAACACTGCTTCGTAAGTCCAAACCTAATGGAGGTGTCAATTTCCCAGACTTTCGTCTTTATCACAAATCCTTTTCTCTCCGTCAGGCGTCTAGATGGCTCACGTCTGCCATTTCTCCTTTCACTCCTCTTTGGCTTCATATCGAACAGACATTGTTGTTGCCTTTTTCCTTTGGAGAAATCATACGTTTCTCTGCCAAGACTCCCCACACATCATTACCTTTATTTAAACATACCTCTTCTCTTTTAAAACCTCCTCTCAGTCCTACACCTATTACTCGTGAATCCTTTTTGAACTCCACTATCTGGTATAATTCGCTTATCCTTATAAATAATAGACCCATCTTCTGGAAATCTTGGAGGTCCAAGGGCATCTTATGGGTTAATCAGCTTTTCGACGGAATGTCTCCCTGCTCCTTTCCCCAATTTCAGATATCCTTTCATTGTCCTCGCTCCTTTTTGCAAAAGTTTTTTACTTTGATGACAGTTACTCTTGACCTTGTTTATTCTCTTCCCTCTTCCCCCTCTTCTGTTTACCAAACTCCTCTTCTCAAAATCCTTTCTATTCTTCCCAAGGCCTCTCTCATTTATAAATTCTTTTCATCTCCTAATCCAGATCGTCTTAAATCTAAAGTGGAACTATCTTGGGAGGCGTACTTGGGATGTGTTTGGTCCGTTGCTCTATGGGACAAGCTTTGGTCTAGATCTTTGAAAATTTCTCGTTCTGCTTCTCTTACTCAATCTTTATTCTATTTGTATCACAGACTATATCTTTCTCCGCTTTCTCTAGCCCGTTTCTCTTCCTCTTCTGATTCTAATTGTTGGACATGTTCTTCTCCTAACGCTGACCTTCTTCATCTCTTGTTCCTTGTCCTACTGTTTCTCAATTCTGGAATACTGTTTGGTTATATATCTCTCGTATTTTCGCACTCTCATCTCCGTACTCTACACCTATTCTTTTTCTTGGCAGCTTATCTGATTCTTTAGATCTTCCTCTGCACTCTCATGGTCTCTTTGATCTTATGCTTGCTCTTGCTTTTCAACATATTACTTCTAATTGGAAATCCCTTACAAAGCTTTCCATACGCTGTTGGTGGAATTCTCTATGTCACTTTCACAGGTTAAACATTGCTTTTGCTTCCTCCTGTAACCCCACACATAATAGGGATCTCTTCTGGTTACCTCTTACCTCGTACTTAGATCGGATGGCCAGGAAGAAAATATCACATATCACTTCGGAAAATCTTAAACCGCCTTGAGGACATTACTCCTTTTTCTCCTATATTAGATTACAGGATTTCTTTATTATCATAGTCTCTTTTCTAACCTGATTATTGATTACTGTTTTGTGTGCAGCACCCATTTTAATGCATAGTGTTATATTTTCATATTGCAATGTTAGAACTTCCCCCTTCTTCCCTTTTTATTTCTTTATTTGCTTCCACTCCCTTTTCTTTCCCTTCTCCCCTTTCCCTTAAATTTTTTTACAAAAAATGCTTTTGCTCTTCTCTATAGGATATTAGCTTGTTTAATGTTATTTTATTCCTATCTTGTTTAACCCATATGTATTTGCTGATATCTCTTGTATTTAAATATTCTTAATAAAGCTTTTCAAACAGAAAAAAAAACCCGAGTGCGATTTGTATACCACACTGCCCCAGATACTTTTCGTTCCCTCACACCTGGCTCAAATCAGGTGGGGGGATTACAGATTTCCATTGTGTGCAACCCTGGAATCCATTTCATATTGTTTATTCCACTTTTCCGTTCGCGTAAATCCGAATGGGTCGCAAATTGTGCATTTAATAAATACCAAACCTCACGATTGCAATATGTGTCCGGCAGGCTGCACAGTTTGCTGCCATCCTATCATAGGGGCATAAACATTTCAGAAATAAGTGAAAAGGTGACATTTATCAGTTGTCCTGTTGTGCTACGTGTAAGTGCAATTAGTTTACAAATGGGTAATATGATGAATTCATTTTACCATTAGAGCCCACTACTGAAACACAAAAAATGTAAAAAAAAAACAAACTAAAGAATATATGTTATATATTTTATCCTTAGTGGAAATCATTTTCTACTAGAAGACTGGATAACTTCATATGGGTTTGTTTTCTTCTATTAGGGTCCTTATCATGAGCTAGGTGTAGTGGCAATTACTGCATGCAGGGTAAATAGCTCATCAACTTACCTACTCGTCTGATCATGGGTAAAAACTATATGGGCTACTTTTTTACACGTGCTAAATGCCACCTCTGTGGTTCACATGTGCTATTTATTGCATGTGCAAATTACTGCATGTGATATTTACCACATGCAAAATGTAACACATTTGGAACAATATCACGTATTAAATGCAATGAGGTAGCCAAATGGTATCCTATAGGAGAGGCAGGCCTTGCAGTAGTGAAACATGAAATGAAGAGTTTGCCACTACCAGGTCATGTAAAAGATAAAAACACATGTCCAACTTTTAAAATACACACACCCTGCCTTATGGGCTGTTAAAGGCCTACCTTAGGGGTGACATTTATGTTTTGAAAAGTGATGTTCAGGCCTTACAAAATGTTTATTTTGCCAGATGGAAACAACAGTTTAAAACCTCACACTCAGACTTTAATGGCAGGCCTAAGACATGTTTAAAAATGCTACTTTAATGGGTGGCACAATGAGTGCTGCAGGCCCACTAGTAGCATTTAATTTACAGGCCCTGGGTACAAATAGTTCCACTTTACTTGGGGCTTACAAGTAGATTAAATGTGCCAATTGGGTGTAAGCCAATTTCACCATGTTTAAAGTATGCCTGGGCCGAGTACGCGTAGACATGCTACGCGGAACTCCATGAATTGAAAAACCCACTCTGCAGCGCTACGCAGAGTTCCGCTAGCAGGCAGAGTTACATAGCATGCATGCATTGCAGTACTTGTAACGTCACCAAACACCACACCACTCAGCAATGCTCCTCTGCTGATTGCCTCAGCAGCTCTGCGGTTGCATGACCCCCACAGGCACCATTTTCAATCGCTAGACTTCAGCATCCAGAGGCAGCTCATTAGTGGTGCAGGCACTCACCTTTGAATCTCTGAGATGCCAGGGGCCAGGCGCTCTTGTATTTGCCCTGAACCTGCAACAGGCACAATTTACCTCTGCTCTTCACAGAGCGGATTGACCATAGTTGCAGTGCCCTCAGTTGTGGCCTGCACCGCTGCTCCTCTTCTGCACAGGTGGCATCCCAGGCCCTCTCAGTGCTTCTCACTGCCACAGGGCCCGGGCCCGATCTCGCCACAGGTGCACTGCCAAACATCCGCTCGGACCCTTCAGGCTCTTCTTGACGTGCAGCTCTGATCCTTCCTGAGTCCTTCACCGGAGGTGATGTGAGTCACATGACCTGGTGGGACCGGAAGTGGTTGTCCTTTGCTGGTGCCTTGTTTCCTTGGTAATGGCAATCAATTGTAGACGGTGTAAAAGAAAATGCTGCTACGTGGCGGAGTCGGAGGTTTGCCAAAACTCTACGCCATAAACGGAGGTGCAGAACAGTGAAACTCCGCTAACTCCGTCTGTGGAGCAGAGTGTGACTCTCACCCTTAGTTTAGCACTCTAGCACTGGTTAGCAGCGGTAAAGTGCACAAAGTCCTAAACACCAACAAAAAAAGGGTTAGAAAATAGGAGTGTTTACAGCAGAAAGCTTGGGAATGACCCTGCAGGGAGGGCAAAGTCCAACATTAAATAACACCAAATTACAAGTATGAGTGGTCATTGTCCACCACTGGAAAATACCACCTTAAAATGCCTCCAATCAAAAGTAGGTGATAATAATTCCTGGAAGAGTATGGAATGAAAGAAAACTGGTCACCAATAGAAAAACTAAAATCAACACAATAATGCACACAAACAGTACATGCACTGTTTGAGCTGAAAAAATATTATCACACACACACCTCCGCACAGGGCCAGAGCTACTTAAATAGCCATGAAAAGGTGAAGCTCTCACAGTTTGACTTCAGCAGGTCACACTTCCATTCCACAATGGTCTACCATGGGCTGCATTATTAGATCACCATATCATGCTATACAAGATCCATGTTCTACTACAATAAACCATGCAACATGAGGATGGGATTTAAGCCACTAGTCGATGACCTTAAATGTCACAGCTATGCAGGATTAGTAAAGCTGGAACCCAAAAACATGAATCCGCTCGAGATACAGAGGATATACATGCTCATTATGGGTACCATACAAAACCTATTTTTAACCTTAAGGATACCCTGGAGCCCAACATAGGCATCCATTGCAATACTTCATTCTTCAAAAATACTAGCAGCACTAGACGTCTCTTTAAAAGGCTTCACACAGTGGGCAGCAGATTGGGTCAACCTTCATCAAGCTATTCTGCTAAGTGATGGATGTTTTGCAGATAGTGATTAGGCAGTATATACAGTTTCCCTTGGACTCCCACACAGCCAGTAACATCAAATAAATATATGCTACAACAGGATTTCCTGGCATCTTAGGGTCAATTGACTGCCCTTGTGCACACCTGGTGCATAAGGGCACACATTCACTGGATGATGTCATCAGTGATGTCACCAGTGATGTCATTTGAGATGTCATCAGTGATGTCATGAGTGATGTCACTGACCATGTCATGAGTGATGTAATATGTGACGTCATCAGCAGTGCATTGCGTGGACGCGAGTTATAGTTAGCTGAACTAACTATAAAGGGGGAATTTCAATGGTTTTGTACGAGTGAAAAGTCCAGCTAACTATAACGCCCCTGAAACCTATGGTTTTTTCAGTGAATTTATAAGGTTTTTTAAATGCTAATTCCTAACTATAACGTGCCTGAAACCTATGGTTTTTTCAGTGAATTTCAAAGGTTTTTTAAATGCTAATTTCTAACTATGCCTACAGAGATAGGACGTGAAGAAAGAAGAAAAAACGCACAGAAAGAAAAAAAAGAAATGCAGAAAGAAGCAACAGAAGTCCTCAAAGACGAAGAAAAGTGCAGGAAGAAGGATAACGTGCAGAAAGAACAAACAGAAGAGCAGAAAGAAGCCTTGTTTCAAAATCATCCTGTACCCTCAACTTTTTCAGACGGATACTGGTGGTAACTGAGTGTGACTAACCAGTCCTAGAGCCAGTGCTATGTTAAAAGACACTCAGAATACAGTGAAAACACCTACATACACTAGGGAACACTATGCGTTGGGCTCCCCCTGTGATTAGCATGACCTCCTCTGTAAGCCCCTAGTATATAATAGGGCAGGGGATTAAAACTACCTCTTAAAACACGCCACAGGGCGTGTTTGCACACGTCACCTCAGGCCCCGTCCCCTCCCTTCCCCACTGTGTAAACACGCCCTGTGGCCATTTTAAGTTGGGAGATTAAGTCCCCTTGAATCCTGAGGGTCACTAGGGTCCAACTAGACCACTAGGTACCTCCAGTAAGCACCACAGAGCTGCGTTGCAGAGAGGTGTAAAAAGTGGCACGGTCTGGACCACCTCTCTGCAACGCAACTCAGTGGTGCTTACTGGAAGCACCTGGTGGGCTAGTTAGCCCCCAGGGGCCCTCAGGATTGAAGGAGAATTATTTCCCCAACTTAAAACGCGCCATAGGGCGTGCTTGCACACGTCACCTCAGGCCCCGTCCCCTCCCTTCCCCACTGTGTAAACACGCCCAGTGGCCGTTTTAAGTTGGGAGATTAAGTCGCCTTGAATCCTGAGGGTCCCTAGGGGCAAAATAGCCCACTAGGTGATTCCAGTAAGCGCCATTGCAGAGAGGTGTAAAAAGGGGCACGGCCTGCACCACCTCTCTGCAACGCAGAGCAGTGGCGCTTACTGGAAGCACCTGGTGGGTTAGTTGGCCCCCAGGGTCCCTCAGGATTGAAAGGGAATTATTTCCCCAACTTAAAACGCGCCACAGGGCGTGTTTGCACACGTCACCTCAGGCCCTGTCCCCTCCCTTCACCACTGTGTAAACGCACCCTGTGGCCGTTCAAAGTTGAGAGATTAAGTCCCCTTTTATCCTAAGGGTCCCTAGGGTCAAACTAGCCCACTAGGTACCTCCAGTAAGCGCCACAGAGCTGCGTTGCATAGAGGTGTAAAAAGGGGCGTGGCCTCATAACACCTGTCTGCAACGCAGCTCCCTGGGGCATACTGGAGATACCTGTTGGGCTAGCTAGCCCTCAGGGACCCTCAGTATTGAAGGGGAATTAATTCCCCAACTTACAACTGGTTAGGGGGCGCATTTGCAGTGTGCTGCAAGGAGGGGGCGTGGCCTCCGGCACGATGCCGGTCTTTTATTTATTTAATTTTTTTAAGAAGGTGGGCTGTGTGGCCCCCCTTCTTTTTTTAATTTATTGGCCCTGGGGACCCCTTCCCCCAGGGCCTGTACCCTAATTTATTTTGATGAATAAAATTAATTTGGAAGGTGGCTGCGTAGCCCCCTCCCAAGGCCTTAATCGGCCCCGGTGACCCCAACCCCCGGGTCATGGGCTTTTTTAAAAAAAAAATCTTTAGGAGGGGGGCTGCGTTGCCCCCCTCCTCAGGCCACTTATGGCCCCGGGGACCCCATCCCCCGGGGCCGGCCTTTGTTTTTTATTTTTTTTTAAAAAATATATATTTATAGAAACACCTAGGACATGCTGGACAAACCGTATGTACCTATCACCATGACGATTTGTGTGATAGTCATTAAAAGGTGACTATGCACACAATGAATCCACGTGGAATGTATTTACACCGCTAGTGAAGCTCTGTCGTGTATGACGCCCTACCGTGCCTAATCCCGGCGCCCCCACCGGTGGGTACTCTCCAAGTAGACACCCTTGTCTTTTATTTATACAAACATGGGTAGCTATTGACGGGCACATTTAATACACACGCACACCAAGCCATTCAAAGGGGATTCGACAAAAATTCGACCAAACTGTGCAAGAAACCCACCTCACGGTTAATAAAACACACATCCACCGCCGGATGTGTAATACTTTTTATTTGACTCTCTGGAAAGGAGACGAACCTCACCTGAGAGTCACAGCGTGCTCCGGCTGAGCCCAATGCTGTGTTACACCCACCAGTGCCCGCCGAGTGCCACACACCAGCTAGTGCGTATGCTATGACACTCTCTAGCCCATGTGCACTGTAACACCACCCCGTAAATATGTCATGCCACACTTCGCACGGGTTATATTGCCCCACCTAACGTGCCTTCCTCGATGCCTATGTTATAACGCACAGCGTTATGCCATACATATTACAATCTGGGATCCATATCTTTGTCACAGTGCATATGCAACGTTACACTCCCCAGCACATATTTTATATTACAACTTTAGAGACTAGTTAGGTTACACAACACTGCCCTGTGCATATTACACTCCAAGGCGCATATCGCATAGCACGCGCTAGTGCCTGTGCTATCTCGCGCTCTCCAATGAATCTGTCACTGCGCACAATGTATTGCATATTATATTACACGCCCCGGTTCATCTTATATCACACTTTTTGGTGCATAGTTTATACCATATACTATATCTAGTTTTCATTTTCAATCGTGCTCTAAGGACTATGTTCTATATAACACTGTGTCCACCTACCCTTTTCACGGGCATTACGTTTTGCGATGGGGGAGGAGGGTCAGGGGTTGTTTCTGCCAAGTGTGCCCAGAGTCACAGTCACAAACGTCCTCTTGTTCCTGAATAAAAGTGAGATTATGCTGCATACTTGTTCATATTTTAAGTAGTTCGCACAGACACACATTTTAAAAACAAAGTTCCTAATACCCACCTTCTCTGAACAGTTAGCTTGCTGCCCCATCCAACTCCTCCCTATCCTCTGTTGTCTGAATCCATGGACTAGCCTCCTCCCTCCTGCCATGCATGGTCTGATGTGCTGCCACTGCCCTTCATTTAGCATGATGTACCAGTCCACTCCTCCTGCCCTCCATTGCCCAATTCTATGGCCCATCGTTGACCTCCTGCTTAGCCTCTGTGCTTAGCTTGCTGCCCCTATTCTCTTCCCCCTGCCCTCCGATGTCTTTTTGCATGCCCCTGCTCCATCCTTTTTGCCCACCATGTTCCATGGACCTGCCACTCCTATCTACTCTGAGTGTTATGTTGAGCTGCCACTCCCCTCCCACCTGCCTAGCATTGTCAGATGACTGTAACCTCTCCCTGCCACCTCCACCCTGCCTGTCCACATGCCATGCCACTATCCCCTTCCTCCTGTCCTCCATGGTCCATTTTACTGCCACATCCTTCTGCCCTCCCTGGTCTGTTGTGCTGCAACTGCTCCTCCTGCCTGCCTTGCGCGGTCTGTTGTGAGGCCCCTTCACCTGAACTCTCTTGTCTGTGCCCAGGTCCTGACCCTCCCTTCTATCCTCCATGGTCCTTTGTGCATGCCCCTGCACCCACCTTCTTGCCCATCATAGCCATTGTGCTGCCACTAACCCTCCCGCTTGCCATGCATGGTCTTCTGTGCTGCCATGGCCCCTCCCACCTTCCCTGTGTGGTCAGCTAGCTGCCCCTGACCCCCTCCCACCTTCCCTCCATGGTCTGTGTGTATGCCATCATAGTCTCACTGTTGCTCTCCATGGTGTGTCTTGTTTCTTGTGCCCATCCTGCCTGACCTCCATGGTCATCTTGCTGCTCCTGCCCTGCCACCTTGCCCCCAGCCCTCTGTTTCCATGTGCAGACCCCCTATTCCCTCCCTCCTGGCTTGTCTGTTCCATTGTAATGCCCCCGATCCGTCCCTCCTGCCCTTTATGGTCTGTTATGCTGCAGCTTTCTCTCCTGTCTGTCCAATATGGTCAGCTAGCTATCATTGCCTCTTTCCCCTCTGTTCTCTGTTGTCCATGTGCATGGTCCTGTCCCCTCCCTATTGCTTTCTATGGATTGTTGTGATGCACTCCCGTCCCGCATGCCCTGTGTGGTGTATTGTGCTGCTGCAAACCCTGATGCCTGCCCTGCAGGGTCAATTTGGTGCACCTCTCCATGTCCCTCCGGTCCTCTGTTATCCGAGTCCATGTCCCTACCCCAATTCCTCCTGCCTACCATGATCCAATGTACCATACTTGCGAACATTTTGAACTTGGTAAGAGGGAGATTTTGAAAAAAAACTGGGGTATTGATTTTTCCCCTTTGAGTTACATTGAAAAAGAGGAGATTGTAGACAGGAGACAGATCAAATAAAGCCCATTTGAGCTTAAAAACATTGGACGTGTCCTGGCTGAAACGGGTCTGTTGGCATGTATGGATGTATTACCACTGCCTCTTCCTTCTGCCCACAATGGTATATTATATTGCCACAGCCTCTCTTGCCAGTCCTGTATTGTTGGTTTGTTGCCCCTGCCCCCCTTTCCACAGTCCTCCATAGTCTGTTGTGCTGCCACTGCCCTTCCTGCCTGCCCAGTGTGGTCAAATTGTTTCCTCTGCACTCTCCTACCTGCCTTCAATTTTCAGAGTCTGCGCCCCTGGCCTCTGCCTCTCAACAGTATCCCAATGAACAACTAGATTGCTAACATTCTATATTTATTACAAAAGTGTGGAACGCCTGAAATCATCTTGATGTAATCAAAACTGTAATACCTAGAGCATTTCCTTTAGAAATTACATATATGAGAGGGTCTTATTTGCATCAACATTATGGTTAGTGCTCTAAAAAACTAAAATGAGGACATATTTTCTGAGTTTTCAAATAGCGACAAAGAACTTTTAAATTATTTGTAATCTTTATGTTTTTTTATCCAGTTGACCACTTGATTAAATGTTGCACTTAGGGGAGAGGATGTGGTGTTACTTCCAGAGCTGCAGACTTTGCAACTGGGGAACCAGGTTGGAGTGTCTGCTTCAGCTCAACATTCTGTGATTCTGGTCAAATCACTTAATTTCCCCATGTCTACAACCAAATTGAATTTGATCTTGTGTGATGTAACCAATGCGCATGTAAAGCACTCCAATACCTGACAAGTCTGCACTATATAAAACTGCAAATACACAAAAAATAAGTATTTTGCACACTTCTGCCATTGGGCTAAATCTGGGCTACATCTGGGTGATATTTGTGCTGCATTTGGGCTCTTTTGTCTCTGGTGGCCATCTTGGGAGATTTATTTGTTATGAAGATCCTAATTTCCTCATATACTGCAGTCTCCTCAGTAAGAAATACTTTCAATTTTTTACTTTGGTTCCATCAAGAAGGCATTCAGATGTGTCACACATTTGCCATAAAATCTGAATGTTAGCACTCTAGTTGCTCATTAGATCACTGTAGTAAAGCTTTTGCTCACCAGGGAAGTCTGCTGCTGGTATTCAAAGTGCATGCTTCAGTCTGCATGTCAGAATTTTTTTATGAAATAGAAGAGGATTTGAGAAGTCAAAATGTGCACAAATTTTTCTTTCTGCAGGGCTAATCATAATTTCTATGGCAAAATGAACCCCCTCATTACGTTCCTTTGTAAATTAAATGTTTTAAGTGTTACCACTTTATTCCAATCAAGATGGCTTCAGGTGTTCCATACTTTTGTCATAAGTAAGACTGTTAGCACTCTAGTTGTTCGTTAAAGCACTCTGGGACATTCTGTCATTGGGCTATACTTGGGCTACATCTGGGTGATATTTGTGCTGCATTTGGGCACTTTTGTCTCTGGTGGCCATCTTGGGAGATTTATTTGTTATGAAGATCCTAATTTCCTCATATACTGCAGTCTCCTCAGTAGGAAATGCTTTCAGTTTTTTACTTTGATTCCATCAAGAAGGTATTCAGATGTGTCACACATTTGCCATAAATTCAGAATGTTAGCACTCTAGTTGCTCATTAGATCACTGTAGTAAAGCTACTGCTCACCAGGGAAGTCTGCTGCTGGTATTGAAAGTGCATGTTTCAGTCTGCATGTCAGAATTTTTTAATGAAATAGAAGAGGATTTGAGAAGTCACTCAAAATGTGCCCTAATTTTTCTTTCTGCAGCACTAATCATACTTTCTATGGCAAAATGAACCCCCTCATTTTGTTCCTTTTTAAATTAGATGTTTTAAGAGTTACCACTTTATTCCAATCAAGATGGCTTCAGGTGTGCAATACGTTTGTCATAAGTAGGACTGTTAGCCCTCTAGTTGTTCTTTAGAACACTCTGGGAAGCTGCAGTAGAACACAAAGGAATCAACTAACAGTCTCTGCCCTTGTTGGATGTACATGTTTTACTGAGAATGTCAGACTTCATTCTCACATGACTGAGAAAGATAATGTGAATTTACAGAAAATATGCTCTCAGTTTAGCTTATAGATCACCTTCCAAACCTCTGTGGGAAAAGCATGAGAGAATAGTTTTCTCTCAAACATGATTCTTGATATCACAGCAGAAGGCTTTTTCACATGGTAAAATCACCTTAGAACACACCACAATTCCTAAAATGAGTATGGTATCATCAACAAATGATTTATAATGTAACTAAAGTCTTAAAACCTTCTATTTACTGCAATGCTTTTTAATGAGGTGCTATCATGTATATTGGTCCCAAGATGGCTGCCAACACTTCTTGGATGAAGTACTGACAGCCAATCAGATCTCCCGATGAGATGTGTGGTTAGGCTCCGCCCAGATATATCTATCTTTTTAACTTTAATTTTCTCAGGAACTACTGAACGGAATAGCACCATTTAAGCAAAAGGCATGAGTCTCAACTGAGGACCACCTCTTTGCCAAATTTGGTGTAATTCCGTTCAGCAGTTCAGGCTGTAGCTGCGTCAACAGGTCCTATGGGAAAATGCATGGGGAAAACGCGTTTTGGGTCCCCCCTTTTTTCTCGACCCCGGCTTGACGAATCACCGTGAAATTTTCAGGATAGGAGCGGACCGGAGCTGGCCAAAAGTTTGGAAAATTTCACGAGGATTCGTCAATCGACGCCAACGTTATTCCAAATAGAATGTTGCGGATTTCCTATGGAAAATAGATCCTAACTATAACTACCTACTGGCGACTGCCAGTAGATAATATGTATACATATTTGTGAAATCGAATAATCCTTATGTTGTTATTAATTGTTTTAATGACATTCACATTTTTATCCTTAAAATTAGGATACAAATCTGACAAACAACATCCTTGCCTCAACTTTTCAATTATACATTGTTTGTATTTATTGATTTTTTTCATATTCCACTACAGAGACCATAACCCCGCGGGAGCAATGAACAGGAAATGAGGAGTTCTTAATTGATATTTAACAGCTATTCTAAAAAGGTTTGTAACTACCTGTGATCAAGGTCGGAGTCAGACCAAAATGCTTATGAATTTTCTTGCTCCTTGTAAAATGAACTAAAGAAAATCATGATCTGTGACTCATAAGTGCGATCTACCTTCATTTGGAGGATTGTGGTTGATATGTATATATATATCCTTCTAATCTAGATATTTTGGTCCATTATATTTGTGTAATTGGTTTTCGGATACTTTATGTTACAAACATGAAAGATTGATATTTTGGTCCTGAACATTTTTCCATGATATTGTTCAGGTTGATATTCTGTCATGCAACTCTTTGTGACAGAACGTTATTCAAGCCAAACTAACATAACCAACAATGCTAAGATTTTTTTTATGCCTCCATAGGACTTACAGCATGGACATCACAAACCAATTCCTTGTTAGACAAACCCTATGAGGTAAAACAATGGAAGAAACAAAGAAATGTTGTAGTGATAAGGGGAAGACACAGAAGAAATAATTAAGGAACCAGTATGGTGTGCTATTTTTGAAGACCAATAGAGTAGGAGCCTCTCCACTGTTGATATGGGCCAACTAGCATCCAGCCACTATTGAAAAAGAAAGAGCTCGTTCTGAGACGCTCCCTCTCCAGAGGCAAGGAAGATGTGGACACAATCCCTAATTCCAACAACCAATGATCCACAGGTAGGATTCCCAGAGTGCACTTCTCATGCGTACTTCACAATGAGTACAGCCATGAGCGTACTTTTCCAACGTGTTCTCCTTGTATATTCTTCGCAACAATTTGTCCTTGGTACCTATGCTTTCTCCCGGGCGAAACTGACTATTTCCTTTATTGCGTCCATACCATGTAATTGCAACTTCTTCTTTCATTGCCCAGCTGCTAAAACAAAGACAGTAATTTTGCAGAAAAGAATGCCTCTCCACCTGCAATGCAAATGTGAGAAAGAACAGCTTCCACAGGGCACACGAAATTCAGGACATTAATCTTAAAGCAAGAGTTTCCAGGGACTTGCTTTTCAGGCCTACCGCTTTGGCTAACCGACGAACACATCACTTAACATTACGAATTTGCAGAAATAATTTACGTTTCAGGTAACACATTTACCTAGTAATAGAAAGGTTTATTAATAAACACATTTAGTACGTGAGTAGTGTCAAAATTTCACAACACATTTCTTACAATAACTTCTCATACTACTTGTCAGTGAACCGAAATATGTAATGTAAGTACATTAGCACGATTCACAATTTTAACACCCACATTTGCACAGAACAAGATTATATGCGGGTAAGATTATACACGGGTGCGCTCTACATGTGATTATGATGCACCCCTACTGATGAATAAATGCAAATATGAAATCTTCTGCTCCATTAGTTCCCCGTTCTGATGACATTGAGTCATCACAATAACCTCCAAAACACCCTGTAAAATAAACCGATCTAAACATATGTAGTCGCCAACCTTCTCTGACTGAACCTCTTTCTCTTTCCCTTATGGAGTTCTCCAGTTGTCTCGCTTTATGCTATTTATACACCCTTGTTTTACAGAAACAAGGGAACTCAATTAATGGTCAGGGACCTTGGGTATCAAATATTTTCAAAAACAATGGTCCCTTACACTCAAATTTATTTCCTGTAATTTACATAGGAATACATTGATGTCTATATGTTTACAGTCCAACTGGACATAATCATTTATTGTGAACATTTAGACAGAATAACATGTTAGTGGGACATTTAAAAACAGAAAAAAGGACTACGGCATTGAAGTAGCAAGGCCTATAGCATAATTCAGTAGTTAGGCCAACAATAACGCCATAGCACAAGTTGATAAAGGGTAAGATTGTGTCAAGGTGCGAGGAGTTGACAAAGTTTCGATCCCTTTGTCAAAATACTGGGATCATCTTCAGGACATCAAAGATGATGTCTGAGATAGATGCCTATTACAATAGAAGCCTCGAAGGATTGGCTGGCCAGATCATAGAGCGGTGTAGTGCTGGAGCGAAACAGGGATGAGAGGTCAATTGGTTCTGCAGCAGATTACATGGTGCGCTCAATTCACACAGCACTTTGGGGTGAAAAAAACCCGCCTTACAATCTGGATCTGGCTGTCCATCCTTCGATCCTTTGACCAATTGCTCAAATGGGATCTTCTATTTTTCAGCATTTATTACAACCACAACTGTCATCCCTCGTTCACTCCACCGCTCTACAATATGGCCAGCTAATCCTTCGAGGCGTTTATTGTAATAGGCGTCTATCTCAGGCATCATCTTTGATGTCCTGAAGATGATCCCAGTATTTTGACAAAGGGATGGAAACATCATCGAGTCAGTTGGTGTGCAAGTTAAGTTGTGTCTCCATGCGTAAGCAGTGTCTAACATTACAAGTGGTGTGAAATAGTTTTCCATTCTTTCTACTCTCCTTTGGGCATCGTATTTATTCAAATGTTTATATACAAGTATTTCTGAAAGTACCACGTCATAATTTGAGAAGTAATACTCATAATAACCTTTCACATATAACGTACTAAGGAGTAAGCTACAAATAATGCCATAAGTCACTTGCTACATGAGTCCCTATTCAACTGATGTGAGCAACTGCATACTCACATAACAGACTCTAACCGCCATAGTGTCTACATACTCATACATACTGATACAGCAATCTAGCGTAAGCATTTAATGTATAATCTCCCTTAGACAGGTCTACATGAAGGAAGTGTCTAGTTTGCTCTATTGAGCTTTTCTCAGGTCCTAGTGTACCTCCCTTGAGACAGCAGGAGTAGGTGTGGATGTCTCATGTACCCCAACCCCATGCTCTTTGCTTTTGGTTGAACTCATTACCGACTACCGCTATTACCACAATCACCACGAGTGCATCTACAATGCATTTATGCCTATGATTCGCATCACTTCTCAAGGAGGAAGCAGCACACAATGGGGCATATTCTTAAGTAATATTGCCGCGTTAGCGGCACTTTTTTGCCGCAAAAGCGACTATATTTTTATCGCCCTATTCTCAAGCTGTCACTAACAGCAGTTAGCGACAGATTTCTGGTGATAGCGGCCACTTACAACATCGCCAATGATGTCAGCGACAACTATCGCTAATCATATGCAATTGTAGGCGTTCCCGTGCTAAAATGCACGCTAACCCCACCACGCGATATTCTCAACGATCGCCCGGACCGGCGATGCGATGAAAAAACACACGCTAAGGCCCGTTAGCTGCAGGAACTTAAGACCAGACAAAAGGAGGTCTTAAATTTGGTGAAAAGAAGCAGTATATAAGGAAGACTAGCACAGAGCCTCATCTGATGATCCACTGATGCCATGGAGGTACTAATCATGCAGCTTGGAGCACCAAGAAGGCCACAACAACCCCAGCCAATGCCACCTCCCCCCGGACCACCACCGAGGCTGCGCTGAATAAGACAGCGGGTCTATCGTTGACGCACCATCCTTACAGACCTAACACCAGAGGATGTCATTGCCCAATGCAGGCTCAAAAGGACATTCATCCTCCACATCCTGACACAGATAGCCCACAGGCTGACGGCACCAACACAGCGGATAAGCAACATCCCTCTCCAAACAAAACTGCTGGCAGTGCTGCACATGTTGACCAACAACTGCCAGAGTCGGAGGAGTCTCACAGCCAGCCCTATCAAAGTGCCACACAACTGTTTTGAATGGCAGAATCAGCCTGATACCCCAGCACCTTCACTGCCCCAACACTGCGCAGGAACAGCTGGAGACCAAGCAAGGGTTCTACGCATAGCTGGTTTCCCGCATGTGTTGGGGGCAATTGACTGCACACATATCCTACTTGTGCCCCCTGTGGACACTGACCACATATACCGCAACAGAAAGCACATACATTCCATCAATGTGCAAGCAATAGTGGACCTCTGGGGCCTGTTCACCAATGTCGTAGCCAAGTTCCTAGGCAGTGTGCATGATTCCTACATCCTCCTACATCCTCCGCCAGTCCATCATTAACCAGCGCTTTCAGGATAGCACCTATGGAAATGCACTGCTCGTTGGTAAGTACAAACTGAACACACTACACACCTCAATTCCACAATCATAGAACACACAACTGTGAGAATGCACACATTCCAAACTCACATACAACATGACAATCAACATGCCCACCTACCAGACACAACATCAACACAAGTTACTATGGTAACTGGGACCAGCCATGTAGACAAACCATCCCCAAAGCCATAAACCCTCTGCCACACACTAGCAAATGTGGTGAGAGTTGGGAACCAAGTATGTGCGATGGAGGTACTCGAATGATAAGGAAAGATTGCACACAAGGGGTGTTGGGGTGGCATGCCGGACAGTCGTGAGTGTGCAGAGCACGCACATGTCCATGTGGGCATTTAGTGCGTTTCCGTTGTCCAGCCTGATGGCAATGCCAGGGATGGTGACTGCCCTACCTGACGGGGTGAGAACCATGTGAAGGTAGCATGGAGGATGCAGAGACTGCTGAAGCAGCTGCAGGCCACTGCATAGACCTGTGTGTACATGGAGAGGGAGGAGTCGAGTACGATGCCTAGGTACCTAGAGTAGTGGTGTGGAGGGCTGCTGAAGGCGCTGGCCCACCAGGTGTTGCCACATGCTGATGGGGTGGTCACGAGGATGAGGAATAATGACTCCACTATGTAGAGCACACCCCAGCTGTTGAACATCCGTGTTGCAACTTGCTACAATCCTCCCTGGAACCCCAGTCTGGTGTGTGTGTGCGCCTTGTTGAGGGAGAGTATGAGCTAGGTGTCCTTGTAGGTGGTGATGTTGACTGTTTCCCTTCATGTAGCTCCAGTTCTACTCAAGGCGTCTGCAGATGCATCTCTCAATTTGATGTTGTTTGTGACCGAGGTGGCATTCATAGCATGCTGTATGTAGGAGTTGCATATTGATGCAAATGTGTATGCGCAGTTAGAGATATATGGTTTGAAATTCCGGACAGTGTTGTTGGCGTTGCATGCAGTGGTGTGGTGGTTTCTGTTCATGGGGGAGTGTACCAGATCCTTGGTGGCTCTGCTCCAGTAACTCTGTGTGGCGCTGGCTGTGGGTTTGGATGTCATGGGGTTTCACAATGAGGACGTGTATGCTGTGCTGGTCACACCATGGGCGTTGAGTGTTGTTGATGAAGTGAACGTAGTTTTCACATGTGATGATGGGGTCAAAGGTGTGCCCTGCCTTGTGGATCAGTGTTGATAAGAGTTGGCTCAGTTCGATGTTAGCAAGCACCTGACAGAGGGTCATCGATTCTGAGTTCTTGTGGTATGTGAGGTGGAGGCCCCTTTCATGGATGAGTATGTAGTCCATGGAGCAGAGGAAATGGCATGAGATGAAGTTGATGTTCATTGCGAAGTGTTCCCGCCCTCTGTGGGCCCTGCTGGTGAGGCTGCCACAGACTGTTGCTTTGTGGCAGGTTTGGATCGGAAACTACAGGTGTTGTGCGTGGGTAATGTCCAGTGGCAGCAGCTGAACAGAACTTGAGCCGTGTCTTGTGTGTCCCATTGGCATCTAAACGTTCTTCTGGCATTGACTGTGAGGAGTGCAGATGAGTGGTAGTGCTAGACGTTAGGAGACACCACAAAACTATTAACAATGCCCACACAGCATGCATAACCACTAATGGACACATCTCTTCATTACTTGTTACAGGTGATCAAGGATATGCACTCACCCCATGGATGATGACACCCCTCCGAGCCACCGACACCCAGGCCAAGAGGCAGTATAATTTGGCCCTTGGATGCACCAGGGGCCTATTGCAGTGCACATTTGGTGTGCTAAAGTCACCTTTCCGGTGCCTTGCCATCACAGGTGGTCAAATATGAAATTAAGGGCGTCATTTGAGGTCAATACAAGCTTCTCATGGAGTCCTTTGTGCCAAGAAATGAAATTTCATGAAAGACTGTTAATCTGTGTAATAACTTGCACTTAGTGTGCAAAACTGCCCTCCTTACCGAGTTTGCGATGTATTTTACATCGCTAGACACATTGAACTATACGAAATGTCCCCCCAAAGACCCTTTGTGGGCAGATTTTCATCGCTAAGTAAACAAATGGGCCGCATACACACAGGAAGTGATGTCTGCATGCTTCCTGTTTCCTGGTGGAGTGCTGTGCACTTTCACTTTCTCTTTTGAGCACATTGCTGGTGATTGTGGTGAGTGCTGGAGGTGTTTGTTGGTGTGTGCTGCAGATTGGAGAGTTGTAGAGTGTTGCTGTGTCCTGTGGATTGGGTGTCTGTGAAGTGTGATGTCCTTGTCTTTACATTTTTTATTGTCTCCTGTCCTCAATCTTGTCGGGTGTTTGTCTAGGGTTAGTTAACTTTATTTGTAGTTGTTGGGCATATTATCTAGGGCTTCTTCATTTTTGGCAGTGGGGTTAGGTGTATGCAGGGAGATGGTGGGTGTGGGCAGGGAGGGCAGGATGTCTCAGGGGGCATTGAGGGTCTTCCTATGGCTCATTAAGTTTTTCCTGACGTTGGAGGTGGAGAGGGGAGGCCATATCCTACCCGGATAACCAGTCAGTGTGCGTAAGCTGAGGTGGGAGCGTGTGCAGGCGCAGATGCTGCGCGTGTTTGCAGTTGACCGCACTGTGTGCCAGTGGAAGCACCGCTGGCAGGATACCCTGGCCCGGGAGGGTGACCTCTTGGACTACGTGGGACTCGGTAAACAGTCAAAATATCGAAGTTAAAATATGGAGATGACAAAATATCGAGTTTTAAATATCGAGAGTACAGAATATCATCTGTTAAAAATATAGTGGTGCAGAATATCAATGTGCAGGTAAGAAATATCTTTTTTTATAATATCGAAGTTAGTAATATTGTTAGTCATAATACCTTTGTTAACAATATCGATTTTTTTGTGTGTTTAAATGTTAGTATATGTGTTAAAAGTGTATATTATTTTTCTAATGTATGTTTGAATTTTTTAAAAGTAATGAATTTTATGTTAAAATATTTTTGCGTATTTTAGTTCTGTAGCAGGTTGTGGGTTTATAGAGGAAAAGGATGGGAAGTAATTTAATTATAATATATTAATTAAGAATTGTTTTAATTAATTATTTTATATTAATTAATTTTTGCTTAATTTTATTCCGTAGCGGGTTGTGGGTTTATAGGGGAAAAGGGTGGGAAGTAATTTAATTTAAATTAAATAATTAATAAATGAAGAAATTATTATTTTTCTATTTAATAATTTATATTGTTAATTATGTTAACTAGTTAATTATTGATTAATTATAAATTGATTAATAATCATTAATAATGTATTAGTAATTCTGTTAATTGTGTTAAAAAAGGTTATTAATGAGTTATTAATTAGATATTAATTATTAATCAAAACAAGAGGGGTGCCCCAGTGAGGAGGTCACACCCGAAGCGGTTTCAGCACACCACCGCCGGCAGCAGCACTGACAGGACACCCACATGTCTCCATAGCCAAACGTATTTCAAGCAATCATTCGCTCTTCATCAGTGACAAGAAATGTAGATGCAGCCATTTTAATAATCCATGGTTTTTATTACAAAAGTCCAGCCTCATTGGGCGCAAGGCATTCTGGTTGTAATAGTCCGATAAAATGATTGCTAGGATTAAGTATTCTCTAAACCCCAGTGGGTGCCACATACTGCATTGAAGTCAAACCCAGTGGAAAAACAAAAATTAATGAAATAATGTCCCAAGTGGGTGGAAGTACATGTACAGCGAAAACTGCAATGCTCCTAATTACATTTCATGAGGCGAGGCCCCCTTCGGTCCAAACGGTGCCGCGGTTGCGAGCACCAAGGATCCTCTTAAGACGCAGCGGGACCTCCTCGTGGCCGAACCAGCCTCAGTACATCAAAAGAAGAGGGTTGCCCCAGTGAGGAGGTCACACCCAAAGCGGTTTCAGCACACCAATGTCGGCAGCAGCACTGACAGGACACCCACATGTCTCCCTAGCCAAAACCGTTTCAAGCAATCATACGCTCTTCATCATTGGCAAGAAATGTAGATGCAGCCATTTTTTGAATCCATGGTTTTTATTACAAAAGTCCCGCCCCATTGGGCGCAAGGCATTCTGGTTGTAATAGTCCGATAAAATGATTGCCAGGACTAAGGATTCTCTAAAGCCCAGTGGGTGCCACATACTGCATTGAAATCAAACCCAGTGGAAAAATAAAAATTAATAAAATAATGTCCCAAGTGGGTGGAAGTACATGTATAGCAAAAACTGCAATGCTCCTAATTACAATCCATGCGGCAAGGCCCCCTTTGGTCCAAACGCTGCCGAGGTTGCGAGCACCAAGGATCCACTCACGATGCAGCGGGACCTCCTCGTGGCCAGACCAGCCGTAGTACATCCAAACAAGAGGGGTGCCCCAGTGAGGAGGTCACACCTGTAGCAGTTTTAGCACACCACCGCCGGCAGCAGCACTGACAGGACGCCCACATGTCTCCATAGCCAAACACGTTTTGAGCAATCATCCGCTCTTCATCAGTGGAATGAAATGTAGGAATTAATCCCCTACGCTATTTAACACTTCCCCTACTGTTATACTTGGTGGAGTGGGAATAGTAAATTATTCCCACCCGCTATCCAACGCTTTCCCTACCGTTGCACTTGCTGGAGTGGGAATAGTAATGTTTACCCACCCGCTATCCAACACTTTCTCTACTGTTGCACTCGGTGGAGTGGGAATAGTAAATTTTACACACCCGCAATCCAACAGTTTCCCTACTGTTACACTTGTAGGAGTGGGAATAGTAATTTTTACCCTCCCACTATCCAACATTTTCCCTACTGTTGCAGTTGCTGCAGTTGGAATAGTAATTTTTACTCACTCGCTATCCCAAATTTTCCCTACTGTTCGACCCAGTGGAGTGGGAATAGTAATTCTTACCCTCCCGCTATCCAACACTTTCCCTACTGTTACACTTGGTGGAGTGGGAATAGTAAATTATTCACACACGCTATCCAACACTTTCCCTTCTGTTGCACTTGCTGGAGTGGGAATAGTAATTTTTACCCACCCGCTATCCAACACTTTCCCTACTGTTGCACTCACTGGAGTGGGAATAGTCATTTTTACCCTCCCGCTATCCAACACTTTCCCTACTGTTACACTTGGTGGAGTGGGAATAGTAAATTATTCCCACACGCTATCCAACATTTTCTCTACTGTTGCACTAGCTGGAGTGGGAATAGTAATTTTTACCCACCCGCTATCCAACACTTTCCCTACTGTTGCACTCACTGGAGTGGGAATAGTGATTTTTACACTCCCGCTATCCAATACTTTACCTACTGTTACACTTGGTGGTGTGGGAATAGTAAATTATTCCCACTTGCTATCCAACACTTTCCCTACTGTTGCACTCTCTGGAGTGGGAATAGTAATTTTTACCCACCCACTATCCACCACTTTCCCTACTGTTACACTCACTGGAGTAGGAATAGTAATTGTTACCCTCCTGCTATGCAACACTTCCCCTACTGAAACACTTGTTGGAGTGGGAATAGTAATTTTGTCCCCTACGCTATGCAATGTTTTCCCTACTGTTATAATTAATGTAGTGTGAAATAATGTTTATTTATTTTTTTTAAACAATTTCATTTATTATATATAAAACACATTTTTATATTTATATTACAGGTTTATTTCGATATATTTGTAATTATAATTTTAATTATGTTTTTAACATTTTATAATTAAATTGAAAAATTATTTATTATTATTATTAAGTTAATATATATAAAAAATAATTATGCATGTTAAATATTGTTTAGGTTACATTCATTATTTATTAATGTTAACATTTTGTTGAATAATTTTAACTATGTTGTATTTAATTATATTTAAAATTTAATTAATTTTATATTATTTAAAAAAAAAAACGATATTTTATGCAACTATATTTTAACAATGATATTTTGGTATCGATATTTTGGTACTTACCTGTAGGAAGTTGGTATTTTGTCCAGCGATATTTTGGACACGATAGTCTGGTACCTCGATATTCTGACGATATTATGTCAGTGATCGGTGGCCTAGAGTGTGGTAAGTTCAAACTCTGATATATAATCACGAATACAGCAACAAATACAAAATCATGCTGTGTGGGACACACTGGTGTCCGAGTGCCAAAAATGTTGCCGAGTGAGGCGGGAGACGTAATGCGTTCACACATGATGTTGGCACATCAGAGACACAAGGCTGCATCATATTGGCAAGCATAGGGTGCAGGTTTGTGTTACTCACCATGCTGAAGCGACACTTAGCACTGTTGTGCCAAGGCTGTCACACCTGTGCAAAAATACGTGCAGGATAAAGATTGATGGTGTACAGAAGGGTGACTCTAAATGAACAATCCAAGGCATTGTTTCTGTGACCTGTGTGCTAGCCAAAAAGAAATGTAAACATGCTGTACTCATGTATTGTGGTAAGTTAGCTACGCTGCCCTTGTACATAGTCTCTGTGTGACAATGTATGAGAGAGGAACAAATGCTGAAAGGAAATAGGACATCTCCAGAGTGTCATATGCGATCAATATCTGAAAAACTGCTGTGTGCGATATGCAGCGAAGTAGAACCAATCATGTAGCCAACATGTAACGCAACCCTACCGTTACGTAGCATTTCCAGTAATGTTGATGATTTGTATGATGAATATGACACGTGTGATTTAACCTATAATACCAACACAAATTTCGTTTTTTGTCTCGCAGCTGGATGACTTATCATCACACGGGGGGAAATTGACAGATTCCAGGACCCAAACGCCACTGGTGAGTTTGGACATAATATATTTGCACAGTGCGTTGTGACAGTGGGATGATGTATTGTGGAAGTCAGAAGTGTCTACAAATCTGCAAGTGAAGGTTGAGCAATGCATTTGTCTCCCAGTTGTGACTTTGCACATCCCCACTCAGTGATACACATACAAATTAAGGCTATGGGTTTGGTCACCACAGCACATGCATTTGGATTACAGATGGCACTGATAGGAGTGGAGGCATGTAAGTGTTGTTGCCCATGAGTGTCAACAGCCATGGAATGCATGCACATTCTTGACTGAGATGACTGTGCAAGTGTGCCCGATCATGCACAAGGAGGCAGTGGTTTTCAGGCCGTGCGTGCACAAACACAGGTCTGCACTTTAATTCCGTAGGTATGCCGCATACCAGCTTCACAAAAGTGGCAGTGCATAGCTTTGAGTCAAGCATATCAATGGCATGTTCACCAAACACCTAGCAAAGATGGCCCTATGAATCTCATTGGCATGTTTGGACACTGCAATGGTGTTGTCAAACTGTCTTCTTGGGGTCATTCCTTGACCAACTCTGGATCAGGTGTATAAGCTCCTCTGTCCCTATTGTTGACATTACTATTCATGCATGTACCCCGCATGCTTTAGCACTGCATGTATTGCTGTGCCATACTTTTTTCAATGCAGGCCTCTAGAAAGCTATCTGTGAGAAAGCATTACCCATAGCAATACTATACCCATTATGACTCCAGGCTGCCGTTACAATGGTGAATGCATTGTAACAGTTAGCATTGTAAAGGCCTGCGTATTTAGCTTTACTAAGTAGTGATATTAGCTGATCCAAGACATGCATGAGTGACAAAGAGGAAAGGATTTTTTCCACTTCCAAGCAGTGACGCGTCACCCATTATGAAGTAGTGGTGGAGGGAGGGGCAGGGCCTCAGGTACAAGTCAGTGTTCAGCCAGCCAACGTGTTTTCATGTGTGCTGCATTATGCAGCACAGATGAAAGTGTGAGTAGGGCTGTCCCATGATTACTCCTGTGCAGGTAGGGTAACCTTTCTGCACATTAACAGGCTCCCCTAAACACAGATACCCTTGCACTCCTGTGGCAGAGTGCCTGTGTTAGCGTAGACTTGATGAACTGCACACTGTTGCTGTGGGACACACAGGGCTGCACATGAGCATTGTACATATGATGCAGCACTGTGTCACAGGAGAGGATGAGGATGGTGCTACACACCGTGGGCTAATGCCTCCCTCTTCCGATTCCTTGTACATGTCACCCTCAGTCAGGGAATGTCATGGCAACATAATTTGACACTGTCAGTCCAATTTGGTTGTGACAGTATATGTGCCATGCCATGCACTGTCATGTCATTCTCACCAGCATGTAGTCAGTGATCCAGGACTCAACATTTAGTTGTCCAGGTCACTCTCTGACTTCCAATAGTTATGCTAGAGTGTAGGCTTCCATGTTGATGTAATCTTGTAACATAGATTTGAATGGAGAACATTGACATATTCGAAAGGACTCACAACTTTCCACTGTTCACATTTTACAGACAACATGACACAAGCGGATTCGCATGCCTTCCAGGTGAGGAACCTACACATTAAGAAGGTCTCAAAAGGGTACCACAACATGGCGCGGAGGTAACAGGAGTACAGTGCGGCTGGTACGTGGAAATCGGTGAAAAGGGTGGCAACACGAGGCAATCGCAGTGGCACACAGTCCATCCCAGGCCTGTCTGGCATCAGTGGTGGGTCCCAGCATGGACAGTCATTGTTCCATCCCCCTACAACAACTTCCACCGAAGGGACAATCCCACCTGCCCCTGCATATCAGGCGATTCCATTCACTGTTCGGCACAGCAGACTCATTATGGGCGATAACGTGCTGCTGGCCGAGATGAGGCGGGAAATGGCAGAGCAGACAAGGCACCTTGAGGACATTAAAAAACACCTTGGACTACCGTAATGTCTGGACATGTTGTGCCCCATCCTCCTCTTCTCCCTTCCACCAATGTTTTAACTTGTTTTGTAGGTAGTGGTAGGTGAGTATTTTAAGGGTTAGGTAGTGTAGCATTAGTGTAGGTATGGTACTGTTAGATTATAAGGTAGTTTTAGTATATTAGTATTGTAGAGTATTTGGGTGTAAGTTTCCCTTTCCTTTGGGTGGGGAGGTTGATGTCTTTTAAAAAATAAATTTAAAAAACGATATCTTTGTGTATGTTAAATGTGTAGATAGTTCATGTATAGGTTAGATGTCTTTGTCCTGTCTTGTGCTGTGCCTTAAGGGTGGGAGGGGGGTTGATGTCTTAGATATGGTTTGTGTGTTGAGGATTAGTTAGGGTAGATAGTGTAGATACTTATTCTCTTTATTCTAGTTAGTTTATTTTAGATTAGTACTAGTTATGACCATAGTTACTGTAGGAAAGCTACATTTTTCAATGTTATAATAAATAGTTACTAAATTGGATTTCTGCTTGCGCTTATGTCAGGGGTGATGTGGTGGAGGGTATCTATTTACATTGTACGCATCTCATATCATCAATGGACTCTCCATTGATTGTGTAAGTGTGGTCATGACATGTTACTAAGCAGGCTGGATTGTGTCACGATACCTTAGATTGGAGCACAGTAAACTTGCGTGGATGAAAGGGTGACAAGTAGGATTTACGGCCTAGTATAGGGGCAGTCATTTGGTAAGTTATATATCTTAAGTGTGATTCACGGAGTTGGCCAGCACATTGTTGCACATTTGCAACACAAGGTAGGGGCATGGCATTGAGAGGACATTGTCGTAGCTACTGATATCCATCATAGAGATGGATTAATGTGCGGGTAACACAGATTGCGTCTTAGCCCTGCATGTCACATGCTCCTTGCGCAGCGTTCATTTACATAGCACAGACCTTGGCACACTTGCTGTGTCGTGCAAGTGTTCCTTTGAATTATATGTTCCTGTGCTTGGAGGCCGAACGTCCTGGCCATGCAAGTAGTAGTCTTTCTGTGGGTCCATTGGGAAATGCATATGGCAGAACAGTGGGCCTGATTCACATCTAACTCATCTGAGAGTGGGTAATGAGTTAACGTTTTCTGGAATTCACAACAGGCATTTAGGAGTAGTACACTTAGATGTACTGACTTCACTTCTCCTATTTGCCTATTGTGAATCAATGAAGTTTGAAAGTCATGATTTTGTCACCTTTAATGTTTTTGGCCATGCACACAGTTCTGCTGCCCACAAAAGGTGAAATGTTGCATTGCTCCCTCTTGTGCCAGTGTCATGGCATATTCTCACATCTGTTACCTTTTGGCTCATAGTTATGCCACCCTTGAAATGGTGGCACCGCTTCTGACTATATGGTCAGTGCAGTGCACCACACATCCCTTGTCACATTGCCCTACCCGCTCACAGTGGTCACACAATGTGAGGGTTCCAAAGTCAGTGGGCATTGTTCGTCCACAGGAAGGGGCTGACTGACGGCTTACACTTTGGGGTGAGTCCCTATTGCCAACTCTATTTCCCTGAGGCAGACATTGTGGTTCAATTAGTGGCTGATAGACATGTGCCCTTACGTATCTTCCTCAGTGTGTATATGATGTGCACCATCTTGGGATGTGAAATGCAATGTGCACCTTCACAACAGGCTCCGTCCAACCTGTAGGGTGTGAGTAGATATGCCAGGAGATATTCTCTCTGCAATTGTAAAGGGTGACACTACTTGTGGCCTGCAACAGACTTTGCCTTTTTACAGACATTCCTATTTCCTCCATGGATGTGGGGCTAAGGTGGGATATTGCCGGATTGGTGTATTGGAGCAATGGGGGTACAGCTGGTCCACACATACCCGGTCCTTTACACTGCCTATGAGGATTTTAGTAAAACATCGACATTTGTAGTATTTCCATGGGTGTACCTTTTGGTGGATTCACTGCTCCTACATTTTACGAGACTGCTATACTGGCTTGTTCATGGACAACAGACATCTGTGTGATTGAAAGATATTTATTCACATGTCTGTTGACATAGTTGGAGACTGGACCAGTACTTAGCTATGCAATCCTCACATCACATTGATGCCCAGTGGAGGGCCTGACAGAGTCCTTTAGGGCTGACAAGTCCAGAGGATGAGGAAGAGTTCAGTCAGCACTCTGATTGCTGTGTCATTGGTAACCAAACAAAATATGGCAGTCCATGTCGAGGTCCAAAGTGAGTGTCACAGAGTGTATTGAGGGACAGTGGAAGGTGATATTCCGTGGCCTGATGCTCAGCTCAGAGCCAAGTTGAAACTGGCCATTTGGCCTAGATGAATGCTACCACGTCCTTATTCACAACAAGGAAGAGTCATTCTCATCTTCGTCCTCTCATGTGTTATGTGCCTCACATGTGGGTGGCGGTAGACTGGCTGCAGCACTGTGAGGCACTGACACATCAGGCGGCGGAGATGTGGATGTAGAAGCAGCAGCAGCAGCATTCATCTGTGCCAGACCTTGCTGCAGCAATGCAGTGATGATGATCTGCAGGGCATGGAAGATTCCAGGTACATCTCGCTGGCTGTGCAGCTGTGGCAGAAATGTGTTCCGCCTGCATCCGCTCCATGTTCTCCATTATCCTCCACATGGGGCCCAACTCCTGGCTGCCATCCCTGGAGCCACTCTGACTGGACGTTTTTTCCTGTCTCTGAGTCATGACTCCAGCGATGTCAGCCAAGGAGTGTTGGAGAGAATTGAGCGGACTGTGGGTGTCCATGATGTTTTGAACGTGTTCCCGGATGGAACTCAGACACCCAAAAACGGAATCAAGTTTGGCCGCTACGCTGTCAAACCCCACCCGCACCTGATGAGCCATCTCCTGCAGGACCTCTAACACATGGTGTTGGAATTCAAGATTTGGGTCCGGGAGGTTCTGGGAGACAGCCGTGGTGGTAGGTGCTTCCTGCTGTGTGGTTTGTGCAGGGGCTGGGGGGTTTGCACGATGCAGCTCAGTTGCCCTGCTGCTGGAGGTGGGGTGCTGATGGAGTCTAGCAGCTGTTGGAGGGTGTCCGTGTTGATGGTGAAGAATTCCTCCTCTTCATCAGTGAAGAGTGGGACTGGCTGCTGTTCAGGAGGTGATGTTTGTCCCTCTGCATTGTAAAGGGGATAAGCATTTTAACTGTGTGTTTCATGGATGAACATGCACTGGATGAGTTTACAGGCAGATTGCATGACAATGTACATTGTGACTGTTTGAGAGGGGCTGCCTATTTCTTGCTGGATGTTGCCTTTTTTTTACTACATCACAGGTATGAGGTTGTACTTGTACATTGTCATGTCACAATTTACAGCTAAGACTAATGTGATTGGGCAGTTCATACACACAGGTAGGACTAGTCCTGTCCTGTGTTCAGTTGTGAAGGTGATGCAGTTTGTCACACATTGTAGTCAATGTGGTAGAACTCCAATTTTCATGTGTGTGCGCTGCATTGTTGGATACTCGCCCATGCAGCTTTTGTTTTAATGCGCCTTATCCCTTTCAGGCAGTGGGCCGCCACTTTTGTGTATTTCCAATGCTGAGATGTTGCAAGCTGGGCTAAATATGTGTCATGGTCAGAGTTGGGACACTTGTGCATTGTTTTCAAGCAGAGGTCTTGGTTACATCAGGGATTTATGTACATGTGGATGTGTCAGAGTGTGACCTGCTCCTTTAAGGATGTGGGCCACACTCAGCAACCTCTGTGACATGGCCTGCACCATGTGGAGATGTTTTGGGTGCAGGCATGGTATTCATCATGCACTGTCACTTGCATTGTCAGTGTGGCTCACAGCCCCGTACCTTTTTTTGTGTACTGCACATGTGCATCGGTTGATTGCAAGATTAGTTATGTGTGAGGAGGGCCCCCTTTAGGCGCATTGGCTACTAAGGCCTACTTGCTGTTTCAATGTGTGCTGCACTATGCTGTATACATGTGCATCCAGGTCGCTTTGTCTATTGTGATTTGTCTTGTGATCATTGCTTACTGCTCTCCTGTTGGCTTACCCGTTGTGAGTATGTTGCTGCGTGAGTTTCTATTGTTGTTGCTGGCTGGACAGACAGTGTCAACAACAATAGCCCTCTATGTTGACCCCACTTGTGATGTGTAAGTGGCCCGTGATTAGATGGATGTGGAATTCCAATGCATATTTGTGGTGCTCGTGCCTTGTCACCACCCCCCTGCCAACAGAAGTGAATGGCAGGGGGATATGTGTTTGTGTATGTGACACGCCGTTTGTCACATGGATCATACATGCTGTCCTGGTTACGGATATTCAATGCATGGATTTGCATGTGGGTGATAACATCCATGACTGCATACTTGGTCACTGACACAGATGACTTAACAAACAGCTAGGTTTACATGCACATAATTGAGTAATGGGCAACTGACACCAGGACTGATGTGGAATGGTGTTTTCTTTATGGCAGATGTGTGCACTTGGGAGTGGAGGTGTGCAATTCTACCTAAGGGGTGTGTGTGCCATTTTGCTACTTGTCTTCATTTGTTGCTACTTTGCTATCATTGCTTGTTGTCATGCTTTGTTTGTCTTACTTCTTTACAGGGACATCGTAGTTATGTGAGTCTGGCACACAGACAAGTTAGGCAGTACAGATTTGGTTGACACATTCCTGATATGCATTGTCCCCGCCCTGTGGTGTTGTAGGCATAGCCACCCTGCTCAGTGTATTACATCAACTTTTGAGTGAAGTCTGATGTTTGGGTGCATTGTGGGATATGCACGTTTGAGCCATTTGGCTGCATGATTAGTTTGTTGTGACATTGCGGGGCATATTCACAGGACCTATCACCACCACAACGTCATTTTCTGTGATGTTGTTGTGGCAATAGGGCCCTCGCCTTATTCACAAGGCAACATTAAGCCACTTAACGTGGCTTGATGCTGCCTTGTGAATTGGCCCCCTTTCACACTGTGTTCAGCATGAAAGGGGCATGCAGTGGGTTACGTTTCCCCCTATTCGAAAGGGCAGGCTAAATATGAGCCAACACAATACTTAAGACCAGGAAAACCCTTGTCTCAAGATGGCGATTAGAGGAAAACTGCTTTATTTGGCATTGTTTTTGCATTATCCATGTGTGCTGCCTTTTGCAGCACACATGGGAAATGCAAAATGTCATGGTTTGTTTATGTACAGGAAGGGACAGCTTCCTGTTGTTAGATTTGGGGGTCTCTAGTTGGCAGAGGTAGGTGCCTTTGACAAATAGGGACCCTTGCGTCTAGTCAGGGTAAGGGGGTACACTCCTAAAATAACCCCTGCTTACCCCCTTGGTAGCTTGGCACGAGCAGACAGGCTTATCTCAGAGGCAATGTGTAAAGCATTTGTGAACACATACAATAATCAAGTGACAACACTACAGATGGACACCACACACGTTTTATATCAAAAATAAGTATTCTTTATAAAGACTTATCACAAGACCACAAACAACAAAAATCCAAAATACTGTACTTTAAATGGTAGAATTAGCTTAGTTCTCTTCAGATGTTAAAATGCGACACTTTAAGTTCAAAGTACCTTAGATGCGTAACGCTATACAACGAAAGTGTTGCAGGGGAGGTGATGCGTCGGTTCCTTACACGCAAGAACGGTGATGCGTCGGGTCCCTACTGCTGCATAGAGGATGAGTCGGTTCTTCTCTGCGAGGAGAGGTGATGCCTGGATTCCTTACTGCCCTTCCGTGGCGATGCGGCACGCAACGCTGTGAAGCGATGAAGATCCGGTGCATTGAAACAAAGATGGCATCTTTTCCTTGATACGACACGATGCGGACCATGACAGGCCCTGTGACACGCTTCTTGGTGATGCGACGGTGTCTGCTGCGACGTCGATCCTCTTCTCCGGTGATGCAAGACGCTGTGACAACGATGCGAGCCCTGACAGGCCCTGACAGGCCCTGTGAAACATTTCCCGGTGATGCGGCGGCATCTGATGTAACGTCAATCCTCTTCTCTGGCGATGCGCGGCGCTTCGGGGACACTGCGATGACTCAACGGTACTTCTGGGCTGCAACAGGCCCTGCAACACGCTTCCCAGTGATGGGGCGGTGTCTGATGCAACGTCTATCCTCTTCTCCGACGATGCGAGGCACTTTCTCGTTGTGAAGCGACAGCGGCAGTGCGGCGACACACTTCTTGCTTGTGAGTCGCGCTTCCAGCTCTTTGCAACACACAGTCCCTCAGAAAGCCTCACAAAACAGCAGGCACTTCCAAAGCCCTTGGAGATCCTTCACAAGTTGAATAAAGTATACACAAAGTTCCTTCTCCTCTCTTTGGCAGTCAGGCAACCACTGCAGGCCAATCCCTCAAGCTTAGGAATAGTCTCTCCTCAGTCTCTCTGGTTCCGCTGTGATGTGATGTGATGTGAAAAGCATTTGTAAAGCGCAGCGTACACTGTACAGTTTCTTGGCGCTGAAGTAAGCAACTGCCTGGGAAGGAGGGGAGGAAAAAGAAAGTGAGGAAGGGGGCTGGGAAGAAAGAGAGGATGAGATTAGTGGTACGCGGAGCGGAACAAATGGGTCTTGAGGAGGGATCTGAAGTGGGTGTAGGGTGAAGCCAGTCTTATATCCAGGGGGAGGGTATTCCAGAGAGATGGGGCTAGGAACGAGAATCTTAGGCCGCCCCATTTCTTGCGCTTGACTTTGGGGACTTTAAGAAGAGCCAGGTGAGCCGAGCGCAAATTACGGGGAGGGACATACGGGTGAATAAGAGAAGAAATGAACGAGGGGCTGAGACCGGCCAGGGATTTAAAGATAAGGCACCCTAACTTGAATTTACAGCGTTCAGAGACAGGGAGCCAGTGCAAGGATTTTAACAGAGGGCAGGTGTGGTGGTGCCTTGGTTGATGAAAAATGAGGCGAGCTGCCTGGTTTTGGACAAGCTGCAAACGTTTGAGCTGGTAGTCAGGAATGCCTACGTACAGGGAATTGGCATAGTCAATTCTGGAAATGACTAATGCCAGAAGAGCTAAGGTGAGGGCTTCGGTAGTGAGAAAACGTGCAATTTTCCGGATTTGCGTAATTGAAAGAAACAGGCGGAGACAGTGGCGTTTATCTGGGGTTTCATCGAAAGATCTTTGCTGATGATAACTCCCATACTTTTAGCCGAGTCAGTAGGGCAGGGAGGAAGACCCATACTGGTGGGCCAGAAGTTGGAATTCCAGGGATTGGAAGGGCCTCCGACAAGAACCAATTAGGTCTTGTCGGGATTCAGTTTCAAGTGATTTGCCCCCATCCAATTACTGATGTGACAGAGGATAGCTTGGAAATCAGAAACTGAGGGATCCGAGGAGTCAATGTTAAAGACTAACTGGATGTCATCTGCATAATTAAATGCGGAGACATTTTTATCTCGGAGAGAGCTAATCAGGGGGGTGAGGTATAAGTTGAAAAGGAGAGGGGACAAAGAGGATCCCTGAGGCACGCCGTAGTTCAGGCCAACCTTGTCCGCAGAAAACTGGGACAGACGAACCGCTTGTTGACGGCTGGTGAGAAACGAGCGGACCCAATCAAGGGCGGTACCCTCTATCCCAGCCTGCCTGACACGGTCGACCAAAATAGCGTGGTCGACCGTGTCGAAGGCAGCCGACAGGTCCAGAAGAACCAGAGCCTGGCAGATGTTAGAGTCAGCTCCCCTGCGCAGTTCTTCCATGACAGAGAGTATGACCATCTCGGTAGAGTGGGCAGGCCTAAAGCCGGCCTGTTGGGAGTCAAGGAAGTGGGACTGCTCAACATGGGAGCTCAAAATATTAGTAGCATGGGTCTCGAGCACCTTACCAAGGTAAGGGAGGAGAGAGATGGGACGAAAGTTACTCATGATCGTGGGGTCGGCAGTCGGTTTTTTTAGGATGGGTACTACCTCGGCTGTCTTAAAGATGCTAGGGACTCGGCCGAGGGTGAGGGAGTTGTTCAGTAGTGCCAAAGGGGGGGCGGGGTAGGCAGAAAAGGCCTTACATAGGATCTTGGGGGGGCAGCAGTCAGTGGGGGATCCTGAGGTAACTTTGCTGAGGAGAGCGGAAAAGTCCGCCTCCGTGATGAGGGGAATCAGAGTGAGAGGCAGAGGGAGAAAAGGATCAGCGTGAGGGTTGGCTAGGGGCACAGAGGAGTTCGGGGAGGGTGACACCAAGATGCTGTTTTTGATTTTTACAATCTTCTCAATAAAGAAGTGATTGAGGGAGTCGCAGAGCTTCTGGGAAGGGAGGGGTTTAATGGACACTCTGTCAGGATGGGATAGCTCCTCCACAATCGAGAAGATGCTTTTAGTTTTGTTAGCTGACTCCACAATTTTGTTAGAGAAGTATGTGGTTTTAGCTAACGCAATAGAGGATTTATACCCTTTGAGGAGGGATAAAAACTCTGCCCTGGCTACGGGGGAGTAATTTTTGCGCCACCGGCGCTCGGCTTGTCTGAGACCAAGTTTTAAAATTTTGAGGTCCTCAGAAAACCATTTCTGAGCGTCATGAGGGCGTCTGAGTTTGATCCGTCTGAGGAGAGCGACCACGTCACTGGCAGACTCAAGCCAAAGGTTTAGGTTCCGAGCATATATGTCTAGTGAGTCGGATTCCGGGGGGATGGAGGTACTAAGTAGATTAATAAATTGTCTGATATCCGCTTTGTTCCAGTTTCGGGCGGAGAGATTAGTTTCGAGGGGCCTGCTGGGACAGATGGGAATTTTGAGGGAGAAGGAGATAATAAAATGGTCGGACCAGGCACACGGCAATATGAGGGGGGCCGAGATCACTAGATTGGAGGTCCAGACCTGATCCAGTGTATGACCTTTGGAATGCGTGGCGGTGTTAATATGTTGGCAGCAATTCAAGCTGCGCAGCAGATCGGAAAAAGCCGCCGAGCAGGCGCTTTCCTTCTCATCCTGGGGCCAGTAATTTAAATCCCCGAGGACTAAGATTTTAGAATTGTTGATGACTACCTGGGAAAGAAGATCTCCGAACAGGGATGGAAAGTCTGGCATGGATTGGGGAGGACGATAAACTAATACACAGATGAGGGATGATGCTAAGGATTCCAGTCTCACAGCGAGACAATCAACCTGAGGGATGCATGATACGGTGAGGGCGGAAAATCTGATGGAGAGCTTGATAATGGCTGCCACGCCCCCTCCGGGTTTGCCGGAAGCCCGATTGCTTTGAAGGATGCAATAACCAGGAGGAATGGCGGCCAAGATGTCAGGGAAGGATCCATCGTGCAGCCAGGTTTCGGTAAGAAACAGGATATCGGGATTATCAGTATCGAGGAGGTGAAAGATTTCCGTCTGATGTTTTACGAGTGAACGGGTGTTGAGATAGCATACTTTAATCTCGAGGCTGGGGGATGGATTCTGGGAAGGGAGGTGGGAGGAAATTTGAGGGGGGGTAGAGTCTATACAGGCGTCGAGCTCAGGGAAGATGTTACGGGTACAAACCAGGCCCAGGTGGTTGAGCTGCGAGCGTGTAATTGGGGCCAACGGCCATGAGGCATGCAGGTCGAGAAGGTCAGCAGTAGAGTATTGAATGGTGTGAGCGATATGGGCAGAGTGACAGGCCCCGTGCCCCGTTCGGACGCGGACGGGCGCAGACGGGCTTGCCTTAGGCGGGCCTTCGGCGCGCCAGCGGCGCGCCCGCTGCACTCGTCCGCTGCGCGCCCGATGGGTGCACATGATTTGTAGACAGGTGGGGTAAGGGAGGGGGCGTGCCCAGCGCTTGTGGGCGTGTCCTGGGGAGTTCCAGGAAATGGCAGCAAGACCGAAATGCAAACCCGAGGCAGCGATGGATCCGCTGTGCGGGAAATGCCAGGTGAGCCAAACAAATGATAAGTGCCCAGGGGGAGAGCGAAGTTTCACACATACAAATTTCTACACAATATATTTTAAAAGATCTCAGCTGTAAAAACTCCCGGCTTCCGCCTCAGGAGGTTGCTAATAATGTCAGGCACGGGTAGAAGGCGCGCGTTTAAGTAGCCTGTTGTAGGGGGCGCGCCCAGCGCTCGTGGGCGTGTCCTGGGGAGTTCCAGGAAATGGCGGCAAGACCGAAATGCAAACCCGAGGCATCGATGGATCCGCTGTGCGGGAAATGCCAGGTGAGCCAAACAAATGATAAGTGCCCAGGGGGAGAGCGAAGTTTCACACATACAAATTTCTACACAATATATTTTAAAAGATGTCAGCTGTAAAAACTCCCGGCTTCCGCCTCAGGAGGTTGCTAATAATGTCAGGCGCGGGTAGAAGGCGCACGTTTTAGTAGCCTGTTGTAGGGGGCGCGCACAGCGCTCGTGGGCGTGTCCTGGGGAGTTCCAGGAAATGGCAGCAAGACCGAAATGCAAACCCGAGGCAGCGATGGATCCGCTGTGCGGGAAATGCCAGGTGAGCCAAACAAATGATAAGTGCCCAGGGGGAGAGCGAAGTTTCACACATACAAATTTCTACACAATAGATTTTAAAAGATGTCAGCTGTAAAAACTCCCGGCTTCCGCCTCAGGAGGTTGCTAATAATGTCAGGCGCGGGTAGAAGGCGCGCGTTTAAGTAGCCTGTTGTAGGGGGCGCGCCCAGCGCTCGTGGGCGTGTCCTGGGGAGTTCCAGGAAATGGCGGCAAGACCGAAATGCAAACCCGAGGCAGCGATGGATCCGCTGTGCGGGAAATGCCAGGTGAGCCAAACAAATGATAAGTGCCCAGGGGGAGAGCGAAGTTTCACACATACAAATTTCTACACAATATATTTTAAAAGATGTCAGCTGTAAAAACTCCCGGCTTCCGCCTCAGGAGGTTGCTAATAATGAACAACAAAGGTTTCTTCTTGTTTCCCAAAGTGATCTAAAGTTCTGGGGTCTAGGTCCCCCTTTTTATACACAGTTTCTCTTTGTTCTTTGAAGGCAGAGAGGCCTTTGCCTAGTCCAAACCAGTTCTGGTCAGTCCTGGAGCACTCTGTTTACATGACTCCTTCTTTCCTTTCAAAGTGCAGGGCAGAGACATCAGATGCACCACAGGAGATGGAGCCAGCATTGTGGAGGGAAGGCACAGCCCTATTCAGGTCCCAGGTGCAACTCCTCCCACCCATCTAGATGCAGATCTCTCTATTCAGCCCTGTTCTGATTCACCCTGTCTCCTGGAATCCCCCAGCCCCTGTCTTTCAAACTCCAGACAAGGAATACACAACCTAGCAGAGGCAGGTTTGGATGGTTAGACAAGAAAATACCTACTTTCTAAAAGGGGTATTTTCAAACACAGAGGTGCCAATTACGATCCGGTAAAAAAATTCCCCGTGTGACTCGTATCCGGTCTTTTTACCGTACGAATCGTACAAGTGCCGTACGAACTGGCAATCACGATTCGCATGGGAAAAAGACCATACGAATCGCATTGGGAATAATTCCCCACACGTCCTCGGGTCGGAAAAAGTGTCCGACACGTCCTCGTACGATTTACCGTACAAACGTGAAAAGCGAAGTCCGACTGGGGAATCACGATCCGTCCCGGGCGTCCGAATGTACAACCTTATGGTTAAAAGACCGTCCGCACCGAACTCCTATAACAACCATGGAGACTTCCAAACAGGTGCCCGGTACGTGCCGTACCCCCCCAGCCCCCGCATGTACGCGCCGTACCCCCCCCCAGCCCCCGCATGTACGTGCCGTACCCCCCCCAGCCCCCGCATGTACGTGTCGAACCCCCCCGTGTATGTACACCCGAGTACGTGTTGAACCCCCCGTGTATTTACACCCGAGTACGTGTCGAACCCCCCGTGTATGTACACCCGAGTACGTGTCGAACCCCCCGTGTATGTACACCCGAGTACGTGTCGAACCCCCCCGTGTATGTACACCCGAGTACGTTCGAGTCGTACCCCCACCCGTGTACGTACTCGGGTGTACATACACGGGGGGGTTCGACACGTACTCGGGTGTACATACACGGGGGGGTTCGACACGTACTCGGGTGTACATACACGGGGGGTTCGACACGTACAGTTTGACACGTACTCGGGTGTACATACACGGGGGGGTTCGACACGTACTCGGGTGTACATACACGGAGGGGTTCGACACGTACTCGGGTGTACATACACGGGGGGTTCGACACGTACAGTTTGACACGTACTCGGGTGTACATACACGGGGGGGTTCGACACGTACTCGGGTGTACATACACGGGGGGGTTCGACACGTACTCGGGTGTACATACACGGGGGGGTTCGACACGTACAGTTCGACACGTACTCGGGTGTACATACACGGGGGGGTTCGACACGTACAGTTCGACGCGTACTCGGGTGTACATACACGGGGGGTTCGACACGTACTCGGGTGTACATACACGGGGGGTTTGACACGTACATGCGGGGGCTGGGGGGGGTACGGCGCGTACATGCGGGGGCTGGGGGGGTACGGTGTGTACATACGGGGGCAGGGGGGGTAGGGCGCGTACATGCGGGGGCTGGGGGGGTACGGTGCGTACATGCGGGGGCAGGGGGGGGCGGTACGGCGCGTACATGCGGGGGCTGGGGGGGTACGGTGCATACATGCGGGGGCTGGGGGGTACGGTGCGTACATGCGGGGGCTGGGGGGGTACGGCGCGTACATGCAGGGGCTGGGGGGGTACGGTGCGTACATGCGGGGGCTGGGGGGGTACGGCGCGTACATGCGGGGGCTGGGGGGGGTACGGCGCGTACATGCGGGGGCTGGGGGGGGTACGGCGCTTACCGGGCCACCTACTCTGGTCGTTTCGCGCCGTACTTCGCATTTCCGGCACTTTTTGGGTGCCGTGAAAATATTGCCGTCCGGACTGCTGTCGGTTCGAATCGTAATTCCTGGGTCGTGAAACGCTGCCTGGAAGCGTCCCGACGTCACGTCGCAGCATTCCCGGATCACATTCGTATGCATATTTTCATCGGTCGGTGTTTTTTACGATTCGTACGGAAATGGTGTTTCCGTGCGAATCGTAATTCCATGTTTGTAATGTTTTACAACCGGGTACGAGTCGGACGGAGAATACGCTCCGACCGACGGTTCGTACCCGGTTTTTACCGGATTGTAATCGGCACCTGGATGTTAAAACCAACTTCACTAAAATATGTATTTTATCATTTTGAGTGCAGGCATACTAAACTCGAATTTCTACCATGTTCCCTGAGTCAGTTAGGATTATAAGATGTTATAATGAAACTGCCCATTCTGGCCTATGGGGAACAGGTGGCCTTTCAATAGTGAAAAACGAAAATGGCTGTAATTCACTATTAGGACATGCCACACACATCAGGGCTTGTCCTACCTTATACCTACAATACACCCTGCTCTTGGGCCTAACTTAGGGGTGACTAACATGCAGAAAAGGGAAGGTTTAGGGACTGGCAAGTGGGTACCCTTGTCCAGTCAGCATGGCAGTACACGCCTGTTGTCAGCCGGTGACGTGGTGTTGAACACTGCGAAACAGACGATGAAAAGTGTTGACTTTTTCCTGTTGTAATAAAGCAAACGTATAAGCACTATTCTTTGTACAATGTCCTTAAAAAATTAGTTAACTTGCTGACATCACGTTTGAGTCACCACTTACTAGACTTTGTTCCAGCAAACTCTCTCCATCACTTGCACTACAAAATATTGAAAGATAATGTATACAAAACAAATATAAATCCACTAATATCTTAAGAAGTCTCTTGATGGATTAGTCCAAAAAACTGTAGGTATTAAGAAAATCTTCTCTGGCTTTACATTGTTCAAATATAAACATAAATGTTCAAAAAATTGTTTTGTTATAGTTAACCAAGTTAACGCTGCAACTTTCTTGTGTTGGACGTCATGTAAGAACATAAGTACTTAGCTTTCTTCTTTTTCTTTTCAGGTGTGTTCCAAGGCTCTTTCCAAGATGCAAAGGATTGTGTTACCAGGCAAGTTCTTACTTCAAGTTTCCCCTCAACCGGAATCAGATGTTGCCTCTGGGAGTTGCGGAAGGCTAAGCGTCTTCTAGAAGTTGGGTGTGGCTATTTATAGCTTGCCACACCCAAAAACTGCCGCCGCCCGTCAGAACGTGACGTGTGTTCAGACGGTATCGCTGGTAAATCGTTATCGTCTTTTCTCCCGCTTGCAAACCTGAAAGTTTGTTCTTTCATTGCGAGCGCTTTCGGAGTTGCTTCTGTAAGCAGCTCGAAGTCCTGCACACACGCTTTTGAAGCTGCTTCAATACATGTCAAGTCCTGCACACGCACTTTCGAAGCTGCTTCAATACATGTCACAATGATTTTTATAAATCAAAATAAGTCGCATTGAAATATTAAATGCCACCAAAACATTTGCACATAACTCAGACTGTGTTATTTCTCTTAATTAAGCACACATTCCTTTGTTGACAACATTAGGCAGTTTAAGCATATTTCACACACGGAGTGCTGGTGCACGGGATAGGGGTGGGTTTTTAGATAGGGACAATTTACCTTACAATGGTAATGAGTGTATGGTGGTAGCTTCATGACAGTACTCCCCTCTCAAAATCCCCCCAAAAACCTGAGATATGTTTTTTTTTTTTGTTTTGGCAACATACATGAAATTGACTAGTTTTGGAGCATTTTGTAAATTAGTTAAAGGTTCCCAAGTTCTCTCTTCGGGACCGTACCCCTTCCAGTCTACTAAGTAATGCAACTTTCCGCGAATTCTTTTGGAGTCCAAGATTGTTTTGACTTCGAACTCTGGGACTCTATCAATGTCAATAGCTGATGGGGGTTGTTGGATTCTGGTTCTAGAATTATATAGTTTTACTAAAGACACGTGGAAGACTGGATGGCAACGATATTTTGAGGGGCAAATCTACTCTTATGCTAAATGGGTTTATTATTTTTTCAATTTGGAAAGGACCAATAAATCGTGGATACATTTCTTGTTACTTTTAATATGTAGATTCTTGGTGGATAACCAAACCTTTTCTCCAACAGAATACACTGGTGGTGAAGTGCGATGTGCATCAGTTAGGCTTTTTTGACTCTCTTTAGCTTTTGCTATTTGAAATTGGACTTGTTGTTGAATTGCAACCGAAGACTTCACATAATTGTCTACAGATGGGATTTTTACCGCACTAACATCATGTTTAGGAATTTGTTTGGGAGACATATTCAGAGATGAATGATCTGAGTTATTATATGCAAATTCTAAAGCCCAGCTAATGTCTCCCCATTCCAGTTCATACTCAGGTAACATACAACGTAACAATTGTTCTATTGTTTGATTTGTTCTTTCAGTTAAACCATCAGTTTGTGTATGGTAACTAGAAGAAGTGTGAACATCCATGTGTAATGACTTTCTTAAATATTGCCAAAAATGAGAAATGAATTGAGAACGCCTATCTGAAATTACCACAGAAGGAATTCCATGCAACCTTACTATTTCTTTCAGAAAAACTTGGGATACTTCTAAAGTGGATGGAAGCCTTTTTAGGGGTATAAAATGTGCCATTAGAGTAAAATGATCTACTACAGTTAGGATGGTTGTAAAACCTTGTTTTGCTTTAGGAAGTTCTACAATGAAATCAAGCGACACTGTGTGCCAAGGTTGAGGAGGTAATGGTAATGGTTGTAACAAACCACTAGGTGCATGATGGACTGACTTATTTTGTATGCATGTAGCACAGGTATTAACATATTCTTGGACGTCATTAAACGTGGATGGCCACCAAAATTGTCTTTTTATAGCTTGATAAGTCTTTGTAACTCCTGGATGTGCAGACAACAAGGCATCATGATGTAATTGTATTTTTTTTTTAATGTAAAGAGAAGATGATACAAAAATGTGTTCATTCATAAATCATACATTCTGCCTCCACTGCAGTAGAGGGTATTGTTCCTCCCAAACTTTTCTTTCTTTAGTACATAGTTCTTCTTGAATGTCTTTAATTAGCTCATTTGAAGTCACGCCTATCTGAAAACATTTTGTAGGTAAAATAGGTTGTGATGTTTCCTGTATTGTATTTAATTCCTCAGTGAGACCTATTCGAGATAAATCATCTGCTTTCTTGTTCTCTTTTCCAGGATGATAAGTGATAAAATTATAGTCATTAAAAAAAAGAGTCCAACATAATTGACGAGTAGATAAGTCTTTTACAGAACGTAAAGTTTGTAAATTACGGTGATCTGTGTAAATTGCGACGGGATTTCGAGCTCCTAAAAGATAGTGGCGCCATTCTTCAAAGACAGCTTTAATGGCAAGAAATTCTATATCTGCGATAGCATAATTTTGTTCTGTGATTGATAACTTTCTGAAATAATATGCAATGTGATGCATCTGACCTGTATCTTTATGTCGTTGAGACAAGATCCCTCCAATAGCTAATTGGGAGGCATCGGTGTTGGACTTGGCCCTTTTTGAAGGGTCATCCCTGAACTTTTTGCCTTCCTCCTGTATTTTTTCTGACCTGTTGTTGGCTGTTTTACGACTCTGGGCACTTTACCACTGCTGATCAGTGCTAAACTGCATATGCTCTCCCTATTGTAAATTGATGTATGAATTGGTGACTCCATAATTGACTGATTTGGTTTACTTGTCAGACTCTAGTACAGTGCACTGAGTGTGCCCAGGGCGTGTAAATCCAAATGCTGCTAGTGGGCTTGCAGCACTGGTTGTGCCACCCACAGAAGCAGTCTTGTAAAATGTGTCTAAGGCCTGCCATTGCAGAGCCTGCGTGCAGTCTGGTACTGTCATGCTGACTGGGCAAGTGCACACACTTGCCAGTCCCTAAACCTTCCCTTTTCTTCATATCAGGTAGGCCCAAGGGCAGGGTGCATGGTAAGTATAAGGTAGGACATGCCCTGATGTGTGTGGCATGTCCTAATTTTCGTTTTTCACTATTGCAAGGCTACCTGTTCTCCATAGGCCAGAATGGGCTGTTAGATTATTACATGTTTATAATCTTAACTGACTCAGAGAACTTGGTAGAAATTCGAGTTTAGTATGCCTGAACTCAGAATGATAAAATACATCTTTTAGTGAAGGTGGTTTTAACATTCTGTGTTTGAAAATACCACTTTTAGAAAGTAGGTATTTTCTTGCCTAACCTTTCAAGCCTGCCTCTGCTAGGTTGTGTATTCCTTGTCTGGTTTCTGTGAGTGACAGGGCTGGGGGATTCCAAGAGACTGGATGAGTCAGCCCAGTGGTGAATAGAGAGATCTGCATCTAGATGGGAGGGAGGAGTTGCACCTGGGACCTGAATAGGACAGTGCCTGCCCCCCACAGTGCTGGCTCCACCCCCTGTGGTGCGTCTGATGTCTCTGCCCTGCACTGTGAAAGGAGAGAAGGAATCATGTCAACAAAGTGCTTCAGGGCTGTGCTTTCCCTCCACAATGCTGGCTCCACCTCCTGTGGGGTGTCTGATGTTTCTGCTCTGCACTGTGAAAGGAAAGAAGGAGTCATGTAAACAGAGTGCTCCAGAACTGGTTTGGACTGGGCAAAGGCCCCTCTGCCCTCAGAGGACAAAGGATTTTGGGGTATAAATATTGGGACCCTGATCCAAAGAAATTAGATCACTTTTGGAACAAGAAGAAACCTTTACTGAGGAGCGGAACCTGAAGAAACTGAGGAGAGACTATCCCTAAGCTGAAGTGCTGCTTAGGGGATTGGCCTGCAGTAGTTTGCCTGACTGCCAAAGGAAGGAGAAGAGACTTTGTGTGCTTATTTCAACTTGTAAGGATCTCCAAGGGCTTGGAACAGAGCTTGCCTCCTGCTGAAGTCTCAGGGACAACAGACTTCAACCCCCAGCTCCCCAGAGTTCTTTGGAAGTGCCTGCTGCTGTTTTGGGCCTTCTGAGGGACTGTGTGTCACAAGGAGCTGGAAGCACGACTCAACGAAGCTGAAGCGTGTCGCCGTCGCTGCGGCTGCCGTCGCACTTCTGAACAAGGGTGTCGCCACTGGAGTTGTCGCACTGCACCGCATCGACAGAAGCGTCTCGCAATGAAGAGGAAGCGTGTCGCCGTCACTGCTGCCTGCCGTCGCACTTCTGAACAAGGGTGTCACCGTGGGAGTTGTCACACTGCACCGCATCGAGAGAAGAGTCTCGCAGTGAGGAAGAAGCGTGTCGCCGTCGCTGTTGCTGCCGTCGCACTTCTGAACAAGGATGTCACCGCTGGAACTGTCACATTGCACCGCATTGGAGAAAGCGCCTCGCATTTCCGAGAAGCGTGCCGCCGTCGGAGCTGCTGCTGTCGCATTTCTGAACAAGGATGTCGCCGCTGTAGTTGTCGCATTGTGCGGAAGCTTCACGCATCGTGGGAGAAGAGTGTCGCAGTTGGAGCTGTTGCCGTCGCACTTCTGAACAAGGGTGTCGCCGCTGCAGTCCACGCATCGAACCGAGAACTTCTCGCATCCCCGGAGAAGCGTGCCGCATCTGGAAGATCTTCACGTCTTTATTTCTTTGCACCAGAACTTGGCCGCATTTCCATCGCTGCGACATTGCTTGTCGTGGAAGCGCAATGCATCGTAAGGTACATTGACGCAAAGTGTCACATCTTAAGAACTGAACTGAACTAAGCTAAAAACTACCATCTTAAAGTAATAGTATTGTGTATTTTGTCGTTTATGGTCTTGTGGTAAATCTATATAAAGTATACTTATTTTTTATATAAAACCTGTGTGGTGTCCATTTGTAGTGTTGTCACTGGATTACTGTATGTGGTCACAAATGCTTTACACACTGCCTCTGAGATAAGCCTGTCGGCTCGTGCCAAGCTACCAAGTGGGTGAGCAGGGGTTATTTTAGGAGTGTACCCCCATACCCTGACTAGAGGCAGGGGTCCCTATTTGTCACAAGTACCTACCTGTGCCAACTAGAGACCCCCAAATCTAACAATCGTCTTCTACTATAAACGGTGCAGAAGGATCTAGATGCATTAAAATTGGCGCTGATGTTAATTGTTTCTTTAGTTCTTGAAAAGCTTGTTCAGCATTGGTGTTCCACTCAAACTTGGTATTTTTACTCATTAACTTAGTTATTGGGTTTATAATCTGAGAGAAATTCTTAATGAAGCGCCTATAAAAATTAGCAAAGCCTAAGAAACTTTGGACCTGTTTGACTGAGGAAGGCCTTGGCCAATCAAAAACAGCTTGGATTTTCTTTGGGTCCATCTCTATTCCTGCAGGACTAAGTAAGTAACCTAAAAAGTCTACTTTGGTGACATGGAATAGACTTTTTTCCAATTTGACATATAGAGAATGCCTCTAAAGCTGTTGAAGGATAGCGTGCACTTGTTGAACATGTTCGGCAGTGTTTTTGGAGTAAATAAGGATATCATCAATATATACCATACAGCATATATCCAAAAAATCTTGTAACGCCTCTTTGATAAAAAACTGGAATGCTGCTGGGGCATTACATAAACCAAAGGGCATTACCTGATATTCATAAAGTCCAAATTTGGTTCCAAAGGCGGTTTTCCATTGGTCTCCTTCCCAAACCCTCACCAAATGGTAAGCCCCATGTAAATCCAATTTAGTATAGATGGTAGCATCTTTAATTTGGTCTAACAGTGCTGGAATTAAAGGAAGAGGATATCGATTTCTGATAGTTACATTATTCAATGCTCTATAATCTATGCAAGCGCTCAACTCTCCCCCTTTTTTCGGTATAAAAAACAGTGGAGATGATACAGGAGATTTTGAATGACGGATAAATCCGTTGGCTAGATACTCATCCAAATATTCTCGTAAATGCTCATTCTCTTTTTCAGTTAGGGCGTAGATACGACTACATGGTAATTGCCCCAGGCATTAAATCAATGCGGCAGTCGTAATCCCTGTGTGGGGGTAATGTGTTCGCCTTTTTTTTTGTCAAATACATCCAGCAGATTTGAATATTCAGTTGGTACACCTTCTAAGAGTAATACACTTTTAGAATTTCTTGGGAAATCATAATCTTCTACCTGATGTTCAATTGTTTGATGTGAAAAGCATTCATGTTGACAATACTCTGAATGAAACATTATGGTTTTCTGCACCCAATCAATCCTAGAATTGTGGCGGACTAACCATGGAACTCCTAAAATGAGGCGAAATTGTGGTGCATCTACGATATCAAATGTTATATGTTCAGAATGTTTAGAACATGTCATCAGGAGTGTGTCAGTGTGCTCTTGTACTAAACCAGATGTGAGCGCTTTTCCGTCCACTGCTCTTACAATTTCTGGATCTTCTTATTAACAGTCTAGACCTAGTTCCGATAGAAACTTAGTGTCAATGAAGTTTCCTGTGGCTCCAGAGTCAATGAGAGCATCCACAGACCAAGAGTGTTTAGGATGAATTAAAGATTGTGACACGATTTTTATACTAAGGTGCTGGGCAGCTAGTTCTGGTGTAGTAGAGGCCAAACTTGTGTGTTCACTCGACAAAGGGACCTCGTCTTTTGTTGAGTTCTCTAGTTTTCCGACTGCTGAATGATAGCTACGTCATTTGGTTTGTTCTTTATCTTATTTGGTTTATTTGGACATTCCTTAACGAAGTGACCAGACTTACCACAATAGAGGCACTGATTTAATTTCCTTCTTTTTACTTTTTCTTCTTTAGTGAGAGGCCCTCAGATTGTCCCTATTTGCATAGGTTCTCCCATGTCTTCTTTTGGTGCCGATTCACCTTTAGGGTTTGACCTTTCTTTATAAGTAAACAATTTGTGGTCTGTTCGTCCTATGTGATCTGTCCGTCCCTTTTCACCTTTTCGTTCTAATAATCTATGGTTTAATTTAACCACTAAATCTATAAATTCCTCACAATCATCTGGGGGATTTAATATTTGAGTTACCATGTCTTTTAAATCATCCCGTAAACCTCTGTAAAAGAGAGAAAATCTCTTCTCCTCTGGCCACTCTGCTTCAATTACTAGTCTGTTGAAGCGTGAGATATAATGTAACAAATCAGAAGTGCCTTGTTTCAAGTTCAGGAGTTCATGATCTGCACTTTGTACTAATACCTGTTTTGCAAACAATTTCTTCATGGTATTTTTGAAACGTCTAAGATCATATAGTATGGGATCATCTCGTTCTACAAAAGGAACGGAACATAGAGCGGCGTCTCATCCCAGATATGAGAGAATAAAAGCCACCTTTGAGGAATCATCCGGAAAAGCATTCTGTTTAGCTACAAAATGCAGATGGCATTGATTCATGAAGACTGTGAACTTAGCACTGTCCCCAAAGAATCACTCTGGTGCTGCTAAAGGTACAGAAACTGGTGTTACAACCTGAATCTGTGTAGTAGGTGAAGAAGAACTAGTATGTAGATTTTGCATTGTGGGCTGAAATAGCGAAGGTTTCTAAATTGGTTTGGCTGTGGAAGGCCCCCATGTGGTGGGACCCCGTGGCGCAGAGGCTTGGATAGCAGCTTGTATCTCTGACATTTCTTTTCTTAAGGCTGCGTTTTCAGCTTTTATGTCTGCTAGAATGGCAGCTATGTCGTTTAATGATATTTGTGAAGAAAGGTCCATAGCGTCTGGGCGAACCGTTGACCTTGGGCTTAGCATTCTGTCAGACTATTGAAGACACTCTTACCTGTAAAGTGTCTTGAAGAAGTTTGCAGAGACGTTATGTGCCAAACTTCCCAAATCCCTACCGGAAAACCAGTGTTATAAATTAATACCACTAAGTTACGCGATAAAGTTAAGGAGGAGGGGCCGGATCCTGGACGCCACTGGATTTCCTGTTGTCGACCTGCGAGGCAACAAGAGTGAGGGACTGCTTAGTAAGTAATCTTTAGTCACAGAAGTAATTCTACACTACATACGCTTTATTTTTGAATCCTAGACAGCTTAGGTTTTTGTTAGTATCCTACCTGCGAACTACAGGTGTGTTGCGTCACGTCCATGTTGTCGAGTGATGGGTCAGGAGAAGCCTGTTGTCAGCTGGTGACGTGGTGACGTGGTGTTGAACACTGCGAAACAGCTAATGAAAAGTGTTGACTTTTTCCTGTTGCAATAAAGCAAACGTAAAAGCACTATTCTTTTTACAATGTCCTTCAAAAATGAGTTAACTTGCTAACATCACATTCGAGTCACCACTTACTTGTCTTTGTTCCAGCAAACTCTCTCCATCACTTGCACTACAAAATATTGAAAGATAATGTATACAAAACAAATATAAATCCACTAATATCTTTAGAAGTCTCTTGATGGATTAGTCCAAAAAACTGTAGGTCTGAAGAAAATCTTCTCTGTCTTTACATTGTTCAAATATAAACATAAATGTTCTGAAAAATTGTTTTGTTATAGTTAACAAAGTTAACACTGCAACTTTCTTGCGTTGGATGTCATGTAAAAACAAAAGTACTTAGCTTTCTTCTTTTTCTTTTCAGGTGTGTTCCAAGGCTCTTTCCAAGATGCAAAGGATTGCGTTACCAGGTAAGTTCTTCCTTGAAGTTTCCCCAAACCGGAATCAGATGTTGCCTCTGGGAGTTGCGGAAGGCTAAGCGTCTTCTGGAAGTTGGGTGTGGCTATTTATAGCTGCCACACCCAAAAATGGCCTCCGAACGTGACGTGCATTCAGACGCATATCGCCGGTAAATCGTAAGCGTCTTTGCTCCCGCTCGCAAACCTGAAAGTTTGTTTTTTCATTGCGAGCGCTTTCGGAGTTGCTTCTGTAAGCAGCTTGAAGTCCTGCGCACACGCTTTTGAAGCTGCTTCAATACATATCAAGTCCTGCACACGTGCTTTAGAAGCTGCTTCAATACATGTCACAATGATTTTTATACATCAAAATAAGTCGCATTGAAATATTAAATGCCACCAAAACATTTGCACATTACTCAGACTGTGTTATTTCTCTTAATTAAGCACACATTCCTGAAGTTTAAACATATTTCACACACGCAGTGCTTGTGCACGGGATAGGGGTGGGTTTTTATATAGTGGCAATATACCTTACAAAGGTAATGAGTGTATGGTGGTAGGTTCATGACAACTTGCATTGTGGTACTGGATAGCAGTGGCACAGTGCCCAAAGCATCTAACACCAGCAAAAGCACATGAGGCAACAGCAAAAAATGGAAGGGAGACCCACGCCAAGGTGCCAGGTCTAACACGTGTCCCCTCCAGCTGAAATGTGGGCAGAACTACCCTACCTCCTGGGAGTTCTCATCACTAAGGTGGAAAAATCTGGACAGACCATCAGCATTGGCGTGTTCTCTACCAGGGCGGTGTTCCAGTGTGAAATCCTTCCCCTGTAGGGAAATGGACCACCTCAACAGCTTTGGATTCTCACCCCTCATCTGCATCAACCATCTGAGGGGCCTGTGGTCTGTCTGAACCCAGAAGTGAGTCCCAAACAGGTATGGTCTCAGCTTCTTCAGTGCCCAGACCATAGCAAATGCCTCACGCTCAATCGCACTCCACCTCTGTTCCCGTGGAAGTAACCTCCTACTGATGAAGGCTACAGGTTGATCTAGGCCCTCCTCATTCATCTGTGACAAAACAGCTCCCACACCATGCTCTGAAGCGTCTGTCTGACGATAAACTCTCTGGAGAAGTTGGGTGCCAGGAGCACAGGCAGTTTTCAGGGCCTCAAAAGCTTTCTGACAGGTGTCAGTCCAAATCACTTTCTTCGGCTGCTTCCTGGAAGTCAGCTCTGTTAAGGGTGCAACAATGCTGCCATACCCCTTGACAAACCTCCTGTAATACCCAGTGATTCCTAAAAAGGCTCTCACCTCTGTCTGGGTTTTGGGGGGTTCTCAAGCCAGGATGTTTTCAATCTTGGGCTGTAGGGGCGCCGCCTGGCTGCTCCCAACCTGGTGTCCCAAGTACACCACGGAACCCTGCCCGATCTGGCACTTGCTTGCCTTGATCGTGAGGCCTGCCCTCCACAGCGCCATCAACACTTCCCAGAGGTAGCGCAGATGTTCTTCCCAACTGGTACTGAACACTGCAATGTCATCCAGGTAGGCGGCATTGAACTCTTCCAGTCCAGCCAAAACCTGGTTGACCAACCTCTGAAAGGTGGCAGGGGCATTCTTCATCCCAATGGGCATAACCCGGAACTGGTAGTGCCAATCTGGTGCGGAGAATGCTGACCTCTCTCTGGCCCCATCAGTCAAGGCGATCTGCCAGTACCCAGACGTTAGATCAAACGTGCTGAGGTACCGGGCAGCCCCTAACCGATTTATGAGCTCATCAGCTCTGGGGATGGGGTGCGCGTCAGTCCTTGTGACTGAATTGAGCCCTCGGTAGTCCACACAGAACAGGAGTTCTGGCGTGGCACCCGGCACGGCAGACTTTGGGACCAAGACCACTGGGCTGGCCCAAGGACTGTTAGAGGACTCAATCACCCCTAACGCAAGCATTTTGGAGACCTCCTCCTTAATGTAAGCTCTCACCCTGTTTTCACCCTGTAATTTTGTGCTTCACATGAGGACTATCTCCAGTGTCCACATCATGGATGCAGCAATCAGTGACACTGGGGACCTGGGAGAACAGATCAGAAAACTGTCCCAGCAACTGGCGGCAATCAGTCTGTTGCTCAGGGGTCAGGGTGGAAGAGATGTTTACACCATCCACTGATCCATCTTGCTCTGTCACCGACAGGAGGTTAGGAAGAGGCTCAGTCTCCTCCTCCGTTCCAGCATCTGTCGCTAAGAGCATGCCCACTTCGGACCTCTCCAAGTGGGGCTTCAGGCGGTTGACATGCAGGACCCGCAAGGGGTTCCTGGGAGACTGTAAGTCCACCAAGTAGGTAACAGAACTCTTGCGCTCCACCACCTCAAATGGTCTGATCCACTTATCCTGGAGCGCACAAGGCTCCATTGGGGCTATGACCCACACTTTCTGACCAGGCTGAAGTTCTACCAGAGTGGCATTCTGGACATACCACCGCTTCATCTCCTCCTGGCTGGCTTCCAGATTCACCACAGCGAGTTGCCTGAAACGCCTAGTCTGGTTCCTGAAGGCCAGCATGTAGCTTTATACATCCTGGGGAGGTTTCCTGGAAGATTGCTCCCAGCCTTCCTTGACCAGACTCAGAGGTCCTCTCACGGGGTGGCCATGGAGAAGCTCAAAGGGAATGAACCCTAGAGATTTCTGTGGCACCTCACGGTAAGCAAAGAGCAGGCACGGTAAGAGGATGTCCCACTTATGCCTCATAGGTTCCTCAAGACCCATAATCATGCCTTCTAGAGTTCGGTTGAACGTTTCAACCAACCCATTTCCTTGGGGGTGGTACGGAGTGGTAAACTTGTAGGTTACCCCACACTCCTGCCACAGGGACATAATATACTTGGAAATGAAGTTTGCATCTCAGTCAGATACTACCTCTTGAGGGAATCCCACTCATGAGAAAATTCCCATCAGTGCCCGTCCCACCACGGGGCCGTCACTGTCCTCAGAGGTATGGCTTCCGGGTACTTGGTGGCATGGTCCACCAAGACCAGGATGAAGCTGTTGCCCATGGCTGTCTTGGGGTCCAGTGGCCCACCCGTTCAAAGGGGGTGCTGACCACAGGGAATGGCTGGAGAGGAGAATTTTGCTTCCTCCCACTCTTTCCACTTGTCTGGCAAGTCTGACATGTCCTGCAATGAGTGTCTGAACTCTTGCACATTTGGGGCCAACAAAAGTGGGTGACAAGCCTTTCAAAGGTCTTGTCCTGCCCCAAATGTCCTGCCAATGGCACATCATGAGCCAGCCAGTAGGAAGGCTCTGAAGCGCTGGGGTACCACCAGCACATGGGCTGACCCAGGCTCAGCAACCTTAGGCTCACTATACAGGAGACCATTCTCCCAGTATATCCAATGTGATCCAGACTGATCACCTGCTGCTTGGTTTGCAGCCTGCTGCCGCAAACCCACAAGAAAAGGGCACTTGTTCTGCTCCTCACAGAACTGCTCCCTGGAGGGTCCTCCTTTGTGCTGCCAATGGATCAGCTCAGGCAGGTCCCCCAGTTCAGCTACCTGTTCCCCTGTAGACTCCAGGGCAACCCCCTCAGGGTCTACCTCCTCCTGGACCGTTGAACTTCAGGGGCCGGTTTCCCGTACCCCCTCCCTCTCAGGCTCCAGGTCCTCTTGAGACCCTTTACTGGCTGCCATGGACTGTGTGGTGACACACGCCCAGTCAGGCAGACCCAACATCTCCAAATGAGCACTCCGCTCTACCTTTGCCCAAGGTGAGCTCTCCAAATCGTTCCCTAACAAACAGTCAACAGGCATGACGGGCCTCACAGCTACCTGAAGAGTACCAGAGACCCCTCCACTCAAAGGGAACCTGAGCCACCTTGCAGTGGCTCTCTGTGTTGTCAGCGGCAACAACTGGATAGAATGCATCGCGGACAACCTGCTCTTGAGACACCAGGTGACACTTGACAGCTGTCACACTGGCTCCTGCGTCTGTAAGAGCCTCCACTCTATGGCCATTGATGGTTACCCACTGTCTGTACTTCTTAGTGTTATCAGGCAGTTGGGTCCTGGGGACCCTCTCACAGTCTCCTAAAGAGGCAAGGGACATTTCTGCTGGCCCCCACCCACCTTGGACACCCCTCTCCTCTCCCAGGGCTACACTCACCATCTGCCTGGGCAGAGCACCAGTGGGTGCTGTCTTTCCAAACTGTGGGCACCGGGGATCATTAGACTTATGGCCCACTTCACCACACTTGTGGCACTTCAGGGGTCCCTTGTGAGCAGGGTTACCTGTCAGGCCCCGTGCTTCTTCTCAGGGGGAGGCTGGGAACCTTTCCCTTGGTTCGCTTGGGAATTACTTTGGGGCCCTTTATGGAACTCCTTCTGTTTACCCTTGTCCCCCCCACTCTTTTGAGAGGGACCCTGCCCACTCTTAGCTGAGTCTCCCATGTGACCCTTGTGGACCCGGGTGCTCACCCAGCGGTCCGCCTCCTCAGCAAGCTTCCTACGATTAGTCAGCCTACTATCAATCAGGTGCTGGCGTAGCTCTGGAAAACAATTACTTGACAAGTGCTCCCATGTTTTAAATCAAAGAGCCCCTCAAAATAATTCACTTTGCTACCCTTCACCCAACCATCCAATGCTCTGCAAAAGAAAGTTACATATTTTTCCCAGGTACTTGACTCCATCTTCTTGCAATTTCTAAACCTTTGTCTATACAACTCAGGGGTCAACCCATACCTGGACATCAATGCTTCTTTCCTGTGGCTGTAAGAATTATGGCAGTCAGAGGGCAAGTCTCACAGTGTATCCCGCACCTCACTAAGGAACCCCCCCCACAAACCCGCTCCCCAATCCTTCTCAGGGACCCGGTGGGAAGACATGGCTACCTCATAGGCCTTAAACCACTGCCCAATGTCATCATTCTTGTAAAATTCTTTCACCACATCTTTGGGAATATACTACACTCTAGCTTCCAAAGGCATTGACGGTGTGCTACCACCAGAGGGAGTAATCTCTAAGCTCCTGGCTTTCAATTCCATCTCCCTCAAACTTTTCTCATGCTCAAACTGCATCCTCTTTTCTTCCAGGGCCAACTTCCTAGTTTGCAACTCCAATTCTAACTGCCCACTCAACTTGAGCTTGGTCAGCTCCATCTCATGCACCCTACACCTCTCCCTGTCCTTCAACTCCTCTGGAGACAGACCTTTGGCAGAAAGACTGCTACCTATTTGGGAAGTTGCTCTCCTCCCCCATGGACCCAGTGACCCACCCAGCTGCTCCTCTACATTCTCAACCCCTTCCTCATCCTCAGGGGTACTCCTTGCTGCAACCCAAGCCCTCAGCGCCTTCTGGTATTCATCCTTCTTGGAGAGACCGGTCATTGCAACTTTGAATCTCCTGCAAAAGTGCTTTAGCTGCTTGACATTGTAGCATTCCAGTTTATCCTCTTCCCAATCATAATCAACAGATGCTATGGATGCTGCTTTACTCATGGTGGTTAAACTTGGTAGTTCTTTGCAAAAATAGAAAGTCCCAGAAAAAACAATCTACCAAAAGTATGTGGTCGCGTTTTGGTCTGCACTCACTAGTAGTGTTCACCAATCACTGTATATGAGTCACAAATGCAAGTCCAAATCCTCACTGCTGACCACCAATGTTAGATTTGGGGGTCTCTAGTTGGCAGAGGTAGGTACTTTTGACAAATAGGGACCCTTGCATCTAGTCAGAGTAAGGAGGTACACTCCTAAAAAAAAACCCTGCTCACCCCCTTGGTAGCTTGGCACGAGCAGACAGCCTTATCTCAAAGGCAGTGTGTAAAGCATTTGTGAACACATACAGTAATCAAGTGACAATACTACAGATGGACACCACACAAGTTTCATATAAAAAATAAGTATTCTTTATAGAGACTTATCACAAGACCACAAACAACAAAAATCCACAATACTGTACTTAAAATGGTAGAATTCGCTTAGTTCTCTTCAGATGTTAAATGTGACACTTTGAGTTCAATGTACCTTAGATGCGTAACGCTATACAATGAAAGTGTTGCAGGGGAGGTGATGCTTCGGTTTCTTACACGCAAGAACGGTGATGCGTTGGGTCCCTGCTGCTGTGTAGAGGATGCGTCGGTGCTTCTCTGCGAGGGAAGGTGATGCGTCGGTTCCTTACTACGCTTCCGTGGCGATGTGGCACGCAACGCCGTGATGCGATGAAGATCCGGTGCAATGAAACAAAGATGGCATCTTTTCCTTGATGCGACACGATGCGGACCGCGACAGGCCCTGCGACACGCTTCTCGGTGATGCAACGGCGTCTGCTGCAACGTCGATCCTCTTTTCCGGTGATGCGAGATGCTGTGAAAACGATGAGAGCCACGACAGGCCCTGCGACACTCTTACCGGTGATGTGGCAGCATCTGATGCGACGTCGATCCTCTTCTCCGGCGATGTGAGGTGCTTTGACAATGATGCGAGCCACGACAGGCCCTGCGACATGCTTCCCGGTGATGCGTCGGCTGCAACATCGATCCTTGTCTCCGGCGATGCGAGGCGCTTCGGGGACCCTGCGATGACTCAACGGTTCTTCTGGGCCACGACAGTCCCAGCGACATGCTTCCTGGTGATGCGGCGGCATCAGATGCGACGTCGATCCTCTTCTCCGGCGATGCGAGGGGCTTTCTCGTTGCGAAGCGACAGCGGCAGTGCGGCGACACGCTTCTTGCTCGTGAGTCGCGCTTCCAGCTCCTTGCAACACGCAGTCCCTCAGAAAGCCTCGCAAAACAGCAGGCACTTCCAAAGAACTATTGGGGAGCTGGTTGGTGAAGTTTGTTGTCCCTGAGACTTCAGCAGGAGGCAAGCTCTTTTCTCAAGCCCTCGGAGATCCTTCACAAGTTAAATAAAGTATACACAAAGTTCCTTCTCCTCTCTTTGGCAGTCAGGCAACCACTGCTGGCCAATCCCTTAAGCTTAGGTGTAGTCTCTCCTCAGTCTCTCTGGTTCCTCTCCTCAGCAAAGGTTTCTTCTTGTTTCCCAAAGTGTTCTAAAGTTCTGGGTTCTGGGTCCCCCTTGTTATACACAGTTTCTCTTTGTTCTCTGAAGGCAGAGAGGCCTTTACCTAGTCCAAACCAGTTCTGGTCAGTCCTGGAGCACTCTGTTTACATGACTCCTTCTTTTCATTCACAGTGCAGGGCAGAGACATCAGACACACCACAGAAGGTGGAGCCAGCATTGTGGAGGGAAGGCACAGCCCTATTCAGGTCTCAGGTGCAACTCCTCCCATCCATCTAGATGCAGATCTCTCTATTCAGCCCTGTGCTGACTCACCCTGTGTCCTGGAATCCCCCAGCCCCTGTCACTCAAACTCCAGACAAGGAATACACAACCTAGCAGAGGCAGGTTCGGATGGTTAGACAAGAAAATACCTACTTTCTAAAAGTGGTATTTTCAAACACAGAATGCAAAAACCAACTTCACGAAAAGATGTATTTTATCATTCTGAGTTCAGACATACTAAACTCGAATTTCCACCATGTTCCCTGAGTCAGTTAGGATTATAAGATGTAATAATCAAACTGCCCATTCTGGCCTATGGGGAATAGGTAGCCTTGCAATAGTGAAAAACGAAAATGGCTGTAATTCACTATTAGGACATGCCACACACATCAGGGCTTGTCTTACCTTATATCTACAATGCACCCTTCCCTTGGGCCTACCATAGGGGTGACTAATATGCAGAAAAGGGAAGGTTTAGGGACTGGCAAGTGGGCGCACTTGCCCAGTCAGCATGGCAGTACCAGACTGCACACAGGCTCTGCAATGGCAAGCCTTAGACACACTTTAACAGGCTGCTTCTGTGGGTGGCACAAGCAGTGCTGCAAGCCCACCCGCAGCATTTGGATTACCAGCCCTGGGCACTCCTGGTGCACTGTACTAGGGTCTGACAGGTAAACAAAACCAGCCAATCATGGAATCACTAATCCATACATCAATTTACAATAGGGAGCACTTTCACTGTGGCACTGGATAGCAGTGACACAGTGCCCAAAGCATCTAACACCAGCAAGAGCACATGAGGCAACAGCAATAAATGGAAGGGAGACCCATGCCAAGGTGCCAGGTCTAACACCTGTACATAAACAAACCTTCTTTTTTTAAATGCTGTTTTTGTAACTTGCATGTCTGCTGCATGAAGCAGCACACATGTAAGTTAGTAAATGTTAATTTAGGTTTGTTTATATGCAAGAAGGCACACTTTCAGGTACATAAAGAAAACCTCCCTGCTTGCAGACACCCTTGCACTCTGGTGCCAGGGTGCCTGGGTTGGCGCTAAGTTGTGAGACTTAGCGCCATTGCAGGTGGAAAAGCAAGGCTACAACATGACCTTGTGTATATGGTGTAGCATTGCTTTTCCAAGGTGTCGGAGAGAGGCGTTAAGCCAAGAAGTCTAACGTCTTTCTCCGCCACTTCCTTGTGAATATGACCCTGCATGTGTTTCTGGTATGCAGACTCGCTAGATGGTTTCTCACTTGGTGTACACACAGTGATGGCTCACAGTGGGAGTTCTGCAGGGTGGTGGTGCGGGGTGCTGGTGCAGGGCAGGTGAGGGGCAGGATGGGGTAGTGGAGTTGGAGACACAACGTGCTTGAGTTATGTAAGTAATTAATGAATCCTACTATTTAACTTGCACTTGCCGCTACGCCTAGTTAGCAATGCAGTAAGCGCAAGGTAATTGGTTGGATTTATTTATTTACTTACCTAACTGCAGAACGTCATATCTCCAACTCCACTACCCCCCATTCTGCGCCTCCACCCAGCACAACTGCCATGCACCATCGCCCCACAGTACTCTTGCTGTGAGCCGTCAATGTGTACACTGGACTGCATCTCATGGACATACAGGGGGACACATTTACTGGAGATGTGGCAGGATGTCTACATGGCTCCCTTGCCTCAACATCACACATTTTCAAATTGTATGCACAGGGCCCCTTCTATCTGATACTTGACATGTGGATGCACTGTGTGTTTATTTATTTATATCGTTTTATAAAGCGCGAACGTGACCCAAGGGTATCAGAGCGCTTCACAGTTCCATGAGGTACAGTTTAGAGTACAACGGGTATAGCATCATTAATATATATAAGATTCCGGTACATGTCTTTCTTAATAGTTTCAACAATAACAATTTTAGGATCTGTTTAGTGTACAAATGTGTAACAATATTACTATAAAATGGTTCCGATGTGTACTTTCCTTATGTTTTACATCAAAACTCCAGAGTAGTACTGTACAGTTAAAGAAGTATTCGCAGCTTAACTGGTGATTTTATCTATACATTCGTTGTTGGTCTGTAGAGGTAACACCTACATCAGCTCTAGCTGGCAACAGTCTTTGGTTAGTTTTGGTGTCTTTGTGGTTATTTTGTGCAGGATGTATATATAACTGACTGGACTATGTGACGTCTGGCCATTGATCACGATGCCGATGATGAACAGTCTTGCCTAAGGAAGGAACTTGCTCATTAGGAAGATCTTCGCTTCCCTCTTGAATGTTGCCGTGTTTGAAATTTTTCTAATGTTTGGAGAGAGTGAATTCCAGATTCTGGGGGCCGCTCCGGAGAATGCTCTGTCATACGTTTTATTCTTCCGAAAGATGGGTGGTTTCAACAACAGCTCTCTGGCACTCCTGGCTGGTCTGCTTCCCCCGATAGCTCAATTTCCTGTACTAAGTTATTTGGTGTTTTATAGTGGAGCGCTTTGTGGGTAATACATGCCAGCTTAAGTTGAATTCTGGCTTCGTATGGTAGCCAGTTTAATGCTTTCAGGTGTGGGGAGATATGGTCGTATTTTCTAGACCCTGTGATGAGTCTTGGGGTCGCATTGAGACAGGCTATTAGTGGTGCTGTGGAAATTTTTGATAGTCCTGTTAATGTTGTACATCCATATTCAATCCTTGAAATAACTAAAGACTGGACTGCCAATTTGAGGTCCGCCGTAGTAATGAGTTGTTTCACTTTCCTAATATAGTTCAGGTTAAACCGGGCACTTTTTGCCATTGAATTGATGTGGGCCTTCATGTCTAGGTTCTTATCAAGCGTGATTCCTAGTGATTTTGTCGACTCAACTGGGGTAGGGGAGCAGTTTAGCGCTGTGATCAGTTTGGTCCATTCCTTCACATTAGTGGGGTTCTTTGGCGGTGATAATAATAGGAATTCTGTTTTTTGTGCATTTAATTTCAAATGACTGCTTGTTAACCATTGTAATTGCACTTTTAAGGCCTCATTCATTGTCTTGATGTCTTCCAGTGACGCGATCTTGATATAGATCTGAGTGTCATCTGCGAACATGTGATAGAATATGTTTGCGTCTCTGAGAATTTCTGTAAGGGGTTCGACACATAGGTTGAATAGTGATGGAGATAGTGTTGATCCTTGAGGGACTCCAATCAAATTCGGGCACGATGGGGATAGCATCTGGTTCACCAGGAATCTTTGTGTTCTGCTCTGCAGGAAGGATTCAAACCATTTCAGAACATTTCCAGATAGTCCCATCCTGTCTTGAAGCCGAGCTAGCAATTTTTCCTGATTTACCGTGTCAAATGCAGACGACAGGTCTTTGAAGGACTAGTAGACATGTTTGATTGTGATCTAGAGCCTGTAGCGCATCATCCACAATAAGTAAGATTGCTGTTTCCGTACTGTGGCCTGGTCTGAATCCCGATTGGCAGTCATCCAGCAGATTGAAATTAGTGATGTGGTTGCTCAGTTGATTTTGCACACATTTTTCAATTAGTTTGGCAAGTAATGGAATATTGGTTACTGGGCGAAAGTTATTTGGGTCTGCCGGGTCTGCTGTAGGTTTTTGATGATGGGGAGGAATTGACCTGTTTTTAGGCACTCTGGTAGGACCCCTTGAGATAGTGAGGCATTGATTATTTTAGTCCATATTGGGAAGACGATATGGTTGATTCTTTTTAGGCATTTAGAGGGGAAGGGGTCATTGCAGTGGTCATTTGGTTTGATATCCGAGAAAGTTTTGGCAATGGTATTCTGGTCATATAACTCGAAGGTTGACTATTGTGCTTAATTTTTGACCTATTATGATCGTTTTTGGTGGTAGCATCGTTTTGTTGTGGTAGTTGGCTAGAGAGGTTGTCGCCTGCCATCCTGAGCTCTCTTTCTAGCGTGTTGGCCTTGTCTGTGAAGAATGTTGAAAATTCCTCACAGCTCAGTTGAGTTTTAGTTGCTTCTTGGGCAGATTTGGCCAACTTATTGGATTGTTGCTTTAACATCTCGAAGAGTTTCCGTGGTCTGTTTTTGGCGTTATCCAGTTCCGATCTAAAAAATTCCTTTTGGAATTGAGGACACTTTTGTTGTACTCGTTTCTGATTTTTCTGAGAATTTTTAGCTGGGGATGATGGGTGTTGTCTCCATTTTCTTTCTGCAAGTCTCAGCTTCCGCCTATCTTCATTCAGTGTCTCATTAAACCATTGATTTTTATCTTTCTCTGAGACTCTTTTCAGATTTAGTGGCATGGTGGTGTTGACTATATTCGTCATTGCAGTAGTGTAGTGATCAGTGAGTTTGTTAACGTTCAGCAAGTTGTTAGGAGGATTTAGATCCTTCTCACATCTTGCTACTAGTAGCTCAATACTAGGGTTTTCGGTGTCCCTTGTCCACTTTTTAAGTTTGACAGGTTGCTTGGTCTTGTTCTTTTTTATGGTGGGTATCAGGAAGGTTATGGCATAGTGATCCGACTAATCGCAAGGAGCAATTGAGTGGATTGTTATATCCTTGACTCTTGATATTACCCAGTCTATGGTTCCCCCTTTCAAGTGTGTTGGCTGTGTGCAGGCTTGAGTAAGGTTTAGATCTGTTAAAAAGTCTTTAAGTGTGTTGACCTGTTTGTCATTGTTGTCATCCCAGTGTAAATTAAAGTTGCCTAGGAATATGTTATTAGTGTGACTGTTAGAGTTAGCCGTGATGATCTCCATTAACTGGTCTATGAAAGTGGCATTATTGCCTGGTGGGTGATAGAGCGCATGCAAGTTGCACCTTTGATTATCTTCAGTTCTTATACCGAGACCGAGGTATTCACAGGAATCATGAGGGTTGGAGTGTATTTGGCTGACCTCCATATCAGATCAGTATATGCATGCTATACCGCCTCCTGTCTTTTTTAGTCTGTCTAATCTCACAATGTTATAATGAGGGGCACCAGTAGATCCATGAATGGGGACGAAGATTCCATAAGCAATGTTTCTCTTAAGATTGCCACGTTCGCTTCCTGGCTAATGATGAGGTCAGCGATGTCGGAGGCATGTTTTGCTGCAGACCGACAGTTGAGCAGTAGGCATAGCAGGGGTTTCCCTGAGGTACTAGAGTTCATCTCTTGTGCACTGGTGGATAGCTGGACTTGTTTCAGGTTGTTAAGGTTGGGTTTTTAGTTCTTATGCCAGGACGTTCTATTTGCATCGATAGGGACTAATTTCCTCACCTCTGATGTTGGCTTTAGACTCATATGACCGGAGTAGGGTTTTGATTTCATCGTCCGATAAATATTTAAAATTTTTGTGTGGTCGACTATGTCTATTTGATAATGGCATGGCTGTCTCTTTACAATGCCCTTGAAGATCATGCACTGATTTTTGAATGAGCTCGACTTTGGAGTGAGTGCTTACAGTGATTTCTAGTATTTTTTCCATAACTTGCAGTGTTTTTAGAATGTCCTGTGACATATTGCCCGCTTGTATTTGAAGAACTTCGATTTCTCTCTGAGTATGAGGTGATATATTAGGAGTGCGCATCTGCCTAGTTCGAGTTTTGTTTGAGTCCTGAGGCATTGTAGGTTGTGGCTCTTGAGGGCCTCTAGGTATTATGCTGTCTATGGTGGTAGTGTTGGTGGTGGATAGGGTGACTGCTTGTGTGGTCAGGTGTTGTTGAGACCTTGTGTTAGCTACACATTCTATTAGGGTTGAAAACAGGTTGTCGAACTTTTCTAACTCGTTGTTGGCTGCTTGTATAAGCCCAATACCATTCTTGTAGATAGTTATGCATAGTTCCGCTCTTAATCTTGTTGATGGGATGATCAATAGTTTGGTACCATGTGGGATATTGCTAATATTTTTTATGTTCAGCATCTTCGTAATGACCGTGTGCCAATTAATCAGTTTTTCTGGTGAAAAATATCAAGTAATTTACGATAATGCCTTTGTTTAGGTTAAAGGAGGTGTCAGAGATCAGTGTGTCTGGGTTTTTTCTAATTAGATTGTGTTTGGATTTTTTGGCTGCATTCTTAGATAAGTAAGTTGGGTACTTTATGACGTAAGAGTTATTGTCTGCTGATTTTAAATTGGTTCCGGCAATATTTACTGATGGCGGTATATAATTCTCCGGGTGTTCCTGCAGAGGTGACCTCACTTTGATGTATCCTCTAGTCCATTACCTGTCTCTGGACGTTTCCAGGTCTACTGTTGTTCCTGTAGGTGTCTCTACTCTCCTTTGTTTCCTTGTGTCCCCTCTGATGTATCATTTTGCCCCCGGGTCTTCCTGTGGTTCCTGCTAATTTCTTTGCTACCCTTTAATACCTTGTGTTCGTGATCGTTTGAGTATTATCCTCCTCGGGAATAGAAATTATTTAATTATATAGCATTTGGTTAGGACGTATGGAATAAGTACTATTCCATGTTATTTCACAATCCAAGATTTCCTTTATTGGAAGCTATAAAAAGTCATTCCAAAATGGCCGCATCTTGGTGATCTAAGCTCATTGAATAGCTGTAGGCCCTTGTTAGTTTCTATTGTATAGTCCTCTTTCTATTGCCCTTTCCAGATTGCAATCATTTTGGAGATCGAGTTGAGGTAATAAGAGGGATCAATCCTTTGCTCAAGATGGCCGGGGCAATAAGGCAGAAAAGAAACAACATGTATGCAAAAAGAAAGGGAAAAGGAGACGAAAGTTGTTGTACACTGTCTGCAATACATTGCATCGCATCGCCTCTAGGTCTGAGAGTCAGCGGCGGCTGCCATTTTAAAGTCAGGCAAGCTGCAGCCAGACTCCCCAGATCAGTGTCTATGTCTTTAACTAGCTTTATAACTTTTTGTTCCCGAGCCGTGCAATCGTCAGCAGGCCTCACAGGAACCGGAGAATCCCCTTTCTCAGCAGGATCCCCAGCGGTGCCGGTCATCTCTCCTCCTGCCGCATTAAGGGAGAGTGTAGCGATGTGGCCTCGTCTTAGTCCAGCAGGGAGCCGCGCATTACTGGGGGCTCTTACCTGGACTAGAGCTATATTATTATTCTTTTCCTGGGGGTTCGCACATCGGCAGGTCCGTGGGCAACAGGCCAGAAGGTCCTGTCCTGTAGTGGAGCGGCGTGACCCCGGGTGCTTGGACTGGCAGGGAGCCGCACGTTGCTGGAGTCTTGGCTCAGCGTTGGAGCAGCCGGGAAGCGAAGCAGCTCCTGGACACAAATCAGCAGTAGGGCGGTGCGGCCGGCGCCTCAACCGGCACTCTTCAGGGTACAAAAACATAGATCACAACCCCCGCGCCTTGCCACACGGGGCGACGGGGATGCTGCACTTTCAGGTCCCAGATGAGAACAATACCGGAGGACGAAGGTCGGAGTTGCAGAAGGCTATTGGCCCGCTGGTCTCCAGGCAACAATCCAAGCCGCCGCGATCACAGCACCCACACCATCATAGGCCACAGGCTGTGCTGATGCTGCAAGCCCCTCAAATCGGCCCGGGGCACCTGCTTCACAGCACATCCAGTGCAGGTCTCAGACAGGTCGTTGCAGGCAGGGAGCTGCGAGACAGGGGAGGAGAAGACGCGTTTGTCGGGAGTCGATCCTCTCCGAAGGTAAGCTGGCCTTGAATCGAAAAACGATCCGGTGTGTTGAGAAAGGCTGGCGGATATATGGATGGATGGATGGCTGGGTTAGCAAGGGGATTTAAACCGATTTGGTTATCCCCAACCCAGGGGGTCTAGCAGAGAGCTCCTACTTAGCGGCCATCTTGCCTCACCAATAGGTCATCATGTGCATGCGTGGGCATGCCACTACTAATGTCATCAGGCATGCGGCATTGGGCCCATGTTGCTGCGTTGTGTGCAAGATTGTGTATGTGCAGTTGTGTCACCCTTAATCCACATGCACATTCTTGCACACATCTCTGACATACGGGCACATGCATATGTGTGGTGTTGAGGCAAGGGGGCCATTTTGACAGTCTGCCACATCTCCAATCTATGTGGGCCTTTGCTCTTTCACGTAGCCCTTATCTTGTGGTCTGATATGATACTTGGACTATATTTGTTTAACTTTTCTGTGCACATTTCCATGTCTGTGTGCTCACCAATATGTGTCTTGCAATGTAATGGTTGAGTAGGGTGATATGTGTCTATGTCACCAGGGCCAAGGGTATCCAGGACATGATCCGCAGTTATTGTGGGTGTGCACTGCAATATATTTAATTGTGCATGAGTGCCATTGGGCCCATCTCACCCATCTCCCCAGTCCCTGGTTGGTACTCACCCTGTTGCTGTTGTGTCTGGTCGTGTTGAGCAGTATCCTGTCCCGGAACTCCGACCACCGTCTCCTCACTGATGACTTGGGACACCTGTTCCTCCAACAGATCCAGCTCCTCCTGTGGTGCTGGACCCCCACCTCTAGTCTACATTGCTGCTTTCAGGTTGGCTGCAAGTTTCTGCTTGGTCTTCCTGCAGTCGTCCAATGTCCTCCTCACCTCTCCGACAGCATTTACCTTGGCCACGATGGACTGCCATATTGCGTTTTTGGTTGCCAATTTCACAGTGGAGCTGACAAAAAGTGGTTGTTGGTGTTCTGTCACCTCCGCAATCAGGACCTGGTTTTCCTGCTGACTGAACCGAGTCTTCCTCTTCCTCTTCTCCTTGGCCTTCCCCAGGGTCTCTGGCTGGTCCTCCTGGATGTTTGTGGGGTTTTTGTTGGCCACTGTGCTGGGTACAGGTTCTTCACATATGTTTATTTTTTTGGGGTTTGGGCTGCACGGCGGGCGTTTTATAGTGGTTTTGCACGCCGAACGTGAAAAAAGGTGTGCTGACGCTGTTTAGCGTACCGTTCCTGGTCGCTAATTGGCCCATCACCACTTTTCTCACGTTGGCGTGACAACTTTTATCGCTGTGACGTTAACATTATCGCCGGACATTTCACCCGGTAGGGGAAATTATCACCTGTTAGCGGCGTGTTGTGAATATGCCGCTAACACAGCGATAAATTCCTGCGGTACAAGGCGATAAAAAAACCCAAAGCTAACTGGGTTAGCGTTAGTTTTCGCCGAGTGTTGTGAATATCCCCCAGAGTCTCTTTTCCCTTTTAACCTCCACATAGGACAAAGTTCTGGAGCAGTTCTTGGGGTCTTGGAAAGTTCATTTCAGCAGCTACTTCTTTGCAGTATTTACACAGCTCAGAAGACCTCCCTAGCCCGCTTTTTGCTTCTTATTCTAGATGGAATCCCTAATTTTATTCTTCTTTCAATCAAGCCTAGGTTATCTTCTTCAGACAAAATTATTTACAGTTCAAAGTTCAATTCACATCCCTTATCAGGTCAGAGCCAATCTCCTCAATAACCCGTTGTAACAGTTCAGCTCTTAATGCTGCAATCTCTTGAGGAGACTGTGTTGCTCCTAAGCGTACAAATTTGATGTCTTCCAAAATCAGAATCCGTAGTCCCCTTAGCCTTGGTGGAAAAGGAATAGTCAATGACAGAAGTGCGTTTACTTGAAGACCAGAAACTCTCATCAATATCTCGACTACCAGCATTGAGACCTTGGACCTCGCTCTCCCCGACATTTGCAACCAGATATGTCCACTCAGGAGAGGAATATCTCCGACAAAGCACTTGAGGTTTCCTGAATCTCCTCGCACCTTCTGTGTTCTGCTCAGTCTCACTCAGATCCGATTCTGAAGTCTCACTTATTGGTATAAGTTTTCCTTCAGATGCGAGTCTCAGGTTCCTTCTGCTCTGTCTCAACGGCCAGGTCTCACATGCAGCCTCTTTTTTCCTTGACTGCACATAACTCCTCATCACACTGGTCTCTTCCGCTGAGTCAGACTCTCTATCACTAGCAATGGTACCATTTCCCTTGGAGTCTATGTCAGGGTCTTGTGTAGCTTGAACCCCCTCAGATCGACCTAGTGTGTGTCCAGCCTCTTCAGATTCCTCTACAGCCTAAAACTCGACGAGTGTCAAAGGAATGGACCCAATTCGGTACTCCGCCACACTTCACAGCAGTCATAGTGACCATTATCATTTGGTATGGACCACGCCAACGAGGATAGAGACAGTTCTTCCTCACGTTGCTTTTGATGAGGACCTAAGTTGTGGCGAAGATTCTTTGATGTCGGTGCAGTCACTGCTTAAACCTGATGAGACACAAAACAAACCACGTCAGCCAATCCTTTACAGTAGTCAAGGACCAAATCACCTGAAATGTTCACAAGTGCATTGGCAGGCACAGCAGGCAAAAGCATTGCTCTCCCCATGAGTATTTCATGGGGAAAAAACCAAGTCCTTCTGTCAGGGATAATGCGCAGACTCATTAGCTCGAAGAGTAGAGCAACAGGCCACTTCAGAGATGTCTAAGTGCACACTTTAGCAAGCCTTGACTTCAAGGTGCCATTGATCTGTTCCACGCTCCCAGATGCCTCTGGCTGCAGCTGCAATGTAGTCTCAGATCCACCTGCAGAGCTGTACACAGAAACGTAATGATGTCATTATGGAAATCTGTGCCTCTATCCGACTCTAATATAGTTGAAAAGCTGAACCTATTAATGAGCTATCTCAGCAATAACGTTGCTACTGTGAGGCTATCACATCTCCTAGTTGAGTAAGCTTCCACCCATCGAGAAAAGATGCACACAACAACCAGAATGTATCTAAAACCATTACACACAAGCTTCTCAACAAAATCCATTTGGATTTGATTAAAGGGGCCACATAACCTACCAATGTGGCTCAAAGCAACAACAGTCTTCTTCCCATCAATAATTTGCTGGAATATACATATACCCTCTGCAATCACTTAAAACCTCAGATTGAACCACGTCTGCCTGAACAATCTCACAATAGCATCCCTTCCTCTGTGGACTGCTCCATGGATTTGCCTTGGTTGTGTGATGGAACCACACATACGTTTACCACGCATGATGGTTCCGCGTAGTCTCTGCAACCCTTGCCTTTACAACAAATTATGCATTGTTAAGGCATTTATGGTAAACACATATCCATCATTAAGACTTGACAGCTAAGTCTTAACCCCGACCCCTGCCCTGAGTCCAAAAACTACCCCTTCCTTCCAAAAAAAACAACTCCTTCCCCCGAGCCCCAGAAACTTCCCTGCTTCCAGTCCTAAATCAACCCCGCCCTCCCCTAAGCCCTAAAAACTCCCCCAACATCCCCTGAGCCCCAACAACTACCCCATCCTCCCCTAATCCCTAAAAACTCCCTGACCCCCCTGAGCCCTAAAAACTAGGGCCTAAAAGGTATTAGGATCCCTGCCCTGAGCCTTAAAATGCCCCCCCCCGCCCTGACACCAAAAACTACCCCTCCCTCCTAAAAAACGAACCTTTCCTCAAGCCCTGACAACTACTCCCAGCCCTGAATACTACACTGAATGCCCCTGCCATGAAAATTACCCCAAACCACCAGCCCTGAAAACTACTCCGAACCTCCAGCCCTAAAAACTTCCCTGAACCACCCAAGCCCTGAAAAGTACCCCAAACCCCGAGCCCTGAAACTAGCCCAAACCCCGAACCATGAAAACTACCCCAAAACCCCCACCCCTGAAAACTACCCCAAAACCCCCACCCCTGAAAACTACCCCAAACCCCTACTCCTCTAAACTAGCCTGAATCCCCACCCCTGAAAACTACCCAAACCCTCCCAACCCAGCCCCATCACCACCCCTTATGCGTGGTTCAGGCATGTGGATTGTTAAGGTAAGTGTTGAACACTTGCGTAGTTGGAAGACGTGTGGCTCTGTCCGCGTTGTTCTGACTGTTTCCCATTTGCCTTGCCATTGGGTGCAACAAACAATCTGGTAACACTGACCTGCCATCAGCTGACACCCAAATGTCATTAATCTCCTTGTTGCAGCCTGCTCTGACACAATCTGCTTGTTCTTTTTCATTAACTTCCATTTGCAAACACCGCACTTCATCGCATGTGTCAGCAGCTGCTAACATCATATCAAGCTCAGTCTTCCCTATACTCTCGCCAGTATATTATCCATTAAAGATACATGCGTTAAAGGTGCAGTAGCTTGCAAATTTGTCAGCATACCGATTTCCGGTGGTTACAAAGTCATTTCCCCTTTCCATGGGCTGACCACTTGACAATTACAGAGCTTCCAACAGTTGTTTCACATACTCCCCATTTCTTATGGGAGAACCAGATGATGTTCAGAACCTTCCCTGCGACCATAGCTGTTCAAAATCATAAAGCACATCGAAACCATATTGGCTGTCAGTATAGATCGTGACTCGGATTTGTCAGGAGACGCGACATGTATGTGTCAAAGAAATAATTTCAGCCACTTTTACGGAACGTACTTCTACTAACCAAGCTGCTTCCACCACCCCAGAAATGGTACAGACAGCAAACATTGCTCTCAAATTTCCTTCATTGTCCCTTAAGCACGAACCATCAACAAAAAGGACTTCATTAGGATCAGGCAATGGCTCATCGACAATGTCAGGTCTTAGTTTCGTACATAGTTCAGTGACATCCAAACAGGTGTGGTCTTCACATTCTTCCCCATCAGCACTTGGAATGGGTAACAAGGTAGCTGGGTAGCACAGAACAGTTATGTTATGTTATGTTATATGCACTTGTAGCGCGCACAGATACTCCGAGGAGTGTCCCGGCGCGAACCCAACAAGGATAACACAGCCAAAAAAAGGGGACTAAAACAGGAGGGTCTTCAGATGCTTTTTAAAAATAACAGGATCTTTAATGCCCCTCAAAGTCAATGGCAGCGCGTTCCAAGCCTGAGCCGCCAGCCGTGAGAAAGAGCAGCCGCCCAGTCTTACACGCTTGAAGCGAGGAATCTCTGCCAAGAGTTGAGAGGACGAACGCAGCTGTCGTACCGGGACATAAAAGGCCAGCCTATTCTGTAGATAGGTAGGGCCCAAACCATACAAGGCTTTATGGGCGATGGATAAAATTTTGAATTTTATACGGTCCTTTACAGGAAGCCAATGCAACAGTCGCAAGTGTGCACGCACACTACATCTGCTTGAAAGGCCCAGCAGAAGACGGGCAGCCGTGTTTTGGATCACCTGCAGTTTATCCAATAAGTAACCTGGAATGCCAGCATACAAGGCATTGGCATAATCAAGGCGTGAGAGGATTAGCGCACGAACCACAGTTTCCTTAGCCGCTTTGGGCAGAAAAAGCAAAAACTTCCTAAGAGACCTGAGGATACTAAAACAGGAGCCTGTTAACTTCTTTACCTGTGAAGAAAAAATCAGGTTCTCGCTAAACCAAATCCCAAGGTTCTTAACAGAGTCACCCTTAGAACAAGGGAGTGGAAACCCAGGAGGCCATAATTTCCTTCTAAAGTCATCCGGGAAGGAGCCGTACAAGAGGATCTCCGATTTCTCCTCATAACATTTAAGCTGAGCTTGGTAGAGCCAGCGAAAAACCGAGGAGAGGCACTGTTGCGCAGGGAGAACAGAGATCTCGTCATGACCCCAGGAAAACAGCAGTTGAGTGTCATCTGCACAGACCATCACCTTAGCCCCCAAGGTTTCGGCCAGATAGATAAGCGGAGTAACCTAAATGTTAAAAAGAAGGGGACTAAGGGATGACCCCTGAGGGACGCCAGTAGCCACTATCTGTGGTGCTGAGGCGCACGGTGGAAGCCATACCAGCTGAGACCGGCCCTCCAAAAAGGACCTGACCCAGCCCCATACCAACCCAGAGATTCCAATCTCGAGGAGGCGATTGAGCAGTAAGGCATGGGGCACCGTATCGAAGGCAGCCGAGAGGTCCAGCATAACCAGTGCAGCCCTCCCCCCGGCATCAAGGCACTCTCTAATTGCCTCCGATACCGCCAATAAGGCAGACTCCATACTGAAAGACGTCCGAAACCCTGATTGTGCCGGATGGAGCAGGCCAGAGGCCTCCACATAATCCGTGAGATGATTGGTGACCACCTTTTCACAAAACTTGGCGAGGCTAGGAAGCAAAGAAATAGGGCGGTAGTTACCTGGGGAAAGAGGGTCCAAAGATGGTTTCTTGAGAAGAGGCAGAATTTTAGCTTGCTTCCAAGAGGATGGAACACAGGCCTCCCGCAATGACATATTTATAATCTGATTGACCTCAGGATTAACACAGTCCGCAACTGCAGCCAAAAGCCTGGACACACAGGGATCTGTGGGCGAGCCCGATTTTAGGGCCGTCAAAATTTTAAAAGAGGTAGGGAGATCAACCACTGAAAAAGAGGAGAAATCGGACGGATGTATGAGAGTTAGTGGAAAAGGTGAATTGAATATCCAAAATTTTGTCCTGAAAGAACTTGGGCAATATATTACACCAGTCCTCTGTAGCAAGAACAGGACGCACCAGAGCTATCGGAGACATAAAGCTTTTTACTATTGAGAAGATTTCTTTAGAGTTGTTCTTCGCCTGGTCGATCCGCCTGGTGAAGTATTGACTTTTAGCCACCTCAATGCTGCATAGTAGCTCTTTTGTTTAGATCTCAGCGCCAGTAGCCACTAGAGCGCCAGGCCCTCTCCAACACTTTGCAGTCATGTTTCAGAATTTTCAGCTCCGGCAGGTACCACGGTTTAGAGGGCGATTCCCTGGAAAGCTTGGGTGGGCGGGGCGCCAAAAGAGAGGACACTGCATCAGCAATCCACCTTGTGAACTCGACCACACTCCCTGTAAGATCTTGTTGACAGGGGGGCCTAGAAGCAGCCAAGGCCATCTTGAATTGCAATGGATCAATTTTAGTAAACATCGGGGGGCGGATATGACACCCATCCCCCAATTGTTTTTGCAGTTTCACGTTTTCTAAATGCTGCATGGTTGCAGCGTAGGAAATTTTCCACCAATTGCTAATTACTTGAATATTCCAATTTGACTATTCTATTCTATCTCGGTGCTCAAAATGTGTTCTGCTCTTTGATTTGGTATTGTTGTAATGTATTGTCGCTTTTATGGCCTTCGTGGCCGAAATAAAGTTTATGAATGAATGAATGAATTGCAATGGATCAATTTTAGTAAACATCGGGGGGCGGAGAGAGCACAAAGACTGGACTGGCCGACTAATGTCCCAGGAGAAGCTAATAAAAAAATGGTCCGACCAAGGGACCGGCACAGGCTCGTCCACTACCAATGGAAAATTGGAACACATCGGGTCAAGGATATGGCCACCCTGGTGCGTAGGTGAGGAAACCCACTGGTTAAGGTGAGCAAGTTGCAGAAAGTCAAGGAAGGCCATCGACTCCTTTGCGTCTTGTTGATCAAGGTGAAGGTTTACATCCCCTAGAACCACATAATGGGAGAAGCGTAGTGAGCGTTCAGCCAGCGCATCCCCACATGATTTCAAAAATGCGCTGGCTAAACCAGGGGGACGATAGATAAGTGAACCGCCTAGAGTAAAGTGATCCGAAAGATGAATACTAAAATCCAAGACCTCACATCCATCCCACAGGGTTACAGGGTTACATTTTCAGCAGCAAGAAGTACCTGTCATACCTTGAAATCCTATTATTTGTTAAATGCTGTGTCTTGGTTCTTGTGATACACTGTAAAAGGAGGACCTATCACAATGCTCTCACATTGTTTGATACTGACACCTGTTGCAGCAATGGATTTTAGACATCTGGGCAACGCTGAGGCTTCAGGATGTAGTGTAGCTGAGAAATAGGCCACTGGTCTACGGGCATCTCCATGTGTCTGTGTGAGTACATATAGGGCACAACCTTCCCTTTCATGACAGAGCAGCAAAACGCTTTGTTGTAATTGGGTATTCCTAAAGCTGGAGCGCAACACAGGCACTCTCCCAACTCCAGGAAGGCAGTGAGTTCCTGATGACTGCGAAGGCCCCGTTTGCAATGAGATCTCACCGCTCGCACCGTGATTCTATGTGAAGCGCCACCAGCCCAACTCTTTGCACTCTAGCATCGACTGCATGCAGAAGTCCACAAACGCGAAGCTCCAGCCCACCTGTCCAAGATGCCCAGCCTGCTTTTTGTACTATGCCGACAGCCTCTTGCAATGCTCTCCTTGCTCTTTGCAGCCCTCTCTAACGTTAACAGGACTCTTGGCGCTGCCTTTAGAAGATAAAACTTCATTAGGACTAATCTGGGGACTGTAGACGACCTGCGCTCTATCGCTCTTGGCCTGAACTTGTGACTTTGACCTTGTCCAGCACAACCAAATGTCCAAAGTTTGCGCTTTTTCACTAAAATCTTTTAAAAGTTCATGCCTCCCGTTCTACTGATTAGATTTTTGTCTTTTTGGTCTTGCTTTATTTATCATATTCTGGCCTAATTTTCTAACCTGGTTTAGGATCCTTTTTGTGTGGAGTTTTCACTGTATTACTGTTTGAATGTTGCACAAATACTTTACGCATTGCCTCTAAGTTAAGCCTGACTGCTCTGTACCAAGCTAGGGGGGGTGAGAACAGGTTAATATGGGGTTTGCTTTTGCCTTACTCAGACAAGGATTGTGGTTGCTGCTTGACCAGAGCTTACAGCCCAGTCAACCTGTAACCCAATTTCTCTCACATACCTTTTGGCTTTGCCACTGCCTTTTATGTGTGGCCTAGAGACAGGTTTTACTGACTTGCTAGCCTCATACTATCAAAATATTCATAATAAAATGCATACATATATATGAATTCAGTGCTAATGCTTGTAGACCAATCTTTGCTTTTATTTCCGCCTTTTTTTACTGTTGTACTAACTTATTTTTTTAAGCACCTTTTTTTACTTTGGATTTACTTGGATTTGCTCTATCCAACATGCGCCACTGTTGCCTTACACCGATCTTTTGATGGATGTTATAAGGTCAAGGGGTCAATAGGTAACCCCATGGTACACCAAGTTGTTTGGGAGACTTTTAGATCTCACGACACTGGTGTGCTGTTTTTTTCATTTGTGATTCCCACGACCATATCATACTTTGTATGACACAGCCATTTACCCTGTGCTTGTAGTCTTTTTACAGCAAGCTGGATGATGTATTCTGAACCACGGACTCTCCATAGTATTGTAGAAGGACTCCCTTTTATCCTGAAGGTTTATTAGACTTGCCCTTTTATTTGGAGCAAGTCGGATGATGCACTTACAGCTACAGACACACCCTATAATATAAGATTCTTGCCTTAATGTCTATGGTGCCTCCTACAAAACATTTCATCCTGATGATAACCCTTTCCTAATTGATTTGATAATAAGGGCCGAAACATCAACAACATTCTAAATGTGGACTGTTTTTAGATTTGATTTTGGATTTTCAACACTTGTATCGTGAGTGTTGTCAGAAACATCTCGTTATCACTGCACCGTCACTTGATAGGAGCACCTATTGTATCAATTTAAGTTGAAAACTTCTTTGAATTTGAGTTATTCTTGAATAGTTTCTCTTTCTGAATGAAAATAAAATGCACAAATCGCATAACAAACCTTACCTGTAAGGGTGGTTACTCCTAACTATTTCCGTGAAAGTCAAGGGCTACACTTCCCCCATAGGGACCACCTTTGTTGATATAAATTGTCATTCCCAGGTGCTTTGTTCTTTTTGGTGCTATTTTCCCTAATATCTATTTTAAAACTATCTCTCGTTCTACTGATTGGATTTTTGCCATTGTGGTCTTGCTTTATTTATTGTATTTGGGTCTATTCTTCTAACCTGGTGTGGGATCCTTTTTTTGTGCAGTTGTCACTGTATTACTGTTTGAAGTGTTGCACACATTGCCTCTAAGTTAAGCCTGTGTGCTCTGTGCCAAGCTACCAGGGGGTTTAGCACAGTAATTTGAGGTTTGCTTACACCCCTGTCAACCCGTAACCAAATTTCTCACACATACCTTTTGGCTTTGCCAATGTCTTTTATATTTGGCCTAGAGACAGCTTTTGCTGACTTGATAGCCTCATGCTATCAAAATATTCATAAGAAAAATGCACACATATGCATATGAATTCAGTGCCAATACTGGTTGACCAATCTCTGCTTTCATTTCTGACTTTTTTTTTTGTCTTTCTAACGTATTTTTCTAAGCGTCTTTTTTTTAACTTTTTTTCAAAAATTGGCACGCGCTTTTAAATGGCAGCCTTTTTACTTTTTATTATATGTACAATGTACACTCTTATTGTTTATTGCACAGGTTTGCAAAAAAGAAATCAACATTGCAGGCTTGAAGTTGCCAGTATTTATGACTTGCTTACCTTTTGGCAGAGAGTGCAAGTACACTCCATCAACCCTTGAACACTGAGACCCATGGTGATTAACAGACAGTTAGAGTGGTGCCAGTTTTTGTTATAATTATATTTGCATCAGTTTCAATAATAGTTGTGCGTTTTCATGTTGTCCTTTTTGTGCCTAGGGCGAAGTCTGGTTCTGTTTTAGATAATAGTTTAGAAAAGTTGCAGCCAGACAATATTTAAAAAAAAAAACACTTCCACTTCCAGCAACTCGTTAGATAGAAGCTGTTGGGGTACTAACCACATAGATGCATAGAAACTAGGAATCACTCTTTTGTGAATATCCCTGCTTATGCCCCCCATCCACCCTTATACTCAACCTCCCTGCTTCAAGGGAATCGTCTGCAACACAACTATCCCTGCTACACCCCACAAAGAAGAAAATATGTTCAGGAATCTGATGCCAATGATGACGCCTCCTGGAGACTGCCTCGGACACAAGAGGAGTTTGGAGGCCCCCGAGTCTAGGCTGTAGTGGACGCAGTTCATGTGGAGTGAGTCTCCTGCTTGCCTCGCATCATGCCCGAGCTCACATTGTCGTGGTGTGGATCCCTGGGCCAAGCAAGGTGATCACCCCACCCGCAGCCGTCATGACCCTAGTTGTGGAGCTGGCTTGTGGGTACGATCTGCCCCTGCGGCTTTCCCCTTGATTACTGCACTGGGAGTCGAGTGCCCGGGCTTCCAATGTGCTGCTGGATGAGTCCGCGTCTGATGGAGATCGCTGAGTGACTCCTGTATGGTGGGGCTGGCTCATGGGGACTATTCTACCCTGTGGCATTTCTTCCTGCCACTGCACGTAATGCCCGTTCCTCCTGAGGGGTGGTGGTGGAGGAGCCCATCGGCTGGCTGAGCCTGCCGAGCTTCCCTCTTGTCTTGACGTGGAAGCGGAACAGGTCTGATGTGAGGCCTTGGGATTGACCCCCTGGGTGCTAGCTGCTCCCTCCTGCCTAAGTATCGTTTCTGGCTGTCGGAGGCAGAAGTCTGTTGTGCTGTCCCGGGATTGACCCCCTGGGTGCCAACTATTCCCCCCTGCCTACGTATCATCTCTGCCCGGTGATATGAGGTGAGAGCTGGGCTTGGGGCTTATGGTATAAGCTTATGAATGAGCGTTGCACTGCAGCGTGATTAACTACTACCTCTGCCCGAAGGAATGAGATGAGAGCTGGGCCTGGGGACTCCTGGACGAGCGTTTCACTCCAGCACGATTAACTACCCCAGTCTTGCTGCATTGATTGCCTGCTCTTCCTGCTCTGCTTGCCGGTTGCCATGCGAGCATGGTCTATGCTGTGAGTTTTGATGGACTTTCTGGGCTCGTGGGGTGTTCCCGAGCTCTGTTATGTACACTGATGGACGCACATTTTGTTTAGCTTTGTCTTTGTTATTGGCATCCATTTTGGCCTCGCGAAAATTTGTAAAAGGATGCCCCCCTCCCCGACCGCTATGCTCGGCCGGTCATAGAAAGAGAAATGGGCTTGCTCCACCCACTGCTTTTAGTAGCCATCTTGGAGTGGGCATGTTGCCATTATCCCTCACACCTGCTTTAAGAGTTCTCCTCGTAACAGACCGCCATTCGGATATTGACCACATCCTCCCCATTTGTTTTTTTGACTGTTTGACGCCCCGCCCATGGCGGACTCTGCGAAAACCCTCCCTGTCATGCTCTTCGTAGCTGGGGATGACTGCAGGGCGCGCGGCGAGCGCACGGGCAATATTGCCCGCAAAACTACATTTCCCAGGCTTTGCTTCCGGGTAGGCGCGCGCCTACCCAGAATCCATTTAGGTTGGGCGGAGGCAGCGATCGGTGCTGCGAATTCGGACCATCAAGGAAACGCGCTGCGGGGAAGACCCACGCCTCGGGATCCTGACACCTCCAGACACTTCTTTGAAGGGCGGTAAGGGTAACATTGTCACAACTTTGGGAGGCATAACTTTCCGACACCTCGCACGGAGGTGTAACAGATGCTGGGTGCAAGCGCACAACATTGGTTCTAAGTGTGGAAGTGTAACAGACGCTGGGTGCAAGCGCTCAACATTGGTTCTAAGTGTGGAAGCGTAACAGACGCTGGGTGCAAGCGCACAACATTGGTCCTAATGATAGAGGTGGGAAGCGATATCTCCAACGTGGGCAGTGTACCGTTGCGTTGCGCATTTAAACAATACACGCCTTACTGTTCTGAAAAGATGAAACACTTACGCTGTGATGAAACAGCAGAGGAGTGCTTGGCATCGTGATATGTGTTAATCAAACTGTGCTAAAGGAACAGAGGAAACGCTTGGCATGAGGATAATGCCACTTTCCGCATATTTCATTTATGTTGATGAGTACCCCTAATACTACTGTATATGCTCTTGTGCTCTCTCTCTCTCTTCTAGCAGGGGCTTTGGTGTGAGATAGGTTCAACCCCCTCTGTGATGCAAGTAACAACAGTCCTTGTGGTGGGTAAAGTGTGTGTATGAGCAGGTGTGTGTGTATTAACGTTGTATTATCTCGATACTTACCTTGAGTATTTTTCTCCTTTATGTTGCATGTAAAGGAGCCTGCATATATGCAATATCCTCATCAAGAGCTTGGCTACGAGAACGCACGCTTTATTTTCCTTTACAGGTAGTTATTGCTCAGTATAATGCTTTGGGTTATTGGTTAAGGATTACTTGACGTAGAATAGGTTGGTAATTGCATTTTATCTTATCTTGTAGGTCTCCCTCCCATCCTTTCCTTCCCTCGCTTAATCATTCTTACCCTCTGCGCAGTTATAGCATCAGAGGTTGGAGCGATTGAGAGGTGGACCCATTTGAGCAACGCACCGATCCTGGGAGTTTAGAATAAAACCTTGACACTCCCAATGCCGGTGCAGCAGAATGAGAGTGAACTGACGCTGCACCCCCATACGCCCTTGACCCCGGCGATAGGTAGTCAACCTCATTTCTCTTTTTCTTTCTTTTTACAATAATTGCCAACTTCAACAAAAAACTATTCATTAAAATGGTGATGTTCCGCCAGTTCCTAAATCGCGATGTTCCACTATACACAACACACCAAGATGATCACCGTTGGTGATCTACTAGGCCCTCCAATGTAATTTCTATTATTATCTATACCTGTGAATGCTTTTGTAATTTACTGCCCTATAGTCACACATACTTCTATTTCTCTTTCGATATTTACACTGATACTCCCACCCTGCTCCCCCTAACCACTACCCTCTCTCTTTTCCCCTAGCACCTCTCCTCTCCTCTTCTTACACCAACCACCCTCTTTTCTGATACCTATTGTTATTGTTAAATTGTTTCGCAGTCTCCTAATCGGTCTCACTGACAAGACCCCTCTCTCTTCCCTCTTGCACTGATCCCCCTCTCTTCCTGTGCCTACTGTGATTGTGAGCTCCCGCCCCGTCCCCCACCAGAATCTCCCACCTGTCACCCCTCTAGCACTGACCTCGCTCGTGTACTCCTACTCCTTCCAGGTTTCCCCCTCCCCTCTACCAACTTCGTAATATAACCCCCTGCACTGACCTCCCCCTCCTACTCTCCTCCCCTGGATTAATCACCCCTCCCTTGCCTAAACCCCTCAGTGCCCGCATTGCTTTCTTCCAACTCTCTTCATCAAATTACTGACCCAACATGCTTTCTTCCAACTCTCTCCATCAAATTACTGACCCAACATGCCCCCCTCAACCACCCTCCCATTCCCCCACTCGGCCCCAACTCACGGATCATTCTTTACCGCCCCAATCTCTCAAAAGACGCTAAGAAATTTTTTAAACATAAACTACTCATCCGACACCCAGAAACACTTATTGTTGATAACTTCCTCAGCCTCACCTCCCCCATTAAAACAAACTACATCTTTTATTCTTATTCCAGACGCCTCTCCAAATGGAAAAGCATCTTCCTACAACATCTCTTAGTCACTAACTCAACTAAAATCCCTTATGGATTTAAATTATCCACTTCTCCCTCCCCAGCTCTTCTAGGCGAAATTAACATCTCCATTTTCAAAACCGGTAACATCCTCATACAAGCCGCTGAATCCCACCTCACCATCTATGAGCACCATTTCAGCGCCTTGTCTCTCCAACTATACAAAACTATTCCCAATCATCCTTCTACTCAACCACACAGTGCCTTCTCGTTCTCTCGCTTACCTCTGACCCCATTCTCCCCCTCCCCGGACATCTTTATAGCTAATGCCATCCTCCAATCACAATATTCTCTCCCCCAACGACCCTCCCTCTTCCTGACATCCCTACAGCTCACCCCCTCTCCCAAACCCACACGCACTCTAACGACCTGTCCCCTCCAACTCCTAATACTATTTGTTACCCCTCTCCTTCCTCCCTGCCCCCACACCCTGAATCCCTACCCCTCCAGCCTGAATCCCCTACTGTGCCCCCTCCGGCCGCATCATCTCCCTCACCAAAACAACTATCTCCCTTCCTGAATTACAAATCACCCCTAAACCTTGATGAGGTCTTTCTCCACACTCCCCATCGCCTTCTAACGTCTCAAACCACATTCCCTGAGGTCTTAAATCTCCGGTCCCCCATCGCACCACCCCTAATGCCCAACAGCTTCAGCACTCCTCATACCCCCCACTGGCCTTTCACACCCTTCTCACAACAGACCTTCCTCCTCGACAAACACAAAACATTCCCAATCCCCCTCCTCCTCCCCAACTGTGTTCCCCCTCACTCTAATAACTCAGACTCTACGCAACATAGAACGCAAACTCTCTACATTGGCGATAGAACTCACATGACTTAGAGAAGATTTTAATTCCCTCAGCTCTAGAACCCTCCCCAATCATGCAAATTCCTCCTACTGTAGCCGAAAAAACCCCACTAACTACAAACATTGGAGAACTACTCCTCTCCACTGCCGCATTAATAGTCCTTGCCGCACCTCGAGCCATCTCTCCCCATCCGACCTTATTGACCTATGCAACTCTTACCATCCAAGTTCTTTAACTAACAATCATCCCCTTCCCTACTCCAACATCCCCGTTATTCTGGGGACTAACAGAATCCCCTCCTCTCCCGTCTACCCCAGACTCCCTCCTCAACTCATCACTATCCACTCCTGCCCACCCACCAAAAGCAACCACAAACTCCGCGCATGCATGGTTGTGAACTGTCGTTCTGGTTTCCGATATGCGACTGAAATTTCTGAAACTATACTAAGCGAATCCATAGACATCACCTTCCTCACGTAAACCTGGCTCAATGACCACTCAACAAGCATAGTTGACCTACTCCCCCCCCCCCCCGGATACTCTACCCTCAGAAAAGACAGACCCGACAGAATAGGTGGTGATTTAGCCATAACCTTCAAAAATGAACTTCAGCTCTCCCTTGCTAATAACTCCGACCACTCTACCTTCGAATACCTTGAAGCTATACTAAAAGTACAAGGTTCCCACCCAATTTGTCTACCACCCTCCTGGAGATCCTCTTCCCTTCGTTGATGAACTATCCGACCTTCTGACTCAATCCTCATTATCCAACTCAAAAAATCTCTTCCTTGGAGATCTTAACCTCCACTGGAAAAATATAGATGATCCCACAATGCCTCTCCTCAGCAATCTTCTTGAGATGAATTATCTAAAAAAACTATGCCAGTCTCCAACCCACACCAAAGGAGCCATTCTGGATGCCATTATTACCAATAAAGATCTGGCCTTCCTGTTCAATATCATCCACATCGATTGGTCCGAACAGTACATCATACTGTTCTCCATTGCTACCACGGCCCCACCCCTCCCACCAAAATTATTAAACCTAGGAAATGAACCAGAAATCTTAATCTTATCCCTCCTGGAGAACTGGAATCTAAACTCCAAGCTTAACTTCTTCTCACTCCTCTCTCCCAAAACGCAAATGAGCTTACTGAACACTTTAATAAAGCTGTCATTGATGTCTTAGACCAAATGGCCCGCCTAAACTAAAAAATCAAAGAAGCATCCCACCCAAATCATTGTTTAACTTAGAGATCAACAATGAAAGACGCTCACTAAGACTGATGGAAAGAATATGGAGACAGCATCCTTCTCCCTCACATCTGGCACTCCTCAGATTAGCTAGATCTACATACAAGAAACACATTTTTCATGAAAAGGCTTCCTTCTTCTATACACAACTGGATTGGGCCAAAAATAGACCCAGAGAACTGTTCAACATCGTTCGTAACCAAACATCCTCCGCACCTCCAAAGCCGATGGCTTTGACTGCTAGATATGAAGAAATTGCCTACTTTTTCTTTGAAAAAATCGCCAAAATAGATCAATCCTTCCTTTTAACTCAGATCCCAACCGACACCCAACATACTCCTGACATCTCCTTAAAAGCCCATACCACATTCCCTACATCCCCTGATTCCACCTCACACTTGCCCACTACTTCACCTCCCCTAAACTTCTCCCCACACTTACCCACAACTACACCTCTTGAAACCAAACACCCTAATCCACAACTAAAAAACAAGGCCTTCTGGCATAATTTCCACCCTGTAACTGAGCTCAAAGCTTTTAACATCATTGCTAAACTAAAACCGTCTTCTCATACTAAAGACCCCCTCCCTTCTAACCTTGTCCAAGACATAAAGTACATTATTGCCCCATCTTGGACTACAATCATCAACACCTCCCATGCCACGGGGTGTGACCCTATCTCCCTCCAACTTGGACAAATCACTCCCATTAATAAAAACCCTAATGCCGACCCTAATGACCTGAACGATCTCCGCCCCGTCTCTAACCTCCCCCTTCTTTCCAAAGCCCTTGAAAAATGTGTCCTGTTCCAATTAGACAAACACATAGAAAATATTAACTTACTGGACGCCCTACAATCAGGCTTCAGGAAAGGCTGCAGTACCGAAACTGCCATGCTCAACATTGTTGATGACATCCACCACTCCCTTGATAATGGTGAGACCTGCCTACTCATCCTCCTCGATCTCTCCGCAGCGTTTGATACAGTTAACCACTCTGCCCTACTTAATGTGCTGAGAGATCGCTTTGGCCTTAATGGTACTGCCCATAAATGGTTTGTCTCCTATCTCCAACACCGAACACAGCAAATCAAAATTCAAGACTGCCTATCACACCCCACTCCAGTCTCCCTAGGGGTCCCCCATGGATCTATTCTCTCTCCCTCTCTCTTTAACCTCTTTATGGAACCCCTCACCCTCATTCTAAAACAAGCAGGAATCAACTACCACCTCTATGCCGATGATCCCAACTCTACTATAAGATCAAAACCCACTCGGACGTCCTACACTTTAACAACACCCTCACTAAGATCCAATCCTGGTTCCAAACTAATCATATCAAACTCAACCCCCAAAAAACTGAAATCATTCTCTTCTCCCCTAAAAACAACCCTCTCCCCATCCAAACTTAGATCTCCGACCTTAATGCCCTCAACTGCTCACTCTCCTTTTCCAACTCAGTAAAATCTCTTGGTATCTCCATCGATAATAGCCTAACTCTCAATGTCCACATCAAAAATTCGACTAAAGGAGCCCTCTTCACTCCCCGTCATCTCAAGAAACTTAAACCCTTTATTCCAACTAATGACTTTAATTAGTAGTCCAATCACTGGTCCTTTCGCGAATTGATTACGGCAACGCCATCCTCACCAGAATCAGTGGCGGCTGGTGACATTTGAAAGTGGTGATGCGTAAAAGTTTGGGTTGAGTGTCCCATGGCGAGCGAGTGTAGCGAGTGAGCCGACTACCCTAAGGGTGTTCCCCGGGGATCTTCCCCCAGAAAAGTTTGAACAAAGAGTGGGGAAATAGTGCATTTCCAAGCAAATTTGACAAAAGCAAGAAGGTCAAAAAAGCAATTGTGAAATTGAAATTGTGACTGCTCCACATGGTTGCAGCAACATAAATAGCAACTCACCGCTATCTGGTTTTTGTGAACTGCTGCTACTCGTGCCTGGAGAGGGATCTCTACCTCTGCTTACCAACTGTGTCCTGAGTTGCTGTGCTTGAGCTGATGCTGTCTCCGTTTGTTGCTCCGTGGCGCGCCTCCCCTTAACTCGCTGGTGTGAGCGTGAGCTGCAATCCGCACGCTCTGCTTGTCGCTCCCAGCTGGAGTCAGAAGGGTTGAGGCTGGGCGAAGAACTACAGCGCGCCTAACCTAGGGGACTGCGAGGACCAGAATTCCAAGCTGGGATCAGCTGGTTCCTCTTCCCCCAGGCGACACGCCCACGGACACGCCCACTGACGAGGCAGGACAAATATTCGTGACACCCGCTTCGCGGGCGCCACTCACCGCTATCTGGTTTTTGTGAACTGCTGCTACTCGTGCCTGGAGAGGGATCTCTACCTCTGCTTACCAACTGTGTCCTGAGTTGCTGTGCTTGAGCTGACGCTGTCTCCGTTTGTTGCTCCGTGGCGCGCCTCCCCTTGACTCGCTGGTGTGAGCGTGAGCTGCAATCCGCACGCTCTGCTTGTCGCTCCCAGCTGGAGTCAGAAGGGTTGAGGCTGGGCGAAGAACTACAGCGCGCCTAACCTAGGGGACTGCGAGGACCAGAATTCCAAGCTGGGATCAGCTGGTTCCTCTTCCCCCAGGCGACACGCCCACGGACACGCCCACTGACGAGGCAGGACAAATATTCGTGACACCCGCTTCGCGGGCGCCACTCACCGCTATCTGGTTTTTGTGAACTGCTGCTACTCGTGCCTGGAGAGGGATTTCTACCTCTGCTTACCAACTGTGTCCTGAGTTGCTGTGCTTGAGCTGACGCTGTCTCCGTTTGTTGCTCCGTGGCGCGCCTCCCCTTGACTCGCTGGTGTGAGCGTGAGCTGCAATCCGCACGCTCTGCTTGTCGCTCCCAGCTGGAGTCAGAAGGGTTGAGGCTGGGCGAAGAACTACAGCGCGCCTAACCTAGGGGACTGCGAGGACCAGAATTCCAAGCTGGGATCAGCTGGTTCCTCTTCCCCCAGGCGACACGCCCACGGACACGCCCACTGACGAAACGTAGAAATACCAATTACCCTTCCGCGTCGCGGGACGCGCGCGGGACCAAGCCCGGACAAAGGGCGGGCCGTCTGTGGCCGTCCGGGGACGACCGAGGACGGGACGGGCCATCCCACTAACGTTCAGCACACGAGGACACTACACAACCAAATTCTGAAACCGACGTGCAAAAAACCCCTCATTTCCTACTGATCAACTGAGATTGTGAGATAAAGATAAAGTTATTACAAATACACAAAACCTGCTGCGACCACCATAAACTATAAAGTAGATTTCCGGTCCCAAGTATGAGGGCTCTAAAAAAACTACGCTCACGGACAATCTACATGAGGCGTATGGGGACAGATGCAGCTGTAAGAAAATCTGTTGACAAATCACTAAAACCTGGTCAAATATCAAGTACTCCAGCTATAAGACAATACTTCTCTATCCTCTCAAAGAAAAAGTATCTTTCTCCATATTCTACTGATGATCAAAATAAGCTGGATCCTTTAATAAATAAGGTTGATCATGATTCGTTACATTTCTCAGATCAGAAACCCAATAAACAAGGTCAAATAACAACTGAAAGTAATTTGGCAAATTTCTCTCTCTTGGAAGAATGTCAAAAATCATTCCCAGGTACGTCTCAAATAACATCTATAACACCTATAAAAAACCAGGACAACGACTTATTCTTCGATGTATCTGTAAATCATAACACGAATACCAAAGAAGAAAAAACAGAAATATTGCTAAGTCAAAAACATCCACTAACCAGCTCACCAGAAAAATCGCCTAACCTTTATTCTAATCTGGCCAGCCTATCAGACCCTAATTTTATAAATCCAAATCTTGTAAATGCTGCCTCTCCCCTGTCAAAAGCACTTTTCTCATTGCAAGAAATATTGGAATCAGTACTAACTCATCTTGGTCAAATTTTAGCTAATTCGGATGATACTTTAGACGTACAAATAGGAATACTTAAATTCCTGGTTGAAGAAAAAAAGAAAAAAGATCTAACTAAAGTCCCACCAAAACAACCCGGAGAAGTCGAATCACAACAAATAGATGATTTTCATAAAAACGGAAGTGCTACCCCAAAACAACAGGAAGCAAGCACGCAAACGAACGACGTACTAATAATTAAGACTAAAACTAAGGGACTAAGAAATAAGGAAAAACCTCTTATTACATACTCACTTAAAAAACTGTTCAAAGAAGAATTGGAAACCATCACCGAAAACAAAACTAAACATTATCCTATCTTTTTGAATAAAGTATCCGATAATAATCGTGATCAGATTATCGGGGAAAATAAAGCAGAAACATCGGGAGTTACTGCCGAACAGGATTTCAGCCAAGGAGGACAGTCCGAAAAAAGGAACACTAGGGAAAAAGTAAGGGGGAAGAAGAAGAGAAAACCCTTGAGGAGAATACAGAGGAAAAAAAGGGAATAAGCTTAAATTCCAAAACTTAACTCCCGTAACCTTGGTGACCTCTCCAAAAACTCAAAAAATACCATCAGAAAAACCCTTAAACCCAAAAGTAGACGTATTTTGTCCTCCGATAGAAAACAGATCAACAACGCAAAATATCAAGGATATAAAAGAACTACATGATAATAATTCTGAATCATGGGAAGTAATTCCATCTAAACACATAACAATCGAAGAGCTATTTCCCTCAGATAAGGAGCCGTTTAATCGTGGTAGAATAATCAATCTTTTACAAGAAATACCATCTCTGAACTCTCTGACAAGTAAAGAAATCGACCTAGTACTCTTCCCAATAAAAGAAAATAACAAACTAGTACAGGTATCCTTTTATTCCCCAGTTTTGCCTGGAATAATAATCAGAGAGAAGGAAATTCTTCACAAAAATGGCTATGATGTAATCTCGGTGGAAGATCCTAGAATCAACAACCTAAACAAAGGTACATTAGGACAAACCAATAGAAGAAATGAAAACAATAGCTTTAATTGGGGAGATTCAGCATCAAATATTATGAGGAAAGATTCACTCAAAATACAAGTAATTCAAGGAGAGAGGTCAGTATGGTCCCGGAATTCAAGCTCTAGTAACACTGAGAACTCAATAAAATCGTGGGCATGGTTATCAGAAACCTTAAACAGCAAAAAAACGGTGAATTTACAACAACACCAAGTTTAGCAAAGGTCTAACGTTATTGTCCTGGAACCTGGCAGGGAAAACTGATTTAAAAATGAAACATGCAATCAAAAACTCCCCTGATATCATTGCCCTCCAGGAAACATGGTTAATTAATACCTTTACCCAAAAAGGATACTATGTATATGAAACGTTGGCAAAAAGATCTAGAAGGGGACACGCCAAGGGTGGTCTGGCAATATTATTAAAAGAAGATCACTCTTGGTCACAGGAAATAATCGATACAAACATAGACAATCTACAATGTTTAAAAGTATCCCTCAGAACTCAAGCGTCAGCCAAACTTGAAAAAATATTACTTTTCAATATCTACGCACCTCCCAGTAATAATAATGATTTGCTGTTTGACCGCCTAATGGAGATCATCACCCATATCATTGAAGATCATTCTCACTTGCCATATCTCATAATGGGGGATTTGAACGCTAAAATTTCAAACTGTGAGATAAAGAAATGGGCTCGTCTTTTCAAAGAGGAATCCTTGGAAACATCACTCCCTGAATTCCCAAAAGGATCTAAATCAGATAAGAGAGGACGCGCACTATTATCTTTTCTCTCCAGCATTAATGGGACTATATTAAACGGTAACATCAACGGTGACATACCAGCAACATACACACGGCAAGGAAATGGATCTCCCTCTACCCTGGATTATTTTATATGCGGGATCGAAGAAAAAGAACAAATGATTCAACTCTCAATAATATTCAATGAAGAAAGTGATCATGCTCTTCTAAACCTTTCTACCCATTGGATTGCACAGTCCTCTTCTTATAACCGGCCAATATTTCTTACAACAAAAACGGAAGTAAACATAACAAGGCGTCGCGTTTATTGGGGGACAGAAAATCTGGACTATCTGAGGCTATTAATTTCCGAAACCAATATATTGACTAACATATATTCAGATGACCCTATAAAGAATTTCGAACAATTAACGAATAACCTTAAACAAGCTCTACAAAGTAAGTTAGAACACAACAGATCAGTAAAAAGTAAATGGAGAAATAAGAATAAAAACTGGAACCAACCAGTCGTAAAACAACTCAATAGGCTGATACGCGCCCAGTATCTGAACTTCTCGTCAGCAAACAAAAAGGAAATCAATAGATTAAAGAATCAAATCCGACGAGAAAAAACTAAACAGAAAAAACTGAAACAGGACTTCAACTGGACTGAAATCCAACAAGCAGCTAAACAAAACAACCAGCGCAAATATTGGTCACTGATTGCAAAAATGACGGGATCCAAAAAAAAGCTGGAGGCAACTCCTGTTTCAGAAGAGAACTGGGATATTTACCTTCGTGAGCTATATAAACAGAATAAGTCTATTAAAAATGAAGAGGCGGGAGAACAAATTGTGGAAACTAATGATACTAAGATCAATAAAACATCGGCAGTGTCAGTCTCTACGAATATCAGGAAGGCAAGGAGCACGGGTGCATCTGGCCCCGATCAGATACCTATTAAGGTCTACCAAACTGAACACAAAGAGTGGGGACTGGTGCTCTCGCCGCTATTTAACTATATATTCGACAGTGGTCAAATGCCAAACTCCTGGAAAGGAAGTATTATAATCCCGATTTACAAAAAAGGAAAAAGAAACATACCGGGAAACTATAGGCAAATTGCCCTCATGGACGCTGCCGGGAAGATTTTTGCAGCAGAAATCCTGGATAGGCTGAAAAATTGGGCCTTCTCACCGGGTCTAATCCCTAAATTTCAGTCCGGATTTCGCCCAAACCACTCAGTCACTGACAATGTAGCAATCTTCCAAACCATTTTAGATAAGTACGCAACAGGGAAAAAACAAACTATTTACGCAGCGTTCATTGATTACTCGACAGCTTTCGATCGAGTGGACAGACCGACCCTGTGGTCAAAGTTAAGAAGAATGGGCATTCCGAAGCAGCTATTACATTTGATAGTGAACCTACACAGCGACACCTGGTGCCGTGTCCAAATGGGGAGTGACAAGGGCCTATCGAAGATAATACGAACATCGAATGGCCTGAAACAAGGGTGCCTCTTGGCTCCAATTTTATTCTCACTGTATTTAAGTGACTTACCTTCCCAATTGCAGCAAGGGATATGCACTCCTCCTAAGATAGCCACTGAATATATTCATTCCCTACTGTACGCAGACGATATAGTCATGTTTGACCTAACACCGTTCGGATTACAAAATCTTTTAGATATTTTATACAAGTATTCTATAAAAATTTTTTTAACTCCAAATACAAACAACACCAAAGTGGTTGCTTTTTCAAACCAGAAGAAAAGGGTAAGGTACGAATGGAAGTTGGGTGGTGAGAAGTTAGAACAAGTAAAGGAGTATACATATTTGGGCAGAATTTTCTCACAAAACATGAGTAACATTAACCAAATCAATCACCTGAAAAGGAAAAGTGACCTACATGCTGGGGCTTTGTCCCGCTTATACTCGGCCACTGGACAAAGGCATTTCTCTGCACTAATTCAAGTCTATCGAGCCAAAATCACACCAGTCCTGTCTTACGCCTCGGAATATATTCCTTTTAAACAATGGACCTATATGGACTCAGTAGAAGGTAAAATATTGAAAAAACTACTGAAGATTTCTACATCTACCCCAGTACAAGCATTGAGACTGGAATGTACCATCACGAGTGCATATGCTGCAGCCATAGCTAGTATTATAAGGTGGGCCTATAACCTTCTTCATTCAAAAGAAGGCACTCTAAGAAGTTTATTAAAAACAGAGACATTCGAGACCAGCTCTACCCATATTACCTTCTTAACAAATATGCGAGAGGCCCTACAACTTGCAAAAGTTAGTGTGGAAATTTTGTCTACGTGGTCACCAGCCCAACTCAAACTTTTTCTAAAAAATTTCACTCCCAAACTGAGCTACGAGATTGACCACTTACATTGTAATAGACTATCATCATATAAGATCTATGCAGCCTCCCAGGAATACAAACAATGCCAGCCTTATTTAGAGTATACACTTCAACATGGTGCAAGGCGTGCAATTATGATGTTGCGCCTGGGAACACTTCCTGTACAAACCTTTACTTCCTCCTGGAGGCCTGACAGTTCTGCCTTTTGTACCCTCTGTCAAGGGGGCAACCAGAATTTGGAACACTTACTTTTTATATGTCCAAATGCAGAAATTGTAAACGCAAGGTTAACATGTCTTAAGCCCATCTATCGGTCCTGCAGGATCGTTAACTCAAAAGACTTTTTATTATTATGCAAAAGCCCTCCTAATGAACTCGTCTGTTACAGAATTTTTAAGTTTTTGAAAATCTCATTGAAAATGTATTAAATGGAAAGTATAATGTATATTTTATTTTGTGGTCCTCGAAAGAGTACCGTAACAAAAATAAAAACTTTTGACTTTGACTTTGCATTACTACAGCAGGTACTCTGCAGGTACTCTGCACCCCAAAGGTGTTTTTGAACTAAGAAGACAGATGATGGGGGCCTATTTTCCTTGCTTGTTTTTTGGCACCGCAGGGCTGGGGCCACTACCATAGACTTTTTAAAACTTTAGCACCCTTGCCTCAAGGCCCAAACTGGTGGCGCCTTCTCAGTACCATGCTCATGTGCCAGTCTGCATTGCAAAAATGTGTTAAAAATTGTTTCAGCCGACTTCCACATGGTTTTAGACACTTTCGCTTCTGAAAGTTTAGGCTGAGGTATAAAAACTAAACTAGGGAAGGAAATAAAAGTGGGAAATCCTGCTCAGAAGGTAACCATGGAGGGAAAGCGTATTGTCCAGGCCTCTGACCCCTCACCTTCCTCGAGAAGGCTGTAGCTCAGACCAATGAGAGCAGGGCAAATGCGGGATAATAGACAGAGTTGCAGCTGTGTAAACTAGAGAACCAGTTTTAAGTCTCAGCATCAGTTCAACAGCATCCTAGGATTCATTCTGGGAAGATCACAATCTCCTTCTTGTGAAATGTAACTCGTAGAGCACTCCAATACATTCTGGTCAAGTTCGCGCTACAATTTAAAACTGCAATTCTGCAAATAAGCAAAGAGCTTTTATAAAGAAGAGCACTAGCACCTACAAGTGAAACATGGTGCTCTCAGGGTGAGAGCAGAGCATGGCTGTGGGTTGCATACATGGCAGCAACAGACCGGATCCAGGTGGGAGACGCTTGAATTTTGAAAGCCAAACATGGCTTTCATTTATCTTTCTCCAGCGGCCTGAAATTGCTCCCCAAGGCAAAAGGGGAAATATGTTCTCTCGATTTTCTTTTTTTAAATCTTAATCTACCTCCATCTTCCATGAGCGGCTGTGAGGAAAACGAGGAGTATGGGAGCTGTACTGTAAGATTCAGAGACCATCCTTCTGTTTCATGTGTGCGCCAAAGCAGTGTGTTTGTCAACAGGGCAAGAAGCTGGCTACGTGGAAGGGGGGGTCTGTGCTTTGATAAAAAAAAATATGCAAACTGCATCATTTTGTCCACCCTGATCCTTTTGCTTTTCGTCCTTCGATTCAGATTAGAGAAGTGCACACACACGTGTTAAAAGCGAGCAGAAGATTAAACAAGCATTTGCAATGCAATAGGTCTCGCATTTAAGTGAGTTTGAGCTATTGACATTGCAAATGACAATGCCTTTGTTTTCGTTTTTAAAACATAAATAAAAGGCACTGTTATTTACAATTCCAATAACTTAAACTCACGTAAATGCGAGACCTATTGCATTGCAAATGCTTGTTTAAATGGCACTAAGAGAGAATCAGGATGCAGTAGATACTTTTTCTAGTGCATTAGTACTTGTGTAGACTGAGATGCATTAGGGTTGATGTACTCAAGATTGGAACAATGGGCAAAGATTGCTGTGCACTGGCAGAGTTGTGTGTAGGTTACAGTCCTCACATAGGAGGCAGCAGGAAGTCATGATAGAGGTGTGTGTGTGTGTGTGTGTGTGTGTGTGTGTGTGCTTGCGTGCGTGCGTGTGTGTGCGTGCGTGTGTGTGTGTGTACATGCAGGTGCATTGGCAGTGTTGTGTGTGGCTCCCAGTGCTCAAGCAGCAGTGAAGGCCCCAGGCCAGGATTGAGGTGCATCATCAGAGTTACTTGTGGTCTGTCCTGTCAGGGCTTAAATTGTGCAGGCGGTTAAAGGTGGTAGGTATTGGCAGACCTGAGTTGTTGGTATTATCACCAGACTTGGCATCAGAGCAAGCGATGGAGAGAAAGAGATATGGAAAGGGAAAAGAGGGAGGAAGAGAAATATGGGGAATCAGTGGAAAAGGGAGAAACGGAAGATGAAAAAGAACCTACAAGAGTTAGATAAAGAGAGAACGGTTTACTGGTGGAGGAAAGAGGCATGAGGTGTGATAAGACTCACCAGTATCAACATTCTGCAGTATCGATGGCAGATGCATAAGAAAATCTTTGGCCCATTGTACTTAGTTATATTTTTTACAAACTAAACGCTGAGCCGAGTCCTCGAGCATTACTGATGGCAGCCAGTAAGACTGAGGTTCAGTGGTCGATCTGTGTGTAGCTGTGCATGGGCCATGGACCTCGAAGAGCACAGGTGGGGCAGGTGAGGAGTCTAGTGACAAGGCTGTGAAAAGACAGAGCTCTGTGTCTGTTGGTATGTATATGTGTGTAAACTAAGCTGTGTGTGTTTGTATGGTCAAAGACGCATCGGCAGAACTATGCGTGGGTGCCAGTATTTGAGGAGCTGAATGAGTTGCCTGTAGGGTATCCACAGAGGCATGGCCAGCATTTTAATGTCCAGCCAGTGAAAAAAAATTAAGAATCTCCTAAAGCGGGTCTCCCCCCCCCCCCTCCCCCCCTTAGAACATACTTTAAACAGTAAATATAGGAAAACACTTTATTTAATATGTGTCCTAGAGTTGCCTCTTGGCCCAAAGCTTATATGTTAAAAATGGATTTAAATGACTTAAGACGAAGGCCACGTTAAAAATTGATTATGTCGGTTTTATATAAAGTTCTTTTTAAGTATCACGGCTGGGCCTTTGCACAATCTTAAAACATGAACAAATGGCCGATATCTTTCTCTGACAAGGGTGGCAGCCCTACACTCGCTGGCCATGGTGAGGTGTATAGGTAGAGCTGCCTGTGGTCCTCGTCATTGAAATAGCAGGAGCCGCTGAATGCTATGGTCGAAAGCTTTATCTGGACAATGCCTACTTGAAGCAGGTGGGATCAAAGTCCATTAATAGCCCAAGGTGCGTCAGCGAACAGGCTGTCATGGCCTAAGAATCCATGAGGTAATGAAAGCCGCTCTGGGTCGCTTACTTCCTGGTTATCTGAATCCGGACGTATAAAAACCCAACCAAGTCAAGGCCTGCAAGAGGGGCGCCCGTTTCTTTCTCTTTCATTTTAATGTTCTCGTCTTTCAGGGTAATTAAAGTCAGAAAGATTCATGTGGAAGGTATTTCTAGCCGCAGGTGATAAAAGGCCGCAAGACGCATCGGTAGGTTCCGAACTGCAGGAAGCTTGGGCCTCCCTGCCCGCGCGACTTGGAAGCTACCCAAGGTTCAGTGCACCGCAGTAGACAACACAGCTGAAACTCCCCCTCTCTGTTCACACAGCTGTCAAACATTGCTAAACCTTGGATCCGGTGTGATAATGCTGTGATAATGCTCCGGATACAACACACTAGACTATAGTATTACTTCTTGGCACTCTACACTTGTAAGAATCTGGCTGGTGAAGCAGGGGGTGGGAGAGAGCCTGGAGGTGCAAACACAATCCAGGTAAGTAAGCTGCCACAATATCTTGACCCAGTTCCAGATTTACTATTCTGTAGCGCCTGCACCAACTTGATGTAACAAGCGGAACTGAGATCGATCGCGAAAGCGATCGCTATTTTTAAAAAAAACACACACCCACTAGTGGTGTGCCCGCGCGCCACAGCGAGCCATATGTTTTCAATTACCGCACGATAATTGAAACCACATGGGCTTTGGTGCGCGTAACAGACACCAATAGGCCATGGGCGGAGCAATGCGCCTGCCTTTGGCCTATTGCGTGCTCTGTTTTAAAAAAGAACACAATCAAAGCCTAATAGCGGAACCCAAAAGGAAAAGCACACACACGAGCGTGTGCGATTCCAGGGTCCGCTTTCAAACCCCGGGCAAAAGGGCTCTCGCCTGCGCGAGCAGTGCTATGCACTGAGAAGCAGGGCGTGAGCCCTAGAAATACAGAGAGGGCTGGCATGTATCAAATTTATGAACAGAAATATCTGTCTACATCCGTCCACCATGGAAATGTCGAACGATGCCCCAGTCCTAATGTAATTATTTCCCCAGTGATAAAAGGAGGCACAGTTCCAATTCTGCGGGCGCCAGCTGATTCAATTTATAAGGATTTGCAGTGACATGGACCAGAAACGAAAGCGAATAGCCTGCACATAAAGAATAAACATATAAATTGCTGTCTCCATGGAAAAAAGAACAGGTGTCATTAATTTTAAAGTGCCTATCTGTTAGAGTTGAAGCAACAGTAAACAGAAGTTTATGCAAAAAACTTCAAACAGGCCAGGCCCGAGCGAGTTGCTTACTTGTTTCCCCACGGGTGCGGGTGCTACATTTTTTTTTACATATCTGCTCGTTGTGAGGCTGCCAGGCATCGTCAGAAATGGGGGAAAGCTTCAAGCCTTCAAGTTAGGTGACTCCTTCAATCTTCACACACCATCTGCAGTGCACAGCTTCTCCTAAAACCATGAGTCTGACTGGTGCATAAATGGTATCCTGCATAACTGCAGCGTGGGAAGCACAAATCAGACAATTCAGCTGCACCCCTCCTACAGCCCACACCCTCTCGTGATGACTCTAAATTGTTACCACCTATTACCTCATTCTCATTCTCAGCCTGTCTCGCCCCCTGCCATAGAAATCAATGGAGTTCTGTGAACTCCTCCCAGGGCTATTGTGTAAGCGCTCGAAATCCAAATCTATTCACGGCATTAAAAATCGGCACACCCTCTGCCCTGATGTCACAGCTGTAGCTTGTGCCTGCAGGTCGAAGAATACCTCGCCCAGCAGGCACAATACGCAGCAGGGCATCTGCAAAGTTCATTCACAGTTACCATAAAAAATAAGAAAGCAGCAAGTAGTAGTTTGTTTCAGCTGCGTGTTTCTAAACTCTCTTTTTGCCTCTGGGTGGTAAGGGCAGGGCGACGCCCATTTTGCCCATTAACCCCAGCCGCCTCTGACCGGAATCCCCAAAGTCCACCTAGCTCCACTCAAATCGGTTCTCAACCTTGCAGCCAGGATCATCACCGTCTGCAAACATTTCTACTACATCTCCCCAGCCCTCAAAACTCTTAAATGGCTTCCCATCGAAGGCAGATCCTCCTACAAAACTGCTTGCATTACACACAAAGCCCTCCATCCTCGCCAATAAACTCAGCAACGTGGGCAGCTCACGACCAATGAGAAGCACCAACGCTCTCCTCCTAGTTCCACCCCTGCTAAAAAAGAAAACCACACAATCCTGCTCCTTTTCTGGAAATGCCCCAAACATCTGAAATGTCCTCCCCAAAGACCTACGATGTAACCCTTCCTACATCAGCTTTAAAAAAGACCTCAAAATGCACCTCCTCAATCAATATTGGCGGTCTTAACTTACGCCCTGAATTCCCCTTCCCACTTCCACCATTTTGATCCCCCCTACTCTCTTACTGTCTCCCTCCGCCCCCCTCTGCTCCCTCTACATTCCACTGGCTCTACTTTCTCCCTCCCCCACTGCTCTCCTCCGCTCCTTCTCCCAGTCCTTCCCATCCCCTCCCATACCCCCCTCTCCAACCACATTTTCCCCCTTTCCCCATCTGCTTCCCACCCCCTTTTTCACGTCCAACTACTTACTACCTGTAGCCCTTTCATGCCTATCTCCATTTGATATCATAATACAAAATCTAGTCTCCCATATCCATGGTATATATGTATATAGTTCTTGCTCTATCTATCTGTTTATTTGATCTGTGTATAATCAAGCTGTTTCTCTGTTGGTATTCCATGCTGTTGAAATATTGTTTTATACCGTGCTCTGTTGAAATATTGTTTTATACCGTTATTATCTTCATGCTCATGTAAAGCGCTCTTATACCTCTGGGTCTAGCCAGCGCTATAAACAATCTCTAAATAAATAAATAAATAGTAAAGTGCCTCCCAAAATCGACTTTGGTGCTAAAAGCATTGTGGAGTGAGGACCTACAAATGTTTTCATATTTAGGACCCTGAAAGTCTCCCCAGTTACAACTATAAGCAGGCCCTTTATAAAATATGTTTTATATGCCCTAGTGATGGAGAAAATGCCCACTTCATTTTCCTCATTGTAGATATCTAGCCCCATAGGATAACATTGCAATAGTTTATGAACGCATAACTATCGCTAGGAATTAAATAAATAAATAGGATAATGTCATTGATAAAACCAACACTATGCCATTGTTGAATTTATCCTAAAGTATACTGAATAGAAGTTATAGGACTTTCTTGTCTGTAAGCCAAAATTCAGCCTTCCTGCCCTCTTCCCTGATTGGTCAGAGTTAACAGGATTAGCCAGACTGCTTTCATTAGGTGATAAGTGGCTCACTCAGGGAGAGGCTATCTGATGGAGAGTGCTCTTCTACACAGGAATGCTAGAGCAGGGGGTAGGGGTCATAAACCATGAAGCTTTCAAGGGGGGATAGGACAGGCAGGGAGTGGCAGGTCTATCTACCCACCAGCCCCTCTGACCCAGCCAGATGGCAGGCTTACGGCAGGAATTTGCAGATGATAGGGGGAGGAGGTCTATGCAACTGAGCCATACTGGAGGTTGGCTGGGGAGGAGAGCTATGTAACTGAGCTATTCTGGAGGTTGGCCTAACTAGTTCTTGTCCCTCTGCTGAGATTTCAGCACAAATGAAATTTGGAGGAATAGTGCTGTCTGGGAGACGATTATGCCACACTTTAGAGGAAGTGCTATCCTGCTTGACCCCCAGAGAACCCTGAATAAATATGTGAGAGGAGCAGAGCCTCTTAGATCTTCTACTTGAAACTAAGAGAAGTAGGTTTGCCAAGATGGAAACTTGATTTGCACTATCAGGCCCTGCATTCTGATTGACTGCAACTGTTGCATTATCTGGAACAACAGCCCTTTGGATGTACCTTGCTCTAAGAGGATTAAAGAATGGACTTCCTGCAAGCTACAGGTTAGCAGAGCTCACATGGATCTTCACCACCAAGAATCCCCTGCCTGGAGTGCATCCAGTGGATTTGTAAGGGTTTCGTCCAAGTGCATTTTTGGAATTTACTTTCCCAGCCTTTCAAGGCCCATCTTGGAGATTACAAACCCTTGGATTGCATTTTGGACACTTTGGACCCTTAAACGGAACTTCTGGTAGACGTTCCAGACGTTTGGAGCAACTTTGGAAAAAAGTTTCATAAGTGAACCGACACAACCGCGAGAGCCAAGCCGGCAACCTTCAACTGCGCGCCAGCCTGACCTGCTGGTTCTTCTTGCTGAAAAGCTCCGGAGGCCTGACTTCCAGAATGTGACCGGGAGCTCCCTGAAAAGCAAGCCTGTGAACCCTCACCGCATCCTGATTGGTGAAGAATATCGAGGGACCCCGGCAGAAAAAGCTCCAGAAAGGTTTTAAAGTCTGAAAGTAAATTTTTGACCAAGGCCTACCGCGAGTGGTATTTGAGCAGGGCACCATCAAGGTCGGCCTGAAACTGTGATTGTGTCCCAGTTCACGATTGCTTATTGAGTACAAACAGTCCTGGCACATAAGGAGCACACATCAATCAGGCTCTCATTTGCACACACAAACTACTTATGTTAAAAAGGAAGGGTAAACAAGCACTGACACTACCATTTGGTCTGGATTTAAAGCAATTGTGTGGTAATATGAAGAATTACAAATGCATAGCAAAGGAATGGTTATGTATTTGTGTGGAAGCAAAAACTGTAGCATAATACTGGTGAAGGTTAAAAGGTCAGGTGACAGTTGCATGGTTAAGGCAGACCTCAACATCCAAGTAGGCTAATGACTGCCTCCTCCCATAATATTATCTAGTTATCAAAGACACTTTAATAGCATTACAATATCATATGTGTGTGCGCCCCTGAAAGTTACATTTCAGGCAACTGGATAAATAAACAAAACGAGCACAGCTGTGTGGAGGGCAAGCACTTTCTTGTGGAAGCACCCAACTTCTGCCCAATCAAAACATGTACTACGGGCTCCTAACACGTGGGTGGAACGAAAGTCTCTCTCTAGTGATGTTCACATAATTGTCTGGTGACAGATGTCAAGTCAGACCAAAGGGTTATAGAAAAACAGAACTCTGATATCAAAAGAAAGGACATTAGATGAACTTCTGTGGTGGAGACAAACTCTGCCTTCAGCTCATACTCTCAGATCTCTTGGCAGCATGCAACCCATGCGACTGTATTTTCAGTCTGTACAATTGCTAGTCTGTAGTTTGAGAAATTACACCAATAGTGTCCTTCTTTGTCAGTGACGTAGTCAGACTGTGAGTCTCCAAAGAGATCTGTAAAAGGTCTCCCATTGCTGAAAAACAGCTCTCCATGGGTTCGGTATTTATTCTCTGCTTGTGCGTCATTAATATGTAAAATTAGTGTGAGAGACCAATTGGACTTTAAAATTTCTAATCTGACTTTCAAGCTAAATTTAACTAATACAATGACATGTATTAAATAAGAAAAGGTGTTTTGATTGATTCCGTTGGAAGGCTTTTCACTCTGCATCTCTTCCATGGCTATTTAATGCAGTCAAATACATTCATTCTTTATTAATATGCAAAATTCCTGTGATATCCGATTACATTGCAAAATTACATTTTTCTTCTTTTAAACAAAATATTGTAAGATAAAGCTTTTAACTAATACAATTAAATAATTCAAGTGAAAATGTAATAAAACATGTTTTGATTGGTGCCGTAGAGACCTTGTCCACTTGTCAGGTTGCTGTGGAAGTGCACACCTGCAGGAAGTGTTGTGTAGCCTGGATATGAAACAGTAAAGAACTAACGGGTTACCTATTGTTAATCTTTTATTACCTTTAGAATAGTCCTCTTCAGAGTCCAGGCGATATGAGGGGCGGCCCCCTGGACAAATCACAGTCCTTTCCTATCCCATTACAAGATAGATTTGCTTTCAAAAGAAACAGATAGTTTTGGTGTACCAGTGTTAAAAGCAGCAATTAAGTAATTGTTGTAAATATATTCCCCATGAGAAGCCTATCATTGTGCCTGTTGTGTCTTTTCTGCTTGGGTGCATCCTCACAACATACCGCTTTGACAAGAAAGACATCTCACAGCAATGGCACACATCAGTTTTGCATTTCATGCAAGACATTTTCTGTTCAAACCAGTATCCTGCAGGTGAAAATTACTTGAAAAAGTGTGATCAGTAGAACACAAAAAAATGCACAAAATCCAACAATCAGGAATTGCGTGAGATTTTGCTTGCATACATTGAATTTTGTACAAACTGATGTCAGGGCAATCCGGAGTAGGATAATTCCTACTCCCAGCTGAATGTCTACTATGATAATGGCATGTTCTGATTTCAAGGTAACAGTATAGTATTTGACTTCTTTATGCATATATCAGATAGACTGGAGGCACCGAATTAGCATCCAGGAGGTTGCAAAGGCTTAATAATATATGATCATGAACAAAAAATCAGGGTAAAAAGCTTGCTAGACATAACTCTGCTGATCCAACAAAGGCAAACCAGTCTTGGGTTGCTTGTTCTCAGGGTTAAGCGAGGACCTGGCCTGGTTCTTCGGGCTGGACTGATCTTATTGGAGCAGGACCAAGTCTGATGTCCATAATGCTGGGTCTACTCTGAGGTGTTCTTTGACATATTTATGAGTCCTATTCATTTGTGTTCGAATTAGACATTTTAAATAACAAATTAATATTTCCCTAAAAAAGGATTAACTTGGGGGCGTGGCTTGGCAGCCAAGCATGGCTGACTTGTCTTGGTAGAGCTCCGTCGGCCTGAGCCCATAACTGACAACATCCATCATTTATCCTGACCCCAGCGGTACATTGGACTGAGCAGCAATACGCAAAGATGCTGCCACCCACATCGGGACCAAAATTTGCTGTGGAGTGGTCTCTGGTCGCGGTCCAACGGGTGTGCGACAGCAGCCTGGGAGGAGATGTCATGGAGCACGAAGCAGGCCGCGGACATGTACGCCTGCCGAGACTACGCAGGACTGCAGTGGCGGGGACCAACTGCCAGGCTGTGTGTGTGCCCGTGTGGCAGAGGCGGGTATGCGACTCCCGGCTAGGGGGCCACTTTAAGACCAGCGCGGCAGGAGCTCACCCCCACCAGAGGGCTAAGAAAACGGTAAGACCCCGGGCCAGGCAGGTCCTGCTGGTGGGCATGACCGAGGATCCCCCGGACTCGATTTACCTGGGGTGCCCTATAGGCGGACCTCTCTCTCCCCTCTTCCTGCTCCTCCTCGGCAACGTTGTGACTAAAGCTCTCTAAATCGTCACCAGGCTGAGATGAGGCTTGATCCCGGGAGAGTAGGCCCTGGATCGGACCGGGACCCCTGTCAGCACAGAGGCGAGTTGGCGGTGAGCTCGGCCCCAGTGCGGATTATTAGCCCAGCGTGGCACCCCCTCCCCCTGCTTTGCTGCTGCACAAGGTGGTGCTGGGGGTTCATTGGAGCTCCTGAGGGGTGCGCTGGAGTGGCATAGGGATTGTCCTGGATAGCCACATTAACGGCGCTGTGCCGCCATCCATGACACATTGGGGGTGGCCCAATTTGGGTTGAAGACTAGGTGAAGCCCGTCCTTAGTGATCCTGAGTGCATGAACTCGGGGTGGGCTACTGGGCCAGGGGTCTGCCGAGTCTGGTCCCATTAGGGGGTCTACTTGGCTGTCCTCCCCGGGCTGCGGAAGCAGCCGGGCAAGGCCTGGTGAGGCTTGCTGTCAGGGTGTCCAGAATCCGTGAGGCCTGGCCTGGAGTCCTGCCCCTGCCCGGATAGGGGAGCCACCTGCAGCACGGTGGGCCTCGCATAGAAGACCCTTGCCCGTGATACACAAGCCAGAAGCACCGCGGTGGCAGGGTCTGGCCTATCTCTCTTCGGTGTATTCTCTCCTTCTCCTATTTCAGCATGTCTCTTCCTCCAACAATGGGCAAGGATAAACAGGGAGCGGCTGCCTCCAAGCAAAGTACGTTGGACCACTATACCACTACAGGTCCAAGGAACAAGAGCGTTGTGGGTCCGTCCAGAGACAAAGATGCCCTACTTGCGGATATTAATCAATTGAGGACTGCGCTGGAAGCCCAGATCGGGGCGGTCGGATCCGATGTGTCCTTTCTCCACCAAGACCTCCGCAAGGCTGTAGACAGGATCACGGAGGCAGAAACCAGGGTCTCCATAGTGGAGGACACAGTGACGACACTTCAGGAGAAGGTTAACAAACTAACAGTCGTAACAAAAGAGTTGGCCTTGCGGGTTGAAGACGCCAAAAGCAAGGCTCGGCGCAACAACTAACGCCTGGTTGGTTTTCCGGAAAAATGCGAGGGCAAGTCCATGAACAACTTTCTAACTGGTTGGCTTAAATCCCTACTGCCATCCAATTCTATGTCCCCTTGCTTTGTGATCGAGAGGGCTCACCGTGCCCTTACCAGAAAGCCACCTCCCGGAGAACGTCCAAGGCCCGTGATTGCCAGGCTCCTCAATTATGCAGACCGAGATGCCATTCTTCTATTTGACCAGACTTATAAAGACAAAATGGTCTTTAACTCTCACCCAATTATGGTATTCCCAGACTATACCAGATTGGTTCAGCAACAGCGCCAATCCTTTGTGGCTGCAAAAACGCAGACTTTGGGAACTAAATCTGTCCTATATGATGTTGTTCCCCGTCAAAATGAAGGTAATCTTTAACTCCAAGACGCTCTTTTTTTGACTCTCCCGAGGAGGTACGAAAGGGCGCATGTCAAACAAAATAGGACCCACCTTCAGATTCTGAGTCCTCACAGGAGTTGAAAAATAGAGGCACGTCGAGACAGCGACACAGATCCCACTCCAACTAGAGAATCCACGAGCAGTCTGAAGCCACTGAGTGATTTTGGCACTGACAGTCACATAGTTCAATGCCCTGAACATCCTGTGTTATGTTACGTAATGTTGGGACGGGTGGGTTCTTTTGGGGGGACTGCTTAGATCTTCACGTTTGGGGCCTGAGTTTTCAGCCCGTTTTTCTCCGCCGCTGCTGCCCTCGCGGCCCCTCCCCCCCAGCATGACCAGTGTGACCGGCCCAATCCACCTCCCCTCCCTGATCCTGCCTCCCAGCTGTCCAGCCCTCCCCGACCCCTACTTAATGGCGGCTGCGCCGTCGGGGCACCAAAGACAAGCTTGTCTGCGCCCGCCCGCAACCCGACTGTGACCAGTGCCAGGAACCCTGGATCTCTGCACCGCCAACGCTACGACCCAGCAGCACTCCACGCTCTCAACCCAGGCCACAACAACAACTGCAAGCTAGCAGCACCAGCCGACACCCACGGACCCTTCAGCTGTCACCGCTGCTGGCACACCTGCAGCACCGCCATGACCACTGACCCAGCTCAATCTGCCCGCAACAACACAACCGAACTGAAGACCCTGCAATGCATCCTCCTCAATGTCTGATCCCTTCACAAACACGCCACTGAAATCTGGGACCTCCTCGACAGCACTACCCCAGACGTAGCATTCTTTACCGAAACCTGGACCAACACCACCTCGGGACCGGACATTGCCATTGCCATTCCCCAAGTATACAAGATCTCCAGGAAGGAACGCCCCACCTGCCCGGGAGGAGGAATCGCCATCGTCCAGAAATCCACCCTCCGCCTGAGCACACCAACTCCCCGGCGGGCCGACAGACCTGATGGAACACCTTCACTTCAAGATACTGGCCAGCCCTACCGCCATCCTCCGAGGGACCCTCATCTACCGACCCCCTGGACTTTTTACCAACTCCATCACGGACATCATCACCCCGCATGCCATCGCGTCCACCAACTACACTCTACTGGGAGACCTCAACTTCCACCTCGACAACCAACTGGACCCCAGAACGACATCCCTCCTGGACAACCTCCACAACATTGGACTCCACCAGATCGTGACCGAACCGATGCACTCAGCAGGACACACCCTCGACCCCCTCTTCACAACAGGAAACCCCATCACCTTCAGCCACACCACCGAACTCCCATGGACTAACCATCGATGCGTCCACTTCACCTTCAGAACTCCCACCATCCACAGACACCAGCACCTGCTCCCACGAAGAAACTGGACCAGAATCACCGACGACCAGCTAACCCATCACTCAGCAACTCCACCCCAACCATAGCGGAAAATGACAATGCCAACACCGCAGCCCGAACCATGCACAGATGGATCTCCGATAGCGCCAACACCATAGCCCCCCTTAAGAAAAACAACAGCACCCACGCCAAGAAAGCTAGATGGTTCACCACCGAACTTCGAGAGTCCAGATGCACTTGCCGCTGCCTCGAAAAGGCCTGGAGCAACACCAAATCCACAGAAGCCCACAACAACTTCAGAGCCGCCACCAACGCTCACCACCAACTCATCAGAAAAACGAGGAAAAAAGCGATTGAAGACAGAATCTCCACTCATGCACACAACAGCAAAGAACTCTACAATATCATCAAGGAGTTTGCCCAACCCACCAGCGAGTCCACCGACATCCCTCCCTCACAAGACCTCTGCGAAAAACTCAGCACATTTTTCCACCACAAAATCAAGAGCATCTACGACAACTTCGACGAAGACACACACTGAACCCTCACCAACCACCCCGACATCCTGAAGCCAACGATCGACAACTGGACAGCCCTCACCACCGAAGACACACTGAAGACGATTAAGTCAATCCACTCCGGGGCCCCCACGGACCCCTGCCCCCACCACATTTTCAACAGAGCCGCCGACACAATCACACCCATGCTCTGCCACACCATCAACCGCTCCCTGGCAACCGCCTTGTTCCCTGACGACTGGAAACACGCTGAGATCAACCCCCTCCTGAAGAAACCCTCGGCGGACCCCAACGACCTCAAAAACTACAGACCCATCTCCTTGCTCCCATTCCCAGCGAAAGTCATCGAGAAACCCATCAACAGCCAACTCGCCACATTCATCGAAGAGCACAACATCCTCGACTCCTCCCAATCCGGCTTCAGAAAAAACCACAGTACGGGAACCACCCTCCTCGCCACAACAGACGACATCTGTACCTTACTGGACAAAGGAGAAACAGCAGCCCTCATCCTCCTCGACCTCTCAGCGGCGTTCAACACAGTCTCTCACCGCACCCTAATATGCAGACTCCATGACGCAGGGATCCAAGACAAGTCCCTTGACTGGATCCGCTCCTTCCTCTCCGGCAGAACGCTGCGGGTCAGACTCCGTCCCCGCCCAGCATTGCCGGATGGAAAAAGGCAATAGACAGATGTATGACTGCTGAAACTGTGGTTTTTCAGGCGAGAGGGTGACCACAGAAACACAGGAAGATCTGGACCAGTTGGGTCGCTTACAGAGGTATCGATCTGCCCCCACTATCACAGTCAGCCTCCCATGTTCCCATCGAACAATTGGTGGGTAGCAACTCACCTGTTTAGTCCAATGACTTTGACTATCTGTGGCTGGGTAGATATGTATAATGTGCATGTAAGGAACTCTAGGTGTGTTCGGTGTTGTTTGAGGTATTTTTGGTCTGTTGTTCTGCAGGCTATATGGGTTTTGTATGATGTACCTTCATACTATATACCACGCACATTATTTGTACTATCTTTTCTGGGCCTCGCCCATTTGGTACCTTGGAAAATCAATAAAAATGTGTTGTTAAAAAAAACGGATGATGTTAAACAGATTTAGTATATATTCTTGGTATATTAACAAAAATTCATATTTTTGTGGTTATACTTTTTCCTCAGCAATTTTCTTTTTCTGCTCTGATATTATATTTTTTCGATATTGAAGTGAATATTTCTTGGAATTCATTCATTTAAAATATTGGAATTATTAAATATAAAGAAAAATAATAAGAATGAAATACATACATCAGTTTTGGAAAGCACTCTTTTAATCTCCTGTTGTCGAACAAAGTGCATTACAGTGGTTCACTAATAACAATGCATCATTTAAAAATAGCGTGTGAAATTGATTGCCCTGAGGCTTCAATCTTCATATGCTTCTCAACAAGACGAATTCTTATTTTGAAAGTTCCTGAGTGGATGAAGTGAATGGACATCTTTAGAAGAACAGTCATGCTCAGCATCCAGTCTATCAGCATTTTGTTATTCTACTAACATAAACAGGAGACCTTCCTAGAAAGAACAGCCAGTAAACTGGAGGGAGCCAGGAGACCATAAGGATTAACTGAGAGCCTGCCTCTGTTGACAGGTAAAGGAAGCCCCAAATGCCTGGGCTAGACACTGCCTGCTTGCATGCACCATTATGGAGTCAGACACATTTTCAGTACATGCATCAGAATAATGTATCAAGTTTTTCTGCATGAGCCACTGAATGGGCAAAGTTGTGGTATGAGTCCCAGGCGTCAGCCTAGACAAACCAGTACACAGGGGTATTTTTTGCAGGGGTGCATGCTGGGTATGCTACTTCAATGAGTGGCATACTGTTCAAACCATTGTGCCATTGGTCCTCCAGAGAACATGAGGGGCACCTGAGCAAAAAAGTAAAGATCTGCCATGAACATCAGAGTTTACCGCACTTACTATGCATATCATCTGTTCAAAGGATCAGGAATCCAGAGAACTCCCACAAAGCTTGGCACATGGTACCCTGGAGCAATCCGCCAAGTCTGAAGAAAGACAGTCAGAGCAACAACCAGGTGAAAGAAAAGCATACAGCCAAGCCTGCAAAAAGGTTCCTTCTCAGAAAGATGTGTTCAACACTCATTCTATAGATCATTCCACAGACAGGTTCCCTTACAATGGAAGAGGAAAACAAACCATGCCCTCATGAGACTGGAACCCATCGTCCTTTGAAGGTTGCGGGCATGGTGTCTTACTTACATAGTACTGGACATATAACAAAATGATCCAGAGCACCACACAGGTATAGTAATTCAGGTCTGCCTATCTTGCAGATCCAACTTTAATTTTCAAGCGTTTAGATGCAAAATTTGTTGACACGCAGGTCAATCATTGAAATCAGAGTTGACACATGTTTCTTCGTAATGAAGATTTTTTCATGGCTGTTAAATAAAATTAAGGATTAATACAATCTATTATATTACATATATAACTGCTGTTTAACATGGCATTTTAAATTCCAAATGTGTGTTTCAAATTTATATCCTGACGTCACACCGAATTGCCAACTGGTGTCCATACAGTGTTGTTGCCAAACGTAAACTGCTGGTAAGAGTACATGATTCATGTGTTCTAGAGAAAGGTCCCAATTATAAAACAGAAAAAATAAGAAAGAGTGATAAACCACCATGTGGTGTCATCCCAGGAAATACATGCGCCTGTATATTAACTGCTACTAGTGGGCCTAAAGCACTCATTGTGCCAGACACTAACGCAGCACTTTAAAACATGCCTCAGGCCTGCCATTGCAACCTGTAGTACATTTGTAAACGGACATTTTGGCCTGGCTATACAAAGCTTTAGTCAGACCTAAACCTTCCTTTTTAATACTTATAAGTCATCCCTAATATAGACACTAACGGCTCATAGGGCAGGGTGACTGGTATTTAAAAAGTAGCACCTGTGGGTATATGTTTTATATGTTCTGGTCGTGGTTTAGTGTTGTGAGTCTTAATACTCCCATTGGCTAACACTGGGTTACCTTATTAGATCTAATAAGGAATAACTGTAGATTGGGAGTAGATAGACATATGTTGTTTAGACTCAAATTAATTGAAATTTAAAACCCTCTTTAATGCTAAAGTTACATTTGAAGTCACAATTCTGAAAATGCCACTTTTAGAAAGTTGGCATATTTTTGTCTTAAACATTTGTGCCTCATGTCAAGTGTCCTGGGTCACATGACTCTGAATGGCTCTGCTGTTGAGGTTTTTTGTATTCCTTCCAGACGGTGACACAAAGAGGACTAGCAGTGGGCAGGATGGGCCATCCTGCCATGATGATGAGGGCGGAGCTGTGCCCTGTCCTACTTATACTTTAAAGGGTTTGTCTTCAGTACACACAAAGAAACTTAACAACAGCCTTTCTTCATCCCAGACAGTTTGGAGTGGAAGGGAAGAACTTTCCAAACAGAATGTCCTCCTCACACACAAAGGCAGGCATCAGGTAGAAATATTGGTCACCCTGAACCACTATTCTGTACACTTGTGGACCTGTGGAAGATTCAGAAGAAGAACTGCCCTGCTGCCAGAATGCCTGCCTCACTGCCCTACTCCCTGAAGAAGAAGGACTGGACCTGTTGCTTAAACCCGGGCCACCAGAGTGACTCCAAGGGCTGGTAGCTGGCCTCCTCTGTGAGCTAAAGGGCCATACCATATTCCTGAGGCCTTGAAACCTACTGCTGGACTCTACTTGAGTAAATCCTAACTCCCCAGGTGGTGCCTCCCAGGTCATAGACCCTTGGTGTGGTGCTGGAGAGGCCCTCTATGACCAGAATGGTGGGATTGACTTTGCTGCAGCTCCTGTAATGTTCTTCTCCACACCTGAAAATCCTCTTCAGTGGGACTTACTGGCAGCAGTATCCAACCTCGTGGACCCCTCTTCAGCTACAAGCTGTAGCCTCATCCTGCTGGGTGAATCCGAGTTCCAGAAAGACTTCTACCTCCCTAAGTAGAAATCTTCACCAGGCTCAACGATGATCAGCACCTCATCAAGGACCTCCTCTGCCAACAAATCCAGCTTTTCCTGCCTGAAGCGTTTCCCACCATTGTCGATTGCTAATCCAGTGGTTTACCATCGTTGACCTACTCTTGGCTACAACCTGCTTCCTTGCCCAGATGAAACTCTACCTTTTGAAGGTAAGCAAGTGCGAGGCAAATACACCCCTTGTATGTGACCTATGCTCAATCGCTGTCGGCCTTAACATTTGACCTTCCCTGGTCTCGCGTTTTGATACCCATAATAGGTGCTTTGATTTTTTAGATGCTAAATTTCCTTTAAAACATTTTAAAATAATAACCCCGGTTCTACTGCTTGGATCTAATTTGCTTTGGTGTCATTTTGTTTTTGTATATTGACCCTGTTTTTCTAATTTGATTTGGAATTTGTGTGTTGTGCTTTCACTTTATTACTGTTTGTGTGCTACATAAATATTTTACACATTGTCTCTAAGTTCAGCCTGACTGTTTTTGTGGCAAGCTACCAGAGGTTTAGGCACAGGCTAATTTAGTAACATTTGTGGTTCACCCTGGCAAGGAATGTGGTTGTTGCCTAGTGGGGCCTCCTCCCCTCTCAACCAATAACCACATTTCTTACAATAGGGTAGACATCCATGCTCAAATTTGTCCCTATGTCACGAACCTCAATGCAAGTGCTGAAGTGACACTTACAGAGCCACACAAATTGAGATTTGCATGGCTTTGCTTCACTTTTCTGCCTCAGAGTAACTCAACACAACACATTGTACTGCCTTGCGTTACCCTGCATCAGATAGGCATTGCATGGGTGGAGCATCAGCGTTCTCATGCATCGACCCATGTATTTTGAAGAAAACACAAAATTACTAAAGGTTGTAAATCGGGGTTTCCACCAAAATAGTGTGCCTACCTGAGAGAGGGGCAAAATGGTGAAAGATCATTGTTTCTCATTGTTACGTTCTATTTTCATGAGTTCTGGAATCTGCAACTCACATAGGGAAAGGAATGTGTCTCTAAGGAATGTATTTCTGCGTGAAGGTATCCACATCTGCACAAAAACAATTCTGCCAGTAGCACAGACACCTTTTCACCATGGCACAAGGGTGTCTGCTTTAGTGCAAACCTGTGTGAAGTGCACCCGCACTATGAGATTGCAGAAGTGCTCCACATCTTAGTTGATATGGTGCACTCCTGCTCTCTCTCTCCTTCACACAATGTAGTGCAGCAAGTTGTGCAATTGGGAAATCCCCTCAAAGTGATTGTGTGCAATTCAACTTATGTATACCAATAATTGTACCCAGGTTAAACTTGGTCAAAACACCAACTTGACAGAAAACAATAGCCATAAAAAGAGGCCTGAAGCAAGGCTGTGTCTTGACACCTGTACTATTCAATCTGTTTCTGGCGGATCTTAGTGCTCATGTGGAAACATCTAATTCTCACCCACCAACACTGGCAACCAGGAAAGTAGCCTCACTACAATATGCTGATGATCTTGTCCTTATGAATGTAACTGGAATGGGCTTACAGAGACTACTCAACCAATTAAACACCTATTGTATCAAGAATGAAATGCTATTAATTTCACAAAAACACGGGTAGTGATTTTTGGCAGAAAAATAAAAAAGAAAGGCAGCTGGTCATTGGGGGGAAATCAATTTCCCGAGCTACGTCATACAAATACCTCAGCGTATGGCTACAAGATTGGCAGTCCCACAACTTACATCAGAGCGTACTAAAACCAAGAATTGCTTCCCTAATCTCAGCTTTCCAGCAAATACACAGAAATTACAAAGCCTCACCTTTCAGCCACTACTCATTGCAATACAAGTTAAGTTCATTCCAACTCTCTGCTATGGTACTGAGGCTTTTCTGGGCAAGTTTGAGCCTTTTTTCAATTTAGCACAAAATAAGGTTTTTAGACTTTTATTTCAGCTTCCCCAGAGTACATCTTTCTCTCAGATTCGACTAGAATTCGGGCTAATAAATCAAAAACTAGCACAAACAGGTGTACTGATCAAATACATGTCAATAATAAGATCCTCTGATGAAAACACATTGCGAGCTCTGATATGAAATGAAATTCAAAATAACATGCATCAAAATTCGATCAAATGGGCCCGAGCTCTTAACATAGCATTAGAAGGCTGAAAGCCAAAGAGCTATGGGACATGGCACTTCGGCACGACTCTTTTGAAAAAGTCATTAATAAGCAAACGAGGAGGCTGTCATGGTTCGAAGATAAAGAAGAGTTCAGAAACACAAGGCACGCCTGGATCACGATTGACACTTACAGGGAGCCCCATCCCTAGAAATACCTTACGGCACTACTTAGATCATTTTACAAAAGCAAGCTACTGCAGTTACATCTTAGTTTATGCCAATCATTAGAATATATCCCCAAATGGCAACCTCAACCTTTGAACATAAAGTGCAGACTTTGCCTATTACATGAAGAAAGCTTGGCTCACATTTTATCAATCTGCCCGATCCTATTAACGGAAAGAACAATTTTACTGAAAAGATTTTTTACTATGTATGGTATTAGATCATGCCTGCTCACTTTACTATTCTGTGTGAAAGGGTAGTCCCGACAAATAATAGCCGCTTTCATAAAATTCCATCTTAAAGCAGAACAGCTACTGACCGCAAAACGTCTGATGAACGCTACATAAAGATGGCACCATAGTGATTTCATCGAACAGAGTATAATATGATCTTTTGTGATGCTTAAATGAAATTGTTAAAAAATGATTCACAATACATTAATACACTTTTTAATGTTTTTATCTGTGCAATATATTATGTTTTTTATTAACTGAAATAAAATTACCTTACCTTACCTTTGTTACCTTGCCGAGTCCAATGAAGGTTAGTAAATCTGGGCCAAATGTTGGAGCAACAAGTCATGGGAGCACCAAAGGCATCACTGTAGATACAAACGCTTCTCATCATTGGTGTGCTCCATTCTTTTGTGCAGGAGATACCCACTCTTTTGCAGATGGTAGATGTGTGATCTACCCATTGGCTGATATCTGGAATGTCGCTGGATAGTTTGCAATAGTTCCATTTCCGAGGAAGCCCGACCTGGTCATTCAGCCACATCCTTAAAGCAGTGGACTATCACCTGCTGAATATTAATGGTTCTTTTTCTAAGACCCCTGTAGCAGTTGGCTATTTGTCAAAAAATGTTATATAACTTTGCATGTGCATAAGAGCTTGGAAATATTTATTTTGATTGGTGCTTTACTTATGGATGCCAACACATAAAGATCATATGGCCGTTGTCAATTTAGCATTGCTATTGGTGACAGATACTACAACCTTACTACCAATGTCCTTAATAGCATCCAAATACCTTGTTTGGACCTTTAACATTAAGTGTTCAATGCATAAGACTTCTTGTCTACGGGTGGCTGTTGCTCCTGACATGAAGTGTTGCAATTTAATCTGGAGCTCCTAGGCACTAATATTTGTTTGGTAAGTCTTTGTAACTGCAAAGCACCCCTGGAAAATTGGCATGGTGAGTTGAGGAATGGGAGATGATGTAAATTAGAAGGACATCTGTGACACATTGTTCTTAGTGGTGTATATGAATTGGCAGCATAGTTTAAGTTGGCAAAGCACAGGTGTCAGAAGCTCGCTACTTTTCTTTCTCAACAACCTCAGATGTAATAGGGTTAATATCTGCTGTTGAAGGATTAAATAATCAGTTAATAAATGTCATATTAAGTGTATTTTTAATAATAGTTTGTTATTTTATATTTAGAAATCGAGTATTAATTTTTGTTTTATATAAGACTACCCTTAATGTTACTCAAAACTTAAATATATTGTTCCCGTACACTTAGAATAGGTAACAAGGGTGTATTTTTCTCAAAACCTTCGTACAGTGTACTGTTGTACGGTTTCCACTTTTCAGTAGGAACTCTGCCTCTGTTGGACAACATTAACTTTGGGATCGGGTCAGACTGATTCAATGCACTCCCTCAGGATATGTTGTCCCACAGCCCAGCAAGCTCACTGTTCCTCTGTATCCTGAGGAGGTGCATAGAATCAGTCTGGCCCAATTGCAATGTTTATGTTGTTCAACAAAAGCACAGTTCTTAGTGAAAAGTGGAAACCGTATTACATGGCATCCCACCCTAGGCGCCATTTTGTACTGTTTCCACTTTTCAGTAGGAACTATACATTTGTTGGACAACATAAATGTTGGGATGGGGCCAGATTGATTCTATGCACCCCCTCAGGATATGCTGGCCTATAGACCAGCTAGCTCATAGTGCCACCATAAGTGTCCCTAAACCTAGTAAGGTAACAAATGGTCTGGGCAACCTCATAACATGATGACCCTGATACCCCAGGAATCGTGGAAACAGATCTAGAACCTTTTCGCTCAGTCACTCGGTTAGTCATAGCGAGATATAAAAGAAGTACACAAAGGGACATTTTCAATATTTATTGAACCATCATGATTATTGTATAAAATATATGCGCTGCTATGATCATTAGACAGAAGCAGATAAAAGTGATTAGCAGTATAAGGACAGTGTACAGAATGAACAATTCCACCATTGTGCTAAAAATGTGTGACTGGAAGGTTAGTTGTCCTTTAGGCTTTTGTGGCTACAGACACCTTGTAGCAGAAGAATTCTTACAGATTCTTGCTCAATTGATGAAAGGGCATGGTACACATCTATTAAAGAACTAAGGTTGTTGGTTCTGCACTATGTGGAAAATCACCTGGGGTATGATTTAAAAAACATGTCTCCATCTAAGCTGAACTTAATTGTGCAAAAACAAAACTTTGCCAAAGCTAATTTCTAATCCTGATTCACTGAATCTGGTCTAGCAGGATTTTCCTTATATTAATGCAGTGATCCAGCCATTATTGCAAATGTAGTATTAAAGGATGACATGTGAACGTGTCTGGGTGGATCAACTTATAAAGGTGGGTGTTTAACCACAAAACCCCAAGCAGTAGATTTGCAAACATTTGTTGCAACGCAATGCATCAAGACAACTTGCTGCGCAGCGTCAAATGGAGAGAACAGAAATGAGCCATATTTACTAAATATTCCTGCTCGCTCACTGTGCTGATTCACTGGGGGCTACCTAATGTTGCAAGGGTGCCTGAGTTACAAACATGATTGTTTTTGTGCAGGATGGGAAGCCTTCCTGCACAAAAACAATCCTCCAAGCATTTTCCAGAATGCAGCACACATAGAAAGAGGAAATAATAGGGAGAAATAAACATATTTCTCCACGTTACGCCTCTGTTGGGATGGTGTTGCATTTTTACGCATTCCCAGGTTTATTACCTTTAGTAAATCTGGGATTGTGCAAAAATCCATAGGTGGATGAATGAGACCGCCCGCACTCCACCCATGGAACGCCTTCCCAACGTAAGGTGGATTTGCGTGTCTTAGTAAATCTCATCGAAGCCCTTGTGTTGTTTTCCATCACCTTTCGTTATGCAAGGGCAATGGAACAACTTCGTTAATCTGGCACTAAGTGTGAGGGCATTTATGTGCTCCTTGAAGGTAAATATCCTCCAGTGAAGCTCACGCAAATGTATTCCACTCAAAGGCAAAAGTAAAGGTGTGTCTAGCACGGAACATTTAATGAGGTTGTTTAGGAGGGAATTCTCCACAATAAAAAAGAAAACAAAAATTGAACTCACTGTGGAAAAAGTCAATTTGAGTGTGATTTAACCAGGCCGAATGTTTCACTTGATTTAAGATCGGCATGCAGCAATGTTCTGAAGGTGATTTCTGAAACAGCTCTGTCAGTGCTGAAAGACGCACTATAGATATCCCATGGGCCTCTGACTAATCCAATGAAATTCCGAAATGTATTCCAATGGTAGGAGTAATCTAATTGGAGCAAATATCCGAGCCATGAGGCAGAGCTTTGTGAACAGGGCCCTTCGACTTTACTGGTGGCCTCAGGGACTCTGCGAGAATAATTCTAATTTTTGTTCTCAAACGATCCTGGATAAACAAATCCCTACCATTACAAATGTGCAAGTACAGTGCGATCGAAGTAAATAAAAGATATACACAGGTTAATTCAGCAACGAAATTGAACATTAATGGTATTACCTTTAGAACTTGTTCTCAGATTCTGAGTAAAAAATAAAGGGTTCGCTGTAGTTTCATTCATACAAAATGAATGCGCATTTAAACTAATAAAACAATATTTGAAAAAAATCGTCATAATATTTCCCTTGTGATAAAGCCTTAACTTCATTTAGAAATCAACAACAGCCGTGAGTAATGATTGCTGTGAAGCGGGGGGCAGGTCCCTGGGATTTGACTGAGAATGGGGTCGTCGGCATATCATCGCCGACCAGACGGCCAGGGTACCTCCCTCCGGGGAGGATAACATCAAACCAAGGGGCAGATTTACAAGAAAGTGACGCATCTGTAGAGATGCGTCACTTTGCCTGCGCCACCATGCAAAACCCTTGTGTCATCATGGACCATGGCGCAAAGATTGACAGATGCGTCAGAAATTCTGAAGCATCTGTTGATGGAAAAGTCACGCATTGCCGGAGTTGTGTCGCAAGCACGGCGCAACTCCAGCAATGCTTGTTGCGGCCTATTCCTAATACACTGCGCCACTCCTTATGCCTGCTTCAAGCAGGCGTAAGTTTTGACGCAGTGGCGTCCTAAAAGTCACGCAGTGAAATCTTGCAGATTTCACTGCGTCACTTTTACGAGGCTTTCCTGTGCAGGGACGCCAACCTTGCATACATTATACCTTTTTCACTCAAATACATTATACCTGACGCAGGTATAATGTCACGCAGGGCTTTACAACGTGACGCATCTCCCTAGATGCGTCACGTTGTAAATGGGCCGCAACGTTTACGCTGCCGATGCGTCACAAAAGTGACGCAACAACAGCGCAAAAGTGACGCAAGGGGCTTGTAAATCTGCCCCCAAGTGTCCGAGGCTGAACGCTGTGATGCAAACACATGGGCTGAAAACTGTCCTTTGAGGTAATGAGCGCTGGAAAGGACATGCGTGGAATGCCAGAGTGAAACAACCCTCGCAGCTAACACGAGCCCTGTGGTTGGCTTGTATAACACAAGGGCAGCGTTGTGATTTGTTGCCACACGTGGAGAGAAGTGTCCCAAATCAGTGCTAGGAAGTGCAATGTTATTATTACTCACAGCATACAGGTGCTTGTGTGCATGCATCATAAGAGGCAACACAGAGACAAATGTTGCCCATTGCTTGAAATACAGTCACTAAAATGACCAGTGAAGGTGTCTAATGAATGTGATGCAAAGGCAGTCTTACAGCAGCCGAAGCAAAGGGTGGAGAAAACAAGCATTGCAAATGCAATAGGTCGTGCATTTGCTTTTGTTAGAGCTATTGGCGTTGTAAATGGCGTTGTAAATATCTAAAGCTATCCTGTACTGCACGATCATTAGAAGTAAACTTCTGTGAGTGGCCAAACAGCCATTCTCTGACAGAGCATGAAAAATAGCCGTATTAGTGATAACATGCGACATGAACGGACACACTGAACAAAAATATTGAACGTCTTTGGAATTATAAACTACTTAATTAAGACAGTTCTAATGACGTACTGTACATGATACACAATACACACTGCAATGTCATTGTATTAGTGAAATTATTTAAGTTGTTTGGTAGTACCCGGAGACGTGTTGGCGTGGAACATACAGCGCAGTTTATAGTTGAATAAATGCGAAGGTTTAACATTGTACTAACGCTGCAAACAATAGAACGTGCGCTGAACAGATCTGTGCATCAAAATATAACACACGGATTGTATGGGGCAATTTACACAGGCTGGAAAAGGAGGCCAAGGTCACAAAAAACGTTAACACAACGAACACCAGATAATGCTAACAGAGAAGCACATTTAAAAGGAGGCTTATAGTAATGCCCGTACTCCGGCTCATCAGCGACGCAATGTGTGCACGGAGCGTGCGCCTTGAAACATTGCACCAAGGCGCTGTACGAATCACTGAAAACTGGAAAACTCAGCCCCTTGGTGGTGGTGCTGCTGGCAACCTGACACGATACACAAAGCATTCTTCAGCCACATCAGCAACAAACAGCGCTCTCCCCCACCCACACATACGCTGTCTACAGAGGCCTTCGCTTGGACTGAAGAATCCAGCTCTGATTCTAGCAATCATTTCATCTTCCTTGAGGCGCTCTACCCTGATGCTTAAGTCGCCTCAAAAATTCCATTTGAAGGGTTGGTGTTTATTAATACAGCCCTCAGAATCACCCCAATCACCAAAACCTGACATTGCCGCTGACCGCGGCCCCCGCAGGGGGCCGCTAGAGCGGTCGGCACCCTAGTGTCACCTGGGCACCGGTCACCCCTCTCCGCCCCCCCCCTCCCGGGGGGCAGGGACTCCGGCCTGTGCCCCCCTCCTCTTTCCTGCCCGGAAGTGACGCGAGGCGTTCTCTTGTTGCCTCGCAGGCCTCACCGCCTAGACACCGCATTCGCAGGAGCGTCGTTCGGGTCGTCGTGGTCCTCAAAAACCTGGTGAGTCTTGATGCACCCCACCCCCGCCCCGGCCCTGTCCCTGGGCAGTACCAGGTGAACGGGGCCCCTGTGGCACGGATTGCCACGGGCGTGGGGGGGCACGAGCCCTAGACTAGTTTGGCAGTATAGAGTGCGGCGTTAGCGGGGAGCAGCTCGAGGCCTGGCGTAGCATTTAATTAAGTAATTCGCATTGTGGCAATGTCACGGGGGTTGGGAGATCTTTTGTCGTTCCCTGGAGCTTAAGCTCATGGGTTCTATTCTCCTTTCCATCCTGATGCACGGGGGGGGGAAGGCTCGAAATCCTACTTTACCCCCTCTCCCCCCCCCCCCCCCCTTTAGGCGGCCGGCGCACTTGTTTGGGGTCCCGGCGCCGGCTCAGCCCCGGGCGATTCTGGGCAAAGCACCCAATCCCCCCCCGGCACCTCACAGGGAGGCATGTGTCCATGACACAGTAACCGGTGCTCGTGGAAGGGCCCGATGCCTGCGGGGCAAGTTCACGCACGGCTTGGGGCAGGGGTGGCGGGGCACACGGCTGCAGGCCCACCCCCTTCGTCACGGGGGCTGGGCCTAACACAACCTCGGTGCCAGTTTGGCTCAAATGAATCGACTGTGCTTACATCTACATCAGTCTCGCGCATGCTGGGTTCTGTAATGCAAATTAATTGTGCATCTATGTTTTATCTACCGGCCCTAACAGGGGTCCAGCCACAAGGGTATTGCCGGGGGGCCTACTCCACCCCCAGCCCCGGCCTGCTCCCCGCCGATCTCCTCCAGTGCCGGGGGTCTGGGGGCCGGAAGCGGTCAGTGGTCGGGGCGGGTTGGGGGGGGTCCCACGGGCAGCAAGGACCCAGCTGGCCAGCCTGCGGCATCAACCTTGATGGTTGGGCCTCGGGACCCATGGCCTTCCCACCCCTCGCTATTGGGTGTTTGTTATAACAGAGAGGATGTGGTCCGTCGGTTGCGCTGCCGCCTCTGGTGTGGGAAACCACGGTTCGAGTCTTGAGGTCGCGTCCACATCCTGTGATTCTGAGCAAATTACTTAAGCTTCCCGCACCTGAATGTGTAATGTAAATACGGTGCCATGCAAAGCGCTCCAATACTTTCGGGTCGAGTTTGCGCTATTGATACCCCGGATAGCATTTGGCGTCACGATGATGTTTTAAAAAAAAAGAAAACTGCCATCACGCGGATTTAGCGTGTGTGGCCCTTGCGACGGGCATTTATGTGCACAGACAGGTCTCCGCTCCTCCGGCCGACAAAGAAGAGAAAGGCCGTCTACGGGGCGGAAACGCTGACATCACAGCGCTCCTTGGAGCTCCTTCCATCTCACTGCGCGGTGCACTGTGCGCCCGCGCCACAGGGCTGGGCACTGCCCCCTGGCCCACCATGACTCAGGGCGCGTTGCACCCATTGTCCTACACAGCGACCCGTTGCCCTCTAAGGATGGCAGGCACCTTCACCACAGGCCCCGCTGTGCACTTACGTGTCGGGGAGAGGAGTTGGCCTAACGGCTAGGGCGGTTGACCTCGAACCCGGGGAACTGGGTTCGAGTCTTGGCAATGACGCTGAATAACCGGTGATTCTGGGCGAATCACCAATAAAACTGGTGCTATGTAAAGCGCTCTGATACCCTATTTTCCTGTGCCAGCGCCCTTGGGGTGTCAGCGTCTTTGTGGCACGATTTATCCTGGGAACTGGAATCAATTGGGTCTGGTGTTTCCCAAGCTCAAATATAGATGAGGTGATAGTTCCACCTATATGTGAAGAGCCGACAGTGGGCTCCAGAAAAACGGCCGAACCCTCAAGTGCAAGAAGTCACCCCTAAAGCAGGCGCGCGCTCGGAGTCCAGACGGGGAGGGGCTTGACCTTGGCGGATGGGTGAAGAACGGGTATGTTGTAAAGGTTCCCGGACAGAGTAATCCGTCCAGTGGGGAGCGGCGTTGCAAATAAGACTTTTCGGGAAGAAGGGTAGCACCGCGGCCAGGTTGATGGAGGCTTGAATCGGGGGGTCAGGTTCGATCCACGGCACCGGCGGCGGTCAACCCAGCACCATGTGTCTCTGGGCAAGAGATTGCTTAATTTTCCTGACAAGCCGCCAGCGCGGGATGCCTTCGTGTATCTGCTTGCGCTTTACAAAATACTAGATTTCCCTTTTTGCGGCCCACAGCCTCTGACCGCCATAGTCCTCCGGGAGCCGTCTTTTGGAGGCAAGATCGAGTTGGGCCGGGGGGAGGGGACAACAGGTAGGGCAAGCGCTGCGACCGGGGCCACACTGCCACTGCGGGGGCCTTCGGTTCGAGTTCGCTCTATGAAGGATGCAACAATGAAGGAGTCTTGCTGTTGCGGGGCTCATTTCATCCCGTTGATTTCCTGGTCACCCCCCTTTTGCGAATGCAGGCACGGTGCTCAGGCTGGCGCTCCAGTGCAGTGGGTCGAGACCGCGCTGTATAAATGTGCAGGACATTTGCGGTCTGGCTGATTTCGCTTTGGAGCCTTCGGTTCGCATGGACATGCCACCCTGAATGCGCCCGATCTCGTCCGATCTCTGAAGCTAAGCAGAGCTAAGCTAGTTCTTGGATGGGAGACCGCCTGGGAATACCAGGTGTTGTAGGCATTTCCAATACCTGCGGGTCGAGTCGCGCTATATAAATATGCAGCAATTAAAAAAAATAAAAAAAAATCTTGCTTCGGCGAGTCGCACGGGCGGTGTTCCCAGGACCCAGCTTTGCGAGTACGAACTCCCGGAGCTGCCCCGGTCCACTGGTCTTCGGTTAATAAGCTTTCATGGTGGCAGCTCCAGGGTTTTCAATTTCTGTTAGGTTCAGAGATAGCTCTCCACCAGCCAGGTCACATGACTGCGGATTAGGCGTAGGCAGGTAAAGAAAGCACCTTATTTTAGTTAGCTCCAGATACCACCGGGGAAAGGTATTCAATTAGTCAGAAGTGGAAAGGTGAAGGTTTTGTTCCCACTAGCACAGCAGCTTTTTATGCATGGGTGCTGTCATTCGCCAGGCTAGGAGGTTAGCTTCTCTATTTCAGAACAAGTGTCGAGTATGTTATTCCCTGTCCTCTCATCCAAGTACGGGCCAACTCCTTGGCAGGTTGGGATACTGTAGCAAAAGAGTTATGGGACACATAGGCTGGGTAAGGGACGTACTCAAGATCAGTTTTCATGCCCAGGGCCTGCCTGCATTGCCACTGGTTAACAGCCCTTTAGTGGGAAGTATAATTGCACTCACCCTGGTAGTTACAACCCAAAGAAAGGCGCTGCGAATCGCTGAGCGGCAGCCGGCCCGAGGGCCTTATTCTAACATCGGCTGGCACCAAATGGACGATTACCAGGCACTTGGGTGGGGCATCCCTCTGCAACCATGGGTAGGTTTGGATCACCCCCGTAAGACATAATTACCCGCGCTTTAGCCAGGACAGCAGGCGGGTGGTGGTCGTGCCATCTAACAGGGGTGCTGCGGCGTACCCGTCTGTCCCCCACAGGCTCGCCTGCCCCCCCCGGGTTCTCCTACTAGGGGCTGAAGATTGGAAGGGGCACCTCCTGTCTCCGTATCACTAACACGGGGATAGTCAACGCAGGGGTAGATATACCATGAAGTGCATGTTTACTACTTTGGTTTTCCATAAGTTTTGGGGCTCAAACTCGGTTGGAGCTTTAAATACTCAGTCCTTAGGAAGCACCTAGCATTCCGCCAATCCAAGTAAGGGCAGTTGGCGATAGATAAGTAACAGCAAGGCGGTTAACAGACACCAGCTGGTCAGTGACAGCGGGCCCCGGGGGCACCCGCGCTTCACCACCACAGAGAGGCAACCAGTCGGGTACCAGGGGGTACGCACAAGTGAGGACGGAGTGCTTCTCGAGGTTCTCATGACAAGACGGTTTGTGGTAGCACACTAAGCTGATGGTTTAAGGTCATCTGGGCCGCAATTACACAGCCCAGTAGGAGCACTTCATCTGGGGGGAGCCAGGCCCATGTAGATGTCACGCCTGGGGGGAATGCGGGGCTCCCTAAGGTTCCCATGACCTAGGCGGTGCGTGGCATCTCCTGCAGCAAATGTTAGGCACCATAGTACAGACAGTGCCGCCCTGTATTGAATCAGACAGTCTCCATGTGGGTATGCCTAGGGAACTCCACCAGAAGGAGCTGAGCGGCGAAATTACCAGCAGGGAGAAGGGTTGCAGGGCAAGTGCTGGGGCAGCCTGGCTCATTGTCGCAGGACGCCTAGTCATGGACATTCCTGCACGCCTTCATTTGGCATGCACAGGGACCGTTCATAGTTAAGTATAATCCTCCTTGCCTTAAGCCAGAGTAGGCAGGAGGGTCGGGGAGTAGTCACCTAGCGAGTGGGGGCTGTCCCTTAGATGGGCACGCTGGTGTTCAGACACACTCGGCGCTAGTAGGACGGCAGCTAGGTGAGAGCAGTAAATAGATGGGGCTTTGTGAGCCTGGGAGACGGCATCGCCCCCGCCCAGACTTGGCTCGGGGCTGAGGCAACTCAAGCAGTGGAACTTTCCCTCATGGGGGTGGATAGTCCTTGGCACAACTTCCCAGGCCTAACTGGTCTTTTGTTTCATCAGACACTATCTGACCCTCGCTAGCGTCAAGGGCTTTGGATATAGATGGGGCTATCCATAACCAGAGGGATGGTTCTTTTTCATCTAGATTGCAGGATGCTCCAGACAGGAGAGGGCCAGGTAAGACTATAGCTGCTTTGGTGGGGGGCTCTGGCGGCGACCTCCAGAGCTGTGGCGGAGTTACAGGGCGATCTGGAAGCAGGCCGGTACCAAGGGTACCTCTGCGCGGCACCATAGGGGGTGCCAGAGCCAGATCCGAGGAGCCTCAGGGGAGGGTCCCGGAAGCCGTGTCGGCACCCCGATAGTCCTTCGGGCGGTTGTGGGCCTGAACAACCGGGGGTTTGCTATGCTACGCTCCGCCCCAGGAAGGGGCGTGAGTAGAAGGTACCAACGGTCACGTGATCCTGGAAGAGAATCACTTGGACGGCAGAAAGGCGGGGTTCGCCCCAGTGCTGCCCGGCTCATCAGGCGGGCAGGCGGCCCAGTTGGTTGCCTGCCCTTGGATCGCCCGTAAGATAATCCACCTATTACATAACGTGTATGTAATAAACCTGCAGCATTTTGTACCCAATTATTTGCGTGGAAAACAGCCCCTGACCTGTGAAGTACTCGGGTGCGGCTGTGTGTGCGCCGGGGAGCTGTCGCAGCCGGGCTGACACATACGACGGGGGGGGGGGCGGGGTCTGAAGTCCTTTGAGCCCAATGGGTGTTGCACGCCTAGTCACCCCAATGGAGGCATTGAAGTGGGCAGCAATACTATGACCCCTTTTCTGAAAATGGAAATGATTCAACATTGTGTGTCCTTGAGTCATCAGAAAATGGGGAACAAAATTCAGAAGAGCTGCTAAAAGGAGACCTCAAAAAATGTATTGTCTGGGGCCCGGAAAACGTCTAAGATGATACTGCCCTAACTGTGCTGAAGGCCTTTTAGCAGCAGTGCTGGCCCTCGATGTCTGAGCACCATATGCCTACAGATAGTGGTTCATATCGGACTGCAGGCCTCATATCCTTGGAGAAACCCGGCGCTGTTTCAAAGCTGTAAGCTCTAGTCTCATGGGCACAGCTCCCTACAGTGATGAAGCGCTTCTAGCCGCCCTGGGTCTCTGAGCAGCGTGAGTCTGCCCATCGGGTTCATATCAGACGCAGGCCTCATTCCCTTAGACTTAGAGATTCCCTAAGCTTTCTCAGAGCTGTAGTATACAGCGCCCTACAGTGATGAAGCGCTTCTAGCCGCTCTGAGCAGCATGAGTCTGCCCATCGGGTTCATATCAGACGCAGGCCTCATTCCCTTAGACTTAGAGAGACCCTAAGCTTTCTCAGAGCGGTAGTATACAACGCCCTACAGTGATGAAGCGCTTCTAGCCGCCCTGGATCTCTGAGCAGCATGAGTCTGCCCATCGGGTTCATATCAGACACAGGCCTCGTTTCCTTAGGCTTAGTGAGACCCTAAGCTTTCTCAGAGCTGTAGTCTACAGCGCCCTACAGTGATGAAGCGCTTCTAGCTGCCCTGCGGGCACAATTTTTGAACAGCACGTGCCCTGCCTACTGCAGGCATCGTATCCTAAGAGAGATCCTGCGGGGTCTCGTCTCAAACCTGTAGGCTTTATTCGGTACAGCGCCTACAATACTGAAGCTCTTTTATCAACAGTGCCCGTACCTTGATCTGATGAGAGGGGCAAGCGCGGCTGCTAATATTTCGGATGTAAATTTAAAAAAATACTATTTGGGTGAGCTGCGCGCCTGCCGCCATTTAAAACAAGCATTGGCATAGCCAATAGGTCTCGCCTTTGGGACCTTATAAGTGTTTAGGCATGCAACAGTTGCATAACTTAATACTTATAAGGTCCCAAAAGCGAGACCTATTGGCTATGCCAAGCGGCCGCGAAAGTGAAAGTGATCGCGATCACGATCAAACATCAAAGCGGCAGTGCGGCCGTGAAACCGAAAGTAATGGCGGTAAAGTGCGGCGCGCGCGCCCGCGCACATGCACTGTGGCTCTAGGCTGGCCTGGTAGCACTTTTTGGAGCCCTCTCAATAAGTCTCGCCAGACCAGCGCATGCGCTAGGTCAGGCGAGACCTAAAAAAGCAGGGCCACCATTATTTAGCATATAAATAAGCAAGAAGAAAACCATACGAGTGCGAACTAAATAAATAAATGAAGGGCCAAGGGGATTACTGCTTGATGCTGTTTGGGAGGTGAGAGGGATGTTCTCTGTAGGCTGGGCAGGCATAAAGGGACAAAAAAGAGTGCTTAACAACTAATTAAAGGAAACCGTATAACGCCGCAAGTAAATGATCCAGTCCGGGTGGGCGGGGCCAAAAGTCGACAGGGCGGTAACAAGGAGGGACTAAGAAGCCTCCTTTTCAATCAGAAGCCAGCCTTTAGCATAGAGGATGACGCTACCCAATCAAAAACATGGGCGGGGCTTCAAGTCCCCTTCGGAAAGCGTATGGATGACAAAAAGCCCTCGCAGAGCGAGGAGCGCATGCGCGCTCCAGCACTAGGTCTGCGAGACCTAAAAATATGGAGGCTGGTACAAACAAGCATTGGAAATGTCAATCGTTGTAGTTTTCTAGAGTGAGAAGTCCCCAAGCTTCAATAACATATAAAACTGACAGCCTGGGCAGTATGTGAAAAGGTATGTAACGTACATAACAGGTACTGGGTAGGTGGTCGCTGTAGCAGCCCAAGTATCACACACACATGCGCACACACACACATACTCTGGGGGAGATTTACTAAGATTGTGTGCCATGTTTGCGTCACAAAAGTGACACAAATCGGCGCAAAATCTTTTATTTCCAATTTACTTTCCAGCGCTAAACTTGTTTAGCACTGGAAATAATGGAAAAGTAACAAGTAATTACTTTGCGCCTTGGGGGCATACCAAGGGTGGAGCATGGGCGTTCCAATGCAACCACTCAAGGTTTCTCATGCTAAACCCAATTTCCTAAGTAAAGTAGATTGGTTTTAGCGTGAAAAAAACTGCGCAATTTTCAAGTAGGCCCAAGGAAGAAGAAATGCTTTAACCCGTTGCGTGCTCATGACGAGCTCAGCTTGTCATGAGTCACAGTGGAGCTGTGCTCATGACGAGCTGAGCTCGTCATAACGGCTGTGGCCCGCCCACGCGCGATTAATTCCCCACCTGTGTGGGAGAATTATTCAGTGGGCGGGGAGCCATGATGAGCTTAGCCAGTCACAAGCACAGCGGTGCCGCACCCCCCCCCCCGCACTGTGGGGGAATTACCCCCGCAGGGAAGGGGTTAATTTCTCCTTCCGTTTCTGACTTTTCTTGTGTTCCGAACTGTACAGCACACATACAAAGTGGGAAAAGGTTTGAAGTGAGTCTCAGCATAGTATTTTTTACTGGAAGGCTAACCTTTCAGTACAAAACCGATGCTAGACTCATAGAGACACCCTTGCACCATGGCGCAATGGTGTCTCCTTGGTGCATGGCAGCTGACTTCAGTGCCGGCGCTAGTGAGAGGGGAGGAGCGTGCCTTATTTTAGTAAATAGGTCGCTCTCCTCCTCTCTCCTTTTCACATAGCGCAGCGCAGCATTTGTGGCTGCTGCAGTGCACTTTGTGAAAAGTAGGTAAATCTCACCATCTCTCTCTTTTCTTTCCTTCTCTCTCTGAATGAGTGTGTTTGTGGGGGCCGTAAAAGTGTGATCTGAGCGCTGGATGATGTGGGCCGATGTTTGTTGTTATGAGGGAAGTTTCTGGTGGGAAGATGAGGGTGGTGAAGAGAGAGAACGATGAGGTAGAAAGAGGAGGCAGAGAGAGGTATGTAAAGTGGTGTGAGAAGAGTGAGTTGGCAAAAGTAAAGTGAGGCATGGTAGTGTGTGAGGAATGTAGAGTCGTGCTGGACATGTTCTAGTGTCTCAGCAGACACTTAGTTGGTCAGCCACTCCCTCGTGGGAGTGGAAACACATGCAACCCACACCCAACCATCATAGGCATCACGAGTGATGTGACCCGCTAATGAAAGGGCCTGGGTGCACCTGCTTGTGGCCAGTTCCAGTACCATAGTCACTGTGTCTGCGTGTATTATTTGCAAGTGTGTGGGTCTAAAGCCCACTATTTTACAATGGTGACAAACAGTCAACCCCCACGTGTGTGCTGTCAGCCACTGCATGTTTCGTCGTGGGGGAGTAATGGTTACCCGAGTCTACAACACTCCCGCACCTGCTGAGAGCGTGACGGCTCATTGAAAGAAAGGAAAACCCTCTCCTAGCCATGAAAGAGGAAAGGAGAGGGAAGGGACTGTTTGTCTATACCAGTCCAATGCCCCCGCTGCTGTCCGCCTGCTGAGGGACTGGGCAGCACAATAAGGAGAAATGGACACAGAGAAAGGAAAGTGCTCTGGAACCCCCTGGAGGTGAGGCACAGCCCCAGCATCAAGCCTGGCACAGAGCACCCCTGAGCGAGGCTGAGAAACCGGTCAGAGCAGACCTTGCCCACCAACAAGGGAGAAGAGCACAGTGGGGAAAAGGTGACACCCAAACGCTTTATCGCGTGCTATAGACGTGCTACCTCACCACCCGATACCAGCCGTGGCCTTGCCTGTTACAGCTGGGTAAGTCCAGTGCCACACCTGCCTGTAGTGATCACAAACAGTGCAGTCATTGATTTGTGTCTCCACCCCCCGCATGGCCTGTAGTTAGTGGGCGACTGCCGTCAGTAGCCCAGCATGATGTAAGCCAGAGATCTGTCTCATAATAGGCCGCTCCCTGCCCTGATGTAGATGCCTGTCTTTGGAGCGCCATGCGTGCAAGACCCTTCACCCACCGGGAAGCGACACTCCCCTCGTGTAATAGAAAAGGCACAGATTAAAGAAATGGAAGAGCTGTTTAGAGTGGAGCTGAAGTGCCACTTACTGGGGAAACTTGTGGGAGGCAAACATGACCCAATGTGAAGTCAACTGTACTGCAGATGAGCCCCAGCTAAGAAAAGTACAGCCAAGGTAGTGAAATTAGAGGCAGCCAAACCCCCAGATTCCAGGCCTAACAAAAGGCAGAGCATTTGAAGAAAAGGAGGAACACTGCAAAGCAATAGTGGTTATCGAGGGCGAAGAGAGAAACCTGCAATGGTTCAGGCAGCAGGCAAGGAGACAATTCAACACTGATCAAAGTGCTGTCTCAGCGTGGAGGTAGTGGTGTCCCTCAGGACACACTGGTTGCCCACTGCCCATAACGAGGGAGTTCTAAGATGTCCTTGCTTAGTTGCCCACAAGTGAGGCTGCCATGTGCCCAAATAGCAAGCAGTAGAGGAACGAGAAACCCACAGCACTTTAGAGACTCCACTCCTAGCAGATATCTCAAAAGACTGTTCAGTGAGCACCACACACCCCTATTGGCTGCCTGTCATTGGCGGGGAGAGACTGATAATCCCCACAAAGAGCGCCAAAAACCCAAAGGTACCCTGCCAAGTGAAGAGTCACATCATCAAGCAAGACCCAGCAAACGTAAAAGGACTAAAAACAACCAAGCCACATAAAGGCACAAGAAGAACGTGCGCTGCACGTGCAACCCACAGTGGCTGTGAATGAATGAATGAAAATAAATTTATAATGCGCAAACTCAGTCCAAAGGGCATCAAGGCGCCTAACATAATATATTGAATCACCATGCACTGCTTAGTAATAGGCTTTCCCAAAATACCAGGGGGCAGATTTATGAGCCCCTTGCGCCACTTTTGCGTCACTTTTAACATGGGAAAAGTGACGCAAAAGTGGCGCATGGGGCTCAAAAATCTGCCCCCAGGTCTTCAAAGCTCTCTTAAAGAGGGGCAAGGATGATAGAGCCTTGAGTTCAAAGGGGAGAGCATTCCATAGTCGAGGGGCCACTGATGCAAAGGCTCTACCTCCCCATCTTGTCTTTTTAATGAAGGGGATAACAAGGAGGTTCTGTTGAGAAGATCTGAGACATCTGCTGGGTGCATAGTTGGAAAGCAGAGATCCCAGTCCGTCGGCAGGTCCTGCTGTAAGGGCCTTATGGACTAGGCAGATAATTTTAAAAGAGATGCGTTGCTCAATGGGAAGCCAATGGAGATTCTTCCTAGCTAATGTGGCAGAGGCAGAACAAGGAAGGTCCAGAACAAATCTCGCTGCTGCATTCTGTGTTACTTGCAGACGAAGTAACAATCCCTTGTTAATCTCAGTGTATAGCGCATTGCAATAATCTAAGCGAGATCCAACCAATGCTACGACTGTTTGTTTTCTTGCCTGCGGGGATAAGTAGTGAGCTATTCTACGGAGGATTTTTAGAGCTCCCCAGCAGGTAGCTACAGTTCTATTAATCTGTAGATTCATGGCCAGCTCAACGTCAAAGATAACCCCCAAGTTTCTTGCCGACTGTGAAGGGGTTGGACAGGTTCCCAGTGATGACGGCCACCATTCACTCGACCAGGCATCCCTGTCCTTTCCGAAAATCAGCACCTCGGTCTTATCACCATTCAGCCTCAAGGAATTGAAGGTCATCCAATCGGCAACCGATTGCATGCAACTCCTGAAGCTGAACGATGTGGTGCTGACAGACCGTGACAGGGACACCATGATCTGAGTGTCGTCTGCATACGACACTACCTCCATCCCCTGAGATCTGACTAGTCTAGCAAGTGGGGCCACATAGATGTTGAATAGGGTCGGACTTAGAGCCGACCCTTGTGGCACCCCAAATTGCAGAGACTTTACCGGGAGAGGTATTTGCCCATTTTAACCCTCTGCTCCCTAAGCTCTAAGAAGGAGGATAGAAGGTTAAGGGCGGGCCCATCCACCCCCAGCTCCCTCAGTCGAGATGTTAAGACTGAGGGAGAAAGGGTGTCGAATACAGCGGTCAGATCCAGTAAGACGAGCATCGTGGTCTGTCCTTTGTCTACATTCATCCTAATGTTGTTGGTCACAACAGTGAGTGCAGACTCTGTGCTGTGAAGCTTTCTAAAACCATGTTGAGTCTGATCAAGGAATCCAGAGGAGTCCAGGAATGCAGAAAGATGATGGTTCAGGTGCATCTCAAGCATTTTGGCTGGGGCAGGTAGAAGAGAAATTGGTCTAAAATGTTTTAGCACTGCAGGATCCAGAGAGGGTTTCTTCAGTAGCGGCCTGACGATAGCCCTCTTCCAAACCGAGGGAAATACACTGCGCTGTAGAGCACCATTCATAACCTCCAAGATGTAAGGAAGGAGGGTGTCCCTGCATTCCTTCAAAGTTTTAAGCGGACAATGGATCCAAGGGAGAGGAGGACTTAGTCCTATTCAGGAGGAGGTTAAGATTTTCCAGAGTGACAAGAGGGAAATTGATAAGGGTCTTGTCAGGATCCTTTGACCATGTTTCTAAAATTGACAGATCCGTGGCTATATGTGTTCCCAGCCGCTTCCTCTGTATTTCCAATTGCATGGAAATATCTACAATTTTCGTGTGAAAGAAGCTGGAGATGCTGTCACAGAGCTCCTGAGAGCCTATTATAGGATCAGGTGTCTGTAGTGAGCAGAGGGAATCTACGATTTTGAAAAGTTCCCTCGATGATGACAAGGATGTAGTAATGTTGGAGAAGTGGTCTTGTTTGGTTTTGATAACTGAGGTCTTACAGATTTTTAGGGAGCTTTTATACAGCTCTCTATCCTTAGTGTCCCATGTCCTCCTCCACTGTCTTTCCTGTCTTCTACATCCTTGTCTCATGAGCCTAAGTTGCTCCCCAAACCACGGGGCAGAGGGTTTACGCCTCGCAGCATACCTAGGGATGGCCGGAGCTAAAGCATCCACCGCCCCATAAATGCAGTTGGCTAGTTCCGTGGCTGCCTTCTCTGGGTCTGAAGTCAGGGAAAAAGTTCCGAAAAACGGGGCCAGGGATTCATTAGAGATATTTTTGTAGTTTCGTTTACATTCTCTTGAAGAGGACTCCTTCCTAGGAAACTGTTTACTAGAGGTGGTAAGTATGATAGGTACTGCTAGGTGATCAGTCCAAACTAGCTGCTCCGGTGGGCCTGTCATGATCCGGGAGTCATTAGAGAAAATTGCGTCCAACGTATGACCTGCTCTGTGTGTGGGTTCCCTGACCAGCTGTGTGAAACCGCAAACCTCTAGAGGATCAATCAAGGATATAGTATCTTTAGATGTGATATCGTCTAGATGAAAGTTGAAGTCCCCTAATATGGTGAAGTGCGGTTTGCCTGCGTAAGGTTCTAATAATCTAAACAGGTCACTGCTGAACTGTGATCTCAGCCCAGGGGGCCTATACATCAGAATCCCAGAGAATGACGAGGATGGTGATGATGAAATACAGAAATGAAGGGCCTCAAAGGGGTCTGATGTTTTTGACAGAGCATTAGTTCTACACGTGAGATGGGACCGGTAAAGAATAGCTAGGCCGCCACCTCTACGTTTAACTCTGTCTAATCTCTGTAAGGCATAGTTTTCTGGGATGGCTAGGAGGAGATCATGTCCCGATGTATCTGTAGCCCAAGTCTCCGTGATAAACACCCATGCTGGATTCCTAGCTGTCACGAAATCGTGAAAGTAGATGTTGTTTTTAATGATGGAACGGGCGTTGATCAAACAGCCTTTCTCAGCAGTGTCCTCATTAAACAAATGGCAGGGAGACTGAACATTATTAGTAAGATCAGGGATAGTAGATGAGTTAGACCTACATATACCACATAAATATCCTTCCCGGAGAGCTTCCGGGGTATGTCTATGATGGCAAGGGAGCGAGCTAGGTTTCATAGCTAGCAAATCCTGGATGGTATATGAGTGGGTTACCTTGGAGGAAAGCTCTAAGTTCCCCTTAATCAGCCCGTCCTGCAGCCCGTCATCTGCGTGGACGGGCGCAGACCGGCGCGACGCTGCGCACGTGCGCTGTGCGCACGCATGCTAAACTCCTAAATAGTGTGTGGCAGAGAACCGGCGTCAGCACTAGAACGCTACCCCCAGAGGCGTCTAGGGAGCGTCACGAACACACAACCAAGATGGCGGTCGGGGGAGAGAGCAGCGCAAAATCACCCAAATGGTGAGTCTTGTATGTTTCGTTTTTTTTTTAAGGTGCAAGCAGTGCGGACATAGGGGGCAGAGTGAAGCAGTGCAATACGGTCACAAAATTTTTAAAAAGCAGAATGCTCTAACACAAGTTAAAAATTTCTCAAAAGAGCGAGCAGCGATAATACTAGAGCAGCAGCAATGGTATAATGATTCTGTCTGACGCCATCGCAAGCAAGGAAATTGCACCACCCACCCTCATTGGTGAATGGACATCACTGCATGCTAGAAAATGGGCACGCCAGAAGAGGGCGTCCAAGAAGAGCACTGAGCGCACGAGGTTAGAGGTGTGCAGAAGTTTGCACCAGAAAGCCTGACTGCATGGACATGAGCCTGGGAGAGAGAGACCTCTCCACAGAGAAGAAGCAATGCTGAATGCAGCAGGGAGAGTTTCTACATCTCTACTGCACTAGCGAAGCCCCCAGTGAGCCAAAGACAGCACAGAGTCTCCTCCCTCACACTGCCTCAAGACAGAGTCGCCTGTGGCCCCAGGCATGCAAGAGTAGAGTCACATACTCCAAGTGGCAAGCGTCCACCGCAGTATGTGCACTGAAGACACGCGACACGTGGCTGGACGTCACATCGCGTTGCAAGCTATGAGCACGTCACACAAAGTGACTGACCCCGCCAGGCATGCCTGAAAGGAGGCAGGAACAGGTGCCACAACTGCGCAGGCTTGAGGTGCAAGCAGGTCACCCTCGAGTGAAGAAGGCAACCTGCCATCATGGTAGAGGGGCACCGCAATGACCCTTGAGGAAGGGATCAGGCCGGCAAGAGGTCAGCATAAAGAAGAGTGACAATCCTGTCACCAGGAAGAACCGGACGACCACAGGTGCACCAGAGAGACCGAGGAAAGAAGAATGAAGACTTGCACCGCCACAAGAGAAGAGCGCACCTGGAGAGACCAGACAGCCACCAAGGTGGACCGATGTCCCTGGAGACAACTCAATGGGAGAACCAAACTTAAGCTGCAGCTAGCTCAAACGGCATCTCTCTCCAACTCCTTCCAGTGCGACCGTCCATTCCCTAGCATCGACATGCTAAATCGAATGGCATCACTGCTCTTGACTGCAGATGCCATGGGTGAAGAACAGCCTCAGCAAGAGGAAGATACGTGACTGTGAAGTCCCTCCAGACATCGTCTCTCCCAGCAAGTCTCCACCACCTGTTATCCAGGTTAAATGGCAATCACAACATCACTGCCATGTGCATCACCTCATCCTACCAAGGAGCAACATCATCATCGGGGTGGAGCTTTGCACCTGCAGAAGAACCAAGAGACCGAGGCACCCCCATCGAAGTGAGAGATCAAGTGTCCTGGGGCTATCCAACAGTCCATGTGCCCCTGTGTCCTGTTGGCAAGCCCACCAACCATTAAGTCACCCACCTGGGTGGTTGCCCGAACAACATCATCAGATCCTGTGAGTGTTCCTTCAGTGGCCCCCAGGCAGCCCACAAGCAGCCCTGTACAGTCCACACAGTTTTGTGGCAGCCCCGGACAAGGGCCTCAAGGACATTCCTGCACCCAGGGATCCTCACATGAGAGATGGTCAGGAAGCACCTCCACCGACAAGGTACGGGGAGGAACTGCGGCTTCAGAGGATAACGTCCTGAACATCATCGACGCATACCAGCCCTGGCAGATTGGTCTTCGTAGTGCCCAGACACCTCAAGCAAAGACTCTGCAGCAGGACTGCACCAACGCTCCTGATGCACCATAGTTTAGTTGAAAGACACAAACAGCATCGCCGCCAGAACACACAAGTTCATCCAGCAGTGTGTAGAGGACCTTGATCTGACAGACAGGCTGGCAAGGAATCCGGACTCCATCGATGCACCGTTTGTGCTCAGTAGACTCCGGTTAAATTGTGGACATGTGCCGAGATGCTCCGGTGCTCCCAGCTGCACCTGTCCACTGTCGTCTCACGGACTGCCTCACAGGACCAAGAGACTGTGTGGTGTCCTATGTGAATAGTTTGTTTCCAGAGGATGCACTTTGTTTTATTTTGAATAAATTTTGGGAGGAATGTAGAGTGGTGCTGGACACGTTCTAATGTCTCAGCAGACACTTAGTTGGTCAGCCACTCCCACTTGTGGGAGTGGACACACATTCACCGCACACCCATCCATCACAGTCGTCATGAGTGACGTAACCCGGCTAATAAAAGGGCCCGGGTGCACATGCTCATGGCCAGTTCTAGTACCATAGTCACTGTTTCTGCGTGTATTATTTGCAAGTATGTGGGCCTAAAGCTCACTACAGGCAGGAGGCTGAGCAAGCAAAGTGTAGCTAAAGAAACTGGTGAAGCAGAATGGAAGGTGAGATAGAGAGGATCCCGACACTGATCTAAAAAATCATAAAACAGATTACAGGATTAATGTGTCACTCCAAAGGACTCAATGCCTGTAACTTCCAGGTCGTTAGTATCTTTGTTGAGAGACCCTGTTGTAATCTATAGGTTATACGTTTCAACTGTTGTAAAATAGTTCGGTTAATCATATTCCAGCTGCTTACAGTTACATTTAATCTGTGTGGCATATGTTTGATTCCTTGCTTGTTTTAATTCAATGTTGCCGTTTTCGAAGGTTGATCCAATTCAGTTGGCACTAATTGAAACCCCATTGTATGCTGTATACATGATCTTTGCGCATAGAATGATATTCCCACATACAGTTTGAGCACACTTGGGCATAGAATTACTGATATTTCCCACAACATAGTGCAGTGTCAAAACGAGCTGTGTTGTGTTGTGTGAAAGGGAAAACACAGTGCAGTGCCATATCTACAAAGACTGACCTGCTGTGGGTGTCATCGAGTTCGCTGGCACACAAACAGACCAGCTTGTGCAATGTATAGTTGTGCACCATGACACAGAGACGAGTGTGAAATGCCTACTATGGGATTGGTACAGTAAGCATACATTTCCAGTAAATATTCTTATGCATAGACAAACACAGAAGTTTCCAATGCATTCGATGGATGCATTGTGCACATGAGCATCTGCTTATGTGCACAGCAGCAGACATGCAGTGTGTTGATTTCTGTGAGAAATCAACATATTGCCTGCACCAGCTGCAAGTAGGCATTCATTCAGTTTTTAGAAAAATTGGTTTAGACTTTGCTCAACATCCATACGTGTTTACACCGATCAACCCCCAGTAACACTTCCTTATCACAAAGTGGTATTTATTTTTCTGGTGAGAAAAGTGGAGATGCCACTGTGCGCCACTTTGAGTGATGCTAGTGCCAACACAAAACCTCCACATTCAGACCTTCAAAATGTAAAAAACTGTTTTTTTCTTGATTCATCCCTGGCAATTTGTGAAGTGACACAGGAAGTTTAGTTTTGTTCCCTCAGTAGACAACTGAGTCTGGAAGCAGTGTCCAGCCCTGCTGTCTTAAATAAAGTAAAACATTTGGAGCCAGGTATCTTTATGGTTGAAAAAGGTGCCTTTAATTCACCCACATCCTCCCTGAAAGCTCCATCTGAGCATGGTAGAGCACACACTCTGTAAATTGAATTTCACTTACTTTTAAACACGGACTTAGGGCCTGTAACGGAAGGTTACCGTCAGACATACCTCCAAAATGTACCTTCCACAGGGGAAATATAACATCAAACCTCGATTACATTTTGGTCCCATTGGCATTATGGGCAAAGTTAAGTGACTTTCGTATATTGCTAAGAGAGGATAGTGACCATAATGCTCTGGAGCTTGAGCTTCTTTGCGCGGGTCTTGAACCCTTGAAAGGGAATGGAGAGTCTCCAGATGCTGGGTTACTTCTTTCTAACAATAGGTGAAGAATAAAATGGGAGACGATACTAACGAAGCAAGGGTTGCTCCCCAAGTTGTACGCCTTAGTTACCCCCTTGTTAGAGAAGGCTCAAGTCTTAAATAGCGGCACCAGTATGATAGATTTATTCACGGAGCTGGGTGAGCTACATGCAGATCTCACCACATCTGTGTTAGAAATTCTAACTAGTAATCCCCGTAGGGCCCGTGTGACTACTATTGGTCCCCTCTGGTACAATTCCACCTGTAGGAAGGCCAAAAGTGACCTCTTATTTCTAATAAAGAACGGACATGACCGGGACGAAATTAGTGAGCAAAGGAAGGCATACAAATTCTTAATTAAAAATGCAAAGCTAGAATGGGAACAGGAAAAGTGGGAGAAATTAACAAAACATTTTGCGTGCAGAGACTCAAGGAAATTTTGGCGCTGTGTAAACACAGGCTCAGAAGAGCTGGTCCCTGCGGTCGAACCCAACATTTCAGCTAAATCCTGGCCGGACCATTTCCAGTCCCTATATATGCCATCAGAGGGGACGGTGATCGATCCTGTCCCGGCAAAAACAAGTATATCCTTGAGTTCGTCACTATCCCTCTCACTCAAAGAAGTTAAAGTAGCCATTATGGGTTTGGCGTCAGGAAAGGCACCGGGTTTGGATGGCCTACCGGGAGACCTGTTTAAACAGGAACCTGAAGTATGGGCACCATATTTTGTGTTTTTATTTAATTCTATTCTTAAGGGCATGAAGCTTCCTGATACTTGGCTGGGAGCAGAGATCGTCCCAATTTTCAAAAAGGGTTTGCCTCTGCTCCCAGCCAACTACAGACCAAATAGTCTCATAGACGTCTCCCAAAAATTATTTGGGAGACTGATTCTCAATCACTTACAAGAGTGGATGGACGAATCAAACATCTTGAGCACATATCAGGCTGGCTTTAGGAGGAAAGTCTCCACCATTGATCAGATTTTTAGATTAAATTGCATTCATTGGAAAACTGTTTTAATAGAAGGTGGCACTTTGTATACTATTTTCGTTGACTTACGTGCCGCATTTGATTTAGTCCCTCGGGACAAACTTTGGGGCGTTCTGGATGACATGGGGGTTCCCAACGATATATTAGTCATTTTAAAAAGACTCCACTCGGGGAATTATGCAAGGGTGAGGTTTGGAAGGGGGGGCACCTTGAGTGACCGATTCCCCGTTGACAGGGGGGTTAGACAGGGCTGTGTGCTGGCGCCGACTCTGTTCTGCCTATTTGTCAACGGGGTGATCGATCATTTAAATGCGCTGGAAAATATTGATGCTCCTAGACTCGGAGGCACAGGGGTACCTGCTATTCTCTTTGCAGATGACACCCTGTTGCTCTCAAAGTCTCCAATGGGCATTCAGCGGATCCTTGATGGATTCGCAAATTTCTGTGCGATCCGGGGGTTGGAGATCAATGCTTCGAAGACCAAGTACATGATCTTCAACCCCCCCAAGAAATTACGTCCCAACCCCACACTAGGACCCACTAGGCTGGAAAGGGTCCCCAAATTTGAATACCTTGGGATAACACTAAATGAGTCTATGACTTGGGACTCACATTGCACTAAGGCTAGACTCAAACTAACCCAAATGACAGGTGGTCTGGCAAGGATGTCCCGTGGTTTGACATATCAGCCACTTTCTTCTCGGCTACAGATCTACAGGATGCAAGCTAAAGGGGCAGTGATTTATGGTGCTGAATTATGGGGGCATTCTGCCACTCATACTCTCCAGGTCACTGAGAACAATTTTATCAGACAACTAGCAGGGCTCCCGTCTAGCACCCCTCTTTTACCACTGAGACTGGACTTAGGCCTAAGACCGATTTTGGAAGAATTAAGTTTGAAACCGCTATTGTATTGGCAGAAACTATGGTCGGTACCAGAATTGCCTAATTTCAGAGCCGAGCTTCAGGAAATAATGAAACTGAGCAATCCTGTACGGTTTCCTTGGCTCAGACATGTCAAGCAATTATGTGAAACATTGGGCAGGAAAAATCTATGGTCCGACCCAGAAAATATCTGCCCCAGAATTTCACGAAAGTCTCTCTCAAAAGTTTATTATGAATATCAACTGCGCACTAACACAACCAATGCAGAGGAGAGATCTTTGACGGGCAAATTCTTGGGGGTAAAAGACTTATATATGCAGGAGGATGTTCTTGACAATATTGCGCCCCCAATTTCCAGGAAACTTTTTCTGCAGTGGCGGTATGGCACCCTTCCTCTCAAAGCGCACACTGCTCGATGGACAAATGTTGAGAGCTCACTCCAATGCCCAGCGTGCGACTATTGGAGGGAATGCGACTTACACATAATATTCTTCTGTCCAGCATACAGGAAATCAAGAAACTACTGGCTTGTTCCAATATTGAGGAATCTCGGTTTTAGGCACTATCATCCAGCCTACAGGATCTTGAAAAGTGATCTGTCTGCCCCAATTGTTTTTGCACTGGCAAAATTTTTAACTTCAATGTGGCGCAGACGCACCCAGTGTATTAAGTTATTGAGCGAATGATGGTTTTACAAACTTCTAAATTAACTGTAAATTTTATTGTATTCCAATGATATGAATTTCTTTTATGCTGTAATTCTTTTATGGTCCAAGTGACCGAAATAAAGAACAATTGAATTGAATTGAATTGAATTGCTTTATTATTTGATTAATAAAAATCATTACAATAATTGACGTACAACAATAAAAACATGTTGGTCAGTTACTAAAATATTTACACATATGAAACAATGGAAAAGAACATTAATGGAGTTTATATCTTTATTTACATTATTTCCTCACGCTCTTTTGAAACCAAGCCTAGATTCGGCCTTTTAATCCATTAACAGCATCACGTATAAATAACAAATAGTAGAGGAATATGTTATTTAACGATAAATAGTTGTTTAAAACCTGATCAATGCCAATTGAAAAGAACACAGTCTCTCTAAATTCATGCTGCTTAAATATGGACTGCATTTAAACGAGTAATCCTTTTGGTTAAGAGATAGTTAAAACAGTAATAATTAATTTTAGTTTTAACGTCATACTAAAAAGAAGGGGCAGGACACTAGTCATTACCAAAAAGCTGCTAACAGTTCCACCGGTGATGCAGTTCTATTTGTAAGTAGGTAAAACCCTGCAGAGGATGGTAGAAGCTTCAAAATCTCACAGGACATGGAAGAAAAAAGAGAGCGATGTGCAAACTATCAGATTTGGCCGCTATCAAGTAATACAATAGAGTAAACAGATTAATGATACAATGTGCTTAGTGCTTCCCAGTGCAAATTAACAATCGTTGACTCACTGGCTCTCAAAGTTTGTAAGCCTTTTTACTGCTCTTGTGGCAAACTTAGTGAACCGGATATTAAGCATTGGATTATCTGGGTTCATAGATGCAAGGATGGCTTGTCAACAGGAGCGGACACCTGGGGGCATATTAACAAGCACAAGCGATAATTCTCGCTCAACCCGCTTAGTGCGTTTTACATTATCGCCGTCTATCGCTGGTTTAGTTCGCCTTGTTAGCGGCATATCATCAAAGCCTTCCACTGAGGCCATGTAAAATACAGCGATAGAAGGCGATAATCTGCATTAGTGAGGGAAATCCGGAGATAATGTACCTGCGCTACAGAAAAGCTTGCTGATAGGGTAGTGTGGATTTAACCTGACAATCCACCTCCCATTGTGTAGATAGCTAAATCAGGTTTCAATCAGGTTTTAGAATCCTGCGATAACCGTGGTTAGCACGTCTTTTCTTATCGTTTCGCGGGTCTGTGGCCGCATTGTAAATAGTGTGATGTTGGGCTTCTGAATGTTTGCATGTAGGTTTGGTGAGGAACGCCCACTTTGCAAGTCATTGGCGATATATTTCACTGACATGCATAGTGAAAAGAAAACAGGCTGTTATCACAAGGAAACTCGCGCTAACACTTGTTAGCGAGTCCTTGTTAATAATGCGATAATAAAATCACCTCTTTTTCGGCGCTATGTGGTGAAAAAGTGGCGATAGATCTCTTGATAATATGCCCCCAAGTTTGTTCCATTTGCCCCGTAGCAGAATCATTAAGGAGTGCGGGGCAAAGACATACCACATGCTCAATTGTTTCCTTACTACTCCCGCAGCCCCTGCACTTTATATCATTATTTGTACGGTGCTAGCCTGGCAAATGATACAGAAAGGGCCATAGTCCCTTCCTGAGGGCCAGAAATCTTTTTTCGGGAACACTGCATAGGTACACGCAAGTGTGGCGCCACAACCCCTGCCTTAAACCCTAACATGACTGACCAGGCATGCTTACGTTGTGCCAGTTGTGCTCTGTCTGAGTGGAAGGACCAGCAGTGGACATTCCTTTGGATATACATTTTGAGTGTCTGCTGAGATGGGTTGGAGCTCCAGATGTCTTCTACTTCCAGGAGTTGTAAGGAATCTTGTAGGTAGCACTGGTATGATCGTCCGAGCTGACTGGTTGATATTTCCTGCCACAATATAGCCTCCAAGCTTCCTTCTCTGGAGGTGCGTAGCTTGTTACACAACTCGATGAATGCTCCAGTCCCAATGCTCGATGATGTTGGACACCAAACTCGAGTCGTATTTGGGCAGGGGATGAGGTTTTTGGAAGGCTCAACACTTGTTTGAAAATTCTTCTTGTTAATTTGTTCACAAGGCTGATATCTTTCCCGTGCATAATCTCCTGACCATAGGAGGGATAATGAAGGATTTTAGCTGTCATGACGGTTATAAGTGGGGTCAAGCTTGGGCCGGATAGCTGCCTTGCGAGATTCATGAATGCTACCTTGTTAGACCCGGGATCCATGGTTGGCTGAGGTAGGTACCTTAGGCCAAATAGGGACCCGCGTTTCCACATCAGAGAAAGGAAGATCACCTTCTGAGATAGCCCCCGCTCACCCCCTTAGTAGCTTGGCACGAGCAGCCAGGCCTATCTTCAAGGCAAATGTGTAAATTATTTCCAACCACTCTCACAGCAACCCGATGATGACACCACAAATAGACTCCACACGAGTTTTATAAAAACAAGTATACATTTTATGTAAAAAGATATACGATAAGACCACACAATATAAATCCAACATATGAGTATGTGTACTATTTCTCCTGGCCGGTTGTTAGGCCAGCCAACCCTTGTAAGTTCTGGCGATATAAATGAGCACTTCTAAACATTCCACTGTAACCCTAATACCATGTTAGGCAGTTCGTAAGGATAGAATCAGGCACAAATAATGCAATGCGTAACACAACAATCAGGCACTTTACAAGGTAAAAATAATGCAATGCGTAATGCAACAATCAGGCACTTTGCAATGGAAGAAGAATGCAATGCATAATAAAACCACCAGGTATGTCATTATGCAGAAATAAGGCAATGGTTAATACACTAATCAGGTAGTTTGTTATGCAGGAATAATGCAATGCGTAATACGCTAATCAGGTACTTTGTTATGCAGAAACAATGCAGTGCCTCATACGACAATCAGGTAGTTCGTTATGCAGAAATAATGCCATGCGTAATACACTAATCAGGTTCTCCGTTCTGCAGAAATAAGATAATGTGTACTACACTCCGGCACCGATCACGGTGCCTTAGGCGGTCTCTCCACCACTCCTTCTGACTCGCGGTCAGCCTCTCTCAACAGTTGCCCCCAACACGGGTATGGTGTAACAAAAAGTACAGCTCCGCACTCCGACCTCGGTACTGCCACTCCCTTGGCAATTCGGGCAACGATACAAGCCGAAGCAGAGGCTCGTGCTGCCAGAATGAGAGAGAGGCCAAGAGCATCTCCCTCTGAGCCCGCATCCCACCCCAGGTGTCGATACATATTACCTGAGGGGCGCAAACTCACTCTCCGCTCCTCATCCAGCGGCTTGGGCCTCCGATGCAATCTTTGTGATTTGGCAACGGCGGGCTTGGGCTGGCGGCTCAGCTCCTCCGGGGCTGTCGGTCAGGGCTGCTACTGCTGCGAAGATCTCAGGCTGCCACTGGGCACTCCCCATGAAGGTCTCAGGATGCATGAAGAACAAGCGCACAGCATCACTGAGACTCACTTGGACTCCGGGTGCACGATAACAAGGCGATCCTCACGAAGGTCTCACGCTGCACAAAGCACACGCACACAGCATCAATGAGACTCACTTGGACTCCGGGTGCACAATAACAAGGCAATCCTCACGAAGGTCTCATGCTACACAAAGCACACGCACACAGTGTCGATGAGACTCACTTGGGCTACGGGTGTGCACGATAACAAGGTAATCCTCATGAAAGTCTCATGCTGCACAAATCACACGCACACAGCATCAATGAGACTCACTTGGATTCCGGTGCACACGATAACTGGACAATCCTCACAAAGGGTTCAGGATGCAAAACGGAAATGCACACAGCGTCCCTGATCCTTGCTTGGACCCTAGGTGCCCACGATCACAGGGCACGGCTTACGAGGGTCTCAGGCAGCAACAAGCACACGCACACAGCGCCGCTGAGACTCTCCTGGAAACCTTTGTGTTCCTGAGTTTCCGCAACAGGGAGCCAGCTCACCTCAGCTCCTTGGGGATAAGTTACTTCAGGACACAGCACAGCAAAGCCCTTTTAAGCAGGGAGACACAGCGCACAGCAAAGTCCCTTTAGCCTTTCCTTGGTTAAAACAGCAAACTGCAGGCCAGCCCCAGAACACACAGCAAGGGTCAGACCTTTCCTTCAGTCTCTTCAGTTGTTTCTTCCTTGGTAAAGTTTCCTCTTGACCACAAAGTAGCTCCAGTCTTGTTCAATCTTGATCAAGCCATTCTCCAAGGTTCAGGGGCTTCAGCTCTCATAGTTATACCCCTCAATGGCTTTGAAGTCTTTGTGTTCAGGGGGGCACTGACCCCTGTTCAAACCAGTTCTGGGTGCCTCCCTGCCAGTGACACCTTCTTCATTTGATTAGTGGGGGTCTGGATTCTCAATCACTCAGCAGGAGATGGGACAATGGTTTTATAGCAGCAGACCAGGCTTCTTCACCTCTAGGGGCTACTCCTCCCCGACACTCCAGATGCAGGTCAGCCTGTTGCTGTCTCACCTCCTCCCTTGGGTCAAGACATTCCCCAGGTCCTAGCACTTTCAAATCCAGACAGTCAATCCACAACCAGGCAGAGACACACAGAAATGTCGGAGAACAAAAACCCAGCCACTTCTAAAAGAGTGGCTTCTAAACACACAATGCAACAACCACCTTCATAAAAAGATGTGTTATTACATTGTGAGTTCAGGCATACTAAACTTCACCTCTCCATCTTAAGCTTTGGGAAGATAGGCTGGAAAACATATTACACAGCCTTCCCATTCTATCCTATAGGCAAGATGGCCTTTCAACAGTGGAAAACGAAATGGAGAATATTTCACTATCAGGACATGGTATACACCTTGGCACATGCCCTACCTTTCACATGCACTGCACCCTGCCCAGGGGATACCCTGGACCTACCATAGGGGTGTCTGATGTGCATAGAAAGGGAAGGGTAAGGTCTGGCAAGTGGGTGCACTTGTCAGAAGAACATGGCAGTTTAACAAACTGTGCGCAGGCACTGCAATACCAGGCCTGAGTTCCCTTTTTAAGGCTACTTGTGTGGGTGGCACATTTAGTGCTGCAGGCCCAATAGTAGCATTTGCATTACCAGCCCTGGCACACATAGTGCACTTTACTAGGGACTTTACTAGTAAGGCAAACATACCAATCATGGACAACCAATTACCATTACACTTTATACAGGGAGCACTTGCACTTTGACACTGTTTAGCAGTGGCAAAGGGTCCAAAGCATCTAAGCTGGTAACACCATGTCAGAAAAAAGGTCTAGGGGGTAAAGCAAAAAGTTTAGGGAACTTTTGCCAAAAAGGGCCAAGTCCTACATACCTGAATTGTCAGAGCTTTGACTTCTACATCGTCTCTGTGTTTTGCAAATGAGCCCCGTATGTCCATGTGGACACCTGTATTTTTATGTGGTAGCCCTGTCTATACTTTTACCATTCTATTGCCGTCCTGTGCCTTGGTATTTCCTTAACCCATAGGTGATTGCTCTTGTCTTTAATAGGTTTAATTCTAGCTCATTTTCAGTGGTGTAAGGAAACAGCCGATCGAGTAGTCTCTACAAGCCGACCCTGGTATGACTGAGCTGAACAGGGTCATCTGCATACAGTAGGTTGCTGACTCTGGTCCTGGCAAGTTTTGGAGGATGAGAGTTGACGTCATCGAGTAGCTGGGATAGATCTGAGATGAAAAGATTGAAAAGGAGGGACGCCAGCACACAACCTTGTTTTTCTCCATGCAATGTTAGTCTTTTTCTGGCAATATGGGATGTGTCTCCAAGATTTATATGGATCCATGTGTTTGTGTGTATCTGGATTATAGCTTGTAGGAGCACAAGTGGAATCCCCCATTTCTGCAGTTTGGACCATAATTGGCCCCTGGGCACGAGATCAAAAGCGGCTTAAAGTCGACAAAACAGTAGTGAATTAGCATTCATGAGGCCACCCACAGGATGGTTATTGCAAGAAAGTTTGTTATAGTTCATGATTTTGCCACGAATCCTGTCTAAGCAAAGGGTTTTAGATATTTTTTTGTGGCCCAAGACGACAGATCTTGTAGGAGCAACTTAGCGTAGTATTTAGATTCGACATCTAGAAGGGTAGTCATCCTGTAATTTTTGGGGTCTGATCTCTTGCCACATTTTTAGATTGGATGTATAATAGCTCCGCACCAGGATTCTGATATGAACTTGTTGGTCCAGGAGTAGCTGAGTAGGCGGGCCTGATGTTTGTCCCAGAAATCAGTATCTTGTTTATACACATCCTGGGGTAGACCATACAGCCCGGGAGCTCCATCTGAGCGGCCCTTAGTTATGATTCGTGCTGTTCAGATTGTTAGTTCTTCTAATGTTTCAGGTACCTTTTGAGGAAACACTTCTTGCAGGGACGGTGAATTGGTGTAAATTACCAATGGCATCCTGCTGTTCAATTCTACGGCTTGCTCAGACATCCTGGCTTGAATTGTACCAAGGGGAAACTGCGATTGACTTAAGGTAGTTTGGAGGGCCAAAGTTAGGAGTTTGAACAGTGAACCTTCTTCCTTTTCTGGTTTTTCAAAGTAAGTCATTAGAAAAGATACTCATTCATCTTCACAAATGTTTGCACTACTTTGTCCTCCTTGGCTGTATGTTTTCACATTAACAAGGGACCAAAATGACTTTGAGTTATGGTTTTGCTCGCATGTACCAGTTTTATCCAGAACTGCTAGGAGAGTTTTTTATTCTCTAAAAATTGTACTTGTCTGAATGCCTTTTGTGCTTGCTTGTATATGTTAAATAGCTGGTCTTCCCCTGGATACCTCCATGCTTGTCTTAGCACAGAATTGCGTAGTGATTTTAATTTCTTAATTCCAAAGGTTGTTATTGTTAGATTGCCTTTTTTAGTTTTTAATTGAATACATGAAAACATTTTAAGCAGTTGCCAGCTAAAAAACTCCTATGATGTAGTAAGTGGGGTATCATCGACAAACCTTCAGCCTTGCAGCGCTCCACATTTTGTCATTATTGTCGGTATCGTGCAATCTGACCATTTTAGCCTTTTGAGGTTCTCAGTATGGATTCCTCTTGTTGTCTGGCTTGTCACGGCCTGCCGTGCTATGTGGAATGCCATAGTAATCACTTGGGGTTGTTGATCGCTGTCTCCTCATGCAGCAATGGTGTAATTTTCGATCAAGGGGAGCATTTCCTTGTTACAGATGGTGTAATCTACAAAGGAGTAAGTTCGACCATTTGTAGCACCATGTATTAGCCAAGTTTGCGGGATTTGTTACCAGTGGGTTTTGTTTGGTCCGAAATGTGTAGCCATATTACATCGTGCTCTTCAGGGAGTTCTTGAAAAAGGTTTGGGGTTGTAATCACCAGAAATTAAACAGGCAGTTCTTCCATAGTCACTTAGTAGGTTACACAAGATTTGGATCAAATGGTCAAACTTAGATTTTGTCTCCCTTTGCCCTCACTCACACTCTGTGTTTCAGCAAGGCAGCACACTGCACTGCTAAACAGAAGGGAAAAATCGGAGGAACCATCCAGATCCTGGTCATAACATTTGAATAATTACATGATTGCTGGTAGAATTCCATCTGTCTGATGGTGGACTGTGGTGTTAATTGAACCTCTGTATGTGAAACTCTGCTCATAGGTCTGGAGATGGCTCTTGTTAAGCAACAAGGGCTAAGATATCCTTATTCTATCCAGATGATCTCTGGCCAAAATATGGACAGGGAAATGATCCTGGAGACAAAGAATGATGTGTCATACTGGAACAGAACCAGCAGTTCGATGCCAATTGTACATTTCCCAAGCCATCTCATGTGGCTCATCATTCACTTGTCTCGGGAGTGAGGAAGGCACTGCAGACTTAGAAATCAAAGTTACTACAGAGTAATTGCAGGAAACAGTTGTAACTAAATTGGAAATGAAATGGAGTTGTGCTAAGACTTCCTAAAACTTGAACCCATAGCATTATATCCATGAATTATTTCCTGAAAATATGAAGTCTTAAGGAGCACAGAGACTTTTTATGTCTCATGGACTGTGAAAAGGGGCAAAACTAACAAAAAATAAATGTAACCTCTCCACATTTTAGCGGTTCTTACCACATGTAGAGTTTGACTGCAAACACAAAATCTACTGTGGGACCTCAAAAGAATAGCAAGCTTAGTGTATTCCTGCTAAACTTCAACTTCATCATTTACCCACTGAAGATTTACTGAGTGAAAGGTAAAACCTTTGATTGTGATTACCAGCCATCTCTTCCCTGATCATGCTTCATTGCAGGTGACCACAAAGCGTGTCCTGGTTCCTGTACCTCCATTACCTTTGGGCTGGTAGAACCACCAAGCGGTCTGCAACACACTCTTTCACTGGTCACCAGCACAATATGTCTAGGATTCTGAGAATCTGCCCGTTTGCGACCGTTTTTTCTTTTGATGCATGTGCCTGCTAGTCCCTAATACAAAACTTAAAGATGTAATACACGCCCACAGATCACCCCATCTCAACGGACACCTCTCCTAGGTAGTTTTCCACCATCTTCCACACTCCTTCCAATGTTCAGCTTGATTTTTTTTTAAATATCTTTATTGCATTTTTTCCATTTTGCTGATACAGCCAAGCTAAACATTGATACAAATCCCATTTTCTTTTTTTTTTTTGCAACAAAATCATTGCCGCTATGCCATTATGAAGACTGTTCCAGGTATTTCCATCTGTTAGCCATAGCACAAGTAGCATCTGTATTGCGGGCGTTAATGTGAATGTACCAATTGGCATGGGTACATTCACGTGTGTAGCCCACGCGTACTGTCACCTCCTAACAAGGGGACAGGATTCACCTATCACATACGCTTCCCCATAACAGTAATTAACCATATGCAGCTACGACAATCATTTTAGGGGTGCGTGGCTCATACTTAATTAAGCTTTAAGATCACAATAAACAAGTGATAATCATAACGGATTACAAGATATCTTCGTTTATAACATTTTAACCACAACTAAAGAAAATAAAATAGAAGCATAAAAAAAGTGAGAGATATCAATTATATAACGGAGCGTGTATGTAGCGGGTTTTGCACCTTCTGAGTGGAGTCGTGCTGAGAGCCGTGTGTGTATAGCGGGTTCGGGTTGCTCTTCCTGCTTTGTGTATAGGCATACAGGCAGTAAGGTATTGTGTTTCTAGAGTTATGTCTATGGAATGCCATGACGGAATGTGGGGTCATTGCTTAACCCGACAGCTGTGGCTGCGTCTTGCACGTCTATTCTACCCAGGCTACAAGCTAGGCATCAACTCCCGTCTGCAGCTTGGGAGGAGTATGTGGCGCAGCATTAATTTGTGTGCGGGTTTTCAGAACATCATCCAGGGCCTGCGCGATGGGGAACATACGCAGCCCAGCCGTTTCCTCCCTATGTAGAATAGTGCTCTCTGCCTGTGCTCAGATCTCTAGGGATTTCAACCAGTTGGGTGCCTCCGGAGGGTCTTTATGTTTCCATCTCTTGGTTATCAATCATTTCGCGGTTATTAGGCCTAAGTCTCGGAATCTAGAAATGACTGTGTTTGCTTTTGTTCGTTTGTAAAGTCCTAATATACAGACCTCCCATGTGTTCGGTACCTCGGTGCCAGTGCTACTTGTGAGTGTTTCCATTAACTTGTGCCAGTAGGACATGAGTTAGGGGCAGGACCACAGCATATGTAGCAGGTCAGCGTCTATGAGATGGCATCTCGGGCAATCAGAGGTGGTAATGTTAAAGTATTTATTGATCTTATCTGGTGAAAGATACACTCTATGCAATATGAATGTTTGTATAAGTTTAAATCGTGAATTGCGTGGTATGTGTGTGGCACTAGCTAAGACACATTCGCATTCTTTGTCGGCCCAGGGCCTACCCCTGTCCTCAGTCCGACGCACACGGAGTCGTTGTGGTGGTTTTAATACGTAAGTAGGGCCTGCACCAGCCAGTGGACCACATGCGACCCCTCCCCCATCACATGCAGATACTGTATGAACTGATGTGTCGGCAGTTCAGAAGTCAAGTCTCCCCACGCTAGCATCAGCGTTTGTATGATGGCTGCATGCAGGAGGAACTGACCCAACAGCAAACCGGTATCCATCGACAAGGTTGCGAAAGGTAGCAGGGCACCATCCGCGAATAGGTCTCCTAGCGTCTCCACTCCTGCTTCAGTCCAGGGCATCAGTACTATGTCTGTTACAATACCCCTACCTCTGGGTGTCCCGATAAGTGGTAGTATTGGGGCGTAAGGAATGACGTCTTTTGTGAGTTGAAGGCTCCTTCGATAGCATCTATGGGCTAATTCTATATGTACCTGTGTCGGGCGGGGAAGTTTCGCCAGTGGGTGAAATAAACTATAGATCTGAGTCGGCGTCCATGATGATGATTCGGTCGCAGTGTCCTTTAGGTTCTTGCCACTCAGCCACTTTGCAACCCATTGTAGCTGTGCAGCTAAGTAATATAATTCTAAATGGGGAAGTGCCAATCCCCCATTCTCCGGTGGTGCATATAATTTCTGCAATGCTATCCTGGGCCGTCCTGCATTCCAAATCAGACCTCTAATTAATCCCTCTAGCTCCCGAAACAGTCGCACTGGAACATACACCGGGAGTTTTGCAAAATAATACAACAACCTCGGTAGTACGATCATCTTGGTCAGAGTGATACGTCCATCATCCCCTTTGGTATCGCATGACATTTAGCGACAGAGTCTTCCAGAATTGTATCTGCGCCCTTATGGAGGGAAGGGCACGTACCAGGTTACCTTTCAGTATATCTGCCGGGAACCTGTAAATATATATGCCTAGGTATCTGAACGTGGTCGGGTACCAAGCAAGCACAGTCCCATTAATCACTATGTCCGTTGCGGCTATATTTTCGTGAAAAGAATAGGCGACCGATTTAGCCCAATTTACCCTACGGCCTGACACTGCCTCAAAGTTGCGGAATATCTCAGATATTGCCGGCGGTATAGCATGCAAGTCTCGTATATACATCAACAAGTCATCAGCATACAGGGACACCGTATGAAGACCATGATCCAGGGGGACACCCCAGCCTGCGCCTCTCTCCCGGAGCAAAGCTGCTAACGGTTCCATGGCAAGAGAGAAAAGTAACGGGGACAAGGGGCATCCCTGCCTAGTGCCACGTCTGACCCTGATCGTGTCAGATATAAGTTTACCTGTGCGGACCCGTACTGTGGGTCGCTGGTATAGCAATTGCACCAGTTGGAGGTATCCGTCCCCTAGTTCATATTTACGCAGAACTGCTGCAAGATAGGGCCATTCCAATGAATCTAAGTCTAGCACTAAGCATCCAGACTGTGGCCAGTCCTTCGTTGCATACTTCTGAACTCTAAATAATCTACGTATATTAAGAGAGGTGCTTCTGGTTGGGACAAATCCATTTTGATCATTATGGACCAAAGCTGGTACTAACGGGGCTGTTCGTTTGGCCAGGGCAGAGGCAAGTATTTTATAGTCTGTGTTCAGCAGGGCCAGTGGACGATAAGAACCAAGGATTTCGGGGTCCCTGCCGGGCTTCAAGAGGGAGATTGGCGTCGCCTCATTTTGCGTGAGTGTGAGGGCCGAATCATCTAGGGCCGCTGAATATACCCGTAACAGATCCGGTATTAATATATTCGAGTAGGCTTTATAAAATTCTGCCGGTAGTCCATCCGGACCCAGAGATTTCCCATTTGAGAGGGAGAAAATACTATCACACAGTTCGTCCGGCAGCAAAGGAGCACCCAATTCCTCCTGCTGGTGGTCCGTCAGTTGCGGCAGTGTCAGGGTGGAAAGAAACTCCCTTATGTCTGCGTCTGAAACTAGTAGACAAGACCTGTACACCATGGTGTTGTGTTCTACAAAGGCGTTGTGTATGTCCCTTTGGGTATGTACTAGGTCACCGTGTACGGTTCGTATAGATGTCACAAGTGAGGTGATTGCCTCCTGTCTTATCAGCCACGACAGCAGCTTGCCCGGTTTGTCTCTCATATGGTGGGAGCGTGCTGAGTGTGCTGCATAGTTCAGATTGCGGAGCCGGTCTAGCAATCTGGAATGTTCCCCTCTAATTTGCACCAAGGACCCATCGTCGCCTCCCAGTGCCTCCCCCTCTCTTTGGAGCAGTTCATTTTCCAGGTGTGTGAGTAGAGTCTCCAATTGTCTCTGTATAACCGCTTGTGTACAAAGGCATTCGCCCCTAACCACTACTTTAAATGCGTCCCATTCCACTTGAGGAGTTGTAGCTGTGCCAGTGTTCTCTTCAAAGTATTGTGTAATATTCACGACTAGGAGGCTCCGGAAAGGTGCGTCCAGTAACACATCCGGCTGCAGTCGCCAGGTAGGAACTCCAATACATGCGGGTTGTGATCTGAATGTGTCCTGCCTAAATAGTATACTGCAGATATATGTGGGAGCAACTCCTCCGAGAGCATGTAGCGGTCCAACCGGACATGCAACGCATGAGCACCGAAATAATAGAAATACACCCTGTCATGGGGTTCCGGCGTCTCCAGACATCCCTGAGATGCCATTGCCATGCCCAGCTGGTTAGCGCCTTCATGGCTATGTGCGTATTTGTGCCTGGGGTGGAAAGGAGTGATCCAATGAAACGTCTAGTACACAATTGTAGTCCCCCCCCCCAAGAGCATAGGAATATCATGCCATGGTACCAGTACGCGCGACATATCGTCAAAGAAAACAGCCTGGTCCGTTTTGGGAGCATATATTGATGCAATTACCACCTGTCGGCCATCCAATGTGCCCCTGACCACCACATATCTGCCTTCCGTGTCTACCAATGATTGTGTGATTTTAAGTGGGACCCCTGGTCGCACCCAGATTAGCACACCTCGCGCATAGGCTGAATACCCAGTGGCATACAGTTGACCACGCCAGCGGCAGTGCAAGCGTTGGATTTCTGATTTGGTCATGTGCGTCTCTTGCAAAAGAGCTATTTGTATGTGATGTCATTTGAGGTACGAGTATATCTGGTACCTACGTGATGGTGTGTGCAAGCCCCGCAAATTCCATGTACCGATTTTAAGTGCAGACATAGTTTTTACAATGTATTAGGTGGCCACGCATCCGTGGCAGCACAACAAACATATGCAGTATAAAAGGTCCAACAATGTACCACTTCCCAAGCACAGTAACCCAAGGCATTATTGCGTTGTGTGTAAATAGCATACAATAATGGATATCTCATAATAAAACCAAAACAAGGATGAAAACATAAGAAAAATACCAAAAGGGCGATGGTGTAACCAGCAATCGTCCAAACTCCAATTAGAGGTAACAGTAACAACCAATCCGGGGGGGATGCGCTACGTATCACGTACCTATAACTTACAATATATGTGTCCAGTGTTTCAGAGGCTCCCCCCCTGCAGGCATGATACAGTATAATAAAAGCAAACTGTGTACCCCAGCTCAGGATCACCCACCAGGCTAACAATGTGTGTTGGTGACTGCACAGCAGCAACCAAACCTAAGGTCAGGTCCCGTTCTCCCCCCTGCACCATGATACCACTCACCGTTACATGCGGTATTCGAAGTCACATCAGTACTATTACACATAACTACACCGTGAGCGGTTGCATACCCCCATGCATAGATTACAATACCTCAGTCCACAGTCCAAGCGAGGATTAAATCTCGCAATGTTTATATGATTGTGTCAGCAGTCTGCGGAGTGACGTCCGGCTGCTCAGTCGAGTCCTAGAGTTCTGCAGGCCATATATTCTCTCGTCATCACTGGACAGGTCTCGCTGGCTGGAGTTGGATGCGTCCTCGGCCACCAAAGAACCGCTGATCTCCGCCACCGCCTGCAGGATGTCTCGTTGTCCGCTAAGAATAAAATCTGTGTGTGGTCCCATCGCAGGCGAGGGTGGCGTCCGTATCCCCGTCAGCCTGTGCTCTCTCCGGCGGCGGCGGAAGGGGCCCCTCAGTCTCGATGGGGCCGTCGTCGTAAGGGCATCATGAGTCCCCACAACAGTGAAGGTGTACAGCCAGTCCTCTGCTTCCTCTGATATGGCAAAGAAATGCATCTTGTCACTTGCCACGACCCGCAAGCGCGCCGGGAAAAGCAGAGAGTATTTCAGGTTGTGTCGCCGAAGACGCTTTTTCACTGCCATAAATGAGAACCTTTGCCTCTGCACCTGGATGGTGTAGTCCGGAAAAAACATTTTTTTATGATTATCTATTTGAATATCTTGTAGCTTTCTGGTTTCCTGTAGGATAGAGTCACGGTCTCGATAATTGTGAAGTCAGAGGAGCAGAGGCCGAGGATTCGACCCCGTGGGGGGAGGTCTTGCCGGGACTCTATGTGCACGTTCTATGACAAAGTGAGGTGAGAGGGTTTCTTCCGGCAGTAGGTTTCTGATCCACTTTTCCATGTGTAGGGTGGGCTCCCTTCCTTCCCAGCGTTCTGGCACACCTACTATGCGCACATTGTTTCGACGCGCCCGACCTTCCGTGTCCTCGGCTCTGTCCTCCAGAAACTCTACTCGGTTGAGCAAATCTTGTACATGTTTTTCTGTCTGGGCCACTTGCGGCTTAATGTCTGCAAACGTGGACTTCAGGGCGGTCGTGCGGTCCGTTAGTTTCTGATGGTCAGCATGCAGATGGGTGAGATCCATGGCTACCTTGTCACTCTTAGATTCTAAGGATGTAAGGGTCTGATTGAGGGTTTCTTCCATACGCTCCATCGCAGCAAGCACCACATCCAATTTATTTGCAGTTTGATCAGTGTATCCTTGCTTTGCCATTTTGTCTAGTTTGGGCTTAGTTGGCAGCTGTAGGGCTTGTGTTCCTCTCGTTCCGGCCCGGGTGCCCCCTGACATGAGTCGCCGCGGACGCACTCCTGCGCCGCTCCGCGTAGGACAGGATCTCAAGGTGGCTGTGGGGCCTGCGATGGTATTTGTAGGTCGCGAGCAGCAACAGCGACCGTCCCGCAGCCCGGGACTTTGGTGGTAGGGCACTTCCGCTGTGCACCGGTGTCTCCACCGCAACACAATCGCCATCCACTTCCTGCAGGTATCTGGTTTGCTCCAGGTCGTGGCATTAACTGTCGCCTCGGGAAGGAGTGGGTACCGCCCGCGTCTGCAATGCAACAATCTGTGGGCGCCAGCAAGTCACACCTCCCAACGCCACCCAAATGTCCTGCACAGAGTCTTTCAGGCACGGCCCAGCAATGCAGAAACCTCCCGGTGTCAATAGTTCAATACTCTGCAGGTTAGCAATATGTGCCCCTCCGTCAACACAAAGGCTACGGTGCAATGTTCCAGAGTATCAGCCAAATGTCCATCAGGGGATCTCAAGCGCCACCACTCCTGGGCATCAGGCGGGCAGGCATATGTCACCACATCGCTCTCACAGGGGCATCAGCAGTTTACTCCTCTTCATACATCTTTTAGTTCATGACATCCACGCCATAGACGCCGGTACCTGAAATAGCAGCATGGAGGGCAGCAATGAGGCAGATATCGGTCCACAAGTCTCATCAGGCAGCTCAGTAGCAGAGGCTCACTCCGATTGAGCTTGCCAGGCGGGCAGCCGTTATGACAGCAGGGCTGGCAGCCTCTTCTCCTGCCACTGTTCTCTCGCTCCAGCACCAGCCAGTCGCTCGCCCCCTGAAGTCCACGCAGAAGTTTCTCACAGGCAGGTCAGTAAAAGTTTCACAACACCACAGCAGGCAGCACTAGGCGGCAGAGTGGGCAACCATCACTCCTACTGTATATGGGGACACTTTTCGCCGCGATGTAAACGTGGGATCAGTCGAGCGACCCAAACAGCTGCCGCATCCGCCACCCTGTCTCACCTTTCGTGGCAGCCGGCAGCCGATGTAGAAGGTGCCATACAGCGCAGGTGCATGGGTGGCCCAGCAGGGGCCGCAGTTTGCCGCAAGTCCGATTCCTCTCGCCGAAGGTGCAAACAGCCTCCAGCGTACTCATCCAGCGGGTAGGGGGGTCACAGACCGTGACCGCACCTCGGAGGCAGCGGTGCCGTGAGCTTCCTAGGCGGTGTCACTGCCCGCCGTCCACAGCCCCACAATCCAATAGTCAGTGGCCAATACAGGGAGCTCATGAGGCTAGGGCATGCAGACGATGCAGCGGGGGGGGGGCTCCGATCGTACCCCACCCTCTTCCAGCAAGCGTTGAGTCAGGCGGCGGCAGGGCGAGTAGCCACAGCCCGTTGTCTGCCGAGTCAATGCCGCTACGCCATCTTTTCTCTGCCTTGTAGGCGGAGCCAGTCCCTGGGCTCGCCTAGTGTGCGCCGGCCATGCCGATCAGGTGCTGGGTGGTCCGTCTCGGCTAGGTCCGCGGAGCAGGTCTCGAAACAGACGAGAACAGCAGCGGAGGTCCGGGCCATGTTCCTGTCAAGGTTGCGCTCGGTTATGAGCACTTTGGGTGTCCATCGTCGGAGTTCAGGGCCTGTTTGGGGGAGCCTCTACCCGAACACGTCTTCTACCATCGTAGCCATAGCCACTCCCCTTCCAGTGTTCAGCTTGATGACCTTGATTCCCAGGCCTCCTCGGTGACAAAGAACACCAACTCCCAATTATCGACATGCCATTCAAAATGTATCTTCTCTCCTCCATGCCTAACTCCTAAAACAAAAGGCTTTAGTTCTAACTAACAAAGGCAGCTTCTTCCACCTGCAACTGAAATGTGAGAACAGAAAAACCTTGCATGCACATGAAATTCGCTGACTACCTCCAAATACGAGAGCTTACCAGGGAAATTACATTTGTAGGCCTACACAGATCGGCCAACATAAAAATAAACTAATAGGCCTTTCATATACACAACATGAACATTTCAATTAGGCCTTTAAACATCAAATTATACACTCAGGGTAACGATGATTTGCTTTGCAAGCATCTACATTTATTACACATTATGCACAATTAGTCATTTCACGTTCAGACTTTAACATGGTGCACATTTAAATAAACATGTATTACATTACACATAGGCTTTTCAATAAGCAATTGCAATATGCTAAAGGTTACAGTTTCCAACATAAATGCCATTTCGTTTCTCTTGCATGGCACGAAATAATTTCTATCCACTCACTTGCACATTTATTATTACAGCACATTTTCTAATAATCAAAAGTTAATTCAACACAGGAATATATGCGGATGCCATCTGTCCATGATTATGATGCCCCCCTACAATTTTTAGAGCTCCATCATGCTTCATCAGTTCCCTCCTCTGTGAAGTGTCATCACCACAAATCACACTCCCTGGAGAAAGAACCGACTTAAACAGAACTTGTAGCCACTCTTCCCTGTCTGAACCTCTCCAGGCTTTTGATAGTCTCATAATAAATGTCCTACAGTCTCTCCAACCTTCGCTCTTGCTCTCTAAGTGATCTCTCAACTCGATTTGCCTTATGCCACTTGTAAACCCTCACTAGTCCCCACAACATAATCACACAAACCACAACTATAATGATAGGCTTCAAGATGTAACCAAGAATTCCCTTTCCAAGGGAAGCAAACCAACTTCCTACCTTACAAAACTCTTTTCCCACTTTGTCCCAAACTCCTTCTGTGGCTAAGTCATGCACCTCATAATAGATTTCAGTGATGTTACTTATACTTCTTCAGATCTTTACTATTATCAGGTATATAAGTACAGCACTGTTGAACTTTCAGCATTTTACAGACTCCGCCCTCTTTTGCCAGTAAAACATCTAAAGCAAGACGGTTCTGTATCACCATAGCTCTTATCGACACCATCTCTTCATCTACAAGCAACAATGACTGAGCTGTATTTGCTGACAACTTGTCCACAATGGTTGATAAATTTCTAATCTTGACATCATTCAAACCACTCCTAGACTTGGTATCAATGCTCCAAAAACATCTCCCACGACCTCTCCTGCACTTGCACCTTGCTTCCTTCTAGGGTGTAATCCACTATCCAAAAGTCCTAAAACCTCCACATGAAACATTTTTGGAAACACCACTGCTGTATAGCATGTACCATTCCAATGCAGTGGCAATCACACATAGGCATTTATCCCACACACAAAATGCACATTTGGAACCACTTGCACCGCATCCGCAAGAACTTCTTTGCTGCAGCTTCAATAGTGAAAATATGATCACACACACTCAGTCCCACAAAGATCTTATCATTATAGGTCAGGACTTGTCTCACACACAACTTACCCCTCTGCTCAAAATCCAATGCTAATGGACCACTACTCCCTTTTGCTTTATGTGCTAACTCCTCCTTGGTCCACTCAACTTTTCCTTCCTTGTCATAGCGATTTCGTGTTAATTGTCTATGTCTATCTTCTACTTGATCTATACATTTATTCTCTACCTCTGTTAATAAGCAGTTGTGACGATGTGCATAAGCTGTATCTAAAGTCACAGTGGGTATGAAATACTTCCCTAGTCTATCGTCCTGCTTATAATAATCATACTTGTTCAAATGCTTATATGCTGGAATCTCTGAAATCACTACATCATAATTGGAAAAATCTCATAGTGACCCTTATCATACAACATACTAAGCAATAAACTACATGTAATACCATACATCAAAGGGAGATGATGATATCGAATACCCTCCTCTACAGGTGCAGGCAATTGTATACACACATAGCAGTCTCTCACATTCATTGTATTCACATACTCATATAGCAGCTTCGCATATGCATTAAGCGTGTAATCGGCTCTAGACAAATCAACATACGACTAGTTTGATCTAGCATAGCTTTTTCAGCTCCTACGATACCCTCTTTTGCACTAGAAGTAATAGGTGTGGATGTCCCTTGAACTCCCACTTCCTCAACGTCTGCATCAGATGAAACTTTTACAGACACAATAATAATTACTGCTATTACAACTATCACCCCTACTATGAGTGTACCTATCACACATTTAGACCTACGGTTGGAAATTTCCAGACTCCGTTTTCAGCTTGTCGGTTTAGTTCAGCAAGAGGATACACTAGAGGTCTCTTTTCCTTCACCTCAGATTGCTGTTCAACCAGTTCAAACACAGTTCATTGAAACACTGGAAAGAAGAACAGCTGCAATTTTCTGAGCTGGTGGCTGATATCCAAAGGTTGGAAAGGACAGTTCCTGAAGGATTAGAATCTGCACTCAGCTCAATATCAGAGGTCTCGGGACAGTTTTGTCAGTACTCCTTCTATTTCCAACCCAGGAACTATCAGTCCCACATCAATTTTCAACTCGGGCTTTCTGCTGATCACTTGCGAAGACCTCAGTCTCCTGGTCCCCACTACTCCCGACATCAGTAACCATATAAGTCCACTCCGGGCAGCTAATCTCTGGCAAGACACTCTTACTCTCCTTGACCTTCTTGGACCTTCTTGGGCTTGCTCTTCGTCAATCGGTTCAGATTCAGATATCTCTGACACAAGAGCAAGATCTCTCTCGGGAACCAGTCTTAAATTCAGTCTCCTTTGCCTACCAGGCCACGATTTTTCAGCAAGTTCGGCTCTTTCCCTCTGTACCGACCACTTGGCGCACCAGTTCTTTCCACTGAGTCTTCCTCTATACCATTCGCAACGTTATCTTCTCCCTCAGAGTCAATACCTGGGTCTTGTGTAGCGTGACCCCACTCAGCTTGCTCTGGTGGGTAACCAGCTTCGTCAGCAACCCCCACAGCTTGACTTGTCCTCTCGAGTGGCCTTGCTGCCACAGATGGATTTTCTTATGTGAGAGGAGCTGTTTCTTCCAGGGGTTCTGAAACTTTACGAGTGTGGGAGACGTGAATCCAGTTCAACAAGCCTCCGTACTTCACCGCTGTATTTGTCACCAGAATCACCTGGTAAGGGCCTCTCCAACGGGCGTCAAGGCAACTCTTCTTCACGTGTTTGCGAACTAACACCCAGTCACCCGGACACAGGTCATGGCAGAGGTGCCATGAGTTCGGGGCAGTAGCAGCTTCAACCTGGTGAGACACAGAATGGACCACATCAGCCAGTCCTTTGCAATAATGAAGGATCAAATCATCTGTGATGTTTATCGGGGCTGTGGATGGCACTGCTGGTAACCGCATTGCCCTCCCCATTAGAATCTCATGTGGTGAAAGGCCAATTCCCCTATCAGTGATACAAAGAACACTCATCAACACCAGCGGCAATGCATCAGGCCATTTCAGTGATGTGGACGAGCACACTTTTGCCATTCTCATTTTCAGAGTCCCGTTAATCTGTTCCATAATACCAGAAGCCTCTGGTCGATAGCTACAATGCAGTCTTTGATCAGCATGTAAAGCAGCACAAAGTAACTTCATGATTTCTCTGTGGAAGTGTGTTCCTCTATCCGACTCCAATGAAGTTGGAAAACCGAACCGTGGAATCAATTCCCTAAGCAACAATTTTGCTACTGTGAGGCTATCACATCTTCTTGTTGGGTACGCTTTCACCTACCGTGAGAAAACACACACCACAACCAGAATGTACCTCAAGCCATTGCACATAGGCATTTCTATGAAGTCAAGCTGTATTGATTGAAAGGCCCCCCGACCTCCCAATGTGACTCAATGCAACCACAGTTTTCTTTCCAGCATTCATTTGCTGACACGTAACACACCTATGACACACTGCTTCAGCAAATGCACAGAACCATGGATTGTTCCATGTTTGTCTAAACACTCGCACATAGCATCCCTTCCAATGTCCACGGTTCAGGGAATCTGTCTTGCCATGGGGCTCAATAAATCATCAAGAAACACTGCTCGACCATCACTTGAAACTCAAATGCCATCATCTCTTTCTCATATCCTGCCCTAACCCATGCAGCCTCTTCCTGTTCTGAAATCTCTCCCTGCAGACGCTTGAGCTCATCCCAGGTGTCTGCCATGGCTAACATCATGCTGAGCTGGGTTCTTTCTGGACTCTCTCCAGTATAATCGTCAGTGAAAATGCACCCTTGTTCAGCGCAAAAACATGCAACTTTGTCCACATATCTATTTCCCAGGGACACAAAGTCATTTCCCCTACCATGGGCTGCACATTTTACCACAGCAACTTCTTGTAGACGCTGCACAGCTTCCAACAACTGTCTCACATATTCCCTGTTCCTGATAGGAGATCCTGATGACTTAAAGAATCCTCTCTGTGAACATTGCTGTCCGAAGTCATGAACCGCACCAAACCCGTACTGGCTGTCGGTGTATATGGTGACTCGGATTTGATCAGCAACCAAACAAGCATGAGTCAAAGCAATGATTTCAGCTACTTGAGCGGAGTATACTCCCTGTAAACAAGCAGCTTCCACAACTCCAGAACTGGTACATACAGCAAATGCTGCTCTCAGGTGACACACATTGTCTCTTAAGCATGAACCATCTACAAAAAAAATTTCATCAGACTCGGGCAGAGGTTCATCCACAATGTCATGTCTCGGTTTGGTGCAAATTTCAGTCACATCGAGACAGTCATGGTCCTCATCACCTACATTTGACAAAGGCATCAAAGTAGCAGGGTTCAGCACTGAACATAATTTCAGAGTCACATTCTCCGAGGCAATTATAACCTACTCATAATGTGTGAGTATGTTATTCCTATACTATGGAACAAAAACCATAAGTGGATGACCCATAAAAATGCTCTCACATCTCTCAATGCTGACACCGGTTGCAGCAACGGATTTGAGACATCCGGGCAACGCTGAAGCTACCGGATCTAGAGTAGCTGAGAAATAGGCAACTGGTCTACAGACACCTCCATGACTTTGAGTAAGAACTGACAATGCGCAACCTTCTCGCTCATAACAGAACAATGAAAAGGATTTGTGTAATCCAGCATCCCCAGAGCTGGAGCACGACACAGGTCATCCCTCAACTCCAAGAACGCAATCAGGCAGTCATGATCCCACGGTACCGGATTGCTCACATCATTGTGCGTCATCCTCTGTAAAGGCTTCGACTTCAAGGAAAAATTGGGGATCCATTGACGACAGTACCCGACCATTCCTAGAAACATCCTGACTTCCTTCTGAGTGGTAGGCACAGTCATAATCATGATCACCTCAATTCGATCTGGTGACACCCTTCTCTTTCCTTTTTCAATTCTATGACCCAAATACTGAACCTCAGTCAGACAATACTGTAACTTGTTAGGGGACACCTTGTATCCATTTACTGCTAGATGATTCAGTAAAGCAACAGGATCGATCCTACAAGCATCCTCCATCTCGGACGCAATCAAGAGGTCATCAATATACTACCCAAGACCTGAGTTCTGTGGCAGTACGAGACTCTCAAGATACTTCTTCAAAAGCTGGTTAAAGATCGAAGGGCTTTCTGTATACCCTTGAGGGATACAACACCATGTTAACACAGGGTCTTCCAGATGGAAAGCAAATAAAAACTGGCTCTCCTCATGTAACGGTATTGAAAAGAATGGCTGACACAAATTGATCACTGTGAACCATTCAGCTTCGCATGGAATCTGGAACAGTATCATTGATGGATTCGGTACCATGGGACAACATGGGACTATAATCGTGTTGACCTTTTGCAGGTCCTGCACGATTCTATACTTCCCACTTGTTTCTGCAGCCCCATAATGGGCGAGTTACATGGACTTCCCATTATCTCCTTCAGAATTCCCTTGTTCGAACATAGATTCAATCACAGGCTTGATTCCAGCAACAGTTTCCGGTGACAGATTGTACTGGGGTGTTCTTGGGAACTCAGCATTTGGCTTAATTTGGATCTTCACTGGCTCAACCCCTTTGATCAATCCTACCTCTTCTCCTGAGAAATTCCATATGTCAGGTTGAGTGGGAGTTCCTCAACTGTCAACATAGGGAACATCTCTGTACACAGATTCTGATTTGCCACTTTAGATGCAGCATCATCATTGTTAGTCTGCAATTCCACTCCCTTGGGCGTACAATAGATGGTGCAGTTCAATTTACACAAAAGATCATGACCCAACAAGCAGATAGGACTTGAGTCACATGCTACAAATTGGTGTTGATCATGAAAGGTCACTATTCTTGCAGGTATTGCCTCAGTCAATGGATTAGTCATTTTCTTATTTGCCACTCCTACAACTTGGATTGATTGTCCGGAGAGGGGTAATTTGGGAACTACTGCAGATCTAACAGTAGAACGGGTAGCACCAGTAGCCACCAAAAAGGTGGTGAGATGACCTTCAACATCTGCCTCTACATACGGTCCTCTCTGGTCTACCACCAAGACTGCTCAAAGGTGTAGAGTCTTCCTCCCCTCTCAGGCACCGTCATCGCAATCTGTCTGGTTCGAGCTCAAAAAAAATCTCGATAAAGGGCATCTGCTGGTATGTTAAATTTCCCTGTGGAATCCTCGGTGGCTGGGGAACTTGCACTTGCGGACTTAGTGCCCCCCCCTGCATAGATCTGGGTCTCATCACTGTATTGACGACCTCAGGTACCTGAACCACTTCCTCCCCTTGAATCTGATTAGTTGGATTGGACCTACACTCACGCTTCCAATGTCCTATCTTGTGACAATTATGACATGCAGTGGTTTTCTTTAATGTGGCAAGATCCATTACAGTCTTAGGAACGATGGGTTTCCCTCTTCCTTGACCCACCACATTCTGGGTCCCTCCTTGATTGTTTCCCCGTCTTCTTCCTAATGTTCCTCTGCCTGACGATGTTTGATCTGTCTTGTCCGCATTGTGCATTTGGACCAGCATTAACTTATCCTTGAGCTTTCTATGTTTAGGGCTCACTTCATCACTACAATACCTGGCATACCGTTGAATCTCATCCACGGATTTATTCTGCCAGCAGATCACATGCTGTTGAATCATAAAGCTAATTTCTGGTCTTAATCCTAGAACAAGTACTGAGAGAATCTGCTGCTATGGCGTCAGAACAAATTGATTTATTATATTTAAAGACAAAATCATTGATTAGTTTCTCGTTTGCTTCATTTGGCCAGGATAGTGTCTTCCCTTATCTATCACGGTTACCAGACCCAGGTTTGAGAAAATAAATTTGAAGAGTTCGGGTAGGATTTAATCCAATCTATTCACCCCACCCGTATAGGACTGGGCTGCAGAATAATAGTGGTCTTTGTCCCTGCCCTTTGAAAGTCAAATGTACTCTTATGCATATTCTTATGGATTGTGTTTTTTATCTTGAGAGTCGGATCAAGTTTTTAAGACCTTTGTTTTTTAAATATGACGCTCTTCATAGGAACAAAGCGGTGGAATTATTGTCTGAGATACGCTATTTAGATGTGGAAGTTGGGACTGCTCGGCTTTTACGATCTGTTAAACAGAATTTAAAAAATGAAATGTAATGGGGGTGGGGTAGCGAGGGGGGCTCATTTAAAGGTTTTAATTGTTAAGTGTGCTTTTAGAATGTTTTATGGACAATCATCTAAATAAACTTGGTTTTTTTAACCTTTTGAACCTAGAACAAATTTAGACTGTCCCATATCCTTTGGGTCTAGAGTATCTAACCCACTGTACTGCTTGAAGGCTTGTAAGAGCCTTTCGTAATAAGCATGTACAGTTTCCTTTGGTTCCTGAACAGTTCAGTTTATCTTAACCCAATCAATGTCTTGCGGTGAAATTTTGGATTGCAACCATGTGATTACCTGCTCAAACTTTTTCATGACCACAGGTAAAGGGCCATAGGTAACAGAATCTTGCTCTGGCTCCAAAGACGGCCAGTCAACAGCAATTTTACATGCTGACCACAAATCACTTGGTACTACAATGTCAAACAATGTATTCAAATAAATTCACAGTACCTTCGAAATTTTGACAAATCGATCAACCTGCTCGTACCACTCCACAGGTATTTCCCTCAGCAGAGGAAAATCATTGGTAAACACCGCCAAATCACCTCTACTCCATGGCACATGCACATACCCTCCATTTGGTACTTCCAGCAAAGGATAAGCCTGTACTCCTACTGTCGCCCCTCCTGGAGGTGGTGTTTCTCCTATACCCTTTTTGACACTCTTCTTTTTAGACCATCTTTGTTCCCATTTATCAAGCAAGCTACATGCATGGATCCCTATGATCAATTCTCGAATAAGCATTTTCAGACCAATGATCCTTTTCTCTTCTAATTCCTGATCGCTGTAATTTAGCCTGTGGTTTCCCTGTAACATTTTCGTTTTGGACAAATCCACATCATACCTCTGTGCCAATTCGGACAATTTCTCATGTGCTTTCCTTGCCTTACGAGTTACATCCTTCATCACAAACAGCAACTCATCTGGCTCATAGAGTTCCACTCTTTCTAAAGGCAAACTTCTACTGATTATCTCATCTACTTCTGCTTTTAACCTTATCACGTCCAGCACCTTGGCCCTTATGGCAGCCTTGATCGTTCCTCGACCTGATGCACTATTTGACTCTCCATTCTCACTACTCTGATCTCCACACTGGTTCCCTTCCATTGTGTTCCGTGAGACAAATTGAGACAAATTGAGACAAATTGAGACAAATTGACTCCCCGAAACTCTCTGATCACTGTCTCCTCGCATCATCCTTCCACTAGGACCTCTCACTGGGGGTTCCCACATCCTCAAATCGGACCGTGAATCGGCCAAAGACCCTGATCTCGCTGCTCTCACTCCCCATGACCTCTAGAAGAATCTGCAGTGGCTGGCAAAGGTGTACTCAATTCTTTGGGTCTCGAAGGTGGCCTGTTCCACTCACTGCACCATTCCCTCCCGAACCAGTGCTCTCTCCCATTGCTGATCGTATTAGACTCACATTTCCTGCCTGATCTGGGCCGTATACTGATACTATAGGAGCAATGGTGACCGGCACTGTAAGAGCTTCCGGTAGTCTGGTAACTATATTAACTCCACTTGCTTCTGCACTCTTCGGTGGCTGTGCTCCCATTCCCTCTGTTCCTGTTAAAATCCTTCCCCTTATTCCTACACTAGAGCTTGTCTGTGGGTCTCCAATTTCCTCTGTAATTACTCTCTTCCCCTCTTATGAGCTTGTATTGTATGGAGGTGGACGCTCTGCTAGTAGCCTCTCCAATAAACTGTCATCTGTGTCACTATCATCTTCTTCCTCTCTCCTCTTCTGAGCATCCCACACCTTCACTAATAGAGGAAACAGTCTATCTCCCTCAATGGTGTCTACCATCTTTGCGCCAATACGTCCCATCGTGCATCTTGAAATGCTCTGACCGACTTTTTTAACCTTTCCTGACTTCGATCTCTTTTCCTTGCATGCACTGCTCTCATCCATGCGCCTAGCGCCCCGAACTGTGTTGGTCTGGGTAAAGGTCGCAACGCAGTCATTACTGCTCTCAATCGGTACAGCACATCAAACCTGAATGAAATATAATGTGGGAAAGCCAAATCTCCCCCTTTTCAGTAATCTTTTGCCAATTTTGAAGCCAAATTATAGTATGGAGCCCTACATTCATAGCCATGTAATGGGCTGGGGCATCCTCGGGTGGTGCCTCTTCTCCTACTCGAGTTACCACTCCTCTATCCCCCCTACAAAGATCTTGCAACACCTTAAAACATTTCATGAAGAAATCAACTCTTTTACCCACCAAATGTTTTCGCTTTACTTCCTGATGACAATCAACCAATACCAGCGTGTCTCTACACCAACCGACCTATCGCAGCGTGGCACACTTCAACTTCACTTTTCCTCCTCTCTCAGCAGTTCCCCTCCTTCACAATTCATACCCCGCACTCACACAACTTGCTCATAACCAAGTAACTGTTTGTCCACCATACGACCAACCAGTCACTTAATCGACTGTCTGTCCACGCAACGACCAGACAGTCACTCGTAATTGTCTACCTCAATCTGACAATTGTCTGTCCGCGAAACAACCAGACAACTGCCTTTGACCATCTGCCCACAAACGGCCGGACAGTCATATAAGTAATCAATAGATTCCAATCTTGCACACACAGTAACCCATGACCTGCATTCGTTACTCAAACACTCACATTCTTGTTCCCTATCACGGGTGGGTCTGTCGATGACGTCTCACAACTCCCACAACCAATGGTCAGACAATTACAACTCTGGGTGTCTTCTACACCACAACCTATCTATCCCAGGATCTTAGGCTACTCCTTGAGCCTGACAACAAGAAATCACATGGACCGCACACTCTCACAGTCCGAAACCACAATCACTCAACTCTCATTCCAACGCCGCAGGACATCACACAATCAAATCATCACTGCAATCTAACAAACATCCCTATTCATACTCACTCCACCACTAACTGCTGTTTCCACTGCACCGTCACTCTCCGTCGGTCTCCGCCAAGCGCTGTCGTTCTCTGCTCTCAATCCTCTGGACAACCATCTCTTGGGCTCTACGGGGCTTGTAACTAACTCTTCCCTAGTTTCCCCCCTTACTGCAGAGGTAACCGTCCTCTCGCTACCAATTGATAAGGCCGGGTTCCCCTACCAGAATTTAAATAGGAACCCTAGGTCGATGGGTCTTTGTTACCTGCTGAGAAGTGTAAAGGGGAGAAATAACCCATTTTAGACAATTCAACAGTCTGTAATAACTGTAGATCAAAAGGATCACAGACTCCGAGCTCCAAGTTAGTGGGTTTATTACAAAGCCAAAAACAATTGAATGTACAAGCACCTCAGGACGAGGTTGTAAAAGTACAGAGGAACTACAACAAAACCATATCTACGAGTGAGGTAATCCGATGGATCATGTAAAGAATGAAAAGTTCCAAAAACAAAACACAAGCAAGGACTGCTCCAATATTTAAATCAGACTTCAACTGTGGCTGAAAAGTGAAAAGCCTTAGGCTATCCATACTCTATCTCTAAAGTGGCATCCCTACTTAGCATTTCCCAGGCAAAATCAGTAAAAGGTGTCAGCTCGTGAAGACTTCCTAAGAAGTACACTCACGTTGTATGGGTCAAGAAGCCAAAGCTACAGAGCTCGTTCTAAGATGCTCTTTCCAGATTGATCTCCTCTTCTCCATCTCCTCTTCTCCTTCTCCAAACTCAACATTGTCCCTAATACAAAACGCAAAGATGTAAAACACGCCCACAGATCACCTCATATCAACAGACACCTCTCCTAGGTAGTTTTCCACCTTCTTCCACACTCCTGCCAGTGTTCAGCTTGATGACCTTGATTGCCAGGCCTCCTCGGTAAGAAAGAACACCGACTCCCAATTATCGACATTCCGTACAAAATGTATCTTCTCTCCTCCATGCCTAACTCCTAAAACAAAAGACTTTAGTTCTAACTATCGAAGGAAGCTTATTTCACCTGCAACAGAAATGTGAGAACAGAAAACCCTTGCATGCACATGAAATTAGCTGACTACCTCCAAATGCGAGAGCTTACCAGGGAAATTACATTTGCAGGCCTACACAGATCGGCAAACATAAGAATAAACGAATAGGCCTTTCATATACACAACGTGAACATTTCAATTAGGCCTATAACCATCAAATTATACACACAGGGTAACGATGATTAGCTTTGCAAGCATCTACAATTATTACACATTAAGCACAATTAGTCATGTCACGTGCAGACTTTAACATGTGGCACGTTTAAATCAAAATGCATTACATTACACATAGACTTTTCATTAAGTAATTGCAATATGCTAAAGGTTACAGTTTCCAACATAAATGCCATTTTGTTTCTCTTGCACGGCACGAAATAATTTCTAACCACTCACTTGCACATTTATTATTACAGCACATTTTCTAATAATCAAAAGGTAATTCAACACAGGAATATATGCGGATGCGAACTATCCATGATTATGATGCACCCCTACAATTTTTAGAGCACCATCGTGCTCCACCAAATGCGTCAATCGGTAGCAAAATGTGAATTACTTGAAACCAGGTGTGTTTCACTGGCTTTCAAAATGGCGTCTTCAGTAGAGCACCGGCCACAGAGTGCGCCAACTATTTGCGAATGAGCAGACAACGGAGCACAGTTTTGCTGGGTTGGGAAAGGCTTCACGAATGAATGAGCATGTAAAAATGTGAAATTTGAAGAAGAAAACAATTATTCGCAGTGTTTGAAAAATGCCCTTCAGCTATAAATGAGTATAGCACAGCCCATTGGCTCTCGAGCGGTGTTTCGATCTTGAGAAACAGACGTACACGTCAGACTGTTACATACAGTGTCTGCTGCCAGTGGTGACTTGCTCCAGTGAGTAATTTATGTCATCATTCTAACGAGTAAATAAAATTATTCAAGACATTTAAGATGGAGACTCGATGGTATGAGCCTGAATCTCTGCTCAAATGAAGATCTCGAGGAATAGGATACAGGATAAATGTGAAATATTAGCATAGCCTTTCCTATTACTGATAAAGATACCACATTTGTCTTTAGAGAAATACAGCTACATAATGGGTTGTGAGATTAGGCACATGCCGCTGGCGTTCACTGCTAAAGTAAATCCATTCTACGGCTTCTTTATTTGTGCATGACAAGTCATTTTGCAGAGCACTACTAGCCAGTGTAATCGCAGTTTTTATCGGTGTAAATCGTTTTTAGCAAATTACATTCCTCGACGCATACTGTTTTAATCAGATTATGTTGTATGATACTGGCTAAGTAGTGTGTGCTTTGAATGATAGAACGTAGAGTATACATTTTTTTTGCAAATGCGCTTGTTTCAAAACCCCCTTACAAGTAGTTCCTAATTCTGGCCAGATCACATGTACAATAATGTTTTAAATGAAACCAGGTGCTTTCTGTTACTGGAATAAAGCACGAAAAAAATATTTTTAATCGGAAAACCCTATCAGGATTTTATTATCCTTTCTTTGTTATTTTTCGTTCATATTTTTTACAACATACGAAAAGGTGAATAAACAAATATACAAACATACAGAAAGACACATTTGTACACAACTTGGACAGAGACGAATGATGTCTGAATCCCTGGGACCACTCGGAAGAGACAGGAGAGTCTGATGAAATCTACTGAAAATTCTAATACAATTACGGGCATAAATGGTAATTTTGGGCCAGATGTATCAACATTACATTTTTACAATTTTACCGATTCGCTATTATAGACTCGCAAAATGCAATGTAGGTAGGAATCTGCTAATATTTTGTGATTCCTACGCATTCCTTATTTACTACTCGCAAATTGCGAGTCGCAAATAAGGAATGGCTTCCCATTCATTTCTATGGGCCAAGAGGCCCATAGGAATGAATGGGAATTGCATGCGCAATTTGCGAGTACCCAATACTTACTCGCAAATTGCGCATGCAATTTCAAGGATGCAAGGACACCCTGTTGCACCCCTGGAATGTGCATGTGTGCACATAATTCTGCGAATTTCACCGTTTGCGATCGCAATTTTGCTTGAAACATCAGGCCTTTTGTGTAATGTCAGCAGTTCATACAAGATTCAGACATGTTTGGTAGTAGTTTGGCCTAGATCTGTTGGAGAGTATTTAAAAATAATCCATATCATTGATGACTTGGTTAGATTGCAGGAGGGCAGTGCAGGGCTAGTCCAGAAGAGAGTAGTATAAAGACAAAGCAATGAGTGGCAACATTGTATGTTTTAGGTATGGTTCTTGGAACAACTCAGGCAACAGTTTTTGCTTTGGAAGGTTTCCCAGATATCTTGTAATGGATAATGGCACACATTAGTATCCGAGTCTACAGAAAAAACAAAGTAATAATCATTGACCAGCCCAAAAAATATGAGGCGTGCAGTACTCCACCAAACCATTATCAATGAAAATTCTGCTAGCTCGGTTAATATCGAACCATATAGGAACATATATAAATTAATCACCTCTATATGACTTTCACTTCATTAGCTATCTAGAACACATGGAACTGGGTCTAAATGAATGTACACTCAGGCACATGAATTTAAATTCATATTCAGTCAGAACATTGCAACACTGAATGTACATCCACTAAACTTAAAAAATATGGGATGGGTATATATATCTATATATATCTATATATATATCTATATCTATCTATATATATATATATTTTTTTTTTCTTTTTGTCTTTCCATCTGCAGTCGGATGGTTTTCAAGAACAGACACGTACCCAAAGTAAGTGCAAACCGGATCTTTTTATTCCATCGTCGCCAGAACGCGTTTCGGCTCACGCGAGCCTTGTTCACATGACATGGTGCTGTTGGATTGTGGACATATTTAAAGTGACAGTGCAAATCTCGTGACAGTCAAATTCATAGACATAAAAGAGATGTGTTAATCAAACTGTTATACTGAGGCATGATCTGTTAAATACATGAGTTTTCGAAAACAGATAAAAATTGCGTATAATATTGTTTTTTGGTATTGCATGTGTCGTTTCCCATATCCAAATAATTGTCTGAATGGCTATTCATGTTAAATACCTTGAACCAATTACCTCCAGTTAAATACAGTATGGGTCTGAAAAAATCTCATAATTGACCCAATAACATCTGAATATCTAATGTCTAAATATCCAGCACAGACTAGAAAGATCAATTTTGTTGAAAATAGTGAGGATAAATCCTCTACAATATTATGTGCAAGATATCTAAGATCCTTAAAGGCTGATCCTCGGCTTTATTGAACAGGTGATACTTAAAGTGCTGTCATGACATATAATAACTGACAAAAATAATTTAAAAATGTGTTAAAAAATCATCTAAAGGTATATACAGTAAATCCATTAAAGAAAAAAACAATCTTCTTCAACTGTTGAAAATACATTAAATGCACTCCGTTACTGTACATTAAAGTGGTAGGGAAAGGCTTCAAAGTTCTCGAGCTGTTACTAGGGTACTTGGTTCCTAACATACTGGTAACAGTTATTATCTTAAATTGTCAATTTCATCCCAGTGCATAGTTTCAATATCCTAAAAGTCAGATGGTTAAAGGTTGTAATAAACAAAGGAAAGTCTGTAGACCATGGCTTAGGAAAATCATAGTGGGTTCATTTGAGCCAAATTGTTGATGTTGTGCAAAAGATGCGTATGTTATAATCCACATAAAATATGTGTGATCAAATAAATAAATATATATAAATATACGATAAATATCTAAATAAATATGGATAAATGTAAATAAATATATAAAATATATAAAACATATATAGAGCAGCATCTACATAGATTTGCACAAATGATCAATCTTACAGAGTCATATGAAATCTGTGGACCTCCAAATAATTAGCAGCTGTAAACATACTTCAACAATAAAATAACTCAACCCATTGCGATAGAGCTAAAATGCATTAAAAACAGGTGAACAGATCCTCAGTACTGTAAAGGACCTGGATGTTTGGTATCGAGTTGTAAAATGTATCTGGTCTCAAGTTTTCTGAGCCCTTGTTCCCTGTCTCCACAACATCGGGGGAATTGCGTCAATCACATAGTAGCTGAGGTCTTTGTTGTTGGATCTGTGGAGCTCGCTAATGTGTCTGGCCACTGGATATGTTTTATCCTAATTAGTGATTGTGCGTAGATGTTGTAAAATTCGTTTATGAAGTTGCAGTTTTGTGCTGTCAATGTACTGAAGGCCCCATGGGCACTGCAGCACATAAACTGCAAATTCTGTTTTACACGTTAATAGCTTATGGATTTTGAATTCCCTGCTGCTGAATAGGGTGGAGTACGTGTCTTTGTTAATACTATGTATGCATGCCTTGCATGTTTTGCATTTAAAAAAACCCTTGTGAGTTTGCAGCCAGCTGGTACTGTCTATGATTTCGGGATTAGTTTTGACAAGGCTGTCCTTCATGGATGGGGCTTCACTGTAGGTGATGGACACCCTCTGCGGAAGCAGGGGTCCAATCACTGGGTCACTTAAGACCAATGGCCAACTTGAATGTATTATTTTGTGGATGGATTTGTGTTGCCTACTGTACCCCATAATCATTGCAAATTCTTTAGTGTTCTGAACTTTCTCAGGTACTGACTTGTCTTGAGTGACAATGTCAGATTGTTTGTCTCTCAAGAGACTCTCTCTAGTCTGTAGCATGGATTTGGATATGGCATTGTTGAATATTTTAAGGGAATAGCTCCTTTCCAAGAATCACGATTTGCTGTTTTCCTGAGCTACTCTCAAATCCGTTTCATTGCTGCATATTCTTCTTAGCCGCAGCATCTCACCATATGGAATGCTGTTGATTAGATGTTGGAGATGTGAGCTGCCAGCATACAGGGTAGAACTACCTGCTGTCTCCTTTCTCTATAGGTGGGTCTCAATTGTGTTGTTATTTATGTAGACCTGTGTGTCTAGAAAATTGACTCAGACCTCACTGATGGTTGCTGTAAAATGTAAATGTATACTGTTGGAATTGATCTTGGTAGCAAACTCTTCTGCTTGATCTTTAGTGCCATGCCATCTAACCAGGAGATCATCAATGTAGCGGAGCCACATTTTTATGTTGTTGTCAACAAGGTCCCATATTCAACCTTGAGGACCAGATCCTTCCACCAGCCCATGTGGAGGCATGCGTAGCTGGGAGAGAAGCTGGCCCCCATGGCAACCCCTCTTGTCTGTTGATAAAGCAAATTGTTGAACATGAAAATGTTATTATTTAGACAAAATTTGATCATTTCAACAAGCATATTACTGTGTTCTCTGTATTGTGGGGCCTGCAGTATTGGATGGCTTTCACTCTGTCCTCATGTCGGATGCTGGTATACAACATGGTAACGTCTAGAGTTACCAGCAAATAGTTATCTTGCCATACGGAGTCTTTAATTTTTCTTATGAAATTGCTGGTATCACAAACATATGAAGGCAAGGCTTTGACAAAATCTTGTAAAAGATAGTCTACATACTTGGAAGAATTCTCCAGCAGTCCTTCTCTGGCTGTAATAATGGGACGTCCCGGAGGTTTACACGCATCCTTGTGTATCTTTGCAATGAAATATATCGAGTGGTGGGATTGTCTTTTTTAAGATACTTATATTCATCCTCAGATTTTTGTCTTCCAAGATGCCAGTTTGTGGTATAAATCATGATATGTAGATCTGAGGTTGGCCATGTTGCTCTGACTATAGCATGATCTATCGTTCAGTTGGCTAAATGCTTCACTTTTGTAGTCTTTCTGTGACCATATAGCGATGTTTCCACCTTTGTCACTGTTATGTATGACAATGTTGTTATCCTTTTGTAGTTTATTGATCAAGTTGTTGTACTGTTCATCTTGTTGGTTGAATTTTCTCTTTGTCATATAGACAGTTTTGTTAAATTTTCCAATTTGGGTGACTACTGTCTCGTGAAACACATCAATAGAGTCTCGGGGGACAATGGGGTTGAACGTAGATTTAGGTGTAAACGGTGTAAGTTGAACTTGAATACCGTGATCTGATATGTTGAGTTCAGTCCCACTGATAGTGTGGTGTCGACTTTCATCACCATCTCACATTTCTTGCATTTCACATAGGAGCGGTAGGTCTGATTGTGTAATGTTGGTAAATCTGGTTATTTCTGTAGCTACACCAATCTTGGGTTGCTGATCACTGTTACCCAATAGCATGTCATATTTTTGGAGTTTTAATTTTCTGACCCCTTTATACAGATCCATCCTAGTTGATACGTAGTTGAAATCATTAGGTGGGGAATATGATAAAACCGAGGCTCAAGATTTTTGATTCATCCGGTGTTAGTTGGATTTTGGACACGTTAATTACAGTATTGTTGGTATTTACATTCTGGTTATTGTTTATCTTTTCTGCCAATATCCTCGTCCTCTCTTCCTGCTGGTATTTGTAGCGTTTTCTGTTGGCCTTGCGCCTCTGCCTTTGCCTGAGGTTTTTGGCTGCTCTACGTTGCCCCTTTGTGGTCGAGGTCGAAGGGTTTGCCTCCGTTCATGGCATAAAAAGTTGAGTTCCTCACCCGGTGATGATTTTGTCTGCTGTTGTCCACTCAGGGGATTCCTCATTTCTGACTCTGATTCACTGCCCCAGCCAAGCTTAAATCCGATTGTGATGTTTCATTAGTTGGTACTGCCCTCCTCGAAGTCGAAGCTGTGGGGCCTTGTTTGGTTTGGAACTTAGAAACCCTGAGGGCATCATATTTCGTAGCGAATGTAAATATTTGACCCAACTCCTAGTCATTCTTGTCTCTTAAGAATTTATATGCCTTTCGTTCTTTTATATTGTCTTCTTCTTTTTTGTGTCTCGTCATCATTTCATTACGTAGTTTAGTTATCTCTTCAGTTTCTCCTAATTTATCCAACTCATCATTCAATTAATCAATGTCTTTAAGTAACTGCGCCTGGTCAATGTCTGCGTATTTAATTAAGATTTGGGTAAATCTGCTCAAGGACTCAAGATTGCATTCTGCCCATTCACGCATTAAATCCGGATTGGGGTCTTCATAGGTGGGGGCCATGAGGATCCTTAGGCCCCTTGGTATTCGACCCACATCGATATATCTTTGAAGTGATTGAGACTCCCACCACTTGCTTTGTTCCATTCGCATCTTTTTTTCAAGGGTTTTGAAATTATTTTTTACAGAGCTAGTGTCAGTTTTGTTTACAGTGTATTTCTCTTTGGCACTGGATGTTGGCGGGAGGGTATCAGAGAACATCTCCATTGCTGCTGCCTCCCTATCCCGCACCATGTCAGCCGACATTGGAAATATTGAATTTGCGATGCTGAGTGTGAAGTACGGTTCCGTTAAATACAGGTGGCTTCACTACTAGCGCACACTACGTTGCCGGGTTCAGGGGGGTCAGACGCACAGTTTCCTTGTCGGATACGAAGTACTTCCAGGTTACCCCCGGAAGTTGTGTTTCACTGCGTGCGTCGTCCAGTTGAAGGAGGGATCCGTGTGTGACCGAGTGAAACTAAACGGTCATTCACATCATTTTCTTTCCGTCTGCAGTCGGATGGTTTCAAAGAACGGACACGTACCCAGAGTAAGTGCAAAACTGATCTTTTTATTCCTTCGTTGCCATAACGTGTTTTAGCTAACGTGAGTCTTGTTCACATGACATGGTGCTGTTCGATTGTGGGCATATTTAAAGTGACAGTGAAAATCTCGTGACAGTCAAATTTATAGATATAAAAGAGATGTGTTAATCAAACTGTTATACTGAGGCATTACATGTATATAGGGAAAAAAGAAAAAACAATTCTAGCCCACCATGAATACGGTGGGGCAAACAAGGTACGGACCACCAAGACGTCGGGTTTCAATTTCAGAAAAGTGCTTTAATGAAATCACAGCACATTGTATTGTTCAGGCTAGTGCCTGCCATGACGCGTTTCGACCGTTAGGAACACTGTCTATATATATATATATGTATATATATATATGTGCAAACAGGATCAGCTCTTCCTGGGGATCTCGCCTGTGGTTGGGTGGCGCGTTAAGCCGGTAGTGCTACCGCCGGCAATTATCAATCCAAAGTATCTGCAAATAAGCAACGCACTCTCAGTAGCAGTAACGAGTAACGAGTTTAATACACACTGTTACGCGTTTCGGGAGTCGCGCTCCCTTGGTCACACAGTGATACATTCAGACACAATCCTCTATAAGTAAATACATTTTGGTAGACATAGTTGTAGGACTTAGGATCACAGTCATATGTATACAAAAGTGACTTTGGCGGCCATCTTTTAGTGGGTACATTCTGATATGCAAAGTGAAGCAACCATGTTATTTTGTTACTTGTTGTTGTTATTAGTTTCCAGCATAGATGCACAGATGCATTGTCAAACTGAACACATAAAACTCGTCATAGTGACTATTGAGCAATGGAAGGCCACAAGGATCACCATTTTAGTGGCCGCCTTACAACTTATTATGAAACGTGTGCTCACACAGTAAAATAATACTATTTGCGTCATAGTGACTTTTGGCCAATACGTATGCACACCGTACAAGTACTAATAATAGTCTTTCCATAGACTCCATACTTGCACCAAAGTGGTGAGACGTAACTTCTTAGAAGGACCAGTAACTGTACATTGTTACATTAAACACATATAGAGCTCGTCAAAGTGACTCGTGTGCAAAGAAAAGCCAAAACAAAGGTTCAAGGGATCACGGCTAAGGTGGCCAAATCTCAGCAATTTAAAGTAATTGAATGCCAACATTATTTGCGTCATAGTGACCCATGACCAAAAGATTATCCAAACAACGTATAAACACAATTGCATATACTTATTATCTTCATCCAATCAATACTCGCACCATAGTGGTGGTACCATTAAGGAAAAAAGCTTTTTGCCTCTAATAGAGTTTTCTGACTATAGACCATCTTGTAAGTCCATCTACACAAAATATGCATACACAAAACAGAAATTTGTGAAAAAGATAAGTGTGAAAAAAGAGGTGATTTCTTATCTACTCATCTTCGGATTTCTTATCTGTGGATATGAAGAAAAGGGTAGGAGCCCGTGAAGTGCTTGTGAAGATATAAGGGGCCCCTTCCTTTCCTCCTGAAAGATAAAGGACAAGAAAAATAGTATTACAAATATTACCAATACAGTATTTTCAATAAAAAGCCAACACAGGTTATGTACAGTATGCATGTAAATGAATGAAAAACATGGTAATTGGACAGGTTAATCTTCTATCAGATGAGTTGCCAGTTCCTCATCTAGATTGTGGCCTTTAGGGAACTTGGTTTCCAGGTCCATAATCCACTTTGATTCCCGTTTTCTTAAGGTCAGTTCCCTATTACCACCTCGTCGCCCTACTCTCACTTGTTCCACTGCAAAGTAGGATAGTAAGTTGCTGTTAGATGCATGTAATTCTGCAAAATGTCGTGCAATGGGATAGTGAGGGTCCCTGTTGTTAACTGCTCTCAGATGCTCAAGAACTCTCTTTTTAGCCATATGAGTAGTGCTCCCTACATACCTCTTCTTACAGGGACATTCCAACACATACACAACAAATGTCGTGCTACATGTAAGGAACTGTGTTATGGGTTTCATGTCTTTCTTCCCTGGTACGTTAAATTCTTTCACCATTTTGCTATTTCTGCAGGCCTTACAGTGGCCACAGGGGTGAAAACCCTTCAGGTTATGTTGATTGAGGTCTCTGTTAACAGTGACATCTCCACGTACTAGTATATCCCGTAAGCTTTTGCTTTTTCTATCTGTTATTTTGGGTCTAGTACTGATTGTGGAGCCTATGATAGGATCATTTTGTAAAATGTTCCAATTTTCACTGAGTATTTTCTGAATCTTAGATGATTCCTTATTAAAGGTAAGAATCACTCTCGTCTCTTTGCTCTCCACGATACTCTCCTGTGTTTTAACTTCTAGAGTTTCTTCTCTTGTTAAATTTACTGATTTTGGATACGGCCTTATTAAGCACCCAATCTGGGTACCCTCGCTCCTTGAATCTGCATAACATAGTTTTTTCTTCCTCCAAATATCCCACCATCTCACTGTAATTTCGTCTTGCCCTCAGCAGCTCACCATAAGGTATGCTCCATTTGAGTGTTTCAGGGTGGCTGCTGAGGGCATGGAGGAGACTGTTACCTGCTGTTTCTTTACGGTACAGTCTCGTTTTAAGTGTATTCCCTGTAGCCATAATCTTGATATCTAGGAATTCTATTTCCTCTTTTTGCAAATTGTGGGTGAGGTTGATGTTATACGGGTTATCATTAAGCAGATTCACAAATTCCATGGCCTCCTGTTCACTACCTGTCCAGATAAGAAACAGGTCATCTATATATCTCAACCATGTATCCACTTTGTCGAGATGTGTTGCATACTTAGGGTCCTTCCGTACTTCATCCTCCCACACCCCTAGAAACAGATTCGCGAAACTTGGCGCGAAACACGTTCCCATTGACGTACCAGTGGTTTGTTTGTACAGGTCTCCATTAAATAAAAATATGTTGTTATGAAGACACATGTTCATCATTTCTACCAGCATCTTGGTGTGATCTAGATACATGATGTCTCTGTCATTAAGATAATGTGTGCATGCTCTGATTCCCTGATTGTGTTCAATAATAGTATACAAAGAAGATACATCTAATGTTAAAAACATGTGCCCTTCTTCCCACACAATACTGTCAATTTTGCACATTTTATATTGTCTTCTTCTTTTTTGTGTCTCGTCATCATTTCATTACGTAGTTTAGTTATCTCTTCAGTTTCTCCTAATTTATCCAACTCATCATTCAATTCATCAATGTCTTTAAGTAACTGCGCCTGGTCAATGTCTGCGTATTTAATTAAGATTTGGGTAAATCTGCTCAAGGACTCAAGATTGCATTCTGCCCATTCACGCATTAAATCCGGATTGGGGTCTTCATAGGTGGGGGCCATGAGGATCCTTAGGCCCCTTGGTATTCGACCCACATCGATATATCTTTGAAGTGATTGAGACTCCCACCACTTGCTTTGTTCCATTCGCATCTTTTTTTCAAGGGTTTTGAAATTATTTTTTACAGAGCTAGTGTCAGTTTTGTTTACAGTGTATTTCTCTTTGGCACTGGATGTTGCCGGGAGGGTATCAGAGAACATCTCCATTGCTGCTGCCTCCCTATCCCGCACCATGTCAGCCGACATTGGAAATATTGAATTTGCGATGCTGAGTGTGAAGTACGGTTCCGTTAAATACAGGTGGCTTCACTACTAGCGCACACTACGTTGCCATGTTCAGGGGGGTCAGACGCACAGTTTCCTTGTCGGATACGAAGTACTTCCAGGTTACCCCCGGAAGTTGTGTTTCACTGCGTGCGTCGTCTAGTTGAAGGAGGGATCCGTGTGTGACCGAGTGAAACTAAACGGTCATTCACATAATTTTCTTTCCGTCTGCAGTCGGATGGTTATAAAGAACGGACACGTACCCAGAGTAAGTGCAAAACTGATCTTTTTATTCCTTCGTTGCCATAACGTGTTTTAGCTAACGTGAGTCTTGTTCACATGACATGGTGCTGTTCGATTGTGGGCATATTTAAAGTGACAGTGAAAATCTCGTGACAGTCAAATTTATAGACATAAAAGAGATGTGTTAATCAAACTGTTATACTGCGGCATTACATGTATATAGGGAAAAAAAGAAAAAACAATTCTAGCCCACCATGAATACGGTGGGGCAAACAAGGTACGGACCACCAAGACGTCGGGTTTCAATTTCAGAAAAGTGCTTTAATGAAATCACAGCACATTGTATTGTTCAGGCTAGTGCCTGCCATGACGCGTTTCGACCGTTAGGAACACTGTCTATATATATATATATATATATATATATATATATTACCTACTGGCGGTCGCCAGTAGGTAGTTATAGTTAGGACCACGTTTCCATAGGAAATCCGCAACATTCTATTTTGAATAACTTTGGCGCCGGACGACGAATCCTCGCGAATTTTTCAAAATACGTGGGGCGCTACGCTCCGCTCCTACCCTGAAAGTCTCGGGGGGATTCGTCAAGCGGGGGCTGAGATAAAAGGGGGGTCCCAAAACGCGTTTTTCCCATGCATTTTTCCATAGGACCTTTAGACAGGGCTACAGCCCGAACGGCTGAACAGAATTACTAGAAATTTGGCAGAGAGGTAGTCCTCAGGTCAAGGAAGTGCCTTTTGTATGTTTGGTGTAAATCTGTTCAGTAGATTCTGAGAAAATAGCCTTTAAATCAATATATATATCTGAGCCAGCTTACGGTGCGCTTACGGTACGCTTACCGTACGCGTACGGTGGCGTGCGCGAGCGCGATTCTGATTGGCTCTTAGATCTTAGTAAACATTCGAATCGGCCGAAACCAGGAAGCGGCGGCCGCCATTTTCTCTCTCGCACTGAGAGTGATGTTTAAAATATAAAGCACAAAAACATGTAAAGGGGCTGTTTAGACAGCTCCCACACACATAGCAATGTTGAGGGAGTCCCCAAAGATCCCCCAAGGCCAAAAACGGAATTTTTATTTTTTCGCTAATTTCGCCGATTACGCTTACCGTACGCGTACGGTAAAAAATTATTAAAAAAAAAAAATTATCCACACTCTCCCCACCCCGTGTGCAATTGGTGCCCGAAGGGCACCATTTGTGCATGGCTTATAACATATACGAAAAATTAAAATATTACCTTTCAAAACGAAGTGCATCATATGTCCTCCATGTGCGCACGGCCCATCTAGCGTAACGTGGGCACGCGGTGCGCGTAGCGCACCGCGTGCCCACCGTGCGTGCACGGCACTAACTGCATAAAGTGGGCGCGCGGTGCGCGCACGGTGCGCGAAGCGCACCGTGCGCGCACGGAACGAACTGCGTTAAGTGGGCGCGCACGCCACGAATGGCGTAAAGTAACTTAGCATTTAAAAAAACGTACAAATTCACTGAAAAAACCATAGGTTTCACACATGTTATAGTTAGGAATTAGCATTTAAAAAACATTGCAAATTCACTGAAAAAACCATAGGTTTCACACATGTTATAGTTAGCGGAAATTTTACTGATAAAAAACCAATGAAATTCCCCCGTTATAGTTAGTGCAGGCAACTATAACTCACGCGACCGCAATCTTCTGCTGATGACATATGTGTCTTTATGAAAAAAAAATATTTGTAATATATGTATAGCTAAAAATGTATGGAAGAAGACATGGGCAAATAAGTGTCTAAATACAGTATTAGCATCAGCAGAGGATTGCGGTCGCGTGAGTTATAGTTGCCTGCACTAACTATAACGGGGGAATTTCATTGGTTTTTTATCAGTAAAATTTCCGCTAACTATAACAAGTGTGAAACCTATGGTTTTTTCAGTGAATATATATATATATATATTACCTACTGGCGGTCGCCAGTAGGTAGTTATAGTTAGGACCCTGTTTCCATAGGAAAACCTCAACATTCTATTTTGAATAACTTTGGCGCCGGTCGACGAATCCTCGCGAATTTCTCAAAATAGGTGGGGCGCTACGCTCCGCTCCTACCCTGAAAGTCTCGGGGGGATTCGTCAAGCGGGGGCTGAGATAAAAGGGGGGTCCCAAAACGCGTTTTTCCCATGCATTTTTCCATAGGACCTTTAGAACGAGCTACAGCCCGAACGGCTGAACAGAATTACTAGAAATTTGGCAGAGAGGTAGTCCCTAGGTCAAGGAAGTGCCTTTTGTAGGTTTGGTGTAAATCTGTTCAGTAGATTCTGAGAAAATAGCCTTTAAATCAATATATATATCTGAGCCCGCTTACGGTACGCTTACCGTACGCTTACGGTAAGCGTACGGTGGCGTGCGCGAGCGCGATTCTGATTGGCTCTTAGATCTTAGTAAACATTCGAATCGGCAGAAACCAGGAAGCGGCGTCCGCCATTTTGTCTACCGCACTGAGTGTTATGTATCAAACATGATGGCCAAAAACATGTTACGGGGATGTTTTGACAACTCCCTCTCACATAGTCATGTTGAGGGAGTCCCCAAACATCCCCCAAGAGCAAAAACGGCATTATTTTTTTTTCGGCAATTTCGCGGGGTACGCTTACCGTACGCTTACCGTAAGCGTACGGTAAAAAAATAAAAATAAAAAAAACACTATCCACACTTTCTCCACCCCTTGTGCAAATGGTGGCCGAAGGGCACCATTTGTGCATGGCTTATCAGAGCACAGAAATTTCCCAAAAAATTTCAACAGATTACCTATCACAAGGAAGCGCATAATATGTCCTCCATGTGCGCACGGTGCGCGAAGCGCATCGTGCGTACATGGCCCATCTAGCGTAACGTGGGCACGGCACTAACTGCGTAAAGTGGGTGCGCGGTGCGCGAAGCGCACCGCGTGCTCACTGTGCGCGCACGGTGCGCGAAGCGCACCGTGCGCGCACGGAACGAACTGCGTTAAGTGGGCGCGCACGCCACGAATGGCGTAAAGTCACTTAGCATTTAAAAAACCGTACAAATTCACTGAAAAAACCATAGGTTTCACACACGTTATAGTTAGGAATTAGCATTTAAAAAACCTTGCAAATTCACTGAAAAAACCATAGGTTTCACACATGTTATAGTTAGCGGAAATTTTACTGATAAAAAACCAATGAAATTGCCCCGTTATAGTTAGTGCTGGCAACTATAACTCACGCGACCGCAATCTTCTGCTGATGACATATGTGTCTTTATGAAAAAAAAATATTTGTAATATATGTATAGCTAAAAATGTATGGAAGAAGACATGGGCAAATAAGTGTCTAAATACAGTATTAGCATCAGCAGAAGATTGCGGTCGCGTGAGTTATAGTTGCCAGCACTAACTATAACGGGGCAATTTCATTGGTTTTTTATCAGTAAAATTTCCGCTAACTATAACATGTGTGAAACCTATGGTTTTTTCAGTGAATATATATATATATATATATATATATATATATATATATATATATATATATATATATATATTTATATAAATTTATCCATTAGTGACCGTCTTCACGTCGGATATTTCCAAAGAACAGCAACGGACCACTAAGTAGGTGCTAAATTAATTTATTTTGTTGTGCAAATCGGCATAACGCGTTTCACCTCCTGCGGGAGCCTTGATCACATGACAAAGTCCTACGTTGTTTAAAATTTTTTAAAGTGCCCAGTGCTAGTGCAATTGAATTCACATGTGCAAATCACGCCATAGACATAAAAGAGTTACATTTGTAGTCCCCAGCATTTTATAATCTATTTGGTAGTTCATTTGGTTCCGTAATCTTTAAAACATAGTTGTTCTAAGTCATCCTAAGGAATCACATCAAGAATAAAGTTACAATTAGCAGTAAATATTCAAATAATATTTCAATGACAACCTGTGCTTGACGCTTACGACTGGAGACTTTTGTGTGTACACAAAAACGCTTGGTTGTACTTACAAATGTCTGGCTTGAAAAAAGTGTTTTTAGTGCTAAAGTGCAAAAAAGTGCTTGTCACCTTGTATAGTATATATGCCCACAATATCACTAAATTTTCTTTCATCTATATCAGGGTTGTTGTCTAATGTTTTAATGTATTTTATACATTTTTAAATATTTTTTATATTGTTTTTAATCATTTACTCGCACCTTGAGATATTGGAGCCCCAATATCTGGCGGTTGCCTTCAGAACATTTTTTACCTGGGTACTGTATATTTTTTTTTATGTTTATTTATTTAGCTGTGTTTTTGGCATGTCAATAGAGATAGTTGATTGGGTTCTACCATTATGTGCCCCTTATTTTGATGTTGGGTGCCATTGGCTATCGGTATAAATACCATGTCTATGCGGGTTTGCAACTTATTAATAATAAATACCATATGAATATGTATATTTTAAATTATTTGCTTTGTCGGTTTATGTGCAAATTACGCATAGTTAGGTGCAAACACACAATGTACAAAGTCGCTTTTAGGATCATCAAAGTCCTTTACAGTACAGTCGTCAATATATAAAGTATATAATATCATTCATAAAATCAATAGATAATGATAAATATAACAATATAAAAGATCATAGTAAAATACAAATCTAAAAATATCAATTGCTATTGCTTATATATTCACATAGCACTAAAATTGAGACCCAAATTAAAAAGCTTTACATATCAGTCAATAAATAGATGTCTAAAATGCCAATGTTACCCATAAAAAAGTCAATGCATAAACAGGTGTACAAAACCTCTGTCACGTTCAATCCTGTTGGATGCTTAGAGTTCAGTTCCAAAATATATTTGGTTTCCAACTGACGTAACCGTTGTTCCCTATTGCCCCCTCGTCTGCTAGGAGGAATCGCATCTATCACAAAGTACCTGAGGTCCTGGCTTCTAGAGTTATGTTTATTCTTAAAATGGCGTGCCACTGGGTACGTGTTGTCCTGATTTGAAATCGCCCTAAGATGTTGCAAAATTCTCTTGTGCACTTGTAATTTGGTGCTCCCTCCATAATGTAGGTTGCACGGGCAGATTAGAATATAAACTGCATATTCAGTTTTACAAGTCAGAAGTTTTGTTATTTTAATACTTCTGCTGCTAAAAGGTGTCATGTACGTTGTGCTAGTTTCACACTGCTGGCATGATTTACAGGTTTTACACCTGAAAAAACCCTTGTGTGTTTGAAGCCAGTTGGTGTTCTCAATGACTTCTGGACTGGTTTTCACCAATTCGTCCCGCATTGATGGACCCCTACTATAAGTGATAGAAGGTCTAGTTGGTAAACTTGTGCCTATGACTGGGTCAATTAATACCATAGGCCAGTTACGTAGGATGATAGAATGCAGTTGTTTATGTTGCTGGCTATACTGCATAATAATTCTGCACTCTTTCGGATTGTCACTGTCACTAGTTTGTGGTTGTGGATCTGATGTTAGCTCCCTAATCTGCTTTGGTAAGAGTAGTTCAAATCTTTATTTGCGCATAGATTTTGAGATGGCATTATTAATCACTGAGCTAGAGTACCCTCTCTCTAAAAATCTCATTCTTCATGAGGTTTGGGCTTCCCTTAGATCAGTGTCATGGCTATGGATCCTCCTCAACCGCAGCATCTCCCCATAGGGGATGCTATTGATAAGATGTGTAGCATGAGCACTACTTGCATGCAGTGTGGAGTTCCCAGCGGTTTCTTTGCGATATAATTTGGACTCAATCCTGCCATCCTGTAAATAAATTTTAGTGTCTAGAAAGCTCACCTCAGTATTGCTAATGGTAGCTGAAAACTGTAAATTCAGGTCCTTGGTATTCAATGCTTGGATAAAACCATTGGCATCACTATCACTGCCATCCCATACAACAGACAGGTCGTCAATAAAACGTAACCATACTTTGATATTATTGTTCATCACATGTTGGTGTTGGGTTTTGAGTACCAGCTCCTCCCACCAGCCCATATGCAAACATGCATAGCTGGGGGAGAAGCTGGCCCCCATTGCTACTCCTCTGACCTGTCTGTAGAGTTATTAAACAAAAATACAGTATTAATCAGGCAGAATTCCACCATTTCAATGAGCATTTCTTTTTGATCCACTGTGATTTCCACTAATTTCTCCAAGAAAAATCTTAGTACCCTCAGTCCATCCTGATGCTGAATACTTGTGTACAGTGAGTTCACATCCAATGCTATGAACTGATATCCAGGTTCCCATTTGAAATCTTTCAACTTTCTTAGGAAATCCCCGGTATCACACACAAATGATGGTAAAGATTTCACAAGATCTTGGAGAAAAAAGTCCACATACTGGGACGTATGCTCCAATAGGCTGTTCCTAGCTGATATTATTGGCCTACCAGGTGGTTTGTGTGGATCTTTATGGATCTTGGGTATAAAATAGATCGTTGGTATAACTGGATGCTCATTCTTTAAATATTTATGTTCCTGGGCTGTGATAGTTCCTTTCTTTTTTCAATGCATTAAATGTGTGTAGTATTTCAAGTTTGTGGCTTTCATTTCCATAATGGTACTTTTTGTATAACAGGTGTCATCTCTCACTTGTCTGTATGCTTCATTGGTGTATTCGTTTTTAGACATCAGAACAATGTTTCCCCCTTTGTCAGAGTTTCCAATAACAATACTGTTGTTCTCCTTAAGTTTTCGTATGAGTCGATCATATTCATTATTTTGTTTGTTATGCTTCCATTTGATTTTCCTAGTTGACATGTTTAGTTGTTTTACTTGCTCCACCAATCTCTCGTGGAATATATCAATGGAGTCTCGTGTCATAATCGGGTTGAAGGTAGACTTGGCTTTAAAATGTGTCTTTATGCCCTGTTGCGGTCTGACCCCACAGTCTAGTAGGTTTGGTCGCATTGTTTCCATCGTTGTCATATCAATATCATCAGTATCTTCATTGTTTAACCACAATTTCTGCATTTCAGTTGGTGTTACTTCAGGGCTCCTATCAGCGTTCATAGCAGTATCAACTTTCATGGGATTATCTTCTCTTTTGTTTAGTGCATGGAATTTTTTAAGTTTTAATTTTCTTACTCCTTTAAAAATGTCCAATTGGGTTTTAGAATAATTGAATTTTCTTGCAGGGTAATAAGAGAGACCCAAACTTAAAATCCTCTTGTCTGCATCACTTAACCCCTTCTGTGCCCATGACGTGCTGGACACGTCATGGAGCACAGTCGTGCTGTGCCCATGACGTGCCCTGAGGAATCTCTCTGGTGCGGGCACCAGAGGGATTCCCTTTTACTGAAAATAGCCTCGTGAGCTGGGGAAGAGCTTCCCCAGCTCCCTAGGCCCCCCCGCTGCTTTCAGTGCAATGACGATCGGCGCGCACGTCGCGCCGACGTCATTACACTGAAAGTGAAACTGAAATGAGCCAAGAGGCTCATTTCAGTTTCACTTTCTACGTGCTCAGGGGGCTATCTCCCCAGTGGATCCCTGCTTGGGGATCACCACAGGAGGGTGATCCCCAAGCAGGGATCCACCCACTAGACACCAGGGAGGGGGGAGCGGCCCCTTGGGCAAGGGCCTTTGCTCCCCCCAAATAATTTTGACATCATTTAGTCTTTTTGCCCCCCCTGGGGGGCAGATGGAGCAGTAGCCCCCAATCTGCCCCCCCGGGGGGGGGGGCAAAAAGACCACTAGACACCAGGGAAATAAAAATAAAATTGAAATAGGGGTGGGGCCCAAAACGGGCAGGCCCATGCCCCCACCCGACTCCCCAATTATCACAGTCTTTCTGCCCCCCCGGGGGCAGATGGGGCATTGGCCCCTAATCTGCCCCTCGGGGGGGCAGAAAGCCCACTATACACCAGGGATTTGTTTTCAGTTTTTTTTAGGATGGGGGCTGCCCGAAACGGGCACGCCACAGACCCCCCAGGATATAGCGCCATGGATTAGCAAATTTAGCGGCACAAATATGGAAATTTAGCGGCACAAATATGGAAATTTAGCGGCATTTTTGCGGCACTTTATTTCACTCATAATCATTCATTGTCAGCCTTAAATCAATGGAATTTGTTTTAGCAGAGTATTCCGCTTTGAAATAGGCAACCTGGGATATGGAACAGAGGAAGCAGCCCACAGGTGAAGGCTGTTATCCCTTGGGAATGCAATCCTCCATTTGCTTTACTATAGGTTCTGAGAAGCTCATCAAAGATGGCCTGGTAGCATCCCATAGGAAATGGCATTCCAGAATCTACCTTAGTGAAATTAAATATTTACCTAAGATCACACAATTTCAGCATGGAAGCCACGATTTTATCCAGATATTCTGGTTTCACTCTGAAGTGCGGTGAGAGGCCCCCGGGCAGTGAGAATCAGTGCCCCCTTTGTGGTGGGGCCAGTGGCCCTGTTGTGTCGTGAGAGTACCCCGGGCAGTGACAGTCAGTACAACTGTTTTAAAAGTTCTGAACATGTGAGAATGTCACAAGGGAGGGTTTGATGAAGAGGAATGAAAAAACCCACCAGATTAATTGCATCACCTTACTGGCACGGAGCAGGCACTCCAGACAGCGCAGTAGCCTGGGAAGTGTGGGAGGCTGCGGGTCGAGGAACCCGTCTCCCCCACATTCAGGGTGCCATGTTACAGCCAGCTTGGAAAGCCAAGGTAAGGCAGCCCAGGCCAGGGCCTTTGTTGGACCCTTTAACTCTGTTCCCAAGATGCCCCTCGGCATCCCTTCTCTTGTCTTGTGGGTTATGTCTGCTCTTGGGGGTGAGTGAAGTGGTAGTTGTGAGGGCCTGTGACCGGCTGGGAGCAGCCAATGCAGCCCTCGTAGAATTTACATAACACTGTGAAAAGTGAACAACTGCGCGTGCCCCAATTCCATATGAAAAAGCATCCTCAGGGCGGGCATCTGCTAAGAAATGTCCTGGTGTTTATCCTATGCCTACAACAGTAGTGTCAGGGCAGTGGGCATGTGTGCTGACTGCCCCCTTCTTCCCGGGGCATCAAGGACACGGTGAAACATGGCATTCTGAAGGTGTATCTTCAGATGACACTGCCCTGGTATCTGCCAATGCCTACAACAGTTGTGGCAGGGCAGAGGGCATGATCCCCTTCTAACATGTCAAACAGCACTCCAGCTGTGCACACAGCGCTCAGTAGAAGGCAGACCTTGCTTGGGCCATGCTGCTTTCAAACAGTGGCCTGTAGTGAACAAGTTCGGAAAATGGAATGCATCTGAGAGACCGTATCTCCAGAAATGGTAAGCTTATTGATTGCTTTAATTATTCTGTCTTTTTTTTAAATGTTGATGGTATATTTGTTGTGTTTCATGCCTGCGTGGATTAGATTCAGGATGCTATCTTTATATTTTTAAACAAATTTTCAAGTTACAACAGTGACTCCATTTAAAATGTATGATCATTGTTATGTAACAACCTTTTCCCTGCAATTTCGCGGGCACTTTTGTAAAAATCGCTGAATTTTTACAAAAGTGCCGATTTCGCGGGTACTTTTGTAAAAATTGTGGCATTTTTACAAAAGTGCCGATTTCGCGGCAAACCGCGAAATCGTGAAATCCTGGAGGGTCTGGCCAATGCCCCCACCCACCCGCCACCATTACAGTCTTTCTGCCCCCCCGGGGGGCTGATGGGGCTTTGGCCCCTAATCTGCCCCTTCTGTGGGGGCAGAAAGCCCACTAAACACCAGGGATATTTTATGCACAATTGTTTTTAGGGTGTGGGCTGCCCGAAACGGGCACGCCAATGCCCCCACCCTCCCCCCACAAAAATGACAGTCTTTCTGCCCCCCAGGAGGCAGATGGGAGCTGTAGCCCCCAATCTGGCCCCCCCTGGGGGCGCAGAATGCCCACTAGAAACCATGGATTTTTTTGTTTTATTAGTGATGGGGTAGGGGCTCCCCAAAATGGGCATGACAATACCCCACCCCACCCCCAGAAACATTCCAGTCTTTCTGCCCCCCGGGAGGGCAGATGGTGGCAGTGGTCCCTGACCTGCCCCCTGGGGGGGCAGAAAGCCCACTAGACGCCAGTGAGTATGCAGGCTTTTTTTATGCGTGGGGGTGGGGGCTGCCCAAAATGGTCATACCAATGCCCCCACCCCCACAAAAAATAGCCACAGTCTTTCTGCCCCTTAAGGGGCATATCGGGATGAAACCCCCTTCCCCGATTCCCCCCCAGGGCGGCAGATCCGAATTTATTTTAGCAATGTGCATACCTGTGGATTTTGAGCCCTAGCGCAGTTGGCACGTAGGCAAACCTAGCAAACCTGTACATTTTTGGAAACTAGACACCAAGGGGAATCCAGGATGGGGTGACTTCACTGGCTCTCACCAGGTTCTGTTACGCAGAATCCATTGCAAACCTAAAAATGTGTCCAAAATAACACATTTTCCTCTGTGGTGGAAAGTTCTAGAATCTGCGTGGGTCCACAAAATTCCACCCACCCTGCGTTCCCCAAAGTCTTCAGAGAAAAATTGTACCTCACTTGCGTGGGTAGGCCTAGTGCCCGCGTCAGACAAGGGTCCAAAATCTATTGAGGAGACATCAAAATTACCTATCACAAAACTACCTGGTTTTGCAAAGGGGGTCCCATGAGTTTTTGGCCCCGGGCTATGCGGCCATCTAGGTAAACCTACCAAACCCACACATTTCTGAAAACTAGACACCCGGGGGATTCCAGGGAGGTATGGCTTGCGTGATCCCCCAACGTTTCCTTACCCAGAATGCCCTGCAAACCTCAAATTTAGCTGAAAAATCACAGTTTTCACACTTTTTTGTGGGGGAAAGTTGTGGCATCACCGGGCTGACACAAATTTCCTACCACCCAGCGTTCCCCCGGGTCTCCCGATAAAAACGGTGCCTCACTCGTGTGGGAGGCCCAAGTACCCTCGACAGGCAAGGGCCCACAACATAGTGAGGCGACATGAAATTTGCCTATCTCAAAATGACCTGGTTTTGCAAGGGGGGTCACTTGGGTTTTTGGCCCGGTGCTCGGTGGCCACCTAGAGGAACCTACCAAACCCACACATTTCTGAAAACTAGACACCCGGGGGATTCCAGGGAGGTATGGCTTTCATGGATCCCCCAACGTTTCCTTACCCAGAATGCCCTGCAAACCTCAAATTTAGCTGAAAAAATCACCTTTTTCACACATTTTCGTGTGGGAAAGTTGTGGCATCACCGGGCTGGCACAAATTTCCTAACACCCAGCGTTCCCCCGGGTCTCCTGATAAAAACGGTGCCTCACTCGTGTGGGAGGCCCAAGTTCCCGCGACAGGCAAGGGCCCACCACGTAGTGAGGCGACATGAAAATTGCCCACCTCATAACGACCTGGTTTTGCAAGGGGGGTCACCTGGGTTTTTGGCCCGGTGCTCGGCGGCCACCTTGGGGAACCTACCAAACCGACACATTTCTGAAAACTAGACACCCAGGGGATTCCAGGGAGGTATGGCTTGCGTGGATCCCCCAACGTTTCCTTACCCAGAATGCCCTGCAAACCTCACATTTAGCTGAAAAAAACACCTTTTTCACACATTTTCGTGTGGGAAAGTTGTGGCATCACCGGGATGGCACAAATTTCCTAACACCCAGCGTTCCCCCGGGTCTCCTGATAAAAACGGTGCCTCACTCATGTGGGAGGCCCAAGTACCCGCGACAGGCATGGGCCCAAAACGTATTGAGGCGACATGAAAATTGCCTACCTCAAAACGACCTGGTTTTGCAAGAGGGTCACTTGGGTTTTTGGCCCGGTGCTCGGCGACCACCTAGGGGAACCTACCAAACCCACACATTTCTGAAAACTAGACAGCCGGGGGATTCCAGGGAGGTATGGCTTGCGTGGATCCCCCAACTTTTCTTTACCCAGAATGCCCTGCAAACCTCAAATTTAGCTGAAAAAATCACCTTTTTCACACATTTTTGTGTGGGAATGTTGTGGCATCACCGGGCTGACACAAATTTCCTACCACCCAGCATTCCCCCGGGTATCCTGATAAAAACGGTGCCTCACTTGTGTGGAAGGCCCAAGTACCCGCGACAGGCAAAACGTAGTGCGCCTCAACAGGCAAGGGTCCTAAACGTAGTGCGCCTCACTATGTTTTGGGCCCTTGCCCGTGGCGGGTCCTTAAGCCTCCCACACGAGTGAGGCACCGTTTTTATCAGGAGACCCGGGGGAACACTGGGTGGTAGGAAATTTGTGTCAGCCCCGTGATGCCACAACTTTCCCACACAAAAATGTGTGAAAAAGGTGATTTTTTCAGCTAAATTTGAGGTTTGCAGGGCATTCTGGGTATGGAAACGTTGGGGGATCCACGCACGCCATACCTCCCTGGAATCCCCAGGGTGTCTAGTTTTCAGAAATGTGTGGGTTTGGTAGGTTTCCCTAGGTGGCCGCCGAGCACCGGGCCAAAAACCCAAGTGACCCCCCTTGCAAAACCACGTCGTTTTGAGATAGGCAATTTTCATGTCGCCTCACTATGTTGTGGGCCCTTGCCTGTTGCGGGTACTTGGGCCTCCCACACGAGTGAGGCACCGTTTTTATCGGGAGACCCGGGGGAACGCTGGGTGGTAGGAAATTTGTGTCAGCCCGGTGATGCCACAACTTTCCCACACAAAAATGTGTGAAAAGGGTGATTTTTTCAGCCAAATTTGAGGTTTGCAGGGCATTCTGGGTAAGGTAACGTTGGGGGATCCACGCAAGCCATACCTCCCTGGAATCCCCCGGGTGTCTAGTTTTCAGAAATGTGTGGGTTTGGTAGGTTTCCCTAGGTGCCGGCAGAGCTAGGGTTAAAAAACTACAGCTAGGCACTTTGCCAAAAAGGTTCATTTTTCACTGCGAAATTGAGGTGTGTCCACGATGCGTTTTGCGCCGTTTCCTGTCGCGGGCACTAGGCCAACCCACACAAGTGAGGTACCATTTTATTTGGAAGACTTTGGGGAACATGGGGATGGTGGAAATTTGTGGATCCACGCAGATTCCAGAACTTTCCACCACAGAAATGTGGGGAAAATGTGTTTTTTTGGGCAATGTTTTAGGTTTGCAAGGGATTCTGGGTAGCAGAACCTGGTGGGAGGCAGTCAAGTCACCCCATCCTGGATTCCCCTGGGTGTCTAGTTTTCAATAATGTATAGGTTTGCTAGGTTTCCCTAGGTGCCGGCAGAGCTATGGTTCAAAAACTACAGCTAGGCACTTTGCCAAAAAAGGGTCATTTTTCACAGCGAAATTGAGGTGTGTCCACGTTGCGTTTTGTGCCGTTTCCTGTCGCGGGCACTAGGCCGACCCACACAAGTGAGGTACCATTTTTCTCGGAAGACTTTGGGGAATGCGGGGTGGGTGGAAATTTGTGGATCCACGCAGATTCCAGAACTTTCCACCAGAGAAATATGGAGAAAATTTGGTTGTTTTGGCAATTTTTTAGGTTTACAAGGGATTCTGGGTAACAGAACCTGGTGGGAGGCAGTCAAGTCACCCCATCCTGGATTCCCCTGGGTGTCTAGTTTTCAAAAATTTATAGGTTTGCTAGGTTTCCCTAGATGCCGGCAGAGCTATGGTTCAAAAACTACAGCTAGGCACTTTGACAAAAATGGGTCATTTTTCACTACGAAATTGAGGTGTGTCCACCTTACGTTTTGCGCCGTTTCCTGTCGCAGGCACTAGGCTGACCCACACATGTGAGGTACTATTTTTCTCTGAAGACTTTGGGAAAGGCGGGGTGGGTGGAAATTTGTGGATCCAAGTAGATTCCAGAACTTTCCACCAGAGAAATGTGGGGAAAATGCGTTTTTTTGACAATTTTTTAGGTTTGCAAGGGATTCTGGGTAACAGAACCTGGTGGGAGGCAGTCAAGTCACCCCATCCTGGATTCCCCTGGGTGTCTAGTTTTCAAAAATGTAAAGGTTTGCTAGGTTTCCCTAGGTGCCGGCAGAGCTAGGGTTAAAAAACTACAGCTAGGCACTTTTCTAAAAAAGGGTAATTTCGCATTGTGAAAATGTGGTGTGTTCACGTTGGGTTTTGAGCCATTTCCTGTCGCGGGCACTATGCCTACCCCTAAAAGTGAGGTACCATTTTTATCGAGAGACTTAGGGTAATTCAGATTTGTAAAGGAACTGTTATTACCTATTGACTTTCGATGCATTTCTGCCTTCCAAATGAAAGACATTGTGTAAAAAAGAAGTCATTCTAAAAAATGACTGATAATTCTCATGCTAGTATGCGTATTCCCAATTTCGGAAATGTGCAAATATCTACTGTTTCTCAACTCTATATTTTGTTCCCATTTCAGAAATACATAGGTGTCTTTCATACTGATTTTTCCATGTACACATTTTTACAGAATAATTACTATATACCCGGAACATAATAAAAAACCATTGCAAGTTGCTGCTCAGTTTTTGGCTCTGGGTTCGTCGGGTTCTTGGTGAACCTACAAGTCCTATATATCCCCACAACCAGTAATGTCCAGCGGATGTAAAGGTATATTGCTTTCAAAGAGCTGTCAAAATTAGAAGAAGTTACAGGTGAAAACGTTGACACAAAAAGCACTTTTTTTCCACAAATTTTCAATATATCCTATATTTAACTGTTAGTTTCTATAAAGAAACCTTGATGGATCTACACAAATGACCCCTTGCTGAATTCAGAATTTTGTCTACTTCACTAAAATGTATAGCTTTCCAGGATCCATTATTGCTTTTGTACTCATTTCTACCATTAACTGGAAGGAGGTTGAAAGCACAAAAAATTGCAAAAATAGGCTATGTCCCAGAAAAATGCCAAAACTGTGTAAAAAATGTTGGGTTTCTGACAAAAGTCTGGTATCCCCTAAAAGCTGGGAAAATTTTGATTTTAGCCCCACAAACCTTTTTTGATAACTTTTGCAGGGAAAAACCCAGATACTTTCATTTGCAGCCCGTTTTTCCCATTTTCCCCAAAAAAACTAAATTTTGCTGTATTTTGGCTCATTTCTGTGACCCCTCCAGGGGAATCCACAAACCCTGAGTACCTTCAGAATCCCCATGATGTTGGAAGAAAAGGATGCAGATTTGGCGTGGATACCTTATGTGGTCAAAAAGTTACAGGGGCCTCAGTGCTCACTACCCCAAATAGCCAAAAAAGGGCATGGCACAGGAGTGGGAAAAGGCCTGGCAGCGAAGGGGTTAATGCTATGTCCGATAAATTGACAATTGTTTTGTTTACACTTGTTTGCCCCTCCTCCAGCCTCCTCTCTTTCTCGTATTTGGACCGGTTTCTTTTGACTTTCCTTCTCTGTCTGCGTCTGTTGTTTTTGTTTGGCCATAGTTGGTTTTTTGGGGCCTGGGTCGGAGGTTTTGCCTCCTGTTGCTGCATAAAAAACCTAATTTCTCATCTAGTGTGTGTTTCTGCTTAGCGTTTCCTCTTGTATCGGGCTCCGGTTCACTGTCCGGAGCAGAGCTGATGTCTGATTGTGACATGCTAGAATTCGGCTCTCCACTCCTTGGGGTTCCTGTTCTTGGCTCTGCATATTTCTGATTTTTCACTGCTCTCATCGCCTCATATTTTTTCACAAATGTAAATATCTGGCCAAGACCGTAATCGGTTTTGTCCAGGTGAAATTTGAACGTTTTACGCTCTTTAATTTTGTCTTCTTCCCGCTTCAGTCTGACCATCATTTCTTGTCGTAATTTATCCTTTTTCTCACTCTGGCTAAGTTAATTTATTTCCTCATATATATATCTATATATTCCATCCTGTAAGCAGTCACTGGAACCCAAGCCTTTTGATATGGTAGCGAACCTCCACCAATCTACATACAATCCTGTTACGAGACCAAAGCAACATGTACTCCTGCCAAGAGAAACAGTATCGCGGCTCCAATGTGAAAAAGCGTGTTTTATTCCAATAATTTACAGCAACGAGGACCCAAAGCATTTCGAAGCCAGCTGCTCCTTCATATATATAGTTCAACTTGCCTGCTTTGCGCATCTAAAACAGGCTCCAGCACACTCGTGCACGCTTCAAAGGTAGGTTTTATTGTGGCTACTGAATATTTATGTCTGTGTTATAGTTACTTGAGCTAACTATACCGTATGTTCCCACAATGCACAGCTTATGACCTCACATACTACATCACTTATTGCATGGTCATGGAAAGTGACATAACTGATTACATCATTGATAACATAATAAGTAACATTTCAAATGACATCTCTGGTAAACGGATGGTGCAAGTAGTGCGAGCGGCCACACCCACTGGGGCGGTATCAATTTGGAACATTAATTCCAGCAAAATGATTTGAAAATGGCCTCGGAAGAAGGGCAGGAGCCCGAAACGGGTCAGCCTGTGTAAAAGCTTTTAAGACTGCCCTGTGTATGCTGCAGCTTTCACATAAATTGGAGCAATATTAACCTGTGTGGGCCACATCCATTGGGGACAACACTTTGTGATGGATATTTACAGCTGGTCCCAGTCGAGGATGTGGCCCCGCCGCGAGCAGACCCTGACGTCGTCAACCGGCGTTTATGGTGCGGGGACAGGCGCTGCATTTGAAAGCGTTGAAGTGTCAGCGTAACAGTAGCAGAACTGCGAAGCAACCCACTGGGGTTTTTAATATTGACATTTATCACTTTTGCACAACACCTCACATGAGGAAAAAACTTTGAAGGCACTCCAGATACCACAAGGCTGTGTGAGCGGCCACACCCACTGGGGCGGTATCAATTTGGAACATTAAGTGCACCTTGTTGCCGGCAAAATGATTTGAAATGGCCTCGGAAGAAGGGCAGGAGCCCGAAACGCGTTGGCCTGTGTAAAAGCTTTTAAGACTGTCCTGTGTATGCTGCAGCTTTCAAATAAATTGGAGCAATATTAACCTGTGTGGGCCGCATCCATTGGGGACAACTCTTGGTCCCTTGACCTTGTTAGATAGGTCGCTCCCCCTCTGCACAGCACTGCCTGTGTGTCCTGTCCCTGCCCCAGCTGCCGCTGCTGAGGTAGGTTCTGTGCCCCCTGATCTGTGCCCCGTTTTCTCATTGTGTGCCCCCTGATCTGTGCCCCGTTTTCTCATTGTGTGCCCCCTGATCTGGGCCCCGTTTTTCTTCATGTGCCCCCTGATCTGAGCCCCGTTTTCTTTGTGTGCCCCCTGATCTGTGCCCCGTTTTTTTCTTTGTGTGCCCCCAGATCTGTGCCCCGTTTTTCTTTGTGTGCCCCCTGATCTGTACCCCATTTATCTTTGTGTGCCCCCTGATCTGTGCCCTGTTTTTCTTTGTGTGCCCCCTGATCTGTGCCCCGTTTTTCTTTGTGTGCCCCCTGATCTGTGCCCCATTTTTCTTTGTGTGCCCTCTGATCTGTGCCCCATTTTTTTCTGTGCCCTGTGATTCTGTGCCCTTGCCCCTGTGCCATCCACCGCTCCTGTTCCTGCCGCTGCATCCCTGTGACCCCGCCCCCCCTGACTGCCTATTCGCTGTCCCTTCCTCCCGCCTCCCGCCTCCCCGCTGCTCCACCCTCCCTCCTCCCCATATATGATGGCCTCTGTGCGGCCGTGCAGCGGGCGCGCCTAAGGCAATCCCGCCTGTGCCCGTCTGCGCCTGGACCGTGCCCAGCGCCAGAACGACGCCCGTCTCCGCTACGACTTCAGCACCCTCCACGCACTCAACGCCGGACGATTACGCACGTGCTGCCTGGCAGCCCCGAAGCGCACCCAAGGACCCTTCTCCTGCCGGAACTGCAGCTTCACCAGCATCTGGTGCGCCATCCCACCTACCAAAGAACCCAACCTCCTCAGATGCATCCTTCTCAACACCGGCTCCGCACGCAAATGCACCGTGGAACTCTGGGACCTACTGGACTCAAACACCCCAGACGTCGCCTTCCTGATGGAGACCTGGCTGGACCCCTCCTCGGCACCCGACATCGCCATAGCCATAGCCATCCCGGAAGGCTATAAGATCACCCGCAGGGACTGCACCAATGGAGTAGGAGGAGGAATCGCCATCGTCCACAGGAACACTCTCAAAGTCTCAACCAACACCGACGATACCCTCAGCACCGCCGAACACCTGCACTTCCAGATCCACACCGATCCCAACACCACCCTCAGAGGAACCCTCATCTACAGACCCCCGGACCACGAGCACAGTTCAGCGACTCCACCACCGACTTCGTCAGCACACATGCCCTTGCCTCCATGGACTACATACTCCTCGGGGAGCTGAACTTCCACCTTGAGAACAACAATGACACCAACTCCTCCACCCTGATCTGCAACCTTGCCAACTTCAGACTCAGACAACTCGTCACTACACCCACCCACTCTGCCGGCCACACGCTTGACCCCATCTTCTCCGCAAGCACCCACGTCTCCTTCAACCACACCACCGAGCTCCACTGGACCGATTACCGCTGCATCCACTTCACCTTCCGGAAACCCACCACGCACCACCGCACCCAACAGATGCCACGCCGCTGCTGGAGCGAAGTCACTGAAGACCAGCTTTCCACCTCCCTCGCCCGGAACCCACCTGCAGATCCGACCGACACCGCCGCCCGCAACATCAAACAGTGGATCAACGACTGCACCAACACCCTCTCCCCCCTCAAGAACCCCTCCAACACCCACACTAGCAAGAGAGCCAGCTGGTTCACCGAAGACCTTCAGGCCTCCAAGCGAACCTGCCGAAAACTCGAAAAAACCTGGATCGGTGAACGAACACCAGAAACCTACACCGCCCACAAGAACGCCACCCACAGACACCATCACCTCGTCAGATCCACCAAAAGGACCTCCTTCAAAGACCGCCTAGACAACAACGCACACAACAGCAAAGAGCTCTTCAACATCGTGAAGGAACTCTCCAACCCCAGCTCCAACACCAACGACATCCCACCCTCACAAGACCTGTGCGACTCGCTGGCCACCTTCTTGCATTGCAAGATCGCAGACATCCACGACAGCTTCAACACCATCACCACCCCAGCAACCACTGAGACCCCCGCTCCCACGACCACCACCCGCACCAACCGCCTGATCTCCTGGACCCACATCAACGACGACAAAACCATCAAGATCATGAACACCGATTACTCCGGACCCCCGGACGACCCCTGCCCACACCACATCTTCAACAAAGCCAGCAGCGCCATCGCACCCCATCTCCGGAAAACCATCAACATCTCCTTTGAGACAGCGACCTTCCCGGAGAGCTGGAAGCACGCAGAGATCAACGCCTTACTCAAAAAACCGAAAACGGACCCCAAGGACCTCAAGAACTTCCGACCCATCTCCCTGCTCCCGTTCCCGGCGAAAATCATCGAAAAGGCCATCAACAAACAACTGACCAGCTTCCTCGAGGAGAACAGCATCCTGGATTCAATCCATTCAAGTCCAGGTTCCGCAGCAACCACAGCACCAAAACTGCCCTCATTGCCGCCACCGATGACATCAGGTCCCTGCTAGACAATGGAGAAACCGCGGCCCTCATCCTCCTGGACCTGTCAGCCGCCTTCGACACGGTCTGCCACAGGAAACTACGAACACGCCTCTACGATGCCGGAATCCAAGAGAAAGCCCTGGACTGGACCTCCTCCTTCCTCTCCGGCAGAACACAGAGCATCCGCCTCCCTCCTTCCACTTCGAAGCCACCGAGATCATCTGCGGCGTACCCCAAGGCTCATCCCTCAGCCCAACGTTGTTCAACGTCTACATGGCACCACTCGCCCACATCGCACGATGGCATGACCTCAACATCATCTCCTACGCCGAAGACACCCAGCTGATCCTATCCCTCACCAAGGACCACCACACCGCCAAAACCAACCTCCACGAAGGAATGAAGGCCGTCGCCGACTGGATGACAATCAGCCGACTGAAGATGAACTCGGACAAGATGGAGGTTCTCATCCTCAGATCCACCCCCTCGGCCTGGGATGACTCCTGGTGGCCGACTGCCCTAGGAACACCCCCAACTCCCACCGACCACGCACGCAACCTAGGGGTCATCCTTGACTCTACCCTCTCCATGACGAAGCAGGTCAACGCCGTCTCCTCCTCCTGCTTCAACACCCTCTGCATGCTTCACAGGATCTTCAAGTGGCTCCCCACCGAAAACAGAAGGATGGTCACCCAGGCCCTCGTCAGCAGTAGACTGGACTACGGAAATGCACTCTACGCAGGAGCCCCGGCCAAACTCCTGAAACGGCTTCAACGCTTTCAGAACGCCTCCGCACGCCTGATCCGTGATATCCCTCGCCACAGCCACATCACACCCTACCTGAAAGACCTACACTGGCTCCCTGTCAACAAGAGGATAACCTTCAAACTCCTCACCCACGCACACAAGGCACTCCACAACACCGGACCAAGTTACCTCAACAGCCGACTCAGCCTCTACACCCCCACCCGCCCGCTCCACTCTGCAGACCTCGCCCTCGCCACCGTCCCCCGCATCCGAAGAGTGACCGGCGGCGGCAGATCATTCTCCCACCTCGCCGCCAAGACATGGAACACCCTCCCCATCTGCCTACGGCAGACCAAAGACCTTCTGACCTTCAGAAGACTTCTCAAGACCTGGCTCTTCGAACAATAGCAGCTTCCCCCCACGCCTTGAGACCTTCGCGGGTATGTAGTGCGCTTTACAAATGCCATAATTGATTGATTGATATATCATCTACATGATACAATAGGGGGATCCCTGGACAGTATTTCTATTTCTGTCTGTTCTTTTCAGGACTACAGATTCAGGATCACAGGCAGTAGACCATTCACTTTGGTCTACTTATGATGTTATATGGAGTATCAAAGTTGCCTTTTCAATTAACTTTTTTTATTCTCACTTCAAGTACCTTTGCACACTTTTTTGCACATTTGCACAATCATTGTTTACATTAGCACTTAGCACTTTAGACTGGATAGCATCAGATTACTTAGGCACACAATTGATATTTAATCTCTTCATAATATCAATGTGTTTATATTTCGATTTGAGTATTTATACTCTCATTTTTTGCACTTTTGTATTTAACATCATTACTGGGACATTTTACAATTTTTAAACGCATATTGTTTTTAAATTCCTATATATTCTTAATATGTTCTTGATGTTCACATAATCTATTATTGCATTTGTGCATTTTAGATTTTATGTAATTCAGTCAGGTTATGTTTATATCATTCGTGACTATGATTTATTTGAATTTATGTCATGCAAATATCAATTATGCCTCTAGAACGTATTTCCTATTATTTCCCTGTATTTATACAGATATTCTGCTTTATCAAAATATTAAGGCGATGATATTTACTAGTGCAGTATTTTACTTATGTTTTTTTCCATACAAAGTATTTCTTCCATGTCCATCGTGTCAGCTGACAGACTATCACGTGGTATGTGGGTTTTCTATATTTGTGTCACTAGCCCGTCATGTGCTCAAGGCCACTGCATTGGCCAAACCGCGTCATGACCGCATTGCACCTTTAAAACTTGGAAAATAAAACAAAATTGTTGACAAGCAGAATCAGCGCATTTTTTTTATATTTTGGTTTTGGGGCAACAGATGCATTGGTGTCTCTATGGAATATATACAAGTACATTTTTATAATTTATGTATAAACAAATACATATATTACCTCCTGGCATTCGCCAGTAGGTAGTTATAGTTAGGGCCTAGTTTCCCTAGGAAAAGCGTTTATTGTTTTGCTGATAACTTTGGTGCTGTTTGACGAATTTTTACAAATCTTTCAAAACTAGGACACACCTGAGTTCAGCTGCTATATGGAAAGTTTCAGGGTGATTCATCAAGCGAGTGCTGAGAAAAAAGGGGGGTCCCAAAAAGTGTTTTGCCCATGCAATATCCTACAGAGATTTTAGACATGATTGCAGGCCGAAATGCTGCACGGAATTTCACCAAATTTGCCAGAAAGATAGCTCTTGATTCAGAAGGAGCCCTTTTTGTGATCTGGTGTAAAACCATCCAGTGGCTTTCAAGATATTAAAGGAAAAACACATTTGAATTTCTGGAGTCCTGGCCCCTCCATGAATCTAAAAAATCTCATTCTGAGATCTGATTGGTGCCAAAGACCAGAGAGTGGGTCTTTTGTTTGACTCCTCCTTGAGCTGGCATCCCATGGCTAACAGAAAAAAAGAGGACCTTGTCAGGGCAAATGTCGCTGTATTTAATTTTACCATACGACTAGGTATCAGACCCACTGGTGCTCTCCTACAGATTTATAGGGCTAAGTCCATTTCTAAAGCAGTTTATGGGAGTGAAATCTGGTGTTACACCAATCAGGAGTTGCACATTGTCGAAAATGTTGTTTTGAGACGTTTGCCGTGTGCCCCGCAAAGTACATTGTCCTTTGCAGGTCATGGAGAATTGGGAGTGGCTTATTTAACCGATATTACTGCTTTTTGACCACTCTCCCTTTGGATAAATATCTGGACCAGGCCCGAGATCCAACTGAGCAAAGAGATTATCAAGGACTGCCTAGCTGTGGATAATTTCCTTCACATTCCCTCATTTAGATATAGCAGGGGCTGTTTTTTTAACTTAGGTAGGGAAGATTTATTTAGGAATCTGGACAGTATCCACAAGCAGGGCCACAAATGGATAAAATAACACTTTTTAGAAGTATGTAGTTGGATAGGGAGGGGGATGCTTTAATGAAGACTAGTGTCCATCGATAAGTCCTCTTGAAAACAGTGCCCTCTACCGAGCCTTACCTCTTGTGTGTTAAAAGTAGGTATGACCTATTTCTAGGCAGTAGGTTCTGGCTGGACCTATTGCCCTTCTTGTTACCCTACCCGTGGGGAGGGGGGCGATAGGGGTGTTATTCTTACGTCCTGCAGCTGCAACAGTAAGTCCCCACAGGACAGGCTGCATTTTGCGACATTCTGTCGCTTTTATAAAGTACCCAGGGAACATTATATTCTCTCTGTACTGAAAATTTTTACTCAGGTTCGCCCTGCACTCATATACTTGCAAATGCTTTCGGTAGAACTTATTCTTAACGTTCTTAGTTTTTTAAAGTCACTGTGAGGTTGAGAAACAAAGCAAACACAAGGAGATGATGGACGGAGTGTCAAAACTTTTCAGACACTCACCCCCAGTCACAGATCTGGGTTGAATCAGCATCATTCTCTAGCTCAATTCGCCACCCCAGTTTAGACCCAGCTATTTACAAATTAGTTTCAACCCTGTGCCTCATGGGAACAGTCCAGCCCAAAAAGCCAAGCCAAATCTTATCTGTACCAGAAACAAGCATCCTGGGACCGGTTTCTGGGTAACACCCCTCATCAGCAAGGCTAGCTTGAATCCAGTGGCATAGTGAGCAAGGGACCCACGTCTGGGCATACCCTGCCAAGTTAGGGCAAACAAAGCAAACACAAGGAGATGATGGATGTTGCGTCAAAACTTTTCAGACACTTACCCCCAGTCACAGATCTAGGTTGAATCCATCATCATTCTTTAGCTCACTTTGCCACCCCAGTTCAGACCCAACAATATGCAAATCAGTTTTGACCCTGTGCCTCGTGGGAACAGCCTAGCCCAAACTGCCAAGCCAGGTCTTCTCTGGGCGGTTGTTTGATAGCTTGGTGTTATAACTGATTGGCCCCAGGTTATTCTCCATGCCTTCATCACCGCAAGTAGTTTTAGAAAGGAGTTTCCAGCAGCACATATCTACAGATGGGTATAGTCACATAGGGCCAAATGTACAAAAATTCAGAACTGCGATTTCCTAATTGCAATTCTTACCAAATCGCAAGTAAGAAATCACAATTCCTGATGTAAGAAAACTTGCATCTTTTAAATAGAGATTCCTACTGGGTCGCAAATTGACTTGCCTCATGAATATTAATGAGGTAGGTCACAGTTTGTGACCCATTCGGAATAATAGCCATCACAGAAATGATGACTTGATAGGGTCAGCAGATTACCCTGTCTGTGATTGCTTTTAAAGCAATCTTTTTTTTTTTAAATGCAGCCCATTTTCCTCAAAGGTAAAAAGGACATGCTTAAAAAATAAATTGAAACTTTTCAGTTTCTTTTTTTAAGGGTAGGTTGTGGTAGGTGGGACCACTGCCTGCTCTTAAAAAATATTTTGTTGAACATTCTCAAAGGGTAAGGAGGGCTCATAGGAACGAGGTGTCGGTAAAAAAATGAATGTTTTGCAACCGTAATTTGCCACAAAATATTCATACATAGCACTGCAATTTAGTATTTTGAAGGGATGCCATAAACACGCTCCTTCAAAATACTGAATTGCTAAACCAGATTGTGATTTGGTAACAAGTAACTGAATCGCAATTTGACATTTGTACATTGAAAAATGCTTTTGTTGTGATTGTAAATCGGCCCATTTCCGACCGCAAAATGGTTCTGTACATATGGTCCCATGTGCCACCAGTCATGATTATTGTTTGGATTTTGATCTTTGTACTAAATGTTGAATTCCCTTTTTGTTGCAGCTGGTATATCTACTATGTTGTATGTAGAATGCCCATCTTGTTGCACAGGTTATGGATCATACAGCTTATGTTAGTTGCGCTTTTATAGCCCCTAAAGATGTCTGATATTGTTTTTGATCCTGATTGAGCATATCATTTTTTCTTTTTCCTGTTATGTTAAATGGTTTAAATATAGTGCAGATCTGCCATATCACATGCTCCCTAGGCACTGTTGGTTGTTTCGGTCAGCAGTGTGTTGCTTACCAGCAGTAAAGTTCTCTAATGGCTGTCCCACAGTAGGGTTGTAATCTGTTTGATGTATCAGTAATGTGATGCATATGATGCTGAAGTTTTCTTGCGATAGCCGAGATTTAAATTTAAGACCTTCCCCACACTTACTCCTACTTGAGCTAATTAAATATGATCTTATTATGTTACAGTCTCCCTACATGGATCTCATGGTGGTGAATGTGACAGGTATTTCAAAAATCTTTATTATCTAGTCATTAGGGTCCTTATTAATGAGGCTTGCGTCACTTTTACGCTGCCGTTGCGTCACTTTTTCTGACGGACCGGCGGCATGAAAAATGCACCACGTTGCACCCTATTTATAAAGTGATGCATCTAAGCAGATGCGTCACTTTGTAAAACCCTGCACTACATTATAAACTGCGTCAGGTCTATTGTATGCAGGGTGGGCAATCCCCGTCAAAGAGCCTCATAGTAGTGGCGCAGTGAAATCAATCAGATTTCACTGCGCCACTTCTAGGATGCTACTGCGTCAATATCTTACACCTGCTTCACAGCAGGCGTAAGACTGACTCAGGCCCTTTCACATAGGATTTGCCCCATGTGAAAGGACACATTGCTGGAGTTGCGTCTGTTTTCAGACACACCCCAACAATGCGTCACTTTTACGCCGACAGATACGTCAGTAATACTGACGTATCTGTCATTCCTTGTGACATGATGCATCATACAGTAAATATGACACATCCGTCATGTCACAAGGAGGGAGCACTGAGAAGTGACAAATCGCTATTTTCATGCAGCGATGCGTCACTTCTCATAAATAAGGCCCCAGGTTGTTTTCGGTATTGATGCTAATGTTTACAAGTGTTTATCTATTTGAGTCCCTTTTCCTATGTGACGCAGTCTTTCATGTATCAGAGCTCCCCGACTCTGTGTCCTGGTGTTGGCGTCTTGTTTCTCTGTGTTCCACAGTCTGTGGTAGCCTGTCACAAGGTTGGTGTCATATGTCACTGTCTCCCTCTCAGTATGATTGTCTTTCTGCTCGAACATTCAGGTGGTTCTGTCGCAATTTCATAGTCTGGGTCTCCTTGTCCTTGTTTCAGTGCAGAGTAATATACAATTTGCTCCCTTCCATGCCCAGTGTTTGGATGTCATCTTGGTGATAGGTGCAAATCAGCACTCTAGTCACTTTCAGGCAAAAATCTTGGGGACATTAAAGCTGAGCCCTAGGGGTACGGTAAAGTGTCTCAAAGGCAAGCCTGTCTGCTACGTTGACCTACTCTTCCTGACAGCTTGTCTCACTCTGTACGTTTGAATGTCTTCCCCCAACTCACCTAACATGTCTACACAGTATGTGGCTAGTGAAAGGAAGTGGTCGGGTATTTCTACTAGCTACGTAAAGTAATCCACCTCATATAATTAAGGCTCAGCGCTAAACTCTTGTGGCGTCAACCGCTCGGCACGGGAAAGGAAGCAATTCCTTTTTGTTTAGTAACCCTCACACACCATGGTAGTGTCATGCTTCATCATCAGGTTCACCCTGACTCCTAAAGGTTAGGGTGGGTTTGACCATATTTCAGGGAGCACTTAGGAGAGATAGCCCACGGGGTCTAAAGATAAAAATCCTCCTCCGTCTCCAGGTATCCCTTTATTAGTGGAGGAGTAGGGGATGTTAAAAATGTATAATCTAAGGGGTCGTCAGGAGATGACGGTCCTATGACCCAAGTGTCTTGCCAACATGTTTCAGCCCTTTGCAATGGCCACTTGGGACCCGGGCTTTCTGAAGGGCAAATAGAAGTTCCCTCCCTGGATATTCGCAAAAGGAATTCCCTAACTTTTCAAATTGAGGATGCAGAAAGCTGCATTCTCGTGAATGGTATGGAAGGTATACTTATCTCCCATCCGGTTTTGTATCCGCCTGTAAGAAAAAGTGAGAAGAAACCATATTTTTACATTTATACATTTCACCCATATTATGCCAAATTACTGGGTGCTGCCATGTGCTCTCACTGCAATCACTCGTGATGATCTGTGATCAAACAAGAAGGAGCCCTTTAAGGACCTTATCGTCCCATTTGGTCGCATATTGCGGAGTGCGTTAAGTAATCGCACTGTTGTTGTCAGTCCGTGAACAGCATTCTATTAAAAATGGAATGGACTATCATTGAGAAAATAAAAGGTAGACCCAACATATGTAAGATACTGCTCGAAAAAGAACAGCGATGGGTCTACAGACTACAGACACATATCCAGGCACCTAAACAATTCTATCCCTTGGAACCAACTAAATCAGCACAGATAGAGGGGCAGGCGATAACACTGTAAAAACTAAATACCTTAACATTACCTAGGGTAGCCCGCTCCCACAGGACCAATTGCTGTATGCCCCACATGGACCATTGGTTTCACATCCCCTCCACTACTTCATGTGGCAGAGGAGGGTAAAGGTAGACATGCACTACGTCACATTGGGACTGTACATACCAGTCAAAGTAAGCATTAGAGGGATTGTGAGTCTGCTTCCACTAACACTAAGTAATATAAGACCACCACCAATATGGACCACAAATCAATATGAAAGTGTATTTCACTGGCGTCATACCTACACTTTTAAGCGAGGTTCACATACCTCAATGATTGCAGATTTCGGTCTCATCTATGGGGTAACATTTTACTATATGAATAAATGTGAGGACGAGGGAAATGAGACACTCATGTAAATATCACTAGGAGCTGTGAAATTCCCACGTTTAATAAGGCCTATTCGAGCATGAGACCATGTGTTCTCTTCCGAGTGCGAGGGGGCCCGCTATAACAACATGGCTAGAGTTGCAGACAAACAATACAAATTTTGCGAGTCTCTTTGGTTTTCTCTCTCCTTCTCCCACTCAACCGTAATATGACACATATAAGCCGCCACAATAGGGTAAGATATGTGTGATATTAGGACCTACACAACTGAAAGGAGTAACAAAAGCATAACCCCAGTATGATGGTGATGTGTATGTATTGTTGTTTTTAAATGCTTTACATACCTGTCTCTCAAGTTAAGCCTGCCTGTCGCAGCCAGCTTTCAAGGGTTGAGCAAGGGAATCATTTATTGCGACCTTGACTGGGCCTTATATTGTGACTGTAGAGGTGTTAGTAGTGATAGGTACCTACTTACCCCTACTAATAAACCACATTCCGACTTTGACTCTTAGAAACAGCCTTTTAATTGAATCTCACTACAAAGTGGCATTGTTTCAGCACTTTATGAGATCAGGTCCACTCAAAATGAGGGGTGGTATGGTAGAAGTGATCCGGAAAGACATCATCACCACATTTAATGCAGCAAATTGTGTGGCCTTGAATCACTGTCCAAGGGAAACTAGCTTTTGGCTTACGTCCACTAATGGATTGCATATTTTCTATTGGGGCATAGGCAAACTGTCTTTCTTCCACCCTTCAGTGGAGCCAAAGATAAAGCAATTTGTGGTGTACCACAGGGTTCATCACTCTCACCCATCCTATTCAATACTTGCTTACATACCCTCTCCAACCTCATTAGGTCCTTTGGCTTCATGGATTTTTCATATGTAGATGACCACACAGTTGGTCATTATGTTGGACAAGTAGGCCCCATTCTTTGCATTGAGGGGTAGAGACTGCTTGAAGCCAATTAATTTTTTGATGAGCCATAATTTTCTAAAAATGGTGGACAATTTTATCACCTGAAAATGCTATTTGGCTTGATTGTATGGGTCTTCCATACATACCTACTGACAGGGCTGAATTTGTGGGATACTGTTAGGTTATGATGCCTCACTTAAGCCCTAAATTCTCTTAGTGGCCTTTCTTCACACCTGGAGAAAAGTGCTCCCCTTTCTTCCCAAAACAATGCACAACCTGGCGGTCTCTGCATGTTTGATGTCCAAAATAGACTATTATAATAGTCCTTATTATATAATACAATCCTTTTTGGTGGTGAGCCTCCAGCAGGTAAAGACTTTCACATTCAGAATAGTGCAGGGTGTCAGGTTTTCACCCAGGGGTACTCTGGAGGAGATAAATTAGAACAGGAGAGAATGGCAGAACAACAGAGACTACCTCAGGATGGATAAAAATGCCTTTGGTTCCTGGAGCACATATTGCGGATTTGCTATCCCCCCTCATATTCCTGCATGAATGGTGGGAAACTGACATGGGTTCTTCTGTGACTAATGGGGACTGGGTTAAAAATGTAATATCCTCCAATGCCCATGTCAAACGTATCCATTATCATATATTGCATTGCGCTTACCTCATGCCCCAAAATTGCAGCTTCTATTTCCCGCTGAGAACCCCTGAATGTCCTCACTGCCAGGCTCATACTGGGGATGTCTTTCACATATTATGAAGCTGTGCTAATTTATCCTCTTACTGGACAGATGTAGCGCACCTCCTCACTGAGGTTATGGACCTCTCCCTGACCCTATTTACCCAGTCTATGCCTGGTGGGCCTATACCCTGGCTGGATAAATATAAAGTCACAACCGGGTTCATTGTTCATTGTGTTAGCCAAGCGCAGAACTACAATGTGATGGAATCAGGCAGCGGGCTCTAGAATTGAAAGCTGGAGAGTGACCATTTGGGCTGGGCAGACAGGGACAGGAGTGTGCTACTGCTTGAGACTCACCAGGGCTGAAGACCCATATAATCTGATAGATCCTGGGAAATGCTACTGCCCGACCTGTGGGAGATGCATTTGAGAGTGATGATTCTGATTCTGATTAGGCGTTGCATGTTGTGCTCACTTGGTTGCCGGGAGCTGGACTCTCCAAACATTGAAATGTCACAAGGCTACGGATCTAGCTTGCAAGCCCATAGTCTAATTGAAGCTCCCCAGTACTGGTGAAATCCTGGGTAGCACAAGGAAGACATTAGTGCTTGTCTTGCCTATATTTGGCTCAATCATCCACCTTGATGGGGAGACACAAGAGCAGGAGGGTGCAGAGAGGGGTTTAAGTGGGAGTCCGTTCGATAGCTGATATGAGACTGTTAGACCTGGCACCATTGGCGTGAGTCTCCCTTCCTTTTTTCGCTGTGTCTCCTCTGTTTTTGCTGGTTATAGATGCTCTGGGCGCTGTGCCGCTGCCATTCAGTGCCACAGCGCGAATGCTCCCTTTGGAAAGATGACATATGAATTGGTACATCCATGATTGGCTTATTCAGTTTACCTGTTAGTCCCTAGTAGCGTGGCCGGTATGTGCCCAGGGCTGGTAAACTGAATGCTGCTGGTGGGCCTGCAGCACTGGTTTGTGCCACCCACAGAAGCAGCTTGTAAAGTGTGTCTCAGACCTGCCACTGCAGTGTCTGCGTGCAGTGCAGAACTGCCATCTTGGCTGTGAAGTGCACCTGCTTCCCAGCCCCTAAAACCTTCCCTTGGCATCATATAAGCCCCCCTTATGATAGGGCGCATTGTATGTGTAAGGTAGGACATGCCCTGTTGTATGTAGCATGTCCTAGTAGTGAATTACACCCAATTTCGTTTTTCACTACTGTAAGGCTACCTGTTCTCCATAGGCCAGAATGGGAGGTCTGGGCTATTACATCCTATAGTCCTAACTGACCCACAGAACATGGTAGAAAAACAAATCTAGTATGCCTGAGCTCAGAATATTAAAATGCATCTTTTAGTGAAGGTTATTTTTATATTCTGTGTTTGAAACTACCACTTTTAGAGTATAGGTACTTTCTTGCCTAAGCCTTCCAGTTGCTCTGCTATTATGTGTATTGGCTGTCTGGTTTTGGAGGGACAGGGCAGGCTGAGTCAGACCTGGGTTGAATAGAGCGACCTGCCTAGGTGTGAGGGGAGGGGTAGCTCCTGCACTTGAATAGGGCTGTGCCTGGCAAGGTGAAAGCTGGCTCCACCTCCCACTGTGCGTCTGAGGCAGAACCCCTCTTTCTGAAAGGAAGGATGCAGCCTGATCAACAAAGTGCTCCAGGGCTGGGCAAAACTGGTTCTGGCTGGGTTCAGAGGCTTGGGACCCCTAAGAACAAAGACTTTGGGGGTATAAATATTTGTGCACAAACCCCTACATTTTGTATTGCTCCTGGATAACAAGAAGAACCTCTGTCCGTGTGGCTACAGGAATCTGCAAGAGAAGGACTGTCCTTGTGCCTTGTGTGCTGTTTCTGGGACTGGCCTGCAGCTGTTACTACTGGACTTCAAGAAGAGGAAAGGAACTTTGATTGGACTTTTATTTCTTTTGCTACAGCAACTACCCAAGGGCTAGGAGAGAGCTAGCCTCCTGCTGGAGTCTCAGGCACATCAGACTCCACCATCAGCCTCCTGTTTCCTCCCAGCGAGGATTACTATCTGCAGGTGAGGCTCCTGTGTGTTCCAGGACCTCTATTTCTACTGTTGAGAAGAGAGCGCTGAAAATCGCCGCTAACCTCCGTTAGCGAGCCGCTGCAGCTGGTGAGCGTGAGAAAAATCGCCGCTCCGCTGTCGCCGAGCGCTCGCTAACCCCGAAGATCGTCGCAGCACCTGTCGGCGGGCCTGAAAACGCCCGCTATCCGAAGATCGTCGCAGCACCTGTCTGCGGGCCTGAAAACGCCCGCTATCTGAAGTCATCGCAACAGGATCATCGCAGCGCGGACGCCGAGCGTTCGCCATTTTCCCCGCATCGAATCCGGATCGTCGCTCCCTCACGGAGCGCCATCTTTGTCAACGCAGCAAGATCGCACACGCAACAGGCTCGGTGCATCATCCTCCCTTCGCGGCAAGGATTTCATCGCATCACCGGCTTAGCGTGAGGAAGTTTGTCGCTTTGTCCTGCCCGCAACCCAGCGCATCATCCCCCCGCGCGGTAAGGATTCAACGCATCGCTGGTTAGCGTGAGGAAATTTCTCGCTACAACTCCTTAGCGACATTCTTGTTGCTTTGCTCCAGGAACCAGATACTTTGTGAGTAAAAGGGTCGCAGAGACCACTGCCTTGAACTAAACATCATTTTGTGCATCCTGAACTATTTTTCCTTGCAGCATTTCTAAAGTAATTATATCTTTATAGTATTGTGGATTTTTACTGTTATTGGTCTTGTGATTAAGTCTATATAAAAATACCTATTTTTCATAACTACTTGAGTGGTGTCCATTTGTAGTGTTCCTCATTATATTACTGTGTATGGTCATAAATGCTTCACACACTGCCTCTGAGATAAGCCTAGCTGCTCGTGCTACGTTACCACAGGGTTGAGCAGGGGTTGTCAAAGGGTGTAGGCTGCTTACTCTGACTTAGGAAGAAGGGTCCCTACTTGGACCGTGGCCAGCCATTGCCAACTAGAGACCCCCATTTCTAACATTGGTGGTCAGCGGTGAGGATCTGGACTTGCATTTATGATTGCATACAGTAATTATAGTGTACACTACTAGTGAGTGCAGACCATAACATAACCACGTACGTTGTTGAGATTTTTTGATTCTATTTTTGATCGTTATTGCCAGTTATTGCCACAATGGGCAAGCCCAGATCCAATGCCTCTGAGGATCTCTCCTGGGAAGAAGAGAAATTAGACACCTACAATGCCAAGCAGCTCAAATGTTTTTGCAAACGCTTCACGGTCCCTACCACAGGTCTCACTAAGAGGGAAGAGTATTACAAGGCGCTGAAGGCCTGGTTAGAAGCCAGGGATGCCCCTAGGAATGAGGAAGGGCCTGTGGAGGGGGGAGAGAATGCAGGAGAGCAGCAGGAAGAAATTGTAGATTTGGTAGGGGATAAAGCAGTTTCCAGCCCGGGCACTAGCGTGTCCTCAAGGGGTCTGTCTCCAGAAGAGATGGAGGACAGGGAGAGAGATAGGCGGCATAATATGGAGATGGCTAAGCTCAAATTGGATGGTCAGAGAGACCTAGAGAATAAGAAGTTAGAAGTTGAGATAATGAAGATGAAATTTGAACATGAGAGAATTTTGAGGGAGTTGGAGATTAAGGCCAAGGGTATTGAGATCTCCCCCTCTGGTGGCAGCATACCAGTAGTGCATACTGAGAGTAGAGTATATATACCTAAAGAGGTTATTAAGGATTTTCATAAAAGTGAGGATATTGGGCAATGGTTTGCCGCTTATGAATTAGCCATGGTGTCCCACCGGGTCCCTGAGAAGGATTGGGGAGCGGGGTTGTGGGGACGGTTTGTGAGTGAGGGGAGGGATACCTTGTTGGACCTACCCCCAGAAAGTAGGATGATTTACGCCCACATGAAGGAAGCTTTGATTACCCGCTATGGTTTAACACCTGAAATGTACAGGCAGAGATTTAGAACCTGCAAGAAGATAGAGGGTACCACGTGGGTTGAATATGTGTCTTTTTTTGGCAGAGCAATGGAGCGCTGGGTAAAAGGCAGCAAAGTAGAAACTTTTGAGCAACTGTATGACTTGATTGCATGGGAGCATTTTTCTAGTAACTGTTTTCCTGAGCTACGCCAGCATCTGATAGATTGCAAGCTGACTAACCCTAGGAAGCTTGCTGAGGAGGCGGACCGCTGGGTGAGCACCCGGGTTCGCAAGGGTCCAGTGGGAGACTTCGCCAAAGGTGGGCAGGGTCCCCAGCAGAGAGGTGGGGGGGGACAGGGGTAAACCAAGGGAGTTCCACCGAGGGCCCCAAGATAATTCCCAAGGGAACCAGGCAGTGGTATCCCAGCCTCCCCCAGATAAGAAGCCAGTGCCTCCAACAGGTAATCCCCTACTTGTTTTAAGTGTGGCCAGGTGGGCCACAGATACTTTGACCCCCAGTGTCCCCAAAGGGATACTCCTGCACCACCCCGTGCACCGCCCCGCCAGCTTGCTAGTGTAGCCCTGGGGGAGGAGGAGATGGGTGCCCAAGGTGGGTGGGACCCCGTAGAATTGACCCTTGTCTCACTAGGAGACTTTGAAATGGTTCCTAAGCCTTCACTGCCTGATAACACTAAAAAATACAGGCAGTGGGTAACCATCAATGGCCATAGAGTGGAGGCTCTGAGGGACACAGGAGCCAGTGTAACTCCTGTCAGCTCCTGGTTGGTGTCCAAAGAGCTGGTTGTACCCCATGCATTCTACCCAGTAGTGTCTGCAGACAACACAGAGAGCCACTGTGAGGTGGCTCAGGTTCCCTTTGAGTGGGGGGGGGTCTCAGGAACTCTTCAGGTGGCTGTGAGGCCCGCCATGCCTGTGGACTGTCTGTTGGGCAATGATTTGGAGAACTCCCCGTGGGCTATGGTGGAGAAGAGAGCTCACTTGCAAATGTTGGGACTGCCTGAGTGGGCATGTGCTACCACTCGGTCCATGGCAGCCAAAGAGAGTATTGAGAAAGACCTGGAGCCTGAGAATATGGCCCAGGTCCCTGCCTTAGAGGGAGGGGGCAGGGGGCGTGGGAAACAGGCCCCCTTGGTTCCCACGGCCCAGGAGGGAGCAGACCCGGAGGGGGATGCCCTGGAGCCTACCTGGGAGCAGAGTACCGACCTGGGGGACCTGCCTGAGCTGACCCAGTGGCAGCAGGAAGGGGGGCCCACCAGGGAGGAGTTTTGTGAACAGCAGAGAACTTGCCCCTCTCTTGAGGGTATGCAGCAACAGGCTGCAGCCCAGGCAGCAGGTGATGTGTCCGGTTCACATCTGATTTATTGGGAGAACAGTCTCCTGTATAGCGAGCCTAAGGTTGCTGAACCGGGGTCAGCCCGTGTGCTGGTGGTACCCGAGTGCTTCAGAACCTTCCTACTGGGGTTGGCTCATGACATCCCATTGGCAGGACATCTGGGGCAGACTAAGACCTTTGAAAGGCTGGTCACCCACTTTTATTGGCCCCAGATGCGCAAGAGTTCAGATACGTATTGTAGGACCTGTGAGACTTGTCAGGCAAGTGGGAAGAGTGGGGGGAAGATCAAAGCCCCACTCCAACCCTTCCCAGTTGTTAGAACCCTATTCGAGCGAGTGGGCATCGACATTGTGGGGCCTCTGGACCCCAAGACAGCCATGGGCAACAGGTACATCCTGGTCTTGGTGGACCATGCCACCCTGTACCCTGAAGCCATCCCGCTCAGGACAGTGACGGCCCCCGTGGTGGGACGTGCACTGATGGGGATCTTCTCCCGTGTGGGGTTCCCCAGAGAGGTGGTGAGCGACAGGGGGACCAACTTCATCTCCCAGTATATGAAGTCCCTGTGGAAGGAGTGTGGGGTGACTTACAAGTTCACCACTCCTTACCACCCCCAGGGTAACGGTCTGGTTGAGAGATTCAACCGGACCTTGAAGGGCATGATCATGGGCCTAGAAGAGCCCCTGAGGCGTAAGTGGGACGTCCTCTTGCCATGCCTGTTGTTTGCATACCGTGAAGTGCCACAGAAGTCCTTAGGGTTCAGTCCCTTTGAACTGCTCTATGGCCATCCGGTAAGAGGACCTCTGAGTTTGGTCAAGGAAGGCTGGGAGCAATCTCCCCAGAAACCTCCCCAGGATGTATTTGGCTACATCCTGGCCTTCAGGAACCAAACTCGGCGTTTCAGAAAAATTTCTGAGGCAAATCTGGAAGCCAGCCAGGAGGAGATGAAACGTTGGCACGACCAGAATGCCACTCTGGTCGAATTTCAACCTGGTCAGAAGGTTTGGGTACTGGCCCCAGTGGAGCCTTGTGCGCTCCAAGATAAGTGGACCGGTCCCTTTGAGGTGGTGGAGCGCAAAAGTCAAGTTACCTATTTGGTGGACTTTAAATCTCCCAGGAACCCCCTGCGGGTCCTGCATGTGAATCGCCTGAAGCCCCACTTTGAGAGGTCTGAAGTGGGCATGCTCCTTGCCACAGATGCAGGGATGGAGGAGGAAAGTGAGCCTCTTCCTGACCTCCTGTGTGCAGGAGAAAAGGATGGGTCAGTGGAGGGTGTGGTCCTCTCCACCACACTGACCCCTGAGCAACAGTTAGATTGCCGCCAGCTGTTGGGGCAATTCCCTGATTTATTTTCCCTGGTGCCTGGTGTCACTGACTGGTGCGTCCATGAGGTGGACACCGGGGACAGTCCTCCTGTCAAGCACAAGGCTTACCGAGTGACTGACCGGGTAAGGGCCTACATCAAGGAGGAGGTCTCCAAAATGTTTGCTCTAGGGGTGATTGAGTCCTCTAGCAGCCCCTGGTCCAGCCCCGTGGTCTTGGTACCAAAAGCTGCAGCGCCTGGTGACACTCCAGAACTTAGGTTCTGTGTGGACTATCGAGGTCTCAATTCGGTTACGAGGACCGACGCGCACCCCATCCCCAGAGCTGATGAGCTCATAGATCGGTTAGGGGCTGCCCGGTACCTCAGCACGTTTGATCTAACGTCTGGGTACTGGCAGATCGCCTTAACTGATGGGGCAAAGGAGAGGTCAGCATTCTCCACCCCAGACGGGCACTACCAGTTCCGTGTGATGCCCTTTGGAATGAAGAATGCCCCTGCCACCTTCCAGAGGTTGGTCAATCAGGTGTTGGCTGGGCTGGAGGATTTCAGTGCCGCCTACCTGGATGATATTGCAGTATTCAGTTCCTCGTGGGAGGACCACTTACACCACCTCTGGGAAGTGTTGATGGCGCTGCGCAGAGCAGGCCTCACAATCAAGGCCAGTAAGTGCCAGATTGGGCAGGGTTCGGTGGTGTACTTAGGACACCAGGTAGGGAGTGGCCAGGTGGCACCTCTACAGCCCAAGATTGAAACGATCCTGGCGTGGGAGCCCCCAAGGACCCAGACCCAGGTGAGGGCCTTCTTAGGACTCACGGGTTATTACAGGAGGTTTGTCAAGGGGTATGGCAGCATCGTTGCCCCCTTGACTGAGCTGACTTCCAAGAAGCAGCCCAAGATTGTGAACTGGACTGACACCTGTCAGAAAGCTTTCGATGCCCTCAAAACTGCCATGTGTACAGCGCCCGTGCTCCTGGCGCCCAACTTTGCTAAGGAATTTATTGTCCAGACAGACGCTTCAGAGCATGGGGTGGGGGCTGTTCTGTCACAGATGAATGAGGAGGGACTAGACCAACCCGTAGCCTTCATCAGTAGGAGGTTACTTCCACGGGAACAGAAGTGGAGTGCAATTGAGCGTGAGGCATTTGCTGTGGTCTGGGCACTGAAGAAGCTGAGACCATACCTTTTTGGGACTCACTTCCGGGTTCAGACAGACCACAGGCCCCTCAGATGGTTGATGCAGATGAGGGGTGAGAATCCCAAGTTGTTAAGGTGGTCCATTTCCCTACAGGGTATGGACTTTACGGTGGAACATCGCCCTGGTACAGAACACGCCAATGCTGATGGTCTGTCCAGATTTTTCCGCCTTAGTGAAGAGAACTTCCAAGGGGATGGGTAGTTCTCCCCACATTTCAGCTGGAGGGGACGCGTGTTAGACCTGGCACCATTGACGTGAGTCTCCCTTCCTTTTTTCGCTGTGTCTCCTCTGTTTTTGCTGGTAATAGATGCTCTGGGCGCTGTGCCGCTGCCATTCAGTGCCACAGCGCGAATGCTCCCTTTGGAAAGATGACATATGAATTGGTACATCCATGATTGGCTTATTCAGTTTACCTGTTAGTCCCTAGTAGCGTGGCCGGTATGTGCCCAGGGCTGGTAAACCGAATGCTGCTGGTGGGCCTGCAGCACTGGTTTGTGCCACCCACAGAAGCAGCTTGTAAAGTGTGTCTCAGACCTGCCACTGCAGTGTCTGCGTGCAGTCCAGAACTGCCATCTTGGCGTGAAGTGCACCCGCTTCCCAGCCCCTAAAACCTTCCCTTGGCATCATATAAGCCCCCCTTATGATAGGGCGCATTGTATGTGTAAGGTAGGACATGCCCTGTTGTATGTAGCATGTCCTAGTAGTGAATTACACCCAATTTCGTTTTTCACTACTGTAAGGCTACCTGTTCTCCATAGGCCAGAATGGGAGGTCTGGGCTATTACATCCTATAGTCCTAACTGACCCACAGAACATGGTAGAAAAACGAATCTAGTATGCCTGAGCTCAGAATATTAAAATACATCTTTTAGTGAAGGTTATTTTTATATTCTGTGTTTGAAACTACCACTTTTAGAGTATAGGTACTTTCTTGCCTAAGCCTTCCAGTTGCTCTGCTATTATGTGTATTGGCTGTCTGGTTTTGGAGGGACAGGGCAGGCTGAGTCAGACCTGGGTTGAATAGAGCGACCTGCCTAGGTGTGAGGGGAGGGGTAGCTCCTGCACTTGAATAGGGCTGTGCCTGGCAAGGTGAAAGCTGGCTCCACCTCCCACTGTGCGTCTGAGGCAGACCCCCTCTTTCTGAAAGGAAGGATGCAGCCTGATCAACAAAGTGCTCCAGGGCTGGGCAAAACTGGTTCTGGCTGGGTTCAGAGGCTTGGGACCCCTAAGAACAAAGACTTTGGGGGTATAAATATTTGTGCACAAACCCCTACATTTTGTATTGCTCCTGGATAACAAGAAGAACCTCTGTCCGTGTGGCTACAGGAATCTGCAAGAGAAGGACTGTCCTTGTGCCTTGTGTGCTGTTTCTGGGACTGGCCTGCAGCTGTTACTACTGGACTTCAAGAAGAGGAAAGGAACTTTGATTGGACTTTTATTTCTTTTGCTACAGCAACTACCCAAGGGCTAGGAGAGAGCTAGCCTCCTGCTGGAGTCTCAGGCACATCAGACTCCACCATCAGCCTCCTGTTTCCTCCCAGCGAGGATTACTATCTGCAGGTGAGGCTCCTGTGTGTTCCAGGACCTCTATTTCTACTGTTGAGAAGAGAGCGCTGAAAATCGTCGCTAACCTCCGTTAACGAGCCGCTGCAGCTGGTGAGTGTGAGAAAAATCGCCGCTCCGATGTCGCCGAGCGCTCGCTAACCCCGAAGATCGTCGCAGCACCTGTCGGTGGGCCTGAAAACGCCCGATATCCGAAGATCGTCGCAGCACCTGTCTGCGGGCCTGAAAACGCCCGCTATCTGAAGTCATCGCAACAGGATCATCGCAGCGCGGACGCCGAGCGTTCGCCATTTTCCCCGCATCGAATCCGGATCGTCGCTCCCTCACGGAGCGCCATCTTTGTCAACGCAGCAAGATCGCACACGCAACAGGCTCGGTGCATCATCCTCCCTTCGCGGCAAGGATTTCATCGCATCACCGGCTTAGCGTGAGGAAGTTTGTCGCTTTGTCCTGCCCGCAACCCAGCGCATCATCCCCCCTCGCGGTAAGGATTCAACACATCGCTGGTTAGCGTGAGGAAATTTCTCGCTACAACTCCTGTTGCTTTGCTCCAGGAACCAGATACTTTGTGAGTAAAAGGGTCGCAGAGACCACTGCCTTGAACTAAACATCATTTTGTGCATCCTGAACTATTTTTCCTTGCAGCATTTCTAAAGTAATTATATCTTTATAGTATTGTGGATTTTTACTGTTATTGGTCTTGTGATTAAGTCTATATAAAAATACCTACTTTTCATAACTACTTGAGTGGTGTCCATTTGTAGTGTTCCTCATTATATTACTGTGTATGGTCATAAATGCTTCACACACTGCCTCTGAGATAAGCCTAGCTGCTCGTGCTACGTTACCACAGGGTTGAGCAGGGGTTGTCAAAGGGTGTAGGCTGCTTACTCTGACTTAGGAAGAAGGGTCCCTACTTGGACCGTGGCCAGCCATTGCCAACTAGAGACCCCCATTTCTAACAGAGACGCATCCTTTCACTACCGGGATGGTACTCATGAAAACCTTCTTACCTATGGGGGGATTGCTGCTGCCTGTTATGCGTACTCGACTAGGGTAATCATAGTTGACTCTTGTTTGTTATTGACTGCAGAGGGTAATAGCAAATTCATTAGTGTACTCTTTAGTATGCTCATATATGTACGTATTACTGGTTGTCTAATGCTGTTGCATGAAATGATAATAATGTTTGTTTACAAAAACAATAGATTTGTGCCGAGTGCCAAGGGATTGAGCAGAGCAGGAGATGGGGAGATGCGGACGTGGCTGAGAGATGCCGAGTGGGAGACGCGGCGTGCGGTGAGGCAGGGCGAAGCAGTCTGTTTGTTTGTTTGCTTACACCACCGCCTGTCCACAGCCCCCGCTATTGCTGCGCATCTCCTGCTGAATACGATTCCGAGCCCCGCCCTCGCTACGGGGCGATAAGGAAGGATAAGGATAAGGAAGGAGAGAAGGGGTGTTGTACTCTGTGTTATACTACAGCTTACTTACTGTGCCTTACTGCAGCCTATCTGGTGTTGTAATGATCTAGAATGTTTATGGTTGCCTAGTAATGACATGTTGTGGACATTCTCGCTAGAGCTGTTGGCAGAGCCAGTCCTCCTGTCTCTGCTGTCCAGGTAGCTAATAAACTACCAACTTACTACTACCTGCATCTGCCTCCTTACTACAAGGGGGTTGCTGGTGCCATTACTGCATTAATACCGCATCAATATTGCAGGGGCTACCGCAGGGGGGTGTAGTAGACCCCCACCGCAGCAATCTGGTCACAAGCGAAGTGGAGGACAGCAGGCCTTGGAGGCTGAGGACATGTGATGCGCTTGCGCAAAAGAAGCCCCAACCAGGTGGTAAGCGGACAAGTTGGGGTTTCGGAGGGAGCAGCGAGCACTGCCATCACTAGTTCACGGTTGCTGAGAGCGAGGCGGGTTTTATGACAGAAGCGCCCCAACTAGGTTGGGTGCGGCTTGTGGTAGCCCCAGTGGGCCCCGCTTGCTTGGTCTCCCTCAGGGCAACTGGGTGCAGCCCCGGTCCCACATAACGACTGGAGCAGCCTGTTGGAGCAGCTTGTGGGAGTAGCCACTAGAACAGTGGTGTACACTGTACCATGAGGCAGTAGGAGTACGAGCAGGAGTAATAAAGAACGAACAACGAAGACTAAGAACGTTGTGCTATGCTGTGCAGGGGAAATACTGTGCCACCCCTCACTTCTCCACCTTCTTGCTCCTTGCCCCAGGTCCTGATATAAGCTCTGGTCTCACACCACGCTGCGCTGGAATCATAGCTTGAACCACAGTCTAACCCGGCTTAACCATATAATCACCTATCATGCTTGATTTGTCTTGATTCTTCAAGCCGGTGTGCAGTTTGTAGTGTTTGCTGGGAGCACCCTCAAAGAGGACCCCAGACGACCCTAGTGGACCCTGACTAAGGGTAGTGGCGCGCTCCAATTAGGAGGAGCGTAGTACTGAACTGAACTGAAATGAATCTCCAGAACTTCCTGAACTTTCAGACATTGGCGCATGAATACCTAGTCATTGGCGCATGAATATGACACTTAAAAAGAAACAGCCAAATAATAAAATCCAGACCCAATGGAGGTTGCGCCCATAGGGCCTGCAAAAAGAAGAACAACAAGAAGCACAGCCATCTTACAAAACCAGGAGCATAATAACTGTAACATCACACATCAAGGGCTTATTACCCACTTCTTCTAGGCCTCTGGTGGTCCAACAGACACGTCAGACAGTCCCACAGAAGGGGAGAAAGGGGAGAAAGGTGAGGTAGAGACTACCTTTAAATCACTAGGACGCCTAGGGGGCACAAGGATCAGAGCAGTCAACACTCTAGAGAGCCTGCGACCATACAAAAAAAAGGGAGCCCACATTTAATGCTAAGAGCCCCTTACAGATCAGAGCAGAAATCCATCAGTGGCCGATAGAGGAGAATAAGGAGAACAAAGAGGTGCTCATTGTTAAACCTCCGATTTCCACCTCTATGAGAACTGCTCCAATAGCGACACGCGGGAAAGATCATCAGACCAATTCTCCAGGTACGGACGACTTACCCTCCTCCTTCCTACAAAAACTTGAGCTGACCATTGAAAGAACATTGGACACCACACTGATAAATCTTGGAAGGAATTCTGATATGAGAATGCACCGAACAGAGGGTTGGAGCCCGATGGGCCAAGAAGCCAAGCAAAAACCAGCGGATGAAGAAGCGACTTACGAAGAGTTAAATCTGCTACCATGAGAGAAGCACAGGATACCATTGCAAGGGCCTTGATTTGGCAGTCTACAAAAATGGAAGTACAAATTGATCTATTGCTGTCAATGGCCAAGCATCTGGTGCGCCAAGATGATAAACTGGCAAAATGAGAGGCTTCACTCGAAATTCATAAAGCCAATTCAGCTCGCACTAGCTCTTGTGCCGACATTATAGAAAAGTGGTCAGGGCTACTCGAAGTACTAAAGAACATGCTGGCACTAGCTAAGGGACAGAGGGAGACGTTCCCACCAGAACAAACAACTCACAAGGCATCAGCTGAGAAGTTCTTGAAACCGGACAACATTAGAAACCACCTCCCTGCAGAAAGCAGAGTACTCAAGAACCCTAAGGCAGGGCTAAGCAACAAGTGTAATAAGAACATCATAGAAGCCCAAGGGAATGGGAACCCTGAGGTCCGATCAATCAATACAAAACTCAATGTCCCACAGAAAGAAGTAAACCCTGTGGAAAAGGTGGAAGGCGCAGTGGCCGGGGTGGAAGTCCCACTGTCAAGGAGGGCCAAGAAGAAACTGAAGAAAAACTGAAGAAATTCTAAAATTAAAAGAAGATCACTATTACCAGCAATACTGAAATCTGACTGCATAGAAACCACAAACAACTCAAAACCATTTGTCCCCATTTTTAATTCAAATGGCCAAGCAAGGCTAAGACTACAAGGGAAGAACACCCAGATACAGACAAGGACCGAGTTCGACAGAACACTCACTGGGAGGGCCCACAAACAGCAGGGCAAACAACAGAGAAGACTCAAGAAGAGGCAGTATGGCAGCCCATATCACAGGAGGCAGTTTGGCAGCCCATATCACACGAGGCTGCCAGTACACAAGTCAGGACCACTACCTTTCCTGGTCCAGAGTCTCCGAACAGTGTGCCGAAACATCTCAAAAGTAACCAGGGTAAGCAGTTAGAAGAACAAACTTGGGTGAGATTGCCAAAAGAGGCAACAGGTATACACCAGGAAAGAAACGCCCACAATAACCCACTAAGTCAGAACTTTCCAAGGCCCTCCGTGTGGGAGGACAGATTGACACTGCACACCTCCAAGCACAATAATCAACTAGGAATCCACAAGGTGTTGTTCACCCATAGATACTCAGCTAAAGGTTCCTATGACATCCTGAACAGGGCCAACATCCTACGTCTCTTTGGACATATTGAATAGCTGGCACAGATCACCTCAGATAACATAGAGCGGGTAAAGTTCAGAATTCTAGAGAGGGACACCATGGAGACTCCACCTTAGTCGGTTTCACCCAACAGCAAGAACAACAGGCTGTCCTCCGCAAAGCTCCACATCTCGCTGAATGGGGTATCGAAGTCACCGCCCTCAGTATACCGAAATACCCACACATTCTCAAACCCATATAAGATCGGGGGAACCAACTTCAATCCTCAATGGCACAATAAACAAAAGACTAGGGGGGAGAGAGAAACCCGAGTGACTAAGAACCCCGATAGAAATTAATATCTCACACAGTGACATGCAGCGCAGAGTGCAGCCGCTCCAGCAAGAGCATGCCCAAATGGAGGTGCCATGGCAACAGCGTCCCTAACCATAGAAAGAGTAAAGTCAGTAGACAATCCTTATTTTCAAATAGTGATCAACAAAGAAAACTAACCCTCATTTCATGGAACATTGCAGGGTTAAGCAACATCTTTAGGGACAAGGCCACACAAGATTACCTCACAAAGGGGGACATTTTGTGCTTCGAGTAGACCTGGGCCCAGTCAACCACCCCAATTGGTGGCTTCTAAGAACACCACATACCAGAAACTAAAAAGACAATTTTTGGATGCCCGTCAGGAGGTCTTTTCATTTTTAAGTCATGCTTGCAAACTCAAAACCCCAGCCAAGTTATTATAATTGAGGGGCTTAGAAAGGGACATCAGCCTCTTTCCCTGCTTTTAATTAATTGCTATATCAATCCAACAAAACTTCAATCAAAACAGGCTATAGAATCCTTTATTAGTATCTTGGAAGACATACTCATTAAATTTGATCACCGAAATGTGATAATTGCGGGAGATTTTAACACAAGAGGTCTGGATCAAGTGCCAGCCGTGCTCAGCAGTGGAAAGAAGTCGGGCATGCTGATCACCCTCCTTAAAAATGTTGTTACAGTCTACTCATGGAATAAATAAAATCAGCCACCCTTCACGGATCCCCAAGGCGACCTTTAGGAACATATCCACTATAGATTATATTTTAATTAACATAGGGTTCGCACACAAACTATGTAATTTTGCAGTGGATGACAGAGATGAAAGCGATCAAAGGCCACTTTGTGCAACTTTCAATCTGGCACCAGAACCAGTGCAAGTCCTGTAATCAATCGGCTTAACCCTGGGTGAAGAACAACATTAAGCCCTTAAAAGACTAAGGGGCATATTATCAAGAACGGAGTAAAAAATATCGCCGGTTTAGCGGCAGAAAACTGCCGCTAAAGCGGCGATAATGGGCTTGATAATATGCCCTTGAAATTTCCAATAGAAGTCCATGTTCTGGTGTGAACATGGGCTTCTATTGGAATTCTCCAATTTAACGCCGTCCTTGATAATATGCCCCTAAAATGGTCTGCCAACCTCAGTCTTAGCCTATTGGAGTATGTAGCCATGAGGACGGAGATATTTCAGAAAAGGCACACCAAGAATATTATAAGTCTTTGGAAAACGCTGATAGCAGATTTACAGAAGACCCTGGGAAATGTCAATCAAGTAAGAAGAAGCCCCATCCTAAAATCACCTTTGCCGGAACATAGAGCACCGAAGTGCCTGACTCAATATAAACTTGCTCTCAAAAGGGCAATAGAGGCAAAAATGCAAGGAGATCATTCGTCACTGACGACTTCCATCTCTGCCCTGCGATCCACATACAAGAAGACAGTGGACGGAAATGAACTGGCTCAAAGTGTTCTCACTCGTTAAAGAAAATGATAACAGCAAGCTGTGGAGCTACATCAATAGCCTGAGCCCCCGAAGTCCGCTCATTTGAAAATAGTGTTACCGGCAATGTTTGGGAACAGTATGTGAAGGGTGTGTACACAAGCAAACCACACAAAGTGGGCTACCCCATCTCAGAGTGGTCACAGGCTGCAGCTGAAGTCAACAAACCACAAAGTGGGCAGGAAGAAACTACTTTGCCTAACCAGTTTGATGCTTACATGGTAGAGGAGACCGCCAGGAACATCAGGGCAATAAGAACTAATGGGGCTCCAGGACGGCATTCCCGCTCAAGTCTTCTAGTCTGCTTTAGCGTTCTTTGCATCCATCCTCTCTTCGTTATATAATCATTCAAACTTCACAGCAATACTACTACCACAATCTTGGAAAGGCTCTATCCTGTTTCCAATCCGCTGCCAGTACGTCACTTTTTGTGATGGACTGGCAGCGCATTTCTCTTCCCCATATTTAAAGGACAGGAAAAGCCACCCTGCGTGACTTTTCCTGTCTTTGTAAATGTGCCCCTTTGCACGCAACACTTTGCGTGAAAGGAGCTTTCCATGGGTGTTGCTGTGGGTGTTCCATCAAACGTCCATGGAACCGAGGATTCGTAAACCTAGAAATGCGTCAGTATGCCACGCCACCCTAGGGGTGGCCTAGCGAGGCACAACGAGGAGAAATGTTTTAATATCACATTGAAAGAGGAAAATGCCTGTAGTGATTGTTTTTGAGCAGGAATATGCCACTTCTTGCACAAAAACAATCTCCCCATGACGCAGGCATCCTTGCATAATGGTGCAAGGGTGCCTGCGCCGGTGCATGGCAGCTGTTTGTGCGCCAGCGCAGAGGAGAGCACAGGAATGCGACATATCATTGTAAATATGTCGCATTCCTGTGCTCTGAAAGTGCCACAGCGTGGCACAGCCAAAGGGCTTGCGGTGCCACGCTGTGGAACTTTCTCGTAAATCTGCCCCTCTGAGTTTAAAAGCATCCTGGAGTGCAGCATTCCTTGTTCTGGATGTATGAAATGGGAGGGGTTCTTCCAGAAGTCATGACACTGGTATTTTTAGCTGTGCATCGCAGTCAAAATAAAGCCTATAATCAGTGATGTCACAAACCATGTAATAAGTGATGTAATATCTGAGGTCATAAGCAGTTCATTGTGGGGGCATAAGTCATAGTCAGCTTAGGTAAATATAACAGCAGAATTTCTATGGTTTTTATGAGTGAAATTTGAACCTAACTATAACGTCCCTGTAACCTTTTGTTTTTTCAGTGAATTTGTATGTTTTTTTAATTCTATTTCTGAACTATAACGTCCCTGTAAACGTTGTTTTTTTCCGTGAATTTCTATAGTTTGTTAAATTTTATTTCCTAACTGTAACCTGTAACCTTTGAGCATGTGAGTGAGTGCATGAGTGTCTCAGCGGGTATGTGAGGGAGTGCATGAGTTTCTCAATGGGGGCATGAGTGGGTGTTTTGAGTGTTTGCTTGGGTCTGGGAGTGGTTGCATAAGTGTCTCACTGGGTGTGTGAGTGGGTACGTGAGTGTCTGAGTGGGTCTGTGAGTATCTGACTGGGTGTCTGAGTAGGTACATGAGTGTCTGAGTGAGTGTCTGAGTGTGTCTGTGAGTAGGTGTGAGAGTGTCTGAGTGGGTTTGCAATTGCCTCCATGAGATTGTGAGTCAGTCTGTGAAAGAGTGCATGAGCGTCTGAGTGGGTCTATGAGTGGGTGCTTTAGTCTGTGAGTGGCTGTATGGGTCTCTGAGTGGGTGCATGAGTGTCTGAGTGGGTCTGTGAATGTCTTTGCGAGTGTGTCAGTAGCTGTGTGAGTGACTCATCCACAAAGGAATTGCACCTGCCCTTTTATCTGACAAGAGTCCACGGTTTTGCACATATTATCTACTCAAATGTCCACTTTCTTCTGGTTAATTAGTAACTGCTACCTTATTGCGTAAATGTCCAGTGTGTATTCTACATTACATCTGTATAATGGACCAGAAAGAAATTTCTCCAGTGACCTTGTGTGCATTTGGCAATGAAATTGTTCCTTCTGGTCCCTACTCAGAAATCTGTAATAACATGAGTCCTTCCATAGGGAGGGGAGCGAGTGAAGGGGAGCCAGCGGCCCTCCTCCCTGGGCCGATTTCGCATCCCTAGACCCCATCCCCAGGACCTAACTATGTATCCTTAGGTGCCCTGGTCCCAGCCAGGGCTCCCAACGTGCAGGATGGGGACCGCGGGGGAGCCTTAAGACTGCTTGGTCCTAGCCAGCTCCCCACCTCCTGCAGGAAATGCTGGATATGCAGCTCCCTGTGTGCAAGAGCAATAGTTTCATCTCTTTCCCTGCCCGCATCCCTATGGTAATTAACATAGGAAGCACACTTTTTTGCCCCAGTTTGACAGATCACCCTGAAACTTTACATGAATCAGGGCAAAAGAAAAAAAAAACAAGCACCAGCTCCTGCGCTTGTTTTGAATACAGTCTCTGGTTGGGCCAGGTCTCGGGATTTAAAAAAAAAAATTAATGGGACTCCCCACCTATGGCTCATTGTTCCCTAGGGGCCTCCATCTCCCTGGGGCCTTATTGATAAAAAAGGAGGGGACACATGGGCCTCCCTTCATGGGCTCTATAATCCGAAGGGACCACCACCTCTTTAGAGCTAAATAAATATTTATGGGGGTGTGTGGACTCCTGAACCCCGAGGGCACCACCTCTCTGGGGTTAAATAGCACCTAATAGGGATCCCGCAGACCCCCCAGTCCCGGGGACCACCACCTCCATGCGGCCCCCCTCTCAGGCCACACACGGCCCCAAGTACCACCACCTCCCTGGAGTTAAACTGTGGAGATCAAAAGAGGGGGGCCGCGGTCCCTCTCATGGAGCCAATGATGGATCTAGGGACGGTTACCCCCCCAGAGCCAGGTCCTGCTCTGTCCCAGGGTGCCCATCTCAGGACATAGCTGTTTACTCTGACTTGGCAGGAGCTTTGACAGATCCTGCCAAGTCAGAGTCAACACAAACTCCGATCTCAGCGAGTGAGAGCTGTGAAACCGCTCCCACTTGCTGAGAGCGGATTTTTCGTCTGTTTCCCTGCCCGCTTTAAAGCAGGCAGGGAAACAGACAAATTGATTGCTCTGACAGACAGGAAGTTGCATATTTTGCAGCTCCCTGTCTGGGAGACCAATGCCAGCTACCCCAGTGGTCCTGGGGGGAAAATATAAGAAATAGGCAAAATAAAGGTCAGAAACTAGCAAAAGAGGCGGATTAAAGGTCAGAAAGAAGCAGAAAGAGGCTGAATAAATGTGAGAAATTAGCAGAAAGAGTCAGAATAAAGGTGAGAAACAAGCAGAAAGAGGCAAAATACAGGTCAGCAACTAGCAGAAAGAGGCAAAATAAAGGCAGCAACAAGCAGAAAGACACAAAATAAAGGTGAGAAACTTGCAGAAATACAGAGAATAAAGGTGAGAAATGAGCAGAAAGAGGCAGCCTAGGGGAGTTCATCGCCCAACCAGTAGTGTGCCAGGAGGCACATTTGCAGAGTGGTTGAGAAAGGGGGTGGGGCCTCCAATGAGGACTCGGCAATCTCTGTGTGGGGGACTTACTTGTGGCAACAATAATGGTTCTTGGCCCCCAATTACTCTCAGCAGTCAAGGGTAGTTCGTCATCCAACCAGTTGTGCACAGGAGGCCCCTTTGCAGTGTGGTTGATAAAGGGGATGGTCCCTCTGACAGGATCTCAGCAATCCCGGTGTGGGGAACTAACTTGTGGCAACAATAGGGGTTCTTGGCCCCCAATGACTCTCAGCAGGCAATGGGAATTCATCCCCCAGTCAGTAGTGCACAAGGAGGTCCTGTTGCAGAGTAATTGAGGCAGGGGTCGGGCATCCAACGAGGTCTCAGCAATCCCGCTGTGGGGAATTACTTGTGACAACAATAGGGGTTCTTGGCCCCCAACGACCCTCAGCAGCCAAGGGGACTTCATCCCTCAACCAGTAGTGCCCCAGGAGGCCCATTTGCAGAATGGTTGAGAAAGAGGGAGGGTCCTCTGATGAGGTCTCAGCAATCCCGCTGTGGGGAACTAACTTGTGGCAACAATAGGGATTCTTGGCCCCCAACAACTCTCAGCAGCCAAATGGACTTCAACACCCAAACATTAGTGGGCCAGGAGGCCCCTTGGCAGAGAGGTAGAGAAAGGGGGCAGGGCCTCCGATGAGGTCTCAGCAATCCACTATGGGGGATGTACTTGTGGTAACAATATGGGTTCTTGGCCTTGACGACCCTCAGCAGTCAAGGAGAGTTCATCCCCCAAGCAGTAGTGCACCAGGAGGATCATTTTCAGAGTGGAGGAGATAGGAGACAGGGACTATGACAAAGTCTTAGTCATCCCACTGTTTGGGACTAACTAGTGGCAACAACAGGGGTTCTTGGCCCCAATGACTCTCAGAAGCCAATGGGTTTTCATCCCCCAACCAATAGTGCACCAGGAGGTGCGTTTGCAGAGTAGTTGAGAAAGGGAGCAGGGCTTCCATTGAGGTCTCAGCAATCCCACTGTGGGGTACTTACTAGTGGCAATAATAAGGGTTCTTGGCCCCCAATGACCCTCATCAGCCAAGGGGACTTCATTAGGGGTGACCGAGCAATACTCTGCCGATCACAGAACTCTGCGGAATTTGTCTGAGTTTTTCGGTAACTCCATGGAATTCCATGAAGTGAAACTCCAAGATGTCTGCTCAGCCCTACAGAAAATAAGCAGAAAATGAGCAGAACTCACTCTTGCACCCACTCTCAGAACAACTCAAGACACTCTCCCTGCCACTCACAGACCCATTCACTCATGCATCCACTCACAGATGAACTCAGACATGTACACCCGCTCACAGGCAGTCAGACACTCATGCACCCACTTACAGAATCACTCATACTCTCTCACCCACTCACAGATCTACTCAGAGACTCACACACCAACTCACAGACCCTCTCTGAGACTCACACATCCACTCACACATGCACTGAGACACTCTTATACACAATTACAGACCCAGTCATACTCTCTCACACCCACTTACAAACCTACTCAATGCAGAACCTCAGGAAGAAACTGCAATCAAACTCTTTAAATCACAAGCAACAAGCTCAAAAGATAAACTAGCCCAATGGGAACAGTTCACAGCCACACTTTTAGAATGCCAGGCCACAACCTCAATCAAAAAAGACCACTCCCAGGCCTCACGTCTGAGAAACAAAATCCTGAAAGGGCAAAGAGATCACATTAAGCTCCTCAAAAAATCAATAAACAGCACATTGAGCATGCTGGGAAGACAAATAGGAGACGCAAGCACACGCTCACTTCTGAGGGACCAAAGAGACATCACTCAAAAAACTGAAATGGGACATCAACAAAGACCAAGATAATGCAATCTGAGCAAAACTTCTTCATGACCTAAATCATAATGACAGTAGCCGTTTCTGGAAAATCGTGGACGACATCATTCAACCTCCTCATGAGGGAATTTCATCACATATTTCAGAGGAAATCTGGGTGGAATTCCTAACCGAGCACTTTAACAACCAAACAGGAAGTGCCAGAAAACAATATACTAATAGTTGGCCAATAGAAGAACACTTAGGAGCACGCCATAATGAGACGTCGGAGTCGAACATGCCAGACATAGAAGTCATACTACCCTGCGAAGCCCGTACCTCACCGCCACTTCTAATAAAAATGCAGACCTCAAAAGGGAGGAAAGAAGGGGCACCGGGACCGAACAGTATCCCCCCTACCCTGTTCAAAGCCAAGTCAGGTGATTGGGCAGAAATCCTGCAACCTCTTTTCCTGGAGGTTAGGCTTTTAAACAGACTACCAGAATCATGGAAGGGCTCGATAATTGTGCTGATCTACAAAAAAGGTGATAAGGCCAAGCCAAGTAAGTATCGGCTGGTAGCACTGACTGACAATGAAGCAAAATACTTTGCCGGTACTATCCTAGAGGATCTCACAACCTGGGCAGAGGAAAATGAGATAATACCGTTGAATCAGACAGGCTTCCATAAAATGGATGGCACATCAACAAACATTATCGCAATTTCCTTATTGATTGACGCTGCAAAAACAACTAACCTTCCAATACACCTATTCATCATCGACTTCAGCGCTGAATTTGATAACGTGGAGAGGGGCAGACTGTGGGGAAAGCTGGCATGCTGGGGAATCCCACAGTCCATCTTAAACATCTTGTCACTTCTTCATACAGACACCTGGGTGCAGGTGAATCTGGGAGGCAGAACTCACCTCTCCTCAAAAGTCCCCATAGCCAAAGGACTGAAGCAGGGTTGTGTGCTTGCACTCACACAATTCAACCTATTCATGGCCGACCTTCCAAAGGTACTCGACATCTGCAACTCACGTGCTCCTAATCTAGGTGGCAAAACATTGACCAATCTTATGTAAGCAGACGATGTAGTTCTGCTCAGCCACACTTATGTGGGTCTCCAACATCTAATAATGGAAATGCAGAACTACGCCACAGAAAACAACTCAAAAGTTAACCTTAGCAAGACACGTCAATGACAATAAACAGCAAAAGAAATTGGCAGAAGAAATGGTACTTGGGAGGCACACAACTTGAACCATCACACGAATACAAGTACCAAGGAGGTATGATTGACAAGGAAGGGACATTCACTCGCCAACAAGACAAAATAAAAAGGAGAGGGTTGGTAATAGCACTAGCAATGAAAAATCTCACAAACAAGCTGACGGGCCGACACTGAGCCCGCTCCTGAAGGTAGCCCAAGTCAAACTTCTCCATACGATCACTTATGGCAGTGAAGCAATGCGGGGGAGAGATGCCAATGTACTAGATAGCACGCTGGTCAAAGCTTATAGAACCGTTTTTTGCCTCCCGCACTCCACTTCACCAGCTCAAATAAGGCTGGAGTTCGGCCTTTTACAACAATCCCTGGCCAGGCACGGATCTTACATTATCTGTTGGCACAAGATCAGAAGTGCCACCTCAAACACCTTAAATCAATTGCTATGGCACGAACGCTAGCACAGGGAAACCTCCAACGCAAGAAGCTACCTACAAAAGTCTCAGGAAACTACCAGGCTCACGGAACTTTAGAATACACAAATTAGTCATTTAACTTTCAAAAAAATGGTTTGGAAATGCATAAAACAACTCTCATTGGTGGAGGACAAGGCAACCTTCTCAGCCATATCTCATGCCTGGATGACCCTAAATTCATACAAAACACTTGCACCACAAAAGTACTTTAATTAGGGCTATCCCAAGTCAATAAAAATAACATTTCTAAGGCACAGACTGGGCATTCTCCCATGCACTCAGCACCTCCCACCTTGGCTGAGGGCAACAACCCCAAGCACTTGCTGGCTGTGAAACACTAATCAAGGAGATATTCTACACTTAATCTGCACATGCAAGGAACTGCAGCAAGAATGGTTACAGTTGTTAAAAGCCCCCTTTAAGCAGAAAGGCATCCACACCAGGATACAAGCGGTGCTGGCATGCTTCAATCCGGGGGACATGCAACTGAACAGCAGAATGTTAAGATTTCTTATTCTGGCTGAACAAAAAATGCCTAAAATAACAACCCAGCTTCGGCCACACAAGCAATAAGTTGCCTGTGGGGCAATAGGCCTGCAAATTGGGTATGGCTTCTCTCGATCGCAACAAGGAAGGAGCTCCTTTTTATTGTATAAATTCTGAGCAGGCTCTAACAACCGAACAATATGCACAATACTGCACTTCACCACGAGCATGTCTGGCATCCGTAACGTTTTAGCGACCTCAGTGCCCTTTATTCTGTGAACCAATGATTCTTGAGAATGCTTGCACTGACAATTTTAACTACTGTACAGAATTTTTTAGCATGTGTTTTATCGATTTTAATGGTGTACAATACTAGCCCTACTGCTTATTTTAAAATGCTGCAATGGATTTTAGTAACTATACAAATAAAAAATTCACTTGAAACTTGAAACACTTACAAACTTACTCATGCACTCAATCACACACTCAGCGTCAAAGGTTAGTGCTTATAGTTAGGGATTAAAATTAAAAAAACCTTACAAATTCACTTAAAAATCCACAAGTTGCAGGGACGTTATAAATAGAAAATAGAATTTTAAAAAACGTACAAATTCACACAAAACACAAAGTTGCAGGGACGTTATAGTTAGGCTCAGATTTCACTCATACAAAACAAGTGAAATTCAGCAGTTATAATTGCACCCCGCATTAATTAAAAGTAAAGCCCCAGGGAAGTGGCGGCCCCCGGGGCTGCGCAGGAGGGGGTCTGCACTGCCCCTACTTTCTTTAAACAAAAAGCCCCGGGGACCATCTGGAGCTTTGAGGGGGGCCGTCCAAAAGGCCCCCCATTGATAAAAATAACGTGGTGATCCCTAGGACATCAAGGGAGGCCATACAGGCTTTCCCCTCAATTTTTATTAAACAAGCACTGGGGAGGTGGTGGTGCCAGGGGCATCATTCAGCCCCATGAGGGGAGGCTATGCCAACCCCCTCCTTTATTAATGCTCCTGGGACCTGACCCACCCATGGGCCGGATAGAAATGAAGGGATTTGGGGATCCCGAAGATTTTTTTTTAATAATGATTTTTTGGGCCATGTGGGGTCCCTGTGGCAAGAGGCCTAGGAAGTCAGGGTATTTCTACACTGCCACCTTTTCTTAAAAAAAAAACAAAATCTGTGACTCGGATCAAGCTGAGTCACAAGATGGTGGCCGACACATCCTGGTTTGAAGTGTTGGCAGCCAATCAGATCCCAGCATGAGATCGGAAGGGGTCACTAATACTCCGCGTCCCTACATACACAGCTAGAAATTTCTTTAAATTACTCCGCAACTACTGAACGGATTTACACCAATTAACAAAAGGTTGCTTTCTGGACCAACAGCTACATTTATGCCAAATTTGGTGTAATTCCGTTCCACAGTTCGGGCAGTAGCTGTGTCTAAGGTTCCTATGGAAATTAACATGGTGAAAATACATTTTGGGAGCCCCCTTTTTCTCGGCCCCTGCTTGACGGATCACCCCCGAACTTTTCAAGACAGCAGCTGAAGTAGCATTGAACTTTTTCTGATGAAAAAACACTCTTCCTATGGGAACTACATCCTAACTATAACTACCTACTGGGGACCGCCAGTAGGTAATATATTAATAAATATCCTACTGGCTGTCACTAGTAGGTAGTTATTATTAGGCCTGGACGGAGTTCTACTCCACCGAACCATGCTTAGTGTCAGAGAAACTCTGACGCTCTCCGTGGAGTTCCCCTAGTGGCGGAGCCTGTCAAGTTGTGCTGCTCGCACTGATTTTTAGGATCTTGGAGTTGGTCCTGCGCTGTAAAATCAGCACGAATGGCACTACGCGTTGCACTAGAAGGTGCTGCTGCTTTCTACTTGAGCAGCAGCTTCTTCAATGCGAGCAGCAGATTTCTCAATGCAAGGAGTTGTGACTCTCCGCGTTGAGAAATCTCACCGGGAAGAGGTCTAGCGCGTGATTTTTTTCTTGCAAGCGCTCACCAACCTAACGTTGGTGAGCAGCTAGAGAGAAAAAACTCTGCTCTGTGACACTTCGCATAGTTCTGCGGAACTCTGCGCGGAGTGGGCAAAACTCCGCCAGGAGAGCGGAATTCTTCACCCACCCCTAGTTATAATTAGGTCTGATTTTCCATAGATGGAGCCTTTTTTGGTTTGCTAATAACTTTGCCCCGTTTAATGAATTTCCATGAAACATCCCCCCAAAAAAGTTAATCAACCTCAGCTCCTTCATGGAAGGTGATCCATCCAGCCGGGACCAAACAAAAAAGGGGGGTCCCAGAGCTAAAAATCTCCATGCATTTGCCATAGACTTCTTTAAGATAGGTTTTAGCAAAAAACGCTTAATTAAACCAAATTTGGCACTTTTGCGAGTCTCCCATGAGAGCGCAAAATCAAAAATAAAGCCCTGTGATTGGTCAAGAGGTCAATTTTTCCTGTGAGCCTTCATGCTCTCACGGTAGTCAGAGGCTCCTGTGAGCCTCGCAAGAGTGAGTGCTATGATTGGCTGGCTGTTGGAATGTTAGAATTGTAATGGCCGCCATTACTGTTTACTGTGAAAAATTCAAGGTGTTGAGGAAATTAAATAAAAAAGCTATATAAGGCAACAGCAGAAAGGCATGCTGTCTCCCTAAGTATACAGAAGAGGTGTATAAGGGGTAATTACTGTGAAGAAAATAAATTATATTCTTTTGAACTAATTTTTATGATCTTGTTTGACTCTAACGAGATCATGAACAGTAGGGAGTAAATGAGTTCTGAATACGCCTGATTAGTAGTAATACATATTGTGTCATTGTTTTAAAGGGGTAAGTGTGTAGGAGCTTACTACTGTGATAAGTAGATGGTTAATTCTTATTTTCCAAAAATAGCTACTGACTCGCAAGACTCTTGCGGGATCGTGAACAATAGAAAGGAGTAGGTGATGTTTGAGTAGACTGTACATGTGCTACTGTAGGAATGAGTATTACTGGAGATGCTGTTTGTCAGAGTGTACTATTCACACCTATTGGCTTTGTAAGAGTTATGAGTAGGGTATAGTCTCGTTTCACACGCTACTATGCACATCAATTATCAGAGAAAGGGGCGTTAGCAGGGAGGACAGTCCCTGGACAGAGCATTCTATTCACACCAGGCCTCCTCAAGAGAGGTTCTTTCATGAGAGAAGTCTCAGCGGAGAGGCCAGTCTCTCTCCACACACCCTACTATGCACACATGACATCTGAGACAGAGTTGTTACAGAAGCGGTCAGTCAATGTACACAGCCTAATATGCATACATGTCATCTGAGAGAGAGGTCTGGAAGGAGAGGGTAGTCCTTGTACACACCCTACTATACACAGCCATCACCTGAGACAGAGGTCTGATAGAAGAGGGCAGTCCGTGTACACAGCCTATTACGTACACTTGGGATCCGATAAAGAGAGGACTTACTAGAGAGGCAGTCTCTCTCCATACACCCTAATATGCAAACCAGTCATCTGAGAGAAATGTCTGGAACAAGAGTGCAGTTGATGTACCCATCTTACTACGCATTCTAGTTATCTTAGAAGGAGGTGTGAAAAGAGAGGGCAGTCCTTGCAGACACCCTACTATGCACACCTATCATATAAGATAGAGGTCTGAGGGAATAGGCCATTCTCTTCTAACACCCTACTACACACAACCATCATCCAAGAGAAGGGTCTCACTGGAGAGGCCAGTCTCCCCATACACACTACTACGTGCACCTGTCATCTGACATAGGTCGGTGTGGCGAGGCAAAGCTACTATCTCACAAGACTCTCGTGGGATTGTGAACAGTAGACTGGAGTAGGTGATGTTTAAATAGACTGTAGCATGCACACGTGCTACTGTTGGAAGGAATATTACTGGAGTTGCTGTTTGTCAGAGTGTACTATTTACACCCATTGGTTTTAAAAGAGTTGTGAGTAGGGTATGGTCTCTTCCCACACACTACTATGCACATCAATTATCAGAGAGAGGGGTGTTAGCAGGGAGGACAGTCCCTGGACAAAGCATTCTATTCGCACCAGGCATCCACAAGAGAGGTTCTTTCATGAGAGAAGTCTAAGCGGAGAGGCCAGTCTCTCTCCACACACCCTACTATGCACACATGTCATCTGAGACAGAGTTGTAACAGAAGCGGCCAGTCAATGTGCACAGCCTAATATGCATACCTGTCATCTAGGAGAGAGGTCTGACAGGAGAGGCTAGTCCATGTACATGCCATACTATTCACAGCCATCATCTAAGACAAAGTTCTGACAGTAGAGTCTAGTCCATGGATACACCCTACTATGCACATGTGTCATCTGAGACAGAGGTCTCAATGGAGAGGTGAGTCTTTCTCCATACAGCCTACTCCGTACACCTGTCATCTGAGAGAGAGGTCTGGAAGGAGAGGGTAGTTCATGTACACACCCTAAAATACACAGCCATCATCTGAGACAGAGGTCTGATAGAAGAGGGCAGTCCGTTTACACAACCTATTACATACACCTGGGATCTGAGAGAGAGAGGACTTAGTAGAAGACAGTCTCTCTCCGTACACCCTAATATACAAACCAGTAATCTGAGAGAGACGTCTGGAAAAAGAGGGCAGTCCACATACACACCTTACTATGCATTCTCTTTATCTGAGAAGGAGGTGTGAAAAGAGAGGGCAGTCCTTACAGACACCCTACTATGCACACCTATCATGAGAGAGGTCTGAGGGAAGAGGTCAGTTTCTTCTAACACCCTAATACACACAACCATCATCCAAGAGAAGGGTCTCACTGGAGAGGCCAGTCATCCTATACACACTACTACATATACCTGTCATGTGACAGAGGTCTGTGTGGAGAGGCCAGTCTCTCCCCACACCCCACTACCTGTTGTGTAAGGGATAGGTCACAGTGGAGAGGATACTCCTTCCCACATGCTTATATTTCCCTACAATTTTGGTGCGATTCCATAAGACCTTAGCAAGAGCAGCTCACAAGTTCTTCAGGAGGCTCGAGAGCCCCGAGGGAAAATTACTGAGGATGCCATGAGGTGTTTTATGATCTCGCGATCATCTCTCAAGGCTCACATGGAAAATTACTAGGCCTGCCACAAGGTGTTTTAGGATCCTGCAAGAGTATTGCAAGATCGTATGGGAGAAGTATAAAAAAAAGGGCCAAGGCTCAATTATTAGTTACCATTCTTATTGCATGGTTGAAGAAATTATGTGATGTGATTGAGTGCAGAACCAGGGATCGCTCATAAAGTCCTTGATGATTTGGAGGCGAAGGAAGCCTGCTAGAGTTGTTCTCAGCAGAAGTGACTGAATTTGGAACTGATACAGACTGGTGTCTTCAGATGTGTATAAGAAACTGCTCCAAGTTCAGGTAATTAGAAATATACTTTATGATCTATGTTGAGAACTATCAGCAAGTGCACTACTGTTGGTAAACATATTCTATACAAGGTTTTGTGAGTCAAAAGCTATTTGTAGAGGCACATGTTTATTAATGTAGGTTTTGATAGACTTTAGAATGTGGAGAGATATCACCAAGTTTTGGATGTTGTGTTAAAAAATGAAATGTTTAGTCTGTATGTAGTTGTAAGTAAAAGAGGCAGCGTTTCTGAAATTATAAAACATATACCCCTATGAGATGTTTGAGTGGAGATATTACAATTTCTAGAGTACAACACTATGCTCACTGTTAGGAAAGGTGTGTAAAGAGGAATGTGTTACTGTACAAATTGTTAGGGGACCAGGTTTGATGGCATGTTATAATTTAATTGTGAAAAAATGCACTGGTTGAGGGTGTTGAATTCTTCAAGAGAAAGGAATATAAAGATAGTGGTACAGTCCATATAACTATGTGATTGTGGGTGAAAAATGTAAAAACAATCTTGACGGTATATAGTGATTTATCAATTATTGATCAGTATGTAACTTTACATTTTTTGGTTGTCTTGTCTTTTTTAGGTGGAAAAAGAAAAACAGGAGTTTTGAAAAACAGAAGTATCATTCCACAACATATATGGAAGAGAAAAACAAAAATTGTTTACTTTGGAAGTAAGAGGGAACAGTAACTGTGTGGAAAGCCAGGAAAACAAAATTGCACTGACAGTGGTGACTTGTATCCTTGAAGAAGCTTGTTCTGTGTAGCTCTACTTGTTTTTAATGACTAAATGTTCTGCTTACTTCAACATTAAAAAAGTACTTTTTTTAGAAAAGGAAGGCTGTTATCTGCTTGAGCTGGTGATCATTCCTGTAATGGTGAAACATATTCGTTGGTTCTAGTTTCCCGGCTGAACTCCAAATTTTATTTTAATTTAAGTGACTCTTTTGCCCCCTAGTCTGCCAGAAAAAGAATATTAAAGCAAATATTGTTTAGCAGACTGAGGTGGGTGGCACAAAGGTAAAGAAGATGTACGTCCATCAAAATCCAGTAGGCAAATGAAGCAAAAGGGGAGGAAGTGTTGGTGCAAGAGTGAGGAAAAAATTGTATGGATTAGTTGTTTGTTGTTTTGTTTGTTTTATAGTTGTTGTTGTAGTTTGTTTATGTAGTTGTTATTGTTTGTAATCTTGTTAAATTGTTTTTTGTAATATTTTTCTTAAAGTTACTACTAATTTCTTTCCTTAATAGGTTTTAAATATTTTAGTATTATTACAATATTGCAATGTTGACTTAAAGTGGTTGTTCCATCTTAAAGAACTGTAACTGTGCTGCTTGATATGTATGTATGTATAAGGTACTATAGAAAGAATAGTGCTGGTGAAAGCAAGATGGCAGTCACAGCATAGTTCGCCGTAGCAGCTCCCCTCTCTCTGCCCTAATGTGCCCGTAATAGGTTACCGCTAGAGGAAAGAATACCCACTTTAGCTCACCTTTTTGCCTTTCTGCCACGGGTTGAGCGTTGCAGTCGCTGGCGCAGGCTGGTTCGCAGCGGATGGGCAGCTTGGTTCGATCGGCTGCGGGGCCCCATTCGAGCAGCAGGACGCTGGTGGAAACTCCGGGCGGGACCTCCAGACGACGAAGCAAGGAGGCGGGGCCAGGCTGTGAGCCGATCGTCACTGCAAGGAAGCAGTGTAACCCCTTGATCACCAGTTCCCTGTCGCTCTGCTCTTGCTGGAGGGTCTGGTTGGATCTAGCTCTAGTCTTTGGGCACAAATTGGCACAGAAATTGCAGAGAATAGTCCTTGGCCCCAGTTGTATTGAAAAACACAGAATTGTGCCTCCAAAGACCTTAAGAGCTGGAATGGAGCTTGTTGGGAAGAACTCTGTGCAGACTCAAGGCACAAGCCAAGTGGCTAAGCCTAGTGAACCACGTAACCTGGTGGGAAAAAACAAAGTGGGTCGTAAGACAATAGCCTCAAAGACGTTGGAAGTAAGAGGGGTAGCCCAGAATGGGGGTGGTCCTGTCCCAAACTCTGTACTGCCACAGCCAACTATTACAGAATTTATTTAAACTAAAGAAGGCTTACAAAAGTTATGTATCTCTGATCCCATGCAAGTTATGAATCCAGAATCTCAGGTCCAGGTTCAGTCCTTCTGTGAGATTCAAGGGGATTCTCTGGGCGAGCTCTTGACGCAGTCTGAAATCTTGGAAGAAGACGGGGGGAGCACGCCAAGCGAGTTGGCGCAGGATGCCACGGCTGACGAATCTCACGTTATACCTGACCTCTCTGCTGGTATATCCATAACTATTCAAGAAGGTGCTATTGACGACATTATATCAGACAATACAGATAAATTCTATTCACTTCCTGAGGATTCCTTATCAGGTCTTTCAGACTCCGACCACAGTGGAAGTGAGGATGGTATCTTGACTTCAGACTCTAGTATTCTCGAGGCAACAGAGACTGCTTTAAAGCGTCAAAAACAGCGAAGGCCCTCTAAGGGGAATAAGGGCTCTGTTGAGCTGCAGAAAAATCAGGGAAGACGGTCTACCGGCACTGGTCTAAAATGGGACGATTCTCATATAAGGATCTTCGGTCCTACAGAATCAGCGATGGCTTTGATCGCAGCTCCTGCGGAGGATCAACGTAAAGAGACAACAGATGTGAACTCTGCATTAAGTATGATTTTAGAATCAATAAAGGAACATCGTGCAGAGACTAGAGCGGATGGCAAGAAAGTTAGACAAGCGACAAAAAAGCTAGAAGGTGCGGTCCGCAAAGTTGGTAAAGCCTGTGCAGAGATCGGGGAACGGATGAGTGCTATTGAAGAGAGAACTGAAGCCGTCAAAAAAGAAGGGGAGACTTTACATCCCATGAAGCTCAATTAAAAGATGCAATGTGGAAGCTGGAAGAAATGGAAAAACAATCTCCTCCCGATTTCTGCCATATTACGGTGGAACGTAGGTGGTGTTTGCGACAGGTAATTAAACCCTACCGAGATGCAGGTTTTGAGGCATATTTACTAGCTCCGGCTAGATTGAAGACTGTTGTTAGAGGCACTTTTAAGTTTTTTTCCTCTGAAATTCAGGCGAGAGATTACTTGGAACAAGTTACCGGGAAATAAGAATTTAGACAAGAACTAGATTAGGCCTTCCCTGTTTCTAATGGGCCTTATAGGTTGTTTGTGGTTTTTCTTTCCTTTTCTTGAATAGAGGGGTACAGAAGGGGGTGGGGAGGGGCTGCGGTGTTCTAGCTACCTCCATCACTCGGACCCTATGGGTCCGGCTGCTTTCAAAGGGAGGGTAGGGGGGGTGGGGGTAGGGGACGTTCAGGGTGGGGAAGGGAATAGGCGAGGAGGGGCACAGGGTAAAATGGTGAAGGGTGATCAACAGCTGAAATGTTTTTTTGTGGATTTCTGTGTTTCTTTTGAGAGTATTGATAACCATGGACTAATTGTGATGAATGTCATGATTAGTGGATTTGACAGGCAATGTAATATTCAAGATAAAGCAAAATGGTGGTACAATCTGAAATTTTCTAAAAGATATAATGGCTAAATTGCGAATTGCTACTATCAATATTTGCGGGCTCAATGATGGCAACAAAAGGAGAAAGGTACAAGAAGATCTCAAAGTCCTTAAGGCTGATCTGTATTGTCTGCAGGAAACTCATATTGCACGGAAAGATTGTGATCTGTATAAATCTCTGGGGCTGAAGGTCTTAGCATACACCTCGCAAGATGTTAAGACTAAGGGGGTTGCCATTCTGTCGAAGAGTAGCTCAGGTTCTTTGGGGGGGGGAAAGATGGTGGATAGGAATGGTAGATGGGTTATAATGGAGTGCAAGAATGTTGCTGGCTCTTTTACATTATGCTCTGTATATGCTCCAGTGTTAGATGATCCGGAGCTATTGCCATTCTTAGCTAATGAACTACCTTCCTGGCCGGCACCGTATGTGGTATGTGGAGATTTAAATATTAATGGCTCAAGGGGAACCCCAGGTGACGTCGGAGTTTCTAGCAAAGGGCGCAAACCACGCTCCATAAGGGCTTACATTAATTTATTAAAAGATATAGGTCTGGTCGATGTGTGGGCTAAATTAAAACCTGATGATCCTGGTTATACTTATTATTCGTCCCCCCATGGTAAATTTGCTCGGCTTGATTATTTTTTAGCCTCTCCCGAACCTATGCAGCGGGCTAGAGTGGAGCTTTTCCCTAGAGTTATGTCAGACCACAACCCTATTGTCTTGGAGTTAACACTCAGTGGGATATGAAAGGAACATACTGGCTGGACATTTGAGAGGGCACTGCTATCAGATAACGAATATGTTGAATATAGGAGAGCTTGGATTAGAGAGTTTTTTGAGAATAACATCGGTAGCGCCCCTTCCGGAATGATGTGGGATGTGTTTAAAGCAGCAATGAGAGGGGAGACATTGCAATATAGCCTAACTAAGCAGAAAAAAGGGGCCGTACAAATTAAATCGTTTTATCAGAAGCTTGGAGAACTAAATAAGTAAAGTAGCTAAGGGAGAAGATCTCTCCGCAATTTTGAATTCTATTTCGGTAATTAAAGCTTGTTTATCTGATTTCAACGTTGAAAAGACAGCATGGAAATACCAAGCCAAAAGGCAAGACTGCTTTGAATTCAGCAAAAATGTTGGTCGTTATTGGCAATCATGACTAGACAACAGGTCGCCTCGGGTCATATTTTAAACTGGTTAAGAACATGAGGGGGGAGGTTGTTACAGACCCAGGGGATATCAGGGAGGCTTTTAGAGAGTTTTATGGGGATTTATACAGTGCTGCTTCTCCTGGTACTCTTTTGGAGGAGGATCTTTCAGTATTTTGCCCGAGGGGAAAAATATCACTGGAGGAGGATATACAATTGGGGCTGGCAATTTCGCAAGAGGAGTTGATTTGTGCAATCCAATCCTTCCCTGCAGGTAAGGCTACTGGCACAGATTGTATTCTATAGAGTTTTATAAGATTTTGTTTACAGAGATATGCCAGGCCTTGCTTGGGGTATTTAAGGAGGTTAGGGAGGGTGCTTTACCACCCGGCTCCTGGGGCATAGCTAATATCGTTATCTTTTTTAAAAAGGGTAAAGATCCTATCAGTCTGGGCTCATATAGGCCAATTACTCTGCTCAATAGTGATGCCAAACTATACTCGAAGATCTTAGCCACCCAGTTGAACTCTGTGATGCATCAATTAGTTTCAGTTTGGCAACATGGATTTATACAGGGTAGGGGGACGGAAGATCATGTCAGAAGGTTAATTACACTCTTTGATGCAACTGAAGTCCTCTCCAAGCCTATGGGGGCTGTCTTCTTGGATGCTGAGAAGGCATTTGACCGGGTGGCATGGGACAATTTATGGAAAGTTTTGGAGCTTAGCGGCCTTGGGGTATCATTTATCAATGCATTATGGGTTTTGTATATAAATCCCACTGCACGATTAAGAATAATGGGTGAGGATTCAGTGCCTTTTTTAATCAAAAGGGGGACTAGACAGTGTTGCCTGCCCTCCCCTTTGCTGTTTGCATTATATATCGACCCCTTCCTTAGGCAGCTAGAGGCATCATCTTGCATCATTCCGGTGAGTCTACACGGCTGGGACACCAAGATCCTTGCCTATGTTGATGATGTGGCGATGATAACCTCTGACCCCGACGGAGCAATGCAAGCCGTCGAAAATTTAGCGGTAGATTTTGGGATACACTCGGGCTATGTGCTGAATAAAACTAAAACTCAGATCCTGACAAATAGATTTGTTACAGCCTCGGATGCTCGAATTGTTGAGAAAGCTGTCTATTTAGGGGTCTGTATCACAGCAAAGGTCGAGGATAAAGTTGAGTCAAATATGGCTCCTATCATGGGGAAAATTAAACATGATCTCCGGCGCTGGGACAATTTGAAGCTGTCAATAATGGGGAGATGCAACATCATTAAAATGATTGTTCTCCCAAAGCTGTTGTATATTTTTCGCACAATTCCCCTTGATATACATAATTTTTGGTTTCATCTAATAGAGAGGGAAGTAGCATGATTTATTTGGTCGTACGGCAGAACAAGGAGAGCTAATGCATTCCTATCCCTCCCAAGGGAGAGAGGGGGATGGGGACTTCCACATTTTAAACTATATTATATAGATGCTGTTCTGCAATATTATGGATCTCTCCTAGGAGTTAAGGGTAGGGAGAGAAACAATCCTAGCTATGTTCCCTCAATATTTGAAATCTTGATTGATACTCGGGCTAATGGATGCCTTTTAAACTTTTAGGAGCCTAGCTACTTTAAAAAAAACAGATTCAAGGTTTTAATAGCTGCCTTTCGTAATTGGGCTGGTATAAGGAAAAAATTGGGAATGGGTAGAAATAACAGATATAACCCCTTGATCGGGAATGCCCAGCTCCTTACTGCCCTACAAGATGAGTGCTTGGTAAGATTGTGCAGGAGCGGCTTTTATCGGATCACCGATTTTTTGGAAGGGGAACATGTACCCTCCTTTGATATAATTCGCGAACGACTTAGTATAGGCCCCCGTGACTTTTTAAAATATTTACAGTTAAGGGATTTTCTTCTCAAAAAAGCAGGTGGCTCTGCAGGCTTTGGAAAAGTGGCATTAGTTGAATTGCTAGCTCATAGTTCCGACTCCTCTATCTCACAACTTTATAGCTGTCTGCTTGAGGGACTGCCAGCTGATTTAGATAAACATAGGCAAAGATGGCAAGATAAATTGGGGGTCTTGGATTCCCGCTTCTTGGAGTCAATCGAACTGGGGAACTCTGTGCTGTTTGCAGCCAATTTGAAATCTCAACATTTTAAGACCTTCTTTGACTTATACATCACGCCTGCTAAAATCGCGAAATGGGGAGGTGTGGAAGGAACTCATTGCTTTAGGTGCAAGGCACAGGCTGCAGATATAATACACATCTTTTCCACATGTACCTGCATTGAGTCACTTGGCTAAGAAATTTCTGGGTTTCTTCAGCTTATTTTAAAAGAGGAGGTTCCCTTTCACCACATCTTATGTTATTGGGGGTGAGCAACTCAATAGGGGAGAAGGGAGAAGAGTTGATCTTTATCGCAATGGCAGTTCTAAGACTGTGTGTTGCCTCTGCCTGGCTGGATCCGCAACCTCTGACTTTTCAACAATGGAAAAGCCGCTTTTTAAATATTTATAACTTAGAAAAAATGCTCTACGAACGGAGAGGAAAAAAGGGCAGGATAAAAGGAAATAAGATTTGGGGCTTCTTTACAAATTGGATTGCCCCATTTATCCGGCCAGAATGAATTGTATGGCTATAATTGTTATGAAAGGCTCCTCTTATATATATCTTATTGCCTGTATTCAGATTTCACATTGTTATGGGTTTCATATCAGTATATGGTCTTTTCTGATAATGGTTTGTATATACTTTATATAGACACTTTTCCACTGTATTTTAAGTATGGAGAATCTAAGTCTCAGCTGTATTTCTTTTTTGTTGTGATGAAATAAAAATTTTAAATTTAAAAAAATAATAAAAAATAAAGAATAGTGCTTTTCCCACTGTATTATAAAGATATTTTTTACCAGTGAAGGGTTTTGGCACAGAGGCAAATGCATTCTCATAGTATATTAGGCACTGCTGTCAACTGGTGGAAATGGCAGTTCTTTTGCACATCATAGTATATAAGCTTGTAACTTTGAACAAAAGTTTCAGCGCAGAGGTCTGTTTCTGTATTCACCTTACTACATATGCCTGTCCCTATAAACATGTGTCTGAGAAAGAGATGAGTGTGTCCTTACATTCAAATTTGCACACTGGTTGTCCAAGACACAGTTGTCAAGAGAGAGGATATTCCATTCTATACTCTACTATTCACATTCATTATCATAAAGAGAGGTATGAGAAGAGAGAACAGTCTCTACCCACAGCCTATTTTGCACATGTGTTACTCTGGGGAGATGACTGAGCTGACCGGGCAGTCTATCTATACCTTAGTCTGTATGCTTGTCATCCAAGATAAACGTCTCTGTATAGAGCGTAATGTATCTCTGCACCTTAGTTGTACATGTGTCATTCAACAGAGATGTCTCAGCAGAGATGTCTTAGCAGAGAGGCCAGTCTTCATCCAAGGGAGAGTTTTCAGTGTTTAGGCCAATCCTTCCCCACATTGATTTGTCAATCCTAATTGTCCTGGGGAGAGGTCTTAGTGGAATTACCAGTCCCTATTATGAACTAGTATGTAGAGTGGTTTTCCTGTGGTGAGGTATTTTTGAAGAGTCCAGTCTCTCCTCACTCTCTCTGCTATTTACTGCTGCTGTACTGTAGAAACATGGGACTGGAGTGGTCACATTTTCCTAAAGTCCTAGGAGAAGGAAGTAAAAGTAGTAAGTATTTTAATGGAGGAGATAGAACATTATGTGACTTAAAAGAACGTTACGATCTTGCGAGAGTCTTGCAAGATCAAAAAGTACGGTCTTGCTAGACGCTTGTGAATGCAAACGCCTGACTCTCATGAGACGATCGCGAGAATCACCCATGCTATGAGTGGGAGCCTCATAGCTCTTGTGAGAGTCTCGTGAAAGTCATCAGGAAGGATAAAAGGGGTACATAGGTGAAACAACATATATAATGAAGGTAGAAGTAACTTTTTAAACAACTGTATTTTTTTGTGTTTTTTAACATTTATTACTTTTTTGTATTTTCTTTAAAAAATGGATAGAACAAAAACAAGAAACTGGGAGTACAAAAACAACATTTCCTTCAAAAGATAGAGGAGAAAAATCTAAAAATAAATACTGGCGAGGTAGACATTTATGATCGTGGTCAAGCCTGTCCTTTGCAGCCCTGCTTGTTTCAGAAGAATTCATAATCTGCTTGCATAAGCAGTGAAAAAGGGCTTTGTTTGATAAACAGAGTTGCAATCTGCTCAAGCGGTAAATACCTGGGCAGGCACAGTGTCACCAGTTTGTAAAGATATGAATGACCCTGATGAGTTATCTGGCTCAGCAGCACTGGCTAACTCGCTGTAGTAAGGCATTCAAAGTGCATAGCTTTCAAATGTTGCCACATTACATCCCAGTGGTACTCATGGAACACTGCTTGTTCTGGCTGACCCTGCCTAACTCTTTATTGCATATGTTGCAAATGACATACTTGCAAGGCACTTTCTTCCCACCAGGCTTCATCTGAAAAAATGTCCAGACCAAGGACTCCCTGGGTGACTGAGGTGACTGATTTGCAGGAACAGGAGCAAGATTCTCATCTGAATCAGATGATGACATTCTGATTGGAGAAAACCAGCAATGTCAGACAGGTAGCCAAAAAGGTGTAATCACAGAAAAACCCAGTAGGCAAATGATCCAACAAGGAACGAATATTTCTTGTATAAATAAAGACATTCATATGAACCAATTAAAATCCTTCCTTGGGATGTCTTTCATCTCCTGGTCGTCTCGCTTGTGTCCTGCAAGAGGCTCGCAAAATCATAAAAAGCATTTGCAATGCAATAGGTCTCACATCAGCGAAAGTTAGAGCTAATGCTGCTGCAAATTGTAATGTATCTATCTCCAATCTGGCTCTGGTGACGCTGGAGAAGAAAGATGGTGGCAGGAAGCAGTAATGCCTTGTTTATAAACTTTTTTTATGGTGAGCCGCACACAACTAAAGAAAGGCGCTTGCCCCACCATTGTTAAATTTGTTCAACATGAAGCGCCATTATTGAAGTTAAGTATAAATACAACAATATCTCAGCCGGATTCATTAAGACTGATTATATTTGTATGTACAAGACATTACAACAAAAGAACGAAGGGCGAGAGACTTCAAGATATTTGTTAAACGTGCCCTTGGGCATCATATATTTTTAGAAGACCAAAAATTACACAACAGTTGTAACAGCACTGTTAGGCATGAATGCAAAGGCAACCCAAAAGGAAAGTGCACCTAGTGCTTGTGACAGGAGGTGACGGCGCAAGTGACAACGTGAAAAAACACACACCACAGCGCAAGGCGCAAGAGTACCGTGATGTAAATTATATACAAGATATATACAGGATAAAAAGGTTCACACTGAAATTATTTCAGATCAATAGATTGTCATTTTCAATGTTTGGGAGAACCAAAGTTCAAGGTGCTCCTGAAGCGATTTGGCTGGTGGGCAAGGGTCGACAGCGTTTCGATCCTGTTAAATTAGGATCATCTTCAGGACCGGGTGGCCTATTTGATGAGTGCTGTGTGGAGAGAGGGAAGTATCAGAGCGTCTGGGGGAAGAGAAACAGGGAAAGGAATGGAAGATTTAAAAACTAGGGGGAAGAGAGGTATGCCTACCTGATGCATGTAAAGAATAAGTGCTAGCGCAAAAAGGGACTCGCTGTAATAATCGAATCAATTTAGGCAGGGCATCAGAAAAGAACATCCAAGCAGAATCTGAGGAGAGAGATAAGGTGCCGTGAGTGAAGGAACGGGAAAGGGGCGGGGGGGGAGGGGTTAGGGGTTGTTGCGGAGGGTACGAAGGGCGGGAAAAGGGGAAACCAAAACCAAACGGGAAAAGGAGAACACTCACCGGCTGGAGGCGGAAAACGGGGGAAGGGAGGAGTAAGTTGCAGGGGCAAGACCCTGATCGGCTCTGTCAAGGTTCGAGAGGATACCTGTTCAAAGGGGGGTAGCGAAGAGGGTGATTAGAAAACCTCTATACAGAGGCAGAGGCTACCAAAGCAACTGCGGTTTTGGCGGTCGGGGCTTACCTTGAAGCGAGGGGGTAATTTCGATTCTCGAATAAATTCAAGGCTTGTGAATCACCGGGATGCCACGATTGTGTGCAAGATGCAGCCAGTGTCTAACAGGGAAACGTGGGACTGGCCATGAAAAAGGAAATACGTGCGCCGTGGGGTGATGGCCCGGGGGGCGCTGATTGGATCGCCGGGAAGGGGGCAGGGCGTAGCTAGGGACGCCGGAGAGAGGTGTCCGTAGAAAAAGAAATGAAATAGAAGAGGTGCTCGAGAGTTTAAGTGAAGGAACGGCAGATATCCAGGGCAAGGAAAGATCTGTGGTGATTGCAGAATTAGTAATTATGGAATGCGGGCAAAGATTAAGCAATTCGTAAACTACAACAACTAAGAGGGAAAAAACCATTAAAGGGCTGTAAGCATGGCAAAGGTACATGATTATAAAGGGACAATTGACATTCATACATAAATTAAACAGTATTTGAACCCCATGTAGAAATACAGAAATACAATATGTCAGGTATCATATTAGGACACATAGTGTTGGGGCTCAAGGCTCAGCACATAACGGGTGTACTAGGGAAACGAGAGTTGAACGGCTCGTGGTTGATGTAAATGACAGGCACATCATAAACGAGCAAGGGTACATCAGATAAAGGTACAAGGGTATCAAGTTGAGAATTGAATGGTGCTATTCCACTCATCAATAGTGTTCAAACCCTGGTTGACGGAATTACAGCGTGTAATCCATTTGCACTCACTTTTATTCAATAGAGATTGTAGATTGCCACCTCGAAGTGGAAGGCGAGGTTGGTCAATTACTTGCCATTTTATGTCAAGTTCATTGTGATTCATCTCAAGATAATGAGTTACCAGGGGGGCTGTAACGATTTTACAGTGTATCCTGCTCTTATGTTGAATAATTCTTTGCTTAACCATCTGTGTTGTCTGACCAATGTAGATAAGATTACACAGGCATTCAATAGCGTAAATCACTTTCTGGGAGCGACAGTTGGTGAATGTATTTAGGGTGTGTGATTTGTTGTTATATCTGAATTCCTTGGTGTTGGAGGTAAGTTCACAGACACTGCATGTCTGGCATTTGTGATGGCCGAGCACAGGTGGTAAGCCCCAATCAGCAGTGATGGTATTGGATTTGATGGAGTTGGTAGGCCAAGTGATGGCATGAACCAAATGGTTGGATAGATTGTTCCCTCGTTGAAAGGAAAAAAAGGGTGGCTCTTGGAAGGATTTGTTAGTTCTTAATAGTGTCCAGTTCTGTGAGATGATTTTCTTCACTTGATTGCTGCAAGGGCTAAATTTAGATACAAATGGAATTCGAGAGTTTGTTTTCTTGGGTTGGGGTGTGAGTAGGAATTCACGGTGGCAATACCAAGCCCTTTTGCGTGCACGTGAGATCAATCTTCGTGGATATCCTCTGGCGGTCAATTTCTTGAGTAGGACCTCGGACTCCCTGAAGTAGTCCTTGCGCCACTTACAGTTCCTACGTATGCGCAGGAATTGGCCATAAGGTAATCCATCTTTGAGTCCTCTCTCTCCTTATTATTGAAGTTAAAGCACTGCATGTAATGCAGCAATGTGTTCTGCAGCTGATAGGTGCAGATAGTCGCCCAGAATCAGTGTCACTGCCAGCTGTCTGCTACCGTGAAGTGTGACCAGTTTTCAAAGAGACGTCGGAAAAGTAAAAAAACGTGTTTACAATTTTGTGCTAATATCCCCGACCTGGCTCCGGTGATGCAGGGGAATGGCAGGAAGCAGTAATGCCTTGTTTGTGGTGACTACTTAATTTCCATTTCTTAACTTATTTTTTTGCAGCGAGCCATGCACAACTAAAGAAAGGCGTGTGGCTGTCATAGTTAAAGTTGTTCAAGATGAAGGGCCATTATTAAAGTTAAAGCGCAGCATAGCGTGCTGAAGAGAATTAAAAGTTTATGGAAGTGAGCCGCGCAGCACAAAAGAAAGGCTCGTGTCCAAATAGTTAAATATGTCCAATAGTTAAATTGTAAAAAAAAAATATTATATTTTATATAGTGCGTCATTCCCACCTTAAAAAAAAATAATGTAAAAGTTGATGTAGGCGAGCCGGGCAGCACAAAAGAAGGGTGTGCGGTCGTCCTGATAAATTTGAGTGCGGTGTGTTTCATTGTAAAAAAATATAATATTTAAAGCACAGCGTTGTGGCGTGCAGCAAGCGCTTTTTGTAAATATAAAGTGGCCACACAAGAGGTGCTGCCACCATATTTTATGTTAAAGTGCAATGTCATGGCGTGCGGCAAGTGCTTTTTGTAAATATAAATCAGCAGATAAAGTGCGATGTCCAAAGTAGCTGTAGCCAAGGAGGGAGAGCAAACTGTAAATGAAAAAAAGAGTGCTCAGACTCTAATGAATAACATGATGTGAAACAATACATGTAAGAGTGGCAGTCTGCATGAGAGGTTACAAAAGTAAACAAGCATTGGAAATGCAATAGGTCTCGCATTTGGTTGAGTTAGAGCTATTGGCGCTGTAAATGACAATGTCTTTTACCCATGTGTTACGGAGTGTATATATGTGGTGTGTAGCGGAATTATGTGTGTGGGATTGGAATTGCTAGTTGTGAAATTGCGTGTCATGGAATTGTGTGGTGTGGAGTGGATTTGTGTAGTGGAATTGTGTGGCATGGTGTGCAGTGGAAATATATGGATAGTAATTATGTGGTATTGAGTGTACTGGAATTACGTGGAATGGGATTGTGTGTTAGAGAGTATAATTATGTGAAATTGTTTTTGTGTTATGGAATTTAATTATGTGGTGTGCAGTTGAATTTTGTGGCATGATGTGGAATTCTGTGTTGTGGATTGGATGTACGTTGTGTGTTGTCTAACTTTGTTGTTGAGTTGATTAATGTGGTTTTGTGTTGAATCATGTGGTTTTGTGTTGAATTATGTGGTGTGGATTGGAACTGTGTGGAGTTTAATTATGTGGCGTGGAATTGTGTGGATAACTTTGCCTTTCTAGTGACGTGACATCAGATAGTTAGAAGCTGAGCTCCAGATCTGTGTTTTTGTTATTTAAAAAAAACATTGGTAAATGCATTAGGTTTTGCCTATGTGATTAATGCGTTTTCTTTGGGTTGTGCTGAAATAATAGAGGGAAAGAGAACAGATATGCCTGAAGATGATTGATGTTGGGCTTTTTCACGCTGGGAGCAAGGTAGATCATTTGTATGTTAACAAGTGGGGCAGCGACAAAATGTACTTTAGTGAATACTGTTCCTCCAACCTTCTGTATAATCTATATATAGCAAGTTAACTCAGACATGCGGGACCTTCTAAAAGTAATGCAATATAATGCCACAATAAATACAGCCATGGAACTAATCAGCGACTTTGTAGCATCCTGACTGCTTATAAACAGTGGCATTCCATTAGTGCTCTATGGCTGAGAGAAGCCAGTTTAGGAGCACATGCTGTGGCTGAACTAATAGCAGTGCCCTGTTCTCTGATATTTTCAGAGGAGGTAGTGTTTAAAGAGAAACAATTTGGAGACTTAACCCGAAATTGAAGTGACTTTCTCATTTCTTGACAACCTGATGCAAAGACCAGTTTACTAAATACAAATAATTTCAGAATGATCTACTTGGGTGTATGTAGGTGTTAGACCTCTATATTGAGAACATTTCCATGAATTCTAGATTAATGTCTAAAGACGTGTGCTTGTTTTCAGTTGATATTTTTAACCCGTAAAACACCCCTACCCCAGACATATATATTGTGGTAGGTATAATAAACTACGTAGCTCAACTGGATGCAGTAGAAACCATTCCTAACTGGTCAGTTGCAATTTACACATATGAAATTCCAACCCAGCCAGTTACATTTATGCCTTCCTTTCACTGCAACAAGTCTTTCCTCAGGCCAACTTTTGTTTAACAAAAACAGGGCTGCACATTTTTTAAGTGGTTTGGCAGTGTTTTTAGGGTTGCAGATAGTGTAGTTGAGGAAGCTCACCCACGTCTGTTACTAGCAGCAGTAGTAGTATGTTCATGCTTCTGCTGAAAATTGGAGAAGCACAGAAACATGCCCAAATTTGAGGACAAGATATTCTACTGTTCCAGCACCAATTCTTGACTGTTTGGGTAAAGTGTATTTTGGCAGTGCCTAAACAAAGAGCCAGCAAGCATGTAGAGTAAAATGCTGGCATGCCTTGACTCATTCATGAAATGCCTTTGAATGTTCATTAAAGGTGGTAGGGCTGGGAAAGACTGGCAGTTCTGGTCAAACAAGTATTGACAGAGCCAACAGATTTAATGCGTGCATGCAGAACGTATGTGAAGTACACACACCATACATATATCAAGCCTACTGTACAAAAGTGCAGCTAAAAGCATTAGAAAAATAGATGCAAGAGATAAAAGTGGGTGATTTGTTTTATAACTCCAGAACACTTCCTATATAAGCCACAATGGAATTCAGCTTTCTTCCATAGATGTATATCCTGTGGTGCAGCGTGTTAACCAGTCAATAATATGCTTTAGCGGCTCATCAGGGGAATTAAACACTATATAAATGCAACTTCAGAAAGTTACAATGTGAACAATTCTAATAAGGGATCTGTATTCGGGGATATGTGAAGCCTTTAACAAATCACTACTAGAAAGGCAAGAATCATCAGGACTTTGAAGCCATTAAATAATCTACATGTGTTAGATTTAAGACTTCCATAGTGGCTGTCAAAGACTACTAAAGCACACAGCTGCATAATGCACGATGTACGGTCTAGTATTATGACCCACTTAAGGCCTCCAGTAACTCACAATTTTGTTTCTTTTTAAGCCAGAATAATTCTTTGCATTTATTTAGTTTCAGACGGCTCCACTCAAGCACTACTCAATGTGTATTTGTTTTAGGAGAGATTAGAAGAAATGAGACTTTGAACCAAATCTAAAGCTAGAAAAACACAAGAGGGGCAGAAGGAGGTAGAGGCAGGCCGAAACGGGTGACAAAGGAAACAAGCAACGATGAAGGCATGGCAGCATCAATGACTTAAGAAGCTTCACTAAACTCGACGAGCTTCACTACAACATGCATCCAGGCAATGGGAGGGGTAAAGGGTGGCACTGGGGTCTGGGAGCAAAAAGGGACAGGCGGAGAGTAGAGCCAAGCTGTACTGACCTTGCAAGGTAGCGCTTGTGAAAAGCGCTCTTAAAGAAGTAAAAAATGTGTCCGGTAACAGTGCCCTACAATGCCCGCTGCGAAAGCTGAAAGCTAGTTGGGCGGTGTGCTTGGGGAGGGCTAAACATCTGAAGAGACATGGCGTAGGCATGCCCTTCACGAATGGGGGAGGACAGAAGATGGAGCGAAGGTGGTGCCAGCAAATGGCAAGCGTATGGGTGGACTGCAAGCCCAGATGTAGCTACAGCATGTCTCAGTTCGAGACAGCACATGGGCGCCATCTAGAGCTGATACCTAAAAAAGGAGTGACCAGTGACCACATTAATCAATGAGAAGCAGCCATTTCGAAAGGACAGTAAGAGGAGACATTTAGAAAGATGGGTATTGCTTAATGCCCATATCCTGAAAACAGTAGGTCTCGAAAAGACAGCACAAGTGCTGACTAGGCGAATTGTAAAAAACGTTCTTAATATCTCAAATGCAACATGTCATCAAATGTTTTTCTACTGTAAACAACACTTCTCATGTCTTACTTTCTTCAGAACAGCAAAAATAACGTATTATGAACTTAATTTCAAATGTAGGATCTCACGAGCACATTTTGAGAGCCAGACAGTAAGCACAGCCCCCTCGTAATTCACGCAGGGGGCTGTGTGTTTGGCTCCGGTGATCATCTCGCAAGAGCCATAAGTTTGTATACAAAATCATTATTACAATATACATACTGTACTGACTTTATTATTAAACATTAGCATTCATTAATAACTGAACAGGTGAAAACGATCTCTACACAAATGATTAGAGGAAAATGTATGATTCTGCGATCATGCGAGACTCCAGTGAGAGGTATCACACACCTATTATCATATAGGAAAAACTGATCAGTGTCTTTTTGAAATGCAAATATGAAGTTTAAGTAAATATACATATAAAGACTATGAAAACTATGCTGAAAATATTTCTGCATATGCGAGTTAGAAAAACTAAGAAGTTGAACATTCTCAGCACCAATTTTGTTGAAATAGTGTCTTTGTATTTTTACTGTAACATACCAAAGGTTACAGTAACGTTATAGTTAGATGAATAATAATAATATGAATTTTTGATTGAAAAATCCTTTGAAATTCACTGAAAAAGCACAAAAGTTAAAGTAACATTATAGTTAGGTGAATTTCCGAGTGCATCATCATCATCATCAAAACCACTTTAATCGATTAATTAAAATCACAAAAGTACATCACAATATTACAAGATTGTTAAAAAACACAGGTACAATACAATAACAACATTATAAAAATTCATCCCGACAAATACAAATAACACTAAGATCATAAAATAGACTGTACATCTAGTTTTTTCCTTGCCCGAGCTGCAGCAACCAGAAAGTTAGCAATGTTAAAGGTAATCCAAGGGGAATTTAATAATTGCAAATACATCAAAGCAGGTTTAACTTGATAAAAACCCCTCCCTCGCAACAGTGTTATTATATATTTCCTTCTGCTTTCAACATAATATTTACAAAAAAAGGTAAAGTGCACAGTATCTTGAAATGAGTGGCCGTCGCAATTACAAAACGCTGCATCTGTAGGTTTACTCCATCCCTCAATGCTCCCTAAAACAAAATGAATTTGGTTGAAACGAAATCTGGTCAATAACCAACGATGATAGTGATTCCAGACCAGATTAAGGTAGGGCTCGATCTGGGGAGAGGATATCAATAAAAAATTAGCCCTTACCGATGTTTTTGTGAGCTCCTCATCTTCCCGCTCTTGAGTTCTTAAATTTAAAAACTGAACTTTAACCCAGCCAATGTCCCCCTTAATAATAGATTCTGGGTTCTCATAGATCTCCGGGCGACCTAGTTTATAAAACATTTTCTTGACGTAGAAGAGCCAGGGGACGTCGGCCATTCTATCTAAACCCATGCAATCTTTTAGAATCAGTCTATTAAGGGAAAGTTCAGGATTCAACCATGTTTTCAACCAAAATGTAAGGGGGGCCAAACTTAAATGATCAGAAACAAATCCCATCCCTAATTCTTGATGAATTGAGAAAGTTGGAGATGATTGGGGGACGGAGAGAAGTGAACGGAAAAATTTATTTTCTGCAACCTGAATTCCCTCCACCTTTTTAAACCCCCAGATGGCAGCACCATAGGCTGCCATAGCTAAATACTTCGCCCTATAAATAGCAAGAACTGCGTCACAAGGTTTTCCACCCAAGCGTCGTGCAAAACTTAATATGGCTGAAGATTCTCTGCCCACACTATTCTTTTTAGCAGTAAGCTGAGGGGCCCACGAACCTCTATCGTCAAATATGACCCCCAAGTAGGTGAATACCTTAACTCTAGTGACCTCCACTCCCTTGCAGTAAAATTTTTAACTTTATTTTTCTGGCTGCCCAGGGACATCACATGTGATTTAGAGCTATTCACCACGAGGTCCAATGAGCTCATAAAGTCCCTGAATGAGTTCAATAATCTCTGTAGACCCAAAGGGGTACGGGCCAGAAGGACAGCATCATCCACGTATAGAAGAGCAGGTAGAGTATTGCTCCCTATACGCGGAGCGTCCAAACTGGCTTTACCTAGAATTACATCTAGTCTATTGATATATAGGGTAAAGAGCAGGGGGGCCAGGATACATCCTTGGCGTACCACTCTGCCCGATTTAAAGTGACGTGTGCATTTTCCCTCGTGGGAGACCCTCACTGCAGCATATAGATCTTGGTGCAGTTCCGCTAAGAAATGCACCAGGCAGGGGTCTAACCCTAGATCCAACAGGATCGTCCACAGCCTCGATCTGTTCACCAGATCAAAGGCTGTGGATAAATCCATGAATGCTAAATATAGGGACCCTTTAGAGGCTTTAGTATATTTATTAATTAACAGGTAGAGGTTGAGGCATAGGTCCATAGTACCTCTGCCTGACCTAAAGCCATATTGTATATCTGATAGGATCCCCTTCTCCGCCACCCAATCCGAGATTTTGTTTAAAACCACTTTGCCCAATATTTTAACCGCTGAGTCAATTAGAGAGATGGGCCGATAACATCTCGGGTCACCCCTATCCCCCTTTTTAAAAACCGGTACAATAGTTGATTTGGACCAAGATACCGGGAACCCATTCTCAACACTATCATTAAAAACATTTGTTAAAATGGTACTCCAGATCTCAATATTCCCTTTATAAAGATACAATGGGACACCATCTGGTCCCGGGGCCTTATTAGAGGCAGAGTCTTTTATGGCCTTCCCCACATCTTTCTTGTTAAATATCAACTGGTTGAGAGGAAAGAAGGAATCAGGGACCTTAAAAGGCTCAGGGGACAGGTTACTCGCATAAATTCCATCGAAGTGAATCAGCCACTCCCCCTCTGGGATGTTAATGTCGAGTAGGGCGTTATCGTTCCCTGTTAGAAAAGGGCTGTTCACTATGTTCCAGAATTTTGCGCTATCCTTAAGGACTTCAATCGAGGACAAGTCATCCCAAGCCTCTTGTTTTAAATCATTTTTCCGGCGCTGAATTATAGATTTATAGTCTCTCCTAAGGGTGGCTATTAAGGCCTTATCGCGGGGCAGTGTTTTTAGGGCAGTTAATAGGCTTCGGTGAGCCCTGGAACAACTAGCATCAAACCACTTGTTTCCCTGTAGACTGCGCGGAATGCTAGGTATGGTTAAGTCAGAGGAGACCTGTTTACAGATTAAGTCAAAAGCAACTATTGTCTCACCACCCAAATTAGAGGGGTCCATGCACTTCCTAAAATCATCATTTCTCTTTGCCATTAAGCTATCCAAAAAGTCCTCTGGTACTACTCTGGCCCACTTTACTTTCCTGCCCTTTTCGCTAGTGACCAGGGTAGCAGAGGGGACTATCGCCAGTGGGGCCACTTTGGAGCAAAAAGCCTTGTCGAGTTCTAAGATCACTGGGTTGTGATCACTAAAAGGAAGGCGAAAGACACTATACCTGTGGACCCACCTCAAAAGTGCAGGGGATAAGAAGATATAATCAATAATTGATTCGCTGTCCCTTGCCTCAAACGTCGCTACCCGTTCAACCTTGGATAAAAAACATGGCTCAAAGAGATCCGCCGTTAGGAGGAGCTCTTCAAGTGCCCTTAGTTGAATGTTCAAAGTGTGGGGGGGCCAAGTGTGGCGGGCTAAAGGGATCAACGATCTTACAATTAAAATCGCAGAGATGAATATTAAAATCACCCATAAAAATAATATGTACAAATGTGGTTTGACGTGCATTATACAATTCTACAAAATTTGTTAAAAACACTAAGGTGCGCATTCACAGGTACACAATCCCCTGCATTATAAAAATTGATAAACAATGTTTTAGGTTGGGACTCAGTAATGAATTCCATAAATTGACAGTTTGATGAGGCAGTGACTAACTGGTTTATCTCCGCCTTAAGTTTTGTGGAGAAAAGGAACAACAGCCCTCCCTTTGCCCTGCCAGCTACTGATGGTAAAACAGGCAGGCAATAGGATTTAAATCCATCAATCCACAGGTTGTTGTCCCTGGCCCATGTCTCCTGAAGAGCAATAATATAAAAACCTGCACCATACTTTAGCCAATTTTCGTCTTCTTGCTTGGAACGTAACCCAGCTATATTCCAACTCATGATCCTGATAAGGACTCCAGAATCTACTGTGATAGCACTTTCCTTTACAGTACTACTAATTGTTGGTGCTGGAAGATCTAGTCAATCATTTAGATCTAGCTGGGACAAGGGTGAGAACCTGTTAGATGTAGCGACCTATAGCTAGGTGAATTTCCTAGTGACAACATTAACATTTAGAACAAAACCACAGAAATTCAGAAGTTATAGGTAGAAGCACTAGTACTACTACTACTAATGATGCCATTTGAGATGTCATCAGTGATGTCATAGAACATGAGTGATGTCATATGTGATGTCATAAGCAGTGCAGACGGGGGTGCAAGTTATAGTTATTCCTGCTAACTGTAACTGGTGAATTTCTGTTTCTTTTTTAGTTCAAAACTTTAGCATTGTCACTGAAAAATTAACCTAACTATAATGTTACTTCAACCTTTGTTTTTTTCAGTGAATATATACATAAAAACCAAAGTCTACAAGGATGTTATAGCTAGGAATTAGCATTTAAACAATCTTAGAAATTCACTGAAAAAACAAAGGTTACAAGGACGTAATAGTTTGGAATTGGAAAAAACACAAATTCACAGAAAAACCTAAGGTTACAGCGACATTGTAGTTCGGCTCAGATTTCACCCTTACAAAATCAGATGAAATTCAGCAGTTATAGTTAGCTGAGTTGCTTATGACCTCACATATTTCATCACTCATGGCATGATCAGTAATATCACTGATGACATCACTGTTGATATCTCAATAACTGTGTGGGACTAACTGGAGATAATAGGTTGGATTTCTGCCCCCCAAGGACCCTCAGGAGGCAAGGGGACTTCATCCCCCAACAAGTAGTGCACCAGGAGACGTGTTTGCAGAGTGGAGAAGAAAGGGGGCGTGACCTCTGATGACTTTGCAGCAATCCCACTGTGTGGGACTTACTGTAGGTAACAGGAGGTCTGTTGGCCCCCAAGGACCCTCAGCAGCCAAGGGGACTTCATCCCCCAGCCAAAAGTGTACCAGGAGGGCCTATTTTGAATAGTGGAGGAGGGCCGCATGGCCCGCCTCCCGGGCTGATTTCAGCACCAGGTACCCCATCCCCGGGGCTGGGTCTTTTCTTTTAAAAAAAAGAAAATAATGGGAAGGGGCTGCTGTGGCCCCCTGGGCTGATTTTGGCACTGGGGAGCCGATCCCCCAGGGCCAGGCTTCTGTTGTGGGTATCCTGGTCCCACCCAGGGCACTCACTTTCCAGTTTTGGGGACTGCGGGGGAGTCTCAAGCAGGCCTGCAGTCCCTGCTGACTCCCCGCCTCCTGCAGGATCCAGCGTTGCTTTGACACAGAGGGAGCTGATAACATACAGCTTCTCTGGGTCAAGATAGTCATGCTCCACTTTGAGCAAGTGAGAGCAAAATGCTCTTGTTTGCTCAAAGTGGAGCATAGTTTGCTATCGCTTGGCAGAAGAGGTAAAGTTCCCGCCAAGCCATGGCAAACAGCTGCGTCCCTGGGTTGGGCACATAGCAGGAGCCGGCCCTGGTGGGTGGCCCCTCCTCTCTGTTTCATTTAGCCCTGGGGATGGCATGGTCCCAGGGGCCAGGTGTCTGCAACGGACCCCCTTCATTATAATATTTGAGCCCCGGGAAAAGGGTGGTCCCCTGGGCTGCAGGGGCCACCTGGGTGCTCTGCATTTCTCCGTTAATTGCCCTGGGGAGGTGCTAGTCCCTGGAGCTGGGTGGTCCGCGTGGCTCTCCCATGGCTCTCCCATTAAATAAATTTAAAGCCCCTGGGAGGTGGTGGTCTCGGGGACTGTGGGGGGGCCAGGCAGCCCGCATTTATTTCAGCTAAAGCCCTGGGGAGGTGGCGGTCCCTGGGGCTGTGATGTGGGTCTGGGTGCCCCTGCTTATTCAAATTTGGAGCCCCAGGGAGGTGGAGGCCCCAGGGCTGCGGGGTTCCATATGGCCCTCCCGCTTTGTTAATACATTAATCCCAGGGTGGTGGCAGTCCTTGGGGTGCAAGGAGTGCTGTGTGGGCCCCACATAAATTAATAAACACTGCCCCTGGGATTTGGCCCAGCCGATTGCTCCAAAAAAAGACGCACAAAAGCCCACACTTCTTTTTGCAGATTTGCAGCAAAATAAAAAAAATGCTTTTCACACTCAGCGGTGTCCCTGTGGGAGCCCGCCCACCATATCTGGAGGGTGAGGGTATTCCTAGCCTGCTCCCTTTTCTTTATTTTTTACTTTTTTCTTGGGACTCGGCTTCAAGCCAAGATGGCTGTCAACACTTCCTGGTTGAAGTGTCTATAGCCAATGACATTTTAGTATAATACGCAAGTCCACTGCAAGGACTTTCATCCCCAGAAATCTATATTTTTTCAACTTTAATTTCTCTGAAACTACTGAACAGATTTGCACCAAATCACAAAAAAAAAGCACGCTTTCTTGACCAACATCTACCTTTCTGCCAAATTTGGTGTAATTCCCTTCCGCAATTTGGGGCTGTAGTTGTGTTCAAAAAATGAAAAATCCCTATTGAAATAACATGGGGAAAGCGCATTTTTGGACCCCCCTTTTTCTCAGCCCCCGCTTGGCAGATCACCCCAAAACTTTCAACACAGCAGCTGACCCGAAATGGGGACGTTTTGGGGAAATTTGGTGAAGATTCGTAAAGCAGCACCAAAGTTATTGGCAAATAAAACAAGCTTTTGCTATGGAAACTTTGGTCCTAACTATAACTACCTATTGGCAAGTAGCTAACATATACACACATATATAGGATTAAGTTGGAACAGGCAGAAGCAATTAATTACAAAGGGAATGAGGGTGGCTGTGGGTGCAAAGGGTTGGATGTAATTGTAGGAATTTTTTTTTGAAGTTCCTTTTCTAGCATTCAATTGTTTTAAACAGTGGATCATCATTCAGCTTTAGAGCATTTGCCAGTGGAATTAAAACATTTTGAGGCTGAATTACAAAGGGATTTCTGAGTATGTGAAGCAGTACTACTTCACGTACTTATAAATGCATTTTTTAATCAGCCCCAATAGGTTATAATAATGCCACTGACAAATGCTGTACAACTAAATGATTCATAACTTTTCTGGTAAAGGATAATCATGCCTATGACCCTGGGCTTATGTACAATTCAGGTGAGATACGCTGTTTTGCGAGGCCTTATTTGTGACACCAAGTGGCCTATTCACAAAGCTAAATTCCCTGATATATGTAAATTACTGACAAAATGTACCTCTTTAAATCCTGCCAGTAATCCACTAAGTGCGAGGTGTTTGGATGGAATAAATGTTTAAGAAACAAGTGTATTCATAAAAAAAACTTTGTGCATGATGTGTTATGTATGGCTCATTACAGATGAAAACCCGCTGTGTCTTTTATTTTGCTGTTCAAATCATTTACAGTAATGCAGTGCGGCGACATATAAAACCTCGTCCTGTCGCTGTGAAATACCTCAAAATATCCTTCATGAGGGAGAAATTCCGTACTGATACTTAAGGCACCATGCTTCAACTGTGCCCCATCCCAAATACTTCCCCACGCCACCACACTGTAGATGCGTGCATTGTAATGAAGGTGCTGGCGGCCCGTCTTCTCATGTAATCCCGTCCGTCTTTTTGCAAAACGAAAGCAATCGATAGGTTAAGTAATACTTAAGCGCGCAGAACCCAGTTCTTCTAGATTTGTGCTTTGTTTTCAGACTTCTCGATTTCCGGCAGCAGCTGCTGCTCTGTGGCTACCCCTGCCAGGAACAGTGTCATTCTAGAAACATCCAGTGTAATAGTAACTGTGTGGCTGGCACGAATATAGAAGTGCGCAGCAAGTACCTCAACAGAGTGAAAACCTACACCGGCCTCAAGAGTGGGAGCTTTGCCCTTCTGCTGTGGCGTTTGAGTAAAATGTTGGAATTTCAAGAACAACACAGCCACAGTCGTTTGCTATAACAGCCGGTACATATATATCCTGTGGTGTATATTCTGCGACTGCTCCACCCCTTTGTCGGCAGGCTCGGGAATGAAGCCACATGGGCTAGACATGTCCTCCTAATCTAGTTCTTTCATTAATAGAAGTATGCAAGCACAGTGCCCAGGAGTGTAAGGCTGGTTCACTCTTCTTGCTCTCTGTTTATGGGTCTTTGCCTTGTGTAAGTGTCTCCTTTGATTCCCTCACATCCTGCCCACGCCCCTTGCCTGAAAGTGGTCATCGCCCAGTGTTCTCCTATTAACTTAGCAACCAGATCGTTCCCCAGGGTCCTATCTCACGCTCCACACCTCTCTTTTATTTAAATCACAACACCCAGTGTTACATGTCTTCAGTGAGCTGCTGAGGTTTTCTATGAGATGTCCTAACTGACTCTCTTTTTGGGTTCCGAAGACATCATAGAACCGAAACTGCTTTGGTCACAGCCATGAACCGGATTAGGCGGCTAGTGGACGAGGGACAAGGAGCGGGTCTGGCCCTTTTGTTCTTTTCGCTAGCTTTGATACTCTCACTGCTGATTAAACACCTCCAAGATTTAGGCATTACAGAGCAGGCATTGGCCTTACTATCTTCCTTCCTCAATGGTTGTTCTCAGAGAGTATTGCTCAGTCAATTTCAGCCGGAATCTTTCTCTCTGCCTTGTGGGGTGCCGCAGGGCTCATCTTTGAGCCCAACGCTCTTTAACTTGTAGGTGTTCCTACATGCTGCCATCATCCGTGACTATGGGATGTATGCAATATCATATGTTGATGACACCCAGATTATTGTGTCAATCCCCAGCAACTCCAATGCTACTGCAGATAACTTCTTTCAATGTATGTCGGCAGTTGCAAACTGGATGGACGAGAACTTCCTTAAACTGAAAGGGGAGAAAACTGAAATGCTGATCTTTCGATGCAAACCTCAATCTGGAATGGTAATTGGTGTCCTGACCCCCTAGGCACCCACCCAATTACAGCTGAGAAGGCTAAAAATCTTGGGGTGATCCCAGACACTGAGTTGTCTTTAAATGGAAAGTCCAAATACACAGTTGCCACCTGCTTCTGGCTTATTAGGAAGGTATAGAAGATCTTTACTTTTATTCCTCTTTCTGCATAGAAGAAGCTGGCACTAGCCTCGGTCATGTCAAGACTTGATTATTGTAATTCCCCATACCTACGACTCAAACATCAGCACCCAGGCAAAACACCAGGTGGTATGTGATTGCTTGAGCCATTCTTTACATTCCTAAGTGCCAGTAGGCGGCTGCGGGGTTGGATGAGCTACACTGGCTGCCATCAGAAAGTGCATTCAGTTAAAATCCATCTGTGTTGTTCAAAAGGCTATTCACCTTGGGATTAAAAATATGTTCCATTGCTATAATCCAGGGAGAAACCTCCGCTCTGCCAACCACAACCTGGTTATTGTACACAGGGTCTGGAGGAAGAGCTGGGGATACGGAGCCTTCTCAGTCACCACCGCCAGACTTCACTTACTCAGTCTTTGACATTAATTATTAAACATCTGCCTTTTAGAAAGGCTCTTAAAAGCTAGCTCTACACTATTTAGGCAGTTTCCCCTGAATGAAGTTGGGTCTAGTTAACTCTTCTCTATGCTGGATGGTCGTGACTGCAGCGTCTTGATGCCTTCGGGTAATTGTTGTGCTTCACAAATTAGAAATCAAATCAAAACAAACCTCAGGTGTCTCCAATTTAGTGTACCCAGGTGAGTGGCATGGTGTTGTTTCTCAGGTGGTGCTTTTTCTGCCATTTAATCAGATGATTGGTTTGAAGTGTGAGGGATTCTGGTATTAGTTCTGTCAGGTCTGCTGGTGGTGATCCTGCTGCCCTTTCTCAAAGAGACCGCCAGAGACTCCCAATCGAAATTGGGAGTGCTTGGCTGGGGTTTCCCAAAATTTGATGGGAGAAGCATCGTTATCTAGGTATCTGCCTCATAACATAGATATGTGATCTTCCTTGTCACTTTGGGCTGACGTATGTGAAGCTGAGGTCCTTGCAGAGGATGATGCTGATGACCATTTTGATGTTGACCTTATTGCACAAACAGGTTAGGAGTGCCTCCCGCTGTTCCTAGATGTTGTAATGTGGTAATATTTGTCTTTTCATGTTTACAACTTCTGCATACTGTTTCAAAGGGGTTTTCTTTTCCACATATGGTCTTCCATATTTGGGATCGGAGGGGGATATTTACCTATACTTCATTATGCCAGGCCACAAAAATAGCAAGTCTGTAAGTTCTTCACTTTCTTGTTCTCGTCAAAGACACCACCTTCCTTCATCTGGTTGATCTCTGACTTCGCACTACCATGACCTGCTCTGCATTTGATGGGGTGGGTGGAACTTGCGAAGCTTCACTCTGCGGAATTCCACAGAGTTACATGAAAAATCAGCAAGATTCCGTGGAGTTCCTTGAGTGCACGGAATCAGCAAGTCGCACTGAATTTTATTGCCAGGAGCCTGTTCCACACTGCAAAATCAGTGTGAACGGCACCATGTGGTTCACCAGAGGGTGCTGCTTCTTTGCTGTTGCTCAAGTAGATTTCTCATCGCGAACGGTCTCGACAGCCCGCGTTGAGAAAACCTCACAGGGTCCTGGGTCCTTTCATCCGGCAGGTGTTCATTAAAAAGTAGCATCGATGGTCAACGTTTGAAAACTGGGTCAGATTTTTCGGTTAATATCTTCTTTAGCTTTTGATATGTTCCCTTATTTCTTTTGGTAGTTTTATATTGTTTTGCACCCCTTCTGCCCCCAGGTTTCTCATGTACTTCATTAATTTTGTGCCATCTGTTTCCGCTACTGCTTCAATGAGGCCATCAGATTTTTCCAACTGTTTGGGCCATTTGGGGCCTAGTTTCTGTCTCTTGATAGCATCAACAGCTGGATGTGGTTTAAGAAATGATGTAGCATCATTACGTGGTGTAGTGTTTATTGACATCTTTATTTCCAGATTGTGCCATAACTGCTCAGGTATTGCACTCTTTGTTGGAGATCTGAAATCTCTTTCTTGTGTTTTAGCAACCTTTTTTTCTCTGTTTTCTTCTTGCTGTTGTTCCCTTTTAAATCACACTAGTCTTTACTAGTGTGACTTGGGTTTCTCTTTGGGTTTGTGTGGTCTCTTGTGTAGTTTTGATCCATATCTCTGACATGATAGTTTACTCTACCATTATTTAGTCTGATTATTTTATGATCAGAGGATTTTTGCTTTTTTATTATTTGGCCCTTGTACTAATTATTAGTGAGTATTTTACTCTTTCTAAAATGGCAACTGCTCATGGTCAGTCCTCCTTCCCAATACAGCAGCCCCCAGGGATGTCTCCCTTCTTAAAATGGTGGCTGCCTGCTACATGATTTCCTCCCTATCTTAGATGGCAACTGAGCATTTTCAGCCTTCTAGAATAGAACACTTGTTAGCTGCATCTGTGCTGCGGAAGGCATAGGAATTTACAGGGCATGCCTCCATGTCTCCAAGACATACATCAGACTCTGCTCAGCTGCTCACTATAAGATTATAAATTGCTGTCATCCAGGTACATTACAGGTGGGTTTCAGGCTATATGTGGGTTTTCAGGCTGAAATCGGGTTGTGGGCAGATTATAGGTTTTGACCAGGAATGTGCAATACGTGCCTCAAGGGATCATGCACTGTCCTGAGTTGGTGCACAGCTGTCGTTTGACTCAGACCGTGGTGCACATGACAATTGGTCTTTGCCGGGTGCTCAGTCGCCAATCAATGTCTGTTGAGTCATCCATGTCATGTCTTCCTGGGGTGCTCACTTGAATCTGAGCACTCCTTACCTCATCACTAGGGGCCTCATGTAGGAAGCCAAATACCGGTCGGTAATGGCCGATTTTCGGTAATTATACCGTTACCGACCGGTATTTTGGCTTTTGAGATGTAGGGGGAGAATTTCATGATTCGGTATTTACCGAATCGGTAAAATTACCGAATCGGTAATATTACCGATTCGGTAAATTTACCGATTCGGTAAATACCGAATCATGAAATGAGATGTAGGGGGAGTGTGTGGTGGGTGTGGGGATTCGTTATTTACCACCAACTAAAGGTTGGTGGTAAATGACGAATAGGTGAAAAAAAGCATTTTTGTGCACTTTTAAGTGTGCAATGTGGCAGACATACATGCCCTTAGGGCATGTATGTGCGCCACATGTGCACACATGGCCGAATCAGGGGTGCAACAGGGTGTCAATGTGACACCCTGCCACCCTTGCATGTGCTCCCCCATTACCGAATCGGTATTTACCGATTCGGTAATGAGGCATACCTTCCCATCAATGGGAAGGTATGCCTCATTACCGAATCGGTAAATACCGATTCGGTAATTACCGAATGTTTCCGATTCGGTAATATTTACCGACTCATTACCTACATTGCATTTACCACTTCATAAATACCGAATCGGTATGATTCGGTATTTCTGAAGTGGTAAATGCCAGCCCACCTACATAAGGCCCTAGATGTTGTATTTATTCTGCTTTGTGCCTCTTCCAGAAGGGTGAGATTGAAACCACAGGAGCCAAGTATTTCATGTGGTATGTCATATAGATCTAGGGCCTCATTTACAAAACAAGCATTTGCAACGCAATCGGTCTCACCTTTGGGACCTTTTATGTATTAGCCTGGGTGCTGAAGCATCTACAGTTCTTTAACATACAGGGAAAGTAAGCACCAAACTGCCTTACTTGCCAGGTATGGAAACACATGGAGAGAAAAATTGCCTTTCCGCAGGAAATGGTATAGTCCAAAGCTCTGTTTTTAATATGAAATCAGTGTCTTTTGTGGTCTATCACTGAAAATACAAAATTTGAAAAAAATATTATTGTCTTGTGGAAGACAATATCTATGGACTGAAATCTAGGGAATGCTAAAGTGATTCTGGGATTTTACTGACCTCTGCTGGTCGTTTGCTATCAAGAAAGTTAAATAGAGGCAGTTGCCAGAAAAATTAAAAAAAGAAAGTCCCTCAGCAGAAAGCAATTCTGGTATTTTACTGACCTCTACTGGTCTTTTTCTATCAATACAGCTAAATAGAGGCAGTTGAACAAGCAGAAAGCAATTCTGGTACTTTACTGACCTCTACTGGTCGTTTTCTATCAAGACAGTTAAATAGAGGGAGTTAGACAGAAAAAAAGTCCCTAAGCGGAAGACAAGTGTTAGGGTTGATTTCCAGAGCCCACAATGTACACACACATATAAGTATATACTAAAGTATATACAAGAGGTCTCGAATGCTCAACCTAAAACTGATGCAGGAAGCGCTGCAAGCCATTTTGCTGCGCCGAGCTATTTCATTTTAAAAGCTCAGGGATGTGTCGTATGAACAACAATACAACTCATCCATGCGCTTTCCCTTGCTCTGGTGCACAATTGGCTGCCATGCGCCAAAGCAGGCACCCTTGCGTCATTTTGCATGGGTGCCTGCGTTGCAGGGATAATTGAATTTGTGCCGGAAGGGACAACCTCCTGCACAAAAACAATAATTCTGGCATTTTCCTGCAGAACACAGCACACATAAAAAGAAGAAAGAATGAGGAGAAATAAATGTATTTCTCCTCGTTGCGCCACTCCTATGCCTTATCTGGGAAGGCGTAGGATTCTGACACATTCCCAGCTTTACAAAATGTTGTAAATCTGGGAATGTGTCAGGTTCCATGGATGTTGCATGGGTAAAGTATTGCATGAAAGGGGCCCATATTTACAAGGCCTGCCCGTATTCACACAAAGGTGACTTTACATGGCCTTGTAAATATGGGTAGGTACACTGCCCCGCCGGGGCATCAAAAAGTGACGCATTGGCGGCGCAATGACCTTGTAAATGAGGACCCCTAGTTCTTTATTTATTAAAGAAGTATACATGCACAGTGCCTACAAGTGTATATCTGAGTGCACTATTCTAGTCCATGGTGTATGGATCCCTGCCCTGCATGTGAGTGTTCACTTAGTTGACCTCACATCCTGCCCAAGCTCCTTTCCCGGAAGTGGTCATTGTCAGTAGCGTGCAAAAGACTTCAGTACTCAGAACATTTCCCAGGATCCTATCTCTCACTCTACATATACATATTTCCCTGTGACTGCGCTATCCAAATGCCAAAGAGCAACACATCTATTCTGAGGTCTCGAGACAATTATACATCTTTGTGTGTCTCGCTTACAGGCAACTGTAGCTTTCTGTTGTAAAAAGACCTTTTGTGTACAATGCTAATGCTTACAGTGGACTCTGTGTCAGCCCTGTGTCAGCTTGTTACTTGATCTTGGTTGACTTCCTCGTCAATCTCATTTGGTTGCTTTTTATGATAAGATTTTCCTTCATATTCTTGTGTTTGTCCCTCACATGGAGTGCAACTATTTTACAGTGTTTCTGATTGGATGAATTAATTTTCTTACAGCTCTGCATTGAAGAGCACGTGTTTTCCTCTCTCTCCCTTTATGTGTTTGTTTTCTTTTACATTTTTGACTCAATAGCGATCATCCTCCTGGATCTCAGCGTGGCCTTTGACACGGTCAACCACCAAATTCACCTCAAAACCTCTACCTTTCCATTGCTGAGTCCCTCAGGGCTTTTCCATTAGTCCGTCCATTTTTAATTTCTATATGACTCCGCTTGCAGAGATCGTGCTCCCATTTGGTGTCCATATAGTGAATTACGCTGACGACACCCAACTGGTCGTAGCTCTGAACCACTCAGATAATGACTCGCTCGGCCTCTGTCCCTGCCTAGAAGAGGTAGTCAAAAAGATGAATCAATCATTCTTAAAACTAAACGGTGACAAGACCGAATTGATGCTTCTTGGTAATCCATCTCTTTTCAAGGCAGATGTTTTATGGCCAGCTTGCATGGGCCCTGTCCCGGTCCCTAAGACCCAGATGAAGAGTCTGGGTATCTGACTGGATCAAAATCTCAGCTTTCTGGTCCAGGCACAGAAGGTTACGGGGTCCTGCTATGGCATCCTCAGGATGCTCCGCAAAGTGCTTCCACTTCTCCCCTTCCAGGCAAGAAAACTTATGTTACAGGCACTTATTCTCTCCCGCCTGGACTACGGGAATTCCCTTTACCTTGGAGCTCCAGCCTCGACCTTCACAAAACTCCAAACAGTGGCGAACTGGTCCAGCCTTATGTAGCGAATTGACGGTTCCGCTCAAACGATCTAGGCATGGCCATTGTTTCCAGGATTATCAGAGCCAGAAGTGGCGGTCGCCTATTCTCTTATAATGCTGCAAAGCTATGAAATACTCTTCCCCTCAGCCTACGTAGGGAATCTAGCCATCTAGCCTTTCGAAAATTACTGAGACCTGGCTCTTCCCCTAAGTGTGCTGCGATGCTCCTCTCTGTTAGTGCCATAGCCCTGGGATGCCCATGGGTAGCTACGCGCTTAACAAATACTATTTAATTTCATATAAACTCTCCTCTAAACAGCTTTTTCAATACTCCAATACTCTCCTGACCCACCCCATCTCCTGCTTCATTTGTTTTATAATATCATTTTATCCCCCGTGTTCAGGTGTTCTTTGTGCGAGTGTTTGGCACTCTTTCTTGTCTGCTGCTCCTCTGCTGTGTTCCTTGTTCCACTGATTGCTTTTCATTTTATTTTTTCAAGGGCTTAACAGCTGCAAAGTGCTAACAGGTCTTGTGTTTTGTATTGTTTAAGCTCCATTTAAAAAATGTTCTAACATGGCTGTCTGTCAGGTTAGACCAATACATTAAAAATGCCAAAATGATCTCTGGTCCCTGCATCTGCAACCATCTTGGCATGGCTTTTCTGTATTAGAAAACCCATTTCAACTCAACTGCCCAGTTGTCCGCATGCATGCACATACATCGTCATTCAATGGTTTCCATTTTAGAATTATAATCTGCCAATTCAATCAAGCATTGGCAAAAACAGTAATTTGACTTTTCAAAGCAATACTTATTTGTTCTCCAGTACTTGTTCTTTTCATTGTTACCTTCAATATTACAAAGGCAGTGCTTGGTTTACATGGTAATCTATTTTTGTTAATAAACGTGCTAGTTTCTCTCTTGTACAATCTCTATTGTTTTTTAAAAAGCAAAACATGGAACTGTGCAAATTGAAGGTAACCATTGTTTCAGGGAATAAATCGCTGACATACTAGTTCGGTGCCGCTCGTAGCTGTGAACTCGGAGCCCTGGTTTTGTGAGATTCATCGTTGTGGGATTGCGGGACTGCGAGGACAAGCAGCGCAAATCTGACCAACAGCTGCGGCCTCTTCCCGGACACTCCCCTTTTTTGTCTGCCTCCACTTAACAGCTCGCAGCCCCCGCTTCGCGGGTGGCGCTCGTAGCTGTGAACTCGGAGCCCTGGTTTTGTGAGATTCATCGTTGTGGGATTTCGGGACTGCGAGGACCAGCAGCGCAAATCTGACCAACAGCTGCGGCCTCTTCCCGGACACTCCCCTTTTTTGTCTGCCTCCACTTAACAGCTCGCAGCCCCCGCTTCGCGGGAGCCGCTCGTAGCTGTGAACTCGGAGCCCTGGTTTTGTGAGATTCATTGTTGTGGGATTGCGGGACTGCGAGGACCAGGAGCGCAAATCTGACCAACAGCTGCGGCCTCTTCCCGGACACTCCCCTTCTTGCCTGCAATGCCTATTTACACTTAGTCTATTTACGGACGCGGGACGTGCGCGGGCGGTCGCCGGGCAAAGGCCGGCCAAGGGTGGGCCCGTTTAAGCCCGTTAAAGACCGATTAAGGCCGGGCCGGGCCCCCCCTCTAACTCCTGCTACTGCATAAATCCCATGCATATATATTTATCATTTTAAATTTTATTTGTATGTGTATACGTATATTAGTATTATGATGACCACACGAGCAAGCAGGAGTAAAACGACTCTGGAAGCAGCCAACATAATTGGTCCATTAGATAATTTTATTGTAAGGGCAAACTCAGTTATTGATCAAAGGATCGCCCTCATGGAACGAAGAGTGTCCCAAGATCTAGCATTGGCAAAACGATCGTCATTGGGGCATTTTGCAACTGCTAAAACCCCAGACCAGCATAATAAGGAAGTAGGCCCCATAGCAGTCCACGCAGACGTGTATAGTTTCCCAAACATGGTAGACTTGTCAGCGTCAGAACTCATATCCGCTTCACAACTAGAAAATACCTCGGATGTAGAGTTAAATCTACTACAGGAGGATATACCCTCCAGGCAGTCGAGGGGAACTAGAGAGGGCGCTATAACGAAAAAATTAAAGAAGTCACGGAAAATGATAGCGCCCGTGGAAAAGGGGACGTGTGAGCTATCTAAAAGGCATGGGGAGGGTTTAGAAAAACAAAGAAATAGTGGATGTACTTCTATACACACAGACGCGAACATCGTGGACTTGGACTCAGGAAGCGTAGAGGTCTCGGATGGTGTGATTGGTAATAGTGAGGATGACGAGGTTGATAGCCGATTTCTGGTAAAAATGAGAGAGCTTCTTAAAACGTATCTCTCTCCAATAGAATTCAGACTAAAGTGTATAGAAAAGCAGCTAATTGAACTAGCTACTATCTCAAAAACTCCTATTAAAACTGGGACTTTAAAGGAAGGGGGTAGGAAGTTAAGTCGAAATCACAATAAACCAGTGGGCTTGCCAGTTAAAAAACCACCTGTGCCAATGGCGAAAGCTATGGCGAATTTGATGGAACCTATAATTTCATAGGTAAAAACGGCTGACAATCTTAATACCCCCCATTCGAACCCCAGACAGGAGGTAAATACACCTAAGGTAACTAGACAGGACCCAAATGGGGACTCTAACTGGGGACCCCCATTGGGGAAATTAGCTATTAACCTGCCCCCTGAAGCTAGCCCTTACGTGGTGCTGATGACTGGGGTCCCAGAGTTGAGTCATCCCACTGAGGAGCCTGGTTGGTCATTAAAAAATAAGGTACAACACTGGCTTAATATCAATCGACCACTACCCCCCATTGGTCGAGTAAGATCCTAATGGTGCGTAGGGTGTCCTGGGTGGGGCATGGGAGGAAAATAATCCAGGGTGATTGTGTTTTGGTAAATTTTGAGGACCCGCGTGTGGTCGATCATATATGTTCATGGGATATGCAGGGCATAAAAGAGGGCATTGCAACAAAACGACTTTCCTTCTTCTATCCACCCAGGAGCCGTTTCGACCCAGATGATGACAGGAATTGGAGCAGAGTAGGCCATCAAGAGTGGGGAGCAGAATGGAGGGAGCGGGGAAGGCAAAAGACCAGGGACGTAACATCTCGGGACAACTGGAGAGGAATACCGACTGCTAATAGGTATAGTTGCCTGGAGATGGTAGATTGACTGCCTCCGACTATTGGGCGTATGTATGATTCTCGAGAGAGGCCTAGTAAATCAAATAGAAGACCTAATCACCTGCCGTATAGCACCTTAAAACCTAACTTTAAGACCAGGGATAAAAATGTAGTTATGGCCGGCTCCTCCTTGTGTTCACCGTTAAAGGGGTCAGATAGACATGAGCCCGCAGTCCTCAAACATATTGGTGGTGGTGAAGTAAGAGAGCTAGCTCATCAACGACCCCTAAAAATTGCAGTAGGGGATTTTGGGGAAAATGTTGTACCTATATCTTTAGACCATTTCAAATTGGAGCTCTAAAGGGATGAATGCCAAGCTGCCCTCCACTCAAAGTCTATTAACAACAACAAATAGCTTGGCATCAAGAGGATTCATATATCAATTCAGAGGCCAACCACTAATAATAGGAGCAACTTTGTTCCAACCACTGGCAATATGTCCACAAAATTGGCCTGGCCCTGAACCTCTTTAATTGTTAATTAAGATAATCTGCAATACAACCCTTCAAGACCTCACAGAAAGTGTATCACCACAACTCACACAAGAATGATGTGACTCGTGAAGAATAAAAGTAGAGAATGAGAAGGCACCTCACGTACGCAACACCAGGAAGGCTGCCAGCTGGTTCTCGCTGGTATGCCCACGTTTTGTCATCATTGGTTGCCAACTCAAAAAAGAAGAAAGTGTCCAGTGAAGAGAAAGGTAGAGAACAGAGATAATTTTAGCAGGAAAACTTTGCTGTCCCCATAAACAAAGAGTGAAAATAAAGAAACCCAGTGAATTGCTAAGAACAAGATGTTCAGAGCAAAAGTAAAATTGAGATATAAACTCACTATAAGGTCAAACTCTTTATTCACAACCAGTGAGTTCACTCAAAGTAAAAGCACTAAATGTCGCTAACTTTTATAAGGAAGGCCAACATGTTTCATTGCCACTAATCTTTCGGCAATTTCATCAGGGCATCGGGGTTTATTGCACTCGTTTAACTGGACATCCACTTTACTGTGTATAGAAGGGCTGTATAAAAAGCAGAAAGGAAGACAAATAGAGTGACTATTTTCTATTTGTTCTTCAATAAAAGTTGGACCAACCATTCATCGATTACACCAAACTGCTAGTTCCCATGCATATATTTACCATGTAAAGGCCGAGGACGTTCATACCAGCCTTCAAAAAGCCAATCGGAATTATATTTACTTTTCCATTTTCCGATTCTTTAAAATGCGCTGCAACTAGCGCGTGTTCCACCTGTGGAAAAGGGGTCTGCAATTCATCATCAGGTCACAGTGCACACTTAAGACAGCGATTTTGGTAATTCTCTTCCCCTTACATCACCACCCGTCTCATTTTGTCTGTCTCTAAAAGCCGAAAGAACTTTACTCCAGCCAGACGTTAACACCACAAACGTATGCAGCCCCATTCCGCTGTGGAAAAAGGAGTTGCAATTCGTCATGGTGATTTTGACAATTCTCGACCTCTTACATCAACACCACTCTTATTTTGTCTGTCTCTGAAACCGAATGGACATAATTCCAGCCAGGCGTTAACCCCACAAGCTTTTTCAGCCCCATTCCGTGGCTCAACAAAAGCCCGTCTTGAATTCATTCAAATCAAACCAACAAAGAATTCAGCGACGTCACTGGTATCAGCATGGGACATCCCTTTCCCTACCCACGGCATCCCGCTACCTTTAAACTCAGAAGTCGTAGTCTCACCGTAACCTCTAACGGAGCAATCCTTGTCTCGTCACCGCCTCAAATCAAAGTCAGTATCCAGCCTCTAATGTAGTTGTATTGAGCCACACCCCTTCATCCGCATCACGTGGTGCGCGGCCGGCATTGAGGGCTATTAGGATCTGTAACGGTCATGGCGGCCATCTTAGAGCAGTGAGCCACACACCGAACAGGCTCCACAAAAACATTTATGTTATTTAATGGGTCAAAATGCCAGCGCTATTTGAGTGTGCCACATAACAATCTCCTGTGTATTCCTCAGGTACACCTACATGTCCACAGTCAGAGCTAAAAACGACCCACTTCGTAATTTCCTGAGAAGACCGATCTTGCAACTCTCAATGTAACGCTCTTATAACTCATCACCAATAAAGCGTGCCTCGAAACAAAGTCAATATCCAGCCTCTGATGTAGTTGTGCTGAGCCACACCCCTTCGTCAACATCACGTGGTGCGAGGCCAGCATTGAAGGCTGCTAGATGGCCGCCACGATCGTCATGGACTCTAGCAGCCTTCAATGCTGGCCTCGCACCACGTGATGTTGACGAAGGGGTGTGGCTCAGCACAACTACATCAGAGGCTGGATATTGACTTTGTTTCGAGGCACGCTTTATTGGTGATGAGTTATAAGAGCGTTACATTGAGAGTTGCAAGATCGGTCTTCTAAGGAAATTACGAAGTGGGTAGTTTTTAGCTCTGACTGTGGACATGTAGGTGTACCTGAGGAATACACAGGAGATTGTTATGTGGCACACTCAAATAGCGCTGGCATTTTGACCCATTAAATAACATAAATGTTTTTGTGGAGCCTGTTCGGTGTGTGGCTCACTGCTCTAAGTTGGCTGCCATGACCGTTACAGATCCTAATAGCCCTCAATGCCGGCCGCGCACCACGTGATGCGGATGAAGGGGTGTGGCTCAATACAACTACATTAGAGGCTGGATACTGACTTTGATTTGAGGCGGTGACGAGACAAGGATTGCTCCATTAGAGATTACGGTGAGACTACGACTTCTGAGTTTAAAGGTAGCGGGATGCCGTGGGTAGGGAAAGGGATGTCCCATGCTGATACCAGTGACCTCGCTGAATTCTTTGTTGGTTTGATTTGAATGAATTCAAGACGGGCTTTTGTTGAGCCACGGAATGGGGCTGAAAAAGCTTGTGGGGTTAACGCCTGGCTGGAATTATGTCCATTCGGTTTCAGAGACAGAAAAAATAAGAGTGGTGTTGATGTAAGAGGTCGAGAATTGTCAAAATCGCCATGACGAGTTGCAACCCCTTTTTCCACAGCGGAATGGGGCTGCATACGTTTGTGGTGTTAACGTCTGGCTGGAGTAAAGTTCTTTCGGCTTTTAGAGACAGACAAAATGAGACGGGTGGTGATGTAAGGGGAAGAGAATTACCAAAATCGCTGTCTTAAGTGTGCACTGTGACCTGATGATGAATTGCAGACCCCCTTTTCCACAGGTGGAACACGCGCTAGTTGCAGCGCATTTTAAAGAATCGGAAAATGGAAAAGTAAATATAATTCCGATTGGCTTTGTGAAGGCTGGTATGAACGTCCTCGGCCTTTACATGGTAAATATATGCATGGGAACTAGCAGTTTGGTGTAATCGATGAATGGTTGGTCCAACTTTTATTGAAGAACAAATAGAAAATAGTCACTCTATTTGTCTTCCTTTCTGCTTTTTATACAGCCCTTCTATACACAGTAAAGTGGATGTCCAGTTAAACGAGTGCAATAAACCCCGATGCCCTGATGAAATTGCCGAAAGATTAGTGGCAATGAAACATGTTGGCCTTCCTTATAAAGGTTAGCGACATTTAGTGCTTTTACTTTGAGTGAACTCACTGGTTGTGAATAAAGAGTTTGACCTTATAGTGAGTTTATATCTCAATTTTACTTTTGCTCTGAACATCTTGTTCTTAGCAATTCACTGGGTTTCTTTATTTTCACTCTTTGTTTATGGGGACAGCAAAGTTTTCCTGCTAAAATTATCTCTGTTCTCTACCTTTCTCTTCACTGGACACTTTCTTCTTTTTTGAGTTGGCAACCAATGATGACAAAACGTGGGCATACCAGCGAGAACCAGCTGGCAGCCTTCCTGGTGTTGCGTACGTGAGGTGCCTTCTCATTCTCTACTTTTATTCTTCACGAGTCACATCATTCTTGTGTGAGTTGTGGTGATACACTTTCTGTGAGGTCTTGAAGGGTTGTATTGCAGATTATCTTAATTAACAATTAAAGAGGTTCAGGGCCAGGCCAATTTTTATGGACATATTGCCAGTGGTTGGAACAAAGTTGCTCCTATTATTAGTGGTTGGCCTCTGAATTGATATATGAATCCTCTTGATGCCAAGCTATTTGTTGTTGTTAAATAACCTATATCTATAGAATCAGGTAATTGTACTGGCACTCCCTTAGACCCAGAGATTTTAATTGATGACCGAAGGGGGAAGCTGGCCCTTCTATCTTGGAACATAGCGGGCCTGTCAAACAAAGTAAAGGATCCCACATTTGGAGCATTTATTGATAATTATGATGCTATTTGTCTCCAAGAGTGCTGGGAACAGGAGGAAGTACACTTAGCTGGGTATCGCACCTATTTTTCTACAGCATTACAGTCCAAGAGGGGTAGATGTTCCGGTGGGCTTAGCACATACATTTCTAATACTGCCAACTTGACCATTAAGCATCAGATCACTGGGGGGAATAACTACTATCAGGTACTCTCCCAAAATTGGGAGGAAAACAGAACATCACCCTGGTAAACTTGTATAACAATATACCAAAGGATGACCAAAAAAGAGTTATAGAAGACCTAAGTAACTCCTTACGACATGGGACAGGCCACGCGCATAATGATAGGTGCATTATAATGATGGGTGATTTTAATTGCCATCTATGTCCCCATAGTAACTTGGGTATATGTGGAATGGTTAACCTTATGGGTGACCCCTGCACACATTTCGAGCATTCTACAGTGGGAAATTTGTTTAATAATCTAATTTATGGTTGGAACCTGGGTTTTGCCAATGAATTATGTAGTCCCCAGGTTAATTTCCTACCCACCTTTAATGGAAGGGACCGGCGAACTGTTATAGATTACATATTGGTTACTGTAAACTACCATCATAGTGTCCTGTCGTTTAAAACAGAGGACATTGCACTGAGTGACCATTTTCCGATCAGTTTAACATTTGATACTGGGGTGAGCAGTAGACTAGCATCTAACGTAGTTGATCCTTTATATTGCCATACTATATCGTTGGCGAGAACAAATGGCTACGTAATAAAATGGTGTAAGGTCGACCCCACACATTTTTTGCAGACCCTAGTAGTGGGCCAGTATAGTAACTTTATGTTGTAAATTGAGGAAACCGCTGATCCAATTGCGGTCATTGCAGCTTTCCAGAATAATCTTTTCCAGGTAATCTATTTTTGTTAATAAACGTGCTAGTTTCTCTCTTGTACAATCTCTATTGTTTTTTAAAAAGCAAAACATGGAACTGTGCAAATTGAAGGTAACCATTGTTTCAGGGAATAAATCGCTGACATACTAGTTCGGTATTGATTAAACATGGCTGCTCATTTCCATACCTGTGTGTTTCCTTCTGCCATCTCAGATCCAAAGATCAGTTCTATGTTATCTTATATTGGCAGCTGGCACAGTGTGAATTTCAGGGTCTGTAGAAGTAACTTCATCCAGAAAATACTAGCCGACGTCGGCCACCTACTACATCAAAATATCAGAAGAATCTATTTACCCACAAGGGAGTTAAATACATTTCACAGTTGCTAAGTGGTCCCATGTCATGTCGGTTAACTACAGCCAATCTTGCTTTTTGCACAACAGCACATTGCATTCTGGGACTTGTGATTTCATGATTAATACCGGCAGTGTGGTCAGCAATCCCAGCATGCCAAGTTTCAGTGCTGAATTTGAGCTGGTGCTTTACGGTGCTATGCACCGGCACTTAATTAGTTTTCGGTGCTCGGCACCGGCATCTAATGGTCAACACCATACACAGTCTTCCACATGGTGGCGCTGCTCATCTAATTTAGAGATGAGCAGAAAAACGGTTGTTTAGGAATACAATATACATTAACATTGCTAACTCCTGCCTCCCCAGCCATTCCTTTAGCTTTGGGGACCTGGAATAATCTGAACTGTCGCATTTACATGCGAGAGAGATGGTTGGTAGTTGTTTTGGCAGAGATGACAAGGGTGATGGGTAGTGCAAGCTGCAGTGGCGTCCTAGTCAGAGCCCTGGCACTTAATATTTTACAAATTAAGCACTGCCAAGTTCTCTTGGATACAAAACCAGAAATGCCTGAAGGTGTCGCACATACCATGGGTAACTTGGCAGTTATGATAAACTGCCAATAAAGATTTTCTTGGGGGGAGGGGGAACCCTCTTATCTATAGCATACTGATCTTGTTTGCAAAACTGCAAGCAGCAATCCATATTGCATGTTTACTCTGCTTCTTGAATGTTTATTTTGTTTCTTGCCCTAAATGCTTTGTGATTTCCATCTTATCACTGAACATAATTTCCGCTTGCAAAAATCTAGTTTGATGCTCTTTGCTGAATTGCAAGAAATACGACTCTTAGTTTGCGGGTCAGCAAAAAGAAAGCTAGAGAAATAGGTGTATCACATTTCAAATAACAGAGCTGTCAACTCGTTTTCTTTTGCATTGAAAATTCAATTATAAAATATTACTCAGCAAATATTTGAGTGTTCCTCACAACAGCATTATTACAAGTTGACCTTGCTTAAATGGGTAAGTGAACGTGCAGACAAGCTGCTTCAACAAAATGAATTGAAATAGCCAAGAAAATAATTGTGCATATATTCTCTGTTGAGCGTACTTGTAGAAAACCTTTAAAAAATAAATTTCTCCAGCAGATGGTTTCGAAAAGAAATTGATATTTCCTGCCCAAGGTTTGCTATCAATATGCCTTCCTATTACAACTAATACTTTATATTGTTTTTGAGAGCAACAGAGCAGTAATAGTGTACCAGGGCAGCAGGGCAGTATGGTAGCGGCCCTTCTTACAGCAGTGCAGCACTGCAGTCTTTCAGAGACTTCCACAGACCCAGATGTTTACTTAAGAGTAGGGACTGAAGGTACAATATTTATATACTTACAATCAACTTTGAAGAAGCAGAAATTCTGGAGGTTTTCATCCCAGAGGTGAATTGAATTTCCTGCTTGCCTTCCCTGTCTGGTGGCACAAAAGACTAGAGTTAAATGCTTTGTGAGTGTGCTCAGGAAGAGTCTTTGAGATGTGCAAGTGTGGTAAGTGACAGCCTCTCCCCCTATCAAGTCAGAGATGGCCCATCCTGGCAACACCTCTTCCCCCTTTTGTCTCACTGCCTGGGAGCAATATACAAAGACCAACTGCCAGCTTCACATTAGAGAGAAACCCCTTTTATACAGGCAAAGGGGATAGGGTTCAGCCAAACCAATAAAACATTTTTTCTCCAGGACTTGTTGCTAAAATTCAAACTTTCACTATATGGATGTTTAATTATCAACCTAAGAACAACAGATGTAACTTTGATGAAAAAAGATAACCAATTATGCTCCAACCCCAATATTTAGAATCTCATAAATGTTTAATAAAATACAAATAAAATACTAGTGACAATGCGTCATCAAAAACATCTGATTAAAAAATAACATAGAAAACAACAATTGACAATCAAAGTACTAAAAATGTTATACATGATATTAATAAATGTCACTAGTATTGATTTTAACTACAAGTTCAGGGAACAAACCTTTGTATAGGTAGGACAAATAAATACCAACTTTCTATAAGTGTTACAGCAAACAAATGATGGACAGAATCCTGCCAGGCCAGGTCCTCCCTGGACAGGAAACAAGCATCCTGGGAGAGGTTTTAGGGTATGTCACCCTTCATCAGCCAGGCTAGCTTGAATCCAGTGGCACCGTGAGCAAGGGACCCACGTCTGGGCATACCCATCCCACTTAGGGCGAAAAGTGTTACAGCAAACAAATGATGGACGGAATTCTGACAATGCAAACATTCTCCCCCAGTCAAAAGATCTGGGTTAAATCCATCGTTCTTTTGCCCACTACGCCACCCCAGTTTGGACACAGCCATATGCAAATCTGTCTTGACCCTGTGCCCCATGGGAACAGTCTAGACCAAACTGCCAGGCCAGATTCTCCCTGAACTGGAAACAAGCATCCTGGGACCGGTTTCAGGATATGTCACCCTTCATCAGCCAGGCTAGCTTGAATACAGTGGCACAGTGAGCAAAGGACCCACGTCTGAGTATACCCATCACACTTAGGGCGAAAAGTGTTACAGCAAACAAATGATGGATGGAATGCTGACAATGCAAACATTCCCCCCTAGTCGAAAGATCTGGGTTAAATCCATCGTTCTTTTGCCCACTACGCCACCCAAGTTTGGACCCAGCCAAATGCAAATCAGTCTTGACCCTGTGCCCCATGGGAAAAGTCCAGACCGAACTGCCCGGCAAGGTCCTCCCTGGACCAGAAACAAGCATTCTGGGACTGGTTTCAGGGTATGTCACCCTTCATCAGCCAGGATAGCTTGAATCCAGTGGCACAGTGAGCAAAGGACCCACGTCTGAGTATACCCATCGCACTTAGGGCGAAAAGTGTTACAGCAAACAAATGATGGATAGAATGCTGACAATGCAAACATTGCCCCCTAGTCGAAAGATCTGGGTTAAATCCATCGTTCTTTTGCCCACTACGCCACCCAAGTTTGGACCAAGCCAAATGCAAATCAGCCTTGACCCTGTGCCACATGGGAAAAGTCCAGACCGAACTGCCCGGCCAGGTACTCCCTGGACCGGAAACAATCATTCTGGGACTGGTTTCAGGGTATGTCACCCTTCATCAGCCAGGCTAGCTTGAATCCAGTGGCACTGTGAGCAAGGGATCCAAGTCTGGGCATAACCATCCCACTTAGGGTGAAAAGTGTTACAGCAAACAAATGATGGACGAAATGCTGATAATGCAAACATTCTAACCCAGTCAAAAGATCTGTTTTAAATCCATCATTCTTTTGCCTACTAAGCCACCCCAGATTGGACCCAGCCATATGCAAATCAGTCTTAACCCTGTGCCCCATGGGAACAGTCCAGACCGAACTGCCAGGCCAGGTCCTCCCTGGACCGGACACAAGCATCCTGAGATCGGTTTCAGGGTATGTCACCCTTCATCAGCCAGGCAAGCTTGAATCCAGTGGCACAGTGAGCAAGGGATCCAAGTCTGGGCATACCCATCTCACTTAGGGCGAAAAGTGTTACAGCAAACAAATGATGGACGTAATGCTGAAAATGCAAACATTCTCCCTCAATCAAAAGATCTGGGTTAAATCCATCGTTCTTTTGCCCACTACGCCACCCCAGTTTGGATCCAGCCATATGCAAAACAATCTTGACCCTGTGCCGCATGGGAACAATCCAGACCGAGCTGGCAGGCCAGGTCCTCCCTGGACCAGAAACTAGCATCCTGTGACTAGTTTCAGGGTATGTCACCCTTCATCAGCCAGGCTAGCTTGAATCCAGTGGCACAGTGAACAAGGGACCCACGTCTGGGCATACCCAACCCACTTAGGGCAAAAAGTGTTACAGCAATGATGGATGGAATGCTATGTATGGCATTTCCTGAATTGTGACTTAAAATTAACTCTGGGCATAGTGGACATAGCGGAGCTACGTGGAGTTCCACGGAGTTGCGAACAAACTCTGTGGAACTCCGGTACGCCACCTGCTTCCACCCCCCCTATATTAAAAAGTAATTTGATTACTTAAAGGTAAATTAAAACCACTTACCAGTACTGCGGCATCCCAAGGCTGCCCTCCTCCTATTCCTCGACCATCTGGGTAATACTTGAGAAAACTGTGCATGCGCGCGTGCTCGCGCATGCACATTTCTTGCGAGAAAGTTTTCTCAAGGATTACCCAGACGGCAAGGAAGAGGAGGAGGGCAGCCCGGGAACGCCACAGTACAGGTAAGTGGTTTTAATTTACTTTTAAGTTATGCAGAATTACTTGTTAATATAGGGGGGATGGAGGTGGGGGGCTGGCCAATTCCGCTCCCTGCGTTGTGTGCGGAGATTTGCCTTCTCCGCGTTCTCCGTAGAATGCGGAGGAGGCAAATCTCCGCACACTCCGCTGGCATAGCGGAGGTCTCCGCCCAGGTTCACTTAAAATCCGAATTGACAATTAAAATGGTTTTAAATTAAAATTCTTTAGACACCAAACTTGCTTCCAATGGAAAGTTGTCACTTATTAAATGTTATAAGTTAACCCTGTGTTATCTAATGGGCCTTGCAGTAGTGAAAAACAAATTTAAGGGTTTTTCACTACCAGCACATGTAAAACTTAAACATATCTGCCCGACTTTTAAAATACACTGCACCCTGCCCTATGGGCTATTTAGGACCCAATCTATGCATGGTGTATATGTATTTAAAAGAAAGGTTTTAGTCTGGCAAAAGGTTTATTTTGCCTGATCGAAATAGCAGTTTAAAACTGCACACACAGTCTGCAATGGCAAGCTTAAAACAGGGCTACTAAGTGGGTGGCACAATGAGTGCCGCGGTTTCACTGGTAGCACTTAATTTACAGGCCTGGGGATATGTAGTATCACTTTACTGGGGACTTGCAAGTAAATTAAATGTGCTAATGTATTTATTTATTTATTTGGAGTTTTTCATAGCGCTTACAAGACTTGGGGGTATCAGAGCGCTTTACAGCATACATGTATCGAAACATAAACATTAGAATACAGTGAGTAGCATCTAGAGTACTGGAGGTCAAAAAGATCGAGGTCATTGGCCAGATGCACAGAGATGACGGTTGAGGAGAAATTCTTTTAGTTGTCTCTTGAAGATCGTGAAGGAGGAATGTGGGTAGGGAGAGAGTTCCAGATTTTTGGGGCATTCCCAGAGAAAGAGCGGGAGAGGGCTTTTTGTTTATGTCTTTTCGGGGGAATTAAGAGGAGCGAGTTAGAGCTTCTTAGGTTTCTTGATTGTCCATTTTTTGTGAGTTTGGCAGCGAGGTAGCCCGGTTTGCCTGTGTGTAAGGCTTTATGGGTAAGACAGGCAGTTTTGAAGGCGCAGCGTGCTTCGATGGGTAGCCATTTTAGGGCCTGTAGTGCAGGGGTGATGTGGTCATATTTCTTGGTACCTGTGACCATTCTTACTGCTGCGTTTAGGGTGGCTCTCATGGGGGCTGTGTGTGTTTTCGCTGGCCCGTTAGTGTGGCATTTCCATAGTCAAGTCTGGACAGAACTAGAGATTGGGTTGCGATTTTTAGGTCATTGGGGGGTATGAAAGGTTTGATTTTGTTGAGGAGTTTTAGGTTGTAGAGGGCACCTTTTGCTGTCGATTTAATGTGGGAGCTCATGTTGAGACTTGGGTCTAGAGAGATCCCTAGTGATTTAGCTGAGTTTGCTGGAGTGAGTTTGCAGTTCAAGGAATCAAGGTTGTTTATCCATTCTTGGATCTGAGGGGGTTGTTTGTGATTGGAGAAGACAAGGATTTCGTTTTTTTCTTGGTTGAGTGTGAGGTGGTTGAGTGTTAGCCAGTTTTCTACTTTTGAAAGAGTGGAGTTGACATGGAGGTCATTGAGGGAGGAGATCTCGAGGTACAGCTGGGTGTCTTCAGCATAGAGGTGGTAGGCGATGCTTGCTTGTTTTAGAATGGTAGTGAGCGGCTCCATGTATATGTTGAAGAGTGTGGGGGAGAGGACTGAGCCTTGAGGAACACCTCGAGTTGAGGGGGAGGTGTCAGACATTGAGTTTTTGATTTTTATGAGTTGGGAGCGGTTATGTAGAAATGAGGAGAACCATTTTAGGACATTGCCATCTGCTCCGACACGCTTTTGTAGGGCGTCTAAGAGTAGGTTGTGATCAACCGTGTCAAAAGCAGTGATAGGTCGAGGAGGACAAGTAGGCAGCATCTGTTGGAGTCAAGGGAGTTGTGAATGTCATTGGTAATGCTCAGTATAGCGGTTTCTGTGCTGCATCCCTTCCTGAACCCAGATTGGTGTGAGTCAAGCAGGTTGTTAGATTCCAGGTGTTGGTTCAGTTGGGAGAGAACACATTTCTTCAGGATTTTGGCTAGGAAAGGAAGGTTGGTGATGGGCCTAAAGTTTTTGAGGTCATTCGGGTCAGCGTCAATTTTTTTTAGAAGGGGGGTGACCTGGCCTGAGGCAGTTGGGCATCAGTCCGTTAATTAGGGAGCTGTTGATAATCTTTGTCCACAGTGGGGTTAGAGTAAGGTTGAGGTTCTTAGCTAAGGAGGCGGGTAAAGGATCTGCGTAGTGGTTGGAGGGTTTGGAGTTGGCAATCACACTGGAAATGTCCTCTTCGGAGAGAGGTTTGAAGTCCTTCCACTGCTTGGGGGAAAATGGGGGACTAGGGTGAGGGCTGATTTTGGGGGTAGACAGAGGAGGGGTCTCGGCTTCCGGGAGCATGTTGTGAACTGGGGTTGGGTTAGGTTTCATTAAGGGTGAGGATTTGCAGTGTTGGGATTGAGGGTGGGGGTCTAGGGAGAGCTCGATATTGATGATTTTGTCATTGAAGAATTTGGCAGGTTGTTACAATGAAGTTTGGAGGCAGAGGGGCTACCTTTGGTGGGCTCGGAGGTCTGTTTCTGGATGATGTTGAAAAGTTCCTTGGGGTGGTTTTTGGCTTTGTCTAGTGCGCTCCGGAAGAAGGAGGCTTTCTCCTTGATTATGTGTTTTTTTAGTTACTGCGTTCTTTCCTGAGTTGGGAGAGGTTGGTTGTGGATGGGTTCCCTCTCCACAGTCTCTCAGCAGCTCTTACTTTTCTTCTTTTGGAGTTGAGGTCATTATTGAACCAGGCTTGGGAGGGGATGTCTCTGATTCTTTTCAGTTTCAGGGGGCTAGTTGGTCAAGAGCAGTTGTCATTGTCCTGTTGTACAGTATAGTGAGCTCAACCGTGTTGAGGTTGTCTGTACAGGTTGGAAGAAGTGATGTTATGGTTTCTTCAAGGACAGGGAGGGGGATGTCCTTGAGGTTTCTGCTCCTTTGATGGGTAATTTGTGTTTTAATTGGTGGAGCTGCTGTTTAATTGATGCTGAATATTATGATATGGTGGTCTGACTAGTCGGTTGGGAGAATGTTATTGATGGTTATAGTTTCGCTTTTGGTTATGATTGCATCTAAGGTAGAGCCCTTGTTGTGGGGGGGTTGTATAAGTGTCCTTTTCGTTATTCCAGGGGAGGTTGAAGTCACCCAGGATGATGTTGTCGGAGTTGGCTAGGGAGCACTGTGTTAGTAGGTCCGATATTTGCTATCTGAAATCAGGAGAATTTCCTGGGGGGTGGTAAATGAGATGGCATTTTGTTACATTGTTGTTTTGACATGTTATGTTGGTGTTGAGGTATTCGAAGGTTGAGAAGGAGTGGGTTTTGATTTCAACTATATTGATGTTGTTCTTATGGAAGATGGCAATGCCGCCACCGCGTTGGTCTATTCTGTCTTTTTTACTGATGAAGAAGCCAGGGGGGCTAGGAGGTCAAGGAGCGGGTAAGATGTTTCATTTAGCCAGGTTTTGGTGAGGAACACGATGTCAATGTCGTGATTCAGTATAGCATCAGCCAGCTCTATTGCGTGCTTGGCTGCGGATCTGCAGTTTATAAGCATGCAGTTTACCTTACCGCCGTTGGAATGGATTTTGGAGGAGGGGGGAACTTGGGGAATGGTTGTGCGTTGGGAGGGAAGTCTTGTGGACCTAGGTTGGTTGTTGTCTCTACCTATTCTAGTGATTACCTGGATGTTGGAAGGGGGGTTTGAGTTGTTCTGGGGTCGTAGGTTTTAGCGAGTGTCATTGCCTCTCTCAGAGACATCTCAGGGTTCATTCTTCTTGGTCTGAGAGTTTGGGTTTTGTGAGGGGAGGAGCGCCAGCTGGTCGTCTGGTGATTAGGCTGTTGAGGTGGCTCACTGGTGTTTATGAGGGAGGGGAGTATTGAGTGTTGGGCGGGGGAGGAGGGCGCGGTGGTGTTGAGAAGGATTTTGTTTATGGCCTGCGTGATTGTGTTGATTTGGCTGTGGAGAAGGGATAGGTTTTCAGTTATGGTTAGAGGTGAGTCGGGGTCATAGGTAAGAGGGTTTTGAGTTGTTTTTCTATGCATGTGAGGCGTTCATTTATTACCTCCATTGTCTCAGGGTTAGGGGTAGGGGGAGAGGTGGGGTTGGGGGGCATATTCGACTGAGGCTGTCGGTTGGGACAGGAGGTTTGAGGGTTGTTAAGGTAAGGGGAGGGGTTGGGGGGCAGATTTGGTAAAGGGTGTAGGTTGGGACAGCAGGGTCGAGGGTTGGGAGGGTTAGGGGAAGTGGAGAGGCATGCGTCTTCCGATAGGCGGTGGTGGGGGGGTTGTGGAAGGTGTTTCTCGAGAGTATTGGTGTCGTTTTGTCTGAAGGTTGGGCGTTGGTTAGGTGGGTGTTCGTGTTAATTTGAGTAGGGGGATTGGGGTGGATGTATTGGGAGGGGTGAGGGGGTGGGGCAGGGAGCGGAGTCTCGGGGTGGGAGGTGTGGTTAAGGGGGATTGGTTGTATGCCAATGTAATCATGTTTTTGGGAGTGAGCACATGCATTTTACTGGTTAACAGTGGTAAAGTGCACAGAGTCATAAGGCCAACAAAAACATTATTAGAAAAAATGAAGTAGTAAGGCAAACATTTGCGGGAAAACCACACCAAGGTTGACAGATCTAACAAATGTGATTTTGTGATTTGGGCACTTCATGTATAGGCCTTTTTTGCATTAGGTTTGCATACGTTTCCTTTAGATTGAAGAAATGAAATTGGTGCAAAATGAATGCACATTTGCCCATAGGTGAATATTGATAGATTGTTGAGATTATCACAAAGTGTTTACCTAATTCCAATTCAGTATTGTGATGTATGGTCCAAAAAGTAGCAAACATTTTGAGGCGCTGGTAAGCAGGTGGACCATAGAGCAAGTTATTTTCTCCAAAATGGGTGCACTTTGTGCAATGGCAAAGTAAATGAGGATTCTGGCACCACAGTAAGAGGAGGAGATAGGAGAGAATTTTCTGGTTCGTGTTCGCAATATTTGATCACAGATAAGAGGACATGTTTTGACGTACAGAAAGGTTATTTTTTACTTTATAATGAATTTGAATCAAATATTGGGTATGAAGACCCACGGAATTAAGGCTATTGCAACATGTTGCAACATGTTAGATTCTTCCCTGTATCTGTTGGTTTTAGATAGTTACCAGGAAATAGTTGCCATCACAGGTGGGGCATCACAGAGTTTATTATCTAGGCTTTTAAGAATATTACTAGATGGTATGTTGTTAAAATAAAGCACAGATTACTTTCCCCAACACTGTGCAGTAAGTGAACATCATCAAGCTAGGTTTTTTATAATAGCACAATTTCCAAAGATGATTGGTTGTGTATATAGTAGGTGTCCTATATGGCCACCTGCTGATACAGAATTGCATTATCACTAAAAATCAACATTAATTAAATATTGAAAGAGTACATGTGAGAAAGTGCCCTTTTTGGCATGATCATATCAAATTTTTCTAATGATTTTGCAGATTTTTACTCTGTGCGCTGTTACACTGCTAATCCACGCGTGTGCTCTGACCCCTAAAGTACGTTTAAATTGGTTAACTCCTAATTGGCATATTTAACTTTTCTAAAAAGCCATAGTATATGGTGCAGAAATACACCCATGACAAGAAAAGGTAAGTGTCACTTTTGGGCTGTAACACTTATTGTGCCGTCCACTAAAGAGAAAGATAACCAGGCTTCAAGCATACCAGGCTGCTCTATGAGAACCCTAGAGTACATGTTCAAATGTCAATTCTGCAACACGAGTTTGGAGCATCTAGGAAAACGTTTCAACCCCTCTTTTGATATTTATGGAAAATCCAATCTAATAGTAGAGTTGGATTATTGAGAAATATTTAGCAAGAGTTACATTTTCGCTGCCTAAAGCTTCTAAAGGCTAATTTACATTAGGTCTCCAGCAGCTGCCCAGCCAGGACTTGGCCTTAATGAAGTGTGAAAACTCTTCCCAGAGCAGGGGCAATGGCCGGGGAGTGGAATCGTGTTTTTCATGTCCTTGCAAGAAGACCAGTTAGGATTTATCCAGGAACTTCATTAACTTGTATAGAAGCCTGTCCTTTCAGAAGTAAATAACGTGAGACCTTGGGAAAATCAACTATTCCTCCCCAAGTGAGGCTGGCTCCAGCCCAAAGGGAGTGGCGGTATTGGAGTTATGAGTGACCACAGAGAAGGTGACTGCTCATTTCCCTGGCCATACATCTGGGCAGAAACACAACCTCTGCACAAGGGAGGAAGAATGTCTCCATCTTGAATGTTTGCACTGGTGCTGTAGGGCAAACAGGAGTGGCTGCAAAAGTGGGTTGTGTTGTCTCTGGGAACTTTTACTCCATAGGTTTAGGAGTACCAGGAGCCAACCATAAATGTGCCACCCCAACCCACCAGCACCTGCTCAGAATACTCTCGGGACTTGTGGAAGAACACAAGTAGGCTGCACCTACTGCTCCCAAGTGTACAAAAGACAAAGAAATGGACTCCAAGGGGCAGCTGACCCTCAGTGTGGCTATACTGACACCACAAGCTACAAACTGACTTTTCTTTGAAGTGCCCAGCTTACTCAAAGCAACTGGACCCTCCTATGACCTGACCCCTAAGATCCGTTCCTGAGGTCCTGGGACCCTTGACGGTGTCTAACTGCACATTGCCTTCAAACTCTGAAAATCTGGGACTAAGTAAATATTTGGACTTCCAGACCTCTAAAGGACCGAGACCAACCATCCAAGGGGCATATTATCAAGAAACGGTGTTAAAATTAACGCCGCTTTAACGGCAGAACACTGCCGCTAAAGCTGCGATAATGGGCTTGATAATATGCCCTTGAGAATTCCAATAGAAGCCCATGTTCTGGTGTCAACATGGGCTTCCATTGGAATTCTCACGGGCATATTATCAAGCCCATTATCGGCGCTTAAGCGCCAGTTTTCTGCCGCTTAAGCGACAATAATTTTAACGCCGTGCTTGATAATATGCCCCCAAGTTAATCTGTCCAAGGCGCAACTTTACTGGACTGAAGAAACCTAAAACAAAAGCTTCTGTGAGATCTCATCCAACGGCTATTAGCATTCAAGGGAACTTTCTCAGATACTGCATGCAACCCTGCCCCGCTAGAGGATCTAGACTTTAAATTCCAAAACTAAGTCAAAAAGAAAATCTCTGACCAGGATGAACCTGGTTGATGGAGCTGACCTACGTTCGCTCGCAGATTGCCTAAAATCATGCCAAAGTCCTGGTCAACCTTGACCATCGACTATAATTGATGCTTAGTGTTAGTGGCACTGTCTTTCCTTAAATCTTCTAAAATTCCTATCTGTGACCCCCTTGTTGATTTTTGTTGAGTGGAGTCACTTTGTTTCTTAATCTTTACTCTATTTTTTTAAATTGCTATTTTTTTATTGTTTAATGTTTTTAATGATCTTGGTTCTTCTAAATACTTTGCACATTTTCTTTAAATTAAGCCTGTCTGCCCTGTGCCATACCCATCAGTGGCTGAGCTCAGTTTTAAATTGCTGAAACCTTTGATTGGACCTAACAAGTTAGTGACTTTATTACTTGTGGTGGACTTCCATCCACCTTCTTATGGTATATAATGCAGCATGCATTATTACAGACATGATTGCAGGTTACCCTTGGAGTACATATGGCGACTATATGCTGAGACTCTGTGGTCTTCACAATCTTCTGGTTATGAGTGATTATGCTATGGATTAATTGAGGGTAAGATAGATTCTTTGTATTAATAATGAAATTGTTGTTTCTAAATTTACTTATGTCCTAGCAATATTTCTTCCTCTTTAGGAGAAAGAACATGTTCAATACCTCATTGGCTAGTTACGCATTATCTGAATGCTATTATCCCCAGTGAGAGAAGATACTCCAGATCACATAGACATATGAGGAATGTAGTTGAACATACATTTGGACTTTTGCAATGCAGATTTTCCTGGCTTTTTAAGACTGGTGGTGCTCGTCAATATTCTCCTGAAACCTCTTGTAAAATTGTTGCCTGTTGTGCTATACTATCTAATGTGGCTTCTAGAAAAGGCACTGTCCATCAATGCAGAAAGCTATAATTTAGATGCTGAGACACAACTCCCACGTCCCTCTGGACATGATGCAACAGGGCAGATGAAGTAAGTCTATTAAGGCCTCACATAATCAACATTATTCAAAGTATGAACGCACCAAAATTAGAAAATAAAATCACTGAAGACATTTTATTAATCTTATCATGCTTATTTTCTCTGTAGATTCACAGTTATATTCAAAGTTTACTTCACTTTTGTCATTGTGCATAAGGAAAGATTTTCTTAGGATAATAAAAAATAATAAACAAAATGGATGCTTTTAAATATGCAACGTAAACTTTATTTTTAGTCAATTAAAACCATTACAATACATAAGATCTGCAGCAAATAATACCATTATCTAATAAAATTATTACAACTTCAAAGTATGAAACATGTGCAAATGGAATGTTTATAAACAGTCAATACATTACGGAGTATATTTGCAGAAATATGACAGAGAAGTCTTGATACCATACTGGGCAACTAGCTCCTTGGATCAGGTAAAAAGATGTGTGCATTTAAAGTTTCCCAATGAAAGATAAATTCCTAGACAATATTTCTATATAATATTTCTCTGTGTGTCTTAAATTTTTTTTGGGTGTAACGACAAAGTAATACAAAAATACAAGAATTTATTTTAGAGACCAATGTTCAATGTTATAGTACATAATTTAAAAAACCACAATATTGTTTATCAACATACAATTTGTTTCATCATCAGTTATGAATTAAAAAATCTCATTACTATACAAAAGGAATCTAAAAAGGAAATTAGGTGGCAGAACAATAAATCTTCAAAGTTTTCCAAGACAGTCAGAGCATTCTGGAGATCTCCAGCCTGCACTCAACGTCAGCCTATTTTGTGTGGTTTGCCCTTCCATACTGGACGTGATGATGTTCAAGGACAAATACTGCCTAATTGTGGTCACTTATTTTGTGCATCTTGCCAGGACCCGAGGGGACGAATGTGAAAAACAAATGCTGGAAACTTCCCAGCATGATCGCGCCCAGTAGGTCAGACCTACTAGTTTGATTGATTGTCTTCTCTGATGATCCAAGGGAGGGCAACAACATAGCAGGTGTAGCCATGATATGTTTTGGAAAGAAGAAAGCCTGCAAGCTCTCTTGCCTCTGAGAGTTGCCCAGGAGCGGTTAAAATGTTTAATTGGCAGAACTAGCGATCCCATGTAAAAATCTGTCTACTAGTTTCCGCATTTATAACTTCCAGTAGATATGCCTGTGGAGTCCCGACAAGGTAGGAATCGTTTAGCTCCTCTGCCACTGATGAATTGTGAGGGTCAACAGATCTTGGTTTCTCGAGGTCGCCTTAAGTTGCCGATTGATAAAAAAATGTCCAGGTGGTAAATGGAACATTTCCCACCTGGGGGATAGAGTCTTCCATCCGGAATATCTTGACTGCATTATTTACATGGACATACCAAGGATTGCCAGGAGTTAAAAAAATAAATTTTAGGTGATTTTGTAGTGATTGTGTGTCCGCCATCCTGACCCTAATATAGTACTTCAGCATGGTCACTTGGAAATCTAGAGCCTGAGACACCAAACACAGTTTCAGCCTTAGCCTGGAGTGGCAAACAAAACAAGGTTGTTGAAAGATTCTCTTGTATGCCCTACAGTGGGCTTGGTCCAAGGCTACCATAAAGGTTACTGGTTACGCAAAGTTGCCATCCTGCAGGGCAGGGAGAAATTGTCGCCTTCATTACACTTAATATTGGGGCTGCTGATGCACTCCTTTATATTCAATTTAATTTACCAGGCACATATGTAATAGCGGTGCCCTTTTTTTAATTGCATTTTTTCTGTGCCACTGCAGCACTATTTTCAATGAAACACCTAATATTCCTGCACCTTCTGAATATCAGGACCTTTGTTTTTTTCCTTGTTAACTTAAAGCTGGTTAGCCATGTTGGAAGTGTTCAGGGCATTCTTCACCCACTGTAAACAGGCCGTTGTGTGATCCATGATTCCTATATCGTCAGTATATTGTATTATTTGAAACTTGACAGGCCCTAGGCTCAGCAGGGCCAGGACCCTGGGCTCTAGACTTTTCCCTAAATCGGCTGTATACAAAGTGAAGAGTAGGGGGCCAGAACACACCCCTGCTTTATGCCCGATTTGTTTTAATTTTCTGGGTAATTGAGCAGGGGTCTGTTGTCACACGGATCCATGTTTCTGAATACAATGAGATGATGGCACCTAGCAGCTTTGTTAGTATACCAAATGCATCCAGGTTCCTCCATAGGGTTGCCCTGTCCACCCTCTCTATTGCCGCACTGTAATCAACAAAGCAGCAAAATAACGGTAAACTGCTATGTTTGGCGGCCTAGCACCCCAGAAAGGACAATGCTTGTCCATAGTTGATGCCCCGACTCTAAAGCCAGAGTGAAAGAACGGTAGGGTCTGTTGCTGGTGGGACCATGCCTACAGTTGATTCATCAGGGGGCGAGCATATATAACGGCCTCCACATCAAGAAGTGCGACTAAGCGATAGTTTAAAGATACTGACCAGTCCCCCTTTTTGTATATTGGGCAGAGGATTGAGCTTCTCCACATGTCAGGAACTGTTGCCACTTGCAACACACTGTTGAAGAGTGGGGTCAGCCTCCTTGCCCAGTTGTCCCGGCAGCTTTAAACAGGGATGCTGGTAGACCTTTGGGGTCCTGTCCTTCCTTATGAGCTTGATGATTCTTTCGACCTTCCTAGGGCTTGTGTGTTCAAGTCATGCATGTTCAAGATTGTCAGATGAGGCGGTCAACTCTGGCCCAAAGGTTGCTCTGTTCTTCTCTCCTATTGCTTGTTCCCATCTGGCTACATCTGTGTGGGGAGTTTTCTTGCCCGTCTTCTCCCTCCACTGACTGATCACAAATGGGGTGGCCAAGTTGTCAGTATATAAATTTGTAGCATGGCAGACCCAAGCTGCTTCTGCGACCCCATTCTCCCTTGAATCATTGAGGCCCTTTAATTTGTTCATGTGCTTCCAAAAGCCTGTATGTTTAGGATCTTTCAACAATTGAAGTAGGGTTTCCAATTCCTTTTGGTCTCTTGCCCCCTTGTGTTCCCAATTTATTTTCTTGAGGATTCTTCTCTTATGTTTGATATCTGCCACAGTGTCAGTTGTAGGTTTTTGTTGATTAACCAATATGCTGTACAAAGGGCCCTTCTTGCTGTAATGAGGGTTTTGATGCATTGCTGATCCTGCCTCCTGGCCCACTGGGTTTTGTCCAGTTGGTTCTGTTTACATCACCTTTCAAGAGGGTATTGAAAGCCTTCACAATCTTTTCCCACCACTTGAAGATCAGTTCCTGCTGCCTTTAGTTTATTATGGGGGCCTGGTTGTTTAGCCAAGTTGAAACGCTGAATACTCCCGCCTCCATTTTATTCTTTTGACTAGATTTGCTTTCTCCTCACCTGTTGAAGTGTCCACAGGTGTACTAATCACAGGGAGTTGTAGCTGAAAATTCATGGTACATTTTAGGGAATTGTGATAGCTGTCCAGCCGAAAGTGATTTCAAAATGTGTCAGTAGCGAAGCCAGCTGCTTAGAGAGGGAGACATAATCGATGGTTGAGCGTCCTTTGAAGGTTGGGGGAAATGAGTGATCCTTCTCTTTTACGAGCATCTCCCATTGTTCTGATACCAATCTATAAGTTGACAGAAATTCCTGTATGATTTGCCTCCCTCTCTCCCGGGGGACGGATGGCCAAAAATGCCTTTTCGCCTGCTGGTGTTAAGATCTCGTAAAAGCCTGACAAAAGTGAGAGGGCAAGCTCTCAGATTTCCTGGAAGAATAGGATGTTGCTTGTTTTCAGGTAGGCCAGAGCATGCCCACTCACTCTTATACTCCTGAGGCCTGCCACATTTAACAAGAGTATTGATAATAAACTGGTTAGTCCCAAAGATGGTAGAGCGAGGCTCCTGCAAGGCTAGTGTCTATATCCCAGTTTTTCTAATGGAGCGAGCACCGCCTCCCCATCTTGCTGTGTACAACTTTATGCGTGTCTGAGTGCACCTCCCTCTGATTGTGCGTGCAAATGATAGTTAGCACGCATGAGCACTATGAGTCTGAGACCCAGCCTCAGTTTCCCCCAGTTGCTCCCTTCAACACACTTGTAGTAGTTTCTCTGGAAGTTGAGGTTAGAAGGTTGTACAATATGTTGCTGGGGGCGGTGTATGTCCTCTGAGATTATGTGCCTTAATGCTGGGACATGACTAGATAGCCTTAGTAGGTTTCCTCTGTTGAGGGTGGTCTATTGGGCATGTAGGATGTATCGGGAGATGAACAGTAACTCTGAGCAATCCCGCCCCTCCTCTTCACTTGCTGAGTACAGAGACCACTATTGCATCTTTTTCTCTATTAACCGCGAGGTGTCCGCGAAAGGCGATCCACCCAAGTAAACGAAGCAATGGAAAAGGAACATCAGAAATATCAACACTGAGGAGCTAGAAATCTGCTGTTCAAAGGCCTGGTCTCCCCACTCAGAAACAAAGGATGTGCATGTCCTCACAGATTTCTATTGTGCTTCTATCTCCGGTGTCATAGACGCTATAGCCCCTTTACAACAAAAAAGGCCTCCTCCAAAAACTCCAAACAATGGCTCAATGACACCCTAAACTCTGAACGCCATATTTTAAGGGCAGCGGAAAGATCCTAGAGATCCATACCATCTACCGATCACCTAAACCACCTTAGAGCTGTCAGGAGCTCTTACAACAAAAAAATCAAGAGTGTAAAAGCTGACTTCTTCAGATCCTAACTTAATCGACCTGACTCTGGAAAAGGCACTACTACTTGCAACGATTTACCAGCCTTCTTTGTTAAAAAAACATCAAGCATCAATATTGATCTAGAATCAAAGAGGGCTCTTCTTCCAACTGCTAGGTGCACCGCACCACTTGACCACCAGGAGCTGCTCGTCCCCCCTAGCTCTAGACCCAAGAACAATGCCTCCTGGCACACCTTTACACTCCTCAGTGAAAGCAACAACTACAACTCTCTTCTTTTGATCAAACCATCCAGTCACTTCAATGACCCTCTACCACCTCCCATATTCAAATAAATAAAGGCGGCCATCATCCCTATTTGGGCAAAGATTGTTAATGCTTCACTATTTCAAGGAACGATACCCGGCTGTCTAAAAGTAGCGCAAGTATCCCCCTTCTAAAAAAACCTAAAGCAGACAGTTTTGATCTGAACAACTTCCGTCCTATTTTCAACATCCCGAAGCTGGCGAAACTCTTAGAAAGGTGTGTGCAATCTCAACTATGTTCTCACAATGAGAAATTTCAATTGTTGGATCAACATCAATCGGGCTTTCGGAGAGGCCACAGCACAGAATCGGCACTCACGCACATCTTGGGCAACATTTTAATATTGCTAGACCAAAATGAATCCTGCCTCCTGATTCTCCTTGACCTATCTTCTGCCTTCGACATGGTTAACCACAGCAAACTACTATCCATGCTAGAACACAGGATCGGACTATCAGGTTGGGTATTGCAATGGTTCACTTCCTTCCTCGACAAATGATCTCACAGAGACAAAGTGAATCAATCCCTATCTCAGCCATCTACATTGTCTATGGGGGGTTCCAACAAGGGTCCCCTGTTTCATCCATTCTATTACATTTATTCTTGAAACCATTAGCTAATGCCCTGAATGTCGCAAACATTCTTCTTTATATGTATGCGGATGACACTCAACTTTATCTGAAAGTCTCCTCCCCGGAAGACTGCATCTCACTCAATTCCATCCTGATGAACACTTAAAACTGACTCACTGAAAATTACCTCATGCTCAACACCTCCAAAACAGAGTTCCTTCTCATCGCGCCCCCCTAACCACGCCCCCAAGATTTACCTCTGGATGCAACATCTTTTAGCCTTCAATGGCTCCCCCCACATTGTCGAGTCTGCTATATCTCTAGGAATTACTCTAGGCAGGCACCTGAACGCGCAGAAGCATATCAGCAATGCTACCAAGAGAGCTAAACACCAGATGAGGTTACTAAGGAATCTCGAACCATTCCTTCCATAGGAAGATGTCAAATGGGCGATTCAAGCTCTAGTATTGCCAAGGTTACACTACGGTATTTCCACGCTCTGTGGTCTTCCCAAACTAACTTGGCCCCACTTAGGGCTCTATTAATGCCGCAGCCAGACAGATTAATGGTACAAAAAGTAATGATCACATATCACCAGCCTTAAAATCCTTAAACAGGCTACCTTTCGAAGCTAGAATACAACTAAAGATCACTTGCATGACTCAAAAAGCCCTGCACTTCTATCTGGCTCACAAATTAGAATTATCAGGGGGTGGCCATCTGTCTCGAAGTGCAAAATCACTGCTCCTGAAACCACAGTTTTTCCACAAAAAGAGAACAAGGAACAGAGCTTTCTCTGGCATGGCCCCTAAGATTTGAAAGAAGTGAAAAAAATCCTTATGCCGAAGGTCCTGCCCTAAAGAACTTGGCTCTTCTGCTTCAATACTGCCCTCTTTTCGGATGCTCCGTCTATTACATGGTGGTACTCCTGGGATTAACATTGTTAGCAGGCCATTACACATTTTTGTATTGTATTTATGGAATGTTCTTCTCCCATTCCTGATTGTTGTATATTTACATGGGTGTAATCCGGTGATGAACAGTGTTGATAGACTATGATCATACTGCTATTGGTTATATTGCCCGCTTGTCGTACTTTAATATTCGGGACCGCGTAGGGAACAGGGCCCTACCCCTGTCTATCTTGGTATTAGCTAACCGCAAATGGTAAATGCGGCATGTACGAGTGCTTTATATATCGTTCTAGCTATGAATGCACTGTATACACGTTATTTAGCTTCACTACGCGGGTTCCATTTTGGAAGCAGTGGCCATCTTGTCATTGCCCTCACATAGGCTATAATGGAGTAAATACGGGCCCCACAGTACATGGGCTTTCCCTCTGACTTCTCTGTGACCTGGGCAGCTGGCTCTGCTGCCCTGGGTCAAACCGGTCTCACGAGCTCCCCTTCCTCCGTCCACCTGTGATTAGCATCAGGGTTTGACCCGTCATAAAGTCCTTTCATTCTACACAATCCCCCGGCTAATCTCTTCCACACCTGCTTGTTCCTGCTTTATGACTTGTTTCCCAAAACAGGAGATGCTCATGTTTATTGGGGGGTCTATTTACATCAAACATGGGATCTGAACCTTACTGTGTAAATCATTGTGGGCTGGCCGAACTGGAATGTGGGATGGTCATCATGACTCTGCTTTTTCGTTTGTAATGTATACTTATAATGGCCATATCGTAAACTAAGGAATGTGTGCCTGGAGCATGATATTTTGTACTTAAGGAGAAGTCCGTTCCTATGATTTTCAGCAGTCTCCTGAGAACATACACGCTGTTGTACTTCTAGGATACCTGTCATTGGTCTGCAGCCAATAAACGAATCTTTGACTTCACCCAGAAGACTCTGTGTTTCTGTAGGTCCGGAACAGGGTGAACCCAGAAGTCATAGGGTGTGTGCCCCTGCACCGCTGGGACTAAAATACCCAGTACTTCAGTTTGGCGCCCAACTCGGGACGATTTCAGCGGTACCAGTCCAAGCCAGAGGTTCGTGAGGAGCTTCGTGTGGAAATTCCGGAGGAAGGCCGCCACTTCATCGACCCCTGCATGTCGACGTGGTCCGAAAGTCTTTTCTGCGAGGTTCTCCGCGTCCCGACGGCTACGAAGGACTGCTGCCCTGATTAATCGACCTGTTTTGGACCCTTGACGAGTTTTGAGAGAGCGAAACAATCGAGAGAGTCTTCTGGTGACACCATCGATCAGCAATATTCAGTTAAGTATAAGTGGAGCGTCTCCTATTTGTTTTTGGTATCCTTCGGGATCGTTTGACTTGGTAAATTGGTACTTTGGAGTTTGCAAACGCCAAAACCAGAGGACTCGTGTATTCACGAGGCTATCGTAATCGATAATCCTTTGACGTTTGGATCTAGACTAGTGAGCGAAGATGCCTGGTTCTGGAATATTTGGTAGATTATTCTGTTTGGGTTGTGGAAAAGATTTTCAGCTAGAGGAATCATGTCCGGTTCCTCCGGTTGGAACTCTAACTTATGAGCTCTATGTAAAACATGGCGTAGGCCCCATTGCATATAACGAAGTGTGGATCCACTACACCAGGAAAGATGGTGTTTTAAAATGGCCCCAAAATGGTAGTTTTGATACCGATATTTTAGATAATTTGGAAATTAAATTGTTTAAGAAGAAAGCCCGGCCGGCGATGTTTGACTCTTTCCGCTTATGGCGAAAGGAAGCCAAACAGAAGGAAATTAAGTTAGCGAAAAAGAATAAGAGAGAGAAAGGTATGACAGTAATGCAAGCAGCTGTACAATTTAAAGACAATGAAGAGGAGCAAATGAATGAGCAATTGCACAGGCAGCGTAAGTTAGGAATTGACAAATGTTACCCAGCTTTGCCACATTCTAAGCAGAGTGAGTCGGAAGAAAAGGAGAAAGATCCCCTGATGTCACATTTATTGAGTTTGCCACCCCCGTATGCTCAAACTGCCACGGCGCCTCCCCAGCTTGTAAATATGCCACCTCCAGTGCATATACTGCAAGCCTTGCCGCAACCGCCAGTTGCTTTGCAGCCAGTTCCTATTCCTGTAGCGCAGCCCTCTCAAGCGCCGCCAGTTGTGCTTCCCACTGCCCCCGCACTTCCTGCGACTTTGCCTAATCCAGTAACTGCCTCCCCTAACACTCTTCCTTCCACCACTCCAGTACCAGTCTCTACATCCTCTTTTCTTCCCTCTGTTTTTCCTCCTGTTCTCGCCTCAACTTCTCCTTCAGCGCGACAGCGCTTAGCTAACGTGGTTACTACATTAATGTCTCCTCTCTTTGGGTCATCTGGTGCAACTCCTGGTTTACAGCGTAAGCAGTTGCGCAGCCAATTGCCTAACCCCGATGAGAAAAAGGTAATAGATCACATGGCGCGTAGATGGATCGTTTTCCCTTCACTGTATGATGTGGAATCAGTTGTCAATACTTTCCATCAATGGGATGTCCCTAAACAGAGATATGTGTTCGAGAAAATGTGCGAAATTCTCTGTGAAGAATTGGAGGATAGTGGTGAAAATCCGAACCCGCAGGAGTTGTGTAGAGTGAGGTTCGATTTTGGAACTGGTATAATTGTGGACCGCGAAGTAGATAAAGCAGTTGCGGTTGTATTGTCCTTTAGGAATGACGATTGCCAACAGTCATTGTTTGAACAAGAGGTCCTTGTGGGGAAAAAGGCAAAAGCGCGACAATACCCTATGAGAGAAGTTCCCCCGGTATGGAAGGAAGCGGTTGCAGCTGTCGGTGGTAACCCCGCTGTGGCAGCGCATTTCCAGCGTGTTTGGGTGCATGTTCCATGGAAGCGCTCTGAGGTGTTAGCGCTTAAGCAGTCCTTGCCTGATCCCCGTAAAAACCCAGCAGGTTATTATAAAGAGTTGTCACAGACGGCAGGGTCATGCATTATGAATCTGGCCGATATAGACATGTTGTTTGGCAATGTTGTTCCACAGCCTCTATGGGGATCAATTCGTAATGTAGATCACAATGCAGAACTAGGGGATACATGGGCTAACATTGTTGCTGCTGATGCTAGACAAACGGGTGGTGCGAAACCAGAACCTTTAGTAGCTGAATTGCCTGGTAGAATCATCACGTATATGAAGACAATAATGCCTGCGATGCGCGTAAATTGGGACAAGTTATCCGCATGCAAGCAGAAGAAAGATGAGACAGTGTCAGACTTCTTTACTAGGTTTGAAGAAACGTTTATTGACCACAGTGGGCAGGACATGAGTACTGAGGGCGGCCAACGGTTGTTTGTGGACAAGTTTGTGCAGAATTTACTTCCTGACTTGTGTAAAAAGCTAAAAGATTCGGAAAGTTCTTGGGCTGTTTCTTCTTCCGCGCAAATACTGGCTACTGCACAGTATTATGAAAATAGAGATAAAGACGAGAAAGATAGAACGGAGAAGAAAACGAAGGAACTAAAGACAAAGGTCCTTTTACAGCAGGCCTATCCGCCACGTGGAGGTCAGAATAATTATAGGCAACCCCAAGGTGTCTATCACCAACCCCAACAGTTTCAGAACAATCAGCAAATAAATGGGTATTATCAACCACGTGTCCCTGTAGGTCCCAACCAATGTTCATACTGTAAAGAGGAAGGTCATTTTAAATACAGTTGCCCTAAATTAATGCAGCGGAACGGTAATATGTATGGCGCAAGAGGTAGGGGTGGTCAGCAAGCTCTTAGAGGCAGAGGGCCCCGGAAATGCTCCCCAGAACGCGCGTCCTCTGCCGCCTCAAAGTACCATTAATAGCTTTGATCAGCAAGCTAACGCGACTAGTAATACGGCCCAGTATTATAATAATGATTATTATGCAGAGGACGGTGATGCAGAGAATAATGATTACTAGGACAGCCATAGACAGAGAGAGGGAGTTGTTTCAGTGCCAGTGGATCAGAGTGGACCGTATGTTGAGGTGACGACAGCAAATGTAACGGAGCCTTTTCTGCTAGACACTGGTGCTGCAAAGAGTTCAATCATGCATTCAAAACTCCCTGGCGCACCTTTGTCTGGCGATATAAATGTTTCAGTAGGTTTTTCTGGCGCCCCGGTTAGGAACCCGATTTCCAGTCCTATGTCACTTTCTGTTGGACCTTGCGAGCTGAGAGCACCCTTGATTCTGACAACAGGTTGTGGTGAGAATTTGCTGGGATTAGATTTGTTGAAAAGATTGCACGCTACACTGTACTGTTCTCCTTCAGGAGTACAACTTACATTAGGTAAGAAAGTGATTTCCCCAATGTATTTGTCTAAAGACACGATGCCACCTGAATTGTCATCCCTTCCGGATGCCCTTTGGGCTACTGGTCCCAATGATGTGGGCCTCTTGGAGATACCGCCATATGTGGTGACTTTAAAGGCTAATGTCAGACTGCCACGTATTCCCCAGTACAAGATCTCTAATGAAGGGCAGAAAGCATTGTTAGACATTGTCAGCGACTTAATTAATAAGGGTGTGATTGAAGAGACAAGAGGCAACGTTTGCAATAGTCCGATTTTACCTGTCTTAAAACGAACGGACCCTTCACAGCCACCTGTTTACAGATTTGTGATTGATCTTAGAGAGGTTAATAAGATTGTTGTGCCACAGTTTCCGGTTGTCCCCGATATAACTGCCTTGTTAACAATGATTCCAGCCTCTGCTGCATGGTTTTCAGTAATCGATTTAAAGAATGCTTTCTTTAGTATCCCAATTGCAGAAGAGAGCAGAGATATTTTTGGGTTTAGTCTGGGAGGCCGAAGCTTCCGCTTCAAACGCGCTCCCCAGGGCTACTGTGAGAGTCCATCCATATACAGTCAGGCTTTGAAAGCGCAGCTTGATGCACTTGTTTTACCTAGTGGCGCTATCCTGATTCAGTACGTGGACGATTTACTGATCGCCGCGGATACTGAGAACATCTGTAAAGAAGCCACACTGTCACTGTTGCGCCATTTATCCGCATTCCATCACAAGGTGTCTCTCTCTAAGCTGCAATATTGTCGACAAGAAGTGACCTACTTAGGTCATCTCATATCGAAGGAGGGAAGGAAACTGACCCCAGAAAGAATCCAAGCCATTGCACAGTTGAGTGTGCCGAAAACACAGAGAGAAGTGCGTGCTTTCTTGGGCATCACTTCATACTGTAGGCATTGGATCCCTAGTTTTTCTTTGTTGGCAAAACCTTTGTTAGCCTTAACATGCAAAGACACACCGAATCCTATCCCATGGTCTGAAGAGTGCCAGAAAAGTTTTCTGGAATTGCGTAATGCATTATGTTCAGCACCTGTGTTGGGTACTCCTGACTACAGCAAACCTTTTACATTGTATGTTCACGAGAAAGATGGATGTGCGTTGTCAGTGTTAACACAGCCTTTTGGCGACAGACCGCGCCCATGCGCATATTTTTCATCTACCTTGGACCCTGTAGCGAGGGCATTGCCAAGCTGTCTGAGAGCGACAGCTGCTGCAGCGATGTCTATCCGACAATCTGCTGGTTTGGTAATGGACAACACATTGATTGTTATGGTTCCACACGCTGTAGACACATTATTAAATAGAACTAAGACACAACACTTGACTAGTGCACGATTATCGGGCTACGAACTTACACTGTTGGCTAATCACATACACATAAAGAGATGCAATACGCTGAATCCAGCTACATTGTTGCCAATTCCAGCAGACTCAGATGAGATTGAGCAGCATGACTGTCTGTTCAGAACAGAAGAAGAGACGAAAGGGAGAGTAGATCTGAAAGATACTCCCCTGACTGAGTGTGATGGCACTTTATGGGTAGATGGGTCCTGTTTCAAGCTCCCTAATGGTGACACGACTGCTGCATATGCTATCACGACTTTGCACACAGTCGTGGAAACTGCACGAGTGCCACATAATTCGGCCCAAGCAGCAGAATTAATCGCCCTCACGAGAGCATGTGTGTTGTCTGAAGGAATGAGAGTAAATATATACACAGATAGCCAGTACGCCTTTGGCGTGGCTCATAATTTTGGGCGTTTGTGGAAGGAGCGTGGGTTCCTGACGTCGCATGGAGCTAAAATTCAGAATGGCAAGTTGGTGAATGATCTCCTTGAGTCACTGACCCTACCATTGCAAGTTGCGATCATGAAATGCAGTGCGCACAGGAAAGTCACAGATGATGTTGGACGTGGGAATGCGTTTGCTGATGAGACCGCGAGAGAAACAGCACAGAATGTGAAGACTAGAATGTATGTTGCAGGCCCCGCAAGATGGGTTAATGATGTGGGAATGTGTGAAAACACAATAGAGAGTGTGAAGTCGCTTCAAGCTGAAGCCACAGAGGAAGAGTTAAGCAAGTGGAGAGAAAGTATGGGTAAGTTGGATGAGAATGGTTGTTGGATTGATCTGACAGAACATAAGCGATGGTTATTGCCTGATGCATATGTGCTTCCAGTGGTTACTATGGCACATGGAATGGCACACATCAGTACGAAAGGTATATGCAAGTTGTTGGCCCCAGTATGGCAGAATGCTGGGATTCCCAAGTGTGCAGAGAATGTGGTCAAGAATTGCATAGTATGCTTGAAGTACAACCCTGGTAGGGGAACCCCAACTCCGGCTGGTCACTTTGCACCCCCATCATGTCCATTTGAAGTTTTGCAGCTGGACTTTATTCACATGGAAAGATGCAACAACCTGAAATATGTACTGGTGGTTGTTTGTGCTTTCTCAAAATGGATTGAGGCTTATCCTCTAAAAGATAACACTGCCCTATCCACAGCCAAAGCCCTTGTGAAAGAGTTTTTCCCTAGGTTTGGGATGCCAAGAATGGTGTGGTGTGATAATGGAAGTGAGTTTGTGGGTAAAGTGATGAAGAATGTATGTGAAGGGCTAGGGATAAAGCAGAAGTTCCACGCTGCAAATCACCCCCAATCAGCTGGATTAGTAGAACGCTACAATGGAGCCTTAAAGCTCAAGCTGGCCAAAATCCAGGCGAGCACCGGTCTTAAATGGCCTGACGCTCTGCCTTTAGCACTCCTGTCCACCAGAATGACCATACACTCACGAGTGGGACTTAGCCCTTATGAGGTCGTCTTTGGCCGCCCGGCTAATGTAGAGGGCGTGCCAAGACCGGCGAAATTTAGTGAAATAGAGCATCCAGTACTGCTCGACTACCTGTATGATTTGACTGTTAAACTGCGTGTTTTGCACCAACAGGTACATGATACTCTTCCCCAAGCCTCTGAACCTCCTGGACACCCTATCAACCCTGGTACGTGGGTGCTAATCCGAAACTTCCAGCGCAAGAGCAACGACGAGCCTCGCTGGATCGGCCCTCATCTTGTTCTTCTTTCAACAAGATCAGCAGTGCGAGTGAAAGGGAAGAAGCACTGGATTCATGGTACCCACTGCAAAGTAGTCCCCTTGCCTCTGCCATATGACCAGTGGGTCAAGGAGGGTATCGCCGACTCAGAGACAGACATTGTACCTCGCTTTGTACCATTCAGTGACGCACGCTTAAGAGGCGCAGTTTCAGACCAAGAGAGTGACAATATTCTGCAGGAAGCTGTGCCACCATCAAATCGACTGGACACCACTGAGCCTGAACTTTTGTTTCAAGACCAAACAGCACCTGGCCGTCTCCGCTATAATTTGAGACCTAGGCCCATGGACAAATAAAGATTCCCTCATTATTTCCCTTTTGACATTTTTGCTCTCCCATCTGAAGGACTTTCTTGATTTTTGTTTTTCGAACCACCATCCGGGTTCTGCCGCAGGGTCGCGGTGCCAAGACTTTGGGGTACAGGCCGAAGACGCTAGGTCGACGGTTCTGGTTGGTCTAGGGCGTTTCCCTGGACTGACAGGCGTACTCTTTAGCAGAAGAAACTCATCCACCGCGAGCGGCCCGAGTAGAGGATGGAGTTTTTTAAGATGGAGAGACCGATTGAGGAAATGAACTTTTACGCAAGGATGTGCAGAATTGTAAAAAGTAAATGCTTTGTCTTTTTGTGCCTTTTTACACTGTGTAGTATCATAATGTTTATTGTAGGCTTTGTGTTTTTCTCCGCTCAAAAGCCCATTGAGCCCACTCAACAGCCTATATCTCTTTCTACTGCCTCCTCTCACTCTTTTCACCCTCTGCCTGAGCACGAACAGACCAGACGATCAGAGTTCGTAAATAACTCGTTTATCCAGCTCTTGCACCAGCACCAACTAGTAATGAATACGACCAATTGCTGGGTGTGTGGGTTAATGCCCCATACCATTAACAAGGGTATTCCCTACCTGGTGCTGCCGTACAGTTACAATGGATCGTCATGGGCATTCCAAACCATGTTTCTCTATGCTCTAGATACATACTCCCCTCGCCAACCGCGTTCCATCAGACCTATCACCAATAATAAGGCTTTGATGAAAGGAGTTGCCGATATGAGTAGGGATATCGATGCATACTCATCCATTCCCAAAGAAGAGTTGAGACCTTATGTAGGATGGAACGCGACGGGGTATAGTATTAGTCTGGGTGAAAGACAGCGAAAAATCTCGTCTCCAATCTGGGTCGTACCCCACATGGGTCGGTTCTGCTTACAGGGTAATGCGTTTTTGGCTGCTAAGGGCACATATTTTATCTGTCATGACCGAGCATATACATGGCTGCCCCCTGATTTCTCGGGCACATGTTATATTGCGAACTTGCTACCGCCGACATTTACTGCTGCCTCTGACTATCACAAGACCAGAGTTGTGAGAGGTGTGATTAGTAAGGAGGACACTGCCGGTCAGGAAGCAGGAGACTTCTTCTTGGGTTTCCTGCCGTTTTGGGGACCTATGGTCAATAGTAGGAACCTGAGACAGCTGACCCGTGTAGTTGAATCCACTGTCAATGTAACGGCTGGTGCCCTTAGTAATCTGACAGCTGAGCTCCAAGCGGATCGCCTTATGACTCTGCAGAACCGCATGGTTCTAGACGTTATTCTTGCAGACCGCGGTGGTGTATGCAAGGTCATCCAATCCAGTTGCTGCATTTTCATACCAGATAATGCTCCAACAGTGTATCAAGCCATCTCCAAACTCCATAAAATATCTGAAGCCATACACGTGGATAAGGGAGATTGGTCACTAGTGGGGTGGTTCTGGGAATTGATATCTGCCTGGGGTTGGAAAGTTCTAATGGTCGTTGGAGTGATCTTAGCCATTCTTTTCCTGTTCTGTCTGTGTATACAGTGTGCTCCAGCGATATGTGGTCTCTGTGCTACCTTATGTGTAAGGAAACCTGTATCGAGGGACGAGCTAAGTAATAGGATGATGCTACAGCAACATCTCCATGACTTCGTGAACATTGACCTAGACTCGGATTAAGATGAGTATAGTGATTGCCTATGTAAGGGCAAAAGGAGGGTCTGTCGTACTTTAATATTCGGGACCGCGTAGGGAACAGGGCCCTACCCCTGTCTATCTTGGTATTAGCTAACCGCAAATGGTAAATGCGGCATGTACGAGTGCTTTATATATCGTTCTAGCTATGAATGCACTGTATACACGTTATTTAGCTTCACTACGCGGGTTCCATTTTGGAAGCAGTGGCCATCTTGTCATTGCCCTCACATAGGCTATAATGGAGTAAATACGGGCCCCACAGTACATGGGCTTTCCCTCTGACTTCTCTGTGACCTGGGCAGCTGGCTCTGCTGCCCTGGGTCAAACCGGTCTCACGAGCTCCCCTTCCTCCGTCCACCTGTGATTAGCATCAGGGTTTGACCCGTCATAAAGTCCTTTCATTCTACACAATCCCCCGGCTAATCTCTTCCACACCTGCTTGTTCCTGCTTTATGACTTGTTTCCCAAAACAGGAGATGCTCATGTTTATTGGGGGGTCTATTTACATCAAACATGGGATCTGAACCTTACTGTGTAAATCATTGTGGGCTGGCCGAACTGGAATGTGGGATGGTCATCATGACTCTGCTTTTTCGTTTGTAATGTATACTTATAATGGCCATATCGTAAACCAAGGAATGTGTGCCTGGAGCATGATATTTTGTACTTAAGGAGAAGTCCGTTCCTATGATTTTCAGCAGTCTCCTGAGAACATACACGCTGTTGTACTTCTAGGATACCTGTCATTGGTCTGCAGCCAATAAACGAATCTTTGACTTCACCCAGAAGACTCTGTGTTTCTGTAGGTCCGGAACAGGGTGAACCCAGAAGTCATAGGGTGTGTGCCCCTGCACCGCTGGGACTAAAATACCCAGTACTTCACGCTCCTCTCCCATTACCGAATCCATCCGACTTTGATTGTTTAAGCACTCTGAATCGAGCTGATGTCATGCTCGCATTTTGAACCTATTTGTAATGATTGCTCTTGTCCCACTTTTATATCCTTCCTACCCTAACTATGAAGCGCTCTGATACCCACCAGGGTCATGGATGTTCAAGCTTTATAAATATTTATCAATTAAAACATTTTTAAAAAGGGCTGCTGGGCTTTGGTCTGAGCAGCAAAGTGACCTGTTCTGGTGTGCCCATGGTGAACTGGATCATCTGTCTGAGTGAGGCTACTGCGTACAAACCACTGTGTCGGACCATTGAGAGCCTCCCTTCTGCTAGAAATCAGTTGCTGCCCTGGGTTCTCTATGGGCTGTGCTGCTCTCTCACTGCCTGAAAATGGATGATCTGTTATGCTACTGGCATTCAGGGGACATGTAGCTGGTTCTGTCTGGCAACCAGCTAACATGACTTCCCAAGGATTCCAGTCAGATTGTGTGTGTTGGTCCGAGAGTTCTTTCTGAGTTCCTGGATGTCCTACAGTAGTTACAGCTTCCCTGCTAACTATAGCGGGTAAGGGTGCTTATCCAACTGATATCCCCATCGTGTGAGCTGGGGATGGTGCAGCACTCAGCGCTTAGGGCTGGGGGCTGTGCTTTAGGCATAGATGGAGTCAGAAAGATAGGATATAGTTTGACTGGATTTGTGCCCTCCTCTTCCTCTGGCGTTTTGTTAATTTTGTACATTATTGAGGATCTTCTTAAGAGGCATTGCTTCTTAGATTGATTCTTTAGCTTTTTTTTTGCCCTTTTTGATAGGTTGATGTTGATGTTGCTTGGGAGGCCTTTGATAGGGTATTGCCAGAGTCTGAGTTTGCACTCTCTATTTCAATCAGGTCTCCGCATAGGGAAGCCCTTACATACTCTCGATGTTGATTTGACAGGTTGAAATCATCTTATTTTGCTTGATGCTGTGATTGCAAGAGATGTCTGAGATTGGGTAGCTGTTGAAAAATCTGTTCCATGAGTGCTTGAGCTATGGGCCTCATGGGAAGGAGAGATTGGTGTCACAGCGTGGGGCCCTATTCCTATTGTAGAGGCCTTAACTGCTTCCAACAATGCTTACAGGACCTCTGGTAAGGAGCTCAATTTATCAATAATTGGGGAACACGGGCACAGTTTATCCTCCTTGAGTGATTTTAATTGGAGCTCCAGATGGTTTAGCTGAGACCCAGATTGTACTAGATGAGTAGCCAGTGACTTTATCAAGTCCAGTTGTAGCTCCATCTTATTAGACTGCCAAAGAAGAGCTCTCGCAATGGTGTCCTGTGAGGCTCTTTTTGCCACCAGATCTTGAGCACTGGATGTGGACGATCTCCTGGGGGGTGGCCCGGAGCCTTTATCTCCCATTACCCTCTATACTGATGGGGTTTGGCTGAGTGTTTTGTCTATCTGTGCTGGAATGTTATTGAGGAAATGGTCCTACAGAAACCCCAGTTCCTGGTCCGTAAAACTCTTCTTTTCTATTGTCATAGGAGAGCTGTTTAAATGTGGTGGAAACCCATTGGTTTGCTCTGTGCTGGGCGGCAAACTCACCCACTCAGGGGTCCACTCTAAATCACAAATGACTTGGGCAGCGACCCTCATTCATTTTGGTTTCAGGTCAGACTCTAGTGATCATTTGAAGACAGACGGTGGTAAGGGAGGCGTATGGGTTTTCTTTGTGTTTATACTGTCATGCTCTTTATGTGAAGCTGGGGTTGGTGTAGACAGTTGAAATGATGATTCTCTAATTTGTTCTGTTGAGTGGTCGCTTCTTTTAGGCTGGGACAGGAGAGACATCTTTGTATTCTAAACTCCCCTATAAATTCTACTTCAGGGTCAGAAAGTTTCTTTTCCTATGAGAGGGCTACTGACCAGGCTGCTCGATAGTCTTCCTGAGTACCCCGTGCTGCTGGGGTCTTTGCGTGGACCTCCCCCATCTTGAGGTCCCTCTTGAGCACTCTCTGGGACCAATTCTATGGCTTTATGAAGGAATCATCTTATTGAATTTCTTGTAGCAGGAAGCTCCTGAGGTGGTGGGGGACTGCATCTCCCACTTGCCTCCTTCTGGACACTGATTAAGAGGGCACGTGGTGAGTGTGAATGGCCCCCAAGGTTCCATTGCAGTGACAGGTTGTCCACCAGCCTGTTTCTGCGAGTCTAGTATTTCTGTTTCGGCATCTTTTCTACTTGATCTGACTTCAGTATGGTTGCCACTATTACTTGTCTGGGGCTCCTCCTAGTTGTTACACTGTTGTGGAGGGGCACGAGCACGCAGCTGAAAATCTTAATTCGCAGCTGTTCGATTTACAGGTTAGGTAGACGTGGTGGCTTTCGTAAGCCACCACACCTCCTGGCTGTTGCTCTGCGATGGAGGGGCACAAGCACGCAACTGATGGCTTGTAATCTGGATCCGTTAGTCCCTTAGTAGTTTATATGGTCCTAATTGCTGGGCTGCACCCAGTCCTATGTGCTGCCTATTTTATTTATTTTATTTTATTTTGAGTTTTATAGAGCGCAAACTTGACCCGTTAGGGTATCAGAGCGCTTTACAGGAATCAAGAAATAGTATACAAAAGACTTGGAGGGGGAGAGAGGCTGGATACAAAAGCATAAAAAGGGACAAAATACGAATTATATTTTCATTAACGAGAAAATGAAGGTCCCCAGGTATTTGTAGGGGTGCCCGGAGGTGCTGGGAGGATATTGTCCGTGTAATCCAGGGGATGCATTAGAGCAGAATTAGAGCAAGGCCTCTGTGTGAAGTAGAGGCACAGTTTAGGTGATGAATTTGCCCATTAGGAAGGGTTTGGCCTCCTTTTTGAAGCGAGCCAGAGAAGGGATTCTTCTAAAATAGGGCAGGAGTGAGTTCCATATTCTTGGTGCGGCCCCTGAGAATGCCCGATTGTAAGTTTTCTTTTTCCAAAAACGTGCCGGTTGGAGCAAGAGGTCTCTGGAGGACCGCAAGTTTCTGGTCCCTCCAGAGATCACGAGTTTCTGGGCAAGATATGCAGGGGAGTTTGAGTATAATGCCTTGTGCGTGATACATGGCATTTTGAGTTGGATTCTGGCCTGAAGAGGAAGCCAGTTCAGAGCTTTTAGATGAGGAGAAATGTGATCGAACTTCCTTGAGCCTGTTAGTATCCTTGCGGACGCGTTAAGACAGGCTTTTAAAGGTGCCAGGCTGCTCTTGGGTAAACCCGAGAGGGTAGAACAGCCATTTTCCAGTCCAGAGATGATTAGTGCTTGAACTGCCATTTTTAGGTCGGGAGTACCCAAGAAGGGTTTCAGTTTCCATTGATAGCTCAGGTGGAATCTGGCTGATTTGGCCATCGAATTGATGTGGTCTCGCATGTTCAAGTTGTAGTCCAGGGTAATTCCAAGGGATTTGGCAGAGTCCACAATGGTCGGAGGGCAGTTTAGGGCTGTGATGGCCTTAATCCATACCTGAGTGTCAGGGTTGGTTTTGGGTGGGGAAATTAGAAGAAATTCTGTCTTCTTTTTGTTAAGTTTGAGTTGATTGGAAGAGAGCCATTGCACAGTCAATTTCAAGGCTTTGTTCATGGAGAGAATCTCCTCGAGAAAGGAGATCTTGATGTAGATCTGGGTATCGTCAGCGTACATGTGGTATGATATATTTGCGGTGTGTAGTACTTCGGCAAGCGGTTATAGGTAAAGGTTGAAGAGGGTGGGGGACAAGGTTGATCCTTGGGGGACTTCAACCGTAACCGGGGAGGGAGAAGACGGGTTACTGTTAATTAGGAATCTCTGTGATCGGTTGTGGAGGAAGGACCTAAACCATTCAAGAACAGAGCGATCCATTCCCATACTGAGTTTGAGGCATTCAAGTAGTTTCTCATGGTTGACCGTGTTGAAGGCCGAGGACAGATCTAGGAGGATTAGGAGACAGGTTTTGCCTTGGTCAAGGGCTTGGAGGGCATTATCCTCGATATGGAGAATTGTGGTTTCAGTGCTATGCCCTGGCCTGAAACCAGATTGGAAATCATCTAGTAGGTGGAAGTTGGTGATGTGTTGGCTCAGCTGCTGTTGCACACATTTCTCCAGAACTTTAGCTAAAAGTGGGATGTGCGAAATAGATCTGAAGTTGTCAGGAGAGGCAGGATCCAGCGACTTTTTTTTCAAAATGGGGAGGACTTGGCCAGCTTTCAGAGAGTCGGGTATGGATCCCTGAAGCAGGGAGGCGTTGATTATTGTAGTCCAGCTTCGAATGATGGATTGGGAGGCAGCAGCTAGGCAGTTGGAGGGGAGTGGGTCATTAAAGTGGTTGTTCGGCTTTAAGGTGGAGAGGATTTTCGAGACGAAGTGTTCGTCGTAGATTTTGAAGTCGGTCCAGTGTGCTTGGTTTTTTGGTGAAGCCTGGGGAGGTAGCACAGAGGGAGGATGTCGATCAGTAAGGGATTGGGAGTAATTAGCGGATCTAATTTCGTTTCCTAAAGATGTGATTTTGTCAGCGAAAAAGGAGGAGAATTCGTCAGATGAAATTAGTGACTTGATTGGTGTTTGACCAGTTCGAAAAGTTTGAGGGGTCTGTTTTTGGCGTTCCCCAGTTCAGATCTAAAGAATTATTTTTTTGAGTTGAGGATGTTTCTGTTGTAGGCATTTCTGGACTGGTGGAGAAGTTTTAAATGAGCGGCTGAGGGGTGCTGTCTCCAGATTTTTTCTGACTGCCGTAGGGATCTCCTCTTGCTATTGAGGGATCCATTGAACCAGGGGTTTCTGTCTATGATTTGGGTTCTTTTTAGTTTCAGTGGGGCAAGGTCATCAAGAATGTTAGTTATAGTCCCAGAGTAATGATCATTGAGGTCATTGACCATTGTGATATGGGGGGGGGGTAGGTCAGACTGGCAATGGGCTGCCAGTTCCCTAGGGCCAAGGTTCTTGGTGTCTCTAACCCAGCGTTTAGGAATCACCTGTTGTGGAGCTCTTGTTTTGAGGGTCCCAGGTAGTAGGAAAGTGATAGCGTGCTGGTCAGACCAATCACAAGGGACTATAGCAATAAGCTTGACTGTTGATTTCTTGGCGATGATCCAGTCTAGAATGGACTAGATGAACAATGAACAATGTCACTAAGGCTTTATGTTGATTAAGTTATCTTAATATACTGTTATTACTTTTGATAGGTCCCAGCACAAACCCATACTAAGACTCTTGGTTCTGTTCGCCCTGAGGAAGGTGGCACCAACATTTCGGTGCATTCACCGAAACGCGCGTCGGCGTCTACATGTGGCCCACCCAAGCCCTAATTCCTCAAATTTGAACATGTGTCACTTAACACGATATTGAATATTCATATGATTTTGTGTACATATTGAGTTTTGTTCATAAATTGAATATTCTTTGGGTTATTTACACCTTTTATATGTGAATGTGTGATTTTAGTGTTTATGGTGTGGAATGATTCCGGTATGAATGTGTAAGTCAGTGAGTGTTTGAGTACGTCTGGGACCACGTTTAGCATTTTCATTGTTATTTTGAAAGTCTTTTTGTATCAATAACAAATAAGTCAATGCACTGAATTCATCTGTTCAAAATCGATCTAATTTATAAATAAAACTCTTATAAATTTGTTTCTCGATTATGTTCTGAATTTAATTGTCTGTATTTTCTTTTTGTTGTCTTAGTCCAAGTGTTGACATACTAAAAAGACGATACATTGTACGCTCTGAAATTCATAGGTAGAGACCCTTTTTTCGTATTTATTCTGCCTTTTCCCCTGAATCTCTACCTACATTCATTTCGCAGGGGTTCCCCTTGTTGTATTGGTCCAGTCTAGAATGGCACCTTTCGAGTGTGTAGGGAGTGAGCAGACTTGGGTTAGGGCTTGGTCAGCCAGGAGATCTTTGATGGTGTTGACGTGAGGATCATTGTGGTCGTTCCAGTGAAGGTTGAAGTCACCAAGGAAAATGTCTCAGGAGTCGGAGGAAACCTTGACTGTAATTAGTTAAATGAGGTGGTCAGTGAAGATGTCCTTCGTGCCTGGGAGGGTGGTAAAAGATGTGCAGATTGCACAGTTGCGTGGGGTTACTGCCTATGGAGAGTACAAGTTATTCACAGGAGTCAGGGGTATCCCATTGACGGAGCCGACCGGGGTGGTACATTTGGCAGGACATTGTTCCATGTAGTCGTAGCCTATTGTGGCACTTCCACCACTCGGTCCATGAGCTCATGAGGTTATTTTATCTCTTTACAGCAAGTCAATAGGATTATGTAAGACCTATTGAGGCATTACTACTGTATGGAGGTTATTTACTTCCTTTTTTCATTAATTCATTCACTATTCTTCTTTTTTACACATCACTGTGAGTTTTAGATAGGGATCCTTAAGGTCCTGACGAAGAAGCATGGGGAAGCTTCGAAACATGTCGACACCATTAGGAGGCATAGCTCATTGAGGCATACACCCTCCTCCCCCCCACCTTTTATTAATACCAGCTCAAACGGCAGAATAAATTTTCCTTAGACCTGAGAGCCAGGTATTTTTTAATTCACTTTTCCATCCACTCCTGACCCTTCCTCTCACACCCTTGCATCACACATAGACGTCTCAGTAATAACAGTGCTCCCACGCAAACGTAGGTCGTAGCACGCCCCGTCCCGTAGAGGGGCGGGAAGACCCCTATGATGAAGCATGACACCAAGGGCCCTTTTGGTGTGTGAGGGGTATTTAAACTACTGATGTGTATTCTCCACGACTGTGGGATACATATTGTGTAAACGGGAGGTTCCTGACATACTATACCCGTGGGTGGATCCCTATGTTTATGTCAGGGGTATCTGCCAGGAGTTCCGTGACAAGGAGATTAAAGCGGTAGATGCAGGCAATGCCTCCCCCTTTTCAGCTGGATTGCCTATCCAGCCTTGCAATATTGTAGGTGGGAGGGACTAGGAGGTCTAGGCATGGAGATGAGGATTCAGTGAGCCATGATTCAGTCAGGATTGCTAAGTCAATGTTTGGCTCAGTATGAGATTAGCGATAACGGCGGCGTGCTTTACTGCGGAGCGGCAGTTAATCAGGAGGCCGGACAAAGGGGGATCGGAGAGAGTGTCTTGCGCTGGGGCGGAGTACTGGGCGCTAGGTTGCTATCAACCACACTTCTGTTGCGGAGAGTAACTGATCTGTTGGGGTTGATTGCGACCGTGCGAATGGCATGTTCAACATTCACGTCTAGTGTACTGAGGGTTGCTAGGGCAGAGTTGTAGGAAGGGAGCGTGGCTAGAGTTTCCTCTTCAGTGAGGTCTGGTGGACTCGGGGTGGCAATGGTGGAGTTGTAGGAGAGGAGGAAAGCTAGAGTTTCCTCTTCCGAAAGGTGGCTTGGCAGTTTGTGAGGGCGAAGGTGTCTTAGGGAGAGCGGTAATGGCTGGGTGTGGGGCTCAGTGATAGGTAGGGGAGTGGGGTTCAACAGGGGTTTGAGTTCAGTGAGGTGAAGTAGGTTTTTTAGATCCAGAATGGAGTTATGGATGCTCTGTGTTAAATTGGCCACTCTGTGATGAAGAGTTTCGATATCCATATAGGAAGGAGGCACTTGAAGGCGGGGAAACAGTGGCCTGGTAGCGGTTTTATTGACATGCGTTGGTGGTTTGGTAGTGGTTTTATTGGCATGCGTTAGTGGTACGGTAGAGGGCCTGGGTCAACTTGTGTCAAATGCCAATGGCAGAGTATCGGACTCAGAGTCAGCGGGAGGAGCTGGCGGGGGGGGGAGACCAGCGGTCTGGGAACTAATCTGCTGGTAATCCCTGGTTGACTTGTGTCGTAGGCCAGAGGAAGAGTTCTAGACTCAGAGTCAAAGGGAGGGTCTGGCGGGGTGGAGACCAAAGGTCTGGGAGTGATTCTGTTGGTTGGCCCAGGTCGACTTGTGTCGTGGGCCAATGGAAAAGTTTCAGATTCAAAGTCAGCGGGATCAGTAGACGGGGAGGAGATCGAAGGTCTAGGAGCGACTCTGTTTGTAGGCCCAGGTGGGGTGATAGAGGGGTTAGGTTGATCTGAGTTGTGGGACCTTAGGGGGGCGTCTTGTGAATGGCTGGGCACGCTAGTCGAAGGGACGTCGGGGCTAGTGTTTGTTAACCTGCCAGTGTCGTGCATGTGGTTTTTGAGGAGGGTAAAGAGGTCCGTAAATTTAATTGAGGTTTCTGGTTGTAGCTTGGATCAGGACGATGCCGTTTTTGTAAAGGGTGATGATGAGGTCAGCTCGCAGGATTGCGGAGGGCGCTATCATGAGCTTGGTCCCGTAATGTATTTTCCTGGTTTCCCGGACATTGAGGAGATGCGCGATAGTTTTGTGCCAAAAGGATGTTCTTCTGGAATAGAAAATTAGGTCATTTATGACTGCACCCTTGTCAGCGCTGTATCGTTGATTAGAGATCAAGGTCTCTGAGTGAGATTTAAGGGTGGAGTGCTTGAGAGATTTCGCAGCAGTTTTGGAGAGGGTGAGAGGATAAACAAGAGTATAATAGCTTTCCCCAGTAGCAGACAGGCCATGTCCAGCCATGTTGACTAGGGTGGGGCAGTGTAGGATCGAGAAAGGGACACTAAGCAGCGGGAAGGGTGATTTCGCCCCTCACAGGATGTTAGGGAAAACTGTGGAACTGTGGAATCGGAGATGGTACTTGAAGCAGAAAGGGTGAGTGCCCACCTCGCAGAGGTGTTGTCGAGATCTGTGGCTGCGTGGAGTCCGAAGGGCCAGGCCGAAGGCAACTTCTGGACAGGCTGCGACCCCAGTAATAGTAGCACGCACCGGACCCAGAGGGAGTGCTGAGGCCGAGCTCAGGGCAGCGCAGCCAGGCACCAGGGGATCACTCCAGAGTGTATCTCCTCAATCACAGAGGTGCAACCCCGTCTACTGCCCAAGCAAGCAATGAAGGTGTCTCTGCTGACCCTGGTGATATCAGGACGTTCATCAGTTTTGGCAGAGCAATAAGTCAAGAGAAGCACCTGCAAGTCCCAGTTCCTAGTAACGGCAATCAATGAAGGTGGCTCTTCTGTTCCTAGTAATATCAGGACGGTCATCGACGGTCATCGATTAGCAACGCAAACAATTCAAGAGAAGTACCTGCAAACCACAGCTAAGGCACATATGTAATCAGAGGTTTGAGCCCAAACCCAGCGTGGCCGCACCCGGGGCCCCTCTGGAGGATGCATTAGTCATCTGATTCCAGACAAGGCGGGCAGTGGGAAGAGACCATTGCCAAAGAGAGAGACTCACCGGGTACTGAGGGTCGTGTTCCATGCCAGCCGCTGTATTCCAGGCAAGTCTCAGGAAGCGCAGGACGCCTGGAAGGCTGTGTGAGGCGTCATGGATGAGAGACCTCCGTTGGTGTCAGGCGGCCTCTAAACTCACAAGGCAGGTCAGCCGGCACCAAATCAGGATAGCAGCCGGTCTCCGGGCAGGTCTGGCACTGTCGGTCTTAGCTTGAGATGACGAACTTCAGGGAACGGAGGGAAAAGGATAGTATTGCTTGGCTGGGTCTTCTTCACATTTCCCAACACAGTGTTACAGAAGTATCCATGTGCCTTATGCTCTGCACTGTTAGAAGCCGGCTAGGCTTACCTCTGTTTCCTCACGTGCCCAGTCAGCCACTGTGTTGCTCCGCACGCTGCCTTAATGGTGTGAGAGTTGCCTCCGGCGATCGCTCATTCTCGCCTGGGCGTGTCGCGAGCAAACGAGTGGATCCGATGATGCGAGGAGCGGCTGGCGGCACAGCGCACCACTGGTGAGTGTCTGATGTTCTAGTGTTACTGGGGAAAGTTGTTTTGAGGCTTGCCTGTACATTTTCCGAGCCCAGCCAGGACTCACAGCTCACGGGCCTTACACGCCTCTGTGGCTACACTGCCTTACTACTTGTCTCTCCTCCTCCTCAGCACACACAATTCTTTAAATATTATATTTTAATGTTTTCTCTCAACTCCTCTTATTTTGGGCCCATCTGAGGATGTCCTTGCGCCTGCACCTTCCTCCTCTCAATTTCTAACTCTTTCCATGCTCTCTAGGTGTATGTCTGGCAAAGTAATGCTACTAAGACTTAGGGGCATATGTACAAGCCCCTATCACCAACACAACGTCACTTTTTACGATGTGTTGGTGGCGATAGGGGCATTGCCTTATTTACAAGACAGTGTTAAGCCACTTAACTTGGCTGAACGCTGCGGCCCCCTTTCACGCTATGCTTAACGTGAAAGTGGTGGACAGTGGGTGTTGGGGTGGGCGTTCCACCGCAACACCTATTGATTTTGACGCTTCCCCCTATTTACAAGGGCAGCGTAAATAGGTGGTAGTGCCAACATTAAGACCAGGTCTTAAGTTAGCGATACAAGGTGAAAGCATAATTTCTTCTCGTTTTTGCTTTTTCTCTGTGTGCTGTCTTATGCAAAATGCCTTGGATTGTTTATGTACAGGAAGGTCCCCCTTCCTGTGCATAAACAATCTTTCATATGTGCTGCATTAAGCAGCACACATAGAAATGACAACATATCCTTTAAAGATTGTTTATGTACAGGAAGGGTGACCCTTCCTGTACATAAACAATCTTTCCCCTGCAATAGGCACTGTTGCATAAGGGTGCAAGGGTGCCTGTGTTGGAGCAACAATGCTAAGTGTAGTGCCAGCACAGGGGGAAACGCAAGGCTGCACCATATCGTTGTAAATATGGTGCAGCATTGCTTTCCGAAGTGGAGGAGTAAGGCATTAAGCCATGACGGCTAACGCCTCACAACACCACTTCCTCCAACATATGCCCCTTAATATTTCATCACTTCATTTGACATGCATACATGTTCTCATATGCATGCTTGGTAAGTCTGCAAATCTTCAAGCACTGTTGTTACTTGTATTAGACCTTTAGCTACATTTTTACTACATTGTTACAGAATATAATGTTATTACGGTTTCTAATAACGTTTCTATATTTCGTAACCTAACTGAAAAACCTGCCAAACAATTATGTCCAAATTATTAATCTTTGTAACAATTGCCTGTATGGCAGTTTCGTGCTGGCATTGTACTGTTTGTAATGTATTGCTCCTTCTATTACATATCAAACTCCTTTGCACATGCTCCTATATCTTGACCAAACATTGGCCTAGCTCTGACACTAAGTCACATTAACATTCTTGGTTGAACTACTTGAAGCCTTGCAGTGTTCTGGACTTCAGTATGGGGTTTTCTAGGAGGAGGTTGCTGTTGTGCAGTTTTCTGTCTTCTGACGTTATGACGCTTTTCAGCTGATTCATTAGTGGCTGTGCAGGTAAAAGTAATTTGGCTGCACCTGATGTGTCTCCACACTGGGCATCCTCTTCTTCCTACTCATGTCCAACCTCTTTTCTTTCTCGTCTGTAGACATCACAGTGACCACAATAATTATAATATGACTATTTGTAGATGTGTAAAGGTATTACTTTGACTGTAACCATCAAATAAACATATTAAAATATTAGCTGCATTGATCCTTCATTGACAAACTACATATCCCGGAATACAACATTGTGGATTAATGGACGTGGAAAATAAGGGGGATATTCACACAGACTTATCTCCACCTTAACACATCAAAAGTGGAGATAGATTTACCACCCCATTCACAAGCTGGTGCTAACTGCAGACAACGCCAGTATTCCCGCGATAACTGCCCCAAAATGTACCTCCACGGTGGACACCACCAACTAACCCTAATGAGAGGCAGAGTAGGCGTTTCTGTGCAACAGCACACGAAAAAACCACAACACCACTTTCACAAAGAACTGCCAGACCTGTGATGCGAATCAAAAACAGGCGATAAGCCACGGTAGCAGCAGGGAATTAACACCTGCCTTTTGCTGGTGTTAAGCAGGACGACTACCTGCAGCATAAAAGGGAGCCCAGCCAAGAGCCACACCAGAAGACCCACAGATGCCATGGAGACAATGATCATGCAATGCGGATACCCATGAGGGCCACAACACCCACTGCAACCACCCCAGGCCCGCCACCACCCCCAGGACCCATCCCGCCCCCCCGGGAACACCACAGAGGCAGCGTACACAAAGACAGCGGACCCACCTGAAATGTAACTGCCGCCCAGAACCAACGCCAGAGGAGGACATTGCCCACCACAGGCCCAAAAGGACAACCATCCCCAGCATCCTGACTCACATCCCCCACCTGCTGATGGTACCAACCCAGCGGACAACTAACATCCCACCACAGACAAAGCTGCCGGCTGCGCATCACATGCCGGCCTCTGGTACTATCCAACCCACAACTGCCAGAGTCGGAGGAGTAACACAGCCAGCCCCATCCAAGGTCATCACACCTGTCCTGGATTCCAACATCTGCCTGGTACCCCAGTACCCCCATGTCACCCACACTGTGCAGGAGCAGCTGTAGACCAAGCAAGGCCCCTACACCATTGATGGATTCCCTCACGTGTCAGGGACAATCAACTGCACAAATGTACACCTTGTGTCCTCTGCCCACACTGCACACAACTACCACAACAGAAAGCACACACATACCATGAATGTGCATGCAATTGTGGACCGGCCTGGCTCCTCAACAATGTCGTGGCCAACTCCCCACACAGAGTGCATGAAACTCACATCTCCCGACAGTCCATCATCACCCAGCGCTCCCAGGATGGCACACATGGAAATGCAGTGCCTGTTGGGAAGTCCAAAATATACACACCACACACCTCCAGCCCACAGTCATGCAACTCACGACACTGCCAATGGGCACGCAGTACAACTACATTCAACATGACACACAATGTGCCAACCGACCAGACACAACAACACGACTCAATTGGGAATCCTGCCTTGCCATTCCCACAACCCAGCCATGGCATGGCACCACAGACACACAATAGCAGGAAGTGAGGAGAGGCATGGAGCAGGCATGTGCGAGAGCAGCAAGTGACTAAGGAATGTGAATCTACCCAATGCCAGGTTTGGCGTGGAGGTGCCGGACAGACCACAGAGTGCAAACCACAAAAATGGCCATGGGGAGATCAACTGCTGGTGCATGGAGTGTAGTGGCCAGTGGACGCTACCATGTCCCCACAGGCTGTGGGGTAGAACGCAGAAATGTCTCACGTGACGTCCGCCCCTGAATGCGCGTGCGCAGTGGGTTGGACCTGCGTACCCCAGGCCTGCGTAGGGGTGTGAACAAAAAGCCTGTCGCACTGGTCGTGGTTCTCATTCGGAATGGACAACGCGTCTGACAGGGCAGCGCCTCTCAGCCCACCACAAGTCCTGCGTTGAGCTCGGCGGGGCCTGAATTCCAGTGCAACTGCTGCACCCCGGGCCACTGGTCCCCAGACCTGCCATGCCTGCCCCAGCGCACCAACGAGGCTCCGCTCACCTGCTTACACCGGCGTGTGTCAGAGAGGGCCCACCACGTGCCGGTGCAAGCTCCAAGCACCAGTCCTGCGACATCTGCAGCCTCCGCAGACCATCACTGGCCATGCCGACGCTGGCCCACATTACTCCTTTCTCATTGACATACTCCACCAGCATCCCCTTCAGCCCAGTTGGTCCCACATGTGGAACTGTGTCCTGAGTCCTGAATGGCAGTGACCCCAAGTCCGTGAAGGCAGCCACAGCACCAGACTCCCATCGATCAGTGAGGCATAATTCCATATCGCAGGCCTGCGACACGTGGTACCACTAACCCTGTTCAACGCTAGCCAGCGACACGTGGATGAGGGCTCAGGCCTACCCTGTGGACCAGTAGGTCCGACATCCAACACATTTTTGTGAATCATGAATGGCAGAGTCCACAGCAGTGAATGCACAGAGAGAAGTAAGAGGAAGATGCGGCTCAGTCCGGATGAAAGGCGGATCAGAGTCACGGAGGTGATCGAACACTATCAACAACTGACCAGGTACCATCACCCTGTTCACCGCAAGTCCGTGTCCCGTGGTGCCACTGAACCTGAACTATGCAGGCCGGTGGGGCCATCTAACCCAAGCCGGCGACACTCGGTGAATGGCCCGTGCTGACCGCTGCCTCAGTCCTACACTGGGGTCTAGTAGGTCATACATGTGGAACTGTGTCTTGGGTAAGATTTGGAGGAGTCCACACCATTGGACACACCTCATCGCAGGCGGCATCCCCGAACAGCACTGGTGCCACTGACTCTGTGCGCAATGAGTCATGGGCACCATCTGGTTGGACCTTGGTGGCATCTGAGTCCATGGGCTGGTGGTCTTCTGCATCTTCATTTGGCAGGACCGGGCTTGGTGTCCGACATGTGTCTGTTCCATTCATCTCCACCATAATGACTGTTTCAGCATGGTCCTGCCATCTGCATCATACCCTGGGGGTACACCTTCCACTGTCAACCCAGACACTCCGCGACAAGCCCCTTTGTCATCTACGGAAACCTGCTCTGCACTCGTGACCCTGCCCCAGTGCCCTGCAAGTCAGCGGCCCGTGGCGGTAGGCCCGTGCAGGACACTGTGCATTCGGGACCACTAACTCTGTGCAGCACAAGTCATGGGGCCTTTATGGTTGAATGGTTGTGTTCTTTACGATGTACACTGTTGTCGATTTCCTACACACATCCAACACAGGTGTCACTCGGTATGTGTGCCTGCTAATAAATGTGGCCGGGTGCACGTGCCCGTAGCCATTCACACCATCTGAGCAAGTGTGTCCATGTTGTCATGGTGTCAGCATGATGGGCACAGGCCCTGCAACATCACAGTGTGCTGTCTTCATCGGACGTTACCATGTTACCTCAGCATTGGCAGTGACCCTGGACATGTAGCTTCGCACGCACCCCCTTGCATGCACAAGTGGCGTGTGCTGGTCCAGCGTACGTCAGGTCAGTGCAAGGGTGTGCTGATTCGGCAGGGAGAGCAGGGAGTGGCTAGGACCTGGCCTTGAACAGAAAGTGCGGAAGTGTGTCTCTGTGTTAGGGTGTTGTCGCCACCAGGGCCACAGTAGTCGATGTTGCAATGTGGCATGCACCAGGAGGGCGGGCCTGCATGTAAAGGGACATGTAGGAGCGCAAGACCTCTCAAGGTCTTGGCACATGCATGCCAAGTGTTATGTGTATCAGTCCTGCGGATGCATGAGTCAGTTGCCTGGCCTCATTCACAGAGTGATTACAGCCAGCCATGGGTTGTACACCTGTGTCTGCCCTGTCCGTACCATTGGCCCACATTCACGTGGCCGCACAACTTCAAAGGCCAGCGTCATGGTGCTGTTGGCATGCCGCTGGACATGAACGGACAGGCATTACAATGGTGTGCCATAGGAGTGCTTGTGATGCAACCGCGCAGCGCACACAAGTGTGGGGGCTCGTGGGAGGGAGGAGCAGCTGTGTGGCAATGTAACACACAGTGAGGCCACTCGTGTGCCACGTGCTGGGCATATCATTCATGATTCCCCGGGTCGCAGACATCCCACCACACCCACGACAGGCCTCTGTACATCTCCTGTATGCATGCATATGGTGAAGTTACTGTAGGGATGAAAGGTCTTTTGTCTGAACTATCAGGTGGTAGCACATCTGCAGCTCCGAGCAGGAACTTGCATATGGGCAGCACCCCCTGACAGATACAATAGCATTTGCTTGCGACTCCCACACTACCCACTGCCCGACGTGAGACCAATGTTTACACATCCCACAAGCAGACGTCCTTGGTCGTAGTTAACGTGCGTGAAATGGCCTTCACACATACTCCCACCCCACCCCAGGCCTGCACCCGTTGCACACAGACACTGCTCATTGCACCGAGCTGTGCCATTTCATCCACAGGACTGGCGCAGGGCAATCCAGTGCCACTTCAAGCAGAGCCACTGACGCAATGGCAGACCATCCCGGACACATGCTCTACTCCAGTCACGGGGACCTGTACCATGCACGTCTGCTGCATGTACTGGGGGCACTGCCGTTGGCAGTGCTGCGGATCAGTTACTGGCTGAGCTACCGCCTTGCGGACATCACCTGCATTCAGCCTGTGTTGCATTGTCGCTCGTGCACATTGGAGTGGTCCATAGATGTCTGCCTCTCCAACGTAACGCTAGCTGACCTGGATTACAACGTGTGTGCGTGCCCCCTGTTGGCCCATGACCAAGAGTGTCACCATGATGCCCTTTTATGGCATGCAGGGATGTTTGGCATGCAGGCTGGAAACTGTACAAGGGAGATTGCACGATTCGTCGTGTGCAGTGAGCACATTGAGTCACTACCCGATTGGGCTTTGGTGCACATTGGGTCCAGTGGTTGAAGTCAGCACATCTGTCCGGGTCAGCTGATGGATTACGTCGACGACATGTCAGATGTGGTGGACAACGATCGCTCATTGGAGTTGTTGGCCTACGCAGCTGTACTCGCGTTCATGGACGAGTGACAAGGCACCTGCAGCCACAACTGGATGTGACCCATTGCACGTGTTCCGACGCCTGGTTGCATCTTAGGAATCTGGTCACATGTCCCAAGACGACAGTGGACATGGCTGCATTGGCCTGGACTCATGATCCAGGCACGGACAATCAACGCGGGTTGGCACTGACTTGTGTTGGTGATGGACTCCCCCAAGGTGGACATGGGCGCTTTCCTACGTTCCTCATTCAGACATGCTGCTGCATTGGTCTGCATATCGTGGCACTTCTCGTGGCCGTACTGACATGCACTTGTTGATAAAGTTTCCACACTTTCACTTGTCTCCCACTGTGTTGTGTCTTGATTTGTATGCCAATGTGTGTGTCACGGACTCTCTGGCTCCCTGCCATATGTGCATTGTTATCTCATCAGGACTGTGGATTTGTACTTGTGCATTATCATGTCCCTGTTTCGTGTTTAGCCAGATGCGTATGGCCGTTTACCTGCCACAGGCGGGTGCACTTGTGTCCTGTGTTTGTTTGTGCAAATGTTGGTGTTTGTGCAACTTTGTGTTCGATGTTGGGGTGCTCTGCTTCCTATGTGTGTGTGCTGCATTGTGTGTGAGATGTCCCTTCAGCTCTGATTTGGCTCACCCTTCTCCCTTTCAGGCAGTGTTGTTTTCACTTCTGTGCTTGTTCAGTGGTGTGATATTGCCGGGTTGTGTGACTTGTGCTCCTGGTTGGTGTTGTTATTCTTGGGCATCATTTTGGATGACCGGGTTTTCTTCTAATATCTTCCTCCACTCTCAGGCTGCATTCACCTTGTCCAAGATGGCCTGCCGTGTACAATGTTTTGTTGCCAATGGGGCTTGTGGGGTTGTCTGCTGGCTTGGGTTGCCTCCATTGTGCTTGGCTGTTGTTTACTGTTTAGCTTGTCTTTCTTGTTCACGCTTTTGTTGTGTTTATTCCCGCCTTCCATGTGTGTCGCCGGCCTGGCGGTGCTTATCCCTGCTTTCCTCATCGCTAATGGGCTCATCGCACGCTTTTTTGTGTTGTGGTTTGTGTTTTCATATCCGTCGAGGTGGTTGTATCGCGGACATTTGCTGCAGTTTCGGCAGACTATCGCATGGTACTGCCTTGTTGTGAATTCCACGTTGGTACGGGGTTATTTTCCCGCAATAGGCTGCGATGTGTGAAGTTGCGTTACCATTTTTTGGTGCAGTTTAGCACACGTTCTTGTGAATATACCCCTAAGTCTTCAATTGAATTAATTCTTTTACATTTTTGAAAAGTTTAACCCCCCCCAAAAAAAAATATAAATGATAATTTGAGGCTCATAATTTAAAATAATAAAGCTCAAACACTTACCTAATGGTGGCTGTGTTGGCAAAACTTGTCAATATCTAACACTCCAGACCCCAGCTTAGGGTAACAATGCACTCTCTATTGCCTCTTCATTATGGGTAGTTTGGGGTTTGGTTGATGGCCCAATCAGCCTCTCCATGTAGTGCTGATGTTTCTTTCCTCCTTATTGACAGTTTTTCTTCTGTACAAGACAATAGGACATACTACTCTTTTCTTTTTTAGGGTTTTATTTCTCATTTCCATACATTATTGACATGTATTGAAAATTAATTATATTGACCAGGAATTGGAAACAAAAAGACAGTAACTTTAATGCTACAGTAGCAAAACTCCCCACACCTCTCACTGTACATTAAGGTGCAGAAAGTGTCTACATTGAGAAACAGAAGTTTCCTTATCTTGGTATCGCTTGTTTGTAATAATACTTCTAGCCTGTCTCTTTCCACTTCTTGTTATTGTCTGTGGGCCTCTCCTGGTCCAGTTACCTTTTTTTCATATTAGTTCTCAACTCTACTTGATTGCGAGTTGTGTGGTATCAGTATTAGTGCTTGTGTCAATAAAATACACAAATATTAAACTGTTCACACAACTAAAAGTTGTTTATTGCATGTGTAAATTAACATGAGCGGGAAATGTCATTAGACTTTTTATCGCATGTTTTATTTACCGTATGATGTTTACCACATGTGCTAAATTATGTTTGTCGTATTTTCTCATGTGGTAAATAACACCCAATTCCAAGTGAGGTGGTATTGTGAAAGTGATCAGAATTTAGCATCAAAAATTCCATTAGCCATTACCAGGTGTTTTTTTGAAAGTCTTGAATAAAAGTACTTTTTCCTTGAAAATTGTCTGATTATTGTTTATTATAAATTGCAGTTAATTTATTATAGCCATGGTGAATTGTGGGATTGATTATTTGAATGTGTAAATTGAGACTTCATATTGGATGCTATTGTGCTTATCACATCTACTCATAAAATAGGAATTCATATATATGTTTTTAAGATAAAAAAGAACAATAATCAACATAATGCTTTTATAACATGTATTAAAATGGGCAATTGTAAATATTTTTAGTGCACTGCAAAACGAAATCTTTGCACACTTGTCACCAATGTGAAACAAGTTACATCAAGTATTTTTAACATACTGCAGACATGTGTATTTATACGCTCACAGTGAAATAATTTGTTGCATCTATATCATGCAAACTTTTATAATTATTCTAAGCAATATTACCATAAATAAAACACATTCACTATTAATTTTTTGGAAACATGCTCATCGACTGAGTCAAGTAGTAGTGTTGTTTTTGTTGCTCGCCTCAGTTTTCTTTGTGGCGATGTTTGAAAGGATGGAGAGGTGGGTGTAGTAGATGGAATAGATGGAGTGGTCATTTCTAAGCAGATAATGGTGTCATTTGTGACAATGCAATTTCCTGTCTTTCCAGCAGTTGACCCCGGATATTTAGGGCTGACCCAGGTGAAGTACGTCCTTCTACCATCTGACAACTGATAGTGAGTACTGATGCTCTTATGCAGTTCATGGCATGGGTACTGGACCTCAGAAGACTGATAGGTTTTGAACCTGAATGGGTCATTTGCTGCAGCTGTTCATTTAGGGACTCTCTGATCAGAGGCATAACAGAATGTGACTCTACATGCTTTTTGAGTGAATCCAGCAATTTTGTTTTTCGTTTGTCTTGTTTTGCTATATGTTGGCTTAGAACTTGATAGATGTGTCCAGATGTTGTTTCTTGATGCTCATCTTCTGACATATGTAATGCCTCATCTTGAAACAATGGTGGGCTCAATTCATCAGTTGTTGCCAAGTGAACTGCATACTCCGGTTCTGACTCAGCATGTATATATTCAACTAGGATAATTTCCTTAGGTGGTATTAGTCCCTCCACTCCTGTACTTATTGTTATTGGTGATACAGTGTTAGTCACCATTGAGTTGTTAGTGGTGCAAATAGTATTTTGTGATGTGTTGTGTTTTTCACACATGCTCATAAGACAGCCTTCTGTGGCAATTCCCATTATTTGTGAAGTGGTGGTGGTTACTTTTGTTGATTCCTTCAAATGGATTGTCTGTGATGTCAAATCGGTTCTCGACTTTTTAGCAGAGGCCTACATTTTCTTTGAAATGGCTCAATCTTCTGTAGACGAGTATCTTTGTTTTATTATCAAAAGCATAATAGGATTTGTTTGTTGTGATGACTTTGGAAGTGTGAACTGAAGTGGCAGATACCTTTTTTGGTGATATGACCATAGTAGAATTGCCAGATGTCATAGGGGATGAGGATGGGCCTCCTGTTGCTGTTGAGGCACAACTGTCTTGTTCATCCTGAACTTAAGATGGGAAGTCTTCTATAATAGAATATAAAAAAATTAACTTGCCACTAACTATGATTACGACACCTTAGCTACAGCTACACACCACTCTGTGGCGAACAACCAACTAATTTTAGTCAAATATTGGTTTTATATAGCTTCGCCCTTAAAATTGTTTTAAAATGTGATAGAGATTTTTTATACAGTTTTATTTAAAAATAAAATTAAATGAAAAGTTTTTAATAATGTTACAATATTGAGAATTGTAGCTTTGAGCGTTTTGCTTGTTTGCTAATACAATGAGATTCTTATTTTAGGTTAATTTTATGGTTGCTGACAAAAATAAAGTATTTAAAAGAAAGAACTTACTACTAACCACAAGAGTGAGAGTACAAAACGAAAGCAATGCAAACAGATTTCAACATTTGTGCTTTGGGAGTATATTCAATGCAAAACTGAATGATCTGGATAATTGGTGCAATAAATATTGTACTATCTTTTTTGTCAGTATCCGTTTATTTAAAGAGAAGGGAATGGGACACATATTCTAAGTGCACACAACACAGGTAATTAAGTTGTTTTGATACACCGTGCTGCATTAGAGTAATAGAGAAGGACTGCACCATAGTTATTGACACGTGCCACTGTCACTCTCTCGCTATCACTGGCGAATAATCATATTGCCTAGTGCCACACACTCATCTTTGCTAAATATACTAAAGGAGTGCTAACATGTATATTCTTGAATGCTTACTTTTCCACTAATATATACTATGGCTACGAAACGCAAAGCAACATAGAGGAATTGATTTGCAATTCTTTCAGGCAACTTTCAAATGGAAAAGAAGCATTTTTATTTGAACGTTAATTTATTAAAAACATGTAGAACATTTTCCTTAAGTTTTGTGACACTAACTCCTCAAATAATGATAACAAATATGGCCTCTACCTCGAAAACACACTTATGGGGTAAATGTTGGAAAAAGAAAATGATTTAATTCAAAATATGCTTATTGCAATTAATGATGAATTAACATTTTAAAAACTATGGAGTGTTTTTGGATAAGTGCTCTATGTCAAGCAAGAAGTCAAACCCACTCCATACGTGGGATGGGGAACTTATATACATATTGCACATGACCAAGCAGCTTGTAGTAATAAACAAATGTTAATTAGATTCTACATGCAATTATATATTTTATATTTTGTACTGAAAATATAACAACTCAAAATGGCTACTTTGTGCAAGCTTAAAATAGTTCTAGGCTTCAAATTGTGCACTGTCTGAAAGGACTCGTAAATACGGTGCATTCCCGTCCTTTCAAATTGGCGTAGGGCAGCGCAGCAAAAAGACTTGCAGCGCTGCCCTACGCCAATTTTTTGTATATATGCCCCTTAGTCCGTGATATCTTTACAAAGGCAGGCATGGAGTTTGGGAGGTGTTTTAAGCACCTGGTGCCTCAAAATCTGATGACGGTACTTTACTACACCATTAACAAGTGCTTCAAGCTCTGGCTCGGAAAATTTAGATTCACGTTGACTGCTGTCATTCATTCTCTTGATATATGTCCTTTATTTGAAGACAATCCTCTCGAAAGGAAGGTTGTAGATTTCAAATCCACTTCCTTTATTATCAATGGATAAACAAAATGGCTGCCTCTTTCCAATATTGTCTCACCAGTCATTATGAAATATTTGTGCAGACTCCAGATGAAAAAATATGGTCTGCATATAGGATTTGTATTGTACTAGAGCGATCCCTATAGAGGGGAATACTCCTTACACTCAATGGCTCGTGAAATGGATACTTCCTGTAATCTAGTGTGTTCACATAACTTTCTGCATGCAATATTTGACACTTGAGTTACACATTGCACAAGGTAAGTTACGAATGTTGTGATGCGATACATAGTACATGCACTGATTCCCACACCCATTAGATAATGAGATTACAGGGTATGAAAAAAATTAACAGTTACACAATATTTACTCCACTATATGGTTAATTAAGGGGTACGATATTTCTCGGCCAATTTACGCACAGTTTGTAATCAGGCCCTTAGTGTCTAGATGATACATCTTTGACCCACAGATCAGACTCAGAGTTTGATCCTTTTCCCCAGCACGCTGGAAATCGGCACCATGTATCATCTGTCGGGCACTCTCCCTGACATAGTCGATCAAGGCAATTAGCTGGGTAGGTTGTAATTCATTGTCTGTCCTTGTTTTCACTTCCATTAATACATTTTTCCAATATTCCCAGGCCAGGTGAAAAACATGTGCTTTGGGGGGGTGCATCTGGTGCATTGCGCTGTGGCTGAAGCCCTAACATGTAGCCTATCTGGGGTGAAATATGTGTGCTGAAAATAGTCTGAATGCAAAAATCTATGCTACTAAGGGAAATTGTTTGTGTCTGCTCGTGTGTGGCATGTGTTATCTTCTGCCCAAAACTTGTTTCCCATGCTCTGCTGTCTTCCGCCTTGCCTTCCTGGCCCTGTAGCATGGTGCCTTTGTAAACTGTCATTATGTGTTTCGGGTCTCCTTTCCGTAATATATGTGTACGTGTTTGTGTTGAATACGCCTCTTCTGGGAAACACTCCAGCTGTGCTGTGAGTGTATTTGGAAATCTGTACAATAGGAATATGTTAAGAGGGCATAATATTTCTCTCTCTGCTCTGCACTGCCCCAGGGTTTTAGATGCACCATCTCAGAAGAGGTCACCTAGCTGTTGCTTGCCCTGTGCTTTGCGGGTTGGTTGGAATACAAGGAGTATCTAACAGTGAGACCTCAAGAGGGCATACCCTCCTGAGCTCCCACTGTTAGATACTCCTTTTACTACTTTCGGACACCTTACTTATACTCTCTTTTACAGTATTGTTTTTTTAACATTGCACTGAATCTATATTGTTTGTCACTATCCCTGGTACAAGCAGAATCACACTGTTCAAGGGGCAAGAAAACCGAACATTGCACGGCAGGGCTGTGTGAAAGTCAGCTTCTAAATATGGAGGGAGGTCAGGATCTCTCAGCCAACCTTGGCCAATCCATGCAAGCCACTGTTGAGGAACGTGCATGATGGGTGATGGGACTATTCACATTGGGGATTCTGCTTCCCTGGTTTCAGGATCGCTCCTATGACAGCTTCCTGGAGGGTTTGCAGCACCAGGCTGTCCCTGCTCCCATGCTTCTGCCAGCATTTCTAAGAAAGTAGGGACGAGCACATCTATGCATTCCTTCCAGAATACACTGTGGGGCAATCCACGCGTCGGTCTTTCTTTTAGGCATTTCTTCGAGCACTTGTTTTACTTCATGCACCGTAACTGGCAGTCCTCTGAGTTCCTTATCTTGGTTTTCTAACCATACAGGGTGAACAGGGTTCCCACTAAGGTGAATTATTCCTGGTATTTCTTTATTGTGTCTCCATCTCCCGCTCAGTCTACCCGTCAAGGTTATGTAGTTGTTCACAATATTCTCTAACGAAGGCCAATCTGCCAGGGAGGTCAAAGTCTTGGTCGTTTTCTCATCTATTTATAATGTTATGTAATTCGAGGTGGAGGCTTCCTGGTCTGCCTATTCTCAGAACTCACTTAATTTCACCTAGATGGTTTCCAGGTGTTTGTCATCTCCGAGGATATGTGGGAGTCAGCTCAGCATTGATTGCTTGGAGACAGATACATATGTCCTTTATGTAGGCATCAAAGGCCTCTTATAATGTTCCAACGCTATACGCAAATGTAACCTCATAATAATATAGAAATTAGTTTTAACATTAACATAGAAAAATGCATATCAAAATAGTGGTAAGAAAATGTGCTTTTATTCAACGTGCAAAAGGTGAAAATGCAGCTTTTTTTGCAGAAATCTCCCATTTCTACAGTTCTTTCACTGCTAGGCCTCAATATTTTCTTGATTCCTTCCTAACCTTGTAGAAAATAAATGCCTTTTTGCAAGTGATGATTTCAAGTTATAACTGAACTGTAGAACTTGGCATGTTCTTGAAATGTGCTGTTATGACCTCATTATACTTTAGAATGTTTTCTTTGCCGCATGCTTATGATGAACAAATATATTAATGAAAGAAATGCTCATTGAAGGTTTAAATTCCACGATCTAACCAGGACATGCTAGATGTTTCATTTCATAGAGCAGCTCATTGTTATACAATGGAACACTGAACAGCTAACAGAGTACGTTTACATAAGGTTCTCATGAGAACCTTCCTAGATGTATCCTTTGTTAAATGATGTAGCCACATTCAAAGAATTGTATGTCAACATGGACGTTTACCATGGCAATTGAGGGAGAAGACGACGGACCATCGGAAGAGCCTTCTTCATTGACTGTAGATGACATAACCACCTGTTTTTGCAACATATGTTTGTGCTTTCTGTATAGTACGTGTTCTTAGCTAGAGTTAAGACGTTTAATGCACCCCTACCCTGCCATGTCCACCCCCACCCTGCCATGTCCATTAGCACTTTGTTGTGCTAACCCGAATTGCCATAAGGTACAACCAACGGGGATTTCTTTGTTTCCGTTACTCATTGCTACATCTGTGATTCATTCCTTCTATCTGTTTTAACAGTTGCTACTGCAGCTGAGTTTCCAGAACTACTCTTTATGTGGAGTTCAACCTTTTTATAGTTATCAGTCTTTTGCTCTTAACTTCTTTTCCAAAAACGTTATTGGTTCCTGCTAGGATAGGTTAGGCCCTTTAGTCTTGGATAGGGCTAATTCCTTTATGGGACACGCTGTTATTTTGTATGCTCGTTCTAATTTTTCTCGATATTTCTGTAAATGGATTTCTTTTAATTAATCTGAAAAAAATATAAAAATACAGACTAATTTCTTAATGAGAAATTAAGCTTTTAAACTTTTTTAAAACCTCTCATCATTGACTGAACATTAAATGATGTAAGTTGATGATTGTTTGTAGAAATATATTTAGGTTGTGCTCTATTCTAATACAGTGTTACAACAAACAAATGATGGACGGAATGCTGACAATGCAGACATTCTCCCCCAGTCAAGAGATCTGGGTTAAATCCATCGTTCTTTTGCCCACTACGCCACCCCAGTTTAGACATGGCCATATGCAAATCAGTCTTGACCCTGTGCCTCATGGGAACAGTCCAGCCGGAACTGCCAAGTCATGTCTTCCCTGGACCGGAATCAAGCATCCTAGGACCGGTTTCTGGCTATCAGCCGTCATCAGCCAGGATAGCTTGACTCCAGTGGCGTAGTGAGCACGGGTCCCACGTCTGGGAACACCCATCCCACTTAGGGCGAAAAGCGTTACAACAAACAAATGATGGACGGAATGCTGACAATGCAGACATTCTCCCCCAGTCAAGAGATCTGGGTTAAATCCATCGTTCTTTTGCCCACTACGCCACCCCAGTTTAGACATGGCCATATGTAAATCAGTCTTGACCCTGTGCCTCATGGGAACAGTCCAGCCCGAACTGCCAAGCCATGTCTTCCCTGGACCGGAATCAAGCATCCTAGGACCGGTTTCTGGCTATCAGCCGTCATCAGCCAGGATAGCTTGACTCAAGTGGCGTAGTGAGCACGGGTCCCACGTCTGGGATACCCATCCCACTTAGGGCGAAAAGCGTTACAACAAACAAATGATGGATGGAATGCTGACAATGCAGACATTCTCCCCCAGTCAAGAGATCTGGGTTAAATCCATCGTTCTTTTGCCCACTACGCCACCCCAGTTTAGACATGGCCATATGCAAATCAGTCTTGACCCTGTGCCTCATGGGAACAGTCCAGCCCGAACTGCCAAGCCATGTCTTCCCTGGACCGGAATCAAGCATCCTAGGACCGGTTTCTGGCTATCAGCCGTCATCAGCCAGGATAGCTTGACTCCAGTGGCGTAGTGAGCACGGGTCCCACGTCTGGGAATACCCATCCCACTTAGGGCGAAAAGCGTTACAACAAACAAATGATGGACGGAATGCTGACAATGCAGACATTCTCCCCCAGTCAAGAGATCTGGGTTAAATCCACCGTTCTTTTGCCCACTACGCCACCCCAGTTTAGACATGGCCATATGCAAATCAGTCTTGACCCTGTGCCTCATGGGAACAGTCCAGCCGGAACTGCCAAGCCATGTCTTCCCTGGACTGGAATCAAGCATCCTAGGACCGGTTTCTGGCTATCAGCCGTCATCAGCCAGGATAGCTTGACTCCAGTGGCGTAGTGAGCACGGGTCCCACGTCTGGGAATACCCATCCCACTTAGGGCGAAAAGCGTTACAACAAACAAATGATGGACGGAATGCTGACAATGCAGACATTCTCCCCCAGTCAAGAGATCTGGGTTAAATCCATCGTTCTTTTGCCCACTACGCCACCCCAGTTTAGACATGCCATATGCAAATCAGTCTTGACCCTGTGCCTCATGGGAACAGTCCAGCCCGAACTGCCAAGCCATGTCTTCCCTGGACCGGAATCAAGCATCATAGGACCGGTTTCTGGCTATCAGCCGTCATCAGCCAGGATAGCTTGACTCCAGTGGCGTAGTGAGCACGGGTCCCACGTCTGGGAATACCCATCCCACTTAGGGCGAAAAGCGTTACAACAAACAAATGATGGACGGAATGCTGACAATGCAGACATTCTCCCCCAGTCAAGAGATCTGGGTTAAATCCATCGTTCTTTTGCCCACTACGCCACCCCAGTTTAGACATGGCCATATGCAAATCAGTCTTGACCCTGTGCCTCATGGGAACAGTCCAGCCCGAACTGCCAAGCCATGTCTTCCCTGGACCGGAATCAAGCATCCTAGGACCGGTTTCTGGCTATCAGCCGTCATCAGCCAGGATAGCTTGACTCCAGTGGCGTAGTGAGCACGGGTCCCACGTCTGGGAATACCCATCCCACTTAGGGCGAAAAGCGTTACAACAAACAAATGATGGACGGAATGCTGACAATGCAGACATTCTCCCCCAGTCAAGAGATCTGGGTTAAATCCATCGTTCTTTTGCCCACTACGCCACCCCAGTTTAGACATGGCCATATGCAAATCAGTCTTGACCCTCTGCCTCATGGGAACAGTCCAGCCCGAACTGCCAAGCCATGTCTTCCCTGGACCGGAATCAAGCATCCTAGGACCGGTTTCTGGCTATCAGCCGTCATCAGCCAGGATAGCTTGACTCCAGTGGCGTAGTGAGCACGGGTCCCACGTCTGGGAATACCCATCCCACTTAGGGCGAAAAGCGTTACAACAAACAAATGATGGACGGAATGCTGACAATGCAGACATTCTCCCCCAGTCAAGAGATCTGGGTTAAATCCATCGTTCTTTTGCCCACTACGCCACCCCAGTTTAGACATGGCCATATGCAAATCAGTCTTGACCCTGTGCCTCATGGGAACAGTCCAGCCCGAACTGCCAAGCCATGTCTTCCCTGGACCGGAATCAAGCATCCTAGGACCGGTTTCTGGCTATCAGCCGTCATCAGCCAGGATAGCTTGACTCCAGTGGCGTAGTGAGCACGGGTCCCACATCTGGGAATACCCATCCCACTTAGGGCGAAAAGCGTTACAACAAACAAATGATGGACAGAATGCTGACAATGCAGACATGTTCCCCCAGTCAAGAGATCTGGGTTAAATCCATCGTTCTTTTGCCCACTACGCCACCCCTGTTTAGACATGGCCATATGCAAATCAGTCTTGACCCTGTGCCTCATGGGAACAGTCCAGCCCGAACTGCCAAGCCATGTCTTCCCTGGACCAGAATCAAGCATCCTAGGACCGGTTTCTGGCTATCAGACGTCATCAGCCAGGATAGCTTGACTCCAGTGGCGTAGTGAGCACGGGTCCCACGTCTGGGAATACCCATCCCACTTAGGGCGAAAAGCGTTACAACAAACAAATGATGGACGGAATGCTGACAATGCAGACATTCTCCCCCAGTCAAGAGATCTGGGTTAAATCCATCGTTCTTTTGCCCACTACGCCACCCCAGTTTAGACATGGCCATATGCAAATCAGTCTTGACCCTGTGCCTCATGGGAACAGTCCAGCCCGAACTGCCAAGCCTTGTCTTCCCTGGACCGGAATCAAGCATCCTAGGACCGGTTTCTGGCTATCAGCGGTCATCAGCCAGGATATCGTGATTCCAGTGGCGTAGTGAGCACGGGTCCCACGTCTGGGAATACCCATCCCACTTAGGGCGAAAAGCGTTACAACAAACAAATGATGGACGGAATGCTGACAATGCAGACATTCTCCCCCAGTCAAGAGATCTGGGTTAAATCCATCGTTCTTTTGCCCACTACGCCACCCCAGTTTAGACATGGCCATATGCAAATCAGTCTTGACCCTGTGCCTCATGGGAACAGTCCAGCCCAAACTGCCAAGCCATGTCTTCCCTGGACCGGAATCAAGCATCCTAGGACCGGTTTCTGGCTATCAGCCGTCATCAGCCAGGATAGCTTGACTCCAGTGGCGTAGTGAGCACGGGTCCCACGTCTGGGAATACCCATCCCACTTAGGGCGAAAAGCGTTACAACAAACAAATGATGGACGGAATGCTAACAATGCAGACATTCTCCCCCAGTCAAGAGATCTGGGTTAAATCCATCGTTCTTTTGCCCACTACGCCACCCCTGTTTAGACATGGCCATATGCAAATCAGTCTTGACCCTGTGCCTCATGGGAACAGTCCAGCCCGAACTGCCAAGCCATGTCTTCCCTGGACCAGAATCAAGCATCCTAGGACCGGTTTCTGGCTATCAGACGTCATCAGCCAGGATAGCTTGACTCCAGTGGCGTAGTGAGCACGGGTCCCACGTCTGGGAATACCCATCCCACTTAGGGCAAAAAGCGTTACAACAAACAAATGATGGACGGAATGCTGACAATGCAGACATTCTCCCCCAGTCAAGAGATCTGGGTTAAATCCATCGTTCTTTTGCCCACTACGCCACCCCAGTTTAGACATGGCCATATGCAAATCAGTCTTGACCCTGTGCCTCATGGGAACAGTCCAGCCCGAACTGCCAAGCCTTGTCTTCCCTGGACCGGAATCAAGCATCCTAGGACCGGTTTCTGGCTATCAGCGGTCATCAGCCAGGATATCGTGATTCCAGTGGCGTAGTGAGCACGGGTCCCACGTCTGGGAATACCCATCCCACTTAGGGCGAAAAGCGTTACAACAAACAAATGATGGACGGAATGCTGACAATGCAGACATTCACCCCCAGTCAAGAGATCTGGGTTAAATCCATCGTTCTTTTGCCCACTACGCCACCCCAGTTTAGACATGGCCATATGCAAATCAGTCTTGACCCTGTGCCTCATGGGAACAGTCCAGCCCAAACTGCCAAGCCATGTCTTCCCTGGACCGGAATCAAGCATCCTAGGACCGGTTTCTGGCTATCAGCCGTCATCAGCCAGGATAGCTTGACTCCAGTGGCGTAGTGAGCACGGGTCCCACGTCTGGGAATACCCATCCCACTTAGGGCGAAAAGCGTTACAACAAACAAATGATGGACGGAATGCTAACAATGCAGACATTCTCCCCCAGTCAAGAGATCTGGGTTAAATCCATCGTTCTTTTGCCCACTACGCCACCCCAGTTTAGACATGGCCATATGCAAATCAGTCTTGACCCTGTGCCTCATGGGAACAGTCCAGCCGGAACTGCCAAGCCATGTCTTCCCTGGACCGGAATCAAGCATCCTAGGACCGGTTTCTGGCTATCAGCCGTCATCAGCCAGGATAGCTTGACTCCAGTGGCGTAGTGAGCACGGGACCCACGTCTGGGAATACCCATCCCACTTAGGGCGAAAAGCGTTACAACAAACAAATGATGGACGGAATGCTGACAATGCAGACATTCTCCCCCAGTCAAGAGATCTGGGTTAAATCCATCGTTCTTTTGCCCACTACGCCACCCCAGTTTAGACATGGCCATATGCAAATCAGTCTTGACCCTGTGCCTCATGGGAACAGTCCAGCCCGAACTGCCAAGCCATGTCTTCCCTGGACCGGAATCAAGCATCCTAGGACCGGTTTCTGGCTATCAGCCGTCATCAGCCAGGATAGCTTGACTCCAGTGGCGTAGTGAGCACGGGTCCCACGTCTGGGAATACCCATCCCACTTAGGGCGAAAAGCGTTACAACAAACAAATGATGGACGGAATGCTGACAATGCAGACATTCTCCCCCAGGCAAGAGATCTGGGTTAAATCCATCGTTCTTTTGCCCACTACGCCACCCCAGTTTAGACATGGCCATATGCAAATCAGTCTTGACCCTGTGCCTCATGGGAACAGTCCAGCCCGAACTGCCAAGCCATGTCTTCCCTGGACCGGAATCAAGCATCCTAGGACCGGTTTCTGGCTATCAGCCGTCATCAGCCAGGATAGCTTGACTCCAGTGGCGTAGTGAGCACGGGTCCCACGTCTGGGAATACCCATCCCACTTAGGGCGAAAAGCGTTACAACAAACAAATGATGGACGGAATGCTGACAATGCAGACATTCTCCCCCAGTCAAGAGATCTGGGTTAAATCCATCGTTCTTTTGCCCACTACGCCACCCCAGTTTAGACATGGCCATATGCAAATCAGTCTTGACCCTGTGCCTCATGGGAACAGTCCAGCCCGAACTGCCAAGCCATGTCTTCCCTGGACCGGAATCAAGCATCCTAGGACCGGTTTCTGGCTATCAGCCGTCATCAGCCAGGATAGCTTGACTCCAGTGGCGTAGTGAGCACGGGTCCCACGTCTGGGAATACCCATCCCACTTAGGGCGAAAAGCGTTACAACAAACACATGATGGACGGAATGCTGACAATGCAGACATTCTCCCCCAGTCAAGAGATCTGGGTTAAATCCATCGTTCTTTTGCCCACTACGCCACCCCAGTTTAGACATGGCCATATGCAAATCAGTCTTGACCCTGTGCCTCATGGGAACAGTCCAGCCCGAACTGCCAAGCCATGTCTTCCCTGGACCGGAATCAAGCATCCTAGGACCGGTTTCTGGCTATCAGCCGTCATCAGCCAGGATAGCTTGACTCCAGTGGCGTAGTGAGCACGGGTCCCACGTCTGGGAATACCCATCCCACTTAGGGCGAAAAGCGTTACAACAAACAAATGATGGACGGAATGCTGACAATGCAGACATTCTCCCCCAGTCAAGAGATCTGGGTTAAATCCATCGTTCTTTTGCCCACTACGCCACCCCAGTTCAGACATGGCCATATGCAAATCAGTCTTGACCCTGTGCCTCATGGGAACAGTCCAGCCCGAACTGCCAAGCCATGTCTTCCCTGGACCGGAATCAAGCATCCTAGGACCGGTTTCTGGCTATCAGCCGTCATCAGCCAGGATAGCTTGACTCCAGTGGCGTAGTGAGCACGGGTCCCACGTCTGGGAATACCCATCCCACTTAGGGCGAAAAGCGTTACAACAAACAAATGATGGACGGAATGCTGACAATGCAGACATTCTCCCCCAGTCAAGAGATCTGGGTTAAATCCATCGTTCTTTTGCCCACTACGCCACCCCAGTTTAGACATGGCCATATGCAATTCAGTCTTGACCCTGTGCCTCATGGGAACAGTCCAGCCCGAACTGCCAAGCCATGTCTTCCCTGGACCGGAATCAAGCATCCTAGGACCGGTTTCTGGCTATCAGCCGTCATCAGCCAGGATAGCTTGACTCCAGTGGCGTAGTGAGCATGGGTCCCACGTCTGGGAATACCCATCCCACTTAGGGCGAAAAGCGTTACAACAAACAAATGATGGACGGAATGCTGACAATGCAGACATTCTCCCCCAGTCAAGAGATCTGGGTTAAATCCATTGTTCTTTTGCCCACTACGCCACCCCAGTTTAGACATGGCCATATGCAAATCAGTCTTGACCCTGTGCCTCATGGGAACAGTCCAGCCCGAACTGCCAAGCCATGTCTTCCCTGGACCGGAATCAAGCATCATAGGACCGGTTTCTGGCTACCAGCCGTCATCAGCCAGGATAGCTTGACTCCAGTGGCGTAGTGAGCATGGGTCCCACGTCTGGGAATACCCATCCCACTTAGGGCGAAAAGCGTTACAACAAACAAATGATGGACGGAATGCTGACAATGCAGACATTCTCCCCCAGTCAAGAGATCTGGGTTAAATCCATTGTTCTTTTGCCCACTACGCCACCCCAGTTTAGACATGGCCATATGCAAATCAGTCTTGACCCTGTGCCTCATGGGAACAGTCCAGCCCGAACTGCCAAGCCATGTCTTCCCTGGACCGGTTTCTGGCTATCAGCCGTCATCAGCCAGGATAGCTTGACTCCAGTGGCGTAGTGAGTACGGGTTCCACGTCTGGGAATACCCATCCCACTTATGGCGAAAAGCGTTACAACAAACAAATGATGGACGGAATGCTGACAATGCAGACATTCTCCCCCAGTCAAGAGATCTGGGTTAAATCCATTGTTCTTTTGCCCACTACGCCACCCCAGTTTAGACATGGCCATATGCAAATCAGTCTTGACCCTGTGCCTCATGGGAACAGTCCAGCCCAAACTGCCAAGCCATGTCTTCCCTGGACCGGAATCAAGCATCCTAGGACCGGTTTCTGGCTATCAGCCGTCATCAGCCAGGATAGCTTGACTCCAGTGGCGTAGAACAATGGATTTAACCCAGATCTCTTGACTGGGGGAGAATGTCTGCATTGTCAGCATTCCGTCCATCAATTGTTTGTTGTAATGCTTTTCGCCCTAAGTGGGATGGGTATTCCCAGACGTGGGACCCGTGCTCACTACGCCACTGGAGTCAAGCTATCCTGGCTGATGACAGCTGATAGCCAGAAACCGGTCCTAGGATGCTTGATTCCGGTCCAGGGAAGACATGGCTTGGCAGTTCGGGCTGGACTATTCCCATGAGGCACAGGGTCAAGACTGATTTGCATATGGCCATGTCTAAACTGGGGTGGTGTAGTGGGCAAAAGAACGATGGATTTAACCCAGATCTCTTGACTGGGGGAGAATGTCTGCATTGTCAGCATTCCGTCCATCAATTGTTTGTTGTAACGCTTTTCGCCCTAAGTGGGATGGGCATTCCCAGACGTGGGACCCGTGCTCACTACGCCACTGGAGTCAAGCTATCCTGGCTGATGACGGCTGATAGCCAGAAACCGGTCCTAGGATGCTTGATTCCGGTCCAGGGAAGACATGGCTTGGCAGTTCGGGCTGGACTGTTCCCATGAGGCACAGGGTCAAGACTGATTTGCATATGGCCATGTCTAAACTGGGGTGGTGTAGTGGGCAAAAGAACGATGGATTTAACCCAGATCTTTTGAATGGGGGAGAATGTCTGCATTGTCAGCATTCCGTCCATCAATTGTTTGTTGTAACGCTATTCTAATACAGTGGCTAAGATTCATAGACCCGAAGAGGCCTAACATTAGAGATTTGCTTGATAAGTTTAAAGTGGAAGTATCAATAAAATTCAATGAGATATCCGTGTTTGCACTAGTAACCAATATTGAGATAGTTTCAAAGTTTCAAAGTAATTATCTATTTCAATGAAGACTTCTGCATGGAATGTCTAGTAGTACCTGTGATGACAAGTACCACATCTTAATGTGTTGTGTTTCAGCTAATAGTTTAATCTCTAACAGTTATGTTGATTGGTCAGAGGGTGTTTGTGGTAACTGCCTACCACCACTGATCCAATGATAGATGTTTTGCAATGCAAGCCAGTAGTCTTTTCACAAATATGCCTTATGCACAGATGAATAGAATGTTTATTTGCCTCCAGATGTTTTCTAAAATTTCCAACTCCAAAATGCTTTGTATGCTTTTGGCCAAACCAGTTAAACCTCTGGGTGCCTATCTAATTCGACTAAAATCAACAGCTCCTCCACCCCCCATTGTATATCTGTCCACACAACTGCATAGGAGTCAGGGTCCCAGCTCTTTTGCAATACTTAAATTGACTTTCCCCACTTCACCTAGAAGACCACCCCTTTGGAGTGTGCACTGTAGGAGGTGTAGTAATACGTTAACTGTCTTATGTGCTTGTGCCAGGTGTGTCTGTTGTGAGATAGCCATGTCTATCGTGTGTCTTTTCAAGTATGCTACCACCACTTCAACCTTCTTCCAGCACTTTCTCGTCGGAGATGTTGTGTTATATTGCATGCTTCTCAGTGTCTCTCTGCCTTTTGGTTATTTTCAGTTCCTGAGTGTATGGCCATATCAACTACAATCACTTGCTAACTAGCTTCCACCAACACTGATGTACCCAACTAGCAATGACATTTTTCCACATGTCACAACTATATAACCTTATCTTAAATCAGACCTGAAAAAAATGTGGTATACACTGTGAAGTGTCCAGAGTGCAGACCAGGGCTTTAAGTGGGATGAAACAAGTGGTGGGTCTCTAAAAAGGGTGTTGCCTATGTAATTAAGGGCATGATTAAACATGGACACTACATTTCTGTGAGTCCCACAGTGTGCCACCCAACAAGTATTTTGGTTCCTTGCTGTCATTTCTTTTACTGCATCCAGATATATAGTGCAACAACTGACATACAGCTAAAGGCTGCCAGGACTATTGGCTTTGTCAATAGTTGTTTCAATTCTGAGATTGTCAGAGTGTGAAGTAAACATTACAGAGACCTGTAATGTACTAACTGGCACATGCATCAATGGAGGCTTTTGCAATTCCTTAATTGCGATTATTAAGGAATCGCAATTAAGGAATTGCAAAAGCCTATGCATGTAAGAATCACTATAAAAATAGCGATTCCTACACATTCCTTAATTGCGACTTGCAAATTGCGAGTCACAATTAAGGAATGCCGTCCCATTCACTCCCATGGGCCTCCAGGCCCATAGGAATGAACTGGAGATTGCATGAGCAATTTGCGAGTACCAGTAGGTACTCGCAAATTGCTCATGCAATTTCAAGGGTGCAAGGGTATGAAAATGACACCCTATTGCACTCTTCAAACTTTGAAAAATGCACAAAAGTGCATTTTTCAAAGTTTTTGCAAATTACCATGAAGTTCAACTTCATGGTAATTTGCTCCCCCTATTAGCGAAATCGCTAATTTTTTAACTTTAATGCATTGCATTTAAGGAATCTCAAATGCAATCGCTATTTAAGTAATCGCAATTTAGAGATTACTTAAATCGCGATTTTTGCATTTGGGATGATGCATCCCAAATGCAAAAATACCGGTCGCAAAGGGGCTGATTCTGAGAATCTGCCCGTTTGCGACCGGTTTTTGCTTTGATGCATGTGCCTGATAGTCATCTACAGACTGTCTTAATCACTCCCATAAGATCCACTCTATGTTAGACATATACATCCTTTGTTTCTCCACATCTCCTTGATCTGCATATCATACATCTCATCTTTTCTCTTCAGCTCCCTCTTTTCACTGTCTACTGAATGCGCTTCCTTCTCACATCTCCTTCGCTTCACCACCCCCAAACACACAACACACCCACTCACCTGTAAGTAAAGTATTTTCTTTTGCATACGCCTTGTCAATATTTTGACAACTGTGTACCTGAGTCACACACATATGTACTGCATCACAATTGCAACTGAAATAACTAACTATTGCTCTGTGCACACCGCAGAGAGGCCAAGGACTGGATGACCATGTATTCTGAACATCTTTTTGACCCACTGACAGGCACTGTGAGAAACTAGCATTGCGTCAGCCTCAGCTCCAGAGCTCTTTGCATTGGCATGTTATGAATACATGGAGGTGACTCAGTTGATTGAATGTACAATACAGTGTAATATGCTAAACAAAAAAAATAGAAACACAACATCTTAGAAATAGAAAAACACTTAGTGAATGCAATATTAAGTAAAACATAAAATATAAGCAGAAACCACATTTCTGACATGGATTATCTATAAGTTTTTTGTTTAATTGTTCAAAAATCAATGAGGGTTTTTGCCATTAGGGCTAAGGACATGATTACAGGGCCCGATAGGGGCCTGTTTCAATATCTGTTCTTAATTACTACTGGGTCTGAGACACAAAGGGACCCAGCCCACTTAAAGCCCTGGTGCTGACAACCTCACCCTCCGCATACAGCTGTAGTTGCTGCCCAGTGAACTACTATGACCATCCATCATCTATACCTTGCAATTCTATCCCTCTGTCGGTCACATTGGTATTGTCCAGCCATTGTGTTTTCTTTAATTTAATAAGTAACTGTATTCTCAATGCAGTATTCTTGTCTTTGTGCTTGCCTAGTCTCTGCCATGGGCTGATCCATGGCTTTGCAGCTTCAACTTCCTAGTATATTATTTTTTACGGTTGTGTTTCACTATCGTGGCATTGAACATTAGCAATTTTGTTGTGTTCTTTTCTGGTGGGTAGGATCTTTCCATTGTGAGCGTCTACAGACCTATATATGGGCAGAGCTTATCTTAATCCCATGTTGTTCTGTTTTTTACATTTCTTTTTAACTTAAGAAGACTCTTCTGATCTGGGTTCATTACCCCATACTTTGTCAATTCTGTGTACTACAGTTGCACTCTAGGGATAGGCCTAATGCTGCTTAGTGGCTTAATTTGCTTTGTCTGGTGTCTTTGCTGTGTTGCTGTTTGTTGATGAGGCTGTAGGTGCTAGCCAGTCCTTTCCAATTTTCTAAAGGAATGCAGATACTCTATGGGGGTCGGCAAAGAGCTGGACTTTGTTAGTCCATGTGCTCTTGAGATGCACAGGTTAAAGCATAGTACAAGGGAGTCCCATCATTTCTAGGTTTTCCTTCATGCTAGGAAATCTCAAGCAGCCCTCATGCACCGCAATCGTAAAGTTAGGAAAGAGGGATATAGTGAAGTCAAAATACTGATCTTCTCTTTTTATGCTCAGCCATATTCAGAATTGTGTGTCTATCTTTTGTAACTGAGTATATATGTAATAATTGTCCTGTGGGGTGGAAGGGTGGTGAAAGTGGAGGTTTGATAGGGAAACAGCACTGGTCTTGGTGCCAGTGATCACAGCAATCTTTTGACTATGAAGAACTGTGAGAAGTTCTCTTTGCCATACAGTTCAATAAGCATGGTTTATATTAATGTGTCCATATTTCTAGTGTTGGTTGATTCTGAAATGCCTCCAATCTTCAGGTGGTCCCTGTGGTATATCACTTTCAAATCTTAATTGGTGGCTCTGGGAGCATCCAGAGTTTTCTTGATATTCATGAACATCTCATTGTGAGCTGTCTTCTATCTGCCATATCTATTGTGGATGCCTGTTTAGCCAGTAAAAAAAGATCTTGTAATGTTTGAGATGTGTCTATGATTAATTGATATAATTCATAGAATTAATATTAGCTGTATCTTTCCTTGCTTCTCAGTCTTTCTCTGTTTTTCATATATAAATAGCCCATGAGAAGCAGGGTCATTAAGGTTACCCCTTTTTCCATGTTACAGAGAATCCTCTAATCAGCGTTAATTCAAGGTGCCATACCTCTCCACCTTAGTAGTCATCTTTGCTTTTTCAGGCACTTGTTACATTTGTTGTGGACATCAGCACCATCTGTTTATGAGGCCTTTCAACAGGCACATCTTACTAAGTTCAAGTCAAGGATTTCAAAGAGGACAACAATAAACAGCGTCCCATCTCTGATAAAGTGATGCTCTGTGATAGTGCAGGTGAAGACTCCTTCTCAGAGTCCTGACAAATATGAGGTACAGGCTCATGGTGGCCTGCATTACTCCTACTTTTGGGGGAGCATCAAAGAAAAGCCAGTGCAAAGAAATAACTAAGCATCATTCAGATTCCAAAATACTCTTCCAATCAGAAGAGAGTATGTTTCCTGGATTTTCCCATCACTTTCTTTGACTTACTGGACTGAAGAAGAAGGTAGGTTTGGTTTTAAACAGCAAAGTTTATTGGCTTGTGGATTGTCTCCTGTCATACTTGGCCATGTACCCCTGGTAACTAGACTACCCCCAGTACAACACAGAAAATAGGGAAGGAGAGTCCGTAGCCAACCAAAAACCTGAAGTTTAGTGCCAGAGACATATAACAAACTTTATGTAGGTTGTTACATGCAAAGAGGGTAATGACAACATACCAGTAAACCATGGTTTAATGCAGACACAGATAATTTGCCCTCTATCAAACACTATTTACCCTGCACCTGGTCTCCTCGAATTGAACACATTAAACACATGCACCCTTACCACTATACACCAAACACACCCAGGGAACGTAAGTACCCAGTTGTGAGTGTTAAGGTGGGTTTTACAAAGGTAGGGTTAGTAATCTACCTCCCCCCAAGGAGTGTAGTTCCAAAGGCAAATGCTCCTGAACTATCATTTAGCTTCTACCAGCCACCACATAGGCGTGTTTGAAGTGGCAATAGCAATTCTTGACTGCAGGTGGTAGAAAACATTTTAAACAGACCTTGTTGTTAGACTCTAGATTCTACTTATACATTTTGTCACAGACCAGATTTTCTACTGGAGCATTATACACAACAAGCAGTGCAACAGGACCAACACACAAATACAACTTTCAAAGTTCATGATAAAGCGTTTGATCTTACCGCACACCCCTTCAATATTAGATACCACTGGCTTACTACATCCCAGGATGTACCCTATAATCTGGAAGGTAAACCCTTTTAGGAAATCTGCCTTCTTTTCAATGGGACACCACTACCTTGTGCACCACAGTAAACTGAGCAGTTATTGGTCCATTTAGACATAAAAAGTAAGACCTGATACACTTTTAGTCCATTATGATGACAAATCACCTATTTTTTAATGGAAGCCCAATGCTACTCTTGAGCTTGGGTTTGCATTTGATGAATGCCTTTGGTTGCCCCCTAACCTCCCTATTGAGATGGGCCAATACAGCTCCAACATCTTTGTTTGACATACCTTCATACTATGAAGGGCTGCTTTTGGCACATAAGTCCCGGACAACGCCATCTTTGAGCTTTCACAGATCTGCTGGCACTCTGTGGTATAGATAATTTTCTTGAATTGTGTTTGGGACATTAAGGCAGAGAACTGTCAACAGAATTCCTTGCAAAAACCCTGCCTGGGTCCATCTTCTCGGTCCAGCATAGTAATTGACCTAACTAAACTTAAGAGGGCCCCTCTGAAAAGTGCATGAATCGAGCCCCCACATTCCAGACACAGTAAGGAGCTCTCAGGCCAGGGGCCTGCAGCATTTGGCAAAGTCCTGTAGAGGGCCGACTGGAGTTCAGGGGTGGGGGCCTACACTGAGGGGACTACGGGGTGACTGCTACGCCACTAAGCATAGCCTGGAAATTGGCTTCAATACACCCTGCCTAGGGCTCAAATTAGAACACAAAACTGACATCTGGAGGTCTTAATATTCAGTTTGACATGTTTCAGTGTTGTCAACATTCTTTCGATGGTGCCTATCAAGACTATGGGGCGTATTCACAATGAACTATCGCAGAGTCAATGGCACATTATCACAGCCAAAGTTGCGATAAAGTTATCGCCCCATTCACAAGATGGTGTTAACAGCCCACAGCACCAGTTTACCCACGATAGCAGCCACAAAAAACATCGCCACAGAGGCCCCCCACAACTATCGCTAATGAGATGCAGAGTGGGCGTTCCCGCGCTAAAAGCCATGACAACATCACACCTCAGCATTCTCAACGACCAGACAGAACTGCGATAAAAACACCAAACAGGCGATAAGGCGCGTTAGCACCAGGAAATATACACCTGCTCTGATCTGGTGTAAAGTCGGACGGCAACCTTCACAACAAAAGGGAGCACAGCCCAGGGCCACATCGGAAAGGCAACAGATGCCATGGAGCCACCCATCATGTGGCCCGGACACCCAAGAGGGCCACAACACCCACCGACACCAGCCCAGGACCACATCTCACACCCGGAACAACCCCCCCTGGGACCACCACAGATGCAGCGCAGACAATCACAGCGGACCCCCAGGAAGCGTACCTGCTGCACAGACTCAACCTCTGACAATGTCTCCGTCCACCACAGGCTGAAAGGGACAACCATCCCACGCATCCCGACCATCATCGCCCAACAGGCATATGGCACCAACACAGCGGACAACCAACATCCCACCCCACACCAAGCTGCTGGCTTGGCTGCACCTGTTGGCCCCTGGCACCCCCAAACAACACCCACCAGAGTCGGGGGAGTCTCACTGCCAGCCTCATCCAAGTCCCTCACACCTGTCCTGGACATCACCATCACCCTGGTACCCCAGTCCCCATATGTCAAACACAATGCGCAGGTCACGCTGGAGACCAAGCAAGGACAATACGCCATATCAGGATGCACGCACATGTTGGGGGCAATCCACAGCACACATGTTCCACCTGTGCCCCCTGCTGATACAGCACACAATCACCGCAACAGAAAGCACGCGTCCCACCCCAATGTGCAGGCAACAACAGAACACCATGGATTCTCCAACAATGTCGCCTTCAAATACCCAGCCAGTGTGCATAATTCCTTCATCCTCCGAATGTCCATCACCAACCAGCGTACCCAGGGTGGCAACAAGGGAAATGCACAGCCCCTTGGCAAGTTCCAAATGAACACCCCACTCACCTCAACTCCACAACCATGCAAATCACAACTCTGGCAATGCACACGTCACAAGATCACAACCAACATGCACAACAACATGACCACCCACCAGACACAACAGAACAACTCACAATGGTTACCTGACCAAGCCGTGATCATGAGCCATCAACGGCATGGCACCTCAGCCACACAACAGCCTAATGTGGGGAGAGGTGACAAACAGGCATGTGTGAAGGATGCAGCAGTACCATGATTGGTAAAGTACACAATGCCAAGCGTGGTGGAGATGTGCCAGACAGACCGCAGAGTGCAGCACACACCCATATCCATGGGGACATACACCTCTGGTGTATGGAGTGTAGTGGACAGTGGATGCAACCATGTCACCACAGCCAGTGGGGGACCTCACGGAAATCTTGCCTGTTACGCCCCCCCTAAGCGTGCCCAGAGTTGGATGGGCCATCGTGCGCCGCACCAACGTGGGTGTGTGACTGATATGTGCATGCCCCTGGGCATGGTTGTGTACTGTGAATGTGCATCTGCATGTGTCTCCATGGCAGAGTGGGGTGCAGGTGGTCCCTGAAGGGTAATAGACACCAACATATGTGATCTAGTTTGCCTTCCATGGGTTGGGACCCCACCCACACCTGTTCGGCCACCTCCTTTTGACTTGCTGACACATGGCATTGGGGTGCCATGTGTGGGTGGGTGTAGGGGCCTGAGACAGCTGTCCTTGCGTGTGCTTCCTGCTGTGCGGTCTGTTGCAGGGGCTGTGTTCTCCTCTGAGTAGCTTGTCTGTCCTGGTCCTGGTGGTGGTTTGCGTGGGATATCCATGGGCTGTTGTAATGCTTCCGTGTTGAAGGTGTGGCGGTCCTCTCTGGCATCACAGATGTGTTGTCTTCTGTGCTCTGCTGGAGGAGTTGTGTGCCCCTCTGCAATATGAAGGGGAGATGCATGTTGACATTGTGTTGACATGTATGTTGGCGCATTGTTCTGGTTTACATGTAGACTGTTTGGCACTGTACATTGTGACTGTTTGTGAGGTGCTGGATGCTTCTGCGGGACAGTGCGGATTTGGACTACATGACGGATTTGAGGTAGTACGCGTACATTTCCATTTCACAGTTTCCTGCTCTGTCAGATGTGGTAAGCATGTTTCTGTGCATGTGCAGAGCCAGTTGTATCCTCTGTTCTGCAGTGTCGGCTATGCGCATTGTACCACGTTGTCATCGATGTGGGTGTGCTGTTCTTGCTATGTGTGTGTGCTGCAGTGTGCCAAGGGGATGTGGGACATGATCCTGGGTAATTGTGGGTGTGCAGTGTGCTACGCCTCGTTGTGCATGTGTGTCATTGTGCCCATCTCCCCCCGGCCACCCAGTCCCTGTCCATTACTTTCCCTGTTGATGTTGTCAGGTCCTCTCAAACTGTGTCCGCACTCCCTACTCCTTACACTGTCTCCACACTGATGACTATGGCCTGGGTTTCCTCCAGCTCCTCCTGTGGCGCTGGACTGCCACCTCCTGTCGCCGTTGCTGCCTTCCTGTTGGCAGGGGGTTTGTACCTAGTTAGGTTTTCACGTTGGCCTCCTCGACACTCCGGTTTCATTCAAGGTAGTCTGCTTGTGGGTCAGTTGCTGGTAGTGTTCTGTCACCTCCGTGACGCTGGTTTTGTTTTCCTGTGGTCTCCACCCCGCTTTCCTCTCCCTTTTCTCCTTGGCCTTACCCCTAGTTCCTTGCTGGTGGTCTGTGGGGGTTGTGGGGTTCACATTCTCTTTTGGGTCAGGGTGCATCCATGTTGCTCCGTGCTTAGGCTTGTTTCTGGTGTGTAGTTTCTGTGGTTTTTATGGTTCATTTTCCCGCAAGACGCGTGGGAATTGCAGGCCTGTGGCTTGTTTTCGCTACTTTTTGTGCCACGATTGGCCTCATCGCATGAATTTCCACGTTCGCGTTTTGCATTTTTGCGGCGTCGTGTTGATTTTGACGCTGTCATTTGACGTGTTATCTGGTGTCTATCGCATGGTACCGCCTTGTTGTGAATTCCATGTTGACATAGGGTTATTTTCCCGCAATGGGCTGCGATATTGAAAGTTGCGTTACGCTACTCTTGTGGTAGTTATCCCACGTTCTTGTGAATATACCCCTATGTTGTTCAAATAGGTGTTATATAGAATGTCTCAGGTCAGCTAGTACACAGCTCACAATTGTCTTTAGGCCAAAGAATTTAACCTTGAATTGATAGCGGTCATGAGGGATAGAGAGCGCTTTCTTCTTCTTTCCTTTAGGGACCAAAGCAATTTGCCAGAAGCAACTGTCAAAAACAAATGAGCTGAAGTATTTGGCACTCCACAACTTTTCCATGATCTTATCAGCCCTAGGAATGGGACGTGGCAGCTATATTTCTCAATGTGCGTATACTCCTAGTGGCATATGTTTAAATAAAATACACAGTGCAGTGCAGCAAGTCACTATGCTGTGCTGCAAGATAGGAAAAGGGCAGAAATGAAAATGCATCTAAAATTATAGGGTGCATTACTGTCTTTTCCCTGTGTTGGCGCACTCTGTGATGCCTAGCACCAATGCAGGCACCCTTGTGTTATGTTGCAAGGATGCCTGCATTGTAGGAAGTATTGTTTTTGTTGCACAAAATCAATCCCCAGAGGCATGCTCCTTTTTCTATGTGTGCTGCATAATGCAACAAAACCAGGTACAGACCACCCTCCTCTTTCTCGAGAGAGAGTCATATATCGCACAGCTCTTCGAGGTTTCCCTGGGGCCCACATGTATCTGGCATAGAGTGATTGTAAATATTGAATTTGTTTGCCTGGTACCTCCAAAGGCACTGCTCTAAAAAAATACATAACCCGGGACAAAACATTCATCTTCAATACACAATAATATCGCCCCAATTGACCTCTACAATCTCTTTTACAGAAGTGCGTATCTCAATACCCAGATATGTGGCTTCACTGACCACCCCAAAATCACTATCCATTACTTGGTTCGTACATAAAATTTGGGTTTTGCGTGTATTTAATTTATATCCAGATGCCGCCCCAAATTTCTGCGCTAAGTATTCTATTTTGGGTACTGCAAGGCATGGATTGGAGGTAACAATCGCGATGTCATCGGCGTATGCCATTACACAAAACTGATCATGTCTTACAGTAAAAGCTATAATCTTTTTACTCCGTTCTAGCATAACAATAAGGGGGTTAATGTACAACGCAAATAAAAGTGGTGAGCATGGGCACCCTTGTCGTGTGCCCATAGAAATTGCGATAGTCTCAGAAAAGTGTTCCATTGAGTATATTTTCGCCGTGGGGTGGTGGTATAGGGCCTGTAAAGCATGAATATGTCCCTGCCCAAACCCCATTTGTTGTAAGCACCTCCATAAAAAATTCCAAGACACAAGGTTGAATGCTTTTTCAGCATCGAGTAAAATCAGCCCTAATTCTCTAGCTTCTACCTGTGCTATATCAAAGAGAGTCACTACTGTACTCACATGATCTACCGTCCCCGTTCCTGGTATAAAACCATGTTGTTTTAAGGATACTAAGGGTGTTATAACTTTTGCCAGCCGTGTGGCCAGGATTTTTGCATAAATGTTGCCATCACAGTTAAGAAGGGAAATTGCACGGTAGGACCCGGTTACCTCAGACGGCTTCCCCTTTTTCTTAAAAATACAGATATTGGCCTCAGCCCAGGATTGCGGTATCTCCCCTTTTTGTACCATTGGAAACACCTTAAGCATATCCGATTTAACGTCTTGGAAGGAGGTCTTAAAAATTTCCAGCTGCAGTTTATCCGGTCCTGCAGCTTTCCCTACAGCAAGAGTACTAATAGCTTGTTCTAGTTCCCCCAGCGTGATAGGCTCATCAAGCATCTCACCATTCGCCTGATCCAATTGGCCCCACAATGAGGCTGGAAGTCCGAGATCCATCAAAGAACACCCCATGTCCTGTCCTGTATACAATTCTGTATAAAAATCAGACATCTTTGAGGATTTCCTGGGGGTCAAATACCATGGCCCGGCCGCATTTTTAATCCCAGTTATTCTTTGTTCAGCCTCCTTTATGCGTAATTTCTGGGCTAAACACCATCCAGTGGCCTTCCCGTATTACGGACACTCTTTTTTATAAGTTTGATATTTTATGGCAATTTCTTTCCTCCATTCTAAATTTATTTTAGCCTTACACCTAGCTAAGTTATTCTGTAATGCTGCAGTATTATGTCCTGCAGCTAGCCCATTAGCCAAATCCTCTTCAGCAGTCTTAAGTTCATTATATAATACCTGCAATGCCTGCTTAGCTAGTTTTTGTTTATAAAACCCATAGCTCTGAGTTTCCCCTCTAAACCCGGCTTTGAATGTATCCCAGATACCCCCCCCCAAGACGCAGAGTGCCGATTAATCTGAAAGAACTCCTTTATCCAGACCTTCATATGCTCAATAAAAATTCCATCCAGCACCGCCCAAGTGCTAGAATTTCTGCTACCACTGGTGCATGATCCGATGTCACCCTTGGATACACACAGATTTAAAGCCGTGTAAATAATAGTGAAGACAGAAAACAATAATCGAGACGTACAAGCCTATTGTGTGGGTGTAAGTAAAACGTATATCCTGGGTCTTGCCTATGCAAATTACTCCAGGCATCCATCAACCCGTGGTCAGTTAACAGTTGACATAAGGCTTTGCATACTCTGGGTTTCCAGCCTTTATAGTTCCACCCACAGTTTTGGAAATCTTCATACGTCATATATATATTAAAGTCCCCACAGAGAAATAACGGAGTGGCTAATGTAGCGAGCTCACCATTTAGATATTCCAATATCGGGGCTTCATCGAAGTTGGAGCCATATACTGTACATAGGGTAAATGTTACTTCCCCTACCCTACATTCCACAATGGCCCACCGCCCATACATATCAGCCAGTATACGTCCAGTTGTTTGGCTAAAAGGTCTTGCTAAAATCGCCACCCCTCTAATCATATTTGACTGCCGTGAGGTTACCAATACTACATAGCCTAACTCTGACAGAGTCTTCCGTTTCCCCCACGGGATATGCGTCTCCTGCAGACACACTACATCAGGCTGGATCACCCATAGTTCTGTAGCCACCCTCTGCCTCTTATTATAATTATTTAACCCACACACGTTCAGTGTACATATTCGAAGACCTATCTTTGCCATATATTCCACCTTAGTACTATTTCAGGGCCATACACAAATGTTCTCAAACCTCTACACCTTTCTTTGCTGCTATGGATCGTTTTTTCTTTTTTCCCTCCCACCATCCCCCTTCCCCCCATGAGCACCCCACCACCCCCACCCTACCCCTACATCGAGGCTTTAGGACTACTAGTCCTAGCGATGACATGCTCCCACCACCCAAAAGTGCCTCCCACACCCCTGTAATACCCCACATGTAATAGCCAGTCTGCAATTACTCCAATTAAGCATTAAATATAAAAGGAAGAAGAAAAGGAACAAGGAGAGAGAGAAACCATCAAGCAAACAAGCAAACATTAAAAAAAACCACTTCAAAATTCCTTACTTCTTCTCTTCCCCCCATGACTATATGAAATAGTAATACTCATGGGGATATAATACATCATAATCAGTGAAGTATAAAAATCATAAACAAAAAGCTCGGAAAAGACTCTGACACATAAAACTATTACTCCTAATGTACAGCCTAATGCCCTCTTTGACCAAAATATCTACTTAGCCTGCTTTGAGAGATTGCAGAAATTCTTTTGCTAAGATCTCAGATGTAAAGAACTTGGTATTTTCTTTATACACAATTTTCAGTTTGGCTGGTTGAAGTAGAAAAGCTTGGGCCCCCTCAGCTTGAAATGGTACAATAAGTTGGCGGAGTTGCCAGCGCTTTTCAACCGTCTGATGACAGTAATCTTGTCTGACAAAAAACTCCACCCCCTTCCCAGCTCTTTTTCTATCAGGTCATGCCGAATCAGAAACAGCTTCACGTGCCAAAAAGGTGTTGAGCGAAATCAATATAGCCCTAGGTTTAGGCACGGCTGTTGTTTGACCAGGCCGGGCCCGAATAGAAAAGGGGAAATTATGAGCCCTCTGCACCTCTCTCTGCCAGTCCCATTGGGTTAGTTCAGGGAACGCCTGGGTAAACAGTTCAATGATGAATTTACGTGGATCCTGTCCTTCCAGACCCTCCGGAATTTGCAGGACTCTCAAATTATTTTGTCGGGCCCTGTTCTCTAAATCGGTAAGTCTCCACAACGTGTCATCCTTCCCTGCACGCAGGTCTCTGTCAGTGTTTTTTGAGCGACCAGCTCATCCTCCAGACATGAGATGCGTACTTCTGCCTCAGTGATCCTTGTAGTAAACTATGTACATGTTTTGGCAATGCGTCAAATTGAATTTTGCATTTTGCGACAGACAGTTTGTGTCCTTTGGCTCTCTGCCCGTGTTTCCTCTCTGTGCGTCATTATCGTTTGGAATATGAGAGCCAAAGATATATCCTACTGATTCTGTCGTTCTCCATACCAAAGAATCTGTCCTATCTGTCTCATCAGGGGGTCTAATCCCTACATTTAGCTCAGGTGAAAAAGAGTTAACTGGATGACAAGAATCCTCCGTCAACCCTCTATTTTACGCAATTTCTGTGGGCTGCCCTCCGATGAGTCCCCTCCCGTGTCTTCAGGGGCTGTACTGCTGTGTTCACTCAGCTCCTCCCTTTGCCGATTCATCGGTTTCTTCCCATTTCTCAATGCCTCATCGCTGAATACATCTGAGTGGTCAGACAATGAAAAGAACTTTTCTACTAAGTCCACCAACTCTGCTTCGTTCGTAGGCGGTCCACCACTCAGGTACTCTGCACGGGGAACAACCTTTACAACGCAACTTTTACAACGCACTACCATTACAACGAAACTGTTACAACGCAAGTGCATTGACAACGCAGGACATTACAACGCAAGTCTTTACATCGACTAGATGGCATGCTAACATTAAAAATAGTGTAGTTTACAATCCCAACACCTTCCCTACAGTTACGTGGACTGGAGTTGGAATAGTAAATTACACTTTTTTAATGTTAGCACGCCATCTAGTGCAAGTCGATGTAAAGACTTGCGTTGTAATGTCCTGCGTTGTCAATGCACTAGCGTTGTAAAACTTTTGTTGTAACAGCATGCGTTGTAACAGCATGCGTTGTAACGTCATACATCCACTCTGCACCTTTAACAATACCAGCACCCCCAGCATCACTTCTTTCCTGAGGGTCAATACCTACCCCAGTCAAAGTGCCTAGGTCATTGCCACCACAGTGCACTATTATGAGGTCAGGGTGTTGGATATGCGTGAAGGATTTCACCAATGGCATCAATTGGTGCCACTTTAACCCTCTCTGTCCAATCCATTTAATGTCTACATTTGGCAAACCTAGGTCTTTGTGAATGCCTTTGTTTTCTGCATACCTTTGGCTCCAGAAAATATAGCTGTGTCCCACAATCCACACTTTAAGCATCTTGAAAGGAGGTCTGGATGCACTCAGATGGTCTCTGTAAATGAAATGGCAGTTTGGAAAGTAGGATGTTTCTAAAATGGTGGCTAAGATGTAGTTTTGAAAAAAGACAAGAAATCATTGGTTGTTTCACAACCTTCTACACTAAAAGGTAGGGTGTATATTTCTGTTTTTTAAACGCATGATTGTTATTGGTTAACAAAAACTGATTGTAAGGAACATTATATATGATAAGCTGATATGTTGAAAAGTCAAGCACACTTGCTGTCTTGAATAGCAACATTGTGTGCTGAACTTGTGACCTGTGTGCTCAGTACAGTGTTTCATGACCTGTTTCTATGGTAACGAGCAGAAGGCAAATTGGGGGAAGGGTTGAAATTTATGTCATTTGGAAAGGGTTTAAATGTTTAACCAAAAGAAATGTGTGTTTGCTTTTGAATTTATGTGGGAAGGACTGTGATTTGATGTTTACATGTATATGTGTGGAAAATGAGAGGGAAACTTTGCCATTCTTTGGTTTTGCTGAGAGGTGAACAGTGCAGAGATTCTGTATAAGAAAATCTGGTGTGTGACTGATATCTGGTGTGTGACTGATATACTTCTTAATCTACAAAACAACTTGAAAGGTGAGTTATTTAATTGTGAGGGGATGTATGTAGACTATTTTGATTTTAATCAGACTAATGTATTTCTCCTGCTAAAGTGTAGGGAGTACTTTTTTTGTCTACAATCTTATTGACAGTGTGTGTGCATGTAGAAACAATTCTGTGATAAGCATTTGTGTTTTTCATGTGTTTGCAGACAGATAACTGTGCTGTTTTTATATTTTGGTAGAATTAGAAACCAGTCATTGTTTATGAATTTGTGAAATGAGTTATGTTTCTACACTAAAGTGCAAGGGATAATGTTGTTTGTCTAGAATCACACAGTGAGTCTGTGTGCATTTGGGAACCACTGTGAGAGAAGCATTTGGTAGCATCGTGTATTTACTGACAGATAACTGTTTTAAAACCTGTCTTGTTGTCAAGTTTTAGTAGCATTAGAAGTCAGTTTTTGCTTATGCTTTGATTAAATGAGTTAGGCTTTGACTCTAAAGTGCAGTTCTGAAATATGTAGTTTTTGTGTATTCCCCTTACCTCTTCCACTGTAGTGAATGAGTTTTGGTAAACTCCTAGGAATAGTGGTGCTTGTCTAGAATTACACTGTGAGTGTGTGTGCTTTTGGGAACCACTGTGAGAGAAGCATTTGGTAACATCATGTATTTTTTACAGATTACTCTTTTAGAGCCTGTCATGTTGTCAAGTTTTAGTAGCATTAGAAGCAGGTCTTTGCTTATGCATTGATAAAATGAGTCATGCTTTGACACTAATGTGCTGTACGTTAATATGTCGATTGTGTGTAGTCCCCTTACCCCTTGCACAGTAGTGAATGAGTTTTGATAAGCTGCTAGGGATAGTGTTGCTTGTCTAGAATCACACTGTGAGTCTGTGTGCATTTGGGAACCACTGTGAGAGAAGCATTTGGTAACATCGTGAATATGCTGACAGATATCTGGTGTGTGACTGATATACTTCTTAATCTACAAAACAACTTGAAAGGTGAGTTATTTAATTGTGAGGGGATGTATGTAGACTATTTTGATTTTAATCAGACTAATGTATTTCTCCTGCTAAAGTGTAGGGAGTACTTTTTTTGTCTACAATCTTATTGACAGTGTGTGTGCATGTAGAAACAATTCTGTGATAAGCATTTGTGTTTTTCATGTGTTTGCAGACAGATAACTGTGCTGTTTTTATATTTTGGTCGAATTAGAAACCAGTCATTGTTTATGAATTTGTGAAATGAGTTATGTTTCTACACTAAAGTGCAAGGGATATTGTTGTTTGTCTAGAATCACACAGTGAGTCTGTGTGCATTTGGGAACCACTGTGAGAGAAGCATTTGGTAGCATCGTGTATTTACTGACAGATAACTGTTTTAAAACCTGTCTTGTTGTCAAGTTTTAGTAGCATTAGAAGTCAGTTTTTGCTTATGCTTTGATTAAATGAGTTAGGCTTTGACTCTAAAGTGCAGTTCTGAAATATGTAGTTTTTGTGTATTCCCCTTACCTCTTCCACTGTAGTGAATGAGTTTTGGTAAACTCCTAGGAATAGTGGTGCTTGTCTAGAATTACACTGTGAGTGTGTGTGCTTTTGGGAACCACTGTGAGAGAAGCATTTGGTAACATCATGTATTTTTTACAGATTACTCTTTTAGAGCCTGTCATGTTGTCAAGTTTTAGTAGCATTAGAAGCAGGTCTTTGCTTATGCATTGATAAAATGAGTCATGCTTTGACACTAATGTGCTGTACGTTAATATGTCGATTGTGTGTAGTCCCCTTACCCCTTGCACAGTAGTGAATGAGTTTTGGTAAGCTGCTAGGGATAGTGTTGCTTGTCTAGAATCACACTGTGAGTCTGTGTGCATTTGGGAACCACTGTGAGAGAAGCATTTGGTAACATCGTGAATATGCTGACAGATAACTGTTTTAAAGCCTGTCTTGTTGTCAAGTTGCAGTAGCATTAGAAGGCAGTTTTTGCTTATGCTTTCATTAAATGAGTCAGGCTTTGACTCTAAAGTGCAGTCCTGAAATATGTAGTTTGTGTGCAGTCCCCTTACCTCTTCCACTGTAGTGAATGAGTTTTGGTAAACTCCTAGGGATAGTGGTGCTTGTCTACAATTACACTGTGAGTGTGTGTGCATTTGGGAACCACTGTGAGAGAAGCATTTGGTAACATCGTGAATATGCTGACAGATAACTGTTTTAAAGCCTGTCTTGTTGTCAAGTTTCAGTAGCATTAGAAGCCAGTCTTTGCTTATGCGTTGATTAAATGAGTCAGGCTTTGACACAAAAGTGCAGTCCTGAAATATGTAGATTGTGTTCAGTTCCCTTACAACTTCCACAGTAGTGAATGAGTTTTGGTAAACTCCTAGGGATAGTGGTTGTTGTCTAGAATCACACTGTGAGTCTGTGTGCATTTGGGAACCACTGTGAGAGAAGCATTTGGTAACATCGTGTATTTGCTGACAGATAACTGTTTTAAAACCTGTCTTGTTGTCAAGTTTTAGTTGCATTAGAAGGCAGTTTTTGTTTATGCTTTGATTAAATGAGTCAGGTTTTGACACAAAAGTGCAGTCCTGAAATATGTAGATTGTGTGCAGTTCCCTTACCAGTTCCGCAGTCGTTTATGAGTTTTGGTAAGCTCCTAGGGATAGTGGTTGTTGTCTAGAATCACACTGTGAGTCTGTGTGCAATTGTGTAACCACTGTGAGAGAAGCATTTAAGTAGTTCATTTCTTTGAATATGCATAACTGCTTAAAAAATGTCCTGTTGTCAAGTTTAGGTAGAATTAAAAGGTAGTCATTCCTTATGTATTCACCGAGGAACTGTCCTTGCAATACTGTAAACATTCAGTTAATATTCAAGTAGTAATGGAGTGAGGCAGGCCTTTGCACATGCATTGATGCAAATTGCTATGCATGCAGGTCTCTAACCATCTACATAGTTCTCTTTCATACCTTTAATTCCACAGTCAGTATCCATACAATTCAAGTAAACACCCTGTCACTCCCCATGTACTCCTCTAGTGACCCATTCAGCACCATGTACTAATGCAGTCACTGCACAAAACCCCAAACACTTACAAATTCACCCATGCACTCTCCTTGCAGTACTGTAATCATTCAGTTAGTACCCAAGTACTCATTCAGCGACCCAGGCCTTAGCACATGGACTGTTTCAAACCTCTATCCACTATGCATGCAGTCCTCTAACCACTTACACACTTGTCTTTCACACCTTCTATTTCCTAGTCAGTATCCATACAGTCCAGCAAACATCCTGTCACTCCCTTTGCACTCCTGTAGTGACCCATTCAGTACCAAGTACTAATCCATTCATTGTGGCAAAAGCCAACCACTTATAAATTCACCCAGGCACTCTCCTTGCTGTTCTCTAATCATTCAGTCAGTATCCAAGTACTCATGCAGCGACACAGGCCTTAGCACATAGACTGCTTCAAACGCCTATTCACTATGCACGCTGTCCTCTAACCACCTACACAGTTGTTTTTCACACCTTCAATTCCCCAGTCAGTATTCATTCACTTCCAGAAAACACCCTGTCACTCCTTTTGTACTCCTCTAGTGACCCATTCAGCACCATGTACTAATCCATTCACTGTGCCAAAACCCAAACACTTATACATTCAGCAAGGCACTCTCCTTGCAGTACTCTAATCATTCAGTCAGTGCCCAAGCATTCATGCACTGAGCCAGGCCTTAGCACATGGACTGTTTCAAACGTCTATCCACTATGCATTCAGTCCTCTAACCACGTACATACTTGTTTTTCATACCTTCAATTCCCCAGTCAGTATATATATACACTCCAGCAAACACCCTGTCACTCCCCTTGCACTTCTCTAGTGACCCATTCAGTACCATGTATTAATCCATTCACTGCGCCAAAACCCAAACACTTATAAATTCACTCTCCTTGCAGTACTGTAATCATTCAGTCAGTACCCAAGTACTCATTCAGTGACCCAGGCCTTACCACATGGACTGCTTCAAACCCCTATCCACTATGCATGCAGTCTTCTAACCACCTACACACTTGTCTTTCACACCTTCAATTCCCTAGTGAGTATCCATACAGTCCAGCAAACATCCTGTCACTCCCTTTGCACTCCTCTAGTGACCCATTCAGTACCAAGTACTAATCCATTCACTGCGCCAAAAGCCAACCAGTTATAAATTCACCCAGGCACTCTCCTTGCTGTACTCTAATCATTCAGTCAGTACCCAAGTACTCATGCAGTGAGCCAGGCCTTAGCATGTGGACTTCTTCAAATGCCTATCCAGTATGCATTCAGTCCTCTAACCACCTACACAGTTGTCTTTCACACCTTCAATTTCCCAGTCAGTATTCATACACTTCTAGCAAACACCCTGTTACTCACCCAGTGTGTCTCCTTATAGTACTGTAATCATTCAGTCAGTTAGCATGTAGTCTTTTAGTGAGGTAGGCTTTAGGGCATGAACTGCTTCAAAGTAGTATGCACTATGCATGTCGGGTTTTAACCATCGTCACACTTGTGTTTCAGGGCTATAGTTTCTTAGTCAGTTTTTATATAAAATATGTTTGTACAGTAATGGAATAGTATAAATTTGAAAGTTATTAATATACATTTATTTGTGATTCTTTTTTAAAGATGCTGTTTTTCAACGTTAAAATACAGAAATCATGCCAGAAAAAGAAAAGAACAGAGACAGGAGGATTATTTGAAGAAACATCAACCACAAGAATTGAATGTACAAGATAATGTGGCTAAAAGGAAAAAATCTTCTGGTAAGATCACAAAGCAATTTATTAAAAATGTTTGTAGGAGCAAACAGAATGTACATAATGCTGGAACTACTGAGTATTCTTCAAGTAAGAAAAAAAATCAAAATAAGAGGAAAAGTAAAAAAGCAAATGTTCAGTCAAAGGAGATAAAGTAGGGTAAAAGAAGACAAAATCAGTCTAAGGAATTACACAAAAAAATATTTTACAAGAGAGTAGTGCTTAATTTGCTGAAAGATGTGAAAAAATATAAAAAGAGAGCTTTATTTTACAAAAAGAAGAAGCATATTGAAAACATTGTGGAAAAGGCTTTTGAAGTAAAAAGTTTATTTTAGTATTAAACAGAATTTGATCACTAGATAAACCAATCAATGTAATGAAGGGCAAAAGTAGGAGGAAAAGAGTTATTAATAAAAAAAATGTTGTGATGTTTTTTTGGGAGAATGGATACACAGTTCCAGTTCAGAGCCTTTTTTTAACGAAGAGAGTTATTCACTGAGCGAAAAATTATTGTATGCAGTTGACACTAGTGGTAGAGGTTATGAGATTAGCGACGGTTGTCCAGTTGAGAAAGAGAAAATGGTTGAAAGAAATGCAGAAGAAGTGATAGCTGATGAAGTTTTAGGGAGACGTGCTAAAAACCCTGTGTACACTTGGGATTGCAGTAGTATTTGCAGCGTACGACAGGAATCTATTGAAAAATTATGTAGTTTTTTACGGGACTATACTAAAAAATAGTGTAGAAACAAAAGATTAAGCTGTTGCAAGGACTAGACCCTGGCAGAGTGAGGAAACATACTGGTTTGCAAGGTCATTCTCTGGCTTGTCTTTCTAGGAAAGTTTGTCAAAGTGTTTTTCACCATTTCAGAATGTTGGCAGTACATCATACTCAAATGCGGAAGTTAGTGAGAAGGTTGTATTATGCAAAAAGTCCAGCACTAAAGTTAAGTGAGTTGAACAGTGCTCTTTTGCGAAGGTCAGTATCAGATGTGAAGCAGGTCTGTGATGATATTGAGTTTTGTTACTTTGGCCCTCAGCAAGAGAGTGAAGAAACTGACACATTAGTAGGACAAATTGTTGAAGACAATGTACAACCCGTAATTACAGAAAAATTTGAGGATGAAATCACAAAGTTTAAGGTAATTTCAGGTGAAATACCAAATGTTTCTTGTATTTATTGATGGCGAAGTCACTATAAAAATCAGACTAGGGGTGTCAATCTGTATTTAAAAAGTGAAATAGAAGATAATGATAAGTGGATGGAATTTGCAACTTATTTGTTGGTAGAGGATTGTTTTGATTTGGGATCTGAGCAGCGTATTTGCAAATATTGTTATAAAAAATTAGATGAGAATAAAATGCCTGCTAGATCTGTTCATAATAATCTAGAGTTGGTTGCTATTCCTCCAGAGCTGATAGATTTAAATACGTATGAGTCTATTATCATACAATGTGTTCACCCGTTTCAGGCTATTGTTCGTATGGAGCCCAAAACAGGTAAATTATCTCCATCAGAGTTGCAAAGAGGATTGAAAGGAAGAGTTGTGTATTTACCGTTAGATTTAAGGAAAATTATTGAAACTATTGGTGTAGATCAAGCAGAAAATGAGCCACTAGTCATTCTAGTCAATGGTGTTCCTACTAAGAATAAGAAAATTTGGCAAGAGTTAGTGGATGTTAGAAAAGTGCAAAAGGCATCATTGTATCTGTTAAAAAATAATGAGTACTATAGAAATGTGTTTGTAGGAGAAGAAGAAATAGATTTAGCAGAAGATACTGAAACATTAAGTGGACAAATAGAAAAAGTGGACATGTCCAGATGTGAAGAAATCTATGAACATTACAGTGTACATCCACTTAATTCCAAAGGGGTGATGGGGAATACAATTGAGTTGTTTCAAGTGAAAAAAGCAACAGGAAGTCCCATGAGTGTATGGGAAGCGAGCTTGGTAGCTCGTTGTTTCCCACAGTTGTTTCCAACATGAAAAGGTGGACGATATGATGAACGTCCTGTGCAGATTCCTGCATCTGAATATCGGACAACAAGATTATATGCAGAAGATCCAAGATTTCGACAATGTATCCCTTATATGTTTCATCTTCTGTTTGAAAGTGACTTGTCTAGACTTTCATATGCAGTAAATCACATTTTAAAAACTGGAATGCCTCTTCAAAATGTAACTGCAAAGGATTTTATGGATAAAGTGCATCAGAGAGATGATCATTTAGAATCTCAGTTGCTTAATCTGATGGCATGTCAGCGTGGGACTAATGAATATTGGTACCGTCGACATGGAGAACTGAAATGTATGCTATGGAACTTGGGAACTCCTACATGGTTTGTTACACTAAGCTGTGCTGAGTATGCTTGGGATGATTTACTTGAATTTCTTCGAGAGGCAAATTCTAATATCAAAAATATTGAATACAGGACACCTGGAGAATTGTGCTCTTTGGATCCTGTCAATGTATGCAGATATTTCAATCATTGATTTGAAGCTATGATGTCTTTCATCTGCAATAAAAAGAATCCTCCTCTTGGAGAAGTTGTGGATTTCTTTTGGAGAAAGGAGTATTAAGCAAGAGGTGCTCATCACATACATATGTTGTTATGGATCAAGGACGCCCCCAAATTTGGAACAGATTCAGATGAAACTGTTTTGTCTTTCATTGAAGATTATGCTACATGTGCTCTTCCCAATAGCAGAGAAGATAAAAACTTAAAACAACAAGTCTTATGATTTCAAAGCCACAGGTGTGGAAAATACTGTCGACGAAAGTACAAGTCAAAGGATAAATTCTATACCAAATGTCGTTTTGGATTTCCACGTCCTGTATTATCCAAAGGAAGAGTGAACAGTTTTATGTCAGCTATGCGACATACCATCACAAGAAAGTCTCTGAAAAACACCTACAACTTAAGAAGAAGCAAAGAATCGAAATACATAAATGACTACAATCCAGTTATTTCATCCATGTGGAACGCTAACATGGATATTCAGTATGTTGCGGTCAATTCCATTGCTGTTGCTCGATATGTAACGTCTTACATTACTAAATCAGAAAAGACTGAATTGAAAGAAATGTGGGAAGAGATTTCTCACGAGAAGACTCTAAGTAAGAAATTATACAGTTTCAGTTTGAAGATGTTATCGCATCGTGAAATTGGAGCATATGAATGTTCAGATCGGTTATCATCTGCAAGTCTATATTCCAAAAGTAGAAGAATCATTTGGGTGAGTCTAGGTATTGAATATTCAGCATAAAATGAACCAGAAAGTACAGATATTTTGAAAACGAATATGTTGGACACATACTACCCAAATAGAAGTCATCATCTTGAGAACATGTGTCTCTATGAAGTGCTGCAAAACTACACTTTTAAACGGAATACTACAGAGAACATCAACGATGGAAAATATGCAGTGATTGGTTCTGAAGGATGTATGGTGAAACCAAGGAAAGGAAATTTAATTAATCACAGGAAACTGAGTTGCGACACTGCTGACAAAAGGGAATTTTACTATTTAGCCCTTTTGCAAATGTTCAAACCATGGCGTTCAGAACTGGAATTACTTGGAGATTTTCCCAGCTATGAAGATTTATTTAATGCTTCTAAAGATAGCATACAATGCAGTGCTTTCGCAAATTATGTCAAAATGTTGAATGATGAAATTGATCAAGAAGCTACAATTGCAGCTGACATTGCTAGAGACAGTTTTCAAGACAGTCAAAGTTCTGCTGCACTGAGTCAAGATCCACTAGGACAACCAATTGTTGAAAATGAAGCAGCAATTGCAATGAATGAGGTGGAAACAGCAATGTATCAAGCTCAAGAAGATGCAATACAGTTAGGAAACTTGGAAGAACAACTAAATGTTGAACAGAAACAAATATATCAGCAAGTGAAAGAGCAGATTGAGCATGGATTACTTCATGAAAAAAGAGGGTGCTCATGTACATCATTTCAACCTATCCGAATGTATGTGAGTGGTCAAGCTGGAACAGGAAAAAGTTTCTTAATTAAAGTAATTACAAGTTATCTGCAGAAAACAACTGAGTCGCATTTCTCTTGTGTTGTCACTGCTCCAACTGGGTTGGCAGCACATAACATTAAAGGAATTACTTTACATCGTTTACTAATGCTGCCAGTAGAGCATGAGAACAAATTGGAATACCACAAGCTATCTGGAGAAGCTTGTTGTGATGTTTCAAGAGTCCTGAAGAAAATGAAACTTCTCATTATTGATGAGGTGAGCATGGTCTCAAACTCGATGCTTGCCTTTGTGCACATAAGAATGCAGCAAATTCTTAAAACAGTGTTATTTGGAGGAAAACACGTCATAGTTTTTGGAGATCTACTGCAACTGACTCCGGTAAAAGGACAACCGGTATTTAAAACACTAGCCCATGAAGATACCAGAAAGTCTCTTGGCAGTGTTGGTAATGTGAACATTTGGACTCATTTTGAATACAAAGAACTGACAACAAATATGCGACAGGCAAATGATGCTGAATATGGAAGTATTCTTCAAGATATAAGAATTGGAATTCTTTCAAAACAAGGCAAACAAGCTTTGGAGAGTCGATTACTTTGCAGTGTCTTTCCAAATGAAAATGCAGTTCTTGCAAAAGTGTACGTGGAAATTGCTAAAAATAATTCAGTGATTTGCTTAATGCCAACACTGCGCGAGTGTTCCATATTCAACGAAGAACTATTGAAACTGGAAAATGAGGAAATTGTAAAAATGGAAGCCATCGATAAAATACAGCATGTAGGAATCACTATTATTTTGACAGGAAAGTTGAGATCAAAACTGGATTGTTTAGAAAAAAAATATCTAAAACTGCTGGTTTAGAAAAGACACTATATGCGTGTGTAAACTGTCGGGTAATTTTAAGGCGTAATTTGGATGTAGAGAAAGGTTTAGTTAATGGTGCAATGGTTAAAGTGGTGTATTTTGTGAATTATCAGAAAAAAGAAGGAATTGAATTTTTAAAAATTAAATTTGATCAGATTGATGAAGTTAAAGAAATTGGTTGTTGTTCAGTTCGTTTTTTGCTTGTTAAAGATTTATATGTCCGTAGGAAACAATTTCCATTTTCTTTGGCATACGCAGTGACTATTCAAAAATCTCAGGGATTAAGTGTAGACAGTCCATTGGTGAACATTGGATCTACTGAATTTAAAGAGGGTATGGCATATGTTGCTTTGTCACGAGTCAGAACATTATCTGGATTCTTTTTGATTGATTTTGATGAGACGAAGGTTACTGTAGATTCAAACTGTGTAAAAGAGTATATTAGGTGAGAAGGGCGTATGCTTCCAATTTAGGTCAATATCCTGTATTTTGAAAAGCGTATGGTTGGTCGAAAAAGAAGGTTTGAGAATATCTGTACTGAAGATGTTAAGAAGGGAAAAGAACAAGATAATGTTGTGATTGCAGGTAAAAAGAAATTGGACACTGTTGAAGAGATTGTTGGTTATCAGTTTGAAAATAGTTCAGGCGTCAACTGCTATGCTAATGTAGTGGTCAATGTTGTTTTTTATCTGGAAGGTTTGCGAGAACAAATTATGCAGAATCGGCATAAAAGATTTTGTTCTCTGTTGCATTTTGTTTATGAAAAATTGACAGCAGATACAAGTAAACTACAATCTGTTTCAGATGTTCGTAGTGTTTTGTATATGTGTTCTGGTTCTACACAATTTTCACAAAATATCCAACAAGATGCTCAAGAATTTTTAATGTATATGCATACCATTTTTGAAAATGAAGGTGTAGAAATAGAAAATATTTTTGGCCTTTCTTACAAATGGGAATATGATTGTGAAAATTGCATGTATACATGCAGCACCAATGTAGACACTGAGAGATTTCTGTATTTAACATTACTAGACTGTAAATCAGTGTCTTTCAATAAATTAGTTAAAGGTGCAAATCAAAACATGGAGTGTAGCCAATGTAAATCAGAAAGGTTATCCACATTATTCTTAACAAAATATGGAAAACACATAATTTTAATGATGCAACGTTGTACAGCTGACGGAAGAAAATTGGATACTTTAATAAAGCAATTTGTAGCAGCACAACTATCAATATCAGGAAGGACTTTTGTAGCAATTGCTATAAATTTCCATGATGGTCCTTCCACCACATCTGAACATTACACTGCCTATCTAAAATGTGACAAAGGCTGGACACTTTGTAATGTTTCCCAGTTGGTTTTCAAACAACGTTTGCCTAGGGAATTACAAAATTCCTACCTAATATTTTTTAAATCAAAGTTTTAGGAAGATAATTCATTCTCTGAGGAATTTATAATTATAATTTAATAGGACTACCATTGTACAATTTACATAAAGAAGGAGTGCAGAAATACCATTTGGCCTCAAGGAAAGGTATATTTTTGAATTTTGGACTTTTTGGACCTTTTGGTGGTCATTGATTCGGTGAATATTTTAAAGCGGCAATATTTACAGTTTTTATAAGTTAAAGTTATAAAAATTTTTAAGCCGTAAGCATTTCATATATGTGTGATTTGTATTTTCTGGTATTTTACTGAGAATAGCATGTTGTTTTTTTAAAAACAATCTTTCTGATTGTTTTTTTTTTTGACCGCTGTTAAGTGATGGGTACGATTGAAATCACTATTTCTAGTGAAATTCAATATATTCTGAGAACAGCAAAAAAGGCAAACAAATTACTTTGTGGAAATGATGCTGTGTTGTAAAAAATGTATTATTACATGTTATATATTTTTTTCTTTTCTTTCACAGATCCAAATTTTAAAATAAGCAATTTATATCAATTTAGATTGCAATGAAAATCTGGAAAAAATGTATACCATTTTTTATTTCTATTACTGTGAAGGTTAGTTTAACTAAGTCTCAATATGCAGACTGAGGAGGTCTGCGAGAAGCTACAAAGTTGAAACACGTTTTTAAAAACACTCTGTTTATAACTATGTAGTTTTGAAATCTGACCATAATCAGATATCATGTGACCTGCAAAAAAAGAGATTTGAGAGGTTCATAATCTTTCCCATTGTACCTATTGAAGGACCACAATCATTTCAATCATTCTTCTTTGAACATCTTTGCAGACAAAACTCTGTGCTTACCTTCTATCATTCGCAAGCAATTTTAAAAACAGAAATATGTCACTTTTTGTAACAAAGTTATTGCGCAAGACAGTCTTTCATATTTACAAAGAGAGGAAAAGGCACTTTGTGCACTTTTTCTACTCCATGTAAATACAATGTCATCATACACACCACTTTGCATTGAAAGGGTGTTCTATAAGTGTTGTTGTGCATGATTGCACTGAATACTCATAGAACAAGACACATCTCTAGATTTATCATAAATTATAAATCTCAATATGTGTGTGAATGCTGCACCATTCTAAAATTGGTATAGGAAAGCACAACAAGGAGAATTAGTTTCATTTCTCCACATTTTTACATCTTCAATGCATGCTAAAATGTTCAGCATACATCTTCCTGCAGAAAAACAAACAGCACATGACACAGATATCCTTGCACTATGGTGCAAGGGTGCCTGTGTCACCACATGGCTGCAGTTTAAGCAGCCGTGCAGAGAGAAGCATAGATTTGCAACGTATTTATGTACATATGTTGCATCCCTGTGCTTCGGAAGTACTACAGCACACTGCAGTTAAAGAGGTTACTGTGTGATGCTGCAGCACTTCCTCATAGTTCTGCACTCATGCATTCACCATACGCTACTAATGCATTCATTCAGTCAATTACGTACTACACATACATTCATCTAAACTTTCACACACTAACAAAGAAATTTAGCTCTTTTTTTAAACCAGGAAAGTTAGTTCTTAGAAGAACTTTTTTTTTTCTTCTTTCTTCTTTTATATTTTTTTGGGCTTTTCCAACAATTTTGTGATTTTTTTGGTTTTTCTGGAAAAAAAAACAAACAAAAAAACAGGAGGAACCAAACAATGAACTTCAGGGAACAAAAAAAAAAACAAAATAAAACCTAGCAATTGTGACTTTCTTGCCGGCGACAGATCAGATCGATCGACTGCTCACCATAGAACAAAGTTGCATTGCACTTATTGCAGAGCACTTTTAAAAATTGAAATTGAGGACGGATGTCCAAATTTTGGGCTGATGGATGCACTCTTGAAGTGCTCGGCTGCGATGAGGTAGAAGTCGCAGGAGCAGGAGTGTCTCTCATCCGTCGGCATTCTTCTCGTGCAAGATTGTTAGGATGAAGGGTCCTCAGGTGCTTCTTCATACTAGCCGTCCCGCAAGAGTATTTCTTGTTAGGATCCCCTCGAGACAGCACTCTTTTGCAAATCTTGCACGTGACCAAGGTGGCTTTGGTCTTCGTTTGCCCCTCGGGAAAAGTAAAAAATTTCCACACCACTGAAGAAAAACGTGGTGTGCGTGGTGTCTGCTCCAAAAATTCATCCTCAGATGTATGAGGAGATGCAGGTGATGCCTGCTGCCCTGAAGCCATTTTTGGTTGAAAAAAGTTAGAGCTAAGTGTAAACGCAAAGAGAGGCTCCTCCAAAGAAGGTCAAAGAGGAATGATTGAATTGGGTGGGGTCTTTCAATAGATAGAACAGGAAGTGTAATGAACCAATCAAATCTCTTTTTTGCAGGTCACATGGGATCTGTGCACCCTGCGCTTACGCAGCACACACCCAGCGCGCATCCGCGAAATTGAATTAAAAAGAAATATAGGATTAGATGTAAAAATATATTACTTTTAAGGCTAGTTCAGAGTTTGTCTTCAATTAATATTCACATGAAATACATATATATGTTTTTCTAAATGTTAAATATTTCACGGGATCCGCGCACCTACCGTGTCATAGAAGCAGATGACGCAGTGCGGAAGCGTGTAAACGTTGCGTTACGTACATCGAACGTGTCGCGTATAGGCTGGGAGTCTCGTACCATTCGCATTGCGATCGCGCACTAAACATGTACCCAACGCATACCATGCGCGGATGCTCTCGCGTAGGGATCGAGAACGGTGCGCATAGGGTGTGCGGATCCAAAAAACATGGAAAAAAATATACAAAATAAAGTTTTTAACATATAGTAAAAAAAATATTTTTAAAAATATACAAAATATGTTTGAAAAACCCAATAAAAACAAATAATATTTTTTAATTTTGAAAAGATTTAAAGGAAAAAATAGGATAAAAAAATAGTGTTAAAAAAGAATTTCAAAAAAACAATTAATGAAATTGACACACTGAAATTGAAAAATATAGAAATCCAATCAAAATCATTAAACATGATATCTTTAAAGATAAGTTATAGACAGAAATTAGCATTTAAAAAACCTTTGAAATTCACTGAAAAAACCATAGGTTTCATGCACGTTATAGTTAGGAATTGGCATTTTAAAAACCTTTGAAATTCACTGAAAAATCCAAAGGTTTCAGGGGCGTTATAGTTTGGAATGGGCATTTAAAAAACCTTAGAAATTCACTGAAAAAACCATAGGTTTCAGGGGCGTTATAGTTAGCTGGACATTTCCCTCGTACCAAACCCTAGAAATTCCCCCGTTATAGTTAGTTCAGCTAACTATAACTCGCGCCCCTGCAATGCACTGCTGAAGACGTCACATATTACAACACTCATGACATGGTCAGTGACATCACTGATGACATCACTGATGACATCTGAAATGACATCACTGATGACATCACTGATGACGTCATCCATGTGATAAATAAGTGCATCTTCTCACAGCCTTTGATATACTCAATCAAAATTTCAGACGTCCATTCTCAAAACCATAGATACTCCAATACCAATAACGACATACCCACTCATTGACTCTTAGATCTACACACACATCCACTCACTCACCTGTACAGTCACTCATACTTACAGTCACTCAGTACAGGACTATCATACACCTACATAGACACTCACACACCACCAATCATCCATAGAGGTACTCTCACACCTAGTCACTCATGCAAATAATTAATCACAATCCCATTTACTCACCTATGCAGTTATACACACACAAGTTCACTTACTCATAAAAATAGTACCACATTCTTACGCTCTTATACAATCATTGATACAAGCACACACTCATCCATACAACCACTCTCACAATCACACACTCTCACATATACCCACTTATATACTCTTACACACATATATACTGCCTTTCACATATGTAGTTAGTCACACATGTACCACTGAGATAGACATTCAATCCCTAACACACCCATACATACACTCACCCAACCATACAGTCCATCACAGATGCACTCTTAAAACCATGCACCCATAGAATCACCCACTCACACATGTATGCACAGAGTCACACACACCCCACCCACGCAAACACTCAGGCACCCATACAGATACTTAGACAACCAATAAATAACCCATAGAGACACTCATATAGCTATTCACAAAACTATGTAGCCGCTTATACACCAACAGACAGACAGATACAGACATTCACACAATTTAGTCACTAGCCTGCAGTAATACACGTTTAATGACTCACTTATAGAGTGAGTCACGCACCTACTAAATCATCCATTCACACACTTATACACCCACTCATTCTTCCATAGATTTTTCCCTATATATATATTAAACATATTTAAAATTTACAGAAACACACACTCACTGGATGATGTCATCAGTGATGTCATCAGTGATGTCATTTCAGATGTCATCAGTGATGTCATCAGTGATGTCACTGACCATGTCATGAGTGATGTAATATGTGACGTCATCAGCACTGCATTGCGGGGGCACGAGTTATAGTTAGCTGAACTAACTATAATGGGGGAATTTCTAGGGTTTTGTACGAGGGAAATGTCCAGCTAACTATAACGCCCCTGAATCCTATGGTTTTTTCAGTGAATTTCTAAGGTTTTTTAAATGCCAATCCTAACTATAACGCCCCTGAAACCTTTGGTTTTTTCAGTGAATATATATATATATATATATATATATATATATATATATATATATATATATCAGAAAACAGGTGTGCCCATGCACTGAAGCGCACTCAGACCAGCGTAGGTTCGAGGAAAACCTTTATTCAGGACAAACTGCTAATGAAACCAGGAGTCAATGTAGGGGTGTGGCGCTTGGCTCCACGACGCGTTTCGGGCTCTTCCCTTCTTCTTGGTGGAGCGCCATATTGCAGCTATGCGCCTCTGCATGCCTTAAGTCAAAGATGCCCTCCAATGGGCCAATCAGGTAAGTGGACTCACCCAGATGTATTCTGGGAATTGCAGTGCGCGATCATTTAATGCCTCCATATTTTCGCTGCTAAAATTCTCCCCATTTGGCCCTGAATGGGCCTCACCAGAACACCGCAGTTTGTAATCCATCCATCACGCTGCTTCCAGAGGACTCCGACAATCCCGAGCCCCTGGCCCCCTTCAATCATGGGGTGGTGCGACTTCCCGCGGCTGGGCAGCCGCGTATAAACATCAGAAAACAGGTGTGCCCATGCACTGAAGCGCACTCAGACCAGCGTAGGTTCGAGGAAAACCTTTATTCAGGACAAACTGCTAATGAAACCAGGAGTCAATGTAGGGGTGTGGCGCTTGGCTCCACGACGCGTTTCAGGCTCTTCCCTTCTTCTTGGTGGAGCGCCATATTGCAGCTATGCGCCTCTGCATGCCTTAAGTCAAATATGCCCCCCTGATGTTTATACGTGGCTGTCCAGCCGCGGGAAGTCGCACCACCCCATGATTGAAGGGGGCCAGGGGCTCGGGATTGTCGGAGTCCTCTGGAAGCAGCGTGATGGATGGATTACAAACTGCGGTGTTCTGGTGAGGCCCATTCAGGGCCGAATGGGGAGAATTTTAGCAGCGAAAATATGGAGGCATTAAATGATCGCGCACTGCAATTCCCAGAATACATCTGGGTGAGTCCACTTACCTGATTGGCCCATTGGAGGGCATATTTGACTTAAGGCATGCAGAGGCGCATAGCTGCAATATGGCGCTCCACCAAGAAGAAGGGAAGAGCCCGAAACGCGTCGTGGAGCCAAGCGCCACACCCCTACATTGACTCCTGGTTTCATTAGCAGTTTGTCCTGAATAAAGGTTTTCCTCGAACCTACGCTGGTCTGAGTGCGCTTCAGTGCATGGGCACACCTGTTTTCTGATGTTTATACGCGGCTGCCCAGCCGCGGGAAGTCGCACCACCCCATGATTGAAGGGGGCCAGGGGCTCGGGATTGTCGGAGTCCTCTGGAAGCAGCGTGATGGATGGATTGCAAACTGCGGTGTTCTGGTGAGGCCCATTCAGGGCCGAATGGGGAGAATTTTAGCAGCGAAAATATGGAGGCATTAAATGATCGCGCACTGCAATTCCCAGAATACATCTGGGTGAGTCCACTTACCTGATTGGCCCATTGGAGGGCATATTTGACTTAAGGCATGCAGAGGCGCATAGCTGCAATATGGCGCTCCACCAAGAAGAAGGGAAGAGCCCGAAACGCGTCGTGGAGCCAAGCGCCACACCCCTACATTGACTCCTGGTTTCATTAGCAGTTTGTCCTGAATAAAGGTTTTCCTCGAACCTACGCTGGTCTGAGTGCGCTTCAGTGCATGGGCACACCTGTTTTCTGATGTTTATACGCGGCTGCCCAGCCGCGGGAAGTCGCACCACCCCATGATTGAAGGGGGCCAGGGGCTCGGGATTGTCGGAGTCCTCTGGAAGCAGCGTGATGGATGGATTGCAAACTGCGGTGTTCTGGTGAGGCCCATTCAGGGCCGAATGGGGAGAATTTTAGCAGCGAAAATATGGAGGCATTAAATGATCGCGCACTGCAATTCCCAGAATACATCTGGGTGAGTCCACTTACCTGATTGGCCCATTGGAGGGCATATTTGACTTAAGGCATGCAGAGGCGCATAGCTGCAATATGGCGCTCCACCAAGAAGAAGGGAAGAGCCCGAAACGCGTCGTGGAGCCAAGCGCCACACCCCTACATTGACTCCTGGTTTCATTAGCAGTTTGTCCTGAATAAAGGTTTTCCTCGAACCTACGCTGGTCTGAGTGCGCTTCAGTGCATGGGCACACCTGTTTTCTGATGTTTATACGCGGTTGCCCAGCCGCGAGAAGTCGCACCACCCCATGATTGAAGGGGGCCAGGGGCTCGGGATTGTCGGAGTCCTCTGGAAGCAGCGTGATGGATGGATTGCAAACTGCGGTGTTCTGGTGAGGCCCATTCAGGGCCGAATGGGGAGAATTTTAGCAGCGAAAATATGGAGGCATTAAATGATCGCGCACTGCAATTCCCAGAATACATCTGGGTGAGTCCACTTACCTGATTGGCCCATTGGAGGGCATATTTGACTTAAGGCATGCAGAGGCGCATAGCTGCAATATGGCGCTCCACCAAGAAGAAGGGAAGAGCCCGAAACGCGTCGTGGAGCCAAGCGCCACACCCCTACATTGACTCCTGGTTTCATTAGCAGTTTGTCCTGAATAAAGGTTTTCCTCGAACCTACGCTGGTCTGAGTGCGCTTCAGTGCATGGGCACACCTGTTTTCTGATATATATATATATATATATATATATTTATATTACCTATTGGCGGTCGCCAGTAGGTAGTTATAGTTAGACCTAGTAACCATAGAAAAATGGCAACATTCTATTCCATATAACTTTGGCACCGATTGATGAATCTTTGCGAAATTTTCAAAACTCATTCTTTGTTGAGCTCAGCTCCTATGTTGAAAGTTGGTGGTGATTCATGAAGGGGGGGCCGAGAAAAAAGAGGGTCCCAAAACGTGTTTTTTCAATGTTAATTTCCATGGGAAACTTTAGACAAGGCTACAGGTCGAACGGGTGAACAGAATTACCCCAAATTTGGCAGGGAGAAGGGTCTTGGTCTAGGAAGAATGCTCTTGTATTTGGTGTAAATGCGCTCAGTAGTTTTTGAGAAGTATCGAAATTTACAGATATCGATATTTGGGAATTCTGCCATCTGATTGGCTGAGGCGTTACAAGCACAAGCTTGTTGCTGATTGGCTGTGAGCGGTGTGAGCGGTTGCAACTAGGAAGTGTTGGCTGCCATTTTGTGATTCCTTTGAAATGAGTAAAGTGAAAAAAGGGGGAAAAAGGGGGGAAAAGTGGGAAAGAGGAGGCTAGGAGGACTGTCACCTCTGTGGGGTGTTTAGGGTGTGCTATAGAGGGGGTGTGAAGTGAAGTATTTACCCCTGCCGGTGTGTAAGTGGTTGGCTACGGAAATTAAGTGAGGTATTGGGTAGAGTCTGATGCGGGTAACGTGAGCTGGTGCAGGACTCGGGCATTAAAGCGTGAGCCCAAATTGTGTGTCTTATGCTGAGAAGTCATGTGCCGTGGCTGCTGCACTACAGTTGTGGAAGCAGTGTCCAGATGTGTTTGTAACTACTAGGACGAACTACTGACCCGTACTGGTATGAAAGTCCTGGGGTACGGAATATATGTGAGGTATTGTCTAGAGTCTCATGTTGCTAAACTGAGCTGCTGCCGGAGTCGGGGATTAAAGCGTGAACCCAAACTGTGTGTCATATGCTGTGAAGTCATATGCTCTGGCCGCTGTGCCACATCTGTGCAAGTAGTGTCAGCATGTAGTTATAGGTACTTGGATGAACTTTTGCGCCACAGCTGTGTGGAGAATAAATGTTGGCGATGGTGCGGGAGTTGGCGTTATATGGCACTAAAATAGGGGGCCTAAGTTGTAAGTTATAGGGTGGCTCTAAAAAGGAGCCCTTGTGTTCATTAGTAGGAGCTACATATAAGTGCGGATGCACAGCTTCCAGTTATTCAGGAGAACTCGGTTTTCCCTGATCTGTGAAGTATTCTCCATCACTTCTGTATATATCCGCAATATCAAAACGTATGTTGTTGTTGTATATGGACCCCATTGTGTGGACTCTGAGGTATACAGAGACACCTTTGTAGACATTTTTCCAAGATTTTTCAATCTGAGGACAAAAATGTTTGGACCATTTCCACTTCTGTCTTTGGCATATATTGGAATATACAAAGACAGTTTGAGGCAAAAGTAACATCAATTGTCCAAAGGCGTCCTTCATAAGCATTTCCAAATCTACCCCAGTCAATGTGCCTAAGTCGTTTCCACCACAGTGCACAATCATAAGGTCAGGGTGTTGGAGATGCAAACAGGTTTTAACCAAAGGCAACAATTCGTGCCACTTCAATCCTCTCTGTCCAAACCATTTAATGTCCACATTTTGTAAACCTAGGTCTAAGCCAATACGTCTCTGTTCTGCATACCTCTTGCACCAGAAAACATAGCTATGTCCTACGATCCACACTAGCATTTTGAAGGTATGGCTGGAAGGTATGGAAAGATGTCTGTAGCTCATGCAGTTCCTTCGTAGAATAAGAGATATGTTTAAAGATGGGCAACTAGTTTCTTTTCGCATACAAAACAGTACCTGATTGGGAGAAGAAAAGCACTTTTTTTTAAAAGTAGGATGCACATTCGCTTTGTGGAAAAGTATGTTTGCGATCGGTTAAGAAAAAGCAGTTTGCACGTACATATTATAGTACATATTATAGGATAAAATTTGCTCAACTCAACCACACCTGCTCCTTGTATTTGGAATATGACTGATTTGCATATGGCCAGGTCTGAACTGGGGTGGCATAGTGGGCAAAAGAACGATGGATTTAACCCAGATCTCTTCACTGGGGGAGAAAGTCTGTATTGTCAGCATTCCGTCCATCATTTGTTTGTTGTAACGCTTTTCGCCCTAAGTGGGATGGGTATGCCCAGACGTGGGTCCCGTACTCACTACGCCACTGGAGTCAAGCTATCCTGGCTGATGACTTCTGATAGCCAGAAACCGGTCCTAGGATGCTTGATTCCGGTCCAGGGAAGACATGGCTTGGCAGTTCGGGCTGGACTGTTCCCATGAGGCACAGGGTCAAGACTGATTTGCATATGGCCATGTCTAAACTGGGGTGGCGTAGTGGGCAAAAGAACAATGGATTTAACCCAGATCTCTTGACTGGGGGAGAATGTCTGCATTGTCAGCATTCCGTCCATCATTTGTTTGTTGTAACGCTTTTCGCCCTAAGTGGGATGGGTATGCCCAGACGTGGGTCCCGTGCTCACTACGCCACTGGAGTCAAGCTATCCTGGCTGATGACGGCTGATAGCCAGAAACCGGTCCTAGGATGCTTGATTCCGGTCCAGGGAAGACATGGCTTGGCAGTTCGGGCTGGACTGTTCCCATGAGGCACAGGGTCAAGACTGATTTGCATATGGCCAGGTCTGAACTGGGGTGGCGTAGTGGGCAAAAGAACGACGGATTTAACCCAGATCTCTTGACTGGGGGAGAATGTCTGCATTGTCAGCATTCCGTCCATCATTTGTTTGTTGTAACGCTTTTCGCCCTAAGTGGGATGGGTATGCCCAGACGTGGGTCTCGTGCTCACTACGCCACTGGAGTCAAGCTATCCTGGCTGATGACGGCTGATAGCCAGAAACCGGTCCTAGGATGCTTGATTCCGGTCCAGGGAAGACATGGCTTGGCAGTTCAGGCTGGACTGTTCCCATGAGGCACAGGGTCAAGACTGATTTGCATATGGCCAGGTCTGAACTGGGGTGGCGTAGTGGGCAAAAGAACGATGGATTTAACCCAGATCTCTTGACTGGGGGAGAATGTCTGCATTGTCAGCATTCCGTCCATCATTTGTTTGTTGTAACGCTTTTCGCCCTAAGTGGGATGGGTATGCCCAGACGTGGGTCCCGTGCTTACTACGCCACTGGAGTCAAGCTATCCTGGCTGATGACGGCTGATAGCCAGAAACCGATCCTAGGATGCTTGATTCCGGTCCAGGGAAGACATGGCTTGGCAGTTCGGGCTGGACTGTTCCCATGAGGCACAGGGTCAAGACTGATTTGCATATGGCCAGGTCTGAACTGGGGTGGCGTAGTGGGCAAAAGAACGATGGATTTAACCCAGATCTCTTGACTGGGGGAGAATGTCTGCATTGTCAGCATTCCGTCCATCATTTGTTTGTTGTAACGCTTTTCGCCCTAAGTGGGATGGGTATGCCCAGACGTGGGTCCCGTGCTCACTACGCCACTGGAGTCAAGCTATCCTGGCTGATGACGGCTGATAGCCAGAAACCGGTCCTAGGATGCTTGATTCCGGTCCAGGGAAGACATGGCTTGGCAGTTCGGGCTGGACTGTTCCCATGAGGCACAGGGTCAAGACTGATTTGCATATGGCCAGGTCTGAACTGGGGTGGCGTAGTGGGCAAAAGAACGATGGATTTAACCCAGATCTCTTGACTGGGGGAGAATGTCTGCATTGTCAGTCAACCAATCAATCAATCAAAGCATTTATATAGCGCACTACTCACCCAGAGGGTCTCAAGGCGCTAGGGGGGGGGTCCGCTACTTCTCGATCAGCCAGGTCTTGAGTTGCTTCCTGAAGGCGAGGTGGACCTGGGTCAGGCGGAGGTGGGTCGGGAGGGTGTTCCATGTCTTGGCGGCGAGGTAGGAGAAGGATCGTCCCCCTGTGGTGGCTCTTCGGATGCAAGGGATGGTGGCGAGGGCGTGGCCGGTCGATCGAAGCTGGCGTTTGGGAGCGTAGAAGTTGAGGCGGCTGTTGAGGTATCCTGGTCCTTGGTTGTGTAGGGCTTTGTGTGCGTGGGTGAGGAGTCGGAAGGTGATTCTTTTGTTGACCGGGAGCCAGTGCAGGTCTCTCAGGTGTCCGGAGATGTGGCTGCGGCGGGGGATGTCCAGGATGAGTCGTGCTGAGGTGTTCTGGATCCGCTGAAGTCTTTTCTGGAGTTTGGCGGTGGTGCCGGCGTAGAGGGAGTTGCCGTAGTCCAGACGGCTGGTGACGAGGGCCTGGGTGACCGTCTTCCTGGTCTCGGTGGGTATCCACCGGAAGATCTTTCGTAGCATGCGCAGGATGTTGAAGCACGACGAGGAGACGTCGTTGACTTGTCTGGTCATGGAGAGGGAGGAGTCCAGGATGAAGCCCAGGTTGCGTGCGTGGTCTGTTGGTTTGGGTGCGTTGCCTAGGGCGGGGGGCCACCAGGAGTCATCCCAGGCGGAGGGTGAGGCTCCCAGGATGAGGACTTCCGTCTTGTCCGAATTCAGTTTCAGGCGGCTGTTCTTCATCCATTCGGCTACCTCTTTCATCCCTTCGTGGAGGTTGGCTCTGGCGGTGGCGGGGTCATTGGTGAGGGAGAGAATCAGCTGGGTGTCGTCCATCATTTGTTTGTTGTAACGCTTTTCGCCCTAAGTGGGATGGGTATGCCCAGACGTGGGTCCCGTGCTCACTACGCCACTGGAGTCAAGCTATCCTGGCTGATGACGGCTGATAGCCAGAAACCGGTCCTAGGATGCTTGATTCCGGTCCAGGGAAGACATGGCTTGGCAGTTCGGGCTGGACTGTTCCCATGAGGCACAGGGTCAAGACTGATTTGCATATGGCCAGGTGTGAACTGGGGTGGCGTAGTGGGCAAAAGAACGATGGATTTAACCCAGATCTCTTGACTGGGGGAGAATGTCTGCATTGTCAGCATTCCGTTCATCATTTGTTTGTTGTAACCCCTACATTTGGAAGGCACTGTTTGAACTTAAAACAATCATGAACTTTTAACCTGCACGTGCCGTTAAATGTTTGAGAAAATGTTGCAAAAAAATATCGTTAGGTTTAAAAAAATTGATGAACTTTTAACCTCCATGTGTTGTAGAATGTTCTGGAAAGTGTGTTGATAGAATACGATGCATTTCTGACTTCGATGTATACTTGAATATTAAAAAATCTATTTATATGGAAAAGTAGAACGAGAGTAATAGAGAGAATTTTTGAAAGCTAAAAGAATCAAGGAACTATTGTAATTTGTTCTTTATTACCTACTGGCGGTCGCCAGTAGGTAGTTATCACTGTTAACGATCTGAAAGTGCGGTGTTGCTTAGAGTGGCATGGTGGTGATATGATATGGTGCTACACTCGGGTACGAAACCGAGAGTCTAAACCGTGAGGTCATTGCTGTAAAGTGATGTGGTCTGGTGTTTGTAGCATACATGTGAAAGTAGTGTTAGTAGGCATTTATAGCATACAGGGAGTGGGAAGCAAACTACTGACCGCTATTGTGTGTTGATAGTATACCGGAAGCGGGAAGCGAAGTAGTTACGCTTACCGGTGTGAAGACTTGGGGATGAAACCGAGCTGATTGCTGTAAAGTGATGGGCTCTGGGCGGTGTAGGATACCAGCTGCTGTAGTATAAGTGTGTAAGTAGTGTTAATCTGCGTTTATAGTATATAGGGAGTGGGAAGCGAACTACTCATCCCTACTGGTGTGAAGACTCGGGGATTAAAACGTGAGTCTAAATTGTGAGCTCATTGCTGTAAAGTGATGTGCTCTGGGCGCTGTAGCATACTTGTGGAAGAAGTGTTAGTTTATGTTTATACAATATAGGGAGTGGGAAGCGACAGTCTTACCCCTACCGAGGTCAAGACTCATGGATGAAAATATGAGCTCATTGCTGTAAAGTCATGTGTTCTGTGTAGTATTCCATTGTAAGTCATAGTAGAATGTTAGTATGTAATTTACTAGAATCTAAGGGGCATATTATCAAGGAATGGCATTAAAATTATTGCCGCTTTAGCGTCAGGAAACTGCTGCTAAAACGGCGATAATGGGCTAGATAATATGCCGTAGAGAATTCCAATAGAGGCCCATGTTAACACTAGAACATGGGCTTCTATTGGAATTCTCTACGGCATATTATCAAGCCCATTATCGCCGTTTTAGCGGCAGTTTCCTGCCGCTAAAGTGGCGATAATTTTAACGCGGTTCCTTGATAATATGGCCCTCAGTATGTAATGTTAGAATGTAGGGCTGTCATGAGGGGAACCTTGCGGAGTTTGTACACGGTCCTGGATAGGACGGTTGCTTTGCTGTCTGCTCCTGTTGGTGGTTGCCACAGGTATCTTGTTTTCTTGTAATAAATCTACTTATTGGATTCACTGCTGTCTGCGTCTTCACTACATAAATTTGGTGAAGAGTGGGAGAAGGCAAAAACAAGGCACCACTCAGCAATATTTCAAAATTGCTTGCGTAGTGCTGAAGACCCGTTTTGTTCGTGTAGCTGTTTCTACTCATGCCAGGGTCATCGGCTCATTGAATTGTCATCCGACTTCAGGTAGGATTTATATTTTTAGACTTTGCGCTTCCTCTGCTTCTTCACTACCTTCTGGTCGCTGTACTACATATGTGTAAGTAGTGTTAGTGTGCGTTTATACTAACAAATGCATCATGGTAGTAGGGAGGGCGACCTCTCAGGCACAGCTCATACAATGTCCCGGGTTGTGCATTCGCTGGACATTTGTGTTTGCTAAGAGAGGGTGGTGCATGGCTTCCACCCTGTGATAGCAAATACTTGTTCGACTACTTGAAGCGAGAGGAGGAAAACCTCGTACCGCTGTAATAGAGGGGATGCGGATGGTAAAAATGGAGAGAAAATAACAAAACAAAAAAAACGGGGTCTCCCCGTTATTTTAAATGAGGCCCCTGGTGGGTGAATAATGTTCCGTGGCCAATCCAATTATTATATTGCGGGGTCTCTGTAGGACTGGGGATCTTAATGTCACATGTAAATTAGGCACAGAGACATTTTGCAGCCTAGGGGAGCGCCACCTTCCCGGGTATTGTTTCCTAATTGTTCAGGGGTTCGAGGCCAACGGAAGTGCGGGGATCGCCACACTCCGGGTCTTTATTTAAATATACAGAGTGGGCCTCTGCCGTCCCTGAAGCCTCGGTGGTCCTAGGCAGTGCCTTATTTGTTCTGTAATCACACGGGCAGTACTTATGGTGTTATAAAGTGATACACTCGTAGAACTCTTGCAGTTGTACAATTACCCAGGCTTCATTTGTCTAATAGTCAGTCAGATTATGTTTGGTAGGTGCACTCTAATATTAAATAATGTTGTCCTTAAAATCTCATATAAACAGATGATTTTCACAATAAACAACAGACAAGAGTAAAAAGTGGCAAAATCTTAGCGAAACAGCTTCAGCAGAAGAGCCTGGCTAACCGCATTATTAGAATTCAAGATCACCAGGGCTATGTTCATGATACACCGTATGGTGTCATGGGGGTTTTTCAGGAGTTTTACACCATACTCTGGCTCTGATATTGAGCCTAAAGCCTGGGATTTCTTTCAAGACATTGACACCCTCCAAGTCACAACTCAGCAAAACGAAGATCTTTCTGCCCCTGTAGAGTGGGAGGAGGTTGAGCTGGCAATTAAATCACTTGCTAATGGTAAGGCCGCTGGTCCTGACGCCATTCCGTTGGAATTTTACAGGGCGTTCTATCCGGAGATTCGGCAGGATATTCTATCAATTTTCAGGGCAGCACAGAGGGGTATTATACCGGACTCGCGGCGTCAAACCACAATTGTTTTTTTTAAGAAGAAAGATAAGCCAGAGTTAAACCCCTCATCTTTTCGACCTATCTCCATTATAAACACAGATAGTAAAATATATTCCAAAATTCTATCTATCTGACTGGCGCTGGAAATTATCCCATTGGTCTCATTACATGGCTTCATCCCGGGCAGGGATAAGGCCGATCATGTTCAGCGGGTCATTGCACTCTTGGATTGGGCTCAAGTGACAGGTTCCCCCCTCGGAGCGATCCTGTTGGACGCCGAGAAGGCGTTCGACAGGGTCGCCTGGGGGTTTTTATGGGCAGTTCTCCACTGGAAGGGCTTCAGTGCCAAGTTCATTCAGTCTATCCAATCGTTGTACATTTCTCCAGTGGCAACATTGCGCATCTCTGGTTTGGTGTCAGCGTCCTTTAACATCAGTAGGGGCACCAGGCAGGGGTGTCTCTGCTCGCCCCTGCTCTTTGCTCTGTACATTGATCCCTTCCTAAGTAAGATCGAAGGTACTGTGGATATCTTGCCTGTTACGGTTAATGTTACAGAGTATAAGATGCTGGCATACGTGGAAGACATTGTAGTCCTAACCAGGGATGTCACCACAGCCTTTTCTGCTTTAAAGACTCTAGCAGAATAGTTTGCCCGGCTGTCAGGTTATAGGCTCAATGTCACAAAAACACAGGTTATTCAAACATCCGCTATGGGCCCCTCCCAAGCTCCCGTGGTTCCAGAAGCAACGTATCTAGGGGTCAAAATTACTACTCTAGTCGGTAATATCACAGACCTTAATATCCTTCCAGCTATTGAAGCAGTCATTTCTAAGCTGGGAAGATTGGACAATTTACATCTCTCTTTATATGGCCGATGCAATGTCCTTAAAATCCTCGTCCTCCCAAAGCTCTTGTATTTATTTAGGACTATCCCACTGGAGTTCTCACAACAAAGTTTGGCAAGGGTCGAAAGGATCTGTTATAGATTTCTTTGGGGATACCGCCGCCCACGTAGGGCTGCCAAATGGATGTGTCTTTCTAGAGATCGTGGTGGTTGGTCAGTCCAGAATCCCTTACTATACTATTGGTCCGCCATGCTTCAACATTTTGGGCTGCCATTGCTGGGCGACAGCGCTGAGGTCCCGATTTCTAATAGACCCACTATTTATGATCTGGGGCTGGGGAAGGCTGCCAAGGGGGCCTTGACGCGGATTCTGGGGCCGAGTTACTTAAAGAAGACTAAGTTCAAGGTTATTGGGGCTATGTTCTCAGTCTGGCGTAAAATCCATCACAAATGGTTAATCTCAAATATTAATTTTTATACTCCCTTTACGGCTGCTCGACTCCTGCCGGCCATCTTTCAAGATCAGGTTACCAGCAGGTGACAGTTATTGGGGTTGGGAGTCATTCGTGACCTAGATACTGACGGACAAATGGCCTCCTTCTCCTTTCTAAAGGATAAGTTTCATCTTAATACTCATGACTTTTTAAAAATATTTGCAGATTAGAAGTTTTATAGATAAAATGCAGCATCAAACCTCCAACTTCTTTGATAAGGTTATTTTATTTGAACTAATTCAAAGAAGGGCTAGAATTGGGACATTGTATCAATATTTGTTATCTGATCTTCCCAATGATCTTGCATTACAGAATGCCAAATGGGAGGGCAAATTGGGTAAGACTGGTGTGGATATATGCCCGGCATTGGAGTTAGCAAGTTATGCCCTAGTGTCTGGGTGTCTGGGAGTCTACGCACCCAACGTTATATGGCACTATTCGATCTTTACTACACACCGGCAAAAATTGCGAAATAGGGGGGTTACAAGGGTAATTGCTGTGCCAGATGTGGGCTTCAAGCTGCTAACGATCTACATATGTTCTATTCTTGCCCAAAGTTGGGGGTTTTCTTATCTGATGTTGAGTGCTTCATAAATTCTATGCTCAATATCCTGCTTAATATCTCTCCAGAGATGGTGATAATGGGGTGTGAGGGTACTGCTTCGATCGAAAGGACGAGGTATGTCTCTGCTTTTTTGTTTATAACAATGTCTTTAATTCGGCTATGTATCACGTCACAGTGGCTTAGCCCCGAAAAGCCCCCACTTTCTTTAATTGGAGATACCGGATTCTTGCTCTTTATTATCTGGAGTCTTCAGTCTATCTGAGGCGGGGTAGAAGGAGGTGTGAGCTGGGCCATAAGATCTGGGCTCCATTGGAGGAGTGGCTCAGGCAATGAAAAGAAAAGCCTTTTCTCTTAGTTAGTTTAATTCATTTGCTACTTTCCTTCTTGAGTTGAGTTGTATAATCAATTTGTAAATGCCTTGCCCTTTGTTTGTTTTCCCCACTGTATATGATTTGGAATGTATTGATCCGTGCTTTTTCCTAATTTCTGTTTAGTGCAGCATTCTGTGTTAAGTATACTTGCCACGACTTTCCTCTTCTTTTTCTTTTTTCTTCCTCTGTATTTTTGTACAGCATCAAAATAAAAAAATAAATAAATAAATAAATAAACAATAGACAAGAGACGTCAGAAAAAGACCTATACACTCAGTTATTTATTTGAAAAAATAAGTAACCTTTATTAAAACAGAAATAAATAGAAATGTAACTTTAATAGAACAGTATAATAAAAAAAACGTGGGTTGGACTCCAGTGGAAGCAGCGTAGGAAATCTGCAAGACAAAAATTAAACATAAGTATGTGTGCTATATGGAAGAGGTAAAGAAAGGTAGTCCGAATGAAAGTTCCATAGTGAGAATGGAAGGGAGGGGGAGTGGGAGTGGGTGGAAGGGAGAAGGGGGGGAGAGTCAAAAGAAGAGAGGGAGGAGAAGACAGAGCGTCGGCCTATTGCACCCAGCCCTTAGTGTTTACCCTCCTTCACCCATTTGTCTAGGACACTGGAGTCCGCGAGAAAGAGTGTGGTTCAGCAAGTCCTTAAAATTAAATACATGAGGCCAGAGATTAACGGGCCATATTACAAAGGAAGGGCGATAACATTATCGCCGCTTTAGCGGCAGGAAACTGCCGCTAAAGCGGCAATAGGGGTTGATAATATGCCCTTGTGAATTCCCTTAGAAGCACAGGTTCTGGTGTGAACATGGGCTTCTGTGGGAATTTACAAGGGCATATTATCAACCCCTTATCATCGCTTTAGCCACAGTTTCCTGTCGCTAAAGTGGTGATAATGTTATCGCCGTTGTTTGATAATATCGTCCTACATTATTAGCTACGGGAAAATTGCTTGCATGCACCTGTGCACCCAGGGTTCTGCACCCCAACCCCTTCCCCCGCACTGTGCTCAATTGTAGGTCTTGCACACCGAGGCTTCACTGCTCACCTGCCACCACTGGTGTGTCCCACGACGTGTTGGTGCAAGCTCTTAGTCCGGGGTATGTTTGTCCGATAGACCAGGTCTCCAGTTGGGAACAGAGTCTTGATACCACGATGGAAGGTGTCAGAATGCCAGGGCATCATTGCAGGGTCAGCTCCCGCTCTGCCCTTCTTGTGGCAATCAATGGAATGTCTGAAAAGGGAGAAACAATTTAATGGTGCAAACGTCTGGAGGTAAATGAAGGTTTATTTCAAGTTTGATAGAAAATAGGAGTTGAGTGCATCCTTTGTTTTTGAAGTACGATCTACCAACTGTTAGTGGTAATCGTGGTTCAAAGAGGAGTTGGAGTGCATGAGAACACACAAGGTTAAATAATAATATGTTATGCCAACGTTCACATACAAAGGAACAGAGTGCATGCTAGAAGCATAATGTGCGCGCGTAATGCAGAGGCGGAAGCCTGTGTGCATGTAAACTTAGTAAGGAGCTCACTACAGTGTCCTAAAAGCCAACGCCACGTGTCTGTAGGGCAGCGCTGCCCACTGGATCAGGCCTACAGTAAGGTCCAGCAGGTCCTTAAAATTAGACCGATGTGACTGAATGGGGTCAGAGGTCACATCATTACGCATGCAACATAGCTTTTTCGCACGTGTGCACTCAGGGTGATGCACCCCACCCCACCCCTCCCGCAGAAACGCCCTCAACAGGTGTCTGTAGGGCAGTGCTGCCCGTAGGTTCAGGCCTACATTATGGTATAGCAGGTCTTTAAAATGAGACAGAGATGTGACTGAATGAGGTCAAAGATCACATCATAACACATGCCAATATCGCTTATTCGGACCTGCGCAGCTAGGCTGAAGCACCCCACCCCTCTCGCTACAGCGCGCTCAATTGGAGGCCCTGTGCACCCAGGCTGCTCTGCTTACCTGCTGTCATCGTTGTGTGAGCAAACACTACGGGCAGCAGTGCTCACAATTCAGATGGAGTGTTGATTGCAGGAGAGTGTACACCTCACTGATCCCTTTCGTAGACGACGGGCAGTAGGGCTCACAATTTAGAGCCTGTGTTGATTGCCAGGCTGGAGTACACCTTATAGATCCATTTCTTTTTTTTATTGTGAATTGTGATATGCTAGGTGGATGCGGCAAATCATTTGAGGTAGTATGGAAGAAGAGGGACATGTGGCGTCGTGGTTATCCTATTTATACGTACACAAAGTGGGCTGGGCTTGCGTACGCCAGGCCAGCGTAGCGGTGTTAACATTTATTCTGGGGACTTGGGCGTTGTTCAGTTCCTGCCTGGCCAGGAAGTGTACTTATGTGTGTTTCTTTTGTAGTTTTGACCTCGCAGAGTGTGCAATTTAGATTAGTGTAGCATGTGTCAGGAGGGCGGAAACAATCGTTAATGAGATGGCATGTGATCTAGGATGTGCAGTCTGCCCATGGCTGATGATGCTCCTTAGAGCCAGCAGTACCCAGGCCGAAAGGCAGCACAATAATGTGCAGACACACACACCAGGGGCATTGTGTAACGCATATTTGTTTTTTGATGGATCATTTGAGATGCATGGCAATCACACGTGGAAGGCTAATGTACAGAGCATGAATATTGATTAAGATGATCATTGCATGTTGTGTGTAGTATATGATATGTGTATACAGGAAAACACTTTTCAAAAAAGCTTTCTAAGCAGAAGAGGTGTCTCTTGTGGTAAATAAAATTCCTTTACCGGGACTTAATTTGATATATAAACATAATAAAATAGCTCAGTAAAATGAGAGGCAGAATCCGTGGTATTAGAGGTTCGGAATGGGCTTTATTCCAGTGATCGATTATAATCGGTTGCTCCAAGTTCCATCACCACGGGGGTTCAGGAAGTGAAGTACATACTTTATTGACAAGAAGTAACTTTTATAGTACATACATTACAATGAAGCGAATGCAGTAGGCGTAACAATTGATAAGGAAAATGACGATTTATCTGCGTAACCAAAAATGGGTGTAATAAGGAGTAAAAAGGAACGTAATTGGTTATGATGTCACATATAGGTGGATCCATAAGATAATACTTGGCATAGATGCGCGCGCAGCAACATGACGTGTAATTGACGTGTAACTAGGGGGTGAAGGGGACTTGACATTTAGCTCTACATGTGGAGACAAGAAGTCTGGGGGGTCAAGTCAACCTAATCCCAAATCATATCTAACATCCTATGTTTAAAGAACTATGTTATCCACGAAAGAAGGACTCTCGGACAGAATCTATTCTATACTGACTGTGCGTGCGTGTACAAGCGTCTAAGTGTCTACACTAAATGCGAGGGGATAGGAATATTCCATGGTAACAGGGCTATGAATTACTTGCATGAGGACAGAGAAGCCGGGCCTTTTGCTTGGTAACTGGAAGAATGTTTACTTAAACTACTAGGCAGGAATGCATCGGCTGAGGGGGAAGCAGATAATTCGAAGGTGAAATACAGTTCTTGGCAGAGAATAGGCTGATGTCAGGCTTCGTGAGCCGCGCAGAGAATGAGACAAAGTTCATGGTCACAGATGCAGGCTCAGACTGGAGCTTTCAGAGGCAGAAGGCAAGAAGAGTTTGATGACAGAATCAGGGCCTACTTGCCTGGACTGCAAAATGGAGTAACTGAGCCATATAAAGCCGGTGGCCTTTCATATTTAGGAATGGAATATCCGGCCTATTCATGGCGGATCTGACAGAGGACATGTTGACGGTGGACGCACATGTATTTGCGTCTTCATAACTGGAACTGGAGGGAACATACATGTACTTGTGACATGCACATAGAACCGTTGGGGTCCAAGATAGGGGACATAACTGACCAGAAAAATCCATATTTCCACATTCCCTCCTTGTCCCCTACTTGCCCGTTAAGAGATATCAATCTTCATTAATCCATTGATCTGTTCATATAGCATCATTTGTTCTTCTTTCTTCTTCCGGGATCTTGAATGAAAATCTTGATGTGGAATGCACGATGTGGCACACAGACCACAGATCGCTGGTCCACATTGTAGACATAGACAGCAACTGAATAGTATGAGAAGGCCAATACCTAGGAAGGATAGAACTCTCCATCCCCAGGCTGATATCACACTCCAAAACCAACTGGACCAAGTCCAAGTGCCTGGGTTCTGGTGTATCTGGTTTACAATCTTATGAAGGCGAGTTATGGCTTTATATACTGATGGCGAATTTTCTGGTATGAATACGCAGCAGCTTGATCCGATGACCCTACAAGCTCCGCCCCTATCAGCCAGGATGACGTCAAGGACAAGACGATTTTGAAGCACAACAATCCGCATAGCAGACTGCTCTTCTGTTAAATTGCCTAGGGCGGAAATAGTTTCATTCACTACTGCTTCAAGGGTTCTAGTTAATCTACGTATCAGTTTACTATTAGTAACAGTACCTATATAAGGAAAGATGCCTTTATTGAAATCTGTGTATTTTTCCCATGCTGTTTCAGTGTAATCGACAATTGGGAGATCTCTCCGCTCTCTGTTGTGTACTAAATGAATATTTCTGTAATAATCAGGAGGAGCTAGGAAAACAGGTGGCAAAAGGAATGCAATGTAGCAGGTACCATCCCAATCTAGAGGTAGACGCATATATGCAGTCTGACCACATATAAAGTAGGAGTGGCGATAAGCTCTAAATTAAGATTTGCCTTGATCACTGAATTCTACTATAGTAGTGCATTTACTATGGCCCATATGTATGGAACCAACCTTTCTTACACACAATTCACCCTTCGCTGGGAATACTGACATGGTGGGTAAGACTAGTTCAACTTCGGATACGACATTTAGAATCATGAGATTAGGTGTAAAATTACCTAATCCATATACTTCATTTTCTAGATCAGTTCCTGTTCTTTTGGGGCGACCCTCCTTGTCAGGGTAGCAGACCTTGAGTAAAACTAGGTTCAGGTTTCCCCATACCCAATGATCTTGGTAAACTGCTGTGTCTGAGTCTATGGAATTGATTAAACTAAACCATGCTCCACAGGAGCCATTATGTGTAAATGGGTGTGGAAAGAATGGCAGGACTCCTTCATAATTCTGATAGGGAGGGAGCCGACCACACACCCAACAATTGGTGGCATTACTAGTCTGATGGGAATGATGTAACATACTAATGAAAGTGTTATTGCGCAGCGCAAGTCTATAAGACAATTCATGCGGCGGTAGGTCACTAAAAGAATGTTCTGCGGTAACATTGTAAACGTTTCTGGCAATAGGGTAATATATGTGCAACAATATACTTGCAGTAATTATTAAAAGACTTAAGGAAAACAAGATTATTAATGTCACTATGCAATGGCTACGCAGTGATTTACAATACGCCTGTCGTTTCAACATTTTCCGCGACTGTCCATGATTCAGGTCTAGAGGATACATGTCAGAGACAAATTCAACCGCTTCACCTTGGAGAGGACTTAAACAATCAAATTGTCTGACGTTCTAGGCCTCAATTTTACTTTATAGAGTTCGGTTTTAGTCTTTTCAACCAAAGGAAGTTTTGAATCAGTCTGTGAGGGAGTGCAGGGCACAATGTCTATATCCGAGGATAGTCCATGAAATTTCTTGATATGACTTGAATGAATCCAGCCCTTGCGGCCCTCGATCTTCACGGCTGTCCTTGTAGTGAGCAGAACCAACTTGGGTGTCTTCCACCTGGGTTCCAGCTGAGTCTTTCGGTCGAAATTTCTCACAAATACGAGATCACCCGGAACTACGTCATGGGGTTTCACCTCAGTGTTGTCGGGAAAGGCTGCAGCTACCTGTGAACGACAAGATTGTAGTGCAGACATCAAGGAAGCCAAGTAATCTGTCAGCATATTACAGTCAACATCAGTTATTTTGCGTGGTATAGGCGTCCCCCACATATTTGGTGGTCTGCCAAAGATCACCTCATACGGGGATAGCCCTGTTCGAGAGTGTGCTACCATTCTCATGTAAAAGAGTGCAACTGGTAACGCTACTATCCAGTCGACACCTTTCTCTCTGCATATTTTGGACAATCTGGTTTTCAGTATCTGATTATGTCTTTCTACGAGACCTGCTGCCTCGGGGTGTCGGACACAGTGGAATTTCCACTGATATCCTAACAGAAGTGAAACATGTTTCATTAATTCGGATGAGAACGGCTGGCCGTTATCTGAGTAGACAACACGTGGTAAACCGTATCGTGGGAAGAATTCTCGAACCAACTGTTTGGCAGTAGTCGGGGCAGTGTAATCTGAAACCGGGTATGCCTCTGTCCAACGGGACAGAGCGCAGACAACTACGAGAACATATTTGAATCCTCGACATCGTTCCATCTGGATATAGTCCATCTGGAGGGCTTCAAAAGGGTGATCAGGAGGATGAAATCCACCCTGTTCTACGGGAACGCTTTTTCCTGGGTTGAACTGGCAACAGATCATACAGGTACGGACTTTTTGTTTGGCTGCTGCTCGTAAATGTTTATTGAACCAAATGTGTTGAATGCTGTCTAGCATAGCTTTTTCTCCTAGATGTGCTGGACTATGTATAGTGTTAATTATAACTTGGACCATTGAATCAGGAAGGAACCATACAGACTTTTCCTTCATCATCCATCCTTGGTCCGTTTGGATCCCTCCTAATTCAGTCCATTTCTTTATTTCGTCTGGTGTAGCATGTGTCTGTATGTCAATTACGTCAAGAGTAGGATCTTTAACTGTCATACACTGTGTCGGTGTCGGGACTATTGTCTTTATCATGTCGGGGGTTTGAGTTTGAGCAGTCTGTTTAGCTGTTCTGTCGGCTAGATCATTGCCTTGGGAAATGATATCAGTAACCTTCGTATGAGCCTTACATTTCATAATTGATATTGCAGTGGGTCGATGTATTGCATCTAATAAGGCATGAATGAGGGGTCCGTGCTGAATGTGGGCACCGTGGGAAGTTAAATAACCTCTCTCTCGCCACAGCACGCCGAAGTCATGTACAACTCCGAATGCATAACGTGAATCAGTGTATATGTTGACTTTTTTATTCGTGGCTTGAATACAGGCTTGTGTCAGAGCGATGAGCTCTGCGGCTTGAGCTGACAAAGTATTTATACGATTAGTTTCAATGACTTCAGTATCTGTTGTGACTGCGTAAGCGGCCACTAACTCTCCTGTACTTGTTCTCATACATGAACCATCTACATACAATGTCAGGTCTGGATCTGACAATGGGACATCGGTTAAGTCTTGTCTGGGTTTTGTCGTTATAGTAATAACTTCAATACATTCATGAGCTAGTGGGTCTGTTCCGGTTACTGGCAAAAGTGTGGCAGGATTCAATGTGTTACAGCGTCTGATTTCTATATGTGGCTGAAACAACGTAAGTTCGTACCCTGTAAGTCGCGCTATAGTCAAGTGTTGTGTTTGCGTTCTGTTTACAAGAACCTCTACTGCGTGTGGCACTTGAACTGTCAATGGATGTCCTAACACTATGGCATCGCTTTGTCTGATTGCTAAAACTGTCGCTGCCACTGATTTTAGGCATGCAGGCAAAGCCTGAGCTACAGGATCTAATGTACTAGAAAAATAAGCACATGGTTTGTGTGCTCCTGCTTGTTCCTGTGTGAGTACTGACAAGGCAGTACCTTCGCGTTCTGTAACAAAGAGTGTAAACTGTTTTCTGTAACATGGCGTTGCTAAAACAGGTGCTTGACATAAAGCTTTCTTTAGGCTTTCAAAAGCTTGTGTATGTTCCTGAGTCCAAGGGAGAACAGTCGATGTGGCTGCCTCCTGTGTGGTTAACTGAATGAGTGGTTTTGCTAGAAATGCGTACTGAGGGATCCACTGCCTGCAATATGAAGTGAGACCTATGAAAGCCCGCACCTCCTTTTGTGTCTTGGGTGTTGGCATGTTAGCTATTAACTGAATGCGGTCCGGTGTAAGCTGCCTTCCCTCCTTGGACAGCGAGTGTCCAAGATAAACAACTCGCTGGACACAGAATTGCAGCTTAGAAGGGGACACCTTGTGCCCCTTTTCGGCTAGAAATTTTAAAACTGTCAGTGATGCTTTTTCACATTCCGGTTCGCTTCTTGCGGTGATCAGCAGATCATCGACGTATTGGAGCAGAGCAGTGTTAACTGGCATGTGGATACTATCTAGTTCTCGTTTCAGTGCTTGGCTATAGATGCTGGGGCTTTCTGTAAATCCTTGAGGTGCGCGTGAGAATTTAAAGCTACGTCCATTTAAACTAAATCCGAACAAATATTGGCTCTCCGGATCTATTGGGACGCTGAAAAAAGCATTCTTGAGATCAATTACAGTAAAGAATGTTGCTTCGGAATCAATGGCTGTCAGTAATGACGAGATATCTGGGACCACAGGGAATTGTGGCACAATGCACTTGTTTAATTCGCGCAGATCAATAACCAATCGATATACTGGCGGGGCCTTTGGATCTGTTCGTTTAAGAATCGGAATTATCGGTGAATTACATACATTGGAGTCTGTTTCCACAACTACTCCTTGGGCAATGAGCTCGTCAATGATTTGTAGTAAAGCCACTACAGCATCTGGTGGTAACTTGTATTGTCGCATTCGTGGTAGCACCACTCCTGCCTTTAATGTGACTCGATATGGTGTAATATTCATGCAACCAACATCAGTAGGGCCTTGTGCCCATAGACGTGTAGGTAAAGTCTGCAGTCGGGGATCCATGTCTCTAGACACATAGTGACCTTTAAAATCACGTAAAAACAACCTTACTCCTTCCGGAGAACAACATATTATGGCTCCTAGAGCTTTCAGTGTTTTTATTCCTAGCAAGTTTTCTGGACATGATTTAGTAAGCAATAAATCTGTAGTTCGGGTCAGAGGTCCTATCGTAAGTGGCAGAGGTTGTGACACTTCATTAACAATAGGTTTTCCTGAAAAACCAAGGGAAATATTCTGTGTGCCTGAGAGGGGTGCCCCCGGAACTTCACTACGTTTTATAGTTGTTCGACTTGCCCCTGTATCGAGTAAAAATTTTCTATCTTGGCCTAATAATTCACTATGTACATAAGGTCCTTCTTGATCTACAGGTATTTCAATAAGGGGTAAGTCAACTTCCCTCTCTAGGCTAGTTCATGCGTAACGCTGATACTCAGGATATTCATACTGTGCGGTCTGATACATTTGTCGTGTTGTTGTCTGTGTGGCAGCAACAGGCAACGGTGGTGCAGCTGGCACAAACTGTATTGGCTGTTGTGCGGCTGGCATGGCCTGGGCATGCTGCAGAGCTCCTTGTTCATTCTGATCTTGTCTGAGTGGCCGTGATCTTTCTTGTGTTTTACCTATGGCGATATTATGTTTTAAAACTGGACAGTCGTGTACGTAATGACCTGGCTTTTTACAATAATTGCATGTCCCTTTTACAGGTCCTGCTGAATCGGAATGTGTCATACCCTTTTTATGTCCTTCAGCTGGAACTGTCTGGGAAACTAGCATTTTCATTTTCGTGTCTTTCATGCGTCTGTGTTCATGTTCTTGTTCCTCTCTAATTCTATTGTGATGGTACTGTAACATTTGTAACATTTGTGATGGAGTGTTACCTTGCCAGGTACTCTCGAATTTTAATACTCTATTCTTTACTTGGGGCAGGGCATTTTCTACTAATTTTGTTACGAACAGATGTGGGTATGATTCGCTACTTGCTTTTATGCCACTATTTATACCAAAACATTTTTCAAATCGGGCATAGTAATCACTAGTGTCTTCATCTTGCTTCTGTTTACAGGCTGAAATTGTACCCCAATCTTCCTTTTTCGTAGTTAATAAACGTGGCAGTACCTGTACTAGTAAACCTGGTAGTGCTTTAGTTTTATCCCCAAGTCCTGCTCCTGCAGTTCGGGCCTTTTCTTCCGCTTCTAACACTGACCATTCTATCTTTTGGTCTCCTACCTCCCACTCTTTTTCCTTAAGTTTCTCATAAATACCAGCAGGCATCAATACCTTTAATATTGTCATAATGTCGGGATAGGTATACTCTCCCATGAGTAACATGTCTTTAATTTCTCGGTGAAAACCCGCTGGATCTTTGTCATGACTGGGTACCACTTTCTTCATTTGTAACAATTCTATTTTTGATATGGGCGTATATACAAATACGCGCTTAAACTCGTTGTCCTCGCCTTTTATTGGGTGCACTTCTCGTAAGGGATTCTGTCTATCCATGTGATACGTGGTTCTTTCCTTGACGGGCAATGAGACATGCTCTGCGCATACAAAAAGAATATACTGCTTTCTTGATTCTAGAATTTCTTTAATTAATTTAGTACCTGCACCTCTCCATTTATTCATAAGCAATTCAGTCAATATGTCAGGTAAGGGACCAGGGTCCGAACGCTGACTCCGATATAGTATAATGAGTTGTTGAATCATATAAATCCCAACTAACCTCTGTTCATCTGGGGTGAGATTCAAAAATGTGCGTACTACTGTATCATCACTATATTTTCCGGGACTGTCCACCCAATGGACAGCTGCCCTGGCTAAATCTTGTTCATCCATAGAATCGAGAAAATGATAACCCCTTCGTTCTCGGAGTAGTTTGTCGGCGGTTTGGAACGAATGCTCGTTAGACCTTATATTAATTATAGGTATTTGGAAATTCCTGTTATTATCTGGACATATCGGACGTATCGAGTCAGTAAGACGTCTATTATTATTACAAGATCTTCCTCTACCTACATAGGCTATGGTGTCTGACTGTCCTGTGGGCAGTCCTGACCCTTCTTCCTCGCTTTGTTCGAACTCGTCTACCTCTAATCTCTCTTCGTGTAGGCGTTCTATTTCTTTACGGATCTTTCGGCACATGGCTATTATACAATTTTGCTTATCATGTCTCCCTTCTGATATATTCTGGCTCCATCTGGTAAGAATTTGCATTGCTTCCGGGTTTACCCCCGGTCGGTCTTGATTTCTGATCACACAATTTATGAGGAAACGTAACAGTTCCCCCTGTATCTCTACTTTCTGGTATTCCATAGCTCTGTTAATACATTCTGGATCTCGCCCTGTTTGGACAAAATGATATATTTTATCTAGATGCGCAGTCATTCCTGGTAACTTCCCTAAATACACTGCGGCTCGTCTGATACGCAATGATGCCAGGGTCATTTCGTCCTCTTTACCGGGCACAGGGTCATATCTGCAATCTATAAGAAGTTCCTTCAGCGTACGGGCACTTATGAGTTTGGGTGTACGTGAATGTGCTGACTCTTGAAAAGTAAGTTTATTCATTCTGGGTGGCGTAGAAAAAATATTGGTAGCACCTCCCGTGGCCCCATCTGGGGTGTCGGGTGTGAAAGGATTCGTCGAACGTGACACAGCAACTACAGGTGTGGACACAGCTATAGAAGTCGCTGTAGGAGCGGATGCAGAAACAGATGTGCTTGCCGGAACTTGTGACTCGATTTGTTGCTGTAGGGATACGGGTACTGGATCTTGGCCTTGGATCTCCCTGGTATGCGGTCCATGTGGGGCGGAATTAGCATACTCGGGAGCTGCGTCATCTAAATATGAGGAAAGAAAAACATCTTCTGCGGTTCTAGGATGCCCCTTAGGATGTACCTTTATTGGGAACAATGGGGGTGGCAAGTCTTTCGGTTTTTCTGGAGTAGCCTTAGGTAATCCTTCGGCCAGGAGGGGATACATACCATTCATAAGGGCATTTCTTTGCCTATCTACTTGTTCTGATTTCACTCGGATACCTTCCTCAATTAATGGATTCTCTCGAACTTTATTTGAACTCTCTTTATTCTTTTCTTCCTGTCTACGTGCTTTTTCTGTGCGTCTATGAGATTCTTTACGCCATAACTCAACGGCGTCTTTCTGTGACTGTCTGACCTTCCTTTTCCATAACTCTTCCTCGACTTTCATGATGCACTCCGCATCCCAGGTTCCCGCTGCGGGCCACCTCTGACTTTCTGGTAATCCCTTGGTGTAGTCTACCCATAAATCAAGAAATAATATAACGTCTAAGCCATGTTTGTGATACATGAAGTGTCCTGGAGTATCCCTAGGAGGAATAGGGACGGCTTCTTCGAGAACCCCTTTTCTAGTAGTGATCTGTCTTAATTTCGAAAAGAGCGGCATATTGGCAACTGATCCGATACTTAATCTTGAACACACTTAATACAAAAGCACAATAATGAACAACCATTCATACCACAATATGCAGGACGTTTTTAAACACATTAAACATTAAACATTAAACCTTTAACTGAAACAACAATGATGATCGTCTGCATAACTAATCACCAAGCTTAATTCTTGACAATAACTAGATACTTCGGAATACTTGATATACTGCTAAACAGTACAGATACACTGCTAAAACAGTGCAGACCGGATTTGTGTACCCAAACCCGTCTTGACCGGCACAACCTATGTGCACGTCAGAAATGCCTCCCCAGTAATGGTACTCACCGGGTAGCTTCGGAAACGGAAAGCCTCGGAAACCGGACTTGGACCGGACTGGACTCGACTCGACTCGTCGGAAACTGGACTCGACTTCGAACTGGTGGGCCTCTGTATACCTCGGATCTTGCTCTCTCAGCTAGGCTCTGGTCGGGATACTTCGCACTTCTCACCGCCTCGTCTGGGTGTTGATCGCAGCCTCAGTCGCCCCCGCTTGACCGGAGGGAGATACAGGAAATCCTGCTGGTACGCGTTATTGTCCGTCCAGCTGTGGCAGGAGACCGGGCCTGCAACTCACCGCCGGCGCGTGAGATGAGAAAGAGTCCCTATTCGGGCGCCATTCATGTGGTAAATAAAATTCCTTTACCGGGACTTAATTTGATATATAAACATAATAAAATAGCTCAGTAAAATGAGAGGCAGAATCCGTGGTATTAGAGGTTCGGAATGGGCTTTATTCCAGTGATCGATTATAATCGGTTGCTCCAAGTTCCATCACCACGGGGGTTCAGGAAGTGAAGTACATACTTTATTGACAAGAAGTAACTTTTATAGTACATACATTACAATGAAGCGAATGCAGTAGGCGTAACAATTGATAAGGAAAATGACGATTTATCTGCGTAACCAAAAATGGGTGTAATAAGGAGTAAAAAGGAACGTAATTGGTTATGATGTCACATATAGGTGGATCCATAAGATAATACTTGGCATAGATGCGCGCGCAGCAACATGACGTGTAATTGACGTGTAACTAGGGGGTGAAGGGGACTTGACATTTAGCTCTACATGTGGAGACAAGAAGTCTGGGGGGTCAAGTCAACCTAATCCCAAATCATATCTAACATCCTATGTTTAAAGAACTATGTTATCCACGAAAGAAGGACTCTCGGACAGAATCTATTCTATACTGACTGTGCGTGCGTGTACAAGCGTCTAAGTGTCTACACTAAATGCGAGGGGATAGGAATATTCCATGGTAACAGGGCTATGAATTACTTGCATGAGGACAGAGAAGCCGGGCCTTTTGCTTGGTAACTGGAAGAATGTTTACTTAAACTACTAGGCAGGAATGCATCGGCTGAGGGGGAAGCAGATAATTCGAAGGTGAAATACAGTTCTTGGCAGAGAATAGGCTGATGTCAGGCTTCGTGAGCCGCGCAGAGAATGAGACAAAGTTCATGGTCACAGATGCAGGCTCAGACTGGAGCTTTCAGAGGCAGAAGGCAAGAAGAGTTTGATGACAGAATCAGGGCCTACTTGCCTGGACTGCAAAATGGAGTAACTGAGCCATATAAAGCCGGTGGCCTTTCATATTTAGGAATGGAATATCCGGCCTATTCATGGCGGATCTGACAGAGGACATGTTGACGGTGGACGCACATGTATTTGCGTCTTCATAACTGGAACTGGAGGGAACATACATGTACTTGTGACATGCACATAGAACCGTTGGGGTCCAAGATAGGGGACATAACTGACCAGAAAAATCCATATTTCCACACTCTCATCAAACGCTGTAGAGAGAATGAGTAAAATGGGTGGGGTCGTACAATTGTTACAATGGGAAATGTTATGAACCAATCAAATGCCTTTTTTTAAGGTCACATGGCAATCGCACACCGAGCGCGCAAGGAGGCCGCACCCGACGCGATTTTGACAAAATATATTTATCATAATATAAGTTTATTACAGTTAGAAATACACAAATGTTTAAAATAATTTAGATTTTCGTGTGCTCTCACATATTGTTTAAAGTTATTTAGATATACTTTTGAGACAAAAAAAAAAGGGAATGGCATACCCGGCGCGATACTATACGTCTGTGACGTAACACAGGGCCTGGCAGCGTTTGCTCGTCGAATACGCAATGCGGCATAGACGCGACCCCATAGGTACATGACGTAATGCGTGGCTTGGTACCGCGTACCCGTCGGATACCAAAGTAGTACCTGGGGTGACTTCATGCGTATATGATGTTACGCGGTGCCACAAACTCGTCGGATACGAAATGCGCATCATTTACGAGTTTAGCAATATGGCAGATAGGATTCGTGCTGGTGATGGAGCTTGGTATGCTACCAGTATGGGAGTGCAGTTTTCTCACCCAAAACAAAAATACATATTTTTTGGGGAAGATATAAAACATTACATGATTTTTATAGTTAAAAACAAGAAGTATAATAGAGTTCCAAAATATTTAAAATATAATAGAAAAAATATTGGTTTTATAAACATTAAAATATGAAATTAACATTTAAAAAACCTTCAAAATTCACTGAAAAAAACAGGTTTTACAGTAAGTAATTAGCGTTTAAAAAACTTTAGAAAGTCACAAAAAAAAAACATAGGTTTCAGGGACGTGATAGTTAGTTGAACATTTGACTCATATAAAACCAGAGAAATTCGCCTGTTAAAGTTAGTTGAGCTAACTATAACTTGCGTGCCCGCAATGCACTGCTGATGATGTCACATATTACATCACTCATGACATGGTCAGTGACATCACAGATGACATCTCAAATGACAACACTGATGACATCACTCATGACATCATCCACGTGAAAATCGGATGCACATACTGATGCTCTAATATAAACGCTGATACACCCATTCTAAAATGCTGACTACTATTTTTGAAACCATACATAGAAGAATGCCATATACTACATAGCACTCACTACTTCCTAGGTCTACGCACACATCCAGTCACTTATACATGTAGTTACTCATCAATAGAAGATTATAATATGCACTCACACATCTATATATGCAGTCACACGCTGCCACTCATCCATAGATCTGCTCACACGCCTAGTCAGTAATGCAAAGAATGAATCACATACTCATTTAATTGTGTATACAGTTATACACACCAACTTCATTATTTTTAGACATACCACACCACTTATTTGGACAGATACTAACACATGTGTACTGTTTTATACAATCACTGATAGAAGCAGACACTTATTTATACACCCACTCTTGAAATAACTTAGTCTCATGTATACTGATTTATATACTCCAACACTCACATATAGTGGCTTAAAACATATGTAGTTAGTCACAGATATACCACTGAGACATTTATTCACTCACCAACACACCCATAGACACACTAACTCACCCATACAGCCCTTTCCAGATGCACTTTTTAATCCATACAACCACTGAATCACCCCCTCAGACATCTATGCACAGACTCATATACCCACCCACCCACACAGACACTCAGCGACCCATACAGATACTCAGAGAACAAATCAATAACCTATATAGACACTCATGTAGGTATTCAGCAATCCATGCAGTTGCCTGCACACCAATGAAGAGACTAATACAGACTTTTATACAGTTTAATCACTAACCCATGCATTCAGTAAGACAGGTTCAATCACTCACTTATACAGTCAGTCACACACATACAAAATAATTCCTTTAGGCACTTGTAAATGCATTCATTCTTCAATACACCTTGGCATATATGTATAAAACATATTTACATTTTATAGAAACACACATTCACTGGATGATGTCTTGAGTGATGTCATCAGTGATGTCATTTGAGATGTCATCAGTGATGTCGTCAGTGATGTCATTGACCATCTCATGAGTGATGTAATCTGTGACATCATCAGCAGTGCATTGCGGGCGCACGTGTTATTGTTAGCTCAACTAACTATAACAGGTGAATTTCTCTGGTTTTATATGAGTCAAATGTTCAACTAACTGTAACATCCCTGAAACCTATGTTTTTTTCGTTAATTTCTACGGTTTTTTAAATGCTAATTCATAACTATAACGTCTGTAAAACCTATGGTTATATATATATATATATGTATATATATATATATTCACTGAAAAAACCATAGGTTTCACACACGTTATAGTTAGGAATTAGCATTTAAAAAACCTTGCAAATTCAGTGAAAAAACCATAGGTTTCACACATGTTATAGTTAGCTGGAAATTTTACTGATAAAAAACCAATGAAATTGCCCCGTTATAGTTAGTGCAGGCAACTATAACTCACGCGACCGCAATCCTCTGCTGATGACATATGTGTCTTTATGAAAAAAAAATGTTTGTAATATATGTATAGCTAAAATTTAATGGAAGAAGACATGGGCAAATAAGTGTCTAAATACAGTATTAGCATCAGCAGAAGATTGCGGTCGCGTGAGTTATAGTTGCCTGCACTAACTATAACGGGGCAATTTCATTAGTTTTTTATCAGTAAAATTTCCAGCTAACTATAACATGTGTGAAACCTATGGTTTTTTCACTGAATTTGCAAGGTTTTTTAAATGCTAATTCCTAACTATAACGTGTGTGAAACCTATGGTTTTTTCAGTGAATTTGCAAGGTTTTTTAAATGCTAAGTTACTTTACGCCATTCGTGGCGTGCGCGCCCACTTAACGCAGTTTGTTCCGTGCGCGTACGGTGCGCTTCGCGCACCGTGCGCGCACAGTGAGCCCGCGGTGCGCTTCACGCACCGCGCGCCCACTTTACGCAGTTAGTGCCGTGCACGCACGGTGGGCACGCGGTGCGCTACGCGCACCGCATGCCCACGTTACGCTAGATGGGCCATGTACGCACGATGCGCTTCGCGCACCATGCGCACATGGAGGACATATGATACGCTTCGTTGTGAAAGGTAATATTTTAATTTTTCATAGATTTAATATGCCTTGCACAAATGGTGCCCTGCGGGCACCATTTGCACATGGGGTGGGGAGAGTATGGATAATTTTTATTTTTTTTATTAATTGTTACCGTACGCGTACGGTAAGCGTAATCGGCGAAATTATCGAAAAAATTAAAATTCAGTTTTTAGCCTTGGGGGATCTTTGAGGACTCCCTCAACATGGCTAGGTGCTTAGGAGCTGTCTAAACAGCCCCTTTGCATGTTTTTGGCCTTTGTTTTTTAACCCCCTCTCAGACTGCGAGAGAGAAAATGGCGGCCGCCGCTTCCTGGTTTCGACCGATTCGAATGTTTACTAAGATCTAACAGCCAATCAGAATCGCGCTCGCGCACGGCGGCGTGCGCGTACGGTAAGCGCAACGTAAGCGCACCGTAAGCTGGCTCAGATATATATATTGATTTAAAGGCTATTTTCTCAGAATCTACTGAACAGATTTACACCAAACCTACAAAAGGCACTTCCTTGACCTGTAGACTACCTCTCTGCCAAATTTCAAGGAACTCTGTTCAGCCGTTCGGGCTGTAGCTGTGTCTAAAGGTCCTATGGAAAAATGCATGGGAAAAACGCGTTTTGGGACCCCCCTTTTATCTCAGCCCCCGCTTGACGAATCCCCCCGAGACTTTCAGGGTAGGAGCGGAGCATAGCGCCCCATTAGTTTTGATAATTTCGCGAGGATTCGTCGACCGGCGCCAAAGTTATTCCAAATAGAATGTTGCGGTTTTCCTATGGAAACAGGGTCCTAACTATAACTACCTACTGGCGACCGCCAGTAGGTAATATATATATTATATTACCTACTGGCGGTCACCAGTAGGTAGTTATAGTTAGGACCTAGTTCCTATAGGAAAATGGCAACATTCTATTCGCAATAACTTTGATGCCGATTGATGAATCTTCGTGAAATTTTCAAGGCTAATTCTTTGTTGAGATCAGCTCCTATGTTGAAAGTTAGGGGGTGATTCGTCAAGGGGGCCGAGAAAAAAGGGGGTCCCAAAATGTGTTTTCTCCATGTTAATTTCTATAGTCAGTCAGTCAAAGAACTTCATTTTGGCCACTCGTGCCATAAAAGTACATTAAAAGATACAAAACCACAAATATTTGCACAGGCTAGTCAATATTTACATCCCATGCATTTGTATAAAAAGACTGACAACTACACAGGTATTTAAAATTCATATAAGCAGTCATTAAAACGCATTTTCCAAATTTTACAAAAGTTGTTAAAGGTTATTTTGAAGACACACAAAATATAGCTTGTAATGATTTTGGCAATTTGATCCTCCCCTATGATTGCTTTAAAAGCCATCTCCTAATGTGCCACATAGCATTTAAAAAACGCGATACGGCAAATAGAATTGGAGGATCAGTATCATATTTTAGCACTCTGTGGGCATCTTGACAGTGGACAAACACTAGGTTTTTGCATAATTGGATAAACCAACGTTTGTGGGGCGAAACATATGCAGGGCAGAAAAACAGTACATGTGTTTCATACTCAGCCGTTGATTTACATACAGGACACACACTCAAGTTCTCAGATAGGCTGGTGTGCAGTGCCAGTGGTAAATTCCCCAATCTAAACTGTAAATACAATATCCTAGCCAATGGGGGGTAGATTACATCCAAAAAGAGTTATTTTTTATATACCTCTTTGAATTGTAAGAACTCCATCATCAGCCTGCCTTCTTTGGCACTTTCTTGTAGGGAGGATAGGTTGGATTGCCTATATTGTTTTACGAGGTCCGACCTAGATGTCAAGGCACAGGAAGACTCTGGGGATGACCATAGCTCTGGCCTACCAAGCCTAGTGGAAAGGTTCCTAATGTGGGCCAGCCACGGTAATTTAATAGGATTTAATCTTGGCAGAAGCTCCTTTAGCTCTGCTTCGTAGGAGGACAACTCTGGGGTTACCCATACCCGGTGCCAAAAGTTCAGAGGCCTAAGGGCAATCTCTTCATCAATTGGCCTCATGCCCAAATCCAAACGGAGGGGAACTAATGGTGTGCTGCGTGGAAGGCCTATAAGCTGTCTCATGAAATTATTTTCCAGCTTGACGAGATCGGAGGTAGAACAGTGCCCCCAAAGCTCTGCCCCATATAGTGTAGCCCCCCTTGCTTGGGCCTTAGATATCTCCACCACAGGAGCTGCTGGCTTATGTACAGATGTTCTAAACAATTTAATAATCCCACCCACTGTTTGAGTTAGCCTAAATCTAGCTTTGGCCATCTGGGGGGCCACCCAAATTGCTCGGTTAGTGTGATACCCTGATAATTTCCATAGGAAACTTTAGACAAGGCTACAGGTCGAACGGGTGAACCGAATAAACCCAAATTTGGCAGGGAGAAGGGTCTTGGTCTAGAAAGCACACTGTTGTTTATTTGGTGTAAATTTGTTCAGTAGTTTTCGAGAAATCTCGAAATTTACAGATATCGATATTTGGGAATTCTGCCATCTGATTGGCTGAGGCGTTACGAGCACGAGCTTGTTGCTGATTGGCTGCGAGCGGTGCGAGCAGTTGCATCTAGGAAGTGTTGGCCACCATTTTGTGATTCCGTTGAAGCGATTAAGGTAAAAAAAGGGGGAAAAAAGGGGGAAAGAAGTGGGAAATAGGAGGGTAGGAGCACTGTAACCTCTGTGGGGTGTGTAGGGTGTGCTATAGAGGGGGTGTGAAGCATAGTATTTACCCCTACCGGTGTGTAAGTGGTGGGCTATGGAAATTAAGTGAGGTATTGGGTCTGATGCGGGTAAGGTGAGCTGGTGCGGGACTCGGGGATTAAAGTGTGAGCCCAAACTGTGAAGTCATGTGCCATGGCCGCTGCATTACAGTTGTGGAAGTAGTGTGCGGATGTGTTTATAACTACTAGGACGAACTACTGACCAGTACTGGTATGAAAGTCCTGGGGTACAGAATATATGTGAGGTATTGTCTAGAGTCTCATGCTACTAAGCTGAGTTGCTGCCGGTGTCGGCGATTAAAGCGTGAGCCCAAACTGTGTGTCATATGCTGTGAAGTCCTGTGCTCTGGCCGCTGTGCCACATCTGTGCAAGTAGTGTCAGCATGTAGTTATAGGTACTTGGATGAACTTTTGTTTACAACATTGTAGCTTGTGTATGGTGCTTAGGTGGTGTTGTATAGGGAGTGCGAAGGTAAATTAATATGGCATTTGTAGAGCGCAAACTACTAACCCCTATGGGTGAGCAGAGCTGGGGATCAAAGCGAGAGGTCTGTGCTGCAAAGTGAGATGGTCTGGCCGCTGCGCCACAGCTGTGTGGAGAATACATTTTGGCGAGGGTGCGGGAGTTGGCGTTATCTGGCCTAAGTTGTAAGTTATAGGGTGGCTCTAAAAAGAGCCCTTGTGTTCATTAGTTGGAGCTACATATATGTACGGATGCACAGCTTCAAGTTATTCAGGAAAACTCGGTTTCCCTGATCTGTGAAGTGTACTCCCTCACTTCTGTATATAACCGCCATATCAAAACGTATGTTGTTGTTGTATATGGACCCCATTTTGTGGTCTCTACGGTATGCAGAGACAACTTTGTTGACTTTTTTCCGAGATTTTTCAGCCTGAGGCCAACATTTTTGGACCATTTCCACTTCTGTCTTTGGCATATATTGGAATAAAGCAAAAACCAAAGGAAATGATGGACGGAGTGTTGAACATTGCAAGCACTCACCTCCAGTCAACTGATCTGGGTTTAATCCATCACCGTTCTTTAGCCCACTCTGCCACCCCAGTTCAGACATGGCCATATGCAAATCAGTCTGACCCTGTGCCTCATGGGAACAGTCCAGCCCGAACTGCCAAGCCATGTCTTCCCTGGACCGGAAACAAGCTTCCTAGGACCGGTTTCTGGCATTTCAGCCGTCTTCAGCCAGGCTTGCTTGAATCCAGTGGCAAAGTGAGCAAGGGACTCACGTCTGAGCATACCCTGCCAACTTATGGCGAACAAAGCAAAAACCAAAGGAAATGATGGACGGAGTGTTTAACATTGCAAGCACTCACCCCCAGTCAACTGATCTGGGTTTAATCCATCACCGTTCTTTAGCCCACTCTGCCACCCCAGTTCAGACATGGCCATATGCAAATCAGTCTGACCCTGTGCCTCATGGGAACAGTCCAGCCCGAACTGCCAAGCCATGTCTTCCCTGGACCAGAAACAAGCTTCCTAGGACTGGTTTCTGGCATTTCAGCCGTCTTCAGCCAGGCTTGCTTCAATCCAGTGGCAAAGTGAGCAAGGGACTCACGTCTGAGCACACCCTGCCAACTTATGGCGAACAAAGCAAAAACCAAAGGAAATGATGGACGTGTGGAAATTTAGCTTGCAAACTGAACAATATCTGCGCCATGTTGCCTCTCCCCAGCGCCACGCACAGCGAATGCACGGCCGCCATTTTAGGCACCCCACTCTCTCCCCGCTCATTCTCGATCACCAGCGCTTCCCCCTGGTGCTGCGAACATCCCCCCGCGCGCCGGCCACCCCCGCTCTCTCATACACGGGCCATAAACCCTCTCCTTCAGCGCGACCCTGCTACGGAACCACATCCGACCGACATCCCATACATGGTCATGCCGCACCTTTGATAACCCCCTTCCTCTGCGCCCCATTGTCCGAACTGGTCCCAGGCCATCACCTAGCCCTGCGGATGCAGTTTATTGCCCCTACTGTAAGGGAAACACCCCACATCAAAGGGATTACAGTGGATCAAAGCCCCTACCCCCTGAGACCCGGCCGGTCGCACACACCCCCGGGAATTGGCGGAATTCCCTGCTGCGCGATAGCCATCTCCCACTGCGGGTAGGGTGGGAACCTCTACTGTAACTATGTGTGGGATCGGATCTGAGCCGGGGCTTCAGGGGATGTTCTTTCATGCATCAAGAGAATCTCCAGAATGTACTATGTGTAATAAAGCAATAAACCGGTGTATAAGAGACCAGGTCTCAGAGATGCGGTTAGAGCACCTCGTGACGATACCTTGCTGTCTGATCTGATGTGTTCTGCTCCGACGGAATAAAACTTTGTTTCCTGCCTTCCAGTCTCCGGCGCCTGCCTCTTTCATTGGTAAATTATCGAGTGGTATAAGAGGCGATTAGCGCCGGGCAAATACTTGAAAGGTTATCGACTGAAACTGCCGCTACCATTTAACAATTGGCGTCCCAAACGTGGGGCCCATCAGCGACACGTGGATCCAGTGGGAGAGGTCCCGACGACAGAGTGAACGACTGCAACGATCGGGAGAGCTCCTGCCCAATAGACCCTCGTCTGGCAGCCGATCATCCGAACTTCACTGGTTCCGAGCAGACCTCTCTCGAGTGATCTACGGTCCTGACTGGGAACCATCAGGAGTGCCGCGGCAAATACGGAGAGTAGAGGACGATCGGGCGCTGGAGGCGGAAGACGAGAAACTGTCCACGTGGTCCGGGTAAGGTCGTGATACACGACAAATTGCGAAATAATTGATTGATTGTCCGAAGCTTTTTTGAATACTAGTATTGCTCATTGATTGTGCTCATTGATTGTTCTCTTTGAGATATTCGCTGTCTACAAACGGGGAGGAATAGAAATACTCTCTCTCTCTCTCCCTTTGCAGATAGTGAAGGGTAGGTAACGCAGACTTTTGTCCCCGTTGAAACCCGTCGTGCCTATCTTTATCTCCCCACTGATTGATTGTCCGAACATTGATTGTTTTGAAGAATAGTGCTCTTTGAGATATTCTCTGTTTGCAAATAACGTACAATAGAAATATTCTGTCTAGTCTTTGCAAATAGTGAAGGGTAGGTAATGCTGACTTTTGTCCCCGTTGAAACCCGTCATGCCTATCTTTATCTCCCATTGATTGATTGATTGATTGATTGTCCGAACACTAGTTGTTCGATATTGGTTCTTTGGAGGTATTCTCTGCTTACAAATAACGAAGAATAGAGATATTCTGTCTAGTCTATGCAAGCAGTGAAAAGATAGGTAGTGCTGACTTTTGTCCCCGTTGAAACCCGTCATGCCTATCTTCTCCCCACTGATTGGTAGTTGGTTCTGCCCGGACCGCTTATTAGAGGTGAACCATCCGGCTCCACTGGAGGGCACCCTTAATAAGGACATGTTCACTAGATATGGACTAGTCGCCGTAGCTTATACCAAGCTATGGCATAAATATACAAAGAAGGACCCCGAGAGTCAGTGGCCACTGATGGGATCCTTCGACGACCATAAGATAGAAGTGCTAGAAATAGCCCTGCGTAGCAATAAGACCACGCCTACTATGCTTGACAGTATTGGCATGTGGCGCAAAGAAGCAACGCAACGGAAAAAGAGGGAAGAAGTAAAAGCAGAAAAGGAATTACGAAAGGCAGCTCACCTTGCCGCTAGAAAGTTAGAAGAAGAAATAAAGGAGAGAAGGGAAACTAAACTAAGACAGGAGCCCGAAACATCAGGACAGTACGCTGTTAGGACCCCTTCTTTGCTCTACCCTGAGTTGTCCTCCAAGCAGCGAACAAATGACGAATTACTGTTAGGTCCCCCGATCATTTACATGCCCCCTCCATATGCACCCTCCCAGTCAGTAGTGCAACATCCACAACCCCCGAACACGAGCGAAAGCAGTACAGGGGCCTCGGTCCTCACGGCCTCCGCGCCGGCCGAGCCTCCTGTGCTGAACACAACGTCGGCTATGACGTTAGACGACCCAGAGATGAGAAAGAAAGAGTCCACCAGAATGAATCGATTAACGAAGGATGAACGAGCAGGAATTGATAAGATAGTAGGGACTCTGGTGGAGCGAAAGGAAAGTGAGGAGTATATAACAGACGTGTATAACTCGTATGCCGACAGCCGCAGACGACACTTTGTCGTACGGCTCTGTTATCACGCCCTGAATGCATATGAGGATAGATACCACGATAAAGGTCCCGAAGGCTTAGCGGCCCTATATAGGAAGGTAGACATCGGAGAAGAAAGAGAGGGCGACGTGGCGAACCTCTTTACTCGTACACTCGAGGTCTACCGACACCTTAGAGAACATAGGCAGACCACCAAAGCAGAAACCCCCATAGCGACTAAGCCCCAGGAAGGAAGGGCTGAGGCCATGATGCCCATCAAAGAAGCTGCCCCCTACTGGGTCCCCCCACGAGGTCAGGGAACGCATGACGACATCAACCACCAAGATGCGAAGGGGAGGGTTGTATATAACTGGGTCTACCAGCCGTGGGACCGGCAAGATATTTTGACCTTTAGAAAAACTCTACCCGACTTGAGAAAGAACCCGACTGCCTTCTACACGGAACTGGGTACAGCCTTAGGTTCTACGATTATGACTTTAGCAGATATCGACTTGTTCTTTGGGCTATGTCTGCCGGCTGATGTGTGGAAACAAATCCGGAAAGTTGACCACGCTGAGCCGTTCGGATATACCTGGGTACAACTCAATACCATAGATAAGCAGCGAGAACCAGGACAGAAACCCCCAAAAGCCATATTAGAGCTCCCAGACAAGATTGTACTAAAACTGAAGACTCTAATCCCAGAAAGAAAGGTAGACTGGTCGATAGTAACGGCTTGCCGCCAGAAACCCCAGGAGGATGTGTCTGAATACTTCTCCCGATTCGAGACTGTGTTTTCCGATTACAGTGGCCAAGACATGACCACCGCAACCGGACATCACCTCTTTGTCCAGAATTATGTGAAGGGTCTGTCACAAGAAATTTCCCAGAAACTACAGACCAGCGAGAGTAGTTGGGCAGCCTCCAAACCCGCAGCAATTCTCCAGATGGCCCAATACTACGAAAATCAGAAAAACGAGAACGATAGGGCATCAGAGAAGAAGAAAAAGGAACTGAAGGAGAGGGTAATGATAGCGCAGTTGCAAGGGGTGACCATAGGAAGGGAACCCCCGAAAGAGAATTACCACCCAACCGCCCCTAGAAAGCTACCCCCTAGAGACCATACACCTGCACCCTACAACGGACGGAGAGACTTAGATGGAAACCAATGTGCGTTCTGTAGAGGGTTCGGACACTGGAAATCCCAGTGCCCGGTCCTTCTGGAACTAAACAAAAATAGGGATCCCAGAGACACAGCATATGACCCCAGAAACAGAGGACAGGGACGAGGGCACACGAACGACGCAACCAACGTCAGGCCAGGCAAACCAAACACCTTTGACCGCCCCCGACAAAACCAGTGTCAGCAGTCCGACTATGAAAGCACCCATGACTTCGCATAGGACCGCCAGGGGCAAGGGAGGGATCCAGTCGAACTCCGTGTTGACCAGCAAGGCCCTTACGTCACTGCTAAGGTCTTGGGCACAAAATCTCCATTCCTGGTAGACACTGGGGCGACACGTAGTGCGTTATCCAAACGACTGATCCCTAGGGCACCCTTGTCTGGCTCACATGTAACCTCAATAGGCTTCGATGGAACGCCCTCCACTAACCCCTTATCAGCACCAATCTCCTTTGACTTAGAAGATAACACCACTGACACGACCTTTCTGCTCTCCTCCAACACCCCCGATGCTATTATGGGACTTGATTTGCTAAAACATTTTCGAGCTACCATCAGATGCTCCCCAGACGGAGTTCGAGTCATCCTACACGATAACCCAGATCTGTCCAGACCCTGTCACACACGGCGTATGCTCTCCATAACCGATGCTGACATGTCCCTACTCGACACATTACCTTCACATCTATGGGCTAAAACCGACTCAGATGTAGGGCGCATGGTGATTGACCCAGTACATATAACTGTCCGACCAGACGCAGTACTCCCAAAGCTTCCACAGTATCGGATATCACCCGAAGGCGAGAAGGCATTGGTGGAAATCATCGAGTCCCTAGTCGAGGCATGAGTGGTAAAAGAAGTAGTCAGTAATGTTTGCACCCTAAACAACGCCCTTGTGCCTACTTCTCTGCCACTCTTGACCCTGTAGCCAGAGCTTTGCCCGCATGCCTTCGAGCAGTAGCCGCCGCGGCTATCTCTATCCAGCAAAGCGAGGGGATCGTACTCTCAAACCCCCTCACGGTACTGGTACCCCATGCAGTTGACACCCTCCTGAACCAGACCAAGACTCAACACCTGACTAGCGCACGACTGACCGGTTACGAACTGACCCTGCTTGCCCCCCACATCACATTGAAACGATGCACCACTCTGAATCCAGCTACCCTACTACCTCTCCCTGACACTGATCCCAAAGCGTCCCCTATACACGACTGTGTGACCCTCACCGACGAACAGACCAAGGTTAGGGTCGACCTCCGAGATACTGCCTTCCCGGACCCTGACGGAGAACTGTGGGTGGATGGCTCATGCATCAAGCTCCCCGATGGCACCACCTCAGCTGCCTATGCAGTCACCACAGCCCGAACAGTTGTTGAGACAGCCCGCATCACACAACGATCCGCACAGGCGGCGGAACTAATCGCTCTCACACGAGCCTGCATCCTGGCAGCAGGGACAACCGCAAACATCTACACAGACAGTCAGTACGCCTTTGGGGTAGTTCACCACTTTGGGCTCTTATGGAAAGAGAGGGGATTCTTGACTTCTCATGGCACACCCATCCTGCATGGAGACCTAGTCTCTGCCCTGACCGAAGCGGTCCTCCTCCCCACACGGCTGGCTGTGATCAAATGCCAAGCACACAAGAAAGTGACAGACATTATAGGACAGGGAAATGCACTAGCTGACATTACTGCCCGAACCACAGCCGAGAATAGGTCCACGACCCGTATGTACGTGACCAGGTCACAAGCTGAGAAGTGGAAGGATGCTGGGGAAACGATTAGGGACATCCAATTAGCCAGTACACCACACGAGTTAGCTGAATGGGCACGGGTGGGATTGAAGGACGATGATGGTTGCTGGCGGACTAAGGACTCGAACAAATGGTTGCTACCAGACTCATACTTGATCCCCATGCTGACCATGGCACACTCCCCCGCACATATAGGGTCTGCCCCCATGATCGAACTCGTCTCCAAAGTCTGGCACAACGACAAGATCCCAGACTCGGCCAAACGTCTGGTCCAACAATGCCTAGTATGCCTCCAACACAACCCTGGGAAAGGAACTGCTGTACCCCGGGGAGGGTTCGGGGTCCCCAATCACCCTTTTGAAGTCCTACAAATGGACTATGTCCAGTTAGAAAGGTGCCAAGGTTTGAAGTACGTACTTGTCATTGTGTGTGCCTTCAGCAAGTGGGTGGAAGCCTACCCAACCCACGACAACACCGCTATGACTACTGCAAAAGTACTACTGAAGGAATTCTTCCCCCGATACGGCCTTTGTCGTATTTTGTGGAGCGACAACGGCCCCCACTTCGTAGCCGAAGTTATCCAACTCATCTTAAAGGGGTTGGGTGTAAAACAGAAATTCCATGCGGTCTTCCATCCCCAATCTGCAGGCCTGGTTGAGCGACACAATGCCACATTGAAGCTTAAGATAGCAAAAATAGTCGCCACCACAGGACTAAGAAGGCCAGACGCTCTCCCACTAGCATTGCTATCAATGCGTTCCACCCCCACCAAACACCACTTAACCCCCTACGAGGTCGTCTTTGGGCGGCCCATGAACCTTTGGACTGCACCAAAACCAACATCCATCCACGACGTCCCGGACGTCCTCATGTCTGACTATTTGTATAACCTAACTAAGACGTTGTCTGTTATCCATCAGCAGGTGCTGCACGCCATTCCCGATGTTTCCAGGGGCCCGGGACACGACATCCAACCCGGTGACTTCGTCTTAGTGCGTAACTTCCAGCGCACCAAGAGTCTGGAGCCCCGGTGGACGGGCCCCCTGCAAGTTCTGATCACCACCCGAACAGCTCTTCGAGTGGAGGGGAAACGCAATTGGCTGCATGCGCACCACTGCAAGAAGGTATCACCGACCCTGACAACCACGGACAACATCACCGCCCAAGAAGAACTTCGGGACAAAGACCGACCATCCCTGAGCCGCTGCCCAGATACAGAGACGCTCGAGTTAGTAAGATATCCTGATCCCACCGTGCCATCCAAGGAAGGGTATAACTTGCGACGAAAGGAGAGAACTCCGGCTAAGCAGACCACAGGCTAAGTGGAAATCTCAGAGCGGTAGCCTAGTCACCTCAAAGGCCACCGGGAGAGAAACTAAGCGAAGTCTGTGGTTCTGCCCGCTACCGAGTCTCTTGAAGGTGATGGAAGCGCCCGACATGAAGATGATGGAAGCAACCGGACGTTCGAAGATCCACTACAAAAACCCAAAGACTGACCGAATGCACAACTTCAAGACTATCGCACTTTTCATTACCCTTCTCTTTTGCCTTCTCCTCGTGGTCACCTTCTGGATCATGGAGGAGGGCACACCCGCTCATAAGATATTGCTGACCACCGTTCAACCTACCACCACGAAAGAACACCATCTGATCTCGCTTTCACCCCAGCTCCGAGAAAGGCGTAAGGAGTTCTGGAATAACTCTTTTGTGCAGTTGCTCCACCAACACAATCTTGCTGCCAACGCCACCAATTGCTGGATCTGTGGATTGCTGCCACATGCCACTGGACACTCTATCCCTTTCATCCCTTCACCTTTTTCTGTCCATGGCTCCTGCCTCGCCTGGCTAATCCTCCTGCAAGAAAGCTACAAGGACAATGCCACTTCCGGCAGAACCATGTCACACTTCTACCATGGGTTCTGGCTGAACAAAACTGGAAAAACTTCTGCCCTCTTCTGCCCTCTGAGATCGAACACTTCCTTTCACATGGACATCCCTGCCAAAGAACGAGTTGAAATGCAGGTGTTCAACAACCCAACCAGACCCACCTTCTCTTACCTCCGGAAACGGACGGCCGCCACCCTAACAGTGGCCCTGTCCGTCATCAACATCACTGGATTTGTGTGCATCGAAGGCCTGGGGACGCAGCTGGTGGGCCACAGCTCCTGCCTCATCACCCAAACATTGGACTCAGTTGACCCACCCTCCTTTGTTGCCTCCCCGAATATGTACTTCGTCTGTGGTACTAAGGCCTACACCTGGCTTCCGAAAGGTTGGGGAGGCACCTGCTACATCGCCTTTGTCCTTCCTCCGACATATGTGGCTCCAGCAAACCACCACCGACAGAAGCGGGCCAAAGACATTGTGCAAGCCGACTCCACCGGGGCACAGTTCATGGACGCAGTGAAAGGCCTTGTTCCACTCTGGGGTCCAATGGCAAACAGCCGTGCCATCCGTCACTTAACCCAGGCAGTCGAGACGGCGATGAACATTACAGCTGGCGCCCTCGCCAACAACACCGCTGAGCTTCAGGCCGTCCGCATGGTGGCTCTTCAGAACCGCCTCGTTCTAGATGTGGTTCTGGCTGATCGTGGAGGAGCATGCCGCATCATTGGGTCCAGCTGTTGTACCTACGTACCGGATAACTCACCCTCAGTCTACAAAGCAATTGAACACCTCCACAGACTGTCCACAGAGGTCCATCAAGAGCAAGAAGAATGGTCACTGGGGAGTTGGTTTTGGGACACTATTAAAGGTTGGGGATGGAGGCTGTTTTCATTTATCTTCATACCAATCGTGATACTATGTGGATGTTGCTTGGGGATTCAGTGTCTGCCACCTTTGTGTTCGCTTTTTATGAACTGCATCTGCCCTAAGACTTTGGACTTTGAAACGGAGCGAATGAAAGCTCTGAATGAGGTGGAAGTACGGGGTATTATGGGGATAGATCCAAACTAGGCAAGCTGGCGAGATATGTTAAAAGGGAGGACTGTGGAAATTTAGCTTGCAAACTGAACATTATCTGCGCCATCTTGCCTCTCCCCAGCGCCACGCACAGCGAATGCACGGCCGCCATTTTAGGCACCCCACTCTCTCCCCGCTCATTCTCGATCACCAGCGCTTCCCCCTGGCGCTGCGAACATCCCCCCGCGCGCCGGCCACCCCCGCTCTCTCATACACGGGCCATAAACCCTCTCCTTCAGCGCGACCCTGCTACGGAACCACATCCGACCGACATCCCATACATGGTCATGCCGCACCTTTGATAACCCCCTTCCTCTGCGCCCCATTGTCCGAACTGGTCCCAGGCCATCACCTAGCCCTGCGGATGCAGTTTATTGCCCCTACTGTAAGGGAAACACCCCACATCAAAGGGATTACAGTGGATCAAAGCCCCTACCCCCTGGGACCCGGCCGGTCGCACACACCCCCGGGAATTGGCGGAATTCCCTGATGCGCGATAGCCATCTCCCACTGCGGGTAGGGTGGGAACATCTACTGTAACTATGTGTGGGATCGGATCTGAGCCGGGGCTTCAGGGGATGTTCTTTCATGCATCAAGAGAATCTCAAGAATGTACTATGTGTAATAAAGCAATAAACCGGTGTATAAGAGACCAGGTCTCAGAGATGCGGTTAGAGCACCTCGTGACGATACCTTGCTGTCTGATCTGATGTGTTCTGCTCCGAGGGAATAAAACTTTGTTTCCTGCCTTCCAGTCTCCGGCGCCTGCCTCTTTCATTGGTAAATTATCGAGTGGTATAAGAGGCGATTACCGCCGGGCAAATACTTGAAAGGTTATCGACTGAAACTGCCGCTACCATTTAACAATCGGAGTGTTGAACATTCCAAGCACTCACCTCCAGTCAACTGATCTGGGTTTAATCCATCACCGTTCTTTAGCCCACTCTGCCACCACAGTTCAGACATGGCCATATGCAAATCAGTCTGACCCTGTGCCTCATGGGAACAGTCCAGCCCGAACTGCCAAGCCATGTCTTCCCTGGACCGGAAACAAACTTCCTAGGACCGGTTTCTGGCATTTCAGCCGTCTTCAGCCAGGCTTGCTTGAATCCAGTGGCAAAGTGAGCAAGGGACTCACGTCTGAGCATACCCTGCCAACTTATGGCGAACAAAGCAAAAACCAAAGGAAATGATGGACGGAGTGTTGAACATTGCAAGCACTCACCCCCAGTCAACTGATCTAGGTTTAATCCATCACCGTTCTTTAGCCCACTCTGCCACCCCAGTTCAGACATGGCCATATGCAAATCAGTCTGACCCTGTGCCTCATGGGAACAGTCCAGCCCGAACTGCCAAGCCATGTCTTCCCTGGACCGGAAACAAGCTTCCTAGGACCGGTCTTCAGCCTGGCTTGCTTGAATTTGCATATGGCTGGGTTCAAACTGGAACGGCATGGTGAGCAAAAAAACGATGGATTTAGGCCCAGATCTCTGTACTGGGGTGAATGTATGACATTGTTCTGCATTCTGTCCATCAATTGTTGTTTTTGCATTTGTCACCTCGAGTGGGAAGGGTATGCCCAGACGTGGGTCCCGTGCTCTCCATGCCACTGGAATCAAGCTATCCTGGCTGAAGAGGGGTGAAACCCCGAAACCGGTCCTAGGATGCTTGTTTCCAGTCCAGGGAGGACCTGGCTTGGCAGTTCGGGCTGGATTGTACCCATGAGGCACAGGGTCAAGACTGATTTGCATATGGCTTGGTTCAAACTGGAACGGCATGGTGAGCAAAAAAAGGATGGATTTAGGCATTTGGGGTGAATGTATGACATTGTTCTGCATTCTGTCCATCAATTGTTGTTTTTGCATATATTGGAATATACAAAGACAGTTTGAGGCAAAAGTAACATCAATTGTCCAAAGGTGTCCTTCATAAGCATTTCCAAATCTACCCCAGTTAATGTGCCTAGGTAGTTTCCACCACAGTGCACAATCATGAGGTCAGGGTGTTGGAGATTGTAGTATTGTAGTTTATGACAATATATAAGTAATGCAGCAATGTGTCTTTAAGAATGTGTGTACATTTCAATTGTGGTTGACATCACTGGGTTCTGGAATGTAAACTGAATGGTCAGATTGCTGTTGGATGTTACTGCGTTCAGTCGTGGGTCTTCTTTCTGAATAAAACTTAATTTCCTAATAATCTACATGACTCTTCTTGGAGTACTCGGCGATTTACCTTACTACATTATTTGGCGACGCTTGGATTTATCGTCTGGAACCACGCATTTTGAAAAAAAAGATTAGACTGTGACCCACCGACCTTGGATGATCGTCAGAACTCGGATTTTCATCGCAAAACTTATTTTTTAAAGATAAGTTTTGGCCCTGTGAGTACTGTTTGTTCAATTGCTCATTCTATTTAGGGATCGTTAATATATTTGGAAAAAATGGAGAAGCTCACCGTTTCCTAGTCGCGCGCGCGTTATTTCGAAATGCGCTAGCTTTTCTGCACCCGACCTTCCCCGTGCTTCTCAACACGCTCAATGCGCTCATCAAATCGTGCGGATGACGTCATGCGTTTCATAACGCGATGATGTCCACATGTTTTGGCGGCCATTTTGGAGGATTGGGAAGATCTTCATTGGCTTGTATTGTGGATACGCTCTAAATGCAAGAGACTAAACGATCGGTATAACCGAGTCTATTTCAAAGGCACAGTTTTCAAGGATATAAAGAGGATATAAAGGATTTATGCAATAGTTTTTGTTTTGGACAATCTTTAATTGGATATATATATATATAATAAAAACATGTTTTTATTTTTTTATGTTTTACTTTTGGTTGTGGTATTAATTTTTAATAAACATGGATAATTCAAACAACAGCATTTTGGCACCACCATGTTTCTTGAAAGTTTCCGGCAAGCCACCTACACCATGGCATAAGTGGTTAAGAGTTTTCACTAACTATTTAGAGGCCATAGATGCTTTGGATTACTCTCCCTCCAGAAAGAGAGCTATTTTATTTAATCACCTAGGAGATGCAGGCCAACAACTTTTTGACAGTTTACGAATTGTACAAAATCCATCAACTGATGATTCATGGAATGTGTTTACAGAAGCTTTAGCGCGTCTTGGAAAACAATTCAAAGATGAACCGTCTCTATAATGGTGGAACGTCATATTTTTGTGAAACGTAAACAATTGCCAGATGAATCTATTGAGGATTATTTAGCCACGTTGAGAGTTCTTGCTACAAAATGTGATTACGGTCTTTACCTTGACACTGCACTTCGAGATCAGCTGGTCTTCAATTGCTACAACAAAAAGATTCAAGAACGTATTTTGACTTGCAAGATTCCTACACTTGATGAGGTTATGGTCATTGCACGAATCATTGAATGTTCTGTCACTTCGCAAAAAATTATTGCAGAATCTTCAACGACGAATTCTACTAGTAGTGTCATGTCTGTATCCACGAATGACAGTAAAGAATGTAACATAAGTGCTGTCAATACTCGTAACAAAGATAGGAAATATGTTGACCGGAAACCTAAAATTTTCTGTTACAGGTGTGGCTCGAAATTTCATGTGGGTAACAATCCAAATTGCCCAGCTTTAGGTAAAAAATGTAACAATTGTAAAAAAGTTGGTTATTTTTTTTACGGTTTGTAAAGTACCAAGAGACAAGAGTAAGGTTAATTTTGTGTATACAGAAGATGAAATTTGTGAAGCTCTCAATGTAGCCTCCTTATCTGTTGAGGTCAACACGTTGGATGGTAATGCCATTAAAGGACCAAACTGTAGTGTATTAATTGGTCCTGTTGCTATTGACGTGATGGCTGACTCTGGTTCGCCAAACACTATTCTGGATAAAAAAACTTTTTACAAGTTATGGTCTAATACAAAGATTACATCGACTGATGTTAATCCAAAAGCATTTGGTGGTTACGAAATCATTATGCTTGGATACTTTAATGATACTATTGATTTTAAAAATCGATTGATTCATACAAAAATCTATGTAGCTGTAAATGGCAGAGACATTTTGGGGTTGCGTGACCAAGCAAGTCTAGGTATTTTACTCAAGCCTGGACATCCTGAACCTGTTGTTTTGGGTGATTTTCCTGGCATGTATATTTGTGACAACATAACACAACATCACACTCTTAACTTGTTGTTTGAGGAATACAAAAGTGTGTCAGTAATGATGTAGGCCTAGTTAAAAACTTTGAACATACAATCAGGTTGAAAGATAATGTGACTCCGGTGGTTCAAAAAGTACGGCCTGTTCCTCTTTCTGTTAGAGATGACCTCAAGAAACATCTTGACATATTGTGCTCTCAGAATATCATTTGTCCAATTGAATCTTCAGAATGGATTTCTGCAGCTGTAGTTGCTCGAAAACAGTCTGGTGATATTCGTTTAGGCGCAGATCTAAGAATTCTGAATCGCAATATTGTTGTTGATGCTCATCCTCTTCCAAAAATTCATGATATGTTGGCGAAATTAGGTAGCAGTAAGTTCTTCTCCACGATTGATTTACGTTCAGCCTATCATCAAATTCCACTATCAATTGAGTCTCAACCTCTCACTACATTTGTTACCCCTTTTGGTATTTACATGTATAAAAGACTCCCATTAGGATTAGCTTCTGCAGCTAGTATATTCCAAAGATTAATGGACAAAATGTTTGGTAACTGTCCTGGCATTCAAGCTTTTCAAGATGACATCCTTGTTCATTCTGAGAGTATAGAACAACACTATGTTCTGTTAAAGAAGGTTTTGAACATTTTACATACACATGGTATGACTGTCAACATACACAAATGCAAATTTCTTTCTCAAAATGTTGACTATTTAGGTCATAATTTATCAGCATCTGGTATCAAACCCAAAACTGCTCTTTTGGATGTCATTAAATGTGCACCACCCCCTACTGATAAAGATTTATTAAGAGCATTTCTAGGGTTGAACGAATACTATGCTCGCTTTGTTCAAGAGTATGCATTAGTAGTACAACCTCTTAGGAATATAAAAATAAAAAAATATGCAAAATTCGATTGGTCAGTTGATACACAAAATGCTTTCACGTCGGTAAAAGATTTGATTTTAAATGCTCCTGCTATCAAACCATTCACTTATGGAGTTCAAAGCATCATTACAGTAGATGCAAGTGCAAAAGGTCTGGGTGCTGTGCTTAGTCACATTGTAGATGGACGTGAAGGCACTATTGCATTTGCATCTCGTACTTCGAGTTCAGCTGAAATCAATTACACCACAATAGAGCGGGAAGCCTTAGCATGCACGTGGTCTGTGGAAAAATGTAAAACTTACATTTGGGGAACAAAATTTTTGTTGTACACTGACCACAAACCTTTAATATACATGTTAGGCGACAGCTGCTCTAACAGAGCATCTTCACGTTTGATTAGACTCCTAGCTCGACTACAGGAGTATAATTTTGACATTAAATACATTCCCTGTGGGAAAAATGTACGGGCTGATTGTCTTTCTCGAATCCCATTGTCAAATATGCAGGAACCTTCAAAATCAGAGGATGATTTTGAATGTGTATATTCTATTCAGGATGTGATACAAAATTACAAAATCTCACAGGATGATTGGATTAGTTATTCTGCGGATGATAACTGTTTACAGAACGTAAAAAAATATTTAGTTAATGGTTGGCCTCCTGATCGTAATTTATCTTTGGAACAAAAAACTTTTGCTCAAATTGCTGCAGAGTTATCATTCTCAAATGATATCTTTTGTTCCTCCAAGAGGCATTAGAGACACTATAATTAAGTTAGCTCATGAGGGGCATCCTGGTACCACTGGTACTATAAATAAGATCAAACAAACGTATTGGTGGCCAGGCATTGACAATCAAGTTAGAATATATGTTGATAAATGCCCTCAATGCCTTTGCTCTGATAAGCATTGGAAAACTTCAAACGCACCTCTTTGTCCAGTTCAGTGGCCTAGTGGGGCTTGGAAGAAAATTGGTTTGAATTTCTCGGGACCATTCTCAGCCCTAGATACAGATAAAAAATATTTGATTGTTGCTGTTGACTATTATTCTAAATGGATCTACTTTTCTTTAGTGAAAAATGCTGACTCCAATACTGTCATTTTATTTTTGCAACGCCTATTTTTCACTGAAAGCACTCCTGAGCAGATCGTAACAGATAATGGGTCACATTTTACTGCTCATGACTTAAACTCATTTTTAGGTGCTTTAGATGTCAAACATGTTCTTGTCCCATTGTACAGTCCATCCTCAAATGGCCTTGTTGAGCGTGCTAATCGCTTACTCAAAGAAGCTGTTCAGGCTGCTATTTCAAATGGCTTAAACATATCTTCATTTTTACTTCAGAAGGTCTGGCATTATAACATTACACCCCATAGCACAACAGGAGTTGCACCTTTCATTTTATATGGGGTCGTATGTCTGCTTCTAAACTCAATCCTGCTTGGCTTATGGAAAAATCTTTTCAGTCTCCTATTGATTTGAACAGAATCAGGGATCAGGTTAAGAAGAAACAAGGAATTTATAAGCATAATTATGATAATAGAATGCATGTTTCTGACAAACCGTTACAGCCGGGAGATTGGGTTATCATAAAAAAACACAATCAAAGTTCCAAAAGGGCAATCTAAATTCTCTGCCCCAGTTCAAGTGTTAAGGGTGTCACAAATGGCTGTTTTGTTACATGATAAAGGGTGGTGGAACAAAAATGCAACAGAGATGCAAACAGGTTTTAACCTAAGGCAACAATTGGTGCCACTTCAATCCTCTCTGTCCAAATCATTTAATGTCCACATTTTGTAAACCTAGGTCTAAGTCAATACGTCTCTGTTCTGCATACCTCTTGCACCAGAAAACATAGCTCTGTCCTACGATCCACACTAGCATTTTGAAGGTATGGCTGGAAGGTATGGAAAGATGTCTGTAGCTCATGCAGTTCCTTCGTAGAATAAGAGATATGTTTAAAGATGGGGAACTAGTTTCTTTTCGCATACAAAACGGTACCTGATTGGTAGATGAAAAGCATTGTTTTTTAAAAGTAGGGTGCACATTCGTTTTGTGGAAAAGTATGTTTGTGATTGCTTAAGAAAAAGCAGTTTGCACGTACATATTATAGTACATATTATAGGGTAAAACTTGCTCAACTCAACTACACCTGCTGTTTGCATTTGGAAGGCACTGTTCGAACTTAAAACAATTGTGAACTTTTAACCTGCACGTGTCGTTAAATGTTCGAGAAAATGTTGCAAAAAAATTTCGTTAGGTTTAAAAAAATTGATGAACATTTAACCTCCACATGTTGTAGAATGTTCTAGAAAGTCTGTTGATAGAATACGTTGCATTTCTGACTTCGATGTGTACTTGAATATTAAAAAAACGATTTATATGTAAAAGTAGAAAGAGAGTAATAGAGAGAATGTTTGAAAGCTAAAAGAATCAAGGAACTATTGTAATTTGTTCTTGATTACCTACTGGTGGTACACAGAGGGTAGTTATCACTGTTAATGGTCTGAAAGTGTGGTGTTGCTCAGAGTGGCATGGTGGTGATATGATATGGTGCTACACTCGGGTACGAAACCGAGAGTCTAAACCGAGAGGTCATTGCTGTAAAATGCATACGTGTGCAAGTAGTGTTAGTAGGAGTTTATACCATACAGGGGGAGTGGGAAGCGAACTACTAACCGCTACTGTCTGTTGATAGTATACCGGAAGCGGCAAGCGAAGTAGTTACGCCTATCGGTGTGAAGACTTGGGGATGAAACCAAGCTGATTGCTGTAAAGTGATGGGCTCTGGGCAGTGTAGGATACAAGCCGCTGTAGTATAAGTGTGTAAGTAGTGTTAGTATGCGTTTATAGTATATAGGGAGTTGGAAGCGAACTACTCATCCCTACTGGTGTGAAGACTCGGGGATTAAACCGTGAGCCTAAATTGTGAGCTCATTGCTGTAAAGTGATGTGCTCTGGGCGCTGTAGCATATTTGTGGAAGAAGTGTTAGTTTACGTTTATACAATATAGGGAGTGGGAAGCGAAAGTCTTACCCCTACCGGTGTCAAGACTCGTGGATGAAACTATGACTTCATTGCTGTAAAGTCATGTGCTCTGTGTAGTATTCCATTGTAAGTCATAGTAGAATGTTAGTATGTAATTCTACTAGAATCTAAGGGGCATATTATCAAGGAACGGCGTTAAAATTATTGCCGCTTTAGCGGCAGGAAACTGCTGCTAAAACGGTGATAATGGGCTTGATAATATGCCGTAGAGAATTCCAATAGAAGCCCATGTTAACACAAGAACATGGGCTTCTATTGGAATTCTCTATGACATATTATCAAGCCCATTATCGCTGTTTTAGCAGCAGTTTCCTGCTGCTAAAGCGAGAATAATTTTAACGCTGTTCCTGGATAATATGGCCCTCAGTATGTAATGTTAAAATGTAGGGCTGTCATGAGGGGAACCTTGCGGAGTTTGTACACGGTGCTGGATTAGACGGTTGCTTTGCTGTCTGCTCCTGTTGGTGGTTGTTTCAGGTATTTTGTGTTCTTGTGATAAATCTACTTATTGGATTCACTGCTGTCTGCCTCTTCACTACATAAATTTCGCGACAAGTGGGAGAAGGCTAAAAGAAGGCACCACTCAGCAATATTTCAAAATTGCTTGCATTTTGCTGAAGACTCGTTTTGTTCGTGTAGCTGTTTCTACTCATGCCAGGGTCGTCGGCTCATTGAACTATGTCATCTGACTTCAGGTAGGATTTATATTTTTAGATTTTGCGCTTCCTCTGTTTCTAGTCGCTGTACTACACGTGTGTAAGTAGTGTTAGTATGCGTTTATACTAACAAATGCATCATGGTAGTAGGGAGGGCGACTTCTCAGGCGCAGCTCTTAAAATGTCCCGGGGTATGCATTCTCTGGACATTTGTTTTTGCTATTAGAGGGTGGTGCATGGCTTCCACCCTGTGATAGCAAAGACTTGTTCGACTGCTAGAAGCGAGAGGAGGAAAACCTTGTATCGCTGTAATAGAGGAGATGCGGATTGTAAAAATGGAGAGAAAAGAACAAAAAAAAAAGCGGGGTCTCACCCGTTCTTTTAGATGAGGCCCCTGGTGGGTTGGTAATGTTCCGTGACCAATCCAATTATTATATTGCGGGGTCTCTGTAGGACTGGGGATCTTAATGTCACATGTATATTAGGTGCGGAAGGGCACAGAGACGTTTTGCAGCCTAGTGGAGCAGCACCTTCCCGGGTATAGTTTACTAATTGTTCGGGGGTTCGAGGCCAACTGAATTCCGGTGATCGCCACACTTCGGGTCTTTATTTAAATATGCAGGGTGGGCCTTGGCATTCCCTGAAGCCTCGGTGGTCCTAGGTAGTGCCTTATTTGTTCTGTAATCACACGGGCAGTAATTATGGTGTTATAAAGTGATACACTCATAGAATTCTTGCAGTTGTACAATTACCCAGGCTTCATTTGTCTAATAGTCAGTTAGATTATGTTTGGTAGGTGTACTCTAATATTAAATAATGTTGTCCATAAAATCTCCTATAAACAGATGATTTTCGCAATAAACAATAGACAAGTGTTGTCATAAAAAGAAGACCTATACACTAAGTTATTTATTTGAAAAAATAAGTAACCTTTATTAAAACAGAAATAAATAGAAATGAAGCTTTAATAGAAGAGTATAAAAATAAAACGTGGGTTGGACTCCAGTGGAAGCAGCGTAGGAAACCTGCAAGACAAAATTGAAACATAAGTATGTGTGCTATGTGGAAGAGGTAAAGAAAGGTAGTCCTAATGAAAGACCATAGTGAGAATGGAAGGGAGGGGGAGTGGGTGGAAGGGAGAAGGGGAGGGAGAGTCAAAAGAAGAGAGGGAGGAGGAGACAGAGCATTGGCCTATTGCACCCAGCCCTTAGTGGTTACCCTCCATCACCGTTTGTCTAGGATGCTGAGGTCTGCGAGAAAGAGTGTGGTTCAGCAAGTCCTTAAAATTAAATACATGAGGCCAGAGATTATGGGCCATATTATGAAGGAAGGGCGATAACATTATCGCCACTTTAGCAGCAGGAAATTGCTGCTAAAGCGGCGATAAGGGGTTGATAATACACCCTTGTGAATTCCCTTATACGCCCAGGTTCTGGTGTGAATCTGGGCTTCTATGGGAATTTACAAGGGCATATTATCAGCCCCTTATAGTCGCTTTAGCAGCAGTTTCCTGTCGCTAAATTGGAGATAATGTTCTCGCCGTTGTTTGATAATATAGACCTACATTATTAGCTACAGGAAAATCGCTTGAATGCACCTGTGCACCCAGGGTGCTGCACCCCAACCCCTTCCCCCGCAATCTGCTCAATTGTAAGTCTTTCACATCGAGGCTTCACTGCTCACCTGCCACCACTGGTGTGTTCCACGACGTGTTGGTGCAAGCTCCTAGTCCGGGGTATGTTTTTCCGATAGACCAGGTCTATGGTCGGGGACGGTGTCTTGATACCACGATGGAAGGTGTCAGAATGCCAGGGCATCATTGCGGGGTCAGCTCCCGCTCCGCCCTTCTTGTGGCAATCAACGTAATATCTGAAAAGGGAGAAATAATTTAATGGTGCAAACGTCTGTAGGTAAATGAAGGTTTATTTCAAGCTTGACAGAAAATAGGAGTTGAGTGCATCCTTTGTTTTTGAAGTACGATCTACCAACTGTTAGTGGTAATCGTGGTTCAAAGAGGAGTTGGAGTGCACGAGAATACACAAGGTTTAATAATATGTTATCCCAACGTTCACAAACAAAGGAACAGAGCGCATGCTAGAAGCATAATGTGCGCGTGTAATGCAGTGGCGGGAGACTGTGTGCATGTACACTTAGTAAGGAGCTCACTACAGTGTTCTAAAAGCCGACACCACGTGTCTGTAGGGCAGCGCTGCCCGCTGGCTCAGGGCTAAAGTATGGTCCAGCAGGTCCTTAAAACTAGACAGATGTGACTGAATGACATCAGAGATCACATCATTATGCACAGCAACATTGCTTTTTCACACGTGCGCACTCAGGGTGATGCACCCCACCCCTCCTGCAGAACTGCCCTCAACAGGTGTCTGTAGGTTCAGGCCTACATTATGGTATAGCAGGTCTTTAAAATGAGACAGAGATGTGACTGAATGAGGTCAAAGATCACATCATAACACATGGCAATATCGTTTGTTCGGACCTGCGCAGCTAGGCTGTAGCACCCCACCCCTCTCACCGCAGCACGCTCAATTAGAGGCCCTGTGCACCCAGGCCGTTCTGCTTACCTGCTGTCATTGTTGTGTGAGCAAACACTACGGGCAGCAGTGCTCACAATTCAGATGGAGTGTTGATTGCAGGAGAGTGTACACCTCATAGATCCCTTCATAACACATGGCAATATTGCTTATTAGCATGTGCGCAGTCTGGCTGATGCATCCAATCCCTCCGGCAGCACCGCGCTGAAGAGGTGTCTGTAGGGCAGCGCTGCCCGCTGGCTCAGGCCCACAGCACAGTCCAGCAGGTCTTTAAAATGAGACAGAGATGTGACTGAATGAGGTCAAAGATCATATCATAACACATGGCAATATCGTTTGTTCGGACCTGCGCAGCTAGGCTGAAGCACCCCACCCCTCTCGCCGCAGCGCGCTCAATTAGAGGCCCTGTGCACCCAGGCCTCTCTGCTTACCTGCTGTCATTGTTATGTGAGCAAACACTACGGGCAGAAGTGCTCACAATTCAGATGGGGTGTTGATTGCAGGAGAGTGTACACCTCATAGATCCCTTTTATAGACGACGGACGAAAGGGCTCACAATTTAGAGCCCGTGTTGATTGGCAGGATGGAGTACACCTCATGGATCCGTTTCTTTTTTTTATTGCGCATTGTGATATGCGAGGTGGATGTGGCAAATCATTTGAGGTATTGTGGAAGAAGAGGCACCTATGGTGTTGTGGTTATCCTATTTATACGTACGCAAAGTGGGCTGGGCTGGCCAGGTCAGCATAGGGGTGTGAATAATTATTCCGGGGACATGGGCGTTGTTCAGTTCCTGCCTGGCCAGGAAGTGTACTTATGTGTGTTTCTTTTGTAGTTTTGACATGCAGAGTGTGCAATTTAGATTAGTGTAGCATGTGTCAGGAGGGCTGAAACTATTGCTAATGAGATGGCATGTGATCTAGGATGTGCAGTCTGCCCGTGGCTGATGATGCTCCTTAGAGCCAGAAGTACCCAGGCCGAAAGGCAGCACAATAATGTGCAGACACAAACACCAGGGGCATCGTGTAACACATATTTATTTTTTGATGGAACGTTTGAGATGCATGGCAATCACACGTGGAAGGCTAATGTACAGAGCATGAATATTGATCAAGTTGATCGTTGCATGTTGTGTGTAGTATAAGATATGTGTATACAGAAAAACACTTTTCAAAAAAGCTTTCTAAGCAGAAGAGGTGTCTCTCATCAAACGCTGTAGAGAGAATGAGTAAAATGGGTGGGGTCGTACAACTGTTACAATGGGAAATGTTATGAACCAATCAAATGCTTTTTTTGAGGGTCACATGGCAATCGCGCACCGAGCGCGCAAGGTGGCCGCACCCGACGCGATTTTGACAAAATATATTTATCATAATATAAGTTTATTACAGTTAGAAATATATAAATGTTTAAAATAATTTAGGTTTTCGTGTGCTCTCATATACTGTTTAAAGTTATTTAGATATACTCTTGAGACAAAAAAAACAAAACAAAGGGAATGGCGTACCCGGCACGATACTATATGTCTCTGACGTAGCACAGGGCCTGGCAGCGTGTACTCGTCGAATACTCAACACACAGCAGGTGCGACCCCATGCGTACATGACGTAACGTGTGGCTTGGTACTGCCTACCTGTTAGATACCAAAGTAGTACCTGGGGTGACTTCATGCGTATATAATGTTACGCGGGACGCAGTGCCACAAACTCGTCGGATACGAAACTCGCATCATTTACTAGTTTAGCAATATGGCGGATAGGATTCGTGTGGTGATGGAACTTGGAACGCTACTGGTATGGGAGTGCAGTTTTCTGCTCCCCCAAAAAAATATACTTATTTTTGGGGGGAAGATATAAAACATTACATGATTTTTAAAGTTAAAAACAAGAAGTATAATAGAGTTCCATAATATTTAAAAATATAATAGAAAAATATAGGTTTTATAAATATTAAAATATGAAATTAATATTTAAAAAACCTTTGAAATTCACTGAAAAAAACATAGGTTTTACAGATGTTATAGTTAGGAATTATCATTTAAAAACCCTTTGAAATTCACAAAAAAAAACCACAGGTTTCAGGGACGTTATAGTTAGTTGAACATTTGACTCATATAAAACCAGATAAATTCGCCTGATATAGATAGTTGAGCTAACTATAACTCGCTCGCCCGCAATGCACTGCTGATGATGTCACATGCTACATCACTCATGACATGGTCAGTGACATCACTGATGACATCACTGATGACATCTCAATTCAACATGTCACGGTAAGCGCATCTGAAGTTAAGTTGGTTAAGGGATTGTAGTGGTGCGTGAATGTAGGTGGGAGTGCTTTCAGTTAAAAGCAGGAGATTTAACCCGATACTTACGGCAGCTGAAAATGATGTGGGCCTTTTATTCAAAGGGATCACTGTCGGAATGTTGTGATTGATTTATGATATTAAAATGACGGCAGCAATTGATATTCAACTGATATTTTAATAAAAAGAAATCATACAGTGTACTGAGACTTGAATACATTTGTCATATGAAATAGATGTGTAACAATGATGCTAATAGTCTTGTACATGAATTTTTGCATTTTAGATACCCCTGACGAAGGGATTTGTTTTTTCCGAAATGCCTTGGGTACATTTTAATAAAGACGTGATATATGGAAACCATCACGCCTCCTGTGCTTGAGTGAACATCTTCGCATTGCATGTGAATGAGTAAAATCAATTGAAAGAACTGAAAAATTGGTGACAATGAAATTGATTAAAATATGGACAAACAGAAGAATAAGGAATTATAATTCGATTGATTGGATTCATTCAGTATTTCAGCTGTGCAACTTGAAAAGGCACCAAAAGAGGTTCCTTTGTGTTCTGTTACGTTGTGCGTAATTGGGCGGAGCGCGAATCAAGCATGCACGCCTGCATAATTTTGAAGATGGCAAGCATTGATTAAAATGAGGAGTAGTCAGGTGTGCATCTCACCACCTTCTATATTCATTACATGATTTTTCCGTCCTCCATGTGAGACTGCACCCATGACAACATTTGAATAAAGACAGAGAAAGAAATAAGGCAATTTAATAAGCATTGGATACAATGACGATTGGCGCAGGAGCCGGGTTTCCGGTCACGGTTGACCAGCATTTGCATGTGAATGGGACTGTCATTCTAAGGACTGAAAAGTTGTTCTTACATCTATGGCCATCAATTGCACCTTGACGAGAATAAATGAGGCAGTAAAAATGAGACTTGCACTGCTAAGTATTTGTATGTTGCGCGGAGCTAGTATTAACAAAATTGATTATGCACAATGAGGGTGCTGAAAATATGAGTGGTAAGGAGTGAGAATTGAGAGAGATCCGACTTGATGGATTCTGGGAAATGTAGTTTTGATTATTATCTGGGGTTAGAGTGTGGTAAACTAGAAGTCCGTTTTTTAGTTTTGTATAAGTTCCCTGCTAGAGGCACATGTGATAAATTACCTGCGAACAATTGGGGAGGTGAGATAAGTAGTTGTGGTAGCAACTAGCAGTTGATTCTGCTTTCACTGAGAGAGAGATGGATGCTTCAGCACTATGTGAAATGATAAACATGAGGATACGTATTTAATATGCTTGTCTAAGAAGAGCCAATGTCCAGCGAGCTGTGGTTATTTTAAAATGGAAATAATTCAACATGTCACGGTAAGTGCATCTGAAGTTAAGTTGGTTAAGGGATTGTAGTGGTGCGCTGAATGTAGGTGGGAGTGCTTTCAGTTAAAAGCAGGACATTTAACCCGATACTTATGGCAGCTGAAAATGATGTGGGCCTTTCATTCAAAGGGATCTCTGTCGGAATATTGTGATTGATTTATGTTATTAAAATGACACCAGCAATTGATATTTAGCTGATATTTTGATAAAAATAAATTATACAGTGTACTGAGAATTGAATATGTTTGTCATGTGAAATAGATGTGTAACAACGATGCTAATAGTCTTGTACATGAATTTTTGCATTTTAGATACCCCTGACAAAGGGATTTGTTTTCCCGAAATGCATTGGGTACATTTTATTAAAGACGTGACATATGGAAACCATCACGCCTCCTGTGCTTGAGTGAACATCTTCGCATTGCATGTGAATGAGTAAAATGAATTGAAAGAACTGAAAAATTGGTGAAAATGAAATTGATTAAAATATGGACAAACAGAAGAATAAGGAATTATAATTTGATTGATTGGATTCATTCAGTATTTCGACTGTGCAGCTTGAAAAGGCACCAAAAGAGATTCCTTTGTGTTCTGTGACATCTCAAATTAAATCACTGATGACATCACTCATGACATCATCCAAGTGACAATCTGATGCACTAATATAAACTTTGAAACACCCATTCTAAAATGCTGACTACTATTTTTGAAACAATACATAGAAGAATGCCATATACTACATAGCACTCACTATTTCCTAGGTCTAAACACACATCCAGTCACTTATACATGTAGTTACTCATCAATAGAGGACTATAATATGCACTCATACATCTATACATGCAGTCATACGCTGCCACTCATCCATAGAGTTACTCACATGCCTGGTCAATAATACAAAGAATGAAACACATACCCATTTAATCATGTATACAGTTGTACACACCAACTTCGTTATTTTTAGACATACCACATCACTTATTTATACAGATACTAACACATATTTACTGTCTTATACAATCACTGATAGAAGCAGACACTTATTTATACACCCACTCTTGAAATAATTTAGTCTCATGTATACTCATGTATATACTCCAACACTCACATATAGTGGCTTACAACATATGTAGTTAGTCACAGATATTCCACTGAGACATTTATTCACTCACCAACACACCCATAGACACACTAACTCACCCATACAGCCCTTTCCAGATGCACTTTTTAATCCATACAACCATTGAATCACCCACTCAGACATCTATGCATAGACTCATACACCCACTCACCCACACAGACACTCAGGGACCCATACAGATACTCAGACAACAAATCAATAACCTATATAGACACTCATGTAGGTATTCAGCAACCCATGCAGTTGCTTACACAGCAATGGAGAGACTAATACAGACTTTTACACAGTTTGGTCAGTAACCCATGCATTCAGTAAGACACGTTCAATCACTCACTTATACAGTCCGTCACATACATACAAAATAATTCCTTTAGGCACTTGTAAATACATTCATTCTTCAATACACCTTGGCATATATATATATATATATATATATATATATATAAAACACATTTACATTTTATAGAAAGACACATTCCGTGGATGATGTCATGAGTGATGTCATGAGTGATGTCATTTGAGATGTCATCAGTGATGTCATCAGTGATGTCAGTGACCATGTCATGAGTGATGTAATATGTGACATCATCAGCAGTGCATTGCAGGCGCGCGAGTTATAGTTAGCTCAACTATGTATAACAGGCGAGTTTCTCTGGTTTTATATGAGTCAAATGTTCAACTAACTATAACGTCCCTGAAACCTGTGGGTTTTTTTTGTGAATTTCAAAGGTTTTTTAAATGCGAATTCCTAACTATAACGTCTGTAAAACCTATGGTTTTTTCAGTGAAAAAAATAAATATATATATATATATATATATTATCTACTGGCGGTCGCCAGTAGATACTTATAGTTAGGACCTATTTTCCATGGGAAATCCGCAACATTCTATTGGGAATATCTATGGCGCCGGTTGATAAATCTTCGCGAAACTTTTGGCCAGCTCCGCTCCGCTCCTACCCTGAAAGTTTTGTGGTGATCCGTCAAGCGGGGGTCGAGAAAAAAGGGGGGTCCCAAAACGCGTTTTCCCCATGTAATTTCCCATAGAATCTGTTGTCGCAGCTACAGCCCGAACCGCTGAACGGAATGACACCAAATTTGGCAAAGAGGTAGTCCTCAGTTCGGACTCGTGCCTTTTGCATATATGATGTGAATCTGTTCAGTAGTTCCTGAGAAAATGAGGGTAAAAAAGTTAGTGATATCTATGGCCGGGGAGGATCCATGGACCCTACACGCACCGTAAGCGCACCCTCCCCGAACCGAGCGCGCACCTTCCCGATCGCACGCTGAATGCTAATTGGCTGTCGAGTGTCCCTCTACATTCGAAACCAGGAACTGTTGGTGGCTTTTTTCTGCCTCGGTAGAAGTGAGGCAGAAGATGGAAGGGGAATAAGTGTGTAAAACATATAAAGGGGGCAGAGTGGAAATACTCTGACCCTCTAGAGGTGCTTAGGGGGTCCCAGAAGGACCCCCAGGGGCCCCCTTTTAAAACAAAAAAAACACTGGGAAATGCGCGAACGGTGCGCGCATCCTATTGCGTTGGATGCACGGATTCTCTCGCGGTGGGCGCGCGGATCCACGGCAACGTTTTTTGAAAAACGACAAGAAATAATTTGTTGTATGACAACTTTCTACACTGAAAGGTAGGGTGTATATTTATGTTTTTTAAAGGTATGATTGTTATTGGTTAACAAAAACAGATTGTAAGGAACATTATATATGATAAGCTGATATGTTGAAAAGTCAAGCACACTTCCTGTCTTGTGTAGGAACATTGTGTGCTGAACTTGTGACCTGTGAGCTCAGTGCAGTGTTCCATGACCTGTTTCTATGGTAACAGGCAGAAGGCAGATTGGGGGAAGGAATGAAATGTATTTCAGTTGGAAAGGGTTGAAATGTTTAACCAATAGAAATGTATGTTTGCTTTTGAGTTTAAGTGCGAAGGATTGTGATTTGATGTTTCCATGTATATGTGTGGAAAATGAAAGGGAAACTTTTTCATTCTTTGCTTTTGCTGAGAGGTGCACAGTGCAGAGATTCTGTAAAAGAAAATATGGTGAGTGATTGATATACTTCTTAATCCACAAAAAAATTTGAAAGATGAGTTATTTAATTGTGAGGGGATGTATGTAGACTATTTTGATTTTAATCAGACTAATGTATTTTTCCTGCTAAAGTGTAGGGAGTACTTTTTTTCTCTACAATGTGTGTGCATGTAGAAACCATTCTGTATTAAGCATTTGTGTTTTTCATTTGTTTGTAAACAGATAACTGTGCAGTTTTTATATTTTGGTAGAATTAGAAACCAGTCATTGTTTATGAATTTGTGAAATGAGTTATATTATGTTCCTATACTAAAATGTAGTACTACTTCTAGATGAAGAAATGTGTTTTGGTATAGTGCAAGGGATAGTGTTGTTTGTCTAGAATCACACAGCGACCTCTGACTCTGTTACAAGGCAGGTCGCTCCCCTCACCGCCACGCAGCCCCCTGTGTGACCACTGACCGCTGCTGCATCGTGTCTGCCTGCGTTAGAGTGACTGTGCCCTCCTTCTCTTCTGTACCCACGAGTGAGTGATTCTCCCCCACTGTACCTGTGTATTTTGCTGCCTTGATTGTCCCCCCTCTCCTTTGGTGCCCAGATTGTGTCCCTTTTTTCTTCTGTCATTCCCCGCGTCTCCCCCTCGCCGCCCGTTTCCCGCCGCCGCGTCCCGTAGCTCTGCCCCCCTCACACCCTATTGGCCACCACGTCCCATAGCTCCGCCCCCCTCGCATCCTATTGGCCGCCCCGCTCCCACCTCCCAGCTGCTCCTCCCTCCCTCTCCCACTCATATGGAGGCCGCGCAGCGGTAGAGAGAGCGACCTCTGACCCTGTTTACCAGGCAGGTCGCTCCCCTCACTGCCACGCAGCCCCCTGTGTGACCACTGACCGCTGCTGCATCGTGTCTGCCTGCGTTAGAGTGACTGTGCCCTCCTTCTCTTCTGTACCCACGAGTGAGTGATTCTCCCCCACTGTACCTGTGTATTTTGCTGCCTTGATTGTACCCCTCTCCTTTGGTGCCCAGATTGTGTCCCTTTTTTCTTCTGTCATTCCCCGTGTCTCCCCCTCGCTGCCCGTTTCCCGCCGCCGCGTCCCGTAGCTCCGCCCCTCACACCCTATTGGCCGCCCCGCTCCCACCTCCCAGCTGCTCCTCCCTCCCTCTCCCACTCATATGGAGGCCGCGCAGCGGATGCGCGCAGTGGACGCGCCGCTGGCGCGCCGAAGGTGCGCCTAAGGCAAGCCCGTCTGCGCCCGTCCGCGCCTGGCCCGTGCCCAGCGCCAGACCCCCTGGCCCCCGCAGATGCCAGCCCACCCGCAAGACCTACAACGCTGCCACTCTCATCGCACTCAACACCGGCCGGAGCCCCGGCTGCTGCAGAGCCACCCCAAGATGCACCCACGGACCCTTCACCTGCCAATTCTGCAAGTTCTCCTGCATCCGGACCCGTACCGCACCCGCCAAGCCAAGCACTAACAGCAACCACCTGAAGCACCTGAAGTGCATCCTGCTCAACACCCGCTCCGTCCACAGGAACGCAGTGGAACTCTGGAACCTGCTCGACGCCACATGCCCAGACGTCGCCTTCCTCATGGAAACCTGGATGAATGCCTCCTCAGCACCCGACATCGCCATCGCCATCCCGGACGGATACAAGATCACCTGGAGGGACCGCGCCAACCAGAATGGAGGAGGCATCACCATCGTCCACAAGAACACCATCCGCATCACGACCAACTCCGAAGACACCCTCACAGCCGCCGAACACCTGCACTTCCAGATCCACACCGACCCCAAGACCACCCTCAGAGGCACCCTCATCTACAGACCCCCGGGACCTCGCACACAATTCAGCAAAGACATCGCCGACTTCATCAGCCCGTACCCCCTCCCCTCCGCTGACTACATCCTCCTCGGGGACCTCAACTTCCACCTGGAGAACAACAACGACCGCAACACCACCACCCTGCTGGACAACCTCGCCAACCTCGGACTCAAGCAACTGGTGACCACCCCCACCCACTACGCCAGCCACACGCTCGACCCCGTCTTCTCCTCCAGCAAGGACATCACCTTCAGCCACGCCACCGGACTCCACTGGACAGACCACAGCTGCGTCCACTTCAGCTTCAGAAGGACCGCGACTCACCACCACCCGCAACTGGTCCCCCGCAGAAGCTGGAACAAGATCACTGCCGACCAGCTCACCACATCCCTGAGCCAGAACCCCCTCACCAGATCAGCGAACCCCAACCAAGCCGCCAACAACCTCATGAAATGGATCAGCAACTGCGCAGACGACCTCGCTCCACTGAAGACCCCCCCGCCAGACCCGGCACCAAGAAAGCCTCTTGGTTTACCGACGAACTCAAGAGCTCCAAGAAGAACTGCCGGGCCCTCGAGAAAGCCTGGCGCAGAGACCCAACTACAGACAACATGACCACCCTCAAGCTCGCTACTCAAAGACATCCCCAGCTGATCCACGCCACCAAGAAATCCGCATTCAAGGAACGACTGGACAACAACGCCCACAACAGCAAGGAACTCTTTAACATCGTCAAAGAGCTCTCGAACCCCAGCGCCGGAAACAACGACATCACGCCCTCGCAAGACCTCTGCAACTCGCTCGCCTCGTTCTTCCACAGCAAGATCGCAGACATACACAACAGTTTCAGCACACAGCCAACGCACCCTACGACCGGAACAACGCCCCCCACCACCACCCTCCGAGCCTGGACCCCAGTCAACACCGAAGACACCATCCGCATGATGAACTCCATCCACTCAGGATCTCCAACCGACCCCTGCCCTCCCCACGTCTTCAACAAGGCCGACTCCGTCATCGCACCCCACCTGCGGGACATCATCAACGCCTCCTTCGACACCGCCACCTTCCCAGAGAGCTGGAAGCACGCCGAACTCAGCGCCCTACTGAAGAAACCATCAGCGGACCCCACCGACCTCAAAAACTACCACCCCATCTCGCTCCTTCCTTTTCCGGCCAAAGTCATCGAGAAAACCGTCCACAGACAACTGGCCGCCTTCCTCGAGACGAACGGATCCCTCGACCACTCGCAGTCCGGCTTCCGGGCCAACCACAGCACCGAGACCGCCCTCATCGCAGCCACCGACGACATCCGAGCTTTGCTCGACAACGGGGAAACAACGGCCCTCATCCTCCTGGACCTCTCCGCGGCGTTCGACACGGTCTGCCACCGCACCCTAGTGCAGCGCCTCAACAACATCGGTATCCAGGAGAAGGCACTGGAATGGATCATCTCCTTCCTCGCCGGAAGAACACAGAGAGTCCGCCTACCCCCGTTCAGATCCGAGGCCACCGAAGTCATCTGCGGCGTACCACAAGGATCATCACTCAGCCCCACCCTCTTCAACGTCTACATGAGCCCCCTCGCAGTCATCGCACGCCAACACAACCTCAACATCATCTCCTACGCCGACAACACTTAGCTGATCCTCTCCCTCACCAACGACCCCGCCACCGCCAGAACCAACCTACACGAAGGGATGAAAGACGTAGCCGAGTGGATGACGAACAGCCGCCTGAAACTGAACTCAGATAAGACGGAAGTCCTTATCCTGGGATCATCACCCTCCGCCTGGGACGACTCCTGGTGGCCCCCTGCCCTTGGCAGCGCACCCAAACCAACAGACCACACATGCAACCTGGGCTTCGTCCTGGACTCCTCCCTCTCCATGACCAGACAAGTCAACGCCGTCTCCGCATCATGCTTCAACATCCTACGCATGCTACGTAAGATCTTCCGGTGGATCCCCACTGAAACCAGGAAGACGGTCACCCAGGCCCTCGTCACCAGCCGACTGGACTATGGCAACTCCCTCTACGCCGGAACTACAGCCAAACTCCAGAAACGACTCCAGCGCATCCAGAACGCCTCAGCACGCCTCATCCTGGACATTCCCCGACACAGCCACATCTCCGTACACCTGAGAAACCTGCACTGGCTCCCCGTCAGCAAGAGAATCACGTTCCGACTCCTCACCCACGCACACAAAGCTCTCCACAACCAAGGCCCAAGATACCTCAACGACCGCTTGACCTTCTACACTCCCATCCACCAGCTTCGATCAACCAGCCACACACTCGCCGCCGTCCCCCGCATCCGAAGAGCCACAACAGGAGGAAGATCCTTCTCCTACCTGGCTGCCAAGACGTGGAACTCCCTCCCCATCCACCTCCGCCTGACCCAAGACCACCTCTCCTTCAGGAAGCAACTCAAGACCTGGCTGTTCGAGCAGTAGCGGACCCCCCTCCCCCTAGCGCCTTGAGACCCTCCGGGTGAGTAGCGCGCTATACAAATGCTTGATTGATTGATTGATTGAGTGAGTCTGTGTGCATTTGGGAACCACTGTGAGAGAAGCATTTGGTAACATTGTGTATTTGCTGACAGATAACTGTTTTAACTTGTCATGTTGAGAAGTTTTAGTAGCATTAGAAGACAGTTATGGCTTATGATTTGATTAAATGAGTCAGGCTTTGACAGAAAAGTGCAGTTCTGAAATATGTAGATTGTGTGCAGTTCCCTTACCAGTTGCACTGTAGTGAATGAGTTTTGGTAAACTCCTAGGGATAGTGGTGCATGTCTAAAATCACAGTGGGAGTTAGTGTGTATTTGGGATCAGTGTGAGAGAAGCATTTGGTGATATCATGTAGATAACTTTTTTAAAACCTGTCATGTTGTGGAGTTTTAGTAGCATTAGAATCCAGTCTTTGGTTATGCGTTGATTAAATGAGTCATGCTTTGACACTGATGTGCTATACTTAAATATGTAGATTGTGTTCAGTACCATTAACTCTTCTAGACTAGTGAATTAGTTTTGGTAAACTCCTAGGATAGTGTTGATTGTCTAAAATCACACTGTGAGTCTGTGTGCATTTGGGTAAGGATTGTGAGAGAAGCATTTGGTAACATCGCATATTTTCTGACAGATAACGGTTTTAAAACCAGTCAGGTTGTCAAGTGTTAGTAGCATTAGAAGACAGTTATGGCTTAAGCTTTCATTAAATGAGTCAGGCATTGACAGTAAATTGCAGTCATGAAATATGTAGATTGTGTGCAGTTCCCTTACCACTTGCACTGTAGTGAATGAGTTTTGGTAAGCTCATAGGGATAGTGGTGCTTGTCTAGAATCACACTGTGAGTTAGTGTGTATTTGGGATCAGTGTGAGAGAATCATTTGGTAACATCATGTATTTGCTGACAGATAACTGTTTTAAAATCTGTCATGTTGTGAAGTTTTAGTAGCATTAGAAGCCAGTCTTTGCTTATGTTTTGATTAAATTAGTCAGGCATTGACATTAAAGTGTAGTCGTGAAATATGTAGATTGTGTGCAGTTCCTTTACCACTTCCACTGTAGTGAATGAGTTTTGGTAAACTCCTAGGGATAGTGTTGTTTGTCTAGAATCACACTGTGAGTCTGTGTGCATTTGGGAACCACTGTGAGAGAAGTGTTTGGTAACATCGTGTATTTGCTGACAGATAAGTGTTGTAAAACATGTCATGTTGTCAGGTTTTAGTAACATTAGAAGACAGTTATGGCTTATGCTTTCATTATATGAGTCAGGGATTGACAGTAAATTGCAGTCGTGAAATATGTAGATTGTGTGCAGTTCCCTTACCACTTGCACTGTAGTGAATGAGTTTTGGTAAACTCATAGGGATAGTGGTGCTTGTCTAGAATCACACTGTGAGTTAGTGTGTATTTGGGATCACTGTGAGAGAAGCATTTGGTAACATCATGTATTTGCTGACAGATAACTGTTTTAAAACCTGTCATGTTGTGAAGTTTTAGTAGGATTAGAATCCATTCTTTGCTTATGCGTTGATTAAATGAGTCATGCTTTGACACTGATGTGGTGTACTTAAATATGTAGATTGTGTGCAGTACCATTAACTCTTCCAGAGTAGTGAATGAGTTTTGGTAAACTCCTAGGATAGTGTTGCTTGTCTAAAATCACACTGTGAGTCTGTGTGCATTTGGGTAAGGATTGTGAGAGAAGCATTTGGTAACATCGTGTATTTGCTGACATATACCTGCTTTAAAACTGGTCATGTTGTGAAGTTTTAGTAGCATTAGAAGCCAGTCTTTGCTTATGCTTTGATTATATGAGTCAGGCTTTGACATAAAAGTGCAGTCCTGAAATATGAAGATTGTGTGCAGTTCGCTTACCACTTCCACAGTAGTGAATGAGTTTTGGTAAACACCTAGGTATAGTGGTTGTTGTCTAGAATTACACTGTGAGTCTGTGTGCATTTGAGAACCACTGTAAGAGAAGCATTTGGTAAGATCGTGTATTTGCTGAGAGATAACTAATTTAAAACTTTTCATGTTGTCAAGTTTTAGTAGCATTAGAAGCTAGTCTTTGCTTATGCATTGATAAAATGAGTCCGGTTTTGACACTAAGGTGCAGTACCATGTACTTTTCCGTTCACTGTGGCAGAACTGAAAATTTAAAAGTTTTACCTAAGCACTGTCCTAGAAGTAGTCTGATTATTTAGTCCGTTTCTAAGTACCAAATAGACTGCTTCAAATGTCTATGCAGTATACATGTAGTGTTCTAACATACTATACACTTGTCTTTTACACCTTCAATTCCCTAGTCAGTATCCATACACTTCCAGGAAACATCCTGTCACTTCCTTTGCAGTCCTCTAGAGACCCATCCAACAGCCTGTACTAATCCATTCACTGTGCCAAAACCCAAACACTTATAAATTCACCAAGACACTCTCTTCCCAGTACTCTAATGATTCAGTCACTGCCTAAGTATTCATGCACTGAGCCAGGTCTTAGCACATGGACTTCTTCAAACCCCTATCCACTATGCATGCAGTCCTCTAAGCACCTACACACTTGTCTTTCACACCTTCAATTCCCCAGTCAGCATCCGTTCACTTCCAGCAAACACCCTGTCACTCCATTTGCACTCCTCTAGTGACCCATTCAGCATCATGTACTAATCCATTCACTGCGCCTAACCCTAATAAATTCACCCAGGCACTCTTTTTGCAGTACTTTAATCATTCAGTCAGTACCCAAGTACTCATCCAGTGACCCAGGCCTTAGTTTATGGACTGCTTCAAACCCTTGTCCACTATGCATGCAGTCCTCTAACCACCTACACAATTGTCTTTCTCACCTTCAATTCCCTAGTCAGTATCCATACACTTCCAGGAAATACCCTGTCACTCCCTTTGCAGTCCTCTAGTGACCCATTCAGCACCATGTACTAATCCATTCACTGTGCGAAACCCCAAACACTTATAAATTCACCAAGATACTATCTTTGCAGTACTCTAATCATTCAGTCAGTGCCTAAGTATTCATACACTGAGCCAGGCCTTAGCACACGGACTGCTTCAAACTCCTATGCACTATGCATGCAGACTTCTAACCACCTAGACACTTGTCTTTCACACTTTCAATTTCCTAGTCAGTATCCATACAGTCCAGCACTTGTGACTGCCTTTGCACTCCTCTAGTGACCCATTCAGTACCAAGTACTAATCCATTCCCTGTGCGAAAAGCCTAGCAGTTATAAATTCACCTAGGCACTCTCCTTGCTGTACTCTAATCATTCAGTCAGTACGCAAGTAGTCATGCAGTGAGCCAGGCCTTAGCAGATGGACTGCTTTAAATGCCTATGCAGTATGGATGCAGTCCTCTAATCACCTACACAGTTGTGTTTCACACCTTCAATTCCCTATTTAGTATTCATACTCTTCTAGCAAACACCCTGTCACTCACCCAGTGTGTCTCCTTATAGTACTGTAATCATTTAGTCAGTTAGCATGTAGTCTTTTAGTGAGGTAGGCTTTAGGGCATGAACTGCTTCAAAGTAGTATGCACTATGCATGTAGTGTTTTAACGATCGTCACACTTGTGGTTCAGGGATATAGTTTCTTAGTCAGTTTTTATATAAAATGTGTTTGTACAGTAATGGAATAGTATCAATTTGAAAGTTATTAATATACATTTATTTGTGATTCTTTTTTACAGATACAGAACAGGAGTGTTTCTCATCTGTTTGCACTCTTCTCGTGCAAGATTGTTTGGATGAAGGGTCCTTAGGTGTTTCATCATACTTGCTGTGCCGCACGAGTATTTTTTGTTAGGATGCCCTCGTAACAGAACTCTTGGGCAAATCTTGCGAATGAAGAAGGTGGCATTGGTCTTTGTTTGCCCCTTGGAAAAAGTTACAAATGTCTTCACCACTGAAGAAAAAACGTTGTGGGCGTGGTGCCTTCTGCAAAAAAATGTCCTCATATTCGGTAAATATTTTAAAGCGGCAACACTTACAGTTTTTGTAAGTTAAACTTATAAAATTTTGTTAGCTGTATACATTTTATATATCTGTGATTTGTTTCTTGTGGTATTTTGTTGAGAATACCATGTTGTTTTTTTTTTAACAATCTTTCTGATTTTCCAGGTCTGTCGTCGACATCCGTGGTTCCCACAGGAGTGTCCCGCCTTGTTGTTTTGTATTATTGTTGTTACATTTTGTTTATTAGTTTATTGTTTATATTTATGTTAATAAAAAAATAAAGTTTTAAAATAGTTTATCGTTTATATATTTATTATTATAAAAAATAAAGTTTGAAAAAAAAATATTAATGTTTTTGGTTGTTCTCTTAACTGCTGTGTGACTCTTTCTTGTTCTTATTACTGTTATTTGATGGAGTCCACCATGGTGTTAAATTTTGGGGCACTTATCGCTGGAATACTGGTGATATCTGCAGTTTGCACCAACTTCTGAATAGTGTGTTAGATTTATCTCAACTTTACTTCCGTTAAAGTGCTGATAATGAAATGGAGAGTAGCCGTTCCCGTGCAAAAAGACACGAGGTCCACCTTTGCGATTTATTCTAAATACTAAAATCCTGTATTGTATTGCACTGAGGTATTGGCTGAACTTACAGTGTACACACAAAGGTGCCGATCACGATCCGGTAAAAAATTCCCCCGTGCGACTCGTATCGGGTCTTTTTACCGTACGAATCGTACAAGTGCCGTACGAACTGGCAATCACGATTCGCATGGTAAAAAGTCCATACGAACCGCACTGGGAATCATTCCCCACACGTCCTCGGGTCGGAAAATGTGTCCGACACGTCCTCGGACGATTTACCTTACAAACGTGAAAAACCAAGTCCGACCGAGGAATCACGATCCATCCCGTGCGTCCGAGGTTACAACCGTATGGAAAAAACACCGTCCGCACCGAACTCCTACAGCAACCATGGAGACATGTGCCCGCATACGCGCCCAACACTCCCCCCAGCCCCCGTACGTCCGACACGTACCCCCCGTATATGTATACCCACACCCGTCTAGGTACACCCCAGTACGTTCCAGTCGAACCCCCACCCCAGTACGTGTCATAGCCCCGTCTACCTACACCCCAGTACGTTCCAGTCGTACCCCCACCCCAGTACGTGTCGTACCCCCCGTGTACCTACACCCCAGTACGTGCGAGCCACACCCCCACCCCAGTACGTGTCATAGCCCCGTCTACCCACACCCCAGTACGTTCCAGTCGTACCCCCACCCCAGTACGTGTCATAGCCCCGTCTACCCACACCCCAGTACGTTCCAGTCGTACCCCCACCCCAGTACGTGTCGTACCACCGTCAATGTACACCCCCCCACCCCAGTACGTGTCGTACCACCGTCCATGTACACCCCCCCACCCCTGTACGTGTCGTACCACCGTCCATGTACACCCCAGTACGTTCCAGTCGTACCACCACCCCAGTACGTGTCATACCCCCGTGTACCTACACCCCAGTACGTTCCAGTCGTACCCCCACCCCAGTACGTGTCGTACCACCGTCAATGTACACCCCCCCACCCCAGTACGTGTCGTACCACCGTCCATGTACACCCCCCCACCCCTGTACGTGCCGTACCACCGTCCATGTACACCCCAGTACGTTCCAGTCGTACCACCACCCCAGTACGTGTCATACCCCCCGTGTACCTACACCCCAGTACGTTCCAGTCGTACCCCCACCCCAGTACGTGTCGTACCACCGTCAATGTACACCCCCCCACCCCTGTACGTGTCGTACCACCGTGCATGTACACCCCAGTACGTTCCAGTCGTACCACCACCCCAGTACGTGTCGTACCCCCCGTGTACCTACACCCCAGTACGTGCGAGCCACACCCCCACCCCAGTACGTGTCATAGCCCCGTCTACCCACACCCCAGTACGTTCCAGTCGTACCCCCACCCCAGTACGTGTCGTACCACCGTCAATGTACACCCCCCCACCCCAGTACGTGTCATACCACCGTCCATGTACACCCCCCCACCCCTGTACGTGTCGTACCACCGTCCATGTACACCCCAGTACGTTCCAGTCGTACCCCCACCCCAGTACGTGTCATACCCCCCGTGTACCTACACCCCAGTACGTGCGAGCCACACCCCCACCCCAGTACGTGTCATAGCCCCGTCTACCCACACCCCAGTACGTTCCAGTCGTACCCCCACCCCAGTACGTGTCGTACCCCCCGTGTACCTACACCCCAGTACGTGCGAGCCACACCCCCACCCCAGTACGTGTCATAGCCCCGTCTACCCACACCCCAGTACGTTCCAGTCGTACCCCCACCCCAGTACGTGTCATAGCCCCGTCTACCTACACCCCAGTACGTTCCAGTCGTACCCCCACCCCAGTACGTGTCGTACCACCGTCAATGTACACCCCCCCACCCCTGTACGTGTCGTACCACCGTCCATGTACACCCCAGTACGTTCCAGTCGTACCCCCACCCCAGTACGTGTCGTACCCCCCGTGTACCTACACCCCAGTACGTGCGAGCCACACCCCCACCCCAGTACGTGTCATAGCCCCGTCTACCCACACCCCAGTACGTTCCAGTCGTACCCCCACCCCAGTACGTGTCGTACCACCGTCCATGTACACCCCCCCACCCCTGTACGTGTCGTACCACCGTCCATGTACACCCCAGTACGTTCCAGTCGTACCACCACCCCAGTACGTGTCATACCCCCCGTGTACCTACACCCCAGTACGTTCCAGTCCTACCCCCACCCCAGTACGTGTCGTACCACCGTCAATGTACACCCCCCCACCCCAGTACGTGTCGTACCACCGTCCATTTACACCCCCCCACCCCTGTACGTGTCGTACCACCGTCCATGTACACCCCAGTACGTTCCAGTCGTACCACCACCCCAGTATGTGTCATACCCCCCGTGTACCTACACCCCAGTACGTTCCAGTCGTACCCCCACCCCAGTACGTGTCGTACCACCGTCAATGTACACCCCAGTACGTTCCAGTCGTACCCCCACCCCAGTACGTGTCGTACCACCGTCAATGTACACCCCCCCACCCCTGTACGTGTCGTACCACCGTCCATGTACACCCCAGTACGTTCCAGTTGTACCACCACCCCAGTACGTGTCGTACCCCCCGTGTACCTACACCCCAGTACGTGCGAGCCACACCCCCACCCCAGTACGTGTCATAGCCCCGTCTACCCACACCCCAGTACGTTCCAGTCGTACCCCCACCCCAGTACGTGTCGTACCACCGTCAATGTACACCCCCCCACCCCAGTACGTGTCGTACCACCGTCCATGTACACCCCAGTACGTTCCAGTCGTACCCCCACCCCAGTACGTTCCTGGCGCACCCCCAACACAACCTCCTAAGTACGGAGCGCACCCCATGCCCCACCATCACAACCGCATGTACGAGTCGTACAAAGCCACACACAAGGACATAATCGTACAACCAAATGGCCCATGTACACACCGTACACACGCTCAAAACGCACGTACACAACAAGGACAAAACAAAACAACACAAGAATACACCATTCGAAAGGCACACAGCCACTAAACATGGCCAACAACCACTAAAATAACACAATCACTGACCTGCAACTGTCAAAAACAAACAGAGGCCCAATACACCACCACTCCTTATATCACACCCACCCAAAATTCAAACACTGCCACACCCACCCATGGACCAATGAAAAGGGCCCACACACACAAACCATGAGCCTTTGCAACAGACTCACTGCTGCCAGACACCACAGAACCAGACTACAAGCTACACCACATCTTACACTTGCACACCTTCACACGACCACCCTCACAAACACCCTCTCATCACATTCACACACACACACAACCATCCACACCCCCCCAACATCCACACCCCCCCCACACCCACACCATCCCCACCCACACCCCTCACCATGCCCACTACCAAGAATCCAAAGTTCAGTCACCGAGAGTTGGAGGTCCTTGTTGATCAAATCCTCAGAGTCGAGCCACAGATCTTTGGAACATTGGTCAGAAGCACCAGCCAGGCAGCCAAAACAGCCATGTGGCAGACCATCGTCGATGCTGTGAATGCTGTTGCGGACACCAGGAGGACCAAGCAGGATTGCCAGAACAGGTGGTACGATCTGCGGAGGAGGGTCAGATCCAAGAGACAGGAGGAACACGACCAGGCCAACGCCACTGGAGGAGGGCCCTCTCGCAGAGCCGTACAGTACCATCCCTGGGAGGAGAGGGTGATGGCCATACTGCCGGTGGAGGCAGTTGAAGGAGTAGAAGGACTCCGAGACCCGGGTGAGTACACAAACAACGCACCTCACATGGGGGGAACTGCAACCACAACCAAAATTAATAACAGGCACGCAACCACCACAAGCCATCGCATTACTCAACCACACTCCATGAGCAGGCACATGCCACTGCTGCCACCATGCCCCATGCACCCGGCTGGACAATGTCAAGTCACAGGCCACAGAAGACAACAACACATGACACGGTAACCCGGATGGCGGGAGGGTGGGCACCAAGAATCACATAGTGCGACTCCAAAGCAGACAGCAATGCCCTCTGCCCATATGGCCTAGGTCACAGCCAGACAAACACTGTGTCCCAACACAGGAATGACTTGCCAGCAAATGGCGGACGCCTTGCATCAACACATGGGGGTGAAGGCACTGTTTTGCACATGCCAGCAGCTAATGAACAGCCAACATTGTGAAAGAGTGGCAGCACACACCACCACAGCAGCAGCGCACAGACACACAGCAGACAAAATGGGTGCCTGGAGATCAGAAACAAACTCACATCAACAGGCCAAGGGCCACTCAAAGATCTGCTAACAGTGTGTGCCCAGGAAGCTGGGCCAAGGTGACAGAGGGTGACACACGGAGGGAGGGAGAGGGGACACAGAGGGAGGGAGAGGGGGACTGAGAGGGAGGGAGACGGACAGAGGGAGGAGGCTGACACACAGAGGGAGGGAGAGGGGGACAGAGAGGGAGGGAGAGGGGGACAGAGAGGGAGGGAGACACAGGAAGATGGACACAGGGAGGAGGCTGACACACAGAGGGAGGGAGAGGGGGACACAGAGGGAGGGAGAGGGGGACAGAGAGGGAGGGAGACACAGGAAGATGGACACAGGGAGGAGGCTGACACACAGAGGGAGGGAGAGGGGGACAGAGAGGGAGGGAGAGGGGGACAGAGAAGGAGGGAGACACAGGAAGATGGACACAGGGAGGAGGCTGACACACAGAGGGAGGGAGAGGGGGACACAGAGGGAGGGAGAGGGGGACAGAGAGGGAGGGAGACACAGGAAGATGGACACAGGGAGGAGGCTGACACACAGAGGGAGGGAGAGGGGGACAGAGAGGGAGGGAGAGGGGGACAGAGAAGGAGGGAGACACAGGGAGAGCAAATCAGTCCTTTGGTGTGTGGGAATGTCTGCTCGTCAGCAGGTGGACTGCGTGCATGTAGACAAGGGTGGCCAGTGCCAGAACCCCCCCTCTTCATCATGGCAAAACGCAGGGCCATGTCACAACCTGTACACGAGCACAAGGACAGCCACCTGCATCATATAAGTGTGTGGATCCACTCCATGTGCACATGTACAGTGCTACAAGGAAGGCGCAAATGCATGGCTCGCCACACATGCACACTCCACTGCTGACTGCAGCCACACTTGACGCAGCAAGTAAGACTGTGCCACACATAGTTAAAGGGGCCAAATTGGTGCCCAAGGGACACACACATGCACAAGTGCACTGTGAGTGGAATGCAAGACAGATCCTAATTCCAAGAGGAAATGTGCCAACTTTGTAACGGATGAAACATGGATGTTGCATGGATCAAAATTAACATTTTCTCTCTCACACACAGGTCAACGTCGTGCTGCACCCCCCAACACTGGGGGGGAACACTCACAGGACCCGGATCTGCAGGAGACCGATCCCACCGGCAGCGACCACTCTCACCACTCTGCGGACGACCCCGACCGACCTGGCCCCTCTGGTGTCCAACCACCTGCAGCACCTGCGTCAGGTACAACCGTGCCAACCACCACCCCCACTCCTGCCACATCCCAGGAGACACCCAGGATCCCTGCCCCAACACCACAATGCAGCCAGGCTCGCCAGGAGGGACACGGTGTCCCGGGCACCCAGGAGGAGGCAGGCGACAACGCCAATGCCACCCCTCAGGGGTCCCGGAGACCCGATGTGCCCACAAGTGCAGGCCAGACGCAAGTGGGCAGGGGTGGTGGGAGTGGAGGACGGCGGAGGCGCGAGCCTGACCAGTTGGCTGGGGATCCGGTATTTTCCCATGTCCGTAACATCCTGGACTCATACCGGCAGGACACCACGGGCATGGCCCAGGTTGTGTCCGTCCTCGAGGGGATCAAGGTCCAGCAGGCCCAGCAACATGCGGAGCTAATAGCCTGTCTACAGGTACACCAACGGAGGATGGAGGACAGACAGGCTGAGCAAGTGACGGCATCCCAGGGGATTCACGCTGAACTCCGTCGGATGGCCGACACCATGGCCGACCCTCCCTGTGCCAGAAGGCGGAGAACATCACCACCCACAGGGAGGGATCATGAGGAGGAGGAGGAAACATCCGACGGAGCATCCCAGACGTCGTCACGGCCTGCTGCTGAGGTTCCCCGCAGGAAGCCGGGTCGTCCACGGAAAGGACCGTGAGGGTGGCTGCTACATCACCATCTCCCAGGACACCTGGCCTGGCACCTGGCCCACTGGAGCAACAGCATCACAGCATCAAGAGACATTCTCTGCCACATGGCCCTGCTGGTCACTGGCTGACCAATGTTGACAAAGACTGTGGCATGGACTCTGAGGATTTCCAATGGCAAGGACACCAACTCCCCTACTGAACTTTGGATTCCCTAATCCCGGAAAGCCCCTCACTTTGTCCCCCCCCCCCCAATAATAAATCACGCTATTAAGAGTAGATGCCTGCTGGTAGCATTATTACCTAACATGTGTCTTGTACAGTCTAAACATGCCTGAGTCATCTGTTCACTTCAACCATCCACACCCTGGGGCCTGAGTCTGGCACAGGACACATGGGTCACAGTTAATTAGGCAAGACAGACATGGAGCACCATACACACCCGTGATGGTCAGAACCAGCTGAGGGGGTGGCCGAACAACCGTGCTGACAGACACATTGAGTACAGCAACAGTCATGCGCAGAGGTCAGGGATCCTGGCCCGTGTCCTGGGGGGCACCCAGGTATGTGTAGACAGGTGGCAGAACCATGTCCTGCAAGCTTGAGTCCGGTGGATGCAGAGAATGGGGTCATGGACAACGTTGGATGCATGGGGATGGCACATGTCACAATACCCACACAGTCATGGACATCATGCACAATACACAGTCTCAGCACACACACACAGCTTGCATCTTGCCACTCGACACATTGACACATAGCCACAATCAGGGAATACCATGCCAGACATGCAGGATGCACCGTGCCAACACACCAGCATTGACTGAGAAGAGGCACCTTGGAGGCATAGGGACACCTTTAATAGTCATGTTTTTGGGATTGCAGAGGCAACTTGAAGTACACATGAACACATCATGTGGAGTAACATGTGGCTCCAACACTGGCACCCCCCTTCTGCAGCACAAATGCGTGATAGCCATGGAACTGGCACACAAGTGTCGGCTAACAGCTAAATACCCACAGCTGCTCACGGAGAGCCTACCATACACCATACATCCGCTGATGTGGAAGTCCCACGCCATGTCAAGACAATGTTAACCGTATGTGTCCGAGGGCAGTGTCACACACATTGATGCCATCATCACAATCCACTATCCCATCACTGATGACTGACAACCAGGCAGCCCATCTATTCAGGTGTACCCAGCTGCATGTCGTGTCCCATGGGGATGCCAGATGTCTGCAGAGGAACCAAACCCCGACCGGGGCAGTGTGCACACATCGTGAACAACTGCCACACCCAATACACCCCAGATGCATCCCTTACCCCATGGAGACTTCCAAACGTGTCCGTGCCTGTAACGCTGAGTCAGCCCACGATGTCATGTCCATGAGGAATAGCAGTGCCACAACAATGCAACCAGCAAACGGCATGCGCAGGTACCTGGGGAAGAGAGACACACAAGAAGTCAGCCACAAAAAGCACAGCCACTTGCATGTGCAGTTACTCGACACATGTATGGATGACAACATGCTAGGTCACAATTATGACTGGGGAAATACTACCATCACTGCCACCATCACTCCAGTGACACACCCACACACACCTCTGACCCACGTGCCATACATGCAGGTGGAGACACACATCACAACGCATGCCACACGGGGACCAATGCGTGCACACTCAGACCCTGGTACTCACCACTAAGCAAAGAAGTCGCGTATGAGCCGAGTCCGGATGTCCTCTTGCGGCTCCACATCCTCCACATCACTAGCCCCATTGCCAAGCCCTTCGTCCTCCACGGGTGGATGGTCCTCGTCATGTTGATTCAGGATGAGTGGCACAGCTCTTTCAACTGCCATGTTGTGCAGCATGCAGCAGACCATGAAGATCTTGCAGACCTTCGCCGGGGCATAAGGGAGTGCACCGCCGGTCTTGTGGAGGCACCGGAATCGGCTCTTCAGCATGCCAAACGTCCTCTCTATCACTCGCCTTGTCCGGCCATGGGCAGTGTTATAGCGGAGCTGGGCCGGCGTGATGGGGTTGCGGAGAGGTGTCAGCAGCCAAGGCATGTTGGGATAGCCAGCGTCCCCTACATGGGAAGCACATGGACATCGTTAGAACTGGTGTAGCGGTCGTGCTGGTCGGCTATACAGAATACAGGACAGACAGACTGTACCCACCAACAACACATGCCCGTTCGTTGCGCAGCTGCATCATCATATCAGGCATCCCGCTACGCCTCATGATGTAGGCATCGTGTGCTGATCCTGGGAAACGAGCACAGACATGTGAAATCACCATATTGGACAGACACACCACAAGGGCATTGATGGAGTGGTAGTGCTTCCGATTGCGGTACGCCACCTCCCGTGCGTGTGGTGGTACCAAACCTACATGTGTCCCATCTATGGACCCAATGACATGGGGCATCCCTCCCAGGGCATAGAATCCACGCTTGTCCTCAGTCATCTGTTCAGGGGTTGGGAACTTGATGAAGTCATCCAGGTGAATCAACATGGCCTCCAAGAAATCATGCAGCACACCGCTGAACATGCTCTGGGACATGCCACCAACATGAGCTATGGTATTTTGGAAGGTACCCGTGGCAAGAAAATGTAGGGCAGCCATTACCTTCAGCTGGGGTGTCAGTGCCGTAGGATACCTGTGCTGCGGTTGCAGGTGTGGTGCCAGTCTCGCCGTCAGCTCCAGAATCAATGGTTGGGTGAAGCGGTAGAGCCGGATCCTGTCATTCTCCTGCATGGTGGCCAAGTCTGGAATTCTTCGGGCAACAGGAGGCGCTCTGCAGTAATTTGGAAGTGACAAGGAAGAGTGAGTGCACTACGAGAACAACTCATGTCTACTGAGCACATGTAAATCTGGCAATACACACATGCCACATGGGGAGTCAGGCATGTGCTACATGCCCAGGACACGTATGGATGCAAGGTGACACTCCTTCCAAGACCCAGCTACACACGGTGATTGAGAACATCCCCATGACACGCCATGGAAATAGCTGTGTCCCAGTGCAAGTGCACTGCCCGACGCAAGACAGGAGTGACATACACCCACACATCAGCAGAAGTGTGATGCCGATTGCAGAGACTGGTAGCGGAACACTTGAGCCACAGGTCACATGACATTACACTAGTCCAGCCCACACACCTTGCCATGAAGGTGCACATGTCATGACTCACCACACATTCCTTGTGAGTTTGCTGACATGGCCTTGTCGCGCTACTCCGTGTCCCATGCATACATGTGCACCTCACATCCGATAACACATGTGGCATGGTGTTGGGAACAGTGTGCAATGACAATCTACACACAGCCACATGTTGGTTGCTGCAACGGCTGCAGCTTTTGAGGGTGCTACAACATCAACCTGATGTAAATCCCGGACACATATATGGCATAGTCACATTGTGCACTGTGGGTAGTGACCAGTCATGTGTCATGACCCCTGTACCGGGCATCATGGGACACTTCCGTGTGTTGGTGTCCGTGCCATGCCAGTGACGCTCACCCCAAGTGCGCAGTCCCACATGCACACATGTCAAAGGAGTCAAGGGCATGCCTGGCACACATTGCACCCTCACACAGTACACATGTACACATCTCATCATACATCTGGTGCCTTCTCCACTCAGGAGGCATGTTCCACATCACAGCCTGTGACACCTGTGCCCCACACATGTAGTAATGCACAGACGATGCCTTGATGTCCATTCCTGGACAAGTATGTCCATCCATGGACAAGTATGTCCGCCCTATTCCTACATGTGTGTCGCCTATCACCACAGTGATGTGTAAAAACCGCCGTACTGCTGCTGAGAGGGCCTGTGCATGTTCCAAAATCACTGTGGGAGTGCTTGCGTATGTGTACCCATCGTGATGGCAAGCAAACAGGCATTTGTACGGCCCGTATCACTACGAGTACGCATACGCGTGCAGACCCATAGTGATATAGAGCGTACATGCGTGTGTACGGTCCGTACCACTATGGGTACGCATACGCGTGCAGACCCATAGTGATAGTGAGCGTAGATGCGAGTGTACGGTCCGTACCACTACGGGTACGCATACGCGTGCAGACCCATAGTGATAGAGAGCGTACATGCGTGTGTACGGTCCGTAACACTACGGGTACGCATGCGCGTGCAGACCCATAGTGATAGAGAGCGTACATGCGAGTGTACGGTCCGTACCACTACGGGAACGCATACGCGTGCAGACCCATAGTGATAGAGAGCGTACATGCGAGTGTACGGTCCGTACCACTACGGGTACGCATACGCGTGCAGACCCATAGTGATAGAGAGCGTACATGCGAGTGTACGGTCCGTACCACTACGGGTACGCATACGCGTGCAGACCCATAGTGATAGTGAGCGTAGATGCGTGTGTACGGCCCTATCACTATGGGTCTGCACGCGTATGCGTACCCGTAGTGGTACGGACCGTACACACGCATGTACGCTCTATATCACTATGGGTCTGCACGCGTATGCGTACCCGTAGTGGTACGGACCGTACACTCGCATGTACGCTCTCTATCACTATGGGTCTGCACGCGTATGCGTACCCGTAGTGGTACGGACCGTACACTCGCATGTACGCTCTCTATCACTATGGGTCTGCACGCGTATGCGTTCCCGTAGTGGTACGGACCGTACACTCGCATCTACGCTCACTATCACTACGAGTACGCATACGCGTGCAGACCCATAGTGATATAGAGCGTACATGCGTGTGTACGGTCCGTACCACTACGGGTACGCATACGCGTGCAGACCCATAGTGATAGTGAGCGTAGATGCGAGTGTACGGTCCGTACCACTACGGGTACGCATACGCGTGCAGACCCATAGTGATAGAGAGCGTACATGCGTGTGTACGGTCCGTAACACTACGGGTACGCATACGCGTGCAGACCCATAGTGATATAGAGCGTACATGCGTGTGTACGGTCCGTACCACTACGGGAACGCATACGCGTGCAGACCCATAGTGATAGTGAGCGTAGATGCGAGTGTACGGTCCGTACCACTACGGGTACGCATACGCGTGCAGACCCATAGTGATAGTGAGCGTAGATGCGAGTGTACGGTCCGTACCACTACGGGTACGCATACGCGTGCAGACCCATAGTGATAGAGAGCGTACATGCGTGTGTACGGTCCGTAACACTACGGGTACGCATACGCGTGCAGACCCATAGTGATGGAGAGCGTACATGCGTGTGTACGGTCCGTAACACTACGGGTACGCATACGCGTGCAGACCCATAGTGATGGAGAGCGTAGGCATGCATGTACGGGCCGTTGCCATGCATTTGGGGTGCCCTAGGGCCCACAAACGCACCCTACCTGTGTGTGATGCTCCAAATTACATAGGGGACACGTATTAAGGCCTACATGCATGCTGGTTGTCATGGAGACCAAGTTCAAAATTCGAAATTGTTCTGGAAGGTGCACAGCAGAAGTCAGTTGGAATTCTTCTACTTTGTTGCAATGTGTTTGTGGGGCTGACATCATGCAGGAGAATGAAACCGATAGAGAACCCACAGACTGCTAGGTTTGAAGGGATTGGTGGAAACATAGGATGCAAATGTGAGTGACCAATCACTCTGTACTCCTGTGCATGAGACTGGGCAGAAGGGCACATATAAGGCAGCCAGGTCCCATGAGGGAGCACTTGCCTGCACATCTTTGCATTCGTCGACCCAGCTGCTGCTACTGATTCCCTGGAACCATGTCAAGGGCTGTGGAGAGGACACAGCCATTCACCCTGGAGGAGAACATGGCTCTGCTGGATGTGATCCTCCCACAGTACTCCATGCTGTATGGGCGACCAGGGTATCAGGTGAGTGCATAGGCCACTGCCACAGACTGTCCCTATGTTGTGACTGTGACTCCTGCCATTGCGTCCAGGTGTAACACACATGCCATGTACTGTCGGGGGGGTGCCAGGGGGGGGGGTGCCTGATGTCTCCCAGCAGTGCCCTGAGACAGGAGGGGTGGGGGCCTATCACTCCCAGCAGTGCCCTGAGACAGGAGGGGTGGGGGCCTATCACTCCCAGCAGTGCCCTGAGACAGGAGGGGTGTGTGCAGAGTCCTCCCAGCAGTGCCCTGAGACAGGAGGGGTGGGGGCCTATCACTCCCAGCAGTGCCCTGAGACAGGAGGGGTGTGTGCAGAGTCCTCCCAGCAGTGCCCTGAGACAGGAGGGGTGGGGGCCTATCACTCCCAGCAGTGCCCTGAGACAGGAGGGGTGGGGGCCTATCACTCCCAGCAGTGCCCTGAGACAGGAGGGGTGTGTGCAGAGTCCTCCCAGCAGTGCCCTGAGACAGGAGGGGTGGGAGCCTATCACTCCCAGCAGTGCCCTGAGACAGGAGGGGTGGGGGCCTATCACTCCCAGCAGTGCCCTGAGACAGGAGGGGTGTGTGCAGAGTCCTCCCAGCAGTGCCCTGAGACAGGAGGGGTGGGGGCCTATCAGTCCCAGCAGTGCCCTGAGACAGGAGGGGTGGGGGCCTATCACTCCCAGCAGTGCCCTGAGACAGGAGGGGTGTGTGCAGAGTCCTCCCAGCAGTGCCCTGAGACAGGAGGGGTGGGGGCCTATCACTCCCAGCAGTGCCCTGAGACAGGAGGGGTGGGGGCCTATCACTCCCAGCAGTGCCCTGAGACAGGAGGGGTGTGTGCAGAGTCCTCCCAGCAGTGCCCTGAGACAGGAGGGGAGGGGGCCTATCACTCCCAGCAGTGCCCTGAGACAGGAGGGGTGGGGGCCTATCACTCCCAGCAGTGCCCTGAGACAGGAGGGGTGTGTGCAGAGTCCTCCCAGCAGTGCCCTGAGACAGGAGGGGTGGGGGCCTATCACTCCCAGCAGTGCCCTGAGACAGGAGGGGTGGGGGCCTATCACTCCCAGCAGTGCCCTGAGACAGGAGGGGTGTGTGCAGAGTCCTCCCAGCAGTGCCCTGAGACAGGAGGGGTGGGGGCCTATCACTCCCAGCAGTGCCCTGAGACAGGAGGGGTGGGGGCCTATCACTCCCAGCAGTGCCCTGAGACAGGAGGGGTGTGTGCAGAGTCCTCCCAGCAGTGCCCTGAGACAGGAGGGGTGGGGGCCTATCACTCCCAGCAGTGCCCTGAGACAGGAGGGGTGTGTGCAGAGTCCTCCCAGCAGTGCCCTGAGACAGGAGGGGTGGGGGCCTATCACTCCCAGCAGTGCCCTGAGACAGGAGGGGTGGGGGCATATCACTCCCAGCAGTGCCCTGAGACAGGAGGGGTGGGGGCCTATCACTCCCAGCAGTGCCCTGAGACAGGAGGGGTGTGTGCAGAGTCCTCCTAGCAGTGCCCTGAGACAGGAGGGGTGGGGGCCTATCACTCCCAGCAGTGCCCTGAGACAGGAGGGGTGGGTGTGATGCACAGTGTGAGCCTTGATCATTGATTGTGACATTGCCATCATTCCACCTGTGTACCCACTGTGGCACATACTGCTTTTTCCCTCACCAGGGGATGATGTCCCTATGACAAAGGTGCAATGCGTTGGCTGCATGACATGCCTTGTTGTAACCAGCTAATTTGTACCCATATGTCTCTCTGTGACATGTGGCTGGTGTATTGATGTGGTGTCACTTGTTCCTCCTCACAGGTAGGCGCCACTGCCAAGGAGCAGATATGGCTGACCGCCGTCAGTGCCGTGAGGGGTGTGGATGGTCGGAGGCGGAGCCTGCCCCAGGTGAGAAAACCTGGCAGGATATCCGGTGCTGGACGCGGAGGATTGCACGGCTCCTGCTGGGGGACTCACCTGAGAGCCACAAGAACCGCGGCCGCCGCCGTCTGAGCCACCTCCACAGGCGTGTGCTGCCGGTGGTCTTTCCAGACCTGGAGAGGCGCTTACAGGCGATGCAGCAGCCGGAAGGGGGTAGGTACATGTGTGTTCGTTGTGTGTCACCGGCATTTGTAAGGGCACAGTAGCATGAATTCACTGGCAGGGTTTAAAGGTGCTGTGCAGATCCTGTTTGCCCCAGTATAGCGCTGTGCCCCTGCCACCCTTCCCCTCCTTGCAATGTGTTCCCTGGTCTGTGTGTAGTCACTCCTTCACAAGGTGATGTAGGCTGGCGCTTTGTCCACGAGAACAATGACTGTAGCATCATGTGTGGGGGTGGGGTGTAACAGGTTGTGGGACCTTGCCTGTGCACTGTCAAGTTCACTGCATGTGGGTTCCATGTCAGTTGGCACTGATGCTGACTCCAGACATGGGAGTTGGTCTCTCATGTGTCATGCCTTACAGCGCGCATGTCCTATGTGGTGGCCTGTGACATGATGTGCATGAGTGTGCGATACACATAGTGCAGGGATGGTGACGTGTGTTGCAGTCATTACCATTCAGTAGCATGTAGTTGCGTGCCCACTACTGTCCCCTGGGGCACCTTTTCCTCAGTGGTGTATGTGTCATCATACACGTGGACAATCTCAGTGTCTACAGCGTAGGTTGTGCTCTGTGCCATTGTCCCCTGTCACCATGTATATAGACGTGCTATTTTGTACAGGTGTCCACTGTGCAGCCTGACCTGATTGTCCTTCTACATACTCACAGTTGCCAGTGCCTGTGTGTCTTGTTATACTCATCTGAGGATGGGCACTGGTACCTCATTATTTGTACAGGCGCACCTTGGCTGTTTGGCGTACACTCTTGCTTTTTGCCTGCCCCTGTGTGTATCAGCCAGACTATGAGATGTTGGTGCCACCTGTGTCTCAACAATTTGCCTCGTGTAGGGTCTTGTTGGTGCGGGCAATGCCTATGTGTCAAATCCTGATTTCTACTTGCTTGGTCTGGGCAGTGTGTGATGTGTCTGGACACACACGCAATGTGCAGTGACCGAGTCATGTTGGGCATGTTTTCAGCATTACCTATGCAGCATGTGTCTCAAGTTCATGGATATGGTCCCTGGTCATCGGTATTTTCGCCAACGCTGTGTGGTGCAGATGCAGTGCAGGATTGTCCCCAGGGCCTGGGTGCTATGTCAGACTCCGTTTCCTGTGTTTAGCTATTGTCTCATGCTCTCCATGGTATTTCAGTGGCATGGTGGCTCAACCAACTGTGTGTTTCATGCCCTACATCGGTACCTTGTTTAGTAGATGTTAGGGATCTTCCTTTTCAGGCTATGCAGTGTTACCTATGTCGATTGTACTCATGTGACTGATGTGTACAGCTGTCTGATTAATTTCTGTCTCTCCACCCTGCCCACAGCATCGTCGGGGGACACAGAGGGAGACATGGACACAGGCAAGGCGGAGGGACCGAGCACCAGTGCCAGCCGTGACATCGGGGCTGGCACATCGAGTGGGACAGAGGTGGAGGATAGTGCGGCCGAGGACCTGTCGACTGGCACGTCAGAATACGAAGCTGACAGGTCCGAGGAGGATGTCTCCGAGTGGGCGGAGGCTGCACCAGCAGCTGACAGCGGAACAACACCTCGCACCGCCCCCTCAGTTTCCACCAGCCGCCTCCCACTTGCTCGTGTCCCTTCCCAGCGTGCCCGGTCACAGCATGTCTCCTTCCTGCCAGGCACCGCACCCCCTGCCCCTGTCTCCACTGCTGCCGCCAATGCAGAGTCTGTGGACATCCAGCGGCAACTGCAGGTTGGTCAGGCTGCGATCCTTAATGTCCTCCATGCCCACGGCAAAACCCTCACCAACATCGAGGCTTTCTTGGAGGGCATTCATTCATCGCAGGCTGACCAACGCAACTTGCTGAGGTCCATCGACTCCACACTGACTGCAGCAGTGGGTCTCCTGCAGCGCGACCTCGCCCCACCTACCCCTGCCCCATCCACACTTCCCACTCCCATGCCTGTCCCACGTACACCCAGACGTCGGCATGCACCCACATCAACGGACACGGGCACCACACCAGCAGGGAAGGTCCACCGCACTCCTCCTGACACGCACACACAGGGTGAGGTAGGCACACCCACTGGGTCGGGGGGCAAACGTGTGACACGCAGCCATAGTGGGAGTCCGCATTCCACCCAGTCCACTCCCTCCAAATCCCCTCCCCTCAGCTCTCCTGGCCACATCTCCCCCAAGGACTCCTTCATGGCCGCTCTGTCCCTGAGCCCCACAGTTACCCCACCACGCAAGCGGTCAAGGAGGTCCCCGGTCAGGGTGGTTGAGTCTCCCCCCCTGTCTCCACCCTCCCCCGGTGGCGCTGCGACCCATCCCTCTGACCCCCCCCCCCTCCTTGGGGCCTGAGGTCCCTTCGGGTGCAGGGGACTCCCTGGAGGACCTTGCAAAGGTGTGTAGTGCCATCCTGGCCTCCGCCTTTGGCACTGACCCACCCCCTGTGGTGGAGTCCTCCATCCCTGCACCCACAACGCCGCCCCTTTGCCCTGATGTCCCTGCGGTGCCTGTTGCTTCCCCCCCCCCTGATGCCCTCACCAGTGTGGAAGACGATGCCATTTGACTGTGCAGGCAAGGTAGGGGACACGCATCCCACTGTGTCCCCCATCCAGCTGAGAATCATTGACTGCCCTATGGGCTTTGTGAAGATTGAACTGCCTGCGATCCACGGACATTGTGCTCATGCTGAATAAAGCTTAATTTTGTTTTCATTATCACACTACTGCTATGCTGGTATTGGTGTTGGTGGGGCTGCTACATGGTTTTTGGTGGTGTGTAAGGGTTTGGGTGTGTGGGATATGTAGTAGTGTACTGCTCATTGGTGGGACCCTGGGATCTGTGTGCCATCACAAGGTGTTGGCTAACTTTCTTTGTTCATGTAAGCAGTTACTGCATGGTGCACTTGTCCCAGGGTGTATTCCTTCCTCTGTGTACCCAGCTTTCTTCCCTGCAGGGTGTTCCCAATGTTTAGCGCAGAGCTGTGTCTACATGAGCTGTGTGTGTGACGGAGCCCTTCTACTTTGGCCATGCATGCAGGGCCATGTCTCCACCTGCAACAATCGTGGCATCCTTGATGATCACTGTACTTGTGTGTGGAGTCTGTTGACATGAGTTCATGGGGACATGTTCCCTTGTAGCCAGTATGCATGTGGATAATTCTGGCCTCACACACATGTGTTACACCCCTCCTGTCTCAGGGCACTGGTGGGAGGACTCCACACCCACCCCTCCTGTCTCAGGGCACTGCTGGGAGGACTCTGCACACACCCCTCCTGTCTCAGGGCACTGCTGGGAGTGATAGGCACCCACCCCTCCTGTCTCAGGGCACTGCTGGGAGGACTCTGCACACACCCCTCCTGTCTCAGGGCACTGCTGGGAGTGATAGGCACCCACCCCTCCTGTCTCAGGGCACTGCTGGGAGGACTCTGCACACACCCCTCCTGTCTCAGGGCACTGCTGGGAGGACTCTGCACACACCCCTCCTGTCTCAGGGCACTGCTGGGAGTGATAGGCCCCCACCCCTCCTGTCTCAGGGCACTGCTGGGTGGACTCTGCACACACACCTCCGATTTCAGGATATGTACGCTTGGCACATACACGGTGGGGGTACGCTCAATGCATTTGAGGTGAGGGTACGAGTCTACTTACACTGGTGTGGTGGGGGTACGCTCCATGCATACGCGGGTGAGGGTACGGGTCGAACTTACACTGTTGGGCTGGGGGTACGCTCCTTGCATTCGCGGGTGGGGGTACGGGTCGTACTTACACTGTTGCGCTGGGGGGTACGCTCCTTGCATTCGCGGGTGGGGGTACGGGTCGAACTTACACTGTTGGGGTGGGGGTACGCTCCGTACGTCCGCGGGTGGGGGTACGGGTCGTACTAACACTGTTGGCATGGGGGGTACGCTCCTTGCATACGCGGGTGGGGGTACGGGTCGTACTTACACTGTTGGGCTGGGGGGTACGCTCCTTGCATTCGCGGGTGGGGGTACGGGTCGAACTTACACTGTTGGGGTGGGGGTACGCTCCGTACGTCCGCGGGTGGGGGTACGGGTCGTACTAACACTGTTGGCATGGGGGGTACGCTCCTTGCATACGCGGGTGGGGGTACGGGTCGTACTTACACTGTTGGGGTGTGGGGTACGCTCCTTGCATACGTGGGTGGGGGTACGGGTCGAACTTACACTGTTGGGGTGGGGGTACGCTCCGTACGTCCGCGGGTGGGGGTACGGGTCATACTAACACTGTTGGGCTGGGGGGTACGCTCCTTGCATACGCGGGTGAGGGTACGGGTCGTACTTACACTGTTGGGGTGTGGGGTACGCTCCTTGCATACGTGGGTGAGGGTACGGATCGTACTTACACTGTTGGGGTGTGGGGTACGCTCCTTGCATACGTGGGTGAGGGTACGGATCGTACTTACACTGTTGGGGTGGGGGGTACGCTCCTTGCATTCGCGGGTGGGGGTACGGGTCGTACTTGCACTGTTGGGCTGGGGGTACGCTCCATGCATACGCGGGTGGGGGTACGGGTCGTACTTACGCTGTTGGGCTGGGGGGTACGCTCCTTGCATACGCGGGTGGGGGTACGGGTCGTACTTACACTGTTGGGCTGGGGGGTACGCTCCTTGCATTCGCGGGTGGGGGTACGGGTCGTACTTACACTGTTGGGCTGGGGGGTACGCTCCTTGCATTCGCGGGTGGGGGTACGGGTCGTACTTACACTGTTGGCATGGGGGGTACGCTCCTTGCATACGCGGGTGGGGGTACGGGTCGTACTTACACTGTTGGGCTGGGGGGTACGCTCCTTGCATACGCGGGTGAGGGTTCGCGTCGTACTTGCACTGTTGGCATGGGGGGTACGCTCCATGCATACGCGGGTGGGGGTACGGGTCTTACTTGCACTGTTGGGCTGGGGGGTACGCTCCTTGCATACGGGGTGGGGGTAGGGTCCGTACATATCCGTCCCCACGCTATGTGATGTTTGTGCGGCCCGTACCCAGGCCTTTGCCACGTGGGTGCGATCCGTCCCGCCATTGTTGGGGTGACGTGTGTGGGCGTGGTCCGACTCGTACCCACGCTCTTCAGGCGTGGGTACGGGACGTACCTGTCTGGTTGTGTTGCCGGTTCGCGTGGTGACGGACTTCCGTTGTGGCGGTCGCTGGCTTATCAGGACACGCCCCCACCCCCTCGTGGTGACCAGGGCATGGGAGTCAGGTATGTCCAGGCCATGTGTGGTGTGTGACTTATGTGGTTGTTTTGTGGCCTGCCCTGGTCGTGCCACCCCCACCCCACCCCACTTTCCCCCCTCCCTTAGTTATTCTGACCTTCTGCGGCGTCTGCGTCGTAACCTGTAGAGGAGGTGGACTGCTATGAGGGCAGGGATGACTCGTAGGTTCGGGTCCATGTCTGTCCGTCGCGTACTGGTACTCCTTGCTCGCGTCGTCCTGTCGCGTACGGGTCCTCCTTGATCGCGTCGTCCTGTCGCGTACGGGTCCTCCTTGGTGGCGTCGTCCTGTGTGTCCGTCACGTACTGGTCCTCCTTGTTCGCGTCGTCGTCTGTCCGTCGCGTACTGGTGGTCCTTGTTCGCGTCGTCCTGATTTCCCGGCAGTTTTTGGCTGCCGCAAAATATTCACCGTGCGGGGTGACGTCGGTGCGAATCGGGATTCCTGGGTCGTGAATGGCTGGCTGCGAGCGTCCCGACGTCCCGGTGTTTTTTTGTTCGGTCGGGCTTTTTTACGATTCGTACGGTAATGGTGTACCCGTGCGAATCGTAATTCCTTGTTTGTGAAAATTGACGACCGGGTACGCGTCGGGCGGAGATTGTGCTCCGTCCGACGGTTCGTACCCGGTTTTTGCAGGATCGTGATCGGCACCAAAATCTATTAAGAAATCTCATTGTATTTATATTGATTGGGAATAGTGCGTCAGGTGCTGGATCTTGACGAGATACACTGCTCAGTTCGTATATTGTTGTGCACATGAAAAAAATCACATTACAACTTTCACACCAATTGCAATGTGATACAAATTCCGGCGATAAGACACGTTAGCACCAGGGATTTTACACCTGCTTTCTGCTGGTGTTAAGCAGGACAACTACCTGCACCATGAAAGGGATCACAGCCAAGAGCCACACCAGAGCACCCACAGGTGCCATAGAGTCAATGAGCATGATACAGGTATACCCATGAGGGCCAGAAGACTCCTCTCAACAACTCCAGGACCGCCAATGCCCCCCAAACCCACATCTTAGTAAGTGTGTCCCTAGGGTCATTGTCTTAGCATGATAGGCACGAGCCCTGCAACATCACAGTGTGCTGTCACCTCAGCGTTGGCAGTGAGCCTGGATGTGTAGATACGTACGCATCCTCTTGCATGCACAACTGGCGTGTGCTGGTCTGTCGTTCACAGGTCAGTGCAGGGGTGTGCCTATCCGGCAAGGGGAACGGGGTGTCTCGGACATGTCCGTGTACAGGAAGTGCGATAAGTGTGTCTTTGTGTTCTGGTGTGGCCTGTTACAAGAGCCGCAGCAGTCGATGTTGTAAAGTGGCATGCACCACCTCCAAACGGCACTGTGATGTTGTAGTTGGAATGTAGCAGGACATGCACAAATAGGCATTACAATGGCATGCTGTACGAGTGCACGAGATACAACAGCTCACCGTACAAAAGTGTGGGGGCTTGTGGGAGGGAGGAGCAGCCGTTTGGCAACATAACACACAGTGAACTCGACCATGTGCCACATGCTGGGCATCTCATCCATGATGACCACGGTCGCAGACATCCCACAACACCAACGACTGGCCTTTGTACACATCCTGTATGAATGCAGCGTGGTTTTCACTTCTATGCTCGTTCAGTGGTGTGATGTTGGCAGGTTGTGTGACTTGTGCTCCTTGTTGGTGTGTTTCATTTTGGCCATTGTTAGTCTATATGTGTGTTGTACTTAATTGTGCATGTGTGCCATTCTGCCCATCTCCCCCCTTCGTCCACTCCCTGTTTCTTCCTTATCCTAGTGCTGTTGTGTCTATAATTTTGTTGCTGCACACATAAATACATGTAAAGAATAAATTAGAATAGTTCCTTGATTCTTTTAGGTTTCAAAACTTCTCTATTGGTTTCTTTTTAATTTTCCATATGAACCGTTTTTTAAAATATTCAATAACACATAGAAGTCAGAAGTGCAACGTATTCTATCAACACACTTTCTAGAACATTCTACAATACGTGCAGGTTAAAAGTTCATCAATTTTTTAAAACTTTATGATATTTTTTTGTAACATTTTCTTGAACATTTAACAACACGTGCAGGTTAAAAGTTGGCGATTGTTTTAAGTTCGAACAGTGCCTTCCAAATGCAAGTAGCAGGTGTGGTTGAGCTGAGCAAATTTTATCCTATGATATGTACTCCACGTTGAAACTGCTTTTTCTTAACCAATCACAAAGATGCTTTTCCACAAAACTAAAGTGCACCCTACTTTTAAAAAAGAATGCTTTTCATGATATCTTCAGAGATAAGTTATAGATAGGAATTAGCATTTAAAAAACCTTTGAAATTCACTGAAAAAAACATAGGTTTCATGCACATTATAGTTAGGAATTAGCATTTAAAAAACCTTTGAAATTCACTGAAAAAAAACATAGGTTTCAGGGGCGTTATAGTTAGGAATTGCCATTTAAAAAACATTAGAAATTCACTAAAAAAACATAGGTTTCAGGGGTGTTATAGTTAGCTGGACATTTCCCTCGTACAAAACCCTAGAAATTCCCCTGTTATAGTTAGTTCAGCTAACTATAACTCGCGCCCCCGCAATGCACTGCTGATGACATCACATATTACATCACTCATGACATGGTCAGTGACATCACTGATGACATCTCAAATTACATCACTGATGACATCACTGATGACATCATCCATTGAGTATGTGTTTCTGAACAGTTTTATTATGTTTAATATATATAGGGAAAGGCCTGTTGAAAAATAAGTGGGTGTACAAGTGTGTGAATGGATGATTTTCTAGGTGCGTAACTGAGTCTATAAGTGAGTCATTAACTGTATCTTACTGCAGACTAGTGACTAAACTGTGTGAATGTTTGTATGTGTCTGTGTGTTGGTGTATAAGTGGCTGCATGGTTTTGTGAATAGCTATATGAGTGTCTATATGGGTTATTGATTGGTTGTCTGAGTATCTCTATGGGTGCCTGAGTGTTTGTGTGGGTAGGGTGTGTGTGACTAGATGTGTGAGTGGGTGATTCAGGTGGTGCATGTTTTTAAGAGTGCATCTGTGATGGACTGTATGGTTGGGTGAGTGTATGTATGGGTGTGTTAGTGATTGAATGTATATCTCAGTTGTACATGTGTCAGTAACTACATATGTGAAACGCAGTGTATATCTGTGTAAGAGTATATAACTATCTATATGTGAGAGTGTGTGATTTTGGGAGTGGCTGTATGCGTCATAGTGCAAGGATATCTGTGTCATGTGCTGTTTGTTTTTCTGCAGGAAGACACAGAATTTGTTAGTATTTTTATGAGTAAGTGAACTTGAGTGTTTTTAACTGTATAGGTGAGTAAATTTTACTGTGATTAATTATTTGCATGACTGACTAGATGTGTCAGTACCTCAATGGATGATTGGCGGTGTGTGAGTGTCTATATAGGTGTATAAATGCACAGAGTGACTGTAAGTATGAGTGACTGTACAGGTGAGTGAGTGGAGATATATGTAGACTTAAAAGTCAATGAGTGGGTGAGTAGTTAGATTAGTCACTCACCCATACATTCACTGAGACTCATATAATCACTCACTTACACAGTCAGTCATGCATCCACTGAATCATCCATACAGACACTCATTCATTGGGGTATATCTATATATATATATCATTCTTCAACCTTTTAGAAACACACACACTCACTGGATGATGTCATCAGTGATGTCATCAGTGATGTCATAAGTGATGTCACTGACTATGTCATGAGTGATGCAATATGTGACATCATCAGCAGCGTATTGCTGGGGCACGAGTTATAGTTAGCACCGCTAATTATATCGGCTGAATTTCTCAGGTCTGATCGGAGTAACATGTCAGCCTAACTATAAAACCCCTGTAACCTTTGGTTTTCTCAGTTAATTTCCAAGGTTTTTAAAATGCTAATTTCTAGCTATAACGTCTGTGAAACCTGTGTTTTTTCAGTTAATATATATGGGTGCATTGCAAGTACAATTAATGTTCAACAAACGAAAAATGATTATATTATCTAAATCCCAAATTTGCCGCACTTTGAGGGGCTCATTTGTGGGATTTTGATGTAGGACAGAACAGCAAGACACCTAGCTTCACTGCGCTATACCAAAGAGAAGAGCAGGAATTATTTGCATTTAGGCAATACGGTGCATTCCTGTCCTTTCCTTCTGCGCTGGCACAGTTTTGGCAGCCTAGTGCCAACATAAAATGTAGAACATAGAATGCAGCACACATAGAAAGAAGAAAAATGAGGAGAAATATGCTTATTTGCCTCTGGAGGCGTACGAAGTTGGTGCTTCCCTGGGTAATCTACCATTACTACATACCCACTTCTACGAGTTTACATTTCAACGCATTTTATACTTTGATTTAGAGAAAAAGAAAAAATGGCAGTGGTTACAAGAAAAGTCAGCACCTCCGTATCAGTCTTATCCCAGTATTATAGCAATAAATAATTTCTAGGTGTGCTCTATGTAGAACACCGTGCCATCTATCAGTGTTCGTCCTATATACAGGAATGAAAAAATGTATTTCCCATATTATACAAGTAAATATAAATTACAGAGCACAACCACTAGTGTGTCTCACATCTGACTAAGTAGTCAGTACGGTTTTAATAAAACCAAAAACAAGTACAAAAGGTTGATAGAATAAGCAACAAATATCATAGCAATTTAGTAAACCAGATGGAAGATCCATTGGAGTCTTGATGTAGATGACTCGAAGTACAAGGTTGGAAGAGCAGAGAGCCGACACGTGTTTCGTCATGTTAGTACGACTTTTTCAAGGCTCACAAAGATTCTACCGCAATATCTCAAAATATTCTTCTGAGAGACCCCCTGAGGTTTTCTAGGGATCCCGAGTAAACTAGGATCAATCAATCGACGCCAGTGATCCTTTTAAGATGTAATACATCCAAATTAAAATGTTCAGGATAGGCCAAAGTACACGATAGGCAAAAAAAAACGTATTCTGATATGCTATAGGTAGGAATTCAATAGTAGTCGAGATATCGTGTTTTAATCACTAGTAATGGTATTGTCACACTTCAAAATGTCCGCTGCGTTTCTGGGCGAACATCACATATGAGGTAGAAGTACGTATATTCGTACTGAACTCAAGTAAAAATTGTTGTAGACTCCAATTATAATTCCAAGGTCCCATCATGCAGTGGTGAGAGACCCGAACATCATTATCCTACTCTGTGCGTAGCGTCCTCCAGAAGTGGCGTCCGTTTTTTGGGTTTATTAAAACCGTACTGACTACTTAGTCAGATGTGAGACCCACTAGTGGTTGTGCTCTGTAATTTATATTTATTTGCATTTTTTACTTTGCATGAACTGTTACATCGCATGCTTTTACTTTGAAGGTACTGTTATTTAGCATCCTTTTACTTCGCATGCTGTTACTTCGCAAATACACATTGTAAGTAATGATATGCTTTTACTTTGCAGGATTTTACTTAGCATGCCGTTACTTCGCTAATACATCGCAAGCAACAAGTTATTGAGTATTATTTATTTATTATTTGATATGGCGTGAATAGATTGAGATAAAAAAGAAATAAATACTTAGGAGCGTGTGAATCCGTAAGGACGAACCCAGTGAGTGATGAAGGGTCCATGTGTGGAGAGTCAGTTGGAGGTTGATGTACATAAAAAGAGATTCATATATTTAATTATGTAATAATTACTTATCACAGAAGATGGCACTGTTTATCTGTAAAAGTTCTCGATGTCGCTCTCACCACAAAAAAAGCGTGCCGTCACTGTGAAAGACAGTAGTCCAATGAACATAAATTGGTGGACAACTGCTTAGATATGTTTTTGAGGAGTAGTTTAAAAATTTAAATAAAACTATATTTTTAAACCGGATTTAAAAGCGAATTTTGATGACAGAATGTATAATTTAATTTTAGTATGTACAATCACATCTTTTAAAACGTTGTATTGAGGAATGTCAGACATTTTGTTATCTGATTGGTTAATAAGATTGTGTAGAAATAGTGGAAGGACTATTGTGCTATGTATGTCTATATGCTTGTTCGTTTATGTTTAAGAAGATAATCTATTCATATCTTAATTCAAATATTAATAGAATTAATATAAAAAAATAAGTGTCAGTATTTCAAACTATATTTTATTTAAAAATAACAATCTCATTTTTGTATTGACTCATGAAAAATGTCTTAAAACGATGTCTGACAAAGAATATGAGGAACAGATAAAAAAATATATAATAAAAAAAATAATCGGGCATTTATTTTAATACCCAAGTATTAATTTATTACTCGATTTATTAAATGAATCCCCCACCCAAAACCCCTATTTCCCTGGCATCCCGTGCCAGGGGATAGGTTACTATTTGTAATAATTTATAATTTAAACAAATAAAAAACAAGTTACAGTGATACGCGTAGTAATTTTATGTGTACTAAAAGCATTTTAAATAGATTGCTTTGCATTTGCGAATTAAAAGCATTCTCAATAACAGCCTGCGAAGTGATGGTAATTGCGATGTAAAAACATCACACTAAAAACATGCGAAGTAATGGCTTGCACAGTAATGAGGTATAGCCCTTCCCCGGGTTTGCATGATTTTGTAAATCTGGGACAGCGTGAAATTCCATTGGTATTTCATGAAAAAACCCACTGCAACAGAGTAAGGCAACGCAGCAATTTGTGCAGCGCTGCCGTACTCATGATATATGTGGGCACTCAAAGTCATGCACGGGCACTTTGCGTGGCTTCATAAATGGACTGAGTCACGCATGTAGCACTTTACGTGGTGCAAGATAGATGCAGGGCTCTCATTAAGAAGCACCTGATTGTGTTAGTAGGGGTTTTAAGTCATCTAGCCCCTGCAGTAGTTTCCAAAAAGTTTTTTCTAAGAGATTCCTTCCGAAACTGCATTCTTTATATGTCTCGGTAGCTGATTTGGCACCATCCTAGTAGGAAGGGAATTTGGTCTCAGAACCAGTGTGGTGTAGCTTAGGAAGGGACTTCTCATTTCCCGAACCACACCCCAGAGTGTCACACAAAGACCTCCAAGGGCAGAAGGCTGGTGCCATTTTAGAGTCTCCCAAAAATAGTGCATTTTGAAGTAAATCAAGCAGGATGTGCTGCAAAAGTGGGTATGGCTGCCCAAGACAAATCCTTCTCCATTTTATAAGGAGTGTTTGGAAGTCATCCCTCACCCACTGGCTAGTGAAACCTGCAAAAATGTCACACCACCTTTTCCTCAGAACACTTTCTGGAACTACAGACAAACAGAGAAGGATTGCACCTGTTGTTTGAGACCTTTGATAAGACCTGATGGGCTGGACCTGATTACACTTGCACTCAGAACATAGATGTGAACTACGAGGGTCTGTTGGCTGACCTCCAGTGTGGCTCCAGGGATATCAAAAGCTGCTAACGGCCTTCCTGGAGTGACAAGTGACCAGTTACAAATGTCAGAGGACTGGGCCCTGCTGATGACCTATGCTGTTGCTGGAGAGGGTAATTCAAAATGTTTTGTATACCCTCCCCATTTTGCATGTTTATGCTAATTAGATTAATTAATTAATTATAATCGAACTAATGGATTGAAGTGGAAAATATTAATCAATCTTATTAATAACTGAAATACACGTGGGATTGCTTTGCATGATTTAATTAATTTGTAAACTAAATTATGTACGCATACTAATGATAGACAATTAGAATATTGCATGATATAGGTTGCTTTTGTGATGTATTTGTGATTTGTGCTTTATTTAGTAAGTATAAACCGCTTGAGTGTTGCTTATTGCTAGATAAATACATACACATAAGGGTATTAGCAAGGGAATAACATTTTATTAGTTATTTCTAAGTATTAATTGCGTTTTGTGTTTCTTTTGCTTAAGTTGACCATTTGGGCCTGCCACAAAATGGCTGCCTCCGGTACCTAACTTGACTGTCGATGCTACACGAGGTTTTGGGTGAAGTGCGCCTGCGCTAACGCCAGCAACAGTGGCCTCGTCATGACCCTAACCAGACTGTACCCACCAAGGTCGCCCTGGGAAGCAAGCCAGCTTTTCGGAAGAACAATAAGACGCCTCTTAAAACCGGAACAAGCAAGACTGATGATCTAAGAGACATTATTCCATGAGAACCCTGTCAGATGATCTTTGATTGTCCAATCAGATGAGTTGGAAACCAATATTTGTTACTTTTTGTCAATGATTTTACTATAAATTATGGTAGAATAGTGAGGTTGTATGGCTTTTCTCGTTTTCCTGACGTTATGCTGATGGAGAGGATGGTGACGCTGCTGGACAGCTGTTTCCCTGAATCTTTGACGGACTGAATTGATGCCCAAACTCCTGTAGAAATGAATTTACTAAATTTGATGGGCATAGATTTGCGAGACTACTGGATTTGACTTAGAGGACGACAATTAGACAGAATAGGTAAATATGATGATTGGCGGCTTGAATAAATGAATGATTTAATTTGCATTAATTAGATAAAGATTGAATTGATTAACTACAGAACAAGTTGGGTTGTTTATTCATTGAAAATGTATTAATTTAAAGGTAAATCAGAGAATTGGAAATCAACCTAAACCAGCAACTAACTGATCCATCCCGATTTATTAGAGGATTACTAAAGGTGAAGTTCAGGGCCTAATGAGTATCAGAAGGTTGCGTAGATTTATTGCTCATTAGGGAAAAGAGGTAATTCCTTTCATGTCAGCGTTTGGAAGATAATCGCCTCCCGAGAAACACAGATTGATGGTGAGTGAATGTTGGTGTTATGGGCCCCACCAGCGAATGTATGAATAGCGTGTGCTTGTGAGATCTTTGGTCTGTGACGGAGGGAGGGATTTTGTACTCCACGCTGCAGCAGTTTTTCTGGTAGCAGAATGATGGTTGTTATTGTTTTGGTTTGGTGATTATTGCTTGTACATTGCTTATTGATTATTGGTTATTGATTGGTATTGATTTATGTACTAACACTCTATGTTGAGTCGCATCGAGTTCTATGTCGTTAGCACGGCTTCTGGGATGTAGGAAGTCGGAAGTTTGTAACGGTTCCGTAGTAGAGCAGAGGTAAGCGCTGCTCTCGGGAAAGACGGAATTGTTGTTGCCCTGTAGGTACACAGGGGAAAAGTGTGACAATTGAAGTTGCACGATGCATTGTCTGGGTTCGATTCGGTAGCATCGTCATGTGTTGCCATTAGAGACATTTACAGTGTGAGAGAGGAGTGTATGATTCGAAGGTTACCTGTGAAGTTCTGGTCTTAGGTACCAGGGATCCAAATGGCATTCCGATAACGCTTATCACTGGAAAGATAATGGGTATTCTCTGAGCTTGCTAGAAGGACAAAGGAGAGGTAAGCGCTGCTTTGTTAACGTGTGTTATAATTCTGTAGTAGAACAGACTGTTCGCTGTTCTCGGGAAAGACAGGATTCTGTATGAATGTACTACATTTTCTAGTGTGAAAGTGCGTGAACGAAATAGCATTTGGGTTAATTGCGAAACTCTGGGTTCATTTCTCAGGAGCATTGGGTCTCCAACTATGTGTCTTAATTACTAGAGAAACAATTAGCTAATGCTTGTTAGAAGGGTGAAGTAGAGGGATGTGCTACTTTATCAACGGAAGTAACGATTCCGTAGTAGGGCAGAGGTAAGCGCTGCTCTCGAGAAAGACGGAATTCTCGTGAGAAAGGTCTTTTGCTATTCTTTGGTTAGCGAAGCGGACAATGGAGACCTTTTTATGTTCTTACTAACAGAAGTGTAGAGATTGAAACAAAAACTTACTGAACAGATTTGTAAAGGAGGGTTAGACAGGAGCAGGAGCTGCCGCAGCAGCTGCTGACGTCAGAACGACCGCGCTGGGATTGGACAGTCGGTCAGAACTGTAAAACGCTCAGGATTGGTGCGTTAGTGTATGCCGCACTAGGAGTGGAGAAATACAGGGTGACGTAGATGCTCCTTATTGGTGCGTTAGTGTGGGTTGCGCTGGGATTTGAGGATTGTGACAGTGACGTAGACGCTCTGAATTGGTGCGTTAGTGTGAGTCGCGCTGTGATTGGATAGAATAGAGGTACAGTGTAAAGAGAGATTAGTGATACACGGAAGACAAGAAAATGTATTACGATCCACCAGAAATAGAGAAAAAGTCATGGTTCGGAAGAATCAAGAAGTGGTTAAAGAAGGACAAACCGGTCAAAACCAGGGAAGGACAGTTACTTCCTCCACCGAAAACCCCCGCATCCTTTATGATTGCGAAATATGGGTATCATACTTGTATTTGGTTAGACGATTGGGTGAGATACACAAAGGAGGACGGAGTATTAGCTTTTCCAGAACACGGTTCATTTAATTTGGCTGTTTTGAGAAATTTGAGACAGAAAATGATGAATTTAGAACCAAGACCTAGACCGACGCAGTTTGAGGCTCTTACGGAATGGGAAGACGAGATGCATGAGCGAGAGAGACAAAGAAATGGTAGAGGATATAGGTACCTGTTTGGCAGATCGTATGGACATGAAACGCATAATGATCGAATGAGAAGATGGCGGGATGCGAGTATGACTGAGGGTTTGTTCCCTGTAAGAACTGCAGGAGAGAATGAAGGACGAAAGTGCGTAGAAAAAAGGCATAATGTGGAGTCGAGAGGATATGGAGGGAATGAGTCCAAGGATGATTTTCTTGATGATATGTTCTATAGGAATCCACCACCGTATCGACCAGAACCAGAAATATTAATTCCAAGTGCCCCAATGAAAGAAACAGTACGAATTATAAAATCGGAACCAGAGTTCCAAAGTTTGGGTAAAAACAATGTTATTAGAGAGGTAGAAAAGAGGTCTGAAGAGAAAACAGATGGAGAAAATTCTGCAGAATTAATGCCCAAACTCCTGAAGAACTGAATTTACTAAATTTGATGGGCATAGATTTGTGAGACTACCGGATTTGACTTAGAGGACGACAATTATCCAGAATAGGTCAATATTATGATTGGCGGCTTGAATAAATGAATGATTTAATTTGCATTAATTAGATAAAGATTGAATTGATTGACTACAGAACGAGTTGGGTTGTTTATTCATTGAAAATGTATTAATTTAAAGGTAAATCAGAGAATTGGAAATCAACCTAAACCAGCAACTAACTGATCCATCCCGATTTATGAGAGGATTACTAAAGGTGAAGTTCAGGGCCTAATGAGTATCAGAAGGTTGCGTAGATTTGTTGCTCATTAGGGAAAAGATGTAATTCCTTTCATGTCAGCGTTTGGAAGATAATCGCCTCATGAGAAACACAGATTGATGGTGAGTGAATGTTGGTGTTATGGGCCCCAGCAGCGAATGTATGAATAGTGTGTGTTTGTGAGATCTTTGGTCTGTGACGGAGGGAGAGATTTTGTACTCCACGCTGCAGCACTATAGTGAATCCTGACCTCTAAGTTCTGTCTCTGAGGTCCTGGAAGCCTCAGTAATGTCCAGAAAACATATTCTGAAATCTCTAAAAACTGTTTACTTGAACACATTTTGGACATTCAGACCTCCCGAGATACTCCAGAGGATCATCCAAGTCATAATACACAAACCTATAGTAGGGAGGTTCCCTAGTCAGGCAAGGGGCAGAGAGGAATTCAAAAGAGGGAGTACGCCCTCCCGTGAGTAACACTAAATCACTATAAGTACTCCCACGATGGTTCAACCAATAAAAGCAGTATATTGCTAATTCAAACGGTGGTATGCCCTATCCGAAGTTTTAGACACCACCTAAGCGTGGGGAAGGAAGCAAGTCCTTTTGTTTTTATTTTACCTCACATACCCTAGTGGTGTCATGCTTCATCATTGGGACACCCCGACGCCTAAAAGTCAGGGTGGGCTCAACCAGTATTCCAGGGAGCGCTTGATGAGATGTTATTTGGCCAGGGGGATTTAAAGATTAAAAATCTGTGTCAAACCCCAGTTTCCCTTTATTGTTGGGTTTGGCACTGATAATAAAAACAAGATAAGTGGGTATCCAGGGATATTTTGGTCCTAGGACCCTATTGCCAACATGTTTCTGTCCTGATAGCCCCATAAAGGGTGCGCGGACATTCTTCAGGGCGTGTGCCCCCTGTTAGAATAGACAGGGAATTTCCCTATACTAATACACAATGTAAGGGCAGGTAGCTGCTCCTTATTATAAACGTGTCGTTCTGTTAAAAGATTCACTCCATCTGTGAAAAACAAACAAGAAAGACAAACAACAAATACAACGCGTCAATTCCATCTTACACCTCATCTTTTTGACATGAATAATGTGATTGTCTCTGTATTCTCCACATCTTCATGCGTGAAAACTAAAAATAGAATGTGCGCGTGATTGTAGCATAACCACTCGTGTAAGTGACACTCGACACTTGTGGGTGTGTATATGGTGGCGGTACTTTTCCGCATTCTATTCATACACACTCTTGTGACGTGTAACTGTTCAGGTAGCGGTGTATATCCGCTTCCCAATTCCACACATTCATTTGCGTGTGATTATAGGACATCGGTCTTCACAGTCAGTCTTCCAATATATCAGCACGAGTATAAAACCAAATCCACTCCTATTCTATTCCTCTACAATAAATGCGTGTTGTCATTCTCACACATGTCGTATTGTACAGCTTACCCCGATTTAGGAGAGGATAAGTATCATGTGGGACCTCTTTACGTGGGGTAGCCCTGTAGTCACACACTGTGGTAATGTGACAAGAGTGCAGATCGGTACATTCCCGATCCAGCGATCGCGATATTTGAAAAGACAGATCACGATCAGGAAATCCAAAACCATGTCAGGTTATCGACATATGAAAAAGAAGAAACAAATAAACTAAGATGAAACGGGTTCATGCTTGCTAGCAGACATTCTGTGTCTCAAAAGGTTGTTTCATCCACTCAGGTCATTCATCCAAGTTACTCACGCCACCAAGGGTCCTGCCCCGTATATACACCTAGTCGGTATGGGTTCTCACGATCCGGATTCACTCGCGTCCTCATGGCCATGGTTTTATGCTTCCACTTGAACTTCGGGGGACGATCCCATCAGCTTCCGGAGTCCCGAGTCTCCGCCCCTTTCCGGAAGTGCGTTGTGTGCAAGTCCCAATGGGGGGGATCATGGGAGGTGAAGTTCTTAAGTACAATATGTGTAGTTCCTTAATAGTTAAATTATCATAACAAGGAGGACTGGACCTGGGAGGCCCCGGTGACCTGGATCATCACTCTATTACGTCTGGCACTGAAAGAGAACTTCTTCAGATTTGATGACCAACTATATCTACAAATCCACGGAACTTCCATGGGGAGTACATTCGCGCCGAGCATAGCATGTCTGTACATGGGACAGTTCGAAGATGAACGTATATGGACCCCAAATCCATTCTCAAACAACATAAAAAAATGGTGGCGATATATTGATGACGTTCTTGTTGTATGGGAAGGGGACATAACAACATTAGGACATTTCCACTCTTGGTTCAACAATCAGAATCCACATTTGAAATTCACCATGACTCACAATCAAGACCGTATATCCTTTCTTGATGTCACCATCAGTGCAAAAGACGATGGCATTGTTAGTTCTCTATATACCAAACCTACAGACAAAAATAGCCTGTTACATTTCAACAGTGCCCATCCACGTGCACTAAGAGAGAACCTACCAGTGGGACAATTCCTACGGATACGGAGAAACTGTGCAGAGCTCACCGAATACAAGAATGAGGCAAAAATCCTGACTAGAAAACTGGAAGAAAGATCCTACCCTAGAAGAGTCCTTGAGAAGGCACAAAAACGATGACGCAACACCCCACGGGAAGTCCTCCTTGAAACTCACCAAAAGGCGGAAGTAAACACCCTCATCTGTGTCACTACATTCAATGCATCCTCCAATGAATTTAAGAAAATCATTAACAAAAAATGGCCAATATTAACATCGAACAGGTTGGACTTTGAGAAACCCATGTTTTCCTTTAGAAGGAATAAGAGTTTGAGAGATACGTTGATCCATACAGATTTACAAAAAACTAAAACGCAACATCAGAGCACCCTTTGGAATCAGCCACAAGTTATGGGCCACTATCCTTGTGGTTCCTGTGTGGCATGTGCATTTACGGAACACACTAAAGAAATTGATCTGGGTATGCACCACAAATGGGAACAAAGGTCCCACACCAATTGCAACTCAGATAAGGTTATTTATGTAATTAAATGCCCATGCCAGCTGATGTACATAGGGATGACAGGTAGAAAAATTTAAGTACGGATTAATGAGCATAGGAGCACGATCAGGAGATCCATATCGGCAACCAGACTCACTGCCCATTACCTAGAGAAGAAACATTCGGATAGCGACCTATGGTGGTCCGTAATTGAAAGAGTTAAAGGGGATGGCAATACATCAAAAATACTGCTGGAACGAGAACAAAGATGGGTTTATAGATTGAAAACCCACGTGACTGGCCTAAATGACCACATTTCTTGGAACCAATTAAACAGGAATAAGTAGATTATGTGATAACCCACTCCTGAGGGATACATATGAGGATATGAATTTCAACCTGTTTATATAAACCACATATTTTCCCTTATGTATACCCTAGCATTACATCCAATTAGGTCCGTTTTCTTTCTCTTCCAAGCAAAACAGATTCCATCCATACCATGTACCATGCCCTTATGATATGCACACTTCCTATTAGGATAGGGCCATGCCATCGTCATTCAGGGAGTAGTACTCCTTCACTAGTAACCACAATTTGTTAGATGTGTCATATATATAAATAGAAGCCCATAATAGCTAAGGTATATATGTACTTTTAAATTTGGTTCCCTTCCTTACATCGTGACATGAATAGAGTGGTAAACAACTCGTTGATCGTCGTTAAATAGATTAAAAGTCCTTCACTCGTAACGATGGCTGTGCTTAACACTGGGAAATAAGTATACGATTATAGGTACTTGGATGGCTTCCATGTATTGTGACACCATTAGAAACAAAACAACTCGTAGATGATAATTTAACTATTAAGGAACTACACATATTGTACTTAAGAACTTCACCTCCCATGATCCCCCCATCGGGACATGCGCACAACGCACTTCCGGAAAGGGGCGGAGACTCGGGACTCCGGAAGCTGACGGGATCGCCCCTCGAAGTTCAAGTGGAAGCATAAAACCATGGCCATGAGGACGCGAGTGAATCCGGATCGTGGGAACCCATACCGACTAGGTGTATATATGGGGCAGGACCCTTGGTGGCGTGAGTAACTTGGATGAATGACCTGAGTGGATGAAACAACCTTTTGAGACACAGAATGTCTGCTAGCAAGCGTGAACCCGTTTCATCTTAGTTTATTTGTTTCTTCTTTTTCATATGTCGATAACCTGACATGGTTTTGGATTTCCCGATCGTGATCTGTCTTTTCAAATATCGCGATCGCTGGATCGGGAATGTACCGATCTGCACTCTTGTCACATTACCACAGTGTGTGACTACAGGGCTACCCCACGTAAAGAGGTCCCACATGTTACTTATCCTCTCCTAAATCGGGGTAAGCTGTACGATACGACATGTGTGAGAATGACAACACGCATTTATTGTAGAGGAATAGAATAGGAGTGGATTTGGTTTTATACTCGTGCTGATATATTGGAAGACTGACTGTGAAGACCGATGTCCTATAATCACACGCAAATGAATGTGTGGAATTGGGAAGCGGATATACACCGCTACCTGAACAGTTACACGTCACAAGAGTGTGTATGAATAGAATGCGGAAAAGTACCGCCACCATATACACACCCACAAGTGTTGAGTGTCACTTACACGAGTGGTTATGCTACAATCACGCGCACATTCTATTTTTAGTTTTCACGCATGAAGATGTGGAGAATACAGAGACAATCACATTATTCATGTCAAAAAGATGAGGTGTAAGATGGAATTGACACGTTGTATTTGTTGTTTGTCTTTCTTGTATGTTTTTCACAGATGGAGTGAATCTTTTAACATTACGACACGTTTATAATAAGGAGCAGCTACCTGCCCTTACATTGTGTATTAGTATAGGGAAATTCCCTGTCTATTCTAACAGGGGGCACACGCCCTGAAGAATGTCCGTGCACCCTTTATGGGGCTATCAGGACAGAAACATGTTGGCAATAGGGTCCTAGGACCATAATATCCCTGGATACCCACTTATCTTGTTTTTATTATCAGTGCCAAACCCAAGAATAAAGGGAAACTGGGGTTTGACACCGATTTTTAATCTTTAAAACTCCCTGGCCAAATAACATCTCATCAAGCGCTCCCTGGAATACTGGTTGAGCCCACCCTGACTTTTAGGCATCGGGTGTCCCAATGATGAAGCATGACACCACTAGGGTGTGTGAGGGAAAATAAAAACAAAAGGACTTGCTTCCTTCCCCACGCTTAGGTGGTGTCTAAAACTTCGGATAGGGCATACCACCGTTTGAATTAGCAATATACTGCTATTATTGGTTGAACCATCGTGGGAGTACTTATAGTGATTTAGGATCATCCAAGTCAGTCAGCCCAAGGTGTGATCTCGCTGGGCAAGGAAATCAGGTTGGTCCTGCTCTGCTCTTTTTGCAGCCTCAAATTCCAGCTCACAGCAAGCTTAGCGGATTTCAGTGTGACCTTCCCAAATACAGCCTGTTGCCTTGCCGTGCAGGGGGAATCTGAATTTAAAAAAGAGACTAAAAACATATTTGCTAAATATTCATGCAACGCAGCAAGCCACCTTGTTGCACTGTGTGAAAAAGCAGGAATGCCTTGCATTTAACATTACCCAACACATTCCTGCGTTCTGCCTGCACAGGCACACAAACTCCTGCCTAGCGCCAAAGGCACTCTGGTGCAACTGTGCCTGCATTGTAGGCAGTATTGTTTTTGTGCAGGAAGGGGCACTTTCCTGCACAAAAACAATCCTCAGAGGCCTGTACCTCTTTCTATGTATGCTGCACGATGCAGCACACTCCTCATTGCACCTCTGGTGTGGAGCCGTACAATTCTCAATCCCAGGCGTACCAGTGTTGGTAAATCTGAGAATGTGTCAGAATGCATAGGTGGATGTGTGGAACAATCAATGCCCCCCCATGGCATGTCTCCCTCCCACAGTGTAGCGCAAGGCAATGATTTGTGCTGCAATGCGTTACTCTAAATTTATCAAGCCACGCAGGACGATGCAAGGTGACCTTCACATGGTTTAATAAATCTAATTTTAGGTTTTGCATCATCCTGTGTCCCCTTGCGTAGAGCAGGGTAATGCAAAACCGTTCATAAATTTGGCCCAAAGTGAGAAGGTAGAAATCTTTGATCTGCGAAGGTAGCAAAAGTACTTGCCAACGAGAGGAAGTCTTGCGGTGCGACATTTGACATTTCCTACCAAACCAACAGCTTCAGCTGGACCTTGCTCAACTCCTATCTGACTTCAAAGGGACTTTGTCAGAAACAACCTGTTCCCTTGCCCCACAGGAGGATTTTGACTTCCATTTCAGAGAGTAAGAAACTAAAGTGTTTGACTGAAGAAAAGCTTCTTGGTGTATTTGGCCCACAATCCATCTCTGTCAGCCTGAAATTGTTCCTAGGTCCCAATCAACATGAACAGTTATTACTAATTTACTCTTTAGTTTTTCTTGGCACTTCTTTTTTAAATCTTTCTTTAAAAACTCCTATCTCCAGTTCACCTGATTGAAGTTTTGTTGTTTTGCTGTCATTTAAAAAAAAATATATTTTTATTGTGGTATGTTTTCGGATTTTTTTCCTGTTGGTTCTTCAAACTTCTCTACATATTTTCTCTAAGCTAGGCCCCACTGCTGAGTGCCAGAGCTCCCATGGGATGCGCTCAGCATTAAATTATTGAAACATTTCACTGATGTTTCAAAGATTAGTGATTTTATCACTTGTAGTGGACTACCATCCAGCCCAATTAATAATTCATTTTCTGACAACGTATTAGGGTGCTATATTGCTTTCTTGTCTGAAATCTATGTGACTTAATAACCACGTAATGCTGTATTGTTCCTCAATACTTCCTTATATTATCTGTGGTTCTATTTATAACCACTTAATGTTGTGTTGTCCTTTGACCTTGACTCTTATGAATCCCTTCATGGACCTCTTGTAAATATAATCACATTACACGTAAAGTGTTCTGATACCCTTGGGTCTAGCTAGCGCTATATAAAACTCAAAATAATAATAATGTATATCATTACTTACTTATAGGGGCTCGCAACCAGCTCTCGACATACAATGGTCTGTTGTTGTGTCATTCAACGTTTCCTCCACACCCAACAAAATACATCCTCGGGCAGTGGGTCAGCCTGCTTCAACCACTAGCTAATTCTAATGTGATTGATGCCATTCTGTCATTTCACAAGGAGCACATCGGCACACAAATAGCTCCCTTCAGACCCATGGTGTACTATGACCTCCCTTCAGTGCCAGTGTCTACTATGGCAATGTGTGCTTTTTTGAGACCATAAATTGTTTTGCTTTTTGCCGATGTTATGTTTTATATTGGTGAGAGCTCATCCAACAATAACAATTTACACAAACCATGACTAAACAAGCATTGATAAATCTTTTATGCTGCCAGGCAATGCCAGATCTATTGGCTTTCCCATTGCTTGTTTTAGTTCTCTGTCCACACTTTTTAGATATTTCAAGTGATATTTTCTACTAAGCAATAAAAAAAGTCATTAATGTGGGAAATATAAACATACATAAGGTTGTTACAAGTTGCATGGATGGGCAAGAATTCTTCGTCTGACGACTATTGAATCGTAGAGAAATATTTTTGGATCTTGAATGTATACACAAATTATCATGAACACTCTTGGATACTGAATTGTATACACAGTCTTGAGAATTTTTCTTTGAGCGACATTGCACGAATGAGTAAGAAGCTGTTTGGCAGTTTGAGGCCTGATCGCAACACATGATGATAGGACAGCATGTCAAGTGATCATCGTGTGTATGGCTTGGAAACAAATATATTCAAACAGTAAAATAATCATATATGTGTTTTTCTTCAGAAATGCAAAAACATTTTTAAGTCTCTTTGGCCCGCATTACGAGTTGGGGAATTTTATATGAAGTGACACCAAGTCATCATTCCAAGTATGTCATTGCTTGGAATTATCAACTCCAAAATCACCGACCCGATAAGTCGGGGCCAGAAACACAGGCCTGTCAAAGTTGCTGCAGGGCAGGGGCTACTAGAGGCTGCATTACCTGACTCCATCTACCCGCTGTGGAGGTCCAGGTGATCAGATAATGCTCCTCCTGGCCAGGGACAATTGTGCCCTATACCCACGCATCCAGGGGCACACCTGCTAACACTTTCCACCTTACCAGTGAAGAACGAAAATGGCCGTATTTACAGCGAAATATGGGAATCCTGCAGAATGAAATGTCTTGCAATCCTGGGACTGAGCAGTTATGTTCTCTTTTAAAGAGTAAACTCATAATCGCCAGACCTTGGTGCGGAGATACTGGCTGGCAATGTAGTATCAAACCCTCACACCAAAGTACTCGGGGGCAGATTTACAAGAAAGTGACGCATCTGTACAGATGCGTCACTTTCCCAGCTCCACCCTTAGAAACACTTGCGCCACCATAGATGCGCCGTATTTACAATATGGCGCACTATGGTGCAAGGATTGACAGATGCGTCAGAAATTCTGACGTCTCTTTTGGTGGAAAAGTCACGCATTTGCAGGAGTCATGTCGCAAGCATGACGCAACTCCAACTACACTGTATCACTACTTACGCCTGCTTCAAGCAGGCGTTAGGTTTTGACGCAGTGGCGTCCTAAAAGTAGCGCAGTGAAATCTTGTAGATTTCACCGAGTCACTTTTACAAGGCCTTCCTGCGTGGGAACGCCCACCCTGCATACATTATACCTGACGCCGGTATAATGTGACGCAGGGCTTTACAACATGACACATCTCCCTAAATCCGTCACGTTGTAAATAGGCCACATTGTTTGCCCTGCTGTTGCATCAAAAAAGTGACGCAATTGCAGCGCAAAAGTCACGCAAGGAGCTTGTAAATCTGCCCCTCCATGTGTCTTTACAGTAGCTGGACCAAAGTCCATGTGGGGCTGTGAGTGCATCAGACCTGAGTGAAGTGGATGTGAACCAATCGGGATAAGACCTAATGAGAAAAGATACCCTCATACTTGAAAGTAACTTTGGAGTTCTGTCCACTTAACAATGACCGTGCCAAAGCGGGAAACAGTCTGCCCCAATAGGCGCTCTCATTGGAGATATTATTAAGTGTAGAAACAGCCTCAAAGGGGGGATGATGCTGCTGGGGACAAAAGCAGGATGAGCGCCCCTCGTATTAATGCCGTCAGTTTTCCCAGATGGGTCGCTGACCAGCAATCTTTGAGAAAAGGTCTCCCAAATGACAGGCTGCAGTTGGAGTCTGAAAAGGGTTTCAATACTCTACTCAGTTTGTAGTAATGCACTCTGGGATAAATAAAATGCTCTGAGTGACGACCAAGGTCCAAAATGTTGACGTAAAATAGTGGTCACAGACTACCTGTCTAATGGCTTCCTCGTGAGTATAATTGCAATGAAGTTCCGAGGTTGCATGTCCTCAGCTTAATTGATAAGGTGTCCTTGGTCCCACTCGTGTTTATGTTAGTTGTCGATTAATGGATTCTCTTGTTGGACAATGATGCTAAATAAGAAAATTCTGCATGTTACCTCTCTTATTAGCACCATAACTGTTACCAATTTGATGTTCCCTGAGATTTTCTAAAACAGTTTCAAGAGTCAACACCCAAAGGCTTCTTAGAGCTCTCTAGCTCTCTGTGAGGTCAACACCTCTTCAGGCTAAGCTAATGCATTTGTATTCCCTTACTGATAAAGGGGCTAAGGCACCACAGCTATCAAGCTAAACTTCACAGGGCCTTCAGCTCTCTAGCTTCCAGCAGCATGGCAGTCCAAACTCTTCATGGCAGAAGGATAAAACTGGTTGTGGGAAATTAATAAATGAGGAAATCAAACTGTTAGACTGCTGTTCCTTTTGGATGGTTGCTGACTGTGTGGCTGGTGGTAAAGAACAGTAGAATTGAAGACCAGCAGAGTTCCTCAATGAGGACTGGGGCATCTGAACAGCTGGGGTGGAGCACTGAAGGGTCATGATGGTTCTTTTGCACTTGATGCTTTTTATCATCTTTGAGCTTTCTGGTGAGGTTTCAGACAGATTTTTAGGGTTTATGTTTAAAAAATAATAATCAAAAGCAATGTAAAAAACAAACACATCCATTCTAGGTGATTCACTAACTAGCTTACGCATATCAGGACATCCCATGGGGATTCACGTTAACATTTTTGTAAGCTGCATGGCAGGGTCCTTAAAAGGGATTAATTAAACATGTGAGAATGCCACCCAGAAGGCACTTACCTTTCAGAGATGCTTGGGAGCCACTCGCCTTTACTAAGTCTTAATCTGAGTGAACACCTCAAAGACAGCAAAGGTTGGGAGGATCAAGAAGCGACATTCATAATCTGAACATTTACAAACTACTGAACACTTAGGCCCAGATTATAATATCCCTGGTGGAGCATAATGATGTATTTGTTAGTTTTGCATCACCTGATTATAAGTTGTTTGTTTTTTCCTCACCTGGTTTTAGTGGATGTGGCAGCACCAAGTACAATTTTCCAGCTCGAAAATTAGCTTGAGGCCGTGACAGCAGCAGCCAAGTTTTCTTGGGTTTTTTCATGAATGCTTTCCCCTTTTATAGAAATAATGCAGTCCCCCTCTACTTCTCCCCCCTCCCTCACCCCACACACCTGGTCCGGCTCAAAGCAGGTGGTAAATGTATGTGGAAAAAACTCCTGGAGCGACGAATTCCGTGTAGTTATGTGTCTGGAAAAAGCATCCCCCACATAGTAATTCCCCATCCCATGTGTTTTGCTCATAATCGCATGGTACCAGGGTGATTTAACAGCACCCTAACAGAACCGTTCCATAAAATCACCCTAATATGGTAAAACGTACGTTTAAGATACCTTATCACCTGGTGTGGGAGAGATGGTTTGAGGTAGCCTGTTTACACTCTTGAAAAGAAGAGTTATTTCGTGTGCTTTGGAAACTGATCAATTTATTGGGGTTCCATAAAATCGATTAACATTTTGTTACATCAGCCTACAAATGCTGACTTACTGAGCGGGACACATCATTCTCGTACACATCAATGTTGAAAACACTTTCACAGATCAATTTTTTCCATGCCTTTTAAGGTTTGAAATATTAAAAAGAGAAAACAAATTTTACAGTTTACAACTGTCCGTGGAACGTAATTGAACGCCTTTGAAAAACAAATTAGTCTACAAGAATTCACTTAATGACAGTGCTAGGGAAGTTGTGAATTAAGAAACCAGTGCCCCGTGGAAAATCTGGACGCTTTCCAGATGCCTTGTCGAGTAGGTGACATTTTCTCCTCTCCATGAATCGCTACTCTGGAGGGTTTGTACTTTTTCTCCTAAATCCAACTTCTCAGTGCCAGTAGCTTCGACGAGTCACCGGTATCATTTATTTCGACCTAAATGTGAAGAAATATAGGAAAGTGGTTACAAAAGATAGGCTCTGGTTTATTATCATACATTTGAACTGCTCTTACAGTCAGCACTTCTTGTGAATGGCAACATGGTATTCTTGGCAGACATCACCAAAAATCTCACGAAACAGGAAGAGTAATGAAAACAATTTTAAGATTTAGGTGAGAAGAGGATGCATGCTGAGGCTATGGTTTGTCTTTCTCGCCATTTTAGTGATTAGGGATAGATGCAAAGGCAATGATGCATAGGCAGTGGCATTCACAGCTCAGATCTAACATAGGTGATGTGCACCAAGGTCTGCTGTCCAGCTTACACTTGTGCAGTGCCGACATAAAGAAATAAGCATGACTCAGGTATGTATGTCTGTCCCAAGTACAGCCGATGGGTCTTTGCGGTAACAAAGCTTTGTAAAAGGAGCACATCTTTCTTGGGACAGATACAATAACATTGCTTCAGACTTTCACTCCAAGTCCCACTTTCACCGTTGTCGACCTCATAATTGGTCAGCTAATCTGATAAAGAATATCGAATAAGTGTCACAATCCCCCCTCTAGTTTCAACATTTTTATATATCAATTCAGTAAACATCTCTTCAACCTGCAGGAGTATTAACTCTTAAGGCCTCATTTACAATATTTTGACGCACGGCAGTGCAGCAAGTCTTCCCGCTGCGCTGCCGTGCGTTTAAAGAAAAGAAAACGAATGCGTCGTATCTACAAGATACAGCGCATTCCTGTCCTTTTCCACTGTGCTGGCGCACAATTGACTGCAAGGCGCCAACACAGGCACTCTTGCACCATGGGTTGTAGGGGTGATTACTTTTGTGCAGGAAGGGACATGTTTTCCTCTTTCTATGAGTGCTGCAGAAACAACGAGGAGAAATAGAGGTATTTCTCCTCGTTGTGCCTCCCTTACACCTCCCCTGCGGAGGCATAGGAATCTGACACATTCCCAAGTGCACAAAGCCTTGTAAATCTGGGAATGCATCCGGTTCCTTGGATTTTGCGTAGTAACACCCACAGCAGCACCCATGGAATGCCCCTTTCATGCAAAGTAATGCGTGAAAGTGGGCCATAATGACAAAGCCATGACAAGCCGTGAATGATGGCTTACGTGGCTTTGAAAATATGTGCAGGCACACTGCGCCGCCGGTGCATCAAAAACAGTGGCGCACCGGCAGCACAATGGGCTTGTAAATAAGCCTGTTCATTTCACAGGAATAGGTTTCACAAACACCATTGATACAACTATAAAAACGATAACAGGAGCTTATTTACAAGCCCTTTGTGCTGCTGGTGCATCACTTTTAATATGGGAAAGAGTGACCTACCGGTGGCGCAAGGGGCTTGTAAATAAGCCCCACAGGGCCAGCAACAATCTCAATAGTAATATCAATAACAATAACTGCATTGTCAATATTAAAACCAGAAAAAAGTATTGACAAGGCCAATAAATGTTACTGTTTAGTGCTTTCCCACAGAGAGACGTAAAATACTGGCAAAACGAATATAAAAATGTGCACACACAGAGACACAGACTACTCATGTAAATTAACCAATTGACTGGGCCAACAGAATTCTAGTCACTCATATATAAAGGTAAAAAACACATGCATACATATGTACACAGTCAATACATAGAAGCACATATGTAAAGCTGGCAGGATCCCATGTGTGGCACTTTCATATAGCCCTTGTTTTTCATCCAGAATATTCTTGTGTTTTGTAAGCCCACAGCTATACTGGTTATAAAAAGGTTGCAAAGCCTAAAATGCAAGCTTTTAGTTATTTGCAACCGGGAATTAGTAAGAGACATTATACATGACGTTGACCACTTGTCAGCTTAGGTCCATGTGCTGATGCAAGTATGGGTGGGTTGAGAGAAAGTTAAAAAAAATAGACAGTTGGGGTCATATTTATTATTCTTTCATGCAGGGCCACTCATGGTGGTTTTGCGTGGCTTGATATATCTCACTTCGGTTTAGCGTCGTCCTTGCGGGGCGCAATGGCGATGAAAAACCTTGATAAATCTGACCCTCAGTCTTTATGATTCTGATAATTTGACTGGTTTTGCTGCTTTTAATAAGTTTTATAGGAAAAAGTACTTTGAATACAGTTAAAATGTTCTCTGCCTTTTTGGTGCCCTAGATTCAGAATTCTTTTTACATTTTTTTAAGAATGACTAGCAGATCCATTACGAAAACTACCATACCTATGTTTTCATTTATTTGCAGACAGTGAATCCTATGCAGTAAATCCTTGAAGTGGGGCAGGAGGCATACTTTTTACATAAGTTATTGCACTTTTTTTGAAATTCACAAATGATCACATAGAAAAATAGTACAGAAATAACGATGAAAACTATCTAATGGCACGAAGCATGATGATTGCATTCTTCCCTAGTGCAACCAATCTGTTTACTGGCACTGGCAGCTGAGTACTCTGTCCTATATCCCCAAGAGGGATTAGCATGAATAGATGTTGCAAGCAGGGTCCATAAATCCCAGCTTAACAAATAAAATGTAGGTGTTTCTGGTGTACTCTGCTTATGGCCTTCTTCTCTCCTTTGAGTCTTTTTCTAGTGTTAGGGAATCCTCTCATTCTAGATGTTTCTCTTTTCCTTCCAGGGTATATATAACATTGCAAACAGGAAGATCTTATGTGGCAGCTACTGAGGTTGAGGAATCGATGCTTCTGGCTTCTGCTTCAGGGTTTCAGTTAATTATTTTGATATTCAAGTTCTTAAAAATTATATTTTTTTCTAGATAATTACAATTTTCTTGACCTACTGGAGCTAAGAATGTAGTCAGTTCAATTCAAAATCTTTATTCGGTTTTAATAAAAAAACATTAGAGAGCACACACAATTCCATAATATATAACAACATTGCAATGACAGCCTGTATCCGCCTTATTCAAAACACTATTTATGGCAATTCATAGGAAGACAATTAAAAAACCTTGTGGCAAATTGAATGTAAACAATATGGAGGCTGTGATGGCTCAATAACTGATTCAGATACCATTTAAACATTTGACAGGATTCTTACAATTATAAGGGCCTCGTTTACAAGAAAGTGCTGCCACGCGGCACCGCGATCCTTTTGGCTGCGCCACGCAGCAGCACTTTCAAAGCACAGGGATGCAACATATTTACAATAATTTGTCGCATTCCTGTGCTCTCCCCTGCGATGGCGCACAATGGGCTGCCATGTGCCGGAGCAGGCCCCCTTGCACCATGGTGCAAGGATGCCTGCACATAAACAATCTGAAAACAGCATTTCAGATTGTTTATGTGCAGGAAGGGAACCCCCTCCTGCACATAAACAATCTGAAATGTCGTTTTCAACTTCTATGTGTGCTGCATTAGCACACATAGAACGTTCAAACCGTCATGTTTTTTAATGATTGCTTATGTACAGGAAGGGACATCTTCTTGAACATAAATAATCACTAGAGGTGATTTCCTCATTCCATGTGTTCTGCAGAATGCAGCACGCATAGAAAGATGAAAAAAACAAGGCGAAATGAATACATTTCTCCCCATTGCGTCTCCCCTGGGGAGGCGTAGCATTGAGACGCATTTCCAGGTTTATGATTTCTCGTACATCTGGAAATGTGTCTGGCTCCATGGGTGTTGTGTGGGAACACCCACAGCAACACCCATGGAACGCCCCTTTCACACAATGTGCTGCATGTAAAGGGGCCATATTTACAAGGACAGGAAAGGTCAAGCAGGGTGGCTTTTCCTAGCCTTGTAAATATGGGGCAGTAAAAGGCACAGCCGATGCGTCACAGAAAGTGCTGCACCAATGGCGCAAGGGGCTTGTAAATAACCCCTATAAGGTGCTATTTTAAATTTCCATATTCATGCTTGTTCAGTTGGGCTTGGCATCCATTGGAGTGCGTATCCTACTAAGTGACCCATCCCATAAATTCTAGTGGTTGATGAAATTTAAAGTGCAAACAGGTGAATCTATAAATTCTGCCAGGAATAGCTTCAAAACGTCCTTCGACAGAAGGTGATAAAGCAGAGGAACGGCACACCAGGAGAATGTACAAAGTTTTATTGTACACAAAAAGCAAGACGACACGTTTCGGCGATAAGACTTTTTCGAGTGAATGCAATTGGCAAATTCCCAAAGAAATAGGTACCAATGTTTTCAAAGCACAAGGAACATAGAAAACATACTATATTAACGTAAGGAGCTTCAATCTTACAATCAGAAAAGAGACTCGGTATCGACAATAAGTTATAATTACATTCAATTACATCGGTCTCCGATGTTTGCCTATATAGCCATTGAAAGACAAAAGAAGAAAAGTGAGTCGATCTTTCCCTGTGAGTCACACTCAATTACATTATTCAAACAATGTGCATTTTGTCCGTGCCTCGGTATGTCAATAAAGTTATTACTTTTGAACACTCCGTATGTATATATTTGTATGTACATTATACATGGTTTGAGGCATATGTGCTTGTGAGTGAGCAACAGTGATCATCACTAGCCGTGTACAGTTGGCATTTCAGGTCGTGCATCGGACATTTCTTCGCAAATTATTTGTCAATTGCCATAAATGCGGACATTGTTCTATCGACATTAATTCAAATTACAATTATGCCAACTCCGATCATAATTGTAATTTGAATTAATGTCGATAGAACAATGCCCGCTCACTCACAAGCACATATGCCTCAAACCATGTATAATGTACATACAAATATATACATACGGAGTGTTCAAAAGTAATAACTTTATTGACATACCGAGGCACGGACAAAATGCACATTGTTTGAATAATGTAATTGAGTGTGACTCACAGGGAAAGATCGACTCACTTTTCTTCTTTTGTCTTTCAATGGCTATATAGGCAAAAGATGCAGCTCTGAAGCACATATCTGGTTCCTCTAAGGAACATAAAACATATAAACTTCCTTGTACTTCCTAATGTTTTTAGCAATGAACAATGGTTTTAAATAAGTTTTTCTAATTTCAATGTAAAAACTACAAATAGATTGGGGCGATCTTCTATCACAAGAACATTTTACTGTTGCATTCGGCAATTGTTTACATTTTGGGAAAACCACTACTATGTGACCTATGCCCAGGCGTTATCGAGTCAGGATGAGGCAGTTTTGGATGTTAGATGTAGTTAACAGATACTGCTGTTTAGTCAATGTGCCAACCCGAGACAGAAAACCAGTTGGACCACAACCACCCCAAAACCCATTGTGCAATATTTGTGTGAGATGTCTTTAGGAATCAATTCTAAAACAAATCATGGGAATAGTTGAACTCCAACCCCTCTTTCAGCAATGAAGAGCACACTAAAGAACATTAGGAAACCATGGATACATTTTGAAGATTTATGTTTGAAAACAAAGTGCACACAATACGAATTGTAGCTACAATAAAGATAAACAGAATGGTAACAGAAACATTTAATTTAAAATCATATAGGCAGAGTATTTTATAAGTATCAGACCCTCATTTCTTCATCCACTAAGCTAAACTTAGCACCAAGAAAGAATGCCTAATTTAATTGTTCACACCTGCATATCTGTTTGAACAACAATGATTTATGTTCGGTATAATAGCAATGTCTGCTATTCTTGTCTGTGCTAACAGCTGGGCTGACAAACTCAGCAAGTGGAGTCTAAATGGCTCCTGTTACTCTTCATGCAGAGTGGGTGATGTGATTCAGCATTGCCTGTCTTTGTCAGCTGGGGTCATATTTATAACCCTGTTTGCATCGCTTTTGCACCACGCGACATGGTGCAAGAGTGATGCAAATCATATTTCAGATTTTTGAAGCCACAAAAAGCCACTTTGCATGGCTTTGAGAGCCTTAAAAATCTGGATTATGCAACATAGTGCACATCGCTGTGATGCGTTACTCTGACCTGGGAAAGTGTTCCATGGACTTTGTGTGGGTGTTCCCACTCAACTCCCATGGTGTTTGACGCAATCTCGGATTTACAAGGCCTTGTAAACCTGGGAAGGCGCCAAAGATGTGTAATGAGGTGAAATATCTTTCTATGTGTGTTGAATTCTGCAGCACACATAGAAGGATGAAAATGACTCTCAGTATTGTTTTTGTGCAGGAAGGTGTCACTTCCTGCACAAAAACAATCCTGCCTGCAACACAGGTCAGCACAGGGGGAAAGTCAGAAATGCACCGTATGCCCTAAATACGGCACATTCCTATCCTTTCCCAGTAATGCAGTGCAGAACAGCACAGCAAGTTGACTTACTGTGCTATGCCACTATTTCATAACTGTGCCCCCTGGCACGAAGTACCTCTCTTACTCTGCAGACCCCGTGCTGAGCGTGCATAGCATTATTTCTTGTTTTTTTAACTTTTCAAGATAAACAATTAGCATAAATTGGCCCAGTGCCCTTTGATAAAATTTCCTTCCATGAGACTGTGTTCTTTGAACAAGTAACATAGCTATCAGCTTTCCAGGTAACATTGCTCACAACTTAATAAGAATAATTTGGAGCAGATTAGTAAAATCAGAATAAATGCTTTGAATATATTAGAGCAGACTTGATTATCAAAGCAAAAGTGACATAAAACAAATGTGTGTTTCAAATCAATCATGTGCAATCACTTAAATGATTAACAAGTGAGCTAAAAGTGAAATACATAGAAGAGAAAAAGCATAATAATCAAAACAAGACAGATGAAGGCATACATTTTTCAGATTTTGATTGCAAATCCAGGCACTTGGAACAAAAAACATAAATAACCTAATAATAGTTAGGATCTGATTCGGCGTTGAGTGGTACTACAAGATTTCAAAAAGTTTTTAAGGAAATGCCAAATCCATAGTAAACACCATCAGGATTTCTTCCGTTATGCAGGCAGTATGATGGAGGAACGTCTACGGGTGGATTTTCTTTAGGATTTAGCATTTTCTCTAGAAATGAGAGGATTTTCCATTATCATCATGCCTAAATGCAAACCACTAATCTTATTGATGTTTTGTTTAATTCAATGAGAACACTAAAGGATGACCAGGCTTGGAAAATCCCTCAATTAGCTATCTTTGAAAAATGTAAAGTGAAACATTATTAATCCGCGAAACAGAATGCATGCATATTGACATTTCATTCTTGGAGACACATTATTCCCAAATCACATGTAGCTGTAGCTCACCAAATCCACAAGCAGTTGTTATGCCAAGAAATGCTACTGTCTTTTGAGGGATATATTTAATTTCATAAGGAGAGAGACTCAAAATGTTATTGGCCAGACGCAATTTCGTATCCTACATTGAATTATTTATGTACAAATAATGGTTTCTCTTTTCTCATATTTGTAAGCAAGATTAACTTGTTTTGAAGGAAAGCAACCAACTGGAGCGCAAGTGGGAAGGCGTCTGTTAGACCTGTCAGCCATACGATGGTCTTCCCCCAAACCTTTTGCCTCTCCTCCATTTTGAAGAACCTATTTTGTTGATCTTAGGACTCTGGGCACTTTACCACTGCTAACAAGTGCTAAAGGGATTGTGCTCTCCCCCTAAAATATGTTAGATTGCCTTATAACCAATTGGCATATTTAATTTACTTAGAAGCCGCTAGTAAAGTTGTACTACATGTGCCCACGGCCTGCAAATGAAATGCTACTAGTGGGCCTGCAGCACTGTTTGCGCCGCCCACATAAGTAGCCCTTTAAACATGGCTCGGGCTGCTTGCCATTGCAACCTGTGTGTGGGCAGTTTTGAAAAGCCATGTCAACCTGACAAACTTAATCTTTTTAAATAACACATCGAGAAGAACAAATAAATAGATCAAAATAAGTAAATAAACAACACTTACACAAAGGAGGAGACCCAACCAAACAACGCGCTCAATAAATTATGGGAAACCCTATAGGTTTTTATGATTTTCCCCACCAAGTAGATAGTGGCATACTTCATCATAGGGCCCGCTAGCACACCCTGAATTAATCCAATGTACTGGGTGATGAGTTATTCTTAACATAAAGAATTTTAATATATGAATCGCAATGATTTCAAACTGGGGATCCCATATGCAGAGAACAAATAGAACTAAAACTACCTAGGAAGGTACCCGCCTATAAATTTATTATGGGTCCCTCTTGGCAGTCTTAAAATTTCTTATGAAGGGGTATGTGTGAGAACCTATGACTCCATTACCTTGTCTGCTCGTACCGACATGTTCCAGCCTATTGAATTGCCCAACAGGGTCGAAGGCCTTCTTCAGGATTAAGATCCCTTTAATTTAATGACACTCCTCACTAGTTATTCACTATGTACTAATAGGGAGTGTGTCTGTGGCCATAATTGCCCTTACGAGACAGTTTAGTAGACACACTTCAAATGGCATACCCAACTTTCATTGTTCGAAGTCCAAACCAGGGAACAGAGTGGGGACATTGCCCTGTGGTCACACATTCGTCAAGGTGCAATGTGGCCTGATATGCCACTTTTCTCCCTCCGTTGACTCTTGCCATGCCCAAACCTTTCTTTTTAATACATATACGTCCCCCCAAGGTCAGCACTGGACAGCCCCAGGGGCAGGGTACAGTGTATTTAAAATGTTGGGCATGTACTTTTAAGTTTTACATGTCCTGGCTGTGAAAATCTCTTAAATCTGTAAAATTTCCAAATGGGAAGTGATAACCAGTTCATGTTTGGTAACTGGAATTGGAGTGAAAAACTCTGTTTAGTGGTGAAGTCGAGTTTCTCATCACAATTTTGAAAAATACCACTTTTAGATCCCTTTTGTGACTGCAGCCTGGGGCACATGGCTGGATCTAACTGACAGTTAGACTTTGTGAATTCATCCAGTCACACAATAGAGGGATTAGGTGTACCTGAATGGGCCATCTGGGGCAGGATGCAGGCAGAGAGGAGCACATCCCCACACACACCTGAAGAACCTGTGATCTGCCTGCATTGTCATTCAGCCACTTTGGAGCCAGGTCAGGGAAGACAGGAAATTCCATTACACTTCAAAGACACTGTCTAGAAGCTTCTCCCACCTTTCAGAAGAGTAAAAAGGAAGGACCTCAGACACCACCACTTCAGTATAGTTCTGGACCTGCCTGCTGATCGCTTGCCTGGGGAGGAAGACCTGGACCTGCACCTCATCTTGAACCCAGGACCCCGGAGGGACTCAAAGGGCTGGTTTGCTGGCCCCCTGATCTGAGCCTCAGGGACATGAACAGCTCCCCAACATCTCTTGAACATGTATTTAGCACTAGCACTGAAAATATGCATGAGCTGCCACCAGCCATTCTCTTTGAACTGCAGGCATCAATCATCTGTGGAGGACTGCCAATGCAAAGCACCAGCCTGCCCATCCGTAATGCATGGCCTGCTCCTCACAGCACGCCGACCACCACCTGCGACGCTTTCCTTGCTTTTCACAACCCTCTCCAATGCAAATAGGACTCTTGGCACAAACTTGAGAAGGTAAACCTTCAGCAAGACTAATCTGGGACTGTATCCCACAGCGCGCTCCATCGCAGTTGGCCTGAACTTTTGACTTTGACCCAGTCCAGCACGACCAGATAACCACGGTTGGAGCTTTCCGCTTTCAGGTGCTATTTTACAGATTTTTTTTAAAAATTCATAACTCTGTTTCTATTGATTGGAATTTTTTAATTTTGGTGCTGTTTTATTTGTTAAATTGTGCTCTAGTTTTCTAACCTGGTGTAGGATCTCTTTGCGTGGTGTTTTCACTGTTTTACTGTTTGAAGTGTGGCACACATACTTTACATATTGCCTCTAAATGAAGCTCTACTGCTCTGTGCCAAGCTACTAAGGGGTGCAGCTCAGGTTAATTTGATGTTTGCTTGTGACTTTCCCTGACAAGAATTGTGGTTTCTGCTTACTAGACAAGGGCTCACACCCCAGTCAACCAGTAACCAAATTTCTAACAGTCTCACAAATAAAAGAATTGGCCAAAAGTGAAATTGTTCAATTTGTAGAGTTTGCCCAGAGAAGAGTATACAACCTTTGCTGTGTGCCAATTGTAATACTCAAACACCGCACAAAGACGCAGTTTAAAACTTTCTTAGAAATGATGGCGCTTTCTTTAGTCCCTTTGTGAATCCTTTCAGTTGGCTTCAAAGGCAGAAACAACCAGCCTAAAAGGGACAGGAAACATCTATGTTTTCGTATGCATTTGCATTGTGCTGGTATTGCAACCGCTATCAAGGAGATGCAGGATGTAACATAAAAAAGTGGAACACTGCAAAAAGGATATTTAGGTGAACATGCAGCAGTCCCTAAAGCCCACAAGTAACATTCACGCAGCAAAAGTAGCCCATTACAGACATACCCCACTTTTTAAATAAGTACTCACTAGCAAGGTCACTGGGCAACCCCTCCTTGCAGATCACTTGAAATGGAGAATGCCCATTTATCACTTCTTTGCCTTGCAAGCAGATGCAATGTTGCTATTGTTTTGCAATCATTTGGCCTTTTATGAATCTAGCTCTTTTTTTCCATTTTACTGAGGCATGGAAAGGAGACAGAATTGCTAGCTGTGGGCAAATGTTAAGGGCTAAGAAACAGAGAATCGTGGACATTGCGGAGCAAACTGTCATCAAATTATGTGTTGAAAATGAAAGTTTACAGGACATGAGTTTGAGGAAATGAGAAAAAGACAGGGTGAGTTTGCATTCTGACAAGGGAGTGTATGTGTTATGGGGAGATGGTGTGTTTGTGGACATGTGTAGTATGTGCTGGTGAGATGGGATAAGATCATTGGTGGTGGTGGAATAGGACAGTACTGTAGAGTTGAGTATGAGATTCAGAGGGTACCATGATGGTGTAAATTACTGATCAGAAAGAAATTTCTTGAACATGGTAAGTCAAGGTTAAAGTTGCCAAGGACCATTAGCAGCATGGATGTGGACTCAAATATGTTATTTCACTGCACTGGGTGGGAATGAATGAATAAGGACATAGATTAAAATTATGTGAATGGAGTTTTGATCATTTTCACATTGTTATCTAGGGTGGAAAGAGGCATGTACATATAGAAATTGGGTCAATATGAGTGACATATGTAGAAGGCCAATGCTTTGGTCACTTCAAAATGTACATGTAGATGGGGTACATTTGGTGTGAATGCCAGCTGGTGTGGCCCTGACATTCTTGGCATTTCAGGGTTTGGATACTACCATGCAGTGGCTCCATTACTTACTGACAAGGAGTAGCTAATAGATTCCATTAGTTTAAGGGACATTTCTCACTGTCCCACTACCTTATGGTGGCATGCAGTGGTTAGTATTTTACGTTCTTTTTAATGCATTTATCGTCCAGAGAGTGGGGTGTTTGAGCTACTTAGTCTGCAGTGTCAGCAATATGCTGATGTCACTTAGATCTTGGTGGACCTTTGTGGTAATAGAGAGGAAGCTGTACAGATGGCAGTCTTGTTTGTTGGAATCAACCTACATGATAGAGAAGTGGCTCTGTTTAAACAGAGATAAAATATAGGTCATTCTGCTAGGCTTCAAAATGACTCATCTTCACATATTCAAGTGGCCATATTCCAAGGCCTGTCGCTATTTTTCATAATTTGGATATTTTTATGTTGATCATTGACTTTTGTGGTGGTAAACTATCTCACTTTTATCTGTATATGCAATCAGAAAATTGGCCTAATTTTTACATTAGACCCACAGAAAGCATTAATATAAGCAGTTGTCTTATCTACACTGTGATAATATTTGCCATCCATCCTAATGTTCCTTCAATATGATTTTGAAGCAACAAGTAATATAAAACTGTGCCATTCACAATAACTCTGATCTCTGCAATAATGGTCCTGTATCAGAACTATGAATCCAATTGGGCTTTTTAATTTTCAAAAGTGAGATTACTGTTTGTTCTTTAAAAGGTCGCTCCCAACATAGAATTCAAGCTATCCGGCAAATTTCAAATCAGGAGCCTAAACAGAGTTCTGTACTCAGAGTCAAATCCAAAGTTGCCTTTACCTAGTTGAAACTATGCCAAGTTAGGAGAACATTCACTAAAGGCTGCTGGACATTTTGGAACTACTTATGTTTAGACATCATTTAGTTTCTAAACACTCTTATGTGAAGTGGAAACTCTATAGATATTTTTTCAAGTAAACTCTTCAGATGGGCCCCTGAGCTAGAGGCAGGCACCCTCAGTATATCTTGTCTAATTCGCTTACATATTTAATTGCTTGATCACCCTCAAGCTATTCATTTAGGTTTGTACATAGTTTTGCAAATAATAGCAGGAACACATACACTTTATATATTACCCTGGAGGCCCTCTAAAACATTTTTAACTCATTTTAACTTGCTCTCAAGGATGCATTTTACAAGGTCTATTTAGTCAATGATTTTTATTTTATTACATTAGTCTTATATAAACAGAGGTTTAAACATGTTTGATATCAGCTGTGCATTGGAATGTTCTAGTTTTGCTTGTATATTTACTACTTTGAGAGTTGAGATGCCTTGACTTTCTTATGATACACATAATATATAAAAGCAAACCAACAAGACTGAGATCTTGAGACGTCTAATCTACCCTTCTTAGTCAATTCAAGTGTTCACCTGTGAACTCATCATATTTTTGGAGTGCACATGTTAAGTAGTAAGAACCACGTTTCCCTTTTAGAAAATGAAGGCACTGGTATTTCAGATGAAAACTAAAGAAAAGGCTTCAGTTGTCTGTTGTTAAGGATAACAAAGATATTTCTAATGAACAGGGTTCCTCTAAAATGCCCATATTTGCAAGGTTAATAAATGCATTCAATTCCCCATACAACTAATTACCAAAATTAACTTGCACATATCTGCTAATTAAATATTTTTCAGAGTAAGTATAAATATCTCCACAAATTGTGTGAAGGTTTTCTGAAAACTTTGGCATAAGGTGGGAATTTTAAGCAACAAAACTGTGGGAAAATCCTATAAATAGAGGTCTTGCAGAGAAACCACCTTTGGCATGAGTAGTATCTTCCAAAAAGGCTTTTGCAGGGCAGTCCTTCTTTGTTTAGGTTTCTCCTGCACAGTGCTTGCACTGTGCTTGAGAAATCTATTGTATTTAATATAATCTTCTAAGAGGCTTATATTCCGCCCTTATTTTTCATTTGTTTATGTGTGCGTGCCACTTACTTTTCTTCAATTTCTATTGGTTTGTTAAGATGGAAAAAGTCGGTGATAATATGAATAATGATATATTCATGTATAAGAACCAAGTCAAGTCTTTATTAATGAATTTGCCCGTTGAGAACACGACGTCTCGCAAATGCGTAGTCAGGCAAGCACTCAAGCCTAGGCCCGAGGTCTGATTGATAGGTCACAGGTGGGGTGGCAGGTAGCCAGTAGACAAATCCACAGACAAGAAACCTTACATCAATCCCACAAACAGGCGCAGCAACACTTCAACGTTCAAGGGAGATTGGCCCCAATAAGGCACACATGGCCAGAGAGGTTATATGCCAATGCCAGATCCTGATTCAAGTCCATGCAGTTTCTATTGGTGCTCTAATAAAATGTAATTGAAGTATCTATCTTTTGTCACCACCTCACAGTGAAATTAATTGTGAGACTTCTCAACTTCCCTGTAAAGTGATATCTATATTTTATTTAGTTTTCACTATTGATGCATCCCTAAAAATTCCTAATATTTTCTTGATGGATATATTTCAAGGTCTTTGTAAAGTTATTTTAATTTAGTGGCAAGTTAAATGAATATTTCACTTCAGTGTTGAGGTTGTACATCCAGCAATTTAGGTAAGAGTGTGAGAGGGAGGGCTCTGAGCTGAGGCCAACTTATTTTTTTAAAACAATCGTAATCAGATTTGCATTACACAGAGCCTAGAAAATACATTAAGCTGCGAGTCAGCCTATTTTACTTTACATCCTTCTACTTTAAATCCCATCTAATTGATGTGATTTTATGTTGATTTCTAAAATGCTGATTGAGTGTCCTTTAATATGTACCTCACAAAATCCACATATTTCTTCACATAGAATCACACTGTATGCATCCAGAATATCAAAACCAGAATATCGATGACAGAATATCGAATCAAACATTTTGGTAAGGTAAGTAAGCATATTTTTTTCTATTACTTACACCACATATATCTACCAACACTATATATATATATTACCTACTGGCAGTCGCCAGTAGGTAGTTATAGTTAGGACCTATTATCCATAGGAAATCCGCAACATTCTATTTGGAATAACGTTGGCGTCGATTGATGAATCTTCGCGAAAGTTTCCAAACTTTTGGCCAGCTCCGGTACGCTCCTATCCTGAAAGTTTCACGGTGATTTGTCAAGCGGGGGCCGAGAAAAAAGGCGGGTCCCAAAACGCGTTTTCCCCATGCATTTTCCCATAGGACCTGTTGACGCAGCTACAGCCCGAAGTGCTGAATGGAATTACACCAAATTTGGCAAAGAGGTAGTCCTCAGTTCAGACTCATGCCTTTTGCTTAAATGGTGTAAATCCGTTCAGTAGTTCCTGAGAAAATCAAAAGTAAAATCACATATATATCTGGGCGGAGCCTAACCACACATCTCATCGTGAGATCTGATTGGCTGTCAGCACTTCATCCAAGAAGTGTTGGTAGCCATCTTGGGACCAATATACATGATAACACCTCATTAAAAAGCATTGCAGTTAATAGAAGGTTTTAAGACTTTAGTTCCATTATAAATCATTTGTTGATGGTACCATACTCATTTTAGGAATTGTGGTGTGTTCTAAGGTGATTTTACCATGTGAAAAAGCCTTCTGCTGTGATATCATGAATCATGTTTGAGAGAAAACTATTTTATCATGCTTTTCCCACAGAGGTTTGGAAGTTGATCTATAAGCTAAACTGAGAGCATATTTTCTGTAAATTCACATTATCTTTCTCAGTCATGTGAGAATGAAGTCTGACATTCTCAGTAAAACATGTACATCCAACAAGGGCAGAGACTGTCAGTTGACTCCTTTGTGTTCTACTGCAGCTTCCCAGAGTGTTCTAAAGAACAACTAGCGCGCTAACAGTCCTATTAATGACAAACGTATGGCACACTTGAAGCCATCTTGGTTGGAATAAAGTGGTAACTCTTAAAACATTTAATTTAAAAAGGAACACAATGAGGGGGTTCATTTTGCCATAGAAAGTATGATTAGTGCTGCAGAAAGAAAAATTAGGGCACATTTTGAGTGACTTCTCAAATCCTCTTCTATTTCATTAAAAAATTCTGACATGCAGACTGAAACATGCACTTTCAATACCAGCAGCAGACTTCCCTGGTGAGCAGTAGCTTTACTACATTGATCTAATAAGCAACTAGAGTGCTAACATTCTGAATATATGGCAAATGTGTGACACATCTGAATGCCTTCTTGATGGAATCAAAGTAAAAACCTGAAATTATTTCCTACTGAAGAGACTGTAGTAAATGAGGAAATTAGGAAACATCATAACAAATAAGTCTCCCAAAATGGCCATCAGAGACAAAAGAGCCCAAATGTAGCCCAAATATCACCCAGATGTAGCCCAAGTATAGCCCAATGACAGAATGTCCCAGAGTGTTCTAACGAACAACTAGAGCGCTAACAGTCTTACTTATGACAAAAGTATGGCACACCTGAAGCCATCTTGATTGGAATAAAGTGGTAACACTTAAAACATTTAATTTACAAAGGAACAAAATGAGGGGGTTCATTTTGCCATAGAAATTATGATTAGTTCTGCAGAAAGAAAAATTAGGGCACATTTTGACTTCTCAAATCCTCTTCTATTTCATAAACAAATTCTGACATGCAGACTGAAACATGCTTTTTGAATACCAGCAGCAGACTTCCGTGGTGAGCAGTAGTTTTACTACAGTGATCTAATGAGCAACTAGAGTGCTAACATTCAGAATTAATGGCAAATGTGTGACACATCAGAATGCCTTCTTGATGGAACCAAAATAAAAAACTGAAAGTATTCCCACTGAGGAGACTGCAGTAAATGAGGAAATTAGGAAACTTCATAACAAATAAATCTCCCAAGATGGCCACCAGAGACAAAAGAGCCCAAAATGTAGCCCAAATATCACCCAGATGTAGCCCAATGACAGAAGTGTGCAAAACACTTATTTTTTGTGTATTTGCAGTTTTATATAGTGCAGACTTGTCAGGTATTGGAGTGCTTTACATGAGCATTGGTTAAATCACACAAGATCAAATTCATTTTGGTTGTAGAAATGGGGAGATTAAGTGATTTGACCAGAATCACAGAATGTTGAGCTGAAGCAGAAACTCCAACCTGGTTCCCCAGTTGCAAAGTCTGCAGCTCTGGAAGTAACACCACATCCTCTCCTCTAGGTGCAACATTTAATCAAGTGGTCAACTGGATAAAAAAACAAAGATTACAAATAATGTAAATGTTCTTTGTCGCTATTTGAAAACTCAGAAAATATGTCCTCATTTTAGTTTTTTAGAGCACTAACCATAATTTTGATGCAAATAAGACCCTCTCATATATGTAATTTCTAAAGGAAATACTCTAGGTATTACAGTTTTGATTACATCAAGATGACGTCAGGCGTTCCACACTTTTGTAATAAATATAGAATGTTAGCAATCTAGTTGTTCATTGGGATACTGTGGAGAGGCAGAGGCCAGGGACACGGACTCTGAAAATTGAAGGCAGGTAGGAGAGTGCAGAGGCAACAATTTGACCACACTGGGCAGGCAGGAAGGGCAGTGGCAGCACAACAGACTATGGAGGGCAGTGGAAAGGGGGCAGGGGCAACAAACCAACAATACAGGACTGGCAAGAGAGGCTGTGGCAATATAATAGACCATTGTGGGCAGAAGGAAGAGGCAGTGGTAGTACAACCATACATGCCAACAGACCTGTTTCAGCCAGGAAACGTCCAATGTTTTTAAGCTCAAATGGGCTTTATTTGATCTGTCTCCTGTCTACAATCTCCTCTTTTTCAATGTAACTCAAAGGGGAAAATCAATACCCCAGTTTTTTTTCAAAATCTCCCTCTTACCAAGTTCTAAATGTTCGCAAGTATGGTACATTGGATCATGGTAGGCAGGAGGAATTGGGGTAGGGACACGGACTCGGATAACAGAGGACAGGAGGGACATGGAGAGGTGCATCAAACTGACCCTACAGGGCAGGCATCAGGGTTTGCAGCAGCACAATACACCACACAGCGCATGTGGGACGGGAGTGCAGCACAACAATCCATAGAAAGCAATAGAGAGAGGACAGGACCATGCACATGGACAACAGTGAACAGAAGGGAAAGAGGCAATGGTAGCTAGCTGACCATAATGGACAGACAGGAGAGAAAGCTGCAGCATAACAGACCATAAAGGGCAGGAGGGACGGATCAGGGGCATTACAATGGAACAGACAAGCCAGGAGGGAGGGAATAGGGGTCTGCACATGGAAACAGAGGGCTGGGGGCAAGGGGGCAGGGCAGGAGCACCAAGATGACCATGGAGGTCAGGCAGGATGGGCACTAGAAGCAAGACACACCATGGAGAGCAACAATGAGACTATGATGGCATACACACAGACCATGGAGGGAAAGTGGGAGGGGGTCAGGGACAGCTAGCTGACCACACAGGGAAGGTGGGGGGGCCATGCCAGCACAGAAGACCATGCATGGCAAGCGGGAGGTTTAGTGGCAGCACAATGGCTATGATGGGCAAGAAGGAGGGTGCAGGGGCATGCACAAAGGACCATGGAGAATAGAAGGGAGGGTCAGGACCTGGGCACAGACAAGAGAGTTCAGGGGAAGAGGCCTCACAACAGACCACACAGGGCAGGCAGGAGGAGCAGTTGCAGCACCAGGGAGGGCAGAAGGGTGTGGCAGTAAAATGGACCATGGAGGTCAGGAGGAAGGGGATAGGGGAATGGCATGTGGACAGGCAGGGTGGAGGTGGCAGGGACAGGTTACACTCATCTGACAATGCTAGGCAGGTGGGAGGGGAGTGGCAGCTCAACAGAACACTCAGAGTAGATAGGAGTGGCAGGTCCATGGAACATGGTGGGCAAAAAAGATGGAGCAGGGGCATGCACAAAGACATCGGAGGGCAGGGGGAAGGAGAAGAGGGGCAGCAAGCTAAGCACAGAGGCTAAGCAGGAGGTCAATGATGAACCATAGAATTGGGCAATGGAGGGCAGGAGGAGTGGACTGGTACATCATGCTAAATGGAGGGCAGTGGCAGCACATCAGACCATGCATGGCAGGAGGGAGGAGGCTAGTCCATGGATTCAGACAACAGAGGATAGGGAGGAGGTGGATGGGGCAGCAAGCTAACTGTTCAGAGAAGGTGGGTATTAGGAACTTTATTGTTTTTAAAATGTGTGTCTGTGCGAACTACTTAAAATATGAACAAGTATGCAGCATAATCTCACTTTTATTCAGGAAGAAGAGGACGTTTGTGACTGTGACTCCGGGCTCACTTGGCAGAAACACCCCCTGACCCTCCACCCACATCGCAAAATGTAATGCCCGTGAAAAGGGTAAGTGGACACAGTGTTATATAGAACATAGTCATGAGAGCACGATTGAAAATGAAAACTAGATATAGTATATGGTATAAACTATGCACCAAAAAGTGTGATTATAAGATGAACCGGGGCGTGAAATATAATATGCAATACATTGTGCGCAATGACAGATTCATTGGAGAGCGCGAGATAGCACAGGCACTAGCGCGTGCTATGCGATATGCGCCTTGGAGTGTAATATGCACAGGGCAGTGTTGTGTAACCTAACTAGTCTCTAAAGTTGTAATATAAAATATGTGCTGGAGAGTGTAACATTGCATATGCACTGTGACAAAGATATGGATCCCAGATTGTAATATGTATGGCATAGCGCTGTGCGTTATAACATAGGCATCGAGGAAGGTACGTTAGATGGGGCAATATAACCCGTGCAAAGGCAAATGTGGCATGACATATTCACGGGGTGGTGTTACAGTGCACATGGGCTAGAGTGTCATAGCATACGCACTAGCTGGTGGAATACAACCCAGAGTATTGAGACACTCGGCGGGCACTGGTGGGTGTAACACAGCATTGGGCTCAGCCAGGAGCACGCTGTGACTCTCAAGTGAGGTTCGTCTCCTTTCCAGAGAGTAAAAAAAAAGTGTTACACATCCGCCGGTGGATGTGTATTTTATTAACCGTGAGGGGGGTTTCTTGCATAGTTTGGTCGAATTTTTGTCGAATCCCCTTTGAATGGCTTGGTGTGAGTGTATATTAAATGTGCCCCTCAATAGCTACCCATGTTTGTATAAATAAACAACAAGGGTGTCTACTTGGAGAGTACCCACCGGCGGGGGTGCCGGGATTAGGTACGGTAGGGCGTCAGACACGTCAGAGCTTCACTAGTGGTGTAAATACATTCCATGTGGATTCATTCTATGCATAGTCGCCTTTTAATGAATATCACGCAAATCGTCATGGTGATAGGTACATACGGTTTGTCCAGTATGTCCTAGGTGTTTCTATAAATATATATTTTTTTTAAATAATAAAAAACAAAGGCCGGCCCCGGGGGATGTGGTCCCCGGGGCCATAAGTGGCCTGAGGAGGGGAGCAACGCAGCCCCCTCCTAAAGATTTTTTTTTTTAAATAGGCCATGACCTGGGGTTTGGGGTCCCCAGGGCCGATTAAGGCCTTGGGAGGGCCACATTTATTTTTTTCAACAAAAATAATTAGGGTGCAGGCCCTGGGGGATGGGGTCCCCATTGCCAGTAAATTAGAAAAAGAAGGGGGGCCACACAGCCCTCCTTCTTAAAAAAATAAAATAAATAAAAGACCGGCATCGCGCCGGAGGCCACGCCCGCTCCTTGCAGCACTCTGCAAACGTGCCCCCTGGCCAGTTGTAAGTTGGGGAATTATTTCCCCTTCAATACTGAGGGTCCCTGAGGGCCAACTAGCCCAACAGGTATCTCCAGTATGCGCCAGGGAGCTGCGTTGCAGACAGGTGTTCTGAGGCCACGCCTCTTTTTACACCTCTATGCAACGCAGCTCTGTGGCGCTTACTGGAGGTACCTAGTGGGCTAGTTTGACCCTAGGGACCCTTAGGATTCAAGGGGACTTAATCTCTCAACTTAGAACGGCCACAGGGCGCGTTTACACAGTGGTGAAGGGAGGGGACGGGGCCTGAGGTGACGTGTGCAAACACGCCCTGTGGCGCGTTTTAAGTTGGGGAAATAATTCCCCTTCAATCCTGAGGGCCCCTGGGGGCTAACTAGCCCACCAGGTGCTTCCAGTAAGCGCCACTTAGCTGCGTTGCAGAGAGGTGGTCCAGGCCATGCCACTTTTTACACCTCACAGCAACGCAGCTCTGTGGCGCTTACTGGAGGTACCTAGTGGGCAAGTTGGAGCCTAGGGACCCTCAGGATTCAAATGAACTTAATCTCCCAACTAAAAACGGCCACAGGGTGTGTTTACACAGTGGTGAAGGGAGGGGACGGGGCCTGAGTTAACGTGTGCAAACACGCCCTGTGGCACGTTTTAAGTGGTATTTTAAATCCCCTGCCCTATTATATACTAAGGGCTTACTGAGGAGGTCATGCTGATCACAGGGGGACCCCAACGCATAGTGTTCCCTAGTGTATGTAGGTGTTTTCACTGTATTCTGAGTGCCTTTTAACATAGCACTGGCTCTAGGACTGGTTAGTCAGACTCAGTTACCACCAGTATCCATCTGAAAAAGTTGAGGGTACAGGATGATTTTGCAACAAGGCTTCTTTCTGCTCTTCTGTTTGTTCTTTCTGCATGTTATCCTTCTTCCTGCACTTTTCTTCGTCTTTGAGGACTTCTGTTGCTTCTTTCTGCATTTCTTTTTTTTCTTTTTTTCTGTGCGTTTTTTCTTCTTTCTTCACATGTCCTATCTCTGTAGGCATAGTTAGAAATTAGCATTTAAAAAACCTTTGAAATTCACTGAAAAAAACATAGGTTTCAGGCACGTTATAGTTAGGAATTAGCATTTACAAAACCTTAGAAATTCACCAAAAAAAACATAGGTTTCAGGGGCGTTATAATTAGCTGGACTTTTCACTCGTACAAAACCATTGAAATTCCCCCGTTATAGTTAGTTCAGCTAACTATAACTCGCAGGCCCGCAATGCACTGCTGATGACGTCACATATTACATCACTCATGACATGGTCAGTGACATCACTCATGACATCACTGATGACATCTCAAATGACATCACTGATGACATCATCCTTGTGATAGAGTGGCAGACCTCCTCTCCCCCTAATATAACCTTTGATACACACATTCAAAAATAGAAACTAAAATGTTCAAAACAATGGACATACCAATATCAGTTACAACAACCTATTCAGCAATTCTAAGATCCACATACACATCCACTCATTCACCAACAGTCCTATACAGTCACTCATACATGTACTTACTCATCTTATGTACTCATACACCTATACATCCTGTTACACAACACCACTCATCCATAGAGTTACTCAAACTCATAGTCACTCATGCTAATAAAGAATCAAACATCCATTTACTTGCATATACAGTTATACACACACCATCACACTTACTCCTACAGAAACTTACACATACTTAGTCTTTTAAACAACCACTTATAGAAACACATACTTATTCATACAGGAACTCTTTCAATCTCTCACTCTCACATATACTCACTTATATACACCAATAGTCACATATACTAGTTTAAAACATATGTAGTTACTCATAAAGACACTATTGAGACAGTCATTCACTAACTAACACACCCATGCACACACTCATCCACCCATACAGTCCTGCACACATGCTGTCTTCAACACATACAAACAGTGAGTCACTCATTCATTCACCTATGCACTACGTAATACCCCCACCGAACCATACAGACACTCAGACACTCATACTGATACGCAAAAAACCAACTAATAACCTATATAGACTCTCATGTAGCTACTCACCAACCGATGCAGCCACTTGTACACAAAGTGAGAGACTGATACAGATATTTACATATTTAAACATTACTCACTAAGCCATGTATTCACTAAGATACACTTAATCAGTCAGTTATACAATCAATTTTTCAAAAACAAATCATCCATTTAGACACTTATATACCCATTTATTCTTCCATCAACCTTGAGATATACATATATAAAACGTATGTAATTTTCAGAAAAACACACATTCACTGGATGATGTCATCAGTGATGTCATCAGTGATGTCATTTGAGATGTCATCAGTGATGTCATGAGTGATGTCACTGACCATGTCATGAGTGATGTAATATGTGACGTCATCAGCAGTGCATTGCGGGCGCGCGAGTTATAGTTAGCTGAACTAACTATAACGGGGGAATTTCAATGGTCTTATACGAGTGAAAAGTCCAGCTAACTATAACGCCCCTGAAACCTAAGGTTTCTTCAGTGAATATATATATATATATATATATTACCTACTGGCGGTCGCCAGTAGGTAGTTATAGTTAGGACCACGTTTCCATAGGAAAACCTCAACGTTCTATTTTGAATAACTTTGGCGCCGGTCGACGAATCCTCGTGAATTTCTCAAAATAGGTGGGGCGCTACGCTCCGCTCCTACCCTGAAAGTCTCGGGGGGATCCGTCAAGCGGGGGCTGAGATAAAAGGGGGGTCCCAAAACGCGTTTTTCCCATGCATTTTTCCATAGGACCTTTAGAACGAGCTACAGCCCGAACGGCTGAACAGAATTACTCAAAATTTGGCAGAGAGGTAGTCCCTAGGTCAAGGAAGTGCCTTTTGTAGGTTTGGTGTAAATCTGTTCAGTAGATTCTGAGAAAATAGCCTTTAAATCAATATATATATCTGAGCCCGCTTACGGTACGCTTACCGTACGCTTACGGTAAGCGTACGGCGGCGTGCGCGAGCGCGATTCTGATTGGCTGTTAGATCTTAGTAAACATTCGAATCGGCCGAAACCAGGAAGCGGCGGCCGCCATTTTGTGTATTTCACTCTGAAAAAAAAGAGTGAAAACAAGGAAAGGGGGCAATGAGGAGAGTTACAGACCCCCTAACATTTGTAAGGGGGTCAAAGAAGGACAGAAAAGTACAAAAAAAACATTTATTGATTTTAAAAAAAATCACGGGGTACGCGTACGGTAAGCTTACGGTAAGCGTACGGTAAAAAAATAAAAATAGATAAATGAAAAGCAGATTTAAGAGTTTAGAAATTAGGGAGCTCTAAAAAGAGCTGTTGTGTTTATGAAGTCATTTTTTTAGTGGTACCTACAAGTAAGTACCGATGCAGAGTCTAAGGTTCAAGAGGAAGACTCTGTTCCCTTCATCATTGAAGTGCACACCATCTCCTCTATAAATGTCTTGCATGTCATAACGCAAGTTGTTGTGGTAAATGGCACCCATACCATAGTCACGGAGGAAAGCAGAAACAGATTTGTTGACGTGCTTTCTTGCTTTGTCAATCTGTGGACAGAAATGATTGGACCAGTTCCATTTTTGCCTTTGGCATATGTTGGAAAACACAAAGGCAGTTTTAGGGAAAAGTGTAAACAGTTGTGCAAAGGTGTCCTTCATAAGCATTTCCAGACCTACCCCAGTCAAAGTGCCTAGGTCATTGCCACCACAGTGCACTATTATGAGGTCAGGGTTGGTGCCACTTTAACCCTCTCTGACCAATCCATTTAATGTCTACATTTGGCAAAGCAAGGTCTCTCACCATATCTGTTTTCTCTGCAAACTTTTCACTCCAGAAGACATAGCTGTGCCCTACAATCCACACTGTGAACATCTTCAAAGGAGAACTGGATGCACTCAGGAGGTGTCTTTCAGTAGAATGGCAATATGAAAAGAAAGACAGTTTGGAAATGGAGGCATACATATTTTTTTCAAAACAAAAAGAACTGATTGGCTGTTTCATACCATTCTAGAATAAAAACTAGGCTGTATGTGTAAATTAATAGAAGCATGTTTTGTATTGGTACAAAAAAATGTGTAACCAAAGAACAGTACTATGGATTTGCTGTAAGGTTTGAAAAGTCAAGCACTCTTGCTCTGTGGAATTGAAACATTGTGTGTCGAACTTCTGACCTAACTGCACACAGCAGTGTTCCATGAGCTGTTGCTATGGTAGCAGGCAGAAGTCAAGTTGGGGGAAGGGTACTAGGCAGAAGTCAAGTTGGGGGCAGGGTACTTTTGGAAAAGGGTTGGTTTTCAACCAATAGAAATGTGTGATTACATTAGAAAAAAAGGGGGAAGCACTGAGATTTGAAACTTACATGTATATGTGTGGAAAAATAGAGGGAAAGTTTGCCATTATCTGGTTCTGCTGAGAGGAGAGAGGTGAACACAACAGAGATCCTGGCTCTGATAATCTGCTGTTTGAGTGTCACATTTCTTTCACAACTAACTAATTTTAAAGGTGAGTTTACAGTTTGAGAGGGGATGTATGTGGTAACTTAAGAAATGAATAATAGAAATGGGAATTGTTTTTGTTGTAGTTGCGTTTATCATTTTCTGTTTTGGGAGAAATTTAAATGTGAGGAACATGTAAAATAATATGGAGTATGTTTTCACAATAAATTAAGGTGTACTGGAAAAAAAAAGAATAGTTTAAGGGTTTGAGGTTGGACTCAGTAATGCAAATACATTCAGCATCACTAAGGCTGGTTGCCCTTGCTGGAGTGTAGGCAGTCACCGAGAATACACATGGTGGTGGTCTGAAAAAACAGTTTGGACATGTGCATTTAAATAAATCAAAAAAAGTGGTTTCATAATGTGTCAGTCTGTAAAAGTGATTTTCACTTGCCCCGAAAAAAAAAGAGCAGTAAGTGTGCTTTCAAATTGGCAAAGAAATTTCGTTTTGGGACTAATGTGAAAACATGACTCTGTGTGCAGAGAGGAATTATAGGCAGAGATGTATTGCGTATTGCTCTGGTGATTTCACAGTTGCATTAGATGGAAAGGGGGAGCGAATTTTTGGGGGAAGAAGCAGACTCTTAGCACACACCCATGTGCTTGCCATGTATAATCATGCACAGTATTTACAAGCGAGTGGGGTTTTCAGGTTTCAGTCTGTAATGCAAATACATTCAGCATCACTAAGGCTGGTTGCCCTTGCTGGAGTGTAGGCAGTCACCGAGAATACACATGGTGGTGGTCTGAAAAAACAGTTTGGACATGTGCATTTAAATAAATCAAAAAAAGTGGTTTCATAATGTGTCAGTCTGTAAAAGTGATTTTCACTTGCCCCGAAAAAAAAAAGAGTAGTAAGTGTGCTTTCAAATTGGCAAAGAAATTTCGTTTTGGGACTAATGTGAAAACATGACTCTGTGTGCAGAGAGGAATTATAGGCAGAGATTTATTGCGTATTGCTCTGGTGATTTCACAGTTGCATTAGATGGAAAGGGGGAGCGAATTTTTGGGGGAAGAAGCAGACTCTTAGCACACACCCATGTGCTTGCCATGTATAATCATGCACAGTATTTACAAGCGAGTGGGGTTTTCAGGTTTCAGTCTGTAATGCAAATACATTCAGCATCACTAAGGCTGGTTGCCCTTGCTGGAGTGTAGGCAGCGACCCAGGTTACACATGGAGGTGGTCTGAAAAAGAAGTTTGGACATGTGCATTTAAGAAAATCAAAAAAAGTGGTTTCATAATGTGTCAGTCTGTAAAAGTGATTTTCACTTGCCCCGAAAAAAAAAGAGCAGTAAGTGTGCTTTCAAATTGGCAAAGAAATTTCGTTTTGGGACTAATGTGAAAACATGACTCTGTGTGCAGAGAGGAATTATAGGCAGAGATTTATTGCGTATTGCTCTGGTGATTTCACAGTTGCATTAGATGGAAAGGGGGAGCGAATTTTTGGGGGAAGAAGCAGACTCTTAGCACACACCCATGTGCTTGCCATGTATAATCATGCACAGTATTTACAAGCGAGTGGGGTTTTCAGGTTTCAGTCTGTAAAATATTTTTTGGAAAAAAATGTAAATATGTGTACTGTATTATAAAATGTTTTAAAAATATTAATACTTTTTTCTTTTTTTCCAGATAGATATAGAAAAATTTCGAAAACTAGAACCATTTTTAAAACTATTTTTTTTAAAAACAAATGAATAAATATTTTTTTGAGTGAGTATGGTAAGTCAATAATAATAATTGTAGTCTCTCAAGGACCTTGTAATGTGATAATTGATTTTTAGTGTTTTTTAAAAAAAAAAAAAAAAAGTACGCGCACCGTACGCGTACGGTAAAAAAAAAAAAAAAAAGTTTTAAAAAACATATGTAAAAAAAAGATGAAAGATAAGGTTGGCTCTTAAAAGAACCGTTGTGTTCATGCAGGGACAGAGGAAAGGAAGCATGGGAAAATTATTCAAAGCGACAAATGTGCTGATCTATTTTGTTGTTCACTAGGGAAACACTGGTCTCCCTATAGCAAATTAGATCTTGACAAAATGTGCATCGAATATCAACCTTCCGAAATCGAGGGTTGATTTCCAGAGGGCCAGCAAAAGGAGATTCTCCCCCCACAGATGAAGGGCTCACCTGACCTGCAGAAGAAGGAGTCAGCCCTGCAGATGATGGTCCAGGCTGAGCTGCTGTGGATGTACTGGCTTGTCTTTCTGAAGAGTTACCTCCAAAAAGATGACCATGTGTCCTTCTGTGTACATCCTGGAGGTGTCTCTTCATGGTGTGATTCCCAAAGGAATACTTCCTGTTAGGATTACCTCTAGAAAGTACACGCTTACACAGCTTACAAGTCACTAAGGGTGCATTTACCTTTTGCTGGCCTTCAGGAAAAGTAAAATAATCCCATACATAAGAGGGCTTTTGTTTCCTCGATCTCTGCCTCAAGACAGTGCTGCTAGTGCTAGCCTCACTCTCAGAAGAGCTCTGCTGTTCTGCCATCGTATCCCAAAGACAAACCAGCTCCTTCTCCCAAGGGATCACAAGCAGAAATGAGGGGAATGGGTGTGGTGTAGGAGAGTTCTAGAACTGAAAGTAGTTTCAACCAATCAAAAGTTGTGTTTCATGATCACATGACCTACCGTACGCTTACGGTACGCTTACGGTACGCTTAAGGCAAAAGTGCGCATGCGCGTAAAAAAGACACGCGCTTGCGCGCATGCGCATAACAGTCACTACCCGACACTTCCGCGTAACGTGCGCATGTAGCGTACACGCGTACGCGTCCCACGCGGAGGACGCGCGGCTACGCAAATTGCGTAACTATACGCAAACAGCGTAGATAAATTACGAACGTTGCGTAAACCGTACGCTTACCGTAAGCTTACGGTACGCGTACTAAAAAAAAAATAAAAAAAAAGGAAAAAATGTATTGCTAATAAATTTTACATGTTTATTTTATAAAATATATTTAAAAAAACATATTATAGAATTTTAAAAATTTAACCATAGTCTTTAAAAAAGGATAGAAAATTAAAATAAAAATATGTTTAAAAAAATAGAAGAAAAAAAACAAAATTAGCATTTAAAAAACCTTGCAAATTCACTGAAAAAACCATGGGTTTCACACACGTTATAGTTAGGACTTAGCATTTAAAAAACCTTGCAAATTCACTGAAAAAACCATGGGTTTCACACACGTTATAGTTAGGAATTAGCATTTAAAAAACCTTAGAAATTCAGTGAAAAAACCATAGGTTTCACACACGTTATAGTTAGGAATTAGCATTTAAAAAACCTTAGAAATTCAGTGAAAAAACCATAGGTTTCACACATGTTATAGTTAGCTGGACATTTTACTCGTAAAAAACCAATGAAATTCCCCCGTTATAGTTAGTTCAGCTAACTATAACTCGCGCGCCCGCAATGCACTGCTGATGACGTCACATATTACATCACTCATGACATGGTCAGTGACATCACTCATGACATCACTGATGACATCTCAAATGACATCACTGATGACCTCACTGATGACATCATCCTTGTGATAGAGTGGCAGACCTCCTCTTCCCCTAATAAAACCTTTGATACACACATTCAAAAATAGAGACTAAAATTTACAAAAGAATGGACATACCAATAACAGTTACAACAACCTCTTCAGTAATTCTAAGATCCACATACACATCCACTCATTCACCAACAGTCCAATACAGTCACTCATACATGTACTCACTTATCATATGTACTCATACACCTATACATCCTGTTACACAATGCCACTCATCCATAGAGCTACTCACACACATAGTCACTCATGCTAATAAAGAATCAAACATACATTTACTTGCATATACAGTTATACACACACCACCACACTTACTTCTACGGAAACTTACACATACTTAGTCTTTTAAACAATCACTTATAGAAATACATACTTATTCATACAGGAACTCTTTCAATCTCTCACTCTCACATATACTCACATATATAAACCAATAGTCACATATACTAGTTTTAAACATATGTAGTTACTCATAAAGACACTATTGAGACAGTCATTCACTCACTAACACACCCATACACACACACATCCACCCATGCAGTCCTGCACACATGCTCTGTTCAACACATACAAACAGTGAGTCACTCATTCATGCACCTATGCACTACGTAATACCCCCCACCAAACCATGCAGACACTCATACTGATACTCAAAAAACCAACTAATAACCTATATAGACACCCATGTAGCTACTCACCAACCCATGCAGCCACTTATACACAAAGTGAAAAAATGATACAGATATTTATATATTTAAACATTACTCACTAAGCCATGTATTCACTATGATACACTTAATCAGTCAGTTAGACAATCAATTTTTCAAAAAGAAATCATCCATTTAGACAGTAATATACCCATTTATTCTTCCATCGACCTTGAGATATACATATATAAAACATATTTAATTTTCAGAAAAACACACATTCACTGGATGATGTCATCAGTGATGTCATTTGAGATGTCATCAGTGATGTCATGAGTGATGTCACTGACCATGTCATGAGTGATGTAATATGTGACGTCATCAGCAGTGCATTGCGGGCGCGCGAGTTATAGTTAGCTGAACTAACTATAACGGGGGAATTTCATTGGTTTTTTACGAGTAAAATGTCCAGCTAACTATAACATGTGTGAAACCTATGGTTTTTTCACTGAATTTCTAAGGTTTTTTAAATGCTAATTCCTAACTATAACGTGTGTGAAACCTATGGTTTTTTCACTGAATTTCTAAGGTTTTTTAAATGCTAATTCCTAACTATAACGTGTGTGAAACCCATGGTTTTTTCAGTGAATATATATATATATATATATATATATATATATATATATATATATACATATATATATATATATCCACAGAAACCTCCTTTGTAGAGACAAAAGAAGAGCGCCGAAACCAGACTTCTGCAAACATGCGCTTTTATTCTCGAAAACTTCATCATGGCAGCATGGAAATCCTTATGCGTTTCAACTCATGTAGAGCCTTGATCACAGGTGAGCCATCTGGATAATTGAGGGCGTGACCTTCCTCGGGCCCCCTCGTGCACTATGGACATTTTAGTACACTAGGACTGCAAAGTGACGTCGCAGTCTTTGTTTAAAGGGGGCACGGTGAAAAACCTGGAAAAAAAAAATATTAATAAATACATAACTTAGCATTTAAAAAAACGTACAAATTCACTTAAAAAACCATAGGTTTCACACACGTTATAGTTAGGAATTAGCATTTAAAAAACCTTGCAAATTCACTTAAAAAACTATAAGTTTCACACATGTTATAGTTAGCTGGACATTTCCCTTGTAAAAAACCAATGAAATTCCCCCGTTATAGTTAGTGCAGGCAACTATAACTCACGCAACCGCAATCCTCTGCTGATGACGTCAGATATTACATCACTGTATTTAGACACCTCTTTACCCATGTCTTCTTCCATTAATCTTTAGCTATACATATATTACAAATATTTATTTTTCAGAAAGACACATATGTAATTAGTGATGTAATATCTGAAGTCATCAGCAGAGGATTGCGGTCGCATGAGTTATAGTTGCCTGCACTAACTATAATGGGGGAATTTCATTGGTTTTTTACGAGGGAAATGTCCAGCTAACTATAACATGTGTGAAACCTATGGTTTTTTAAGTGAATATATATATATATATATATATATATATATATATATATATATTGCGCTGTCAGGACGCAAGAAAAAGTCGCACACAGGTTTTATATATATATCCTAACACCTCGCAGTCACTCCAACTTCACAGAAAAATGAGTGCGGACCCAAGTAAGTGCAAATTCAGTTTATTTGCTAAAGTCTGCCAAATGTGTGTATATATATATGATATTTTAGGAACACTAAAATGTGCATTTTATTGTATTCATACTGTGATATATTTATTTATTTATTTATTCATTCATCTATATGTAAAAATATATTTTAATGTATATTTATTTATTTATTCATGAAGATGCATTTGAAATAATTCTGCCTTCATTCAGGTGTTTTTAAAGATATAATTATATATATGCCCAACAGTTAGCTTTGAGTCCCCATTGGGAGCCATTATGCAGTCTGTTTTCTATATGTATTACTTAGAATGCCGCAGTCTGTTCTCCATGTTCTTTGATCACGTGACACTGGGTGCTGAAAAAACATTTTAAAATGAATTCTCCCGTTATGGCATGTGTATGTCAGCAAGGCCGACGTTTCGGCCGAAACGCGTCATGACAAGCAGCAGAGAGAACTAACATAAAAAACTTTACTTTGCCACCAAGAGGAGTTTGCGTCGTTCCTGATGGAGTGATTGTTTTCAACATATATATATATATATCTTCCAGGTATATAGATGTGGAGTTAGGAATAGTAAATCTACTTCCCTATGTGCCCTTACCTTCAGATATTCTGCCCTTCATATCTTTGTACCTCGATTGTCTGAGGGGGTCATTATTTAGTAGTACAACCAGTATTTAGGAAATAACGCACCTAATGAGCACAGTTTTAATGTTTGGGCATAGCTGAGGGCTGTGCCCCCTAAAAGTATACTTCTGGCTACGGGCCTGTCGTGATTAGGCTTTGCGGTCCCCTGGTTTCAATCTTGAGTTCTCTAAATGAGGAAGACATATATTTTATTCTCAGTTCAGTATTTCTCAGTAAGCCTGTGCAAAATTGCGGAACTTTGTTTGCAAACACGTTTGCAATAAATTGCATGAAAACAGAATACAAGGACATACCTTGCACCCTAAAGTCATATAAGGTACCAGCAAGGAGGCAGGCTCGTGGAAACATTGTCTCCAATGTGACAGTTTCTGCTCCTGCAGGACATGTTCTGTGAAATTTGTGGAATTATGCCCACCACAAAATGTTTGATTTTTAACAATTAATACGATTTTTCACAGGCCTATACTTGGGCTTGTAGGTTGCCTCCTGAATTGTAAATAATCAAAGCTTTCAATGGTCCAAATGCAATTCAATTTCTGTTAAGCTGTTGGCACAAATCGATTTGACATGTAGTTTCTGTCAGTTTGAAGATTGGGTTTAAGGTGTTCATGAGTTTTAGCATCTTGACCATTATCCAGCTTGTAATGGCAGCTCAATTAATCACAGCAATTTCTGCATTGAAACATCTTGCAAGTTCAGAAACTCGTATTCACAGAGTACAGGGAATGTCTTTTCCAACAATGAAATCAAACTGAAAACCTTTCAGTCTGATTGAGGTAAACAGGTTCAATGAAAGGCAGAGTGTTAGAAAACAGCTTCCATCTGCTGTTGTTCCTCCAGTGCCTCTCTACAGCAAATATTCCTGTCCAGTATTGCCCTGTTCACAAATCAATCAATGTGGATTCCTTTGATTTCCGAATGTTCCATGTTCCATTGTCCAGCTTTGCCATGAAAGCCTAGGCTTAATTAATTAAAAGTTGTCAATTTTCATTCAAGTAAGTCTCTGAAGCCTTGAGCCTTTAGAAATGAGTGTCAGATAGAAGATTTCAAATGCATACTGTATTGCAATATTTATATTGCACTAACTACCATTATGTGGGGTGTTGAAGAACTTGCCTGCATGGATAGCATGCTATTTTCTGTATGGTGTGTGCATGGAAGGCTGTGCCCTTGTTTGGATTCTATGTGGGAAGTGTTTCCATGTTGTGCGTGATGACCACTCAGGCCTAAATATTGTGTTATGGGATCCACCACTTTTCAATATGATAAAGAGCTCTGAGAGACAGACACACAGGTTATGATTAGTAGTATGCTGGCAGACTTGATCGGTGTAATAACGCGAGGGAGACTTGTTAAGGTAAGCTCAGGAGAGAGACTTTATTCTGCAACCCCATCCATCGTAGAGGCGGGTCAACTGACAATCCCAGAACTCTACAAACACCAGGTTCCACACTAGAATGTGGAACGTGGAACCAGGCCACATCACACTTCTTCCCCTTTAAATTTGAAACACATTTCAGCAAGAAACTCAAACCCAACCCTTCTTTTGCTTAAAATAAAGCAAAAGGAGAGAGAAACCAGGGAGAAAATGAAAAACAAGAATGAAAACAAACAGCATATCAGTAATTCACAGTAGATACACAATTAACTTCTCACAAAATCAATAAGATAACTCGGGCTTCTGCAGACTCTAACGCTCTTACGTGAAGGCTCATGCTCCAAACGAGAAGAGACGCCAGCAGAAGACTCTGATTCACAAGCACTGTCATTGCTTGGCCGAACATGAACTACAGGACTGTGATTCCAGATCCGACCATCTTTGGTTTTGACAGCGTTCTTGAACAATTTCATCACACTCTTTTCACAAGTGAATTTGGACCAGTTTTGACAGCCTACTGGAGCCTTGACATTGACTTTGTCACCAACTTTGAACTTAATTACCTTACCAGACCTGCATGTGTCAAGATAGATCTTCCTTTATTGTTTTATGGCTAATTCCTTTACCCTCCATTCACCAATACCATTGTCCTTGAGACCTTTATCCAGAATCATCCACCCTGGACACATGATGGTATTTGGAGATCTTCTTTTGAATAACTCAAAAGGTGTCTTCCCAGTCGAAGAGTGAGGTGTAAATCTGTAAGCTGAAATGCGACTTTGTAACTCATCCCTCCAATTTAAACAGTTGACTCTCGCCAGTTGTATGCTTTCTTTCAACCTCTCAATGGCGCCATTAGTCTTGGGATGATAAAGGGAGATTTCCCTGTGTTCAATTCCACACTTTTCCAAGTATTCACGTAAACAAAATTGTGGCCCATTGTCAGATAGTATGGAGCAAGGAAAGCTTTCACGTTCGTAGATAGAATCCAAAAACATAATTACACACTGTGTCGTGATGTCTCGCACAAAACTCACTTCAATCTACGAGAGTACAAATCCAACAAGACAATCAAATAGGGAGTTTGGTGTTCACCATGAAGAGGACCAACAATGTCAATGGCTACTTCATCCCAAGGACACATGGGTTACCTCCTATAAACCATGGGTGGTTGTCTGGGCTTGAGAATTTTGGCCCTCAAAGAGCAAGGAACACAATCATGCACCACCCGTTCCACCATGAGATCCAAACCTGGCCACCAAAAATCTTGTCTAATACGTTCTTTGGTTTAGGAAATTCCCATGTGTCCTTAGTGTGCCATCTAAATAATGACGTTCCTTAAACTCTCCGGAGGAACAAGCCTTGTGCTTCTACTTAAAATGCTGTCAATGATGGCTAACTCATTACACACTAACGACCAAGGTTTCTCAAGCCTGTTTCCCTTATCTTGTGACAACAATTCTTTCACTCTCAACATTTCTGGATCTTTCTTCAGTTCTTCTTTCCACTTATCCTCTTTAATTGCACCTAAGGTGATATCACACACACTTATATCAAACTCATCCTCCAGTCCTTCCTCACAACACAGATCAGTAGAGTCACAGTATCCACAAGACGCAAGAGGCAGTCAGCAGAAACATTGGAAGTCGCAGGAATATATTCAAAAAAACAAAATGAAACTCCTGCAAAGAGATAACCCACCTCCTGATCCTAGAGGAAATTGAGTCAAGACCCTTTCTTTCAAACATTTCTTTAAGAGGTTTGTGATCCTACCTGACAATAAAGGAGATACCCCAAACAAATTTCTTACATTTGTTAAGCGCCCAAAAAATGGCAAGAGCCTCTTTTTCAATGACTGAGTAGTGGAGCTCAGCACCCTTCAGACATCTCGAAGCACACGCAACCAACTGCTCATGACCATTTCTCGACTGAACCAGTAAAGCACCCAGTCCTTTTTTGCTCGCATCAGTTATGATGTATGTCACATCACCTGGTTTGTAAGCCTGTAAATCAGGGGCACTCTTGAGATCCATCTTGACTCCTGAGAATTCTTCCTTTCACACCTCATCCCACACAAACTCTGTCTTCTTGCACAGCAAACTTCTGAGGTGACACATTTTATCCGCAAAATTTCTAATACATTTCTTTAAAACTCAGCCATGCCCAAGAAGGAGGAGAGCTCCTCCTTCAAACACGGCTCTTTCAAAAACTCTTTTTTGGGCCTGACGCCACTCCCAGATATGTGGTGTCCAAGATAATCAACTTCAGTTACTCCAAATCTACACTTGTCGCGACGTAAAGTCAAACCAGCTTTAAGTAATCTCTCTAGCACCTTCACTACTCTGCAATCATGTTCTTCAATGGATTTATTATATATCAACACATCATCCTGGTAACATCTGACACCGGGGACGGCCTTGACCTCATCATTCATGATCCTTTGAAAGAAAGAAGCGGCTGACACTAATCTGAAGGGCATCCTTAAGAACTTAAATGCCCCCATAGGAGTTATGAACGCAATCAGCTCCTGTGAGTTCTTATTGAGGGGCACCTGGTGATATGCTGATGCTAAGTCTAGAGTACTGAAATAACAAGCACCTTCCAAGGTCGAAACCATTTTGTCAATATTAGGGAGCGGAAACTTGTCCACAACAACCTCCTCGTTAAGAGCACGAAGATCCACACATAGACAAATCTCATTGTTGCTTTTCCTCGCCACAACTATGGGAGTCAACCACTCCGTTGCCTCCACAGGCTCTATCACACCTGTAACAAGTAACCTATCAATCTCTGTTTGCACACTCAGGGGGATTCTCCTCACCTTGGCTTCAATAGGCTTGGCACGAGCTTCAGTTTAATTTGGTGATTATATCCTTTTAAACAACCCAATGAGTCTTTAAACAAACCCTCAAACTTCTTTACAAACTTGTTGTCAACCTTCTCAACTGACTGCACTTGGATTGAGGATGATACCCAGGTGCGCTTGGTGAGTCCAACTCAGCAAATTGTCCCCTTTCTCTACCACAAAAATCTTTGCATCTGTACACCTCCCATTGCACTCCACACAACTCTGAAAATATCCTAACATTTTTATGGGAGTCCCACCATAGCCATAGCCTGTTGGCCTTACATTGGATTTCATTAATTTGAATTTACATGAAAAATTCCTCTCAAAGGCTTCCTCAGAAATAAACGTGAGGTAAGAGCATGAGTCGAATTTCGTTTTCATCTTAACATCTCCCACCTTGACCTACTCAGAGGGCAGGGCATTCTCTTGCATTTGCTTTGTGACCAAATTTGCCACAGCGATAGCAAGTTCCTGAAACACCATTACACCTTTCTTTTCATGAAATGTACTTGCAGCCTTATTTCCTTCCTCTCCACCCTTGTTATTAGCAGTGTCTTACTTATGTACCACATGACACACAACCTCGTCCACTTTCTCAGCAGGAGTAGGAGGTTTTCCCACTTTGCTCAACTCACTTACACATTTAAGCATGTGTTCCACACGTTTAGCAATAATCATTACTTCGTTCAAAGGCGGTTCATCCTTTAGCCAAAGCTCTTCCCTTATTTTATCACTGTTGCATCTTAAAACAAATTGATCACGTATTCTCTCTTCCACAAGCTCGCCAAATTTGCAACTTGAAGCTAACTTTCTGAGAGCGGTCACAAATTCCTCCACTGTTTCCTCTTTCCCTCTTAATCCAAAGTAATATCGCTCCATAATGGTGCTTACCTTAGGCAGATAATGTATATCTAATTGCTTGATACATATCTCATATTCATTTACCCCCTTTGAACTGCAGGACTCAATTGTGGCAAGTTGTCTAACACCTCTTGCCCCTCGCCACCTAAACAGTGAAGTAATAGTGCTTGTTTCTGCTCCGCACTCAAATTAGTACCACAGACTCTTGCATAATTTCCTTCCATTTTTGCATCTTCACCGGTGGGTTCCCCAGGATGTGACAGAAAAAAGGGGGGTGGAGTTACATTTTGCATCTTATCTACTCTTCAACGTTAACCTTTGAACAAAAGACTTATTTAAATTAAAATAACAAACAATACTTTCCCTTTTTTGTGTAGCACTTGAAATTATAAAAACATTAAGTGAATTTTACGTCCCAGTAGGGAGATTCCTACTATGTCTTTTACACAAAGTCTACCAATCTCTTTAAATGTTCACAAGAGAGGTGTGCTTGTCACTGTGATGACAACCCTGATTTGTCAATAAAGAAATGCAGGTATAACCATAAAACACAGTACTAAGAGGTGTGCTTGTCACCGTGATGACAAGCCTGATGTATCAATAAAGAACAAAGTTCCAAACCTCTTTAGAAGATGTAACGAAAAACAGCCGATAAACCAGGAGCCTCAAAATGGCCACCAACGTCCTCATGCAAACATTTGGCCCTCTTTCTATGCGTGGTTGGGCTTGTTTTCCAGTGCAGCAGAAGATCAGCCTTTGGTCCTGTTTCTGAAGGCAGTAGAGCTCAGGCTACATGTGCGTAATCCAAAGTGAATCGCAGACAGGCCTTGCATTCCAAGGGACAGCGCTTCGCCTCAACTGAACCCGCCGAGACCTCCAGGCACAGAAATGTAAACAGACCGCTCCGCGCAGCGTCCGTTGTCCTCCAACGACAAAGGAAAATGTCTCCTCCTTTCCTCTTTGTTGGACCTTGCTCCTTTCGTCATCCGCTCAACATGAGCCTGTGCTGCACATACACTTTTCCTTTCGATGTTGGGGTGCCTCAGCCGTCTTGCCCACACAATCGTCACCAGTGTAATAAAGCCAGGGAGACTTGTTACTGTAAGCTCAGGAGAGAGACTTTATTCTGCAACCCCATCCATCATAGAGGCGGGTCAACTGACAATCCCAGAACTCTACAAACACCAGGTTCCACACTAGAATGTGGAACGTGGAACCAGCCCACATCACAATCGGCTCTGCAGGTTGCTTTAGGGTATTCTTGCATGTTAGTCTAACATGATGGTTACCACATAGGTTTGTCTGTTGTTTGGTTTTATGGGCCCACTCGGACAAGGACAAGAGGGGAGGGGATCAGATATCTGCCTGAACAGAGTGCATTGTGATCATCCTTTTTGTGAATGTCATTAGATGATGTTAACTTACTAGCTGCTGAGTTTTCTCTATCCCCCGTGCTGAGCTGGGGGTCCTCGCAGTTAAGCCATCAAAACAACTTTCCACAAAAGGCACACAGGCCAAATTAGTGTTTTTCCCGCATGCTAGGGACATATTAGGGACACTAAAGATACACATGGTCTGTGAAATCTGGTAAAAGGGACAGAGAAAATAGCCAAAATATAACAACATTTTATCTTTTCAGAAAGATTTGGAAAGGTCCTGTGCAAGAAAACACTTAGAATAGCATCACCAAAAGTTTTGCTGTACTAAAATCACAATCATCCCAGCTTTTCGGAACAAGCAAAGTTGCAAACAAAGTCATTTTTTACCACAACTTTCATTGTTTAAGTGGTAGTTGATTTTCTTCTATTTTTTGTGGTTTCTACCTACTTGCAGTTTGTGGTGGAACAAGTGTGAAACCTATTGACGACCAAAGAAAGCTATATGCTTCTGAAAAATAGACAAATGTTCAAATTCAGCAAGGGCCGTTTCTGTAGATTGATCATGGTTATTCCAAAGATACTAATCATTGCAATGACATAAAAACAGAAAGAAGTAGAAAATAAAATAGGTGACAGCAGTTTTATTTGTCGTTTTTGCCTCGATGATGACTTCCAAAAGTTATATACCATTATGTTTGACAGACGCTTCTGATTGCACAGATACATACTATTTATTAATTTCGAAAAACACATGCTACGCAGAGCCAACAACTGAGTTGCACTCAATTACATTTGATTGTGTACTGACCATGCTCAAGTCATACTGTAAAATCAAGGAAAAATGGGCATGAAGGAAACCTATGTGCCCAAGTTACTGAGGTCCTCATTTATGAGTAACTGGCATAGGACAGAGTCACAAGTTTTCTTGCTGCACTACCCTACACCAATGGGAAAGGACAGGAATTTCTATTTATGAAATACGATCATTCTTGTCTTTCCCCTATGCTGATGCACAATTTGCTGCCTGGCAAGGGTGCCTCCATTGCAGGCAGGATTGTTTTTGTGCCGGAAGTGGCACATTCCTGCACATAAACAATCCAGAGAGATATTTTTCTCTTTCTGTGTGTGCTGAATGATGCAGCACACATTAAAAGAGGAAATAATGATGAGAAATAAAAATATTTCTCCTCATTACGCCTGCTCTGAGGAGGTGCAAGGTCTTGGCGCTGCCCCAGGTTTACGTGATTAAATAAATCTAGGGCAGCATAAAAATCCATGGGTGTTGAATGAGAAAACCCATCGCAACGCCTCCTTGGCACGGAGTAAAGCAAGACAGCGACTTGCGCTGCTTTCTCTTACTCCATATCTATGAGGTCATACAAATCCAACCAGAGAGGCTTTGTGTTGCCTCATTGATATGATTGAAAGGCTTTTGCCACGGGAGTGTCAAAAGAAGCGATGCTCCGGCAGTGCAAGCCTCTCATAATTAAGCCACTGCGTTTAGGAATAATGGTTATTTGTACACTTCTGAAGTTACCCAATCTCCTGTATGATTCCGAGGGCATTTTAGAAAAAGTGTTCATTCTTGCACTCTTGTTTGGATTTGGATGTCAAAAATGGAATATCAAATGATGATAATGAATGTTCCACTAATCTTTATTCCCACACTTCACCCACAAAAATTGTACACCACTAGCATTGCCCATGACAGGAAAGGCCACTAAGAGATACCTATTAAACACAGACATTTCTAACAAGCATTTGCAATGCAAATAGGTCTCGCATTTGTGAGTTAGAGCTATTGACATTGTAAATGGCAATGTTTTTTACCTACACGTTTTATTTTTGGAGTGAATGTATACAGTGTGCAAAATCCCTTGGAAAGGTCCTGCACTTCGTACTAAATATATTGAAAAAGTTGCAAAGTGTGGATTGTGACAACAATTGCTTGGCACCTACCTCATGGGTGAAGTGTCGCCACACATGCACACCGTGGTGCTTTACTAATGCATAACTCATTAATAAAATTAGTGCCTACAGACTAACCATCGCGATCGGAGCATGTGAATCCGAATCCCAGCTTCTCTTTCATTTTCTAGACTATTTGACTCACTCTCCTGCGTCTTGGTTATCCCCCAAACACTGGGAGGCAATGAAGTTTGCCAAGGGGGTAGGGGACAGGGGGTTTCGGGGGTACATAAAAATGTATTCATTGCCTAGTTGTCAAAGGTCGCCCGGTGCTATTAGATAAAAGTGTGCAGATTTCATTAAGCTATTAAGAGTACTTTATTCGCATCTATGAGAAAATCGACATTAACTAAACAAAATGCCAGAATGCGTGTCAGTTTTCACAGTGTTTTAGACAGTACTGGTTGCTTAGTTTCATTGCATTAATTTTTGTATTTACTCTTTTACACAGCATCCAATGTAGGTTACCTAACCCCAAAGCCCCGAGTTGTTAGATGACCCATAGCAGGGAGTGTTTTACAGTTGAGCAAATGTGTCCAAATTTAATTTTGGTAGTGCCATGGGATGATCAGCCAATGAGGTACTCGACGAGCTGGTATTTAACTACACGTTCAAAATGTACGGTATTGTGGCTGTTGTTTGTACACAACCACCTCTCTGAATGTGTTTATTAACAGAGCTTCATCTACCAGACAGTGCTCACAGAGGGGCGACTAAAGCACAGAACAAAATGTATTCATTTATCCTGAGTGTGAAGGCATCTGGAAGGCTTAGGTGCCCGCCCGGAGAGGCTAGGGATCCCAGTGCTTGTACAGACTCTGCCGTGCTCCTCTGCACCAGCAGGGCACAGCTCAGAATCTGTTGCTTCTGCTAAGAATAGATGAGAGGGATGAGGTTGGGGCAGGCGCGAGTTGCTGGCAGATTTCCAGGTTATTGAAAGTGATGTCTGCACCAGTCCATTTCTTTACCATCTAAAGGGCTCATTGTCATGTATACATTCATCTCTCTTTGTTAGAGGTGCGCGTTCTTATATATTAATTAACAGGTAGAGCCAGCCGGAGACGAGCCAAGCGTATACGAGCCAGTGGGCAAGCCGTGAAAATTATCGGCATGTTAATCATACAGTAAACATGTTGTAAATGTGCGATAATGTCTCTTCAGAATTCAAAAAAGTGCATTTCTTTAGCGCGTCATCTCAGTACACAAGATTATAGCACTGAATTGAGAGGAAGTTATTAAAAGTGCTCATTTTAAGCATGAGTTAAAACACTGCCACTCCTCCCGCCCGACAACAATGCCATTTGTGAACTAAGAGGTGTCAGTTGCCATGCATACCCCGAATATTGCCTAGAGTATTATTATATTTTGAGTAACATTAAAATCTAGTTCATGAAACATGAGAAGTTTTTGTACAGCACGCATCTTGAACTCGCATATTTCAAGGTGGCAATAATAAAGATGAAAACGGAAGTGCCGGCAGGCAAGAAAACATGAACGGGAGTGGGAGGGGGGGTGTAGGAGGGTGAGAATGTTTCAGACTGAGGGAGGGGGCGGTGGGGTGGGGAGACAGGGAAGAAAATAGTGTTCGGAGTAAAGGGGCCAATAGCCGTGAAAGGATACAAATGATGAATGAGGAGGCACTAACAAGCCTCAATCCAATCGGAAGGCAGCATTTAAGACAAAAGCCAATGGGCAGAGAGTGGGCAGAGCTTCCACGAAGCTTCCACACTACAGTATATACTGCATGCCTCACAAAGCGATGGCAGAGCATTCGTGCTGCAACGCTAGGCAAGACCTAAAAACTGGGCACCCAGTGGAGTTGAGGACTGTGTGAATTGCGTGGATTCCACATTTCTTTCTTGCCCAGAATGGCCTGGAAACTCAAACTGTGGCTAAAAGCATGCATTTTCCTAACCTTTTTGTGAGAGAATGTTACAGAATCTGTGAGGTTCCACAAAATTCCTACCCTCCAGTGTTCCCACACTTTGCCAGATAAAAATGATACCTCTATGACAAGGTAGGTTGCACCACCCCTTCTTTTCTTTATTGTCTCTGGTGTCAAGTCTGCTTTTTGCCCACCATTGTTAACACACTCAATGTGTCCTGCAAGGGGCGCAGACAGAAGGTTGGAGCCAGTTTCGGGTGAGGCAACACCCAATGCTATGATGGGTCACCCCTTCTTTATTTCCTTTGGTGACTAGTGTGCTTTTTACCCCCAAGGATTAGATTGGGGTAATTCCTTGTAATCTTGCCTTCGATGCAGGGCAAAAAGACTGCTGGGGCCATTTTGGGGTAGGCGTATGCCCAATGCCAGTGTGGGTGGCCTCACCCCTTCTTTTTTGTTTTATTATCCCAAGGATCCAGTTGGCCTTATGCCCTTCTGTGTGGGTGATTCACTCTCCAGGAGGACAGAAAGACTGTTTTTTTTCTGGGAGGAGCACTTGCCTAAGTCTGGGGGCTGCTCCCCTGTGCCTAGTAGGTGGATCCCTGCTTGAGGGTCGTGGTACTTCAGTGATCTCCATGCAGGCATCTACTAGGTATGGGATACCACTGGAAATGGAGCATTTTCCCTTTTCCAGCACTACTTCTCCCACACTGTTCAGTGCTCAAGTGGCAAAGTTATACCCCTGAGCACTTGCGAAAGCAAAACCCTAATGGTGCTGACTGCTTTAAATTACATGAAGGAAGCTATTCCCTATGTGAGGGTACTCTAGTGGCCAGTAAGAATGGCTTTCATTGTGCTGCCCTCTACCTCACAGTAAAAGATTTCTGCCTGGATCACAATGCCCACAACCCTCTCCAAAAGTAAAGCCATATTCTTGGCTTACAGTATCCATCCTTTGAGACGCCAATAAAATCACACAACCAGTCTTTAAGTGTCCCTCCCTTTAGCCATAATAAAGCCCTTTGTCTGGCTTCCAGTATCCCTCCCTCCAGATCCCAACAGAAGCACAGTGCCACTATTAAACAATGCTTTTTCATCTGGTATATTTCCTGGTATTTGGAAGCAAGCATCTGTCCTTCCACTTTTGAAGAAGCAGAATCTGGATCCAAAGGCCCCAATAACTACAGGCCAATTTAGCAGCTCCCCTTTCCTGCCAAAATTTTGGAAAAGGAGATGAACACCCAACTCAGTGCATTTCTTCATCGCAATAACTCGCTGGACCCATCACAATATGGGTTCAGGGCAGATCACAGCACTGAGTTGGCTCTGTTGAAATCCACCGAGGAAATCAGAGAGGCCGTTGACGGAGGAGGTAGTGCAGTTTTAATTTTATTAGACCTGTCCGCGGCCTTTGACACTGTCCATCATAAGTTATTGATGGACCGGCTGTTTGAGATTGGTATCAAAGGCCTAGCTTGGAAACGTTTACAATCTTTCCTAGCTGATAGATCTCAAACTGTGGAGCTGGACGGCTATTCTTCTAGACCATTTACACTCCCATGCGGGGTGCCACAGGGCTCCTCTCTTAGCCCAACTCTCTTTAACATATATGTTGCACCACTGGCAGGAGTTATCAGATCTTTTGGCTTTCAGCTCACCTCATACGCTGACGACACACAAATAGTGCTGTCACTGACCAAGGGAGATGAGAAAGAAACTGGGGACCGGTTCTATGAATGCATGAGTGCTATTTCTTGCTGAAAGTCCTCCAATTGCTTAAAGCTCAATTCCAACAAGACTGAGGTCTAAAGGTTTGGGATTAATCCTCTGGTATGGACACCGGATTGGTGGCCGGAAGACCTGGGATCTTGCCCCGTACCCACTAGGAAGGCCAAAAACCTTGGGGTGTTAGTTGATAACACACTCACCATGGGCGATCAAGTAAGCTTAGTGACCTCAGCTTGCTTTATGATTCTTAGAATCATTAGGAAAATTAAGACCTTTTTGACCGAAAGCAATCTCAAGACAGTAGTCATGGCCCTCATAACATCGCGTTTGGACTATTGTAACAGCCTTTATTTGAAATAAAGAAGGTGTTCTTTTATTTTGTGACTTCCACCAAAACGCGTCGACGCATGATCTAGAAGGCAGACTAGAGATTGTGGGGACATCTGTTTTCTGAACAATTAAGTATTTGAACATATGTCAAGGAGAACAGTTGATCCGGATCTTTTGTCTTCCTCTTTTAGCCGATAAGAAAGTACCTTTCTTACATGTTCTCCCCATTTTGCATATTGTCTATAGAATTAATATTAGGCTGTTTAACGTTTTTAACTTGTAATTTTTATCTTTGCAAATGTTTGTGATTATCTATTGTTACCGTGATGATACATTTTTGTCATATTGAAATAAATATTTGTAATTTATGAGAACAATTTATGGTGTCCAGGTTCAGGTGTCTTGTTCTGGTGACTGAATGGTTTCGTTGTGAGCTATTGTGTAATTTTGCAGACGTGCCGAAAGGGGGAAAACTTGTTTTTGACTATTGTCTATTTGGTGCCCTACCCCCTTTGTGGTATAGGGCCGCTCTCCTCTATTGTGTGAAGCTATTCCAAACAGACAATCAACCCTGTTATCCAGGTATGCACACCACCTCTGAAACTCAGGCTTATTATTTATTCATCTGCTAGAATTAACATAGCGCTTAGAGATATCACAGTGAGGGTGTAACGGCTATGAATTATGTTGTAATGATTTCCCCCAGTTTTCAATGTTATTGAAAAGCTTAGCTGCTTTTTATTATCTTCTGTGTGGTTACCGATATTAAGTGCACTAGATGCCAGCATTCTAAAATAACAATCTTAAAATAAATATGTTGAAATACATGTTCCATTTCTAGTGATCTTGAGTGTGTAAATCATTAATAAACACATGTTTGGATTACCACTGCTCCCTGTTATTAACCCAAAGGCATTGGCACCACCTCATTTATATGTTGGCTGGGATTCTGTAGCACTAAAATTACCTGTCTTTCACATTCAGTGCTGGTGAATTGGAATAAGTACACTCGTGCCACCCAGAGCTGAGCCAGAGACTCAGTTTATGCAACAAGTCAGCCAATCCCCCTCTACTGTGAAGTCCGACAGGCAGATGACCTTCCCCTTTGTTAGGTCTCGCCTGACCCAGCGCATGCGCTGGTCTGGCAAGACTTATTGAGAGGGCTCCAAAAAGTGCTACCAGGCCAGCCTAGAGCCACAGTGCATGAGCGCGGGCGCGCGCGCCGCGTTTGACCGTGATTACTTTCACTTTCGTGGCCGCACGGCCTCTTTGAAGTTTAATCGCGATCGCGATCACTTTCGCGGTTGCAGGGCTTGTCTTCTACTTGCTAATAGTCACTCTCCTTTTCTTTCATCCATCCTCAATTCCCCCTTATACCCGGCTCCCGTTTCTTACTCCCTCTTTCTATCTTACCTCCAGCTCATGTTGTTTTCTTCTTTCTGCTTCCCGTTCTCTGTCTACACCAAATTTACGACTTTCACCTCCATATCTCCTTCCTGCCTCTATTCTCCCATCGCTTGTTAATACTGGCCTGGGAAGGGAGGGGCATTTTTGTTCTCCTTACATAGGGCCCAGAGCACGCTTGTGACGTCACTGAGAGCACAGGCCCTGGTAGCAACACCTGAGCGAATACACCATTCACTGCTGCTTCTCCCTTGTCATAGACGTCACCCTGATCAAGGATCCTACGTTCAGCCGAGGTTAGAGACAGTGTGAAACCCTGCCCTCCCTCCCACCTGCTCTGCGGGTAGGCTCCCTCCAGATGCCTCCACGTGCACTCTACCTAAACACCTCCTCAGAGCAGCCCCTTCCCAGGCACAGTCTTTTGAGCTGGCTGCTCTTGACCAGCAGAAATGATCCGAATTATTACAGCTAATTTCGTGGTCCACCGGTAATCTGTTAGGATTATCTGCAGGGAGAAGGCCGGGATTAGTAGGCCCACCTCGGCTTTCGATGTTTTACTGTCACTTTCTGCCCCGCCCCCTCCTCTTCTTTATTTTCACACCCTATTCATTCAATCCCCGCCCGATCCATCACTCCCCTTGTTTCGGTTCTATTCCTAACTCCCCCTCTAGCGGGCGGCTCATTTTATTGCTCTTCTTCATCACCCTTATCTTCTGATTCTCCTACCTGTCACTTGATGGCCGGTTCACAGAAACATGTAGGAGTACGTGACGTAACACTGCAGGAGTAATACTTTACTTACTCCAAAATGGCTTCGTGACAAGGCTGCTTAATCGTGTGTTTCATTCATCTTTTCTCTTTTATTTGCCCTCGCACATTTCTATGCTCAGCACATCCCTCCTCACCTCTCCTACCCGTTCAATCCACCCTTCTCTCCTCTTCCCATCCATCCATTCACCCATCCATCCGCATTGCCAGAGAGGTCTGGCCATCAAGCCCCCAGCAGCTACTTTGAACTCAGTGCATGCCTCGTTTACTAAAGTCTGGGTTATAAGCAGATTTTTAGCTGCTATCTGTGTTAGGCACGAGGCTGTCAGATCAGAGGAACAGCTATAAATTGTGCAGCAGGTGCAATGGCACCAAGACCCAGAGACCTGAGGGGCCCAGGCCCACCGAATTCCTATTATTGTAGTATAATTCTTTCCGAATAGCTTGGGGGTGTGGGAGGAGGTACTAACTCTTTGCTGGCACTAGAGTCCATGGTGCCCAGTTGGCATTAGAGTCTATGGCGCCAGGCCTACTGCACCGTCTCAGGTTAAGCCAAAAGTTAACTGGTGGTGGCGGCTAAACTGTATAAGAAATGTGGCTCATGTCCTTTTCAGTAATCCAGTGGAGAGAGATCTCCTCCCTGCCCTGCTTTCTGAGTCTTTGGTGGGGTCTGCCCCACGAAGTGTTCTTCAGATGCGTCCAAGTTGTGCATTTTGAAGCTCACATTCTGAAGCAATTTATTATTAAGTCTTATGTTTCAAAGGTAATGACGGCGCACTCAAGAGAGGCCAACATTTTAGGTTATGTAGGGTGAGTTAGGGTGGATTAAGGGGTATTCCCCAAGGATATTTTGAAAACAAATTGTGTAGATGTTAAAATGCAGCATACATTTTTTCAGAGAAATGGGCTAAAAAGTCCCAGATTGGATTGCTTCTCCATAGTAGCAGATAGTGAAGCGTCCATGGTATTTCAATCATGTGCCCAGTCTTGGAAACAGCCTCAAAAATTCTAGCGCAGCCACATGTGCCGTTTCCCCACAAGTCGACCCACGCTTGCCTTAACCACGACATTATAAGTGTTTAGCCACGCAACAGTTGATGTGGTTGCACCAAGGATATTGTGATGCATAACTAAATACTTAGAAGGTCCCAAAAGCGAGACCTATTGGCTATGCCAATGCTTGTTTTTAATATCTCCCCAAGACTCCAGGCCGCTTCCATCAGCCACTTTGTACTTAAGTAGCAAATGTTTGCTCTCTTCAATCAAATGTAAACACTGTTTTGGGTTCAGTAAACCATCTCCCAGTCAAGCTTCCATATCGTAGAACCCAACCCAACAAAACACTTCTCCCTCTTATTTTCTCAAGTAGCTGACATTTGTACTTACAAAGCCCCTGGTTACCACTGTGCTAGTGTTCCCATTTGTGTGCAAAACTCCTAAATGAACATAAACATAGAGTACTGAAACTGCCAGAAATGGGACTGCAAATCAAGTACAAATTGCCCCTCACAAGGTTGTTTGCCCTCACGATTTGTGACAGGTACAATCTACTGCAAATCGAGTGGACAAATAGAACAAAGTTCCAATTTTCAGACATCGCACCAGAAAGAAACACAAATGCAATTTGCACACTATCCTTCAGGCCTCCAACTCAGAACTCAGCTTGCACACTTGCTTCTTAGCACATCCTAAACTAAGTGCACTTGGCGACAGCACTATCACACTTCTACTTCTGATTGGATGGTAGCAGTAATTAGGGTTATAGTCTGCATGCAAAACAAGTCTACATGTCCTAAGCTTCCTTGAAAGAGTCCCAGAAAGCCTTGTTGTATTTGATGTGGGCTGAGGGCATACCCTTAATAGATGTTGTTGCATGAAATAGCATATTTTATTATTCACTCATTTGCATAAAATCTTTATTAAGGCACCAACAGTGGCTCCTACACCCAGTCCTATAATCAAGGCTTTAGTTTTCTGCATGGTTTCTGAAGTTTGTCAATATATTAATGATCTCAAACCTCCTTAATACACCATAAAGAATCCAGCTGTGCAATGGAGATACATCCTAGTGTGATGTAGCAAGAGCATGTTTTGAAATAATGAAGTCCTTCCTGTCTCAGCTAAGATGTCACAGAGGTCAGCATTTCTGTTGCACTTGAAGTGCATCCACGTTAGAGAGATATTACCAGAATAGAACGACTGCATCTCTGTGGTCCAAGAAACGAAAGAGACAGGAGTCACCATCGCTTTAGGGGACTTCCAAACACCAGCAGGCCCCATCCATACTCAATATCTGTAAAGGATTACTGATTTTCTTTGGTGCTTGCCGTTGGAGGTCATTTCCTTAATTTAATGCAAATATATTGCATGGGAGCATGCCGGCACAAATGCAAGCAACGTGGGGGCTGCAAATGTCTTCTAATATTATAACCTATTGGAATCTTGCTGGGTAAGAAATGAACGTCCATCAGTGAAAACCTCAGCAGTTTGTCGACTTTGAGCTGACACAAGCGAGTCATATTTCTTACTTGATACCTGCCAAGAAACGCGATAATTTCTTGCAGATATAAATAGAAATAGAGGTGAGAGAGGAAATAAATAATTTTTGCAGGTGTAATCGGAACTAGAAGGCGAGAAAGTAAACTGTTTGTTGATATTTTTTTTGGTTTATTGGCATTTCTAATTTTGTTCACATTTCTAGACTTGTAAACTTTGTAGCAACTTTACATGTAAAGCATGACATTTCCAAATAGCTGCACTATATGTATTTTGGATATCTTTAGGCATCAAAAGTTAGTTTGAAGAGGATTATGCAGTTAAACATAACCAACATTATTGCAGATTTTACGAAAATAACCAAAGCAGCCAGCGTCTCCCCAGCATGTTGTGTCAGATAACGCTATACGCTATTTAATTTACAGTAGTTGGATAGAGCCCATCCGGCCGGTCATATCTGAGCTGGGAAGCATGTGAGAGACAGTCAACAGGCATCCATGTTATAAATTATGCAAGAGACCTGCGAGTGTACAACCCAGGAGTCTGACTCATACAACGCATTCTGAATATCACTATTACACTTGGGTTTGAAACAGTCAGGTGTGCAAATTGTACACCATTATGAACGCAATCAATCAATCAATCACGCATTTGTTAAGCGCTACTACTCACCCGTGAGGGTCTCAAGGTGCTGGGGGAGGGGGGTTTCACAGGTTCCAGTGCATCAAGGAGGGGGTCTGACAAAGAGCCAGGTTTTGAGGTTTCTTGTGAAGATGGGGAGAGATGTTGTCTGTCTTTCTTGTGGTGGAGAGGGAGGGCGTTCCAGGCTCTGGACGCGAGAAAGGAGAAGGAATGAATGTGTGGGGATGAGCTACCGAGGGTGGTACACAGGGGCCCAGGGTTTTGCAGTAACCTGGACTTCCCACTAGAATCTTTGGGGAGGGGGCATGAACTCAAGGGCTAAAGGTACCACGGAAGCGCTGTACATCTGGGATGGTAGAAAGGCCCTAACTGAGTGTATGTCGACATTGCCCATGATCGCTTAATTGGCATCTGGGTCGGCTTCATTCAGCTGGTCTTGCTCTAAGATACTGGGATTCGTCTCCTCTGTGGGGCTCTCCCATACCACCAGCACCTCTGCCCACATTCCTGCAAAATGTTTGCCTATGCATCCTCCTGGTTTCCTCCCTCTGCAGCGCCGTTTCCTCGGTCCTGGCCCACATGGTCGCATCTTTCACCCACACCTCCACTCCAGGCCCATTCTAGACTTCCAAGCCATTGCCATCTGCCTTTTAGCAAGGTTAAGAGCTAGATTTAGGAACCTGTTGTCAACCTTTCTGGGTCTGCACCTGGGAATGCTCCCAAGAGGCATGTTTCCACCGTGCATGTAAGAGTGAGGTTAAGCATGTTATTTAGTCTGTCCAGTACCTCTCCCCAGTAGCGCTGCAGTTGGGGGCAGCTCCAAGTCATGTGGCAGAAATCAGCATAGAGATGTGCACACGGGGGCAGCCTCGAGGCCCCCTGCTGCATAAGGCCCCTAACTCTCTGTGGCATTAAGTGCATCATATGAGTATAATTAAACTATATTTATTTCATTCTTGTATTCCGGGACACCTTTTGAGGATATGCCAAAATCCTGTGCCACTCCGGATCCATGAGTTTGCCTCCTATCACTGCTACCCATTCGGCTTTAATGTATCAAGGGGTTTCCAGGCCATCCCGTTTAATGCCTTGTAGAAACACATTATATGATGCTGACCGATCCCATTATATCTTCTAATAATGACACCTTAGATGTTCCAGGGCAACATTAAACTTTTCTTTGCATCCAGTAACTTTGAGAGTGTTCCTGGGTCGGCGGCCAGAGTGTTATCAAATTTACGTCACACACCGTCCAGGTCTTGCAGCTCTCGGTCTAATTCTTGTTGCACTCCCACAGATTGGTTCAGGCAGTGCCCTCGTATTACCACCACAAAAGCCTCCCACTCAACCAGACTATCAGATGCTATGCCATGATTGATTAAAAAATATCCTGCGAAAGCCTCCAACAAAGATTCTGAATAGGGGATATCAGTCAGAGCTTCCGGGCACAGTTGCTATGTGGATATGTTCAGGCGCTCCTCCCCCCGCCAAAAGCCAATTACGGCCTATGGTCTGAGAGCATGGCCTAGGTACTCTGTCTGAGTTACATATTGCCTCTGCCATCTCAAGAGGACATAAAGGTCAAGGCTGTTGGGTATTTTGTATGTGTGAGTAATAAGAGTAGTCTCTCTCTGCACCATTCCGTGGCCACCAGATGTCTTCACGGTCCCAATTTTGTAGCCAGTCCATAAGCCTGCAGCCACTGAATGGGCAGGTGCCCCAGGTAATGGAGGAGGGGAAAAGTCAAGATTGGTGTCCTCTACACAATTAAAGCCCCCACCTAAAATGAAGGCCTCCACAATTAGGTGACTCGGTGGTTGCAGGCATGTGACTTGATCTTGATTTGGTGCATAACCGCTCCCCAGCATGATTTGCCTGCCATTTAATCTACCTTTGACCAATACATAACACCCTTCTTTATCTATCTTGGTGTGCACCGATTTCAAGACGACCCGCCCTTACCCACAAAATAGCTCCCCAAGCATAAGTAGAATATGTTGTTGTCTTTCCCTGCCCTCTCCAATGATGCTGTAAGCGTCCCACCTCTGTGAGATGTGTTTCTTGATGCATTGTAATGTGTACTCCTCTTCATTCGGGGTACATGTGTATGTTGTGCCGCTTGACTGCCGACCCCATTCCCTGAATATTCCAAGGCATGAATGTAATACTGAGGCAGGACTAGTCATAGGGTAAACTGTAGCTAAAACATCTGAGGACAACCTGGCATCCCCTTCACACCCATAGCTCCCACTTCAGCAAGACAGAAAACAGGCAAACCAGTCCCAAACTCCCCAAACCCCCGAGCAGTCCAGTAACGACTTGCCACCCTAACTTCAAAATGGAGAACATTGTTATAAACATGGCTCCACTAACTCTCAAGGAAGGGCCAAGCAGTGTGGGGCAGGGGAAGACGTACAGACTATTCCTACACCAGCCTTAGTGTGCAGTGAAGTCTGGTAGTATCAGCATTCATTTGTTTCTGACCAAGACAGCCAAGGGATGAGCCCCGGCATACACAGAGCAAATCTCCGTATTAGTGCTTACAGCAATTCATCGCACAGTAAGGTGCTAGTTCTTCTTCTCTTTGGGCAAGCTTCACAGCAACGGTGCCACCACCATTTTCTTTGAGTAAAGGAGAAGCACTCAATGGAAGATTTGTGGCATGTAGGCTGCCGCCCCCTAACTCAGAGTAGATCCTCCGCAGTGTGTGAGATGACTATCAGAAGGTCATTGCTGTCTTGTACTGTGCCACTCGAGTCTGAGGGTCTCTGCACAGTGATCTCTGCTGCCACCAGGAGCGCAGAGACTCAGGCCATGTCCATCTGCGACCTGGTTGGCCTCCTGACTGTCCCTGGGCAGGGGGCACCACAGGAACGTTTGCTAGGTCTATGTTTGGTCTCAGGTCCCACTGTCGGATGCGTTGCATTCGTCGGAGGCATCAGAGGGCGGCCCCTCACTCAATAGGTGACCACAGTACCAGTCTTCTGCAGGGTCGGCAGAGAAGTGTGTGGCACAGTCCAGCATTGTTTTCAATTTTGCCAGGAACAGCAGAGAGTATTGCAACACACCTCCCCATAGCACTCTCTTCACTTCCAGGAAGGAAGCTCTCTTGGCCTGAACAGCAGTGGTAAAATCCGAAAAAAGGGACACTGCTGTTTATGACACGGAAAGGGCTCCTGGATTGAGCCCGTCGTAACAGCACATCTCTGTCTTTATAGAGTACTATATTGGTCACCACTGGCATGGGCCCATGGTTGGGCCAGCACTCCATGCGCACGTTTCAGAGCAAAGAAGGGTGTCTGTAAGCTGCGTCAGGGCCACCCCCATTCATAACCAATGTTCCAGGTAGGTCACCATGTCTCCTCCCTCCATTCCCTCTGGAATGCCTACGATTCATGTATTGTTACGCCGATTGTGCCCCTCAGCATCTGCAGCTCTATTTTCAAGTATGTGCACTCGATCCGCCAACTCGGTCATTTGCATTTTCATCACCTGTTGCACAAGTTGCAGTTCAGTAATCATCTATTCTGCACCTTTAACTTTATGAACAGGCTGATTGTGGTCTGCACACAGTAGCCCCAATTCCACAGACTTGGTGCTGATTTCACAGTGGGTGCAGCGCTCTTTAGGTTCACAGCCCTGTGTCCTCCTGTGCCCCGAGTTCTCCCAACCAGTCCACGCCTCTCAGCGCTGATCACGTGGTCGCACCACATTGTGCCTTCACTCTAGGCAGTACAATTAGGTGTCTGCCATCTTGGCTGGCTAGCCACATCCCTATCCAATATTTTGACATTGTTAATCCTAATTTTGCACAGAAATTAAATTATTCGTTTTTAAAACAAATTAATATAGCTGTGAGTAAGTACTTACATTTCTGCAAGGCAGTTAATATGCTTTTATAACGTCATTAACATTTTCAAACACACTTTAAAACAGACAATAAAGTTCATTCGATGTGTTTTACAATATTTACACACATTAAGAACACTTTCAAACACACTCTAAAAACTTGGATTGGACCTTTCTCAGCACCCCCACCCATTTCTCCCTCCACAAATTAAAGGTATACCAGAGTGGAATGAGACCTAAAAGCAGCCCTGGCAAATATTTTACTATCCTCTCCATTTTTCCATAAGGGAGAGAGTGTGGAAATAACACACACTTTGAGTAGGGTTTTGGAAGTTTCTATCCTTACCCAACACATAGCCGTTCCATGACTTTAGCATATGGTATAATACTAGCAGCATTATTTCTCAACAGCAGCAAACATTGTATGTGCCTGTAAGAAAAGGCCAACTCCTCACAGCAAGCATTCAAGCAAGCAGGTGTGTTTGACACCAGCGTGAGAACATGGTCAACATATCAGCAGCAAAATGTGTGTGCAGCACACTGGGAGACTTACCATGGGCATGACACACATTTCCTGGCCTATGACTAATGCTTTTATCTGCAGCCACAGTTAAGGATCATATAACATTGATATTAACAATGTTCAAAGAAATAAAATCCACATTTTCGATCAAAGCCTCATTTGATTTGCACATTGTGTCCTGACGCACCGTGTTCGGTGGGCTCTGCTGCACACAGCCTCCCATTAAGAGCCTGCTAATGTGATTTGATGTAACATGACTGGGGGAGCTTGATGTGTGCTGGCACTATGCATTACATGGCTCAGTGAGAAGGAACCACCATCCAAGGAACTGATTACGATAAGGATTTACACTTCATCAATATTAGAGAACACTTGAACTGTAGTGTTGGCTTTCTGCGGAGAAGCACTTCCCAAGTTTACTTTTCTTCTTTGTTCCGCTGCCTGCTTTTAGATTTTGCTGCTAGATTACAAATGTTTTTTATTTTGTTACAGATATTCCGGTGCTCAAACTTGCTGATAAGTATACAAACAGTTGTACCCAGCAGAGCCGAGCACCCCAGGGGCCTAACCTACCAGTGCTACAATGAAAGGTGATGGGTTCAAAAATAGATGTTTTGTGAAAGAGTGTATAATGCGGGCACATCCAAGATATCAGGGCAATGTCAAGTTCAGACACAAATCTATATCACCGCGTATCTTGGGTAGAGTTCCCTAGTTTATCTCTGTCATCGAGCAGCTAGGCGGGTGCCCAGACCTCTTGCCTCTGGAAGAGAAGAGAACTCGATTGATGGTATGCGTTTATCATACCTGCTTAGTAGTAATGGGCTATGCTGGTCTACCTTACCACCCGATGCCTGCATTATTTCCCACCTCTTAGCCAAAGAGTTGGGGCGGCTATCTCATGGGGCATCATATGAGTCAACAAAACGTGTACTTGTGGAGCGCATGTTCACACAAGGGTATCTTGGCGCTGAATAACAGATGTTTATTGTTACCCAACTCAATGGTGCTCATTTTAGCAACCTCAGAAGGATGAAAGGCTGTGTGGAACCAACAGGGATTGAACCTGTGACCATGAAGTCAAACACAGGTTCCTACAGTGGATGCATTAGTCCACTAATCCACCAGACCTGAAGTCAGAGATATCCCTGGAGTTAACCCTTACACCAGGTCGATCAGTCAGAGAAGCAGCCCTGAGATATCCCGGGCGTTAGACCCTTCACCAGGTGGATCAGTCAGCCCTGAGATATCCCTGGTGTTAGCCCTTTCACCAGATGGATCAGTCAGTGAACCATCCATGAGATATCCCTGGTGTCAGCCCTTTCACCAGGTGGATCAGTCAGTCAGGCAGCCCTGAGATATCCCTGGTGTTAGCTCTTTCACCAGGTGGATCAGACAGTCAAGCAGCCCTGAAATATTCCTGGTGTAAGCCCTTTCACAAGGTGGATCAGTCAGTCGAGCAGCCCTGGGATATCACTTGTGTTAGCTCTTTCACCAGGTGGATCATTCAGTCAAGCAGCCCTGAAATATTCCTGGTGTAAGCCCTTTCACAAGGTGGATCAGTCAGTCGAGCAGCCCTGGGATATCCCTTGTGTTAGCTCTTTCACCAGGTGGATCATTCAGTCGAGCAGCCATGAGATATCCCTGGTGTTAGACCCTTCACACAGTGGATCAGTCAGTCAAGCAGCCCTGAGATATCCCTGGTGTTAGCCCTTTCACCAGGTGGATCAGTCAGTCAAGCAGCCCTGATCGACACCTAGCATTACATGGGGATATTAGGTGTCACCTCAGAGCTCGTGGACAGGGACTTGCTCTTCTTGTACTCTGAGCACCCGTGGTCCAAGCATGCCATCGTGGTTGCACCTCTCATTTCACTCTGGAGGGTTCACCATCATTCTCTTAACAATGTGGGACCTTCTGCGCTCCACACTCGGGGTTGCCAGGCTAGTAGCGGCCTGAGACCGGGCTATACAAGGGTATCCCCAGATGATCAAAGCTCTTGCCCTGCTTACTGGTAATTGGCGAGGGCTGTAACTGTTGCCTGGAAAATATTTCTGAATTTACCACCAACCTATGAATGACAGAAATGTTTCCCTATCTGAGCAAATATTTTGTCTTCCCAGTGACATAATACCAGGCAGAAAATGGCACAGTGAAGTGTAGTCTTCTGACCATCAAATGTTATCCAAGTAAGTCTCTGGTAGGAGAAGATCATAGGAGACCAATATTCAAACAGCAATTCGGTATTTGGAACTGATGCATTTTGATAGATAACAAAAATACCTACAAGTTCCCCCAAAACATAGACACCTTGAGAACGAACAGCAAAGAAAAATGGTTTTAATTTGGGGCAAAATGTAATAATGGAGGTGCCATGGGATTCGCTAGGATTCGATGGTGGCAGAGCGCTGGTGTGCAGAGCCCAGCCACGGTGGGAGGAGCCTTGTGGGGCCCCACCCAGATAAGTGATCCTGCCTTTGTTCACTCACCCTCTGTAAGGCCTCTATTGTATACAGTGCTCTGTCTCTCTGTAAATAGGTTTGTGCAATGCAAGTCATATGCCACACAGACACATCAGTGCATTCAAGGCAACAAGAGAGAGGATGCGTCTCTACTGGATCCTTCCCCAAAAGAACAGAAAAATGAAACTCAGTGAAAAGCCTGGAGAACAGTCTACAAGGCTGCAGCTCACAATCAATTAACTCAACTGACAAGGGAGTCATTTTGTAGCGCAGACATGCTGGCAGGAGTACCCGGTGGGAGGCTTGGATGTGAAGGCGGGAAGATCTTGGAGATATGGAACGTGCTAATCTAGAAGTGGCTAAACTATGTTAAAGTTCAAGACTGATATTTGGCTTAATATTGGTGTTATGACATACTATCCGGGAGTAATATCACACACACCTTAGCAAGGCTTTATCTGCAGGGTTATGTTCTTTTTTTCTAGAGATCACATCTTCAGACATTCATAGAAAGGCGACCCAGTGGTCCCTATGAAATTTAAGTTAGCTAAGATTTAACCAAACATCCTACGTGGAGAAGCTCTTGGACATAAAAATCTTCAAGAGGGAATGATATGGGGAGGAGCCAAGATGGCGACCGGGACGGCAGCGTAGATTCCCGGCTCCGTGAACCTCCGCATCCCGCACGGATATCCTGCATGAGATCCTTATTCTGCGCTACGAGATCGTGTTCGTAAACGAAAGTGGCAACCGATCGTGTGACCCTGAGGTTTCTGACTGCAGTACCGCCGGAGAAATCAGCGATTGAACTTTGCGGCCCGTGCGGTCCCGAAGCCGGGACCTCGAGTGGACGCCTTGGCCGGGCGGCAGTTTAACAACAGCGGCCTGTGGTGACTGGGTGGAGTCGGTCCGCCGGAGTGGTGCTCCCCTCGGCCTGCATTTTGCTGTGGTCGCTCCCCCCCTGCTGAGCGCTGCGGACCGAGGACATGCCCGGGTGTGCAATTCTCGGATTCTGTGGTGTTTGCCCCTGCCTTTGACGGTGAGCTGCCCGGACGCCGTCCCTGGTTCGCCCTGATCCTTGCGGGCTGCTCCCGGCTTTTTGCGGGAGCTGGTCCGTGGCGGAGACGACTATTGCCCGTGACCGCGCAACGGTTGAATCTGTTCCTCCCCCAGGATCCCTGTCTTCAGCGACGTGGACCTTGAGGCGTTGGTCCCGGGGTCCTGGCCCCAATACGAGTCGGGCCTTCCCAGCGGCCATTTTGTCACTATGCAGCCTACCATCCTGTCCGCTGGGACGCAGCGGGACTGGGGGTGTGTGACGGTCGGGAGTGTGGCTGAGCGATCGGAGAGAGCTGCTCTGGGGTACGGCGACCTCCTGGAGGCCCTTGGTGCCCTTCATTACTCCTTGGCTCATGGCGCCGGGGTCCTGGGGAGGAAGCTAGATGGTGTGGTATCAGTGTTGGGACAGTGGCGGCATGCTGGTCCACAAGTACACAGTGGCTTTCCACACTGCACACAGGAGGAAGATGTTGCGGCCCCCCCCGCGATTAGTGTACAGCCGGACACTCCGGACAGTATGCTACCGTGTGGTCGGCTAACTGTGGGCTTGATCTGCTCCGGAGGTATTGGACCTGAGCGGAAGATGGTGGCCTTGTCCCGTGCGCGGTCTCCGGCGGCCCAGGGACGATTCCAGCAACGTGTGTCTCATTTGACTGCTTCAGCCTGTCTGGACCTTGTGTGCAGTGCAGATCCTGGGGCAGCACTGGAAAAGACGCCCCCCCATGAAGCGGTCCGTGCTGATGCTCAGAGACTTCCACCCCACCTGTGTGCGTCGCTTCCCGACTGTTTTTGGACACTCCTGTACCTTGGGACATCGGACATGGTGCTGGGTCGAGGGGCAGGCATGGGCAGAATCGCAAAGAGCGGTCAAGGCTGAGGCTGATCCTTCGGGAGTGGTCACCTAGTAGACAGGCGGACTCATGGTTGCGTGCTCTCATGGTTATTCGCATAGTTGGTGCATAATGCTCCCCACTCCCCCCCTCCTTTTTTGATATGATCAACTTGGTGCTGCTAATTGTTTGCTGTGGGGAGACTTCACCGTGCGGGAGGGAGAAGCCGGGGGTATGTTTTGAAGGCCCTCCTCCAGTTTATTACATTCCTTCCGCCCCCCCGTCTGGGGGGGCTCTTTCTTACTCCTTTTTTCCCTGTCTCTTCTATATTTCGGGTCTAGTTCCAGGGCGACAGGCACACTGCTGGGGGGTGGGGCCATACTCATTCGCAGAGGTGCAGGGTGGGGGGATGGGGGAGGGGACTCTTTAGTCTTTATCTCTTTTTCCATGGCCTCCTTTTTCTTCTCTGTTTCTTTTTGCTTGTTTTTCTGGGATCAGCGCGGTACACCTCTCTTATTGTGAATCGCTTGCTCTTAATGTGTGCCACAGTTTCCGGGGGGTTCGCTGGGCTTTAGGTACGGGGACCTGTAGGCGCAACTATCTTTGATATTTCTCCCCATCCGTACTTTCCCGTGTCTGCGCCATTGATTCAATGTATTGCTGCTTGCTGCTTGCGTCTCTTATCCTTGCCCCTTATCGCTGTTGGGAAACTGTTTGGCACCTGATCCTACTGTTTTGTTTTATTATAAAATGAAAAACCCTTTCTCTCCTGGTGTCCTACCTGAGCGGCTCATTGGCCGGACTATACTGTATTGTAGACTTTGCTCTCCGAGGTGCCGCCTGTGTTTACATGTGCTTTTATTGTTCTGATTGCTTAGCGGCCGGCCCCGGGGGGTTGTAGGCCCATACGTGTAAATGATTGAAACGTCAATAAAGGTTTTTCAAAAAAAAAAAAAAAAAAAAAGAGGGAATGATATGGAGACTCAGTGATCCCTAAACGGCAAACACACATATTACATATTACTCTAAAGGTGTTCCTAGATTGAAATATCACAGTATGTCACTATATATGAAGAGGCCCAACAATGACATGAGAAATGACTATATTTTAATGAGAATACTAATAGGAGAGACAAAAGCAATACCACAACTCAAACTTTTAAAATAACAAATGAACCAGTGATGCTGAATCTCTCTGTGGACACTTGCTTGTCGTTTCGACAAGATCAAAGAGCGCATAATTGAAGATGCTACTCCATAGCTGAGTTTATTGCTTGACAAAACAGGGAGTGATGATAATAAGAGTGCAGATTTAAAAGAAACATCAGTTACACAATTGAGAATTTGCTTGATTGCATAAGACTTGTGGTGCGCACATTTCACAATTAAAAGTGAAACAAGTATCGACCTAATTATGGGTTTGTCAATTAAAAAAAAAAAACATTGTGTGACAAAGAGTTTTAGAACACCACACAAGCAGAAAACGAGTGCACGTGTACTACTTAGCTTTATTAAAAACGCAAACATTTTAGAGACCCCAGTCTGTTGACTTCTTCCATAGTCATCGTTCCTGACAATTAATTGTGTTCAGGGAGCCTTTTGTCCCATATTTGGCAGGCCTATGCTAAGTCAGGTAGATTTTTGGTGACACAGCACAGTGTTTAGTTACACAGCACCAGTGCAAGTTGTTTAGATTACATCCAACTGCAAGGGTTGTTTTCCAGAGAGGGGGCAAACGTTTTCACTCACTTGACCCTCTGGGCTTCCTCAATCATGTATGTGCACATGGTACTCATACTGTGAGCCACACAAACAGGAAGCACGTCCCCTTAAACTTCCAAACATAGCAGAAATAGCTGTAAAACTGTTGTCCATGTCTCTTTTGTTATGGACAACAGTTCGGCACGTGGCCCTCGGTGAACTAGACGGCAAAATGAGCTGGGGAAGTGGGCGGGGCTGGAGTGTGCCATGTTGTTTCAGGAGTTGAACAGAGGGCGTGGATTGGTCCAAAGGGCACGACAATGGGAACATCAGCTCAGATAAGCCAAATAGTTCTCTGCTGTCTCGGAAGGATTTAAGGAAGGGAACTAGGTAAGTTGGCATAGATTGGTTTGGAAGAGATATGGATCCACTTTGGAAGTCATTAGGGTGTCCTATATTTGCCTGCATGACTGGGGGTAACTGTAAGAAGGGAAGTAAGTTGTTGTCTGGTAGCTGTAAGGATAAAGGTTAGTGCAATATGTTTTGCACTCTGATTATGCACATATAATTTCTACTTAAATGCAAAATCTATTCGAATGATGCACTTGCTTGCGGTGCAAAAATACTCCTAACTATTCTAAAGATGTGCTTGCTTGATGCTTTATACATTTTTACTACATATATTTCCGAGCAGGTTATTTGATGTATTTGTTTGCTTGAGATCTTTAACCTTTTTATTGTCTGCATTTGTTGGCTTCTCATTACTTCTAAAAGCTGTGACCTTTAACCTATTTATTGCATGTACTTGCTACCTGGTCTTTTTAAATCTATTCATTACATTTTTTAATCTATTTCGTTCTATTTAGTGTATGTTCTTGTTTGCTGGTCGATCTAATTTACTAGCTTGACTTATTTTTTAAAGGACTCTCGGTACTTTATTTATTCTCTGTAACAAATCCGTGCAGCTGCTATTTTTTTTTCAAATATGAAAATAATAAAATGTGTTTAAAGTTTCCGTATCTCTATTGTCATAAAGAGAGAAGAGGCTGGGTTGTACATGTAATATTACTTCCATCAGTGGCCTGTGTGGCTTTAATGGTCTCTGTGGGTTAAGAGGCGGGATTGAATTAAGCGTTGCCCTGATTGCACCAAAACTCTGGTAGTAGCACCATTACTAGTTTCTGAACTGAGCAACTGAAGTCTATTAAAGTGAAGGTCAGTAACCTCATCTTGAAAAACATTTTTCAGAGGTCCTGATTTAGCAATACATGGAGAACAGAGTACAATTTCTAGAGATACCAGGAAAATTGGTATGTGTGTAATTATGTTTCGATTGACTTTTGTATAACACAAACCTACCCAAGAAGCAATGGTGCCCTGAACCGGAGAGAGTGCAGCGCAATCATTACAGTGAGGCAGCCAACAGCTAGGCTGTAGACCATGGGGAAGCCTTAGGCTACTTACAGAGACTTCTCTTTTGCTTCCACAATTGCAGGAGGGTCAGAGGAGGTGTGATGTCATGTTCCAGATCCTAGGGGCATGTCTCCTATTTATTCCCTTCCTGCTCCTCTTAGGGGCAGATTTATGTTCCCTGGCGCATCCCTGCAAATCAGCATGGATGCGCTAAGGAAGATGCGTCACGCAAGTTTGCCCTTGCGCCACCGCAGATGCGCCGCATTTACAATGCAGTGCATCGTGGCGCAAGGACAAGCAGATGCGTGACGTATCTGCCGGCGTAAGGTTGGCGCAGTCCTGAAGTTGTGTCACAAGCGCGACGCAACTTCAGCACTGTTCCAACCTACCCCATACCTAACATGGTGCGTCAAGCCTTACGCCTGCTTCAAGCAGGCGCAGGGTTTTGACGCATCAGCGTTGGGAAAGTGACTCAGTGAAATCTTATAGATTTCACTGAATCACTTTTCAGGGGCGTTCCTGCGATGGAACGCCCCCCCTGCGTGGAAACGCCCACATGAAACTTGACGCAGGTTTCATGTGGCGCAGGGCTTTAGACCATAACGCATCTCCATAGATGTGTCACGATGTAAATAGGGCGCAACGTGGCGCAGGGTTTACGCCGCCGCTGCGTCACAAAAGTGACGCAACGGCGGCGTAAAAGTGGCGCAACTGCAACATAGATCTGCCCCTTAGTCTCTAGTCTGGTGGTGAACTGGGTTCTGGTGTGCTACTGTGCACCTGAGGTAACTACATTGCTAGCCAGGTTTGTCAGAGTTTGTGTCTGTGTCCTAATAGGTACATATGATACAGACCTGAAGCCAATGTAATTTCTTAAGCTTTCGAGTGATAACCGTGGCCTCTATAAAGCCCTGACCATCGGAGAGGGCGTAGCCGTAGTACATATTGTTTTCTATGAATGGGTGACAGCTTAGAAATGTGTCAGTGTATCTGCCTCGTCTAGCACAAACCTATTTACACATTTTCTATTGCCCCAACCTTTGATATGCTCAAAATACCTTTTTATTGGAGAATGTTGATACCTGGTTTTCATTATCGAGTTATAGTTGTTTGGTCCTAGTTAAGATGTTATTGAAATTTTGAAATTTCCTCGGCCAGTCATTGCATTATTGGTCTCCTGGGTGCCTTTGAGCTAGGCCAGGGTAGCAAATGGAGTGTCAAATGCAATCTACTCTGCATCAACCCCATCTGCAAATAACTGCATCTTGATGTGGTTAATATATGCAAATACCAGTTCTCTTCTGCCGCCATGCAAGTGAAAACGTGGGAGTGTAAAAGAAGGAACACTTTTCTTGTTTAGAAAATAAATATTTTACTAAATAAGCCCCATTTCAATCTCGTGGCTGCATATTGGTTGCTGCAGCGTGCAGCAGGTTCACAGAAGCAATACAAGACATTCCGAATCCTGATCAGTAACAGAAGTCCATGTCTTGGGTTGGCATTGGTAAATATATACAAAGACTGTGTTGTGTTGGGAGTTGCATGGAAGGTTGTGAGGTCATATGGAATGCAGAAGAGGATTCTATATGGGGAGACATAAGTCGGGGGAATGGAATGTTTGGGGGCTCTTGATTGCTGGAGCTTTCTTGCAACCTATCTTCTACTGTGCTTTCGCCTTCCTAAGTAATACATGTATGGAGCAGTTCCTGATTTGTGTTGTGTATTCAGAATTTTTGGCAGCGAGAAAGAGCCTATAGCGTGAGGGCTTCCAGTGGTGAGGAACTACGTGCCTTTTGAATGGATTGGTAGAAGATAGGGAAGCAGTGTTTTCATCTGGATTAATGACTGTAGTAAAGGAGGCAGAGTTCCTTGCAGCGAGTAGTGCGCGGAGCGCGCAAGGTGTGTTGGAGCATGAGACGTGCTGAAATGGTGCAAATGCATTCTGGGACAATGTTCAACAGGCAACGAGGCAAGCGCATTCTGGCAGCATGTTCAACACACAACAAAGTCAGCGACGTGACCCTGCATGACAGCCATTTTGTGTCACCTTAATTGTGAGTTTATGCATATCTGTGACACTGAAAAGGATGTGTTATGTGTAGTTTCGTTTACAAACAGGACTTGGATAGAGTGGAAGGAGTATTTTTTTAATTATCTTGCAACACTTGATGAAGAAAATTATTTTTTCCAGGAGAGGAAAAAACACATTCTGTAGGTCCAGAAGGCATACAAAATGTATTACTGAGTACCAAAGTAAAGTGGAACTGGAGATGAGAATGTGTTCGAGTTGACTTTGAAGGAATTAAATATGTATTTTGCACAGAAGGTGTATATTGGCATCACCAGATCTAAGTTTTTTCAAAGGAAGGAAGAAGAATATGCAAATGTGGATTTATTTGTTAATGTTTAAATTAAATTAGCAATTGACTGTAAGTCTGGGGTATTATCGGATGAGTTAATTAGGGACTAGGTAGTAAGGCATGTCACAAATCCGGCTCTGTGGGAAAGTCTTTAGGTGGATGGGGATATTTTAGTAATTTTAAGAAAAGTGAAACTTTCATGAAGAAGTGTGAAAGCCATCAAAAGGGGTACACAGTATGCAGAATACAGGTAAACGAGGTCAGGCGTTTTCGCGGAGGGGTAGGGGGGGTTTATCCACATATGACAAAGTAGGTATAGTTATATAAATTTTAAAAAACTATGCCATCATCTGTCGGCTCCCCCATCCCCCCGCTGCGCCCTCCCCAGCCTCACCGCGCTTACCTGTGCCGGCTGCCGCTGGCAGAATGTGAAAAGGTTGGGAAAATGTAAACGTTCCAAATATAGCAAAAATGTCAAATTTCAGAGTAAGGGTTCTCGAAAGTGTTACAGTTATGATAGAGTCATTTAGCAAATTTAAAAATGTGTCCAGCCCCAAAACGTTGTGGTTCATGTGGGTTCATGGGACACTTCTCTAAGGTTTGTAGGAAAAAGACCACGAAAGTAAAACGTGTCTCTGGAAAAAGTTTATCTTTTGATGATGGTGAACAAGTGAGGATGAATTTCAAAGGAAAATTTGTGTCATACGAGAAAAGAAGAATGCAATTCTCAATATTATGGATGAAAAAACATGCAAAAAGAAACCTGTGTGTTCTATGTTCTTTGGTGGAGTGAGAATTGATGTGGTGGCAAATTCAGGATCTCCTTATACTATTGTGGAAGAGAGTGTTTGTAAAGAAAATTTGTCAATAAGCTTGGGGAGAGATTCTAAGTATGTACCAATGATTTTCTGATCCTATCAAAAAGTTAAGAGCAATCATAGATCACATTTTTGGAATATCTTGATAAGGCTAATCTATATGGAACAATAAATAACCAAAGCATTCGGTTTTCACATAGTGAGCAGAGCAAACCTAGGAACCTAACAGAGATGGAAAGGTGATTCATTCTTTATACCCAACTGCAGCAGTAGATTAATACATCTTCTAAAATGTTTATACTTTACAAAGCACTCATTACTGAAACGACTAAACCTGACTTGCTTTCAACTGACACAAATGGTTCATAAGAAGAAAATGCCAGCTGATGGGGCGTTTTCTGTGCATCTCACCTCAGATGTGGTCATCATTACTATAGATTCTTCTGTATCTACACTATTATTTTAATTCAGTAGTTCTGTTTTCCCAGAGTATAAACTTTGGGCAGACGTCAGAGCACATACTGCAATCACAAGACATATTCTACTTCACTTCCAATGTATTACAATTTCTTTATATGGTTATTGTTTCCCATTTTACACGCTATTTTATTTTCCTGACTGAATAAGCGTTGTTATTGTATAGCAGGATTTCTTTATGCCTTTTGCAGATGACCTAGTAGTTGCTATTTTTTAGAACTTCTTAAAACTAAACATCCTGTAAGTACACACTCTGACCAGCTGTAGTAGAACCTTTAAAAGAATTACAAAGCCCAATGTATATATCTCTGAGTCTTGCAATGTGCCACTGAGATGGCCTAAGGCTCCTGCAGGACTAACACATAGATGATGTGTGTAATACAATAAGTTCCTCATTAAAACTAACTACATTTCTAAAATAACGTGTTAGCAATGCAACCTTGTCCTAATGTTGACCAGATATCGGTTTTCTAACAACATTCATACCTGCCTTTGAATATTTGTCCTAAAAGGTATATGAGATAAAATATGTAATATTATGGTTTGTTGCATTTTGTCCGGTCTCTTAGTGCCTCTCAAGTTTTGATTTGAACCTGTCTGAAACATTATGGCACCAGTGCTGTGGCCACTTTAGAATTTGGACAAACACCATGTTTTGCGATCCCAGTAATGAGCTATTTAAATTCCAGCAAAGTTGATAAAGGTTCAGTCTTATTTCATGTCAAGTCTTGGCCCTAGACTGAATAAGACCTGGCACAGAGGTTTTAGATTTCACTGCTGTTCAACATTAAGCAATGGTTTCTAGGTGTGAAATAGGGCATGTCATTTAAAGAGAAATATATCAAATCTTCTAGACTGTCACCCTGTTTTCACAATAACAGAAGTGGGAGGATGGCCCAGTTGCAGAACATTTCCATTATTTAAGTTTTGAATGTTTCTACTCAAAATGTGTACCACTTCACAGAAACAAATGTATTACTCATACCAAACTACCAGCCACAATTCTTGTTAGGGTGTACCATAAAAAGTCACCAAATTAACTGGTGCTTAACCATCTGGGTTGCTGGGCACGAAGTCAGTCGGGTTTAACTTGCAGGCAATTGTAAAGTATTCACACATTCCTCAAACAGTAATAAAGTGAAAATAGAGCACAAGAAAAATAGCACACCTATTTAGAACAATAGAGTACAATTTAATACATTAGTTGACACCAAATTGAAAAAAAAAACAATCTGTAGAAGCAGAGATGTGCAATTTCAAAGATTTCTGGTAAGTATAGCACCTAAAAGCACAAGCGCCACTCAGTTATTTGGTTGTGTGAGACCGAGTGAAGGTCACAAGTTCAGGCCGATGTGATGGAGCGCAGGGCGGATACATGGCCCAGGATAGTCCTGCTGAAAGAGTTACCTTCTAAAGTCTAGCACAAAGAGAGGAGAAGGCTGTGAGGATATGGGAATGCTTGTTGCACTAGCACGAAGATCCTGGCAAGTGTTGCGGATGGTCATTGCTGAGCTTTCCATTGGCAGTCACCATGGACTGTCGATGCTGTAGTGTGAAGTGCAGCTCTTGCATTGCTGTGGTGTGAAAAGTCAGTTTCACATGAGCTTTGCATTTGCGGTCAGTGCCGCTGTCAAGATCTTGTCCTGAACTGGCCCGTTCGTGACCACAAAGAGCCCACAACTTCAGGATTTCTTCCTGTCTTCAAGGAGGACCTCAACTGATGCTGCACCTATGTTCCAGGAACTAAGGGGCACCTTTTGGGGATCAGAAATTCAGGCCTGCAGGACTCAAGCAGTTCCAGTTACATAACTAGTTGCGGCTCCAGGCAGCAGGTCAGCTGAGCAAGCAACAGGCAGGGAGGCCTCTGGTGCTTGTTATGTCCCTGTATCTCAGAACAAGAGGTCAGTCAGCTGACCCTTGGAAACACTTCAGCCTGGGATGAAGGGTGCAGGTCGAGACTTCCTTGTTAGCAAGAAGGGCAGGCCTTATGCAGCAGGGAATTCTTCTTCTGTAGTATCCACAGGTATAGGAGTGTATTGAAGAGTGGGTCTGAGAGTCCTCTGTTTATACTTGGAACCCACTTTGAAGTGGGAGAAGCTTCTAGAGTTTCCCCCTACAGAGGTGTCTGGATTTTCCTGCGTTCCTGCCCTGGTCCCAGTCTCTCTGGGGGCACTATATACTAGTGTGTAGTCCTTTATCTGTGAGCTGAGCTGAAGTGCTAGTGTGGTAAGTGACAGCTCCGCCCCCATCCTGCCAGAGATAGCCCAACCTGCCATCACCCAGACTCTCTATTATGATGCTGTCTGGGAGGAATACACAAAGGCAGACTGGCAACTACACCTAGTCATGCGACCCAGGAACAGGCTGCATGCACCAATTGGTTAGGACAAGAAAGAGCCAGCTTTATAGAAGTGGCATTTTCAGGATTGTGACTTAAAATCTGACTTTACCATAAAGGAGTGATTTAACTTACAGTTCCTCAGATACCAAACATGACTTTCCTATCTTCTCCAAATCAAAAGATATCACTTATTAAATGTAATAAGTCAACCCAATGTTATCCTATGGGAGAGGTTGGCCTTGCAATAGTAGACAATGAATGTGAGAGTTTTTCACTACTAGGAAATGTAAAACCTAAAGGCACATGTCCAGCCTTTTAAATACAACGCACCATGCCTCATAGGCACTTTAGGGCCCACCCTAGGAGTGATTTATATGTATTAAAAAGGAAGGTTTAAGCCTGGCAAAAGGTTTATCTTGTCAGGTCAAAATGCCATTTTGTAACTGTACACACAGGCTGCAATGGCATGCCTGAAACATTCTTAAAAGGTTAATTAAGTGGGTAGCACAATCTGTGCTGCATACCCACTAGTAGCATTTAATTAACATGCCCTGAGTAGATGTGTTAGTACTTTACTAGGGGCTTACAAGTAAATTAAATGTGCCAATTTCACCATGTTAAAAGGAGAGAGCACAAGCACTTTAACACTGGTTAGCAGTGGTAAAGTGCACACAGTCGTAAAAGCCAACAGAAACAATCTCAGAAACAAGAGGGGTAAAGGCAAAAAGTATGTAGTGACCTTGCAGGGAGGGCCAAGTCCAACAAGGGTCCGCACTGAGCATTCTGCAGCAGCTTCGCTAACCTTGACTTCTTTTTTATCATGCCTTCGTCAACAAGAGTACCTCTTCATCTCATAAAGGCTGGAAATTCAATTTGAATATTGAAAAACCACAAATACTTAACTCACCAAAACAAACGTCTTCAAATCTATATTGTTGAAACCTTTAAGCATCCCAAAACTGTCTTCAAATGATCAAGCATTACATCAAACAAACTAAAAAAATAGACATATTGTTTCCCCCTATAGTTTCACTGAGCTTGCCCACATCTTCTCTAAAAGATACTAACTGTACATAAGGAGCAAAAAAATGATTCTCACGCAGTTACACACCTGGACATATACGAGAAAGGCTCAAAATTAAATTAATATCTTTTACAAATCTAGACATCAAAGATTTACTCTAAATCATAGCTTTCACTAACCCTTCATTCTGTAAGGATGGCCCTGTTCCAACTAACCTCTATAATCACCCACCAATGATATTAGCATAATAATTCATAGAATTCTCAACTTGTCCCTAAAAGTACAAATATTATAATTAATACTAACGTCTGATCAGACCACCTCCTCACTGAAAATTCTTAATCCCCTAAAAGCTTTCAAAACCTGAGACCATTTTTTCAAACTCCCCTTTTCTGTTGAATTATTGAATTAACAGTCTCATCATAGTTACTACCTCTTATTGTCAAACTGATCTCATAAACTCCTTCCAATCTAGTTCTGTATAGACCGAACTTGAGAGTGACCTTGGAACTGCAGATACAATGGTGGGGAAAACTGCTTCCTCAACAATTGACGAGATAGTGGCATGAATGCATGCACAAAGAATTCCACATTAACTACATGCAGTTCTGTGGGCTAGTGTTGGCATGCTCAGGACCCTTGCAGCCCTGAGTGGTTTCTGCTGGTGGACTGCTCTCTGCACCATCCATGATGAGACTTCCAAGGAAGGAGTAAAGTGATATGGAAGTTCCGATGGATCAAGGGCAAGATGATCAATCTCTTCTTGCGCCTGCTATACATTTTCCTGTGACAATGGGTGTGGTTAGGGTTATATTCTTTCTTAATTAAGATGGTCATCTTCCCAGTGCGTGCAACCAGAGTGTACCTGTGCAACCATTATCCTATTAAGCCATTTGTTGCTCTGCTCATACATAAGACAGTTTGGATCTGAAAAAGATGCTTCGCAGTGCTTTCAATTGCCATTGTTTTGTCTTTTTCGTTACCCACTTTAGATACTTTGTGCCATATTTATCAAATTGTAGCACATCGAAGCAAGTCACCTTGCTGCACTACATTAAAGGGAAAGGACAGAAACGCACTATATTTATCACAATATAGCGTATTCCTGCCTTTTCCCAGCTCTGGCCCACAATGTGCTGCCTAGCACCAGTGCACACACTCTGGCAACATGGTGCAGGGGTGCCTGCGTTGTAAGCAAGATTGTTTTTGTGCTGGAAGGTTAACCTTCCTGCACAAAAACAATCCCCTGAGACATTTTCCTCTTTCTATGTGTGCTGCTGAAAGAGGAAAAAATGAGGAGCGAAAAACATATTTCTCCTTGTTACACCTCCACTGGGTAGGCGTAGCATTTTGGTGTATTCCCAGGTCTGCCAGTAATGGCAAATCTGGGAACACTTCAAAATTCATGGGTCTTGCATGGGAACACCCATGACACATCCAGTAAGGCTGTGCTCTTCCGATTATCTGTGAAAATTGTATTGTTGTGACTATTTCCGACTGTTTGCTTTTAATTGAGGGAAATCAAGGGGGGCTGCAATTTTATTCAGGATCTTGCACTGGGGGACCTGGTGGGAAAATAATCCGCTTACAGCGAATGACAGGGGGAAGCTGTGAGGGCATTTTGCTGTGGCCATCTTGAGTGCGACGCGCGTTTTGCGCGGTCAGCACTCTAGTTGTTGCACGCTGTTCCCCCGGGCCCATCCACGCATGTTAAATAGGATGTCTGTCAGGAAGCGCAGCGGACGAGCGCAGCGGGCGCGCCGAGAGCGCGCCGAAGGCGCGCTTAAGGCAAGCCCGTCTGCGCCCGTCAGCGCACTGTCAGGGCATAGGGCATGCCACTCTGCCCGTTCCACCAGCCCAGTGTCTCTGTCGTCGGCGTGGCTTAAATCCTTACAGCCACCCCGGTGCCCTATGGATAAGGTCTGCTCCGTCCTCCCCTCCTCAGACTATGTCTGTGACAACTGTGCTTATCACTTTTTACCTGAGCTCACTGCATCTGACTCAGCGGATAGTACTTTTAGTGCAGTTACCATCTGCGCCTGCCTCATTAATGCAAGATCTGTGAACAAACATTATTTGGATGTGTTTGACCTAATTACTGATAACAAACTGGATATCCTGTTTGTGACCGAGACTTGGCTTGATGCCTTTTCTAATCCCTCAGTCCATATGGCTACTCCTCCGGGATTTAAAGTCCACCGGGTGGATCGCTGCTCTGGCAGAGGGGGTGGCCTGGCCATCTGGTACAGAGACATTTGGACTTTACGGAGTGAAACTTCTACTCTCTGGAGCAATTGTGAGGTCTTGCATTTTAATCTCCAACTATCGGCCCATTTCACTCTTGGGGGCTCTTTGATATATCGCCCCCCCGGTTCTGCGGCGAACTTTTTAGCTGCCTTTGGCGAGGCTTTGGCTGAGCGCGCTTTGAGGTTCTCTAAGTTTATTCTCCTGGGGGATGTTAATATCCACCTTGATTGTTGCGAAGAGGCAGATTCGGTCGCTTTTCTTGACGCGCTTCATCTCGTAAACCTCTCACAATTGGTCCTGTCTCCAACTCATCAGGGTGGTCACACTCTTGATATGATAGGCACTAATTTCCCTACCTCGGTCATGAAGCCGCACCCTGTGGCATGGTCGGATCATTTCCCTATTCTCTTTTCCTGGCCTTTACAAGACTCCTGGAAACCGACTATTAGCAAACGCCCGCCCCTCTCAAAGAAGGTGGTTTCTACTCAGCTCAGCCTCGCACTTGATGCCTCTCGGCCCTCCTTTGGCACAGATATGGAAGTCAATGTCACTCTATTTGATGAGTGGATCTTAGGTGCTGTGGCGTCGGTGTCGGCAGCGGGGCCGGTTAAACTGAGAAGAGAGGCCCCTTCCAAGCCATGGTTTACGCCCTTGTTGAGGAATCTTAAGCACACCTGCAAAGTGGCAGAGAGGGCTTGGCGTATCGGTGGATATCTACACCCTGATAAAGTGCTTCTTAGATCCAAACAAAAACTCTACTACAGTGCGGTTAGGGAGGCCAAGGGCTTGTACTATGCTGCACGTATTGAACGTGTAAATAACAACTCTAGAGAGATCTTTTCTATAGTGCAGAGCTTCCTAGCTCCTAGTGCCCAGGTAGCTGTGGCCCCCGTCTCTGATACATGGTGCAACACTCTGGCTTCGTTCTTCAAGGACAAAATTATTAGTATTCAAGAGACATTTCGACATTCAAGGAAGTCGGCTAGTCCTGAGCTAGTCCCCACCCTACTTAGGGCTTTTCCGTTCAGCAGCTTCTCAGAGTTCTGTCAGATAGATTTGTCCAGCTCCCTTAAAATTCTTAAAGCCCTTAAGTCTGGATCACCGAATGATCCGTGCGCGGCCAGATTACTCTCGGACGTGGCAGATACCGTCAATACTGAGGTTAATTTCTTGATCAACCATTCACTCAGGGTAGCACATGTACCCAGGGCATGGAAACATGCTTTAATTCTGCCTCTTCTTAAAAAGCCATCCCTTGATCCGCAGCTCCCTGAAAACTATCGTCCTATCTCGCTTTTGCCTAGTTTGGCCAAAGTGTGTGAGAAGGCGGTCACGTTCCAACTGACCAATTTTGTTGAGGTGGCTGGTGTTCTTCATCCCGCGCAGTCTGGCTTCCGTGCCTCCTATAGTACGGAATCCGCTCTGTTGGAGGTTTCGGAATCCATTCGAGAGTGTTTGGACGCCGGCGGGAGAGCAGCATTAATACTGCTTGATCTCTCGGCGGCGTTCGACACGGTGCCTCACGCCATGCTCCTCGACCGCCTCTCTGACATCGGACTATCTGGGAAAGCTCTGCTCTGGATTAGCTCTTTTTTGGAGGGCAGGGTGCAGCAGGTTTGGATTCCCCCATGTGTCTCGGTCCCTTTGAGGGTTACCACAGGGGTGCCGCAGGGGTCATCACTTAGCCCTCTGCTTTTCAACATCTATATGACTCCGCTGGTCTTTCTGGCGGAGTCTCTGGGGGCTAAAGTGATGGCCTACGCGGATGATACCCAATTGTTGTTCACTTGGAATAAGGTGGACGACTCGGTGGTCAGACCTCATCAATGCCTATCTTCCGTTTTCCAGTGGCTGGCCAACGCACAGTTGAAATGTAATGAGGCAAAGTCGGAAGTCCTGCTTTTTGGCTCTTTCTCTTCTGAATTTAGAGCGGGACTCTGGCCTTCCGGCTACCCCTGTCCTCCGGCGTTCAATGGAGCAGTCAAAAATCTTGGCGTCTGGTTCGACGAAAACCTGAACTTTGCCTCACACATAAAAAAACTTGCTGGCACTTGCTTTGGGCTTCTGAGGAGTCTTAAGAAGTTTCTTCCCTTGCTCCCAGTTAGGGACAGAGAAACGGTGGTGCGTGCTCTGCTTCTTTCCCGCCTCGATTACGCCAATGCCCTCCTGGTAGGCTGCCCGGGCTACCTTGTAACGAAACTGCAGGTGGTCCAAAATTCGGCAGCCAGACTCCTGGGCGGTCTGTCCCCCTGGCAAAGCGCTCGGGCTCAACTTCGGACACTCCATTGGCTCCCCGTGGAATCTCGCCTTAAATTCAAAATGCTCTCCATTGTTCAACAGGCCCTTCATGGTCTGGGCCCCAAGTATCTGCAGGATAGATTCTCCTTCTATATCCCTAGGAGACAGCTGAGGTCATCTTCGTTGTTGCTCATGGAGACCCCTAAATTTAGGCTTGTTCGCATGGGGGGCAATTCATTTGCCCGCAGAGCCTGCATCGCTTGGAACTCTCTTCCCCTGTCTTTGAGGGCTATCTGTGATCCGCACTTGTTTCGTAAATCCCTGAAGACACTACTATTTTGATTGATATCTGTAGTTTGGCCGCCTTATCTGTTGTTAGCGCCGGGACACTTCCGAGTAGCTGTGCGCTCAATAAATTAAAAATAACATAACATAACATAACATCCATGGAACGCCTCTCTGGGGCAAAGTAACACAACAAAGGAATTTGCACTGTGTTGCTTACTCTAGATTTATCAAGCCACTCAGGGCCAAGTAAGGGGGCCTTGCGTGGCTTGATAAATTGCATCTTAGGGGTTGCATCACTTTTGCACCACGTTGCATGGTGCAAAAGCAACACAACCCCTTGAAAAATATGGCCCTGTGCATCCTTGGTTTGTGCTCTTTTTTATGCAGCTTTTGACTCTTGTCAAGTTCTTTACCTTTGGTCAGGAACCATCCATATTGCTAAGGAAGTTTTTTACTGTCTTTTGTGACTTTTCCCCTAGAAAGATAGAAGCTGTCCTTTCTTTGGGCAATCACAAAGGAAACAATAGAGTTTCAGTGCATCAAGTAATTTTCAGATTGTGATGCCAAACATTCTATAGTCCTGCTCAGGACTTGGCTCAAGATTTAAAACAATCTTGGCTCGACAATAAGACTTTAAAACAAACCTTATTATCAAAGTCTACAAATATCCCCATAGCACTTTCTGATGCCCAAAGTTTTTCTGGTGATCCTGTGAAATTTAAGGGAATTTGTGGGTTCCCCACTTGTGCATTTTGTTTTTTTACACTTTACGATTTTATCTTGATTGAGCTACAGTAGGATACATAATTAACAGTTCTTGCTGGACATGCTTTGGCTACAAATGTAGTCACTGTTTCTCTTCTACTTCTGGAGACTTATGCTGCCTTTATGCTTGCATTCAAGAATATGTTTGAAAAGGTCCTGATAGTGCACATTCCACTGAGGAGAGCATTTGTGATATTCATCAAGGAATTATGAATACACTAAAGTATGTGACTGTTGTTTTCCAATCTAGTGCTGAGACTATTTGTATTGAGTGGACCTGCAATGATATTATAATGATATGGATTAGAAGAAGAGATCAAATATGAATTAATTCGCAGTCATCATCCTAGTTCATTTTTTAACTTATTAACATTGTTTTGTTAATTAAATTCTGGCTTCAAGAGAGACATAATGAGAGAAACAATACTCATGTTGTGTTTTCAATTTTTTCCAGAGCCTTACCTTTTCAAAAATTTGAAGAAAACACTACCTGTTCTCCTCATGTTGAACCCATGCAACTAGGGGCAGCCTGGGTCACTTGAGAGAGAATGAAAAAGATCAACGATGAACTGGGGGTGTTATTGTGGTTGCCATATACATCCTAATAAGGATTTAGATAAGACTCCGACCTCTGTGAACGAAACATGGGTGGAAGTGCATTTATTTTCCTATGTTGGAGCTTCTATAGGTAGCTCAGACAAGCATTTGGTTTTTTTTAGCAAATTACATTGAGAATTGCTCCTGTCCTGTTGGATAGTGAAACTAGTGGGGATGTTTATTGATTCTGACGAGTGATTTTGGATAACATTCCTAAGAGAGCTAAATAGCACCTGAAGAAGTACAGACTATTGATGGTATGCTGTTGGCTTCAGGATCAGTTAATAAGATTTTACTTCCGCAACAGGTTTCTCTCTTTTTTTTTAACAACAAATTTTATTGATTTTAAGTACCAAGTGGGCGAAACCCAATAAGCGGCATATAGGTACATGATGAATAATGAAAACAATAGGTACTGGAAATATCCCCTCCAGGATGTCTGCAGAACATCAGATCTAACAACCCACACCTCACCCCTCCCCCCTCCCCCAACACTGCACCACACATCCCTTGAGGAAGTGATACTTAGTTGTACAATAAGGTGATTAGTTCCGCATCCATAACAAGCTAACACATTAGATAGGTGAGTCATTGATAATCAATCGTTCAAGAGGGTCCTGATTTGCTGGTTTCGTTAAGAGAGACAGGTCTTTTGCCCATCTGCCCCAGATCTTCCCATGTTTTTGTGGGCAGCCCCGTGCCTGCAACACCGCCATTTCAGCCAACATACATTTATCTAAGGTTGATTTCCATGCTGCTACCCCGGGGGGGAGAGGAGGCCTTTCACTGCTTGCAATGTCTCACTTGGCTAAGGTGAGGCCCAGGAATAGGTGGTGTCTCTTGTATCTGTTACCCCCGATATCATCTATGCTGTGGAAAAGTGTCAGTCTAGGGTCTGCCAGGATGTCCCACGCCAACACCCGCCCCAAGCAGGACAGCATACCTGACCAAAAGTGCTGCAGTGCCCCGCAACTCCAGATGGTGTGAAGGAACGACCCGTCATCGGAGTTACAATGGAGGCATGTGGGGGACTGTATAGCCCCCATCTTCCAGAGGCGAAGGCGAGTATAATAAATTCTGTGGAGGTATTTGAACTGGATCAGCCGGTACCTAGTGGAGACAGCAGAATACCTGGGGCTGGCTAGGGCCTCCGTCCAGTCGTCATCAGTCGGGCTGGTAAGTCCACCTCCCACGCCGCCCGGGTCCGATGTATGTTTTGGAGTGTGTGGTCAGGGTTTGATATATTTGGCTGATTTTGTGTGCCCCTAGATCGCCCATTAGTAGTCTACCTTCCATGGGGTGAAATTCAAGTAGTGACTGGAGGTGTTTAATCAGAGGAAACAGAGCATGGCGGAGCTGCAGGTATTTGTGGAATTGAGATTTGTGTAGGTCAAACTCCTCCTGCAGCCTCTGGAAGGATTTAAGTGTGGGTCCCCGCATTACGTCCCCGAGTGTAGATATCCCTATATCATCCCATCTGCGAAATCCCGTCAGGGTCGAAACGGGCCGGCGGCGCGTACCCCGTCAAAGGGGAGTAGCACCTGTCAGCATGTCCCACCAACCCATGGACCTGGACACACGTCTCCAGATCTGAATCACCATTAGGCAGGCCCGGGGGAGCGCCTCTAAGGATGAGTTACTGTATGGGAGATTAAGCAGCGGGTATTCCGCTAGGGAGAGCCTTTCTACTGCATAGGCTGGATCAGCTTGAGAGTTATACCACCATTCATTAATTAGAAACAGCTGAGATGCCCAATAGTACGCCCGAACGTCCGCTGCTAGCATCCCGCCTCAGTACGTGGATTGAATACACGTTGCTAGGGCTACTCGGACCGCCCCTCTCCCCAAAGGAATCTATTGAGGAGAGCATTTATTTGGAGAAACCACGACTGGGGAATGGGATATGGATAATTCTGTAGCCTGTAAAGCAAGCGTGGCAAGGACACCATTTTAAAAATGGCGGACCGACCATATAGTGATAAGGGGAGGTGGGACCACACTGTTGTTTCCTCGCGCACCGCCGGGAGCAAGGGGGCTATATTGCGTGACCACGCTATAGTGGAGCATCTGGTGATATGAACACCTAGGTACTTGAAACCCTCATCCGCGACTATCAGCTGTGAGGCCCAAGCATGACTCCTCTGTTCGCCGCATATGGGGAAAAGAACAGATTTGGACGGGTTGGCACATAGTCCAGTTGTCTCTCCAAAGACCCGCAACTTGTTACTCTTTTTATCATCAGAGATCAATATTTTGACTCACTTTTGACTTAATGGCCTTTCCAAATTATGCTGTGATTGTTGGTGTTCCCTGGCTGAAGAGGCACAATCCTTTGGCAACCAGAACGATATCACCATCATCACAGTTTTGCCATGATCATTGGTATGCTTCCGGATATTCCTGGTCTCCTACTGAAGAACTGAAAGAATTCAAAGAACCCTCTAATCTGATAGAGGCTAATCTCTCTTTAGTGCAACTGCAGTCTTGTGCATCTGCTACAGATTTTGCAAATTTAGGTGTGTACTCCCCTCACCCCCACCTCCTATGTATGATTCCACAATACCAATTGAACCAGACACTGTTGCCTGCTTTGGCACATCTATTCATTGTCAGAGAATAAGGAGATTCCCATGGCCAATTTGAAAGAGAATTTACAGAATTGTTTAATTGAATATCCTTAATCGCCAACTTGAAAACTCTTATTATTTGCTCCCAAGAAAGATAAAGATCTCAGACCGTGTATAGACTTTAAAAGGATAAATCGAATTCTGCCAAAGATTGGGATCAGTTACTTCTCATTAAAGACATTCTTGAATTTATTGAAGAAGCACACATTTTTAGCAAACTTGATTTGTGCCTACCATTTCCTGAGTACAAAATGTAAGGGAATGAATGGAAAATGGCTTTTTGCACACGTTTTGAGTATCAAGAAATGGCATTCGGGTCATACAGTACTCTTGTCTTTTTCAATACGTTATGGATTTAATTTTTCTTGATGTCTTGAATCCTTTTGTGCTGATACCCCTGGATGTCATTTTGCTTTTTTCTATAACCCCTACTGAACATTTAAAGCACCTGAGCAATGTGAATTTCAAAAGGAAAGGCCAAATATCTGGAGTTTCGGTTGAATGTATCTGTTTTATATATGGATATGTTAGCTATTTTTGAATGGTCCTAGCCTACCAATGTGAAGGATATCCAAAGTTTTCTTCGATTTGGAAATTTGTATCCCTTCTTTTTTCTGAATTTTGCATATCTCATTTCTGATTTTATTTCTGTTCTGTAGAAGGAAAATATGAAAGGAGGATTTCGTTGTGGCCATCAAGTTGAAGAAGCATTAAATACATTTAAGAAAATATTCACTTAATTTCCTATTATACGCCACCCTGACACCAAAAACAAACTTATAGTGGAGAAAGCTGCTTCTGAAATGGCAGTGTAAGCCGTTATGTTACAACTACAAGAAGACGATGGACACAAGTATTTAATTTTATATCTATGCCATTTCCTGTCAAACGTGAATAGAGCTATTCAGCACTGGAATAGGTGCTTCTAGCTATGAAAAATGTTTTTGTTGAGTGGGGACATTTGCTGGTGGTTAACAACCAATCATGCCTGTACATCATATTGTTGGTATGGTTCTGTCTTTCATGGAAAAAGTTAAAGAGGTTCGAGAACAATTTACTACAAAGGTGCTGAACGGTATTAATCTCAAGGTTTCCTTTACAATTTGCAAGAATTTTCATTTCATCCAACATGCTATATTCATCACTCCAAAGAATTACAACATAAATTGATGCATATGTATCATGAGACCACTATTTCCAGCCAAAGAAGAGACAAACTACTAGAGATCATGGTTTATGTTTTTTTGGTGGCTTTCAGTTAATTTTGATTTCCAAGAACATGTTAAGTTTTGTCCCATCGATGCTAAAAAATCTTTACAATCCAAAGCTTTTGCCCGATTTTAAATCGTGTTCACCGCAAATTGTGCTTTACCTTGGGTTTTTTGCAAGCACAATTTACTTGAGGCATTATCTGGAGAAAATTGCACAAAGACCAACAGAATACAATTTGATAAACATTGGTCATAAAGGCAGTTTCCCCACACTATTATCCATTAAATATGTAAAACATGCAAATGGGTACAGAAACCGACCCACCATCATGCACTATCGGTGTATTTCCTCATGTGGTAGTTGTGCCCTATTTTTGCAAGGCCTTATGAAATATAGGCAGTAAGTAAAATTACCCATACTTTAACCATAAAGAAAGCTAAAGTTCACATGTATCCTATTTTCATTTTTAGAGATTACTGACCCAAGACTTGGGTGCGAAAGGTTAGGTTTCCAGACAACTGGTGCCTGAGGGTTGATGTGAGCAGTGGGTCAATGTTATGGATAAGAGGATGCTGGTAGTCACTTTTACCTTCCAGTGACCAGAGGCAATACCAGGATGTTTCTCTGACTATGTTCCATTTTATGTTGAAACTAGCACCCAGGGACGTATCACATTAGAGGCCTGGTGTGCGACCATTCATTTTTGCGAGTCGCAAATTGCGTCAAATTGCGACTCAGACACTGCGTTTCCCAATGGGGTTGCAAATTGCATGCCTCAATAATGTTCATGAGGCTGTCGCAATTTGCAACCCCATTGGGAATGGCTTGCACTCACAGGGATGGTAGCCAGCTGGGATCAGCAGACCACCATGTCTTGTGACTGCTTTTTTAATAAAGCAGTTATTTATTTAAATGCAGCCCGGTTTCCTTATAGTTGAAGAGCTTGAGGAGCACTATTTTATCACCTTAGACAGTGGTAAAGAGCTGCTTGTCATGGGAATTTTAAACGCTTGTGCTGCTTTTGGATGGAAATGTAGCAGGGCTGTTTGACATAGCTAAAAAAAATAACAGAACATATTACCATAACAAACACAAAATAGCATGACAACACTATTAAAACATAACAAAGCACATCACAACAAAACAGTCAAATCAGAATGCAACACAACAACCTCAGTACAGTACAACTAAATTGCATTAAAGCCTACAAAAAAAAGACAACATCACCACCACAACAACAAATAATGCAACAAATACACACAAAACGTGCCACATGTTAGCACCTTCACAATCTTGTTTTCATAAAACAGTGGTAAAAGGTGTTTGGAGCAAGGACTGCCTTAACTTACCGAAAGGACATGACATAGTGTCAGCCAACATGCTTTGTGATTTTTCCCTCAGTGTTTGTTCCAATCCTCACCATAACAAATTTATACTTTAAGGGACACCCTCCATAAGAGGTTAGCTGGCATTGGTTTGGAGGTGACCAAGGATGTGGTGGCATCATGGGGGGACAAAGTATGGTGCCTTAGTTCCGCTGGTGTAGGTTTGGTTAAAATGTAGAGCCTTACTTACTAGCCCGGGTACCTGCAAATATTCAGAACATTGTGTAGGAGCCAACACTCTATATACTAGTTTCAGCAATTTGGAAAACTGCAGCAAGGTATTTCTTGCCAGTGTACTGATAATTATGCTGAAATTTAAATACTTGGAAATATTCGGTGTGCAGAGTGCTCCAGGTTGTAGAGTATAAATAGCATATGGCAGAATATAATCTGGGGAGGATTGGGACCTGTGAAGTAAGGCACATGATAAATTCTGCTTTTATTCTGCCAGTTATTTATTTGCAGTTATCTTCTCACAGCATTGTTAAATACAGTGACAGGGATGTTGACTTCTTTATTGTTAGTACATTTCCATGCTTAAAATTATTGGTAGATAGTCCATTGATTAAAAATTAGTAATTATATATTATGGTACCCAAAATGTTTTCTATGTGTGGTTAGTTTTTGGTTAGTCATATGATAGTTAATGGGCAATACAACAAATTCAATACTTACTGATAGGCAGGTTTTAATTGAACAAGTTTCTGTGGATGCAGATGGTAGGAATATTTGTCAAGTTCTCCTATAAAATCAACTAAAAACACAACACAGGCTTAACTCAATCAACAGTGACACAAAACAACACAATAACCAGAACTATGAATGAAAACATGAGAAATAAAAAATAGAAAACAGAAATGTCCAACAGATGAACTAGAACTTTGGAATGTGCTGTAATTTGTTTTTATGAATTCCTTTTCGCATCTCCAAAATCATTTTAGACTAAGGACCTCATTATGAGTGCTGTGGTAATCCTGAGTTGAGTGCAAATGGGAATTTGCTCCCAAATTCAGATTACATGCCTGTGCGGACTTCACACATAAGCAGTGTTTTTTTTATCAGAACAAAGTTTGACAGGTGCAACTTGGTAACATTTGTGTGGGGAAAAAAGAACAATAGCCTGGGTTTCTTCAGCTCAGTGTTGGGGGGGGCATGCAGTATTACCTTATTATCCGCCTTTATGACCTGCAGAACTCATAATTATGTGATGAATTGGTTGCAGAGAAAAATGATTTCTTTGCTATGGTAATTCCCCATGCAGTATAAATGCATTATTTTACTTGGGCGGAAGGAACAAGGCACAATATATTCAGTCACTTGGGCGTTTTGAGTTACTAAGACAAATGAGGATTCCCCTGGCTCTCTTTGGTCGATGATGTAATATTGGCATTGTGCATGCCCTATGGCAGACTTTCGGAAAGAAATGACAGCATTGTGTCCATGCAGATAAGGAAGCAGTTATAGGAGAGCAGAAACCCACAGGAGCTCTTCAGTTTGCTGCATCTGTTGGGCACTCGCTTCAGGCTCTTGAGCTGCTGGAGCAGTCTACACATTGTCAGGGTCAATCCTTAATCTTATCCTTAGCATTAACCTGACTCTTTCCCTCAATCTTATTCTGATTAATATCTCATCCTAAGGAAAGATGTGACTTGAAGAACATATTGTATTGATATGTTCACTTTATAAACCATCAGTTTTGTATCTTTGGGTAGTTTTAATCACCTGGCTGTTATCAGGCAAGATAGTCTAAATTTCGCACTAGTGCCAGTAATAGAGCAGGGAAAAATAATTTGATCCCTTTCTGCAGTTTATGTAATATGGAATGAAGCAAACAGTATTTACATTCGGTTTCCTATAATTGTTGTTTGGGGTTACATAGTAAGAAATTGACAAATACTTTTTCGCACCGCTTTAAATATGTCAAATGAGTAGCAAAGTTCCCAGCTAGCAGGGCAATGGGGTAGGAGCACTTTCTTTAAAACTATAAAGCCAGGTGGCCCAATTGGCATTATTATTTATTTTCTCAGAGACTAAGCCCGAAAACAGGGGTTTGTTCCAGAGAACCAAACCTTTAATGGCACTGATGCACGGGGAGTTTCTTCCAGCACTTTTGTGCTAAATTAATATTTTTCATGTCCTGTACTGCAATGCACAAGGGTCCTCAGCATGGCAAATGTGCATCAGATGGCTCTAAATATGGGGAGCCATCCCATATCCACAATGGCCCTGTGGTGGGTGGGCCACCAGTCACACATCTGAAACAGCAATGCCAGACAGGTCTTTGCAGTTGGAAATCTAGTGGTTCTCCCTCCTCGAAATGAGATAGGAGAATTGTGAGCATGGCGGGTTAAGGGCCTTGATGATTTACAGAGGGGATTTGACTTCACTAGAATGAGAGTTACCCTATTCTGTCTGATTAACAAATCTATAAATGTGTAAATGATACCTGAGGAGGTGTAATATATGTTTGTGTGGAATTTATACAAAGTATGTGCAGCTTCTAATATGTCCAAATTCCAAGTGCCTTAGTGGACAAAGGAGTTCCCAAGAGACTGTCAGATTAGTGTTTAAAGAATGGCAGAGCAAATGAAGTGAAAATCCACTCAGTTGCAATTTGTCGGATATTAAAACATGTTTGCATTGCATGATCTGCATATTTAAACTTGCACCTGAATTATCTGAATTTCGAGCGTAGGAAAGTGCTCTAGTATAGTTCTTGTTCACAGGATGTGTGTAGGAAAAAATGTGACAAAGTGGGAAAACCATTGAGATGAAGAGAAAGGATTCCCTTTAAAGCTAATGATAATTGCACAAGTTCCTAATGTTACCCATATAGGTGGAATGTACCCATTGTAAGACTCTGAACATATACGGTTAAGGGAAGTAGGCATGTGTCTGGAATCATACACCCATAGGATTGTCGCAGTTTACACGCTAGCAGACAGTTTCGCTTGTGTATACATGAAGGTTTTGTGACTTGGGTCACCAATAGTAAATCTCTACAATGGTTCTATGTTAGAATATCAACATCAGGACTATTGTAGCCAATAGTTCGACAACTAGAATATTGTTAAGGTAAGTATTTATAGGTATGTATATATTTTTAACTTCATACCTGCTTCCCTTGAAATTATATTAATTGTCAATGTACATACATATGGAGTTATCTACAGTAATCTATACTGAGCCTATGTACACCTAACTTCATGATTTTCTAATTATTAACATTTTCGCTACAATATTTTTGTAGTAAGATATTTAGCACTTAATATTCTGGTAGTATACTGTTGGAAATTGAGTTGCTGGTTGAGGGGGCTGAAACCCCACTCCAGAAGCAACCACAATCTGTGAGAAACACAAGAAAGCCACAAATTAACCTGTGTTTAACCCTCTTGTAGCTTGGCACAAAAGCAGCCAGGCTTAACTTAGAGGGAATGTGTAAAGTATGTATGCAGCACTTCAATAATGATAAAACACCACACAAGAAAAAAAAACACGCTAATTTAAAAAAGTAAAATAAAAATTTAATACATTTTTAGATACCAAAATGACAATAATTCAATCTGTAAAACTGGAGGAATGCAGTTTTAAAGATTTCAGGTAAGTAAAACACCTAAAAGCACAAAGCACCACTCATGGCTATCTGGTTGTGCGAGACCAAGTGAAAGTCACAAGTTCAGGACAACTGTGATGGAACATGGTCCCGGATGCAGGGACCAGGTTAGTCACACTGGAAGAGTTGCCATCAAAAATCCAGCACAAAGAGTTCAGTTTGTGGTGGAAGGGGCTGCAAGGAGTAGGGAAAATGCTGTGGATGGTCGTCGATGTTGCATGAAGAGCAGGCTGGGCATCGCAGAGGGTCATCGCTGCAGCGTGAAAAGCCTGTCAGGCATTGCTGGAGCTTCACATTGGTGGTCTCTGCAGCCTGTTGATGTTGTAGCGCAAAGTGCTCATCTCTCATTGATGGGTGTCGCACAAGGTCACTGTGGCACAAAGAGCTGGGTTCACCCGAGTTTCGTGTTGGCAAGCGGTGCTGAAGATCCTGGCACAAACAGGCCCGTTCAGGTTGTGAAGAGCCCAGAACTTCTCCTTCTCCTTTCTTTTAGTGGGGAGCTCAACTGAGGCCACATGAAGGGTTAAGGACCTGAGGGGAACCTCTTAGAGTCAGGAACTCAATCAAGCATAGGCCCACAGGGCTCAGGCATGTCCAGGCAACAGGTCAGCTGTGCAGATAAAGTAAGGTCTCTGCAGCATGTTATGTCCCTGTAGCTCAGAACAGGAGGTCAGTCAGCTGACCCTTGTAGTCACTTCAGCCTGGGATGAATGGTGCGAGTCCAGTTTTTCTTCTCAGCAAGCAGGGTAGCAGAGTAACAGGGCAGCAAGGAAGCAGTCCATCTTAGGGAGTACACACAGGTCCGGAGATGTAATGAAGAGTTGGAGCTGAGGGTCTTATATTTATATCTGGTGTCCACTATGAAGTAGGAAAAGTTAATAGAGATTTTCCTTTAAAGTCCCTTGAAGTTTCCTGCCTTCCCTGTCCTGGCTCCTAGATGACTGCATGAACAATGCATGGTGACATGTGTGAAGGTAGGGCACATCCTATTCAGTTGCAAGGGGGCTGTGCCCAGCTCCACTCCATCCTGCCAGTTGATGGCCCATCCTGCCACAGCTAATCCCTCTATTGTCCGGCTGTATGTGAGGAATAAACAAAGTCCAACTCCCAAATAAAACCAGTCATGTCACCAAGGGACAAGAAAAAGGAAACTTTTTTAAAGTGGCGTTTTCAAAATGGTTACTTAAAATCCGACTTTAACATTAAATAGGGTTTTAAATTGCAATATTTTAGACGTCAAACTCAATATTCCTATCTTCTCCCAATTGAAAGTTACAACTTAGTTAATGTAATAAGGGAACCCAATGTTATCCCATAGAAGAGGTACACGTAACCATAGCAAAAAACAGAAATAGGATCTTTTCAATACCAGGACATGTACGCCTTAAAAGTACACGTCCAACTTTTTAAATATACCACATATATATTACATATATATCTGCCTTTGGGCTGTGTAGGGTGGGTCCTATATGTTTTTAAATATGAAGGTTTGGGCCTGGCAAGAAGTTTATCATGCTAGGTTGAAATGGCAGTTTAAAATGACACATATAGGGCAAGCATGAGGCATGTTTAAAGGGCTACTTTAGTGGGTAGCACAATCAGTGCTGCATGCCCACTAGCAGCATTTAACTTAAATGCCATGGGTACATGTTGTTCCACTTTACTTTGGACTTTCAAGTACATTAAATGTACCAATTATGTGCAAGACGGGTCTACCATGTTTAAAAAGGAGAGAGCACAAGCACTTTGGCAGTGGTAAAGTGTGCACAGTCCTAAAAGCCAACAAAAATGGGTTCAGAAAAAGGGAATGTAAAGGCAAAAGGTTTGGGGGTGACCCTGCAGAAAGGGTCAGGTCCAACATATAAGCTCCAGATTGCATCTATAAATTTACAATGTCTTTTCTTGTATATGCTACTCCCTTAAAACTAAATACCTGAATCTTTACATATTCTGGAAAAATATATTTTAAAATCCCTCACATTGTGTCAATAATATTTCATTGTTAGAGTACCATGTATGGAATCACTAGTTTTTTTAAATGTATGTTCAGGTTGCAAGCAACATCAATAAAATGTAAAGCTTTCAGCACATTTATTTATTTAGTCATGTGTTCTGTAAAGTGTTAAATATGTTGCCTTTCTGCCACTTTGTTGGGCTAGGGAGTCTCATGTCAATAAGATTGCTTCCAAGACCATCATGGTATCGATACTCCTCAGGGGCTAAGTTTGGAGATCGATCTCAGAGAAACTGAGTTTAGGAATTTCAATTACTATTACTAAGGTTGCTGAGGCCTGGAGCCCAGCCTGTGATACAGGCAGAGACTGAGAGGTGGTCCAGGAATTCCCCTTGTATTGAATTAAAAGCATTTTGAAAAGATGAGTCTGCAGGACTCTTTTGAAGGTCTGAACACTGGCTGGGCTTATGAGATGGATGCTCTGGTTATTCCAGAAATCTGAATCTTGAGAATTGCATTTTATGACAATTTCCCTGACCTGTGATATTAGGCTTGTTTCCCAAAATCTGGTGGCAATCTTATTTAGATATGGTGCACACCAGCTTAAATGTGATGCTCTGCTCCACTGGGAGCCCATGGAGTTCCTTAACACTGTGGTTAAATGATCAGATTTTCTTAGATTGAGACAGAATCTGGCTGCTTTCTTTTGCAACCTCTGAAATTATAAATTACTTTCTTAGGTGTGCCAGCATAAATGGCAATATAAGAATATGAATGAGTCAGAATTGGGAGCCTGTCTGCTTAGTTCACTAATTCATCTGCAGGAGCAGGAGTATTCTTTTCAGTATCATAAATTGATAATTTTCCTTTCTGTTGACGCCCACAATTTGATCTGTGAATGGGAGCTTGGATTGAAACCATAGTCCAAGGTTACATCATGTTCAGCTGGTGAAGTAGTCATACCCATCTCTAGCCATAAGAATGTAACTGGAGAATATGAGCCCCATTCCCAAAATCACAGGATTTACAACCACAAAAGGACCATTGGGCAAGTATTAAATGCGAGGTGGAAAAGCCTTTCTGACTTCCAAAATGGATTTGGAGGTTCATTCTGAACCACAATTAAGAGGAGAATGAAAGAAATGTTCCCTCCTGTGAGTTGCAGAGGTATGTATCAATGTTTTGTGACCACAATTGAAATCGCAAGCCATTGATCAGTACCTGACACTTCAAAGGAGGTGATAACTGATTTGTCAAGGAAAAGGTGTCCGCAAAAGGACACTTTCCCCCATGTTCATGGTGTTGTTAGCTCAGGAAAATGAGCTTCCCCTGATGTTTTCACAAACAGGAAGTATGATTTTTTTAAAGCAGCACTAGTTCCTTTAAGGAATACAAGCTGCTTTATTTTTTTTTAAAAAGGTTCCCTTTTGGAAATGAAAACACAGGAATGGTAGACTACTGTTGTTTGCTGTCCACCATCCCTGTGCTGTTTGTAAATAGTGAACTTTCTAAATATTCTTCATTAGGAATGTAGTTTTGCTATCCCTCGTGAATGAACTATTTGCGATGCAACCTACTAGTCACCAAGTCTAGTCACAAATTGCATTCTCATTCATAAATCAGACAGTGTGCAAATTACACAAATTACATGGAACCCTATATGCAGTACTTGTTATTTTCATTAGGAGTCCCAGCCACTAGGCAACTTCCTGTTTTTTGGCCCAAAACTAAATCACACATATTGGAAATAAACCATTTCCTGCTTAGTTATTTTCACAATTGACAATCCTTCAACATTCTGTATGAATAAACCTGTGCATTCAGATTCTGCTAAAGTGCATTCCCTGGCTTGCTTTAGAGTACACCTGCCAACATTTTCAGAATAAATTCAAGAGGGATCCTCCTTCTCTTTGTAGCACCATATTATTACCCTTTCCAAATTCATGGAGTACCAATGCTCCTGATATGTAACTGTAATCTGGATTTAAACAGGAACGCACATTCACCTATATAACACACATTATTATTGGAAGCAGGTTTACTTATATTCTTCCAGGTCTAAACATCTGGTGGGAATGGGTAGAGAAAACACTTGTAAATACCCTCAAAGTCTACAGCCAAGGGTGCACACAGACTTTCTAAAGTATTCACACCCTGAAAAGACCTTTTCCGGCACATAGAAGCAGTTCTGCTATGTGAACAGAAGACAGGAATTTGCACGAGCAAATCCATTCAATTCAATCAGCTTTATTCGATTATAAACACGATAATCATAAAAGCACAGTAAAAAGACATACCACCGAATGTACATACACAATAGATAAAAATTCATCATTTTTTTAAAAGGATTGGGACACAGCTGTGGTCAATAAGCTTTAAAATTTGATTACATCATGATTGAATTTCTGCATTTTAAAACATTCTTTAAAAATATTAAAACTGATAGAATCATCTGGTACTAGCAAATCAAGACATGTGGACATGCATGTTGGATTAATGTAGCCACATGCCATTGTAATCAAGCCCAACATGTTTGTTTTTTAGGTCTCGCCTGAGGCAGCGCATGCATTGCTCTGGCGAGACTTTCAGTAAGGGGGCTTCAAAAAGCTGACCACACTCTTTTGCTTGTGGCCTAAAGCTTGCGGTTACGCGCACAGTTACTCACAGAGGCACCATCTGGCTTTCTCTCTTGTCATGGCTCATTAAAGTGCATCGCTCGTGGGCACCCTTACAGCGCGTGCACATCGCACACCACTCGCCAGATGTGCCTCCTTGTTTTGCGATTTATACACTTTTTCATTCTTAAACACACACCTCCGTCGCATTAATATTAGCGGCCCTTTAGCATTTTGAACTCACTGCTCTCTCTTAAAGCCAGCGTCGTCCAAAATTGATACGCTTTTTAGTCATTAAACAAACATCTCCAGTGCATAACTGTGAAATAAATAGAGCGCGGCCCTTTTGCATTTTCAACGTACGTGCTCTCTCACCAAAGCCAGCCTCGTACACGATTTATACACTTTTTCAAGCCGGCGTCGTCCACAATTGATACTCTTTTTAGTCATTAAACGAACATCTACAGCGCATACTTGTTAAATAAATAGAGCGCAGCCCCTGCAAACACATCCTCGCAGTGCCAGCAGTGTGATTTTGTTTTACTTTTACAAGCATGCGTGTGGCGTGTGAGCACGGCCCTTTGGCATTTTCCACTGACGTGCTCTCTCACCAAAGCCAGCCTCGTCCACAATTTTTACACTTTTGCGTTAATAAACAAATATTTTGGGCACGTTATTATTCAATAAATAGAGTGCGGCCCTTTAGCATTTTGAACTCACGTGCTCTCTCTCAAAGCCAGCCTTGTCCACAATTGATACACTTTTTAGGCATTAAACAAACATCTCCGGCGCATAATTGTGAAATAAATAGAGCGCGGCTCTTTTGCAGCTTCAACTTACGTGCTCTCTCACCATAGCTAGCCTCGTACACGATTTAGTAACTTTTTCATTCTTAAACAAACATTTCCGGCTTGTTATTAAAAAATAAATATAGCGCAGGCCTTTTGCATTTGGAACTCACGTGCTATTTCCCCAAAGCCAGCTTCGTCCACAAGTAATATACTTTATCTAATTGAAGCTTATTTTCGCATTTCCCTCTGTCCCAGTTATTATTAGATTAAGCATTTACTAAATGCCAGACAACCTTGCTTCTCTTTTTGTTGTACAAATAACTGTTTTTGTTTTGACTTCATTATTGAACATTTCTGTTTCGGTCTCTGCTTTTGACTGCTACAAACATCCTATATTGCTTTTAAAACTTCACCCATATGTGCAACTGCAGTGACGCCACATTTGCCTCTCCTTACACTGATACTGATCTTTACAAGGAGGAAACCATTGTCTTTATTCAACTTCGGCAGACTCCCATTCAACCATAGGTAGTAACTGTTCGGACGTTTCACACCAGTCCAGACTGGATGGTGGCTACACTTGGGAGTCTTTTTCAAACAAGGTGTTGATGCATTGCTAAATGATTCCACTTCACAGCTTGACAAAATGCTACATTCTCCTTAACTTCTCTGCTTGCCATTTTTTTTAACATTCTTTACATTATGTTTTAGTTCAGCTTGAGATACAGTATGTAGTTCAAGGAGAGTATGGTGTTGCTATGTACGTGTTGCGCAAGCGCTTTAAACATTAACTCAGGGATAAGCCAAACTGCTAGAAAGCTTATTTCCATATACAATAAAAGCAAAAAAATGCTTAATTATCCAAAACAAAATCCTTAGTGCAAAACTAACAACTGTTACATTGCTAAAAAATGATAAGATCCCAAAGGCGAGACCTAGTGGCTTTGTCAATGCTTGTTTTCTGTTTGTCCCTTCCCCTGGAGCCTCTTTACCATTCTTTTTAATTGGATGACATGTACTCTTCCACTGCTCCCAGTAGGGGAACTGTTTTTTTTTTCCCCTGGCGCTCCATGAGAGGGCACGTGGTTCTAGCTCTCTCGCTTGTGTGCTGCTTCATCTGTCAAGCAACCCCTCTCCCGTGCTCTGTGTTGTTCCCCCATCTCCCCATCTCCCCATCTCCCCCTCTTCCAAGCTCTAATTTGCTTTTCCTGTCTTTCCCAGCTTTTTTGTATGTATTTGCCCCCTAATGGCCTAGCCTTAAGCGCCTGTATTTGTAACTTCCATGTTAGCACACTCCAAGTTGCTTTGTCCCACCCGCTTCCTTGTTGGTCTATGAACCCCTTGCAGTCAGTAACCTTCATTTATCATTTTTTATTTTTGGGGAGGCTCAGGAACTGCAATTTGCTGCCAGGCCGCACAACTGTGTAGAAAGTGCGTTTGTGCGACTAAAATTAAACTAGTTTTTTTCCCCATTCCAAATGGCCATTTTATTTTGATTGGTAAAAGAAAAGAAAAAGATAGAACCTGCTTCATTTCCAGAAACAGTCTCTTGATCACATACATTCCCCCCCGCCCTGGTTTATTGCGCAGCATCAGCCAAAAGCCAGTCTTGTTACATTGCAAACATTATGGATGCAGAGAGTTTCTTCTTATTGGTCCTACTGAGTTTAAACTTTTTGATTGAATTTGGATTTTTCTGTGCCATGACCGAGAACAGAATCATCAACTTAAATTATTTTAAAAGCAAACAAAGGAAGCTTGGAAGATGTATGCAGACAGAGCAATGGTATCTGTTTATGGCTTGCAGTGTGATAAACTAGAACGTAATTGATGAAGCAATAGTATTTTATACCTCATTATTAAAAATAAACAGTCATTAAAAAAATTTACGATTAGAGACTAGAAATTAAATGTGCTTATGACAAAGATTTTGGCACTGAACATCTTTTTTCTATAAAAGCACTAAAATAATATTTTTTGATGCGCAGGTACAGTGGCAGAGAAGCAGCAATTAAAGGAGGTGGCTGAGAGTGACATAGCGGACATGATTATAAATGAAATATCTAGAGTGCCGATACCCTTTGGATTATTTTCAGACTGTAAACTCTGAGAATTCCTAATACATTACTTGTCATACAAATCGTTGGCTTATTCTTCCTGCACATGATGTGTTTTCCAGTCTTTTTGCCTAGTCTCTCTTTCCTCCTGCTGCAATACCTCCCTCTTTCTTCATTCTTTCATTTTAGACTTCCATAGTATGCATGCACAGCAAGCCTGTCTCACCTTTATCTCCCTTCTGACACATTTAGGACATTGTGATCGAATGATCTCCCTGTCTCCACGTTTACACTGTTGTCCCTTTCGGTTGCTCATGCTTTCTTCTGTTACTCTTACCTTTCGCTGACCGTCTAACACTCGACAAGCAATGTATTATTCATTTGCATGTTGCCTGCTCCTGCTGTATCATCTCTCCATCCTCCCATAGCTTTCTTGCTCTCCAAAACCTCCAGTTCATAACTGCCCTCACTCTGTGTATAACATCTTTAATCTGCATTTATGTGCCTTTCACCTGACCATTATTCGCCCTCTATTTAATATCTTTTTTCGGGTGGCATCCTTCTTTTCGGAGATCTCCATCACTCTTTCAAACACATAAGGCTTCTGTTTAGCTCATTACTTTTAATGATTTGCTGTGCTTTCTAGACCTCAAAACATTATTTTCACAATGAGAAAAACTTTCACTGGAATCCAAAAGCTTAATCAATATGTGTTGCTGTGTTTTTTCAGCTTGAGCATGCCAACGTTTCTTGAAGCTTTTTTGTGGTTGCGTAGCTGCTTTAAGCTGTGGCTTTCTGTATATCTTCTACCTCGTACAATCCTATCCACAGAAATTCCTGCATTCCACGAGGCAGGTAAGACATCCATAAATTATTAATTCAATAGTTTTACGCATTTGGTGTATTTTACATTATAGTAGTCTTGTTTTGGGATTGATCAATAATTTGGCAATCAGCACAGCTTTCTGTTGTGTTTTGTTAATATGCTCAGTTGGTGAAAGGTCTCTTTCCATTATTTTGTGCCCCAAATACTTCATTTCCTCACTATAAGTTGCCATCAGAACTGTTCTACATGGTCCCTAAAATTCAGTGTCTCAAAGCAATCCTTGTAATAAGTCTTACTGCTGTCCCTGGACTCGCAGAAGCCAGGTACTTCACTCCATTGCCATGCGCTTCTCCTTGGACTTTGACTTTCAGGTTCTAGCAAAGTCAAACATTCAAGGCTCACAATTGGAACTCGTTACAGGGCCAGGGCCTGTTCACCTCACCAGTTTTAGTTTGTTAGTGACTGGCTATTTTTTAAGTCAAACTTAAGACAAAATCCTAACTTTACTACTACTAAATGCCCTCTGTGAATACCAAAAGTAGTAGGACAGACTTAAGACAGACTTAAGACAGACTTAAGACAAACTTAGGACAGACTTAAGACAAACTTAAGACAGACTTAAGACAGACTTAAGACAAACTTAGGACAGACTTAAGACAAAATCCTAACTTTACTACTACTAAATGCCTTCTGTGAATACCAAAAGTAGTACGTTTAGGATTTTGTCTTAAGTTAGTTCTGTGAATCAGGCCCCGTATTTCTGACTGACATACTCACCTCAAGGAAAAATCATAACTCTTGTCAGAGTCAACAATCAAGTAAAAAATGTACCTGAGCTCAACCCCCTAATATCAATGGCACAGAGCAGACTGGCTTAGCATCGGGTAATGTGTAAAGTATTTATGCAGTACCAAAATGGTAATAAAGTCAAAAGACAAAACAATAAAAATCCAAAATGAATTAGAAAATAAAGTACAATGTTATAAACTAAATGACATCAAAATCCAATAAGATGAAAATGAGCTATGAGTTTTAAAGTTTTAAGTAGCAATAGTGCTGAAAAGCACAATGAGCCAAAGATAGTGATCGAGCATGGGTTGGATCCACTACCCCAGTTCACCTCGATGAAAGATTTTTGCCTTCTAACTTAGTCTTTAAAGTCCCAACCAGCCACAGGAGTACACTTCTAAAGCCCCCCAGGACCTCAGAGAAGGCACCTAGAGACTCGCCGGGTATCAGGCAGAGGCCAACAACAAGCTGCAATCCAGGTTCAGTTGCCATTGGTCTGCTGGTTACGTCTTGCAGCTTGTTGTCTGCTTGTAGCCACACAGTAGCCTTATGACCTTGGAGTCCACTTCTTTGTCCTGGATACAAAAGGGAGCAGGGCCAGTCCTTCAGGGCTCCTGTCAGGGCACAGACAGCAGGTCCAGTCCTCTTCTGATCTTCTGCAGGTTCAGAAAGTGTTCTGAAGAGGATACCTGGGGATGCCACATGCATGCTTGGCACTAGCAAGTAGGTGGGGGTTGCTCCTGGTTTCAACCTAACCATTGAGTTAAAAGTTTCCAGGCCCTTACCTACCTACTTGTGCAGTAGTTCCTGTTTACATTACTGCATAAAGGCCCAAAATGCTGTGTGTCAGTGCATTTTCAAGATGGAAAAAGTCTTTGACAACAATAAACTTAGGTTCTGAGGCCTGGGTGTGTATGTTTACTATGGTAATCATAATGTCCTCCCACATCTAACACTAAAATCCAATTTGAGACAGTCATTGTACCCCCAATAAACCCAAGACAGACGTCTGGTAGACTAATGCAGGATTTTCCAGCAGTCAGTAAGTGGATGCACAAGAATTGTTTTGGCATCCTGTTTTCTCTGTTTGTAGTGCGCCAAAGTGTTATATGTAAAACCCCAGAAGACCTGTTAAGCAGGATTTGAAACTGTGCTGTTTAAAAGGAGGCCCATAGACCCTACCCTGCATATTCTGTTGAGCTCATGGGATTCATGACTGCCCATTTAGGCCGGCCTATTGTTTGCTCCTGGGAGGCATTTCATACCTGTTTCATGCCTATTCAAGGATGAGCACACAGATGAGAGCTGGTAGAGGTTTATGCGAACTAGCCTTCTGACAGTACAGACAGATAAAGGGTAACTTTCTTTAAAATCTGATATCTCCATTGAATTGGATTTTTAATAACTTTTAAAAATAGCTATTTAATTATTTTTCTAGCTGGTCTCATTCCTGTAATTCAGTATTCATATTTAATCTACACTCTAGTTTTCTACATAGTACAGCTAGGCCTGCCAATCTGTAAATTGCTTTTAGGACCTTGCACTGTAGTGACATTGTCATATTAAGTTTGTAAATGTCCCACTTTTAAATACCACAAATCATACCTTGTGGTCTCCATGACTTGCATAAGGAGGCAACTTACTAATATTTAAAAGGGAGGTCCATAACTTTCAAAAAGAGTTATTTTAACAGATTACACTGTAGTAGTTAGGCTACACAAAGTAGACATGAAGCCATGTTTTCTTTGCCACTATAATTGATAACACAATAGATACTGCAGTCCACTAGTGACACTAATTCTCTAGGCCCTTGGATACACTTTGTATACCATATTATAGGAACTTGTAGCCAAGTTTAATCTACCAGTTAGGAATGGGCCAATTTAACCATGTTTAAAGGGGGAGCACAGGCACTTAATTACTGATTAGAAAAGGTAAAGGGCACAGAATGCTAAATTCAGCAAAACAGATGGGGCAGAAATCTGGGGGGGAGGGGTACATCATGCAAAAGATGGAAATGTCCTACAAAGTCCATCAGTAGTTGTCTAGGGATCGGAGGGGAATTGTCTTTTAAAGTTCCTTTTCAAAACAGTAACTTCCCTCAATTTGAGATGCATCTGTTAGACTTTGACCATTTGCTAGCATTACCAGTGGGCAGTCAACCAATCTTGAGGTAGAATGAAAGCCACTCTCCTGCTGCTGGAGCTATTTTCTTCAATCAAAATGGATGTCAGCCATGGCAGTCTGATTGGCTCATGTTGTAGCCCTTGAACTGTGGTTGATCCAAAATGCTCTTATGGCACTACTGTCTGACAAAATGCCTGCAAGTTTTAAAGTGGGCAACAAAACTGATCTATCTTTTATGTCCTTGAGTTCCATTTTCAGCAGCAAGATTCAGGTTGAGATCTTACACGTTCTTTAAATACAGAGCACCTTCTCACCATGCTGTAGACCTCAGGAAATCTATACCTAAACTTTGTGGGAATCCTGACAACGCTGCTTAAATTGGAGATTGAAAGATTGTAGAGAAGTGTTGGAACACTTGTTTTTTTGAGTCCCAAATCTCTGACAGAGTTTACAAATTTCATCCAGTCAAAACCAAAGGTGCAGATAACCATGGTGACTGGATACATCTTTATTGAGAAAGATGGGTCGCAGTGGTGTCCCTGGTGCTACATCACATATGACCTTAGAAGGTTGAGAAGAAAAATTTAGTGTTAATGTACATCATGTTCAGTAATATAGAAAAGGGTGGATTCTCCCTAGTGTGAAAAGTTGGCTGCTAATTGTATCCAGTCTCATCATCAAGTGGTGGTATTGTTTATACTGTTGAACATTTCTGAGAGATAACACTCGCCATTGCCATCTCTGTCAACCCATTTGCGAAGATAATAAAGAATTTTGACTCTCCTGACTCAGACCAAGGAAAGGCCAACTTCGGGCTTGCTAAAGAAAAGAAATTGTATTTGCCTGTGGAAAAAACTGAATTGGTTTGAGACATTTTTAGGTCTCGCCTAGCATTGCTGCACACATGCGCAGCTCGCTCGGCGAGATTTATTGCAGATAAGGAGTTCTAGAAAAGGGGTTGAAGCCCCGCCCCTCATTTCCATTGGCTAGCGTCACCGTTTATGCTAAACGGTGGCCTGTTATTGGAAATTAGGGTTTTTTGTAGACGCCCTTTGGCCTGCAAGCCGGACTGGCTCGTCTGCTTTGCTGCTGTCACAAAGCACTTTCTTATCTTTATGGGGCCATGTGTTTAGAAACACATGGCCCCATAAAGATACGAGATCCCGATGCTTTGGCTGCAGCGCGGTCCTCTTTCACTTTCGGGACCGTGCTTGTTTATAAATATAGGCAGCCTTTTCTCATGCCTCTGGGGCTTTCATCTATGAACGAATAAAAAAAGAAAGTACATTTTCTTCACAAAATAGCTTCAGTTTTTCCAGTGGGTTTTAATTTGTGCTGGTTGAAAAGTGATCTCATAGAGAAAGTAAAACAAAAACAAAAAAGCTCTTGTTTGGTCACATGGCGGTGTAGCCATGTGACCAAACAAGAGCTAAAAAGCAGCCGCTCGTCACTTTAACGTGCAGAGTATTTTCAGATGCTCATTTCCCCGACAGCAGACACACTGTGGACTACGTTTATTGTGCATATCCTACGCAACGTGGACCTCCCGTACATTAAACCTACTCCAGAGTAGACAAAGCACGACCCTGCTATTTCATTCACAAGTGTGTTATATAACAGTACGTTCATACAACATATATAAATGCACGGAAACCTAAATTTCAATATAACATAACATACTGTTTACAGGCAGATGACTTGATGGATTGCGCGGGTTTTGTTGCATGGGCTTTTGTGCACTTTTATTTAAAATATATATCAATATGAGGACACATTTGTAGAGTCAGCATTAGTCTCTCTTTCTCTCTCTCCAGCATGGCTTCCGGTCGTGCACTGAATGCCCCGCAGCTCATGCACGTCTCACGCACTTGCAGCTAAAAACAACGCTGCGCCCCCTACCTGTCCACCTAGTCCTGTGAGCCCCGGAGTGACTCTGCCTACATCCCGGCCAGTCGCAGCCGGAATGGGCGGGGGGAGGAGAGGAAAAGTTTACATGTTTTTTCTCTTCCTTTGGAATAACTCACCCCTTCCGCTCCCCGCCGAGGGTTTTGCAAGCTGTTCAGTGAGCTGAAACTAAACGTCTGAGGTGGGAAGGAGAGGGGCGAACCCCGCCGCACCCTCCGAGCAAACCGTGAAATTATGAGGGAACTAAAGAGTTCCTCTCTGTGTGAAACCATGTCCTGCTTTCCGAAACATCACAGGCTGTCCCCAAGCGCTGGTCAGAGGAGGAGAGGAAAGCAGGAATGAGTAGGAAAGCGCTTACTCCTGCTGGGGAGATGGAATCAAAGCTTGTAGGCAGCCTACATCCTGGAAGTGTACTTTGTCAGCGAGCGTTTAGATGTGTTTTGTAGCACACTGGGGCAGCCGGGGGCGCGGTTTACAAACAAGAAATGGCATGTCAGCAGCTAGCACGCTTTTGTCGACAAGCGCCTCAACGGTCTTTCGATTCTAAATGCATAGGTAGCGCCTTAAGCACAGCGCTGCGAAGCTGACGCCTTCTCAGCGTAAAAAAAGTGCGTGAATGCTGTTAACAACACTACACATCCTGTTCATAAGGATTTCCCTTCTGCTAGGTATGGAGACAGAGCCAAAGTGGAAGAATGGGGAGGGAGATGGTATCTGTTCAAGCTCACACAGTCTGTTTACAGTTAACCGCTTTGACTGCTCGTGTGCCCTGACTATGTTTGAACATAGTAGAGAACACCTTTGTTGTATGCGGAAGTGGAAGGAATATTTAGAACACCGCCTAATACCTTATCGTCATATTCCCACATGCCTTTGTGATGTACAATTTTGCTGCATGCTCTAAAGACGCACCTAAGTTGGGGCATTGCCATCTTACATCATAACTGGTTATCTAGGTCGCCAATGGGTAACAGCAGGATTCACCAATGGTTTTAATGAACAAAGAAGTCCTCGTAGAAACAAAGGCAAATAAAGCCACCTCTAATCCGTCACGGTGTGTTCATTATTTGTAAACTGGATGTACAGCCTTGAACAATGACAGGAAACGTCGAGGGTTTTAGGCACGTTTTGCGGTAACAATATGGAAACGAGGAATTATTTCCACAGAATGCAACATGTTTGTATTTCACACAGAAATTAGAAATATTTATTCTGGTGTACAGGCTCTTAGCTCGGGAAAAGGCTGCATATGTCAATCAGCAAATGAATATCTTCAGGCACGCTCACGGTGGCGTGAGAGAACCGTCAAGAGAGAAGAAGAGAGTAGAGGGGAGATGGAATGGAGGGGCGAAAGATGGAAGATGGGAAAGGGGGCAGGCATAAAAAGAGGTCAAGGAATGATGGAGATAGAAAAAGAAGACAGAAAGAGTGAAGAAGACATTTTTTCATACCCTGTTTTTCTTTGTGCTTGTATATGGCTGGCATCTGCCTGGGGTGGCTTGGTGGGTAAAAAGATATCTTGTCACGCCTGCCCCCTGCACTATGCAAGTGACATCAGGGTGTGCGACATCATGGCGCGCGACATCATTGTGCGCAACATCACAGCGCACAACATCATGGCGCATGACATCTCACAAGCCATCACAGGAATTGACATCATAGAAAGTGGCATCACAAGCCACAACTTTACAGGAAGTGGCATTACAAGAAGTGACATCATATCTAAAGCCCTCGCATATATGTTTAGCAGGTCTATCATGTGTACGTTTGAGCGCATTGCAAGGCTAATAGCACTGTGAGCTATGGAAGATGATATGTGACTTCTACACCTTGCAGTCCCCCAGTTTTATGTAATACATCCTGTACATTCATTTACAAACGTGTATAATTTATTGTACATGTAATATGCACGTGTTGATGTAAAGCGCTCCGACACTCTGCATTGGGATGAGTAGGGCTATACAAGAAAAAATAGTTGTACTTAAATTATTTCAATGCCTCCTCAGGTGTAGTAAGGTCTATATAAATGCAATTTGCTTTGTGTAAATACTGGGAAATACCAACACATCTGACATTCTTACAGTGCATGCATATCTCCTAAACAGGGACTGAACAAAGGGAAAAGCTTCCTATCTTAAGTATGAAGTGTGAAGTGCTAACTAGGTGTGAGCCTTTGTTTACCCTCCACTTCATTTTCATCAGGTGTGAGGCTCCTGACTGCTCCAAGCCAAGAGACTCAAACTCAAATTCGCTTGGGATTTATCGGGCCCGCGGCAGGAGAGAGGATCGCTGTGAAATAAGATTGATAGAGTGAAAGATTTTTGAACTTAGTGAAAGGAGGAGGACTGAAGGATTTCAGAAAAATAATAATTGATTATTTTTAAGTGATTATCTTTTGAACATAGTGAAAAGAGGAGTATTGAAGAAATTATGAGAAATAAGAATTGATGGAATTCAAGCCCTGATGAAGTCCTAAGGGAAGGACGAAACGCGTAGGCAGAAAGGCTGTTGATCTATAGAAAATGCAACTGTGATCTACAAACCGATTTTGTAATGTTGATTGAAGCAACTCGTTGAAGAATCAGCAAATTTGAAAAAAAGAAAAAAATGAAAGGTTACTGTAACCTGAAGGAAAGATTTCATGGACTCTATTTTTTTATGTTCATTCCTAACTGTACTCTTTTATTGATTGTGGTTTTGATGACAGTGAACCACAGGAAGTTGAGCATCTAAAAATGTTTAATTGGGTGGTACTGTATGTGTTAGTTGCGCACATTGTGTTCCCTTACTGTCATTGCTCTCAGAGTCTTGTATCAAATTTGGCCTTTGTTATGGGCCCAGCAGGAGGCTTAAATAAACAAGCATTTGCAATGCAATAGGTCTCGCAGTTACGCGAGTTTAAGCTATTGACATTGCAAATAACAATGCCTTTTATTTTTGTTGTCTTTTTTAAAAACCTAAATAAAAGGCATTGTTATTTACAATACCAATAGCTTAAACTCGCGTAACTGCGAGACCTATTGCATTGCAAATGCTTGTTTATTCTTTCTGCTGTGTATTTATCCTTGACACTAGTCAAATTCAATAGCCAAGCAAACTTGTTTTTCAGGTTGTAATGTGCGTCAGGCATTGATTTCTTGCTATTTTATCTTATTTGTAGGTATGACCATTTTTATGTTCTTACGAATGTGTGTTTCATACCTTTATTTAATTATTTATTGAGTAAAAACACAAAAAATATGTTGATCATAATTTGCTGATTTTGTATTAGCCTTACTTTGAGTCGGGGAATGGGTACTGTTGCCCATGCTGGCATCGAATTGCTGAAGCATCAGCACACTGAAAAGGCATTGCGTGTGTGAGGGCAGTTCTGGCATTATGCACAGCTGATACAGCACACATACTATAGTGCACTGCCAAGAAAGTAAGGAACACTTCTGATCAAAGAAAGGGTGACTACTAAGGCGGCATCAAAAACATTTTGTACACAGGCAATATCACTTGTGCAGCCAAGAGGCTAGCGTTAACTTTGCTGTTGCTGGAGTGGGAATCCGTTTTTATTAAAATCTCAGTTTACAATCATCTGGGTAAAATTCATGCTGTCACTGAGGCAACGGCTCTTTGCCATTGTTTTAGAGAAGATCAGAAGCTGTACATCACATAAATTATAATCACAATTTCTAATCTAGGTTCAGTCAATAATGATAGTTTGGTATGATTTAAAGAGTTTAATTATTTCAAAATTGTATTAAGTCATCTTTATTAGGTTACAAGTTAAATGCATCAATCTTAATTATCAATATATGGACAGAAATCAATAATCAATATTGGTCAATCAACTAATCATAATAAAGTTCATTAGGCATGTTCCATAAAGGAAAGAATCCCTATCCTAGGGATGGGCAGAGAAAATGGTGTCAGTTAGAACCCATAAAAAGTTCTACTTCAAGAGTGAAAGTTCAAGCAAAAAGTTTGGCATATAAAAATAAATTAAATAAATCAAGAATTAGTCAAAGCAGAACATCCCATAAAGGGAAACTCAAGAGACTCAGTAGAATCTCAAAGCTTCGTGGACTAGAGAAACTGGAAACAAATAGCGGTGGGTGGAACTCGTTGGGTTTTACTCTTCGGATTTCTGCGACGTTACCCAAAAGCTTCGCTAGACTCAGCTGAGGTCCGCGAGCATCGGAGTTGTGGCACATCGTGCTGCTCATGCTGATTTTTAACGCCAAGAGCCTGCTCCGTGCTGTAAAATCAGTGCAAACAGCACCATGCGGTGCGCTAGATGGCTCTGCTTCTTTCTGCCACTTAAGTAGATTTTCTTCTTGAGCAGCAGCTTTCTCACTGTAAGCAGCAGCTTTTTCAATGTGAGCGGTTGTGACCTGCTGTAACCGCCCGTGTTGAGAAATCTTGCCGGGAGGCAGTTGAGCGCTTGATTTTTTTGCTCACCTTAGCCAACTTACCGTTGGCGAGCCGTGCGCGAGAACAACACCGCCGCAAGGTAGTTGGTGGATTTTGTTCCAAAACTCCACACTCCCACAGAGAGCAGAGTGGGTAAAACACTGCAAATTCTGCTGGAAGTGCAGAGTTTACCACCCACCCCTAAAAAGGAATAAATTCATCTCCGCGTTAATGAGGATAACCTACTCTAGAAACACGCATTATAATAGATAACACATTTTATCAATATTGCAGTTTGTGGTTTCTTTTTTCTTCAGCCAGCCAATCATCTTTTGATGCTCTCATAGCAAAGTGTTGACTCCCCGCCTTCTCACAGGAATACAATAGTCCACAGACAGTATTTTCTAAGACTACTAATAAGTTGTATCATTTCTAAGTTTCATATGAGTATTTCTCTCATTAAAGTCTACTTTACCAAGTATAAACTACATCTCTAACCTTCTAACATGTCAGTTGTATCCATTTGCTAACAATGGTTTATGTAGAAGTTGAACCATCAGTATAACAAAAAGAAAACATTTTCTTCTCAAAAAATCATGGACTGCAGCACTCCATCCAAAAATGTTGTGCTGCGCTTTGTTGCATGACAGGGAGGGAGCAGGAGAATGCTATATCTACTGAGATATGGCTCTCCTCCACTCTCTCTAACGCCGGCGCTGATTTTACCTGCAGTGCGCCAGGCACACACCTTAGCACCACAATGCTAAGGTGCATGCCTGAGTCTACCATAGGTTCCAGTACAAAATACTATGCTTAGACACACATTCAAACATTTCCTGCTTTGTATGTGTGCTGCACAGTGCAGCATGCATCTAAAGTCGAAAAAGGACGGAGAAATAAAATCATTTCTCCTTTTAACACCTCCTTTCAAATGGCATTAACGTTTGGCATTAAACTCTGTCTACTAATGTTTGAAGATAGGGTTTCACATCAAAAGGCATTGGTGGTTGCCAGGGAACGCCCATGTACCACCCATGTAAGGACTCTTTGGCACTAAGTAACTCAAAGCAGTGCTTCCCTGTGCTATGTGTTACTTTCAAACATGTTTTGCACTGGAAAGTAAATTAAGAAAAAACATTTTGTGTTGGTTAGCATCACTTTTGTATCGCTAACACAGCACCAAATATTTGGTAATCTACGCTTAGGTATTCATTTTCTTTATAAATGCTGCATATTTATATTTGAATTTCTTCATTACCTCCCTAAGGGCCTCATGTAGGTAAATTACATTTACCACTTCATAAATACCGAATCATACCGATTCGGTATTTATGAAGTGGTAAATGCAATGTAGGTAAAAAGTCGGTAAACATTACCGAATCGGAAAAATTCGGTAATTACCGAATCGGTATTTACCGATTCGGTAATGAGGCATACCTTCCCATTGATTCCTCAATGGGAAGGTATGCCTCATTACCGAATCGGTAAATACCGATTCGGTAATGGGGGGAGCACATTCAAGGGTGGCAGGGTGTCACATTGACACCCTGTTGCACCCCTGATTCCTGCATGTGTGCACAAGTGGCACACATACATGCCCTGAGGGCATGTATGTCTGCCACATTGCACACTTAAACGTGCACAAAAATGCTTTTTTTCACCTATTCGTCATTTACCACCAACCTTTAGTTGGTGGTAAATAACGAATCCCCACACCCAGGACACACTCCCCCTACATCTCATTTCATGATTCGGTATTTACCGAATCGGTAAATACCGAATCATGAAATGAGCCCCCTACATCTCAAAAACCCAAATACCGGTCGGTAACGGTATATTTACCGAAAATCGGCTGTTACCGACCGGTATTGGGCTTCCTACATGAGGCCCTAAATGACATGTCTCTAATTATGAGGTAACAGTGATCTTTTTGTAAGTAGAAAAATTGTACAGAGTTAGAAGAAAACAATTATCAAACTTTTATTTATGAAAAATACATGTCCATGGACAGCTCAAGAAATAAACATGTTGTGCACATTAAGCATTTATTTTCTAGTCATGTCAGCTTGACAGACACTGTTGTTTCAGCCATTTGAGGCCTAGTACGAGTAAATATGTTTGCCTACTACAATTTTTGCATTTAAATGCATTTTACTTACATCTACTAAAACCTGCATATAAATTCTGCACATTTATTATACTGTATTATTTCTTTGATATTATTAGACGCTACGATACTGTTAAATCTAACATCCTTGGCATGGTATTCGCCCAGAACTTTTGCCTTGTCCCCATTTGTGCTGAATTTGTTTTTGTTGATATTAGGACTCCTGCTACCCGGTGCGAAAGTGCTTGTGCTCTTTACCTTCAACATGGTAAAATTAGCATACACACAATTGCCACATTTATTTACTTATAAGTCTCTAGTAAGTGGTAATACATAAAGAAATGCTTCTACCACTCATTTCAATTGTAATTAAAAATGTTCTTTAATGGTAATGTTGAATTTTAAACGTTCAGACCTTGGAAAAGTGGTATTGAGTATAAGTGTAATGGCGCCACTAAGAAGAATCACACATCCAGTCTCCCTATCTCCAATTATTATAACGGTGCTGTAAGGTGTGGAGAACCACAAACTCAAAATAAGAAAGCGTCAGCTAACATGAACTCAACTCGTTCCCCAGCACACGTAAATTAAAGCTTAAGTTTTCACGTTTGGTAAAACATAATACAATAAGCAATGTGTAACAGAATGAATCACAAATATGATCTTCTCTCTTTTCTTGAGTATTTATTCATGTAGGCCTTCACGACAGCTTCCAACAGCCAACACGTGTTTCGTCGCGTAAAGGAATGTAGTCCTGCGACTTCCTCAAGGCTAATTCTTCTGTGTTTGAATCCTTTAGTCTGTGGTGATAATTCCGGACCACAGATGGTTTCTGTCTAGGTGCTGTCAGTCGCAACGTTTCTATTAAGCTCTCAATAAGTTCAGTCAGGTCAGTATTAATAATGCTCCGTATTATTCACCGTCAGTTATCCCGACAACGCCACAAACTCACGAGCATGCCATCTGAGTACAGCAGCATGAATGAGTTGAGAATGTTGAATTTTAAGTTACTATTCTGAAAAGGTCACCTTTAGAAAGCTGGCAATTTTCTTCCTAAACCAAATGTGCCTTTCTGCCAGTTTCCAGGTTGACATGTTTGTAAATGGGTCTCCGGGAGTGTGCTGGTTGTATTAGTTCCAGACATGGTGACAAAAGGAGCCTGGGTGTAGAGGGAGTGGGTCTTCCTGACAGGCCGGCTTGGGAGGAGCGTGCCCTGCCCTAAATACACTTCAAGGAACCCTGCCTGCAGCACACACAAAGGAACCTGGCATCAGGCCTGCCCTTGACTTAATCATCATAGACAGTTTGAAGCCAAGCCTAGGGGAAGAGGAAGAACTGACAAGAACCAGTTTGGGAGTAGGCCAGGGATTTCCCCAGACAAAGGCTTACATCAGGTATAAATGTGGCATTTCGGAACCTCTCATCAGAAAACTCTTGTACCTGTGGAAGATTCAGAAGAAGGACTGCCCTGCTGTTGGAAGAAGGAATACTGGGCCTGCTTGCCTTGAATCCAGGGTACCTAGAAGTGACTGCAAAGGTCGATTGCCTTACCTCTTCTTTGAGCTTTAGGGACACAACAAGCTTCCAGCGGCCTCCCAGCAACTGTCCAGCTGCCTGTACCTTTCTGAGCTGTGCTGCTAGCCTTTGCTAGAGTGTGTCCCTATCCCCAAGAGGTACCTCCAATGCCCTGGAACCTTAGCTGGCATCAGAGTGCACTCCTCCTGCTGCAAATCAACATAATTCTGCACTCCAGGTGAAAATTCAGATTGTTGGAGCTCTTCACAGCCCCGAGCAGGCTCCTCTCATCAGCACCTATCACCATATCTCTTGCCAATTCAAAGTTCCAATGGTGACCAGCTCTTCATGCTACACAGCGACCTCCCACGTCTAACCACTAACATGAAACTATAGTAACAGCTGCTCCTCAGGCCAACAAAAACCTTAATGTGGCCCCCGCCAACACAATGCTCCAAGAGGAGCTCCACACGTGGATTTGGACTTTGAGAAGGTAACATTTTAGCAGGATGAATCTGGTACCGGTATCCAATCCGTGATCCATCGCGGTCAACCTTGAACTTGTGGCTTTGACCCATTCTAGCACGACCAGATGACAGTTTGTGCTTCTGGGTGCTATTTTTGTCTAAACCTTTACAAATTCATAACTCTGATTCTACTGATTGCATTGTTGTCACTTTGGCGCCATTTTATTTATTAAAAATTACTCTATTTGTCAAAATTGGTTTGGGATTTTATTGGTGTTGCGTTTTCACTTTATTCCTGTTTGTGTGCTGCATAAATACTTTACGTGTTGCTTCTAAGTTAAGCCTGACTACTTATGCGCCAAGCTACCAGAGGCTTAAGCAGCTATAGTTAGTAACCTTTGTGGTTCACCCTGACAAGGATTGTACTTATTTATCACTTGAATCGGGTTCCTGCCCCTCTCAATTACTAACTTGATTTCTTGCATATGCAAATGTTAAGATTCAGATAAATGCGGCTTAGAATTCCTGTCGAATCAGCCTGTGTGCAAGTGAAGCGCAGCAAATGTGCCTTTACAGTGCTCTGTGATGCTAGAGAGTAATCAGTGAGGCAAACATAAAGGCTGACAACAAATTCCACCTGGCACTTGTAACCATTTGCATCCAATGCAGTTATATTTTTTCATTATTTTTCAGATTCGACTGCATTCTGGATGACATTTTCATAGCAATTTGCCAAACTGTGTTTATTACGAGAACGATCAATATAGTGCACGTCCAGCTGATGTGTTTTCATTTCCTATTACGCATTACGCAAAAGCATTACTTGGCATTTTTAAAGGCATGTATTTGTACAGCGATGAATTAATTTCTTAACTTTTTCAGGTTTACTTCTAACCTTTGCCACTCCACAACTTCAGATGTGCACGTTTTCTCTCAGACTGCTATCATAAATCAAGCCTTAGTAAATGTAAGACGTTGGCTCCAAGGGCTTCCTGTGAATCCATGAAATAAAGGTGTCCAGTGAGTTATGAGTGATTGGTTTCGTGGTTATGCTTGGCCCTCAAGTGGTTCTCAGTGATTAGCTACAAATTGGGCATCATTAAAGAATAACTGGATAATGAGCACAGAAGAAAGAAACATAAATAAACTATTTTTCTTTCTATGTTCCATGTTGCTGATTGCAGCTCGTGTTCTGGGCCGAAGCCCTTTTGGATCTTATCCATTGTACACCTGAGTGAAGGTTGACAGGACTTTGTCAGCCCAAGATGTGCCCTAAAGATATTCAACAACCAGTAAAAGATGACTTTATGCATCTTTGGTGCTCATCAGTGATGTCATTGAAATGCTCAGTGAAGGTCACAGCTCAGAGATATTGGACAGAAATACGACTGAATTCAGAGCAGCTTTATCAAGAGAACAAAATAAAACTTGGGTATCAAGCCAACAATGGCTACACACAGCCCACAGCATAGCATCACGTGCAGTAATACACACCAACTACACACTGGGCAAATGTAGGGAGCGGTATGGCGCATCGGCCAGAGCGTTTGACTTCGGAGCACGGGGCTCATTGTTCAGGCGCCGGCAGCAGCTCAGCTCAGCATCATGTGACTCTGGGCAATAGCTCACTCAATCTCCCCGATGGCCTGAGTTCAAGAAAGTGTGGGGTAGCAACAAAGCCTTTGTGTGTGATGGTCTGCATTTTAAATTATATACAGTAGCAGAGCAGCCCTTCGTGTTACCTCATATTCAGCCCTCCCTGCCTTTGGTGGCGGACATAAACTTCCTTCCCCCTAGAGAGTCCTGTGACGCTATAATCTAACCCTTCAGCCATCCCACTGAATGTCCTACTTCATTTCCCCAATCCACAGCAATTATAATATCACACCAGAGGCAGCATGAACCTAGGGATCCCTGTCGGAAGCCAACAGCTGCCGGAGCAAGCAAAGGAGTTACCAACCATTGAATGGTAGACCAAGTCATCCAGAAATGTGCAAATTATCCTACTGTATGCATTAACTATGCATTGTGTAATATGTTGCATTATGTTCATACTGCAAATTTAGAGTCAAAATAAAGCCTTTGAAATATGAAAAGTTCCCCAAAAAATTGAGCCATGGAACATTTAGAAGGACAGGATAAAATAACCCCTTCCAAGTCATGTCTGCTGTCAGGCTGAGGACAAATGTCGCATCAACGAGCAATATCTGTAATTTGACTTGAAGAGATGTGAACAACCTCCCCTTCAAGGGATCAAAACGTATACTTAGAATGGATGGGATTTACAGTAAATGGAAAAATGACAATCTAATAAAACTCTGCAAAACATAAGGACCGTCTCAAGAAGCTCGAAATACGTTATTTGTGCAGAAAAAAAGTAAGAAGTCCAGACTAGAAATAGAATGTCAGATTTAGCAGGGGTTTCAATTTAGGCGTTGAGGATAAGAAGGTGAAAGCCAGGTTCCTAGCACCACTTAGGCCTAGATGTGTTTTCAAGTGAAGGACCCATAAGAGGGAAACTGAATGCTGCAGGAAGATTGGTATAATAACACATTGAATTTACACTGATAAACAAAGGCCAAGTAAGGCAGTTCTGAGAAAACAATCATTTCAGACAAGTGGCTGGGTTACAGTCTAGCAGCACCAGACAGAATGAAAATGAAGGGAATCAATCCTACATGAAAGTGAAATTGAGGCAAAAAGGGATTAAATTGGATAAATATAAATATGTTCTGGTTATGTGCATTTAAATATACTCTTGCGCTTGTCACCTATGTGATGCATGGAGACCTGCAAACTTCTCAAACCGTGTTGGCTGATTTCATTAGTTCTATTAATAAGTGTACCTACTTTATAGCAGTTACTTAAATCCTGTGACATTAGATCGTATAAATATTGCATTCTATTATTACAGACATATTAAATTAAGTCAATAAATGTACATTTATAGTTTCATAATAGATTCTAATGCACCACAGACATGCTTTGTAACTAGAGTGGCATAACATAGCAGCTTGACCTTGTGCCAAATTACTGATGAAATTTGAAACAATTACGTTTCCACTGGCAGATCAGTTTGTTTCACACCGAAATATGTATATTGTGATCTAATACATTATTTGATACAACAATATAGTGTTATAGACGTTTTTACTATCGAAACAAAATCAAAGAGATGAATGCTTGAAGGATGACTTACTGAAGAGACATACCAAGCACAGTGCCACACACTACATCAACTCAGCGTGCCTGCTTAGGAATTGGTGGGTATGAGCATTAGGAGGGGTGGAGTTACTTTCTGATCAGCTTGGGTACAGGTATCAATGAGGAGGACCATTGATACTCTGGGTCTCCAAACTGTGGCAAACTGTATAGCTGGGAGTTGCAACATATTCTGACATACAGAGTATTTTTGCTGTTGGAGCAAATGAAGCATTTCAGAGAACAGTCTTTTATTTGGCTGCAAATGTATCAACAGACTATTTAGGTGAAACAGAGATTGCAGGGTTAATAGGACATGTGCATTAAAACAGTGGAGTATACGGGGAGTGAAATGTTCAGGTCTGAGAGTTGTGATTCCACTTCTGATCTGTGTCTGGATGACCGGGAACCATGAGATTCGTCTATTTAATGGACGTAGGAAGAGGAGGTGAGAGCCGATGGTGCTCCTGTCTACTAGCGATTTGTCTTCTTGTTAAATGAACGCAGTCAGAAGATCTGGACATAGAGAAGGGGCGTTCAGAGAACTGACCTTATCATGGTAGGCATTGTCGAGGCTGAGCTAGGACTAACACTTCAGCTTTTGGGAAATGGATAATAGACTCTTATAGGATAAACAATGGATCAAGAGTGCTGAGGTGACCACTGAGGCATATGGTGGTTAGTAACATCAAGTAGGATTTGGAGCTCTTGAGCTTGAGGAAGGTAGTAGCCCTCCATCCTCTGGTGTAACTCAAGCACTATTCCAGGGCTTTGGAGTGCTCTCGCTAGCTGGTGTGGCACATCAAGAACTCAGTGTCTTCTGCATAGATGTTTTAGTGAATGTAATGGCCAACATGGCTCTTAAAAGAAGGTGATTTAGATGATGAATGTGACTGATGACAGTGGTGAGGTGTGAGTTTCTTCAGATTTTACCTTGCAAGCATCAGCTTCAAAGGGCCCCATGACAAGTTCCTGTGAGTACGTGTTTTGGATGAAATGGATGTGACGCAGCATTGGACGCATTCCAATACTCTAACTATCCCCAAGAGGTGCGGAAGCAAGCTTATCCCATCTGTAATGTCAACAGTGGGTACCTCATGTACTACCAAGATTCTTGGAGTTCTTTTCATTGCACACTGCTAGAGTTTTATTAGGACAATTTTCTGTATCCTGGGCAATAGCTCCACTACACGTGATGGAGTGGATTGCCAGGCTCAAATGGGTCCGTGGTGGGCTGTAATGGTTTTCCTTTGGATTTTTAAAGCAATGGGATGCTTGACACTTGGTCCGTTGCTATTGACACTGTTACAGTTGTGGCATTATAAACAGGATTGTCACAATGGCGGGCTTGATTGATGCTGAGCTGTTGGTTCATGAATTCTGTAATGGGCATGGCTTAGGTGGTGCTAAAATATTTGTGAAACGGTGAGGGTGATATTGTTCATCACAGTGCAGTGCTGTTGATTCTGAGTTGTGCTGGAGGGAATGAATGAATAGTGATGGAGATATGAGTATTGAAGGAGGGATTTGCTGTAAGTAAAACCTGCGGGTTTCAGATTCTGTTAAATATCATCATGAATTCTGCTGATTAATAACCTGCTAGTTCATTTTAAAAAGCTTGAAATTCATTAGCTAGTGGGTCGAGGCAAGTGAGATCCAAAGTCTAGCTGGGAATTTGAAAAGATGAATGATTTGATTTATAATTCTGTCATGTCGTTATATTTGCTATGTGTGCTTGGTAGGATTTTTGACTTTCAATTGGGATTTGCTAAGTTGTGTGGGGCCACTATGGGAATGTAGACAGTCTATGGTAGGTTTATAGCATTCAACCTATAAATATATTTTGTATAGCATGAAGTGCTTAGTTTGCAGAAGAATTGTCACTCCAGGGTTAACTTGGTTTAGTTGATACATTTATGCAAATGGAAAGACATGCTGCATTGGCTGAGATCATTTTAAATATGTTGCTTTGGCTATCATATGTCTTACCAAATATCTTTGTGTACGAAAGTAAGAAGTATTGTCAGCCTTTCCTTTCCCTTAGATAGCGAACTATAACTCAAGAATATTTCTGTGTGGGAGAGGGAACCATATCCAAAAATGTTTGTTGGTGGGAGAGGGAACCATATCCAAAAATGTTTGTTGACAGACGCACTAACCTCAGTATCCAGATCGGGTAGGACGAATGAAGATTCTCCCTCAAACCTTGGCACACCTCAGTCCCAGGGAACTGATTCTGGTGCTGAGGGACAGCAGGGGAATAGGATGAAAAGATAACACAGCAGGGCCTTGGATAGGTTATTCTCATGCATGTTTCAGCTCAGACTCGGCTCCTGAATATAATGTGTATTAGCTGACTCTTAGAACATTTGGGGGCTTATTTACATGCCCCTTGTGCTGCTGGTGTGTCACTTTTCTTATGAGAAAAGGTGGGGTACCGGCGGCGCATGGGGCTTATAAATAAGCTCCACTGTTCAATTCTCTGAATTCTTCTTTCCGTTTGTATCAATGATCATGTAAATACCTGGCTTAGAACTAGTCTTGCTCTTTAGCCTTTGTCAGCTAACGTAGGGCTTGATGTAGACTTTCGAGGACCGGGTTACTCTATCACAAATGTGGCAGATATCCCGCTCACCATTGTAAAAGTCTATTATTTCCTAAGGCACTTCTAGTAAGGAAGACGGGATGTCTTTCACTTTTGTGACGGAGTAACTCGTCTGCCAAGTTCTAAATCAGGCCCTTAATCTTTACCTTGAGAGACGTTCTGCAAGATAAGTATTTGTATGGTTAGTTCATGCACGTCTACTTACCTAGACCAACACTTTTTCTTCTAATGTTAGATGTTACCTTCTATGCTTTATCCTTCCTTGCTTGACAATCTTTAAATGCACCTATTTGAGCAAGGGTTGTGTAGTATCTTTTAGGAAGACCAGAACTCGTGGAAAAAGCAGTAACTTCTTCTTGGACAGGTAAACAGCTCCTGGAGGTAGCAGATACATGTCCCAAACAACTGATTCCCAACTTCACAGAATCCACACACCAGATTCTGGAAGTGGAACATTCACCCACTGTGTTCCAAGGTTATACACTAGAAACATACCACATGTTTCTTCTTTAAACAACATGAACAAAATCACGCCAAACAAGAACATAATAGCCATAACAAGGTAACCAACATAAAAACTAATTAAGAAGCTTCTAAGACACTGAATTACATACTAATAACCCATGCATATTGTAGTACTTTAATAACATACATACTCAGCCAACCCCTAAGTCTGTGCGTGAGGCAAGACCGTTAATAACATACATACTCAGCCAGACCCTGAGGTCTGGTTTTGACACGCACTGGGTTCCCTTTCCTTTCCATGTACTCCTCGTTTTCCACACCACTGCACTCAGCCACCCTCCTAGAGTTCCACCATTTGCCATCAGATAACTTGACATTGTTTCCCAACACTTCCACCACACTCCTTGGCGTGGAAAACTTGGAACTTCCTTTTCTCTTAATGTTGTGAACCTTCACCCTAACCCATGTGCCACTGGTGAAAACTTTGCCACACTTCTTCCTTGTTTGATAACCATAAACCTTCTCACGCAACTTAGCATAGTCCACACAATGTGGACCAGATCTGGCCATCCATACAGGAGCCGCCACCATACATGGCACTCTTCCCTTAAGAAGACAGAATGGAGTCTCCCCCATTGTAGAATGAGGAGTGACTCAATAATTCCATAACATCTCCTTCACCTGTCTTCTATAGCACATATTACTAGCCATTGCCAAATAAATGCTTTAACCTAAAACCCGGTTAAAACATTCAATCAAACCACTTCCTCTGGGATAGTACACAGGGGTCTTGCAATGCCTGATTCCCCACTTTTTGAGGAAAGCATTTAATTCTTCACAAATTACTGTAGGCCCTTATCAGTCATAACTTCCCCCGGACAACCATCCCGGTGAAAAATGTCTTCACAAAACGCTATGATGTTGTTAGCTTTCACCTCCTTCTCAAATCCCACTTGAAAAGTAGACCATCATAACTATGGCATACCTCTCACTAACTCCCAACCCCTGAAATGGTCCACAAATATCCATAGTGACCTTTTCCCAAGGACGCAAAGGCAGAGATACAGGATTGATTTTGGTCTCTCTCCTGCACCACATGTGATTCATCACTACAAGCACACGGAATACAATTCTGCACATGTCTCTCCAATTGTTTGTCCATCCCTGGCCACCAAAAGTCTACCCGAGCACCTCTTTTCATAGCAGACATGCTTCTATGACCTTTGTGGATCAAATTCATCACTCTTTCGCTCAGGCCCTCAGGCTCATCTGTCCTCACAGTGCCTCTTTTCACAGACAGTTCCTCCCAGACATTCTTATACGAGTTCAGTTCTTCAAAGTTCTTCCAACCTCGTACATTGGGCAATGCTTTGACAAGTCTTGCCAAAACAGTATCCTCTGACACAGCCCTCATCCACTCTTCCTCCGTAATGGCCCCCCAAAATCTGATATGTCCGCCACCATCCCTTCATCCTCCTCACACTCATCCTCGCAAGTTAACGGCAATCTGGAGAAACAATCTGGAGAAACAATCTGCATTTGTGTTTTTCATTCCAGGAACGTATTTTCTTTAGAACATGTACTCCTGTAATCAATACAACCACTTGGTGATATGAGGTGTGGCACTCCCTGCCCCAGTCGTGGTAAACAGATCCACAAGGGGTTTATGGGTGGTGCACAGTTCAAACTCTAACCCCCATACAAAAGTTCAACAATGCTCCACACCCCACCAGCATGCCAGAGCCTCCTTTTTTACCGTAGAGTAAGAACTCTCCGCAAATTTCATGGTACGCGATGCAAAAGCCACCACTCTCTCCCTTTTGTCATGACTTGCATCAACACAGCCCACAGTCCATAGTTGCTGGCATCCGTCTCCACAATGGTCCTAGCTTCAGGGTCCAATAACTTAAGTGCAACCGCACTCAAAATGGCCTTTTTAAGGGTATCAAACACAACCTGGCATTCCTCTGTCCACTGAAAACTAACACCTTTTTTCATAACTGCTCTCAAAACATGCCCCTTGTCAGAGAAATGATGCACAAATTTGGCATAATATTCGGCTAACCCCAAGAAGGACCACAACTGATCCTTATCCTGGGGAGCATGCAAACAAATCTAAAACCTCCTTGAGGCATTATAAACGATGTCAAATGCTTTGAATTCTTCCCTAACTTTACTTGGTGGTAAACATTGGACAGATCTTAAGTGCTTTAATATCTCCCACCCTTAACACTAGCAAGCATCTCATTGATTTTCGGATGGGGATGACGGTCTACCCATATGCAACTATTTAGGTATCTCAGGCCAATCCACATGCAAATTTTACCATTGGGTTTCCTAGCTATTACAATTGGACTCAACCATTCTAAAGCTTCAATGGGCTCAATTATACCCTCCTTTCATAATCTTGGCAATTTGTCCTTAAGGGCTGCCCTCAGCGCTAAAAGAACATTCCTCTCCTTGCGCCCCTTAGGTACCGCTCCGGTTCCTTTAATATGATGCGATGCTCAAACTTCATCAAACATCCCAACTCCTTCTTGAACTATTTTGGAAAAATTCTAGTGCAGTCAGTTTCCCAAGGAGCTTCTGTCAACAATACTTGATTGGGATGATTTGGCTCTAGCACAATTCCCAACTCACGTTGCTCCTTCCATCCCAGCAATGATCATCCTTTCTCAACTACATGTATCTTCCCTCGGGCTTTCCTATTCAGGAATTCCAACTCAGTTGTAAAATACCCCAACACATGCAACTTCTCACCACAATACCCCTCAGGTTCTATATTTGCAGGACTTAGTTCTTCCGTTTTTATGCTCTTCCATGTGTGCACATCAATCAATGTAAAGGAGAACAAGAATGAGCCCAAACCAGTACCTCTTTCCCATTCATTTTGACCACACATTTGGGAGGATGGTAAGTGCACATGTTAACAGTACTTTCTCTCCCCACTACTAGTACCTCCACTTCCTCCCCATGGGTCACTTTTGCACTGTTATCCACAACTGGCACCCTGCATTTATCAACACAGTTCACTGATTTTTTTTAATTGGGGTACCTGGGCCTTCCTGCAATTTCTTGAAAAGTGACCTGTTTTTTTACTCTTGAAACAAGTACTGTTAGTAGCGGGATAATTTCTTGATTCGGCCATGTGTCTCGTACTCCCACATTTGAAACAGATCTCACTTTAGTTCCCTCATGAACTTTATGACTTGCAAAACTTTCCGATTTGGGTTTCTGTATTGACTTCTTAATGGCACATACATTACATAATTTATCAGAGACATTGGGGCATATTATCAAGCACGGCGTTAAAATTATCGCTGCTTTAGCGGCGATAATGGATAATATGCCGCAGAGAACTCCAATAGAAACCCATGTTTACACCAGAACATGGGCTTCTATGGGAATTCTTAAGGGCATATTATCAAGCCCATTATCGCCGCAGTTTTCTGCCGCTAAAGCGGCGATAATTTTAAAGCTGTTTCTTGATAATATGCTCCATTGTTCTTTTTCACACTTGTTTCTCCTAGTTCTTTCACATACAAAGAGGTGTTTTCAATACATTTAGCTACCTCTATGGCCCTATCCAAAGTAGGCTCTTTCAAACTCAAAAATGTTTCTTGAATTTTCATATTGCATGTTCTACTTATCATCTAATCTCTGATGATTTCATCCCTGAGCTCTCTAAATTTGCAAGTAACAGCTAATCTACGCAAAGCTGCTACATATCAATTCACCTTGAACTTGGATGCGAGAAAAAAACTTGTGCCTCTCTACAACCACACTCACTTTTTTCCCATAATTTTCTTCCAATGCTCTCAAAGCCATGTCATAAACATCTCCATCAGTGTCTGATCCCTCATCTGCATTTCTACCCTCCACAGGCAGAGTTTTTAGTACTTTTCTACCTTTGATGCCCAATTTGTGCTTCAAAATGGCTAATTTCCTTTTCGCTAAAAACACATCCCCGCCAAAAGTTTCTAGGTACGTCATAAATGCATCCTTCCAATCCTCCCACCCCATACATGGTTGACCAGGGTTGTCTAAAAGAACTGGTGGAGGTGGTATACCTTGTGAAGACATGTTATCTCAAGATATAAGTAAATTACATTTTTCTTACAGGTTGTAATGCAATTAATGCCCTAAGTGAACGTACACCAGGTAGGTGAAAGTCAACCCCCTTTTGTACCGCTTTGTTCGCCATAAGTTGGCAGAGTATGCTCAGACGTGAGTCCCTTGCTCACTTTGAGACTGGATTCAAGCAAGCCTGGCTGAAGACGGCTGAAATGCCAGAAACCGGTCCTAGGAAGCTTGTTTCCGGTCCAGGGAAGGCATGGCTTGGCAGTTCGGGCTGGACTGTTCCCATGAGGCACAGGGTCAGACTGATTTGCATATGGCCATGTCTGAACTGGGGTGGCAGAGTGGGCTAAAGAACGGTGATGAATCAAACCCAGATCTGTTGACTGGGTGTGAGTGTTTGATTGGTTCTGATGCTCCGTCCATCACCACCCCCTTTTGTACCGCAGGTGAAAGTCAGCACCAGGGTAATGACCGAGTCAAATCAAGGTGTGCCTGTCACCGACAAATGCAGGCTCTCTCAAATGTATTGTGAATCACATCGCATGGCAGACATCCACAAAACCAATACAGGAGTGTTTGTTGCAGAGCTATATGGAATGGCAGGTCGTGCCATTTCACACGGTGTTGCTGCAACTGCCTTGCTATCGGGAACCTGTAGAAGTCCAACTGCCCTGTATACTAGCTGAATGTTACTTCACACTCTCCGATGACAATTACGCAACAACATCGGTTGCTTGGCAACGCCGCTGAGTCAAAATTAGGCATTAACGTAGGCCCGTGCATGGACATGAGCATGAATGACTAGAAGACGTCCCTGGTCGTGTGAAGAACCAGGTGCCCCACTGCGTGCTGCTACAAATTCCACCCACGCTCCATTTGAATGCAGCCTTATGCAATGACCGCGCTTTGAGGCTCAATGGTGCCTCCGAATTCCAACCACACTCCACTTGAATGGGACCTCGTGCTATGACCGCGCTTCCAGGCTTGATCCTGCCACGCACGATGGCCGGTGTAAGTAAAATTTAAACAGACACCCTTTACAGAGTTATGTTTGCACCGATAACGCCATATGTACACAACAGCCAGCTCTACTCACTGTGGAAACGGTTCTCAATATGTAGATCCTCAATGTTTAAAAGGGTATATTCATCCCCGACTCCTTTCCAGGGGCCACAAAGGTTCCTTGAACAAGGTAGAAGGTGATAGTACTCCTCCACACACTGGAATCACTCGTCGGCAATTTTAGGAAGAACAGAACTCATGGTAAAAGCAGTAACTTCTTTATTGGAAAGGTACAACGGCCCCTGGAGGTAGCAGATACATGTCCACCGCAACTAACTCCCAGCTTCACAGAATCCACACACCGGATTCTGGAAGTGGAACATTCAGCCATTGTGTTCCAAGGTTATGCACTAGAAACATAACAGTATCCTGTACATGTAATTCAAGTTGCCTTTCACTCTCTTTCTTTAATTACATCTTCCAAACTATCTGTTACGTTGCAGGCCACTGTCACCTTTGAACTCAGCTGGTTCCTAGGTCTTTTATGGCAGTTCACTTCTGTACAATCTTAACTTGCTGTATTTTTTGCTTTCCATGTTCAAGCCAAAAGAAATTCTTAATCCATAATACCATTGTGGACTATGCCTTTCACAATATGTCAGAGAAGCTCCAACATCTGAAACATGCACGTGTCCTGTAACCAAACTGTTGTCTCACTCTAGTACTTTGTAGTCAAGTCCAGGGCCGGGTCTAGGGCGGTGCGACCACACCAGGCGCTGACTTTGGGTGGGCACGTCGCGTTTGCAAGTATATTATGGTTTGAAAAGCTCCTGCTGCTGCGTTTCTGGCCTCCAGAAATTTTCAGGCAACAATAAAAATGCCAAGATAACTCCATTGATTAATGTTCTTCATAGAGAGAGAGAGGTCGGAGGTTCGTCTCGTGAAAGCTCAGTGTGTTAATATGCCTGCTGCAAAGAATGTGTACCATGCATATCACAAAGTGCATATAATGTGAATGGGGCAGAGGGTTACTACTTTTGTCTGAGAGATCCTTTTGTAACTTGCAGTTAAAATCCTAACATGGAACAGTGAGCTATTAACCGTCATCAAAAAGCTACATGCAAACTACAAGTTATTGTTTACAACGTTATGATTTTTTCCCCAGTCTTTCATTATCCAAATGTTGGAAAAAGGGTTCATTTTGATGGAAATCAATTGTGAATAGTAAAGAGAACCCCCAGCACTGATATGAGTGGCACTATAAAGCTAATTAATTGCATATGAGAAATAGTGGTTATAGAGACTTGAGGTGCACTGTTAAAGGGTGGTAGTGAGGGAACCCGTGGTGGAGGTGGTCATTGGGGGAGGGGCAACAAACATTGTTATTGTTGCGCTGGGCGCCACCGGCGCTAAAGCCGGTCCTGCTCCAGTCTCTATTTTGTCATACTCCCTTACAGGCACTCTCCAAGCCCTGGAAAAAGAAGATTTAAGATGAAACTCACCAACTGCCACACATTTCCTCCACATGCCGGTGCAGATTAGCATGGATGGGTTCAGTGGGAAATACTTGTGTATTGGCTTTACGAGCAGACGTGAAGAGCATAGTCGTGCCAGATATGTAACATAGCGAGAGGGACAGAAGCCCTAGTGGAGTTATGAGGAAGTCTGAGTAGACAACTGATATCACCGCAATATGAGGATGATGAACCGAGATTCAATTTACACATAGATGGATATGAAACATCTAATTTGAAACTGTTATTCAGCCAGATCACTGAAGCTTAGAGACATTCAGGTCTATCATGTCAAAGTCTATAGACTGGATGGAAGAGAATGATTGCAGTACTATTATCTATAAATACTGAGCCTCTTTACAACTAGAAGAATATGAGCGAAGAATCGATCATATTGCGGCATTGACCCCGAACTACTCATATTTCTGCCATGTTGGTTGTACGAGCTCGCCGGGTCTCCTGCAGTCCTTCAAGGGACATAAGAGATGTCACATCTGTCATCTGCACTCTCATGTTAAATAGTGTTTATTCCATGGATTTATCTAACACATACATTTATAGTTAATGGACATCACCAATGCTTTGATAGTAGTGCTGTTATTCATTAAATTACAGCTCTCAATTACATTACATTATTATCGCCTTGGTATGGGTGTCTCTAATTTCTACATGGGTGTTTCCACTTATACGCATTTCGAAGAACTTGTGTGTGCTGATGTTGACACCTCTTTACACCTGTGTAAAACATAAGTGTTTATTTTAAGTCAATGCCATACACATGCCAAAAGCTGTGAGTGTGTAAACCATACAACGACAACCCTATCTGCGCACAAGAACTAGGGTCAAGTACATTTATCTCAAGGACCTATTTATATACAGCCCTTATGCCTTTTCAGGGTGTTTACATGCAATTCAGTCATTCAAAATGTGATACTTACAAATAGTGAGTACAGGACACTTTCTCTCTTCTTACACAGGTTTATATAAACATTGTATAACAATCTTCATGAACAAAAAATTAAATGAGTGCACACGGATCAGTGCTCACACAGTAAACATATAAACAGAAAATATGCAATTGGACACTCTACAAAGCCAAGTTAAAAAAGAAATGATTTGCAACAATTTTCTATCGAGATAGTATCAATTCATATACAATGGGCCCGATTCACAGAACTAACTTAAGACAAAATCCTAAACTTACCACCATTTTGGTATTCACAGAAGGCACTTACTCATTTTGGTATTCACAGAAGGCACTTACTCATTTCGGTATTCACAGAAGTTAGGAGTCCTAACTTTAGGACTCCTAAATGCCTTCTGTGAATACCGAAAGTCTTAGCGTTAGGATTTTTCTCAGTTAGGAGTAGTACATTTAGGACTCCAAATTTTAGGACTCCTAAATGCCTTCTGTGAATACCGAAAGTCTTAAAGTTAGGATTTTTCTCAGTTTAGGAGTACTAAGGTTAGGACTCCTAACTTTAAGACTCCTAAATGCCTTCTGTGAATACCGAAAGTCTTAAAGATAGGAATTTTCTCAGTTTAGGAGTAGTAAAGTTAGGACTTCTAACTTTAGGACTCCTAAATGCCTTCTGTGAACCCCGAAAATCTTAAAGATAGGATTTTTCTCAGTTTAGGAGTCCTAAAGTTAGGAGTCCTAACTTTACTTCTCCTAAACTGAGAAAAATCCAAACGTTAAGACTTTCGGTATTCTCAGAAGGCATTTAGGAGTCCTAAAGTTAGGACTCCTAATTTCTGTGAATACCGAAATGAGTAAGTGCCTTCTGTGAATACCAAAATATGCAATTGGACACTCTACAAAGCCAAGTTAAAAAAGAAATGATTTGCAACAATTTTCTATCGAGATAGTATCAATTCATATACAATGGGCCCGATTCACAGAACTAACTTAAGACAAAATCCTAAACTTACCACCATTTTGGTATTCACAGAAGGCACTTACTCATTTTGGTATTCACAGAAGGCACTTACTCATTTCGGTATTCACAGAAGTTAGGAGTCCTAACTTTAAGTCTTCTAAAGGCCTTCTGTGAATACAGAAAGTCTTAAAGTTAGGATTTTTCTCAGTTTAGGAGTAGTAAAGTAAGAACTCCTAACTTTAGGACTCCTAAATGCCTTCTGTGAATACCGAAAGTCTTAAAGATAGGAATTTTCTCAGTTTAGGAGTAGTAAAGTTAGGACTTCTAACTTTAGGACTCCTAAATGCCTTCTGTGAACCCCGAAAATCTTAAAGATAGGATTTTTCTCAGTTTAGGAGTCCTAAAGTTAGGAGTCCTAACTTTACTTCTCCTAAACTGAGAAAAATCCAAACATTAAGACTTTCGGTCATATCGTATATAAGCAAAACACAACATCCCACTCGGGCCGCCATTCTCAGTCTACGGGTCCCGTCGGATGAGGTAAAATTATTGCAGTTCAAGTTTTAAGCGACACAGAGAAAAAAGCCTCTTAATCAACGGTCCAAACACCTTCTCTGATCTTTTATCTACCAGTGTCATATACAAAGTTATGGCCAGAATCACTTACTGAATGAATCAGCTTCTACTCTGTGTGTCCTTACTCCACAGCCATCAACCAAGAAGCAGTGGTGGCTGCAATACATCAATATGGGGTGGCACGATGCACCCAACTCACCACAAATGATGCTCCTGCCTGGTGCGGCACTGCTCTCCCAGCGATGGTGGTGTCCACGAGCAGGAAAGGGAAGGACATCCCTTCCTGCCCAGTGGAACGTGAATCCTGACCAATCCTGGAGCTGCTTGCATGGCAGACCCTCCCTCATATATATCTGCCAAGGTGACCATGCCACTAGACCGTATCAAGGCATCCTCCATATTGGGAGTGCCGCAAGTGTCTCTAAACTGGGACATTCCTCAAAACAAGTAGGGGTGAAGTGCCTCTTTGTGTGCATACCTCCATCCCGCCTAAACACTAAGATACCTAATACTCTTCTTCTTGTCATGACATGGATAGAAGATACTAGACATTGATGGAAAATGAGTCTGTTCTCAGTTGATAGTGGATAATTCCCTCCTGTACTTGATTTTCTGTCTAGTGTCTTTCATTGCATTTAAACACCTTGAAAGGACATGAGGGGTGTTCATAAATGAGTCACATTGGACAATTGTGAGTGTATTATAAGAGATGTGAGTGACCAGTGTGGGGTTGAATAAGTATAATTCTGAGAGGTTGTGAGAGGTTTTCGATGTGAGATGCAATTAGTGACTATGTATGAGTGCGGAAGTGAGTACACGTCATTGAAAGTTGTTATGAGAGGAGTGAGTAAGTGCAGAAACAACTGCTAAATAACCTCATTATGTCAATGCCTAGCCAGTCTGCTGAGTGATCATGTTTATTGCTGACGCTTTCCTGGTTTACGGCCAGCTACCTTTGTGTGATCATCGCCCTCCACAAAGTCAGGTGCACCATCAGAAGAAACGTTGCATTCCACCAGGGTTGTACTAGCATGAATAAAGAAACATATGCTGCAAAATGTAAATGGAGCATGCTATGCCTGAGGATGCAGCACTTCTGTCCCACTATCATCCATGAAAACAAACTTTCTTTGCAATGCCACACTGGCCCTGCATGGTAACACAGGTGGAGTAGAGCATGGTATGAGTGTAAATACTTGGCTGCAGATATTTCAGAGATGCCGGCACCATCACAGTCTGACCCTAGGCGAGGGCAGGTGAGCAGTGAAAAAGGCTGATTAGGAATGAAAAGTGCAGAAGTGTCCAGGAGAAGCTTTTAGACTTTTTTCTAGCAGAGCATAAACATTTATGTGGGACATTGTTGGCTCAAGATTGTCTTCGAAATATCGTAGTTAGATGTTATCTTGCATCTATCTGGACCAATTCCTACCTGTGAAATTCTTTTTGCGAGACCCTTTTACTGGATGAGACATTTTAATCTATTGAGTTGAAAACATGAGTTCACCTACTGCATTGTAAAAGCATGTAGAGTTTTAGAAAACGATAATACAAATAATGTAAACAAAGTGAGAAAAACGAAAATTTCATGCAAATACGTTTGTTGTGAGAAGATACAAATAAAAATAACATACAGAGTTTTCGTGATAACAATATTCAAATGTGCATTACAATGAATGTGTATATTCATAGTGGTACTAGAGAAAAGTAGAACATGTTTTTTTGTTCAAGGAGAACTAACCTAGGATGAATATGGGCATTTGTAACGCATATAAAAATAAAACCAGGCACTGAAAAGTGACACGTTGAAAATTATACTTGCCTGGTATTGTGCTAATAATGACTAGAAAGAAATACTGACCTGTATATCATGAAGAGAATTTCTAACTGAATTAATGAGAAAAGTCAAATGCATTTGCAAATGTGTGATCTTCAATACTATGAACACAAATGTGATTCGGCTATGTTTTCATGGAGACCTCAAAAGCTTCTCTTTCTTTACGCTAATGTAAAATCACTTGAGACAGTCACCTAAGCCCTGTGAGAATTTTCTGTAAAGTTTCACTTCTGTTCTAGCTAATAATGGACTCACTGCTCACTAGAATTTTCGATGGAAATGTAGCAAATATTTTTGCAAACCCAGGAAAATGCGCCTGGAAACAGTGTGATTATAGACAAGTAAAAGTACCTCCTATTTCCGTGGAAGTCACATAATGCTAACTAAATGGAGCATAATGAATATTAAGGAAATGTGCAAAATAGGATTACCTAATTCACCCCATAACAGACCACCGTGAGAGAACACTGAAACCCCGTGAACTGATGGAATTGATACGTTAAGGGATGTAAACCTGGAAAATTTGGAGTATAATTGCCCCATCTGAGGAAGCGTCGAGCTGGCTGACTAATTTTCTTTCCTGCCTGGCATGCTGTCCGACAGACTCTTGATTTCTATTACCCGTTCCATGACCCTTTTCCACTCGCTCTTGGTGGAATAGACTCTAATGAACTGAACTTTAATCAAACTACAACCTCAAATCCTGTGCTTTGCTGCCTGGCAAAAAGGTGCATGGCAAGATAACCTTTCAGCTGAGAGGTTTACTGTTCCCTCTTGTGGCATGCGGTGCTGCAGCTCTGAATTGATCTGATTTACCTGAGGACAGAACTTGAAGCGAACAACCTTGCTTTGGTTTGTATGATTGATAACTGAACCTGTAACTTCTCTTGCTCTCAAAAGTCAAATCTTGCTGCTGAAGATGATCCATGCTAAACTGTGTGGTTACTTGTATTAACACATTGTCACTAAAACATATATTTAAATGCATTCTATGCCATGTCCATGTAATTTTAGGCATTAGATAAATGTTTTCCCTAAATTATCTTTATCCATTCTGTCTCATTATTTTGGTTATATTCTTTGTCTCAAGAAGTCTATACTTGTGGCTGAAGAAGGTTTTGTTTTAGTTTGAGAAGATTATGGTCACTGTTGGACTTGGCCTTTTTGGCTAAAGTTCACTTAAACTTTTTGCTTTCCCCCTAGACCGTTTTCCTGACAGAGAGTTGCGAAGTTAGATGCTGTACGTACTTGCCACTGCTAATCAGTGTGCACATACAGATGTTCCCTGTATAAATTGTAGTGGTGATTGGTTGTCTCTGATTGGTATGTTTGACTTAGTAGCAAGATCCCTAAGTAATGTGCACTCTGTATGCCAGGGCTAGTACTAAAGAAATGCGCAGAAAGGGAACATAGGTCTTCAGCGTAGGGCCTGCGCGCATTATGCTAAATTAGCATGTTGTCCTGACAATTGCTACCACTTGTCCGGCCTTACTTTCCCTTTTGCATGCACATGGGGCACCCCTGTAGGATGTCCTGGGTAACCCCTAGGCAGGGTGCAGTGTAGGTAAAAGGCAGGACCTTTGCCAGTGTGGGTGCCTGGCCCTGACAGTGGAAAATACTCCATTTCATTTTCCCTGGTGAAAGGGCATCCTGCCCATAGGACAGAATGGGGGAGACTAGGTGTAGTATTGTTAGCCTAGTTTCCCAAGAATTGGAAATGGAACAGTGAAGTTTGGTATGTCTGAGCTCACAGCGTCATAACGTAACTTTTTGGGTAGATGGTTTTGTTGCTGTGTGTCCAGAAGCCGCTGTTTGAGAAAATGTCCGAGTTTGTGCTTTAGACCTTTTTGTGTGTCTCAGCAGAATGTGAATTGCCTGCCTGGATCTGGGGGAGGCGAGAAAGGCTGAGGGAAGGTCATGTCCCAGGGGAGGGGTGAGATGGCGACAGGCTGCCCTGCACCTGGAGCGGCGAGAAGGAGAAGGAGAGGCTTTGCGAGGTGAAGAGGCCTGGTTTAGAGCCATAAAACAATAGACCCATCTCCCTCTGAGTGATTAAAGATCCACGCCCCCAGTATCAAAGGGAGGACGGTGACACTGGGGGGGGAGATACGCAAGACTGATTTAGGGAGGTGTCAGGGACCCCGGAGCACAAGGAAATTTCAAAGACAATAAGGGGTATAACTAGAAGAACTGTAACCCCAAGACTTTGGTTATGTTGATGATGTCGTCAAGAACGGTCTCGGTATCATTCAGAGAAGTGCTGGGAGCGCTTTGAAGATGCCGTGGACTGGTAGAGTCCCTGGCGGCTTTGACCTGTCCACGATTGGGAAGAGAACCTCTGCCTCAGGAAGAACTGCTGAATAGGCTGCGGGAGACACTTGACCCTTGCTTCGTGATCTGGGGCTTGTGGGCAGTTTGTAGCTCTTGACTGAGGAGAGACTGAAGGGGTGCTGCAGTGGGTCGTGCCCCCCTTCTTCCAGAGCAGGACTGTAGTTTGGGCCTCACTGCTTTGTACAGCACTTCACCAACCCTTCGGTAGGTATGATTTGTGACAATCCCTAAATGACTTATTTCTTGTGTAAAAAAACGTAGTACATGGGTAGCAGAAGCAAAATCATATTTACCACACCCGAAGCTTGGACTGTTGAGGCAAATGTTGTACCTATTCTTCGTGGGTGAGGCTGTATAATGGCATCCACCTACTCTGTAACTGGTCTTCATCATTATGGAAATTTGCAAATTGCAACTAGGATTTTTTGCGACCCATGTGCATACAACATATGTACTAATATTTTGGATCACAAAATCCCCTTTTTCATGTCACAAATTATGAGTTTTGCAATTTGATGCAAGCACAGGGATGGTGTTCTGTTGGAATCAGCATGTCTGAGAATGCATTAAAAATAAAATTAGGATTTTTCAAAAGCATCCCATTTTCCATAATTAAAGAATGTTTACTTTTCAAAAAGGTTGAAAGTTGTTAGCAGTCCCCTGGTCTACTGCCTACTCCCAAGAAATGTAATTTTTTTCAGTCATAAAAGAGAAGGGGACCTCTTAGCACCCCTTCCATTTACGAATGGCCTACTACACAAACTCAGGGGCCAGTATATTTTACAAGTTCTGCACCCAGATTTTGATTGAAAAACATTAGTTCATCTTCTAAAGATTCATTTCTTGCAGGGGACACCTACGACAAGGCCCTTCAGATTAGTGATTCCTTATGGAGTCACAAATCCATTTAAGGAGTCGTTAATAACTTACAGACTCCTACAATACGGTTTTTATATATTTAAAAATATTTTTAATGCCAGAAACATCTGACTCGCTGTCTGCAAACATTTAAACATTGGTGTCCATCGGGCGCCTAGTTCGGCATTGTGGCTTAATTTCATTAGCTATTGCTTGTTTCGGTGCATTAAACCCCCCATGATTCAAACAGTGGGGGCTTTCAATGAAGTGCCAATCTCTGGCACTTCAAGTACCTAAACCTGAGTGGAGAACTGCTTCTATCATCAGAAAAAATGTCGATATTCTATTTATTGTTGTAAAATTAGCATTAGAAAACAATTGGTAACAAAATAAAGCAAGTCCATTGACATTTGTAAAGCTGATATTTCCTAATAAATTATAGGTAGGGCACTTGATCGGGGAATCATCTAGTCAGGGACACATTTTCAAGAACTGATTTTATTTAATCAATGATCGATTATTGTGAAGCATCAATTACTTTTACAATTAACAAATTTGTTATTTACAATTGTTTAGATTGGATCTGTAGCATTAATTTAGCAAAAGTAAAATTCGCAGAATCGGGACCTTTCCAGTGGCAAAAATGTATTTTATACCTACAAAGCACAAATTGCGATTCAGTTACCGCATTGCAATTTCTGTTCAGAGATTCAGTTTTTGGAAGGAACGTGTTTAGGGCGTTACGTCCTAATACAGAATCACAGTGGTATGTATGAATGATTTGTGACCAAATTACTGTTGCAAAACATTTATATTTTACCGGCACCTCAAAGGAAGTGGTAACCATTTGCAAAGGACATGGTGGTCTGCTGACCCCAGCAGGCTACCACCCTTATGATGGCTGCAATTTCTGATGAGCTGTAAACTGCGACCTATCTCTTCTTACATTAAGAATTGTGATTTCCTAATTGCAATTCAATAAAAATCACATTTAAGAAATCGCAAGTCCTACTTTTTGTACATATGACCCTTAATCACAGAGTGCAGGGTTGTGAAATTTTAATTTTCATGTTCGGATGAAATCTAACAAAAGAGTCTAACATTTTGATTCTTTAGCTTATCTACATCTCTCAATGGTTTATTTATATTCACTTCTTATTACTTAACCCGATGCAGTGCATGGAAGGGGCAACTTCTTTCTAATCTATTTAAGGTTTAATATGGAACGTCACACTCAACCAACACTCTTTGCAAACCTTCGTTGAAAGGAATATGATGATAGCCTTGTCAAGAAGGAGCTTATAAGTGAAAGGTAGTGCTGGGCAAAAGTTTCAGGCAATTTTCAAAATGTAAAATACAACAGTTTTATCTGCCTGTGAAGTGGAATCAGAATTGTTCTGCTGCTCTGCAGGCAGAAAAGCCCAACACAGGTATTTTGGGAGCACTGTGATGGGCTGGGCAAGGATTTTACCTCAATATTAATTGCATTAAGGTAAACATATTGCCTGGAAACCTGATAGTGCTTTCGAAAGCATCTTCCTCACCTGGGAAAACTACATGAAGCACTTTTGCTGCCCAGTCAGGGGACTGGACAGTGTGAACTGATTGACTCAATGCATTTGATTTACCATTATGGTAATTACATTACAGTGGTAGATGGCACAAGAATTGTTCGTTCCATGCATTCTTAAATTAACAGGACAGGAAATTATTGCCCTTCAGGATATTGGTAGTGCATTTATCCTTTTTTTAGGTCTGGCCTTTGGGATAGTGAAAGTAGTCTCACCCCACCACTGCTTTAAAAAATAACAAAGCAAAACCAAAGGGGATGATGGACGGAGTGTTGAAAAATGCAAGCACTCACCCCCAGTCAACTGATCTGGGTTTAATCCATCATCATTCTTTAGCTCACGCCGCCACCCCAGTTCAGACATGGCCGTATGCAAATCAGTCTGACCCTGTGCCTCATGCGAACAGTCCAGCCGGAACTGCCAAGCCATGCATGTCTTCCCTGGACTGGAAACAAGCATCCTGGGACCGGTTTCTGGCTAATCAGCTGCCATCAGCCAGGCTAGCCTGAATACAGTGGCAAAGTGAGCAAGGGACCCACGTCTGGGCATACCCTGCCAACTTAGGGCAAACAAAGCAAAACCAAAGGGGATGATGGACGGAGAGTTGAACAGTGCAAGCACTCACCCCCAGTCAAGTGATCTGGGTTTAATCCATCATCATTCTTTAGCTCACTCCGCCACCCCAGTTCAGACTTGGCTATATGCAAATCAGTCTGACCCTGTGCCTCATGGGAACAGTCCAGCCCGAACTGCCAAGCCATGTCTTCCCTGGACCGGAAACAAGCATCCTGGGACCGGTTTCTGGCTAATCAGCCATCATCAGCCAGGCTAGCTTGAATCCAGAGGCAAAGTGAGCAAGGGACCCACATCTGGGCATACCCTGCCAACTTAGGGCGAACAAAGCAAAACCAAAGGGGATGATGGACGGAGTGTTGAACAATGCAAGCACTCACCTCCAGTCAACTGATCTGGGTTTAATCCATCATAATTTTTATCTCACTCCGCCACCCCAATTCAGACATGGCCATGTGCAAATCAGTCTGACCCTGTGCCTCATGGGAACAGTCCAACCCGAACTGCCAAGCCATGTCTTCCCTGGACCGGAAACAAACATCGTGGGAGCGGTTTCTGGCTAATCAGCTGTCATTAGCCAGGCTAGCTTGAATCCAGTGGCAAAGTGAGCAAGGGACCCACGTCTGGGCATACCCTGCCAACTTAAGAAAAACAAAGCAAAACCAAAGGGGATGATGGACGGAGTGTTGAACAATGCAAGCACTCACCCCCAGTCAACTGATCTGGGTTTAATCCATCATCATTCTTTAGCTCACTCCGCCACCCCAGTTCAGACATGGCCATATGCAAATCAGTCTGACCCTGTGCCTCATGTGAACAGCCCAGTCCAAACTGCCAAGCCATGTCTTCCCTGGACCGGAAACAAGCATCCTGGGACCGGTTTCTGGCTAATCAGCCGTCATCAGCCAGGCTAGCTTGAATCCAGTGGCAAAGTGAGCAAGGGACCCACTTCTGGAATACCCAAGAATGATGGATTTAACCCAGATCTCTTGACTGGGGGTAAATGTTTTGATTTGTTTTTGATTTGTTCTGCATTCCGTCAATCAATTGTGTGTCTTTTGCTTAAAAAATAATAAATCATATATAATATATATGAAGGGCTTTTCGTCAGTGGGCTTCATCCAATGTGCAGTTAAGTTAAATTGTAACCTTTTCCTTCTGCCCACCACAGCATACAGTATGGGACCATAGGTCAGCCCATTTACCTACTGTCTTCCTTCACTTGAAGTGACTGCATAAAGACTATGCATATTAATAATATGCATGTAAAAATAGCTCCTTTCTCTCAAGTTGCGAAGCAGGTTCAAAGAGTGCTTTTTTGTTTTACTTATATTATTTGCTACATTAAATTTAAATAGTAGCTATTTTTTTTGCTTGCACTCCTACCCAAAATGTATGTTATAAAGTATTTCAGTGACATTGTAACATTAAGGTTGCATGGAATTTGAAAGCTGATTACGTGTTGATTTGTTCTTTTCTCCTTCGCGAATAATTATATAATGCTTGGCGTAACTGGAAGGCTTGTTGCTGTTTAAAACATCTTTGATAAAACATCTGCATTGGTGAATGTTTTTTTCAGTTTAGATTTTTTATTGCAAGCATTGCACAACTATGTTTAGGCAGTGGCACATGTTCATGTTTTCTTTTTTATTTATGCTGCACATTGTTAGACTTGGCATCCTTGCCATGGTTTCTCCAAACTTTTCGCCTCTATCTCCTGCATTTTTGGGCTGTGTGCTTTAATTTGTTTTTGCTGGCTTAGATGCTTTGGGCACTTTGCCACTGTTGATCAGTGTAAAAGTGCAAGTTCTCACTGTGTATATTGTGATTATGATTGGTTATCCATGATTAGCACATTTGATTTACTAATAAGTCCCTAGTCAAGTGCACTGTGTGTGCCCAAGTCCTGTAGATCAATTGCTACTAGTGGGCCTGCAGCACTGATTGTGCCACCCACATGTGTAGCACTGAAAAGGTATCTAAGACCTGCCACTGCAGTGTCTGCGTTCGCAGTTCTAAACTGCCATGTTCACCTGGCAAGTGCAACCACTTGCCAGGCCCTAACCGTTCCCTTTTCTTACATGTCAGTCACTCCTAAGGTGGGCCCAATAAACCCCCATGGGCAGGGTGCAGTGTATGTTAAAGGAAGGACATGTACTGGTTTGTTTCACATGTCCTGTTGTTAAATACCGTGTGTTTCATTTTTCACTATTGCAAGGACTACCTCTCCATAGGCTATCATTGGAGCTGCCTTGTAACATTTTAAAAGTGTACCTTTCAATTGGGGAAAGCTAGAGATTTGTAGTTCACTTTTAGAAAGTAGTGTAAACAAGCAAGGCTTGGGCCCTAAACCACCTGGACAGGACCACTGTACTATTGGAAACAAACAAAATGTCAAGGAAGACTATTCCACTCACATTCAAAAGGGACCCTAGACCAAAAATTCTAAGGTTCCAAGCTTTATTCAGCTTCATTTGGATTGTTTTCATACATAAGACAGTTACATTTATTTATACATGTTTTGAAATGGAAAATACACATTTAGAAAACACAATATAATACAAAACTCATTTGATACAATGTCAAACAAAGCTCATCATGACATGAAGCACAACATATTTGTGAGAAAGCATGACAAAAGACATTTGTGTTGAAAAATACATATGCAAACATGAAACAGCTCAACCAGTCCTAGGTTTCAAAGTAGACACTCGGTGGACACTATCTCGTAACCAGGCTACTGCCTGCTGTACTGCCTGTGATTTGAGCATAGGGGTTGTGTGATATCAAGGTGTTGCCTAGAAGGGGGAAACACAATTTGGCTCATTCCTCACAGCACACCCCATTAGAGATACCCCGTGCTCAAAGGTCAACGCGTTTCAAACCCCTAGTCGTTTTGGGATACTCCTCAGGACTCGGACATGGACGCTAACTCTACAAAAAACAAATAAAAATAATGTAATCTAATGACTGACCCAACCTTGTTTGAGACAACATCATGTAAAGGCCAATAAATATACATTGAGAACAGTGTAGAATGAATCCGCTGGTTATGAAGAATAAAAATTCTCAATCGTCTGAGTGTGGAGAGCTACAGAAAGTAAGAAACAATAAGGACACCTCGTCAGACTCTAACTCGTGTCTGGGCCACTAAAGTCTGCTGACTTCATAAAAGGAAGGTATTTTCCTACCTTCCAAGCCTTAGTGCAAGCGGGATATATTTCAATTAATGTAGATCCTCTGTTCCTTCCAATTCTAGCATCACAGTTACAAAAAGTTGAAATGTTCTGACTCGGGCATATGAATATTGTTCGTTCTGAATACAAGAACACAGTACGCACGTGGCAAGATATGAGATTCCAAGTTTGTAAACTACTCATTACCTTGAAGCTGTTTGAAAGCCACTGAATTCCATTGTGCGGCTTCGTCAACCTCAATGGAATAGAGTAATCAATCTCACTGCGAACAGTAAAAAAACGACTATAACGACAATTGTATCACCCAGCCTCAGAGATGAATTGGCGGGGATTACAAACACAATGTGGCATGATGTAAAATCACAAACGTGTAGCCCACTCATTACCTTAAAGTTGTTTGAGAGTCACTGGATTTCGTTGGTACGGCTTCGCCGACCTCAATGGAACAGATTAATAATTCCTCCCTACAAACAGTAAACAGAATGCGGTTCCCTCAAAGTTGAGACGGCGGGAAATACGGGCTCAATGTCACTTGCCTGGATTTTAATCGCTGGAGCGAAGGAACACGTTTGAATCCATCACGCTAGGAATCTTTGCAACAGGCAGCGAGAGGCAGTTCTTAAAAACAGCTGACCACCTCTTCCAGCAGGGAAACACTGGAGACATCAATCCCAATGCATTATGGACCATGTATTTGCAGTAGCTGGAAGTGGGTTCTCTTCCACTACAGTTTTGCTTTCTCTGAAAGCTCATTAAGTCCTTTCAAGGCAGTATCAAATTTCATAATGAGAAAAGCCTCTCTCTGGGCCAACAGGACTTCAGGGTCACTTCCTCTTTGGTTGTTTTTCTTTATAAGGGACTGAACCGTCCAAGTGAAATCATTGTGTGTATGTTTCAGGGACACAAAGTGTTCCACAATTGGAGCAGTCAGAATATTATTGTTGAGGCAAGAGCGATGTTGCACAATACGCTGGCGTACTTCTTGGCTGGTTTTCCCAATGTAGGTCTTTCTACATGGACATGTGATGGCATACACAACATTCTTAGATTTACAATTTGTAAACTCATTATGGCACCAATGTCTCTGCCCGTCAATGAACAACGTCCCTTCTTCAGTGGAGTTGCAGACCGAAAGCATTCCACACTTGTGATGGCCTTGTATGGGCTGAAGATTTAACATTGTACATAAGGTAACTGGTTTCTTGGGAAATCCTGCTGAGCTATTCACTTGTTGCCCAATGTTCCGATTCTTTTTTAAGGCAAACAGGGGAAGCCCTATGTCCGGTATAGTACTCTCAATTAAATGCCAATTACTGCGTATGATCTTTTACACAGGGTGTGTGTGGGGTCCAAACGTGGAGACGCACACAATGCGATCAGTTGGCCTCTTGGTTTCCTTCATCAACAGATGTTCCTGAGGGGTGAACCATGCTCTTTTCATAGTGTTTTAACAATTTTTTAGGGTATCCTCTGTCCCTAAGTTTGTTAACCAGTACCTCAGCATGTAACTTAAAGTCCTCTCGTCTAGAACAATTACGGCTGATGCGTGAAAATTGCCTAGAGGGCAAATTATTCTTGAGATTCACCAGATTGTAGCTTTGGTAATGCAAAGCATTGTTTTTATCTGTAGGTTTGGTATGTAGTGTGGTAATCAGCCCACTTGGAGATGTTTTCCCATTCACATCCAAAAATGGAAGACACTTGTTGCTGTGCGCCAGACTGAATTTTATATCCGGGCTACGGTCGTTGACCCATACGTGAAATTCTTTTAGGGTTGCTTCAGGCCCCTCCCAGAGGCACCACACGTCATCAATATACCTATACCATTGTTTGATATAGGTAATGTAAGGGTTATTCTGGTATACAAACATTTGTTCATATTTGGCCATATGCAGGTATTATTTTCCTACCTCAAATCTTAAAAATTAAATTTTACCATCACTAATACAAGCAACTATACACAGTCATGCAGAAAATATTGCAGTTTCTTCAGTTCCTTTTCATTGGATTACAATGGAATGTAAGCGTGCCAACAATTCAAAGTAATTTTCTCCAATGATTTTGCTCGCGTATCTTCTACAAGGTGTATCATGGTAGTGGATTTACCATCTTTTTCAACATAATCTAATATTCACATGCAGTACATACAGTGAGTAATTGCACCACCAGTGCTTCCATTTCAGTGCTTACTGCAGCATTCCTGGATGCAAAGAGGCTGTAGTTCTGGCTGGGCCGAAACCTGTCTCTGAACAAACAAATCACGGAAGAAGGGAAAACATGAATGTTTCACCGCTAGGTTACTCGGAATATTCTGCCCTAGTTGAGATTTCAGATCGGATAGGCTCTAATAATAATGGTATTTTTTGGGGTCTGTTTCTCGCAGTTATTTGTGCTAAATTCAGCATAAATGTGCCTTTGTAAGAGTAATTATCCACGTTGGAAATTTAAAAAAAGTAGTCTACACTTGTTCAAAAATTCTGTGTTAGTAAATCTTCTACAAGCTGTGGAAAATTGGTGTTCTAGAGTGGGAATGGCCAGAAAATGTGGCAACACCCCTAAGTGTACAAAGTTGAAGATATTCACAAACTGGTTGTGAACCCATTCACACAATATGAAGGACTTGTGGTGTGCACAATACTGCACATTGTTTAATTAAGCATACAGAAATGCCTTTACATGCACATAAATTTTGAATTTCTAAATATTTCCCAGCAGTATTCATGGAATTCATGAATCTGAACCCACAAGAAGGAGTAAATCAATGGTTGTAGGATTACTTTTGTTTGTGAAGTACAGGACCATTTGCATTTATTGCAGAGGTTTCCCAGTAGTATGAAATGTGAACTCTAAATATAGCTTATTTACCATCCTTCTTTACTTGCATTATGGCCCACTACACACTTGATGTGCCAGTGTTACCTTTTGGCCAAGAGGAGTGGAAAAGTGAAGCAAAGAGACTCCTTAGTTTTAGCATCACAGATATGGCAGGGAGAGGGAAGGGGTAAAATGAGAACCCTTGTTTTTAACAAAGGGCAGATGGGACAGACCACTTCGTAAGCAGCAGCTATCATTAGTTAAGCAGGTGCAGTGCCACCAGGATCGGGGTTCTGAAGAGCCCTCTCCATCACAAATATGACAAGTCTTTTTTTTATTTATTTAAAGGGTATGGAGTTAATTTTCCTTGCTAGTATTAGGGCCAAGGGCACAATTGCTGCAAAAAGGGGACAACACATGGGAGCTCATGTTTTTTCTAGAAAGGATGAGGTGTAGCGGAGAGAGCTGCTGACTTTGAAACTGGGGCATCTGGTTCAAGTTCCAGTATCAGCTCAATATCCTGTGATTCTGGGCAAGTCACTTGATCTTCCCTTGCCCTCCCTACCCAAAATACAATCTGTCCTTGAGTAATGTATCTGATGCTCCTGTAAAGTGCTCTAATGCCATTGCGCTGAGTTTGCGCTTTATAAAGCTTCCCCTTAATAAAGGGGGACAGAGAGGCTGTTTTAAAAATGGAGAGATGATCAGGCATTGTGGGGAAAGTGTTAAAAAGGCACAGAAAATAGTTTGCTACTCAGTGCCACAGGCTATCCTTAGTGCAGCAGATGCAGTTGCATTGGGCCCAGGAGTGTGAGTGACTTATACCACCCCGATTATATGGCACAGAGTTTTTTGGTCAATATTTTTTTAGTTTGGTGAATTTATACTTTAATAAGTCCCACATTTACTGTGCATTACGAGCCATAGCAAAAGTATCCCTGACATTATTTCATAAGCCTCGCCCCTTGCGCCTAGCCCTGCACTCCAGCTCCCCCCAGTTCTTGGAGAGGGGGCCCAACCTGAACACATTTTGCTTTTGGGCAATTTGAGCAAAAAATGTTAGACCTCTGAATTAGGGTGTGAGGCCTGGCCTGGCCAGATTGCAGAGCGTACTAGACCAAGCAGTCGTGGCATTATTCGCAGCTCAAGCCATAAGATTGGGTCTCCTCACTCATGACCTATCTCCAGTTGCTGCAGCACACACAGAAAGAGGGAAAAGCCTCTTGTGATTCTTTTTGTGCAGGAAGATTTCCCTTCCTGCACAAAAATAATCCTCCCTGCCATGCAGGCACCCTTTCACCATGGTGCAAAGGTGCCTGCGTTGGCGCACGGTAGCCCCTTGTGTGCTGGCGCAGGGGATAAGGACAGGAATGAGCCACATCTGATAGATACCGCACACTCCTGCCCTTTTCTTTTTCCATAGGCCAGCGCCTGCCGGAAAGCCTGCGGCACTGCCCTACGGCAAAACCTCATAAATGAGGCCCTCAATTATTTAGTGGCGGAAGCGTTATCGCTAGCCTGGTTGAAGGGATCAGTCAATGGAGATTACTATTTCTCTCTCCTTTTCTGTTCAGTTAGAGGTTTTGCCTGAGGAGAATCTATCTAGCATGTTTGTTTCATTCTTTGGTATGCGCGTGGCGTAGCAACCAAAATGCAGTCAAAATAACATAACATAGCATACCATTTCCTATCAAGTTTAGACAACCTGTGAATGCTCTGGGGGATTTAATTGACTTGCTGATTCTTTTGAGACCGCATGAAAATTACACGGTGTTGCAGTTGACAATGCCGTGCCACATACCTTTTATATTCATGAGCTTCTGTTTCCCCCATGCATTTTCTGTCTGAGAGATACTCATCACCCTTTCAGCTTCATGTGCCCGTGGCACTGTTTTTGAAAGGGCGCTAGCATCTTCAGCAGCAGGAGGTGCACGCATCTCTTTTTTCATCACCATGGGAACCATAACCTACTCTCCTACTTCCTGAGCAGCAAGTTTGAATCGTTTCGAAAAACGAAAATACTTCGCCATGGCCTTTATGTGTGTTTCCATTTTAGATGCATTTTAGATGCAGAATGTAGTATGTAGCCTACAGCTAGAAACAACAGCAGACTAACTCGTTCTATTAAAGGAAACAAAGTTAGCTATAAACTGTGCTCCAAATCTATGTGGCCAGTCTGAATGCAAACCATGTGCATTATTTTGATTCATTGACAAAGGCGCTCACTGTACCATGAGCACTGTTATGTCGTTGCTATATCCACTAAGTAAAGCACAATGAATCACACCAGAAGGTGCATCTCGGCGCTCGGACTGCACATAACTCGCATCTAACAACTAAAACAGGCAGGTTTTTAACAGTTTTTTGAATTTGCAAAATCCAAGCAGGGTAAGAGATGGAAGGGAAGCTGATTCCACGCCATGAGGGCACTACAGGAGAACGCTCTGCCACCATATCTCGAGGCATGAAGGCGTAGAATGGTCAGAAGCGCCTTGTCGCTACATCTTAGCGTACGAGTGGAACAATGACAGCGTAATTAATCTTTGATAAATAAAGGAGATTTACCCATCAGAGCTTTGTGGGTGAGACAGCATATTTTAAAAACAATGCGCTTTCTGTCTGGAAGCCAGTGACGGGTTCTGAGGATAGGGTAGAAGGAGAGCCTGCCAGAGGTTACATACTAGGCGGGCAGCTGTATTTTGCACCACCTGTAGTTTGAACAGGAGGGAATCATTCACTGCCCTGAACAAAGCTATGATTACCAGAGCCTGGACCAACGCTGTTCTAGCTGATGATGAAAGCCAAGGGAAAACTCTCCTCAAAAGCCACATGGTAGCAAAACATGTTCCTCTTGTAGTGACTATGTGGCTTTTCATAAACAGTCCCTGGTCTATTTTAATACCTAGATTTTTTGCAGATTGGCTTGGACACGGGAGTGACCCCAATTCAGGAGGCCACTAGTCAGGAGACGAGAGATGTTGAGCGTTGCCAAACAGCAGAATTTTAGTCTTCTCGCCATTCAACTGAAGACAGTTCTTAGATATCAAGGCCGCAATATTCCTCATACAATCACGAAATTGGTGCTTAGCTCCACCAGGGAGATTACCAACTGGGTATCTCCAGCATACGAGATTACTTCAAAACCAGATGCTTTAACGGTCTGAGACAAAGAAGCAACATAGATGTTAAACAGCGACGGGCTCAAAGATAAGCCTGCGGCAGAACTTTGGCAATGGAAGCCATATGAGATCTGAATGGACCCAGGGCAATTGTTTGGGTCCGACCATCTATAAACGTCAGCCAACCATTGAGGGATATTACGTCTGACATCGATCTCATGCAGTCTGGTAATCAATACTGCATGAGAAATGATGTCAAAAGCCACTGAAAGATCGAGCAGAACAAGCATAGCAGGGACCCCCATCCAAAGACAGGCGAAGGAATCTGTGACTGCGATCAGTGCAGTCTCGGTGCCGTGAGCAGCTCTAAATCCCGATTGGGAGGGATTGAAACTCACATGATCCTCTAAAAATGTCATGAGCTGTTTATTCACCCAGCCTTCGAGCATTTTCCTCAGCAAAGGGAGGACGGATATTTGACGATAGTTGGCCAGGCTTTTAAGATCCGCGTTAGAGATTTTAAGGACAGGGAAGACCAGAGCAGTCTTCCAGGCTAATGGTAATTTCACTGACTCTAGAGAAAGGTTGAATAACAATAAGATGGGAGGAGCTAACACTGAGTGGCCAAGATCCTAGGGGAACAAGCATCTGCAGGGAAGCCTGGTTTAGCTTTAGTCATTAATGTTAGGATATGATCTACAGTGAGGGTTTAAACCTATCCCAGTACAGAGAAGAATACTTGAGGGGCACTGTCTGTGGGATGGAATCAATCTGACCCTGACTGATGGGAAATTTCTTGCATATGACAGCAATCTTGTTCTCAAAGTCCGCTGTGGAGTTACATAGTTGCTGGGAGGCAATAATGGCTGAAACGCTGGCATGAGGATTGATAAAATCATTGAACACTTTATAGAACTCTTCGGAGAAATTGCCCACATTCGCAATCTTGCTACTGATAACACTCCTCCTAGTCTTTCTGATAGGGGCATGGTATTCAGGTAGAGCAGATTTAAAGGATGATTTGTCATTTGAAGATTTCTGAATGGCGCCAGCGTCTTTCTAGGTTTTTGCACCCTGCTTTCAGTGTACTTAATTCACTAGAAAACCAAGGTACGTGAGGCCTGGTAGAGACATGCTTAGAGTGTTTGAGAGGTGTCATTTTGTCAAATGCAGTCGACAAAGTATTGTGGTAGTTATCTAATGCTATATTGATGTCTAAGCCCTGGGTCACAGCTACCGATGAAAAGAACTTAGAGTAACTTCACAGGCGAGATGTTATTCCAAACTCTATAGGCCTTTTGCCCCACTATAGCAGACTGATTCGAAGAGTCAGTAATAGCAATCTGGAACTTAATCAAATGATGGTCTGTCCAGGTGAGAGGAAGAGGGTATTCACCGTCCAGTAGTGAGGAATTTCTGAAAAGCATGTCCAGTGTGTGGCTGCCATATCTGTGCGGCCTGCAATGCACTGGCGTAGACCCAGTGTCTCATAAGTCTTCAAAAAGAAGAGCAACCTCTGGCTTTGGGGCATCCTCCCAATATAAGTTGAAATCTCCCAGCAGGAGGAAATTACTAGAGCACAGTACGTAGCGGGCAATGCATTCAGTCAAAAAATGTCTAAAGCCTTTCTTAGATCCCAAGGGGCGATAGAGCAGCTGAAATAGTCAATCCTGAACGGGTAGTCAAAATTCCATCCAAGTGACAAAAGCGACTACCAAACTAGTTTCTGACTTTTTGAGACCCATTTTGGGGGTGGATCTTGGGCCCTGTGAAACAGGCAGCACAGAAGCCAGAGCCAAGCATACCCATCACTTGTTTACAAGATAAACAATAAAAGGAACTAGTAATTGATAGGTGAAATATATGCCATTATACCAGAATATCGTTGTGAGAAGATTGTTTGACTTTAATTCCCTATTTTAAATATTGCTTGCAAGAATGTCACTCCATTGAAGGTAATAATAGAAACACTATACCCAATGGGACAATATTTAATCTTGCTGTGAGCTTCATAAGAGCAATTGGAAATCAAAATTTTGGAGACAAAAGTTCTATTTCCCACACTGATATGTCACAAGGTGCAGCGCCTGAAATTGGGTAAAATTCCTCCCACCAACAGAACCCACAAAGTATTAAAATGCAGCGTTTAGGATAGTCAAATGCAGGGAAGCTGTGTATGGCAGCACATCCGCACTATCATCCGACTGAAATAGGTGCAGCCGAGTTGAAAACTAGACTGCTCACCAACAAGGAAGTGGGCAGCAACCAATGGAATTGAGTCTACACTAAATGTCCTTTCCGCACAAACAGCTACTGCTGCGGAAGACTGAAGGGCACTATGATAATCACAAGGTGCAGTGTCCAAAATCAGGTAAAATCCCTCCCACCAACACAACCCAAAAAGTATTCAAATGAAGTGTTTAAAAAGGGTCAAATTCAGGGATCCTGTGTATGTCCACTAATAAGTCAAGACTTCTACAAGTTTCAAACAAAGCTACAGAAGACTACCATTTCACTCTTTGGGGATTGGTTCAGCTTTTATACATTTGCTGCACTAGATTATTGCCTCTTTTAAAGTTTGGCCGCAGGGAAGCAGCACAATAAATTGGTGTGGCTCCTGCCCAGCTAATACTTGGTTCTTCCCACTTATTTAGAGTCAGGGCATGGTAGCTGCTGGTTTCTGATGGTAGTGCCTCAGCTGGTTTAGCGGTTGGAAACTCTTTACTTGGAGAATCACCCTCCACACATGTGACAGGTCACAGTTATGATTTCCTCACAATACTTTAAAGGGGACTGACTATGATTGGTATTCCCTGTCCAGGTCAGCTCTGAATGGTATACCCCGGCAGGGGTAATCTTCAAACTTTCCACAATGGAGGGAGAAAGCTAGTTGCTCATCAGCGTTATTTCTATTTTGCTTTTCACAATCAGACTTGAACTGTGGAGCTAGTTGCAGAAAAACTAAATATTTGCTGAGCTGGCTGAAAAGGGACCCACAAAACAGTAAGACTTTTCCTGTTCACAAAATGCACTTCTAAAGGTACTACAACCTAAAAGGAGCCAAAACAGTAGCAACTGTGCTCCAATTCAGTCCTGGAGTAGGTCCAGTAACGCACATGATCAACCATTGGTACCGCAACACACTCCCATATAAAATAATTAAGGCAGGGACTTAAAATAATACGTGGAAAAACAATGTGGACGAACCCACTCAAAGAGAAGTCAAGACTCACTGTTATTATGTACAGTGCCCAAAAAAATTAGGTTTTGTTAAAAGGCCCCTCACACACCAACCTGTAGTGAAAGTTAAAAGTATCTCTGGGAATCCTTGCCCAACATTGTTGACAACTAAGAGTAAAACTACTCCAGTAGTTGCATCACATATTTTTAACCGTATCCTGGGCCGCCATTAATAAACACAAAGGGCAAGGATTCCCAGAGATACTTTTAACTTTCACTACACCACTTCACATAAAATAAACCACACCAGCTCTGCTGTAATCAGGTGCCGTAGCACAATCGGGGGGCATTCGGCCACCCGGTTGGGACCCCAATGATGAAGCATGACACCAACAAGGTTGGTGTGTGAGGGGTCTTTTAACAAAACCTAATGGTTTTCTGACAATGTACATAATAACAGTGAGTCTTGACTTCTCTTTGAGTGGGTTCGTCCACATTGTTTTTGCTTACATTAACTGGGGATAGGGACATTCCCCATAACTTCCTCGCTCTCTCCTTGATTCACACTTAAAATAATACCCCAAAGGATTTTGTTTTTGAGTACATGAATGTAATTAAATTTCTTAAAAATATATTTAAATGTATTTATATTTTACAAAAATGTATATATAACTAGAGAATAAGTATTATTTTAATAACCTATTTTTTGATTTTAAAATAAGTTCATTAAAAAACAAAAAATTAAATTCAACTAATTCTATATACAACTTTTAATAATATAGCTACATAATAAATAAATATAACATTTTTGCTTTAGTTTTTTTTTAAAGTAAATCGTTAAAAATTTAGTAAATTAAGTTAATAGTGCATTTAGAATAAATATAATAAATAGATTTTCATTAATCTATTACATAAATAAAAAAACTGTAAACGTTTAATTAATTGATGTTTTCTTTATACTTTACCATAAGGGAGATTCCATACGTGTGAAATGTTACTAATAGTAACGTTACACTAAAAAATTGGACTCCACCCTCTGTCCTAAGCGAGTGGAGGTACATAGGTTTGCATTTCTAAATGGTGAACATCCAAAGGTAGCCCAAACGTCTAAGTGTAAACTGTATATCTACTCACCTCTAAGTTTACCTTTGTGAATAGCCACTTTCATATTTAAAAAATTTGCCCTCACGGTGAATGAAAGCGTAAAATATATTTCAATGTGTGTGTCTAACTACAATTTCCATAGGACAGGCCATATTTGATTAAAATATTTAATTTCATATCCCCACCTGGGAAAATGCTTGCAAAGATTTGTGTTCAATTTTCAGACCTTAATTGAATGAAATAAGAAATGTAATAACTTAAGTAGTAAAACACTTTTATAAAGACAAGCAATGGCTAAGCCAATAGATCTCACCTTTTTGCCTTATTGGCTGCCAATACCTTTTATTTTTGCTGTATGCTGTACAATATACAGCATGAAGGAAAGGAGAAAGGAAAGGATGAAATGACGCAGCCGCTGTGGCTGCCTCATTCGTATGTGCGAATGCATGATGACATATGCGTGCATGCATCATTAAGCAAGCGTGTGTGACCATTCATGTGCCCTAAAATGAGACGAGTGGCTCTGTTTTCTTTATTTTCTGATCAGCAAAGAAATGGCAAATAAAAAAAATAAAGAAGTAGTGCTAAAGTGCTTTTGTGAGTATAAAGACATGTAAAAATGTTTAAAAAAATAGTACTGTGGGGTGAGGGCAATCGAGGAGATGAATGGGGGCTTGAAGCAATGGGGAATGGGTAGGGGAGGGGAAAAGCTTCACAGGAGGGAGAGCAACAAGAGGGATGAGGAGAAGCAAACAAGCATGAGAGCGCAGCACTGAGTGTGGGGAATGGAAAGAAGCACACAGGCAAGACAGAGTAACATAGAGTACAGGAGGAGAAAGCACAGCTTTAGGGGAGGGACAAACACACAATGGACAAGGCCAGCAATCAAATACATAGCAAGTAAATGAAAGTAACAATAAAATTACAATCATTTCTGCCAAATATCACATCTTCAGAGCCGTAATACGCATCCTTTGGTAGGAAAGTTAAGTGCCTTTGCTCAGAAAACAATGACATACATCTAATCCAATGAAGAACAGGTGGTGCTAAATACTAACTACTTAGCAGATATTATCTGTCTGAGAGTTGAAAGGATCAGTTGGCAGAATAAAGCAAAGCCTTAGCACTACCTCCTTGGCCTGGAGGTGCTAGTAAGGATTTCTCCTATTTATTCCTAGCCCCACTGCCCCCCCCAGTCAGCTAGGCACCAGTTACAGCAGGTGAGAGAACTAGTTTGGACCCTGTCAGTTGGAAGTAAAGCTCATCTAAACAGTAGAGTGCTACAAGCTAAAGACAGGCCTGTCTTGTTGTTTACAGTAAGTCAAAGAGAACGTGCTGCTAAAAAAGTGAGGCAACTGTGAGAAAATAGGAGTGGATGGCAGAGTTTCTGTCCTCACTGTCTAATGCCCAGAATAAATTAGCCTTGGGTGAAATTTCATTTTTGTTGCCATAATCTTGTATAATGTGAGGCATTTGTTGTTCGGTTGTTACCTGAAATGCCACATTGCTTAATTTAGACTAGACACTGCAGAAATCCTCGATGGAGGGAGACCTGATGCCTTAAAGAATGTTTCTACCCCTGGAATACCAAGCCCCAGCTTGCCCAGGGAGGTCACACACAAGACATGCAAGAAAACCAGGTGTGCCTCACTCGGAGCTTTCTGATATGCTGAAAACAAGATCAGTGGGACTTGCTTCATAAAGCCCTGTCTAGATACAGGTTTCAGTGTTGCCCCACTGGACCATTTTGAACCTTGTACCTAGTTGATGTGGCAAACATATCTGACCAACGAAACACTTTCGTCAGCCACAAAATCAGTACCCGAACCAATCGGAGCTTTTAACACCAAAACCAATGGCATCAGCAGGTGCTTGATGACTAGAAATCCCACTTTGAAAGACCCCCGCCAGCAACAGTTTTGGACCTTACCACGCAAGAAGATTTTGACTTTCTTTTCAAGAGACTAAGGGCGGAATTTAGATCTAAGCGGACAGGTTACTCATCACAACGGTGACCGATAATCCAGTCCACCGAAATATAAATCCCATAGGATATAATGAGATTTATATTTCAGGGGACCGGATATCCATCACCATTGTGACGGAATAACCCATCCGTCAAGATCTAAATCAGGCCCTTAGTCTCTTAAAAAGAAAGACGGCCCTTAGTCTGAAGGTAAACACTTTGATTGGGCTGACCTGATTAGTATATCTGAACTCTGTTCCTTTGCAGTCAGCCTAAAATGATGCCTCATGGACTGATCAACCTTAAACTATTAAATTTTAGTTGCACTTTACACTTTCTAGGCACATTTTGCCTTGAAACATTTAAAAAATCATAACTCCAGCTCTCCTCATCCAATTTAGGTAATTTTGGTTTCTTTCTACCCTCGATACACCCTACATCCTAATGGACCCCTATGTTTGCAACAGTATCTCTCTTTAGAACTCAATCTATCTCTCTATTTATCTACTTTTTCAACAAACTATATTTATAATAATGATTTACAAAAACTTAACAAAGAAAACATTAGCAAGCAACAGACCAAATGGTTTTAGTAGGTCTGTAGTTTGCCAAGAACGGTTACCTTCAGTGCCAGAGACTACTATGGTAATGTTTGCTTTCATGAGATCAAAAAAATATTTTGTCCGTTAGACATAATTTTTTTTAGATCGATGAGAGCCCAGACCAGCTTCCCCTACAATAAACATTTGCAAAAACCATGACTGAACAAAACCAGAATTGCCAGAAAGAGAGGGCTGGCAGCCAATCTTCCAAAGTGGCGGGGTGAGCAGGAAGAGGGAGGGAGGTGGAGAGGGGAGGGGTGGTTCAGGGATTAAAAATTAAAATAAAAAATAAAAAACAGAAGGCTGCGCCAACGCCATCATCCCCCGCCACATAACTCTTTTCCTGCTTCTGGGCACAAGCTCCCAGACTACACTGCAGCCAATCCTGACACTGCATGAAAGCTGTGTTTGGATAGGCCTTAACGCTGGCAACTTATGCTCCCAGGTAGACTGGGAGCCTGTGCCTGCTCTCTCCTGCCCCAGCAATGCAGCTGGGGCCAGAGAGAGCTTCACGGTGCAAACCCTAATGCTCAGTGAAGGGAGTGCGCTACCACTCCCCCACCAGCAGTGTCATCCCCTGGACCCGCCCACAAGACTTGTCAGAGTTCTAGATGCAGGTCCAAGGGATTAAAATAAAACAATAATAAAACGGATTTAAAACTCATTTTATTATTGTTTTATTTGAGCTTGGTGGCAGGGGGTGGCGCCCCAGAGCCAGGTTTTGCCAATTCTTGTTTATTAATTTATTATTTGCTTTATAATGGGTTTTAGGTTTTATTGTGGGATGTCCTTGTTGCTGTTATATTGATAGGATGACTAATTGTAATACTATTTGGTGATTATAATATTAGTGTGTATTTTGCTGTATTTTGTAATCAATGCTAAAAAAGTTAAAGAAATTGATAGTTCGGTGTTAGATAACCTTTGAAATTATATATATATGTGTGTGTATGTGTGTGTGTGTGTATATATATATATGTATATAACTAAATTACAAAATGTTTATCGTAGTATAATGTGTTTTAGTTTAGAATATATGTGTATGTTTATAAATGTATCTGTATATTATTGTTATTAGATTATATTATTAACAGCCATAGAATAATAAAATGTTCAAACTGATGTTTGCTTTTTTGCAATGCCCAATTATATTAGAATGTATTTTGTAAATTATTATTCCCAAAATATTCATTAACACAAACATTTTCTGTTGAATTACAGTTAATATAGTTAATTGCATTTTCCAATACATGCCCTTTCATCAAATATCTGTGGTATTAGAAGTATAATAGTAAATATGACCTCCCTCCCAATACGTGCACATTCCCAAATGTTTGAGGAAGGGATTTGACTTAAAATAGCTAATATGATCCCCCGAAATATATGCACATTCTGCAGTATTTGAGGGACTTGAGATAGAAAAGTAATTATGATGCCCTACCCCCCAAAAGTAACAATGTTTGTGGGGTTGGATTTAGAATATTAATTTAGATTGTCACAATATATGCACTTTCTTCAATATTTATGGGATTGGAGTGTGAATAGTAGATCTGAGCTCTCCTAATATATGTATTTTGCTCAAAGTTTACGGGTTTGCAGTAAGAATAGTAAATATAACCCCCAAAATGTTTACACTTTCACATAATATATATGCAATTAGCCCAATTTTCTGAGTTTTGTGCCTGAATACAAAATATGACTTCGTAAATATATCCAGTTTATACTTTGTTTAAGGGATTGGAGTAAGAATTGTAAATATGCGCCACCCCACAATATATGCACTTTCATCAATGTTTGGGGATTTAGAGCTAGAATGGTATATGTGACCACCAACGTATACATATTTTACAGTGTTTCATAGATTGGAGTTAGAAAAGCATTTTAGGCTTTCCCAAAACATACACTTTCCTTACTGTGTGTGGGATCGGAGTTAACCTAGTACATATGTCCCACCTACCAATGTATGCGCTTTCACCAATAATTGTACAAATTGAGTCAGCATTATAAATGTGACCCCTCCTTCGGATATGTGCTTTCATTATCATTTATGGGTTTGGAATTAGAATAGTAAATCTGCTCCACTTACCCTATAAATACAGTTTCTCCAAAGTTTCTGGAATTCTGATACATGCATTTTCACCATTGTTTGTGTGATTGGAGTTAGAACAATAAATCTGATCCACCAGCCTACATACACAAAGTTTCTCCCAATGTTTATGGGATTGGTGCTAGAAAATATTTGAACCCCCCACATATATTCGATTTCCCCAATATTTGTGGACATTAAGTTACAGTAGTACATTTTCCTCACTTACACATTCATTTATTTTTATTTTAGTAGGTTAAGTAAGTTAGTTGTACACTATCTACATTCTCCATTATGTTGGCTGCAATAGTTACTATATTATAATTTATTATTCGTTATATTTAATCTTTAAAAAGGATCATTTTGCAAAGTAGACCAATAAACTATTTAAAAAAATAAGGAAATATGTCTGAGCTAGTAAAATTACAGATTATTATATCTAAAAATAATGCCGTTTACATTTTAAATGATTTTTATTAGCTGTAAATGCAACATAGTTATAATATAAACCAGTATATTTAAAAAACTAAACAGTATTTTAAATAAAAACAATTACTTTTTTCCAACTCATCTACATCAAATAAAAGGCAAAGTTGTTTAAACATAGCTATAGAGAAATAATACAATTAATTTTATGCAATGTAAATAAGAACAACTAAGTAGAAATATATTCAGTGATAATCAAAACAGAATTTGAAAGGGTTAGAAAAAAAACATTTCAACATGGATTTCAAAATTATAAACACGTTACGAGAGTTAACAAAATTAAAACTGAGGACATGTAAGATCATTGTTTAAGAATATATACATGTACATATACAAATTGAGGATGTTTCTTAATAAGTAATATGTGTACAAATTATTAGTGTATTTGTAAAAAAAGGTTTTAGTAGATTAAAATCATTTTTAAGTAGATAAAAATGCTTTTTATGTTGCCTTGACCTCAATGTAATTGTAATGTATTTCTTATTTCTATTTTGATGCCTTTTTGTTTTCACTTAAAGCTGATTGTACAGTGTTTTTTCACTGTTACCGTGCTTCGGGAAGGTGTGCCCAGTTCTTTGAATCAGGTAAGGACACAAAAATGTTATATTTTGTTTACTATGGGATTATGGGGATGTAGTTAAACATACTGTAATCATTTTGGGTTGAGAATTGATGCATTGGTTAGGTTTCGTTAGTATTCTTCGAGTGTGTGTTTGGTTTTCCGAGTAGGCATCATTTGGGGATACGCATTTAGTATTTAGTTAGTATAGAGTAGTAAATGTATGCATTTTGCAATTTGTATTGAGCTTATTTGTTGTATGTCGAGATTGTTTGAGTGCTCTTGTGTGAAGGATGAAAAATATTGTTTTTCTTTGCAGAACAAGAAGGGAATATTGATGTGTTTTATAGTTGGGATTATTGTTATTTTTATTTTTTAGAAGATACAACTAATTTTATCATATTATTTTTGAATTTGATGACTTCTTTCTAAACGTATTTTTTTTTCAGGCAGCAATGGATTTCATCCTGTGCTTGCTTTCAGAGTCTTTTATCGCTTTTTAGAAAGTGTGAAGTTTTTAGACACACGCAAGAAATGTTGGCATCATTTCTGCTTGCTATCGAGGCTGATATATTTTATTGTTTCCTGTTATGGACACTGCCACAACATCATGGACGCTCACTGTTTAAGTTGACATGTTTTTATTGTTTTTAGTTATAGGAACATATAATCTGTGTGTGAACCAAGATGAGGTATTAATTGCCATGTAAGTTTAGTTGATATTTTAGTGTCTGCACGTATTGATTTATTTTATAAATATAAGATAAGCTCAGCATAAAACTCCAAGTATCTGAACAAAGTTCAAAGGGACTTCATGCTTGGACTGTCCAAGTCAGAGGGTATGCCGGATTGCAGCGCAAATCTGTCTTAGTCAGAGGTGACGCCAGGGAGCAGTGCAGAGAATTGACTTTCAGCCTAGGACTGTTTTGCATTCCCAGGCAATGCGGTGATAGAGAATCGGTGAGTTGCTATTTTTTTTATCAAGAACAGGCAGTCTGTGGGATCCATCCTAAGAAATTCTAATTACTCGGCCTATTATGTACTGCTTTGACTAGACCTTGGTTTAGCATCTAGAAATATATTCGGGCTGAGCACTGAAGGTGGAAAAGCCTCAGCAGCTAAGGGCATTACTTTTTTTAACACTAGTCTACAAATGCCTGGGAAACCAGAAAATCTGATTTTTACAGGAATAGACTTCATCAAAGAGTAACTGCAGTTAAGCAATGGTTATGTTAGAATCCAAACTTAAACATTGAAGATGATGGTAAAATGCCTTTATCAGCAACAATAAAACAACAAACAATGGAAGTCTCACTAAACTTCCACATCAAAAGGCCTGAGTAAGGGAAGTTAACGTTTGAAGATTTTGCTTTGCTGTAAGTACTGTTTACTGTTTAACAAATAAATGAAAGAGAAACAGAGGGCCATATGTACAAGAACTGCCGCTAACCAGCGTTAGTTAGCAGCAGTTTTCTTAATGTTATGTTATGTTATGTTAAAAACATTTCTATAGCGCACAGCTGCCCCAGCCAAGGGGCGTCCCGGCGCTTCCAGAAAGGTCCCAACACCACACAGCCATGCAGGGGTAGAGGCGCACAGACTAAACTGAAAAAGGAAACAAATACGTTTTGATAGCCCTTCTAAACTGCAAAAGCTCATTCATATCACGAAGATAGGGCGGAAGAGAGTTCCATAACTTTGCGGCCTGAACCCGGAAAGACCGGCCACTGTCCCTGCAAAGCCTAAACCGTGGAACCACCACCAGGTTTTGCCCTGAAGATCTCAGAGAGCGCGAGGGCACGTAAGGCACCAAAAAATCGGCAAGAATCTGAGGAGAAGCCAATTTGAGGATCTTAAAAGAAAGACACAAGGTTTTAAAAGAAATCCTCTGTGCCATAGGAAGCCAGTGTAGAGAACGGATGGTACTTTCCGCAGAACAGGACCTCGGTAACCCAACCAGGGCTCTGGCTGCGGCGTTCTGAATACGTTGCATCCGGGCAATTTCCGCCTGGTTGGCCCGCAACAGGAGCGAGCTGGCGTAATCAAGCCGAGATAGTATGGATGCCTGTATGACCAGCTGCCTAGTGGGAGCGTCAAAGAACCTCAAAATGGGTTTCAACCCTCGTACGATGCCAAAACAAGTGGCCGCCACTTTTTTTAGTATGAGTACTAAAGCTTAAGGCGGAATCCAACCACACCCCCAAGTTTTTTACCTCTAAAACTGGGATAGGAGTTACACCCAGTTCAGGGGGCCACCACATGTCACCCCAAAGGTCCGACCGCTTCCCCACAATCATGACCTCCGTTTTTTTAGCATTTAACTAGAGACAGTTGGCATTCATCCAGCCAGCTACCGCCAAAAGACCCTCCCGGAATCTGGGGGCATCAAGGTCGGAGTCTACGCTCAGGGCAACCGCCAGCTGCGTGTCGTCAGCATAGGAGACCATCGTGATGCCCCAATGCTTGACGACCGCCGCTAGCGGTTTCACATAAAGATTAAATAATGTGGGACTCAACGACGAACCCTGTGGCACACCCATCTCCAGTGAGTAGGACTTAGACTCAAACGGTGGAATAGCAACCTTAAAGGTCCGATCAGTCAGAAAAGAGCGGAACCAATCGAGAGCAGTGCCCGTGACACCTGCCTCCCGGAGTCGTTGAAGAAGAATCCCATGCGAAACCGTGTCAAACGCGGCACTCAGATCAAGTAGTATCAGTGCCGCAGTCTGACCGGCATCGAGCGCAGGGCGAAGATGTTCAGTCATTGAGAGTAAGGCTGTCTCAGTGCTGTGGCCAGCACGGAAGCCATTCTGGGAGGGATCCAGAAAGCTGGTCTTTACAAGGTGTTCTGTCAGCACCCCATTCACATGAGATTCAACAACTTTTGCGACCCAGGGCAGGAGAGAGATCGGGCGGTAGCTCTCGAGTGTAAGGGGTTCCAGTGTGGGCTTTTTCACGATGGGTGTCACCACAGCTTGTTTCCATTTAATTGGAACAGCACCTGAGGAGAGGGAAAGATTTATAAGATGGCATACCGGGGGAAGGCAAATAGCAGCAGAATCCCTAAACTGAGCTGGCCTCATAGGATCCTCTGGCGAGCCCGATTTTATCTTATAGACCAAATTAGACAATGTCTCCATTGACAGACTAGGAAAAGATGCCAAAGTCTCACCTAGAGCCGGTGGAGAAACAGGAGGCTCAGCTAGAGGCTCAGAAATGGGGAAGGCACGATAAATGGCTTGGACCTTTTCAAGAAAAAAAGAGGCAATGGGCCACTGAGCAAATTTCCGCCGTAGAGGCTCTTTTGGCCGTGAGGTCCTTTAGGACCTTAAAAATCAACTTGGACGGGTTGAGGCTTGATCTAAATTCCTGTGCGTAATAAGCAGCACGTGCTCTACACACAGCTCTGTGGTATTTTTTTACAAGCGAGAAATACAAAGATTTTTTCCCTGCCTCGTAAGATTTCCGCCAATCCCTCTCTGCCTGTTTACAGGCTTTTTTTAACGGCACTAAGGTACTGTCATACCATGGACTAGGTTCTCTGGAGCGGCATTTCGTCCAGACCGCTGGGATCAAAACATCCAAGGCCCGCGACATCCAATCGCAAAAAAGGTCATATCCAGAGTCGACATTGGACAAAGGGCCAAGAGGATTGACCTCCAACAAATGGTGAAAGTCCTCCAGATTAAGTTTCTTCCAATGTCGTCTGAACACTACTCTATCCAGAGGCTTAAATGGAGTTTCAGTGATCAGAAGAGAAGCTTTAACTAAAAAAGGGTCAGACCAGGCAACAGGGCAAGGTATATCCACCTTGACCTCAGTCAGATTAGTAAATAGAGGATCGAGAATGCGGCCCCCCCCATGAGTGGGAGATGTAACCAACTGATTAAGTTGAAGGGCCTCAAGATCTGCCAAAGTACTGCTGATAGCTGAGATATGACAAGAGTCAAAATGTAGATTAGGGTCTCCCAGGATGCTAAAATTAGCGCAGCCCAGTGCTAAAGAGCTGACGCAATCCGGGAGAGCTTTTCTAAATGCAGTGTCACACCCAGGGGGACGGTAAATTAAAAGGCCAGAAAAAGTAAAGTGGTGGCTGATTGCGACTCTAAAGAACGCACTTTCACAACCTGACAGAGTAACTACCCTCCATTCACATGGGTAACAAGATTTTACAACCATGGCAATGCCACCTCCCCTAGATGGCCGATTGTGAGTAAAGATGGAATATTCTGCAGGAAGTGCGAGATTCATGACTGCAGTGTCCTCTTCCTGAAGCCAAGTCTCCGTCATAAAGAACACATCCGGTGTCTCATCCCTTAAGAGGTCGTAAAGTTCCGAATGGTGCTTCAAAAGCGACCTAACATTAAGATTCCAGATGGAAATATGTCGAGGAGCAAAAGGTCTACTACGAGGAGGCTTAACTGTCAAAGACTCCGTCAGAGTCGAAATTCTAGAGGGGGCAGTGAGGAGCCAATTCCCACAGGTACATTTGTACGGGCCACGTAGGGGACTCACAAGCTCATGAGGGCAAGATGGGACCACCTGTCCAATGTCCCACAACTCATCCCTTGAATACACACGTACCGGAGACATCACATGAAGAGGAAATGGACTCAAACGAAGAGCATTCCCACACGCCTCGCGCCTCCTTAGCGCTGACGGGCGCAGACGGGCAGGACTCTGGCACGACTCCGGCGCGAGGACGGCGCGCCCGCTGCGCGATACCGCTGCGCGCTTGAGGGCTGGTTTAAGTAGAGCGACCGCGCGTCTACCACACCACTGGACCGCTCAATATGGCAGCCCAAAAACGTCCCCACCACCACTCCAAGATGGCGGCCAATTCCCCACAATATCAGGACCCCAGGACCGGACCCGCTAAAGCAGCGGTGAGTAGTCAATTTTAAAATGCAAGTGAGAGGGAGAAAGCCCAGTATTAAAAACAAGGGAGAATAAAGTAACTCACAACGTAAATACAAAACCGGCAGATTAAAAATACCAGCGCAGTGCAGCTTCAATGCAGTACTACCGCGCGAATAACCTTAGATGCTCTGAGGAGCTAGGGCACCTTTTCCAGGCTGACCCCCTTGAAGCACCGCCTTAAGTAGAGCGACCGCGCGTCTACCACACCACTGGACCGCTCAATATGGCGGCCCAAAAACGTCCCCACCACCACTCCAAGATGGCGGCCAATTCCCCACAATATCAGGACCCCAGGACCGGACCCGCTAAAGCAGCGGTGAGTAGCCAATTTTAAAATGCAAGTGAGAGGGAGAAAGCCCAGTATTAAAAACAAGGGAGAATAAAGTAACTCACAACGTAAATACAAAACCGGCAGATTAAAAATACCATCGCAGCGCAGCTTCAATGCAGTACTAGCGCGCGAACATCCTTAGATGCTCTGAGGAGCTAGGGCACCTTTTCCAGGCTGACCCCCTTGAAGCACCGCCTTAAGTAGAGCGACCGCGCGTCTACCACACCACTGGACCGCTCAATATGGCAGCCCAAAAACGTCCCCACCACCACTCCAAGATGGCGGCCAATTCCCCACAATATCAGGACCCCAGGACCGGACCCGCTAAAGCAGCGGTGAGTAGCCAATTTTAAAATGCAAGTGAGAGGGAGAAAGCCCAGTATTAAAAACAAGGGAGAATAAAGTAACTCACAACGTAAATACAAAACCAGCAGATTAAAAATACCAGCGCAGCGCAGCTTCAATGCAGTACTAGCGCGCGAATATCCTTAGATGCTCTGAGGAGCTAGGGCACCTTTTCCAGCAGTTAATGTGGTCTATCACCAAAAACTATTGCCCTGTTAGCGATGTATTTACAATACATCACTACATGGTGATAATAACAGCTAGCCACAGTGAAAACTGCCGCTAACACTAGCGTCAAGGCGATAACATGTTTTACTTTAGCAAAAGAAAAATTACGAAAGGCCAATTAGCCGCAAAAAACTCACGTTAGTCAGCTCAATATAAAATAGCCTATGGGTCATCCTCCAATGAAAAATAGGAAATACAACCAATGGAATGCAGGATGGAGCAGCCAGTGCCAAGTGCAGCACAGATCAACAACCCCCCCCAAATCCCCTAACAGCCAGGATGGCCAGCCAGATTCCCAGGGAAAGAGGAAATGCAGATTCAGGGTTATAGTTATGAAACCAGGTACATCGCTGGGAAAAACCAGTGATATGTCACTTCTCATAGTGCCCTCCTTGCAGCACAATGGCAGACAAAACCTTGAAAGCGGGGAAAGTCCCTGGGTCCCGGAGGCCTTGCTGGGCTGGCGTCTGTAACCTGGAGTGGGAGGCAGAGGTGCTGTGGAGTTGCTGGGCCATGGTGGTAGACATTGAGGCATCGGCAATCCCCCTTACCTGGTGGTGAAGTCTGGAAGGTCGCATGGAGGCACGTTACTGACCTGTGTGAGAAGACAGCTTGGCACCCCTTGGAGCTGCGAATGGTAGTGGCACTCTTGCACACCAATGTAGGGAGGTCTGCATTGCATGCCAGGTGTCACCACTACACCAGGTTACACGGAGGAGATTACCAATGGTGGGCTGCGCCTCTCTGCATCACAGGCTGGAGGATGTTGTGCTGGCCACACGCTGTGAAGGGTGAGGCCCCCTGAGCTGCGCCAAACTTGTGTGGTGGGAGCGCTGCAACTTCACGCCTAAGGGGGCCCTGTTTCATCACCTGCATCTGGAGGTTCCCCAGAGGACCTGGCAGAAACTGCTGTACCCAGGCTGGTCAAATCCCACCTGGCTGAGGCTCCTGCTGGCTGATTCACAGATTTGGAGAGAGTGCAGCACATTGATCCCCGGTGTCAATGTTCAGGTGAGGAGAAGGTGGGATGCGTAGCGGACGAGGCCCGGGGGCGAGTCAGGTCCAGGCCTAGCAGCTGTGGGTGACGCACACTGTGCCCTGAGCAATCCCTGTGCAGCGGCTGACCTACATCACTGAGGCGTAGAATTTGACAAACTACTCAAAAATTAATCTGTAGAAGGTTTATCCAGTTGTTTGTTTTTAGAATTCCTTCACTGTATATTTTTCTGTGTGTAGTATGGATGTTGGGATACAAGAATAGTATGTAAGATGTGAATGCAGATATTTATGTTTGATTGTTGATTGTTGAGGGGCAAACCTAATTTGTCTTAGTAGTGTGTTTTGATAACAATGTATTTGATGCTCACATTATTGATTACCGCCTACGAACCTGGTAGTTACCACGGACTTAACGCTGGATTGAGGGGAACGGCTCCTCTGCCCCTGCACTCTGCCTCTGCTCTGCCCCTTGCTGAGCCGTGAGGCGAACGGCAAACCTGCACAGTACTACATCCCCCAGACGCCCTGACAGCGCGCATACCATCTGCGTCATTGAGACGTCGCCTGGAGCCCTTAAAATCACCGAGGGCATACCGCAGCGCGGGACGCGCCTACGAACCTGGTAGTTACCACGGACTTAACGCTGGATTGAGGGGAACGGCTCCTCTGCCCCTGCACTCTGCCTCTGCTCTGCCCCTTACTGAGCCGTGAGGCCAACGGCAAACCTGCACAGTACTACATCCCCCAGACGCCCTGACAGCGCGCATACCATCTGCGTCATTGAGACGCCGCCTGGAGCCCTTAAAATCACCGAGGGCATACCGCAGTGCGGGACGCGCGCGGGCGAGCCCGGGCGCTGCCCGGGCGAAGCCCGGGCCAAGGGCAGGCCCGTCCGCGCCCGTCGGAGCCAGAAGGAGACTGGGCTGGGCCACTCCCCTGTCATCTACAACATGGGTAAGAGGAAGCTGGCTGCAACTCAGGTACAGGGGGGCTCAAATGCAAAAGTCCCTCGTAAATCCACCTCTATTATTACCTACCTGACTACAGCGGTGGGTGTGTTGAATAATGAAATCGAGGTAGTGGAAAGGGAGTTGGGTTTAACAGCCAGAGAGGGTGTGGACTCACCACAGGTTGAACTGCCATCTATTCCATTGGAACCGGAGGTGATTGTTAATAAGGGTCCTGTAACTGGTATTGTTCCCGCGGGGACTGTTGGTTGCGATATGGGGGAGCGGGATCGGCTCTTGGAAGTAGCTACTATTGACTTGGCAAAAGGATCCAAACATCAGGCAACCAAGTCAGAGGGACCTCGTGCCTTACTTAAAATAAACAGTAAAAAACAAAAGGGGCCTAAACCAAACACAGCAAAACCCAGCCACGGCTTGGATGCAAATATACAAATAGCACTGCGGAATCTGGTCGAAGAGATTTTTTCGTCACGGTTTGAGGCTATTCTGACAAATGTTGCTAAGGATGTCATTGATACCATGAACAAGTGTGTGGCGGACCTACGGTGTAAGTGCGACCGACTAAATGTTATGATTGACTCATTTAAGTCTGACGCTAATCGTCTTTTATTGAATAGTCGGCGGTCCAATTCAGGCCCGAACACACACCTCAATGCTGATTTGGCTGAAAGTCCCCTACAAAGGAACTGCCTCTTATCTACGGTTAATATAAATCAAGAGCCACTAATGAACCATTTGGCTTCTAATGTACGAAAACCTGGTGTTGAATCACACTCGGCTGGGGTCAAGAATTCTGGGATTCTACTCGCTGATAGAAAGAAGGTGGCATGCAACACGAATGAAGAGGACTGTAATAAGAATATAGAGCAATCGGGGAAGTTGCTTTCCCCCAATTCATCTATAATTAATTTACCCCCAGAAGCTACCCCTTTGGTAGTAGTTTTGGTGGGGGTTCCTCCTCTACCGGTTGGTGATGTTGAATCCACAGCTGCCCTATTGAGAAAAACTAAGTATTGGTGTGAGCATCATTCCTCAGGTTCAGCGGGGATTTCAGCCAATATTATTATGGCAAGGCGAGTTGGCTGGGTGGGTCATGGCCCCAAACGTGTTACTGGGGACTGCATTATTGTTAATTTTCATAACCAAAATATACCAGGAAGATTGCTATGGAATGCAACGGATCAGCTTGGCGGGGCTATTAGAGTTGTGCCCCTGGGTTTTTTTTATCCACCCTCTAGGAGAATTCTTGATCCTTTTTTTCCCTCCAATGTCGATAGGCCTGCCCCTCAAGATGGAGTCATTAGTCCACCTAAAGAGTGAGTATGGTAGTGTTACCACCAGCACAACACTCATCTCTATTACCCACGCCCAGGGATACAGGGCTGTTGTCCTCTAATAGATTTTTCCCCCTTTCTCAGTTGGGCCAAAATGATTGACCACTAGGGATAGGGGCGTCCAGTGACGACTTGATTCCTATGGTTCAAGATCCAGGTGTGAGCAATGTAGATCTTATTCGTAATTGTAAAATCATTACGTGGAATATTGCTGGCCTTAACTCTAAGAAACACGATCCTATATGGCTGAATAACATAAAGCAATATGACATTATCGCCCTTCAGGAAACATGGGACATGGAGGACAACTTCTGGTTAGATGGGTATAGAACCTTCTCTCTACCGCCACGTCCATCTAAGGCTGGTAGAGCAAAGGGTGGTCTGCTGTTCCTCTTGTCCCTTAACCTTACAGGTTCTCTATCAAGACTAGAGGTTGATTCATTTAATATATTGGCTCTAGAAGTAAACCGTCCCAATAATTTTAACCTGTTATTAATTAACTTCTATAATTCAAGTGAATGTACAGATAAGAATAAGCATTTGGGAATACTGAATGATTTTTTACATGAATATAGGAGAGTTCATTCCACTAATTGTTTTATTTTGCTTTTGGGGGATTTTAATATACACTTATGTGAACATGCTTGTCACATAGTAGATAACTTGGTCTATACTATTTCAGAGACCCCGCACTTTGAGCACTCTCCTCGAGGTGTTGCTCTAGAAAATTTTCTGTCTGACTCAGATCTTTTCGAACCCTCTTTTGCTAACTCCTCTGATCGCTATCATACATTCAAGAATGGTGAGACCATTATCGATTACATTTTTTTGACTCACAATCTTCTTGAAAAGGTTATTTTTTACAACGCTATATCATCTCCTTTTAGCGATCACAATCCCGTTCTGCTGGAATTAGCTTTAGACTGCGGGTTTTTGGAATTAAGTAGGAGAACACTTGGCCCTAAAAACCTGGTAACCCGGGATCAAGATAGGAGGCTTAAGTGGATCAAAGTGATACCAACACTATTCTTTACTGATTTATGTGCGAATACCAGGGATCTCATATCATTATGTAATGATCCCCTAACTTCGAAGGACGTAACCGGGGAAGCCTTCGTGGGTATTTGCTCGCAGATTGCTAAAGATCTGACCACTAAATCCAAGGGATCTGTCGAATTGCATGAAAAATGGTTTGACCAAAGTTGTTCGCAAGCACATAGTGCCTTAATCTCAGCATTGAAGGCCTCTCCGCAAGATAGGTCTTTGATAGCGAGATGTAGGAAACTATATAAATTGGCGATCCATAAGAGAAAATCTGAAATTAAAGCAGATACGTGGGATGCCCTGCTATCAGTCGACGTTTTAAAAGATAGTGCCAAGTTCTGGTCAATTGTAAATACCCCCTTTTTTTCAGGCTTGGCTAATAGTTGCCAGGAAACCAATGTTACAGAAGCCCAATGGTTAAATCACTTTGAAGGGATTTATGGCTCCAATGACCCCAATATTTATGAGTTTAATAATTTTTTACACCAAGGGAGGTCACCTCTTATTTTTGAAATTGAGGATATAGAAAAGGCCATAAAGGACACAATGAGTAATAAAGCACCAGGCCCTGATCATGTCCCAGCGGATGTTTATAAACATAATCCTACATTCTGGGCAAAAATTCTGGCCAATGTCTTCAACGCTGTGGCTTTGATTGGGCCTCCTCCATCTTGGTGTCACTCGACAATTATCCCGATTTTTAAAAAGGGCCAACGGAGTGAACCAAGGTGTTATAGACCTATATCCCTGATTGACTCGGTAGTGAAAATTCTTGGCAAAGTGATTCTTGGAAGGATCACAGCCTGGGCAGATGACAACAAAATTATAACTAATCTACAATATGGATTCCGTAAAGGTCGTGGCACTTTAGACCAATGTTTGAATTTGTTTATGTTAATGGGTAAATACACTATGGCCAAGGAGGGCACGTTGAACCTTGCTTTTATGGACTTGTCCTCAGCTTTTGACCTGGTCAACAGGTCAAAGCTGTGGACAATTCTATTGGAGATGGGTCTAGATCCACCTTTGGTCTACTTTTTAGTAGATCTTCATCGTAATCTCACTGCATCGATCAGGTTATCCCGGGATGGTAGTTGTTCCAAGCCCTTCAAATCTAGAAGAGGGGTAAGACAGGGCTGCATTATGGCACCTCTGTTATTTACCCTTTATATTAATGCTCTGGACAAAACCCTGGTCAAAGCATGTTTGGATATTCCGCGTGTAGGAGATACCCTAATTCCAGTTCTCCTATACGCGGATGACGCTGTTTTACTGGCTAGGATGTCGATAGGTCTACAGTGCCTACTCGACGCTTTTGGTGAATTTATGTCGTCCCTGGACCTAATTGTAAACATAGGCAAATCACATGTCATGGTAATTGGCAGGAGACCTAAAAAAATAAAAACCTTCACTTGCAATGGAGGATTAGTGTCGCTCGTCCCCTCCTTCACCTATCTTGGGGTAGTTTTTGATGAAAAAAGTACTTGGGTCCCCCAACAAAAATTAAAAAAGAACGCAGTAACCAGATCAACTTCTGCTGTTCTAGGTTTTGCCAAACGCTTGGGGGCAAGACCAATGGAGGCCATTTTAAAAATATATTCCTCCAAGTGCTTGGCCATAGCGAGCTATGGCTCCGCGATCTGGGGATTTAAACCCCAACCAGATCTTCAGGTGGCTGAAAATAGTTTTCTGCGGAAACTACTCTCATTACCCCAATCTGCCCCCACTTTCTCTTTGCATCAGGAATTAGGCTTGGGCTATTTATCTGACACCCTGAGCATGGCTCCGTTACTCTGCTGGCTCAGAGTTTGGCTTAATTCAGACTTGAGTCTCAATCACGAGATACTTAGAGATTGTGTTAAATTGGATAGAGTTGATAAGATTAATTGGTTGGTATATGTTAAAACTATGTTCGCCAAATTGGGACGTCAGGAGTTATATGACCATCCGGAAAACATCAGGAAGGATGATTTGAAATGGGTAAAAAGCAATTTCATAAAATTAAAGACTATGGAAAGGGAAGGGATTGAAATACAAAAACCTTTGGTGAGGGCTCACTCCCTATTAAAAACTACTTTGTTAATAGAACCCTATCTGCTCATAGTCACTAAACCATTTCATCGCTGGCTACTGACCAGACTGCGATTCAATTTACTACACTTTATTTTAGGGGATTATCCATCCTGGTCGAAACCCGAGGATGCGGGGTTATGCTCCTGTGATAATTACTCCATCCAAGATACTCTACATTTTGTAATATTTTGCAAACACTATACGGGGGCCCGCAAGAAGTTCTTGGTTCCCTTGCTTAGACAGAAGGGTTTCTCCCGGGCCAAACCTGCCCTACTATATTTACAAATGCTCACTAATATTTATGAAATCTTTTGTATAGCATCTTTTCTTGTGGCCGCAGTTAGGGTGAAGGGTAGGACGATAGCCAGTAGGACCTTGTCGATTGATTAAAAAATGGCATGCACTTATGGCACGGATTTCCTTATGAGATTTTCCGTGTGTATACGCACTATGGCTTCTGTATCATGAATTATTTTTAAAACTGGTTTTATGATGAATGTAATAGTGTTATTTATTGTATTTTGTATGTATATATGAAATGTATATGTTGTGTGCACTTTTATGATTTTAATTAATCGAATAAAGTGGAATGAAATGAAATGATTACCTATATTCACTTGTTTTCAGTATATTTGTAAAGCACAAAAAAGAAAATATATAAATGAAATATGAATATATCTTTGATACAAAAAATCTTTTTGCTTGTTACTAAATAAAAACAACAAAGAAAAAAAGCAACAATTGTGTGTAGACATTGTACTTATGGGGAATACCGATGTGTTGTTATTACATACTACTCACTGGTGCCATTTCATCCCCTTAGTGGTAGGGAAGGCATTGCTTGACCTAAACACATTTTAACACTGGGTTGTCAAAGAAGATTTCTTGAGGTGGTAATGTTTGACAAGAAGGTTTGTACATATTTGTTGTGTGGCTGTTTGTTGTGCTATCCTTTTTGCAGTAGTTTTGCAATGTGTTATTGTGTTGGACCATGTTTATTGTGTTAAGTTCACATTTGACTGTTTTTTTTGTTGCCTGTGTCATGCTTTGTGTTTTTATGTTGCTTTGTGTCGAATATTGTGTAATGTTTTGTTGTTTAATTAAGTGACGTAAACAAAAGCGGCAACATTTCCAAACTACTGCACATGCCTTTTAGGTTCCTGCGACAAGCAAACATTTGCCTCTGCCTTGGGTGATAAAATACAGGTTTTTCCCGCTCTTCAACTATTTAGGCCAGGTGTCGGACCAAAACCTTAGCAGATGCCTGTCTTAAATTTGTACTAACAGTGCTCCCTTATGTGTTATGGACCCTCTGTCCTCTCTAAATCTCTGTTGCTATCCCCTATGTCCCGCTCCTTTCCACCTTTTCCTGCGCTTCCTCCACTATGTACATCGCCCCCGTGCTTTGCAGCTAATTGTACGCTGTGTAGGCAGCATTGATATTTACAGGAAATGAACTGAAAGGAATGATTATCAGAAGACTAAAGCTATGTGTTTTCAAGAAACCTCCTGTGACCTTCCTCTCAAAGAGCTAATACTACTACATGAGTTTATTTGAAGTGAGCGCAAAAAAGGGACGACTTAAAGGAATGGCCGGCTTTACCGCTGGCAGCGCAGGCCAATGGCACAATATCGATGCACACAATATTGATATACAAACATTTTGTAAATTAAATATCTTTAACAAATGTATTGCCTTCCTATACTTAACTGTAAAAACACAAATATCACTATTAAAATTATAGTTTTTGACATATAATAAAAACTAAAATATTAGAACCAAAAATATTGTTACCTTCAGATAGCATATTATTAGTAAAAAATATAGCCTCACACAATATTGACGACAAGTAATATTGGAAAAATAATTATATTATCATTAATAAACATAAAGTTAATCACTTTCTACATTACACAAAACATTCAAAAAACAATAAACAACATATACACATATTTTTACAAAATGAAAATATGAGATCACCAAAACAATTAGAAATCACCCCAAATAAAAATATAACTAAATACATAACAACATTAGTTAAAAGATATTTACATAAACTGCAAACAGTTATGCAACAATCTAAATAAATATATATATATATATATATATATATATATATATATATATAATATATATATATAAAATTCAAAATAATCAAAATACGTAATAAACATTATAAGTAAAACCTACATTAGTTTCTACCATAAAAGGACATAACTGATAAAAAAAGAAAATCAAACCAAAACAAAACCAACCAATAAAATGATACAATAAATGAACCTAACCAGTAAAACTAAACAGACAATTAAATCAACAGTATAAAAGGCACACACACTTTATCAACTTAATACTCCAAAAACGACAAAAGCCACAGGAAGAGGAAACTCTGCTGGATTCTCTGAACAGAACCTGAAAATAGAAATACATATATCTCAACAACTATCTTGCAAAGTAAGTAAAACTTTTATTTGAACTAAAACTTACTTTTAATTAAAATTAAAATGATAAAGTATTAAATAATTAACAAAACAATCTACAACTTCTATCTCTTTACATATACTTACTAAGAGAAAATACTACAAAATTGAGAAAGAGTTAAGCTACTGAAAAACAACATTGTTCACAAACTAGAAAAAGCACATACAAAATCAAGTATATGTAAATTATTATAAAACAGAAACTCAGAGTAAACCAAAAACAATTAACAACTTTAGGATCTACAATCTATCAACAAAATCATTTAAAACTGATGCTCTTTTTTTGTACCAACAAAAAAAAACATCTGCTCCACATTACAACACACCCAACAGAAAAGCTGCAAAAAAAGTGTGAACCATCTATAAAGAACATACATGTAAGTATAAATAATAAAAGTAGTTGCATAATTGTATATGTAAATAGCAAATGTACAAACCTTTAAACATTCTAATTCTTTATACAATTAATCGATTTCAGATATAATGACAGAAAGAGCAAGCTATATAAGATCACAGAAAAGAAGGTAGTAATTGAGTCACATGGGCTACACTGATGACCAAGAAACTCTATCGATAGAAACTGGGAATTGGAAATATACAAAATATTCCGGAGCTAGCTGACACTGTGGGCCAAACCAGACCCAACGTGGTCCACGCTGCCGGGGACTGCCACAGCAAATGCTCTTTAGTTCGGAGCCCAACCCAATAGGTGGCCGGCGAGGCGGATCTCTGTTACAACCCTACTGTCGGAAGAGGCAGGCAATTACTGGGAGGAAGGCAGCAGTCCTTTCGGAGCGTTTCCAAGCCGCCACGGGGAAGCCGGCAGGATTGACAGCGACAGGCCGGATAACGGCACTGGGGGCGTCCTGCTCCCAGAGCACCCAGTAAGCGGCACACGGCAGAGACGACCGCAGGGGCCCCACCTCCCCAGCGACTCGGACCAGCGTGCTGCTGCCCACGAAGGGGGTCGCGGACTGCCCAACGGAAGGTATACGACATAAAGAGTAGAGGCTGTAGCGACGGACACCGGCAATACCACACCGACCCTGGGCCCCACACCAGAGACACAGTGCATGGTGGAACTCAGGCCCGTTTCACCGGGAACTGGTGCTGGTAGCTGAGCTTGTGCGCATCGGCCCTTGCCTGCTGGCGGCACGCATCACTCCAGGCTCTGGTGGCGGAACACACAGAGGCCGATTGTGGTGGACGACCCTCCAGCTGAAGAGTGACCTGGTGAGTGTGCAGCAAAGCTGACCACTACTGTGGTCCAGTAAGCGAAGAGAGGCAGGCGGTCCCTGGGACAGAAGCTGGGGCCCAGGAGGGAGGCACTGTCGGAGCCGCGAGCGGGCGATCTGGTGCCGCCATGCTGGTGAAACTGGCAGCAAAGAACAGATGTGAGGTGTGGGGGGCAGCCTGCCCCGGGAGACCCCCCAGTGATGGTGTGGGTGTGGGTGAACCTCAGGGCCTACGCAGTGCCAACCAAAGGGGAGAAAAAGAGCTAACACAGCAGATGCTGTGCGCTACAAGAGGATACGACAGGAGCGGTGGGTGCCGGTAGAACCCACCTGGCCTGTCTCCCGCAATCACGATGTGGACCACGGAGGCAAGGACACAAGCAGCCCAACGCTGAGAAGGGACGCAAGCAGCGGAGGTGATGGCCTGTTGATGAGAGGTATTACGGCCTAACACCCGGCCAAGCACCCATATAGTCTGCGCAGCAGGAGGTCCGCAGACACAGGGCCGTTACGACAAAGACCTCACTCCTGAGGGTGAGACATCACACGGCAAGGTGCTGCCTTCAGCACAGTGGTCCGCGCTTACGGCTCTAGTGCCTCTTAACTGCAAACACACCAGACTGGCCCTGGGTAGCATGTTGCTGCCAGACATCTGCTGGGGCAACTCTAAACCGGGCGTGAATGCCAACAGCGCAGCAGCTAGTGATGGGTTGCATACGTGCCAACATGCAGCAAGGAACGCAGCGTGCTGGCAGTTTGGATCCCCCACACATGATAGAGGAACGACGACAGAACCGCCCACCGCAGCCCTGGCAGCCAAAATGGACTTAGTACTCGCAGCGGTGGACAAGATCGGTACCGCGCTGGAATAAACCAGGGCCTCCCTGGAAACATGGATTGATAAGGTCACCTCTGACTTCACCCTAAGGCACGCGGACCACCACAAATTGGCTGAGAAAGTCACCCTTCATAGCCAGACACTTCTGGAACTTCAACCTGTCATCCAGAGCCACTCCGCTGCCCTACAAGACATGATAGATCGCATGCATACACTGGAAGATAAAGTTGAGGATGTGGAAGGGCGCTCCCGCCGCAACAATATTCGCATAGTGGCCCTCCCAGAGGGAGAGGAGGGAAGGAACCCGGAACTCTATGTTGAGCACTGGCTACGGGACCTCCTGCCCCAGGGAACAATATTGCTGCAGTTTGCAGTGAAGAGGTCACATCGCGTGTTGACACAGAAACCTCTGCCGGGAGCCAGACAACGCCCGTTCCTCTTTAAACTCCTAAACTATAGAGACAGGGATGAGGTACTGCGTGAAACCCGAAAATTAGCAAACCTTAAAGTGAGTGGAAGCCAGGTCATGCTGTTCCCAGACTACACAGCGTGCAAAGATGCAGAAGCAACTACACGGCAGTGAAGCGTCAGCTCAGAGACCTGGAATTGCCCTACTCCCTATTATTCCCTGCTAGAGTGAGAGTGGTAACGAAAGGAGGGGTCCGCTTCTTTGACTCCCCTGCAGAGGCATGGGACTAGCTGGAGGAATCAGGACTGTGGACGGGAACGCGCCCCCCCAGGCCCAGATGCCGACAAGCTGGCAGGAAGAAGAGTCCAAAGACGGGGAGACACGAGGCACAGAGAAATGCAAAATTGGGGACAACTGCGCCGAGCCGGAGAAGATCAGGATGGAGCGGCAGAAAGTCCTGGAGGCGGTTGTGACTCTCGGAACCACACAAACTAGGGAGAGTCTAGAAGCATGCTTCACTGACTCAGCGGCAGTCAGTGGCTCTTAGTCTCCGTCGCCAGAGGACTCCGAAGACATGAGCTTCCCGGTGGTAACCTCGCAGACTGCCGATGACATCATATGATGGGACATTGCTGCGTTGACCTATACCAGAGACAGCCCACGCAAGTAGATACTTGTTTATGAAGTTTGTTTATGTATCTCAAGGGGTGCTGTGGATGTGGGGCGACACTTTAGGGTCAGCAGCCACACAGGGTACATCACACGATGGCCACGCAACCACTTGTGTTAAGACTGGCCACACTGCGTAAACCACTACGGAGAATAGGCACATGCGCGGCGATGCTCAGCCATGCTCCACAGCGGCGTGTCCCTCCTAACACCTAAGGCGATCCTCGACAAGCTGGACGTGCGATGTCTCCGACCCGGCAGCCCAGCGGCGCCATGGCACACCCTGGTTGGTTGGTGGAGTCAGGAGGTGTTGCCCTCCTAAAATGAGTCAGGGGTCAATGACACTCTGATACACCGGTGGGGATGTTGTCATGATTGTCAGGGTACACGGACCACACTGCAGGAGTACCACATGGGTGCACACGCCATGACCGAGGACTCTCCACACGCCAACTGCTGCGACCCATGACACATAACCTCTGTATTCCCCCTTTCCCACACACTGACCTAGACGATTAACCGGATGGCACATTTCCTGAACATGAAGGGGAGGGAAATGTCACGGTAGAGCGCTGACTGTGCCCACGACCCCACCAGGCACTCTACTGGGATAGTTTATTATTATAATTTGCTAAGAAGTTTGGACGGACATCTTCACAGAGTTCGCCCCAATTGTTATGACGTTCAAAGTTGAATTGACGTTTTTATTACAACAGACCGGTACACAGCTGCTTACCCATGACACACACTCACCAATGCAATATCTACTCCTGCTACCCTGGATGACTAAGCATACTAGCAATGGCATGAGCTAACGTACTAACATGGAACATACACAGCATGCACCCACGCGGCGCTATTCAATATTCACCTACCTCTAGAGACATTCAATAGGCATTGCCCTATTACAGGAAACACACATGACACAGGCAGAACTAGACAGACTGCACAGGCGTTGGAGAGGGCAGCTATATGGTACTGTGTACTCAGCACACGCAAAAGGCACGTTAATTTGGGTGAGGGCGGGCACCCCGTTTGTTTGTGAGGACATGGTAATAGATCAGGAGGGCAGATACACCTTAGTGCGAGGGCGGCTCAATGGTCAAACAATACTATTGGGATCGATATACCCCCCAAATGCGGACCAACCCTCCTTTTTGGAGCATTTATCACAAGCATTAACCTCTTATGCTGGGCTTCCCTGGATGCTGGGAGGGAACTTCATTTCGGTACTCAATGTTGACATAGATAGATCGTTCCCCCCTTTCAGCAGAACCTCTGCTGTGTCTAACGCTCGGGCACTCGCAGACTGGCTCACACATTGGGCGTTGCTGGATGTTTGGCGTGTTCTCAACCCTACTGAATGAATTTACTCCTATTACTCAGCGGTGCATGACCTACATGTACGCCTTGACAGGGTAGTGACCTCTCAATCGCTGCTCCCGCTAGTCACGAAAACAGAATACCTAGGTCGGACACACTCCGATCTTAACCCCCTGTGGAGGCAGCTTAGCTGGGAGGCAGACCATCCCCCCATACCGACATGGCGCCTCCAAATGACTGCGCTAGAAGACACAGAGTTCCGTTCATCACTGGGGATGGCCATCCTCACATATTTCAAATGCAACAAGGATACAGCAAGTAATGCACTAGTAGAATGGGATTCCTTCAAAACAGCTATCAGGGGTCACTATTTGGGAGCCACGTGGAACATACATAGGCAGCTGTCAACCTCACTTGCAAAGTTAGAGACCTAGCTGTTGGGGTGCGAGCATGAAGGAGAGGGGCGGGGCAAAGATTTGAGCCACCTGGAAAGGCTCCGCGCCAAACATGCTGACCTACTGGAGCAGCTGCGATGCCACAATTACACAGCCCATACAGCTCGCACACATGCCTCAGCCGATATAGCGGGCCGATTGCTTGCCTGGCTGCTATGGCAAGAGAACAACCACGCTCCGGTAGGGGCCATACGCACACCGGAGGGGACCCTAGTGTATACAGAGCGCGAGATACACAGGGCCATGACGGACCACTATGCCCAATTGTATCAGTCTAGAGGGCGCCGCCCAGGTCATGAGCTAGAGGTGTTCCTGGGCTCTGTCCAACTGCCCACAGCCTCAGGTGTACACCAGGAGATACCTAATGGCCTACTCACCTTAGAAGAGATCGGAGATGCGATTGGGTCCATGGGGTCCGGGAAAATGCCAGGGTCGGATGGCCTGCCAGCCGAGTATTACAAGGCCTACCACGAATCCCTCATGCAAAACCTCCACACACTATATACTACGGCTCTGGAAGAGCGAGAACTACCCCCCATGATGCAAGGAGCATATCTGGTGTCCCTGCTAAAGCCGGATAGGGATCCCACAGCCCTGGGTTCGTATAGACTCTTAGCCCTCCTTAATACCGACTAAGTTACTCGCCAAGGTGTTAGCAGACAGACTGGCACAAGTGGTCCCTGAGCTGATCCACACTGATCAGAATGGTTTTGTGCCTGCACGGAGCACCTCCCTGAACCTGCGGCGGTTTTTCAGGGTGGCGACAGGAATGGCCCAGAGCGAGGTGTCCCATATTGGACCTGGAAAAAGCATTCGACTGCTCAGAATGGGGCTATCTATCTGCAGCATTGTTGCGATACGATTTGGGCCTGGGGCTTCTCCAAATAGTCAACTTGCTGTACACAAATCCTATGATCTGGGTGCGACTGAGACCGTACATATCTGATGCCATACCGGTGCGCAGGGGCACCAGACAGGGGTGCCCTCTGTCCCTCCTCCTGTTCGCACTTGCGATAGAACCCCTAGCGGAAGCAACATGTACGACAATGGGAGATGGTATACCCCTGGGGGATGCAATACACCAAGTGTCTCTCTACGCAGAAGACCTGCTGGTCTATATGAAGGACATAGAGAACATACCTGATCAATTGGCGCATCTCTTGCAGGAATTTGCTGCCATCTCTGGACTGCAAGTGAACGCTGACAAATCCTGCATGTATGCGTTCCGTGAGGGAGGTCAAGACCCAGGATACACTCTGAATGGTAAAAGAGTACAGTGGAGAGAGAGCACCTTCCGCTATCTGGGGATCCAGATATATCACCAGCTGAGAGACTTGTTTAACTAAAACCTGGGGAGGGCCTTAACAGCAATCCGGTCCCAAATGCGATTTTTGAACACACTTCCGTTGACGGTCACCGGCAGGGTAGCACTAGCCACAATGGTTATCCTTCCCCGACTCCTGTACTACTTCGCCAATTTGCCTTCATATATTCCGGCAACCTTATTTGCTACGCTCACTAAACAACTCAGGGGCTTTCTCTGGGGTAGCGACTGACACAGAATGGCACTGACAAAACTATACTTTCCCACCGACCAGGGAGGCCTCGCTGCGCCTTGTTTTGAACACTACTATTTGGCTGCCCAATTGCAGTGGATAGCCCGCTGGCTCATGGATAGAAGCCGCGCGGACACGGCGACCACGTTACCACCATACTCGCTAGAACAAATAGTCAGGCTTTTTCACCCAGCCACCAAGGCCGCACCGCCACCGCCACTGCTACTAGCGGTGGCATACAAATGCTACCGCAGGTGCCTATATATCACCAGAACCGTTGTCCCCTACGTTCCAGCAATACCAGTAGAGGGATCTCCCAGCAGACCCACAGTACTTACATCCCATTCACTCACGGAATGGCGAGAAGCCGATTTACAGACATTAGGAGACCTGTACCGGGATGGGGCACTCATACCGTAGATGTCTTTAGTAGAGGACAAAGGGGTCCCACCGGGGCAATTCCCCACACACCGCTCACTGGTAGCAACACTAATGGCCAGTTGGGGGGACATAACCACGGAGCCGAGTCCGCACCTCACCATACAGTATTTACATGTCATGGGACGTGCACTACACCTTATATGGTGGTTTGTGGCGTCTCTCTGAACACATGCGGCACTCAGCTTAGACCCGATCCGCCGTAAATGGGAGCCAGACTTGGGGCGACAATTAGCGGATAAAGAATGGGAACGGAAGCTCAAGAGTCCGGTACTCATACCTAGAAACATGAGATTCCGACAAATACAGCTATACATTGTTCTTAGGGCATACCTCACGCCTGCAACGATCAACAGGTACTTTCACCGCACGGATGCGACGTGTCTGTGATGTGCTGCACCAGGGGCTGAACTGATACACGTTATGGAGCTGCCCTAGAATACATACATACTGGCACACAATAGGCAGATTGCTCCATGTATGCACAGACCGCGACCTACCCTTTGAATGGACAGTATACCTACTACACCACTTTAGGAGGACTCCCACCACAAAGGTAACATCCAGGTTTCTGGACCTGGGAATAGTGGTTGCTAAGCGCCTTTTAACTAAGCGGTGGAAAGCGAAGGACCCACCTCATGCACATGCATGGCGTTGCTCGCTGCTTGCATGGGCCAAAGCGGAGGGAATTGTCATTCATCGGGAAGAAACACTGGGACTGAGTAAAGAACCCATAGCAACCCGATGGGAGGTCTTCCTCCACGGACTACAGCAAACAGAGGGGTGGGTCATGAGGGGCGACCAGATCGGGAGGAGAGCAAACCAATGGAGGGTGACACACGCACCACCAGGGAAAGGCCGTGATATTCCATGGACGCAAGCGAGCCAATTGACTGCCTGCAGAGAAGCGGACACCACTGACAGGGGAGGACAACTATTAGGTTATCAGAAATTGCTAGGGAGGCGCGTGAGGGGGGACACAGGGGGAGATAAGTACACATAGACTGGTCAATGTTGTTGTTGTTTTCGTTCTTTGTTATATCATCTGTTCGAAAGCCCACGGTGAATGAACTGGAAGAACTTTTGTGGAGCATCATCACTGTCCTGCCAATACTCCAATGTATTTAGCTGTAATTCTACACAATATTTAACATTGCTCGAAGACCGGGGGCTATCCTTGATCTCTTATGGAAGGAATTGTATGTTATCAACTGTCCGCTTAACACAAATGCAAAGAGAAATGCATGTCATACTGATGATTGATGGTTATACCTGTAAAATAGCCCAACCTCTCTTTTTCTCTTTTACTGTATAGACAGCTTCCCAAGCACCTGTTGCCTTTCATAAGAATGCAAAAATAAATTTAAAAATCATTAAAAACAGATTTAAACCAAAAAAAAATTCATTCCGATATTTCTGTTTTCGATATAACTAAAAAGCGATATTTTTCACAACGATATTTGTGTTCTCAGTATTTGTGGTTCTATTAGTTAAGTATAGAAAGGAAATATTTTTGTTAACAATATTTATTTTCTGATATTTTTGTATTTTGATACTGCATGCATTGATATTATGTCAGTGATCCCTTTCACCAGTTGTCCCCCCACAGAAAAGCATGCTGCCCATCCACAGGCATACTTTGGTGACTTGCCATGGGCATGAAGAGTTACACAAATGCTAGCACAATACAATTTAAAACTATTGTAAATATGTGGAACGTGATTGAAAGTTTTGAATTCTACAGTTAATTTTCAGAGTTAAGACTGTCTCCCTATCTCTCATTGCTGTTTAGCATGACTTTGCTCTCCAGCAAGGTTTGTGTAATACAACTGTCAACAAAAACATGCACTTCATAGCCCCATCGATGTAATCTGGACCCATATTTTTACATCTTTAAAGGTCCTAGTTGAGTGTGTGTGTTCTTGCCCTATTCTTCACTAATATGTATGTGGCCAACCCTCCTAGGCATTTGAGTTTGGTTTGAGGCAGTTATGCCAGGAAGAGTGGAAAAACTGTTTTGTGTGATAGTGTATACAATGAATGCAACACTTTTTGCACCACTCTGATGGTTTCTGTTTGACCTGTCATCATTGTTGTTGTCTTCCCCCAAACCTCTTGCCTCCACCCCTCCTGTTTTCTGAATTTCGTTTTTCATGGCAATAAGACTGCACTTTACCACCGCTAACCAGTTCTAAAGTGCTTGTGCCCTCTCCACAAATCAGGGTACAATTGGCTTACACCGGATTGACATATTAAATGTGTTTATAAGTTCCTAGTATATGGTACTACGTCTACATGTACTCAGGGCCTGTAAATGAAATGCTACTGGTGGGCTAATCTGAAGAAGGACCCTTCGGGCTGAGTGAAGTTTCAGAGTATCAGATTCTGGAACACATTAATAACGTGTTGGACATTTGATTGTGGGGCCCAGGGGCAATCCATACAATTGAAAATTGTTCCCTATTTGATAATGTATATAGCATGAGCCAGTGAATACATCTCATTAAAATGGGATTAGAAGGTTAGGAAAGAGTTATTTAACACTGTTTGCATTAATTTAACCAGATGAAACAACCATGCTGTTAGCACTCTGCATAAAAGCAATGGTAACATGATGGAACACTTCTGAGCACATCATCTGGTAAGAAGCAAGCATGAATTGTGAGAATCTGCTAAGGCAGGTAGACAGCCTCAAGATGTTCCCATGCATTAGAAGTATGCTATTCACTGCTGCACACATGCAATGTCTTTTTTCTTAAAGAAAAGAACACATTTCAGGACATATTAGTAACAATTATCGCACACCGTGCTTAGCGCGATTTTTTTATCGCCTCCTATCGCTGGATTCTATCGCGGAGATACACTGTATTACCAACGTTTATCTCCACGGCGATAACAATCCAGCGATAGCGACGAATCCCATCTTCAACGTGAGATTTCCAGCGATATAAATCCTATCGCTAAGGAAAATCTCGCTAATAGGCACGTGGGGCCTTAGCCGTAGAATCCATCCCATTGACTATTATGGTTAAGTCAGGTTTTTACCAGGTGTAAAATCCTGGCGCTAATCGCGATTAGCGCGCGTTTTTTTATCGCACTGCGGGTATTGCTAATAGGCTATAGCTGTGTTAGCGACTGCTTTCAGTCGCTACCAGTTTGGGTACGCCCACTTTGCATGTCATTAGCGATAAATATCGCTGACATGCAAAGCGGGCCCCAAACCGGTTGCTATCGCCTGGAAGCTGTCGCTACCTGCTGTTAGCGACAGCTTAGTAACTGGGCGATAAAAAAATCGCCGCTTTATCGGCAAAAAGTGCCGATAAAGCGACGATCTGTCCCTTGCTAATATGCCCCTTCCTCTTTTCTCATCCAATTCAAGGAGGTATTGTTGATGCAAAGGCTGGTCTTACCATTTACGTAGATCAGGCTTTTTTTTGCAAAACCACCTTTTGTGCTGGATAGTAAATAGAGTGCAACGTTTTTGTCATTTTGTGCCACACTAGTACAGGTGCAAAGCCTTAATAAATCTGGGCCAAAATGGTATAAAATTCAAAAATGTGAAGCGACCTGACAGAGACACGATTGCTGTAAACAACTGATAATGGAAACTAACACTACTACTAACACTACTTTGAAAGAGACATGGCATTGCACTTTTGTTTTTTATGCTCTCTGTTTCAGATGCTCCTTTTGTTTTAGTTGTGCTCAATCATGGTGCCCAAATCAGTCTATTTTTGTTTTCTGTCCATGGGGGTGATGCAGAAATTAAATTGTGGAATTCATTGCATTCCAGAGGGGAATCCAATATAGAAGGGGAATCTTTTATTCCTATGTGGTTGCCTCTTAAAAAGTGTTTTATCCATGACAAACTTTCAGGGGGGAGAATGTCTGCTTTAGATTAAACCATGTTTACCTGTTTCTCATTATTTCATTCTAACTCTTAAAATCTGTTCTAGTCACAACATTTCAAAGGTTATTTTAACTGGTAAATTCTTTGGACCCAAAAGATCAATGTTCAATCTTAGGGAGTTGTTTCTCAGATATAAAATACAGCAATAAAATCAGCATTTATTATTATGCAAGTTAGGTTTTAAGTCAAGGCATCTCGCAAATAATGCTGAAGGAATGATGAAATGCATAATGACAAAGGTTTAGAAATGTTTATGCGTACTGGTAATGAGGATTTTCACATGTGCAGATAGAATAAGCGAATGGCATTCAAGAGCGATAAAAGGCAAACACTTGGGAAGTTTTATCCTTATAAATAGGTATGAATGAGGAGTTCTGATACTTTCCATAATTTAAGCAGACGAGGAAGAGAGCACAATGTGTACGAGACAAACCCTTGCAGTAAATATTTTTGAATTCTAAAAGCATTGCTTTTATGGTAGAGTTGTTCCATTTTTTTTAATCAACAGAAACCTTCCTAATCCTTTGGGAATTCTATAATATACAGAGCTGGAACTGGCCGATGTTAAGGTCACTATCACTCTAGATATAGTTTAAAGAAGTGTTTGGGGGCAGATAGAGAAAGCGAAAGAGTACACTCTAGAAGACATATCTTGTAAATAATGAGGTGGACTTACACAACACACGAAGAAGGTAGCCTCACTGCAGGGCAGATTTACAAGGCCCGTGCGCCACTTTTGAGCCGCCGTTGCGTCACTTCTGTGACGACGCAACAGCGGCGAAAAGCTAGCACCATGCTGCGGGGGATTTAAAACGTGACGCATCTAGGGAGATGTTGTAAGGCCCTGCGCCACATGAAACCTGCGTCAGGTTTCATGTGGGCGTTCCGGCGCAGGAACGCCTCAGAAAAGTGCCTGAGTGAAATCTACAAGATTTCACTCAGTCACTTTTCCGACCCCACTGCTTCAAAACCTTACGCCTGCTTGAAGCAGGCGTAAGGTGTGACGCACCATGTGGTAGATAGGCCGGGTTGGCACAGTGCTGGAGTTGCATCGCGCCCGCGACACAACTCCAGCACTGCGCCAACCTTACGCCGGCAGATGCGACACGCATCTGTTTATCCTTGAGCCTTGATGCGCTGCATTGTAAATGCGGCGCATCTGTGGTGGCGCAAGGGTAAACTTGCATCACGCATCTTTCCTGGCGCATCCCTGCTGATTTGCAGGGATACGCTAAGAAACGTAAATCTGCCCCTAAAATCCCAGAATAGTGTAGAAAAAATGTCCACATACAACTTCACATAATCCTGACTCTTTCTGTTGTTGTACCATCATGTTTGCTGGTAACTATTCCTGTACGGTCTTGGTCCAATGGGCGTAGAATTCACCTCATCTACGTCATTGCTATTTTATCCCTAACTGTCACTCATCCTCCTCACTTTTCTAATTTATCTTCTTCAGATTCACCGACTTAATAACAGGCATATTTGTAGCCAATGTTCACTCTGGAGGAGTCTCTTAGTGCCATTGAGAGTTAGTGCAAATGTATTGTTACCAATAGAACTCATTATATTTACCTCAAAAGAATGTAAGACGAAGGGAATCCACAATGATTTGAACCTGTGACAATAAGGTTAAGTACAGATCCCCTCAGTGGATGTATTAGTCCAAAGTGTCCTCAGAGCTCGTGTATCCCCCAGACCTGGCTAACTGAAGTTTCTGCAGAATTATGTTCATTGTTACTGGTTAGCACCTATAAATAATCCTGTTCGCTGTACACTCTATCCATCTTTAAATACAAATTAGATTTGGCTAGACATGATTAAATGCAGTAGCATAGAATGGATGTCAGGGGCCCTGGTGCAAACAAGGAAAAAGGGCATCCTGTCCACCCCAGGTTGGTATTAAAATAAAGATATTACTAGGTTTTCTGTAGTCCCCTCTTGCCCTTAGTCCTTGGGTCTCTGCACCTCCTGCACTTACAATAGCTGTACTCATTCTTACAAATCTCCAATTGTCTTGCCTTCTCTCTTCCCTAACTCCATCCCTGCCCCCTCTATTTCTCTTTCTTCCCTTCATTATCTTTCTCTGTCTCTTCCTCTTATCTGTCTCTTACCATTCTCTAATTACTCCCTTTCCTCCCTGAAATCCTCGTTTCTTGCCTCCTTTCTTCCTCTTCCCTTTTCACTTTTGCTCATCCTTATCTACTTTCTCTTTCGTTCTCATCATTATTTCTTTATGTCATGCTGTCAAGTTTTTCTTTCTTTCTTTCTTTCTTTCTTTCTTTCTTTCTTTCTTTCTTTCTTTCTTTCTTTCTTTCTTTCTTTCTTTCTTTCTTTCTTCCTTTCTTCCTTTCTTTCTTTCTCTCTTTCTTTCTCCCTCTCCTTTTCTTTCATACCTTTCCGCTCTTTTCTACATTTCTCCTTTTTTCTCTTTCCACAAAATCCCACTTACCATCTACAAAGACCAGACATACATCTAGGTCCTGGGAAAGCTCTGTGTTTAAAACATTCGGAGTGGTCGACCTCCAAAATAATGGTACAGAGAAGGCTGGGACTCCTCACACCTCCGGGCCCCAATGTTTCTATGCTGGCTGCACCACTGATAACTACGCCTCTGACTATGCTGCGATATAGCCAGCATTGGGTGCCCTACGGAGCCTCTGTAGAATAATCACATGAAGTGGGCATTGTCCATTCCTAGATGAGACCCTAACAATTGGACTTGTTATGTACTTATCAGTCTCTTCATCGATGGCTCTGCAAAGATAATTGAGCTAAACATCCAACACCAGATGAACCGCACATTGCATACATCAGTATTCCCACGACCTCCAGATCACACCACATGAAACAACCCAACTCAATAAAGCACCCTCCCATACCTCTTCTCTTCATAACCCAACTATACTACACCTGTCATGGTAACATTATTATACCACCCCAATCGTACCTTAGCACATAACTACACTCAGCAGCACAATATACAAGACAGCATACAACGGCATTCAACACTGGACAGACATCCAAAACATATCCCACAATTCAGTGGACATCATGATGAAGAACACCAGCACACAATATCTAGGAAATGCCACATATACGACTCCCTACCACACCGTGAAACTCTAAGCCCAGCATGATATTGCACCACATAACAACACAGCACTATATGAAGGCATTGCCACAATACATGATACTTTCTCCAAAGGTCCCCTCACAATACTGCATTATGGCTTCACACAATTCCAAAACCTATTCATATTACATCTTACACTTTTCAATGTGTTTTCCGTTCCAATACTTCCTTAACCATGATAAGGTGGGTGAACGTGTTTTGTGACCGGAGCTGGATATTTCATAAAGGTCAATGTGAGGACTTTTTGGGGGAACCAAGGGTATTCAGGGGTTACTGGGCCTCAATTGTGATAACAAAGGTAATTTTCCACTGATGTCCTAGAGTCCCTGTACTATGTCGCACTGAATTGAAGACCAAGTATACCCCTTCAGTGCGTGAGTTTCATGGTAGGGACAGAAGAGTAGACTTGAAGCTCAAAACTAATGAATGGATTTAATAAAACACGAGCTCATATTCTTGTCATGTATTAATTTTAAATTCAATTTATTTCAAATATCATAAATATAATCGCAAAATACAGTTGGTAACATCAATATACCAAAAAGCAATCAAAATAACAAAAGGAACAGTATTTTAGAATCCGTCAGAAAGAGAAGCTTGCAGTTTATTAATAAATGGCTATGACTACAGACTTTGACAGATTAGCACACAATCAATATTGAAGACCTATTGAACAATAACCATGTTCTAATGTCTTTGACCCTCTTTTACAATATCCAGCAATAACATTTCACCAAAATGACAATTTTACCAAATATGAACATATTACCAGAAATGGATATTTCACTAACAAATACAATTTCACCTAAGGTACATATTATGACATGAAAATGTACCTTCGCTGTTTACACTGGGTTGCTAAGAAACTTCTCAGGAGTAAAATCACAAAATGTTTCAACACTCTCTAGGACTCTCTTGAAACAGAGCCCAGGCTCTCCTGTTGTCATTCATAGTCCCTCCTGTGAAACTTATTGTAAGATCTTTACCTGTGGGTGGAGACCACAACTCCAAACAGCCCGAAAGATTTTATAAAACTACTTCATTGTGCACCTTGTCCTCCAGGGAGCACACAACCAAAGACACAGAAATGTCTGTTGTTAGAAATGGGGGTCTCTAGTTTGCAGAAGTAGGTATCTTTTTCTAAATAGGAACCCCTGCTTCTAGTCAGGGTAAGGGGGATATACACTTTAGATAACCTCTTCTCACCCCTGGGTAGCTTGGCTCAAGCAGACAGGCTTATCCCAAAGGCAATGTATAAAGTATTTGTACTCAAAACACACAGTAATACAGTGATAACACCACAAATGGACATCACACCAGTTTAGGAAAAATAAAGTTTCTTTATGTAAACTGAACATGACCAAAACAACAAACATCCAACATACATGTAATAAGAATATGACTTTCTGGGTCCATAGAAATCTATGGATGCATGATTCTACCTACACAAAGTACCTGTAGATGCGTCAAAACTCACAAGGCCAAACAGCCGCAAAGATGGGAAGCGTCGAGAAACAAAGAGATGCATCAGTTCCTGAGTACTTGGGGAAGCGATGCAACAGTTCTGCTGTACACAGGAGAAGTGATACTTCAAATTCAGACTGTAGGGGGAAGTGATGCATCAACTCCAAGATGGTTCTGGTCAACGGGTAATATATCAGGAAAACTTGCGCACATGTGCGATTCATGGAAATCCAGGATGCGTCAGCGTCTGATGCGGCAAGCGCCGCTACATCAGTTTCTTCAACAGCGATCCACGATGTGTCGGCTGGGCAGCGGTCCGGCGATGGGTGGAGATTCTTTCAGCATGGCAGTGCTGCGTCACGAAAAACAGCCGCAAGAAGAGCGATTCCTTGATTTCTTCAGTTCTTCAGGTTTCTTCCAGCTCCCAACAGCAGGAACAACCTCCAGAGGCCTAGAACTGGGACAGGCTCCTCCTGGTAGGTCAAAACTCTCAGCAGCAGAGTTCAGGGGTGCTGGGGGTGAAGTTTTTGTGTCCCTGAGACTTCAGAACAGGAGACCAGAACACACAGCCCATTGGAGATGTTTGTCAAGCAGGTTCACAGCAAAGTTCCCGTATTTGTCCTTTCCTTGGCAGAAACAGAACTGCAGACCAACCCCCACACAGCACACAGCAAAGGGGCAGTACTTTTCCTCACAGCTCTTCCGCTCTTATCCTTCGCAAAGGTTACTCTTGAGTCTAGAAGTGATCCTAAGTGTTCGAGTTAAAGGTCCACCACTTGTTCTCCATTTTATCTTTGTTCTCTTTGTGCAAGGTTCTCTGAGTCCTGTGCAACCACTTCTGTCCTCACTGGTGCAGTATGAGCTCAGGGGGTGGAGACAGCATTGTGTAAGGGAGAAAGTCATGTGCAAGGAAGTCTCCTCCACTTCTCTAAATGCAGCCAAGACCTATTCAGCTCAGCTCTGAGTCATCCAGGAAGGGCCAGCCACACCTCACCCCCCCCCCGTTCCTTCCTACAGTGAATGCAAATCCCCAGCCCCTGCCACTCCACAGCCAGACAGTCAATCCACAAACAGGCAGAGGCACACAGAATGATTAAACAAGAAAATGGCTACTTTCTAAAAGTAGAATTTTCAAGCACACAATTTAAAAAACATCTTAACTAAAAGATGTGTTATTAAATTCTGAGTTCAGAGAACCAAAACTTTATTTCTCAATCTTTTCCCAATGGGAAGTTATACTTGTAAGATGTTACAAAGTATTTCCCATTCTAACCCATGGTTCAGATAGTACTTTAATAGTGAAAAACAAAATTGGCAATATTTCCCTATCAGGACATGTCACACACCCTGCTCAGGGGGGTACCTTGGGTCTACAATAGGGGTGCCTTACTTGTAAGAAAAGGGAAGATTAAAGCCTGGCAAGTGGCTGCACTTGCCTGGTCGACATAGCAGTTTATAACTGTGTACAGACACTGCAATGGCAGGTCTGAGATACATTTTCAGGGCTACTCATGTGTGGCACAATCAGTGCTGCAGGCCCACTAGTAGCATTTGATTTACAGGCTCTGGCACACTTCAGTGCACTTTACTAGGAACTTACCAGTAAATCAAATATGCCAACCAAGGAGAACCAATTGTAATAACAATTTACACAGAGAGCACTTACACTTTGACACTGATCAGCAGTGGCAAAGTGCCTAAAGCATCCAAGCCAACAAAAATTAAATCCAGCACAACATCAAGATTACAGGAGGTAGAGGCAAAAAGTCTGGGGAAACCATGCCAAAGATGCCAACTCTAACATCTCCCTTGGTTCTTTGATGCGGCTGAGGGCAAGAGTGCATACTCTTCCCTCACCTATTTTTCCTTTCAAAAAATATTTGATGTATTTGCTGGTGACGTATCTTTCAAAGTGAGGTTTTCCTGTCCCTCCAGTCGGGCACGTGCACACACCTTTTTCAAGGTCACAGGGTTGCAATCCTCCTGACTTATCTCCTGCAATGGCACACACTGTTCAGTGATGTGTCAAGGAGGTGGCAGCCCTTGAGTGACCCCTGGGACATAGGTCCATGATCTAAAGTCGGGGGATTTCCAAGAGCAGCAGATGATGTGGCTCCCCCACCTATGATTTCCAAAGGGCAATATTTAAATAAAGTTTGACGGCAATGAAGGTTTCCCCTAGTGGCCTAGCACCTCACAGACTGGCAGTGGGTGGTTATCAGACGTGAGGATTTAATGATGCAGTGGGTGCCTCTGCTCTCTCTTCTTCCTGCTGCCGCTTGCTGATAATACATACTAGCAACTATTTGAAATGGCTATATCTCAGTCTCATGTTTATGGGTTTCCATAAGACATTTAGGGGCATATGCATCAACATTAGCATTTGCGATTCCTTATTAGCGAAAAATAAGGAATCGCTAATAAGGAATAGCAAAAGGCTATGCATGTAGGAATCGCTATTCAAATAGCGATTCCTTAACATTCCTTATTACAGAATCGGTAATACCGAATCGGTAATAAGGAATACCTACCCATTCATTCCTATGGGCTTGGAGGCCCATAGGAATGAATGTAAAGCCATTCTGTATTAGCGATTCATATTACCGAATCGCTAATAGCTGGAGCACTTTCAAGGGTGCCAGGGTGTCAAAAGGACACCCTGTTGCACCCCTGAAAATGAAATGTGCACATATGTTGCACACACACATGCTCTAAGGGCATGTGTGTGCGCAACATGACACTTTGAAAAATGCACAAAAGTGCATTTTTCAAAGTTTTTGCAAATTACCATGCAGTTCATCTTCATGGTAATTTGCTCCCCTTATTAGCGAAATCGCTAATTTTTTAACTTTGATGCATTGCATTTAAGGAATCTCACTTTGGGATTCCTTAAATGCAATCGCTATTTAAGGAATCGGTATTTAAGGAATCCCTATTTAAAGAATCGCTATTTAAGGATTCCTTAAATACCGATTTCTGCTTTTGGGTTGATGCATTGGGATTGGGAATTTTTCACTTAATACCGGGAGCTAATAAGGAATCGGTATTTTACCGACTGGATTTTGGCTTGATGCATAAGGGTGTTAGCCCTTTGCTCCAGGTGGTCAACTTTAATCCGCAGGACAACCCTCCAGGGGCCTCCTGACACCCAGAATGTGACTGATTTTTTTCTCTTAGTTTTTCCTGTATGGCTGATCTCCTGTTTCCTGGAAAGTCTCCTCTTGCAAGATACACTGACAGCCTCTTTCTCTGCAGAAACTTCAGCGACTTTGCTCTAGGCAGAATCAGCTCCACTTAAGGTTTAGGACTCAAGTCCCTTGCACAACTGTTTAGTTTCAGGCAACTAGGCTGATGTCTCCAGGGCCAGACTGGTATAGCTAACCAGCCCTGGCAATTAGGTCTCACCAGCCCCTAGGGGGTGCTGACGGGACCTCTGCTGCTGCGCTTTTGTTACAAGGTGCCGATCTTCTGGAATATGAGGTCCTGCTATCTGCTTTCTACAGCAGGCAATGTCTCTTTCTTTCCAGGCAGTATACAGAAGTTCCAGCAGGGTTTTATCCAGGTGTCCCGTTTTGCAGAAGGAAGCCAGCAATCAGACATCTTGACCATGGTGTTCGAGTAATTTCCGCTCACCTTGCTTGATGAGTCCCGTCATTGGTCCACAATAACACTGGCACACTGACCTAGGTTTCTACCTACTGTCTGAGTTTTTCAGTCAATGTGTGTTACACTGATCCACATCTGTCACCAGTTTCAAACAGTTCCTGAAATGTTGTTTATTAATTGGGTTTTCATCGCAGGTTGATCAAGACACAGTCGTTGTCCTCTTTTGTCAGCAGGAATGAGTGTTGTGGCTGGGAATTGCCTGTCGGAGACACCCAAAACATTGGCACAGTAGAGGGAGATGTTTGGTACTAACTCTCACACTGATGGGGGTTACACCTGCAAGGTGAAGAAAGAAGCAGCAAAGAGACAAGAAATGTCCATACACTTCAACGGGGCATCCTCCTTCCTCCTTTCTTTCACTAAGCCCTGCTCAGTAAACCTCCGAAATGTTCTATAATCTACATCCATGTCTGCAGGTGCTTTTCATCCATCTTTCAACTTGTGTGCCATATTTAGAGGTTCTAATATAGATTCCTATCTCGCAAAGTAACGGGCTACATATATTCTTCACATTCACCATAAGCCACGGATACAACATGTACATGTATATTCCCTAGATGTCCCCTCTTGTTTAGCTTTTACTTTTCCATAGCTTACCATGGCATCTCTTGTTTATTTACAATTGTTCCTAGGAGCACATGCTTTTCACTGTCCATCCTCAACCCCTGTCTTGCCCTTCATTCTCTCATTGTTTACTTTCCGCCATGTTGTTGTTTACAATCCGTCTTCACTGTGTACTTTTGCATTTCCAAAGCACTTGCCTCTTATTTGCTATTTCTTTCTAACTCTCCCCTCACTGATATTGCCTGTTTCTGCTTCTAGAGTGATGCTTGTCGCTGACCTGCCACTATATTTCCTTTGAATAAACTTACCTGCAGCTAAGTCGTTTAGTTTGTTTCTTCAATTTGGCACCGAACGTTTTAACAGTCCTTATCGGTACTGTTTCATCCTGCTCCTGTTTTTACTGTCGGCAGCTTTTCTCTTTAGCCTGGAACTATTCCTTCAGGAGTTGAACTTTGGGCACCATTTGTGACTGCCTACCCCTGCTGTTTACTTCTGGTGGATTGTCTTATTGATCTCCACCTCAGGACATATTTATACATTCACAGCAAGTCTTGCACCGTTCTCTGTTAGTGTTTGCTAACCAAGAAAGACACATAGGGGCATATTAACAACGGACATATCGCCGCTTTTCCGGTGCGTAGCGCCGGAAAAGCGTCGATCATAATTTTGCGATATTTACAATGTGCCTCTAACATACATTAGCGCATGTTAGCAGGAGTTTTCCTAACGCCTCGCCTTGCATCGCTAATTAGATGAAAAGTAGGCGTTCCTGAGGAAAATAGCATTGCAATACGCGCTGACACGGTTTCGCCAAATTAACAAGCCGGCAGCGGACCCACGAAGTGATGCCTGAACTCGCGCTAAGCCCCCATTATCGCCTGATTTTAACGTCTGCAAAAAAGCAGACTTAGCATTATGTCCTATGGGAGGTGAATTGTGAAGTTAAATCCACACTTCAGTATCAGCGAGCTCTGCCATTATCGCTGATCATTTATCTCTGGATTTCTCACATTGAAGGGGTTTTTGGCCGCTATCGCTAGATTATATATCGCCAAAGCGCAAAGCGTTGTTAATACAGTGCTATCATGGCGATAAAATCCAGCAATAGAAAAAAACGCGCTAAGCGTGTTTAGCGATAATTATCGCTACGTGTTGTTAATTTGCCCCTCAGTGCTCCCTCTGCACAATTCTGTGCTACTATTTTTGGAGCTAACCCTCACTGCACATTTATATTAGCAAAAGGCTTTGGTCATGTTGCGACTAACTCTTTCATGATTATAAGGAACTGGTAACATGTTAAGTACGTATATTTTTTTCTCATAGTCCAAGATTAAATTACCACCAAATTTTATTTTATTCACTGGTTTTCGGCCACCATTTGTGTTTCATGGTTATTTGAAAAAATGCCAATTTGCCGCAGATAATAATGCAGTAATGTGGAAATCCACCACTTTTACAAAACCCAGAAAAGGAAGCAATGTGATGGAACAAATACCTTGGCTTGTTAATGAACTATATGATTGTGATTCATGGGAATGCACACTCACCTACAAGAATAAAATATATCTTATTAAAACTGCAGGAGTTTGAAGCCCAAAAGGGTTTTGATCATTTACCCCAATTAATCCACAAAGACGATTTCAGCCTGCCAACTTTGTGAGTATATAGAAGCATTGGAAAGGCTAAATTACATTTTACTGAGGAGTGTCATTATTATGGAGGAATTGCGGTTTTATTCAAGCAATCAACATTCAAATGAACCACGAGAAATTAAACTCTTTGCATGTTTTAGCAGCAAGATGAAAATTCGGTAAATTTATAAATCAGTAAATATGTGATCGAATCATTATGCACTGATTTAGTAAACAAAATACAGAGAATAAAAATGAACCCTACTCTGACTAACATCATTTAAGTGTCAGAGGGTTCTGGAAGGTCAGACAAGTCTTTTTGGGGCATATGTATCAACATCTCCATTTGCGATTCTCAAATAGCGATTTTTTGAGAATCGCTATTTGAGAATTGCAAAATGGGATGTATCTAAAAAATCTCACAAATATTATGATTTCTTAAAATTCCTTAATTGCGATTAGCAAATTGCGAAATCGCAATTAAGGAATACCTTCCCATTCATTCCTATGGGCCAGGAGGCCCATAGCAATGAATGGGAAGTCTTTCTCAATTTGCGAATCGCTATTTGCTATTCGCAAATTGAGAATATTTTCAAAGGTGCAAGGGTGTCATGATGACACCCTGATGCACCCCTGAAATCAGCATGTGTGCGCATATAGCGCACATACATGTATGTGTGCCAGATGGCACTTTGAAAAATGCCAAAAAGTGCATTTTTCAAAGAAATCGCAAATTACCACCAACTTGAAGTTGGTTGTAATTAGCGATTTCTTAAGGAGAAATCGCACAACTTGGGTGCGTGTTACATAGCATTTAAGGAATCGCAATTTGCGATTTCTTAAATGCTTACGCAAACTTAAGAATTCGCAAAATTAGCGATTCCTTAAGAATACGCTGCTGAAATGCCTCATACATCTCATTTTGCGATTTTGTATTCGAAAACGCTGTTTTTTTGCGATTCGCAGCGTATGCGAATACAAAATCGTTTGATACATATGCCCCTTTAAGCTTTATATCTTTAAGAAAAGGTAAAGAAGCACAAAATATAATAGTATTTATTAAAAACAAGGACAGGTAGGAAAGCAACAAAGGTAAGTAGCAGGCTTGAAGCCAAAGGGGAGTGCATGAGGAGTGGTGGCAAAACACACATTGGTAGAGGAATCTGGCCTACTTTACACAATGAATGCTTCGGGTGTGGCAAATCAGGTCATTTCTCAAATGTATCAAGCCTTCAAGGAGTGTAAGCGCTATTCAAGAGATCAATAACAAAGTGAAAGGTATTGTTCCAGGCAAAGGCGATGTGATCTTAGCAAGTGATCAAGATGACAATAAACACATATTTTCTTTCAAAAATGGAGAAAAATCTTCTTTTGTCATTGATCCTTTGAACCTGCAGAATTGCAAGATAACTGTATATGGAATTTGATTAGATGTTTTGGTAGAGTCTAGATTCCCCTTCCACACTCATTTCTGAAGAGTTATTTAACAAATGTCGAAAGGGAAGACAATTAGAAAGCCATGACATTAAGGCATAAGGTTATTAAAAGAGTGCTATAATATTTAGGCTCACTTGTTGCTTCTTTTACTTTACAATGACGCATTGTACTTGGAAAGATATGTGTGATGAAAAGTGGGCAACATCATTTGGGGTAGAAGCTCGAGGGTAACCCGTAATGGTATTGGATCGTGCTGCAGAATTGCCCATTTTCTGCATGAGGATAGAAAAAAGTATGGAAAGTATTATTTCACAATAAAAAGACGTGTTCAGAAAAGAATTAGGGAAATTGAAATGATTTTCACAAAAAGCCTTAATTGAAAATGAGCAGCAAACCCTTTAAACTGAAGTTGGGAGATGAGCCACTCAGTGCTAGAAAGGAGCTTAGCTCTTTCTTGAAGGATCTTCAATCTGAAGGGGTCATCAACCAGTTGTCTCCATGGAGTGGGAATCCATTATAGTTTTGGTATGCAAAAGAAGCTAGGTGTGCCATCCTAGGATACCCCAACAAACAAATGATTGCTGGTCACTCTAAATATTCAAAAGCTTTTGGCATTGTGGGAAGATGCTAACATTTGCACTACACAGGATCGGAAGTTGGCCTACAATCAAGTGGAGCTGAAGAAGTGTTGTAGATAATTAACCACATTCATCATATCTGACGGAGCATTTCAAAATATTAAAATGCTATTTGATTTTATATCTGCAACCTTAGTTTTTCAGAGGTTAATGCACATTTTTGGGGGGTATCTGGAAGAAATAATGGTCTTTCAATACGATATGCTACTGTTTGTTGAAATTACTGAGATGCATAACCATATATTGTCTCAAGTTTTGTGCATTTTACAACAAAGGGTAATTACACTATAGATGTGTAACTGGATAATGAATGAGGTTAAATATTTGGATCATGTAATTATGCAAGAAGAGACTTTGCCAATCCAAAACTTATTATTAATCACTAATAGTATGGGTATAACTATAGACAAAGATCAACTTCAATTCTGTTTGGTGCTATGTTTGATCTATTCACACTTTGTTGAAACCTTTGCAAACATAGCTGGACCTTTAACAAATATGCTCAAAAAGGGAGAAAAAGCTATCTGTGAGTAAGAACACCAGAACACTTTTAACCTGTTAAAAGTTCCATAACAGATTCTCCTCCACTAACTCCATTCTGTCATTCTGCATGGTTTCTGTAGATGAAGTGGCTTGGTGTGAGAAATTGGAATGTTAGTTGAGGGGGTGAGAACCCATCTCAAATAATAAACACAATTCTTTTCAGGGTGAACCACGAAAGTGACTAGATAGGCCTGGGCTTAACCCTCTGTTAGTCTGTTGTGTCCCTGTAGCTCAAACAGAAGGTCAGCCAACTAACCCTTGGAGTCACCTATGGTACAAAGCAAACCAAGTCCAGTCTTCCTTTAGGTTTCAGGCGGCCTGAAAGTTCTTTTTCTGATCTTCATGGGTCCAGAGGTTTTCTAAGAAGGGTATTGAGGATACCACTTTTATGCACAGTGCATGCCAGTGGGTGGGCGAAACTACAAGCTACTACCCTAACCAATGGGGTGAAAGATTCCAAGACTGACCCTACACATTCTTTCAGCCTTTCCTGTGTATTTTACTGTAAACTATCCTACAGTGCCCTGCTCCACATAAATCAACATGGCAGAACCATTCTTCCCCAGGTCAGAGCTCCCTGTGCCTAACCAGAGGAGTGGCTATGTTAATGTACAAACCCTCCCTTGTGGTCACTCCAAACCAGTTCTGGGGTAGCTCCCCTCTGTTAGAAATGGGGGTCTCTAGTTGGCAATGGTTTGCACCTTTGTCCAAGTAGGGACCCTTCTCCCTAGTCAGGGTAAGGGGGATACACTTCTGAACTAACCCTTGCTCACCCCCTTAGTAGCTTGGCACGAGCAGACAGGCTTACCTCAGAAGCGGGTGTGTAAAGCATTTGTGCACACATACAGTAATACAGTGAAAAAATTACAAATAGAAACCATACCAGTTTAGAAAAATAAGTAATCTGTATCCAAACCAACAAGACCAAAACGACAAAAATCCACAATACAGCAATCAAAATATACTACTTAGGAGGTAAAAACAGTTCTGTCCATAGCAAACTATAGATGCAACACTTTCAACACTAAGTACCTTGGATGTGTCACAATCATAAACAAAAACAGCTGTAGGGAAGGTGATGCGTCCGTTCCTTATGCATAGGGAAGGTGATGCATTGCTTCCTTGCTCCCGGGGAGGTGATGCGTCAGTTGGTTACTGCCACTCGGGGGAGGTGATGCATTGGTTTCTTACTGCGGCCCCGGGGTCCTTGTAGACTTGGCACCCCGTGCGATGCATGGGGATTGGGGATGCAGCGGATCTCGACAGCAGCGGCGGCGGCGGCATCAGCACTGCGTTGCTTTCTCCAGCCATGGTCCCACTATGCATTCGTTTTTGCAACCGCACAGCAGGGCCTGCGTCAGAATCGGTGCGATGATCTCGGACTTCGTAGATCTGTGCACGCAATTCGGCGTGCGGCAATTTCTCCTGCTGTGGGCAGGCACTGCATCGGTTTATTCAGCCGCACAAGTGCGATGCTCGGAAAATCTTCCTGCACAGCGCCGATGTGTCGGAAAAAGGTATGGATGCGTAGCACTTCTCGTAGTTGCATCTCTTTTCCAGCTCCCAACAGCAAGAACAATCTCCAGAGGCCCCACTCAGCAACAGGCACCTCTTGGCAGTTCAGAACTCCCAGCAAGGAAGTCCAGGGGAGCTGGTGGTGAAGTCTATGTGTCCCTGAGACTTCAGAACAGGAGGCAAGCTCTACTTCAAACCCTTGGAGCTCTTCCTCAAGCGGGGGACACAGCACACAGCAAATGCATTGTCCTTCCCTTGGCAGAAACCCTAGACATCACACAGCAAAGGAACAGTACTTCTTCAGTTTCTCCAGCTCTTCTGCTTGGCAAAAGTTCCTCTTGAATTCCAGAAATGATCTAAAGTTCTGGGGTCTGGGCTCCAATATTTATACAGCATTTTCCTATGTTCTCTGGTGGCAGAGAGGCTCTGTGCTCAGTCAAAACCAGTTCTGTCCTCTCTGGTCAAGCTTCCCGGCAGGAGGTGGAGACAGCATTGTATAAGGCAGACCAGGCCCATTGAGGTGTAAGGAAATCTCCTCCCCATACTTTAAATGCAGCCCAGCCCTGACTCATCCAGGAAAGGCAAGTCACACCTCAACCCCCCCCCCCCCAGTGGCTGCCTACAGTGAATGCACATCCCAGCCCCTGTCACTCCAAAGCCAGGCAGTCAATCCACAACCCAGCAGAAGCACACAGGATGGCTAAGCAAGAAAACACCCACTTTCTAAAAGTGGTATTTTTAAACACAGAATGTAAAAATCGGCCTTACTAAAAGATGCATCTCTGTATTCTGAGTTCAGGCATACTAAACTTTAACTTACCGTCTGGTCCCAATGGGAAGTTATGTTCATAAGATGTTATAAATAAACTCCCATTCTATCCTATGGGACAGATAGCCTTTCAATAGTGAAAAACGAAATGCTCTGTAGTTCACTATCACAACATGTTACACACATAAGGACATGTTGTACCTTTCACATACACTGTACCCTTCCCACAGGGGTACCTTGGGCCTAACTTAGGGGTGACTCACATGTAATTACGGGAAGGTATGCCTGGCTAGTGGGTTCACTTACCAAGTCGAGATGGCAGTAGAGACTGCGCAGACACTGCAGTGGCTAGTCTCAGACCCCTTTGAAAGGCTGCTTGTTTGGGTGGCACAATCAGTGCTGCATGCCCACTAGCAGCATTTGACTTACAGGCCCTGGGCACAAACAGTGCACTGTACTACGGAACTTAGTAGTAAGTCAAACAAGCCTATCATGGAAACACCAATTCATATTAACAATTTACAGAGGGAGCACTTGCACTTCGGCACTGATCAGCAGTGGCAAAGTGCCCAAAGCATCTTGACCAGCAAAAACAAATTCCAGCACACAGCTAAAATAAAGGAGGCGGAGGCAGAGGCAAAAAGACTGGGCAAAACCACACCAAGGAAGCCATATCTAACACCCTCCCATTGGGATTAAAGCCAAGCCTCCTAGGACGACAAAGGAAGACAGGCCCAGATGTGAGCTATTTCTGCCTGTGACAGGAAAGGTACACTTTGAAGCTCAGGAAGCTGCGCACAACGCCTAGGCCATCCTCTCAAGGAAGACAAACACCTCTGCACACCCAACCCTTTTGTCCACTGTCAGGGAGCAATGCACATCTCACTGCATAGATGCCATTCACCAGTCAGGTGACACTGGACCCATGCAGAAATGCAGATTTGGCATAGGCAGGAAAACGTTCTAAATGAACAATTTTCAAAATAGTAATATAAAATCTGAATTTACCAATAAGTTTGGATTTTCAATCACTATTAAAAACGTCCTTGTATCATTTTTCTAGCTGCTCCTGAACCGAAATTAAGCATTACAAGTTGTTATAATGTGACACAGTGTTTCCATATGAGAGAGCCACCCTTGCTTCAGTAAAAAACAACTTTTGAGATTTTTCACTGCAAGCACACTTAAAACCTTAAAGATACATGTCCTGTTTTATTAATATAATGTTTTAAACACCGTGCAAGCTGCCCTATGGGTATTTAGAACCTACCTCATGGATAGGTTATACATTTTCAAAAGTAAGGTTTAGGCCTTGCAAAAGATGTATCTTGCTGGGTCGAAATAGCAGTTTAAAACTGGCCATCCAGTCTGCAATCGCGAACCTGTAGACATGCTTTTCAGTGCTACTTTAGTGGGTGGCACAATAAGCGCTGCAGTCCACTAGTAGCATTTAATTTACATATTGTACCATATACAAGGGACTTACAAGTAAATGTAATGTGCCAATCAAGTATAGCCATCATTTATCATTTTTAAAACGAAAAGCTCAAACACTTATCCCTCATTAGTAGGTATGGTCAGTAGGCCTTATTTGTAGGACTATTACTTACATTAACTGACTTCTAATTCTGATGTGTACTCGTTTTTAATCTCTCATTTTCCCTTCAGAGGGAGGAGATGTGGTTTAATGTAGTTAGGTTTGTTTTGCTCATCTTTACTTCGCCATTGCTTATCATATTAAGTTTTGCCTATATTTCATAACAGATGTTTATTACTATCTACCCTCAACCCCTGCCTTGATCTCCGTTCCCTTCTTGTTTATGTTTCTTTGTTTTATTGTTCCAATTACCTTTGCATATCCATGTTGAGCACCTCTGGTATGCTTTTTATATATAACTCTACCCCTACTGCCATTGTCTTTTGCTGCTTCTGGCCTGATGTGTGCTGCTGGCTGGGGGTTGTCTCTGCTTTCCATAAACAGATCTTATTTTAAAAAGTAAGTACTGTAGGTTGTAGCTCATAATCCAATTTAAACAGAGTTTACAATGTGCGAGGCTCTATTTGGGAGGCTCCCCAGACAGTAGAAGATCAGCTACCAGATGTCAAAAAGCAAAAAACTTGGAATTATCACATTAGATCCAATTTTCCTAAAACGAATCCTGTCTGTAATAAAGGGAGTTGAGATACAAGGTGTGCTATGTGCCCAGTTGGAGAGTTCTCTAGAGCATTAAAGGCAGGAACAATGGGTGTGGAGAGAGATGCCAAGCTATTCTCCTTAGATTTGATTTCAGGAGCATAACTAATACGGGCCTCTGCCTTTGTAGCCTCCGGGAAACACCTGTCCTCCTCAAGGTCAGAGTTTACAATTGGTAGCAGAGGCCCATATTTGGGGAGATGGGTGCACTCGAGGTGAAGGTGAAAAAGAGGTGGTCAAGCTACTTTATTCTCTGGAGTGCAGACACTCAAGATACAAGTATGTGCACAAACGTTATGAAAGAAACAGGTTTTTACAGGATTTGGATTCACTATTGTAACCAAATATGGGCTCAGAGGAGTCCCAGATTAAGCACATTAAAGACACACAAACGCCATGAGAATTACAGCGCTGCGTGGTCCGATATAGCCATGCGCTGCAAATCCTCCCCATTGCAGCAAATGGCTCCTGTAGGGCTGGATGTAGGGCAGTGCGACTAGTGCCCCGCACTGGCGCTGGCCTGGAGGGGGGCACTGACCTCAGGATAGTGCTGTGTTTAGCAATAATTTACGCTTTAAAAGAACATGTTGCAGAGTTCGTTGTGCCTCCAGCTTTCAGGCAGCAATAAAAATGTCAAGATAACTCTTCTGATTAATGTTCTTGCTAGACAAAGAGGTCGGAGATTTGTCTAGTGCCAGTTTTTTTTTTTAATATCTCTATTCAGTTTATAACAGCAATTTTCACCCCGCCAATCCCACCCCCACCCATCCCGGTCAGACAAGTATACACACAATTTCATTATTCACACTGAATCATAACTTTAGGAAACACTGGTTCCAGAATACATTAATTTCAGTCGAAGAGAAAAACCCACAACCAGATCCCCATTGATCATTTGTCTCAACTAAGTACAGCCTTACGATTGACACCATTCTATTAGAGGGGTCCAGATTTTCAACCCTCTTTTACGTTGCTTCCTGCCCTTCTGTTTATAAATGGCAATCTCTATATTAGAGATGGCTAATAACCTAGCTAGCCACTGTTGAAACGACAGAGCGGTAGAGTCCAGCCACTCTGAGGCTATGCACACACTGAAAACTGGCATAGCAATAAAGATGAGTTCATGGCCTACTCTAGCATTACTAGGATCCGCCGCCCCTAATAAAATAACATCACTAGATAATACTATTGTGCTTTGGAGTACTGCGATCAAAAACTTCCCTATCTCTTGCTTTATAGATGTTAATCATTCGCATGTAGAGAAAATGAGTACACAATCAGCGTTATATAGCATACATCTTGGGCAACAGGTGCCCTTGCCGCTCCCCCACTTAGCAATTTTGTCAGGCGAATAATATTTACAAAAACAGGTTTTAAAAAATTGTGCTTGCAGTTTCGTTGACATGAGGACATTAAATAAGCATAGTTAAATTCGTCAATCGACATTCTGACTTTTTCCTGCCATTTCTGTGAGGTTTTCTCCATATCGTCTGGAAACAGCGCATTAATAAGAGAATATATCCCCTCAATAGTGCTTTTTTTATCGTGAATTAGTGTTTCTACTATATTAACTTTTTCAAACAAAACCCTGCCCCCCACCTTTCCTGACTAAAAGCCTCTAATTTGAAGGTACTTCAAAAAGTCCCGCCAGTCCAGTTCAAAATCTCTTTTAAGTTCTTCGAAGGATTGAATCCCTGCAGAGGAGAGGAAGCAGCCTATCTGGACAATTCCTGCCTCATTCCATTTGTGTATACATCTTTCACTAAATATTTCCGGGAGAATTGGATTATCCTTTATGGGAGTATAAAAAGAAAGTCGCCCTATACCAAGCATTTTTCTAACAGCCTTCCATACCTTAAATCCACTATATAGCGTTTTAAATTTAACCTTCTTGTGATAACTATCGTGCAAGTGTCGCCAAAGATATCCTCTACTTTTACAGCCAAGGATTAATTGAAAGATGGATGGCATACAGTCCCCACCCCCCTGCGTTTCCCCGTTATTCTGTAATAGCTCTCTACTATATAATAGCACGGATGCCCAATAATAAGCCTTTAAGTTTGGGAGGGCTAATCCGCCTCTATCCTTGGGGAGAGTAAGGAACGTATAGGCCCACCGGGTTGTGAGTACGCCCAAATAAAACTTGAAAACATACGTTCTATTGATTTAAACCAAGAAGTTGAGAATTCTAGGCATATCGCTGTAAACAAATACAGAATTTTGGGGAAGAAGACCATTTTAACCGCATTAACTCTACCATTAATAGAGAGGTGTAGATTGTCTAGGCGTTGGAGGTCTTTCTGCATTGAATCCGTCATTGGTTTAAGATTTAGATTGACCAGGTTTTCGAGATTCGATGAAATACAAACTCCTAAATATGTGGCTTTTTCTACTACTCGGGAATCCCTCATTTCACTTTTCTTGTTCAATACAATCTGAGTTTTCCCTTCGTTGAGTACGTATCCGGACACTAATCCGAAGTTATTAGCTTCACTTTCAATAGCTTTCAAGGCCGTGATAGGATCAGGTGTTACAATAGCGATGTCATCCGCATAAGCCAAGGATTTGGTAGGATAATCCTGTGACCAAATAGGTTAAATTTCTCTGTTTCCTTCTAATCTGCGAATGAAAGGATCTATGTAAATTGCGAAAAGCAGTGGCGCATAAGGGCAGCCCTGCCGTGTTCCACGAGATATTATCAGTTCTTTAGTTAAACTGCCATTTACCATAACTACCGCTTTGGGGTTGACATACAGGAATTGCCAGGAGACCATATCGAAAGCATTCTCTGCATCAAGCAGAACTAGCACCATAGGGTCTCCTGCAACATCCATGCCATCAAATAAAGTGATCACTCTCTGAATGTGGTTAATGGTTGATTTACCTGGGATAAAACCATGTTGGCTTTTAGCAATCACTTTATGGATAATAGGGGCAATTCTATTGGCCAAAACTTTTGAATATATTTTTTAGTCCTTATTAATAAGAGTAATAGGACGATATGAACCTAACTGTTCCGGAGGTTTATTCTTTTTGGGGAAAATAACTATCTTTGCCCTGGACCAAGATTTTGGGGGTTGGCCACCTTTAAAAATGTGTATAATAAGGTCTGTAAAGATATTTTTGGTTTGTAATCTAGAAAGGATGCATAGAACTCCAATGGGATACTATCCAGCCCAGTTGCTTTCCCTTTTGGCAAATTTTTTATTGTAATTAAAATTTCTTCTATATTGGGGATTTCCTCTATTATAACCAGATCTTCATCATCAAATTTATCATTAGCAATCTTATCTAGGTATCTTTCAATATTTACCGGGTCACCCCCCCTCCCCCCCCCCGCCTCCGTATACAAATCACGATAAAATCGCCAGAAGGCTTTTCTTATGAGTTCCGGGTCAGATATTCGGCCTCCCTGAGGATCATGGATCTCACAAATCAAATTTGACGAGGCCTGTAGCCTCATACGTACGGCAAGCTGGTGTCCGATTTGCTCGTTCACTTCGTAAAGCATTTCCTTTTGAGAAAGCGCTTTTTTAACTGCTTTATCAATAAAAATGTTTGTAATTACAGCCTTTGCAATTGCCACTTGACTTTGTATTTTTACTAGTTCTTCTCGCCCGTTATTTCCTATTGTCACCCTTATCAAATCTTCCTCGGCCAACCTCAAGTTTTCTTAAAGCACCTGCATATCTTCCCTAGCCCTACTGTTAGCCTTTAAGGAGTATTGCAGTGTCTCTCCTCGAATCCCAGCTTTTAGGGCATCTCGTACTACTTCAATTGAATTGCTTCCCATATTGTCTGTTCAAAAACTTAGGGATCCACTCTGTCATATGGGTGCAATAATTATCGTCTAAAAGCAGGGATTTCTCAAAAGTCCAAGAACTGGGTGTTACAATTCCGATGTTTATTTCTACAGTGCAGATTAGCGGATTATGGTCCGATAGAATTCGAGGCAGTTTCTCAATTAGGCAGTTAGCTTTGAGTGAGTTAGACACTAATATATAATCCAATTTTACATGGGTGAGATGTGGATTAGAAAAAAATGTGTACCCTGGATCATTAGGTTTTAAGGCCTGCCAGCCATCCACTAACCCGTGCGTATAACACATCTGTCGCAATGCTTTAAACACTTTAGGTTTACGGCCAACATATTGCCAGTCATCCTTCATAGACCAATCATTAGGAAGATTGATATTAAGGTCCCCGCAAATCATTACAGGTAGTGGCCAATGTGTCAGTTCATTTGAGATCTCGTCAAAGATCGACGGATCATCGCTATTGCTTCCATAAATAGCACAGAGTGTTATCTTTTGCCCGCTCCCGTATTGGCATTCTGTAATTGCCCAGAGACCACATTTGTCTGCTTTAGAGTGACTAAAAACATACCCACTTCCCTTGGCTAAAATAGCAACCCCCCGCACCCTAGCTCCCTGTGTTGTGGCACAAATCAGCCTATACCCTAGTGTTTTTAAAATATGTGTTTGTGAACCCTCTATGTGCATTTCTTGTAGACAGACAGTATTTGTGCCCCATGCCTGTAACCCTACCGCTACTGTTTGCCTTTTTTTAATGTCATTTAAGCCACAAATATTCATAGATAAAACTCTTAGCAATCTCATTGCATTGTATAGTCCATATATCTGTCCAAAGTTTTGAATGCACCGTATCCTAATATTACCATCATACCAGTTTTGTCTATTAAGTTTTTTACTTTTTTGCCCAACCTGTTTGACCCGCCACTCCCCCCTCCCTTTTCCACCCCCCCAACCTCCACCACCTTTGGAGGTTACCTGGCCACCACAGGGCCAGGAGTTTGACAGGGTGTGCAGAGCCCTGCAAGACTCCCCACCCCACTAGAGATATGACCTTCTGTAGAAACAGAAAAAAAAAATTGTACCATAATAATCATCAGAAAAAAAGATGAAGAAAGCCAACAGATAAAAAAACCTAAAATGATTACAGATCTATATCTATATTCCCTGCACATTGCATCTGCCTGAATATCAAGTTGAAAAAGGGGTTACCCTCATTATGTATATTGTATACATTACTTATGTCCCGAAACTTCCTCTAGGTACTTTTTGGCTTGAATTTCTGAAACAAAGCTACCTATGACCCCTTTATATACAATTTTTAACATGGCTGGGTTTTGCAGATACACCTCGGCTCCTTGTTTCTGAAACGGTTCAAAAAGCTGTCTGAGTCTCCACCTGCGTTCCACTGTGGCGTGTGCGAAATCAGGTCTGGTGAAGAAGGTTATCCCATCAAATATCCGCTTATTAGTAGGTCTGGCCAAGTCGAAAAGAATTTGGCGGAGTAGAAAATTACCAAAAAACAAAAGCATGGCACGAGGGTGTTGCCGTGCCGTGATGCGTTTAACAGGAGACAGAGGGAATCTATGGGCCTGCTGTATTTCTTTGTTCAGGTCCCAAGATTGTAACACTGGAAAAGTCCCTTTGAGAAGCGTAATCATGAATTTCCTGGAGTCATCTTTCTCAACCCCGGCTGGAATTCCTAGGAAATGGAGATTGTTACGCCTCTGCCGGTTTTCCTGCTCCTCCATCTTCCACATAAGATCTTTAACCACCCCCCATGCTCATCATTCTGTGTTTTAAGCGTGGCAACGTCTTTTTCTAGTTGTTCAGTACTTTCCTCCACCGAGGCCATTTGGTCTGCAATTTCGACACAAGTTTTGCCAACCTTCCTGACTGCCCCTTGCAGTTTTTTGGCAGCCAGGCACGATCTACGACTATCTGCCTTGACTTCCTCCTGGAAGCTTTTGATAGATTGCAGAACGTCTGCCAAGGCAGGTTCGCTTCTTGAGTCTCTATGGTCTCCCCCTTTGTCGCTGCCAATGATTGTTTGATTGCCCCCAGAGGCTGCCATAGAGTTAGAAAATATTGTAAGAGGGGTGTCATTGTAGTCCCACTTCAGATCCCTCGCATCCTATTTGTCGGAAATGTCGCAATTCTTTTGAAAGCGATCTCTACTTTTCTTCTTTAGTAGCTTTTTAGCACCCTGTTTATTTTTCTGAGCGTCCGTGTTGGGGCTGCTATACCATTTATTTCCTTCCTCACCGCTTGACAAGGAAATACTTATGTGTGATATCTCCGACTCATCTGTCAGAGAGTAGAACTTGTCCTGATTATCAGGCGTTTTTGGTATGTGGTCTGGCAGTACATTGTTAACAGCTTGAGATGTTAGTAGAGAGCCGGCAATGCTTGCAATGTCTTTAATAGTAGTTGTGTTGCTACTCAAAGTACTGATGTTACTACCGCAGCTAGTAGTATTATCCCCTAAGCTGCCTTCTATCACCAGAATCGCAGGTACTGAGGCGTTTGCTATATCTGCAGGAGAGAGAGTGTCTGAAGTATGTGATACACCCAGTGCCACAGGTAGAGTGTAAACTCCGACTTCAATCTGACTCGCCATCCCACTTGCCTCCTGAGGATTTTCTACTGAAAGATTGTCTTCCGCCCCTCTTGCTGCGCCGAAACTACTGGTAATTAAGGGCTGGGAGTAATCAGTTTAATTATGTGATCGAGCGGTACCTTTTTGGCAGTACCCGTGATCACAGTGTCTTTTTCCACTGAATTCTTGTCAAGGCTTTCCCCCTTTTCTCCCCCGCCTTTGCCCCTTATACCTAACATGTCCAGCTTTTTTTGTCGGGTACTTGCCAGCATTGTGCTAGACTGAGAAGACACTAACGCGCTCTTCATCTTCCCCGCTCTCGCCCCTTTACCGGCCATTCTTGCTTGGATGTTGCAGATGCGGTTGCAGATACAGAGTATCCCTGGAATTATGCCAGTCTTTACAAAGTCTCCGTAGCGGCTGCACGCTGCTTGGACTGGGTGATTTTCCTTTCAGCGAGGTGTGCGCGCAGGCTTCCTACTACTCTCCTGAAAATTCTGACGTACCGGGAGGAGTTCACGCAGGTCAGGATGAATTCGGGAAGCCCGAGCCGTATTGGCGTCCTCGCGGCAGGGAAGCGACGTGAGTATGAGCCGTTGTGTGAAAGTTACTCGCCAGCTCCAGATAGGATTTTCTGCCGCATTCTTTTTCTTTTGAACTTGGCGTATTTCTTATAATTCTAGCAATTCCCTCATATCTTCATTTCCAGAAGGTATCCAAAAGCGCATTAAAAACTTTTCTTAGGGGGGTACTCAGCGGAGCATCTCCGCGAAGATGTCAGTCGGATGCCATCTTGCCTCCCCCTACAGACACAATTTCTGTCTAGTGCCAGTTTTGACTCACCATAAAGTCAAAACTGGTCTAGTGCCAGTTTTGACTCACCATAAAGTAGTGCAGGCGGTTGATAGGCCTGCTGCAAAGAAAAGATCTGTATTTAATGTGGATAGCTGAGTGGTTTATTATAGCCAGCCTTCGCTAGCACTTTAAAAAAAAAATTAAATGTATGTGAGTATAGTGCTGTGGAGCAATGAGGGGCACTTTTGCCGGGTTGTAGTGAGGGAATCCGCGGAGGAGGTCATGAAAGGAGAGTGGCAAAAAATATTGCCGCACCAAGCACCACCAGCGCTAAAGCTGGCCCTGGGCTCCTGCATGTAGTCTTACCTTGTTGGAACCCGCTGTAGAGCTTGTCAGCAACAAGCTGACAAGCCTGATAAATGTGTTGACATGGATGTTCGGAACTCCTAAAGGACAACACCATTGCGGATCATATTTGAAATGTTCTCTCCTCCATTTTCTTCGTATATGTTATGTTAGGTTGGGAAGATTCCTGTGAGTATGTAGTGGTGTGTGAAGTTAGAATGATTGCTGTGTGGCTGATCTCATAGGGGGTGCACCATAAGAATTTGCAGCATCTCAATGAAGAATATTGATGTATCAGCATGGATGAATATTATGTGTTTTTTTTTATTTACTTATAACTTTGTATAATAACCCATTCCTGCTTTTTATTACAATATGAAATAAAATTTTCTCTTTTCAATTTACATTTCAAAAAAGATCATAAAGAAATTATAAGAAATAATCAAATGATTGTTTTGATGACTTGGTCCTAAATTAATCATGATGGACAGCCCTTAAGAGCTTGTTTAGAGCCTCAAAAAAGCACTAAGGTAGGTCAGGTGGGAGCATTCTTCACTGGTTTTTATCCTATCTTGTTGAAAGCCACTGTAGAGCTTATCAGCAATAAGCTGACACTGACAAACCTGACGAATGTGTACAGTCAAAAGTAATCCTGAAGAAAGCAAAAAATCAGGATCTTAAAGAAATAAAGGCACGTCAGCAAACCACACTATGGACAGGACACACAAAGCACTCAAAAACGCATTATCTGAGCTCTTCATTGCAAATCATAAAGAAAAGAAATTGCCTACACCGTTCCCCAAGACAGGGCTATGGATCAAGTTTCTTTTCTATGGCACGTTGCAGATTTCTTCCATTTTTTCCTTGTCATAACAATGAAAATCTTCGATGAACTGCCTACAGAAACTCTACACATAAAACCATCCCATTGCTTCTAAGCCATCAAGAAGCAATTAGACAGCGTCAAGCCTCCAGCAACACTAATGTTAACACTCTTTAACAGGAGGCGAGGGAAGGCAGGGGAGAGTAATTTTGCAAATTGGAAGACATCAGTACAGAGCGGATCTAGAGAGGTTCCCTCTGTTGAATGTCCAAAGGCAAATCAATTAATCTTCCTGCCTCATTATTAAATGTGACATCACCTCCAGTTCTAGGCATTAATAAACAAACCAGTCAATCTCAGAAATGTTTCTAGATCTCTACATTACTACACCTCCATTTCGACTTGCCGTATGAAATATTATCTGCAGTAGATGTTATGAATTCTGTTTTAGGCTGTGTGTCAGTGTGTTGGATTATTTGTGTGAAATTCCATATCAGAATCAATAACAGGTCTTACAATGTGTGTGGTTATGTGGAAAGGGACAAGAGAATCTCTTTATCCATGTGTAAGGGTGTGCCAAGGTGTAAGACTGTGGGGCCTGATGGTATTGCTCCTTGCTGTTTTGTTTATAACCACGTGTAGAAAAGGAAAAATCTAATCACATAGAATCAAAAAATGAACTATGTAGTGGAGACCAGTAGGGCTGGTGTTGTGGAAGCGTGGTGGGCGGGCAGTTTGGGGGGACAAAATAAAAAAAATTAAAAATGTACCTGCCTCTGGTCATGCTCTTCTTCACCTCTTCCCGCAGGCACAGGCTCCCAGACTCCTCTGCGGCCAATCCTGACGCTGCTCTCATGTTATTAGAGCAGCATCAGGAATGGCCTGGGCTCTCTGAATTTGTACTCCCAGTGAGACTGGTATAGGCGCGGGCGGAGAACTCCGCTCCGCCAGCGGAGTGTGCGGAGATTTGCCTACTCTGCGCTCTCTGTGGAACGCGGAGTTGGCCAGCCCCCACCTTCACCCCCCTATTAAATATTAATTAGACATTATTTAAAACAACAAAGAAAAACGTTTGGTGATCATGGGCGTGTGCGCATTTCTCACAAGAAATGCGCGGGCGTTTTCGCAATTATCACCCAACGTAGGAGAGAGATGGCGAGGAAGTGGAGGAGGGCAGCCCGGGAATGCCGCAGTACAGGTAAGTGTTTTTTTCTTGTTTTAATTAATGTCTAATTAATTTTTCAAAGGAGAGAGGAGCCGGGTGGTGGAGCGGAGTTCCACAGAGTTTGTTTCCAACTCTGTGGACCTCCACATAGTCACGCTCTGCCAGCTCCACCCAGGGTTAGACTAGGGGCCTGTGCCTGCTCTCTCCAACCCGGCAAAGCAGCTCAGGTTTGAGACAGCCTCAGGACGCCTGAGATGACCGGCCAAAACATTATGCGCAATGACAACAGTGCCAACCAGTCCTCTTGCAGCCTGTCATTCCCCATGGCCTCACCCTCAAAGACTCAGCAATAAAATAAAATAACAATGATAATAAAACATGCTCCTTATTGTTTTATTTTTCCTTTCCTGCCGTTTTGAGGCAGCTGGCTGGGAGTGAGGCTCCCCCGTCATAGCAGAGGGGATGCCGTACTCTCACATATCATCTGATGAAGTTACACACTCTTTTGGAGAAACAGACTTTCTTGACACACAAAATGCCAAATGAAACTCCTGGACATCGCAAAAAACCCAGAGACACTATGGGTAATACACAGCCGGTACTTAATTTGTGGTGGTGTTTGCTATTACTCAGCAGTGGCACTTATAGGGGCAGAGACACTCTGTTGTCATGTGCAGGGATTTGGCTGTGAAATAAGAAGAGATTGTTAGTGTGACCAGCGAAGACAGCTCTTTCTCCATGATTCTGTACACATAGTGGCTTCACATAACCATCAGGTGCTTGCTTGCAGGAACTATCACTCGACTCAACCCATCCCATATTTCGTAGGACAGTTGTGGCATGCCCCTAGGGCAAAAGAGAGAGCCTTCATTCTCAGCTCTGCACAGACCTGTAGCAACCACACCCGTAGGGGAAGCCATGTACAGCCATACCCTGGCCCCTGTGAAGTGTACAGTATGCCCTTGGCATTAATGCCAACCCAGACCAGACCAGACCAAAGGCTTCCATTTTCACTTTGTTCCGTGTGCTGCTTCATGTCCCATTCCAGTGGCACCAAGTCATTGCTGTGGCAGTTTAAGGAATTTTATTCAACAGCAGTAGGTAGTCTTATCAGAGCCATGCACAATAAATACATAAATAAATAAATAAATAAATAAATAAATAAATAAATAAACAAATAACTGAATAAATAAACAGAGGACAACAGTCACAACTATAGCAAACTTTGCCGTAGGTTATTGAGCTACGTAGCCCACAGCTGCAGGTGGCACCCCATAGGACCGGTTGCTTAGACACCTAGAGACCTTGGCCCATGCCTGTACAAAAGAAGTTCTTCACCCAAATCACCAAGCCCGTTAATAGCACATGTGATGCAAAATCAGATTACTCATCCACCTTCAATTGCAGAGATTTATAACAACAGTATATTTAAGAGTCTTGTCACAACGTATTTTGCGCTTTCATCTCCTCTGTCTAACTGAAGTTACTTTCATGTTTAACGGATAAATGTTCATCTTGCAAGGAATCAATCACCAATTCAGTTAAATAAGTACTGACATAAATTGAACATTTGCTTGTAATATTCAGGAGTTGGATCTTCCCTACATAGCAACTATACACAAACATAAATGTACAGCAAATCCCTGTGTATATAAGCATTTATTTTGAATATATATATATATATATATATATAAATTCGATGGAGATTCAACAATAAGTCATATTATGAATTTGCCCATTCAGGGCCTGATTTTGAAGGTGATGAGATATAATTATATTTGCCTAATCAATGGTTTGATATTGTACATATTAGAATTTTAATGCAACTCATCAATAATAGTCGATATTTATGAATGTATTGGGTTTTTTAGTGATGTATAAGGTAAACCATTGATACTCATTCTTATTTTTGGTTTTGCACTAATATTGATCGATATATGTGTCGGCATGACATCGATTTGTGGTTGAAGGGGAAGTACGCCCTCGAATACATCACATGGGCTCTCCCTCTTATCCACTATAAGATGGCCGCCACTGTTACCATGAGATATTACGCTTTTAATATAAGTCCGTTCTCTTTCTTTCTTGGCCAAAAAAAGTGATCAATTGAAGTGTATTTAAACTTTATGCACGCAATGTCGCACTGACATTGACGAAGGCCGTCAAGGCCGAAACGCGTTTGTTCAGGCACGGGACTGGAATAAAATAACTTCTTTGAATTGCCTCGAGTGTGTGCCATCCTGTTTTCTACAGAGTGTGTGGACGAATATATATATATATATTTAAGCTATTTTTTTTCCTTATCGTTCAATAATTCAACAGTTAAACAATTGTAGATAAATAGTTATGATAAGGTTACTAATTGTGATATATAAATAAACAGGGAACCATAAGCATCTAATCAAATAACTTATATGCAACTATGCAGCGACCTGTACACATGCTAAGCACAGAATAATATAACCATAAATAATATGTATTAAGCAGACCTAATAAATATCTATATATTTATAAACAAAATTATTACACACATTTATACAAGGAATGTATAGATATATTATACACATTTATACAAGGTATATATAGATATATTCCTTGTATAAATGTGTATAATAATTTTGTTTATAAATATATAGATATTATCTTTGGCCCCTACCAATAATCTTGTGAACATGGCACCCATGACACATTCACCTAAAGAAGTAATTTTTTAGCGGTGTGTAATAGAGTACAAATGCTTATGGAGGGCAATTGCTAAAAAATGTGGTGACCCTAATAGAGTTGAATCCCTACTGGACAAATACTGTATAAACATGCATCAATCTTTATTAAAAGATATACTGTTGTGATATGGCCGATTCTGATTATTAGTTCATGCACTGCCACTGGTCTGTTTTATAAAGTTGGTATCATTGAGGAATGCCGAATATATGACTTGATAGTAATAGTCCTTGGAAGTAGTGGTTAGTGGTGCTCTCCAAAGAAAAATGTCGGGCCCTCACATTTATATGTTTACCTATTAAGCACTATGCACAGATTAACTTGAAACTCTCCAGACTCTCCAGAATACAAACATGTCTGTGTATACCCAACAGCCGAGAAACTAGGACACCCACTTTGATTCCCTGAAAAACACACTCGCACTGTCTGTTGAATGCAAGACACCTTGTTGTACAGTGACACCCTGTTGAACACAAAGACCATTAAAGCACCCAGATACTATGTGGGACCTCAAAAGACTCTCTGGAGTCTGTACATCAGAATATTGAGTTAAAAAATATCAACATGTCAAAATATTGTGGTCGAAAGTTCGACAACCAGAATATTGTGAACTTAAGCATACATTGGTAAGTATCCGTATTGTATTATTAACTGAACTTCTAAATACCTTGATGTGATGCTACATATATATATATATAATATATATATATATCAAATTACACCGTCCATCTGCAGCTTCGCGCCAAAGACGGAGACGGACCACAGTTAGGTGCCAAAATGCGTGATTTATTTAGCTTGTACGGTCTTGACGCGTTTCGGTTCGAAAATGAACCTTGATCACATGACAGGGGTACAGCGTAACCTTACAATATTTAAAGTGACAGTGCAATGAGGTAAGCATAGACAAGGTAAAAAGACTTATGTGCGCCTTATGGCTGCTTAAAAACATATGTCAACGACACAAGTTAAAATGCTAAAATCTTAGAATGAAGAAATATCATGACATTTGCATATCATGTCAATAGCAAATTAGCAATTGATTCGTGCCATAAGTTACAATAGTGCGACTCTATAAAGAGACTTGGACCTTAATGATAGGCTCCCTCACTGTAGTGCTATAACTAGAAGTGTAAAGAAATGTGCAGAAACATTATACAATAAAAAATGCAATGCAAGTGCTAAAAACTGAGTGATAATTCAAGGTCAGATATAAAAACCAAGGATTCACCCCAAAAGTATATATATGTAACTTCATGAATTGTCGAGTCGTTGGTATATATGTGTAAAATACACTGGTATGGAAATTTTGGCAAGTACTGAACATGTGCGATATTTTAATGCAGTATATTCTATGTTGTCATGTTATGGCACAATGTTTGATTATATTTGGAGAAATACAAACCTAAAAAATGTGTAATACTTGTACAATGACAATAAATAGCAATAAATAGTAATAAATTATTAAATAACATGGTATAAAGGTAAATATTTGAAATCTAATAAATTAGTTATGTTAAATAATCCTAAAATCCCAATGTTATAAAATTAGATATCATAAAGAATAATCAATGTAGACATTATATACAGTGCTATACTCCTCTATTGGATTAAACATCCACATGTGCCAGAATTGTACTTTGTCATACATCACTGCTAAGGCATGTGTTACCTATACTCATGTCTGGGGATAGACCACTGATCCTAACAATACTTGTTTAGACTGACTTAGTGTGTTATGCCATAAGTTGTCTATGGATTAGTGAAAGAATTGGGTACACTCATTGTTTTAAAGACAAGTGTACAGGTCCTCCGTAATGTTCAAACCATTGGGTTGTTTGGTGTCTAGTTCGAGGATATACTGTGTTTCCAAACGTCTAAGGGCAATCTCTCTGTTGCCGCCACGTCTGCTAGGTGGTATAGCATCGATCACAAAGTATTTAAGTTCTTTGTTGTTCGATGAGTGGTGTTCTTTAAAGTGGCGTGCAACAGGATACGTGTTGTCTTGGTTGGTAATTGCCCTGAGATGCTGTAGTATACGTTTATGTGCAGGAAGCTTGGTGCTGCCTACATATGATAAATTGCAGGGGCAAATAAGAACGTAAACTGCATGGTCAGTTTTGCATGTAAGCAATTTTCGTATAACACGTTTTTTGTCACTGAAAGGGGTTTTGTATTCTGTCATGTTGATGCCTTGTTGGCATGCCTTGCACGTTTTGCAGCGAAAGAAACCCTTGTGTTGAGAAAGCCAACTGGAATTCTCAATTGTTTCAGGATTTGTTGAGACTAATCGGTCTCTCATGGATGGCCCTCTGCTGTAAGTTACCAACACTCTAGACGGTAATTCAGGTCCAATAATTGGATCATTTACCACCAATGGCCAATTCTTCTGTAGAATTGTTTTGATTTCTTTATGCTGTCTACTGTATTGTAGAACTACTCTCAATGTGTTAGGTTCTGTAGTGATGTTCTCAGTGTCTGATGTAGTTAGATTCTCGCGTGTCTGGTTATTTTTAACCTTAAGTAATTCAGCTCATGATTGAAGCATAGATTTCTTAATTGCGGCTTCAATGATAGTACGGGTGTAACCCCTCGCCAAAAACCTCAATCTACTGTCTTCTTGGGCTTGTTTGAGATCATTGTCGTTGCTGTGGAGCCTCCTCATCCGCAACATCTCACCATATGGAATACTGTGGATGAGGTGCTGCGGATGTGCGCTCCCTGCATGGAGAGTTGAGTTCCCTGAGGTGGGCTTTCGGAAGAGTTTGGTCTCTATCTTGTTATGTTCAATGTAAATCTCAGTGTCTAGAAAAGTTACTGACTGCTCACTGATAGTGGCAGTGAAATGTAAGTTGAGCTCATTGTTGTTGATATCTGATACAAATTGTATTGCTGACTCTTTGGTTCCCTTCCATATAACGAACAGATCGTCAATGTATCTGAGCCATGTTGTCACTCCCAAATTGTTTTGTAGTAGTTTGTTGAGGACCAGCTCCTCCCATCTGCCCATGTGGAGACATGCGTAGCTTGGGGAAAAGCTGGCCCCCATGGCTACACCTCTTATCTGTCGATACAATACATTATTGAACATGAAGATGTTATTCTCAAGACAGAAACGTATCATTTCTATTAGCATTCTTTGGTGTTTTGAACAGTGGTCTTGTTCTTTGTTCAAATAATGTTCGATTGCTGTGATACCATCTGCGTGTCTTATACTGGTGTATAAGGAAGACACGTCCAGCGCCATCATGATGTATGCTTGATCCCATACAATATCTTGTAGTTTGTTAAGGAAGTCACTGGTGTCACGTATATAGGAGGGAAGTGATTTTACATGCGGCTGGAGGAAATGAGCAACATATTGTGATGTGTGTTCAAGCAAGCTGTTACATGCTGAAATGATGGGGCATCCGGGCGGTTTCAAAGGATCCTTGTGAGTTTTAGGAATAAAATAAATCGATGGTGTCACTGGATGTTCATTCCTAAGAAATTTATATTCCTGAGTCGTTATAAGATCCTGTTTGTGCCATGAACGTAGCATCTGATGATATTGTTCATAAATCATTTTTAGATTGGTGCTGCTGATTCTAGTATAGCATTCCCTGTCGTTTAATTGGGTATACGCCTCTTTGTTGTATTCAGTTTTGCTCCAAATCACAATGTTGCCTCCTTTGTCAGAATTACGTATGATTATGGCTTTATTCTCTTTAAGTTTAACCATGAGCTCATTGTATTTTTGATCTTGCCACCGATACTTCCTTTGTTGACCTTGAATTTTGTAGTTGAGTTTTTTGATTTGTTCAGTTACTAGTTCATGGAAGACATCGATGGAATCTCTGAGCATAACAGGATTAAAAGTAGATTTCGGTCTGAAATTCGTTCTATGTTTTGTTGGTCTGTTAGAGGAAATAAATGTCTCTTGACTCATAGTGGATATTTGTGTTGCCACTGTTTCAGACATGTGCTGTGGTTGAATCCAAAGTTCTTCCAGAATCTCCTCTAGGGGACCGTCACTCTGTGTTACTTCCTTCAGTGTTTCTCCAAGGGATGGTATTTTGGTTTTAGTGGCTGTTTTGTGAAATTTTCTTAATTTGAGCTTCCTCACTGTTTTGTAGATGTCTGTGCGAGTTCTTGCATAATTGAAGTTGTTCATAGGGCAGTATGATAGGCCCAAACCCAAAATCTTTTTTTCTTGATCGTTGAGGTTAATGTTGGACAGATTGATGATGGTCTTGTCAACAGTATCAGTGACATTGTTTACCAGCGGCGTCCTCTTTGTTGCCTGGTTCTTGGACCTTTGCCTGTTCGCTTGTCTTCTTTGTCTCCTCCTGTAGTTCTTGATTCTTCGTCGTTGCTCCGCTGTTTCCTGGGGTGCAAAGTTTGCCTCCGATCTTGGTATAAAAAAGACAGCTCTTGTACCAGGGTGTTGGGTTTGGCAGTATTACTTCCTGTAATACCTGAGGTTTCGTTGTCTGAGCCACTTTCAGCAGGGGAACTGAGGTCTGAAATTGTTGAATTGGAGCCTGTAGTGCCGCTTGCAGTTATTCCAATTTTAGGTGGTATTGCAGTTTTGTCTTTTGATGTGCGCAATGCTTCATATCTTTTGGCAAACGTAAAAATTTGACCTCATTCATAATCATTTTTGTCGCGGTTAAATTTATATTTTTTACGTTCCTTTATCAGCTCCTCCTCTTTGATTAACCTTGTTGTCATTTCCTTGCGTAGTTTGTTGCGTTCTTCAGTTGTGCCCATTTCCTCTATTTCCTCATTCAGTTTATTAATTTCCTCGAGTAAAGTAGCTCTGTCAATGTCTGCATACTTGATTAGTATCAAAATTAGACGTTTCGAGGATTCAAGGTTACATTCTGCCCATTCTCGCATCATTTCTACATTCGGGTTTTCATAACTTGGTGCCAAGAAAATTCTTAACCCCTTCGATGCTGCGCAGATTCCGCCGCTGTGCTGGCGGAATCTTGCGCGGGTGTGGTCATGACGGAATGGTTCCGTCATGAGCACAGCTCAACCGTGGGTCATGACGGAACCATTCCGTCATGAGCACCGAAGGGGTTAATCCACGCGGGACTCTCCCTACATCGATATAACGTTGGAGTGATCGGGATTCCCACCATTTGCTTTGTTCAGCCTTGCTCTTTTTTTCTAAAATTTTAAATTTATCTTTTAAGGTATTAGAAAAGTTGGTCTTTGATCTGACTGTCGTGTCTTGACATTCAGCGGCTGGTGTTGAATCGCTAAAGATGTCTATTGCCGCCGCTTCTCTGCTCCGTACCGTGTCATCCGACATGGCTAAAGTTGAATTCGTCGTAGAATGAGGGGGAAGACAGCGCTGATTGCAAGCGTCTTCACCAAGCACAGTTAACTTGATATAACCCCTCTGATGGCACACCTCTCTACCCCAATCTTGCCGCAATCAATCCTACCTGGTAAGCTGCTCCACACCTCGGGTCCTCCGACTCGCGGTGAATCGTAGATTAAAGAGGAATTACGGCGATAGTAAGGCTTTGGGGGGTCGAATGCTCGATTCCTTCCCAGGAAGTACCGCTGATTCTGGTTCCGGGTTGCCTCGTTGCCAGACTCCTCCTTGCTAGCATTGACCAAATCCAGGGAGGGGGTCCGTCGGTAGTCGTCGGAGGTTCGTCGACTTGAAATATCAAATTACACTGTCCATCTGCAGCTTCGCGCCAAAGACGGAGACGGACCACAGTTAGGTGCCAAAATGCGTGATTTATTTAGCTTGTACGGTCTTGACGCGTTTCGGTTCGAAAATGAACCTTGATCACATGACAGGGGTACAGCGTAACCTTACAATATTTAAAGTGACAGTGCAATGAGGTAAGCATAGACAAGGTAAAAAGACTTATGTGCGCCTTATGGCTGCTTAAAAACATATGTCAACGACACAAGTTAAAATGCTAAAATCTTAGAATGAAGAAATATCATGACATTTGCATATCATGTCAATAGCGAATTAGCAATTGATTCGTGCCATAAGTTACAATAGTGCGACTCTATAAAGAGACTTGGACCTTAATGATAGGCTCCCTCACTGTAGTGCTAAAACTAGAAGTGTGAAGAAATGTGCAGAAACATTATACAATAAAAAATGCAATGCAAGTGCTAAAAACTGAGTGATAATTCAAGGTCAGATATAAAAACCAAGGATTCACCCTAAAAGGATATATATGTAACTTCATGAATTGTCGAGTCGTTGGTATATATGTATATAAAAAAAATTTTTTAAAAGGTTATAGGGGCGTTATAGTTAGGTTCACGTTTTACCCACACAAAACCATAGAAATGCAGCAGTTATAGTTATACTGTACAAACCACAGACTATGGGGGACTGCAAGATACATTTTGGAGATGCACAGGCTTTGTTGGATATGCAGACATTCTTGAGGTTACAGATGGGAACTGAAGAGACTCACTTGAGGAGTCATTTGCACTCTTTGATATAGCAAGAATTCGTAGAACACACTAATTCTTTGGGAATACACAGACTAGATGATGCTTGGAGACTATTTTGGAGGTCTCAGGACTCTGTCTCAGACATATAATCTCTCTGACACCAATGAGCTCTGTCACACACAGATGGACACTGATGGAAACATGAGAGCTAGCAGTACTATGCTTAATCCAAATTAACTATCAATATCAATACAGAGTGTACTATACACCTAAATGATCCTAGAAGATGGAAAAACTCATTCTTCGAACTACACTAGATGCAATTTAGCAATAGGAGAAAGACCTGAGGGAAAAAAGGTGCTGCAGTGTAGATAGAGGCAGAAGCACATGAATGTCTGATGCAGATGCAAGTTTAGGGAATGGAACTTCTGGAAGGTGGGAATGTAGGAGACAGGAGGAAAGGTATTCTGAGGATGGTTTACAGTGCAGAGTGATAATCAGGGACATGGAACTAATTACATATGACACTATAACTTTAGCCAAGATTGAAAATATGTGGGAAGTGTCACTATAAGGGTAAGAAATCAAAATTAAGTATTACATTACAATCCTGCAAAGTTGAGGAGGAAAATTTGACAGAATTTTGGAAAAGTGAGTTGGAGGAAACCACTTGGGCTTTGCACTTTCAGGTGTGGATGCTATGATTTGGGATTAGCTCAGTGGGCCTGATTGCAAGTCAGGTGGGATGGTATGATATCCCCAAGTGGGTAAACACTCCACCTGATCACACCTGGCCTAATGTTTAGACTGTATTTAAAGTCAGGTGGAGGGGTATCCCCAAGTTCACCTAACTGAATCTGTCAGTCTAGATAAGCTTTATTGCATATTGAACTCAAGATAAACCTACTATTCTGCCATACATGCTCTAGGACTGATGTTTTTTATTTTTTCAGAAGCCTATGCTATATATTAAGATCCAAATTTTCTACCAGGTTACTTCTGATCACAATACCCTTATGTTGCTTATCTCAGGTAGTTTTTCCAAGGTAGCTCAGAGCTGCATATAATTGCCATTTGCTAGAAATCATCTAACAGAGGAAGACTATCAGATATACGACACCAGCATAATCTCGGAATACATCTTTAATAATAGCAATCAAGCATATTTAAATATGGTATGGGACTGCATAAAGGCACTCATTAGAGGGGCCACACTTCCTCATACAAACTAGAAGAACAGCAGTGAGACAGTAATCTAGAAATAGCTCAGAGACAAGCCAATAAACATACAGAGGGAGTTGGCATTTTCTATGAGGAACCCCATGATAAATCAACTCATAAATCCTTGTTGGAGAGGCTTACAATAATTAAAATGAGCATTAAATAATTGTTGTGGGAATTATTTCTTTGGAGGGTTCTACAAGGATACCTCCAAAACTTAGAAAATAGCAAGAATATGAGAACAAATCCAGTTCTCAAGATTAAAGAAAAATCTGCTAAGAATAACTTTACCGTCATCCAAAATAAACAGAGAATTGTCATTCATGACAAGGAGCAGATTATCAACACATTTCAGGATTATTATATATATGCAAAGTAACCAGCCCTGACACCTACTTCTTACATTGAGCCAAAATGACTAAAGTCTCGGGCTGACATAATGAGATATTAGAAGATCCTATCACACAGCTGGAAATGAAGAAAGCAATTAGAATGAGTGTCCTAAGAATTTTTCACAGCTCTTGAGCCTTCAATGCTAACATTATTTAACTCATTTGATAATAACAGGTACAAGATCCCTATCTCTTGGAAGGAAACAAATATCACAGTTTTTCTTTAAAAAGATAACCCCCTCAGTTGTGGATCGTATTGACCAATATCTCTGGTTGTTCGTGATTCAAAGATTTTGGCTAAGGTTTTGGCATACAGGCTCTCCTGCAGGGTGTGGCAGTGCGTTGATCAGATGCAATAGGCTTCGTTCCACCTAGAGATACGACTCATCACACAATTTGGCAATCTCCTTGCTCTATAAAGATAGCACAAATGGGAAGGTGGCTGGCATGATACTCCTTGATGCCAAAAAGGCATTTTAACCAGTATCATTCATATTTCTCTGGAAGGTCCTTGCCAATTGTGGCTTTGGTCCCATCCTTATTAACATGATCAAAGCTCTGTGCAAGGGACTTGCAGGCAAAATAAATATCATATGATTTAAAGCTTTGCAGTACAAAAAGGCACCCATGAAGGCTGTCTTTTCTCACCCTAGCTGTTTGTCGTCTATCTTTATCCCTATATAAATCACTTAGAGCACTCCTCAGAGATTTCTCCCCCATAAGGTGCCACGTAAGCAGCAGATATCATTTTATTCACCTCTTATTCCTGAACAACACTTTCAGCAATTAGAAAAGCTGTGGAATAATTTGGTGAGTTTTCAGGGTACCTCCTTAATACAACCACGATGTAAGAATTTTATAACAAATATGTGTCATCGGTCACTTATCTTGGAGTCAATATTGCATTACAGCTAAATGGGACATTTCGTATCAACTGTGAAACATTCAGACGCAACGCAGTTGAGCCTGGCAAAATGAGTAACACTGACCTGGGAATTCAAGGTCGCCACAATGTCACAAAGATGATTGTGCTACCTACATTTCTGTTCTTATTTCGAGCTCTGTCCTTGCTAATCCCCAATTTGTTTTTCCACAAAGTCAAATTTTTCTGGCCTCGCTTCATATCGCAGCAGAAAAGAGCGTTGCTCTATGGCACATCTGCAGCTATCCATACAAATGGAGGCTGTTAAATCCCCTTTTTAGAATGTTACAATTGGGCATCTTTCTACTCCCGTCTAGCGCAAGTACTCGGGTCAGTTAAATCCCGTGACCCCTTCAAGAACTATATTCAGATTAACAGCGTGTGGATACTAAGATCCATTTTACTTCAAAAGCACAAGATCTAAAACACTTTCAGTCAATCATCATGTCCAAATATTTCTGCATACCCAGCCTGACTTTTCACTTATCTCTTTGACATAATCTGGGCTTCTTTAATTTTTCATTACATTTTTGTTGCTCAGTGGGAAAGCTCTGTTATAACATGTTGGGCAGCTTTTTGATGTTAATATAGTTCCATCATTTAGCATACCTTCTTCGCAATACTCGATTTCTTGTTCAAGGTATTTCAAATATCTGCAAATGTGCATCAAATCTTCCAAATCCATAATGGCTGATTTTCCAGCAAGGAGGTAAGAGCTGGCTAAACACAACCCTAGGATGGCTAATTTACTTAGACTATCCCCCCTGCATCTGCTCATACCTTCCTTAATCCTACCATCTGCCTGAGGTGGTAAGTTCAGAGCTGTAAATGACACTGGCCTCTGCTCTACGCTTTGAAGACCATGTTTTACGACTTCTCCCCCTGGCCTGGCATTCCTATGGAACAGCACACTGCCCTCCCAGCAGAGCTGGTCAAACCCAGGGGCTCTTTATCACCTCTACAAGGCAGCCTGGCTAATCCACTTAACTCTGGCCAATCAGGGCAGACCACTGGAAGGCTGAATTTGTAATTACAAACAAGAATGTCTTATAACTTTATGTATGTACACTTTAGGAGAAATTCAACAATATGATATAGTTGGATTTCTTAATACCATTCTGGGAAGTCTTTGAATGGCATTTCTATCCCTCTCCTATCAAGATTTATTAATCAATAACTTTCTACCATGTTAACCTATGTAACAGGGGATTTACAATGGGAAAAATGACTTGGGCCATTTTTCCAGCACCAGGACTTACAAAACCATATTTTATAAGTACTTGCCTTATATCTACAGGAATCCCACCCCATGTGCAACTAGGGGAGACTTTAGGGGTTCAGAATCTCTAGAAATATTGCAGAGTCTCCCTCTACAGTGCTCCTAGTATCAAAGTCGAATTTGAGCAGCACTTTACCACAATGTGGGGAGTGAAATGTGAAATTTCACTTTACCTAGGCATATAAAAACTAATTTTTAAGGGTGTACCTTATAAATACCTGACCCCCTACCCCTGGGATACCCAGGGGAGACCCTGGGGGTCCCTAATATGCCAAAACATTGTAGGTGATCAGTTTTTAAGTGCCCCAAACAACAAAGTCGAGTTTGGGCACAATTTACTTTTTAAAAGCAGTCCTGGCACCTAGTGCTGCTTTTAAACTGACCTCAGGCTTCAGCAGTGCACACATGCAAGTGCAAAAAGAGCTGCTGGTCTTTAAACTGCCATGTCCCAGGGCACTAGGGACTTCTAGGTAGTTTCAACCCCCCTGCCCTATTATATACTAGGAGCTTATAGGGTAGGTCAGGCCAATCACAGGGGTACCCCACCATACCATTGTGTACTCTAGTGTATGTAGGTGTTTTAACTGTATTCTAATGTGTTTCTTTCAGCATAGCACTGGCCCTGTCAGTCAGAGTCCGTTACCACCAGCATCAGTCAGTAAACAGTTGGGGGGTGCCCAGGGCACAGGATGACTTTGCAACAGTAAGGATATCCTACTCACACATATACAAGTTATAAACGGATTGGCAACCACTATCCGAAATGGAATGACTGGTAGTGTTTACCAGCTTCTAATGAATGAACAAGTGGAAGCAACATGCCAATCGGGGGAGTACAAAGCAGGAGTCAAAAAATATGATTGAATAAATGAAGAGAGGGGAATGAATGGGAGAGGAGTTGGCCTAATGGCTAGGGCGCTCGACCTCGAACCTGGGGAACTGGGTTCAAGTCTCGGTAATGACGCTGAACATCCTGTGATTCTGGGTAAATCTCTTAATCTCTTTGTGCCTAACAAAGAATGAATGTGTGTCCTAATGTAATGTAACTGGTGCTATGTAAAGCACTCTGGTTCCTGATTGGATTTGGGTCAAGTTTGCGCTATATAAAACTCTGCATAAAAAATAAATGAATGATAGATTTATAAAGTGCACAACTACTCTGAGGAGTGTCCCGGCGCTAGCAGGGAGTCCCAGGTGCACAGAACCATACCGGAAGAACTACTGCTCCCCAGAGAAGAACCAAGTCTTATGTTTTCTACGAAAGACTGGCTCAGAAACAGTCCATCACAGATCTTAAGGGAGCTCATTTCAGGCCTTGACAGCCAAAAATGAAAAGGCCTTATCGCCCCTTCAAACCTGCTTACAGCGTGGAATAACTTAAAGAGAAGTGGAAGTGGAGTGCAGCATTCTGGGGGGAATATACTGAGTGACTCTATCGGCCAAATATCAAGGGCTAGAAGAGAGCACTTCTCTATGGACCATCACTAATTCTTTGAAGAGGAGGCGTTTCTTAAAAGACAGCCAATGTAAAAACATGAGAGCAGCTGCCGCTGTGGAATGCCTAGACAGATGGAGAAGTAACCTGGCTGCTGCGTTTTGAACCACATGCAAGCAGTTCTCCTGGGCTTTAGCAGCTCCCAAAAACAGAACATTCATATAGTCAAGACACTTAGGGCCATATGTAGGTAGCATCACATTTACCGATTCATAAATACCGAATTTTACCGATTCGGTATTTATGAATCGGTAAATGTAATGTAGGTAACCAATCGGTAATTATTACCGATTCGGTAAATATCGGTATTTAAGAATCGTATTTACCGAATCGGTAATAATGCATCCCTTCCCATTCATTCCTATGGGCCTGGAGGCCCATAGGAAAGAATGGGAAGCCAGTTACCATTACCGATTCGGTAAATACCGAATCGGTAATAGGGGAGGCATTATCATGGGTGGCAGGGTGTCACATTGACGCCCTGTTGCACCCCTGTTTCGCGCATGTGTGCACATGTGGCGCACATGCCACATTGCCCTTTTCAAATAGCACAAAAATTTTTTTTGAAAGTTATTCATCATTTACCATCAACTAGAAGTTGGTGGTAAATAACGAATCCAGACACCAATGATGCACTCACTTGAGTGCCCCCTACATAGCATTTCTGGATTCGGTATTTATCGAATCGGTATTTTACCGATTTCTTAATTTCCGAATCGGTAAATCCCGAATCCAGAAAATCTGTCACCAACATCGCAAATGCCTAAATACCGGTCGGTAACGGGATATTTACCGAATTTCGGCCGTTACTGACCGGTATTTGGCTTCCTACATGAGGCCCTAAGTGATTATGGCATGGATTACTCCTCCTTTTGCTTCCAAAGGCAGGAGGGGAATAAATGTTTTAGGGGTATGGAGAAGCGCTATGCCTTGACCTACTGCAGAAATATGAGCCTTCGTAGAGAGGCTGTTGTCCAGTTTTACTCCCAAAACTTTTACCACTGAAGAAGGAGGTGGCAGGGCAAGCAATGGAGAGGGCCAAAGATGTTCCCACCATCTGGGCAAATGTGACCCAAAAGAGATTATTTCAGTCTTCACTGCAAGCATTTTAATTGGCTGCTCTCCATCCAATCAAAGACAGCACACATGCAGTTCATGAAAGGGGCTGTGATAGAGGCAGGCAAACCCTCAAGGGCAAAGCAGCTGTGTGTCATCATTGTAAGAAATGATTTTACAATGGAACAGCTCAACAACAGATAACGGGGGGGCATGAGGATGATAAACAGGATAGGGCTAAGAAAAGAGCTCTGAGAAACCCCCTCCAGGAAAAATGAAGCAAGGCAAACCGATTGGCTTCTGTTAGTCAAAAATGACTTGTACCAGTCCCACACAGAACCCTCCACATCCAAGATGGAAAGATGGTGCAGCAGGATAGAGTGTAGGATGGTGTCAAAGGCAGAAGACAAGTCAAGAAGAATCAGAGCTGGGCGTGGCTTGACACCGATTGAGGATGGTTGCTGCCTGAGGAGGCTCCGTGGCGGCTCGTCGTCAGTGCGGGCTTTCCGGCAGACTTTCTCTTTGTTGGGACCCCTGGAGACCATGTGCTGCCATAGGACACACTCCGCTACAGTTCCATGCCTTTCTGTGGCTTTGGTGAGCTTTTCTTCATTTTAAAGGCGACCGGCGCATTTTCTCTCGGAAGCTCGCGGCCGCCATTTTGTCTCCCGAAGCGCATTGCCTCGTCGTCTGCAACCATGGAATCCCTTCAAAATAACCAGCTTTCCTCACTGATGGAATTCTTTTCCTCAGTTTCATGGCATTTTCTGCTTTTACCCTTGTAAATGCCTTTTGTCAACGCATGTTGTGGTGGCTGGTTTTCAAATAGCTTTTATATCACATACAGTTGATTTTCGACAGTATTGCCATTTTTGAGTGGGATGATACTACATACAACTATCAACCTTTCACAATTTTTTGAATCACCCAGTGTGGTACCTATTTCTTGACATTCTCTCTCAAGTTTCGTGAACATTGCTGTTTTCATTGCTGTTTTCCATGTGAGGACATTACTTGACACGGTTTCATGACTAACTAAGTTGTATGGGTAGAACGAAGTCCCACCGGTGTGTGGTTGGTTCTCCCTCGCCATTTTCCTCATTGGCAGACCATAATCCATATTCATTTCTTTCAACAACTATGGACAACGCTGAAGGTCCTTCATCGTCTCCTCACACGGACGCTATGGTTACAACTCCTAATACCTCACTCGCCTCAACTAACCTTACTCCGAAACTAACTACCTCTTCTACCAAACGAGTTAAAACAAATCCTCCTTCACCTGCTACGTCCCCTATGCCAGACACGATGGATGTGTTACTTGAGGAAATACACGTTCTTTGTCCTTATATGGAGGAAGCAAATAGACGTCTTCAATCCCTGGATGACAAATGGTCAACTATGGAAAATAAAATCATACTGATAGAACGACGAGTCGACTGTGTCCAAGATGTAATACACCAAATTTCTTCCATGCAATCTGATATTCTCTCTCTCCAGAAACAGGTAGAGAACTTGGACAACTGTAATCAACGCAATGATTTGCGCATTTATGGCCTGGCAGAGGGCTTGGAAGATTTGCATCCCATCTCCTTCTTTAAGACGTTTCTTCCACGGATCCTTAATCTCTCTGTGTCTCGTGTTTTTAATATCCAGTGAGCTCATCATCTAGGGCAGAATCCAACTTTAGTATCCTCATCATCAAAACCCAGAGGAGTCATTATCTATTTTCTAGAATATACGGACTTACTACGGGTTTTGCAAGCTGCTAAAACTAAAGAATGTGTCACTTGGCAGGGCTCCACACTTTTTTTATTTGCAGGATTATGGCAAGACAACAGCAGATCGACGTGTCTTTCCATGAGGCCAACTCTCTGTGCTCTCAATTCTCGTTTTGGACTTTTCCACCCTTGCCTCTTCAAGGTTACATATCGCAATAAAGCGACGACCTATGAAGACCCTGTTTTGCTGAAGAGATCTTTGGATCAATGCTGTGAAGATGAGATGGATTTATCTCGACCTGCTTCTGTTTAACTTTTGTCCTTATAATGTCTTTTTGTGCTTTTTCACTCTAAAATATCTTGTTGTTTTATCTCTCATCTTATCTCATGTTTTTTGATACATATTACTTGTACCGCTTACTAGTCTTATTTTTCTCTTTTTGTCATCCAGATGCAGTAATTTTGCCCATATACTCTATGTAATCCCTGGTCTGTTCGGGATGATGTCCTCCTTCCCCGATCTGCCCTGAGTCACCCGGTTACTTGTGTCATCTTCCTTATGTGGCTTCACCACCCTCATCCTGTTATGTTATTTGTAGTGAGCCAGTATGTTTTTGAATCTTCTATCTTGCTTCGTTTCTTTGATGTACTTATTTTTCTTTCTTTATTGTACCTTCTTCACCCTTTTTCTCCTTCTGCATCTTCTTGTTTCTCATCGATGCACTCTTCTTTTTTCTTTTCTCTTTTTTCTTTTCCTCTTTCTCTTCTCTTCTCGTCTCCTCTTTCCTCTTTTTATCTGTCTCTCTCTTTTCCTTCACTCTTATATTCCTCTTTATAAATGTGATTATTTATTCTCTTGTTACTTATTTTTATTGGTATGGCTACATATTTATTGTGTTATTCATTAATATGTTTCGCTGTTCTGAACTTGTAAATTGTTATAATTATTGTTATGCAATGTTTATATTATCTTGCTTCTTATAAATGGCGTTAAAGGTTGTTTCATGGAACGTTAAAGGTTTAGGTTCCCCGATCAAACGTCAGAGGGTTTTATCCCATTTATCTAATTTAAACTGTGATATAGCTTTATTACAGGAAACTCATGTTGTAGGTAAGGAAATTCCTAGGCTTAAAAGATTGTGGGTAGGAAATGTTTTGCCTCCCCAGGCACAGGTCATCACAATGGTGTTATCATTTTGTGTCATAAACGTCTTGACTTGCAGATTATCGGTCAACAATCAGATACTTCGGGTAGATGGGTTTCTGTCTCACTATTACTTAACAATATTCCGATGATCCTTTTCAATCTCTATGCCCCTACTGCTCCAGATACCACTTTTTGACCCACTATTTTATCCAAACTAATGTCCTCTCAAGATGATTTTTTATTGGTCGGTGGCGATTGTAATATGGTTATGGACCCGATCATTGATCGTAAATCTACTACTAAATGTATTTCTTCAACTATGTTTTCACAATTTACCTCGACTATTAAACAACGGTCATTAGTAGATACATGGCGCTTATGTAACCCCTATCTTTTAGAATATACTTTCTTTTCCATGCCACACTCTCCACAATCTCGTATTGACTACCTTTTCACCTGACAAACACTCACCCAACATATTGTACACTCTGACATTGGCTCTATCCTAATTTCTGATCACGCACCAGTTACCTCAAGCCTGGACCTCTCCTTTCCTATAAAGGCACCAGAGGGTGGAGATTAAACAACTATCTTCTTCTAGACCCGAATTTTACCCAGAAATTTGAATTGTTTGCCAATACTTTCTTTACTGAAAGCGAGACCCCGTCTTTATCGCCCCAAATCATTTTAACCCCTTTTAAAGCGGCTTCCAGGGATTTTATTATTTCTTTTGTATCCCATCGTAAGAAGTCTTCCCTTTCTAAATTACAGAATCTTATGACACTCATTAAACGCTTAGAACTTTCCTTTTCTGTGACTGGTTCTAAATCTTGTCTAGTTGAACTTGTTAAAGCCAAATTTGAGTTCGGCAAACTTTCTACAGACAATGCCAATTAATTTATACTTAAATTATCCGCCAAATATTATGGGGGCCAGATTAAAACTGGGAAACTTCTAGCCAATTATTTAAAAATTAAGAAAGATTGTACTAAGATTAGTTCCATCCTTGACTCTAACAATAGCATGCTTTATAAAAATGAAGATATTTTATTGGAATCTACTCAATTCTTTCAATCTCTTTATAGTCCTGAGTCCTCTGTCTCTCCAGAAAAAATCTCTTCATATGTTTCCTCTATTACCCCCCCCCCCCCTTTCTCTCCAGACCTGGATTTTTCAGTATTAAATGATGACATTAGCGCCTCAGATATCAGTAATGCCATTCATACTATTAAACGGGGTAAGGTTCCAGGACCTGATGGTTTCACCATTGAATTTTGTTCCCATTTTTCTCGTCTTCTTATTCCCAAATTGTATCAATTGTTTCATTTCTTTATTTCTTTAAAAAATTCTGGTGGGTCTTTTCAAGAAGCCTTTTTATGCTTAATACCTAAGGATGGCAAAGATCACACTCTCTGTCTCTGTAAAAAAATGAAACTATTTCTTTAATTAATTTAGACTGTAAGATTTTTGCTAAGATCCTAGCACTTCACTTGGAGAAATTTCTGCCCTTGTTAATTGTCCGTGAACAATGTGGGTTTAATAAGGGCAGGCATCTTTCTGATAATACTAGACTCTTTTCCAATGTCCTTACTAAAGCTAGAACCTATAAAGATTCATTAGCCACCATTTCTTTAAATGCTGAGAAAGCTTTTGACAGGGTGGGATGGCCCTTTATTTTCTCTACTTTATCCTGGTTTGGTCCTCCTTTTATAAATTATGTTTCTTTACTCTATTCCTCTCCAGTCTCCTCTGTGCTCTCAAATGGTCTCCTTTCACCAACCTTCCAGCTACACCGAGGAGTGCGACAAGGTTGCCCTCTTTCCCCACTTCTCTTTATACTTGCCCTTGAACCTTTCTTGATAAAAATTTGCTCAAACTCTCAAATCACTGGCTTTAAATATGGCTCTAACCAATTAAAATTATCTGTTTATGCAGATTATATTTTGCTCTGTTTATCTCATCCGCAATCCTCTCTTCCGGCTTTTTTATCGAAAGTGGCATCTTTTGCATCTGTATCAGGCTATAAGTTAAATGCTGATAAATGTGAAATCCTTCCATTGAATACATTATGTGTTTCTGCAGATTACACTTTATCTGGTTTCAAATGCAACGCTGATAAAATTAAATATCTGGGCTTGTGGTTTAAATCCTCTATTAAATATTCTATTTTAACTAATTTAAAAGAACTTCAGTCCCTTTAAGATCTACCACATCTAAATGGAACCCTTTGTTTTTATCTTGGTGGGGCCGTCTTGATATGATCAAAATGATGTTAGTCCCTTTTATTCTTTTTTATATTTCCAATATCCCCATAAATATTGCTAATTTCCATTTTAAGACTATGGGGCCTATTAGGATGGCGGGCGGACGTGCGGTGCTGGGACCGGCCACCAGTGGTGCGGCGGTCCCACACCGGCAATTAGGATGCCACCGCCACGGTGGCATCTCCCATCCACATCATTGTGGCGGGTGGTGCACACAGCACCACCCTCCACAATCCTGTGGCTGCACCTTGTGCATTTGCATGCACAACATGGCAGGCACTACGCGGTGCCTGCCAAGTTGTGCAAGCAACGGGCCCCCACAGTCATGCACTGCATGCCTTTCCATGATGGCAAAATTCACTAATCTGCCTGTATGCTAATATGGATGGCGGTTTCTTCCAGACACCGCCACCATATCCAGCCCCTTTTCCGCCCGGCCGACTGGTCGACTGGCGGAAAACCGGCGGACAGTCTTTCAGTATGCCGGGGTCCCCCCCGCCATAGTAATATGGAGGGGGGAAATGGGTGGTGGGCGCTGTATAATGGCGGGCGGATCGCCACCGCCATACGGGCGATGGCGATCCGCCCAACATAATAATAGACCCCTAAATACTCCATATATTCCAAATGTTTATGGAATAACAAAGTACCTCACATTTCTTTACATAAACTCAAACGTCACAAATTTTTAGGAGGTGTTAACTTTACAGATTTCCAGATACTCCTATTAGAAGATGATGATAGCCTGTCTCTGCCATTATGGGCTACTGTTGAAAAATCCTTTCTTCATCCTTTCTCCTTTCAAGAAATCATATCTTTTTCCCATCGTCTGCTTCTTTTTCTCTTCCTATTCTTAATAATTCTTGCAAAATTCTTAAACCCTTACTCACTAATACTCTTTCTTCTTCAGACAAATTCCTACAGTCTTCATTATGGTATATTAAAGATATTAAACTAAAGAAAAAAGTCCTATTCTGGAAAGATTGGTATCTTAAAGGACTTCACTGGGTTCATCAACTTCGTCATAGGGATTCCTGGATGTCTTTTGTTTCTGCCCAAACACGTTTTTCTTTTCCTTCTTCATATTCATCTAAATACACCTCCTTACTTTCTTTATTCCAGGCAATTTACCACACTATGACACTTCTAAATCATCCTTCTGCTTCACCCCCACACGTTTTATCATCTTGTCCCTCTCCCCTTCTGCTTCACAACTCTACTAATCTCTAATACCCTTTTCACCTATTAGAGAGAAAACGGAAGTGGAACTACTCTGGGAGACTGACCTTTATTCCTCCTTTCCTGTTTCTACGTGGAATAAGATTTGGACTAAGCTTAGAAAATCTTCACGAGCCGTTACTGCCACTCAACCTTTGTTTTACATTTACAACAGACTTTTCTTTACTCCCATCTCATTCTAAAAAATGAATTCTACTCTTTCCCCCTCCTGTTGTTCCTGTGATGTAACTCCAGCAGACTTACACCATATGTTATTCCTATGTCCACATGTCCAACATTTTTGGAAGCAAGTCTGGATGCAGATGAATCTCATATTTCATACCCAAATCCCTTTCTCTTTTGTTAACATATTTCTAGGTGGTCTTTCTGATGATTGAAATTCACACCCTCACAACTTCCATATCATTGACCTACTTCTTGCAGTTGCTTTTTAACAAATTACCAGAGCATGGGAAGATACTTCCACTCTTTCCTATCATGCTTGGTGGTATGGGCTTTGCTATAACCATAGACTAGACAGAGCATATGTTCATCCTATTTCACTCGCAATAAGAATAGATCTCCTATGGTTACCTATTACTCATTTTCTTGATGTATCTGCACGTTCCTCGCCAACTCATGACCCTCGAATTGAGGAAGTTTCTAAGCCTCCATGAGTAATATCCTATGTAAATGTATATATTTTTCTTTTAATTTTTTCTATCTGCCGTTTCTGTTCAGATTTCTTTTACCCCTTATGTTTTATTGTACAATTTTTGTAACAATTATATAGTATCTATGATATATTGATAATTGACTGCCCTTGCTCTTTCGTCTTCTTTTTCTTTTTTCACTAATATTGCCTTACCGGTTTGCATACTTATTTCTCCTATGTTAAGTGTTTACATTATATTGTACTGCATTTTCTCTTGCATCAATAAATTCTTCTTAAACTTAAAAAAAAAAAGAAGAAGAATCAGAGCTATAATTTCCCCTGAATCTAATGCCCATTTTATATAGTCGAATATTTACAGTACTGCTGATTCTGTGCTATGATGGAGAGAGAAAACCAGATTGGGTGGGGTGTAGCAAACTCCCTTCCTCCAGATATTCAGAGAGCTGGATGTTAACAAGCTTTTCCAGCATTTTTGACAAGGCCCATAACAAGGAGATGGGCCTATATTTGGAGAAAATGCTGAGGTCTAATGAAGGCTTCTTAAGCAGAGGGCCACTTTGGTAATTTTCCAAGCATGAAGCACAACCCCGGAAGATAGAGAGAGATTGAAAACAGAGTTAATCACAGGATTGAAAATGTCAGTAGACAATGTGAAAGGCATATGGGGTTTCCATCTAGAGTATAGACTGGCGGTATATATGAGGACACAAAAAAAAAAAAAAAAAAAAAAGGATTGAAAATGTCCACAACTTCTGCAAGAAATTTCAGAGGGCACACATCAAGAGGAGACCCAGACTTGCATTTTAAAATAACCTCCCTGGACTGTTCCATGGATATAGGCCTAAACTGCGTAAGCCTGTGGCTGATATGACCATTTTGCCTCATAGGCGGGAAGATAACACCCACGGCAGGCAGTACATTCTGGATGTCTAAGATTTTAGTTTCGGAGAATGTTGCCAGCCCATTGCAGAGCTCTTGAGAGGGCACAGTAGCTTGAAGATAAGACTGCAGAAAAGTAAAAGACTTCACGATCTGGAAGATAGAGAGGGAGCTGTGCTCAGCAGAGATGATTTTCTCCATAAAGAACTGTTTAAGAGAAACATGATAAGCTCTAAGCGCAACTTTGTATACAGCCTTTCTATCAGAGTGTAGTCTTTATGCCAAAGTGTTCAAGCTTTTTACAGGCTTCATGTTCTTCAGCCAAGTGTGAAGAGAACTATAATGCAGAGAGTCTGCCCTTTCCCTTCTTCCAATCCTGTAAAGGATCTAGCACGTCTGCCCCCCCAGAAGTCATCCATTGATGGCCTCAACATTAAGATTGACATTACTGGTAAGATGGGGACATTTATTGGCTCGGAGGTCTACCCACTCCGAAGGCCTTACCCTTTGCCATGCCCTACAGGTAGTGCGGTACGATAGCCTATTCTGCTGACTGGAGACAGTATAGGTCCAATTGAAAAAAATATGGTGCTGATCAGACCACTAGGAATGTTTCAGAGAACAAGTAGATAGCAAGCAGTTTGAGAAAATCAGATTGATAGTGTGACCTGCCAAATGCCTAACAAATCACCAATACTACAAACAGTCATAAATGCATAATTTATTGAAGACATTTATAATACTCCCCAAAAAGTGCAGAAATGGGCCTGTCGCAGGGATTCAAATTGTTTCTGCTGCTCTCAACCAGCAGCTGACTCCGTCCATATTTTTAGGTCGAGCTTGATCGACCTGTTATACATCTTTTGAGTGGTTTTGGCAAACCCATTGATTGCCATTAGTTTCTATCTCTGGCATTCAGAAATGCTGCCTTCTTATTGGTGCATTTCTGTGAAAGTCCCTCCTTTGTGTGTTTAGCTCTCTTTCTGTCAATTTCACTCAGAGAGCATTTTGGTTGGTCATCACACAGTACAGCGTGTGATGGCCTCTCTTCCCTCCTCCCATCTGAGCATTGCAGGTTAGGCATTGTTTTTTTTGTAGTAGTAGTTTTTTGTAGTTTTAAATAGCGCAAACCAGACACGAAAGTATTGGAGGACTGCACATGAGCATTAGTTACGTTACACTAGGACACATTCATTATTTGGCAGGCACAGGGAGATTAAGTGATTGGCACGAGACCCCGCCCACTCCTCATGCTCCGAGATTGTTCTTCAAGTTTGCGGGTATGCCTTGCTATTGTTTAAATCAAGGCATAAATGTGTGATAGTACTGCTTACTTTCATTCCATTGCAGTTTTGTCACTATAGTTTTTTAATTTCTGGCACTGCTCGGCACGTTTATGTACCTGTTCTGTTTGTTTTGTCAATTTCCTAGTTAAAGTAGACTGATAAAGTTTAGTTTAATAGTAACCGGAAGTTGCTATGACAGAAGATGGAGCATGCCAGTAGCAGACCGCCCCTGCCTCTTATGTCGCTTGTTTACTTCCCGCTCTGCTCACAGCTGCTGCCTGACCATGAGCGACACCCTGGGCAATACACTGAATTCTTTGCCGGGGCTGCTGGCTGCAGGATGCCGGGCCGGTAAGCTCGCGGGAACCTCCAAGCTGGGCGCCCTGAGCCGCAGCATCACTGCGCTCTGCTCAAGGCAGTTGAGGAGAGGAACGATTAGTGTGTGGCATCCTAAAATTTCCCCAGTCATGGTAGGAGGTGCAGCTCTTCTTCTTGGGCAAAGGTCTGTGTCTCCTTCCCACGCAACTTTGGAGGGGAAAGCTCAGCTCATTAGGATAGATCATTTCATGCTGCTGCTGTTCTGACTGCCGGGAGCAGATCTTGGGTGGAGTTCTATGTAGTTCTTCCTGAACAAATGTCAACAAACAATTGTGTCCCCTCATCTTCATTTTGAGCATCTGGCGACAGGTATGGGGTGGGCATGCACAACATAATGAGGTGGTGTGGATCACACTGTGACATCACACACTGATAGGGAGTACGCTCTCTGCTATCATACAGGGCCCTGAATGCCCTACATTTGTATCACACCCCAAATGCACATCAATACACCCGTCATTATCCCACCGCACAAACTGAGGTTAGCTGCCCCGTGGGTTATTGCATTGGGTGGCACCTTATGCCAGTCCTTATCTTTTGGGTAGCAGCATATTGCATTGTTGGTCTTGTGGTTTGGCATTTCGCTATGCATGTATGGGATTTAACCTCAGTTTTTTAAAGGACACTACTACTAGCCATTATAAATGTGTTTGCTTTCGCCGTTGGCACCCAGTCCGTACTGGGATAAATATAGGGATCGGACTTATAGTAGTCCAACCCATCGACATACTTGTTTTTTTGTAAAATAAATTTAAATACAAATGCATTTGCAATACTTTGATTGGCCTTAATTACATTTTTGGAGGAAATTAATGATGTTATAGGCAGGGATGAAGCAGTATGTGGATGAATATATGCTATTAATGGTGATAGTGGTATACTCGTCAAATGTTTTCACTTTACCTATAGATATGTCCCGCACTAAGAACGTATTAGGGCGATTTCTGAATTTTGAGTGCATTGAACACACTTTTTGAAAACAAGCGTCTCCCTTTGATGGGCATATACACCACATTTCTAAAACAACGTTTGGCTAAGCTTGATCTTGTTTTTTTGGGCCTTTCCATACCCCCATTTACCTTTGATGTCATGTGACCCGTTTATATCAGTATTTTGAACTGGCTGGCCCCCGGGATCAGTTCTGTGTCTCTATGCGGACACGTTCCCATAGTCGTAGCTGTTTATTGCAGCATTCGTCCCTCCGCCTTCCTCCTACATTGCTGCATGCTCATTCTTTGTTTCCTGCTCATGTTTGCAGTGTGTTCATCAGCATGTGCCCCACCCCAGGTATTTTTACGATATTCCAGAGCAGCGCGTATTTCAAAACAGCGCTATGACACTGTCAATGCTGACTGAATCATAACAGTTTTGCATTTAGCTAAAGCATATCTAAAAACACATTTGCCAATAATTTGCATTTTCATGTTGCAGGGTGCTGTATCTTGTAGAGAATCTTGCTTTGTTGACAGTTCAGTTTTTGCAGTTTTATATAACGCAAACTCCAACAAAGAGATTGGAGTGCTTCACTTGAACACCGGGCTACATTACACAAGGTCAATTCCATTTTTTAAAGCAGAGGTATTTTAATTGATTTGCCCAGAATCATGGGATATTGAGCCGATGCCGAGACTTGAACCTGTTTTTCCAGCATTTTATTTCATTTTTTTGCTTACCTCTGTCGCCTTTGCTTCCTGCACCAATCGTTACACAAATATCATATGCTGTACAGCTGGTGTCATGAGAAGCGCCATCTGTGCATTGTGCTTTATGGTGAGCATTTTGCATTCTGAGCCTACTTGGACTGTGAGATTCTGCCAGGCTCTGCTCCTCTTAGATGCTAAACAAAGTGTTTGCAACAGCCCAATGAGCTTAAGTTCTTTTTTTTCATTTACTGACACATTAACATGACGGTGCCTCATTAGGAGATGTCAGTAAACAGAGCAGACTGTACATGCCAGTCCTTCAACCTGGCCTGTGCCATCAAGTACAATAATTATTGAAAGTAGGCAAATGTTCATAGGTAAGTTCCAACACTTTCAGCGTCATTTGACATTACGTCTTTCTATTTGGCTGCATCATCCAGCATGTGTTAGTTGAGGGAGGGAAACATCTATTACAACGCAGGCATTACATCGTAGTGCCTTTATAATGCAGTCAGTACCACGACTGCGACGTTACCATGAGTTCCATTACAACGACTTGCTTTAGGAAATGCGGTGTTAGACTGGTGTTGGATTTTATGTCCAACACCTTCCCTACTGATACACCGACTGGAGTTGGAATAGTAATTTAAACTATTTCAAAGTCCAGCCCTTCGCTAAAGCAAGATGTTGTAATTAAATTTGTGGTAACAACACAGTCGTGGTATTGACTGCGTTGTTAAGCCATGCAGAGTTTTGGAATGCGTTGTAACAGATGCTATTCGTTGAGGGAAGCAAGAGACCCAGGATAATATATTGCATTCCTTAACATTTAGAAGGTCCAAAAGGCGAGACCTATTGGCTATGCCAATGCATTGCAAGGACATTCAAGGTGCACAGACAGAATATCGAGTTTAAAATGCCGACATACACAAATATCAAGTTTTAAATAACGTGATAAAGAAATATCGACAGGAATAATAACGTGGTCAAGAATATCAACTTGTAGGTAAGAAATATAGTTTTTGCAAATATCGAAGTTGTTAATATAGTTTGCAAAAATATAGTTGTTTCAAATATCGATGTTTTAATTAGTGTTATGTATTTTAGTACGTATTCTAAAAGTTTGTGATCTAATAATTTGTTTTGTTTTTTAATATGTGTTACATTTTTGTAGTTATTATTTTATTTTAATTTTGTGTTTTTAAGTTCTGTAGCGGGTTGTGGGCTTATAGGGGAATAGGGTGGAAAGTAATTTAATTATAATAAATTAATGATAATTTTTTATGTATTGATGTTTATTTGATTTACATTTTATAGTGTTAATTGAGGGAATTAATTTATTTTTAATTATTAATTAATTGGCTGCTAATTATTATTAATTAATTAATTGGCAATTATGTTAATTGTGTCATTTTCTTTAGGAGCAGGTTGTGGGTTTATAGGGGAATAGGTTGGGAAGTAATTTAATTATAATAAATGTATTAATGTTTTTTATTTATTAATATTTATTTGATTTATATTTTATAGTGTTAACTGTGGGAGATATTTTACTATTAAATATTTATGATATAGGCTTTTAATTAACATTAATTAATAATATTTATAATTAATTAATAATTGTTTTTCAATTAATGCTAATTAATTAATTAAAATTCAAATATGGCAACTGTGTAATTAATTATTGATGTAAGTTGTTGGGTTTGTAGTGGTAAAGGGTGGGAAGTAAATTATTTTAAATTAATTAATCAATTGTTGTTAATTGATATTAATTTATTCATGTAGAATTAGTTATTGAAACTGTGTAATGATTTTTAGGTTTGGGTTGTGGTGTTTATTGGAGTAGAGGGTGGGAAATAATTTATGTTTAATTATTAATAATTAGTTGATAACTAATATTAATTCATCAATTGATAAATATTTACGGCAAGTGTTTATTGGTATTTTGTGTGTTTGGTTTTATACGGGTAACGTTTGGGGACTGAATTATTTTTTATTTGCTTAAAAAAAACAATTTATAATATTTTTAAATTGATTAATAATGTTAATTATGGAGGTACAGTTTAAAAAAAAAATTAAATGTGTGTTGTGAATTGTGTGGTGTCATAGGGCAGGAAATTCAAAAGTATTACATATATGTAATAAATAATGAGTTTTGTTTATGAAAACTTCTATTAAAAAATAGTTTTTTGCTTTAAAATATTTTTGCATTTTTGAAATAATCTTTCTAGGTATTTGTTAGGTCTTTTTAACATTCTAATCTGTTTCTATCTTTTGTAATATTTAAAACTTTTAGATATGTTTTATTTTTCTGTTTTTTTAAATCTTTTGTGTTGTTGTTGTCAATTTTTACCCCTCCACAATCCAACACTTTCTCTATTGTTGCACAAACTGGAGTGGGAATAGTAATTTTAACTCCTCCACTATCCAACACTTTCCCTACTGTTGCACTCACTGGAGTGGGAATAGTATTTTTTACCCCTTCGCTATCCAACTCATTCCCTATTGTTGCACTCACTGGAGTGGAAAAAGTAATTTTTACCCCTCCACTATCCAACACCTTCCCTACTGTTGCACTCACTGGAGTGGGAATAGTATTTTTTACCTCTCCGCTATCCAACATTTTCCCTACTGTTGCACCCACTGGAGTGAAAACAGTAATTTTTACCCATCCGCTATCCCACACTTTCCCTGCTGTTGCACTCACTGGAGTGGGAATAGTAATTTTTAACCCTCCGCTATCTAACATTTTCCCTACTGTTGCACCCATTGGAGTGGGAAGATAAGGTTTTACCAATCCGCTGTCCAACACTTTCCCTACTGTTGCACTCAGTGGAGTGGCAATAGTAATTTTTACCCCTCCGCTATCCAACATTTTCATTACTATTGTACTTACTGGAGTGGGAATATTAAGTTTTACCCATCCGCTATCCAACACTTTCCCTACTGTTGAACTAACTGGAGTGGGAATAGTAATTTTTACTCCTCTGCTATCCAACACTTTCCCTACTGTTGCACCCACTAGAAGGGAATAGTAATTTTTACCCATCCGCTATCCAACACTTTCCCTACTGTTGCACTCACTGGAGTGGGAATAGTAATTTCTACCCCTCCGCTATTCAACACTTTCCCTACTTTTGCACTCAATGGAGTGCAAAATGTAATTTTAAAGACCATTAAATATTTTAATGTTTGAATTTAGAATATAATGTTTTATTTATTAGATGTTATTAGTGTATGTAAATATAAATATTTATTTATACATTTTTATATAGTTATGACATTTATTAAAATTAATGGTTTATTAATTGTTTTAAAGGAAATATATATATATTACATTTTCTATTTGTTTACATATTTTTTTAATTAAATTAATTTGTTTATATTTGTTAAAATGTATATTAAATATAAATATTTTTTAAAGTTAATTTTAATTTTTAATATATTTAACATTCATTTGTATTTAAAATAAAAAAAACAATATTTTGTACTTCAATATTTTTGTACTTACAATTTTAAATATAGGATGTCAATTTTTTTTGTGTATGGCGATATTTTGGGAATCGATATTCACACATATTGGATTCAAGTTTTCCGTGAATTAAGGAAACTCTTAAACACTCATTTTCACCGACATTTAAAACTTTAATGTTGGGCCACGCGCCTAAAATACCCGCTTAGCGCGCAGGGATTTTCTTGGTGGTACTAGTATTCCCTAGAATGATTATTGCTTGTAGATGGTTGTATGAGGACCCTCCACCTGCCAGAGAGTGGTAGCATCTGTTGATTGACATTTGTGGGATGGCAATGGGCATTATCGCAAATGATTGCAAGAGGAACTGGTAAATTTGGGAGCCCATGGCACATATCATGGGGTTAACGATTGGCAATGAAAACATTAGCCATCTCATTTTGTGGGATGATGATAGTGTGGAGAAATTGAGGTAAAATCTGTGATCACATGTTTTGCTTTATTTAAGTCTCTTGATATATTAATTATAGATCAAAGCAAACATGATGTGCTTACTAATGACAATTATGTGACTGTGGTGATAAAGCTCACTCTGGAAATAAAAATTCAAAAAATGAAATTCAAAAAAGGAAGTGTCACTATAAGGGTAAGATGGAGAAGTAAACAATTAAAATGAAGTTTTAAATTTCAAGCCTGAAAGTTGAGGAGGAACATTTGACAGACTTTTTGAAAAGCGAGTCGGAGGATGCCACTTTTGCTTTGCACTCAAATGTGTGGCTACCATGAACGAAGATTAGCACTCTGGGCCTGATTACAAGTCAAACAGAGTAGTATCCCCAAGTGGGAAACCACTCCACCTGATCATAACTGGAGCAGTGTTCTCACAACCGGTTTCCTAGCGTACAGGAACAACAGAAATGGTTTTGCTGCTGGACATTCAGGTCAGTAAAATCGTTTGGCAATAGCAGTCTTGTCCACCTGTTCGTGCCAAGCTTTTTCTTTGTAAGGGGTTGCATGCTCCCCTCTGTCAAACTATTGTTTCTCTTCTCCTCCCTCCCAGCTACAGCTCGCCATCCCCACCCTGCAGGGAAGCTATTACTATTATTTACCAAAAGATCAAAGGAGATGGTAAATCAGAGCGTTAACCCTTTAGAATAGGGAATACCATAAGGAATTCAAACAATAATGCTGTGTCTGCACAGTAATTCCCCATTTCAAGTTGTCTAACTTGTAATAGGTGGAGTTCCACATGGAGATACTCGCAGTAAAAAAAATTCCCGCCCCCGGGACCGCGCATGAATTTCTGCCTAATTCATAATCCGGACCTGGATGTTGGAATTTGTGAGAAAGAAACTGAAATACTCCATAGAATCAAGTGTGTTGCTGTTCTCAATTCCTGAGAATTTGATCCACACAGTGAAGGGAAATGGGAAGCTGCATCCCCATGATGCTACATTAGAAACATGTGGAGGAAGCCCTGGTGTGTATTTCAGGCAGTGATGAGATAGAGAAAAAAGGGACAGATGTACGACCAATTGCTTTTGCGACTCACAAATTGAGAAAAATTGCGAGTCACAAAAGCAAATGTACAACTCCCAATGGGGTCTCAAAATGCGAGGCTCATGAATATTTACGAGCCACTCGCAATTATTTGCGACTCCATTGGGACTGGCTGAGCCTCCTAGGGATGGTGCCCTGCTGGGCTCAGCAGACCTCCATGTCTGGGACTGCTTTTCAATATAGCAGGTTTTTTTTTTTTAAATGCAGCCTGTTTTCCTTAAAGAAAAACGGGATGCATTTAAAAAAGAAAAAATTAGACGTTTTCGTGTCATTTCTTAAGGACAGGTAGTGGTCCCTGGGACCACCGCCTGCCCTTAAAAAATATTTTTGGAGCCAGTCATAAAGGGTAAGGTGTCCCCTGGAGACTCCTTCCCATTTGCAACTCCATTACCACCCTCCTGGAGAGGGCGGTAATTTGCGAGTGTTTTGACATTCTTACATAGGGGAGAGACTCGCTATTGGAATGGACGCCCTTGGCACGCCCCTTCCTAATAGCGACTTGCAATTCCTAATTAGCGAGTCGCAAATAAATTGCGACTCGCTAATTAGGAATTGTACATGGCCCTGTAACATTTTGCATGCGCAAACGGGTTGCAAACCCATTTGCGCATGCAATTTAGGTTCGTAAATCTGGCCCTAAATCCATAACAGGAAGGATTATCTTAGTCGAGAACAAGGAATCTGTGCTGAATAGATGCCATCATGTAAGTCTTACTTTTTTGAGTTATTTTTTGTCAGGACAGGGACACCAAGTACAACTAGGTAACTACTCTTCCCTTCCAACCTACAAAATTCCGGTTCCAAAACCCACACAAACATTTCTAAACTGCAGCTGTTCCACTATTAATATCTCAATCATAGCCCTGCCAATGTAGAGCATACAGCTCCACCTCTCCTATTCTACTTCCGACACCTATCCACAGATGTTCTAGAGGCAATCTACTCCTGATCTGTAGCACTGATGTTTTTTTCTGGAATCCGTTGAAACCTTTGCAAATGCATTTTAACCCTGACCTGCTGAACCTTATTTTAGTATTGAGACAACAAACACAGGTCTGTCAGTAAATCCTAATGCAGACCTCCATTAACAATGGCTTTTGGAGGATTAGTGTTGGTCACAGACACGTCTAACAGCATATTGCTACAGTGCCCCTTCTAGTACTGGTAGAGGCACTACATCTCTGTCAAAATATCAAAGTTGTGACCTGCAGCACCCTCTGATATTAATAGACTGGTACTCCATTGCTGAATTCTGCAAATGCAGTTCAAGCTTATAGCCCCCGGCTACACAGCCTGGAAAGCTTGCAAGCATCTACATTTTCGGTTGAAGCACTCATATAGACACTATAATAGGATCCCACATAGTTCAGTCAACGTCACTCAGTCCTCTTCAGCAGCACATTCACTGTTCCATGAATGGAAAAACACACACTGTTCTGCCGGGAGCACCGCCTCAACTTCATCTGCATAAGTACAAATCGCTTGTAGAAATACTATGCTTTGGAAATTTCCCTCTATTGCTTGGTTTCACCCCAGATGTTTGCTTTTTGTAGCTGAACCCATTTTTGTCAGCATTCAGACTCTGCAGTTTGCCCCTGCTAAACAGTGGTAAAGTGCGTTTTCGCTCCTTTGTAACCATGGTAAAATTGGTTTTACCTAAATGGCACACTTAATTTATTTATGAGTCCCTAGCATATGGTAGCATATGTACTTGCGGCCTGTAAATTAAATGCTCCAAATGGGCTACAGCACTCATTGTGCCACCCACCAAAGTAGCCCTGAATAACATGTCTCAGGCCTGCCATTGCAAAAATTTTGACCTGGCAAAATACATGTTTTGCCAGGTTTAAACCTCAGTTTTTAACACATACATGACACCCTAAGGTAGGCCTCAGACAGCCCATAAGAGAGGTTGTATTGTTTTTAAAAGGTAGGGCACATGTACTTAAATTGTATATGTCCTGTCAGTGGAAAATCTATAAAGTTGTTTTTCACTCTGTCTCATGGAAAAGCACTGGGTTGAATTTTAACTCTTTACAATGCATAATTTCAGTTTGGGACTAGCAAGAAAAAATATTACAATACTCATTAGAATGGGAATTTAAAATCCAATCTAATGGTCAAGGTGGATTTTAAATTACTAATTTGAAAATGCCACTTTTGGAAAGTTAACATGTTCCTGCCTAAGCCAAGTGTGCCTTTCAGCCAGTGTCCAGGGTCAACTGACTGTTAATGGTTCTTGACTGTGGTGTGATGTATACTCCTTCCAGATAGCTGTCTCCCTGTCGATGGCTGGGGAGTAGCTGTGCTCCTGTCCTGATTGGACTTCAAGGGCTAACTTGAGAACTGGCACCGCCTTTCCTGACTTCAGAAGATGCCTTTCCTGTCGCTGGCAGATGCAGCTCACACTTGGGCGAGCCTACCCATTGTTTCACTAGCAAGGCTGAAGCCAAATCCAGGGTATAGGGAAGAACTGGCCAGAACCTGAAATCAGAACACTTCTGGACTTGTGAAGATTCAGAAGAAAGATTCTCCTGCTGTCTGAAGCCTGAAGGAAGACAGGACCTGCTTACCTTCAACTCAGGATACCAGAAGTGACTCTAAGGGTCAGTTGGCTGACTTCCTGTGTGAACTACAGAGATGCAAGTTCCAGAGGCCTTTCCTGCTTCCCAGACGACCAGACCCAACTCGACCTGACCTGGCCTCCTCCGCTGGCCTCTGGTGGAGTCAATATTGACCCTCAAAGGTCCTAGACTCTTGCCTGGAGTCAGAGTGTACTTCTCCTTGATTAACTGAAGGTTTCACTAGATCTGAAAGAGAGCAACCGAGGACTTCACTGGAACACGTGCGGAGTGACGCAGAGCCCCACAGAGCCGAGAAGCTTCCGACTGTGAGCCTCACCAAATCCAAAGCCAAGTGAAGCAGAGCCCCACAGACCCACACCACACAGCTCCTTGCCAAAATCTTTACCAGATCTGGCGCTGAGCGACGCAGCTCCCCGCAGAGCCACACAGTCCCTGACTGAAAGCTTCACTGGATTCAACACAGAGTCCCGCCGAGTTGCGCCACACAGTTCTCGCATCAAAGTCATAAGGTAAAACTTCCATTGGGCCCAACCTGAATGTATTTTCACTTTATTACTGTTTGAGTGCTGCATGAATACTTTACACATTGCCTCTAAGTTAAGCCTGACTGCTTTTGTGCCAAGCTACCAGACGGTTAAGCAGAGCTTTATTTAGTGAGCTTTCTGGTTCACCCTGACAAGCATTGTGAATATTATTTGAGTTGGGTTCTCATCCCTCTCACCTAATAACCCTACGTCTTACACCATGGCGTTGGTTGAAGAGGCTAACCAGCACTGGGCCTTTGTGGCTAGGGGGGAGATGTGGGGGATATCGAGCAACAGAGGAAACTTAAGGGGTTATTGTACAGGGGGACTTCACGGAAAAGCCCTGCTTTGGGAGACTGGAGAGAGAGTGTTTATTGACCTAAAATTCCAACAGTAACCCCAGTGTGTGGGCTTACATGACCATATGGGACTAAAACCGAGCCCTGCACTACTGGAAGAAGAAGGGAGGTGCATATTACTCAAGGTCGCTTCAATGAAGAATAATTCACACTTTTATTTTTAACTTTGTTCATAACTTCATGCTCTCAATAAACGAGTGAAAGCGTGGTTCTTTATATGTCAATACATGCATCTACTCCTTGCAGGTCACAGACCATCCCTGTTTTCTTTAGGCTGTTTATTTAGACACATTGCCTAGCTGGGCGAGATTTGTGGATATAACCAGAGTGTCTGAAGCAAAACATTCTGTTAGTGTGAAAAATTGCTGTTTCGTGGTATATTTTACAAAACTGCAGTTAGCATGATTACGCTGCTCTGTGCAGTTCCCTCGCAGCAACTCACTTGCTCAAAGCCTTAATCGGCTGAACTGCCAGGTCTCCACGGTATTCAAGGCACCTTTAACTACAAGGGCAAATGGAGGCCTATGTGTGTGATATCAGATAATGAATGAGTCAGTGGCGGTACTTACAGCTGTCTTCGTCCTCTGTGAAAACACTGATCACGTAGCAGGCATACACAAACCCAATCAGCTGCAAGGAAACAAGAGAGAATGAAACATTTGTTATTGGGGGGGCTTCTAGCACGGCCGCACATAAAGTTTAGGGAGCAAGAAACTACAAAAGATGAACGATATACGCCGTAGTGTAATATTTCTTTCACCACTGTGCCTTCTCAGATTACTTTTGCTGCCACAAAAGCTGCAATATTTGCCCTAAATCCATTACCATAACTTCACCAGTAATATTACCCAGAAAAACAACTAGATGAAAAACAAAACCTCAAAGATATTGGTCTTGTTTTATGTTTTACAGTCATATTCTATCTAAACACAAACTGGCAGCGATAATGGACTTAATCAGTCCAGGAGAAGAAAAGCATTGGTCAAATACTGCATTACTTGTGTAAAATGTAAACAATTATGAAAAAGCAACATTACATGTAAACAAAACCAGCCAGGCGAAGCCAGTTGGTCTTGCTTTGCAAATGGTTGGTGTCCACGACTATTGGCTTTGCCAATGCTCAATACTTTAAAACTGCACTGGTGGGGCCAATAGCAACTACTGGACATCTTGAAAGGCCTTTTTATACTTTCAAGACATTCATCACCTTCCATGATACAACTCGGCAGGATGTAAAGTCGCAGCCGGTTTAAAAATAATGGGGCAAATTTACAAGCCCCTTGTGCCTCATTTACGCCGCCGTTGCGTCACTTTTGTGACGCAGCGGCAGCGCACATCCTGCGACATGGTGCGGGGTACTTAAAACGTGACGCATCTGGGAGATGCATCACGTTGTAAAGCCCTGTGCCACATGTGGGCGTTCCTGCACAGGGGGGGGGGGGGCGTTCCGGCGCAGGAACGCCTCCTGAAAGTGTCTGAGTGAAATCTACAAGATTTCACTCAGTCACTTTTCGACCCATGCTGCGTCAACCCTGCGCCTGCCTGAAGTAGGCATAAGGATTGACGCAGCATTAACAAGATAGGGCCCCCCAGAGCATTGCTGGAGCTGTGTCGCGCTTGCGACGCAACTCCAGCAATGCGCCACTTTTACGGCATAGATGCGTCACGCATCTCTGCTGTTTTTGCCCCATGGTGCGCCGTATTCTAAATGCGGCGCATCCATGGTGGCAGAGCTGTGGCGCACAATAACTGGCGCATCCCTGCTGATATGCAGGGATGCGCCAGTTATTGTAAATATGCCCCAATGTTTTCATACTTTCAAGATGGCCTCTATGCCCAACATAAGAAGATCCAACCTTACCCTTCCAATATTGATACACTCAACTGGCCTCACATAGAAACGAGGAGCCTGTTCAAACTGGCTTGTATTGCTTATAAGCCTTTAGACGAGGGTGCTGCTGGTGGCTTACAAATCATATGAAGTGCAGACTCTCTCTGCTTGGGAGCACCGTGCATGAAGAAACTAAAAACCTTTAGCCACGGTTTCCTCGGTAGTGGACCCAGAATCTGGCACCATCGCTATAAGGACTAATCCTTAGTATATCACTTTCAAGACAGAACTGAAACCCCCGCTCCTCCAACTCCACTTTCAAGGAGGAATATGTGGTCAATGGCTTTCAGATACATAAATGCTGAGGAAATCAGAGTTGAATTTGAAAACAAAATTATGCCTACAGTATTATATTACCTTGAGCAGGTGATTCTCTTCCCTATCATTCATACACTCATTGGTTATGTTGCCCATGGCTACTTCACACAAGGACCTCAGTGGCCAGAAAGTATGCTGACTTTCTGAATTGCTGCTACTGTTATCTTCTTATCAGATAGAACCTCACTGCCATCTCTTGTTACATTGCATATCCATCTGACAACTGTAAAACGCTTATTTGCGCTGGGCATTATCTGGCATATGGCATATTGGGTTTCGCTTTCTTCAGCTCAATTGGAGAAGATAGTAATTGAAAATTGTAAATTTGATACTTGTATAGCGCACTACTCACCCGCAAGGGTCTCAAGGCGCTTGTACGAATACCGCTGTGGAACCCATCCTGGCTTTCCCTGTGAGGCGTCCACTCCTGGGCACCCCCAAGGTGGAGGCCAGGCATCCTTAGCGTTGTGGGGGCTGTTGTGGAGATTAAGCAAGCTATTGCCCAGAGTTGCAGAGTGGGACTCCATGATTGGAATAGGCACCGAGGCGAGAATTATCAGGTCCGTGGAATTTTTGAGCCCAAGACCCGCGGAGGCGGGGAATTGAACCCTGGTCCCAGGCTAGATCTCTGCATCAGGGTCTGCCGCTCTAATCATTGAGCCACACCTCTCCATAGTGAATCATTACTATAGACTAAATGCTTGGTTATGTGCTACATGCCACTATATTTCTTTTTTCTAGCAATAGTTTTAACTTGTTTCTTGATTTAATGGGAGTCTCTTCGTGCTGCTTTATCTGGCTAGCTGAAATCATCACAATACTTCTATATTGATCCTTTTTTTTTTTTTTAAATAATCAATTATTTATTCTTTTGTTTAGTTATATGTGTAAATGCTGAAGTGTGTGCAAATTAGCTATATGGCCAATGTGCATGGATCCTGCATGAATCCTACTAATGGCACACAACAAGGAAAAATCCCACAAACAGAATAAGGCCAACAATTCTACTTAAAAATATAGATTAAAGTATTAAATGCAAACAAGCAAGTAAATAGGTCTGCCTATGGCAAACCAGTGTGATGATTACATTTCTTTCAAATTTTTCACTCAAATATATGAAAAAGAAAAAGAAAACAAAACATGCTGACCCCTAATGTTGTGGCCAAACGCTTACAATAAAAAAAAATGAAAAATCATTGTATATAAATTTACTGAAACAGAAACTGTGCCCCCGTGATTCAGGTGTACATAAAAAGTTACATAAATCCTGTTAAGCCTTAGGGTAGTCTTCCCACAACTTTTTTACTTCAGCCTCCATTTTTCTGATTTTGTTTTTGCTGGCCTTAGGACTCTACCATCACTAGCCAATGCTAAAGTGCATGTGCTCACTCTTTTAAATATGCATCCACAAAAAGGGCTGCATACCCCCTGTAGTTAGAGTTAGTCTGGTGTCCTGACAGGGAAAGCAGGATGCCTGGGGACTCCAAAGGGAATCCTCTAGAAGCGTCTCCCTCACTTCAAAGGCACAACTGAGTACACATACTGGACCTCAGACACCACCACTTCTGTACACTTCTTGAACTGTGGATACTTTGTCAGGAAGAATGACTGCTGTCCTGCTACTAGGACTAGAAATGATGGCATGTGCACACCAGTCTTTATAGTGATGAGAAACTGAGGTTAATCAAAATCACCAGAGGGTTGCGTGCAAATTGGTTTTCGCTCATTGATCCATGAGCGTCAAAGCAATAAGTCGTAAGCGTCACTCCATGGGCGGTGTCCCCTCAGTGCACGGCAAAATATCCAATTAAAGGAGTAATCTAATTCAAACCATTAAATCTGGTAGGTTACGTTAATTGAATTTATTCTTCCTCATAAATTCAAAATTAATTGTTGCAAACATAATTTCATGTTGGTTCCAAGAGAAACATGCATTTGCAATTAATAATAGACTTTGATCCTGTGTTTATTGGTCCCAATGCATTTCGGGCTCATGGGTGCCCTTCATCAGGGTTAGATTCAACATCTAAATAAATGAAGCATGAAAAGAGCTGGGTTACAACCTAAAAGTAGAAATGATCTATGTTTCATGTGATTACTGAGAAATCCTTCACCAAACATAGGGCCCATTAGGATGTCGGGCGGTGGCACCACCGCAGTGCTGGCGGTGTGGAAAAAAGCTAGCAGCGGCCCTCACATCTGCCATATTAGTATGGCCAAACATAGGCCATTTCCCGACCGCCGCGACGCGCACCGCCATCAAAGTGCGCCTGCCACTGCGGCGGTGGGAGCTAATGGAGACTCTCCGTCGTGCAGAATGACATCCGCCCGCTCCACAAATTAGGATGACTCAAACAAGCAGACGCAGCGCAGCGGAGACACCACCCAGCCAGAGACGGCAGAAGCTCGACAGCGGAGCGCGAAACCAGAGTCCTGGTCACGACCGCCATGGACCCATCTCTACACGTCTTTCCGGTGCTGTACCTGCTACATCACCAGGAAATCATGGACCGCTGCAGATGCCGCCGCAGGTACGCAACAACACAAACACAACACACAACACACGTGCACACGTGCAGACACAGGGTCCAAATCCACATCAGACACCCTAGGGGGGACAGGGACACATCCACAAGGGCACCCACACATCACCCACCTGCCACAAAGTCACTCCTCTGCATCCTGGACATACAGCTATCGCCACCATGCAGCAATGTTCCGGTCACGTCACCGCAGCGGTGAACACAAGGAAAAACATGCGCACAATGCAGAAGGAAGGGCTAGTGCTAGGCATGTGCAGGGCACAAAGACCACAGGGCCACACCCCCTCCCACCACACACTAGCACACCCCATGAAGGCACATGCCATGTGCCCCTCCTGTGCACCCCATGCACAACAACAAGCCAGGTCAATACACACCCTGCACCACACAACAAACAATCATGGAGACAGACACTGCAGGAGTGGCTGCACAGGAACACACAACACACAGCACAGTAGCTCAGGGCCAGGGAAACACACACACCACCACAACACCACACTCATGGAAATAAAAATGAGGAAAAGCATCAAATGAACACACAAGGAATTACCATCCAAATTGACACACAGCCTGCACAGCCACACATACATACCACAGACTGAAACACACACACACATGCACACCCCAAATGCCAGCAGCAATGGAGCACAACAAATAGGGAAACCAAAGTGGGCTGCACACAAATGGAAGTCCATGGAGACACACAACAAACATGTGTACATCACATCAACACAAGGAACTGAGAACAACACCCTTACACCATCAAAGCACACATGGCTGGCACAGTGAGTGAACTCAAATCACAGACAGCTCAGTGCAACAACACAGGGAGACAGCAAGGCAAACCACGTATAGGAACAAGGATGAAAGGACGGCCCTGAAGTCAAACTGCGAACAGCTACACATTCATACAACTACTTCACAGGAGTACACCAGCAGCACTACAGACAGGGCCCATCTACACACCTCAGGACTGACAAACACCAGTAGGAATCTACACACATGCCCTCCTCACAGCAGCAGCACACAACACCAGTGCCAAACACACTGAAGGCTGGCAATACTTGCCAGTCAATACAAACACAAACAACCACACACACACAGGGATGCCACCACAAATGCCGAAACAAATACAACAGACAAACACATAACCCAAGAGAAACATACACAGAGCCACAACAACAACAGACATGCCCTGTGCAGCTAAACTGGGGAAAGGCAATGGGAGCACAGACACAACAGGAGTGCACAACCTCATCACTCAGGAACAATGCACAGACAACATACCACAACACACACAAGAAGTGCACCATCACAGAACAACACAGCCACAGCAAACAAACAACATATGCACAGGCAGAACAATCACATAGCAAACACAGCAGGCCATCAGGGGATGCACACTAGGCAATCACAAGGCAACATACACACACAGCACTGCATGCACAACAAGCTGTGTGTGCACAGCAAGCATACCAGCCACTCACAGACATCAGTGACAGAACAGCAACCCACACAACACCATACAGCACAGCACAAAGACAACAGCACACCCAGGAAGTGAAGCAATAACACAGCCACCACACATACATCCAACACAACACCCAACTGATGCACAAGTCTGGGACACAAAGGTGGAAACAACTTGACCAGAGGACTGGGCAGCACACACAGTTGAACTGCATAGGAGCAACCATGACTGACAAACAGCACCAGAACATAACACATGACCTATTGGGGAAATGCCCTGAGTGACACATTAATCCTGGCCAAAGAACTACACCACAAAGCACAGTATCACAAATGAAGTCATGGGGAGGCACACACACATATAAACCAAGGGGACAGATAACATCAAAGTGAAGTGTACTGCATGTCAGTAGGGGACATGGCAGGAGTGTACCATACACAAAGAGAGGGAGTGCAGACCCACAATGGGTAGGCAACTGAAGCACAGATAGGGGATGGAATGACAACACACACAACATGCCACACTGGCGGGAAGAAGGCATCATGTGACAGCAATGCATGAGAAAACACAACCACAATGGCAGTGTGGAGCAACAGGTCTGCACAGTCTCCACAAACAGCAATAAGACACATGGATGTGCAACAAAACACAACACTGACTTGCCAGTAATACTATCTGCATACTCAAAAGTGACAAAAACAACAAATAGGAGTCAGACACACCAACACACTGCACATTGCACAACATACAACTCACACATAGGCATATGACCACATCCAGAGGGGTGAACAATAAAACAACAGGCAAACAACTCCTGGGTGACACATGTGTGTAGTTGACAGTGCAGAGGCATGTACACATCAACAATCCCCACAAACTCACCCCCTTAACACTGCACAATACCTGGCCATCCAAGAGCACAAATGGACAGTAAGCCATGGGACTAGGATGACTGGCCATCAGAAGATGACCACACACATACACCACTGGGCACACATAAAGGAAGAACACACATACATGATGACCCTGGCCAGCCTGCCTGCAATACTGTGTGCAGAAACCCACTCTTTGCTGGCAGTGCCCCCCAACCTGACATGTGTACAATATAGCCAACATGAACTAATTAAGTACATGACTACTGCTATCCATTGTAAATTGACACCATTGCCCACACAAGTATCTGGGTCAAGAAGAACTGAAGACCTTTCACCCCTGAAAAAAAGAGAGTACGTGAGCCCAAAAATTGACTGTGATGAAGTGGCACACAGACCATGTGGCACAGTAAACCATTTACACACAGCAAAATAACTTTATTCAGTAAGGACACTGACAAAAGAGACAACAGGAGCAACTGTCTTTATTCACATATTGCACAGATAGGTACCATGAGAAGAGAAGAGCAAGGCACAAGATGCAGAGCATGTACATGAGAAGCTGCACAGGCAGAGGGCACACAGCAGTGAACGACAAGGCCAATGGCCAGGACAAAGTGCAGAGTGAGTCCATGAGAAGCTGCACAGGCAGGGGGCACACATCAGTGAACGACAAGGCCAGTGGGCAGGACAAATTGCAGAGTGAGTCCATGAGAGGCTGCATAGGCAGGGGGCACACAGCTGTGCACGACAAGGCCAGTGGGCAGGACAAAGTGCAGAGTGAGTCCATGAGAAGCTGCACAGGCAGGGGGCACACAGCAGTGAACGACAAGGCCAGTGGGCAGGACAAAGTGGAGAGTGAGTCCATGAGAACTGCACAGGCAAGGGCAAAACAGCAAGGCCAGTGGCCAGTTCAGAGTGCAGAGTATGTCCATGAGAAGCTGCACAGGGAATAATTGAACACAGCAAAGAGCAACAAGGCCAGTGGCCAGTTCAGGGTGCAGAGTATGTCCATGATAAGCTGCACAGGGAATAGTTGAACACAGCAAAGAGCAACAAGGCCAGTGGCTAGTTGAGGGTGCAGAGTATGTCCATGAGAAGCTGCACAGGGAATAGTTGAACACAGCAAAGAGTAACAAGGGCAGTGGCCAAAACGAAGTGCAGAGTATGTCCATGAGAAGCTGCACAGGGAATGTGTGCGACTGTACCTTTCCATAGTCAGCAACACAGTCAGGGGGCAACAATGTGCAGTACAGGCCCACCTTTGTGAGAGAAAGGTGTGTGAGGGTGACTACCACTCAGACTTGGCTGTCGGGCATACTGGGAGCTGGCTGTGTCTCGGGGATTGTCTGGGCACTTGACTGGGGAGAGAGCGGAACAGCTGAGGTAGAGCTATCAGTGGCTTGGCAAGCTGGAGGGCTGCTTGGACCAGGTGGTGTAGTGGCACATGGAGGTGGAGTCATGCAGACGGGAGACACGGTGTGGCTGGGAGATTGTGCAGGGTTGCCCTTCCACTTCTTGGGGAACCTAAATGGCTTGACTGACTGTGGATCAATGGGAAGTGGGGTGGGCACAACAGGCACACTCACCACCACAGCTGCAGCAGGTGCAGGTGCTGGCAGCCCCTCTGGTGATGTGCTGGACCCAGCGGATCGCTTTGCCTGGCTTTGCCTCTGCCCCCCGTCCCCTGTTTACTAGGTGTTACACCTACAGTGCTCTCCGGCCCCTGCTTCACTGGGCTTGGAATGGGAGTCAAGGTGGTTGGTGATTCTGCCTTGGAGCCCTTCCTAGGTGTACCCTTGGCATGCACCACCTCCATGGTGGGCACAGACACTGTATGCTTCTCTTTGCACGATACTTTAGGGGCAGGAGAGTCCTTGGATGGGGATGCCACTGAGGCATGGGTGCCTGAGGTCTGCTGCTTTGCTTTTTGTCCACCGGTGTCAACTGACGGGCTTTTCTCCCTGCGCTCTGGGGTGGCTTTGGTCTTCTGTGGGGATGGTGTCTGCGCCCGGGACCGCTTGGGTTGCTGCTGCTGTCTGCTTCATGTGCTGTATCATGACTTTGACGTATGTGGATTGTGGTCACTATCGTCAGACGTGGCCACTGCCAGAGGGGTGGACAAAGGGACCGGAGCTGGACTGTGAGTATGTGCTTGTTGCAGGGCAGACGTCACTGTTGATGACAAAGCCTAGACTGTCCGGTGCAGCCCACCCACATCTGAATGTATGCCCCCCATGAAAGCAACCACCTGGGCCAATTTCTTGTCGTGGTCAATGAAGGCATTGAGGAGAGCTGTCTGGCCTACACACAGGTGTTGCAAAATGTTCACAGACTCAGCACTGGTGGCAGCAGGGGGAACAGGGGCAGGGGCAGCGGTGCCAGGGGTGAAGGACACACTTCCTCTCTTACTGAGGCGGACACGGGCAGCACCAGAGGAAGTGGCTGGGAGGGTGGGCACTGGTCGCTGTGTGGTGGAAGTCGATGCAGAGTCCCCGTTCCCTGTGCCCTCCAACATGGATGCATCACCGCTGGCATCGGATGATGTGGTGCTTTGCGTTTCAGGCTGGGATTCCTCCAGAAGACTCCTGTCCCCCTCTGAGGCACTGGTGATGTCTGTGTCAGTGGGCTCCTAGGCAGCTGTTGTGCTAGTTTCACCCCCACTGGTGTCCGTCTCCTGTCCCTCCGTGACCACAGGTGATGCTGCATGAGAGAAAGAGATGAAGGGTCAGGTCAGTGGCAGCAACAGAACAAACATATGCAGGCAATGCATCACAAAAGATGACCAAATCTACATGTTGCACACCACCCTGTGCAATCACATTGTGCCAACTCACTATATTGACTCAAGCAGTGCGTGGAAACTGGAAACTCAGGCATGAGTGAGCCATGTGATGACCACACACAGCACAACACCCTGCTTGTGGCTCTGTTCAAACAGACACACAACTATCTCTGAGCACACCTAGGAACATGATGGGGGCACATTACTTGTTGCCAATGACAGATCTGTATGGAACAGGAGGGGACAACACAGACCCAGACTACAACATGACAGTCCACAATGGACATTAGCCCATGCCACCCACCATGTCGTACCTTGGGGACAATAGAATGGTGCACATTGCTGTCAGATGTGTAAGCCCCCCAATCTGGGTGCATGCAATGGATGCATTGATGAACGCACAGTCAGATCAGGCACACTGACCAAGACTACCCCAATGCAGAAGAAACCTGAAGAGCACAACTCAGAATGTAATGTGAAGGCACAGCATCCAAATCACCTTTGTAAGTACAGGTAGGGCAAATGCATGCCACCGGCACCCAGGCCAGAAGCCACTTACATGCCACAGCATCACACTACCAACATCACATAGGCCAGCGCTGGCACAGGCTCTGTACACATGCAGCCACTCCCAGTCAAAGACAGACTCCCCAAATGCTTACCCCTGGCTTGCTGCTGATGCTCCTTCAAACGTGCATCCAGCTCAGGCTGTGTCACCACCAAGATGCGCCCCATTAGTGGTGTCATGCTGCGCCGTACCAAACGCCCAGTGCGAGGAAGCAGCTCCAAGGTCATCTCCACCACATTCTTTGCCAGCCGGCTGATGTCGTCCCATCTCTTGTGGCACTGGTTGCGCCATCGGTTTGAGACCCCACAACTTCGCTGCAATGGCCCTCCATATGGCCTTACCCTGGTGTACCTTGAGCTGCAGGCATGGGAGACAAGAGGGGGAAATGATCAGTGACACAGTGTCATGTACCAACATCTATCAGTATAGCAGCAAGATACAAAATCATCACATATCCAACGATATGTCAATCAGAGACTATAGTTCAGCTCACATGGGACACCTGCATGGGAAAAGCTCATGTTAAAGCATGCATGTGTGAGGGGGAACACAGTCCCTGCACATCTCACGCACATGCAGGATGCCAGCACTGAAACACCCATGTAGCCTGCCCACATCTCCAGTCCATTGTTGGCTTGAGCATCACATACATCACATGTCAACCTGTGTTTGGGGGTGGACGCACTGTGTCCAAGACTGCGCAGCCATCAATGTCCCTGTCCTGTGAATAGATGAATGTGTCATGGTGGTCACATTGAGGGACATGATCTCACAAATACAAAATGCCATTCACAAGGGCAGTTGTGTGCAAAATACAGTGCTGAGATGGCCCATAGCTGGAGTGCAATGTGAAAAGACTGATGTCATACTCTGTAAGTTAAGTGAGGTGTCCTTGTCTTTGTAGGCGGGGACTGTTCAGGCCAGCTGGGCTCACACTGAGATGGACTACAGGGGCACACACAGCCATCCAGCCAAGCAATCACTGTCCTGACTACAGCATGAACAACCTTCTGTATCACTGTATGGCTGACAACACAACACAGGTCACACATACATACGTGTGCAGGGAGGGAAAGCTGTGGCATTGGGTACACACACCCTCCCACTGGAGACAGCATGTCAGGCAGTGCATGACACTACCCCACACTCCCAGGCACATACTGCATCATTCCAACTACATGTGTGGCCCCTCTGCACTACCCCACCACTGTCGAAGACTTACCACGACATTTGGGGCACCATATAGCCTTGGGTACTGTGTGAGCACCTCGTCCACCAGGACCTCCAGCTCCTCGCTCGTGAAGGGACTGGCACGGATCTTCTCTGTCCTTGCGATCACTGTGGACATGAGACAACAGCGGTGGAATTGGGTGGTGAGGGGTCTCAGGCAGCAGTCCCTGGAGGCAGCAGCAGGTGAGGGGTCTCAGGTAGCAGTCCCTGGAGGCAGCAGCAGGTGAGGGGTCTCTGGCAGCTGACCCTGGAGGCAGCAGCAGGTGAGGGGTCTCTGGCAGCAGTCCCTGGAGGCAGCAGCAGCTGAGGGGTCTCTGGCAGCAGTCCCTGGAGGCAGCAGCAGGTGAGGGGTCTCAGGCAGCAGTCCCTGGAGGCAGCAGCAGGTGAGGGGTCTCAGGCAGCAGGCTCTGGGAGCAGTGGAAATGTGAGGCTCACTCTCACACATATATAGCCCCCTGTGGTTGTTTCAAAGGTGCCAAGCTGCAGCAATTGGTGGTCCAGGTCTGCCAATGTCCACCTCCGCGGTGGCAGAGCACGCCTACCGCGATCTTCAAAATTGCATCATGCCACCGCTACCGAGCTTCGCATTGGCTCTTGGGCAAGCTCCATGGCGGTGACACACCGCAGGGGCCCAGTGTGCGCTACCGCGAATTTAGCGGCGGAGCATGCCAGCTGCCATTTCCAGATGTCTCCATGCCTATGACTACTGCGCTTGTGTAAATGGGGCTGCTGGTGAAACACCGGTGGGGCCAGAAGGTAGCTACTGCGATTTGGGTGCCATACATTGACACGAGGCTCTGCCATTCAGGCGGCGGAGCATGCCAACCGCCATTTCCACATGTCTCCATGCCTATCAGTACTGCACTTGTGTGAATGGGGATGCTGGTGACACACCGCTGGGGCCAGGTGGTAGCCACCGCGATTTGGGTGCCATGCATTGACACGAGGCACCGCGATTTGGGTGGAGGAGCATGCCCACCGCCATATGGGCATGTATCCATGCCTATGACTACCGCACTTAGGTCAGGCGGTAGCTACTGCGATATGGGTGCAATGCATTGACACGAGGCTCCACCATTCATGCGGCGGAGCATGCCAAACGCCATTTCCACATGTCTTCATGCCTATTAGTACCGCACTTGTGTGAATGGGGGTGCTGGTGACACACTGCTGGGGCCAGGCGGTAGCTGCCACAATTTGGTTGCCATACATTGACACGAGGCTAAGCCATTCAGGCAGCGGAACATGCCAACCGCCATTTCCACATGTCTCCATGCCTATCAGTACTGCACTTGTGTGAATGGGGGTGCTGGTGACACACCGCTGGGGCCAGGCGGTAGCTACCGCAATTTGGGTGCCATGCATTGACATGAGGCACCGGGATTTGGGTGGCAGAGCATGCCTACTGCCATATGGGCATGTCTCCATGCCTATGACTACCGCACTTGTGTGAATGTGGGTGCTGATGACACACCGCCGGGGCCAGGCGGTAGCTTCTGCGATTTGGGTGCCATACAATCGCAATGCCCATCTGTCAAGCATCAACAGGGTACAGTGCCAAGATGGTCAATGGAACATCATCGTGCACACGAGGCCAATGTTCCATTTACTCCACTGATGGCTACACATGCCATGTTTGTGTGTGTGTTTCATAGATTGGCCTGTACCCACTCACATGTCACTTATGGATTTGATGTTGGTGTAGGCAGGACAGTGTTGTTCTGGACTCTTCAATGTGTACACATGTCAATGTGTTGAGGTGCAGTGACAATCACAGTGATGCTCGTCTCAATGAATGATGAACTATGTTGCATTGCCTCTCATGTCTGCTCATGCACACATTCGTCATTCCAGCGCAGACTGTGGTCATTGTGTGGTGGATGTGTGCCAGGTTGTAATGATGCATTGAGGTGTGACAGGTACAGCAGCTTGGTATGTGACAGTGGGTTTGATTAGTTACACATATGCTGGATGCTATACTCCCAGGTGTGCCCATTTGAAATGTGGCCGTATCCCTATGTGCATTCACATTGACCAAGGTGGTGTTTGAGGTACTTGTCTTGTGTAAGTTGACAGGTGTGGCCTTTGTGTACATGAAGGTGTCCCTACATGTGAGCTGGTCTGTTAGGCAAGATTGATGTCAGTCGTTGTCGTTGTGTCATCCAGAACCTGATGTGCTGTGCACATCCCATGATGTATTGCATTGACATGTGTTCACTATCATATCCAATTGGAGGAGGCCAAATTTGATTCGTCACTTGACGGTGCTGGAGGACATGGAGGATGTTGCGATCATACGGAAATGCCGCATGGACAGAGCCACCCTGAAAACCCTTTGTGATCTATTGGAGCCCCACCTGCAACCTCACAGGACATAACAGCTTTCACCCCTACTTATATAGTGATGGCGGCCCTGCATTTTTTTGCCACTGGATCATTCCAAGAGACAGTGGCCTGCACTGGTGGGATGTCACAACCGATGTTCAGCATGGTGCTGCATGATGTACTGTCCGCCATGATGCTATACAAGGACAGATACATCCATTTCCCCAGGGGTGCTGAATTGCCAGCTGTGAAGGGAGACTTCTATCCCCTTGGACACATACCCAATGTTGTTGGTGCCATTGATTACACCCATGTCGGGCTTGTGCCACCACAGGCAAGTGAGCACATTTACCGCAATCGCAAGCTTTACCACTCCATCAATGTGCAGGTGGTGTGCCTGGCAGATATGACCATCTCCCACGTGTGTGCCAAATTCCCAGGCTCGGCCCATGACCCCTACATCCTGCGGTACAGCATTGTGCCCCAGCTGATGGCTAATCTGCTTTCCAAGCATGCATGGATTGTGGGTGAGTACGCCTAGTCGTGTGGCGTGCTGGGTGTGTGACCTGCTGTCCTCAGCCTCTGCGACATTGCAATGTCTATTTGTGTTTGTCATACCTAGGTGACTCTGCATATCCCAACCGTCCCTGGTTGCTGAGCCCACTGCAGACTCCAAGGACCCCGGCTGAAGTCCGCTACAATGAGGCCCATGGGAGGACACGTTGTGTGGCGGAGCGTACTTTTGGTCTGTTCAAGTCACGTTTCCTCTGCCTGGACAAAACCGGAGGTGCACTGGCATACTCGCCCGGGAAGGTGTGTCAGATTGTAGTGGCATGCTGCATGCTCCACAACCTAGCCATTCACAAGGAGATTCCCCTGCTCCTGGATGATGGTGAGAACCCAAGGCCCCAGCCTGCAAACCAAGCCATGTCCAGTAATATGGACAGTGGAGAGGAGGAAGGTGTTGACCTGCGTGAACAGCTCATCACCCGCTACTTCACTTGAAGGTGGGTGTCAATGTGCCACATACCCATTGTCTGCTGATATTGCTGTTGTTGTGAAGGGGCATGTGAGAATTGTAGCGGCAGCCAGTTGTAGACTCAGTGGTGGTTGGCAGTGTTTCTGGGACAGGTCATTTGGGAACATCTACAGAACGTGTATGTTGACACTTGTTGCCCATTGTGACATGTGCATGTTGGGTTATCCTGATGGTAGGGGTTGTGTGATGTCTGTGATGCCACACCCAGACCAGTGATAGTAGTTCTGTTGTGTTTCCCTAGGTGCCTTCAACTTCTCCTTGCCTACATGCTCCTGGTACATTGTGATCATGTTGAAGACTGTACATCCTGCAATAAAGACGGAGCAGACATGACAAGTGTGTAAGGATATTTTATTTGCCATGGTGACATGCGAGGGGGGGTGTACATTTCCATTGGGGGGGGGGTGGAGCAGTGAGTTGACAGTTGTGGTAGATGAGATAATCGAGTAGTCACCACATTGATGTGGTGACCCAGTCCAACAGACAGATGCCATTCACAAGGCAGTGTGGGGAAGGACAGTCCAAAAAGTCAATGCAGTGGTGGAGAGGGTTGCCACCATGGCTGGCTCCGTGACTGGCGTCTGGCAGGTGCTTTGCCTGGCTGGCTCCGTGACTGGCGTCTGGCAGGGTCTTCTTGGGATGGCCCCTTCGTCGTTTGGCAGGGGGGCCCTGCTGCAGGCCCAGTGGGGTCTGAGGACTCACCCCTCTCTGTGGGCGCAGGGGAGGATGGTGAACTGTCATCGTGCGGCCCACCAGAGGGGGGTGGAGGTGTTGTCTGTGGCGCATGCCTGACTCTCAGTACCGCCACTTGCTGGCCCAAGAGGACCACGATTTGTCCGTTGAGGGTGTTGATGGACCTCATCAGCAGGATGAGCTTGTGCAACAGTTCGTCCGACCGGCCTGTTCGTCCCTGGACCTGTTCGTATGCGCCCAGGACTCTGGTGATGTGTTCCAGGGATTGGGTCCTAGCCTCCTGGTGTCCGTGGGTGACCCTGCCCCTCCTGCCCTGCTGCCACGGACCTGTTGCCTCACCACTGTGGGCACCCATATCCTCTCCCTGCCCTCCTCTATCGGTGGTGTGTGCTGGTCATCCTCTGGGACAGGGAGGGTGTTGCAGGCAGCACTGGAGGTGGTGGTGGTGTTGGCGGTGGCCGCACAGGTCGTGACAGCAGGGGTCTGCTGTGAAGTTGTTGTTGGCGCAGATGTGGTGGGTGGGACGATGGGGTCCTGGGACCTGTTGCTCTCTGGCACACCAGATGGGCCGGCATTGAGCTCATCGTCCATGGAATCCTTGGAGTCAACATCCGAGAGTCCATGTACCGGGGGGGGAGGGAGGAGACTGGCTCTGCAGGTTGCTGGTGTTGTCCTCTGCAGTGAGTTCTTGGTCACCTGTGGGTCAAATGGGAAATGATCATTGTAGAGCACCCGGCAAGCTTTGTGTTAGCTGTGTGTCATTCACTTTTTTTACACTGCACAATTGACAGATCATCACATTGTTTCCTATGTGCACTGCTGTGCTTCCTGACATGATGCAGTGGTCCAGGCATTACTTGTCCATGGTGTGAGGTGTCAAGGCAGACCATGCGACCTGTGCACAATTAAGGATTGCAGGGACGTGTTGCCATCTAGGGTCTGGCACAACATGTGTTTAATTGAGAACTCATTGTTTATTTGTCTGACCTGGCAGACGTCACATCTGGCCATGAACTGGCCATTGTCATCTCCTGTATACCTTTGTCCTGTCAAGTGCATATCTTGATTCGTACCACCACACATGCTTTCATATTTTTCGAATGGTCCTTGTTGCACTTGCCCCATGGCAATGCACATGTAACTAGGTGCTGTGCATGATTGTGCCCTGACTTTCTTCTACTTGTGCATTGGTGTGTCACACTTGGTAGCTGTGACAGTTTCCTTAGCTTACCTGTGTGCACACTGTGCTTGGCAATGGGGTAGGTAGGCCTCTTTGTGCAATGAGAGGGCTGGTGTTGTCATATGGCACCATTTAATTTGTGACAAATGGGTGGGTGCACATACTGGCTACTTACCTGTAATGTGCCCACATTTAGGTTTGTTATGTCACACGTGTGTGTGCGTGGTGGCGGCTTACAACCTGCTCAGTGGGGTCACGGTCCAGAATCATATGCCTACCTACCTGTAAGTTTGTTTTGTGTACTGCAATGGCTTCCGAATGCTTCTGGGTGAGGGAGTGCTCCATCCTGCTCTGGTGTGGGACAGAGGGAATGTTGGGAGTAGTAGTGCAGGCCTCCCACACCCAGACACCCTTACTGTGAAGATGGCTACCTACCTGTTAGTTTGATAAAGGTGATGTAATGGCTTCCAACTGCTTCTGGGTGGGGGGGCTCCATCCTGCTGAGGGGGCTGGCAGGGTGCATGATGGGAGTAGTGGTACAGACCTTCCACCCACAAACACCCTCGCTGTGAAAATGGCTATCTACCTGTTAGTTTTATGACGGTGATGTAATGGCTTCCAACTGCTTCTGGGTGAGGGGGAGGGCTCAATCCTGCTGAGGGGGGCAGGGTACATGGTGGGGGTAGTGGTACAGACCTCCCACCCACAAACACCCTCCCAGGGAAGATGGCTACCTACCTGTAAGTTTGTTTGGTGTACTGTGCTGTCTTCCAACTGCTTCTGGGTGGGGGAGTGCTCCATCCTGCTCAGGTGTGAGACAGAGGGAATGTTGGGAGTAGTAGTGCAGGCCTCCCACACCAGACAACCCCCCAGGGAAGATGGCTACCTACCTGTAAGTTTGATGTGGGTTGTGTAATGGCTGGCACATGCTTCTGGGTGGGGTGGGGGAAGGGATCCATCTTGCTAGGCTGTGGGACAGGGGGGTATGTTGGGAGTAATAGTGCAGGCCTCCCACCCCCAGACACCGTCCCAGGGAAGATGGCTACCTACCTGTAAGTTTGTTTGGTAGACTGTGCTGGCTTCCAACTGCTTCTGGGTGGGGGACTGCTCCATCCTGCTCAGGAGTGGGACAGAGGGAATGTTGGGAGTTGTAGTGCAGGCCTCCCACACCCAGACACCCTCCCAGGGAAGATGGCTACCTACCTGTAAGTTTGATGAGGGTTGTGTAATGGCTGACACATGCTTCTGGGTGGGGTGGGGGAGGGATCCATCTTGCTAGGCTGTGGGACAGGAGGCATGGTGGGAGTAGTAGTGCAGGCCTCCCACCCCCAGACACCGTCCCAGGGTAGATGGCTACCTACCTGTAAGTTTGTTTGGTGTACTGTGCTGGCTTCCAACTGATTATGGGTGTGGGAGTGCTCCATCTTGCTCAGGTGTGGAACATAGGGAATGTTGGGAGGAGTAGTGCAGGCCTCCCACACCCAGACACACTCCCAGGGAAGATGGCTACCTACCTGTAAGTTTGATGAGGGTTGTGTAATGGCTGACACATGCTTCTGGGTGGGGTGGGAGAGGGATCCATCTTGCTAGGCTGTGGGACAGGGGGCATGGTGGGAGTAGTAGTGCAGGCCTCCCACCCCCAGACACCCTCACAGGGAAGATGGCTACCTACCTGTAAGTTTGTTTGGTGTACTGTGCTGGCTTCCAACTGCTTCTGGGTGGGGGAGTGCTCCATCCTGCTCAGGTGTGGGACAGAGGGATTGTTGGGAGTTGTAGTGCAGGCCTCCCACACCCAGACACACTCCCAGGGAAGATGGCTTCCTACCTGTAAGTTTGATGAGGGTTGTGTAATGGCTGACACATGCTTCTGGGCGGGTGGGGGAGGGACCCATCTTGCTAGGCTGTGGGACAGGGGGCATGGTGGGAGTAGTAGTGCAGGCCTCCCACCCCCAGACACCCTCACAGGGAAGATGGCTACCTACCTGTAAGTTTGTTTGGTGTACTGTGCTGGCTTCCAACTGCTTCTGGGTGGGGGAGTGCTCCATCCTGCTCATGTGTGGGACAGAGGGAAGGTTGGGAGTAGTAGTACAGGCCTCCCATACCCAGACACCCTCACTGTGAAGATGGCTACCTACCTGTAAGTTTGATGAGGGTAATGTAATGGCTGACACATGCTTCTGGGTGAGGTGGTGGAGGGCTCAATCTTGCTGATGCTGTGGGACAAGGGGCACTGGTGGGAGTTGTAGTGCTGTCTGCCTGTACACATGCCCCCATGGTAATGTTGGTAGCTACGTTTGGGGTGAATGGGAGTGGGTGAATGTTGGATCTGTGAGGCATGTTTTTTTGAGTGTGTGGTGCAGATGGATGGAATTAGTCCTAGGTGGTGTAGCTTTGTGGTTGTGCAAGAAAGTACATAGCAGAGTGGTGGTAGTCATTTGTTGGTACTTACCAGCCTCCACTCCCCCGGCTACTCCTGTGAGACTCTCTGGATGCAGTATGGCAAGCACCTTCTCCTCCCATGGTGCGAATGGTTTTTGTGGAATGGGAGGGCCACCGCCAGTCCTCTGAGCCAGCTCACGGTTCTTGCTCCTCCTCTCCTTGACCACCTTCTTCAGATCATGCCACCGCGTTCATGATCTCCTTTTTTGATCTTGGGTTGGTCCCTACTGCATTGACCCTTTGGACTATCCCTGCCCACATTTGTGTCCTTGTGGCTAATGGTGTCTGTTGGACCAGGCTACCAAAATGCTGTGGTTCCACTCTGACTATCTCATCTACCATGACTGTCAACTCACTCTCTGTGAATTTGGGCATTTTCTGTGTGGCCATGGTGTGTGGTGTGCAAAGTGGTTGTGGATGCAGGAGTGTGAGTGGTGGTTGTGGTTGCGATGTGTATGGTGTGTGTTGTTCAGGGGGTTAGTTGTGCAAGTGTGGAGGTGGTGGTGGTGCTGTGTATGGTGTGGCTAGTGATGTTGTGTTCTTTGCCTCTCCTGTCAGCTGGGGTATGTGTCTCTTCTCTCATGGAGTACTGCAAAGGATTGTGGTCAGGGAAGGGGCTGGTTTTATACTCAGCTATGTGGGTGTGTCCAATTGGGGTGTTGCTGTCAGGTGTGTTGTCCTGGGATTTGTATGTTTCTTTTTGCCATGTGGTTGTGTCATTAGGGTGTGTTTTGTGTATTTGGGGGCCATGGCTAGTTTTCTGTGTGCACTTTTTGGCCTTCTTGTGGGTTATTTGGTTTGTCCGCCATATTTTTTATGGATCGTCCACTGTGGTGGCTGTGCTTCAGCTCTTCCGCTGGCTCTCCCATTCATCCCATTGTGCGACCGCGGCGGTCGGAGACAGCGGTACGTACCGCGGGACCGTCAGGGATATCCTAATTTCCTGTGCGTTGTCTCTGCTATACTTGCGGCGGGTTGGTGTTTTTCTGCCGCAAATCCGACTGCCGCGGATGGATTTTGGCCATCTCTGCCCGCTACTTGCGGTTTTTCTTGGCCTCGTTCCACCGCGGTCAGTGTTTTTGGGCGGTTGATCCTAATTTGGCCGCCAGTTTTCCCACGGTGCTGGCAGGCGGTTGTTTTCTGCTTCCATGGCGGTCGGGGTGCTTTTCCGCCCGCCATCCTAATAGACTCCATAGTTTGATCCAATAGATCTCTCTCTGTAGGAGTGATTTAGTAATGTTCATACCCTCAAGGGGCATTATTGATTCCAGAACCAAGAAGCGCAATTGGCTGACGTTGTGACTGCATGACTGGAAGTGCAAAGCTACACACGATTTTTGGTTAAGCGTACGTATGTTGCTCTTGTGTGCGTTCATCCTCACTTTGATCTTGCGTTCAGTTTTGCCTATGTAGACACAGGCATTTCAGCATGTAGATGTACTTTTTGGTTTGGTTATGATTTATTACCTTCATGAAGAGTGCGGAGCAAGCATTATCTTCAGTTTGAGTTGCAGTTTTTGTCATGACACTCGCTTCTGGGTTTGAAAAAGGCACATTTGGTGAAGGATTTTTCAGTAATCGTATGAAACATAGATAATTTCTACTTTTAGGTTGTAACCCAGCTCTTTTCACACTTCATTTATTTAGATGTTGAATCGTCCCCTAATGAAGGGCCCCCATGAGCCCAAAATGCATTGGGACCAATAAACACAGAATCGACGTCTGGTATTAATTGGAAATACATGTTTCTCTTGGAGCCAACATGAAATTATTTTCGCAACAATGAATTTATGAAGAAGAATACATTCAATAAACATAACCTTTCATATTTAATGGTTTGAATTGGATTACTCCTTTTATTGGATATATTGCTACCACCAGGACTACCACTCTGCTGGACTACTGCTCTGACGGAATTATTGCCCTGTTGCCCCGCTGTGCTTACCTGCTGCCCTCTTGCCTGGGTGAGGAGGACTGTATCTGCACCTCTCCAACCCGGAACCCAGAATGACTCCAAGTGCTAGTCGACTGGCCTCCTGATCTGAAGCCTCAGGGACATAACAGGCTTCCAATAACCTTGCATCTGCACCTAGACTCTGCCATCTGCCAGTCTACCCTGCCAAGTGGTGTTACCTCAGGCCTGGACCCTTCGAAATGGGCTTAAGGTTCTCTGCATGCCTCTCTGGATCCAGCGGACCTGATGCATCTCCTCTGCAGTGCAAATTTGAGCAGAACCAACACATTGCCGTTGCTGCATGGATTGGACCCATTCCAAAGATCCAAATTGCATCACAGATCTTTGGAACCGTTGCATCGCCCCGACTGCGTGATGCATCCTTGGCGCAGGCCCTGGCATTCCTTGTCGACGGCAGCCTTGAAGACGACGACAAACTCACAATGCAGCCTCATTGCTCTTCGGCGCATCACACCAACAACACACCGCATCCTCGAAACAGGACTTCGCATCACAAACCCCGTTGATGGGATTCTCGACGATGATGCAGGTACTTGCATTGCAGCCTCGCCGCATCTCGGAACTGCGGCGTCGCATCAGTTGCATGATGGATCTTTGGAGTGGATCCATGCAGCGCTCCACAAACCAGGATTTAAGGTACAATGTTTAGCAGGCCTAACTGGGTCCCTGTCGCTGGACCGTTCTCCATCACGATCAGCCTGAACTAGTGACTTTGTTCCGGTCTGGTGCAACCAGATATATTCAAAGTTTGCGCTTTCTGCTTTTTAATGCTATTTACCCCAAACTTCTTAAAATGTAATATCTTCGGTATTACTGATTGCATTTTTGTCAATTTGGTCTTGTTTTATTTATTAAATTCAGCTCTATATTTCTAACCTGTGGTGGGATCTTTTTGAGTGGTGTTTTCACTGTTTTACTGTTTGAAGTGTTGCACAAATACTTAATGTATTGCCTCTAAGTTAAGCCTTACTGCTCTTTGCCAGGGTGTGGAAAACAGGTTAATTTGGGGTTTACTTGTGCCTTACACTGACAAGGATTGTGATTGCTGCTTCAGCAGGGCTAATACCCCAGCCAACCATTAACCCAATTTCTTAGACTCCCTTTATATTTCAAATCCACATTACAATAACATTTGATTCATACTGGTGAAAAGCAAGATACTATTGGAATTGAACTACTGTGATTTGAAAACATGGTGTAAACACACAAGGATGGCAGTAATTTCTTTTTTTAAAGCATAATGAAAGCAAGGGAGAAAGAATTGGCAAAGAAAGATATTGGACCACCAGTCCTAGCACTGAAGTGCACTTCTTTGTAGGTGGTTATGCGCATGAGATGAGGCAAAATGAAATTACTCACAGTGCAAGGTAGCCAATGGATGAGGAGGGCTAACTCAACCCCCTTCATGTATGTATGGAAGTTTTTTTAAATTAATGATCTCGAATGCATACATGAGCCTGGTGAGATTGCTTAAACTTTCTCTAGGCCAAAACTAAAACTTAACATAAAGGCCCCTATTTGACATCAAATCATTTGTGTGATACTCCTTAAATTAAAACTTGTATACAATAAGCATTTTTGATGAAGCAAATAAACTGAATGCACAGAACAGTTAAAACATTTTTATAATTGCAAACAAATCTGAAATAATTCATTATGTTTCCAATGATGATTGGGTACAAAAATGTAATTTGGTTATTAATGCAGTGGAAGATGCCCTTTCAGCAAACCTGAAATTCTGTCCAACAGCCATGCATGGTAGACATTCTGATTTTTTCTGTTTGTTTTCAAGATAAGAACCCCCAAACCGGAGGGGTATTTATGCAAAACCAAAACATAATTCCTTGTTCCTGACACACTGAGAGTTTTCTCCCAATGTGTTGTAGTAATTTACATTGTCTTTTTGTTGGAACTGCCTGGCTCCCTCTGACAGGCTGGAACAGGAAATATGTGCAGCAGAAGGACCTTTTTAAATAGGGCAGCCCTTCTGATGTACATTGACTGTTAGCACCCTGGCAGATGGGCCAGTGGTCAAAGGTTTCTGCCAGCAGAGCCAGCTGAGGCTGCATTAATAGAAACCTGGCCATTCGTCCACCTCTGAAAGGGGATTGAGAACCACAAGTCTTGTGGATGACCATTGATTCTTTTTGTTAGATACTCTGCATTTGTCAAAGTCTACAAGACCTTGTCATAAATGTGGTTATTAGTTGTACAGTACGTGAGGCCTGAGCAAGTAAAAGGCCCACCTTTTCCCCTTACAGGGAACAAAGCATCCCATTGTAGTGCTTGACTTCTCAGGGTAGTGAAGCAGAGCAGTCCAAGGCCAACCCAGGGCGGGGGAGGAACGGGAGAGCTAGTAATCCCAATTTGCTCGCACGCAATAGTACCACTCAGTAAATGATTGTCCAGTCAGTGCTTTTTCTTTAGAAAAAGGAAAAGGGTATTTATTGCACACACTACTAAATACTCTGAATTAATTTACAAAATAGATACATAAGGCAGATAGAAAATACTTTAGATGACATCCTAAATTCACACTTGACCTTTTAAAAGGTCATACAAACATATAAGATAACTCTATTGGCTCGGTCAAAGGTTCACCATATTAAAAGACCAACAAACCACATGCTAAAAGAAACATCATTTTGTGTATAAATGCAATATACAGTAATAACCATGGGTAAATGCAATTATTTATGTCAATAAAGCTTATCAACCTTCATCAGTACTACTGTCATCATTATTACTTCGAGAAATCATTTTTAAATGAACATAACATGTGTTTGTGTGATTTTTATACATTTTCAGACCCTATATAATGCAGTAATAAAATCAGCTAATAGCGGGAACAACTTTCTGATTACAAAAAAGGCACCCATATATTTAACCTCTAGAGATCCCTGCCCTCTATATATATTCTTTACACAGCTTCAGGCCGCATATAATGCAGCCATAGAGCCAGCCCCTGGAACACACTGCACTCTCAGCTGTAGAGCAAAAGCTCCAGCCTTAAAATAAATGTGAGGAAATCCTTGAGGGTTATGGATGTTTTGATCCCACAAACAAAAGATCAGTTTTACAAACATTACTCCTGCAGGCTCTGGTCCACTCTAGGGGTAAGTAGCTCACTTCTTGGAAAAAACAAGGAAAATTGAGTTGGGGCTACAACAAGTCACCCCAAATCTAGCACCTAAGAAACTTCCCACAGGATCAGAGAAGTTGACAGAATCCTCAACAGTAGCCTCACCTTTGGGCTGCTCGCTCAAAAACAATGCCTGTGTAACTATTTTCTCCTCCCAGATCACATGGAGCTCCTTCACATCATTGCATCTCTTAAACCCTCCAACCATGTTGGTGATCCTTTACCAGCTAAGTTATACAAAGATTTAAAATCAGCCATTCTCCCTCTTTGGTCCAGGATCATTCATGAATCCCTCTTACAGAGAAAGATTCCGGACTGCCTAACGGTTGGTCATGTTACTCCTATTCCTAAAAAACCCAATGTTGACCTATCAGACCCAAACAACTTCCGACCTTTAACCAGCAGCATGACTCTAGCTAATTTGCTTGAAAAATATGTCCATTTGCAGCTCTGCAACCACATTGAGAAATATCAACTCCTTAACTCCCATTAGTCAGGTTTCAGATCATGACACAGTACTGAAACAGCACTAACGCACATGGTTGATGATGCCTTGAGAGCCCTTGACCAACATGTCCTCTGTCTCCTGATCCTTCTGGACCTGTCCTCAGCCTTCAATACCATCAAACATGGAAACCTAATTGATCTTCTTCAACATAGGATGGGTCTCTCGGGCCCGGTCCTAAATTGGTGTGCCTCCTTCCTGCATAACCGCACGCAAAGGATCAAAGTTAAACACTCCCTTGATTCCAGTACCCCTGTCATGATCGGAGTCCCCCAAGTACCAGCGCTCTCGCCCACCCTCTTCAACCTATTTATGGATCTACTTCCTGTCATTCTGAAACGAGCGAACATTCAGTACCACACGTATGCTGATGACATGCAACTGTACCTGAAGATCTCATCTCAAGTGGACATAAACATTTTAAATGCTGCACTTACACAAACTCAACAATGGTTAGCTCAGACCCGTCTTCTACTAAATACTCTCAAAACTGAATTTCTTTTGATCTCCCCACCCAATCACTCAGCTCCTACCCTTGACTGGATTAAACATCTCACTGCCCTAAACTGCACCCCTCATGTTGTAGACTGCCAAATCCTTAGGTGTCACTCTGGATAAACACTTAAACATGCAAGCGCACATCAGTGCTACTACTAGGGGAGACAATTTCCAACTCAACACACTGAAGAAAATCAAACCTTTCGTCCCCCCGAAGACCTCAGGCCAGCGGTTCAATCACTGATTATCTCTAGATTGGAATATGGGCTAGTGACCCTTGCTGGACTTCCTAAAGCTAGGTTGGCCCCACTCAGAGCTACCATGAACGCATCGGCTTTACTCATAACGGACTCGAGAAAGTTTGATCACATTTCCCCTGACCTTCTGCAACTAAATTGGCTATCTATTGAAGCCAGAATCAGACTCAAGATAGCTTGCCTGACTCATAAAGCCATTCACTATAACACCCCGTACTACCTGGCAAATAAGCTTGAACTATCGTGATCCACTCGGAACCTTAGAAGTACATCCACCCTTCTCTTGAATCCTCCAAGATTCAAAAAGAAAAGGTCATACAACCGTACTTTCACTAGTCCTGCTCTGAGAATTTGGAACTCCCTGCCATCCGAGATTAGATCCAATCCTTCCACGACATCCTTTGAAAAACTGGTCAAACGACTACTCCTGAATGAACGTTAACACCATCGTCCTGTGATCATGCTCTTGCTTTTATTAATACCCAATGTAACATTGATCTCACTCTTACTCTTGTTTAAAATTTCTTTGGCTCGTATTGCACTTCTTGGTGCGTGTTATTTTATGATGTTTTGCTCTTCGTGTTACAGGGCACCGATTATACCCCCAAATCGTAACATGAACATTTTCCTTTATGTTGTAACTACACCTGCTTTCACATTGCATTTGTACCCTTGTATGAGCCAACTCTGTACAGCGCTCTGATACCCCTATGGGTCATGTTCACACTTTATAAAACTATTCAAATAAATAAATAAAGAACATGCAGCGTAGCCCACTCGCTCCATTTCTTGTAAAGGGGTTAAAGGTCGCAACCTCAAAAGGCCATAACTCGGGTCCCATTGGGCTGATTAGGTGATCTTGTGCTGACTGTACTCCTGGTGGTGAGCTCTAGTCACCAGGAACAGTTTTAGCAGACCTCCTTACCTGCAAAGTGATGTCATCTACATGGACCTGGCTCTCTGCTCCAACCTTCCTCCTAGTCTTGGTCTCTTGGTGCTGAAGTCCATGGCTTTTCCCCAACTAGTCCTCCGGGGGTGTAAGGGAGTCACCCTCACTGACCCTTGGGGAGACCCACTGATCCTGGGGTCAGCTAGGGCAGAATCCTTAGTTCTTTTTAGGTATCAGAGGGCTTCTCCCTCTGGTTGTCCATGACTGTTTCAGTCCCAGGGTCCAACAAAGCAGAGCACAAATATACCAACCAATATAGAGTCTCTCCCTTGTTCAAGACTCTTTAAAGGGGGGTTGGAAGTTTCTAAAAGCCAGGAACCCCTGACCAATACTGGGGTGCCCCTCGACTTATTCACTAGCAGTAGGTGATAAATTCCAATCCGCTGGCGGAGTTCACCGAGTTGGCCCACTTCATGTTACACTTGGAGATGGAGTTGTGGCAAATGTTCTTTCACGTGTGCAGCTGACCAGCGTAAAGTTGGTCAATGTGAGCAAGAATTTGGGTCCCCTAGGGCCAATTTTGGGTGCTAGAACACCTCCCGGACAGATTTCTCACAGCGCAGGTCATGAGCATTTGCATTGAGAAAGATGCTGCTCGAGTAGAAAACCTACTGATTGAGTAGAAAATCTACTCGAGCAGCTGAAAGAAGCAGCGCCCTCTGGCACACCGTGTGGTGTCACTCACACTGATTTTACAGCGTGGAACAAGCTCGAGGTATTAAAAATCAGCACGACCAGCGGGGCGTGCCGAATTACGCTAGCTCGCAGAACTCAACAGAATCTCGCGGAGATTTTATGTAAGTCCACGGAATTCCATGGAGTGAAACTCTACGAGTTCCACCCATCCCTATTCTTCAACCCTGTTCCAATCCTCCTGCACAGCATGCTGGGACCCTTCAAGATGGCATCATCCAGGAGTCACTGCTCACATCTGCTTCTGGGGTCTTAACTATGACCCTCGCTGACCTCACAGCCAGGGCCTTTCCCACCAAATGTTCAAAGAGGAGTACCCTCTTGCATTCGCTCTAGTTGTTTGGGCTTCTTTCTTTATCCAGTGGGCCTGGGCTGTCCCCAGTCCTAGTGCAGTGTGACAGGTAATTAACATTTTCATTCTTTCTTCCCCACCTTTCACTCAGTGGCGTAATGAAAGTTCAAGGGGTCCCCCTGCAATATACACGGAGGGACTCCCGCTCACGATTTATTCCGGAGCGCTCAGGCAGAAGTACTGTGCCGAGGCGGCCCCCCTGCAGCTTGGGGGCCCCCCCACACTGCGGGGGATGCAGAGGCCTGTGTTACGCCCCTGTTTTCACTTTTAATTACTCCTTTTGTGTGGGGTGGTCTTTGTTCCTCCTGCTGGAGGGAATTGTAACTAACTTGCCACAGCAAGATGACAAAAGGCCTGGGCTCTGGTCCTCAGCTGAATGACAGAATTATGACAATCCTGGATGACCCATAAGTTGTACAGATATCCTCTTTGGAACTCTCAGATTTGGTTCTCTTGCATAGTTTCCGCCCTATTTTGATATGTCACTTGACTTTTTGGGCCTAAGGGAAGCGAAACTGCACTCTAAGGCAGTTTTCCCCCATGTGTATAATAAAGTGTCACTAGAGACAAAACATTAAATCAAACTGACTTTCCTTATCACGGTACACAACATTATAAAACCTACCCCAGGTTAACATTTAATCCTGCAGAGTCTCCTCTGCCCAAGGCTACGTTTGCAATTACTGGGCTGGGAATGACAGTAGTCTCACATGAGTAGCCCTCACACATGTGCACACATGTTCACGTGTAACCTTCCAAGTGCCCCTTACACTTGCTGCATCACAGTGGTCTTATCTTAAAAGACGGACAGTGGTGGTAAAAATGTGCAGTCCATTTGCCATGTGATTACCGTGGGTGAGACACATGTAGTGAGACTCATTCACTGTAAAAAGTCCAAAACCGGGTGAACCAGCAAGCAAAAAATCCAGAGGTACTGATTGGGTGGAATAATTGTAACAGACCCCATGTATTATTCCCCAAATCACTAAGGATTACAGGGCTGCCCAATACAAAGAAACAAAGCTGGGAGCAAGAGCCCCAGCCTAAGTAGATGTGGCACTAGAGAACTGCCCCGACTAAGATACAAGTATCACAGACAGTGGTGCAATTAGTGCATTGACAGGGTGGCCACTCTAGTACAGCCACCCAATGACTGTCATGAACCTCACTGTCAAGTTAGTCTACTCTCTGGGCATCCGCAAACATCACAGATGTAAAAGGGAAACATGGAGCAGTCAATATAGCATGCCAAGCGTGGCCTATGTGGTGTCAGCAGAGAAGAGTACAGGCTCTAGTGTTGGTGTACAAAATAACATGACCGTGCTAGACATGACAGCCTTAGTGTGGTCTTCCCCCGACGTTTTGCCTTCTTCCTTTTTTTTTTGTCCGTGTTTCTGCTGGCATTAGGACTCTGTGCACTTCACCATTTCTAACCAGTGCTAATGTGCTTGTGCCCTTCCCTCTAAACATGGAAATATTGGTTCAATCCCAATTGGCATATTTAATTTACTTATAAGTCCCTAGTAAAGTGCTCTACATGTGCCCAGGGACTGAAAGTTGAATTCTACTAGTTGGGCCTACAGCACTGTTTGTGCCATCTACTTAAGTAGCCCACTATGCATGTCTGAGGCCTGCCATTGCAGATCCTGTGTCTTCAGTTTACACTGCCTTGTGGACATGGAAAAATAAACCGTTTAAGAATAGCTGAACCCCAAAGGTGGTCTAGACCCAAAGCACACTGCTGTATGGCTAGCGGGCTTCCTAATATAACCAGTTTGCAATTCGACTCGTGATACTGAAGAAACTTTTGTCCATAAAGAAACTGATGCTTTTCAGTCCTTCAAGCAATTTATTGAAACAGCTTTCGTGATTCAATCCAAATATTGCTCCACACTTGTAGAATCAAACTATGATAATGCATCAATGTAACAATCTTCTTGTGCAAATGATTATATCCGAACCCAGTGCATTACGTACAAAAACCTAATCAGGGTTAACTATAAAAAGAATAGGAAGCATGAAAGGTCAAATTAGGACAGTTTTTAGGGAGTCAGTAAAACTACAAAGACAAAAAAATGGAACGTTGCTAAAGAAGAGGTGTGTTTCTTCCTGCAAAACAACGCGATAGTTGCTGTCTTCCGTGTGCCAAATACTCTGTGATTGATAATTATCTCCCAACCGTTTTTTGTGAATTGGCCCTGAGAAAAGTGCAGCTAAGACAAGTGTAAGCCACACGACCAGGCTACTTTTTAGTGCAATACTTAGCACCTGGCGCCAACAGTGAAACAAAAGTGATAAAGCTAGTACTGTGCTCCAACCCATGTGATGCAAACTGAAAAGTGTGACTGCATGCTGTACACAATATCTTGTGGTAACTTCCATGTGAAAAACAGCTGTACTGCAACTGATGTCACTCATGAACCACAGTGCAGGTCAGTGACATGGTATGTAGGTTACTACTAACAAGACAAGCATTATCCAAAGATCGAGTGATTAATGAATCATATAATACACTTGATATGCTTGATGCGCTGATGGAAGATTCCTTTCTAGTACACATTTCATTCAGGGGCAACTAAAACTCCTATAAAACATAGTGGGGCATCAGTTACAACACACCGAGGCCGCGCGGTTACACCCCTAAACCAAACTTTTAGCTCTAATTACTAGGCCTGGGCGGAGTTCCTGGAACTGCACTCCACAGAATTCTACAGAGTCACCAAAAAACTCAGCAGAATTCCGTGGAGTTCCGCCGGCGGGCGGAGTGTTGCTTGTTCACCTTTAACCTTTCCTACACCAGGCATTAAGGCCTGTGAAATCTTCCTTTTTAGCCCATCACTGTCTGTTTTGGACAGGGCTTATTGCGGGTTGTTTTGCTGCTCTCAGCATTGTAGTGCCAAAGGTGGGCTGGGTGCTGTGGCTTGCACACAGGGAGATCAGCCCAGTGAGAAACCGCAGCCATGGTCGGTCTGCTGGTCCTGTGTGACTGACGAATTGACAAGTGATGATGATGAGGACTGGCAGGACTTCTACAAGTTAAAAAAAAAGCTGTCTTCATTTGTGACTAGGTGAACTCCTCATGCTCCTGCTCCCCACCATGTCCCCAGCAGCTGCCGGAGCCGACCCCCAGGTCACAGTGCTCCCGTTGGGGCTGGAGTCTTTCTCGGAGCTGGATGTCACTTCTTGGAAGGAGAGATGGGGTGCTTCCAGTCCATTGAGAACCTGGTGATGACTTTGATGTGCAGCTGACAGTCTGCTTCCCAGTGGCGTACCAAAACTTAAGGGGCCCACCTGCAAAGTACATGGAGGGGGCCCCCCCCCATTCTCCGTGCCAGACAAGAGCTCTCAGGCCAGCGACCCGCCATACTGCAGGGGCTGCGGGGCTATTGCTATGCCACTGTTACCAATACAGCCGTTACAAGTAAAACTGGATAGTGGAGTTAATAGTTGGGTATACTCTGCCAGTAGTCTATCATAGGTGGTGGTCTATCCACTACAGGGTCCCTGCCATCAGTACACAGGGGAAGTTTGCCCTATTTTAGGTGGGTTTCCTGATGCAGACTCCTGTCATGATATACAACATCGGGCACACTCATCGTTTAGTTTTGCCAAAAGTGCAATCACTGCTCCTTCTCTTTCACACCTCCTTCTATCTCTTCCTGTCCATTATTTCTGAGCATCCTATCTTTTCTTCATTCTCATCCCTGCCTTTTTCTTTCTATTCTCTGTCACTTTAATCTCCAACTTTTTCTCTCCCATTGCGTCAAAATCATTCCACTATGCTTTCCTATCTCCTGTGCAGTATTTCACTCTCTTTCTTGGCTCTTTTTATGCTATCTTCTTTGTATTTCCTTTGTCCATTTTCTCACCCCCTCCATTCCCTACCTCTCTTTTTTGATTTCCTCTATTTTACCCACCCTCTCTTCCTTATCAGCTTTCCAGCTGGCCTTGTCCTTATAGCCCCTCGTGATTTATTTCCTTCATACTTTCTCACAGGGTCCCTTGATTAGCGCTTCCAGTGCATTCTTATCTATCACTATGCTCTTCATCAATCCTGTACAGACCTTACTGCCCTTCTTCTTCCTCATACTCTCCCAGAACCCCTAGCCTTAAAGGTTGTATTTATTTACTCCAGAGTCTTCCCTGGTATCTCTAGAGAGGTCAGATGGTGCCAGTTCCCCAGTGCTATTTGTCCTGGCTTCAGTAGTGCCCACCACCACAGCTGCTCAATGTATTGACTGATAACACCGAAAAAAAAGACACAGCACCTTGCCACACACTTTAAATTGTCCAACTACCTTTTGTAGCAAATCAGTGTTGTTTGATTAAAATGTTTGAATCTCTCTCGCTCTATATCTACATACACATGCACACACACTCACACACATACAAAAAGGCCGAGGGGGCATGCCTGATCAGAAAGACAAAGACTGACCGCAGTGGGTATAACGCACTAACAGACCCAGCGTGCTGACACTGGATACGTTGCGAAAGAGCTAATTCTGCTGAGAGAGGTGATGCTCCCTGGGTGACAACCCCTGATATTTTATCCCTCCTCTCCTGCCTTTCCCAGTCCCCCCTGGTATCTCCTTCTGTTCTCCCACTGTTATGTCCCACTGTTCTACCTAATCGGCCTTTGGATTTAGGTAAGAGTATTTGTTCCTGGATAAATAAATAAAAAGATCTGAGCCATAAAACATCAATGGGTCTGCAAAATATTTAAATTTTAACATTGTTAATATAATATTCCATTAACATAAGGTTTCTCAGATTTGTGGTCTTAGATTTTCGCTATTACTCTCAAACACTGTAAACATATTTCACTCTCCTTTGGTCTGCAGAACTCTCTGATAACCCTCTTCATCTCAAGGCAGCTCTCAAAATAAAGTATTTATTTGTTCTGTATTTCTACAGTCTCAAAGGCCTTACTGTACAAATTTACCAACCTCAAAAAGATGAAACTATGACTTGGCCTAGTTGAGATTCAAATTCATGGACAGATCACAAAACATGTCTTCTCTTTTGATCTCACTGTATGTTCTCTCTCACTTTCTCCCTCTCTGAAAGTCTTCTTCTCTTCTTAGTTCTCTAACCCTTCGTCTCTCTTTTCTCTCTCTCTGCTTCACTTACTCTCATTCTTTCCATTTATCTCCTTCTCATTAGCTTGCTTCCCCCCTTGTCCGTGCCTTCTCCCCTCCCTCTGCCCTCCCGCTGTCTGTGCCTTCTCCCCCTCCCTCTCGTTGTCTGTGCCTTCTCGCCCCGCCCTCCCTCCCTTTGTCTGTGATGCCTACCATTTGCAATGCAATCGGTCTCGCGTAAATGCAAGACCTATTGCATTGCAAATGTTTGTTTATGCGGGGCATCAGGTTGGCCATTGCCCCGGTTCTTTCCCTTCCTCCCCCATTGGCGGCAGCACCATGGCTTTCATTAGAAAAGCTTTCCAGCGTGAACTGCATGTTGTGTACTTGCGACTGATACGACATAGCTGACCTGATGATCGTCTGCTCTACCACACAAGAAATAAAACAATCTTGAAGGAGCGAGAGGTACGCTTCCCCCTCACCCTGGCACGAGGCTTCAGCTATGACTCGTCATGGTCAGAAAGCCTTTTTCGAATCCCCCCTGCTCTTCTCCTCTTAAGGTTCATCAACTAGAAACGTAGCCGGGGGAGGGGGTTACATTCTTCACACAAAAGGAATCACGTGTTGTGTAAAACATTTACACAGTGTCACAGGGTTAATTCAAGTGGCATGGTGTTGGGCATGCAACGCTAACAAACATGGGCCCATCAAGAGGGCACAGGACATTGAAGGATACGAGCAAGAGAAACTAGCTGGCGCAGTACATACGACCAGCAGGTCACTACACATACTACATGCTATACATGCCAATGTGGAACTCTTTGAGCACGGAACATACAACACACTAGGAGACGTGGATATGCCAGTGTGAAATCCTTCTAACACAGAGCTCACTTAGACAGTGGAGACGTGCGTGCCAATGTGAAGCTATTTGGGCAGTCCTTCACATACCAGAAGACAAGTGCACACCAATATGAAACAATCTGGGCACAGGACGTACTGCACACACAAGGCGACGTACATGTTAACAAGAAACACATTGTAGGGGACGTGCATGACAATGAAAAACTATTTGGGCACAGTAGAATCAGAAGAAACGTGTGCATGTTATTGTGAAGCTATCTACGCACAGTTAATTTTACACCTGCTAGAAGACATGTGCATGCCAATGAGAAATGTTCTGGGAAAAGTACACACTTCACATCTGAGGACAAGTGCATGTAAATGAGAAACTATCTGGGCACAGAACATACAGAGTTTACCTATGTGTATGCCAGTGAAAAACTATTTTGTTGCAATACATACAACCCTCAATAGGAGACAGCTTCTTGTCAACGTGGTACTATCTGGGCACAGTACACATTGCACTCACTAGGAAAGATGTGTATGCCAATGTAAATATATATGGGCACAGCACACACTGTGCCTTGTGTGTCAATGCAAAACTATCTGGGTACAACACACAGTGCCTTGTGTGTGAATACAGTGCCTTGTGTGTGAATACAGTGCCCTGTGTGTGAAAGTAAAACTATCTCGGCACAACACACAGTGCTTTGTTTGTGAATACAGTGCCTTGTGTGTGAATACAGTGCCTTGTGTGTGAAATTAAAACTATCTGGACACAACACACACAGTGCCTTGTGTGTGAATGTAAAACATTCTGCTCACGGTACGCAGAGCACTCACTAGGAAAGCTGTATGTGTCAACGTAACATGTTCTTGTCACAGATCATACAGAGTTCTCAAGAGAAGATGTGTGAATGTAAAACTATCTAGAAACAGGACATACGGAGCTCTCTAGGAAAGATGTGTATTCAAGGGGCCAATTCACTAAAAAAGATGGTTGGGAGATAATTATCAATCACAAAGTATTTGGCACATGGAAAACAGTAGTTAGCACGTTGTGTAAAAGCAGAAACATACTTCTTCTTTAGCGAGACATATGCACATGGTTTCTACAACATTCCTTTTCTAAGTTCTTTTCTTTGTAGTTTTTCTGACTCCCTACACATTGTCCTAATTAGACCTTTCATGTTTCCTATTATTCTTCTTATAGTTTCCACTGATTAAGGTTTTTTTTCCCCAAAATGCATTGGGTTCAGATACAATCATTTCACAAGAAGATTGTCACATTGATTCAGTATCATAGTTTGATTCTACAGGTGTGGAGCAACATTTGGATTGAATCACAAAAGCTGTTTTCATCTTGCTTCAATAAATTGCTTGAGGGCCTGATGGGCATCAGTTTCTTTATGGACAAAAGTTTGTTCAGTATCAAGAGAAGGTTTACAGACTGGTTATATTGGAAGCCCGAGGGTCATATAGCAGTGCGCTTTGGGTGTGGTCTACCATTGGGGTCCAGCTATTCTTTACTATCTTTACTAGCACCTGGCAGTGCTCGCACCTTCGCAGCAAGCGAAAACACAGTTTACGTTTTCAGAAGTGTGTAGTTTATGTTTATTCATGCTCATTGTATGATTATATTTATGTTATCTGTTGAGTGCATTATAACACACTAGTCAAAATAAACCTTTTGCCATGCCCAATCCTTCCCATTTTAGACATAAAAGTTAGCTCTTAGTTAGGCCCTGGACAACCCAAAGGGTGCAATGTATTTAAAAGTCAGGACATCTATTTTTAACTTTTACATGCCCTGGTAGTGAAAATGTTTTCAATACATTTATCACTACTGCTAGGCCTGTACATTATTACATTTTATGAGTAATTTCCAAATGGGAAGCTACAACTGATTAAAGTTGGGTGTCTTTGCAATCCTAATTTAAAATCCGAATTTAGGGTGAAGTCAGATTTTAAATTACAATTTTGAAATCCCACTTTTAGAAAGTTGGGAATTTCTTGCTTTGCCCGTTTGGTGCCTGTCGCCTGTCGCCTGTCACATGACTGTGTGGAGTTGGCAGTTGGGCTTTGTGTATTCTTCCTAGACAGCCACACACCAAGGGGACTTAGGTGTGCACACCCTCACTTACACCTCAATAGGCTGTGTCTTGTTCACACACATGGGGCTGCATACCCCCCTGTAGTGAGTCTGGAGCCAGGGCAGAAAGGGAGGTCATCTGTACACTTCATAGGCATGTCTATGAAGTCTACCCCACTTCAAAGTAATCGCTGGGTAGAAGTACTAGACCTCAGACACCACTACTTCAGTACAACTGTAGACCTGTGGATACTCTGCCAGGAAAAAGACTGCTGTAGGACTGCCACTCTGCAACTCTGCTGGACTGCAATCTGTTGTACTCCTGCTTTGCTGTACTGATCCGCTGCCTGATGCCCTCTTGCCTGGGTGAGAAAGACTGGACCTGCAACTCTTGAACCCAGAACTCAGAGTGACTCCAAGGGCAAGTTGGCTGGCCACCTGATCTGAAGCCCAAGGGACTTAACAGCCTTCCAACCCCTGCACCTGGACTCTAATGTCTGTGAATCTGCCCTGTCAAATGTTGCCACACCAGTCCTGGAAACTTAGAAATGGGCCTTAGGTGCTTGCCAGCAGAACCGATGCATCTTCTCTGCTGAGCGACGCATCCCCAAGAAGAACCGACGCGTATCCGCTGCTACGTTGATTGGACCCATCACAAAAGACTTGTATCGTATTGCCCCCCGCATCTTCAGACCGATGTATTACTTCTGGAACTGCCGCAGCGCGACGCTTTTCCAGGTGCCAGCTCCTCGCATACCTCGTCAATGGCAGCCTTGATGGCGACGTCAAAACTCTGCATCGCAACTTCACAGTTCCTTGGAACCAACGCAATGCATCAGCTGCGCCACGCATCTGTGTCCCTAAACTTTGCATTGCAGGCCCCGTCAACAGGATCGTCGATGGCAATGCATCAGGATCTCACATCGCAGCCTTGTGGCATCTTAGAACTAACGCATTGCCTCTGCTGCATGACACATCATTGACACGGATCCACGCAATACTCCATAACAAGGATTTAAGGTATTCTGTTCAGTGGACCTAACTAGGTCCCTGTAGCCGGCCTGCACTCCATTGGAGTCAACCTCATCTTGTGACTTTGTCCCAGTCCGGTGCAACCAGCTATCCCCCAAAAGCTCACTATAAACTTTAATTCAATAACTTTGATTCTACAAATTGGATTTTTGTCAATTTAGTCTTGTTTTATTCACTAAAGTCTGAATCATTTTCTAACTTGGTGTGGGATCATTTTGTGTTTATGTTTTTAATGTTTTATTGTTCAAAGTTTTGCACAAATACATTGCACACAGCCTCTAATGTTCAGCCTGACTGCTCTGTGCTAAGCTACCAGTGAGTGAGCACATGTTAATTATTTTCTTAGTCCCGCGATAATAAAGGGTGCAATCCTAAAACAGAGATAATTGTTCACCACACCACGAACCAGCAAAATGATGGATATGGTACTTTGTCTCTTTTATATTTTCCTTGATTCGCGGATGAATCATGTGAATTATGTGCATCTATCAGGGACACATTCGGCCACATCCCAGAGCTTTATGATTCCAGGGCACATTACAGCTTGATCCTAGAGTGGCCTAAGTATTTTTTTCAAACCGTTACTCTGAGCAAATGGTTTTTGATTGCCTCCTTCAGTTTTAGCAGAGAACTTTTTCCACCATCATTACCTGTACTAAACCTATCTCCATGCATACAATCAAGGTGTGATAGTGCAATGTCCATGCACGCACTAACACCTGCGCTACCCGTCCCCTGGACATTTGGGAACCTCTGTGGCGTTCTGATACCAACCTATATGCTCAATTTGCATTTTCATTTATTCTCTTGTAATCTACGAGTGTGTGACCACAAAGGACATCGCCATGCTGCCTGACGAGGAAGCCGGTATCCCCAAAAGTTTAGGGTAAGAGAGCCTTGAGGTCGTATTAGCCAAAGAGTAACGCAACTTTTGTATATTAGCTTCATGAACAGCATTTTTATTTGAATATTGAACACAATGCATGTGCGCCTGTTTGCATGTGTGTGACTAATAGTGCAGTGGCGTGCTTTGCAGTTGCACCTGCTTGTCCACGTCACAAATTGTAATTTAAATTTGTGAATTGGGAAGTTGTGTTATGTAACTGTTCTTTCCTTTTTTGTTATTCATTAGACAACGGACCTTGTTTGCCCTCAGGTAGAACTCACCTAAAGTTAGTGTTTTTCTTTAAGTTTCCATTTTTACCTCACCTCACAATGACTATTAGCCTAGCGGCCCTGATGGAGCGTGAGTATCTTCGTATGATTTCCCTGGTTCAATTCCTGCTCATAGGATAGTGTGATACTAATACAGAATTAAGGAGCATGACGTAATGATGTAGCTTTTAACAAAATATGATTATGAAAATGCTAAAATAAGTGAACTCGAAGATGAACAAAATGATTTCTGCTCATGTAGTAGCACTATCATGGAAAACCTGCAATGTTCAAATGTAGAGAGAAAGGTGTTTGATTTATTTATAAATGATTTGCAAATGAGTTCATGCTTGATAGGATGCAAAATGGTGTTCATATGTAAATTTCTATGAAAGTATACTCACAAATGAAGAAGATTTATCTTTATTTCCCTAAAATGTTTGAAAAGCTAGTACCTTTCAGTAAGAAATAATGTTTAGTAGGTTTTCGTGTAGGCCTTAAAATGCATTTTTCCCATCAGTATTCCCTTCGAATAAGACTAGAATGTGCTGACATGACTTCACCATTAGCTGTGAGAACTTTCGCTGAAGTTTCTTTTCTCCAGTTTTGAATAAAGGACCCCCTTTCTGCTTGTACAAAATAGAGTTGACTTTGTTGCAACCTCAGAAGAGAGCTCTTGGAAACGGACATGATAAGACAGAAATGAACTTCCTATTTCTTTTTTTTTTATATATATATTTTTTTTATTTTATGCCGTCAGGTACATCTTTAAACAAACATACAAATAAGGAAGTAGAAAAATTATACATCAATCTTATAACAGTCAAAATTAATAAAATCAGATATACATAGGAACCAAAAAGAAAATATAGCATATAGGAACCATGGAAGGATTTAGCCATTTCAGTTCCAAATCTTCTCTTATCCCCTTTACCCTATTCCTGTTCTCTCCTCCAGCTCACCATGACTTCTTTCTAACCAGTTAGTAACTGGGGCCCAGATCTTATCCCCTTTTTTCCTAGCACGATGGCCCTTGTTTTTATATAGAGCCATTTACATATTGTATATATTCAGTAAACAATAGAGCCAGTGTGTATATACTGGTGGTTCCATGTCTTTCCAAGCCGTGGCTATTAGTAGCCTAGCGACTGCTATTGAAACAAAAACAAAATCCCGATGTATCGATGCTAGGCTAATTGTACTATCATATCCCAACAGCATCAGCGAAGCACTTATTTCGATTGTACAATTGATCGATTCATACCAGAAAGTTTCTATACCCTTTTTCAAAAGTATCAAAGTTTTACATGCATAAAACATATGAGTGAGGTCCGCTGGGCTAAGATGACATCTGGGGCATTGATCATTGTCTCGTTTACCCCATCCGTAAAGATTTGCTGGGGTGTAATATAAATTAAAGAGGGTTTTATAGTGTTGGGCCTGAAGGTTAGCGGCCAAAAAGGTATTCTCACTCAGCTTTAATGACATGTCTACATCTATATCATCATCCCCTAGTTTAGATGCCCACTTTGTCTCTGTTTTCTCCAGATCATCGGGTATTGTTTCCATTAGTATTTTATAGAGCACCCCAATCCTCTCTTTTCCCCGATATATCTTTTCCATTAACGGTATTACTCTGAGACTCTTCAGTTTCCTGGCTTGATTCTTAATACATCCCCTTATTTGAATATATTTAAAATATGATCTATTATTGATCTTAAATTTCTAAGCCAATTCTTGAAACGCTAATATATCTAAATTATCATTAAGTAGGTCACCAACTCTCTGAATACCTACCTGTACCCACTCTCTAGCCATATTATCCAAGAGTTGAAGTGGAAATATCGTAGTTCCCCACAATAGAGTATATCTATTACATTTAGAGATGTTCATAATCTTGCTTATTTTGCTCCATACCGTTCTGGCAGCTTTCAAGCATTTGGAATGTTTTTTTTAAAAATATTTAGGTTCTAATTGTCTGAGGAGGAGCCCTGCTGCTTCTTTCCCCACTATAGGTTGATATATGGAGGGTAAATCGTCCTCACCCACACAGCTATCTGTACCCAACAAAACGCCCATTTCTTGCAGGAAAGTTGACAGATAGTAATAATATAAATTTGGAGCAGCCCACCCCCCTCTCTCTCGTGGGAGAGTCATTGTCCGCATAGCCCATCTTGTTTTTTGGTATTCCAAATAAAATTGGAAAACATTGAATTCATTCGCTGAAATGTACTAAATGATAGTTCTAAGGGAATTGCACGAAATAAATACAAAATTCTAGGGAAGATCTTCATTTTGAACACATTGACTATCGTTAAATGTAGTTTATCCAATTTTCGAAGCTTAGAGGATATATCCTCTAATATTGGGTCAATATTGTTTGCCCATAGTGTATCCATATCAGGCCCAATCTTAACCCCAAGGTAGGTTGCAATCTCTATCTGCCAGTGATCTTGTAAGCTTACCGATCTAGTGGAGATTATCTGCGTCTTCCCTTTATTCAGACAATAACCTGATCTATTCCCAAATTCCTCTGCCAATCTTTCGACTTCTGCTATAGCTATTATTGGATTTGATGTAACTATAGCAATATCGTCGGCATATGCAAGTATTTTTGTCTCATATCCATTGGTTTTATAAGGTTCAATCACAGAGTTCTCTAATATCTGATTAATAAATGGATCCAGATATATAGCAAATAGGATCGGGGAGCATGGACATCCTTGCGGTGTACCCCTTGCTACCTCTATCGGACCTGATGCCATTCCCATCATTTGTAATCTGGCATAAGGTTGACGATACATTGCCTGAATGGCTGTTATCATTTTAGGGCCGATCCTTCGCTCCGCTAATGCCTCCCAGAGATATTGCCACGTCACTCTGTCAAAGGCCTTCTCGGCGTCCAAGAGAATCACTGCCAGTTCACCCCCCCCTCCTGCGGCTATATCTAGCAAAGATATTATTCGTATAGTATGATCCATTGTTCCCCTTTCTGGCACAAATCCATGTTGCCAGGGTGAGACCAAACTGGCTATGATTCTCTGGAGCCGAGTTACTAGGATCTTAGAGTATATTTTTGCATCTGAATTTATCAATGAGATGGGCCGATATGACCCTGGTGCTGCTGGTGGTTTTCCCTTCTTATGAAATACAATTATATCTGTTTCATTCCATGTATTAGGGGGAATCCCACGATAATGAACATCTAAAAACAGATCCTGAAGAAAAACAGCCAGATCACCATGAAGCAATTTATATAACTCCATCGGAATTTTATCTGGGCCGGCGGCCTTCCCTGAAGAGAGTGAGTTTATAGCTAGAAGCGTCTCTTCCAACGTAATCTCTTCTTCTAATTCCAAGCGTATAACTGGGTCTAGTTTTTAAGCTGTAGATATTCCCCTTCCGTTTCTAAGTTGTTATCACGGGGATCTTGTTGATATAATTTAGTATAATATTGTTTAAAAACCTCCATTATCTTAGCAGGGGCTGTTTCGACGTGTCCCTCCAAATTTTTTATTTCTTTTATATTATTTCTAGTAGCCTTTTGTCTGGTCCGAAGGGCCAGAAGCCTACCTGCCTTTTCCCCATATTCGTACATCTGATTACGGTGTGTTTGGTATGTCTGAGCTGTCTGCTTGTGAAACACATTATTAATATCTGATTTGCCTATCATTATCGGGTTTTTAATGGTCATTAATCTATCCGTCTCTCCTAGCCCCTGAAATTGAAGTTTAGTGTATTCCGTTTCTAGCTGTGCTAAATTGCTCATTAAAGAGGTGATCTGATTTTCCCATACTTTCCGCTGTTGCCCCACATAGCTTATTATTTCACCCCTTAAACACCCTTTAAAAGTATCCCATACAATTGCTCGCGAAGCACTATATCGGTTTATTTCAAAGAATCCTCTAGTCCATTTTTTAGTATACTTAATAAACTTTTCATGTGTCAGTAATTTCCTATCAAACGACCAGGAGCGGGATTCTCTTTCCAAAGTCTGACCTCTAATTCTTAGCATAAGTGGATTGTGATCCGAGAAGATATGTGGCAATTTATTGATCTCTGCTTTCACCAGTAAATTGGCAGACATAAAAAAATAATCTAAACGAAAGTGTTTTTGATGCGGATGGGAAAAATAAGTATATCCTGGATCTATATCTTTTTTATATTCCCATGCATCTATCAGGCCATGACTGAGCTTAAAGTTGTTTATAGCCCGATTCACCCGTGGTTTACGTCCTTTATACTTCTCCCCCACTACCTTTGAGCTATCAATATGAATATTAAAGTCGCCACATACTATTAGTGGGGTTGACCATGTAGCAAGCTCTAGTTCTAACTCCTCCCAGAGTTCTGCATCGTCTTGATTTGACGCATAGACAGACACAATTGTTACACCAGTGCCTAATGTTATGATAGCCCATCTACCCCATTTGTCTGCCAAAGTCCGTTTAATATCACCTACTCGGCGTTTAACAAAAGTAGCTACACCTCTTATCATTGAGGTCTGCGAGGAGCATATTGCCAGATCGTATCCTGTAATCTGTAGAATATCTCGGTTGTTCCACGGAATATGGGTCTCCTGTACACAGATAATTTCTGGGGCAATAAATTGAAAAATCTCAAACACTTTTGATCTCTTGGCTCTATCATTCAAGCCCTCAATATTAACTGAACAAATCTGTATTTTATCCATACTTTACTATAAGATTATACCATCTTGACATTTTACCATTCCAACTTTTATTTATCCCTTCCTTTTCTACACTTCTAGTTCTATTCAGCTTCATGTACCTGAACTGGCATTTCTTCCCCCCTAACCCTCCCCCAACCCCCCTCTCCATCCTTCCATCCCTCCCTCCCAACCCACCCAATCCACCCTACCCTTAACCTGCTCATGAAAGCCACTAGACCTTGGTCTAGCAGTGATGTGTCAGCTCTATGTGTGATCCAAAAAGACCCCCCAATTCCTATTGGCCCAAAAGAAAAATCACTATTCTCTGAAAAATTTTGTGTCGGATTGATCATCCAGACTCACTTATCCACCTTTTGTTTTATGCAATCTTCATACCATATCACCCTAAGTGCACTCTCACGTTTTCCTAGCTTTTCCTAGCTTATCCATATATATCTAATCTACTCCTTCTAACTTTTTTTGCTTATCTCCTCCAAAAATTCTTTGGCTTTAATTTCTGAAGTGAAAAAGCGAGTTCTATCTCCAATTATTATTTTAAGTTTTGCAGGATTCAGGAGGAATGCCTGAGCTCCTTTTTCTTGGAAAGGTGTAATCATCTGCTGTAGCCGCCAGCGTCTCTCCACTGTCACATGGCTAAAGTCTGGCCTAGTAAAAAATTCCACATCCTCCATATGTCTCTTACGATCTGGTCTTGATTTTTCGAAAATTAACTGACGTAAAAGATAATTTCCCAAAAAAACGAGCACCGCGCGAGGTCTTGTAGTAGGGCTTGTCTGTTGTTTCTGAGTTATCGGGACCCTATGTGCACGTTGCACTTCCTGATCACAGTTCCATTCTTGGACCTCGGGGAATGCCATAGCCAGCAATTCAACCATATAAGTTCTAATATCCGCCGCCCCTTTATCTTCTGGGATACCCATGAACCGCAGATTATTCCTACGCTGGCGGTTTTCCTGATCTTCGAGTTTCCATTGTATATCTACAAGTCTGGCCTCATGAGCAGTGGTCTGCTGCTGTGTGTTCATCAGCTCCGTCTCCATATTACTCGTTCTAACCTCGAGATCTGTTAGACGGTCCGAGATCTCTGTACACACTTTGGCAATTTTACAGACTGAGCCTTGGATTTTCCGAATGGCAGCCTGGGATCGCCTATTGTCTTGTTTGGATTCTTCCCTATGTACCATGAGTGCAATATTGCGTCCAAGGTTGATAGAGGTACTGATTCCGTATTGGCGGGTGTTCCAGAATTATCCCCCACCAACTGACTAGTGGATGTATAATCCCAGTTTAGAACTTGTGTTCCCCTTTTTTTTTGATTTATAGCTGCCAAAGATTTAGCTGGCCTACGTATCGTTGTTGTGGAGTCTCTACCACTTGTGTTATGTGGACTTTCACTGTCATCTTCCATCTCGCTGTCACTACCACTTGTAGATTGGGCAGACCCCACCAGTGATTCTGTATCTTCAGAGAGGGAATAGTAGTAATCTGTCATCTCGATGTCTGTCTCCTTCCCTTGTTGTATTCTCCATAAAAGCTGTTGGGGTCGCAGCTGAGCTGGATCATCCAGTGCTTTCATTGTTTTATCCTTTAGCTTACGGGGGCTGCGGGAACTTGGATTGACTTCATCTTTATCTAAATATGTCGGAGTTACCTTTTTGGGTTTGTCGTTATCTTGGTCTAGACCCCCCTTAGCCTGGTTGCCTTTTGCCCTCTGCTGCTGCTGCTGCTGTTGCATTGATTGGCTTCCTTCTACTGTGTCGGCTTCCTCGTCAGATAGAGCAGCATTAATATTACCCACTACCTCCTCATTTTGATTATCCCGAACCCCATCGGTCATCACACTGCTCCCCACATATGTATCATTCTTTCCTTGAGAAGCTATAGTAGGCACATCCCCAGTAATCACCGACTCCGCTATATCAATTATCTGCAGAGAGCGCTCTTGTATAGCGTTTTGACTAGCAATGTCATTTCTCACCATACCAAGTCCTTCCTGCCTGGCGCCGCTGATCTGCCCCTTCTCGCCATGTTTCATCTGCTTTGTTTGCCTCTCCCGGCTCTTCGTAAGCAGTTCCATTACAGTGGGGCCGGTTGATAGCTGCTGGGGCATTCTTCTTCCCAGGCAATCCTTCCGGGTTGAGTTCTGTCTGAGCCGTCCCGGGGGACATGCCTCATCTCCTCCTGCAACCGCGTCACCCTCCGGCCTCCGGACAGATTTCGCTGTTATGCCGCTCGTCTTTCCCGGAGGAGGAGTATCATCGACTGGGTCCTTGGCAGTTGCTTTCATCCTGGGCTTATGTTTCATCTCCTCACGTTCCGTGTAACGCTGCTCTGCCGAAGGTCCTCTCTGCTCGCAGCTTTGCTTACTACTCGTGTCTGCTCTAGAGGTTAGCATATACCAGATTTGCCAGCAGGTAAGAGTCGAAATAGCCGTCGAGGCTATGTTACAATAATTAATCTGTTCCCCTCTGTTGTCGAGGACTAGATTCTTGCAAGGGCCATACATCTCCAAGAACTCCGAGACATATTGCGATATTCGTTTTTCCACAAAAGAGGGGTCACTGGATCACACCATCGAGCTACCGCGGCAGTCTAACCTAGGCTGCCGCCATCTTGCTTCCTGAACTTCCTATTTCTGAGGAGAAATAAAATGTAACTTTTAGTAAAATAATGAATATTGGACAATGGCATTACATATAATTTCCGGATCATTTTGTTAAGGTAACGCTCACCCCATGAACAGACCATGGATTTTGTCCAATGAAATCATGCAAACGGCGTAAGTTACTTTGTGAGGAGGTACTATGAACGATTGGAAGTATAACTGCCATGTGGGAAAATGACTGAGGGGGCTATTCTTGCAAAATTGCCTATAGGCTTGACGTGCTGTCAGTCTGACTCTGACTTACCTGAACTGAGCTCTCCTGTATTTCCTTGCACCTTGCTAGCTGGTGAAGTTGAGCAGGCCAAACCTTTCGGCAAAAGGGTTGAAAGACTCCGGCTATAGGACGCTGTGCTCTAGCATCCTTTTGGGCTCACCTTGACTCCCCGTTCCTTATAATCTGCAACCAAATCTTTGGTTTGTATGATTCTTGATTGTATTCTGAAATTTACGTTGTGTTCTTGAACTGGGATGTGTTGTGATTTACCTGTATCCAATTGATAACTACAATTAAATGAATGTAATGTATTTTTGTGCCTTGACCAATTAACTAGAAGTCCAAATAAAGTTTTGCTTGTTATAACTATTTATGTGTATGCCATTTTCTTAGTGTTGAGTCATTTGGTATTTATGTGTATATTGGTTGTTAGAAAGGTACTTCTTTATTCCAGGTCCTCGTGAAGGAGTGTCATCCGTCTCTGATTATCCGAGTCCCAATTAGCTCGATTAAAAGATCCATCTGAGGACCCTTATAGTCTCTGGTTGATGTAGAGTTTATATAGCCCAAACTCTGTGATATCGAATTTTGTGGCAGCTGAATATGAGTAAAAGGTGTGGTGGCTAAATTTAACTCAGGTAAAAATGTATGTAGAGGGACATAGGGAAACCCTCCTAGTTGCCCATATACACCCTTCCGCTGCATCAGCCCTTAGGAGGTAGTTAGGGATCCTGGGCCCTGAACAATGCCCCAGAGCCGTTTGGGCTGCTAATGTGAGCAGAAACATGTTGACCTATGTACTAGTGATGGTGTGAGCCATTGTCCTCAATACCAGTCCAATTTGTTTTAGTCTTACCTACAGTTACCACTAATAAAGGCAATTTACCCTGAAACCATAAGGTATTTTCAACTCACTGATCTGGATCCCTCCCTTATCTTGTAGTTTTTCATCTAAGAACTCCCTCTGGCACCAATCCAACAGGATGTTTAGTCCGACCTGGTGGTATTTCCCTACCAGGGTGGGAAGAGGTTGCTGATGTTGCCGATGATGAAGCATGACACAATTTTGTGTGTGAGACTTTCTCTCCCACGCGGATGACCTTCACTTCCCCCTGAACTCACACAGTAATTCGGCAAATGTCCAATTTGGACCTCTACTTATCTAGTTTCGAGTTCCAATGTCAATAAGGCAGCGTAAATAGTTGTTCCACAGTTAAGTCCTTTTATTCAATAGATCTTTTAAAACTGGCACAAAAGATCTATTGCATTTGGCTTTCATTTAACACCCCTGGACGGCGGGTGTGGGAAGAGACTGCACCACCCTACGAATTGGTAGTACATATGGACTGGATGTACTTGGCCTTGGTCTGCCGTTTGTTCTTTCATTAATAACAATTTGATTTTGTCCAGCGTTCCATTATGTCTGAGGGCTTAACATATGATGAAAAGAAAGTGTCAGCCATTTTCGCCACACCCTATCTATTGGGTGATACAACAGTAACCCAAACCCTTACCCAGCTAGGGGACTGGTACAACCTGGTAGAGATCAAAATATGGCAGCTAAAATCAGTACTCCACTGATCATTCTTTCCAGAGTATTGTACGGTAATGTAGCCCCAGGTGGACTAATTGTCACCAATAAGCCCAGGATCTTCCTGGATGGCAAGGAATTCAGAAAGGACTGGACTTTTATTGCATGGAAATGCATGAGCGATTGGGTGGTCCTCATCATCAAAATGGCCAAGAGACTGTTGGATGCTTTATTGAGCAAAATAAAGGCGAGTGAAAGCAATATAAAGGCAGGCTTGATGGTCACTGTCTTTAAGAAAATCTAGAGGCATCAAACAAAATCATCTCAGAGTTCATGGAATACCTCACCCAACAAAAGATCACCACATTTTAGAAAGATATTAAGAAATGTGTGCATTAGACTGTGAACCCCTACTCTAGGGAAGAATATGTCCCTAAGAACTCTTCCAATTCAGACACCTACTCAAGGACATCAAGGAAGGGAAAGAAGGTGGAACCAATGTGGATTTTTTAATCCTCAAAACCCTTTCAGTCCACCAATAACCCAGACTGAGAACACTTGGGGCTGTGCACCTAATTTTGGGGCAACCCCTAACTACGGAGGACCGCAATTCATACCATCACAAATGTGGCACGGTTCTATCCCAATAACCCTTCCCCTTTTTTAGCGAGAGGTCAGGTGAGAGGGAGAGGAAAAAGATAAGGGGTTTCACGGCAAGTCACAATAAGTATTGGCATTGTGGCCATTAGGGGGTAGTTAGGGATTCCTGGCCCTGAAGAATGCCCCAGACTCGTTTGGGCTTCTAAAGTGGGCCGAAACATGTTGGCCTATGTACTAATGTTGGTGTGAGACATTCTCCTCATCAACCGTCCCATTTGTTTTTTAATATTACCTACAGTTACCACTGATAAAGGCAACTTGCTTCGCAACCGTAAATTATTTTTAACTCACTGATCTAGATCCCTCCCTCCTCTACTGAGTCTAACAGGAGGTCGAGTCCTCCCAGGTGGTATTACCCGGCAAGGGTGGGGAAAGGTTGCTGAAGATGAAGCATGACACAATTCTGGTTGTGAGGCTTCCTCTTCCATAAGGATGACCTTCCTTTCCCCTTGCACCCACACAGTAACTCTGTGAATGTCCATTTTGGACTCTTGTATGTCTGGTTTATGGTAGCAATACCAGTTCCTGTATTCTCCCTACAGCTAACGTACCTTCTGGTGGTATTTGCATTTCAATAGGAGTGTGCACGGAGGCTTACCTCCTCCTCTCCCTGATGTGATAAAAGGCTATTATTTGACACATATTTTTTCATGGCGTCACAAGTCCAACACATAGCTACATCTGCAAGAGCCACCATTCAGTCCTTTTAAAGCTGCTACACGTCCTACACTCAAATGGTCATTGCAATGTTGTGTAGTACTTGATTTTATGAGTGATTGATTATGACAATCCCATCTGTTGGGCATTTCCTGTATCTTTGTTAGCTCCCATTAAGGCCATTCTTCATTCGGCAGCTAGGTTGCTTTCCAGGACCAGAAACATTCATTGCATTTCTCCTGTATTAATGGGTTTCCACCGGATCCATTATGGCTCACTACCAAGGGCTGTTTGCTTTTCCCCTTGACCCACTGCCCACAGAGTTTTGCCTAGAAAAGACAAAAGTTCGAGTTTCTTGCTTACTGTAAAGAATAACTCCAGCTTTCTGGGCAGGCAGTGAAGCATAGGCTTGTCTCTAGGTCTGTCTAGAATCTCTGCAACCAAAAACCTGTCCTGGGCTAGTTGCATTAACTTATTTAATCCTCATGTATACAAGTGTGCAGGTCCTACGAGTAAAGTATGCTTGCCTCAAGCAATATATCTACTTTGGCTGGAGAGCACAGATGGCCGTGAAAGGCAGTGGACCAGGTCCAACTGGACATTTCTTTTTTTTTTCTTATTTTTTTTAATTTTCAAAAACCTTTATTGGTAAATGGAAAACGGACAGGTCAAAACACCGTTAAGTCGCGAAGCCTTAAATGGGCTCCACTGATCAGCGGGGGGGGGGGGGAGGGTGTGCAGTTGTCACTTACACGGCCATTCAGCCGACATCCCGGAGGACCGGCGGCATTTCAGGAGAACCTACACATGTGGTAAACCCGTTACTTTTACTTCTGAAAAACAGTGTCTGCACCAGACCCCAGCCCACACTGCCGCCCAACCTGCATGTAAGGCAATCCTACCAGTGCCCGGCATCCCCTACAATCCTGGTCCAGCCCCTGAGTATCCGTAACCATATCCCAATGCCCCCCCACCCCCCCACCCACCCCACCCACCACACGCACCACACGCACGTTTTCTCTTCCCTCTCACATCTACTTGCAGCCTTATCCGCAGTCCCTGCACCTAGCAGTGAGCAACCGTTGCGTCCCTCCACACTCAGATCACTGACAAACCAGCAGTACTCTTCTGCCTTCCGCCCGACCACTTATAGGGCATACCAAACACCTCCGGGCAGTTCCCAGCTACACCCTCTACGCACAGGCGCACCTCCAGACTGTCATGCCAACGTCTCATCCAGTCATGCGTCCAGAAGGTCGTGATCCTGTACTACACCCCCCTCCGTCCCACTGTGTGCATTGGGTACATCGCACTGCGTCTCCCCCTGGCTCGCCGTTTCGGCGGACCCAGCGGCCAGGTATGTTCTATACAGCCCCCAGAAGTTCTTGGGGCGGCTTTTCGGGGGTAACAATTCACTATATGTCTCCGCCTGTGTGCTGCAGTACAGCATGTCCCTAGCCCATCGTTTCTTAGTGGGAAGCGGCCCCCTCATCCAACAAGCCGCTACAGCGCGCCGAGCCACTAACAGCGCCATGTCCGCCAGGCGTCTCAGCGCCAGCGGGAGAGGCCTGGAATAGCCCAGCAACGCCAGCGCTGGGTTAGGCTGTATGTCAGTTTCCAGTAACTGGCTCAGTTCCCGAAACACCCCCGTCCAGAACCGGGCTATACCCGGGCAGTGCCAGGCCATATGTATGAAATCCGCTACTGGGAAATGGCAGCGCTCGCACCCTGCTATTGGGCGAAGCCCATACCTGTGCAGTCTCTCAGGGGTGTAATAGACCCGCTGTAGGTACTTAAAATGTATCAGTCTATGCCTACCGTTTAAGGAGACCTTCTTGGTACAATATTTCCACATCTCGTCCGTTATTTCCATTTGGAGGTCGGCCTGCCAGCCGCTCCGAGCCGCTGAACACTGGGGTCGCCCGGTGCTGTTCCCCGAGATTTTTGAGGGTCGGAACCAGTTTGGCCGGCGCCTCCGTTTTGATAACATAGGTAAGTTCCGGGATTTCCGGGGGTTCTTCCATTCCCAGCCCCAACAGAGCCGACAGTGCGCTACGGACCCTGTGAAATTGAAAGCGCTGGAGCAGAGTAGCCCCAGGTCGAGTCGAGCCGAGCTGCTCCCATGTCTTAACCACCCCGTCTTGAAACAGGTCCGCCATCTTAACGACGCCCAAGTCGCCCAACGCCTGCCTCACCCCCGCTTCACGCAGCGGGGGGAGCCAGATCACCCACTCCACTCGCATCAGTGGGGAATACAGTAGGTCACGATCCTGCGCCCTCCGTAACGCGTGCCACGCATGGTTCGTGGCCTTAAGAGAATCCAACGTTCCCACCCTGCGGTCCACCGGCTGGAACACAGTCGCCGGGAGAGGGAGCGGATCCGCGAACAGCCACTCCATCAGCACGTGTGGTATGTCCGAGGTGGCGTGGACCCACGTGTGCAGGTGGGCCGCCTGCGCTACCCTGTAATACCTTTCCAGGTCAGGGGCCTCAAGCCCGCCCATCTCATAAGGGAGCGTCAACACCTTCCACTGCACTCGAGGCTGCTTACCGCCCCAGGCCAGCCGAACAAGGGTCTGAGTCAACTGCACAAAGAAGGCCCTAGAGAGCACTATAGGGATGTTATTGAAGAGGAACAAAAATCTCGGCAGGACCACCATTTTCATGATGGCCACTCTGCCCATCAACGACAGGGGGAGTTTAATCCACACCTCCACATCATCGACAAGGTTGGAGTAGGCCACCCCGTAGTTTTCCCGGAGCAGGACCTCTGGATCCTTGTGGAGCCGGATCCCCAAGTATCGGATTGAGTCTGTCGTCCACTGTAGGGGGTATTCCATAGGGAACGGCTCTGTGACCGGAGTCAGCGGAAATGCCAGTGACTTGGTCCAGTTCACCTTGAGGCCCGACAGGGCCCCAAACCGGACCACCTCTCTCAATACTGAAGTGAGATTCTCCTCCGGGTTGTGGACATATAGCAGAGTATCATCTGCGTAGGTGGAAATGCAGATCCTATAGGAGGGAAAGTTAATGCCCTCGAATTTTGATACTCCCTCATTGCGCACGCCAGCGGTTCCGCCACCAGTGCATATAAGAGGGGGGAAAGGGGGCATCCCTGCCGGGTCCCCCTGGAGACCTCAAAGGCTTCCGTGACTCTGTCACCTATACGCAACCTGGCAGTGGGTCGGATATACAGTGCGCCAACCATCTGCAGGAAAGGCTCTCCCAGCCCGAGTTTCCATAAAGACTCTCACCATGAAGGGCCATTCCACAGAGTCGAACGCCTTCTCCATGTCGAGGAAGATAGCTAGGGCCTTACCCTCCGGGCGCACGTGCTACATGGCCCCAAGGACCGTACGAATGTTATATGTAAGGTTCCTGGACGGGATGAAACCCGCCTGTTCCGGGGCCACAAGCTCCGGCACCAGCAGCGCCAGGCGAGTAGCAAGGACCTTTGCGTACAGCTTGGCATCTACATTTATCAGGGAAAGCGGCCTGTATGAACCGCACAGATTCGAGGGTCTCCCGTGCTTTAGAATGGTTACTAATAGCGCCTCTCGCATCGTGTCGGGCATGCTGCCCTCCTGGCATATATCATCGAAGAGGGCCATGAGATGCGGGAGGAGTTTATCCTGGAAGGCCTTGTAAAAAGCCACCGTCAGCCCATCCAAACCCGGGGCAGTACCCGCCCTCATGCTCCCCCAGAGCCTCCAAGATCTCATCCTTCTGTACAGGCAACGCCAGAAATTTCCTCTGTGAGTTAGACAAAAAAGGCATTTTTATGTAGCTGAGGTAGTCATCTATTTCCTCTTCCATGTGGGAGGACTGAGATGTATAAAGTCCAGCATAATAGCCCCTGAATTCTTCTACAATCCCGGTCTCGTCTGTAATTACCTTCCCGGAAGCAGTCACAAGTTCATCATGACCAGGGGCCGCCTAGTGTTGCGGAGTATCCCCGCTAGTAGGGAGCCCGGGCGTTCGCTCTCCCCGTAGGTACGAGCCGTGGCGTACTTGCCCATGTGCTGCACTTCCCTGTCCGCTTCGCTATTGTATTCTGATACCAGCGTCTGAATCTGGGCCGCCACCTCGGGGTCCATAGAACTCCCATGCCGCTCCTCCAACTGTGCTAATTGCGTCTCCAGGGCCCCTAGGCGCCGCCGAATGGATTTAAGGACACCGGAGTGCTTTGCCATAGCCACGCCGCGAATATAGGCCTTAAACGAGTCCCATACCGTTTGAAAACTCTGAACAGACCCCAGGTTGGTCTCGAAGAAAGCGTCTATGTCGTCCGCTAATCCCCCCCGGAACACCTCGTCCAACAGAGAGTAGGGCGGCATCCTCCACGTGAACGGCGGTAGTCGTTTGACTGAGGAAGCCAGAACCATGAGGAGGGGGGAGTGGTCCGACAGAGTACATGGTAGGACCTCGCACCCCCTGACAACCGGCAAAAGTGTCCGGGATGCCAGCCAATAGTCGATCCTGGTGTGCACATCGTGGTATGCAGAGTAATGCGTATATCCCGCTCTCCCAGGGCTCCTGTGCCTCCAGACATCAACCATGTCAAGTCTAGTCAATTTCGCCTGCATATACAAGGCGCCCGCCGCCGGACGGCGGACCCGCCCCGAGGAGCGGTCCAAGTTTGGGTTGAACGTGAAATTAAGGTCGCCGCCCCACACCATGCGAGCGTGCGCATATTGCCTGCACTGTGCGGCAAGCGCGGCGTAGAACTCTGGGGTATTGTAATTGGGACCGTAAACATTGACGACAATGAGGTCATGACCTTTCCTGGCGCACCGGGCAATCAAATAGCGCCCGTCCGGGTCAGCGGCCAGCTTCTTTAGCGTCAATTTTGATCGTGGGTTTACCCATGTGATCACCCCTCTGGAGTGCGAGGTAAAGCCCGCCGCCCAACTGTTAGCCGACAGCCCCTTAGACGACAACAGTTTACTGGTAAGTGGGAGGTGGGACTCTTGTATGAGCGCCAAGTCGATGTGGTGCCTATGGAGGTAATTCAACACTTTCCGCAATTTGCGGAAATCATTCAATCCTCTAACATTCCACGTCAGCGCTCTAAGGGTCACCTCGCCGCTGTCGTCATTCATGTCTCTAAGCTCAGGCATCTCTGCAGTCACACTTCGTAGCTTCTGCAGGCAGTGACCCAACGAGGGGCTCCACCCACCAGACACCGCCAAACAGCATACTTCGGACATGCAAGAACAAAGCAGAAGACGTATCGCTCCGCAAACCGTGCGTTTCCCAGTCCCCAACCCCTAAACAACCCCCTAACTGCCCAACCCCCCTCCCACAGCCGACCGCCCCCAACCTGGCCAGACAGGACCCCATCCCAACCCCCCTCCCCTGATCACAACAAACACATAATACCTTCCCCGAACCTGCCCCCAAGGGTGCCACCTGAGCTAAACAGCGCTGGGGCAGAGGCCACCGGGCATCAACCACCCTGACCGTTCGGCAGACCACTGTATAGGCGTGCCCCCGCGCCATTACCCTCATATATCAGTACAGCTGGAGCTGGTATCATCCCTCGTCCAATAGGTCTAGGGGAATCCTCCACCATCCCCCCAGGGGCATAGTGCTCCATCTAGGGAGACAGACCAGTCTGTCCAAGGGAGCCCCTGTAGAAACATCCAGTTCAGTATCCGGTGGGTTCAAAAACTGACCCTCACAGCTAAGGTAAGAGATCACCCTAGTGGGAACCCCTCAATGATAAAGCCCCTGAGGGCGGAACCGTCAGTAGCCAGCAAGTGCAAGTTAACCCCCCTCCCCGAACCCCCCCAAGTCCAATGTTATTGTTATTGTTATTTGGATATTTGTAAAGCGCAACTTTCGCTCCGGAAGGAGCATCTTGGCGCTGAGCATGCGTATAAGGGATATGTGGTGAAAAGATCTAGATAGCTGCCAACACATAGGTATCAGATTGCTGATAGACCCAGGTCTTCAGTTGTTTCCTAAAAGGGCACTCAGACCCAATCAGTCTAAGATTTACGGGTAGATTATTCCAAGCCCTTGCTGCTAGGACTGTGAACGTTTTTCCGCCCCTAGTTTTATATTTATGCCTCGGGATCTTAGCAAGATTGGCCCCTGAGGATCGCAGACATCGTACAGGATCATAATGAATAAAACGATTAACTAGGTATTTAGGACCTGTATTTTTCAAAGATTTGAAAACTGTGAGTAACAGTTTAAAAAGGATTCTCTTATGCAGTGGCAGCCAGTGCAGAGAATTTAATGCAGTTGAGGCTGAAGATTTCCTAGGAAGTTTTAACACTAACCGTGCCGCCGCGTGCTGTACACTTTGTAACTTCTTCAAAGTGGACTTTTTCACTCCTGCCATCAACCCATTGCAATAATCGAGTCTGGAGAGTATCAGTGCGACCACGACCGATTTTCTGGAGGCAATGGGGAGGAAGTCGAAAAATTTCTTTAGAGATTTAATAAGACCGAAGCAGCAGCCAGCCGTGATCCTAACATGATCATCAAAAGATAAGGTAGCATCAAATTGCACGCCCAGATTGCGCGCAGAAGACACAGCACTGGGAGGAGCCTCAGAGTCTTTGGGCCACCAATCCCTCGGGCAGAAAAGTAGATCCTGGCCTAATGGTATGATTTCAGTTTTCTCACTGTTGCACTTCAAGTGGTTTTTGTTTAACCACTGAAATACCTCAGTGAGACATTTCTGAAAACGCAATTCTGTATCCGTGCGGTTTTTGTCAATGGAGACGACCAATTGAGTGTCGTCAGCATATGACGTAACGAGGATCCCGTGTGACTCTATCACAGCGAGGAGGGGTGCCATATAGATGTTGAAAAGAAGTGGGCTTAATATGGATCCCTGCGGTACACCAGATATAATGGTTTTTTCGCTGGATAGGTAGTGACCCAAAGATACAGATTGGGACCTATTGGACAAGAAGGATGTAACCCATGCCAGAGCCGTATCTGTCACGCCAATCTCTCGCAGCCTGTCATTCAAGATGACATGAGAGATAGTGTCAAAAGCTGCTGTTAGATCGAGCAGGATGAGGACGGCCTGCTTTACCTCATCCTGCAGGAACTTGATGGAGTCAGAGAGTTCTATCAGGGCCGTTTCGGTGGAGTGGCCAGGGCGAAACCCAGATTGCTGGGGATGCAAGATGTTATGGTTCTCCACATATGTTTTTAGCTCCAGATGCACCATCCGTTCAGTGATCTTTCCTAGAACAGGCAGGAGTGAGATGGGGCGCATGTTCGTCAGATCTGTTGGCGATTTGTTCTGCTTTTTCATGAGGGGTTTTACGGTAGCCTTTTTCCATTCATTAGGCACAATCCCCAATGCTAAGGATGTGTTTATGATGGCATTGATGGTCGGATTAACTACCTCAACTAGATGATGTAAAATGCAGGGGGGACAGGAGTCGGTAGGTGCTCCGGACTTACAAGCCAAAATCGCCTTGCGGGTCTGTTGGAGGGAGACTGGTTGGAAAGTTCCAAGAGAATGGCTATTTTCGGCTACATGCTTTTGGGGGCCTAGAGTAGGAGAAGTCAAAGGAGGCGGGAAATCCTTTTGGATGTTTACAATCTTTTTCTCAAAGAAATCCGCAATTTGGTTGCACAGACTCTCGGAGGGCGGGATTTCGGGCTGGAGGGCTTTGGGGTGGGTAAAGGATTTAACTATAGAGAAAACAGTTTTTTGTTTCTGATGGGCGTCGTTGATAGCTTTAGTGTAATACTCCTTTTTGGCAGCCTTTATGCTAGAGAGGTATAATTTCCTCTGCTGAACATAAAGGGCTCTTGAGACCTCATCATATGTTTTCCTCCACTTCCTTTCTCTAATTCTACAAAGTAAATGGCTCTCAGTTAAGGCCTGAGTGTACCATGGGGCACTTAACTTCCTTTTAGGACAGTTCCCGCGGTCGCCTTTAGGGTCGGAGTTTTCTAAAATAATCCGATCCATCCAAACGTGAAAGTTACGAGAATCGGTCGTTACGTCTCCTCTCAGTTCAGGGGCCTGAGCCAATAACTGGGTATCCAGCTGGATACGATCAATCACTTTTCTCCAATTTACCGAGGGGGATGATTGAGGGTGCTTTGTTATTAGTGGAGCTAGAACTTGTTTCTTGATGACAAAGGGAATGAAACTGTGGTCAGTCCAAATTTGCGGAATGGGGGGAGACGTAGTCAAGGTAATTAAGTTGGAACAGATACCATCAAGAGTGTGGCCGGCTAGGTGGGTGGGTGTAGTCACTAATTGAGCCAGTCCAAAAATATTCAGAGTATGATGGAAGCAAGTAACATTAGGGTCTGTGCCTGATTCCAGATGTAAATTCATATCTCCTAATAGAGTAAAGTGTGGGTAGCGTAGCATAAGTGACCCGAGCACTTCATCTAGGGAGTCTAGAAAGGGAGTGGCATTGCCTGGAGGGCGATAAATTAGGCCTCCCGAAAAGGAGGTAGAGGCATTAAGTCTGATCGAAAAGCCAGTGCTCTCACTTCCTTTGAGATGGCCCAAATCAAATGTATGACACAAAAATGACCCTTTGACAATAATTGCAACCCCCCCTCCTCGCCCGATTTGTCTGTCCTGCCTAAAGATGGTAAAATTCGGAGGAAGGGCAATGGCCAAATCAGGATTGGATGAATCGTTGAGCCATGTTTCTGTTATCAAAAGGGCGTCAAGACTATGACACATTATTAAATCGTGTATGTCTTGGCTGTGGCCACACAACGAACGGGCATTGATAAGACCTCCTTTGAAGTTATTGCCTCTGTACATTGAGGGAACGGGATTTTTTGGCATCTCTAAGGGCATCTCGGGAGGAGTCCATTTACAGTGTGAACATGAGAAGGGACCCCGGAGATAATCAGTGGGTGGGCAACCCTTACACAGTGCACCCATCTTGGGGCGTAATGCTAATAGGGCCTTGTTGTCATACCTGATGGTCAATGGTTGTTGCCCGGCATGTCCCGCAGCCGGCACAGTCCTGGCGCGGACGGGCGCAGACGGGCTTGGCTTCATCCGGCGCGCCCACTGCGCCAGCCCGCTGCGCCGTCTGGCCGGTCTGCACATTATATAGAGAGAAAGGAGGGTGTGAGGACGGCACGACTAGAGCGCTCCCCCAGCCTCACCAAAGATGGCGCCCACCGCCGCCGAGTATCGGCTGAAAAGCGGCTGTGCAAGGCGAAAGAAGGTGGAAAGATGGTAAGGGTGTCAGAATGCCTGGTTTAAAATTCCCCTTAATGCTATTGAAAGCCCCCCAAAGATGCAATCATACCAATTATAAAAACGTTTCTAAAATGCAATCAAGATCGTAGCAGGTCAGGTCAGCAATGTCATAGTGTTAGGGCGCCCTCCACAAATCAGAAAGATCTCACCCAGCGTCGGCCGCGCCGTCCCCAGGAGCAGTCGCCTCCTCCTCCACCACAACGCAGGTCCAGGAGCCAAGCCACTCTCAGGGCAGCGGGCGCCCCTGCGCAGAGTCCGCAGGTTCAGGCCGTGCGACAGCCCGCAGAAGAAGGCCACCACCTGTCGTCTAATCCTGCCCCTCCAGGCCGGGGGCATTAGCGCTATGGTCCGTGCGGTCCCGCGGGCCGCTCCGCTGACTCCTAGACCATTCCTTCAGGGTTCGTTGCAGTTCTCTCGGGTCCATGAAGAAGTGCGAATGACCCTGCCTGTTGATCCGAAGCCTCGCCGGGTACTGCATAGCATAGTCCAAACCCAGGTCACGTAGCTGTTTCTTATAGGGTGCGAACTGCCTCCGTTCCTCCTGGACCTTTGCCGTGAAGTCCGGGTAAATAGAGATATCCATTCCTTCGAATTGCAGCTTCCCTTTTTCTCTAGCTATCCGGAGGGCAGTGTCTCTGTCTCTATTATTCAGCAGCTTTGCTATAATGGGTCGCGCAGGGGCGCCGGGCCTGGGACGGGGGCCCAGCGAACGATGGGCCCTCTCGACGACGAACATGGGGGAGAACACATCCTCTCCCAGCAGGGTGTGAAGCAGTTTTTCCACGAAGGGTTCCATCCGCCCCGTGTGCATCGACTCAGCCACACCCGTTATGCGGATATTCGACCTCCTCGAACGGGCCTCTAAGTCCTCCGACTTGTCCCGGATGACCTGCAGCAGCTTACTGAATTGCTTGCGGTCTGAGTCCCACTCCGTCTGCGCCTCCTCCACCTGCGTTATTCTTTTCTCGGACTCATCCAGCCGCTCCGCATTCTTGTCCACCCGCTCCGACATGCGGTCCATGCGATAGGAGAGCGCATCGATCTTGGTGCCTATCGCTGCCAGGCTTCCCTGCAGCCCCCTTTCCATGGTCGCCAGCATTTCTTTAATGTTCGCGCACATAGTGCTCTCCGGGGCAGCTGCGCCGGGTGGCATCGCCGGAGCCGCGACATCGGGCCCCTTAGTCTTGCGGGGGTGAAACGACAGTTTAGGCTGGGTCTTGTCGCCTTTGCCCATGTCGCTTCCAAGGGTCCGCGTCTCCGACCGTCCCGCCGCTCCAAGGCAGGCCCCGGTGTCCGTCCGGAAGTCCTCACGACAGGCGACCCCCAACGGGGCCGGCCGGGGGGGTACCGTCGCTCCCCGCCGAAGTGCAATCCGCTGGGCTGTCCAATGTGACCGGGCTGCAGGGGGACCAGGACCCCCGGGTCCACTTCACGTGTCCGGTCCCAGTTCTCCGCTCAGGCCCTATTGCGAGTCGATCCGCAGCAGCACCGCCGTGCCTCCACCCCCGAAGGGTCACAATAACTCAATAACTGCCACCGCAGGGCGCTCCTCGTATCGCCACGTCTTTTACCGCTGTCCGGCTCCGGGCAGGCGCCCCGGGGGGCGACAACAGGCCACGGCCTACAACGAGGCTTCCACATGCAGGACAGGAGGCGTTAGCACACCCCGGACCAGACCAACGTCCCACCGGGCCCCCCGGAACTCACAGCAGGGCCACAGCCAGAGCACCAGGGCCTGCCCTCCAGGTGTCCACCGCGGTCCACAGCCCTGCCTCCTGGCAGCCGCTCTCGCACAGTCACGATGTATGAGCCGGCCTCGCTCCGTAGCGGATGTAGCGCGGGAGGGTGTGCCAGCCGAGGTGCTCCCCCAAGGGTCTGGAGGGGCCCGCAGCGGGGTCCAAGGGAAGAGGACGCGGCCCTTGCCGAGTCACGGATGCAGCGGGGGGGGCTCCTCCGCCCACCGTCGTCCAGCAGACACTCCGCCGCCCAATTCCAGCTTACCGATAGGTGCACCCTTCCCTCGTGTGGCTGCTGGTGAGGGCCCCCCCGCGTGGTACACCGCCAGGCAGGGATCGCTGATGTGCTCAGGAGTGCGGGGGGTCCGCTCGCCGCCGCCGGGCAGTCAAGGGCACAACCCAGCCGGGGAGGGTGGGGGGAAACCCCGTGCCGCCAAGCCCCCACCTCCTATGAATGCACGCACCTCCCGAGCCCCCGCCGGGGGTGTCCGCACCTCAGCTCTGCTGGTTCCTCACCCCGCGGTCGATGGTCTCCGCTGACCGGGTCCGCCCCCTTGCAGGCAACCGCACTCAGGACAGGACGGGGATGGCGGCCCAGCTCGCCAGTCAAAGCGCCGCCCACAGTTCCGACGCCCCCCGGCGCCGCCGATCACCGCTGGAGCTCCCTGATGGGGCAGTCAGGTGGGAGAGGAGATCCCCTCGTCAGTTCGCCCGGTAGCACAGCTGTAAAGGATATTTGCGAGGATCGTTAGAGGGATAGCGCGGGGAGCTCCTCGCTCACGCGTCCGCCATGATCCCCGGCAAGCTCCGCCCCCCCCAACTGGACATTTCTCTTGTCTCCTGATGTGGAGCTTCTTCCCTGTGTCTGGACAGTGCAGAAAATAATTTGGTCAAAGGAATTGTTGCTTCTTCAGAGATCAAAAGTGCAATATGGAACTGCACAATTTGCTGTGTACCAGATATTCTTTACGATATGCTTTGCATCTTGAGCAAGCGTTGAGGATTTGGAGACTTATGGCATCAAGAAACACAAACTATTTAACTTTTCTAGAAACTGGAAGCTAGACAATTGCCATCTTTGCAGGACCTGAACAAGGTGAGAAGCCTACCCAAAAAAGGCACAACCTCTAACCTTGTGTAACCCTCCTCAGATACAGGTTCCAGTCATGCCACGATCAGGAACTATGGGGTATCAGGTCCCGATCCCTTGCAATCCGTAGTTATTAGAGCCAAAAAGTAGTATTTTACTTGTCCATGACAATGGGAGACCCCTTCCCCATTATAGAAGCTATGCTTGAAGGTTTGTCAGGACAGGTCAAGTTTGTCACTCTTTTCCAGGAACAAATTCCAATAGAAAGGTTTTTGCAAGACGTTTTTATGAAGCTTGACTCCAGAATTCAAAGTCATATACACAAATGAAGGATCAACGATACATAAATCAAAAGGGCTAGAGTTACAGCCAACGTGTGTTTCGCCCCCTAAAGGCACCCGTCCGGCCTGTGGCTTTCTCAGGGCTGTACATACATGAGATTACAACATGCAAAGGAAAATTCGAAACTGAGAACATATTTGCAAAAATTGCAACAATGCAGTTCACAGCATACATCACCTATGATAGTGCAGTGTTAATGCCGTGAGGTGAAATTGAAGGTAAGTCCCGGAAGAGGGTTGAGGGAAAATTATGGGAAGGAAAGTTATGAACATGATTTTCATAGCGACAAAGTAAGAAGGAGAGGATAATTGAAAGATTTTGACATAAGGATAAATTAGTTTAGACAAGATGTGTAGAGCAAAGGTAGTAACAATACAGTGTGGCAGTGTATGTCATAAGGAGCATTCCAGGAAAAAGTCGGAAAGGGGTATAGAGTAGGAGGTAGTGCATAAATGGGAGTATGAAAATATGAAGAGGCACACACATAATATGTTAATTAGTGTCCGCGACAAGTTGGACAATGTGAGACACATAATCAGGGTATGTCAGAGTCGGAGTAGTATCATAGTAAATGGAAAGTATTACAGAATAAAGATAGTTTCCCCAGCAGTCCCAAACTACATTACAGCAACAATAGACATACATTTTGATGGAGGTTCAAAAAATAGTACATACAGAAGTCGGTGTTCAGGTCACAAGGTCATGTGTCATAGAAGAATTGAAGACAAAGAGATATCATACAGTTTAGTTAGTTTAAGGTCTAGATGTACACAGCAAAGTGTGGTTTGTAATGGACCAAAGCACTAACTTATATTCTTATATCTGTTATAACAATTTGGTCCAGTGTAAATATGGAAACCAGTAGCTTCCGTGGTGGTATAATGGTAGATAGCCCGTGTAGAATATCAGTAGGTGGTTTATAAAGGCCTGTTATTAGTGTATTGGGATAGTAGAGCTCGATTTGTAAAGCTCAAGGAATAAGTAACATGAAGAATTCTAGTTCTGGGGCCAAATATCTATAGGTGGGAAAAGGTGTGCCTAATTTATTGCATGCTTCATGGGCCCGTGCTTACCATAAAAATAGATGAAGGACTGAATGTAGTCCTAAGATTGGCGCTGCGTAAAGAAGGATATCTGAAAGAGGGGAGACAGAATTACAGTTCATGGGTTAGGGAAAGGTGCGGGCTGCCCACATGGCAGTACGGGATGCTGCCACAGGACAATAACTAGCATTGGTGTGGGTCCGCATGTGGTCCAGTGGACCGTGTCACTTACTTTTAAATGAAGGACGTCCGGACATTGACGTCTCATTGGTATCAGTCGGCATAAGCACAGACCCCGTGGGACTGGGGCCTTTTGTGTGCTGTGAAACAGATCTGTTTCCGGGTCATGGTGACGTGGCACTCCAAGTTGGATGCCATCTTGGAGTGGAGTGAGAGGACTCACTCTCGCTTGATGTCCGTACTGTATTCGGAATAGAAGGTACATAATATGGGACTTATGATGTGAACGTTACTAAGTGGGGTCTCTTATAAAATATGACCATTGAGGGTAATAATTTTTAGGCTTCTTCTACAGTGCTTGTGAACATAAGTGACCTATAATGTTAGGGCGGAAGTCTTTTCTGGCAATGCCTAGATAGGCATCTGCGGGTCGGTGGCCTGTATGGCGGTGGCCATCTTAGAAGGTGATGGTTGGAGGAGACTGAGGTAAATTACCCCAGATACATTGGGTATCCTCTGAAATCCTTTGTGGTAAAGGAATAGGGTAATTGAAGGTTAGAGTGGCACGCAAGATGATAAGGTTTAAATGTTGGGTAGTGACTTGAATATCAGTTTAGATCCTTGTTAAGAGGGAACTTATAGCTGGATCGACATGTCATTAAATAGACAAGACTAAGCATGGAAACAGTGTTCCTAAGGATGAAATCAAAGCATGAACATTGTTCATGACCAGCTCAGTGCTAGTTATCAAGGTGACCCTATGTTACCTAACCTAGCCTAGGTCTACTACAATTGTGGTGCGTGTCTGTGGTCAATACAAAACATGTGATTTGTAAATATTCAAAATTGTTCATTTGTCGCCTAGCCAAACTTGCATTTCTGCGTCTTTGTTAAGTCCAAGTTTGACTGTGTTGAATTTGAGAATGAGTTCACTCTCTCTTCTTTGCAGTTTGAGCTCTCGGTGTCCTCCTAGTTTTGCAGGATGTGCAATCACAATGCCATAAAAGGTGAAACTTTTCTTATGAGGATGAGCAGTGTGGAAATGATCTGTTAGGGGGTGACCTGTGTTTTATTTGTGAATGTTCCTGTAATGTTCCTGAATACGTATACTTAGGGGTCGAATCGTACTTCCTAAGTAAGGTTGATTGCAGGGGCAGAAAATGACATAGATGGTAAACTTACTATTGCAGTCAATCCATTCTCTAATTATGAATTGTTTGTTTAGTGGGATTGGTACAAGTTGGGTTTTGTTGACACCCAGTTTGCAGATGTTGCAATTGTGGCACGTGTGGAAACCTGCCAGTCTGTCTAGAAATGTGGTTGTCTGCATAGCATTCTTTTAAGATTTGATGCTCTTCGGAAACTCATTTCCGGGTACTTTCGGAGGTGATCCTTGAGTCCCGGGGTGTATTGGAGTAAGTGCAAATGTCGTTTAAGGATTTGTCTGATGTTATGATGTCCGTTATGATAGTCTGTAATGAAGCGGATCATGTTGTCCCCTTCACGTTTCGCTGTTGATCTTGGATTCATGTTATTGGCTCTTTATATCTTAGAGATAGTGGTCAGAATATTTTGTAGCGTGCTTGGGTCATATCCACACTGCTCCAATCGTGTTATTGCTTCTTTTTTTTTTGCTACGAACACCTGTTCTTCGCTGCAATTTCTTCAAATTGGCAGTAGCTCATCGTTTGGAATATTTTGATATTGTGTTTAGGATGGCAACTTTCTGCCCTTAAGATGGCGTTGGCTACTGTCTTTTCTGTACAGTTTATTATGGCCCTAAGTGTGAGGTCCAAAAAGTTGATTTATTTTTGGGAAAAGTTGGAAGTTGTTCTGATGTCCCATGGATTGTTGTATAGGTTATGTAGAAACCTCTCTAGCAGATGAATATCTCCCTGCCATATGCAAAGAATATTGTCTATATAGCGACGCCACAGTACAATGTGAGTGGTGAACCTGGGAAAAGTTCAGGTCCCATAACCAGTATTTTTCCACGTGGCTCATGAAGATACAGGCATATGGTGGCACGAATTTGGCCCCCATTGCAGTTTCGCGTATTTGTCCACAGATTTTCTGTTGAAGCTGAAGATGTTGTTATGCAGACAGAAGTCTAGCATCTCTAGGATAATTTTATTGGTTTCCAAGAAGTTGGCTGGTTGTGTCCAAAGTGATTGTTGTACTGACCTCAGTCTATCTTGATGTTCAATCGAGGTATAAAAACTCACAATATCAATGCATACTAGAACAGAGTCGGGTTCCCATGTAATGTCTTTGACTTTAAGTAGAATGTCTTTGGTGTCCAGTACAAAAGAGGGGATGTCTTTCATCAGTATTTGAAGTTTTTTATCAATGAACTCTCTGAACCTGGAGCAAGATGAGTAATGCCCGCTATAATCGGTCTTCCAGGAGGCAAGTAGTATTGCTTTTTGGAAGAAGATAAAATGTGGGCATAATGGGATGTTCGATGTAAAGAAATGCCTTTTCTTCATAGGAGATAAGTTGAGACCCATACCATGTGGCTAATTTTTCCATTAGCATGTGTAGGATGTCAGGTTTTGGGTCCTGGGCAAGAAGTTGGTAGCATGTATTGTCGGATAGTTGACGATGTGCCTCATTGATGTAATGCTCCACATGTAAGGCTTCTGGGTAACCCCCTTTGTCTGCTTCCTTGAGGATCAGGTCCTGCCTCTCCTGTAGTGTTCTTATTGGCGTTCTCTCTTCCTTAGTGATGTTTTGTGGTAGAAATGTTTGTTTTTCTGATATTTTAGATATTCTTTTTCTAGATCATGGGTCACCGCTAGGTGAAAAGCGCCAATGCTGTTACCAGCCGGTAACTGCGGGCTGAAAGAGGATTTCTTGGTCCAATTAGTATTCATAGTCATGTCTTTGTTGATTGCTAAATCCATCGCAGTTCTAGTTAGTGAGTTTGGATCTGTCCCTTGTTCGCTTAGGTTGGTCAATAAGTCTATGTTCCCAATATCTTGGATGGAAAGATTAGAGCTTTCTAGTAAATTTGAAGAGATCAATCTGGGTTTGAACTAAATTCCAGGAGGCTGTGGGACAGAATGACAGTCCTTTATTCAATATCTTTAGTTGATGACCAGAGAATGTAATATTCAAGAGGTTTTTCACCAGACTTTCTGTAACTATGTTCTTCTGTCCAATTCTTTCTTCCTGGCCCTTGTGGTTACCCCTAACCACATGCGGACCCACACCAAAGCTGCTTATTTTCCCGTGGCACCATACCGTACCGCTATGTGGGCAGCCCGCACCTTTCCCTTACCTATGTACCGTAATTCTGTCTCCCCTCTTTAAGATATCCTTCTTTACGCAGCGGCAATCTTAGGACTATATCCAGGCCTTTATCTATTTTTACGGTAAGCGTGGGCCCGTGAAGCACGCGATAAATTAGGCACACCTTTTCCCACCTATAGATATTTGGTCCCAGAACTAGAATCCTTCACGTTACTTATTCCTTGAGCTGTACAAATCAAGCACTCCTATCCCAATACATTATTAAAAGGCCTTTATAAACCACCTAATGATATTCTACACAGGCCGTCCACCATTATACCACCACGGAAGGTACTGGTTTCCATATTTTCACTGGACCAAATTCTTATGATGGATATAAGGATATAAGCTAGTGCGTTGGCCCATTACAAACCACACTTTGCTCTGTACATCTAGATCTTAAACTAACTAAATTGTATGATATCTATTTGTCTTCAATTCTTCTATGACACATGACGTTGCGACCTGAACACCGACTTCCATATATACTATTTTTTGAACCTCCATCAAAATGTTTATGTCGTATGTTACTGTAATGTAATTTGGGACTGCTGGGGAAACTATCTTTATTCTGTAATACTTTCCATATACTATGACACTACTCCGACTCTCACATACCCTGATTATGTGTCTCACATTGTCCAACTTGTCGCCGACACTAATTAACACATTATGTGTGTGCCTCTTCGTATTTTCCTACTCCCTTTTAAGTACTACCTCCTACTCTTTATCCCTCTTTCCGACCTTGTCCTGGAATGCTCCTTATGACCTGCACTGCCACGCTGTATTTTTACTACTTTTGCACCATACATGTTGTCTAAACTGATTTATCCTTATGTCAAAATCTTTCACTTATCCTATCCTTCTTACTTTGTCGCTATGAATATCATGTTCATAACTTTCCTTCCCTTCATTTTCTCTCAACCCTCTTCCGGTACTTACCTTCGAATTCACATCACTGCACCAACACTACACTATCATGGGTGATTTATGCTGTCAACTGCATTGTTGCGATTTTGCAAATATGTTCTCAATTTTGAATTTTCCTTTGCATGTTATAATCTCTTGTATGTACAGCCCTGAGGAAGCACCAGGCAGGACGGCCACCTTTAGGGGGCGAAAAACCCATTGGCTGTAACTCTAGCCCTTTTGATTTATGTATCGTTGATGCTTCATTTGTGTATATGACTCAGAGTTTTGGAAAGAGTTAAGCTTCATAATAACGTCTTACAAAAACCTTTTTATTGGAATTTGTTCCTAGAAAAGAGTGACGACCTTGACCTGTCCTGACAAACCTTCAAGCATCCAGTCATGCAACATAAAAGATCTTTATTCTCTACAGAAATTATCAATGTACGAAAGTACAACTTTTGACCAGGATAAACAATCAACTTTTGTTTGACAGCAGTCCACAGCGAGTTGACCGTGAAGTGTACACACTGGATTTTACTCCTAATGTTTTTAACAAAAACCCTTTTTATATATAACTTTTGAACACTACTCCCACTTTTGTAATATTTTGTTTATTAAAGTTTTCACTTTTTAACTAATGTGATGTGAAACTGTTAAGTAAATTTCTTTTTTTAAGTATTGCTATTTTGGTTTGTTATTGACATGTATGGCATGCATTTCTCTCAGGAACCTCATGGTGCTAGAGCAAGCAACCACAGATGAATAAGTACTTCATCACAGTTAAATGTTTAGCCTTTAGTCGATCATATTGTTTTGGCCTTGTGCAGCTCAGTCTCAGGACTGGGAACTCTGAGGGCTTCACTGTTGGTTTTTTTTGCCATAGGGCAGCGCAGCAGGCCTTGCTGTTGCGCAGCCCTACGGCAAAATAAAAGGGCAGGAATGCACCGTATCCATTAGGTACGGTGCATTCCTCTCCTTTTCCCCACTGAGCGCCAACGCAGGCACCTTTGCACCATGGTGCAAGGGTGCCGGCGTTGAGGGATGATTCTTTTTGTGCATGAAGGGAAACCTTCCTGCACAAAACAATCACAAGAGGCTTTTTCCTCTTTCTATGTGTGCTGCAGAATGCAGTACACATAGAAAGAGAAAAAACTAGGAGAAATGAAGATATTTCTCCTCGTTAGGTCTCCCTTATGCCTTCCCTGGCGAGGTGCACGTTTTTGGTGCTGCCTCAGACTTACGATTTCTCATAAAATTGGGGCAGTGTCAGAAAGCCATGGATGTTACTGGGAAGGCCCCAGCAACACCCATGGAATGCCCCTTTCACACAGTAAAAGTGCCTCTAGGGCCTTATGAGGCCCTCTCTCTCTTTTACAATTTAACAAGTATTTTTTACCACACACAATATTTGCTAATTGGTAGGAGCCATACTCATGCAGATAGATAGAATGCACCTTTCAGCTGAATGTCAGGCATGGGAGCTGAATATTATAGCAGCAATTCCTAAGGACGGAAATCTTAAAGTGATTACAAATATATACTTATGCCACTGGCAAAAGGTTTTATTTCTGTAAACTGAGGTTTTTCTAGATGCTTCTTCTTAGAAATGGGAGTCTCTAGTTGGCAGAGGTAGGTAACTTTGTCCAAATAGGGACCCTTGCTTCTAGTCAGGGTATGTGGGATACACTTCTAAAATACCCCCTGATCACTCCCTTGGTAGCTTGGCACAAGCAGACAGGCTTTTCTCAGAGGAAGTGTGTAAAGCATTTGTGAACACATACAGTAATACAGCGAAAACACTACAAATGGACACCACACCAGTTTAGTAAAATAAGTAATCTTTATCTAAACCAAAACAAGACCAAACAACAAAAAGCCACAATACAGGAATAACAATATGACTTTCAAATGGTAGAAATAGTTCAGTTCAAAGCAAATTACAGATTTGACACTTTTTACACAAAGTTCCTTGGATGCATTGTGCACAGAAGCCGAAATTACTGGAGCCGAGGTGATGCATCGGTTTCTTACTGCGTGGGGAGGCGATGCGTTGGTTTCTTACTGTGTCCCCCAACGATGCAACAGACTTGGCACCGGGATGCGATGATCAGGGATGATGGGTGGGTTCCTGCAGCCGCACAGCAGGCCTTGCATCGGAATCAGTGCGTTGATCTCGGACTTCAGAGATCGGTGCACTCGATGCGGCGTGCGGCAATTTCTCGAGCCGTGGGCAGGTGCTGCAACGATTTCTTCGGCGATACATCGGAAACAGGTGCAAATTTGTCATGCTTCTCAAAGTTGCATTGCTTTTTCCAGATCCCAGTGGCAAAACAGCCTGCAGAGGTGCAAAACAACACAGGCACCTCTTAGCAGGTCAGAACTAGTAGCAAGGAAGTTCAGGGGAGCTGGTGGTGAAGTCTTTGTGTACCTGAGACTTCAGAACAGGAGGCAAGCTCAATTTCAAGCCCTTGGAGATCCTCCTCAAGTAGAGGACACAGCAAACAGCAAAGTCCTTTTCCCTTTCCTTGGCAGAAAGTAGCCACTGCAGGCTAAACCCAGACAAAACTCAGAACAGGGGCAGTATTCCGCCTCAGTTTCTCCAGCTCTTCTCCTTGGCAAAGGTTCCTCTTGATTTTCAAAAGTGAGCTAAAAGTCTGGGGTCTGGGACCCTCTTTTTATACTGAAAAATCCTTTGTTCTCTGGTGGCAGAGAAGCCAAAACCAGTTCTGTCCTCTCTGGTGCAGCTTCCTGGCAGGAGGCAGAGACTACATTATGGAAGGCAGACCAGGCCCATTCAGGTGAAAGGAAATCTCCTCCCTCTACTATAAATGCAGCCCAGCCCTGACTCACCCAGATACTCTAGAGCCACTGCACATCCCCAGCCCCTGTCACTCCAAAGCCAGACAGTCAATAAACATCCTAGCAGAGGCACACTGGATGGCTAAGCAAGAAAAGACCTACTTTCTAAAAGTGACATTTTCAAACACAGAATGTAAAAATCACCCTCACTAAAAGATGCATTTTAACATTCCGAGTCCCAAACTTTATTTTTCCTACCTTGTTTGGAGGGGTAGTTATGCTTAAAAGGTGTCATAAGCACACTCCCCATTCTATCCTATGGGAACAGGTAGCCTTCCAATAGTGAAAAACGAAATTGGCAGTACTTCACTAAGGACATGCCAAACACACCAGGGCATGTCCTACCTTTCACATGCACTGCACCCTGTCCACAGTGGTACCTTGGGCCTACCTTAGGGGTGACTAACATGTAAGAAAAGGGAAGGGAAGGGCCTGACAAGTCGGTGCACTTGCCAAGTCAACATGGCAGTACTAGACTGCACACAGGCACTGCAATGGCAGGCATGAGTTACATTTACAGGCTGCTTATGTGGGTGGTGCAACCAGTGCTGCAGGCCCACTACCAGCATTTGATTTAGATTCCCTGGGCACACACAGTGCACTGTACTAGGGACTGACTAGTAAATCAAATAAACCAATTATGGAAACACCAATCCATAACAAGAATTTACAAAGGGAGCACTTGCACCTTGGCACAGAACAGCAGTGGTAAAGTTCCCAAAGCATTTAGACCAGCAAACCAAAGTCCAACACACAGCAAAAACACAGGACGTAAAGGTAAAAATGCAGGGGAAACCCACGCCAATAATGCCATGTCTATCACGTATCCCCTCCAGATGAAATGTGGGGAGAACTACCCACCCTCTTGGGAGTTCTCTTCACTAGAGCGGAGAAATCTGGACAGACCATCAGCATTGGCGTGTTCTGTACCAGGGTGGTGTTCCACCGTGAAGTCCATCCCCTGTGGGAAAATGGCCCACCTCAACAGCTTTGGATTCTCACCCCTCATCTGCAAGAGAGGCCTGTGGTCAGACTGAACCAAGAAGTGAGTCCAAAACGAGTAGGGCCTCAGCTTCTCCAGCGCCCAGACCACAGCAAAAGCCTCATGCTCAATCACACTCCACCTCTGTTCCTGTGGAAGTAACCTACTGCTAATTTTTCTCCTCATTTTTCTGTGAGAGCACAGTCCCCACACCATGCTCTGAAGCATCTGTATGCACCACGGATTCCTGTGAGAAGTTGGGCGCCATGAGCACGGGCACATCAAAATCTTTTTGGAAGGCATCAGTCCAATTCACCTTCCTGGGCTGCTTCCTGGAAGTCAGCTTGGCCAAGGGGCAACAATGGTTCCATATCCCTTGACGAATCTCTTGTAATACCCAGTAAATCCTAAGAAGGCTCTCACCTCTGTCTGTGTCTTGGGGGGTTCCTAAGCTAGAATGGTATCAATCTTTGGCTGTACGGGTGCCACCTGGCAGATCCCTGCTTGGTGTCCCAAGTACACCACTAAACCCTGCCTGATCTGGCACTTGCTTGCCTTGGTCGTAAGGCCTACCCTCTGCAGAGCCTTCAACACTTCCCAGAGGTGGTGCAGATGTTCCTCCCAGGTTGCACTGAACACTCAGATGTCATCCAGGTAGGCAGCACTGAAATCCTCCAGTCCAGCCAACACCTGGTGACCAACCTCTGAAAGGTGGCAGGGGCATTCTTCAACACAAAGGGCAACACCCGGAATTGGTAGTGTCCCCATGGCATTGAAAATGGTGACTTCTCCTTTGCCCCATCAGTTAAGGCAAACTGCCAGTACCCAGATGTTAAGTCAAATGTACTGAGGTACTTGGCAGCTCCCAACCGATCGATGAGCTCATCAGCTCTGGGGATGGGGTGTGTATCAGTCCTGGTGACTGAATTGAGCTCTTGGTAGTCCACACAGAACCGGAGTTCTGATGTGGCACCAGGTGCAGCAGCCTTCGGGACCAAGACCACTGGGCTGGCCCAAGGGCTGTTTGAGGGCTAAATTACCCCTAGTGCTAACATCTTGGAGAACTGCTCCTTGATGCAAGCCTTGACCCTGTCAGTCACTCTGTAAATGTTGTGCTTTACAGAAGGACTGTCCCCAGTGTCCACATCATGGACACACCAGTGTGTGACACCGGGGGTCAGGGAGAACAGAGCAGCAAACTGTCCCAACAATTGGCAGCAGTCACTCTGCTGTTCAGGGGTCAGGGCGGTAGAGAGTGTTACACTGTCCACTGACCCATCATGTTCCTTAGCAGACAGGAGGTCAGGAAGAGGCTCAGTCTCCTCCTCTATTCCAGCATCTGTTGCTAGGAGCATGCCCACTTCAGACCTCTCCAAGTGGGTCTTAAGGTGATTCACATTCAGGACCCGCAAAGGTTTCCTTCTAGACTGAAGTCCACCAGGTAGGTGACTTACTCTGGCACTCCACCACCTCTAATGGCCCAGTTCACTTATCTTGGAGCAGCAAGGCTCCACTGGGGCCATGACCCACACTTTCTGGCCAGGCTGAAACTCGATCAGAGTGGCATTCTGATCATAACACCATTTCATCTCCTCCTTGCTGGCTTCCAGATTCACCTGAGCGAGTTGCCTGAAGCGCTTAGTCTGGTTCCTGAAGGCCAGCATGTAGCTATATACATCCTAGGGAGGTTTACTGGGAGCTTTCTCCCAGCCTTCTTTGATCAGACTTAGAGGTCCTCTTACAAGATGCCCATACAGGAGCTCAAAGGGACTGAACCCTAAGGACCTCTGAGGTACCTCTCTCTAAGCAAACAATAGGGCATGGTAAGAGGACGTCCCACTTATGCCTCATGGGTTCACCAAGACCCATAATCATGCCCTTCAGGGTTCGGTTGAATCTCTCAACCAGCCTATTACCTTGGTGGTGGTAAGGAGTGGGGAAATTGTAGGTAACATTGCACTCCTGCCACAAGGACATCATATACTTGGATATGAAGTTGGTACCCCTGTCGGACACCACCTCTCTGGGGAACCCCACACAGGAGAAAATCCCCATCAAAGCACAACCCACCACAGGGGCCATCACAGTCCAGAGGGTGATGGCTTCCGGGTACCGGGTGGCATGGTCCACCAAGACCAGGATGAACCTGTTGCCCATGGCTGTCTTGGGATCCAGAGGCCCCACAATGTCAATACCCACCCTCTCAAAGGGGGCGCTGACTACAGGGAAAGGGTGGAGAGGAGCATTGCGCTTCTTCCCACTCTTACCACTTGCCTGGCAAGTGTGGCAGGCCTACAATGTGTGTCAAAGTTCGTATGCATTTTCGGCCAGTAAAAGTGGATGACAAGCCTTTCAAAGGTCTTGTCTTGCCCCAAATGTCCTGAAAAATGGCATATCATGAGCCAGACCCAGAAGGAAGGGTCTGAAGCGCTGGGGAACCACCAGCACACGGGATGACCCAGGCTCAGAAACCTTAGGCTCACAATACTGGAGACCATTCTCCCAGTATATCCATTGTGACCCAGACTGATCACCTGCTGCCTTGTTTAAAGCCTGCTGCCACAAACCAACAAGAAAAGGGCATTTCTGCTGCTCTGGGCAGAATTCCTCCATGGTGGGGCCCCCTTCCTTTTTTTTTTTTAAATCTTTTTATTGAAATCAGGACAAGAGGTCAGATCAACATAACATTTAGAATTACAAGGCAAATTATATATTAATATATCGAATAGATATAGCAGAGATAGAGTATATAAGTCAGAATTAGAAATCGAAAATATATTACTTGTTCAAAAGCAGGTATAAAAGATTTTTTTTTTTTTAGCATTAATCAAGATAAGGAGTGAGGAAATTCATTCCTTCCCTCATCTCCCTCCTCTCCCACCTCTCCCAGCAGACATCGCTTCCTCATTCTTTCTTCGACTCCTTCATATAAATGAAGGCCCCCAGATTCTATCTATCTTCTGTTAAGATTTAACACCTCTGATCTTAGCAAGAGAGGATTCCATGATGTAGATTTCCTTAACGAGAAACCACCACTCCATCACGTGTGGCGGATTTCTTGAGATCCATGTCCGTGCAATAGTCAATCTAGCACATCCAATCAAAATGTTAATAAGATCGGCTTGTGGAGCGGCTAGTGAATTATTTAAGATCGGGATTCCAAGCAGTACATTGGTTACACTAAGTGTTATTGGTTGTAAGAGAATCTGAGCCATCCCCTGCCTTATTTTAAGCCAAAATTCCGCAAGTCCAGGGCACGTGAACAACATGTGCTCTAAACTTGCAGCTAAAAGATCACATTTAGTACAGCTTGTGCGCTCGTTATTAGAACTATTGCTAGACCATTTTGAGATTCTTTCTGGAGTATAGTATAACTGGCAGATAGTTTTATATTGTTGTAGTCTCAAACTAGAAGAATGAACAGAGCGGTTTATACTACAGAGAGAAGAAGAGATCTGATTAGCAGTAATATTTAAGCCCAATCGAGAACTCCATTTCTCCGCAATTTTCCCACAGTCGTCTAGTTTGAAAGAGATTAAAACACTATATCCAAAACTAATAAGTGATCTGACCTTGCTTGAGTAGAAACATTTCCAGATATCAGAATCTGAAATATTTGACAGCTTCATTTTAAGTATTAAGTAGTCATGAATTTGAATATATTTAAAGCGTGAAGTTTCAGGCAATTTATAAAGTGTTCTTAATGTCTTAAAGGGCAAAAAGCCGTTATTGCCATATAAATCACCAAGTGTTTCTACTCCAGCGGCTTTCCACATTGTAAATGTCCCATCATGGAATATTCCTGGAAGACCAGGATTAGCCCATAAAGATAGTTGAGGATGAAAAAAAGTCGTGTTACACTTAGTCAAAATGAGTTGCCATATTTTAACACTATCTCTAATAGTCTTAAATGTTACACGCTTGAAGTAGTTTGGGTCACTGGGAGTGGCAAAAAGAGGTCCAAAGGGCACACAGATTTCCATTTGTGCAGAAGAAGGGTCAACTGTCAGAATTTCCCAGGGCTATCTTGATATCTTTGAATAATTTTAGGGCAAGGGAGGAGTTATATGATCTAGCCCGCCCAAATAAAAGAAGAAATGCCGGGGGGTGTGAGTTTTTTGTACGGCCAGATTACTGTCAGGATACTGTCGAGCGGCGCTGGAGGCTAAGACAGCTTATTCCAGGCTTTCAGGCAAAAGGGGCTCAGGCATTTCTACAGAATCCAGCTAAACTAAAAGTTATTAAGGGTGGCCACAGTCAGTTTTTTACGTCGGAAATCAAGGCAAAAGAATGTCTCCAGTCAATCTGATTGTATTTTTTGCACTGTACAGTTTCGGAGATATTTGAGGGGGTGCATGGTGTCGGAGGTATAAGTGAGATAAATTGAGGATTACTCGTTATTATGTTTATTGCGATATAGCTATAGTTATAGTTATATGGTGAATTATGCTATGTGCTTCTTTACTGCTTTGTTTGTTTTTGGGGTGCGGGAGGGCGGCAGAGGTGGTGTCAAGCACGGGCTTTACCATCAATAGGGAAACTGTTTTTCCCAATGCTCGTTGAGGGAGGTTCAGGGTGGGTTGGGGTGGGTCATGGGGGTGGTGGGGGGGAAGAAGGGGGTGTTGGGGGTGGGTTGTAATCAATTCAGTGAGGTATAAGGATTGTATATTGTCTTTAAAAAATGTCGATTGTATTAAATATAAGCAGAGCAAGCTATCTGTCAAAATTATAGGGCGGTGGGGACCCTTTAGTGCTGTTTTTGGTAAGAAATTTTTTTCTTTTGAATGATGAAAATAACTTGCTGTTCATTGAATATCTGTGGTCTAAATGACTTTAAGAAAAGGCGTGTATTAGCCAGAATTGTTTATGCAAGTTCATGGGACCTGCTTTTTTTACAAGAAACGCATATAGCATGGTCTAATAGGGCCTGGCTCGGCTCTTTAGGGCTCGAAATGTTGGCCTGTACCTCTCAGGCAGTTAATCAAAAAGGAGTTGCAATTTTGGCTAAAAGTGGATTGTTGGAGGTCAAAAAATATAAAGTGGATAAATTTGGTAGGTGGGTTGTGATGGAGGTAGCAATCTCACAGCAAGTTATGACGTTGTGTTCAATATATGCACCAAATGAGGATGATCCAGATTTTTTTCAAGTAATTAATACAGAGTTATCTCACTATCCTCAGCCTATGTTGGTCTGTGGTGATCTAAACATACATATATATTCGCAGCTAAATATAAGGACAGCCAAATCTTATACGGGTAGGAAACCGAGAGCTTTTAGGAGCTTGCAGGCATTGGTTCAAGATCAAGGCCTCTATGATGTTTGGGAGGAGTTAAAATCAGGGCAAGATGGGTTTACGTATTTTTCTGCCCCACACAAGAAGATGGCACGACTCGATCTTTTTTTGGTCTCTGATGCTATACTAGTAAGGGCTTCTATAAATGTACCCCCCAAGATAATTTCGGAACACAGTCCAGTAGTATTAGAGTTTGAATGTGCTGGGTTAAAGGCCAAGGGGAGGAAATGGACCTTTGATAGGAAGTTATTGATGAATCATGATTATTGTAGCTGGATGGAAAAATGGATCCCTGAGTTTATTCAGTTGAATATTGGATCTGCTAGTACGGAGATTGTGTGGGACGCTCTTAAAGCTGGCATAAGAGGCGAGACAGTAAGGTTTGTAGCAAGGAAGCGGAAAAAGGACCGTCTGAAATCTCTAAATGATTTGGTGGCCCTCTCTATGTTGGAGCAAAAACTAGTTTCTGAGATAAAGTCTGCTGGGAGGGTCAGGGAGGTTCAAGCGGAAGTGGCCGCTTTTCGCTCAACTATATACCAAGGGTATGCCGATGAAGCAGCCGCCAAATACCAAGTACATAGAAGGGAGTTTTATGAATATGGGGAAAAGGTTGGGAGTGTCCTGGCTAAAAGGCTACGACAAAAGGAGGTTTATTCTAGGATCCTAAAGATTAAGGATATAGATGGGAATATATTAGAGACTCCCTCCCTGATTCATGATTCTTTTAAAAAGTATTATGAAAAACTATACACGGTAGAACCGGTCAGAGGAATACAACAATATTTAGAGGAAATGGGCTCTCTCGGATTAGAGGAGGTGGACAAAGATGAACTGGTAGAAAGGATCTCTTGGGAAGAGATCGAAATAGCTATGCTGTCACTAGCCTCAGGGAAGGCGATGGGGTCTTATTCAATCCCGTTAGAGTTTTATACCAAGTTCAGGAAGAGCCTAGCTGGGCTACTGACCTTGGTCGTCCAGGCTGCATTTAGGGGGTCTCCTCCGGCCTCCTGGTCGGAAACAGTCATAATAATTTTTAGGAAGAAGGGAAAGGATCCCTGCGAGCACTCCTCATACCGCCCAATTTCCCTTATAAATGCCGACAACAAAATATATTCGAAATGTTTAGCAAAGAGATTGGGGGCGGTTATTACACCCTTAGTCTCACTATGATAACATGGATTCATAGCTGGGAGAGGTACTACGGATTACGTCAGGCGACTTATCTCTGTCTTTGATTGGGCGCAGGCAATGGGGGCTCCCGCCGGGGTGGCCCTGTTGGATGCCGAAAAGGCATTCGACAGGGTCTCCTGGGAGTTTTTATGGGCAGTGATGAGATGGAAGTCCTTTCCTAATGATTTTATACGAGCAATACAATCTATGTATTGTACGCCGAATGCAATAGTATGACTAGGGGGAGAAGAGTCACAGAGGTTTACGGTTAGCAGGGGCACGCGGCAGGGGTGCCCCTGCTCCCCACTTCTCTTTGCTCTGTTTATAGACCCTCTTATAAATAGGCTGGAGGCTGACACCGAAATCTGTCCGGTTAAAGCGCATATATACTCAGTGAAAGTCCTGGCATATGCGGATGATCTCGCGGTGCTGTCTGCGGATATGAATAAGGCTATGGAAAGAATTGTGGTTGCCACTAGCAACTTTGGTACAGTATCTGGCTATAAATTAAATTTGGACAAGACACAGGTGTTACATACGGAGGCTGGTTTACCATTAGGGATGGACATAGCCATGGAGGCAACGTATCTAGGTGTGCTCATTTCTACTAAAATTCAAGATATACCAAGGATTAATGTTGAACCACTGATTATATCATCAAAAAACACTTTGGAGCGTTTAAATAGGCTCCATCTATCTATATATGGAAGGGGGAATGTTTTAAAAATGTCAATCTTCCCGAAATTTTGATATCTGTTTCGGGCGATCCCAATTATGTTTCCTAATATCTTTTTTAAGAGAATAGAGCGAATGTGCTCACGGTTTCTCTGGGGGTATCGGCGCTCTAGAAGGGCGATGAAATGGTTATATCTGCCGGTAGAGCGGGGAGGTCTGGCTATTCCTAACTTTTACGTTTACTATTGTGCTACGTTGCTCCAATTTATGGGTGTGTTGGTATCTGGGAATACTGAGGTACAGGAGGCTGCTTTTTCCCCATCTATCTACGAATGGTGTTTGGGAGAATCGGCGCGAGGGTTGTTGGTAAAAGTCCTGGAGCCAAGTTATTATAAAAAGACTCGGTTTAAGATCATTCAGGCAGCATATGCAGTATGGAAGAGGCTCAGGAAACAACTAGCTATCCCTACCATCACGTGGTATACACCCTTTGATTCGTATATTCTGCCTTCTACTGTATGTCATGATTCAGTTATGAGGAGGTGGTCACAGCAAGGTATAAGAGTAATAGGGGACCTATTAGAGATGGGTAATATTCTCTCTTTTCTGACACTACAAGAGAAATTTGGGGTTGGTAGGTCTGATTTTTTTAAATATCTGCAACTTAGAAGTTTCTTACAGGTTGAAATTGTAAGGGGGAACTGTCAGGTGTCTCAGATCCGGTTATTGGAGTTGATAAAAGGGAAATCTAAAAGAGGTCAAATATATAAAGAAATTATCTTGAAAGAGTCCGATGACATCCGTAAATTTGAAGCAACGTGGGAGGGAAAACTGTCATTGACCAATATCGATCTTCAGCTGGTATGGAGGACCGCTTATGCTATTTTGCTTTCTGGCAGTTTAAGAAGTCAAGCTTATATGGCTATGTTTAATTTATATTATACGCCAGCAAAGATTACAAAGTGGAAGGCCGGAAGGGGGACGAGATGTGCTAGATGTGGGTTATACGGGGCAGATTCGATACATATGTTTTTCTCCTGCCCCTCGCTCTATCAACTTTTATCGGATATTGAATGTTTTATTTTAGGGTCTCTGGGTATACCGATCTCTCTGACTGCACATTTGGTTTTGTTTGGGATAGAACATGGTATGGACTCGGGGAGGAAACTGGCACCGCACAGAGGCCTAAAGTTCATATGTATGGCAGTTCTGAGGCTATGTATAACATCTCAGTGGCTTGATCCCGAACCCCCGTCATTTGTTAACTGGAGGGCTAAGCTTATCTCATTGTATAATTTGGAAACCGCCCTTTATAAATTAAAAGGTAGGGCAAGGAAGAAACTGGGGGCCGCAATTTGGGAGCCGATTGCTAATTGGGTATTGTAATATATTTAATGATTAGTATCAGATTAATGTCTGTAAATTATGGATTATCTATGTTGCATTATGGCTGTATGTTTGTATATGTCCCTGATTTAAGGCTTTTTTCTGTATGTTATGAATTTTGTTTAAATATTTTGGCCTCACTGAATTGTACAAAAAAATAAATAAATAAATAAATTTTTTTAAAAAATGAAGTAGTTTGGGTCATTCGCTTTTGCTAAGAACATATTAGAATCCTCTCCCAACGAGAATTGGTAGCAGTAATATAATTGCTTGATCCGAATAAACAAACTACGAAGACGGCTGAGAAAAGCTGAAAAAATATATTGTCTGAAATCGGGGAAGTTGAGGCCACCTTGGTTAAGAGGTAGTTTAAGCAGAGTAATTGATCAACGAGCCTTCTTGTAGCCCCATATATAGCTGCTAAAAATCCCGTCTAATCGTTTAAAGTACGTGTTGTTAACGAAGAGTGGTATGGACCTAAATAGGTATAAAAATGTAGGTAATATACTCATTTTAATTAAATTGATCCTACCAATAATACTAAGGTGGGGCCCCCTTCCTGCTGCCAATGGGTCTGCTCAGGCAGGTCCCCCAGTTCGGCTACTTGCTCCCCTGCAGGCTCCAGGGAATCCCCTCTCTGGTGCAGCTTCCTGACAGGAGGAGGAGACAGCATTGTGGAAGGCTTACCAGGCCCATTCAGGTGAAAAGAAATCTCCTCCAACTACTCTAAATGCAGCCCAGGTCTATTCAGTCCAGACCTGACTCATCCAGACTCTCTGGAGCCACTGCTGCATTTTAACATTCTGAGTTCAGGCATACCAAACTTTATTTTCCTACCTTGTTTGGAGGAGTAGTTATGCTTATAAGATGTTATAAGCAAACTCCCCATTCTATCCTATGGGAACAAGTAGCCTTCCAATAGTGAAAAAACAAAATTGGCAGTAGTTCACTATCAGGACATGCCACACACACCAGGGCATGTCCTACCTTTCACATGCACTGCACCCTGCCAACAGGGGTACCTTGGGCCTACCTTAGGGGTGAATAACATGTAAGAAAAGGGAAGGGTAAGGCAGTACTAGAGTGGCAACAGGCACTGCAATGAGTTACATTTAGAGGCTGCTTATGTGGGTGGCACAACAAGTGCTGAAGGCCAACTAGCAGCATTTGATTTACAGGCCTGGGCACACACTGTACACTGTACTAGGGACTGACTAGTAAATCAAATAAGCCAAATATGTAAACACCAATCCATAACAACAATTTACCGAAGGAGCCCTTGCACTTTGGCCCTGAACAGCAGTGGCAAAGTGCCCTAAACATCTAGACCAGCAAAACGAAGTCCCACACACAGCAAAAACACAGGATGTAAAGGCAAAAATACAGGGGAAACCCACACCAATTATGCCAGTTCTAACACTTCTTGTTAGTAAGTATACAAAAATCAGACTCCTTACAGTATTCCCATTTCTCTGATATTTGTGAAATGGTTCAGAAGTTCTCTCTTGCACAATACTAAACTGTGTGCTGATGCTAACCAATTTATCCATAACAATTAACATTTCCATTTTTCTCACGCCACTCTTGCATACGCTCGATCACTGTTAAAGTTACTTGGGCACTAGCAGAAAATAAGATTTTTACATTTCCTTCTAGAGGTTGGAAACTAGCTGTACCGGAAGAAGGAAGTCATCACAAGGAGGTAAGTGACCAAGAGAGAGTACAGGAGAAGACAAGAGGAGAGCTGCCATGTTCAGTAACCTCACACTCTTTGATTAAACCCTGCCAAAGAGTACAGAGGAGACCCATGGCATGTTGACGCTGTTGCCCTTTTTTTCAGATAACAAGGAAGTGAGAAAGGACTGACATAGGTCAAGGAAGGCGGCTGCTCATTTATGGGTTATTTGCCGCTGTCCTATGGCAAAAGAAAAGGGCAGGAAATGCAGCGTATTTATTCGATACAGCGCATTCCTGCACTTTTCTCCTGAGCCTGCGAACAACAGGCTGCCATGCGCCAAGACAGGCACCTTTACACCATGCCTGCGTTGCGGTGATGATTATTTTTGTGCAGGAAGGGAAACCTTCCTGCACAAAAACAATTACAAGAGGCTTTTCCCTCTTTCTATGTGTGCTGCAGAAAGAGGAAAATGAGGAGAAATAAAGATATTTCCACTCGTTGTACCTCCCTTAAGCCTCCCCTGGGGAGGCATACGTTTTTGGCTCTGCCTTAGACTTACGATTTCTCATAAATCTGGGGCAGTGTCAAAAAGCCATGGATGTTGTTGTGAATGCCCCCAGCAACACCCATGGAACACACCTTACATGCAGTTTTCTGCGTGAAAGGGGCACATATTTATAAAACCATGATAAGCCACGCAGCAAAGCTTTACGTGGGCTTTTAAATATGCCAGTGGCACATTGCGCCACCGGAACATCTAAAAAGTGATGTTCCGGCAGTGCAATAGTGCTGGTAGCCTAGGCTTCTGAGTGGTGAAGTCTTAGCAAGTCACGCCTGACTGATCACCAATAGACATCAGGAGCCTTTTGATAAAAAACAAGCTAGTAATTACACTGTGACGATTAAAGCTGCCAGCCCAGCCTGTAGATACCAGTTTGATCCAAGAGCTTTACCAATCGCGTTATAGCTCACAAAATGCCAACCTTTACACAGGGGAACAAACTTGAATACAAACAAAGAATGTTTTGTTTTGTAAATGCGTCTGCTACCCTCCTGATTAGCTAAGCTGCCATGTAATCTATCTAATAGAGCTGTTGCGCATTATTTTAATCACCAGTTTGCAGTGGACTGATTGGAATTAAATGCCTTTCTTCTCAAAATCTGAAGTGAGGCACTTGCAGCGGTCTTCCAACATTCTAAGAAATTAAAGTGATGTTTTCTCATAAAAGCATAAACATTTGGGGACATATTCTCAAGAACCTATCGCTGATTTAGCTGCATTTATCGCTGCCAAAGGGGCGATTAATTTATTGCACCATTCACAAGCCGGTGCTAACATCCGATATCACCAGTTTTCCTGCGATAGCAGCCGCAAAAAACATTGCCATAGATGACACCGGCAACTAACGCTAATGAGATGCAGAGTAGGCATTCCCATGCAAAAAGCTGCAACAACACCACTTCGCAACATTCTCAATGACCAGCCAGATCGGCGATAAGAACACAAAACATGCGATAAGGCGCGTTAGGATCAGGGATTTAACACCTGCTCCGACCTGGTGTTAAGTCGGACGACACCCCACACCATAAAGGGAGCCCAGCCCAGAGCCACACCTGAAGAACAACAGATGCCATGGAGCTACTCATCATGCAGCTCGGAGCCCCAACAGGGCCACAACACCCACCACCACCACCCCCAGGCCCGCCACCCGCCCCCGAACCACCACAGAGGCAGTGCAGACAAAGACAGCAGACCTTCAGAAAATGCACCAGCCTATTACAGGCTCAAAAGGACAACCATCCTACGCATCCTGACCATCATTGCCCACAGGCTGACGGTACCAAGTCAGCGGAAAACCAACATCCCTCCGTTGATGTTGATGTTGATGGTTCTTGAGTGTTACTTCTAAAAAAAAATCAATGGTAAACCTACAAAGCAAAAAGATCCCCTTAGCTATGGGAAAGGTTTTACAATGGTAAACAAGTTGCCATTATCCAACAAAAACAACTGTTGTAGTTGGTAGGATGTTGGATGTGCTGCACAAGTTGGCCCCGTCCCACTCGGGGTGACCAATGCAAAAAGATAGACAGAATGCAGAACAATGTCATACATTCACCCCAGTACAGAGATCTGGGCCTAAATCCATCGTTTCTTTGCTCACCATGCCAGTCCATGTCATGGCTGGGTCCAAACTGTAATGGCATGGTGAGCAAAATAACGATGGATTTAGGCCCAAATCTCTGTACTGGGGTGAATGTATGACATTGTTCTGCATTCTGTCCATCAATTGTTCTTTTTGCATTGTGGGTGAGTCACCCCTGCTGCTCAGGTTTGGCTGCCCCTTATCCCTTTCAGGCAGTGTGCCTTTGACTTCTGTGCTTCGACAGTGCTGGGATGTTTGGGGCTTGGGTATATTGGGCTCTTGGTCGAGTTGTGACTCTTGGGCATGGCTTGTCCGCAGATGTTTTGTTGCATCAGGGGTGGTTTGTGCACGTGGATGTGTCAGAGTGTGGACTGCTCCTTTTCAGATGTGGTACACACTCAGCCATCTCAGTGTTGTGGCGTGCACAATGTCATGATGATTGGACTAAAGCCATGCTAATCGTCGTGTAGTGTCACTTGCATTGTCGGTGTGGCTCACATATACGATTCTTTGCTGGGTTGCACACGTGTGCATGTGTTGGTTGTGATATTGGTGATGTGTGGGGTGGGACCCCTTTAGGCCCGTTGTGGACGGGGGCCTACTTGGTGTTTGTATGTGTGCTGCAGTGTGCCACGGGTTTCAGGGACATGATCCAGAGTCATTGTGGGTGTGCAGTGTGCTCTGCTTAATTGTGCATGTGTGCCATTGTGCCTATCTCCCTCCATCCCCTCAGTCCCTGGTCGGTACTCATCCTGTTGATGTTGTGTCAGGTCATGTTGAGCAGTGTCCGGTGCCACAACTCCTGGCACCGTATCCCGACTGCTGACTGTGGCCACCATTTTCTCCATGTCATCCAGCTCCTGGTGTGCCGCTGGACCCCCACCTCCAATTTGCGTTGCTGCTTTCATGTTGGCATTGAGTTTCTTCTTGGTTTTGGACTTCACATCCTTTCAGCGCCTCTTGACCTCTTCCATTGTCCTCCTCAACGCTGCATCTGCATTCACATGGTCCAAGATAGTCTGCCATATTTGCGTCTTTGTTGCCAATGACACATTGGATGTGACGTACAGTTGTTGGTACCATTGTTCTATTACCTCCGTGACGATGATTCCGTTTTCCTGCGGACTGCCCCGCGTCTTCCCCTTCCTCTTCTCCTTGGCCTTCCCTGACCCCGAGGTTCCTTGCTGATCGTCAGTGAGACTTGTGGGTTTCGCGTTGTCCTCTGCACTCGGTCCAGGTGCATCCATGGCAGTTTATTTGTTTTTGTATTTGTTTCACACTGCTTTTATGGTGCATTTACCCACATGAGGCGTGGGAATTGCAGGCCTATCGCTGGTTATCGTTGATTTTTGTAACACGATTGGCCACATCACCACTTTTTTTTTGCGTTCGCGTTTTGCGTTTTTTCGGCATCGCGTTCGTTTTAAAGCGGTCATTTGGCGCGTTATTGTGAGACTATCGCATTGTGCCGCCGGTTTGCGAATACAACGTTAACACGGCGTTATTTTGCCGCGATAGACTGCGAAGTGCAAAGTTGCGTTATGCAAATTTTGTGATAGTTATCACACGTTCTTGAGAATATCCACCTTGCTATTTTCAATCTATGCCCAAAAGATGTTATTGTTTCTAAGGTTTTATTTTAATGTATAACAAGACACTGTAAATGGGTTAATGGGTCTCAGAATTGCATCAGAAATCGTAACAGTGAGCTACAACAAAGGCTTTTACAAGGTATTTTAGGTGGGAAACGTAAGGAACAAAAGTCACTCAAGCATAAATTTTGTTTTCCCAGCTCTGAATTAGGCTGAATATGAAGATAAACGGACACACAAGAGATTATCTAATTCCGTGTTTTAGAGATTCTGTAAGGTTTTAAAGTGAAGCCAGTGCAAAAGCGAATTTTATTTCCAAACAACAATTTTTTTATTACAAATGTGCAAAGCCTTTGTTTAAATAGCACATATACTAAACACAGATTTATAGTAGGCAGTCATACTTAACAATATAAGCCTGCAAGTGAAGTAAATAAATGCTGATTTAAGTTAGTCCAACTTTCAATGCCTGAAATTAATGCACTAACATCAAAGGCCTGTTTGGATGTTGAATCATTGTTTGCGCAAGATGTTTTTTCTCTACTTTATGCAGATGTTTAAATTTTCCAGAAACTTTCTGTTAACTAGTGAATAGGCACTTGTTTCGTATTAGACAACTGATAGGTTCTCAACTGGAGAAGAAGAGGCAACAGGAAGAACTAGTCATGAGAAGAACAGTCTAGACCACCGAATGCGAATGGTGTAACTTTTCAAGGTCTAATGTCTAAAGTCTATTTTATAAGTTTGATAAGATGGGAGTTTAGTTTTACTGAAACAATATTGGAGGATACAGAAGACAAAAATAAACTGATGTTGCAACTTTAAAAAATGTTGTGTTTATATTGGTGCGTGGTCCTAGAGTAGCAGCAGGATTCTAGGGGGCAGATTTATGAGCCCCTCGCGCCTCATTTACGCCGCCGTTGCGTCACTTTTGTGACGCAGCGGCGGCGCAAATCCTGCGCCATGCTGCGGGGTATTTACAACGTGACGCATCTGGCAGATGCGTCACGTTGTAAAGCCCTGCGCCACATGTAGGTGTTCTGGAGCAGGGGGGGGCGTTCCGGCGCAGGAACGCCTCCTAAAAGTGGCTGAGTGAAATCTACAAGATTTCACTCAGTCACTTTTAAGGCCATGAAGCGTCAAAACCCTGCACCTGCTTAAAGCAGGCGTAAGGATTGACGTAGCATGTAAGGGATAGGGCACCCCCGAGCCTTGCTGGAGCTGCGTCGCGCTTGCGACGCAACTCCAGCAATGCGCCGCCTTTTCGACAGGAGATGCGTCACGCATCTGCCCATCCGAGTGCCACGGTGCGCCGCATTGTAAATGCGGCGCATCAATGGTGGCGCACGGGTGGGCAGATGCGTCGCAACTCTTCTGGCACATCTCTGCTGATTAGCAGAGATACGCCAGACGTCATAAATCTGCCCCTTGATTCCTTCCCTGACTCTCTGACTGGAGTTTCATCTTTGAGTTTCTGATACTTCTCTAGCTGAGAGGTTGCTATACCTATTTTCATTGATTGTCTGCTGATTTAGAGCGGAAAATACTTTCCAGCTTGACATGCAGTGGTTTTATGCTTATGCATAGGTTTCTTGCATCTGAACTCTTTATTGAATATCTGAACTGACACCTTATTCTCACCCTTTAAATATATAGATTAGGGAACTTTCTTTATTGAAAAACACTTGCTTCATTATAACAATAATCACTATTGTTCAAATGTTCTATTTTACCTATAATGACATATCACTTATTGGATGATGTTCATTTCTAATGCAGATGCTTTAAAGACTAATTCTTATTGATAAAATGAATAAAAACTAAAATATCTAAGAATAAAATTCTTCAACTCATCCAAAACTCTCTTTATTGACTGATCTGAAGTAGATAATTGCTCCTTACTTCTCCTTATCGACAAACAAAGGTCCCTACGACCAGTGGAGGGGTTCATTTAATGACTACACTCAAAGATTGAAATATAGAAAACCCCGCTCCCCCACCAGTGAATGACAGTGCTCAGCAATGTGCAACCCTGTTGATGGTTCTTGAGTGTCACTTCTAAAAAAAAATCAATGGTAAACCTACAAAGCAAAAAGAACCCCTTAGCTATGGGAAAGGTTTTACAATGGTAAACAAGTTTGCCATTATCCAACAAAAACAACTGTTGTAGTTGGTAAGATGTATACTGTATATATAATAATTGTGATAGTGAGAAAAACATAAATGCATGTAACAATTCCTTTCCAAATACTTCTTTAATATGGTGCTAGGACCACTTCCTCAACATGTTCCTGACTCTTCGAGGTGTGCATGGAGATAACAGACTGGAACCTTCCTGAGATTAGTGTAAAACTTTACGACACACGTTTGGTAAATTCCTCAACCCCCTTGGCTGGAAAAATCTACCAACAATTCTTCCTCTTTTTTTCATCTTTCTCTCCCAAGACAGACAGATTTTCAATCCATGGCTTTTTAAGTTCATATGTGTGTTGAACAGCCATTATAAAAAGAAGTCCTACAGACAAGAGGGCAGATCTACAAGGAAGTGCTGCAGCGTGGCAAAGCAAGCCCTTTGGCTGCGCCACACTGCGGCACTTCCAAAGCACAGGAATGCGACATATTTACAATATGTTGCATTCCTGTGCTCTCCCCTGCTCTGGCGCACAAACTGCAGCCATGCACCAGCGCAGGCATCCTTGCACCATGGTGCAAGGATGCATGCATCATGGGGAGATTGTTTTTGTGCAGGAAGGGGCACCTTCCTACACAAAAACAATCACTACAGGCATTTTCCTCTTTCAATGCGTGCTATAGAATGCAGCACACTTTGAAAGAGGAAAAAACATGGAGAAAAAACCCCATTTATCCTCGTTGTGCCTCGCTACACCTCCCCTGGGGAGGCGGAGCATTGATACGCCTTTCCAGATTGCCGATTTCTCCTAAATCTGGAAATGCGTATCGTTTCATGGGTGTTGATTGGGAACACCCACAGCAAAACCCATGGAACGCCCCTTTCACGCAAAGTGCTGCGTGTGAAGGGGCCATATTTACAAGGAGAGGAAAAGTCCTTGTAAATATGGAGAAGTGAAATACGCCACCATAACGTCACAAAAAGTGACGTACTGGTGGCGCTGGGGGCTTGTAAATCTTCCCCAAGGTCTCCACATCCTGGGTGGAGTCTCAAAGGATTTCAATCAGGAACATTTGTTGTGCGACATCATGGCCATCTCATTCGACATTCATCCAGGAATACAGATTGTAGGCAAGAGAGGAAACTCTGGTTTGTCTTAGAATGTTTGTCAGTGGTGCAGCATATACAAGGTGATGATAGGAAGGAATGGACCAAAAAGAAGTAAGACACAACATTTCAGGGGTAATGTATTTTCTCTTATTCTGATAGTGTTTTGCCAGTCAGAGAATCTATAGCTTGGCTATGTCCTCATAAAGTAAGAACAGAAACGGTGGAATGGTCCCAGGATACAATGCCCAGATTGCTTACCACAAACATTCTTTGCTTTGGCAGCAGTTCATTTTCTATGTCCAATTCCTTACTGCACTCTTTTCTTTCATGATCAACAGAGGTTCTACAAACCTATTGGTTTGTTAGGGAAAGGAGGAACCGTAGAAATTAGGGGTTCCTCCCAAGAAAGGTAAGAGTCATATGGTGGTCTAGATAGAGGAGGTAAAATAGTTTTAAATTACCTGAATGGATGGGTAGTTTTTGGAGTTCTGACAATTCAAATCTAAGCAAATGAGACCACCGGATGAATTAGTAGCAACAGACACAATGGCTTATTGTAAACTCAAAGTCTATATGTGTTATCCACTTATGATAGAAATACAGAGTAAGCAGTAAATACATCAGAGACAAGTTTTGTGTTTGAGACCTCCCTTATGGAATAAAGGTACACATTTACAAGAAATATATACTGCACTCTTTTTCTATGCCCCTGGCATATTCTCTCTGCAAGTAACAATACTGTGAAGAGCAGCATTTTCCATGCATTTGTCTCACTCACACTTTTGGATGCCTCCATCTCCCTTTCAGCTCATCTCACAATTCCTAGAGAAAGCAAAATCCCATACGCAATCATTGCATGAAAAGTATGTCTCTCTGTGTGCATTTTATAGCTCCATTTGATACTTAACTCAAATGTAAGAATATTGGTAGGCCGGTGTTTGAGGTTTGCCTAAAGACAATGTTGGAGGAGCGGGAGGTGTCACTCTCATACTCTAATTGATTTGTCTTGGTGCAAGTGTCCTTCTAAGGTAGACAAACAGGCACACATCCATACACATACACACACACACACACTGATTCCATTTCCCTCGGGGAGGCTGGGCTACATAGCCGCTTCCCCTTTTTTGAGTACTACGGCCTGGGGTGGGCTCCCTGAGACCTTTAATGGCTCGCCGAGGGGTCACACATCTCCCCACCCCTTTATGAATACATCCCCGAGGGTGGGCTCACTAGGGCATAGACCTAATTATTGTGGCTTTGCCACCATTTATTTTTTATCCTGTGGGAATGTGGTGGGACTGCGGCAATTTTAGCCCATTTTTTGTGTTTGGCCCCAGGGGGTATCTCTCTGTGTCCCCCCATGGGGCCTAGGCAGACAGGGTATCCCTAACCTGTCCCCTACTTTTCAAACTTTTTATTCAGGACAGGTGACTAAGATCCTGATTTAGATCTCGGCGGATGGGTTACTACGTCAAATCGGTGACGCATATCCCGTTCATGGGATTTATATTACAGCAGACAGAATATCCGTCACCGTTGTGATAGAGTAACCCATCTGCCAAGATCAAAATCAGGCTCTAAGTCTCTGATTCCTGTAATGGCTGCCAGCAAAATTTTGCTTATGTTGCTGGCAGCCAATCACAGTGATCACTCCCGCTGGAGTTTGACTCCCACTGGAGCGAGATGGCCCAAGCGAAACAAAGCTCCATGGGCCAATCAGAATTTTTAAATTAACGCTCCAGCGAGAGTCTCTCTAGCCTCGCCCGGACCCAACCTTCCAGTTATACAATTATTTTTGACATTAAATAAACATGTAAAGTGACTACTTATTAAATTTAACAACAAAATTAAATTTAATGAAAGATGAACACTGTGGGGCCGATTCCAATAGCCGGTCGGACAGCTGTACGTAGCCTTACCATGCGACCGACACGTACCCGGAGCCGGTCCGTCCTGTAGAGTAAGTACAATGTGCATAACTGCCAAAAACACGACCGACACGTAGGCTGTGATTCAAGCTCCATCCCCCGTCCAAGCCATAACTCCTAACGATGAACCGAGTCGCCCAGAAGCAGTATCCATAGCAGTTTCTGGCATGACAAGTACGATGCGTACTTCCTGCGCGCCGGACGGGTCGCCACATACGGCACGTCACAGCATCCGGAAAACAAGCATGTCAGCTACGATTCGCGCCACAACTCAATACATGGCTACGAGACGGACCAGCATGCAGCGGGTACGAGACGGGGCAACATGCAGCGTGTACGACACGAACACATCATGAATCCCATCGCGCAGGTCATACCAGTACTCTACATCTATGACCGGCTCAGGAACCGACGGCGCAGGCGGTAAGTCAGACACCTACCACATAAACGACACGTAACCGCAAAATGGCACACACACACGGGGGATCCACATCCTGGCCACTAACAACAGCCTACTATAGAGGTTGCATGGCCAGCACCACTAACACCCCCACCCATAGGGGACCTGTTGCCCATCACTACTGCCACCCCCAGCCACAGGACCAATGTTGCCCATCACCCCTGCCACCCCCACTCACAGGGGACCTGTTGCCCATCACCCCTGCCACCCCCACCCATAGGGCTGATGCTGCCCATCACTTCTGCGACCCCCACCCATAGGGACTATGTTGCCCATCACTACTGCCACCCCACCCATAGGGGACCAGTTGCCCATCACTACTGCCACCCCCACCCATAGGGCCTATGTTGCCCATTACCCCTGACACCCACACCCAGAGGGCATATGTTGCCCATCACTACTGCCACCCACACCCATAGGGCTGATGTTGCCCATCACTCCTGCCACCCCCAGCCATAGGGCTTATGTTGCCCATCACTACTGCCACCCACACCCATAGGGCTGATGTTGCCCATCACTCCTGCCACCCCCAGCCATAGGGACTATGTTGCCCATCACTACTGCCACCCCCAGCCATAGGGCTTATATTGCCCATCACTACTGCCACCCACACCCATGAAGAACCTGGACCTTATGGGCCTGGCGGTGCAGGGTACGCCTTAATCTCCCGAGTTCACCTGCTTTGTCTTACAGAGACACGGGACACTCCGTTAGGCGTAGAAGATAAGGTTTATTAGCTACAGCTAAGTACAGTTGTCCCAGAAGTACACTCGGTATGTTCTTAGGAGACTGCCACTTTACTTCGTGGCGCACAATCTTTTATAACACACATATTCACAAAGAACACTCCCAATGCATACAGGGTTAACCAATGAGAAGAATGTGAAAACAAGATGAAGTAACTCAAATAAGCCTCTCTTCCAACTGTGTTTGTCACCCTTCCCCACAAGTTAATCAGTGGTAGTGTTTATAAGTCGACTTGCAGGTGGCAGGACACATTTGTATGCCCCGGAGGACAGTTGTGAAATGAGAGAATACGAGTAAAGAATAGCGAAGGCCAGAGGATAAGATAAAGTCAGGAAAGAATGGTGCGAACCAACAGATAGTTGAAACAGGGATCAGTCAAACCAGACGAGGATTAGTGGAGTCGGCCGGACCCTGACACCAGCTTTAAACAGAGTCAGGAGGTTATTTGACACGTTGCAGTAGGAAGAGGGAAAACAACACCTCGTTCACCGTGCTGCCTGAGTGAGGGTAACACAAAATGGCGGAAAGACACAAAATGGTGGCTAAAACGAACGGGATCAGAAAACTGAATTACCTCACCCATAGGGATGATGTTGCCCATCACTCCTGCCACCCCCACCCATAGGGACTATGTTGCCCATCACTACTGCCACCCCCAGCCATAGGGCTTATATTGCCCATCACCCCTGCCACCCCCAGCCATAGGGCTTATGTTGCCCATCACTCCTGCCACCCCCACCCATAGGGACTATGTTGCCCATCACTACTGCCACCCCCAGCCATAGGGCTTATGTTGCCCATCACCCCTGCCACCCGCAGCCATAGGGCTTATGTTGCCCATCACTAATGCCACCCCAGCCATAGGGCCAATGTTGCCTATTACCCCTGCCATCCCCACTCACAGGGGACCTGTTGCCCATCACCCCTGCCACCCCCACTCACAGGGGACCTGTTGCCCATCACCCCTGCCACCCCCAGCCATAGGGCTTATGTTGCCCATCACTCCTGCCACCCCCACCCATAGGAACTATGTTGCCCATCACTCCTCCACCCCCAGCCATAGGGACTATGTTGCCCATCACTACTGCCACCCCCACCCATAGGGGACCTGTTGCCCATCACCCCTGCCACCCCCAGCCATAGGATGGGTGATGCGCAACACATCCAGCATACTCCAACATCAGGTATGTCTGCAAAATATATCCCCCCTAACATCATGTCAACAGTGTGTAGTCTGTGACAAAGGCCCAAAACAGTGATTATGGCTACGAACATACAATGTAAGTAACAGCACATGTGTGACCAGCACATGAGTGTGACATACACAAGGCAAGCATCACCATAGCACTGTGGCAATGTAAAAAGAACACCCCCTCACTGTGTAGAACAGAAGTTAAGTGTGGGCTTCCAAAATGCAGCAGATGTTGAGCATTGTGGTGATGGGGACTAAACCCTTCTCATCACAGTGACCAAAAGGTAAGTGTCATCATGGTCAAAGCTGCAAATAACAAACAGCATGTATGATCCCTGCTCCCAAAACATCAAACACTTCTGGGGCAAACTAGTGGTTGTGTCCCATACACACAGAGATGTGGTGAGGCTAACAGTGCTGTGAAAACATAACACACTCTCGGCCATGTGCAGACAAGCACCACACATGGGGGCTGACAATGCATACAGTATACAATGACACAACAGCAGAAGTGACCATCACCAAGCATGCACACATCTCGAAAATAGACACACCAATCAAAACAACATGTGTAGACTGTAGGTGTCAGTTTCCAAACTCACATTCCATACCAGCAATGGCACCTAACAACCAGGATGAATGTGCACAATGATGTGATATGACTCACAGGGACAGCATGCAAAATCATGGAAACAGCATCCAGACAAAGGCCCACAACAGCAATACCAATGCACTGGTGAAGATGCACAAACACAAACAGGTAAAATCACACTGCACATCTGACACAGCATGTGTGTGTGTGTGTCACAGTATCCCCAGGCAACTACACAATACATGAGGGATGCTGAACCACAGTGACACAGATGTGGACACAGTGCCATACAAAAGTAAACCATCATTGGGACACCCTCAGTGGGCAATCAGGCATTGGGAGATGAGAGGGAGCACAACAGACACATGTGACACAAGCTGGAATGAACACCAACTAACACAGCAAGAGACTGACACACAACACCACTACCCGCAGGGAACAGACATTGGGGTGACACAAGCATGCATGACACCTCCACTGTGATGCTAAAGGCAGATGTCGTACAAACTGGGAAGCCCAGACATGTGTCCTGTGCCACAAACGTACATCACACATACACAAACACAAATCACTCAGCATGGCCCCTCATTCATGGACAAATGGGAGCTAGGGCACCATCCATGCAAACATTCACATCAGTCCACCCTCAACACCACACACCCAGAACTGCAACAATGTGTTTTTGTGAAGCCCACATGGACAGGTGACATTGCACATGCACCCATGACAAACACAGGAATGTTGGGAGAAACTAAGGTGCACAGACACATCACACAAGGACAGTTTACAACCCTGGGGAATGACAGACATACTGCACAGTATGCAGTACATGGCCATGACCTCAAAGCTCACATAACCTTCAGAATCCCTGCCAGAGTCCCAGGACAATGCAGATGTCAAGGAGAACCACAAGGCACACATGCTGACACCTGCCAGCATTGCAGCCGTGAACCCGACAAGTGGGAGCAGTCACACACACATACAAATGTCTCAATCACTGAAAACTACCACCTAGGGACATCTACATGATTTAGCAAATAAACAGGTGCCTTTAGGAACCATGACTGTGTCCCATCTGTGTCTGACAACATCATCACCACTCAGAACTGACAAATCCCAATGATGAAACACCAATTAACAGTAGTGTGTCATGCACCCACACATCTGGTAGCCCATTGGAAAAGTAGTAGGATGAACTCAGTACCACTCAGCAAGCATCAACAACAGGAACATATCAAGGGAACACTGTCTGTGTATGAACAGGGATGTGGACACACACACATGCCCATACAACACACACCATGGGCCCAGGCCATGTCACTGGACAACACACTTACTTGAGGGGACCCAACTCCTGTGGGAGCCCAGCTGTGCCAAACATATTCACCGCAAGTCCCACTCATGTCTGCAGAACACTTGGTCAGTCAGCCATCAGTTACCACATAATGAAGGCTCTGGTCACAGCAGCCTGGGTACGTGAGTCTCCCCTAAGTCATCTGCACATACCCAAAACATATGTCTAGTAAGTTGCACAGAGGACCCAGTTGCTCCTATTACAAGGATGCCCACACCTGTAGGTCCAGTGTTGATGAGCACAAAGTATGTGGAAGTGACAAATTGGACAATCGAAAGCACATCATATGTGCAGGGGTGCATGCCAGGGATGTGACCATGCAAATGAAATGCTCACAGAGAGATGTCCACAAATTGTTGATCCTGACACACCCAGGTAACTGCAAAGGATGATATCGATACCCACCAGAATAGGATACATATCTCATGGACCACAGGGAGTACCTCACAGCAACACATCAGAATTCAACATTGTAAACAAAGCATCACAGGTGCAAGGGCATGTTAAATATCATCAACATAATGTACAGCTAAATCTAGTTCACAGGGAGAAAGAAAAAAGCTTTATTCAGCATTTTAAAAGTTAAACGTCTGTGCAAACAAAAGGCCAATGGCCAGTCCATGTCCAAATGCCAAGGAGTGAATTAGAGTGACAATTGTCACACCTTGCTTGCATGCACTGCTAAGGACCGGGGTCATCCCCTCGGAGGGGCATACATGGGGGCAGGCCAGGCACAGCAGGGACAGGGTCAGGGTGCAGGAGAAGGAGGCAGTGAAGAGGTGGGGGATGCAGGCGAGACACTTGCAACTGCAGTAGAGCTGACTGAAGTGGTGGGTGCTGTCACAACTGTGGGGCACAAGTCAGATGGTGGGGGTGCCGGCACAACTCCAGTGGGCAGGTCAGAAGGAGTGGATTGGCTCATCACTGCAGTGCCCAAGTCAGACGGGGTGGCCGTGGACTCCAAAGCAGTGCCTAAATCCATGGGAGCGGAATGGGGGACAGGTGAGGTCGGCAGGGCAGGGGGGGGACACGGTACCCACATCAGTGGCACTAACTGTCTGACCAGGTGTGGAGGAACAAGTGCTAGGTGGCAATGGCCTTAGCATTTTGGGGATGGTGTATCTGTGGGTGGGGGAACCCGGGGCAGGGTGTGGCAGGGGAACCTCTGGAGTGGTGGCCTGGGGGATGGAGGACGGAGACTTTGCCTTGGAGCTGCGTGGTGGCGGGGGGTCTTGCTCTTATTGTGCCGGGGGGACTTGCGGGTGGGGGTCTCTGTCTGACTGCGCCTGGGGGAGGGTGTCTGGGTGTGAGGGGCACTCCCCTCTGTGTGTTGGGACTTCCTATTCCCCTTGTAATCAGGATCTGCAGGGTCGGTGGGGAACAGGCCATAGTCACAGAGGAAGAGCTTCTGGGGGGATGGGGTTGCAGGTGAGGCAAGGGAAGGGGGCTGGGAGGGAGAGGTCTCGGGGGACTGCGGAGTGGTTGTGGATGACTGTGTGTGTGTCTGCAAACCAGCCCCTGTGAGTGTGGAATCAGTCCCCTGCGCTTGCTTGTGTGCACGTCTAGACCTTGGTTTGGGGGTTTCTGTGCTTGGGACAGGTAGGGTGCTAGGAATTGTGGGTGGTGCAGGGGTAGGAGGGGTGCGGAACTGTTGGAGGAGGGACACTGCTGCCGTCAGGGAGAAGGCCACGGACTGATTGGTCCTCTGTAGGGCAGACATGCCCGAGGAAATGCCCTCCATGAATGACACCAGTTGTGTCAACAGACCTGTGTGTGCATGCAGGACCTTCAGCATCAACGTCTGCCCTACATGGATCTGTCGAAGTAAGTCCACAGACTCCTCACTCAGGGCAGCAGGGGACACATGGGCAGGGGGAGGGGTGCCTGGCACAAAGGAGACATGCTCACGAACACGGGAGCCCACAGGGACCTCTGGGATGGGAGCCGATGGGAGGGGGGTGGTGGTGGTGGTAGTGGTGGTGGTGGTGGCGGGGACAGCCTCACTAGCTGGGGTTTGGTGGCTGCTGACACCCACCTCCACAAGGGAGTCATCCTCAGAGCTGCTGTGGCCCTCATCTGGGGGGCATGGTGCTGACAACTCCTCTGTGTGGCTCCACTCGCCCTCCGTGCCACTGGGTCCACCCGACTCCTCTCCTTCTGTTCCTGTAAGGCTCTGTGGCTCCTCCTGGTCCGTAGAGCTGTCCCCTCCTGTGGTCATGGATGTATCTGGATAGAAATAGGAAGTAAGAGAACAATATCAGTCACCTGCACCGACTGCACACACCACAGTGAGTACATCACATCACAGGGCAAGCCCTGGCATCATCAGCTGAACATAGCTCAAAGTGCCAACACTGTTTAGGATAAGACAATTGTCATTCTCAACATCAACCATGGCACACATATCCCTCCTTGACTTTCACACATATGTCTGTTGCATGTTGGATGCTAACACCCCAATGTGCCAACATGCACCACCCACACATTAGTTGTACATGCAAGTGAACATGTAGGAGTATGTCACTATACACACAGCACATCTCTTGCTACTGACTCAGTACAAGTGTCCGGATGAAGGGATGGGCAGAGACTCATTTCACATGCTTGGGATGCATGCCAGCAACACACACTATGATGTACTCATGTCCTGATGGGCAATGCCAACATGGGGTGCATGGTGCACACTTGAACACAATTCAGGCTCACTCATAGCAAGTTAAATGCCATGGCACTGGGATGCCCTGAAAGTCAGTCAACACTGTCTCCTGTCACAGGGGCAGGGCATCCAGACAACAACACTATGCACTGGCTCACAATCCTAGCTCAGGGGTAAAGCTAACTCTGCAGATGACCGGCGCACTTGCCCATCCCATGCAAACAACATATCCAGGACCCAGATGTCATGCTGACCCTCTGAATCATGAACACCCCAGTTGTACGTAACAACAAGCCACACCCTAATGACACAGAGGCAGACACCTGAGGGCACATGTCACTAAGCACAACCTGCAATTTCATACACAGGAGTGGGATTACAGAGTGTTTCTAAATGCCCTTGAGGAGGCATGACTGGCCAGGTCTACATGAAAAAGTGTTTGGCCCTGGACAGTAGTCAGGTGCCTAAGCAAGCGTGACATACTCGCTATACATACTCCTGAGGCCCAAAAATTGGAGTCCCCTGCTGCATGGGTTTGTTTGGAATACCCCAAACACATGTTGCGAGTCAGACTAGCAATTGGTACACATCTCAAGGGCACACACAGATCACATGTCAGATCTCAGGCATTGTGTAAACAATTGACCCACCCATGAAACACACAACAGAGTCACGGGAACTGGTGCTGACCGGTAGCTGAAGCATAGCTGACTGCAGAAACACAGTGCCCTAGTGACACAAGCAACATACTGGAGGGACAACACCTGTGGAACAGATGAGGAGGGTGCATCACACAATTGAAGGACCTGAGTTTTGGACTACAAGACCTACGTAATGTGGAAGTGTGACCAGGACAAAAGACTGCTATTAGCATGTCAGACATAGTACACATATCAGACATGGACTCACCCCCTTCCTGCTTCTGTCTGGCCTTCAGTTGCCTATCCAGGTCCGGGAAGACCGCCGCCAGGATACGGAGCATGTGGGGAGTCAGGGTCCGGTGTCCGCCCCTTCTGCGTGGAGGTGACAGCTTCAGCTGGACTCTAGCTATCCTTCGGGTCCAGCCCCGAAGGTCCTGCCACCTCTTCTGGCAGTTGCGGATCCGGCGCTTGTAGACCCCCACAGAACGAACAGCCCGGGAGATGGTCAGACAGATCTCCTGATTCTGGTGGGTATCAACCTGTGAGGATGACAAAGTGAAAAGTACATTAACACACATGCCCCAGATTTGTGCAGCACACATTTGGATATACATGTCATCATCACAAAGGGAAATGAATTACACAGGTAGTGAAAAATCACCTGCATGTCTGACATGTTGACAATGCCTGGATAGTTTAAGCTTGCAATAATGTACTTTAGCAGCAGGAAAACTATTCATTACATGTACCTACACACTTTGGGGGATGAAAGTAGTCAGTGAGAAAGCTTGTCGCTGGTGTACACACTGCTAGTACTGCTAGTCAGAAAACATGCATAATTAGGAAGGCAGTGGACTGCACACTTACCAGCTCCCCTGGTCTCCCATAGAGCTTTCTGTACTCTGGAAGGAGCCCGTCCAGCAGGGCCTGGTTCTCCTCCTCAGTGAAGACTGGGGCCCACTCAAGAGTACGTGCCATAGCAGTAGCCAGTGGATGCAGAGACAGCAGCAGTGGTAGCAGGGATGTGGTCCAGTAGCATGTAGTGCAGGCAAGTGAGCTCCCTGGGGGCCAGCCAGCCTTATATCTGTGCTGCAGAGGCAGACTCTGTGCCATGTGTTTCAAGTGATAGGTCCAACACGGTTGCATTCTATGAATCTGGCCAATCCATTTAAAAGTACGACTCAAACACGCCTTCCGCATCGTTCAAATCTTCACCTTCATGGAACACTTAAAATTGCAACATTGTTGTAGGCATCCAACTAAATTTCCAGTGCACAACTCGTACAAGTTTTGAATCCGCATCCATCTCCATGACAGTCCAGAGCTAATGGGTGCGCCCGGCTCGTTCAACTGACTGTACAAAGCGTATTTTGAACATACACATGCACCCGTCTCCATACGATTCAATGGCCAAGACGTACGCCTGACTCGGACCATGCCTGTCCGACGCGTATGCATGATAGTCACCTGCGTTGGACCTCATTGCATTTAATGACAAAGCGTACGCACGGCTCGGACATGACCTGTGCAATGCATACGCATTGTCACCCGCGTCGGACCTCATTGCATTCAATGACAAAGCGTACGCACGGCTCGGACATGACCCTTGCAATGCATACGCATTGTCACCCGCGTCGGACCTCATTGCTTTCAATGACAAAGCGTACGCACGGCTCGGACATGACCCGTGCAATGCGTACGCATTGTCACCCACATCGGACCTCATTGTATTCAATGACAAAGCGTACGCACGGCTCGGACATGACCCGTGCAATGCGTACGCATTGTCACCTGCGTCGGACCTCATTGCATTCAATGACAAAGAGTACGCACGGCTCGGACATGACCCTTGCAATGCATACGCATTGTCACCCCGCGTCGGATCTCATTAGTGTGACTAATCTACGGAAGCAACACACATATACTGGCCAGGGACACCTGTGCACACCTCCCACACTACAGCATTGGCCACACAGTGTCCCATGGCATGTAAGGCTGCATTCCCTGGGTGTTTGGGGGGCCACATCTGTTTTTTGGCTGGCACTTTGTGCAGCCACTCCCAGGCTGTGCATGTGTACATGGGGGCAGACTCCTTTGTGTGTTGTGCACATTACCACTGTGATGTGCAGTTGGACAGTAATGGGCATGAATCACTGCGACAGTGTCAGGTTGGATATGTTTAGGACAGGTCACATACAACCTGAGTCCTGGGGGTGATGGCATGTACGTCACAGTGAGACATGTAGCCACAATACCGATGTGCACACACAGTCTGGGTCAGTCAGGGTTCCGCTCAAGCCATTCCACCGAGTCTGCTCTGCTGTATACAGCAGAAACCCTTCGCATGGCCATGGACCAAGGAAAGGAGGCGGTTTTAATTCTACTTGACCTGTCGGCAGTGGCGGGGACGGCTCTGGCTTGGCTGGTTAACTTTCTTAAAGACAGGCGTCAAATTACAGTGCTGGGCCCCTATCAATCTGAAGCAAAGGCACTCAGTTTTGGAGTTCCCCAGGGATCAAGTTTGAGCCCTATACTTTTTAATTTGTATATGGTTCCCCTGATAAAACTGATTACCTCATTCCAGATCAGTACTATTTCGTATGCTGACGATACTCAGCTTATTTTAGTACTGGATAGGGAGCAACCCGATGCCGAGAAAAATCTCAAAGACTGTCTAACAGCAACATTTAAGTGGATGTCTGACAATCACCTTAGGTGTAATGCTGATAAGACTGAGATTTTGCCATTTGGAAAATACAAGTTGTTCTCCCCTAAGAACTGTTGGCCTGAGGATGCTGTGACTCCTCCCAATACCATCACCTCAGCTCGGAATCTAGGCATCAGATTCGACAATCAACTGTCTTTTAAGCAGCAAGCGGTTGCCGTAGCTGGCACCTGTTTCCATATCATAAAAGCTTTGAGGAAATTCTTCGATCTTCTGCCTCTGTCAGCTAGGAAAACAGTTGCTGTAGCACTAATAAACTCCAGGCTTGACTATTGCAATAGCTTATATGCTGGAACAAACAAGTCGGTTCTCCATAGATTGCAAATAGTCCAGCATGCAGCAGCTCGGTTAGTTCTACGTCTGCCGCGTAAGTCGTCAGCCTCAGCAGCGCTCAATGCGCTTCACTGGCTCCCCGTTGTTAAGAGGATACTCTTTAAGATCCTCCTAATTACTTTTAGGGCTTTTCACCACCAAGGACCTAAATACCTACAAAATGGTTTTAAACGCTACCATCCAGCACGCTGCCTAAGGTCTGCGGGGCAAAACCTCCTTGTAACCCCCAGATTTAAGCTGGTGACTAGAGGGGGTAAATCCCTCTTTGTACTGGGGACCAAAGCATGGAATAAGCTTCCTTTTGCTATGCGCTCCATGTCCCATGAAACCCAATACAGGAAGGCTTTAAAAACTTGGCTTTTTTTAAGAACTGACGCTGCATGTATGGCAATGGTTTAGGAATGTGATGTTTAGCGTGAAGTGTGTCTCTCCCACCAACCCCCTTCATCTGGGTTGGGTGAGCGCCTTGATACTCTCTGAGTGATAATGGCGCTATAGAAATACATTTTACATTACATTACATTACATTACATTACATTACATGTTGTGTCTCAGATGTGTATAATCAAATGTTCCCAATGGGTGACAGTCTCCACATCCATGTTGATATGCATCAACCTTGATGGGGTGTGTGTCTAAGAGACGTACATGTAGGGCCGGCAGGAACAACAGTGGCCACTACCTGTGGGTCTTACGCTTGCCTTGTGGTGTGTACGTGCTACGCCATGTCCATTGCTGTGTTGATGTGGCAATACAGGGAGCCTGTGTTTCTGCATGGCAAAGATCTGTGATGCCTGGGAGACCTGAGGCCTCAATTGTCACTGTGGTGTGTGTTTGGAACGTTGCAGCAGCACATGGGTTGGGTGACACAGCCAGATGATTGGCCATTGCACTACATGGGACTCATGTGGACATGTGGAATTGAGATGTGAGGCGGTGGCCTTGTAGGTGACATATGTGTCCATGACCAACAGCACACACCTCAGTACATTGTGTAATGTCATGAACTAGCATGTGATTTTGATCATGGTCATGGCCACATGGGTGGATGTACTGAAAATCTTCCTTTGTGCATCTCTGTACTGCAGGGCACCAGCTGTCCATCAGACATTCCCAGACCTTGCAACCATGCAGGAACGCGACTGCATCAGATGGTACCGCTTCACCAGGCCACTGATTGCGGAGTTGGCGGAGCAGTTGGCGCCACATCTGCTACCTGGCCAGACATACCCTACAGCACTGACCCCAGAGGTGAAGGTGATGGCAGCCCTGCACTTCTTCACTACTGGTACCTTCCAGTGCACTGTGGCTACTGCTGGTGGGATGTCGCAAACGATGTTTAGTCGGGTGCTACGCGATTTCTTGGAGGGGATGTTGCAATTCCTCGACCTGTATATCAAGTTCCCGAGCCCAGCTGAACTACCTGAAATAAAGGATGCCTTTTATACACTGGGGAGGATGCCAAACTTCATCGGATCTATTGATGGGACACATGTTGCCCTGATACCACCTCAGGCACATGAGCAGGCATACAGGAAGCACTACCATTCGATCAATGCTCTGGTGGTCTTTCTTGCTGACATGTTGATCACACATGTGTGTGCACGGTTCCCTGGTTCTGCGCATGATGCCTACATTATGAGGAGTAGTCGCATTGCAACGCTGATGTCACAGATGCCAGCTCAGCATGCCTGGCTTGTCGGTGTGTACTGACTGTTTCTCATTGTGTGTGTTTGTCAATGTTGTATTCCGCACTACTACAAAACTCAGCTACTTGTTAATTTTTGTGTGTGTAGGTGACTCCGGATACCCCAACGTGCCATGGTTGCTGACACCCCTCCAGAACCCTGTGACACCAGCCAAGATAGGCTACAATGAGGCACATGGTCGGAGCAGGAGGGTGATTGAGCGGACATTCGGCCTCCTGAAAAAACGCTTTCGCTGCCTGGACAAGACCAGAGGGGCCCTCCCATATGAGCCTGCAAAGGTGTGCAAAATAATCCTTGTCTGCTGCATGCTACACAACATGGCGGTGCGGAAGGAGGTGCCTCTCATCCAGGATGATGATGATGATGACCAACGTCCGGCACCTGTGGAGGATCCCGGCCTGGGCCAAGATGCCAGTGATGATGAAGATGATGGTGACATCCGCTCACAGCGCATCAACAACTTCTTCACCTGAATGTGAGTTTCCAGGGTTCTTATGTGAATGTATGGAGGTAGCCTGGAATGTGTTGTGCCAGCTCTTTTGCTGTCTGAGTATGTCTGTGTGCCACTTGACTGGATGCATGCTGTGATGTGTCCATTCAGCTGGTGTGTACTCCACAATACGGTAGTACTGCTAACTAGTGTTTGTGTAGGTGTCTTGCAACATGTTTTGTGCATGTGTATTGCATTTCTCTCCTGTTCTTCTGTGCTTTTGACAGTATTTGGCATGCACTGGGTTGTGTAGCAGATCGACATCTCCCTGAACATGACAAGTTGGAATCACAACAGAGGCAAGTATGGTGTACTGGTGAGTTTATTTACAAACATGTGTGAGGGAAGTGCACAGATTGGTGGGTACTGTACATTGTTTTTTGGAATCCAAAGTTCACATTGGAGTTGGAAGTTCTGGTAGATGAAATGTCCAGAGTAAAGTCTACAGTCATCTGATACATTGGCCCAACATGAACCCTCCATATCATGTGGGCGAGTTGTGTGCGATTGGACAAGGTGAATGGGTTGCGCACAAAGGACATTGTCCAGAACAGGTTTAGAGGCCCTTGGGATGTGCTAGGACATCTGCCTCTCACATGTCCTTCTTCAGATGACCCTCTTCTTCCGGGGGCGGGATCCTCATGTGCAGGCCTCTCTGGTGCAGGGGACTCTCCGTCAGAGTCCTCCTCCCTCCCTGTGGCACTGGCAGATTGTGTTGCGGGCACACAGGGGTGTGTGGACAGGTTGGTGTTGATCTGGCAGAGGCATTGTAGTATGTCCCAATGCACGGCAGTAATGTCATCCTACTTGGCCTCCATGTGGGCATGGTGGGCGACCTGCTCGTGTTGCATGTCCTTGAGTATCCCCACTACCTGGCCAAATCCACCAGTGCTATCCTGGTACGCATCTAAGATGCGTGCCAGGTGGGGGTCATCATGCAGTACAGACCCCTCTGCAAGGCGCGCCCTGTGCCTCCCACCCCTCCCAGCACCCCTCTCCACACGGGCAGGATGCACAGGTGACACTGTGACCCCTTGGGTGGTGTTGCTGGTGGTGTTTGCTGTAGCTTCCGGGGGGTCCTGTGTCCCTGTGCTGTGGGTGTTGATTGGCCTTGGTCTGTCCGTGTTGGCGGGGGTGCCCTGTCGGTGCCCAGATACTGGAGGCATGGGTACAGGGGGGGCAGATGTTGATGCTGCTGGTGCTGCATGATGGCTCACACCGGAGGGGCAAGGTTGGTCGTCGTCATCCAAAGAGGACAGTGAGAGAGTCAGACCAGAGAGCTCAGTGTCCACCAGAGTCTGGGACTGGGTATACTCATCATTTGGTGCTGGGTGCCCAGCACCACCTGTGTTTGGAAGAGACACACAATGTGATTTATGTTTCTACATGCATCGTTGGTTCACAAACATGACATTTTCTACTTTTCAAAGAGATGCCTGCCTGTACACTGCTTTTCCCCAGCTTGTCACGGACAGAGTTTGATATTGTTGTTGGCCATTTCCCTCCCTCTTGACCCTGCTTCCCTGTGAGGGGGTGTGACAGCAATGACAAGATGACTTACTGTGAAGTCCTGATGTTTGTTGTTGGCCATTTCCCAGCATGGCCTTGTGCTCCCCACAACAGAGCCCAGTGTCAGACATCTTGTCAGTCCCTTCCCAATCCCTGTGAGCCAAGTATGGTTCAGTTTGATCTTGCTGGGCTATGTGGGTGGGTGTAGGTTGTCTGTGACTGTGAGTCCCATCATACTCTTGGCTACACCCCCCTTCCCAGCATGCCCATACTTCCTACCTCTTGACTCTGCTTCCCTGTGAGGGGGTGTGACAGCAATGGCAAGATGGCTGACTGTGACATCCTGGTGTTTGTTCGGCTGCAAGTCCAAAGTGAGCCCCTGTGCTTCACACAGCAGCACCCAGCAGCATCCAGTACGGGGTATCTTTTGCTGATATTTCAATGAGGTGTGTGTCAATGCATTGTATCCGGTGAGTTGTGTGGAGTTTGTGTTGAGGGGGGGTTCTCCCCATGCTGATTAGTATGGTCAGGGCTGTCAGTCCTCCTTCCCATCATGAAACGTGCTTCCATTGTAGGGCGTGCAAGTTGTCTTTCAGGATGTCAGTCAGTGGTGTCCTGCTTCTGATTTGCACACAAGCCCTAGCAGGGCCTTGTGCTCCCCACAGCAGGAGCCAGTGTCAGCCATCTTGTCAGTCATTTTCCACTCCCTGTGGTGTGGGCATGTTTCTGAGAGGTCTTGATGGGCCAATCTGGAGGGGGAGCATTATCTGTGACTACAGGCCCCATCATGTTTTTGGCTACACTCACTTCACCTGCATCCCCACAATTCCTTCCTGACAGTCAGCTGCACTGTGAGGTGGTGTGTTTTCGGTGTCAAACTGTCTGGCAGGGTCTATTTGGCTTAGTGCCACTGGCTTGCTCTATTTGTTTGTAGGTTGGTCCATGTCATGACACAGTTCCCAGTCACTATGAGATGGCAGGTATTGTGTTTGTCTGACTGGCATACACATCTTGGGCTGATTATCTATTGGTTAGTGTAGCTTTGCTTGTGGTGCATTGTTTCACTGTCCCTTTGCCACACAATCTTGGGTATGTTGTTTGTGTACTCACCAGGCTCTGGGATGTCTGTTAGGCCATGGACGCTCTCTGGTGGTAGGATGTCCCGCACCTTCTCCTCCCAGGTCCTGAAGTAGACTGGTTTGGCAGGAGGGCCACCGCCGGTGCACTGACTCAGGGCGTGATCTTTTTCGATGAGTTTCTTGACCCTCCTGCGCACGTTATACCACCTGTTCTGGATGTCGTCCTTTGTGTGCCTTGCTGGTGTTTGAGCGTTCACCTTGTCCACAATCCTCGCCCACATCTTGGTTTTCTGTGAGATGGAGGTCCTTTGGACTAATATACCAAACAAATGTGGCTCTACTCTGATGATCTCGTCTACCAGCACTTCTAACTCACTATCTGTGAACTTTGGATTCTTCTTTGGAGGCATGGTGATGGGTGGTGGTGGTGAGGGATGTGTGTGTGAGGGTGCAAGTGATGGTGGGTTGGTGTTGGTTTTGCTGGGTGTATCTGTGTGTGCTTTTGTGTGAGGTGCTGATGGTGTGTGAGTTGTTTGATGGGTGAGTTGTGAGTGTGTGTCTGTGGTTGCTGTGTACTCGTGTTTGCTGCTGGCTGTGTCTCCTGTTTGCAAGGGATGATGGTGGTGATTGTAGTCCTTTATATAGTTGGAGTGGTGGGTGTGTCTTTGTCCCATGTTCTTTTCTTTGGTATTTATTGGCTTTGTCATTGCTTGTTTGGTCCTTTTTTTTGTCTTTTTTCCTTTGTGTTTTTTAGGTATGAAGGAGACGTTCATGTGACGGTAACGGACACTGCTGTTGTCTCGTGCGGGCTTCTCCGTTTCATTCACGCTGCCTATCTTCTGTGTTTGGTACGTGTCGTTCGCGGCGGTCTCTATTGCTTGTGTGCAGGGTTCTCTGTGCGTGTCGGTCGTGTGGCTTGCTCTCCGTGCGAGTCGGTCTGGTTTTACACGCATTGCATCATACTGCGCATATCGTACATCGCGGGTACGGGTCGGTTGGCTTCATTCCGGGTTCGTGTTGGTCGGTGATATTCGCGTCGGTTTTCCGGCCGGATCACTATTTTCCCTACGGCTCAGTTGTACGGCTTGTATTCCGTACGTGTCAGTTGTAATTCACAGGCGTTGCATCGTACTGCACAGGTCGTACGGTGCTGGTCCGTGTCGGTCGGTGTACGGTCCGGGTCCGTGTCGGTCGGTTCGTTTTGCGGCCGAAATCGGAATCGGCCCCTGTAAGTAAAATAAAAAGACACAGCCCACAGGGGGCTAAAAAGACTATATGATTGAAGAAGGAAAAATATGGGTTTATGATTGAGTGTAAATGTTAGAAATAAGTAGAATTCAAAAAATCGAAGATAAGCCTCTCTCAAAATGGTTTTAATCTCTGAAATTTATAATGGCATGGTTTGCACTGAAGCACATTGCATTTTGGAAATTGTTTTGCACTTATTTGCATGTTGTCACTTTGCATGTCTATTTCCCTTGAAAAAAACAAATCTACAATGACCATCATGCACTGGTAAACTGGAAATGATGACAGTAACTCAAGAAATAAATGTAACAAGAGGTTAATTGCTCAATAATCCTTGACCAAGGTACGAGGAGCGGACCGAAACGCATTGGACATTGTACCTGCATTTAAATAAAATAAAGGTTAAAGCAGACTGAATTCTCTGTGAGTGCATTTTAATTTCCTGTTGCTTGGCGTTGGAATTGTGAATATATATATATATATATATATATATATATATATATATATATATATATATATATATATATATATATATATATATATTCACTGAAAAAACCATGGGTTTCACACACGTTATAGTTAGGACTTAGCATTTAAAAAACCATAGAAATTCAGTGAAAAAAACATAGGTTTCACACACGTTATAGTTAGGAATTAGCATTTAAAAAACCTTAGAAATTCAGTGAAAAAACCATAGGTTTCACACATGTTATAGTTAGCTGGACATTTTACTCGTAAAAAACCAATGAAATTCCCCCGTTATAGTTAGTTCAGCTAACTATAACTCGCGCGCCCGCAATGCACTGCTGATGACGTCGCATATTACATCACTCATGACATGGTCAGTGACATCACTCATGATATCACTGATGACATCTCAAATGACATCACTGATGACCTCACTGATGACATTATCCAGTGAATGTGTATTTTTCTGAAAATTAAATATGTTTTATATATGTATATCTCAAGGTCGATGGAAGAATAAATGGGTATATTACTGTCTAAATGGATGATTTCTTTTAGAAAAATTGATTGTGTAACTGACTGATTAAGTGTATCATAGTGAATACATGGCTTAGTGAGTAATGTTTAAATATATAAATATCTGTATCAGTCTCTCACTTTGTGTATAAGTGGCTGCATGGGTTGGAGAGTAGCTACATGGGTGTCTATATAGGTTATTAGTTGGTTTTTTGAGTATCAGTATGAGTGTCTGCATGGTTCGGTGGGGGGTATGACGTAGTGCATAGGTGCATGAATGAGTGACTCACTGTTTGTATGTGTTGAACAGAGCATGTGTGCAGGACTGCATGGGTGGATGAGTGTGTGCATGGGTGTGTTAGTGAGTGAATGACTGTCTCAATAGTGTCTTTATGAGTAACTACATATGTTTAAAACTAGTATATGTGACTATTGGTTTATATATGTGAGTATATGTGAGAGTGAGAGATTGAAAGAGTTCCTGTATGAATAAGTATGTGTTTCTATAAGTGATTGTTAAAAAGACTAAGTATGTGTAAGTTTCCGTAGAAGTAAGTGTGGTGGTGTGTGTTTAACTGTATATGCAAGTAAATGGATGTTTGATTCTTTATTGGCATGAGTGACTATGTGTGTGAGTAGCTTTATGGATGAGTGGCGTTGTGTAATAGGATGTATAGGTGTATGAGTACATATGATAAGTGAGTACATGTATGAGTGACTGTATTGGACTGTTGGTGAATGAGTGGATGTGTATGTGGATCTTAGAATTACTGAAGAGGTTGTTGTAACTGTTATTGGTATGTCCATTGTTTTGTAAATTTTAGTCTCTATTTTTGATTGTGTGTATCAAAGGTTTTATTAGGGGAAGAGGAGGTCTGCCACTCTATCACAAGGATGATGTCATCAGTGAGGTCATCAGTGATGTCATTTGAGATGTCATCAGTGATGTCATGAGTGATGTCACTGACCATGTCATGAGTGATGTAATATGTGACGTCATCAGCAGTGCATTGCGGGCGCGCGAGTTATAGTTAGCTGAACTAACTATAACGGGGGAATTTCATTGGTTTTTTACGAGTAAAATGTCCAGCTAACTATAACATGTGTGAAACCTATGGTTTTTTCACTGAATTTCTAAGGTTTTTTAAATGCTAATTCCTAACTATAACATGTGTGAAACCTATGGTTTTTTCACTGAATTTCTATGGTTTTTTAAATGCTAAGTCCTAACTATAACGTGTGTGAAACCCATGGTTTTTTCAGTGAATTTGCAAGGTTTTTTAAATGCTAATTGTTTTTTTTTTCTTCTATTTTTTTTAACATTTTTTTATTTTATTTTTCTTACCTTTTATAAAGACTATGGTTAAATTTTTAAAATTCTTTAATATGTTTTTTTTAAATATTTTTTTTAAAATAAACATGTAAAATTTATTTGCAGTACTTTTTTTCTATTTTTTTATTATTTTTTTAGTACGCGTACCGTAAGCTTACAGTAAGCGTACGGTTTACGCTACGTCCGTAATTTATCCATGCTGCTTGCGTATAGATACGCAATTTGCGTAGCCGCGCGTACTCCGCGTGGGACGCGTACGCGTGTGCGCTACACGCGCACGTTACGCGGAAGTGTCGGGTAGTGTCTGTTATGCGCATGCGCGCAAGCACGTGTCTTTTTTACGCGCATGCGCACTTTTGCCGGAAGCGTACCGTAAGCGTACCGTAAGCGTACGGTAGGTCATGTGATCATGAAACACAACTTTTGATTGGTTGAAACTACTTTCAGTTCTAGAACTCTGCTACACCACACCCATTCCCCTCATTTCTGCTTGTGATCCCTTAGGAGAAGGAGCTGGTTTGTCTTTGGGATACGATGGCAGAACAGCAGAGCTCTTCTGAGAGTGAGGCTAGCACTAGCAGCACTGTCTTGAGGCAGAGATCGAGGAAACAAAAGCCCTCTTATGTATGGGATTATTTTACTTTTCCTGAAGGCCAGCAAAAGGTGAATGCACCCTTAGTAACTTGCAGGCTGTGTCAGCGTGTACTTTCTAGAGGTAATCCTGACAGGAAGTATTCCTTTGGGAATCACACCATGAAGAGACACCTCAAGGATGTACACAAAAGGACACATGGTCATCTTTTTGGAGGTAACTCTTCAGAAAGACAAGCAAGTACATCCACAGCAGCTCAGCCTGGACCATCATCTGCAGAGCTGACTCCTTCTTCTGCAGGTCAGGTGAGCCCTTCATCTGTGGGGGGAGCATCTCCTTTTGCTGGCCCTCTGGAAATTAACCCTCGGTTTGCGAGGGTTGAAGTACGGTGCGCCACTTGTCACGATCTAATTACTTATAGGGAGACCAGTGTTTCCCTAGTGAACAGTAAAATAGATCAGCACACTTGTCGTACCGTCTAATATTCCCAATCTTTCCTTCCTCTGTCCCTGCATGAACACAACGGCTCTTTTAAGAGCCAACCTTACCTTTCATCTATTTTTTATATATGTTTTTTAAAACTTTTTTTTTTTTTTTTTTACCGTACGCATACGGTGCGCGTACTTTTTTTTTATTTTTTAAAAAAAAACACTAAAAATCAATTATCACATTACAAGGTCCTTGAGAGACTACAATTATTATTATTGACTTACCATACTCACTCAAAAAAATATTTATTCATTTGTTTTTTTTAAAAATAGCTTTAAAAATGGTTCTAGTGTTCAAAAATGTTCTATATGAATCTGAAAAAAAAGAAAAAAGTATTAATATTTTTAAAACATTTTATAATACAGTACACATATTTACATTTTTTTCCCAAAAATATTTTTGCCTTATTTTTGCTGTTTTCAGAATATATTGCATTTCACTATAAATTGTGAAAGCAATTGCATTCATCATTTTACAGCGGGCAAAAAAAAATAACAATCACAAAGATTGTAATAAAAAAGCCCAGAATCTCTTTTTACTTAAACTTAACATTATAGAAATGCATAATATTCTAAAAAAATATCATCTAATACCAATAGTTATTTCTTTAAAATACCGTCTGATATGTTTGTTTCAGAAGTATAATCACAATATTATATCTCAAATAACTCCACAATACATCTGATTCCATTTCCTTTAGGGCAAATAGTAATTTTAAAATTTTGTTTGGAATAAATTTCCAACAGTAATCAAATAAAATTCTAAAGTTTAATTTGTCCAGATCTCACTGATTCTCTGTTACATTTTGGTTCACGAAAATTTTTGGAATAATTTATTAAGTCCACAATAGAATTGGTTACTTTTCCGCATGGCCAAATAGTAATTTTTTAAATCATTTTTGAAAAAAATTCCAATGGCAGTCCAATAACATTCCAAAATTTAAATTGTGCAGATGTTACCGATTATCTCTAAATTATTGGTTTTTCAAAGTTTCATTAAAAATTAAAAAAGTCCACATTACAATTGGTTATCTTTCCATTAGGCCAAATGATAATTTAAAAAATCATTTTTCTACAAAATTGTAATGGTAATGCAGTAAAATGGTAAAATTATTTTGTCCAGATCTTGCCAAATCTGTCTAAAATTTAGGTTTCAGGAAGATTAGATAGGAATTTGCTAAATCAAAAGGCAAACGTTGTTTGAAAATCAATTGGGAATCATTACACAGTGTCCAGCCTTTTTCACATTTAAGATAAACTGTGTAATGTCCAGAAGTAACAGTAGGTCCATCATGGAAAATTATTGCAACAGTTACAAAAGTTTTTCCTGAAATTGATAATTGCTGTCCTGTAAACTTCTTTATTAAAGTATCCAATTTTGAACCATCAGCTCTACATCGTTGCATCATTAAAATTACATACTGTCCGTATTCCTTTAAAATTAATGTTGAAAACATGTCAGATTTACACTCACCACATTTCATGCTATGATTAGCATCTTTAACTAATTTTGCAAAAGTAACTGTTTTACTTTTTGGCAATGTCAAATAAATAAACCTTTCATTATCAACATTAGAACCACATATATTATAACAATTATCACAACTATGTTCCCATTTATAAGAGAGACCAAAAAAAATGTCAATGGGAACTCCTTCTTCTTCCACTACCTGAAGAAAATACATCAAAAATTTGTGTGCATCTTGCTGTAGATTTTGAGAAAACTGTGTTCGTCCTGAACATATATCTAAAAGTGTTCTAATTTCAGTAGCACTTTCTATTTGAGTTTTATCTTTACTCAGCTTAAGAAAAAGGAGACTCAGCTCTGAACAGAATCTTTTTCCCTGATTTACTATTATCTGCTCTTGCAAACTTTCCAGATAAAATGCAACATTCAGCACTACATTTGCGTAGCAGTTGACACCAGAGCTATTTTCAAAATGACATCCTACAACCTGTTCTTCATTTTCCTTTTTCTTTTTGCTTGCAATTACATCACTCCTCTTTTTTTTCCTCTTCTCTACATCTTCATTACAGATATTGTCATTTTTTCTTTTACGAGAAACTACACGTTTCTCTAACACAGGATACTGACCTAAATGAGGAGCATAGCTTCTTCTTAATCTATTATACTCCTTTACACAGTTTGTATCAGCACTAACTTTTGAGTCATCAAAGTCTATCATGAATAAACCTGATAATGTTTTCACTCGTGACAAAGCAACATATGCCATACCTTCTTTGAACACAGTTGAACCAATGTTCACAAATGCACAATCTACAGTCAATCCTTGAGACTTGTGAATAGTTACAGCATATGCTAGAGAAAACGGAAACTGCTTCCTACGTACATATAAGTCTTTCACAAGCATGAAACGAACTGTACAACGACAAATGTCTTTAACTTCTTCTATCTGATCAAATTTTATTTTTAAACATTCAATTCCATCTTTTTTCTGATAATTAATAAAACCCACAACTCTTCCCATAGCTCCATTAACTAAACCTTTTTCAACATCCAAATTTCTCCTTAAAAATACTCTACAGTTCATGCAAACATATAGATTTTTTTCTAATCCAGCTGTTTTGGAGATGTTCTTCTCTAGTGAGTCCAATTTATTTTTCAGTTTGCCTGTTACTGTGATAGTAATTCTTCCATCCTCAATTTTGTCCACTGCTTCCAATTTCCTGATCTCTTCCTTTTCCAATTTCAAAAGCTCCTCATTGAATATTGAGCATTCACGTAGAGTTGGCATTAAGCAGATGACACTTTTGTTTTCTGCAATGTTCTTGTATATCTTCTCTGCAACTATTTCTTCCTTTGGAAATAAATTATGTAGCAGCCGACTCTGTAATGCTTTTTTGCCAACTTCTGTGAGTAGTCCAATTCTGATATCCTTCAGAATACTTCCATATTCTTCATCGCTTGCTTGCCTCATATTAGTAGTAAGTTCCTTGTACTCAAAGAAGGACCAAATATTTGTATTTCCGATGCTTCCCAATGACTTCTTTGTGTCTTCATGTGTGACAGTACTAAACACTGGTTGTCCTTTAACTGGAGTAAGTTGCAAAAGATCTCCAAAAACTATGACGTGTTTTCCACCAAATAACATGTCATAGTCTGTCTTCAAAATTTGCTGCATTCTTAAATGCACAAAGGCAAGCATTAAGTTTGATACCATGCTCACCTCATCAATAATGAGAACTTGCATCTTCTTCAATACTCTTGAAACTTCCAAGGATGCTTCTCCAGTTAGCTTGTTGAATTGTATTTTGTTCTCATGCTCCACTGGTAACATTAGCAAACGATGTAAAGTGATTCCTTTTATGTTATATGCTGCTAACCCAGTTGGAGCAGTAACCACACAAGACAAAGTAGAATCCGTTTTTTGCTTTAGGTAGCTTCTGATGACTTTTATTAGGAAACTTTTTCCAGTTCCAGCTTGTCCGCTTACATACATCCTGATTGGATGAAATGATGTGCATGAGCACTCTTTTTTTTCATGTAGAAATCCGTGATCAATTTTGTTTTTGATCTCTTCATAAATTTGTTGCTGCTCTTGATTCAGTTGTCTTTCCAAATTTTCTAAGTCTATAAATTCTTCTTGAGCTTGATTCATAGCCGTTTCCACTTCATTCATGGCTATTGATGCTTCATTTTCAACGATTGGTTGTCCTAGGGGATCTTGACTGAGTGTTCCTGAACTTTGGCTGTCCTGAGAACTGTCTCTAGCTATTTCTGCTGCAATTGTAGTTTCCTGTTCAATTTCTTCATTTAACATTTGCAGATAAGTTGAGAATGTACTGCATTGTATGCTGTCTTTGCAAGCATTAAAAGAATCTTCATAGCTTTGAAATTCTCCCAGTAGTTCATCCTCTGTACGCCATGGTTTAAACAACTGTAAAAGGGCCAAGTAGTAAAATTCCTTCTTGTCAGTAGTGTCACAACTCAGCTTCCGGTGATTTATCAAACTTCCTTTTGTTTGCTTCACCAAACATCCTTCTTCACCAACGACTTTATATTTTCCATTGTTGATGTCTTCTGCAGCTTTCCGTGAATAAATGTAGTTCTGCAACACTTCATAGAGACACATGTTCTCCAGATGATGACTTCTCTTGGGATAATAAGTGTCCAACATGTTTGATTTCAAAATATCTGTACTTTCTGGGTCATTCTCGGCCAAATATTCAATTTCTCCTACAGATTTCAGTACCCGATTTCTCATTGCTGCAAGGCCTAAACTTGCCCAAATTATTCTTCTTGACTTCGAGTAGAGACTTGCAGAAGATAACCTATCTGAACATTCGTAGGATCCAATTTCTCGATGCGATAACATCTTCAAACTGAAACTGTACAGCTTCTTACTGACAGTCTTCTCGTGAGAAATCTCTTCCCACATTTCCTTCAATTCTGTTTTTTCTGATTTCGTAATGTAAGACGTTACATATCGAGCAACAGCAATGGAATTGTCAGCAACATACTGTATATCCATGTTAGCGTTCCACATGGATAAAATGACTGGGTTGTAGTCATTTATATTTTTTGATTCTTCTTTTCTTTTAAGGTTGTAGGTATTCTTTGGTGATTTTCTTGTGATAGTATGTCTCACAGCTGACATAAAACTGTTTACTCTTCCATTTGAAAGAACAGGTCTAGGAAATCCAAATCGACATTTAGTGTAGTATTTTTCTTTGCTCTTGTATTTCCGTCGACAGTATTTTCCACACCGATGACTTTGGAAACGTAAAACTTGCTCCTTTAACTTTTTCTCTTCTGTGCTTTTTGGTATAGCACATGTTGCATATTCTTCAATGTAAGATAACACTGCTTCATCAGTATCTGTTCCAAACTTTGGGGCATCCTTGATCCACAACAGCATATGAATATGAGGAGCACCTCTTGCCTGGTACTCTTTTCTCCAAAAGAAATCCACTACTTCTCCAAGAGGTGGATTTTTTTTATTGCAGATGAAGGACATCATAGCCTCAAATCTATGATTGAAATATCTGCAAACATTAACCGGATCCAATGAGCACAGTTCTCCTGCTGTCTTGTATTCGATGTTTTTAATGTTTGAATTTGCCTCTCGTAGAAAATCCAGTAAATCATCCCAAGCGTACTCGGCACAGCTTAGGGTAAGGAACCATGTTGGTGTTCCTAAATTCCGTAACATGCATTTTAGTTCACCATGGCGTCGGTACCAATATTCATTTGTCCCACGCTGACAAGCCATCAGATTGATCAGTTGTGTTTCCAAATGATCATCTCGGTGCTGCACTTTCTCCATAAAATCCTTAGCAGACACATTTTGTAAATGTACTCCACTTTTTAAAATGTGATTTACTGCATAAGACAGTGCAGACAAGTCGCTTTCAAATAAAAGATGGAACAAATAAGGAATACTTTGTCGAAATCTGGGATCTTCAGCATATAGTCTTGTAGTCCGATACTCAGAAGCTGGAATCTGTTCTGGACGTTCATCGTATCGTCCTCCTTTTCCTTTAGGAAACAGCTGGGGAAAACATCGAGCTTCCAAGCTCTCCTCCCATACACTCACGGGAGTTCCTTTTGCTTTCTTCATCTGAAAGAGATCAATATTGTCTCCCATAACTTCTTTTGAATGAAGAGGATGTATGCTAAAATGTTCATAAATTTCTTCTTCCTTTGACTTGTCCACTTTTTCAATTTGTCCAGTTGGTGTTTCTGTGTCTTCTTGTAAATCTTCTTCTTCTTCTTCTTCTTCTTCTTCTATATAAATTGATTCATACCATTTGTTATTCCTTTTCAAATACAAATTTGCTTTTTGTACTTTCCGTACATCTACCAGCTCCTGCCAAATCTTCTTATTCTTTGTAGGTACCCCATTAACCAGAATAATTAATGGTTCAGTTTCCAAAGTATCCGCATCAATAGTTTCCATATTTGTTTTCAAATCCAAGGGCAAACACACCACTCTACCTTTTAAACCTCTCAGTAAATCTGAAGGAGGTAATTTACCAGTTTTGGGCTCCATACGTACTATGGTCTGGAATGGATGAACACATTGAATGAGTATAGACTCATATGTATTTAATTCAGAAAGTTCAGCAGGAATAGCATCCAATTCTAAATTATTATGTACAGCTCTGGTCGGCATTCTATTTTCCTCTAACTTGTTGTAACAGTATTTACAAATACGCTGATCTTCACCCAATTCAAAACAATTTTCTAGAAATATATATGTGGCAAAATCCTTCCACTTATAATTATCTTCATTTTCACTCTTTCTGTAGAGATCAACATTCCTAGTTTGTTTTCTATAATGAGTTCTGCGGCAACAAATACAAGTAAAATTTTGTCTTTCATTAGAGACTATTGCAAATTTTGTTATGTGATCATTAAATATGTTACTTACAGAGGGTTCTACATTCTCTTCCACTTCTTCCTCATTTACTGTGTCCTTCTCTGCACTGTTTTGTTCAGGACCAAAGTAACAAAACTGAATTTCATCAACAACCTTCTCTACATCTGATACCGTTCCTCGGAACAGAGCCCTATTCAATTCATTTAACTTTATTGCTGGACTTTTGGCAAAATACAACCGTCTCACAAACTTTCTCATTTCAGTATGATGAACAGCCAGCATCCTAAAATGATGGAAAACACTATTGCACACTTTTCTAGATAGACAAGCCAGAGAATGACCCTGCAAACCAGTATTCTCTCTCACTCTGCATGGATCCAGACTTTGAAGCACCTTAATCTTCTGTTTTATACTTTTTTTACTATATTCTCTTAGAAACTCTCAAAATTTGTCAATAGATTCCTGACGCACAGTGCAAATACTACTACAATTCCAAGTGTACACTGGGGCTTTAGGACGTCTCCCCATTGCCTCATCTGCCATCACTTGTACCTCATCTCTTGGAACCATTATCTCCTTCTCCATTATACAACCATTTTTTACTTCGTATGAACGACCTCTGGTGTCAACTGCATGCAGCAAACTATTACTTTGAAAATAGCTCTCTTCATTAAAAAAAGGTTCACTACTTGAACTATGCATCCACTTTCCTAAAAACACTTTACAAAAGTTTGTTCTGTTCACTACTCTTTTCCTTTTGCTATGTGATTTCAGTACATTAACCATTTTGTCTAATGTACGCATCCTATTCAAAATTAATATGAATAGTTTCCTTTTTAATTCTAATGCCTTTGCTGCAATGGCTTCAATTTCTTTTTTTCTCTTGTAATATTTTGCCTTTTGCTTATATTTCTTCACATCCTTTATCAAATTGGACATAACTCTTCTTTGAAACATTTTTCTACGTATCTCTTTAAACGCTGTTTTTCTGTTTAAGTTTAACTTTTTAGTTGCAGAAGGTATATTTGCATTAACTAAATTCTCAATTTTTTCTTGTCCTTTTTGTTTGAAATCATTCTTTCCTGTACAGACATTTTGTACATTTTTCCTTTTTTTGAATATATTCCTTAGAAAATCTTTTTTTTGCTTACCAGAAGATTTTTTCTTCCTCCCAACATCAGCATCTTCTACTAACTTTGATCCTCTAGTTGTCTTCAAATATAGGTTTTTTTTTAGCGTTTTTTGAACTCTGGATTTTGTAGGCATCTTAAATTTTGTTCACTGCTCTTCAGCAGTACCTGAAAAAAACTAAAAAAAAAATTCCTTTATTTTATTTAAATATATTACTACATTTCTTTTCACAATACTCACAAAACGAAATTTCTTTGCCAATTTGAATGCACACTTACTGCTCTTTTTTTTTGGCAAGTGAAAATCACTTTTACAGACTGACACATTATGAAACCACTTTTCAGATTTTTTAAAAAGCCCATGTCCAGACTGCTACACTCCAGCAAGGGCAACCAGCCTTAGTGATGCTGAATGTTTTTGCATTACAGACTGAAACCTGAAAACCCCACTCGCTTGTAAATACTGTGCATGATTATACATGGCAAGCAGATGGGTGTGTGCTAAGAGTCTGCTTCTTCCCCCAAAAAATCGCTCCCCCTTTCCATCTAATGCAACTGTGAAATCACCAGAAAAAAACGCAATAAATCTCTGCCTATAATTCCTCTTTGCACACAGAGTCATGTTTTCACATTAGTCCCAAAACGAAATTTCTTTGCCAATTTGAATGCACACTTACTGCTCTTTTTTTTTTGGCAAATGAAAATCACTTTTACAGACTGACACATTATGAAACCACTTTTTTGATTTTCTTAAATGCACATGCCCAAACGTCTTTTTCAGACCACCACCATGTGTAACCTGGGTGGCTGCCTACACTCCAGCAAGGGCAACCAGCCTTAGTGATGCTGAATGTATTTGCATTACAGACTGAAACCTGAAAACCCCACTCGCTTGTAAATACTGTGCATGATTATACATGGCAAGCACATGGGTGTGTGCTAAGAGTCTGCTTCTTCCCCCAAAAAATCGCTCCCCCTTTTTCCTACTAATGCAACTGTGAAATCACCAGAAAAAAACGCAATAAATCTCTGCCTATAATTCCTCTTTGCACACAGAGTCATGTTTTCACATTAGTCCCAAAACGAAATTTCTTTGCCAATTTGAAAGCACACTTACTGCTCTTTTTTTTTGGGCAAGTGAAAATCACTTTTACAGACTGACACATTATGAAACCACTTTTTTGATTTTCTTAAATGCACATGTCCAAACTTCTTTTTCAGACCACCACCATGTGTAACCTGGGTGGCTGCCTACACTCCAGCAAGGGCAACCAGCCTTAGTGATGCTGAATGTATTTGCATTACAGACTGAAACCTGAAAACCCCACTCGCTTGTAAATACTGTGCATGATTATACATGGCAAGCACATGGGTGTGTGCTAAGAGTCTACTTCTTCCCCCAAAAAATCGCTCCCCCTTTCCATCTAATGCAACTGTGAAATCACCAGAGCAAAACGCAATAAATCTCTGCCTATAATTCCTCTTTGCACACAGAGTCATGTTTTCACATTAGGCACAAAACAAAATTTCTTTGCCAATTTGATAGCACACTTACTGCTCTTTTTTTTTGGCAAGTGAAAATCACTTTTACAGACTGACACATTATGAATCCACTTTTTTGATTTTTTTAAATGCACATGTCCAAACTGCTTTTTCAGACCACCACCATGTGTAACCTGGGTGGCTGCCTACACTCCAGCAAGGGCAACCAGCCTTAGTGATGCTGAATGTATTTGCATTACAGACTGAAACCTGAAAACCCCACTCGCTTGTAAATACTGTGCATGATTATACATGGCAAGCACATGCGTGTGTACTAAGAGTCTGCTTCTTCCCCCAAAAAATCGCTCCCCCTTTCCATCTAATGCAACTGTGAAATCACCAAATAAAAACGCAATAAATCTCTGCCTATAATTCCTCTTTGCACAGAGTCATGTTTTCACATTAGTCCCAAAACGAAATTTCTTTGCCAATTTGATAGCACACTTACTGCTCTTTTTTTTTGACAAGTGAAAATCACTTTTACAGACTGACACATTATGAAACCACTTTTTTGATTTTCTTAAATGCACATGTCCAAACTTCTTTTTCAGACTACCACCATGTGTAACCTGGGTGGCTGCCTACACTCCAGCAAGGGCAACCAGCCTTAGTGATGCTGAATGTATTTGCATTACAGACTGAAATCTGAAAACCCCACTCGCTTGTAAATACTGTGCATGATTATACATGGCAAGCACATGGGTGTGTGCTAAGAGTCTGCTTCTTCCCCCAAAAAATCGCTCCCCCTTTTTCCTACTAATGCAACTGTGAAATCACCAGAAAAAAACGTAATAAATCCCTGCCTATAATTCCTCTTTGCACACAGAGTCATGTTTTCACATTAGTCCCAAAACGAAATTTCTTTGCCAATTTGAAAGCACACTTACTGCTCTTTTTTTTTTGGCAAGTGAAAATCACTTTTACAGACTGACACATTATGAAACCACTTTTTTTATTTTCTTAAATGCACATGTCCAAACTTCTTTTTCAGACTACCACCATGTGTAACCTGGGTGGCTGCCTACACTCCAGCAAGGGCAACCAGCCTTAGTGATGCTGAATGTATTTGCATTACAGACTGAAACCTGAAAACCCCACTCGCTTGTAAATACTGTGCATGATTATACATGGCAAGCACATGGGTGTGTGCTAAGAGTCTGCTTCTTCCCCCAAAAAATCGCTCCCCCTTTCCATCTAATGCAACTGTGAAATCACCAAATAAAAACGCAATAAATCTCTGCCTATAATTCCTCTTTGCACAGAGTCATGTTTTCACATTAGTCCCAAAACGAAATTTCTTTGCCAATTTGATAGCACACTTACTGCTCTTTTTTTTTGGCAAGTGAAAATCACTTTTACAGACTGACACATTATGAAACCACTTTTTTGATTTTCTTAAATGCACATGTCCAAACTTCTTTTTCAGACTACCACCATGTGTAACCTGGGTGGCTGCCTACACTCCAGCAAGGGCAACCAGCCTTAGTGATGCTGAATGTATTTGCATTACAGACTGAAACCTGAAAACCCCACTCGCTTGTAAATACTGTGCATGATTATACATGGCAAGCACATGGGTGTGTGCTAAGAGTCTGCTTCTTCCCCCAAAAAATCGCTCCCCCTTTTTCCTACTAATGCAACTGTGAAATCACCAGAAAAAAACGCAATAAATCTCTGCCTATAATTCCTCTTTACACACAGAGTCATGTTTTCACATTAGTCCCAAAACGAAATTTCTTTGCCAATTTGAAAGCACACTTACTGCTCTTTTTTTTTGGGCAAGTGAAAATCACTTTTACAGACTGACACATTATGAAACCACTTTTTTGATTTTCTTAAATGCACATGTCCAAACTGCTTTTTCAGACCACCACCATGTGTAACCTGGGTGGCTGCCTACATTCCAGCAAGGGCAACCAGCCTTAGTGATGCTGAATGTATTTGCATTACTGAGTCCAACCTCAAACCTTTAAACTATTCTTTTTTTTTCCAGTACACCTTAATTTATTGTGAAAACATAGTCCATATTATTTTACATGTTCCTCACATTTAAATTTCTCCCAAAACAGAAAATGATAAACGCAACTTCAACAAAAAGAATTTCCATTTCTATTATTCATTTCTTAATTTACCATATACATCTCCTCTCAAACTCTATCCTCACCTTTAAAATTAGTTAGTTGTGAAAGAAATGTGGCACTCAAACAGCAGATTATCAGAGCCAGGATCTCTGTTGTGTTCACCTCTCTCCTCTCAGCAGAACCAGATAATGGCAAACTTTCCCTCTATTTTTCCACACATATACATGTAAGTTTCAAATCTCAGTGCTTCCCCCTTTTTTTCAAATGTAATCACACATTTCTATTGGTTGAAAACCAACCCTTTTCCAAAAGTACCCTGCCCCCAACTTGACTTCTGCCTAGTACCCTTCCCCCTTCTTGACTTCTGCCTGCTACCATAGCAACAGCTCATGGAACACTGCTGTGTGGAGTTAGGTCAGAAGTTCGCCACACAATGTTTCAATTCCACAGAGCAAGAGTGCTTGACTTTTCAAACCTAACAGCAAATCCATAGTACTGTTCTTTGGTAACACATTTTTCTGTACCAATACAAAACATGCTTCTATTATTTTACACATACAGCCTAGTTTTTATTCTAGAATGGTATGAAACAGCCAATCAGTTCTTTTTGTTTTGAAAAAAATATGTATGCCTCCATTTCCAAACTGTCTTTCTTTTCATATTGCCATTCTACTGAAAGACACCTCCTGAGTGCATCCAGTTCTCCTTTGAAGATGTTCACAGTGTGGATTGTAGGGCACAGCTATGTCTTCTGGAGTGAAAAGTTTGCAGAGAAAACAGATATGGTGAGAGACCTTGCTTTGCCAAATGTAGACATTAAATGGATTGGTCAGAGAGGGTTAAAGTGGCACCAGTTGATGCCATTGGTGAAATCCTTCATGCAAATCCAACACCCTGACCTCATAATAGTGCACTGTGGTGGCAATGACCTAGGCACTTTGACTGGGGTAGGTCTGGAAATGCTTATGAAGGACACCTTTGCACAACTGTTTTCACTTTTCCCTAAAACTGCCTTTGTGTTTTCCAACATATGCCAAAGGCAAAAATGGAACTGGTCCAATCATTTCTGTCCGCAGATTGACAAAGCAAGAAAGCACGTCAACAAATCTGTTTCTGCTTTCCTCCGTGACTATGGTATGGGTGCCATTTACCACAACAACTTGCGTTATGACATGCAAGACATTTATAGAGGAGATGGTGTGCACTTCAATGATGAAGGGAACAGAGTCTTCCTTTTGAACCTTAGACTCTGCATCGGTACTTACTTGTAGGTACCACTAAAAAATCACTTCAAAAACACAACGGCTCTTTTTAGAGCCCCCTAATATCTAAACACTTAAATCTGAATTTTATTTCTTTTTATTTTTTTTTTCTACCATACGCGTACGGTTAGCTTACCGTACGCGTACCCCGCGATTTTTTTAAAAATCAATAAATGTTTTTTTTGTACTTTTCTGTTCTTCTTTGACCCCCTTACAAATGTTAGGGGGTCTGTAACTCTCCTCCTTGCCCCCTTTTCTTGTTATCACTCTTTTTTTTCTGAGTGAAACACACGAAATGGCGGCCGCCGCTTCCTGGTTTCGGCCGATTCGAATGTTTACTAAGATCTAAGAGCCAATCAGAATCGCGCTCGCGCACGCCACCGTACGCGTACGGTAAGCTTACGGTAAGCGTACCGTAAGCGGGCTCAGATATATATATTGATTTAAAGGCTATTTTCTCAGAATCTACTGAACAGATTTACACCAAACCTACAAAAGGCACTTCCTTGACCTGAGGACTACCTCTCTGCCAAATTTCTAGTAATTCTGTTCAGCCGTTCGGGCTGTAGCTCGTTCTAAAGGTCCTATGGAAAAATGCATGGGGAAAACGCGTTTTGGGACCCCCCTTTTATCTCAGCCCCCGCTTGACGAATCCCCCCGAGACTTTCAGGGTAGGAGCGGAGCGTAGCGCCCCACCTATTTTGAGAGATTCGCGAGGATTTGTCAACCGGCGCCAAAGTTAATCAAAATAGAATGTTGCGGTTTTCCTATGGAAAAGGGGTCCTAACTATAACTACCTACTGGCGACCGCCAGTAGGTAATATATATATATATATATTGGACAATCCAGTTCAAACTGTATATGAAGAGGCGCTGACTCCGTGGGAGATTTCGTATATATATGCTTTCCAAAGTCCTTCACGATGCACAGAAATGCAGGTAACAGGAACAGACCACTCCGTAACTTAGAGAGTAAAGTGCTTTTATTCTTCTTCTAACAACAGCATGACGCGTTTCGACCGGGAGACCCGGTCTTGATCACATGACATGCAAAAAAGATCGTAGAGTTTAAATAGCGTATGGATTGCCGCCAAAACTACTACTCTTGAAATAAACATAGAAAACATACTATTGATCAAAAATCATTACAAGTCTGACGAGATGTATCCATGAAAATATTCTTCCATACATTTAAAATTAGATTGACAGGCAAAATAATTGATTAAATTATTCAATTATTAAAATACACCCATGTAAGCAGTACAAGCGATAAAAGATAAAAAATACAATATATAAAATATATATCATAAAAATATCACGCTAAAATTAGTACTAGAAAACAGGGAAATAAAGATATCTTGGGCCAGTGCCCATAGACTGTCAATGAAAAAAGAAGAAGATCATAAGAAAAATGTCTTATGAAATAGCAGAACAGACCTGTATTCATGATTTAAGTAGCAGCTCAATGCATAAATAATAAATACGCATAAAGTTATAAAATCAACAAACGAATATTAAATCATACCCGAAAGTAGGAAAAATGAACTGTGTAAAAAATAACACAAGAAGTAGCAAACTAATGAACTAAATACGAAAAGAGAATAACAACTGTAATTTAAACAACACACTGAGAAAACACAGAATACAGCGAAATAAAGATATGTCCGTAAAGCAAATTCCAAATCTGAGGTAAATGAATTCATAAATATAAATTAATTTATGAAAAAACAATACAAAATAAATCCTATCATGGAAATATTTTAAATAAAATTAATATTATTAATAAGCCATCCCAATGGAAAGAGTAATGAAAGGGACAAATATCTTGCATCTGTATAAAATGTCTCTAACAAGAGAGTAAAAAGAGTGATGAGAAATCTTACTTTCAAATCCATTAACCACCAGCTAAACTTCCATCCAATCATCAACACCCCATCAATATAGAGAGTAAAACTGGTAAAACCACAAGATAAAACCAGCTAAAAACGATACAGAAAAAGTATAAAAATGACTAAAACAAAGCAGAGCTAAATAGAAAAAAGGGGATATAAAACACTATACAACATCTAATAAATAAGAAGAGAATATATAGCAGCAATGACAAAAAGAACAACTAAGAATCATCAACACCAAAGGATTCAATTGATCAGAGATAAACAGTAAGGGGAGATCAATTCTCTACATTTATAGAAAATTGTGCAGGTCTTCCCCAGTGTTTAATCCATTAGGGATCTTGGTGTCCAAAAGTAAAATATAATGGCTTTCCCATTGTCTGAGTCTTTTCTCTCTATCTCCACCTTTCTTGGAGAATGGGACAGCGTCAATAACAAAATAGCTAAGATCTTTTAAGTTATTTTGATGAACTAATTTAAAATGACGCGCCACAGGATAGCTTGAATCAGAATTAACAATAGCTCTAAGGTGTTGCAGGATGCGATTAAAAACTTGAAGTTTGGTGCTACCTATATAGCGGAGATGACAAGTGCATTGAAGCACATAAACTGCATAATCAGTTTTGCAAGTAAAAAAAACTCCAATTTTAATACTTTCTTGATTGAAGGCATCACTGTATTCACAAGTATTAGCACCAAATTTACATGCCCTGCACGAGCTACATTTAAAAAAACCTTTCCGATTGGAAAGCCAATTAGTTGATTTGCAAACTTCAGGACTGGCTTTAACTAAAGCATCTCGCATAGACGGAGCCCTTCTAAAGGTAATGCCAGGAATTTCAGTAATAAGAGGAGCAAGAGTTATGTCAGTTTTTAAGATGGGCCAATTAGATCTGAGAATATTTCGTACTTTTTTCTCATAACAACTATAGGTGGTAATAAGTCGTATGGTAATATCTTCATTATTAACAGGTCTAAGGGCCCTAGAGATCATGGGCCCGATTCACAGAACTAACTTAAGACAAAATCCTAAACTTACTACCATTTTGGTATTCACAGAAGGCACTTACTCATTTTGGTATTCACAGAAGGCACTTACTCATTTCGGTATTCACAGAAGTTAGGAGTCCTAACTTTAGGACTCCTAAATGCCTTCTGTGAATACCGAAAGTCTTAAAATTAGGATTTTTCTCAGTTTAGTAGTAGTATAGTTAGGACTCCTGACTTTAGGACTCCTAAATGCCTTCTGTGAATACCGAAAGTCTTAAAATTAAGGTTTTTCTCAATTTAGTAGTCCTAAGTCTAAATTTAGGACTACTAAATTGAGATAAATCCTAATTTTAAGACTTTCGGTATTCACAGAAGGCATTTAGGAGTCCTAAAGTTAGGAGTCCTAAACTTAGGACTACTAAATTGAGAAAAATCCTAATTTTAAGACTTTTGGTATTCACAGAAGGCATTTAGGAGTCCTAAAGTTAGGAGTCCTAACTATACTACTACTAAACTGAGAAAAATCCTAATTTTAAGACTTTCGGTATTCACAGAAGGCATTCAGGAGTCCTAAAGTTAGGACTCCTAACTTCTGTGAATACCGAAATGAGTAAGTGCCTTCTGTGAATACCAAAATGAGTAAGTGCCTTCTGTGAATCCCAAAATGGTAGTAAGTTTAGGATTTTGTCTTAAGTTAGTTCTGTGAATCGGGCCCCATGACATCAGTATTAGAAGCCTGAGATAAATCATTCGTAATTCTCCTCAATTTATCCATAGCTTTATGAAGAACTACTTTAGTATAGCCACGAGCCAAAAATCTCTGAAAGGATTCATCAAGACATTTCTTACGATCAATTTCATTGCTGCAAATTCTATGAATTCTTAAAAATTCCCCATAGGGGATACTTCTAATGAGAAGTTGTGGGTGAGTACTAGAAGCATGAAGAATTGAATTGCCTGCTGTGCTTTTTCTATACATTCTGGTATGAATTTCATTATTTACAACATAGATTTCAACGTCTAAAAATTCCACTCTTTCTTTACTAATAGTAGCGGTAAATTCTAAATTGATATCATTGTTGTTAATGTCAGTCACAAATTTATCGGCAGTTTCTCTAGATCCGTTCCAAATAATGAACACGTCATCAATGAAACGCCACATGTGAACAATGCCATTTTCAGGATCTACTGAGGCGTGGCCAAGGACATGCTCCTCCCACCAGCCCACATGTAAACATGCGTAACTGGGGGAGAAGCAAGCCCCCATAGCCACGCCCCGCAGCTGCTGATAAACCTCATTATTAAAAATGAAGTAATTATTACAGAGGCAAAACTCAATCATTCGGACTAACATCTTACTGTGTTCATAATGGCTAATGTTTCTATCAGACAGATAGTATTGAATAGCACGCATTCCATCTAGGTGGTTAATGGACGTGTAAAGGGAGCAAATATCCATAACTATAAAATGATAATTAGGATTCCACAAAACATTATTCAGTTTGGACAGAAAATGACCGGTGTCTTTTATATAAGTAGGGAGAGATTCCATGTAACTATGTAAGAAAAAATCCACATATTTCGAAATCGGCTCAAGTAGCCCATTTTGCGCAGAAATAATCGGACGCCCAGGTATAGGGGATACACCTTTATGGATTTTTGGTAAAAGATAAAGGGTAGGAGTAATAGGGTGGTCTTTTTTCAAAAATAAATACTCCTTTTTATTGATTAGGCCCTTTCCTTTCCATTCAGATAAATATCTGTGAATTAGTTCTTTAACTCGATTGAGTTCTGAAAAGGAAGCCTTTCTGTAACACTGGGAGTCGTTCAGCTGTCTTTCTGCCTCAGTAATATACATATCACGTGGCCATAAGACCACATTGCCCCCTTTATCCGCTTTATTAATAGCAATGTCACCATGGTCACTAATCTTGCGAATAAGCTTAGAATATTGCATTTCAGTATAGCTCCGCCGTTTACGATTTAAAGAAGTGGAGCGGTTTAATTGTTTAAGGTCATCAATCATACGGTCGCTAAACACATCGATGGCGTCTCTGGGCATTATGGGAATAAACGTAGAGCGGGGACAAAATGGACTAGAACCCGCGCTACTACTCTGTATGCCCATAGAAGTAAGTTCTTCCTGAGTACTAAAGGAAATATTATCTCCACTACTAGCAAGAGAATGTAAAGTTTTTAATGTGGACACATCAGAAATGAGGATGTTTCTACTAGGGAGGGAATCAGCGATGATATTGCTAGCAACATTATTTATTTTATTCAACTTGAAATGTTTCATCAATTTCAATTTACGTATAAATTTGAAGACAGCAATACGAGATTGTATGTATTTGAAATTGTTCTTGGGACAATAGGACAAGCCCAAGGATAATAGTTGAATTTCAGCAACATTGAGATCTAAATCAGTCAAATTAATAACAGCATTAGTCTCTTTAGTAGTTGCAATCTCTTTTAAATCGCTTGAGGATTCCCTCTCCCTCTCGCTTTCCTCATTGCGCCGCCTCTGCCTCTTACTCTGTTTCCGACTCTTATTGCGCTTGCGCCGTCTTTCATCTGTGGTGCTGGTCCTCTCGGCCTCAAAGTATGCCGTCTGTCCTCTATTATAAACCCCAATTCCTCAGAGGGGGAAAAACCACTTAATGTCGACTGACACTCCACACCAAGACTATCATCGGATTCAATACTGCTAATCAACGAACTCAGGTCAGTATCAGAAGTAGCTGCAATGTCAGCCTGTTGAACTTGAATGGTTGATGCTTTATTGCTCATTGCCTGGCGTTTCACAGATTCAAATTTTTTAGAAAAGTAAAGATGCGACCATTCTCGTAATCAGCTTTGTCGCGTGCAAATTTAAAGACTTTACGCGTTTTGATTACTTGTTCATGTTTTTCCAGACGTTTTTTGATCTCCTCTCCTTTATATAGTTGGAGTGGTGGGTGTGTCTTTGTCCCATGTTCTTTTCTTTGGTATTTATTGGCTTTGTCATTGCTAGTTTGGTCCTTTTTTTGTCTTTTTTCCTTTGTGTTTTTTAGGTATGAAGGAGACGTTCATGTGACGGTAACGGACACTGCTGTTGTCTCGTGCGGGCTTCTCCGTTTCATTCACGCTGCCTATCTTCTGTGTTTGGTACGTGTCGTTCGCGGCGGTCTCTATTGCTTGTGTGCAGGGTTCTCTGTGCGTGTCGGTCGTGTGACTTGCTCTCCGTGCGAGTCGGTCTGGTTTTACACGCATTGCATCATACTGCGCATATCGTACATCGCGGGTACGGGTCGGTTGGCTTCATTCCGGGTTCGTGTTGGTCGGTGATATTCGCGTCGGTTTTCCGGCCGGATCACTATTTTCCCTACGGCTCAGTTGTACGGCTTGTATTCTGTACGTGTCAGTTGTAATTCACAGGCGTTGCATCGTACTGCACAGGTCGTACGGTGCTGGTCCGTGTCGGTCGGTGTACGGTCCGGGTCCGTGTCGGTCGGTTCGTTTTGCGGCCGAAATCGGAATCGGCCCCTGTAAGTAAAATAAAAAGACACAGCCCACAGGGGGCTAAAAAGACTATATGATTGAAGAAGGAAAAATATGGGTTTATGATTGAGTGTAAATGTTAGAAATAAGTAGAATTCAAAAAATCGAAGATAAGCCTCTCTCAAAATGGTTTTAATCTCTGAAATTTATAATGGCATGGTTTGCACCGAAGCACATTGCATTTTGGAAATTGTTTTGCACTTATTTGCATGTTGTCACTTTGCATGTCTATTTCCCTTGAAAAAAACAAATCTACAATGACCATCATGCACTGGTAAACTGGAAATGATGACAGTAACTCAAGAAATAAATGTAACAAGAGGTTAATTGCTCAATAATCCTTGACCAAGGTACGAGGAGCGGACCGAAACGCATTGGACATTGTACCTGCATTTAAATAAAATAAAGGTTAAAGCAGACTGAATTCTCTGTGAATGCATTTTAATTTCCTGTTGCTTGGCGTTGGAATTGTGAATATATATATATATATATATATATATATATATATATGCGCAAACAGAAGTCTTTCACCACAGAACCACCAGGCAGGCAGCAACGAGGAAAAACCACGCAAGTCCCAGTCTTCTTTCGGCAAGTTTATTTAAAAAGGCAAGTTCACCAAATCTGACGCGTTTCGGGCGTCCGCCCTTGGTCACAGATATATATATATTACCTAGTAGCAGTTTCCACTAGGCACTTAAAGTTAAGTCAGCTGTTCCAAAGGAAAAGCGTTGCTAATTACTCTCGCCTAAATATCACCACCCAGTGGCAATCACCACTGGGTTTCTTATATGTTTAAATGTACTTATATATAAATTATATGTATATATATATCATAGGATTTCGTTGACTCCTGGATACTTCCCACACACGGACACGGACCACCAGATAAGTGCTTCAAGTTGATTTATTGCGGTGTCGCCATTTACATATGCTCCAGCATTGAATTTCATTTCAGCCCAAGCCTCTTGCCAACAGCGTTCAGCGGTGGGGTAGAGAACCCCTATACATCTAAGATCAATGTGTCACCAGTTCCTCTGAACACAAACGCACTGCAGCCCAAATTGCTTTCCAAGCGTGATTTATTTCGGCAAGGACAACTCCACGCGTTTCGGAGCACAAGGCTCCTTGTTCACGAGTCATTTGTCGCACACAACATTGTTGTTTAAATAACACACCATGTAACACCAAGCTAGTGATATACATAGAAAACAGACTTTCACTTGATCATTCGACAGAAACTGTTAGCGTGTTATACAAATGCCAATATCTTAAAGTGTTCATACAATTCATTATAATCACCAGTGGGGAGAGTAATGTTTAATTTCACTGCCAATGGCACAGCATACCTATTATAGACATATGGCCACTCCAAAATTCATTTTTATGATGTTCGTTCTCAATAAAGTTTTGAACATCACCAAAAACTTTATACTCCAGAGAACAGACTCGTACGTTAATGCATCAAGTGTCCTCTTCAAGTAACTACTAATATCGCTGTTCCACATAGCTAATTATTAAAGCACATAACAAAAGCCTGCTTGTTGTAATAATGTGAGGATTCGTCATTAGATAAGATCCGATTTAGAACTACTGTTCCTCCCAAGTGGGCTTATGTGAAAAGAATCATTACTCATTGAAAACGAGCATGGCTCGTTATGGTATTGCACCCTGACAAAATTGGGTCCAAGTGGGCTATCTATATCTTATGGTGTAGGTCTAGCTACCATACACAATGCATATGTGATACATTATGCTACGCTGTGGCCTCAATGTTGTGCTGTTGGATAGCATTTGCTCTTTTGCCCTCCTGTTACCTCCAGTAAGACCCACACAGCTGCATTGCTGAGAGGTCAACAGAGGCCACATCCCCTTTCTCCACCACCCTACAAACTCATCCCCTCACCAGCAGTGTGCTGAGAGGTGGTTTTGCAGGGTGGTGGAGAAAGGGGGGCGATACCTCTGACCACCTCACAGCAATCCCACTGTTTGGGGATTACTGGAGGTAACAGGAGGTCTTCTTGGCCCCTAAGGTCCCTCAGCAGCCAAGGGAACATCATCCCCCAATCAGGAGCATGCAGAAGGCGTCCTTGCAGAGTAGTGGACAATGGGGGTGGGGGCTCCAGTGAGCGGCTGGCTTTTTAATGTATTTTTTATTTTTTAGGACGTGACGGTGACGTGGCCCCCCTTCCCTGGACCAATTTTGGGCCCGGGGGACCCCATCCCCAGGCCCCGGCCTTTATTTTTTGTAATTTTTATTTTTAAAAAGGGAGTGGGGCTACGTGGCCCCCTCCCAGGGCTGATTTTGGCCCCGGAGACTCCATCCCCTGGGTCAGGCCTTTCTATATTTTTTTAATAAAAGGGGAGAGGGGCCGCGCAGCCGACCTCCTCAGGCCGACTTGGTACCCGCAGACCCCATCCCCCGGGACATGGCCAACTTGTGGGTGCCGCAAGGAGAGCCACTTTGAGCAAGCGAGAGCATAATGCTATTGCTTGCTCAAAGCGGAGCACACTGATGGCTATTGCATGGCGGGAGAGGTGCTTCCGCCATGCCATAGCAAACTGCAAAGTCCTGGGGGTGGGCCCCCCAGGACACTGCTGGAGCTCACCTCAGGAGGGTGGCGGTCCCCAGAGCCAAGTAGGGCTCCTGTAGGGGGGCTGTGCGAAGACTGAAGAAGTTAAAAAGGAATGAGGTCTCCAAATGGTGGGAGATAAAATCTTTGGAGAAATATTTATCAGTGGGCAGAGTCCCAAGGGGTTTGAGAGTTTTAATTGCCCCTACCTTTGAAAACCCTGACCCCGAGATGCTGCGCGAGTGGGCAGCGAATAATGCGGAAACATCTAACAATATGATAAAAATTCTGGTGAAGTATGCAATTCGCGATAGGGATAAGATTTTGAATGAAATTGAGATTTTGAGCAAGGAAATCAGTAAACTGATGAAACCGGAAGAGCTCCTGGCAATGGAAATCAATGAAAAACTGAAGAAGCATGAACAAGTCATTAGAGAACGGAAGGCCACAAAATTTACCAGGGATCGTCTGGATTATGAGATTGGCCAGATTTATATGTTTTCCAGGCGCTTCTGTAACTGACTACACCAAAGATTATCAGGCAGCTTAAACCAAGGTAAAGCACCTAGAGAACAAGCATCAGTCACCGATTTAAGTTCAGAGGCAAGTTCCAATCCGAGCTCAGAGGCTGAAACAGAATCAGATAACATCGCCATAACAACAGAAATAAACAAAGATGTACAGAACCCGCCAACAGAAGTGGACGAGCTGCGTTTTTTACGCATGGACCGGGCGCAAAACACACAATCAAGACCACAGTGGAGAGGAAATAACAAAGGAGAGGGCATGGAATTGCGTTATGGGGCAAGAATAAAGAACAAGAATCAAAAGTAGTAGATAACACACTGACAACGGTCATAAATCTGACTGATTTAAAACTCACAGAGGAAGAGAAGAACATACTCTCACTGGGTTTGTCGTTTTGCACTAAAACTAACTTCAACTACGCCCAGACCCATATAGACTTTTTCAAATTCACGAGGAATTTAAAATGGAAGAAATTCTTTCATTACAAACAGCAAGGGAATAAACCAACAGAGGTGCAACAAGAGGACACAAGAGAATTATGGGAAATAGAAGATCTGAATTCATTTTACCAACTTCATGAATTGGAAAAAGAATGTGATGGATTAACAAACACAGGGACTGTGGATGAAACAATTGAAATTATGGGCAATGATACATACAGCAGCAGCAAGACCCCATTCAAACCAAAATCGAAATTCCTCCCCATGACCCCTAAGGACTCAATTCATGTATTTACAAATGCTGTTATAAAAGATTTACAATCTCTGTCTATTGAATCACGTGAGGGTTGCTTGAATGGCAATAGGCAACAAGAGAGAAAATATGATATGATTGTAAAACAAATCAAGATGAGAAAAGAAGTTGTGGTCCGACAGTCGGAAAAGGGAGGGAATGTTGTTTTATGGCCTCTCAAAATGTACAATGATGAGGCATTGTCTCAATTGAAGGATAGCAGGTGCTATCAGAAGGTGCCAAATAGTATCAACTTAGAGACAAAAATAAAGCCTCATAAAGACTTATCAAGATGGAAGGGGCTGGGTCTCATCTTGCAGGGTGAGCATAGATTCCTGCGGGTTGATGATCTTGTCACCCCAATTATGTATCTTATTCCTAAGGTACATAAAAATATCAAAGTCCCCCCAGGTAGACTGATCATACCGGCAATAGGCAGTCTATATGAACCAATTTCACGGTATTTGGATTTTTTTCTTACAAGAATACATGAAGGCACTGCCAGCCTATATTCAAGGCACCTGTGACTTTCTTAGAAAAGTGGAAAACATCAGATGGAATGAAACATTTTTGTTGATGACACTTGATGTGTCATCATTGTATATAAGTGTCCATCATGAAGATGGGTTGAGAGCAATGACCCCTTATCTCAGCAAGAGACCTATTACACTGCATCAGCACATACTAATGCTGTTAGAAATGGGCAGACAATGTCTTGAGAATACCATCTTCATGTATGGAACAAACACATATAGAAAGATGCGAGGGACTGCGATGGGTACCTGCTTCGCCCCCAGCTATGCGAATTTGCATATGGGCTGGTCGGAGGAGCAGGTGCTCAGCACGCAGTATGCAGAGCAAAGGGACAAGAATGTGGTACTATGGACCAGGTTCATAGATTACCTGTTTGTGGTGTAGGATGGCTCAAAAAACAGTGCAGAGGCTTTTGCTGAGAGTTTGAGTATCAACTCTCTAAACCTGGAGTTTACTTGTTCCATCAGCGAGACGAGTTTATGCTTTCTAGATGTAGAAGTATATGTGAAAAACAACACCTTACACACATGTGCCTACAGAAAACCGACGGCTGGCAACACTATTTTACATGCCAAGAGCCACCACCCAACAAAATTGAAAAACAGTATTCCCTATGGTGAACATCTAAGGATAAAAAGGAATTGTAGCGAACCATGTGTCCTAGAAACTGCGCAGAGAGATCTAAATGAAAGATTCAGGCAGCGAGGATACCAACCGTCTGTGTTGGACCAAGCACTAAGCAAAGTAAATACAATAGCCAGATCTAGCCTTCTACACCCAATTGAAATGGCAAAAGAGAGGAAGACAAGTAAAAACAAGAATGAAATAAGGATGATTACCACCTACAATACCTATCAGAGCAGGGTGAGAGACTGTCTGAATAGACATTGGTATTTGGTAGGGAGGGATCCGATTATGAGAGAAGTGGTTACACGAAAACCGCTAGTACTTTTCAGGAAAGCCCAGTCAATGAGGCAGGACTTGGTTAACAATAGCCCAGAACCGAAGACCACAGAAGGGTGGTTGCGGGCAAGTGCGGGATTTTTTAGATGCATAAAATGCAAGGTCTGCACTATAGGACAGAACACCAACCAAGTTAAGTTCCCATTACTTAAGAACCCTTGGACGATCTGAAACCATCTAACCTGCAGAAGCGACTTTGCAATTTATATGCTCCAATGTACCTGCCAGAAATATTATGTGGGCAGCACCATCCATATGGTGTATGTCCGAATTTTGCAACCTATGAGGGCTGTGACTAATAATGTTTAGAGTTACCCAGTGGCAAGGCACATCAATGAGATACATAATGGTAACATTCAGGATCTATCTTAGTTTGTAATTGACCAGATACCAAAGAGTAGCAGAGGTGGGAATCGTGAGAGAAGGCTACGCCAACTCAAATCCAGGTACATAATCCTTTTTAACACCAAAATCCCGTTCGGTCTTAATTCCAACGAGGATTTGCCTGTGCATTTAGGAATGTAATCCATCATGGTTGGAACCCTCAGTATTTTAAATGGTTTTAATGTAGTGGAAAAAGAGTAGGTCACTTATATAAAAGAAGAGTTGTGGTAATAAGCAGTATATAAAAAAAAAGTTTAAAAAAGCAAGAAAGAGACACAAGAAGTGTTGAAACAGGGGGCACTAGACCTTTTCACACAATTAGCCACACAAGTGGGTACAATGAGATAACGGTGCTAAGTAATTGGTCGGGTGCAACTACTGAATTACAGTGAACAAACCTGTGAAATAGACATGACATCACAAGCCCACAGGGGCAGGATGTCCAGAGCATTAGCATAAAATTAAGTAGTTACCTTACCTGTTGAAAATCAGGAATAGGTGGTTGTAATGCACAGGAATTGTACCAGACATTTGTGCGCATACAGATTAATTTATATAAACACATCGAGTTTCCTAATTTGGTGCCTCTGTTAATATGTAAGAATTGAGGAAATTAAGGAATTGCATGACATCATAATATGTATTACTGCTCAGCACGAACTACGGTAAATTTTGAGAAAAAAAAATGAATAATCATGTTACAACATAGGCCACTGTGGTTAATTGCCTGAAGTCAACTACAAATTAATTTTAAAATTTGTGACATTTAACAAAATGAATTAATGCTTTAAAACAGTTGCAAAAGGTCAAGCGCAGAACATTTGCTGTATGAGTTGTACTTCAAACAAAACCAGTGGGATGTAAATAGAGTCTTTCTTCAGTGGCATTGTGGACTGTGAACCTTGTGACCGGAAGAAACTTAGGGGGTGATTAGTATAGCGGGAGGATCGCCACCGCCCGTATGGCGTTGGCGATCTGCCTGCCAAAAGTCACCCCCTGCATGACTTTTTACCCCTGCCACATTGCGATGGCAGGGGGGACCCTGGTGGACAGGAAGACTGTCCGTCAGTTTTCCACCGGTAGGCAATCCGGGCAGAAAAGCACAGCAATATGGTGGTGGTGCCTTGCAGGCACCGCCATCCATATTACTATGATGGCGGAGAAGTGCCTTTCCATGGCGGAGACTCTGCGAGGGAAAGGCATGCATTCTTTTCTTTGGGGGCCCATTGCAGGCCCCCAGGGTGTTGGGGAGGAGTGGGGGGTGCAAATGGGGGTACCTATGGTACACCTCTGCATTTGCATGCACAAGGTGGCAGGCACCGCATGGTGCCTGCCACCTTGTGCATGCATATGCGTGACATGCATATATTGCATTGTGGCGGGTGCTGCTTCCAGCACCGCCCGCCACAATGCCAGGTATGCGGGATGCAACCGCCACCATGGCGGTGGCATCTTAATTGCCTGCGCGGGACCGCCACACCACTGGCGGCCGGTCCCAGCACCGCTAGGGTGGCGCCATCCTAATCGGCCCCTTAGTGTTGTTTTGTTTAAATAATGGCTATTGAAATTGAAACTTGATGTGTGATCAAGGTGCTTGTCGCCGAAACGCGTTTTAGCAGCAAATAATAAAAAGCGCAAATTGCAAGAAAAGTGAAATGGTGTCTTTGCCGGCGTGGATACCTAATTCGGAGTTGAATTGGGAATGGTAGTTCATATATTTATATATATATATTATCTACTGGCGGTCGCCAGTAGATAGTTATAGTTAGGACCGAGTTCCCATAGGAAATCTGAAAATTCTATTTTGAATAACTTTGGCGCCGGTTGACGAATCCTCGCGAAATTTTCAAAACTAATGGGGCGCTCCGCTCAGCTCCTACCCTGAAAGTCTCGGTGTGATTCGTCAAGCGGGGGCTGAGAAAAAATGGGGGTCCCAAAACGCGTTTTCCCCATGCATTTTCCCATAGGACCTTTAGTCGAAGGTACAGCCCGAACGGCTGAACAGAATTACTTGAAATTTGGCAAAGAGGTAGTCCTCAGGTCAGGCATGTGCCTTTTGCATATATGGTGTCAATCCGTTCAGTAGTTCCTGAGAAAATTGCAGTTAAAAGTACATAAATATCTATAGCCGCGCACCGTGCGCGCACCGTGCGTGCACCAGAACGTGCGCGAGCGTAACTCTGATTGGTGGTTACATGTCAGTCAACATTCGAATCGGTCGAAATCAGGAAGTGTCGGCCGCCATTTTGTGTGTTGTGTGTGTGACAGGGAAAAAGAAAGGTGGAGAACGTGAAAAGGGGGCAGGGTAGAGAGTTCCTGACCCCCTAGCCTTTGTCAGGGGGTCCCTGAAGGACCCCGAAGGGTGAAAAAAACATTTTCTTTTTTTTCAAAAAATCGCGGGGTGTGCGCAGGGTGCGCGCACCCCCCAGCCACCATTTTGAGTTTTAGAGGCAGAAGAAAGTTAAAAACACAAGTGGAGAACGTTAAAAGGGGGCAGGGTAGAGAGTTCCTGACCCCCTAGGCCTTCTCAGGGGGACCATGAAAGACCCCATAGGTCCCAAAAAAAAAATGTTTAATAAATATCGCAGAGTGCGTGCACGGTGCGTGCACGGTGCACGCACGGTGGCAAAAAGTTCATTAAAAAAATAGAATTCAAAATCAAATTTAAGTGTTTAGATGTTGGTTGTTTCTAAAAAGAGCCGTTGTGTTCATTGAGTGTTTTTTTGTACCTACAAGTAAGTACCGATGCAGAGTCTAAAGTTAAAGAAGAAGACTCTGTTGCCTTCATCTGTGAAATGTACACCGTCTCCTCTATAAATGCCTTGCATGTTGTAACGCAAGTTGTTGTGGTATATAGAACCCATACCAGAGTCTCTGAGGAAAGCAGAAACAGACTTATTGACGTTCTTTCTTGCTTTCTCAATCTGCGGACAATATTGGTTGGACCAGTTCCACTTTTGCCTTTGGCATATATTAGAATATACAAAGGTAGTTTGTGGAAAAAGTGACATCAATTGCACAAAGGTGTCCTTAACAAGCATTTCCAGACCTACCCCAGTTAAAGTGCCTAGGTCATTTCCACCACAGTGCACAATTATAAGGTCAGGCTGTGGGAGATGTAGAAAGGATTTCACCAAAGGCATTAATTGGTGCCACTTTAACCCTCTCTGACCAATCCATTTAATGTCTACATTTGGCAAAGCAAGGTCTTTCACAATACCTCTTTTTTATGCATACTTTTCACTCCAGAAGACATAGCTATGACCTACAATCCACACTGTAATCATCTTTCAAGGAGATCTGGATGCACTCAGAAGGTGTCTCTCAGTAGAATGGCAATATGAAAAGAAAGATAGTTGTAAAATGGAGGCTTACATACTTTTTTTTAATAAAATGAACTCATTGGCTGTTTCAGACCATTCAACACTAAAAACTAGGCTGTATGTTTAAATTTTTAAAAGCATGTTTTGTATTGGTTCCGAAAAATGTGTTCTCACAGAACATTACTTTGGATTTGATGTTAGGTTTGAAAAGTCAAGCACTCTTTGGATTAGAAACATTGTGTGCTGAGCTTCTGACCTCTCTGCTCACACCAGTGTTCCATGATCTGTTGCTATGGTAGCAGGCAGAAGTCATGTTGGGGGTAGGGATCATTTGGAAAGGGTTGAAATTTGCAACCAATAGAAATGTGTGTTTCCATTTGAAAAAATGTGGGAAGCACTGTGATTCGAAGTTCACATGTACATGTATATGTGTGAAAAAAGAGAGGGAAAGTTTGCCATTTACTGGTTCTGGTGAGAGGTGTACAGCTCAGAGATTCTGGCTCTGATAATCTGCTGTGTGAGTGCCACATTTCTTTGAGTTATGAATTTGCGAGGGGATGTATGTGGTGCATTTTGATATAAATTTTTTAAGTTGTGTTTTACATTTTATGTTTGGAAGATATTTAACTGTCTTGAACTTGTAAGATATTATGGAGTATGTCTTCACCATAAGTTAAGGTGTACTGCTATCACCCAGGAATACTGTTTTGTGCCTAGAATCACATCATGAGTCTGTGTGCACAAAGGAATTGTTGTCAGAGATTTAATTCATGTTGTGCTGGTTCTGTAAGACTTGCATTCGTAGGAAAGGGGCAGCTTGTTTTCTTGAACTGTGATGGCTAGCATTCAGCAAAAATCAATATCTCACAAATGAGAGGCAAGTGCTAACACATTTGAAATCAACATGGAAGATTTTTCTTCCACTCCTGCAATGGGTGAGGTAGTTCCCACATGTTACAAACTCCAATTAAAACTTACTACACATGTCCTCTTACATACATCTTTGCAGTCTTCATGCAGTTGTGCAAGCGTCCATGCAGATCTCTCTTGCATCTGACAATACACAGTCTCCAGAAGCACACTCTTAGCACACAGCCAGTAGTAAATGTGCTTTCAAATTGCCAATCAAATATCGTTTTCTGCCTAGAATCACACCATGAGTCTGTGTGCACAAAGGAATTGTTGTCAGAGATTTACTTTGTGTTGGTCTGGTTCTGTAAGAGTTGCATTCGTAGGAAAGGGGCAGCTTGTTTTCTTGAACTGTGATGGGTAGCATTCAGCAAAAATCAATATCTCACAAATGAGAGGCTAATGCTAACACATTTGAAATCAACATGGTAGATTTTTCTTCCACTCCTGCAATGGGTGAGGTGGTTCCTACATGTTACAAACTCCAATTAAAACTTACCACACATGTACTCTTACATACATCTCTGCAGTCTTCATGCAGTTGTGCAAGCGTCCATGCAGATCTCTCTTGCATCTGCCAATACACAGTCTCCAGAGGCATACTCTTAGCACACAGCCAGCTGCTTCTCCTGCACTCTCATGCTTACTATTCATCACTGTGTGGTATTTCAGATAGCAGTGGTTAACGTTAACACATTCAACGTCACCAAGGCTCATTTCCTTTGCTGTAGTCTAATCACTCACCCAGGTTACACATGCTCATAGTCTCAAGTAGCTGTTAGGACATGTGCTCTTTTCTGCTTCTCTAAAATATAAGGAAAATGTGTCAGGCTGTTACAGTAATTATCACTTGCAAAACCACAGTAGTAAATGTGCTTTCAAATTGCCAATCAAATATCGTTTTCTGCCTAGAATCACACCATGAGTCTGTGTGCACAAAGGATTTGTTGTCAGAGATTTAATTTGTGTTGGTCTGGTTCTGTAAGACTTGCATTCGTAGGAAAGGGGCAGCTTGTTTTCTTGAACTGTGATGGCTAGCATTCAGCACAAATCAATATCTCATAAATGAGAGGCAAATGCTAACACATTTGAAATCAACATGGTAGATTTTCCTTACACTCCTGCAATGGGTGAGGTAGATCCTACATGTTCAAAACTCCAATTAACCCTTACCACACATGTACTCTTACATACATCTCTGCAGTCTTCATGCAGTTGTGCAAGCGTCCATGCAGATCTCTCTTGCACCTGACAATACACAGTCTCCAGAAGCGCACTCTTAGCACACAGCCAGCTGCTTCTCCTGCACTCTCATGCTTACTATTCAGCACTGTGTGGTATTTCAGATAGCAGTGAGTAACGCTAACACATTCAACATCACCAAGGCTCATTTCCTTTGCTGTAGTCTAATCACTCACCCAGGTTACACATGCTCATGGTCTCAAGTAGCTGTTAGGAAATGAGCTCTTTTCTGCCTCTCTAAACTATAAGGAAAATGTTTCAGGCTATTACAGTAATTATCTCTTGCAAAACCACAGTAGGAAATGTGCTTTCAAATTGCCAATCAAATATCGTTTTCTGCCTAGAATCACACCATGAGTCTGTGTGCACACAGGAATTGTTGTCAGAGATTTAATTCTTGTTGCTCTTGTTCTGTAAGACTTGCACTCGTAGGAAAGGGGCAGCTCGCATGATAGGATTTGAAAAGCTGAAAAAAAATATAGTAATACATTTAAATTACATGAAGGTATTTTTTTTAGTTTCTTTTAGGTATTGGTGAACAACACTTAAATAAATTAAACATGCCTATAAAATCAAGAAAGAGAAAAGAACAGCAAAACACCTATATTTGAAGACAACTGGACAACACAAATTAGCTGAAGAACCTCATGTTGGAAAAAGGAAAAAGTCTTCTGGTAAGCAGACTAAGGATTTTTTTTTAAATATCTTCAAACATAGAAAACATTTTAAAAATATATCTACTGCAAATAGTGTTTCAAGTAGAAAATAACAAGACAAAAGACAGAAATAACTAAATGCTAATGTACAATCAGAAGCAACAAAGAATGACTTAAAAAGAAAAACAGAATTTCAAAACATTCGTAGAAAAATGTTTCAGAGAAGAGTGATGTTCAATTTGCTAAAGGATGTGAAAACATATAGGAAGAAAGCAAAATTTTATAAGAAAAAGAAACATATTGAATCAATTGTTGCAAAGGCTTTGAAATTAAAAAGAAAACTATTAATTTTAATTTTGAACAGGATCCGTACATTAGATAAAATAGTCAATGTAATGAAGTCAAAAAGCAAAAGGAAAAGAGTAGTGAAAAAAAATAACTTTTGTAAAGTGTTCTTAGGAGAATGGAAGCATAGTTCAAGTACTGAACCATTTTTTAATTAAGAGAGTTATCTTCAAAGTAATAGTTTGTTGCATGCAGTTGACACCAGTGGTCGAGCTTATGAAGTTAAGAATGGTTGTGTAATGGAAAAGGACAAAATGGTTCCAAGAAATGAGGAAGAAGTGTTAGCTGATGAGGTTATGGGGAAACGTCCTAAAGCCCCAGTTTCCAACACCCAGTGTACACTTGGAATTTTAGTAGTATTTGTACTGTACGACAAGAATCTATTGATAAATTACGTGACTTTCTAAGAGAATATAGTAAAAAAAAGTGTAAAACAGAAGATTAAGGTGCTTCAAAGACTAGATCCATGCAGAGTGAGAAAGAATACTGGTTTGCAAGGACATTCTCTGGCTTGTTTTTCTAGGAAAGTTTGTCAAAGTGTTTTTCACCATTTTAGGATGCTGGCAGTTCATCATACTGAAATGAGAAAGTTTGTGAGAAGATTGTATTTTGCTAAAAGTCCAGCACTAAAGTTACATGAGTTAAATAGTGCTCTGTTCCGTGGATCTGTATCAGATGTGAAGAAGGTTTGTGAGGATATTGAGTTTTGTTACTTTGGTCCAGAGCAAGAAAGTGCAGGAAATGACACAGTTATTGAAGAAAATGTGGAAGAGAATGTAGAACCCACTGTTAGTAAAATATTTGAAGATCAAATGACAAAATTTACTATCATCTCTAATGAAAGACCAAATATTACTTGTATTTGTTGCCGGAGAAGCCATTATAAAACTCAAACAAGGAATGTTGATCTCTATAAAAAAAGTGAAAAAGAAAATAATTATGAGTGGAAGAATTTTGCTACATATTTGTTTCTGGAAAATTGTTTTAATTTGGGTGAAGATCAGCGTATTTGTAAATACTGTTATAACAAGTTAGAAGAAAATAAAATGCCAGCTAGAGCTGTACATAATAATTTAGAATTGGTTGATATTCCTGCAGAACTTAGTGATTTAAATACGTATGAGTCTATACTCATTCAATGTGTCCATCTGTTTCAGACTATAGTTCGTATGGAGCCCAAAACAGGTAAATTACCTCCTTCAGATTTACAAAGAGGTTTAAAAGGAAGAGTTGTCTATTTGCCATTAGATTTGAAAACAAATATTGAAACAATTGATGCAGATAGTTTGGAAACTGAACCATTTTAGTTATTCTGGTTAATGGTGTACCTACAAAGAATAAGAAAATTTGGCAGGAGCTAGTAGATGTACGAAAAGTATCAAGAGCAAATTTATATTTGAAAAGAAATAATAAATACTATGAATCAATTTATATGGATGAAGATGAAGAAGTTTTACTAACAGACACAGGAATACCAACTGGGCAAATTGAAAAATTGGATAAGTCAAAAGAAGAAGAAATTTATGAACATTTCAGCATACATCCTCTTCATTCTAAAGGAGTTATGGGAAACACTATTGATCTGTTTCAGATGAAAAAAGCAAAAGGAACTCCTGTGAGTGTATGGGAGGAGAGCTTGGAAGCTCGTTGTTTTCCCCAGCTGTTTCCTACAGGAAAAGGTGGACGATGTGATGAACGTCCAGTACAGATTCCTGCTTCTGAGTATCGGACTACCAGATTATATGCAGAAGATCCAAGATTTCGTCAAAGCATTCCTTATTTGTTCCATCTTTTATTTGAAAGTGACTTGTCTGCACTATCTTATGCAGTAAATCACATTTTAAAAACTGGAGTACATCTACATAATGTGTCTGCAAAGGATTTTATGAACAAAGTGCAACAGCGAGATGATCATTTGGAATCTCAATTGATTAATCTGATGGTTTGTCAGCGTGGAACTAATGAATATGGGTACCGACGGCATGGAGAATTGAAATGTATGTTACGGAATTTAGGAACTCCTACATGGTTCCTTACCCTAAGCAGTGCTGAGTACGCTTGGGATGATTTACTGGATTTTCTTCGAGAGGCAAATTCAAATATTGAAAACATCCAATACAAGACAGCAGGAGAATTGTGCTCATTGGATCCGGTTAATGTTTGCAGATATTTCAATCATAGATTTGAGGCTATGATGTCCTTCATCTGCAATAAAAAAAATCCACCTCTTGGAGAAGTTGTGGATTTCTTTTGGAGAAAAGAGTACCAAGCAAGACGTGCTCCTCATATTCATATGCTGTTGTGGATCAAGGATGCCCCAAAATTTGGAACAGATTCTGATGATGCAGTTTTATCTTTCATTGAAGAATATGCAACATGTGCTATACCTAAAAGCACAGAAGAAAAAAACTTAAAAGAGCAAGTTTTACGTTTCCAAAGTCATCGGTGTGGAAAATACTGTCGACGAAAGTACAAGAGTAAAGATAAATTCTACACAAAATGTCGATTTGGATTTCCACGACCTGTTCTTTCAAAAGGAAGAGTAAACAGTTTTATGTCAGCTGTGCGACATACCATTACAAGAAAATCTCCGAAAAATACCTACAACCTAAGAAGAAAAGATGAGTCAAAATATATAAATGACTACAACCCAGTCATTTTATCCATGTGGAATGCTAACATGGATATTCAGTATGTCGCTGACAATTCTATTGCTGTTGCTCGGTATGTCACATCTTACATCACTAAATGTGAGAAAACGGAATTGAAAGAAATGTGGGAAGAGATTTCTCACGAGAAGACTGTCAGTAAAAAGCTATACAGTTTCAGTTTAAAGATGTTATCGCATCGAGAAATTGGCTCTTATGAATGCTCAGATAGGCTACCATCTGCAAGTCTGTACTCCAAATCCAGAAGAATAATTTGGGTAAGTTTAGGCCTTGCAGGAATGCGAAATCGGGTACTGAAATCTATTCGAGAAATTGAATATTTAGCAGAGAAAGAACCAGAAAGTACAGACATTTTGAAAACAAATATGTTGGACACATATTACCCAAAGAGAAGTCATCATCTTGAGAACATGTGTCTCTATGAGGTGCTGCAGAACTACATTTATAAACGAAATGCCACAGAAGACATCAACAATGGAAAATATAAAGCCATTGGTGAGGAAGGATGTTTGGTGAAACAAACAAAAGGAAGTTTGATTAATCACAGGAAGCTCAGTTGCGACACTACTGACAAAAACGAATTTTACTACTTAGCACTTTTACAGCTGTTTAAACCATGGCGTTCAGAGGATGAATTACTTGGAGATTTTCAGAGCTTTGAAGATTCCTTTAATGCATGCAAAGATAACATAGAATGCAGTACTTTCTCAAATTATGTACAAATGTTAAATGAAGAAATTGAACAAGAAGCTACAATTGCAGCTGAAGTAGCTAGAGACAGTTCTCAAGACAGTCAAAGTTCTGGTACGCTCAGTCAAGATCCCCTAGGACAACCAATCGTAGAAAATGAAGCTGCAATAGCCATGACTGAAGTGGAAACAGCTATGAATCAAGCTCAGGAAGATTTAATAGACTTACCAAATTTGGAACAACAACTGAATGATGAACAACAACAAATTTATGAAGAAGTCACAAAACAAATTGATCATGGATTACTACATGAAAATAAAGAGTGCTCATGCACAGCATTTGAACCAATCAGAATGTATGTGAGTGGACAAGCTGGAACTGGAAAAAGTTTATTGATTAAAGTAATTAGAAGCTACCTACAGAAAAAAACTGATTCAACTTTGTCTTGTGTTGTTACTGCTCCAACTGGGTTAGCAGCATATAACATAAAAGGAATTACCTTACATCGTTTGCTAATGTTACCAATAGAGCATGAGAACAAAATAGAATACCACAAGCTAACAGGAGAAGCATGTTTTGAAGTTTTAAGACTGTTGAAGAAAACGAAAGTTCTCATTATTGATGAGGTAAGCATGGTATCAAACTTAATGCTTGCCTTTGTGCATTTAAGAATGCAGCAAATTCTAAAGACAGACTATGACGTGTTATTTGGAGGAAAACATGTTATAGTATTTGGGGATCTACTGCAGCTCACTCCAGTTAAAGGACAACCAGTATTTAATACTGTTACACATGAAGACACGAAAAAGTAATTAGGAAGTATAGGTAATGTGAATATTTGGTCATACTTTGAGTACAAAGAACTCATTACCAATATGCGGCAAGCAAATGATGATGATTATGCAAGTATTCTCAAAGATATCAGAATTGGACTACTCACAGAACATGGCAGAAAACCTTTACAGAGTCGATTGATATGTAATTTGTTTCCAACAGAACAAATAGTTCCAGAGAAAATATACAAGAAAATTGCAGAAAAAAATACTGTAATCTGCTTAATGCCAATACTGCATGAATGCTCTATATTTAATGAAGAACTTTTGAAATTGGAAAATGAAAAGATTATGAAAATGGAAGCAGTGGACAAAATACAGCATGAAGGAATAACTATTATATTGACAGGCAAATTGAAAACTAAATTGGATTCTCTAGAGAAAAACATATCGAAAACAGCTGGTTTAGAAAAGAATCTTTATGTATGTATGAACTGTCGAGTAATTTTAAGACGTAATTTGAATGTAGAAAAAGGTTTAGTGAATGGAGCTATGGGTAAAGTTGTGGGTTTTGTTAATTTCCAGAAAAAAGATGGAATTGAATTTTTTAAAATAAAATTTGATCAGATTGAAGAGGTTAAAGACATTAGTAGTTGTTCAGTTCGTTTTTTGCTTGTGAAAGACTTATATGTACGTAGGAAGCAGTTTCCGTTTTCTCTAGCATATGCTGTAACTATTCACAAATCTCAAGGATTAACTGTAGATAGTGCTTTTGTAAACATTGGATCTAGTGTGTTTAAAGAAGGTATTGCATATGTTGCTTTGTCACGAGTGAAAACATTATCTGGTTTATTCATGATAGACTTTGATGACTCAAAAGTGAGTGCTGATGCAAATTGTGTAAAGGAGTATAATAGATTAAGAAGAAGCTATGCTCCTCATTTAGGTCAGTATCCTGTGTTTGAAAAACGTGTTGTTTGTCAGAAAAGGAGAATTGAGAATATCTGTAATGTACAGAACAGAAATCAAAAGGAGAGTGATGTGATTGCAAGCAAAAAGAAAAAGGACAATGTTGAGGAGGTTGTTGGTTGTCATTTTGAAAATAGGTCTGGTGTCAACTGCTACGCTAATGTAGTGCTGAATGTTGTATTTTATCTTGAAAGTTTGCAAGAGCAGATAATGCTAAATCATGAAAAAAGATTTTGTTCTCTGCTGAGTTTCCTTTATGAAAAGCTGAGTAATGATAAAACTAAAATAGAAAGTGCTTCTGATGTTAGAAATCTTTTAGATGTATGTTCTGGATGTACACAGTTTACACAAAATGTCCAGCAAGATGCACAGGAATTCTTAATGTATATGCTTATGGTACTGGAAGATGAAGGGGTAGAAATAGAAAATATGTTTGGTCTCTCTTCTAAATGGGAACATTGTTGTGAAAACTGTTTGAACACATGCAGCTCTAATGTTGATTCTGAAAGGTTCATATATTTAACATTACCAGAGAGTAAATCAGTGACTTTTGGTAAATTAGTTAAAGATGCAAATCACAACATGGAATGTTCTCAATGTAAATCAGAAATGTTATCAACGTTATTTTTAAAGAAATATGGACAGTATATAATTTCAATGATGCAACGTTGTAGAGCTGATGGAACAAAATTGGACACTTTAATAATGACGTTTACAGGAAATCAATTATCAATCTCAGGAAAGACTTTTGTTGCAGTTGCAATAATTGTCCATGATGGACCTTCTATAACTTCTGGTCATTACACAGTTTATCTAAAATGTGAAAAAGGCTGGACACTCTGTAATGATTCTCAAATGATTTTCAAGCAACGTTTGCCTGCAGAATTACCAAATTCCTACTTTTCTTTTTCTAAAACCAAAATTTTAGATACAAATTGCAGCATCTGAAGAAACCATTATTTCGATTTTATTGGATTACCATTGGATATTTCACCAAAAAAGAATTTAAAAATTACCATTTGGCCTCATGGAAAGGTAACTGTTTCTATTGTGGACTTCTTTGACAGATATTATTTTGGTGTATGTGCTTAAGCAACAAGATTTACAGACGTTATTTATTGTAAATAGTTATTGTTCTTAGAAGATATTTTTAATGTATATGTTACATTTCTATCAAGGTATTCTTTACTGAGGATAGATTCAGGGCTTTTTTAAACAATCTTTCTGATGGTTTATTTTTTTGCCCGCTGTTAAGTGATGAATGCAATTGATATCACTATTTTCAGTGAAATTCAATATATTCTGAAAACAGCAAAAAAAGGGCAAAAAATTACTTTGTTAAATATGAAAATATGTGTACTGTATTCTAAAATGTATTGATAAATATTACTACTTTTTTCTTTTTTTTCAGATCGAGAAAGAAAATATAGGAAATTGAATCCATTTTTCTTGTAATTAAAAAAAACCATTTATTTCAAATGACGTTATTTTGTTGGTCAGGTAAGTTTAAAATATCTGTATTTGTCACCCCTTCACTTTCATGCTCCCTTTTCTTCACTTCTTCTCACTCTGCTTTTCTCATTCCCCTTCCCTCTCTCTTCTTACTTTACTGCTCTTTTGTAACTCTCTCACTCCTTCTCTACTACTCCCCTAGGTTTAATGCCTCCATCACTATTTTTCAACCATGTTTCTCTCCCTGTCTCCATATGTCTCAGTCATTCTAACTGCCTTACTCCTTCTCAGTTTCTTGCTCTCTGTCTCTGTTTCTGTCTCTCTCCCTTTGTCTGTCTTACTCTTAATTTCCTTAACATTTCTGTTTCTAGCACACCTCCTCTCTCCATCACTCATTTTCCATCTATGTTAATTTTTTAACCTTCTCCGTCATTCTCCTTCCCTCACCTTCCCTAACTGTCACTATCCTTTACTCATAGTCACTGTTCTCCTACTTCACTTCCTCCTGTCTGTATCTCACACCCCTTCATCTTTTCGCATTCTTTCCTTCACTCTCCCTCACTCTCCTTTGCCCATTGAAATCCTGACTCCCTTTCTCTCACTCCAGTTTCCTAAATCCCTCCATCCCCTCACTCCCCATCTCTCACTTTCCCTTACCCCCTTTTCTAATCCTCATACCCCTTATCTCACCATCACTCCACTTCTCTTACTTTCAATCCCTTTACCCTGCTGTACTTCATCCGCTTAATCTGTTACTCCCCTTCCTATCTCCGTCCCTTACTCCCCTTTTCTCACTCCCCCTCCATCACTCTCCATTACTCACTGCCATTCCCTTACTCATTTACTCTTCTTACCTGTATCCTCTACCCTTAGTCCTTTTGTTGCAGTCAGTCTTTCACTTCCCTTTCATGACTGATCATAATTTCCTTTTCTCACTCATTCTGTCTGTCCTTTCCTCCTCTTCACTCAGTCATTTCAATCATTTCAATCATTCATGTATACAGTACACATTCATTCAATCAAAATAAAAAACAGTATATTAGGAATATAGCTCTTTTTGGAGAAGTGAAGTGAGTTCTTAAAAGAACTGTTGTTTTTTGTCTTTTTTTTTTTTCTATTTGTTTTTTTAGTTTTTGAACTATTTTTTATTTTTTTTTGAGTTTTTTACAGCACCAAAACAAAACTGGGAATCAAAGAAGTGCTCAACAGGAACAAAAAAAACCCAAAAAAATAATATTATGACCTGGAGCATGTGTGCTGCATACGGTTTTCAATTAAATTTATGCTACTCTCTCCGTAGCAAATTACCTCATTGCACATATTGCAATGAATGTGCACTTTTTGGAACAGGGGCCGGATGTCAAGAGGCCTGGTGCATGGTGAATCTGCAGCCGCAGATGATGTGCTCGGCTGAGAAGGTCCAGGTGGAGGGTTCTCCCTTAGGGCTCTTGTGGTTTCACGAGCATACCGAATTGGATGCATTGATTTAAAATGCCTGAGCATGCAATAAATGCTGAAGAAGTATTTTTTGGCCGGATCCCCTCTAGACAGGACACTTCCGCAAATTGTACAAGTGACCTTTGGCGCATTCACTTTTTTTTGCCCCTCTGGAAAAGTGAAATAATTCCAAATGAAAGAGTGCTTCTGTTTGCTCTTTCTTGGTGGTTCTTGAAAGGTCTCCTCACTGTCTGAAGATGACTGGTGTTCTGCCATTTCACTGGAGTAGCTCTTCAGCAACCTTCTCTCAGGAAATAAGTAGAAATGGTGAGGGGAGTGGGAGTGGGTGTGGTTTTTGAAGATTCTGGAACAGAAACTACTATAAACCAACGAAAAGTGTTGTTTCATAATCACATGACTTGCCGTGCGCGCACGGTGCGTGCACCGTACGCGTACCGTGCGCGCACGGAACACCCACGCATGCGCACTCGGAGCACGCACGGAGCACGCACGCATGCGCACTCGGAGCACGCACGGTGCGTGCACCGTAAGCGCATGGTGCACGCACGCATGTGCGTACGGAGCAATCGCGCTTGCGCGTATGGAGCATGCGCGTACGGAGCATGCGCGCATGCGCATACAGAGCATGCCCGTACGGAGCTCGTGCGCATGCGAGTACGGAGCACGCGCGCATGGAGCATGCACGACGTACGCATGCGCACGTACGCAAGCACACACAAAGCACGTACGCATGCGCGCACCATAAACTCTTAAAAAATGTTTTAGGTGTTTATAAGTTTATAGAAGATATTAACTATGCTGTTCAACTTTATCCAAATTAAAAAAAAAAGGGCTGAGCCATTCCATATTACAGGATACAGTCAATCTATAACTATATACATAGGTAGCTTATTGTAAAATAAATATTTTAAAAATATAATAATACATTCATAAATTAGCATTTAAAAAACCTTGCAAACTCACTTAAAAAACCATAGGTTTCACACACGTTATAGTTAGGAATTAGCATTTAAAAAACCTTGCAAATTCACTGAAAAAACCATATGTTTCACACACGTTATAGTTAGGAATTAGCATTTAAAAAACCTTGCAAATTCACTGAAAAAACCATAGGTTTCACACACGTTATAGTTAGGAATTAGCATTTAAAAAACCTTGCAAATTCACTGAAAAATCCATAGGTTTGACACATGGTATAGTTAGCTGGACATTTCACTCGTACAAAACCATTGAAATTACCCCGTTATAGTTAGTTCAGCTAACTATAACTCGCGCGCCCGCAATCCTCTGCTGATGACGTTACATATTACATCACTCATAACATGGTCAGTGATATCACTCATGACATCACTGATGACATCTCAAATTAAATCACTGATGACATCACTGATGACGTCATCCATGTGATAAATTACCACATCTTCTCACACCCTAATATAACCTTTGATACACCGGCTCAAAATTTCAGAGTTCCATTCTCAAAACCATACATACTCCAATACCAATAAATACATACCCACTTATTAACTCTTAGGTCTACATACACCTCCACTCATTCACCTGTACAGTCACTCATACTTACAGTCACTCCATACAAGACTATCATATGCATTTATACACCTATATAGACACTCACACACCACCAATCATCCATAGAGGTACTCTCACACCTAGTCATGCAAATAATCACACTCCTATTTACTCACCTATGCGGTTATACACACTCAAGTTCACTTACTCATAAAAATAGTACCACATTCTTACGCTCTTATAGAATCATTGATACAAGCACACACTCATCCATACAGTCACTCTCACAATCACACACTCTCACATCTACTCACTTATATACTCTTACATGCATATATACTGCCTTTCACATATGTAGTTAGTCACAAATGTACCACTGAGATATACATTCAATCCCTAACACACCCATACATACACTCACTCAACCATACAGTCTATCACAGATGCACTCTTAAAACCATGCACCCATAGAATCACCCACTCACACATCTATGCATAGAGTCTCACACACACCCTACCCACACAAACACTCAGGAACCCATACAGATACTCAGACAAGCAATCAATAACTCATATAGACACTCATATAGCTATTCACAAAACCATGCAGCCACTTATACACCAACATACAGACACATACAGACATTCACACAGTTTTGTCACTAGTCCACAGTAAGATACATTTAATGACTCACTTATAGAGTCAGTTACGCACCACAGAAAATCATCCATTTACACACTTGTACACCCACTTATTCTTCAACAGGCCTTTCCCTATATATATTAAACATATTAAAATTGTTCAGAAACACATACTCAATGGATGATGTCATCAGTGATGTCATTTGAGATGTCATCAGTGATGTCATGAGTGATGTCACTGACCATGTCATGAGTGATGTAATATGTGACGTCATCAGCAATGGATTGCGGGCGCGCGAGTTATAGTTAGCTGAACTAACTATAACGGGGGAATTTCAATGGTTTTGTACGAGTGAAATGTCCAGCTAACTATAACATGTGTGAAACCTATGGTTTTTTCAGTGAATATGCAAGGTTTTTTAAATGCTAATTCCTAACTATAACGTGTGTGAAACCTATGGTTTTTTCAGTGAATATATATATATCTCAGGGAAAAATAAGCCCAATAGCAAAGGTTACAGGGACGTTATAGTAAGGTTCAGATTTCACTCCTATAAAACCATAGAAATTCAGCATTTATAGTTTGCTAAGCTAACTATAACTTATGCCCCTGCAATGCACTGCTTATGACCTCACATATTACATCACTCATAACATGGTCAGGGACATTGGCATGGAAGCTCATGGTCAGGGACATCGGCATGGAAGCTCATTCTCGCAAGCACTCTGATTGGTTGGGTGTTGGAATGTTAGAAATGAAATGGCTGCCATTTCTGTTTATTGTGAAAAATTGGAAGTATTGTGGAAATGAAGTAAAAAAGCTATATACAGGGGCAGCAGAAAGATTCGGAGAGGAGGTGTCTAAGGAATACCTACTGTGACGATAATAAAGGTATTTTGTTTTTAACTAATGTTTACTTGATCAATTCCACAGATAGTTGCAGCGGCATTACAATATCTAGGGTAGATAGCCCCCAACAAACACACATGGCCTAGGGGGTATGTGTTCCTAAAACACCATAAAATCAGATAACACATAAGTTAAGAACACATTGCCAATCAGGGCCTAGCACACGTAATGATCACATGCTCCCCATGCCGGACATCTGGACACCTTCACCACTGGCCACACTGTGTCCACGCAGATCAAGACCCACCTGTAGTAACAATTGACCATAATTTATGACCCTAACGACAGCAACCCACATTCCTCACCATATATGGAATGGCGTACACCTTAAATTTCTGTTGGATATAAAGAATCCTCAGACCTGGCCTTGTGCCTGTAACTGTTCTCCAGGCCAAACTTTTTAATTAAACAAACTGTTATTCTTTTTCCAAATGCTTCTAGTCTTCCATATTTTAAGGTAATTCGAACCTAAGCAGCATTTTGGCAAGCCAGCCAGGAGGGATTGAGACTTTTCACCTGACCCCAGCTGAAGGAAGGTGACCCCGCCTGGATGGATTCACGCTATGCAATGAGAAAGGCTGGTAGACACAGCAATTGATGGGAAGTTCTGCTGAATCCGCCACCACAGAGGCTACATCCGAACCTGAAACATTGTCTTCTAAAGCATTTGGCGTATAGCGAACTAGGGAGAAGTGTAAAAAGATAAACTGAGCACCCTGCCACTGATAGGGTCTGGCATATTACCTATGTTATATGTTTGTTTGATAACTGACCGCTAGATTAGGTGAATATTGTGTAATGCAGTGTATAGCCCTTTATAGCATACAGGACACAATTTTTGTGATACAGCTATCCTTATCGAATGGAGCTGTCACCTCAGTCTCATAGGGCCAGATGTACGATCAGTCCGTTTTGCGAGTCGCAAATTACAATGATTTGGAACACGCAATTTGTGACTTGCAAAATGGAATGTACAACAGTTTCAGACACTGTTTGCGATTCCTAATGGGGTCGCTAAAGACCCACCTCATTCATTTTAATGAGATAGCTTGCAAGTTGCGACCCCTTAAGAATCTCATATGTCACAGGGATGGTGGCCTGCGGGGTACAGCAGACCACCATGTCTGTGTTTGCTTTTTAAATAAGGCAACTTTTTATTTTTCAAATGCAGTCCATTTTTCTTAATGGAAAATGGGATACTTTCAAAAGAAAGAAATGAAGTTTTCTTTTCATTTTTTTAAGACCACTGTCCATGGGACCACTGCCTGCTCTTAAAAAATATTTTCAAGTACATTCTCAAAGGGGTCCCCTGGGGAACCTTCCCATTTGCGACGGGCTTACCACCTACTTGAAGTAGGTGGTAACTGAGATTGTTTTGTGACTGCATTTGTGGTTGCAAAATGATCGTAGATACTAGTACAACTCGTTATTAGGAAGAGACTGCCTTGGCACGCCTCTTTCTAATAGCGACTCACAACCCTATTTTGTGAGTCTTTAATAGGTTACCGACTTGCAAAATTCCTTTAGCGGTCACAAACAGACTGATTTCCGGTTTGTGACTGCTAAAAAGGGTTGCACATCTGGCCCCTAGTTTTCTAGCTCAATGATTGTCAGTTCTTTTTTTAATTTTTTAACTTTTATTATTTTTATTAGGATTTTATAAATTGTGAACAGTCATATACATTTCTTGTTACGGCGTGGTTTGCTCTTAGAAGAATAATAAAGAAGGAAAGGATAGTGCAGTCAGAGGGAAAAGAAGAGAGGGATAGTGAAGCCCAGTAGGGAGGTGTACTGCACAGTCCGAGGTTCAAGACTGGCTGGCGACTTTGATTCCGACAGCTCATGGGGGTTTTTGCGGGGCCAGATATTTGTCTAGGATCTTCCACAAACCCTTGGGGGACGCCTTCCATGGGGAGTACTGCATCGCCAAACTGTCCGCTTCCCTTAGGTACGTTATCCAGTTTAGTCAACTATGGAAGGTTGTTTTGCTTGAGTCTTTCCAGTTGTTTAGCACAGTTTTGACCGCTGCTGTCAGCAAAAGGTCCATTAGTTCCTCCTCCTTTTCCGATGTGAGATCTGTCCTTATGAATGCTGTGATAAGGGAGGCGAAGTCTCTGTTTGTTTTGCGTTTGAACACCTCATCTATAAAGTCAAACACCCTACCCCAGAAAACCTTGAGTGTTGGGCAGTGGAAGATTAGGTGTGCTAAGTCCCCTTTCTGTGTGTTGCAATTCCAGCAGAGGTAGTCCTCCCTAAGGCCAAGTGTGTGTAGCCGGTCTGGGGTCCAGTATGATTTGTGGAGTAGCCAAAGTTTGGTTTGTGCTAGGACAGGGGTGATCTTGTTTTGTGTGGCCGAGGTCCAGATCTTTTCCCAATCCTGCGCGCTTAAACGGGTGTCTAATTGTTTGTCCCAGAATTCACATATTTTTGCATTGAGTTTAGTATTATTCGGGCGCAGTAACTTATATATGTGTGATACTTGGTGTCCTAGTTTGTTGACGTTAGCAACATAACGGAAGATTGAAGGTTGGGTGCTGACTAGTTTGACCTTTGATAGGGCTGTCCTAACTTTTAGAAATCTGAAGAGGTCTAGGTCTTCTAGTTGGTACCTGGCTTTCAGGTCCGTGAACGTGAAGGGTCCTGACCCCTTGTCTAGTTGATGTGGGAAGCAAATGCCTTTCTCTATCCATGACTCAAAGCTAAGGCTCTTCCCCTTATATTTGATTTTGCTGTTTGCCCATAAAGATTCTGATTTGGTACCCCTGATGGTGACCTCCAATTTCCTGTCCAACTTTTGTATTGCTGTCTTGGTGTTTTAAAAAATCTGCTTGGACGTGTCTGGGTAGGTGTTTGTCGTGAGTAGTGTGAGCGGGTGCATGTTGTTTAGTATGGCCTTTTCTACCTGTAGCCATGCTGGGGAGTAGTCTGGCGATGGGGTCACCCACTGAGTACCCTGTTTTGCCAGGAAAGCAAGTTGGTAGGTTTTGAAATCTGCCAGGTTCAGCCCTCCCTGAGCTTTAGCGAGTCTCAACTTCCTAATGCTGATCCTTGCTTTCTTGTCCTGCCATAGGAGTTTGGTGATTATGTTGTCGATTTTCTGGTGGAAATCGTCTGTAAGGAGGAGTGGGAGCATACGTGACAGATAATTGATCATCGGCGTGATCATCATTTTTATTGTTTCTATTCGCCCCCACCATGTGATGTATTTCGGGCTCCATGCCTCTAGCAGTTTTTTTAATTTTTCCAGCAGGGCTTTTTCGTTGTGGCGTAAGGAGCTGTATAGGTCTGTTCCGAATAGTATGCCTAAGTATTTAGGGGCAGATTTACAAGCCCCTTCGCCCCCACCATGTGATGTATTTCGGGCTCCATGCCTCTAGCAGTTTTTTTAATTTTTCCAGCAGGGCTTTTTCGTTGTGGCGTAAGGAGCTGTATAGGTCTGTTCCGAATAGTATGCCTAAGTATTTAGGGGCAGATTTACAAGCCCCTTGCGCCACTTTTGCATCACTTTTAACATGGGGAAAGTGACACAGAAGTGGCGCGAGGGGCTTGTAAATCTGCCCCTTAATGTTTCCCGTCTGCCCAGTCAAGCCGGAATCTCCCAGCGAGTCTCTAGTACGGTGTATGTTTAGTGGTTTGCATTCTGATTTGTCGTTGTTTAGCTTGTAACCTGATAGGTTGGAGTACTGTGTGATTGTGTTCATAAGGGCCTTAATTGAGGTTTTCAGTTGTTCGGTTACTATTAGGATGTCTTCCGCGTATGCGGCTAGTTTTACAACGGTGTCTTTGATTCCTACCCCTTTTATGTCCTTATTTAGTTTTAACCCTTGAATGAGGGGTTCTAAGGCCAATAGGAACAGTGATGGTGATAGTGGGCAGCCCTGTCTGGTTCCCTGTTTCAGCTTGAAGGGTCTCGACAGAGAGCCGTTAATGGAGATGCAGGCTGAGGGGGATTGATAGAGGGCCATTGCCATCTTTATGAATGGCTCTCCCAAGTTGAATGAACGCATGCATTCCTCTAGAAAGGACCACAACACTTTGTCAAAGGCTTTCTCTGCGTCTAAGGCAATTGCCACTGCTGGCTCAGTTTTTGTGGAGGTTTGCTCTAGAATGTGGCAGAATAAGCATGTGTTGTCGCTTGACATGTGCTTGCGCATGAAGCCAACTTGGGCGTTGCTGACTAGTTTAGTGAGGATTAAATTTAGTCTAACCGGCAGTATTTTGGCGTAGATTTTACAGTCCACATTGATGAGGGATATGGGTCTGTAATTCTTTGGGCGTGTTTGGTCCTTGCCTTCTTTAGGAATGACTATAATATTTGCCTCTGTCATGGAGTGGGGAACTGACCCTGTTTTTACTGTTTGGTTTTGAAAGGCCTTATAGAAATCCGCCGAGTAACCATCTGGGCCTGGTGCCTTATTCTTTTTAAGTGATTAGATGGCTCTTTCTATTTCAGGGCCGCTGATTTCTTGACCCAGTCTTGTCGACTCTGAGGGGTCTAGCTTGGGTAGGCCTAAGCCCTCTAAATACCTGGTACATTCCTCTTGGTTAAAAGTCTTCTCTGAGTTGTATAGCTCTGCGTAGAACTCTTGGAATGTTTGGAGGATGTCCTTGTGTCTTGTGTGGGGGATGTTCTTTGCATCTGTTATTGATGCGATTGCTCCCTGATTACGTTTGTGCTTCAGGTATGTTACGAGTAGCTTCCCTTCTCTGTTCGCTTCGCGCAGGCTGCGTGCTTTGTATTTGTTAAACCAAAGCCCAGCCCTTTCGCTCAGAATTCTAATGTACTCGTATTTACGCTGTGTTAGTGTGTTTAGGAGAGCTCCGTTCCTAGGGTTTTTGGAGTGGTCTAGTTCTAGCTTTTTGATCTCCGCTTCTGGTTGGTCTGTTCTCATGTTCGTCTTTTTGTTTATTCTCGGCATGATTCCTATTAGTTTACCCCTAAGTGTTGCCTTCAAGGCCTCCCACAGGGTGTCTGTGCCAGTCTCCGGGGTGTCATTGTGGTATAGGTAGTCAGCTATGGCCACCTCTATTTCTTTCCTGTTTGCTGGGTCAGAGATGATTTCTTTATTAAAGCGCCATCTTCTAGGGGGATCTTCGTTGTGGTTTCCGCTTAATTTTAGGCTAATGGCTGAGTGGTCTGATAGTAGCCTTGGTGTTATTTCTGACTGGTCTATCAGGTGCGTGTGTGTCCCTGATATTAAAATGTAGTGTATCCTGGTGTAGGAGTTGTGCGGACAGGAGTAGAAGGTATAGTCTCTTTCGTGTCTGGGTGTTGTAGTATCCATGCGTCTTTGAGGTTAAATCTGTTGCAAATGTTCTGTAGCCTTGCGTGGGACCTCATGTGATGGTATGGGCATGCGGACTGTCTGTCTAGTGTGTGGTCGAGTGGGATGTTGAGGTCTCCTGCCATGATCTGGAGTTCGTCCTGGGGGAGCTTGTCCAGTGTCTCAGCAACGGTCTCCCAAAAAGGCAGGGTCATCAGTGTTGGGGCCATATATATTTGCTACGTGGAACTTTTCTTCCCCTCTTGACAGGTTTGTAATCAGAAGTCTGCCCTCCTTATCTCGGGAAATGGAAGTTTATTCTAATCCTAGACTTCTTGGACACTAGAGTCAACACACCGCGCTTCTTTTTGTCAGCTGGTGAGCAGGCCGTGTCTGCTATCCAGTTGGCTCTGATGAGTTTTAAGTCATCCTCATCGAGTTTAGTTTCCTGTAGTAGGATTATATCACCTTTAGTCTTTTCCAGGTATCTTACTATCTTTCTACGTTTGATGGGGTGATTCAGGCCTTTGACGTTTATGGAAACTATGCTAAGGCCTGCGGCTAGGGTGAGTGTTTTGTTACCCGTCATCTGGTGGTGTGTTTTGCGTTAGTCTCATGAATATAGGCTTTTGCTGCATGCAGGTTCGAGTGTGTTCTGGAGTCTCGGTGTGACTTTCTGGTAAAGCTTGGAGCGCTGTGGGTGATGTACGCTTGTGTGCGTCTACATTGTGACGAAGAAAAGTTTGGAAAAAATAAAAAAGAAAAAAAGAGAAAAATAGAGAAACATACTGGAGAGCCCCCCTCTCCCTTGACCCCCCTCCTCCCCTCCCTCCCCCTCTCACTTGTTTGTAGGAGGTGCGACAGCAGGATCGCCGTTCCGCCTCCCGGAGACATGTTATCTTTTTGGTTCCGTTTTAAAACTCCAATAGTCCGTTACTCTGAAGATCATTCCGTTGCAATACTGTGCCATTTTGCCTCGTCCCTGGGTCTTCAGTTGGCTGTGGTGAATGTTGACTCTCTTCGCTCGCCTGTTTGAGGTTGGTCTTGATTATCAGTTCTAAACAGGTTCCTTAACACTGTTAGGGGCATATTATCAAGCCAGGCGATAAAATTATCGCCGCTTTAGTGGCAGAAAACTGCCGCTAAAACGGCAATAATGGGCTTGATAATATGGTCTATGGAATTCCAATTGAAGCCCATGTTAGATGTGAAGGACATCTAACATGGGCTTCAATTGGAATTCCATAGAGCATATTATCAAGCCCATTATCGCCGTTTTAGCGGCAGTTTTCTGCCGCCAAAGCGGCGATAATTTTATTGCCTGGCTTGATAATATGCCCCTTAGTTTTTTAAAGGAGTGTGGGTGGTGCAGATTGTTTGGACCCCTGGGCGTGACACAAGTTGTACACTTGGCCCCTGGGTGTGACACAGGGTGTAATTCGGACTTTAGGGAAAACTTGGACTGGTGATTCCCAAGTTATTACGTTTTGGTGTCTGTGACCACCACCTTTGTCTAGGAGCGGATAGTGTCAGACTATCCAGCTCACTTAGGAATGTGTTCCACGCTAGTTTTCTTCTGCTAGAGGATACATTGCAATGAACCAAGTAAATTTTTCTGTCAACAGTTATTGAAATGTGTTGTTGTAAGTGATAATATTGCCTTAATTGTCTTTGAAAATTGTATTAAGTAACAATTTTAGTTTTTGCAGTTTTCATTCTAACATCTAGTATATCCGCTGTGGGTTACAATATTACATATTCAGCCTTATTTTGTTTTATTGAAATGCTTGTTCAAACTGTTTCAATGTAAAAAGTGTAAGCGCTGAACTCATAGTATTGTAATTTGTAAGAGTGCACAATGTACGAAATGCCCCTACAATTTGACAAACTAAAATAGGACAACATCAATTAAATTGTACCATCCATATTGCTAAAATTGTCATAGATTTCCCACTAAAGCACCTGGAGACTAGGTCCCCAAGCACATAAAAAGACTTAATATGTTTTGACAAGAGTGGCATTTACACACAAAGGCCCATAATTTCCTTGGCCTAAGGAGGGAACATTTGACATTAATACAATTGAGCATACTAAAACACATATAAAAAACAGATATGCAGGTCTGAAAAGAGACAAAAGGAGGGCATAGCTAGAATTGTGGGCTATCTTTGAAGAGGTTCTGATAACCCTCCGATGTTGATAGCAAGTAAGGCATCAGCACCTCCTTCTCCATTTGCCGGGATGGACGTCCTCACACCCACACTCCCCTACATTAGGATCTCAAACCCAGTGGTGATAGAAGCCGATAAAGCCCCTGCCAAACAAAGGTCAGACAGGTCCAAACCAGAGAAATCTAAAAGGATGTGAGGCAAAACTCCACCAGCAGAACCCATATTTCTTGGCAAGTTCCCCAAATGTTCGACTCCCTGTCCACCACACTCGACATACCACGCCTCAAAGGCAGGTAAAATATGCATTCCCACTAGGTCAGGTGAGTGCAAAAGTGCGTCAGGGAAGTTTGTGGTACCCTTGATAGTAACTCAGCATGCTCAGAAGATAAAGGAAACCCCAGTCTCTGTAGGAACCGACAATGAGGGTGGGGTCACAGGCTTTGCCCACGGTGCCGAGTAGGGTTTGGAAAGGGAATTTGAGGGTGAAGCCAAACTAAGTAAGGCAGCATGCGGCTCTGAGGGGAGTTATGGAGAGGCTACAGTGCAGCACACTCACCATCATGGAAACAAAGCCTTATACAGGGCGCCCCGCTGGCAAGAGTCGGAGATCAATGAAAGACTGTTAGCGGGGGCTCTGTGCCATATCGCTCAGGCAAAGGAGAGGGGCTGACCAAGAGATAAAGAAACAGGGCAGGGTAGTACTTACTCACCCATGATGCAGAAAAAAGGAGATAACACCAGTGCAGGCACACAAAGGAAGCAGCAACGAGGATAAGCTTCGCTTCTCATGGGCGCACGACAAAGATAGGCAAACCCCTAGAGAGATAATAGCAAAGAGGGAAAGCAAAACCTTTGTGTGCCCATTGTGAAACTTGTAAGCTGATTGGACTGAGCAGGGGGACCACTGTGACAGGCCCTGGCCGAGGGAAGGATTGTTTGAGCCAGAGGACATGGCAGTGGCGGAGGACTGCAACAGGCATGAAGGAGGAAACCCTAAGTGGGACTTCCTCTACATGGGGAGATGCTTCATGAGATGGGAAACCTATGTTGAGAGTAGACCTGTAGAGTCAGTGAGAGAGAGAGTGTGCCCGTTACTGCAGAAGGGCGCAGCAGGGATTGTAGATGGAGAAAGAGGTGTTGAGAGCCAACTTACGGCCATTGCTGGATGGAGCAGGGAAGTGGATTACATGCTTTGAGAAGAACACCACAAGTATCAATCTAGCAATAGGAGACATTAAGAACCTGCTAAGCAGTCTAATTGGGGAGAAGACTAACAAGGTGTTCGCCTCAGCTTGCATTCCAGCAATCACGCTAACAGATACCCAGCATGACGGGCCACATTTAATACTCACCGGCACCGGATCTGAACTGTTCTGAGGGAATTATTCTCTGACTGCCCAGTTGTAGGAAGGCTAATGGCAGAGACCATGAAGCCAGAGGAATCCATAAACGATTTCCTGAATAGAATGAGGGAGAGATGGGGACAGGAAATCGTACATACTGTCTGTATTACAGAAGGGGCCGTGCAGCCCCTTCTGTAATGCTAATTTGCCTCTAGGGGTGTCACAATTGTGCCCACATGTTTGCTACACCCCCAGGGCACACTAGGTAATACCGCTGTTGGTTTTGTTGTTTGCCGCACAGTATATCTCTTGATATGTAAATAATACTCCATGGCCTTGTCCAGACCTTCATTAATTCACTCTGTCAAACCAGAGTGGGGTCCCCCTGTCATTGATCCTGAGGTTCAGCTTCTAGAATCCTCAAAAGGTCAAAAAAGAGGCTAGGATGGTCCTACGGGCCTAATACGTGCCCATAGTTGCACTTGAAAATGTTTGTTTTTTGTAGTATGATGGAGGTTTGTGTAAGGCCTGCATTAAGTTATTTTATTGGGCACCCGAGTTAACAGTACTAAACTAGGTTTTTGGGGGGAAAGAGAAGAAATTGCAGCAAAAAACACTGGAGCTGACAGGAAAAGTCCTATGTCAATGCTCTATGGCAAAGAAGTAATCTGTCAACTACTACCAGTCACTGGAGTGGTCTTTGACAGCTGGAATAAGGACTTAATATGGGTCGGATGGACCAAATGAATAACAAGGGAAACGACCCTTTGGTGTGGGGAATTAATGAAGATTGTCAGTAACTTTAAAGGGTTTAAAAGTGGGGTCACAATAGGTGTTTCTGACATATGAGATGCATGAGGTATTAATCACATGAATGCATTCTCTGAAATATCCCAAAACACAACTTTAGAGGTCTCTTCAGGTGATACACAAAGGGCCCAATTCCGATGTCCCTAAAAATGCCTTTCCAATGCTATTCGTAGGCTTACCTTACGATCGACTCGTATCCGGAGCTTTTTCCTACAAACGAGCAAGTACAATGCGTATTACAGGCAAATTTTTGACCGAATCGTCTGCTCCGATTCGTGCTCTATTTCACGACCGAACAGGCTCAGGAAACACAGAAATCGAGTCGTACAGAGGCTTTTCCCAACCAGTTTACAGACATGCAAGTACGATGCGTTTATTCTACGCATCGTACAGGGCGCCGCTTCCAGCACATCACAGCATTCAGACGAGGCGTATTCCGATTCACGCCAGAACACGATCAACGGGGATGAGTCTGTTGCGCCGTGTATGTGCTTGGCTGTGTAGAATTGTTCGCGTGCGAGTCTATTGGGTTGTGTTAATTTCTGGAGTATGTGGCATCGTTCGCGTCCGAGTCTGTTGTGTCGTGTTAATGCTTGGCTACATGGAGTCGTTCGCGTACGTGTCTGTTTCGTCGGGTTGACGCGTGGCTATCTCGAATCTAGAGCATACGAGTCTATTGCGTCAGGCTCCTTTCCTGCCAACTCGGCCGTAAAAAAATAAAATTCAGCCGAGTCGGTTGTAAATTTCAAGCATCGCATCATACTCAACCATTTAGAAGGCGTGTGTACGGTTTGGTCGGAAAATATGACGGGTCCGTGTCGGGAAAAACATTTTCCAGCCAGAATTGGAATCAACCCCTAAATTGTCATATTAAACTGGCTGAAGGAGTCCCCGATTAATGCCAATTAACATTTAAAATAATGATGTACTCCATTAAGGGTAAAAACCCATTTTTCATGTACACCATGCTCTACTCAATAATAGTGCCAATCAACTGGCAACTCTTAAGCCAATGAGGGAGGGAGACCTTGTGCCCGTAGAGGAAGACAGTTGCAGGGAATGAAAAATGGCAACCCAATCAATTTAATTACATGCATTAGGGGGTCGATTCTGATCCTGTAAAAAGGCCCTACGAATCGTCATACGGAGCGTTTTCTCCATACAACTCGCACCCGGTAAACTGTCCCTACAATCTAGGAAGTACGATTCGTACAGAAAGCCTATTTCCGTACGAATCGTACCAAAGACCGTATGTGGAAAAAATACCTACGATTCTGATCCGGAACAGCTTGTACGCGACGTCCGAACATATTCAGGCAGCGGTTTCCAGCCCAGCAAGTACGATTCGTCCCTACATCACTCCGTACGGCTCTTTTTCTACGGGAGTCAAACTCAGCCAGAAAAGCAGAGTTCAACGTGAACCACCACGCAATGGAGCCCCGGTATGTGACGTACATGCCATGAACCCCATCGTACAAGTCATCCCAGTCCTCTTGGCCTACGACCTGGTTCACCGCACCCGTCACACACGCCGCAGAAGGTGAGAACAACACCCAGGGGCCAGGGGGGGTGAGGGGCACAAAACATACCCCATAACCAAACCCAAACCTATAACATGGAGGCCATACATTACCACCAGGGTCTGGTCACTTTGGGGGGCGTATCCAGCAACCACTGCATACCGCAACAACGGAAGTGGATGTGTACGGTACCACACGTACCCCTACGGCACCATTACAACAGTGGCACAGACCGTACCCACGCATGAATGCGTGGGTACGGTGCGTACCACACGTACCCCTACGGCACCATGACAACTCAGGTACGGACCGTACCCTGGGTACGGTGCATACCACACGTACCCCTATGGCACCATGCCAACTTAGGTACGGACCGTACCCACGCATGAATGCGTGAGTACGGTGAGTACCACACGTACCCCTATGGCACCATGCCAACTCAGGTACGGACCGTACCCACGCATGAATGCGTGGGTACGGTGCATACCACATGTACCCCTACGGCACCATGCCAACTCAGGTGCGGACCGTACCCACGCATGAATGCGTGGGTACGGTGCGTACCACACGTACCCCTATGGCACCATGCCAACTAAGGTATGGACCGTACCCACGCATGAATGCGTGAGTATGGTGCGTACCACACGTACCCCTACAGCACCATGCCAACTCAGGTACGGACCGTACCAATGCATGAATGCGTGGGTACGGTGCATACCACACATACCCCATTACGGCAGCAGTAAATTCGGGATAGGATGCGTACACACACCAGGAATGTGGACCTAGAGGACTGGCCCAGCATGTTACCTTCATATTGGTGTGTGTAGGTCCAGGCCAGCAGTGTACAGCCCCAAGGGAGTGCGTGGGTGGGTGCAATGACTCCCAGCAGCATCCAGACATATGAGGGGTGGGTGCAGAGGACTCCCAGCAGTGGACAGACATATGAGGGGTGGGTGGATATCACTACCAGCAGCATCCAGACATATGAGGGGTGGGTGTATATCACTACCAGCAGCGTCCAGACATATGAGGGGTGGGTGCAGAGGACTCCCAGCAGTGGACAGACATATGCGGGGTGGGTGCAGAGGACTCCCAGCAGTGTACAGACATATGTGGGGTGGGTGCATATCACTACCAGCAGTGGACATACATATGAGGGGTGGGTGCATATCACTACCAGCAGTGGACAAACATATGAGGGGTGGGTGCAGAGGACTCCCAGCAGTGGACAGACATATGCGGGGTGGGTGCAGAGGACTCCCAGCAGTGGACAGACATATGCGGGGTGGGTGCATATCACTACCAGCAGCGTCCAGACATATGAGGGGTGGGTGCAGATGACTCCCAGCAGTGGACAGACATATGAGGGGTGGGTGCATATCACTACCAGCAGCGTCCAGACATATGAGGGGTGGGTGCATATCACTACCAGCAGCGTCCAGACATATGCGGGGTGGGTGCATATCACTACCAGCAGCGTCCAGACATTTGAGGGGTGGGTGCATATCACTACCAGCAGCGTCCAGACATATGAGGGGTGGGTGCAGAGGACTCCCAGCAGTGGACAGACATATGCGGGGTGGGTGCAGAGGACTCCCAGCAGTGGACAGACATATGCGGGGTGGGTGCATATCACTACCAGCAGCGTCCAGACTTATGAGGGGTGGGTGCATATCACTACCAGCAGCATCCAGACATATGAGGGGTGGGTGCAGAGGACTCCCAGCAATTGGACAGACATATGTGGGGTGGGTGCAGAGGACTCCCAGCAGTGGACAGACATATGCGGGGTGGGTGCAGAGGACTCCCAGCAGTGGACAGACATATGCGGGGTGGGTGCATATCACTACCAGCAGCTTCCAGACATATGAGGGGTGGGTGCAGAGGACTCCCAGCAGTGGACAGACATATGAGGGGTGGGTGAATATCACTACCAGCAGCGTCCAGACATATGCCGGGTGGGTGCATATCACTACCAGCAGTGGACAGACATATGCGGGGTGGGTGCATATCACTTCCAGCAGCGTCCAGACATATGAGGGGTGGGTGCATATCACTACCAGCAGCGTCCAGACATATGAGGGGTGGGTGCAGAGGACTCCCAGCAGTGGACAGACATATGCGTGGTGGGTGCAGAGGACTCCCAGCAGTGGATAGACATATGCGGGGTGGGTGCATATCACTACCAGCAGCATCCAGACATAGGAGGGGTGGGTGCAGAGGACTCCCAGCAGCATCCAGACATATGAGGGGTGGGTGCATATCACTACCAGCAGCGTCCAGACATATGAGGGTTGGGTGCAGAGGACTCCCAGCAGCGTCCAGACATATGAGGGGTGGGTGCATATCACTACCAGCAGCGTCCAGAAATATGCGGGGTGGGTGCATATCACTACCAGCAGCGCCCAGACATATGAGGGGTGGTTGCAGAGGACTCCCAGCAGCGTCCAGACATATGCGGGGTGGGTGCATATCACTACCAGCAGCATCCAGACATATGAGGGGTGGGTGCAGAGGACTCCCAGCAGCGTCCAGACATATGCGGGGCGGGTGCATATCACTACCAACAGCGTCCAGACATATGCAGGGTGGGTGCATATCACTACCAGCAGTGGACAGACATATGAGGGGTGGGTGCATATCACTACCAGCAGCGTCCAGACATATGAGGGGTGGGTGCAGACGACTCCCAGCAGTAGACAGACATATGCGGGGTGGGTGCAGATGACTCCCAGCAGTGGACAGACATATGCGGGGTGGGTGCATATCACTACCAGCACCGTCCAGACATATAAGGGGTGGGTGCAGAGGACTCCCAGCAGCGTCCAGACATATGAGGGGTGGGTGCATATCACTACCAGCAGCGTCCAGACATATGAGGGGTGGGTGCAGAGGACTCCCAGCATTGGACAGACATATGCGGGGTGGGTGCATATCACTACCAGCAGCATCCAGACATATGAGGGGTGGGTGCAGAGGACTCCCAGCAGCGTCCAGACATATGAGGGGTGGGTGCATATCACTACCAGCAGCGTCCAGACATATGAGGGGTGGGTGCAGAGGACTCCCAGCAGCGTCCAGACATATGAGGGGTGGGTGCATATCACTACCAGCAGCGTCCAGACATATGCGGGGTGGGTGCATATCACTACCAGCAGCGTCCAGACATATGAGGGGTGGGTGCAGAGGACTCCCAGCAGTGGACAGACATATGAGGGGTGGGTGCATATCACTACCAGCAGTGGACAGACATATGCGGGGTGAGTGCATATCACTACCAGCAGCGTCCAGACATATGAGGGGTGGGTGCATATCACTACCAGCAGCGTCCAGACATATGAGGGGTGGGTGCAGAGGACTCCCAGCAGTGGACAGACATATGAGGGGTGGGTGCATATCACTACCAGCAGTGTCCAGACATATGAGGGGTGGGTGCAGAGGACTCCCAGCAGTGGACAGACATATGCGGGGTGGGTGCAGAGGACTCCCAGCAGTGTCCCACTCGCAGGAGGATGGATGTCTTACACACACTGCATGGCACACCACATGTGTGTGTGAGGACGTATAACACATGCATACCCACCCATGGCGGATGCAGCACAATACACACCCAGATTTCATGCCAACAGACTGTATAGTCATGTAACTGCATACAAAACTAAGATAGCCAAAGGCAACACATACTGTCACGCACATCCCAGGACTGATAGGAATGTCCAGGTGCTGGTCCAGCCACCAAGATGGTGTCTCTCATGGAAGGAATAGGGTTCAATTCCACCAGATACAATGCCCACAATTGTGAGTCAGGTTCCCAAATACCCTGCATAACAAGTACCATTTGTGTGGTAGGCCGTGAATACACACATGCATAGTGCTGAAAAGGGACAATTTGTCCCTGAAGGCATTCCTACATATCTAAAACACAAGTACAGTGACTAGCAAGGATGGCACAGACGATTCAGCAGGAGACATAGGTGAGCAGGCATGGCCATTGTTGAAGGGATCCCTCACCAACAAAGAAAATGTTGACACAGGTCAGCACAACAATTGTGCAACTGTTTGCAGGGAAGATGTCATGTGCCACAGTGGAAGGAACACTCCTTGGGACAATGTATCCAAAGAAAAGGAACACACACTACCAATGCTTCTTTGCAGAGACATTGTGATGGCACACAGATACCATGGTCCACCTCATGACCATCATACAAAAATATTTCTCAGGACCCTAACACATTACCCGAACAACAACTCCAGGAGCCCCATCACCAACCTGAAATGCAATATTGTTGAAAGTAAAAGAAAAGGCTTTATTCAGCACACTAAAATAATAAATTAAGAATACACTATCTACAAAGGCCAATGGCCAGTCCTTTGTTATAGTCCAAGGGTGGACGTAGGGGACTGTGTCCACCCCTACCTTGCCTGCACAAAGTAACCCTAAGGTTTGTCGACCGGGGGGGGGGGGCATCATCTGTGGCAGGACCAGGCACCGCAGGGACAGGAGGAGGTTGGGTAGGTGTGGTGGGTGCAGGGCTGGACGTCTCCACCACAGGGGGTGGGGCAGCGCCAAAGGTGGAGGTGAGCTCGGTGCTGCACACTGCTGCCAGGGTGTCCAGAGTATCCCCAGCACCTGAAGAGACCCCAGGGCAAACGGAGGGGGGGGCCGAGGGATGGGGTGCAGCGTTCAAGGGGGAGGGGGTGGACATGGGGGGGACTCAACTTCCCTGCCCGGGGACTTCCTCGCCCGCTTGCGGGGTGCTGTCACAGTGGGGGTGAGGGCCAGCCCACCCATGTAGAGCTCTTTGGGTGACAGTTTGGCAGGGGAGATAAGGGGAGTTGTTTTGGAGGGACTGGGTTGTGAGGACTGCGGACTCTGACTGAGGCTGCATGTCTGTTGTTTGCCCCCAGACCCTGTGGGTGTGCCTATATCCCCCTGTGCACAGTGCACAGTGCCTTACTTGGGGGTGTGCTGGATGTGTCTGTTGGGGTGCGTGCCCGTGACTGTCTGTGTGTGCGTTGGGCAGGCATGGGAGAGGGCAGTGTGGATGGGTCAGGGGTAGGGGGGACGGAGCGCCGCAGGAGAGAAATTGCTTCCATCAGTGAAGAGTCCATGGACTGCAGAATCCTGCATTGCTCAGACATCATTGATGACATGCCCTCCACGAACGACACCAACTGTGTGAGCAGTTGAGTGTGTCCATGGAGGACATGCAGCACTGATGCCTGACCAACCTGCAACTGGCGCAGTGTGTCCACAGACTCTTCACTGAGGGCAGCAGGGGTGACAGGGGCAGGGGGTGCAGTGCCTGGTCCGAAGGAGACACGGTGGGACCCTGCACGGACAGAAGGGACGGGAGCAACTGAGAGGGTGGAGATGTCAATGGAGGAGGCGGGTACAGATGGTGGGATGCTGGCAGTTGTTGGGTCATCCTCCGCCTCCTCGGGGAGTTTAGCCTCGGACCCGTCGGTGTCGTAGATGCTCTCGCCTCCAGACAGGTCCTCCGACTGACTCCCCTCCATGCCACAGGCTCCTGCTGACTACACAGCACTGGCGGCACTGTCGCTGGGTCCATCCTCAAGGTCCATGCAGGTGTCTCCCTCGCTTGCAAATGATGATGCTGTGGATAAGGAGAAGAAACCAAAAAGCATCAGTCACCTGTATACATCTGACACATGAGCACAAGAACAATTGGTCACAGTGCATATCAGGCAATGCATCATGAGTAACAGCTAGCTTACTCTGCACATATGTAAGCCCTGTACTGCCCAGTTGTTAGACCCACCATGCCACTTTGACACCAGGAAAATACATACACAAAAGGCCACAACTTAAATGAGAAATACACTGAGAAGCTATTGTCTGTGAACCGGTGAGCACAGCAATACAATGAAGTCATGACACCTCTTGTTTAGCCTGAAAGAAACAGTAGTGATACACTCAAGGTAAACTAACACACCACAATACTCAAGGTGTCACCACACTCAGATACCTGTAAGTCCTTTGGAACACAAAACGAACAAATGTAGCTACCTTGGGACTCACAATACTTTACACAATCTACATGTTTTGAATGTGCCAATTGGCCATTTCGTGAAAACAACACACATGTGGCTGCATGCAATATGTCGCACAAGGCAGTGCACACAAAAGTACATGTACACTGTCATTGAAGAAGCTGGCACCTTTTCTGAGAAGCCACTGTTAGAAAGAAATGGTGTTGCAGAAAGTAGATATACATGGGCCCACGGAGGTCTTGATGTCTTGAGACTCGTTAGTGTGTATCACCAACAACAAAGGAGTCTTACAAAATCAAGACCACTGTGGGAACATGTATATGGAGAATCTGCAACACCATTTAATTTGAACAGTGGCTTCTTTGAATAGGTGCCAGTGTGTTCCATGAAAGTTGAAATGTCGTTTGGTGTGTGCTTCCTTGTTAGACTTTTTTCATGCAGGCACATCAGTGTACTTAACAAAAATCATCCAATTTCCACATTAAAACATGAACAACTGTTGACAAGTGCCGTGAGTGCCAAGGTACAATAATTTCAGAGTAACAACTTTAATTATGTCAGTTGTCACCAGGCCATCCGTCACCTGATTACACAGTTGACTACACATATGACCTACCGCCTGTCATCTGGAGTGGCACACATGTCCACACCCAGGACAATGCATGCGCTAATGGGCCTGCAATTGGCTGGTAAAAAAGCCCAGCTGTACTGTGGGGACACCCTCATGGCAAGCCAGAATGGACACACAGATGTCAGCACACAAAGTCCAAAATGCATTGCATCTGAACCACACACAGGTGCAAAAAAGGTATGATCAGGAATCATGTTGGTAAAAAAATTACACAGGCTGCAAAGCACGAACATTGAGCACTGGCCACCATCACAGGGGCACTGCACTGTGTATTGTACAGGCAATTCTCACACACAAGTCAGACCTGGCAATGAAAATTCAGGGTTGCACATGTATGCCTTTCCCGCCCCCCCCCCCACCCAATGCCTGAGTCAATGTGAATGATACATATCAAGAACTGACACCTCTTATTCTGGGTTACAACAACTGTGCTTGAAAAATAGCTTCATTTACACAACATCACCTCGTGTCGCTGCAAACACATATTTGTGACAAACAACCATCAACAAATTGTTGTGAATAGGCACACAGGCACTGCCCAGTGTGAGTATGCACTAGCAAAATGGTGTATCCCTGTGCAGTGGACACAGGTAGCCCACATTAGCAAAATACAAACTAGGCCAGGGAACAATGTCACAGAGGCAGACCTATTCAGAACACACAGAGAAACTGCACAGTGTTGGATGACACACATGATTAGGAGGCCAGGGTGTCTCAGGGGACTGTAGTGGGCACACTGCTCCGTGGTCCTGGAATGAGCTGACTGTACCATCTTCAACCGTCATGGCACTATGCATATCTCACACTCATGCACATCATGTCTGAGGCCACAACATTGCTCATGCATGCTGCAAGGGTGTCCAGTTGAAAGCTCACACTCCTATGTAGAGAGCAGCATCAGTGACAACAACTATGGACCCCCAACATAGTGAACAGGTCATGGCACAGGCAAGGTACCAACACAAGTCACAGACCACCCTCTCACATGATGCAGAAAGCACACAGACCAGGGGACACATGTCAAGGAGGGGAAGGGATGAAAAATAGCAACAGGTGACATTGGGGAACAGAAAATGCACTGCACATATCAACTCTGGGAGTGTATCCAGGCTACAGAGCGCTTACAAAAGCTTGCGACACATAACATGACAAACAGCCATGTACCTACCCCCTCCTTGCTGAAGTCTCTCCTGTAACTGCCTATCGAGGTCTGGGAAGACCACCGCCAGGACACGTCTCATTTGGGGGGTCAGCCGTCGGCGTCCGCCGTGGGGGCGAGGAGGGTCCAGCCCCAGCTGGACCCGGGCGATCCGCCGGGTCCAGCACTGGATGTCCTGCCACCTCTTGCGGACCTGTGGCAGCCGGCGACTACGCTCCCCCTCAGATCTCACGGCCCTGACGATGTGGTTCCAAATCACCCCCTTCTCGTAGGCAGTTACCTGTCAGGATGACAAAGTGACACACCATCAATCTGCTCTATGTCCCCGAGACACACATTTGAACCTCTTAGAAATGTTGAACAGGGCATAGGATGCAGACAGGAATTACATCATACACTATAAGAAATTGGCCTGTGTGCAAGCCCCAATGCAATACATGGCATTGAAAGTCAACTGGTTGGCATGAGGGTTGCGACACACTCACTGGTCATGCGACACACTGTGCAGCACATACAACAGCAGGCTGATGGCCAGCATGTGCCAAGCAGTCACATGTCCCACTCCACTGTCGCACCCTCAGCATACTAGACAGACACACCCAAGCACAGATCACTCGCCTGTCATCGACAACAGCAGCTACAACCCTCACTCTGCACATGTGCCACTTGCCAGTGGGGTGTCACAGGTGTCATGCTAGCTATGCAAGTCAGACACACAGCACGGCCTACTTGTCACATCAGATGGGTAGATATGTTGCCACCTCCATGCAGGTGTGGCGCAACACTTCACATAGAAACTCACCCACATGTAAAGGAAGATTCACACACATCAATGTCCATGAGGTCGTACACATCATTTGGACACTCTCACCACAGGTCCACTCAACTCATACACATCTGTGGGTACAGTCACCTGTCACACCGGGGGGAGCACTGAATCACCTCAGGACAATAGGAAAAAAGCCACCAAGGATTTCACAGGCTGCATGTGTCATGCACTATGCAGTGAAAGTCACTGTAAGCAATATGCAAGTGAGGAGTGCACACAGGGACTACATCAGGCTCTGCATGAGAGACATCAGCATGTCCCCCACCCTGGGACCCACTCTAAACAACATAGCATGTCTGTCCCACCTGGACACAATATTGACAGTCACACAACAGGTGCCTAGGCAAATGTAGTGGACTCAGCACTCACCTGCTCCCCTGGTCTCCCATACTGGCTGGTGTACTGTGGGAAGAGGGCGTCCAGCAAGGCCTGATTCTCCTCCTGGGTGAATGGCTGGGCCCTCTCCACAGTACGCGACATGGTCCAGAGGAAGCAGAGACATCAGCAATGTTGTCAACAGGAAAGTTGTGCAGGCAAGTGCCCTCTCATGGGTTCTGGCTGCCTTATATCTGTCTTGCTGAGGGGCATTCATTTAGAGGAGTACATAGTGATTGGTCAGACTCATTAGAATCCTACGTTTACTCCAATCCCTTTAAACATACACCAATGACTTTTAACATACACCAATGACAGCATTCGCATCGTTCAAATTTTGAGTGTCATGTCAACAACCACTTTGCAACATTGTATTTTGTGGCCAACTGACTGTTCCAGGACACCTGATTGATACTTTCCAACTGAAAACTCTGTCTCCATGACAACCAGCATGCATTTAGGGCCTAATACTTGTCCCTTATGTGTCCCCTATATAATTTTGAAATCCACACACATGTACCCCTATGGCACAAGTACAATGGTGAAGCGAAGCGTACACACGCGGTGATAGCGGGTGTACGGTGCGTTTCACACGTACCCCTATGGCACAAGTACAATGGTGAAACGAAGCATACACACGCGATGATAGCGGGTGTACGGTGCGTTTCACACATACCCCTATGGCACAAGTACAATGGTGAAACGAAGCGTACACACGCGATGATAGCGGGTGTACGGTGCGTTTCACACGTACCCCTACGGCACAAGTGCAATGGTGAAACGAAGAATACACATGTGATGATAGCGGGTGTATGGTGCGTTTCACACGTACCCCTACGGCACAAGTACAATGGTGAAACGAAGCGTACACACGCGATGATAGTGGGTGTATGCACTAGTAGTACACATACGGGTACGTGTTCTACTAGTGCGTACACGTACGTGTACTAAGGTAGTACATGTATGTGTAGGCACTAGTAGTAGATGTACCCCTATGCACGAGTAGTACACGTACCCGTATGTGTACTAAGGTAGTACACGTACATGTACGTTCTAGTAGTAGACGTACCCATACGCACTAGTAGTACACGTACGGGTATGTGTACTACTAGTGCGTACACGTACGTGTACTACTACTAGTGCGTACACGTACGTGTACTACCTTGGTACACGTACCTGTACGCACTAGTAGTACACGTACGGGTATGTGTACTACTAGTGCGTACAGGTACGTGTACTAAGGTAGTACACGTACGTGTACGCACTAGTAGTACAGGTACCCGTACGTGTACTACTAGTGCGTACACGTACGGGTACGCACTAGTAGTACACGTACAGTGCATGCACTAGTAGTACAGTGCGTACCCGTACGTGTACTCATTTCACACGCTCACAATCGTAATACAGGCTTACACATGCCAGGAATGGAGGGCTACGAGTCGCACATGGATGTCCATCAAGTACTTGTCTTTGCATACTTACATGTGCAGGCCCTAGGTGTGTTAGCCAGTGATATTGCACAGGTCATCTCATCTAGTTGCACAATTGATGTGTGATGACCTGTGGACACATGTCATGTGTGATGGGGCACTATGTGGCACACATCACCTTGCCACTTGCCACATGTGTCTGTAATCCAACTGTGCCATGCGCAGCAGCAGTGGGATGGCACAGTCATCAACACCCGCACCTGTCTCCTGATGCCAGGGACAGGGACACTCTCTCAACTGACAGGTCGCGATCACCGTGCCCCTTGGGACTATGTCAGGTGTGTGTCATGTGTTCCCATGAGCTTGATGTCAATGTCCCGTCAACTGCGTCTGCTGTTGGTGCATCCAACAGGGGTCTGTGTGGAGATGGGGATGGAACGCGTCTACGCACACCATGCCACATGTGGATTCCCACGGCTGTATGGTCTGTGTGCATCGGACATCATATTTTCCCAGTCAGACATGTGTGCGTTGTCTCAATGGCTGTGTTTTTTAGTTGTCACGTGTACCCCTTCATCGCACTGTGTTTGATATGTACATTTGACATTCCATGTGACCTGTGCTTTTGCCTTCCAGTCAGCTGTCTGGATGAGATGACATCCTTCCAATGCAGCTATGTGGTTGTGTGTCACTCCGGTGATATCTCTGGCTGTTCACTCAGACTGGCCCCCAGCTCATTTCAGGGCATGTCATGTTGACTTGACAATCAACAGGTGTATCTGGCTTTTTGTAGGAGTGCCAGCAAGCTGGCATATGTATCCTGTATGTATTGCACACACCCGACTTCATAGTTACCTGATGTGTATTAGCAGTGTAGCCTGTGCTATGTTCATTGACATTGATATTGGCAGACTCTCAATCTTCATTCTTACAAACAATGTCTTGCAGGGCACCGCCTGTCCCAAGACCAATGCCAGAGTTGGGTGCCATGAGGGAACGTGCCTGCATCCGACGTTACAGATTCACTCAACAGTTGATTGAGGACTTGACCGACAGTCTGGCACCACACCTCCAACCGCGACACAGGTATCCTACTGCGCTGACCCCAAAGATGAAGGTGATGGCAGCCCTAAATTTTTTTGCCACAGGTATGTTTCAATTCACCATAGCTGATGTTGGTGGCATGTCACAGACAATGTTCAGCCGTGTCCTGCGTGATGTTTTAGCAGCCATGTTGGAGCATCTTGAGGAATTCATCACATTTCCTACTCCTGAGGAGTTGACAGATGTCAAGGGTGATTTCTATGCCCTGGGAGGGATGCCCCATGTCATTGGGTCCATTGATGGTACACATGTGGCTTTGGTACCACAACAAGCACAGGAACAAGTCTATCGCAATAGAAAACATTACCACTCGATAAATGCCCTTGTGGTGTCTCTTGCTAACATGCTGATTTCCCATGTCTGTGCACGTTTTCCAGGATCAGCACACGATGCCTACATCATGAGGCATAGCAGGGTGCCACAAATGATGCTGCGGCTGCACAACGAGCGAGCATGTCTTGTTGGTGGGTATACTCTGTTTGTCCTGTGTGTTGCGGTATCTTTGGCTCTTACGGCATCTCCTGACCCACTTTTTTACATTATGTTTCCATGTAGGGGACTCTGGATATCCCAACATGCCATGGCTAAGGACACCTCTCCGCAACCCAAGAACAGCTGCAGATCACAGGTACAACGATGCACACGGGCAGACCAGGCGAGTGATTGAGAGGACGTTTGGCCTCCTGAAGAGCCGATTCCAGTGCCTGGACAAGACAGACGGGTCCCTCCCTTATGCCCCGGAGAAGGTCTGCCGAATCTTCCTCGTGTGCTGCATGCTGCACAACATGGCAGTTGAGAAGGCTGTGCCACTCATCCTGGATCCGGATGAGCAGGAACATCCACCCGTGGAGGATCAAGGGCTTGCTCACGAGGCTAGTGATGAGGAGGAGGAGGAGGATGATATCCGGAGTCAGCTCATATGCAACTTCTTCTCATAATGGTGAGTCACTGGGTATGAGTGTGCAAGCTTGTAGCATTGAGTGCCATGTGTTTCAATGTGTGTGTCCAGCTGACTGAATGCAAAGTGACTTGGATGTGTGTTCTGATGTGTCACTCGAGTGATGATGTCATGCCACACAGTTTTGCGGAGAGACTTTCTTTGCAATTTATATGTGTCAAACATAGTTCATGTTTGGTAAATGTCCATTGTTTTAGGTGACTTCTTGTGTGTCTGTCATTCCCAGGTATTTAGCACCTGTTGTCTGCTTGTGTCATCGTTGTCCTCCTGCTATACCTCATGAGGTTTGCAGCGTGTGCTGAATCAGCGTTCCATGCACGGACATGTGGAAAGGTCAGTCTTGGTAAGGTTTGCAGCAAGGATATTTTGTGGTGGTACGGGTTTGGAATGTGTGGGGACTGTTTCTGTGCATGTTGTGGTACTATGCATACATGTCTTCTCACCATGGAGCATATAACATGTAGCATCACTCCCATGACATGATAGTCACCCTTCTTGACAGTCATCTGTAGTGGAGTGTGGCGTCTGATGAAGGCATCAATGTGTGTAAACCTTGCCTCTGAAACATTGCAGATGCTACGGGTGGACATAGTGGGGGACATCACAACAACAGGCTCCATGGGGAATTGCAGCCTCTCCGTGTGCAGCAGGATGTGTTTGGCTCATCCCCTTAACTTGTGTGCCAGTTCATTGGGATTGACATCATCCGTGTTGTGAAGGGGGTGTCCAGCGTATGTCCCACATGTTCTGTCAACTGACCTGTGAGTCTGTTAATATGGATGCATATCCCTTTGTGTTAGGTATGGCTAACGCAACACATACTGTTCTTTTTACACATCGTGGCATAGGCGTACCCGCCGTCGCCACTACATTTCCCACAGTCCTTTGGGGCAACTTGCTGGTGTGACGAGCAGTGTGCGACCTACTTTTGCACAATTTATTACGGCTCCCTTGAGCCAACGGGCTGACGAGCCTTGGATCTGCACCTGCGCGCCATGAGAGGTACTTGACCTGTTTTTAATTACATTTTGGCAGTCCACACGGCACCCCCTTACACTGACCTGCTCCCTGCTGACGAGAGGCAACTACCTCGAAACACGTGTCCAGGGATGGCTAACGCAACACATACTGTTCTTTTTACACATCGTGGCATAGGCGTACCCGCCGTCGCCACTACATTTCCAACAGTCCTTTGGGGCAACTTGCTGGTGTGACGAGCAGTGTGCGACCTACTTTTGCACAATTTATTACGGCTCCCTTGAGCCAACGGGCTGACGAGCCTTGGATCTGCACCTGCGCGCCATGAGAGGTACTTGACCTGTTTTTAATTACATTTTGGCAGTCCACATGGCACCCCCTTACACTGACCTGCTCCCTGCTGACGAGAGGCAACTACCTCGAAACACGTGTCCAGGGATGGCTAATGCAACACATACTGTTCTTTTTACACATCGTGGCATAGGCGTACCCGCCGTCGCCACTACATTTCCCACCGTCATTTGGGGCAACTTGCTGGTGTGACGAGCAGTGTGCGATCTACTTTTGCACAATATATCCCTTTGTGTGTGTATGTGGAATAAAGGTGTTCAGCACAATCCAAAGTGCCTCATCTCTGTCACTGCAGCTCTCTTGACAGTTTGCATGCGTCATCTATGGCATAATAGTCAAAGATTGAGCATCTGTGTGTATGTGTACTTTGGCAACATGCATTGTTGGACAGGCCACACGAAGGGCTTGCGCCCTCCCCGCATGACAGGGCCCAAGCCCCGGCCCCCCAGGCGCGGCCCACGAGAATCACCCGCACCCCGTCTCCCGACAGAACTCCTGCCCTCGGACCTCCCTGTAGCACGGGCCCAAGCCACCACCGGCTCCCTCGGCCGGGTCAAGCCGCCATCTTGGGCCCTGCGCCACGAGGCCGCGTGGCCTCCCCCCGACCCTAACCCTGGGCCTGGCCGGCCCCGACATCCCGGCACCACCATCTACCCAGGAGGTGAGCGGATCACTTGGCAGGTCAATGGGAGGACGAAGTGCCAAGGACTCTCCCCCGCCAGGTGACGATCGCCTCCAGCTCCCCCAGGCACCGGCTCCACCCCCCCGCTGGGTGTCTGGACACCTTCATCCCGGACCCTCCGACCCCCAAGTGCGAGGGTCCGGACATCAAAGGGCACCTGCCCTATAACTGGAGCAGCTGCGGAGCAGGAAGGCAGTTGTATCCTGGAGTCGAGAGACACCGAGAGAACTCAACCTTGACGGACTACTGGCGCTGCCGTAGCCCTATCTTGTGATCTATCGTCCTGCCTGCTGGCGCTGCCGCGGCCTTCTGCAACATCCATCCTCGTCGGGACCTGCTGGCGCTGCCGCGGCCCGTTGTAACGACCATCTTCACCGGGACCTGCTGGCGCTGCCGCGGACCGTACATCGACCACCTTCTCTGGGACCTGCTGGCGCTGCCGCGGCCCGTGTATCGACCATCTTCACTGGGACCTGCTGGCACTGCCGCGGCCCGTACCAGCTAGACCACCTAAGCTCGAGGATTGTGAGCTACCCACCACACCACCTCAACTACCAGACTGGTAACCAGACTGTCCCGCTACCCCCTTTTCCCATCTTGAGAGACTTGAATCGAGGGGACCCCTGAGTCCAGACCTCCTTGTACCTTTTCATCGTACCTTAAGAAGTGCTTATAAAGAACGCTAACTCATCTCCTTGTGTGGTATCTGTCTGTGGGGGGGAAGTTATTTGTCTGTACGATCGCTGGAGACGGCTCTCCCCGGAGACCTCTCCCCTTTTCCTCGGCCGACCCTCCCGGTCCGTCTAACATTGGTGGCCAGCGGCGCGATCCGAATCAACGCGTAATCGTACAGAGAGTAGCTCACCCCACGACAAAACCACGATGTCAGCTAAAGATAGCGGTTCCACTGAAAAGTTCCAAATGGATAAGTTGGAAGAGTATAACCACCGCGAACTTAAACAATTCTGCATGGAACTAGGCATTGCTACCACCGGCCTGAGTACCAAAGAGGATTTGAAGCGCGCCCTTGAGTCGTGGGCAGAAACTGGGATCACCGGATCCTCCAACCAAAACAGTGTCGCACCAGAGGGGAACGCCACGGCTCCCGAGGAAAGGGGAACGGGCCTCTCGCAGGAGGAGATCCAGGAAAGAGAAAGGACCAGATTACACGAGTTGGAAATGGCACGACTCAAGATGGACGGTGAACTAAAGTTAGCCGAGCAGAAACTAAATCTAGAGCATCTGCGGCTCCGAGAGGAGCGAGAAGAAAAACAGAGACAGAGAGAGCTTGAGGAAAAAAGAATAACACTCGAACACGAACGCAAACTGGCGGAAATAGAACTTCGGAAACAGAATAAAGAGACAGGGGTGCCTGAGCGACCGCACACCCCAGGGGCAACCGAGAAAAAAGTCCACATCCCCAAGGATGTTGTCCAAGAGTATGTCCGAGAAGACGACATACAGCAGTGGTTCAAAGCCTACGAGATCGCCATGACCTCCCACCGGATCGACCGGAGTGATTGGGGAGCTGGACTATGGGGGAGGTTTGTCAACGAAGGTCGCGATGCCCTGTTGCAGCTCCCAGATCACCAAATGTCGTCCTACGACCACATGAAGGCTGCCCTCCTCACCCGCTACGGCCTCACACCCGAGATGTACCGCCAGAGGTTCAGAGATTGCACCCGGATCCCGGGTACAACTTGGGTGGAGTACGTAAACTATTTCAGCAGAGCCTTCGAGGGGTGGATCAAGGGGAGCCATGTAACGACCTACGAACAACTCTTTAACCTCATGGTATGGGAACACCTGTCGAACAACTGCTTCGTCGAGCTCAGGCAGCACCTCCTCGACAGTAAATTGACCGACCCCCGGCAGCTCGCCGCTGAAGCTGACCGATGGGAGAGCACCCGAGTGGGCCGGAGAGGACCGCACGAGCAGAACCGAAGCAACCAAGGCCAGCACCGTCCTCGGGGAGGAGGAGGAGGCCAGGGGCGAGGGAGAGACACCCTCCCGGCAACACCCGTGGCCAGCACCCCGCCCCCGGCCGGCCGGGGAAACCCCCCGATGCGTCCAGGGTTCCGAGCCAATGTCACGTGCCACCGATGCCAGCGAGTCGGCCATTACGCCAATGACCCGAGCTGCCCGCAGAACCAAACACCCAAGCCCCGCCAGGTAGCTGCCGCCGCCCTGGGGGAAGAACGACTGTCAGAGGAACAGGAAGAGTATGAGCCGGCCCAGCAAGAGTGGGAACCGGCCGCCATGGTTCTAGCGTGCCTAGGGGGAAGAGACATAGTCCCGCGGGCTCCCCTACCCGCCAACACCAGGAAATACGGTCAGTGGGTAACCATTAATGGGCATCGGGCCGAGGCCTTACGTGACACAGGCGCCAGTGTGACGGCCGTCCGCTGTCACCTGGTGAAACCCGAGCAGATCCTGCCGAACATTCTCTGCCCCGTCCGCTCAGCTGACAATTCCGAAAGTCTGTGTCAAATGGCCTGCGTCCCCTTCGAATGGGGAGGGGTCTCCGGCCTGTTGAAAGTGACGGTCCGGGATGATGCCCCCGTGGACTGCCTCCTGGGGAATGACCTTGAGAGTTCCCAATGGGCCACCGTCGAGAGAAGAGAGCACCTGGGGATGCTGGGCCTCCCGGACTGGGCCTGCGTAACCACCCGGTCCAGGGCAGCCCGTGCCGTTCCCCGACCAGAAGAACCGGAATGGCCAGCACCTCCGCCCCCGGTCGCCCCAGTAGAAGACAACGATGAGGCCAACCCCCCGGAGCCAACGACCGAAGGGGACGCGCACCTCCAGGGCGTCCCCGGCCTGGCTCAGTGGCGTCAAGAAGGGGGGCCCACCCAAGAACAGTTCCGCCAGGAGCAAAAGACCTGCCCCTCCCTCGAGGGACTCCGCCAACAAGCCAGCGCCCAGAGCTAAGGGGACTCCACCGGAACTCACTGGGTCTACTGGGAGAACGACCTGCTATACAGCGAACAGAGGATCGCAGAGCTAGGGGCCGGTCGAGTACTGGTGGTACCTCTCCGCTTCAGAAACTTCCTGCTCAATCTGGCCCACGATGTCCCCCTGGCTGGACACCTGGGCCAAGACAAAACTTACAGTCGCCTAGTGACCCACTTTTTCTGGCCGAAGATGCGGAACGACGTCCTGAACCACTGCCGGTCCTGCCCCACGTGCCAGGCCAGCGGGAAGAGTGGCCGTAAGCTGAAGGCCCCTCTACAACCCTTCCCGGTGGTCACCACCCCGTTCGAGAGGGTAGGAATAGACATTGTGGGGCCCCTGGACCCCCGCACGGCACAAGGACATAGGTTCATCCTAGTACTGGTGGATCACGCCACCCGCTACCCCGAGGCGGTGCCTCTACGAACAGTAACAGCTCCGGTGGTTGGCCGGGCCCTAATGGGGATCTTCTCCCGGGTGGGCTTCCCCCGAGAAGTCGTCAGCGACCGAGGCACGAACTTCATCTCCAAATACATGAAGTCCCTCTGGCAACAGTGCGGGGTCACCTACCGATTCACGACCCCCTATCACCCCCAAGGGAACGGACTAGTGGAGCGATTCAACCGCACTCTCAAGGGGATGATTGGGGGATTGGAAGAGCCCCTCCGTCGCCAGTGGGATGTACTACTCCCGTGCCTCCTCTTCGCCTATCGGGAAGTTCCCCAGAAGTCCCTCGGTTTTAGCCCCTTCGAACTCCTTTACGGGCACCCTGTGCGAGGGCCCCTCAGCCTAGTCAAAGAAGGTTGGGAGATGGCCCCCCTAAAGACCCCTCCAGACGTCTTCAAGTACCTCCTGGCCCTACGTAATCAGATCCGGCGCTTCAGGGAGATGGCCAAGGCGAACCTCGAGGCCAGCCAGGAAGACATGAAGAGATGGTATGATCACAATGCCTCCTCCGTCGAGTTCGAACCGGGACAACAAGTGTGGGTGATGTCCCCCACCGAACCATGTGCCTTGCAAGATAAGTGGACGGGGCCCTTCAAGGTGGTCGAGCGCAAAAGCCCCGTCACTTACCTCATCGACATGGGGACCACCCGGAACCCCCTTCGGGTCCTCCACACCAACAGACTCAAACCACACTTTGTGCGCTCAGAACTCAGCCTCCTGATGGCTACAGACAGTGGGGCGGAAGAGGTCTCCGAGCCTCTCCCTGATCTCCTGAAGACTCAGGAGAAAGACGGTTCCGTGGACGGGGTCCGGCTCTCCGATGCCCTCACCCCAGAGCAACGCCAGGGCTGCCGGGACCTCCTGCTGCGGTTCGCTTCACTGTTCTCCCTCACTCCCGGGGTCACCCCTTGGTGCTTGCGCGACGTAGACACCGGGGACAGTCCCCCTGTCCGGCACCGGGCCTACCGCGTACCAGATCGGGTACGGGCCTGCATACAAGAGGAAGTGGCCAAAATGCTCACGGTCGGGGTCATCGAGCCCTCGGACAGTCCCTGGGCCAGTCCAGTTGTATTGGTCCCCAAAGCCGCTGCCCCCGGCACCACACCTGAACTGAGATTCTGCGTCGACTACCGGGGCTTGAACGCTGTCACCCGAACCGACGCTCATCCTATCCCCAGAGCGGATGAATTGATCGACCGACTGGGGGCCGCCCGCTACCTCAGTATCTTCGACCTAACAGCGGGCTACTGGCAGATCGGTCTCACACCCCGAGCTCAAGAGCGATCCGCCTTCTCTACCCCCGATGGCCACTACCACTTCAAGGTCATGCCCTTTGGCATGAAGAACGCCCCCGCTACATTTCAACGTCTTGTGAACCAGGTCTTGGCGGGGCTCGAAGAGTTCAGCGCTGCCTACCTGGACGATATCGCTGTATACAGCCGCCACTGGTCCGACCACCTCTTCCACCTCCAGGAGGTCCTACAGGCCCTCCAGCGGGCCGGCCTCACGATTAAGGCCGGCAAATGCCAAATTGGTCAAGGGTCCGTGACCTACCTGGGGCACCAGGTGGGGAGCGGGCTGGTGGCCCCACTGCAACTTAAGATTGCTGCCATCCAGTCCTGGCAGCCCCCCGTCACTCAGACCGAAGTCCGAGCCTTCTTGGGGCTCACCGGCTACTACCGGCGGTTCGTGAGGGACTACGGCAGCATTGTGGGGCCCCTCACGGGTCTCACGTCCAAGAACCAACCAAAGCGGATTAACTGGACCCCCGATTGTCAAGCGGCCTTCGAAAAGCTGAAGGCCGCCCTGTGCACCGCCCCTGTGCTCCAGGCCCCCGATTACAGTCGGGAATTCGTAGTACAGACAGACGCCTCCGACCACGGCATCGGAGCGGTTCTTTCCCAAGTGAACCCCGAGGGTCATGACCAGCCGGTGGCCTTCATCAGCCGACGTCTCCTGGGCCGAGAACAGCGCTGGAGCACCATCGAGAGGGAGGCCTTCGCAGTGGTGTGGGCCCTCAAAAAGCTCCGGCCCTATCTCTTCGGTACCCACTTCCGGGTACAAACCGACCATAGACCCCTGCAGTGGCTGATGCAGATGCGGGGGGAAAACCCCAAACTACTGCGCTGGTCCATCTCCCTGCAGGGAATGGACTTCACCGTGGAGCACCGACCGGGCCAAGACCACGCCAACGCAGATGGCCTGTCCCGCTTCTTCCGCCTCGACGAAGAGAGTCCCCAAGGAGATGGGTGACTCTCCCCGCCTTCAGCTGGGGGGGACGCATGTTGGACAGGCCACACGAAGGGCTTGCGCCCTCCCCGCATGACAGGGCCCAAGCCCCGGCCCCCCAGGCGCGGCCCACGAGAATCACCCGCACCCCGTCTCCCGACAGAACTCCTGCCCTCGGACCTCCCTGTAGCACGGGCCCAAGCCACCACCGGCTCCCTCGGCCGGGTCAAGCCGCCATCTTGGGCCCTGCGCCACGAGGCCGCGTGGCCTCCCCCCGACCCTAACCCTGGGCCTGGCCGGCCCCGACATCCCGGCACCACCATCCACCCAGGAGGTGAGCGGATCACTTGGCAGGTCAATGGGAGGACGAAGTGCCAAGGACTCTCCCCCGCCAGGTGACGATCGCCTCCAGCTCCCCCAGGCACCGGCTCCACCCCCCCGCTGGGTGTCTGGACACCTTCATCCCAGACCCTCCGACCCCCAAGTGCGAGGGTCCGGACATCAAAGGGCACCTGCCCTATAACTGGAGCAGCTGCGGAGCAGGAAGGCAGTTGTATCCTGGAGTCGAGAGACACCGAGAGAACTCAGCCTTGACGGACTACTGGCGCTGCCGTAGCCCTATCTTGTGATCTATCGTCCTGCCTGCTGGCGCTGCCGCGGCCTTCTGCAACATCCATCCTCGTCGGGACCTGCTGGCGCTGCCGCGGCCCGTTGTAACGACCATCTTCACCGGGACCTGCTGGCGCTGCCGCGGACCGTACATCGACCACCTTCTCTGGGACCTGCTGGCGCTGCCGCGGCCCGTGTATCGACCATCTTCACTGGGACCTGCTGGCGCCGCCGCGGCCCGTACCAGCTAGACCACCTAAGCTCGAGGATTGTGAGCTACCCACCACACCACCTCAACTACCAGACTGGTAACCAGACTGTCCCGCTACCCCCTTTTCCCATCTTGAGAGACTTGAATCGAGGGGACCCCTGAGTCCAGACCTCCTTGTACCTTTTCATCGTACCTTAAGAAGTGCTTATAAAGAACGCTAACTCATCTCCTTGTGTGGTATCTGTCTGTGGGGGGGAAGTTATTTGTCTGTACGATCGCTGGAGACGGCTCTCCCCGGAGACCTCTCCCCTTTTCCTCGGCCGACCCTCCCGGTCCGTCTAACATGCATGCAGTGCTTTATGGCTAATGATCTCTATTGTGCATGAAGTACCTGGTTGGGTTGTGCTCCCCACAACGGGACGTGAACTGCTGCTGATGGTGTGTCTCCTTTGCGCATCTCCGCATTTTATTGCCTTATCCAGTGGCTGTAATTTATGGTGATTGTTCATACATTTTCTCGTAGTGACCCATGAGTAACCTGACACTCCTTCCTTTACATACACCTGTTGCATTGTGCCTCACCGAGTGCCCTGATTCTGCAACCCAACACCTCCGAAATGCTCTGCCCTTCCCCCTCCACCCATTCGAAATGCAGGCAGCAGCTTTTCTGTGCCACTGTAGCCCCAGCGCCGTGCCAAAAGCAGGTACGTCTGTGCCTGCAACATGCACAGTGCACGACCCTCTAATCTTTGTATGACCCACGTCACACAACAGGCTCATGCTGCAGCCACTCTCGAAGCAATGTCATCGTGACAATCATTCTCCTGCTATCAGGCAACCCCTAAGCACACACACGACACCTTCGCATGCTGAGTGTGCTACTCCAACTGCCTACACAGCGCTGCCCAGCCTACAAGACCCTGTCAGAACGACCAGGTAATGTACCTCCTACTCCACACTCGCTCCGTCCACCAGCACACCATTGGACTATGTTACCTCCTCAAAACGACAGCCCCACACATCACCTTCATGACAGTAACCTGGACAAAAGCATCCTCAGCACATGACGTCTTCATTGCCATCTCACACGGATACAAGACCACCCGCAGGGACGGCAACACCAGTCCCGGGGGATGAATTTCTATTTATTCACAAGTACACCCTCAGAGTCACAAATCCGGGTTTTCAGCAACTCCATGGCAACCCTAAGTGTAACACTCCTCTACAGATCTGCAGGACTACATCCACTATTCCGCTAAGCCATCAACACATACATCTGCACGCACGCCCTAACCTCCACCGGCTACATGTGGCTGTGTGCCAGTAACTTCTTGCTGGAGGGGAACAACACCACCATCCATCATTGATCCAAAAACATTTGACTTCACGTCTCCCACAAGCAACACACTGCCCCACACCCCGCTCCCGATCCCCCAAAGATGCTTGATGTAAGTCACCACAGACAAGCTGTGTGGGATACTCAAAACAACACCCCCGCCACACCCTGTAACCTCACGCACTGGATCAGCAACTGATCCAACAATCTTGCCACATTGACTGACTTTCCTGTGAAGCACAACAACAGTTAAGGCACCTGGGACAAGGCAGACCTACTGGACTCCTACAGACTTAGCCGGACTCTTGTGCAAACCTTGCAACACAAAGAGCCATCATTTGCCTTACAGCCCTGGAAACCACCACACACAGCCATCACCATATCATCAGCAAGGACAAGTGGAGATCCTTCAGATGGTGCCGAGACACCCAAACACACGACATCAAGGGGCTCATCAGCATTGTGAGTGAACTGACAGCAGATCTCCATCCAAGACACCCCAGCCTTGCAAGGCAGATCACATCTCTTGCAACTTTGTACCACTGCAAGCTCATGGGCATACAATGACAGCCTTGGCACACAGACGCAGACAGCAATATTATCCGCAGGACAAACCCCCATCAGGTTATGGACTCCCATCAGCAGCAATGACACAACCTTGCTCATTGCAACCTACACTCTGGCTCTCCATCAGGCCCCTTCCCATACAACATCTAAACCATATCATTCCACATCATTGAAGCCCACGTCCAGCGCGTCCTGAATCTCTCCTTTGAGTTTGCCACATTCCATGGGTGCAGGAGGCATGCAGAGACCCAAGCCCTTCTTAGACAACGGACGGCAGTACCGCAGGATCTCCTAGTACATCACCCTGCTTCCCTACCCAGGAAATGTCATCAGGAAGACACTCAACAAGCAAATGACAATTTTCCTCCATGCAACCTTCTCCAGGCAATCGGCACCAGACCATCTTCCACAGTAATCACACCACTGCAACCGTCAGCATTGCCACCACCAATGACAACTTTGCCATGCTCAACAATGGTGAGGCCACCACCCTTGACCTCTCAATGGAAGTCTACACCATGTGCTACCACACTGTCAGCACACACATCTCCAACACTGGTATCCAGAGGAGGGCCCAGAGTTAAATCAGAAAGTCGCTCACCAGCAAGGCCCAGGGAGTCTGCCTCCACCCTGCAACATGTAGTACACTGGGGTCATCTGGCCCATGCCCCAAGGCTCTTCTCTCAGCGTGACAATCTTCAATGTCTCCATGACCCCCCTCTCCACTATCACATGCACACACGAACTCATCATCATCTCGTATGCCATTGACACCCAGATGCTCCTCCAACTCACCAAAGACCCAGCCATTGCCAGATCAAAACTTCAAGAAGGCATGAGATCCGTAGAGGAATGGCTGAACATCATCCACCTGAGGCTGGACTTGGACAGGACAGAGGTCATCATCTGAGGATTGTCCCCTTACAGCTGGCTCCACTCCTTGTGTCCCACTGGTCTGTGCACCGCACCAGCACCCAGTGGCCACTCACGCAAGCTGGTGTTCATCATGGACCCATCGCTGACAATTACCATGCAACTCACCACCATCTGTACCTCATGCTGCAACACCCCCCACATGCTGCAAATGACCCACAGATGGATCCACTCCAAGGCAAGACAGACTGTCCCCCTGGTCCACGACACCAGCCGGCTCAACTACAGCACCGGCCTCTATGGAGAACAACAGCAAAACTGCAGGAGAAGTTGTCCACATCCTGGGTGCATCCGCACACCTCATCTGCAACATCCCCCACCCCATCCCCATCACCGTCCACTTGAGATAGGTACAATGGCTCACTGTGTGCTGCAGGATCACCTTCAGACTCCTCAACCACACTCAGGAGGCAGTCCACAACCCCAGACCCAACACCGACCTTGGATGTCTATCATCCAACACCCCGTTGGCCCAATTCCATGCAGCCCACCTTGCCCTGGCCACCATTCATCACATCCACATAAAAACTGCATGCAGGAGATAGTTCTCCCACCTCGCTAAACAGACCTGGGACTCCCTCCCCGGGCACATCAACATGACCCATGACCTCTACACCTTCATGATACTCTACCAAATTGGTCTGTCTGAGCAGTATTGCAAGCACCCCCTCAGCATCTTGAGGCCATCACGTGTGAGTATTGAGCTCCATGTCTGTATTTAGTGATACATTGTGACCCATGTGTGTCCTCGACCGGACTAAGATCCAAGTGTGGGGATGGCTGGCGTTTGTTCCACACTCAGGCATACTTCGACATATCCCCACACGTATGTTGTGTAATCATGCTAAATGACTGCAACATAAAATGTCATGTCTAAATTTTTAATTTATAGCTCTGGGGCGTGATTTGTGCACAGGAAAAGGTGCTATGCAGGGACCATAGACTCCAAAGTTCACAGGGGGAGATGGGATCCTTGGCATTTGAAGTCATCAGAGTCCAGACCACAGTGTTTGGCATCATTAGTCAGACTGTGACCAGCAAGTCCATGTGGCAGAGAATGTCAGTCAATGAGGTGATGCTATCGCACATGAAGGCCAGGTGCCGGGCCAGGTGACCTGGGAGATTTGGATGGGCCGCTGCCTCTCATGGTCTTTTCCATGGACGACCCACCTTCCTCGCGGGACCCTCAGATGCAGGCCTTGACGATGCTTGGGACGCTCCGTCGGACTAATTCTCCTCCTCCTCCCTCCTTGTGGCTGGTGGTAGTCTTCGCCTGGTGGCACAGGGAGGGTTGCCCATGTTGCCGGCGATCCGATGGAGTGAATGGCTTATGTCCCTTTGCACCGCCAGGAGCTCAGCCAGTCTTGCCTCCATCCGTCCTTGGTGTTCTTGTTGACTGCCGTGTTGCTCGGCCTGCTGGTTCTTGATCTCTCTGAGGGTCACCACTACCTGGCTGAACTCCCTAGTGTCACGCCGATATGCCTCCATGATGTTGTGTATGTGTGACATACCGGTCCATTCAGCTGGCTGGTCAGGTTCTCGCCTCCACCGTCCTCCACTCCCACCACCCCTGCCCACACAAGCCTGGCCTGCCGTTGTGGGCACATCGGGTCGACGGGACCCCTGAGGGATGGCACTGTCGGTGTTGTCTGCCTCCTCCTGGGTGCCCACCGCACCTTGCCCCTCCTGGTCAGACTGGCTTATTTGTTCACTGCGGGCAGGGCTCCTCGGTGTCTCCTGGGATGTGGCAGGAATGGGGGTGGTGGTCGGCACAGATGTTCCTGAACCAGGTTCTGCAGGGGCTTGGACACCAGAGGGTCCAGGTCGGTCGGGGTCATCGCGGAGTGTTGAGAGGCGTCGCTGCCGGTGGGATCAGGGTCCTCCCCAGCCTGTGACCGTGATTCTTCCCCCCCCATTGTTGGGGGGATATTCCTCACGTTGCCCTGTGTGTGAGACAGACAATGTTAATGCTGTTTAATGCAACATGTATGTTTCATACACATTCAAGTTGGCATTGTTCCTCCAGGTAGTTGTATGTGCCTAGCATTCTCCTCAATGTTCACTTGTGGATGGGTATGTTGCGGGGGACAGATTGATATGTTCTCCTGAGTCTTTGACATGTCGATTTGTGGCTTGGATGCTTCTTCGGCTATGTATTGGTCTTGTTGTGTTGCATGTCCATTGTGACAGTGGGTAAATTCATTGCCTGTCCTGATGGTGTCTGCTTGTGTAAGGAGTGTGTGTGACAGGGCCTGCTGGTGGGTGCAGTGTGATTTGGCAGTGGGGCTCCCAGGTGATGTAGCTGTCCCCCCATGGAGCATGCTGCCATGACAGTGTGTGTGAGTTCCTGTCCTAGATATCTGAACTTGTTGTCTTGGTGTTTGTGTTGGCACTGGTCACAGGAGGGCCTTGTGCTGCCTACACCCATGCCGAGTGTGAGCTGTCCTGTCAGTACTTTCCCAATCCCTGTGCATTGCGCATGATGCATGGGTATGTAGCTGGGCCATATGGGATGAGGGCAATTGTGTCTGATTTGGAGTTCAACAATGTGTTTTGTGCCACCCACCCTCCCAGCATACCGGACATCCATTCTTGGGTTGGTGCTTCATGTAGCATAGGACGTAGCATGGCCTTGCTTTGTCAATGGGGCATTCACATGTTATTGGCATTAGCATAGTTTTTGAGTGTGGTTCTGGCCGGTGATGGCTTGAGGGTAGTTGGGTGCATTTGGTGTAGTTGGGGTGTGGATGGCATTACCCCATGTTACGTAAGTTGTTTGTGTACTCACCAGGCTCTGCAACTCCTTGGAGTCCAAGTACTCCCACTGGCGGAAGCATGGCCATCACCTTCTCCTCCCAGGGATGGTAATGTACTGGTCTGCGGGGCGCACCACCTCCAGTGATGTTGCTCTGGGCGTAGTCCTCATTCATTTTGCGCTTGACCGCCCTCCGCAGATCGTACCACCTGGCTTGGCATTCATTCCTGGTCCTTCTGATGGGTGCAACAGCATTCACCCTATCGACGATCCTCTGCCACAGACGTGATTTTTCAGCTATGCTGGTCTGTCTGACCAATGTTCCAAACAGCTGTGGCTCGACTCTGATGACTTCATTGACAAGGATCTCCAGCTCCTCCCTTGTGAACTTTGGATTCTTGTCTGTGGGCATGGTGTGGGGTGAGGGTGTTGATGGTTGTGGGTGTGTGGGTCTGAATGTGACAGTGTGGGTGTGAATGTGTAGAGGGGGTATGTGTGAAGGAGGTTGTGTGAAGGTGTATATGGTAAGATGGATGGGTGCAGTTGTTGGTGTGTGCTCTGTAGCTGCAGTGAGTCTGTTGCAAAGGCTCATGGTTTGTGTGTGTGGGCCCTTTTTATTGGTCCATTTGTGGGTGTGGCTCAGTTTGAATTTATGGTGGGTGTGTCATAAGAGGTGGTTGTGAGTTTGCCCCTCTGTTTGCCTGCTTGTATGTGTCCAGGTGAGTCCTTTCCATTTTTTGTGCAGTGTAGACCTGTTTTGTGGTGTTGTGCGAGTCGAATAGGCCCTCCTTGTGCTGTTTTCCAGTGTCCGTGGTTCAGTACGGTACAGGGGTACGAGTCGTACAGACACACGGCCCCATGCGTTGTGTATGTACGGGGCGTAGGCCGCCATTGCTATGTACGGTGCGTACACTGCCATCTCTATATACGGTGCGTACACCGTCATCGCTTATGTACGGTGCGTACACCGCCATCGCTATGTACGGTGCGTACACCGCCATCGCTATGTACGGTGCGTACACCGGCATTGCTATGTACGGTGCGTACACCGCCATCGCTTATGTACGGTGCGTACACCACCATCGCTATGTACGGTGCGTACACCGCCATCGCTATGTACGGTGCGTACACCGCCATCGCTTATGTACGGTGCGTACACCGGCATTGCTACTGTACAGTGCGTACACAGACATTGCATTTCCCCATGTACGGGACGGATGTTTTCCGTACAAATCGTTAATCGGTAAGCCGGTCCGGATCATACTTGTACGCTCGGACTGTGTTTTTACGATTCGTACGGAAAAGTGTCCGGGTCCGTCTCGTAAAACTTTTCCCGCTACGATTCGTACGGATCGGGCCGATCCGTATGTACTTTTTCCAGTCAGAATCGTACTTCATGGGTCAGACATGACTTGTGCGATTTGTACGGAAAAAAATACGGATACGAGTGGTACGGGAAAAGAAAATACAGGATCGGAATCGGCCCCTAGGTGTACTAGATGGTGCAGAGACAGATTATCGATGTGGAAATATCGATTTACATGAATATTGAGTCAAGAATATCGATGGTACAAAATATTGAGGTACGTTTTTTCGTAGTTAAAAATATCTATTTTGTAAATAGCGATGTCAAATATATAGTCATTGATTATATACATTTTTTGGGGGGGTTTAATGTTGTTGTTTTTTTTAATTATGTTGTATTATTTAATTTTTCAAATATATTTTTATGTTAAAATGTTTATATTTATTGTATTTTAATTAAAATTTAGTAGCCGGATCTTGGGTTTATAGGTGATAATGGTGGGGAGTAAATTAAAAATAATTGATGAAAATGTAAATATTAGTGAAATATTTGTTAAAGTTTAGGGTCGGGATGTTGGGTTTATAGGGGATAAGGGTGGGGATTAATTTAAAAATATTTATGGTAAACAAAATGTTTTATTTTGTATTAAGAATTTAGTAGCAGGATGTTTGTTTCAAAGGGGATAAAGGTCGGGAGTATTTTTAGAATCTTGTTTGAAAATATTTTTTATTTAAAAAAATATTAAAATATTGTAATATTTTTTTTTAATTTAAAATTTCAAAAGTGAAAAAAAAGATTTGTCTTTTATATATTGTTATACAGAATTCTTCAAATGTTTAAAAATATTTAATTTGATAATTTTTTTATAAAATTATATGATTGATTTATTATTTTACATGATAAATTAAAAAAAAATTGTCCCACATTTTTATGTTGAAGGAAAAATATTTGGATTATTTAGAATTTAATTATGTCAATTTATTTTTAATTTAGAATGTAATATTTTATATTTATTTTTTTGGAAAACAGGTGTTTCTAATTGTTAATACCAAATTTGTAAATTATTTTAATTTATAAGAAATATTTATTTCAAGTGTTATAATTGAGAATTAAAAAAAACTGTAGAATTTTAAATTGTTTATGAAATGTCAATTAAAAAAAGATATTTCTTTTAATTTAAAAATAATGTTAATTTTTCAAAATTTTATATTTTATTTTAAGTAGAATGTTTATTTCCTTTTGGGACCTTTTTTAGGTTTATTATCCAGCCCTTTCCCTAGGCTTATTTGGTTTTGGAGTTGGAATAGTCATTTATTATGATTTATTATTCAGCACTTTCCCTAAGTTTTTTGGGTTTTGGAGTCGGAATAGTAGCTCGCTGCACCAGGTGGTAGGCACCGCATGGTGTCTGCCACGGAGTGCAGGGAAATGTACAATATGCCTTTTTACCATTGCGGCGGGTGCTGCAGCCAGCAGCACACGCCGCAATGGTAGACATGCACAATGCGACCGCCACAGTGGCGGTTGCATTGTAATCTCATGTGTGGAACCGCCACCATATAGACGGCCCATACCAATCCCCGGGATGATGGTGGACGGACTTAAGTCCGTCCGCCATCGTTTTCACCCCCATGATACAGATAGTTTGTTGATGTTAAAAATTTGTTAGAAGGTATGATATATTTTTAATATACATTTTTATGTACAATTGCAAAATTAACAATGTTTTTATTCATAGATATTTTTTTAACATTTTTGAAAAATGGTACGTATGTTAGAAAAAAAATCATGTAATAGTAAAGTAAATACCTTTTTAGTTTTTTATTATAAGCAGTTTGACTTTTATTGTTTATTACTTTTTATTACAAAAAGTAAACATTTGGATACATTTATTTTTACATATTTTTCATACATATTTAATTTAATTGTTTTTAAAGAATTATATAATATGTATTTTACAAATGTATATTTGATTATTTAGCATATTGAATATTGTTAAAAAAATAATAATATTTAGGTGCCGATTCCGATCCTGGAAAAACCGGGTACGAACCGTCGGACAAAGCGTTTTCTCCGTCCGACTCGTACCCGGGAAAAACACCTTTCAAACCCGCAAGTACGATTCGTACAGAAACATCATTTCCGTACGAATCGTAAAGAACACCGACCGGCAAAAAAACACATACAAATCGGATCCGGGACACTGCATTTTACGGATCAGCAAGTACGATTCGTACCCACAGCACTGCGCACGGGAAAATATTTACGGGACCCAAAAAGTGCCGGAAAAGCTAAGTACGCCGCGATGCACGATGAAAAGGGGGCCCGGTACGCACCGTACCCCCATCCCTACACGTCCGCACTGTATCCCAGCATCCCCCCATGTCTGCACCATACCCCCAGCCCCCCCATTTCCGCACCGTACCCCCACCCCGTATGTACGGGGCGTACCCCCGTATGTACGGTGTGTACCCCCACCCCCGTATGTACGGGGTGTACCCCCCATATGTACGGTACGTACCCCCACCCCCGTATGTACGGGGCGTACCCCCACCCCGTATGTACGGTGCGTACCCCCACCCCCGTATGTGCGGGGCGTACCCCCGTATGTACGGTGCGTACCCCCAGCGCTACGCGCTGGGGGTACGCACCGTACATACGGGGGTACGCCCTGTACATACGGGGGGTGGTGGTACGCCCCGTACCTACGGGGGGTGGTGGTACACCCCGTACCTACGGGGGTGGGGGTACATACCGTTCATATGGGGGGTATGCCCCGTACCTACGGGGGTGGGGGTATGCCCCGTACCTACTGGGGTGGGGGTATGCACCGTACATACAGGGGGTACGCCCCGTACATACGGGGGTGGTGGTACGCCCCGTACCTACGGGGGTGGGGGTACGCTCCGTACCTACCCTATGGGGGGTGGGGGTACGGCGCGTACATGGGGGGCTGGGGGTACGGCGCGTACTTGGGGGGATGGGCTGGGGGGGTGTTCGGCACGTATGCAGGCACATGTTTGGACGTCTCCATGCTTGCCATGGGAGTTCGCTCCGTACGGTGTTTTTTCCATACGGTTGTGCATTCGGAGGGATGGATCGTACTTGCGCGCTCGGACTTCAGTTTCCCGATTCGTACGTAAAACTGTCCGGGGACGTGTCGGACACTTTTTCCGACCCGAGGACGTGTCGGGGAATTTTCCCAATGGGATTTGTATGGATTTTTTCACATACGAATCGTACTTGCCAGTTTGTACGGGACTTGTACGATTCGTACGTAAAAAAATCCGGATACAATTCGTACGGGGAATTTTTTTAACGGATCGGAATCCACCCCTTAATATATTAAATAATTTAAATTTTGAATAACAAATATAATTTTTAACATATATTTTATAATTAAAACATTTTTATATTTCTGGTACATTTACTGTATATGAAATAAATAAACATTCTAATACATCTCAAATATATTATTTTTAGTTTTTAGAAATAAAAATATTTAGGGCCCGATTCTGATGCAGTTTGGAAAGCTTCCCGACCAAGTATGATGCATCCGGATGCTTCCAGATACGATTTGGTTGGACTCCCATTGACTTCAATTGGAGCCTTTGTTCCGACCAAATGCATAGGCTCCCATTGAAGCAAGAGGTGGCTGGGGAAAATCATGCACCCTGTGGCGGGCACCCCCTGGTCACTGCCACACTGTACCTAGCTGGTAAGGGTAGACCCTTGGGTACCCCCACGTGCTAATTTGAGAAGGCTCTGGGTGCAGGGGGGCCCAATACGGGCCCCCAAAGTCTGATTCTGACTCCTGATTCGAGTCGCATGACACGATTCAGAAAGGCTGGCCAAATCCAGCATCGTACTCGGTCGTTCGGAAACGCGACCCGTAGAGACGTACGATTCTGCTCCGTATGTCTTGGTCATTCCAAATGCCATCGGGTTTGGATTGGGATATTCCTAATGCCTAACTCACATCGTACTCGGTCGGTTGGAAATCGTTCCAAGTCGGTTGGAAAGACACGTTTCCCATCTGATTTGGGGCCCGATTCTGATCTCGTTCGAAAGCACTTTATGTGATTGAGATCCGGAGGACTTTCCGAGCGAAACGTGCTCCGGGAGTCCGAACGTGCGAGTATGATGCAGCCGTATGCTTGCGGACTTGGTTCGCTCGGACTCCCATTGAACTCTACAGGACCCTGTGTACAGACTCATGCACAGGCTCTCATAGCAAAAAGGGATGGGTGGGGAAAAGCGTACACTCTGTGGCGGGCTCCCCATGGTGCCCGCCACAATGTGCATGCCTGGATCAGGGGAACAAGATCTGGAGGGCCCCGGGTGAAGTCGAGCCTGCTATGCCCCGCCGAAGAATGATTCCGACAGTCGTTTCATCTCGCTGAGGCTGAGGCGAAGCAGCTGTCCGAATCGTGCATAGCACTCACTCGGTTAGAATTCGGCTCCATTGCGCACCACAATTTGGCTACGAACGAGTCGTACGGACAGATTCGAGTCCCGGAAATGATTTGGTCGACGCGTACGTGATCTTCGCGTCGTACTTGGTCGGTCAGACCTGTGTACAATTTGGAAAGAAACAAGGGCTACGAATCGGATCGGGGAAAGCCAAATCCCGAACAACATCATACTGAGGCCCTTGGACAGAGCAAATGCCATAAGGAGGCCTTCCTAACCGAATCGGAATCAGGCCCTTAATATATATTTTATAAATTTTTGTGTATTTTTTTAACATTTGTAAAAAAATTTTTACAATAATTAGAAAAATAAATTTACATTTTTGCATACTTTTTAATATTTCTCTCTTTTTCATTTTTGATTACGCTGTCATTTTGTAGTCATTTTCTCACTTTTCTGTCTATCTGTTTCGTTTTTAGGTCATTTTGGAAGACGGAACCTCGCAGTTAGGAGCTTTGGGGCCTATTAGGATGGCGAGCGGACTTGAGTCCACCCGCCATCTTCGCGTTGTTGGGACCGGCCGCCAGACATGCGGTGGTCCTACACTGCGAATCAGGATGCGACCGCCACCCTGGCAGTCGCATTCCACATTTTAAGATTGCGGCAGGTGCTGCTTACAGCAGCACCCGCGGCGATGTCAAAATCTCATGCCTGGCATTTCCCTGCACCACCAGATCAGATGCTGGTATTTTCACGCGCTCTGACCACACCACAGCTTTTTAAGAATCCTATCAGTAACTGCCAGTTGTAAAATACTTTTTTAACAATTGAAATAAATTGTACTCCTTTTAAACTTTGTACTTGCCGCATTTTGGATTGCCGAGTTGCTTTCCGGTCCACCGCAGCTGGTGCTGTTTGTGTGGAGAAAGCTTTGGCTCACTTCTGCCCTAGGCAGGTTAGCGTCTTAGCCTCCTGCACGCCTACACCCTTAAAACCAATCCTGCGATGAACGCACAGCAGACGCGCGTAGCGGGCACGCGCCTAAGGCAAGCCCATCTGCGCCCATCCATGTCCAAACGCAGCCAGGGCCCCTGGTCCAAAATTGGTTTACACTAGGGAAGTACTCAGCATAATTAAGAGCACATCCCACAAGCTGCCCCTCTTGGAATCAGTTGCAGAGCAGCTTTGGTCAGAAAACCTGCAAGCAGGTGGTAGGAATCCTCAGACGACCCGTGTGCCGGCCCGATGTCTAAAGACACAGGCTTGGAGGTACCCTCTAGCTTAAAGATTGCCCTGCTAAACACTCGGTCCCTTACAAAGCACAGTTTAGAAGTATTTAAGCTGCTCCAGGAGAGGGAGTTTGACTTCCTCGCTTTATCAGAGACATGGTTAGAGGACATTTCAGGGCCAGATATATTGGCCTCCTTGCCTCCTGAGTACAGCGCCTTGACTTGTAATCAGCAGGGAAATAAAAGGGGAGGTGGAGTTGCCATTCTTACAAGCAGGATATTTGCCACTGAGAAAATAGTAGAGGAGGGTCTGGATGGGGCTGAGGTTCTGGGGATTAAGTTGAGACTTATATCCTCATGTCTGAGAGTGATAGTGGTATACCACACCTCCCGGATAACTCCGCTGTTCAATGATTTGTTTCATGAAGTTATGAGTGATCTGTGTTCAAGATATCAACACATCCTAGTTCTTGGGGATTTTAATTATCATTGGGATCGGATACCAAGAGATAACACGTCTAGCAGATTTGATGAAGCCATGACCATGCTGGGGTTGTGCTAAATTGTGGGGCTCCCCACACATGAGAAGGGCCATACTATGGACCTTATCTGGACCACGTCATCAGCTATATTACATACTGACTGCTGACCATGTGGTTGGTCTGACCACTCCTTGGTTAGTCTTTACTCCCTGTAGACAGCTGCCCCAAACATCTATCCGTAGGATGGAGGGTGGTATGGATTTGGCGTAAGATTGAAGACGCCAAGCTGAGGGAAGTACTGAATCAGACAATACATCTTGGATCTCAGTCCGGGGACCCGGATTTGAAGTATGAGGAACTCTTACATCAGCTGAGGCTAGTCTTTGATGAGGTAGCTCCTGCCCATAGGGAAAGAATAATGAATAATATGAAGGGGGCCCCATGGTACGCGCAAGAACTGAGAGGGGAAAAACAAGCTCTCCGTCAATGTGAGTGACTATGGCGGAAATCTTCCGATCCTGAGTCTAAGGACGTGTACAAAGAAAAATTGGCCCTTTCTAAGGCCTCAATTATCAGAACTCAATCTACATACTATGAAGCCAGGATCAGCGAGGCGACAGACACTCATAAAGAGACTTTAATTGCACTTAGGGAGCTGAGTCATCTGAAAGAGCCAAGGACAGTCACCAGTCAGGCTGATTGCGACAAGATTTCTTTTTAACTAAGGTTGAAGATATTATTACAGATATTGGTAACACATGTATTACTCCCTGCTCCTTGTCAGTGGAGGACCCGCCTGACTTTCAGGGTACTGCTCTCTCGGTGTTCCCTTTGCTCGAACCACATGATTTAACTCACTTCATGGCTAAAGTAAAATCGGGGTCACCTGAGGATCCCTGCCTGCCAAAGTTGTTTAAAACCATAATTCCAGTGATTGAGGCTGAGGTGTTGTCCTTCATAAATGTGTCTTTGGCGACAGGAAGGGTACCACAGAAGTTTAAGGAAGCCTTGGTGATCCCGTTGCTGAAAAAGGCAGGCGCGGACGCCAATATCCCTAAAAACTTTAGACCCATTTCCAGACTCCCCTTCCTGGCTAAAGTTCTTGAACAACACGTACTCAGAGTCCTCTCGTCTTTCGTTGAGCAACATCAGCTGCTACACACTCTGCAAGCCGGTTTCAGGGCACACAACAGCACTGAGTTGGTGATGCTCTCAGTGCTGGATGACCTGAGGCTTGCAGATGACAAAAAGACCCCCTCAGCTCTAATCCTATTGGACCTCTCAGCCGCATTTGACACAGTGAGCCATGTGCAGCTGCTAGCCCGTGTCTGGTGGCTGGGAGTTACTGGGATGGTCCTCCAATGGATTACCTCCTTTCCAGAGGATTGGTCCCAAAGAGTCCAATTGGGAGATTGTACATCTAGGCAGGGCATCCTACAATGGGGGGTCCCACAGGGCTCCGCGCTGTCCCCTCTACTTTTTAATATTTACCTTCTGCCTCTGATAGATGCACTAGCCAAAACAGACTGTCAGGTGTTTAACTACGCTGACGACACCCAGTTAGTTGTGTGAACTGATAACTCTTCCGCCTCACAGTGTAACGTCCAGAATATCCTCCGGTTCACTATAAACTGGATGATCTCCAACTCACTGAAGGTAAATCCAGATAAAACAGAAGTAATTGCTCTTACTTCAGGGGTCTCGCCCTGGTCCAGTCTTTTTTGGCCTCAAGAGCTGGGCACCTCCCCAACACCGGTGCCAGCAGTGAAGAGCCTGGGTATAAAGCTGGACACTGGATTAACCCTAAATAGACAGGTATCTGCTGTTGTGGGGAGCTGTATTGGCCTAATGCGGCAACTTCGGAAACTGGTAACCCTGCTGTCTTTTTCCACTATGTAGACGGTCGTGATGGCACTAATCTTGTCACGCCTAGACTATGGCAACGCAGTCTACACTGGGCTTCCCGAAAAACTTCTGGGGAAGCTCCCAGATCTGGAATAAATTACCTGACGGTATGCGTAAGAAAGTCAGGTTATTACCGTTCCGGAGGAGACTTAAAACCCTTCTGTTTACAGAGGCGTTTGGATAAGTTCTCCCTGCTGTGTGTTGCTGTGTTGTGTATAGTTGCGCAAAAGGATTCTGGACCTTTGATTTATGTTATAGTGCTTAGAGACCTTCTGGTGATTGGCGCTCTATAAATATAATTTACCATGACATAACATAACATAACACCACGTGGCAGGCACCACATGGTGCATGCCACTTGTTGAAGGGAACTACAGGGAGGTACAATGGGTACCCCCCAAGTGCACCCCCACCTCCCCAGGGGCCCTCAACAGGCCCCCAAGGCCAATCCCCACCAGCCCTTCCATGGCTGCATTACCGCAATGGAAGGGCCTTTATGAAACCCACATCGTAATATGGCTGGCAGTGCCTGCTGGGCACGCCACCATATTACTGATCCAGCACCGCATGGTCGGCAATCAGAACAATTGCCGACTGGCGGAAAAGCGGCGGATGGACTTTGCATCCGCCGCGCTACCCCCCTCCATCATAATATGGCCGGGGTATTTCACATTACGATGGCGTAGTAGTCGCCACCGACGGCTCGGAGGTGGCGATCATTATGCCATCGTAATGAGCCCCAGTGTTTCGTTGGTGACGGTAAGTTTGATTTAATTTACTCTATAGGTAGTTTTAGGGTAGGAGAGAGCTAGTAGTAGTGTAGTTAGGTTTGTTAGGATGTTATTTCTTCGTTTTTTGAGAAGTTAGGTGTTGATTTGGTAGTTTAGTGTTATATGTAGTTTTGCATAGAAGTAGAGTGTTATGTAGTGTTAGTTATGTGTTGTTTAATCATTTTATCTTGTATTAAGGGGCCGATTCCAATCCGTGTCGGAAGAGCACCGAACGCAATCGGCCGGAAAAACTATGAGTCGTACGCGTGTTTTCCGGCCGACTCGTACAGCTGTACGAGCGAGCAAGTACGATGCGAGCTACGTGAAATTCACCAACAGAGTCGTTTCAGAGTCCGAACCGCTCCATACGTCTCGGTCGGAAGCTAACCGTGGCGTGCAATGGATGCGATTTACAACTGAGCCAGTATGATGCATGCGTCGGACAGCCTGTGAGAGCCGGAGTGTCCGGCTCGCAAAAGCTCCCGGAGTCGGACTTCGGGGGTCCGCGTCAGACCCCCGGACACAGGGAGAGACCTATGGGTCTCCCCAACACAGGCATGTATGGTGCAGATGGCACTGACGCTTACCCACTGTAGGGGGCGCACTTGTTCGAGACTTACCCATTCAGTCAATGGGAGCACATGTACGCGTCATACAACTGGCTCCCATTGACTTCTATGGGAGTCCGACCGAACCGAGAACGACAGCATACGTGTGCATCATACTCGCGCGGTCGGACTCTAGGGGTCCGGCTCGGTCGGAAAACACTCCGGATCCGACTCGGTCGGAGTGCCTTCCGACCCGGATCGGAATCGGCCCCTTAATGTTTATATTAATGTTTATGGGTTATTGTGGGTGGGTGTTCTTTTTTTTTCTTTACATGTTTTCCGTTTCGTGAACAAATGGTGCATACGACGTGTTTTTTTAAATTATTTTTTAAAAAGGAAAATGTATATTTTGCCTTTTAACACAAGTTACTTTACATTTCGTTTTATTTTTCAGCTTTGAGAGGATTGCCTCATTGGAGCCTTTTTGTAACAATTATATTTTTGCATTTTTTTCCTAAACAATTTTTGAGTTTTTGATGGTTTTGTTTTTGAGAGGATTGCGTCATTGGAACCTTTTTTCTACAGTTGGATTTTGCATTTTTTTGAGGGGATTTATTTTCCTATGGATTAGCTTTTTGGTTTATCTACTATGGATTTATTGGTTTTCCAGGATAGTTCAATGGGACATAACTGTAAGTTATTTTTTATTATTATGGGTGGGAAATGTTTTTTGTTACATCAGTTTGTTTGTTTCTTTTTTATTTTAATAATTATATTGTGTCATATATTTTTGTGTTTGTTTTCGAATTTTAAATGACATAATTATAATAATTAATTTAAAAAAGAGTAGTGTTATGTGGTTTAAATGTTTTTTAATTTTAAAATGTTTATGAAGTTTAGCACTATTTTTTATTTAAAGTATGGATTTAGCTAGCATGTCTGCCCTTTGGTGTTTGGAAATATTTGAGTTTTGTGTTGTAGGTATTCATACTTTGGGGCCGATTCCGATCCCGGTCGGAAGGGCACCGAATCGGGTTCGGCCGTAGCGGATCCAATTCCGATGCTTCTTTTCCGAACGATCCGTACACGGGTCCGGACGACAAAGTATGATGCGAAGATGCGCGAATTCTCCGACCGACTCGTTCCCGGCTCTGACCCGATCCGTCAGACTCGATCGCACGCAAACCAACGCGCGCAATGGAGACGATTCTCGACCAAACGAGTACGATGCTCAAATCGGACAGCTTGACTGAGTTGGAGCGTCCTGCTCGCAAAAGCTCCCGGAGTCAGACTTCGGGGATCCGCGTCGGACCCCCCCGACACCTGCAGCCGTACGACTCGCACACAGGGGGAGGACCCATGGGTCTCCCCCACACAGGCATGTACGGCACAGATGGCACCGACACGTACCCACTGTAGGGGGCGCACTTGTTCGAGACATACCCATTTAGTCAATGGGAGCGCATGTACGCATCGTACAACTGGCTCCCATTGACTTCTATGGGAGTCCTACCGAACCGAGTCCGACAGCATACGTGCGCATCGTACTCGCTCCATCGGACTGTAGGGCTCCGGCTCGGTCGGAAAACACTCCGGATCCGACTTGGTCGGAGTGCTTTCCGACCCAGATCGAAATCGGCACCATTGTTTTAGTTTGTTTACTGAGATGAGGGCCTATTTTAGTTAGGGATTGCTCTAGTCTTAGCTCTTGATAGCTCTGTTCTTTTTTTATAGCTTTTATAAGTTTATGTAGCGTTGGTTGTCCTCTTCCTATTGTGGCTTGGAAGGCATTACACAATCCTTCCACTGCATTGTTGGTTATAGCCTCTTGAGCTAGAGTGCTATAATTCATACTACTACTTGTGGACTCTCTAGAGACATCCTAATACATGCGAGTTGTATAAAATATAATCCGAGATGAAACTAGGGGGCATATTATCAAGAAACGGCGTTAAAATTATCCCCGCTTTCGCGGCAGAAAACTGCCGCTAAAGCGGCGATAATGGGCTTGATAATACGCCCTTGAGAATTCCCATAGAAGCCAATGTTCTGGTGTCAGCATTGGCTTCTATTGAAATTCTCTGCGGCATATTATCAAGCCCATTATCGCCGCTTTAACGGCGATTATGGGCTTGATAATTTTTATCTCCTCGACGATGCGCGTTGTTGATAATGTGCTAACCGGGCGATAAATTCCAGAGATAGCCGGCGATAAATATGCGCGCTTTGCGATATTTATCGCCGGCCCTTGATAATATGCCCCCTTGTTTCTGTGCATAGCTACAGTTTTTATCTGTCAATGTTGAACTCACTGCGGAAGGATACCACAACAGAGGAGCTGCTCATAAACCGAACACTCTCCTTTACAGAAGGATTTAGACGCAGTTTTTTAAAGACCACCTCCCTCGTCTGCTGTGCCTGTCAGTGTCTATTTACAGCACAATAGTGCAAGGTGTAATCAGTTGTGCTACTAGAAATGTAATCTAATGAGATGATATCACATAAATGTTCGGTTTGAATGAGGATTTACACAGAGATGTTATGCAGTTTGAAAAACTGATGGAGGTAATCATATTTTAGGCAGGTAAATTGGTGCTTTAAAAATCCCTCTACAAAATGATCTCTTCCATGAAACATTTCGAAGAAAAACATCTCTTAACCGAGCTGAAGGTGAATTTACACTGCTAGATTTCGATGTAAACAGTATTTCCAACAACCTGGTAATGTGTGTCCACTTGAGATTTTGTGAAGTTCAGTTTCGAAAAAATAAATATCCTTGACTCATCTATCACTCTCAAGGTCAAGTGTTAGCCATCTGCACGCTGCTTCAAATGGCTCCTTGGACATATGTCCAGCAAGCACATTTTCTTCAATTCAATTCTGTTCTCTCCTCTTTGACATTTATATCGCAACACCTACTGTGAGCATGCTGTTTCAAAGTAAGTAACATTGCAAACAACATTCTTTTGCATCTCAACCTTCTGAAAGAAGAAAGGTTCCACTTACATCGATCACACCAGTTCCGGGAGCAGTTTTACATGGACATTTCCGGATTCGTTAAAGGGCACCAGTGGTGTGTGCAATTTTAGATTTTACATTTGCTTCAACTGAGAAATGCACACCTTCATTTAAATAGACTTATCAATAAAAAACAACGGGGCATATTATCAAGGACGGCGTTAAAAATTATCACCAGTTTAGCGGCAGAAAACTGCCGATAGAAGCCCATGTTCTGGTGTCAACATGGGCTTCTATTGGAATTCTCCAGGGCATCTTATCAAGCCCATTATCGCCGCTTTAGCGGCAGTTTTCTGCCACTAAACCGGCGATAATTTTATCGCCGGTCTTGTTAATATGCCCCAACATTGGGAACTGCTTCGTCAGTCCAAATGCTGGGCCAAAATTGTACCAGTGATACAGAAATGTCAGTGCAATGAGGCACCGGCACTGCTGCCACTGATCAATCAAGAGCTCTATGTAATGAATAGGGAAATCAAAAGGAGCAATGTCAAGGGTTGAATCCAGCAATCTGAAAGTAGGAAATTAAGCAATCACCAAAAATCCAGTCTCCCCCTAAACGACTGTCAGTGTTGGGTATCAACAGCAAGTGCGAAAGGACCTGGGATATGAACTTCAAAGTGTGATGCACATAACTATGAAGTCTGTGCAATGATTACAAGTGTGCGCTGTAAGATAATACATAATATTTGTCATGGTGCCCTAATATTTTCCTGTCTAACTGTGGTAAATGACAACTTTGTTGGCTTTGGGACTCTGTGAGCTATGACACCATTAAACACAGGCAGAGTGTGTGTGTTTCCTCCTAAAACATGAACTGTGCATTGGTTTCACATAATCAGTTTATTTGACTTTTCAATAAGGCCACTGCAGATGGTGCCGGAAATACACCAGGGGGCACGGAAGTTAAATGCCATGTGGCTTGCAGTGTGCATTTCAACCACCCACATATATGACACGAATATATGAGTCAAAAGAGCACCACTGGACAGCGGCGAAGATGCAGTTTTAAAATGCTGCTTTGACATGGGATGGAAAAGGGTCTGTGCCATTTAGAAAATCCTACTTTTATATCTAACAGGACTTGGGGGCTCAGGTCCACCCGCCATCCCCGCGGTGTTTAGACCGGCCACCAGACATACGGCGGTCGAACACCGCGAGTTAGGATGCAACCGCCACCATGGCAGTCGCATTCTGCAATTTAACATTGCGTCGGGTGCTGCTGACAGCAGAACGCGCCGCGATGTTCAAATCATATGTCTAGCATTTCACTGCACAACATGGCAGGCACCACATGGTGCCTGCCAATTGGTGCAGCAAATGCACCCCACCTCCCACAGACACAAGTGGGGTCCGCAACGGGCCCCTAGACCCAATCCCTGCCAGCCTTTCCATGGTGGAGATGTCGCAATGGAAAGTTCTTTCATTTCCCACATCCTAATATGGCGGACGGTGCCTGCTAGGCACCGCCACCATATTAGTGGCCCTGCTCCACCCGCCAGGCAATCGTTATGATTGCCACCGGCGGTAAAGCGGCGGACAGACTTTGCGTCCGCCGCCATTCCCATCTCCATCCTAATTTGGCAGTGGGTGAATCTCATTATGATGGCGGAACGATCGCCACCACCGGCCCGGCGTAATGAGCCCGTTGGTTCTTTATAAAAAAACACAGGATGTGTTAAAATGAGAAAAAGCATGCCCTCACAGTGGATAAGTCGAAAAACATGGTTTGTGACTCTGTAGGTAAATCTGTATTTTCATGAACAGGTGTAGTTAGGAACAAAATGACTGATTCCCAACTTGGTATTGAAAAACACTAGAGTGATCAATAAAAAGTATTTTTCACATAGTTTTCAAAATCTAATTTAATGCTGAAATAGATTTGGATAAAGTTAAGGAAAAAGTAAATATAAAAATGTACTTTGGGCTGCCAGAGAAGAATCTGGTTTAGAATCAATCAATCAATCAATCAATCAATCAATCAATCAATCAGTGACACTTATAAAGCGCGCTACATACCCGTAGGGTCTCAAGGCGCTGGGGGGGGGGGGGGGGTGCAGCTTCTGCTCGAACAGCCAGGTCTTCAGCTTCTTCCTGAAGGAGAGGTGGTCTTGGGTCAGGCGCAGGTCGGTCGGGAGGGAGTTCCAGGTCTTGGCGGCCAGGTAGGAGAAGGACCTTCCTCCTGTAGTCGCTCTTCGGATGCGGGGGACGGCGGCGAGGGCGTGGTTGGCTGATCGGAGGTGGCGTTTGGGAATTGGTTTCCTCGTAGCCCTGCTACCGAGCGGTTGAGTACACATCTCTGGCTGTCTTTCTATGTTTATTTTGTTTTGAAAACCTTTTCATACATTGCATAGAATCTGCTGGAAGTCAGTGTTGTTTATGTTTACTATCAAAGAATTAAAGAAAAGAAACAAGCAATAACATTTAACCAATTTTAAACAAAAAAAGAGTGCCATGGCGATAATAAAGTGTGGTTCATAACATACCCTGGCTGACCATTAACAACCCTCCTTCTGGAACACAATGGCTTGGCATCTGGCAGCAGGAAGGTAGGGGTGGTGTTAATAGTGGCCACATAGGAGGGGTTTGTCATCTTGGAGGCTGGCAACAGGAACGGTGGCTTTTCACAAATGAGGTTGTCAGGCACTGCAACCATTGAATCTTAAGGCCCAACTAGATTGGCCACCCTAGGTTGTCTGTATGTGACTACAGCAGCAAGGAATATCAGTTCTAGCACAGACAGAGGGAAGGATCTCTTATCTCCGTAATGAAGTGGCTAGAGGGAGGGACTATGCTCCAGCAGCTGGATTCTGGAGAGGTTGGCAGAACACTGAGAAAGAAATTATTGCAAAATTCTGAAAGGAAGTAGACAGGATTGGGTTATGGAATTGTTGCTGTTATCGGCTACAGGGATACAACAAGTAGAAGGACTCCTGGTTCCAAGAAAGCCCCGCTGACCACAGTGAACTATTGATCATACTATCAATATTAGATTTGTTCAGGCTTTCAGTTGCTGTTTTTGGATATCCCCACCAATGCTAAGATGCCACTTGGCGTATCTGTAGCACTGTATAAGCCAGGTAACCAAACTAATTAAATGTTACTACTGTATTAGTTCATCATTTGACTTTAGATTACGTTGATTTTCCTCATTTAATGTTTTAACGCAGTCCCAGGTTTGCCTGTTTGTGCTTTCACGTTGATAAGATCTTTCTTTAGAAATGCTGCTGTTCTACTAGTCACTTATTATAATTGGTCCTGTAGCAGAAAATGTCATATAGCAGAAAAAGTCAGACTGCCTCTTTGGGATACAATAGGAACTGTCTTTTTAGATCATAGTACCAGCAGCTGAAGCCACCAAAATCTTGCTGACCATTACATGAGTAGATTGAACCAGGTGTCTGTTTCTTGGGTACAGCTTTCCTGTTTCTACTATGATTAATCCAGTCCTTGCAACCAGTTTCTTTGCAGCTTCTTTTACACCATTATAGTCTTTTCTCATATTCATTTATTTATTTAGGAGTTAAATGCAGTGCTCTTAAGATCCAAGGGTATCAGAGCACTTTACATGTTTTTAAATTTGACACCCCCTATGTGTGAAATACACTTAATGGACGAATGTGTCAGCCCTAATGGCCACAATAGCAGGGGAAGCGGACTTCACAATCTTGGGTGATTTCAACTTACAACTGGAAAACAGGGATGGCAAGGGCACGGTCACGCTGCTTACAGAACTGGATGCCATTGAACTCCGTCAATTGGTTACCAGCCCGACACACAAAGCCGGTCACACCCTTGATGGGCTTTTCACTAATAACACGAAGTTGTCACTAAACAAAACTATACCCCTTACTTGGACTAATCACTGGGCAGTCTTCTTTAACATTTAGGCTAACAAAACGCCCCCACCACACTCTCCCAAATGGCCTAGTCAATTCAGAGCCTGGAGCCGCCTAGATCAGCAGTCCCTCAAATCTTTTCTTTTATCATCCAGTTACGAGCCCACACCAGACCCATCATTAGCTTCCTCCAATTACTTAGACTGGTTGCACAAAGCATTTGATGCCCTCGTACCTATGAAAAATCTCTCAAAAAACAGAACCACCGGGTCAGCACCATGGTTCTCCGACGTCCTCAGACTGGAGAAACAATGCTGTAGGAACCTCGAGAGGGGATACATTTCTTGTAGCAAGCAACAGATACATGCTTGGGAGCAGATTTGAATGACAAGCACATGAGAATTCAGCAGACACGCAATGGACTCTTGTACTAAACCCTGAGTGTGAAACCAAGATGGTGTTCCCATATCCGGTGTGGGATTTTCCTCAATGTTTGGTTATGCACCATGTGATTCCATACAGACATTGAAACAAATACAATGGACTCTTATTGATGACGTAACCAAAGGGGAGTTGCCAATACATTTTATAGATATAACTTATTGATTGCAATGGACGAGGGAGCAGATGGCTTCGGACTTTCTTGCTGGCCACATGCTGAACTTTTATTGCTGAACCCATTTTTGCAGCATATGCAGAACCTTCTTTGGATTCCAACGTGAACCATATCTTTTGCCACTTGTCCATCGAATGGACTCTAACGGACAATCCCATATGTCACTTAATTTCCTTTAGGGAACACCGTATACTAATTTCTTGACTGAGCTTCCAATATGCGTTTATGGGTATTGCTTGCACTTCTATCCCTTATTCCTAAGGTGTTCTATAGTCATGCTTGAATTCAGAACTTGGAATATTCTGCTATCTGGGTTTGTACTTGGATTATTTGGATTACTAATGTTAAAATCAGATCAGACAAATGTATATTCTGAGCACCAAGTACTAATGTTATTGTTCTGTGTCGTGGCCATGGAGTTGTTGGTCTGCTTAATTCTTGTTTGCCTAAATTTCTCTAGGAGGCTTGGCCTCACTGTGGTTATTCCTTATATGTATAGTCTGGTCTTGAGAGTGATCTACCTTAATTTATTCGTTAACTTGTTATGAACAACCTTGAAACAGGCGACCGATTTCTGGACCTCATTCTGTAGCCAGATGTTGCACTATTAATGTAAATTTATTGATTGAACAGAAATTGCTATCGGTCTCTCCCCTCAGTGCGCTGCAAAAAGATTCATGGGAGGACCAAGTTAGCAAGTAAGTAAGTAAGAGTAAATGATCCAGAAAATGAGGGAAATCCTCACTATCCAGTTGGCCCAGTCCCACAATTTAAACTGCTGGATCACACAGTACCTACACAACTCTGCTAATTCACCCAAGCTTTGCATGTGTTGTTAGTCTAAATACAAAGAGTGGCCACATATAAGCTGGTGATATTAGATTGCCAATAATTATACAGATGAAGCAAATTACTTTGAGGAGAAGATGAAACATAATTTCACCATACTATTGAACCTGAAGTATACTTTTTTATAAATCCACACCACTGGAAGAATATATTTATTGTACAGCTGTGTAGCTGAGCATATACTGGACGGCAAATCATTATGGGTAGGAGTGGTTACTCACATCACTGACGGGGCATGCTGAGGGTCTTCTAAATCTCTCATTTGGGATTGGAAAGCCCACATAATCCTGCAACAACCCTTAGGGGTGCTTTTAAACAACTATATAAAAGGCAGAACTGATGATGTGCATGATGGCATCCCATTAATGTGGGATCCGTCTCACTGATGGGGTTTGCACATGAGCATCTGTTTCCTGATTCAGAAGCAGTCTGTTAATGCATGCCTTCTATGGAGGTAGGTGGAGGGACACGGGGTCCCTCTATATTCTCAACCCAGGCCGTTGATGCTGCTAAACCTTTGCAACACTATGCTTTGAAAATATTCTGAACCTCTGTAGTGGACTCTGTGTCTATCCACATGTATTTGTGATTGAATCATACTCATGTAAAATCAGAATTCCCTCACACCGAATATGACTCGTTACTAAGTGAGTCATTACATCGTGTGGCATTACAATGTGGTCGTTACAATAACCGTGTTGTTAACACTCAATGTCATTACTACGCAAGTCATTACATCGACTTGCAGTAGATGGCGCGCTAACATTAGAAATTTATAATTTATTATTCCAACTCCAGCCTGCGCAACAGTAGGGAAGGTGTTGGAATAGTAAACTATACTATTCCTTTTGTTAGCGCGCCATCTACTGCAAGTCAATGTAATGACTTGCGTAGTAATGGCATTGCGTGGTTACAACATGGTCATTGTAACGACCGCGTTGTAATGGCATCGCGGTGTAATCACCGCAATATAAAGGTTGTCTCCCAGTAACACCACTAACTAAAATATATGGGTACATGTGCTACACCCACAAATTTGGTACTATGGGAGAGGTCCATTTTGCAATACCATTGGTTATCCACTGCAGTGAAAATAGCCTTGAATCTCATTTTCACAAGGCAGGACGTTTTACAATAGCATTTTGTGTCTAAATAAATGAGTGCAGTGCATCTCATAACAGCTTCTTTTTTACACTGTGCTTAATACCACGTTTGTATCATTTCCAATTGCTATACATAAAGATGATCCCGTTACTCACTTTGCGCTACTCAGTTTGCTGAAGCATAAAACTCAGAGTCAGACCTCCAGATCACTGTCTTTCTCAGTGCAGGGTGTTTAACTCTAAGATCCTTTCTTGTCTTGAAACAATTTGAAAGAAGAGTTAGCAATTCCAATAGATTTGGCTTATAAATGAATCTGTCTCTCAATCACTGGTCCTTTGTCCTCTATCATCCTTGCATGCATGCACTCATCAACCCACTGACTCATTCTTGCATTTACTCACTTAGCAATCCACAGTAAAACAAACACACACAAACTCACCAAGCACACACATGGTAAATTAAAAAAATAGAAATAGAAAAAAATGAACAATGCTGCCACCAAACATGGTGAGTGTATGCGTCCGATAAAACAAATCGATAAAATAGTAAACATTGAAGTGGGCAGCCATCTTGGAATGGCGGCAGTGGATAGTTTATCATCATTTTAAATATACATAATGACTACTTTGTTTAGAAACATCTTGAAATGGTAAAACAGTAATATCATGTGCACAACACTATTTCAAGGTAAATATATCACTGGGTAACTATCACGGAGTGGTTTTGCCTTTTACATATGCTTTACACATTAAATAAGTCACTGCTACTACCTATATCATAAACTTTCAGATAAAACTTTTCCCAATCCACCAATTAGGCGTATAGACTTCATCTCTGGCTCGTTACCCGAACCACCTACAAAAAGCAAAACAAATTATATCAAATGCAAATATATAAAAAAATATAATTAGCAAAACTATGTACAGCCCCAACATAATAGGGTTTAATGTATGATAAGCATGGGAACCAGCCTTCCTTGGGAGCAGTGTTTGTCAATGAAGATAACCAATCTCCTTAACTACTGGGGTGCTCTGTGAGCTTCCCGATAACAGGCTCTAAACAATGTACTACTTTTTGGTAATAATAATCCACCCTTAAAACTAACTGGCTTTAACATACACTTATCACAATAAATTAGTCAGGTTTACTGCCTTTGTCATATTGTTTCTTAACAAACAGGCCACACAGAAGGCATCTGGTATAACTTTTGAAATTGAACCAATCAAGCTTACTCCCTGGATCATTTGCTTATCACAAAGACAAATCAGCCCTACTCTATTAAGCATACACTTTTCCATAGGGTAAAACAAGGACGCTTTTTTAGAGGCAGCCGCACCTTCTGCCCACTCAAGGGCTCGCAGAGAAGAACAAAATGTGGGTGGCCCTAATTCTCTCTCTCTCTCACCACTGCTTCTGAAACCTCTTTTTTTGAAGCTCACATGTTGACTGGCAACCGAAATATGCCATTTTACTATGGAAAAGAGTACAACATCATTTTAGTCCTGAAAATGCATTTAGTATTACTTCCCTTCCATTAATATTGCAGGGAATTTAATAATAAAACATTTTCTAAAATGATCATCAATTTAAATTTCCATCTTCAGCTTCTGGCAGCTTTACTGATGGTTTTGATTTTCAGGTGTATAAATAAGGGATATTTTTTGGGTATGAAGCGAAGAATGAATTAAATACTGATGGAGGTGCTCTTGCTGCCAATCAATTTGAGAATATGCCAAAGTAAAACACTTCCAGAATACATCATGACCCGGTATTTCATTATTTTTTGTAAATTTTCACCCATATTTCCATCAAATGTGCGCAAGGCAGCGATATTAATACATTAGTGTCCCGTGCCAAGTGAAGCTTGAAATTATTTGAAGGAATTTGGTTAACCCTCATAATATTAATGCAAGTGCCCTGGACTTTAAAATGAATTAATGACTGTTGGAATAGGATTGCTTTTCGGTGATATCCATTTAATGCACAACAGATCTGAATCTATTAAGAACTCCGGGGCTTTATTACCCTTTTGTGTCACAGAGATTGTTTGTATCCTCGGTTTTGGAGTGGAATAAACATATTATGAGTCCTTGAGAAGTCAAGTACAGCATTAAGCTTTCCTCCCTGTGATGCATGCCTCTGACGACCTTTCATTGTGTGAGATGGATGCCCTCCTTTACTTCACGCTCTCTTCCAGGTCATGCAAATCTGGACTTTAAATTTTTCTCTCAACAGCCTGAAAGTTTTCAATTACCGGTGGAAAGTAAAAATGTACTCAGGTGCCCTCTATGCCCACCCCACCTCATCCACCCCCATGAATATTCTTTACTGCAATGGAAGGGCCTGTAAAGGTGGGAAGTTGAGAAAGTACCTGTTCCGTGTATGCGGCAGGCTTGCATGAAGGAGACTGACAATTGCATTGCTGCTGCTCATGCTGTTCTTTCTGTGCCATTGAAAAGGGAGGAAGGCCGGGTCTGCTGCAGTCCTTGTTGTGTCTGTTCAGTGTGTGTGTGAGACGGAAGCACGCACTAAGGCTGCCGATGCCACGCCTGCTCTGTGTGTGTATACCTGGATAGTGAGTTGGTTGTGCTTTGCATACATGAGAAGGTTGCCAGGGTGCCCTCTTTTCTTCTGCACATATCATGAAAGTTACAATGAGATTTTCACTGCCGCTGCCTGTGCTGCACCTGTGTGTGTAGGTGTACCTGTATGAGGGACGTTTGCTAGCATGCTCCTCTTTTACCTATTCAGAGGCCGATTCCGATCCGGGTCGGAAGGGCACCGAACGCGATCCGGCCGGAAAAACTACGCACCGTACGCGTGTTTTCCGCCCGACTCGTACAGCTGTACGAGCGAACAAGTACGATGTGAGCTACATGAAATTCACCGACCAACTCGTTTCCAGGTCCGAACCGCTCCGTACGTCTCGGTCGGAAGCTAACCGTGGCGTGCAATGGATGCGATTCACGACCGAGCCAGTACGATGCATGCGTCGGACAGCCTGTGCGAGCCAGAGTGTCCGGCTCACAAATCGTCCAGGTGGTTGCCTTTGGGGGTCCGCGTCGGACCCCCTATCACCTGCAGCCCTACGACTCGGACACAGGGGAGACCTATGGGTCTCCCCAACACAGGCATGTACGGTGCGGATGGCACCGATGCGTACTCACTGTAGGGGGCGCACCTGTCCGCTACGTACCCATTCAGTCAATGGGAGCTCATGTACGCGTCATACGACCGACTCGCATTGACTTCTATGGGAGTCCGACCGAACCGAGTCCAACAGCATACGGCCGCATCGTACTCGCTCGGTTGAACTGCAGGACTCCGGCTAGGTCGGAAAACACTCCGGATCGGGCTCGGTCGGAGTGCTTTCCGACCCGGATCGGAATCGGCCCCTCAGTTTGAAGGAATCAACCCCACATTTGTGGAACACAAACGTGCTGGACAGGGAAAAAGGAGAAGGGTAATTACTCTAGGTACACGTCAGGAAATTTAGAACACCTGTTAATTATGTGTGTTCAGATTATGAAGGGATTAGGTGCTTAGTGCTTTGGGGTAGGACACACGTTTGAATCGCAGCAGAGCTGACTCAGCATTTCTTCCTTTTTGGAGACAACTTTGGATAGCGATGGTCTAGGTAATAATAATACATGTTAACTACAGTGCAAATAAATGACTGCTGTTAACAAGCTATGTCCAGGTCTAACTGTAGCGACAATGGAAAAGCTAGAACAAGCATCAGAGGGCAGTCTTAATAATAATGAGCACGGCCAGCTGAAAAAACAGGCATCAGGAAGGATACTAGAGTTCAAACTGTACTTTCTGTCGTGAACAGCAACCTTAACACGCACTTAGTTACAGAAACAGACAAAATTCAGTAATTGGAAGACATCACCATTCAAGTAAATTGAAGCGTCTGATACAGCGTTTCCTGGGCCCACTTGCTTACCATTGGTCCTCTGATTGACCTTTCGGATGCGACTGAGAGGTGATGGGAGTAAGATTGTACATTCAATCAAATTTCAATGAACAACGCAACCCATGTGGCTACACAATCAGAACCTGGAATCCGTAGCCAAAAGGTTTATTACAAATTAATTACCAAGTTAAATACGCCATTGTTAAAACCATGCTGTAAAGGTACAGAATAACAATGAGTAGTCCTATCCTTCTAAAGAAATTAAGGCGGACTAGTATTTAACAAACAAGCAGATCAGTGGCTGCAATGCAAAAGAGCAGCATCAATATTTGGTGCTCAGAAAATAGTCTAAGAGCCTGATTTAGATCTTGGTGAGATGACTGTCATCTGGGCCCCTATTACTACAGCAAACTGATAGTGGTCCATCTGCCCTATTTAGATGTATGCTGGCTGACTCTCTGTTCATGTCAACAGAGGATTTCCTGCCAGGTACGCAGCTCCCCGAAGCCGATGCGGCTGATTCCTCTGCTAGTGAATAGTACTCAGTCGCCATCAGGTTGGTGGTTTCTGCCGAACCTTTTTAGATTTCACAGTTGTGCTGGTGGTGTTCTACTGGTGGGTTGCCAACGGAGTGATTCCGTCGCAGGATGTGCTCAACATTGGGCTAATTTCTGTGGCTGTAGGCTGGATGCTAGCATCACACATCTGATGTGTTTTGGCCAATTGTTTGCACCTGTATACCACACTGTAAAACACACTCCATTTCAAACCATGAACCTTTGCCACTGGACTTTTTTATGTAGTCATGGACTGCCATTGGTTTTGATTTATTGTGAGAAATGTATCTGATTGTTTGATTAAACCTCTAATTGTCTTTTCACCTACTTTGTCCGGGCATTAATTCTCCTCTGTAATTGTTTGATTCCTAGAAATGTTTCTGTCTAAACTGTGAGGTACATACTTTTATATCATTATGGCAGGAGATACAACATATTTATTTATATCTTCTTTGTTAAGTGCATACACTGGTTACAATAGTATGTGATGGTCATTTGAATTTAGGTGCAGGCATAGATCATGATAATGGACACTTGCACCAACAAATACATTTTTAAATATATTTTTTGTTACTACAGGTGTGTTTGTTTCAGATTGATTACTGATAAGAATGAACACATATGCATTACATCTTATAAAATAATGTGACAATTGAAATTGGATACAATACAGGACTTGCAATAGACAAGAGGAGATGTTACATGGATGAATGTGTTGAATGATTCAAATTTGGGACTAACATTGGTTTGACAGGTAATAATTAAGCTAAAGGTTACACCTAGTCTAGTGTAATTTCTACATAGGTGCCGATTCCGATCCTGTAAAACCCAGGTACAAATGGTCGTACGGAGCATTTTATCCGTACGACTCATACCCGGGAATTCCACCGTACAAACCAGCAAGTACGAGTCGTACAGAAATACCATTTCCGTACGAATCGTAAAAAACACCGTACGGCTAAAAAATACATACAATTCCGATCCTGGACAGCGCGTACGCGACGTCCGCACGGAGTCAGGCAGCGTTTTACAGACCAGCAAGTACGATTCATACCCACAGCACTCCGCACGGCTATATTTTTACGGGAGCCAAAAAGTGCCGGAAAAGCTAAGTACGCCGAGATGCACGAGGAAAAGGGGGCCCGCTACGTGACGTACACGCCATCACCCACATCGTACGTGTCATCATGTACGGTGCGTACCCCAACATTGCATATGTACGGATCGTACCCCCCACCCCCCGTATGTACAGACCGTACCCCCCACCCCCCGTATGTACGCACCGTACCCCAGGCGTACCCCAATCCTCGCGTATGTACGGTCCGTACATACGCGAGGATTGGGGTACACCTGGGGTATGGTGCGTACATACGCGGGTGGGGGGTACGCCTGGGGTACGGTCCGTACATACGGGGGGTGGGGGGTATGGTCCGTACATACAGGGGTGTGGGGGGTACGGTGCAGACATACGCGGGAAGGGTGGGAGGCTGGGGGGGCCGTACGACTCGTACCCCGGGCACAAGTGTACTCGGGGTAGGGCTCGTACAAAGTTCGCTCCGTACAGAGCCTTTTCCATGTGCTTGTGTTTTCGGACGGGCGGTACGGATCGTACTTGCGCGCTCGGACTTGAGTTTTACGATTTGTATGTAAAACTGTCCGGGGACGTCTCGTAGACTTTTCCCGAGGTGATTCGTATGTATTTTTCACGTACGAATCGTACTTCGCCGTTTGTACGGGACTTGTACGATTCGTATGTTTAAAAATACGGATACGAGTCGTACGGGGAAAAAAAATCCAGGATCGTAATTGACCCCATAATGTTACATTGCACTGATACTAATGATGTGTAATGTTTTTGGTTTGACATTTTTCAAAATATATTTAAACACACCTGTGTGACTTTTTGATTTTTTGATTGATATCCTTTTTTGTGTATGTGTCCATTTTTTAAGGTAGCTTGTTCCAAATTTAGAAATACAATGTAATCATACAGGTGTGTTTCTTTAAATATCTTAAACGTCAGCATTACACACACATATGCATTGCACATTGGTATGCTATTACTTGTAAGAGAGCTTTAAAAATGCATGAGTCCAGTGCCTATGTTAACAGGCAAGTCAAAAAGTAACAGGTAAAAGTGGAGCTTACCGTCGATTCAGGCCACAAGGGTGTGGATTTTGTTCATCATTAAGCATCATCGGCAGGACCTGGAAGATTGGGTCCATGGTGGAAAAGGAAGTGTGAAAGTAAGAAAAGTTGAGTTTCTGCCTTCTATCCCTTCCAATCCACAAAGTAAGCTGTTGAGGTTTTACTGCCACAGTTACATCAGCGGGAAGGCACATCGTGATTGGCCCGGTGGACAACCTGGCAGTACGCCCACTGATAGCCTTCTTTTGTCTATTGCGCAGTCAATATGGGTGAACATACCTGGTGCAGTTGGCGGCACACTGATGGTCTTTAGTCTGTCGAATGGCTAGCATCTAAATAGAGTGGGTGAACTACGCAGATCCAAATCAGGCCCTAAGACTCTCTCACCTGTACATTTGTATTTAAATCTCCAAAGTCCAGAGGATGGTTAGGTAATAAAGAAACTCACAAATCAGGGACATTCCATGTAGGAAATCAGGACAGGACAAAAGGAAATCAAGTAGGAAAGTGTTAGTATCTCATAAACTCAGTCAAAAGCCTACTATGGGTCAGGAGTAAGTGTTAATCTAAGCCACACTTAAGCAAGAATCAAAAGTAAGCTTTTAAGTCTAAACCTCATGAAGGTGATAGGGTATCAAGGAAAGGTTCAAGGAATCCGCAAGAGAGATCTGGATGTGGTCTGCAGAAGGGTTCAGCAAGAGGGATTCTGCATGAAATCAGGAAAAGAGTTGTCTGAGTCTCTGGCCAGTTGAACACAAAGTCCACTAGGTAACACCCCCTTGATCACACCATCATGGGTCCATTGTCCTTGTCAGTTCTCAAGTTATAGATTGCAACATCAACAGCTTATCCCACACCGGACATGGGAACAACATCTCACTCTCACACATGTGGAATGCAACATTTCCTCAATAGTTCTTTCAGTTAACGCTTTGATTCCCCATGATTCCCCATGTTCCTTCCTCAGGGTCTTCTTCTCAGGCTCTTTCCTCTATCTCTAGTACAGTAATGTATCTATTCCAAACTACCAAGAAATGTTGTTTTAGCAGAAAATTGAAACAGTAGTTTATGAAATGCAGCATGGTGAAATACAGGCCTCCATTATTAGGTCAAGTTAAACATTAATTCAATGGTGCACATTTAATATGCTCGTGCACATTTAAACACAAATGAATGTAAGGTTCTAGTACATGTTATTATAGTCATACTAAATATGGTATACAATAAATTCTTAAAGTAAATCATGGGTAAGTATGACTAAGAAGTACATTTAAATTCATACATGTTTAACATCAGTGCACACATTTCATAAACTTTGTCATTTCAAGAGCACATTCCACATAAATGAGGATGGTTTTATTCTAATTTTTGAGTCATTATGTGTTAATCATTTGTTCTAGCAGACATTTATGAAAGTCGAATTTCTCCATCATAGAAAATACATTATCTACTAAGAAAAGATGGTTCTTAAATTAAATAAGACGTCATTGAAGCAACTTAATTAGCATGGTTAAACATACACTTGTGAGTATATTCTCTTATTCTACAATAAATGCACTCTTTAATAGTAATGTTGAATGCAACAATTTCATTAATCATTTAATCATGTAAGAAACATGAGCTAAGTGTACATTCATGTCACATATCTATTAACATTTATGACGAAATTGCAACATGTACAGAGGGGACAACTTTGCGCTGCACTATGTTATTGAACAGGCAACAATGAATAGTGTTCTGAACAAATTCTTGCCATATATATTTATATTAGAGCAGTGAAAATACATGTGGTCCAATGACATGTTATGCGGAATAACTATATTAATAAAAACACATTTACGTATATATTTAGGAGTGGCAATAGTGCCTCTGTAGTTATTGTCAGATCAGAGTATCCTTGAAAATACATTTTTTTATTTTCCTAATTACTTTGGCACCGTTCAGTGAATCTGCACCACATATTGTGGAAAAAAAAACATCCACTTTATGTTCTTCATGAGAAGTTTTGTGATCTTTCAAGCAGGGACCTAACAAATTGGGTGCTCTCATAAACATGCATTTCCCATTTCAACTCCCATAGTATTCTTTGCTCTGATGTCAAATTTGATATGTAAACTGAACTTTACTCATGGAGGTGCATTTACTTGGTTTGGTATACATCTGTTGAGTATTTTTCAAGCAATTAGCATTTAAATGTGTTCCAGTCTGGGCTTTAATAGGGTAAATTTTAGGGATATCTGTAGTGTCAATTCGCAGATCATCCACACATATGCAAATACAGGAGGATTAGTGAATCCAATAAAGAAATTAAAGGCACGTCATTGGATGAGAGAATCTCCAGTTATGCATTGTGTATTTGCAAATCTAGCTGTGGTTTCTAAAATCCTCTCCTCTCTGATTGGCTGGTCATCACATACAAAGTTCTGCTGCAGCCACCATTACTCAACACGATGCACCATGCACTGAGTTGGGAAAAAGAAAAAGAACTTAAGGGGGCAGTGAGAATATACCCTGACACTAGGACCATGTGGGGGAGGAGTTCCCTAAAGAACCCCACTAGCAATAAAATAAATATTTAAAAAATATTTTAGTCACAGGATTAAAAAGTCTTGTCTGGTTTCATGAATACTGGACGCTCCCTGGGGCCACGTGAATAAGGAAATAAATGTACATAATTTGCAAAACTAGCGTAGGATTTTATGAATCTTATAAAAGAGGAAAAGGTATTCAGTGCACTACTGCCGCACTTGCCAATGGCCACATGTGGAAGCAGACCTTACAGACAACCCCTGCTATACACACCCAAAGGTCTTACGTAGCAGGTGGTGGTGGCATGCTGCAACAATGATGCAGGGCCTAGCCACCGGCAACTAATTTCCAACTACTCATGGTCAAGGACCTGGGGGCACATTTACTACACTTTCATGCAATGCACGTTAGCAACCACAATTGCTGCCCTCTGTTGTGTAAAATTAGAGAGCAGAAATGCTCCATATTTACAAAGATATGGAGCATTTCTGCTCTCTCCTTTTGCTGGTGCACTCTGTGCCGCCTAGCACCAATGCAAGCACCCTTGCACTATACTGCAAGGGTGTCGGTGTTCCAGGCTGGATTGTTTTTGTGCAGGAAGAGGCACCTTCCTGCACAAAACAATCCTTAGGCCACTATTTGTACGAATACCTAACAAAACCCAAAAGCAAAATGTAATTAAACAACAACAGACAATTAAATCAATCACTTATACTACATGCATTGTCATCTCTGTCAAAGTGGAAAGGATAATGCTACATGTAATCTGTAAGATGATTTTTAACAACATCTGTATTGCTTCAGTTGGGGATCTCTATAAATCTACGGGAGCTGTTTTGGGTAGGCAAGCAATGGACGATCAGGGTGTTTTCCCTCTTGATTTGAACTTTACCTTGGAGGAGGTGATAAGGGCCATTAGGCAGAGCGCGGCAGGAAAGGCACCTGGCCCGGACGGGGTACCAGTGGATGTCTACAGATCAAATATCGACCTCTGGGCACCATTGTTAACGAGGGTATTAAACAGTTGTTCCGCTTTTAAACTTATTCCTACGTGGACAGATGCGATAGTGGTACCGATCTTTAAAAAGGGGAACAGGAACGAACCTAGCTGCTATCGGCCCATATCCCTCCTGGATGCTCTGTTGAAAATTGCCGGGAGAATAATTCTTAATAGACTTCAAACCTGGGCGAGTGAGGCGGGATTTTTAACAAACCTACAATATGGTTTTCGTCCAGGCATGGGAACTATGGAGCAGGGATTGAACCTAGCCCTGATTATAGATAAATACACCAAGGCAAAAAGGGGGAAACTTTTTCTTACCTTTGTAGATTTGAGTTCAGCTTTCGACGGAGTTGACCATGGCATGCTGTGGAACACCTTAGAAGATCTTAAGGTGGACCGGGTTTTAATTCTGTTTTTTAAAGGAAATGTACAGAAATGCAGGGGCGAGGGTGCGTTATGGGAATACGGGGGAATGCTCGACAAAATTCCCAATTGAAAAGGGTGTCAGACAGGGGTGTATATTGGCTCCTTTTCTTTTCACACTTTATATTAATAGTTTGGGCCATCACCTCATTAGAGATCAAAATGACTATCCGACCATTAGGGGCACCCCCGTCCCTGTTTTACTCTACGCTGATGATGCGGTGATTATGTCAAGGACCCAACTAGGCCTTCAAAGAACAGTTAATAGTTTTGTCATTTACATGAAAGAGAGGGGCCTAAGAGTAAATATAACAAAGACATTTACCATGGGTTGTGGTAAAAGCAGAGGTACAACATGTAATATTTTTGTTGATAATAAAAAGGTAGAAAATACCGGTACCTTTTGTTATTTAGGCATCGCTTTTGACAAAAAGGGAACATGGAAATCAGCTATTAAGGCCAGAAAACTGAATTTTAGCAGAGCAGTGAGGGCAGTTATAAATGTTGCTAAAAAAATAGGAGGAAGACCTGTACAAGAACTCTTGGAAGTCTATAAGACCAAATGTGTTTCTACCGGGCTGTATGGGGCCGGTTTATGGGGCATCGAAGAATCAGATATTATACAAACTTGTGAAAATAGTTTTATCTGCTATCTTTTGGGAGTCCCTATTTCTTCTGCCACCTATAGTTGCCATCAGGAATTGGGACTCTCTTATATATCGGATACCATTAAGATAGCTCCGTTATTACTGTGGCATAAGGTGTGGGTCACAGATGAGACAGGCTTCAATAGAGAGGTAATCTTGGACTGCCTTAAACTGGAGAGAGCTAAAGATATGGTGTGGTTTAATTATATAAAAACGATAACTAACGCCATTGGCCACCCTGCTTATTTTACGGACCCAAGGAGCTTGAAGGATATTATTAGTAAAAATTTGAAAGCATGCTGCTTGAAATTCCTCGAAGATCAAAGATGGTCTAAAGAGAGAGTAAAACACACTGTAATGGCACATCATCTCATCCTGAGTGGCTTGGGTCTTCAACAATATTTGTTGTCAGTACAGGATAGTTTTAGCCGTATGCTTTTGGCTCGTTTTCGACTTAGCTCCTTTTTTAGAATGGTTTTATTTCCGGTGGTAAATGTCTGGTCATCTGATATATCTGCATGCCCCTGTGATGATGTTTCATTACAATCAACAATGCACTGCACTTTATTTTGTAAATATTTTTCCATGCCCAGGCAGATGTACCTCAGACCGATTCTTAAAAGCTGGAATATTAGATACTGCAGGGTAGCATTTTTAAGATTACAGATGTTGGAAACACCGGCAACTATTTTGGCTGTCACAATTTATTAAAATATTAAAATATAGGCGATCAAATGTAACTTTTGTAATTTTATTACTTTTTTAAACCTTTTATAAACTTTTTAGATTGTATTTTAAAGGTTTTTTTCCCATGTGTATATTCACGATTGCTGCTAGACACTCTTATGAACTCCTCTATCATGAAATTGGATAAAGTAAATTTTGGTGTAATCTTGATATGATGTGACACGTTGCACTTTAGGTATTATTACGCACCTTTATGCACCAGCACTTTATATCTTAAGATTGGATGTTACGTTCCCTGATTAGCCTATAATGCTCTATTGCATCTAGCCCTCTAAGCATGTTTAATGACTGTCCCATGGTTTTTTAAACATCCTATAAATGTATTTTAAAATTATTTTCTCTGTATTTGTATGAACTAGTAATGATAATGTAAACGTAGGAATGTTCTTTTATGCTTTTATGGTGAGATTTGTTGCACCGAATAAAGCTGATTTTGATTTGATTTGATTTGTATTGCTTCAGTTAAATCAAGGGCGCTTGAGTCTTGCCACACAGCGTGTTCAGAAGTATTGACTTTGCTTCCGTTGCTGCCCTTAATCACTTTCCACTAGCTTGATTTGTGCTGTATGAAAGACAGCTTTTAGACAAGACTCTATCTGCAATACCAGACCAACCTTGCAGCCTTGACATCTAGTGTTCCAGATGACCATTTCTCCTGGCCCCACTAAAAGGAACCATAGTAATACTTACCAGTTTTTTTCCTGATATTTATGTTTTTGCTGCAGGTATTAGTGGAAATTAAATAATAAACCTTTCATACATTATAACACATTTGAAGACCTTCGGTTCTTTATTCTCTTAACTTTTTATATTTGTGTTGTGTGCATCCTCCAGTTTGATTCATGCAACTAACACACGACACGGTGGCTGTGTGAAACATTTAGCACAGCCATCAGCAGTGATCAGAAGGTGACATTTGAATTCTGGCTAGGTCTTATATCCGTCTGAGGTCAATTGAGGACTATACATTGCTTACAATTAGTGTCTGTTATTTACAGCTCTTAAAAACCAGTAGAAATGCGTTGTGATGGGCTGCATATAAACAAGTCATTATTTGCTATATGCAGGGAGTCAAGGAAGCATGCCCCGTTAGGGATTTGCTGGCAAGAGTACTATGAGAGTTCATCTAAAGCATGTATTAAGGTCTTCAATATCTATCTGATCCCTGTCCTGCTAGTAGGTTTCCTGCTCACAGAGGCACACAAAGTACTTTGTCAACAAGGGAAAGACAATGCTTAATTTGAGCAGGTAGTTGCACTGGCACTCATTTTTAGTGACCAGAACTCATTTTCCCTCATCAGACTTTGATCCAGAGCAAGAGAAAAAAAACTCACAAAGCATAAAGGAGGATGAGAAAGCTGGGAAAACGTGGCAAATGGAAAATGGAGCAACTAGCAAGAGCAAGATAAAGTGCCGGAGAGTGTCTGGAAATGGATTAAAGGGTCATGAAGAGAAATCAATAGTACACATTGTTGGTATTCCACACACCAACATTTAATAGTGCTGACCATGGACTTCTGAGCAAATCTTTGCACTCAAGCATTTCTTCTTTTACAAATTAAGCACTAAGTAAAGTACATGGACAGTTGGACTGGATCCTTTACAAATAGCAGACACTCTAGATGCATCCCAGTATACAAAGATACTTCATGCTGCTTTTAATACTTCTCAAGACCTTTATTTACTTATCTTCTTTCTTGCCCTTTCCTTGAGTAAATACTAATACCTGCTCGCTTTGTTTCCTGTTCCCGTTGGAGCCCCAGATTACACTATAACCATGCTTTAAAAGGTGCACATTTCTGTTTATTCAGGCTTCCGAAGTCAAACTGCATGCTGAAAGGCTATTTCATCAACTCCCACTGGGCCGCTAGCAATCTAGGGCTGCAATGAAGCAGGACCTGCGTATGACCTGAAAGGCCTAATGAGTTTCTTTGATATCTCTAGGGCAGAGTTCCTCAAACTTTTGATGCCAAGCCTCTCCTGTTTAAATGTTTTAGGTGGCAGGCCCCAGTCTTGACAAAATATTATTGATGTAGGTACTCTGCATCTCCGACAATCATTCACACAATGTATTCAGAAAATATTTTTCACATTGGGGAAGTAATATCAAGTACAGTAACAGTGTTTAGCAGTGTATAGCAAACTGAAGGTTTTTTAATGGCTGTGGTTAGGTATCAGAGGCTTAGGACATAGTTGAGATGAAAAGTCGGCAGGAATAAAATGCCCAAATATCAACAGTGGTCCTTTATATTCCAAAAATAAATAATAATTTGACATCGCATGTTTGGATTGTAACACCTTTCTGAACTAATGTGACCGGTGTGAGAGAAGGTAAGCCTGTTGATGAATTGTTGCTACTGACATCCTCAGATTGTACTCCACTTACAGTCTTGAATGTACTTCATCTTTAAAACCGCCAATGTGGGGAACCCAATTTCACATGAAAATGATGAGCTAAAAGGCAGAAGCATTCTTACAGTAATTGTTGACAAATCTGAATGTTTGTCAGACATTCTCAGCTAACACTCTACCAACTACAGTTTGCTGCATTGCATCTACAGTGTGCAGTCATTCTGGAGCTCAATTAGGTCTTCCTGAAGGTGAACTCGGAAACCTGCATCTGTTGAAAAGTTGGAAGACTCAGTCATTGACGTGATCATTTTCCTCCGGAAACTACTAATGTAAAACGTCCCTCAGAAAATGTGTGATGTTTTATAACCTCAGCAATACTTTGAATACCATATTCTATTTCCCCAAGAGTATATGCTAAACATGGGAATGCCTCAAGCAGGCCACCTTGAATTAGTCTTCTCCACAACTCCAATTTCTTCTTGAAGGCAGGTTATTTATGCACGGTAAAAAATGTACCTTCAGCTCTTTGCAAGGACAGATTCTAGGAATTTAATTTATCAAAGATGTCAGGTAGAAGCACAAGTTGACACAGATTGCACAGCTGGTCTTCTTGGAAGGGGTCCAAATCCAGATGGAATGGTTGTACTTCATTTCTCAGTTACAAAATGTGATTCAGCGCCTTCCGTCAGGATAACTACCAGACTTCTGCATGAAAAGGCAAACCATTATTCAGCTTTTATTTCTGCACATAGAATTTCAGAATGATAGACTCTAGTTGGGTGAGCTGTCTCAGCAAAATTCAGTATATCCCCATGTTCTCTATTCATGTTTCGGAGAGCAAGGACGTTCCAGTGTATCATGTACTATGTGGAACCACTTTCACCACTTTGGATTTTAAGCCTGGCCTAGCACCCTACATTGAATGAGCACCATCTGTGCAGATTCCAAGAGTCCTCCAATTTTACGCCATGTAAGCGCAGGAAGCCATTGAGAATACCAAACAAGGCTGATGCTGTTGACTGCCCCTTGATTGGATTCCAAAATGAAAAACCTTCCAATATTACTGTTTCATGTCAGTATTGGACATACTCAATTAAATTGGCTTTGTTCAATAATTCATTTGCTTCATCCAATTGCAAAGCAAACAAACCAGCTTTCAAGTATGCTATGAGTTGTCAATAGATATCTTCTGACATGTCAGAGGTGCGGCGGCAACCTGTGAAGTCATAGAGGGGGAAACATTTTAAGCTTCTGTGCCGCTTTTTCACCAAGAATTCTCCTGGACACATTGAGAATTGCTGAGAGAATCACTCTTTTCCACCTGTAAAAGACTTTTTGTTTTAGCAATGTGGTATACACCTCAGTATAAAGGACCCGAAAGAATGATATGAACCTAGGACCAAACCGTAGCTTTAATAGCACTACCTCCAGGAATGTCCAGTCTAGAAAATTCAGTCCAGTCTAGAAAATCAAATGCAATTTTAGATATCTATAAGCATCAGGGCAGTGGCTCCCTTCAGCTGGTGTAGACATGCAGAGGCCATCTGCACTCTTCATATGCAGTGTCTTGCTAGGACTCTTGCTTAGAGTTTGTCTCAGCATTCATCAGAGCAATAGGATGGTAGGCAGCACATCTGTCCGGCAGACAGTCCATTATGTAACTCCACCATGTTGGCCATGTCTTGCTCGGGTGGGAAACATCCCTTGTCAATCACTTTGGAGTACATGTCTAGGAGGATGGGCTTTAAGAGGGACTAAAAATCAATTATATTATTCAATGGGATAACCACCCAGACTGGGCGTTTTAACTGAATTCATATCCTTTAGGGGAGTCGCTATCGTTGCCTGTGTCAGGGGCTTTTCAAGTTCTACTTAGTCAGTGAATTTTAGTCTAGGTAAAGGAAGGTCCATGACAAGCAGAGTAGCTAGCTCTCTGTAGATTGCTCTTTTACTGCATAACTGGGAACTATAATAGTCTGCCTTGGCAGATGCAATTTGCCTTGCAGTTGAGATACACAATCCTGACCCATCAGTGAGGAGGGTGACCATAAGAGTTCCGTATTTCTGGACACTAACCAATACAGCAGCTTTCCTGACTTATCCCCAAATCGTAACCGAGACCATCCAGCATAGATGTGCCTTCTCCAGGCAGAGTTGTCTAAGAAAGGCCCTATCGACTCCAGCTGACAGTGGAACTTCTCGGTCAGGTGTACCTGGTTCTTTCTTTCTAATGCCAGGATATTAATCTCTGATGTGGCTATATATTGGTGTCTCCCTCTACATCTCCCTCTCTAGCTAACAGTTAAGGCTTGGTGATTCCCTGCATAGCGGTCTTCCCAGCTGCCACAACGCACTGGGCACCTGTTTGTCCGAGAGGAACCTGGTATTTAGACGCCATATTGGCCGGCAGCCCCCACCATGGATTCCAAAGCAGAAGAGAACTTGGGCATGATCCGATATACCTGAGGACAAGATGCAAGCAGCTGTTGTATGGAGAAGGTCAGTGGCTGGTAATAAGAGCAAATCAATGTGTGACAGTGTCTTGTGGGCTCCAGACATATGGGTGTATGCCCGGGCCTACAGGTTTCATATTTTCCAGGCATTTTACAGTCTCTGTCCATTCATCCAATCCGGCAAGCAGCTTCCTCCTTGTCTGATGCCACAGTGGCCGGTAAGTTTAATATCATTAAAATACCCTCCTGGAATGGTGATCCCTTGAGGGAGCTCCAGTATGAGTCCTTTAGGAACTTCAAGCTGTGGTGAGAAATGTATATACTCAGCATGTTATAATGGCTGCCCTCTAAGGAACCCTCCCAAGTGGGTCTAGATGGATTTTGAAAACAGCAAAGTGGAATGCTTTATGTAGCAAACCTAGGATGCCTAAACCAATGGCAGCCAGATAAACAAAACCATTCCTTACCTCCCTACTCCTCCCCTCTCAGTACTTCCTCCCCCAAAGCCTCTGTTGCCCTCCCTTCAAGCTATAACTACTAACTAGGTGTATATCTCACTGAAAAAGTGACAGCCCAGTGAGAATTTTCTGAAAAGGATACAATGCTGCTGGCATAAAAGAATGAAAAAGGCAAACGTGGCAGTCATTCTTTAAGCTCTGAGATATGCCCTTGAGCTTTCATTACCCTGCTGTCCACATTAAGTAGATTCTGATGAAGGAGAAATACCTCGACTCCTACCTGTCCTATTTTGGTTTCTATTTCCAATCTGGAAGCTTCAATAGACCAGAGAATAGTGCCAATGTCTGAGACCTACCCAAGATGGTTGGGTTGTCCCCCTCCTCCAAAAGCACCCTGGGAGCTGGATGCCAGAGCAATGAATTTCTACAGTTTGGTTTGCAACTGGGAGGAAGTAGGCCTGTCATGCCCCATGCCTCAGCCGATTACACATTCCTCCGAACAGGCCAGGAGTAGGTCGAGGTAGAGACAGCAGCATCCAGCAGTGAGGCTGCTCTGAGGCGGCCGTTCCAGGAAGGAGGTCAGATTAGAAGAAGGTCAAGGTCACAGTCAGAGGCCCATGTACACCCAGGAGACATTTCTATCCCAAGGCAGGCTTCGACCTGCTTGCTCTATAAGTCATCCAGTCAATAGTGGATAGCGCAAGCAGTCCTTCTGTATAAGGCCATGTGTCACTGCCACTTTCCCTATCTGACTGACAAGGGACCCCTGGATCAATAGCAGAGCCCAGTGGCTCAATCACACCCCACACCATGTGGCGGCCCTTCAGCTCCATGACAGGTCAGCTCACCGGCTGCCAAGAGATTGTCTTCCATATTCACCGTGAAGGCCAGCCATAACCTTCAATCCTCAAAATGGCCACCTAACTCCCAGACCCAGATGGCTACCTCGCTGCACAGTACGTTGCCTGTCCCTGTCCTCAAGGGTTCAAAGTCTGCTCTAAAAGTACTGTGTCTTGAAGGCTCCTCCCACTCCTGAAGGGAGAAGGCAGTGCTCTACTCCACTCATCCTCTGTCCAGGACCCACTCCAGTACAAAGAGGTAGATGCGAATAGGGCACTTCAAGCCAGCCTGGCACCATCTAATTTTATCGAATCCTCTACTACGTGCAGGAGTTGGAGTGAGGGAGCTGGAAACTGGAATTGGAGGGCAGGAAGGGGTCCCCCTGCTCATGCCCCTTGCACTCGCCCAGATAATCTCACCTCTCGCAGAGTCAGACCTTCCATTAGTTGAACACCTCCCAGCCTCAGGGAGACACATGGAGCATGCCCCCGACTTTCGGGCTTCCCTCACACCTGCACCCATCAGCTGCTGGGCTGCCAAGAGAGCCCTAGTGGGGAAGCAGAGCAGCAGCTGCAATTATCTGTTGTCTATGCTTCTCAGCCGACGGCTGACACTGTTTTTCAGACTGACCATCTGCTGGCTGCTGCCTTGTTGTCCCAGGGCCATGGCTAGGCCCCAGTCCAGCAGCGGCCCGTCAACAGTCTCAGTCATGTGAAATTGGGACCAGTCCCTGCCAGCAGTCTCCTGAGACAGAAGAGATGCCTGGATGGGGAAAATTGTCATGCGAGCTCCCAGGATTGCAAGCAGCCTCTACGAGGCACACAGGTACTTAGCATTTAAAAAACCTTAGAAATTCACTGAAAAAAAACACAGGTTTCAGGGAGGTTATAGTTAGTTGGACATTTCACTCGTACAAAACCAGAGAAATTTGGCCGTCATAGTTAGTTGAGCTAACTATAACTCATGCCCCCGCATTTGTGAATTTCTAAGGTTTTTTAAATGCTAATTTCTAACTATAACGTGCCTGAAACCTATGTTTTTTTCAGTGAATATATATATATTTATTATACTATACATGTGAAAATGTCTTGGTCCGCCTGTTTGCCTCGGTGGCACAGAAAAAATGGGTGGAACTGACGTCAGCATGCCGACGAGGTCCTCTTATGGCTCCGATGATGTCATACTGTGTCGCGAGCGGAGCCGTGCAATTATGACGTCCTCATCGACGTGGAGAGTTAGGAAAGAATTTCCGTGGAATGCTGGTGCAGGGGATATTCACCTAAGTGTTCAGGCTAGTCCTTTGGGAGCAACTGTTTATGTTGCCACTCCAGAAACCGAAACCAGTGATCCGAGGGCAGAGGCCCTGCAGATGGCACACGAGGTGGGGTGCCCAGTCGTGTGCACCGGTGGGGCAGCGAAGTGACAAGCACCACAACCCACAAAAAAGGTAACAAGGGCACTGAATAACACGGGATCTTCTCTTTGTATCTGGCAGGAACAACAAAGTTAAAATGCCCTAGTACCAAAATGTAGAATTAGTGCTACAACGGTCTTCAAGAGGACCTGCGATGCCGCTTCTGCCTCCATTACCCTGGAGGAGGCACATGGGTCATGCGGTACGGTCATACTGCGGTGGGACGCACACTCGTTTACCTCTCATAGCACTGCTCCACACTTCAGGGAGGACACTTTCCATTAGGTATGTTTTCTGATGACTGTCGCGCCGTCCCCGTCCAACAACAGAACTCCTTTAGATTTAACCCCTTTGCTGCGGCGCGAATTCCGCCGCAGCTCATGACGGAGTGGTTCCGTCATGAACATGCAAGGGGCTAAACAGACTCTTCCCCTTTCTCACCGGAAGTGAATCCAGGCCACGCAGACGCTTTCACAATACAACAGCTGGGAATGCACTTTTCGGTAAAAAATCACATTCCTTCCTCCTAATTATTCAAATAAACGTCTAACTGAAGAGCAGGGGCCAGCTTCGATCGATAAACAGCCGTTACAACGACTTTTTTACTTCACGATACTATTACAACGCATGCATTACCACACATGCGTTGTACATCACAAAGTCATTACTACACATTTTTTTAGAACGCATGGTCATTTACCACGCATGCCTTTACAACAAATTTTGTTGTAAAGGTATGTATGGTAAATTACCATACGTTCTAAAAAACATGTAGATGATCCACGTTGTTGTAAGAAAACAGAGGCTGTTTGGTTTTCTCACAACGATGTGCACCGCCCCTCAGAGACGACCTGAAGCAGGAACCACGAGGAGAGAGGAACCGCGAGGAGTGAGAGGTAAGCGTGATTGGGCATGGGGTGGTTTCTTTTCTCTCTAGGGTTTAGGGTAGTGCAGTGCTGTTTGGGTAGTGTAGGGGGTCGTGCTGGGGGTAGTGTTTTAGGATTTAGGGTAGTGCAGTAGTGTAGGGGGTCGTGCTAGGGGTAGTGTTTTAGGGTTTAGGGTAGTGCAGTGGTGTTTGTGTAGTGCAGGGGGTCGTGCTGGGGGTAGTGTTTTATGGTTTAGGGTAGTGCAGTGGTGTTGGGTAGTGTAGGGGGTCATGCTGGGGGTAGATTTAGGGTTTAGGGTAGTGCAGTGGTGTTTGGGTAGTGTAGGGAGTCATGCTAGGAGTAGTGTTTTAGGGTTTAGGGTAGTGCAGTGGTGTTTGTGTAGTGTAGGGGGTAGTGCTGGGGTAGTGTTTTAGGGTTTAGGGTAGTGCAGTGGTGTTTGTGTACTGTAGGGGGTCATGCTGGGTTCTGGTCTTTTAGGGTAGTGCAGTGGTGTTTGTGTAGTGTAGGGGGTCGTGTTTTAGGGTTTAGGATTGTGCAGCGGTGTTTGGGTAGCGAAGGGGGTCGTGCTGGGGGTATTGTTTTAGGGTTTAGGGCAGTGCAGTTGTGTTTAGGTAGTGAAAGGGGTCATGCTGGGGGTAGTGTTTTATGGTGTAGGGTAGTGCAGTGGTGTTGGGTAGTGTAGGGGGTTGTGCTGGGGGTAGATCTAGGGTTTAGGGTAGTGCAGTGGTGTTTGGGTAGTGTAGGGAGTCATGCTAGGGGTAGTGTTTTAGGTTTTAGGGTAGTGCAGTGGTGTTTGTGTAGTGTAGGGGGTTGTGCTGGGGGTAGTGTGTTAGGGTTTAGGGTAGTACAGTGGTGCTTGGGTAGTGTAGGGGGTAGTGTTTTAGGGTTTAGGGTAGTGCAGTAGTGTTTGTGTAGTGTAGGGGTAGTGCAGGGGGTAGTGTTTTAGGGTTCAGGGTAGTGCAGTGGTGTTTGTGTACTGTAGGGGGTCGTGCTGGGTTCTGGTGTTTTAGGGTTTAGGGTAGTGTAGTGGTGTCTGTGTAGTGTAGGGTGTCATGTTTTAGAGTTTAGGGTTGTGCATTGGTGTTTGGGTAGTGAAGGGGGTCTTGCTGGGGGTAGTGTTTTAGGGTTTAGGGTAGTGCAGTTGTGTTTAGGTAGTGCAGGGGGTCGTGCTGGGGGTAGTGTTTTAGGGTTTAGGGTAGTGCAGTAGTGTAGGGGGTCGTGCTGTGGGTAGTGTTTTAGGGTTTAGGGTAGTGCAGTGGTGTATGTGTAGTGTAGGGGTCATGCTGGAGTAGTGTTTTAGGGTTTAAGGTAGTGCAGTAGTGTAGGGGGTCATTCTGGGGGTAGTGTTTTAGGGTTTAGGGTAGTGCAGTGGTATTTGAGTAGTGTAGGGGGTCATGCAGGTGGTAGTGTTTTAGGGTTTAGGGTAGTGCAGTGGTGTTTGTGTAGTGCAGGGGGTCGTGCTGGGGGTAGTGTTTTATGGTTTAGGGTCGTGCAGTGATGTTGGGTAGTGCAGGGGTTCGTGCAGGGGGTAGAGTTAGGGTTTAGGGTAGTGCAGTGGTGTTTGGGTAGTGTAGGGAGTCATGCTAGGGGCAGTGTTTTATTTAGGGTTTGGGGTAGTGCAGTGGTGTTTGTGTAGTGTAGGGGGTAGTGCTGGGGGTAGTGTTTTAGGGTTTAGGGTAGTGCAGTGGTGTTTCTGTAGTGTAGGGGGTCATCTTTTAGGGTTTAGGGTTGTGCAGTGGTGTTTTGGTAGTAAAGGGGGTCGTGCTGGGGGTAGTGTTTTAGGGTTTAGGGCAGTGCAGTTGTGTTTAGGTAGTGAAAGGGTCGTGCTGGGGGTAGTGTTTTATGGTTTAGGGTAGTGCAGTGGTGTTGGGCAGTGTAGGGGGTTGTGCTGGGGGTAGGTCTAGGGTTTAGGGTAGTGCAGTGGTGTTTGGGGAGTGTAGGGAGTCATGCTAGGGGTAGTGTTTTAGGGTTTAGTGTAGTGCAGTGGTGTTTGTGTAGTGTAGGGGGTTGTGCTGGGCGTAGCGTTTTAGGGTTTAGGGTAGTACAGTGATGCTTGGGTAGTGTAGGGGGTAGTGTTTTAGGGTTTAGGGTAGTCCAGTGGTGTTTGTGTAGTGTAGGAGTAGTGCTGGGGGTAGTGTTTTAGGGTTTAGGGTAGTGCAGTGGTGTTTGTGTACTGTAGGGGGTAGTGCTGGGTTCTGGTGTTTTAGGGTTTAGGGTAGTGTAGTGATGTTTGTGTAGTGTAGGCTGTCGTGTTTTAGAGTTTAGGGTTGTGCAGTGGTGTTTGGGTAGTGAAGGGGGTCTTGCTGGGGGTAGTGTTTTAGGGTTTAGGGTAGTGCAGTTGTGTTTAGGTAGTGAAGGGGGTCGTGCTGGGGGTAGTGTTTTAGGGTTTAGGGTAGTGCAGTAGTGTAGGGGGTCGTGTTGTGGGTAGTGTTTTAGGGTTTAGGGTAGTGCAGTGGTGTATGTGTAGTGTAGGGGTCATGCTGGAGTAGTGTTTTAGGGTTTAAGGTAGTGCAGTAGTGTAGGGGGTCATGCTGGGGTAGTGGTTTAGGGTAGTGCAGTGGTATTTGAGTAGTGTAGGGGTCATGATGGTGGTAGTGTTTTAGGGTTTAGGGTAGTGCAGTGGTGTTTGTGTAGTGTAGGGGGTAGTGCTGGGGTAGTGTTTTAGGGTTTAGGGTAGTGCAGTGGTGTTTGTGTAGTGTAGGGGTAGAGTTTTAGGGTTTAGGGTAGTTCAGTGGTGTTTGTGTACTGTAGGGGGTCATGCTGGGTTCTGGTGTTTTAGGGTTTAGGGTAGTGCAGTGGTGTTTGTGTAGTGTAGGGGGTCGTGTTTTAGGGTTTAGGATTGTGCAGTGGTGTTTGGGTAGTGAAGGGGGTCGTGCTGGGGGTAGTGTTTTAGGGTTTAGGGCAGTGCAGTTGTGTTTAGGTAGTGAAAGAGGTCGTGCTGGGGTAGTGTTTTATGGTTTAGGGTAGTGCAGTGGTGTTGGGTAGTGTAGGGGGTTGTGCTGGGGGTAGATCTAGGGTTTAGGGTAGTGCAGTGGTGTTTGGGTAGTGTAGGGAGTCATGCTAGGGGTAGTGTTTTAGGTTTTAGGGTAGTGCAGTGGTGTTTGTATAGTGTAGGGGGTTGTGCTGGGGGTAGTGTGTTAGGGTTTAGGGTAGTACAGTGGTGCTTGGGTAGTGTAGGGGGTAGTGTTTTAGGGTTTAGGGTAGTGCAGTGGTGTTTGTGTAGTGTAGGGGTAGTGCAGGGAGTAGTGTTTTAGGGTTCAGGGTAGTGCAGTGGTGTTTGTGTACTGTAGGGGGTCGTGCTGGGTTCTGGTGTTTTAGGGTTTAGGGTAGTGTAGTGGTGTTTGTGTAGTGTAGGGTGTCGTGTTTTAGAGTTTAGGGTTGTGCATTGGTGTTTGGGTAGTGAAGGGGGTCTTGCTGGGGGTAGTGTTTTAGGGTTTAGGGTAGTGCAGTTGTGTTTAGGTAGTGCAGGGGGTCGTGCTGGGGGTAGTGTTTTAGGGTTTAGGGTAGTGCAGTAGTGTAGGGGGTCGTGCTGTGGGTAGTGTTTTAGGGTTTAGGGTAGTGCAGTGGTGTATGTGTAGTGTAGGGGTCATGCTGGAGTAGTGTTTTAGGGTTTAAGGTACTGCTGTAGTGTAGGGGGTCATTCTGGGGGTAGTGTTTTAGGGTTTAGGGTAGTGCAGTGGTATTTGAGTAGTGTAGGGGGTCATGCAGGTGGTAGTGTTTTAGGGTTTAGGGTAGTGCAGTGGTGTTTGTGTAGTGCAGGGGGTCGTGCTGGGGGTAGTGTTTTATGGTTTAGGGTAGTGCAGTGGTGTTGGGTAGTGCAGGGGTTCGTGCAGGGGGTAGAGTTAGGGTTTAGGGTAGTGCAGTGGTGTTTGGGTAGTGTAGGGAGTCATGCTAGGGGCAGTGTTTTATTTAGGGTTTGGGGTAGTGCAGTGGTGTTTGTGTAGTGTAGGGGGTAGTGCTGGTGGTAGTGTTTTAGGGTTTAGGGTAGTGCAGTGGTGTTTCTGTAGTGTAGGGGGTAGAGTTTTAGGGTTTAGGGTAGTTCAGTGGTGTTTGTGTACTGTAGGGGGTCATGCTGGGTTCTGGTGTTTTAGGGTTTAGGGTAGTGCAGTGGTGTTTGTGTAGTGTAGGGGGTCGTGTTTTAGGGTTTAGGATTGTGCAGTGGTGTTTGGGTAGTGAAGGGGGTCGTGCTGGGGGTAGTGTTTTAGGGTTTAGGGCAGTGCAGTTGTGTTTAGGTAGTGAAAGGGGTCGTGCTGGGGTAGTGTTTTATGGTTTAGGGTAGTGCAGTGGTGTTGGATAGTGTAGGGGGTTGTGCTGGGGGTAGATCTAGGGTTTAGGGTAGTGCAGTGGTGTTTGGGTAGTGTAGGGAGTCATGCTAGGGGTAGTGTTTTAGGTTTTAGGGTAGTGCAGTGGTGTTTGTGTAGTGTAGGGGGTTGTGCTGGGGGTAGTGTGTTAGGGTTTAGGGTAGTACAGTGGTGCTTGGGTAGTGTAGGGGGTAGTGTTTTAGGGTTTAGGGTAGTGCAGTGGTGTTTGTGTAGTGTAGGGGTAGTGCAGGGGGTAGTGTTTTAGGGTTCAGGGTAGTGCAGTGGTGTTTGTGTACTGTAGGGGGTCGTGCTGGGTTCTGGTGTTTTAGGGTTTAGGGTAGTGTAGTGGTGTTTGTGTAGTGTAGGGTGTCGTGTTTTAGAGTTTAGGGTTGTGCATTGGTGTTTGGGTAGTGAAGGGGGTCTTGCTGGGGGTAGTGTTTTAGGGTTTAGGGTAGTGCAGTTGTGTTTAGGTAGTGCAGGGGGTCGTGCTGGGGGTAGTGTTTTAGGGTTTAGGGTAGTGCAGTAGTTTAGGGGGTCGTGCTGTGGGTAGTGTTTTAGGGTTTAGGGTAGTGCAGTGGTGTATGTGTAGTGTAGGGGTCATGCTGGAGTAGTGTTTTAGGGTTTAAGGTACTGCTGTAGTGTAGGGGGTCATTCTGGGGGTAGTGTTTTAGGGTTTAGGGTAGTGCAGTGGTATTTGAGTAGTGTAGGGGGTCATGCAGGTGGTAGTGTTTTAGGGTTTAGGGTAGTGCAGTGGTGTTTGTGTAGTGCAGGGGGTCGTGCTGGGGGTAGTGTTTTATGGTTTAGGGTAGTGCAGTGGTGTTGGGTAGTGCAGGGGTTCGTGCAGGGGGTAGAGTTAGGGTTTAGGGTAGTGCAGTGGTGTTTGGGTAGTGTAGGGAGTAATGCTAGGGGCAGTGTTTTATTTAGGGTTTGGGGTAGTGCAGTGGTGTTTGTGTAGTGTAGGGGGTAGTGCTGGTGGTAGTGTTTTAGAGTTTAGGGTAGTGCAGTGGTGTTTCTGTAGTGTAGGGGGTCGTGTTTTAGGGTTTAGGGTTGTTCAGTGGTGTTTAGGTAGTGAAGGGGGCGTGCTGGAGGTAGTGTTTTAGGGTTTAGGGCAGTGCAGTTGTGTTTAGGTAGTGAAAGGGGTCGTGCTGGGGGTAGTGTTTTATGGTTTAGGGTAGTGCAGGGGTGTTGGGCAGTGTAGGGGGTTGTGCTGGGGGTAGGTCTAGGGTTTAGGGTAGTGCAGTGGTGTTTGGGTAGTGTAGGGAGTCATGCTAGGGGTAGTGTTTTAGGGTTTAGTGTAGTGCAGTGGTGTTTGTGTAGTGTAGGGGGTTGTGCTGGGGGTAGTGTTTTAGGGTTTAGGTTAGTACAGTGATGCTTGGGTAGTGTAGGGGGTAGTGTTTTAGGGTTTAGGGTAGTGCAGTGGTGGTTGTGTAGTGTAGGAGTAGTGCTGGGGGTAGTGTTTTAGGGTTTAGGGTAGTGCAGTGGTGTTTGTGTACTGTAGGGGGTCATGCTGGGTTCTGGTGTTTTAGGGTTTAGGGTAGTGTAGTGGTGTTTGTGTAGTGTAGGCTGTCGTGTTTTAGAGTTTAGGGTTGTGCAGTGGTGTTTGGGTAGTAAAGGGGGTCTTGCTGGGGGTAGTGTTTTAGGGTTTAGGGTAGTGCAGTGGTGTTTAGTTAGTGAAGGGGGTCGTGCTGGGGGTAGTGTTTTAGGGTTTAGGGTAGTGCAGTAGTGTAGGGGGTTGTGTTGTGGGTAGTGTTTTAGGGTTTAGGGTGGTGCAGTGGTGTATGTGTAGTGTAGAGGTCATGCTGGGGGTAGTGTTTTAGGGTTTAGGGTAGTGCAGTGGTATTTGAGTAGTGTAGGGGTCATGCTGGTTGTAGTGTTTTAGGGTTTAGGGTAGTGCAGTGGTGTTTGTGTAGTGCAGGGGGTCGTGCTGGGGGTAGTGTTTTATGGTTTAGGGTAGTGCAGTGGTGTTGGGTAGTGCAGGGGGCCGTGCAGGGGGTAGATTTAGAGTTTAGGGTAGTGCAGTGGTGTTTGGGTAGTGTAGGGAGTCATGCTAGGGGTAGTGTTTTAGGGTTTGGGGTAGTGCAGTGGTGTTTGCGTAATGTAGGGGGTAGTGCTGGGGGTAGTGTTTTACGGTTTAGGGTAGTGCAGTGGTGTTTGTGTAGTGTAGGGTGTCGTGTTTTAGAGTTTAGGGTTGTGTAGTGGTGTTTGGGTAGTGAAGGGGGTCTTGCTGGGGGTAGTGTTTTAGGGTTCAGGGTAGTGCAGTTGTTTTTAGGTAGTGCAGGGGGTTGTGCTGGGGATAGTGTTTTAGGGTTTAGGGTAGTGCAGTAGTGTAGGGGGTCGTGCTGTGGGTAGTGTTTTAGGGTTTAGGGTAGTGCAGTGGTGTATGTGTAGTGTAGGGGTCATGATGGAGTAGTGTTTTAGGGTTTAAGGTAGTGCAGTAGTGTAGGGGGTCATTCTGGGGTAGTGTTTTAGGGTTTAGGGTAGTGCAGTGGTATTTGAGTAGTGTATGGGGTCATGCTGGTGGTAGTGTTTTAGGGTTTAGGGTAGTGCAGTGGTGTTTGTGTAGTGCAGGGGGTCGTGCTGGGGGTAGTGTTTTATGGTTTAGGGAAGTGCAGTGGTGTTGGTAGTGCAGGGGTTCGTGCAGGGGGTAGAGTTAGGGTTTAGGGTAGTGCAGTGGTGTTTGGGTAGTGTAGGGAGTCATGCTAGGGGCAGTGTTTTATTTAGGGTTTAGGGTAGTGCAGTGGTGTTTCTGTAGTGTAGGGGGTCGTGTTTTAGGGTTTAGGGTTGTGCAGTGGTGTTTTGGTAGTGAAGGGGCTCATGCTGGGGGTAGTGTTTTAGGGTTTAGGGCAGTGCAGTTGTGTTTAGGTAGTGAAAGGGGTCGTGCTGGAGGTAGTGTTTTATGGTTTAGGGTAGTGCAGTGGTGTTGGGCAGTGTAGGGGGTTGTGCTGGGGGTAGGTCTAGGGTTTAGGGTAGTGCAGTGGTGTCTGGGTAGTGTAGGGAGTCATGCTAGGGGTAGTGTTTTAGGGTTAAGTGTAGTGCAGTGGTGTTTGTGTAGTGTAGGGGGTTGTGCTGGGGGTAGTGTTTTAGGGTTTAGGGTAGTACAGTGATGCTTGGGTAGTGTAGGGGGTAGTGTTTTAGGGTTTAGGGTAGCGCAGTGTTGTATGTGTCGTGTAGGGGTAGTGCTGGGGGTACTGTTTTAGGGTTTAGGTTAGTGCAGTGGTGTTTGTGTAGTGTAGGCTGTCGTGTTTTAGAGTTTAGGGTTGTGCAGTGGTGTTTGGGTAGTGAAGGGGGTCTTGCTGGGGGTAGTGTTTTAGGGTTTAGGGTAGTGCAGTTGTGTTTAGGTAGTGAAGGGGGTCGTGCTGGGGGTAGTGTTTTAGGGTTTAGGGTAGTGCAGTAGTGTAGGGGGTCGTGTTGTGGGTAGTGTTTTAGGGTTTAGGGTAGTGCAGTGGTGTATGTGTAGTGTAGGGGTCATGCTGGAGTAGTGTTTTAGGGTTTAAGGTAGTGCAGTAGTGTAGAGGGTCATGCTGGAGGTAGTGTTTTAGGGTTTAGGGTAGTGCAGTGGTGTTTGTGTAGTGTAGGGGGTCGTGCTGGTGGTAGTGTTTTATGGTTTAGGGTAGTGCAGTGGTGTTGGGTAGTGCAGGGGGTCGTGCAGGGGGTAGATTTAGAGTTTAGGGTAGTGCAGTGGTGTTTGGGTAGTGTAGGGAGTCATGCTAGGGGTAGTGTTTTAGGGTTTGGGGTAGTGAAGTGGTGTTTGTGTAGTGTAGGGTTAGTGCTGGGGGTAGTGTTTTACAGTTTAGGGTAGTGCAGTGGTGTTTGTGTAGTGTCGGGGGTCATGTTTTAGGGTTTAGGGTTGTGCAGTGGTGTTTGGGTAGTGAAGGGGTCGTGCTGGGGGTAGTGTTTTAGGGTTTAGGGCAGTGCAGTTGTGTTTAGGTAGTGAAAGGGGTCGTGCTGGGGGTAGTGTTTTATGGTTTAGGGTAGTGCAGTGGTGTTGGGTAGTGTAGGGGGTCGTGCTGGGGGTAGGTCTAGGGTTTAGGGTAGTGAAGTGGTGTTTGGGTAGTGTAGGGAGTCATGCTAGGGGTAGTGTTTTAGGGTTTAGTGTAGTGCAGTGGTGTTTGTGTAGTGTAGGGGGTTGTGCTGGGGGTAGTGTTTTAGGGTTTAGGGTAGTACAGTGATGCTTGGGTAGTGTAGGGGGTAGTGTTTTAGGGTTTAGGGTAGTGCAGTGGTGTTTGTGTAGTGTAGGGGGTAGTGCTGGGGTAGTGTTTTAGGGTTTAGGGTAGTGCAGGTGTGTTTGTGTACTGTAGGGGGTCGAGTTTTAGGGTTTAGGGTAGTGCAGTGGTGTTTGTGTACTGTAGGGGGTCGTTCTGGGTTCTGGTGTTTTAGGGTTTAGGGTAGTGCAGTGGTGTGTGTGTAGTGTAGGGTGTCATGTTTTAGGGTTTAGGGTTGTGCAGTGGTGTTTGGGTAGTGAAGGGGGTCTTGCTGGGGGTAGTGTTTTAGGGTTTAGGGTAGTGCAGTTGTGTTTAGGTAGTGAAGGGGGTCGTACTGGGGGTAGTGTTTTAGGGTTTAGGGTAGTGCAGTGGTGTTTGTGTAGTGTAGGGGGTCATGCTGGGGGTAGATTTAGTGTTTAGGGTAGTGCAGTGGTGTTTGTGTAGTGTAGGGGGTCATGCTGGGGTAGTGTTTTAGGGTTTAAGGCAGTGCAGTGGTGTTTGTGTAGTGAAGGGGGTCATGCTGGGGTAGTGTTTTAGGGTTTAGGGTAGAGGAGTGGTGTTTGTGTAATGTAGGGGGTTGTGCTGGGGTAGATTTAGGGTTTAGGGTAGTGCAGTGGTGTTTGGGTAGTGTAGGGAGTTGTGCTGGTGGTAGTGTTTTATGGTTTAGGGTAGTGCAGTTATGTTTGGGTAGTGTAGGGTGTCATGCTTGGAGTAGTGTTTTAGGGTAGTGCAGTGGTGTTTGGGTAGTGGAGGGGGTAGTGTTTTATGGTTTAGGGTAGTGCGCCTAACCAGCCACAAAGTCTGTGGACAAAGGGGATCCTGACTCTTTTCAACGCTCCGCCAATTGAATAATTTGGGTCAAGGGCCCTACCACGTCCAAGACTTATCAATTCCTTTCTTGGGATCCCTCATATACTTTGAGAAAAGGGTACATAGTTTCCCATCAATTTCAGGTGTGTGTGCCACCTTCCCCTTCAGTGAGGGCCTGCGGCATTCTCCCCTCATCCTATTCCTGACCTCCCTTTCAAGGGGTTGGCGGATTTTCCCCACCACATACTCTGCCACTTTGGTGTCGGGGTCCACTCCGCCGACCTAGGATGGTAAATTTGGGTAGGCTCAAACATGTCCAAGTGGACTCCGTCCCCAACCCGGGACTGAGAGGAGTGGGACTCTGGATGCCAGGGACGCCCGAGTCCTCATCCTCATCGGAGGGGAAATCGTCCTCCGATACATCCTCTCCCTCTAAGGGAAACCCGCCGTCGGGGTCTACAATAGTGGTGACAGCGTCGCAATTTTCTCCGAACTCCTCCTCCTCCCAGCAGGGTGCATGTTTTAGCATTCGCGCATTCTTGAGGAAGGTCTCCGAAAGTTTATCAAATCCTTCCAAGTGCCCCGCGTTATGCTTAACGGCCCTTTTATTCCCCATATGGGAGCTACTGGGACCCGCCACCACCAGATCTGGGTCACTGAACACCACAGGGATGCTTTTCGCCAGCTTTTCAACCTGATCCCTAAGAGGAACCAGCGCACTAGAAATAGCCAGAGAGGGGGCGTGGTCCACTGCTGGAGGGAGAAGTTGGGGGGCCATTCCTCCTCCACTTCCTGGTAGGAGGAGTAAAAATGGTCTTCTGGAAAAGACATGATAGCAGAGGGTTTGAGCACAGAACAAATGCCCTTAAAATCCTTAAGGCAGCCCCCTCGCCGGTGCTCCAACAGCTGGGTTTTCCCCAAAGCTGTTATAAGAATAGACTGAGGCGCAATACCAATTACCACCACCAGGTGGCACTGGTCACTAACGTGGCCGTGTGGGGAAATCACCACGTAGGGGTGTCAAAATTAGGAGAGGGTTGGTCGGGAATCAAGCGGACACTTAAGGAGTGACCGGATTCCCAAACGCACGTAAAGACCAGTGGGACAGCTCGACGGAGCTGCCTCGCTCGGACCAGACGCGCCTGACAGGATCTCACCGGGCACAGAGTGCACAGCGGGAGAAACTGCAAGGGGAAGAACGCTCTCGGGCAAGAGCCTGCTGCGCAGGGAATATGAAACAATACCAAGGCAATAATGCTAATAATGTGCACAAGAAACCGCTATACAAACAGCAATAACGTCAGATTAAGCCAAGAATGTAAGGAATGCACTTAACTGACGAGCAGTGAAGAAAGAGGAAGCGGAAGGGACGTCACAATATTATATACGATGGACTGTGATATGATTGGACTATAGTTGCCTTGGAGACTACCCCTAATGGCTCATGGGTTGTGTAGTCTTTTGTTTAATGATTGTTGTGTTACGTTTTCTTTGAACTGCTATGCAAATAAAATGAGGAAAGATATGCATAATCCTCGCCTCCGTCCTGCCATAGAATTCATTAAACTTTATTCTTTCTGATTTAGAAACATAGATCATAAAGGTGTACATAAAAACAGTAAATCCTCTTTCCTAATACAATACAGTGAGAATTAATTAAAACCAGTAGGTAAAAACGGGTGTTACAAAGTCCGGTTCAGAGCAACTTCAGGTTAACAGAATCGTAAAGTTCAATGTTTCGCAAGATCAATCTCATGTACTTCGTGCAAAATACGCAATAAGGGGTCCAAGTAAGATGTAACGCTCCAATACCTGACCAGTCTGCACTATATAAAACTGCAGAAAAAATAAAAATGATAAGTGTTTTGCACACTTCTGTCATTGGGCTATATGTGGGCTACATTAATTACCTATCCTTTAGGAAACAGCTAAAAACGTTCCTCTTCCCCAAACCCGACTAAAAACGTAATCATTTGGCACTTTCCCCGCATTACCTACGCACTTTTGTCTGCAACTATAGCGCCGTGATATCCCATTGGGATGATTGTTTGCGCTTTATAAGCACCCCATAACATTAACATAACATTAACATACATCTGGGTGATATTTGTGCTACATTTGGGCTCTTTTTTCTCTGGTGGCCATCTTGGGAGACTTATTTGTTATGAAGTTTCCTAATTTCCTCATTTACTGCAGTCTCCTTAGTAGGAAATGCTTACAGTTTTTTACTTTGATTCCATCAAGAAGGCATTCAGATGTGTCAAAGCGGTACAAAAGGGGGTGGTGATGGACGGAGCATCAGAACCAATCAAACACTCACACCCAGTCAACAGATCTGGGTTTGATCCATCACCGTTCTTTAGCCCACTCTGCCACCCCAGTTCAGACATGGCCATATGCAAATCAGTCTGACCCTGTGCCTCATGGGAACAGTCCAGCCCGAACTGCCAAGCCATGCCTTCCCTGGACCAGATGTGTCACACATTTGCCATAAATTCAGAATGTTAGCACTCTAGTTGTTCATTAGATCACTGTAGTAAAGCTACTACTCACCAGGAAGTTAACTGGAAGGCCACTGCTGGTATTGAAAGTGATTGTTTCAGTCTGCATGTCATAATTTTCTAATTAAATAGAAGAGGATTTGAGATCTCACTTAAAACATGCCCTAAATTTTCTTTCTGCAGCACTAACCATAATTTCTATGGCAAAATGAACCCCCTCATTTTTTCCCTTTTTAAATTAAATGTTTTAACTGTTACCAGTCTATTCCAATCAAGATGGCTTCAGGTGTGCCATACTTTTGTCATAAGTAAGACTGTTAGCTCTCTAGTTGTTCTTTAGAACACTCTGGGAAGCTGCAGTAGAACACAAAGGCATCAACTGGCAGGCTGCTCCTGTTGAAATATAACAGGAAGATATTTGAGATCTCACTTAAAACATGTCATAATGTTTCTTCCTATAGCACTAACCATAATTTCTATGGAAAAATGAAGCCCCTCATTTTGTTCCTTTTTAAATTAAATGTTTTAAGTGTTGCCAGTTTATTCCATCAAGATGGCTTCAGATGTGCCATAATTTTGTCATAAGTAAGTCTGTTAGCTCTCAATTTGTTCTTTAGAACACTCTGGGAAGCTGCAGTAGAACACAAAGGCATTAACTGACAGGTTGCTCCTGTTGAAATATAACAGGAAGATATTTGAGATCTCACTTAAAACATGTCCTAATTTTTCTTTCTACAGCACTAACCATACTTTCTATGACAAAATGAACCCCCTTATTTTGTTCATTTTTAAATTAAATGTTTTAAGAGTTACCACTTTATTCCAATCAAGATGACTTCAGGTGCGCCATAATTTTGTCATAAGTAAGACTGTTAGTGCTCTAGTTGTTCTTTAGAACACTCTGGGAAGCTGCAGTAGAACACAAAGGCATCAACTGACAGGCTGCTCCTGTTGAAATATAACAGGAAGATATTTGAGATCAAACTTGAAACATGTCCTAATTTTTCTTTCTACAGCACTAACCATAATTTCTATGACAAAATGAACCCCATCATTTTGTTCCTTTTTAAATTAAATGTTTTAAGTGTTACCAGTTTATTACAATCAAGATGGCTTCAGGTGTGCCATACTTTTGTCATAAGTAAGGCTGTTAGCGCACTAGTTGTTCTTTAGAACACTCTGGAAAGCTGCATTAGAACAAAAAGGCATCAACTGACAGGCTGCTCCTGATGAAATATAACAGGAAGATATTTGAGATTTCACTTAAAACATATCCTAATTTTTCTTTCTACAGCACTAACCATAATTTTAGTTTTTCCCTCCTGAGGGTCCCTAGGGACCAACTAGCCCACCAGGTATCGCCAGTAAGCCCCACACTGCTGGATTGCTGAGAGTGGTCCGAGGCCATGCCCTTTTTTTTCACCACTCTGCAAACGCCCCTCCTGGCACACTGCTGCTCAGGGGAGGAAGTCCACTTTAGTCCTGAAGTCCTCAGGACACATGTAGACCTCATCGCCCCACCAGCAGTGCACCAAGAGGCGCGTTTGCAGAGTGGTATAAAAAGGGGCGTGGTCTCAGACCACCTCTCAGCAATCCCACTGAGTTTAGAGCTGACTGGAGATACCTGGTGGGCTAGTTGGCCCCTAAGGACCCTTAAGGATCTAGGGGACCTAATCCTGCAACCCACAACGCTCCAGGAGGCTTGTGTGCAGTGTGCTGCAGGGAGGGGGCGGGGCCTCCGGCAAGATGCCGGCTTCTATTTCCTTTTCTGCGCGGATTAGAAGGGGGGCTGCGTGGCCCCCCTTCCCTCAATATTTTCTGGGCTCTGCGGATGCCATCCCCCAGAGCCTGCCACTTTTCATTTTTTTCTAATGGGAAGGGGGCCTCACGGACCCCCTCCCGATGCCATTTTCGGGCCCAGGGACCCCGTCCCCGGGGCATGGTCACATATATATATATTTATTTATTTATTTATTTTAATTTTCAACGAGGGGGGCCACACAGCCCTCCTCCTGAGGCCTTTTAAACCCCAAGGTTCCCATCCCCTGGTGCATTGCCTCGTTTATTTATTTTTTCATTTATATTTTCGGGAGGGGGACTGCCCTGGGCCACTTTGGGCCCTGGGGACCCAATCCCCCGGGACGGCCCTCAGGTTGGGCACCATGGGGCGCCCCAATTCCCCCGCAGTACCTGATGATCTCTGCCTCCTGCGGGAGCCAGCATTGCTTGTGAAAAAGGCGAGCTGCGGACATGCAGCTTCACTTGTCCAAAAGCAACTCTGCTTTGCTTCGTGTAAACTGCAAAGTCCCCGGGGTGGGCACCCCGGGACATTGCTGGGGCAGTCCCCAGAGCCATAGAGGGCTCCAGCAGTGGAGCCTCACCGCCCCCTCCCAAAGTGAAACTAGCCTGGGTGGTGGGGGGCCCCACGGCTGGGGGTCTGCAACAGACCCTCGCCCTTAATTAAAATTGCCCTGGGAGGTGGTGGTCCCTGGAGCATTGTGGGGAGAGCAGGACCCCCCTGCACTTAAATAATTCTAATTTAAGCCCCGGGGAGGTTGTGGTCCCCAGGGCTTGGGGAGCCCGCGAGGCCCCCCGCCCATTATCATAAATGCCCCGGGGAGGTGGCAGCCCCTGGCCAGCATGGGGGGCAGGAGCCCCCCACACAACTTTTTCAAAGATGCCCCGGGGAGGTGGTGATCCCAACACTGCACCCGTGACCTGGCCCACCCGGAGGCTTATTAAAATAAAGCACTGGACACCACGCTTCGTTTTTGTAAAAAATTTCTCGCCGGGATTCGCGCACCCTACGTGAATCCCGCCCAAAAAATAAAAATAAAAATGCTTTTTGGGTCCCTGGGAGTCCCTGTGGGTGTTTCTACCCTGCCCCCTTTTCTTTTTTTTTAAACCATTTTCAACCCTTTTTTCTTGTGACTCAGTTTTACCGAGTCACAAGATGGCTGCAAACACTGCTTGGTTTGGAGTGTTGGCAGCCAATCAGAATGAAGCTCGTGATCGGGATGGTTCGGGCATCCACTGCGGCCACCAGATATCGATGTATCATTATTTTTTAATTGCTCAGGAACTACTGAAAGGATTAACACAATTTAAAGCAAAGTGTGTACTCTGGACAAAGATCATTCTCTCTGCCGAATTTGGTGTAATTCCGTTCAGCAGTTCGGGCTGCAGCTGCAACAAAAGTTTCCTATGGAAATTAACATGGAGAAAATGCGTTTTGGGACCCCCCTTTTTTCTCGGCCCCCACTTGCAAGTTACTGTTACAGCATGACCAATGAGTACTGTTATGTTTCTCAAATTTTGTAAATCAAATACTAAGTTATATTTCTATTCGTTTTCTTTTACAACAGGTTTTAGTGTAATATGTGTTTCAATATATCAAGCTACATCTAGCACCCCAGAAATATCTCTTTAACTTACTTGCGAAGAAGCTCTTTATCTATAAAGAGCACTTGATATCCTTTTCCACCAGTTTCTTTTACCAGGAGGGGATGCTGGAAAACACTCATGTAACTGATTGTTGCTTTCTTGAGCTGTGGCAACTTATATTAACTCACCCAGACATCTACTCACACATCCACTCACTTAGACATACAGCCTCTCACTCACCCGTATAGCCACTTAAACAGCCACTCTCTCACAAATACAGCCTCTCAACACTCACTCAATCATCCCTACAGTCACACATGCACCCCCTCACTCATCCGTATAGCGGGTCACACAGCCACTGATACCCATACAGCCACTCACATAGCCACTCATTGAGTCACTCACACATTCACTCCCTCACTCACCCATGAAGGCAGCCATGCACCTTCTCAGTCATCTATATAGCCACTAATGCACCCACTCACTCACCCAGACACCAACTCATGCAGCCTGTCACTAACTCATACAACTAGTCACACACCCAGTCACTCACTCAAACAGGTACAGGTACTAATGCACCCTCTCACTCACTCATATAGCCAGTCACACAGCCACTCATTCACCCATACAGTCATTAATATACCTTTTCAGATATGCATGCAGCCACTCACACACCCACCCAGTCACCCATACAGATAGTTGGACTGTGTGAGAAGCTGGCCTGGTATATGATATCCACTAATATAAGTGGGCACCTTGCACCAGTCCAGACAACCCTTATGGTGATTTAAGAGGTATCACACAACCTTAGAAAGCTCTCCAAGTGGTAGCTGTAGAGAGTAGCCTTCAGGCTTAATCTTGAAGGAGTGTAAAGCAGCTTGTTTTACCAGAATGCAATCTTATGGTATACATTAAATGAAAGAGAACCACACATATGGGTTGATTAGGATGGCGGGTGGACCCTAGCGGTGCTAGGACCGGCCGTCAGTGGTGTGGCGGTCCTGCAGCGGCAATTAGGATGCCACCACCACGGTGGCGGTGGCATCCCTCATACATTGCATTGTGGCGGGCAGTGCTGGAGGCAGCTCCCACCACAATGCAATATATGCATGTTGCACATTTGCATGCACAACGTGGCAGGCACAGTGCGGTGCCTGCCACCTTGTGCATGCATAGGTACCCCCCATGTGCACCCCCCACCCCACCAACACCCTGGGGGCCCGTAAAGGGCCCCCAAAGAAAAAACTGCATGGCTTTCCATGGCGGAGTCTCCTCCATTGAAAGGCACTTCTCCGCCATTATAGTAATATGGATGGCAGTGCCTGCAACCGCCACCATATTGCTGTGCTTTTACGCCCGGTGGGCAATCAGGCAGACTGCCTACCGGCGGAAAACCAGCAGACGGTCCTCCCATCCGCCGGGGTCCCCCCCGCCATTGTAATGTGCCGGGGGGAAAGTGATGCGGTGGTGATCCGCCCACTATACTAATCACCTCCAAAGTATTTATAAAAATATGTATTTATTATATAACACTATCTAGTATGTTACAGTATCTCCTACATGAAGATAGACACAAAGCACACAATACTTAAGCAAAGAAATAACAGTAAATAGCACAAATACACAGTGTGCCCGGGGGGACCAAACCATATACTAAGAAAGTGGTATAAGAACCACGACTCGAGTCAGGACAATGTGAAGGGGACATAGAATTGCTGGGACCCCAAGAAACCACCCAAGGTGAGTAGATAGGGACCCCACAGAGTGCGTGTTCAGTGTTAGAACATGACCGCGTGCTCCGTACAAGCCTATGTGCAAGTTGCAGTTGGAATTTTAAAGTTTAAGGACCCTTCCCAGTGGACTTCGAAGAAACTCTGTGGAAAACAGCAGTTTGGAGGGCCACCCCACCTGTGAATACCGAAATACCCAAGTTGCATAGGTGTGAAGTGGTGTCCGAAACCGCCGTCGAACCCAATGGAGGACTCAGAGAAAGTGCTTCTGCCAGAATGGGAGAAAGTGTCCATTGGAATCCAAATGTGGATTCTTGTTGAGGAGTACCTGAAAGCAGAGGGGACAGAGTCTGGGTCACTTGAGAGTGACCAGGGGCTCGGTAGACGAATGCCCACCGATGTTGGGTGCCTCAGGAGAGTTGACTGGGACCTTGACTCTGCAGCTGCGGGAACCAGGTGATATCGAGGACAACCAGGAGCAAGATACAAGCTTTCTCACAAAGGATGTCGAGTGCTGAGGGGTCGGTCTCCGGCGTGAGTACCAACAAGCCTTGGCAAAGGCAACCCACGCAGGAGGTCAAGGACGTGTACGGTTTTGACCAGCAAGGTCCAGGAGACTCACCACACACTGGAGAGTCAGGTCAGGCCCCAAAAAATCAGGGTGGCCCAAAGGAAATAAGTTTGACCCTCAATTTGACTCACAGGCTGGAGGCACAGCAGTCGCGAGAGGACCTTAAGCAGCTTTACAAAACAGCAAGCCATGGAGCACTCGTACAAGTTGGTTGAAGACCTTTGCAGGAGAAGTTGCCAGAGATTGGGGCTACTTGGAGCCTAATGCACTTGTTGGAGAGCTGCCAACAAGCACTTGCACTTGCAAATGTACGCTGTGCACAGGGGTTCGGGTATTGCAGCCCCCACAAGGGAGTCTAGCCTCATCTGGGTGAGAGGGCAGCACAGGCCTCCATGGACAAAGGAGGTTACCTCCTGTGCTGCTGAACTCTTAGGAGTCCATAGGAGCTTGGGATCAGCAGACCAGTCAGCAGTGTTGCGGTGCCTGCGAATGCAGGGGAGTGACTCCTTCACTCCAAGGGAGATTATCTTTAGGTGTCTTGGATGCTCCACAGGCCTTACATGGATCCTGTACAATGCACAGGCACAGATGATGCAGAAGACTGAGAGGAAGACGAAGTCAGGCCAAACGAAGTCCAGCGAAGTCCAGAGTGCCCACACGGTCGAAGTGCAGAGGTTTCAGGTCTGAATCTTGTCCACAATGAATCTAGGGTCCTACAGCCAGGTAAACCCATAACTACCCACGGGCGAGGGTTGGAAAGATTCAGGGGACCCTCCCATGGGAGGGTCTGGACAGGGTGGAGGTTACTCACATGTCCTTTGTCCAGTTTCGTGCCAGAGCAGGAGCCAATGGCTTCCAGGACTGGTTTTAACTCAACTATGCACAGGGACACCAAATGTGCAATTCATGCAGACTTTCGGTCACTGGCAAGTGCACCCACCCAGTCCTAATACACAAAATCCTGTCTGGGAGGTGGTCACACCCCTTATGAGAGGATGCCTATTGTCCTGCCTTCCCCTGCTCAAGCTTGGCTAAGCAACAGGAGGGCAGAAATGTGTCTCTGGTCGGCAGCAACCATTTTGTGCTGTCCAGAGCTAGAAGGCTGGTACCGGAACACTGATAGCTCACGGAGGGCCTACCTGGTGGGTGAAATCATACCTCCTGCATGTTTGACACAGGGTTTGTTGCAGCTGTTTTTGAGATGGTCATCATGCGGTCACGTAATGCCTCTCTATACTAGTAGATGGCTGCTTCACTGACAACCCAAGAGAATGGACTCCATAGGCTGCAGGGGTGTCCTGTTCATGCAGGGGCACCCTCTCATGTAGACCCAAGCACCCTGACCTCAGTATTATAAAGGCCTGCTATAGTGGTGATTTATAGGTTTTTAAGTGCAATGACCCTTAGATATACTAAACCTATATCTCAAGTAAGTGGTGCATGCACCAACTTAAACAGGCTGCAATGGCGTGCCTGTAGTTCCATTTTGAATGGACCTCATGGGTGGAATAATATGTGCTGCAGCCCATGGGAGACCTCTGCCGTTCCTATGCCCTGAGTACATGGGTGCCATGTAATAGGGACTGACAAGGGTACCCCAGAATCCAATCTGGGGTGTACCTAAGTACATAACATAACAGTTTAGGGGGAAAGCAGTTAGACTGGGGTTCTGACTAGCGGGATCCCAGTCAGACTGGTCAAAAACAGTATCATATCAAGCAAAAAAGTAAACAAGTGGGGGTAACCATAAGAAGCAGATCCTACTTTCCTACAGACAGTCACTAACTTACTCATGCAGATACTTAGACAAGTACTCATTCACTGTTAGATCTGGGGGTCTCTAGTTGGCAGGGTAGGTACCACTGTCCAAGTAGGGACCCTTGCTTCTAGTCAGGGAAAGGGGGATACACTGTTAAGATAACCCTTGCTCACCGTCTAGGTAGCTTGGCCTGAGCAGTCTAGGCTATCGAAGGCAATGTGTAAAGTATTTGTATCAACAATCACAGCAACACAGTGAAAACACCACAGATTTACTCTACACCAGTTTTAGAAAAATAAGGTATCTTTACTAAAAACTTCACAAGACCAAATACTACGGAAAAACCAACATACAATTAAAAAGGTTACTTTAAAGATAGTTCAAGAGTTTGTAGAAAGTACTCCAGGATGTCAAAATCAGTGTCCTGCACAATGCGACTCTCAATGCACAAAATGCGACACTCTCATGCCCAACAGTACCTGTAGTTGCGCTAAGGTTCCCAAAAGCTATAACAATGAAGATGGCAAAGGCGATGCGATACTCCTGAGACCTTGGGGAGGCTTTGCAGCAGCCCTGCTTCACGCAGCAGAGGCGGATGCGCCGGCTCCGATCTGTAGGGGGAGGATGCGATGACTTTGGCTTTCGTTGCGTAGGTTTCTAAGGGGGAAGCTTCACGTACAGGTACGGTGCGACGCTCTTCGATGGGGTGCGATGCGTGGTGCGGCGTTGACTTCTGGCACCGCAACCCTCGATGCGCCACGGGACGGGACTCTGCGTCGACGCACGCAGCGACTGGATACTTTCATGCACCGGCAGTGGTGCGGCCCGCAAACTGGTTCTGCGACGACCTTCGCAGTGTCAGGAATCTTCACGCACCGGGACGATGCTCGACGCACTCGGCGATGCGGGGACTCCGGGTGCTGCGATGGCGCCGCGATGAAATTCTTCTCGCACTCTCGATCTTGCGACTCGCAACCAGATGATGCAATGGCTACCAGTTACTCTTGTTCACTCTTTCTGCTTTCCAGCTCCCAAACACAGCAAAACGACCTCCTGAGGCCCCAAGACTAGGCAAGCACTCCAAGGCAGGTCAGAACTCCCTCAGCAGAGTTCCAGGGGAGCTGGTGGTGAAGTCCTTTTGTTCCTGGGACTTCTTAACAGGGAGCCAGCTCTCCTCAGGCCCTTGGAGATCAGAATTTAAAGAAGGGGACACAGCAAAGTCCTTCCGTTCTCCTTAGCAGCAAAGTAAAACAGCAAGCAGGCAGTCTTCTCTTCTTCAGTTCCTTCCAGCTTTCTCCTTGGCAGAGGTTCCTTCTTAGTTCAACAGTGATCTGAAATTTAGGTGTCTGGGGTCCTCTTCTTATACCCCTCCAAGTCTTTGTCTCTCTTTGTTCCAGTGGGGGGATTCCCCTGCTCAAACCGGTTCCTGGGTGTGCTCTGCCCTGGAGCACCTGGTTCCTTTCAGAGTAAGGGGCAGGGTCGTTAGACGCTCCGCAGGAGGTGGAGCCTTCTTTGTGCTGGCAGAGGAAGAGTCCTCAGCCTGGCCAGCAGGGGGTGGAGCCGGCATTGTGCTGGCAGAGGCAGCCCTATTCAAACCCAGGGGCTACTCCTCCCACCCATCTAGAGCAGATCTCCCTATTCACCCTGCTGCTCACTCATCCAGACTCCTGGAGCCACCTAGCCCATCACATGACCCCAGTCAGCCAATCTGCACACAGGCACACAGGAAGGTTAAACAGGAGAATAGCTACGTTCTAAAAAGTGCTATTCTCACACAGTGAATTTAAAAACCATCTTTCTAAAAAGATGTATAATTAAATTCTGAACACAAAGATACCAAACTTGGATTTTCTATCTTGCCTTTAGGGGAAGATAGGCATGTAAACAGCCTCCCCCATTCTGTCCCATGGGCAAGATAGCCTCTCAGCAGTGAAAAACGACAATGGCTGTAATTCACTACCAGGGCATGTTACACACCTCAGTACATGCCCTACCTTTCAGATACACTGCACCCAGCCCAGGGGGGTACCTAGGGCTACCATAGGGATGCCTTACATGTACAGAAAGGGAAGGATAAGGACTGGTCAGTGGTTGCACTGGCCAGGTCGACATGGCAGTCCTGGACTGCACATAGGCACTGCAAGCAAGCCTAAGACATCATTTTAGCGCTACTCCTGTGGGTGGCACAATCAGTGCTGCAGCCCACTAGTAGCATTTGTACTACCAGCCCTGGCACTCTCAGTGCACTTTACTAGGGCCTTGCAGGTAGAACAAATATGCCAAACATGTATAGCCAATTACATCACAATTTCCCTAGGGAGCACTTGCACTTTGACACTGATTAGCAGTGGCAAAGTGCCCAAAGCATCTATACCAGTAAAAACAACATCCAGCATAGCATCAAAAATACAGGAGGTAGAGGCAAAAAGTCAGGGGTAACCACGCCAAAAGATGCCAGGTCTAACATGTGTCCCCTCCAGCTGAAATGTGGGGAGAACTACCCACCCTCTTGGGAGTACTCATCACTAAGGCGGAAAAACCTGGACAGACCGTCAGCGTTGGCGTGGTCTGTACCGGGACGGTGTTCCACCGTGAAGTCCATCCCCTGTAGGGAAATGGACCACCTCAACAGCTTAGGATTCTCACCACTCATCTGCATCGACCATCTAAGGGGCCTGTGGTCTGTCTGAACCCGAAAGTGAGTCCCAAACAAGTAGGGTCTCAGCTTCTTCGGAGCCCAGACCACAGCAAAAGCTTCCCTCTCAATAGCACTCCACCTCTGTTCCCTGGGAAGTAGCCTCCTGCTAAGGAAAGCTACAGGTTGGTCCAAGTCCTCATCATTTAGTTGTGAGAGCACTGCTCCCACTCCGTGCTCAGAAGTGTCTGTCTGCACTATGAATTTCTTGGAGAAGTCAGGCGTCTTGAGTACAGGTGCTGTATACATGGCCTCCTTCAGGGCATCAAAAGCTTCTTGGCAGGCACTGGTCCAAATCACTCTTTTGGGTAACTTCTTGGAAGTTAGTTCTGTCAAGGGAGCAACAATGGTGCCATACCCCTTGACAAAACGGCGATAGTACCCGGTGAGTCCTAAGAAGGCTCTCACCTCTGTCTGGGTCCTGGGGGGTTCCCAAGCCCGGATGGTATCTATCTTGGGTTGTCGGGGTGCCACCTGGCCTCTTCCTACCTGGTGTCCCAAATACACCACTGAACCATGCCCTATCTGGCACTTACTGAGGTAGTTGGCAGCTCCCAACCGATCCACAAGCTCATTAGCTCTGGGAATGGGGTGTGCGTCAGTCTTCGTGACCGCATTGAGCCCACGGTAGTCCACACAAAACCTAAGTTCTGGAGTGGCACATTGCGCAGAAGCTTTTGGTACAAGTACCTCTGGGCTAGCCCAGGGGCTGCTGGAGGGCTCAATCACCCCTAGTTCCAACATCTTAGAAACCTCCTACTTGATGCTGGCCCTGACCTTGTCAGCCACCCGGTAAAACTTTTGTTTTACAGGCATGCTATCTCCAGTGTCCACATCATGGACACACCAGTTGGTGATACCGGGGGTCAGGGAGAACAGAGACGCAAACTGACCCAACACATGGCGACAGTCCCTCTGCTGTTCTGGGGTCAGGGTGGGCGAGAGAACCACTCCATCCACTGACCCATCTTGCTCCTTAGCTTCCAGAAGGTCAGGAAGAGGATCGCTATCCTCCTCCATCCCTGCATCTGTAGCAAGTAGCATTGTTACTTCAGACCTCTCAAAATGGGGTTTGAGGCGGTTCACATGTAGGACCCTTATGGGGTTCCTGGGAGACCGCAAGTTGACCAGGTAGGTCACTTCACTCTTGCGCTCCAGCACCTCAGCCCAGTCCACTTGTCTTGGAGCGCGCAAGACTCCACTGGTGCCATCACCCACACCATCTGCCCAGGGTGAAACTCCACCAGAGTGGTATGCTGGTCATACCATCTCTTCATCTCATCCTGGCTGGCTTCTAGGTTCGCCTGAGCGAGTGTCCTGAAGCGCTGTGTCTGGTTGCGGATGGCCAGCACATAGCTGAACACATTCTGGGGGGTTTTCCCAGGGGATTTCTCCCAACCCTCCTTCACCAGACTGAGAGGTCCTCTAACAGGGTGCCCGTACAAAAGCTCAAAGGAACTGAACCCTAGAGACTTTTGTGGTACCTCCCTGTAGGTAAATAATAGGCATGGCAAAAAGACGTCCCACTTCCGTCTCATGGGCTCTGTCAGCCCCATGATCATGCCCTTCAGGGTCCGGTTGAACCTTTCAACCAACCCATTTCCTTGAGGGTGGTAAGGAGTGGTGAACTTATAAGTTAGCCCACACTCCTCCCACAGAGACTTCATATACCTGAGGATGAAGTTGGTACCCCGGTCAGATACCACCTCTCTGGGGAAACCCACACGGGAAAATATCCCCATCAACGTATGGCCCACCACTGGGGCTGTAGTTGTACTGAGAGGGATAGCCTCCGGGTACCGGGTGGCATGATCCACCAGGACCAGGATGAACCTGTTGCCCAAGGCTGTCCTGGGGTCCAGTGGCCCCACAGTATCTATCCACACCCACTCGAAAGGGGTGCTCACTACAGGAAAAGGCTGGAGAGGGCCTTTGCACTTCCCTCCAGCCTTGCCACTTGCCTGGCAAGTCTAGTATGATCTACAAAAGGAACCGACGTCCGTCTTCATCCCGGGCCAGTAAAAGTGGGTGGCAAGCCTTTGTCGGGTCTTGTCCTGCCCGAGATGTCCTGCAAGAGGCACGTCGTGAGCCAGACCCAGTAGGAAGTCTCTGAACCCTACGGGTACCACCAGGGTACGTGATCCACTGGGTTCAGCAAACCTAAGCTCACTGTACAACAAGTCATTCTCCCAGTAGAGAAAGAAGTTCTTTGGATCAGCACCTGCTGCCTGGTCTGCAGCCTGGTGCCGCAGACCTTCAAGAGTAGGGCATGTCTTCTGTGCCTGGCAGAACTCCTCTCTAGAGGCACCACCCTCTTGCTGCCAATGGGTCAGCTCAGGTATGTCTCCCAGCTCAGCTACCTGTTCCCCTGTAGGCTCCAGGGCATCCCCCTCAGGGTCTGCTCCTTCCTGGGCCGTGGGAACAGCGGGGGTGGACGCACCACACCCCTTGCCCTTCCTCTTTTTGGCAGGGACCCAGGCCACTGTTTCAGGCTCCAGGTCTGCTTCACAACCCTGTCTGGTTGCCATGGACCGAGTGGTCACACAGACCCTCTCAGGCAAACCCAACATCTCCAAATGAGCCTGGCGTTCCACCTCCTTTCACGGGGAACTCTCCAGGTCATTACCTAGCAGACAGTCTACTGGCATGGATTGACTCACAACAACTCTGAGAGGCACTGAGACCCCCCCACTCAAAGGGAACATGTGCTACCTTGCAAAGGCGCACCGAGTTGTCAGCTGACACTACAGGGTGAAGTACATCAGGAATGATCAGCTCCTCAGGGACCCACTGACACCTGACCGAAGTCACACTGGCTCCAGTGTCCCTGAGAGCCTCCACCCTCTTCCCATTGATGGTCACCCACTGCCTGTACTTCTTAGTGTTATCAGGCCCAGGGGTTTCCCGGACCATCTCTGTGTCTCCTAAAGAGACAAGGGACATAACTGCTAATCCCTCCAAATCACTAGAAATTAAATCCCCACCAAAAGCTACACTAGCTTTACCCGGTGTTGGAGCACAAGAGGGTGCCTGGGATTTCTTGGGACACATAGGGGATTTGTGACCCAATTCCTGACAGTGATAACACTTAATGGGACCCCTGAAATCCGACCTGCCCTTAGGGGGCCAGGTTGGTTTGTGTTTTGACTTCGGGGGCTGGGACTGGTTACCCTGGGAACTGTTTTGGGGCACTTGTGAGAACTCCTTTTGGTTACCCTTGTCCCCTCCACTCTTCTGCTGGCGACCCTGCCCACCTTTGGCTGTGGTACCCACAAAACTCCTATGGACCCTGGTACTGACCCAGCGGTCCGCCTCCTGTGCAAGCTCAAGGGGATAATTAAGCTTGCGGTCTAAAAGATGCTGGCGCAGCTCTGGAACACAAATATTACTCAAGTGCTCCCAAATTATCAAATTCAACAACCCCTTATAATCATTCACCTTGCTGCCCTTTATCCAACCTTCCAGTGCACGTGAGAACAGATTTACACATTCCACCCAAGTCTCGGACCCCTCCCTTCTGGAGTTCCTGAACTGTACCCTGTACTGTTCTGGGGTTAACCCAAACCTGAGGCATAAGGCCTCCTTCATATGGGGATAGGTTAGGTTACCGGCTGCTTCCAAGGGCTCTAGAGCACTCCTCCCTGAGGCCTCAAAATGCTTCCACAGACCTGCACCCCAGTCTTCTTCAGGCACTCTATGCATCTTACAAGAAATCTCATAGGCAGAAAACCACCCATAGATATCATCACTCACTCTGTAACTCTGAACCACATCCTTGGGGATATATACCTTACCCCCTTTCACTGGCTGTTTGCTGCCACCATTTGAGCGGGTCTCCACCTCTCTGGCTTTGATCTACAGCTCCTTCATGCTCAACTCATGAGCCAAAAGCAATTTTCTTTCCTCAAAAGCAAGGGCATTCTTCTTCTCCTCCTTTGCAATTTCCATTTTCATTTTCATTACTTCCAGCTCATGTTCTCTGATTCTTTGATTCTCTTGCAACTCCTCTGCTGGGGAGAGACCCCTGCTGGAATGGTGGCTCCCCGCTCCGCTGGTGGGGTTGCCCACTGGCAAATCATTTGCCCCAAACCCATTCCCTTCATTATTATCATCTGCTCCCTCAGCCTCTATAGCCTCCCACCAGGTTTTCAGAACCTTCTGCAACTCTTCCTTTCTGAAGTTTCTTTTTATGGGACAACCAAAATCCTTGCAGAACCGCTTGAGCTCCTCCACCTTGTATGAATACAAATCCTCAATAGTGAACTCTAGCTCTCCTTCTACACTGGCTGCTTTCTCACTTGGAGCCATGATAATTCAAGAGTTACCTCAAAAATAGAACCAAAAATCAACAATCAGCGGTATGTGGCTGTGTAATGGTCTGCTCTCCTAGTGACGTACACCAATTACTGTGGGTCAAGAACAAATACAAGTTCAATCCTCACCGCTGACCATCAATGTTAGATCTGGGGGTCTCTAGTTGGCAGGGTAGGTACCACTGTCCAAGTAGGGACCCTTGCTTCTAGTCAGGGAAAGGGGGATACACTGTTAGGATAACCCCTGCTCACCCTCTAGGTAGCTTGGCCTGAGCAGTCTAGACTATCAAAGGCAATGTGTAAAGTATTTGTACCAACACTCACAGCAACACAGTGAAAACACCACAGATTTACTCTACACCAGTTTTAGAAAAATAAGGTATCTTTACTAAAAACTTCACAAGACCAAATACTACAGAAAAACCAACATACAATTAAAAAGGTTACTTTAAAGATAGTTCAAGAGTTTGTAGAAAGTACTCCAGGATGTAAAAATCAGTGTCCTGCACAATGCGACTCTAAATGCACAAAATGCGACACTCTTGTGCCCAACAGAACCTGTAGTTGCGCTAAGGTTCCCATAAGCTATAACAATGAAGATGGCAAAGGCGATGCGATACTCCTGAGACCTTGGGGAGGCTTTGCAGCAGCCCTGCTTCACGCAGCAGAGGTGGATGCGCCGGCTCCGATCTGTAGGGGGAGGATGCGATGACTTTGGCTTTCGTTGCGTAGGTTTCTTAGGGGGAAGCTTCACGTACAGGCACGGTGCGACGCTCTTCGATGGGGCGCGATGCGCGGCGCGGCCTTGACTTCTGGCACCGCAACCCTCGATGCGCCATGGGACGGGACTCTGCGTCAACGCACGCAGCAACTGGATACTTTCACGCACCGGCAGTGGTGCGGCTCGCAAACTGGTTCTGCGACGACCTTCGCAGTGTCAGGAATCTTCACGCACTGTGATGATGCTCGACGCACTCGGCGATGCGGGGACTCCGGGTGCTGCGATGGCACCACGATGAAATTCTTCTCGCAATCTCGATCTTGCGACTCACAACCGGATGATGCAATGGCTACCAGTTACTCTTGTTCACTCTTTCTGCTTTCCAGCTCCCAAACACAGCAAAACGACCTCCTGAGGCCCCAAGACTAGGCAAGCACTCCAAGGCAGGTCAGAACTCCCTCAGCAGAGTTCCAGGGGAGCTGGTGATGAAGTCCTTTTGTTCCTGGGACTTCTTAACAGGGAGCCAGCTCTCCTCAGGCCCTTGGAGATCAGAATTTAAAGAAGGGGACACAGCAAAGTCCTTCCCCTCTCCTTGGCAGCAAAGCAAAACAGCAAGCAGGCAGTCTTCTCCTCTTCAGTTCCTTCCAGCTTTCTCCTTGGCAGAGGTTCCTTCTTAGTTCCACAGTGATCTGAAATTTAGGTGTCTGGGGTCCTCTTCTTATACCCCTCCAAGGCTTTGTCTCTCTTTGTTCCAGTGGGGGGATTCCCCTGCTCAAACCGGTTCCTGGGTGTGCTCTGCCTTGGAGCACCTGGTTCCTTTCAGATTGAGGGGCAGGGTCGTTAGACGCTCAGCAGGAGGTGGAGCCTTCTTTGTGCTGGCAGAGGCAGAGTCCTCAGCCTGGCCAGCAGGGGGTGGAGACGGCATTGTGCTGGCAGAGGCAGCCCTATTCAAACCCAGAGGCTACTCCTCCCACCCATCTAGAGCAGATCTCCCTATTCACCCTGCTGCTGACTCATCCAAACTCCTGGAGCCACCTAGCCCATCACATGACACCAGTCAGCCAATCTGCACACAGGCACACAGGAAGGTTAAACAGGACAATAGCTACGTTCTAAAAATTGCTATTCTCACACAGTGAATTTAAAAACCATCTTTCTAAAAAGATGTATCATTAAATTCTGAACACAAAGATACCAAACTTGGATTTTCTATCTTGCCTTTAGGGGAAGATAGGCATGTAAACAGCCTCCCCCATTCTGTCCTATGGGCAAGATAGCCTCTCAGCAGTGAAAAACGACAATGGCTGTAATTCACTACCAGGGCATGTTACACACCTCAGTACATGCCCTACCTTTCAGATACACTGCACCCAGCCCAGGGGGGTACCTAGGGCCACCATAGGGATGCCTTACATGTACAGAAAGGGAAGGATAAGGACTGGTCAGTGGTTGCATTGGCCAGGTCGACATGGCAGTCCTGGACTGCACATAGGCACTGCAAGCAGGCCTAAGACATCATTTTAGCGCTACTCCTGTGGGTGGCACAATCAGTGCTGCAGCCCACTAGTAGCATTTGTACTACCAGCCCTGGCACTCTCAGTGCACTTTACTAGGGCCTTGCAGGTAGAACAAATATGCCAAACATGTATAGCCAATTACATCACAATTTCCCTAGGGAGCACTTGCACTTTGACACTGATTAGCAGTGGCAAAGTGCCCAAAGCATCTATACCAGTAAAAACGACATCCAGCATAGCATCAAAAATACAGGAGGTAGAGGCAAAAAGTCAGGGGTAACCACGCCAAAAGATGCCAGGTCTAACACGTGTCCCCTCCAGCTGAAATGTGGGGAGAACTACCCACCCTCTTGGGAGTACTCATCACTAAGGCGGTAAAACCTGGACAGACCGTCAGCGTTGGCGTGGTCTGTACCGGGACGGTGTTCCACCGTGAAGTCCATCCCCTGTAGGGAAATGGACCACCTCAACAGCTTAGGATTCTCACCCCTCATCTGCATCAACCATCTAAGGGGCCTGTGGTCTGTCTGAACCCGAAAGTGAGTCCCAAACAAGTAGGGTCTCAGCTTCTTCGGAGCCCAGACAACAGCAAAAGCTTCCCTCTCAATAGCACTCCACCTCTGTTCCCTGGGAAGTAGCCTCCTGCTAAGGAAAGCTACAGGTTGGTCCAAGTCCTCATCATTTAGTTGTGAGAGCACTGCTCCCACTCCATGCTCAGAAGTGTCTGTCTGCACTATGAATTCCTTGGAGAAGTCAGGCGTCTTGAGTACAGGTGCTGTACACATGGCCTCCTTCAGGGCATCAAAAGCTTCTTGGCAGGCACTGGTCCAAATCACTCTCTTGGGTAACTTCTTGGAAGTTAGTTCTGTCAACGGAGCAACAATGGTGCCATACCCCTTGACAAAACGGCGATAGTACCCGGTGAGTCCTAACAAGGCTCTCACCTCTGTCTGGGTCCTGTGGGGTTCCCAAGCCCGGATGGTATCTATCTTGGCTTGTCGAGGTGCCACCTGGCCTCTTCCTACCTGGTGTCCCAAATACACCACTGAACCATGCCCTATCTGGCACTTACTGGCCTTGATAGTGAGGCCTGCACTGTGCAGAGCCTTCAAAATTGCGCAGAGGTGTTGCAAGTGTTCTTCCCAAGTGGAGCTGAACACAGCAATGTCATCCAGATAAACGGCGCTGAATTGCTCCAGCCCGGACATTACCTGGTTGACCAGTCTCTGGAATGTGGCAGGGGCGTTCTGCAACCCAAAGGGCATGTCACGGAACTGGAAGCGCCCCTCTGGCGTTGAAAACGCAGACCTCTCTTTGGCCGCAACAGTTAAGGCAATCTGCCAGTACCCAGAAGTTAAATCAAACGTACTGAGGTAGTTGGCAGCTCCCAACCGATCCACAAGCTCATTAGCTCTGGGGATGGGGTGTGCGTCAGTCTTCGTGACCGCATTGAGCCCACGGTAGTCCACACAAAACCTAAGTTCTGGAGTGGCACATGGCGCAGAAGCGTTTGGTACAAGTACCTCTGGGCTAGCCCAGGGGCTGCTGGAGGGCTCAATCACCCCTAGTTCCAACATCTTAGAAACCTCCTTCTTGATGCTGGCCCTGACCTTGTCAGCCACCCGGTAAAACTTTTGTTTTACAGGCATGCTATCTCCAGTGACCACATCATGGACACACCAGTTGGTGATACCGGGGGTCAGGGAGAACAGAGATGCAAACTGACCCAACACATGGCGACAGTCCCTCTGCTGTTCTGGGGTCAGGGTGGGCGAGAGAACCACTCCATCCACTGACCCATCTTGCTCCTTAGCTTCCAGGAGGTCAGGAAGAGGATCGCTATCCTCCTCCATCCCTGCATCTGTAGCAAGTAGCATTGTTACTTCAGACCTCTCAAAATGGGGTTTGAGGCGGTTCACATGTAGGACCCTTATGGGGTTCCTGGGAGACCGCAAGTTGACCAGGTAGGTCACTTCACTCTTGCGCTCCAGCACCTCATATGGCCCAGTCCACTTGTCTTGGAGCGTGCAAGGCTCCACTGGTGCCATCACCCACACCATCTGCCCAGGGTGAAACTCCACCAGAGTGGTATGCTGGTCATACCATCTCTTCATCTCATCCTGGCTGGTTTCCAGGTTCGCCTGAGCGAGTGTCCTGAAGCGCTGTGTCTGGTTGCGGATGGCCAGCACATAGCTGAACACATTCTGGGGGGTTTCTCCCAACCCTCCTTCACCAGACTGAGAGATCCTCTAACAGGGTGCCCGTACAAAAGCTCAAAGGAACTGAACCCTAGAGACTTTTGTGGTACCTCCCTGTAGGTAAATAATAGGCATGGCAAAAAGACGTCCCACTTTCGTCTCATGGGCTCTGTCAGCCCCATGATCATGCCCTTCAGGGTCCGGTTGAACTTTTCAACCAACCCATTTCCTTCAGGGTGGTAAGGAGTGGTGAACTTATAAGTTACCCCACACTCCTCCCACAGAGACTTCATATACCTGGAGATGAAGTTGGTACCCCGGTCAGATACCACCTCTCTGGGGAAACACACACGGGAAAAGATCCCCATCAACGTACGGCCCACCACCGGAGCTGTAGTTGTACTGAGAGGGATAGCCTCCGGGTACCGGGTGGCATGATCCACCAGGACCAGGATGAACCTGTTGCCCAAGGCTGTCCTGGGGTCCAGTGGCCCCACAATATCTATCCACACCCGCTCGAAACGGGTGCTCACTACAGGAAAAGGCTGGAGAGGGCCTTTGCACTTCCCTCCAGCCTTGCCACTTGCCTGGCAAGTTTGGCATGATCTACAAAAGGAACCGACGTCCGTCTTCATCCCGGGCCAGTAAAAGTGCGTGGCAAGCCTTTGTCGGGTCTTGTCCTGCCCGAGATGTCCTGCAAGAGGCACGTCGTGAGCCAGACCCAGTAGGAAGTTTCTGAACCCTGCGGGTACCACCAGGGTACGTGATCCACTGGGTTCAGCAAACCTAGGCTCACTGTACAACAAGTCATTCTCCCAGTAGAGAAAGAAGTTCTTTGGATCAGCACCTGCTGCCTGGTCTGCAGCCTGGTGCCGCAGACCTTCAAGAGTAGGGCATGTCTTCTGTGCCTGGCAGAACTCCTCTCTAGAGGCACCACCCTCTTGCTGCCAATGGGTCAGCTCAGGTATGTCTCCCAGCTCAGCTACCTGTTCCCCTGTAGGCTCCAGGGCATCCCCCACAGGGTCTGCTCCTTCCTGGGCCGTGGGAACAGCGGGGGTGGACGCACCACACCCCTTGCCCTTCCTCTTTTTGGCAGGGACCCAGGCCACTGTTTCAGGCTCCAGGTCTGCTTCACAACCCTGTCTGGTTGCCATGGACCGAGTGGTCACACAGACCCTCTCAGGCAAACCCAACATCTCCAAATGAGCCTGGCGTTCCACCTCCTTTCACGGGGAACTCTCCAGGTCACTACCTAGCAGACAGTCTACTGGCATGGATTGACTCACAACAACTCTGAGAGGCACTGAGACCCCCCCCACTCAAAGGGAACATGTGCTAACTTGCAAAGGCGCACCGAGTTGTCAGCTGACACTACAGTGTGAAGTTTATCGGGAATGATCAGCTCCTCAGGGACCCACTGACACCTGACCGAAGTCACACTGGCTCCAGTGTCCCTGAGAGCCTCCACCCTCTTCCCATTGATGGTCACCCACTGCCTGTACTTCTTAGTGTTATCAGGCCCAGGGCTTTCCCGGACCATCTCTGTGTCTCCTAAAGAGACAAGGGACATAACTGCTAATCCCTCCAAAACACTAGAAATTAAATCCCCACCAAAAGCTACACTAGCTTTACCCGGTGTTGGAGCACAAGAGGGTGCCTGGGATTTCTTGGGACACATAGGGGATTTGTGACCCAATTCCTGACAGTGATAACACTTAATGGGACCCCTGAAATCCGACCTGCCCTTAGGGGGCCAGGTTGGTTTGGGTTTTGACTTGGGGGGCTGGGACTGGTTACCCTGGGAACTGTTTTGGGGCCCTTGTGAGAACTCCTTTTGGTTACCCTTGTCCCCCCACTCTTCTGCTGGCGACCCTGCCCACCTTTGGCTGTGGTACCCACAAAACTCCTATGGACCCTGGTACTGACCCAGCGGTCCGCCTCCTGTGCAAGATCAAGGGGATCATTAAGCTTGCGGTCTAAAAGATGCTGGCGCAGCTCTGGAACACATATATTACTCAAGTGCTCCCAAATGATCAAATTCAACAACCCCTTATAATAATTCACCTTGCTGCCCTTTATCCAACCTTCCAGTGCACGTGAGAACAGATTTACACATTCCACCCAAGTCTCGGACCCCTCCCTTCTGGAGTTCCTGAACTGTACCCTGTACTGTTCTGGGGTTAACCCAAACCTGAGGCATAAGGCCTCCTTCATATGGGGATAGGTCAGGTTACCGGCTGCTTCCAATTGCTCTAGAGCACTCCTCCCTGAGGCCTCAAAATGCTTCCACAGACCCCAATCTTCTTCAGGCACTCTATGCATTTTACAAGAAATCTCATAGGCAGAAAACCACCCATAGATATCATCACTCACTCTGTAACTCTGAACCACATCCTTGGGGATATATACCTTACCCCCTTTCACTGGCTGTTTGCTGCCACCATTTGAGCGGGTCTCCACCTCTCTGGTTTTGATCTCCAGCTCCTTCATTCTCAACTCATGAGCCAAAAGCAATTTTCTTTCCTCAAAAGCAAGGGCATTCTTCTTCTCCTCCTTTGCAATTTCCATTTTCATTTTCATTACTTCCAGCTCATGTTCTCTGATTCTTTGATTCTCTTGTAACTCCTCTGCTGGGGAGAGACCCCTGCTGGAATGGTGGCTCCCCGCTCCGCCGGTGGGGTTGCCCACTGGCAAATCATTTGCCCCAAACCCATTCCCTTCATTATTATCATCTGCTCCCTCAGCCTCTATAGCCTCCCATCAGGTTTTCAGAACCTTCTGCAACACTTCCTTTCTGAAGTTGCTTTTTATGGGACAACCAAAATCCTTGCAGAACCGCTTGAGCTCCTCCACCTTGTATGAATACAAATCCTCAATAGTGAACTCTAGCTCTCCTTCTACACTGGCTGCTTTCTCACTTGGAGCCATGATAATTCAAGAGTTACCTCAAAAATAGAACCAAAAATCAACAATCAGCGGTATGTGGCTGTGTAATGGTCTGCTCTCCTAGTGACGTGCACCAATTACTGTGGGTCAAGAACAAATACAAGTTCAATCCTCACCGCTGACCATCAATGTTAGATCTGGGGGTCTCTAGTTGGCAGGGTAGGTACCACTGTCCAAGTAGGGACCCTTGCTTCTAGTCATGGAAAGGGGGATACACTGTTAGGATAACCCCTGCTCACCCTCTAGGTAGCTTCTCCTGAGCAGTCTAGGCTATCAAAGGCAATGTGTAAAGTATTTGTACCAACACTCACAGCAACACAGTGAAAACACCACAGATTTACTCTACACCAGTTTTAGAAAAATAAGGTATCTTTACTAAAAACTTCACCAGACCAAATACTACAGAAAAACCAACATACAATTAAAAAGGTTACTTTAAAGATAGTTCAAGAGTTTGTAGAAAGCACTCCAGGATGTAAAAATCAGTGTCCTGCACAATGCGACTCTAAATGCACAAAATGCGACACTCTCGTGCCCAACAGTACCTGTAGTTGCGCTAAGGTTCCCATAAGCTATAACAATGAAGATGGCAAAGGCGATGCGATACTCCTGAGACCTTGGGGAGGCTTTGCAGCAGCCCTGCTTCACGCAGCAGAGGTGGATGCGCTGGCTCCGATCTGTAGGGGGAGGATGCGATGACTTTGGCTTTAATTGCGTAGGTTTCTTAGGGGCAAGCTTCACGTACAGGTACGGTGCGACGCTCTTCGATGGGGCGCGATGCGCGGCGCGGCCTTGACTTCTGGCACCACAACCCTCGATGCCCATGGGACGGGACTCTGCGTCGACGCACGCAGCAACTGGATACTTTCACGCACCGGCAGTGGTGCGACTCGCAAACTGGTTCTGCGACGACCTTCGCAGTGTCAGGAATCTTCACGCACTGGGACGATGCTCGACGCACTCGGCGATGCAGGGACTCCGGGTGCTGCGATGGCGCCGCAATGAAATTCTTCTCGCAATCTCGATCTTGCGACTCACAACCGGATGATGCAATGGGTACCAGTTACTCTTGTTCACTCTTTCTGCTTTCCAGCTCCCAAACACAGCAAAACGACCTCCTGAGGCCCCAACACTAGGCAAGCACTCCAAGGCAGGTCAGAACTCCCTCAGCAGAGTTCCAGGGGAGCTGGTGATGAAGTCCTTTTGTTCCTGGGACTTCTTAACAGGGAGCCAGCTCTCCTCAGGCCCTTGGAGATCAGAATTTAAAGAAGGGGATACAGCAAAGTCCTTCCCCTCTCCTTGGCAGCAAAGCAAAACAGCAAGCAGGCAGTCTTCTCCTCTTCAGTTCCTTCCAGCTTTCTCCTTGGCAGAGGTTCCTTCTTGGTTCCACAGTGATCTGAAATTTAGGTGTCTGGGGTCCTCTTCTTATACCCCTCCAAGTCTTTGTCTCTCTTTGTTCCAGTGGGGGGATTCCCCTGCTCAAACCGGTTCCTGGGTGTGCTCTGCCTTGGAGCACCTGGTTCCTTTCAGAGTGAGGGGCAGGGTCGTTAGACGCTCAGCAGGAGGTGGAGCCTTCTTTGTGCTGGCAGAGGCAGAGTCCTCAGCCTGGCCAGCAGGGGGTGGAGCCGGCATTGTGCTGGCAGAGGCAGCCCTATTCAAACCCAGGGGCTACTCCTCCCAACCATCTAGAGCAGATCTCCCTATTCACCCTGCTGCTGACTCATCCAGACTCCTGGAGCCACCTAGCCCATCACATGACACCAGTCAGCCAATCTGCACACAGGCACACAGGAAGGTTAAACAGGAGAATAGCTATGTTCTAAAAAGTGCTATTCTCACACAGTGAATTTAAAAACCATCTTTCTAAAAAGATGTATAATTAAATTCTGAACACAAAGATACCAAACTTGGATTTTCTATCTTGCCTTTAGGGGAAGATAGGCATGTAAACAACCTCCCCCATTCTGTCCTATGGGCAAGATAGCCTCTCAGCAGTGAAAAACGACAATGGCTGTAATTCACTACCAGGGCATGTTGCACACCTCAGTACATGCCCTACCTTTCAGATACACTGCACCCAGCCCAGGGGGGTACCTAGGGCCACCATAGGGATGCCTTACATGTACAGAAAGGGAAGGATAAGGCCTGGTCAGTGGTTGCACTGGCCAGGTCGACATGGCAGTCCTGGACTGCACACAGGCACTGCAAGCAGGCCTAAGACATCATTTTAGCGCTAGTCCTGTGTGTGGCACAATCAGTGCTGCAGCCCACTAGTAGCATTTGTACTACCAGCCCTGGCACTCAGTGCACTTTACTAGGGCCTTGCAGGTAGAACAAATATGCCAAACATGTATAGCCAATTACAACACAATTTCCCTAGGGAGCACTTGCACTTTGACACTGATTAGCAGTGGCAAAGTGCCCAAAGCATCTATACCAGTAAAAACGACATCCAGCATAGCATCAAAAATACAGGGGGTAGAGGCAAAAAGTCAGGGGTAACCACGCCAAAAGATGCCAGGTCTAACATTCACCTATCCAGTCACCGACAGAACCACTCATTTATCCCTTCTACCACTAATCTACTCATCCATACACACAGTCACACACCCAGTCACTCACCCATGCCGTCCTTCATGAACCCTTTCACTCACTCATACAACCATTTAGACACCCACTCACTCCCCTATACAGCCACTTATACAGCTACTCATTCACTCATGAAGCCACTCACACACCCACTCACTCATCCATACAGCCACTCATGCATCCAGCTACTCACCCATACAGCCACTCACTTACCTTCTCACTCACCCATACAGTAATGTATGCACCCTTTCACTCATTCATTTAGTTACTCACACACTCACTCACTTACCCATGCACCAGTCACACACCCTCACTCAGCCATATAGCCACACATGCCCCCACTCACTCATACAGCCACTTTCACAGCTACTCACTCACCCATGGCCTTTCTCATTAACTCACTCACTCATGCAGCCACTCACACAACCTCTCACTCACCCATATAGGCACGCATGCACCTTTTACTCATCCATACACCCACTCATGCACTCTGTCACTCACTCACACAACCACTCACCCACCCACTCACTTACCCACACAGCCAGTCAACACCCACTCACTCACTTATATAGGCACTCATGCACCCTCTCACTCACCAATAAAGTCACTCACACAGCTACTCACTCACCCATACAGCCACTCAAAAATAATACACTGGCAACTTAAAGGTAATCTATCCCACTTGAGAAACTGCTGACAAACGTTCCTAGTGTCACAGCAATAATTAATGCTGCACCATACTCATAGTAGAGCTGAGACACATAGAATACAGTGAAAGCAAATGCATCACATTTTTCTCCTTTGAAATCAGAGGAAACAAATGACAAGAACCTGGAATCACCCTGCAATGCAATGCCCAGAGCATGCCATTAAGTCAAGTACTAGTTGGTACACAAAGAATCATAAAAATTATAAAACTCTCATCAAGCAACCTTAACTCAGGACCTTAACACGCCAATCAAATTAACCCACTGCCACACAGCAAACCAATCAAGTAAAATCCAGCAGTCATTGCTGATCCTAAATAGGCATCTGAGGAATTACAGAACTATCTCATTCAACCCTCTCCCATTCAAAAGAGGCATCTTTTGGGTAATGCACAGGGTTCTCCTGATGCAGAAGAGAAAAGTAGTACCAGGAGCAGAGATTACAGCCATCTCCACAGGCAAAGTAAAAACAAACCAATAGGCCTCATGACATAGAAGGGAATGAAAATACTGCTTAGAGTTATTTTCTAGAGAGGGAAATGTACCAAATATCATTGTTGGTCTGCTAATAAATGGGAAAATTACAAGCATCTTATGATTGTCTCATTACATGTGGTCACTGGTAGAAGTTGCTGTTTTGGACTCTTTACAACGAATGACAGCAGAATCTATGTGATATGAAACTACATTTTTTTATATTTGCTCAATTGTAAGTCACAAAGAGAAGCATACAATTATTATCTGAGTTGAAGAAGGAACTTGACTGTTGGTGGCCAACAGGCACTAAGAACCATAGAACTCTATTAAAAAAAAAGATTTGTCTTGCACACCATATGTTCCAGTGAGCCGTGATGCACAGTCCCAATGTGCACATCAGTAATAGTTAATAACCTCTGAGGTTCCGTTGCAAGTTACATGGATATGCCTTCAGAACATGCCATCAGCCTGTAATCCCACTCATATAACTAGCTACAATGCTCGAAGTGAGAGTTCACTATTACATTCAGGATCATATTCATGGTAGAAAAGAGACACATAGGGCCTGATGTGGATGTAAGCAGACAGCCCACTGTTCTGCCAAGGGAGAGGAATAAATTACCTCATTCATTCATTCATTCATTCATTTGATAACTTTATTTCGGTCGGAGACCATAAAAGCACAGAATAAATTACAAGACAAATTGCACATTTCGTTAAAACAATAAATAGAGTCAAGTTAATACAATGATTAAAATTGAATTAAACTGGTGTTATCAAGAAGACTCATTTGGTAAAAGACAAAGTATTTTAAAGAAAGCTTTTCCTTCTACGCCAAAAACCATGTAAAAAACGAGACATAGCAAAAACAATTGGGGGATGAGTGTCATATCTTAAGACCCTGCATGCGAGCATGCAATGTCTAAACCCTAGGTTCTTGCATAGGGGAATAAGCCACTTTTTTCTTATTGAGTGGTATGCGGGGCAGAAAAACAGAACATGGCATAAATCTTCACTGCTATAGTTGCATGCCGGACAGGCTGCATTTTCTGATCTTGCCCATTTGCATGTGAATACTCTGAGCGGTAAGGTACCATGCCTTAACTGCAAATAAAGCTTCCTAGCAAGAGATGGATAAATTACATCGAGAAAGGCCTCTGCTCTTATTTCTGATTTTACTAGGAGAAACTCATTAGTGAGTTTCCCCAAGGAGCTTGAACCATGTAGAGTAGCTAATCTCAGGTGCCTTATATGGCCTCTTAAATCAGGTTTGGAAGTCCTTTTACAGGCTACCTCCGGGAATTCCCAGAGATCGGTCCTGCCGATCTTTATACTAAGATCCTTAATATGAGATAACCATGGAATGTTCTTGCTTTTAATTAGTGTCCAAACCTCTAAGAATTCCTCTCTATAAGGTGCCAGTTCATGCACCGTCCAGAGCCTTTTCCAATAAAGTAAGGGTCGAAGGATTGCCAAGTCTTCAATTGGTTCTATCCCTAGGTCGAGACGTAGGGGAATGAGCGGTGTGCTTACAGGGAGGCTCACAAGCCTTCTCATAAAGCCCTGCTCAACCAGGGTTAGTTTGGCGATGTTTTTGTGACCCCATAATTCGGCCCCATACAGCGAAGTTGTTCTGGCTTGCAGCCGGTATATTTCAACTACCGGAGCTGCTGGTTTGTAAACCGAGGCTCGCTGGACCTTACAGAGATCCCCTGCTATTTGAGACAGCCTCAACCATGATTTTGCGATTTGAGATCCCCAATCAAAATTCTCGGTCAATGTAATTCCAAGATACACAAAAGTCCTGACTCTCTCAAGGGGGGAGCCATTTAGGGTAGGATTTGGGCGGGTCTGTTTGGGAGGATTGAAGATCATGAACTTAGTCTTCTCTAAGTTAATCTCCAAGCCTCTGGAAGTACAAAATGCCAGGAAACCATCCAAAATACGCTGGATGCCCGATGATGTTTTAGATATCAGCAGAGTGTCATCAGCAAACATCAGAGTGGGCACTCTACCAGTAGCCAGCCTAGGGGCATCATTGTTAGCTACATCAGCCAAGTGGGTGACAAGGCCATTGATGTAAAGGCTAAACAACGTAGGAGCCAAGACACACCCTTGGCGCACTCCCTTCCTAACGGGGAAGCGTGAAGATAGGTCGCCATGTCTCCCACACCTAACCTGGGCATAATTGCCGTTGTGAAATCTGATTAAGAAATTCAGCAGGTAGGGTGGGAGGCCCATTTCTGCCAGAACTTTCCATAGTTTTTCTCTTGGGACAAGATCGAAGGCAGCGCGCAGGTCAACAAAGATGAGGTAGAGGCTGCCACCCGCTACTCTCACCGTTTTCCAATATAAGACCTGTAGCCGGAAGATCTGGTCTATGGTCGAAATCCCAGATCTAAACCCTGCCTGGAGTGTAGTCAAAATTTTGTTGTCATCCATCCATCCCTGGATTCTATCTAAGATAATTCTGCCCATTAATTTCTGGGTGGTGTCAATTTGGCTAATTGGTCTATAATTAGCCGGCTTTAATGGGCAGCCTTTCTTAAATATGGGAACTATCTCCGCGCCCAACCAAGTGTCTGGCAAGACGGCCCCCATGAGAATGGAATTAAATAATACCACCAAATACGGGGCCCAAATTTTTGGTTGGGAGCGGAATAAGTCCGGTGGCATTTTATCTAGGCCAGGTGCTTTGTTAGAAAGGAGCCTTGTTATTGCGGTCTCTACTTCTTTGAGAGTGATGGTCACAGGGAGTTCTGACACAAGGGTGGCTGCACCCATCAAGGATGGACACGACTGGCGCACATGTGGAGGTGCTGAGATAGAGGCGGGGGGGTGAGTCTCAATATTAGATATACTAGGGTCAATTCCTCTCGTCGGGCTAGACTCTAGAGATATATCAACAGGAAGGAGGTCGTCCGAGTCCCCATACAGTTCCCCAAAATGGGATTCCCACATTTGTGGAGCTATGTTTGCAACGGGGGGCAGAACTGCCCCATTCTCGTCCAAGTTCACAATGGCCCAAAACGCCTTAGGGTCTCTACATGTGGGGGTTAGTCTTAGCTCCTCCCATCTTTGCTCCTCCCAGTCCCTTTTCCCCCTGGTAATAGCCTTCTTATAGTCTAAACGAAGTTTCTTTATGTTGGTCCTGTCATTGCCTTTAATTGCCAAAAGCAAGTCCTTTTTTGCTTTTCTACAGGGTTCCTTATACCAGGGGTGAGACCTGGGCTGACGTTGTTTGTTTCCCACAGGGTTAAATAGGCCCCTCAGGTTATCAACTAGGTGAATATGAATCTTAGTGGGATCACTCAAGTTATCTATACTTACATCCCCATTGCGGAGAGAGATGGCAAAGCTATCTGATATATTTCCGCAAGTTTAGCAGGGGATTTCAGAAAGTAGGGCCATTTTATCCTCCTCCTATTATTAGAAAGGAGTACTGGGGGTATTAGGCTATTTGAATTGGGAGGAGGGTTTGTTAGACCAAAACTGCCCGGTTTCAGAGTTAAAACAAGGGCATTATGGTCACTGTCTTGTCTAAGGTAGATTTCAAACTCTAATAGGTTACCCCAATGTCTTGCTTCCATTAATATATAATCAATATTAGAGTTTTGGCCTGGTCTGTTGAACGTGGGAAGGCCTGGGCAATCGGGTTTCAATCTCCCATTACAGGCCCTTAGGGACAGTGCAAGGGATAAGGATTTAATTTGAAGGACAAGAGGAGTCCAGGCTCTGACAGGAGAGATCTGTGGTTCACAAATGTGCCAGAACTGGTCTTCTTCGTCCGGCTCACCCGTGTCAGGAGACTCGAGGGGTTCAAATTGGCAGTTAAAGTCACCTCCTACTATTAATTGCGGTGGGGGGTCTAGGGACAATATAAAATGCTTTAATACGTCTATGGCACCAGATTCTTGGCCATTCTTAACTGGTCTAGAGTAGACGTTTATTAAAGCAACCGATGGTTTGTCTTTTAGGGTAAAGAGGACACATTGGACGTCCAGGGAGCTAGTTGGAATCTCAGTTGCCTGAGCTCCCAAATGTGTCCCCACCCATATTGAAAGACCGCCCGAAGGTCTCCCTCTACCGCTTGTGGTTGTCAAAAGTGGCGTAGCCGATCCTTGGATTTCCCTCCGTGGCCCAGGTTTCTTGCATGAGGCAGATGTCATGAGTACCTATAAAATTACTCCATTCCAAGTTAGATAACTTGTTTTTTATCCCTGCCACGTTCCAGGACAATATTTTTATTCCCCCACCTAGTGCTCTATTCCTGTTTACTAGGTCGCCAGCCATAGAATTTATGCAGACTTCAGTTGTTTGAGGGATGATTGCTATTGTGGTGTCCGCAAGATTAACACCACACAGAAAATCATCGGGGGGAACAACCAAATCTTCGTGGGTAGTTTGTTTTGTTTCCGGTCCTATGCTCAAGGAAGGGGATATTAAAGGAGATTCTAGGGTACCACTCACACATCTACCCTTTTCTACAGCTATTTGGGTGCCCATAGCTTTGTCAGGTTGGAGTACAGGGCTCAGGATCACGACTGGTCAATCCACCTCCTCCAACATACTGAATCTATTTTTTTGAGCAAAAAGTGACAACAGGGGCATATTCTGAGTTTCTTCTACTGATCTAGCATACGATTTGTTTTGGCCCCCCGCCCAACTCGCACCCCTTTTCTGTCCTACTCTGTGCTGTGGAGCTGGATAGAAATATGACAGGTGCAATGGGATGATTTGAGTATTAGGCCTAAGGGGTGTCCTACTGCAGATATAATCTACAGCGAGTGGGTGTCTAAAATTGACAATGACACAATTTCCTATGATGGATTTAGTAGTAGGCCCAATCCAATCTAATCTCCGTACACCCAAAATTTCTCCAGAAATGTTATAAGGGAGGGGGCTGTTTGAGTTGAACCAGTGCATACATTTGTTTTTCAATTCCGAAAAATCCTCGTTCTTCCCTTTAGATAGGGGGGGAACACCAGCAAGCACAACAACATATGGGAGGGATTCAGGCGGCAAATCAATGCAAGGTAATGTGGTGTTAAGGCCCTCAGTAGAAGTGTTTCTGTACTCTTTTGCTTGATTGTTTAAACATTTTTCCCCCACATTGGTGACCTCCCTCTGTACTCTGGAACTTTCTGGGTCTGTGGCCCTAGTCAAAGAAATAGTTGTAGCGGGGGCAATCGTGCCAGCCGTTTGAGAGGGAACAGGAAAGGTTTGAGATGCGGCAGAGGCATTATCGTCGGTAGGAGCAGGACAAGGGGGAAGATTTGTGAAATCTGTGGTCGGCTTGGTTTTACCAAAGCCTGCGTTGTTGATGGTGGAAACCAGTCTGTCCAGTCTAGACAGGAGGGATTTAAAATGGGAGCCAAGTAGATGTTCAATATGGACCTGGAGATCTAAAATCATATGGGTGGCCCATAGAGGAGCCTGTGTGGGGGACAAGGTAGAGGGAGTGTCGATCGGTATAGAAGAATTAGTTGGGGGCTTGTTTTTCCTTAGTGTTTTACTCTTCCCGGCCCTAGGTTTCTTGACTACAGTACGAGTCACAGAAGCTTTGTTAGGAAGAAGGTGGGGTGGGGAGTTGGGAACCTGGAAGACGTGCGTATCGCTGGTAGTGGGCTGTGCACAGGGGAGGTCAGCGAAGGAACAGATAAAAGAGGAATTAAGATCAAGGGCGTTGGTTGTAGCAATTGACACATCCTCCACTATTTGGGAAGGGGGGGGAATTGCAGGAGTAATTGATAAACGCCGCTCTGTGTTTTCTATGGCTGAAGCCACGGCTCCAATTGTTTGCTGCAGCATTTTATCAATAGCTGTCAGGCTTGGGAGGGGTTGCGCTGTTGTAGTCTGTTGTCTAGTTGTTGGCCGGGAGGTGGATAGGCTAGGATTTTTACCATTTCGTTTCATGGTTACAGACAGAGTGTAAAAGACACACAATCGCGCAAATTATTACAATACTTCCCTTGGATATTAAATAACACAAAGCTGTGAGGGGAGATGCTAATAATCTTATAGTTCAGAATGTCAATAAATTCAACACATAGGTGAGTCGGGGATTTGAAATACGTATCAAGCTTGTGACACAGTACCTTGCTTGTTGCTATTTCGAGCTGCGGGGACGTCAGTGGGGTGGCCCTGCCCGGCCTCTGACGGTCCCTGATGGGCAAGGACGGGCCCGCCCTTGGCCCGGGCTTCGCCCGGGCGCTGCCCGTGCACGTCCCGTGCTGCGGGGCACCAGCGACACTGAAGTAGGGCCAGGCGCTGCCTGATGACGACAGCGGCAAGCGCCTGGCGCAGAGACTTCTGGGGGATGTAGTTCCTGCAACGCTGGCCGTTCCCCTCACGGCGGTGCCGGTAAGATGTTAGGCTGGTTGGATTGACCCAGCTCCCTCGTCCGAGCCGTTCCCCTCACGGCGTCCTCCAAAGTTCCTTGGTGCTGATGATCACAGAGACAGGCTCCCACTACAAGCGCATCCCGCGCTACGGGGCACCAGCGACACTGAAGTAGGGCCAGGCGCTGCCTGATGACGACAGCGGCAAGCGCCTGGCGCAGAGACTTCTGGGGGATGTAGTTCCTGCAACGCTGGCCGTTCCCCTCACGGCGGTGCCGGTAAGATGTTAGGCTGGTTGGATTGACCCAGCTCCCTCGTCCGAGCCGTTCCCCTCACGGCGTCCTCCAAAGTTCCTTGGTGCTGATGATCACAGAGACAGGCTCCCACTACAAGCGCATCCCGCGCTACGGGGCACCAGCGACACTGAAGTAGGGCCAGGCGCTGCCTGATGACGACAGTGGCAAGCGCCTGGCGCAGAGACTTCTGGGGGATGTAGTTCCTGCAACGCTGGCCGTTCCCCTCACGGCGGTGCCGGTAAGATGTTAGGCTGGTTGGATTGACCCAGCTCCCTCATCCGAGCCGTTCCCCTCACGGCGTCCTCCAAAGTTCCTTGGTGCTGATGATCACAGAGACAGGCTCCCACTACAAGCGCATTACCTCATACCCATCATGGAGAGACCGCCCGCTTAAGTTATAAATGACCGCCAAGCAGTTGGTCATTTATGAAAGCATTGAAATGAACCGCCATCACGGCGGTTTCTGTCAATGCACTTTACTGTGTGCTATGAGGTTGCATCAGCAACATGCATCCCTGTAGCACAGAGTGTTTGGTATTTCTTTACAAACCCTGAAATGGGAATATCGTTTTGTAAAGAACATAATGCTCTCCTTGCCATGGGAGTCTTCTCCTATAGCGGGGAGGTCATTATTTCAATTTTACCGTCCCCTTCCACCAGATCATACCTCGTGGTAAGGAACAGTAAAAAATGGTTACATGTCAGCAAATATAGCTCCGCTTCTAAGGTCAGGAATAACATTAACATACCATTCTGACAAGTAAATGTATTCACTTGTTACATTTCCTCACTTGTTTTATTTTCTTGTCAGAACGATATTTTTATTTTCTTGTTCGAGAGAAAATCCCGAAAACGATACTGAAACTGTTTATTCGAGTATTCCAATTCCTGTCCCTATTATCATACTGTATTTAAAAATTGAGGATGAGGCTGACCAGCCTTATAAGCAACAGTTTCTAGCAGTCAGTGTTGGGGCAAACAATATTTTCCCTTCAAGTCTTAGCCATATCTACAAAGCCAGGTAAAGCCACCCTGCTTGACTTTACATGGCCTTTTAGATATGGAATAAGGCAAGGCAGAGCAAATCGCTGCCTTGCCTTACTCTGCATGAAAGATGAGTTCCATGGATATTGATGTGGGTGTTCCCATTCAACACCCATGGATTTGGCAACATCCCAGATTTACAAATCTCATAAACCTGGGGCAGCATCAAAACCTTGAGCCTCCCTAGAGCAGGCATAACGAGGAGAAATGCTTTTATTTCTCCTTGTTTTTTCCTCTTTCCACATGTGTTGCATTCTGCAGCACACATAGAACTAGGAAAATGCCTATTGTGATTATTTTTGTACAGGAAGATGCCCCTTCCTCAACAAAAACAATCGTGTCAACAACACAGACATGGTGCAAGGGTGCCTGCATTGGCGCACAACTGATAATTGTGCACCGGCGCTGGTTGAAAAGGACAGGAATGCACCATAAATAGGGTGTATTCCTATCATTTCTGATTGGAATAGGGCAGTGCAGCAAAATTATTTGCGGCACTGCCCTATGCCAATTCTTTGCAAATATGCCCCTTGGTCCAGGCAAGTAATGTTGTAATCCTCCTGTGATGGCTTGATCAATATGATCCATTACTATCTGTCAATGACTCATCTGAAATGGGAAATAAATAGTAGAACAACTGCCCCAGTTCATTGTTGACTGTGTTTTGTGGATAAAATCGATAAAAAGATGCAAGACAACTTTTTAAAAACAAACCTGCCGATAGATTCAGATTCTAAATCGGTGACCCAATCTGAAATATAATGACACGGGATGCTGCCAGTTTCAGTTCACTGTGCATGGGCATGTTGTTAATTTATATCCACCAGTTTTTTCAAGGGCTCTTTTTAGGTCTCGCGCCTCGCGTTGCAGTGCAAGCCATGCTCGCGCAGCGAGAGACCTCTTGTAGGGGGTTTCAAAATCGCCCTAGGAATCGCACACACTTGTGCGTGTGCGATTCCTTTTGTGCCATGCTATTGCCCTTTGCGTACGTCTTTTTATGAAAGACAGCACGCAATTGGCCAAAGGCGGGTGCATTGCTCCGCCCATGGCCTATTGGTGTCTATTACGCGCACCAAAGGCCATGTGGTTTCAATTATCGTGCCTCGACACGGGCGCAATAATTGAAAACACATGTTTCGCTGTGGCGCGCGCACACACACCACTCGCGGGTGTGTTTGTTGCTGCCGCTTGTTGCTTAAGGTGTTGTACCAGTTTAGGTGTGGTTTGATGGCATCATGTCAGCTTCTGGATGCTGTTGGGTTGACCTGGACATCTCCAGTTTGGATAGAGCGGTACGTTGGTTAGAATGTTGTTTACCGCTGTAAGTTCCAGTTGAGTGCGGCGGGGAGAAATGGTTTGTGGACAGCTGTTGAAGCGAGTGGCTGAAGACACACAATTGATGGACAGAATGCAGAACAAATCAAAACATTCACCCCCAGTCAAAAGATCTGGGTTAAATCCATCATTCTTTTGCTCACCATGCCGGTCCTAGGATGCTTGTTTCCAGTCCAGGGAGGACCTGGCTTGGCAGTTCGGGCTGGACTGTTCCCATGAGACACAGGTTCAAGACTGATTTGCATATGGCTGGGTTCAAACTGGAACGACATGGTGAGCAAAAAAACGATGGATTTAGGCCCAGATCTCTGTACTGGGGTGAATGAATGACATTGTTCTGCATTCTGTCCATCAACTGTTGTTTTTGCATCTGTCACCCCGAGTGGGAAGAGCATGCCCAGACGTGGGTCCTGTGCTCTCCATGCCACTGGAATCAAGCTATCCTGGCTGAAGAGGGGTGAAACCCCGAAACCGGTCCTAGGATGCTTGTTTCCAGTCCAGGGAGGACCTGGCTTGGCAGTTTGGGCTGGACTGTTCCCATGGGGCACAGGTTCAAGACTGATTTGCATATAGCTTGGTTCAAACTGGAACGGCATGGTGAGCAAAAAAACGATGGATTTAGGCCCAGATCTCTCTACTGGGGTGAATGTATGACATTGTTCTGCATTCTGTCCATCAACTGTTGTTTTTGAAGCGAGTGGCTGGCCAGCTGCCTGCAGGGCGGTCTGGTTGACTTCGTAGGATGCTGTTTAGGAGGGGAGAGGGGGTTGAGTCACTGAAAGGGTTCTCTGCCTTGGATTTGAGGAGGACTGTTGCCGGGCTCTGTCGCTTGGCTGTAGATCGCCTGGTTGAGCAAGAAGCTACATTGGTTGAGGGCGCCGGAGTCAGCTGAGGGGCTCAACGAGCTGTGTCGATGACACGCACAATTTTCACCTTGCTTTAGAGGCAATGTCTTTGGTAACTTGTGTGGGCGGAGGACGTGAGAGCTTGATTTGCTGCTCGTATTTCCTTGAGGTAATTTCCTTGTCATTAACGTTTGACTTTTTCCATACCGGTTGTCAGTCAGTGTGCGGCTTCGAGAGCTCAGGAGCAGCCAGCCCTCCCTCCCCTGGAAGCTGTTTCCTCCGAGCTCACGTGCCATCGCATTTTTAACCAAAGCAAGTTGTGTGGTATACGGCACACTACCAGCGAGTGAATGTCATTTATGGATGAGTGCCGGCTTTTCACTATGCGCTCCATTACAAGCTTTTTACACTCGATCTACCGACTCTAATAAGATTGGATACAGTGCAACTAACTGAAACACGTTGTGAAAGTAGCAATATATAATAACTCTCAGTAGATATTAAATCCAAGGAGTGTACTATGTGGCTTCAATGCCCCGTCGGGTAAGCGCTATATACATACATACAATATAGAACTGCACTGCCACCACAAACCGTTGCGGTTTCTTCCCACTCCTCCTCTGCGTCTGTAACTCCCACTGTCCATGGTGCTGGTTTCACACTATTCCCCCCCACACACAGCAGCATCCTCTCAGGCTGCGAGTGCACCTGCCCCTACCCCTTCACCCGTCACACTCTGGATGCTTCTCACTCTACCCCAGTGGTAATTGCTCTCACCCTATCCCACTGCCAGCTCTGCCTGCTGCTATCCAGTGACATCATCTCATACTTCCCCTCAGCTCAGGCTTTTCACTGCCCATTGGTGCAGGCTTTTCACACTTCTCTAGAGTCTGCTCCTCAAACTGACCCCCCCGGCCAACGCCCCACACTGCACAGCAGAGTGGGTAGGCGCTTACTTGAAGATGGGAGCCATACACAAACATAGGAGCCCAGGTTTGACAGGTTATTGGTGGGGCTCGATGACGTATGAGTAGCCCCATCGAGGCGACGTGACGAAGGTGTTCAGAGAGATGTCTTAACACATCTGCCGTCTGGCCTGCGGAAAACAACTAGGAACAAGTGCACACCTCAGCTCAGAGGACTGTGAGGAAACAACCCAGCTCTTCATTTTGCGTAGCGCCAGCCACGCTGCACTTACATAACTTTATCACGCCCTCATTTGCAGTTGTAGCTGACATTTTTTGTATTCTTCACTGAAATGGGAATAGATTCTAGCCAAACTGTGGTACAAATGATGCTATGTATTCTATATGTGTGATTAATATGCCATGGAAAGCATTCAAGTTGAATCCAGTTCTTACTTGGTGCTGTGTTTTGGGTGTTTACTCAGGGTCTTCTGCAGGCATCTGGGGTGTATATTTTAAGTGAGTATGCCCTTTGTGTTTTTTTCTAGTTGACATTGTTAAACCAATATTTAACAAGCATTTGCAATGCAATAGGTCTTGCATTTGCGAGAGTTTAAGCTATTGGCATTGTAAATAACAATGCCTTTTATTTATGTTTTAAAAACCAACACGTAAATAAAAGGCGTTGCCATTTACAATGCCAATACTCAAACTCTCACAACTGCGAGACCTATTGCATTGCAAATGCTTGTTTAAAAATGCTCCAGCTGCCTGCCTCATTTACTAGCATTATGTATAGGACTATTTAGCTGAGACCAAATGATTCCTATTTGTGGGAACGTGGTATGTTTACTTTGCATTCTACTGTGTGATTTTTCGAATTTTAACACCCACTATCAAACGTTCCCTGTCCCTTGAAGAGCCGACAACGCTTTCAGGGTAGTTGATGCCACGTTATTCATTCGAAGTGTTTTTGTCGCTTTAGTCCGCATTTCAAGAATGATTCTTTGAATTTTAAATGTGTGCAGTTCTATCATGCTATTCAGATGTTTCTGTCAGCGTGTCTGCTACCCTGTTCTTACAGAGGGTTTTAATGGGCTGGAATTCTTCCAGCATTCCAAACATTGCTCGCGGTGGCACATTACTTTTCATAGATATGTCCGCCTACAGCATGGAAGTGTAGCTGATTTATTGTCATCTACATCAACAAAACACCAAAAACAGAACCAAACGCAAACAGAAAAACATCGGTGGTCTTTTATTGACTCAAATCATTATTTTAGTTGTGCTAAAATAAACAGGATGCTGCCTCTCACGCCTTCATGTTTGATTAGTATAGAGCTAGGCAGTAGCATTTTAGGAAAAATGGGGGGGGGGGGAGCGGTGGGGGGAGGGAGGGGGCAGGGGCAACACTTAAAGTGGCCCAAATCTTTCAGGAGGACCCATTCAGCCCAAGGCCAATGAATGTCTGCAAGATGCATAATTTTGTGTTGCACCACTGTCTAGGACTGAGCTGGTAATTTCAAGATGATGCTTGTCTGTCAGTCCAGAGGCTCACTGGCCTGTAGCATTTATTAAAATAGGGCAGAGGCATGCAGATTGAAGGGATACAGACATAGGTGTGCACTACTGAAAAACAGTGGTGGAAAGCTTTTTTAGCAAAGTTGAAGAAAACTTCTGGAAGAGCTCCCAGCAGTAACTACATTTTTATTGCATAATAATAGAGAACCCACCATCAGCCACCGGCTACCACCCTCTCACTGATAGACCCACACTCCCATCACCAAACTCACTTTTCATCACTGACTGGCTCTGCTCCTAGCTGTGTCTGCCGCTCAAACTTCAACAACACAACGGACGAACAACTCACCCCATGACCCCCCTTCACACAGACAACACCCCAAAGCACGTTCACTCTTCTAACAGAACCAGATGCAAAGGAAATTAAATTGTATTATATATGATGAATTTATTTTTACATTTCAGTGAGTCAGCATTTTGCAATCGAGCGCGGTAAATAAGGCTCGGACACCAGTAGGAGATTAAGCACGTCTTTATTCGAGCACTGCTTATCTCTAACCCCCGTTACTTTCCCCGCTCCTTCCTTTCCCTTTCCGGCTATGCCTGACCCTGACGTCACAGGCGGGTCAGGCACAGCGATGCTACAAGCATTCGGAGAGACATCTCTCTTATTTAATTACATTTTTCCTTTGTAACTTGTCAGCGTGCTGGCCTGTTTACCTGATACTCTTCCAGTGTCTAAAGGTTAAAAAGGTTTTTATCATTTAGATTTTTTTTAAACACGTCTTAGCCTTGAACCTCACTGGCATGTGGGGGACTCAAACGTGTGTGCAATTTACATATAGGGGCATATTTATTTAGAAGTCACGCAGAGCAGCAAGTCACAGGGACAGGTGATAGGGAACAGGCAGGACTGTGCTGCATTTAACATAATACAGTGAATTCCTGCCTTTTCCTAGTGCTGGCGTACAATGTGCTGCTGACCACCAACACAGGCACTCTGGGTGCTTGCATTGTAGGTAGGGTTGTTTTTGTGAAGGACACCTTCTTGCACAAAACAATCCTCAGAGACATTTTCCTCTTTCTATGTGTGCTGCAGAATGCAGCACATTTTGAAACAGGAAACAAACGAGGAGAAACAAAGATATTTCTCTTCGTTACTCCTCCCCTGAAGATGAGCAGCAGTTCTGGCACTATCCCAGGTCTACCATTTATGGTAAATCTGGGAATGTGTCAAAATCGATCTGTTTTGCGTGTAAACACCCAAGCACCACCCATGGAATGCCTCCCTGGGGCAGAGTAATACAACACGGCGATTTGTCCTGCGTTGCGTTACTCTGGATTTATTAAGCTACACAGATCCACGCAAGGAGACCTTGCGTGACTTGATAAGGTGTATCTTGAGGGTTGTGTCGCTTTAGCATCCATTGCATGGCGCAAAAGCAACTCAACCGCTTAATAAACATTGCCCATAATGTTTAAAATGTTAGCATACATTAACTTAAGCATTTTGCTTTAATTTCAGGATATATACCATACAAACACCAAGGATGGAATTAGAATTGCCACCGTTTTACATTAGTGGCTGAAAATAATATATTTGTTCCGGGTCAAGTAAGGACAGAAGAAAAAAGTAAAAATCAGCCTTATCTAAACCCCAGTGAAATCAGATAGAGCTAATTAAATATACATGAAAGTTCCTTCCAAGTATAGATATATTGTTTACTGTTTTGCACTCTGTATTGGGAAAGCTTAGTTAACATTATCGTGCCAGTATAAGGATTTAAATTGGAAGATACATGCGCTAGTTTGATAAAAATTTGTACATTTGTTTTGCTAATCCCTTTAGAAAGACAAATTAAACTCTCCATAAACTCCTGAGTACTGCAATTAAATAATGCAGCTGGATCTATAAACGAAACTTCAAACAGATTCACTAGGGATGTTGAAAGGCCTCTTTGATTGTTACTATCTTTCGATCAATTATAATTTTGTTTCATATTAATTGTTGTAATAGAACATTTTGTAACACATTTTGTTTGCATTTTAATTTAAATGACACTGAGCTGGATTAACAAAATTTCATTCGAATAAAGGAGTCACAAATTGCCCCCTGACCTTTTGAGAATGGAATAAAGTTTTGCGAACTTGCCTATGTACTAATAGTTAGGTTTGCAAACTTCCCATTCGGAGTGGGATGCAATCCAACCTGTCTCATTACTTTTCATAAGGTAGGTTGCAATTGTGACTTACTCTGGCCACAGGGATGGTGCACTGCCGGGGTCAGCAGACCACCATGCTTGAGATTGCTTTTTAAATCAATTTTAAGAAAATTGGGGCAGACTATCCTTAAAGCAAATGATGCGGCATTAAAATAATTCCCCGCAGCACTGCCCACTCCCAATAAAAAAAATGTTTTATTCATAAAGGGGAAGAGGTCCCAAGGAGAATGTATGTTGTGCCTTACACAAAGCAAGTGTGCCACAGCACCTGTGTAATCTAGGTGCATAGTTATATCAGTGCACACAACATATTTTCACACAAACTGAGGATATTAAACAATAACTATGAATCTTATTGTTCTACATATTCCAAACTTCTCATTGTATACAGAGAAAAAAGTAGAGTTGGTAGGATCAGAGGCCACGTTGTTATCAACCAACCACATCAGTAATAATATGCAGATGTCTTAGCTACATCTAGAAAATGTATATCTGTTCTGGACATCATGCTATATCTTTACATTGGTGACCATAATGAGATTTGATTCGGTTGAAAAGGCACTGAATGGCAAATAAATGTGTTCCTTGCACATATTGAGTGTATCCTAAGATAAAGCCTGTGAAACACTTATATATCAGTTCCTTATAGTCATACCCTCAGTCTTTGGCCTGCATGCATTTACATTTATGTCTAGGAGAAAGGTAGCTCAAGAGCAAGACCCCTTTGGCTTGAAACGTCATGCCACTCACTTATCGACAAAGCCCCCCCTTTGTCTGTGACAACTCAAACCTCTATTTCCCAAGGGACTATGGGCTCTATATCATACATCATTACCCTTCTGAAATCCTGCAATTCACTAAATCACAGGCTTTGCGGCCACTAAATGAATGTTTACTATGGACTAAACACATTTTGTAATTCAATTAATGGTTACTGAATTACAAAAAGGGTTTAGAAATGCATACTGAAACGTAATTTGGAAGAGTCCTGGTTAGGGCGTCCCTTTCAAATTGCGATTCAGGCTTAAATATTCACAATGCTTTACCACTGAATTCGGGTAGCAAAGCAGTGAAAATGTACAGACTCCCGAGTTTCAATGGTAATGCATTTTTTAAAATGAAAGGGTCCCCTTGGGACACCTTTCCCTTTGTGCATACAAAATAAAGGACTGCTGCCAACAAACAGTTAAGAAATAGGAAACTTTATTTTTAAATATAGTAGTTCCATTTAAGGAAAATGGGCTTCATTTGGGAAAATTTTCTTTATTGAGAGGCAGTCCCAGACATGGTGGATTTCAGACTCCCAGCTGACCACCACCCCTGTGATACCATCTATTAAGAGCAATTTGTGACCTACTTCATTAATATTCATGAGGTAGGTCCGTTTACAATTTTTTCAAACCAACCTATTAGTACATAGGTCAATTTGCAAAATTCCAAACTGGTCAAAAAGCATTCTGGTCGCAATTTGCAACCAGTATTTGTGACCAGGACTTTGTACACAGGGCCCCATGTTTCAGGCACCCAGAGACAGGCCACTCTGTATGTTTTGCAACATAATTGTTCTACCCCATTAAATTATTAACTCTTCTTCATGGCGTTCACCCAACATGGTGCCTAGAGATACACCAGATGACAAAAAGGGAAACGTAATTTCTCTGTATCAGAAATCAGCACATAAGGATATGCAACAGGTTCCATAAAAACACACTTTGCCATTAAATGTTACTAGAACCGACCAGCCCCAAACACTAACTATACTGCAGTAAGAAACAAAAATACAGTGGCGGCTCCTCTGCTAAGGTGGAGGAGCATTGCCCCACTACATTTAGCAGTGCAAAGAAGGAAAAATAAAAAGATAACACCACAATGTTGTCATCATTTTATTTTTCGCGATGAAGCAGGTTTTGGGGTAGGGCGGAGAGGGGCTCAGATCAATGCATTGCTTCGATGTAATTGGCTTAGGGAGCCTTTTTTTGCTTCCTGTTCTGGCCTGACCAAGCAGGCAATGATGACGACGATGGAGGAGAGTCTGCTGCTTTGTAGGGTAAGTGCTATTTCTTTTTTAAACCCCCGCGGCTCCACCACCACCCTCGTTTAGAACCAGCTGCGACTGCATAAATACCAGCTATTAGAGGCTGGTATTTACCACTAACATGTGATAGGCAGAAAATCAGATCTGTAGAAGATAATCAATAAACAGCTCCAAACACCTATCAACTAACAACGATCTTAAGGTCAAAAGAATGATTTAAAACACACAATAGCAACAAATAACATCGCTCAGAAGTGAGACCAACTCTAGGCCTTTAGAATAATGTCAGAAGGATAGTATTGAGGGCACCTTTTTAATAATGTTGCCGTTCACACAATGAGAAGATCCGGTGCCTCATTTTGGAATTACTGAAACCTTTTCTTTTTTAAATATTTCCTGCAAAGGGCACACATCCAAAAATGTTTTTTTTTTTTTTTAACAAGGCATGCCCAGCAGAAGTACCCAAAAATGGAACATGCCCTAAGACATACCACTACTCTAAGGAGGCATACAATAGGGACAGTCTCAAAGATTGTTTCCATTTTGTGCTCCCTCAGGTGGACATATTGTGAGGAGTATGATCCCTGTCATTCACTGCTGGACCTTACAAATAGGTGCAGTTAAGCATGGCACCTTATCCAAGTTAGCTTGGAAGCTCCATGGAGCAGAGCCAGGGACGTTTAATGTTGCTCTGTTAAATGAAGCCATTTGATGGAGGGCTGACAATATGTATGTTGATGAATAATGTCTCAAGAATGTGATTAAATAGCAGGGGTGTCTGTCTGCAGATCATCAAACAGTAGTTGTTAACACTGCAGATTTTCCAAGGTCAGGACAGCTCTCTGCCACAGAGCTGATTGGGGACTGCACAGTAACTAAAATGGCTATAAAATCAACGCACTGGCAGAAAGTATGTCCTGGCACTGTGTGCAATAGCAGAGGTACTCTGACTCTTGAATTTATGAATGTGTAAATGCTTCCCAGTTATGAGAAATCAATTGATGAGATTACACCACCCAAGGTCCAGATATAGCTCATACAATTTAGGTTTCAGACTCTCCCTATTAGGGTGTTATGTACCAAGTGGGACAATGAAAAATGTAAGAACACGCAGTGCCCAGCATTTAAGGGCCCATCTGAAACTTTAGTGTTTGACTTGACTTGATCAGCGGGTTCACCCCCAGAATTTTTGCTATTTGGTCTCCTGTTTTTGACCCAGTGTTTGTTGGCTATAGGACTCTGGGCACTTTACCTCTGCTGATCAGTGCTAAAGTGCATATGCTCTCTGGGAAAAATGTGTTTATGGATTGGTGTTTCCATGATTGGCTATTAATTTAATGATAAGTGCCGAGTGCAGTGCACTGTGTGTGCCTAGGGCCTGTATATCAAATGCTACCAGTGGGCCAGCAGCACTGATTGTGCCACCAACATGGTTAGCCCTGAAAATGTATCTCAGATCTTTCACTGCAGTGTCTGTGCTCAGTTTTAAACTGCCATGTCGACCTGGCTAATGCACCCACCTCCCAGGCCCTAACCTTCCCTCTTCTTACCTGTAAAGCACCCCTCTGGTAGGCCCAAAGTACCTCCATGGGCAGGGGGCAGTGTATGTGAAAGGTAGGGCATGTACTGGTGTGTGTGACGATTTCATTTGTTACTATTAAAAAGTCTATCTGTCCCATAGGATGGAATGGGAGATACTTTGTAAAATCTTACAAGTATAACTTACCATTGAGAAAAGATGGAAGATTAAAGTTTTGGCTCTCTGAATTCAGGATTTAATAACACATCTTTTTAGTAAAAATGGTTTTTAAATTGTGCTTTTGAAAATGCCACTTTTAGAAAGTGGGTTTTTTCCTGTTTAACCTCTCTGTGCCTCTGCCTGGTTGTGGATTGACTGTCTGGTTTTAGAGTGACAGGAGCTGGGGATGTGCATTCACTGTAGACAGCCACCAGGGGGGTTGAGGTGTGCCTGGCCCTTCCTGAATGTCTCAGAGCTGAGCTGAATAGACCATGGCTGCATTTAGAGTAGTGGGAGGAGTTTTCCTTGCACCTGAATAGGGCCTATCTCCTTTCTAAAATGCTGTCTCCACCTCCTGTGGTCATAATGCACCAGTGAGGACAGAACTGGTTTAGACTGGGCTCAGAGACCCTTGCACACAGAAAAAGACAGAATGGGGTATAAGTATTGTATCTTAAAACCTAGAAATTTAGATCACTTCTGAACTTAAGGAGAAGAGCTGGAGAGCTGTGAGGAAATACTGCCCCCTTGCAGTATGCTGTGTGGGGTTGGCCTGCAGTTGCTGCTTCTGCCAAGAAAAGGACAAAGACTGGAACTTTGCTGTGAACCTGCTTGAAGAAGAATCTCTAAGGGATTGTGTGTGCTGGCTTCCTGTTCTGAAGTCTCAGGGACACAAAGACTTCCCGTGAACTTGGGCCTCAGGAGGTTTTTCCTGCAGTTGGGAGCAGGAAGCAACTCGAACGAAGCAAGAAAACCGTTCCGTGATGCTGCGACCTGCACTAAGGCCAGGGGCACTGCTCGTGAAGTGCACGACGCAACGCCTGGCCTGCACCGCAGCTTTGACGCCCTTTGACGCCTGCAATTATCGGCATTTCCCAACGCCAGTGCTCGCACCAACTCCGTCATTGCCAGTGTCTGCATTATGTTCAAAGTCAAAGTCAAAACAAGCTTTATTCGGTATATAAAAGTATATCCATAAAAGCAGTCTACATAATAAAAGAAAATTGTCAAGAATTTCATAGCAATCAAGAGTTATTCCATCGGAACACATTCTCCAATGACCTAGTTTCCCCCCTGATAAAATTGTTTAAAAGAAATAAAAAAAATGTAATAATAATATAAAGGCACCATAGCAATCAATACATTTTTCGTAGGGCACATAAAAAACTACAAAATCCTTTAAAAATACATGATATGTTTAGGAGGCTAGGGATTTTATAAACTATTCAGTTTCATAAACGAGTGATTCCAAATATAGGAGCTCCTTCCTTTACTTGATGGTAAGTCGAGTGAAGGCAATTATCGCATTACAAACCACAACATGTTCTAGGTTGCAAATAAAATAAAAAGCGGTTTTATAGGAGTATAATCTATTGGAGATGAAAAGTGGACGTAAAATTAATTTCCTTAAGTCCTTATAAAAATTACAAAATAATACAAAATGCAGTGTGCTTTGGGCAGATTTACCATCACACGGGCACATTGGAAGGTTTACGCTCCATTTACCCATCTTTGGGAATGCTATCTGATAATGCAGCGTTCTCAGCCTTAATCAGGTTAAATAAAATCTATGTTGCGTATTTCTAATAAAAAAGAGATAAGGCTGGGTGCCCAGTGATAAAGGCTCTTCACAGTATGATCTAACATTTGATTTAGTACACAACATGGCTTCCCTTTTTGTTTCCCTAGATCTAAGGAGTCTCATTTTTAGCTCACTCTTACTAAAATACTTGATACTCATTGGGACTAAAATTCTCGATACTCATCTGCATCATGTTGTCACGGCGCCGATAACCGCCGAGGGTTACTCCACAAAATTGCCAACTTCGCTCTGTCACTGGAACCAATACCTCGCCGCCTCTGCAACTGACTTCCCCTGTGCTGGATTCGACACGTCACCTCCTCGCAGACACAATGCCTCCTCCGTGGCAGCCAGGGAGCAGCCTAGAACTCAGCACTGGCACCTCACCTCCATGAAGCCCTGCATTTTCATAGATTTTCTTACCCAACGATACTGTTTGTTTGGGGGTCTGTGTGACTCCGTGCCCGATGCTACGCACCTCGCGGTCAGTGCTGTACTTTGGATTTATTACAGTCACAATGTTGCAATAGCCACTGGTGGAGCTATTTGTTTTCTACAAGCTTTATTTCGGTAGCAACTGTTTTTACGTGCTATTTCACTACCTGTATGTTGGATTTTTGTCGTTTTGGTCTTGTTGAGTTTAAGATAAAGATACTTCATTTTCCTAAACTGGTGTGGTGTCCATTTGTGGTGTTATCACTGTATTACTGTGTGTTTTGAGTCTAAATACGTTACACATTGCTTTTGGGATAAGCCTGTCCGCTCATGACAAGCTACCAAGAGGTGAGCAAGAGTTATTTAAAGTGTGGATCCCCCTTACCCTAACTAGAAGCAAGGGTGCATACCTCTGCCAACTCGAGACCCCCATTTCTAACAATAGAACATTTGCTTTACTTCTGCCCTGCGTGCGATGTTCAGCAAAGGAAATGGCTATTGAAATTTATGTAGGAAACTGGGTACAAGGAGTCACTTGAATGCCCTAAGGACTGATTACACTCAGTTGGTGGTTTTTGCTGCTGCAAGATACATCCGGGCAGCATGGATCCGGCAATCCAAATGTATACATGCTTCTGTTGACTAGGACCATTAGGATGAGGGAGAGGCAAGGTTGCCCTTCCTATGTACCAATATAATATACTCATACTAGAAGCTCTCCTTCTTCAACTGGGTTTTATATTCATATATAATTTTTAAATCTTGATCTCATCATTTCTTACATATTGCTTTGTGATGATAATTTTTATGAAACCTTTACGAACTTTGTATTGCCTGTTTTAAATCTAGATCCACTGACACTTTCTATGAATTATGTGGACTAAAATGTGCAATATTCTCCTTAAGCAAATTTGTATCTGTGGTTGTATGATCTGTTTTGGTCGAAATAAAGCTATGACGATTATGAAGATGACTGTTCAGTAGACCTTTCCATCATTCTGAGCTGTGTGAGTAACTATGTATAGCACAACTGCTTGCCCCTATGCTATGCATAGTTATATTTACAACCCATATTTTCACAAGGACGGCCTGATATCCACAAGTGTTCACATCACTGCTTGAGGAAAGAGTGCTGGTCTATAATGTGCTGGATGAGAGATGGTATTAACCAAAAATAATCTTATTATTCAAAAAGTGCTGATGACAAGAAGCCTTAGAAAATTATTTGACATCCCTCATGCGAAAATCCCATACTCTCCTCATGGGAGATGTCTGTGGTTGCCAAAAATTGCAGGATAATAAGATGCAGAAAGATAAGGAACAGCTTTGACACACATTGAGTCAATTGATCATTAGTAGTCAGAATCAAAAACCTTTAGAAGCAGTAGGGTTTGTAATGCTCCGTTTGAACTAATCCCAGCATTGAAACAGTAATTCCTAAACATGTTCTTAACCTTGGGCAGGCGTGGCTAACTGCAGAAGATTATGATCACATAGACAAGTGGCTCGCAGACCGGGGTTGGAATCCCCACAGCATTGGCCCTCTTAACGTATCATTGGCCTGATCCCCCAGGGTGGAGATACCACTACAGCATGAGGGTACAATAATTTGGTTTTGGTGACGAAACCCAGCCAAATTGCTTTGAGATCAAGTGAACCATGGGCCAGATAAAAGTGGTGGACCCCAACATAATTGGAGATTGCTGAAACACAGACTTGCACACAATTGACACAAACATCGAAGCGGGCCACCCAGAGCAGCTCCCCTGACACCGCCGAAGAAGCAGGAAACTAGCTGGTGCTATGGAATCAGCTGCGGTCCCCAGCAAACAACCGGGCCCAGAAATAACTGGAAGGGGTCCCGTACTACCCCTTAGCGGGCCAGAGCCCCCCGGACAGGGTGAGGCTCACCTGATCTGCGGGTATCGCAGCTCCAGGAAGCATTGTGGGTCTGGTTCCCGAGCACTGTGTCCAGATCGGTGGGTGTGGCACGATCGACACTACAGCTGCGCTTCACGGCGCTGCACCGGAGAAGTGGGCGCCGCTTCGGAGGGACATCTGGACGACGCGGACAGACCTGCCCCACCCAGTGAGTGATGAACCCATGGGCCCCAGAGTTATAAAATCAGCAGGTAGGCCCAGTCTGGCTGTCGTGGTGATGGCTGCTAGTGGCGAATGGAGTAGCCAATGCATTCCCCTAGAGACTCAGCCTACACACAAGACTACACAGCCAATGTCCATGGGGCACAGTGTAACCGGCCACCCCTGCTAAACCAACTTTCCCCCCGCAACCTGTGGTGGGATCAAGGAGGCCACCAGGAAGGCCACAGGACTTTTACCAGAGTGGTGTCCACGTATAATTAGAGGGCCGAGATCTGGAGATACACAAGATTGCTTTCATCCTGCTGCCCAACCCTGCGGGTCGAACCAAGAGCACATTGGGACATAGCTGGCTAACCAAGTAATTTGTTGACTGAAGGCACCATTGAGGGATTTACAGGCCACAAAGACATTGGCTGGGAATTCAGGCCCCTTAGAAAAAGCACGGGGCACCCAGTGGACTTTAGAGACACAGGCCCCACTTCCAATTGACTACAACTGAATGAAGAATTAAACTGGGAAGCTCACACTACGTGGCCTGCCAGGCCTATCTACAACATCAGGGCCCACACTTGGTCTCCTCTCTACAGGCAGAGTAAAACTAGACCCCAAGTATTTTGAATCCCTCGCACAGTACAACTGCACAATACAATCAACTCTACTCGCTGTATGCAGGCATAAACAGAGGGCGGCTTTCTCCGGTCTACCCATACCCCCTGGATCTAGCCCCCTGAAGACACTGTATGCCCAAACACTGTGTATACCCCGAAGGAGATCTGCCCAGTGAGCTGCATGGTGCACAAATACAGAGCGCCCCAAAACCTCAAATAGTACAGAGGAAGCAGGCGTCTGACGAGAACCAACAGATGCAAAACAGGATGGTTTGTGACAGTGAGAGTGACAAAACACCAAGGAGCGCGCAATCAAAACATCCACACTATACATCGTGGTACGTACTTCTGTTTTCTTCCCTCTCTTGGAGCCCCAATCGTGTGGCAATAGAACGGACCATAGGAAGACAATGAGATCCTGAGGGGTCAAAACACTAGCTGCTCCAATAACCTCAGCTGAAATACGTACAGTAATCAAAGATTTCCTTAAAAATAAGACCCCAGGCATGGATGGCATTCCAATGGAATTCTACACCACTTATTGCCCACAATTGGCTCCCAGGCTAAAAAAACTTCACTTGTAAACCCGGCAGAATCACACTCACCTCTCCTCATATACACTACTTTCTGTATCAAACACGGAATACAAAATACTGAGTAAATATTAGCCAGTCGTTTCCTGCCTCTGTTACCAAAACTAATACACACTGACCAGTGCGGGTTTGTACCGGTATGAAACACATCCTTAAACATACATAGACTATGCAATGTTATGTTCGCCTGCCCAGAGGCTCTGGTTGGAGCAGGGTGCCTATCTCTGAATATTTGCTAAGCCTTTGACACGTTGGATTGGCAATATATGCTTACCATATCAAAAAGATTTGGGATTCATCCCGAATTTATACAATGGGTCAAATTATTATGTAATTTCCCAACAGCCTGTGTACGCACAGGACCGCACATATCACAATTGTATCAGATAACAAGGGGCACAAGGCAGGGCTGTCCCCTCTCGCCCATGCTGTTTGTATTCGCACTCGAATCCTTAGCACATAGACTGCATACCGAATCTGGAAATTGGGCTATCACCATTAACCACATGCTTCATGTGCTATCGTTATATGCAGACGATATTATACTTTACTCCAAAAATCTACAGGAGAATTTACACACGGTTGCAAAAACCTTTGCCCAGTTCGAACCCATAGCGGGCCGGCCATTAATTACGAGAAATCATATGCATTCCCCTTTAGGAGTGACCTAAATGGGCAAACAATCCCCTTTGTAGATCATGATATAACGGTTGCCCCTACCACTTACTGATACCTAGGTATGCAAACTTACAGACATCCACATGATCTCATCGAAGGGAACATACAAAAGGCAATAGGCTCCTTGCATGCGCAGGTTGCTTTTTGGACATCCCTTCCTCTCTTGATTGCTGGCCGCCTAGCAATCTCTAAAATGGTGATGCTTCCGCGGATCCTTGATTTCTTTACCAATTTACCAGTAGTGATTTCCAGATCAATTTCTAAAGCATTAAACACATTACTAATTGATTTAATTTGGGGCACAGACCTCCCACGTAATAGTCTAGTGAAACTACAGCTCCCATCGGACGCAGGAGGAATGGGGCACCTCTCATACTGGTTGGCGGGACAGAACCTGCACAAGATAGCTTACACGACTGAGGTGATTGGTCAGGGTGCATTACACAAACTATTATGTCCGGGCGACACAATCCCACCAATAGCTCCGATGCTGCTCAAGACAGCACTCACTTACTGGAAACAAGCATTGAAATATACTGAACATACTCCCGCTTATGCTCCCAATATACCACTTCTCGGCATATCAACCACCTTGGGATGTAGGCTTTCTCTATTGACACAAGTGGGAGTGTCTGCAATAGGGGCACTATTTAGAGATGGGATGCTGCTAACACACACAGACTTTGTGAATGAGCAGAGTATCACCAGAGCAATATTCCTGGTACATGCCAACCTGGTACGACATATTAAACGACACTGGGCACCTCAGGGTCAGATCCTGCTACAAATGAACGAACACACTTACTATATCATGGGAACGCGAAGACACTTGATCCATTGGCTTTATCAAGGCATCTGAGCATATCAACCATCACCCCTAGTACAGGTGCATCACAATTGGGAAAAAGACATTAACAGAGCACTCTCAGACAAGGAGTGGTAGTTAACACTGAAATACCCTAAACGAGTATCCCATAACACATGTTTTAATTATACAGTACATGATAACCCAGCGCGCTTACCTAACACCACACAAACTGCACTCCATCTTTCCACACACCACGGTGACCTGCCCCGGATGTCCTGAGCTGGATGCATATTTAATCCACAAGATCTGGTCCTGCACTGGCTTGCAAAACATTTGGGGCATAGTCATGGCAACCCTCAGAGAGGTGGTGGTTTGCATTCGGTAGCAACTTGCATACTGGCAAGGCGGAAATGGACAAGTAGTTCAGGCCAAATTTGCAGACTTAGCTCTCATTTTTGCCAAGCCATGAATTACTAGGAGGTGGAAATCAGTAACTCCCCAGGACACAGTCATGGAAAGAAGAACTCGAACGTTGGGGCTCAGGGCCAGCCTGGGGGTGGAGCGCAGTGCAGTCGAGGGGGTGCAGGAATCCGCTGCAGCTGCAAATGAACAGTGGAATTATGTATGAACAAGCGCAGCACGACTAAAATTAACTACACAATCCCTATACTGCTATGGAGTGATTCTTTTCTCTGGTCCTGTAATCCTGGTTTCCTGAGTTTTGCATTTAGGTGCAGGTAATGCTTGCTATGATATTTGCAAACCCAGCTATGGCACACAAACATGCACTAACTGTATTTCTTTATGTGTTTGCACTTGCTTTTGTTCTAATAATTCGACAAAATATAATTTTGGTCTCCTGCAGTCATTTCTACAAGCACATATTAAACACTCACGTGCTGTTATTTTTAGACTCTACTGGTGATAATTCCTCATGTTTTATTATCTAGTGCTTTTTGACTTCCGCATTAGGTGCATGTGAGCTACAGCTTCACTAGATCTTCAATATAAACCGACCTGTCTTTTCAGTCATAAAGCTGTAAATAGTGCAACAAATCAGAATGAAACTGAAACCAAAAAGTACTCTGATAGCATTTGCCAGAGCACATTGGAATAACTGTCCCAAAATGTTGTTATAAATATTTTGAAAGGCAGTGGAAATCAAACTGTGGTTCAACTTCGATAAAAGGTTTTAAAACAGAAGCCCCCTTCTCTTACTTTACTGCCATTGTCACTGCAGCAAACAACTATATTAATTAGGTTTTTAAGATTCTGAAGAACCTTTCCTTGGCCTCTGCTGTTTTCACCACTTCAGTACTCTCAAGAACTGTGTAACTCTCTGTCCACTTACTTTGACAACAAAAGCTCATATATTTATCGGACTATCGACCAATCAACCTGTCTCTCCTGAGACTCCCAATCCTGCTCCTGTTGCTTTATTAACTATCTCTTCTTACTCTTTAGAGTTTAGTCTTACTCATGTTAATTCAGTCAAATCAGGTTCCCCAATTATCTTTCTTCTGCTCACATTTCCATTGAGTCTCTTTGCAAATCTTTTGTTTGTTGGAAGACAAAGTTCTTTGCTCTTGTAAGTAAGCCATGGGCCCCCCTCCTAAGAAACCTTCAGTAGACCATCTCACAAGTAACAATTTTCAGGACCCTCCCCTTACTGCCATTTCTGGCTCAATTCATAGGAAGAAATGTTATTAGACAGTTTTTAGGTCGAGCATTCAAGACCTGTTGTAACTTCTCTTGTTGGCTTAAAGCCATCCCCCTGCTTTCTATTTGTTTGGTTTAGTGTCCTTTAAAAATCCTTGCATGCTAGCGTTCAGTCCTGCCTCTTTGTCTTATTCTCTTTCATTCCTCCAAGGCAGCAGGGACTAAGTACTGCGGGCCTCATTTATGAAAAGTGACACATCGCAAAGTGAAAACAGCGATGCGTCACTTTTCATTGCGCCCTCCTTGCGACATGCTGGATGTGTCATATTTATAATATGATGCATCATTTCGCAAGGAGTTACAGATACGTCAGTATTTCTGACGTATCTGTAGGTGCAAAAATGACGCATTGCTGGAGTGTGTCACAAAAGTGACACAACTTCAGCAGAGTCATTTAACATGGACAAGTCCCATTTCAATGTGCCTGCGTCAGTCTTACGCCTACAGTGAGGCAGGCGTAAGATATTGACGCATTTGCGTCCTAGAAGTGGCGCAGTGAAATCTCATAGATTTCACTGAGTCACTTCTACGAGGCTTACTTACGTCAGCACGCCCACCCTGCATACATTATACCTGGGGCAGGTATAATGTGGCGCAGGGGTTTACAAAGTGACACATCTACTTAGATGCGTCACTTTGTAAATATGACGCAACATGGCGCATTTTTACGCTGCTGGTGCGTCACAAAAAGTGACGCACCAGCAGCGCAAGAGTGACGCAAGGGCTCATAAATAAGCTCCTGAATCATTACGCTTTGATTGGATATATGCTCTTTGGGGGACTCATTCATTCTTGGGTTCCTGCTCAACGCCAGAGCTGCTTGCATTTTATGATCTTGGCAGTGCTCTGAGCTTTGCCTTTCTATAAACAGGCATGGGCAGGCTCCCTGGTCGCCCAGCTGTTCCCCCTGCCTTTCAATTTTGAGCACGATGGAAAACAGACCTTTTATTTACTCAGCAGGGATATGGGAAGCAGTTTAGCAGCACAATTTGACATGTCACCAACAGGAAATTCAAGCGTTTTTTCCTCTACAAGAACATTCTCACTCACAGCCAATCGCCTTTTCGAGCTGCCTGGAATGTGTGGCTGTGACTAGACTGTACCAAGCCTATATGTGGAGGGAGATAATGAGCGTGCTTTTATCCACATTCAGCAGCACAGTATGCCTCTCTTTGAATGTTAACAATATAGCAATTCAAAAACAAAGAACTTGTGCCTTTAGTCAAAGGAAAGCTGCATTTTAGCAGTACATTTCCCCCTCCTTCTCCCTGCCTTGGTAGATCCCACGGCCAGCCCTCTTCAGCTCTTCTTGGGCTCAGAAAGTGCCAGGCAGCTGGACCAGGTCGGGCGACAGTTTGCGGCTTTCTTTGCAAGACTCTCGCTTCTCGCTGTCAGATGATTGTTTAACCTCCTACAAGTGGGGCTGAAAGTCCTTCACTCCGAATTGTCTTCATGTAGGGAAACGTGCTGCAACTTTAAAATGTGTTTACATTTATTTTGGCAAAAAAGTTACTCATTTGGCAGCCAGTGGATACAAATATGTCATGTGTGTTTCTTGATTTAACCCAGATAACCTCCCCTCCTTCAGTGCCCCACCCCCCACCATCTGGAGTTACTTGTGTGCAGGAATGTTACTGTCATCACCTGCCTTGCTGCTCGGAGTGCACACACTCGCATGCAATATTTGTTTACTTCTTTCTTTTTGTGTGCCTGTGAGGCACAGAAGCTGATGTTTGGGAGATCAGGGAAAGGGGTTAATGAGTGGGTGACGTGAGAGAAGGCCCCGATTTCTTGTGTTGAAAATATTTTTCAAAGTAAAAGCGTTGGCTCCCATGTAGGCTTTAGTATTACCACTCCTGTTGTTTTTTGGATACATTAATATCCCAGGTTAAAGGATGCCAAGTGTATGTGCAATAATGCTTGCTGGGCACAGTTTTATATCTCCAAAATGAAGCCAGAAAATGTCATATAATATTTATAGTCCATGCTGTATAGTACTGAAACAGACATTACATTTTGACCAGTAATTTACCTTAGGTGCAGCACATACGTTACTGTCCGGCCGTGTTTTTAGACATGTATGTGCGCAGACCAGATCCATTATAGTTTTGACTCATGTTTTTTTTTTTTTTAAACTGACATTGGCATTTACATTTATTTTGGTGAAAGCTCTCGTCTTGACAACGGGAAAGTGGCTTAAATCAGACATGGTTTGTCACTGAAATGTGAAAATACTGTCCCTCAAACATGATACTTTGTTCTATTTAATCTTATTTTAATAATTCGTTTTCACAATTCTCAATACTAGCCAGGAATTCAGAAAAAGTGTCTCTATTTCACAGGAAACTAACTAATTGATTCCGGCTTATCTGATGATAATTTCCATTTCTATGCTTCTGATCAGGTTCAAAGGCCATCTTTACATTAGAAAAGTGCAGGATTGGCTCGGAACATGCAGTCTATATTAACAGGATGTTGCACTTACTTTGCTGCATGCGCTTTGTGTAGATGCATGGTATGTGTTTGCCGCATCAGTCTGGGCAGGTCATCTCTTTTTCAGCAAGAGTTACAGCCCATCCCATTTGGATGCGCCTCCAGCAGAAGCATCATTAGTAAAGGGGCCTGGCTTCACATTGGGTTGTTTACTTTCTCAACAACTGTGGGAGAGCAGCAAGGTACGATGGATTTGTAATAAGGTTGTCCAGAGCCTTTGGGGCGCAAATCAAACTATTCTATCCATCTTGTTCATAAGGCAGTGTCACGGGTTAAACACTTTCTGGCACATGCATCAAGCAAAAATCCAGTCGGTAAAATACCGAATCGCTAAAATCACCCGTTAGCGAGTATCAAAACCCGAATCCCAATGCATCAACCCAAATTGTGAGCAATTACCGAATCGCAAAATAAATACCGGAATAATACCGAATCGCAAATAACAAAAATGCAATAATACAGAATCGCTAAATACCGAATTAGCAATCACCGAAATCACTAATAGCTCCCGGCAAGTGCCAATGGCTAATAACGAATCGCTACCCAATGCAACACCAGTCGCAAATACCGAAAATCCCAAAAATCGCTATTTAGCATGAGCAAAATAAGGGGAATCAGAACCTGGAGGTAAAGTTAAAAAAAAAGTTTTGTGAACAAAACAAAAAAATTCAAACATGTGCAACTGATTGTGGTAATCGCCAAACCCTTAAATGTGGCCTAGGAGACCCTGTTGGCTAGCACAAAATGGCAGCCCTCTACGTGCTTGCAAGGAGGATGCGTATCAATGCGGCAGGACAGCACAGGAGAAGGGTCCAGGAGAGAGTATTCAGACTGCGCATCACCTTGCTCGGACAGAATGAGGACGAGGTGTACGAGAAGTATCGACTGAATCGTGCCATGATCATGCGCCTCATTGCAGACCTGGAACCACTACTGCAGCACCAGACACACCGGACCAATGCAATCCCTGCGCACGTCCAGGTCCTATGCAGCCTGCACCTACTGGCCTCAGGAAGTTTCCAGGGGGTAATCGCCGTAGCCGGAGGCATATCGCAAAGCGCACTCTCACGCTTCTTCCAGAAATTCTTAGATGCCATGCTGACAATGATACACACCCACATCAGCTTCCCCACAACCCCACAGCAGTTGGACCGCATCAAACAGGCATTCTACCAGGTGGGACAATTCCCCCATGTAATTGGATGCATCGACTGTACGCATATCCCCATCTGTCCACCCTCAGCAAATGAGTACATATTCCGGAACCGCAAGTCATACCACTCAATCAACGTGCAGGTTGTGTGCGATGCCAATCACATCATAACGGACCTAGTGGAACAATTTCCGGGGAGCACACACGACTCCTACATATTCCGCCACAGTGGCATCCACAGGTGTCTACTCAACGGAGAATTTGGAGAGGGACACCTGCTTGGTACGTACACATACCTCTTCCCCACATGAACACCACACATGTATGAACATCACCATTGCTCAGTGTTTGCTTCTATCTTCTAGGTGACAGTGCTTACGCCCTGCGTGAATTTATACTCACCCCATACATCAATCCAGCAACCCCACAGGAACAACGATACAACGCGGCACACATAAGTACTAGGAATGTCATAGAGAGGACATTTGGGATTCTGAAGAGTCGCTTTAGAATCCTACATAAGACTGGCGGCGCCTTGCTATACAAACCTGATACCTGCTGCCGGATTGTTGCTGTATGTGCAATGCTGCACAACATTGCGACCAGAAGGGGGATACCCATAGAGGTGGACAGGAATGACGACCACCGGAATGACCAACCACCCGCCCAACACCAACAGGCACACGTCCCTAACGCAGCAGAGGGCCATAGGAGGCGGACATACATCATGCAACATCATTTCTGAAGCAGGTAAGAATGATACATTACTATTTCATTGGTGGTGCAACTGTTTAATGCACAGTAGCACTGCGGTTTGTGCAACCAAACAAGCAATGAAAATAATGCTCCCCATGCAAAATGTAAGAACAAATGTGCGTTTAAGTCACGGCTGTGCAGCGTCAGGTAGGGGAGGACCATAGTTGCCTCACCACGGTCAGGTATGGATGAAAATCAGTCTAGTGGCGCATGCCACGTACGCCAAGCCTCCTCTCCGGTGTCTCCGACGCCTCACCACGGCCTGTCCCCGTGGAGCCCCGTGAACTGCGGCGCCTGGTGCTGGTCTCTGCCATAGACACACTGCTTACACTCGAGGCAGCCTCACTGCCGTCTTCCCCTCCCAATGCACCAGCACTGAATGTGCCGCTCTGCAGGTGTTCTACTGCAGCGGTCATCTGCCCTAGAGCCTTGGCAACATCCCCGCAGAAGTGTCCAAGGTCCACCTGCAAGGACACCGAGCGGCGTGCCAACACTGCGGTACTATTGCTCATCCTAGTGATGGCCTTTGTAGAGGCCGCGGACCGCACCAAGTTCTGACGGTGCCTCCTCCTCTCGCACTCATGACCTTCCCTCATGGCACAGGTGAGCTCATGGATGTCCTCCCTCAGGTGCCCATTGCCCTCTGCCACCACAGTGCTCATGTCCCTCACCGCCGCAGTCATGGCACGCATTTCCCTTGCAAGGCGCGCGATGTTTGTGCTGATTGTCGCCATGTGTCGTCCCTGCAGGCGCTGGACACGCAGCATCCTTTCCTCGATTGCAGCATTTTGGGTGATATCAACGTCGCCTGAGGAGAGTGAACTTGGGCGAGACCTGCGCCGCTGTGGGAGTCTGGAACGTGCAGGTGGTGCAGCAGGCGGTGTGATGCTGCGCAGACTTTGTCCCGATGGTGTAGAGGGTGTTCCCATCACCTGCAGGGCCGGGACTTGGGACCTGCGCCTCGGCGCTTTAGTGGATGTTGTAGGTGGAGCTGGTGTAGCTGGTGCTGGTGCTGGTGGTGCTGGTGCTGGTGGTGGTGGTGGTGGTGGTGGGGTCGCAGGTGGAGGTGATGTATGCGCATCCTGCGCTGTGTCCATGTCGGAATCCGCAGGAGTCTCCGAAATATTCAGCCGCTCACTGTCGTCCGAATCCTCAGGAGATGCATCTGTGTGTGAAACAGTGCATGGTTAGTGGGATAGTTACACCTACGTAGTGTTGTAAACATACAAGTCCCTCTGTGATCCACTAAATAAATAGTCTCTATCCATGTTCAACTGATGTGGTGATTTGTAATTGTATTTTATCCTGTACATGCACACTGGGGGCTGACTAGACTACAACTCCCATGATGCACTAGTGTTAAGAGTAAAGGTGTATGGGCCAAAGCTGCATGCACACTGTGATCCTGCTGGGGGCATGGGAATGGATTTACGCTATGCTGGGTATGGGCACAGGCATGCATCTTACCTTGGGCACTTGTGGCTGCACCGGAGGTATCCATCTGGGTTACTCCCACGACGGCCTCATGCTCGATCGTCCCTTCCACCAGCTCCTCCAGGGCAGTGTTGGCTTGAACTGTAGAAGGGCCACCTCCCGTTCTGGATGCCTCCCGGAGCCTCTCCGCAATCCTCTCCTTAGCCCGCTTCCTCAGGTCGTACCATCTTTTTTTAAGGTCGTCAATGCTGCGGGGCGTCACACCAACAGCATTTACCCTCTTCCGGATACGCTGCGATATGCGCCGCTTCTCGGGCTCTGGCACCTTGAGGAACAGCTTACCAAAAAGGCGATCGTGCTTGCTGCTGACTCCCTCTATCAGGTACTCCAGCTCCCGGTCTGAAAACTTGCGTTTCCGCTTGCGTGCAGCCTCAGCGCTGGATGGTGCTTCCTTCTCCATCTGGGTAGTGTTTGAGGGTAGCTCAGTTGGTGTTGCTTCAATCTGCACAGCTAGTCTCCAGTCCCAGCTCCTGTTTGCTCCTCTGTCGAGGCAATGAGGGTGGGGCAGCAGTATTTCCTGGTTGGTGATGTCATAAACACGTTCCCGGAGCGACCCGATCTTTGCCGATTTCGCTATTACCGATTTCGCTATTAGCTAATTTAGTATTACCGAAATCGCAATTAGCTATTTCGGTATTTCCGGATTCGCTATTAGCTCCTCGGTGTTTGCATGCCCCGCTATTGATAATTCGGTAAAAATAGCGATTTTTAGGGAATCGCTATTATTTACTGAATCTGTTGATACATTCACAAAAGCGATTCCTTAATAACGATTCCTTATTTTTCGCTAATGAGGAATCGCTTTTGGTTTTGTTGATGCATGTGCACCCAGGTTCTTTGTTTGTTTTTATTTATTTCCTAAACTTATTCACGGCGCCATTCATTTTGAAATGGTTAAAATAAGAAGAGTGCGCAATTCTGTGTGTCTTACTAACCGAGCATGACAAAGCGCGCACACTAATATATGAGTGAACATGTATACTGCTTTACGTTTATACCATTAGGAATAGGTTATATGTGATAACTCTTCTCTTTTTTCACAGATACTACTGATTAATATATCGTATGTATTAACCACGCTTGCCTAAATATTTGCAGCGCAATTTAATTTTCTTTCCTCACTTTAGGTCACTTTAGGAGTGGTACACAAAGGGCTGGACCCTGTGTTTGTCCTGATGAAGAGCACTGGGGAAGCTCGAAACTAGTTGACGTCCACTAGGGACTCCTGACTCATAACCAACAGGTACCCTAGAGACCGACCCCGTTTTTAATATATCAACTAGGGGCCCGATTAAAGTAATTTTACCCACTAGTTAGATATTTTTTACTCACCCACTCCACGCACATCACTGCACTACACATAGTCACTCAAAAACAGCGCTCCTACGTAGTGTCGCAAGTCGTAGCACGCCTCAACCCGCAGCGGGTTGGGATGGCCCCTATGATGAAGCATGTCACTGTGGGGAAACCCTGGTGAGTGAGGGGACTCAAGAAAGGACATTTTTCCTTTCAATACCGAGTTTTTTTCAAATTGAGCAAAAAAACTTTGTCTGTAGCTAGGTTCTTTATTCCGATACTTCACTCTTCAGTAATTCCTCATTCAGCATCTGCTAGGCAGTGCTGCACCTATGTCTCTGGTCCCAGTGGTAATTCCTCATTCTAAGTCCGCGAGGCAGTGCTGCAGCTGTGTCTGTTCCCAGTGGTAATTCATCATTCTTAGTCCTCTAGACAATGCTGCTAGGTGCTTCTCTGGTCCTGTCAGTAACTTCCCATTCTAAGTCTTCTAGGCAGTGCTGCAGCTGCGTCTCTTCTCCCAACAGTAATTCCTCATTCTTAGTCCTCTAGGCAGTGCTGCTAGCTGCTTCTCTGTGCACGTCAGTAACTCCCCCATTCCAAGTCCTCCAGGCAGTGCTACAGCGGTGTCTCTGTTCCCAGTGGTAATTCCTCATTCTTAGTCCCCTAGACAGTGCTGAAGCTGCTTTTCTGGTCCCGTTGCAAGATGCAGCCTTGTCTCTGTTCCCAGTGGTAATTCCTCATTCTTAGTCCCCTGGAGAGTGCTGCAGCTGCTTTTCTGGTCCCATCGGTAATTCCTCATTCTCAGTCCTCTGGACAGTGCTGTTCATACATCCACTACACTCCAAACCAAAACACATGGGTAAAACACATTGTCATTTACAACACCATTAGCTCTAACTTTCAAAAATGCGAGGTCTATTGCATTGAAAATGCCTGTTTTCCTTTCCATAAGAAATTTGTTTTTGGGACAGTGCTTAAACAGGCTTTTGCTAGCTTCATTGCATGAAAGTATCCCTCCTGGGCATTGCCAATTACCTCAGACTGATCTTATGTAGTGACAGCAATGTGTTCGTTGTTTTCAATACTTTAGAACTTGAGTGATGACTTTTGTAAGGAAATATGCTTCTTTTCCATGATCGCTCCCAAGTTTTTGGACTGATGATGATGGTATTTTGACTTTAAAAGGGCACTAAGTCCTGCCAAAAAGGCCTCAGTGCTAGTGTCTGACCCCTAAAAGGGCTTATATCTGATTGGCTCACCAACGATTGGCAGAAGGGGTACCCAGGGTATGTAAGTTAAAGTGTCCCTCATGGACTGCAGCACATTATTGTGCCATCATGAGTGTGACAAAGCAATGCATAACTTTCAGCCTGCCTTTGCTGGCTGGCAAAGCAGTTTTGCACTTCTAATTCTACTTTGAACTTCAAGCAATAGCAAAGCCAAAACCTTCCCTTTCTTAATATTTGTAAGTCACCATAAGGCAGGCTAACTGAGCCCTAAAGGCAGGGTGATTTATATTAAAAAGATGGACATGTTTTAATAACTGTACATGTCCCAACAGAAAAACCCTAACATTGTCATTGTTACTGTAAAAAGGCTAGCCGCCCCATTGGTGAGTACAGAGTTAGACTCTAACAACTGAGCGGTGCTAAATTCTGAATCAGGCAACTAAATATGATACTTCAAGTTATCAAAAGAATTGTTGCATTAAACAATGAGGAGAGGTGTGTACAACTCTCAGTAAGGAACACAAACGGTCTTCCATTGGAAGAGGTGTGACCTCCTCCTGCCAGGATGGTAAAACGGTGTGAGCCCAAAAGGCAGACTTCAAAGAGGAAGCTGATTTGAAGGGCAAATTGTAGTCACACATGAGAGGAGCTGCTCTTTTGTTTTAGCAGACAGGATGGCATCACGGACAGAGAAGGGAATACATTGTCAAAACGTTTTTTCCATGGGTGTGTATATCACACAGCAAGCGACCCCTTTAGGATGGCCTAGTGAGCGCCACACACCAAGAGAAGGTTTCTGCCATGTTTGGATTGGACAGAATAGAGCATTCTGCCTGGGCTAGCTGGATGCCACACTACACAGGAAGACATAATTTGGCCGGAGGGGACCTGGTAGCCCATTGGCTAGTAGTGGCCGTATCCCCCGAGAGCATGAAATGGGCATAAAAGTACCCCCTGGCGCTCATACCTCAGATCACATCTGGTCTGGAGAAAGGGTGAAAGAAGGACTGCCCTGTTGTTCTCTGGCCCCAGCAAAGAGAGGCTGTACCGGACTGCACCAGCTGTTCCTTGGGTTGGCAAACAGAGAACTGTGCCTATCATGCCCTACTCCAGGAAAAGTCATCCTTGAGCCCCAGACAGAGAGGGTGACTCCAAGAGACAGTTGGCCTACTCCCTGTTAAAGCCACATGGCTATAAAAAACTGAAGAAGCCTGCTTGGTGAGTTGGTAGCCAAGAATTCCTAATTGCCACTGACCACAGCAGTGCAGCCTGGGAGACTGACTCCCACCTCTCAAACTCTGCACAGAGTCTGCTAGACCTGGAAGAGTAATCATAGTGCAGTTTAGTCATCTGGCATGAAAGTTATTGCAATTGAAAAGGAACCACTGGTTTTGCAGTAACTGGAGACCAGTAGACCAGTGGCAACGGGTACTTGGCTGGACTTCATCATGATTTCGAGAAACACTGGCTCTTGAGGCCAAAGTCACCGTGTTTGTGGACTTAGGGATGGCCACAGGAAGACCCCCATACACCAGCTCAACATCCCCAGCATCCGTGAGCATCTTCAGCATCTGTGTTTCTCGCAACAGGACCACTCCATTGATTCTTACTGCGGTTCACCCATAAACCCTGGACTGCATACTGCTCTCCTTGTGAGGTGGCTATTCTGTTGGACGTTGTTGGTCCCTGTGACTGGCTCCCTGATGGAGATGTTTGTCACAATAGTTTTCAAACTATATATCAATGGATAACCCTTAAAGCAGGAGTTGTGGTAGAGCACAATGATTTATTGCTCTAAGTGAAAATCTGTGGCGTATTGTTTCTCTATCAATTTATATCTTCAGAACCCTCTGGTAGAGTGTTGCCATTGAGTTGTCTGTAAAGATGAAAATACAAACTATTTTTATAAATTGGTGTCAGATTTTTATTGTGTTGCGTTTTCTTCTTATTCAACTGTTTTGGTACTTCTTGATGCTTTACACTTGTTAGTTAGATAAAGCCTGACTGTTGTGAGCCACAGCTATCCAGCACTGAGCTAAGGTTTTACAAACGAACCTGACTGGACATGATACAGAAATATGGCTTATTACGCAGCGAGAAAGAACAACTACACCATATAAAAAGCCACTTTCCTTACACATTTAACACTATACCCACCCTTCTGCATCCGCTAACCTTCTCAGAAATTATAAAAAAAGCTTTTTTCTTGGTGTCCTCCTTTATCTCTAACCATACAAAAGCATACTTGCATTCCCCACACCTTTCTCCACCTAAATCAGTTATCACTAAACATTTATAGCGCCCTTACACCAGTTCTTACATTGATGGAACACAGAGTGTCAAGTTCTTCTATTACAAGTCATGCAATTTGAAGGACTGTTTTTGGATATGCTGTTCAGCATTTCACACATGGATGAAGGATAATGTTCTTAATCTTAGTGGCAACAAGATTTGGGCTCTTATATTTGGTGGTCTTCTCTCTAAATGATGTCATCTCTGGTGGCTCTCAGAATTTAGTTCTGTTCCTACTCTATCCAAATCTGCTAGACATTTGGGGGTGATCTTTTATGTGCTGCCCTCCAATAGTACGAGTAATTTTACTATCTCCATATGTCATACAACTTTGTAAGGTACTCCCTGAAATCCCCTGTCCTTCATTTCACACATTAAAGAAAGTGGTTCAAGTAATAATTCTAACTAGTCCTGATTATGGAAATTCCCTTTATGTAGGTCACAAAAAGTAAAACTTATTCAGAATCTGTGGCTCAAATTTTCATAGTAGTATCTTTAAGGTGTTTCATCTCTGACCACTGTAAAACCTACTTAGGCTTCATGGAGCTAAACATTTATATTAAAAGCCCTGTGAATTTGCAACCATGCTCTTCATTACAAGAGCTTCACATTTATCCAGAGCAAGATATGCATCTGTGTTCCCAGGAGACCACTTCGATCAGCAGCAGTCTTCTCAGTTAAAGCACCTCCCACAAAAAAAGCTTGACTAGGATGCCACTTCTTTTACTTACTAGCTGCTTCCCATAGGAATCCCTTCCAATGCCGTCAGTGCGGAACCATTTTCTTCTGTATACAGGAATAATTTCACTACTTCTCATATCTTTTAGAATCTTATGGCACTTTGTAGCTCAACAAACTTCCACAGCTCACCTAGCTTCACCAGATATGATTTGAGGTGATATTTAATGTAATAGTAGACATACTTTCGAAATGCTGTGCATTACCAAAACAACATACTTTTTACAATTTGTGGGTTCCTTGATAACAGCAATGATTTGAAAAGGTCACAACTTTACCCTGACTTTATCAGACTGTGGCCAAGATATTGATCCTCCCATAAAATAGGCAGATGGAGACCTGCAATTGGGCTGGATCCCTTTTCAGCGTGGGGTGCTGGCCTGTGGAATTTGTTAATTAAAATCCCAAGTATTCTAAAAAAAATTGGTGTTTATACCAGTGATCTGAGCAAATCTGAAGAACCCTTTCTGCAGCAGAGTATAGAGTAAGGCTGTATATTCATTTTTGTGTTAAAATAAGGCCCAGTGGTGCATTTTGGTCTCAGTTTATATTGCTTAATTTTAAACACAAGAGATGAAGAGTTTGCCCAAAGCCAGAACCAGAACTTGAACCTCGATCCCCAGATTCAAAGTCAGCAGTTATGGCTGTTAATCCACATCCGTATTTCTCAATTTATGTGTGAAAGCCATACACAAGTGGGATGATTGTGCATGATTACAGATAGTGAGCACATTCTCTGTTGAAATTGCTTTGTGAAGTGAAAAAACGGCAGCATAAAAAACTGGAAGGTTCACCCAGAGTCTTGCTTGAGAATACTTGCAAGGGTTTGTTTTAAAACTGGACTTAGAGACATAGTTCAGCAACTTTGCATGAGAGATGTATACATTTTTCGTTTCAGTTATTTGAAACCATTAACAGTCACAGTGGATTTATCAACTATTTTCAAATCCATAACATTTAAAAAAAGTAATGTACTCTTAGTTAAAAGATAATATAAAAGACTCATATATAAAAGAAAAAGAAACACATATTTTAACAGTAAGACAATATTGCTTTAGAGTGTGATAAAAATTCAATGTGGATTAATTTGTATATCCTAAGAGTCCAGATTCAAAAGGTGTTTGTGCTTAACAGTGTGACAGGGAAAGATGCAGAGGTGGTCTTTTATTTGTCCATTAGAGTGAAATTTGGGCACCTCAACAGGTGTTAATATTTTAGGCAACGTTTGTGGGCCTGACAGTTTAACTCTTTAGCCGAGCTGTTGGCAAGCAAAATTTGCTTATCAGTAGCCAAAGGGTAAACTGACCATTAGGGCTTGTCTTCGAGGGATTCAGTGCTGAGTGTATGGAATCAGTAAATTTCCAGAACCTGGCTAGGATCACGGGGGTGGATTGAGAGAAGCACAGTTCTGTTGCCACTTTGCAGGAGCGTATCCCATAGGCCAATGGTAAGGGGACCAACAGGCGTCTACGTTTGTGTTTTAGATTGGGGCAGCAACACAGCAGATAATGCCAGGATTCATTACAGTATTTGCACAGTCTACATGATCTTACATCTCCTTCCCTTTCCCAGGAGCAATTAAAGTCTGTTATTGGTAAGCAAGGAGATGCATGTATAATATTTTTGATGGGACTGTGTGTCTATAGCTTGGTGCAAGTAGGGCTGTGCTTTCCTTGCTATATAAGAAGGGTTAAGTACTTCCGTGACCATAGATATGAGTAGATTTCGCATGTCTTGCTCTACCAAGATTTTTTTTATCTGTAAATTCACTCTTTTTGTCCAAACCGAGAGTGGAATGTCAGCCCATTTTTGATTGCTTGGGCGAGATAATCATGCCATGGATTGTTGGCCCCATCAAACACTACTTTAAGCTGGGCCTTGAGGGAGTTCTCTGGTGCGTGTATGATCCTGATGTAATATGTTAAGACTGCTCCCTGGCATGCTAATTCTTGGCTCGAGAGGCCTTCACACATGCCGAGGTGTGTGCAGGATTTTCTTGTGTGCAGCGCATTGGATGAAGTCCAACAGTGGGGCCAGCCCACCTGGGAAGGCTTAATGGTGATAATTTAATGATGGTAACAATTTGGCCTTTAGTACTATTAAGATGGGTTCAGCTGAGGGGCTCATTAAGAGGCTGTTTAGATGTTTTAGACTGTGAACTAAACCAACTTGCTTAGGACTTTAATGTTTTTAGTGTACCATCGAATTGACTCCATCTTAGAACCACATGCCTTAATAGTCAGGTAAAGTCAGTTTAGAGATTAGGATCGCCCCAAGTAGCCATTGTACTTTCATTTGGCATATATATGCCAAAGATGATATCTTTTGTTTTATCTTGTTTTACTTGGAGTTTGCTGTTATACCTGTGGAGTGTGCTGAGTGCTCTCTGCAAGCCTGACTTTGTATGGGCCGTCACCACAATGTCATCAGAGTACTGTATGATAGAGAGTCTTGATGTTCCCAGTCTTGGAGTAATTAGGTTGGCACCTTCTAGAACTTTTCCCAGGTCTACTATATACAGGTTAGACAACAGGAGGGTCAGCACACACCCAAGCTTTAGACCGCTATAGGTTGGGACTATGATGGATGCAGTGGAGGGACCAGTTTTATGCTACCCAGAGTCCCCTGGTTAAAAAATGTTATTGCCTTTAAAGGCAGGGGCGGGTTCCCCATGCCTGTAGTTTCCTCCACAGCATCCCTCGGTCCACCCTATCAAATGCAGTGCTGTAATCAATGAAACAAAAAAATAAGAATAGCTGTTTTTCTGGTGGTGCGTCAAGTAAGCAAGTGTTGTGATGTTGTCGACAGTTGAAGTAGCAGCCCTGAACCCAGATTGGAAGAAAAGGAGGATGCCATTCTCTTTTACCTAGGACTCCAATTCCTCAAGCAGTATTCGAGCAGAGGCCTTGGCTTCCAGATCTAATACGGCAATGAACCGATAGCTGGTGGATTTGAATGATCTCCCTTTTTTGTATTGGAAAGAGAATAGAATCCCTCCAAGAATCGGAGATCATTATTGTTGCAAATGAGAGGTTGTAAAGTGGGACCAATAGGCTTGCCCAGAAGTTTTGCGCTGACTCGAATGTTTCATTGGGTATGCCATTAGGGCCTGGCGTGCCATTGTTCATCATTTTCTCTATTGCTTTTGTGCTGTTGGCCCTGCTGAATAAATTGGTTTACTGGCCTGGAAGGCCTGAGGCAACCACGACCTGATTTATATTTTGGCCACCTCTTTGTTCGAATGTGTATAGTTTTTGGAATAAGTTATCCAGTCCCTCTCTGTTGCACCATTTTCTCTGCTCTGAGAGAAGTTGCTTAGTTTGTTTAGTTACTCCCAGAAACAGGATTGATTTCTCGCTTGCAGCAATGCAAAGATCTTAATCCATTCGTCCTCAGCTTTCTTTCAATTCAGTTGCCATACTGTCTTTCTATAAAATGCTCTGCTAGTCCTGACCTCTAGTGCAAATCTGTGTTTATGCACGTTTGTGAACCGCCAGGGCTCACCAGACTTGGTGTTTGCTGCAGACAGGTTCCTTGGTGTTTATTAGGGGCAAGATGGGTGGCTGTTCTTCCTTGAGCTTGTGTCTACCTCTTGTGCTCCACTAAGTGTATTATGAATGTCCGCCATAATCTCTTTCCAATTTAGTAATACTATATGAGCTTTGAATGCGGCAAGGTATGCCTGTTTGGTTGCAATCCAGTCCTCCATCCTTGTGCAGGAGTTTCTTCTTCACTTAATCCTTTCAGGGCTTTGTGAAGATTTTCACCTGTTGCTTCTCCCAGTGAGCATTGTAGGTCGGATTGATTTGATGCTAGTTCAGTGACAAACGCAGGGGTCTAGGGTCACTTTCCGTCTGGTCATTGACTACAAAACAACTAAGGCTCGGAATTAATACATCGTTGATAAAAATGTACTCGATGGTCGACACGTCCCTAAATGTCGGGAGGAAAATGCGGTGCGCCTCACTTATTACCTTAAGATTTTGCACAGAGGCTGGCTTATAGGTGTTAAGGACACTCTGGAATAACCCTACATCTGTCAATGTGTAGCTGGGTGAGATCAGGTGACCAAGGCCCTGGATATGGAGATCACCCAATAACATCGTCCCATGGTTTGGGTAATGATTAAGCAGATTTTCAATTATTTCACACAGTTCCTGCAAGACCAGCCATTTTTGTTTCTTTCCTACACTAAGATAGGAGTTTAAGAGCATCAATGAAAGTGTTTTTTGACTGTATCTTAGGCTCTTAATAAGTAAGCAGTGAGGGAGAGTTAGTACCGATTGAAGTTGCTTTGAGTTTGCAATCGTGCTTCCCGAAGACCGAGAGACCTCCAGGTGGAGGGCCAAAGATGTTGCGTTTAATTGCTGGAGTCAGGAATTCATAGAATCCTGGCAGTGTTGTCGTACCTGTGGCCCAGGTTGCCTTCAGACATAAAATATCCCCTGTGTTCAGGTAAGCTAATACTGATGATTCTTCCTTGGTTTTCTTAAGACCTGCCACATTCCATGCACCTTTGCATCAGTGGTGATGTAATAATTATCAGAGATGGGGTTCTGATATCAATGTTATATTTCTGAAGTCAAAGGAATCTTGAAAAATTCTAGGTTCGCATAAAGTGTAGCAAATGTATTCAGCAGGAGAGTCGTAAGGGTGTAGTATATAGCAGGTGGCGCATTTTGGAATACACTGCTGCAAAGATATTACTAACGTGTGCGATAGAGCACTGTTGTTGCACCTGGTCTATTCTGCAGGGACACCCCCAAATGTTTTGCCTTTACCCTCCAGTAAATTTGTTTTTGCTGGACTTAGAACTATGTGCACTTTACCACTGCTAACCAGTGCTAGAGTGTGTTGGCCCTCTCCTCTAAACATGGTAGAATTGGCTTACACCTACTGGCATATTTAATTTATTTGTAAGTCTCTGTAAAGTGGTACTATATTTGCCCAGGGACTGTAAATGAAGTGCTACTAGTGGACCTGCAGCACTGATTGTGCCACCCACTTAACTAGTCCTTCAAACTTGCATCAAGCCAGCCATTACAGCCTGTGTGCGCTGTTTTAAACCGCCATGTCGACCTGCCATTGTAAGCCATATGCCGAGCCCAGGCCTTTCTTTTTAATACATATAGGTCACCCCTAGTCAGTGGGCCCTAAACAACCCACAGTGCAATTTATTTAAAAAGTAGGATATTTAATATTAAGTTTTACATATCCCGGTAATGAAAAACTCTTGCATTTATTTTTCACTAGTGCAAGGCCTGCTTCTCCCATAGGATAACCTAGGAGTTAATTTATTGCATTTAATAAGATGTAACTTCCAAATGGGAACAAATAAACAGTTCATGTTTGGTGTTTTTGGAACTGTACTGAAAAAACATCTTTTATGGGAGAGTCCGATGTTTGCTTAGAATTTTGAAAATGCTACTTTTAGAAAGTTGGTATTTTTCTGCCTTAGCTCTTAAGTGCCTGCAGCCTGTATCTGAATCACATGACTGGGTGTAGTTGACAGTTAGACTTTATGTATTCCTCATCAACAACCACACACAATAGAGAGCATAGGTGTACCGGATAGTCCATCACTAGCAGGATGGAAGAGTGGAGTTAGTCACAACCCCACTTACACCTGAATAGGCTGTGTCCTCAATCAAAGGATCGCATACCCCTTGTAGTTAGTCTGGAGCCAGGGCAGGGGAGGCAGAAACCTGTGTACTTCAAAGGGAAACCTCTAGAAGCTTTAAAGGAGGAAACTGATATACATATTAAACCTTGGACACCAACTCTTTAGAACATTTCTGGACCTGTGGAGACTGCAGTTGAAAGGACTGCCTCTGTACTGGAATGCTGACCTGGTGGACTAATGCCTTGCTAGACTGCTGGCTTGCCGTTTGCTGCCCTGCTGGCCTCCTGTCCTCCTGAGTCTGAGGGATTGGACCTGCACCTGCACCCAGGGCTCCCAGAGTGACTCCATGAGCTAGACTGCTGGCCTTCTGTTCAGAGTCAAAGGACATAACAGGCTCTGAGCCACCTCGAAAAACAACCAGATCCAGCTGGTTTAAGCCCCTGACCCCAAAGTGGTGCTCCTCAGATCCTGGAACCTTGCTGCAGCCTCAGGGAAGCAGAACTGAAATTTTCGAGACTTCGTGACTGCAAATGGGCCTGTGGATGCCAAACCTTTGTTGCTAGCACTGCCCGCCAATGCGAAGTTCTGCCAGCCCCAGCGGCGGCTCCTCAGCTAAGATGGAGAAGCGCCGTCCCACTGCATTTGGAGCACTAGAAAAAGGAAAAAGGAAAAATAAAATGATAATAACACTATGTTATCATTTAATTTTTCTGTTGTCAGGCAGGTTTATGGGGTGGGGCGGGGCTTGGCTTGGCTGTCATCACAGCCTGCAGGGGAGAAGTGGTTAGGACTCTTATGTGAGCATGATGGTTTTGACGGTCATCTTGGGCCAGCCAAACAGTCGTGCGTACTTTGCATGTTCCCCACCAGGCTGTAAGACACAGTCTGTTGAGGAAAATGCAGAGGCTCATGGTGCCCATCTGAGCACCAAACTACTGCGCTCAGACCAATCACAACGCTGCATTGCACCATTGTGACTGGCTTTGGTGAGCCTGTGTGTGCTTCCTGCTTCAAGCAGGAACAGAAGAGGATGACGCGAGGCAAGGCGGTGGTCCAGAAGGAAGGTAAGTAACATTTTTGTATTTATTGTTCTATTCCCTCCTGCCCCTGCCCTACCCGTGCTACTCAGTGGCAGCTGCTTCTGGTCTGCCCAACCCTTCACGCTACAGCATCAACCTCTCACAGGCAGGGCCATCGCGAAGCTCTGACCCGACCGCCCGTGACGACAACAGGAACTTCATGCTACAGCAACAACTGTCTATGGTGCCCTTCTTGCTACATCAACGATCGTCCATGACGATTTCCTGATCCTTGAGGCTCCCTCCACCACGACCAGGACTGAGAAGGTACCTTTTCATCAGTACTAACCTGGCCCTTGTACCCATCCTGCGCTCCATCGCAGTTGGCCTGAACTTGTGTTTTTCTCTCAGTCTTGCCGGTCTGCTTTCAAGTTCTTTCAAAGGACTGGCAATACAAACGTCGTTTGCACCCCCAAAAGGGTAACTGCCACCAAGGAATTTCCTAAACCAGGCAATAAAAATTAAACCCACTACACAAGAAATGTATCCAACAAACCTGGTGTCATAGAGAGGGGGTGGAACATAGGCACAAAAACAGATATGGCTGGCTTCAGGGCATTACTTGACTCAAGCTCAAAACTCTTACTGAAGGAGTAAATTCAAAGTGAAATTCCACACCTCAAATGGAAGGAACAAGTTCATTGTACAAGACATTATGATGAGAACATAAATCTTTAAAATTGGAGAATGGCCCTTGTTAGCCCTTACTTTATGGCTTCCTATGATTCACTCCTAACACTGTGATGCATTGAGAGACACTCACTGAAGCAGATAGTTGTAGGCGCTCAAGAAATAAGGACATTATGTGATGTGGTGAGCTAGAACAAGTTAGGACTAAAACAACATTACTGGACCGACAATTAATCTCCATTATTACGAAACATGACATATGCGGCTGCGTTTTTTTAATCAGCAACTATGCTCAATAAATACAATCGATAAGTAGGGCCACAAAGGCTTAGTTTGTATTTTATGTTTTCTGGCCATTAATGTGACGTTTAATCCGGACCATGGAACGAACTTGCAACATTGCACTCTGGAATAACAGAATTTTACTTGATATCTTCAGTGTGTATCGTCTAGGGGGGAACAGTGAAGTGGAAAGCCCAATTCTGACTAACCTGGAACTAGCTGTAGTAGACTCTAGAAAAACCCAGAAAAATCATGCCAAGGGTGCCATTATAATCAGCAGTGATTTTAACACAAGACCTCTGCAGCAAATGGCAGATAAAGAGCTGCTGGAAGCAGAAAATGTGTTGGGATTCCCTGAAGCAAACCTAAAATGGACCAAACGTTCAAAAACAGGGGGTCATTTAGTGACCTTGATGGGAGGAGGAGGAGGACTCCACACACTACAAGTAAGAACCGAAATGGAAACATCAATCAGAAAAACATACAGCATTTGCAATAGAGATAGTCTTAATGACTATGTTCTTATCAACATGGAATTGTGACTCTCTGTATCAGATGTGAGTGTCCAGAGGAGGATAACCAATGACCAGGACCCACTTATAATCCATCTACTCCTTCATGGTGTAAAGCAGCCTGCCCAAACCACAAAGAACTTGGTGGCACTCAAGGAACTAATCTTGAAACCTCCTCTCTATGGTGCACTCCACACTAGCGCCACACTCCACAGCAGCGCCTGAGATGGGATGCAATCTCTCTCTGCCTCTTCAGCAGTGACAGCCTAGATGGCCCCTGCCTTTTTATCCCAGTGGTAGCTCTGCGATGCTGGAGCTTGTAGAACGTCGGTGTTGGCTATGTGGCTATGTGGAGGTGTCTATGCCAATGAGATAAATTCTAAACACTGTTGCTGCTAGCTGCTAGCTGGTTAGGGACTCCAAGTCCTAGGAATCCTTGCTCTCCCGGGAGGGAGGAGCGTGAAAGCCCACACGCTACAAGAAGTTTGGAAAACACCCGCGGCGCGGGACACTGTTGCTGCTGGCTGGTTAGGGACTCCAAGTCCCAGGAATCCTTGCTCTCCGAGGAGGGAGGAGCATGAAAGCCCACACGCTACAAGAAGCGCGGAGAACACTCGCGGGGCGGGACACTGTTGCTGCTTAGACATATGAACTTTGGTAATGTATTAACTAGTCAATTACTATTTCTGTAATAACTCTTATTTGTTGACTCATAGTACCTTTACATGCTTTTCTCATTAGTATTCTAAGTAGTTTTAAATCACATTTTGTAGTACTTTTCTTTTTTTACATTTGGTGTGAACCTTTGGATCGGAATTATGGGCAAAACCATTCCCCCATCCACACGTCCTATTACACGCCAAACAGCTGTCTCAACAACACCACTTCCAAGCCTAACTGCAATAGACAAAATGCTTCAAAAGAATGTTGGGTTGGTAGCTTCGGCCATAGAAAACACCGAAAGGCGCCTCTCGTTGACATCTACTATACTACCTAATAAGCCACCTGGGAATGTTTCTTTAGCCACAGCTAACTCTCCTGACTCGCTTTTAGCAACCTCCTTTGCGGACCTTCCGTGCGGTCAGATAGAGTCAGAGGTAGGGTCTAGTAGTAATCTCCCTCCCCCTCTGGCTCATCAGGTAGTTAACAAGTGTTAGAAGGCGACCTCAGAGGGGCCCGAAGGGGTCCCTGACTGCCCTGAGATCCACCCTCGAGGTATCGTAGCCGGGCACTGGCGGGAGACTCCTCAGGGGAGGAACCTCGTATCTAGGATCGCACACTCGGCACCACACGACAGAGAGACACCACACGAGGAGTTCTTAAGAGCAAATCTTTATCAGATTGGAGTGGTAGGATCTTTATGATCAGCACGGCAAATATATACAAGCAGAGCATGGGCTCTCAGTGTCTTGGAGGGGGGTAGGAGGTAGCGGGACAGTCTTTGGGGATATGGATCAAATGCAGGAGCGTACCCGGCGCACAGCTCACAATCCTCGAGCTGGGGGATACGCTTGTCGTCGTGGGGTCCGGCGGGACCAAGAGAGTCTGTGGGAGCCGCGAGTCACTCAGCAGGGCTCGGATACAAGTTCGGTGGTCTTACGATCTTCGAGGAGCCGCGAGTCACTCAGCAGGGCTCAAGCACAAGTTCGGAGGTCTTACGATCTTCAGGGAGCCGCGAGTCACTCAGCAGGGCTCAAGCATAAGTTCGGAGGTCTTACGATCTTCAGGAAGCCGCGAGTCACTCAGCAGGGCTCAAGCACAAGTTCGGAGGTCTTACGATCTTCAGGGAGCCGCGAGTCACTCAGCAGGGCTCAGGTGTTCCAAGGCGAATCTGCCGGACAGTCCCAGAGCACCCCTAGGGCGACTCCTCTTTGATGTCCGGAGTCTGTGCAGGCAGGGGTCTTGTCACCTGGGGGTCGCTTGTTGGGGTTTCCTGCCACTGTCTTTTGATCCTTTCAGGGCCGGGTCGGGAGGAGTCCCAGACACCCAGCAGGCGTGGAGCCAGCCCTCGGGGAGGCCGGCAGGTCGATCGAAACCCACCGTCCCAGGGAAGCGCAGAGGTGTGATAGAAACTGCTCCTCCCTCTCTCATCCCAAGGGGAGCGTGATGTCCTCCAGCCGGAGTGGCGCCTCTAGGCCAGGGTCGCGCTGGGGCCGGGCGGCCATCTTGTTGCATGAAGTGGGCACGCGGGCCCGGTGTGGCCGAAGGGCAGAAGGCCACGGACGGGGAAGTCCGGGTTGGGTGCGTGCGAGTTCTGGTGGGAAGGATCGGCTAGGCCGTGGGTTTGGGGGCTGGTGTGAGGTGCTGGGGTCAGGTCTAGCTATGTTACGAGGGCCGGGTCTAACACGCGTCCCCCCCAGCTGAAAGCCGGAGAGAACTACCCATCTTTTTGGGGGTTCTCTTCGCTGAGGTGGAAGAACCGGGAGAGGCCATCGGCGTTGGCGTGGTCAGTCCCAGGGCGATGTTCCACGGTGAAATCCATCCCCTGGAGGGAGATTGACCACCGCAGTAGCTTGGGGTTTTCTCCTCGCATCTGCATGAGCCCTCGCAAAGGGCGATGGTCGGTTTGGACCTTGAAATGGGTGCCGAATAGGTAAGGGCGTAGTTTCTTGAGGGCCCGGACTACGGCGAATGCCTCTCGCTCGATGGTGCTCCATCTCTGTTCCCTGGGCAATAGCCTTCGGCTGAGGAAGGCTACGGGCTGGTCTAGGCCTTGGTCATTTACCTGGGAGAGGACTGCCCCGATGCCATGCTCGGAGGCATCAGTTTGTACCACAAACTCTTTGGAGTAGTCGGGGGCCTGGAGGACGGGAGCAGTACACATGGCCGCTTTCAGGGCCTCGAACGTCTCTTGGCAGGCAGGGGACCATTGCACCTTCTTGGGCTGCTTTTTGGACGTGAGTCCCGTGAGGGGACCGACCAGGCTGCCGTAATTCCGGATGAATCTCCGGTAGTAGCCCGTGAGGCCCAGAAAGGCTCGGACCTCCGTTTGGGTAGTGGGGGGTTCCCAGGCTAGGATGGCGTCGATTTTGGGCTGTAGAGGGGCGACCTGCCCGCTTCCGACCTGGTGCCCCAGGTAGGTTACCGAACCTTGCCCAATCTGGCACTTGCTGGCTTTCACGGTGAGGCCTGCCTGGCGCAGGGCGGTCAGCACCCTCCGAAGGTGCTGGAGGTGCTCACTCCACTCAGAGCTAAAAACTGCGATATCGTCGAGATATGCGGCACTGAATTTTTCCAGCCAGGACTCTATTTACCAGTCGCTGGAAGGTGGCCGGGGCATTTTTCATCCCGAAGGGCATCACGCGAAAGCGATAGTGCCGATCCGGGGTGGAGAAGGCGGACCGCTCCTTGGCTCCTTCTGTGAGCGCAATTTGCCAGTAGCCGCAGGTGAGATCGAAGGTGCTGAGGAACCGAGCAGCCCTGAGCCGGTCAATGAGCTCGTCGGCTCGGGGAATGGGGTGGGCATCGGCTCGGGTGACTTCATTGAGTCCCCGGTAGTCCACGCAGAAGCGGAGTTCTGGTTCGACCCCGGGAGCAGCTGCTTTTGGGACCAGGACCACGGGGCTGGCCCAGGGGCTGTCTGAGGGTTCGATCACGCCTAGGGTCAACATTTTCGAGACTTCGGCTTGGATACAGGACCGGACCCGATCAGGGACTCGGTAGGCCCGGTGTCTCACTGGCGGACTGTCCCCGGTATCCACGTCATGGACACACCAGTCGGTGACCTTAGGGACCAGGGAGAAGAGGTCCGAAAACTGCCCTAGGAGCTGGCGGCAATCTTCACGTTGCTGGGGAGTGAGAGACGGGGAGAGGTTCACTCCTTCTACGGAGCCGTCCTTCTCTTTGGTGCACAGGAGATCGGGGAGAGGATCTGACTCCTCCTCGGATCCATCATCAGTGGCCAGTAGGAGGCTCAGCTCCGTTCGCACAAAGTGGGGCTTGAGGCGGTGTACGTGGAGGACCCGGAGGGGGTCCCGGGGGGACTGGACGTCCACCAAGTACGTGACCTGGCTCTTCCGCTCAACCACTTTGAAGGGCCCGGTCCATTTATCCTGGAGGGCGCAGGGTTTCACGGGGGCCATGACCCATACCTGCTGGCCCGGCTGAAACTCGACCAGAGTGGTCGTACCAGCGCTTCATCTCCTCCTGACTCGCCTCCAGGTTGGACTCGGCCATCTCTCGGAACCTTCTAGTCTGATTTCGGAGGGTCAGGACGTAACGGAACACATCTCGGGGGGGCCTCGAGGCGCTGCCTCCCAGCCTTCCTTGACCAGGCTGAGGGGCCCCCTGACGGGGTGCCCGTAGAGTAACTCAAAGGGGCTGAACCCCAAGGATTTCTGGGGAACTTCGCGGTATGCGAATAGGAGGCAGGGGAGCAGGATGTCCCACTTACGCCGGAGGGGCTCTTCCAGGCCCGCGATCATCCCCTTCAGAGTCCGGTTAAACCGCTCTACCAGGCCGTTTCCTTGGGGGTGGTACGGGGTGGTGAACTTATAGGACACCCCGCATTGTTGCCATAAGGACTTCATGTATCGGGAGATAAAGTTGGTACCGCGATCGCTCACGACCTCGCGGGGGAAACCCATGCGGGAGAAGATTCCCATCAACGCCCGGCCCACCACGGGGGCCGTGACGGTGCGCAGGGGGATGGCCTCAGGGTAACGGGTGGCATGGTCCACCAGGACGAGGATGAACCGGTGCCCTTGGGAAGTTGGGGGGTCCAGGGGCCCTACAATATCGATCCCGACCCGCTCAAAAGGGGTACTGATGACAGGGAAGGGTTGGAGGGGAGCCTTGCTCTTCCCTCCGCTCTTCCCACTGGCCTGGCATGTGGGACTGGACTTGCAGTGGGCTCCTACATCTGCTTTCATTCTGGGCCAGTAGAAGTGGGTCACGAGGCGACTGTACGTTTTGTCCTGGCCCAAGTGGCCTGCGAGGGGAACATCATGGGCCAAGCCCAGGAGGAGGTTTCGGAAGCGTAGGGGTACCACCAGCACCCGGCCGGACCCTAGCTCCACCGACTTCTGTTCGCTGTACAGGAGGTCATTCTCCCAATACACCCGGTGCGTCCCCGTCTGGTCGCCTGCAGCCTGGGCCTCTGCCTGTTGCTGGGGCCCGTCCAGGGAGGGACAGGTAGCCTGCTCTCGGCAGAACTCTTCTCGGGAGGGGCCCCCCTCGTGGCGCCACTGGGCTAATTCGGGCAGATCGCCGAACTCGGTGACTGGGGTGGAGTCGGAAGGCGGGGGTTCGTCACTGGCGATCGACTCTTCTGGTGGGGTAATGGGGGGACCCTCGGCTGGGACCATCCTATCATCAGGGGTCGGGGCGTCGTCGACTTCCCTCAGGGGGGTCAGTCGAGCCGCCATGGATCGAGTGGTGGCGCACACCCATTCAGGGAGGCCAATCATCCCTAGATGGGTCTTGCGCTCAACTTGTCCCCAGGGGGAACTTTCCAGGTCGTTCCCCAGGAGACAGTCGACGGGCTGGGAGGTTCTCACTGCAACCTTCAGTTTACCGGCCACCCCTCCCCACTCAAAGGGCACCAGGGCTACCTTACATAGGCTTTCTGTGTTGTCGGCTGAAATGACAGGGCAAAAGACGTTGGGGAGGACCTGGTCTTCGTGTACTAAATGGCTAAGGACACCGGTGATGCTGGCCCCGGTGTCACGGAGGGCTTCTACTTGGTGGCCATTGATCGTTACGAGCTGCCCATATTTCTTTGTGTTAGAGGGCAGGAGGCTCCCGGGGACCATCTCTCTATCTCCTAAGGATACTAGGGCCATAGCGGCGGGTTCCCACTCCTCGGCCTCCTCAACCTCCTCCCCCAGGGCTACATTGGCTATCTGTCTAGCAGGGGGTGCTGCCTGGGTGGTGCGTGGGGCCATGGGGCATTCAGGGTCGTTGGCGTAATGCCCGGGCTTCTGGCAACGGAAACAAGTGATGGTTACCCGGTGCCCCCGTCTAAGGGGGGGGGCGGATACAGCTGGTGGGGGTGCCGGGAAAGGTGGAGGTTGGGACTTCGGGGGACTAGCCTGGGACTCTCTCTGCCCTCCCTGGTTCCCCCCCCCTCTCTGGCGGGGTGGTCCCTGTCTGGCTCGGGGGTACTCTCCTACAGGGCCCCGGGAGACCCGGGTGTTGGTCCAGCGATCCGCCTCGACAGCCAGCTTTCTTGGGTCCGTGAGCTTGCTGTCGAGCAGATGCTGGCCTAGTTCCACAAAGCAGTTGGCCACCAGGTGTTCCCACAACATAAGGTCGGTTAGTTCTTCCAGGGTGGTTACCTTGCTGCCCTTGATCCATCCATCGAAGGCGCGGCTGAAGAAATTCACATATTCCACCCAGGTGGTACCCGGGATCTTCCTGCAGTCCCGGAACCGCTGGCGGTACATCTCCGGGGTGAGGCCGTACCTTGTGAGGAGGGCCGCTTTCATGTGTTCATAGGATGTTTGCATGGAGGTGGGTAGGTCGAGCAGGGTGTCTCTCCCTTCGCTCAGGAATCGTTCCCATAACCCAGCCCCCCAATCCTTCTGTGGGACCCGATGGGAGGTCATGGCGACCTCGTAGGCCCGGAACCACTGCTGAATGTCATCATTTTTGTAATATTCTTTGACCACATCCTTGGGGATGTGGACCTTCTGTTCCGTCGGGGCGGCCGCCTCCCGGTTCCCCGGGGGCCGCGTTTCTTCGCTTCTTGCTTTCAGTTCTATTTCCTTCAGGCTGCGTTCATGTTCCAGTTGAAGTCTCTTTCCCTCGTGTTCTCGTTGGAGTTTCTTCTCTTCCAGTTCTCCTTGTACTCTCAACTGTTCTACTGCTAGCTTTTTCTCGGCTAATTTCAGCTCGCCCTCAATTTTGAGTTTGGCTAATTCGAGCTCGTGATGGCGACTTTTTTCTCTGTCTGCGAGTTCCTCCGGGGATAGGCCCCCGTCTGGTACGAAGCCTCGCACCTGGTTGCTGCTGCGTTCTCCTTGGGAGGGTCCCGCTTCGTCGTGGGGCTCCCCCGCTCCTTCTGGCCCGGAGGCTCCAGAATCCACCCAAGCTTTCAGTGCCTTTTGCATATCTTCTTTGGTGTTGAGACCAGTGGTAGCGATTCTGAGTTCCTTACAGAATTGTTTTAGTTCTTTGTGAGTGTACTCTTCCAGCTGTTCCACCTGGAACACGGTACTGGCGTCGTCTTCTATGAGAACCACGGCGTTTCCTTCTGCCATCTTTGTCGGTAGTGCGTCAGCCGTTCACGGTACGATCTCTAGATTATGGGCCCGAATCCCGTCGCTTGCCACCAATGTTAGAAGGCGACCTCAGAGGGGCCCGGAGGGGGCCCTGACTGCCCTGAGACCCACCCTCGAGGTATCGTAGCCGGGCACTGGCGGGAGACTCCTCAGGGGAGGAACCTCGTATCTAGGATCGCACACTCGGCACCACACGACAGAGAGACACCACACGAGGAGTTCTTAAGAGCAAATCTTTATCAGATTGGAGTGGTAGGATCTTTATGATCAGCACGGCAAATATATACAAGCAGAGCGTGGGCTCTCAGAGTCTTGGAGGGGGTAGGAGGTAGCGGGACAGACTTTGGGGATATGGATCAAATGCAGGAGCGTACCCGGCGCACAGCTCACAATCCTCGAGCTGGGGGATACGCTTGTCGTCGTGGGGTCCGGCGGGACCAAGAGAGTCTGTGGGAGCCGCGAGTCACTCAGCAGGGCTCGGATACAAGTTTGGTGGTCTTACGATCTTCGAGGAGCCGCGAGTCACTCAGCAGGGCTCAAGCACAAGTTCGGAGGTCTTACGATCTTCAGGGAGCCGCGAGTCACTCAGCAGGGCTCAAGCATAAGTTCGGAGGTCTTACGATCTTCAGGGAGCCGCGAGTCACTCAGCAGGGCTCAAGCACAAGTTCGGAGGTCTTACGATCTTCAGGGAGCCGCGAGTCACTCAGCAGGGCTCAGGTGTTCCAAGGCGAATCTGCCGGACAGTCCCAGAGCACCTCTTGTTATAGGGCAACTCCTCTTTGATGTCCGGAGTCTGTGCAGGCAGGGGTCTTGTCACCTGGGGGTCGCTTGTTGGGGTTTCCTGCCACTGTCTTTTGATCCTTTCAGGGCCGGGTCGGGAGGAGTCCCAGACACCCAGCAGGCGTGGAGCCAGCCCTCGGGGAGGCCGGCAGGTCGATCGAAACCCACCGTCCCAGGGAAGCGCAGAGGTGTGATAGAAACTGCTCCTCCCTCTCTCATCCCAAGGGGAGCGTGATGTCCTCCAGCCGGAGTGGCGCCTCTAGGCCAGGGTCGCGCTAGGGCCGGGCGGCCATCTTGTTGCATGAAGTGGGCACGCGGGCCCGGTGTGGCCGAAGGGCAGAAGGCCACGGACGGGGAAGTCCGGGTTGGGTGCGTGCGAGTTCTGGTGGGAAGGATCGGCTAGGCCGTGGGTTTGGGGGCTGGTGTGAGGTGCAGGGGTCAGGTCTAGCTATGTTACGAGGGCCGGGTCTAACAACAAGCCATCTAAGAACTGCCCTAGAAAAAAGAAGCCTAAACCACAAAAAAAATCCGCAAGGCTCACCACACCTGCCTCTGACACTCCACAGCCAGATGCAGGGCTCTCTTTTTCCACTCTAGCTCCTCCTCTGTGGGCTACCCACTTAATAATTGATTTGCAAGCTCATATGGAACAACTTATCAAATCTCAGTTTAAAACCCTGCTGAGTAGAATTGATAAAGTAGTGTCCATAATAAATACAAAAAGTGGCATAGCCCCCCAGCTAACATCGCCGACTAGGAATATTTTCCCGACTCCTAAAGTAGGCAATGCTAAACAGACAATCCAAGACCAAAGTCAAGGTGTAGGACCTCGACCAGATAAACGGGAACAAGGGCGAGGTCCATCGTCTATGACCAATTTTCCTACTGGACCTACCAATTTCTGCCCCGCCAGTCTCTCTAGCGGACACTCAAGTATAGCGGGTCCCTGCACCAGTATCCCGACATCAACCTCAACGGGGATGAATAAACAGATCCCAATTCGAGGAATGGTACCACATAAGTCTACACCTAAACTGCCAGCCAATACCCCCAAACAATTACTACCTTCCATCCAGCTACCTCCAGAGGCCTCACCCTACGTGGTGGTACTATCTGGAGTTCCACCATTGGCAGAAGAGCGAGGCGAAACGTTCACCGAGCTAAAGAATAAAATCATATTCTGGATGAACAAATGCAGGCCACTAACGAATTCAGGTCAAGGGGAAATACTATTTGCCAGAAGAGTTAGTTGGATAGGGAATAATACCAAAGATATTGGTGGGGATTGTGTGATCATTAATTTGAGAGATCCTGGCGTGGTTAATCATATACTAGAATGGGGCAGACCCTGTCATCAAGGTCCGATTACCCCCCTTCACTTAGGGTATTTTTACCCACAGGAAAGGTTCCCTGGTGGTTTTGGAGCATCCTACTATCATAAGGACGGTGAGAGGTCTAAATATAATATACCTGTGGAAAATAGATTTAGTGCTTTGAATAATGTGGACTGACTATCCTTCTCCCCTTGGCACAATGATATAGATCGTATTCCAGCAGAGTGCCCTGAGGTGAAGGTGGGTGAGAGGCAAGGGGAGGAGCCCCCTCAGACCGCAGGGGGAGGCAGTACTAGTGGATCCACTGCCGCCTCTACTAATTGTAAATCTTAAAGCTCGCGGCCAAGGAGATGGAAGCGGGACAACCATTCAAGAAGGAATCCCTTGTATTTGTTTGCCACTGCCCGCCATAGCCAATTCCACAAGGCCCCAGCTAAGTAGCTCATTTATAGGGTTTTGGAATGTAGCGGGGTTAGGCTCTAAGTTATCGAACCCAGATTGGGGGGAGTTGGTGGATCAATATGACGTGTGTCTGTTCCACGAGACCTGGATGACATCCGTCCCCCTCAGGGTGGGCTATGCATGCTACCACATTCCAGCTGCACAGGGATTGAGGGGTAGACCATCGGGGGGCTTGTGCACATGGGTAGCTACTCATCTGGGGTGTTCAGTGACAGTGATCGATACACACTCCCCGGATCTTTTGTGCATTGCCCTTAAATATCTGGATGGCACGTCAGTAGTGATATTCAACATCTATCTGCACCCCACTCCCCACTCCAAGGGGTCTCCCCTGATTGAGGCTATTGACGAACTCCTCGCACTGTACCCCAGTCCTATACATAGAATATTGGGTGGTGATTTTAATTGTCATTTTGAACCATTGGTGGGGATCCCGTCGGTAACTGCAGAGGAGGATTCTATCTGGCATATTCAGGAGTGCTTATTGTATCCAGCAAAGCGCCTTACTCCATTGGCGCTGCAGATAAATAAGCTTTTGGTATCCCATTCCCTTAGAGCTTGCAATGGCAGACTTCCTGCCGACTCCCCAGGGAATCCCACTTACAATAGAGTGGGGAAAACTACGACCATTGACTATATTATGGTCAATGTTGAATTGTGGTCCCAAATTAAGACCTTCACTGTAATTGAGAGAGTGGATAGTGACCACAATCTCCTGTCTCTAGAACTTCATTCAGCATTGGGCAGTAAACTTGGAGTGGGGGAGTACGATCCTTACCCAAACCCCAATTTAATCACTGTGGCAGGAGGCAGATGTATTAAATGGGCTAAGTCTGCATTGGCATCGGATAAAGTATCTGAGCTCTACCAACTAGTTGCCTCGTCCTTTGCAGAGGCTTCCTTTTTGCCGGTTACTTATGATTGCTCCTACTTTCGGGCGTTTGAGCTTATCCACTCTAATTTATTCACCTCCCTAGCTGATTATTTCTATATCCCAGCTCACGGGAGGGTCCGGCCAGGAATCCAGGAGCAGTGGTTTAACAAATCCTGTAGGGAGGCAAAATGCGCCCTTGTTAGAGAGGTTAAAACTGGCACAGTTGAGAGTATAAGAGGGGCTAGACTCGCTTACAAAAACATTACAGTGGAGTCCAAAGCAGAATGGGAGGCCCGTAGATGGGATAACATAAAAGATGCCCTAGATGGACGTGATTACAGGGCTTTTCTGGAACCTGGTTATATCAGGTTCGTCCGAGGGGTCGAGTGCTATTACACCTAATTTGAGTGAAGATGTGTGGATAGCGCACTTTAAACCCCTCTTTGCACATACTAATACTGTGACCCCAACAGACTCAGTCACACCTGCTCCAGAACAAAGGTCACTACTGACCCGGAGTACTATCCAGTAACCCTGCAGGAAACTCAGGGAACCCTTAAAAGTCTGGCCACAGGGAAAGCCCCCGGACTGGACCGCATACCGGGAGACCTGTTTCTGAGTGAGCAGAAGGTCTGGGTCCCTTACATGTGCCAATATTTTAACGCCATACTCCTGGGTATGGAAATTCCTCTAACTTGGCTGGGTGCGGAGATTATTCCCATCCATAAAAAGGCATCCCCCCTGGACCCGGTCAACTACCGCCCCATCAGTCTAATTGACGTCTTCCAGAAATTAATAGCCCGCATTCTTCTATCAAGGTTGCAGTGTTGGATGGACGATCATCACATCCTGACCTCCCTACAAGCAGGTTTTCGTGCCAAAGTTTCCACCATCGACCAATTGTTTAGATTACAGATGGTATTCTACAAGACGGTGACTTTGGGGGCTGGCAGTTTTTATTTGACCTTTGTAGATCTTCGATCTGCATTTGACCTGGTCCAGAGGGAGAAGCTATGGGCCATTTTGTTGGAGATGGGTGTTCCAGCCTATTTGTGCCAATTATTTAAACGTCTACATCAGGGAACTTTTGCAAGAGTGAGGTACGGGAGGAATGGGGAGCTTTCGGCCCCCTTTCCGGTGGAAAAGGGAGTGAGGCAGGGGTGCGTGTTGGCCCCCACGCTCTTCTCGCTTTTTCTTAATGGGTTGATCAAACATCTTTGGGACGGGCGGGATTTAGATTCTCCCAGCTTGGCAGCCCAAAAGATACCAGCCCTGATGTTTACTGACAATACCCTTTTGTTATCAAAATCTTCAACGGGTATTCAGCGAACATTGGATGCTTTCTGCTCCTTTTGCAGACTAAGAAACCTGGAGATCAACCTGTCCAAAACCAAATTTATGGTTTTTTACTCTAAATTGCCCAACTGTCCCCTTCCTTACATGGATGGCACAGTCCTCGAAAGAGTCTGTACTTTTGAATATTTAGGGGTAACACTGAATGACAAGATGGAACGGGGGACCCATATAGCCAAGGCAAATATGAAGCTGGCCCAAGCAGCGGGAGGTATTCTAAAGGTACATAATGAGTGCACATCCAAAATTGTGAGACCTCCAGTAGAAATCTATAAAGCATAAGCAAGAGGTGGGGCGCTCTACGGTGTAGAGCTATGGGGCCACGCCAATGCCTCCTCGCTTTCTATCTCTGAGAATAGTTTCATAAGGCATCTGCTGAGACTCTCACAGAGCACACCGCTGATCCCGCTACGCCTTGACTTAGGTCTGGTCCCCATATATGAAGTTATCCCTAACCGTCCTCTATTGTACTGGAGGAGACTCTGGTCCACATCTGAGCTCTTAAGTTATCAGGAGGAACTTAGTCATCTATTGACGCTAAGGGGTGTGGGAAAAATCCCTTGGTTAAAGCATGTTAAAGATCTATGCCTGGCCCTGGGGAAGGGAGATCTGTGGCTTACCCCCGCACTCTCCTCTGTTACGACTCCCAAGAGGGCGCTGGTCAAAGCACTCAACTATTTCCGATTGGAACAGATGGCACTAAGACCATCGTTGGGTAGGTTGTCCAGTAGCTTTCTCAAAGTTAAGGACAAGTACCAATTTGAGAAACTCTTGGACGACATTCAGTCCCCACTGGCGGAAAAATTGTATGTCCAATTTAGACATGGATCTCTCCCAGTGAGGGCAGTAACAAACAAGTGGTCAATGGCTCATTATGCATCTAGCCTATGTCCGGGGTGTGAATACGCCGAAGAGACAGATCTGCACGTTGTGCTCTTCTGCCCCTCATACTCCACGGCTAGAGCCAAATGGATCTTACAGTTATGCAAGTCCAGGGGCTTCAGGGGTTACAGGGTTGTGTTTAGATTGCTGAAATACGACTCTACCCCGTTGACTGTGTTTGCGACCTCCAATTCTTGTTCTCTATGTGGTGCTCTAGAGGAGCCAAAATTAAGGAGAAAGCTGCACTAACTGTTTAACTGTCAGTACCCTTCTGCATTTACTAGGGAATTTTAATACCACTTTGAGTGGCCTGTTTTTATCTGTTTTTTTATTATTTTAAATACTATTTATTGTTCTAAGTGTATTGTTTAATCATGTACACTTTGTATTGCTGCTCATTGGTGATCAATTGGTTGTCTTATGTAATTATGTATTCTTCGCTTTTATGGTTTTTAACCAATAATAACGCTTTTTGACTGACTGACAAGACATTATGATGAGAACATAAATCTTTAAATTTGGAGAATGGCCCTTGTTAGCCCTTACTTTATGGCTTCCTACGATTCACTCCTAACACTGTGATGCATTGAGAGCCACTCACTGAAGCAGATAGTTGTAGGCGCTCAATAAATAAGGACATTATGTGATGCAGTGAGCTAGAACAAGTTAGGACTAAAACAACATTAGAGGACCAACAATGAATCTCCATTATTACGAAACATGACATATGCGGCTGCGCTTTTTTGTTCAGCAATTGTGCTCAAGAAATAGAATCGATAAGTAGGGCCACAAAGGCTTAGTTTGTATTTCATGTTTTCTGGCCATTAATGTGACGTTTAATCCGGACCATGGAAAGAACTTGCAACATTGCACTCTGGAATAACAGAATTTTACTTGATATCTTCAGTGTGTATCGTCTAGGGGGGAACAGTGAAGTGGAAAGCCTAATTCTGACTAACCTGGAACTAGCTGTAGTAGACTCTAGAAAAACCCAGAAAAATCAGGCCAAGGGTGTCATTATAATCAGCAGTGATTTTAACACAAGACCTCTGTAGCAAATGGCAGATAAAGAGCTGCTGGAAGCAGAAAATGTGTTGGGATTCCCTGAAGCAAACCTAAAATGGACCAAACGTTCAAAAACAGGGGTCATTTAGTGACCTTGATGGGAGGAGGAGAAGGACTCCACACACTACAAGTAAGAACCGAAATGGAAACTTCAATCAGAAAAACGTACAGCCTTTGCAATAGAGATAGTCCTAATGACTATGTTCTTATCAACATGGAATTGTGGCTCGCTGTATCAGATGTGAGTGTCCAGAGGAGGATAACCAATGACCAGGACCCACTTATAATCCATCTACTCCTTCATGGTGTAAAGCAGCCTGCCCAAACCACAAAGAACTTGGTGGCACTCAAGGAACTCATCTTGAAACCTACCTAAAGGCCTGTCTGGTGCTGCTCCGAATGCTAAGAAGAATACTACTTACAAAACAGGAACTAGGAGAATGCAAGTCAACTGAATTTAATGAGCATCACAGAAATTAAGGCACATTACTGGTAGATGAAAGCAACCCTGACCTCCAGGAGTGTGAGAGAAGACTTCCTGTGGACAAAGGCAATGTCAGTGATTACCCAAACTGTCTACAACCTACCTCAATATATTTACAATTTTGGCTCCGAATTCTACGGTTACAAGCATTTACCTTGAGAAATAATAGTCTGTGTACTTTAGATTTGGGTGGGTAGGAAACAATAAGCCACTTCTTTTTCGACTGCACAAGAACTGTAGCCATACGGAAATTAATGTTTTGCCCCCTGCTTGACCTATTTAGGGCCACATTTGGGAAGCAACAGCGCTGTGTCACAAGTAGGGGTGGGCGGAATTTGCGAAATCGCGTTACGCAAATCTCCGCGAAACGGTAAAAAATCTCCGCGAACACGCAGAAATTCCGCGAACACGCGGAATTGCTTGTTCGCGATACTTTTTTCCTGTTCGCGATCGCTGTTTGCGTGCTCGGGGTGAAATATCTCGCGAACACGCATATTGAGAACGCGAACAAGCAAAAAATTTCGCGAAGTCGCGGAACGCAGATTTTTGGGCAATTTCGCGTTCTCCGCGGAACGCGGAATTACCCAAATTTCGCAAATTCCGCGAACGGAACGGAATTTACCGCCCAGGCCTAGTCACAAGGCAGTCAGATAGCTATCTTCATTCCCATTACATCACCCAGTGCCTCAGCACGGTAGCTTACAAGGAGTGAAATCAGAAGGAAAAGGGAGTCACCTTCTGCTGCAATCGTATACACGCTTGCTATTTTTGTCCCACTGTTTAAATGAAATTTTCATGATAGTTTTATGGTTTTTAACTTATTTTACACATGCCGATCACGATCCTGTAAAAACCGGGTACGAAGCGTCGGACGGAGCAAATTCTCCGTCCGACGCGTACCCGGTCGTCAAAATGTACAAACATGGAATTACGATTCGCACGGAAACACCATTTCCGTACGAATCGTACAAAACCCCGACCGACGAAAATAAACATACAAATGCGATCCGGGAAAGCGCCGACGTGACGTCGGGACGCACGCAGCCTGCCATTCACGAACCAGGAATTACGATTCGCACCGACGTCATCCCGCACGGTGAATATTTTCCGGCTGCCAAAAACTGCCGGGAAATCAGGACGACGTACCTGTACGCGACGGACAGACATGGACCCGAACCTACGTGTCATCCCGGCCCTCATAGCAGTCGACCTCCTCTACAGGTTCCGACGCAGACGCCGCAGAAGGTCAGAACAACTAAGGGAGGGGGGGAAAGGGGGGGAAAGGGGGGGGCAGGACCAGGGGCAGGCCACAAAACCACCACCAATTTCACACAGCACACATGCCCTGGACATACCTGACCCCCGTGCCCTGGTCACCACGAGGGGGTGGGGGCGTGTCCAGCAAAGCCAGCGTCCGCCACAAAGGAAATGCCTGACGACGCGAACCGGCAACACAACTATACAGGTACGTCCCGTACCCACGCCTTAAGAGCGTGGGTACGAGTCGTACCACGCCCACACCTATGTCACCCCAACAATGGCGGGACGGCTGTACCCGCGTGGCAAAGGCCTGGGTACGGGTCGCACAAGCATCACATAGCGTGGGGACGGATATGTACGGACCGTACCCCCACCACCGTATGCATGGAGCGTACCCCCAACCCCAACAGTGGAAGTACGACCCGTACCCCCACCCGTGTATGTATGGAGCGTACCTCCACCCCAACAGTGTAAGTACGACCCATACCCTCACCCGCGTACGTATGGAGCGTACCCCCACCCTAACAGTGTAAGTACGACCCCTACCCCCACCCGCGTACGTATGGAGCGTACCTCCACCCCAACAGTGTAAGTACGACCCGTACCCTCACCCGCGTACGTATGGAGCGTACCCCCACCCCAACAGTGTAAGTACGACCCGTACCCTCACCCGCGGACGTATGGAGCGTAACCCCCACCCCAACAGTGTAAGTACGACCCGTACCCTCACCCACGGACGTATGGAGCGTACCCCCACCCCAACAGTGTAAGTACGACCCGTACCCCCACCCGCATACGTATGGAGCGTACCTCCACCCCAACAGTGTAAGTACGACCCGTACCCTCACCTGCGGACGTATGGAGCGTACCCCCACCCCAACAGTGTAAGTACGACCCGTACCCTCACCCGCGGACGTATGGAGCGTACCCCCACCCCAACAGTGTAAGTACGACCCGTACCCCCACCCGCGTACGTATGGAGCGTACCTCCACCCCAACAGTGTAAGTACGACCCGTACCCTCACCCACGGATGTATGGAGCGTAACCCCCACCCCAACAGTGTAAGTACGACCCGTACCCTCACCCGCAGACGTATGGAGCGTACCCCCCACCCCAACAGTGTAAGTACGACCCGTACCCCCACCCGCGTACGTATGGAGCGTACCTCCACCCCAACAGTGTAAGTACGACCCGTATCCTCACCTGCGGATGTATGGAGCGTACCCCCCACCCCAACAGTGTAAGTATGACCCGTACCCTCACCCGCGGACGTATGGAGCGTACCCCCCACCCCAACAGTGTAAGTACGACCCATACCCCCACCTGCGTACGTATGGAGCGTACCTCCACCCCAACAGTGTAAGTATGACCCGTACCCTCACCCGCGTATGTATGGAGCGTACCCCCACCCCAACAGTGTAAGTACGACCCGTACCTCCTTGGAGCGGACCCACACACGTGTATGGACTAAGCGTACATATTGTTAAATAGGAGGGGTGTGTGCCAATCACTCCCAGCAGTGCCCAGAGGCAGGAGGGGTGTGTGCCTATCACTCCCAGCAGTGCCCAGAGGCAGGAGGGGTGTGTGCAGAGTCCTCCCAGCAGTGCCCAGAGTCAGGAGGGGTGTGTGCCTATCACTCCCAGCAGTGCCCAGAGACAGGAGGGGTGTGTGCCTATCACTCCCAGCAGTGCCCAGAGGCAGGAGGGGTGTGTGCAGAGTCCTCCCAGCAGTGCCCAGAGTCAGGAAGGGTGTGTGCCTATCACTCCCAGCAGTGCCCAGAGGCAGGAGGGGTGTGTGCAGAGTCCTCCCAGCAGTGCCCATAGACAGGAGGGGTGTGTGCAGAGTCCTCCCAGCAGTGCCCAGAGACAGGAGGGGTGGGTGCAGAGGCCTCCCAGCAGTGCCCAGAGTCAGGAGGGGTGTGTGCCTATCACTCCCAGCAGTGCCCAGAGGCAGGAGGGGTGTGTGCAGAGTCCTCCCAGCAGTGCCCAGAGTCAGGAGGGGTGTGTGCCTATCACTCCCAGCAGTGCCCAGAGACAGGAGGGGTGTGTGCCTATCACTCCCAGCAGTGCCCAGAGGCAGGAGGGGTGTGTGCAGAGTCCTCCCAGCAGTGCCCAGAGTCAGGAGGGGTGTGTGCCTATCACTCCGAGCAGTGCCCAGAGACAGGAGGGGTGTGTGCCTATCACTCCCAGCAGTGCCTAGAGGCAGGAGGGGTGTGTGCAGAGTCCTCCCAGCAGTGCCCAGAGTCAGGAGGGGTGTGTGCCTATCACTCCCAGCAGTGCCCAGAGGCAGGAGGGGTGTGTGCAGAGTCCTCCCAGCAGTGCCCAAAGACAGGAGGGGTGTGTGCAGAGTCCTCCCAGCAGTGCCCAGAGTCAGGAGGGGTGTGTGCCTATCACTCCCAGCAGTGCCCAGAGGCAGGAGGGGTGTGTGCAGAGTACTCCCAGCAGTGCCCAGAGACAGGAGGGGTGTGTGCAGAGTCCTCCCAGCAGTGCCCAGAGACAGGAGGGGTGGGTGCAGAGGCCTCCCAGCAGTGCCCAGAGTCAGGAGGGGTGTGTGCAGAGTCCTCCCAGCAGTGCCCAGAGTCAGGAGGGGTGTGTGCAGAGTCCTCCCAGCAGTGCCCAGAGTCAGGAGGGGTGTGTGCCTATCACTCCCAGCAGTGCCCAGAGACAGGAGGGGTGTGTGCCTATCACTCCCAGCAGTGCCCAGAGTCAGGAGGGGTGTGTGCATACCACTCCCAGCAGTGCCCAGAGGCAGGAGGGGTGTGTGCAGAGTCCTCCCAGCAGTGCCCAGAGACAGGAGGGGTGTGTGCAGAGTCCTCCCAGCAGTGCCCAGCAGTGCCCAGAGATAGGAGGGGTGTGTGCCTATCACTCCCAGCAGTGCCCAGAGTCAGGAGGGGTGTGTGCCTATCACTCCCAGCAGTGCCCAGAGGCAGGAGGGGTGTGTGCAGAGTCCTCCCAGCAGTGCCCAGAGACAGGAGGGGTGTGTGCAGAGTCCTCCCAGCAGTGCCCAGAGACAGGAGGGGTGTGTGCAGAGTCCTCCCAGCAGTGCCCAGAGACAGGAGGGGTGTGTGCCTAACACTCACAGCAGTGCCCATGAAACGCAAAGGGTGGAGTAGCCACAGATACCATGCCCACAAATTTCAGTCAGGTGCACAAAGACCCTGCAGTACATGTACCACATGTGTGCGAGGCTGGGAGTATACGCATGCATAGCGCAGAAAAGAAAACATGTACACATGAAGTCATGTCAATAGTCCACATACACAAGTACAATGACTACCAAGAATGCCAGGAATGATGCAGGTGGAGACATCGCTCAGCATGCATGTGCAAAGTAGAAGGAGTCTGTCACACACCCAGCTAATGTACACACAGCTCTGCGCAAAATATTGGGAACACCCTGCAGGGAAGATGTCAGGGTACACAGAGGAAGGAATACACCTTTGGACAATTTCACCGTGCAGCAACTGCTTACATGAACACAGAAACCTAGCTAACACCGTGTGATGGCACACAGATCCCAGGGTCCCCCCTATGACCAGCACACTACTACATTTCCCACACAACCAACACATGATCACCACCCAAAATCATGTAGCAGCCCCACCAACAGCAATATCAGAAAAGCAGTAGTGTTCAAAGGAAACAAAAATGGCTTTAATCAGCATGATCCAAAATTGTATGTTCATAGAAAGTTCAATATTTACAAAGCCCATAGGGCAGTCCAGAAGTCACAGCTGGATGGGGGACACAGTGGGATGCGTGTCCCCTAGCTTGCCTGCACAGTTACATTCCGTCGTCTTCCACAGGGGTGAGGGCATCATGTGGGGGGGAAGAAACAGGCACCGCAGGGACAGGAGGGTGAAGGGTAGGCGTCGTGGGTGCAGGGATGGAGGACTCCACCACAGGGGGTGGGGCAGGGCCAAAGGTGGAGGCCAGGAGCTCGCTGCACACCTTAGCAAGGTCCGCCAGGGAATCCCCTGCACCCGAAGGAACCACAGGCCCCAAGGAGGGGGGGGGGGTCAGAGGGATAGGTCGCAGCGCCACTGGGGGAGGGTGTAGACAGGGGGGGGGGAATCAACCACCCTGACCGAGGACTTCCTTGACCGCTTGCGTGGTGGCGTCACTGTGGGGCTCAGGGACAGAGTGGCCATGAAGGAGTCTTTGGGGGAGATGTGGCCAGGAGAGCTGAGGGGAGGGGATTTGGAGGGAGTGGATTGGGTGGAATGCGGACTCCCACTCTGGCTGCGTGTCACACGTTTGCCCCCCGACCCAGTGGGAGTGCCTACTTCACCCTGTGTGTGCGTGTCAGGAGGTGTGCGGTGGACCTTCCCTGCTGGTGTGGTGCCTGTGTGTGTTGTGGTGGGCGCATGCTGACATCTGGGTGTACGTGGGACAGGCATGGGAGTGGTAAGTGTGGATGGGGCATGGGTAGGGGGTGGGACGTAGCGCTGCAGGAGACCCACTGCTGCAGTCAGTGTCGAGTCTATCGACCTCAGCAAGCTGCGTTGGTCAGCCTGCGATGAATGAATGCCCTCCAAGTATGCCTCCATGTTGTGCAGCACTTAGCTGTGGCCATGGAGGACATTAAGGATCGCAGCCTGACCAACCTGCAACTGCCGCTGGATGTCCACAGACTCGGCATTGGCGGCAGCAGTGGAGACAGGGGCAGGGGGTGCGGTGCCTGGCAGGAAGGAGACATGTGGTGACCGGGCACGTTGGGAAGGGACACGAGCAAGTGGGAGGCGGCTGATGGCAATGGAGGGGGCGGGGCGAGATGTAGTGCCGCTGTCAGCTGCTGGTGCAGCCGCCGCCCACTCGGAGAGATCATCCTCGGACCCGTCAGCTTCATACTCTGTTGTGCCAGTCGACAGGTCCCCGGCTTCACTCTCCTCCGCCTCAGTTCCACTTGATGTGCCAGCCCCGATGTCACCGCTGGCACTGGTGCTCGGTCCCTCTGCTCCGTCTGTGCCCATGTCTCCCTCCGTGTCCCCCGACGATGCTGTGGGCAGGGTGAAGAGACAAAAATTAATCATACACCTGTATACATATGTCACATGAGTCCAATCTACATAGGTCACAGTGCATAGCCTGAAACAAAAGAAGAGTTACATCTACAAAACAAGGTACATATGTAGGGCATGCAAGACACAGTTGTTTGACCCACCATGCCACCGAAAAACTATGGAGAGCATGACACAATAGCAAATGAGATGGAATGGAATTTTGACTGAGGAGCAAGGCCCTGGGGACAATCCAGCACTGCATCTGCACCACACAGCGTGGCAGGAAATAGGGATGAGCAGGGACCATATCCAGGAACAAGAGGCACATGCAGCATAGGTTATACTGAAAACATGCCCACCATGACTGGCCCACTGCACCTTGAGTGCATGTCCAGACAAACATCACACACTGGCCAGTCCTAGCAAGGAGATATCAGGTTGTGACATGAAGGCCATGCCCGCACCACCCACCCACTACATGAGACTATTATTTGGAGACACAGGAAGCACTTACATCCCTTAGTCTGGGTGAAATACACATGGGATGCAACAAATCAAGGTTGCACACAAAATACCCAAGGTGCGCCTGTCCAACTATTCATGTACAAATGGGCATCATCAGATGATTGTAACAAGACACACAGGCAATGTCCACCGTGAGTATGAACATGGAAAATCAGGTCAGTCTGTACAGTGGACACTTGTACTACATTTCATGTCAAAATACATTTGGCCAGGGGACAATGGCACAGAGCACAACCTATGCTGTAGACACAGAGATTGTCAACATATTCGGATTACACACATGATACCTAGGAAAATATGCCCCTGGGGACAGTAGTGGCCACACAACTCCATGCTCCTGAATGGGAATGACTGCAACACACGCTACCATCCCCGCACTATGCGTACCGCACACTCATGCACATCATGTCACAGGCCACCACATAGGACATGCGTGCTGTAAGGCTCACACTTGAGAGACTAACTCCCATGTCTGGACTCAGCATTAGTGCCAACTGACATGGAACCCACAAGACCAGAACTGGAGAGGGCACAGGCAAGGTCCCAAAACATGTTACACACCACCCCCACACATGATGCTGCAGGCATTGTACACATGGAGAAGGTGCCAGGCTACATAACCTTGTGACGGAGTGACTCCACACAGACCAGGGAACACATTGCAAGGAGGGGAAGGGAGGCAGGAGAGCACTGCAATACTGTGGGTAACAGGATCTGCACAGCACCATTAAACCCTGGCAGTGCATCCATGGAACAGTGCACTTACAAATGCTGGTGAAACACAACAAACACACATGTACCTACCCCCTTCCTGCTGCTGCATCTCCTGTAAGCGCCTGTCCAAGTCTGGAAAGACCACCGCCAGCACACGCTTGTGGATGTGGGAGAGACGGCGGCGCCCGCGGTTCTTATGGCTCTCAGGTGAGTCCCCCAGCAGGACCTGTGCGATCCTCCGCGTCCAGCACCGGATATCCTGCCAGCATTTCCTCACCTGGGACAGGCGCCGCTTCCGACCATCCGCACTCCTCAAGGCACTGACGGCGGTCAGCCAGATCTGCTCCTTGGCAGAGGCGCCTACCTGTGAGGATGAACAAGTGACACTACATCAATACACCTGCAACATGTCACAGAGACACATATGAGAACAAATTAGCTGGTTACAACAAGGCATGTCATGCAGCCAACGCATTGCACCTTTGCCATAGGGACATACTCCTCTGGGGAAGGGCAAAAGCAGTACGTGCCAGTGAAAGTACACAGGTGGAATGAGGGCAAAGACACAATCAATTATCAAGGCTCACACTTTGCATCACACCCACCCCTCCTGTCTCTGGGCACTGCTAGGAGTGATAGGCACCCACCCCTCCTGTCTCTGGGCACTGCTGGGAGGACTCTGCACACACCCCTCCTGTCTCTGGGCACTGCTGGGAGTGATAGGCACACACCCCTCCTGTCTCTGGGCACTGCTGGGAGTGATAGGCACCCACCCCTCCTGACTCTGGGCACTGCTGGGAGGACTCTGCACACACCCCTCCTGTCTCTGGGCACTGCTGGGAGTGATAGGCACCCACCCCTCCTGCCTCTGGGCACTGCTGGGAGTGATAGGCACCCACCCCTCCTGACTCTGGGCACTGCTGGGAGGACTCTGCACACACCCCTCCTGTCTCTGGGCACTGCTGGGAGTGATAGGCACCCACCCCCCCTGCCTCTGGACACTGCTGGGAGTGATAGGCACCCACCCCTCCTGACTCTGGGCACTGCTGGGAGGACTCTGCACACACCCCTCCTGTCTCTGGGCACTGCTGGGAGTGATAGGCACCCACCCCTCCTGCCTCTGGGCACTGCTGTGAGTGATAGGCACACACCCCTCCTGACTCTGGGCACTGCTGGGAGGACTCTGCACACACCCCTCCTGTCTCTGGGCACTGCTGTGAGTGATAGGCACCCACCCCTCCTGTCTCTGGGCACTGCTGGGAGGCCTCTGCACACACCCCTCCTGTCTCTGGGCACTGCTGGGAGTGATAGGCACACACCCCTCCTGTCTCTGGGCACTGCTGGGAGTGATAGGCACCCACCACTCCTGACTCTGGGCACTGCTGGGAGGACTCTGCACACACCCCTCCTGTCTATGGGCACTGCTGGGAGTGATAGGCACCCACCCCTCCTGCCTCTGGGCACTGCTGGGAGTGATAGGCACCCACCCCTCCTGACTCTGGGCACTGCTGGGAGGACTCTGCACACACCCTTCCTGTCTCTGGGCACTGCTGGGAGTGATAGGCACCCACCCCTCCTGCCTCTGGGCACTGCTGGGAGTGATAGGCACACACCCCTCCTGACTCTGGGCACTGCTGGGAGGACTCTGCACACACCCCTCCTGTCTCTGGGCACTGCTGGGAGTGATAGGCACCCACCCCTCCTGTCTCTGGGCACTGCTGGGAGGCCTCTGCACACACCCCTCCTGTCTCTGGGCACTGCTGGGAGTGATAGGCACACACCCCTCCTGTCTCTGGGCACTGCTGGGAGGCCTCTGCACACACCCCTCCTGTCTCTGGGCACTGCTGGGAGTGATAGGCACACACCCCTCCTGTCTCTGGGCACTGCTGGGAGGCCTCTGCACACACCCCTCCTGTCTCTGGGCACTGCTGGGAGTGATAGGCACCCACCCCTCCTGCCTCTGGGCACTGCTGGGAGTGATAGGCACACACCCCTCCTGACTCTGGGCACTGCTGGGAGGACTCTGCACACACCCCTCCTGTCTCTGGGAACTGCTGTGAGTGATAGGCACCCACCCCTCCTGTCTCTGGGCACTTCTGGGAGGCCTCTGCACACACCGCTCCTGTCTCTGGGCACTGCTGTGAGTGATAGGCACACACCCCTCCTGTCTCTGGGGACTGCTGGGAGGCCTCTGCACACACCCCTCCTGTCTCTGGGCACTGCTGGGAGTGATAGGCACACACCCCTCCTGTCTCTGGGCACTGCTGGGAGGCCTCTGCACACACCCCTCCTGTCTCTGGGCACTGCTGGGAGTGATAGGCACCCACCCCTCCTGTCTCTGGGCACTGCTGGGAGTGATAGGCACCCACCCCTCCTGACTCTGGGCACTGCTGGGAGGCCTCTGCACACACCCCTCCTGTCTCTGGGCACTGCTGGGAGACATCAGGCATTCCCCCCCCCCCCCGGGACCCCCCTACAGTACATAGCATGTGTGTCACACCTGGACTCAATGGCAGAAGTCACAGTCACAAAAAAAGGGACACAGTCTGTGCTAGTAGCTCTGCACTCACCTGATACCCTGGTCGCCCATACAGCAGGGGGTACTGTGGGAGGATCACATCCAGCAATGCCAGGTTCTCCTCCAGGGTGAATGGCTGTGACCTCTCCACAGACCTTGACATGGTTCCAGGGAATGAGGAGCAGCAGCAGTGTGGTAGAATCAAAATATGTGCAGGCAAGTGCTCCCTTATGGGACCTGGCTGCCTTATATCTGCCTTGCTGGCCTGTTTCATGCACAGGAGTACAGAGTGATTGGTCACTCACCTTTGCATCCTATGTTTCCTCCAATCCCTTCAAACCTAGCACAGTCAGTGGGTTCTTATTGTGTTTTTTTCTTCAGCATGATGTCAACCCCACAAACACATTGCAACAAAGTAGATTCATTCCAACTGACTTCTGCTGTGCACCTTCCAGAACAAATTCAAACTTAAAAATTGGTCTCCATGACAACCAGCATAATACTTGTCCCTCATGTGTCCCCTATGTAAAATTGAGCTTCACCCACAGGTACGGTGCGTTCTGGGCCCCTAGGGCACCCCAAATGCATAGCAACGGCCCGTACACGCGTGCGTACGTTCACTATCACTATGGGTGTCCTTGCGTATGAGTACTCGTACTGGTACGGCCCGTAAACACGCCTGTACGTTCACTATCACTACGAGTACGCATACGCGAGAACACCCATAGTGGTACGAACTGTACACATGCCTGTACGTCCACTATCACTATGGGTGTCCTCGCGTATGCGTACTCGTAGTGATAGTGAGCGTACAGGCGTGTGTACGGGCCGTACCACTATGGGTGTTCTCGCGTATGCGTACTCGTAGTGATAGTGAACGTACAGGCGTGTGTACGGGCCGTACCACTACGAGTACGCATACGCGAGGACACCCATGGTGATAGTGAACGTACAGGCGTGTGTACGGGCTGTACCACTATGGGTGTTCTTGCGTATGCGTACTTACTGACCGTACACATGCCTGTACGCTCACCATCACTATGGGTACACATACAGCAGCACTCCCATAGTGATATGGGAACGTACACAGGCCATCTTAGCAGCAGTACGGTGGTTTTCACACATCACAGTGGTGACAGGCAGCACACAGGAAGGAATAGGGCTGACATACTTGTCCATGGATGGACATCAAGGCATTGTCTGGGCAGTACTACATGTGTGGGGCACAGGTGTGACAGGCTGTGATGTGGCACATTACTCCTGAGTCGAGAAGGCACCAGATGTATGATGAGATGTGTACAGATGTAATGTGTGACGGTGCAATGTGTGCCAGGCATGCCCTTGACTCCTTTGACATGTGTGCATGTTGTACTGCACACTTGGGATGAGCGACACTGGCATGGCACGGACACCAACACACGGAAGTGTCCCCTGATGCCCGGTACAGGGGTTACCACACCTGACTTGTCACTACCCACGGTGCACGATGTGACTATGTCATGTATGTGTGGGGGGTTCCCATTAGGTTGATGTTGGAGCACCCTCAAAAGCTGCAGCTGTTGCAGCAACCAACATGTGTCTGTGTGTAGATTGACATTGCACACTGTTCCGCACACCATGCCACATGTGGTATCGGATGTGAGGTGCGTATGTATGCATGGGACACGGAGCAGCGTAACAAGGACATGTCTGCATCCTCTCTATGAATGTGTGGTGAGTCATGACATGTGCACCTTCATGGCAAGGTGTGTGGGCTGTCCTAGTGTAATGTCATGTGACCTGTGGCTCTAGTGTTCCGCTACCAGTCTCTGCAATCGACATCCTACTTCTGCTGATGTGTGGGTGTATGTCACTCCTGTCTTGCGTCTGGCTGTTCACTTGTACTGGGACACAGCTAATCCCATGCCATGGCATGTGGAGGTTCTCAATCTCTGTGTGTAGCTGGGTCTTGGTAGGAGTGTCACCTGCCAGCCATACGTGTCCAGGGCATGTGGCACATACCTGACTCCGTATGTAGCATATGTGTATAGACAGATTAACATGTGCTCAGTACAAATTAATTGTTGTTGTGGTGCACTCACTCTTCCTTGTCACTTCAAAATTACTGCAGAGCGCCGCCTCTTCCCCGACCAATTCCGGACTTGGCTGCCATGCGGGAGAATGACTGTATCCGGTGCTACCGCTTCCCCCAACGGTTGATTCTGGATTTGACGGCGAGACTGGCACCACACCTCCAACCGCTGCACAGGTATCCTACAGCACTGACACCCAAGCTGAAGGTAATGGCAGCCCTACATTTTCTAGCCACGGGTACCTTTCAAAATACCATAGCTCATGTTGGTGGCATGTCCCAGAGCATGTTCTGCCGTGTGCTGCATGATTTCTTAGAGGCCATGTTGATTCACCTGGATGACTTCATCCATTTTCCTACCCCTGAAATGTTGACTGGGGTCAAGCGTGGATTCTATGCCCTGGGAGGGATGCCCCATGTCATTGGGTCCATAGATGGGACACATGTTGCTTTGGTACCACCACAGGCACAGGAGGTAGCGTACCGGAATCGCAAGCACTACCACTCCATCAATGCCCTTGTGGTGTCTGTCCAACATGCTGATTTCACATGTCTGTGCTCGTTTTCCAGGATCAGCACACGATGCCTACATCATGAGGCGTAGCAGGGTGCCTGAAATGATGACGCAGCTGCGCAACGAATGAGCATGTGTTGTTGGTGGGTACAGTCTGTCTGTCCTGTATTTTGCGTAGACTTCCAGCACGACCGCTTCTCCTGTTCTAACGATGTCCATGTGCTTTCCATGTAGGGGACGCTGGCTATCCCAACATGCCATGGCTGATCACACCTCTCCGCAACCCCATCACGCCGGCCCAGCTCCGCTACAACACCGCCCATGGCCGGACAAGGCGAGTGATAGAGAGGACGTTTGGCCTCCTGAAGAGCCGATTCAGGTGCCTACACAAGACCGGCGGCGCCCTCCCATATGCGCCGGCGAAGGTCTGCAAAATCTTCATGGTCTGCTGCATGCTGCACAACATGGCAGTTGAGAAAGCTGTGCCACTCATCCTGGATCAAGATGACGAGGACCATCCACCCGTGGAGGACGAAGGGCTTGGCAATGGGGCTAGTGATGTGGAGGATGTGGAGCTGCAAGAGGACATCCGGACTCGGCTCATACGCGACTTTTTTGCTTAGTGGTGAGTACCAGTGTCTGAGTGTGCACGCATTGGTCCCCGTGTGGCATGTGTTGTGATGTGTGTCTCCACCTGCATGTATGGCATGTGAGTCTGAGGTGTGTGTGGGTGTGTCACTGGAGTGATGGTGCCAGTGATGGTTGTATTTCCCCAGTCATAATTGTGACCTAGCATGTTGTCATCCATACATGTGTCGAGTAAATGCACATGCAAGTGGCTGTGCTTTTTGTGGCTGACTTCTTGTGTGTCTCTCTTCCCCAGGTACTTGCGCATGCCGTCTGCTGCTTGCATTGTTGTGGCACTGCTATTCCTCATGGACACGTCATCGTGTGCTGACTCAGCGTTACAGGCACGGACACGTTTGAAAGTCTCCTTAGGGTAAGGGATGCATCAGGGGTGTATTGGGTGTGGCAGTTGTTCACGATGTATGCACACTGCCCCTGTCGATGTTTGGTTCCTCTGCAGACATGTTGCATCACCATGGTACACATGACATGCAGCTGGGTACACCTGAATAGATGGTCAGACTTGTTGACAGTCATCAGTGATGGGATAGTGGATTGTGATGATGGCATCAATGTGTGTAACACTGCCCTCGGACACATACGGTTTGCAGTGGCTTGACATGCTGTGGGACTTCCACATCAGCGGATCAATGGTGTATGGCAGGCTCTCCATGAGCAGCTGGGGGTGTTTAGCTGTTAGCCGACACTTGTGTGCCAGTTCCATGGCTATCACGCATTTGTGCTGCAGAAGTGGGGTGCCAGTGTTGGACCCACATGTTACTCCACATGAACTGTTCATGTGTACTTCAAGTTGCCTCTGCAATCCCGAATACATGACTAATAAAGGTGTCCCTATGCCTCCAAGGTGCCTCTTCTCAGTCAATGCTGGTGTGTTGCCACGGTGCATCCAGCATGTCTGGCATGGTTTTCCCTGATAGTGGCTATGTGTCTATGTGTCGAGTAGCAAGATGCAAGCTGTGTGTGTGGGATGAGACTGTGTATTGTGCATGATGTCTCTGACTGTGTGGGTATTGTGACATGTGCCATCCCCATGCATCCAACGTTGGCCAGGCCCCCATTATCTGCATCCACCGGACTCAAGCTTGCAGGACATGGTTCTGCCACCTATCTACACATACCTGGGTGCCCCCCAGGACACTGGACATGATCCCTGACCTCTGCGCATGACTGTTGCTGTACTCAATATGGCTGTCGGCACGGTTGTGCGCCCACCCCCTCAGCTGGTTGGGCCCATCACGGGTGTGTATGGTGCTCCATGTCTGTCTTGCCTAATACACTGTGACCCGTGTGTCCTGTGCCAGACTCAGGCCCCAGGGTGTGGATGGTTGAAGTCAAAAGAGAACTCAGGCATGTTTAGACTTTACAAGACACATGTAAGGTAATAATGCAACCAGCAGGCATCTTCTCTTCATGGTGTGACTTTTTATTTTAGAGGGGGGGGGGGGGGGTGTATGACATGAGGGGCTTTCCGGGTGTTTGGAATCCAAAGTTCAGTAGGGGAGTTGGTGTCCTTGCCATTTGAAATCCTCAGAGTCCATGCCACAGTCTTTGTCAACATTGGTCAGACAGTGACCACCAAGGCCATGTGGCAGAGAATGTCTTTTGATGCTGTGCTGCTGTTGCTCCAGTGGGCCAGGTGCCAGGCCAGGTGTCCTGGGAGATGGTGCTGTAGCGCCGACCCTCACGGTCTTTTCCGTGGACGACCCGCCCTCCTGCGGGGACCCTCAGAAGCAGGCCGTGACGATGTTTGGGATGCTCCATCGGATGTTTCCTCCTCCTCCTCCTGATCCCTCCCTGTGGGTAGTGATGTTCTACGCCTTCTGGCACAGGGAGGGTTGCCCATGTTGTCGGCCATCCGACGGAGTGTGCTGTGAATTCCCGTGAACACCGTCACGAGCTCAGCCTGTCTGTCCTCCATCCTCCGTTGGTGTTGCAGTAGACAGGCATGTTGCTCCGCATGTTGCTGGGCCTGCTGGGTCTTGATCTCATCGAGGGTCCCCTTCATCTCATTGAGGGTGGACACAACCTGGGCCATGCCCGTGGTGTCCTGCCGGTATGTGTCCAGGATGTTTCGGACATGGGAATATACCGGTTCCCCAGCCAACTGGTCAGGCTGGCGCTTCCGCCGTCCTCCACTCCCACCACCCCTGCCCACTTGCACCTGGCCTGCCCTTGTGGGCACATCGGGTCTCCGGGACCCCTGAGGGGTGGCATTGGCGTTGTCGCCTGCCTCCTCCTGTGTGCCCGGGACACCGTGTCCCTCCTGGCCAGCCTGGCTGCTTTGTGGTGGTGGGGCAGGGATCCCGGGTGTCTCCTGGGATGTGGCAGGAGTGGGGGTGGTGGTTGGCCCCGTTGTACCTGACGCAGGTGCTGCAGGTCGTTGGACACCAGAGGGGCCAGGTTGGTCGGGGTCGTCCACAGAGTGGTGAGAGTCGTCGCTGCCGATGGGATCGGCCTCCCGCAGAGCCGGGTCATGTGAGTCTTCCCCCCCAGTGTTGGGGGGTGAACCACGAGGTTGACCTGTGTGTGAGAGACAATGTTAATTTTGGTCCATGCAACATCCATGTTTCATCAGTTTCAAAGTTGGAACATTTCCTCTGGAAATTTGGATCTGTCTTGCATTCCACTCACAGTGCACTTGTGCATGGGTGTGTCCCTTGGGCACAGCTTTGGCGCCTTTAACTATGTGTGGCACAGTCTTACTTGCTGCGTCAAGTGTGACTGCAGTCAGCAGTGGAGTGGGCAGGTGTGGCGAGCCGTGCATTGGCGCCTTCCGTGTTGCACTGTACGTGGGCACATGAAGTTGTTCCACACACTTATATGATGCAGGTAGCTGTTGTTGTGCTCATGCACAGGTTGTGACATGGCCCTGTGTTTTGCCATGGAGGAGAGGGGGGGTGCTGGCACTGGCCACCCTTGTCTACATGCACGCAGTCCACCTGCTGACGAGCAGACATTCCCACACACCACATGGCTGATTTGCTCTCCCTGTGTCTCCCTCTCTCTCTGTCCCCCTCTCCCTCCCTCTGTGTGTCAGCCTCCTCCCTTTGTCCGTCTTCCTGTGTCTCCCTCCCTCTCTGTCCTCCTCTCCCTCCCTCTCTGTCCCCCTCTCCCTCCCTCTGTGTGTCAGCCTCCTCCCTCTGTCCGTCTTCCTGTGTCTCCCTCCCTCTCTGTCCCCCTCTCCCTCCCTCTGTGTGTCAGCCTCCTCCCTCTGTCCGTCTTCCTGTGTCTCCCTCCCTCTCTGTCCCCCTCTCCCTCCCTCTCTGTCCCCCTCTCCCTCCCTCTCTGTCCCCCTCTCCCTCCCTCTGTGTGTCAGCCTCCTCCCTCTGTCCGTCTTCCTGTGTCTCCCTCCCTCTCTGTCCCCCTCTCCCTCCCTCTGTGTGTCAGCCTCCTCCCTATGTCCGTCTTCCTGTGTCTCCCTCCCTCTCTGTCCCCCTCTCCCTCCCTCTGTGTGTCAGCCTCCTCCCTCTGTCCGTCTTCCTGTGTCTCCCTCCCTCTCTGTCCCCCTCTCCCTCCCTCTGTGTGTCAGCCTCCTCCCTCTGTCTGTCTTCCTGTGTCTCCCTCCCTCTCTGTCCCCTTCTCCCTCCCTCTGTGTGTCAGCCTCCTCCCTCTGTCCGTCTTCCTGTGTCTCCCTCCCTCTCTGTCCCCCTCTCCCTCCGTCTCTGTCCCCCTCTCCCTCCCTCTGTGTGTCAGCCTCCTCCCTCTGTCCGTCTTCCTGTGTCTCCCTCCCTCTCTGTCCCCCTCTCCCTCCCTCTGTGTGTCACCCTCTGTCACCTCAGCCCAGCTTCCTGGGCACACACTGTTAGCAGATCTTTGAATGGCCCTTGGCTTGTTGATGTGAGTTTGTTTCTGATCTCCAGGCACCCATTGGGTGTAGTGTCTGTGTCTGCGCTGCTGCTGTGGTGGTGTGTGCTGCCACTCTTTCACAGTGTTGTCTGTTCATTAGCTGCTGTCATGTGCAAAACAGTGCCTTCACCCCCATGTGTTAATGCAAGGCGTCCGCCATTTGCTGGCGAGTCTTTCCTGTGTGGGGACACACTGTTTGTCTGGCTGTGACCTAGGCCATATGGGCAGAGGGCATTGTTGTCTGCTTCTGAGTTGCACTATGTGATTTTTTGGGCCCACCCTCCCGCCATCCGGGTTACCGTGTCATGTGTTGGTGTCTTCTGTGGCCTGTGACTTGACATTGTCCAGCTGGGTGCATGGGGCATGGTGGCGCCAGTGGCATGTGCGTGTTCATGAAGTGTGGTTGAGTCATGCGATAGCTTGGGGTGGTAGCGTGCCTGTTTGTGAGTTTGGTTGTGGATGACGTTCCCCCCATGTGAGGTGCGTTGTTTGTGTACTCACCTGGGTCTCGGAGTCCTCCTAATCCTTCGACTGCCTCCACCGGCAGTATGGCCATCACCCTCTCCTCTCAGGGATGGTAGTGTACGGGTCTGCGGGACGGCCCTCCTCCAGTGACGTTGGCCTGGTTGTGTTTATCTGTCATCTTGGCTCGGACCCTCCTCTGCAGATCGTACCACCTGGCTTGGCATTCCTGCTTGTTCCTTCTGGTGTCCGCAACAGCATTCACAGCATCGACGATGGTCTGCCACATGGCTGTTTTTGCTGAAATGCTGGTCTGTCTGACCAATGTTCCAAAGAGGTGTGGCTCGACTCTGAGGATTTCATCGACAAGGACCTCCAACTCTCGGTTACTGAACTTTGGATTCTTGTTAGTGGGCATGGTGAGGGGTGTGGGTGTGGATGGGGGGGTGTGGATGGTTGTGGGGGTGTGGGTGTGGTTGTGCAGGTGTGTGTGTGAATGTGATGAGGGGGTGTTTGTGAAGGTGGTTGTGTGAAGGTGTGCAAGTGTAAGGTGTGGTAAAGCTTCTAGTTTGGTGCTGTAGGTTGTCTGTGGGGTCTGGCAGCAGTGAGTCTGTTGCAAAGGCTCATGGTTTGTGTGATTGGGCCCTTTTTATTGGTCCATTGGTGGGTGTGGCTGTGTTTGAAGTTTGGGTGGGTGTGTTATAAGGAGTGGTGGTGTTTTGGGCCTCTGTTTGTTTTTGGCAGTTGCAGGTCGGTAAATGTGTTGTTTTAGTGGTTGTTGGACATGTTTAGTGGCTTTGTGCCATTCGAATGGTGTATTCTTGTGTTGTTTTGGTTTGTCCTGGTTGTGTACGTGCGTTTTTAGCGTGTGTACGGGGTGTACATGGGCCATTTTGTTGTACAGTGCTGTCCTTGTGTGTGGCTTGGTACGACTCGTACATGCGGTTGTGATGTTGGGGCCTGGGGTGCGCTCCGTACTTAGGAGGTTGTGGTGGGGGTACGACTCTGACGTACACGGGTGTACATACACGGGTGGGGGTACGACTCTAATGTACACGGGTGTACATACACGGGTGGGGGTACGACTCTAATGTACACGGGTGTACATACAGGGGGGGTACGACACGTACAGGGGTGTACATACACGGAGGGGTACGACACGTACAGGGGTGTACATACACGGGGGGGTACGACAGGTACATGGGTGCACATACACGGGTGGGGGTACGACACGTACAGGGGTGTACATACACGGGGGTACGACATGTGCAGGGGTGTACATACACGGGTGGGGGTGCGACACATACAGGGGTGTACATACACGGGGGTACGACACGTACAGAGGTGTACATACACGGGGGGTGCGACACGTACACGGGTGTACATACACGGGTGCGGGTACGACACGTACAGGGGTGTACATACACGGGGGTACGACACGTACAGGGGTGTACATACACGGGTGGGGGTGCGACACGTACAGGGGTGTACATACACGGGGGGTACGACACGTACAGGGGTGTACATACACGGGGGTGCAACACGTACACGGGTGTACATACACGGGTGGGGGTACGACACGTACAGGGGTGTACATACACGGGGGGTACAACACGTACAGGGGTGTACATACACGGGGGGTACGACACGTACACGGGTGTACATACACGGGGGTACGACACGTACAGGGGTGTACATACACGGGGGGTACAACACGTACAGGGGTGTACATACACGGGGGTACGACACGTAAAGGGGTGTACATACACGGAGGGGTACGACACGTACACGGGTGTACATATACGGGTGGGGGTACGACTCTAATGTACACGGGTGCACATACACGGGTGGGGGTACGACACGTACAGGGGTGTACATACACGGGGGTACGACACGTACAGGGGTGTACATACATGGGGGTTCGACACATACGTACGGGGGCTGGGGGGGTCGGCGCGTACGTACAGGGGCTGGGGGGGTCGGCACGTACGTACGGGGGTGGGGGGGGTCGGCGCGTATGCGGGCACATGTCTCCATGGTTGCTATGGGTGTTCGGTGCGGACGGTGTTTTTTCCATACGGTTGTAACTTCTGACGCACGGGATGGATCGTGATTCCGCGGTCGGACTTCACTTTTCACATTTGTACGGTGATTCGTCCGAGGACGTGTCGGACACTTTTTCCGACCCGTGGACGTGTGGGGAATGATTCCCAATGCGATTTGTATTGTCTTTTTCCCATGCGAATCGTAATTGGCAGTTTGTACGGCACTTGTACGATTCGTACGGTAAAAAGACCGGATACGAGTCATACGGGGAAATTTTTTACCGGATCGTAATTGGCACCTGAATGTATTGCAATGAGTCTATGTATGATCAAACTCTGACCCAAACATAAATAAAAAATTACAAAAAGATTGACATTTTATGAGATTTTATACAGCACAACATGACAAATTGAAATCACTTAAAAAATTCTGTGAGTTTTTAGAATGTAGAATGAGTTGTAATAAACTTTAAGTGGAAGTTGAAAGGATGTAAGGTATTTTTTAAAATTTGAAATTAGTTAAGTATGCTTTAGAAAGTTCAAATAGTTTGTCTGTTAGTTCTTAGAGTTGAGAAAGTTGCTTTGCTTTCCATGTTATGAAAAGATAGATTAACTGGTTGACAACACGTTGAATTATATGCAAAACAACTTTGAAATGGCACGCCTGTCAAGCATGCATATAGCTCCATCAATCCACATAGCACATTTTCAATTGGTATTAGGGATCATAAACAATAATGAATACTTCTATCATTAGTCTTGTCAGATTAAACATTCTAATTTGGTATTTTTCAGGTGTAAACAAAAGATACATTTTTAATTAAACCTTTTTTACAAGTTCTAATATTTATTTTCCACTTTTAAACAAACTGCTTGAAATTTATTAAAATTGCGAAGTAAACTTTAAATGATTGTATTTAATGATTTGATTTGTTATCAGCACTTAAATTCACCCAATCAACCCAGTGCTGCTCGTGTGTCGTAACTGGTTAATCTTTGCATATAGAACCATCTACTCTAGAGTGATGAAACTTTATATGCAGTGACTTCGATCTGACACAGTGCTGGCGGCCAGCTGCTTTTCCCTTATTAACCTTTAACTTTGTGGTAAGTTAATTAGCACACCTAGGAATGGCTGGCGGCACGCGCCACCAATTACACTAGCAGGTAAATGCTGTACTGTGGAATGATTCTCATTCAAAGTCTATTTCCCAATAGCTAAATTCATGTCTCATTTCATTTAATGATCAAGCTGATTTCTCGAGTCCACTTCCCTATTTAATTAGGCAAAAAATGGGACGTTTCCATCTATCTTTGAAATTAATATATAAGAATCTGATTAGGACTGGACTGGTTTTACTGTGTCATTCGTGTAGCTACGTTATACTGGAAGTATGCATGTTAAATAGAAAATGTTTCACTGTCTGAGGTTTTAGGAAGGCTGACAATATTTCCATTCATCGTACCATAATATATTTGGTTAAAGACCTTTTGTATTACTTTTTTTTAATATAAAAGCCTTAAAAAGGATTATTTTAGGCAGGGGTGTGAAACAGAAAGGGATTAGACTCCCACGGATGCAATTATCACTATATCTCCTGTGTATTTTTGAAGTATTCTGCAATAGAGAGATCCTGGTGACAAGATAAAACACGAGATAGAAGGTCCAGTGTTTGTGAAGAGCATCAGGTCCCCTAACAGGGTTTTATATTGACCAAACCCCTAGCTATCTGTAATGAATTTTACATATTAAAGGACGAGGTGAGGAACTAAATTCACACCATGTTATAGATATGCACATGCCTTATAGGTCCAGGATCTTCATGGGGTTTTTAAAGCACGCATTCTATGCCACTATTGTATCAATGCACGCATCAAGCTAAACAATTCCCTGCACTCGTTGTGCAGCCCACTAGTGGGCTAGCCAAGTGGTTGCCTATAGTTTACTTTATATGTTGCGCCTTTTTCATGTTTACAGTCACGTGTGTACCTGTGTTTCATTGTGTGCTAATTTCGTTCAGAATCGTTTCACCTTCCATCCAGTCACTCGTTGCCTCAAAATGTAAAGATGGCATACCTTGTTGCTTGCACCACAGAGTCAGCCCATGAAACACTTGCACGAGTGCCAGGCCTAAATTAACCCCTTCCCCGCTCATGACGGAGCCGCTCCGTCATGAGCCACGGTTGCCGTGTGCTCATGACGAAACGGTTCCGTCATGTCACGGACGTTGGCGGCCGCTCGACCTACGCGGCGCTGTTTCCCCGCCTGTGCGGGGGGACAACGCAAATGGGCGGAGTCATGACGGAACCGTTCCGTCATGAGCACAGCTCAACCATGGCTCATGAAGGAGCGGCTCCGTCATGAGCACAGCACCACCGCGCTGCCCCCCCGCACCCCCCAGAAAGGGTTAAAATCTTGTCCAAGGATGCATGTAAATAGGGGACCTCTTTACATATAAGCTGTTAAAAATGGGGTCTCTAGTTGGCAGTGGCGTGCACCCTGTCCAAGTAGGGACCCACACTCTAGTAAGGTTAAATGTAGTACACACTAGGTTAACCTGTGCTCACCCTCTGTTAGCTTGGCTCAGAGCACTCATGCTAAACTAAAGAGGCAATGTGTAAAGACACATACACACACACACACACACACAGTAACACAGTGTAAACACAGTGTAAACACCACAAAAGTACTCCACACCAGTTTAGAAAAATAGCCAATATTTGATCTGAGTAAAACAAGACTAAAACGACAAAAACCTAACATACACAAGTCAAGAAATGAATTATTCAATATTAAATACATTTAAAGAGCTTAGTAAACCAATTGCTCTGGGTGGGGTTATCTCAATGTGCTTGACGGGGAAAAATCTACAAATTCAGGCCAACTGCAATGGAGCGCGGGCCAGATACAGAGTTGTGCAGACTCTGGCTGCAGTATCTTGGAGATGTCAAGAATCAAAGATGATGTGAGGCGCCTGGGAGGTGAGGCATCGTGGAGGCAGTTGCGGAGTTGGTTCCTTACTACTATGCAAGTCGTTGGCACGTCAGTGCTCAGGGACAGTGCATTGAACAAAGGAGGCGAGGCATCACTGAAGCAACTGAGGTGTCAGCCCCTGGAGGCGGTGCAGAGTTATTAAGCCACTAATGTCCGGGAACGATGCGAGGCACAGGAGAGGTGATACGGTATTTGCGGCACAGCATCTGTTCAGATGGCAGTGCGGTATTGATGAAGTGTTGAGGGTCAAGCAGCAAGGCATCGATTTTGCGGCGTCAATGTTGCATCACGGGGCCACTGGTGCTGCGGTGGAGTTGGAGGCAGGCGTCACGGACTTCGATGACACAGTACTCAACACTCATGTTCTTCAGAGGTGTCACGGCAACATTGGAGCTTACGTGGTAAGTCGCGGTCATTGCGTTGAGTGGGACCCTTGCTTCGGTGCAGGCAGCAGCGCAGTGTCGAAGTGCACAGCGACATCGGTTCCGAAGTGGTGCTCAAACGCATGTGTTGGTTTATTCCTTTTAGCACAGAAACTCACGTCCAAGGGCCCAGGAACTGGATTTGGCATCACTTGGCAAAGTAGGGCTCTCAGCAGAGGAGCCCATGCACTGCAGGTCAAGTCTTTGAGGGCCCTAAGACTTCCAACAGGGAACAAGGTCAACTCAAGCCCTTGGAGAAACTTTAGACAGCAGGATGCAGAGAGCAAAGTTCAGTTCCCTCACTCTAAGGACAGACGCAGCAGTCAGCATTCTAACATAGCAAAGCAAGCAGCAAAGTGGGAGGCCCTCCTGGCAACACAACAGCTCTTCTTCCTGGCAGAATGTCCTTGAGGATCGAAGTCGGCAGCATCAGGAGTGGTGACTGGCTCCTTCTGGAGTTCACTTGGCAGAGCACGATAGCATGCTATTGGGTCCTAGCCAGCCGGCCGTAAATGACTTCTTTGCCCCGCATATTGGGTGAGGAGGGGGCACGGAATCCTGGCCCTGCAGCCCTGTTGGAAATTGGATGTTTGTGTTCTTCCCAAGTCAGGGGGGTGCTCAGTCAAAATATCGAAGCTTAAATATCGACCTACACTAATATCTAGTTCTAAATATCGTAGGGACAGAATATCGAGTCAAGAATATCGTTGACCAGAATATCGACTTTAAGGTAAGTAATATCAATTGTTTTAATATCGAAGTATGTATTATCGAAGTAAATAATATAATTTGTAAGAATATAGTTGTAAATAATATCGATGTTTTTTTTACTGTTATGTATTTCAGTATGTATTTTATATGTATGTTTAACATTTTTTTAAAGTTTATACATTATTTTTAAATATATATATTAAATGTTTAGAAAATAGTAATTTTTTTAAAGTAAATTTTGCGTTTTAGCATCAGAGCTGATTGTGAGTTTATAGGGGAATAGGGTGGGAAGTAATTTAAATATAATTAATTAGTTAATATGTGTTTATTTATTGTTATTGTTAATCAATTTAATGTTAATTAATTATTAATTATTAAATAATTTTTGTTAATTGGTTAATTTATCATTATATTAATTATAAATAATATTACTATTCATTTTTATTTATTGTTATTGTTAATTAATTTATTGTAAATTAATTATTAATTGGTCATTAATTTTAACTAATTGATTAATTTGTAAGTAAATTAATTATGTTATTTTTAATGTGTAGCTGGTTGTGGGTATATAGGGGAATAGGGTGGGAAGTAATTTAAATACAATTAATTAGTTAATATGTGTTCATTTATTGTTATTGTTAATTGATTTATTGGTAATTAATTATTAATGAATTTTTTTAATCGATTAATTGTGTTATTTTTATATGTGTCGCGCATTGTGTGTTTAAAGGGGAATAGGGTGGGAAGTAATTTAATGTTATTTAAGTAAATATAAATTCAATTTAATAGGTATTTATTAATAATTATTTTGTTAAATAATTATTATGTTATTTATTTAAAATAAAAAAATTATAAGTATGTTAATTTAACCCCTACGCTATCCTACATTTTCCCTACTGTTGCACTCACTGGAGTGGGAATAGTAATTTTTACCCTTACGCTATCCAACACTTTCCCTACTGTTGCACTCACTAGAGTGGGAATAGTAATTTTTACCCTTACGCTATCCAACACTTTCCCTACTGTTGCACGCACTGGAGTGGGAATAGTAATTTTTACCCCTACCCCATCCAATAATTTCCCTCCTGTTTGACTCACTGGAGTGGGAATAGTAATCTTTACCCCTACGCTATCCAATAATTTCCCTCCTGTTGCACTCACTGGTGTGGGAATAATAATGTTTACCCCTACGCTATGCAACACTTTTCCTACTGTTGCAGTCACTGGGTTTGGAATAGTAATTTTATTTCTTCCGCTACATATTCTTTAATGGAATATCAATGGAGTTAAATCACTAAATGAGCGTAAACTTGTACAGGAAGAACTTAACATGCTTAGGCCCCAAATCCTATCTCTCCAGAAGACTGATCTTTCTCAGACAAAAGGCCCATTGCTAAAAGAGCCAGAGCTATTAGACGTTATCAGTTTCTTGTTATACTTCAGCTCAGAGATGGATTGCACTTCTGGATCAGGATAGTAGATGGAGGGTATTGCAACAAAAGGCAGACCCTGAAGGGTGCTTTTTGATGTCATGATTCAGAAGGCTAAGGATTGGTTCACTATTTGTGTCTTATATGGTCAGATCACAGATTACCTGAAGGTCCTTGATTTCCTTTTATCATAACTGCATCTGTGGGCTCCACCTTATATTGTGTGTGGCGACTTCAATGTGGCAATGTGCATCAAAAATGACACGGCATCTGAGTGTGTATCCTCTGACCAGCTTTCCAATGACCGACTTGACAGACCAAGTATCAGCTCCAGGGGGCTATCAATCAGTTACTTTCCTCGTATGTTCTGGTCAATTTGGTTGTTCAAGCATCCTAAGGCTCCGGGGTTTACGTTTTATTCTGTGGCCCATAAAGCTATGTCAAGGTTTGACATGTTCCTGGTGAGTAGTTCTTTAGTGTCCTCTTCAAATATTACACGTAACCCAAGGGTTCTGTTGGACCACAACTCTACGCAGGCATCAGGCCCTCGGAGGTGGACTAACACAGGCTTCAGTTAGAAGATGGTTTAGGGTAAGTGATAAATTCCCTTCAAATAGCATTCAGCAGATCAGGGACGAGAATGGGTCTTTAGTTACTGGTTCAGCCTTAAACTGTGAAGTTTTTCATAGTTTCTATTAGTTTCATAGAACCTATATAGGGAGGACTGCTTATCTTCCACCGAGGATAGAGCTCGATTCAACCAGCAACATCTAGATCATATAGTAACCCTTATTCAGTTCTCTAAGTTGGAGGCACCAATTACTCTTTTGGAGGTTAAAGATGCCCTTAGGTCTTTGGCTAGGGGGAAGTCTTCTGGTCATGATCAGATACCGTTAGAGTTCAATGCTACCTTCTCGCAGTATCTGGCGCCAGTGTTGAGGGACTTGTTTAATTTTTTTGATCTGTTGGATAGGGTTCCTGCGCCTTGGAGTGAGACAACCATTGTTATCTTTCCTAAAAAGGGGAAAGATCCTACACTCTGTGGGTCATACTGCCCATGTTCGCTAATGAATGCCAACTCATAGATCTATACTCTCGTTCTCACTAATCTGTTTTCTGTAATCATCCCGTAGGCTTAGGCTCAGTCTTTATCTCTGGAGTCAGCTGTCTTTACTCTGGCCTTAAGGCAAGGATATGTAGCACGGTGAAACTGTCAGATCCTATTTCCATTCTCCACAGTACCAGGCAGGGGTCTCCTCTTTCCCCTCAGCAATTTGCTCTCTACACCGAACCGTTTATTCAATCTCTTAAACAGACAAAAGAAATACAACCCCTGAGACTACACCATTTTGAAGTAAAAATCCTTGCATATGTGGATGACATTGCCGTCTTGACCCCTGCTCTGATTAGTGGTCTCCATGCTGTAGTGGCAGCAGCCCAATCTTTTGGAGAAGTCGCCAGCTATAAGTTAAACCAGGATAAGACTTAAATCCTATCCATGGTGGCTTATCCTGGGCAGGACAGTAGGTGGGTGAAGTCCTTGGTGTATCTTGGGGTCATCTTAATGATTAATACTCTTGAGATTTTGGAAAACAACTACAAAATACATCAAAATAACTTATGCAGCAAACATTGGCAGGTTGTTGATTTGGGAGGAAGCTACTATTGGGTTGACTAGCATCATATCAAGAGAATTAACTACTATGGCAGGAATGTTGCCTAACAGCTGTCAATCTCAGTACAGTAAGATCCTTAATTTCAATTCTTCCCTCTCCGGATTAGCTGAGTCTCACTATGCTACAGAAATAATGCAATCTTCTGAGCAGCACATGTAAATCATTGAATGTATCTAGCATTCCAAATGTGTTAACTTATATATTTCTGTCAATTGTGTGCATCAATATTTATATCAACTTTTTTCTTTTAAATTTTCCAATTGTTCTTTCTTGTCCCTGGCCTGGTTTAGGCTGGAGCATGCATGAGATACACTATCAATTCCATTAGATTTACAAAGCCTACAATACATTTCCAAGAAGTAATCAGTAAATAGTTTTGTTTCTTGGAAATAACTATGCAGCTGTAAGTACCAGACACAGCCATTAGGAATACTCAGTTGCAGCAGAACCTATTCAAATGATAATCTATGTATAATATTCACAAGGTGATCAGTTTCCTAGTTTCCCTAATTGTATGTCCCACTTCAAAAATCACAGGAGACAAGCTAACATTGTTCCACATCTGCATGATTTTACAGAAAACAGCAGGCCTAAAATATTATTGGAGCAGTAGCCGATAAAACAAACTCTTTTGTAAGTTTTCATTGAGTTTTAAAAATAACTTTAGATTGAAGAACCTAAATATAAATCCATTTCATTCAACTTAAAACAATCAATAATTTTAACACAGAAAAATATAACACTTTTAGATTGCTCTAATTGATAAGTCCTAAAAGGTTAAATCGTTCTTCCTTAAGAAAAAAGTCTATATCAGAGAGATAACCGGCCAACTTGCAACTCACAATTCTATTTTCCAGAGACTGTTTGCCTCCACCAGGAAGATACAAGATGTAGTTTATTTGTTATGCGATTAGATACTGAGGATCAAGGGGTGGCAAGGAATGACAAAAGAAACTTAAGACATGTAAGTTTTACTAAAGGTAAATAAATCATCTACGGTTAGTGTAATTCTTTTCCAAGTAATTATTATAACTGTTTGGTAACTGTATCAATCAAGGATTAAAAATGATTGACTGTGATAAGTAATCAGAATTTCAAATGAGCTTTTTGATGTATTTTGATCATGGCTGCTTTTTCTGGTGCATGACATTCGTGGTCGGGGAAGGCAGCCTCCATTGGGCAGTACAGAGGTACAACACTGCCGTCCGTATTACAAGGGTGGCGGAAGCAAATGAATTGGGGTGCATTCTCATCCTTTTTGCTGTTCTTCCCAGCAGCTTTTGACATGGATCCTTTCTCCACATCCCCCCTACAAAGAAGCATCTTCACACCAAGGAATAGAACCCAGACTTTGGCGAGATACAGATAAGGGCTTTGGTACCATCTACCTATTACCGGGGCTGCCCACATATGGGTCGGTCTCCGGCAATGGGTAGGTGGGATTTTTCCACACATATCATGCATACATGCATTCAATACATATGCAGTCGGATTGTACACACAGGCATCGATATATATGGAAATACATTGCCCACTGCCGCAAGACTGCCGCAGCCACGCCGACGGCCCCTTGGGACACTTGTAATACAGAGGTCGGAAGGTCACAGGTGCAGTAGTTTCCTAATGGTTGCAGATGTGGTCTTTCAGCGGTCAGACCGCCAAATCCGCAATAGGGCCCTAAGTTCATACATAGAAATCTTTACTGCATCTTCATCCAGCGGTTCCCCTATGATGCCACTTTCTCCTTGGACTCTGCCTGCAGCCTTGCCCTGCTGAACGTTCCCTTCTCAAAGACTTTTTTTTTACATTTCTCCTAAGTCCAAAGAAGAGCACCAACCTTATCCAGTCCGCTTCTTGTATTTGAATCCCACTTCATCCTGGCCATATTTTTTTACTTGTATCCGTTCTCTTGCAACTAGATGTCCATGGTTGGTGCTTTGATCTTTTAGGTGCATGTTCTTAGCTTAAACTTTACAAATTTATAACTCTGGTTCTACTAATTGGGTTCTTGTCAATTTGGTGTCAAATAATTCATTAAAAGTTATTCTATTTTCCTAAATTGGTCCAGGACTTTTCTTGTGTTGTGTTTTCATTTTACTATGTTTGTGTGCTGCAGAAATAATGTACATATTGCATCTCAGTTAAGTCTAACTGGTTTGTGCCAAGCTATCAGAGGTTTAAGCACAGGTTAATTTGGGTTTTGCTTGTATTTCACCCTGGAAATGATTGTGATTGCTGCTTAAAAATGCACACTTTGAAAACTATTTTTTTATTGAAGAGAAAGGAACTATTTTAGGTTGGTGTGCACAGTGCATAGGTGTTATGCAGTTAGTCTAAATAAAGTTAGTGAATGGGCAAAGTGAGCTGACTCATTGCCTCTGACTGTATGCATTGGAGGCAAAGGAGAGCTTGCTTACACTAAGGTCCTTATTACGAGTACGGCAGTCCACAGGACTGCTGTATTGGTGGTGGCGGTTCGACCACCACCACTCTGCAGCACCATGCAGCGCATTAGGGGTGTGGCGGTCAGACTGCCACAGGACCGCCACCTCCTCTGGGATCCAGGTTCCCACGGCATGGCGGTGGCAGTCAAGCATGGCAATATGCTGGTGGTGCCGCTGCGGCATGCCGAGCATATTATGAGTTGCCAAACCACCACGCTTTCTTGGCGGTGAGCCTGGCATGAAAAAGGTGGCAGTGAGGCAACTAAGGGGGCCCTAATAAGGCCCTCTGCTGCTTCTGGGCCTGTAGTGCCACATGTAGTGCCCCCCTTGGATTTGCACCTTTATTTCCTGCACGGTGAGGCATGTATGCCACACCGTGCAGGAAGGTGGTGGTCTGCATGTTAGGCTCTTCTATGAGCCTAACAGAACCACCACGGACAGACTGCCGCAGGACGACCCTCCAGACCAGGATTGGAGTCCGAATCTAGCAGGCAACAGCACTACTGCTATGATATCCCTAAAGCGGGCTGTGCATTGCACCATCCGCTGTAGGACCGACACAGTCCTAATAAGCTTGTAAATTATATTGATAATAGGAAATATATTTACTCGCTCTCTTTTTACATTAGTTATTTTTCTCTGTTCCCCTCCCATCCTGTTCTTGCATACATGCGATATAATAAGTTTGGGATTGCTTAAATATTCTTTCTAAGATGGCAACTAAATATGCCAATCACACATCTATCAGCTGAAATGATCTGCCATTTAACAAAATATGCAATTTCTGGCAAAGTGAAATGGCCATTTTGTTATGATGCTTATTGGTTCTGAGATGCAATTGAATTCTTAAGCATGATAAGCAGGAGTGGTATTAATTATTCATTATCACAGTAAGAATAACCATTTGCAGATAAACGTAGAAATATCCAAAGGAATCAAAAGGACGCATTGGTAGCCGCACCACCATCTCTCCTGAATACCTTCTCTAAATGCTGTTATTTCTTACATAAAAATGTAGTTCCTAACATATGTTTTAGGAATTCATAAAGGAGTTATAGAAAATTAATGATAGTGCTTGGCTTCAAGCCAGAACAAAGTAATTATTCATTTGAGTCCAGATGGTAAAATGATACTGGAAAAATCCTCACATCCCTGGGAAAGAAGCAATAACAGTTATCTAGGTTCGCGTCTCTTATTCAGTCTTGCTAAAAACAGGAAATGAAGACAATTGTGTCTCCAATTTGTCTGATTAAACTGATTAGTGGATTCACAATAATACTTAAAAAAACTTCATTCACAATTTTTGCCTGCACGTGATCACAATTTATAGGTGCTTTGCTCTTTTCAAAGATTGCTGGCCTAATCTAGGAAACTTAAATTCAACAACAACCAGTCTCTGATGTGGACATTGGCCACCTCCACGAAAGATATCAGCCTGGCCTGCAGATTAAGAGTAGGAGGCCTTTTTATCAGATAATAAAATGCCAAGTCTTCCTCTTGATTGTGGACATACCTCTAGAAACTCTTTTACATTCCATTGTTAAATCTTCTTTGAATATGCTCAGATTTTCCCACAGAGCTCAAACTAGACACCCTTGTAATCTTTTGCCTACAGAAATTGGCAATACATAGAAATACAAAAAGTCTTCCTAAACAAATCTTAGAATTCCAAAAGACATCAGGCAAACTGGTTTATTTCTAACACTATGGGGCCGATTCCGATCCGGGTCGGAAGGTCAACGAACGCGATCCGGCCGATAAAAACTACGAGCCGTACGCATGTTTTCCGCCTGACTCGTACAGATGTACGAGCGAGCCAGTACGATGTGAGCTACATGAAATTCACCGACCGAGTCGTTTCCGGGTCCGAACCGCTCCGTACGTCTCGGTCGTAAGCTAACCGTGGCGTGCAATGGATGCGATTCACGACCGAGCCAGTACGATGCACACGTCGGACAGCCTGTCCGAGCTGGAGTGTCCGGCACCCAAAAGCTCTCGGAGTCGGACTTCGGGGGTTCGCGTCGGACCCCCCGACACCCACAGCCGTATGACTCGCACACAGGGGGAGACACATGGGTCTCCCCCACACAGGCATGTATGGTGCGGATGGCACCGACGCGTACCCATGGTAGGGGGCACACTTGGTCGAGACATACCTATTCAGTCAATGGGAGCGCATGTACGCATCGTACAAGTGGCTCCCATTGACTTCTATGGGAGTCCAACCGAACCGAGTCTGACAGCATACGTGCGCATCGTACTCGCTTGGTCGGACTGTAGGGGTCTGGCTCGGTCGGAAAACACTCCGGATCCGACTCGGTTGGAGTGATTTCCGACCCGGATCGGAATCGGCCCCATTATCCCTGCCCTTAATGGCTGTGCACTGTCTTCCAATTCTGGTTGTCTTTTAAGGCACTTCCCAAAATGTGTCGAGCATTCCAAGAAGTCAACCAAGGTTCCTGCAACAAGTGTTTAAGACTGCCGACCTTAAAAACAGCTTCTGTTCCAGCAAGCTATTACTAGTAAAAGTGCTGCCTGTATACTAAACCAATATTAGATGGCTGTTCCTTCCAAGCCCAAGCCTGCAAGCATTAGTGCTCCCATCAGGCAATAAAAATACAAATATGACAACACAAAACTGTTTTTTTTAAGCTTGAATCACAAGTGATCCCTAATATTAGTATGAAAGAACACTAATCAACATGTGAAACACACAAAGAATTCTTGCAACAAGCTGCTCCAAGCAATTCATAGCCTCATATGTAGAAACGCTTCGTTCTAATGCCCGAAAGGCAAAGGAAGCAATCCCAACACTCTACAAAATGACTGCTGACCGGAAGAAATTGACATATCCAACACAAGATAACACTTTGATCAAGTACATTAAGGGGCTTATTACGTGTCGGACGGTCCATGGACAGCCAGACTCGCAGGACACGGCGGTCTTCCGACCACCCTATTACAACTAAGGCAGCCGGGCAGCCCTGGGACTCCCACAACTGCCAGGGTTCAGAGATCCTTTGCAGTGGCGCGGCGTGGTCTTGAGGCCGCAATCTGCTTGGCGGGACAGCCGCGGCCCTGCCAAGCATATTATGAGTTTCCTCGCCACCTCAGTTTTCATGGCGGTTCCACCACCATGAAAACCATGGCAGAGAGGCCTCTGGGCCTGGGGATGCAGCAGAGTGGCAAATGTTGTGCGCCCCTGTGTGCATGCACCCCAGTACCTGCATAGCATGAACTGTAGCAGTCCATGCTATGCAGGTACTGATTTTGATGTTCCCATTGCGGTGCCTATTGCACAGGCACTGCTGCAGCAACTTCAAAGAACCACCTGCCAGACCAAGAGAAAACTTTTAATCTGCGGGTGGTTCAACCACGGGTTTGGCAGTGCGGGAGCAGGGCTGTTCCGCTGCTGTACTTCCAAACTCGTAATCAGTCCCTTAATGAATACTAAATAAAGCGTGTTCTATTTTATCTCACATACAGTTCTCTATAAATATGTGCACATAAAACAACAGTGACCTGTTCCCAGTGTCAAAAACAGACCAAATGTCTGCTGGGGAAAGCAGTGACAGTGTGGAACAGCCTACTGTGCCGTCATAAATGCCTCTGAAACCAATGCTTCTCAATGAAATTTTGCACTTGTATAGCGCACTGCTACCCCAGCAACAGGGCATCCTGGCGCTTGTACTCATACCGCTGTGGAACCCTTCCTGGCTTTCCCTGAGGCTAGAATTATCAGGTCCGAGGAAATTGAGCCCAAGACCCGCCAAGGCGGGAATTGAACTCTGGTCCAGGGCCAGATCTCTGCATCAGGGTCTGCCGCTCTAACCATTGAGCCACACTTCTCCACTCTATATACACTCAATATACAGATAATTACAAGGATGGAGTTAACTAGCATGACATTCCAGCCGTACTTTAAGTCAAGCAGCAAAAAAAAACTCACTACAGAGAGAATGTCACATTTAAGTCAGGGGTATAATACATGTGAGTCAATTCACAAAACAATTCCTTTGAGTAGTTGTGTCTTACTCCAAGCTGAGGTGTGACTTGCTCATGGTTTTCCCAGAGTGAGCCGCTCACTCAAAGAAAAAGGCTTTGACTCAAAAATCTTTTTTTACGTGAGCAAGCAAATCTAACGTCCATAAATTCATGGGTAAGTCATGCTTGAGCCTGGACTAAGAGACAATTGCACAAAGCAAATGCTTTGGGATTCAGGCTTGGACATTCAAACCTAAGACAGGAAAGAAGGCACAAATACTCATAGAAAAAGTATGTGAATCAGGCTTCTAAATTTGATTGTTGATGTATGAACTTGTTTTTCTAAACTTCATTCTTAATAGTCCTAACCGTACTAATGCCGTTGTGTTCAGTTTTTGCAACTTCAGACAAACTAAGTAGACTGCATGCTATTTCCTTTAAACAACACCATTTCTTTCTGACACCAAACAGGTATTAAAATGCAGATATCTTTGGCAAATTGAGAAATCACGAGAAGGGGGCTTTGGATGGTTATGCGTGGGGTGGAAGATATTTAACGGGAATATCGACTTCACAATATTGTTTTTACATAATATTATGTTCAAAATATTGTGATGACAGCAATATCACAGAGGAACATATAGAAGGCAAGCATCTTGTTTTTTTTAACTTTTTTGGAATAATACAGACGATTTAAATATTGTCCATTATAATATTCCTTTCATTACATTGTTTCGCTGTACTATATTTTTTATTTTATTATCTATGTTGTAGTATTATTTCGTTTTTTAAATATATTATAGTAACTGTGGGTTCCTGGGCTTGTTTGGAGATTGGGTGGGTAGTGATTTTAATTATACAATAATTAAATGTAATTGATAAATATATTAATTATTAAAATAAATTCTAAGTGCTATTTTTGTGGGGTTTATTAGAGCATTAAGTGGGTACTGTTTTAAATGATATATCTATATATCTGTCCCTCTCTTTCTCTCTCACTCTCTCTCTCTCTATATATATATATATTATTATTATTATTATTATTAATGACATTTATAGAGCGCGCGGCTACCTCCAACGGAGGTGTCCCGGCGCTAGCAGCGGAGCATGACAGAAAAACGCAAAAGAGACAGGAGGGTCTAGGCCATATCAAACAACCATGTTTTCAGGTTTTTCCTGAAGACACGTTCTGAAGGGGATTTACGCAGATGTTCCGGCATGGAGTTCCACAGCATGGTTGTTCTTACCGAGAACGACCTGCCGCCCATCCTAGATTTCTTGAAATGGGGGATTACCAGTAATTCCTGGTAATTTGAGCGAAGGGTTCTGCCTTGATGGTATATATCTATCTATATATATATCTATATATATATATATATATAGATATATATACATATAAATATATATATACATATTATCTACTGGCGGTCGCCAGTAGATAGTTATAGTTAGGACCGTGTTTCCATAGGAAATCTCCAAATTCTATTTTGAATAACTTTGGCGCCGGTTGACGAATCTTCGCGAAATTTTCAAAACTAATGTGGTGCTCCGCTCAGCTCCTATCCTGCAAGTCTTGGGGGTATTCGTCAAGCGGGGGCCGAGAAAAAAGGGGACCTTTAGTCGAAGGTACAGCCCGAACGGCTGAACAGAATTACTTGAAATTTGGCAGAGAGGTAGTCCTCAGGTCAGGGATGTGCCTTTTGCATATATGGAGTCAATCTGTTCAGTAGTTCCTGAGAAAATTGCAATTAAAAGCACATACATATCTATAGCCGCGCACCGTGCGCGTACCCTAACATGCGCGAGCGTAATTCTGATTGGTTGTTATATGTCAGTCAACGTTCGAATCGGTCGAAATCAGTAAGTGTCGGCCGCCATTTTGTTTGTTTTCAGTGCGAGAGTGGAAAAGGAAGGTGGCGAACGTGAAAAGGGGCAGGGTAGAGAGTTCCTGACCCCCTAGCCTTTGTCAGGGGGTCCCTGAAGGACCCCGAAGGCAGAAAAAAACATTTACATTTTTTTTTTTTTTAAATCGCGCGGTGCGGTGAAAAACCATTAAAAAAATTTGTAAAAATTTAATACGTAGTTTATTGAGAAATGAATATATAAAAAAATAATAATACATACATAACTTAGCATTTAAAAAAACGTACACATTCACTGAAAAAAACATAGGTTTCACACACGTTATAGTTAGGAATTAGCATTTAAAAAACCTTGCAAATTCACTTAAAAAACCATAGGTTTCACACATGTTATAGTTAGGTGGATATTTCACTCGTAAAAAACCAATGAAATTCCACCGTTATAGTTAGATCAGATAACTATAACTCGCGCGACCGCCACTCTATCACAAGGATGATGTCATCAGTGATGTCAAGAGTGATGCCACTGACCATGTCATGAGTGATGTAATATGTGACGTCATGAGCAGAGGATTGCGGTCGCGCGAGTTATAGTTATCTGAACTTCAAGTTGGTGGTAGTTTGCGATTTCTTTGAAAAATTCACTTTTTGGCATTTTTCAAAGTGCCATGTGGTGCACATACATGCCCTTAGGGCATGTATGTGCGCCATATGCGCACACATGCTAATTTCAGAGGTGCATCAGGGTGTCATCATGACACCCTTGCACCTTTGAAAATATTCTCAATTTGCGATTAGCAAATTGCGATTCGCAAATTGAGAAAGACTTCCCATTCATTGCTCTGGGCCTCGTGGCCCATAGCAATGAATGGGAAGGTATTCCTTAATTGCGATTTCGCAATTTGCTAATCGCAATTAAGGATTTTAAGAATTCGCAAAATTTGTGCGAATTTTGAGATACATCCCGTTTTGCAAATCTCAAATAGCGATTCTCAAAAAATCGCTATTTGAGAATCGCAAATGGAGATTTTGATACATATGCCCCTTTATGTTTCCTTTTAAAAACATTTGTCAAACTTTTATTGCGGGATGTGGGAAATTTTTACGTAATTGGTATGTGGTGTTTTTTTTTAAAACAAAGTTAAATACTATTTATTAAAAATAAATGACGTAAAACAAATCTTCTTTAAAAAAATCATTATTGTAATACATTTTATTTTAGATTTGTGTATTTTATGGGGTGTTGAGGGATACAGTTTGTGGGAAAAAATATTTATTTAAACATCTGACCAGATTTTTTACAATTCTGACATAGTTAAAAAAAAAATATTTTGATTTTTTATCTCTGGAAAGATAAAAGGCTTTTGTAATTTTACAAATTGGTGTTAATGGCACTTTGCTAATCCTATGCTTAAAGACTTTACTGTCCCTTTCTAGCTTAGCGAGGATCACACTGTGCTACGCCTATGCTTAAAAACATTGTTAGAATTTTTTTTTTTTGAGCTGCACAGATTCAGTGTTGTAGGCATTGTAGGGTGCTCTATACAGGAGCTGCTCTCCAACTAAACTTGGGAACCGCCCAGCATTCTCTGCTTCTTTTTTGCATATTTTATGCTGCACTCTAATCCTGAGAATGATATTGCTTTGACTTATACTGGTTGATCCCTTGTGTCTGGACAAAGCTAAGCCTCTCCGAAGTTATATAATGGTAGCAGAACACGTCAGGGGTTGAATAATTCATTTAAAGTTGGCTTGGATAGTATTATATCAATCCAAGGCTGTAATACTGTGCCAAGAGTAGTAAAAGGCTTTTGCCGTTTACAGCTCGGCATGGATGGCATTTTACTAATCCTATGCTTAGAGACTGTGTTATAAAAATGGCAAAAGACGTTATCCCTTTTTAGCTCGGCATGGATGTTACTGTGCTAATCCTATGCTTAAAAACTTTGCTAGAAAAAAAGACATTTGAGGTGAGCAGATTCAGAGTGTCGCTGGTGTTGTAGGGGACTCTATACAGGAGCTGCTCTACACTTTGGAACTACCAGAGTTTTCTGCTTCTTTTTTGCATATTTAATGCTGAACTTTAACCCTGAAAGGGTATTGTTTTGACTTATTCTGGGTTCTCCCATGTGTCTGGACAAAGCTAAGCCTCTCTGAAGAGCAAGAATGATAGTGAAACACGGCAGGTGTTGCTTTTAATCATTCCAGGTTGACTTGGATAGTATTATATCAATACGGACTGTAGTACGGTGCCTGGAGTGATAACAGTATTTTGTCATTTTACAGTTTGGCGTGGATGGCATTTTTCTAATCTTATGCTTAAAGACTTTCCTGTAGAAATGACAAAAGATTTTGTTCCTTGGAATCTCAGCGTGGATTGCTCTGTGCTAATCCTATGCTTAACAAGCATTGGCATAGCCAATAGGTCTCGCCTTTGGGACCTTATAAGTGTTTAATTTTCTAGCACAATGTCCTTGGTGCAACAACATCAAGTGTTGCATGGCTAAACACTTATAAGGTCCCAAAGGCAGGACCTATTGGCTATGCCAATGCTTGTTACCTTCTGTTCCTGCTTTGGTTATCACTCAGTCTTGGGGTGCCAGGAAAAAGCAAACAACATGGCAAAAAAAGTAGTAAATTACTTAGAAGCAGAGCATTTTGTTCTGGAAGGGCACACTTCCGGTACAAAGCCTTTGCTAGATGTCACCTTTCCTGGACACTACGTGCCTCAGTATGATTGGCCACCTTCTTCCCATTCTGGGAGCTGTGTCTGGTTCCTCTGACAAGGAGTTATCGGATAACCCTTCACAGAAAGGGCAATTTCTTCAAAATGTGAAAGGCAATGCTGAAATTTCTTGCTCAAAGAAAAACTTCCTTAAATGTCACTTCGAAGCAATTGAAAATATTTTGCACTCGTGAAATAAAATGTGACAGCTTAAATATTTACTTGAAAAATAAGAAAGTCATATAAGGATTCGAATTGGCGGCTAATGACGTCACTACATTTATTATAGTGGGCGACAGTAAGAGCTGAGTAATTGAAACCTAAGCGCACGCTTCTGAAATGTCACTGGAATTATAGATAAGAGCCTACGCGCATTTTCTCTAATGAAGTTCAGGGTCGTTGCTCGAGTGCGGAAAGTGCTCGCTTATTTATTTTTTGGAGACTTCATGCCACTGTTACAAGTGTGAAAGATTACCAGCTGATGTCTGGATGTTGCTAACATTACCGTGAAATAAAGAAGGGAAGTACTGGGGAAAGAGCACAAAAGGCTTCGGTTCCGGGTTCACCGACTAATGTGGTCAAGAAAAACAATATCAGATGACAGCGGATGCTGAGAAAATTAGCTGCAGGGGCAGTGAGGCGGGCAAACGATAAACACTATAACAACCAACATAGAAAACTGACTCCCGAGGCAGTTTCCATGTCATGGCCAAACAAGCGTGAGGGAGCGTGGTGTGGCCCCGTACCCGCGGTGTGCACGTGCACGCACAGTCTGCTCATTTCCAAGCACTGCATTCGTGCTTGTGGCACGTCCTGCTCGCTCCCACAAGGTGGATGCCTCCACAAGCACGAGTGAGTGCTTGAAAATGAGCGGAGCGACGGCTAAAGGCCCTCCTATTCAGCGCATGCTCGCTGGGTAGGCGAGACCTAAAAACCTTGCTAGACAAACACACATTTGAGGTGAGCAGCTTCAGAGTGTTGCTGGTGTTGAAGGGTGCTCTATACAGGAGCTGCTCTCCACCTAAATTTAGGAACATCCAGAGTTCTCTGCTTCTTTCTTGCTGTTCTCTAACCCTGAAAGGATATTGTTTTGACTTATACTGGGTGCTCCCTTGTATCTGAACAAAGTTATGCCTCCCTGAAGGGCTATAATGATAGTGAAACACATGTCAGGGGTTGCTTTTATTCATTCCAGGTTGGCTTGGATGGTATTGTATCAATCCAAGGCTGTACTACTGTGCCATGAGTGGTAAAAGACTTTTGTCATTTTACAGCTTTGGCGTGGATAGCACTTTACTAATCCTATGCTTAAAGAATTTGCGAGAGAAATGGCAAAATACTTTGTCCCTTTCTTTTTTGCTGTGGATATCACTGTACTAATACCATGCTTAAAAAAAATTGCTAGAAAAACAGACTTTCAGGTGAGCAAATTTAGAGTGTCACTGGTGTTGCAGAGCGCTCTATAAAGGTGCTGCTCTCTACCTAAACTTGGGAACTACACAGAGTTCTCTGCTTCTTTTTTGCATATTTTATGCTGTACTCTAAATCTGAAAAGGAATTATCTTGACTAATACTGGGTGCTCCCTGTGTCTAGACAAAGCTAAGCCTCTCTGACGAGATAGAATGATAGTGACGCTCATCAAGGGTTTCTTTTGTTCAATCCAGGTTGGCTTGGACAGTATTATATCAATACAAAATGTAATACTGTGGAGTGGTAAAAGGCTTTTGGAATTTTACAGCTCGACGTGGATGGTGCTTTGCTAATCTTATACTTAAAGACTTAGCTGTAGAAATGGCAAAATATTTTGTACCTTTGTAGCTCAGCGTGGATGGAACTGTGCTAATCCTAGGCTTGAAATCTTTGCTACGAAAAACAGACACTTAAGGTCAGCAGCTTCAGAGTGTCATTGGTGTTGTAGAGTGCTCTATACAGGAGCTGCTCTCCAACTTAACTTGGGAATACCCAGAGATTACAAGCCCATTGTGTCGCCGGTGTGTCACATTTTTGATTCACCAGCAGCACAATGGGCTTGCCCATAATTACAAGGCTGTGTAAAGTCACCCTGCTTGACTTTTCATGGCCTTGTCAAATTCATTACTGTGCATGGTTGTTGCTGTTCCCATGTAACATCCATGGAGCCTGACACACTCCCAGATTTGCACCATTTTGTAAACCTGGTAATGTGTCAGAATCCTACACCTCCAGGTGAGACGTAGGAGTGCACAACAAGGAGAAATACTTTTATTTCTCATAATTCTTTCTTCTTTCCATGTTTGCTGCATTCTGCAGCACACAGAAAGAGGAAAATGCCAACAATGATTGTCCCTTCCTGCACAAAAACAATCCTCCTTGCTCCAGCACAGGGGAAAACACACGGATGTGTGGTATTGTTGTTAATACGGCGCATCCATGTGCTTTGAAAATTACGCAGATCGGCTCAGCAAAATGGCTTGTGGCGCTGAGCTGCGTAATGTTCTTGCACATGAGGTGCTAAAATTACACCTGAAGTCTAAGCTTAAACCTGAAGTTAACTTTAGAACTGGAGTCTAAAGTTATACTTCAGGTTTAAAGTTAGACTTCAGAGGGTATATTGATGGGAATTATGGTGCAGCGCAGTGCAGCAAGTTACCTTGCTGTGCTGCCCTGCGTCACAGGGAAAGGGCAGTGTATTTATCCAATATGATGGATTCCTCTCCTTTCCTTCTGCCCTGGCGCAGTTTTAGCAGCCTAGCGCCAATGCAGGCACTCTTGCACCATGGTGCAAGGGTGCCTGTGAATAAGGCAGGATTGTTTTGTGCAGGAAGGGGCACCTTCTTGGACAAAAAATATCCAAGGAGGCATTTTTCACTTTCGGTATGTGCTGTAGAATGGCAAGTCTGGGAATGTATCAAAAACCGTTGAATTTGTTAGTGAACACCCACTGCAATGCCTATGGAAGGCCTTCCTTTGCAAAGTAATGCAACACAACGATTTGGGCTGCATTGCATTATCCCAAATTTATGAAGCCATTCAAATCCATGCGAGGTCGCTTTGCCTGGCTCCATAAATATGACTTGAAGCGTTGTGTCTTGCATGTACCATGTTGTGAGGTGCATGACACAAAGCCCCCGTAAATATGGCCCCAGGTCTAAAGTTAGACTGCAGGTCTAAACTTAGACTTCAGGTATAAGTTTACCTTTGTGAATTGGGCCCTATATGTGTAATTATTTAGTACATTTTAATGTAAATAATTGTACTTATTAATAATTGTGCAAACATTTTAATTGAGTGAGAAATGTACATTATTTTAAAGTAATGTGTATTTTAAGATGTTAAATGTGATTAATGAATGTTCATATGTTGCATATTTTTAAACATATCAACAATTTTAAAAACAAATGTACAATAATGTTAATTGCAAATAAATACATTTACGTACCAATAAAGTGTCAGTATTTTTACCACAATATTTGGTAGTTAATTTTTGCATTACATGTGATTTGAAGTTGATATTTTGGATGTCAATATTTTGACAGCAATAGTTTTGTGCCACAGTATTTTGGAGGTCGATATTGTGTCATACAATCACATGAATGCCACTCAGAACACTCATATGCACTTTGGGGCAGATCTATATTGGAGATGCGCCACTTTTACGCCGCCATTGCGTCACTTTTGTGACGCAGCGGCGGTGTAAACCCTGCGCCACGTTGCGCCATATTTACATCGTGACGCATCTATGGAGATGCGTCACGATGTAAAGCCCTGCGCCACGTAAAACCTGCGTCAGGTTTCACGTGGGCGTGTCGACAGATGGGGGGGCGTTCCGTCGCAGGAACGCCCCTGAAAAGTGACTCAGTCAAATCTATAAGATTTGACTGAGTCACTTTCCCAACGCTGATGCGCCAAAACCCTGCGCCTGCATGAAGCAGGCGTAAGGCTTGACGCACCATGTTAGGGATAGGGTAGGTTGGAACAGTGCTGGAGTTGCGTCACGCTTGCGACGCAACTGAAGCACTGCGCCAACCTTACGCCATCGGATGCGTCACGCATCTGTTTATTCCTGCGCCATGATGCGCCGCATTGTAAATGCGGCGCATCATGTGTGGCGCAAGGGTAAACTTGCGTGACGCATCATTCCTGGCGCATCCTTGCTGATTTGCAGGGATGCGCCAGGAAACATAAATCTGCCCCAGTGTTCTTTGGCAAAAGTGGTCCAGAATCCACCGTAACAACCCAAAAATATTTTTTTTTCTCTTGAAACTTAATGGACACCACATTGTCAGATTTTAAATAGTTCTTATTATCAATCCTTCGATTGAAGGATTGTCCAATTTAGTCACACATATGCAAATGGATTTCACACTTTAAGCTGTCAAAATCAGAAGGCAAGCATATACAGTACAGAACGTTAAAACTCTAAAGTGCACTTACATTCCTATTAGCATTTTCTGTTATTGTAATACGCGGTCTTTTGTAGGGCTTTGACAATGTGCTTTTTTATTCTATTAACTTGCTTGCTAGGTTCTCAAGGTCTTCAAGCTGTTTGATACATTTCAAATTTAGAATATAAATCCCTTTCTCGTGCAATGAGTGGAGAATCATACAACACTATGAAGTATATTTACAAGGGGTCAGCTCCATCAGAACGTCACTTTTAGCTATGTTCTGGTGGCGCTATGCCCTTCAACATATACTTACAAAGCGGCGCTATGCCAGTTTGAGTTGCTTAATGCGGCCTTTAAAATACAGTCCCTTTACACACATCGCTTTGTGTGAATGGGGCGTGCAATGGGTGTTGCTGGGTGCATTCCACCGCAACACCCATTGCATTTTGATGCTGCCCCAGATTTACAAGGATGTGTAAATCTGAGGCAGTAGCAGAAAAAATAACACCATGCAAGCGCAAGCATTAGAATGGCACAACAAGGGGAAGTACTTTCATTTCTCCTAGTTTTTGCTTTTTCTATGTGTGCTGAATTCTGCAGCACACATAAAAGAGTAAAACGCCATTAATGCTTGTTAATATGTAAACAATTATTAAAATATGAAGATTTGCTACTTATACGTGCGCTGCAAAATGCACCACACATAGAAGTAACAAATCGCCGTTATTGATTATTTATTTGCAGGAAGGGACACCTTCCTGCACATAAACAGTCTTTCCTGATTACGCAGGCACCCTTGCACTATGGTGCAAGGGTGCCTGCGTTAAAGCTAGGCAGCTAATTTTAGAGCCAGTGCTAGTGAAAACATAGGGGTGCATCTTATTGTTGTAAATAAGGTGCACCCATGCATTTTAAAAATGTCGGAGCTTGGCGCTGCCAAATTTGGAGCAGCTCTGAACACCAACATTTCCTTGTAAATGTGCCCTTATGTGACAGCTCTTCAAAGTTGATCCTGAACAATATTTCTCTGGCATAAATCTCAAACAGAAACAATGGTCTCTACTCAGTGGCTCAGGCGACGCCAGCGAATATCAGCTAATCAGAAGGAGGTGTTTCTCAAGGCCAACTTAGGAGCCCATTTACAATGGGATTGCACCACCGGAACGTCACTTTCACAGAATTCTGGTGGTGAAATGCCCTGCACCATATTTGCAAAGTGGCGTTAAACCACTTTTTTGATGTTCAACTCTGCTTTGTAAACATGGTTCCCTTTCACACATGTAACTGTATGACAGGGGCGTGCAATGGGTGTTGCTGTGGGCATTCCACCGTGTTGGACTTGGCCCTCTTTGGATAAAGTTCCCTAAACTTTTTGCCTTCCCCCTAGACCTTTTTTCTGACATGGTGTTGCCAACTTAGATGCTTTGGGCACTTTGCCACTGCTGATCAGTGTCAAAGTGCAAGTGCTCCCTGTATAAAGTGTTATGGTAATTGGTTGTCCATAATTGGTATATTTGTTTTACTAGTAAAGTCCCTAGTAAAGTGCACTATGTGTGCCAGGGCTGGTAACACAAATGCTACTAGTGGGCCTGCAACACTAATTGTGCCACCCACACCAGTAGCCTTAAAGAGGGAACTCAGGCCTTCCACTGCAGTGCCTGCGTGCAGTTTGTTAAACTGCCTTGCTGTCCTGACAAGTGCACCCACTTGCCAGGCCTTACCCTTCCCATTTTTATGCACATCAGACACCCCTAAGGTAGGCCCAAGGTACCCCCCCTGGGCAGGGTGAAGTGTATGTGAAAGGTAGGACATGTCCTGAGGTGTGTACCATGTCGTGACAGTGAAATACTCTCCATTTCGTTTTTCACTGTTGAAAGGCTATCTTGCCCATAGGCCAGAATGGGGGAGGCTGTATAATATGTTTCCAGCCTATCTTCTCATAGGCTCAAGATGGAGAGGTGAAGTTTAGTGTGCCTGAACTCACAATTTAATAACACATCTTTTTGTTAAGGTGGTTTTGCATAGTGTGTTTAGAACCCCCACTTTTAGTAGTGGCTGATTTTTTGTGTTCTAACAATTCTGTGTGTTTCTGCCTGGCTGTGGATTGACTGTCTGGATTTGAATAAGATATGATCTGGGGAATGTCTTGACCCAGGGGAAGAGGTGAGACAGCTACAGGCTGACCTGCATTTGGAGTGTAGGGGGGAGGAGTAGCCCCTGGAGGTGAAGAGGCTGGGCTGCCGCCATGAAACAATGGCTCCATCTCCTGCTGAGTGATTGAGGATCCAGACCCCCACTATCAAAAGAAGAAGGTGTCACTGGCAGGGAGACACCCAGAACTGGTTTGGACAGGGATCAGTGCCCCCCTGAACACAAAGACTTCAAAGACATTAAAGGGTATAACTATGAGAGCTGAAACCCCTGAACGTTGGATTGTTCAAATCCATGCGAGGTCGCTTTGCCTGGCTCCATAAATATGACTTGAAGCGTTGTGTCTTGCATGTACCATGTTGTGAGGTGCATGACACAAAGCCCCCGTAAATATGGCCCCAGGTCTAAAGTTAGACTGCAGGTCTAAACTTAGACTTCAGGTATAAGTTTACCTTTGTGAATTGGGCCCTATATGTGTAATTATTTAGTACATTTTAATGTAAATAATTGTACTTATTAATAATTGTGCAAACATTTTAATTGACTGAGAAATGTACATTATTTTAAAGTAATGTGTATTTTAAGATGTTAAATGTGATTAATGAATGTTCATATGTTGCATATTTTTAAACATATCAACAATTTTAAAAACAAATGTACAATAATGTTAATTGCAAATAAATACATTTACGTACCAATAAAGTGTCAGTATTTTTACCACAATATTTGGTAGTTAATTTTTGCATTACATGTGATTTGAAGTTGATATTTTGGATGTCAATATTTTGACAGCAATAGTTTTGTGCCACAGTATTTTGGAGGTCGATATTGTGTCATACAATCACATGAATGCCACTCAGAACACTCATATGCACTTTGGGGCAGATCTATATTGGAGATGCTCCACTTTTACGCCGCCGTTGCGTCACTTTTGTGACGCAGCGGCGGTGTAAACCCTGCGCCACGTTGTGCCATATTTACATCGTGACGCATCTATGGAGATGCGTCTCGATGTAAAGCCCTGCGCCACGTAAAACCTGCGTCAGGTTTCACGTGGGCGTGTCGACAGAGGGGGGGGCGTTCCGTCGCAGGAACGCCCCTGAAAAGTGACTCAGTCAAATCTATAAGATTTGACTGAGTCACTTTCCCAACGCTCATGCGCCAAAACCCTGCGCCTGCATGAAGCAGGCGTAAGGCTTGACGCACCATGTTAGGGATAGGGTAGGTTGGAACAGTGCTGGAGTTGCGTCACGCTTGCGACGCAACTGAAGCACTGCGCCAACCTTACGCCATCGGATGCGTCACGCATCTGTTTATTCCTGCGCCATGATGCGCCGCATTGTAAATGCGGCGCATCATGTGTGGCGCAAGGGTAAACTTGCGTGACGCATCATTCCTGGCGCATCCTTGCTGATTTGCAGGGATGCGCCAGGAAACATAAATCTGCCCCAGTGTTCTTTGGCAAAAGTGGTCCAGAATCCACCGTAACAACCCAAAAATATTTTTTTTTCTCTTGAAACTTAATGGACACCACATTGTCAGATTTTAAATAGTTCTTATTATCAATCCTTCGATTGAAGGATTGTCCAATTTAGTCACACATATGCAAATGGATTTCACACTTTAAGCTGTCAAAATCAGAAGGCAAGCATATACAGTACAGAACGTTAAAACTCTAAAGTGCACTTACATTCCTATTAGCATTTTCTGTTATTGTAATACGCGGTCTTTTGTAGGGCTTTGACAATGTGCTTTTTTATTCTATTAACTTGCTTGCTAGGTTCTCAAGGTCTTCAAGCTGTTTGATACATTTCAAGTTTAGAATATAAATCCCTTTCTCGTGCAATGAGTGGAGAATCATACAACACTATGAAGTATATTTACAAGGGGTCAGCTCCATCAGAACGTCACTTTTAGCTATGTTCTGGTGGCGCTATGCCCTTCAACATATACTTACAAAGCGGCGCTATGCCAGTTTGAGTTGCTTAATGCGGCCTTTAAAATACAGTCCCTTTACACACATCGCTTTGTGTGAATGGGGCGTGCAATGGGTGTTGCTGGGTGCATTCCACCGCAACACCCATTGCATTTTGATGCTGCCCCAGATTTACAAGGATGTGTAAATCTGAGGCAGTAGCAGAAAAAATAACACCATGCAAGCGCAAGCATTAGAATGGCACAACAAGGGGAAGTACTTTCATTTCTCCTAGTTTTTGCTTTTTCTATGTGTGCTGAATTCTGCAGCACACATAAAAGAGTAAAACGCCATTAATGCTTGTTAATATGTAAACAATTATTAAAATATGAAGATTTGCTACTTATACGTGCGCTGCAAAATGCACCACACATAGAAGTAACAAATCGCCGTTATTGATTATTTATTTGCAGGAAGGGACACCTTCCTGCACATAAACAGTCTTTCCTGATTACGCAGGCACCCTTGCACTATGGTGCAAGGGTGCCTGCGTTAAAGCTAGGCAGCTAATTTTAGAGCCAGTGCTAGTGAAAACATAGGGGTGCATCTTATTGTTGTAAATAAGGTGCACCCATGCATTTTAAAAATGTCGGAGCTTGGCGCTGCCAAATTTGGAGCAGCTCTGAACACCAACATTTCCTTGTAAATGTGCCCTTATGTGACAGCTCTTCAAAGTTGATCCTGAACAATATTTCTCTGGCATAAATCTCAAACAGAAACAATGGTTTCTCTACTCAGTGGCTCAGGCGACGCCAGCGAATATCAGCTAATCAGAAGGAGGTGTTTCTCAAGGCCAACTTAGGAGCCCATTTACAATGGGATTGCACCACCGGAACGTCACTTTCACAGAGTTCTGGTGGTGAAATGCCCTGCACCATATTTGCAAAGTGGCGTTAAACCACTTTTTTGATGTTCAACTCTGCTTTGTAAACATGGTTCCCTTTCACACATGTAACTGTATGACAGGGGCGTGCAATGGGTGTTGCTGTGGGCATTCCACCGTGTTGGACTTGGCCCTCTTTGGATAAAGTTCCCTAAACTTTTTGCCTTCCCCCTAGACCTTTTTTCTGACATGGTGTTGCCAACTTAGATGCTTTGGGCACTTTGCCACTGCTGATCAGTGTCAAAGTGCAAGTGCTCCCTGTATAAAGTGTTATGGTAATTGGTTGTCCATAATTGGTATATTTGTTTTACTAGTAAAGTCCCTAGTAAAGTGCACTATGTGTGCCAGGGCTGGTAACACAAATGCTACTAGTGGGCCTGCAACACTAATTGTGCCACCCACACCAGTAGCCTTAAAGAGGGAACTCAGGCCTTCCACTGCAGTGCCTGCGTGCAGTTTGTTAAACTGCCTTGCTGTCCTGACAAGTGCACCCACTTGCCAGGCCTTACCCTTCCCATTTTTATGCACATCAGACACCCCTAAGGTAGGCCCAAGGTACCCCCCCTGGGCAGGGTGCAGTGTATGTGAAAGGTAGGACATGTCCTGAGGTGTGTACCATGTCGTGACAGTGAAATACTCTCCATTTCGTTTTTCACTGTTGAAAGGCTATCTTGCCCATAGGCCAGAATGGGGGAGGCTGTATAATATGTTTCCAGCCTATCTTCTCATAGGCTCAAGATGGAGAGGTGAAGTTTAGTGTGCCTGAACTCACAATTTAATAACACATCTTTTTGTTAAGGTGGTTTTGCATAGTGTGTTTAGAACCCCCACTTTTAGTAGTGGCTGATTTTTTGTGTTCTAACAATTCTGTGTGTTTCTGCCTGGCTGTGGATTGACTGTCTGGATTTGAATAAGATATGATCTGGGGAATGTCTTGACCCAGGGGAAGAGGTGAGACAGCTACAGGCTGACCTGCATTTGGAGTGTAGGGGGGAGGAGTAGCCCCTGGAGGTGAAGAGGATGGGCTGCCGCCATGAAACAATGGCTCCATCTCCTGCTGAGTGATTGAGGATCCAGACCCCCACTATCAAAAGAAGAAGGTGTCACTGGCAGGGAGACACCCAGAACTGGTTTGGACAGGGATCAGTGCCCCCCTGAACACAAAGACTTCAAAGACATTAAAGGGTATAACTATGAGAGCTGAAACCCCTGAACGTTGGATTGTTCAAGACTGAAAAGGATTGAAACTACTTTGTGGTCAAGAGGAACCTCTGCCAAGGAAGAAACAGCTGAAGAGACTGAAGGAAAGAATTGAACCTTGCAGTGTGTTCTGGGGCTGGCCTGCAGTTTGCTGATTTAACCAAGTAGAGGCTAAGGGACGTTGCTGTGTGCTGTGTCCCCCTGCTTGAAAGGACTTTTCTGTGTGCTGTGTCCTGAAGTAACTTGTCCCCAAGGGCCCAAGGATAGCTGGCTCCCTGTTGTGAAAACTCAGGAACATAAAAGTTTCCAGGAGAGTCTCAGCGACGCTGTGTGCGTGTGCTTTTTGCAGCCTGAGACCTTCGTAAGAACTGCCCTGTGATCGTGTGCACCCGGAGTCCAAGTGAGTCTCAGCGACGCTGTGTCCGTGTGCTTTGTGCAGCCTGAGACCTTTGTGAGGATTGTCCTGTGATCGTGTGCAGCCGGAGTCCAGGTGAGTCTCAGCCACACTGTGTGTGTGTGCTTTGTGCAGCCTGAGACCTTCATTGAGGATTGTCCTGTGATCATGGGCACCCAGAATCCAAGTGAGTCTCAGCGATGCTGTGTGTGTGTGCTTCGTGAAGCCTGTGACCTTGGTGAGGATTGTCCTATGACCGTGTACACCCGAAGCTCAAGTGAGTCTCAGTGACGCTGTGTGCGTGTGCTTCGTGCAGCCTGAGACCTTCGTGAGGACTGCCCTGTGATCGTGTACATCCGAAGCTCAAGTGAGTTTCAGCGACGCTGTGTGCATGTGCTTCGTGCAGCCTGAGACCTTCGTGAGGATTGCCCTGTGATCGTGCGCACACGGAGCTTGAGGGAGTCTCTGTGTGTGTGTGTGCCCTGTTGCAGCCTGAGACCTTCGTCATTGTCATCGGCCCGGACCAGCATCCCCAGAGGAGCTGTGTCTCCGAGCCTGCCTTTGCCAAGGAGGGACCTCGAACCACTGCCCAAGATCAACGAAGTTGCATCAGAGGCACAAGCTGCGAGGAAGAGGAGAGGAGAGTGAGATCGTACCCCCCAGGTAACGCTCAGCGAGCGTGTGTGTGTCGCGCCTGGGCCGGGGTACGGGCTACGAGTGAAATGCTCTTGGCCTTTCCCCAACTTGCAGCGTGAGCCTCCACTGAAGTATGTATTGCGGCCGTATTTGCAGAGGAGTGGCAGTACCGGGGCCAGAGTGTGGAGCTACACTTTGTTTTCCATCCTAAACCATGTTGGGGGCATATTTTTGGCAGTAGCTGACTGCGAGTCAGTAAGAGTGGCATAGAGACCGTCCAGAGCACCGCGATCAGTGCCGGGGTACATTATTTTGGCATTACGAACTGCCTGATTGTTGCATTACTCATTGCATTATTTTTGCATTACGAACTGCCTGATTGTTGGATTACGCATTGCATTAGTTTTGTATTACGAACTGCCTGATTGTTGCATTACACATTGCATTATTTTGGCATAACAAACTGCATTATTTTTACATCACAATGTGCCTGATTCTTGCATTACAAACTGCACAGCATTGCATTAGGATTGCATTGGATCATCGAGAATTGCTCATTAATACTGCAAGAACCTACAAGGGCTTGCTGGCCTAATAACCGGCCAGGTGAAATATTACAAATACGCATATGTTGGATTTTGATCGTGTGGTCTCATTGTATATCTTTTTATATAAACATATAATTGTTTTTTTATGAAACTCGTGTGGAGTCCATTTGTGGTGCTATCATTGGGTTACTGAGAGCGTGGTTGCAAATACTTTACACATTTGCCTTGGAGATAAGTCTGGCTGCTCGTGCCAAGCTACCGTGGGGTTGAGCAGGGGCTATCTGAGAAGGTGTCCTTCCTTTCCCTGACTTAGAAGCAAGGTTCCCTATTTGGCCTAAGGTACCCACCTCAGCCAACTAGAGACCCCCAGGTCTAACACACCGCAACACCTATTGATTTCTGACGCTGACGCAGATTTAGAAGGAGATGTAAATCTGAGGCAGAGACAAAAAATCACACCATACAATTACAGACATTAGAATGGCACATTGAGGAGAAATACTTTTATTTCTCTTCATTTTTGCTTTTCTAAATGTGCTGCACCTGCAGCACACCTAGAAAGAGCAAAACACCATTAATGATTCTTTATGTGCAGGAAGGTGTCCCTTTCTGCACATAAACTATCATTAAATAATAGTGATTTGCTACTTCTATGTGTGATGCAGAATACACCTCACGTAGAAGTAGCAAATTGCCTTTATTGATTGTCTATGTGCAGGAAGGGACATCTTCCTGCACATAAACAATCATTCCCTGAAACGCAGGTACCCTTGCACTATGGAGCAATGGTGCCTGTGTTGGCGATAGGCAGCTATTTTTATCTCCAGCAATAGGGAAAACACCGGGGTGCACCGTATTTTTGTAAATATGGCACATCCCTGCATTTTGGAAATGGCAGAGTGTGGCGCTGCACAATTTGGCGAAACTCCATGCTCTGCCATTTTCTTGTAAATTTGCCCCTCAATGTCCTGTTGGTGTGTGGCAGAACAGAGGATGAGAATAGGGAGTGTCTGTGAGGAAAGCAGCTACTGCTGTAGAATAGCCTTGGCAAAAGATCCCAACTGGCATTATAGGACAATGAAATGCATTCCCAAATACTTTCTTCATTAAATATATATTTCTGATTTCTGCAGCAACATGCTATCTTTTGCTTACTGTAGACTCTTCAACTTCAAATGCTATTTCAGAAGCCAGGAAAACGCCATTTCAGAACGACAGGGAAAAAAACGACGTTTCTAGGCACCAACACAAGGAATCAAATTAACATAGATGCATTCAAGGCACAAAACATAAATACTAGCACGGAGGCAAAATAAATGGTGCTAAAATGAATAGAAAAGGCAAGCACTAGACAATAGTTTTCTTTTTTTTACCATGGTGCAAGGGTGCCTCCATTGCATTGCGGTATTGTTTTTGTGCGGGAAGGGGCACTTTCACAAAAACAGCCCTAAAAGGTGTTTACCTCTTTATACGCGTGCTGCAGAATGCAGCACACATGGAAAAAGGAAAAACGTGGAGAAATAGACATATTTTTCATCGTTATGCCTCACCTTCGGAGGCGTACAGATTTGGCACTTCCCCAGGTTTACATCACTTTGTAAATCTTAGGCAGCATCAACTTCAATGAGTGGAAAACCCCAGTGCAATACCCATGGAATGCCTCCTGGGCACAGAGTAAGGTGATGCAGCAATTTGAGCTGCATCGCCTTACTCATGATTTATATGAGGCCACTCAAAGCCACGCAGGGTGGCTTTGCGTGACTTCATAAATCGAAATGAGCACCCTACATCATGCATGAACCACTTTACGTGGTGAAAAAGTGACACATGTCATAAACCCATTAATGTCAAACTTTGTGAGCGATTGCAAAGTGGATCACTCACTGTTTATGAGGAAATGTAATGCAATTAGCAAATTAATCTGTGGTAAGGCCATGAAAGGCCTTTTGAATAAGGCACAAGATTTAATTGAATCTGAGCAACAATGCAGGGCTAATTTAGATTTCTTCGTACGCTTGACACATGATCAAGCTCAGATAACCCAGAACTGGTCTTGTTAAGCCTGTTCTCCAACAGCAGAAGTGGAATCGAGAAATGAGGGTCATTCAAGTAGCTGGCTGTATGATTCCAAAAGCCTCCCTCAGTAACTTCTTATTTCACCTTAATCTGCATGTAATGCCCCTCTCTGGTCACCTACTGCCAGTTTGCCACTCAAGGGTCCTCTAATCATTCTATTGACCACTTAGACACACATCCATTTCCAGATGGATTTTCTATGGTAGAAACTGCCTATAACCTTCCACGTGCACTGACCAGTTAACAATAAACATCTGGCATGGCGCTTTGGCAAAACAGATGCACCAGACAATTTACCTTTGGGGAATAGAAAAAGCTGGTATTTCATTGAAATTATTCTTTCCACCCTACATTCTCTGAACTCTTTTTCTCAATCTTGCAAATTCTTTTTCGTCCCCGCTTTCTACCTGTCACTGCAGTGTTTTACTGTCTTTGTTTCACTCCTTCTTTCCACCTTTTCAGACATTTTCTCTCTTGTTCTGGGTCAAATTCTGATAATGAAAATGAAGTTCAAGTGTCCAAAAATAAGGGCTGGTGAGCCATACCTGCAGTCACTGGCTCAAATTAAGCATTGGACTGTACATGTATCCTTGCATTTGATTAGCATGCATTCTTGGAAAGTTGACGTGATTCCATCTGACGGATGTGACTGCAAAATGTATGCTGCACAGCCATCACGTGCGATATTAAAGTTTTCCTAGCTTTGCGGTATTTAACAATGTATTATTTGGTAGCATATGCATTCACATTGGCATACCATTCGTAAACATGTCTGAGAGAAACAATATCCTAAAATGTTTTCAAAGATGTTTCAACCATTGGATTGACACTTTGTGAATTGCAGGAATAGGTTAGTGGCTTTTCAGACTCAAGAGACTCTTAGGTCTTTTTTTCTCCATCTTACATTGAAAGCATTTTCTACATTATCTTCAGCATCTCTATGAGGGAAGGTTTTAGTGTGCCCATCTCTATTCCGCCCCTCTATCACATGGGACTAGTTCCTGATTTATAAATGCCTCAGATAGCATTATTTATACTTCCCCGTTTCTAATACCTCCCATTTTCTCAGACTTCAGCAACTGAGTGCTTTTGTGAGATACACGTGTCAGATACCTTTTCCCGCAAAGAAGTAATGTTTTCACCGATCTTGGGGGCATATCATCAAGGACCGGCAATAGTTATCGCTAAGCGCACTTAGCGCTAGGATAATTATCGCCGGGTAACGTGGAATTTTATCGATGAGATAGCGTGCTATTAGCAACGCTTATCTCAAAAGCGATAAAATTCCAAGCGCTAACTGCCAAATGTGAGATTATCGCTGGAAATCCAGCGATAATCTCACAAAGTTTGGCAAAAGCTTGATGATAGGGCCTCACATACTTAGCCATGATATCCACCTTACATAGGATATCATGGCTAAGTCAGTCTTGAAGCAGGCGTAAGGAAAGTAGCGATAACAGAGGTTATCGCTACTTTGCTTGTCGCTCTGCAGGTTAGCGTGCCCATTGATAATTGGAGAAATGTCGCTTAGCAACATTTCTCCAGTTACGTCAGGGCAGGAACGCCCACTTTGCATCTCATTAGAGATGCAAAGCTGGGCGTTCAGAATACAGGCGCTAATGCAAGGTTTCACACGATAGCGTGACCTTGCTGATTAGGCGATATAATTATTGCCGCTTTTCATCCGAAAACGGACGCAAAAGTGGTGATCATTTTTTATCACCTCGTTGATGATATGCCCCTTTGTCATTTAATGATTTATCGTGTATTTAAAAGAGCACGAAACATGTGTCTCCACATGTGCTGCTTCATCAGCGATATTTCCACTAAGACGTTAGAAGCTGAGACTCAATTAATTGATCAGACCACCCGCCCCCCCCCTCCCGAATGACACGAAATATTGGGAAAAGAAGATGTCTGGAAATAATACACTTTGTACCAATCTTCTCTAACCTTGAAAACTGTACAAATGCAAAGAAAACACACTGCACGTTTGTCGCTAATTAGCAAACATCAGTGAATAAACTCTATGCGGCATCAGAGGGTATGAGCGAATCCATCGGCTCTACTCTTCTCAACCTTCAAGAGATCACAGATGCGGTTCATCCTGTTTCCTGCATGTCAGTGTTATGAGGATGATACAGTGTCGGCAAATGAAGCTTCTGCGGTGATATGTGAACGAATGAGTAATTATTGAATTGGTTTCAGAAATGTCTGGAATTGCATGACAAAGTCACTTGTAAGGCTGTACTTGCCTTATCTAATGCACGAATTAATTAACGTTGGTAATATTATATGCAACGTATGAATCTGGACAGAGAGCTGCAGAAAGCTGAACTAGTTACTTAAGTGTTAGGCTAAGATTCATGACCATTTCAAATGATACCGAGGGGCTCATCGAGCCCCTGCGTCACTTTTGCGCCACCGGTGCGTCACTTTTTGTGAGGCACCAGTGGCGTAAAATATGTGCCAAGTTGCGCCATATTTACGAAGTGACGCATCTAGGTAGTTGCGTCACTTCGTAAACCCCTGCGCTACATTACACCTGCGCCAGGTGTAATGTATGCAGGGTGGGCGTACGCCCGCAAGAAAGGGTCGTAGGAGTGGTGCAGCGAAATCTATGAGATTTCGCTGCGCCACTACTAGGACGCCAATGCGTCAAAACATTACGCCTGCCTCATTGCAGGCGTAAGGGTGACGCAGGCCCTTTCACATGGGTCTTGACCCATGTGAAAAGAACACTGCTGGAGTTGCGTCAGGCTTCCGACACAACTCCAGCAATGCGCCACTTTTTGCGCTCCGACAGATACATCAGATATACTGACAAATCTGTCCTTCCTTGCGACATGATGCGTCATGTTATAAATATGACGCAACATTGGTGTCGCAAGGAGGGCGCATCGCTTCCTTCACTCAGCGATGCGTCACTTCTCATAAATGAGGCCCCAAGTGTTTAGTAGGATGTACGTTTCTTTTGAGTGGTGGCATAACGTTCTCAGAAGAGAAGTGTCTTCATTTCCTTACAGTCCTGAAGCATGGCAGTGATGTCCTGATGTCGAGGTGATGATGTTTCAGGTCCTGAGCTAGCTCATCTATTCTTTTCTGCATGGCTTTATTTCCAGTCTGGCATTATTCTGGCTTCTGGCACAGTGCTAGTTACTTAAGGTGGTTATGTTCTCAGCCGGGTATGCAGTGGGGCAAATTTTAGTCATTTACTGTGTCATTCAGCTAGTCTAGGTCTTAATGTGGGTTGTGAGGTGGAGCCAATTGTAGTTCTTACAGTGTTGATGTGATTGCACTTCTTCAAATGTATTTGCTGCATGTCGGGTACCGCTCATGAAGGCCAGTATGGTGTCATGGAGATGACTGGGGCAGTGTTTCACCCATACGGCCGAGAGAACACTTGGCATCAGCCTGAAGTTAGGAAGCTGGTATCCTGCTTCCCTTACTTCACAAGGAAGAGCTGATACCAGGCTGTGTTGGTTTTGTTCGTGATTTGTTCTTTGAAGGAAAGGTCCATGGAAAGAAGAATGAATCCAAATGATTTTGATATGGCTATTAGTTGGGGTGAATTTGTTCGGGTACATTTCAGATAGCCAGGATTGAGTCTGTGGTTGTCTGGAGTAGTTGGTGAACAGGAGGATATCTGTCTTGATTGTGTGTGTGCATGACATCTGCTCCTGGATGAGATCAAAGTAGCTTTTGAGTTGTTGTATGTAGTGAGCCATGAATATTTTAAATTCATCAAGTTGTTTGCCATAAGCATAATGTGCGCCCTTCATGTTGCAGACAGTAGTTTTCATAGTGTCCCATGAGCATGTTGACAATACTAGGGTGGGAGAGAGCAGGACGGATCCTTGTTTTACTCCAGAGGATACATAGAGTTTCTGGAATACTGAGGCACCTATCAGGACACGTGGAAGACTGTCAACAAAATAGATGTTCCATTTCAGGACCATCTCAGGTTCTAAGGTTAGCCCTTGGTGGTCGACGGCTGAAGAGGCCTTAAGTGAAATCAAGAGGCAAGTGCACTCTGTAGAGTGAGCAAAGAGCGTGTCTGAGTCCCCGAAAAGTGGAAAAAGTAGCAGTCTCCAGGCTGCAGTTAAAATGAAACCACCTTGAGCTTTATGCTTGGTGCTATTGAAGCGAAATTGTTGGTGTTCATTTTCTATGTCAGATAACAGCGGATGCTTCTGGTTTTGTGCTTGTGTTATCATTACGGATGTTGGCTTTAAGTTATATTTTTCAGGCATACCGGAACTCCCTAGGGCATGTTTGTAAATTGTGACACACATTTCCTGGTTTAGCTTACCACTTACAATGCAACAAATGTTTCATATCCGGGCTCTCTTTCATGCAAAGGAAAAATGTCTCACAGCAACTGTGGCAGTTAGCCCTAAGCTAATGAGTCCCGATGGGATCCATGGAAGCGTTTCGACGTGTGGAGCAAACCAAGTGCATTCGACACGTACAGCATGATGAGACAAGCTCTCAGATATTCAGAAGCAGCGCGGCCTATGTTATATGATGCTGTATGTGCACAGGTGCATACAAACAGGACAGTCCGTGCACTGCAGCAAAAAGACATTGGACACACCTCAGAACTCTTTAAGATGTTTTCAAATGAATAAAACTGCATCCTTATTTTTGTAAATTACAAAGATTCCAGGTCTTGCTGACAAAAGACGTGTCTCCACGTTGCAACTCATCATTTCGCTCAATTAACTCAGTGATAAAGGCTGTTTGAGGCGCACTACATGTAACAGGAGGCCAGAATCAACACGCTCAAGTTTCCAAAATCACTAAAGTCCAATTTCACAAACAAATACGCAGAAATAAAAAGGCAGAGATTTGCATTTTCGTCCGACTGTACTCTGAGTTTTATTTTCCGTGCACAAACATTCACAGGTATGCCTGGACAGCTGCGCTAAGCATAGATTTCCAGGTATACTGTTGGAAATGTATGCTAACGTCGCCCACAGGCTCCTTCTCCCACTGTGCATACATCTCCATAGTGTAGAATTACACAGGGGGAATGGAGCCCTCTGTGCCAAAGCACATTTTTATCTCAGTAAGGAAACTATTTTTCCCCGTGGAGAATGCACTTCCCCTACATTATCGGCAAATCTGGGGTGAGCTGTTCCCCTGGAAGGGGAGTTAATCCAGCCTCTGGCTGGAGTAACTTGTAGACATCAATCAAAATACGCAATGGGTCTGTATGAGGATATACTCTGCAGGGACACCCTAATCCTCTATAAGCCTCTGAAAGAAATAAAGAAAGAAACAAAGGGGAAGAAAATCTCTGTTTTCAGGACGAAAACTCGAACTGACCCAAAGGTGGCATGCTTCATCATCGGGTTCCTCCTCACACCACTTACAAGTACGTTAGTGGTGCGGGCTACAACTCTCATACATTTTCGGAGGAGATCCTAGGTGGTACCTACATGGATATCCCAATGTGAGCTGTATTGTATAGGTAATGGTTAGCAGAGTGTAGTGAAAAAAGTGAGCAAAAGTGAATTTAAAATGTCTCTTAGTGAATGATTTTCAAACTTTCATCATTGTCCCGGATGGGCATAACTGAAAAAACAAAGCCAGGGGATGCAACTTCACCCTTTAAGTAATAATGGGGTCAACATGTGTCTGTCATTCCTAATAACCCTACAGCAAGTTGTAGGGCATTCATCAGGACCTACATTGAAAGACAGTTTCACACTGCAGAAAATAAAGTGACAATTACAAAAGCTTCGGATAGTCAAGGTCCACAATATTTGAGTATGTCAGTCTCAAATCGCCTAAACATTTAGAGGTACATGGGCCAGGCTCACTACGGGTCCGCTGCCTTCTAAACCAGTCTGTCTATGGCGCAAGCCTAAGGTAACTTTCAGATCATTTCCAGGGTGGTAAGGGGTTGCATTTTAGTTTGTGGGTGCTCACATATGCGCACTTGAGAGTTCACAAATACACCAACGCACACTAACCACACCTTGAAACTCCTACATTCCACCCCATGTGGGGGATTTATTATTGCACAATATTTCACTGCTGGTGGAGAAATCCACAGCTGTAAATTCATTTAGGCCTGTCAGAAATCATTTTGTGAGTTTTGGCCGACATCAATGAGGTATCTTTGGATAAACACAGGTTTATAGCCAAAATATCTTTGTGGGTAGAGTCCTATATTGCCTTTATACGTGGATGTCTATGGTTGAAGTAGATAGCTAAATGTATAGGCTTATTAATAATCCCAGAAATACTCCTGGAAAAATAAGGTTGTTGTTAGACTTGGCATCTTTGGCGTGGTTTCCTCTGACTTTTTGCCTTTACCGCCTATATTTTTGATGCTGTGCTGGATTTTGTTTTTGCTGGCTTAGATGCTTTGGGCACGTTGCCACTGCTGATCAATGTCAAAGTGCAAGAGCTCCCTGTATAAATCGCTATTACAGTAGGTCATCCCTGATTGGCATATTGAATTTAAGGGTAAGTCCCTAGTAAACTGCACTGAGTGTGCCTTGGCCTGAAAATCAAATGCTACTAGTGGACCTGCAGCACTGATTATGCCACCCACCTAAGTAGCCCTGCAAATGCAACTCAGATCTGCCACTGCAGTGCCTGCACACAGTTTTATATTGCCCTGTTGACCTGGCAAGTGCACCCACTTGCCAAGCCCTAACCGTCCCTTTTCTTACATGTAAGGCACCCCTCAGGTAGGCTGAAGGTACCCCCTTGGGCAGGGTGCACTGTAGGTGAAAGGTAGGATATGTACTGGTGTGTTTAACACGTCCTGATAGTAAAAGACTGTCAATTTCATTTTTCACTGTTGAAAGGCTATTTGTCCCATAGGATAGCATGGGAGATACTTTGAAACATCTTACAAGTATAACTTCACATTGGGACCAGAATGAGTAATGGAGATTAGGCTCTCAAATTCAGAATTTAATAGCACATCTTTTAGTAAATATGTTTTTTAATTTGAGTGTTTGAAAATACCACTTTCAGAAAGTAGGCAATTTCTTGTTTAACCATTCTGTGCATTTCTGCCTGTTTGTGGATTGACTGCCTGGCTTTGGAGTGACAGGGGCTGGGGATATGCATTCACTGCAAACAGCCATTGAGGAGTGCCTGGCTCTTCTTGGATGACTCTGAGCTAAGCTAAACAGACCTTGGCTGCATTTAGAGTAGTGGGATGAGTTTTTTCTTGTACCGGAATAGGGCCTGTCTCACTTGCACAATACTGTCTCCACCCCATGTGGCCATACTGCACCAGTGAGGACAGAACTAGTTTGGATTGGGCTCAGAGACCCTTGCACAAAGAAGAACAAAGACAAAATGGGGTATAAGTAGTGGACCTTAAACCCCAGAACTTTAGATCACTTCTGGACTCAAGAAGATCCTTTGCCGAGGAGAAGAGCTGGAGAGCTTTGAGGAAGAGTGCTGCCCCTTTGCTGTGTGCTGTGAGGTGTTGGCCTGCAGTTGCTGCTACTAGCGAGGAAAGGACAAAGACTGGAAATTTGCTGAGAAACCTGCTTGAAGAGAATCTTCAAGGGCTTGTGTGTGCTGGCTTCCTGTTCCGAAGTCTCAGGGACACTAAGACTTCACCATCAGTTCACCTGAACTCCATTGCTGGGAGTTCTGACCTGCCAGGAGGTGCCTATTCCAATGTTGGGTCTCTGGAGGTTGATCCTGCTGTTGGGAGCTTGTAGTCACTTAAAATAATCAAGTAAAGTATTTTCCGATGCCGTCAGCGCTGCTGCAGTGATGCTGCAACCAAGGTCAGGGGCACCACTAGTGAAGTGCACAACGCACCACCCTGCCTGCACCGCTGCTTCAATGCACTCCAATGCTGGCCGACGCCTGCAGTTGTGACCATTCCTGATGCCAGCACTCGCACCCATGCTGACGCTGCAAGCACCTACATCCCTTTATCGCAGAGCTGATAACCGATGAGGGTGACTCCACAAGTCTTCGATTTAGCATTGCCTCACCGAACCAATGCCTCAACACCGACACAACCGACTTCCCCTGTCCTGGGCTCGACACGTTGCCTCCTATGGGAAACGGCGCCTCTCCTCCCCTGTGGCAGTCAGGGAGCCGGACTCGACCTCGGCCCCAACGCCTCACCTCCACGACGCATTGCATCCTCCAAAGACTTCATTCCAAGGTACTGTTGTTTGGGGTCCATGTGACGCCGCACCCGACTCCGCACACCTCGTGGTCGGCGGTGTTCTGTGGATTATTGCCTGTTACGACATTGTAATAGCCCCAGGTGGAGATATTTGTTTTCTACAAGCTCTATTTTTTTTTTAAAATAACTCATCTAAAGTTATATTTTACTACCTATACATTAAAATGTTGTTGTTTTGGTCTTGTTTGGTTTAGATAAAGATACCTTATTTTTCTAAACTGGTGTGATATCCATTTGAGGTGTTTTCACTGTATTACTATGTGTTTGGAGTACAAATACTTTACACATTGCCTTCGGGATAAGCCTGTCTGTTCATGCCAAGCTACCAAGGGGGTGAGCAGGGGGTCATCTAAAGTATGTATCCCCCTTACCCTGACTAGGAGCAAGAGTGCCTACAAAGGTAACAACCTCTGCCAGTTAGAAACCCCGGACCCGATTCACAAAATCAATCTGAGTAATCCTAACTTTACGACTTTCAGTATTCGCAAAGGACATTAAGGAGTAATAAAGTTAGAATTTTGTCTCAGTTAAACTTAAGTTTTGGTCTTAAAACTTAAGACCAAAACCTAAGGAACATTGTACATTTGCACATTTCACTTGTTTTCTACAAAGTGAGAATTATGTTCCCTCTAGAAAAACTAGTTCCCATACTAGCTGACTTACTATGGGAGTGTTCCCTTCTCTTTCCAAGGTACTTTATGTTTTTTCTATGTGGGAATCTACATAAAAGAGATTTGTGAATCTTTCTAAATCTTTATTTTTTTACTTTTGTGGTTATCTATTTTTGCAAAGTCCTACCCTGAAGTACACTGTGTCCCAAAAACGAAACTATAATGGTGGAAAATCCACAATACTGGCAGATTTCCCATCATTAGTGATCGTAAAGGCCTAAGAATCCGGATGTAGAATTGACAATTATGTGTAATTTCTGAGTTCAGAGAATGTTTGTGAATCAGTTGGAGCGTGTAAAATGGCCCTGGCCTTCAGTAGAGAGCTGTGAAAAATGAAGAGGTGCTGTAACAAACTTATTATCTGAGTTGTGTGCAGGCTGAGGTAATTTAATCAGACTTATGTGCCAATAAGAATAAAAAATCAGACATCTTGAACTCCGACTTACACCTTAGCTGATACTTTTAAAGCCATTTGGTAAAATCACACAAACCACCAAATGCTAATAAGCAATTAAAGTAATATTCTTGTTCTTGCTCCCCACAGTTAGGATCCGCCCGGGCCGGCTGCGGGTCCGTAACGCTTCTTTTCTTTTTTCTTTTTCTTGCAGGTTCCTGTGGAAGAGAGAAGATCCTGTCAGCCGGAGAAGATCGTTTGGGCGCCGGCGAGGATTGCGGGAGAGATTATCGGCAGGGCCGCGGGAGTGTCTATCACGACGACTGATCGTCCATTGGCCGGGGGAGTTCTCCTTCGTGCGAAGATCATGGGAAGCGGAAGCTCCGAGCGGGAGTCGTTGCAGGGAGCGGTTTCCAGGCGGATTAACTGGTGGCGGGCGCAGCGGCAGGATCAGCTGCTTGTTGAAGCATTCTATGCGCGGTAAGCGCAGCGTTTAGACCAGCCCTGCGAGGGGTCTGAGGCAAACGTGGGGGAGCTCAAGGTTACAGGTGCAACAGAGTCACTGTGTCCTAATGGGTGTGTAAGGTGACCCACGGCCCTGTAAGGATTGGCAGAGTCTTGATTTGACCGTATTTGTTAGATTAAGGTCTGAGGCTCTTACTCTCAAGGTTACAGGTCCAATTCCCATTGATCACGTTTGGCGGGCTGTTTATGACCTGTTTAAATCGCTGGGAAACGTGTGGGGTCCAAGTTGGATAAATCGAGGTCTGTGATTCTGGCTCTCAAGGTTGCAGGTTCAAATCTAATTGCATCTGTCCAGGTAGATCGCTTAGTGTGGTGGAAAAAGCAGGGACATTTCAGCTACGGTGCCCGAAGGGTTTAGAAAAAAGGCAGAAAAGACGCTGGAGTGGTGTGCAACCCCTGTTACTAAGGGCTCAGTCCAGAGTGTGGGAATTGTATTTATGCTGTAAGGTTGTGGGACATCTAAGAGGCAAGCAGTGAACCTGGAATTTTTTGTGCACTGCTACTGTGTACTTTCTTATCTCACGTTAAGCACGCTATTTATTGAAGTCGCACGGTTGTGTTTGGAGGCGGTGTTAATCTCTGTCCCCTGGTTTCCCAGTGCAAAAAGGCGAGGGGTAGGAGGCACTTAGTCCTTTTTCGGTTCCAGGACACTGTTACTCAGTGTGGGAGGGGGCCATAGGGTTTGTCTGCGCACTAGCTAGGACGTCGCGCAGCGCAACTGGTTTATTTGTGTTTCCACAGCTCCAGCATTACGTAAAGGACAAGGCGGTATCAGGGTCCAACGAATTCGCTGGTGGTGATCTTGGGGGGACACGGTTGGGCAGCACCGGCTAGCCAGCATCTCATTGCTTCTGGGAGCCACAGAGGGTTTGAGCGGGTGGCTCACCTGAGCTTACTGGATTAGCGAGTGAGTCGTGGCTCTGGTTGCGTGGGTGCAAAGGATGGCTGGTGGCTGCTGCTTCTACAGGTAAGGGGTGACACAGTCACCTACTGGGGGTACGGGTACGCGAGCAGGCAGGTCCCATTTAAGTTTTGACATGGCCCCTCCGGTCCGGCGGCACGAGAAGTGATCACATACAGACGTCCTCCTGGATGCTTTAATGCAGCAAGTCCAGGTCATGGGGCAGACACTCAATAGGTTGCAGGATAAGGTGGAGGGTCCTGAGGTGCCAGAGGGGAGGGGTAGGCGGCCTATTGTACCACCAAGCCCATACTCCCCGCCACCGCCAAAGAGGTACAGGCGCAAGCCAGGAGGAAAAGGGGCAGCCGTCCTGCCAAGACGTGAGCCCACACCCGCGACTAGCCCCCAGGGAGAAGGGGGCGCAGGTGACCCAGTCCCACCCGTAGACACGCCGGGTCCCGTGGGCAATGGGGACACTGTGCCAGCGGCCCCCATGGGTGAACCCAGTATCCCCCCAGGGGAGGGGGCAGGTGGAGCGCACCCAGCTGAACCAGACATAGCCGCCAATTTAGCAGTAGTCCTTCCCTGGCTGGAAATGGTAGGGAACTGGTCACACGCCGCAGGGGCGACAACGGGCGGGGGGGATGCCATTGAAAGGGCTAAGAAATTGATGGCTGAACTAGGAAAGGGAAAGCCAGACGGGGTGCCGGCAGTACCGGCAGGGGGCGTAGTACCCATTGCCCCAACACCAGCTCCCGGTAGCGAGGTGCCGGCAGTCCGGCAGGGGGGGGCAGCACCCGTTCCCACACAACCAGCCCCCAGCCCCCAGTGGCGAAGGTTTCCGGGAGATTAACAGCAACGCGAAGAATACAGACGCGGGCAAGACGGCTGATGCAGCAGCAGTAGCAGGTACGAGGGCAACACTACCTCCACTAGGTCTGGGGGAGCTGCGCTCCGGGAGGGAACAGTTGGGGCGGCATCTGTCAAAAGAGACTAAAGAAAGGATCTGGAGAGGGGAGTACGTTAGCATGTTTTCCCTTTTGATTGATGAGGCAGACAGGGAAGAGGCGAAAAGGAACAAGGAATTTACACACTACAAGGAATGGTCCAATATAGTCCTGAAGTACAGGGTTGAGGAGAACTTGGCCAACTGGATACAGGGCTTCACTATATTCATGGCCGTCATGTTAGAGTGTTTCCCTGAGGTTGGATCTGAAATGGCGTGTTATCAGAATAGGATCACAGTTGCCCATGCTACACAAGGTGGGGACGGGTGGAAAGAATATGACAAGGAATTTAGAAGGGCAAAAGCGCAGGATCCAACCGTAAGATGGAGCCAGACGGACATGTTTATTCATCTGAGACATTTGGTGCAGAGCACAGGTGAGAGTGGGCGGGGGCAGGTCCCTGATGCAGGGCGGTCTCAGCCCTTTAAGACAAGCCCCGCCGGTAACACGGTGGGGTTCACGGGTAAGCCAGAGAGCAATGGAAAGAAAGGCGTCTGTTTTGACTTCAACAAACGGACATGCAGTAGGGCGCCAGGCACATGTAGGTTCAAACATTCCTGTGGTCACTGTGGTAATGCATCCCACCCAGAGTCTAGATGTCACAAGAAGTCCAGAGGCAGAGGGGGGGAAAAGCAAGAGTAGCAACCTGCTGCTAAGTAAGGCTATTTCACCTATTAACATTAGCACTATGATACCTTGGTTGGAGTCTTACAATTGCCCAGAGGTAGCCAGGACAATCAGGGAGGGCTTTGTAGAAGGTTTCAGGATACCGGCCCCGGGTTACAAAGGGGTGGCACATTGCCAGAACCAGCTGTCAGTGAGGTCCAATGTAGGCATAGCAGCAGCAAAAATCCTTAAGGAAGTGAGCCTGGGTAGGGTGGCCGGGCCGTTTGGTGACACCCCCAATGAAGGATTTTGTGTGTTCCCCTCTAGGGGTGGTGCCTAAGAAAGCGCCAGGTGAATACAGGTTGATTCACAATCTTTCTGCACCCAGACGGATTTCAGTAAACGATGCCATCTCTGACACACTCTGTAGCGTGAAATATGCATCATTCGACCAAGCAGTAGACATGCTTCGGTCGTTGGGTCAAGGGGCCTTGCTGGCAAAAGCTGACATTGAGTCAGCATTTAGATAGCTACCTGTGCACCCCGCTGATTTTCATTTACTGGGTTTCCAATTCCAAGGGAAGTAATATGTTGACAAATGTATGCCAATGGGTTGCTCAGTGTCCTGCGCCTAGTTTGAGAAATTTAGCTCGTTCTTGGAATGGGCATTTAGACGGGTGTCTGGGCATCGCTGGGTGCTACACTACCTGGACAATTTTCTGTTTCTGGGGGTGCCACAATCTGGGGAGTGCGGGTCAGCATTGTCAAAATTCTGTGCATTAATGCGGGAGTTCGGGGTACCTTTGGCACCCGGCAAAACGGTGGGCCCAAGTACAACAATCGAATTTTTGGGGATTGAATTAGATGCTGTCCAAGGGGTCTCACGGTTACCCGCGGACAAATGTATGGATTTCGGGGCAGCGTTGCAAAACTGCCTCAGGAAAGAGAAGGTTACATTGCACCAACTACAGCAGGTGGTGGGACAATTTAATTTTGCACTACTCATAATCCCAATGGCACACCCTTTCTCTCGCTCCATCGCCCATGCAATGTCAGGTCTCAGGGAGAAGCATCACCACACCAGGCTGTTCGGCGAGGTCAGGCAAGACATGTTGATTTGGAAGACGTTTTTGCACAATTTTAATGGAAAAGTGGTGTGGCCCAGCCCACCTAAGTCCAGCACGGAGTTGGGTTTCATGACTGACGCCGCAGGTAGCGAAGGTTTCGGGGCCATCCTGGGGCGCGAATGGGTAGTTCAGCGTTGGCCAGACTGGTGGAAGGAATCTGGAATCACCAGCAACATAAGTTTCTTAGAGCTTTTTCCAATTCTAGTGGCGCTGATTGTGTGGGCAGAGGTTTTAACGAACCAGTCTGTGATATTCTGGACAGACAACATGGCAGTAGTAGACTGCGTGAACAGAAAAACAGCCAAGTGTAGCATGACACTGCGGTTGTTGAAGGAGATTGTGTTACAGTGCATGAAATTGAATGTACTTTTTAAAGCTAAACACGTGCCAGGTATTCTGAACCACGCGGCTGACGCATTGTCTCGTTTTAAAATGCAGGCTTTCAGGTCACATATTCCAGAGACAGCAGCGCACCCATCACCTTTCCCAGAACATCTGTGGCAACTTGGTGCCCCAGAGTATCGAACCTCGTGGCAGCAAGCCTAGCGCCCAGAACCAGGAGTGCCTACGAAGGGGCGTTTGGGTCTTTTTGCTTGTTCTTGGGGGACCAGTGGGAGCACAAATGGCATAACCATGACTCTGTAGTTCACTACCTGGTGTACATGAGAGATCAAGGGCGCACGGTTGCTGGGGCGAGGAGGCATATTTCAGCCATATAGTTTTTTGCGAAATTGAAAGGAAAGGGAGATCCCACAAAGAATTTCATAGTACGCCAGGCGCTGAAAGGGAGGCAACGCTTGCAGGGAGGGCAGCTGGATGTCAGACGACCCATAGGTTTCGAAACACTAGGGAAACTATTGGGGGCTCTGCAGCGGGTTTGCACTTCCTCAGACGAAGCCATTTTGTTTCAAGCTGCATTCTGCATTGCATTTTACGGTGCTTTTAGGGTAGGCGAGTTATTCACCAGGAATAAGGAAGATTGGCTGGGGGGCCTGCAAATGGGGCACGTTACCATCTAGAAAGATTCTGTACTGATTTCCATCCGGAAATCAAAAACCGATCAAGAAGGTAAGGGAGGGCCTCTCCTGATACATGGGGACGGTTCACCACTCACGGCATTTCAGTTCAGGAAAGTCATGCTCCTAGCTTTGAATAGTGCCGGGCTGGACCCCGCCAATTTCGGGACTCATTCGTTTAGGATAGGAGCAGCCACGAGGCGGCAGCAAGAGGGCTAGGGGACGAGCGTCTCAAAAGGATCGGTAGGTGGTCCTCGAATTCTTTCAAGAGATATGTGCAGGTGCACAGGCTCTAATACGGTGCGACGGTCCAACTGTTAGGTGCACAAAAGGGGGGTTTCCCCTTTCTTTCTCCCTGTTACTCAGGGGGAGGGGGGGTTGTCAGTGTCGCTAGCTGACAGGCGTTTGACGCCGTTCATGGAACTTTGTGTTTTCATGCCAGCATGGCAAGGCATTTACCCCCCTTCTTTGTTTGCTTCGTCGTCAGTTGCAGTTTCTTCATCCTGTGACTCAGGAGAGGAGTCTGGACTCTTTCGCATCCACAGAACGCAAGAGCAAGCAGTAGTACGGCGGGCGCCGAGTGACAGACAAACAACAAACATGGTGGCGCAAGTTCACTCTTCGCACCAGGAGGATCAACATGTGTGGGTGATAGGACACTCACATGTTCGACGTTTAAAAAATTTCTTTGCAGGAGCTGCCAAGACAAGGGCCACTCAGCTAGGGATAAACTTATCCTTTTTCGGACACAGATACATCAAGGGGGAGCAAATTTTTCTTCAGGACGGGGTGCACCTCTCACATAAGGGGAACCAGGCTTTCCTAGATGACATCTTAGCTTGGGTGGAGAGCGTAAGGCGCAGTGCATGACCTTCCTAGAGGATGGGAGGGAGTCCAGGTAGTCGGGCAACTACGCTGGCCTGTGGCGGTAAGGTCATGATGGGAAAGCATAGTCTTCGGTCCTCAACGGTCAGCACCATATTATTCCAGGGGATAGTGACAGCCGGTAGGTAGGCTGTCAAGGTGTGGGGGCCGGGGGAGTCCTCCTTCCCAGTGGGCCTGGGGCCACCCCCGCATGCGCATTAAGGAGCCACTATGCAGAAGTCTGCAGCCCCCACGTAATGGAATGTAAGGCACAGGGCGTAGGGGGGGCCCGGGGGAAAGTATCCATCCGATAAGCTGTAACCCCCTGCGCAACCTTTTTAGTACATGGGAACCGGGGGAGCTGCCAGTCATTGACTTTGCCGTAGGCTCTAGAGGGGACACGCAGAAAGTAAATAACATGTATTGATAGATTTACGGCAGGAGTGTCTTGTGTATTAGACTGTGTTAAGGTTAGCCGTGGAATATCTGACTGTCAAAATGTATCTGTAAATGTATCTGTACTTTCTGCGTAAAGTTTCTGTATATAATGTTTTTTAATTTGTTTTGTTAAATGTTGTTAAATGTTAATAAATATGGCCTAATCCAAAAAGTAAAATTATCTGAGTGGACTCACAAGTGTTACACTGAGGGTGAGGGAAATGTTATCCATAATCACAGGGTCGGTCGTTTTAGAGTTTTAGAGTAGGGGACATGGGTAAGTACCAGACCATATGAAGAAGGCGCGGGCTGACTAGGGCGCGCCACCATTATGGCGGTCGCACCAGTCCCCGGCCTCCCCGAAGGTGGGTGAGGCCGTGTCAGCGAGTGACGCGGCTCTTCTCCCCCCCCCGCATCAACCAATAGGTGGCAGGTTTTGTTTAATGCACCGGAAGCACTCCTGTGCTTCCGGCACAGAAACGTTTGGCGGGCGTCCAGGCTGACCGGTCTCAGCCGGTCGGCCTGGGGCCCCCTCTTTAAAAGAGGCGGTGGGGAGCAGAACAGTCTCTTGTTCTTGCTCCCCAGAGTTAGGATACTCCCAGGCCGGCTGCGGGCCCGTAACGCTTCTTTTCTTTTTGCCCACCCACCATCCCCTAAGACACGTATTGTTTGAAGGTTGGTTTGTTCCAGTGGGGGTATTGTGTCCGATTATTTCTCCCCTTTTTTGTCCAAAGTATTGGCAGGGAACAAAAGCAAGGGTTTCAGCGTTTCTGTAGTAAAGTATAAAGAAAGCGCAAATTCGAATTTCTCTTTCAATTAGATATTGTCGTATTTTAGTGTGTCTCTGGTCAGGCGGTAAGGTCATGATGGGTAAGCATAGTCTTCGGTCCTCAACGGTCAGCACCATATAATTCCAGGGGGTAGTGACAGCCAGTAGGGGGCCGGGGGAGTCGTCCTTCCCAGTGGGCCTGGGGCCACCCCCGCACGTGAATGCGCATTAAGGCGCCACTATGCAGAAGTCTGCAGCCCCCACGTAATGGAATGTAAGGCACGGTAGGGGGGGCCCGGGGGAAAGTATCCATCCGATAAGCTGTAACCCCCTGCGCAACCTTTTTAGTACATGGGGACCGGGGGAGCTGCCAGTCATTGACTTTGCCGTAGGCTCTAGAGGGGACACGCAGAAAGTAAATAACATGTATTGATAGATTTACGGCAGGAGTGTCTTGTGTATTAGACTGTGTTAAGGTTAGCCGTGGAATATCTGACTGTCAAAATGTATCTGTAAATGTATCTGTACTTTCTGCGTAAAGATTCTGTATATAATGTTTTTTAATTTGTTTTGTTAAATGTTAATAAATACGGCGAGGGGGGTTACTCCCCCCTAATCCAAAAAGTAAAATTATCTGTGTGGACTCACAAGTGTTACACTGAAGGTGAAGGAAATGTTATCCATAATCACAGGGTCGGTCGTTTTAGAGTTTTAGAGTTTTAGAGTTTTAGAGTTTTAGAGTTTTAGAGTAGGGGACATGGGTAAGTACCAGACCATATGAACTCCGACTTACACCTTAGCTGATACTTTTAAAGCCATTTGGTAAGATCACACAAACCACCAAATGCTAATAAGCAAATCAAGCAACATTCTATCATAATTCAAGGTCTGTTTGCAGTAAAAAAGAAAACGGTACTGTATCCAAGGGTTTTTGGGTTTATTCGTGATTCATAGTCTTCAAAGATCAAGCATACATTTTGTGGACATGATCATTCCTTATCAAACCACAGCTTGGTGCCAGGCCTGTTCCTGAAGAACAGTTGCTGTTAGGGAAATGAAGACGGGGCATTCACTGCTGCAGCCTGCACCCTATCAATCTCTTTAATGAGCCAACAACAGGCTTCACCATCTGAATGGAAACACAGAGATGCAGAAAGATAGATCACGGAGACATGCAAACGTGTGCAACAAAATCAATGTATTCTCTTCCCTGGTGATAGAGCGGCCTGGCCGGGTGACACACCGCGCTCCTCATGCTGCTTGGCTCAAGGCAATTATTTCCCAATACTTTAAAGGACATCCACTGAATTATGCATGAAGGAACGGATGGCGTGAGGGAAAGGGAAAGGCCACAAGGTCTTCTGTCTGTTGGAGTGACTTTATTGCCACTGGCATTTACCTAAAGACATAACAATCTACTACATTTTACTTTCCATGCTATGACGCCCTGTATGGAGAATTCTCCTCACTGATAAACAATTACCCAACACTGGATATTACACTAACTCTACATGCTGAACTCTGAAGCACACAAGATGTGTTTTACTTGCACCCAACCATACTTCATTCTAAAATAATCCTTTTCCAAATAGAAAGGCAGACAAACTAACCAACAGTGCTACTAGGCCATAATTCTTGCAGACGTGCACAACAGGAGACACACAGCACAACACTTCATTTGCCAACCGAATTGATGGTTGTGACAACAATAGACCAGCATCATGAAACAAGCATTGACAAAGCCAACAGGTCTCGCTTTTTACTATGGCAAATATTTGTTAATATTGGGGCAACTTTTTGTGAGCTGCCAAAAGCTGTCCTAGAAAGAATATTCCATAAAGAAGCAACATCTTGGGGTACTTCAGTATGGCGGCTGGGAGCTGAGCTCCTTCACTGGACAGACTGCATTAGCAGAGATAATCTGTGCACTCAAAGAAGAGTGTACGTAAAGGAGTCAGAACATGAGGTTTGATTTGAGTTGTAAGTGGTAAACTTAAAAAGCATATACAGCTAAATATTGCAAAGTAGATGTCAAAGAGTGGGTTATTATTTGGGAAGAGTGTACCCTTGCCCTGTTAAGGCCTAAACACAGTTCGAAGAGAAACTCTGCTCAACCCGTTGGCTGTGAACACAAGCAGAAGTCAAATCCTCAGAGAAATGCAGGTTAAGTTCAGACAGTACTAAACATTTTAAAGTCAAGAAAACAACACAATCAAATTTCCAAAACAATTCAGAAAAATATAAAATACTTTATTAAGCAAAAAAACAACACAAAGGTAAAAATCAAATTAGGAGAACTAAATATATATCATATTTTACTTTTGGAGATTAAAAGCACCAAGAAAGCCCTAATGAAAATGTTCAGTTTACAGTTGACCAAGAATTAAGTGACATTTCAGGCCAACCTCGATGGAGTGGGGAGTGAGTAAGGCAAGTACATCACATAGATCAAAGTCTTTACCTTAGGACTTAGGGCTTGCTTTATTTTCCAGCAGGGACCCCAGGTCGTCAGGGTGCCCAGCGACATTACATCTGCCAACCTGACCATTTACTTACCAGTCGAGCAGTAATCTCTTTTTTCTTAAGAGGAACTGATTCCTCTGAAGAGACAAGATGTTTGGCGGACCCCCACCTTTTCTAAGGCAGCAATTCGCCAAATGGTTTTATTTTTGAGAAACAAACTCCAAAAAGTTTGTTTTTGCAAATCAAAAATCTAAAACCTGACTAATGTTAACATGTCCCTAAATGCTTGTGGGTGTTTTATTAAATGTGTACCGTGCCATGAATAAGGATGGCTTGGGGATAATATTTTCACCGGCGGGGTAAATATTTGTAAAGGTTTTCTTGTAATGTTTAGTTTGCACTTGTGATCATTTTCAACCTTGAAGCAAACGCGGTAGTGAAAAATAAAAAGCCTTACATTTAGCATTGTTGACATCTATTTATGGGAACGGCTTCATTAGAGTAACATCAGAAAATGACCCCTGGCCTGGAGGGTTCTTCTACCCCCACAGATTCCTTCCCTGGTGTCTGGGTGGGTTGAATCCCCGCTTGAGGATAGTGGTCCTGAGGTGGAACCCCACCAGGGATCCCTCCTTCACAGATCTATGCTAGGGAGGCAGTGTTATATATTTTTCTTGCTTGCATTAAGGCCCATGGCTCTTTTGCTAGTTCATTGGTGTGTAGATGATGAAAGGTACATTAATGGGCAGATTCTCAAGTGCGGAAAGCATGCTAGGGAGACTGGCCAGGACTGAAAGGTGAGGAAAAGGGATGGCTGGATAGCTTACATTTATTTCAGTCACTGCTAATTACTCTAAGCCACAATCCAGTCCATTGTTCTTTTGCCCACCATGCCACCTCAGCCAAGAACCAGTCTTAAGCAAATAAGCCTTGGTCCTGATCCAATAAGATCTTTGCAGCTTGAACTGTCAGGCAAGTCCCCTCTGAATGAAAACAGAAGCAAACCCAAACTAGTTTCAGTCTATTTGAGCCGTGTCAGTAGGGTACAGTATGAGTACTATGGCAAGTGTGAACATGGGACCAATGTCTGTGCAGATCTAGTGATAGATTGGTTGCTTGAATAAATCTTAATCACTGGTACCCTGGGCCGCAATCGAGTCCATCCTTTCTTTACCACCCTTCCTCCTCAGGCAGGGACCAGCCATGTGCAAATCAGCCTTGGCCCTAATAGGAAAAATCCAGCTAAAACTGCTAGACCAAGTCTCCTCTAAAACAGGAATGCAAGCAAACCCATAAAGTTGTGGCCTATTTGTGCCTTGTCAGTAGGACATAGCTTGAGTCTAATGGCATAGTAAGAATGTAATACCAGTCTGGGCATTGCAGGCACACTTAGGAAAATGGAAAAATGATGGTTGGATTGTTTATATTAATGCAAGCCACTGATAAGTGCTCTGGGCTGTAATTGTGTCCATTGTTTCTTTGCTCACCATGCCATCTAAAACAGAAACCAGCCATATGTAAATCAGCAATGGTCCAGCTCCAATAGGAACTGTCCAGAATGAACTGCCAAGCCAGGTTTCTTCTTAATTCCAACACAAGCAACATCACAAGGATTTCATCCAATCGGAACCTCATCAGTTGAGCACAGCTTGAGTCCTATGGCACAGTGAGGATGGTACCCATGAATCGACATACCCATCAGACTTAGGAAACCAAATATTTGATGGGTGGACTGCTTGAATTAATCTCATCCACTGATAATTGCTCTGGGCTTCAATTTAATCCATTGCGTTTGCCCTCCATGGCACTTCAAACAGCCATATGCAAATCAGCTTTGGTCCTGCTCAAATGGGAACTGTCTGGCCCAATTGGGTCTGCTCTGAATGAGAACACAAACAAACCAACCATGGATTTGGGCCTATTCAAGCCTTGTCAATAGGGTCAAATTTAAGACCAGTGGCTTGGAACCAAAGTGAGAGCAAACCCATCACAATTTCAGCTTCGCACTGACAAAAACAAAAAAGTGATGGGTGGCATGCTTGAATTGATCTCAGCACTAATATTTACTCAGGATGCATTTTAGCCCATTTTTCTTTGTCCACCATGCCGCCTTAGATAGAAACCAGTCATATGCAAGTCTACCTCGGGCTGCCCCAATGAGAACAGCCCAGTCTGAAATGCCAGTCGCGGTCTGGTACCCTCTAAACATGAACCCAAGCAACCACAAAACAGTTTTGGCCAATTTGGGGTTTAATATATGCGGGTTTCTTACATTCAGCCAACATGTCTCTCGGAGGTAAAGTAAACAAAAATGGTGGCATGGCAAACTTCAAATATAGTGTGTTCGTAGATGTATTTCGTTTGTATGGAATTCAGATCTTTGATTCAAAGGGGCCTAATTCTGAGAATTTCTGAATGAAGTGTATTTCCTTTAGAAACTTCAGTATTTTCCAAATATGGGCACAGCGTTGCTCTGCTTAAGTGCACCCATTCATGATATGGCCCCAGGTGTCTAATTGTCTTTATGCCTCTGCATCCATCTGCTTCTCTGTCCTACTGTTCATCTCATGTCAAGATGTTCAAATAAAAACACAGATGCTACGCTGTTGATCTTGATGCTTTTTCTAAAAATGCAACATTTCACAGAGTTTTAAAGGTACTTTTCAGCATTTTCAAATCTTACGTGAAACAACATAGAACAAACCTTTATGTGAAAAATATTTGTAAAACGTATGTGTAGTGTTCATAAGAGCACATGAAAGAGTAAATTGGAGGTACACTGCCTCTTTGGATTAGATTCTATGACTTGGTTGGAAAGTGCTGAATGAAGTGCGTTGCTGAAGGTGCGTCCTAAAGACTGCATAATTCCGTGCTTTATGGGTGGGTGGGTAGTTTTCTAGTGATAATCCCAGGGGTGGAAGGAAGTACATGCTTGCACTGGTGTCATTTCCACGTTTTCATCCCTACCAATTCACAATAAATCATGTCAAACAGCCTTAGAGTGTAATGAAACTGTAATAACTTGATAAAAACACACAATAAGTGTTAAACCCATAAATGAACTTAAAGCTTTTCAGAAGCAGATTAAATTAAACAGTATGGGTTGAATATTAAATCTTAGTACCTAGTAATCGCCTTCCCCCGTCAGTTCCTGTGCCACAAAACAAGGAGTATCATCAGAATATTTTTGCAACACTGGTAACCACACTAAGTAGAAGCACAGATGCCTGTTGCACTTTTTTGAATGGTGTAATGACTCGATTGCAGAGAACTGTTCAAATTACAGGCATTACATTTGCTGCTTATCTGGATCCGCTTTTTGTTGGTATATGTACCGTGCAGATTGGTAAATGTTTATTATTGAGTAACTCATGTGGTTCTTCTAGTGAAAGAGAAAATGATAAATTCAAGAGTGCCTGTTTATCTCTGTGCTTAGAGCTAAGAAAATCTGTAGCTCAGACCAAACCTATGCAAAAGCTGAGAGTGAGTTTTGCACGAAGCTAAGAGAGAGGGGTTACAATATTAGAACATTAGAGAGGGCGAAGACAAAAGTATCCAAATTGAATAGAACAGAGTTACTGTTCAGAACTGATTTACCTGTTACCCAGCAAGACAATGGGTGTAGATTTATCACCACTTACAGCAGACAACACAAGAAGATAAGACAAGCTATGAATAAACATTGGAATTTGATTAAACGTGACCCCATAATAGAAACTGAAGTGAATGCAAGACCCAATTTAACTCATCGGAAGTCACAGTCCATGAGTAATTTTCTTGTCAAATCAGAGATCACTACCAGCCACACTTGGCTAAAACCGATTATCGGTTTTAGAAAGTGCACTAAATGTAATGGTTGCCAGAATGGCAAAAATATTATGGAATGCAGGACAGACATGGGAGAATGGATAGTGATCAACAAACCACTCAACTGTAAATCTGACTTTATGGTTTATATGTTGGAGTGCCTGTGCCCTAAGAAATACAGAGGCAGCACTAAACTACAGGCCCATAAACGTATCCTGCAACATCTATGGGCAGCCAGGCACGCAGATGTTACTTATCCTATGGCAAGACATTTTCAAGCGTGCCATGACAGCAATCCCAGTGCTTTTACATTCAGTATTTTGGACCAAGTGAGGAAGTCAATATGAGGAGGAGATACGGAAAAAGCATTGAGACAGCTTGAGTGTAGGTACATTTTAAAGATGGGCACTAAGGAGCCCATCGGTCTGAATGTGAATGAGGAGATCTACACTTTTCTATAAACGATGACATGATTTCTTTAGCTCCTCTGCCCCTCTGTCTTTACTCTGTTTCATTGTAGATTGTACATTTTATGTGTTGTTTTTAATGCGTTGCAGAACCTTTTTTTCGAGTGTATGGAAGGACTAATAGTATTTATACTTTTTGTTTTTCTACAGATTATTCCTGGAAGACACCTGTACAGAAATGCAGAAGAGCTAAGACAATCTTTATTTATTTTTCACAATGTATTTTAGCCCAGGCTGAATGTCTGACTAGTATTTTGTTTAGAATTTTGGATGGTTTACCTTACTTTATACAGGCTATTTTCCCTGTATGAGTACTTGACATGAAGTGGACAAAATATAGTTTTTGCATAGGATATGGCTGCCCAATGGGGCTGAACGTCCGGTACAATGATGAATATGGCAAAATCCATAAAGAAAGATATCTGGTGCTTATCTGGTGCTAAATATTACATTAGCTTTGAGATTAAATATTTTATATGTGTTTAATTGTATTAATTTTCTTGATTGTGATGAAATTGGAAACCAGTAGAGTCTAGAGATTGCCCTAGGTTGAATTGTAATGGAAATTGTCAGAAACATTGTAACTGACTATTTGCATATTCTAAGACGGCCGCCACGCAACATGAAAGTTGTGGTGGAGTCACCAGTCCACTTTTTCTGTTCATGTATTGTATGCTAAAAATGGTTGCAGACGCATTTGTTTGATGTCATGAACAAGGCTCAGTGGGAGCCAAAATACGTAAAAGTTTTTCTGTCGGCAATTGGGGTTAATAAATATGTATCTTGGAGTGCCGTCCTTTGTGTGTGAGGAATTCTATACTTCACCTCACTAACATGGCAGCCGTATTGCACGAACAATTTTGCAGTCCTTCCTTGTTTGCCACCACTTTTCAAACTACCAATGAGGAGCAGGCATTTCCTATTTGAAAAACGAACGCTGTGCATGGGGGTGATTACACTTGAAGCACTGAAGAAAGCTACTTGCTGAAACGCGTCTGCTTATGACAAGAGTATTTTTTACCCCGGGAGTGCCTTATGCGTGCTTGACCTGCATGCACTGAAGCTATGATATTTTAACGTGAATTCCATCCTCACGTGAAAGGCACCCGCCTTAGGAGTTCGGCGGCTCCGATGGAATTTGGAGCTGTGATATATATATATATATATATATATATATATATATATATATATATATATATATATATATATATATTATCTACTGGCGGTCGCCAGTAGATAGTTATAGTTAGGACCTATTTTCCATAGGAAATCCGCAACATTCTATTCCCAATAAGTCTGGCGCCGGTTGACGAATCCTCGCGACATTTTTCAAACTTTTGGCCAGCTCCGCTCCGCTCCTACCCTGAAAGTTTTGCTGTGATCCGTCAAGCGGGGGCTGAGAAAAAAGGGGGGTCCCAAAACAAGTTTTCCCCATGCAATTTCCCATAGGATCTGTTGTCGCAGCTACAGCCCGAACCGCTGAACGGAATGACACCAAATTTGGCAAAGAGGTAGTTCTCAGTTCGGACTCGTGCCTTTTGCATATATGGTGTGAATCTGTTCAGTAGTTCCTGAGAAAATTAGGGTAAAACAGTTAGTGATAACTATGGCCGCGGAGGATCCGCGGACCGTACCCACACCGTAAGCGCATCCTCCCCGAACCGAGCGCGCATCCTCCCGATCGCGCGCTGAATGCTAATTGGATGTCGAGTGTCTCTCTACATTCGAAACCAGGAACTGTTGGCGGCCATTTTCTGCCTCGGTAGAAGCGAGGCTGAAGAAGCAAGGGGAAAAAGTGTGTAAAACATATAAAGGGGCAGAGTGGAAATACTCTGACCCTCTAGAGGTGCTTAGGGGGTCCCAGAAGGACCCACGGGGGCCCCCTTTTAAAAAAAAAAAAAACGGCGAAATGCGCGTTGGATGCACGGATCCTCTCGCGGTGGGTTTGCGGATCCAAGGGGAAAAAAAATGAAATTGTTGGGAGATAAAGATTAACCTTAAGTGTTTTGCTCTTGAGTGGCTCTAAAAAGAGCCGTTGTGTTCATTGAGAGTTTTTGGTACTTATAAGTAAGTACCTATACAGAGTCTAAAGTTGTTGAGGAAGACTCTGTTTCCTTCATCAGTAAAGTGTACTCCATCTCTCCTATGCATCTCTTCCATATGAAAGCGCAGATTGTTATTGTAAATGGACCCCATTCTATAGTCTCGGAGAAAAGCAGAAACAGATTTATTCACGTTTCCTAGCTTTCTCAATCTGTGGACAAAAATGATCAGACCAGTACATATTTCAAGACTGCACTTTTGTGTCAAAGCCTGACTCATTTAATCAAAGCATAAGCCATAACTGTCTTCTAATGCTACTAAAACTTCACAACATGACAGGTTTTAAAACAGTTATCTGCCAGCAAATACACGATGTTACCAAACGCTTCTCTCACAGTGGTTCAAAAATGCACACAGACTCACAGTGTGATTCTAGACAAGCACCCCTATCCCTAGGAGTTTACCAAAAACTCTCAATGAGCACAATGGCTCTTTTTAGAGCCACTCAAGAACAAAACACTTAGGGCCTCATGTAGGTAGCATACCAGTTACCACTTCTAAAATACCGAACGATACCGAATCGGTATTTTAGAAGTGGTAACTCGTATGTAGGTAATGAGTCGGTATTTTTTACCGATTCGTTACTATTCGGTAATTACCGAATCGGTATTTACCGATTCGGTAATGAGGCATACCTTCCCATTGATGGGAAGGTATGCCACATTACTGAATCGGTAAATACCGATTCGGTAATGGGGGGAACACTTGCATGGGTGGCAGGGTGTCACATTGACACCCTGCTGCACCCCTGATTCGGCCATGTGTGCACATGTGGCACACATACATGCCCTAAGGGCATGTATGTATGCCACATTGCACACAGCTACGCGCGTAGAAATGCATCAATACATACTTTAATTATTTACCACCAACTAAAAGTTGGTGGTAAATACCGACTCTAAAACACACCCACACACTCCCCCTACATCTCGATTTTGGTGTCGGAATTTACCGAATCGGTAAAATTACCGATTCGGAATAGTTACCGATTCGGTAACATTACCGATTCGGTATTATTACCGATTCGGTAATTTTAACGATTCGGTAATTTCCGACACCAAAAATTGTCCCCCTACATACCATTAGCCAAAATACCGGTCGGTAACGGTAAAATTACCGAAAATCGGCCGTTACCGACCGGTATTTGGCTACCTACATGAGGCCCTTAATCTTTATCTCTCAACAATTTCATTTTTTTTCCCTTGGATCCGCGAACCCACCGCGAGAGGATCCGTGCATCCAACGCGATAGGATCGAGAACAGTGCGCATAGAATGCGCGGATCCAAAAACATTGAAAAAAATAATTAAAATACAGTTTTGCACACATAGTTAAAAAAATATTTTGAAAAATATAAAAAAATATGTTTGAAAAACCCATTAAGTTCAAATAATATTTTTTAATTTTTAAAAGAATTAATTGAAAAAATAAGTTTAAAAAATGGTGATAAAAAAGTATTTAATAAAAAAGATAATTAATGAAATTGACACAATGAATTTGAAAAATATAGAAACCCAATCAAAATCATTAAACATGATATCTTCAGAGATAAGTTATAGATAGGAATTAGCATTTAAAAAACCTTTGAAATTCACTGAAAAAATCATAGGTTTCATGCACGTTAAAGTTAGGAATTGGCATTTAAAAAACCTTTGAAATTCACTGAAAAAACCAAAGGTTTCAGGGGCGTTATAGTTAGCTGGACATTTCCCTCGTACAAAACCCTAGAAATTCCCCTGTTATAGTTAGTTCAGTTAACTATAACTCGCGCCCACGCAATGCACTGCTGATGACGCCACATATTACATCACTCATGACATGGTCAGTGACATCACTGATGTCATCACTGATGACATCTCAAACACGGTCCTAACTATAACTATCACAAAACCATGCAGCCACTTATACACCAACACACAGACACATACAGACATTCACATAGTTTAGTCACTAGTCTGCAGTAAGATACATTTAATGACTCACTTATAGACTCAGTTACGCACCTAGAAAATCATCCATTCACACACTTGTACACCCACTTATTTTTCAACAGGCCTTTCCCTATATATATTAAACATATTAAAGCTGAAACACATACTCAATGGATGATGTCATCAGTGATGTCATCACTTGACATCACTGATGACATCATCCATTGAGTATGTGTTTCAGCTTTAATATGTTTAATATATATAGGGAAAGGCCTGTTGAAAAATAAGTGGGTGTACAAGTGTGTGAATGGATGATTTTCTAGGTGCGTAACTGAGTCTATAAGTGAGTCATTAAATGTATCTTACTGCAGACTAGTGACTAAACTGTGTGAATGTCTGAGGCGGAAGCCGGGAGATTTTAGCCTCACTAGCACGTTGTGTTTTTAAATCTGTAATTGACTGTCACTTGAATTTACTCTGATGCGCTCGCTCGCTGATGACACCTGACCGCCCAGCAGATCCATTGCTGTAGCGGAGAGGGTTGCCACAGCAACGCCGCCCTCGGCCACAGGACACGCCCATCGGCGCTCACCACGCCTACAAGCCAGTCCTTAAATTGATTCGCGCTGCGTACTAGCGCTGTTTCACAGACTCTCTCCTGAGGCGGAAGCCGGGAGATTTTAGCCTCACTAGCACGTTGTGTTTTTAAATCTGTAATTGACTGTCACTTGAATTTACTCTGATGCGCTCGCTCGCTGATGACACCTGACCGCCCAGCAGATCCATTGCTGTAGCGGAGAGGGTTGCCACAGCAATGCCGCCCTCGGCCACAGGACACGCCTATCGGCGCTCACCACGCCTACAAGCCAGTCCTTAAATTGATTCGCGCTGCGTACTAGCGCTGTTTCACAGACTCTCTCCTGAGGCGGAAGCCGGGAGATTTTAGCCTCACTAGCACGTTGTGTTTTTAAATCTGTAATTGACTGTCACTTGAATTTACTCTGATGCGCTCGTTCGCTGATGACACCTGACCGCCCAGCAGATCCATTGCTGTAGCGGAGAGGGTTGCCACAGCAACGCCGCCCTCGGCCACAGGACACGCCCATCGGCGCTCACCACGCCCTCTACTTTTATCCAAATCAATACTATTTACATGCACAGGAACCGGAAGCGCAGCGGACGAGCGCAGCGGGCGCGACGATTGCGCGCCGAAGGCGCGCATAAGGCGAGCTCGTCTGCGCTCGTCCGCGCTGAGGCCGGGCCTAGGGCCACCCCCCCTACTCTGCCTGGTCCACGGCCCATCACCAACTCTCCTCTGCTATCCTACTCCTCCGCAGAACTCCTGAATTATAAACCATACGCCGAGAAAGCCCACCCCATACCCCTCCTTAACTACAACTCTTGCATCGGACCGCTTAAATGTCCCACATGCACGGAGATGCCGTCCACAGACACCACTACCTCCCCACCCACAGTGTCTGCAGCCCTAATAAACGTCCGTTCCTTACCTAAACACAAAATTGAAATCGCCGAGTTCATTGACTCCCATGATCTGGATATATTATTTATTACCGAGACATGGGGAGACGAATCCTCTGGACCTGACTTCAGAGACGCTATGCCTAACAACTATTGTGTAAGCAAGCTAGATAGACCCTTAAGAAAAGGCGGAGGAATAGCAATTATACACAAAGAACACCTAAAACTAACAACATCAGAAACAACTCTTCCTGAGTGCGAGGCTCTCCTTTTCGCCATATGTATCTCCAGTAAAACTACCTTTAGAGGTTTGCTAATCTACCGCCCCCCAGGATCCAGATCAAAATTTCTTTCAAACTTAGACAAAATCATCGAGATGTCTATTGGATCCCAACACTTCACCGTTTTAGGTGACTTCAATTTTCATCTTGAATCTCATGATGACCCTGATACAGGAACATTACTCGGTGACTTGGAGACAGTAGGCCTTATGCAAATTGTCAAATCACCCACCCACTTAGCAGGGAACACCCTAGACGGCCTATTTACCAACAACAGAGACATCACAATCACTAAGGTCACCCCTCTAATATGGACAGACCATTCTGCAGTATGCTTTTCAGTTCCCATTAATCCTTGTCCACCTTCCCAGACAACTTCTGGATCAACGAAATTCAGAGACTGGAAGAACATTAATCTCAACCAGCTCACTCAGATCATACATGACAGCCCTCCGCTAAACAATCAGGACCCTGTAGCTGCTTCAGCTACCTACCTGGAGAATCTGAACGCAGCCTGTAACAAACTAGCCCCCACAAAAACCTCTCACAGGAACAGAAAGCTTCCATCCGCCCCCTGGTTCTCGGAATCTCTCAGATTACAGCGCCAATATTGCAGAAACTTAGAAAGGCAGTGGCGCCGACACTATAATAACCCGGACAAGATTAGCTATAAAAACGCCCTCTCTAATTACAAAAAACTGATTAAATCCGAGAAAACCACCTACTACACCAACCAAATTAATCAGGCCAAAAACTCATCAGGAAAACTGTTCCAGGTGGTAACATACCTGTCCAATCCTCTGCCACCCTCCTCAGAAGGATCCCAGGCTCTTTCAGATGCACTGGCCACATTTTTCGAAGATAAGGTCAGAGCCTTCTTCTCCACTTTTTCGCCTGACCCTTCCTTATCCCATACCGAGCACTCCACTGCCAATAATACTCCACAATTTTCAGCCTTTGAAAATACCACGAAAGAAACTGTTCAACCCCTGATTGCCCGAACCAAATCCGGATCACCACTTGACCCATGCCCTCCTGCCGTTCTCAACCTCGTCGCAGAAGCCGTTGCCCCGTCACTCACCACTATCTGCAACGCAATGTTCACATCCGGCACCTACCCTTCGGTATGGAAGGAAGCCATTATTAAACCGCTACTCAAAAAACCCAGTTTAGATCCTTCTCTTCCAGCCAGCTACAGGCCTATTGCATGCCTCCCTTTTCCGGCCAAAATCTTTGAAAAGATCATGAACCAGCAATTGTCAACATACATCCACAACAACAACTTACTGGATGACACCCAGTTCGGGTTCCGTCAGGGACACGGCACGGAGACAGCACTCCTGAAAGCTGCGGACGAGATACGATCCACTATGGACAATGGAGGAGCTGCAATCCTCATACTTTTAGATCTGTCCGCAGCCTTTGACACGGTCGATCATACCACACTGATCGACCGTGTCGCGGCTATAGGAATAAGGGACAAGGCTAAGGAGCTTCTCGCCTCATTCTTGTTAAACCGCCCACAAACGGTGAAGTTGGGACAATACACCTCCCAGACTTTCTCCTTGCCTTGCGGTGTAGCACAGGGATCCTCGCTAAGCCCGACACTATTTAATATATATGTGTCTGACTTAGCTAGGGTCATCAAATCCCACGGAATTTATCTCACCACATACGCAGACGACACACAACTGGTGTTGTCCGTATTCGATGACGGCCAAACAGTAGCTTCAAACTTCCAATCTGGTATGAAAGCAATAAGCGCCTGGATGTCATCAAACTGCCTTAAGCTAAATTCTGATAAAACAGAAGTGATGACATTCGGGAGACTACAACCAATCTGGTCTCCACAATGGTGGCCTCAACAAATGGGACAACCTCCAGAACCAGTAGTCAAGGTACGAAATCTGGGGGTTATCTTTGACAACAAATTGTCCTTCCAGCAGCATGCAAATTCAATGGTTTCATCCTCCTTCCACACCTTAAAAAAGATCAAAAAACTCATTCCGTACTTACCATCTTCTGCAGGCAAAACTTTAGTCAGCACGTTAGTCTTTTCTAAAACGGACTATTGTAATGCCTTGCTTCTAAATGCACAACAAAAGGTCCTCAACAAACTACAGACTGTACAGAATGCAGCAGCCAGGACCCTGCTACCCATTCCCAAATTTGCATCTGTCTCCCCCTACATCCAACAGCTACATTGGCTGCCGGTGAGGAGCCGCATCAAATTTAAAGCCTTGTGCATAGCTTATAAAGCGATCTACAATCATGGCCCCCTATTCCTAAAACAAGCCTTTCACCCGCCCGAACAGCGAAGAACACTGCGTTCATCCTCAGCCCATCTGCTAACAGTCCCCCGCACAAGAAGGGCTAACTGGGGAGACAAACGCTTCATCGTTGCCACAGCTAGACTGTGGAACACTCTCCCTCTCCACATCAAATGTGCACCAACTCTGCTCAATTTCAGAAAAAAACTGAAAACATGGTTGTTCCAAGCCTAAACCCCCTTCTCCGACAGAGAGTTCTGTGACAACAGCGCCGAGACACCCTCGGGTAATTGCGCGCTCTAAAAATCGCCATAAATAAATAAATATGTGTCTGTGTGTTGGTGTATAAGTGGCTGCATGGTTTTGTGATAGTTATAGTTAGGGCCGTGTTTCCATAGGAAATCTCAAAATTCTATTTTGAATAACTTTGGCGCTGGTTGACGAATCTTCGCAAAATTCTCAAAACTAATGGGGCTCTCCCCTCAGCTCCTACCCTGAAAGTCTCGGGGGGATTCGTCAAGCGGGGGCTGAGAAAAAAGCGTTTTCCCCATGCATTTTCCCATAGGACCTTTAGTCGAAGGTACAGTCCGAACGGCTGAACAGAATTACTTGAAATTTGGCAGAGAGGTAGTCCGCAGGTTAGGGATGTGCCTTTTGCATATATGGAGTCAATCTGTTCAGTAGTTCCTGAGAAAATTGCAGTTAAAAGCACATACATATCTATAGCCGTGCACCGTGCGCGCACCGTGCGCGCACCCTTACGTGCGCGAGCGTAATTCTGATTGGTTGTTACAACTCAGTCAACGCTCGAATCGGTCGAAATCAGGAAGTGTCGGCCGCCATTTTGTTTGTTTTCAGTGCGAGAGTGGAAAAGGAAGGTGGCAAACGTGAAAAGGAGGCAGGGTAGAGAGTTCCTGACCCCCTAGCCTTTGTCAGGGGGTCCCTGAAGGACCCCAAAGGCAGAAAAAAAACATTTAAATTTTTTTTTTTTTAAATCGCGGGGGTGCGAGCACCGTGCGCGTACGGTGAAAAAACATTAAAAAAAAATAATAATTAATACGTAGTTTATTGTAAAATAAATATATAAAAAAAATAATAATACATACATAACTTAGCATTTAAAAAACCATACAAATTCACTAAAAAAACCATAGGTTTCACACACGTTATAGTTAGGAATTAGCATTTAAAAAACCTTGCAAATTCACTTAAAAAACCATAGGTTTCACACATGTTACAGTTAGGTGGATATTTCACTCGTAAAAAACCAATGAAATTCCCCCGTTATAGTTAATTCAGATAACTATAACTCGTGCGACCGCCACTCTATCACAAGGATGATGTCATCAGTGATGTCAAGAGTGATGCAACTGACCATGTCATGAGTGATGTAATATGTGACGTCATGAGCAGAGGATTGCGGGCGCGCGAGTTATAGTTATCTGAATTAACTATAACGGGGGAATTTCATTGGTTTTTTTACGAGTGAAATATCCACCTAACTGTAACATGTGTGAAACCTATGGTTTTTAAAGTGAATATATATATATATATATATATTCTAAATAAACTCCGTCCTTGTAAGTAAGGATACCCAGACTCTCAAAGTGCTGCAAAATATTTGATATAATGGCATTTAACGACGCGTTTCGGATTTCTCCTTCATCACGGTCATGTGTACAAATCCCATAGTGCACTTTTAAAACGTGATACACAAAAATGGAAAAAGGACTATAATGTACATTCAAATATCCATTGAGTTCAACGCCAAAGTCACCATCAGGCATATAAGATGCTCTCTGTATTCAAAAACTGATGACCGCGTTAATGATATGGGAAATGCATAGCTTCATGACAATGAATATTTTTGTTCACTTCATGCAGATAACTGGAAAACTGTAAAGATATTCATTGCCTGAACTACTTGGCAAATATATTATTCGTCATTTAGCACAGTCCATCCATATTCATTCAAAATATCCAGACCTAAGTGGTGGTCCGAGCATCAGATATAATTTGTTTCTTTAATCCCTCCAAAAGAATACATGCACTTGGGAAATTTCACACATTCTCAATGGGTTTCCAACCATAATTACATTTCTAACTTTCCTCATAAAAACTGTTGCTGTGTATGCAATTAGCATACCCATTTTCCCCAATAGCCACATATTTTATGGAGATGCAGGAGAAACAATCACTCTGCAAGTAAATATGTTTAAATGTGAATCAAAAATCTAGGGAACTGTAAAAGCACATTACTTCTAACCAGAGACCTGTCAATTGATCACCTGCAGAAAATGCAGAGGTATGTGGTCAAGCAGAGAAGTAGGTTAATGTAAAGAAAGTCCAGAGTAAGATTGCAAGGGACTTGCAAAGATAAGGTGATCTCTGTGAGGAATCCTTGAATGATAATTGGAAACCAGGCACAACAACTAAAGCAAACACAACAAGATGATGAACAGAGGGCTGAAACTTTTCAACCACTCACCCCCAAGTCAAGAGATTTGGGTTGAATCTATTGCTCTTTTGCTCACTATGCCACCCCACTTCGGACCCCGCCATATGCAAACAAGTCTGTACCCTGATTTTCATGGGAACCGTCCAGCCCGAACTGCCAGGCCAGATCCTCCCTTGATGAGAAGCAAGCATCCTGGGACCAGTTTCGGGGTATCACCCCTCATCAGCCAGGCTAGATTGAGTCCAGTGGCACAGAGAGCAAGGGATCCACATCTTGGCATATCCTTAGCCACTTTGGGCAAACATAGCAAGCACGACAAGATGATGGACGGAGTGCTGAAACCTTTCAACCACTCACCCCAGTAAAGAGATCTGGGTCGAATCCATCGTTCTTTTGCTCAAATATGTCATCCCAGTTTGGACCCAGACATATGCAAATCAGTCTTGACCCAACTCCTCATGGGAACAGTCCAGCCCGAACTGCCAACAACTAAATCCTTTCCATATGAAATATGTGCAATACTTAGCCCAACCACAATATGGTTGACGAATCTTGGCATAATTGGCTTTACAGAGCTGCACGAAAGCCTTTGCAGGGCACCAGCTTTGGGAATGCCTGATTATAGCAAGGACTTTGTTTTATTTTGCTGTGAAAGAGAAGATTGAGCTCTTTCAGTGTTGACACAAATGCATGGAAGCAAACGCAGGCCTATGGCTGAGTTTTCAGTGACACTTGAACCTGCTTTGCCTGTATGTTTGAAATCGGTTGCATCTTTGTGTGTATCTTGAGCAGTGTGAAAGTATTGTAATGGGTCATCCACTGACACTATTTGTGCCCCATTCAGTGAAGATACTGTTGACTCATACTCAAATACAGTACCTGGCCAATAATCACTTGACTAAGTATGAGTAAATGTTCCTAGGTGCTGAGAATATTACTCTTAACAGGTGTATATTGTTGAATCGGTTACTTTGATGCCATTGCCTAGAAATGAAAAAGTGATTGATGAAGTTGAGAATGATCTCTTGCATGTGTTTGAGTTGTGTACTAAGCACTTTCTGGTATCTCTGGTTATCCATTGCCTAAATCTGATCATGAGTGGTTTGTTGTTGGTTCATGTTTGAAGGACAATGAAGGAACTCTAAAAGCCGCTTTTGTTGTGTGCACAGTTGGAGGTGTTGTGGAAGCTTTATGGTTGCAGGGAGGGTTTTTTGCGCAAGTTGCAAAGTTCATAGCTCTGACATGAGCATGTACCATTTCAGAGCAGCTCTGAGTTACAATTTTTAGTGATAGTCAGTATGGCTTTGGAGTCGTACATGAGTTTGGGCGATTGTGGTAACAGCGTGGGTTCATGATGTCCTCTGGTTCTCCCATTAGAAATGAAAAGTGTATGAGGTGCCTTTTGCAGTCCTTACAATTGCTTGCCAAATTGCTGTTGCGAAATGTGTAAATTATTGGCAAGGTACCGACTATTTAACAGTTGGCAACCATTATGCTGAAGACATTGCAAAGTATTGTGCCTTGAATACATACGCATTCGATGAAGAAATACTGAAAGACACATCAGACATCACATATTGTAATTTGTTTTTGTCAGCTTTAGATACCCGGGAAGAAGTGAAGAAATTGCAGGATGAGGTGACAGAAGCAGAACAGCAGAGTTGGGTTCGTGCAGGTTGTATCAAAAGGGAAGATGACGTGTGGGTTTATATTGATGGCAGGCCAGTGTTGCCTGACAGCCTACTGTCACCAATGGCAAGACACTACCACGGTTCTGCACATCTTGGGAGGGATACAATAATGCACCATTTCATACAGGTGTGGTACAATCCTAGTTTCCGAGTAACTGCAGAAACACTATGTCATCGTTATGTAGTTTGTCAGCAACAAAACCCAGGAAAAGGAACACATGTTGTCATGAGTCACATTGATGAATCTGCAGGTTCTTACAACAACAAAAAGCAAATGGACTTCATTGAGATGCCCCTTTGCAATGGACTAAGATATGTTTTGGTCATTGTGTGCATTTTTGCAAAATGGGTTGAAGACTACCCAATCCATAGGAATATCAATTTGATTGTGGAAAAATTACTGTTGAGGGAACTGTTTTCACGGTTTGGATTTCCTGATTCTCTTGAGTCAGACCACAGAACTCATTTTAATAATGAGGTCCTAAAATGTTATGTGCAGCACTACAGCCTGTCAATAAACAGAGGGCTCCTGTAAGCAAATAGGAAGTGAGGAACCAAGGGAGGCACAACTAGGAAATGAAAAACAACTTCTAAAGTACTCCCTTAAATATTTTGATAGGCATGGCTCTAATTATTCATATATACTATCAGATTTGTGATACAGCCAAAGACATACATAATGTTTGCATTTTATTTTTTATGTTCAGAGTTGTAGTTGTCATTGCACACATTGTTTATATTTTAGTTTTTTATAGAGTATCAAAACAACATATCATAACAATTAATGACAACATTGTTTAAGAAGAAAGACAGTTCTCACCTACCCAACATGCTCTCATACATCATACACTCCACACTCTTTCATACCACAACTATGTTAAAAGCAAAACTTTAGGGGCACCATTGACTCCATATATTGATGGGGACTTATTCATGTAGTATCATATATGTGTGATACTATCTAGCATCACAGTTTGTACATAATCATAAGGAAAACTTTGCATGAAATCTGTATAACAGAGATGAGTCACAAATTTCTTTTCGTTCCTTCTAGCTAGCACATAATGTGCTCTACTAGCAATAAGTGTGCCAACGCGGGTTTCGGTGCTACACCATGGATGTGGTAACACCATCTTCAGGGCAAACGAAAGATTAAAACCAGAGACGGGTAAGGAGGAACTTCAGCTATGGCTCTAGAATGAAAAAGAATGCACCTTAGACTAATTTGTCAGAAAACATCGGAATATAATCCATTGCTTAATATCATGTGAAGAAAAACTAAGTAAAAGAATCAGTGAAATACCAAAGAGTAAGTGCAAATAGAGAAACCATATATGCCTCAATGGGCTCAGAGGGTGCACCCAGCAGCATCCTACATACAAGGTGATAGATCGAGAGCCTTATGAAATTTAATGATACAAGAGAGCAGAGCAGTCCCCATAGGTTGTCTGTCCAAGAGAAGGTAAAACCCAATGCACGCATCCGTGATGAAGTATATTACATTTTACAATTTTACCTTCAGAGTCTAAACAAGGGCCAAATAGCGGGAGGCCTAGGTCCACCACTTGGCGATGATAGAAAAAAGAGGGCAATCCAGTCTGCGTCGTAAAATCAATGCCCCTATATAGAGAAACAGAGCATAGACATTAACTCTGTAGTTTTCTCATTTTGAATGCGATAAAGCGAAACACATTTGAAGTATCATAAGTGCAAGAGACATATCGCAACTGCTTACCTAGAGAGCAAAGATTGTTAATGAAATGCGATATTGACAGATTTGCTGAAAAAATATAGGGGGAGATCTATGTCGTAAGCAATGGAACGATAACAATTTCAGGAACTTCAGTCAACAGAGTGATATAAAGCATACTGAAAGATAACCAAATAACATCCCACAGATAAAACATTGCCCACTACACAGAAGTACAACTAATACGCTAAAGGTTAGGGGCAAGCCAATGAATGTGCAAAGTAGGTAGAAGATTTAAATAGGGGGCCCCAGTTACGGAAACATTTAATACAATGAAACTGACCAGTTTTAATCATGTATGAGGAGATACATCTCATGAAAAAAGTGGAAGTCACTCTTTCTCAAATTTAGAAAGACCACACCAGTTAGATACTTAGAAGTTCCAAGGCAAATATCTAAATCGAGGGAGAACTAAGGATATTAATGTATAGTCCGAGGTGTCGTAGATGTAACGATACATTTAAACAGAAAGACCTCCCCTTGAACTACTTACTTTTCTGCCGCTATAGATGGCCTACCGTATAGAGGATCGGACACATTCTCTCTGTATTGAACTTATGTTACAAGTAAGAAGGCTATGGCGTCAACACGTAAATTAAGCATCCAAAGGTGACCATGGATAAAGAGAGAGGACTAGAGTGCGGGATAGATGAAGGCCAATGCAAGATCCAGAATTGCCGCCAACTTAAAGGAGTCTGAGTATCGTTATGAAGAAGTAGTGAGCTATTGGGTCGGGGATATGATATAAAAAAAAGTGAACATGCAGATGTACCTCTATAAATAAATGACTTAAAATACACTCTACAAAAAAAGAGGCTCATCAGATGATGAATGGGTGAATGACACATCACTTTACCAAAAAGGGGCCTAAGGGATAGCTATGTTTTAAGGTTAATAGTATAGCCATTTCCCAGGAGGGAATACGATACAAAATATTTTAAATTGCATACATGTCCAAATACAGTTGTTAGGACAGCAATAGAGAGAATGTTAGACTATGGCGTTTTCCCATGGAAGGGACTCCTTAAGTCTATTCATAAAGGTAACCAGAGTGAAAATCCAGAACACCCCTCTGTTTTTACGGTATATATGAGTGTCTCTACCTTTTAAACTCTTGATCTTCTCTAAGATAGGCAAAGTCAGGTAGTTCTCCTTATGATTCATTTGTATCCAGTGTTCAACAAGAGAAGCAACTTGTCTGTTTCTTCAAATTGCTGACTAGTGTTCACTCAGTCTCATTCTTAGCTTGAAGCACTGGTTGTGCAATCCATTTAAGTAGCTCTTTAAACATGTTTCAGGCCTTCAATTGCAGCCTGTGTGGGCAGTTTTTAGACTGCCATTTCACCCTGGCAAAACAAACTTTTTGTCTGGCCCAAACCTTCCTTTTTAATACATATAAGTCCCCACCAGGGTAGGCCCCGAACAATCCAGAGGATAAGGAGTAGTGTATTTAAATGGTTTAAGTTTTACATGTCCTGGTAGTGAAAAACTCCTAAATTAGTTTTTCACTACTGCAAGACCTATCTACCCAAAGGATAACTTGGAGCTACCTTATTACATTTATTATGGAATTACTTTCAATCGGGAGCAGGTAGAAAAATGCAGAGTTTGGTCTCTATGGAATTGTATTTAAGGGCCCTCTTTAATGGTAAAGTTGGATTTTTAATCACAATTCTGAAAATGCTGCTTTTAAAAAGCTGGCATTTTCCTATTCCAAACCTTTGGTGTCTGAGGCCTACATTCTGGGTCACATGACTGGGTGTAGTTGGCAGTTTGCTTTGTTTATTGCTCCCAGGCAGTGAGACAAAGGAAAGCTAGGTGTGGGCAGGATGGACCATAATGAGTTAAAGAGAGGGAAAGAAGCTGTCACATACCACACTTTCAAATCACAAAGCCTCTGCCTGAGCCCTGTCACAAAGGGTTTGGCACTGGTCTTTTGTGACCTCAGGCTCGCTGGGGCAAGGACAGGAAGAAAGGGAATGCCTGACACCTCACAGGGTGAACACCTGTCTTCCTCTTCTTCAAAGTGAGCACCAGCTATATATATTGGAACCTTAGACCCACCTCTTCAGTTCAGTTCTGGACCTGTGGACTCTGCCAGGAAGAAGGACTGGTTTATTGTTGAAATGACTGCCACTGTGCCGGTCTGCTGCCTTTCTGTCCGGACTGGATGCCCTGTTCCCCTCTTGCCTGGGTGAGGACAAGACCTGCATCTCTAAACCCAGGACCCCAGAGTGATTCCAAGGGCTAGTTGGCTGGCCTCCTGATCAGAAACCTCAGCGACAGAACAGGCAACAAACAAACCTTGGACAAAGCACCTGGACCCTGCCATCTGTGAGACCTGCCCTCTCAAGTGGTGCCACCCCAGTCCTGGACCCCTGGAAGTGGCACAAAAGGTGCTCTGCCATCCTATCTGCAGATTCAGTAGAACCAATGACTCTCTCCCTCCTCTACGCATCTCCCGCAGAACTGGCACAGCGCCTCTGCTGCTCGATACATCGGCCTTGGAACCAAGGCATCATCTCTACTGCATGGACTTCCCCAATGAAAATATTCCACAACCCCTATAGCAGTCCATTGGAACCACCGATGTGCAACGCATCTCCACATATGGAAATCGCCTCCACCAACACACCCTATTGAAACCACTGCTGCACAATACATCTCCACTCAATGACATCACTTCTCCCCATGCAGCCCATCAGAACTGCCGCTACGCAACGCATCTCCACATACGGACCTCGCAGCGCCTCTGCTGTGGGATGCATTCTCAAAGCAGGACTCTGCATCACTTCACAACCAGGATTAAGGTACTGTGTTCAGCGGACCTTAGTGGTTCCTTCACTGCGGTCGGCCTGAACTTGGGGCTTTGTCCCAGTCTAAAACACCAGATAACCACAGGTGGCACTTGGTGCTATTTTTAAAGAATCTTTAAAATTGTATATCTCCAATTCTACTGATTGGATTTTTGTTGTTTCTGCAAATTATTTATTGAAACTTACTCAATTTTTCTAATTTGGTGTGAGATTTTTCTTGTGTTCTGTTTTCAGCTGATTCCTGTTTGAAGTGCTGCATAAATACTCTACACACTGCCTCTAAGTTACACCAGACTACTTTCGTGCCAGTTTTCCACAGGGTTAAGCACTGGTTAATTCGGGGTCTGCTCCTGATTTCACAATGATCAAGATTGTGGTTGCTGCTTGAGTAGGGTTTCTCCCCCCCTCAACCAGTAACCACATTTCCAACAGCCCTCAACTTGTAAACGTTTACACTTTTCATTTAGAAATCAAAATCTCAATTGTGAGCAATGGTTCCAAGATATGGCAGCAGCAAGTATAGCACCCTTGAGAATATCTAATGTATTTTGCTGGTAGTGATAAAAGAGCTGGTCTTGATAGCTTAGCAGCACTGTTCAAGCTTTTCCAAGGAAAATGGCATATCCCCCTTCTTCAATTGACCCATAACAGCTGTATCCAACAGCTGGCCTTGTCATGGTGGTAGGGCGGATTATATCACAGTCTGTTGCTCTTCGGCATTCCTGTGCGGTTCACAAATTTGCTAAAAAAATGTCTTGGTTCACATCTGTGAAAGGCTAGCTCAAATAAATGTGCTCACTGATGTAAAGACTCGAGCTGGAAATATTTAAATTGCCCATAGAATAAACGGCTGCATGCTGCTGTCTGTGTAAAGGTCAAGTTGAATATAAACGCGCGCACTTATCTTCGCCTTTGAGTCACAAACAAAATTGTCACTTAACTCTTGCTTTCAAGCAAAAACAAGAAGTCTTTTCAGCAGTCTCGTGCACGCCTTAACAGGCTCCTTCTGAATGGAGCACTTGAATTTAAAATAATACTGACGTTGCTTCACATGCAGCCTCGACTCAGATTTAGTACCTGCCTCGAGTACAAAGTATTTTTTATCGTCAGTTAAACATAATAAAAAATATTAGTATTCTGTTGGGAGCATAACATTCTTTACCATAATTGGCACAGGACTATGGGGCATATCAGCAACAACCGGCGATAATTATCGCTAAGCGCACTTAGCGCTAGGATAATTATCGCCGGCTAGCGTGGATTTTTATTGCTGAGATAGCGTTAGCAACGCTTAGCTCAAAAGCGATAAAAATCCTCACGCTAACTGCCTAACGTGACCCAGCGATAATCTCACGCAATGTGGCCTTAGCTTGATGATAGGGACTCACAAACTTAGCCATGATATCCACCTTCCATAGGATATCATGGCTAAGTCAGTCCTGAAGCAGGCGTAAGGAAAGCAGCGATAACAGGGGTTATCGCTACTTTTCTTGCTGCTATGCTTCATAGCGTGGGGCTTGATGATAGGAGAAATGTCGCTTAGCGACATTTCTCCTGTCATGTCAGGTCAGGAACGCCCACTTTGCATCTCATTAGAGATGCAAAGCTGGGCGTTAGGAATTCCTACGCTAACGCAAGTTTTCACGCGTTAGCGTGAGCTTGCTAATTAGGTGATAAAATTATCGCCGCTTTTCGGCCGAAAACGGCCGCAAAAGCGGCGATAATTCTATCGCCTCGCCTTGCTGATATGCCCCTAGGCTTCAACAATACACGAATTATCGGAAGTGCTTTATGCCAACACTTCCATCCGCCACAGCACGCGACAAAACCGGACATGGGGCTGGGCGTCTTCAGTTATGATGCCTGACTCTTGCTTTTGTTATTGACTGAGGCTCTTCGAAGGGTCGATAAGCTTGCTAAGTGAGTTATACACTTACCCGGTACCTCCTTGATTTGTAGTTCACGAGCTCAAATCCCTCTTTCATCATTCCAAGTCAATAAATGGAGTACATTTTGCCCAATTGCCATAACCCACACCGCACAACTGCCAGTTATTAAAGGGAATGTTAATGTAAACCCTTTGCTGCTGAAGTTTGGGAGACGAAATGATGGCAACAACCATATTACATGGCATCTAAATATGGCCCAAGGCCTGGGATCGCTAGGTGTTCCTGCATCGGTTTCCACCATATTTAGCTGGAACTTCTACGAGAGCCTGAATTGGGTAATAGTGGTGCTTAGAAATGGCAAAGGCTGCCTATTGGGTGCTAAATAAAACAAAGTTAATACGATTAGAACTCTGATGAACAGATTACAATAAGGATATCTTTCTTATCTCTAGGTGGTTCATCTGTAGACGGAATAAGCCAGACAAGGTAAACTCTATTTTCAGTGAGGAGCAAGTACCAAAATGAAGGTCAAATTGGGCAGACAGGGTAAAATATTCCTGGAGGGCCCACTGGATCATCCAGGAACAGAACAGCTTGATGAACAGAAAATTGGCAACATTTTGTGGGTGGACTATCCTCAAGTGGCAGAGGTGTGGGCTTAGGAATCGATTGAACAGCACTTTGCCGAGAACTCTCAACATTGACTTGCAAAATGCTCTCTGTCTACTATGTGATGTGCTACATTTTCCAAAAGAAGGTGCCTCTTTCAGTTTCAGTTTAGCTTGAATTTGCGTCTTCGTTATTTAAGTATTGATTTGTTAATTTATTATGCATAACTCTAATTTGCATTCAGTGCACAAATTATCATAGACACATTCCCCTTGCTTGGTGAACACAATAACATTGGGAGGCGGACTGGTGAAGGGTTCCAGAAGTGAAATATTTTTAGCGTTTCTGATGTTTATGGTAAGGCTGTTCTAAAGAGAAAGGGGCAGATTTACAAGAAAGTGACGCATCTGTAGAGATGCGTCACTTTCGCATCAGTAGAGATGCGTCACTTTCCCTGCGCCAACATGCCAAATCCTTGCGTCACCATGGATGGGCCGTATTTACAATACGGTGCACCATGGCGCAAGGATTGACAGATGCGTCAGAAATTCTGACGTATCTGTTGACGGAAAAGTCACACATTGCTGGAGTCGTGTTGCAAGCACGATGCAACTCCAGCAATGCTCAGGGCCGCCCTATGCCTAACATGCTGCGTCAATTCTTACGCCTGCTTCAATTTAGGCTCAGGGTTTTGACGCAGCATGGATGTAAAAGTGACTCGGTGAAATCTTGTAGATTTCACTGCATCACTTTTTCGGGGCTTTCTGCGACGGAACGCCCACCCTGCATACATTAAACCTGACGCAGGTTTAATGTGGCGCAGGGCTTCACAACTTGACGCATCTCCCTAGATGCGTCACGTTGTAAATCTGCCACAAATTTTACGCTGCCGCTGCATCACAACATTGACGCAACGACGGTGCAAAAGTGACGCAAGGGGCTTGTAAATCTGCCCCGTAGTGTTTGCATAGCAGAGACTCTATTTATTTTTCTTGATGATGTTGTTGAAAAGGAGGTGATGAGCAGCAAGAGTCTGGCATCTTGTTGAGGAGTTGAAGTGTTTGATGTGTCTCCTTGCTTCGAAGGTAATCTTTTTTATATACATACAGGCACATGCATCAAGGTAGGATTTTGCGAGTCCTTAATTGCGATTATTAAGGAATCACAATAAAGGACTCACAAACACCTATGCATGTAGGAATCGCAATAAAAATAGCAATTCCTACACATTCCTTATTTGCGACTCTCAAATTGTGACTCGCAAATAAGGAATGGCTTCCCATTCATTCCTATGGGCCTACAGGTCCATAGGAATAAATGGGAAATTGCATGCGCAATTTGCGAGTACCAATAGGTCCTCGCAAATTGCACATGCAATTTCATGGCGCAAGGGTGTCATAGGGACACCCTTTTGCACCCCCTGAAATTGATCTGTGCGCATATGTTGCGCACACACATGCCCTAAGGGCTCAACATGAAACTTTGAAAAATGCACTAACGTGCATTTTTCAAAGTTTTTGCAAATTACCATGAAGTTCAACTTCATGGTAATTTGCGACCCCTATTAGCGAAATCGCTATTCTCAAGTGGGTCTTGCATCGCAATTAAGGAATCGCAAATTGCGATACCTTAAATGCAATCGCAATTTGAAAAACCGCAATTAATTGCGATTTTTTAAAGTGCGAGTGACAAGTTGTTTCATGCATCGCAAAAGCTAATTTTGTGATCGCAAATGGACGATTTTTGCGATTCGCACCGTTTGCGATCGCAAAAACCTTTGATGCATGTGCCTGATAATTCTTTATTGTATTTGAAACACATACATATGAGTACAATCGATACCAGCGATGGAACTTTTGAACACTGAAGTTATAATAAACTTTTCCAGAATGGTGGGACTGAACAGACTATGTCAGAAACTAACATGTGAATAGAGCGCCTTGTTGCAGGTGCAAATGTGGAAGGAGGACTTAGGTTGAACTTAAATGAAAGGGTGGTGGGTGGAGGAGGGTGGGCAATCAAATGAAGGGGGCATTGTTGAAGGTGTTGGGGTGTGGAAGTTGGCATCAGCGATGGAACAGGAGGTGACAACACAATTCTAAGAATATGTGGAACTTGTCCAGCTGTTGGATTACAACTGGATTTAGACCTGGAAGTAGGCCTAGTTTCCCTTTGCTAACCTCACTGAGGAGCTTGTACTCTCATTGGACAAAGACAAATATTCACACCTTGAAGTCCTCACACTGTTGGCCACATTATTCTCCTAGGAAACAGAAGGAACTGCCAGGCACACCTGCACCTGCTCTCTGCACCTGCTCTCTCTATCCTGCATGGAGGTATGCCATGGAGTATTAATAGAAATTAAATGATCCTACTCTCATGGGTCAAGGACACAATTTCACACTTTGTAGTCTTCAACCTCTCCGTGGCTTACAACACTGTTGACTTCGTCATTCTGCTGAAAACACTGAAGGAATTTGCAGGCATAACTGGACCTACTCTCTCTCTCCAACATAGAAATATGCCATATATTAGTAAAAGATAATAAATACCTGGTCTTATAAGCAGCAATGAGACATCTGAGAAGATGAGGTTTACCTGGTTTGCTCTTACCCTCATACACCATAGACCAATATGTTACCTTTGTGAATAGGTTGGACATAGTGGTAATCACTGCATTTTAGGGTCTCCCTGTCAATCCAATCTTGAATTAAAGAGATCCTAAAAAATATATTGCAATATGAGTGCATATTTTCTTCCAGCGTCACAAGTGTGGTTTATCCTTTTTGTGGCACCTAAATTACATGATTTTGTTTCTTAATGTGGTCACTTTATAAAGTGGGATGGTGCAAACCAACTTAGGCAGGGCTGGACAGGCCTATAGGGCAATCTGGCAATGCCCGACGGGCTGGTCTGTAGGTCACTGTGTGGGTTGGATTTGAAACAGTTTGCGGGCCTTTTCAAAATTTCCCAATTTGAAAACATGGACCATTTTTTTAGCTCTGTTATTCGCTAATGTATGCCACTTTTACTTTAGTGCCAGGGCCTCTTTTGTGTCCTGATGTAAGGTGAGCCTGGTTACAACTAGCCATAAAAAATAAAAACATAACACGTTTGAGAAAGGACTATAAAGGCAGCCAATGGTGTCCAGGGCTTTTATAAAAAAGAATAACATGATGCCTGAAACAACATCCATATTCCCTAATCACGGTTTAACAATTCTGTCCATCAGCATAACTTCAGTATCTAAGAAATGTATTAAGCCATCACAATCAAAATGCTAACCAATTCCGCAGTGTGCTCTCCTGTTTCAATGCCTACGAAGCTTACAGTCGGTGTTTGTCTTGATTCATTATTGATGATGCGCTCACACTTTCTCCCAAAGGCAGCCTTGCTGAAAAATGTTTTCTAATCCAGCTTTTCTTTGATACCGCAATGCTTCGATATTCCACGTATCATAAGCATATTTATTTACTGATAGCTATTCAATGACTAGCACTTTTTTGTTTGAGAAACTGAAGGGCAGTGGTAAGTTAAAAGGAGGTGTAATTTCTGGAGACACCACTGATAAAGACTCACATTCTGGGAACAACAACATACATATTAGGATACCGGCATAAACGAAGTTCAAATGCATTTTATTGTACGGCAGTGATACAAAAAGACAACCCTATACGAAAGGTAAGTATGCTCTTAAAAAATCAATACTTAGCCAAGATTCTTAAGAAAATTACCTTACTCGGGTTTAGGCAAATTACAACCTACATCCGCAGCAGGCTGGCCTTTGGCCAGGTTTTGGGACTGAGCTACTTCTGAGAAGTTTCGATGATCTTGAAATGGGGATTCATTTGCAAACTAGATATATGGCTTTAATGTACGAAAGTCTCAACCTTGAAAGAACCTCTCAACCAAAAAGTAACCCTCCCACCCACATAATACAATTCCAGACAATACCCGCTGTAGAAGATAATGAAATTGCACAAACAATTCAAAGAAAGACCAGCAATACCAATACAAATGGTAGTAACTGCACAATATTCCAATGGGTAATTCATTTTACAGTAATCAAGTCATTGATAATGTAATGCGAAACTTGGCACTCACAGGTGGCAAACATTCCTTGAAATGAATTCAAACACAACATCATGATTTTCCTTCTGTTAAAAAACGAAGCAACTCCAGCAGGCTGGTCACTCCCCTATTCAGGAGGAATACGTAGGCAGCACTCCTATGACCTTGAAGGTAACATTCCTGAAGCATGGTAGCTGGGTTTTTATTGGTTCATCACAAGGTGAGTATGTCCTAAGTATGTGGGCTTCGTGGAGGTGTTAGGCGAAGGCTAACATGGAATGGCACCCCAGGAGCACTAGAGTTTGTCCTCTGTCATAGCCCTCTGGGCACACTCACTTCAGGGTGCAAAATCAGTTTCAAATGGATGTATATTTAAAGATAAGCCGCACACTTCTGCATGGGGTGAGATCCAGGTATGTGATCTCGGTGCTAAACCTGTATTATTTATGTATCTGTTCACAATATTGAGGGCTGCCTGGAAGAAAATACAGGGTTTATAAAAATAAACCCCCCAGGTGTGCTGCTTAGGGTTACAATATAAAATAGGACCAACAAATTGGTAGACTCTCTGACAAGCCACCACAGCATCTCACTCTATGTATAGGAAAAAAACAGACCATTACAACTTTAAATAGGAATGATGACCCACACACATCATTTCTCCTCTAAAAAATAAGACCACAAGTGGTTCAAATATATGCATCATCTTGCAGTCATGAATCATTTTGGATAGTCCCAAATATGTGTATCATAGTCCCTACGAATGCCCTTAGCTCACTTCAATTACAATTAAGTATCAAAGGTAGGACAATAACTTGATCCAGACGCTACTTACTACAAAACAGACAACATCCTATAGTGCCAAGATACCATACGATGGTGCATTATCTTTTTACTTATACTTGTCCCATAAAGCCATCTGCGGTGAACATAGGAACAGACATGCAAATTTCCAAAAAGACTTCCTCAGTGTTGACATTGGACACGTGTCCCTCTTTCAGCTTAAAGGCAGCCATATTGTGAACAATTACAACCACAGAAACCGGAATCTTACACATACCCATGTTACAGCAGCATGCCCTCAGACTGGGACTTCCAGGAAAGATGAAGTTGAGCATTGTAGGCCATGCAGGCAGAAATGCTGAGGACTTACCATGCTTCATATGCATCAGGGCAGAATGCTATGCTCCACTTCCCACAGATGACGCTGTGATACCAGATCTCATTAATGTGCTGTTCCCCAGCCTGACGTCATCGCTGTAGGTTGCACACTCAGCCTAAAAGCACTTTCGTGGTGTGTTGGGTTTTTGATGCACAGCTGTTAAAGACAGGCCACAAACCCTCCACGCTCTAAGATGCCAAAGTCATCTAGAAGCCACGACTAGATAGCGGTGACTACCTTTCACATCCTGGATCTTTCTTCACACCAATTTCTTACTAAAAGGACTGGGCAATTGCAGATCGCCAAAGATATCAGCAGCTGGAGGCAATATTGGCAGTACTTTTGGTGTCAAATGTATAGGTATAGAGTGAAGTTTAGAAAACTATGTTCTTCATTTTTTGGGAGGGGGAAACTTTATTGTTATTTGCATCAAACATAGCTGATTACAATCACTTATATATTGCAATTTGTACATTATATAGGGAAGGAATATGTTCTTCACTTTTGGTTTGAATAAGGATCTGGAACCTTGTCCAGATAGGAAGAATGATGAATGTTGCTGGTAACATTGGCTACCGTACCCAGACGAAAGCCATAAAATGTCAGGGTTAGCCACACGGTATGCACATCAATTGACTACATAACATAATGACACAGTGAGTATACTCTGACTCCTGCAGTTGTGCTACCGTCTGGAGTTCCCCATCTCAATGCTCAACTCAACCCAGAAAACGAGCTCAGCAGAGGTCTGTGAAGCCAAAGACTTGCCCTCAAAGCAAGACCAAACCCAATGACCTATGCTGCAAGGGGACACCATACAAGGTGCCAGTCTTCAGAGCCTGTGACGTGCACACCGCATGGAAGTGAAAACCATGATGAGGAACAAGAACAAGCTCATCATAATCGTTCTTTCTCAAGTGCAAACAACTCCACACGCTCACTTTCTCGTATACAACCACCAAAATATATCATAACGTCCTGTGCAGGTGCCAGCATCCTTAGGACTTGAGGTAAGGTGGTAGAATACTCCTTGTATCCTGTTCAATAGAGAAGGGCAACTTTCAAGATAACTGAAAATAAAATGTCTATTTTTCGGTAGAAGGGCTTTATGAAGGCAGAGCACGTCTGCTTTAACATTCAGCTTGATACCGACAGGTAATTTTTCACCTTTTGTCCATCTTTACTGACTTGAACAATATGACACCCAGACTTGTTCTGCATACTGCTCGAATGATTGCACTGTTAATGCCAAATGAACCTCACACATGGCAAGCGATCCCTTACGGTTCCGACTACCGACAATTTCACAAATCCTTTCATTTTGTTCACTTAAACCCAGATTACTGTCAAATCATCTCAACTGCATTAAAGAAGAGAAAGAGCTCTAATGTAGGAAGAAATGTTTCTGTAAGTGTTCACCATCTTTTAAGGAGGTCCTCACCTCACAGTAGTATATTTGCATTGCAATTGCCTACAAAGTAAGAATTTTTTGAATATTTGTCTATACCATATGAATTCATTTGTGTGTGTTTTCCTTCTTGGTTAAAATGTCCTTGATCTGGCTTGCAGCCCAGAAGAAATACAATATTCTGTAATTCCTTCTCCATGGGGAGCGCTCAATGAACCACACGAAATATAGAATCACACCTACGGTGGTGATGAAATTGAATTCTGGACGGCAATTTCAACCCACGTAACACTATGGTTAAAACTTTTTAATTAAATGTTTCTTAAAGATCCCTTATCTCACTGCAACTCAAGTGTTCTCTTACATTTTTTAAATCTTAAGTTAGGAAGCACACAGATAATATTTGCTTTTAATTGGTGTTACTTCCTGGCACACCGTTAACTTTAGCCAAGAATGCCTATGTCTCTCTAGGGCAGAGGTCTTCAAACTTTTTGATGCCAAGACCCACCTGTCAAAAATTTGTAGGCATGAGGACCCCCTCCTGACAAAAATTTCTAGAACCAGGTACTCCTCATCCTCGACAACAATAAACTTCCCCAATCCCCACGGTAAATCATTTCTATGGTGGGGAAACAATATTAAACATTGTTTAGCAAACCAAAAGGTTTGTGGGTGACTGTGGTTTGGAATCAGAGGCTTACTACAGAGTTCAAACAAAAAGTCTCCAAAAAGAGTCACCCAAAAATTCACAATGGTGCTTTTTCACAAATAAGACATATTTTGGCAAAACTTCTTTGGATGATAACACCTTTCTGAACTAATGTGATGGGGGTGCTTGCTTTTTTCCAGAGAGACGGTCAATCTGTGGTTGCACCTTATTAATACCAGTTTAACACCCAAATATAGCAATAAGCAACAAAACAGTGACCAGTCCAGCTTTGCAAAAAGAGCACTCTACGGCACAGCAACATGCCGCTGCTTTTTAGTAACTAGTGAACCGGTTGAGCTATAAACACATTTTTTTTGTTAAAATCATCAGCTTATGTGGCAGATGGTTGACAAATCTATAATTATGTGAAAATCGCTGCAGTTGCACAATTGCATAATCCTAGTGGCCCTGGGTATTATGGCTGTAATGCATGGGCTGCAACTTGAGCGCACGGCATTCGAGGAAAACCATACTATATTTTTTTGGATGCTGATTGCCTGGCTTTTACAGCTACAAGGAACTGGATGTTGCTGAACATCATTCATCATGCTCAAAACATACCATTTACAATCATTAATGATGAACTCTAAGTAGCACGCTTTCCTTAATTCCAGGGGAGGAAGTGGTCTCTTAATCTTCTTTCACACTGTTTTTCTAAAAAGGTTTTATTTTTACCATTATGAAAACACCTTATTCTATTTTAGCAAAATCTTGCTCTGGTTATATTGGTTTGCTGCTGTTGTTGACTTCAGTCATGTTTGGGGGGGCTGTAGGGCCTTGAGAGTGTGAGCGCATGGGTGGGTCAAAGGTGTCACTAAAACCAAAATATTCTGTACGTTTTTTTAGGTCCTTCACCATCAGGTATCTACATATAAATGAATGCTCAACTTCCAAAATATAGATTTTAGTAATACCCAGACCATACGCAATGCAATTTTTGTACATAACTGTCCCTTCAACACCCTCCTCAGGGATAGTAATCGGAATGTAAATAAAATTACAATTAAAAGCACGCACTTCAGAGCTCAGTTGTCCAATCAGAAACTGCTTTTCTAGTAAGGTCTTTCAGTACATTAATATTTTCTGTGAAAATTAATTTGAAAATGAAACTGAAGTACCCCAACATTTTAACCTATTGTCAGCTCCCATAAAATGCATCAGGGCTACTGATTAGCTGATAAAAAGTCAGCTACAGGAAAGTCAGAATAGGAACTGGCAATGTGCCTCCAGGTAAATGAAGTTTTCAGCAGCAATCTGTAATGAATATTACCAGGTGTTTTGGCACTTCACAGCTCATCACAAAGCTTCCAGTGATTCCATCAATGAAATCCAGTACCGGCTCTCAAGCATTCCTTACAGCTGCAAATTACCCTTTACATATTCAGATTACCTCGTAGCACATATTTCCATTCCTTTCAGGCAAGTATGCATCCTGGAAGGAAACCTTGTTGAACTGTCTGAGCAGCTCCGGTGTTACAGCACAAGAGGACACTCCCTGAATGACACTGCAGCTTGAAGTATTTTTTAACTTGCATAATGAACCGCCCGGGGACGGTTTTCTTTTTGGAGATTCCAGGCAGCCGTGAAAACTGGGAAATGAGCGACCCCCTTGCCATGACTCCACGACCCACGTGGAGGTCACGCCCCACAGATTGAAGACCTCTGCTCTAGGGGAAAGAATGAAGCCCTTATCACCAGGACATAATAGTTTGAGTTAGAGGGTATTAGCTAGACTACCCATGAGCTAGAGGAAAAATAACAGTTTAACAAAGGGCTAAAAAGTACCTTCTTGGGCTATAAAAACCTTAATTAAAATAGGTGTAGTGGTGCTGGACTAGAGCAAAGGATATATGATCATATGAAATGTGTCAGTGACATGTTTAACTGTAACTTAGCTGCCCTAAGACTGATTTCTATTGAAATTAACCATCCTACATAAACCATTGCCAATTCACGTTGAATGATTTACATTGAAAATCCAATAGAAATTGGAATGTATCTATGATCTTTGAACAAATTGAGAAGTATATTTCTTTGGTTCAAAAGTCTCCACTTAAAGAGATACTGGTTGGAGTTTTTGAAAACCTACTTCATCTACCTTGTTCGTGGGCTAAAATGAATGTTGAATGAAGCATTACTGTAGGAAGTACACCTTTTCTGCATGGCCACCCTATATGTTTCATCATTTGCTGGACCATATATTTTTGCTAGGTTTATAGCTCTATTCATTTAACGTCTGATAACTAGTAGTAAAGTGCCTGCACTCCCCCTTTAAATATGGTTCAATTGGCATCCTCCTAATTGGTATATTTAACTTGCCTATAAGTCCCTAGTGTACGATACAAAATGTAACCAATAGGCAGGAAGTGCCACTAATGAACTCCAGAATATTTTGTACCATTCACTATAGTGGCAGTGCAAACATGGTTCCAACACTGTAGCCTGACTGTAACAGTGCCAAACATGCACTGCAACCTGTCAAAATAAACCCATGTAAATATCCCCTTTAGAATATTAGTAAGTCACCCCAATGTAAGCCTTGTAGCCCACAAGGTAAGGTGCAAGATATTTAAAGTGAGTCATTTAGAAAGTTAAAGTTACGGTGGTGGGCCAAGCTCTACTATGTGGAAAACCAGACTACAGATTAAAATATTAATGCTCTGTTTCGGGAAGGGGACCAGCTAGATAATAATTAAACAACTATTTTTATTAGTTATTAAAAATACAAATCAATTGATTTTTAATAAATAGTAAGGAAAAGTAACTTTCTGAAAATGTGTACCCTTCACCTGTCTGACCTCGCAGAAGGCTGATTAGGATAAGTATCTGCCAGCACTCACCCTGTGTTCAGCCTTGAATAGGTGTGAAAAATGTATGAAATACCTCCCAGGGACAAACAATAGGCTGACCTGAATGGGCAGAGATGACTCTATAAACAGAATATGCAGAGTTGGGGCCCTCAGAGATGAAGTTGAATGTGGCTGAAGACATTCGCCATTTTAAAAATGTCCGGACACGTTGCCTTTTGGGTCTGTTTGCAGTAAGACAAACAGGAACATCTGAAAAAGTGGGAAGGGTTGGCCCTGGTATTTTTTTATCCCAGTGTTTAGGGCATGCTGAAGAGTCACCCCACCCCCCTAGTTGGTTCCAGGAATAAATGTGACACCTCCAGGAACCCACTAAAGAACACTTTCTAGACCTGCTCCCTCTTCTACTCAGTACAAAGAAGTGGACACCAAGGGTCAGTTGTCTGAACTCCTATGTGGGTACATGCAGACAACAAGGTACAAGTGGTGTTTCATGGAAGTACCCATGTGACCAGTGGCAACTGGACCTAGATTGAACCCTGGAATGAGTACCTCAGTACCATTCAGTGAGTCTCTAAGTGCCTCCCCAGAGATCCTATGTTTTTTTTAATTGTGCCTCTGTAGTGGATTGATACTTGAAAGACTAAGTCTGAGTGTTAAAATCTTTACCCAGGACGGACTTGGTTGGTGTATCCATCGAGGTCAGCCTCAAATTGCGCCTACATCCTGGTTTAATGTGATCAAAGACTATCATTGGCACATCGTGCTTTTTGGTGCTATTTTCGCATGCAATTTTAAAAACTCATATCTCAACTACCCTCATTGGATTTTTGCCATTTTGGTGTCAATTTGTCTATTAAACTTAACCCAGCTTTCGAAATCAGTTTGAGAATTTTATTGTTTTGCATTTTAATTTTATAACTGTTTTGCTACTACCTAAATACTTGTTGCCCTAGGTTAAGCTTGTCTTCTCTGTGCCATAGCTACCTGAAGGTTGAGCTCGTGTTAATCTAGTGACTTTGTGGGTTCATCCTGAAATAGGTCGAGATTATTCCTTGAAGTGGGTAATCACCCATCCCAAATGATAATCCAATTTCTTACAGTTACAATTTGTGTAAGTGTTATCATTTATAATGCTTCTTTACCACTGTTACAAATGCACGAAGGTCTTACTAACTATACTACCTTGGATTTGAACTTGCACACCCTCTTTAGACACAGTTTTTTTTCCTGCAAAATTGTTCTCTACGACAGTCCATAAAGCCAAGGAAGCAGACACGATTGTGTGATGTATCTGTGCCAATTATGAAAAGGATAATGGACCGACTATGGGAAGAATTTGGGCGTCTTAGGACATTTGCATAGCACTTGGGGTGGCTAATCGGTTTATTCTGAAGGAAATGTAAGTGAAGGAAATTTGAATTATGATCCCAGGCATCAAGGCGAAGAACAAATTCCTCTCAAAGGAAATAACCATGTATCGGGTGTGAGATTTGCCAGTAAATCATAATTGAAATGGACTCCATCTCTATACCTACTATGTATGCTGCTTACCTCATAGGTGAGGTGGCAATGGAAATCTGTCAGGATTCAGGTTAGACGACACGCACTAAGGGGCTTTATACAATGCAGAACAGGCCTGTGGAATCTTAGTCGGGCAGGAATATTAGATTGCTAACCTTCAGTGCACATACAAACATTCACATTCTGGGCTGAGGTCATATCACAGTCATGAGGGGTAGAGCCCTATTTAGACTCCCGGGGAGGGCTTATTATTGTGTGTGCATCAACAAGTTATGAGGTTGCATTGTTTTTACCGGTTCTGGTTATAGTTCACAACCCTCTTGCATCACTCCCTGCCTGGTATATTTCCCTCTCTGTTCCCTCAATTCACCATTAGTCCCTTCCTTGCCTTGTCCCGTTGGCTGTGCTGTCTCTTGTCCCATGTGTTTGTAATGTGTTCCCAGGGTGCATTCAGCAGAGTTCAGGGGCCTTTCCCGGATTCCTAGTCAACTGGCAGCTCGTCATAGCATCAGCCACTGCTGGAAGCTGGAAGCTGGAAGCCTTGGTTCAGTTGCTAATTGTATTTTGGGCTCAGTTGGTATTAAGTGCTGGCATTCGGCCCTCTTTCTTCCAGATGTTTAGAACTACGTATTTTCATACCAATGAGACAGAGTGATGCAATCCTTAGAAATAGACAAATCCCAGGAGAGTGGACTCCAGTCCAGGACTTCTTTCTCACTCCCTTTCCCTGTTTCTTACCCCATTTCATAGTCTGTTAATATGTTTCATTCTGTTCACCAGCACAACTGTTTAGTTGTAGGAGAGGTTTTCAGTGGGTCCGCAATTCTGAAAACTGACAAATCTCACCAAGATCAGCACTTTTGAGAAATGATAAGAAACCATGAAATACAGGTCTAGTAAATGCAGTGCAACCCCACCGGTAAAGTTTATTGAACTATCTTGAATTTTTAGATTAAACCAATTTAAGGTCAATGTAATATAATGACATTTCAGAATCATGTTAAAACATCATACCTTTATTGTGAAAAGAGAATGTGACATGTTATGAGTTAGAAAAAGCCGTCCTCTCATTGCTGCATCTCAGGAAATGAGTAGCACAGTGAAGCTGTCTTGTGGTTTAAAGGTTAAAAACCACATTTCATTGGGGCAGAAGTGAGGATGGGAAGAAAAGTGTGTCAAAAAGGCAAGAACACTGAATTTGTTCATATCTTAAACTGAACCACTAACCTCAAACCTACGGTCAGAAGACTGAAAGTCCTTCTTGACTTCTTTGGCTGAGGTCCTGTCCAGTTTTGATTATGAGAAATGCGTTTTGGTTGGCCTGGTCAAAAAAGGGCTTTGCCCACTATGTGGCGTGTCTAACTGATTGAAGAAACAAACATTGGCAAAGCCAATCAGCCGCTGTCTGTGCAGGTAACAGCGGTGGGGTGGTGGGGCCGTGTAAGGGGGGATTCCGAGGGACCATGCCTAGTGAAAATTAAATAAATAATTAATTTTCCCTCAGCATCGTTCCTCAGACTCTTCCCTTGCACGGCCCTCTGCCCCACCGCTGTTACCGGCACGGACCGCGGCTGAAGTCAATGTGTTCCACCTATGAGAGAGCTATTGGCTTTGACAATTTGTTTTAGCAATGTTGTACACCAGCATGGCGTCTGGATAGCATGGTTAAAGGATAGTGGCCTAGAGGAAAGTCATGTAGAGTAGAGTGGCAAACAGTGGAATGGAGTGGAGTGGCGTGGAGTGGAGTAGAATATCGTAGAATGGAGATAGGGTGGAGTGCCAGAGAGTTGAGTGGCGTAGAGTCAAGTGGCATAAAGGGGAGTTGAGCAGTGGTATAGAGTGGAGTGGCACAGAGTGGAGTAAAGTATAGAGTGGCATTGTGTGAAATGGAGTGATTAATGTGATATGTGCGAGCTTGAAGCTGCCGTCTCTGACTCTGTCTCAAAACTGTCTGGACCGAAAATTAAATCAGCCCAGCTGCCACTGACCAATGAAGCCAAATGAAGTGAGCGTGATGGCACCAACCAATAGTAAGTAGTGGGTGGGATCTAAGCCCTTTTTAGGTTTGTTTAAAATACAATAAATCTTGAAGATAGAGTGCATGCACAGTGCCTTGGATGAGACCTAAAAATGTACATATGGTCATGATCTTTTGAGATGTACTGGGGCAGTCACTGAAGCTCATACCCATGTCAAAGACTTCTGCATATCCACAAATACTAACCGAGGGTGCCCTGGGATAAACGGCCATCGAACTAAGCAAAGGTGGTCAAAGGTTTAACACAGTGTTTCACTTTAACTATACATTTTGAAATTCCAAATTAAAGATTAGCGCATTGTCCCCTACATGAGTAGCTGACTTCAAATTGATTAATTTTTGGCCGGATATTCACACAACTTTCAACGTGCTCCTATTAGGCAAATAAAAAATACCCGTGCAATAAATTCCAACTCTAACAGTCTTATTAACCACTCTACCATCCTAAACCATGGGGGGATGGCAAGATGATCACCAACTGCACACACATGCCTGCACGTGTACACCCACACACGTACATTTAACACCTTCTGCAAATTGCCTGGTAGGAAGCATGCAGGTGTGTTTTATCATTCCGTTGTTTTTAGAAGAAACATTCGTATTTGTGGTATCCGCTATCTGAGGTGGAAACATATGGTGTGACTCATGTAGATGAAGTAAAATGCAAAGTGTTGGTTGTGTGACATGCACATGCAGTGAAGAGCACGTGCATTGACTAGCTCCCCTCTTCATCTCACTGTCCTACGAAAATGGAAACCTTTTCCCCAGGGCTTCTGCCTTCTTGTCTGAGGTGAGCTACTCACGTTTGAACTCTATCGCTTTATTCCGTTTGCTAAGAAGCATTTCGCATTTTTCTTTGCAGGAGTTTAACTTTTAAATTAGAATTGGAAAGATCACGCGCCTGTCCTGGATTTACATTTATCCCTCGGAGCTAAGTCTGACAAGCGTCCTGAAGATAATGCTGTTTCGCCATCAATTCGCTTTTATCCCATTCTGCGGCGTAAAGCCTCGGGTTTCATCCGTGAAAAGCCCGGTTATATTAAAGGCGCTTTGGGTTTGTGTGAATCTAGGAGGTAGCTCACTGATCCAGTGAGGAGAAAGGCCAGGAGCTGCCGATTACATACAAATGCCAAAAATCTTTTTTTATTATAGTCATTGTAATTCCCTCCAGATTCTTAACCTTTTACAAATGTTCCAGTTTTATGCATCACAAAATGATTCGGCTCTTTGCCGCCTGTTGAACGCAGTCGACGTCTGTAACTTACGGAGAGCAGCACTTGGACGCCGCTGTGGATGACCTCGAGGTACTGGAATCCAATGAGGCAGCCCGACACCGAGACGTACGAATGATCGTCGAGGCTCTGGCTGGCCGGAGGGGGCACCACCCGCCGCACACATCCTGGCCCGTGCTCCCGCCACCAAGACCGGTGGATGGAGATGTTGAAGGTCATGAGATCGGTGTCCTGAAAAACAAAGACATGCATTCTGGTTATGCGAGCCCATCCTGCATTTTAAAGGATGGCAAACAGTGTATGGTTCAAGATTAGTATTAGATGTTAATGTTAGTGATGCAATATAATGGTATTGTATATGCCTCTTGAAAGTCTGCTTTGAAGACGAGTCAAACATAAGCTGAGAAAAAACTTTAGTGAGAAGCACCGAAAAGAAGGGCATGGATAGAAAACAAGAGATAAAGGAGTAAGGGCCATATATATAATTTCCATTCACAAACCAAAGATGCGTAACTGGGGAACGTGGTTTGTGATGCGATCGATGGACTTCATTTATGAGGCCCCTAGTGGCACTTTTGCACCACCGTGGCGTCACTTGTTTGACGCTCCGGTGGCGCAATGTGCAGCAGCATATTTACGAGACCATGCAAAGCCACTTTTTGTATCTTTTCACAGCATTGTAAATATGTGCCCCTTTCATGCAGAACACTGAGTGAAAAGGGCGTTCCATGGGTGTTGCTGTGGTTTGTTCCCAAGCAACACCCATGGAATCGGAAGCATTCCCAAATTTACCAGGAACTGTAAACCTGGGAATGTGTCAGATTCAATAGCCACCCCAGGCGTGGCGTTAGGGAGGCGCTGTGAGGGGAAATATCCTTATTTCACCTTTTTTTCTCCCTCTTTCTAAGTGTGCTGCAGCAGCACACATAGAAAAGGGGAAAACACCTCTTGTGATTGTTTCTGTGCAGGAAGGTGTCTCTTTCTGTACAAGAAAATCACCCTTACATAGCAAACACCCTGGAACTATGGTGCAAGGGTGCCTTCATTTGTGCATGGCAGCCCATTATGTGTCAGCGCAGGGGAAAAGGACAGGCCTGGGCCATATCTCATAGCTACATTGCATTCCTGCCCTTTTCTTTTGACACAGGGCAGTGCAGCAAAATTCCTTGCGGCACTACCCTGCGCCAAAACCTCCTAAATGAGGCCCTATGTATTAGTAGATCACATCGCAAATTGTGCCATTTGATTTGAGATGTCATCAGTGATTTCATCAATGATGTTCATTAACAAGTCGTAAATGATGTCATATATAAGGTCATAAGCAGCGCATGACTGGTGCGTGAGTTAACTTTTACTGCATTTGTTTCAGTGAATTTCTAAGGTTGTTTTTTTCAACATACCTTAAGTTCTTAAACCAAACCTAACCATAACTGCACTTGGTTATTTTTCAGTGACTTTCTTTTTTATCATATGGCATTTCCAAATCCTCCTTGTGCATATACTCTAATTACTGCCAACCTCTGCAGAGAACGGTCTTCGGTTGAGCACCACAGGAGGTGTCCCCAGGGCCTTACCTTTGGACAGTCCCAACCTGTCATAGTGTTCCTGCTAACTCTCAAATCATTTCACTTTTAAGTGTGGGTCACTTATGTCCTTTCTGCCACTTGGACCTGGAAGGCCCTGTACTGCCAGAGGCTCAATCCTAAAGTACGTTTTTCTATTTACCTTCATTCACCATGCCTGCAAGCATTAACTCTCCCATCTTACCATCCCAGATAACATCCTTAGATCACCTATAACCTGAAACCTCAAACATCATTTGCACATTAAAAAGGCATTCTTCCTCATAAACCTCAACCATCACTCAATCAAAGCCACAATTAAAACAGTGGTCTCTGGCAAGCTGGAGTATTCCTGCCACTTTCTAATGGGACTGCTATTCTAGCCATTCAAATCTCTGGACCAGTTTGTTTAATTGTCTCAGGTCCACACATAGACGAAGGGACCCATTGGTCTTACAAGCTGCGACTACAGGGGCCAAACATTCAGTCCCTTCGACCTCTTCAATTATCCCGCCTTGTTTGAGTTTCTCCAGTTCCCTTTTCATCTCATCCCTGACGGCCAAGGGTACATTCCTTACCAACCAGTTATTAGCATTATGATTTTAAACTGCTCAGCTTTCTCTATCAGCCCCACCCCCATTTCAGGCACCAGGCTGAATTGTTCAAAATACACAACATTATCTCAGTGATTTTCAGTTATCATCTATTTACTTTACCCACTACTTCAGGACATAAGTTAAACTTCACCTAACCAATTGTATTCCATAGAGCACTACTACTGTAAAATCCCTATCGCCTTAATTTGAGGTCCAAAATCTCACTCAACCTATCAAGAACACCCACAATACCTCTGTAGCATGGATTCCAGTCCAACAACTGTAGTTCACAATATTCAGTGACAAAATCATAACTAAATATTGCAAGCTATGCAATCACCAGTAACATGAATCACTGCCAACCTAGCTAGCCAGAGTTCTGCTCCATGCCACTGAGTTCCAAACCACCCCATTAACTATCTATTTATTTTTTATAGCTCTGCAGGGTTTTGCATAGTATGCATCATTATGCCTATGTAACCATATTACATATTCCCTGCGTGAAACAGCGTTTACAATGCTGTTCTTACCCCGCAAGTAGGTAACAACGCGGTTGTTACAATGACCGTGTTGTTACCACGCGTGCCTTTACAACGCAAGTCGTTTCTACGACTTGCTCTAGGTGGTGTGCAACAACAGGGAATGTGTTGGATTCTAAATCCAACACATTCCCTGCTGTTGCGCTAATTGGAGTAGGAATAATCATTTATTCTATTCCTAAGTCCAGCGCGCCATTAAAGGTAGCAACGCGGTCGTTGTAACGACCGCGTTGTTACCTACCGCGATGTAATATGTGGCGTTGTAACGTCACATATTCATTCCCTGCACAACATATTTGTTAAAGGTGCTGAATTAGAATATAAATAAAAATGAGTTAAAAATTGACCCATATTCAAAATCAGAATGCTTCTTGCTGCTATTCAGGCAATTGGTCAGCAACCAAAAATTCACACACATATAAGGAATCATGGGCCATATGTATCAAAAGACTTTGAAAAAAGTGGTTGGAAATTGCGTACCTACTATTGGCCAACAGTCTTTAATTTTGTGTTGTAACTTCTGTACTAATAGGTTGCACGACAAAATGTTAGTCGCAGGGGGTCACGCAATGTCCACCCAAATGAAAATTAATTAGGCAGGTCACAATTTGTGACCCTCATTGATTGCCTAAAAACACTGGGATGGTGGCTTGCAAGGAACAGCAGACCATCATCCCTGTGTTTGCATTCCTTAATGGCAATCTTTTTTTTCTAAAGCAGCTCTTGTACCTTAAAGAAAGTAGTGCTCCTTTGAAAAAAAAGTTTCCCATTTCGTAAAACATCAGAGGGTGAGCAGGTAGGTAAACACCCAAAATATTGATTCCAAAATATCGACTGCCCAGAATATCGAAGTTAAAATATAGAGTGGACAGAATATCGACTCTACAAAATATAGATAGGTCAGATTATCGAAATTGGGGTACAAAATATCGATTACCAAAATATAGACTTTAAAAATATAGATTACCAAAATATAGACCTTAAAAATATCGAATACCATAATATCGAATTTTAAAATATAGATTACCATAATGTCGAATTTTTTTGTGTGTTATGTATGGTAGTATATGTGTTAAAATGATGTCTTATTGTTGTAATGTATGTTTAATTTATTTAAACAAATGAATGTTATGAAATTTAATTATTGCGTAATTTAATTCCGTAGCGGGTTGTGGGTTTATAGGGGAATAGGGTGGGAAGTAATTTAATTATGGTTAATTAAATGTTAATTATATTTATATGTTTTGATAATTAATTAATTGATAATTAATTATTAATTGGTAATTTATTTTTATTAATTGGTAATTAATTTATATTAATTGATTAATTGATAATTATGTTAATTGTATTTGTTATTTATAGGAGCGGGTTGTGGGTTTGTAGGGGAATTGGGTGGGAAGTAAATTAATTGTAATAAAGTAAATAATTAATTTTTTATTTATGTGTATTGATAATTGATAATTAATTTGTAATTGGTAATTAATTATTATTAATTGGTAATACATTTTTATCAATTGATAATTAATATTTTTAAATGGTAATTAATTGTTATTAATTGGTAATTATTTTTAATTAACTTTTTATCAGTATTGATAGTTAATGTCATCTTATATTTAATTTAAATCATTACTTTCCCTACATTTGCACTCTCTGGAGTGGGAATAGTAATTTTTACCTCTACGCTATCCAACGCTTTCCCTACTGTTGCACTCTCTGGAGTGGGAATAGTAATTTTTACCCCTACGCTATCCAACATTTTCCCTACAGTTGCACTCACTGGAGTGGGAATAGTAATTTTTACCTCTACACTATCCAACGCTTTCCCTACTGTTGCACTCTCTGGAGTGGGAATAGTAATTTTTACCCTTACGCTATCCAACGTTTTCCCTACTGTTGCACTCACTGGAGTGGGAATAGTAATTTTTACCCCTACGCTATCCAACGCTTTCTCTACTGTTGCACTCTCTGGAGTGGGAATAGTAATTTTTACCCCTACGCTATCCAACGTTTTCCCTACTGTTGCACTCACTGGAGTGGGAATAGTAATTTTTACCCCTACGCTATCCAACGCTTTCCCTACTGTTGCACTCTCTGGAGTGGGAATAGTAATTTTTACCCCTACGCTATCCAACGTTTTCCCTACTGTTGCACTCTCTGGAGTGGGAATAGTAATTTTTACCCCTACGCTATCCAACGTTTTCCCTACTGTTGCACTCACTGGAGTGGGAATAGTAATTTTTACCCCTACGCTATCCAACGCTTTCCCTACTGTTGCACTCACTGGAGTGGGAATAGTAATTTTTACGCTCTCAGTATCCAACAAAATCTCGACTTTTTAAAATTACTTATATTATGTTTACATTTTAAGCTATTTTATATTATATTATGTATGTTTTATTTAATTGTTTTTAATATTTAATTAATTTTATATTATTTTTAATACATTTAAAAAATTCGATATTTTGGCTAACTATATTTTGACTGTCTATATTTTGGAATCGATATTTTAGTACTTACCTGTTTGTAGATAGGGAGTCGATATTCTGTCCCTCGATATTTTAGTGTCGATTTTTTGTATAGTCGATATTTTGTCCCTCGATATTTAGTCACTGAACCGAGCAGGTAGTGGTGTTCTCGCTCATTACCTACTCCTACTGACATCCCTTGACACCATTCGTCAAGGGAAAGGTGTCCAAAGGGAACACTTTTCCGTTTGAGAATCAGTTACTACCTTCTCTCATATGCTGATAACTGATCAATGGTTTGAAATCACAACTGTGGTCGAAAAACAGTGATACATTCAATGTTGAATCGCATTTAGGAGAGGGCGCTTTTTTCAGGCACGTTACTAATTTCGAATTGGTATGAGTCGCTAAACCTATTTTAATAGGGAAATGCTTTTCAGATTCATAAAATGGATTTAATACATTACTAAAAGCCACTTTGTGTCACCCAGCACTGTGATGTGAGTTTCAGGGTTTTTGATCAAAAATGGCTTTGAACATCTGACGCCATTTTGTAAGTTAAATTTACTTTATAGTTTTCTATCAGAATAATACTAATTTCCATGTGACAGCCATGTTGCTTAAATGTTTTTGTACAAGGATGAAATCCCCGTCAGGGCACTATCTTGTCGCATGGCAACAGGGCAACGGCAGGGACTGTTTCAGGAACCTATTCCACACCTGCACACAGGTGCAGGGTGGAGATATGCACCATTTCACAATAAATTAAACTTGTACGCCATCTTTACAACTGTGAGTCAGAACTTGATCCATAGCACAGTTAAAAACCACAGAAGCTCTGATTGCCTACTACTCAGCAAAGACACTAACATGACGCCAAGCAACGCTCTACAAGGCAAAGTGGTGCAAACAGCAGCAATGGCCAACTTACTGCCTCACAATATATTTTGTGCTGAAGAAATGATGGGTGTAACTGCAATAAATGATGGACGGAATGTTGAATGATTCAAACATTCTCCCCTCCAGTCAAGAGATCTGGGTTAAATCCATTGTTCTTTTGCACGCTACGTCACCCTAGTTTGGACCCAGCCATATGCAAATCAGTCTTGACCCTGTGCCTCGTGGGAACAGTCCAGACCGAACTGCCAAGCCAGGTCCACCCTGGACAGAAGACAAGCATTCTGGGACCGGTTTTGGGGTATGTCACCATTCATCAGCCAGGCTAGCTTGAATCCAGTGACACAGTGAGAAAGGGACCCACGTCTGGGCATACCCGTCCCACTTAGGGCAAAAAGTGTAACTGCAACAAATGATGGACGGAATGCTGAATGGTTCAAACACTCTTCCCCAGTCAAGAGATCTGGGCTAATGAACGATGATGGATTCAACCCAGATCTGTGACTGGGGGTGAGTGTCTGAAAAGTTTCAGCACTCTGTTCATCATCACCTGGTGTTTGCTTTGTTCGCCTGAAGAAATGATGGGAGCACAGCACAAAACAGCTTTGTATTGACAAACTCCCATTATTATGAAGGGGTGCATGCTGGAATGAAGCAGGACACATACCCACAGGTTTTCATGTAAAGCCAGGCATACCAACATAGTGTTTTGGTTGAAATCCTAAACCTAGTGAAAAGGTGCCAGCATACATTCTTATGATATTGTTATGCAGGAGTGATTCCAAGATTACAGGTTTTGTGGTTCACCTTTGGGTAGTTGAAATCTGTATCGGATGTGGAACAAAGCTCATGCAAGGTGCAGCACATGTTCATTATACACCCCTAATTAGCAAACAGAATTGCCTGGTGCTTATGCACTGCTGTGATGGTGAGCAAATATAGCACACCTGAAAGTAAATATGTTATTGTGGGGTTTTCTAAGTTGTCAGTGGATTTGTACTATTTTCAGTACAATTAATCATAAAATTATAATAACTATGTATAAGAAAACCTTTAACTACTTAATAAACGGCATGCTTCGCTAGTGGAATGCAGCAGACTAATTTTGCAGTTAGTTGACTCACCAAATAGTATAATTCTCTCTGGTTATCAAGATATCTACTGTAAATACTCCTTGAGCATGCTTTACATTGTAACAGTTTGTCCATGTCCAATTTGAAGCAATTTTATTGCCGATGTACAGCACTGGACACATAATATAAAATGCCTGGATTTAGTATTTTATCAGTTTTTTAATGGAACTTTCCTATCCCTATTACAAGACCAAAGTGCTATATGAAAGATCCCGAGTACCTGCTTCATGGATAGTATGGATGTATGGATAGTAGAGTTGGTTTCTGGAGAGAAGGTGTGGAAAAAGGTTTTGTGTTATGAATGAGGTTGTGGTTGTGTTGTAAACATGTTAAACTAAAGAATGGCTTGAGGTGGGCAGATAGAATCTCATTTGCTTATCCCTATCATTATCACATTTTCTTATTTATATCTTCTAATAACTGGGTGGGCTGCCAGAGCAAATGCCTTGGTGCATTTAGGATCCACAGTAGTGCATCACAATGATAACAAGAGACATATACAGTAGTGTACGAAATAGGGTTATTAGTTCTGCAGGATGTGAGGCCTGTTTAAGAAATAGGTAAAGAATTTCCCTTAAGGGGGAACCAAGCACCCCATTGTTGCACTTGACTATATCAAAGTAACGAAACAAAGCATCCAAATGTCTACTCAGGGGAGGTGGTGTGGGCCAGTAATCACCATTTGCTGGCACGCAATATTAACATTCAATAAATGATCGTCCAGTGTTTTTTCTTAGAAAAACGAATGCACATTTATCACACACACACCACTAAAAACGATTGCACAAATTTAGAAATATATACATCAGGCAGATTGATATACCTTTGGTGACATTTTGAAATCATATTTGACCCATAATGGGTCATGAGTCCACAAATCACAGCACACCCCCAACTATACCAGATGGAGCATCACGGTATGGGAGGGTTATCATTTTAAATAATGCAGGCTGATTGGCTTTGTCAAAGGTTCATCACAGCAACAAATAAGGCAAGCCTATTGGCTTTGTCCAAGGTCACGACATCAATAACATAAGGTAAGCCTATTGCCATTGTCAAGAGTTACCAAATGTAAAAATCTGATAATCCACGTGCTATTAATAACCATTTTATCACTGTGGTGATTAACCATGTTTAAATGCAATCACTACTGTGAAAAACCATTATTAGCAATATATTGTCAATAAAGCATTTAAAATGAACATAACATGTGACTGAGTCTTTCTTTAACACATTTAGGCAGCATAACAGACAGTCATTGAACCAACCACTAGATTTTGCAGCACTTCCCGGGAAACAACCTTTCCAATGCAGTCATTACATCGCACTACCTTTACAATGCAGTCTTTACATCACAACATCCTTTACATAGCATGCCATTACAATGCAGCCATTACATCGCATGTCACTACAATGCATGTCACTACAACGCAGGCACTACATTGCATGTCATTACAATGCATACCATTACAACGCATAGTACCCTTACACTATCCGGCACTTACCCTACTGTTGCACTCACTGGGGTTAGAATAGTAATTTTTACCCCTACACTATCCAACACTTACCTTAATGCGATGTAATGGTATGCATTGTAATGGTATGCGTTGTAATGGTATGTTGCGATGTAATGGAATGCACTGTAAAGGTAGTTTCTAAAAATGCGAAGTAATGGTATGCGATGTAAAGGAATGCGTTGTAAAGGATGTTGCGATGTAAAAACTGCATTGTAAAGGCATGTGTTGTAAATGTATGCATTTTAACGTCATACATTCCACTTCCCTGTTGTAGAACAAACGTTCCAACTTGAGGAGTATTTTGAAAGTGAAGCAAAAGCCTCCCCAGGTCATGTGTCCTTTGACCTGGGAAAAATAGGTTTCATCTAGTGAGTTATTTTCTGGGGGGCGGGGGGTTGTGCCTCCTACAGCCCTCACAACATTGTTTGTTGGAGCGCATGCTCTCAGGAGCAGCACAAAACTGAAAAGAAGCACCGAAAAATATGTTGATGAGTCCCACAGGGCCTATGTAGCGCTTCCAGCTCGGGAGCCATGAATATTATTTTAGCAGGGGTAGACATATTTTACCATGCAGAGGTCTTTTCTGCCCTAACACCCCACTTCATACTCTGCAGACCTCTTTGAGGTCAATCTCAATAACATTGGGTGGTTGACTGAAAAAAGCGGCATCCTTCCAGAAGAAAGAGCAGACCAGTGGCAACTGGGACATTGGCTGGTGTCCTTCTTGTGATGAGTGGGTTTCTCCTAGTGCTATCTTTGACATAATTTGCGAGAAGCTGTGGAAATATTATGAGTGATTAGGGGAAAGGACTCCAGCATCTAAAGCAATTGTTACTCTTGGCTGTTGCTGTCAGGAATTGGTAAGAGGATACATGTGTCTTTCTTTTGGCGAACCCATGGCATATTTACAGTAGAATTAAGCAGTTAAAAGGGACTCAACTTTGACTGTGGTCCTAAGGATGACAGAGTAGAGAGGATGGTCACTGCCTTGGATCCGTGGATGGAACGAACCTAGAGGAGTGCCAGGAAGACGTGGAGTTTTTGAGTGTGCCAATCAGCAAAGTAACTTACTTCACAGATAAGATTTACAACCTTTTTATCAGAAGTCATCATATCATAGGTAAGCACTATTTATCAAGAAATTAATATATTTTAAATGCACCAAAGTTCTTCTCAAAACTTGTACACTCTTGCTTGACAACATGTTTTCCACTGCCAATAGGTGTGTGGCTTGCAACTCATTGTAGAATGCAAACACCTAGGGCAACTGAAATATGTTAAAAAAATAATATAACATAACTTGACATATAGGGACATGAACACCATGATATAACCAAGTACAACTGTTATTTTATTAAAGTAATACAATAATATTAAATATAAATAATTCACATGCATACTTCAATCATGACTGCATTCACTCTGAAATCATTCTGAACAGTGAGGACAAGGTACACAGACAAAACAATAACAACAGACATATAATCAACTGATAATATCTTGTGTTTCCTGATAGATAATAAATATTTCATCAAAGACACTGGTCTGTCTGCATAAGAAACAATATAATCAAATAACAGTCAGTGGCTGGAATACAAAATCCTTTCTATCGCATTTAGGCACGAAAATGCCTTTGTCAGGAAATGTCACACACAACACTTGCATAGCACCCGAGTCTGAACTCCCAAAAGGAGCACTAGATATAAATGTCTGAAACTGGCTGATTGAGCCAGAATGTTACATGGGCAGCCAGCAAACCCAAGCAGGTACTCAAAGACTCAATCTATACGAGTACCTAGTGATGTTTACTTGCACAAAAACACTGATGCAAACTCGAAAGTACGCTGATAACTGAGGGGCAGATTTATGTTCCCTGGCGCATCCCTGCAAATCAGCAGGGATGCGCCAGGAAAGATGCGTCACGAAAGTTTACCCTTGCGCCACAATAGATACGCCGCATTTACAATGCAGCGCATCGTGGAGCAAGGATAAACAGATGCGTGACGCATCTGATGGCGGAAGGGCGGCGCATTGCTGGAGTTGCGTCGCAAGCGTGACGCAACTCCAGCAAGGCTCGGGTGTGCCCTATCATTACAATGCTGCGTCAATCCTTACGCCTGCTACAAGCAGGCGCAGGGTTTTGACGCAGCATTGGCTCAAAAGTGACTGAGTGAAATCTTGTAGATTTCACTCAGCCACTTTTAGGAGGCGTTCCTGCGACAGAACGCCCCCTCCTGCACAGGTACGCCTACTTCAGGCGGAGGGCTTTACAACGTGACGCATCTCCCAGATGCGTCACGTTGTAAATACCCCACAGCATGGCGCAGGATTTGCGCCGCCGCTGCGTCACAAAAGTGACGCAACGGTGGCGTAAATGAGGCGCAAGGGGCTCATAAATCTGCCCCAAAATTGTTAGGAAAAACTGCAATATCTGGGAATGGCCACTCAATGTCAGACCAGAGACAGCGTGTTCTGCAGCTGAACGCTGTCTGAACCATCTTGTAACACATTGTATTCTTTAGATGAAAATGTTTGTTTGGGCTCACTTAAAAACACAAAGGTTAAAGTGGAGTTATACAAAGGTCTTCTGATAATAGAACAATTATAGGAATATGTTTTAAGCCTTTGGGTTAGGGGGTCAGGGTGTCCCTACACTGATCCCTTATGTCATTTTGTTATTTGTTTTTTAGGACTCAGAGACCAAGTCATCACGTCCTGTAATGGGGGCCCCAACATTTTCTTCATGCTGGGGCCACCGATCACATTACTCGATCCCACTGGACTTCCACAGGACCAGCCAATCATGATTCTTTTTTCCTCCTTTTTTTCCCCACTGGAGTCCCGCAGAAACAGATATCATTATTTTTTAAACCCTTGTTTCTTTACATTTGCTGAACAGATTTACAGCAAATAACAAAACTAAGCTTTCTGGATAAATATCTAGCTTTCTCAAACATTTGCTGTGATTCTGTTCAGCCATCCTTACTGTATTGTTGTCTAATCTTCCCTATGGAAATTTCATGGTGAATGAAGTGTTTTGCCCTGTCCTCCCCCTTTTACGGCCCGGCTGACGGATCACACCCAAACTTTCGAGAAAGGAGCTATGGTGAAGGACATATTTAGGGAAAATGTTGTGAAGATTTGTCAAACTGTACCAAAGCAAAACATAAAATGATCTGCCATTGGAAACTCTGACTCACATATAATTTATACAGTGGCAAACACCACTGCACAATGTATAGAATCACAAAGACTCCATATAGTTGATTGCTATAATTGCAGTAACTTAATTTCAGGATTTATTCATGGTGAATATGTAGCTCTTCATCAGCATTAAATCCGAAATGAGTCCATGTTTGCTACTTCATGTATTTACATGCCAACTGTCTTAAGCCTAGTATACTATCTCCTCCTCGTTCATGGTTAAACTGATCAATGGCGATGTATTTTCAACTTTCCCCTTTGCTATTATAAGTAACAGAACCTGGTGAGAGTCATACAAGTCACCCCATCCTGGATTTCACTGGATGCCTGCTGAGCTAGGGCCCAAAATCTACTGCTAGGAACATTACAAAAAAAGGGTCAGTTGTCACTGGAAAAATCTGATGTGTCCATGTTGCGTTTTGGGCCGTTTCCTGTCGCAGGTACTCTGTATACCCACACAAGTGAGATACCATTTTTATTTGAAGACTTGGGGAAATGCTGGGTGGGTCGAAGTTTTTGTGCTCCCACAGATTCTAGAAAGTTCCATCACAAAAATATGAGGAAATTATGTGTTTTTTTAATGTTTGAGGTTTGCAAGGAATTCTGGGTAACAAAACCTGGTGATAGCCACACAAGTCACCCCATCCTGGATTTCCCTGGGTGTCTAGTTTTTTTTAAATGTGCAGGTTTGCTAGGTTGTAGCTGGGCACATTGCAAAAAAAAGGGTTAATTTTCATGGGAAAAATGTGACGTGTCCACATTGTGTTTTGGGCCGTTTCCTGTCATGGGCACTAGGTCTACCCAGACAAGTGAGGAACCATTTTTATCAGGTCACTTGGGGGAATGCTGGGTGGAAAAATGTTTGTGGCTCCCCTCAGATCCCAGAGCTTTCCATCACATAAATGTGAAGAAAATTTGTTTTTTAAACACATTTTGAGGTTTTCATGGAATTCTGGGTAACAGAACCTGGTGAAAACCACTCAAGTCAACCAATCCTGGATTTTTCTGGGTGTCTAGTTTTAAAAAAGGTACAGGTTTGCTAGGTTTCCCTAGGTGCTTGCTGAGCTAGAGGTCAAAATCCACAGCTAGGTACATTGCAAAAAAAAAAAGTCTGTTTACAGTGGAAAAATGTGATGTATCCACATTGCGTTTTGGGCCGTTACCTGCTGCGGGCACCTGGCTTACCCAGACAAGTCAGGTACAATTTTTATTGGGAAAATTAGGGTAACACAGAATAGTAGAACAAGTGTTATTACCATTTGCCATTCGATGCATTTCTGCCTTCCAAACGTAAGACAATTTGTAAAAAATAAGTCATTTTGAAAAATACCCTCTAATTCACATGCAAATATGACTACCCACAAATTCAGAGATGCACAAATAACCACTGCTTCTAAACTCCATATCTTGTTCCCATTTCAGAAGCACATAGGTTTCCTTGATACCTTTTTTTCACTCTAGATTTTGCCAAATGAATTGCTGTATACCTGGTACACAATGAAAAACCACTGCAAGGTGCAACTCAGTTATTGGCTTGGGGTACCTCAGGTTCTTGGTGAACCTACAAGCCTTATATATCACCGCATTCAGAAGGGTCCCGCAGACGTAACGGTATATTGTTTTCAAAACTCTATTATAGTTAGAACAAGTTACTGGTGAAAACGTAGGCACAAATGGCTGTTTTTTTCAACTCCATTTCAATATTTTTTATTTCAACTGTTACTTTCTATAGGAAAACTTTGAGGAATCTACACAAATGACCTTTTGCTGAGTTCGGAATGTTGTCTACTTTTCAGAAATCTATAGCTTCTGGGATCCATGATTGGTTTCACACCCATTTCTACCACTAACTGGAAGGAGGTTGAAAGCACAAAAAACTGAAAAAATAGGCGATGTCCCAGTAATATACCAAAACTGTGTAGAAAAGTTTGTTTTGGTTTTCTGACAAAGTTCTGCCTGCTCCTGTAAGCTGGGGAGATAGTGATTTTGGCATCATAAACCCTTTGTTGATAACATTTGCAGGGAAAAATCCAAATGCTTTCTTATGCAGCCCCCCCTCCTCCCCCCCCCAAAAAAAACAAAATGTAGCTGTATTATGGCTAATTTCTCGGTCCCGTCCAGGAGAATACACAAACCCTTAGAATCCTCAGGGTGTTGCAGAAAAGACACACATTTGGCATGGATACCTTGTGTGGATAAAAAGTTATGGGGGCCTAATGGGGAACTACCCCAAATACCCCCTAAAAAAGGCATGGGTCGGGGGGGTTAGGCTTGGCAATGAAGGGGTTAAATGTAAAAGAGATGCGTCTCAAACAGAAAAACTAAAAGTTTTCTTTTCATTGTTTAAGAGCAGGCAGTGGTCCGTAAAATGTTTTAACAAATATTCACGAAAGAGAAGAGGTCCCTTCGGAACCCCAGCCCAGTTGCGAATGGGTTACCAGATACTTGAAGTAGGTAGTAAAATGCAAATGTTTTACAACCACATTTCGGTTCCAAAATATTCTTGCATACCACTGCAATTCGGTATTTGGAAGGGACGCCCTGAACACGCCCCCTCCTAATACCGACTCACAAACCGAATTTAGGATTCGATAATAGGTTATCGCTTTGCAAATTGAGCCTTTGTACATTGAAAAGGGCCTTTTTTGATCGCAATTGGCCAGATTCTGCTAATCAGGCTGTTTTGCCAATGAAAATAACCTTTGTACATCTGGCCCTTTATCTCGCTAGTTATTTATAATATGCTATTCTCCACACTTACTGTGATTTGGAAGCTGCCAACACATGTGAGAGGTAAGGGTAACAGTGTGTGTCACGTGAGACTTGGTGGGGACGGGCTGATACAGATGAAAAAGTGAGTGTTACTTTTTTTATTGTTGATGTGAGCAATGATGTTTCTTTTCTCCTGGCAAAGGGATGCATGGCTCCCGAAACGTCAAGAACTTCCCCCTCTGAGAGATGTACATCAGATGACCTATTTTCCTAATTTTTAAGAATCTTGATACTTTTATTTCCCAGTTATTACTGATGCATGGTGACCAGAAGTACATATAGAACCTCATCTGCCCTACTTAGCAAGGTATTGGACTGTTTATATCAAATATCATTGTTGTACCATCTTTGCATGTGTGAACAACTTCTCAGTCCCTGTGTAAACAACGAAACAGACATATTTAAGCACGTGACAGTGGTGTAACACAGGCCCCCACAGCTCCCGTGGTGCATGGGTGCCTAAAGCTCCGTGGGGCCCCTCAGACAGTACTCTGGTCGGATATCTCCCGATCGAGTCTGGAGGGGGTCGCTCCACGTGCCTTGCAGGGGCGACACCCTCAAGCTTCGTTACGCCAGTGGCACATGAATCCATGGGAGCTGAGCTCTGACGTCTTAGAACACTAAATGCCTAAACACTTAAATATTTACCTTCCTGAAACCCTTACAACTTGCATGGAAACAAACCAGCTGTGACATTCAGCAGGGCTAGAACTTTTCATGTTAATGGGGAACACAAATAGAGTAACACTGGCCAATGGGGGTCAAATCCATGACAGATTTTCAGGATAACCACAGACTGTAACTGATTCCCTTTTACAATCACTGTTCGCAGATTCATCCTGTGTAGCTAGACTGAGAATCTATCAAGGGCTCCAGTCCTTCTCTGACACTGGACAAGCCTGGAGTGCACAGCAGGAAATCTGACAATACCCCACAGCACATTCTGAGAAGAGGGCTGCATGTATGTATGTGTCATGTGCAAAGGACTCATAGCATCAATGTCTACAACATGCTCAGTCATGCGGCTGTGATGCGATGTGACTGGCTGCTGGCGGCTAAAAGCGTATTGTTTGAAGTCAGTGGGCATAGTGTAATGACTAATGATTGTATACTGCCCCTCTGAGGCTCCTAACAGTGTACCTGGTAAACTCTGCACCGCTGAGCAAAGGAACAATGCATGTGAGATTTTGATCTTCTGGCTACCACAAGCCTGAGGAGATTAAAAGCCTGTCAAAGTATATGTTTTGGAATATAGCAAAATGATAGCGAGGAACATTTGTCAGACCTGGCCGACTAATTCTCACAATATCGCAAATAAAACATTTATTCAACATTATTTTCACCTATGTTTAGTGTACTACGGGTGACCTTCCAAGTGGGATGTCCTCTCAAATCAGGCCAAGATGAAGATTAGTTGTGCTTGGACTTAAAGGAGGTGCACTGCACATCAATATAACTTCAACAGTGATAGTGTCCTCCAAGCACAGTGAATCCTTCTTCACAGCCATAGTTCTCCTTTCCACCGAAACAGTGAATAGCCATCGTACAGACTTGCATGCTTGCTCGTGTTTTGATGTATTTCCAGTTCCACAAGTAGTGATCCAACACACTGTGGTAACACTGTCATAAGAGGATACATTCAGACACAATAGTATTAACAGCACATACAGAGGTCTTCGAGGGTTTCTGCAACATCTGACTTACAGAATGATGGTTCACCAGCTTCAGAGAAGGGGAAGAAGGAGATGGGGAAGGTGAGAGGAGATGGGAGCCAGCGACAACTGAGTGGTGGAGTACTACTAAAATGTATAAGACCATCCTGTATTATATTTAAAAAAAAGGCTGGGACCCCGAGTCAATATTAACAGAGGGCCATTCTATAGTTCACTCACAAAGGAAACGTAATTAACCAACCAGTAACAATAGGACTGGTTCACAGGTTCCCGGTAGACAAGCTTGATTGTTTTCACACAGCACTCACTTTTCACTCCCTTGGGAACATTTAGCGCAAAGTCAACCTCAATGGGACTCCAACATGCTGCACCCAGATCGATGCATAACGCCCTGATTTATCATGCCAGCTGTTTTATAGTTTTATTGCCCTCATTTATTAAAGCCCATAACGTTTGAGTCAACCTACTTTATTTGGTAAGCTGTGGTTATGTGTTGCGGTACATCTCCTTAGCCTCAAAGTACCTGAAGAGTGTCCGCAGAATGGCATGGACAACTTTAGACAATATCTTGAAGTGAAGCTATTTCCTAATTTGGAAGACAGAAATCAACGGTCCTCATAGAAAACAGGACGACGCTCTCTGTATTTGGGGAACTATTTCCCTCAAATGAGTTTGGATCTTTGGCAAGGACGTTAGATATAAAATATATTGAGTCCTCACTGATGAGCCTGAAAATATTGCATAATCAAAATAAATGTATATCTGTGAAAACTTGCAGATGGTGGAAAAAGAAAGGGTTAGTAGGAGCTATGTTCTTTGGGTTAAGGTGTGGGTGCTCAGAGTTGCAAAAGACTTGAAAAGGAGAGAGACTCCTACAAACTATCCTTACCTTACTGTTCTGCCCAGGCTGAAATAGAGCAAGCTGGGCACAATTAATTGTCGGGCAAGATATGTTGTCTAGATTCTAAAATGATGATGAACTTTTTAGGAGATTATGTTTGACAAGAGGAGTCAGGGAATCATTTCTCTAATCACATATATTTTAGACTACAGTAACAGCGAGCTAAAAAGATCTAAAATGGGTAGACGAAAATTTTGATACGTTAAAAACTTTTTAAATGATGGACGACATTGACTGAGTATTATTAGGTTCGGCATACAAACTCCTGAATCCCTGCTATGCTTCTTGGAATTCAAAGATGGTATGGGGACCAAATTGAGTTGCATCTTTAGAATGTTATGAATAGGGATGGGTGAAACGTAATCAGATCGAGGGAAGTTGGAATACATTCACCTTCATGAAGGTGGGTGAAGTTTCCTAACTCCACCTAAGAAGAGGTTTAAGCCTCCCAGCCATCTGCAGGTCCATATGGTGTTGGCTATAGCCACACTCCCGGTGATATCCTGTATCAGGACTTCAGGCCACTGAAGGAGGGACTTTGCTGCAGAGAATCTTTCAGAATGGACCTGTAGTCATGTACAGAGGGATAATTGCTTCGCAGCGGGAGCGAGTCACCCACTGCCATTCCATGCTGTCCTTAGCTCGGCTGCTCTACACCTGTGATTCACAGGTTCTCCAAAGTCGGTCCTGGAGGGCCAGATCCATGCCAGATATTTAGTGTATCCTCATTTAGATAAATATTGTTATCTTAAAAATCTGGCATGGATCCAGCCCTCCAGAACCGACTTTGGAGAACCCTGGTGCAAGCCATTAGAAAGAGGCGTGCCCCTAATCAAGATATAAAAAGTTTGGGAAAGGCGGAAATAGCCAGATATTTACAAGCCCCTTTCAATAGGACGAATATATCACTGCCCTGTGGATGAACTATATCACTGTCTTAAGCTTATTTATGTACCTTTTCCAATTGCAGGATATGTCAGGAGATATTTAATAAGCAAATCACAGTCTTAGTTAATTTATAAATGATCTCATTATCGATGAAAGCTTTGATATAGCATATACAATCAGAACATTCTGTTTCAATTTTTGGAGAGAAAATGAGTATGCAAAAGAGAATCCACCGGGGTATTTCCAGCCATGTTAAAAAACACTGCTGGCAAATTTTTCTAGAACAAATAATGCGTGCAATGGGTGTTTTCCAAGTTTGGTGTCCGTTTTCACATTAGTGCAAAAATGAGCTAAACAAGTGCAAAAGATATTCGTGTCTCTTTTGCACCTGTTCTTTCCGTATTTTCCATGCTTGTCGTCACACATACCCCCACGTAAATGTGAGCGGAGAATCCAAGGGGCATATTATCAAGGGCAGTATCGCCGCTTTAGCGGCATTTTTTGCCGCTAAAGCGGCGATATTCTAATCGCCCTATTAGTAAGGCAGGGCTAACATGCATTAGCGCATGTAAGCAGCGAATTCCTAACGCCACGCATCTTAGCGATAAACATCGCTAATGAGATGCAAGGTAGGCGTTCCCTCCTAGGGCAGCATGTGTAATGCTCGCTAAACCAACATCGCGCTATTACCAACGCTACCCCTGAACAGCGAAGTGAAGAGAAAAGGCGCGCTAAGCTCCCATTATCACCGGATCCTAACGCCATAATAAAACCTGACTTGTCATTATTGCCTCTGGGAGGTGGATTGTATGGTTAAGTCCACACTCCCCTATTACCAAGCTTCTCATTAGCGCTGTGAAATCATCGCTGGATTTCACACGCTAATGTTCATTATTGCAGTCTATCACAGGATTTCACATCGCCTGTTAGCTAAGCGTTGTTAATACGCCGCTAACACGGCGATGTAATCCAGCGATAGCCGGCGATAATTAAAATCGCGCTAGGCACGCTTTGCGATCATTATCGCAGACTGTGGATAATATGCCCCCAAGTTTGTTCAATTTGCACTGAGCTCTCTATCAGTGATAGAGTGAAGGAAGGCATGATTACAGTTTGGGCCCATTTTTCACTACCTTCGCGGATCTCGTAGGGCACAACCTATAAGACAACAGCAGTACCGCCTTCTGTGCAAGAGGAGCGCACGTGCATGCCTGCTTCTTACTAAGAATACCATGAATGAAGCTCAAATTAAGCAGGACAGATGCCCAAGCAATACAGAACATGTGTTCAGCTGCCCAACTGAAGGTTTTTATTTGCGTTGTAATATGTAAACAGTGTTGAGATTTTCTGAAGACCTTTGCTTTACTTTTTTACTTTACTTTTATAGCAGAGCTGATGTTCACGTCCGGCGGAAATAGGAAGGGATGCAAGGTGTAGTGTTGTGGGCCCTGGGCCCGCAAGCTACTAAACATGGACACAGACACACCACAGTTGGGTACTGGAACTCGCCCAGGGCACGTGCGCCCGGCCCCTTTTATCACCTGACCGGTGACGCCTGTGACGGGTGGGTGTGTGGTGTGGGTACAACAGGAAGCTGAACACTAGAACGTGTCCAGCAGGACACTACACAATTGTATCAGAATGTACATGGGAGAAAACGGTACACTCACTGGTTTTGGTGTGGGCTTTTCATTCTGGCAAGCAAAGCTCAATGATCACAAGTGATATTTTGGACGAATATGACTTGTTGATCTGTTACCACCAAGTGAATTTTTCCAAAGTGACTCGCCTGCAGCAGTGATTCGGTTTAATTATTTTCCAAGCAAAAATAAATGATTTTCAAATACAAAGGACAAAGGTTTATCCTTGACACGTTCCATATACAGGAACTGCGTTTTACTGAATGTGAAAGTTTAGAAGAAAGTGATTTGCAAGTGTCAAGTGTCTGAGTGAAGAGACAAGTGCTGCTGTCAAATGGTGATTGAACACACTCTAAAGCGGAATTGTAAGACAGTCTGACAGGGACCCGGTAGGTAACCCAGCATTCAATGTCGGTTTTCAGTTTTTCATCTCAGATAATGAAATGAAATAGGGTCTGAATATTCATTTTTAGGAAACCACCTTCATCATTGTTCTATTTGCTGCTATCTTCTGCTTATCCTGTTCATAACAGGTATAAGCTTTGACAACTATATCAATAATGCAGTGTCTTTATTGCCAAATTAAAATTTGAGTATTTGTAGACCAGGGATGTCCAACATTGACCGATGAGGGGCAGAACTGTGCCTCTTGTTTAGAATTACCACTTGACTAGGTAGAAGATTCACATTTAGATGTATAGCATCACATTTGTCTAACTGGATTTCTTAAAAATTATTTGTGGCCCTGGCTTATGTAGACGCACATTTATACCACTGTTATCGAGAGTTTGGGGCATCATTTAGGCTGAACAGTTTTACTATGGGGCAGTGCTTAATTTGTAAAAAAAAATAATAGGTGTCAGGAGGACACTGCAGCTTGCGCCATCCATTGTCCCTGCCAGAGCTGCTAGTGACAGTACCAACACCACTCGTAACGATCACACTCTTACAAATGTGACAATTCATACTATTCCAGGCCCCAAAGCTATAGGAATAGCTCCAGTGGCAGGTATTACTCATTGTCAACGTATACTGAAGGAATAAAGAGCTTTTGTTGGTCTCGTACCTAAATTAGGTAGAGAGCGCCACCATGTGACAGACTGTCATATGCACCTGTGCTGACAATTAGGTGCCGGTGCCAAGCACAGGAAACCACCGGCTCAAATTAAGCACTGTATGAGGGTATGTAGAGATAAAGCATGGTGGACACAAGGAGAAATGTTACAATGAAGACAATTAACTGAGTTGTAAAATTCTTTGTAGAAAACGCTAAAAGAGTACTATTTTTAGACTTATGATAGGAATTTACAATGCTTTGTTTAAAAAAAAAAAATACTTTATTGTTCATTTAGTTTCTATACAGTAGCAGCAAATATACAGTACAAAAGTCTAGGTATGTAAGTAGTTGCAATATAAACACGGTATCGAAGTGCAAACATGATCAGCGTGTGGGGGGATGCCATCTCCTAGCAATAGTAATACACAAACATTCTCAAAAGTGTTAGAGGAAAGGAGCGAGGGGGTGGAGAGGGATGTGGGGGGGCTCCAAGATAACACTGAATAGGACAACATGCTATAAATACCAGCACAAAGGGTGAACCCCAGCCCATACATTTCACCTTGATGTGTCATAGACACATATAGTAGGGTAGGCAATGCTAATTTTACAGTTTCTTCAAGTGCTTTTTAATCCGCTGCCACTTTCCATTTCCTCAAGGCTTAGTCTCTCATCACAAGACCACTATCATAGGTTTAACTCACTGCTCCATTGTTTTATTATTAATAACATTAAATACTCTGTCCACCCAGTTTTTGTTTCACTTCTGGGCTTAAATTGGTGACAGGTGGGCTTCACGCAATATTGGTAAGTCAGCCGACTTACAGGCCTAGCAAGAAAGGGTTATCTTCCTCTTCTTCGAAGATGTTATGCCATTTACATTCAGAGAGCCTATTGTAATGGGACTGTAAAGGAGTGGGGGAAACTGTGGTATGTTATGTGTATATGTAGAGCACAACACACGGCATAAGGGTATCCTGGAACTATTAGCAGAGACTGAGTAAACCCGGTCTGGGTTCTTAGTAAAGAGCCATTTTTTCAGTTTCTTGCAGAACTCAAGTACAGAGGAGGCAGCTGTTATGTGAAAAGGGAGGTAATTCCCAGCTGTAGTGGGAGGTGGGGGTGTTAGGAGAAAACTCGTCTGCCTGCTCTGCGAATGCAGGGGGCGTGTGCAAGCATGCATTGAGTAGATCAGATGTGTCTGCTGGTGTTTGGAAGTTGATCCAAATGTTGAAGTAGGTGGGGACTGGGTACTGTAAGGATTTGCACATTTGTGCCAGGAGCTTGAAGAGTGTACTTTTATGAATGGGGAGCCAGTGAAGGTCTTTGGGGTAGGGGGTGATGTGTATGGGAGGAGCAGCCTGAGTGTGAGTCTGGCAGTTGCACTTTGGATGGTTGACAGTCTTCTAGTCAGTTGAGCATTGATACTGACATTACTGTGTAATGGACATTCCCTGCACTGTTCAAACGATATTGGGTGTGACATTATACCAGTAGTGTATCAAGAGTTTGAGTTACCAGGAGTCCTTAGTGTGATGTGGGAGCCATCGGTCTCTGAATACATGGGATGGAGGATGCCGGCACTGGCGGGCTTGAACAAAGAACTGCAGGAGACAGACATCAAGTAGAGTGTGCACCCTACTAATAAAAAGTTGTTAATGTCTTTAGGCCTTCCTGAGAGCTGGGAAAAGGAAGTCATAGGAGAAAAAAGTGGAGTGACTTGCAAGAGAGCAACTGGCAAAGCCCAAATGTTACTGTGTGATATAGACCTTCATCTAGAATCAACATTTGTATTAACATTTTAACTTTAGACAGATGGGCAATAAGTCTGAATCTATCCTACTCACAGCCCACCCTGAAAACCACATGGGGCATTTAAGGGGCGGCAATGGGGGGACACATAGAGTGTAAAAATAGACAGAATAACAGGGGTGTAAACCTAAACAGAACTTTCCCAAGATAGATGTAACAGCTTTTTCCCCTCTAATCATGAGTACAGTTCTCAAGAAAGTCACAGAAGTAGGTCTGCACATCAAAAAGCGATTGCAGTACTATTGACCTTGTGTTCAATCTTTCACAAGAGGGCTAAGTATTTAGCTTGTGTATAACACCTTCTGTAAAAGGATTGAAGAAGGTGAGCAGCCAACCAGAGCTATAATTTCATCTCTCCAGCGAGCACCCTAGTACATTCAATTGTCCTATAAACTCCAAGACCACAAGACTTATGGGGTGATCTAGATTTGTCTCTGTCTTTTGTCTGGAGTTGCACGGTTTGTGAATGACATTCTATGGCAGTCCAGCATCTAGTAACAGTCTTCAATCTATTGCGTTCTTCTACTACTTTTGTCAATGTGGGTTTCCTGAGCAGCCTGATTCTTTTTTATTTACTGCACTGACGATCAGCACTAACATCATTGCAGTAAAAGTGAAAGCTGCTAGTGCCCGCAACAAGAACGGATTAAACGGAGGTACATAGGAGTCCCCACACAAGGTCCCCCATTGACCTTGTGTTGAAATGTGAGGAAAAGGTTTTTTTTAGTCAAGGTTTGAAGTTTGCACAGGATTCTGGGTAAAACAACCAGGTTGGAGCCATGCAAGTCACCCCATCCTGGATTCCCATAGGCGTCTAATTTTCAAAAATATACAGGTTTGCTAGGTGTCCCTAGGTGCCGTCTGAGCTAGGGCCCAAAATCCACAGCTACCCACTTTGGAAAAAACAGGTCCATTTTGAGTGGAAAAATGTGACGTATCCATGTTGTGTTTTGGGGCTTTTCCTGTCGTGGGCAGAAGGCCTACCCACATAAGCGAGGCACCATTTTTATCAGAAGACTTAGGGGAATGCTGGGTGGAAGGAGACTTGTGGCTTCCTGCAGATTCTAGAACTTTGCATCACAGAAATGTGAGCACATTTAGTTTTTTTAGTTAAAGTTTGAGGTTTGCTAAGGATTCTAAGGAAACACTACCTGGTGAGAGCCATGCAAGTCAACCCATACTGGATTTTCCTACATGCCTAGTTTTAAAAAATGTACAGGTTTGCTAGCTTTCCCTAGCTGCCGACTGAGCTAGGGGCCCACAATTCACAGCACCCACTTTGCAAAAAACAGGGCAGATTTGAGTGGGAAAATGTGATGTATCCATGTTGTGTTTTGGACCATTTCCTGTTGCAGGCCTAGTCACATACGTGAGGTACCATTTTTATCAAGAGACATGTGGGAGCACAGAATAGCAGGACATGTGTTATAACCAATTGGATTTCACTGTATCTGCGCCTTCCAAATGTAAGCCAGTGTGTAAGAAAGAAGACATTTTGAAAAATACCCTCTAAATCATTTGCTTGTATGGGTGCGCACTTATTCAGAGATGTACAGATAACCACTGCTCCTCAACTCCATATCTTGTGTCCATTTCAGAAATGCATAGGTTACCTTGATACCTATTTTTCACTCTATATATTCCATCATATGAATTTGTCTATACTCAGTACACAATGAAAAACCATTGTACTGTTCAACTCAGTTGTTGGCTTTGGGACCTCGGTTTCTTGTAAAACCTACAAACCCAATACATCCCACAACCAAAAGGGTCTAGCCAACGTAATAGTACATTGCTTTTGTAAATCAACCATTGTGGCAAAAAGTTAACGATGAAAACATTGTCACAAAGGCGTGTTTTTTCCTACTTGTATTTAATATTTCTTTATTTCAACAGTTAGTTTCTTTGGAAAAACCTTGAGGAATGTACACATATGACCCATTGCTGAGTTTGGAACTTCGTCCGCTTTACAGAAATATATAGCTTTCCTGGATCACCCCTGATTTCTACAATGGTTTCCATCACAAACTGGAAGTAGGTTAAAAGCAGATAAAAATCTGAAAAATTGGCTACCTCTTTGAAAATGCCAAAACTGCACTAAAAAATTAGGCTTCTTGACTCAGCTCTGAATGAACCTGAAAGCTGAGAAGATTGTGACTTTAGCAAAGCACACCGTTAGTTGATGCCATTTTAATGAAACAAAACAGACACTTTTATCGAGATATATTTTGGCTATTTTCTTGGTCCCCTCCAGTGGAATCCATAAACCCTGGGCAACTTTAGAGTCCCCGGGAAATTGAAAAAATGGATGCAAATTTAGTGGGGATTCCTTATGTGGACAAAAGTAATGGAGGCCTAAGCATGAACTATCCCAAACAGCCAAAAATTGTCTCAGCACTCGGGAGGGGAAGGAGGCCCAGCAGGTAAGGGATCAATATTTACTCTATTTGTCTCTGTTGTTGGATTTTTCTTGTGTTGTGTTTTCACTTTATTTCTGCTTGAGTGCTGCATAAATACTTTACACCTTGCCTCTAAATTAAGCCGGACTACCTTTGTGCAAAGCTACCAGAGGGTTAAGCCTTGGTTAATTTAGTGACTTTTGTGGTTCACCCTGACAAAGAGTGTGACTGTTGCTTGAAAAGGGCTCACACCCCCCTCAACCAACAGCCACATTTATCACAAGTGCTAACTAGACACCTGTTTTTTTCCCCTTATCCATTTTCCTATTAAAGCTTTTGGAGTTTCTGCCAATGAGACCCAGCTCTAATGGGTTACTGTTGACAATCAAATGTTGGCCACATTAGTAAACTCTGTTTTACTCAGAGTATTGCTCTGAAGATCACTTGGCTGTCACTCTATGAAGACAAATTCAAACTCCTCCGTATGCCAAGGGAATCATTAGCCAACTTTAAATACAGAAGAAAAAAACCTACTTTAAATACAGAAGAATAAAAACCTATTTTATGGCTTACCCATATTTAGTAAAGACCATGGGGGCATATTCACAAGGAACTATCGCCAAGTTAACGGCACTTTATCGCAGCCAAAGTTTCGATAAATTTATAGCCCCATTCCCAAGCCGGTGTTAACAGCCCACAGCACCAGTATACCCGCAATAGCCGCCACAAAAAACATCGCCACGGATGACCCCTGCAACTATCGCTAGTGAGATGCAGAGTAGGCGTTCCCGTGCCAAAAGCTGTGACACCACAACTCCACAACATTCACAACGACCAGACAGAACTGCAATAAGAACACAAAACTGGCGATAAGGCACGTTAGCAGCAGGAAAATAACACCTGCTCTGACCTGGTGCTAAGTCGGACCACAGCCTGCACCACAAAAGGGAATACAGCCCACAGCCACATCAGAAGGGCAACAGATGCCATGGAGCCACTAGTCATGCATCCCGGTCCATTAGGTCACACATGTGGAACTGTGTTTTGGGTAAGATGTGGAGGAATCCACACCATTGGACACGCCTCATCACAGGCAGCATCCCCTAACTGCACTGGTGCCACTAACTCAGTGCGCAATGAGTCATGGGCACCATCTGTTTGGACCCTGGTGGCGTCAGAGCCCATGGCCTGGTGGTTTTCTGCATCTTCATCTGGCTGGACCGGACTCGGTGTCTGACATGTGTTTGTTCCATTCATCTCCACAATAGGCCTGGTTGTTTCCAGCAGGCTCCACAACCATGGTCATTTAAGAAGATTTACACACCATGTGTTTTGTTTGCAAGCCATTTTGTAGCTGGAAATTGTTGATTGTATTGTGATGTGTGAATGAGTTTGGTTGGCATGTTCTGATTGTATGTGAGGTTGGTACGAATGTGATTTTGGTAAGGGGACATTAGTGCATTGTTTGGCCTTTTTGCTAATATTTATTGTATCATTTATTTTTGATTTGTTAATTGAATATAGGTATCGCAATGAATGCCTTTTTGAATTTTTGCATGTACAGATATTAAAAGAAAAAATGACTGTTTCGCCATTTTTGAAATGTGATTTTAAAAACAAATGAAAAAAAGAGATAAAAGAAATAAAATAAAAAAATATTTTTATTAAGAAGAAAGCAAAGTACATTCCTTTTGTAGACCAAATCTTTGTATCCTATATCACTGAGGGATAGCCCAATAGAGCCAGTCCTGGCCTAAGTGAATTAGTGTGTGGTTGAGTGGGAGGTTCATATATTTGGAATCCACACCATTGGACACACTTCATCGCAGGCAGCATCCCCTAAGTGCACTGCTGCCACTGACTCTGTGCGCAATGAGTCATGGGCACCATCTGTTTGGACCCTGGTGGTGTCAGAGCGCATGGCCTGGTGGTTTTCTGCATCTTCTTCTGGCTGGACCGGACTCGGTGTCTGACATGTGTCTGTTCCATTCATCTCCACAATAGTGACTGTATCAGCGTGGGCCTGCCCTCTGCATCCTGCCCTGGGGGTACACCTCCCACTGTCCCTAGAGACACTCCGCGACAAGGCCCCTTGTCATCCCGTGGACCTGCTCTGCACCCGTGACCCTGCCCCAGTGCACCACAAGTCAGCGGACCGTGGCAGCAAGCCGGTGCAGGACGTTGTGCATCCGCACCACTAACTCTGTGCAGCACAAATCATGGGGCCTTTATGGTTGTATGGTCGTGTCCTTTACGATTTACACTGTTGTGGATTTCTGACTGCACCAGGCATCCCCTGCCGGCTGTTGTGCATACAACCCACACACATTCAACACAGGTGTCACTCGGTAAGTGTGCCTGATAATAAATGTGGCCGTGCGCACGTGCCCGTAGTCATTCACAACATCTGAGCAAGTGTGTCCGTGTGTTCATTGTGTCAGCTTGATGTGGACTTGCCCTGCAACATCACAGTGTGCTGTCTTCTGCGGACATTGCCATGTCACCTCAGCGTTGGCAGTGACTCTGGACATGTAGCCCCGCACCTAATCCCCTGGCATGCACAGGCTGTGTGTGCTTGTTCAGCAGGGGGGGCAGAGCGTGGTCCAGATGTGGCCCGGTGCAGGAAGTGTGGTAAGTGTTTCTCTGTATTGGGGTGCTGTCACCACCAGGGCCACAATAGACGATGTTGCAATGTGGCACATGCCAGGAGGGCGGGCCCGCAGGTACGGGGACATGTAGGAGCGCTTGGATGCTCGGGGTCTTTGCACATGCATGCCAGGTGTGATGTGTATCAGTCTTGCAGATGCATGAGTCTGTTGCCTGTTCTAATTCACTGCACGGTCCAAGTAAGCCATGGGCTCGACACCTGTGTCCACCCTGTCCGGACCATTGGCCTATACCCAAGTGGCGCACACCTTCGAAGGCCAGCGTCATGGTGCTGTTGGCATTGCGCTGGACATGCGCGGACAGGCATTAGAATGGAGTTCTGTAGGAGTGTACGTAAAGCAACCGTGCAGCGCACACAAGTGTGGGTGCCCGTGGCAGGGCGGAGCAGCTATGTGGCAACGTGACACACAGTGAGTCCGTTCATGTGTATCATGCTGGGCATATCATCCATGATTCCCAGGATCGCAGACGTTCCACCACACCCACGACCGGCCTCTGTACGTCTCCTGTATGCATGTTGCTGGTGAAGTTAACGTAGGGATGAAAGGTCTTTTGTCTGTACTATTAGTCGGTAGCACATCTGCAGCTCCGAGCAGGAACTTGCATGTGCCCGGCACCCCCTGACAGGTACAATAGCATTTGCTTGCGACACGCACACTATGCACTGCCCGGCGTGAGACCAACGTGTACACATCCCACATGCAGTAGGCCTTGGTCATAGTTGGTGTGCGTGATATGGCCTTCGCATGTACTCCCACCCCACCCAAGGCCTACACCTGTTGCACACAGACACTGCTCATTGCACCGAGCTGTGCCATTTCATCCACAGGACTGTCTCAGGGCAAGCCAGTGCCGCTTCAAGCATAGCCACTGACGCAATGGTAGACCATCCCGGACACATTGTCTACTCCAGTCATGTGGAGCTGTACCGTGCACACCTGCTGCATGTACTGGGGGCACTGCCGTTGGAAGTGCTGCGGATCAGTTACCGGGTGGGCTTCCGCCTTGCGGACGTCACCTGTGTGCAGCCTGTGTTGCATTGTCGCTCGTGCATATTCGAGTGGTCCATGGATGTCTGCCTCTCCAACGTAACGCTAGGTGACCTGGATTTCGTCATGTGTGTGCGCCCCCTGTTGGACAACAACCAGGAGTGTCACCAGAATGACCGCTTATGGCATGCATGGATGTTCAGCATGCAGGCTGGAAACTGGACCTGGAATATTGCACGAATTGTCGTGTGCAGTGAGCACATTGAGCCACTACCCGATTGGGTTTGGTGCACATTGGGTCCACTGGTTGGAGTCAGCACATCTGTCCTGGTCAGCTGATGGATTACGTCAACGACATGTCAGATATGGTGGCCGACGATCGCTCATCGGAGATGTTGGCCTACGCAGCTGCACTCGCATTCATGGACGAGTGACAAGGTACCTGCAGCCACAACTGGATGTGAGCCATTGCAGTTGCCACAACACATGGTTGCATGTTGTGGATATGGTCACAAGTCCAGAGATGACAGTAGACATAGCTACATTGGCCAGGACTCATGTTCCAGGTGCCGACAACCAATGCCGGTTGGCACTGACTTGTGTTGGTGAGGGACTCCCCCGAGATGGACATGGGCGCATTCCTACGTTCCTCATTCAGACATGCTGCTGCAATGGTCTGCATATTGTGGCACTTCTCTTGGCCATACTGACTTGCACTTGTTGATAAAGTTTCCGCACTTTCACTTGTCTCCAACTGTGTTGTGTCTTGATTTGTATGCTAATGTGTGTCACGGACTCTCTGGCTCCCTGCCATCCGTGCATTGCTAACCCATCAGGACTGTGTGTTTGTACAAGTGCGTTATCATGTCCCTGTTTCGTGCTTTGCCAGATGCGTATGGCCGTTTATCGGCCACAGGTGGGTGCACTTGTGTCCTGTGTTTGGTTGTGCACAAGTTGGTGTTTGTGCCACATTGTGTTGGATGTTGGGGTGCTCTGCTGCCTATGTGTGTGTGCTGCATTGTGTGTGAAATGTCCCTTCAGCTCTGATTTCGCTCACCCTTCTCCCTTTCAGGCGGTGTTGTGTTCACTTCTGTGCCTGTTCAGTGGTGTGACATTGCCGGGTTGTGTGATTTGTGCACCTGGTTTGTGTTGTCGCTCGTGGGCATGGTTTGTCTGCTGTTGTGCTGTGCTTAGTTGGGCATGTGTGCCATTGTGCCCATCTCCCCCCCATCCCCTAGTCCCTGCTGTTTCCTCTCCCTGTTGCTGTTGTGTCTGTTGCTTGGTGCAGTTTGCTGTCCCCGAGTCCTGCCACCATCTCCAGACTGATGTGGTGGACCCCATTTCCTCCATGTCATCCAGCTCCTGGTGTGGCTCTGGACTCCCACCACCGGTGTGCATTGCTACCTTCTGGTTGTTGGCGTGTTTCTGCTTGTTTGTGCCTTTCGTATCATTGCTGAAGTTCTGGTTTTGTGCCATGTCCTCCTCCGCTCTCAGACTGCATTCATCTTGTCCAAGTTGGCCTGCCATGTACAATGTTTTGTTGCCAATGGGTTTGGTGGGGTTGTCTGCTGGCTTAGGTTGCCTCCATTGTGGTTGGCTGTTGTTTTCTGTTTGGTCTGTCTTACTTTTTCTGGCTTTGGTCGTGCTTATTCCCGCCTGCGGTGTGTTTCGCGGTCCTGACGGTGCTTATCCCTGCTTTCCTCATCGCGGATGGGCTCATCGCTAGTTTTCTGGTGTTGTGGTTTGTGTTTTTATCTCCGTCGAGGTGGTTGTATTGCGGACATTGGCCGCGTTTTCGGCAGACTATCGCATCATACCTCCGTATTGTGAATTCCACGTTGACACAGGGTTATTTTCCCATGATGGGCTGCGATGTTGAGAGTTACGTTAAGCGACTCTTGCGGTAGTTATCACACGTTCTTGTGAATATGCCCCTAAGTTTAAAACAAAAACATGAAGTGAAAGCTTTCAGTTGTTTGTTAATTCCACTGTACTTGTTTTTTTTGCAGCTCTTTTACTTTAAAAAAAGAATATACAGTTTTTCAGTGTCTGGCAAGCAAATTCATGTTGGTACGATCACCAAAATAGGCTCTGAGTATGGTTACAGTCTGTGCAGTCATTTTCCAGCACAACTGATCAATTGTTTTGGGGTTTCACGAAGGACAACATATGGATGATTTGTGACCTAAAAAGGCAGCTACTTTGACCTTTAAAAAAAAATCGAAAAAATCATGTGTCAGGTATGTGGCATCACTTGCACTATATTTTAACAAGTTTAAGGTTGCCTGTCTGAAATCGTCACCCTCCCCCTCTTCACTCACACACTCCAGGTAGTGTACACCACAGTTAAACGTGCTGTGCGTCTGTAACATAGGTGCTGGAAGTAAGGGTGGCACAGCACCCCTACAAAAAGCAGGCTGGAGTTCCAAAGGTGATTGAGCTACAAAGATGCCTTTTAATGTTGTTTTTATCTTCTCACATTTGATGTGTGTTCATAGACTTCATATTTTGTTAAGTTAACTATCTGCCAATCTTGCTGAGGTGCAGGAAATGTGTAAGGAAAGGCTGTAGGATGTCAGTTTCTTTCTAACACACAGAAAAAGTTAAATACCTGTAAATGAACTTTACAAATATCACAAATATATCAGTAGGTAAGAAAGCACAAATGAGACAGATATTTTTTGCTATTCTGAAGAGTGAGGGAAAAACAAAGGGGCATATTCACAAGAAACTATCGCCGAGTCAACTGCACTTTATTGCAGCCAAAGTTGCGATAAATATATCGCCCCATTTACAAGCTGGTATTAACAGCCCACAGCACCAGTTTACCCGCGATAGCAGCCGCAAAAAACATCGCCACAGAGGCCCCCCCGCAACTCTCACTAACGAGATGCAGAGTGGGCATTCCCGTGCCAAAAGTTGTGACAACATCACACCTCAACATTCTCAACGACCATACAGTACTGCGATAAAAACACAAAACAGGCGATAAGGCGCGTTAGCACCAGGAAATCTACACCTGCTCTGACCTGGTGTAAAATCGGATGGCAGACTGCACAACAAAAGGGACCACAGCCCAGGGCCACATCGGAAGGGCAACAGATGCCATGGAGGCCCAGACACCCAAGAGGGCCACAACACCCACCGACACCACCCCAGGACCACAACCCACACCCGGAACACCCCCCCGGACCACCACAGACGCAGTGCAGACAAAGACAGCGGACCCCCAGGAAGTGTACCAGCCGCACAGACCCAACCTCTGACAATGTCACCGTCCACCACAGGGTGAAAGGGACAACCATCCCACACATCCCGACCATCATCGTCCAACAGGCCTACGGGACCAACACAGCAGACAACCAACATCCCACCCCACAAGAAGCTGCTGGCTTGGCTGCATCTGTTGGCCCCTGGCACCCCCAACCAACACCCACCAGAGTTGGAGGAGTCTCACTGCTAGCTACATCCAAGTCCCTCACACCTCTCCTGGACATCATCATCACCCTGGTACCCCAGGCCCCACACGTCCAACACAATGCGCAGGTCACGCTGGCGACCAAGCAAGGACAATACGCCATAGCAGGATGCACGCATGTGTTGGTGGCAATCCCCAGCACACATGTCCCACCTGTGCCCCCGTTAACACAGCACACAATCACCGCAACAGAAAGCACATGTCCCACACCAATGTGCAGGCAACAACAGAACACCGTGGAACCTCCAACAATGTCGCCTCCAAATACACAGCCAGAAGTGCATGATTCTTTATCCTCCGATATTCCATCAGCAACCAGCGTACCCGGGATGGCACCAAGGGAAATGCACAGCCCCTTGGCAAGTTCAAAATGAACACCCCACTCACCTCGACTCCACAACCATGCAAATCACAAATCTGGCAATGCACACGTCACAAAATCACAACCAACAGGCACAACAACATGCCCACCCACCAGACATGACAGAACAACTCACAATGGTTACCTGGCCAAGCCGTGAACATGAGCCATCAACGGCTTGGCACCTCAGCCACACAACAGCGAATGTGGGGAGAGGTGACAAACAGGCATGTGTGAAGGATGCAGTAGTACCATGAATAGGAAATTACACAAAGCCAAGAGTGGCGGAGATGTGCTGGACAGATCGCAGTATGCAGCACACACCCATATCCATGGCGACATACACCTCTGGTGAATGGAGTGTAGTGGACAGTGGACGCAACCATGTCACCACAACCCATGGGGGACCTCGCGGAAATCTTGCCTGTTATGCCCCCCCAAGCATGAGCGGAGTGGGATGGCCCGGCGTACGCAACGCCAGCATAGGGGTGTGAATAAAAAGCATGTAGCCCTGGCCGTGGTCCTCTTCTGGAAAGCCCAACATCTCTGCCAGGGCGGCACCACTCACCCTGCCATGAGGTCGGCACTGTCCTCTAGAGCGGAGTTGCCTGCGACGTTGTGTAGCTGCCGGACACCCGCACGCTGGACCGCGAACCCGTCAGGACCACCCCTGCGCAGCGAGGCCTCACTGATCACCTGCCGACACCGGCGTGTGTCAAGGAGCGCCCACCATGTTCCGGCGCAAGCTCCAGGCCCGAGTCCCGCGACCTTGGCAGCTTCCTCAGACCATCACAGCCTCCACGACACGGGTCGACTTTAGTCCTTTTTCATTGACGTACTCTACTGCCCCCTCAGGCCTGCTCCTCGGCCCAGTAGGTCCCATGTGTGAAACTGTGTCCTGAGTCATGAATGGCAGTGACCCCAAATCCGGGCCATCGGCAACAGCACCAGGCCCCACCTGATCAGTGAGGCATAGTTCCATATGGGCTTCTTGCGACACGTGGTGCCACTAACCCTGTTCAACGCCAGCCGACGACACCTGGTGCCACTAACCCTGTTCAACACCAGCCTGCGACACGTGGTGCCACTGAAGGCTGAACTACGCAGGCCGGTGGGGCCATCCAAACTATTCTGGCGACACTCGGTGAATGGCCCGTGCTGACCGCTGCCTCAGGCCTACACCACGGTCAGGTAGGTCACACATTTGGGACTGATTCTTGAATACAGCATGGCAGTGAACACCATGTAAGGCATAGGACAAGTCACTATACTCACTTCGATGTGGTGCCAACAAGTCTGTGCATGGCATCACATCCACACGTGTCTGTGGCCCTACGCAGACTACTGCCCTCGGCCTACGCTGCGCACAAGTGAGTCACGGATTTGGAACTGAACATCGGTTATTCAAAAGGCAGACTACATGTCATCGCACGCAAGGAGAGGCGTAATAGGATGATGCGTTGCATTCCGGAGGGAACAAGATCATGGTTACGGAGGTGATTGAACACTACCGACAACTGCCCTTGTGTCACTAACTCTGTGCCTCACCAGCCAACGACACGTGGCTGTGGGCCACTGCTGACCGCTGCCTCCAGCCTACACTGTGGTCCAGTAGGTCACAGACTCTTCCTTTTGCAATGGCTGAGTTCATATCAGTGTACCGGCGTCATCGCTGATAGCATCCCCTCTCAGCCCCAGTGCCACTAAGTCTGTTTCCCGACAATCATGGACACTATCTGTTCGAACTTTGGTGGTGTCTGAGTCTATGGACTAGGGGGGGCAGTTTTCATCCTCCTGTAGTTGATACCGAATTGGTGGTGGCAACGAGGCTGTCGTATGTCACTCCTCCATTTGCTGCTTCCGGATAAAATCAAACCTTTCGGCATCATGCCCTGGAGGACACCTTCCACTGTCCCCCGAAACCCTCTGCAACATACACCTCAGACATTGCTGGTGACCCGCTCAGGTCGCATGACCCATCTGACAGCACCGCAAGTCACCGTCCCGTGGCTGGGTGTCTGTGCCGGCTGCTGTGCATCCGGGGCCACTAACTCTGTACTTGTCAGGTCCGGGACCCCTTCTTCTGAGATATTGGATGGCCCCTGAAGCTTTGGCCTTGGAGTCATCAACGCCATTTCTCTGTGCCCCTGTGCTATACGCAGCCTCCTGGCCCAACAGCGTCCCACCAGGGCTCACACACTAAATCGAGTCCTGACCAGCCCGGACGTGGCATCACTGCAGGAGGCACACGCCACCACCACAAGGACCACCTCCAAACACCATCTGCCAGAGTTGATACAGTGGTCCTGACAGACCTACGGAGTTGCTCAGACCTGTCGTGGATGCCATCATTGGCCTGATACCCTGCTAAGCACTCCAGGTGCCAGTGACTCAGTGCACCTCAAGCCATTGTCCGTTAGTGATTGAGTTTTGTGCTGTGGAGATGTTGGGCAGCTATGTCACCTCATGCAGTGGGGAAGATCTGGGAATATGATGGGGAAGATGTGTCAAGTGTGCATACAGGAGATGGCACAGACAATGGGAGGGCAGGAGGCAATATCCCCAGGGCAGGAATGCAGACTGGAGGTGGTAGTCAAGCCACACGCCCAGAACCATTACTGGGTATTGCGCTGTGGACTGCGGACACAACTGTCACCTCAGGCAGTGTTGGAGACATGGGACGTTGATGAGGAAGTTGATGCAGGTGTAAAACACCCCACTGCATCTGCATCAGGACTAACCCAAAGGGACATAATCCTAGCAATTCCTTCACATGAGCGTGCTCATCTCTAGTACCCCTATCTCAGTGCACTGCAACTCACGGAACCTCCTGACTGAATATAGGGGGACCTCTATCCTTACTCCGGCTCCCACCATATTGCTGTGCAGTTGACTCTGTTATGCATGTGTTTTCTGTTTCCGTTGCACTGGTGTCCAATGTTCAAGATGTTGCCAGCACCAAGCATTACGTGCGGACTGGCTTACACTCACCCCACACACATCCAGCACAGGCGTCACTGTACATGTGGCCCTGCCAATAAAGGGGCCGGGCGCACGTGCCCGTAGCCAGTTCGACATTATATCTACGTGTGTCCCTGTGGTCTTGTTGTATGCATGAGGGCCCTGGGCCCTAGGACATTACAGTGTGCTGTGTACATCGGATGCATACATGTCACCACAGGCAGCAGGTTTGAGCTTGGACACGTAGCTTTGTTGTCACCCACTCAATTCGTAAGGGGAGTGGCCAGGGCTGTCATACGCCACGCCAACGTGGGTGTGTGACTGAATGTGCGTGCCGCTGGGCGTGGTTGTGTACTGTGAATGTGCATCTGCATGTGTCTATGGCAGTGTGCATCTCCTTTGTGGGGTGTAGGTGGTCCCTGAAGGGTAATAGACATCAACATATGTAATCTAGTTCACCTTCCATGGGTTGGGACCCCACCCACACCTGTTCGGCCACCTCTTTTTGGCATGCTGACACATGGCATTGGGGTGCCATGTGTGGGTGGGTGAAGTGTCATGGGCCAGCTGTGCTTGTGTGTGCTTCCTGCTGTGTGGTCTGTTGCAGGGGCTGTGTTCTCCTCTAAGTAGCTTGTCTGCCCTGGTCCTGGTGGTGGTTTGCATGGGATATCCATGGGCTGTTGTAGGGCGTTGGTGTCAAAGGTGTGGTGGTCCTCTCCAGCATCACAGATGTGTTGTCTTCTGTGCTCTGCTGGAGGAGTTGTGTGCCCCTGTGCAATGTGAAGGGGAGATGCATGTTAACATTGTGTTGACATGTATGTTTGCGCATTGTTCTGGTTTACATGCAGACTGTTTGGCAATGTAAATTGTGACTGTGACTAAAGACTCTGAGGAGGCAGCACTAAACTTCTCAATGTGTCTTCAAGAGTTGGTGTCTTGGATGGCCTTTAATTGCCTTAAACTTAATGGCAATAAAACAGAGGTTCTAGTGATAGGTAAGGCCCCCTCGATCTGGTCCTCTGCTTGGTGGCCTCAAACCCTGAGCCCGACTCCATCTCCTAAGGACCAGGTAAAGAACCTGGGGATGTGGCTGGATACCAAACTGTCTTTTGAGACTCATACCAGGCGAGTGACCGGAAACTGTGTTGGGGTCCTGCGCACTCTCCGGAAGACCTTAGATGTACTCCCGGTGTCAGCGAGAAAAACGATGGTCCACGCCCTTGTGACATCTCGTTTGGACTACGGGAATGTTCTGTACTTAGGAGCTAACATTAAATGTGTTCAGAGACTCCACCGCATCCAGAATGCGGCTGCGCGTCTCGTTTTAATGCTCCCGAGGAGAGCCTCATCCAGTAAGGCCCTGGCTTCCCTGCATTGGCTCCCGGTGAGCGAACATGTTTTGTTTAAAGCTATGTGTGTCAGTCATTGTATTATGCAGAAGAAGGGCCCCTCCTATCTGCATGACCTTCTTAACCCGTATGTTCCCACGTGGTGCTTAAGATCTAGTGGGACGGGTCAGGTCAGCATCCCGATCATCAGAAGAGCTAGGATGGGCGGATGCTCCTTTAGCTTTTTAGCAGCTTCTCATTGGAATAAGCTTCCGATAGAGCTCCAGCTGCAATCATCAGAGACTATTTTCCGGAAAAAGCTCAAGACGTGGCTTTTTCCATCTGGTAACTCCACTGTCTGACTTTTCTCTGCTCCATCCTCTGCCTGAAACGGGTTCTTGTGGCAGAGCGGGACGCACTAGCTAGTGCAGCCATGCGCTTTATAAATTTGATTTGATTTGATTTGACTGTGTGTGAGGTGCTGGATTCTTCTGCGGGACAGTGTACATTTGGACTACATGACGGATGTGAGGTCATATGCGTACATTTCCATTTCACAGTTTCCTGCTCTTTTAGATGTGGTAGGCATGTTTCTGTGCGTGTGCGGAGCCAGTTGTGTCCTCTGTTCTGCAGTGTCGGCTTTGCGCATTGTGGAAATATGGATTTTTATGATCAGTTATGTCCCCTATCTTGGACCCCAACGGTTTCATGTATGAATCATAAGTACATGTATGTTCCCTCCAGTTCCAGTTATGAAGACGCAAACACATGTGCGTCCACCGTCAACATGTCCTCTTTCAGATCCGCCATAAATAGGCCGGATATTCCATTCCTAAGTATGAAAGGCCACCGGCTTTATATGGTTCACTTATGCCATCTTACAGTCCAGGCAAGTAGGCCCTGATTCTGTCATCAAACTCTTCTTGCCTTCTGCCTCTGAAAGCTCCAGTCTGAGCCTGCATCTGTGACCATGAACTTTGTCTCATTCTCTGCGCGGCCCACGAAGCCTGACATCAGCTTGCTGCCTGCCAAAAACTGTATTTCACCTTCGAAATTATCTGCTCCGTTCCCTGCCCAATGCATTCCTGTCTAGTAGTTTAAGTAAACATTCTTCTAGCTACCGAGCAAAGGCCCGGCTTCTCTGTCTTGATGCAAGTAATTCATAGCCCTATTTCTATGGAAGATTTCCGCCCTCGCATCTAGTGTAGACACTTAGACGCTTGTACACGCACTAACAGTCAGTATAGTCAGTATAGAATAAGATTCTACTCTAAGAGACCTCTCTTTTGGATAACATAGTTCTTTAAACATAGGATGTTAGATATGATTTGGGATTAGGTTGACTTGACCCTCCAGACTTCTGTCGCCACATGTAGAGCTAAATGTCAAGTCCCCTTCACCCCCTAGTTGCACGTCAATCACACGTCATGCTGCTGCGCGCGCATTTCTGCCAAGTATTTCTGCTGACATTGCGAAATTCTTTCATGGAACCACCCTATTATGACGTCACACCTGATGACGTTCCCTAGTCACACCCAGTTACGCCTATTTTTGCTACGCATGAATATATTATCCACACTATCAATTGTTACGCCTCTTGTATTTGCTTCACTGTAATGCCTATTGTATAAAAGTAATTGATTGTCAATAACGTATGTACTTCACTTCCTGAACCTTCGTGGTGATGGAACTTGGAGCAACCGATTATAATCGACCATTGGAATAAAGCCCATTCCGAACCTCTAATACCACGGATTCTGCCTCTTATTTACTGAGCTATTTTATTATGTTTCTGTATCAAATTAAGTCCCGGTAATTAAATTATTTACCACATGAATGGCGCCCGAACAGGGACACTTTCTCATCTCACGCGCCGGCGGTGAGTTGCAGGCCCGGTCTCCTGCCACAGCTGGACGGACAACAACGCGTACCAGCAGGATTTCCTGTATCTCCCTCCGGTCAAGCGGGGGCGACTGAGGCTGCGATCAACACCCAGACGAGGCGGTGAGAAGTGCGAAGTATCCCGACCAGAGCCTAGCTGAGAGAGCAAGATCCGAGGTATAAAGAGGCCCACCAGTTTCCGAAGTCCCGAGTCGAGTTCAGTTTCCGAAGTGTCCGAGTCGAGTCCAGTCCGGTTCAAGTTCAGTTCAGTTTCCGAGGCCTTCCGTTTCCGAGCTACCCGGTGAGTACCATTACTGGGGAGGCGTTCTGACGTGCACATAGGTTGTGCCGGTCAAGACGGGTTTGGGTACACAAATCCGGTCTGCACTGTTTCAGCAGTGTATCTGTACTGTTTAGCAGTATATCTAGTATATCAAATATATATATTCAGAATAACCCAGATAATGTCGAGTATTATGTTTAGTGATTAAGTTTTCCTTAGATCGTCATCATCATTGTTGCTCGGTTAAATGTTAAATGTTAAATGTTTTTAAATACGTTCTGCATATTGTGGTATGAATGACTGTTCATTATTGTGTTTACTGTATTAAGTTTGTTCAAAATCGAGTATCAGATCAGTTCTCAATATGCCGCTCTTTTCGAAATTAAGACAGATCACAACAAGAAAAGGGGTACTCGAAGAAGCCGTTCCTATTCCTTCTAGGGACACTCCAGGGTACTTCATGTATCATAAACATGGCTTAGACGCTATATTATTTCTTGATTTATGGGTAGACTACACCAAGGAATTACCAGAAAGTCAGAGGTGGCCCGCAGCTGGGACCTGGGATGCAGAGTGCATCATGAAAGTAGAGGAAGAGTTATGGAAAAGGAAAGTCAGACAGTCACAGAAAGACGCCATTGAGTTATGGCGTAAAGAATCTCATAGACGTACAGAAAAAGCACTCCGACAGGAAGAGAAAAATAGAGAGAACTCAAATAAAGTCCGAGAAAATCTATTAATTGAAGAAGGTACACGAGTGAAATCAGAACAAGTAGACAGACAAAGAAATGCCCTTATGAATGGTATGTATCCCCTCCTGGCCGAGGGATTACCTAAGGCTACTCCGGAAATACCAAAAGACTTGCCACCCCCATTGTTTCCAATAAAAATACATCCTAAGGGGCATCCTAGAACCGCAGAAGATGTTTTTCTTTCCTCATATTTAGATGACGCAGTTCCCGAGTACGCTAATCCCGCCCCACATAGACCGCCTGCCAGGGAGGTTCAACGCCAAGATCCAGTATCTGTATCTCTACAGCCACAAATCCTGACACAAGTTCCGGCAAGCACATCTGTTTCTACATCTGTTCCTACAGCTACTTCTATAGCTGTGTCCACACCTATAGTTGCGGTATCGCGTTCAACGAATCCTTTCACACCCGATACCCCAGACGGGGCTACGGGAGGTGCTAGCAACATTTTTTCTACGCCACCCAGAATAAATAAACTTACCTTTCAAGAGTCAGCACATTCACGTACCCCCAAACTCATAAATGCCCGTACGCTTAAGGAACTTCTTATAGATTGTAGATATGACCCTGTGCCCGGCAAAGAGGACGAAATGATCATGGCATCATTACGTATCAGACGAGCCGCGGTGTATCTAGGGAAGTTACCCGGAATGACTGCACATCTAGATAATATATATCATTTTGTCCAAACAGGGCGAGATTCTGAATGTATTAACAGAGCTATGGAATACCAGAAAGTGGAGATACAGGGGGAACTGTTACGTTTCCTTGTAAATTGTGTGATCAGAAATCAAGACCGGGGGTAGACCCGGAAGCAATGCAAATTCTTACCAGATGGAGTCAGAATATATCAGAAGGGAGACATGATAAGCAAAATTGTATAATAGCCATGTGCCGAAAGATCCGTAAAGAAATAGAACGCCTACACGAAGAAAGATTAGCGGTAGACCAGTTCGAACAAAGCGAGGAGGAAGGATCAGGACTGCCCACAGGACAGTCGGACACCATAGCCTATGTAGGTAGAGGAAGATCTTGTAATAATACTAGATGTCTTATTGACCCGATACGTCCGATATGTCCGGATAATAACAGGAATTTCCAAACACCTATAATAAATATAAGGTCTCACGAGCATTCGTTCCAAGCCGCTGACAAATTACTCCGAGAACGAAGGGGTTATCATTTTCTCGATTCCATGGATGAACAAGAATTAGCCAGGTCAGCCGTTCATTGGGTTGACAGTCCGGGAAAATATGGTGATGATACAGTAGCACACACATTTCTGAATCTCACCCCAGATGAACAGCGTTTAGCTGGGATTTATATGATTCAACAACTCCTTATACTATATCAAAGTCAGCATTCAGATCCTGGTCCCTTACCTGAAATACTGACCGAATTACTCACGAATAGATGGAGAGGTTCAGGTACTAAATTAATTAAACACATACTAGAATCAAGAAAGCAGTACATTCTTTTTGTATGTCCAGAACATGTCTCATTGCCCATCAAGGAAAGAACCACGTATTACATGGACAGACAGAATCCTTTACGAGAAGTACACCCAATAAAAGGCGAGGACAATGAGTTTAAACGCGTATTTGTATATACGCCCATATCAAAAATAGAATTGTTACAAATGAAGAAAGTGGTACCCAGTCATGACAAGGACCCAGCGGGTTTCCACCGAGAAATTAAAGACATGTTACTCATGGGAGAGTATACCTATCCCGACATTATGACAATATTAAAGGTATTAATGCCTGTTGGCATTTATGAAAAACTCAAGGAAAAAGAGTGGGAGGTGGGAGACCAGAAGATAGAATGGTCAGCATTAGAAGCAGAAGAAAAGGCCCGAACTGCAGGAGCAGGACTTGGGGATAAAACTAAAGCACTACCAGGTTTACTAGTACAGGTACTGCCACGTTTATTAACTACAAAAAAGGAAGATTGGGGTACAATTTCAGCCTGTAAACAAAAGCAAGATGAAGACACTAGTGATTTCTATGCCCGATTTGAAAAATGTTTTGGTATAAATAGTGGCATAAAAGCAAGTAGCGAATCATACCCACATCTGTTTGTGACAAAATTGGTTGAAAATTCCTTGCCTCAAGTGAAGAATAGAGTATTAAAATTCGAGAGTACCTGGCAAGGTAACACTCCATCACAAATGTTGCAAATGTTACAGTACCATCACAATAGAATTAGAGAGGAACAAGAACATGAACAAAGACGCATGAAAGACACGAAAATGAAAATGCTAGTCTCCCAGACAGTTCCAGTTGAAGGACATAAAAAGGGTACGACACATTCCGGTGATTCAACGGGACCTGTAAAAGGGACATGCAACTATTGTAAAAAGCCAGGTCATTACGTACACGATTGTCCAGTTTTGAAACATAATATCGCCATAGGTAATACAGAAGAAAGACCACGGCCACCTAGACAGGATCAGAATGAACAAGGAGCCCCGCAGCATGCACAGTCCATGTCAGCTCCACCACAGTCTATACAGTTTGTGCCAGCTGCACCAGCGCTGCCTGTTGCTGCCACACAAACCACGACACGACAGCTGTACCAGACCGCACAGTACGACTATCCTGATTATCAACGATACGCATGAAGCAGCCTAGAGAGGGAAGTTGACTTACCCCTTATCGAGGTCCCTGTAGACCAAGAAGGACCTTATGTACACAGTGAATTATTAGGCCAAGATAGAAAATTTTTACTTGATACAGGGGCAAGTCGAACAACTATAAAACGTAGTGAAGTTCCAGGGGCACCCCTCTCAGGCTCACAGAATATTTCCCTTGGTTTTTCAGGAAAACCTATTGTTAATGAAGTGTCACAGCCTCTTCCACTTACGATAGGACCTTTGACCCGAACTACAGATTTATTGCTTACTAAATCATGTCCAGAAAACTTGTTAGGTATAAAAACACTGAAAGCTCTAGGAGCTATAATATGTTGTTCTCCGGAAGGAGTAAGATTGTTTTTACGTGATTTTAAAGGTCACTATGTGTCTAGAGACATGGATCCCCGACTGCAGACTTTACCTACACATCTATGGGCACAAGGCCCTACTGATGTTGGTTGCATGAATATTACACCATACCGAGTTACACTAAAGGCAGGAGTGGTACTACCACGAATGCGACAATACAAGTTACCACCAGATGCTGTAGTGGCTTTACTGCAAATCATTGACGAGCTCATTGCCCAAGGAGTGGTTGTGGAAACAGACTCCAATGTATGTAATTCACCGATAATTCCGATTCTTAAACGAACAGATCCGAAGGCCCCGCCAGTATATCGACTGGTTATTGATCTGCGCGAATTGAACAAGTGCATTGTGCCACAATTCCCTGTGGTCCCAGATATCTCGTCCTTACTGACAGCTATTGATTCCGAAGCAACATTCTTTACTGTAATTGATCTCAAGAATGCCTTTTTCAGCGTCCCAATAGATCCAGAAAGCCAATACTTGTTCGGATTCAGTTTAAATGGACGCAGCTTTAAATTCTCACGCGCACCTCAAGGATTTACAGAAAGCCCCAGCATCTATAGCCAAGCACTGAAACGAGAACTCGACAGTATCCACATGCCAGTTAACACCGCCTTGCTTCAATATGTCGATGATCTGCTGATCACCGCGAGAAGCGAACACGAATGTGAGAAAGCATCACTGACAGTTTTACAATTTCTAGCCGAAAAGGGGCACAAGGTGTCCCCTTCTAAGCTGCAATTCTGTGTCCAGCGAGTTGTTTATCTTGGACACTCGCTGTCCAAGGAGGGAAGGCAGCTTACACCCGACCGCATTCAGTTAATAGCTAACATGCCAATACCCATGACACAAAAAGAGGTGCGGGCTTTCATAGGCCTCACTTCATATTGTAGGCAGTGGATCCCTCAGTATGCATTTCTAGCAAAACCACTCATTCAATTGACAACATAGGAGGCAGCCACATCGACTGTTCTTCCTTGGACTCAGGAACATACACAAGCTTTTGAAAGCCTAAAGAAAGCTTTATGCCAAGCACCTGTTTTAGCAACACCATGTTACAATAAACAGTTTACACTCTTTATTACAGAGCGCGAAGGTACTGCCTTGTCAGTACTCACACAGGAACAAGCAGGATCACACAAACCATGTGCCTATTTCTCTAGTACATTAGATCCAGTAGCTCAGGCTTTGCCTGCGTGCCTAAAATCAGTGGCAGCAACCGCTTTAGCAATCAGACAAAGCGATGCCATAGTGTTAGGACATCCATTGACAGTTCAAGTACCACATGCAGTAGAGGTTCTCGTGAACCGCACACAAACACAACACTTGACTATAGCGCGACTTACAGGGTACGAATTAACATTGTTTCAGCCACATATAGAAATCAGACGTTGTAACACATTGAATCCTGCCACACTTTTACCTATAAACGGAACAGACCCACTAGCCCATGACTGTATTGAAGTTATTACAATCACGACGAAACCCAGACAAGACTTAACCGATGTCCCATTGTCAGACCCAGACCTGACGTTGTATGTAGATGGTTCATGTATGAGAACAAGTACAGGAGAGTTAGTGGCCGCTTACGCAGTCACAACAGATACTGAAATCATTTAAACAAATTGCATAAATACCTTGTCAGCTCAAGCCGCAGAGCTCATCGCTCTGACACAAGCCTGTATTCAAGCCACAAATAAAAAAGTCAACATATACACTGATTCACGTTATGCATTCGGAGTTGTACATGACTTCGGCGTGCTGTGGCGAGAGAGAGGTTATTTAACTTCTCACGGTGCCCACATTCAGCACGGACCCCTCATTCATGCCTTATTAGATGCAATACATCTACCCACTGCAATATCAATTATGAAATGTAAAGCTCATACGAAAGTTACTGATATCATTTCTCAAGGCAATGATCTAGCTGACAGAACAGCTAAACAGACTGCTCAAACTCAAACATCCGACATGACAAAGACAATAGTCCCGATACCAACACATTGTATGACGATTAAAGATCCTACTCTTGATGTAATTGATATACAGACACATGCTACACCAGACGAAATAAAGAAATGGACTGAATTAGGAGGGATCCAAACGGATCAAGGATGGATGATGAAGGAAAAGTCTGTGTGGTTCCTTCCTGATTCAATGGTCCAGGTTATAATTAACACTGTACATAGTCCAGCGCATCTAGGAGAAAAAGCTATGCTAGACAGCATTCAACACATTTGGTTCAATAAACATTTACGAGCAGCAGCTAAACAAAAGGTTCGTACCTGTATGATCTGTTGTCAGTTCAACCCAGGAAAAAGCGTTCCCGTAGAACAGGGTGGATTTCAGCCTCCTGATCATGCTTTTGAAGTCCTCCAGATGGATTATATCCAGATGGAACGATGTCGAGGATTCAAATATGTTCTCGTAGTTGTCTGTGCTCTTTCCCGTTGGACAGAGGCATACCCGGTTTCAGATTACACTGCCCCGACTACTGCCAAACAGTTGGTTCGAGAATTCTTCCCACGATACGGTTTACCACGTGTCGTCTACTCAGATAACGGCCAGCCGTTCTCATCCGAATTAATGAAACACGTTTCACTTTTGTTAGGCTATCAGTGGAAATTCCACTGTGTCCGACACCCCGAGGCAGCAGGTCTCGTAGAAAGACATAATCAGATCCTGAAAATTAGATTGTCCAAAATATGCAGAGAGAAAGGTGTCGACTGGGTAGTAGCGTTACCAGTTGCACTCTTCTACATGAGAATGGTAGCACACTCTCGAACTGGGCTATCCCCGTATGAGGTGATCTTTGGCAGACCACCAAATATGTGGGGGACGCCCATACCACGCAAAATAACTGATATTGACTGTAATATGCTGACAGATTACTTGGCTTCCTTGATGTCTGCACTACAATCTTGTCGTTCACAGGTAGCTGCAGCTTTTCCTGACAACACTGAGGTGAAACCCCATGACGTAGTTCCGGGAGACATGGTCCTGGTGAGGAACTTTGATCGAAAGACTCAGCTGGATCCTAGGTGGAAGTCACCGCAGCTGGTCTTGCTCACCACAAGGACAGCCGTGAAGATCGAGGGCAGGAAAGGCTGGATTCATTCAAGTCATATCAAGAAATTTCATGGACTACCATCGAATGTGAATACCACACCTCGTGTGTCTTCACCAATTGACTCAAAACTTCCTTTTGTTGAAAAGAGTAATTCCGAACTTTATAGACTAAAACTCCGGTCTAATCAGTCAAGCAATTTGATTGTTTAAGTCCTCTCCAAGGTGAAGCGGTTGAATTGTCTCTGACATGTATCCCTTAGACCTGAATAGAGAACACACCCGAAAAATGTTGAAACGACATGTGTACTGTAAATCACTGCGTAGTCATTGCACAGTGACGTTATTAATTTTGTTTTTCTTAAGTCTTTTAATAATTACTGCAAGTATATTGTTGCACATATATTATCCTATTCCTAGACATGTTTATAATATTACTGCTGAACATTCTTTTAGTGAACTACCTCCGCTTGAGTTGTCTTATAGATTTGCGCTGCGCAATAACACGTTTATTAGTATGTTACATCATTCCCATCAGGTTAGCAATGCTACAAATTGTTGGATATGTGGCCGACTCCCTCCCTATCAGAATTATAAAGGAATTCTACCTCTCTTTCCATACCCGTTCACACACAACGGCTCCTGTGGAGCATGGTTTAGTTTAATTAATTCTCTAGATTCGAATTCTGCAGTTTTTCAAGATAACTGGGTATGGGGAAATTTGAACTTAGTTTTACTTAAAGTCTGCTACCCTAACAAGGAGGGACTTCCCCAGAGAACAGGAACTGATCTAGAAAATGAAGTGTATGGATTAGGTGATTTTACGCTTAATCTTATGATCCTAAATGTCGAATCCGAAGCTACTCCAATTTTGCCCGCTATGTCAATATTTCCAGTAAAAGGTGAACTATGTGTAAGAAAGAATGGTTCCATACATATGGGCCATAGTAGATGCACCACTGTAGTAGAATTTAGTGATCAAGGCAAGTCTACATTTAGAGCTTCCCGCCATTCCTATTTCATATGTGGTCAGACGGCCTATGTACGTTTGCCTCTAGATTGGGATGGTACTTGCTACATTGGATTCCTTTTGCCACCTGTTTTCCTAGCTCCTCCTGATTATCACAGAAATACTCATTTAGTATATAATAGAGTAAGGAGAGATCTCCCAATAGTTGATTATACTGAAACAGCATGGGAAAAATACACAGATTTCAATAAAGGTCTCTTTCCCTATATAGGTACCGTTACCAATAGTAAGCTGATACGTAGATTAACTAGAACCCTTGAAGCAGTAGTGAACGAAACTATTTCCGCCTTAGGCAATTTAACAGAAGAACAGTCTGCTATGCGGATTGTTGTGCTTCAAAATCGTCTTGTCCTTGACGTCATCCTGGCCGATAGGGGCGGAGCTTGTAGGGTCATCGGATCAAGCTGTTGCATTTTCATACCAGAAAATTCGCCATCTGTATATAAAGCCATAACTCGCCTTCATAAGATTGTAAGCCAGATACACCAGAACCCAGGCACCTGGACTTGGTCCGGTTGGTTTTGGAGTATATTATCTACCTTTGGATGGAAGGTCCTATCTTTCCTAGGTATTGGCCTTCTCGTACTATTCAGTTGCTGTCTATGCCTGCAATGTGGACCAGCGATCTGTGGTCTGTGTGCCACATCGTGTATTCCACCACCAAGATTTCATTCATCCCGGAAGAAGAAAGAAGAACAAATGATGCTATATGAACAGATCAATGGATTGATGAAGATTGATATCTCTTAACGGGCAAGTAGGGGACAAGGAGGGAATGTGGAAATATGGATTTTTATGATCAGTTATGTCCCCTATCTTGGACCCCAACGGTTTCATGTATGAATCATAAGTACATGTATGTTCCCTCCAGTTCCAGTTATGAAGACGCAAACACATGTGCGTCCACCGTCAACATGTCCTCTTTCAGATCCGCCATAAATAGGCCGGATATTCCATTCCTAAGTATGAAAGGCCACCGGCTTTATATGGTTCACTTATGCCATCTTACAGTCCAGGCAAGTAGGCCCTGATTCTGTCATCAAACTCTTCTTGCCTTCTGCCTCTGAAAGCTCCAGTCTGAGCCTGCATCTGTGACCATGAACTTTGTCTCATTCTCTGCGCGGCCCACGAAGCCTGACATCAGCTTGCTGCCTGCCAAAAACTGTATTTCACCTTCGAAATTATCTGCTCCGTTCCCTGCCCAATGCATTCCTGTCTAGTAGTTTAAGTAAACATTCTTCTAGCTACCGAGCAAAGGCCCGGCTTCTCTGTCTTGATGCAAGTAATTCATAGCCCTATTTCTATGGAAGATTTCCGCCCTCGCATCTAGTGTAGACACTTAGACGCTTGTACACGCACTAACAGTCAGTATAGTCAGTATAGAATAAGATTCTACTCTAAGAGACCTCTCTTTTGGATAACATAGTTCTTTAAACATAGGATGTTAGATATGATTTGGGATTAGGTTGACTTGACCCTCCAGACTTCTGTCGCCACATGTAGAGCTAAATGTCAAGTCCCCTTCACCCCCTAGTTGCACGTCAATCACACGTCATGCTGCTGCGCGCGCATTTCTGCCAAGTATTTCTGCTGACATTGCGAAATTCTTTCATGGAACCACCCTATTATGACGTCACACCTGATGACGTTCCCTAGTCACACCCAGTTACGCCTATTTTTGCTACGCATGAATATATTATCCACACTATCAATTGTTACGCCTCTTGTATTTGCTTCACTGTAATGCCTATTGTATAAAAGTAATTGATTGTCAATAACGTATGTACTTCACTTCCTGAACCTTCGTGGTGATGGAACTTGGAGCAACCGATTATAATCGACCATTGGAATAAAGCCCATTCCGAACCTCTAATACCACGGATTCTGCCTCTTATTTACTGAGCTATTTTATTATGTTTCTGTATCAAATTAAGTCCCGGTAATTAAATTATTTACCACAGCATTGTATCACATTGTTGTCGATGTGGGTGTGCTGTTCTTGCTAGGTGTGTGTGCTGCAGTGTGTCAAGGAGATGTGGGACATGATCCTTGGTAATTGTGGGTGTGCAGTGTGCTATGCCTCGTTGTGCATGTGTGTCATTGTGCCCATCTCTCCCCATCCACCCAGTCCCTGTCCGTTACTTTACCAGTTGATGTTGTCAGGTCCTCTCGAGCTGTGTCCGTACTCCCTACTCCTTGCACCGTCTCCACACTGATGACTGTGGCCTGGGTTTCCTCCAGCTCCTCCTGTGGCGCTCGACTGCCACCTCCTGTCGTCGTTGCTGCCTTCCTGTTGGCAGGGGGTTTGTACCTGGTTTAGGTTGTCACGTCCTGCTGGAGCCTCATGTCCTGCTCCGTTGGCCTCCTCGACACTCCGGCTGCATTCATGGTATTCTGATTGTGGGTCAGTTGCTGGTAGTGTTCTGTCACCTCCGTGACGCTGGTTTTGTTTTCCTGCGGTCTGCACCACGTCTTCCTCTCCCTTTTCTCCTTGGCCTTCCCCGTTCTTCCTTGCTGGTGGTCTGTGGGGGTTGTGGGATTCACGTTGTCCTCTGCGCTGTATCAGGGTGCATCCATGTTGCTCCGTGCTTAGGCTTGTTTCTGGTGTGTTGTTTCTGTGGTTTTTATGGTACATTTTCCCGCAAGATGCGTGGGATTTGCAGGCCTGTGGCTGGTTTTCGCCACTTTTTGTGCCGCGATTGGCCTCATCGCATGAATTTCCACGTTCGTGTTTCGCATTTTTACGGCGTGGTGTTGATTTTGACGCTGTCATTTAACACGTTCTCTGGTGTCTATCGCATGGTACTGCTCCAGCGTTAAGGGCAAATTTACATATTCTCCCTATGTCACAGACTCGTCATCACACCAACTCATCCATACATACATTAATTGGTGGGGCCAAACTAATTAGTACGAGTTAATAGTTAGAATGATTACGTAATTAATTTCATGCAAAATAGTGGAGGTATACAAAATTTAGTTTTACCTGCTCCATCAGTACCGCCTTGTTGTGAATTCCACGTTGACACTGGGTTATTTTACCGCGATGGGCTGCGATATTGAAAGTTGTGTTAAGCTTCTCTTGCGGTAGTTATCAAACGTTCTTGTGAATATACCCCAAAGATTTTGAAAGGATCAATCCAAATCAAGACACATTACTTGATTTTGTGAAAATTATATATATATTTGTAGAAATTCGATTTGCACACATTATCGTTTGTGTGTTATATATTTGTATAAGTAAAACCGAATATCAATGTGAATTCTGTGGCCATTTCATTGGAAAGCATGCTGTCTGCAAATGACAGTGTGCGACTACACAATGTTTTAGCAGTATATTCACAACAGTGTACTCCTAAATACGCCACTGCCTCCATACCACATCTCTACCACTATCTTGCTGAATTGGTGTGGCCCCTTTGCTACACTTGCGATTTGTGCAGTCGCGGCCGGTGTAGGTAAGCGTGGTGGGGCGGTGGAGCAGGGTGGGGCGGAGGGGGGCGGAGAGGGAAGTTGACAGACGAAAGAATCGGTTTTATTTGTTTATTACATTTTACCCATTCCGTTGTCTGTCGACTCCACCCCCTCCCAACCCGCCCGCATCACCACGCTTACCTGTGCTGGCCGCTGCTGGATTTGTGAAAGCCTTGCTTTTTTCACATTCCCTACGACTACAGTGATGTAACATTGATGGCAGCACCCCCACTCTGAAAACTTTCGCAGCGCCATTGTGCTTTTGTGGGAACACTGAACCCTTTGAATGATGGCTTTGGCCTCATAAGTGCGGCCAATCGTTCTCTCTCTGTTCGTTTAGGTGCAGTTTATTAGCTGCCTATCTTCGATTATATGTAATTAGCAGGTACAAGCGACCGTGTGTCCCTTAACTGCTGTGTATGAATCATTAATCCGCATTAGATGTAAATCATATCTCCATTGCTCAGGCAGCCTGCGTTCAATGGAGAGAGCCAGCGGAAGACAGCACGAGCCGCTCTCCCGGATTCTGGGGAGGAGAGAAAGAGAATATAGCTTTTCCCGCTTCATTTGATGTTTTCTCCTAGGACAGAAAGTTTCTATCAGCAGCCTGTGTGCTTCGCTCTCCGGCTGCCGCCTTTTGAAGTATCAGAAACCGCTGCTTTTGATGTGTGCTTTTTGACGATACTTGCAATGAAAATTCTTAATGCAAAAAAGCCGCTTCTGTAGGTTACTGTAGGCAGCAGCAGCAGCAGGCCTACTTTATGCTAATGAGCACGACAGGGACTTTCAATTACATCTCATTACCATGGTGTGGCTAATATGGTGATTACTATAATCTATTAGGCATCTTTTCATTTTACTGAGTGCATTTAATTCTCATGTAATCTAATACATGCTTTCAAAATGTCTGCAGACGCAGGTTTGCATATTTTTAGCTCTTATGTTAGTAAGGGCTGAACGTCACTGCTTATCAGAAAGTGCACTGAATGAAAGTTTTCAACAGAAGTGTTATGTTTCTAAAACTAATGACGATGAATTGTTCTCCACAGTGAAATATGGCCGACATTTACAACAGTCTTTCGCACTCATTTTCAGGATTATTCTTTAGAATAATAATTGAACATATATTTGTGTGCTCTGTGCAATTCACTGTAGAATGATTGTATCCTTAGTTAGCCTTAGCACATATTTTAAATGTATTCAAATTTCTGATATGAGTATTGACTGGAAGAGCAATAGTCAACTATGGCTCCTGTTGGAAATGACCATCTTTTTTTGTGGTATTCCCTCAGATGTTTGCCTTCTCTACCATATTTTTTGGCTGAACTTGTTTCTTACTGTTAGGACTTTGGACAGTAAATTCTGATAACCATAACAAGTGATTTTACTCTCCTTTTCAAACATGGTAAAATCGTATACTCCTAAATGGCACATTTAATTTTTCTTCCAAATTCCAAATAAATGGTACAACGTGTACAAAAAAAACCTGTAAATTAAATTCTATAAGTGAGCTGCAGCACCCATTGTGCCATCCACTAATGTACCACTGTCAGACCTGTTCTCTCACTTGACACTGCAGCCTACAGTGAAGTTTTAGAAGTGACACTTTGACCTGTCTAAATGCACCTTTGACAGGCCTATACCTTCCTTTTTAATTCTTATAAGCCACTGCTAAGGTAGTCCCCAACAGCTCATAGGAGAAGGTGCGTGTTATGTAAAATGTAGGCCATGTGTACTTAGGATGTACATGTCCTGGCAGTGAAAAACGTCCACATTCATTTTTTACTGTAGCAAGGCTAGTTCTCAAATAGACTAACACTGGGTTGTCATATTACATTTAGTAAGTGATAGCAACAGTTTGGGAACAGCTAGATAAATCCTTCTTCCACTCATTTGAGTTATTTAAGATACTCTTTAATAGTGATGTTGGATTTTAACTTGCTATTCTGAAAATGCAACTTTTAGAAAGTTGGCATTTTCCTGCCTAAACCAAATGTGCTTTTCTGCAGGTGTTCAGGGTCACAAGAATGTTAATGGATCTTCTGTGGTGTAATGTGTATTCCTCCCTGGCAAGGGACAAAGGGGCTTTAGGTGTCGGAAAGGGTGTTCCTCTCTTTAGCAGGATGGCCTGTGAGGTTGTACCCAGCCCCTTTCTGAGCATGAAAGGGTAATTCTTCCTAGGGGACAAGGAAGAATTGACAAGACCCAGTCTCTGGTTAGACTAAGGGGGTGTTCCCAACCAGTAGGCTGGCACTGGGCAAAAAAAGTGGGAACCCCAGAACCTCCTGTACCAGAGAAGATTCAAAAGAAGGACTGCCCTGCTGTCTCAAAAAGGAAGACTGAACCTGCGTGCCTTGAACCCAGGACCCCAGAAGTGACCCCAAGGGCCAGTTGGCTGACCTCCGGTTTGAGCTACAAGGACACAACAAGCTTCCAGGGGCCTTTGCTGTTTTCCAGCTGACCAGACATAATTTGACCTGACCTGGTCCCCTCTGCTGGCCTCTGAGGTAGTGAGACCCCCAAGCGCCTGACACCAGCCAAGGTCCTCAAGGTTCTGGATCCTCGGCTGGAGTCAGAGTGTGCTTCTCCCTGCCTAACTGAAGGCTTTACAGGATCCAATACAAAGTGATGTAAAGCCCCGCAGAGCTGAACCGCTCCTCACCCAAGGCTTTACCGGATCCGATGCAAAGTAAGGCAGGGCCCTGCACAGCCTCTCAGCTTCTCATCAAGGACCTCACCGGAACTGGTGCAGAGGAATGCATTGCCCCGCAGAAGACCTTACAGCCCAAATTATGTTTGAAAGCTTCACGGGACTCAGTGCGAAGTAACACAAAGCTCCGCAAGCCATGCCATCCCTTCCCAACTGATCCAAAATGAAGCGATGCAAAGCCCCGAGAACCCTTGCAGCATAGCTGGAAGCCTCACCAGATCCAATGCCGAGCCATGCCGAGGCGTGCCAAGTAATGCTGTGCAGACCCCACACCAAAATCAGAAGATGTGCTCCATTGTGGTCAGCCTGAACTTGCGACTTTGACCGAGTCCAGCGCAATCAGATACCCGCGAGTGGCGCTTTGTGCTTTTTGATGCTATTTTTACCTAAAACTCATAACTCCAGCTCTACTTATTGGATTTTTGTTGTTTTGGTGTCATTTTATTTATTACATGTTACTTATTGTGTTGAGTTCACTTTATTACTTTTTAAATATTGCAAAAATACTTTACACATTAAACTGAGCCTGACTGCTTTTGTGTCAAGATACTAGAGGGTTAAGGACAGATTTATTTTGTGACCTTAATAGTTCAACCTGAAAAGGATTGTGATTGTTATTTGAAGTGAGTTCTCACCCCCTTCAAAAACAATCCAATTTCTTATAACTCCCATTCGAAGTTCCCCATTAACTCCGTGGCGTGATACCAGGCAAAAATTAACAATTTTGGCTGACATATACCCTTGAGTAAATGAGGATCACTAGTTAAAGTCACTGGAATGGGAAATGACCTGCAATTTCAATAATAACCATGTTCTTTCAAACATCCAGATTCTGGAGAGTTTAACACTGACATTTACCACCGTAGCTACCCCATTCCACCGGAGTGGAATAGGGTAGCAACTTCAGAGTCTGTGGCACACATAGGGGCATATTATCAAGAACGGCATTAAAATTATCGCCGCTTTAGCGACAGGAAACTGCCGCTAAAGTGGCGATAATGGGCTTGATAATATGCCGCAGAGAATTCCAATAGAAGCCCATGTTGACACCAGAACATGGGCTGCTATTGGAATTCTCAAGGGCATATTATCAAGCCCATTATCGCTGCTTTAGCGGCAGTTTCCTGCCGCTAAAGCGGCGATAATTTTAACGCCGTTCTTGATAATATGCCCCATAGTGTTTAATTGAACATATTAACAATGCAATCATCTCCTTCCTTCCTGACCTGACATGACTGGAGAAATGTCGCTAAGCAACATTTCTCCTATCATCAAGCCCCACGCTATGAAGCATAGTGGCAAGAAAAGTAGCGATAACCCCTGTTATCGCTACTTTCCTTATGCCTGCTTCAGGACTGACTTAGCCATGATATCCTATGTGAGGTGGATATCATGGCTAAGTATGTGAGGCCCTATCATCAAGCTAACGCCAAACTTCGTGAGATTATCGATGGGTTTCCAGCAATAATCTCACATTTGGCAGTTAGCGCTAGGATTTTTATCGCTTTTGAGATAAGCGTTGCTAATAGCACGCTATCTCAGCGATAAAAATCCATGTTAGCCGGCGATAATTATCCTAGCGCTAAGTGCGCTTAGCGATAATTATCGCCGGTTGTTGCTGATATGCCCCTTATTATGCTAATGTTACTTCGTACAGCTCGTAGAAAAGATATTTTTCACAAATTCCAAAGGAAAGAGTCACTTTAAAGGGAACCACAGCTATCTGTTTTTAGCTTTTCAAATGTGCTTCCGAAAATTAGATTTTATAGAGTATTGCAGAAGTGAGGAGATAGTGCCAACCCAATACGTTGGTCATTTTCTTGTTGCATTAGGGTCTTATTGGCCGGGCAAGCATTGAAGTAATAAACGACTCCATATTAGAAAGCATGGCTTCGTGAGGTGATCTTTCTAATATTAATGACAGTTCTTCCGAGTGGAACTGAAACTTCTGCAAAGAGATTCTACAGAGAGAGTAGCGTGAATAAAAAGAGGTCTGAAGTAGACACACTAAGCAAAGTGGCGTAGCTGGGGGGGGCTGCCCCAGACTGCACCGCTGTTGGGGGCGTCAGAGGTGATCAAGTCATGTCTGTCGACTACCACAAGCCCCCGCCCCCAAGAACAAGTCGGCTGCCAGGACCCCCCCCTCCGAACAAGTCTTCCGTCCGCCACCATCCCCGCCCTGCTCTTACCCTCACCGGGCGGCAATTTTAGGGTCCACCCAAGGTGGCAGTAGGTCTAGCTACGCCACTGGGTCTGCAGACCTGCCTAGAGAAAGAAAGTTGATCAATAACTATCCCTGGCCTTCGCTATATATGGAATGTTCTGTAGGAAAGGTTATCATCGTTATTCAACTTCACCGGATGTCCAAAGCCTAGAGAATGTCAAAGCAGGATTCAAACATCTGATATAAAGGCAGGGCCACTGGAATCATGCATCAGGCCAGTACCAAAATATGCATCAGGCTTCAGTAAATTATGCAGCTAGAAAAGGCAAATTATGCGCATACGGAAGCACAATTTGTGTCAGTATTAATTATTTTATCCTTTTTATACATGTTAACTCTATATGGGTAGAGGTTTCACCTCATTGGTATCAGTTTAGCTCTTAAGTAGAGCAACTGAAAGGTAACCTTTTTGCAAAAAGCCTTCCATTGGAGCAGCAACATGTGTCGGCAGCATTTCTAGTAACTTTTGATCCACTTGAACTAGAAACATTTTTTTTCTTGCACTTGATGAATTATGTGGCAAAGGCAGCAAATTCATAATTATGCAGAAAATACCACAGCCGCATAATCCATAATAGTATAAATTCAGTAGCCCTTTCTACAGCCTACCTGTCAATCGATTTATTTATTTTTATATTCATTTAATGATGTTGTATAAAAGGACATTGGAGCGCTTTATGTACACCTATATAAGGTTAGAAATGTAAATATCTGATGGCGTGAAGGATTGGGACGGATTGCAGTGAAGACATTCTTGTGAATGGATGGCAAGAGAGTATGAGGAGAAACATAATGATCTTGTGTTATTATCTCAGAAGAATATCAAAATGGCATGTTATCAACAGTTTCTTGAAAGAAGAGAGAACTTGTGTTGTCCTGAGCAGGCGTGGAAGTGAGTTTTAGAAACTGATTACAGCTCCTGTGAAGGATTTTTTGCAGCAACGGAGAGACCGAGTATATTTCATTTTGTGGTTTTCAGCTGAAAAGTGTCTTTGCTCCTTAGTCCTCTCAGTCTACTTGGGATGGACAGAATTTTTGTAAGAAAGCAGGCTAAATATTTTATTCAAGCCTCGACTAGGCAGTGTATTTTATTTAACGCTGGCAAGATGCGATCAAATTTTCTCTTCGGAGATGCAAGAAGGTCCATAGCATCAAACATGTCCTAGATCTAGGAAACAGGACATAACCTACTTAATCTCTTCTATCACATTACCTGTCTTGATATTGTCAGAGATAAGTAATATAAAATAGGTCAAGGGTAAGTGTCAGGATGTGGCGTAACAGCACAGCACAGTTACTTTGGAACTGGGGACCATAATTCAATTCTCGGCATCGACTCAACATCCTTTGATTCTAAGCAAATCACTTCATCGCCCTGTGCCTTTAAACAATTAATGTGTCCTTGTGTAATGTAGTGTAAAGCACTCCAATAGCTTTGGGTCAAGTTCACACTATATAAAGACTGCAACAAACAAAAATTCATTACCGTGCTTTCACTTTAATGGTGGGGTCGCACCTTTCTTTAGATGCTGCTCGCCGTATTCAGCTTACAGCGAGCTGCATCTAAAGAACGGGGCGCAGCCGTATTTAAAGTGACAGCACAGCATGGGGCGCTTTCACAAAAAAAAATTGTTTGTGAACATTTTATTGTTACCTATTTAAGGTAATTTGATTTAATGCAACATTATTTCCAATGGGGTTTTATTTAAAGTCCCTACCTCAATTATTTCCTATTGTATGATGGTGCAGTACCAGTGCTTGGCTATTTGTTTTACTGGGCTTACTACTAGCTAGGCAGCAGTAAATTACACCTAATATGGTTCCACCCCCTTTTTCGTGGGTCGGAGACATGTACGTTTTGTAACACTTTTTGAGTAATTTACACTCTGATTTTGAGATTAGCCTAAAGAAGAAACTTACTCAAAAGTGTAAGTTACCTTTGTAAATCAGTCCCAAAGTTTAAACGATGATAACTAAAAAGCACAAGCAAAAATGAAGACACATGCATAGACACACATGAGACGATCAAGCATTTTTGCATCACCTGAAGTGTTCACTATGTTTAAATTGGATATAAAATATTATACCAAAAATACGAACTGTGCTGTTTGAAAATAGTGAATCTGGGTGTAGTGACTGGCTTACTAAATCGACTGCAGCCTACTCAGAACAAACAATCTTGGCTTTCAAATGGACACAGAAGATTGATCATGTAACCACGATCTGGAACCCTTCATTGGGTGTTAGAACTGGGAGTCTCTAGTTGGCTGAGGTAGTTGCCTTAGTCCAAATAGGGACCCTTGCTTCTAGTCAGGGAAAGGTGGGACACCCTCATTGATAACCCCTGCTCACCCCCTGGTAGCTTGGCACGAGCAGCCAGGCTTATCTTCAAGGCAATGTGTAAAGCATTTGCAATCACGCTCCCAGTGACACAGTGATAACACCACAAATGGACACAACCCTGATGTATAAAAATAGCAGTATCTTTATCAAGAAGAAAAATCCGGTAAGACCAAACAATAAGAATCCCACATATGCGTATTCATAATATTTCACTTTGCTGGTTATTAGGCCAACAAACACTTGCAGGTTCTAGCGGTATTAATGAGCAGTTCACGATGTTCAAATGCAGTCCTAATGCAATGCTATGCAGTTTGTAATGCAGTTCGTATTATCAGACTGATGCAGTTCGTAATTCAAGAATAATGCAATCCTCAATGCACGTAATCAGGCAGTTCGTAATACAAGAATAATGCAATCCTCAATGCACGTAATCAGGCAGTTCGTCATGCAAGCATAATGCACTCCTTAATTCAAGTAATAAGGCAGTTCATAATGCGAGAATAACTAAGTCCTCAATGCACGTAATCAGGCAGTTCGTAATGCAAGAATGACGCACTCCTTAATGCACGTAATCAGGCAGTTCATAATGCAAGTATAACGCACTCCTTAATGCAAGTAATAAGGCAGTTCGTAATGTGAGAATAATTCTATCCTCAATGTACATAATCAGGCAGTTCGTAATGCAGGAATAATACAATCCCTAATGCAAGTAATAAGGCAGTTCGTAATGCAGGAATAATACCAGGCCAATCGACATTATTAGCATGGGCACCACTAGGCCCCAACCACAGATAACAGTCCTGAACTTCCGAGGGCAGCCCTGGTACTGCCGGACAGGTCCGGGCCACTCGAGGACTCAGCACGTCTAATGCGATGCAGTAGGAGAGATATGGGAGCACTCCTGTACTCCTCCTGCACGCCTTCCCAGGCCACACACGCTTGCGGCTCCCAATCGGAGTCCAAGCCTTACCTGGGGGATGCGCTGCCTCTCTCTCTCTCCCCACTCGTCGGATGTCCTGCTGGGCGCTTAAGATGATGACGCAGCTCTGATGCAAGGTGACAGGTGACGCTGTAGCCGGACAGGTTACGGAGCTGCCTTCTCCGTTGCTGATGATCTTGGGCAGATTCCACTTGCGAAAAACGATCACGATTACCTCACAACTTCCTTAGCTCTACAAAATCCTTCAGCACGTTGCGGCCCAGGCCGGTGGCGGTGATTTTGATCTGCAGCCTCTGTTACGATGATGGTTCAGGCCACAAACAACTACACAGCTGCGTGGATGATGAATCACGCTATGGGGGCATTGCAGTCACGGGGCATTTTCCAAGCAGCACCTCAGACACCACGGCAGTCGCAGGCTGCACATGCACAAAGCGTTGCTGAGACTCGGATGGGTTTTGGGTCACACAGTCCCAATGCAATGTTTACGAAGGTCTCAGGCTGCTAAAGCACATGCACACAGCGCCGCAGAGACTTGGATGGGCTTCGGGCCACACAGTCCCGATGCAATGCTTACGAAGGTCTCAGGCTGCAAAAAGCACACGCACACAGCACCGCTGAGACACACTTGGAAACTTTGATGTTCCTGAGTTTCCACAACAGGGAGCCAGCTCTCCTCGTGCCCTTGGGGATAAGTTACTTCGGGACACAGCACACAGCAAAGTTCTTTTAAGCAGGGGGACACAGCACACAGCAAAGTCCCTTAGCCTTTCCTTAGTTAAATCAGCAAACTGCAGGCCAGCCCCAGAACACACAGCAAGGGTCAGTCCTTCTCTTCCGTCTCTTCAGCTGTTCTTCCTTGGCAGAGGTTCCTCTTGACCGCAAAGTAGTTTCAATCCTTTTCAGTATTGATCAGTCCAACGTTCAGGGGTTTCAGCTCTCATAGTTATACCTCTCAATGTCTTTGAAGTCTTTGTGTTCAGGGGGCACTGACCCCTTTCTATATCAGTTCTGGGAGTCTTCCTCTCAGTGGCACCTTCTTCCTTTGATAGTGCGGCTCTGGTTCCTCAATCACTCAGCCGGAGGTGGAGTCATTGTTTTATGACAGCAGCCCATGCCTCTTCACCTCCAGGGGCTACTCCTCCCCCCTACACTCCAGATGCAGGTCAGCCTGTTTCTGTCTCACCTACCCCTCCCCTGGGTAAAGACACTTCCCAGATCCTATCACATTCAAATCCAGACATTCAATCCACATCCAGGCAGAGACACACAGAATTGTTAGAACAAGAAAACCAGCCACTTCTAAAAGCGTGGTTTCTAAACACACAATTCAAAAACCACCTTCACAAAAAGATGAGCCATTAAATTGTGAGTTCAGGCACACTAAACTTCACCGTTCCATCTTAAGCTTATGGGAAGATAGGCTGGAAACATATTACACAACCTTCCCCATTCTGTCCTACAGCAAGATGGCCTTGCAACAGTGAAAAACGAAATGGAGAGTATTTCACTGTCAGGACATGGTACACACCTCAGTACATGTTCTACCTTTCACCGACACTGCACCCTGCCTAGGGGGGTACCTTGGGCCTACTATAGGGGTGTCTGATGTGCATGGAAAGGGAAGGGTAAGGCCTGGCAAGTGGGTGCACTTGTCAGGGCAACATGGTAGTTAGCAAACTGCGCGCAGGCACTGCAGTGGCAGGCCTGAGTTCTCTTTTGAGGGCTAATTATGTGGGTGGCACAATTAGTGCTACAGGCCCACGAGTAGCATTTGGATTACTAGCCCTGGCACACAAAGTGCACTTTACTAGGGACTTTACTAGTAGAACAAATATACCAATCATGGAATCACTAATCCATACTACTTTATACAGGGAGCACTTGCACTTTGACACTGATCAGCAGTGGCAAAGTACCCAAAGCATCTAAGTTGGCAACACCATGTCAGAAAAAAGGTCTAGGGGGAATGCAAAAAGTTTAGGGAACTTTAGCCAAAAAGGGCCAAGTCTAACAGGGTGCCTGCTGGATTAAGTTTGAAATGAGCTATTCTGCATCTAATGACTGTGCTCACCACTGCAAGAAAGAAAAGCTAGTGATTTGCATTCCTGTCAGCGTGTGCCTATGCCGGCTGCATGATACTTGATTTCTGCTACCTTACATTAGTTCACAGTCATAGAGCGGGCTGTGCTGTTGCCTTTTAAAGAGCCACTCCATTGAGTATAGTCATTCAGATAGAATGGGGACAAGGCAACATTGGGTTAGTCTATGGGACACGGGCTAGACCATTACTGTAATATTTAATTTATTTACTTGGTAAAAAGTTGCAAAAGCGACATTTATTTTATTAAATACTTAGATTATCTCAACAAAATAAACTTTGCTTTTTGCAAATCTTTACAAGTAATTCAAACATTACAGCAATGGCCGTGCCTGTGCGAAAAGAATAAGCAAACATTTTGTTGCCCTCTTTTAGAACAAGGACTCTTCACTTTGGAGTTCTGCAATTGAAGGCAACAGAGTAGACAGTGGTGTACCAGCCCCTGCAGCCCCAGTGTTGCGGGGGGGTCGAGCTCCAGGTGGCACCCTCAGCACAGTACACTGACTGGGTCTGAAACGAAAGAGGTAGGTGGTGGGCCCTTTATGTTCTTTGCTGGGTGTCCCCCTCAAGTTTTGTTACACCACTGGGAGTAGATAGTGTAGACCACTCTAGGGGTGTGAAATAATGTTAAATAACATTAACAGTATTAGCAGACCCGATTAAGGCAGGTAACACCTGATTTGTAAAACCCATTATTTTATATATGTCCAGGAGCAGAAAATAGGCCCAGGCGCTAAAATAAAAGTAGCTCCAATTAGTGAATTAGAAAGCTAAAAAAGTGGCCCATGTTTGCAAATTGGGGCGGTTTTGAACGTATATGCAAGGTATGGAAGACTGTATGTAATATTCTTTTAACATCAGGGAAATCAACAGTAAAAATCTGCCCAGCAGACCATAACATAGCCCCCCGAATAGCCCCAAAAATGGCCCACACAGTGACCTGTCAAACCAGCCCGTAAGGCACTGCCTGATTGACCTATAGTCCAGTCCAACACTGGCTGTCTCCCACCTAAAATGGACCCTGTTTTGATGTTAGTCAATTGGGAAAATATATTACCCCAATTTGTTTCCCTTCCTCCTTCTTTTCTCTTTCGAATTGTTAACATACACGTATTAACAATGCATTTGCAATATTCATTCAATAAAACGAGAACATACTTGATAATTGTTGATATTCAGCCAGGAAATACACAAATAAGGAGCCGAGTCTGACTTTTGCACGGCAGCCCCTGGACACACGAAGAAGAGCATGCATAGATTGCTCTTCTGTGCCTGCTGACATTAGCTTATGTTTGTCCCTGGGATCACCTGCCACCATAAATACTGTGTAAGAAGCCTGCAAGGACCTGGAGAAGCAATGTAAGAATGGAGAAAATGAAGCTTCATGGTGGCACACCAGCTACTGTGGACTCTTGTCTATGTAATCGGACATAATATTGTATGGCCTGAGCCACACTTGAATAACACTACAACCAACCAATGGCTGAAGAGGGCTGATCCATTATACCCCATTTATTGTATACTATTGCTTAGGCAGATCCAACATGTGGATGACAATACAACCAGCTAATGGCCTTTGGGAATGACGCAAAGCCCATTTTCCATGTATTCTAACTATGAATATGGTGCATTAATACTCATAAAACCATATGCTGGCGAGATAGATAATGCTGCCTATAGGCCACACCAAAAAAAGAATATAAAACCATGGAGAAAAGAAAAATGGAAAAAAAGTTAATATTTTTTCTTTTATACAGAGTGAGAAAGGGCAGCATGCAAGGACACATGGTACAGTGGTCTGCTCCTTAAAGAAAGCTGGAGGGTGGAATTAATAACCCTTGCCACCCTACATTATCAACCTCACATAAAAACAAAATGTGTGTGCTCACCTTAGAACAGTAAATGATACCTGGCAATAAAAACTACCTAATGCATGTTAAACCATGCAAAATAGGCATAACCTGCTGATGTCAGTACTTTCGGTACCAAATTTTCTTGTCCCAGTATTTTGTACTAGACCTTTTCTCCTATTAAGTTTCAGCAAGTTCTACCTGCTGAAAATTATCAGGGTAAAAATTTGAAGAGGCGATCTGTATTGCACCCGATAAATACCAGGTGTCCAGTATGTTTGCTTTCATACTTAAATCATGTAAAAAGTGATTAATCCCTGATTAACAATTTTAGAGGGTGTATAAACTACAATCCTGTCATCAGAAGTTAAATGTGACCTGTGGACAGCAACATTTATAGTGCCATCCACTAATGGTATAAGGAAAACATGGCTTCAGGCCTATCAATGTAACCTGATTGCTTCATCTTAAACCATTGGTTTGGTCTGGCAAAGTAGCCTTTTTTGGACGGAGAAAAACCTTAGCTTTAAAAAATAATGTCATCACTAAGTAGGCCTGGACATGAAGACAGGCTATGTTGTCATGTCCCTACAGTGACAAAACTCCCAAGGATATTTTCAGTCTGCAAAGTTCTGTCTCTCTTAAAGGAAAACTAGAGTGCATATTCATCTATTACTTTTCCTATCTAGAGTTTGGGAGAAGGTTAGGAAATGATTCAACCACTATTTTTTAATATTTTTTTTAAAATCTAATTCAGTGGTGAAGTTAGATTTTTAATAACTCATTAGGAAAAGTAACTTTTAGAAACATGCAACAAAACACCCTTGAATAAGTGAGTAGCTGAACCACGTGAGAGCGATTGGCATTATATGCTCATTGATCAAATTTTGACTTACCAGTTTATAGTCTTCCTATTTTATCTTCCCACCTAGTATTGGATAATTTTTGTTTGTTTTTGTTGAAGTGTGTAACTACAGAGGCATTTCCACCAACCTTCTTATATCACAATAGACAGATCCCAAATTGGGTAAGGCAACATTGAATATGGACCACACCAGCACTTAATCCACATTTGTTTATCTTGCAGTGAATTGCATTGAGTGAACTACATGAAGTGACACTGATTACGCATATATGTGGTCTCATAGATATCAATAATCCAATAAGAATGTCTCAATGGCCATTATCTTTATGTTTTTATTGTGAAATAACAACATGTTTACATATTGGATTGCATCAAATTTAATGTGATGTGTTGGGTGATTTTAGGTTCTTAAGCAGGTAAGCAAAGCCATACTGGTCCCATGCTGATAAACTATAATTGGTATAATACCCATGTTTTTGTTCTCTTCCATAGGGGTCCAGAGTGGCAGACTCAACATGTGGACGAGTAGCCTCCTGTATGTTATGTGTTTTGTGTTGTATGTCCAGACTGACTGTGCTAGAACAAGAGACAGACAGAAATAGGCAACAAGGGAAGTATTTTCCAGGATACATCTTAGTCATGATGAAAGCCCTTATGGGTCATTCTTTAACAAGGGCTGAAACATGATGACTCAAGTAAGAGTGCAGGGCAAAAATCTCTTGCTATCATCCAAGACACATGGTTTTATCTAAATCAAAAACATCTACTATTATAGAGGATACCTGGGTGTTTTGAGATATTTTTATTTTTCCTGTACACCCCAGTAGACAACAACCTCAAAAGTGCTCCTTGAAACATGGTTGAGCCCATCCTGTTTTTTGTAGACTAGGGTACAACCTGATGATAAACCATGCCACTACTAGAGTGGGTGAGGGTCCTTCATTAAAACAACAAAGGTTTTGCTGCAGTCTCAATGCGAGGGTTACCAAAAAATTGGGTCTGGGCTAATAAGGTGATAGTATGCATGTATGTGTATTTTATTCAGTTAAGTAGGTTGCCTCCTATAGCCCTGAATTTTTCCCTCCCCTTTATGATCAGCAACCTTACTGGTTGAGTCTGGGCTTTGTAAGAGCAAATATATACTGCACCCCAGCTCCCAAAAACACTGTCTGGACCTGTACAAGAAAAGAAGAGAACTGGACCTGCTGTTTGAGACCTGTGTGGAGCCCTGAAGGGCTGATCTACTCCCACTTGCGCACAGAACTAATATGTGGACTCCATAGGTCAGTTGGCAGACCTCCTGAGTGGTTACAGGCACACAAAAATAGGCCTTTTCCAAAAAGAAAGTGATGAGCAAATGAGTAGCAACTGGAAAGGGATTGACCCTTCTGGTGGCCTCTGATGGGGTGAGTCCTGCCTCTCAGTTCTGTCCGTGAGGTCCTAAAAGCATTAGAAGTGACCAAGAGAAGCTGCTAAGAAACTTCGAAAAGTTGGGACTTAATATGTTTGGACTTTCAAGACTTCTGGAGCGTCGGCTGGACCTTACTGCAAGGGTGTCAGATATCAATGCAACTTCATTGGACACATCTTCAGGCTTGCCCCACTGGAGGATTTAGAGCTCCATAGAAAAGACTAAGGGCCTGATTACAAGTTTGGCAGATGGGATAAACCGTCACAAATGTGACAGATATCCGTCTGTTCCATAGGATATAATAGCATTGTAATAAAGTGGACAGGATATCCATCATGTTTGTGATGGAGTATCCCATCTGCCAATTTTGTAATCAGGGCCCAACTCAGAATGTAGAAATCTTGACCAGGTGAAGACAAAAAAAAATCTACACAATGCTAGGAGTTTGTCGGTCATAATATTTTATCTCCTCACACTCAAAGCATTTCCTTTTACAATCAACGGCTTCAGCAAGATCTCTTCCAGCAGAAATCCAGCTTCCAGAGAATTAGGGTGATAAATCCTACAACATTGCCATCAGGAAGACTAAGTCAGAAGGTTTAATATTTTACCAGGATAAACATGCTTGATGTACCTGACCAGAGCACCATGTTGGTTGGTTGGAATTGTACCTTGGTCCTGGTCAACTGCAAACAGTAACTACTGATTGGCGCTTTACTTTCTCTTGCCGCTTTTAGTCATACATTTTTAAAAATTCACATCCTTATTGGACTCTTTGTCATTTTGGAGTCATTTTACTCATTACATTTTTCCCTATTTTTCAAAATTGGCTGTGGGATTTTTATCATGTTTTCGTTTGACCTTTTAACTGTTTTGTTACTGCTAAATACTTCACACAATGTTATAAGTTAAGCCTGTCTGCTCTGTGCCATGTCTGCCAGGGGAATGAGCAATTTTCAAATTACTGAAACCTTTGCCTGGTCTCACAGATTAATTATGTTATTACTTGTGGTAGATTCCATCCACTCTAATTAATAAATCAAGTTCTTACAGCTAATGTGTCAGTTGCCCCTTACACATCCGCTCCAGACATGCTGGTCATGATTTTAATTGCATCTTCTCATTTTCAAACCACCTCCAAGTCAAGTCGCTTTACTTAGAGCAACAGAACCTTGAGGTAGATAAGACTGCCATGTATATCCAGTCTACTGATTTAGGGACTTATTTATAAGTCCCTTGCACCGCTGAAGTGTCACTTTTTGTGACCCTCCGGTGGCACAGGAGCCTGCTCTATATTTACCAGGTAGCACTAAGCAACTTTTTTTGGCTTAATGCTGCCTTGTAAATATCATACCCTCTAATGCATTTTTCTGTGTTAAAGAGGTGTGCAATGGGTTTTGCTGGCTGGGGGTGTTCCCAGCAACATCCATGGCTTATTGACACTGCCCTAAATTTACGAGAAATCGTAACTTTGAGGCAGCGCCAAAAACGTATACCTCCCCAGGGGAGGCATAAGTGTGGTATGCTACTTTTTTATTTCTTGTGTTCCTTTAATATGTGTTCCATGTTCTTTGGAACACGCCTGAATGGTTCTAGGAATGTCAGCTCTGCAGGGGCAGTTTGCTGAGTCCTAGGATCATCCAGACGTGTCCCTGGTCATGGGTCTTAGTATTTGCGAATAAAGCTTTCCTGCTTTCAACACATAATTCTGCTTGGACTTCTTTCTCCCCCTTGCTACATTTTGGTACCAGGAGTGGGATTGAGAAAGAGGTTGATTTAAAAACGGAAGATCGCTTCCCTTGTTCGTGAGCAGTCAAGACGCTCGACCCACTGAAATCTCTTCTTGTAAGTATTTCCTGCTTTTACCGAAACATTACTTCTACCGGGCCAACGCAATACTGATGTAAGTCCAAACTTTATTTGCTTGCCTTACTTCTCCTACAGTTTGGCCTCATTCTTTGCCCTCGCTCCATCCAATATCATTTAAATCGTCTTCGCATTCTCTTTGACGTCTTCCTGCGCTCGCATCATTTTAGAATTTTATGCTGAAGCGCAGCGCTGAGACAGAGACGTGCGTGTGCGTTTGATTTCATCACGCACGCTCCTTATGTGGGTGGCTATTTTTGCTTCTTCAGTTTACTTCCGACAGCTGATAGTGCTTCAGGGCTCCTTACTGCTTTCTGCTTCTGCTTTGTGATATCTTCATTTCTTCATTTGTTTTGAATTAAGATGCAGTTTAATTTGCCCAGGTGAGACACTTGCAGTTTTATTCGCCCAGCTGAGACATTTGTTCCATTATTTTTGATTTTTGTCCTTCTGTGTTTTATTATTTAAACTCGATATGGCCTCACTTGAAGGTGCTGTGCAACCTCCTCCTTTCCTACAAAAACCAGGAAGGCCTGATGTTAAATGGAAAGACTGGTTGAGGATCTTTGAGAATTACATCACAGCTATTGATGCTGTGGATTGCTCGCCTACTAGAAAAGCAGCTCTGCTATTTAATCATTTAGGATTGGCTGGTCAGAAACTTTTTCATAACTTGCCTATGGTACCTGCACCATCTGGAGAAGGCACAACATGGAATGTCTATACTGAAGCTAAAGAGAGAATGCAAAAACAGTACACAGATGAAACAAGTGTTTTATTGGAAAGACACAATTTTTCCAAATGCAAACAAGCATCAGATGAGACTGTTGAAGAGTACATTGCCACTTTACGTGTTCTAGCTTTGAAATGGACCAGTTCGTTTTTAACTGTTTTTCCATGAAAATACAGGAGAGATTGCTAACCTGCAAGAACCCAACCCACAATGAAACAATTGATATTGCCAGAAGCATAGAGAGGTCAATTGTAACATCCCAGGTTATGAACTCTCAAGTATACACACATGTCAATGCAATTTATTCACCCCCTGTCAACGTAGTTGTTGATGAACCTGTTGTAGCAGCTTTTCCAAAAGTAATTAAGCAAACAAGGGGAGGTTGTTATAGGTGTGGGTCAAGAAACCATTCAGGCAATCATCCTACCTGCCCAGCCTTAAGTGCGTTGTCGCAAAATTGGACATTATCAAGTTGTTTGCAGAAGTGTTCTAAACAATTTTAACAAACCAAAAATTAATTGTGTTGATGTTTTTTCATCTTCTGAAATGTTGAATGAATGCAATGATAAATTTTCAAATGTAATGCTTACTGTTGATGTTCCGTGTAAAGGAGTGGCCAAAGCTGTCAAAGGTCCTTTTTGTCAAGCCTTAGTAGATGGAAACATTTTTTGTGTGATTGCTGACTCAGGTGCACTAGTCACCATTTTAGCAGATATTACATTCTATAAAGACTGGCCAGCTGATACCATTCTCAAAACTGCCGACATTTGCCCTAAGGCATTTGGGGAGCAAGATATCAAATTAATAGTTTACTTTGAAACCACACTTGAAATTTTGGGTCGTCAAACCATAACCAAAGTGTATGTTGCAATTAAGGGGAGAGATATTGTTGGCTGGATGGACTTAGCCAGGCTGGGTATTTACTTATGTCCTGGTCACGAAGAACCCATTATCCTTGGTGACATGCCCGTTTTAGTTATTGAAAACCATGAATCAGCCTTACAATCTCTTTCTTCAAAATTTCCTACTGTTTTTTCTGATTGTATTGGTAATGTCAAGGGTTTTGAGCATATCATTAAGCTCAAAAAGGATGCCATTCCTATCATACACAAAGTACGTCCTGTACCCTTAAGTGAAAGAGAAGGTTTGAAGGTTATGCTTGATGACTTGATTGCCCAAGGTGTAATCTCCAGAACTAAATCCTCTGACTGGGTTTCGCCGGTCGTTTTGACCAGAAAACGTTCAAGGGATTTGAGGCTCTGTGTGGATTTGAGATCTCTCAATCAGAACATTTTCGTAGACTGTCATCCTCTCCCTCGCATTCAAGAAATGATGGCTAACATGAATGGTGCTAACTTTTTCTCAACAATTGATCTGCACTTGGCCTATCATCAGGTTCCTTTATCTCCAGAATCTCAAACTCTAACCACCTTTGTGACTCCATTTGGAGCCTTTAAATATCTAAGGCTTCCTTTTGGGCTTGCCTCCGCGGCAAGCGTTTCTCAAAGAATGATGGATTCTGCTTTTAGTGAAGTACCAAATGTTCAAGCTTTTCACAACGACATCTTGGTGTTTACTAAAACGGAAGAAGAACACTTACTTGTACTGTTTAGAGTTTGTGAACTTTTATGTAAACATGGCATGACTGTCAAAAAGAACAAATGCAAACTTTTTGTGCAACACGTTGAATATTTAGGCCACTTGATTTCAGCTGATGGAATTAGACCCAAAACTTGCAATGTTGATGATATTTAGCGGCTCCACCTCCTTCAGATAAGGATACTTTAAGGTATTATCTGGGGCTGTGCGAATATTATGCATGCTTCATACCAGGCTATGCGTTACAGGTTCAACCTCTGCATTCACTTTTAAAAAAAGGTGTAAAAGTTACTTGGACAGCTCAAACAAATGAAGTTTTTAATGAGATTAAACTCCTAGTTTTGAATGCCCCTGCACTTCAATCCTTTAATCCCAAAGGAAAATCTTTCATTATGGTTGATGCCAGCATTAAAGGAATTGGAGCTGTTTTCAAACAAATGATTGATGGTTGTGAAAATACTGTAGCTGTCACCTCACGCACCCATATTCCTGCTGAGGTTAACTATAGTACCATTAAGGGGGAGGCTCTTGCTTGCGTCTGGGCTGTGGACAAATTCAAAACATACATTTGGGGTACAGCTTTTGATTTATTTACTGATCACAAACCCTTAGTGTATTTATTGAGTGGAAATGGTCTTGGCAAGGCTTCTTCACGCCTTGTAAGACCCAAATTACAAGAATTTCACATGACAGTTAAGTATATTCAAGGTGGTAAGAACTTTACAGCTGACTGTTTGTCTCGTATGCCTATTTCTTGTGAGGTTGATGTTGGTGGTGATGAAGAATGTGTGATAGTCATGATTAATGTTTTACAAGCTTGTGACGGAGTCGTAACTGTGGAAGAATGGATTTCTGCGACTGCTCAAGATGACATTTTGCAAAAACTTATCAAATTTAATAACCAAGGGTGGCCCACTTGTAAATTAGTCTCAAAAGAAATTTGCAGTTTTGCCAGTGTGGCTGCTGAAATTTCTTGTTCAGGTCAAATTTGTATGAGTGGTTGTCTTTTTATTCCTTCTGCTGGATTACGTGAGTGCATTATTAGCACAGCTCACAGAGGCATAAGGGAGGCACAAGAAGAAGAAATATCTTTATTTCTCCTCATTTTTCCTTTTTCTATGTGTGCTGCATTTTGCAGCATACCTAGAAAGAGGAAAAAGCCTCTTGTGATTGTTTTGTGCAGTAAGGTTTCCCTTCCTGCACAAAAGGTGCAAAGGTGCCTGCATTGGCGCACGGCAGCCTATTGTGTGCCAGCACAGGGGAAAAGAACAAGATCCCTGCCCTTTTCTTTTGCCGTAGGGCAGCGTAACAGGAAGGCCTGCGGCCCTGCCCTACGGCAAAAGCTCGGAAATTAGGCCCTTAGTGCCTCTTCATGAAATAATGTGTACATTTATAAACGTGTAAATGCATAGATACAGTGCTTTCACACAAATATTGAGGGTGTTTTCATGCTGTTCCTAATCCAGAGAGAATCTACTCCTGCCTTTGAAATGAGTATCCATAGTATCAATGGGCTGTGAAAATGTTTGTGAAAGCCCAAAAACCTCTGACATTGTGGGTTTTATTTCTAGCTTGGAACTCTGGCATACATGCCAAACCTCCCAATTCAGGCGGGAGACTATCGATTTCAAAGCTAGTCTCCCGCCTCCCGATTCCTGGATGCATAAACCCAATTCCTCGGTGACAGGAACTGGTCTTGTGTGACTCAAAGTAAACTGCTCCCTCTGGCCAGTGTACAACATTTTTGCCAGCTGTCTATGCTTTCCATAGCGCTTTGTCTGTGCTCCTGACAGGTAAGGAAAACAAAAAAGTATATATGCATTTCTCTGATATCCGATCCTGCGACAGCACATTTGCAAGTCTCAAACATGCCAATAAACCCGAATCAGGCCTGAGTAGAAGTCAAGAGCGACCCTTGACCCTGTCACCAAGCAGGTCGCTCCCCTCGCCACTACACAGCCCCTCCTGTGTGCCCTGAGCCTGCTGCTGCCGCTCGCTTTGGTTGTGCCCCGCTTTTCTTGACTGTTTTGATTTTTGCTCTGTCTCTGAGCTGTCCTTTATTAGTACTGTGTTAGCATTATTGTGTTTTTTCCCCTCTGTGTATTGTGTTAGCATTACAGTGTTTTCCCCTCTGTGCCCTCCACTTTGCCTTCTGTAACCCCTGCCCGCTCCCCCCTTCGTTTTTCCCACCGCTGCGTCCCCTGCAGCCCGCCTCCTGATCTCCCATTCGCCGCCCCGCTCCCACCTCCCTCTGCTCCTCCCTCCCACATCGCCTCATATGGAGGCCGCGCAGAGGCTGCGCAGCGGCTGCGCTGCTGGCACGCCAAAGGCGTGCCTAAGGCAAGCCCGTCTGCGCCAGTCCGCGCCTGGACCGCGCCCGGCGCCAGGACCCCTGGCCCCCATGAACGCCATGACGCCCACCTCTGCTACGTCTCCAGCACCCTCCATGCACTCAACGCCGGACGATCATGCACCTGCTGCCTGGCCGCCCCGAAGTGCACCCAAGGACCCTTCTCCTGTCGGAACTGCAGCTTCACCAGCATCCGGCCCACCAACCCACCTACCAAAGAACCCAACTACCTCAGATGCATCCTTCTCAACACCTGCTCCGCACGCAAACACACCATGGAACTATGGGACCTACTGGACTCCAACACCCCAGACGTCGCCTTCCTGACGGAGACCTGGCTGAACTCCTCCTCTGCACCCGACATCGCCATAGCCATCCCGGAAGGCTATAAGATCACCCACAGGGACTGCACCAATGGAGTAGGAGGAGGAATCGGCATCGTCCACAGGAACACTCTCAAAGTCTCAAACAACACCGACAACACCCTCAGCACCGCCGAACACCTGCACTTCCATATTCACACTGATCCCAACACCACCCTCAGAGGAACCCTCGTCTACAGACCCCACAACCCCGAGCACAGTTCAGCGACTCCATCACTGACCTCATCAGCACACACGCACTCGCCTCCACGGACTACATCCTTTTCGGGGACCTGAACTTCCACCTCGAGAACAACAACACCAACTCCTCCACCCTTTTCGACAACCTCGCCAACCTCAGACTCAGACAACTCGTCACTACACCCACCCACTCCGCCGGCCACACGCTTGACACCATTTTCTCCGCAAGCTCCCACGTCTCCTTCAACCACACCACCGAGCTTCACTGGACCGATCACCGCTGCATCCACTTCACCTTCCGGAAACCGACCACACCCAACAGATGCCACGCCGCTGCTGGAGCAAAGTCACCGAAGACCAGCTTTCCACCACCCTCGCCCGGAGCCCACCCGCAGATCCGACCGACCCCGACACCGCCGCTTGCAACCTCAGACAGTGGATCAATGACTGCGCCAACACCCTCGCCCCGCTCAAGAAGCCCTCCAACACCCACACCAGCAAGAAATTCAGCTGGTTCACCGAAGACCTCCAGGCCTCCAAGCAAACCTGCCGAAAACTCAAAAAAAACTGGATCCGTGAACAAACACTGGAAAAATACACAGCCCACAAGAACGCTACCCGCAGACACCACCACCTCATCAGATCCGCCAAAAGGACCTCCTTCAAAGACCGCCTAGACAACAACACACACAACAGCAAAGAGCTCTTCAACATCGTGAAGGAACTCTCCAACCCCAGCTCCAACACCAACGACATCCCACCTTCACAAGACCTGTGCGACTTGCTGGCAAACTTCTTCCATCGCAAGATTGCAGACATCCACGACAGCTTCAACGCTGTCACCACCCCGGCAACCACTGAGACCCCCGCTCCCACGACCACCACCTGCACCAACTGCCTGCTCACCTGGACCAACATCAACGATGACGAAACCATCAAGATCATGAACACCGCCCACTCCAGATCCCCGGAAGACCCCTGCCCACACCACATCTTCAACACAGCCAGCAGCACCATCGCACCCCATCTCCGGAAAACCATCAACATCTCCTTTGAGACAGCGACCTTCCCGGAGAGCTGGAAGCACACAGAGATCAACGCCTTGCTCAAGGAAACCAAGGCGGACCTCAAGAACTTCCGACCCATCTCCCAGCTCCCGTTTCCGGCGAAGATCATCAAAAAGGCCGTCAACAAACAACTGACCAGCTTCCTCGAGGAGAACAGCATCCTGGACCCGTCCCAGTCTGGGTTCCACAGCAACCACAGCACCGAAACTGCCCTCATCGCCGCCACCGAACACATCAGGACCCTGCTAGACAACGGAGAAACCGCGGCCCTCATCCTCCTGGACTTGTCAGCCACCTTCGACACGGTCTGCCACCGCACACTACAACCACGCCTCTATGATGCCGGAATCCAGGAGAAGGCCCTGGACTGAACCTCCTCCTTCATCTCCGGCAGAACACAGAGCGTCCGCCTCCCCCCCTTCTGCTCCGAAGCCACCGGGATCATCTGCGGTGTACCCCAAGGCTCATCCCTCAGCCCAACGTTGTTCAACGTCTACATGGCACCGCTCGCCCACGTCGCACGACGGCATGACCTCAACATCATCTCCTATGCCAACGACACCCAGCTGATCCTCTCCCTCACCAAGGACCCCCACACCACCAAAGCCAACCTCCACGAAGGAATGAAGGCCATCGCCGACTGGATGAGGAACAGCTGACCGAAGCTGAACTCGGACAAGATGGAGGTCCTCATCCTCGGATCCACCCCCTCAGCCTGGGACGACTCCTGGTGGCCTACTGCACTAGGAACACCCCCAACACCCACCAACCACACACGCAACCTATGGGTCATCCTGGACTCTACCCTCTCCATGACGAAGCAGGTCAACGCCGTCTCCACCTCCTGCTTCAACACCCTCCGCATGCTTCGCAGGATCTTCAAGTAGATCTCCACCAAAACGAGAAGGACTGTCACCCAGGCCCTTGTCAGCAGTAGACTAGACTACGGAAACGCACTCTACGCATGAACCCCGGCCAAACTCCTGAAAAGGCTTAAACGCATCCAGAACGCCTCCGAACGCCTGATCCTCGACATCCCTCGCCGCAGCCACATCACACCCCACCTGAGAGACCTGCACTGGCTCCCTGTCAGCAAGAGGATAACCTTCAAACTCCTCACCCACGCACACAAGGCACTCCACAACACCGGACCAACGTACCTCAACAGCCGACTCAGCCTCTACACCCCCACCCGCCATCTCTGCTCCGCAGATCGCGCCCTCGCCACTGTCCCCCGCATCCGAAGAGTGACCGCCGGTGGCAGATCATTCTCCCACCTCGCCGCCAAGACATGGAACACCATCCCCATCCGCCTACGGCAGACCGAAGACCTTCTGACCTTCAGAAGACTTCTCAAGACCTGGCTCTTCGAACAGTAGCAGCTCCCCCCCCCCATCCCCCAGCGCCTTGAGACCCTCACGGGTATGTAGTGTGCTTTACAAATGCTATGATTGATTGATTGATTGAACAAGAGAAATACATGCTCCTGATTATTTTTTTCAAATCTCCCACTTTTCTCTTCTAAAATGTTGGCATGTATGCTCTGGTGTAATATTAAATTAGAAATAATTAAATTAGGAATGCAAATGTAGATACTGTGGATACAAAAGGTGAATTTGCACTCCCGATGTGCACCTAATCTAAACCGGGAAACAGCCTTTACCATGAAGCATTTTCTACGCGTTACGTTTACCACGGTACACTTACCTCGTAAACGTCTTCACAACGCGTATTGCTTCAATGACGTCTTTAGCACGCAAGCAACGTCATCACGGAAAAACGTCTTCCTAGTCGGAAAAAAAAGCGTCAGTCCTTCGTTGGTGTCAGCGAAGACCTAAGAAAAAGGAAAAAAAAAGAAGAAAGGGGGCTTGGGGGGTCTCCCCCCCAAAAACGAAAAAGCGGGGTAAAGGCAAGATCGAGGTAAGGGCAATGCAAAGAAAAAACATTCCGTTGTAACACATGCGTGGTAAAGGCATGCGTTGCAACGGAATGCGTAGTAACGACATATATTAATCTAAACCTATGTGCAAATGACACTGAATGAGGCCATGGTGTTCAGATATTTCCTGAGCATTCCTGAATTTTTAAACACAGCAATATGTACAGTAGCAAGTTAAAACAAAGTGATTGTACAACTAAAAAAACTATTATTTCAGAAAGTTCAGTAAGGAGAAAATGCATTTTAATAATGCATAATAATACTCCTTCGTTCGCAAGCACTTTATAAAAGAGTTGCGCAATTAAATATAAATGTACGTCATGGAGCAACATTCACCTTCATCTAATGAGCTCTTCTGGAAAAGGATTTTAAGATGGAAACTGAATGGAGTCTGACACAGCTGCAGTTATAAAGAAAGATAGCAATGGAACAATCATTATAGATAATATCAAGAGGCATCGCTGAGCTTTCCTGTTTTTCATCACTACAGCATATCAGGTTTCATTTCCTTTTCCGATCAGCAGTCCAATTATTCCTTACTGCTTTCACATCTCACCACATTTAAAATAGCGTAGGAAGATGTAAGTAGCTTGGTAGGCGGTAGCTCCCCAGAAACCAAGGGTGAGCCTCAGAAGCCGCGTCTATGACGTGATGAGGTTTGCCCGTGGCTTCCGGTGTCGCACGTGCCGGCGGGCATGCGCGTCATCTTTCATCCTGTAGTACCCACTGAGATGCTAGATCTCGGCAGCCCTGGTGCAGGCTGGCCGAGCCTGACAGTGTAATATTCAATAATTCACATCGCTGCGTGCTACGGGCCTGGGGAACAACCAGCAATTGATCTTCATTTGCGCAACATTCTTGCAGATAAGCAGATTTTTGGGGTGAGAAGTACGTGTACTAGAGGCCGGATCCATAATAACGCCTGGAAATGCTCACCTAAAAAGCTGGCGCCTATTCCGGGTCATGATTTATGGGCATTTGGTCAATTCTCGAACGAGAATGTCTGTAAAATATCTCAACTTTTACGCATGCCGTAAATTACACATGCAACTGCACACGATTCAGAAAAAATGCCGGTTTCCGTGAGTACTAGTAGTAGTACAAATAATTTGTATTCAGACCAAAGTGTTTTAAACAGTATGACAATAATTCCAATCCATTGTTACAAGAAACAGTTTACACACAGTTACCTTTTAAAGTAGATCATTATGTAAATGTATAGCGCCGATCACCAAAACGGGTATCTCAGCGCTGTACTCATACCGCTGAAGGAACCCTTCCTGGGTTTCCATGTGAGGTGTCCACTCCTGGGCACCCCCATGGTGAGGCCAGGCATCCCAGCGCTGTTGGGGCAATTAAGCAAGCTATTGCCCAGAGTTGCAGCGTGGGACCCATGATTAGAATAGGCACTGAGGCGAGAATATCCGGTCCGCTGAATTTATAGCCCGAGACCCTGCCGCAACGGGAATCGAACCCTGGTCCCGGACCAGTGCTCTGCATCGAGGTCTGCCACTCTAACCATTGAGCCACACTTGACATGTTATACCTAAAAATTACATCGCATATAAAAACCTTATTGCAACCGTTCGTACTTTAATACTGTGTGTAATGAATGCAGGTTTTAACACATGACGCCTTGGTACTAAAAATGTAAACGATCCAACAATATCTGTAAACCCCCACAACACACTGTAAGGCCACAGCTACAGTTCGTCCGCTCTTCATCTAAGAATCAGTTCCATCTATCCTGTCTTACATATGACGGGTTTATTTAATAGATAGACTGATGCCTCGCCCCAAGAGGCTCGAGACGCTTAGTAGAGTTCTTCGAGGCCAGGTAACACAGATCCCTGGCCCTAGCCCAGGTGAACCTATGTGTTTAACTCATTCTAACTTCCTCAGATATAAAGTGATCCAATTTAAAACAGCTAGTAACCTGGCCCAGTCGAACCCTTACTGCACTGGCCCACCTTAGTTCACTACCAATTATTTCATTTATACAATACCTTGACACTTTTTTGTGGAAGCATTTGTTTGTACCAAAACGAATGGTAAGGTTCATTGCAATACAGTTACATGAGTTAAAGTTAGCACCCACCCTTCTTGCTTGAAATTTTGTACATTTGGGGAGACCTAGAAGATTTTCCAAACAGCTTCCTTCTGTCTTATCCCTGTCCACTTTTCTCAATAGAGTTAATGGGCCTTATTACGAGTCTGGCGGTCCATGGACCACCAGATTTGCAGGGGCGTGGCAATGACAGTCTTCCGACCACCCTATTACGACCAGGGCAGTCTGGCGCTCTGGGATCACTGCAACCACCAGGGATCTGGCGGTGGTGCGGCAGCCTTGAGGTCGCAATATACTTGCAGGGCCGCTGCGGCCCGCCAAGCATATTACGAGTTTCCTTACCACCAAGCATATTACGAGTTTCAGTGCGACCACCATGAAAAGTGTGGCAGTGAGGAAGGGCGTGGCCCTTCTGCCTCTGCACCATGGGGTGCATGTAGGGGGGCACATGTTGTGCCCCCCTGTGTGCACGCACACCAGTACCCAAATGGCATGTTCTGCAGCAGTCCATGCCGTGCAGGTACTGATTTTTACATTCCCATTGCGAAGCCTATTTCATAGGCACTGCTGTGGGAACGCCAAGGAACAACCCGCCAGATAGGAAAATAATCCTAATCTGGCGGGTGGTTCAAACAGGAGTTTGGCAGTGCAGGAGTGGGGCGGTCCCTCTCCCACACCGCCAAACTCATAAGGCCCAATACCTCTTCCCCATACAGTTTTTTAGTTGGAACCATTACTTTGTATGCTGTCAGAGCTGAATATAGGGAAGGGCTCTAAAATTCCTTTCAAACTTCTTAAGACCCCTACAGTGGATGTCGCCCAAAATTGTCAACTATCAAGGAGTAATTTTCAGTTCAATTTATTATTAAAAATCATTCCAACACTGCTATAAGACTTCCTCTACCACATGCTTGCCAATTGACCATGTGAAAGGTTTACATTTGCACCCAACAAAATGCATGATGAACATTCGTCAATTATCACTTTTATTCTTTTGAGAGACATTTGCAATAAAAATAACCCCTCAAATGCCCTCTTCCTACAGCTCTCTTTTGAATTTGTACATTTTGATTTGCTTTCCATAACTGTGGCAAGTAATGTAAATACTATGTGACACATTTCTCAAAAGGCATTTCAAACTGACTAGGGATGATTACTAAAGTAATACTGTGTATAATCAACTCCTTTGCAGTGGAAGTTCCTCGCTGCTCTTCTGAGAACAGCCACTGGGCTAAAATAAGCGCAGCATTACATGCGATGCAGGTAGCATGCATCAGTAATTCCAAACCTGAAATTGTCAATTAACAGGATTTGGTAATTCTGCAATGTAATATTAACAGACTGTTACAAGATTGACCCTGAGGAATGAGTTATTAATTTACTCATAATCTTCATGACTCTGATTTGTAGTCCTCCTCATCCCAGTCCTTACAGATTGAGGTGTCTCTGACTCCGACAGAGTGCTCAACCTTGCCCGGGGGCCTAAGTCCCTGTTTGCAAATAATTTGTTTAAGTCTACTGCTCCTTATAAATGCTCCTCCTCAACGTACCAATTCCTGTGTATCACAAATCCAGAAAATGGAGGGCAAGAGGGAGGGAGGGATGTGACTAGGACGAGGTGGACTACGAATCAGGGTAATGAAAATTATGGATATGCAATTGAATCATTATCCCCTCATCTCCGTCCTCCTCGTCTTAGTCCTTACAGATTTATGATTTACCAAGCAATTTTTTTTTTACCGACAATAGATGCTCCTGAAGGTATCTAATGATATTAGTGATAATAACAATCACCTCATTACTGATTTTAAGAAAATAAAACACAAATGGACATCATCCGATTCCACCAAATCAAGTATGTAGTGCTTAATGAAAAGTGGCTAGACAAACAAGTTGCTGCCCTGCATATTTCATGCATGCAAGCACCTACAGCTTCTGCCCAGGATGCTGAAATCGCTCTAGTTGAACGGCCTTGGATTTGATAAGGTACTGTATCACCCACCCATTTATAGGCCTGAATTATTGCCTGATGTGCCATCTATTAATAGTCTGTGCTTGTTAGGCCTGGTATTCTCGGTGTGGTTTCCCCTGACTTTTTGCTTCTGCCTCCTGTATTTTCGCTGTGTGCTGGATTTTGTTTTTGCAGGTCTTGATGCTCTGGGCACTTTGCCACAGTGCAAGTGCATCCTGTATAAATTGTGTCTATGAATTGGTGTTTCCATGATTGGCTTATTTGAATTACTCCCAAGTCCCTAGTACAGTGCACTGTGTGTGCCCAGGACCTGTAAATCAAACGCTACTAGTGGGCCTGCAGCACTGGTTGTGCCACCAACACAAGTAGCCTTTCAAAGGAGTCTCAGACCTGCCACTGCACTATTTGCACACAGTTTTACTGCCATGTTGACGTGGGCAGTGCACCTACTTGCCAGGCCCAAACCTTCCCTATTCTTACATGTAAGGCACCCCTCAAGTAGGCCCAAGGTCCCCCTCCAGGCAGAGTGCAGTATATGAGAAAGGTAGGACATATCCCGGTGTGTGTGTGACATGTCCTGATCGTGAAATACTATATATTTTGTTTTTCACTATTCCAAGGCTTTCTGTCCCATAGTCTAACATGGAAATTGGTTTATAACATCTTACAAATAAAACTTTCCATTGGGACAAGATAGAAAAATGGAGTTTGGGCTCTCTAAACTCAGAATTTAATTACACATATTTGAGTAAAGATGTTTTTTAAATGGTGTGTTTGAAAATGCCAGGTGAAAAAACAACAGTTGATGGACAAGGCTGTTGTTTTTGCATTTGTCACTCCGAGTAGGACGGGTATGCCCAGACGTGGGCCCCATGCTCTCCATGCCACTGGAATCAAGCTATCCTGGCTGAAGAGGGGTGAAACCTCGAAACAGGTCCTAGGATGCTTGTTTCCGGTCCAGGGAGGACCTGACTTGGCAGTTCGGGCTCGACTGTTCCCATGAGGCACAGGGTCAAGACTGATTTGCATATAGCTCAGTTCAAACTGGAATGGCATGGTGGGCAAAAAAACGATGGATTTAGGCCCAGATCTCTGTACTGGGGTGAATGTATGACATTGTTCTGCATTCTGTCCATCAACTGTTGTTTTTGCACCTTCTAAAAGCGGCATTTTCAAACACACCATTTAAAAACCATCTTTGCTCAAATATGTGTTATTAAATTCTGAGTTTAGGGAGCCCAAACTCAATTTTTCCATTTTTTGAAAGTGGGCATTTTCTTGCTTAGCCATCCTATGTGTCTCCGCTGGGATGTGCAGACAGCCACTGGGGGGTTGAGGTGCACCCTGCATTTCCTGGGTGAATCAGAGTATAAGACGAGCTATTACGCTGTTTGATATCCATGCTGCCGGGGAAGGAGGGGTCGCAATGATCCTCCTAGATGCGGAGAAAGCTTTCGACCGCGTCAGATGGGAATTCCTGTGGAGTGTGCTCGTCGAATTGGGGTTTGGACCAAGGTTTATGAAGGCTATTCAAGCCATGTATGCCACCCCAGTGGCGAAAATTCAAATGATGGGCGAGAGTTCAGATAAGATCTTTATCACGAGGGGGACAAGGCAGGGCTGTCCATGCTCACCCATACTATTTGCACTATACATCGACCCCCTAATACGCCAAATAACCAACAACATGGCAATTAAACCGGTAGTTACAAATGGATTTCAAACAAAAGTTTGGCATATGCAGACGATCTTGCTGTCATTACTACTGATCCCGGAACTGCTATGCGAGAAGTAGTGGGTACCACGAGTAAGTTCGGCGAACAATCCGGCTATCGTCTAAATGTGGGCAAGACACAGGTACTCTGTTCCAAGAACATAAATAAGCTAGACGCCAGATTTGTTGACTCTGTGGTTTATTTGGGGATAACGATCAACGCACAGCCAGAGTTAATAATTAGAGACAACTTCATCCCTCTCATGGAATCCATGAAGGAGAATCTGAAAAGAATGGACACATTACAACTCTCAATAATTGGTCGCGTCAATGTAATCAAAATGACCATGCTTCCCAAGGTGTTATACAAATTTCGGTCGATCCCCTTTAAAATAGAGGGGAAAATCATTAAGGAAATAGAATCCATCTTTATGAATTTCCTGTGGCAATATGGTAAGGTCAGAAGATCTTTGAAATATATGTCACTACCTCAGGAAAGGGGCGGTCTGGGAATGCCAAACGTTAGATACTATCAGTGGTCTTGTCTTCTTACACAGATGGCCATCTTATTTGAACCAGCGGGAAGAAGCTCAAACTTCCCGAGAAGACAAGACGCGATTCCATCTATCTTTGAATTATTACTTGGCAGCGAGGCCACTGGTGTCCTACTAAGAAGAACTGAAAGGAAATATTATAGTAAGTCGAGACTTAAGACACTCGAAGGAATATGGGGGGTCTGGGCCGCAACTCAGAAAGTATTTTCAATCTCCAAATACAATCACCATACCCCACTCTGGAATTCAGGCCTCTTTCCCAATCTAAGCAACGATGGGTCCTGGAGACACTGGGCAGGAAAAGGTATCCTGACACTGGGGCAAGTAATTCTCAGAGATGAGTGTAGAACTCTGGAAGAATTAAGACTTAGGTACTCCCTTCAGGGTATACAAGATTATAAATACGCTCAGGTGGTCAGCACTATCAGATCAATAAGGCCCCGAATCGTCTTAAGGGAGAGGTGTAAGGTATTGGATTATCTGAAGGTTGGTGATCCTAGTATCAACGGTGTGTACAGGCTGTTTCTGCAGGAATTCCAGGACGAGATCGGTAAAATCGAGGCAGCCTGGGCTGCAAAGTTGGAGGATCCGGATATTGACCTGGATAGAGCTCTTGAATTGGATAGAAGATTCTTACGCTCCTCTAATTTAAGAGCTCAACATTTTAAAACATTATTTAATCTCTATTACACCCCCTCTAAACTTTACGACTGGGGCAAGAGGGAGAACAGCAATTGTCCCAGATGCTGTAAAGGCCCAGCCGACATTACTCACATGTTTTACAAGTGCGAGAAATTAGAATCCATTAGAATAGAGATCGAATCATTCTGGTCAGGACTGCTGGATGCACAGATAACCTTGTCTCCGACACTAATGATTATCGGATGTCAAAGTCAATTGAAATTAAATACTGAGACCGAAGCCCTAATTTTTATCTCTACTGCTGAATTTAGAATCTTAATCTCAGCAGCTTGGAAAGATACACAGGCCCCAACCTTTCAAATGTGGCTATCCAGATTTCTGGGTATACATAATGTGGAGGCGGCTCTGTATCAACTTAAGGGAAAAAAATTAAGAGAACTGGGGTTGAAGATTTGGGCACCAGTGGCCGCTTGGCGCACTAGTAGATTGTCGTAACCTCACCGATCTTCAGAATATGGCTACGACTATACCCTAATATTTATACTTTCATTAGCTATACCTTCCTTCTCTCTCTCTTTCCTTCTTTGATTGTGGCAGCTGGCACGATGTTTATCATATGCATTTCAATTTCATTATCATATTTACGCCACACCATTTAATGATTTACAACATCCAATCTCAATTAGATTTTAGAAATGTAATTTGTCAACCGACTTCTACATGCCTTGTTCTAGCTTTAACCATATTTCCTTGCTACTTCTGTAATCTGTTTATATGTCATTCAGCTTTCTTATTTAGTTAAATTTATTTCATATTGTATTGATATAATGTAACATGAATTCTCAATAAAAAATATATAAAAAAAAAAAAAAAGCCATCCTATGTGTCTCCGCTGGGATGTGCAGACAGCCACTGGGGGGTTGAGGTGCACCCTGCATTTCCTGGGTGAATCAGAGTTGAGCTGAATAGGCTTCGCTGCATTTAGAGTAGTGGTAGGACTTTTCCTTGCACCTGAATAGACCTGTTTTATGTGCACAATGCAGTCTCCACCTCCTGCCAAGAAGCTGACAGAACTGATTTGGACCAAGCTGAGAGACTTTTTGTCACAAGGGAACAAAGGAAAATGTGGTATAAATATTGGGGCCCAGACTCCAGAACTTTAGAATACATCTGGACTCAAGAAGAACCTCTGCCAAGGTGTAGAGCTGGAGAAGCTGTAAGGAGGAATACTTCCCCATTGCTGTGTGGCTGCTTTACTGGGTTGGCCCGCAGTGGCTGTTTCTGCCAAGGAGAGAACAAAGATTGAACTGTGCTGTGTATCCTGCTTGAAGAAGATCTCCAAGGGCTTGCTGTAGAGCCTGTCTCCTGTTCTGAAGTCTCAAGGACACAAAAACGTCACTTTCTCTGTCCACCTGCACCTGGAACTGCTGTTTCAGCTGCCACAGAGGGAAAAACAACATTGACACCGGCGATCGATGCCGTGACCTGCACTGAAGCCGTGGGCACTCCCCGTGGAGTGCACAATGCACTGCCTCAAGTACACTGCAGCCCTCACGCCTGCCTATGCCACACCGTATCGACTCTGATGCCATTACCGAGGCAGCTGCCTGCAGTGCCCCCACTTGCACCGCAGCCCCAACATCACAGACGCTGGTGCCTCATCATTGTGGAACCGATACCTAACGTGGGTGACCTCCCGAATCCACTGACCCTGCACCGTCGGAAGTAACCAATGTCCTGGCCACCCTTATGACGTCACCTCCCCAGCAATAGTAACGAACTGACGCGTCACCTCTCCGGCAACAGTCAGGAACCAACACCACACCTCCCCTGCATCGCAGTAAGGAATTGACACCTCACCTTCCCTGTGGTCGTATGGAATCGACGCCACCCTGCGCCAACAACGCATCACCTCCCAACGACGTGTACTGTCTTTGTTTTCATCATTTACCAAGGTACTGCTCTTTGGGGTCCATGCGACTCCATGCCTAGTCTGCGCACAACGTGGTCAGTGCCGTACTTTGGGATTTTCATCTGTCACTATGTTGTAATAGCACCAGGTGGAGCTATTTGTTGCTACAAGCCTTATTTTAGTGAATAAACTAATTTTTATGATATCTTGATATGTTTATGGTAGATTTTTGTTGCTTGGTCTTGTTCTGGTGTTGTGCCCATTTCTAGTGGTTTCACTGTGTTACTGTATGTGTGCACAAATGCTTTACACATTGTCTCTGAGATAAGCCTGACTGCTCATGCCAAGCTACCAAAGGGGTGAGCAGGGGTTGTCTAAGGAGGTAACACCCTTATCCTGACTAGAAGCAAGGGTCCCTACTTGGACAAAGGTGTAAACCATTGCTAACTAGAGACACCCGTTTCTAACAGTGCTGATGCCTTTTTGCCCTTGCTTGCTGATCCAATGGAGGTGAAGGGTGAACTGAAAGACCTAAAGTCCTTAGTGCAGTCCAAATAAATAGACGAGACCCTCTTTACATCCAAAGAGGATGGAATATCAAAGCTGAAGTCTAAAAAGACAGACAATAGGTTTTTGTTTTTTTACGGAGTTTTATATAGCACAAACTTGACCCAAAGTTATCAGAGTGCTTTACACAAGCACCAGTTGTGTTACATGAGGATACATTCATTTTTGTTAGGCACAGAGAGATTAAGTGCTTGCCCAGAATCACAGGATGTTCCACGTCCTCGCCGAGACTCAAACCCGGTTCCCCAGATTTGGGTCGACCGTCCTAGCCATTAGGCCATGGCTGCTTTCTTCAATTAGAAATTTCTAAGAGGTCTAACTACTTAAAGGAGCAACAGTTAGTTGAGCTGTCTTTGTTTACTTTAGGAGCCTTAATAGCTGATCATTGTGAAGCTAAGGTAGCTGGAGCTAAACCAGGCACAGTGCCTTCTCTCAGGAATTCAAGAATTTAGATTGGATCTAAAGAAAATGCTTTGAGCTCTTTAGACATACACCCCTTACGAAAAGATGGCCAATGTTTCTTATAAGAGGTCATCGTAGAAAGGTTCATTGAGACTTAGATATCCAGAGCAACTAGGCAACTAATTAGGAACAACCTATTTCCTCTAGACCTACTAGTTTAACAACAAGGCCATCAATCCGAGTTGCCAGAGTTTTAGATGTGGTAGTTGAAGACGAGGGGAATGTAGAGAATACCCTTTGGACATGGTCAGAAGAAGGGAGAACCATCGATGTCATGGCCAGAAGGGGGCAATCAACAAGACCATGTTCCTTTCCTTCAAAATCATGTACTTCTCCTTCCAAATCTTCTGAAACACCCTAGGGAGGAGGGGAAACAGAGGGAAATCAAACAGGATGCCCAGGGGCCGGGAGATCAACAGAGCATTCACTGGCCAAGCCTGGGAACACCTCTACTCTGAACAAAACATTGTGAGCATTACGTTGTGTTGTGATGCAAAAAGGTGCGCTCAAGGGGTCCCAAAATGGGCACACATCCAATTGAACTCCTGCGTCAACAGGTGGTAAAACGTTGAAGAGGAGAGATTCCTGCTGAGGATGTCTGCTCGAAAGTGCAAACTTCCCTGGATGTTTACTGCTCCCAATGCTAGAGTGTGGCTGTCTGCCCAGGAAAAAAAAATGAGCTACCACTAGATTTAGTTCATTGCTCTTTGTACTGCCTTGGCGATTGAAGTAGCACCTGGTAACCTGGCTATCCATCCTGATTAATACATTCCTCCCTTCCAAATGTGGGACAGTCATCTGCAATGCTCTTCGCCCTGACTGCTACTTTCTACCATTGGAGGATCAGAGACTCTCCTCTCGAAGCCAAGGACTCTTCATCGCTAGATCCCCAGAGTTCCTCTCCAGCTCCATAGACTGGTGTCTGTTGGAATGGTATAGGATGTTGAAGTGGAACTCCGCTTGATGTGCTGCACTCCACTAATCACACTCCAGGATCTATCTCTGGAGTTCCAGGAATCAATACCTTGTAACTTTGTGTTTTCAGGGGCCAATAACTGGGAACATGATTTTTTTATTTTTTTTTATTTTTTTTAAAAAACCTTTATTTGTGCATATTAAAAGAACAAATACGGGCCTACAACCATCAGGCCGGCCACAAAACGGTTAAGCACTGAGACAAACATTACATCCCCTGTGCATCAATGGTCAAGATTAGCAACGATTCAGGAGTTATACACTGGAGAGATCCTTGACACCAGGGGAAGGAGAAGTGAAGGTTAATTTTAAGGTTTTCAAAATAATTTTATCGAGGAAAAAGTCAGTAGAGGATAGAACCAAGGAGATTCGAGTCCGCTAGATGGCTTCATCACACGGGAGAGCAGCAGCATCATTAAAAACGGCCAAAGAAAATCTCAGACAGTGAGGCGATGCAGTTATATAACAGGATAGTCACATGAGTAAATACGCACCCCTCCAAAGCCGCCCCCACTCAATCCACCCCACACCCGGACCCCGAATCGGAAACAAGGATAGCGCAGAGACATAGAAGAAAAAGGCCCATAGAACTAAAAAGAAACAGTAAATTACCCCCCCACCCTACACCAATGCGGAGGCTACGGCCTGCCCCCCCCCCCAGCATAGTGCCTGTCGCCCAATGAACCCGAAATATAGACAAGAGAGAAAGTAGGAATAAAGGAAAGAAAATAAGAAAACAAAGAAGAAAGCGGGGAGGAGCCCACGTAACCTCGGAGCGCCCGAAACCACCGGCCAACTACGTCTCCACACACTGAGAACCCACTACACCCAAAGGCGGTCGTGTGAAGATAACGTGTCACAACAATATAAATGAAGGCAGACAAATCGCGACGAGTGCGCACAGCATATGCAGACAGTTCCAGTCCCAGTCCAGCCCATCCGTAAAACCATGGTGATAGAAATCAATCTAGCCCTGGCCCGATCACGGGCGTAAGATTAGACTAGCCCCCACATGAAGGCCCCGCAGCCCGTGCGGACAAAGACAACATGGCCGCTTGGGAGAAGATGGAGAAGTAGAGTCACAAAATGGCCGCCGATCATCTATTGAGGTCCCCTTGTGCACCATATAAAATCCAGACCTGGCCTGTAAAGTACAGGAGTTCCACATAAAAGAAGCCGTAGGCCACCGTGAACGGTTCCTCGAGGACGTCAGGTGTCGCTCAGCTGGATACTCTTGCGGGCGCGGTGAGGCAGGCAACAACAAAGCAGGCAGCAATGAACGGGGAAACAAAGTGTCCACAATTGAGCAGGAGATCGATTGATCCTGGGTGCCGGGAAAGCCAGATGCAGACACCAGTGTAGCACGGTTATACACAGCCGTTGCGTCCCCGCAAGAGGACAGAAGCACTGGCAGACCCACGTCTTGTTGAGAACAAACGGGGCGCTCACGACCCGCAGCAGACAGTATGGAGTCGAACCGCTCACTCAGCGTTTGCAAGCCAACACACAATTGCAGACGAAAGTCCCGCAGGGCAGCCAGAACGGAGCCGCATGTCAGCGGAAGCTGCGCCCCCACATCGGCAGCAATCCGGGACGGCACTGTGGAGCTGGAGTCTGGTAGAGGGAGGGCGAAGCGGGCAGCGGGCGAGACCGGAGCATCACCCCCCAGCAGCGAGCAGGCAATCAACGCCATGTTTTACCGCTGAACGGTACAGTGGCCAGGGTGGGGGTCGTAACAAGGAGGCAATTCCCCGCAGGTCTGCGCCGCAACAGGTGAAAGCCAACAGTCACTTCCCCTCCCTCGGACTCTCTTTGCAGCCGACTAGGCAATAGAAGAAGGGGGTCTGCAGCCTTCCACAGCGCGGGCCACAGAGCGGGGCAGGAGACCCGCCACACCGGGGCTTACCCTATAGCTCCAGCCCGTCAGGTGAAAGGTGAAGGAGGTGTCCGGGCGTCTCTCCCCCGGCTCGTCTGGCGACAGTCCGTGGTGTGAGGCGGGATCGGGGCCGCGGGGCTCAGATTTGCGCCGGGGGTCCAGTGACTGCGGAGCTTCCAGGGGGCCGGCCAAGGCCACAATAGAGCAGGGGTCCAGCGCGGAGAACATAGGCACCAAGAACTCCGGCATCCGGGCGGGCTCAGACTCCGGGAAAGCGGCGGCGCGGTCAGCGCGTCGTCGCGCACGTTGCACCTCGAAAATCGGCGAGGATAGGAATCAGGATGATAGTCCGAGGCCAAGGGCCGGCGGAGCCGGGCGCTCAAGCGTCTGCTCCGGTCGCCATCTTGGCTCCTCCAACTGGGAACATGATTGACCACAGCTGCTGAGGCCACTACCAGTCCCTGCACCCTCAACCAAGTTCTGGCTGTTCCACTGGTCTGAACCAGGAGGTGAGTGAGAGTCTGCTGATTAGCTGTAGTTCTTGGAGGAGGGAGGATCGAATGGCCAAGGGGAGTGTTGAACCGAGTTTCAATAAATAGTACCTCTGTGATGGTTGCAGGTTGCATTTCTGGAACTTGATGATAAACCCCAGTTGTAAAGGATTGTGGTCATCAACCTGACATCTTCTTCAACCTTCAGAAAAGAGGAAGCAGATAATAACTAGTCATCAGGGTATGGGAATATAGAGACAACACATTTGGATGGTAAGCAATGACAGGAGGAAGTACCTTGGTAAAGACCCTGGGGATGTAGAAAGACTGAGCAGTATGCATTGAAATTAGATATGCTGACCTCCCACCATACAATGAGGCTACTGCTGCTGGAAGGGCGAATGAGGATGTGGAAATATGGACCTGGAGGTCTAATGTGACCAGGTAATCGTCCTGCGATATTAGAGTAAGGATTGATTGGAGTAACATATCTGTTTAGTTCTTTCAGGTCCAAAACCGATCGTAATCTTCCATCCTCTTTGGGGACCAAAAAAACAGATATGATAAAATCCCTTCTTTCTCCGATCCACTAGAACGGGAATAACTCCTTTTTTCTGTGAGTGCTTGACCCCCTAGAAGCATTGCTTGAATCTTTAACTGTTCTCTTGGCAATGGCATAGATATTATAAGAATTTGAAGAGGATTATGTGAGGACAGAATTCAGTAACTACTCTCTCTATCTCTAGGCCCCATTGATCTGTAATGTAGTTTTTCCATTGATGATACAACAGCTTTAACCTTGCCCCATTATCTGGGTAGTAATTTTTGTGATTGATCTTTGGTAATGGTAGGTCAGGATTTGTTTCCAAATGCGACCCCCTGACCATAGGCCTGGCCACGAAAGGGACGTTTGCCCTGGAAGTTCTACACTAAGCATTGGGATATGAATTACTTCTTACCAGATCCCAGTTTGAAAGGCTTGGAATGCTTCTGTTCATCTGCTCCCTTTTGCATCATTTCATCGAGTTCAGCTTCGCACAGCCTTTGTACTGTGAAAGGTAATTTCTGGATACAAGTCCTCTGGCTCAAATCCAACTTCCACGACTTCATCTGCAAGAGTCTACAAACTGCCATAGCGGTTCATGCTGAATCTATAACTTCATAAAGACTATCAAAGGTGATATCAGAAAGGAATTTGGATAAGAGTTACATATTCACCAAAATGCAAGTAGGATCTCCATTGTCGTGGATACGATCTTATAGGGACTGGAAGCCCTTAAGCAAGACTTGGTCAGCATATGCTGCATTTGTATCTGCTCTGACTGCAAAATTAGAAGCTGCGTAGGATCTCTTGAGCGTGAATTCCACATTTTTGTTGACAACATCAGGAACCATAACATCTTCTGGAGCAAGATTGGATGTAGAGGGCATCGACACCAAGATCACATTCACTATTGGTGCTTGCAGGGAGTCTTTCTCAAAATCAGTGATTAGATATCTCTTGTTCAAAACACAGTGAATAGAAGACTCATCGGAGTCTTTCCACTCATAAAACAACATTTATTTGATGACACCATTGAGAGGCAAGTTATCATCCCCATTACTCCCATGATGGGAGTAAAAACCTTCATCTTGACAGGTTTTTTTTTTCAAAACCAAGTGCTCATCTGATGTGAATCATAAGGATGTGAAGTTAAGAACCTTGGATGTATTTCGACTTTTGCCCCTCCTCTGGGTCACCATCCTGTCTTTTAGACATTTGGTCCAAGGTTCTGTTAACGAGTCAAGAGTTTCCTTAATTAGGTATTGTAAGTCAATCATAGAGATTTGGGGGATTTCTTTCTCCTACTCTTACTGCAGCTGAATATGATGCGGTTTAGTGCCCACTTTCTTGCTCTACATCCAAATTCAGGAAGCAGACATGGCAGCGTCTTTCCTTATTTACAGTTGGTTGGCACTGAGCTCTCTCTTCCTGAGAGATCTCTCTGCCAAACAAAGGGTCCTACCTCTAGCTGGCTGGGATATGCACTCACGCACTGCCAAAGAAGTTCAGGACACTGATCCACAGCTACCAAGTAACCCGGTCAAGAGCGCTGCTCCGCTCCCCAGCCCAGCACCCAAGCAGGGAGCACGCTAGTGACCCGTGCACATTAAATACCACTGTGCCTCATGACAGCCATGGACATCATTTAGGAGTCACCAGGGGTCGCATTTGCAACCCCTAGCTTGCTCCTTGCTACTCCTGGCACAGCCTTTGCGACCCCTTGCCTCAGAGGTAGCAAAATCAGTGGTAAGAACACAAGGGTGTCACGCATTATCAGAGTTAGGCCCTAACCTAATGTTCTGCTCATTTTTATAACATTAATAGCGAATAAAAGGTTATCATTCACTATTAGTGCAATAAAAAGTTGAAAACCAAAAACTGGACCTTCACTGGCATTTTAGGATTAAAAATAAAATGGCTTTACATTTATGTTGTGTGCATGTATGTGGTGAGAGTGAGTTTGTGTGAGAGAGTGTGTATTTGTGTGAACATGTATGATTGTATGTGAGATTGTGGGTGTGTGTGTGTCAAAATGAGTGAGTATGGATAAGTCAGTCAGAGTAAGAGTGAGTGAGAAAATGCAAATGAGTGAATCTGGGTGCAAGCGACTAGGTGAAAATGAATGAGTGCAGGTGAGTGCTAATGAGAGAATGAGTGTGAGTAAGTGAATGGAAGTGCGAATGTTTTGTTATGCTTGCAAATCCGCTGTGGACCTGGCATGCTTTGTGGCTTATGGAATCACCCTTGGCAAAAAGTTGGAACTGAAATACTGGAAACAATACTTGCATATAGGATTTTTTTTGAATTTGAATTTAAAAGCATTTGTTGAGCGCACGTATACCATGCGGTTTCATGGCGCTTTGAGTGATGCAGTAGCGGTCGGCAGAAGGGCTAGACAATATAAGCTTGCTCAAATAACAGGGTTTTAAGGTCTTTCCGAAACTGTGTATATGAAGGAGAAGATCGGAGAGCAGGAGTGAGGGAATTCCAGAAAAGCGGGGCGAGAACAGCAAATTTCGCTCCGCCAGATTTCTTTTTCTTGAAGCGGGGAATGGTGAGGAAAGCCCGATGGGCAGAGCGGAGTTCACGACCTGGGAGGTACGGTTTTATGGCGGCGCAAATGAACTCGGGGGCTGTACCTGATCTAGCCTGAAAGGTAAGGCAACCCAGTTTAAAAAGGGCACGCTCCCTCACCGGGAGCCAATGCAAAGCTTTAAGCAGGGGAGTGGCACGATGGTATTTGGGTAAGCCATAGATCAAACGAGCCGCTTGATTCTGAATGAGCTGCAAGCGATGGAAAGCATATGTTGGAGCTCCATTGTAAATGATGTTACCATAGTCAACTCTCAACAGTACCATGGCCAGCACAATGATTTTTAAAGCAGGAAGGGAAAAAAAACGGGATACTTTCCTAATTAGTCTTAGAGAAAAGAAACAAGCAGAGACCACTGAACTCACATGTGAATGAATAGAGAGTTGTGTGTTAAGAAAAATCCCAAGAGTTTTGACCTTAGAGACAGGAAGAGGGGGAGCACCAAGTGACAAGGGCCAGTGGGCAGGGGTCCATGGACTGCAACCACCTCCGGTCAGGACTAACTCAGTCTTGTCCGGCTTGAGTTTGAGGTGGTTGCAGTTCATCCAGTCCTGAATGAATGTCATTACGGTCTGAACATTGGAAGCAGATGAAGGGGAATTGGAGAGATTAAAGATTAGCTGGAGATCATCAGCGTAGTTAAACACCGTGACCTCCATCTGCTGTAACGAAAAAATGAGGGGATAGATGTACAAATTAAATAGAAGTGGGGAAAGTGATGAGCCTTGAGGGACTCCGCACTCCACTTTGCGAAAGTCTGCGGTGAAATTGGCCAAATGGACGGCTTGGGCCCTCCCTGTGAGGAAGGACTCAATCCACGAGAAGGCAGAACCTTCTATGCCCGCCGCCCTGACACGGCTGAGAAGAATGGAATGATCCACCGTGTCAAAGGCGGCGGACAGATCTAATAAAATCAAGGCTTGCGGAAGGTTGGTGTCAATGCCTTCACGTAGCACGTCCATTACCGAGATCACCACTTTCTCGGTGGAGTGCAATGGGCGGAAGCCGGCTTGACGGGGGGAAAGACAGTGATTGATTTCAACATGAGTGCTTAAGGTGGTTGTGACGTGAGTTTCCAAAATTTTTGCTAGGTATGGCAGTAGGGAAATGGGACGGTAGTTGGAGGGGGAGGAAGGATCAGCGTCAGGTTTTTTAATAATAGGTATGACAACCGCTGATTTGTGTATGTCAGGAACGTTTCCCTTCTTTAACGAGTCATTGAGGAGGGTCAAAGGGGGAGTGGGGGAGGATAAATAGATTTCCCTGAGGATATGGGCGGGGGCAAAATCTAAGGGAGAACCGGATTTGACTCGGTGAAGTAATGAGAAGAAGGTGTCCTCAGTTAAAGATGGAATAAGGTTAAGTTTGGGGACAGTGGGGGGGGGGGAAGAATTGACGAATGCAAGGGAAGGTGGTGGAATGTTAAGTTTAATTTTGAGTATTTTATCAATAAAAAACTCATTGAGCGAGTTACAGAAGGACTGAGAGGGGGGAATGGTAGTCGTGGTTCGACTGGATAATGCTAATTCATGGACCGCAGTAAAGATTTCCTTTGAGCGAGACTCAGCTGCCATAATCCTGCTAGTATAGAATGCAGTTTTAGCCGCCAGAATACCCGCTTTATAAGTTTTTAAAACAGACAGGTATATAGTCTTTAGCTCTGGGCTATAGTTTTTCCTCCAGGCTCGCTCGGCTCTTCTAGCTGCTAGTTTCTGTTCTTTTAGCTCTAAGGTGAACCATCGATTGGCTGCATGGACCCGCTTGACAGTGAGTCGCCTCATGGGGGCGAATTCGTCGCCTGCCAAGGTCAGCCAATTATCAATGGCGGCCAGTTGCGACGTAGCAGTAAGATCTGTAAGGTCAGGAGCGGTTTCGGCCAAGGTTGAACAGAAGGAGGGCATGTCCGTTTTACCCCATTTCCTGACCCAAATGTTTTTAGGAAGAGGAGGTTTGACCAGTGCGGTCAGTGCAAGGAAAAAGGAAATAATAGAATGGTCGGACCAGGAGCACGGGGAAATTATGGGGGGTGTGGATGGAATATTTAGCGCCCAGATTTGATCCAACATGTGACCATGGGTATGTGTGGGGCCATGAGTGAGCAGTGAGAAGTTCAAGGAAATCATGAAGTCTGTAAAATCTTTGGATTGAGGGCTCTCAGCAGGTTCATTGGGCCAGAAATTTAGGTCCCCTAGCACTAGTACCGATGAATTGTTAACCACCAAGGTGGCTAAGAGAGCCTGAATGCTAGGGAGAAAGGATGGGGTTAGCTGGGGAGGACGATAAATTAAGACAAAGGTGAATGGTACCTGATGGTGAGTTGAACGGGCTACAAGGTAATCTACCTCAGGAATGGGTAAGGAGGGGAGAATCTGGAAGCAGAAGTCAGTCCGGGCTATTAAGGCTACTCCGCCACCCCGCTTGCCCTCAGGCCGATCTGCTCGAATGGCAGAGTATGATGGAGGCAATGCGGCTAATACATTGGGTAGGGAGTCTGCCTTGAACCAGGTCTCCGTTAAAAATATGAGGTTTGGATTATGGGTGTCAATATAGTCAAATAGCTCGTATTGATGACTAACCGCAGACCTGGTGTTTAAGAGTATTGCTGAAGTGTTACAAATTGGTGCTGGGGGGGTTGGGGGGGTAAGATGGTGCAGGATGGTGTATTGGATAAAGAAACTAAGGGTTGACTGATACTAGGAGGACGGAAAGGTGGGGAAGAACATAAATCAAGCTGTCTCAGGTGGATACTGATCGAAGGGTCAACCGTTCCAGGGACCCAATATGAGAGTAGTAGTGCAGGAGAGTACGTAAGTAAACGGGCAGCCTTTCGTGCCCCTAGCCCCGGTCGGCCGCGGACGGGCGCAGACGGGCTTAACTCTGGCGCAACTCCGGCGCGCCTACGTCGCGCCCGCTGCGCTCGTCCGCTGCGCTGACACATGCTGCACGATTAAGTAGGGGCGGAGCGGTGGAGGAGGGGCAGGGCTAGGAAGGAAGGCAGCCCGATCTAAGATGGCGCCCGTTGCTGCATAGAAGCCCGCAAGTGCACCAACCATTACCAAAATGCTAGTGCTAGTGCTGGTACACTGTAGGTTTAATTTAGCATGGCGCACTCATGAAAAATGGCCCGCTCTGGCCTACTGGAGGAAATTCTTGGCATAGGTGTCAACTGTGACAAATTGCTGGTGATGATTGTTGGTGAGGAAATTCTTTGCATATGGGAAGACAACTGTGCAAATGTCATGGGGCTATCCGTAACAAAATGTGGTCCTCGACATGTCAGACATAACCTTTGACATAAGGGACATCCATAGTGAAAGAAAAGCAGTATTAGGAATATTCTGGCACAGGTATATTGTATGTCATGTTTAGGCAAGAGGGTCCACCATGGCAAAATGCTGATCCCAGCAATGGAGGTCATTTTTTACATGAGGGGGCACCTATAGGACATTTTACAAATATAATTGGGTTAACTGGTGGGGACTTTCATTAGCTTGGCACATAGTGAAAGGACTTGAGTAGTTAGTCAGTGTCTTTTTAGAGCTTATGACTTTTCAGCAAATTTATGTGAAAATTGTGCATTCAAATGCCCTAGTAAAGCCCATTTTTTTCAAATTTTCTCTGGGAAGAGAAACCCCCACCCTCTGATCTCCCCTGGAAGAATATAGAATATTAATTATGCAATTATTATGTAACCAGCAATGTTAATTATTTTGATGTTATCAGGATTAGAGTCATGTGACATCACTTGTTGGGACATTCAGGGTCAAAGGTGAAATGATGTCACTTCCTGTGACATCCTTAAGGTCAAAGAGTAGAGTATATGATGTCACTTCTGGTACCCCTGGCATGTTGATGAATTGACATTTATGACAGCAGCAAACAAGTGATAGAAACATAACCAATATACACTTTTTCATTATTATTATTATTTTTTTTTTACAAAAAACGCATGGCTCACCTTGTCTGAGGACAGATAAACAAATAAGAAGTTGGGGAGAAGGGAGTAGTTACAAGGAGTAGCAGACATAAAAGAATTACATATAAACAGGGATCCTGGGCCTCGTAAAACACTTGCAGGATGCAAAGACGCCTCACTCTGTAAGGACTGGAATGAGGAGGGAAGAGATGAGGGGATATTAGTGAATTATTTCAGGAATCGATATTTTCACACCAGTTTCTGAAGTTTTCCTCAAGACACCTGAGTGACGTGTTGTTTGATGTTCCCAGAGGTGCAGCATTGCAGCATTTTGCAGAATCCCGAATCAGGCAGAAACTTCTGTTTGCGCCCGAATTCAGACTACCGAGATACTTAGAACGAAGGCCCAAGTGCAAAACAATCAGTACGTGTTGAGGCACAGTGTTAGACTTGGCACCATTGGCGTGAGTCTCCCTTCCACATTTTGCTGTTGCCTTATCTGTTTTTGTTGGTCTAGATGCTTTGGGCACTTTGCCACTGCTGATCAGTGCCAAAGTGCAAGTGCTCGCTATTGTAAAATGATGTAATGGATTAGTGATTCCATGATTGGTTATTTGATTTACTTGTCAGACCCTAGTACAGTGCACTATGTGTGGCCAGGGCCTGTAAATCAAATGCTGCTGGTGGGCTTGCAGCACTGATTGTGCTACCCCCAGAAGCAGCTTGTAAAATATGGCTCAGGCCTGCCATTGCAGAGCTTGTGTGCAGTCTGGGACTACCATGTCGACTTGGCAAGTGCACCCACTGGCCAGTCACCGGAGAAGCGTGTCGCAGGGCCTGTCGCGGCTCCAAAGATCATTGATTTCGCCGTCGGGCGTGCACGCATCACATCCATGTTGTCGCATCGCATCAAAGATGCAATTTTGTCACACCGGATCGTCGCATCGCATCGAGGCGCCATCTTGTTGCATCGCACCGGATCACATTAATAAACCGACGCATCGCCTCCTCTCCGGTGTGGAACCGACGCATCACCTTCCCTGCGCTGCAGTAAGGAACCGACGCATCACCTCCCCCGAAGAAAGGAACCGACGCATCACCTTCCCTGAGACCCTTTTGTTTGTTTTGTTTGACGCATCCAAGGTACTTTGAGAGTAAAATGTTGCATTTACCATCTACATTGAAGTAAGCTATTTCTACCATTTTAAAGTCATATTTTTATAACAGTATTGTGGATTTTTGTTGTTTGGTCTTGTGCTAAGTCTAGTAAAGATTACTTATTTTTCTAAACTGGTGTGGTGTCCATTTGTAGTGTTTTCACTGTATTGCTGTATGTGTTCATAAATGATTTACACACTGCCTCTGAGATAAGCCTGTCTGCCCGTGCCAAGCTACCAAGGGTGTGAGCAGGGGTTATTTTAGAAGTGTATCTCCCTTACCCTGACTAGAAGCAAGGGACGCTATTTGGACAAAGGTACCTACCTCTGCCAACTTGAGAGCCCCATTTCTAACACACACACCGTGCACAATTAGCTCCGATGCATCTAGGAATCTTTCACATTTTTCAATCAGGCATAAATTACAAAGACACTAATGCGATTTGTATAATGGAATTAGATGCCTAGGGCTGTGTTCAGTACATGTAGAACGAAACGAGCAGGCTGTTTTATGTTAATTCAATACTCAGAGACATGCTATAAAGCGTTTATTGGTGTTGATACCAATGACAGGTGCGTTTTAAGTCACTGCGAAATACAGATTTTTATGAGAGCAATTACATGTACTGTACAAAACAACATACGTTCTGCATCATTATCTCCGCCAATGCAATACTTTACTTGTAACAGCAGCGAATGCAAACTTCTGACTGGTATGCTACCGGCAGATAAATGTCGGACATATAAAGCTGGACTTCTTCGTTTCCGTGAACACTCTGAAAACATACCTCCCTCCTTTCATGGGCTCTTCTTTGATTATGAGTACTGGTACTTCAGAGCGCATGTTTTGATGAAGCCCCTCACCTGGGATGCTCAGCTGTATCCAGGGCTTTAAGTGGGCCGGGTTGCACCGGTGCCGGCAGTTTTTTAAAGGTGGCCTCGAAACGGATCTCTATCGGGCTCTGTTTTGTGCCCTGGCACACGCGGCACGTTTTTTTCCAGACTGCAGCAGTGAGCAGGCACATCGATGTGAGCATGCTCACACTGCTCACTTCTCACTAGTGGAGAAGTTACGGCATGACGCCATGCCAGGTGAGGGTTGTAGGGGAGGGAAATCCTTTAAAGAGAGCTATTTTCTCTCTGGATTTCCCTTCTCTTTTTGAAATGCAGGAGCAGCAACATTGTCATGGTGTCACCAGGGCTTTAAGTGCAAGCTTTCTCAATATTATATACAATCCATAGTTGCTGCTTATTTATCTTATGCAACTAACAACCATGGACAAAGCCAATAGTCCTGACTTGTTGTAGGTATGATGTTACTTGTATCATATCTGGATGAAATGACAGAAACCGCAAAATACAAGTCGGGTGGCACACTATGCTAAGCACAGATTTTTAGCTTACGTGTTTTTAAGCTACACCCTTAATTACATTGGGCACGCCCCTTTGAGAGACCATTGTTTTCATCCCCCTTAAAGCCCTGGCTGTATCAACATAAACATACAGCAGTAGTGCAAGACACACACACACAGACAGGCGCATATGGCATAGGGGCTGCGATGCAATGCGACGCCATGCGCATAACGCCTCTTCAGCACAGGGAGCGGATGTTCATACCCACAGCGCAGGTACAACACAGGATGCAGCAGTGCAAGCATCCTTCACACCGCTGTGCATCCTTCCTTAGTGCACACAACACGGACACTTTTGAATTATCAAAGCACGCTCCTGCAAAACAGGCCTGGAGCTGGGCAAGATTCCGCTTTGTGTGCATCATGAGAACAGCACTGACAGCATGAGTGCAAACCCCCCCACCCCACACACCTAGATAGGTTTAGAAACCCGTGTATATTTGAACCATGCGGAGCACAAGTTCAATGTAGTGAAAACTTTCCATTTTACACACAGGACAAGTGCAGCAGAGGCACCACCAGTGCCTTCTTCCCTCACACAAACAAAATTAGAACAACATGGTCTTCACAAGTTGCAACAATGCACCTAATTATTTTCTCTTCTTTTTCTCGTTTTTAGGTCTCGCCTGCGAACGCTGCGCGAAGTGCTGCTGTCCGCAGCGAGATCTATTGTTGCTGACTTGCCTCGGAAGTGGGACAGGAGATGGGCACGCGCAAGGCTTTTGGTGGATTTGAGCCAGTGTACGCGCACGTGAACACGCACGTGCACACACGCGATGTGCACATCTCCTGTCCCGCTTCCGATAACATGCCAGCCCCGTTGGAGGCTCCATGTGGGCTATTGTTGGGGCAAAGTGTACTTTTGCAATTCTGAGCAACAATAGCCCACACGGAGCCCCCCCAGCCCTTCTTTACTCACCGGGCTGCTCTTCTGGGGGGGGGGCTCCTCCTCGCCGCTGCAGCACTTCTGTTGCGGGGTTTCCCTGCACTCCTGGTAGCCCCGCGCTGCTGTGGTCATCCTCGGCCGCCGCATTCTTCACCCGGGCCCCCTCCTGGGACCCGGGGCTTCTCTTCACTCCGGCCGCCACAGCGGGGCTCTCCCTTCAACATGGTAGCCCCGCGTTAGCACAGCACGCCGGTTTCAGTTTTTGCCAGAGCAGGACCCGCCCACGTCCCGGGCAAGGGCGCCTGACTTCCGGCTTGAAGACTAGTAAGGGAGCTCTGAAAAACGAAGCAAACAACTGGCATGTATATGGAGAAAACTGGCGGTAGCACAGATTAGATCTACCGAAAGCAGAAAATTGTTATCTATCTACTTCCTTTAAGGGTACTTGAATGTCCGGTTTGTCTGTCTGATGGAAGAATTTAATCTCAATTTTAATCCCTCTGCATATGAGACCTTTACATTTAAGCAGGGCTGAGTTCTGTTTGGCGCCTTTCACGCTCTACATAATAGCTAGAATATTATTTGGGAGAGCTTTCTTTGTGATTAGTTTTCTTTTTTTTGTATTGCTGTTGTTTTCTTATATCCGTACGCACACAATAAAACTCGCTGTTGACAATATTTTTAATCAAGTACTGATGTCAGGCTGCACTCTCTTTTCATGGCGGCTCTGAACAGGCTCCAGACTGCCATTAGAATCTCCGGAATTCGTCGAGCTCGCGGCCACTCGAGCTGTCGATGTGCACCCCTTTAGTAAACTCTCCTGGTCGTCTCCCTGCCTGTAGATCGTGATTCGTGAACGGCGCCTCCGCCCCGGGCTTCTTTAACCCTCACAAATTCCATCAGGGGTATAGCTTAGTCAGTGATAGGGGGTTGGGGGGGGCGTGCAGATTTTCTACTTTTCGAGAAACCGATCACCACATATAGTTAATCTTCAAATCCCAAAAATTAACAAGTTAAAACAATTTAGTGAAATTATGACAACAAGAAAAACCAACGCAGGCATAGCAGACCCCCGACTCGGGGCCTAACTACCAAGCCAAAAATGCATTTATTTGGGGGTGAGACACCCCAAATTTCCCCCCTCCCCCGACTCTACGCCCTTGAATCCCACCGCTTTCACTGTGCACCAAATGCGTGGGGTAAACAACTCCTGGCTGCTTTGGGACAACAGAGACTGTACTTGGGTGGCTGTGCACCAACTACTCTCTTATGCTGTGAGTAAGGCTTCCGTTTAGATCTTGGCTCAAAGACCTGGATACCAGCCCTGTGTCGCCATAAAAGAATCACATTTGAGTGAGCATCAGCCTCTAAATTTAATGAGAAGCATTGAATCCTTTATCCAAAACTTCAGGCGTTTTCTTTAACTTTGGTGGTGTCGTGGAAAAGTACCAGAAACTACAGCTTTGAGCAAAAAATTAGAGCGGTCAGCATTTCAGCGATAGAGTGGAACATCACTATACAAAACGTGTTACAAATGCAGCCAGCTGCCATGCTTGGACACTCCAAATATCTCTCTGCCTGTGCAGAAGGGAACCAGAGTTTGCTTCCTAAAAATAGTGGCGGTACTCCGTACGCCCCCGACTTGTGCCCTGTTTCTATCCAAGTGAGCGTGCGCACTATTTCTTCAAATGTGTGCCTGTAAGACTCTGAAGTATTTCTGTAAGTGTGCGCGTGAACCTGTACAGTATTTCTCTGTGTGCGTGTGAGCCTTTGCAGTATGTGTGTGCGCGTGAGCCGGTGCAGTATTTGTGTGTGTGCGTGAGCCGGTGCAGTATTTGTGTGTGCACGTGAGCCTTGTGCAGTATTTGTGTGTGAGTGTAAGCCTGTGTAGTATTTCGGCAAGTGTGGGAATGTGAGCCTCTGAAGTATTTCTGTCATTGTAAGCGTGAACCTGTGTAATATTTGTGTTTTGATGTGAGCCATTGCAGTATTTTATTATTTCTGAAAAGTGCTGGCGATGAGGTGAATTTTTGAGTTCGATGAGGCAGGATTGGGTACGGCAACGGGGAAGATCAGTCTTAAATGTGTACTCCAAAAGAAGAAGAAAAAGTAAGCAGATACACGTTCTCCCCCAAAAACTTAATGTAACACTTGGCCCTGTCATCGGGGCCACAGAAATGATTCAGCAATGGCAGACTGGCACGTGGCAGCACTGATAAAACCTTGCAATAGTGCGAGATGTTCTTTGGCAGTATTTTGTTATTAGGTATGGGACATGTTTGTCGAATTAACTGTGAACTGCTGTAACTATTTGTGAAGGGAGCTCCTATTAGTAACATGATGAAGCCTTTGGCGTATTGACATTCCGATTCTCTTTAATAATTAAAGACACTCCGACCATCTATTATTATGTTTTTTTATTTTTTTATGAGTAGTGTTTATAGCTGACACCGTCATCACACATCTTTTGTTTACCGAATACGTACTCCCATTGTTCTGTCATCTGTGTGTGCATTTTGTGCCATAGTGGCATACTTAGGTCTCGCATTACTGAAAATTACAGCTATTGGTGTTGCATTATTATTTGCAACGCCAAAAGCTCAAACTTTTACTAATGCGAGACCTATTGTATTGCAAATGCTTGTTCTTCTTTTTCGGTAGAGACGGTTCAGGGATCTGCGTGGATGTGGTGGCGCGAGCTCCATTACGACTCGGGCATTCCACAGACTCAGCCTTGGCAGGAGCAAGGTAAGATCCTCCGGGGTATCCAGTACCATCAGGGGCAGGGCTTTCCCTCTTTCGTTCTCTTACTCTCTCACACACGTACGTGCAAAACACACACGCACACAAGCACACCCCTGCGCACACAAACACGTACACACAAACACACATTCTTTCTTTGTAGGTCACAAATATTTGTGGAGCTTCTTATTGGATGTTTCGATGCTGAGGAAACGATAGGAATTTGGGGGATGTCATTCTTACTGGCAGCACCGAGGGATGGAGTACAGATTGTGTTGGTGTGCATCGTGACAGAGGCATGTTAGGATAAGGACACAGATCAAGGCAGATGGGGGCAGGAAGAGATTTACACAGAGCACAGGTGCAGCATTTTCTACTTCCACCCACATACAAACACGCATGGTAGGAATCATGGACGGCAGCATTGCAAGAGTCCCTCAAACACAGCAATTGCATTGCAGGTAGAATCAGTGCTAGTTGACTTCACATACATGAAGCATGTACATCATGGGCAGCGGCAGTGCAAGATTGAATTGTCGCTCGGCATCCCACGGTTCTGAAGGGAAAATCTCAAAGTGGGAAAATAAACTAGATGGGGAGAAGGAAAAGCGAGTATGAGGAGCAGAGGCAGAAATGTAACCAGCAGAAAAGGGACATTGTGTTACCACTGTGCAGTGTGCATGTCAGAGGTGAGGCCTCTCCTGCTCTAATTACTCCAGTTCTGCTTCCCTTATTTGGATAGTTGTGCTCGGTTCTGAAGGCCTCATTCATAGTGTGGTTTGTATATCCGGATGCCCCACGTGGCAGTACTTCAGCTAACCTTGGATATATGGTGCTCATATTGAAGTAGGCCACCTTTGTGCATTGTGCACAGTTCTAAGGGCCATCTATGGCATATTGTGCACAGTTTTGAAAGTCGATTGTTTTTTATGGGAAACTTTTATTGTGATAATGTTTGCATGTGTGTGTGTGGTTTTGAAAATGGGATGCTCACTGGATGGGAAAGCTTGCAGAATATTGAGACAATGAGTGAGCAAATTAATACATGGTTGAATTACTACACGGTTAAGTGGTTGTACACATATATAGGTAAGAGGGTTGTTAAAGTGTTGTGCATCCTTGCAAATACGTTTGGGTATGGATGGGTAACATTGAATATGTAGGTGATTATGTGGTTGTAAAAGCACATCTTGTTTCTAATCTTCTATTTTTTGGGTGATGCATCTAGCTTTTCTGTCAGAGGGCAGTGTTTTTTTCTGTACCTCCATTGCATGCCAGTGGAACATCATTTCTTGCAACAGTGACACGTTCCCTGGATTTGATTTTTAGTTTAATTGGGTGAATCGGTTGTGTTTCAAGTGATGTGCAGAGTTTTGATGGGTGGTTGGATGTCAGTGCTTCTATTGCCATTTCTCTACTATTGTTTTAACCATTTTAGTTTTTTTAATGATGCATCAATGCTTTTCATGCCATAGACGGACTGTTTGTCAGAGCTGTAACGTGCCACTTTTTTTGTCTCTGAAGTATGCTATTATGCTGGGTATTATTATAATATTTCTTCCCCATGGCTTTGAATTTTATTTAAAAAATCTTCTTAACTTCAGGCAGAAGTTGTCACTTGCCTTAGGTATCAGGTTTCTGTCACTTACCTAACCTCATAGACACATTCTCAGACCCTCTCCCTATCTCCTCTATCTGACATGTCCACACAACCCTATTCAGTGATTTCAACCTCCCAGAAAATTCAAGCATGAAAACAAACAAGAGACAGCCGCCTTAACTGCATCAGCACACTAAACATGGTGCAGCATACCACACAACCAACACCCTCCAAAGAACATAATCCACCATCCAAGTCAAACCTGTTATATTTATTAAGTGGACTTACCACATTGCTATCCCTATCACCCTTTTCACTCTCCAATCAACAAATCAAGGTCAAACGAATAACAATAAACCTTCAGATCTTTTAAGGCCTTCTCCATTGAGAAATTAAACCTTGAACACTGCTCTTGTTCTAGCAACTCCATCAACAAAAGCTTTGTAAACAACTTCACTGCATCAAAGGAATGAATACCCAAAGTTCTAAATAAATCAAGAAAGGGCCAGTCTATTTCATGTCATTCAGAACGCCTCAGTGAAAAACATCCTCATCATTTACTATTAACCATCTATAATTTTATATATTGAAGGTCAGGTCCTGTTTATTGCTGTATTCAGGAATTAATGGAGTCTACAAGACTGATAACATTTTATTTATTTATTTTTCTTGTTAAGTGCCCGAATCACCCCCGAAGGGGGATCTCAGCGCTACGAGAGTGCTACAGAGTCACAAGGGGGTTCAGAAAAGTTCAGTTTTAAGAAACCTGCAGAATTGCAGATAATTGGTGCATTCGTGGAAGTGTAAGGGAAGTTATTTCCAGTAAGAGGGGGCCAAATGATAGAAGGCTTTCCCACCTATGCGAGGTTTCTTTACACGAGGTACCATGAGGAGCGATTTAGAGCGAGATCGAAGGGTTCTGGAAGGCTGTCATCGTATGAGTCTATCTGCAAGATAGCTGGGGGTGTTGCCGTGTAGTGCCTTGTGCCCTATGCAGCAGATCTTAAAACGGATCAGCTTACGGATTGGCAGCCAGTGTAGTCCAAGGAGTAGCGGCAAGGAGGCGATCCCGGCAGGAGCAATGGAAACTAGGCGGGCCGTGGTGTTTTGGACCACCTGGAGTCTGTTAAGAGAGGATTCGTTTGCTGGGATCAGGAGGGCATTACAAAAGTCAAGACGACTTATTACTAGTGCCTGAAGGAGTGTTTTTCGGACTGTCATAGAGACTAAAGGGAAGACCTTCCTCAAAAGACTTAATGCGTGGAAGCAGGAACTCACGGTTATTGCGACTTGATCTTTCATTGTGAGTTTCTGGTCCAGATGTACTCCTAAGTTTTTTACCACTGCTTTCGGGGCCGGTGCAGGATCCAGGTTGGTGGGCCACCACTCTGGGGACCAGAGTAGAGACGCATCTCCAAAAAGCATAATTTCAGTTTTACTAGCATTTAGCCAATAGGAGCTGGGTATCATCAGCGTATGAAATTGGGATGAAGACCAGTTCCCTAAGTAGATCTGCAAGGGGAGCCACATAAATTTTAACTAACTTGGGACTGAGGCAGGATCCCTGGGGCACACGTTTAGTCAGCTCTGATGTTGGAGAGCGGAAGGTGCCGAGATTGACAGTTTGGGTACGATGTGTTAGGAAGCTTCACAGCCACTGAAAGGCAAGACTATGGATTCCAACGTTTCCTAATCTATTTAGTAGGACAGATCCAGCAGCACCAATAATGCTGCCTGTCCATTGTCCAGGAAGTGGCTGAGGTTGTCTATGACTGCAATAAGTGCGGACTCCGTACTAAATCTGGGACGAAACCCGGACTGTGAGGGGTCAAGGCCTCCTGTTACTTCCATATAGTCTGAGAGGTATTTATTAACACGTTTCTCCAAAAGTTTACTCAGATATGGTAGCAGGGAGATAGGACAATAGTTTGACAAGTCTTCCTGAGGGGCATTATGTTTTTTTCTGTTAGGAATTAGTTGGGCAGCCTTCCATTCGGAAGGTAATTTGCCCTTGTTCAGGGAGGAGTTGAGAATGGGGCAGATCGTGGGTGCCAGCTGTTTTGTGAAGTAGCGAGGATACTTTAGTAGGTAGGATGTCCTGAGGAGAGCCTGATTTTACTGTTTTCATTAGGGACACCACCGTGTCAGTTGTAAGTGGGGGGAAGTAGTCCAAGGAATGTGCAGCGTGAGAGTGTGACGGGTAAAGGGTGATGATATCTTTCTGAGGGTCCTTATCTTTGGTGATACTGTCGTAAGTACTCTCAGTCTTCTGAGTAAAGTGGTTAGACAGTTTGTCACAAAGGTCTTGTGTTGGAGTTACTTCACTATGACAGGCCTTAGGGTTCGTGAAAGAGTTAAGAATGTAGTAGAGTTCTTTAGAAGATTTTCCTGCCTGATTAAGTTGTGACTCAATGTGAATTTTGCGTGCCTTCTTTAGGTTTTTATGGTATAGAGCCAGAACGCTCTTGTAGGCTTCTTTATCAGTTGTATCATGGGAAAGACGCCAGCGTCTTTCTAGCTTCTTGCATAGGCTTTTTTCTTATCAGGGATCGGGAGAGAACCATGTTGCCTGTGTTCTACCGGACTTGGTAGGGTAGAGTTTTAATGGGGCCGTCGGTCTAATTTTATGTTAACTATATTGTTATAGTTGGCCAAGTCCTCCTCGATATTATTTAGTGTCAAGTTAATATTGGTAGGTAGGGCATTCGCGAAGCGGTCGGGCGTGATTTTATGCCATTGTCTTCGCAAACTGTGGGAGGGTATAGTAGGAGTAGATGTGACCCTTATGTCTTTTATATAAAAACGAAGTAGAGAGTGGTCAGACCATGTGAGCGGGCAGGGGGCCTTGCAGCAGATATTTGAGGAAGTAGTCAGGATGAGGTCTAAGGTATGTCCTGCCAGATGAGTAGGGCCAGTATTAATCTGCTCTAGTCGTAGAGTGGCTAAATCAGTCAGGAGCATTGTAGCCTCCGCATTGGAGGAGACTTCGCTATGGACGTTAAAATCTCTTAGTAGTAAAAAATGTTTGGTGGAGATAATATGAGTAGGGGGCCAGGCGCCGATAAACAAGTGCGCCTTTCCAACAGAGGTGGGATTGGGGGTCGATTCTGAATATCTGAATTTCTAGGTTATTGTCACTGCTATGTTCTATAGTAGTGACCTTGAGAGAGTCCTTGTGTACTGTAGCTATGCCTCCACCCATCTTAGATTGCGTATCACATTTTTTAATTCTGTAGCCATCAGGGATTGCCACTGTGATTGCAGGGGTGGAGCTAGGTTTTAGCCAAGTTTCCATTAGGAAGCAGATATTTGTAAGTCCTGATGAAAGCAGGTCCCAGAATTCAATGGCATGTTTGGGTAGAGATCTGACATTCGCCAGGAAGCAATCGCAGTCCTGGCTTGGATTGCTGGAGGGACGGTTAATGGGGAAAAGGTGTGTATTGGAAACCACCTGTGGGTATTCCTTGTCAGTGGTGGCAATTGTGAGATTTGCCTGTGGCAGTCCTATGCTATTGAATTGGCAGGTACTGCATGCAAAAGGTGGCGCACCAGAGCACCGGAGGAGCCTTAGTAGTGCATCTGGAGGTGCTTACCCTTCATAGTGCTGTAAGCTCTATGCTATTATACGAGTGTTAGGAACTTTGACTGCAGCCTGAGTTAAAAGGAGCAGGGGTCCTAGCTCCTGGCGATGGCTGGGCGCAGACGGGCACAGACGGGCTTGCCTAAGGCGCGCCCGCTGCGCGAGTCCATTCCGCGTAGGGCAAAGCATGGATTTAAATAGAGCCAGGGAGCAGCTAGAATGCTGACCCTGGACTCCCTCCACGCAATCGGATAAAACCCGTGGTGGACGGGGGAGGAGCCGTAAAATACAGCCGTCGAGGCGGGTGAGCGGGAAAGCAGAGAGAAGAAGGGTCAGGTCAGTGAAAAGGTTTAGCTGATAGTAATATCGCAAATTAAAATATCAGTGCAGCATTTAAAACTAAGTACACAGTTTAAAACATAAAAACTATTGCGATCAATAAGAATTGTAGGTTAGGACAGCAGTGTTAGCCCTACTCTTTAGCGTGGCTTCTGCAAAAGGATGGAAGTCTGGTTTAATATCTTCCAGCGTGTTTTGAACACAATGTCACTGATTGGGGGTGTCCAACTGATTCTACATTGAGCTTGGCACCCCAGGTAGACACATTGACAAAACAACTATTTTTTTTATTGTTTTATTACTTAAGATGATCTAATTATTGCTTCATACTTACACAATGAGTCTGCATTAGCAGCAATTGGTAATTTTCGATTTTCGTTGCAATGCCTTATGCTTCAGCTGCTGGCCTTTTCTTCAGATTCCTCTAACAATGACCCAGTTATGTACAGATACAACAATATTTTACCATGTTTTTACAAAGTTTGCAGCATGCCACTGGTTTCTGAAAGGAAAGTGAATTAATTATAAAGGTAATCGCGTTTATCACAATACTGTCCACCTGAAAACAAACTCACTTCGCTTGCAAGAGATTTTCCTGAAAGTTGCCAACAAAAGTGTTATACTCTTCCATTTAAATTCTCTTGATTCAAGAGACTGTGGAACTGGTAAAGTAATCCTTGGTTGCTGCTGATTTCCTTTGAAGAATTCCTTTATTGCACCTCCATTCCCACAAGAATCACCCCTTCCTTAGAACGCAAGCTGTGGACCTGGTTGTTCATTCAGCTGTTAAATGGTTTCCAAGTCTGGGGAGTCGTACATTGGTCCATGTAACCTAGAATAATGATAGAATTATAGGCTAATCACTTACTATGTAAATGGGTCACACTTTGATTAATTGTAAGTGATTTTATCTCTTGTGGATAGCCTGAATCTCTGACAGGGCTCGGACTCTAGAGGACCAACTTTGGAAACTCTTCCACTAAATGAGGCTTGTGAAGGTGACTAACTAGCTTCAGAGACACTGAACTGGTTAGGCAGTAACGTAATTTCATTGCATTACATATATCAAAGAAAAATGCAACCTTTAAGCCTAAGATTGGTAATTTTCACCGAGCTCCCATAGGAAATCTGAAAATTCTATTTTGAATAACTTTGGCGCCGGTTGACGAATCCTCGCGAAATTTTCAAAACTAATGGGGCGCTCCGCTCAGCTCCTACCCTGAAAGTCTCGGGGTGATTCGTCAAGCGGGGGCCGAGAAAAAAGGGGGGTCCCAAAACGCATTTTCCCTATGCATTTTTCCATAGGACCTTTAGTCGAAGGTACAGCCCGAACGGCTGAACAGAATTACTTGAAATTTGGCAGAGTGGTAGTCCTCAGGTCAGGGAAGTGCCTTTTGCAGGTCTGGTGTCAATCTGTTCAGTAGTTCCTGAGAAAATAGCATTTAAAAGCATATACATATCTATAGCCACTCACCGTGCGCGCACCGTGTGAGCACCCTAACGTGCGTGAGCGTAATTCTGATTGGTGGTTACATGTTAGTCAACGTTCGAATCAGTCGAAATCAGGAAGTGTCGGCCGCCATTTTGTTTGCTTTCAGTGTGAGAGTGAAAATGGAAGGTGGCAAACGTGAAAAGGGGGCAGGGTAGAGAGTTCCTGACCCCCTAGCCTTTGTCAGGGGGTCCCTGAAGGACCCCGAAGGCAGAACATTTTTTTAAATTTGTTTTTTTTTTTAAATCGCTGGGGTGCGCGCACGGTGAAAAACCAAAAAAAAATTAAAAAAAAATGTTAATACTTAGTTTATTGTAAAATAAATATATAAACAAAATAATAATACATACATAACTTAGCATTTAAAAAAACATACAAATTCACTGAAAAAACCATAGGTTTCACACACGTTATAGTTAGGAATTAGCATTTAAAAAACCTTGCAAATTCACTTAGAAAACCATAGGTTTCACACATGTTATAGTTAGGTGGATATTTCACTCGTAAAAAACCAATGAAATTCCCCCGTTATAGTTAGTTCAGATAACGATAACTCGCGCGACCGCCACTCTATCACAAGGATGATGTCATCAGTGATGTCATGAGTGATGCCACTGACCATGTCATGAGTGATGTAATATGTGACGTCATGAGCAGGATTGCGGGCGCGCGAGTTATAGTTATCTGAACTAACTATAACGTGGGAATTTCATGGTTTTTTACGAGTGAAATATCCACCTAACTATAACATGTGTGAAACCTATGGTTTTTTAAGTGTATATATATATATCCAAGACCAACTTCGGTACACCGGATTTCCTTACCAAAGAACGACACCGCAATCCAGGCATCAGGTATATCTTAATTCAATTTTCTTTCTTTCGGGCTATGATGCATTTCGGCAGGGTCCCTGCCTTGATCACTTGATCATATATATATATATATAATAGTGGAAGCTGTAAATGCATATAAACAAAACTAGATTATAATAATGGATTCTGATACACTGCTGTAGAATAAAGTCCAAAGAATAAACAATGAAACCCAAACAGCACACACAATATAGCATTGAGGTATGGATTTGTTACCTCCTGACTTTACCAGCATACTATAAAAAGGCATCATTGGTGCTGTATTGCAGATCATCTCCAATCCCTCTCCTCTCTTTCTGTCTCTCGCTCTCTTTCACTATTTTATGCATGTGGCACAATTTCTTTAGGTTTTAGAATCTTTCTTGTTCTTTTTTTATGGAAAGTTTAAATCGATTTCTATTCTCACAAATATTTTGGAATGGTATGTAAATTATGTGTGTTCTTGGAAATAATTTTATTCCCTTTGTGGTCCCAGGAATTATGATACACAAACAGAATCTAGTAGTGTACAACCATATAAACTCTCCTAGACTCACACAAAGGCAGTCTACTAAGCACAGCAATAACACTGCACTGAATGCTAGTAGATTTGTCTAAGCAACTTCACTTTCAAGGATTCAAAGCACTGCAAAAAGACAGAGAAATTGAACATGAAGAAGGTGTTGACATAATTCAAAGAGACCACACGAAATTCACCCTCTCTTCCGAACAACTGAATTTTAACATGCAGATCTTCCAATCTTGCATGATAAACAACACACCAATTTGCCACATCCAGCCAACAACACAGCCTTCACAAGAAAACGAATTGACTTCACTGCACAAGCTAATCTAATATGACAACCACTTCCTGCTTGGTGACTTCAACAGCCAATGAATGAAAAAAAGGATTCATTTGCAAAGAATATATCTTCTTTACTTTGAAACAACTTAGTTCACCTATAACACAAACCTGCACTCTCTAAGAAAGCTAGTCTGGATCTCATTATTGCATTAGCCTACCCCATTCAAAGAGAAAAACTAAATCACTTCATCATCCCTTTTGCCATCTCAATCCCAGAAAATTAAGTGCGAGTGATGAGAAAGACAAAAACATATCTCTGCAAAAACTGAACTCATTGACTAAAGGTTTCACTCCTGTACACTTCACCTAAATATAGAGATTGATTCAAAATCAAGTCACCATAGGGTGGTCCTCATCTAGCCTAAACTCTTAAAGGGGGGTTCGAGTCGAACCCCCCTGTATGTACACCCGTGTACGTTCGAGTCGTACCCCCACCCGTGTATGTACGGTGCGTACCCCCAGCGCGTACATACACGGGTGGGGGTACGACTCGAACGTACACGGGTGTACATACAGGGGGGTTCGACTCGAACGTACACGGGGGGTTCGACTCGAACGTACACGGGGGGTTCGACTCGAACGTACACGGGGGGGTTCGACTCGAACGTACACGGGGGGTTCGACTCGAACGTACACGGGTGTACATACACGGGGGGTTGGCGCGTACATACGGGGGCTGGGGGGGGTACGGTGCGTGCGTACGGGGGCTGGGGGGGGGTCGGCGCGTAGGTACAGGGGCTGGGGGGGGGTACGGTGCGTACGTACGGGGGCTGGGGGGGGTCGGCGCGTATGCGGGCACGTCTCCATGGTTGCTATGGGAGTTCGGTGCGGACGGTGTTTTTTCCATCCGGTTGTAACCTCGGACGCACGGGATGGATCGTGATTCCTCGGTCGGACTTCACCTTTCACATTTGTACGGTAAATCGTACGAGGACGTGTCGGACACATTTTCCGACCCAAGGACGTGTGGGGAATGATTCCCAATGCGGTTCGCATGGACTTTTTACCATGCGAATCGTGATTGCCAGTTCGTACGGCACTTGTACGATTCGTACGGTAAAAAGACCGGATACGAGTCGCACGGGGAAATTTTTTACCGGATCGTAATCGGCACCCAAGAGTTGAAAAAAACAACCAGAAGACTGTTTGAAATCGTGAGATTTCCAACAAATGACTCTTTCAAAAGAACTGCTCAATTACAGGACCCTCTTTATACTAACCAGCAAAATTCTTCGAAAATGAAATATATAAAATGCTAAATGAAAGGTTATCAGCTGGCAACTGAGCTTCCCTTATCCTTTACCTAAGGGATATTTGGAGCAAACTGTTCCCTCAACCAAATGATTGAGGTATGGAATGGACCTGACTGCCACAAAAATTATTGCTTTTTCTAGATTTACCCTTCGTGGAACAACTCTTGGAGAAATGTGTAGTTAGAGAACTAAATCAATTAAATGAGGCTAACACCCTTTATAATAACTATCAACGAGGTTTTCACTCAGGACATAGCGCTTTAATCGCCTCACTGAACATCATGGTTTATGCCTTTAAAATGCTGGATGAAAATGAAATGCCTACTAATCTTACTTGGCTTCTCATCAGTGTTCATTATGGTCGGCCATGAAATCACCACTCCTCGTTTGATACTGGTGGGATGGTTTTCCAGTGGTTTTCCTTGGTAGGTGCCACATATTGAATAAAAATGACTCCTACTGAAGTCCTGCGAAAATACTTCTTTGGGTTCAGCAAGGCTCAGTACTGGCCCCCCACCCCCTATCTCATTTAACTTTTATCTTTAACTTATTGAGAAATCTTAGGGGTGCCTATCCTCTTTTAACACAAATATCTGGAAAATACACAATTTATTTTAAACGTTACAACTATAATTCAATCAACTACATAAAATAATACCATTCATATAAACAGATCTGAATGACGGGACAGAAACTATACTTGAATTAAGAAAACGTACATTCCTGTTAACACCAGCCCAAAAAACAATACATCAAAAAGATGGTTCACTTACTTCAAGGAAGTAGTCCTTTGTACTAAGATGACACAGATGCAAAATCTGTATAAGTCGCACTAGATAACAAATAAATCTGAATGGCCATATCAGATCATTAGTAAAAGTCGATCAACATCAACTTACACTTATTATATTGGTTAAGAGGCTCACTCTAAAACACAATCTTAAACAGACTGTACAGCCTTTGGTGATATTAAGCCTGGAATTTAGGATCTCTATCTTTGGTGGCCTTCTTGCTATCTGAACAGCCTCACTGAAAACAGTCCTTCATGCAGCTGAAATACACATTAAATTTACAAGAAAATCTGACCATATTACACCAACATTTTCAGATCTTACTACATTATAGTCAAAGTTTTGAAAGTAAACATGCAGCCATTGTCTGAAAAACAAATTATTATTCTCAGGCAGATGGAACCAAAGTCAAACTGAAACCAATTTGAAGCTAAACACCTCCATTGTAACACTTTCAATTTCCAGTTTTACTGCAAACATGTGGAATGGTACGGCGAGTTCTTCATACTAAAAAGAAAAATGCATTTAACTAATAGGTGCAAAAGCCTACGTATAATAACACGTATAGCTGAACTGCCTATATTATTGTGAATCCCTAGAGTAGAGGGGGCTTCTCTCACTCTCATTCAGTGGAGATTCACCTTTGGGTTTCTTGCGACCATACCTCTCTTCACGGGAGATTACTTTTGGACATATCCTTTGATTCATTAGATGTCTGCTGATTTAAACTGTGAATATTTTCAAGTTTGACCCTTTCTTTATTAAAATTGTAAAAGCTTTATAGCTATGAATTATTCTCTAGTCAGAACTCTTCCATTGGACTTCTGAACTGACACCTTGATTCTAATCTGACCTAATTAAATTTAGATTAAGGGAAATCCTTTATGGAACATGCTTGCTCTATTATTACAATATTAACTGTTATACTTATGAATATTGCATTCTTCCTCATATTGAAATATCGATTATTGGATTATATCCATTTCTGATGCTGATTCTTTAAAGACTAAATGCCTATCGAATAAATAATGTAACAAAAGAATTGATTAATAAAACCCTTCAACTCAAGCACATTCTTCTTATTGACTGTACTAAAGTCTTTGATGATTATATAATTTATATGGTTTCTCCTTGTCAAAAAGCAGAGGTACATGTTAGACTTGGCATCTTTTGGTGTGTTTCCCGTCTTTTTGCTTTCTGACCTCCCGGTTTTGATTCTGTTTTTGCTGGTTTAGTGTCTCTGCGCACTTTCTCACTGCTGTTCAGTGTTAAAGTGCAAGTGCTCCTGTTGAAAATTATGTTATGGATTGGTGTTTCCATGATTGGCATATTTGATTTACTGGTGAGGTCCTAGTAACGTGCACTGAGAGTGCCAGGGCTGGTATATCAAATGTTCCTAGTGAGTTTGCAGCACTGGTTGTGCCACCCACAGAAGTAGCCCTGAAAAGGTAACTAAGCCCTTCCACTGCAGGGTCTGTGCGCAGTTTGTGACTGCCATGACGACCTGGCAAGTGCACCCACTTGCCAGGCCACAACCTTCCCTTTTTCTACATGTCAGTCACCCCTAAGGTAGGCCCAAGGTACCCCGTGGGCTGGGTGCTGTGTATGTTAGAGGTAGGTCATGTACTGCTTTTTCACCATTGAAAGGCTGCCTGTTCCCATAGGACAGAATGGAGAGTTTGTTTATAACATCTTATAAACGTAACTGGCCCTAGGAACAAGGTAGGAAAATAAAGGTTTAGCATGCCTGAACTGTTAAAATGCATCTTTTAGTGAGGGTGATTTTTACATTCTGTGTTTGAAAATACCACTTTTAGAAAGTAGGTCTTGCCTAACCATCCAGTATGCCTCTGCTAGGTTTGTGTATTGCATGTCTGGCTTTTGGATGACAGGGGCTGGAGAGGGGCAGCGGCTCCAGACGTTTGATGGGTCAGGGTGGGGCTGAATAGACCTGGGTTGCATTCAGAGTAGTTGGACGAGATTTCCTTCCACCTGAATGGGCCTGGTCTGCCATGCACAACGCTGTCTCCACCCCCTGCCAGGAAGCTGCACCAGTGAGGACAGAACTGGTTTTGGCTGGGTACAGACACTCTCTGCCTTCAGAGAACAAAGGATTTGGTGGTATACATATTGCAGCCCAGGCCCCAGAACTTTAGAACTCTTTTGGACAAAGAAGACTGCCAAGAAGAAGAGCTGGAGAAGCTGTGAGGAGGAACTACCACTTTGCTGTGTGCTTTTCTGCGTTGGCCTGCAGTAGCTGCTTCTGTCTTGGGCAGTGGAAGGACTGGACTGAACTTTGTGCAATCTCTTTTTGTGAGTTTTCCAAGGGCTTGAGGTAGAGCTTGCCCCTTGTTCAAGAAGTGTCATGAACAGAAAAGACTTCAAGTTCTTCTGCCCTCAGCACTAGGGACGGTGTGTTTTGTGCTGCTACAGAAGAAAAAGCAACCCGACACCGTCTACTACACTGCCACCAATGCCGTATCCGGAAGGCATCGCACAGGGCACCGCTGCAATGCCACACCGCAATCCTGGTCTCACCGACGATGACTGCTGACGCCACCACCGAGCCACTGCTTGCACCGCAACCTGTGGCACTGCACTCTGCACCGCCTCGCTTCACACTGTCACCCTGGTATCCCTGACTACGCCGCTTCACTCCGACATCGACGCCGCTGCTTACACCATGGTTCAAGGGCACCGCTCGTAAGTTACATGATGCACGGTCCTCATCCCGCATCTCTGCATTGGCCTACTGATGCCGGCACCATCGACTCCAGTTCGTCAGCTGACAACAGTACTTCAGCAATGACGATGCCGCTGCTTGCAATGTGACCTGCCAGCATGCGGCGAGCACCGCATCACTCCGCATCATCGCCCTGGTCTCACCGTTGCTGCAGAGGAATGCGCATGCGCGGGCTCCCGCGCATGCGCAGTTCCCAGAAGAAGACGTGATGGAGACGGATGGAAGCCCGGGGACGCCGCCGATAAGGTAAGGTTATTTGAAATGTGCTTTTTAAATGTATTTAATACTGTGGGTGGGAGGCGGGCGGGAGGCCAACTTCCGTTATGCCCGAGTGTGCAGAGATTTGCCTTGTTTCTCCGCCTATATCGCGGAAGGCGGAAGGGCAAATCTCCGCTCATTCCGTGGGCGGAACGGAGTTGTCCGCCCACCCCTACTAACCACCTCTCCTAACAGAAGGGTGTCTGTCTCTCCCAGAACTTCTGCCTCTCCAAGAACTATTATTCAATGTACATAAGGTGTCCTCCTTCTGTCTGGACCAATTATTATTTTCCAATTCTGGGATTGAAACAGGGCCCTGGGAATGAATGCGAGCAGATTTACTTGGCCCAATTAGGCAGCTCTAATTCAAAACAGATAGTGTGAAAGCTGTCTTTTGTTCTCCCATCGTTTCCTGTACCCCTCCCGGGTGGCTAATTTTTGTTAAATAGCGAGATGCTTGAAATGACCATACTTTCCTAGACCCAGAGGCCAGGCTGTTGTCCCCTGGAGAACAGCATTGTTATCTCTATCCATTAATGTGTAATGGGCATTTAGAAGTTAGATATGAAGCCCACCTGATTCTATGTTAATATTGGTTTAGGCAGCAGCAAGTACAATTTATAAAGAGCTTTACTATTAAAGTTATCTGCAACCTACTTTCGCTACGAGATTATAAGTAAGTGAAAAATAACTTTCAATCACTTTAATAGTATTTTCCCAGGCAAAGAAAGAAATTAATGGTTATAATTTTACCAAGGCCTATTCATGCAGAAACGTATTGAAACCACATAGTGAAAGCATCTTTTGGTTAAGAAGTCACTGAGTGAGAATACTGTTTCAAATATATATTGTGCCTCCTTCTTATACATTATGTACTTAGCCCCGTGGGCTTACAATGCGCATTTTTTGGGTGACATATTTATAGTTAAAAATAGGGTTTCCTACTTGGCAAAGATACTTTTCCTTTACATGTGTCACTGTGTTGCACAGTGGTACTTCAGGTAGTCAATATTTTTGTTATGTATGTTGGGAGTGTAAATGCACACTGCTTCTGGCATATGACATTAAACATTACTGATATTGGTGCATTTATACATCAGCAAATGTGGCCTTCCAGGAAAGTTAAATAAGCCAGTCCAGTAAATCCAAAGCAGTTTTGGGGGGAAAGCAGAGGTCCTACACTAATGTTTAGCAGTGGTATAGAGAGCAGAATCCTAAAGCCATCAAAACCAGACAAGAGAAAGCAAGGGACCATGACAAAAATGATGGCTTTTCTTATAACTTATTACTACTTGTAGCTACACTGAAACTCAAGACATGGCCAGATACTTAGACCTCTCACCTTTCAAAAGTGCACATGGGATCAACGTTACTGTCAAATTGTAGTATGCATGTACTTTGTCCACTCTCTGAACCACTACAAGACTGTAATTATGCTATTGTATCAGCTCAATTTTTCAACTGTTTTGGATCTCTGTATATTGCACACCTATTATTGTATTTCACACATTTATTTCTGTAAAGTACTAAAACAGCCTCATAGATTACTTTTGCGCTACACACAAACCTAAAAATAAATATATAATGTACTCAATAAATATATACACTCCTTTTTTTATTAACAGTTGAGAGGGTCCCTTCTCTTCTCTTTATGAACCGTGGTAAATAAAGTGCCACAAACATACATATTATGAAAATAAAATAAAAGTATATTTACAATCATAAACACATACAACTGACAAAGAATCAGATGTAAATAGACCCCCTCCACTGCCTCTCAACACTAAGAAGTGTCCTGTTGCCTTCATAATATTGAGTACAAATTTTCTACACCCAAGTGTAACAAACAATTACACTGTGCATATTCTGACAGTATTTAATGAAAGTACTTTTTTATGGGATGCGATAGAGAAAGGTCTTAATGGCTTGGATTGTAAGTTCCTTTAGGACAGTCCTAGAAATGTAAAAAAATATATATTCATAGGTCCCATAAATTGGGGGCAAAAAGTGGCATCTAAAAGGAGGAGGAATTGCAAAGAAATTGGCAAGCTGGAAAAATGTGATGGTAAATATGTTGTGGCTTGAATAATTGCTGCAAACACGCTGCATTTAAAAATAACATAGAGCATTAAGGCACCTGCTGCAGATATGTTTGTGTACTGAGGAAATTATGTTGTATAATCGAGGTAAGATAACTTTGTTGGTCAATGCACTTGCTGGAGAGATCTGATTGCAGTTTAGTCACAGCTGCAATGCACAGTTTGAAGCTGGAACGTCAGAGATTTGCATTCTATATAGATAGCTCAGTGGATTAATGTTTTTGCTGCAGAAATCCAGATGTGACCTTTAGGCCATACTTTACAATTGTACTGTTGCTTAATGAGTTGTCAACTGGGATCAACAAGCTGTATTGTAACCTCAAAGTATTAGTTGGAGATCTTACCATTTTTCCTCAATATTTTATCTTTTCAATGTTGCATAGGATGCATTGATGCAGTATGAAAAAGGCTTATTAGCAAATGCTTTTGAAATGGTTATTAGTTTAAATACTCAGAGACAGGTTTGTCTGATATTCTTATAGTTCATGCATATCCAGTAGCGGCTCATCTGCTATGGTGGAGGAGAGTCGCCCCACTGCTTTTAAGCAGTGAGCAGGAGAAACATAAAATGATAATAACTTTGCGTTATTATCATTATATGCTGCTTCCTGCTGCTTTACGGGTGGGTGTGTGGGCGGGAATGCTCTGATCTTGGAGCAGGGCTGAGGAGGAGCGGTTTACCCACTTCAAAGTCTGCAATAGCTGTTTGGTATCAGGCCGCCCAAACCAGTCATGTACACTTTCCCCGTTCTCCCTAATGCAGGCTGCAATACAGCCTGCATGCAGAACATGCCCAGTCCCCCATTCCCTGGTTGAGCGTCGAACCAGGATGCTCAAAACCAATCACAATGCTACATTGCAGCATTTTAATTGGTCAGTGGGGCCTCCTTCCTGTTCCTCAATGTGCACAAGGAGAGTAGGAGCAGAGACGCGGGACTCGGCCGGCGGCAAGGTAATTATTTTTTTAATTGCATATTTTTTTCACCATGTGTGAACCCCCTTGTGACCACCCCCTGCAACCTCCCCCGTACTATCCCCCCGCACCCACCCCACCACCCGCAAGCCATGCCGACAGCCCCTGTGCATATCTCTTACATACAAAGCTTAGAAAACTCAAAAACCTACCCAAATCATAATTCATCATTTGAGCATTTGTGAATTGACAAGCTGTCTTTGTTTCCTGGTATCAAGGTGTTAGGTGCCGGCCCTGGGACAAAGTCAGCACATATCAATAGTGCCGGGCTGGATCCATTTCAAAAGCTGCAGATCTTGGATCCAGGTGGACCCCCCTCACTTCCAGCACTGATTGGAAAACATTGTAAAACTAGATCATTAGCACAAAACGTTTCAGAATCCCCACTGCTATTCATGCAGATACATTATCTTTTTTATTTTGGTGACCTTTAGCAATGCCATGTAAGTCTGCTTGTGCAATGGAAAGGTCCCCAGTGCCTCCAAATCACCCTATTCATTCCTGCTGACTTGGGTACCTGTTGTTCTGTGTTTAAAAAGGTCCTCTTGCTGCCTTGGAGAAAAGAACTGCACTTTCAAATTCTCAAGTCTGGCACTTACTATGGTTCAAGATGCTCCATCCTTTCTTGCAAATATCAAGATAGGGAGATGCTGAATCTATGTGCTATATAGTTCATAAGATGACACTTGATCGGTGGAGCATGGACTTCCTCGTTTTTCAGCTCCCTGACTACAAAACACATTTAAGTGCATTTCACTTACTTTTTTGGTGAAACTTTTTTAACCCAGCTCTCACAACTGGAAAGATTAAACAGGTGTGGAAAATAGCTTTTATGCAGTCCTCCCCACTTCCCCCAATTGTTGACTTAACACTGCGCTCTGCCATTCCTGAAATGCAGGTCTGCATTGTATTTAAAGAAAATGGTGCAGCACTGTGTTTCTCCCTGCGCTGGCGCTAATTTTAGCAGCCTAGTGCCAACGCAGGCACCATAGTGCAAGGGTGCCTGAGTTGAGGGGAATAATTGTTTATGTGCAGAAAAGTGTCCCTTCCTGCACATAAACAATCTTAAATGGTGTTTTGTAACTTCTATGTGTACTGCTTTGTGCAGCACACGTAGAAGGTGCAACTCGTCTTTTTTTAATGATTGTTTATGTGCAGGAAGGGACACCTTCCTGCACATAAACAATTAATGGCGTTTTGCTGTTTCTGTGCGTGGGGCACAACACAGCACACAGAGAAATTGAAAAAACAGGGAGAAATAAAGCATTTCTCCTCGTTTCACCAGGGTAAGACCAGGTTTTCCTTAGTCTTAATTTTGGCACTGCCCCATATTTACTCCACCCTTGTAAATATGGGTCAGCGTCAAAATCAATGGGTGTTGCGGTGGAACGCCCACCACAACAGCAATTGCCCGCCCCTTTCACGCTAAGTTAAGCGTTAAACGTTGCCTTGTAGATATGGCGAAGCCCATATCGCAACAGAAATGTCATTAAAAGTGACATACCTGTGGTGATAGAGGCTTGTAAATATGCTCCTTCATGCTTCATTAAAGCGGTTTTTATATTTGTATCCATCCTGGTTCTTACAGACAAAGCTTTGAGTCAAACTTACCAAAAGAAGGAAAAAGCCTTGCAATGAAGCCACAAAGTCTAAAGAAGGACACCTAATGGAGAGGGTCAACAGCATTCTTTAACCCCTTCGCCGCGGCAGGAATTCCGCTGTGGCGCTGGGGGGGTTTGGGGGCAGTTGCGGTGGCGCTGTGCTCGTGACGGAACCACTCAGTCACGAGTCATGGGTGAGCTGTGCTCATGACGGAGTGGTTCCGTCACGTCTCCGCCCACTGCGCTAATCGCCCGCACAGGCGGGGAATTAGCGCCGCGTGGGCGGAGCGGCCGCCAACGGCCGCAGCATGACGGAACCACTCCGTCATGAGCACACGGCACCCGTGGCTCATGACGGAGTGGTTCCGTCATGAGCACGGAAAGGGTTAAAAGACAACTATTTACACAATCAATAGGCCTCAGCTGCAGTTTTAGTTATATGCCAGACCAATTGGTTTTCTCTATACTTATTGTAATGAGTGTCTGTTGTGTGATATGTTTGGTTGATTTAACAGAAAACAAGCATGTGAAAAAGATAGTTTAATTACCATTAAAATTAGTTCAATATAACAGCTGTATGTACAAAGATTTACGTGAAACTTAAAACAACAACATTTTAAATGTGCAAGCTGCTCTAGGCAGCCATAGTTATTAGTATAGACCACAGAAATGCTTAAATGCAAGTTTTGTTTAGCAAAAAGTGAACTCAACAATGTTGAAATGTGCACAATACAATTTAGAAACTTGACCTCAATGTGACATGCTTAGAAATATTCATCATAACTGCAGAATGTTCTGGTTTAATAAATGTATTACATTTTTCTAAGAAACATCTGATTGTGATAGCTAAACTTCCTTTGTACCACATATTTGACATAATGCTTTAATAGAATAGTTGCACATTTTAAAACAGTATTTCTTGTTTGTGATAATGAAATGTATTACTATTATTTTATGGATATCTATTGTATCCGAATAAAGATTTTTGAATTGAATTGAAATGTATTAATAAACAGTATTTTTGCCAGTTGATGTCTTGCTGTTTCTCTTCTTTAGCAAAGTTAATTGTTTATGCGTTTAAACATTAACATTAGAAGGCTAAAACTGTGTTTGATGTCTATGGAAACAGAGGTCTATGAACCAAGAAGGTACGTACGTAAGATGTCTGTAACAAACTTTTTGATAAAACTTTGCAAGCTGTATGTTATTTTGTGGGAAAGGAAGAGCTGAACTCACTCTCAGAAGAAGGCTGTTGTCTGACTGGATCAGAGAAGGAGGGACCTGCTACAGATTTTGCAACATTATTTGAGTTGTATTTTTTTAGAACGCTCAATACTTTTCCATACAGCTATTCCCAGAGACCCAATCCATTGTCCCTTTTTAGGTCTCGCCTACGCAGCGTGCATGTGCTGCATAGGAGAGAGACCTAATGCCATCGGCGCAGCTTTGGGGGCAAAAACGTGCACGCGTTGCATTGCTTGCAATGGCAACACGTGCACGTCTGGCGATTTCCTTGCGGTAGCGCGCGGCGCCATATGGTGGCGCCATATGGTCGCACGCTCCCGCAAGGGAATCTCGCAGGCCCCCTCCCCTGCGCGATTATAGCAAAAGTAAAGAAGCATTGGCATAGCCAATAGGTCTCGCTTTTGGGACCTTATAAGTATGTTTACTTTTGCTATAATCGCGGTACTTAAAGCGCGGGTGCCGTGATTATAGCAAAAGTAAAGAAATAGATGTTTTTTTCTATTTCTTTACTTTTTCTATAAAAGCGGCACCCGCGCTTTACGTGCCGCGTTTATAGCAAAAGTAAATATACTTATAAGGTCCCAAAAGCGAGACATATTGGCTATGCCAATGCTTGTTGACTGTTGTGACTACCGCTGCTGGTGTTCTTCCTTTGACTTATTATTGATGCTCGATTTTGACAGATTGCTACTGCAACTGCATGCTTTTGCTCGAATTATTGAGTCTCGTTTTAGTTCTATGGCCTACTCTTTATGGGCATCTATGCTGCTTTAATCTGATTTTGAGCTTTATGCTCTCTCATATCTCACTCTTTTCTTTTGAACTCAAACTCTTCCAGAGTTCTACTGACCCTAAATTCTGATCTGTTCTTTAGAATAGGGGTTTCGGTCCTTTATGGAACACGCTTAATGCATTGTTGTTTAATTGTTCTGACCATTCTTTTTGATGAGATTTCTGTAAATTTACTTTATTTATTCACTAGTTTTAATAAAAAGAATAAAAAGATATTTATTAATCTCACAATGAGAAATAAAACTTTTAAAACTATTTCAAAGTCTCATCATTGACTGAACTTAGAATTGTCATTGTGATTTAACTTATGATGATTCAGTAGCTCCTGGTTCAAACCACGGTGGTAAAGATCCATCACTTGAAGCGAGCTGTACATAGAAGCCAGTATGGGAACGGAGCTAAACCCTGTACTTGATAGTAAGAAAAGGTTGAACCATATCTTTTAGCAGTGGGGCGGGGACAGGATGGGGCAGTGTGGGAAGAAGTGGACAGATGACGGGATAGGGAAAGTAAAAGAAAAATAATAAATAAAACCACTTACTTTGCGCTCGCCCCATCACTCAGTCAGCAATGCGGCGAGCGCAAGGTAAGTGGTTTATTTATTTTTTCATTTTACTTTCCCTATCCCATCATCTGTCCACTTCCCCCACCCGCTCTCCCCGCCTCACCGCTGTTACCTGTGCCGGCAGTGCCTGATCACATGCAAGATCTTTATGTGCATACACACCATACCTAGATACACAGACGGATATAGGTTGGATTCTTATCTAGATTAATGGCTATGTTCAATGATGAATAGATGGCTGGTTGGCAGTGGGAGCATACTAAGGAATGTGGATAGTTAAATGGATAGATATTTTTGCATAACTGCATGGATGCAAGTATGGTGCTGGATGATGATTTTTGTGGCTAGATGGTTGTGTGAGTGAGGATGGAAAGATCTAGCCAGCTACTACAATAAGGCATAGCAAACATCCATAGTGCAAGCTCCCCTTGCCTACAGTGAAGGCGCAGAACAAGTTCGGGCAGAGCAGGCATCCGTAACACAGAACATTCATAGTACATGTAACAACAATGTAACCTTCCTTATACAGAAATCCGATGCAGGCGAACACAACCAAGCCTTGCTTTGAACTTTTGTACAATGTAACTGAAACGGATCCCAGTTTACTGCTCAGCTATTCTCTCTTACCCTTGGGTCTAATATGAAGTCCTTGTCTTCTGTGAAGGCGTCCATCATGAGTGCAGGATTTATCATCTGATGCTAGTCCCAAAGGCACAACTCAGTACTATCTCTAGGTGGGGTCAATAGCTTCATGCTTGTACCCTGAAGGATGAGTACTCTCCGAAGCGGGAGAAGCCACCCTTTCTCAGTCTGTGCTCACATGTGACAGGCTCTTCAGCCCATCCCCAAGTCTAGGTCATTGTGGAACGGGTGCAACAATGCTTTGTGGCAAATTAAAACAGTCTCTTTCATCATGAAAGCAAACACAGCTATATCTGTACAAGGTGGTGCGCCACAGGAGCCTAGTAAGTCTACCACAGCCTCCTAGTGCAGCAGGGATGTCCAGTCAGCAAAATAGGACTCAACTTAAGGGAGAAGAATGAAAGGGTAAAAGACAAATATGAAAGTACTATGTGGGTAAATTCTGCCCCACTCCACTTCTGAGCTAATTTCTGATTTGTTTTGTTTCCTATCATCCAAAAAACTATGGACCTCCTCAAAGGGAGAATTACCACTTCGGGTGGTTTTTTCAGCACCCGGTGGTGGTCTCCAGGAGCTTAAAAAATGCCCTTCCTCTCTGCGGCCAGAGCTCCATGGACCCAGTACTGATCATGTGTGCAGTCACTGGTGATGGGAGTTATGGATCGCAGTAGAGGAGCGCGAGGAGGCTGGTAGCACAAGGTAAGTGGATTTTTTTATTCTTAAAACCCCCCCTGCCGAGCCCCCCCCCATGTGAGCTTTCCACCGGCCCCCTGTCCCCCTGACCCCTCATCACCCTCCTCACCAGTATTTATCTGTGTGGGCCTCCACTGGGGCCGCTTCCTTACCCTTCACGCACAACATCATGGAGTTGCTGGCGGCAGATGCAGTGCATCCAGTGCATTGTGCAGTGCTCACAAATTTTCTTCTTTATGCCAAATCCCACATGTCTGCATAAACATATGCATTACATAGATGTTGAGGAAAGATTATATTTTCATTGTCCTGAAGATGAAATAACCATAACATACAAGTAAAAGGAAGATAGGGACCTGAAGTGCAATTTTACAATTAGAGCCATTCTAAGGCCAGCATTAAGAACTGTGAGTATAGAATTAAAGCTGGATGATGATGACTTGTATACTTTTCATGAGATGTTTACTGATATGTGATTAAAGTATAAGTCAAGACTTATTTTAAGATGAGACTGAATGGAGTAAGATTCTCTTATGTTTTTTATGCTGAGCCCCTGTTGAGTGAAAGCAAGTTAGGTCAGATACATCACAAATTACATTATCACAATCATTGTCATGTATTACAAGTCACAGAATAGATTTTTAGATTAACATACAACAAGACCTATACCATCAGCACAAATTTTATGTTTGCATAAATATATTTAATTATTAGAACAAAGGTGTATTGTAGTACACCCAAAATATTTTTGGCCGGATGTACTATTGTATTGCACGCAAAAAGCAGTTGCAAATTGCGACCAGTAATTTATTTTGCTAATCGGCCTATGTCAATTCCCCAATAAGGATTTGGAGGTGTTTGCAGAACAACATGCCAAATTAATATTCATCAGCAAATTAAGACTGCCTCCATTTGGCTACTATCACAGGGATAGCGGCTTGCAAAGGACAGTAGACTACCACCCCATGAAAGTATTTCAAAATTATTCTTTTAAAGCAGCCAAAGTTTTTTAAAGGAAACAGGGCTACTTTAAGACTAAAATGTTGTCCTCTTTAAAAAACTGAATTGACAACAAGTCTGCCAACTCAACCTGAATCTGCCACCATGATTCCCAAAGGGGTAGGCGTCCGAGGGGACCCCTTCCTTTTTTTTAGAATCACTTATCAACCCAACTTGGGAGTCGGTAACTGATTAATGGTTTGTGATGGAATTAAGGTTGCAAACTATTGAGTTATAGTTTATGGATTCACAATTTAGGAGGAAACGCCTCAAACATTACCGCTTCTCAGAAAGCCAATGGTATTTTAAAACCATTGGCTTTCTGAGAAGCGGTAAGCCGGGCTACAAATTGTAAGTCTTTTTATATCTGTCACCAACACCCCAGGTTAGGGTGCACCTTAGAGTGTGCATACCGCCGAGGTGTTCTTTCTCTCATTTTTTCACCAGTTGGTCCTGACGAAAGCCTTGCCAAATAGGCTACTCTACAGGCAGAAACATGTTGACCATGATTTTACTTCACCTATATTTTGGACTAGACCGTTAGACTCGGTCTTTACGTCCAATCACAGTTTTTAGCAGAGCTTGGTTAACCACGAATAAAGTTGGTTTGGGTTTAAACCAAGCCCTTTTTAAAACACTATCTTTTTTCTATCACCACACTCTGGAAGAAACCCGCTCCGCTGTAACCAGGCGTAGTAGCACACCAGGGAGGCATTCGGCCTCTCTGGTGGAAACCCAATGATGAAGCATGTCACCAACCAGGTTGGTGAGTGAGGGTTCTTTTACTCACAAGAGTGTTTCTCTTTCTCCCCCCCTGCCTTTGTCTAGGTGTTATTCAACAAATAAATACGTTGTGCACTCTATCATTGTTTATACTTAGCTTGATCAGGGGAATAAGAGTGTCAAATCTCCTTCCCTTTCTCTCTTGTTGTTATAATGTATAATACCTATGACAAGTGGCTTTGGCCATGATGGGCGAAGTATGTGGCAACTTTCACTAACTTGCAAGAAAACGCACATAAAGCAGCACATGATCTGATTAAATGGCAATTATGCAGTATTTTCACTGCTAGCTATTTTGCCAGTTTAACAAACACTGATAAAAGCGACACAACAGTTGTACAAATATGCATCCATTAACAGAGTAAGTTTTACACATTCATCTGATCCAGCTTAAAATGTTACTTGTCAACAATTCATGATTTTGTCTTTCAAGGACCACCATTCTCTTAGCACTGCGATTTGAACCTCCAAGACAAAAATAGTCTGGGACGATAATAAGATAACGTAAAATTTTGCAAGCAAAGGAAAACAGGTACTATGAGGAAAGCCTCTATTATTTTATCAGTCCAATAGATTTACTAACACAATGCCGCAGGTTTGCATTACTTTTTTATGTAAATCCTGAGCAAACTGTTGTGATGGTATTTACTTTTCAAACAAATCGAGATTTGAGTAGGGAAGTTGGCTCTGGTCGACTCCAGTTATGCCAAGCAGCACTACGTGCTACCTGTACTAACAATTGTAGACAAGAATTTTACTTCAAAACCTTACACCTCCTCAAGACAGGCGTAACAGAGCACAAATGTTTTAATTTCTCTATACTTTTCAAACTTTGGATGTGTGCTGCATTGTAGAGCACACATACACAGTGGGGAAAGTACTAAAGGATAGTTTTTATACTGCAAGGCTCCCCTTCCAGTACAAAACATATGCTTGACAGAATGCGCACAACCATGCATTATGGTGCAAGGGTGTGTGCACTGGTGCATTTGCAGCTTAAAGTACACAGGTGATGGGGAGAAAAAATAATCAATCAAATAATCAATCAAGATTTGTAAAGCACGGCTAATCACCCAATAAGGTGTCCAGGCCCTTGCAAGCTCCTGAGGCTTATTTAAACAACCAGGTCTAGAGGGCCATTTGGAATTTCAGAAGTGAGGTGATGGCTGAGAGGTGTGTGGGTAGACTGTTTCATGTTTTTGCTGCGATGTGGGAGAAGAAGAAGCGTCCTCCACATCTGCTTTGGTAGATACGGGAGTATGGGCAAGTGAAAAGGTGGAGGAGCATAAACTTCTCGATGGTTGGTGGAAGTTCAGGTGCTGGTTAATGTAGGCGGGTCCATGGTTTTGTAGAGCCTTGTGTGAGTGGGTCAGCAGCTTGAATTGGCATCTCTTCTGTACAGGAAGCTGGTTGAGTTTCCTGAGGTGGGGTGTGATGTGGGTTTGTCAGGAAAGGCCAAGGATAAGTCTGGCTGTGGAGTTCTGTGTGGTCTGAAATCTCTGTAGAAGGTGTACAGTGATTCCTACGGAAAGGGCATTGCCAAAGTCCAGCCGGCTGGTGATGAGGGCTTGTATCACGGTGCTTCTCGTGTGTAGAGGTAGCCACTTGAAGATCGTAGGTAGCATGTGCAGAGTGAAGAAGCAGGTTGTAAGAATGGAGGTCACTTCAAGTTCATGTCAAAAGCAGGTTTATTCGTAAGAAAGGATCCCATCCACGAGCAGCAGTCACAATCAGCTGTTTCAGGTTACACAGCTCAGCTCTCAGTGAACAGTCCCACCTAGTCACATCATGACATTCTAAAGCACTTAGCAACAGGCATGGAACTCTAAGATGCCACATATCTCCCTTCCTAATAAACAACAAAAATGTACAACTTTCAAAAGAATAAAAGTAAATTACAAAGTGTAAAAGCTTACCAACAGGAAAAACAGAGAAACAGTTAGTCTTAACTACTTGGCAAAATCTTTTAAGTACCGTGGAGAAAGAGGTACTCTGGAAGACTTCCGAATGACATTGGGAGCATTTTGGGTTGAAGGCGACACGCTAGAAGAGTTGTTAGAATTAGAAACAAACTCTTTTCTAACCACCACCACCATGTTCAAATTCCAGATCCGGTGATCAGCAGTCTTAACAGCATTGTTGAAAGTCTTAATCACTTGGATTGGTTTAAAAAATGCAGTACAAGACTTTTTGTTGGAAGGATTTTTTATGAGAATCCAATCTCCAACCTTGACCACCGTTTTCGTAACACTTTTTCTTAAATCATGAACCCTTTTTCTGTATTCAATTTTCTTTGACTCTGCCAGCTTCCAATTACTTTTTTCATTTTCAATGAATCGGTCCGGTTGCATGTCATTAACCCATGGAGGAGTAACTATAGTATTGGCACATCTACCTCTAAAGAGCTCAAAAGGCGTTCTCTTGGTGACAGCATGTGGAGATAATCTGTAGACCTCAACCTTTTTCCAAACTTCAGGACGCCAGTCTAAACTAGACGACTTAGCCATTTCAATGTTTTTTTTGAGCACTCGATTAAATCTTTCAACCATTCCATTTGTTTCTGGGTGATATAGCGAGGATTTTTTGTGCCTAATGCCATGCCTGGACAAGAACTCTTCCATTTCCCTAGAAAGTAATTGGACACCATTGTCCGTAAGAATGCTGCAGGGTATTCCTTCCCTGGCGATGAGCTTTTCTAGGAACGAAATGACATGTTTCATTTCAATTCCACGAGTGATAGCTATTTCTGGCCACCTTGAATAAAAATCAACAAGAACCAGTATATACCATTCTGTACTAGCATAACAAATGGGACCAACAATGTCCAATCCTACTTCTTTCCAGGGTGCATCAGGACGATCCCTTATGACCATGGGCTGTACCTTGGGTTTAGCTACTCTCTCATTTAAGGCACAATCAATACAGTCCCTAATCTTCCTCTCTATCTGTAAATCCATCCCGGGTCACCAATAGGATAACCTCAGTCTTTCCTTTGCCTTAGAAATCCCTAAATGTCCTATGTGTGCCAGAGATATCAGCTCTTCCCTAATGGAACTTGGAGGGACAAGTCTCATACCCCTAACAAGCAGACCATTCTGTTCGGACAGTTGATCCTTGACATGCCAAAACCTCTCTAAGATTTCATTATCTTTGGGTTTAACTCTCCAGCCTATGTTAATACACTCCAATACTTTCATTAAATCAACGTCAGCCTGCAGGGCTTCTTCCCATCTTACTTTGTCAATGATATTTTCTTCAATAGCACATACCAATTCCTCATCTTGCTCATGCTCATTTTCAACTTCTATATCCTCTTTAAGGACAAGACGAGATAACGCATCAGCCACTTTGTTCTCTAGCCAGGTAGATACTTGATGTCAAAATTATAATCTTGTAGACCCACAACCCATTTAGTGATTCTACTAGAGACGGCATCAATGCCCTTTTTAAAAAAAAATCTCGCATAACGGCTTGTGATCCGTCCTGACTTCCAAAACACTTCCCCACAACAAATTTTTCAGTTTCTTCGCAGACCAGTAAATCGCTAGGGCTTCCCTTTCCACTACGGAGTACCTCCGTTCCGCACCCCTTAAGCTCCTAGACAAAAATAGAATAACATCATCCTTGCCATCCCCTCTTTGAAGAAGGACAGCACCCAGACCTTTCAGACTGGCATCAGTTATTAGAATGGATTTTTTGTCTGGGTCAAAACTGCTTAACTTGGGGGCGGAGTTTAACTTCCCTTTAAGGAAGCAGCAGTTACAATCAGCTCTTTCAGGTTACACAGCTCAGCTCTCAGGAACAGTCCCACCTATTCACATCATGACATTCTAAAGCACTTAGCAAAAGGCATGGAACTCTAAGATGCCACACAGGTGCTGGAGATGGCGTTGATCTGTGATTTCATGGTGAGCTTGTTGTCAATGATGATTCTGAGGATTCTGGCATGGTTGAAGGGAGTGGGTGCAGGTCCTAGGTCTGATGGCCACCAGGAGTCGTTCCATGTCTTGCTGCTGTTGCCAAAGATCAGTACTTCCATCTTGTCTGTGTTCAACTGCAGGCAGTTGTACTTCATCCAGTCAGCGACGTTTTGTCATGCATCTGTGGAAGCTGGTTCTGATGGTGGTGGGGTCGGCGGTGAGTCAGAGGATGAGTTTCATGCGTTTGCGTAGGAAATTATGTTGAGACCATTGGATCTGACGATGTTGGCCAGTGGGTCAATATATGCATTGAAAAGTGTGGGGCAGAGGGATGAGCTCTGGGGGACACTGCATATGATTTCCTTGAATTCAGAGGTGAAAGGTGGGAGGTAGATCCTCTCAGTTCTTCTGGTGAGGAAGGAGGTGATCCATCTGAGCATCTCCACTTGGATGCCCATGTGGTAGAGTCATTCGATCAGCTTCTGGGGGGATATGGTATGGAAAGGTGCAGAGAGGTCAAGGAGGATAAAAGCTGCTGTTTCTCTTCGGTCGAGGAGGGTTTGGATGTTGTTGGTGGCTGCGATCAGGGCCGTTTCAGTGCTGTGATTGCTAGAGAAGCCGGATTGGGAGGTGTCGAGTGGCGGGTTCTGCTCCAGGTGTGTCATGAGTTGATTGTTGATGATCTTTCTAGTACCTTCACTGCTAATGGGAGCAGAGAGATTGGCCGGTAGTTTTTGAGTCTGCTGGGGTCAGCAGAGGGTTTTTTGAGTAGTAGTCTGACTTTGGTGTGTTTCCAGTCGACTAGAAATGTTGCGGTGTTTATAGAGGTGTTGTGTAGGGTGGTGAGTTAATGTCCAATCCTTTGGTTTCCGAGGTTGAAGATGTGGTGCCGGCATGGGTCTGTGAGAGCTTCCCAGTGGATGAATTTCATGGTGGAGGTGGTGTGCTGGATGGAGAGGATGTTCCAGGTGGTCAGTGTGTGGTTCGTGTCAGTTACGGTGGGGGTGTATCTGTCAAGGGAGTCTGTAAGTGTCGGTTGGGATTCAAAGTTTCTGTCTGTGGTTGCGATCTTGTCATGGAAGAAGAAGGTGAGGTTGTCGCACAGCTCCTGTGAGGGTGTGATGTTGTTTTCGCTGGCAGCCTGGTTGGGGAATTGCTTAACGATGTTGAAAAGTTCTGTGGTGTTGTTGGTGCTGGTTTCGATGTGCATGGTAATGGCTGTCTTCTTTGTTGCCTTCAGCAGGCAGTGGCAGATGTTTAGGGAGTTCTTGAAGGCTGCCCTGTCAGAGGTGTCCTTCCTTGTGTGCCATCTCCTCTCCAACTGTTTGCTGTCTCATTTAACTGCTTTGAGTTCTTGGGTGTACCAGCTGACCTTTTTAGAGGATTTTCTCTGGATGCTGTTCTTGATGGGGATGATGCTGTCTGTGAAATTGGTGATCCAGGCATTGAGGTTTTTCACTCCCTGTTTGAGGTGGTGGTGGTAGCAGGGTCAGAAGTGTTGGGGGTGTTTGCCCAGATTGTCTCTGAGATTTTGTTCTACCTCTAGTGGGGTGCATTGGTCATCTTGGGGGTGGCAGTGGGGGGCTGGAGATGCTGAAGCAGACGATGGAGTGATTGGTCTATGTGAGTTCTGTCAAAATCAAGGGGGAATGGATCACTTGTACCTGCAGCCAGGGTCCGCTGTGTACTATCCGTCAGTACTAATGAAAGTACTTAAAAAACCCTCATTCACATAAGCAGGTCGTATGGCGGTTTATCTTGATTCTCCGCCTGTGTTATGTACGTGACAGAATCATCATCGGGTCTCTTTTTTGTATGCTTCCTCCACCTGGAGGGAACCACTGATTCTTGCAGTAGTGATCAGTGATAGGTGATGGGTGAGGTGAGGTGCTTTGTTATAAAGTGATCATCATACTTCCTAAAAATAAAAATGTTATTCCGTAGGTGTATGTGAAGACTTTCTAAGAAAAAGGTGAAGTGTGTGCAGGGTAGACTATTTATGAGTCCGCTGCACTCTCGTAGTCCAATTCAATTGGTCGACGTGTTTCAGCCCTTATGGTGCCCCTAGCGGGTCGTAGAGCTTTCTTCAGGACCTAAAAAAATCTGTGAGAATTGGGTATTGTCCAATTCAAAAGGATAGTAGGTCAGAGTGTGATTACTCTGAGCTTGAGGTCATTAGTACCTGGAATATAGTCAAGAAAAGAGACAAACAGTGGTAATAGTGAGTTTAAAACAAAATAAAAACATATGTCACTAGATGATTGCCTTTGTTCAACTTGAATATGTAGTACGAGATATAAGCAAAGACATGAAAATGGCAATTCTTTATATGCTGTATTGTGTTTTGAAGGTAAAGGAATACACAATCTGACACAATGTATACAATCCTCTTATTATGTGGTAGCGACTCATATTGATATTAATATGTACAAGGTTGTTGAGATGCTGATCAGTTAAATATGCACTCGGAATTGGTGGTCTTGTACCATCCATACAATTGTCAGCATCTGGGTGGGGTGTAACTATGTAAATGTTTAAAGCAGATTAAAAGATGCCCAATTCCTCTGTTGGCTTGAAGTCCCAATCTAATGTGTTTAAGGTGGGTTTAGTTGTGAATAAAGGGCGTTACCTGCAGAAAAGTCATACGTGTAAAACTGGCACATTTTCATGAAACAATGCACGTAGCCTGTACGTTAGCCGCGCCCAACGTACAGGTTTTCTAAATACTGCTAATCGAACACGTGCTTTTAACAAAAATCAGCGCTCTCGTCTTAACAATACGCTACGTGCATTGTTTTATGAAAATGTGCCAGTTTTGCATATACGACTTTTCTGCAGGTAACGCCCTTTATTTTCAACTAAACCGACCTTAAACATATTAGATTGAGACTTAAAGCCAACAGAGGAATTGGGCATCTTTTAATCTGCTTTAAACATTTACATAGCTACACCCCACCCAGATGCTGACAATTTTATGGAAGGTACACGCCCACCAATTCCAAGTGCATATTTAATTGATCAGCATCTCAACAACCTTGTACATATTAATATTAATATGAGTCGCGGGGCATGGGGCAGCACAGTGGCAGTGTTTGTTGCAGTGTCCGTGGACGAGGGTGTAGAGTTTGGGCATGGTGTATCTACGGGGACAGGAGGGCCAGGGATCATGGTGTTGAGCAAGGTCCAGGCTCTGGCGGGCACCGGTGGGCTTGTCTTTGATGCATCTTTGGCATTCCAATGGTGCACCTGCTGCACTCACCGCTGCACGGTCGTGCTGTGGCCTGCATTAAATAGGTCCTTGGGTGAGCATGGCTTCTGTTGGCAGGAAGGACAGTGAGTGGGAAAACCCAGTTGGGAAACCCAGGTGGGAAAACCCAGGCAGCCGCGTGTCACTGGATCAGCCTGGAACAAGCTGGAGCTGGAGGCCACAGACAAGTGGCAAGCTAGGTGTGCAGGTGCCTACAATGCCTTAGTATAAATTGTGTTGTTTTTCACTCTTCCTTTGATGCAACACAACACAGCCATGTTGGTTGCTGTGCTTCATTGCATTACATTTTTGTAAATTTCTCCTAAGTTTTAAAATGCACTTATATATTGTGTTAACTCTAAAGTTTAGAGCCTCATTCCATTGAAGTAAGATTCAAGACAAAAGTTCTTAACAAGAAATTAAAAATATTTAGGATTTTGGGAACACGGATATAAACATGACTTTGCATTAACATTGCCACAATTTATTTGTTGATTTGAATAAGAAAACATTCTTACAACCCTTTTTGAATGCCACCTAAATGTACAGTGTTTTTGTTTTCTGTTGCAGACATGAGCCCCCTTTACTATCAGTTGGATATGTGACTGTTGGAAATTGCCTTTTTTTCAGGGTTACCCCAAATATTTTGCCTTCCTCCTCTTTTTCTGACCTTGTTTTTCTTGGCTTTAGGATCATGAGCACTTTACCGCTGCTAACCAGTGCTAAAGTGCATATGCTCTGTACTCTAAACATGGTAACATTGGCTTATCCTCAAATGGTATATTTAATTTACTTATAAATCCCTAGTAGAGTGCACTATATGTGCCCAGGGTCTGTAACTTAACTGCTACTAGTGGGCCTGTAGCCCTTCAAACATGGCTCAGGCTTGCCATTACCGAGCCTGTGTGTGCAGTTTTAACCTGTCATTTCAACCTTAGGCAAGTTAACCTACTTGCCAGGCCCTAACCTTCCTTTTTATTTCATTTAAGTCACCCCTAAGATAGGCCCTAGGCAGCCCCGTGGGCTGGGTGCAGTGTTTTTGAAAAAGTAGGACATGTACTTTTAAGTTTTACATGTCCTGGTAGTGAAATATTCTTAAATTCGTTTTTCACTACTGCAAGGCCTATCCCTCATGTAGGTTAACATTGGGATTGCCTTAAACATCTTTTAAGTGCAATTTCCAGTTGGACGCAGATAGAAATTTAGAGTTTGGTGTATCTGGACTCACAATTTAAAATCACAACTTATGGCGAAGTCATATTTTAAATTGTAAGTCTGAAAATGCCACTTTTAGAAAGTTGACATTGTCTTACTTCAACCATTGTGTGCCTCTGCCTGCCTCTGAATACAGGTTTGGGTTGGGCAACAGCTGGGCTTTGTGCATCCCCTCTAGACAGACATACACAAAGGGAGCTGAGGTGTGCTAAACATATCCTGATGGCCCATCACCAGGCTGAAGGCTCTCCCCAAGCTAGAGTGAGAGGGAGGAGGAGCTGACTCTTGCACTTGAATAGGGCAGTGCCTTTCCCCACACAGAGAGCTGCATACTCCCCTGTAGTGCGTCTGGAGCCAGGGAAGGAAGGGCAGGGACCTTGTAAGGTACAAAGGTCTCTTTGAAGTTTGTCTACTTCACAGACTAAAGTGAGTAAAAGTATTGGGCCTCTGACACCATGTACTCAGTTCACTTTTGGGTCCTAAGGAGACTCAGCCAAGAAGAGGACTGCTTTTCTGTGTTGGCCTGCTGCCTACTGATTGCTGTGCTGCCTAGAGAGACTGCCACTTTGCAACTTGCTCTGCTGTGCTGGGCTGCTGCTTGCTGCCTCTTGTCTGCCAGTGAGCGGGACAGAATTAACTCTCAGCCACCTTTTGAATCCTAAGTAACTCCAAGCGCCTTCTGGCTTGTCCCCTGTTCAGGATGTCTCAGGATCATCAAAGACTTCCCCACCTGCCGTGGGACTGTACAACCCATGAGTCCAGCAACGTGACTTGACTTAGATCAGTCTGTGCCTGATCGCCAACCCAATTTTGCTAACACAACAGGGCTTCCCTTTGCCGAAGGATCAAGTGCTCCGTTTTGCCCATGAACCACACTTCATAGTAGACTCGCGCTGCCGCCTTCCCAGGTTGTGTGTGCCTCGGAGCCACCTGCCTTTTTAAAGCCACTGCAGCACCTCTCAGCATGGCTTCCTAGCGACACGTTCCCTGGGTGACCTGGGCGGGCCATAAAAGTGAGGCTCGTCAGCCTGGCTCTGCCCACAGGATCAGCGCGGGGTGCTCTATGTCTGTAACCCCCTTCCAGGAAGCTATAAAGCACAACGACGTGAGCCCCACTTCTGAGGCCCGCTGACACCTCCTCAGCCCTGCTCCTGCATCATTGCCGATGCTTGGATTCCCCGACATCGGCAACGCCTCCTCGCAAGGAATGTGTATGATAGGACCCGTTCAGTCCCTGTTGATTTAATACACTTTCTCACAGGTGGCTAAATTTGCCTCAGCGCAACCGTCTCGAGAGACCGGTTGGAGGCTTGCATTCTGGTGAGTGTGGACCCTGAATTTCAGACAGCTTGCAACCACATACCTGACAATCCACACAGAGTAACCCAGTCAGTGTGACCGTAAATAACCTCCCAAACATGAGTGTTTTCTCTGCACTCGTATCTTTAAGCACTGTGTTGACCAATATAAATTTAAACGTGAATTAACTTGAAAAGTACTCACTGGATTTTTGTTGTTTTTTCTTGTGTTACTCAGTAAAAAGTGTAATATTTCATTAAATTAGTGTGCCATCTTTTTGTGGTGTTTTCACTGGGATACTGTGTTTTAACTGTGCACATATGCTCTACACATTGCCTCTTAATGTAAGCCTGGCTGCTCCATGCCAAGCTACTAAAGGGTGAGCACAGGTTAATTTAGGTTGTGTATCTGACTTACCCTGATTAGGATTGTGGTTCCTACTTGGACAGGGTGAATACCTCTGCCAACTAGAAACCTAATTTTTAACCGTGACCATCAAATGGGCACATTTATCAGCTATTTATGCCTGAGCAAGAAGCAAAAAGTGCAAAGCTCTGGATGCTGTTTTGCGCACCATGTATAATACCTAAATTCAGTGGCCTTAAATATATTTCAGGTGTACCTTTTGACAACAATACTTTTCTGTTAGCTTCTACCTTTCTAAAAGAGGTGGATGATATTTGACTTAGTACATCACTTTTAAAAGGTGGTATATGTGTTCCATTTACACTTTCTAGCAGTTTGCATGGAAGTTGCCATTAGGTTGAGTTCAAGCTTGAAGGCTTCGTTTAAGACTTTGGGCCTCATTATGATGTCGGGTGGACACCGTGAATAAAACGTGACCGCACATGTTTCATTCGTATACTCCATTTTGTATATGGGAGCTTGTGCTGTGTCTATAAACCAGTTGGCAGGGTATGCTCAGACGTGAGTCCCTTGCTCACTTTGCCACTGGATTCAATCAAGACTGGCTGAAGACGGCTGAAATGCCAGAAACCGGTCCTAGTAAGCTTGATTCCGGTCCAGGGAAGGCATGGCTTGGCAGTTCGGGCTGGACTGTTCTCATGAGGTACAGGGTCAGACTGATTTGCATATGGCCATGTCTGAACTGGGGTGGCAGAGTGGGCTAAAGAATGGTGATGGATCAAACCCAGATCTGCTGACTGGGTGTGAGTGTTTGATTGGTTCTGATACTCCGTCCATCACCACCCCCTTTTATAAACCAGCTGTAGCACATGCACCCATAAACAAATGGGAGAATATGTTCATCCCTGCACCGCGTGCAGGGATCAACAGGGGGGCACCATAGGTTCCCCTTTGGCCTCAGGCCGCAGAGAAGGGGGGCCTGCTAGGTGCCCCCAATGTCGCTTTCCGACAGGCTTTCCATGTTGTTAAGCCTGACATGGAAAGCCTGTCGGAAACTGACATCGTAATCCCTACAGCGGAAACGCCGTCCATAGGGATTACGTGCCGGTCTCCAATCCAGCCAGACTGACCGGCCAGTTTCACTTTTGAACCGCCTGCATCTTAATGTGTGTTTGAAGGCTTTCTAACTCTCATTGTAATGAGGTCTTTAGTTACTATAAATTTGCCTTTTTCTGCTGCCATTTCAGTTCTTGAATTTTTTTTATTTTATTTATTTAGCTTTAGAGTTTTCCATAGCATTATTAATTCTGCTTTTCAGCTACCCTAAAACATTGAGATATATATATAAGGAGTGGGAACTACTGGGCGAGAGGGGTTATGCGGGAAGATATCCAGGAAAATGTGACATTAAGAAATTGTGGTGATGTCATGTAAGACTGTCAGAACTCTCATATGTCATCTAGAGTGTTGGGAGGTTTCTGATGTTGAATGTTCTGAAGGTTGTCAGTTACTTTCTATGCCTTGGTCTCTCCAGAGAACCCTACTTTTGTGATAAGATCTTCGATACGCACAAGAGTGCAGAAACCAAATGAAAGTCCTTGCTGCGAAATGTGAATTTGACAATTTTACATCTCAACTTGTAAGGGATCAACTTGTTGCTCGCTGTTACTGTAAAAAAGTACAACAAAAATTACTCACCTGCAAAGATCCCACTCTAGATATCGCTAAGAGCATTGAAAGATCTATGGACGATGCAACAACTTGAATCTGCATTATCAAATTCAACTATTTCTGGCGCCGTCAATTCTAAACCTTCCTTTCCTTCTCCTTTGAATTCTATGAGAAGACCCACCACATATAACATATAGGGGTGGAAGAAACTTTACGCCAAACAGAGGTGGAAAAACATTTACGCCTAACAGACAATTTAATTATAAAATAAGTTGCTATAGATGTGGGTCATCCACACATGTATCTTCCTTCAAAAATTGCCCTGCTATTAACCGACAATGTAGTAAATGTGGCAAAATGGGGCATTTTGGAAATATTTGTATGGGTGGTAAAAGAGGCAATGTAAGATGTATACTAAACGATTCTGAATGTGTGCTTAATGACTCTGACGGTCACTTCAGTGAGAATGTCACCAATCAAGAATATCTTGTAGTAGTCAAGAATTGTTCAGAAAATTGTGTTATGAAACATATTCCTGATCCAGAAGTTGAAGTCCTTATTGATAATAATCAGATTCAACTCCTTGTTGACACGGGTGCACGCATCACCATAGTATCACAAGATAAATATCATAAGTTGTGGTCCAACAAAAGTCTGTTACCTCCTGACATACTTACAGTAGCTTTTGAGGGTAGCAGGATTGACATATTAAGTTATTTTTGGGCACAAATCAGTGTTTTCAACATAATCATTAACGGTAAAGTGTACGTAGCCAAACGGGGCATAAATGTTCTTGGTCTCATACATCAAGCGGAATTTGGTCTTACCATCAAACCTGGTCTGCCAAATCCTGTATTCATTGATCATCAAGATCATAGTAATCTTGTCAAGAATATTAGCTCTACATCAGATACCCGTTTAGCTTCCTCTTGGGAAAATAAATATCCAAAGATCTTTGAAGATCGTTTGGGTAAGATTACCGATTATCAACATCTCATCAAGATCAAAGAAGGTACCATATCAATTAAACATAAACTTCGCAATGTTCCTTTAAGTATTAGAAGTGATCTCTCTAAGCATTTGCGATCTTTGTGTGAACAAGGCATAATAGAGAAAGTCGAATCCACACTTTGGCTTTCTCCCATTGTTTTACCAAAAAGAGATCTGGGGACTTGAGAATGTGTGTTGATTTGAGGAGCCTTAATGAAGCCATTTGGGTCGACGGCATTCCTCTTCCGCGTATCGAAGATCTTATCACAAAAGTAGGGTTCTCTTCCTGGTTCACAAAACTTGATCTTAAAGCTGCTTACCATCAAGTTGAACTACATCCTCATTCCCGACACCTCACGGTCTTTGTCACTCCAGATGGTGTCTTTCAGTTTTGTCGCCTCCCCTTTGGTCTCGCATCGTTTGCAGCCGTTTTCCAAAGGTTAATGACTGAAATGTTCAAACATAATCCATATGTAGTAGTCTTTCAAGATGATATCCTCATTTTTACTCGAAATGAAGCCGAACATGATGCCGTCATTGACCAAGTGTTCAATGTCTTAAAAAATAGAGGTGTGATTTTTCAAAAAAGTAAATGCATTTTCAAAGTAAGGGAGATTGAGTATTTAGGCCACGTGATCTCTGAACATGGCATCAAACCCAGACCAGGCCTTATAAAAAGTATAGTCGATGCTCCTCCTCCTCAGAACAAAGAACAACTAATGTCATTTTTAGGTCTTTGTGAGTTCTATTCTAAGTTTATGAAAGACTTCGCCAAGACCACAGAATGTTTTAGAGCGCTGCTTAAAAAAGGAGCAAACTATGTATGGTCTGATGAATGCCAAAATGGTTTTCAAACTATCAAAAACCATATAGTTCAAGCGCCTGCTCTACAAGCGTTCATAGAAGGAAATCAAACTATCATTACTGTTGATGCTTCTGAGTATGGTCTAGGAACTATTCTCTCGCAATATGCTAATGGTAAGGAATACACAGTCTGATTTGCTTCCAGGACTCTATGTCCAGTCGAACAGAAGTATTCCCTAATTGAAAAAGAACTCTTAGCTTGTGTTTGGAGTGTAGAGAAGTTCAAACCATATGTATGGGGTAGATCTTTCATCTTGAAAACTGACCATCGTCCTCTTGTAGACATTCTCTCTGGTAAAAATGTAAAACGCACTACTGAACGCATAGCACGCTTGTCCACGAAAATTATTGAATATAGTTTTACTGTAGAATACATCCCTGGAGGGAAAAATTGCAGAGCAGACTGTTTATCGAGACTTCCTATTTCAGATTTTGATGATCAAGAGTGGGAAAGTGAGGTCGAGGAGTGTTTTGTAGCACTCATTGGTCAAGACAATTTATCTTTTGCAGAGGAAGATTGGATCATGCAAATTGACAAGGATCCTATCCTCAAGGAAGTTGCATCTTTAATAAAGAAGGGATGGCCAAAAGAGAAGTGTTTGTCACCCGAACTACAAATATTCTGGAAAGTTAATAATGAACTTTCAGTAGAAAGTGGTAAAATAGTCAGGGGTGATAAACTCATTCCTCCTAATCCCTATCATGAAAAGATTATTCTAGCAGCGCATTCTGGTCATCTAGGATCAACCATTACAAAAAGGAAAGTTAGAAATGATTTCTGGTGGCCCAAATTGGACTTTCAAATAGATAACATGGTAAATAATTGTTCACGTTGCAACACTAGCGACAAAGTGTTAGTACTTGAAGGTACCATTGAATCCCCTGTTCTTCCTCCCGGTAGAGCATGGCAAAAAATTGGTATGGACTTTCTTGGTCCATTTCATGTTCTCCCTTGCAGCTCAAGATATTTCTTAGTTCTTATTGACCATCTATCTAGATGGGTGGAAGTTGAACCCAATTCCGTACCAAATTCAAAAAGTGTTATTAACTGTTTGAATACCATTTTCACAAGTGAAGGGTATGCTGAAGAAATTCTCACTGACAATGGGGTGCAATTTGTGTAACATGAAATGACTTCGTTTTTGCGTTCCTGTGGCATAAAACACACCAGAATTCCTCTATATCACCCACAAAGTAATGGGAAAACAGAGAGGTTCAATAGGGTTGTAGTGGAATGCGTACAAGCAGCATTCAGATCTAAATCTTGTATTTTTCAAGCTATTAAAGATCTCGTTTGGTCATATCGCACTTCACCTCATGTTGCAACCAACTTTTCACCATTTGAACTTATGAGAGGCAGAAAAGCATCTTGTCAGGTGTACCCTTTTTGGATGGTAAAATCTTTTCATCAGGGCAGTGACATGAAATGTTTATGGGATTCTGCATGGAAAACTTGAAGTGAAGTGTGTTCTAAATCTTGTCAATGTTCAACTAGAAAAGAACCTCACAGACTGTGCGTTGGAGACTGGGTTAGAGTAAAAAATCCAGTTTCAGTGAGAAAAGGTTTTTCTAAATTTCTTGAGTCACAACAAATCATTGACGTACGAAAGAATGCTGTTAAATTGTCGAATGGTAACTGGTGGAGCACCTCTTGTATTGCAAAGGATCCATCTTTGGCTTCCAAAACTAGTACATGTAATCATAATGTTTCAGGAGGGGATAGTGTTAGGAAAAGCACTAGAATTTGTTCTAGACCTCGACATCTACAAGACTATATTTAACTCTTAATATTTGCTTTTTGTTTTGCAAAACAAAATGTGTCATTTTCTCAGTTCTCCCTGTCCAATTGTTTTCCCCTTTCCTTCAGGTTTTTCCTTCCTTTCTTAGTATTTCTTTTCTTCATATGTTTTCTTAAGAGTTGTTTTATTTAAAGGGGGGAAGTGTGGTGATGTCATGTAATTAGATGACTGTCAGAACTCTCATATGTTATCTAGAGTGTTGGGAGGTTTCTGATGTTGAATGTTCTGAAGGTTGTCAGTTACTTTCTATGCCTTGGTCTCCATTTTCCAAAGGTTAATGACTGAAATGTTCAAACATAATCCAAATGTAGTAGTCTTTCAAGATGATATCCTCATTTTTACTCGAAATGAAGCCGAACATAATGCCGTCATTGACCAAGTGTTCAATGTCTTAACAAATAGAGGTGTGATTTTGCAAAAAAGTAAATGCATTTTCAAAGTAAGGGAGATTGAGTATTTAGGCCACGTGATCTCTGAACATGGCATCAAACCCAGACCAGGCCTTATAAAAAGTATAGTCGATGCTCCTCCTACTCAGAACAAAGAACAACTAATGTCATTTTTAGGTCTTTGTGAGTTCTATTCTAAGTTTATGAAAGACTTCGCCAAGACCACAGAATGTTTTAGGGCGCTGCTTAAAAAAGGAGCAAACTATGTATGGTCTGATGAATGCCAAAATGGTTTTCAAACTATCAAGAACCATATAGTTCAAGCGCCTGCTCTACAAGCGTTCATAGAAGGAAATCAAACTATCATTACTGTTGATGCTTCTGAGTATGGTCTAGGAACTATTCTCTCGCAATATGCTAATGGTAAGGAATACACAGTCGGATTTGCTTCCAGGACTCTACGTCCGGTCGAACAGAAGTATTCCCTAATTGAGAAAGAACTCTTAGCTTGTGTTTGGAGTGTAGAGAAGTTCAAACCATATGTATGGGGTAGATCTTTCATTTTGAAAACTGACCATCGTCCTCTTGTAGACATTCTCTCTGGTAAACATGTAAAACGCACTACTGAACGCATAGCACGCTTGTCCACGAAACTTATTGAATAGAGTTTTACTGTAGAATACATCCCTGGACGGAAAAATTGCAGAGCAGACTGTTTATCGAGACTTCCTATTTCAGATTTTGATGATCAAGAGTGGGAAAGTGAGGTCGAGGAGTGCTTTGTAGCACTCATTGGTCAGGATAATTTATCTTTTGCAGAGGAAGATTGGATCATGCAAATTGACAAGGATCCTATCCTCAAGGAAGTTGCATCTTTAATAAAGAAGGGATGGCCAAAAGAGAAGTGTTTGTCACCCGAACTACAAATATTCTGGAAAGTTAATAATGAACTTTCAGTAGAAAGTGGTAAAATAGTCAGGGGTGATAAACTCATTCCTCCTAAACCCTATCGTGAAAAGATTATTCTAGCAGCGCATTCTGGTCATCTAGGATCAACCATTACAAAAAGGAAAGTTAGAAAGGATTTCTGGTGGCCCAGAATGGACTTTCAAATAGATAACATGGTAAATAATTGTTCACGTTGCAACACTAGCGACAAAGTGTTAGTACTTGAAGGTACCATTGAATCCCCTGTTCTTCCTCCCGGTAGAGCATGGCAAAAAATTGGTATGGACTTTCTTGGTCCATTTCATGTTCTCCCTTGCAGCTCAAGATATTTCTTAGTTCTTATTGACCATCTATCTAGATGGGTGGAAGTTGAACCCATTTCCGTACCAAATTCAAAAAGTGTTATTAACTGTTTGAATACCATTTTCACAAGAGAAGGGTATGCAGAAGAATTTCTCACTGACAATGGGGTGCAATTTGTGTAACATGAAATTACTTTGTTTTTGCGTTCCTGTGGCATAAAACACACCAGAATTCCTCTATATCACCCGCAAAGTAATGGGAAAACAGAGAGGTTCAATAGGGTTGTAGTGGAATGCGTACAAGCAGCATTCAGATCTAAATCTTGTATTTTTCAAGCTATTAAAGATCTCGTTTGGTCATATCGCACTTCACCTCATGTTGCAACCTACTTTTCACCATTTGAACTTATGAGAGGCAGAAAAGCATCTTGTCAGGTGTACCCTTTTTGGATGGTAAAATCTTTTCATCAGGGCAGTGACATGAAATGTTTATGGGATTCTGCATGGAAAACTTGAAGTGAAGTTTGTTCTAAATCTTGTCAATCTTCAACTAGAAAAGAACCTCACAGACTGTGCGTTGGAGACTGGGTTAGAGTCAAAAATCCAGTTTCAGTGAGAAAAGGTTTTTCTAAATTTCTTGAGTCACAACAAATCATTGACGTACGAAAGAATGCTGTTAAATTGTCGAATGGTAACTGGTGGAGCACCTCTTGTATTGCAAAGGATCCATCTTTGGCTTCCAAAACTAGTACATGTAATCATAATGTTTCAGGAGGGGATAGTGTTAGGAAAAGCACTAGAATTTGTTCTAGACCTCGACATCTACAAGACTATATTTAACTCTTAATATTTGCTTTTTGTTTTGCAAAAAAAATGTGTCATTTTCTCAGTTCTCCCTGTCCAATTGTTTTCCCCTTTCCTTCAGGTTTTTCCTTCCTTTCTTAGTATTTCTTTTCTTCATATGTTTTCTTAAGAGTTGTTTTATTTAAAGGGGGGAAGTGTGGTGATGTCATGTAATTAGATGACTGTCAGAACTCTCATATGTCATCTAGAGTGTTGGGAGGTTTTTGATGTTGAATGTTCTGAAGGTTGTCAGTTACTTTGTATGCCTTGGTCTCCCTTTTCCAAAGGTTAATGACTGAAATGTTCAAACATAATCCATATGTAGTAGTCTTTCAAGATGATATCCTCATTTTTACTCAAAATGAAGCCGAACATGATGCCGTCATTGACCAAGTGTTCAATGTCTTAACAAATAGAGGTGTGATTTTGCAAAAAAGTAAATGCATTTTCAAAGTAAGGGAGATTGAGTATTTAGGCCACGTGATCTCTGAACATGGCATCAAACCCAGACCAGGCCTTATAAAAAGTATAGTCGATGCTCCTCCTACTCAGAACAAAGAACAACTAATGTAATTTTTAGGTCTTTGTGAGTTCTATTCTAAGTTTATGAAAGACTTCGCCAAGACCACAGAATGTTTTAGGGCGCTGCTTAAAAAAGGAGCAAACTATGTATGGTCTGATGAATGCCAAAATGGTTTTCAAACTATCAAAAACCATATAGTGCAAGCGCCTGCTCTACAAGCGTTCATAGAAGGAAATCAAACTATCATTACTGTTGATGCTTCTGAGTATGGTCTAGGAACTATTCTCTCGCAATATGCTAATGGTAAGGAATACACAGTCGGATTTGCTTCCAGGACTCTACGTCCGGTCGAACAGAAGTATTCCCTAATTGAAAAAGAACTCTTAGCTTGTGTTTGGAGTGTAGAGAAGTTCAAACCATATGTATGGGGTAGATCTTTCATCTTGAAAACTGACCATCGTCCTCTTGTAGACATTCTCTCTGGTAAAAATGTAAAACGCACTACTGAACGCATAGCACGCTTGTCCACGAAACTTATTGAATATAGTTTTACTGTAGAATACATCCCTGGAGGGAAAAATTGCAGAGCAGACTGTTTATCGAGACTTCCTATTTCAGATTTTGATGATCAAGAGTGGGAAAGTGAGGTCGAGGAGTGTTTTGTAGCACTCATTGGTCAGGATAATTTATCTTTTGCAGAGGAAGATTGGATCATGCAAATTGACAAGGATCCTATCCTCAAGGAAGTTGCATCTTTAATAAAGAAGGGATGGCCAAAAGAGAAGTGTTTGTCACCCGAACTACAAATATTCTGGAAAGTTAATAATGAAATTTCAGTAGAAAGTGGTAAAATTGTCAGGGGTGATAAACTCATTCCTCCTAATCCCTATCGTGAAAAGATTATTCTAGCAGCGCATTCTGGTCATCTAGGATCAACCATTACAAAAAGGAAAGTTAGAAATGATTTCTGGTGGCCCAGAATGGACTTTCAAATAGATAACATGGTAAATAATTGTTCACGTTGCAACACTAGCGACAAAGTGTTAGTACTTGAAGGTACCATTGAATCCCCTGTTCTTCCTCCCGGTAGAGCATGGCAAAAAATTGGTATGGACTTTCTGGGTCCATTTCATGTTCTCCCTTGCAGCTCAAGATATTTCTTAGTTCTTATTGACCATCTATCTAGATGGGTGGAAGTTGAACCCATTTCCGTACCAAATTCAAAAAGTGTTATTAACTGTTTGAATACCATTTTCACAAGAGAAGGGTATCCAGAAGAAATTCTCACTGACAATGGGGTGCAATTTGTGTAACATGAAATGACTTCGTTTTTGCGTTCCTGTGGCATAAAACACACCAGAATTCCTCTATATCACCCGCAAAGTAATGGGAAAACAGAGAGGTTCAATGGGGTTGTAGTGGAATGCGTACAAGCAGCATTCAGATCTAAATCTTGTATTTTTCAAGCTATTAAGGATCTTGTTTGGTCATATCGCACTTCACCTCAGGTTGCAACCAACTTTTCACCATTTGAACTTATGAGAGGCAAAAAAGCATCTTGTCAGGTGTACCCTTTTTGGATGGTAAAATCTTTTCATCAAGGCAGTGACATGAAATGTTTATGGGATTCTGCATGGAAAACTTGAAGTGAAGTTTGTTCTAAATCTTGTCAATCTTCAACTAGAAAAGAACCTCACAGACTGTGCGTTGGAGACTGGGTTAGAGTCAAAAATCCAGTTTCAGTGAGAAAAGGGTTTTCTAAATTTCTTGAGTCACAACAAATCATTGACGTACGAAAGAATGCTGTTAAATTGTCGAATGGTAACTGGTGGAGCACCTCTCGTATTGCAAAGGATCCATCTTTGGCTTCCAAAACTTTTCTTCATATGTTTTCTTAAGAGTTATTTTATTTAAAGGGGGGGAGTGTGGTGATGTCATGTAATTAGATGACTGTCAGAACTCTCATATGTCATCTAGAGTGTTGGGAGGTTTCTGATGTTGAATGTTCTGAAGGTTGTCAGTTACTTTCTATGCCTTGGTCTCTCCAGGGACGGCTCTCTGTCTTACCTCATAAACCTTCATAATAACTTTACCCAGCCTCTTCTTCACTTCAAAATCATGTTGTGGAATCCTCGTTGTAGGAGATAGACAGGTAAGAACAGAAGAAAATAGCAGAAGAGGAGGGTGGTCAATCAACAGGTCAACTGCAATCTGTGTGATTCAGGGTCTGATTTTTATGTTGGTTGAAAGGTTACTCCATCACAACATTGACGGAGTACTATTTCTGCTAACCTGAAGGTCTGCCTGCCTCTTTAGAGTCAAGTGGACCTTCAGTGTGCAGATGCTGGAGACTACTCAGTCTCAGATGCCTACACATACCTCAGACAGCCCAATGGAGTGAGAGCCATTATAAGTTTGGCCATGTGTCCACCAACTTTTTTACAGTGGGCAGACACACGGCCAGTTTTCTCTGCCCATCACTCTCATGACTAATGTGGTGGTAAGGGGCAGTGAAAACTTTTAAATAACACCCACGCCTTGGGAGAATGCTCCCAATGTGATGGGGTCATTGTTATTTTTATTTTCAAAAAGATAAACCTACTTTGGGATTTTATATCTGAAAATAAAAATGCAAGTTTGACATTTGACTCTGTCATTTTGACAGAGAGGTCTAACAAACTTACAATCCATTTCCAGGAACCGCTGTGATGGCTATTCCTAGAAATGCAAGATATGCCCGTGTGACCAGCGGACATCTCTAAATACGGTGGGCGGAGTTCACTTGCCATACGGAGTACATTAATTCCACCATGCCAACGTTAATTACTCCATGAGCCAAAATATAAGGCAGCCCTTAAGTCTAAACTCACAAACTTTACACACTAACTATTAGCAATTAATTAATGTTAACAATAATTAGTTAATTTAATGCAACTGGTGCTCATGTAAAGCGCTCTGATACCTTCGGATTGAGTTTGCGCTATGTAAAACACCCCCCAAAAAAATTGATTAAAAAAAAAATCACTTTGAAGAGTTTAGTTGTACGTAAATGTCTGAAGGTGAAGAGGATTAGTGAATCTTCAGTTGTGGATTGAGGGTGTTCCATAATTGATGTATCTGTTTCTGTGTTTTAGTTGTCTAAAGTTAGTTTGCTGATTAGCCCAGAATTTGGATGAACAGGTGGTCTAAGGGAAGGCCATCTTATGGAGGTAGTGCAGGCTTTAATTCCAGAAGGTCTTGTTTTTAAGTACTGGATTCTTTGGTCAGCAAAGTTTCTTTCTTTATTGCCTAAGAAAATGGCAACTCCTCCTATGAGTCATGGTGCCACTGTGCACTTAGGCATCCACATAAAAAGGTGGCAAGTGTTTCCTTACAAGGGTCCTACTAAGGAGAAAAACACCTCCTTGGCAAACTTATATAACTTGATTGAAGGTCAAGAGTAATAAGGAAGCAGATAAGGTGTGCACCAAGTTATTCCTGACATCAGAGAAAATGAAAGAGCCAAACATGAAATCCAGGAGGAAATCCAGATGCAAAAAAGCAGAAATCTGGGACAAGAATAGTAGTTGGTGGGCAATGAATATGACAAAAAATAAAAGAATGCATGTGTTGTGATGTATCAACACTTGTTAATGCATCCTTTATGTATTATCCAAACAGGAACTACATTTCATCACAGAAAAAGACTCAACTTCATCTTGGATTGGATTGAGAACTTCAGACCACATCTTCTGATCAGAACACCATATTGGAAATGGCAGTTTATAAGGCTTGACCATGCCCTTTCCATGAATTCATAGCATCGACGTAGTATGCAAAGAGGCCCAAGTTTGACAACATTTGCCAAATGCAGAACTGTGATGTGCAAACTGCTGTCCTTCTCTTCCAATCTCCCACTCAGTTGTGGTGCACCACTCTGGTTGATCGCATCTGTGGTAGCACGGCTGCACTCCAGACCACGCTGAAATTCAATTAGACAGTGAGCATGGCAGCCTGCTATTTGCCAACGGACTACTTGGTAAGCAGATTGCCTTCCTCCAGTTAGCTCTTGGCATGAATGTGACAGCTGTGCCTGGTGCACAGGCCCTTGAACATAATACTGGATGCCACATGGGGCCAAGGGGGGCAGAGTGTAATGCAGGCTTTGCATGGTCCTATGTATTAAGGGGGTTGTTTTTTTTAGCTACCAGGTTTTACACTTTACTTTCATCTCCTCAGGGAGGCCTGTGTGTAACCTGTTACGCTGATCCAATCAAGTCAGATGAAAATTGTCTCCTTCGACCATTGCTGTGAGTTGTTGGGAGGGAAAAAGAAAGCCATAGTTTTAGACATTCTTTGTAGGTACTGATACTACAAGTTGGTAAGTTAGGCCAATGAGAACTAGTAAGTATTCAATAGGTGTAGGAATAGCAATAGCCTCGTGAACACTCTATGCGGAACCCTCATTGCTTGTAAGATCCTCCGTCAAGCTGATCTTGTTGGTGTAATTTTTGCATAGCAGTTAAGGTGCTTTTTGGTAGCCCCTATTCATGCATTGCCAGTATGTTATATCTGCTTCGAGGTTGCACCATTGCCACTGACTTTCCAAGTTCTGACCTGCACTTTTCAAAGTAACTGTTTCCGTGTGGTAGTTCTTGTTAGAAGAGTTTTCCGTATTTTTGATATCTTCAATTTAATGGTGGAAATATCTAGTGTCATTGTAAGGCTCCCGCTGAATGTTTTCTGTGCTATTCTGTGTGATTTCTGTGTTTTTTCAAACTCAGGTGTATGTGTTATAAAATAGTTTTTTGTCTATGTTGCCACTACAGCTGCCTCTGGTGTGATGCGCCAGGGCTAGATTATACATTCTCTTTTTCAGGGCTTAAATCCTAGCAGCAAATGGCCAAACAAAAACTGAGATGTAATAATTCAACATTATGTGTTAGATAAGATCCAATGTGTGGCCCACTATGTGAGTGCCTTGTTATGAGACGTAAGCTGACTGGTGCTTCCAAAAGTTCACAAAATACAGCAGAAAAAGATAAGAAGAATAAAAAACCTTCTGCACTAAATCGAGTAACAGAACAACTAGAGCAGAATCAAAAAAATCGATTAAAGGAAAATATCTTCCAAAAAGATGTAATGTTGTCCCAACCGCTACAATTGGTATGTATTGCCCCCTATTCCCGACTCACAGAAGAAGTCTCTGTCCCCCTGCAAGCCTCTTGCAACAAGAGATTGGAATGTTCAAGAACTTCTATGTTAGGGCTCTTGCTTTCAGTTGCATAGCCACCTACAAACAACAGCCTGGCCTGTGGTCTGAGGTAGACCACTGCTTTCAAGAAGGATAAATTAGCATTGAACTTGCATCTATTATTAAACAGTCGAACAATGCATGAGCTTATCTTTGAAGTTGGAATAAGTGCGATTCCAGCGCATGACAATTTGTGAAAATTAAAACCATTCCACCCCCTCCCACCTGCTTCACGGCTTTTGACGGTCATTTTGTATTCACGGCAATTATCCTACCAAGGGCCGAGAAGAATTTGTTTCTGGTCCAGGGTTCTGTCAGTCCCAGTTGTCTCAACCATTGTCACAGTTGCTGTGGAAGTGTTTGTTGAGTGCAAGGTTGCAGTTTGAGGATTGATTATATTTCAGTGTGCCTGCAGGCACATTATCATAGAGTCTGATCCTCCTAGACCCCATCAGTCAGACAAGCTGCCATTAGTGGGCCGAAAGTATCTTTGGAGCATGATTCATGTGCTGCTTGAAACCTAGCTCCTCGGAGTTACTTTAATCAGTTTGTGGAACTGGGATGTTTGATATTATCCCCTTGAGTGCTCCTAGCATTAGAGAGTTCCACTAACCCTGTAGGTGATACGCTGCCCTGCTGTCTGGGAGAATATCATTTCTATATGATAAGCTCTATTTCGAGTTCTGCAAACATGTTCTAGAATGTTGATCCATAGCCAGTCCTTGTTAAAGCATGAGGTTCCTGTAAAGCTGGCCACGCCCATGTTCACAGCATATCAAGACACTCATCAGATTATTGGCATTTAAGTTAGGAGTTTTGGAAATTGACTTGAACTGTGGTGTGCTTTTGGTTCAGCGAAGGGGTTGGTTGGTTTCTTAGTCGGCACCAAACACAAATATCAGGGATGACTGGGAGGTTTTGTGCTACCCTTCCCCTGCTGTATATTTCTTAGTGGTGTGTTTGAGTGTGTTGAATATTCTCTGAAAGGAGGTACCGCGTGTTTTTGTTGTGTCCTTAAGTAGATTAGGACTTTGACTTTTTATGATATGGAATTGGTTTCTCATATTTCTAGATGAGCTTGTAAACGGGTTCATTTTCACCTGCGTTGTACTTGTGGTCCTTTTAGTTTGATGAACATCTCTTCAACATTATTTGGGTATCTGTCTTGCACCTTTCTCTTTAATGTGCTGCTTGTAAATGAATTGACTGTGTATATTTTACTGCTGGGTGTATACCAGTTATAGCTCTGATTCTCCTGAATCCTTACTATATCCTGAATTTACATCTCTTATTCTCTAGAATCCTTAAAAGCTTCTGCATGAAGACATCCTCTTCAAAGTGTTCCACCTAACTCTCGTAATCAGTAGTGCAATATAGCAGACCCGTCACTGTTATGTCTCTTTTATATCTGAGATATTATAAGGCAAAAACTGTTACTTGATTACATTTAAATAAGGAAGTTTTGAACCTTTAATTTTTAGGTCTCGCATAGGCAGCGCATGCGCTGCCTCTACAAGGCATCAAGGAATCAGTATTACTAGTAAAACTCCACACATGGAATTTCTCTTTGTTTTGTTGCTTGCCATTGGTGAAATCTGCCATTGCTATTCTTATCTTGCTTATTGTTGGCTGGATGGCCGATAGGTCACTTCCGTTTTCTTCTGTTTCTGGAGGAAGCAGCATTGACCAACTAGAGTTAACCTTCGCTGCAGGGCAGTATCTTTTAATATAGGGACTACTTTATTTATTTTTTGGCATGGCGCCTGGTTTGCGCATACGTTTAATATGCATGCGCCACTTTTCACGGTGTTGCACTCCCCACCACCACCCGCCCCTTGCTCCTTGTTTGTCAAGCCAGGCGTTGCCCAGGAACCGAGATTCCCTTCAGCCGCATCACCGATGGAGAGAGGGGCCGCCCAGCAAGATGTCAGCGTTGAGCCGAGAGGTGCGCTCGAAACCGAAAGGCTGCCCTGCTCCTTCTCCGTGCAGCTTCACCAGGAGCCTAGTGTCCTGAAGACTGGAGGAGCCCCAGGCCGGTGCCAGCCTGGCCCTTCAACCCCAGGTAACGCTCGCAGCTGTGTACACGCTGGGGAACAGTTTTCTGTTCACTGACCGGCTCTGTTACTGTCTGTTACTCCGGCGTGGCATGGCCCTTCCAGGCTTCCGTAATTCTGTTCACGGACCGGCTCTGTTACAGTCTGTTACTCCGGCGTGGCATGGCCCTTCCAGGCTTCCGTAATTCTGTTCACAGACCGGCTCTGTTACTGTCTGTTACTCCGGCGTGGCATGGCCTTCCAGGCTTGCGTAATTCTGTTCACGGACCGGCTCTGTTACTGTCTGTTACTCCGGCGTGGCATGGCCCTTCCAGGCTTCCGTAATTCTGTATGGTGTTGGAAGTTATACCGGGTCAGTCGACCCAGGGATAGAGGTAACCTGAAGCGCTACACGCTTGGATTTAATGGCCAAGTCTTGTGTCACAAGCTCAGCGGGCACAGTAGGGGGGGTTCATCAGTCTCTGGCCACCCTCCCAGGAAGAACAGCTGCTGTACCAGAACACTGCAGGTGCCAAGAAAGCAGCCGCCTGCGGAACCAGTTGGATCTTTGCGACTAGAGTAGATGGAGATATTGATGGACAGCAGTCTCTAGACCAGCTGGTGAGACCCGGAGCTGTCCGAATATCCTGCAGTCGCTACTTTGCAGTTTCTAACATCAAACCAACTTTTTACCTGACAGCCTCTCCTGTGTTCCCCCTCCTATTCCCCCTCCTGTCGACAGGCTCATCTCTATCACTGACAGCCTCTCTCTCTGTCAGTTGCCCCTCCGTCCTGCCAACACTCACTCCTTCCACCTGCTGGCAGCTTCTCCGCTTCTCTCGTGCTGACAGCTTCTCCTCTTGCTGACAGTGTCTCCTACATCTGACTGACAGCCTCTCCTCTCTCTCCTGCTCACAGCCTCTGGTAAATCCCCGCAGCTGACATTCACTGGTGCCTCCTACGGTTGACAGCCTCAATGCTTTCCAACAATGACAGCTTCTGTGCCTCCCTCTGTCTCTGCTTGTGTCACCCACCTGTCTCTGTTTGTGTTTACCGCTTTGTCTCACATCCCTTCCTGCTGTCATCATTGACGGCTCTTGTGCCTATGCTCCAACCCTGGGCTGACATCTCTTGTGTTTAGTTTCCAACTACCTTTTGGCTCACGTTTCTAAGCATCACCCCATTCTTCTGAGAGACACCCCGCTCACTTCTGGCTCACACTTTTTCTGTGAGGTTGCTTCCCCCCTTCTGGCTGCTGCTCTTCTCGTATTCACCCCTTTTCCACTTTCAGGCAGTCAGTTCTCTGTGTTCAATAATAATGTTAATGAGATAATGTTAATGAGGGTGCAGTACTGTGACTCTCATTCGGAATGACATTGGGTCTTGCCTGAGACAGTCCTTGTGCTGTTGCTTGCGAGGCTGTTTACTTACAGGGTGCTTACTGTTGGTTGGCTTCATAGTCACACTAATTTTTTTGCTTCTGTTTGGTCAACGTGTTCTGGCATTTACTGTGTTTGTTCCTCACCTGGCGCATGGCCTAATTACTGTTTCCTTGTCCAGTGTGTTCCCTTCCACTGCTTGTTTAATGTGTAGTGTGACTGTCAGAGACTCTGCAATGTTTTCTGCAGTCTTTGTTGGATTCAGACATCTGTTACAGTTTTGCTGGTTAACACATTTAACAATGTTTAAACACTTTCCCTACATAAAAAAAAAATGCCAAAGAAACGAGGCCAAGAAAATCCTCCTAGTGACATTGCTGTCGGGGCGGTGTGATTTATCTCATGCTTGCCACATGGAGAGATGTTTCCAGTTCTAACTCCTCGCACAAAATTTTGCAGCTCAAAATGGTGTCTTGTGCATAGCGTCGAACCATTTGTAAACTGCTGAGAACTCCCACTGTTACACAAGCCTTTCAGTGGTGAGCGATAACAGTACATTCTCCAAGCATGGCCAGTAAGTAAGGTTACCAGATTAGTTCTTATAACCAGGGACTCAGTTGTCTAGTCCTGGATTACATCGTACTGCATTCTGGGAGATGTAGTTCTGCCGATTAAATGAAACTCAAACTTAATAGATAGTCTCTTGCCTCCACCTCCTTCACACACATTGGCAACAGGGTGTGAGAGGTGTCTCGGCATCGGCTCATCTTGTTGATAATACATTTAACATGAATACCGTGTGTTTTAAAAAAATAAAAAATAAACGCCAGCAGAGCACATTTATTTGGGAGGCAAGAGTAAGTGATAACCAGTGAGTTCCCCCCAAAATTTAAAGTGCACATACGCTTCCTGGCGCCTTTTAAACAGTGGACCAGAGCGAATAAAATAAAACTGAAAGAAACTTATAAAAAAGCATTTGCAATGCAATATGTCTCGTATTTGCAAGAGTTTGAGCTACTGGCATCATAAATGACAATGCCTTTTATTTATGTGTTGGTTTTCAAAACAGATAAATACAAGGCATTGTCATTTACGATGCCTATGGCTTAAACTCTTACAAATGCGAGACCTATTGCATTACAAATGCTTGTTTTTCTAAGATGCCTCAATTTGGTAATATTTGCAGAGCTAAGTTGGAATGTAATTGCTTCGTTGTGTCAGCGATGTGATTTCCCACTTTATAGTCGAAGTGTGAGAAATGTCAATTCCGTTTTGTGAAGTTGCCAAACTTAGCACTTCACCATTATTGTAAAGCGTGTCAGGTTCACAAACTTCATTTGAATGAAAAAATAAAGCAAACATATATTTATTGAGGGATTTATTTTCTCCTGTTTTTTGCATTTGCCACGTTTGTGAAGGTGGTAAGACTTTGCAAAAACGTCATCAAGCTTCTGGTCGCACATAAACTAAAAGTGATGGAAAATGCTTGCAGTTTTGTGCATTGCTACTTTATAATGCAGGCTGGATACACCTATGCCCATGTTGGATTGTATTCAATAGTGGCCAGGGTGTACGGTGGCAATAACTTTGAGCTTACCACCAATTGGCTTATTGAAGATTACCTTGGCATTGATGTACATGCACAGATATAATTGTGATTTTCTGTTTTTTTACTGCCAGGTGTTACTGGGTCTCAATTCTCCTTTGAGAAACACAAACTCCAATGACAGAGCAGACATGTGAAGCTAGCTTCTATCTCTGTTGGTATGCCCTGCCGAGCCCTTTAGACCCTTAAAACTGCATGCAACTGCCTGCTCCCATCCTCCCAGTCAAAGGTCAAAGGCCTGTCCAGGAAATGAGAGTTGCAGAGGATATGAGAACTGATGGGTGGTCTGTGTTCCACTCCCTCTGAGGCCTCCACATACAAAGAACTGCCTTCCAGTGGTCTATGCATCTGGACAAAATGTCCTTATGGAGCACAGGTAGGCTGGTGGATGTTCCCTCTCTCAGAGTGCATCCTCTAGGCCTTGTGTTGATGTCCTCCCCCTTTTGTTACAGTTCTGCCAATTGCCTCTGTCTTGAGTCCACAAACACAAGTCATTTCAAACCCCTGCCTCTCATACACGAGAACAGGTGCAGCAGGAGTGGGTGGCCTCAGTGGGGAGCCGTATGGGGTTATTTAGTATGTGGAGTGCCATCTCACCCAAACTCATGGTCTTCCCTCTCTATTTCAAGTTGAAGGAACCATCAAGTTTCCTCCGACGGAGCCCAGGCTGGCTCTGTCATCAGACACTTTAGAATGACAACCCCATGGTCATTGGGTTCCTCAGCCTAAGTACCTCACCTGGGTTCTGATATTCTTTTTTCCTGATGGAGAAACGCCTGTTGCTCCCGAACACTAAGCAAATTAAAATGACCCCTCAACCTGGAAGAAAACTCTAGGGGTATCAGGGCCATTCGTTTTTTTTCCAAATACAAACTCCCACTTTTTAATGTTTGCTGAGTGGCCACATACAACATGGTCGCCACTTTGCCACACACAACATGGCAGCCACTCAGCAAACGTTCAGTGCCTTCAGAGGAAATGACACAACTGCAGCTCCTGGAAAGGCACAGCGGGTTCCACCAGGTAGGCCGAGAGACCTAAATATGGCAGGCTGTGGTTGCCAGGGCAGCAGGGTACCTGTCTCTGCTGGCCCAGCCGAACAGAGTACAGCCTGCCACACCCTAAGACCCCCTCCTTGGTGCCCTGACTTGGCTGTGTAACGAACAGTCTCTTTTCATCTTATCCAATGGTTATAATGTGCTGAAAGTGTTGATACCTTTTTGATTGCTTTAGGTGAAAGTTACTTGAGTGATCGGAAGATACCTTTCCAGAAAGTTCTGCCCACTGTCAAAGCCCTCAGCAATATGTTAGAAGCATTGTAAGCAGTGTCAGCGATTTGGTGCATGCATAGGTGCCAAATCACATGGTGCCACTTCGTGACACACGATATCGACACGATATCGGCTCCCATCACAAGGCAGCCCGTCGAGGAGGCTATATCACACGGTGGGAGAGAAAACGAGTTGAAAACCACTGTAAATAGTGGTTTTCGAGCTTGTTTTCCTTATGGGGTGTGAAAACATCCCAGGACACATTGGCACCAGCCTAAGCAACCTTTTTTTTGCGGGGGGCGGGGGGGGGGGGTCAGGAGGGGGCTTGGGAGCAGGTCCCGCCCCTCCTCACACGGTGAGATTTGTGTTCAAGCTGGCAGGTATGTGCATGGTGCTTGTCCCACTGAGCATTGATTGTCCAGAGAGATATGTATGTATATCACTGGTTCAAGAACTCGTCTTCAAATAAAACTTTGAGCCAAGGTCATGGCCGCCTACCAGTGCCAACAGAAACACCCCGGGGATCGCTGCCTGTCACTCAGAGCATTGAGATGAACTCGTGCGCACCCACAGCAGGGCCCCAGGCTGCGGAAACTCAATACATCAAGTGCCAGCTGAGCTGTAAATGTCCACGTGGGCACTAAATATTCTCAGCCTCGATAAATTGAAAATGTCACATATAAATTGTTGCTTTTTAAATCCCATCAGATTCCTCCGTGCAATTACACAGCTCTCTCCGGAGTGTCGGGGTTGGCGAGAGGCTCGCAAATGACACTGCGGGGAAGATGTCTGATGTGCCCATGCTGGCAAGCGATGTAACAGGTGCCCATCACATCCATTACACGCAGAAGCAAACGAAGCGTGCGTGAGCTCTATTGTGACACCCTCTCACAGCCCCGCTCAGAAGAGCAGAGCAGAGAACGGCCATGCTAAGCGGCTGAACGCACAGCAACGCGAATCCCTCGCTAGCCCGTCCCTCTATGAAGGCGTGTGGAACACGGCCTCGGAATTAAGTCTCGGCACAGTTTGCCAAGCATCCTTGGCATAAATTAAATCTCTGTAAATGTAAAGAAGAGATCAAACTTACCATTGCCCAATACAACAAACATACGTGTTTATTACATTTTAGGAAATTCCTATACTACAGGTATTATATGTAGTTGGGTAAAACTGACTTCCGTCTCTTGCTTTGCCCACACATGTGCTGGAAAAAAAAAGGCCCCATTTTTTTTTCAAAAGATTTTTTTATTAACTTTAACATTTGGCACAGTTACAGTTATTAGCACAGGCGTATCAACTATACATTACTGTATAATTCAGGTACAATTTAAAACAGAAGGCCCAATCATTGAAAATCATCCTCAACAAGAGACTGCGGCCAGGTAACCACATGAAACGCATCAGCAAAGCTGCACAGCTCCAACTGACGATAGTAAGAAAATGAAACCCTTACACCTGCAAGCGGGAGCTTAACATGAACTACACGCCTTGGCCCATAAGACAATTGGTTACAGCAATACATCCCCTGATTTGTTACACATAATTTGCAATTTGTCTATTTATTTATTTCTAACCACTCGTATATGTAGTAGACCTTTGTACTTAGTACCATTCCTATGTGATTTTAGAGTTTATCTGTGTGTATCTCTTCCTTGAGTGACTTTACAACTTGTACATTTGCAATTTTGTCCCTCCTTTCGCTCCACTTGTACATTTGCAATTTCGTCCATCCTTTCGCTCCACTTGTACGTTTGCAATTCTTTTCCTGTTTATATCTCTTATGTAACTCATGTAATCAAAAGTCCTTATGTAACGCAACTGGTTCTTTTGTAAAGGGCTCTGACACTCCGGGTAATGTTCGCACTATATAAAATCACATTAAATAAAATACAAAATAAATAAAACACTACATTCAGGCTGACAACCCTCAGAGCAACATTCCATGTGGCTCTACAGCTTGCGGCTGGGTCACTGCAAAGGTCCCTTCACCCTAGTGGTTAGCGAGCTCAGACATCCCCTTCTTAAAGCAAGCTGGTCTTTCAAATTCTCTTTGATCAGATACAGAGAGGCAGGTTGCGTACTCATTCCGAATGCCTTTTGTGAGACACCAACTTACCTGAATGTGCCCGCACTACAAGAAGCAGAAGTGGTTTATTACTAGAAGTTGCAAAATCGCTGAAACTCAAGACATTGAAGGAGGCCTTCTCCATAGTGGCCCTGAAAGTATGAAACACCCTCCCTCTCCCTCAGTAAAGCACCTATTCTGAACATATTGAAATATAAACTCAATAATCTGACAAGGAGATGGTGTTATATAGGTCAAATCCCCCATATCTGGGTCAAGATGCCTATTGTTGCATGCAGAGAATGCCAATGGTGTCGGACTTCAATGCTGCATATAAATTACATTAATTGATTGCCTGACTCATAATATACGTGGATCCCTTGTTAACAGCCGCTATTGTTTGACACACTTTGCACGTCTGCCTTGTTTGAAGGGGATTGTTTTGTCTCCTCCCTGAAAAGATGATAATATGGTCAAGCTCTCAAAATTTGTTTCCAGGATAATTCTGGGATCTTCTTCCAGTGCCCCGATTACGAGTTGCTCGGAATTTCCAATGGGGCTGGTCACAGTATCAATACTCTAATAACCACAAGTTAACAATACCCCAAGTACAAGACCAATCTGCAGTGTTTGCGGAGATGCCTCAAAGCGGGGGTGGGTGCTGGGTGGATGGGGCCTGGCCAGGATTGATAATGGAGATGGTCTTTCACAAAATGAGTTTGGGCTCCTTTCCAGACTGCAGTAGAGATTACTAGTGGTCTATGTGAACTTGGGTGTGTTTCCTTAGCCTTGGATTTCAGAATGAGACCGTTTGCATCCATGGGTTTTCTTTTTTGTTGTGGTCTTGAAGCACAAGCCAAATAATGCTTTGGCGAGAGGAACAAGGATGATAGGTTTAAAGGCTGAATCCGGTAGACATGCACGAGCAGAGAATGCTGGAGTAAAGCTGTCTCAGTTTTCTTTCGATGTAATTCTTGGCGGACAAACGTCTGTTTAAGACCATGGGCCTTATTTACAAGATTTTGCCATAAGGCAGCGCCGCAGGGCTTCTCGCTACGCTGCCCTGCAGCAAAAAAAAAGGCAGGAATGCATCATATCTATCAGATACGGTGAATTCCTGTCCTTATCCCCTGCGCTGGTGCACAAGGGGTGCCATGTGCCAACACAGGCACCTTTGCGCCATGGTGCAAGGGTCCCTGCATTGCAAGGGTGATTTGTTTTGTGCAGGAACGGAAACCTTCCTGCACCAAAACACGCACACGCATTTGTTTTCTCTTTCTATGTGTACTGCAGAATGTGACATTTCAGTGGCGTAGCCTCAATGTAAATTAGGCCCCAAGTGTCTAGACACAGGATGTGCACTAGGGTTTGTATTCTTGCAGATTTATCTCTTCCAACCATGACTAGATACTAAAGTAGTCAGTATATGCACTTGAGAACATTCTGCTTTGTTTGTGTTAAGTTTTAAGCAGGTTCTGGACATCAGGTCTGGACTATGAAAAAGCTGGGCTTGAGCTGATGCTAGGTAACCTCTCTCCATACAGGTGTATGTAGATTTCAATAAAGGCCAAAAGGGTTTGGATACAAATGACATAGTCCAGTAATGGGTGTGAATCACCTCCCCACATGTGCACAACATACTGCAAAGCTATGTTTCGCTTGTATACACCCTGAAGGTCTGTGAGTCCGATAATTAGTTGTACTTTTCGAAATTGTACAAACATGTGCTACACGTCTCCACGGCCACATCTTATTTTATGAACTGGTCCTTCAGTGGCTATAATGTTTCAAGCCCCAGGACTACATGGAAGAGGAAAAAAAGAAAACATGTACATTCAAATTAGTGCAGCGCAAAGTTGCCCATTCTTTATGTGTCACAAATTACGACATAGAATGTCAACAGATATATGACATGAAAGTGAACTTGGCACATGTTTCTTACTTGAGTCAATGATTAATGAAAATGTTTCTCTCTATACTACTAATAAAGAGTGCGTTTACTGTAGAATTAGAGAATCTACTCACAAGTATGTGTTTAACCACACTAATTTAGATGTTTTAATGGAATTTGATAATGTAATAAAACCATCCTCGTTTAATACATGATATAGTTACTATATAGTTACTACTTTGCTGATCATGTGAGCCTGAGAAAGAGATGTTGTTCCCATGTCTAGTGTGGGACAATCTAGCTATGTTGCAGTCTGCATCTTTGGGATTTGACGAGTACAATAGACCCTTGGTGGTGTGATCAAGGGGGTGTTGCCTAAGTGGACTCCACACGTTATAATATAACGTTCTTCGTGGACTTTTTCAGAGATTTACTTCAGACCACGCCCGGACTCTTACCGGACAGCCTTGCTCAACCCCCTTTTCTGCAGACTCTATGCAGATTTCTCTTGTGGATTCCTTGCAGACACCTTTCCTGATTCCCATTGCTCGAATGGACTTTGAAAGGTTTAGATGTCAATGCTTCCCTTTTTGATTCTTCCCTAAGTGTGGCCTAGGCTAACACTTGTTCCTGACTTATAGAAAAATCTTAACTGAGCTTCTGAGATGCTAGCCCTCCTCTGCTTGATTTTTTTGTTGTCTTGTCCTGGCTTCCTTCATGAAAATGCCTTGATTTGTGAGTCTTTTGTTCCCTAACCACTCCCTGGACTTACAAATTCTACATTAGTAATGTATAGGCAAGTGAGTCTTAGATTATTTTCTGAGAACCAGATTCTGATGCTACTATTTTGTATTGTGGTCACTGAATTGCTTGTTTGTTTAATATTGGTTCACTTCAAACTTCTTCAGGCAACTGGGGATCCCAGTTGATATTCTCTATCTTTATAGAATGTTTTTACGAGTTGTTTATTTGAATTTGATTAATCATTTGTAATAAACCTTTTGACCTCGACTACCGATTCCTGGTCCTGATTGTGCAGCCAAATGGGTTGCACTGTTAGTTGAAATCGGATTGAATGCAAAAGTCTAAGTCCCATCACCTCTCAGTCACGTTTAAAAGGTCCATCAGAGGACCAATGATAAGCAATTGGGCCCAGTAAACACTGCATCAAATCCAACAAATAGTTGAAAAGGCATCTATTCACGAAATGCGGCACATAACATCTAACTCTGTCATTTCATTTGCAAACTACCTAGATGAGTTTTAATTCACAAGTTATATCATTTAATTAGCCAAAATATATAACTAATAAATAAACTTTCTGTAGACTATGACTTTAAAAATCCAATAAATCACACTGATATGCGGTTCTGCCAAGCGCTTTCAAATCTTTCTAGCCCTAATATACTTTCCAGTCTGGTGGCTGAGTGAATCAATGCATCAACTTCAGGCATTTCAATTTGATCTCACGGTCAAAGGTAAGAATTGCACAGGTCCACTCAGCCTTCCATATCATTGAGTTGGGTGACAATAAATGCCCCTTATCTGTCAACAGAGTCAAGAGACCTCCTCAGGGGTGAACAGACACACACAGACTGGCTTTGCTGTTATGTTGCATTGGTCATTCAGTAACCAACATTCAACCAGCATTAGAGTAAGTGGGGTTGTCATTGACAACATATTATTCCAAAGCATTACAATCAGTTAACCAGTTAGCATCAGAGAAAGAATAAAATAAAACAGCCAGAGATAAAATATCATTTAAAATGAATAACAATTTTCTTGAGGGATAAAAGAGTATCCTATCAAAAATCAAAGTAAGGATACTAAAGCAGCAATCACTAAGAAGAAGCTAATTACATAGAGGTCAGTGCACTTTGTTCAAGACGTTGTACTGTGTGCACAATGTGCAGGTTCCTTGGTATATACAAACTTTTAGACTGTGCATGTACTGCCAAGACAGTGCAACGTTATTTATTCGGCCCCTCTTAAACTTTATGCAGCTGAGGTTGAGCTCATATCCTGCTTTTACAATTTCCCCATCCCTAGGGGTCACTGATGAGGTTTATTGTGCTTTGCATTAGAATTTCCTAGAAATTAATTGATTAATATATGCAGAGTAGAAGCACTCTACCCTTTTAAAGGAGACAGCTGGCATGGTAAAGGGTGGATTAGCAGTAACTGTGCAATGTTGTGCACTTATGTGAGCTGGCACCACTAAAATCTAGCCGTGGTGCTATACAATAGCTATTCATCCTTCTGTGAAAAGGGAAGAGCCTATCAATGGAGCAAACGAAATCCCAAATCCAATCCCATTACGATAAATGAAATACATTGTGCACCTCTGGATCTTCCTTGGCTGATGTGCACCCGCAAATGTGCCAATAAATTCTGAGTTTGCGCAGTGCCTATGAAATATTTTTACAAGTGCATACATAGTAAGCTGCAATGTAGTACAGAGATGCGGCCATTTAACTGGTCAATGATGTGCTGTGTATCTCAGACACTGATAGCACTTGGATTCTTCTCACCCCTTGAACACTCTTGGATGTTGCTGAAAGCGAAGGCCTGATCAATGCACGATCCAGAAGACTGGCATTTGCATTGCATTGGGTTATCATCCGAAACTCGATTCACTACCCTGCCCATGTGACGGGGTGAGTGGCCAATCAATTCAACACTTTTTGTTTTTCTGCAAATATTACATGAAATATATCAAGTGGCTTCTTTTCCCATTTTTTAATAAGAGCAGGCCTATTAGTTTGGTTTCTAATTATTCATGTATGCTTGCCTTGGCTGATGAAGACCTGGTTTTTCGCCTAAGCACATTTTTGAGAATTGCCACCAGGGCGCGTAAGACAATGTCTAATCACTGAGTTTTATTCACGTACGGACAGTTCTAAGCCATCGATTGGATTGGTTTTATATATTAGTGATTTATTTATTATTGAGGACTCTTGTTTTATTCTGTCATCCGAATTTTATGATATTCTGTTTATACAACTGTAATTCTAACTATTATGTATTGTTACTTTTTTCCCTGTCATTTTTAACCATTGTCGTACTTTTATGGATACTATGTTTATCCGAATAAAGTTTTGTGAACTGAACTGATTGCATTGTCCTACAGTGATTTACATCCTACCTGAAGAAAAGAGTCCCGCTTGTATGGATGAAGTCCTCCAGATCCATGCTTTTCTCCCCATCCAGGGGTACTCCCATTGGTCTGAGATGCGAAAGATGATGATACTGTAATTTCACACCGGGTAGGCAGCGTGCCCTATGGTATTGCTATTTAATGGGTGTGGAAATACCACACATACTTACAGGGAACTCAAACAGAGGCCCTAAATTGTAAACTAGGTGCATACTCCGTTAGCAGGAGATAGGGTGTGTTTTTTACTATACGTTGTAGCTCTGAATCACTAATCTCAAAGGTGGCTTCATGAATGACATTATCGATTACATCAATAAACCGATTAAAAATAACATTCAGTAGGTAAGCAACCATGCAACCACAAAGGCACAATCCACCACACTGCACAATCCTCTGTGCTTCTGTACACAACCCAAGAGTGGGAGCATACAGGTGCCAGAATAAACACTCTCAGAGGAGTGTTGTGTTCAATCCAGGCAAGATGCAGAGATAATAGAACAACAGAGGAGGCTTACACAGAACATGGGGCCAGATTTACTAAGGGTTTGCGTGGTCCTTGCGTCATGCAAGGTGATGAAAGACAATACAAGCCCTTAATCGGGATTTACTAAGCCACACAAAGCCACCATGCATGCTTCTGTGTGGTTTAGTAAATCCAAGGTAACACAAGACAGGGCATTTTGCTGCCTTGTTTTGCCTTGCGGCAGGGAGCCATTCCATGGGTGAAGTGTGGGCGTTTCCGCACATCCACCCATGGGTTTTTAGTGCATTCCCAGATTTACATAGAGTCGTAAACCTGGGAATACGTCTAAATGGTACGCCCCCCAAACCCAGGGGTAACGAGGAAAAATATCTTAATTTCTCCTCATTTCTTCTCTTTTCTGTGTGTGATGTAGTCCTGCATCACATATAGAAAAGAAAAATTGCCTTTTGGGGCTGTTTTTGTGCAGGAAGGTATCCCTTCCTCCCCCAAAGCAATCCTTCTCATAACACAGGCACCACTGTGCCATGGTGTGAAGGTGCCTGTGAGGTGCCTGTGAGGTGGGTGGGTCAGCAGCTACTACCACAACCCACAAAACTTCAGCAGTGGACAGCAAAATAGCAACTATTGCTACCCCACTTGAATAAGACGGTAAAAAACATGATTTTTGCGGTTGCAAACTGATAACTTCATTGACTGCACGGTAATATTCCACCAGTAGAGCGGCTCTAGTTAACATCAATGTTCCTTCTCGAGGCCTGGCCAGCCACGCGTTCGTGTCACAAACGTTCTGTCAGCAGAAACCATATTACCCAGACATTACCTTAGTAAGCTCAGGGCCTAGAACAGTCCAATGATCTATTTTAAAAGACTCGCTTCAGGTCAGGATGGATCCTCCTTTGCTTGAATGCTTTAGTGTTAGTTGTTCTTTTCATTGAAGGCTCCAGGTTGGAGGCTCTGGAAACCAACCCGCCCCACAGAAGAAGAGGCTTCCTAGCGCGGTCTATGGGGCCCTCGAATATTGTTTGGGGGAATGCCCTGATAACTCACTGGTAGCCTGCTTCACTTTGAGGTCAGCTCTTCCTCATCACAATCTTAACCAAGTGAGAGTTAGCCTCGCCAAGGGGTCAAAACAGCTTCATATAATTGACGATCCGCAAAGCCAGCGCCATGCTGCGGGGTATTTACAACGTGACGCATCTTGGTCACGTTGTAAAGCCCTGCGCCACATGTGGGCATTTCGGTGCGGGGAGGCGTTCCGGTGCAGGAACGCCTCCTAAAAGTGGCTGAGTGAAATCTACAAGATTTCACTCAGTCACTTTTACGGCCATGTTGCGCCAAAACCCTGCACCTGCTTGAAGCAGGCATAAGGATTGACGCAGCATGTTAGGCATAGGGGCACCCCGAGCCTTGCTGGAGCTGCGTCGCGCTTGCGACGCAACTCCAGCAATGCGTCACCTTTAGGGCAGCAGATGCGTGGCGCATCTGTCTATTCTTGCCCCATGGTGCGCCACATTCTAAATGCGGTGCATCCATGGTGGCGCAAGAGGTGTCTGCCGTGACGCAAAATAACTGGTGCATCCCTGCTGATATGCAGGGATGCGCCAGTTATTGTAAATCTGCCCCAGAGTTTCTAAAACTTGAGAAACTGAACATTTCAAGGACGAGGGCAGCAGTACTGGGCCAAGATGTGCTTCCCTCTCCCTCGATGCCCTCCCTTCAAATGGCATACAATACCATTCATATTATCATTAAAAATAAATGTACTTTCTACGGGCCAGCAGATCACAGTGCTCTGCCTGTAGAAAGATTTCAGCAGGATCACATCTGTTTCACTTAGTTGCTAGGATGGGAAAGATAATAAAAACTGAATAAAACAGAGTGCTATTCAAGCTAGTGGCTTGGGAATAAGGCCTGCGCTATTTATTAGACTGCCTGTCACAAAAATAATCAAGCAGTGTAATAAGTTAGCCTGCTCAGGCTGGAAGATGCCTCCAGAGCATCGTTTTAATGACAACACACCAGTGATTTCTAGCCTTGCTTTCCAGCAATCCAATAGAAACTCTAATTCAGCAATTATTAAATGTCAAATTGCCACTTTCCAGGGAGGCTAATTAATACTCAAGTGGGGGATCTGGACAGATGAATTTCCCCATATACTGCAACTTTTAATTTACTTATGAAACTTTAAAAAAGGGTTTATATTCCCACAATGTCAAGTGAGCCTGTGGTCAAAAGAAAACAATAAAGAAGATTTTATGCATTAAATGTATTTTCTTCAATCAGAGCAATTGTAATTTTCTTACCTGCACATTCGCTGACCGTTCATGAAAACTCCCTTTAAGAAAAGTGCATCGATTGAACAGGGCTCACCTTCCCACGCGCAGTAGAGGCCCACACTTGGGAGCGAGGGCCTGGAACCTGCCCCCTGCCCTCTGCTTCCACTGCCATTGCTGTGTTGTTTCACTGCCTCTAACAAACTGACCAGTGTGGCCGAGCTACAGCGTTTGAGATCGGGGTGGACTGTGTTGCTGTTTAGTGAGTTGTGGTTTAGGGCATGTCTGAGGCTTTTAGGGCAGAGGAGGAGCTGCACAATGCAGTGGGGACACTTTAGCGCTGAACCAGTCCCTTATTGTATATGGGCGAAGAGGGTACGCCAGAGAGCCAGAATTAGCTTAATTTAGGATTGTATGCCATTCATTTTTAGTTTCTTATGGAATACTAAAACTGCGAGATTTAAACCAAACTCTGCTGATTCTGATTCTTTATTTACTTGTGGGAAAATTCATTTGACTAGTGTTTATTTCTTGTTCATATACGTGGATTTCCTGAGTTATGAGTATAAAATTATACATAGCAACCATCTTATTCATGGTCCTCATTCGATAATTGCCTATCCTCTGAGTATCCCAGTCCCTTTCAGCACAGAACAAGATCCATCGGAGGACCAAGGAGGTTTGACAGGTAGCAAAGGGTAAAATGAGATTAAGAATAAGATACACAAAAAGGCTCAGCACGCTAACGCTACAACAGTGGCAAATCTCTGGAACAATTTACCAGTCGGTGTGGAGGAGATACATTTAATTTGACATTCATCAAGACCATTAAATGCTCCTTTCTAAAACTTACATCAACCTATCATAGATGCTCTTTTATTAACCCTTACAATCACATGGCTGGTAATGGTTAGAAAGGGAGCAGTAACCTGATAGAGTAGAAATAGACCAAATTGTACTCTCCAGTACCAGTTCAACCTGTGACTCACAAGGATGGGCTCAGGCTATTCCCCAACCTTTCTTCTCTTAGGCAATGGACCTTTGCCACCATTTTGAATGGATGCTAAATCAAATCAAGTCAATCATCATTATTGAAGTTCAGACAATGGTGAGAGTTTTAGGAAAGGTTTAAAAGGTGTATTCTTTGAAAGAGATTAGTAAGTTTCTTTCTTTCTTTATCTTTTTTATTCAATTAGTAAATCAGATAATCCGTTTACAGAAATGATCAAGATAAATATAGTTAGAGTCTTCAATAAAACAATTTCATAAAGGAAAATTATCACTATCCTATCTAAGAGGACCTTCCCTAAGTAGAATTCATAAGGAGACATGGAAAAGAGTCTGATTAGAAGAACATAAAATTGAATCAGAAGTAAGTAGTTGAATTCCCCAAAATGAGTTCTTCTTGAATCTCAACCAAGTCTCATCTCTCACAAGTCTCTATACAGTTGCGGTAGCAGACTGCACAAAAGCAAACTCAATACAGAAAAGGAAGAAAACAGTTGCAGCAGAAGCCACATCCATAAGAGATAAAGGATATCTGTCAAGTAGCGCATGGGACAAAGAATGACAGAGAGTAGGACTCAGTGAATGTAAGAAGTGGCAGAAGTGGGACCGCATGTGGTAGCTAACTAACTAGAATCATGCACTAATATAAAAGTCATGGTAATATTGCAACAACATTGTTGCATCTCCAACTGCTTCCATCCAATGAGAACACATCTTCCGACATCTCCACAACTCTGTTCTTCTTTCCCACGGCAAAACACATGATGTCCACTATTCACTAGAAAATTGTATTATACTACCTAGCTGGGACAAGCTTAACTTGGTTCCCTGGGAAGTCTTCTACTGTCCTACTGTCCCTATTCCTGTCCCTATATTCAATGTTTCACAGAAGAACAGTGAACTACTCTGAAGACAGAAACATTTGCTTACACATTACCAGTTAGGTAATAACATTCCAAATTCTCATATGCATACATTTACTGTTAAAAGATGTATTTCTGTGTTCTGTATTGTGTGAATATATGATATCTAAAAGTTTCAACCTTAGTTCATTAGAATATGTAGCTTAAGAATGGAATACATTTTATAAACTCGGCAGATTCTACAGCTATGGCAAATCTAATCAGGTCATATTGAGGTCAAACTTATCAAATACAATTTGTGCATGGTTAAACATTTCTAAAAGTTATGCATTCTAACAGGGAGACGGAAGGGGGAAAATAAGGCAAGAGAGGCCTAGCTGAGGTCTGGCAGTAGGAATGAAAGCTTAGTGTATTTTGCATTATTTCTCCACATCTCTTTTTAAAATACTTTTATGTTGTTATAAAATAAGACTATTTCTCATTCTTCGTTGATAGATTTTTAGGTAAAATTCTAACTTTACCAAGCCCTATTTAGGTGTTGGTGCTCTCTATGAACAACCTGTTCATGTTACACTTTGGGCGTCTTAAATCCACTTCTTCTTGCTTAAGGGCCTGATTTAGATCTTGGCGGGACTGGTACCACTGTCACTTTTTTGACGGTCTTCCTGCCGCTGCCTTGGCAGTCCGACCGCTTGATTTAGATGTTGGCTGGGCACTGGAGGTAAGACTGCCGCAATCCCGCCACCTCCACCAGGATCCTAGATGCCTATTTATATCAGCTTCATTCTGCAAAATCAAACTGTTTGGAAAATAGTGTGGGCTCCTCATTCCATGTCATCGATATCAAATCCTGGGCTTTTATGTAGTGACCTAAAGTCTTCTAGGTATTGCAGTCTTAGTTTGCTTCTGCAGAGCTAATTAGGATGACACACTAATGATGTGTGACTTAAAGTCTAGGACTAAAAACAGTGTCCCAGATCACATGAAGTGTGGTAGTCACACTAATGTAAAACTTATGAACTGTGTTGTCCGGCATGCATTTCAACTCCGTCTGCCCTTAGGGTTTTTTTCATTGAAAATAAGGCTGCACTCGGGTGCCTGGTGTGTCTGTACACAGGGCCCATGCCTCTTTCCTGTCTTGCTCTCCTTTTACAGGTGTGAAATTCGAACTGCATACGCAGATACTTTTTTACCAGGCTTTAAACTGAGTGCTGACTCACATCATCATGGCAAAGCTCCTCCTCACGACTGCAAGATCCCATGAACCCACCTACTGAGTAGATGGCTTTCTCCTTCCAGGAAATCTTCCATCTTGTAGCAGTGAGGAATGGCACCCCCATCTACAAACACACATCCAACAATGAGCAGACGATGATGGTAAGCCACAGTTAAAACATGTCCCGCTTTCCAAATTAATTTTATATAGGACATTTGTCGAGTCTGTGCATGAAAAGTTTTGGGATGTTCCGTCAAGGAGGTGCCAAGAAAAAAGGGGAAAATGCAAAATCCCCTTGCATTTTCGATAGGCTTCTGTAGGTAGCACTACTGCAAAAACTGATTTCTCCAAATTTGTCAGGAGCTAGATCTTGGTCTGCAGAGTTTGTGTTTAGGTGTAAATCTCTTCAGTAGTTTTTGAGAAATTTAGGTTACAAAATATTGGTATATCTGGATGGTTGGGTTTGCAAGAGTGTCAGGAGAGTCTCACGGGAGCACGAATTAAACAATTGAGCTATCTGATTGGTCGAGAGGACCCTTTTGCCCATCAGACATCTTGTGAGAGACTCCCATGAGTACCACAGAAACCAGCACTCTCATTGACTAATTGTTGGAAGTTTAGAAATGAAATGGTTGTCATGACTCCTTATTATGAAAAATTGCTGGTGTTGTGAAAATGAGCAAAAAAGGGTGTATAAGGAAGAAGGATCAAGGCATCCCCATAGTAATAAGGCATAAGTACTGTTTTGAAAACAAACAAGTGCACTTTTTTTTTCAATTTTGCGATCCCGCAGAACTCTTGTGAGATCATAAAAAAATTAGGAAAGGAAGACAAAATGTCTTTTCACTATACTAAGGACACTTGTGGCTCTAGTGAGGATTCTCACTGTGGAGGTAGTTCATCATTACAGCCTTCAATGCTCATTTGTCACCCTGTACAATAGGCTCAGCGGAGAGGCCAACCCCTCACCATACTCTACTATGGATGCTTTTCTATCCTCCCCACACCCTACTTCACACATCTGTAATCCAAGACAGAGGTGTCAGTGGAGAGGCCAGTCCCATCCCATGCCCTACTACACACACCTTTTATGCAAGTAAGAGGTCTCAGCGTAGAGGCCATTCCATTCCCATACACCACTACACACTCTTGTCATTTGAGAGAGAGGTCTCAGCGGAGAGGTCTTTCCCTTCCCACACCTACTATGCCCACTAGTCATCCAAGAAAGAGGTCTTTGCTGGGAAGGTAGTTCCTGCTCATACTCTAAAATGCTTACCCGTTATTCAATAGAAGTTTCAGCAGAGAGACCAGTCTCTCCCCACACCGTATCACACACACCCATTATCCAAGAGAAAGGTTTCAGCGGAGAGGCCAGTCCCTCCCCACATGTTACTATGCATACCCGTCATCCAAGATAGAGGTCTCATCTATGCATCTAAGAGGGCAGTCCCTCCCTACACTCATTTACGCACACTCATCACCCCAGAGAGAGGTCTGAGCGGAGAGGCCAGTCCCTCTCCACACTTTAGTACACACAGTTATCGTCCAAGAGAAAGGTGTCAGTAGAGTGGAGTGGAGTCCGTCCTCACCACCTACTACGCACACCTGTTATCTCAGAGAGAGGTCTTAGTGGAGATACCAGTTATTTTCTACACCCTACTACACTCACTTGTCCTGCAAGGGAGAAGCCTCAGTGGAGAGGTCTGTCCCTCTCCACAATCTTGTACTCAAACTCATCATCCAAAAGAGAGAGGTCACAGTGGAGGGGCCAGTCCCTTCCTGTTCTCTACTATGAATGCTTATGTTTCCTTATCATAATACACACGCCCGTCATCCAAGTGAGAGGTTTCAGCAAAGAGGTTAGTCCCAACCCACACCCTACTATTTACACCTGTTATGCAAGAGGCATCAGTGTAGAAAGCATTCCAACACCCTACTACGCATACCTGTCACACTGAGGAGAGGTCTCAGAGGAGAGTCTGATTCCTCTCTACACCCTACTACGCTCATCTGTCACCTTGGGGAGAGGTCTCAGGAGAGTGGGTAGTCCCTCACTACACCCTACTACACAGACATGTAGCATCCAAGATAAAGGTCTCAGTGGAGAGTAGGCCTGGGCTGTGAACTTTTCTCCGTTCGCGGAGTTTGCGGAGTTTTCTGCACTAACTCTGCTTTGCGATGTGCAGCGGAGTTTTTTCCCCGCTCGTGATTGCGAACGGTAAGTTTCTACTCGAGCTTCAGGAATACCAGCACAAACTGCAGTACGCACTGCACTCTGCCACTCGCGGAACTTCGTGAAGTTTATTTGTATCTTCGCGGAGTTCCACGTAGCAAAACTCCACGAACTACGCCCCACTATGCACACCTGTCATCCCAGAAAGAGGTGTCAGTGGAGTGTTCATCTAGTTCCACACCGTACTACGCACAAATGACACCCTGTGGAGAAATCTCACTGGAGAGTCTAGTCCCTGTCCACAGCCTACTATGCACACCAATCATCCAAGAGAGATGCACGCCTGTTACCCTGTGGATCAGTCTCAGTAGAGTGACCAGTCAGTCCACAGACACACTACTATGGACACCCGTCATCCCAGAGAGAGGTTTTAGCAGAGCCGCTAGTCACTCCCCATACCTTACTGCACACACTGGTCACCCTGTGATGGAGTCTCAGCGGAGCGAGCATAATCTCCCCACACCACATGATGCACTTCAGTCACCCTGCAGAGGAGTGTCAGTGGAGTCCCTCTCCACACTCTAGTACACACACCTGTCATCCAAGTGAGAGGTCTCGGAGGGGAGACCAGTCTCTCACCACAGCCTACTATGCACACCTGTGATCGCAGACAGAGGTTTGAGTGAAAAGGCGAGTCCCTTTCCATACCATACTGCGTACTGCCGTTACCATGAGCATAGCTTTCAATGCAGAGGTTGGGTCCTCTGCATACCTTACTACGTACACCTGTTATCCCAGAAAGAGGTGTTAGCAGAGATGCCAGTTGTTTTCTACACCCTACTATGCTCACTTGTCATGCAAGAGAGAGGTCTCAGCAGAGAGGTCAGTCCCTCTCCACACTCCGGTGCGCACAATTTAAATCCAAGAGAGGTGTCTTAGCAGGGAGGCCAGTCCTTTTTCACACTCCAGTATGTTCACCTATCATCCAAGAGAGAGGTCTCAGCAAAGAGGAGATTACCTCCTCACATCCTACTACACACACCTGTTATCCGAGGGCAAGGTCTTAATGTAGATACCAGTTGTTTTCTACACCCTACTACACTCACTTGTCCAGCAAAGGAGAGGTGTCAGTGGAGACATCAGTCACTTTCCACACTCTAGTACGCACACTTGTCATCCAAGAGAGAGGGCTGCGGAGATAGGGTAGTGAATCCACACAACCTACCATGGACACCACTTATCCCAGTGAGAGGTCTTACTGGAGACATCATTTGTTTTCTACATCCTAATACAATCCCTTGTCCTGCGAGTGAGACATCTCAGCAGAGAGGTCAGTCCCTTTTCATACGCTAGTATGCATACCTGTCTTCCCACAGAGATGACTCAGCAGAGAGGCCAGTCCCTTTACAAACCCTACTATGTATATTCATCACCATGATGATAGCTGTGAATGGAGGTCAGTTTCTCTCATACCCTATTGCACACACTTGTTACCCCGGACCGAGTTGTTAGCAGAGATGCCAATTTCTTTCCAAACCCTACGGACAGCCATCATCCAAGAGAGCGGTGTTAGCGGAGAGGGAGTCCTTCTCCACACTCTACTATGCACATCTGTCATCCTAGAGAGAGGTGTGAGTGAACCGAGTAGTACCTCTTCACATCCTTTTACGCATACCTGTCATCCAAGAGACAGGTGTCAGCAGACAGGATAGTCCCTCTCCACACACTACTACACATTCTTGTCACACTATACTTCTATGCACACCTGTCCCCCTGTGAAGGAGTCTCAGAAGAAAGACTTCTCCCTTCCCACTCTGTACTACATACACTCTTCACTCTGGAGACACACTCATCTTCCAAAAAAGAGGAGTCAGAAGAGAGAGCAGTTCCTTGAGACACCCTACTACGCACGCCTGACACCATGCTGTTAGCTGTAAGTGGAGAGGCCTATCCTTCTCCACACCCTAAAGGCACACCTATCATTCAAGAGAGAGGTTTCAGCAGAGATGCGAGTCCCTCCCCTCACCCTAATATGTATATATGTAAATCTAGAGAGAGATATGTTAAAAAAAACAACTAGAAATTCACTGAAAAAAACAAGTGTTAAAGTAACATTAAAGTTAGGTGCGATACAAAGATTTTTTTTTGATGTAAAAAAAACCTTAGAAAGTCACTGAAAAAAAAGGTTCAAGTGATGTATTCAAGTGTTCAAGGTGAATATCGCAGTGACAACATTAATGTTTTGCACTAAAAAAACACAGAAATTCACCAGTTAGTTAGAAGAGCAAACTATAGCTTGTGCCACCATTGTGCACTGCTTATGACCTCACATATTACATCACTCTTGACATTTTCTAGGACATCCTTTATGACATCACTGATGGCATTCAATCAATCATTCAATCAATCAATCAATGAATTGTAAGCACGCTACTCACCCGTGAGGGTCTCAAGGCGCTGAGGGCATGGGAGGTACATAGCTCCGTTCAGGTCTTGAGACTCTTCTGGAAGGTGTTCATGGAGGTGGCTCGTCTGATGTCTACCGGTAGCTCGTTCCAGGTCTTGGCTGCGATGTGAGAAAATGATCTTCCGCCTGCTCTGGCTCTGTGGATGTGCAGGGTTTCGGCCAGTGCGAGGTTTGTGATATCATCCAAAGAGTGTGCTAGTTTGTTTTATAGTTTACATAATGACAAGTAACTATCATATTCTTTTTCTAGATAAAATTGTACAGCCTGTGCCCTACTAATGGGTGTAAGTGTTTATAAAATGCATGTGCTCCTAAAGCACCATAAGTATGTTGAGGCTTTGAACACATTATAAATCTTTGTATTGAAGAGTAAATCTGTGTGCATGTGACGGCATGTTTCCCACACGTTTTTGGTACTGCAGAAAAGGTTTCCGACACAGAAAATATTCTACATATTCTAAGTAGTGTAAGCCGCCTTAAGTTATTAAAACCGTCTCAGCATGCCAATTTCTACATAACACAGAAGACTGTGTGTACTAGGTACGAAATCTATGTGCATGTACTTGTTATGCTTAAGAAGATGGGCTATCTGTAGAGGTTTCAACACAGTATGAAGGCTGCAGGTAGTATGATCTTTAGCACCTTCAGACCTAATTAAATAGTTTCTCCTTGGACATGCTTTGCATACAGTGTACACTGTTCTTAATGGATTATATTCTGTGGTGTATTTCTCATGAGAGTTTCACTATCTGCAATCAGTGTGGTACAGAGTAAACTGTCTCCATAGTGTAAACACTATTTACAGTACCCACTTCTCTACTGATATGGACTTCATTTCTCACTGTAGATTCGGTGGCTGTGAGAGGTTTGATACAAGTAAAAACTGTTCCTATTAGAGTATTAGTTATGTAACAGGGCTTGAGTATCTGGAGGAACTTGGTTTTCCCTGACCCGTTGAATACCATGTACCCTTTTATCTGTGGTTGTTCGTCAACATGAACTCAGCTACCCATGAAGTGTATTTTATAGGTTTATTATTGCACATAACAGAAGCTTGCTTCACCAACATTAACTCGACTACCGATGAAGTGTATGGTATAGGTTCATTATTGCACATAACTAACACTTGCTTCATCTATTGGGATTGTGTATATGATAGCTTTAGGGATGCTTTTTATTATGCTGAGGTAATTTGCAGTTAATTTCACAGCTTTCATGCAATACCTGTTTTTAGAGCAATGTGTACAAAAGAAGCTTGGATGATGTCATTTGAGATGTCATCAGTGATGTCATAAATGATGTCATTTGAGATGTCATCAATGATGTCACAAATGATGTCACAAATGATGTCATAGAACATGTCATGAGTGATGTAATATGTGAGTTTATAAATAGTGCATGACAGGTGCGCAAGTTATAGCTAGCTCTGCTAACTATTACTGGTGAATTTCTGTATTTTTGTAAAGCTCAAAACATTAATGTTGTCACTGTGATATTCCTGTAACTATAACATCACTTTAACCTTTAAGTTTTTTCAGCGAAACAAAATATGTATAACTAAAACCTACTGCCAGTCATCAATAATTAGGTATAGTTAGGACTGTATTTCCATAGGAAAAGCGTTTTTTGACTTGCCCATCTCTTTGGTGCTGTTTGATGAATCCTTACGAACTTTTCCCAAAAAAGTATGTGGGTGATTGTAGTTGCACATGAAACCTTTCGGGATGATCCATCAAGCGAGGGCTGAGAAAAAAGGGGGTAAAAAAACTGTTTCCCATGTTAATGCCTATACAGATTTTAGAACAACTGCAGCCCGAACCGCTTGACGGAATTACACCACATTTGGCAGAAAGGTAGCTCTTGGTCCAGAAAGCACGCTTTTTGTTATTTGGTGTAAATCCTTTCAGTAGTTATCGAGATATTAAAGGATACCCAACTTTGTATATCTGGGCTGAGCCTAAGCACAGATCTCATGGTGAGATCTGATTGGCTGTCAGCACTTCAACCAGAAAGTGCTGGCAGACATCTTGGGACCAATATACATGATAGCACCCCATTGAAATGCATTGTAGTGAAAGACAGGTTTTGAGGGGCACAAAAAGGAGAATGTATAAAGGGTGATAACAGATTTTAGTTACAGCATTTTTTTATGTTACCATACTAATTTTAGGAATTGTGATGTGTTCTACGGTGATTTTACCCTGTGAAAAAGCCTTGTGCTGGGATTCATCAATCATGTTTGAGAGAAATCTGTTTTCTCATGATTTCCCAATAGAGGTCATAGAAGGTGCTCCAGAAGCTAAAATTAGAGCATATTTTCCGTAAATTCACAATATCTTTCTCAGGCATATGAGAATGATGTCTGACATTCTCAGTACAACATGTACTTCCAACAGGAACAGTCTCTCAGTTGATTTCCTTTTGTTCTACTGCAGCCTCTCAGAGTGGTCTAAAGAACAACTAAAGTGCTAACAGACTTACTTATGACAAACATATGGCACACCTGAAGCCATCTTGATGGAATCAAACTTGTAAAACTTAAAACATTTCATTTAGAATAGAACAATATTAGGGGGTTCATTTTTGTCATAGAAATTTGGCTAGTGCTACAGAAAGAAAAAATAAGACATGTTTTAAGTGAATTCTCAAATAACTTCCTCTTCTCTTTCATTAAAACATTCTGACATACAGACTGAAACATGCACTTTCATCACCAGCAGCAGACTGCCAGTTAACTCCCTGGTGATCAGCAGCTTTACTACAGTGTTCTAATGAGCAACTAGAGTGCTAACATTCTGAATTTATGTCAAAAGTGTAGTGCATCTGAATAGCATTGTGAAGGAATCAAAGTGGAAAACTGAAAGCATTTTATATTGAAGATATTATAGTAAATGAGGAAATTAGGAAGCCTCATAACAAATAAATCTCCCAAGAAGACCGCCAGTGAAGAAAGAGCCGAAATGTAGCACAAATATCACCAAAATGTAGTGCAAGAATAGCTCAATAACAGAAGTGTGCAAAACGCTTATTATTTCTATTTTATTTTTGCATTTTATGTAGTGCAGACCTGATCAAAGATATTGGAGTTTTATACAAGAGCATCAGTTACATTACAAAAGGGAACTTTCATTTTGGCTTTAGGCATGAGGCAATTAAGTGATTTGCCCAGAATCACAGGATGTCAAGGTGACGTGGAAACTTGAACCGGGTTCCCCAGTTTCAAAGTCTGTAGCTCTGGCCGTAATGCCACATCCTCTGTGCAACATATAATCAAGTGATCAACTGGATAAAAAAACATAAAGATAGCAAATTATTTAAAAGTGCTTTGCCACTATTTGAGAACTCAGACAATATGTCCTCATTTTAATTTTTTTAGCACACTAACCATAATTTCTATGGGAATTAGACCCTCTATTATAATTTTTAAAAGAAATGCTTTAGGTATTACAGATTTGATTACATCAAGATGACGTCAGGCTTGCCACACTTTTGTAATCAATATAGAATGTCAACAATCTAATTGTTCATTAGAATACTGTGGGGAGGCAGAGGTCAGGGGCACGGACTCGGATAATTGAGAGTGGGAGGAGGGTGCAGAGGCAATAAGTTGACCATACTGGGCAGGCGGGAGGGGCAGTGGCAGCCCAACAGACCACGGAGGGCAGAGGAAAAGGGGGCCGGGGCAACAGACTTACCATGCAGGATAGGTAAGAGAGGCTGTGACAATATAATAGATCATTGAGGCAGAAGGAAGAAGCAGTTGCAGTGCAACCATACATACGAACAGACCCGATTCAGCCAGGAAACTCCCGATGTTTTTAAGCCCAAAAGGGCTTTATTTTTAGCTGTCTCTTGCCTAAAATCTCCTCTTTTTCCATGGAAATCTAAGGGGAAAAATCAATTCCCCATTTTTCTTTTTAAACAAAATCTCCCTCTTACCAATGTTGGCATGTGTGGTACATTGGATCACGGAGGGAAGGAAGAATGGGATAGGGCCACCAAACTGATCTTAAAGGGCAGGCGTCAGGGGTTGCAGCAGCACAATACACCACACAGGGCAAGCGGTACAGCATTGCAGCACAACAGACAATGGAAAGCAATAAGGAGAGGACAGTGCCATGCACCTGGACAACAGACAGCAGAGGGGAAAGAGGCAAGGGCAGCAAGCTGACCATACCAGACAGACAGGGGAGCCAGTTGTCACATAAAGGACCATAAATGGCAGGAGAGAGGGAGCAGGAGCACAACAATGGACCAGATAAGGCAAGAGGAAGTGGATAAGTGAAAGGCAGGGAGCAAGGGGCACGGCAGGACGAGCAAGCTGACCATAGAGGGCAGGAGGGATGGGCATTGGAAGCACAACACACCATGAAGGGCAACAGAGAGACTATAATGGCACACACACAGACAATGGAGGAAAGGTGGGAGGGGTCAGGGGCAGCAAGCTGGTCACACAGGACAGGTGGGAGTGGCTGTGGCAGCACAGAAGACCATGACAGGCAAGCGGGAGGGCTAGCGACAGTATAATGACCATGGTGGGCAAGAGGGAATGGGCAGAGGCATGCACAAAGGACCATGGAGGACAGAAATGAGGAATAGAGGCTGGGCATAGACAAGTGAGGGCAGAGGAAGGGACTTCACAACAGACCATGCAGGGCAGGCAGGAGAAGCAGTTGCAGCACAACAGATCATGCAGTGCATAATGGAGTGGCAGCAGGATGGGCTGGGAGGAGATAGGGCCATAGAACTTGGACAGGCAAGGTAGAGATGTAGCATGAACATGTGGCAGCCATCCTGCCATGCTAGACAGGTGGGAGGGGCAGTGGCAGCAAGATGAACCATAGAGGACAGGAGAGAGGGGATCGGGACATGGAACTTGGACAGGCAAGGTGGAGGTGGCAGGGACAAGCGGCAGCCATCTGACTATACTAGTCAGGTGGGAGGGGTAGTGGCAGGTCCATGGAACATAATGGGCAAAAAGGAGGGAGCAGGGGCATGCACACAGACATCAGAGGGCAGGGCAAGATGGGTGGGGGGAAGCAAACCAAGCACAGAGTCCAAGCAGGAGAGTAAAGATGTGGCATAGAATTGGTCATTGGAGGGCAGGAAGAGTGGGCAGGGATATCAAGCAAAATGAGACCATGCAAGGCAGGAGGGAAGGGGTGGTGCATGAACTTGGACATCAGAGGGTAGGGAGGAGGCAGACGAGGAAGCAAGCTAACTGATCAGGGCAGGCAGGAAGGACAGTGGCAGAACAATGGCCACACGGCTTTAATGATGGGCAATGGATGGCAAGGAGGAGGAGGGGCAGGAGCAGCAAGCTTGGGTGGAGGCAGCAAAATGCACGGCCAAGCCCTGCGTCCAAACCCCTGCCCCACGTGCATTGCGATGGGTATCTTACTTAGCATTAAAAAAAACTAGAAATTCACTGAAAAAACAAAAGGTTACAGGGTTGTTACAGTTAGGAAATAGAATTTAATAAAAAGCCTAGAAATTCACTAAAAAACAAAGGTTACAGGGATGTTATAGTTAGGTTCAGATTTTAAACGCACAAAATCATAGAAATGCATTCCGTTGTAGTTAGAGTTAGCAACTGTAACTGGTGCCCTTGTCATGCGCTTCTAATCACCCCAGATATTACAACACTCATACCATCTTCCATGACATCATTGATAATATTACTGTAACATTTTCAGTAAAATTATTGAGGAGAAAACTGTGCATGGCGAGGCCCCAAGTTATAGTTACTTTAAATAACTCTAACAGCAGTGGTAAAGTGCGCAGAGTCCTAAGAGAAACAAAAATGGGCTCAGAAAACGGGATGGTGAGTGCAAAAAGTATGGCATGACCCTGCTGACAGCGTCAGTCCAACAGCCTCTAAGAATTGTTTTTGTGAAGGAGGGAGTACCTTTCTGCAGAAAAACAATCCTGCCAATAACACAGGCACCCCTGCACTATAGTGCAAGGGTGCCAGTTTTGGCACTAGGCAGCCCACTATGTGACAGCACGAGGACAGAGCAGAAAGGCTGTTTTATTTTTGTAAATATATAACATTTCTCCCATTCACATAATGCAGCACAGCAAGTTCTCTGTTGGCCGCATTGTGTGAAATAATACTAAATGTGCTCCAGTTGGCCTTGGCAGGTGGAGATGCAACAAAAGAGAAGCAGAGAGAAGTGTAGGCATGAGGGCACCAAAGTAAAAAAAACCTAGATGAAAAAAGGAAATTTATGTGAAAACCTCAAAAAATAAATACCTGTACTTCGAAAATAAACATAAAAACCAAGTAGAAGGTGGGAAATGGGGTCACCCCAAGAAACAAAGAACATAGAGCATCAAGTACCTTGGAACAGAAAACAAACTTCAGACAAGGCAAAAGACAGGTGTGGTGTCTTGCTGGATCTTCCGAATCTGGAACACCGAGAGTGTGCCAGATTCTAGAGGAGACGGTTAGACCCAGGTTTACTGATACGACTGATTTCAAGGAAGCTCTGCATTAATAAAGCTTCTTACTTCAAAGAAAGCGTGCTAAGAGATATCATCATTACATTGGCGACGAGGATGGGATGACAATTGTAAAAATGAATTTAAGCAGTTGAAAAGGGATATTTCGTCTGCGCCTGCTTTAGCCACGTTCAACACTGCTCATGATTCAATTATTGTTTCCGATGCTAGCAATGTTGGGTTGGGTGCAGTATTGATGCAAAATCAAAATGGTCATTTAGTCACCATTGGGTTTGCATCAAGACCATTAAAGGGCGCGGAATGCAAGTATTCAACACTGGAAAAGGAAACACTCGCCTGTTGGTGGGGGATAGAATATTTTCGGAAGTATGTCTATGGTACTATATTTAAGGTCAGATCTGATCATCGTCCGTTGGTGGATCTCTTTACAACAAAAGGTTGTGGTAGAGCAACTTCAAGGATCGCCAGATGGCAGTATAAATTACAAGATTTTCATTTTCACGTTGAATATATTCCAGGTGTGAGAAATATTCTGGCAGATTGCCTATCAAGGTTGCCAGTTGTGGACGACAATGTTGTAGAGGAAGATTGTGATCTTGAGAGGGTGATTTCCATTTGTGAGGTGTCCAATGGTTGTATACAAGAGAAGGAATGGAAATTTGCATGTGAGAAGGATGGCATACTTGGGGAAGTTATTAAGTATGTCAAATCTTTGTGGCCAAAGAAGGCTGAGGTGTCGGAGTTGGTGCGTCCATTTTGGCAAGTTTCTCATGCATTGTCTTTAAAAGATGATATTTTAATGAGGGGTCTACAGCTAGTGGTCCCGGTTGAGGTACAACAAACAATTTTAGATATGGCTCATGAAGGTCATCCAGGTATGACAAGTATGAAACGCAGAATTAGAAGTGAATTCTGGTGGCCAGCCATGGACAAAGCTATTGACCGCAAGGTCAGGGATTGTATAGAATGTGGGGTAAGTGACAAATCGCAAAAAGGTATTACATATGATCATCTACCGGTGTCTAGGCCATCTCGAGTTTGGCAATGCGTTTCTTTAGATATTGCTGGTCCTATATGTCTTGGTCAGAATCCGGTGTATGCAATTGTACTCATTGATCAATTATCGCAATGGCCAGAAGTTAAAATTGTGCCTCATGTGACTTCTAGTGTGGTTATTAAGTTCTTAAATGAGGTATTTGAGAGGGAGAGTTTTCCTGAATTTCTTGTGACGTATAATGGGGTACAGTTGATTTCTATTGAAATGAAAAGTTTTCTTGAAAGACATGGGATTTGTCACAAACGTGCTTCTGTATATTATCCTCAGAGTAATGGGATTGTTGAGAGGTGGATTAAAGTTTTTTAAGGAAGGGTTACAATTGGCTATTTCTAATGGTAAGAATTGTACTCAAGCTATTAGTGAAGTTTTGTGGAGTTACAGGAATACCCCTAGGAGCACTGGTGATCTTTCGCCTTTTGAGAAGATGAGGGGGAGGAAGTGTATATCTAACCTGAGTCAATGCAAGGGTGACAGTTATGTGTTGGATCAAGGTGGTCTGGATAAAGATGTTATTTCTCCAGTTAGAGTCAATGACTGGGTCCGAGTGAAGAAAGGGAGGGTTGTTAAAGCTGGTGAATCGCGTTATTCCCATCCATTAAGAGTGGTTCGGGTTGGTCGTCAGGTGGTTGAATTATCTGATGGAAATGTTTGGAATTTATCCAAAGTAGTGAAAGTACCACAGTTCTTGTGGCCTGATAAAGAGGTATCTCGCTCAGCTGATATTTTGTTACCCAAAATGTCTAACAATAAAACAAATTGGAGAAAGGTTGTTTCTGGAAATGACAGTAGTCTGGTTAAGGGCCATGTGCAAAGGTCACGACAAATTCCTGTTAGGTATAAAGATTATTATGTAAGCAAGTGATACTTATTTGTATTTGTATGTGTTAATTCATTTATGTGGTTTTTGTGCAATGTAAATGATGATCAAATTGTAAGCATACAGGTTATGTAGTAGTATGCATGTATTTAAAAAAAAATGATTTTGTTTTATGCTGTTTTTGTATTTCTAAAGGAGGGGAATGTGTGGTGTCTTCCTGGATCTTCCGAATCTGGAACACGGAGAGTGTGCCAGATTCTAGAGGAGACGGTTAGACCCAGGTTTACTGATACGACTGATTTCAATGAAGCTCTGCATTAATAAAGCTTCTTACTTCAAATAAAGCGTGCTAAGAGATATCATCATTACAACAGGCTGTGGAAACACAGCACAACCAATACTGTCTATAATTCCTGGTCGCAGCCTGCCACAATTGATGCGTGTTTTACTTTAATTACTCTACTTATAGGATACCACTAACAACTCTCACTCTAAGAAACCGTAAAAAGACAATGAGAGGGGTAGAGAAAACACCTTAGAAGAGTATGCACGGATGAGTAGGGTAGGAAGTGTAGATGCACTTGTGGCAAATACACTGCATAGTGTGTGTAGTGGCGAGGTTACTACAATGTTCTGACCTAGAAATGGGCATATAGCATGTAAGCAAAAGAGGTTGACTTACATTTAGGATCAAAAGAGAAGGGGGCTGGGGGGTGTTTACAAAGATGTAGATGTTACAAGTAGGAAACAAAAAGGCAGGGTGTATCAAGCTGGCCTTTTAATTGTTTCTTCATTGATCTGTTCGGATTGGCTGCCAACATTTCAGAGTCTGAAATACAGCATATGGTATATAGAAACTCAGAATCTTGCAAAGGCCTTTTTCGGGATATTTTGAAGCAGCACCTTTGGGAATCTAAACAATCACACCAGCCATAGGGAAGTGGCCAATTGCAATGAGGCACACTCTGGCGCTGTTTGTTTGTTGTAGTATGATGTGCCCACTAGGTATTGAAATTAGATGGGTCTGCTCAACTAAAACATTTCTGAGTGCAGGAAGTAGCACTAAAGAAGTACTCGTTTACATAGTCTACATGTCTTTTTGTGAATCTGCCTTGAAATGTCAAATGTCCTATTAGTAAAAATGCAGAAGGGGGACAGTCGTTTATATTTGTAGTAATTATAAATAAATATTTATTGAATATTCCAATTCCGTTGTGCGCGCTGCATCGCAAACTGCGATGCAGCGCGCGCAACGGAATTCATTTTATTTATTTAAATGTGTACTTACCTCCGTTCATCCATATTCCGGTGTTTACAATTCCCCACCCTGCCCCTCCCCCGCCTCACTGCCTCACCGAACTCCCTCCACGGGCCGCTCCTGTGTGCTGCACTGTATGACTTCCTCATAAAAGAGGCCCTCGGTCTGGGCATTATTTTCGTTACTCCGACCTAATCTTATGGAAATTCCAACTTTTTGTGTTACAGAAGTGACGTGTAATGCCCCATTCAGGTAAAATTTCTAGGGGCAGATTTACTACTTCTGGCGCAGCTCTGCTAATCAGCAGGGATGCGCCAGAAGAGTTGCGACGCATCTGCCCACCCGTGCGCCACCACTGATGCGCCGCATTTACAATGCGACGCACCGTGGCGCACGGATGGGCAGATGCATGTCGCATCCCCCGGCGGAAAGGTGGCGCATTGCTGGAGCCGCGTCGCAAGCGCCACGCAGCTCCAGCAAGGCTCGGGGTGCCCCTATTCCCAACATGCTGCGTCAATCCTTACGCCTGCTTCAGGCAGGCGCAGGGTTTTGACACAGCATGGCCGTAAAAGTGACTGAGTGAAATCTTGTAGATTTCACTCAGCCACTTTTAGGAGGCATTCCTGCGCCGGAACGTCCCCCCGTGCTGGAACACCCACAAGTGGCGCAGGGCTTTACAACGTGACGCATCTCCCTAGATGTGTTACGTTGTAAATACCCCGCAGCATGGCGCTGGCTTTGCGCCGCCGCTGCGTCACAAAAGTGTCGTAACGGCGGCGCAAATGTGCCGTACGGGGCTTGTAAATCTGCCCCCTAGTGCGGTAGCAAGGAAACAACGAAATGCAGGCACCAATAAAATGAACATGAAATTTCATTTTGAGTTAATTTTTTGTGAGTGTTTGAGAGAAAATTAGTGAAAAACAATCTCAAGGTTTTTTCATGTATTAAGGGGTTCCTTTTTTCTGAAAAAAATAAATCGAAGGACTAGCAAAGAGTTTCATTTACTTTGCTGAAAATTATAAACTTTTGCGAATTTAATGACATTTCTGATATTTTAGACCTTGTAAATGAAGTATGCCGAAATGAAATCTGCAATATTACAGATGGCTTCTGAAAAAAGGAGTTTAAACTAACAGTGAAAGAGAGCATGACCTGACCTCCTATGCGTGTCACGCACTTCTAACAAATGAACTTATAACTTTTCATACGTGTGTTGTTTTCGTGGCAGCCCATTCATCATTCAATAAAAAAAAAATATAGCAGCCATTTCGAAAGTTAATAGGTGTGACCTTCAGAAAGCAATCACCATGCACAACAATGGTTACGATTGCCTCTAATTAAGCAGTTACAATTCTAGCCAGCTACATGCATTACCTGTCCTGAAAGCAGCAAACCATCACAGACTTCTCAAAGCTGCGGGACACATTCCAAGCATTATTATTGTTGAAATCTTTCAAGGGAACGACATTTTCACAGTTAAATGTATATTTACAAAACTTCAACTTTAACAAGAAAGTACAATTTGAATGCAATGTAGGAATGTTTTATGAATTGCCACAGTCAGACTTCAGCCAAATGATGCAACGTCAAAGATTATTCAATCATTCAATCAATCAATCACTCAATCAATCAAGAACTCTTTATTTCGGTAAAAATAAAATACTATAAAAGAGACGAAGATTCGAGGGTGAGCTTCGCACATTTCAACGGGACAGTGCATTATTCATGGTGTGGAAAAATCCTGGACCTTCTCACAGCCAAATTTTGTACACCGCATGTAATCCGGAACAAGGGCTCAGCGATTGAATGATACACTTTAGGGCTCCGTGGTCGAATAAAAAAGGCAACTGATTCTAAAATAAATTCTTATAATCTATGGGGCATATTATCAAGGGGCGACGATAATATTATCGCCGCTTTAGAGTCCGTTTTCGGGCGCAAAGCGGTGATAATATTATCGCATTATCATCAAGGGCACGCTAGCGCCTGATTCCTTGATGTATCGCCCCTTTTTCAAACGCCTCGCCTCGCATCGATAATGAGATGCAAAAGAGGCGTGGCTGTGAAAAGAAACATGGGATAATATCGCGCAAGAAGCATCGCGATATTATCAAGGAGGGTTGGCGATAAATAAAATCGCGTTAAGTATGCCTCCTGACTAAGGCATACCTAACATGGGGGGTGGATTGTGTGGCTAAGACCACAGGCCCTATTATCTAGAATATCGCCATTTTCCACCATGGAAAACGGTGATATCCCACCTATCTCTGGAATTTTATCGCCTCGGCGATGCGCGTTGTTGATAACGCACTAACCGGGCGATAAATTCCAGAGATAGCCGGCGATAAATATGCAAGCGCTAAGTGCGCCGGCCCTTGGTAATCTGCCCCTATATTCGTAGGTTTACAATTGAGTTTGTTTGTAGATTGTCAAATGTATGCAATTGTTAAACTTTTGCAAGGGAAGTTCTTGGACAACATTGGTGAATCCACCTTGAGTCGAATATAAATGTATTTCTGCATGAATAATGATTAATTTACATTTACACATGCAACGATATCTTGCATTCTTCTGTTTCCACTTGTAACTTTGTTTCTCTCCACAGTAACAATCTGTTTCCTCGTGGCAAACTGTTGCCATCTACACCACTGCCATTTACGTGGGCGTTCTCTTACCATTCCCATGCTATGGGCACTTTTACTCCTGCCCTTGATAGGCGAAAATAGATGACCCTTGCCGGGGTGGGATTGTGTTGAGAAAACATTTGAGAATATCCGTAACGTTATAGGTTTGTTGGTATCCACAAAATTCCCAGAGTATCCATGCAGTAGAACATCAGTTCCCTGCCTTTTATAGAAAATTACTGTCACATATTATTGCACCACATGGAGGTAATGTTTCGTGTGAATATACAGACCAATACTATACATTTAAAACGTGATTTGGTACCTGTAAATTATGTGATTCACGCAAGCAAATTGAATTTACGTGTGCAAATGGCTCTTTGATTCTGGTCATGTGTGATTACAGACAAATAAATATCGTTCTGTGCCCTACATTGTAAATATGTAAAAACAAGCAATGAAAAGTGCCCCATAGCCCGTGGATATGTGTGTGTTTTGATGGATGGATGGATGAATGGATTGCTCAGTAGTAGCATCCTTTATTTACTTCAAAGTGTTCCGTTGTCATCAAAACCCACGAGGTCAAAGACAGAGTGGTTTATAAAAGTCAATAACAGTCTGATATGGCAATATAACACGACACTACCTGTGATGTTTGTTTTTAAATTATATATATATTTTGATGCAATTATCATGAGACATCATGTTTTTGTTTCCTGAGAGAGGTTTGCTGAAAACAGTTAGTGACGTATTTTTTTATAAAGCACAACAATCATCCCCCTAGGGGATATCACGGCGCTGAATGACTCCCAAAGTTTCGGATGAAAGAACCCCACAAAAACGGTCAGTACAGGAGGGAATAAAAATAAAATTGAAAATAGCCGGGTTTTCAACCTCTTTCTAAATTGAAATAATCAATGGTAAGGCGAAGGTCCAGGGGGAGGGCATTCCACTGGACTGCAGCCGGATTTAAAAAAGAGTGTCCGCCTGTTCTGGTTTTCCTTATAGTTTTGTTTATGGCTAAATTTCTGGATCTTAAGTCAAGGAAAGGTTTATAAAATTCAACTTTGGCCTGTAAACATTTCCGAGCCTGTGTTGGAAAAAGCCTTGTGAGCATGCCATAAAAAGCCTGTTTTTTACGTCTCGACTAGCGCAGCGCGTATGCGCTGACTAGGAGAGGGCCTCTTGGAATCACTCCAGCTTCTAAGAGACTTCTCCGTGTGGGTCGGCATCCTCCCACACATTCCATTGGCCTTTGCCTGTGGCTTTCAAAATTTAAAGCACAATTGGCCAAAGGCGGGTGCATGTCCTGCCTTCTCTCTAAACGTTGACTCCGATGGCCTAGGGGTCTCGGGAGCGAGCAGCACCTCGGACGTGTGCCAGCTGCATTCCTTAAATTCCTTGCAGCGTACGTGCATGCACCACACATGGGCTTGTTGTACGTGTCTCTAGCTAGGGTGATGGTGTGTCTTGTGTATGCAAGTAGCGGTATAGAGGCACAGACTGGAGGAGAGATGAAACGTTCCTGCAAAACGGGCGGCCTGTTAATAGCGTTCCTACGTTTTAGGATGAAAACTAGAGTTTGGGAGAACAGTCCTGTTACTGTAAAGGTGCTGGTTCAGACAGTGATGGCCGAGGTCTTATTACAACATTACAGTACTTTGATGTAGAAATTATGAGTTATGGTGTACGTCCCAATCCAAAATACTCCATATTCTTAATCGCCCTTGGCATTCCAACAACATTCCACACTCTTCACTCAGCCCGTGATGTATTTCTTACCCTCTGCAATGCATCTCCACCAGGTTCAGTCTACTGTCCACTTGACAGACAGGTAGAGTCTACAAGCCTCTCATGATGCACTGTCACCAGCAGCAGACGACGCTCTACACCTCACTCCCACGCTCGATGGTTCGATGTAGTCCATTCGCTCGACTGCGCTACCGGAAGTGTCTTTCTGCCAGTAGGTTGGAGTCTCACCGGAAATACAGAAGTCCTTCTTCCGGCTTTGTGGTCCCCTGTTCAGACTGCAGCCGGCTCCAGTGGTATAAAGGAGGTGCAAGCGCAGATGAAATGTCGGTGAAGAGAAAAGCGGAGGTGATGATCCCCGCCGAGGATAGTGATCAACTGCTCATCCGGCCGCTGTGACTGAGGTACCAACAGGGGGATGTTAGACAACTGAAGGGGCATGAACGTCAGTATCTAATAAGAGGCTCATAAGCAGCTCATAATTGCATGCGTGTGGCCAGAGGCTGCATGCCTGTCGTGACGCATGGGAAGCCTGTGAATGTACCATTTTCTTAAAGCACGAAGAACAAGGCTCAGCAGTTGCTTTCTGTTAGTTGTGAGTTCAGCTAGACTTTTTTCATTTAGCAGTTGAGATATGCATTTAGTTTAGCAGCTCTTAAACGACTAGTCAGGGGTAGTAAACGCTACATAAATACAATAACAATTCTGCTATTTGCAGACCTACACGATGTTCATTTTTGTTTACTACCAGGTCGAGACCTGGACAGACCCGGCCCAATTAAATCCCTGAAGGTGGTATTAATAGAGGAATGTTGGTATGTTATCAAATGTAATTCTGACAGAAATGTAAAAACCATGGAATTCATGAGAATAGCAGAGTCAGGGGTCTGGCTTAGTTTTAAGACCAAATGTCCAAGCTGAGCTAGCAAGCTAAAACGTAATTTCAAACCTGAAATCTGCCACATAATATAGCAAAGGCAAAAGTGGTGCAGATAAGCCTGATAATGCTTCAATCCATGGCGGGACAGCACCCAGGATAATGTACCGCATGACTAACCACTTATAAGGTCCCAAAGGCGAGACCTATTGGTTATGCCAATGCTTGTTTTGCGTTGGTGGCCAGTGCAAAGATGGTAGGCACGCTGAGGCAGAGCTCAACCTGTCCATATTACAAATTCATTTAGCAACAGTATTTTGGATTACCTGCTATCTTGTAAAAAAGGTAGCCCACTATGCCCACAAAGAGGGCATTGCCATAGTCCAAATGACTGGTGATCAAAGCCTGGACTATGGTCTTTTGCCAGGTTATTGGAATCCATTTAAACAGCCTTCTGAAATGTTTTAGAATATCAAAACATTTGCCGCAAGTAGTATTATTATGTTCTTGCACCAAAAGAGTCATTGATGATGAACTCAAGATGTTTTGCAGATTTATTAGAGGGAAGCATGTCGCCCAGACAATCTGGCCACCAAGAGGCAGCCCACATCTGATGGGCCCCAGTGAATAGCAGGATCTCAGTTTTTTCTGCATTTAACTTTAGACAAGGATTGGTCATCCACTTTGCCACTTCGTTGAGGCGCGTATGGAGTTTGCCACGTGTTTCCTCTCGGTTTTCTTCTATTGAAATGATCAACTGGGTATCGTCCGCATATGAACATACTTTGAAAACCCATTTCCTTACACTTGTGGTCAAAGAGGCCACATAGACATTAAAAATGGTAGGGCTTAATGAGGAGCCCTGTGAGTCTCCGCATTCTGATTTATGGGAATTGGATCTGAAAGAGCCCAGCTGAACTATATGTGATCAGTTGTTTAGAAATGAGCCTAGCCATTGGAGAGTTTTGGAATGCATGCCAATGTCAAAAGTTTTGTTAATCATAAGAGTATGAGACATAGTGTCACAAGCTGCAGAAAGATCTAGTAGGATCAGGAAGGCAGACTTGCCCTGATCAACTACTAGCCTAATGTCATCCAACACAGCTAACAACATAGACTCAGTGCAATTATTGGCCCGAAGTATCCAGTAGATTAGTGTTTATTATAAAAAAAATGGCTAGCTGCTGTTAGACCTGGCTTTTCAGCGGGTTTATCCCCAGACATTTTGCTTTTTGGCCTCCTGTGTGGACCCTGTTTTTGTTGGTTTTATGACTCTGGGCACCTTACCACTGCTGGTCAGTGCTAAAGTGCATATGCTTTCCCTGTAAATTATGTGCATGTATTGGTGATTCCATGTTTGGTATATTTGATTTACTGGTAAGTCCCTAGTACAGTGCACAGTGTGTGCCCAGGGCCTGTAAATAAAATACTGCTAGTGGGCCTGTAGCACTGATTGTGCCACCCACATGAGCAGCCTGTAAATGTAACTCAGACCTGCCACTGCAGTGTCTGCTTGCAGTTTGGTACTGCCATATCAACCGGGCAAGTTCACCCACTTGCCAGGCCCTAACCTTCCCTTTTCTTACATGTGAGTCACCCCTAAGGTAGGCCCAAGCTACCCCTGTGGGCAGGGTACCGTGTATGTGAAAGGTATGACATGCCCTGATGTGCTTGGCACTATCCTGATAGTAAAATACTGGCAATTTTGTTTTTCACTATTGAAAGGGTATCTGTCCCATAGGATAGAATGGGAGTTTATTCATAACATCTTATAAATATAACTTCCCATTGGGACAACATAGAAAGATGGAGTTTAGTATGCCTGAACTCAGAATATAAAAATGCATCTTTTAGTAAAGATTACTTATGTGTTTGAAAATATCACTTTTAGAAAGTTGGTCTTTTCTTGCTTATCCATCCTGTATGTCTCTGCTGGGTTGTGTATTGACTGTCTGGCTTTGGAGTGACATTGGCTGGGGATGTGCATTCTCTCAGACAGCCACTGGGGGGGGGGGGGTTGATGTGTGTCATGCCTTTCCCAAAGGAGTCTGGGCTGGGGTAAATAGACCTGGGGTGCATTCGGAGTAGGGGGAAGAGTTCTCACTAGCACCTGAATAGGCCCGGTCTGCATTTAGAGTGGTGGGAGGAGATTTCCCTTGCACCTGAATAGACCATGTCTGCCTTACACAATGTTGTCTCCACCTCCTGCTGGGTAGCTGCACCAGAGATGACGGAACTGGTTTTGGCTGGGCATTGAACTTCACTGCCACCAGAGAGCGAAGGAATTTGCGCTATAAAAAATGGGGCCCAGACCCCTGAACTGTAGATAACTGCTGAACAAAGGAACGTGCCAGGAAGAAGAACCAGGAAAGCTGGAGGAGGAGTACTGCCCCTGTGCTGTGTGCTGTTGGGGTTGGCCTACAGTGGTTGCTTCTGTCTTGGGCTGGAAAAGGACTGGACGGTGCTTTCATCATCCTGCTGTTAGAGTTTTCTCCAAGGGCTTGAAGTAGAGCTTGCTTCCTTTTAAAAGTCTCAGGGATAGAAAAGACTTCAAATATTACTTCTGGGAGTCAAGAGGAAACTTTGCCAAGGAGAAGAGCTGGAGAAACTGAGCAGGAATACTGCCTGTGTGCTGTTTGCTGTCTGGGGTTGTCCTGCAGTGGCTACTTTCTACCGAGGAAAGGAGAAGGACTTTGCTGTGTGTTGTGTTTCCTGCTTGAGAAAGATCTCAAAGAGCTTGAAATAGAGCTTGCATCCTGTACTGAAGTCTCAGGGACACAAAGACTTCACCCCCAATTCCCCCCTGAACTCCTTTGCTGGGAGTTTTGACCTTCTGAGAGGTGCCTGCCAGTGTTCTGGACCTCTGGACGTTGTTTTGGGACTGGAAACTGGAACAACTTGAAAATTGACGCATCACAATGGTGTGAGCAGAATTTTCCGACGCATCGCAGCCACCGAAAAACCGATGCAGCGCCTGCTCATGGCTGCAGTGTCTGCCGTGAGATGAATCCTGTGCACCGATCTCCAATGTCTGACATCACCGCACCAATTCTGACGCAGGCCCTGTTGTAGAAGATCCAACGCATTGTGGGGACACAGATGAAATCATCGCAGCGCATCCCAGGTCTTCACGTATCGCATCGCATCGCACGGGATTGTTAAGCAACACATCGAAGCGTCAAGTCTGTCGTATTGTTGGGGAACGCAGTAAGAAACCAACGCATCACCTCCCAATGCAGTAGGGAACCGATGCATCACCTCCTCTCCGGTAAGGAACCAATGCATCACCTCCCCTGCGCAGCAGTAAGGAACCAACTCATCACCTCCCACAAAGCAAGGAAGCGACACATCACCTTCCCTGAGTGTAAGAAACAGATACATCACCTTCGCTGATACCCTTTTTGCTTGCATTTTTCGATGAATCCAAGGTACTTTGTGTAAAAGTGTTGCATCCAACATTTTCATGGAACAGAACTATTTCTACCTTTTAAGAATCATATTTTTAGTACTGTATTGTGGATTTTCTGTCATTTTGGTCTTGTTTTGGCTTAGATAAAGATTACTTATTTTTCTAACCTTGTGTGGTGTCCATTTGTAGTGTTTTCACTGTATTATTGTATGTGTGCACAAATGCTTTACACACTGCTTCTGAGATATGCCTGTCTGCTTGTGCCAAGCTGCCAAGTGGGTGAGCAGGGATTATTTTAGAAGTGTATCCCCCTTACCGTGACTATGAAGAAAGGTCCCTATTTGGACAAAGGTGCAAACCGTTGCCAACTAGAGACCCTAATTTCTAACAGTTGCCTGTTAACTAGTTTTTCTAGAATTTTGACATAAAAGGGAGGAGTGATATAGGCCAATAATTGGAAAGAATGGAGGTGTCAATTCCAGGTTTTATAGCAAATGGTAGAAGTATTGCTTCCTTCCGGACATTTGGGTAAGAAGCTTCTACAAAGGACTGATGAAAAATTTGAGTAAAATAGGGGCATTGTGTGGTAGCTAGCCAAGAATAGATAAAATGTGGGCAAAGGTCAGTAGGAAAACCCGATTTGACCTCCAACATCAATTTGAGGACCTCTACTTCCATGCAATATTCAAAAGCTCCCAAATGGGAGACAGCGTCAGGATGGGGACTTATAGTGAACCAAGAGAATTCCTCTAAAGATGGCTGGGTCTAAACGGATGAACATATTTTTTCAATTTTAGCTATGAAATAATTTCCAATTTCCTCACAAAGCATCCTAGTGGGGGTAATTGATTGAGATAGACAGATTGACTGCACAAGCTTTTTCACAATTTTAAACAGTTCCTTTGAGGAGATGCCATTTTCCTCAATTCTTCTGATAAAATAATCTTCTTTACTCTCCTTAGGGCTTTATGATATTGTTTCAGTTCTTCTTTATATTTCAATTGATCTGTTTCTAGAAAGCCTCCACTTTTGTTCAAGGCCCTTGCATTTCCTCTTCGCAATTCTCAGTTTAACAGAATACCATTTTTCAGAAGGTAGGCTTCTAGAGAATGTTTGATGCACACAGAATGAGGGTAGAGGCTATAGATACCGCACTTGACAAATGAACAGTGTTTTCTTTCAATAAAGCTCTTACAGTGCAGAGAACCAAGGAACACTGCCCTCTATGCTCCTTATCAGGACAAAAGCCCTGTTACAACATTTCATTCAAAAGGGTTCAGCACCGTTCTAAAATAGTCAGTGAGTGTTCAAAGAAATGTTCAAGACGTCAGTCATTTTCTTGAGAAGATTCTCTTTTTTTATTATTTTGCAGTCACATGGAAATGAAGAGTCATATTCACATTTGACATGAAGGATCTTAGCCGATGCGTTTCGTCTCTTACAAGGAGACTTCTTCAGGGCTTTCTTATAACATTTAGACTGGTGCAGACTGCAAATTATTTGAAAATGGAGCAATTCAAGGACAATTTTTTCAGTGTATTAGCTTTTAAAGGTGCACATTTATCTTATGAGCTTACTATCACTGCATTTAGATTTTCAATCTGTTTAGCTAAAGGTATTTCCATCTCAGTTGAGGGGAGTGAAAAATGCTTGGAAAATACACCCTCATTTACACATCTCCAAGGTCTCTCTGGGTGGGAGGTCAGCTGACTGGGATGTATCACTAAGGATCATGACTGAAAACAGAATAAAGAAATGACCAGTCCAACATAATGGGACCATGTCCTGGATTTTAATATTTTGATGTTGGAAAAAAGAAGATGTAAAGTATGGCCTGCTTTCTGAGTTGGGCCACTAATCCAATGGTACAATAGAGGGGGGTGTGATGGAACCAGGCGCATCTACAAATTTACACAGTATTTTGAATTCAGCTAAATTGTAATGTGGTGCATTAAGCAATGGGAAAAACACCCACTTTCCCAAGGAAGAAACAGATTCACAAGTTATGCTGATGCACACACTCAATATTCAAAATAGTAAAAGTTATTAAATCGAACACAAAATTCAACGGGGCTCCTGCTGTTTTTAGTCTTCCTTTATTTCTTTGTCTTCCATTCCCAACGCGTTTCGTCGCTATGGTAATCAACCGTGCAACTTCCTCAGGGCTGGAAGCAACAAACAACCACCATTGTAATACAGATAACGTAAAAAAATATAATGAAGTCAACGTAACAATAAAAGGGGAGCCCAAAGAAAACCTCATGCCTAAGGACTACATGACATGCTCATTATCGAAAGAACAAAAAAACAAAAGAAAACATTTTTAGTGCTCCAAGTAAATGCATACACCTCTTCCACCAATTTGTGGTTCCTATTGGAAAGATGTCCAAAATGTAAAGAGACAGGGTATCCCTGATATTGACATATACATATCACACCACAATCGTGTAGTGACTGTAAGTCTAAATTGTTTAAGACAGTATCATGCCACCATAGTGTACAGTGTGGGTTAACATGTAGTAATAATTGGTAGGTACCTTAAATTTCAATTTTTGATCAGAAACCTGAATCAACGAGATAGATAACATCAGGATAAGCTACGAAGCACACGGGGCAAGGTATCTCAATGCGCTACATCGCCTCTCATTTAAAGACCAAATCATCATACCTTCCGGTATTCCGGATGCGCTTCACGTTTAAATAGAAAAAGTCTCCTCATCTGTTGTTATTACACCATTGTATTCATGTATAAGTGCCGACTCAGATACCACTTCACGTTTGTATATTTCCTGCAAAAGTAAATATATGCGCACACTGTAACCCATCCAATAGACCAACCGATTAACTTTTTTCTACTTTTTATCCTTATCATACTACACAATACATAATCATCATTCTTACCTTGTCCGTTATTATCGTACCAGTGTATAGCGCCGCAAAAAGTCCTTATAGTTCCAATTATTTGTGCCACATAGAGTCAAATATAAAGCTCATGTGTCCCTGAAGTGCGGGGACCTACGAATAAATAGTAATAACAAACCTCAGTCCAACACATTAAGTCCGCGCCCTTTAGTATAACTGTATTTGGACTCAAAAAATAGTACATACCTATCGAATCGCAGCACTTGTTTATAAACGAAGCAGCGGCGGTATGACATTATCCACGCTCGTACTATATACCGTCTTAGAAATCGACGATGCCCACCCCCGGCTGGCGTTCTGAATGGGCGCCATCTTAAGATGGGAACGACTTGCTAATAACAAGGTATACCAATTATCATGTACCCATAGTGTATAACAACAATCACTTATACAAATTATAGAAATATAAAGCTCCGTGTTTGTAATATTTAGCCAGTATATCAACTTTGATACATAAAGTCATTATAATGACAAACATTATGTTCCATTCGCCACCATCTTAGATGGATGACATGTCATACATATAAAATATGCATCTGAGATTATACGAACAAAATATAAGAATGTATGTATCCGTGCTCCCAATAGACAATAGCCAGTATAACAGCCGCCCTATATGCGACTATAATGAAATCCAACAATCTATCTCATATAGTGCCATCTTGAGGGATAAATTTGCGGCGAATTGGAGTTACAATATACATAAAAGGCAAGTTCTAAGCCAAATTAGCTACGAAGCAATCACCAAATTGGGCTTTTTGAATTACGTTTTCCTTATAAATAATCGCCCTTTCTCAATTCCATATAGACGGAGAGGCCATCCTTAATCACAAAATTCAACCCATTTCCAGGCTAATCAGCACCATTTATAATAATGTTTATCTAGTAATTAACAGACTAAATCTACCCAGTGTGCTTCACACTCCTACCCTAGAGAGTTATGTATCAATGGGGTAACCCGGTAGACCACTGGACTCGGGTATAGCTAGGTACACAAAGAATTGTCACAGTGGAAACAAATTTGGAAATGTAAAAGAACATACATTTGTTAGCAATTCAAACAAATTTAGCGACAACACCTATTACTTGCATGTATGATCATCATTTAATTGATTATCCAAGTTTACAGTCAAACAGAAGATCAGCAATTTAAATCAAAGCCAAAAACATCACAATATCAACATTTTCAAATATATATAGGTGTAAGGTACGTGATAGGTGCAAGATCTTGGGATTAGTGCAGGGCGTTGTGAGGGAGGGAGGTTGCGAAAAATTTAGGAACATCCACAATTCGTTGAAGAACCTAACCTGCCAGTTAAATGGCCACAAAATTTAAATCAGACAACACAGAGTAAGACAGCAGTTGTACATTCACTGACAATCTCCTGTGTTGATTGAAGGCAGAAGTAAGTCGACGTTTCGACCCCTATTAGAGCCAGCAAATTGGTTTGCTTGGGGTTGGGGTCTTCATCAGGACCAGGGAAAGGGCTTACACCTAGGGGCAAGGGTCAAAGATGAAAAAACCTGAGGTGTGTCTATGGTAAACCATTATAATTAAGAGAGAAACAATGATAAAAATTACCAGCATCAGCAGCAAGCATCAAGCTGGAAAATTGGGAAGGGGCCAGTCAGTGCTCCTGGGAAAAAGGAAAAGAGACGAGGAATACTAAAACCATGCTTAAAAACACAACGAGTGTCAGTTAAACCTGAGTTACCATAGACACACCTCACGTTTTTTTCATCTTTGACCCTTGCCCCTAGGTGTAAGCCCTTTCCCTGGTCCTGATGAAGACCCCAACCCCAAGCAAACCAATTTGCTGGCTCTAATAGGGGTCGAAACGTCGACTTACTTCTGTCTTCAATCAACACAGGAGATTGTCAGTGAATGTACAACTGCTGTCTTACTCTGTGTTGTCTGATTTAAATTTTGTGGCCATTTAACTGGCAGGTTAGGTTCTTCAACGAATTGTGGATGTTCCTAAATTTTTCGCAACCTCCCTCCCTCACAACGCCCTGCACTAATCCCAAAATCTTGCACCTATCACGCACCTTACACCTATATATATTTGAAAATGTTGATATTGTGATGTTTTTGGCTTTGATTTAAATTGCTGATCTTCTGTTTGACTGTAAACTTGGATAATCAATTAAATGATGATCATACATGCAAGTAATAGGTGTTGTCGCTAAATTTGTTTGAATTGCTAACAAATGTATGTTCTTTTACATTTCCAAATTTGTTTCCACTGTGACAATCACACTCCTACCCTAACTGTTAATCCCCTATGTAAATATCTCATAATTTATGTCTTGATTCATCATAAGCTTGTCGGTAAATACTTTATCATGACAGCCAGAGGATTCGATATACCTCTACATCTTAATCCCCTAAAAAATACTGAAGTTCATGATCATAATTAAGACCATCTTCCACGGCCCGCAAGCGCATGATCCACCTTGCCTCATGCCTTCGCAACTGTAATTCCCTGTTACCTCCACGTGAGTCCAATCGAATATGTTCGATGCCAAAGAACTCAAAACATTTTTTTGGGCCTTGTGCCACACAAGTATATACATGCTCCACAATAGGAATCTGGTATCATTATTTTTCACTGCCCTCATGTGTTCACTTACACGGTCCTTCAAAGCCCTAATTGTACTACCTACATATATTTTACTACATTTACAAACAATAATGTATACAACATATTTTGTATAGCAACTGATGTTCATCATTACATTGTAGATTTTCCCATTACTATCTGTAAAGCACTTAGTTTTATCTCTTGCATATATACACATGCCACAGCGGCCACACTTAAAGAAACCCTTTGTTAATGTTGTTAACCAAGATTCTTGTTGTCTGGTCTGTGGGTAGCTGGGGCTCAATAATGTACCCAACGTTTTGCCCCTTCGGTAAGTAATCTGAGGTTTATCAGTCAAATAGCCTTTGAGAGTATTGTCAGCTTGTAAAATATGCCAATGCCTGTTTAAACTTTTCCGAAGGGACATATTCAGTGGAGTAAAATCAGTTACCATTCGTATAGGCGGTGTAATCAATGCAGTTTTTGTCTTTGGTTGCAAGGTAGTAAAGCGCTCAGTCTTAAGGGCCCTTTCTTTTGCTATGGCAACCTCATATTGTGAGTAACCCCTTTGCATAAACCTCATTTCCATATCTTCTATACATTGCTTAAATTGGGTATCCTCACTACAATTTCTTCTCGCCCTTATCATCTCCCCATAAGGGATAGCTCTAATTTGATGACGGGGGTGAGTACTGCTGGCATGTTGTATCGTATTACATGACGTTGGTTTTCGATACATGTTACTGTGAATCGAATTATCTTGAACATATAATTCAACATCCAAAAACATCACTTTGGTCTTACTGAAACACGTAGTAAATCTGATATTCATATCATTATCGTTCAAATATACAATGAACTCCTCAAGTGAGTCCTCTGTACCCGTCCAGATCATCAGGTAGTCATCTATATAACGTCCCCAAAATAAAATATGCTCATTCCATTGACTGCCCTTAGGGCCCCAGATTAGCACTTCCTCCAACTAGCCCATAAAGATATTCGCATATGACGGCGAAAATCTGGAGCCCATAGCTACTCCTTGGATTTGTTTGAACCATTCATCATTAAACAGGAAAAAATTATTACACAATATCAATTCTATCATTGCTAGGATCATTTGGGTGTATTCCCATTGATTCGCAGGTTTCCTGGATAAAAAATGATTTATCGCTTGTAATCCTAAGTCATTCTTTATACTGGTATATAGCGATACCACATCCAACGTAACTAATATCATACCCGTGTCCCAGGTGATGTCACCCAGAATTTTCAAAATATGTCGTGTATCCTTAATGTAAGATGGTAAATTACAAACTATCGGTTGTAAGAACAGGTCCACAAATTGTGACAATCGCTCCGTAGGTCCCCCTATTCCTGAAACAATAGGCCTCCCAGGTGGAAATGGGGCTTTATGTATTTTAGGTAATGTGTATAGACAGGGGTACCGTGGGCGATTGACAGTTAAGTATAAGAAGCCGTCATCATCCAAAAGGCATTCTTCATGCCATTTCTTCAAAAGACCATTAATCTTTGAAATCAAAGAGAACATAGGATTATGTGCTATTCTCTCATAGCATTGTGGATTATTCAACTGAGAGTAAATTTCTTGGTCATAATCAGTCTTATTCATGACAACCATGTTTCCCCCTTTGTCTGCTTTTCTTATAATCAGGTCAGAATTATCCATTAGTGCTTTTAATGCCTTACGCTCACAAAAGGTCAGGTTGTCATTGGAATTATCAGAGGGTTGTCTAAGACTATCCATAGCTTTATCTAAATCCCTGGCAACCAAAGTATGAAAAATCTCAATGTTTTTACCACTCGCTAGGTTGGGGGACCACCGAGATTTAGTTTTTAACCCACTCGTTATTGTAAGATCTGGTCTGATATCCAAGTCCTCTAGAACCCTACTGATTGTAACTGGGTCCTCTTCGCATTCTGTAATTGAGAGTAGTGTTACTGTGTCACGAATATCCTCAATAGTTGGTACATTTGATACAACATTACTAGTTAGACTTGACATCCTTTTATTTGGTTTGGGATTCAAAGCAAAGTATTTCTTCAACTTTAAACTTCTAATAAATCTGAATAGGTCAATTTTAGTATCACATGGATCCCCTTTAGACCTAGGGCAAAATCCTAAACCTTTTTTCAAAAGTGTAACCATCTCTTCCGTAAGCTCATGATCGGATAAGTTAATGACCTCAACATCAATCCCTTCCTGTGTGTCTATTGCTTCTTGTCCCACGAGCGGGTTTTCATCCCTGCCCTGTCTTCTTCTACTGCCACTCCTCTTCCCCCTCTTGGTTTTCTTATGGTACCTGTTCTTATAACCTGTTCCCTGTTCCCTCTCTTTATGCGGTTCACCTCTTGTAAAAAAGAAGAGCTTCCCAGAGGGAGTAACTGTTTAACCATAGCTCCAGCACCTCCTTCTATGTCACTGCCACTCGTAGATATTGTACTTAATGATGCATTGCTAGAACTTATTGGGGTTGAGTCAGGAAGTGATTTGTTTTTGTCTGTAGTAATCAAATAATCATACCTTTTTGGAAAAAGTAAACACTCTTCCACTATTGTAGTCCACCTCATCTTTTTTTAATTTGCGTGCTTTCCTTTGTTTGATATCATTTTGATGATTTAGTAACACTTCCTTAAGAATATCATAATTTTTTGCTGCTACCTCTGGCAGGTTAAGAGATGCTATCTCTTCGTCTAGCTGCTCACTAATGAACCACTAAACCATTGCTTCATTTGGAGTGTACTCATATTGTTCTCCAATTGCCTGCATGTCTCATCTTCCATTTGTTTTTCAAAATGGAGATTAAAATCTCCAATGATTAGATAACTTTCATACTTTATGTTTAGCTGAGTTATTTGAGCAAAAAGGTTATTGGTCAGATGGGAATCGTAACCTGGAGGTCTAGAAAGAACTGCACTTCATAACAGTGGTCATCCTTTGTGGGCCAGCTGGAAGGCTAGAATCTCCCAGCCTTTGGATATGGACTTGAGTTCCACATTGCAATTGAGGTATTCTTGAAAAATAACAGCAATACCCCCTTCAAGGAGGTCATTCCTTTCACAATTCACTAGCTAATAACCTATAAGGTATAGCTGCTGCGATATCTGGTAGTTTGGAAGCTTTAAGCCAAGTTTCAGTAATAAGTGCCAGATCCGGCTTAGAGTACGAGATCATGTCCCAAATCTCAATGCAATGTTTCAACAATGACTTAGCATTGAAATACAAATATCTAAGAGTGGTCTCACCATCAAGCTTTGGAGTATTTTTAAATGACTCCTCAACTGGCCCACCGTCCCATTTTAAATGACGATACAAAAAAGATCCCTCTATCATCCCCAGGAAACCTTTTCAACATAGAGATTTGTTGTGAGAGTAGGGTTTATTATTTTCCAGGAGTGCCTCAAGTGAATAGGTAATTACCTGTCTGTATGTACTAAAACTGGCAGGGTGTCTAATCCCTGGACCCGCTTGTATGCAGATGGGCGCAGACAGGCTTGCCTTTGGTGTGGCTTCAGCACATCAGCAGTGTTCCAACTGCACGCATCTGCTGTGCATCCACGTCACCATGGCCTTAAGTATGTACAGAACTGAAGGAGGTACTATTACCTGAAAGGCTAGACAGCTAACTGTCAAAAATGTCAGTGCGGTATGGAGCTTATAGGAAGTGCGGGAACACAGACTCCTGGAACTGCCAGTTATATCTCCGCATCAAACAACACAAGGAGCTGTGGAGGGCCAGAGGGAGGTGGTGAATTTAAGTTGTAAAAACTAGAGAACCCACCACCCAACATAGACCCCTAATAAAATGAATAACAGGTGATTAAAATTGCTTCAAGCGATTAAAAATGACTTCAAGTGGTGTAGCAGAGATGCGTGATGGGAGCCAGGAGCTGGAATCACTAGCAGATACACGTCACCATGCCTTGAAGTAGGTGCTGGACTGAAGGAGGTCCGATTACCTGAAAGGCTAGACCGCTAACCGTCAAAAATGGTTGTGCGATATGGAGCCTACAGGAAGTGCAGAACAAGAGCCTCCTGGAACTGCCAGCTACCTCCACATATCAAACAGCACAAGGAGCTGCAGTGGACCAGAGGGAGGTGGCAAATTTAAAATGTAAAAACTTGAGACCACCAGTACCGTATATACTATGCTATAATTTTAAACATGAACAAATGTGTGACAAATTTGACATTTTTGCAAAATACAGGGGTCCGTGTTTAGTGAAATGATATATATATATATGTTAATTGGCGAGAAAGGTTTTACTTTTCTATTAGAAGTCATATGGCATGAAAGCTATGTGTCAGTGAATCTGTGTCAAGGAAATTGGGTTTTCCTATTAGTGAATTCACAGATAATAATGGGCCTGATTGCCATTAGAGTGTTCAGCTTTCATGATTAGACTGATGAATAAACAATGCACAGTGTTATGCTTAGAAAATTATGAAACTATTCCTGCAATCTTCAGCTAGCAATGGGCCCTAATTACATTTGGAATGTTCAGGGTTTGTTAGGTTTCAAAAATAGACTTCTAATTAAAGAATGAACAACATCTAAGCTCCGAGGTGTTTAAAGCTTCTCATGTGGTGTTCAGCTAACAACGAGCCCTCCTTGCAATTTGAAGGGCTAATTTTTGTTTCAGCTTTTATGAAGTGGGGACTAATGAAACAATGGACAAGGGTGAAGCTCTTCAGAGGCTGTCATGATGTAATTTCTGTAAAATCTGGAAAGATTTAATAGTTTGTTGTTGGACCTGGCCCTTTTTGCAGGGTTATCCCAAAACATTTTGCCTTCCTTCTGTATGTTTTCAGACCTGTTTTTGTTGGTGTTAGGACTCTGGGCACTTTATCACTGCCGATCACTGCTAAATGCATGTGCTCTCTCCTGTAAACGTGGTAATATTGGTCTACACCTGTTTGGTATATTTAATTCACTTGTAAGTCCCTAGTACAGTGGTATCCTGTATACCAAGGGCCTGTAAATCAAATGCTACTAGTGGGCCTGCAGCGCTGCTTGCACCACCCACAGAAGTAGCCTTCCAAACCTGTCTCAGACCTCTGCCACTGCAGGGCCTACATGTGCAGTTTACTGCCACAGTGACTTGGCATTTAAAGTGATTGCCAAGTCTGAAACTCCCCTTTTACTACATATAGGCCAGCACTAAGGTAGGCCCTAGGTAGCCCTATGGGCAGGGTGCCTTTGTTGTGTTGTGTAGCATGTCCTAGTGGTGACAAACAGCCTATTTGGATTCTCACTGCTGTGAGGCTGCTTCTCTGAAAGGTGTGCATTGGGAATTCCCTGATATGTGTTTCAGTGGTAATTTCTGGAAGGAGTAGCGTTGCCTTGTTTGGTATGTGTGGAATAGTGGTGATAAATCCTGCTAATTGGTGAAAGCAGATTTTTTATTACTATTTTAGAAATGTCACTTTTAGGAGTGGGCGTTTCGGTGTCCTTATGACTCTTTGTCCTTTGCCGCCTGTCTCCAATCAACGTCTGGTATGGACTGACAGGGGCCTGTTTTGTGCGTTCAATCTAGACAGTCACAAAGGGAGCAGAGGTGTGCCCCACATATCCTGATGGGTCTTCCTGGGCTGGATTGGTGGGAAGAGTTGTCACCTGCACCTGAATAGGGCTGTGTCGGCCTTTCACAATGCTCTCTCTGCCCATCTGTGGTGTGTCTGGAGCCAGGGCTGAGTTGGAATGGAGATGTGCACTTCTAAATTTTGTATTGAAGTTACCTCGAGATAAAATACTTTTTGAGTATAAGTACAGGGGCTGTGACCCCATGATTTTAGACACTGTGTAGACTTGTAACCAGATGCTGCTGACTCTGCAAACTGCACATTCCCAGGAGGAACTGGTATGGTGCCAGCAGCAACCTCCAGGGGACTTTGCTTTGTTGTGCTGACCCGCTTAGAAGGACCCTTTGTGCTGGACTACTGCCTGCACTCCTGATTTGTTGCCCCCAGTGCTCTCCAAGGAGTGCTGTTGAAGCTCCTTGTCTCTGCAAATCTAGCACCTGGTGAGCACTTGCAGCGAGAGAAGCTTGTGTGGAACGCTTTGCGCTTCCTGTATCTGAAATGCATTCGCTGGTTTCCCAAACCTATCAGCCAGTGCCTGGGGAGCACTGTGTATTTGGCACAAATTGAATTACCCTGTCTGTCCCTGAGAGCGCTTTTGTCCGCACTCCAGCCTGCTGCCTGTGCCAAGGCTGAGGTGGAGAGAAGTGAGTCCCCTCTCCCCGCAGCTGGGGCATCATCTTGAACACGGTTCCCCTTCTGAAAAGAGGGGCGGCGATATATACTGCCTAAGAAGAAGGGTGGTCCCATGGTACCATCCCCCTGTCTTGGGACCCTTCTGGCGGCGGTCAGGAACCCCCCTTGTGGGGCCACCTGGCTCCAGAGAGCAGAAGACTGTAACTCCCTCAAAGCGAGTGCTGCATCTTTTCTTGGGACCGCGGCAGTGGTGTGTTAAGCGTGGGGACCCAGCGAGGTCTCACATGTGATCCTGAGGTGTCTGACTTTCTCTGCAGCAGCAGGTCCCAGATGCACTGCCATCTCGGTGGGCAATCCTGAGGGGCTATGTTGAGAAGTCGGCTGCCGCGTGTCATTGCAGGCCACCTCAGCCCGTCCGTGCCCCATGAGGAGAACCTACACTGCCTGACTTCCTTTGCTGGGGTCCTGGACAGGCTGCAACACCCGCCTGAGCACCAGAGCGAGCTTCATTGGTTTCGGCAGCTGCCCCTCACGGTCGCAAACAGCTGTCATTCGCTTTCTTTCCATTAAGGAGAGGCTGAGCAGGGTCTCTCCGCTGATTGCCAAGATCGTGCGACCCCACCCCCGTCTTGGTGCATACCTGCTGGGGGCACCGGCTGCTGTGGTGGTAGTGGCATTGGGTCAACCTCAACAGAGGCCCCTGCTCTCTTTATGAAACATCACTAGAATTACCGCATTCACTGTTGTATGTGGGCAGGGGGTCTTGTCACCTACGTGTTGTGGAAGATTACTGCATTATATGTATTAGAAGCACTGTGCTCTATGGGGCTTATTTACAACCCCCTTACGTCCCCGGGGTGCCACCTTTAATATGGGAAAAAGGGATGTACCGGCAGTGCAAGGGAATGTAAATAAGCCTCTATGAGTTTATGGTGATACTGGTTGTTGCCTCGTAATATTTGGTGATTTTTGTACAGTGAAGTGTGGCAAATCGAGTGTTTTCTCCCTCTAGACTAACTGCTGCCTTTTATGCCCTGATATTGTGGTTTATGCTGTTTTATACCTTACAGTGATAGGTTAAAGAGTATCATTTCAGGACCTGCATAATATGTACAGTGATGGTGTAGGGAGTTTTTATGACATCTGCAACATATAAGTATTTACGTTAATGCACTAACTGTGATGTCTGTGATTGTGGTGTATGTGTTGTATACAATATATGAGATATGTGTATATACTTCTGTTTGCAGTCTCGTTTGTGGTGTGTTTATTGTGTCACTGGTGTGTGTGTGTGTGTATTGCGCAAACGCTTTACACATTGCCTCTGGGATAAGCTTAACTGCTCATGCCAAGCTAACAAGGGGGTGAGCAGGGATTATCTTGAGTGTGTAACTCCCTTACCCTGACTAGAGTAGATGGTTGTGCCTGGCTTAGGTGCATACCCTAGCCAACCAGAAACCCCATTTCTAACAGTCTCTTTGGAATATGAGTTTTAAATACACACACATACACAATCACCAAATTTACACTACTGAGAAATACATGTTTGGTGGTTAAGGAAACATAATTATTTCTTAGGCTGTTCATGCCAGAATTACTTCAAAGCAAACCTTCGACTGTCTTAAATGTTACAGGCTGTAGCTAACAGATCCCGCCATCCATATGTTTTTAACTGAAAAACTTTTTTTATACATACAACCTTGTTACACTTTGCAATCTATTCTTTTTTTCTATCATAGAATATTCTGACTATATTTTACTTCCGATAGTTTTCCGTCAAATAAAGTTTCGCCGTTAGTATTATGAATATCCGCTATGCATTAAAACATAAAAATGTTCCACTCAGTTGTCAGTTCTATCCAATTTCTCCCCCGAAACAAAACTGTATTGAATGTTATGCAGTTCCACGGGGTACAGAGGTTCGAGCCTCTTGATTAAATTCTAAGAGTTGGCAGAGTTATGGAGCCCAAAGGGATTTTTCAGCCAAACGAATGTATCCTGCATTGTTAGTCATGTGATAAAAAGTCAGTCAGATCCCTGAGCTAGCCTTAAACCCCTGACTGATTTATGAGGGCAGACTATTCACAAATCATCGATTTTATTTGTTTGAACTATAACAGTCGTCGTGTAAATCATCAAGTGTGCGGTTGAGAGATAATTTCTGTACAATTCTGACCTGTTACAATTAAAGAAGCTGGTGATTTTGATACAACTTTCCGCCTCGACCTTGAATTCTTTAGTGACTGATCGACTGGACATCATCTGGGAGCGTACAAAAAGAGCACGGATTGTGAACCACCAAGATGTTAATCATTGTCATGCTCCTCACAGGTTCTTAATAAATAACAAAGGTAGGCAGCTCCATGTTGACTGTTAAAACAAAAGGCCGTATTTAAAAAAAAAATGCATCCAAAAGTGATAGTCTTCATCTACAGGGTGAACACATTTTGTCTCACCTTTGTGAGTTTTCTCAAGGTCACTTGAGAATTACCCCCAGGTCCCTCCTGTCCTCATCCCATTCCATAACAATTGGAGATGACCATCTCCACGACAGAAAAAAAGAAAAGGAGCATGCTGGGATACCCAACCCACTCCCTCCCACTGGGAGTACATAAGCGGTACCATCCCAGCATGCAGCCTGTTCTTTTTTTCTGTCTCCCGACAGATTGGGACGTGTTTGGACTTACCTGATGGATTCTTCGCTGGCTGTCTCGTCGGGGCTGCTGGGCTGTCCTCGCCGCCCTCTTCCGCATTCTCCTGGCCTGCCGGGCTTGCCAGGAGCCGCGTTGACTGCCGACCGGCCCTTGGCGGATGGGGCGCCGTTCCTCCTGGTCTCTTCCGGGTTGCAGTGCGCGTCTCCCTGTGGCTTCGCCGGTCTGGGGGACGCGCTGCTGAGGCTGTTCGGTGGGTCCTGGGGCTCTGCTGGGAGATGCTCCTAGGTCCCCTGCCTGGCGTTTGTTGTCCTGCCGGCCTCCTCTTCTTCCTGCTGCCACTGCTGCTCGGTTGGGTCGGTGCAGGGGCGGGCCTTGCTGTGGCCTCGGAGGCCATCTTCGGCGGACCTCTCCGCCCGGCGCTGGTTCCTGGTGTTATGTTATGTTATGTTATGTTAAATTTAGCTTATAAAGCGCACGTACGCCCGTAGGCTTCATGGCGCTGTAGGAGGTTTTCAGAGCATAACACAACAACAGGAGGACAACTTAGAACGTCTAAGGATAAGCTTCTCTAAAAAGCCAGGTCTTAAAGGCTAGTCTAAAGGCTAGAATATCCTCGTGTGACCTTAAAGAAGCTGGCAAGGAGTTCCAGAGGGAGGCAGCAAGAAAATGAAAAGAGCTGCCGCCCTGACGTTGTTTCCTAACAACCGGCACCATGAGCAAGTTTTTGTGACCAGAGCGGAGGTTGCGGGAGGGGGTGTATCTGGCAAGCAGATTGATGATAAATTTGGGGCCTTTACTTTGTAATGCCCTAAAGATAATGCAGCCGGTTTTAAAAGCCGCCCTCTGGGCTACCGGCAGCCAGTGCAGGTCTGCCAGGCCTGGCCTGATGGACTGCCATTTAGGAAGCCCACAGATCAGCCTGGCCGCCTGATTTTGAACCAGCTGCAGCCTCTTGAGCTGCCCGGCTGGAAGGCCCAAATATAAACTATTTGAGTAGTCCAGCCTAGACAGCACAAGGGCGATGGTCACCTGTATCAGGGCAGAATGGGTTAGGAAATGGGCAATCTTTCTAATCTTGCACAGCTGAAAGAAGCAAGCGGAAACAACTGACCCTACCTGACTTTTCAGGGAGAGGTCTTCACTAAAGGTGACTCCAAGGCTCTTAACTGTGCGGGAATTGGAGGGGGGGTTTCCCATCTCCAGAGGCCAAAATTGAGGACCCCAGCTGAGTTCGCTCTTCCCAGGCAAGATCAATTCAGTCTTGCCTGGGTTAAGTTTTAGGTGGTTAAGGCCCATCCAACTCTGGATATGAGCCATGACCTCCCTAAACTCAGTGACAGCATCCGGCGACCCCAGGGGGAAAACCAATTGCAGATCATCTGCGTAATTAAAGATCCACACTTTGAATTTCCTCAAGGAGTACAAAAGGGGACGCAAGTATAAATTAAATAAAAGGGGGGACAGGGATGAGCCTTGAGGGACCCCGCAATCGTTCTTAATTCTAGGGGCTGTGAAAGTGCCCAGTCTCACTGCTTGAGTCCGGTCGGACAAGAATGATTCCACCCAGCTCAGGGCAGTACCTCTGAGGCCTGCCTGCTCGACACGGCCGACCAAAATCGTATGGTCGACCGTGTCGAATGCAGCAGACAGGTCAAGAAGCACCAGTGCCTGGTGGACATCCCTGTCTGCGTTACACCGAAGTGTATTCTGGACTGCCAGGGTTACCGTCTCGGTCGAATGGCCTGGACGGAACCCAGCTTGATTTGGCTCCAGAAATCCAGTGGTTTCCACAAAGTTGGAAAGGCAATTGGAGACGTGAGCCTCCAATATCTTGGATAGGAACGGCAGCAGGGATATAGGACGATAATTTGATGAGTCCTGAGGGTCCAGGCCTGGTTTTTTAATTAGAGGGATTAGCAGAGCGTGTTTAAAGCCAGTAGGTACCCTGCCCTGGGTCAGTGATTTATTTAGTAGGGGTAGAATCCCCTGAGGGAAAGTCTGACCGATTTCTGAGAAGATGTGGGGGGGGCAGATGTCGTTAGGGGATCCGGACTTTACCCTCGTCAAAAGTGAAGAAAAAGTTTTACCATCAATGACCGGGAAGGTATCTAATACAGAGGGATTGTAAAAGACGTCATCCAAAGAAAGTGACGTTGGGGAACTAGCAATGCTCGATTTGATAGTGACAATTTTTTCTCTGAAAAAATTATTCAGGGAATCACATAGCTTCTGCGTAGGAGCTATTGAAGGGGCTGTCCTGTCGTTGTCACAGAGTTCATTAACTATATTAAAAATATCTTTGGACTTGTTGGATGACGATAAAATTTTTGAGGAGAAGAAATTAAGTTTGTGTTGTTTTAACATTTTTTGATAATTTTTCCTAGTGACGCGGAAGGTTTCCCTATCCTGTGAAGAGTAGGTGACTCTCCACTGTCTTTCTTTCTGTCGTACCCCTAATTTAAGTGCTCTAAGTTCTTGAGTGAACCATTTGTGGGCATCATTACCTCTAATGTTAGGTAGGTATACAGAGGGGGCGAACAGATCTGCTGCATGGAGAAGCCAGGAGGACAGTGCCCTCTCGTCAGCCTCCAGATCTTCATCTAATGGGGGAAGGGTGTTGTTCAACGTGTCCATGAACCCAGAGCGGTCCATGGATTTCCATTTGCGGAACTCTTTACCCATGGGAGGTTTGGCCTTGTGCTGCCCTTGAATTTCTAGCGGGAACTGGATAAGATAATGGTCTGACCAGATGCAAGGGCTTATAATAGGAGAGAATGATGGTACGTTGTATGTCCAGATTTGGTCCAAGCTGTGACCCTTCTGGTGAGTGGGGGAGTGAATGTGTTGGACCAGGTTTAGATCTGTAAGCAGATCCCTCAGTTCTCCAGCTTGGGTGTCTGTGTCTGTTCTATCGAACCAATAATTTAAATCCCCCACTAGGACAGTTTTAGAGTGCTTTATTACATGGGAGGCCAGTTGTTCTGCCAAAAGTACTGGATAATTGGCCATGTATTGGGGAGGACGGTATAACAGAATTACAGTAAGAGCCCCGCTCTCTGAGTCTAGTGTGATTACCAAATTCTCTGTGTTGGGGAGAGTGAGAGAAGGTAATTCCCGGAAATGAAAGGATTTCTAAATAATTGCTGCTACCCCACCTCCAGCCTTCCCTTGTGCACGGTTGGCAGTCAGAATGTAGTAATCTGAGGGAAGTGATGCCAGAATATCCGGCAAGGAATGAGGGTTGGTCCATGTTTCGGTCAACAACAGAAGATCTGGTGTTTCTTCCGTCAGGAAAAGGAAGATGTTGACCTGGTTCTTTATTAGGGACCTTGTGTTGAGGTAGTAGCATCTCATGTTATGTAGTAGTAGAGGAGCCGATCTAGGTTCATTCGGCAATGGTGGAATAGACTGAATATCGTCAGCCAGCAGGGGAAGGCGGGAGAGCCCCAATGTTTGTATACGTGTGCAAGTGTGCGAGGGGAGTGAAGGGAGGGCTATTCCTGAGGGGGAGCTAGGTTGTAGTGATAATAGATCATGAGAGGAATACCTCACAAAATGGCCAGGGGGGGTGGGCCCGGGTCCCGGTCGGCCGCGGACGGGCGCAGATGGGCTTAACTCAGGCGCAACTCCGGCGCGCCTTCGTCGCGCCCGCTGCGATCGTCCGCTGCGCTGACACATATGGACCGTTTAAGTAGGGGCGGGACTCGGGGGTGTGGCGGTGATGTCACTGGCCTCGCCTCCCACCTCACCCGAGCAACCCGGCCCAAGATGGCGGCCCCTGCCACTGCGAGCCCGCTGAAGCGGTCAACGCTCAGCCGAGCACCGGTGCACTCAGGAGGAGTGATCAGGTAGGTGTCCTGGAGTCCGGGGGAGAGACTGGGATCACAGGATAGTTTCCAGAGTTAAAAGCGCTCCTCTGCGCTTAATGCGGCGATGTGTAAAAAAAATTAAAATACTGATCCAGCAATGTCTTTTCCGCGTTGTGGATACTGCTGCTAACCTCCTTAGCCACAGGCGGAGACCCCCTGCCACAGGGTCGTCAGCCTGCAAATGCCAAGGGTAGGTTCCAGTCCGCCCTCCTAAGTAGGGGCGGGACTCGGGGGTGTGGCGGTGATGTCACTGGCCTCGCCTCCCACCTCACCCGAGCAACCCGGCCCAAGATGGCGGCCCCTGCCGCTGCGAGCCCGCTGAAGCGGTCAACGCTCAGCCGAGCACCGGTGCACTCAGGAGGAGTGATCAGGTAGGTGTCCTGGAGTCCGGGGGAGAGACTGGGATCACAGGATAGTTTCCAGAGTTAAAAGCGCTCCTCTGCGCTTAATGCGGCGATGTGTAAAAAAAATTAAAATACTGATCCAGCAATGTCTTTTCCGCGTTGTGGATACTGCTGCTAACCTCCTTAGCCACAGGCGGAGACCCCCTGCCACAGGGTCGTCAGCCTGCAAATGCCAAGGGTAGGTTCCAGTCCGCCCTCCTAAGTAGGGGCGGGACTCGGGGGTGTGGCGGTGATGTCACTGGCCTCGCCTCCCACCTCACCCGAGCAACCCGGCCCAAGATGGCGGCCCCTGCCGCTGCGAGCCCGCTGAAGCGGTCAACGCTCAGCCGAGCACCGGTGCACTCAGGAGGAGTGATCAGGCAGGTGTCCTGGAGTCCGGGGGAGAGACTGGGATCACAGGATAGTTTCCAGAGTTAAAAGCGCTCCTCTGCGCTTAATGCGGCGATGTGTAAAAAAAATTAAAATACTGATCCAGCAATGTCTTTTCCGCGTTGTGGATACTGCTGCTAACCTCCTTAGCCACAGGCGGAGACCCCCTGCCACAGGGTCGTCAGCCTGCAAATGCCAAGGGTAGGTTCCAGTCCGCCCTCCTAAGTAGGGGCGGGACTCGGGGGTGTGGCGGTGATGTCACTGGCCTCGCCTCCCACCTCGCCCGAGCAACCCGGCCCAAGATGGCGGCCCCTGCCGCTGCGAGCCCGCTGAAGCGGTCAACGCTCAGCCGAGCACCGGTGCACTCAGGAGGAGTGATCAGGTAGGTGTCCTGGAGTCCGGGGGAGAGACTGGGATCACAGGATAGTTTCCAGAGTTAAAAGCGCTCCTCTGCGCTTAATGCGGCGATGTGTAAAAAAAATTAAAATACTGATCCAGCAATGTCTTTTCCGCGTTGTGGATACTGCTGCTAACCTCCTTAGCCACAGGCGGAGACCCCCTGCCACAGGGTCGTCAGCCTGCCAATGCCAAGGGTAGGTTCCAGTCCGCCCTCCTAAGTAGGGGCGGGACTCGGGGGTGTGGCGGTGATGTCACTGGCCTCGCCTCCCACCTCACCCGAGCAACCCGGCCCAAGATGGCGGCCCCTGCCGCTGCGAGCCCGCTGAAGCGGTCAACGCTCAGCCGAGCACCGGTGCACTCAGGAGGAGTGATCAGGTAGGTGTCCTGGAGTCCGGGGGAGAGACTGGGATCACAGGATAGTTTCCAGAGTTAAAAGCGCTCCTCTGCGCTTAATGCGGCGATGTGTAAAAAAAATTAAAATACTGATCCAGCAATGTCTTTTCCGCGTTGTGGATACTGCTGCTAACCTCCTTAGCCACAGGCGGAGACCCCCTGCCACAGGGTCGTCAGCCTGCAAATGCCAAGGGTAGGTTCCAGTCCGCCCTCCTAAGTAGGGGCGGGACTCGGGGGTGTGGCGGTGATGTCACTGGCCTCGCCTCCCACCTCACCCGAGCAACCCGGCCCAAGATGGCGGCCCCTGCCGCTGCGAGCCCGCTGAAGCGGTCAACGCTCAGCCGAGCACCGGTGCACTCAGGAGGAGTGATCAGGTAGGTGTCCTGGAGTCCGGGGGAGAGACTGGGATCACAGGATAGTTTCCAGAGTTAAAAGCGCTCCTCTGCGCTTAATGCGGCGATGTGTAAAAAAAATTAAAATACTGATCCAGCAATGTCTTTTCCGCGTTGTGGATACTGCTGCTAACCTCCTTAGCCACAGGCGGAGACCCCCTGCCACAGGGTCGTCAGCCTGCAAATGCCAAGGGTAGGTTCCAGTCCGCCCTCCTAAGTAGGGGCGGGACTCGGGGGTGTGGCGGTGATGTCACTGGCCTCGCCTCCCACCTCACCCGAGCAACCCGGCCCAAGATGGCGGCCCCTGCCGCTGCGAGCCCGCTGAAGCGGTCAACGCTCAGCCGAGCACCGGTGCACTCAGGAGGAGTGATCAGGTAGGTGTCCTGGAGTCCGGGGGAGAGACTGGGATCACAGGATAGTTTCCAGAGTTAAAAGCGCTCCTCTGCGCTTAATGCGGCGATGTGTAAAAAAAAAAAAAATACTGATCCAGCAATGTCTTTTCCGCGTTGTGGATACTGCTGCTAACCTCCTTAGCCACAGGCGGAGACCCCCTGCCACAGGGTCGTCAGCCTGCAAATGCCAAGGGTAGGTTCCAGTCCGCCCTCCTAAGTAGGGGCGGGACTCGGGGGTGTGGCGGTGATGTCACTGGCCTCGCCTCCCACCTCACCCGAGCAACCCGGCCCAAGATGGCGGCCCCTGCCGCTGCGAGCCCGCTGAAGCGGTCAACGCTCAGCCGAGCACCGGTGCACTCAGGAGGAGTGATCAGGTAGGTGTCCTGGAGTCCGGGGGAGAGACTGGGATCACAGGATAGTTTCCAGAGTTAAAAGCGCTCCTCTGCGCTTAATGCGGCGATGTGTAAAAAAAATTAAAATACTGATCCAGCAATGTCTTTTCCGCGTTGTGGATACTGCTGCTAACCTCCTTAGCCACAGGCGGAGACCCCCTGCCACAGGGTCGTCAGCCTGCAAATGCCAAGGGTAGGTTCCAGTCCGCCCTCCTAAGTAGGGGCGGGACTCGGGGGTGTGGCGGTGATGTCACTGGCCTCGCCTCCCACCTCACCCGAGCAACCCGGCCCAAGATGGCGGCCCCTGCCGCTGCGAGCCCGCTGAAGCGGTCAACGCTCAGCCGAGCACCGGTGCACTCAGGAGGAGTGATCAGGTAGGTGTCCTGGAGTCCGGGGGAGAGACTGGGATCACAGGATAGTTTCCAGAGTTAAAAGCGCTCCTCTGCGCTTAATGCGGCGATGTGTAAAAAAAATTAAAATACTGATCCAGCAATGTCTTTTCCGCGTTGTGGATACTGCTGCTAACCTCCTTAGCCACAGGCGGAGACCCCCTGCCACAGGGTCGTCAGCCTGCAAATGCCAAGGGTAGGTTCCAGTCCGCCCTCCTAAGTAGGGGCGGGACTCGGGGGTGTGGCGGTGATGTCACTGGCCTCGCCTCCCACCTCACCCGAGCAACCCGGCCCAAGATGGCGGCCCCTGCCGCTGCGAGCCCGCTGAAGCGGTCAACGCTCAGCCGAGCACCGGTGCACTCAGGAGGAGTGATCAGGTAGGTGTCCTGGAGTCCGGGGGAGAGACTGGGATCACAGGATAGTTTCCAGAGTTAAAAGCGCTCCTCTGCGCTTAATGCGGCGATGTGTAAAAAAAATTAAAATACTGATCCAGCAATGTCTTTTCCGCGTTGTGGATACTGCTGCTAACCTCCTTAGCCACAGGCGGAGACCCCCTGCCACAGGGTCGTCAGCCTGCAAATGCCAAGGGTAGGTTCCAGTCCGCCCTCCTAAGTAGGGGCGGGACTCGGGGGTGTGGCGGTGATGTCACTGGCCTCGCCTCCCACCTCACCCGAGCAACCCGGCCCAAGATGGCGGCCCCTGCCGCTGCGAGCCCGCTGAAGCGGTCAACGCTCAGCCGAGCACCGGTGCACTCAGGAGGAGTGATCAGGTAGGTGTCCTGGAGTCCGGGGGAGAGACTGGGATCACAGGATAGTTTCCAGAGTTAAAAGCGCTCCTCTGCGCTTAATGCGGCGATGTGTAAAAAAAATTAAAATACTGATCCAGCAATGTCTTTTCCGCGTTGTGGATACTGCTGCTAACCTCCTTAGCCACAGGCGGAGACCCCCTGCCACAGGGTCGTCAGCCTGCAAATGCCAAGGGTAGGTTCCAGTCCGCCCTCCTAAGTAGGGGCGGGACTCGGGGGTGTGGCGGTGATGTCACTGGCCTCGCCTCCCACCTCACCCGAGCAACCCGGCCCAAGATGGCGGCCCCTGCCGCTGCGAGCCCGCTGAAGCGGTCAACGCTCAGCCGAGCACCGGTGCACTCAGGAGGAGTGATCAGGTAGGTGTCCTGGAGTGATCAGGTAGGTGTGCGCCTGGGCGGCTGTTAGGGGGCAGTGGGCTTGTGGTGCGCCCTTTTTGCCCCCTTGGTGAGTAACGCGTAGCGGCCTCCTTTTTTTCTCCTTGCTGTTTTGGGGATGTGTTGGCTGGCTCTCCTTCTGGGTGCTGCTTGGATTGAGGGTTGGGACTCCTGATGATGCGGGGGTTTGTGCCCGGGGACCCATGCATGCGGTGCGGGCGCTCTTCTGCTGGGTTGCTTCACCGCTTCTGCACCTGCCTCTCCTCTGGCCGTCCTTCCTGTGTGCCCCTCTTCTGCGTCTGTGGGCGAGGTTGTGGCGTGAGGCTGGGGCTACCGACTTCCGTGCCTGTGCCTGCTGGTTTGCCCTTGGCATCCTCTCTGCATCCTGTGTTTCCGAACTTGATCCCATGTGTGCTGTACCTCATGTTTGTGTCATTGCACTGGTCATTGTCAGCTGGGTTGCGCTTCACTTACGGTGTCGTGTGCTGCTGTTTGTGGTTTGGCTGGTTCGGGGATTGGGCTGTTTGATGGGGTCTGCGCTGCAGCCTACGTTCCTGTGGCTTTGGTGCCCGCGCTTGTGGTTTCGCTATCTGCTGCGGTATCTCTGTTCCTTTTCACCTGGGTTTTCCAGGTTCGGTTGGCTTCTGCTTTCCGTGGGATTCGCTTGCAGCCCTGGGTGGTGTCTCTTTCTAGTGCCCTCTTGGGTGTTTGGGTTGCTGCCTGCTTGGCCTTCTGGTCGCTGCCGCTCTGTGCGCCTGGGCCTCAGGGTGGTGCCGGGGTTTGTACCCGGGGCCTCCTTCTTGCATTTCTTGCCCCCTTTTCTTTGTGCTGGGCTCCGCTGCTCTCCCTGGGCCTTCCTGTCTGGGTTTCTTGCTTCCTTTCGGGTGCTGTTGGCTCCAGTTGTCCTCAGGTCTCTTCCGGTGCTGGTGGTTTCCTGTCTCTGCTGGCTCCTGTTCCTGCGTGCTGGCCCTCTGTACTTTGCTGGTTGCGTGTGGTGTGGGTCTGCTTGCTGTCTCGGTCCGGGGCCCTTGGTGTCTCCGGCCTGGTTCTCTGCCTCCTGTGGCCCCTGCTCCCGGGGTCCTGGTGGTCCTTCGGCTTCATCTGCTGCCTACGGCGTTGGCTCCCGTGCCTTCGCTGTCCTGTCTTGGGCCGTGGTTTCCCCTGGGTCGCTTCATTTTTTTGGGGGTTTTGCCTGGGGGGGGGGGGTCCTTCGGGGCTTCCTCTGTAGGTTGTGTATTCCCTAGCCTTTTGGTTTCTCGCTTGCTCTGCGCTTGTTGCTGGTGGGCGTCTGGGCTGGGGTTCGGACCCTGTGGGTCCCCTTGGTGCTTGCTGCCTGGCGGCTTCTTGCTTGCATGTGCTGGGCTGCGGCCTTGGCTTCTGTTGCGTCTGCTGCCCGCCCTGGGGTTTGGCCGGGTCGGCTCTGGTTCCTCCCTGGGATGGTGTCTGCTTGCTGGGCTGTGGCTCGCTTTGGGCGGTCTCTCCCGGGGTTTGTTGACTTCTTCTTCTTGTGGCCTCTTTGCTTTGTCCTTTGGGCATCTGGCTGTCCTGCCTTGCGGGCTTCTGTTGTCCCTGGTCGGTCCTGGTGGGTGCCTGGTTTGGGGTATGCCTGGACTGGTGCCTTGCTGTTCTTGGGCTTCCTTTGGCTGCTTGCGGCCCTTCCACCCGTTAGTTCCTGCCCTTCTGTGGTTTTGGGCCTGGTGCGTGCCTGTCTGGGGGCCTGCCTAACTGTGTTTTTTTTGCTGTTGGGTGCTTCTTGTGTACTTCCGGGTGTTTTTGCTTGCCCCTTGCCCCTCACTTGCGGTGTCTGCCTTCTGTGGGTTCGCTTGGTCCTCCCCCTAGTTTTCTGGGGGGGCTGTTGTGTCCTTCCTCGAATTCTGGTGGACCCTTGACCTTGTTGGCCTGTTGGCTCTGGGGCAGTGCTGGTCAGGACCCTGGTGGCTTCTGGCTGGTGTTGGGTGTTGGCTTGTTGAGCATGTCTTCTCGTCTGCCGCTCTTTTTGCCTCCTGTGGTGGCTGGGTGTCGTTGGTCTTCCTTGGCCTCTGCCATGGGTGTCCCCTTGTTCTTCGGGTGCCCGGTTCCTGTGCCGTGCCCTGCCTGCTGTGCCCTTCCCCTGCTTGTGTTTTTTCCCTGGTGCGTGGGCTGCTTTGTTGCTTCCCGCTCCTCTCGTTCCGCTTTTGGGTTGCGGTGGGCTTGCCTAGGGTCTGGGGCTCCTATTTTTTCCCCTTGGGGGCCTGTCGTTGGGCCTGTACTCCCGCACAGGCTGTGGTGTCTGTGACCCTTGCTCTCTTGTTGGCTCTGGGGTGTTCCTTCTCCCCTTGTTTGGGTCCGTTCCTACTCCTCTGTTGGGTGGTGCGCCTTTCGCTTCTCTGGGCTCCTCTCCTTTTGGTGCCGGGGTTGTTCCAGTGTGCTCTTGGGTCCTGGGCTCTGCTTCTGTTGGGTTTGCCCTTGCGGTCCCTGTGTTTGGCCTCCCATTCGCTTGTGCGTTTGGGTTGCTGGTACGCCTCTGGGCTTGGTTGTGTCTGGCTTTGTGCTGTTGGGCCCTTGTTTGCTTGGGGTCCCCTTTTGGTCCCTGTTTGGGTTCTTTCCAGGGTGCTCCTTCTCTTGGGCTTTGTTGCGGTCCTGGGCTGGTCTTCGGTCCTTTCCTGTGCCGTTCGTTTTGGCTGGCTGTGGCCCTAGGTCCGTGGTGTGGGCTGCTGGGCTCCCTCCCTCTGCTTCTTCGCTTTCTGGATAGCCTGGCTGTGGTTGGATGCTGTACCTTTCCCTGTGCCCCTTCTTGTTTGGGGGTTCTTTTTGCATCTCTTTCCGGGTCCTGGTGGCGGTGTGTTGTGTGCCTCCTGGCTGGCTTGCCTGCTGGTTTTCCGTCTGGCTTCTTGGGGGTTGGGCTGTTGGCCTCCTTGTTGGTCTTTCCTGTTTTGCCCTTCTGCCTCTTGGGATTCGCCTTCGGTGGTTCCTTGGTGTCCTCCTTTCTACTCCTGCCGGTTGGTCTGCTCTTGGTTGGTGTTGTTTCCTCCTTTGCGGTTCGGGGGTGTTGGTTTCCCCGGTTCCGTGTTGGGCCTCTGTTGTTGTCTTTTTGATGCCCTGTTTTTTTGCCGGGTCTGCTTCGGGTTGGGCTTCTTTGCTCTCCCTGGCCTCCGTTGGGTGGGTTGCTGGGCTTCTTGTCCCGGTGTCTCCTGCTTTGGGGGTGTGCCTCGGGCCTGGCCTTTTCTTGTCCCCCGGGTTCTTTTACCGGTGGGGTGGCCTTTTGGTTCATGCAGCTCTTCGTTGTCTCGGCTGGGGTTGGCCATTGGTCGGTCCTGCCCTGTGGCCTGGTCCTTTTGTGGGTGTCTGGCCTCCGGGTTCCCTGTTGCTGCTGTTGTCATTTGGGGAGGGGGCTTGCTTGGGTTCCCTGCCCCCTTCTCTTTCCTGGCTGTTCCTCTGGGTGGTTTCCTGTTTTCTTGTCTGGTTCTGCCCTCTCTCGTCTTTGCGATTCTGCTGTTGGCTTCCCCTGGCATGTTGGGGTGGTTTGGTGGTTGGCCGTGTCTTGCCTTGTTTTGTTCCTTCCTGGGCCTTCGGCCCTGCCGCCCTGTGCGGTCTGCTCTCCTCTGCTCTTGGCCGTTGGGCTGGGTTGGCCTGTTTGGAACCTGGTTGGGTGGCTGCCTGGTGGTGCTTGGTTCTGTGGGCTTCACCCTTGGGGGGTCTCTCCCTGGTCAGTTGCCCTTTTCTGGCTCAGTTTCCCTGTTGGGGCGCGCCCCCTTCCCCTGGCCTTCCTTTCGTCGTTCTTAGGGGGGGGCTTGGTTTTGGCCCCTCTGGTTGCTCCCTTGGGGCTTGGCTCTGTGTGTGTGGCCCCTTCTGGCTTGCCTGGGGGGGGTTCTTGTGTTTTTTCTCTGGTCGTCCACTGCTGGATTTGGGGTGTCGGCTCTGTCCGCTTGGTTGGGGGCATGCTTGGTTGTGTGCTCCTGCCTGCGTTTTTTTCTCCTTCTTGTGGGCTCCTTTTGCTCCTGTGTGGTGCCCTTTTTCGGTCTGGTGCCCTTGGCGTTGGTGGGGTTCCGGAAGGCCGGTTTCTCTGCTTTGGTATTCTCCACTTGTTAAGGAATGGGACGAGGACAGGAGGGACCTGGGGGTAATGTCCAATTACTCACCGGTAATCTTCATTATTCCTGGTCCCGTTGTCCTCGTCCCATTCCTTACATCCCTCCCTCCCTCCTGGCGGCCGGCCTTCCGGTTGTTGGCTTGGTGTTTTCAGGCTGCATGCTGGGATGGTACCGCTTATGTACTCCCAGTGGGAGGGAGTGGGTTGGGTATCCCAGCATGCTCCTTTTCTTTTTTTCTGTCGTGGAGATGGTCATCTCCACTTGTTAAGGAATGGGACGAGGACAACGGGACCAGGAGTAATGAAGATTACGGCTAATTAATAGGACATTCCCATTGCAGTACACCATCACCATTTACTGCCGTGGACAACATCAACTGCATGCTAAATGTTAAACCGAAGTGAGGTTGTAAACTAATAACGTGTGTAGCACAAAGAAAGAAACACGGCCTGGGAGTTCCCCATTAAAGTTAATTATTTTATTTATTTTCAAGCCTGCATGCCGTCAATGCAAGAGCTTCTGAAACTGCTACCGATCAAAGTGAGGGTGACGAAAACATTCGGCCATTGAAACATAGAAATAGCCAAGCACACATGTAATGTGACCGAGCAAGTGCATGTCCCCTGTCGGTGTGGCAGTGAACAGGAAAGTGTCAGATTATGCAAACTTTTTTCGATACCTAGACACTCTACCTGCAGAAATAACTCACATTTTCTCATTCTTATGTTCAGCACCAAGGGCAGTGTCATGATGGGCTTTGCTGCTACAGCACAGAGCACAGTGACTGCTTTATGCACCTGCAGTGCGTGAACTGAATTCATTTAATCCAATGTTTCTCCAGGGTAGTGCATCATTTTCAGACACCACAGCTCAGAAACAGAAGGAGGAACACACTCTTTTCGAGCTGTAGTATCTGAAAATAACGCACAACCTCAGAGAAGTGTGAGCGATTCGAATAAACTTTGGGCACTACAGACAGAGTAAACAGGCACTGGGCTCTGCGCTGTGCAAGCAGAGACACCAAGATGCGGCCCCAGGGACATTTATATTGGGCTCATGCACCCTCTGAAAAGGAGAGAGCGGTCTCACCTTCCGTGGCCCGTGCACGTAGGAGTGGTCAGGCCAGGAGGAGGGATTTCGACGGACGATGATGAGGGAAAATTAGATAAATAACTGAGGGGCATATTATCAAAAAACAGTGTTAAAATTATCGCCGCTTTAACTGCCGCTAAAGCGGCGATAATGGGCCCTTGAGAATTCCCATAGAAGCCCATGTTCTGGTGTCAACATGGGCTTCTATTGGAATTCTCTGTGGCATATTATCAAGCCCATTATCGCCGCTAAAGTGGCAGTTTTCTGCCGCTAAAGCAGCGATAATTTTAACGCCGTGCTTGATAATATGCCCCTAATGTTCCCTCGTCACCGTCCGTCGAAAGCCCCCGCCCCAACCCCACGTGCCTCACCACTCATACCTGCCCGGGCCGCTGCTGGATCTCACAGAAAGCTTTTTAGTGAATCTGGGACTCGTCTGCTGCTATTTCAACTAGAGCCCACCACCTCATCCTGAACAATGGGAAGGGGCGGCTCTTTTTATCCATTGAAGGATGACAACCTCCGGGAGTGGAGCAGCACATTGCTGTCTATCTACATTAACATCTCTTCATGTTCTGCTTAAAGTTTTGGAGTAAGAATGCAGTGATGTTTGAATAAACAACAAACTCTTTCCATATCGCTTTGAACCTGCTACAAAACCACAATATAGTTCAGACTCAAAAGAAACTCCCAGGAGCTGAGGCACTCAAACACTAGTCTATTCATGCCAAAACGCGTATCAAAGAATTCTGCTGGAAGGCAATCTTTCAGCTTAATGCCCCAAAGAAGCCTCTTTCTATCCTCAAAGAATAACACATGGTGGTGGAACCTTCATGAATCCCCCATATTGCTCCAATTCACAATACGCACAATTATGAGCGTGTCAAATTACATCAAACCATCTGTTTGAACAAGAAAGAACCCTATTCAGGGAGACCTACTGCCCAGCTGTGAAAAAAGAAGACTCCTTTTGAGTCCTACCATCTGCTACCATGCTACCAATTCCTGTTAGAATACATTTTATGATCCAGAAATTGGGCCAAGATTTACAAAGATTTGGCACCTGGTTTGTGTTAATGTTTTTAACGTAGACCCAAAGCTAAATCCAGATTGGTATTTGCAGACCCAAGTCAATGGGGATTTGCGTTTGCTTGTAACCAAGAGCAAATGCAACACTGAGCAATGCACTGCCTTGCATTACTTTCAGTCAGTGGGGTTTTCCATGGGTGTGGTGCATGGGTGATCATGCTAAGAATTGTAGACATGGATTTGGGCCTCAGTGAGGATGATTTAACAAGGAGAAATATTTTTCATTTCGCCTTGTTTTTTACTCCTTACATGTGTGCTGCCTTCTGCAGGACACATACAAAGAGGAAATTGCCTTAAAGCATAGTTTTTCTGCAGAAAGGCAGCCTTCCTGCACAAAATCTATGCTGACCATAACACATATACCCTTGCACTATGCCACAGCGGTCCCTGCTTTGGCGCGTGGCTACTAAACGTATGCTAGCGCTGGGAAAGAGCAGAGCTGAGCCACTTCTTTGTAGATATGGCAAAGTGATGCTGTCTCCAGTTCACGCAACACGGTGGAGCAACGTTGCTTTCTTCCCTGCGCTGCATCTACTCCTTGTAAATCTGGGTCTTCATTTTTAAATGTATATGTTTTTGCACCCAAGTATCTGAAATCCAAAATCAAGGGATACATTCCTATAAATATGCTTATATCCAGGTAGGAATACCTTTAGGCCATATGCCACTCATGCTTTGTGAGCTGGTGGTTTCCCTGTTTAATGCCCAACTGTGAAACATGCTGCCCCTTCTCTGTAAGAGAGGTCCACACTGAAGCACTCATGCAGCTAAGAAGATTTCCAAAGACCTAGCATTTTCAAATCTGTGGAATTATGCTGTACATCACAATATGTGAATCTTTCCATTCAGTTATATGTTTTCATCAGAGAGTTAAACTTTGCTTTTTTATGGTGCTTTGTTCTAACTTTAGTTGGGTTTTGTTTAAGGTATTTCCATGTACCTGTATAATTGTGAATTATTTAACATCCATACATTTTCCATTCTGTGCCCAAATACAACACAGTTGCATGGTGCCACAGAAATAGATCAAATACCACCGAATGAGACTCTCTTATGATCATCAAGGCTTACCCATATCAACAAGGAGAAAAAGCACATCATTTTTGGGACAAGTTTTCATGTACTCCCCTTGGGTTTATGGTCAGAGGATAATGCAGCAGATGGGAGCTCCTACAAGACCCACTATGTTCCTGGTCGACATGACTAGTATGTTTAGCAGATTGGCTAAGAAATAATCATCAGGCTCACAATGAAGCACAGTTTAAGTAAGGTTAGTGTGGTGCTTTGTTCTAACTTTAGTTGGGTTCTGTTTAAGGTATTTCCATGTACCTGTATAATTGTGAATTATTTAACATCCATACAATGAAGCACAGTTTAAGTAAGGTTAGTATGGTGCTTTGTTCTAACTTTAGTTGGGTTCTGTTTAAGGTATTTCCATGTACCTGTATAATTGTGAATTATTTAACATCCATACATTTTCCATTCTGTGCCCAAATACAACACAGTTGCATGGTGCCACAGAAATAGATAAAAAAAAACACCGAATGAGACTCTCTTATGATCATCAAGGCTTACCCATATCAACAAGGAGAAAAAGCACATCATTTTTAGGACAAGTTTTCATGTACTCCCCTTGGGTTTAAGGTCGGAGGATAATGCAGCAGATGGGAGCTGCTACAAGACCCACTATGTTCCTGGTCGACATGACTAGTATGTTTAGCAGATTGGCTAAGAAATAATCATCAGGCTTACAATGAAGCACAGTTTAAGTAAGGTTAGTGTGATAGGGTACAGGGTACTGTAGTAGGGTACTACAACTACCTCAATGTGAGCTCGGTGGGTCCCTAGAATTAATATTAATGGTGCATGGGGTACCAGGGCTCCCCATACTCACACACATTTATTCTTAGCAGAAACACACCCACTGTTTGTCATGGTATCTTTCTGTGCAATGTCACAGGGATACAGCAAGGAGAGTTAGTTCTACAGCACAAAACATTGTATTTTTTCTATCATCTCAGGGCTCTCACCTCATGGTTCACCGCTCTTTTTTAACTACAGTTTTGGTCAAGACACACACTTTCGGGAAAAACACAAGAACTTCCTCCCTATGACAAGCCTAGCCCAATTCCAATATGACAGATTGCCTCCAAAAAGAGATGGGCACAGTTTTTGGGCTCTCTAATAAATATTTTTTCACAATGATGTAAGCCAACGAGGGAAGAAAGCAGAAGAGGTTGTGGGCAATTAGGTTGTTGGTTGAGTCAGATGAGAACGCTGCTCAAGTAACAGCCACAATGCCCCGTCAGGGTGAACCACTAAAGTCACTAAATTAACCTATGCTTAATCCTCTGGTGGCTTGGTATAAAAGCGGCCAGGCTTAACATAGAGGCAATGTGTAAAGTATTTATGTGTTCTTCGAACAGTAATAAAGTCAAAACACAACACAAGAATAAAATTCCAAACCAATTTAGAAAAAAAAGTGTAGCCGGGACAAAGTTAGGCTCACTGAGCAAAGTACCTTGAATCCTGGTTACTGAGCGCTGTGAGGTCCCATGGTGAGGATGCCTCGTGCAGTGGTGGTTCATGGAAGCTGCAGGCTGGTGATGCTGCATTAAGGATGCATCATGCAGTGGTAGTTCCGAGAGGCTGCGAGGCTGCAAGGTGAGGTTCTGTGTCAGGGATGCATTGCGCAGTGGCAGTTCCAATGCAGAGCTGTGAGGCAATACGTTGTGCTATGTCGGTTCTGGTAGGGCCACTGCTGGACTGGCAGAGCACCTTCAAGGCTGTTTCCAAGGGTCCAGGACTGGGGTGGCAACACAAGGGGGTGGGGACTTCGACGCAGGCAGAGTCTAGTTGGAGGATTCAGGATGGTGGGAGACTTTTCTGTTCCTGGGGCTCTGATCAGCAGGCTAGCTAACTAGCCCTTGAAGTCATTCTGGTGGACCTGGGATCCAGGTCCAGGTTCAGTCCTTCTCACTCATGCAGCCGGGCAGCAGTGTAGCAGGGTCAGAGTAGCAGTCCTTCTTGCAATAGAGCTCCACATCATTCCTTCTTCTGAGTCTTACACAGGTCCAGAAGTCTACTGAAGAATGTCTCTGAGGGTCCTATTTTTATACTTGTTCCCTTCTTTGAAGTATAAAACGTTTCTAGAAATTCCCTTTGAAATGCTTGGAATTTCCTGCCTCCCCACCCTCACCCTAGCTTTTCTAGGGGCAAAAAAAGATTAGTGTGAAACCCTTTGTGAGCGAGCTGAGAGAGATTCTTTGTGATGTGCAAGAGTGATAGGTGACAGCTTACCCCTACTATCAAGTCAGAGATGGCTCATCCTGCCAACACCTGTTCCCCCTTTGTCTCACTCTGGGAGTAATACACAAAGACCAACTGTAAGCTGCACCTAGTCATTAGACCCAAGATACAGGCTGCAGGCACCAAATGGTTTCAGTAAGATAAAGTATAAACCATGTAGGGACCTGTGTAGGTTGGCGTCTATTACCTAGTGTCTCTTGGATCATACTTGGAGATTTTTTCTGTGGTATGTTGGTATACAAAGAATGTATATCCATGGTGAGCAGAATATATTCTGACTCATCAAAAGGAGTATCCTCAATGATACTGATGAAGTCCATACTATCTCCGATGCATGCTTTGGTTTCTCGTACTGGTGGTTTTATGAAGAAATCAAGCATGTTTCCAGTCATGGGGAAAGAAGGCGGTCTTGATGGAGCAGTTGATCGTGTGACAGAGCTCGGGTGCGTTGAAGGTGGTGGCTCTGTGGAAGAAGTGGTGTGGGCAAGGGTCCGAGGGTGCTCTTGGGTGTCAAAGCTGTCTCAGATCTGCTTGATCTTGTGGTGGAAGTAGGTGCCTAGTTTGTTGCATAGATCTTGGGTGGCGGGGACTTCTGTGATTTCACTGTTGGGTTTGGTGAATTCCTTGACAATGGCAGAGAAATCTTTGCTGTTGTTTGTGCTGGCATTGATTATATCTTGGAGGGACATATTCTTTGTGGTTTTGAGGGGGCAGTGGTGCACTGTGATGGCGGCTTTTAAATCTGAGTGGGCTTCTGGGTTGTTACTGCTCCTCCATCTCTTCTTGAGTCCGTCTACAGGTGCATCTGGACTCGTGGAGTATGGCAGTGAACCAGCTGGCTTTCTTGGAGTGGTGCTTACCAGGTGCTTTCTTGAGGGATGCCAGTGCATCAGAGCAGTTGGAGATCCATCAGCGGAGCTTGCCTGCTGTGATATTGGTGTCTGCAGATGCCCGCAGTTTGGTTGTGCTGAGTGTGATGTTGAGCTGTTCTTTGGTGACCTTGTTCCAGTTAAGGTGGGGAGCGGTGGGTGCGGTGGTGTACAGTGGGCTTGGTGAAGGCAAAATGAACGCAGTTGTGGTAGGTCCAGAGGAGTTCAGAGGTGTGGCTATAGGTGATGTTTTCACTGGCGGAGAAGACCTTGTCCAGCGCGTGTCCCACTACGCGGGTCAGGGAGGTGACTAGCTGCTTCAGTCCGATGTTGGCAAGATCTCCAGAAGGGTTGTGGTGTTCTGGTCATTGGGGTTGTCCATGTGGAAGTTGAAGTCGCAGAGTAGGATGTAGTCAGTAGATGCGAGAGCCTGGGGTGCGATGAAGTTGATGATGGTGTTGGTGAAAGGTAGGCGGGCTAGGTGGTCTGTAGACGAGGGTGCCGTGGAGGGTGGTGTTGGAGTTGTTCTGGACCTGGAAGTGGATGTGTTCCATGGTCGTCATTGGGTTGTTCGAGTGGGGGGCCAGGCGGATGGAGTTATTGTGGATGATGGCGATGCCTCCTCCTGGTCGGTCGGTGCAGTCCGTGCGGGTGATCTTGTAATCATCAGGGATGGCGGTGGCGATGCCCAAGCCCAAGCAGGGCTTCATCCAAGTTTCTGTGAGGAAGGTGATGTCAGGGGAGACGGAGTTGAGGAGTTCCCCAAATTCTGTGGCATGTTTGTGGAGGGAGCGCATGTTGAGAAGGATGCAGCTGAGCAGTCCTTCCAGGTACAGCAGCAGTCTGGCAGAGTGCATAGCAAGTCACAGGAGCAGGCAGTCCTCTCAGAGTCCTTCCACAGGTCTAGTAGAGAACTGAACATTAGATGTAAAGGTCCTATTTTTATACCCTGGTGCCCCTCTTTTGGAAGGTGGGAGAAGCTTCTGGAAAGGTTCTTTGAAGTATATGGCATTTACTGACAATACTGCTCTGGCTCCAAGCTGGCTGAAAAGACAAGGCAGGTTCATTAGACTCTTTGTGGCAAGGCAGAGCACAGGCTATTCAGGTGTTAGAGGGGCTATGCTAATCTCAGCAACCCAATCCTGCCAGCAGATGGCCCATTGAGACACACCTAATCCTTCTATTGTGTGACGGTCTGGGAGAAAGTCACAAAGTCTAACTGTCAGGTACAGCTTGTCATGTGGCCCAAGACAGGCTGCAGTCACCAACATTTAGGGGCAAGAAAATTACAACTTTCTAAAAGTGCAATAAAAATAGAAGATGAACGGAATGCTGAGAAAATCAAAACATTCAACCCCAGTCACAGATCTGGGTTGAATCCATCATTTCCTTGTTCACCACGCCATTCCAGTTTGGAACCAGCCATATGTGAATGAGTCTTGACACTGCTCCCCTATGGAACAGTCCAACCCAAAATGCCAAGCCAGGTCCTCCCTGGACCAGAAAGAAGCACAAAAAATTGAGTAAACCTACATCTTGACTAGGGGTGAATGTGTGATTTGTTCAGCATGTTGTCCATCATTTGTCTTTTTTGCTTTAGTCGCCCTAAGTGGGAAGGGTATGCCCAGATGTGGTCCCATTCTCACTGTGCTTCTGGATTCAAGCTAGCCTGACTGGTCAGGGGTGATACCCCTAAACTGGTCCCAGGAGGCTTGTTTTTGGTCCAGGGAGGGCCTGTTGAGCAAAACAAATGATGGATTAAACCCAAATCTGTGACTAGTGGCAAATGTTTGATTTGTTCAGCATTCTATCCATGATTTGTTCTTTTAACTTTCTAAAAGAGGCATTTTCTAAATTGCAATGAAAAATCAGATGCTTCCATTAAAGTGGGTTCATCATTACAATTTCAAGGGTGCCAAACATGCCATATCTACCTACTAGCAATTAGGAATTACCGCAGTCAACTGACAACCCGATTAGGAATTGGAATTACAGCTTGTTAATGTAAATGAAATAAGGAATGGCCTATACATAGGAGGGATAGGCCTCACAGTGGAGAAAAACTAATTTAGGAGTTTTTCACTACCAGGACATGTAAAACCTTTTAATTACACAGCACCCTGCACTATGGGCTACTTAGGGCCTAACGTAGAGGTGACTTATATAATAAAAGGGGAGTTTAAGGCTTAGTAAGGGATTTAAATGTCAAGTCAAAATGGCAGTTTAAAACTGCATTCAAGCTGCAGTGGCAAACCTAGGTCAAGTTTTTAGGTGCTACTTAAGTAGGTGGCACAATAAGTGAGTAGGCTCACTGGCAGCATTTAATTTACAAGCCCTGGGTATATAATATGCAACTCTACAAGGGACCTATAGGTAAATAAATATTCCAAACAGGTGTGTTCAAAGGAGAGAGCACAAGTACTTTAGCACTTGTTAGTAGTGGAAAACTGAATAGAGTCCTAAGCAGCAGCGGCCGGCTCAGGTAAGCGCGGTGGGCGGGGCGGGTTGGATCGCGGCTGGGGGAAGTCGACAGACGACGGAATAGGTATTATTTATTTATTTAATGATACCTATTCCGTCATCTGTCGACTTCTCACCCCCCTCGCCCCACTTCGTTTACCTCTGCCGGCCCCCGCTAGTCCTAAGGCTAACAAAAATGAATTCATCGAAAAAGTGTAGGGTACAAGGCAAAGGGTTTGGGGGTTTTCCTGCAGACAGGGCCAAGTCTAACAGAGGTCATGAACAAACACACTTGGGAATGACAAGGGAATAAGGGGGTGGGGGTGCTCTTGCATCCAGAAAGGTGTGCTTTTACCATCAAGACCTACTTTGAATTTGGCATATGTCCCTAAGGTGTCTTGCTTTTCCTGCAAAATGGTTTGGGTAATTTTGTTATTGATTAGAACGGCTAGTACATCTACCTTAGACGCAGTTAAAGCTAGGATGTGGGTGACTGCCTTGTCTATATAATATGTCTTGGTTCAAGCAATTGAGATGCTGACAGAATTATTTATGCTTGAGCAATTCAGAAAATACATTGAAATATATCTCCTCAATATTTTCCTGCTGTGCTAGACAACAACTTTTACTTTCCTCTTCATTCTGCCTCTAATAGACAGTGATTCTCTGTATAGGTTTAATTTTTAGTGGATTAGCTTCAAAGTGTAAACATGTTTGCATACCTTCTGCTACCTGTCCTCCACAGTATGAGCTGTCCTTCCTGTTGGTATATGCAACACTATGTTGCCATCAAGGTGTAGATTTGTATTTTATAAATACCCCCCTATAAAATAAATAAAATATTATATTACAAAAAAACACTTCCTTAGACCACCCCAGGCACCAGAAACGTAGTTATGTTACCGTGGTCCCTAGTGCGAGCAAAGTAACTGGGCCCATTCAGCAGGGTGACATCTCAGTCTGTCATCTGCCCTGATGCTCCTCAACTTCCTGCAACATACTGCCATATTAAAACTCACTACCATTCTCATACACACACTACTGTAGTCCACTCCCTGCACTGCATTTCTCAAGTCAAAGCAATAACCACAAAAAACATTACCAAAGCCAAAAGGTTTAGCCCTTATAAAATGCATGCACACAAAAACATAACAGGTGTGGGAACCCTACTCACATAACTGCCCTCAAATAGGCACACCTCTCACACCACTTTTACAAAAGTATGCCTCATACTGCACTCAAACAGGAACAAACTGCAACCTTATAAACTATTGACACTGTACTCACAAAAGATAATGTTAATCTTGCATTCACACAAGCACAGCCCTCACAATGCACTAAAAAACATGGTGGCTATCACACACTCACACAAGCGCACTACTCAAACACAGGTACACTGCTTTCTAGGAATGGGCGGAGTTGGGAAATATGGTGGCATAGCAGGCACTGGTTGAGCATCTGGTGCATTGTTCCACTCATGAGCATCCGCAAGGGGGGCAAGGGTTGGAGTTTTTCACTTGTCTTTTAAAAAAATGTCAAGTTCCCGCTTCCAGTATAATACCAGCAGCGCAATCTTAAAATGTTTTAAATTATGCCCCCCCCCCCCAAAAAAAAATGATGCCCATGGTTCCATTATGCATTTCAAAGCTGATGAGGAAAGCTACAATGAACCCTGAATGTTCACTGAGGTTATCTAATCTCCCATAAGCCACACTTCGATCAGCACTGCATATAATGTGAGTCTGATCTTTGTTGACTTTTGTGGGGAAGAGTCTTAGCATCAACCAAAAAAAGTCCCACTTGCTTCCTAAAAACAACTAAATATGGAGTGCCTGTGATTCAATGCAAAATATAGACAGTAAAGCTTTGCACTGGTCTGTCATGTAGGAACTGTAAAAACTGATAAGCTATGTAGAATACTATTTCAAGACTGGCGTGCTTTTGAAATCTGCATCAGTGATGCCTGGCACTGTGAATAAGAAGGTTGTGGTCAGGTAGCAACGGCAGTGGAGCTACTGGTACTGTCATTACTCAATTAGCACTAGTCTGTAGTTGCAGGTGAATCAAAGGAAACATTTCCTGAGATCAGACTCCCCGAGAAGCAGAGTAACACAGAGTAAGCTGGCAACATATTGTTATTCAGATTGCCTGACATCCTAAAGACAAGCAGTAGTCTACTAGCCAAACATTGGCAACAAAGCCAATGTCTAAAGAAGGCTGATCTACTGCCCAATTGTATGTATGCTGTTTTGAAGGGATAAATAAATATATGAATGACACTTTGTCTGATAAAAATCTGTCCATTTTCTTCAACCAAAATTATGCATTTATTTTTTAGAAAACATGAGGCTAGTGAGATAGCCAAAACAGTCTTTTGGTTAGCCCTAACAGACACAGAAATAGACAGAGTCCAGGGGACAGGAGTGCAGTGGGGCATTGACCCACATGCATAAGACATAGAGCACTGATTAAAAAATTATCAAAATAAGCCATGAGCGATATGGAACAAGTGTGGTACTTTAGGACCAGAACACGTTTCCTTCAAAGACATGGAACAAGTGTGCTACTACAGACCCAGTCAGTGCAAACTTAATTCAAAGAAATGGAGCAAATGTAGTAATTTGGGGCCACTGCAAGCTTCCTTTAAAGACATAGAAGCAGTGTCACATTGGGCAGCACCATTTCACACTGCCCTTAAATACAATGAATAAGCAGCATTTAGGATTTGGAACAGCACTGCGGTGTATGACTGCAAGTTTGACTTGCATGCGTAGAAAGATTTCCACACACAAACAAGGTACAGCATCAGGCAGGAGTACACGCTTCCCTCACATTCACAGGACTCATACCAATCTTGCCAGAAACAATGCAAGCTTCCCTCGCATGCATAGAGCATGGACAGCATCTGCAGTAGAAGTCCAAGCCTGTGTGTAAACACACACACACAATGTGCAGCATTTGGCAGCAGTGTAAGTTCCCCTCACTCACAGCACAGGTACAAGATGATCAGCAGCAGTACCAGCTAAGATATCCTCACATATAAAACAGGTATCACACTAGCAGCATCATCTAAGTTTATTTCATGCATAGACTGCACAGAGTTAAGTATTGATGTGGGTGAGCTATTGAAGACTCGAGCCAGATGCCAGGCTGTGGGTCAGCATTATGTCCTCTTGAGCCCAATATGACCTGAACTTTTATGTAGCTGCTGCCTGCTATCCACGCTCATGCACCAAGAATTAAAGAAAAAGCATTAAACTTTGAGGTCAAACAGGAGGGAGAAAGGGATGCCAACTCATTGACTGAATTACGCAACGTGAAATCAAAAAACCTGGGATCAATCCCGGCATGGCCACTTGACAAATTATATGATCCTAGGCAATTATTTTATTTTATCATGCCTCCTATCTTTTTCATTATTGTACATAAGAAAACCTTGAAATACGTGACAATGGTTGTAGTCCAAAAATCTCTCTTGTATTTGACTCAATAGACTATAATGTTGCTCTGTGTTAAATAAGAATATCGCCCACATGTAGGGTTCACATGACGACTGACTGGCATCTCACTTTATTATTGGTATTGTCATCAAGGTGTGGCATGGGGCATGAATGTTTGTAACCTCATGTTTAAAAACTATCACTTGGAAAACAAGGCATCTTAATAAAGTGATATAAAGGGATGTACTAAGATGAAGCACTTGTTAAGGAAATATACTTTTTGGAATTTTGAAGATACTTCATTATATTTTTACCTAATATTTTGAACCAATTCCATGCCAAATGTTCCTATGCCTAAGCTTGTGCCTGGACCTTTAGCACCTAAACACGCTCATAGATCAAAGACAGACACTTGACTTTGCCCTCCCTGTTACTTTGTTGACTCGCCCACCTCTACTACTGTACTGTGTGGAATAGCTGCCCGAGCCACCCCCCCCATGTCTGCCCCCCCCTTCTAGCCCCAGTATCTTGCTCTGAGAAGCAACATCTTGTTTTCTGAGATTCTGGTTGGGTTCCACGTGTCTCAGAAAGATAACTATTACTACTTCTCATTTTAATAGGGAGGAATTGTGCATTAATGACATGAGAAGATGTTTTGAAGTTTCCTGTGCATTTATTAGCAGAAAATGTAACAAAAAAAGCTCAACTCATTTATTTCCCAGTTGCAGCACTCTGTCCTAAGTAAGTCTATATTCCTTTACTAACTGTCATAGTCTGCCCTCTACTTATCAAGCTGAATGCAGTGATTACTGTGACTATTTTGTCTTCAGAAGCTATGTGGCAACATGGGTATAATGTCTCCTTTGACCTCTGCTGTCGGCAGGGAGCCAGGGCGGAATGGCCAGCTGTGACTGCGGCTGCTGCAGGTAAGAGCGGTGGAGAGGTGGGGCTGTGTTGGAGGGAATTCAAGAGATGACTACTAGGGGAAATAAATGTGGCTGCCGCAGGTAAGAGCGGTGGGGTGGTGGGTCCCAGTGTGGGGTGGGGGGATTTCGAGAGATGACCATGAGGGGAAATTAAATAAATAATGAATTTCCCCCCATAGTCGTCTCTCAAAATCCTCCCCCACCCGCAGCAACTGCCCCACCGCTCTTACCTGCAGCAGCCGTGGGCTGGAATGGCACACTATGCATTTACAAAAATGAGCATGCACCCTGCACAGCCATTCAGTGTATGCACAATTAGGACTTTGCAGTACTCCCCAAGTGTTTTAGCGGATTTTACTGCTCGGAGTTCGACTCTTGCATCTGAGGGAATCAGACGGAGCAAACAGCAAGCTGCCAGTGCTATAAGAGCTACTACCACTACTCCTACTGGACAGTGGTGCTGGAACAATTTTGAGACTGGGGGTGCTGACATCAATGTTACATCTCTGAACTCATAAGGATTCTGAAAAGTCCAAGCATCACTCAAGGAACTAATTTTACAAATTCACTGCACCCATTCAGCAGGAAAGTGATAGCGGTGTAGTATGTAGTTGGTGTTGCATTTAGAAGCACACTGTTACAAATATATCACTAAAGCATGGTGTGGTGGCAAAACATTTACAGAAAACTAATTTTCCATTTAAATAACCACTCGGTTTGCACAGACACACTTTTGCTGATAAAACTATATGGGGCACATACGATCATATGTGGGAATTAGATTTTCGACAAAGATTTGTAATTTGATCATGACCAAGTAAAGTGTCTTGATTTGTTTTCATCCTATTAAAATCTTTGTTTCCATCACACTTCAGAATTAAAATAAATTGCTTCATTTGTGCTTTCCTAACTGTGTATTTATTTAGAAATGTTTATACAGTTCATTAATAGGTATTTAAATTGTGCTGTGTGTTAGAAGAAAATGATACCCTACAGCCTTTCTTTTCACACTAGCAAGACTGTCACATAGTTTGCTTTACAAAATCCTCACACTTTGCAGAAAAAGAAAGAAACATAAACCCCAGTCTCCATGATAAAAGAATTAAGCAGCAATTTGTCAACAGACTGACATTTGACCCTTGCCGTTGAAGGCGCAGCAAATGTGACAGGATAAAAACGAAATTTAAAGTCATAGTATTACTCCTTCACCTTCCTATCTCAATCATGGTTATTTTGGGGGGTGCTACAGCAGTTCCTCGCACCTCTACTTCCAGTACCTATACTAGTAGGGACCCTCTAAGGGCTGAAGGGGCTGGTACAGTTGGGCTGCCCACCAACCTCTGGACCAAGTTGCATTGCACCGGCTGCAATTCTGGTAGCTATGCCCTTGCCAGGCATGTTACAAGAGTAACAAGGAGTCACCAAATTTCTCCAATTCCACAAGCGGAATTTAAAATTCCGCCTGTGCCTACTAATAATATGGAATAGTACAGGAGCATAGAAAATGATATATTTAGGCCTACACAACATGAACATTTTCATTACCCACAGCTCACATGTCCAAAGTCACGATTGTAGATATAATAAAAATATAATCTTTGTCTCCATGGTTATGATCGTTTTTCAAACAGCACCGATCTTTAACCCTGACCCTGAATCTGCAGCATCATATACCTCTCTGCAAGGAGTGCCAGAATGAATTTATAAATGTACATCTTCAAGCCACACCTAAGAGGTCATATTTGTCTCACCTTGATGCCGATGACAGTACAGGCATTGACAAGACCTCAAAGCATGCTTTTTCGGTGTCATCTTAAGGATTTGTGGGGCCCTGCAAAATTTATATTTCTGGGTTCCCAGTTGGGAATACATTTACTAAAAATGACAATGGATAGAGCAGGTGACATGTAGAAATAGGAAGAGTGATGTTTTGAAACAGAACTCCACAAAGGTGTGGTAGAGCGGGAGCAAGATCACTTTACCAAGACGGCCCCTTGGAAAGTGGGAACCCTGGGCAATTGCCCACTTTGCCCAAGTCTTAAAACACCTTTGAGTTTGAGTTTGAGTTTAAAAATATTTATATAGCACACTTTCACCAGCGGTTTCATGGCGCTGCAACAGACAGATCCCCAGAGTAGAAGTAACAGAAAATAATAAAAAGAAGACAAAAACAGCAATGATCTAGTTAGAAAATTTTAGCAAATAGATGAGCTTTGAGCTTTTCCCGGAATTGGGGGTAGAAAGTTAGAGATCTAAGCTCTAAAGGCAGGGAATTCCACAGGACAGGGCAAGGGTCGCAAACTTCGATCCTCCCCACTTCTTCCTCCGGAAACGGGAGACTGACAGCAGGGATAGCGTGGATGAGCGTAGTTCCCTAGTTGAAACATAGGGAACGATCTCAGATGAAATAAAGGCCAGAGCCGCGCCCAGTTGTGCTTGAAAGATGATAGAAGCAAGCTTAAACTGGACGCGTTCACGGACAGGGAGCCAGTGTAAGGATTTAAGGAGGGGTGTTACGTTATGGGATTTTGGAAGATTGAACACCAACCGTGCCGCCTGGTTCTGGATCAACTGCAAACGCCTTAAACTATATGCAGGAATACCTGCATATAGGGCGTTGCCTTAATCCAGGCGGGAGATAACCATCGCCAAGAGGATCAGTTTTAAGGCATCAAAGGAAAAAAAGCGGGATACCTTGCGGATGGTGCGTAGTGACAGAAAAGAAGAAGACACCACAGAGCTAACCTGGGAGTGAAGAGTGAGCTGAGAATTAAGTTTGATACCTAAAGTTTTAACTGAGGTAGAGGGGACCGGGGAAGGACCAAGGGAAGGGGGCCAAAAAAGTGAAGACCAGGGACTGGAGGACCCACCCGTCAACACCAACAGAGGAAGAAGAGAGATTGAAAACAAGTTGAAGGTCATCCGCGTAATTGTATACGCTGACCTCCATTTTCTGCAATGAAAAAATAAGGGGTGCAATATAGAGGTTAAACAAAAGAGGTGAAAGGGAGGAACCTTGGGGAACCCCACACTGAACTTTCCGGAACTCCGCAGAAAAGTTGCCCAGGCGAACAGCCTGGGTGCGGTCCCTCAGGAAGGAGGATAACCACACCAGGGCGGTACCCCCGATCCCAGCCACGGGAAAGCAAGATGGTGTGGTCAACCGTGTCAAAGGCGGCTGAGAGATCGAGGAGGACCAAAGCCTGGGCCTGGTTGGTGTCCATTCCCTCCCTGAGGTTGTCAAGGACCGAGAGTACTACGGACTCCGTAGAGTGTGCGGGGCGGAAGCCGGCCTGGCAGGGAGCCAAAACCCCATACTCCTCCACAAAGGTGCTCAAAGAACTGGTAACATGGTGTTCGAGCACCTTAGCCAGAAATGGTAGGAGGGAGATGGGGCGATAATTGGCGGGGACCGAAGGGTCAGCGCCGGGCTTCTTTAAGATGGGGACAATAACAGCTGTTTTCAGTGAATTAGCTACAACCCCCTGGGAAAGAGAACTGTTGAGGAAGTGAAGAAGGGGGTCTGGACAAGTTGTATAAATGTGGCGAAGGATGTGCGCGGGGCAAGTGTCCAATGGAGAGCCGGATTTAACAAGGGGAATTATCGAGATCAAGGATTCCTTAGTCAAGAGGGGAAGGGCATCGAGTTGTCCCTTAGGTGGAGGACACTGAGGGTCAACAAAAGTGAGGGGGGGTGAGGGAATGTTGGCTTTAATAATGGCAATATTCTCAATAAAGAAATTATTTAAAGAGTGACAAAGGTCCTGGGAAGGGGAGGGCTTAAGAGATGTCCTATCGGAGAATGCCAAATTGTGGACAATCAAGAAAATTTCCCTCGGTTGATTCTCAGCTGCAAGAATCTTTGAGGAAAAGTAGGCCGTTTTAGCAGCCAAGCCTTCTTATATTGAGCCAGGATAGTGATAAACTCAGATCTGAGCAAGGGACAATAATTCCTCCTCCAGGCACGCTCGGCTCGGCGTACCGCTAGTTTGATGGTCTTAAGATCCTCGTTAAACCACAAGTTGGAATCCTTCTCCCGCTTTGAAGTCACCCGCTTCAGCGGGGCAATGGAATCACAGCCTGAGGAAAGCCAATGTTCAATGGCAACGGCCTGAGAGAGGGTGGATAGGCCTTGTAGGGTAGGGTAGGAAGAGGTTAGTAATGCGGATAGATTCTCTGGATCCACTCGGCTCCATGAGCGGACCCAAACATTCTTTGGGAGCGGGGGCCTAAAAGTAGGGTTAATGGGAAGGGTAAACGAAATCAAATGATGGTCAGACCAGATGCAGGGTAAGATGGACAAGGAGTCCACCGGACAGTTCAAGGACCAAATCTGGTCTAAGATGTGTCCTTTGACATGAGTGGGAGAATGAACATGTGACACAAAATTGAGGGATTGAAGGGTATCTGAGAACTCTCTTGAGGACGGACATTCCGCTTTTGTGCTATTTAGTCACAAAGTACCATGGATTACAGTCACTGGTTCTTTAAACCAGAGGAAAACCAAAGGCCCAAGTGCATAAAATGTCACATTTTGATCAAATTGAGAATATGCATGCTTACAGGTTTTGAGCCAAGGGCGATTGGTCAATAGCATACTGCATGAGAATTTCAGATGCGTAGTTTTATCCACTTGTGTGTGAATGCATGTGCATGTCTGTGTGTATTTGCAGTTGTGTGCTGGTGTGGGTTTATGTATTACAGAGATTATATTGTGGGTATACAATTCTTTTGTGCATGTGTGTGTGTTTGTGCGTCAGCGTGTTTCTATGCTTCTGTATTTTTATTTAAAATGGTATTGTATGTTACAGATATGCAAATGTGTGTGTGTGAGAGAAATAAAGTGTATGTGTTGAGTGAGTCCATGTGTGTTGTATGTCTATTTAATTGTGTGATTGTGGGGTTTTACCTCGTTTAATGTTGTGCAGGTGGAACAATGTGCTCGTGTTTCTAAATGTGTAGATGTGTACAATTGTGTGTGTGTGTTTTGGAGGTACTGACGAGACATGTGGCAGAGTATGTTTGTATACATGGGTGTGTATGTGAGAGAGCGATTGCACATGGGTGTATTTATGTGTAAGCGTGAGAGCTCATATGAATGGACATGTGCTTATACAGTTATTTACATTTCATATTTGATAAACGCATGCGCTTTGTAATGGTCCATGGCATGATGAGTCCAATGTCTGCCTTTACTAGGGGTCTGATTTAGATCTTAGTGGCATTACCACCGACATGCCGTAGCGGCAGTCCTACGTACTGCGTAAAGCAGACGTTGGTCGGCCCACTGTATTTAGATGTTGCAGCAATAGGCGGAGGTCTTTTCTGCTGGCTATTGTCTTTTCAGGTCGGCGGTATGGCACCAAACCAATTTAGATTCTCCAGTTGTGCTGGCGACGGAGTCCTGATGGAGTGAGGAAATGGTGGTGTGGAGGCAGGTAAGCACAACTTATTTTCATCTCAATACACATATATATTGTGAATCTGTCTAATGTGTACTGCCAGTTTTTTTACATTTAGCACATTGCAAACCAACAGCATACACAATTATTGAATGTACACCCAAACCCACCACAAAAGCCTACCTTGGGGTGGCTGAGCCTTGTGGTCAAGTAGCCACAGCACAGGAAGGACCTGGATAATGGCATTGAAGATAGATTCGGTGGTGGGACCCCAATTACAGGTGAGCTTTCACCTCTTTTTCTTTGATTCCGCCAACTCACACTTGGAGGTTTCCCAGCCACATCTGTCTTGGCGGAAAGGTGCATGGTAATCTGGATGACAGGAATCTTGAAAGCTGCTTCAGCCTCTAATGCCATCGATGCGGGAAGAAGATCCTGGCGGAGGTGGCGGGACTGTGGGGGTCTTCCCCCCAATGGCCAGCCAACATCTAAATCGAGTGGGCGGACCACCAAAGCAGCGGGTGTGAAGACCGCCAAAAAAGCAGTGGTGGGACCAGTTCAGCCAAGATCTAAATCAGGCCCTAAGTCTGTCTCTTATTTTCCAGGATTTTGTTGCAAGAGCCACAGAATATTACATCAATAGGTCAAAATAAGTGTGACTTTACATGAAACATAGTATGAGTTTTTCCTACTGACAACATTTGTAGATAACAAGTAATACCTGGTCTTGGCTCAAGTTCCAAGCCTATTTATTGCAATACACACCGCCATCTAAGCAGAAGTCAAGTAAACAATCATTATCAAAATCCATAGGTCTCATCTTGGGACCTATTGGCTTTGCCAAAGCGTTTTGGTGATTCTGTATACACCGTTGGTAGAAAGCAAAATACTTTATGGTGATGTTGTGCAGGATGGAGAAACAAAAAAAGAAAAAATACATCATGACTGAACGTGCACATTATACATATGCATCATGATGCTAGTGGTGTATGTACCATTTACCTGTCCCATGCATGGGTGATGATGTGCATGTGTCACCCACCATGCACGAGTGTGTCTAGTGAATGAAGCTGGAGCAATTGTTTGCTTTGTTTTCTTGTACCAATCAAAGATGGAGGATGCCACTTGACACGCTAAATTAAGAAATACATGTTTATTGTGTTCAAGCACATTTGTGCAAGTAAAGTGTCCCAGTAGCAAATTAAAGCTGTTGGGTCTTCGAAAAAATGCAGAAAGGCCCACGAGGGGTGGGCAAGTAACAGAGAGTGGCTGAGGGAAGCAATGGAGAGTGGGAAGGAATGGAAGAGAAGGAATTAAGAAGGAGGAGAAATGATGCACATGAGAAAGAGAGGAACACAAAGTGATGGTTGAGGATTTGCAATGGCAGAGAAGCACACAAGGGAGAGAGCTTGAAACCACACTCCGATAAAGGACTTTAAAAAATAAGGAAACAGCAATTCCTTAAAATGAGCAGTGGAATGATATAGGTGAGCTGATCACAGCCATGGTAAAGGGGCTATATTACAGGGGAGGGGCAAACACATGAAGCAAGTACCAAGGAAATAAGAGTGACAATAAAGGCACCCACTGGAAGCAATGAGCACGCTCTAAGATCACTGTTTTTGGGAGACCCCACAAGAGGTCTTTCCGTGGCGCACAGCTCAGGCTATTTGGTAGGTGAGACCTAAAACACGTATTTAGCACAAAATCTATCAATGTTGTTTCACAGGAGAGATGAAAGTTATACTTTTCGTTGTTCAGAACTTCATATTTGAAGAACAGGTATTTTGAGAGATGATATGTGATAAAACAAAATATGCCAAAGTAGGAGCTGGTATGAAATACACTCTCTTTTTAATTAACATGCTACTCAAATATTTTAAGAGAGATTTCGAGGAGCATACACGAGTGACTAGTGCAACATTGCATAACTTTCACATAAAATGTGATCGCATAATTACAACTAGAAATGCTAAATCTTTGAAGTCTGTGTATTATTAACGGCATCATTTTCGGTCCCTAGAAAAACGGCCAGGCTTTGCAGTTTCGGTGGATTGGAGATAGTGTAGTTGATTATGTCTCTGTTCTATGTTAGATTGTGTTATTTGTGTGTAAAGTCCATGAATACACACTAGCTGGCATCCTGGTGCTAGGGCGAGATAAACAAGAGTGAGAAAATGCAATTAAACCGTCCCAGTTATGTTTTAAGTGTTTTTTTCTAAAAGTGGCTTCTACTAGTGTGGCTCTTATCTCCGTAGTTGGCTCCTCCCAGAGTTTGGCCTCTCTATGGGGCATATTATCAAGACAGGCGATAAAATTATCGCCGCTGTAGCGGCAAAAAACTGCCGCTAAAACGGCGATAATGGGCTTGATAATATGCTCTATGGAATTCCAATTGAAGCTCAGGTTAGATGTCCTTCACATCTAACATGGGCGTCAATTGGTATTCCATAGAGCATATTATCAAGCCCATTATCGCCGTTTTAGCGGCAGTTCTTTGCCACTAATGCGGCGATAATTTTATCGCCTGGCTTGATAATATGCCCCTATGTGCGAAGGATCGATCATTAAATCTGGCTCTGGAAAACGAAGAAATATTCACAAGACTGAGAGCGGAGGATCTGAGGGCCCTTCATTGTCTGCAAGGAGCGATGAGCTGTTGCAAGCTGACAGGGCTTTCCTTGTGCAGGGCTCTGAATGTCAGACAAAGTGCTTTAAATGTTTCCTGTTCTCAATGCACAGTCAATACAATACTCTAGAATTGCTTGGACATAGAGTCATGTCTTTAAAGGTTTAACAATAGACAAGCTGCAGCCTTTGGTACCAGTTGTAGTCTTTGAAGTAGTTGTTTTGATAATGTATAAAGAATTATGGTAGTCCAATCTGGATGTTCATGCACGTATCTGCTTCTCTTGGATCCGGCCATTAAATAAAAGTTGATTATTAAATTAAATGTCCAGACTTCTGGCTGCTGTTGCTGGGATCAGAATGTTGTCCACTTCAGCAGTCCAGCAAAGTTGTGACCCGGAAATGGTTTGTTGCCCGAAAAGCGGCACTTTGTTTTTTCAAATTTAGTTTTAAGCAGTTTCGATGCATCCAGGAACCGGCAGATTACATGAAGGTTCTAAACATTTCTTGGGTCGAAGTTATGTTTTTAGTAATTGAGATAATCAGCTGTGTGTCATCAGCATATGACAGTATACCCAACCCAAAGGACCAGACGAGCCTAGCTAAAGGAATCCCACACACACTAAATAGAGTAGGACTCAAGGAAGATCCTTGAAGGACCTCCGGATGTAGTGAGGCTTGGTGCAAATAAAACCAGTCAGACTAAATAGCCCAAGACCCTCCTGCCAAAAAGGATCTTAGCCCTTTAAATACTGAATTGTAGATTCCTAGCTGAAATAAATGATTGTTGCAACAAAATTAAGTGAGATACGGTGTCAAAGGCCGCCAAGAAATTTAATAAAATTGGGGGCGGGGCGAGGGGGGTGAGTTTGTTTCGGCTAGTATCGATCTGATGCTATCGGAAACAGCTAACAAAACTGCATCTGTGCTGTGTGAAGACCTGACTCCTGTTTGCACATAGTGTAGTCACTTGCTTTCATTTAGATTGCTAGGCAACTGTTAATTCACAAGGAGATGGTAGAGTCTAAAGTGATATTGGTCTTACGGTTGTCAGATTGGTGGGATCAGCTAGTGGTTCTTTTAAAGGGGTTTAACAGCTATCCTTTTTCAACTCATAGGCAAAGAGTGTGCAATTACAGATAGATTCATAAGATCTGTTAGCACAATACTATCAGACAGCATATTAAGGACTATAAGGGGACAACGAAAGCCTAGATGTGATTGTTTTGAAAGCAAATGTGTTTTTTTCGGTTGTGATGGGAGAATAGAGGAGTGAGTAGCCCCTGAGGTGAATGATGAAGGTTATTTCATCCTGTGACCTCCAACTTCCAAATCCAGTGGTGGCTTCCAGTTTCTATATTTTATCTTGACAAAATTGCCAGCTCATTGGTTTAAGACGTGTGGATTTAATAAGGATTTTAATGTGCAAAATCTTTCCATAGCTGAATGGTTAGTCCTTCAATTTTTTGAGCATATTAAATGATACAAGCCGTCCTCACATGTTTTTTATTTTATATGGTATTTTATAAGTTTGTTTGCAACAGTGTCATACTTGGATGTCCTCTAATGCTCTAAAGCCGTATAGTGTCATTTTCCATTTTGGAGTTCCAAGGAGTACCACGGTGCCGAGGGTGAATTGGGCTTAGTATAAACATGTTTCAGTGCACTAACTAATTGCTTATGTAGTATCACTGTTGACAAGGAGATGTCCATGTTGTGAGTGATAGAGAGGTCACCCAGAGCGGACACAAGTCATCAGTAGTAAAATTTCTTGAGGGATGTGCCTAGGTGTCTGACTTCTGAACCCCTCTGGGAGGACTTAACAATTCAGTGGAAAAAAGTACAACTAAATGTTCCATCCATGAGTGCGCTGCCTAGCAGATTTTTGTTTGTTGGTAAAAACTTGTAGTGGATGGCTTGCTGAGTGAATCAGGCACTAATCAATGGCATGAGGTTTAAATAATGTATCCTCTCCATTAACTAAACTTCTAATTTCTCAGGTTTATCCATGTGGAAATTGAGATCACCTAGAATGATGAAATTAGCAAATTTAATAGCACAGGACGCTATAGTATTTAACAGAGAACCAATGGACCCATTGATTAGGCTCAGGGAGTGATAATTTAATGAACATGAGAACGGATTTTAAAGGGCTGAGATTAATCAAGAAGGCAAGTAAATCTTCTTCGCGACTGAGCATGCAGTTATTAATTTATTTGCAGCTCAAGTCCAATTCATGCATATTGGCTAATCGTTCTCCTTTCCTTCCTAATCTGTTTTTACGAATTGTGGAGTACTCATCGGGGGGGTTGTATCTGCTCCAGAAGTAGTCTTCATACAAATTTCTGTTAGGACAGGGTGTCCAGATTACTGTCATGAATAAGTCATAGTTGTCATCAGCATGTTTTGGTAAGGAGTGAACGTTTAAGAGATGAAGTTTGCATTTCTTGCTTATGAAGAGAAAGTGAGACTTCATGTTTGAAGGCAAGATCAATGTTCCAAATCAAATTGTGGCCACTCTACAAGTTTCCATTAGTTCTGACTACATGCTATAGATGGATAAGATTGCAAAATTTGCCTTCTCTACAACGCTGTTAGAAATGGGGCCTCTAGTTGGCAGAGTTATGCAGCCTGTCCAAGCTGGGACCCACACTCTTGTCAGGGTAAGTGTAGTACACACTAAATGTTTACCTGTGCTCACCCTCTGGTAGCTTGGCACAGTGCAGTCAGGCTAAACAAAGAGGCAATGTATGAAGTATTTGTGCATACACAAACAGTGACACAGTGAAAACACCACCAAAGAACTCCACATCAATTTAGAAAAATAGCTAATGTTTATCCGATTAAAACAGGACCAAAACAACAAAAAACCAACATGCACAAGTCAAGATAAGATTTTTTAAAGATTAAATAAAAATGCAGTGTTTCGAAGTCTGTAGCTCCAACTGGGGGTATCAGGTCGCAGTTGACCGAGATAAATCCAAATGTTCAGTCCAACAGCAAAGGAGAATGGGCCAAATACAGGAATCATGCACACACACCCTTGCAGTACCTTGAATGGATCAGAAATCAAAGACAATGGATGGCGCAGAGGAGGTGAGGTGTCATGGATGCAGGTGAGGTGTCGGTTCCTTAAGGCGGGGCAGGGTCCTTGAAGCTTTGCCGCTCTGAGACGATGTGTTGCGCAGAGGAGGTGATGTATTGGTTGCCTGTGTGAGACCTCGGTTCCTGTAGGTGAGGTGGTGTCAATGATTCACCGATGTCGAGCGCGCGCTGTGTCGATTCTTCGGCTGCAATGTCGAACCGCTGGGCTGAAGGCAATGTGTCGGTCGAAAGCCACGCAGGGCCAGGCTGCGTCAGAGTCACAGAGGTGTGTCACAGACTTCTGTGAGGTGGTGCTCGAGACTGATGCAGCGGCAGTTCTTCGGTGGCACTGCGGCAAAGGGGCTGCATTGAAAGCCGAGGTCGGCGCACCACGCACTCAGTGAGCGCTGTCCACGGCTTTGGTGCAGGCAGCAGTGATGCGTCAATTTTGTAGGGATGTGCCGGTTCCAAACTGATGCTTGGAGTCAGTGCGTCGGGTTCTTGGTTACAGCACCAAAATTGGCTACAAGGGCCCAGGTCTGGATTTGGCACTACTTGGTAGGACAGGACTCACAGCATAGGAGCCCAGATGCTGATGGTAAGATGCAGGTGAAGTCTTTGATGTTGTGAGACTTCAGCAACAGAAGGCAAGCTCAGTCAAGCCCTTGGAGTACCTTAGAAAGCAGGATGCAGAGAGCAAAGTCCATTCCTCTCACTCCCATGCAAGAAGCAGCAGGCAGCAGGCCCACACAGCAAAGTAAGCCGTAAAGTGGCAGTCCCTCCTGGCAGCACAACAGCTCTTCTTCCTGGCAGAATGTCCTCAGCCCATAAGTGTTCTGAGGATATGGTGTCAGAGGTCGAGTACTTACACCCTTTTTAGCCTTTGAAGTAAGGAGACCGCAAAGAAAGGTCTTTATAGTGCACAAGACCCTGCCCTTCCTGACCCTGGCTCCAGACACACTACAGGGGTGTATGCAGCTCTTTTTGTTAGAACAGGCACAGCTCTATTTAGGTGCAAGTGACAGCTCCTCCCACCACTCTAAATCAAGAAGGCTCATCAGCCAGGTGATGGGCCATCAGGAAATTCAAGGCACACCTTAGCACCTTTTGTGTGTGACTGTCTAGAGTGAATTCACAAGGCTCAACTGTCATTCAACTCAGACATGTATTCTAGGGGTAGGCAGAGGCACAGAATGGTTAAGTAAGAAAATGCCAGCTTTCTAAAAGTGACATTTTCAGATCTGCGATTTAAAAACTAACTTCACTAAAAGATGTGTTTTTAAATTGAGAGCCCAGAGACAGCAAACTCCAATTTTCTATCTGCTCCCAATTAGAAGAAACACTAGTAAAATGTTACAAGGCAGCTCCACTGCTAACCTATGGGAAATATAGGCCTTGCTGTGGAGAAAAACAAATTTAGCAGTTTTTCACTACTAGCACATGTAAAACTCATCAGTACATGTCCTGCTGTTTAAATATACTGCACCCTGCCCATGGGTCTACCTAGGGCCTAACGTAGGGGTGCCTTACATGTAATAAAAATGAAGGTTTAGGCATGGCAAGTACGTGAACTTGCCAGGTTGAAATGGCAGTTTAAACCTTCACACACATGCTCTGCAGTAGCAGGCCTGAGACGGGTTTGAAGGGCTGCTCATGTGGGTGGCACAATCAGTGGCACAGGCCCACTAGTAATGTATGATTTACAGGTGCTGGACACACTGTGCCCCGTACTAGGGACTTACTTGTAAATCAAATATGCCAATCATGGGGAAACCAAATATCATTACAATTTAGACACAGAGAAATGCATTTTAGAACTGGGCAGCAGTAGCAAAGTGCCCAGAGACCTAAAAGCAGAAAAAACGAAGTTGAGCACACAGTCAAAAACAGGAGGGCTGAAGCAAAAAGATAGGGGAAACCATGCCGATAGATGTCAGGTCTAACAAACGCCAATGCTATAGCCCAGATTGAAATGCAGTTTGGCACTTAAGTGACGTCTTGTTTATGAATGTATATCCTGAAAAATAAAGGCTACCAGTTAAATGAGCTTGTCTTTAGTTTCACAAATGTCTGCTGTTTTCAATAGACATAGGCCAAACATCAGTTATTAAATGTGATATGCGGGGGAATGAGCAAGAAAAAGAAAGAGAGACAGCTGTGATTAAACCATCAGCAGATGCCTCCAAACAAAAGAACAACAGGTTCTGTAGTAACACTACAGGATTTTCTAAGATGCAGAAGTCTGATGATTTCCATTGCTTGGGATGTTGGGTTCACTTCTCTAACTGAGGGGAGTAGGCACCCTTTTCTTTCACGCCCTACTAGTTACTGGGTGAGAAGGATCCTGGTCACATGCATGCTCAGTGTGTTTCAGCCGGTGTACAAATGTACAGGGGAGGTCTAGCCCAAAAAGAACTTGCTCAGATCTATAGGCATTTTGGTTGTGGAAACAAAGCCTCTGGATTTAAAACCCTGACACCATTCTCTTTTACTTTCTGTGCTCTGAGACTGGATGAGTTCCCTATGTGTTTCCTGTCATCCACTTAATAAATGTTGATGACTAACAAGTGTGTGCAGCATAAAACCTAAACAGATGGGAAATTCACCAGTTAAGTAGTAACATAACTTTAACTCCTATCCCCTACTATGTTGTCCTTATAACCTCACATTGTTTCAAAGATTTATTATCAGATCGCATCATCTATATTACTAATGATATAACTACTTTTGCCACATGTTGGAATCACACTTTAAGAGGAAAGTGAGGTAGAACACCAACATACCATACCTAATCTACAATCATGCAGCATCATATGAGGACCATTTAATGCCTTAGGACAAAATGTGACAATCGTATAAACCAGCCTATAAACCAGCCTAGGTCTTCAGTGTCACACAGTTTTAGTAAACAACAAAACCTATGCAGAGTCCCACACAATTGTGTAAATTGCAAGTGGGTTCATGTTTAACTCAAATGTTTAAGCTCTCACACACACAGTCAGTTTCCTATCCTCATACATATAGCATAAGCATTTCACCCTTCATGGTGAGTACAGGTTATCTTATTACCTTAAATACTGAAATTATTATCTTTTAGATTTTGTGTTGTGCACGCTCTTGTCACACTATCAACCTTAACTAAACATTGGGCAAGTTGTATTTCATATAATTGGAATATTTTTTTGATTGAGACCAACATTCACTACAGCAAATAATTTAGTGAGTAAAACACAGTGGGCCTTATTACCAGATTGGCGGTCACATGGACTGCTGTATTGGTGGTGACGATCCAAGAGTGGTGAGCTCTGCCGTCCAACCACTGTATTATGAGTTGGGTGGATCGGCTTTGGAAAGACCGCCGCTGCGCCGAGAGAGCCAGCAGATCACAGGTTCACAGTCGGGGAAAGGCAGCTGCCAAAGGGCAGTACAGGGGAGCAGCACCAACGTACGTATTATGACTTGCCTGATCAACGAGTGGGCCACGGTGGTCTAACCGTCTGCTTCAGGGTGGCGGTGGCAAAGTATTTGGGGGTGCATACTCACCTCTTTCTTCTTCTTCCAGGCAGATTCCGACGTGGATACCTTTCTACAGGTCCCCCCTTTACAGCAGGTTCTCACCCAGAGGATTAGGACCCTGTTTGCGGTGATCTTCAGGTGAGTCCTTTTCGAACCATATACCCATTGCCAGGACTGCCCATATATGGGCTCAACCATGGTAATGGGTATATGGTATTTTTCCACATACATCATGCATATGTGTGAATTCAACCCATATGTAGCCTAAATGCACACGCAGGCATTGATATATTTGTGAAAAAAACTCACCACTGCTGCAACATCCCCGCTTCCACACGGCTGGCCCCGTGTTCAACTCGTAATATGGCAGTCTTTGGATCGCCAGCGCCGTGGGCTGCTGGCAGGGCCGGATGTGGTCCTATGGTGGTCGGACTGCCAAACTCGTAATAAGGCCCAGAATTTGGTGGGGATAGTAGCGGTGGGATTGCAGTTAATATGGTGTCTAGCCATTAAGGGCATAATAGGAAGTGCTGGTATAGTAAAAAGGTGCCTTTGGAGGGACCACTAATGAAAGTTATAGTAGGGTGTTCCAGTATGGTGTCCAGTACACTTACCCCCCACCCACTTTGGCTAAAGGCCAAGAAATTATAATTTTTCTGCAAACCCCACTCCAGAACTTTTCCAGGGGACAAGAGGCTTTTCTTGATCACTCCGAAATCCATGTTTCGAGACCTTCTCATTAGCCCTAGGAGATAATAAATATTAACAGACACCAAGTAATAATTAGTCTCAAAGTTCCCAGAATTATTGAGTATCAGTTTTCCAAAGAAGAATATCAATCTCACAAAGGTAAAAATGCATATGTATATTTATTCAAATACAGATCTAATCCAACACCGAGGTGTACCTCTCAACTTTGTTGCTATTCACTATTTCCAAGTGGAGATTTACAATTAGATTTAAACTTAAGTGTCTCTATTCACCTCAAAATTGGTCACAAAGGAAGAGATCTGGGTCAAAACCGAAAATAATTAACAAATCGTTCACTACTAATTGAATACAGCATTCAGTTTCAAAGTAGCAACACATGTCCTCCCAGAACCTCTGAATCTTAGGGCATTGCAGCATAATATGCGACCAATTAGCTGAAGGATGAATGTTACAACGAAAGCATTGCGCTGAATGATTGGCATACATTTTTGAAAGAGAAAGAGGGGTTCAGTAAAGTTGCCATTTACTGAAAAACAACATCCTTTGCCAATTCGCCCCTCTTAGAGTACTAAAATTCAGTTTATTAATAGCCGACCATAAATTAACAGATATTTCAAAATCTTCATGGTCCTTCCATTTTTTAATTGCCTTCTGTCCAAGACCCATGCCCCTGACTGAAGCTAAACGCTTTCTCCATGCCCCAGGGTTTCTGCCGGATGTATCCTCTAAGAGTTCAGTAACCAGCTGGTATTGTTCACCAATTTGAGAAACATCTAGTTCGACGAGGAATTTATGGAAGATGTTATTTGACCCTAAAAGAATAAAATCATTGATGGTCAATTGCGATATTTCGGTCATAGTCAACCAACTTCCATTCCTCAGAAAATCTGAGACCTTACGGAATCCTACTGAGGCCCATTTTAAAGTGAGTTCTGAGGATTGCGTAATACCTGCTAATGGTAGAATGCCAGATAGTAAAGTGGCTGAATTGATTACAGGGATGGAATATCTTTTATAAAGCTCCTGTCGTTTTTAAAAAAAACAATAGAGACACTTATAACGGACCAGTTTAGGGGATTTGAAGATTAACAGAGGGGAGTGGATCTGGCTTTCCTTGCACATGAGATCCACAAAACTATTAATAAAAAGATTTGACTGTAATACAGGTTTGAATCTAGATAAATATTGTGCAAAATAAGCATAGTAATAATCCCTGAGATTCGGAAGAGCTAAGCCTCCTTGTTCCACTTCTTCATATAAAGTGCTAAGTGCAATACGTGATGACTTTTTTGCCCAAAGAAAGGCTGTAAACATTGACTCTACTTGGGTAAAAAAGGAACCTGATAAAATACATGGGATAGTTGAAAACAAAAAATTAAACAAAGGGAGAACAGACATTTTAATCAGGGCCACCCGACCCAAGATGGATAAAGGGAGAGAATTCCAGCGAGATCACTAACTCTTTCGGAGAAGTATACCCCCAGATATCGCTTAGGTTTGGTGTTGACGCAAGGAAGGATATCAGGGTGCAGATCCCAGCTTGCTCCGCCACATTGTAAGATTTCAATTTTCCTTTTATTAATGTGGTACCCACCTAAAGCCTCAAAATCTTCAAAAAGCTGGAAAACGTTAGCCTGAACCTCTATCTCTGGCTTAAAAATAAGCATGATGTCATCGGCGTATAATTTCAACTTCACCATAGATGGAATTGGGGGACGGATATCAGCGCAGTTCCTTATTGCTATCGCCAACGGTTCAATAAAGAAAGAAAATTGGTTAACTTGATTCTGGGTAGGATGTTTAGGTTCTGGTTAGGTCTTAACTATGGCTAGTAAAGAATTGCTGAGAGTGGTTTCTTTTAATGTTAATGGTCTCAACAATAAAGAGAAAATGCGGGCAATTGAATCATGGATTAAAACAGAAAACCCGACGGTGATATTTTTACAAGAGACCCATATACCAGCTGTAAAACTGCCAGATTTTTCTATGTTTAGGTCTTGGGCAGCTTATAGGGGATTCTCTTTGTCTTCCGCTTCCCATAGAGGAACAGCACACTACATTACCCTACACTATCCAAACACCACTACACTACCCTAAAACACTACCCTACACTACATAAACACCACAAAACTACCCTAAACCCAAATACACTACTCTACACTACATAAACACAAGCCTACAACCTAAAAGACAACCCCCTGCACGACCACTACCCTAAACCCAGATACACTACTCTACACTACATAAACACAACCCTAAAACCTAAAAGACAACCCCCTGCACCACAACACTGTCCTAAATCCAAATACACTACTCTACACTACATAAACACAACCTTAAAACCTAAAAGACAACCCCCTGCACGACCACTACCCTAAACCCAAATACACTACTCTACACTACATAAACACAACCCTAAAACCTAAAAGACAACCCCCTGCACGACCACTACCCTAAACCCAAATACACTACTCTACACTACATAAACACAACCCTAAAACCTAAAAGACAACCCCCTGCACGACCACTACCCTAAACCCAAATACACTACTTTGCACTACATAAACACAACGCCTAAAACCTAAAAGACAACCCCCTGCACGACCACTAAACCCAAATACACTACTCTAAACTACATAAACACAACCCTAAAGCCTAAAAGACAAATCCCTGCACGACCCCAAAAACTACACTGCCCCACTTACCTCTTTCTCCTTGTGGTCCCCCGCTTCACCGTGCTTCCTCTCTTCTCCTGCTTCCGGCATCGTCCGAGCTGCACGTCGTTGTTTGGAAATGGAAGCGCCTCCTTTTCCAAACAACGATGGGAATAGTCAGCAAAGTAATTGACTTTGCTAAGTAACGGTATATGTGAAGTAGAAGCATGCGAACTTAAAGCATGCGAAGTAAAAGATTCTGCTAAGTAAAAAATGCGTAGTAATGGTAAGTCGTAGTAGTAGCAGCGAAGTAATGGCAGATTACCAGAGCAAATACATGCAAATATATGCACAAATATACACTAAATAATGCAAAGCTAGAATACAAAACCATTAGCAAAGCAAATGGCTTTAACTTAATCAAAGGCGAGACCTACTGCATTTTTAATGCTTGTTTTCTTAGGCAACTAACAACCATTGACAAAGCCAATAGTGACTGGCTTGTTACAAAATACCAGTTGGAGAGCACAGTATACTAAGCGCCGATTGTAAGTTTCCGTGCTTTTAAGCTAAGCCCTTAATTATATCAGCCACACCCCTTTGTGAGACCCCTCACCCCACCCACACAGTTTTTTCATCCCACTTGAAGCCCTACCGGTTCCCCAAAAAAATGACAGCCACAGGGCCCCACCGGCTCAAATTAAACACTGACCATATCTCAAAAAAACACACACAAAAAAAAAACATGTGGTGCTTTTTATATTTTACATGATGTGCGTTTTATGATTTACATACTTTATATTTTGCAAGGCTCCCTTCCTCTCCACATGCATAGGTGCTTCCGTCTTTGAAATACAAATGCAGAAGCAAGTAGAATGAAACATTATATTCAACAACTAATGTTGTCTGAAGCTGGGTGCAAATTAGTACTCCCCTTGACATAGTCAAATGTAAGACGGCACACTGATCATGTAATTAAACGCACAATATGATTGTCATGTCATCACATGTAAGAAGATATTGTCAAAACGGATAATAATAGGAGAACTTTTTTTTCTCAAAAACAGAAGCGAAATATTGGGTAAAATCAGTCAAGTATGTGCTCTGCTGTTGTACAACACACAGACGCTTTTTGATATGGTGATATATTTTACTGACCTAAATGATGTATTATGTTAGGTGTAATAAGTACACAGACTTGAATAAAAAAATTGTATTTTTGATTTTCTATTACATATGCACGCTGATACTAATGGAGTCATAAATAGCATGATGCTTCAAATGAAAAGATAGTCACACTCGTAAAATCTTTCACACAAAAAATCCCTAGTCATTAAGATTAGCATACATGCTTCCGTCCAAGCAGGTCTACACAGACATTATTTGTAGCAATATATTTAAACTAAAATGCTTTAGGCCGCCAAAAGGGTATAGAAAGCCCTATATTACTAACCAACGAACAGAATAGTTAGAAAAAGGTGTATTTTGTAAAGCAGAGACTGACACATTAGTCAAATTGAAAGGATTTAGCTCAAATTGGAACCTGTAATAACGTATGAATTGAATGAAAAGTCAACAAGGACCTTTAGCAGAAAAGAGGTTCAAACGAGTATGTTCCCTTAGAAGTGCCCCACCCCGACAGACACACAGCCTCATTCCACAGGGACAGAGCAGACCTAGAATCCTTACATCGTGTTGCTTCATGATATTATCAGGCGGCGAAGGAGCTGATTCAATGTAACGCAAGAAAATGTCCGGCACTTATTCTATTTACATGGGGCATATTTAGCATTGTGTGGCCTTTTATTTACAAGCGAAAATTTACTTTTTTAATTAAAAAAACTTGTCCCTCCTTAAACTTCAGACATCCCGATGTGATCTCTGCTCAAGATCCCTTTGCCACGCTACAAATACACTTTCCAACACTGCGGATCATACACCGAAATAAAAACAGATCAGTTTTCCCCTACAAGCAATGAGCCCCAGTAACCAGTTAAATGCCGAAACACCACATTAGGGCTAACGCTGCCAGCAGCAGAGCCTGCAAAGGGCTCACGGTGGGCAGCAACAGCTGAAGAAGTCTCTTACTTGCTCGCAGAGCCATTTTTTTGCCTGCCTGGTGCAGTTTGTCCGAGGTTTCCTAGAGGTCTTCGTATTCGTTGTCTGCAGGCTGTGTAGCTCAGAGGTGATCTGAGATTGGATAAACATAGTAACCTGTGTGGCTCATGCTCGCTTTCACAAGATTGCCGGAGCTCCCCAGGACATCAACTTGTTCCCATGTGCGTGCTCCCAGAGGCACGCAGAGCTCCACCATGGTCAGGATCAAAATTGATCTCAAACGAGAAAAGGCAGCAAAAACACGAGCAGCGATTCTACAGGAAGGGAGACCTCAAAGCAGAGCGCTCACCCCCACGTAAAGCTTCTTGTGAAAGGATTAATAAGCGCAGCCGAAGCGGACCGCGTATGTGCAATTGAAGCTAACGGCGATGGAAATGAAAGGAAAGGGGGAATTCAGAGACAGCCACAATAACAACAGGTAACAAGCACTTGCAAACAAGTGCGGCCGAAATGGAACGCGCTTGTGCAATTAAGTAAATAAACAAGCACGGCAGAAGTGGAATGCACTTGTGCAATTAAGTAACTAAACAAGCCCAGCCGAAGCGGACCGCGTTTGTGCAATTGAAGCTGACCGCGATGAAAATGAAAATGAAAGAGTGCTTCCAGGCTATTCAAGAAGACCGTGTAACTCCGCCAGTAAACCATCCAGTCCCTGTGGGCGTGGCCAAAAGTGGACAGGGTGGTAACCAGGAGGGGGTAAAAAGCCTCACTTACAATCATCGCACTCTGTTTAGCATACATTATGACGCTAACCAACCAGAATAAGGGGCGGAGCTGAAAGACAACTTCGGAAACTGTATTAATTCCAAGAAGCCCTCGCAGAGCGGCAGCGCATGCGCGCTGCAACTCCAGACAAGACCTAAAAATGGTCTCACTGAATTTCTGCAAGTCAAAATGGTGAGCGTATAACGCAGTTCATATTAAAATAAGCAGATTGCGGGGTTATATTACATGCGCAAAAACATTAGTATTGCGCTCAAGTTTCGGGATGGGGCTATTAAATTGACTAACCTCTACAAAGCAATCAGCCTTTGCTTCTGTTGCTTGTTAAAACTGCAGACAGTTCTAAAATACACATTCTTTCCCCCGTTTACAGGTTCAATTTGCCACAAAAGCAGGCCCATCATGGCGTAACATTAAAAAACACACAATTCTAATTCAGGGAACTATATACTTTACGTTGTAGCAGACATTCAATGCTGTCTCGCATTTTTATTAACCACGGGCTGAGCATTTAAAGCAAACCACTACAACTGCTGTTATGCCGACTGTGGTTCAATTTTAAAAACGAATGCTGTGTAAACTATATGAGTGTGTGGTGATAGGCTGCCCTGCAAGTGGTCGGCTTTCTGTCTTGGGGTAACTTGCAGGCAAACTGTACGACATTTTAGTTTAAACCATATGTAAAGATGAATTTGAGTCAACTGTAACACATGAGCAGGTAGGTGAAATGGATGCAATAAAAAATTACTGAACATTAAACATTTATTTTTTCATCACTAAACACACAAAACATTCAAAAACTCTGCACAGCACAAATGTCTCCAGCTTTTCACTCCAAGACAGACAACAGAAGAGTACCACTAACATGCAAGTTGAAAATGATTATTAATCGGCAAGAAAAAATGCATGCTTTGGTATGCGCTATACTAGTTACATGCATCACACTTAAAGTTAACTTGCATTCTCGCTGTGTTTGTCCCTTTAACCTGCCCAATGAGACTTCCAATATCTTGGTGAAGGGGTTGCCATAGGACAAACAGGAGTGGCGCGGGATTTAAGAAAAATAATCAAATCAATGCTAATTAAAACAATAGGGCTCATAATGTGTGGCGAAACAAATCACCCATTTTAAAAAATAATAAAGTTGTCCCAAAACAATGGAAAAAAAATGGCTGCTGCATAGGTTTAAAGTAGTGGGATGCAGCCCTTGGGGAGGGCTAAACGCCGGAATAGGCATGACTTATGCATGCGCTTCACAAATGGGGAGAATGAAAAATGGAGCGACGATGGTGCCAGCAAATGGGAAGCCTGTGGGCGGGCTGTAAGCCCAGATGTAGATACAGCATGTCTTAGTTTGAGAGAGTGCATGTGTGTCTAGTGCCGAGACCTAAAAGGAGAAAAGCAGAGCCTGTCAGAGTCCATGCACAGCACAGCTCCTCTGATGCACTCATCCTGCAATGCCTGGAGCCAGCAACAGTTACAGTGCTGTAACGAAACTTTAGGGGGCCCCTCTGCAAAGTACATGAAGGGGGCCCCTGTGGACCTACTTAGGATCTCTCAGGACAGGGTATTGTGCTAAGGAGGTCCCTGGAGCTCAGTAACCCCCACACTGCAGAGCTGTAGGTGCCTTTGTTATGCCACCAGCAACAGAAAGTGATTCCTGAGGTATGAAGCTATGCAATATGGCCTCCACTCTATCCACTCAATCCTCGGGTGCCTTGGGGTTGATTGACATGACAACTGTCAAGAAGCACTGAGTTCTGTCCATAGACAACTGCATGGAGTGATCATAAAAAGTGACGTAGTGTTGGCAATAGGGGCTTGTATATATGCTCCTGCGTGTGTTAGCTTTAGAGGGGTGTGTCTGGGACAGGTGTAATAAGGCCAGCACATGGGATGTGAGTAACAGAGTATGGAAGAGCTTCTGCACAGACCTTGAAAGAAAGCAGCCACCAGCCCCGGGGGCCACTTGCCAGGTACATGAGCATACATCTAAGACATATAATTTATATCCAATATTCAAACAGAAGCACATGTCAAGCTCATGATCAAGGATATGGTGCCTGTGGTATGGACATGTGCGTATATGTTGCATGTTTAAGAGATACAGAGTGTTGGTCAGAGTCTTATAGCATTTTGAAAATGTATGGGAAATGTGCCAGGGACACGAGACATATAATGAATTAGCTTATGTGACATTCTGACAAAGGAGTTTATCAGAGGTATGCAGCTTGTGTCACTGGTACAGCAGTGTGACAGGAACACTAGAATATGTTTGAAACATGTGACCCACTGCTTCATAACCCTCTGGACACAAAATGAATACGAATGCACCCTTAATATCATATTGTGAAGGAATGCAAGGGGGTGGCACACAAAGTCATGTCAACTGAACACTAGCCAGATTCTAGTCACGACACACAAATGTCATGCATTCATGATGTTCTGAAGATTGTATCCGCCCATTTAAAAAATCGAATGTGTGTTCAAATAACAAATGCACCAGAATTTGAGAAGAAGCAGCTACTTTAAAAAAATGCCATTTCATGAAGGGGTCCAACAAAACATAGGGTAAGTACCACAACAAATGGGAGGACCATTTTTTTAAGTTTAGTTCAGTATCAAGCTATAGTTTGAATGGTTTAAAAAATTGACAAAGCAGTTTGTTGCACAAACACAAAATAATAAGAAAGATTAAATCAAAATACTGTTTATTCAGAATCACTGCCATAAAAAATATCATAAAGTATCAATACATCAAAACAAATTTTGGCATAAGAATACATAATAGGAAAATTGCTAGTAATTATGATTTATAACCATATGTGTATATTTATACATATCTATATTCACTGAAAACAACAAAGCTTAAAGTAACATTATAGTTGGATGTTGAAATGAGACAAGAGTTAACATTGAAAAATCAAAAAACAATGAAAAATGCCAGTTATGGTTTAGTCATTTAACTATAACGTGTACCCCCACAGTACTCATTAGTAATTTCAACCTCTTGTTCTTTAAATCTAATAAGTGATAAAATACATTTTGTCATTTAACATTTTGGGAGTGATGTAATATGTGGAATTATAGAAAATGTGTTCTCATGTAGGTTCTGGAGCACCTTCCATTACATGTATGAAAAAATGATGAGAGAATGACGTCTTCTCTCAAACCTTCTTTCAAACATGGTTCTTCAATCCTAGAAGAGGATTAGCATTTTTCACTGGTAACATCACCTTAGAACATTCCACAATTAATAAAATGAGTATGGTACCATCAATAAATGATTTACAGTGTTACTAAACTCTGTTATCGCCTTTCAAATGTGTTCCTTTGTGTGACCCCCAAAAACAGGCTTTAACTGCATTGCATTTAAATGGGGATCATGTCCCTGAGTCCTGTAATGAATGTCACAGCAGGTTGTCCATGTTGTCACCAGCCAATCAGGCGTGGGGTCCCTTTGGGTCCCACCCACATCCCCTGGGGTTCAGGGTATACGTACTCTGTCTCCATAAATGTTTTTTTCCATTAATTTTCAGATCACAGGGGCCATGTCCCTGAGTCCTGTAATGACTGACACAACATATTATTTGTGGTATGGCCAAAGATATGTATAGAGAATACATAAGAGGTAACTGTAATATGGGCTTATATTGCCATTGAGGGTTTGTTGTGACGTTTACAAATCATGAGACCGAAGATCGAGTGGTTTATAAACGTCACCTGATCCTGAGATAGCAACATAAGACCATAATATATATGATAATTATTTTGTATTTTTGTATGTTACATGATTTATTAATTCATTTTAGTATTGTATAGAAAGGTTTAGAACATTTGATCTTCTCCTATTTACTATACTTTGTTTGCCTGAGACTGAGGTTCTGTCTGTCAAAGTTTTAAGAAATGTATGGTTTTTTAGGAATATGTGTTTTATGCAACAACATTAATTATATATAAATCAAATCTAAAATGCAAGGTGCATTGTAAGGAAAGGAAAATCATTCAATCGAAAACTACTTTTTTGAAGTGTATTGACACTACAGAGTAGGTTTAACTTGACATATATAAAGAAAGAAAATAAAGTGCAATATGTTCTGTGCTACACTGTTTATTTTCACACACTAGGGGAGGATTCATTGCTAGATGTTTGCACCAAAGCTGGGCCTGCAAGGGGAGCTTGGCAGTTGTCCTGATTAATGTTTTACCAACAGCTCTGCCATTGTGACAACATTGTCTTCACTAGCACTGAAAGCAAGAGGGAATGATGTGTTAAAGTTCTTTATTTAGGGAAGATAAATATCCTCCAAAGTAATTCAGCACTGTGAAATAATTTAGTTCGAACTCTTTTCTGTGACATCCAAGCTTTGAAACCACTGACAAACATTCAATGAGAAGACATAACCATGTGATCTACATTTACAATACATCGTTAAATATAGATACAATTTCAATTGGTTTCAAAGTTCATATTCCACAGAAATACACTGGGAATTACAGAAAATAATAATCAGTTAGGCCTCTTTTCAGTGAAATAGAAGCAGAAGTGCATTTTTCACTTATTTTAGGTGACAAAGCTTCACTTGGCACGCTGTTTAGAGGTTCTGTCCAGTCGCTGACCCTTTTTCTAGCCACCACACCAGTAAGAACAAACTCTGCTTCATTTACGGTGATCCTGAGCACCAGTATCATAAAAGGAGTTTCCTTTGGAATACATTTCAGGACTAATGATATCTACTATATGTACCAAAGTACGCCTAACTCTCACTCATTCAAACTCACATCACTCATGTACGGGAAATATAACCGTATACCCAACGCTAAAAATATGAACAATAATTTTCTTTAACAAAATACAAATTTATTTTTTATTCAGAACTATCATATCTAGTAGTGTGTGGCAATCAATTGTACTGTTTCATCAAATAACACCGGAAATTGATACAAAACAATATACACTAAATGAACTCCTCAAGCTAATACATATTCACATAAAAAAATGTTATGAATTAAAAAGAGAGTACATACAACAGACAACAAAATATGTCTTAAAATGGTCTACATCTGTGATCTTTTAATATTAAGGGCTGAAACCTGGTACTGTAGTGTCTGTAAGTACTCAGTGGCCCCAGTCTCTTCACGGTTTATGTTCCTATTAAGAAGCGGATGTGGGCCATTTTAAGACATATTTTGTGTCTGTTGTATGTACTCTAATTCGTAACATGTTTTTAATGTGAATATGTATTAGCTTGAGGAGTTCATTTGGTGTATATTTTTTTGTATCAATTTCTGGTGTTATTTGATGAAACAGTGCAATTGATTGTCCACACACTACTAGATCTGTGTATTTTATGATAGTTCTGAATAAAAAATAAATTTGTATTTTTTTAAAGAAAATTATTGTTCATATTGTTAGCCTTGGGTATACAGTTATATTTCCCTTACATGAGTGATGTGAGTTTGAATGAGTGAGAGTAGGCGTACATTGGTACATATAGTAAATAACATTAGTCCTGAAATTCATTCTAAAGGAAATTCCTTTTATGATACATTTGTATGGTACCCTATTCCTTTGGTATGAAGGGGTCCCTCTCATTTTCTTTACAAGATCCTGAGCACCTCCAGTGAGTTGGGTACTGGAACAGGATTTTCGTACGGAGAGTGATAGTCCACACTCTCGGATTACGTGCACCGCCCCTCGTGCTCACTTACTGAAGCCTTCCAGCTGCTGGAAATTGAACTGGATTGTGGTAGGAGTGTATCAGGGCAGCTACAGCCAGGCACCGGGTGTCAATTAGAAGGGGTAACCAGTCTGCTGCAACGACCAGCCACTCCCTATTGTCTGTACCGGTCTAAAATGGCCGCCATGATAACAAATTGCGGGTGAGCGGTGCTGACAAAAACATCTGTAGAATGAACGTTTGTTATGACCAGCTGTATCTCCCTTGGCGGCACTGGCTCTCGACCTCAGGTCCAGGGGACTGGCAAAATTATATCCCTGCTGTCTTCTGTGGTGGTGCCTGCTCCTAGGTACTCAGGTCAAGTGCCATCGCAGTGGAGCTGATGTTTTTCCCCTCTGTACAGATGGTGGAGCACTGAACTAGGAAGGGGAAGGTCTTACCCCCAGCGCTGTTGTGCCCCAGCACGAGGCTCATTGGAGCCTGCAGTGTTTTCAAATTCACTGTCCACAAATTGGGACAGTGCGAGGCAGGGGAAGGCTGTTGTACAAATTTAGCACTGGCAGTAAATCTGGCAAAGATTATGAATAATACGCGTATCTGACTCCTTACATACTGGCCAGCACTTTTTGCCAATCCAGGATGGCGGTTAACTCACTGCTAGGTACTTCTAGTTCGCCAGTCCAAGATGGAGCCTTTGAGTTCCTCAGACATCTCTCCCTGTAGGAATCATATATGATGAAGTCAGTACAGGAGACAGATGCATCACGGAGAATTGGAAGTCGATTTTTTGCTGCTTTCTCCTCTTACTTGCTGTTGCATTTTTGTCTCTACTTTTTAGTGATTAGACTCTAGCTTTGTACCAGAATTCCTGAACTTCTTTTAGTGTTTTTACTCCACACTCACTCTGGGTGGATCTGATGCCGTGACATTTTTTCCTGCATCACTTTTCTTCACTCAAGAACTATAAAATTGCCTTTCAGGTTTTTTGCCCTAGTGGCTTTTTTCTCTATTTGAGACGAATTTTTAAAATCGCTGGTCACCTCTGAAGCTATAGCTGTGCAGGGTGGCCACCTGGCTGATAGAAAAGAGCCCCTCCTTGCTCAGGCAACTAAGATCAAGCAGAAAACGAAACACCATTTGTAAATGCTTGAGAATTCTGAAAAAAAATCAATCCCTTTATTCTGCAGCATCCATTCGTCAAGAGAGTTTGCCATTGCATGCTTCCCCTTACTACTGGGCTGCTCGGTGACTGGTTTCAGATGTAACATTGTCTCTAATTCATTTCAGTGGTGGTGATAGAGACCCCCTAAATAGTATTCGTGAAAACAATGAGACTAAAGTATTGTTTTGGGCTGATCCAAGATGTGATTGACAATATCTAAAGCCAATAGCTGAAGGCGCAGCAGCAGATGCTCTCACAGTCCAGCATCGAACATAGGATTAGCTCTGAGGCAAAACAAGATACAATATGCATGCCGCAGCAACTCCTTTAACAGACACAAAGCAATGCCGGTAGAATGTGTAAAGGGTACCCAGATGCTGCGCCGTAAAGGCCATTGTGTGGTTGAAGGTCAGGAAGAGTTACACACTTGTTAGGGTGTCTGCGACATTTGTCAAGTGACTTGGAGGCAGCCACCCCACTACATTCCTAACAAACGTGTCCGGGGAACCCCACTTTTGAGACTTTTCTGAACACAAAAAGAGCAGGCCAATATGTTGCTGTCCATTGTAGTGTCATGCGCTGATGCGGTGGATAAATACACGGAGAGAACTGAGACAGCTCTATCCATCAGAGCGGAGCTTCGCTCTCTGCTGCTCTGCAGATGGATGGATGAGAAGAGAAAGCAGCTGTTTCCAGCTCAATGAAAGAAGACAAGAATAGTTCACTAAATCTTCCCGCTGACTGGCCCTTCACATGGTAACCTTGGAAGATGTGCTAACTGTGTCTGCCGCGGATGGGGAAACGGAGAACAATGGAGAAGAACCAGCCAGGATAAATGCATCACGCTTTGCGACACGTCAATAAAAATACAAAAGTCGTTTTCGTGTTTTCAACTGTACAGATACAGGAATTTCGCACCAACTGTTTAGCTCTATAAAGAGTGCACGGGCGCATTCTTATCGTGCACCAACTGGATCAGAATTGGGGCAGAACGGGGCCTCGTTATGAGTGTCTTTGGGGCGTATTTACAAGCTGGCGATAAAAAATTATCACCGTATTTGCAGCCGTTTTCGGACGAAAAGCGGCGATAATTGTATCGCCTAATTAGCAAGCCACGCTAACGCATGAAACCTTGCTTTAGCGTCGGGATTCCTAACGCCCAGCTTTGCATCTCTAATGAGATGAAAAGTGGACGTTCCTGACCTAACATGACAGGAGAAATGTCGCTAAGCAACATTTCTCCTATCATCAAGCCCCACGCTATGAAGCATAGCGGCAGGAAAAGTGGCGATAACCCCTGTTATCGCTACTTTCCTTACGCCTGCTTCAGGACTGATTTAGCCATGATATCCCATGGAAGGTGGATATCTTGGCTAAGTTTGTGAGTCCCTATCAGCAAGCTAACGCCACACTACGTGAGATTATCGCTGGGTTTCCAGTGATAATCTCACGTTAGGCAGTTAGCGCTAGGATTTTTATCGCTGAGGAGATAAGCGTTGCTAATAGCACGCTATCTCAGCGATAAAAATCCACGTTACCCGGCGATAATTATCCTAGCGCTAAGTGCGTTTAGCGATAATTATCGCCGGTTGTTGCTGATATGCTCCCTTGTCCTGTTGTTCGGGTTTGTATCTACCGAGGGGGAAACACCGACACGGCAGGGTGAAGCATTTCGCCAGCGAGGTATTAGCCCCGTTCAGAGTTCCACAGTCGAGCTGATATTCCACCTCGAGCCTTCTACAACCCCTAATGAGGAAAACAAAATCGTATCGGTAGGTTACCTTTCGTAAGGGAAGAGGCTTGTTCGAGCCCACCAGACAGTTGTAATCAACCCTCCACTGCTAAGGTTACAAGACACAAAGGATATTCTGGCCTTTCTTGTTTACTCTGCATGTTTCGGACGTATTCATAAACCTCGCTGGGTCTTCTGAACCAGCAGAAAGAATTACGCTGATGGTAAAAGTGATATAACCAGGCTTACGATTACAGGAAGATCTCGTTCTTTCAAGCTGGTCACTTTGTGGTGAACGTTCACCCTGTTCAACAAATACGAGAGAAAATAACGAGTTTTTACATGGAATTTGTAGATTATATAGCGCGTCTTCTCACCCTTCAGGGTATCCTGGGGCTGTCCATGGGCACGAGGAGAGTTAGTGATATGTCCAGAATCACAGGGTGTGGAGCCGACACCGAGACACAAACCCAGATCCCCAGCTGCCGAGACGGAAGCTCTGGCGGCTGCTCCACACCCTCTCCTCTCCTTAATAGTTCTCAAGCAACACTGTGTACAGCGTGAGATGTATGGTCACTATATGGGCACATACTTTTGCATTGAATGCTAATGGGAACAGTGGCGGCTCCATCGATAAGGCGGAGGAGCGTCACCTCACTGAACAAAAAGAAAAAGGAAAATGCTAATAACTTTCGTTCATTTTATTTTTCCTATAGCTGTCAGTGGCTCTCGGTGGGGTTGGCGGGCAGGGAGACGAGTGGTTTGCACTCCTGAATTGCGCACAACTGCTTAGCCGGCCCAAGAACAGTCATGCACACTTTGCATGTTCCCCACCAGGCTGCATTACACAGCCTAGTGAGGAACATGCAAAGCCTTACTGTCCACATCTGAGCGCTGAAACACAGGGCTCAGACCAATCACAATGCTGCATTTCAGTGTAGTGATTGGTCAGGGGAGCCGGGTGCTTCCTGCTGCTGGCTGGTAGTCTGGAAGAAGACGCCGGGGACACAGGAGAGGCGGCGGCCGACCGGCCGGCAAGCGAGCTGTCCATTCCAGGTAAGTGGTTTTTTTATCATTTATTTTTTTGTTCTATCCTTTGGACACCCCCCACCCACCACCGAGTCTGGTAGCAGAACGGGATTAACTTTTCATGATCTCCCTGGTGACACAGTGGAATCCTACTGTCATGTCTGGCATGAATTGTAGTTCTGATCAAACTAGTGTAGTGTATTGCTCTCTTGGTTAGTGTATAGCATTAACTCTAAGGACTAGTGACTTAAGCGTGCACAATTGAAAGGTTTGAGCAAAATGTATCCACAGACTTAGTGTTGTTAACCAGTTCTCCAACCGTGTAGCCAAGGGAGACTGAAACCTGAATATTGTGCACATTCAAATGTGGAGTCGGGTTATCATCACGTCAAGCTTGGAAATGAAGATGCAAAATATCTACATTTCTCAAATATGAATTAAAATGATTACAATATTTGATATAATTCTCTAAAATTTCTAGAGGTTTGGTTTTCAGTGTGAAACGAAAACATGGAAGTTATTGGCCTGTCAACTAAAGGAAACTCATAATGATGTTGTTCGAGTTCCCACCCAGCAATAGGCATGAATGCAGGTGTGGTGCGTCAGTGCAACTCATCTTCATGGCAGTACATTCAACAAGCATTGACAAAGCCATTAGGGCTGGCACTGGCAGCAAGCTTTTCCACAATTCCTATTTTGTTCTCTCTGGGTTACTGCAAAACCTATTTGTAGGGGAGCTGCAGTAGCCTCATCAATCTAAAAAAAAGAAAATATTGGCTAAAGGCAAAAATATTTTTGGGTCTATAAAAAAGCACAAATTAGCAGAGAAGGTCCTTGTGAAAGCGAGAGCATTTTGTAACTGACAGCGATGTTGGTCCATGGCTGAAGTGAACTGGCCCATTGCCCTGTGATGCATGCTGGAGTGAGTGGGAGAAACATGTGATTGACACAACAACAAACTAATGAAGGAAGTCTGGCTAAAAACCCCTATGAATAACTATGTAGTACACATAATTTGTGTAAAATCAAAATGTCTTGGCTAACCCCAGACCTAAAAAAAACAATCTATCTGAAATTGGCTGTCAGCCTCTTAACTTTTCAAACGCTTTAAAAAATGTTTTTGTAAATCTTTTTTACAGACAGTGAAGCCTGCAAATTCAGACAGATAGGGATGTCTGCAAGAAAACCCAGATAAATAGCCTAACAATGATAGATAAAGATATAGATAGATTTGCAAAGACAGATATAGTAGATTTGCAAAGAGATAGGGCTGAAAAGATAGATTGAAGATAGGGCTGAAAAGATAGATTAGAGAAAGGTAGGGTTGCTAAGATAAATATAGATAGGGTTGCTCAGATACAGACATAGACAGATATATAGGTAGATAAATAGATAGATAGAGTTGCACAGTTAATTAGATAGATAGATAGATAGATAGATAGATAGATAGATAGATAGATAGATAGATAGATAGATAGATAGATAGATAGATAGATAGATAGATAGATAGATAGATAGATAGATAGATAGATAGATAGATAGATAGATAGATAGATAGATAGATAGATAGATAGATAGCAAGCAGACTGGCTAACTGGTAGTTAGACAGCATGGTAGACACAGATAGATAGAGGGTAGACAGATCGACAGACAGGTAGTTAGGTAGACAGACAGGTAGATAGATAGCTAGACAGACCAGTAGGTAGACTGATAGATAGATAGACAGACAAGACTGTTAGATAGGTAGGTAGACAGATAGGGCTGTAAAGATAGATAGATAGACAGATATAATTAGATAGGGCTGCTACGACAGATATAGATAGGGTTGCTTAGATACATTGATAGGCAGACCAATAGGACTGTAAAGCTAGGTAGACAGGTAGACAGACAAACAGGTAGACAGACAGGTAGGTAGACAGGCAGACAGACAGACAGGCAGACAGGCAGACAGGCAGACAGGCAGACAGATAGACAGATAGATAGATAGATAGATAGATAGATAGATAGATAGATAGATAGATAGATAGATAGATAGACAGACAGACAGACAGACAGACAGACAGACAGACAGACAGACAGACAGACAGACAGACAGACAGACAGACAGACTGACAGACTGACAGACAGACAGACAGAAAAACACACTGACAGACAGACAAGTTTGCCAAAATAATAGATAGACAGACAGACAGACAGACAGACAGACAGACAGACAGACAGACAGACAGACAGACAGATAGATAGATAGATAGATAGATAGATAGATAGATAGATAGATAGATAGATAGATAGATAGATAGATAGATAGATAGATAGATAGATAGATAGAATTAGATAGGGCTGCTAAGATAGATATAGATAGGGTTGCTTAGATACATTGATAGGCAGACCAATAGGACTGTAAAGATATGTAGATAGGTAGCCAGACAAACAGGTAGAGAGATAGGTAGACAGACAGACAGACAGACAGACAGACAGATAGATAGATAGATAGATAGATAGATAGATAGATAGATAGATAGATAGATAGATAGATAGATAGATAGATAGATAGATAGATAGATAGATAGATAGATAGATAGATAGATAGATAGATAGATAGATAGATAGATAGATAGATAGACAGACAGACTGACAGACAGACAGACAGACAGACAGACAGACAGACAGACAAGTTTGCCAAAATAATAGATAAATAGCCAGCCAGGTAGGTAGACAGACCGGCAAGTGCATAGACCTTTAGGTAGACAAACCAAAACAAGAAAGATAGATAAGACTGGTAGATAGATAGATAGATAGATAGATAGATAGATAGATAGATAGATAGATAGATAGACAGACAGACAGACAGACAGACAGACAGACAGACAGACAGACAGACAGACAGACAGATAGATAGATAGATAGATAGATAGATAGATAGATAGATAGATAGATAGATAGATAGATAGATAGATAGATAGATAGATAGATAGATAGATAGATAGATAGATAGATAGATAGATAGATAGATAGATAGATAGATAGATAGATAGATAGATAGATAGATAGCCAGGTAGGTAGACAGACCGGCAAGTACATAGACCTTTAGGTGGACAAACCCAAACCAGAAAGACAGATAAGACTGGTAGATAGATAGATAGATAGATAGATAGATAGATAGATAGATAGATAGATAGATAGATAGATAGATAGATAGATAGATAGATAGATAGATAGATAGATAGATAGATAGATAGATAGATAAAAATGGGTTAAATTACACCGCTTTAATTAGTATTATAATAGTTCTATGTCTACATGCACTCTACACACAAGCACACTGAAAGCAAACTAGAACGTCATATAAGCATAACAAGCCAGAGAACTTTGTTTACATATTTGATAGTCGTCTTCAATTAAAATACATTCCTGCATGACACAAGAGTGCAGTTCTAATTGCACATCATTGCTTGCATATAAAAAAGAGGATTACTTTAGATACGAAAAATGTCAAATGGGCACCATCTGATATACTGAGAAAGTAAAGAAATCAGATAAAGAAAGGCCACTGAAAAGAAATTTACAAGAGCATTAGCAGTAAACAAGATCTGTTAATGCTGGAATGTGTCAGGTGCTCATGTCTGGTATCATCCTGCTATCACATCAGGCTATAAACACAAAGGCAATGCAATAATAACTTCCTTGGCAATTGATAGATTTAGTGAAATGGTATCTAAGATGTGTCCAATTAGTGTAGCCAAAACAGTATTTAAAAATTTCACAATAATTTTTATTGTTAATATGATTCTCACAGAATCAGAGAAAAAAATATATAGTTAAAAAGACAATTCGACAATGCATTTATACATAATATAAACATTCAGTGGCCATATAATTATCTTCTACGCGCGTTTCGGCGAGAAGTACGCCTTCATTAGGAAAAGCCACAATTCTTCAAGTCGCAGCCTAACGGACAGATAAGAGGTGAAGTGGTTATCGGGAAATGGAACTAACAGCCTGATATTCGATGCAATGCTATTAACGATTTGATGTCACAGTAAGTAGAAAAGGTTCAAAGATATTGCCAGGGGATGTCGTGGAATCTGTTCTATGCTGTGAATAGCTTTAAGATGTAGAGGTTAAATTCTTTTTGTCTTATAGACTCGATGATAGTTCGTAGATTCAGGATATTCTCTCTGTGAGAAGAGATTCTTTTTATGTAGTTGTCTAGGGAATATTCCGCATGTGGTATTCAAGGAGATGCCGTTTGGATGACTGACGTCTTATTTGTGGAACAAATATCCTGATCAACGGTGATATAAAGTACCGATTCTTCTCCATTGTCACGAGCTCAGCTGTGGGTCGGGTGGATATAAAGCTATTCACAGCATAGAACAGGTTCCACGACATCCCCTGGCAATATCTTTGAACCTTTTCTACTTACTGTGATATCAAATCGTTAATAACATTGCATCGAATATCAGGCTGTTAGTTCCATTTCCCGATAACCACTTCACCTCTTATCTGTCCGTTAGGCTGCGACTTGAAGAATTGTGGCTTTTCCTGACGAAGGCGTACTTCTCGCCAAAACGCGCGTAGAAGATAATTATATGGCCACTGACTTGTTTTTATTCTTACTTGTAATTTGATGAATATTACTATATTGAATGTTTATATTATGTATAAATGCATTGTCGAATTTTCTTTTTAACTATATATTTTTTTCTCTGATTCTGTGAGAATCATATTAACAATAAAAATTATTGTGAAATTTTTAAATACTGTTTTGGCTACACTAATTGGACACATCTTAGATACCATTTCACTAAATCTATCAATTGCCTAGGAAGTTATTATTGCATTGTGTTTTACCCTGTCCTAGGAATTATACTTTATTTCCTCATATTCAGGGGGTACCTGTTATTTGCGTAGTATAAACACAAAGGCAACACTGAACAATAAAGTGAAAACACTGGCAGTGAAGGGAATTACCTTGTGTGGGAATGCCCACCTTCTGAAGCAGCTAAACGCAGTCACTCAAAATGATGTTAACCAGTGCCTTAAGTGTGCTGACCCATTGCCCCGTCATGTATGCCATATTAGGTGCAAGCAAAATATGATTGACATAACAACAGATCAATGGTTGAAGAGAGGTGGCTGAAAGCCCTTTTTAAGTAAGTATAGTATACATTTAATTTTAGCAAAATCAAAAAGTCTTGGCTAAGGTGAGACTTAAATATGGCCACCAAATATGAACTGTAAACTAGGAACTGGGAGTGTGGGAACCACTGGCCAGTCCTGGAGGTTGGAGAGGTCCTTTCACCTATAGGGAAGGATAGGGGGGTACGTCCTTCCAATCTAAGTATTCAATTCTCACATGTATCCCACCTAATGTAGTGATGAGGGAGTGCATCAGTAGGCACAGGAAAGGAAAACATTTATTTTCTTTAAATAACCCGCACAAATACACTAGTCATAGCATGCTTCATCATCGGGTTCACCATGACTCCGAAAGGTCAGGGGGTGACTCAACCAAGTTCCAGGGAGCTCTTTTGAGAAAGGAAATAGGGGGCGTAACTACAGATTTAAAATTCCTCAACCGCTCCAAGATATCCCTTTATTCACGGAGTGGTTGGGGACAGTAAAACTGAATAACAATGCTGGGTATCTAGAATTCAATGGTTCTATGACCCTTCTTTAACCAACATGTTTCAGCCCTACTCTCGCAGGCCAAAAGAGGTCCTGGTCTTTCATCAGGGTGACTTGTCAATATGTATCACCTCGGCAGCTAAACAGCTATTCGCGGTGGTCAGTTTGCAAACAAGCGCATGCATAGGCAGTAAAAATGCTTGCCACTTCTGGCCCAACCTGTAAAAACAGAAGAATAATAACCATGCCTAGGATACACACAAACATACAATTGACTTAATATTGAAGTGTATTAAAATGAAAATGTCTACATTCCTGTTTTGGAGTTGGGAAATATTAATATCCTTAGATTTCTAGAGGAAGTGCTAAATCTGAAGGAGACTCTACTCATGAAGAATATCAACATGAAACTGTTTGGTACAATCCCAATAGGCCTCTGCAGGCATCAGATACATTGTCGCTGATGCAGCTCCATCCTGTCTGTCCACTGCGAATGATGTCTGATGTAATACTGCATATGCCAAACTCTGAAACGCCCTCCCTAACTTTATGTGGGGACGGCCAGACAATGAAAGCTTTCATTCATTGTAGCTATTGATATGCTTTCGTCATATTCCCACCTAGATTTTATAGATCTCTGCTTTCATTCAATGTTCGACCATGTATATCTGATGGCATTGTGCCAGCCTCATAATATTTCTTTGAGTGGATGTGTCTTAATCTTAACTTACCTTTGGCATGGGGTTGTTGAAGTTCCCCTGTTGCCAGCAATGATGCCTTCCTGATGCATTATTTCCCACCCATGAACGGAGGGGCAGCCTGCTCCTGGAAATTGTGTGGGGAATGCCTACGTGTTGAAATATGGGTGGCTCGGACTCCGGATAGGAGTCTGGGGGGAGGGTCATGCTCAAACCACTTTACTTTCTTTGGGGGGTGGGGGGCAAGGCTCCAAGTGGCAGGAGTCAATCCCCTGTCCTGGGCAGCTACGAGCAACAGCGGGAAGTGTTTCTTCACCATATAAGTTTCACAAGCACTGCACATAGCAAATCTTGGACATTATATGATAAAGCTATGTAACGTTAAGGACAGGCACATTTAGCATTCCAATATTGCTGACTTATTCCCTTACCCCCATTGCTTAATTTGAGCCAGTAGTTGCTGATGGGGGCAACCAGCGCTCATTCTTATTGCCCAGTATTTATTTTTTCATGCATGAGACATTTACCGAGAGCAAGAAAAGGAAAACCAAAGCGGAAAGACGAAGATGAGGAAGAGAAAGATGTAAAACAGTCTTAAAGGAAGAAAGCAGGAACCTGCAAGAGAGAGACGGAGTTGCAGGGTATGTGGCAGTGGATTTAAGATTAGCAGCCTTGGTATTTGTGGCACCGACATTTAATTGTACTAGCCTCAGGCTTCAGAGCAGAGCTTTGGGCACCAGCACTCAGACTTTGTCAAGTTAAGCACTGCTTACTTTTCGGGAATGAGTCTTCTTTGAGGAAAGTTTTGTGGCTTTGTGAAATAGACCCTGTGTCTCCAGTGGAGCAGAGCTTTAACACAGAAACTAACAACCAACCGGGGATGCAGGCCCATGACATAGAATGCACCGGCATAATGTCAGACCATTTTTCCCTCAAGTGTTTTCCTTATATATATTATTTGAGAGGCTCCCCATTCTCTTCTTTGAACTGTGTTATGCTCGATGGCAAAAATATATTTACTATAATAAATAGGGTTAAGCAGTGCTTTAAATGGGAATAAATAAGTGCAGGTACTCATTAAAATAAGCTCGAGGTGTGTCAAGTGGGCGGAGCTAGGGGCGTGGCTAAGGGCAAGATATGATGATACATAATGGCTTCTGTACCAGTTGCAGCACATATCAAAACACATGAAATGCGTTTATGTAAACGAAACCGGGTAACTCATTACACAAAATGAAAGCCAAACTGGAGATGTTAACATTTCCTCGTTTTGTAATATTTGCTGTTTCTTAATGCCCTACTGTTATTTATTGTTGTTTGGCATAATACTGTATATGGGGTTGGGGGTGCCGCCGAACTCTTTGCCAGGGCCTGTTTTCGGCCGATTTTGATACAGGGCCGATTTTGCAGCTATGCTGCTAAATCGGCCCTGTAACAAAACCGGCCCCCAGGGGCCCAAAACCGGCCCCCACCCTTGTGGCGCACCGGGGGATTGCCCGGTGCCCGCTACGGCCAGTCCGGCCCTGCTGAGAGTGTCCTGATACTCTCCCTCTTTCTTACTCAAAAACAGGCACACACAAGCAGGCAAGCACACAGACATAAGCAAACACTCACCATTAAATCCATTAATGATTTCAGAACTCAGCAAATAAGTTTGCGCTATATAAAACTCTCCCCAAAAAATATCTGCCATTTTTATCTGAAAAAGAGGCAAATCCTAACTTCACCTGTCAACTCACTTTACATTCCTCCTTCCCTCGTCCTCCTATGTTCGTCTCGTCTTTCCCCCACCAAAATGCATCAACAGTTGTCATGGGAGCTCATTGCTGGAGTGTTCCAACATTCCCTGCTGTGCATTGCCCTATGGGCAGGGCTCAATTCACACCCGTTGTACCTGTACCCTGGTCAGTCCCTGTTATCTTGTAAATGCAGCAATTAGTGTTTGCGGGGCACACAAAGGGAAGCAGCTCCTGTGCTAAACATAAAGATGAAAAGAAAAACGTCTTTGATGAAGTTCGAGGATTGTATTGCTCTGCCACATGCTTTAGTGAGGGCCAGTGCAATACACTAAATGGGACTGGAAGACTGTCTGGCAGTCCCAGGCCATTTCAGTCACCTAATGGAGAGTTGGGAGGGAGGGGGCGGCGAAATCACTTTCAGTTGAATTGTCTTTGCGCATCTGATCAACAGTGCGGGGTCTGTCTAGACCCTGTCCTGTTAATCACAGCGTGATGTAAGCCCTCTCAACACCCTGCAGTCTTCAGACATTCAAGTGGGCGCTGCTGGAATCTTCAGCAGCGACTGCCCTGAGCTGGAGGAGATGCCTAACCTGCGCCTCCCTGCCGTTGATTAGGGTACCGGTACTCTTTCTGGCTAAAGAGAAGTGCCGGTACTGACGGGAAGAAAATTCGGAAGTGCCGGTACTCAGTACCGGTGAGTACCGGCCCATTTAAAGCACTGGGGTTAAGCAGTTAGTATGTCTTGCAAAAACGCTAATTTGGATTGCTTTCATCCTTCATGAATATATTGCACATTTTTTAAAGTTTTTTTTGTAGTGCATACTTGGCCAAGGACATTAGATCAGTTTACAATAGAACCAGATTATTACACTTTTTTTTTCCTTTTTGTAGGTGCAGAGAAATTAAGGGGCATATTATCAAGACATGCGATAAAATTATTGCCGCTTTAGCGGCAGAAAACTGCCGCTAAAACGGTGATAATGGGCTTGATAATATGCTCTATGGAATTCCAAATGAAACCCATGTTAGATATCCTTCACATCTAACCTGGGTTTCAATTGGAATTCCAGAGAGCATATTATCAAGCCCATTATCGCCGTTTTGCCGCTAAAGCGGCGATAATTTTATCGCCGTCTTGATAATATGCCCCTAAATGAGTTCCTCAAAATCGAATGATATTGAGCTAAGGGCGGGATTTGAATCTGGTTGTTTTATGTATTTGAATGGCAAGGCGATCCTGTTCTGTGAGGCGATGGCACCTTTCCTAGAACCGGCTAACAGTGGCGTAGCAAGGTCAGGTGGTACCCAGTGCGGAACATTTTTTGTCACCCCTGGCTTGTCACCCCCCTCAGGGATGATACTTGTTACTCCCGGCTTCACAAAATGGCAAAAATATTTGTTTAAAACACATATTTTTGCCATTTTGTCACCCGCTCAGTGATGACACCCAGGGCGGCCCGCACACCCCTTCCTACGCCACTGCCGACTGAGTAATATTATACCAATGTTAAAATGGTACAAATGCAGGCACAAACGTTTGGGACCTCAGGGGACGTTTGTTTACTTCATGAGACATTATAAACCTCCAAAATAAAGGCGATTGCTGGCACAGGGTATGCACTGAAAGCCTTTAACAAAAACGATGCCTTTTTCTCATTGCCTGTTGACGGCATTATGTATGGATCTTGAAAGCAGTGAATTCTATTGCCCACAATTTTATTTTGAGTGCTTCACCCTGTCAAGGTTGGCGGCAGCAATTGATTTAATGAGTCAGCAGCTACGTAGGCAAATGTAGTCTTTTTTTTAAAAAAAACATTTTTTTGCATTGCAAGGAAAAGATGAATTTAAATGTAGATTGCTGTTGAAATATTCATTTCCCAAGATACCAAAGGCACACTGTGCTTTTAATGCAGTTCAACACCTTAATTAAGACACTGAAGGCAGACAAGGGATCTGTATTCAAAGATCAAGCAGTGCCGAGGGGAAGCTGATGTGAAAGATGCTGATTTCTGAAGGACACTCTATCTAGTCCAAAGGCACACCTTTGGTTTCTCACACAGTGATGGTGTTTGCACACTTCATAACACAAAGCATGTTTTTTATGTTTTAGGTTGGATTATCAATTTATATTAAAAAAAAGTTACTGAGTTAATACATGCAAATGTATGTGCCAATAATGCTTTTAAAAATAACACTGAAGGAGCCGCTTATATAAGGATGCACCTCAATGCAGATAAAAGACGTAAGACGCATTCAAAATCACAATATGTAGGATGTTCTATTTAACATATCATAATGTGTATTGGTAAAACGAAACGTTCTCGTCCGAGATATCTTGGCACTATTGACACATAACTGATGTTTATTGTTACCCACATCAATGGTGCTTATTTTTTCAACCTCAGGAGGATGAAAAGCTGAGTAATCCTGCCAGGATTTGAACCTGGTATCATGTGTTCAAAGATGGATTCATAGGGTGGATGTATGAGCCACCAAATTTCTAATCCATTTTAAGAAAAATGATGTAATACTCATGAATTTGTTTCCATAGGTCATGAAAATGATTACATTTCTATAAATTGTGGGTTTTATCTAAAAGTAGTTCTCGTGACATTATGTTTAGATAATGTAACTAAAAATACACTCTGTTAAGCTTCATATTTGCTCTAATTTTAATCAGAATCTTCCTTACGTACATTTAGCCCGGTCTGCACCCAGCAGCTTTATATACACATAAACTGATTTTTTAAGATTTGACATTTAATGGTCCCTAAACCATTTACAGCAACCACATTGCATTCTACTTATACTGTATACATACAGATCAGAACTTTAAGCCAGCCCCCATTCAGCCATTGGCTTCTGCGACTTAGGGCTATGCAGCCATTCACTTGAGACATTGTCAATCACATCTTGGATCAGCCCACTGGAGTATTTTTCACTAATCATCGTTCAACCTTTCTGTCTCCACTGGAATGGAAGACGGAGTTTTGTACATGTAAAAACACCCTATTATCATGCTGTTTGTAACATTAAATGTGTTGCTTTATATGCACAAAAAGATTCTACATTTTCATTGTTTTTGCCTGTGCTTGGATTGGCAAGTAATCTGCTTGCATTAGATAGCAAACAATCAACATGAGCTTTATATCTTTTGTTTCCATGTATTTAAATTTCAAAGTGCCTGAAAAAGCTAACAATGTTTAAAATCTAAAATATTTTTCATTCAATAGGGCTTGGCATCATGGTTGTCAACTGAGTATGCCTGTGTGACCACCCTAATGGGTTTCATCACTGCAATTCACCATAGAAACGTGAAAACCTTTTAACTTTGCCAATGCTTAACTCAGTGAACACATTTTCACTAAAACCTCAGGCTCTGAACAACACAATAAGGATTGTTCTCTATTTTTACAACTGACAACCAAGTGGTGATGCATCTACTGATCTGATTGAACATTTTCTGTTTTTCATGCTAAATGCACTAAAATGAAAATGTAATAGAAAAAATACAGAATGGTTATTGCACTTTGTGGCATAATAAAGGTTCTGGCAGTCTTCAGGAACCACTTGCGCACCAGCCCTATATTTCATAAGTTCAACATAAACTTGCGAAAGCAGTATCAGAGAATGATACAGTTCCCTTTACTGTATCACAGGGAGATGTTCTCCTCAACTGCAGGGATCTTCCAATGGTAATGTATTGCGAAAATGTAATATGTTTATTAAACTTGGAAAAAGGTAGTAAAAATACTTTTATGTAGAACAAAAGAAAAAAAATGTTAAAGCAAAAACAACTTAATTATGAATTACAAATTACATTATTTTGCGTATTATGAATTGAAATTATTTTGCTACATTGCAAATTAAAACTATATACCCACCAATGTTGCTTTTATTATGTGTTAATAAATATTAAAAGTGAAATATAATTAATTTAAAGCGATTTAGTTATATATATTTTTTTTTTAACTTTTTTAGATTAAAAAATGTTGTTATTATCTTCGATAATTAGATAATAAATCAGAATTATTTTTAGAATTTTTACATTAAATTATGTATATGTTTTGGCAGTAGTAACTTACGCTTGCAAGTTTGGCTCTATTCCCTTTTACAAGGGGTGGAGACCGTAAAAGTCCTCGCTTTTGAGTAACTTTACAATCTGATTTAGTGAACAGCTCAAGGTAGCAAAGTTACTCAAAAGTGTTGGAGTAAATTTCACCTGTATATTACTCAGAAATGTATGTTACCTTTCTGAATGGTCCCCACAGTGTGCAAATAGCCTCCTTTGGGAGTATCAACTCTTGTAAGTGAAAAATATTAATTTGCACTACTAAATCGATCTGCCAATAGATAAAACCCCAACCGCGTGTCTGTATTTTCTGCATAAGTCTTCTCAAAGAATCTTGTCTTGAAAGTTTCATGGTGGGATTACCTTCTATCAGTGGCGAAAAATCACAGATTTTCTACTACTGGCAAGCACTTTCTCTTTTTTGATATGACGATAGATTTACTCCTGTCAAGTGCATGTGTATAAGTCTGTGTTGGAAATGGGTTTCTCTAATTGACAGAGGTAGGTACCTTTGTCCAAGTAGGGACCCTTACTTCTAGTCAGGGTAAGAAGGATACACACTTTAGATAACCCATGCTCACCCCCTTGGTAGCTTGGCACGAGCAGACAGGCTTATCCCAAAGGCAATGTGTAAAGTATTTGCACTCAAAACACACAGTAATACAGTGTAAACACCACAAATGGACATCACACCAGTTTAGAAAAATAAAGTATCTTTAAACCAAACAAGACCAAAACGGCAAAAATTCAACATACAGGCAGTAAAATACGACTTTAGAACAGTTATTTCAAAAATAGAACTTGTAGCAAACAAATAGTTCTACCTGGGACTATTATGATGTTGTGACAGGCAATAATCCAAAGTATGGCGCCGATCGCGAGGGCCACGAAGTCACATGGACCCCCAAACAACAGTACCTTAGAAATAAGTATTTGGGTGATGCAGGGCGTTGTGGAGGTGAGGTTTCATGCTGAAGTCGAGGCCGGCTCCTTGGTTGACGCGAAAGAGGCGAAGGGTTGTGTCTACGAGGAGGGGACGTGTCAAGTCCAGGACAGGGAATTTGGTTGGGTCGGTGGTGCGGCGTCGGTTCCAGTGAAGCGATGTGAAGTAGAAAACTCGCAGAGTAACCCGTTGTTGTTATCGGCTCCATGATAACAGGAGGCAGGCACTGGTGGTGACAGTGTCAGTGCGAGCGCTAGGGTTGGGAAGGCCGATAACTGCAGGTGTCTAAGGGCTTCGGAGCTGCATGCTGGTGGGACAGTGCGTTGTGCACTTCACAAGCGGTGCCCCCAGCCTCGGTGCAGGTTGCGGCATCACGGCAGCATCCCTGACAGTGTCGGAGATTGTTTTTCATGCTTCTTTTAGGTTTCTTCCAGCTCCGAACAGCAGGAACAACCTCCAGAGTCCCACAACTGGAATAGGCACCTCCTATCAGAAAATAACTCACAGCAGTGGAGTTCCAGGGAGCTGGTGATGAAGTATTTGTGTCCCTGAGACTTCAGAACAGGAGATTCTTGTTCAACCAGGTTCACAGCAAAGTTCCAGTCTTTGTCCTCTTCCTTGACAGACCAGCAACTGCAGGCCAACCCAGCAAAGCACATAGCAAAGGGGCAGTACTCCTTGCCAAAAGGTTCCTCTTGAGTCCAGAAGTGATCTAATTCTCTGAGGTTTAAGGTCCAATACTTATACCCCATTTTCTCATTGTTCTCTTTGTAGCAAGGGTCTCTGAGCCCAGTTCAAACCAGTCCTCACTTCCCCAGCTTCACTACAGGAGGCAGAGACAGCATTGTGCAAAGGAGACACTGCCTGTTCAGGTGCAAGTGAAACTCCTCCCACCACTCTAAATATAGATAAGGCCTATTCAGCTTAGCTATGAGTCACCCAGCAAAGGCAGGACACACCTCAGTCTACAGTGAATGCGCATCCCCAGGTCCTGACACTCACAAAACCAGACAGTCAATATACAAAACAGCAGAGGCACACAGAATTGTTGAACAAGAAAATGCCTACTCTCTAAATGTTTTTAAGAAACAACGGTTCCCGTGGGAATAATAATGACCTGTACTGATACTGTTGTGCACAATCACAATGAAAAAAAGGGTTATTTTGATGTCAGAGGGAAAGGAAACCATGAACACTGATGTTTGTATTTATAACAATTCTTTTATCTTATTCAAAGAAAGTATAGGTATATACAAAAAAAGAAAAGGAAAAATCACAATAGTGCAATTTAAAAACCATCTTTACTAAAAGATGAGTTGTTAAATTCTAAGTTCAGAGATCCTGTGAGAAAACCCCCCGGGAGCGCCACCACTAACCCCGACGTCTCCTCGGTAAAACCCTCATGGGTGCCTTATGAGGACGACCCTGAAATCCAGGAAATAACTCCAGCAGTAACAAAGGACTTTTTCCTCGTCCCGCAGCCTGGAGAAAGTGACCCGGAAACAGTCTGTCAAGGGAGAGGTGGGAAGGATCAACAAAGCGGCCAATCAGGGATGCAAGGAGGAGGTCAGGCGAGGCAGAAAAGGCCGGAGGAAGGCACGTCCGGTGTGTCAGCTGCTGAGAATCAGCCGGAGCAGGAGAACGGAGCAGACGCTGGAGAACCAGAGACGAGGCAGGAGGCTGTTGCTGACACACGATCTAAAGACGCCGGAGACAGAGATCCGGAGGTTCCTGACAACTGGACCGAGGACTGGTGGATCCCGGAGGAGGTGCGGATGGTTTTAATATCCCTTTGCCTTCACAAAATTGCATGCTTTGCACCCGACCACCCTCACCCGAGTAAAGTGAGCAGAAGAACAGGGCGTTACTGGTCACCTCACTGAGAATCGTTGGTTGCCTGACCCTTCTTCCCTTTGGTTATCTTCCCCTATGCTTTTCCCCTATTTTTCCCTCATCCTTTTGGCCAGTCCTTCACGTGGTGTGGTGGAGGTTGTAAAGGTCAAGTAGGACCTGTATACCGACCGCTGCTTTTTGCTTTCTTTTGCTAGAGCGCTCTGGAACTTCGGGAACCGACCAGACTTCCCCCAGAAGACACGAGGAGCCCTTTCGGTGTCCATGACCACAGACCCAGGGCGGAACCCGTCCAGCGTGTGACATACTTCTTTTGCCTGTGCTGGCTCAACAGGTCTCCATTTTGTTTCCCTCCATCCTGACTTTGCCCTACTGAACTCTGTTGGACTACGTTCTTGATACCCTATCTGTGTTTCGTACCAACAATAAACACCACAGTATTGATCCCATACGGCCTCCTCGTTCTGTTTCCGACCGTCCCTCCGACAGATCCTAAACTCTTTATCTCCATCTTGTCACAATGGAAAGTTATACTTGTAGGATGTTACAAATTAACTCCAATGTTAGCCTATGGGACAGATAGCCTCTCACAAGTGAAAAACTAAATTGTAAGTATTTCACCATCAGGACATGTAAAACACACCAGCACATATCCTACTTTTTTTCTACACCTGCACCCTAGGCGTGGGTGTATGTTAGACCTACCTGAGGGGCATCTTACATGTAAGAAAACGGAAGGTTAGAGCCTGGCAAGTGGGTGCACTTGCCAGGTCGACATAGCTGTTTGAAAACTGTGCACGCAGACACTGTAGTGGCAAGTCTGAGATACATTTACAGGGCCCCTCACATGGGTGGTACAACCAGTGCTGCAAGCCCAGTAGTAGCATTTGATTTACAGGCCCTGGCACACTCAGTGCACTTTACTAGGGACTTACCAGTAAATCAAATACGCCAATCATGGATAACCAATCATAATAACAATTTACACAGGAGTATATGCACTTTAACACTGATTAGCAGTGGTAAAATGCCCAGAGTCCTAAAGCCAATAAAAACAGGTGGGGAAAAATAGGAGGAAGAAGCAAAAGGTTTGGGGATAACCCTGCAAAAAGGGCCATTTCCAACTATCTGTAACCAGTGTGAAGAGAATGGGAACACCGTCATGGGGAAAATGTGCTCTGTGCAGAAATTAAAAAATAATTTCATGTGCAGACACACATTTGCATTTTTTTTAAGTATGTAGAAGGGTAGATTTTCCACATTTGAGCATGCCATGTGAATGGCTGCTGAAGCAGTTTACAGGGAAAGTAACCATTTCAAGATGGCTTCCTAATGTACAGCAAGAAAAACGCCCATAGCAAACTGATAGAACGAATCGGTGAGCCATGATCAAGTGGAAATACATTGAAGCCTGATGTACTCTGCGAATTTAAAGGCAAAATATAAAGCATACTCTACCTACATGCCCCATGATCCCACTTCTGTACTGTCAATGCAATGCAGCACGCCTTATGAATCTATGCCAGGATTAAAATCGAATTAAGGATTTCATTACAATCATAGTTAGGAGACGCTTAGCCATTTAGGACGTGATAATTAAACGCTCACAGAACTAAAGGGGGGTTCTCAAGAGATGAGGTGCTGTTAAGTGACATTTATAACCTTTGTTCTTGTGCAATGTGTCATTGGGTGGGGTAGTGTCTATTGAGAGTGCATATCCCTTTTAGACTCAATCGAACAGGTCCTCAGAAATGTCAGACAGCTGCGCCCCTGGGCTTATTATTATGTTTAGGGTTCATTGCCTATCTTTTTTAATTCATAGATAATTTCAGGAGTACTTCAGGGCACCTGCCACAGAGTCAGTTTAGCAGGAACAGTTCTGGAATTGGTTTACGAATTCGAACTTTCCCTCATCTGAAATAATATACTAATGTGCTAAATGCAAAAGGATGTATACATTTTCATCATGTGTTCGCTCCCAAACTTTTTTCCCCGGGAGTTTGTGTATAAAGCTTAAGTTTACATACTTTTGAGACCAGACCAGTGTCCTATTTAAGTATTCATTCTGCAACTTTGAGCAGTTTTACAATGTCCTAATTGGGCTTGTGACCAGCAGAGAGCTGTCCTTTAAATTCCAGTGTACCAGTTAAGGCCTTCTGCAAATAGTCTTGTCATACAAACGAATAAATTACACATCACCGCATACACCGTATAAAATGCACATCACCGCATGTTGATTAAGTGCCAACACTCTACAAAAGTGTGATGTAGGGCTTTTCCTTTTAGATTTTCGACACTGAATGTATGTAGGCGGCCTCTTTTGCAGTTTTGATAGCCCTCTTTGGATTACACATGGCTGTGTGAACCGATGTTGCTTATCCTGTTTATGTATTCGAAGTAATTGCTGTTACCACCTGCACCTTTGCTTTGTTGCTGTCTCTTTCAGTGCCGATAGGCCCTTCAGAGCTGCTGTTCTTGTGTGTACCCAAGAACCGTGCAAAGCTCCTGTACCTCATCTGGCTGAGCTTCCTTTTCTCCCCTCAGGGATCTTGTTATAATCCGTATCTGTAGCTGCTGCAGGGATGCAGCTCCTATCTTTACCCGTGAACCGTGCAGAGATGATGTTTAGGCCTATGTACTTCGACACGGCACAACTGTTCCATTTAGGTGGTTTCAGCTTTACTGCTCCGCTTTACAGAACTTGGTACGCAGAGAGAATGGCTGACTCAGCCCCTAATCTTGTGACACAACTCCAGCAATAATCCATTCAATCCTAGTTGCCCTTCTCTTTCTGTATTTTATTTAAAGGAACACAGCCGTTAAGTTCAAGGGCTGGTGCAAGTGCAGACCAGCACACAAATTACAGTGTCCCTGATATACAAACCTTATCAAAGGGGTTGTATAGAGGAAGGGCAATCATGAATAAACAGCAGAGGTTAATTTATTTATTCGAGCAGTGCATGTTCATCAAATGGTATCTTGGAACTAGGAATCAAAAAGAAGGGAAGAAAAGTGAACAGTACATTAACAATAAGCATTGGCAAAGTCAATAGGTATTCCTATAGAGTGGATGTATGACATTAAAATGCATGCCTTTATCAAAAATCATTCACGACGCAATATCTTTACAGTTCCAAGCCTTTAACATGCATGCCTTAACCACAAATATGCCTTTACCATATATGCCTTTACCATCCAAAGGAAGTATATTTAAGGTAAGCCAACTATTGTGAAACCATTATATACAAGCGTGCTCACATCATGGTTTAACTGGGCAAGCTTCGTTAATTAATGTACTGTTTGTCATCATATTGTGGTTTCAGGAAAAATACGATGTAGACTAAGTATTTTTTCTATGTTTATGAAATTGTCGATCCACGTCACCTACCAGCGCCATTACTGTGCCTTTAAATATTGTTTCAGCCTCCCCGTTCGTTAAGTGAGCAAGGACACAGCCTACTGTCCGAAACGCGTCTTGAGGCAGCACCATTTGCACACATTATGTTGAATTAAATAACTATTCTGGCAACAGCAGATCGAAGTGTCCGGGTTCCCGTTTGTGCGACGATGCACTAGGGAGAAGCGGAGTGGATGTATATATATATATATATATATATATATATATATATATATATATTACCTACTGGCGGTCGCCAGTAGGTAGTTATAGTTAGGACCACGTTTCCATAGGAAAACCTCAACATTCTATTTTGAATAACTTTGGCGCCGGTCGACGAATCCTCGCGAATTTCTCAAAATAGGTGGGGCGCTACGCTCCGCTCCTACCCTGAAAGTCTCGGGGGGATCCGTCAAGCGGGGGCTGAGATAAAAGGGGGGTCCCAAAACGCGTTTTTCTCATGCATTTTTCCATAGGACCTTTAGAACGAGCTACAGCCTGAACGGCTGAACAGAATTACTCGAAATTTGGCAGAGAGGTAGTCCCTAGGTCAAGGAAGTGCCTTTTGTAGGTTTGGTGTAAATCTGTTCAGTAGATTCTGAGAAAATAGCCTTTAAATCAATATATATATCTGAGCCAGCTTACGGTACGCTTACCGTACGCTTACGGTAAGCGTACGGTGGCGTGCGCGAGCGCGATTCTGATTGGCTCTTAGATCTTAGTAAACATTCGGATCGGCCGAAACCAGGAAGCGGCGGCCGCCATTTTGTGTATTTCACTCTGAAAAAAAAGAGTGAAAACAAGGAAAGGGGGCAATGAGGAGAGTTACAGACCCCCTAACAATTGTAAGGGGGTCAAAGAAGGACAGAAAAGTACAAAAAAAACATTTATTGATTTTAAAAAAAATCACGGGGTACGCGTACGGTAAGCTTACGGTAAGCGTACGGTAAAAAAAAAAAAAAAAAAGAAAATCAGATTTAAGAGTTTAGAAATTAGGGAGCTCTAAAAAGAGCTGTTGTGTTTATGGAGTCATTTTTTTAGTGGTACCTACAAGTAAGTACCGATGCAGAGTCTAAGGTTCAAGAGGAAGACTCTGTTCCCTTCATCATTGAAGTGCACACCATCTCCTCTATAAATGTCTTGCATGTCGTAACGCAAGTTGTTGTGGTAAATGGCACCCATACCATAGTCACGGAGGAAAGCAGAAACAGATTTGTTGACGTGCTTTCTTGCTTTGTCAATCTGTGGACAGAAATGATTGGACCAGTTCCATTTTTGCCTTTGGCATATGTTGGAAAACACAAAGGCAGTTTTAGGGAAAAGTGTAAACAGTTGTGCAAAGGTGTCCTTCATAAGCATTTCCAGACCTACCCCAGTCAAAGTGCCTAGGTCATTGCCACCACAGTGCACTATTATGAGGTCAGGGTGTTGGATTTGCATGAAGGATTTCACCAATGGCATCAATTGGTGCCACTTTAACCCTCTCTGACCAATCCATTTAATGTCTACATTTGGCAAAGCAAGGTCTCTCACCATATCTGTTTTCTCTGCAAACTTTTCACTCCAGAAGACATAGCTGTGCCCTACAATCCACACTGTGAACATCTTCAAAGGAGAACTGGATGCACTCAGGAGGTGTCTTTCAGTAGAATGGCAATATGAAAAGAAAGACAGTTTGGAAATGGAGGCATACATATTTTTTACAAAACAAAAAGAACTGATTGGCTGTTTCATACCATTCTAGAAAAAAAACTAGGCTGTATGTGAAAATTAATAGAAGCATGTTTTGTATTGGTACAAAAAAATGTGTAACCAAAGAACAGTACTATGGATTTGCTGTTAGGATTGAAAAGTCAAGCACTCTTGCTCTGTGGAATTGAAACATTGTGTGTCGAACTTCTGACCTAACTGCACACAGCAGTGTTCCATGAGCTGTTGCTATGGTAGCAGGCAGAAGTCAAGTTGGGGGAAGGGTACTAGGCAGAAGTCAAGTTGGGGGCAGGGTACTTTTGGAAAAGGGTTGGTTTTCAACCAATAGAAATGTGTCATTACATTTGAAAAAAAGGGGGAAGCACTGAGATTTGAAACTTACATGTATATGTGTGGAAAAATAGAGGGAAAGTTTGCCATTATCTGGTTCTGCTGAGAGGAGAGAGGTGAACACAACAGAGATCCTGGCTCTGATAATCTGCTGTTTGAGTGACACATTTCTTTCACAACTAACTAATTTTAAAGGTGAGTTTACAGTTTGAGAGGGGATGTATGTGGTAACTTAAGAAATGAATAATAGAAATGGGAATTGTTTTTGTTGTAGTTACACATGGTGGATTCATAATGTGTCAATCTGTAAAAGAGATTTTCACTTGGCCCGAAAAAAAAAGAGCAGTAAGTGTGCTTTCAAATTGGCAAAGAAATTTCATTTTGGGACTAATGTGAAAACATGACTCTGTGTGCATAGAAGAATTATAGGCAGAAATGTATTGCGTCTTGCTCTGGTGATTTCACAGTTGCAGTAGATGGAAAAGAGGAGCGAATTTTTGGGGGAAGAAGCAGAGGCTTAGCACACACCCATGTGCTTGCCATGTATAGTCATGCACAGTAATTAGAAGCGAGTGGGGTTTTCAGGTTTAAGTCTGTAATGCAAATACATTCAGCATCACTAAGGCTGGTTGCCCCTGCTGGAGTGTAGGCAGTCACAGAGAATACACACGGTGGTGGTCTGAAAAAAAAACAGCTTGGACATGTGCATTTAAATAAATTTAAAAAAAAGGTTTCAGAATGTGTCAGTCTGTAAAAGTGATTTCAAAGTGTAAAAAGAGATTTTCACTTGGCCCGAAAAAAAAAGAGCAGTAAGTGTGCTTTCAAATTGGCAAAGAAATTTCGTTTTGGGACTAATGTGAAAACATGACTCTGTGTGCATAGAAGAATTATAGGCAGAAATGTATTGCGTCTTGCTCTGGTGATTTCACAGTTGCAGTAGATGGAAAAGAGGAGCGAATTTTTGGGGGAAGAAGCAGAGGCTTAGCACACACCCATGTGCTTGCCATGTATAGTCATGCACAGTAATTAGAAGCGAGTGGGGTTTTCAGGTTTAAGTCTGTAATGCAAATACATTCAGCATCACTAAGGCTGGTTGCCCCTGCTGGAGTGTAGGCAGTCACAGAGAATACACACGGTGGTGGTCTGAAAAAAAAACAGCTTGGACATGTGCATTTAAATAAATTTAAAAAAAAGGTTTCAGAATGTGTCAGTCTGTAAAAGTGATTTCAAAGTGTAAAAAGAGATTTTCACTTGGCCCAAAAAAAAAAGAGCAGTAAGTGTGCTTTCAAATTGGCAAAGAAATTTCGTTTTGGCACTAATGTGAAAACATGACTCTGTGTGCATAGAAGAATTATAGGCAGAAATGTATTGCGTCTTGCTCTAGTGATTTCACAGTTGCAGTAGATGGAAAAGAGGAGCGAATTTTTGGGGGAAGAAGCAGAGGCTTAGCACACACCCATGTGCTTGCCATGTATAGTCATGCACAGTAATTAGAAGCGAGTGGGGTTTTCAGGTTTAAGTCTGTAATGCAAATACATTCAGCATCACTAAGGCTGGTTGCCCCTGCTGGAGTGTAGGCAGTCACAGAGAATACACACGGTGGTGGTCTGAAAAAAAAACAGCTTGGACATGTGCATTTAAATAAATTTAAAAAAAAGGTTTCAGAATGTGTCAGTCTGTAAAAGTGATTTCAAAGTGTAAAAAGAGATTTTCACTTGGCCCAAAAAAAAAAGAGCAGTAAGTGTGCTTTCAAATTGGCAAAGAAATTTCGTTTTGGCACTAATGTGAAAACATGACTCTGTGTGCATAGAAGAATTATAGGCAGAAATTTATTGCGTCTTGCTCTGGTGATTTCACAGTTGCAGTAGATGGAAAAGAGGAGCGAATTTTTGGGGGAAGAAGCAGAGGCTTAGCACACACCCATGTGCTTGCCATGTATAGTCATGCACAGTAATTAGAAGCGAGTGGGGTTTTCAGGTTTAAGTCTGTAATGCAAATACATTCAGCATCACTAAGGCTGGTTGCCCCTGCTGGAGTGTAGGCAGTCACAGAGAATACACACGGTGGTGGTCTGAAAAAAAAACAGCTTGGACATGTGCATTTAAATAAATTTAAAAAAAAGGTTTCAGAATGTGTCAGTCTGTAAAAGTGATTTCAAAGTGTAAAAAGAGATTTTCACTTGGCCCAAAAAAAAAAGAGCAGTAAGTGTGCTTTCAAATTGGCAAAGAAATTTCGTTTTGGGACTAATGTGAAAACATGACTCTGTGTGCATAGAAGAATTATAGGCAGAAATTTATTGCGTCTTGCTCTGGTGATTTCACAGTTGCAGTAGATGGAAAAGAGGAGCGAATTTTTGGGGGAAGAAGCAGAGGCTTAGCACACACCCATGTGCTTGCCATGTATAGTCATGCACAGTAATTAGAAGCGAGTGGGGTTTTCAGGTTTAAGTCTGTAATGCAAATACATTCAGCATCACTAAGGCTGGTTGCCCCTGCTGGAGTGTAGGCAGTCACAGAGAATACACACGGTGGTGGTCTGAAAAAAAAAAACAGCTTGGACATGTGCATTTAAATACATTTAAAAAAAAGAGCAGTTTGTGTGCATTCAAAATGGCAAAGAAATTTCGTTTTGTGACTATTGTGAAAAGAAATGTAGTAATATATTTAAATACAATAAAGGATTTTTTTTTTAGTTTTTTTCAGGTATTGCTGAAGAACAGTGAACAAAATTTAAGATGCCTACAAAATCTCGAGTTCAAAAAACGCTAAAAAAAAAACTATATTTGAAGACAACTGGAGGACCAAAGTTAGTAGAAGATGCTGATGTTGGGAAAAAGAAAAAATCTTCTGGTAAGCAAAAAAAACAATTCCTAAACAAAATATTGAAAACAAACAAAAATGTACAAAATGTCTGTTCTCGGAAAAATGTAACAAAACCTACAGAACAGCAAAAAATTGAGGATTTAGTTAATGCAAATATACCTTCTGCAATTGAAAAGTTTAACATAAACAGAAAAACAGCATTTAAAGAGATACGTAGAAAAATGTTTCTGAGAAGAGTTATGTCCAATTTGATAAAGGATATAAAGAAATATAAGCAAAAGGCTAAATATTTCAAGAGAAAAAAAGAAATTGAAGCCATTGCAGCAAAAGCATTAGAATTAAAAAGGAAACTATTCATATTAATTTTGAATAGGATGCGTACATTAGATAAAATGGTTAATGTACTGAAATCACAAAGCAAAAGGAAAAGAGTAGTGAACAGAACAAACTTTTGTAAAGTGTTTTTAGGAAAGTGGATGCATAGTTCAAGTAGTGAACCTTTTTTTAATGAAGAAAGCTATTTTCAAAGTAATAGTTTGCTGCATGCAGTTGACACCAGAGGTCGTTCATACGAAGTAAAAAATGGTTGCATAATGGAGAAGGAGATAATGGTTCCAAGAGATGAGGTACAAGTGATGGCAGATGAGGCAATGGGGAGACGTCCTAAAGCCCCAGTGTACACTTGGAATTGTAGTAGTATTTGCACTGTGCGTCAGGAATCTATTGACAGATTTCGAGAGTTTCTAAGAGAATATAGTAAAAAAAGTGTAAAACAAAAGATTAAGGTGCTTCAAAGTCTGGATCCATGCAGAGTGAGAGAGAATACTGGTTTGCAGGGTCATTCTCTTGCTTGTCTATCTAGAAAAGTGTGCAATAGTGTTTTCCATCATTTTAGGATGCTGGCTGTTCATCATACTGAAATGAGAAAGTTTGTGAGACGGTTGTATTTTGCTAAAAGTCCAGCAATACAGTTAAATGAATTGAATAGGGCTCTGTTCCGAGGTACGGTATCAGATGTAGAGAAGGTTGTTGATGAAATTCAGTTTTGTTACTTTGGTCCTGAACAAAACAGTGCAGAGAAGGACACAGTAAATGAGGCAGAAGTGGAAGAGAATGTAGAACCTTGTGTAAGTAAGACATTTAATGATCACATAACAAAATTTGCAATAGTCTCTAATGAAAGACCAAATGTTACTTGTATTTGTTGCCGCAGAACTCATTATAGAAAACAAACTAGGAATGTTGATCTCTACAGAAAGAGTGAAAATGAAGATAATTATAAGTGGATGGATTTTGCCACATATATATTTCTTGAAAATTGTTTTGAATTGGGTGAAGATCAGCGTATTTGTAAATACTGCTGAAACAAGTTAGAGGAAAATAGAATGCCGACCAGAGCTGTACATAATAATTTAGAATTGGATGCTATTCCTGCTGAACTTTCTGAATTAAATACATATGAGTCTATACTCATTCAATGTGTTCATCCGTTCCAGACCATAGTACGTATGGAGCCCAAAACTGGTAAATTACCTCCTTCAGATTTACTGAGAGGTTTAAAAGGTAGAGTGGTGTATTTGCCCTTGGATTTGAAAAAAAATATGGAAACTATTGATGCAGATACTTTGGAAACTGAACCATTAATTATTCTGGTTAATGGTGTCCCTACAAAGAATAAGAAGATTTGGCAGGAGCTGGTAGATGTGCGGAAAGTACAAAGAGCAAATTTGTATTTGAAAAAAAATAACAAATGGTATGAATCAATTTATATAGAAGAAGAAGAAGAAGATTTACAAGGAGACACAGAAACACCAACTGGACAAATTGAAAAAGTGGACAAGTCAAAGGAAGAAGAAATTTATGAACATTTTAGCATACATCCTCTCCATTCGAAAGAAGTTATGGGAGACAATATTGATCTCTTTCAGATGAAGAAAGCAAAAGGAAATCCCGTGAGTGTATGGGAGGAGAGCTTGGAAGCTCGATGTTTTCCCCAGCTGTTTCCTAAAGGAAAAGGAGGACGATACGATGAACGTCCGGAACAGATTCCAGCTTCTGAGTATCGGACTACAAGACTATATGCTGAAGATCCCAGATTTCGACAAAGTATCCCTTATTTGTTCCATCTTTTATTTGAAAGCGACTTGTCTGCACTGTCTTATGCAGTAAATCACATTTTAAAAAGTGGAGTACATTTACAAAATGTGTCTGCTAAGGATTTTATGGAGAAAGTGCAGCACCGAGATGATCATTTGGAAACACAACTGATCAATCTGATGGCTTGTCAGCGTGGGACAAATGAATATTGGTACAGACGCCATGGTGAACTAAAATGCATGTTACGGAATTTAGGAACACCAACATGGTTCCTTACCCTAAGCTGTGCCGAGTACGCTTGGGATGATTTACTGGATTTTCTACGAGAGGCCAATTCAAACATTAAAAACATCGAATACAAGACAGCAGGAGAACTGTGCTCATTGGATCCGGTTAATGTTTGCAGATATTTCAATCATAGATTTGAGGCTATGATGTCCTTCATCTGCAATAAAAAAAATCCACCCCTTGGAGAAGTAGTGGATTTCTTTTGGAGAAAAGAGTACCAGGCAAGAGGTGCTCCTCATATTCATATGCTGCTGTGGATCAAGGATGCCCCAAAGTTTGGAACAGATACTGATGAAGCAGTGTTATCTTACATTGAAGAATATGCAACATGTGCTATACCTAAAAGCACAGAAGAGAACAAGTTAAAGGAGCAAGTTCTACGTTTCCAAAGTCATCGGTGTGGAAAATACTGTCGACGGAAATACAAGAGCAAAGAAAAATACTACACTAAATGTCGATTTGGATTTCCTAGACCTGTTCTTACAAATGGAAGAGTCAACAGTTTTATGTCAGCTGTGAGACATACTATCACAAGAAAATCACCTAAGAATACCTACAACCTTAAAAGAAAAGAAGAATCAAAAAATATAAATGACTACAACCCAGTCATTTTATCCATGTGGAACGCTAACATGGATATACAGTATGTTGCTGACAATTCCATTGCTGTTGCTCGATATGTAACGTCTTACATTACGAAATCAGAAAAAACAGAATTGAAGGAAATGTGGGAAGAGATTTCTCACGAGAAGACTGTCAGTAAGAAGCTGTACAGTTTCAGTTTGAAGATGTTATCGCATCGAGAAATTGGATCCTACGAATGTTCAGATAGGTTATCTTCTGCAAGTCTCTACTCGAAGTCAAGAAGAATAATTTGGGCAAGTTTAGGCCTTGCAGCAATGAGAAATCGGGTACTGAAATCTGTTGGAGAAATTGAATATTTGGCTGAGAATGACCCAGAAAGTACAGACATATTGAAAACAAACATGTTGGACACATATTATCCCAAGAGAAGTCATCATCTGGAGAACATGTGTCTCTATGAAGTGCTGCAGAACTACATTTATTCACGGAAAGCTGCAGAAGACATCAACAGTGGAAAATATAAAGTTGTTGGTGAAGAAGGATGTTTGGTGAAGCAAACCAAAGGAAGTTTGATAAATCACCGGAAGCTGAGTTGCGACACTACCGACAAGAAAGAATTTTACTACTTGGCTCTTTTACAGTTGTTTAAACCATGGCGTACAGAGGATGAACTACTGGGAGAATTCCAGAGCTATGAAGATTCTTTTAATGCTTGCAAAGACAGCATACAATGCAGTACATTCTCAACTTATCTGCAAATGTTAAATGAAGAAATTGAACAGGAAACTACAATTGCAGCAGAAATAGCTAGAGACAGTTCTCAGGACAGCCAAAGTTCAGGAACATACAGTCAAGATCCCCTAGGACAACCAATCGTTGAAAATGAAGCATCAATAGCCATGAATGAAGTGGAAACGGCTATGAATCAAGCTCAAGAAGAATTTATAGACTTAGAAAATTTGGAAAGACAACTGAATCAAGAGCAGCAACAAATTTATGAAGAGATCAAAAACAAAATTGATCACGGATTTCTACATGAAAAAAAAGAGTGCTCATGCACATCATTTCATCCAATCAGGATGTATGTAAGCGGACAAGCTGGCACTGGAAAAAGTTTCCTAATTAAAGTCATCAGAAGCTACCTAAAGCAAAAAACGGATTCTACTTTGTCTTGTGTGGTTACTGCTCCAACTGGGTTAGCAGCATATAACATAAAAGGAATCACCTTACATCGTTTGCTAATGTTACCAGTGGAGCATGAGAACAAAATACAATTCAACAAGCTAACTGGAGAAGCATCCTTGGAAGTGTCAAGAGTATTGAAGAAGATGCAAGTTCTCATTATTGATGAGGTGAGCATGGTATCAAACTTAATGCTTGCCTTTGTGCATTTAAGAATGCAGCAAATTTTGAAGACAGACTATGACGTGTTATTTGGTGGAAAACACGTCATAGTTTTTGGGGATCTTTTGCAACTTACTCCAGTTAAAGGACAACCAGTGTTTAATACTGTGACACATGAAGACACGAAGAAGTCATTGGGAAGCATTGGAAATACAAATATTTGGTCCTTCTTTGAGTACAAGGAACTTACAACTAATATGAGGCAAGCAAACGATGAAGAATATGGAAGTATTCTGAAAGATATCAGAATTGGACTACTCACAGAAGTTGGCAAAAAAGCATTACAGAGTCGGCTGTTACATAACTTATTTCCAAAGGAAGAAATAGTTGCAGAGAAAATATACAAGAATATTGCAGAAAACAAAAGTGTCATCTGCTTAATGCCAACTCTACGTGAATGCTCAATCTTTAATGAGGAGCTTTTGAAATTGGAAAATGAAGACATCAAGAAATTGGAAGCAGTGGACAAAATTGAGGATGGAAGAATTACTGTCACAGTAACAGGCAAACTGAAAAATAAATTGGACTCACTAGAGAAGAATATCTCCAAAACAGCAGGATTAGAAAAAAATCTATATGTTTGCATGAACTGTAGAGTGTTTTTAAGGAGAAATTTGGATGTTGAAAAAGGCTTAGTGAATGGAGCGATGGGAAGAGTTGTGGGTTTTATTAATTATCAGAAAAAAGATGGAATTGAATGTTTAAAAATAAAATTTGATCAGATAGAGGAAGTTAAAGACATTTGTCGTTGTTCAGTTCGTTTCATGCTTGTGAAAGACTTATATGTACGTAGGAAGCAGTTTCCGTTTTCACTAGCATATGCTGTAACTATCCACAAGTCTCAAGGATTGACTGTAGATTGTGCATTTGTGAACATTGGTTCAACTGTGTTCAAAGAAGGTATGGCATATGTAGCTTTGTCACGAGTCAAAACATTATCAGGTTTATTCATGATTGACTTTGATGATTCAAAAGTTAGTGCTGATACAAACTGTGTAAAGGAGTATAATAGATTAAGAAGAAGCTATGCTCCTCATTTAGGTCAGTATCCTGTGTTGGAGAAACGTGTAGTTTCTCGTAAAAGGAGAAATGAGAATATCTGTAATGAAGATGTAGAGAAGAGGAAAAAAAAGAGGAGTGATGTAATTGCAAGCAAAAAGAATAAGGAAAATGAAGAACAGGTTGTAGGATGTCATTTTGAAAATAGCTCTGGTGTCAACTGCTACGCTAATGTAGTGCTGAATGTTGCATTTTATCTGGAAAGTTTGCAAGAGCAGATAATAGTAAATCAGGGAAAAAGATTCTGTTCAGAGCTCAGTCTCCTTTTTCAAAAGCTGAGTAAAGACAAAACTCAAATAGAAAGTGCTACTGACATTAGAAAACTTTTAGATGTATGTTCAGGACGAACACAGTTTTCTCAAAATGAACAGCAAGATGCACACGAATTTTTGATGTATTTTCTTCAGGTAGTGGAAGAAGAAGGAGTTCCCATTGACATTTTTTTTGGTCTCTCTTATAAATGGGAACATAGTTGTGAAAATTGTTATAATATATGTGGCTCTATTGTTGATAATGAAAGGTTTATTTATTTGACATTGCCAGAGAGTAAAACAGTCACTTTTGCAAAATTAGTTAAAGATGCTAATCATAGCATGAAATGTGGTGAGTGTAATTCTGACATGTTTTCAACATTAATTTTAAGGGAATACGGACAGTATGTAATTTTAATGATGCAACGATGTAGAGCTGATGGTTCAAAATTGGATACTTTAATAAAGAAGTTTACAGGACAGCAATTATCAATTTCAGGAAAAACTTTTGTAACTGTTGCAATAATTTTCCATGAAGGACCTACTGTTACTTCTGGACATTACACAGTTTATCTTAAATGTGAAAAAGGCTGGACACTGTGTAATGATTCCCAATTGATTTTCAAACAACGTTTGCCTTTTGATTTAGCAAATTCCTATCTAATCTTCCTGAAACCTAAATTTTAGAGAGACTTGGCAAGATCTGGACAAAATAATTTTACCATTTTACTGGATTACCATTGCAATTTTGTAGAAAAAATATTTTTTAAAATTATCATTTGGCCTAAAGGAAAGATAACCAATTGTAATGTGGACTTTTTAAATTTTTAATGCAATTTTGAAAAACCAATAATTTAGAGATAATCGGTAACTTCTGCACATTTTAAATTTTGGAATGCTATTGGACTGCCATTGGAAATTTTTACAAAAATGATTTAAAAAATTACTATTTGGCCATGTGGAAAAGTAAGCAATTCTATTGTGGACTAAATATATTATTCAAAAAATTTTCGTGAACCAAAATGTTACAGAGAATCGGTGAGATCTGGACAGATTAAACTTTAGAATTTTAATGGTTTTCCCTTGGAAATTTATTCCAGGGAAAAAAAAAAAAATACTATTTGGCCTAAAGGAAATAAAATCAGATGTATTTTGGAGTTATTTGAGATATAATATTGTGATTATACTCCTGAAACAAAAATATCAGACGGTATTTTAAAGAAAAAAGTATTGTTTTTAGATGATATTTTTTTAGAATAATATGCATTTCTGTAATGATAAGTTTAAGTGAGAAGAGATTCTGGGCTTTTTTAATACAATCTTTGAGATTGTTATTTTTTTTTGCCCGCTGTAAAATGATGAATGCAATTGCTTTCACAATTTATAGTGAAATGCAATATATTCTGAAAACAGCAAAAATAAGGCAAAAATATTTTTGGGTAAAAAATGTAAATATGTGTACTGTATTATAAAATGGTTTAAAAATATTAATACTTTTTTCTTTTTTTTCAGATCGATATAGAAAATTTTCGTAAACTACAACCATTTTAAAAACTATTTTTTAAAAAAACAAATGAATAAATATTTTTTTGAGTGAGTATGGTAAGTCAATTGTAATAATTGTAGTCTCTCAAGGACCTTGTAATGTGATAAATGATTTTCAGTGTTTTTTTTAAAAAATAAAAAAAAAGGTACGCTTACCGTACGCGTACGGTAAAAAAAAAAAAAAAAAAGTTTTTTAAAAAAAATGTAAAAAAAAGATGAAAGATAAGGTTGGCTCTTAAAAGAACCGTTGTGTTCATGCAGGGACAGAGGAAAGGAACCATGGGAAAATCATTCAAAGCTACAAATGTGCTGATCTATTTTGTTATTCACTAGGGAAACACTGGTCTCCCTATAACAAATTAGAGCTTTACAAAATGTGCAATGAATATCAACCTTCCGAAATCGAGGGTTCATTTCCAGAGGGCCAGCAAAAGGAGATTCTCCCCCCACAGATGAAGGGCTCACCTGAGCTGCAGAAGAAGGAGTAAGCTCTGCAGGTGATGGTCCAGGCTGAGCTGCTGTGGATGTACTGGCTCGTCTTTCTGAAGAGTTACCTCCAAAAAGTTGAGCATGTGTCCTTTTGTGTACATCCTTGAGGTGCCTCATCATGGTGTGATTCCCAAAGGAATACTTCCTGTCAGGATTACCTCTAGAAAGTACACGCTGACACAGCTTGCAAGTAACTAAGGGTGCATTCACCTTTTGCTGGCCTTCTGGAAAAGTAAAATAATCCCAAACATAAGAAGGTTTTACTTTCCTCGCTCTCTGCCTCAAGACAGTGCTGCTGGTGCTAGCCTCACTCTCAGAAGAGCTCTGCTGTTCTGCCATCGTATCCCAAAGACAAACCAGCTCCTTCTCCCAAGGGATCACAAGCAGAAATGAGGGGAATGGGTGTGGTGTAGGAGAGTTCTAGAACTGAAAGTAGTTTCAACCAATCAAAAGTTGTGTTTCATGATCACATGACCAACCGTACGCTTACGGTACGCTTACGGTACGCTTACGGCAAAAAGTACGCGTGCGCGTAAAAAAGACACGCGCTTGCGCGCATGCGCATAACAGTCACTCCCCGGCACTTCCGCGTAACGTTCGCGTGTTGCGTAAGCGCGCACGCGTCCCACGCGCAGTACGCGCGGCTACGCAAAGTACGTAACTATACGCAAGCAGCGTAGATAGATTACGGACGTTGCGTAAACCGTACGCTTACCGTGAGCTTACGGTACGCGTACTATAAAAAAAAAAAAAAAAAAAAAAAAAATCTGGAAATAAATTTTACTTGTTTATTTTAAAAAATGTATATAAAATAAATATTTAATGATTTTAAAACATTAAGCATAGACTTTATAAAAGGTAAGAAAATTAAATTAAAAATATGTTTGAAAAAAATGAAGAAAAAAAAAAAAAATAGCATTTAAAAAACCTTGCAAATTCACTGAAAAAAACATGGGTTTCACACACGTTATAGTTAGGAATTAGCATTTAAAAAACCTTAGAAATTCACTGAAAAAACCATAGGTTTCACACACGTTATAGTTAGGAATTAGCATTTAAAAAACCTTAGAAATTCAGTGAAAAAACCATAGGTTTCACACATGTTATAGTTAGCTGGACATTTTACTCGTAAAAAACCAATGAAATTGCCCCGTTATAGTTAGTTCAGCTAACTATAACTCGCGCGCCCGCAATGCACTGCTGATGACGTCACATATTACATCACTCATGACATGGTCAGTGACATCACTCATGACATCACTGATGACATCTCAAATGACATCACTGATGACATCACTGATGACATCATCCAGTGAATGTGTGTTTTTCTGAAAAATTAAATATGTTTTATATATGTATATCTAAAGGTCGATGGAAGAATAAATGGGTATATAAGTGTGTAAATGGTTGTTTTTTTTTTGAAAAATTGATTGTGTAACTGACTGTTTAAGTGTATCATAGTGAATACATGGTTTAGTGAGTAATGTTTAAACATATAAATATCTGTGACAGTCTCTCACTTTGTGTATAAGTGGCTGCATGGGTTGGTGAGTAGCTACATGGGTGTCTATATAGGTTATTAGTTGTTTTTTTGAGTATCAGTCTGAGTGTCTGCATGGTTCGGTGGGGGGTATTACGTAGTACATAGGTGCATGAATGAGTGACTCACTGTTTGTATGTGTTGAACACAGCATGTGTGCAAGACTGTATGGGTGGATGAGTGTGTGTATGGGTGTGTTAGTGAGTGAATGACTGTCTCAATAGTGTCTTCAGGAGTAACTACATATGTTTTAAACTAGTATATGTGATTATTGGTGTATATATGTGAGTATATGTGAGAGGGAGAGATTGAAAGAGTTCCTGTATGAATAAGTATATGTTTCTATAAGTGATTGTTTAAAAGACTAAGTATGTGTAAGTTTCCGTAGAAGTAAGTGTGGTGGTGTGTGTATAACTGTATATGCAGGTGAATGTATGTTTGATTCTTTATTAGCATGAGTGACTATGTGTGTGAGTAACTCTATGGATGAGTGGCATTGTGTTACAGGATGTATAGGTGTATGAGTAAATATGATGAGTGAGTACATGTATGAGTGACTGTATAGGACTGTTGGTGAATGAGTGGATGTGTATGTGGATCTTAGTATTACTGAAGAGGTTGTTGTAACTGGTATTGGTATGTCCATTGTTTTGAAAATTTTAGTCTCTATTTTTGAATGTGTGTATCAAAGGTTATATTAGCGTGAGAGGCGGTCTGTCACTCTATCACAAGGATGATGTCATCAGTGATGTCATCAGTGATGTCATTTGAGATGTCATCAGTGATGTCATGAGTGATGTCACTGACCATGTCATGAGTGATGTAATATGTGACGTCATCAGCAGTGCATTGCGGGCGCGCGAGTTATAGTTAGCTGAACTAACTATAACGGGGCAATTTCATTGGTTTTTTACGAGTAAAATGTCCAGCTAACTATAACATGTGTGAAACCTATGGTTTTTTCACTGAATATATATATATATATATTTATATATATATCTTGTTTTGGGGTAAATCCCCCAAACTCTCCCCACATTTTTTTGAGATAGCCATAATTTTACATTTTACTTAATGCAGCCCCCAACCCCTCTATTTAAATTACTCTTGCCACCCTAAGAACACCCTTAACACCCTAAACCTTTACCCATCCTTAAACCTTAAAAACACTCTTATCACTCTTTAGTCTTATCAACCCCTGAACCCTAAAAAAAACATTACCACCCTATAACCTCGCCCACACCTAAACACTTGTATCACGCTATACCATTACTCACCCCTAAACCCTAACACCTAGTTACTACCCTCTACCCCTACCCACCCCTATACCCTAAAACCACACTTACCAGCCTATACCCCTAACCAACCTAAACCCTAAATACACCCTTACCACCCCATATATAAATAAACACAAACACTTACCTTCAATATATTTACCTTTTTGATAAAGGCATGCATAGTAATGGCTTTGCATTTTAAAGGCAATGTGTGTTAAAGGTTTTGTGGTTAAGATGTTGTGTGGCTTTCATGTGAGCTATTCGCCTTGGCAGTGTTTTATAGCCATGCTGCTACAGCAGTATGGCTGCAATGTGGCATGGCTAAAAATAATTTGAAAACAGCACTATTGCTAATGCACTTTTTTGCATTTAAAAAAAAAACACAAGGGTAGTAGGTTAGGGACGAGGCGACACATAGGAAGGGAGGGCTGGAGTTAAGGACAGAGTTGTGGGGAGAAGACACGCAAGAGACAATAGGGAAGGACATTGATAACCTGGGTAAGCGACAGGGGCTGAGATTTCAAATGGACAGAGGGTGGGTGGAGAATAGGTGGAAAGTACTGGGGCAGTGAACGGACAACTGAGGGTGGAGCGGGAGGGGCTGGTGAAGCAAGCTGACAATGGAGGGCTGACAGGAGGGGATGCAAGTTGACAACGAAGGGTGGGCAAGAGGAGATGGCGATCAAGCTGACAATGGAGAGTCGGCGGGAAGGGTTGGGGAAACAAGCTGACCACTTAGGGCAGGCGGGAGAGGATGGGGGTGCAAGGTGATAATGGAGGATGAGCAGGACAGGCTGGGACAGCAAGCTGAAAATAACGGTGGCGTGGGAGAGGACGGTAAAGTAAGCTGACAATAGAGACAGGAGGGAGAGGATAGGAAAGCAAACCGACAATGGGGAGTCTGCAGGAGGTGCAGGGGCATCAAGACAATGGAGAGTAGGTAGAGAGTAGGCGGTAGGCGGTAGTGGCTGGGAAGCAAGCTGACTATTGAGGGTGGGTGAGTGGGGTGGGGCAGCAAGCTGACAATGGAGGGTGGGCAGGGGCTGTGAAAGCAAATGGAAAATGGAGGGTAGGCAGGCGGGGCTAGGGGAGAAAACAGAAAAGGGGGATTTGGGATACAAAATCTGTAAGAAAAGAAGGGCTGGGAGAGAGCAAGAATGACAAATGAGTGAGGGTGAGAAAGAGGAACACGGAGGAGGGAGACAGATGGAAATCAGAAACGCTCTTGTAGAGTTCTTCAACAAAAAGAAAATAATTAGTGTCTAAAAATGAGCAGTGGAAGGACATAAGTAATGCATTCATGCTCCAGGGGAAGGACACATACAACAAGAAGAAAAAAAGCCCACAGAAGCTTATGGATAAGAAGGTAGCAAATAGCGACAATAAAGCGAACCAATGGTAAGCAATGGGCGGAATTGAAGCCTACTCTAAGCTGATAATATGTCTCTCAAGATGCACTGTCCTAGGTGAGACCAAAAAGGTGTGTTTTCTGCACATACTTGACATGTTAAAAATAAGTAATTCTGTAAAGTTCTAATATGACGAAGCTCCGTAGATGCAAAGACATGGTGGGATCTGCCACCAGAATAAATGTATCAAAAATAAGCTATCATGAGTAGCAGATATTTGCTGGATGTCAGACCTTTTGCCAGGCAGTTAGGAGTCATGATATGTGAAATTCAAATTAGACCATTTATGTAGCAGGCTAATAGGAAAGGCAAAGGGTCTTGAACTGGATTATCTGTTTGACTTGCAACCAGTTTAAAGCTTGATGAGCTGTAGACAAGTGGTCAAATTTGTGTAGAACACATACCAGCTCTAAGGCCAGATTTTGACCACAGTGAAGTTTAGATATGGTGAACACAGGAAGGCGTAGGTCAACGCAGTCAAGATAGGAAAGAACACCACAGAAACTAGCTAAATACTGATGTATGTTTATAGTGCGGGATGGAGGGAAGAATGTTCTTCAGAGGTCTCAGCTGAAAGAAGCCTGTAGACCACATATTTTGAGTCTGGGGGCTAAGAGATAGCTCCTGATCAAATTGGAATACCAACATTGTTGAGGGTCTATGAAAAGAGTACATCAGTGGAAAGTGAATTCAGTGTTTTGTGGTGCTCTTACTGTTTAATTTTGTGATTTCACATAGTACAACTCAGACTGGAGATAGGTATCGAAGTGCTTTGCATGCAAAGCTGAACAGCAATATCAGGTGCAAAAATGTGCATTCATTAAGTAGATAAAAATAAGTATTTAGAGGTGTCCTTCAAATCAAGGGGACAGGGTTTACAAACTAAAATTCAAAAGCTTTTCCCCAGGAAGAAATTAAATAAGTAAATAATCACTCATTCATAACTCACAACAACATGTCTAATCCAATACAACCAAATACGACAGAAGTTTGAAAAATATATACAGCTTTAACAACTCTCTTTTAAAACTCATACACCTAAAATTTCATATACACAGAAACACGAATACATCCACATAAAAATAAAAAGAAGAGGGAGAACTTATAAGACAATCCAATTTGCCTTCTACGATAGGAGCATCCCTACTTTTATGTCACTGGATATCTATGAACACATTCAATAACATATAGATATTATCCATGCACTGTAGGTGATGCTCTAAGCTTCCATTGACGCATTTTGGTGGCACCATAATGTAACACCACCTTATTAATTATACATATCTCATCCACAGTTGCCTCAGTAGCCACATCTCCCACTCAATCTGATTCTGATGTTCTATCTTTCACTCTTTATGGTCAAGGCTTCCTAAATGTGCCTGAAATGTCCCCAGACTCTGGACTAAATCCACCAAAAGTGCTACACTGGTTAAGAAATCAATAGCTGTATTAAATCCCTTCGGTTAAAGGGCCGTCACTATCATATAACTCTTCAATTCAACTGCTAACTCCACTTTGCAGTTAAAGTTTAATGCAAAGCCCAAACCGACATTTGTTATACATATATTTCACCCCTAACGCAGGCCTAATGACCCTAAGGCAGGGTGCTGTATATTAAAAAGAAAGACATGAGTGTTTATATGTCCTGACAGTAAAACCATGTATTGTCATTTTTACTGTGAAAAGGTTAGTAGCCCCATTGGCAAGTTTAGAGTTACACGCTGACAACTAAGCAGTGGTAACTTCTAAATGAGACTACTAAAGTTGGAACTTCAAGGTATCAAAAGAATCAGTGCATTAAACCTGCTTTGTTGCTCAAGTCAAATTTAATGTCACTAGTTTACAAACTGCACTTTAGAAAGTTGCCACTTTATTGCCCAAAGTTTCCAGTAGCCATTTACAGTTGCATACAGGTTGCTGTCCTAGAGACAGACTTCTGCCCTCCTGAGGAGAGATGTAATGACTCTCAGGAAGGACCAGAAAGGGCATGCAGAGAGAAGAGGTGTGACCTGAGCCTGACAGGAGGGCCAAATAGGGTGTGCGCCCAAAAGACGACCTTCAAAGGTGAAGTTGACTATGAAGGGCAAATGGTAGTCACACTCAGGAGAAGCTCCTTTTTGTTTTAGCAGACTGTCTGGCATCTTTGGCAGAGAGGTAAAAGCCATTGATAAACCAGTTTTTCAAGGGATGTGTAGCCCCAAGTAGCCACACCTCTGGGTTGGGTTAGGGAGCTCTAAACACCAAGAGAAGGATCCTGTGTTGTTGGGAGTAGGCAGAATGATTGCATTCTGGGCTAGCTAAATGCCACACTTTGCACAAAGCCATAACTAGGAGGGAGGGGACCTCGTAGCCCATTGGCTAGAAGTCCCCACCTCCGGAGAGGGCAAGAAATGGCCATATATGTGGAACCGTTGGCACCCAGACCTCAGATCACATGTGAACTGGAGAAATAGCCAAAGAAGTCTTGCTGTTCCCTGGACCCAGCAAAGAGTGACTGAACCAAAGACAGGACTGCGCCACCTGCTTCTTGGGCTAGCAAAGAAAGTACTGTGTCTGTGGTGTCCCACTCGAGGAAAAGTCAACCAGACAAAGTAGGAGACTACAATAGTCAGTTGGCTGACTCCCTGTTTTAGCCACAATCCATAAAAGCTCAGAAGCCTGTTCCTTTAATAGCCCAGCGCCCAGTAGCTTGGCCGAGTCCTAAACCTCAAAATTAGTATCCAAGCCTGCTTCACCCAGGAGAGTCATTGGAGTGCAGTTTGGTTGCCCAGCACAGACCTTACTGCAAGTTAAAGGGAACCACTGGTTTGGCAATGTGCTGAGACCAATAGACCAGTGGCAACTGGTTTTTGGCTGGACTTTTTCTGACCTGCGTGAGACATCGACCTCTGGGGACAGAGGTCATGAATCAAGGGGTGGCTGCAGAAAACCCCCGACACCGGCTCAAAATCCTCAACACCCATAAACATCTACAGCATCCTATATCCTTGCATCAGGATCACTCCATTGAGCCCTAAGGCGGTTTACCCATAGAGTTTGGATCTGGATGAGAGACTGATTTCCTTGCAAGGTAATTGTTCTGTTGGAGCATTCTTGGTCCCTATGACTGTACCCCTGCCAGTGCATTTCGCCATATGAGAGCCTATATAGCAGTTTTCAAGTTACATGTTGTGGTGAACCCCAAACTGCGAGTCACAGTAGATTCCAATGATTTATTGTCCTAAGGGAAAAGCTGTAATTTGTTGTTTAATTTAGTATTCGTATCTCCAGAACCCTGTGGTGCATTTTCGTGGTTGAGATGTCTATCTAAAGGTAAACATCCAGTTGATTTTAACAAATTGAAGTCAGATTCTTATTGCGCTGCGTTTTCTTCTTATTCAACGGTTTTGGTACTTCTTAATTCTTTAATCTTGTTCCTTTATTTAAGTCGGACTGCCCTAAACCACTGCTATACAGGACTGAGCTAAGGTTTTACCAACGAACGTGACTGGACAGGATATGGAATTGTGGCATTATTATATTGTGAAGTCACTCAACCACACCATATAATATATCACTTTCCTTGCAAGGGCCATTTGAAAGATTCAGAGCAGGTGGGTGTGTGGTAAACATATTCTAATTAGAAGGGAAGATAGATGGCAACTTGATAAATTGATTGAAAAGGGGAAAGGCCTAGACAAAAGGCCATTAAACAGAGAAGAGCAGAAAATAAGACATGAGCAAATAATATATGGGTCAAAAGGTTGGCAGCAAAAAAAGACAAAAGAAAATGGAATTTCTTGCCAGTGTAGGAAACATGGAGACTGTCAAATTGGTGAGGAGGCGACTCATCCTTGATGGGGCCTCTCATGCTTGGCTCACAGTCAGTGAAACTAATTTGATAACTACAGCCCCTCTCTAGTGGGTAGCGAGTTGCAATGTGCCCTAAATTTGGCAAGTATTTAAGGTCAACTTCCTAAATACAAGCTGAATAGGTCCAGTTCAGAAGGAGAACATTTACCCACAAGACTCATAAGTGGACTTAAAAAGAGAGACACTAACACTCATTCAAGGCATCTGCACTCACGTCTTATTGGCTACTGAATACAATTCAAATTCCTATCGCTTAAATGCATTTCATTTTCTGGCAATAACCCGGTCTACCTTTGGAACAAAATTTCAAGCTACATCTTCAAAACATTTCCCACGTCCACTATACTTCATATATATATACGTGCCAAAATGAAAAAACAAAACAAAAGTATTGTAATAGCAGAATTTCAAAAAATGGGAAAGGTACGGGGAATACCGTTAATCCATCTAGGAAGGTTCTCTGAGGTATGAGTATCTATGTTCAAACGACCACTGCGCCTTCATCGCCTGGTCGCCCCCACGCTCCTCGCCTCTCCTGCCTCCTGAGCCTCACCTGCTGCCTGTGCCTGATCGCCGACGCCGATTTTGGCGCCCCAGCCGCCGCAGGGCCGCCCGCCAAGCCCGCACTGGTTTCCTGCCGCTGCCTGCCTGCGGCCCCGCCCCCCGCCAGCCAATTGGCTCCCACGCTCCCGCCTCCCAGCGGACCCTCCCTCACCGCTCCCTTCTTAAGGGGACCTAGACTCCTGCTCGGGAGCGACCACTGCGCCTTCATCGGCCTGGTCGCCCCCACGCTCCTCGCCTCTCCTGCCTCCTGAGCCTCACCTGCTGCCTGTGCCTGATCGCCGACGCCGATTCCGGCGCCCCAGCCGCCGCAGGGCCGCCCGACAAGCCCGCACTGGTTTTCCCGCCGCTGCCTGCCTGCGGCCCCGCCCCCCCGCCAGCCGATTGGCTCCCGCCTCCCAGCGGACCCTCCCTCACTGCTCCCTTCTTATGACGCCCCCAGAGCGACCGCGCAGCGGACGCGCGCAGCGGACGCGCGCAGCGGGAGCACCGATTGAGCGCCGAAGGTGCGCCAAAGGTAAGCCCGTCTGCGCCCGTCCGCGCCTGGACCGCGCCCAGAGCCAGGACCGCTGGCGCCCGCAGACACCAGCCCACCCGCCAGACCTAGGACGCTACCGAACTCTACGCACTCAACGCCGGCAGAATCCCCCTGCTGCTATCGAGCCACCCCGAGACGCACCCACGGACCCTTCTGCTGTCTCTCCTGCAAGTTCGCCTGCATTCGGACCTGCACCAATCCAGCACCGACCAAGCCGAACTCCAGCAGCAACCACCTCAAGTGCATCCTGCTCAACACCCGCTCCGTCCACAGACACGCCGTCGAGCTCTGGAACCTGCTCGACACCACAGCCCCAGACGTCGCCTTCCTTACGGAAACCTGGATGAACGCCTCCTCAGCACCCGACATCGCCATCGCCATCCCGGACGGCTACAAGATCATCCGGAGGGACCGCGTCAACCAGACAGGAGGAGGCATCGCCATCATCCACAGGAACTCCATCCGCGTCACGACCAACACCGACGACACCCTCACACCCGCCGAACACCTGCACTTCCAGATCCTCATCAACCCCAAGACCACCCTCAAAGGCACCCTCATCTACAGACCCCCGGGACCACGCACCCAATTCAGCGAAGACATCGCCGACTTCATCAGCCCGCACGCCCTCCCCTCCGCTGACTACATCCTCCTCGGGGACCTCAACTTCCACCTGGAGAACAACAACGACCGCAACACCACCACCCTACTGGACAACCTCGCCAACCTCGGTCTCAAGCAGCTGGTGACCACCCCCCCCCACTACGCTGGACACACACTCGACCCCGTCTTCTCATCTAGCAAGGACGTCGCCTTCAGCCACGCCACCGGACTCCACTGGACGGACCACAGCTGCGTCCACTTCAGCTTCATAAGGACCACGATCCACCACCACCAGCAACAGGCTGCACGCAGAAGCTGGAACAAGATCACAGCCGAACAGCTCGCGACTTCCCTGAACATGAACCCTCCCACCAGCGCAACGAACCCAAGCCAGGCGGCCACCAACCTCGCAAAGTGGATCAGCAACTGCGCAGACGACCTCGCCCCCCTGAAGAACCCGCCTAGCAGACCCGGCAGCAAGAAAGCCCCATGGTTCACCGACGAACTGAAGAGCTCCAAGAAGAACTGCCGAGCCCTCGAGAAAGCCTGGCGCAGAGACCCAACACCGAACAACATGACTGCCCTCAAGCTCGCCACCCGAAAACACCACCAACTGATCCACGCCACCAAGAAAACTGCCTTCAAGGAACGACTGGACAACAACGCCCACAACAGCAAGGAACTCTTCAACATCGTTAAAGAGCTCTCCAACCCCAACGCCGGAAACAACGACATCACCCCTTCGCAAGACCTCTGCCACTCCCTCGCCTCCTACTTCCACAACAAGATCGCGGACATACACAACAGCTTCAGCCCTCAACCGACGCACGCCACGACTGAACCACCACCCTCCTCCACCATCCTCCGCGCCTGGACCCCGATCAGCACCGAAGACACCGTCCGCACGATGAACTCCATCCACTCCGGATCTCCGACCGACCCCTGCCCTCACCACATGTTCAACAAGGCCGACACTGTCATCGCACCCCACCTGCGGGACATCATCAACACCTCCTTCGACACCGCCACCTTCCCGGAGAGCTGGAAGCACGCCGAACTCAGCGCCCTACTAAAGAAGCCATCAGCCGACCCCACCGACCTCAAGAACTACCGCCCTATCTCGCTGCTCCCGTTTCCTGCAAAAGTCATCGAGAAGACCGTCAACAAGCAGCTGGCCGCCTTCCTCGAGACGAACGGATCCCTCGACCTCTCGCAGTCTGGCTTCCGGGCCAACCACAGCACCAAGACCGCCCTGATCGCAGCTACCGATGACATCCGAGCCCTGCTCAACAACGGAGAAACAGCGGCCCTCATCCTCCTAGACCTCTCCGCGGCCTTTGACACAGTCTGCCACCGAACCCTAGTGCAGCGCCTCAGCAACGTCGGAATCCAGGAGAAGGCACTGGAATGGATCACCACGTTCCTCGCCGGAAGGACACAGAGAGTCCGCCTTCCCCCGTTCAGATCAGAAGCCACCGAAGTCATCTGCGGCTTTCCTCAAAGCTCCTCGCTCAGCCCAACCCTCTTCAACGTCTACATGAGCCCCCTCGCAGCCATCGCACGACAACACAACCTCAACATCATCTCCTACGTCGACGACACCCAGCTGATCCTCTCCCTCACCAACGACCCCGCCACCGCCAGAGCCAACCTACACGAAGGGATGACAGACGTAGCCAAGTGGATGATGAGCAGCCGCCTGAAACTGAACTCGGACAAGACGGAAGTCCTCATCCTGGGATCTTCACCCTCCACCTGGGACGACTCCTGGTGGCCCCCCGCCCTGGGCAGCGCACCCAAACCAACAGACCACGCACGCAACCTGGGCTTCATCCTAGACTCCTCCCTCTCCATGACCAGACAAGTCAACGCCATCTCCTCGTCATGCTTCAACATCCTGCGCATGCTACGCAAGATCTTCCGGTGGATCCCCAACGAGACTAGGAAGACGGTCACCCAGGCCCTCGTCACCAGCCGTCTGGACTACGGCAACTCTCTCTACGCCGGAACCACCGCCAAACTCCAGAAGAGACTCCAGCGGATCCAGAATGCCTCAGCACGACTCATCCTGGACATCCCCCGTCGCAGCCACATCTCCAGACACCTGAGAGATCTGCACTGGCTCCCGGTCAACAAGAGAATCACCTTCCGCCTCCTCACCCACGCACACAAGGCCCTACACAACCAAGGCCCAGGATACCTCAACAGCCGCCTCAACTTCTGCGCTCCCTCACGCCAACTTCGATCGACCAACCACGCCCTCGCCGCCGTCCCCCGGATCCGAAGAGCCACCACAGGAGGAAGGTCCTTCTCCTACCTGGCCGCCAAGATGTGGAACTCCCTCCCGACCCACCTCCGCCTGACCCAGGATCACCTCGCCTTCAGGAAGCAGCTCAAGACCTGGCTGTTCGAGCAGTAGCGGACCCCCAGCGCCTTAAGACCCTCCGGGTGAGTAGTGCGCTATATAAATGCTGTGATTGATTGATTATGTTTATTGGCAGCTAAAGCCGAAATGTATTTATTTTGATATATTTTTGCAATTTTATATAGCGGGGTTGTGGCCCAAAGGCATCAGAGCGCCTTACAGCAGTAGCATGATGCAGGGGTATAGCAAGTTACAGGTACAATAACTGTGTCCAGACAATTATATCGGTAGTTGCGATCAGGACAAACGCAGCCGTTGTGCAAGAGATGTACATGGTATTAAGACCTGAAACTCAGCCGCATCTTTTGAGCTGCAATAATTTTTGAGTGGATGGCCTACTTTCTCTTTCTGTTTACCATCATCCCGGCCACAGATACAGACACACCTTCCTAGTGATAAAGAGGGAGGCACGCGTGACGCACAAACTCCCTACAAGCAGTGGGTTATAAAGCGGGGTATTCTGATGCCTGCTGTTGTGTAGCACACTGGGATGCACAAGTGGTTCCAGGGTTTGCAGTGATCTAGCTTGCATGCACCTCTGCTGTAGGCATGGGCTCCTCACTTGCTTACTTATGTACTTATTGTGACTGACAGGTCACCTGAGCGGATGATGCACAGATGTATCTGTGTCACTGGGTGCCGTCCACGAATCTTTAAGAGGGCTTTGGATGCTTTTCATGACATAACTTTTCACAAAGTTGAATTGAACAAAGCAAATCTATAATTTTGCACCCTACATTTATATTGCCATTAAAATCTGAACTAAGCTCACTGTACATACTTTAAAGTTCAAAATATGAATCTGGTAAATGATATTCTCTAATGTTTTGAGCATGGATTTAAGAAGGGCTTATTTACAAAGCTAGCAGTGCTTTGAGATTGTGAGAAATTGCTTCCTTTTGCCAGTCACTCTTAATTTTTGTGGGTTGATGCAGCTGGTTGTAGGCTCCCAACCATGGCACTGACACAGAGGGAGTTTTTTCCCGGATGTTGTGCTATTGTTAGGTCTTCCCGCCCAGGAACCTCTCCCCCCGCCTTGCATGGTGGGCCCAGCAGATAAGTCCAGTAAAGGTCGCTTCACCGACCTAAATATGACATAGACCTGGCAGTCCCTGGTGGCATAGTGGCGAGGGGCCCTCTGACAAATGTGTTTTCACTGGTAGCTTTAGCTGAAGCTCGGCTGGTGGAAAGGCTGCTGAAGCACGACCTCTAAAAGGGGCGAGGGGCGCAAGGGTTGCAAAAGGGTAAATCTTCAACTTAAAATGAGCCATTGTCTTCAAATTATTGCTATGTACTCCAAAAACTTTTTTTTTTTAAACAGTTAGTAAAATAAGATATTTGCAGGGTAGCCACTTAGATAAGATTTTATATAAATTCAACCAAGCATGTATTACGGAAAACTATTCAAAAATTGAATGTAAATAAATGAAAGAACGTACAGATACATTTTGATAGTCAGATATTCCACGGCTAACCTTAACACAGTCTAATACACAAGACACTCCTACCGTAAATCTATCAATGCATGTATTTACTTTCTGCGTGTCCTATCTAGAGCCTACGGCAAAGTCAATGACTGGCAGCTTCCCCGGTCCCCGTGTACTAATAAGGTTGCGCAGGGGGTTACAGCTTATTGGATGGATACATTCCCCCGGGCCCCCCCTACGCCCTGTGCCTTACACTCCATTACGTGGGAGCTGCAGACTTCTGCATAGTGGCGCCTTAATGCGCATGCGCGTGCGGGGGTGGCCCCAGGCCCACTGGGAAGGATGACTCCCCCGGCCCCCGCACCCCGACAGCCTACCTACCGGCTGTCACTGCCCCCTGGAGTTATATGGTGCTGACCGCTGAGGACCGAAGACTATGCTTACCAATCATGACCTTACTGCCTGAGCAGAGACACTCTAAATACGACAATATCTAATTGAAAAAGAAATTTGAAGTTGCGCTTTTATTTATACATTACTACCGAATCGCTGTGCATACCATTGCTTTGTTCCCTGCCAATACTTTGGAAAAACGGGGACAAAATGAATCAGTCACAATACACCAACCGGAAAACCAAACCTTCAAACAATACCTGCCTTACGGGATGGTGGGTGGGCAAAAGAAAGAAACGTTACGGGCCCGCAGCCGGCCCGGTGACCCTATCTGTGGGGAGCAAGAACAAGAGACTGTTCTGCTCCCCACCAACTCTTTTTAAAGAGGGCGCCCAGGCCGACTGGCTGGGACCGGTCAGCCTGGTCGCAAGCTGGACGTTTCACACAACCACTTTTCCTATTGGTTGTTGCGGGTCGGGGGGGCAGTGCCGCGTCACTCGCTGACGCGGCCTCCCTCCCCCTTCTGGGTGGCCGGTGACTGGTGCGACCACCATAATGGCGGCACGTCCTAGTCTGCCCGCGCCTTTGCCAGGAACCTCTCCCCCCCCCTGCATGGTGGGCCCAGCAGATAAGTCCAGTAAAGGTTGCCCCACCGCCCTAAATATGACATAGACCTGGCAGCCCCTGGTGGCATAGTGGCGAGGGTCCCTCTGACAAATGTGTTTTTACTGGTAGCTTTAGCTGAAGCTCCGCTGGTGGAAACGCTGCTGAATCACGACCTCTAAAAGGAGCAAGGGGCGGCAAGGGTAGCAAAAGGGTAAATCTTCAACATAAAATTAGCCTCTGTTTTCAAATTATTGCTATGTACTCAAAAAACATTTTTTTTTTTAAAGTTAGTAAAATAAGATATTTGCAGGGTATCCACTTAGATAAGATTTTATATAAATTCAACCAAGCATGTATTACGGAAAACTATTCAAAAAAATTGAATGTAAATAAATGAAAGATCGAAATATAATGAGTTTGGGATTAATTGCCGTCTTCACGACAGAAACGCTGGGAGCTGAATTAAACAACCAGAGGCTGCACCTTTGCAAAGTTACTGAATATCGATGCTATGCGCCGAGACATTGCTATTAGGAATAAGAACCTGCAAGTGGAAGCGTGGCCGTGGGGACGGGGATTCATTTTGGATGAGTAATTCTAGAATAATTTAGGATTTTCGCTTTTGTTTTTTCTTAAAATTCCCTAGATATTATTCTTTAATAAAACAAAAGCCAGTTCAGATCTACTTCATAGCTGAAGCACACCTTGAAACCTTGTATTCAAAAGCCTGACTCTACAAGAGAGAATGTCGGATGTTTGCTGAATGAGAAAGAGGCGAACACGGAGAACTGAGGTGTGTGTGTTATATGAACATTATTCTTTGCACACATTCTGATATATAAATGTGTCTAGACTTGCGTGGTTATATTGTTTTAATGATTCTCATAGTCTCACATGTGTGAGTCTGTATAATGTGCTCGTGGCTATTTACTATTCGCATTTTTCAAAATACAGTGAAAAGAAAATCATAGTAACAGGAATGAATGAATTAAATGAAACATAAGCAGAGGGCGTGCTGGAGAGGCATTTGAATGAGACAGTTATCAAGGTCGATAGAGAGACACGAAGGGGCAGATTTACAAGCCCCTTGCGCCTCATTTACGCCGCCGTTGCGTCACTTTTGTGACGCAGCGGCGGCGCAAATCCTGCGCCATGGTGCGGGGTACTTACAACGTGACGCATCTGGAAGATGCATCACGTTGTAAAGCCCTGCGCCACATGTAGGCGTTCCTGCGCAGGGGGGTGCGTTCCGGCGCAGGAACGCCTCCTAAAAGTGGCTGAGTGAAATCTACAAGATTTCAATCAGTCACTTTTAGGCCCATGCTGCGTCAAAACCCTGCGCCAGCCTGAAGCAGGCGTAAGGATTGACGCAGCATTAGCAAGATAGGGTCCCCCAGAGCATTGCTGGAGCTGCGTCGCGCTTGCGACGCGACTCCAGCAATGCACCACTTTTACGGAACAGATGCGTCACGCATCTGTGCCGTTTTTGCCCCATGGTGCGTGCATTGTAAATGCGGCGCATCCATAGTGGCGGAGCTGCGGCGCACAATAACTGGCGCATCCCTGCTGATATGCAGGGATGCGCCAGTTATTGTAAATCTGCCCCGAAATGTACATCTGTGGGGTAGAAAGGCAAAAGAGATCAGATGAAAAATGAAAGTTCTTAACTCTCCTTTCCTGCCCTTTTTGGCGTTCTTCATGGCCGCAACACCTCTATCTGGAGGGACTGTGGTCTGTATTGTTTTTCTTGTTATCAATGTCTTCTTAGAAGTTCTTGTTTCTATAGTATCTTGGATTCTGCAAATTGACTATCTGTTCTATCCGTTGCATACTGACTTTATGTGAAAAACTATAAAGAATTCAGATACAATCAGAAGAAAGAGAAAATAAAGTGAGAATGACTTAAAAGAGAGATAGAGATTGAGATAGGTGAGTGAATGAGAGTGACAGGAGAGATAAACTGAAATAGAAGAAGGAGCAGATGGTGAGAGAGATAAAAAAAGATAGATGAGAGACTGAACAGAAATTGACAGATAATGAAGAGAGTAAAAAGAGAAGGTGAGATAAGGTGATATTTGGGATCGGAGCAAATGGAGGATGTAGGAAAATTAGAGAATGCGCTTAGGCAGATACTCTTGGCATTCTCTTGTCTACAAGAGCATCCTTAAGTGCTGATGATTAAGGTATGATATTATTCTAGTGTTCATTTTTTGTCTTAGTATGGGATGTTTCATTTGAGGGTGGCTTCCTTTGTGAACGTATGTGATCACTGTGCATACACGCAGATCGGTATTTTTGTCAAAAAAGGTAAAGTCCTTGAATCCATTAGCATTCACAGCCAAAACACACATTTTTGGCAATTTAAATATTTAGTTATGTAAAAAAATAACAGAACTGAAAGAAACATTATTAAAACACCTGCAAAATCTTGTTTTATACAGCACTGTCAGCAGTTTAATTTTGAAAATGTGCTAGCAGGTTGGACACATTATAACTCGTAGGACTATCTTGGGAGATTTAATTGTTAACCTTCCTATGAGTGCCTATAGAGGAACTCAAACACGTTTGCCAACATTTTTGAGTGGGGCACATTCATCCACGTCATAAATAAATCATTTGATTGGTGGCCAGTCAATATAGATGCCACCTAGATGTGAAATACATATACATGGTGAGTTATCTTTTTAACCCCTTCGCTGCGGCGCGAATTCCGCCACAGTGCTGGGGGGGTTTGGGGGGTTGACGGCGCCGCTATGCTCATGACGGAACCACGCCGTCATGAGTCACGGGCGAGCTGTGCTCATGACGGCGTGGTTCCGTCATGACTCTACCCACTGCGCTAATTGCCCGCACAGGCGGGGAATTAGCGCCGCGTGGGAGGAGCGGCCGCCCGCGGCCGCAGCATGACGGAACCACTCCGTCATGAGCACACGGCGCCCGTGGCTCATGACGGAGTGGTTCCATCAAGGGCATGCAAGGGGTTAAGCTGGGAAGATCCTGGGGTGTGGACCGCTACTATTTGTCTGCCACAATGTTCACCTCTAGGGGGCTCAGTCAGCCTGTGAATGATTAGCAAGTATTCCTAAGTTTAGACATTTGTGATTGCCTTTTATGTGCAACTAAATGCCAGGCTCTAGAGTACGAACAGTTCATGCCCATGAGCCATTATGATCAAGACTTCAAGCCGGTCACGAAAACTTTGAATTTGGTTTTAATTTGTCCTGTGTATTCTTACTTGGCAGTTAATGTTGACAAATATTCACTTCCCAGAATCAAAAGGTTTTCATTTAAAGACCCGAGGCTTACAGATGAACCCTAAGAGGGAGTGTTTAATATTACTAGGGCTCTTTCAAGGCGGGTGAGTTGATGCTGAAATTTTCAATGAGGGAATACTTGGAAACAGTATCTCTATATTATGTTCACCATGCTTCAAATTTAGAAACTAGACTACAGACCATACAGAATGCCGCAACCAGTCTCGACCTGGATCTCTCTAGATGAACCCACATCACTGCCTACCTCAGGGAATTCCACCGGCTCACTGTACAGAAAAGACGTCAGTTTAAGCTCCTGACCAATGTATACATGCCTCTACACAACTGCGGACCCGCCTTCTTGAACCACTGCCTGAATTTCCATCAGCCCCCAAGACAACTCTGCTTCGAATCCCTTTCTCTAAGCCTCACCCCTGCATCGGACGTAGGAGATGAGAATGTAACTCCTTCTCCTACCTAGCAGTGAAGATATGGAACAAGCTACCCTTTCAGCTACAGACCTCCCCATCTCTTCCAGAGTCTTCCCTGAAGACCTGGCTATTCAGCTAATCAAATGGATCCTACTAGCACCTGGATACCCTCAAGGGTGACACGCACACTCTACCAAATCTACTGATTGATTGATTGATTGATGGAGGAACTAAAGTATTGAGGCAGATTAAAAAAGACTGCCTTGCCCTTTATCAACACATCCTGAGGGAAATAGGAATTTATAAGTTTTACACACATAGTACCACACCAACACATGCCACAAATAAGGCTGAAACTCCAGGTTGTTTCCCTATAAAGACAATTAAAAAGGCACATAAATAATTATCCTACACTATGTATGATTCATGTGAGATATACTGATGTACATGCTATAGAGAGCCATGATGTAATAACTGATGGTGATTTAGATGCTTTATTGTTTACAGATACATCGCTTTATGACATTAGTCCATCTCTGCTCCAATCAATCACAAATAATGGTATCAATGTTCCTACTTGCCTCCCCATATTAATGGAAGAATTTTATATTTGTGTCTAGCACAACAAATTATTTTGGATCAGGTCATCACTAAAACGTTACATCAGTCTCATCATAAAACTCTTCATTTCCACAGTATCTTACCTACCAAAGGGAAAACCAGACCTGGATCAATGAAATTAATACAATTTTGAAATTTTCAAAAAATTTTACTGAAACAAATTTACCTACGTTTTTGGTTAAGCACCGCTTACTTGTATAATGATATGTAGCAAATTAAAAGGAATGTTTTTTTATTTATAGCATGAAGAATTTGCCCCTAGAAAGCTAAAAAGAATAAATTGCTAAGAAGCTTAATAAGTGGCACACTGCTACCAATAAAATATTTTGACTTTAAATTGCAGCAATGGGAAAGACTTTGTTAAAAAAAATCAGATTGACAAAATAAGTATAGTTAATAAACTTAAAAAGGACTACTGTTCAGTAATAATTGAAGCCAGCGAGACATCATTAGTAATAAAATATGTATAGCAAGACTCTACACCTAAGAGATTTTCCAAACCTTCATAAATATCGGTGATTCAAATACACACCAACAAAAGCTCACTATCAGAAAAATTGTGTGTTGCTTTGTAGGATTTCTTTAAAGATAAAATTTATAAATCTTAGAGTGCTACTCAACAAATGCTAGGCCCACCATTCTTTGACATAGGTAGAGATGATTTAGACCAGAAAGTTGTTTGGGCGTGCGTTTTAAATTACTGCATTCAAAGACCACCTAAGCAGCTTAAGTGGTATGGTGTTTTTATTCCACCTTTCCTTTTTTCTTTTATTTGTAAAACATTTAACATTTAAGTCATGTCATAGAGAAGGACAATGATTTTTAGAAATATTCAACACAATATCAACAATAACAGCACAATTAATGTTCGACATGTACATAACCAATATAGTAACAAAACATGACAAGTAATGACAAAAAACAAGATTGGCCTGTCCTAAATTTAACAAAGAAACAATCGCGGCACAGACTGTTTATGTTTTCACACTACTGCAACCTGCCATGCACAGCTAGACCATGCAACAATTACACCAGGCTAAATGCCTTGTTAGTACACCGTATTGCTCAGTGAAGTGGTTGTAATTACGACTAGCTGGGATAGATTGACGCGTTTCAGAAAATAAAATAGGTAGAGATGAAGCATAGCAAGAAAAAGTATCCCTATTTTTCAATTAGAACTGTTGCAAGAATTTATCAAAATCATCTCAACTATGACCCAACCATTTGTGAAGACTATCCCCTGTCATCTATTTTTTAACTCAAATTGTGGCTTTCTTTACTTTTATCACTAATATTTTATGAATAAATCTTTGAGGTTAGGCAATATCCCAACTAACTGGAAGTAATGCTGCTTATCACAACTTTTCAAAGGAATTTTGTTGGACCCAGCTCACTATGAAGACCGCTAACCCATCTTTAGCACCCATTTTCTATTAAAAATAGCTAGTGATGAGAATGGTGCTGGACCAATAGCTGTCTGGTTTCTTCTGTCTCTGTAATTTGTTGCAGAAATGAAGGCCAGTCCTATAAATGCTTTTAGATTCCTCCACAGCCTTCATCACCGGTGATCATTCTACAAACATTAAGAGGGTTAAAGAAGTGGTCAAAGAGAGGCTGGGAGTATGTGGGAAATATTTCTGCCTCTTGAAAATCAGTATATGCATATTCATGTTGACAGATTATAGGGCACAACTGGGTAATTGTACCTAGGTAACTGTCATTTGAGAACAAAACCTAGGGATGTTTTTTATTGTAAAGTATATTCATTTTACCTCACCCTTTTTCATACAATGGTCACTGTGCCTTTTTTCACTGCTTATGTTTTCGTGCAGAGAATGTCAGTAGAGACGACAGTTCTAGAAGGCAGTAAAGGGACAGGAGCTCTCCAATGAGAATGACATTGGCACCAGACCTGGCAAAAGGAGGATGCGCCTGCTTCTTTTCTAGGGGTAGGTGTAACTCGCAGAGTTTAATCTGATGAATTCTGCAGAGTTCCATTAAAACTTTGCAAGATTCCTTGGAGTTCCGCCAACTGGCAGACAAAATGCATGCAAATTTAGCGCTAGTAGCGCAAGCAGCACTGAAAATTCAGCGCAAACGGCACAATGTGTTGCACAAAAGCGCATAGCCATTCAAATTGATTTTACTGTCGCTCGAGTAGAAAATCTGCTCGAGCTGCAGCCCTCTGACTGCGACAGCCTACTTTAGAAAATCAGGCTAAGAGTTGGCAAATCTTGCTCGCCAGCTCGCATTTTCTGGAGCCTTGTGGGAGGAAAACTCAGGGTGTTGGGCAGAATTTGGCCTGAACTCAGCATTAAAGAATTACACAGAATTACCAAATTTCCACCAATTTGCAGGCGTAATGAAACCTTTTGACCATCCCTATTGCTTTCTCCTTAATTTGTAGACTATTGCTTCTGGGCTGCCAGATAGGACCTTGTCTGGGCACATTCGGCAAGGTGGATGTCTCTGACTTCACCTGTTGAGGCATGGCTGCCATGACATTCCCCTACTTGCCTGACTGAAGTTTGCCATATAAACCTTTTTCATTCTGAAATCTGGAATTAATGTTTATTTACAGCACTTAATGAATACAAATCTTGGGATTAATTGGAAGCATATTGAAAACTTTTCACATTGCCTCGAGGTAAACAAACATAAACCTGTTATTTCTTGTGTTCAATCACCTACTGAGTTGTATATTTTCGTAATTAACAATGTAGCACCTCTCAACACTAGAATAACTTGCAGGCTTTTATCTTGTTTGTTATTGATACAACTTATTTATAGACCCCCCATGCTCCATGTTACACATTGAAGTCAGCAGCGGCCCGTGCAGGTGAGATTGGTGGAGCGGTGGGGGGATGATTTCAACAGACGAGGACGCGGGGGAATTTATTATTTATTTAATTTTCCCTCGTGGTCGTCTGTTGAATCCCCCCAACTGGGCCCCACTGCTCATACCTGCACAGGTCGCTTCTGTTTGAGATAGTCCTGGGATTTTAGCCAACTGCACTTTGGTCCCACTCTGACAGGTGCATCCGACATTGAAATGGTGATCCAACTACAACCTTTGTTTGGAGAGACCTGCATTAGGAGAAAACTTTGGGTCTCTACATCAGAGATATTTATGCATTCCCTAGGCTTCAGGGACTACTGACAATAAGATAACTATGTGGGTTAAGGCAGGTTTAAGGTTTAAGGGATGCTTCTGAATAGCCTACAACTTGAACTGACACATTTAAATCCTGACTTTGCATGTGAGCATGTGTTTGCAACCAATTAAAAATGTAAATCTTTTTTAGAAGACAATGAGTGCTGACCCCACCAAATCAGGGACCATTAAGATCTATAAAATTTCTAAACTTAGGGCATCAGTATGATCGGTCCGACTGCCCAATTACGATGTAGCTGCCAGGCTGGAAAGAGCTCTATAGCACTGCGACTTGTGCTGGAATTGGCCACGTATTTACGCATGTGTTTACAATGCATGCCTTTGCAATGCTGGCTTTACAACGAGTGCATTGTTATTAAGCATTCCATTACAACGCAAATCATTACAATGACTTGCTTTAGGGAAGTGCTAGAGTTTGGTATTGTATTTTTTTACTATTCCAAAGCCAGTCGGTACAACCGTAGGGAAGGTGTTGGATTTAAAGTTTTAATGGAACACGTGGTAACGATGTGTTCATCGTGTTGCCTGCATTGTGATGGCACTGCGTTCTTTTGACAGTGTTGTAAATACTGTTTCCCCTTGTGCTGTGGCCCTGGAAAAGGGCTGCAGCACAAGCCGCAGTGTTATGTAGCACTTTGTGCACATTCATGCACCGCGTGCCAGGCATCATGTGGTGCCTGGCAACCGGTGCATGAATGTGTGTGGGGGCACTGCATGTGCCCCCAGGGGACGAGGGGAACTGCTTGGGGCCCCCAAAGTCCCTTTCCGTCTGCTTTTTCATTGAGGTGTGACCACCATGAAAAGGTAGTCGGAAAGGGGCATCCGTAACCCTACAGTGCCTCCATTGTAGGGTTAGGATTACGACCGCCGCCCCAACGGGATCTTGGATCCTGTCAGAGGCGGCGATCCCACCCTGACCTCTGCGGTCTGACCGGCTGCATCGTAATGCAGCGGTCGGACCAATGCCCTGTATGTCGGGTGGACCACCACTGAGGGCCTTTTGATGGCGGTCCACCCAACATCATTATAAGGGCTTTAGTTTGTGTATGATAGCTGCTGAAGTTTGGAGAAAAGCACTTCATTCTAACCCTTAATTAGATTGGTCTTTAATTCATACACATCTAGTATGTTTAAGATTTAGCACCTCATTTGCCCAAAATCTTTATGTAAAGCAGTATTTAACTTCTACAGTGTTTTCTCCAATGTCACTGGCTTAATGTGCATACAAATTAGCCATGTCCACTAAATATGACCATATTTGTTACAGGAGAAGCACAACCCCTCGTCTAAAGTGACCTTCAAATAATACAAAGCTGGCCTAAGGTCAATGCCTTCACGTGGTTACTTATGCAATGTTTCCACTATCATTGCAGAAAAATTCCTTTGACAAGAACTCCTGAACAGTCTTTTTTGTATTGAACAAAATATGAGAAGACATAAAAAAACATAAAAACAACCTTGAGCTAAACAATTTAATCTCATAATAATTAAGGGAATCTTCACCAAAGCAAGTGATAATTCCAGCAGATCTTCCATACTCCCTTCCTAACAGTTAAAATGCTGCAAGATAATAAAGTGCTATAGTGCCACGCCATTAAAGACATCACAAGTATACACATTTGGAAAAACCTTCATGAAGTGCAACCATGGACTAAATCGTCTCCTGTGGGCTTTGATTCTAAACCATTAAAAAGTCACCATTATTCCCTAGTAAAACGAACTTGAAAGCCCTTCATGTTAATCATCGAACAATAGATAATAAAGTGCTGGGGTACTATGTCATTGTGCGAAAAACAGATTGTCCGACTGGTTGATTAAGTGCATAAGTGTCTGATTAATTTTATTTTACTGCTGATTGTAAACCAGTAGGATATCGAGACTATTGCCGGAGCACTCTTGCATGCTTTTTGGTGTCCTATAAAATAACAACTGCCCGCACAGCACTTAATAGAGGTCTTGCTATCACTGAAGGCTCTGTCACTCGATTATTTGCCCTCCTACTTCGTTTATTAGATTTGTCATTACTTTACATCTATTTTGTTAGCGTGATTTTAAAATGTTATTACTGATGTTCAAATTTCAAATCATGTCTACCAGCTTATTTATATTGTTTTTAAAATGTATGGTGCAAGAGGATGATACTTTTACTTTTATGGTCAAAAACTGCTTCATCTAATATACCGCTCCTAGTCTAAAGACTTTAATGATCTAATATCTCTGTGGGAGTGAGAATTGTTTTTATTGTTATCTTCCTGTCAACAGGGTTTTAAATCTAAACAGCACCTTTACCTGTTATTTGTTTTTATTTTTTATTTTCTTCTTTTTAATCTTTAATATTCAAATTTTATTACGATGCTGTATTTTTAATCCTATCTTATTGTGCTTTTATGGCAGTAAATGCCGAAATAAAGCTTTTGACTGACTGACTGATTACTTTACATTCAATTTTTGAGTAGCTGTCCGCAATGCGTTCTTGTTACATTAATGTGAAACCTTATCTAAATGGCTGCCCCACCAATATCTTCTTTTTTAACTTTAATTACAAAGGTGAATGAAATACTGAGTTTACCCTGTCTGGGTGTATGCTCTAGCCCCGCAGGCCATGTACGTGTGTTTGCAGTTCGCTTTTAACTCAGGGAGCCAGATTGGCAGCTGTACAAATCAAGCCTTTATTGATTCATGCATTCATTCTCCCATCTCCTGCCTCAGTTCCAGCGGCTAACACAAACTATACGGGGTGTGACTAAAATAACAGTGTTAGCAGGGCACTGTTCGAACACACAAGGACAAATGAGGGTGTTCCTAAAACTAATGTACCTCCCTGCGGCTCCAAAACATGGCGGAAGGAGAAAGCCAATGAATTAGCTGGAGCATGGCAGCCGACGGCTCATTGTCATGCCCGCGAGGACATCGTGTCTCACTGTTAAAATGTTATCTTTCCAGTGGCTGTGTGGGAGGGCACTGGAGATGTGTGCAGGCGCTGATGGAAGGCTCAGACAGGAGACAGTGTCGGATGTGTGCAGCAACAGTAGAAGAGCATGCACTTGTGCGCTCATGTGGGGTACAGCTGTACGCCTGCTTTTTAGAGATTGCGCACACATTTAATTCGAAATTTAGGGGCAGATTTATGTTTGACTTGCGCCTCATTTACGCCGCCATTGCGTCACTTTTGTGACGCAGCAGCGGCGCAAATCCTGCGCCATGGTGCGGGGTATTTACAACGTGACGCATCTGGGAGATGCGTCACCTTGTAAAGCCCTGCGCCACATGTAGGCGTTCCAGGGCAGGTGGGGGCGTTCCGGCGCATGAACGCCTCCTAAAAGTGGCTGAGTGAAATCTACAAGATTTCACTCAGTCACTTTTGAGCCCATGCTACGTCAAAACCCTGCGCCTGCTTGAAGCAGGCGTAAGGATTGACGTAGCATTGTGCAGATAGGGCCCCCCAGAGCATTGCTGGAGCTGCGTTGCGCTTGCGACGCAACTCCAGCAATGCGCCACTTTTACGGCACAGATGCGTGACGCATCTGTGCCGTTTTTGCCCCATGGTGCGCTGCATTATAAATGCGGCGCATCCATGATGGCGGAGCTGGGGCGCAAAATAACTGGCGCATCCCTGCTGATATGCAGGGATGCGTCAGTTATTATAAATATGCCCCTTAGTGAATTTAGCGTTGAGGAAATATGAATTTTGTGATCAGTTATGTCCCCTATCGTAGACCCCAACGGTTTCATGTACATGCTATACGTACATGTATGTTCCCTCTTGCTCCAGTTCTGAAGACGCAAATATATGTGCGTCCACCGCCAACATGTCCTCTTTCAGATCCGCCATGAATGGGTCAGATATTCCATTCCTAAGTATGAAAGGCCACCGACTTTATGTGGTTCACTTTCCACATTTTACAGATTCAGGCGAGTAGGCCCGAATTCTGTCATCAAGCCTTTTCCTGCCTTCTGCCTCTGAAAGCTCCAGTCTGAGCCTGCATCTGTGACCATGAACTTTGTCTTACTCCCTGCGCGGCTAACGGTGCCTGATCCAGCCCGTAGCCTGCCAAAAACCTGTATTTCACCTTCAAGATTATCTCCTCCGCCCCTCATCCGATGCATTCCTGTCTAGCAGTTTAGGTAAACATTTCTCCAGCTACCGTGCAAAGGGGCCAAGCCTCGCTGTCCTCATGCAAGTAATTTATAGCCCTGTTACCATGGAATATTCCTACCCCCTCGCATCTAGTGTAGACACTTAGACGCTTGTACACGCACTAGTCAGTATAGTCAGTATAGAATAAGATTCTATCCTAAGAGACCTCTCTTTTTGGATAACACAGTTCTTTAAACATAGGATATTAGATATGATTTGGGATTAGGTTGACATAACCCCAGACTTTTGTCTCCACATGTAGAGCTAAATGTCAAGTCCCTTTCTCCCTCTAGTTGCACGTCAATCACACGTCATGCGGCTGCGCACGCATCTCTGCCAAATATTTCTGCTGACATTGCCGGATTCTCTTATGGATCCACCCACTTATGTCATCATGTATAATGACGTTTTCTAGTTACGCCTATTCTAGTTACGCATGCATAGTTTATTCTGTCTTATCAGTTGATACGCCTACTGCATCTGTTTTACTGTAATGCCTTTTCTATAAAAATGATTACCTGTCAATAATATATGTTCCTTCCTTCCTGAACTTTCGTGGTGATGGAATAGAAGGCCCACAATTCGAATTGTATTCCTTTGTATAGGAATAAAGCCTTTTCAAACCCTCTAATACCACGGATTCTGCCTCTCATTTTACTGAGTTATTCTTAAAAGACTTTACCGCATAAAAATAGTACCGGTAACAAAATATTTACCACATAAATTGGCGCCCGAATAGGGACACTTTCTCATCTCACGCGCCGGCGGTGCGTTGCAGGCCCGGTCTCCTGCCACAGCTGAACGTACAAAAATGCGTACCCGCAGGATTTCCTGTATCTCCCTCCGGCCAAGCGGGGACGACTGAGGCTGCGATCAACACCCAGACGAGGCGGTGAGAAGTGCGAAGTATCCCGACCAGAGCCTAGCTGAGAGAGCAAGATCCGAGGTATACAGAGACCCGCCAGGTTCCGAAGTTCCGAGTCCAGTCCGGTCCAGTCCAGTTTCAGTTCCGTTCCGAGGCCTTCCGTTCCGAGCTACCCGGTGAGTACCATTACCGGGGAGGCATTTAACGTGCACATAGTCTGTGCCGGTCAAGACGGGTTTGGGTACACAAATCCGGTCTGCACTGTTTTAGCAGTGTATCTGTACTGTTTAGCAGTATATATATTATGTATTGCATATAAATAAGTATAAATAAGTATTATCTAGTGTCAGTATAATGTCAGTAACTAGTTTTCTATTAGTTATCATTGTTCGTAAAACTGTTAAGTGTTAAATGTTTTAAATACGTTCTATATACTGTGGTGTGAATGACTGTTCATTATTGTGTTTTCTTGTATAAAGTGTGTTCTAGTAATAAGGTTTAAAAATGCCGCTCTTCTCGAAACTAAGACAGATCAAAACTAGAAAATGTGTACTCGAAGAAGCTGTTCCCATCCCACCGAGGGACACTCCAGGGTACTTTATGTATCATAAGCATGGCCTAGATGCCGTATTATTTCTTGATTTATGGGTGGACTACACCAAAGAATTGCCAGAGAGTCAGAGATGGCCCGCAGCGGGGACCTGGGATGCAGATTGCATCATGAGAGTAGAAGAAGAATTATGGAAAAAGAAAGCCAGACAGTCGCAGAAAGATGCCATTGAATTATGGCGTAAAGAATCCTATAGACGCACGGAAAAAGCACTCAGACAGGAAGATAAGAGTAAGGAGAATTCAAATAAAGTCCGAGAAAATCTGTTAATTGAGGAAGATACCCGAGTAAAATCAGAACAAATAGATAGACAAAGAAATGCCCTTATGAATGGTATGTATCCACTTCTGGCCGAAGGGTTACCTAAGGCTACTCCGGAAATACCAAAAGACTTGCCACCCCCATTGTTTCCGATAAAAGCACACCCCAAGGGGCATCCCAGAACTGCAGAAGATGTTTTCCTTTCCCGCTATTTAGATGACGCAGCTCCCGAGTATGCTAATACCGCACCACATAGACCGCTTGCCGATGATGTGCATCGCCAAGATTCTTCGTCTGTACCTCCACAACAACAAGCTTCGACACACATTCCGACAAGCACATCTGTTTCTACAGCTTTTCCCGCAACGACGGTTGCTGTCTCACCTTCAACAAATCCTTTCACGTCCAGCACCCCAGATGGTGCTACAGGAGGTACAACGGACATTTTCTCTACGCCACCCAGAGGAGATAAATTTTCCCTTAGAGAATTAGCACACCAACGTACGCCCAAACTAGCAGCCCCCGACATGCTCAAGGAACTTCTAGTAGATTGTAGATATGATCCTGTGCCCGGTAAACGGGACGAAATGCTGCTGTCATCATTACGTATTCGACGAGCTGCAATATATTTAACGAAGCTACCAGGAATGGCTACACATTTAGAAAATATATATCACTTTGTCCAGTCAGGACGAGGTCCTGAAAGTATTAGCAGAGCCATGGAGTACCAGAAAGCGGAGGTACAGGGACAACTGTTACGTTTCCTCATAAACTGTGTAATCAGAAATCAAGACCGGCCAGGGGTAAATCCGGAAGAAATGCAAAAACTTGTCACTTGGGGTAAGAATATATCAGAAGGGAGACATGATAAACTGTTATGTATAGTAGCTATGTACCGAAAGATCCGCAAAGAAGTAGAACGAATACACGAAGAAAGATTAGAGGTAGACGCCGCTGACCTAAACAGAGAGGAGGAGGAGCAAGAATCAGACCAAGTAGACACAATAGCTTATGTAGGTAGAGGAAGATCCCATAATAATACCAGAGGTTTTAACGACCCAATACGTCCAATACGTCCAGAATGTAATAGACATCTTCCAAACCCCATGCTAAATACGAAATCCCCTGAACACTTATTCCAAGCCGCTGATAAATTACTCCGAGATCGAAGGGGATACCACGTGCTTGATTCCATGGACGAACAAGAATTAGCCAGGTCAGCAGTACAATGGGCTGACAGTCCCGGCGAATACAATGATGATGTACTTGCACACACGTTTCTGAATCTAGACCCATATGAACAGCGTTTAGCTAGTATATACATGATTCAACACCTCCTTATATTATATAAAAACCAACACTCCGATCCAGGACCCTTACCTGACATATTGACAGAACTGCTCACGAATATATGGAGAGGGTCAGGTACTGATTTGATTAAGGAAATTCTAGAATCTCGAAATCAATATTTAAATTTCATATGCCCAGAACACGTTCCAGTTCCCATCATGGGGAGAAAAATGTATCACATAGATAGACAGAATCCGTTACGCGAAGTACACCCAATTAGAGGTGCCGGTGATAATTTTACACGCGTGTTTGTGTACACGCCTATAACTAAACTAGAATTATTAGAAATGAAGAAAGTAGTACCCAGCCATGACAAGGACCCAGCAGGTTTCCACCGTGAGATAAAAGACATGTTACTCATGGGAGAGTATACCTACCCCGACATTATGAAAATATTGAAAGTCCTATTACCCGCCGGTGTTTATGAGAAACTCAAAGAAAAGGAATGGGAGGTGGGAGACCAAAAGATAGATTGGACAGCATTAGAAAACGAAGAAAAGGCCCGAGCTGCAGGAGCAGGGCTTGGGGATAAGACTACAGCATTAGCAGGATTATTAATACAGGTACTGCCACGTTTATTAACTACAAAAAAGGAAGACTGGGGTGCAATTTCAGCATGTAAACAAAAACCAGATGAAGACACTAGTGATTTCTATTCCCGATTTGAGAAATGTTTTAGTATAAATAGTGGTATAAAAGCCAGTAGTGAGTCATATCCACATCTGTTTGTGACAAAATTAGTTGAAAATTCTCTGCTACAAGTCAAGAATAGAGTATTGAAATTCGAAAGTACCTGGCAAGGTAATACCCCATCACAGATGTTACAGATGTTACAATATCACCACATTAGAATTAGAGAAGAACAAGAACACGAACAAAGACGTATGAAAGATACGAAAATGAAAATGCTTGTTGCACAGTCAGTTCCAGCCGATAATCATCAAAAGGGTGATTCCGCAGGTCCTGCGAAAGGGACATGCAACTATTGTAAACAACCAGGTCATTATATACACGATTGTCCAGTCCTGAAACATAATATTGCCACAGGTAGAACACATGAGAGACCACGTCCACCTAGACAGGATCAGAATCAACAGCAACTGCCTCAGCAGGCACAACTTAGGTTGGCTCCGCAACAATTAGCTCCGCAACAGGCAGCTCCACAACAGATCGTAGCACCACCACAAGCGCAGCCGGTCGCTGCAACACAAGCAACAACACAACAGATGTATCAGTACGCACAAACAGATTATCCCAATTATCAGCGATACTCATGAGATAGCCTAGAGAGGGAAGTTGGCTTACCCCTTATAGAGGTTCCTGTAGATCAAGAGGGACCTTATGTACATAGTGAACTATTAGGGGAAGACAGAAAGTTTTTACTTGATACAGGGGCAAGCAGAACAACTATAAGAAGCAGTGAAGTTCCAGGGGCACCCCTCTCAGGCTCACAGAATATTTCCCTTGGATTCTCAGGAAAACCTATAATTAATGACGTAACACAACCTCTTCCACTTACAGTAGGTCCATTGACACGTACTACAGATTTATTGCTTACTAAATCATGTCCAGAAAACTTGTTAGGTATAAAAACATTGAAAGCTCTAGGAGCCATAATATGTTGCTCTCCGGAAGGAGTACGACTATTTTTACGTGACTTTAAAGGTCACTACGTATCCAGAGACATGGATCACCGACTGCAGAATTTACCTACACATTTGTGGGCACAAGGCCCAACTGATGTTGGTTGCATGAACATTACACCATATCGAGTCACACTAAAAGCAGGAGTGGTACTACCACGAATGCGACAATACAAGTTACCACCAGATGCTGTAGTGGCTTTACTGCAAATCATTGACGAGCTTATTGCCCAAGGAGTGGTTGTCGAAACTGACTCCAATATATGTAATTCCCCGATAATTCCGATTCTTAAAAGAACGGATCCAAAAGCTCCGCCAGTATACCGATTAGTTATTGATCTGCGCGAATTAAATAAATGCATTATACCACAATACCCTGTGGTCCCAGACATCTCTTCATTACTCACAGCTATTGACTCAGAAGCAACGTTTTTTACTGTAATTGATCTCAAGAATGCTTTCTTTAGTGTCCCAATTGATCCAGGAAGTCAATACTTATTCGGTTTTAGTTTAAATGGACGAAGTTTTAAATTCACACGCGCACCTCAAGGATTTACAGAAAGCCCTAGCATCTATAGCCAAGCACTGAAAAGAGAACTTGACAGTATCCACATGCCAGTTAACACTGCCTTGCTTCAATATGTCGATGATCTGCTGATCACCGCCCGAAGCGAACATGAATGTGAAAAAGCGTCACTGACGGTTTTAAAATTTCTGGCTGACAAGGGGCACAAGGTGTCCCCTTCCAAGCTGCAATTCTGTGTCCAGCGAGTTGTTTATCTTGGGCACTCGCTGTCCAAGGAGGGAAGGCAGCTTACACCCGATCGCATTCAGTTAATTGCTAACATGCCACCACCCAAGACACAAAAGGAGGTGCGGGCTTTTATAGGCCTCACTTCATACTGTAGGCAGTGGATCCCTCAATATGCATTTCTAGCAAAACCACTCATCCAGTTGACAACACAGGAGGCAGCCACATCGACTGTCCTCCCTTGGACTCCAGAACATACACATGCCTTTGAAAGCTTAAAGAAAGCTTTATGCCAAGCACCTGTTCTAGCAACACCATGTTACAGTAAACAGTTTACACTCTTTGTTACAGAACGCGAAGGTACTGCTTTGTCAGTACTCACTCAGGAACAAGCAGGATCACACAAGCCATGTGCTTATTTCTCTAGTACATTAGATCCAGTAGCGCAGGCACTTCCAGCGTGCCTGAAATCAGTGGCAGCAACAGCTTTAGCAATCAGACAAAGCGATGCCATAGTGTTAGGACATCAATTAACAGTACAAGTACCACACGCAGTAGAGGTTCTCCTGAACCGCACACAAACACAACACTTGACTATAGCAAGACTCACCGGTTACGAATTGACATTGTTTCAGCCACACATAGAAATCAGACGTTGTAATACGTTAAATCCTGCCACACTGTTACCAGTAGGCGGAACAGATCCATTGGCACATGATTGTGTCGAAGTCATTACTATCACGACGAAACCCAGACAAGACTTGACAGATATCCCTTTGACAGATCCAGACTTGACATTATATGTAGATGGGTCATGTATGAGAACAAGTACAGGAGAGTTAGTGGCCGCTTACGCAGTCACAACAGACACTGAAGTCATTGAAACAAATTGTATTAACACTTTGTCAGCTCAAGCAGCAGAGCTCACCGCTCTGACACAAGCCTGTATTCAAGCCACAAACAAAAAAGTCAACATATACACAGATTCACGTTATGCATTCGGAGTCGTCCATGACTTCGGCGTACTGTGGCGAGAGAGAGGATATTTAACTTCTCACGGTGCCCACATCCAACACGGACCCCTCATTCAAGCTCTATTAGACGCGATTCATTTACCTACTGCAATATCGATTATGAAATGCAAAGCCCACACAAAAGTTACCGATATTATTTCTCAGGGTAATGACCTAGCTGACAGAACAGCTAAACAGACTGCTCAGAATAAGACTCACACAACTGACATGACAAAGACAATAGTCCTGACACCAACACATTGCATGACAGTTAAGGATCCCGCCCTTGATGTAATTGACATACAGACACATGCTACACCAGAAGAAATAAAGAAATGGACTGAATTAGGAGGGATCCAAACAGATCAAGGATGGATGACGAAGGAAAAATCTATATGGTTTCTTCCCGACTCAATGGTCCAAGTCATCATTAACACAATACATAGTCCAGCGCACCTAGGAGAAAAAGCTATGCTAGACAGCATTCAACACATTTGGTTCAACAAACACTTGCGAGCCGCAGCGAAACAAAAAGTTCGTACCTGTATGATATGTTGTCAGTTTAATCCAGGTAAAAGCATCCCCGTAGAACAGGGTGGATTCCAAACTCCCGATCATGCTTTTGAAGTCCTCCAGATGGATTATATCCAGATGGAACGATGTCGAGGATTCAAATATGTTCTCGTAGTTGTCTGTGCTCTTTCCCGTTGGACAGAAGCATACCCGGTTTCAGATTACACTGCCCCGACTACTGCCAAACAGTTAGTTCGAGAATTCTTCCCACGGTACGGTTTACCACGTGTTGTCTACTCAGATAACGGCCAGCCGTTCTCATCCGAACTAATGAAATACGTTTCCCTTCTATTAGGCTATCAATGGAAATTTCACTGTGTCCGACATCCCGAGGCAGCAGGTCTCGTGGAACGTCATAATCAAACTCTGAAAATTAGATTGTCCAAAATATGTAGAGAGAAAGGTGTCGACTGGATAGTAGCTTTACCAGTTGCGCTCTTTTACATGAGAATGGTAGCACATTCTCGAACAGGGTTATCCCCGTATGAGGTGATCTTCGGTAGACCACCAAATATGTGGGGGACGCCTATACCTCGTAAAATAACTGACGTTGACTGTAATATGCTGACAGATTACCTGGCTTCCTTGATGTCTGCACTACAATCTTGTCGTTCACAGGTATCCGCAGCTTTTCCCGACAATACTGAGGCGAAGCCCCATGACGTGGTTCCTGGTGACCTGGTGCTGGTCAGGAACTTTGACCGGAAGACCCAACTGGATCCTAGGTGGAAGTCACCGAAGTTAGTTTTACTCACCACAAGGACAGCCGTGAAAATAGAAGGAAGAAAAGGGTGGTTGCACTCGAGTCATATCAAGAAATTTTATGGACTACCACCCAGTATAGAGACTCAACCCTGTATTCCCTCACAGACAGACTCAAAGCTCCCCTTGGTTGAACAATCGAACTCAGAACTGTATAAACTAAAATTGAGGTCCAGTAAGTCAGACAATTTGATTGTTTAAGTCCTCTCCAAGGTGAATCGGTTGAATTTGTCTCTGACATGTATCCTCTGGACCGGAGTAGAGAAAGAAATAATCAAATGCTGCTCAAGAAGCATGCGTATTGTAAATCATTTCGTAGTCACTGCACAGTAACATTATTAATTTTGTTTTTTCTAAGTCTTCTGATCATCATTGTCAGCATCCTATTGCACATGTATTACCCTATTCCTAAGCGTGCTTATAATATAACTGCAGAACATTCTTTTAGTGAATTACCTCCACATGAATTGTCTTATAGATTTGCGCTGCGCAATAACACTTTCATTAGTATGTTACATCATTCCCATCAAACTAGCAATGCCACAAATTGTTGGATATGTGGCCGACTCCCTCCCTATCAGAACTATAAGGGAGTTTTGCCCCTCTTTCCCTATCCGTTCACACACAATGGCTCCTGTGGAGCATGGTTTAGTTTGATTAATTCCCTAGATTCAAATTCCGCAGTTTATCAAGACAACTGGGTATGGGGAAACCTGAACTTAGTTTTGCTTAAAGTCTGCTACCCTAACAAGGAGGGACTTCCCAAAAGAACAGGAACTGATCTAGAAAATGAAGTATATGGATTAGGTAATTTTACACTTAACCTCATGATCCTGAACGTTGAATCTGAAGCTACACCAATCTTGCCCGCCATGTCAGTATTCCCAGTAAAGGGGGAATTATGTATAAGAAAGAATGGCTCCATACACATGGGCCATAGTAAATGCACCACTGTAATAAAATTCAGTGATCAAGGCAAGTCTACATTTAGAGCTTCTCGTCATTCCTACTTTATATGTGGCCAGACCGCATATATACGTCTACCTTTAGATTGGGATGGTACCTGCTACATAGCATTCCTCCTGCCACCTGTTTTCCTAGCTCCTCCTGACTATCATAGAAATACCCATTTAGTACACAATAGACAGCAGAGAGATCTCCCAATTGTCGATTACACTGAAACAGCATGGGAAAAATACACAGATTTCAATAAAGGATTCTTTCCCTATATAGGTACAGTCACCAATAGTAAACTGATACGTAGATTAACCAGAACCCTTGAAGCAGTAGTGAACGAAACTATTTCCGCCTTAGGCAATTTAACAGAAGAGCAGTCTGCTATGCGGATTGTTGTGCTTCAAAGTCGTCTTGTCCTTGACGTCATCCTAGCTGATAGGGGCGGAGCTTGTAGGGTCATCGGATCAAGTTGTTGCATTTTCATACCAGAAAATTCGCCGTCAGTATATAAAGCCATAACCCGCCTTCATAAGATTGTAAGCCAGATACACCAGAGTCCAGGCACCTGGACTTGGTCCGGTTGGTTCTGGGGCGTGTTGTCAGCCTGGGGATGGAGAATCCTCTCCTTCCTAGGTATTGGCTTTCTCATACTATTCAGTTGCTGCTTATGTCTACAATGTGGGCCAGCGATTTGTGGTCTGTGTGCCACCTCGTGTATCCCACATCCAAGTTTTCGTTCGAGATCCCGGAAGAAGAAAGAAGAACAAATGATGCTATATGAACAGATCGATGGATTGATGAAGATCGATATCTCCTAAGGGTCCGAAGGGGACAAGGAGGGAATGAGGAAATATGAATTTTGTGATCAGTTATGTCCCCTATCGTAGACCCCAACGGTTTCATGTACATGCTATACGTACATGTATGTTCCCTCTTGCTCCAGTTCTGAAGACGCAAATATATGTGCGTCCACCGCCAACATGTCCTCTTTCAGATCCGCCATGAATGGGTCAGATATTCCATTCCTAAGTATGAAAGGCCACCGACTTTATGTGGTTCACTTTCCACATTTTACAGATTCAGGCGAGTAGGCCCGAATTCTGTCATCAAGCCTTTTCCTGCCTTCTGCCTCTGAAAGCTCCAGTCTGAGCCTGCATCTGTGACCATGAACTTTGTCTTACTCCCTGCGCGGCTAACGGTGCCTGATCCAGCCCGTAGCCTGCCAAAAACCTGTATTTCACCTTCAAGATTATCTCCTCCGCCCCTCATCCGATGCATTCCTGTCTAGCAGTTTAGGTAAACATTTCTCCAGCTACCGTGCAAAGGGGCCAAGCCTCGCTGTCCTCATGCAAGTAATTTATAGCCCTGTTACCATGGAATATTCCTACCCCCTCGCATCTAGTGTAGACACTTAGACGCTTGTACACGCACTAGTCAGTATAGTCAGTATAGAATAAGATTCTATCCTAAGAGACCTCTCTTTTTGGATAACACAGTTCTTTAAACATAGGATATTAGATATGATTTGGGATTAGGTTGACATAACCCCAGACTTTTGTCTCCACATGTAGAGCTAAATGTCAAGTCCCTTTCTCCCTCTAGTTGCACGTCAATCACACGTCATGCGGCTGCGCACGCATCTCTGCCAAATATTTCTGCTGACATTGCCGGATTCTCTTATGGATCCACCCACTTATGTCATCATGTATAATGACGTTTTCTAGTTACGCCTATTCTGGTTACGCATGCATAGTTTATTCTGTCTTATCAGTTGATACGCCTACTGCATCTGTTTTACTGTAATGCCTTTTCTATAAAAATGATTACCTGTCAATAATATATGTTCCTTCCTTCCTGAACTTTCGTGGTGATGGAATAGAAGGCCCACAATTCGAATTGTATTCCTTTGTATAGGAATAAAGCCTTTTCAAACCCTCTAATACCACGGATTCTGCCTCTCATTTTACTGAGTTATTCTTAAAAGACTTTACCGCATAAAAATAGTACCGGTAACGAAATATTTACCACAGCGTGACCATCTGTCATGGGTGCAAATTCAGGATGGTGAGTGTAAAAATTCAGGACACAAGGTAAAAATTCAGGACAAAAATTCAGGACAGAAGGTAAAAATTCAGGACTAAAATTCAGGACAGAAGGTCAAAATTCAGGACAAAACTTTGGGACAACAGGTAAGTTTTAAAGACTCATCAGAGGAGATTGCGCAATGATATATAAGTAAATAGACAACCAAACGGGAGAAGAGTTGGCCTAACGGCTAGGGCGGTCGACAGCAAATCTGGGGAACTTGGTTCGAGTCTCGGCAAGGACGCGCAAAATCTTGTGAAAAATGAATAAGTCCTCATGTAGCGCAACTGGTGCTTGTGTAAAGCACTCTGATACCCAATACCTTCTTGTATCAGGTCAAGTTTGTGCTATATTAAACTCTGTAAAAAAAAAAGACGTAAGTGCAAGTCAAAATAAGTTTATATTAAAACAAAAGCTTTAACTTGTATGAATGAGTGGTCAATTGCATATGCTTCTTTTTTTAAAGTAACTGGCAATGTTACTTCCATCTAATTAGTTACAAAAAAATGTTCTTGCCTTCAGGCCCACCACATGCCTTAATTACCCAGACTGGCCCATTGTTATTCTGTATGCCACAATCAGACAGCAGACACAAGGACAGTGGGTCCATCACAGTCTGTGAGAGGCTGGGGAGGGGCTGCTCTTGAGCACAGAGGAGTGCAAGGCTGCCCCAGCAGGGAATTCTCAGAAAACTGAGGCATTTCATAGGTGAGCAGTGCAGGTCGCTGTAACCCCCAAAATTATGGACAAAAGGCATCCGTAAGAGGGATCGTCACGGACAACGGACGTGACTTCCAATTAATGGATGGTCCTTGAAATATACAGACGGTTGGTCACCCTAAGTGAATTGGTACATGAGTACCAAAAGCTCAAAAACAGAGTGAGTCAAGGGCTGGTGGTTGTCTCTCAGTTGTGCAGCCTGAAGTTTGTGCATTAACTTAGAGAAATTCCAAGCTAAATGTAAGTGTTTTACATAGTGCAGTTGCATACAGATACACTCACACCTATGCCATGGGCAAGCGTACAAGTTCAGGATAATTACAGGCCCAGAGATTCAACCATGCAGGCATAACCAACGCATGGAAGCGCAAGGCATCATAACACATTCCCCCAGCATGGTCTTTGGTGCACATTATCTGAATACTTTTTAAACAAAAAGCAATGGTGGCCGGTATAGCATGCCGGCCGCAGGAGGAAGGGTCATGCTGCGGGGGGGATCGGAATAAAACAAAAAAAAACTTACCTTGAGGCCAGGTCCTGCATCTCTGCTCCTGCTCTCCTGTCTCTGACTCTGACAGGAACAGGAAGCAGGCGGCCAGGCTCCCTCCCCTGAGCCAATCATTATAATTAGTCTGAGCACCGTGACACAGCGTTCATCTAAGGGCTGGAGGGGTGGGCATGTTCTCCATGCAGGCTGTAATGAAGCCTGCATGGAAAACGGGGAAAGTGCGCATGGCTGGTTTGGGCGGCCCCAGAGGGCCGAACAAACAGTCATGGCGCACTTAGGAGTGGGCAAACCACTCCTCTCGTGCTCCTATAGCAGAGCAGCCCCGCCTACCAGCCCACCCGCCCGCCGCAAAGCAGCAGGACACGAAGCATAAAATGTTAATAACTCTAAGTTATAATCATTTTATGTTTCTCACTGCTTAAAAGCAGTGGAGCAATGCTCATCTGCCAAAGCAGAGGAGCCGCCACTGACAAAGAGTAAGGTGTGAAGGGTTTATTTGAGGGGATTTACAGTAAATTATTGATAGCACGAGAATCTGATGGCAGTCTGTCATCACCCTATCTTTATAACAAATGTCTTTTGGGGATGTGCCAGCTTTTTATTATAGATTGGTAGGCTTGCAGAGTTCCGGTCATTGGGCTTCAGAAGTCCGCAGTGTGAGCCGTTTCCCCATCCTTTATGATCTCACCTAGTTTTTCTTCATTAATTGGCACGATTTTCACACTTTTGCCAATATTTCCCTACAAGTGGAAGTTGAAGCTGAAAGTTGGTGTTCCTTAGAGAAACCTGCCCCTTAGAAAGTATAGACCAAAAGAGCATATTTAAAATATGAATCTTCACACAAGGGGTTCTCGCCATTCTCAATAAGACCGCTCAAGTCTATCTTAACCTTTGTCCTTGAATACACCTGTCACTTAAAACACACTTAAAAAGTAAAATGCAACATAAAGTGCTTAGAATGGTGAATTTCCATCTCCAGTTATCATTTTATTCTGCCTTCCTATTTTATCTGTTTCGCATTTTAATGCTATTGGTTTTTAGCACCAAGCAAAAGGACAAACATCAACCTGTGTTTTTTTAAATTTTATGTTTCTTTTATTTTAGGAACATCTATTGTTTGAAATGGGCTGCGTAGTAACAGACGGGTGTACTGCACTTGCAAAAGAAATGGACAGGACATTGTTAGATCTGTTATCTTTAGGGTGGCATTTCACCAACTTTTTGTCTTTTGCCTCTCCCTTTTTGCTGTATCGTTTTGTTGGCTTTAGAAGCACATGCACTTTACCACAAAGTGCATGTGCTTCTCCACTAAACTTGGTAATATTAGTGTATACACAATAGGCATATTTAGTTTACTAGTAAGTTCCTTGTAAAGTTCTATACCATATCCCCAGGGTCCGTAACGTAAATGCTACTAGTGGGCCTGCAGCACTTATTTTGCAAAACACACAAGTTGCCTTTCAGACCTCAGGCCTGCCATTGCAGGGACTGTGTGTGCAGTTTACTGCCAATGCGACATGTCATTTAAAGCCAATTGCAAGCCTCAAACTCCCCTTTTAGTACAAATCAGTCCCACAAAAGGTAGGCCTAAGTCACCCTAATTTCAACTAAATTGTGTAACTAAATGCAGGACCTGTACTTTTATGCTTTACATGATTTGGCAGTGAAAAACTGCTGTAAGCCCTACTCCTCTCATAGGCTAGCATTGGGGACTCCCTTATACATCCTTAAGTGGTCATTCCTGGTTAGTTTCATTATGTGTGGCATGGTTGGAATAGTAATGATAAATCCTCTTTAATGGTAAATTTGGATTTAACACTCCTACTTTAGAAATGCCCCTTTTAGAAAGTGGACATTTCTCTGCTCATCACTTTGCTCTGTGTGCCTGCAGCCTGTCTCAATTCCACATCTGGCCTGGGTAACAGCAACATTTTGAGCAAACTCTCTAGACAGCCACAACACAGGAAGGTTTGGGTGTGACGGGCATTTAGCTACATACTGATAGCCTTCCTGGGCAGGAAGCAGGAGTGGTGGTTGACACTTTCCCTTGATTAGGTTGTGTCCTGCCCTCATGCAAATGTCTGATTTACTCCCTACCGGTAGTCTGGAGACAGGGCAGCGCTGAAATGGATTCTTGTGCATTCCAGGAGGCTCTTTTGAAATCACCCTCTACATCAAAGGCACTTATGATAAGAATTTGAGGGCTCTGACGCTTTCAAGGTAGTACACTAGTGAATGTGGAAGAAACTATGCTGCAGTAAAGGCTGCTGTGCTGAAGGATTGCCATCTTGCTGTGCTTGACTGTTCTAATGGACTGCTGCTCTGCTTGACTGAGGTGTCCTGCTGCCTGCCGACCTTTTCCTCGCAGCAAGATCCAAGAACAACCCTATAGTGACTCCAAGGGCTTGCTGGCTTGCCCCCTGCTCTCCCCTGAGGTCTCAGGGATATCACAGACCTCGCTTTATCAAGATCTGCATTGTGCCCCGAACTGCAGAGCTGTCTGAGTGCCGTGGCCGCAGCACTCTGTGAATTGTCTCAACACAGACCTCATGATCACAGCATTTCCCACTCATACAGGAGCTTCCCTGTCTGAACTGGCACACTGCTTTGAGAGGACTCATAGCCTCCTGTGGTAAACCAGCATGCTGCTTGGCGGTGCTTTCTCAACCCATAACCACCTTTCGTCCAGGACTGAACTGACCGGCACCCTGAAATGCGTGTAATCATTGATTCCCTGCTTACAGAGTCACCACTCGGCAAGGGAAACCCTCTTCCAGTGTGGCCCCCTTCCAAAAGGGGAGTAGTGATGGCCAGCACTGGAATCCTGTGGGAAAGCACCACCTGCTGGCTCATTTTCAGTGCTGTTGTTTGCAAAGTAGAACCAACCCCAGCTCAGCCCCTCTACACGACAAGGCTGCTAAGGGAAACCAGCGCCGAACAACCACTGCCAGCCCGGAGAGCCCAAGTGGAAGGCTGTGCCTGGTACCTGTTCCCTCGGTACACTCCAGTCCAACACTGCGGGCCCACTGCTGTCTGTGAGTGATACCAGCCGCTGGATCCGCCAGGTACAGAGAGTGGTGGGGGCCCGAAGAAGGATTGGTATGAGAGCGCACCGCCTAACACGAGCATAACTTGGTCCAAGCAAAGCAGCATTCTAATGTTGATTTAGCTAAAGCAGTAGCCCAACACGAGTATTGATTGCAAATTCACTACACCAGTGACACTATCCTAAACTCAATACTAAACGACGTTTTAAGCACTTTGTGCATTGTATTCTTGTGATATTCATACCTCGCAGATATCCTGATTACATTTTTACCGTTTTGGTCTCATTTTTTTTTTTATATAAAAAGAGCTACTATTTTTCTAAACCTGTGTGGAGTTCTTTTGGGGTGTTTTCATTGGGTTACTGTGCGTGTGTGTTGCACAAATACCTTTCATATTGCCTCGTAGAATAAGCCTGCGTGCTCTGTGCTAAGCTACCGTAGGTTTAGCACAGGTTATCTTTGGTCTGTATCTGGCTTACCCTGGCTAGAGTGGTAGGTTATGCTTGGCTTCAGTGTATACCCTGTAACACACATTCTATTTTCATGTTGATATCAACAGAGCTAATGAAAGTGTGCAACAGCATAATAAGGAGGTGTAGAAATACCAACATTTTAGCGGTGCTAATGAATGTATGTAGGGGTTTAATAATGTGGTGAAGGGATTATACAGTGTATTAAGAGGAAATAGCAACATTCGAACTGTGCTCATGAATGCATGCAGAAGCTTAATCCATCCTAATGTGGATGGTTTATACATATGAATGAAAAGGCACTGGTAGAAACAGTAGCCCAGTTTTACAAACACTTATGAAAACAAACCTCGTGCAAAGTGTTGTGATGGGATTTAGAATCCAATGTAAAATTTGTGTTGGATTATAACCCAAAGTAAAGCAAAGATGCAAAATGTGTGCAATGTGTGCCTCAAGGGGCATTCCATGGGTGCTGCATAGGAGTTCCTATGCAGCCACCCATGGGTTCTGACAAATTCATACCCAGGGAGACTTGAAACAGGGATTTACAGCGCTCTCATGTCTTTTATTCAATATCCACATATGCCTCCTTGTACACCTAAAAGCTATTAGCTCAATACCACACAAGCATCTAAACATGTGCAGGTGGCATGCACATCCGCTTTCAGCGAGAGAGCAAACTGGACAAAATCTCAACATGCCCCAGTAACACACTATTCTGTATGTAGGAGGACAGCTGCATGAATGGAGCAAGAACCGACTGTGTGTACCATCTACTTTCAAGCGTTCTTTAGTAATAAAAGACTTGGGAGTAAAGGGTGACTTTGTTCGGCAATGATGCAACAGGCAGAGAAAGCATCGTTTTTACAAAATGTCATATGACAAAATAAAAATAAATTCACTGAAAACAATTGATAAGGAGTAAAGACTAGCATATATGTTGATAGAGGCTTCACTGAGAAAACTTAGAAGTTCAGAAATTCCTGAGTTATGGTGCATCTTTCACCTCACGTCCCAACCCCACCATGTCAATCTTAACTCCTTACCTCTGTTAGTACTTGATAAAGTCTACAAAAAGATGTGACTTAGAGAGTAATTGCCTATGTTTGTATGTGTATGAAAAAGTTCATTCATGGCCTGAGAAGTGTTTTGAAGTGATACTGTAAACAGTGTTAAGAAATGTCTGTGCCTATTGGTTTAAAATGTTTGGTACAACTGGTTCACAATAGTACTCTATGTTCCAATAAGCCAACCATTATGCATCTAGACCACGTCATGTCCACCCACTGCGTCTGTAGACTTAACTATATAGTGAAATACATTCTCTCTCTTCACCCATGCATTGCTTTGACACTGCACTTCACTCAGGTACAGTATCACTGACGGTTTACAGTACTGCGCACATGTGTACGCATTGGAGGATGTTGGACTTGGCCCTTCTGGCAAGTTCACCCCTAGAACATTTTGCAGTATCCTAGCCTTTTTCCTGTGTTGTACTAGTGGTCTTAGGCCTCTAGGCGCTTTCACACTGTGTTCCAGTGGAAAGCGCGTGCGCTCTGTGTGGTTGAATGAGACTGACCTGCCCTCCCATAGGAATGCATGGGGGATCTGAGTGACTGTGCTAGTTCCTGATGCGTGGGGAGTGCAGGGTCGAGTTTGATATGTGCAAACTCGTGAGAGTGAATGCTGCGCAATGATGTGTGCGGCGTTACTGTAGCTAGTATAGAAGCGCCACTTCTAGACACTGGCATAAATGTGCAGTGACTGTCTGGCGTGTGATTGGCTGGTGTGCCTGGCTCCAGGAGTCAGGGTGGGTCTGCCCCAGTGGTGGGTGGAGAGCTCTGCAGGTTGATGAATGGGAGGAGTACACCTAGGACCTGAATAGGGCTGGGCTTTCCCCACACAATGCTGGCTCTGCCCCCTGTGGTGCGACTGATGACCCTGGCCTGTTCTGTGAATAGGGAGAGGGGCTGTGCAAAACAAAGTGCTCAGGAACCAGTTGTATCTGGTTCGCCCCTTCCCTGCACCTTTGAGAACAAAGGATTTGGTGTATAAAAGAGGGGCTGTGACCCCATGAAAATGTTCTCGTTCTGGTCTTGAATCTACCAGGGGCGTGCTGCTGCTGGGGCCCAGGGGAAGGCTTGCCTCCCTGGGCCCTGCCCAGCCCCTGGATACTTGATGGACTTCTTCTGGGGGACCCTTCTGCCCTGCATTTCCCTTCGTTCCTAAGGACTCATCATTTTTGATTACTGGGGACTTGTGCTTTTGGGGCTGGGGATCCTTGCGCCCTGTGAGCGCTTTGCTCTTTGTAGTCCATGGCCTGCAGGACTGGGACTGCATATAGCACCTCGTGTGCGCTTTCTTTCAATTCCCCTAGGAGAGGGGAGCGCTACAGCCTCGCAGCGTCAAGCTGCCCATCGCTCCGGAGGGAATCCCCAGCGTAGGGATTCCCCCCACATTGCCGTAGTCGAGCGGGTGCCCACCCCGCTTATTTTGTCGCTTTTGTGCGCAGGTGCCCACCCTGCGTCTTCGTTTTATTTCATGATTACTACGGGTGCCCACCCCGCTTTCTGGGGTCCAACGCGGGTGCCCACCCCGCTGCTACATTTATTTTCACGTACGAGGGAGCCCACCCCTCTTGCCGATGAAGACAAGTCACCGCCGCGCCCCGCGGCAAAACAGGAAGTCAGGCGGCCAGACGCCTGGAGCGGGGCAGGAAGTCCCGCTCGCTGCCCAAGATCCGCCCGGAGCCTTGCAGGCTCCATCTACAAAGTCCCGGACCCATCTCGGGACCGGGTGAAGCGTGGTGAGCATGGCGGCATCATTGAAGGAGGGTGGGAGCCCACCCCGCCTCTGCGAGCCGATAGGTGATGTCCCGGGTCCCAGGAGGGGGCCCGGGTGAAGACTGCAGCGCAGGGCTTCCAGGAGTGAGGGAAGCCCCGCGCCGCGAGAGGAGTTCAGTCCAGCCTTCGCCCCAGCCGGTGAGTGACGAGGGCTGGGGGGGGAGAGGGGTCCGAGGCACCAGTGCCGGTGCCTACTGCCTGAGCGGCCCCACATGGCAGTGGGCCGCTCCAACGCTACGGGGGCATAATGCATTTCTGAGCCTGCGTGGCTCCAACGAAGGGCACATGTATGGTTGTTTTGAGCGCCAGGGCGCTCCAACGTGGGCCATATCTTCTTACGTATTACAGCCTGAGTACTTCGGGAGTGTGTGCTCCCTGGGACCTGATGATTCCCAGAGCCAGATGGCTCCCACGTTTTGCACACTGGTTGTTCTAGAGCCTAGAGGGCTCCAAGTATTGGCGCAGTTTGTTTTGAAGGGCTAATGAGAGCCCCCTGCCGCTATTTGCCTCCCCCAGCTGTGCAGCACTTAGTGCCAGCTGCAGCGTTTAGGCCCTGTGCTTGTCCCCAGCTGTCCAGCAAGTAGTGGGCAGCTGCTACGTTTAGGTTCTGGTGCGACCTGGACCCTAATGCGATTGAGGTGTTGTTGTGATTCATGCTAATGAGATTGGATGCTAGGAAATGTACTGTGTATAGCATGTTTTGCGCACCTTGTGTTTTATACCTCTAAATGTGGCCATTTCTGCCTAGGAGGTTGTTTTACCTGTTTAGGGTGATGTTAGGGAGATTGTACTTCCCTGTGCGATGTACGCCCCTAGAGTAGTTATACTTAGGTGGTTAGGTCTAATGCGTTAGGCTAATGAGAAAGTGCATAATGTGTTTATGCCCCTGTGATGGATGCAGGATAGGTTTTATACCTGATGCTAGTGTGATGACGCTGAGGTCATTATTGCGCCAGTAGTTACTGGTTGTGCTCTACAGTTACTTTGTGTTTCCATTGGTATATGTTCTACATTTACTATTGGTGATTTGTGCTGATTCTGACAGTGGTCCATGTGGCCCTGTCCCGTGTAAATAGTCCCTTGTAAAATTCTGCCCAGTGCCAGTTGGCACAGTGTAAATTGTGTGAATATTATCTAATGTGTTTTGGTATAATACAAAGGCTATTTTTATATAATACCTTGTGTGGAGTTTCTTTTGTGGTGAGCCTTGGGTGTTGTTGCTGGGTGCGCGCGCAAACGCTTTACACATTGCCTCCGGGATAAGCCTGACTGCTCGTGCCAAGCTACCAAGGGGGTGAGCAGGGGTTATCTTTGGCGTGTAACTCCCCAGCCCTGACTAGAGTGGTGGTTTCTGCCTGGCTTTGGCGCAAGCCCTAGCCAACCAGAAATCCCATTTCTAACATAGGACACCCTGTCTGAACATCAATTTTACCAGCCACACGTGCAGAGGCCTTCTGATGTTTGAGAGAGTGATGGCTGGGGAGTAGATTGTCTATTAATGAGAGTTTATCCACATATGCCACTCCTCAACAAAAGTGGGGTTTTTAGCTTCTGAACCAGGCCTTGTGAATGCCTGCACTGCCAAACAAACATGGCCCTGCTTTGCGTGGAGTGCCTGGTAGTCCGCAGAGCCCTCATCGCACACACACAAAAATAAATAATAAACAGCCAGATTGGAAAGCACAAAATATAGACAATCCCTTGGTTATTCAACATTAATGCCTCTATAGGGTGGTATGCCCATGGGGAAATAGACCATACCTTTCTAAAGGTGATGGTGAGAATTTCTAATTGCTGGCCTAGCCCCATGAATGGCACGAAGTGTCGCTTGTGGAGGTGCCAAAGTTTGATACAATTTGCCCCATGTCTCCTAATGCCAAATAAACGTCACACATCACAGTAACAGCATTGTGATCGTGTTGCAAGTGCACGCATTAAAAACGATATATTCAAGAATGCAAAATGAGGAAGACCAAGAAGTGGATACTATAAAGAACTCAATGTTAAGAAACAATATTTTTACATTGTTTGATAATTAATACAATGTAGACTGGTGAAGAATACAGAAATGAAAAAAGATAATCCATAATACTAACCCTGACCCAAAATCAAACCATAAGACTTGCCCTTACCCTAATTATACCCAAATGCCTAACTCTGGCATGGTCCAAACCACACATCTTTAGCTTAAACCTAACCTTAAATATAACATTAACCTATACCCTTCATATAAACATAACACTCTTAACCTATCCCTAATCCTCATTAAAATCTGCAACCCGTGACCTATGTTTTAAGTTAACTATAAGAATACTTCAAACAACCTAAAACGTATCCTAGCCTCGACAATTAAAACCTTCGAAAGATAAAATCATTAAAAAATAAAACACGTTTCCAACTTTTTGTGGATTCTATTTATTGTCAAAATGAATTGTCTTCAATCTCAATATTTGTCACTTTAACTTTTCTTCAATTGCTTCTCTCCATAATGGGATTCTTTGTAATGGTTCGTTCATGTTCACATGATGCCGAGGGCGTTATCACTTTATTATGACAGGAACGCAAAATAGTTTTCAAAGACAAAGATTATAGCGTTGTCACACCATTCCAGCTATTTTAGAATAATAGTATCCGACCCTGATTATAATTCTTTATCTTTCCTTGTTTGTGTTATGGAAGCAATTACTAACATCAAGCGTAATTTTTCCATGCAATTATTTTTGCAGCCAATACTATTATTCCGAGTTTATTTTATATCAAATTAATACACATGAATTAGGTTTAGAATGTTACAATGCACTGTAAAAACGTTATGTAAGAATGGAACGGCAAACTAGAATTATATATTTTTCCTGCTCTTAAGTTTACCTCAGAAAAACAAGTCCATACCTGGACAGAGATGATGGCTAAGATACTCTGCTAAAATCAGAAGACATCCAGGGGAAGAATAAATCTCCTTGAATGTAAAGTTGCTGAATAGTTCATTTGCCCATAAAATAAACAATAGGCAGGATACATATCATAAAAATAAAAATCCAGTAAAGTACAGCCAGCTATGCTTTTCGGCTTTGATTTTTTTCTTCTATGTACATGCAAAAGGTTTGCAGGGACATTTAAAATTATGCTTTTGCCGCTGCACATTAATGCAAAATAGAATGAATTTTAAAAAGCTTGAAAAATGAACATAAAAAAACCAAAGGGGCTTCAGGGTGTGGGACCAATGGAGAGGGACAGGGTAATAAACGGCAAGGGATTCCACATAGCAATGCAAATATGAGGTTTTAGTATTCAATTTATCACTGATGATGCTGCATAATGAAGTGTTGGATCACTGTGTCGCAACACAATGATTGCAATGCCATAGTTAAAGACACAATGATGCTCAGGGTGCCCATATGTACATATTCTGGCCTAGAGTTATCCCAACACCCATGCACAATTCCTCCCTGCGGAGACCGAAAAGCATTATCGAGCCGCATCAATGGCACAAATATGATAGGCTAAAACAAAGCACCATGACATAGTGATTTTTAGATTTTTTTATACTTTGCTACACTGAAGTTGGGACAGAAGCCAAGAGTAATTTCATTTGTGGTGAGGTATCGCAACTATTGCTTGCGACATGTTTAATCGCACATTACATTCTGAAAAACTGACTGGTTCTGTATATGTCCTCAGTGTGGACTATAAACTTTGATGGCAAGATCGTAACCCACTTGCAAAATCTTCATTTTTTTTAATGCGGCCATGCAGTATGTCAAGCGGATACCTTTCCAGAATTAGACACAATGATGAATGACTCAATTCACCTTCCAAAGTCCTCCAGGATCCTTGGAGCATTGACAGCGTAGCTGAGAGCGAAAATCTGTTCCTTTTTATTGCGACATGAGCACCGAGTGCGGGAATACATCGGTGGTTACCTCTCTCCATAGAAAAGGGGGGCACACAGGAGAAAGGGGGCACCAAAAGCACCGTGGAACACGAGGTCCCAGAGTCACCAAATCACGGTGTTGATGAATAAAGCTTTAAGCCTTAGCCAACAATGTTGCATGCCAGCAGAAAAAAAACACACACACCCAGGGTCAGCAGAGAAAATTCTAGTTACAAAAGGAAAGGCCACAAAACATGTGAACATGTGCCTTGTATGCAGTGGCGGTACAAAAGGGGGTGGTGATGGACGGAGCAGAACCAATCAAACACTCACACCCAGTCAACCTGTACCTGTAACCTTTGTACCGCTTTGTATGCAGAGGCGGCTCCTCCGCTAAGACGCAGGAGCGCCGCCCCACTGCTGGTTGAGCAGTGCAAAAGAAAAATAAAATGATAATAATAAGAAATTATTATCATTCTATTTTTCTTTGCGGGACTCCAGCCAGGTCAGGCGGGGCTGTCCTCGCCATCATCAGAGGGAGCAGGAGTGGTTTTCACTCCCTCCTTGAATGCGCATGATGGCTTGGCCAGCCTTCTGCGGCAGGCCAAACAGTCAAACGCACTTGACATGTTCTCCACAAGAACATGCTCTGCCTCCCAGGTACTCCCTGAGTGGCCAAACAGGCCGTTCAGACAAATCATAATGCTGCTCCGGCAGCTTCGTGATTGGCTGGGCGAGTCCGGGAGCCTGGGTGCTTCCGGTGGCAGAGAGCGAGGATGGAGTAGAGACGTTCAGCGGCAGCGTTGAAGAAGGTAAGTTTATTTTTTATTTTTTTCATGCCTCCCCCCTCTGACTCCTCCGCCCCACCACCCCCGTACAGAGGCAGTCACCACTGCTTGCATGCAAAGGTACATAAACCGCTGGCATCTCAGCAAGATACATCTCTACATAAGATATCACATGTGAAATTAATCAAAGTCAGCAACGCTTTACACATGCTAGCCTCGTGTAATTTCCATGGGACAACTAGTCATGAACAATTGTAGGGTTACCTCAAAGTCCATCAGCTGTTAATATACCTGAAACACACAAGCACAATCTCAAATGATTCACACAAATCCTATATACATACTAAGTGAAGGTGAAGTTTTAAAAAATCATGCCCACACCTGAAATGAAAAACCCATGAACATACTGATTCCATTAAATCAATACTCTTATGCCCATCGGTAAGCAAACACAAACATGCTCTCAGGTGCACAAATATAATTAGGGATGACAGCCCACCACACATGGTTTTCCATGGCAACTTAGTGTTTTGGCCTCTGGAAGGTTACACATACTAAAGGATAGGGCTTATAATGATGTATGACTTATGTGTTAAAACATGTGGATTACAACAATACTCTACTGGGAACTTGGTATATTTACCTAACATACACACACACAAATTAAGGTTCTATGAAATGTGAGGTGCAATTGCAAAACAAATTCCTTTAACACAAATGAGTTTATTTCAACACTCCCCATTTGCACTTTATAGCAGTGATTGAAACATGGATGCACCCTTCACACACAACCACACAGAATATAACATATTTACATATTACATTGCTAACATCTGCACATTCTGACTATCCTTGTCATACTGCCCATGCCTTCACCTTTTCATTTCAGCTCAACTGCTCTTCCAACCCCACAACACTCTCATCATATTCTTTGTAGCCTCACCTCTTTCCTTCACACACATAACATCTGCAGCACACTATTGTTAGGCCCAATCAGAACCCTCCATCAACAGATGGAAAGGTTAATCTCTTGCAGTCTTTACCACCTCTTGTAGATGCTGCACATACACGAAAGCAAATCCACCTATTCGGAACTGATTTAAGAAAATCCTCGTTAACATTTCTGCTCAGTGCTTAATTTGTAAAAAAGAAAGTGCAAGGCCACTTTTATTTATTTATTTATTTATTTTCATTTATTTAATGCGATTTTATATAGCACGAACATTACCCGAAGGTGTCAGAGCGCTTTACAAAAGAACCAGTTGCGTTACATAAGGACTTTGGAATACATGAGTTACATAAGAGATACAAACAGAAAAAAATTGCAAATGTACAAGTTGTAAAGTCACACAAGGAAGAGATGCACACAGAAAAAGAATTGCAAATGTACACGTTGTAAAGTCACTCATGGAAGAGATACAAACGGATAAACTCTAAACTCATAGGAATGGTAGTAAGTACAAAGGTCTACTACATATACTAGTGGTTAAAGTTATATATAAATCTATATACAAATAGTAAATTTACTCATGATTACATTCTACCAGCGATTAGGCATGGACAATTAAATATTACATATTTACAACGGAGAAATAAAACATCAAAAGGGGTAGAGAGAAGTAGGGGGGAGAAGAGTCGGAGGCTGAGATTGGCGAGAGGAGAGAGGGGGACCTGAGGGGGAGAAAGAGATAAGGCAGTCCAGCAAAAGAGAAATGTCTGAAGTTCGGCAGGATGGGGTCCAACGGACCGAAGGACAGGGCAAGAATCAACAAAATGGCGGATCCGGGTCGTGGCCATCAAAGGAAACCATCACAAAAAGGCAAGCTGCACTAAGTCAAGACCCAAAAAACCTAGAGAGCAGAGTTCCATTAAGTAGGGTCGGGGGGGTGACGCAGCCACAGCACCAAGGGAGGATGAAGGGCGGTAGAATGACTGCTGTTTACATGCACAGGCACAGTACCGCAAGGGCATCAGGGTTGACGATCAGCACATCAAGGAGAGTTGAGAACTGGAGCGAGCCTCTGATCAAATAGGGACCAAAAGCAAGCGCTGCCGAGGAGCACTCCGCCATCTTGTGCTCAGCAACGCATCTCTGACCCGGGGAGTTTAAGGCTGGTGGGGAGGACAGGTCATCGGAGCCCCCTACCGTCAACACCGGAACATCAGGGGAACCCAGTGTCATCAGCAGTGCCCTCGCTCACCGTCTATTATCCCGCGGTGCGTGACTGCAAACAGTGGAGACCTCATGTATTCAGCGCTGCATTCTCCCCTCAAGAAGCACATCGACAGCCGCCAAATTTGCTCTAATCTCCTGCACCATGAGTGGCTAGGCTCGGCTCGCTGGAGTGCTGGGGGTTTCTGAGACCGTGCACCCTCACCGTAATAATACATGCTGCGGGCAGTGGATTAGTTTCGGCAGCAGTGATGGTGGCGCTCCGCTGATGCTATCTGCGGCTCTTCTTCATCACCGGCGGGGACAGCAGCTAGGTGGCACTGGAGAATCACGGTGTTGCAGCCAACCGATCTCTGGATGTGGTGAAGTCGAGATGGGCTATTTTCATGGAAATTTTGCCAAAAAGGCGATCCCTGGACCGGGAGCTCCCGGCTAGAGCTCCCTACTCATCGGCCATCTTGGTTCTACCATCCACTGCAGCTGCAGCTTGCAACACCCATTGCCCCAGTCAAAGCTGCCAATGACAGTACCATAACAGCTACTAACGATCACACTTCTACAAGTGTGACAGTTCAGACTATTGCAGCGTTCCACAACTATCAGCATGGCTTGGGCCACGGGCATGAGTGGTTTGAATGTATATTGCATTACTAAACAACAGTTGTGGCCATTTCTAATTTAGACAAACAGAACCAGCATGTAGCAGACTGTGATAAGTGATGTTGTTGACAATTAAGTTCCGTGCCGATCATCGGAAATCACTGGCTCAGATTAAGCACTGGTCTACCCCACTATAGTCTCCAATTATTACCTATGCTGGTTTTTCATAGATCTTAGACTTGATTCAACAGAGTGCTCCTCCACCACTACACTTAGATCCCTTAAAATACCCTTTTGCAGAAGGCACCCCACAGACTGATTTCCTCCACGTGTCTAACTTCCTCACCAAAGTTCATAAGCACTATCTACCCTTCATTCTAGTCCTCCATTACCTATTAGTAGGTTTCAATATGGTAACCAAACCCTCCTACTCCCATTCACCGCTGCTTCAGGTGTGACTCAAGGACACCTTCCTATATCAACAATCGCATAATTCATTCTACCTAGAGCCCTCCAAGGTTCTATACAGGACTTATTCCTCTTTTTACTTTTATGTAACCTTCTATTTGGCCTCCCCACCCCCTCAGATTGGTTGACTTTTACTCATTTGCAGATGACTACGGCTGCGCTTCCAACCCACTGAATAATAAGAAAGCTTTTGGATGGTTAACTGACATGCAAGTAATTCTCACAAACATTGTTCATATGTAATCTTTCACATGTATATTCATTTAGGTATCGAGGAAAGCAGAAAACATTTTAATGGGGGAGTGTACTCTGCCCTACTATTGACAAACAGACATTCCCCTCTATATTCTCTGATCTTTCCGCTTTGCCTTCACTCTGAAGGGAATGATGGCTGCATGAACATTTGTGATGTGATTATGTAGCACTAATATGCTGTGTTGAGCTCTTCTGAAACTAAGATTGTCTACCTTCCCTCGTTCTCGATTCTATAGCCCCTCTCCATGGCTATTTCATCCGAAGTTCTACTTTCCTCATCACTTGCAAGACAGCTGTAGATTCACCCTGATATCAATGTTTCCCTTGCGATTAGCATCCGTCTTTGTAGCACTCTTGCATCTTAATGCCATCTCCTCAGATATAGATAATTGATATGGATGCCCATGTTCAAAGAGATCCGCAAGAAGCACGTCAATGAATGCCTCTCCGAAGAAGTCACTCACCTAAGACTTGTCTCAGACTCTAAGGGGATTTGGCGTAGGGAAGCACATCAAGTCAGCTTGCTGCATTGCCCTATGCCAAAGTGAAAGGGCAGGTGTCTACAGTATTTATGGAATATGGTTAATTCCTGTCCTTTCCCCCACGCTGGCGGTGATTCAGCAGCCTAGCGCCAATGCAGGCACCCTTGCACCATGGTGCAAGGGTGCCTGCGTTGTAGGCGGAATTGGTTTTGTGCAGGAAAGGGCACCTTCCTGCACAGAAACAATCCAAAGAGGCGTTTTCCTGTTTCTATGTGTGCTGCATTCTGCAGCACACATAGAAAGAGGAAAGTACTAGGGGAAATAAATGCATTTCTCCTGGTTACGCTTCACCTCGGGAGGTGTAAGGATATGACACTTCCCCAGGTTTACATGCTGTCGTAAATCTAGGGGAGTGCCAAAATCCATGGGTGTTGCCTGGGAAAACCCACCGCAATGTCCATGGAATGCCTCCCCAGTTCGGAGTAAGACAACGCAGCAATTTGTGCTGCCTTGCCTTACTCCATATCTTTGAGGCCATTCAAAGCCACGCATACTGGCTTTGCGTCGCCTTATAGATATGATTTTGTGATTTGCGCCACTGGAGCTTAACACAAATGATGCTCTGGTGGCACAAGGAACTCATAAATATACCCCTAAGGCTCAAAGTCATCATCTAGTTTTTATACTCTAGTATCAACAAGTTCTGTTGTGCTTTCTGGTTTATCGATGTGCTGCACTCCTTGTCAAGATGCCCATGCTCAGGAAACAATCAATTTCCTGTCACTCTGGTGTCAAACTGGTTGGCCCTCCTCCATACCATGCTTACACCCTAGAAACCAGATCCCATTGACGTCTTTACAACAAAGAGCACTGATATGAATATCAAGTAGTCTTGTGGCGCATCTAACGTTAGTCTAAAAAAAGGGGTTAAGACTGATCTGGTTCTGAAAAGCAGTGAAGATGTTTTAAATCATGTCCACAATTGGGAAAATACACTGATTGCCAGAGGAATCAAGGCTAAGGATAAGTTTGCATCCCCTGGGTTGTATCAGCGTCGGTTCCTCCATTGGAGCAGAGGAGCATCAACCCGTCCTCCACACTGCTGGGCAGAAAGCGTCATAAATGAAATGGTAACAATATTACTATTTTAGTTTTTACACTTCCTGCCAGCAAACAGAGTGTGAGGGCAGGGTGGGGCCAGTGCGTCTCTGCTGCCAATGATTGGCAGCAGTGAAGATTGACCACTTAAGTTTGCATTGTGCATGTTGCTATTGCCGGCTGCCTTACTGCGACATGCGAAATTCAAACGTCTCTAACCCGGCTGTCTTGGGAAGCTGGGTTGGAGAGCAGGCACAGGCCTACAGTGCCTTTTGGAGCGTGGAACCAGCCCACTGCAGCCAATCAAGATGCTTTAGGACAGCATTTTGATTGGATGAGAGAGTTGGCTGTGGGCTTCTCGCTCGTAGGACGTGCTGCAGAACATCGACTGGCAGTGTAAGGTAAGGGATTTTTTTATATGTATATTTATGTTAATGTGTACATTATTTATGTGTGTATTTTTTGCGGCCCCTCACTCACCAATCTGATTTGCCACCAACCGCCACTGGGTTCTATAGGGTCTGATCTCAAAACACTTCAAAGAGAAGTATCCAGTTTAATCAAGTGAGAGTGCTTATGTCAGCTGATCAATGCGCTTACCCCCAAATACAAGTTTGAACATAACGCTGAAGGTTTGTTGGATCAGATTTTGAAGACTTGGAAAAATAATCGAAGAAATATTCTGTTCAGTAAGTCCTTATCCAATTTTTGTCAATAACTAAAACATTTTAAATGTGTGAGGTGTCTGTGAGTCTGAAGAGCACCTAGCGATTCCCCACATTAGCAACAACTATACACATGTACCTAAGCAATTAATGAAACAATCGATAAAATATTTACAAGAACAAGATTTTCTTAATGAAAGGGAAGTTGTATTGGGCTCTTCTTCCTGATATTATTGTACCATTATGGACATGAATATGGGGTGTCTTTCTGTGCACGGTTATTGGCCATATATTTTTATCCTTCTTTAAGGTTTCACCTCAATGTTCTTTGCTGAATAAATTAAATGATTACATAGAAATGCAGAAAAGAAAGTTACGTCAAAATATGCATCAGGAGAAAACCCATGGTGATAAGGAGAGAAGAAAAAAAGAACATTGTAAACAATAAATCTGTGGTAGTTTTCCTCTTTACAATGATTTATGCCAAAGTCATAATTCTTTCATTCCCTCCTCGAAAGAAAGACAGGATAACGTAAAGTGTGGCCAATGCAAGAGCAAGAGTCACTGTCCTAAGCCCGAAGGACATGCCGCTAGTAAACATCAGTGGGGAAATCAATGGATACTTTCTGGTAGGAACATAAAGCACACAAGACAAGCAAGGAGGGAGGCGAATGATCTATTGTCTGCACACATGCTCACGCCAACTACGCTAAAGGAGCAGGAGAATAAGGGTTTCAAGAACTGGCGAACAATGCGGCAAAGACTCAACGACCAGCTGAGACCAACAATTGGCTGTATTTGCAAAAAGAGCTCCTAAGCAACCACAACCAAATGAAAGAAATCAAGAAAGCCGGCACCAATGATTCCACACTTGAGATTAAGACCAACCAGAAACACATCCAAACTCCTGTAGCAGGGGAAAAATGAGGTCATGATCAGATCAGGATGTCTTCAGTTCCCTCTACGCCACCCCATGCTGTGATCCATGGATCTGCTCCTTACTGCTTGAACCAGCTCAACCACCCAACAACAACTAGCAATGAACACAGAGCAGAATGGAGCCAGATCTAGCCAGGAATGCACAACCAGAAATGCTCCCCTTCCTTGGCGTGTGTACATAACAGTAATGGTGATTGGTCCCTGTGTACAACTCCGTGTAGATATCAGGGCCTGAACAACATACCACAAACACATGCTACTCAACACAGACAATTAAGCTGCAAGCAGTGAATGAATCAGTGGGCTTGTTGTAAGCAGAAACACAAACCAAAAGAGTCTTAGGGCCAGATGTAAGATGATTGCATTTAGCGAGTCGAAATTGCATCAAATTTGCGACTCGCAACTTGCGACTTGCTAAATGCAATGTAGAACATTGTCTCAGACACTGTTTGCGATTCCCAATGGGGTTGCAAATTGCATGCCTCATCAATATTCATGAGGCAAACGCAATTTGCGACCCCATTGGGAATGGCCAGCACTCAAAGGGATGGTAGCCAGCTGGGATCAGCAGACCACCACGTATGGGACTGTTTTTTCAATAAAGCAGTTTTTTTTTTAATGCAGCCAATTTTCCTTAAAGGAAAACGGAACGCATTTAAAAAAGAAAAATGAAACTTTTCAGTTTCATTCTTTAAGGGTAGGCAGTGGTCCCTGGGACCACTGCCTGCTCTTAAAAAGTATTTTTGCACCCATTCACAAAGGGGAAGGGTTCCCCCAGGGCCCCCTTACCATTTGCATATGGTTTACCACCCTTTTGAAAAGGGTGGTAAACTACGAGTGTTTTGCGACCGCAAATGTGGTTGCAAAACAATGGTTCATGCCATTTGCACTCACTATTAGGAAGGGACGCCCTAGCATGCCCCCTCCTAATAGCGAGTCGTAAACCATATTTTGCGAGTAGCTAATAGGTAAGCGACTCGCTGAATATGGTTTTTGTACATGGGGCTGACCATTTTTGCCGTCGCAAACGGGACGAATTCCCGTTTGCGACCGCAAACAACGGTAATACATCTGCCCCACATTCAGTTCTGTGAACTCTTAATGCCTTTTCATGAGCAAGGAGCACTGGTGCAGAGCAGAGCTGTGCACTTGTAGTTATTAAAATAAAGGTTGTGTATGTGTGCATTCAATAATACTGTATCTGTATGAGCTGCAGTCAGCATAGCTCAGAGATGCGTAGCTGTAGCCGCCTCTTCGTGCTTCTGAGCAGCGCTGTCTGCAGCTCCTGCACTAATTCAGAGGATTTCAGAGAGATTCTCCTCTGATGCATGTGTTGTAGATAGCACAATTAGGTACAGAAACATGTGCACATCTCCATTTTGCATCTGCCCACCAATGCATTATATGGTCTTGGAGTCATATCTTGAACACATTCTGCTCCTAAACATGGGTCATATTGTGAGCATGTTCTGTGCATGCACAAGGCCACAGCATGGATGTATGCACCCTGTTTTTACAAGTCTTCACTCTTGGTAAGGCTTGTACTAACTCAGTAACACTGTGAGTGAGCACGTGAGCTACTCGAGAACACAAAGCAATGGTTTCAATTCTGGGTTCATGAGTATTTCTTGACTCTGCTGTCTACAGCTTTTGTTTAACTGGCAGTGTCACAAAGCTGTGCATGCTCTGTTAACACCATGGTTTTGTGAAAAGCGCTTGCACACCTCCATTCTTCATTCCTCACCTTCGGGGCACTCTCGAGGTCTGTGTCTCCCCCCACAGAGCAGGACAGTGCTGCAGTGAACGAGTGACTGGTGGTTTCAAACTGCCTGCCAGTCTGCCAGTCTGCCAGTGCAGGTGTCAGATAAGCAGAGTTGCACAGGGTGGTAGGAGTCTTTTGGAGGCTGCTGCAATGTTTGATTGGACCCATCGGCTGGCTGTTTTTCTTTTATGGATTCCAAAGAGCCTTTTGGCCTCCTCCAAAAACTAAGGGGAATTCACTAACTACACTCTACTTCCTATGCAGTGGAGGTTGCTGCAAATCTCAACTGGAGGGGGGGTGGTAGGGGGTGGGGGATTAGGGAAATAATAATACGTTTTTAAATAACATATCTTTTCCAACATTGCCGGCCGCCTCGGTGCTCCTCTTCTCTCCTGATGGTAGCCCAGCAGTCCCTGGGGCACCAGCACAGGCTCCCCACCGAATCCTGGAGCTTCTCTCAATAGCTTGAGTGCAGCACCAGGATTGGTCTGAGCGGCTTGGTTTGCCGCTCAGATAGTGCCTGGAAGTCTGTGCTGCTTTTCCAATCTGGCTGTGCAACACATCTGGGTTGGAGAAAATTAAGTGTGCATGACTGTTTGGCTGGTCTAAGACAGCCGGACAAACCGTCATGCGCACTTACAGTGTGCACTACTCCTCCCCTGCTGGCTGTGATGACAGCCAAGCCCGGTCCGCCCAGACTTGGCTGGTCCCAGAGGGAAAACTGGAAAAATAAAATGATGATAAAACCAATTTTTTTCCCGTTTCCCTCAGCTGGCTCTCACCAGGGTGGGGGGGGGGGGCGCGATGCTCCTACGCCATAGTGGGGGAGCCAACCCTGTTCCTATGTGGTGTACAGTCAGCATACCTCCTGAGTTTGCCACTTTGCCGGCATCAGCAATACCGAACAGAGTAGGGGCAAATGCTTTCTTTTTTGCTACGCCATGATGACAATCAAGGAACATTCCCTTGAGATTGTGTTTGTATTACAAAACTAGCTGCAAAATCATCTACGGTCTATTCTGTAATACCTAAGTGTCCCATGGGTACAAAGGGTGGGTGCAAATACGTTGCAACGCTGGGGCACTTCTGTAATAAAAGAGGTCTGAAGAAGTGGCACCAACAACATTGGGTTTCTTAGTGTTTTTAAATTTGGAATTATTACATTTCAAAACAGCAAATGGGGAACATGTTCTATACTATTTATCTTATTCGGTGACAGTGAACACAGATTTCTGAAAATAAGGCCTAATAGCAGTCCACGCGCCTGGTAATTGACGTTATCATTGATAAACGTGATACTTTGTTTTCTGCTAGAGCGTGAACAACTTTTGATGTCGGCATTGTGTGCCTGCAAGAGGCAATTTAGATAATGTAGTTTAGCATTGACAAAGCACGGTGGCTGTTCTGATGCAGCAGGTGCTCACAGCGCCAATTGAATTCAGTGCTGAACAGAAGAGGAGACTTTCAAAACTTTAAATCTCATCAGTGGCAGCGTTTATGCTGCTTCTTTCTCAAAATTACATTGTACCAATCTTTCGCTTTTTAAAAGTTTGTGGCCACAGTGTAGTCATCCCTTAGGGGGTGAGCATAATGAGCCACTTGATGAGAGACACTTAGCTTATTATTGGCTTGTTCTTAAAAAAAGCTAAAGCATGTCCTTTTTCCTCAGTCACTAGAACAACTGTTATAAGATCCCAATAGTAAGATTTTAAAAACTTTTTTCCATGAAAAAGTTGCTTCTGTGGCTTATTCTCATTTGGCGATTCCATTGTTCCTTATAATTGCCCGACATAATTTCATATGAATTGAAATTCCTAATTACATTTACGGGGAACATTCACCTTTGCATGTACATTCAAAACAATTAATTACTTCTCCTATGACACGTCATGAAGGCATTGTTGTTATTTTCCCATCAGCCACTCTTCTGCATTTCAGGAGAGGGCCCAGAGGCTTCCGCATTCCAAGAGCATTGCAGAGTATGCTTGGACAGTGCTTCACATGTAATTAGGGCTCTCATGTTTTATGGTAATTACTTTTTGGGACATTTCCATCTGTATTCATCCATATTTCTTTTTTGATGATTTTATCAGTATTTATCCATATTTATTTTGTGCTTAGTGTACAAAATGAAGCTTCCAATGGGTATATTCCCCAGTTTTATTTAGCAACAAATGTTCACTCATGTTTGAATGCAGAATGGATTTTAGCCAATCACAGTACATTAGTCATTTGAAACAATCTACATTGTAGAACAGCTTACACAGCTGTAATTTCGCAGGTATGCAAGCTTCATTAGCAAATCTTTTTATTTGTTTTAACTTCCCTACCTGTCAATCTATACAGCTATTGACCTAGCACTCATGATTGACAGTAGTGATTATTGTCCAAAACAAACCCTATTTTCTGTATTTAACTGAATTTTATAATAAATATAGACAGGGAAATAGATGGTTTACTGTCTGTAATAGATGGTTTACTGTCTGTAATTATCTGCAAATAAATGAGAGCCTTACATGTGAAATATTTTGTAGCCTAACATGAGGCAGCAAGGGTGCTATTCCCTGATGTCAAGGGCTATGTTTGTCTCAGAGGAAAGTATGAAAATTCATGACTCAGCTCTTACTCCCTCTGATTTCTGTTTGTTTCACCTTTCTCTTGAATTATCAAGCACTTCAGCTATAGAATCCATGATAAATATTGATAGCCACCAGATCTAGATTGCCTGATCCACCCCAAGTTAACTCTGTGAAAGACAAAGGCAGAAAGGGTGGCATATTTTCACAAATCATCAATATAGTGTCCTCAATATGCTTTGAGACACTGCCCAGCATATGAGGAGCAATATAATGTGGCACTAAAAATGGATCCCCAAATTATGGGCATGTGCCAGTGTCCAAAAACATGGGCAGAAATTACAGCTTCAGCAATTGCCATTGGACTCAGACAAGGGAGAAAGCCACTTTAACAGAGAATCCTCCGTAACCCTAGTGGAGAATTCGAAATACAGCAGATTTTCATCATTTATCTTTATGTAGGCGCTACATCCATCGTAAAGGTGGGTGTACATTTATTCAGCCAAACTCTAAATCAGCCACTTAGTATTTCAAATCAAATTACTGATGGTCTCACTTAGAATTTGTTGGGTGCAGGGCATTGGCCAAAAAATAGCAGATGTCCCATCCAACAAAATTTCAGCTCCAAGCCTCATTTAAAATCGGGGAATCACAGGCTCTCCAACAGTAACACGTGGCCAACTCTGTTTGTCAAAAACCATTGACCTCGTGATCTATCCATCAATGGGAATCAGGATCATACTGATTGTCACATCACCCTCTGTGAGGCACAGCACCCATCACTGGATTTCTAAGCCAGGGACCACCATGGGAGTATGGATTTCTTGTCAGTGAAATCAATGATTGTCTTTTTTCTGTTGCTTTTTCTGGTTTGCTTCTGAAAACAAAAAACAATGGTGAATGTGACGTAATAAAACATGGTGTCCTGTTCAGCAGGGGCAGTGACAAAGTGCATTCACCACACTGGTGGATGAACTTTTGTCACAGAGATTTCAACCAGGTAAGTGGAGATCTGTGACTACGATAGGCAGACCTTCATCATGGCAGTGAAGGCAGGGCCTTTAATGTCTTGGGCTGTTATTTTTTAACAGAGTTACTGTCCCTATTTCTGCCACCGTGGACGTTTAACAGATGTGTGAGGTGCAAACAGGTCCAGTGTGCTCCAGAGTTTCTAAAAACTAAGTTTTTTGGTACATACCTTGTAAAACTCTTAGATCTACTGGTGCTAAGCTAGTGAAAACTCCCTGCTTTAAAAAAGTAAATTGCGGAGGTAGAAGCTTTGTAAATAGTGCGTCTAAAATCTGGAACGAACTCCCTTTCATGCTGAGAAACACCTCTGACTTCAGCTTTTTTAGGAAAGGTCTTAAAACATGGTTTTTCTCTCAGTTTTAGTTCTCTGTTATCTTAGGTTATCAGTGCTTAGCGCTAGGACACCGTAAGGTAATCGTGCGCTCTATAAGTCATAATAACATAACATAACATAACATATAACAATCAATGTGATGTTCCCAGGGCAACCGTAATCTCGTACTGTCATCAGCGTAGTGAATTAATAAAGATGGAGCGGATGCTTGAAGAAGCTGCCCAGTCTTTCACTATGCAGGCTACACCCACCTGCACTTCAAAGAGGGGAACAGAGATCCCCTTCAGGTGGATTAAGTCTTCGATGCAGAGTTCTGTTCCATCATGTCACATGGACATGGTCGCATAGCATTGATGCTCATGCCCTGTAATTTGAATTAAGTGTGGTTACGTACGTTTCAGGTTACCTTCGTATTTGTTTTGGAAGTTTTCTGCTCCCTTTTGACTAACATCAGGCAACGCGTATATTTTATAAGTCGCTCTCACACTTTAGCATAGCCATACATTTAGTGAGAAACTCCTCCTTCTTTTAGAACCACAGATTACCTCCCATTGATGTTGCTCTCATAATTGGCCTCTTGCGGTTGTTGGTCTGTTGTATAATGATAACGTCCAAGATTAGGGCATTATCAGTGGCCTTTGATTTTCTCTTACTCCTGTATCATTTATTAGTATCATGCAGACGTTGGGATAGCTTCCCAAATCCTGTTTTTTTAACTTTAATATTTGTTTAGCAATTACTTTGAATTATACGCTCAATTTTCCAGATTGGATTGATTACCCCATCGTTTTAGATTCCTGAATATTTGATAAAGTTGCCTATTCTGTAAGTATTGTGCACACTTGCCATGTAACTATCTTGTGACAGGTCACCATATCTTTCGCCTTTTGTTGTATTTAATAACAATAATTATAATATGGACAAGTGTAAATATTGCCTTCAGAGATGTATCTTGGGATCAAGATTTATACTGTTTATTTCCACTATGACAAGCAATGTATAAATTATTGATATGATTCAATTAAAAATATGCTTCTGTCCGTTTTTCAAGCAAGAAAGAGAGTATGCAGTTCCTAACAGTCACCAAAGAAAGAGGAAGAAGAGTTTGGCTATATGTGGGACAATGTCCACTGTATGGCGGAAGGAAAAAAGGGGGAATTCCTCCTTTCGGAATTAGTGCCCTCACACACCAAGCCAGCTAGGTTTCAGTCATGCTTCATCATAGGGCATGCTCCTCGCCAGGTCGGTGCTGCAATACCTGACGGGCACCCTATGAGGGGCTCTTTGGCGGAGATCTTTTATTCCATGCCGTTTGGTGCAGTGGGTGCAGTGGGTGTGAGGGACCTTAAAGGTGTAGATGTGTGGAATGTGAGGATTAAAACAGGAATAGAAGTCTGATGAAGACAATTTGGCAGTGTCTGGGGTCGGTCCGCCGACGGTATCACGGTGAGAGCACAACACTATATGACAAGGTGTCTTTACATGCCGGGAGTCTATGTTTTGAGTCAGTAACCCAAGTGGGGTTGGTTGAACAAGTTTACAGGTACCACACTTAGGGTGCTGTTCGTGGTTCATCATTGTTACTTAACTAGACAAACCACCAACAGTGTAGAAATATTGTTTTGGTCCTGAAGAATTGCCGTCAACGTGACATGATGGCAAGAAACATGTCGACCACACCTTAGCACGTAATATCCTGTAGCATTACAACAGGGATATGCCACATTGTCATTTTTAGTCAGGATAGAAGCCGGTTTCATTAAAATTGTCTTGATCAGACTTCTATTCCTGTTTTAATCCTCACATGGTCTATTGACCGACATTCCACACATCTACACTTTTTAGGTCCCTCACACCCACTGCACCAAATGGCATGAAATATCAGATCTCCGCCAAAGCGCTCCTCATAGGGTGCCCGTCTGGTTTTGCAGCGCTGATGTGACGAGGAGCATGCCCTATGATGAAGCATGACACTTAGCTGGCTGGGTGTGTGAGGGCACTAATTCTGAAAGAAGGAATTCCCCTTTTTTCCTCCTGCCATACAGTGGACACTGTCCCACATATAGCAACCTCTTTTTCCTCTTTCTTTGGTGACTGTTAGGAACTGCATGCTCTCTTTCTTGTTTGATTACCTATGGGAATGTATGCTGGACCTGTGTAAAAGCATTAGGTCCCCCTCTCTTCTTTACTCTGTCCGTTTATAACCTTACTATATTTTCTTTAACTTGGTGTTCTAGACTTAGATTATATTTTCGAACACAACTCCATGTAATGTTCCCGGTACACTTTCTGGTCTTTATTACACGATCTCACAGTACTGGGACTGTCAACATTTCCAAGAACCCCTTTCCCAGAAGCTCTGCACAAAAGTAGCAATGATAATGAAGATGATAGAGGTAGCGTCATTATATCGTCATCATTCGAGCACCTTCAGCCAAGCCAACTTCCAGTGTGCGCTGTTTCTCTTTTCATTTTCCTGCGTTCACCGGATCAGCAAACCACCACAGTGCTTTCGTTTTAGCTCCTGTTAAGTTGGTGTCTGTTTTCAAGTAGCACATTTGAATGCTTCTTTAATGAGGATTTGCTTATCTAAATATTTGTTGATCAGTGTCTCATTGTCTCCTCCTATAAGTAGCATGTCCAATACATTTTGTAGGAGGATATGTATAATTAAACAACTGATGATCCTTTCATTCACCGAATCAGTTTCTTTTTCTTACATTTATATTTTTAGTTTCTGCTTATTTTCTTTTGTTCTGTACTATGATATCTAGTGATCCTACCACGCCATTTAACACCATATCAGTAGCAATGCATTCTTTTGGCCCTGACAAAGCGACATGTTGTCGTGAATCATGTGTATGATGTTTACTTTGATGTCTTTTTGATTCTTGAACAAAGAATAAAAAGCCTTAGTTATTAATTCTATATTATCCGACTATAGAGTATAATTAATTGATTTGAAAGACCTCAAAACAAAGTCCTCTTTACAGAGGCAAAGTGTTTCCCTCATTTGCATTGGGGCCGCACTCACATGCAAATGAAAAAATGCCTAGAATTCCTGCAGGAGCAAAGCCCAGGACAAAGTGAGTGACCAACATTGTAGCTGCCATATTTTATTTGTAATCTTGTATGGCTATGGACTGTAAATTATTTTAATGTACTTTTTTTATGGGATGTGTATATACATTGTGACTTTTATGGTTTTCACATTGTAAAACCGAATAAAGTTTTATGAAATGAAATGAAATGAGTGACCAACACTAAGAAGGAGGAAATGGCAGCGAGCTTTCCCTAAGTAACTGATGGCCATCACTTTAACACACGTACACACACCCTAAACACAAAAGTAACTTAATTCAAATTGGCATCAATTGAGGACATTGATAAAACAATATATTGGTTCAGTGATATTTGCCCCCACCTTAATGTTCTGGAAAGTACCAAGGCTTCTTTATATAGCCTGAAAAAAAACCTGTAAATATATACAAAAGTGTGAATTGCCGTCACTCATATTCCAAATATTCCTCAAAACTTAGAAGGTCATAAACCCCATACAGGCCTCCATCCAAGATCTAAAAAAAGGCAGGAACTAACCCAACCAATTTTATATTTCACGCCAAGTCACCAACTATCAGTCTTTAAATGGTTCCTATTACTGTGCTGTTTATCCACCTTTACAGTAACAGAACAGAAGTATTAGTCAGATATTACAGTTTTTGGCAGCTCTCACTGACGCAGGCAGTGCATCCAGCTGGCAACGCGCTAATATTACACGAGACTTGCAGAATTCCCGTTCACACACCCTGCCTCCTGTTAAACGTTTACAAACAACAGATGCCTTCACAGCATTTACCGAAATAGGCCCTCTGTTAAAATGTGGCATATGTAAACATCCTAGCAGAAGCGTGGCAGGGATGCCATGGGTCATGGAGCAGGCAAGAAAAAAGCCCCCTTAGCCAGCTGTTGGTGTAGTCAAATACAGCAATAGCCAGGGTTCAGTTGGCATCTTAGGGCTTCCGGCCCCGGTGCTATTGCACCTGCTGCACCAATGCTTTCTACGCTCATGCATCCTAGCACAAATCCCATTCCCGACAGCTACAAGGTGTGTTTTAGGACGGAGGTACAGACTGAGGCAAAAGACAGAGACTAAAGCGTGCAAACAGTCTTTGCTCCAACTGTGCGCGTGTTATGTACAGCACTTAGATATAAGATGATAGCCAACGTTTGTGCAAATGTTACAGGGCTTTGTTCACTCACTGGCGTTCGTTCACCTGCAGTGTGGCTTCTTGGCACTGACGGTAAATGTGGGCGTAATACTGAAGGGTGAGCAACATGGGCTCGGCTCTGGTTCGGCTGTACTGCAAAAACACCTATTTCTCTACTTCAAGGGACTTAAATACCTTGTATGCTTCATTTCACCACAAAGAGGGTCAGTTATGTTTTCTTGGTGATTATGACATATCATCTTAATGTGGCAGGGTGTCCGGAGACAAGTCAGAGCGCCTTGCACTGCAGTAGGAAACTTACCTCTTACTTTTAGGGCCAACCTATCTTCCACATCTGGTCCTAAAAGGAAGAATTGCGTAATTGAAACCGTTCCATTCATTTACAGGCAATCTCCAGCCCACCGACTCATGCTCTTCCACAGAGACAGCCCTGCAAATACACACCAAACAATTCAACTCCTCTTCCTGATCAACTGGACTTAAAAACCTTGCCTATCACTGAGAAGTACTGTTTGAAACATCCCTGCCATACCACAAAGGTTGAAGACAGATCACACAGGAGTTAGAGCGGGGTCTTAGGACTGTATCGAAAAAGAGTGAGATTACTGGTAAGTAATCAGAGCCTTACCTCCTCTTCTTCCCTCTTCGGACTTCTTCATAAGGCTATACTACATAGTGGGAAAACGTCCCCCAGCCCAGCACCCTATGCAGACAACCACCTAGCATGCACTACAAACAGCCCTCATAGTAAGTCTATACTTAGACGTTCATGAGGTTGTCCTCCCAGAGGAGGGCAGTTTTACCAAATAATACACTGGGACCCAAATGTAAGAACAAGTAACAGAAGGAGCATAAGAGTACACCAGCAGACCTTCCTCCATGGGAAACAGTGTGTAAACTATGCCTAGGGATCTTGTGGGGAGAGAGAAGACGAAGGCGCATATAACTAGCAAGGTGTGGTCAAGATTCTAACCAAGGGAGCATGTCATACTGCCTGAGATCAAGTTCCACTGAAAATTTTAAAAACTTGGAAAGAAACAGAGAACCAGCGAGACACTAGAACAGTATGATAAATATTTGCTATAGAATATAGATAACTCATCAAACCACTGTTAGCATTGTGTCTTTTGGTACTCCTGATTTAAGTATAATGACATAAGTCAAACCTGCAACCCATTCGAGAGCAGATTCCTCTTTGTAGTGACCTTAAAGGCAGTGGGAGCAATGCCACTGTCTCAACATGCAATGAGGAACCTTACACTTAACCCCCTTCCAGAGATATTATGGGACAGCCTCTCTTCTTCTCGTGGACGAGCACAGCAAAGAGTGAGGCCCATTGAATAGCTAAAACAATCACATGACGAGAGTGAACGCTCTTGTCTTGTCACATCAACCACACGAACTCAATTGCAATTGACTCAATGCTGCGATCCGTTGAAGGCAACAAACCCAATGAGAATAAATTTAGAGCTACAACCACATCAAACTTTCACCACAGAAAATACCTTGATTTCCAAAACACACTCACCAAAAGTAAAGGCCTCGACCAGTGGATCTACAGGCTCTGAGAGGGGTTATCCTTCCATTTTTTCAGAATGTTTCATACTGAGTCTACTTTATCCGTGTAGATCTTTCTTCACTTCCGTATTCAATTTTCTTTCCTTTTCCACCCAGCCCCTTACCTCCAGCTATAGTCTTAGTCATATCTATATGAGTAAAAATATCCCTAGAAGGGTCGCAGTGAGAAAATCAACTTGCGGTCAAATCTCTCAATAACTGCCCACACAAGGAGCAGCTCATGCATCAGTTCTGTTCCTCAGTTTATCAGATCAGAAACCAGAGAGGAACACCAGAGATACATGCTCAGGCTCAAGAAAGCAGTACTGGTAATATCACGAAAACCTTTATCAATAGAGACGATAAAGTGCCTAAACACAAGCTAAAATACAACAGCCATTGCTATGCGTGCTCTCTGGTACCAAAGAGTCAAGATCAACCATAAGCTTCCCACATGTACCATAAACTATCACTGTCGTATAAGCCCTAAATAGATTTAAAAAATCCAAGAATTTTGTCCCCAAATATCAGCATGCCAGTTTCTGTAAAAATAAAACATGTTATTATCATATATAGACTTTGCATTTTGGATCCACACGCTTAAATTCCCCAAACAAAAGCTTGGCATGTTAATAGGCAAAACACAATTTTTATTACAAAATTCAAGTTTCTCATTTTAAGTAAATACAATTTTGGCTTACAAATATCAGCTGTTTCTTCATCATATGGCAGAGACTTCTATAGCCACTTTGCCAGAGACAGCCAGAATGTGACATGGATGTAGCCATTGTCTCAAACCCCTGTTATATGGCAATTATACCATGGACACTCACAGTACGTATGAAGGATGGGTGCCATTAGTCCAAGGGCAACATTCTGCCCTTTGTAGCCACATTTGTGTCAGGAATTACCACAATATATTGAGATAGAGCATTATCAACACATGGCTACAATTATATGAGGAATAACCCCACGTGTGTCAAGGAGGCACCGTATGCCAGGGTCACAGTTATGGCAGATATAGTCCTTTGTCTCAAAGATTCCCCCAGTATTTAAGGGATAATGGTCACTGTTAACCCCAGGCTACAGTAATGCCAGGGATGATCAAATACATATTTCAAGCCTGACACGATAAGAACAAAAGTCCAACAATATGTAAAAAATGTTCAGCATTGTCCAGGACTACTATTACACCTAGGCTACACACTAATATGTCAGTTGTATCCACAATATGCTAACAGAAAGCGATTGCACAACTGAATATCAACACCCAGAATATATCGGTGCACTAATATCGAGGACAGAATATCGAGGAACAAACAATCAAAATGGAAGTGCAAAAAGGGAAGCATAGCTTTACTATCCCTAATTCCACATCCACGTACTTTGAAGATGTATGTATCATATAGGTACATATATGTGGAATTAGGTAGAGAAAATCTGGACTTATTACCTGTCAATATTTGTTTCCAGTATTTTGCTCGTGATATAGTATCCCATCGATATTCTGGAATCAATATTCATGGTGCACACTCAGAAAGCACTATTATTCCAGGATGACCATTACACCATGGGTAGTCAACATTATGTATAGAATGATGCAGTATGTTGCATACTTTAATCAGGGCTACTAGCAGGGAATAGCTACCGTTTGTTAAGGACTGGACGCTAAGCAAGGATGTTGAGTTCTCTTCCTGTTTGCCTGAGACAAGTTTGACTTCTCCATGTAGCCATGGTGCCACATTTCACAGAATAACATTTGTGAAAGATGTCAAACCCCAGTTTAAAAAAAACACAAAGGAGTAATAACTCCTTGGCAATGTTATAGCTCTTAATTAAAGATGAAAAATAATACTGAAGAAATCAGAAAGGCATTACTAGAAAGAGAAAAGAGCCAATGATGAATCTCAAACACAGAATTTCAGTAAAAGATCCAACTGGGAGAAGTGATCATTTCTGAAACAATAATAGCAGGAGGTGAGGAACGCAACACAAAATAAGGGAATATTTAGCTGTGATGCATCTTCTTGTGATTACCTCCCTTATATATAATTTGAGCAGAAACTGAGATCACATGGAAAGGCTCCGCTTCATCTTGGATTAGCAACCTTGAATAACATCCTTTGGACAGACCACCTGCATGGTAAGGGCTGGTTATGAGATTTATCCATACCCTTTCCAGAATGTCATGGTATCCATTTGATAAAGGAAGAAGGCCACATTTGACATTCTAAATCCCATCACTATGTCACACCACCATTATGCCAAGCATAGTTACAATTATGTTCAGAACGCCTCAATAAATCAATTATTGTCACCATTAGGTCAAAAACCCATTATGATCACAGCCATGATTGGGTCAGGAATTCCACTGATATGTTACAGATGAAACCATCATAACAAAATAGCAACAAATCGTTAAAATATGCCCAACTATATCAAGGACATGATTATTCCAGAGCCGTCATTATTCAAGGAATTTCCAGAATGCTGTATCCATGAAATATCAGTAACCTGTCATTGACCTTATACATGACTTTCTCACAAGCAGCAACTCAAAACATCTCACATACAGCAACTCTAAATAGCTTGATCAGCCGCTACTCTAGATTTGGTTCCAAAGTATTCCCCCAGTGTCACAGGATGCCGACACTGGCCATTATCCTAGGGCCATCACTATTCCAGGAATAGCCAGAATGCTGTTCGGGTTGTTCATAATATATCAAGGATAGGCAACCATAATACGAAAGGTAGCTAGACTGCTGTCAGTATTGCCTGAGGAAAGTCAATGATGAACCCTATTAATATGCCAAGTAGTTCACAGGACTGTAAGAAACCATTACTATTTCTGGAAAAAATTCATAGTCAATGTAAATCTGCAGGGTTGCTCCTTGAGCTCCCCTACGCAATCCTAAATCAAGTATTACATCTGAGGAAATAGTGGTGCTTAGATACACCTTGTGAATGGGACCAGCAATTAAGCTGTGCTCCGGTCCATAGTTGTTGATAGGAGGGTAGCTGTATTGTGTATTTTTCTCAGGGTAGGTACCCACTGAAATCACATGATTGGAGGTATCTGACTACTCCTCGAACAGTGTCTGCCTTGTTCATTGACCACACTTTTTGACTATCATAGTTGCACACTTTCTTGGCACTAGGCCCCAAGGAGGACGCCTGGGCACACTTGGCACATCCATGTTGGTATTCCACTATGAAGCTCCACACACTTTGGTGCATCATTGCCTTCTGATCCTAGTAAAATATCCCTAATTGCTCACTAAATAATCAACTTAGCCAGGGCCACTGGATTTATGTGATGTTGCAAATGCTGCATTTTCACACAATTATGTTTTTGATATATTTACTACTTAATCCAAAATCTACAGAGTAATTTGCAAATTTCACATTAGAAAGAATGTATTTCTAGTTCAAATGTATCAAAAGTAACTAAAAAGTTGCATGAGTTGAACTGATGACCTTTCGAACTTTCAACCGATTGATGTAATTGGGCACCATAATTGGTACTAATAAGGTGCAACTTTGCCTTGACAGCATTACTAGGCACTGAAAACACAAAATAACAAATTAATACATTGACAGATTTAGTCATATTTTGCTGCATAATTTACCTTTTTTTGCTGCAATATTCTGTCATCAGTACTGCATAGTTTTCCCCTTCGTTGCTGCATAAATTCAGTGGCCCTTAACACAGTTGCCATGCCACTAGTCCTATCTCCTCAGTAAAATACATTTTAAGGTGTGGGAAATACTAATTCCTGAAGGGTCCCTTATTCTGCCTCTTCCCAAACGGTGTAAACCTCCAGACATGGGAATTATTAGAAGGGGAGGGATCATGTTATATGGTGAATATTTATTTCTTTTGATAGAAGGTCACTCTGCCAAGGATGATAGAAATTTGGACGCAATATTACAGTCAACACCATCACAAAATAATTTCCTATGCACTTTATGTTGTTGATCTGGCTGTTTTGTTTATTCTGTACCCACTTTGTCTCATTAAACCAGGCAAAAGTACAATTCTGCTTTAGTGAGCTGATCAAAATATTGAATGCTTTTTTGCACATCCATAGGTTTTACATATGAGATCCCCCATGCTTAATAGAAAAAGTGAGATCTCAATTGAGGTATAGCAAGTGGCTATGTTACCAGCCCAATGAGAAATAATAAGATTTCCAGGCCATTTGCAGCATCTAGATTGATTGATTGATTGATAGGTAGTATTTATATTGTGCGTCATACCCCTATGGAGGGCAGCAAAGTGCCTTCCCAGTCATAAAGTATGATTCTTGTATGGGGGTGCGTGGTTGTTGTCAGCATGTGTGAGAAGCATTTTGGTATTGCACGTGAGTGGTTCTAGACATGCTCTTTGCTTGCCGCGGGAAGCAGTGCTTAGCAATGTGATGAACTAAATGTGAGATGTGGCCTTTTTAAAGGCAGTCGTGTGCATCTTATGACAAATGCACCATGTAAAAGTGACTGCATGGCCATTCCCGTTTGTTGACAATCACGTTAAGATAATGCAGGAAAATTTATTGTGTTTGGTGTTGACCAGTGTTCAGTTACCAATAGCTAGTTTGCAATTCAAAGCACCTACTTTTCCACAAATAAATCACTGTGTAAAGAAGAAGTGAGATTTGGAAGATATTAAACTGTAAGTCAGCTTTCAGATTGCCAAAGATTGAATACTTCTGGCAGTGTGGTGAGTGCTTCCCACTGGAGAGTTCCCAGAGCAGGTCAAGATTGGAGAGAATAGTATCTGAGCTGCTACTGTTGAGTATGAAAAGAGCTTAAACTTGAGGAGGTTTTTACTATGCACCTAGTGGACAAACGAGTTGATGAACCTCACTTCTCCGAAGGTGAAGGTATTGAGTATTGTGAGAAAGTAGGTTATTAGTTGGTGTGAATGGTAGCCCACTACAAGTAATATTGCCACAGTTCTTGTTAGGTCCAGTAAAAGATACAGTCATTTAAATCTGAGCTCAACCCATGGTATATGTGGCACAGACCAGACAGGCTTAACTTAAGAAAATGTGTAAAGCATTTAGAAGTACCAAAACAGTTAAAATGTCAAACACACAACACAATAAAAATCCCACTCCAATTTATAAACATAGAAAATAATTTACTGGAAAAAATGACAAAAGGACAAAAATGCAATAGCAAAGACATGAATGTTTAAAGTTTTAAATAAAAATTGCTCCAAAAGCTTTAAGAGTCAACCACATCTGTATGCAGTTGCCAATACCAAAGTACAATTTAAGGATGACCACAATGGAGCACGGGTGGGATACAGAAAACAGGGTCACCTTTGTCAGAAGTTTACCTTTTGACTTAGTCTCTGACGTGGAAGTAAAAAATTCTTATCGGGCAAGGCAACAGACTGTGGCCTAAATGGGCTCCTCGAGGTCCTGATGAAGCTGTTGACTTCTGGCAGGAAAGCTCAGAGCAGATGATATTCAAAATTCAAACCAAATGAAGGCCCCTCTCCCGCTGGATTCTTTTGCCACCATTGCCCGGTGAAGATTTCTACAGTCAGGCTTAGTCCTTTTTTTGGAGCTCAGATTACTCCAGTGGGGCACGGCTGCAAGCTGGAGTCAAACAGAGCCCCACAAAGCTAGAAACACTCTCCACGCATTCTGCTGAAATGGATTTGACGTTGCGAAAAAAATCTGAACAACCTGAATCTTTGGTCAAGCAGCAATGCTGACCTGACAGGTTTGTCCTGGTCCTCCAGATGTCTTTCCACCCAAAACGTTTCCAAGTCCCATGTTTTTCAGGGTGGTAGGAGGAGTACACTTTGGCACAGCCGAGAAACCTAGGACCTCAGGAACAGCACTTGGAGGTCAAGAGTCACTCCAGTAAAGGCCATCAGCAAGGTCCAGGAAAGGTCCATTCGGAACTCGTCAGCTGGACTCTTCAGAAGCTTATCCCTGTAGCTTAACAGGAGGTCAGCCAACTGGCTTTTGAGTACACTTCTTTGTCCTGGGTAAAGATGGTAACAGGTCCAGCCTTTCAAGTTTCCTCACAGGTCTCTACGGCAGGTGCAGTCCTTCTTTTCTCTTCCACAGTTCCAGTAGTGTCTAAAGAGGGTGTTCAGGGGTGGCCCATTTATGCCTGGCCCTAGCCTGTGGGTAGGGGTGACTCCTGGCCCCTCCCTACCAAAGGGGAGAAAAATCGAGGGAGTAACCCCACCCATATTTGCAGCAGTTCCTATGTGCCCTACAGCAAACAATAACAGAGTGCCCCTCTACTCTTAAAACCAAGATGACACAACTTTCCCTTGAGAGCTCCTTTGCCCACCCCAGAGGTTGTGTCCAGAGAAATGTGGGGGCAGTTCCTCACCCATTGGGATTGGTGCCTGTCTGACAAGGTGGCGAAAACAGTTCCTTGCCCAGGTACAACTAGAAGTTGACTGTGACAGGGTAGGCCTCTTTGAAGGTAATCATTTTTTGGGGCACAGCCCAGGTGGTTCTCTTGCCAGGGGAACTGAACACTTTCACTCACCCAAAGCCTTTGTCCCAGCTCTAAGAGCACGTTCACACCTCATCAAGGGGCTATTCTGCTTGTGGGCGACAGTTGCAAGCTCATGCATATGGGCATCAAGAGGTTTTACGCAGGGAAAAAGCGACATTATTAAAGTCCCTTTTCTAAAATTCTTATTACAAATCTGACTTCAACAGTGAATTGTGCTTGTAATAAATATTTTTCAAAGTCCAAGAATTAGCTTTGGAGTTCTTTCCTAGGCGGACATAATATTATTGAATGTAATATTGTATCTCAATGCTTTTCTATGGAACAGCTAACTGTGCTACAGCGGAAATAACATATGGGACCATGTCACTGTGAGGGCATGTTTAGCATTAATCTTTTTCATGTCCTACTTTTAAACACCATGCACCCCGCCTTCTGGGCATTAAAACCTATCTAGGGTTGAATTATTAATATTTAAAAGTAGTGTTCAGAACGGTCAGAAGGGGTTATTGTGATAGGTCAAATTTGCATTTTTAAAACTGCAGACAGGCTATAGTGGTAGGCCTGCAATCATGTTTGTACTGTCACTGTAGTGGGTGGCACAGTGGGTGCTGCAGTCCAATGGTGACATTAAACCTACAGGCTCTGAGAACACATTGTACCATATACTAGGGACTGATATGTAAGCCCTATGCACAGAGGAAAAAAAACAGCAGCGTCAATCACAAAGAATCGGAGGTTATCGTGCAAAAAGAGGCATTTTCCTACACGTTTTTGGCTTATTTTTTTTAAAATTCTTATTTATTTAAAGTCCATTCTGTTCCCAATTGGAGAGAATTTGATTAAAGAGAAAAAACTTGTTAGTTTAAAAAGTATTTGTTTAATGAGAAAGAGTTCGCCTAAAGACAAGGGACAAAAAATGCTTAGATGGCTACAGTATGACTAATATTACCAGAAGAGACACTCATGATAAAATTTGCAGCCGGTGGGTAATGTTTTAGATTACAAAACGCTTTGAGGACCAAGAAGAAATTCTTCACTATTTTCTCAGATTGTAGAAATATTTTGGGAAAACCAAAGTATTGAAAAGTTAAGAACAAGTATATATTAATCTTCATTTTCTCCATAGGTGCTAATACTAAAGTTCACAGTTGAGCAACAAGTTAATTTTGATATTAACAGCACTGTTGAGCGTTGCAATCTCTTGTTCCAAGTCTTGTTTCCAGCAGTCCCCTTCATAATCTCCTTCTCCGGGTTTAGCCTCTTTGAGCGTCAGTTGATATATTTGCAGAGTTTATTTTGCCAGGAGGTGGGCATTTTCAGGGTACTTCTACTGAGGAATTTCAGTCCAGGCTGTAGTGGTTAAAAAGCTAGACACATAGGTATAAAGATTAGTTGGCTAGTAGCACTGATTAGCTCTGGGGATTCCTGTAAATTGTGAATTTTCAACAGGTCTCTTTTTTTAGTATCAATTCTTTATTTTGTTATCCTTAGTGGAACACAATCAGACAGTATGCAAACAAAGCTGTAATATAATGTAAACACAAAAAAGGACCAGTATGCATACAGTAACAGCAGTCACTGCCAAGGGTGGTAACGCTGACACTGAGACCTCAATGCATAAAATTAGTGAATAGAATGTGCAAAATGGCAAAGATAATGACAGTGATATATAAATATATATATATATACATTGAACCATTGGAGACTATACATAGAATGATGTGTTAGGTACTTAACTTTGCGAGTATTTGCTCCTGTTTTATTGTACTGCCGGCCACGTGACCATCGGATTCCCGTTGCACTGCCACTTTAAAAGCACTGAAAAAATGTCTTGCCATGTCGAGTGAACAAGGCTCGTGTGAGCTGAAACGCGTCTTGACATCAGGAAATAAAAATAATTGAGCACGAATCTGGGTCCGTGTTCGCCATTCTTGATTCCAGAGAGTTGGATTCAGGCTGGAACTACGTAATATTGAAGACTGCTGGATTCCTCTCAGTCTTTCACGGATCCCTGCTCCTGACTATGGTTGGCGTCCACAGTGGAACATCATATCCGGGGCTACCTGGAAGTACCTCGATCCATGAAGGAAACGGACGCCTAACCCCCCAGAACCCGAACATTTGCCAGATCCAGGTATTTATCCGAAGCATAAACGAGTCGGAGGACGAGGCGTTTTTCGGTCAGCACCAGGTAGGACCGTCAGGGTATTCTGGGGTGGAGGAGTGTGCTTTGGTTTTCGGAACGGCCACAGTTGTGAGGATTACGCGCCGAGAACAATATCGAGAATTATACATATATCCGAGATGTCGTCTGACATGGTACGAGAGAGGGAGGCGGCTGCCACAGAGATGTTCTCCGATACCCCCCTGGCCATACGCAATGTAAGACGCAACGAAACAACAGCTGCTACAGATACGGACTCGGCCAAACATAAATTTAAGATGTTGGAAAAGAAAATGAAAATGGAACAGAGTAAATGGTGGGAATCACGCTCACTACAACGCTATATCGAGGTGGGTTGAATCCCACGTGGCTTACGTATTTTAACTGCTCCAACATATGAAGATCCGAACCCCGATCTCATGAGAGAATGGGCAGATTGTAACTTAGACTCTTCACGGAAATTGACTCTGATCCTCATTAAATATGCGGATATTGATCGGGCCCGTTTGTTAACAGAAATAGACGCCATCAATGAAGAACTTGAAACTCTGGGAGTGACTGAGGAAACAACAAAACATCGGACCGAAATGCTCAGTAGGTTGAATAAAGAGGAAGACAAAATTAAAGAACGGAAAGCCCACAAGTTTCTCAGAGACAAAAATGATTATGAACTTGGGCAGATCTTCACTTTTGCCAGAAAGTATGATGCACTAAGAAATTCAAGATAAAAAAAACACAGTCAGCTCTATGTGCAGTCAACACAAAGAGACAGGCGTAAATAATGAAGTATCACTCTCAGATCTAAGCTCCGTGGCAGGAAGTGCTTCAGATTCCGAAATGCGTGACCTTCATACTGGGGCACCTAAAAACAAACCCTCACCTGGAAAAGAGTTGAATTTTTTATGTGAGGAAAGGAGGCTCACTCTCAGACCGAGGCCCCAAAGGAATACAGCAGGAAACTCGCAAACTTCAAACGAGGGCAAAGGCGCAAAGCCAACAGAAAATGTAGGAGGAAACAACAAAAAGGGGGGTGAGGGTTCTGGAAGAGAAGGTGAACAATACTGTCATCAATCTGTCCACGGTGGATTTGACAGCAGTGGAAATGAAGACTTTAAGCTTGGGCCTTTCTTTCTGCCCTGCTAACAACTTTGACAATGCCAATACCAGGATGGATATATACAAGGGAGTAAGAAAGCTTAAGCTTACAAAATATCATATCCTCAAGAATGCACAAGACAAGCAAAATCTCAGCAATACCAGTGTGGATGCATCTAGCCAGTCGGAGGTTTCTATGGCGGATCTCTCCTTTGTTCGGGAGTTAGAGGACCTTTGGGATGACAATCCCAGCCAAGAACTCACATCTACCCCTGGCATAGTTATAGAAAAGAGCAAATTCACCCACTTCAGGCCCAAATCCACCTTCATGCCTATTGCATTACACAACTCCATGGATGCGTTCCATGAGATAGTGAATACCAAAATTAAAAAACTCAACAAGTCAGTCAACATGGCCAAACGACATTATTGTGAACAAGATCAAAAATATCATAAACTCATGACTAAATTGAAAACCGAAAAAGATCTAGTCATTCGCAACAGCGATAAAGGGGGCAACATAGTCCTGTGGTCCCAGCAGGACTATAAAACTGATGCTTTTGGTCAACTCAATGATCGTGAATGCTATACTCGCACGAACATGGCAAACCTCAAATTGACATATCAGACATTTTACAATAAACTTACAATGTGGAGGAAAAAGGACCTTATATGTGAAGATGAGTACACATTTTTAAAGAAAGATTAACCAACTACGCCTTCCATTTACTTTATTCCGAAGGTCCACAAGAGTATCACTAAACCGCCAGGTCGTCCCATCATCACAGCTAGGGACGGACTTCTTGAAAACAACTCCGTTTATGTTGATTTCTTTTTGCAAGATTTTGTAAAAGCATTACCCTCATACGTGCAGGACACCAGTGACTTCATTAGAAAGATCACAAATGTTAGTTGGTGTACAGATTATCTGCTAATAGCACTCGATGTATCTGCTCTCTATACGAGTATCCAACATAATGATGGCATTAATGCAGTTCAGTTCTATTTGTCCCAAAGATCCGCACTTTACAGGTCACACAATGAGATGCTTATTTCTGTGATTGACTTGTGTCTTCATAACAACATCTTTATGTTTAACAACCTCCTATATCAACAAACAAGGGGGGTTGCTATGGGGGCCAGCTTCTCCCCCAGCTATGCTATTTACACATGGGCTGGTGGGAGGAGCTGGTCATGAAGGCGGACTACACTAACATTATGAAACACAATGTAAAAATTTGGCTCCGCTTCATTGATGACTTGTTTTTAGTATGGCATGGGACCAAACAACAGGCTTTACGATTTGTTTAACAGATTAACTGCAATTCCCTCAATCTGCATTTCACAGCCACGATCAGTGACAGTAGCGTTAATTTTCTAGACACACAGGTATTCATACAGGACAACAAACTAGAAATCCGCAAAATCATTAACCAGGCAATAGCTAAAACTCAGATGCTTGACAGGAAAGATCTACTCAGGGATAAGCAGGTGGTGAATACCCCCATTACAATCAGAACTGATGTAAACCCCAATGCCATGCAGAAATTCTGCCTTATCATGGGATACAGTAGACAGCACAAATAAATCCACAAGATCATAGAATCAAGTTGGCCACTAGTACTGAATGACCCGGTGTTAGGACCTCTGCTTCCGCAGAGGGTGTCCATCACCCATAGCAAAGCTCCCTCTATGAGGGACTGTCTTGTCACAACTAATCCAGAGATTATTGAAAACACCTCCTGGCTGAAGACACCCAAGGGTTTTATTTGTTGTAAAACATGTAAAGCAAGCATTCATGGTGTTAATACTGTATCGTACACTACCCCTTTCTGCCAAAGAAAGTATAAGATCATGAAACTGATAACATGCAAAACTGAATACGCAGTTTATGTACTCACGTGCCCGTGTGGCTTAAAGTATATTGGGAGTACGAAACTTCAAGTACACAAGCGTATTCTTCAACACCTTCACGCCATCACAAACCAAGACAACACTTATCCAGTAGCCAGGCACTTTAGAGAAGTACATCAATCGAACAACAAGGAACTGAGCTACTATGTGATAGACCCGATTTCTCCCAGCAGAAGGGGTGGAGATAGAGATTACAAACTCAGGAGGCTAGAAACCAGATACATCCTGCAGTTCGACACCAAGTACCCCAATGGGCTTAATGTTACTGAAGACCTCCATACATGTTTATAAGAGTGTATAGTGCAATAGGCAATTGGATATATTTACATATGTGTACAATAAAGCTTGGTGAGGGCAATATCAAATGTGCATATGACACTACATTACTACTATTTATGATAGATAACTGTACTATTTATTAGGCAAGTTCCGTTTGTGGTGGAAGATTTTAGCTTATAACTAAATTTTATATATGTATTTATAAAATTATATATATATGCTTGAACACAGGATTTTATTCATATTCTCTTTTTGTAGTTTTGATATGGATAATACCGTATTTATTTATTTATATGTTCATATATCCCTACTTTATGAGTTAGCGTCGAACTTGTGAGAAATCTTGCCCACATATCTTATAGGAACATATAGGATGCAGGCAATACATGTACTTTCTCATGTACTATACATCTATTTTTTGCACATGCTCTCTTGCACATATTTATACCCGCCTGATTGCACATATTTATTACCCGCCCGTCTGCACAACAACAGATAAGTGTGTAAGCAGCATATGCACTTTATGCTAACTAGGAGGCAGTACCAAGACTCTACCATTTAAAAAAAAAAACATAATGGGGAGTCTTTGAGCCATGTGAGTTTTGTTAACATGACTCTTGTTCTGATATGGATCTACTACTTCCTAAGCCAAGAAATCACGGGTATTTTAACGTAATAAGCCTGAAATGCAGAACGGCACACATCCCCCAGCAGATTCCTTTTCCACATCTCCCTGTAGAGTGTTCCTATCATTCAAAACTATATTTGGCCTCAAACACTCTTTGATACTAATCAGAGCTTTGAACTTTTAAACTCTGATGCCTTTTTGGTGTGATTCATAGTCCATAAGGTAGCAGCTGTTTTTTTATAGAATCAGCTATTTATTTTGCACTTTGCACTTATCAAACACTTTTGCACTGATTGTTGACCACGTGGCTTACCAGTACAACCCTATTTTCACCAACAAGGACAATGTTTTAAGTTTATGTACCTTACTATGTGACAGGACTGTTGATTGAAATTATGATTTCCAGCCCGTACAACACCATATATTTCATTTTTGAAAAGAAAGGGACCAAATTCAGTGCAGATAATGTCAAATTAGTATTGCTTAATTCATATGAGGAGAGTGAGTGCAAATAACTAAATAAAGTGCTAGTGCAAAAAGTTTAAAAGTTTAGAACGCCAATAGTTTAAATTAGCTATTAAAAAATTCATAGCTAAAAAACTAAGTGTCTAGAACAGGTTAAAGGCAAGCAAATTCTGATATATATTTTATGAACTTTAAAGTGCAAGGGCATATTAATCTTTAAAATGCATAATGATGCATTTTGGACATTACATCATGATTCAATGCTAATTGTTTTGGGGACATCAACATGTAAAGCACTGAGCGCAATGCTCTGATACATTTTATGCATGTCATCTATATCTGACCATTGTTTAACTATTTAAATATAGCATTACTCAGAGATACAGTACGGGGATAATAATAATAATTATTATTATGTGAATATATAAATAGGTCCATAAAACCGATTAAAAACCGAGCAATATCCCAATAAAAACCATGTAAAAACCATACAGGTAAAACAGGGTTAAATAATTGTGTAAAACAAGGTCATAAAAATCGGATAGAAAATTAATGTATATACACACACAATTAATTATGACACAATTATACCACAGATAGATTTGTATATAAAAACCAATCTCAATTCACGTGATAATAAAAAATTGTACATGTCTTCCCCCGTATTTAATCCTTTCGGCAGCTTTGTGTCAAGCGATAAGATATATTGGGTTTCCAACTGGCGTAATTTCCTCTCCCTGGTACCACCCCTTGATAGCCTCGGCACTGCATCAATGACAAAATATCTGAGGTCACTTAAGTTGATATTGTGGGCTAACTTAAAATGCCGGGCGATGGAGTAGCTGGGGTCTGAATTAACAATTGCTCGAAGATGCTGCAGGATCCGATTAAATACCTGCAGCTTCGTGCTACCCGCATATTGTAGGTGACAAGAGCATTCGAGGATGTAAACCGCAAACTCTGTCCTACATGTGAACATTCCCTTGATTTTAATGGTATAGGCTCAAATGCATCGATATATTCTTGTTTATTGACCCCAAACTTACAAGCCGGACAGGAGCTTCATTTGTAGAAGCCTGTCCTGTTGGACAACCAATTTTTTGGGGCAGTAACCTCTGGGCTACGTTTTACCAACGCATCCCTCATAGAGGGAGCCAGTCTAAACGTTATAGAGGGCAGATCAGGTCAAATTTGTGATAACGTAATGTCGGTCTTACCGATGCGCCAGTTGTTGTTTATTATTTTTCTTATCTGCTTCTCCTGGTGACTGAAAGTTGTAATCAGTCTTATAGGATCACTACCAGTGTGTAAGTTATTACCCACCTCAATATTTGTGGGGATAGTGTTGACATTAGTTATAATTTCTGTCTTATTAGCCTTTGCTAATGCGCTCTTCAAATCTTTCATCTTATACCCCCTTGATAAGAATCTCTGTGCTGCTTCATCCTGACACTCTTTAAGATCAGTATCTAGACTGCAGATTCTCTTCATTCTCAAAAATTCCCCGTTTGGTATACTTTTTATTAAGTGTTTAGGGTGGGAGCTGCTGGCGTGTAAGTTTGAATTACCCGCTGTCACCTTTCTATGTAATTTGAGCTGTAAGGTGTTATTATTAACATAGATTTCCACATCTAGGAATTCAACTTTCTGTTTACTGATATGGGCTGTGAATTCTAAATTCAAATCATTCTCGTTGATGATGTTAACAAAACTCTGGGCATGCTCCACTGAACCTTTCCACAAACATCATCTATGAAACGCCACCACTCAAGTATGTGTGTATCAAGCAACTGTTGTGGGTGCGTCTGAGGACATTTTCCTCCCACCACCCCACATGCAAACATGCGTAGGTGGGAGAGAAACATGCCCCCATAGCCACCTGTGTAGCTGATGAAACACCTCTTTGTTAAAAGTAAAGTAATTCTTGAGCAAACAAAGTTCAATCATTTTGATTAACATGGCATTGTGTTGGAAGAATCGTACATTTCTAGTTGCTAAATAGAATTTTACTGCTTACAACCCATCGATATGATTAATGCTCGTATAGAGGGAGCAAATGTCCATGACAATCAATGTATTTTCCTGTTTCCAGATCACTGCCAGTAATTTAGTCAAAAAATGTCCTGTATCCTTGATAAATGAAGGAAGGTTTTCTACATGCTCATGCAAATAAAAATCAACATATTTGGACATGGCTTCCAGTAAGCTTTTCTGGGCAGAGATAATAGGACGTCCAGGGACTGGCCTGATATTTTTATGAACCTTCGGAATCAAATACAAGGTCGGTGTGATTGGGTGATCGTTTTTCAGGAAATTGTGTTCATTTTTGCTCAACAATCCTCCTCGTTTCCATTGTCCCAAATTCTTAAATACAATATATATATATATGTGTTACTGTGTTTTATAGTGCGCACAGCTACTCCAAGGAGTGTCCCGGTGCAAGCTAAGAGTACAGCAAACAATACACAGATTAGAACAGATGAGTTTTGAGGTGTTTCCTGAACACATGATCGTCCTGAATTGCACGCAAAGATAACGGAAGTGCATTCCACAACCTAGCGGCTTTAAAAACCAGAGATCTACCTCCCATGCGTTGAAGATGGAAACCGGGGGTGGAGGCAAGCAGTTGTGAAGAAGATCTCAGAAGCCTGGTCGGTTGGTAGAAAGAAAAGCGCTTTTTGAGATAGGAAGGGCCTCTATCATGGAGGGCGCGATGAGCAAGGACCAAGGCTTTGAATTCAACGTGTTTTCTGACAGGGAGCCAGTGCAGCAAACGAAGCGAAGATGAAATACAATTTCTGATGGGGAGGTTAACCACCAGCCGGGCTGCAGCATTCTGGATCACCTGTAGTTTTCTCAGCAAGTAATCGGGGAGACCAATGTAAAGACCATTGGCGTAATCGAGGCGGGAGAGGATCAGAGCCCGGACTACTGTCTCCTTCGCTGATCTAGGTAGCAGAGGTAAAAACCTTCTCAAAGATTTAAGTATACCAAAGCAGCATCCTGTTAGTTTTTTTATTTGAGTCAAAAAGGAAAGCTGCTCATCGAACCAGATACCCACGTTTTTGACTGGAAGACCCATGCAGGAAGGAGAAGGAAAAGCTGAGGGCCAGAGAGAATCCCTGAAATGAGGCGGAAATTTACCAAAGAGTAGAATTTCTGTCTTCTCCTCATTGCATTTCAGTTGGGCGGCAGATAGACAGTGAAAGACGGCAGCTAGACAGCTCTGCACTCTGGAAGTAGAATAGTCAGTCCTGTCCCACGTAAACAGGAGCTGAGTATCATCGGCATATGCCACCACCTTGGCCCCCCCATCCTCTGCCAGTTGAACTAAAGGCGTGACATATATATTAAAAAGCAGAGGGCCCAACGAAGAGCCTTGAGGGACTCCAGTGGAAACAGGCTGAGAAGGAGATACAAAAGGAGGAAGCCAAACCTGTTGTGACCGAAGAGTGAGAAAGGATTCCAGCCACTTCCAAGCCGAACCAGTAATGCCGATAGCAGCTAGCCGAGTCAATAACAAAGCATGGGGGACGGTGTCGAATGCAGCTGACAGATCAAGAAGGATAAGGGCTGCACTCCCACCCGAATCCAAGCATTTGCGGATAGCCTCCGAAACCTCGACTAAGGCAGACTCGGTGCTATGAGAAGCTCTAAAACCCGATTGAGCCGGGTGGAGAAGTCTCGCATTCTCAACAAAAGCAGACAGTTGTTTATTTGCTACCTTTTCACATATTTTGGCCAAACAGGGAAGTAGAGAGATCGGTCTATAATTGGCAGGATTGGCGGCATCAAGAGATGGCTTTTTTAGCAACGGAATGATTTTAGCTTGTTTCCATTCCTGTGGAACAACAGCCTCAGAGAGGGACAAATTAACAAGTGTATTCACCTCAGGATTGACTGTCTCGGCAATCGAGGCCAAAAGCCTAGCCGGACAGGGGTCGGACGGAGACCCTGACTTTAAGGATTGTAACAGTTTAAGGGAGTCAGATGGTGTCACTTGGGAAAAAGCAGAAAATTATGCCACCGGGGCGGAATAACCCACCGGAGGACTTCCATTAGAAGTAAATGTAGCCTGAATGGTCAGAATTTTAGCAATAAAGAAATCCGAGAGCTTTTCGCACCAGGATGCAGAAACTGGGAGTTGCATAGCCATGGCTTCTGGGGCCATAAAACTCTGGACAATCGAGAAGATTTCTTTAGAATTGTTGCTGGCGCACTCAATCCACTTAGTGTAGTAAAGGCTTTTCGCTTCGCGGATAGCCCGGCAGTAAGTTTTCTGGGCATCTCTCAACAACTTCTTGGCTGTTGGACAAAAGACAGTGCGCCAGCTACGTTCAACCTTTTTACAATGCCGCTTGAGCAGCTTCAGATTAGGAGTAAACCAAGGTTGTGAGGGAGAAACCCAATGGCGACGGCGGCATGACAGGGGAGACAAACTGTCCACAGCTCGTCCAATCCAGCTAACAAAACAAGCAAGGGCCCCTTTAAGGTCTGTAGGAAGAGTAACCCTAGAGTTGTCTAGACAAAGCCGAAAGGCCAAGGGATCAATTTTTGCTGTAGGAGGGCAGGGATTGAACTGAAAGTCAGTGGATCCATTACTTACAGACCAAGTAAAACAAGAGAGGAAGTGGTCAGACCACGAAACAGGCATAGGGTTGTCCAGAGAAATAGGAAAGTTAGAGCAGATTGGGTCCAGAATATGCCCACCAACATGGGTAGGATAGCTGACCCATTGGGTGAGCTGCGCAAGATCAACCGCCTCTAAAAAGGCTTTGGAGTCACTCAGATCCCGTTGGTCAAGGTGAATATTACAATCACCCAGAAAGAGGTATTGAGAAAAGCGTAATGCATGGGAGACAAGCAACTCTCCAAAACCGCTAAGAAAAGGGCCAGCGTAGCCAGGCGGTCTATATACTAAAGTGCCGGCTAGTGTCGAATGAGGCGAAAGTATAATGGTGAAGTCGAGAAGCTCACACTGATCCAGCGTATTGTTGTTGCTCAGTGTCACCTCCCAGACATTCCTGTAGATAATTGCGACCCCACCGCCCCTACCGCACAGGCGGTCAGCTCGGCAGATAGCATAACCAGGTGGAATAGCCATCTGTACAATAGGGTTAGATGAGTCATTCATCCAGGTCTCAGTAACAACAAAAGATCCAGCTGGAGGTCCAAGATTAGGTCAAAGATATCCTGGTGATGTTTGACTAGCGAGCGACTGTTGATCAGGCCCGCTTTTATAATAGAACGACCTTTAGAACTACCCGTCCTTCTAACTTGAGGGTGTATGCCTCTAGGGGCCTGGCTAAGATGGAAAAGACATTTAGAGCATAAATGGGGACCTTTACAACTTACATCCCAAGTCGTGTGAGGCGTACAGATTGCAGGTCTAAGTGCCAAAAGGTCGCGACGGCTGTATATCGGCGGGGACCCCCTGAGGCAAGGGGGACAGACAGCATGCCTGGCGCTGGACGCTCCTGGGACGCGGACGGGCGCATACATATATAAAGCAGTGCCCTCGAATGATCCTTAGGAGGCAAAAAAAACACTTGGGGGGAAGGAGTAGTGAAAGTCATGAGTCATTTCATCTTGGGGAGAACAAACATGTTCTCATTGGCTGTATATACCAGAGGATAATGTACAAAACATGTTGTATTTCAGCTGTGGAGGCAACAAAATATCCGTAGTCACACAATTACTGTGAAGAATAATCATTTATAGGAGTAGTGGGGTGGGTTGGGTCATGTGGAGCAATTTGTTATAAGACGCGCAGAGACAATTCTAAGAGAACCAGCAGCTGCATGCTCGAGGTTCTTCAACTGGCCATTGCCCTGACATACATGCAGCAATATATTTCAAAATATCTTGCTTTGCCACTCCTTTAGAATCTATTCTTAATCTTCCACCAGTGTCGCAGGATGCAGACCCTGAATGTTTCCAATGTTGCCGCTAGCCACCTATATATATCGACAGAGACACTGGTCACATCTTTCATTTAATTTAATGTGGTAAGCTGAGCCGAGGCAAGAATGGGAGGGCCATGAGTAATAGACAGCTGCATGCACTCTTGGGCAAGTACAATTAGATCTTGAGACAATGCCAGAATATGTGAATTAGATCATGGTAAAGTGTGTACATCTACAGCAGTGAAAATGGAGGAGTAAAACTGCTCTCTCTAGTTCCAGAGTTGTTACTTGTAGTGTAACATTTTAAAGTATGAGAACTTTAACCTGGTCTTGCTAAGAAGCTGACTTTGAGTCATAGAGCAGGGTAGACCATTCATCAGCTAGTCGAGGTAATGTTCTGTCAATTTGAAGAATACAGGTTCAATCAAAAAACCACAGAGACCTGAGATCATCCCCCTGAATGGTCCCCACTTCTTGAGATGGACTTGTTGGTAAAAAGGTCAACACACTCCTTCACAAAGCAGGAGTGTTGCTGATACTGCCAAGCATATCCCACGCCTAAATCAAATTCCTCTACAAGAGAATGAAATGCTTTATAACTGTCTTCTGAGAAAAATTGGTCCAGATGTGAAATTGCCCCGCTGGCTCCGTGTCCTCCATTGGACCAGTAAACCTCCTATGCGTATCAGTATTACACTATAGCATAGCACTAGAATGTATTCTCCGATGGACCTTCCACCATGTGTTTTCCTAACTGCAACAGGCGTGTATTTGGCAACTGGGTCGGGCAGATGTTTTGGGTCCATCTTATGTGCATGTAATATATCCATGGTTTGAATTCCCTGCATCGTGTCTCTTTGCATAGTAATAAACACAGGAAGTTGTACATGTCTGGGGAGAAAAACTGTCATCTGAGGGAGATGGAGGAGCAAGCATTAACTGTGCACATAGGAGAGTCACAATCCCCCAAACATGGTTTGGGCATTTAGCCTGGGGTGATCTAATCTCAGGCTGCATACTCACCAGCCAGACAACTTGATTTCAAGATCTACTTCATGAATCAGACTCATCCCAGAAGCAGTGAGGTGATTGTGTCAGTGATGATCACAAATATGTCATAAGTATACAGGAAGCCTTTTTCATTCACTGATTTTTTTTTCGGATTTCGATTTAAAATCCATAAAAGAACACAATCATACAAAAGCACAAACTCCATAACATCACAGAATAAATGACCATCTAATTTTCATGGCAGAGATTAACAAAACATGCAACACAGTAACAAGTTAAATCATTATTCAACAATTGTAAAAACATAGCTGAGCGCACTTAAAAAAAATATGTATATTTTAAAGAGGAATTATAAAAACCACAGGATGACAAAAGACCGGTAATGTCTTGTGGAGACACATCACATGGTCGCAACCACAAGGACCTACATTTTTTAAGTCATCCTATCCTTTTGTGCTAACTTCAGCCTAGACCAGTTGACAAGAAATGGTGATTGATGTTGGTTACCATTATGAGATATGGCTCAGCATGAAACACTGTTTTCAAAGTTAAAACTGTTCCAACAGAGGGCTTGGAACATTTTTGACCTTCTCTTTTGAACTGGCAGTAGACAGAAAGGTTTTTCTTGTCCAGGCCAAATCAGATTTATTAATTTTCTCATGGTTAACAAGTAAATCACAACCAGGTAATAACACTGACCTTGTCAAGGCAGATACAATCATGCAGTTTGTCTTGATTCAATTTGGTCTCAAACCTCCACCAATCTACACATCTTAAAAGGGACTCAAAGCCAATACATCAGAAAGATAACTACGACCCAGCTCTTGGTGGACAAATAGCCCGGGAGTTGATTGGGCCACATTCAAGAAACGTTTTGCAAATTCATTTTTCACTGTCTGTAACACTGTGCTGTTGAGGTAACCCCAGATGTCACTACCAAATACAACTGCAGATACAAATTTTGCCTGATACATCACTAACAGAGCTAACAGAGTTTTTTCCCCCAACCTAGAGGAAAAGTCCAAAACAGAACCAATTGTCCACATAAATAGATTTTTCTTAGAGTTTAGAAGAGGGATCCAAGTGCCTTCCAGATCAAACAAGACTCCCATATAGGCAAAAGGCATTACTCTGGATAATTCCTGGCCTTAGACAGAGAACAGTCTTGACCTGGTTGTCCTAGGTCCTACTTGGTATCCAAACTACGAGTGGTTAAAAACATGGCAGCTCGCCTTGCCCTCAACAAACCATCATGGACCCCCTCTTTACCTCTCCTGCGCCAACTTCATTGGCTCCCCATCAGAAAGCGAGCCATTTTTAAGCTGCTATGTTTGGTTTTTAAGTCTCTCCAGGGGACCGGGCCGGCCTACCTGATGAAGAAAATTGAACATTATCAACCTGTACGACAACGGAGATCCAGTAACCACAATCTGCTTTGCGTGCGGAGAATCAGGAAGGCTAAAATGGGTGGGCGAGCCTTTTCCCACCTGGCCCCTAGCCATTGGAACATCCTCCCTGATGAGATTCGTGCTTGTCCCAACTTCTCCCAATTTAAGAAATTGCTCAAGACCTGGCTCTTTTAACTGATTCGAATTGCTATTAGGGTGTTTTTCTTCTCAGGCGCAGAGATCCCCTTTTGGATGATACGTCGCGCCATATAAATGACTAAAATAAAAATAAATAAATACTATAGTTTGTTGTCAGGTCAAGATTGTCCTTAAACGCCACCAACGGATCCAAGTGCTTTTGCAGACCTTGTGCGGTTCTAGCTAATAAAACTGGACTGTCTGCATAAAGTAACACAGGAAGGGGCCGATTTTCAACTTTGAGGAATACTGTACCATTGGATAGCAAGCAATTTTCCATATTATTTCTGTGTAGGGTAAACAAGAAAGACGCCAAAATACACCCTTGGTGGACTTCCCTCCTGCTGAGAAAAGCGTCCGAACAATGTCCTTTAGTATTGTAGCGAACCACTGTAGACATGTTCAGGTGAAAGTCACGCAACTAGTAAACAATGTCCATATGAACTCTTAGGGTCAAGCGGATGTTCCACAGTATGTCCTGTTCTCCCTATCAACAGCTGAAGTCAGCTACATAAAGCCATATGGATTAAACCTGATTTAGTAGCTCTACCTTTATTTATAATAAGGTACAGACTGAGGCACTGATCATTCGTACCCCTTTCTGACCTACATCCATATTGGAAGTCTGGGAGGATGTGGTGCTTTTCAGCTCAAGCAGTTAGGGCCTCATTACCATACCGGTTGGACCAGCTTCCACGGTCCTGTCGGAGGCGGTCGGACAGCCGCGGTCATGACAGTTGTGGTCACTCCAACTGTCGGTTCACAATGCATGCAAATGCACAGAATTCTGGCCGCTGCAATCCTTTCGATTCTGGCATCAAATACTAGCCGCAGTGGTGTCATAAAGGACCAATGGAGCCCTACGGAGAGAGGAACGTCCTGCGGACCACCTGCCCTATTACGATACTTCATTCAGATGAGCCGACCGTATCAGACCAACCACCTCTTCAGAGCTGGCGGAAAGGGAGGGATATAAGTCCGATGCCCACTTACACACAGCTTCTCACTTTCTGCGCCGACATGGAGGCTATTCTACATGTTCTGCCACTACTGTATCTGCTCTGCTCTCCATAAATACCATGCTATCAAGTCTGAGTAGTAACTTCTAGACCTAATGCAAGTAACAAGCATTGGAAAATCTAACAGCACTGAATCCTTGTAGATGTAATGCAACTCATGCCAACATATACCCTGATGCTGTGCTATGTCAAATTAATATTGTCTGGGTGGGACAATATGGCTATTACATATGTATAGCTTAAATTCTTGTAAGCCACCCTCTCATGTATGCCACCCACGCACCTTTGAGAGAACCCCTGCACACTCATCCCAATCAAAGTCCTGTTGTGGAGGACACTAAAACACATTTAAATACATATTTCACAAAACCGGACAAGTCTACCATAACAGAAGAGACATGGTGCGCATGTGTTAGTGTGTGTAGGTCAAACATCCCTAATGAAAATACACATACATCGCACATCACCTGACTGAAAACACTCCTAGTCAACTTTGACACACACTATACATCAATGGTGGGCTTCACACACTACAAACCCAATTCATTGAGTCACTACACCATGGATAAAGCTAGGGGCGTTATATCCCTGGCCCAAACATATCTAGTGGGTCCCTGTATGCAACATCATTGAATGTATGTTCCACCACATCTGAATGGTGGTTCCTATGTCTAAATCAGTGACAATGTATAGGCACACACTCACAAAATGTACATGTGTAGACAGCTCAGATACTGGTGTAAAGAAGAGTACAATAAACAGTGTTCCAAAACAACACCTCCTAACGAATTACATAGTTATTATATTCTGTGACAGCCTTATATTGTACATAAGCTAGCTCCTGTTGAGACATTCACAATACAACTGTATGGATGTCTGTGGCAAAATATAAACTACTACACTGTAAAAGCACTGTATTGCCACTTCACACATCACCCACATGAATACAAAAAGTCAGGTGTTAGAAGGTGGTTCTGACACTATGGGCCGCCTGGATTTTTCGCTTTTTGAGCACCTAATTGTTGAGCTTTTACTGTGGGGGAGCCTCATGAATTGGGACTCACCCACAGTGAACTCAGGATGTAAAAGACTGCATGGGGATTTTACTGGTGTCCCCCTGGCTTGACCAGGCCACTGCGCAGCAGCTGGAGTAAGGGACACAGGGCTGGTTACATGCAGACACGTGTACATGCGTGTGCACACGTGTACGGCTGCGCAGGGGAGTTTCTTAGCGTGCGCAGTCCAGGAGCAGCTACAAAGTGAATGCTGTGGCCGGACTTATGCAGAATTGGGTGGTGATATGGAATAGGCTTTATACACTGGAAAGAAACATGCCAGGGAAAGTCAGTGTGTCTTACTGTTTTTTTACTTCATTATTCCCCTATGGGAATATGGAGCCCATGGGCTAGATTAACTTCCATTAGGCCCACAGATTCCAGACACGCACTTAAGTCCACTGTAGCGGATGTGAAAAGAAGTATTCTGCAGAGTCCCAAGTCATATTTGTACTGCTTTTGGGTCATCCAGAACTGTCATATTTCTCTGAGCCAGCCATGACCAGACCCAGGCTGAGGGCTGACCACAGCTGGATGGATTGATAACCTTTCTTCCACAAGCTAGGGCCTCCTCTCCACGAAGAGAAGATGGGTGGGGCTACAGGCTCATCCATTAGCAGATGTCACTGGGTGCCAGGCACCAGGCTGCACCAAGGAGGGAAGGCAACGTGGGGGGAAGGGGCTTCAGAGACATGTGGCCAGAGACTCTGGACGACGCCATTTTGAACAAGCCCAGAGGCTGGACAAGAAGGAGGGAGCAGGAGCAGGGAAGAGATGTGTCGCTGTTTGATAGGACCAACAGAGACTTCCTGCCAGCCCCCTACTCAACTTTTAAAAAGTGCTTGCACAGGAAGAGAAGCTCTCTCTGGGGTGTGGTCTGCTGAGGCTGAAGGTGCTGGAGCCTGGCGCAATGGGCAGTTGGAAGGAGAGACCCCCTGACTTCCCCCAGGACCCTATCAGCACCAGAAGAAGAGCCCAGGACCGGTGCGCAGAAGCAGGGGCCTCTGCGCAGGGAGAAGAGAGGCCCAGGAGGAGAGTCAGGCGAAAGGCTGGCGCAGGGAGCCAGTGAAGACCGCTCCCTGCAGAATGCTCCCTTTTGGAGACCAGGAGGGTGAAGGAGAGTGCTCCCAGTGGCTGGGGGGCGCCACCAGGAGCAAGAGGACACGAAAATGGAGAAGATCGGAGCCATGGGGGCTGAGATATGCCCCCCAGATGGTAAGCTACCTTTGACCTTTGATGGGACCGACGACGAAGCACGTGGGGCTCCCCTGCCGGTCTTGAAACTGCGCCCGGGGTGGGTCAGGTTCCAGGGGCTGCCCCCCAAGGAAGGAAAGTCGGGGTGCGCTGTCGCGCACCCTGTGGAGGTACCCCCGCGGGGTGCCAGGAGCCCACCCTGGGCCCCGCCGATGCAGAAGGAGGGGGAGTGCTGTCGCACTCCCCCGAAGATGTTCGGGGGCCTGGGACCCCATCCCCGGGCCCCGAGTGTGGAGGCGGTGGGGGGAACTGCCATCACACTCCCCCCAAAGAACCGTTCCAGAGCGGACGCTGCGTGTCTGCCCGCAGGAGCGGGCAGACAAGAAGAATCGTGCCAGCTCCCGCAGCAGGACGCGGGGAGCCGGTGGGGGCAGCCGTAGGTGGGCTTCCCGGGCTGCCCTCCATCGAGAAGGCATGCAGGGGTCCCGTGTGGGACCGGGACCCCCAGAAGGAAGAGTCGGTGCCAGGGGCCCAGGTGGGACTGGGCCCCCGAAAACGGGCCAGAGCAGCAGGGGGTAGGCTCCCCACGCTGCTTCACTCACCTGGGGGTCCGGGTGGGACCGGGCCCCCCAACGAGAGCAGGAAACGGCGCGAAGCACCAGAACGAAGATCGTGCTCACCCCAGCACAGCGGTAGAGCCGCTGCTACGATATTCATAAAGAGGAGCATGAAGCGCCCCATAATGCCTTGCAAGGCATGGGGAAATGCAGCGTTTTTGGTGCCTGGTGGCCCCCAGAGGAGGGGGGTCACCCTCAATGGTGAAAAGGTGCTGGGGGGCGCTGCTGGAAAAGCACAGTCTCCCCCCCCCCCAGCATGAAGAGACAAGTCACCCTAGGTGTCCTGGGGATTCGGAAGGAATAAAGCCTCCAGGGCTCAGCGAGCATTGAATACCTTCTGGGCTGAGACTATTTGTTCTTCAGCTGAGGGTGTTTTGATAATTGCGTCAAGGAGTGAAGGGCTGAGGTGTGGATGTCTGGAGAAGGGCATCCCCTGGAGCTGAAGAGGTGTAATTGAACTGAAATGCATTTACTAATGGATATTTCTTTTAGAGGGACTGAAGTTCACCTGTTCAATGTGAAGTACTGGTGTAAGGTGATGTCATAAGCAAAGTGGGGTTATGTGGCCAGACTTTCCTGCTAGGGTGTCTGGCTGTACATGTAATCCTGTGATTTCATCTGTGATGCCTTTAGGGCTGTAATTTTAATACATTCTAATGATCCACAAATGTGCTGAGGACTGTCATTCTAAAGTGTGCTTAAACATGTATTATTGTTGCTGCACTTAGGTGAAGACTCCAGACTACTAGCCCTTAAGATATAGAGGTGCATACTTTAAGGTCAGTAGGAGATGGGGCGGTTCTCAACATCGGCATCTCATCAGTGGAATGCCATTTGCTATTAAACTTAGTAGGTTGTTCTAGGCTGTTCACTTGGTCCGATAGTCGCTGAATTAATTTAGGAAATAGCCAGGTTTTCACCTCTCTACTGAATTTCAGATCAGGCTGTTCACTTCATATTTTGCCTGACAAAAAGATCCACAATTTTGCCTCTTGGACTCCGATCCTCAAATAGATGTTTTTTTGTAAGAGGGGAGAACATGTTGTTATGGTAATCTGGAGTGCACTGTCCAGTTTTGTGTGTTTTGTTTAAACTTCCTTTGTGGGTCCTTTTCTTGGTATACCTCTGTGAACAATGCAGAGTGCCTTCAACATTGATTGTCTAGCTACAAGAAGCCAGTGAAAGGCTTGTGGGACAGTTGCCATGTGTTCCCTGAAGTGTAAATGAAGGAGGAGTCTTGCTGCAGTATTCTGAATTTGATGTAGTTTGCTTACAAGGAAGCCGGTCCACCAAACTATACCTCAGTGATGACGAGGTCAAGGATAGCTTGTAGTTTTTGTTGATATAAACGATACAGGAAGATGCATCTCCATGTTTTCATGGTGTAGAAGTGATACTTGTGACTTCATTGACATGTGGGACCAGATATCGGACAGTCTATGATCACCCTGATCAACAGTTTTAATTTGTCCCATATGGATATGAAGGCTGTCTCCAAATCTCTGCCTAATCTAATTCCCGATTGTTCATCCAACACCAGGTTGTTTTCTTAGGTAAAATGTTAGTATTGGGTAATCACTGCGCTTTTAAACATTTTACCTAAAAATGGTCCATTAGATACTGGTCTATAGTTTGTTGGGTTGTATGGGTCAATGTTTTTGTTTCTGAGAAGTAGACTGATGTGGAATATCTTCAAATTGGATTGGAGGGATCATAGTTCCAAGAACTTTTTTAGTATGCTTGCAGCTACTGCCCCATCACAGGTTGCGGAAAACGTTATGACATGTTTGCCTTCATAAGGCTTAACAGTATTCTTCAGAGAGTGTGTTGAATGTAGCAAGAAATGGTTTATTGATATTGTCTGTCTGTGACAGTCCTGCTGATTGCAAGATAAGTGTTAGCTGCTTTGCCGCCCTTGAGGTGATCCTCTAGTTTTTTTGTTTTAGTTTATGAGAAGAGCTCTTTGGCTAGTTTGTTGCAGAAGGCTTGCGAATGTGGAATCTTCAAATTGTAGCACTCTGGGTTGCAGAACTCTCCTAGAATCTTGGGTAGATATCCTTCAATGGCAAAATGCATCCTTTATGTGTGTGTAAAGCAGTGGTGTCTCTTTTTATGGCCACTTTGCAAGCTGCATTATAATGGTGTGACATACTTTTGTCTTTTTCTTCCCTTGATTTTCTTCATTTGCATTGTAGGATGCAGAGTTCTGTTTTCATTTTCTAGATCTTGTCTTTGTTCCATATAATCTTTTCTTGGCGTTAGACTTATTTGACCTTGGTAATCGTGTCTGGTTGCACAGGTTCATAGATAGTCAGTTGTGGTAGGCGAATATCTCCCAACCATGATTGACACTCAGAGTTTAGGGGAGATGGGAATTCAATGCTAGGAGTTTTGGTTTTACTCATTTTTTGTACCTACTGATAAGGCATCAAGGATTAAATCTGTTGAATACACCTGAAAGCCTGAAAACAGCTTAATGGAAACAATTGAAGCCACCCTTGACATTGCTACCCCTCTGACACGTAAGTGCCGCACTAGATTCAAACCTTCTGTGCCCTGATTAACTGACGATCTACAAAAGCAACAACAAACTTGTCGGAGACAAGAATGGAAATGGCAACTGAATCTCGACACTACTGATAAAATGAGCCACAGAGTTATTATTCATCAATATAAATGTGCTATTGACCATGGTAAATCCACCTACTACACAGGCAAGATTAGAAGGGCAGGTAACTCCTCTAAAGAATTATTTAGAGTTGTTAAAGAATTATCTTAGCCGTCTACTCCTGTCCTTACTGAGCCCTTGCAAGATTTTTGCGATGTAGTGGCCACCCAGTAAAGAGACAAAATTCTCTAGATCTATTCTGAATTTCCTCCATCTGTTGAACCCAGTTTGTTTATGCAAGCATTAGCCATCCCCACCGAGCCCTTGAAGCTCTTTGTCTTTTCTTCCATTTCCGAATGGAAAACCAAGGAGCTTCTCAAGGTCTCTAGTGGACCCCTTTCCACCTAAAATTCTGCAGCTGGCACCTGATTGAGTTGCCAAAACTTTACAAAATGTACTAAATCATGCCCTTAATTCGGGAATTTTACCTCCACCATGGAAGGAGGCTACTGTAATCCCTCTTCAAAAAAGCCTAGTGTTGATCCGTTCTATCTCACTTCTGCCTACACCGGCCAAAATCCTGGAGAAATACCTTAATAAGAAATTAGTGAAGCTCATTGGGATAGGCAACATTCTGGACCCTTCACAGAATGTTTTTTAAAGAGGTCATAGTACAGAAACAGCACTGGCGGCCGCCACAGATAATATCAGGCACCCGGGGGATCAGGGTCGCGCGGCTGTCTTGGTGCTGCTGAAACTGTCCGCAGCCTTTGACACGTCTGACCTGTGCGCCTGGTAGATGCCTTCATAAGGAAGGTGTCAGAGGGAAAGCTCTTAATCTCTGCCATTCTTTCCTCACAAACAGGGTGCAAGTTGTCAGCTGTGGTGGCTTTAATGCTACAGCTTTTAGTCTTCCCTGCGAGGTCCCTCAAGGGTCCTTGTTGAGCCCCACTCTTTTTAATCTATATGCCGCCCCGCTCGCTATACTGATACTCTCTTGCGGTTTTCAGGCACTCTCATATGCTGACGACACAGATTATTATATCCATCTCTGATAACTTGCCCTTAAACTAACAAGTTAAATCGGTGCATTTCCAAGATTAACATCTGGATGAAGAAATGTTCTTATACTGAACACAGAAAAAACTGAGGTTCTGGTGTTTGGTGCACAAGAATCCATTTGGTCTTGCAGTTGGTGGCCTGAAGAATGTGGCCCTTTGACCACTACTGTTAAAGGGGCCAAAAACCTTGGGGTGATCTTCAACACTTCCCTGAACTTTGACTTACAGGTCAATTGCATCAGGAGTTCCTGCTTTCACTAAATTAGGACTCTTGGGAGGTCTTTCCTTTTATTCCAGTTGAATTGCGTCACTTGGTGACCATTGCATTAGTCTCCTCCAACCTTGATTATTGCAATGTGCTCTATTTGAACATTAATGCCTCGTCACTGAACAAGCTGGAAGAGGTGCAAAATCGTGGCTGTGCACCTTATTCCTAACATTCTCATTCAAGTGTCAGTCAGAAATAGCATTAGAGTGCTGCTTTGGCTCCCTATAAGGCAGCGCATTGTTTTCGCAGCTATTTGCCTAGTCTTCCTAGCACTCCACCACAAAAGGTCCAAACATCTCTCCACCCTCTTCAACTGGTACATCCCGGGCAGGTCACTCGGATCTTTCTCAGCCAGGAAAGTCTCAATTTCTAGGTTCTGTGAAGTCAGATTGGGTGGCTGGTTCATTTCCGGGGCCGCTGCCAAGTTATAGAATTCCCTGCTTGCCCACATTGCTAGACTTGACTCCTTTGTCTTATTCAAGAATTTTTTTGTTTTGAAACATGGCTTGTCTTATTGTAGGCTCCCTTGCCTTTTGTGCTGATGAGCACTGTTTTTCAGGCACAGCGCTTAGATGCCCTCGGGTTTAATGTGCTATATCATTTCATTTTTCATTTCATTTCATAATTCTATGGTATGCAAAATAAGCAGAAAAAGAATTGTTCCAATACATGTAAAACTTTGAAGATGGCTGCCATTTTTCTTCTATTAATTGCAGAGTTTCGAGAGCCACACCATGCCTATACTAACCCCAGCTTGGCCCCGAGATATTACCTTTATTATCGAAATATGTGGCAGGCTACAGTGCTAACCACAAACTGAAGATTACACATAATAAAAGTGAGTTTTCTGCTCAACCCTCTGAAACAGCAGACATCAAACGTGGACTTGTGGTCAAATGACACAACATGAACTCCATGCTCAAGCAACCCTTATTTGCTGATACTACCAACAGTGATGTCAAACGTTAGGTTAATATCTATGTGAACTGCACACCCTTTCAACAGATTAGCATCGCCGAGCTATTTCTAGGGGAATATGAACGTACATTTTCTACATAATGGTTAATTCTGGCCATTAGTGACCTAGCCGTGACATTGAGCCCAAACCCTAGACGTGACAGGCTGTATACTGTCATGCCGTGCCAGTGAGCCATAAACTCGGGTAACTGCCTGGCATATCATGTAAAACCAAATGTACAGACTAGGCCTCCAAGTTTACAGACAAAGTGAATGGAGCGCTATAGGATATTTCAAGGCACGAAGAGTAGAGATGTGTCAAGGGTGAGTAGCTTGTAAAGGCAGCCAATAGATTTCGCTTAAATTAAGAACTGAAGTCTAAGGTGTCTTAGGTAAGTATCGCCCTTTCCTCTAATATACCCATCAGGTAATGAGCAGGTACAAACGTAAAGGTATTTAGAAAGAAGTAATCTATCATCGAAGTTCACCATTGGCTATTTATGGCATTGTAGGGTAGCCAATCAGGAGAGAGAGGCTAAGACTTTGATGCATGCTTTCCAGCATGATATGTAGGTACGATCCCGATTGAAAAGTATTAAAATAATCTGGATACTCAAGGTTTTACATTCTAAGGGGTGTTGGAAATGCATAAGTCGCCCAATGGAGTGTTCCCCATGTCACACCCAAGCAGACGCTCGAGTTAAAACGCGAAAGATGAAATGCGTACAAAATACGGATGTTTTTCCTCCGTTAGAGACCAAACTATGGGGCATATCAACAACAACAGGCAATAGTTATCGCTGAGCGCACTTAGTGCTAGGATAAATATCGCCGGCTAGCGTGGATTTTTATCACTGAGATAGCGTGCTATTAGCAATGCTTATCTCAAAAGCGATACAAATCCTAGCGCTAACTGCCTAACGTGAGATTATCGCTGGGTTTCACGAAATGTGGCGTTAGCTTGTTGATAGGGACTCACAAACTTAGCCATGATATCATCCGTCCATAGGATATCATGGCTAAGTCAGTCCTGAAGCAGGCGTAAGGAAAGTAGCGATAACAGGGGTTATCGCTACTTTTCCTGCCGCTATGCTTCATAGCGTGGGGCTTTATGATGTCATGTCAGGTCAGGAACGTCCACTTTGCATCTCATTAGAGATGCAAAGCTGGGCGTTAAGATTTCGTACGCTAAAGCAAGGTTTTACGCGTTAGCATGACCTTGCTAATTAGGTGATAAAATTATCGCCGCTTTTCGGCCGAAAACGGCCGCAAAAGCGGTGATAATTTTCTATCGCCTCGTTGTTGATATGAAGCCAGGTGATAAAATTATCGCCGCTTTAGCGGCAGAAAACTACCACTAAAACGGCGATAATGGGCTTGATAATATGCTCTATGGAATTCCAATTGAAGCCCATGTTAAATGTGAAGGACGTCTAACATGGGCTTCAATTGGAATTCCATAGAGCATATTATCAAGGCCATTATCGCCGTTTTAGCGGCAGTTTTCTGCCACTAAAGCGGCGCTAATTTTATCGCCTGGCTTGATAATATGCCCCTATCTACTTGAAGTCTGACAGCCGGATTGCCCTCGGTGATCGTTCCCATTGGTCTTTGTACTTTGAAAATAAATCCTGGAGCACCGTGCAGAGAGATTTCCGAAATGCACAGAGAGTCTGGCAGGAGCTTTTTTCCTCTCAATCCACCAACAGATCGAGGATGGTGCCCCTGGCAAGGAAGGCACGGTTTCCAATTCCATTAATAATTTACTCTATCACTAGCAGTCAGTTCCCAGGCACTGGCAAGACAGTCTGTAAAGTGTCATGCTTTATCAGCTCTGTTTGATGAATGTCCCCTGAATCCACGAAAGACTGATGTGCGGAGTCACTTTTCTTAAACTTCTCTGGCCTTCAGAAAAAGAACCCATCCTGTGCAGCACAAACGCATAAACACACCCATGCACAGACCTGCACACATATACGCATAAGCATGGGCCCACGTTCACACATTTACACACACGTACACACTAAAGCACAAAAACGTACACATGCATGCACTTGCACACACAGATACACATGTATTGTATTGAATCGCAACATTTATATAGCACTTGCTACATCTATGTGGGGCACTGAAGCACTTTGTTAACATGGGTAGCATGCTACACTGTGTAGAGTGGATGGAAGGATGTTGTTTTTGTTTTGATTCTATGTGGGAAATGTTGTGCATGATGACCATCGAGGTGCGTTTATCATGTTATGGGACGCAGCTCGTAGCAGTGTGGTGAATGATGAAGTCAGAGGGACAGACACAATGTTTTATGGTTTTCAGTATGCAGGTAGCTTTAAACAGCTCTGCAGGTCCCTTCATGGTATTTCTTATAATTATAGTCGTATTAGCTGGTTGCAACACTGGGCTTTCTAATCTGAGATTTTGTGTATAGTTGTGGTCCAGAGCTGGCATGGCTGGAGGTAGAGAGAAGGGGATGGATCTGTTGGCATGGGCATTATCATCATCCCATATCTGAGTGTCATTGTGAGATGTCAAGAAGCAATCAGAGTGCATAGATATTTGGGACCTCCTGTGGTGGACTGTAAGTGGGAAATAACCAGAAGTGTGTGATAGATCTTTGCAGTTTTTCCATTACTGTTCATTTGGTGATGTCTGATATTTGGTCTCTACAGTCCTGGTGATGGTCAACCCACTTAGCAAATATGGATTATGTGAATGTAGGAGGTATAAGTTACAATTTGTTGCTGACCACTGTGTATTATGGTCTTGGTTTTATTGAGGTCCATGACTGTTATATATGCAAATACATAATGTATGTGTCTCAGAGCATCTGGATCATTCTTCTAGATGTCCATAGCCACTAGCCTGAGCACAACAGGGCCCCCAATCGGTCCCTTCAGCTGCATGTAAGATACTAGCTGTCACGGGTGCAGAGGGTACAGGGTCTTTTACATGTCAGTCTTCTTTATAATGTCCCATCCTATGGCACTTACAGCAGGTTATCACCACCGACTTGGAAGAAAACCTTTTCACTTCCTTTTCATGTTGCTCCTTCCAGGACACACCATTGCCATTCCTATTCCTCCTGGCCCCTCTCTTGGTTGCTAGGAAATCACCCTGGCCCTTACCCTCCGGGTTGGAACCGGTCTATGGAGAGTTCCTCTACCCTTTTGTCATAGAACCCTGCTGCCTTACGCCTTTGTGAACCCTGTTAGCCAACCACTTATCAGCTAACACTATAGGTTTCTCTGGATCCCTTTAGGTCAAGTTAGACAAGTATAGTCTAAATAGGATACAGCACTCCTCATTGAGTCGCTCTGTCACCATCAACTGCTTCAAGGAATGAAAATGCTTGACCTCCATTCTTTCCCTCACGCATTCCAGTCTCACAACACACTTTGAATCCACGTCTCAAACTAAACACCATCCATCCTCTTTCATTCCTTGAACCTCTGAAGGTATTGAGCTAGCTTCAGCCTAAACCTCTTGATCAGAGCTTCCTTCATTCACTCACAGACCATGTGGGCTGCCACAGGCATTCTTCCAATGACGAGTGGCAAAGGCAAGTAGCTGGGTCTGGTGGTTTAGTGGACTAATGCGTCCCCTGTAGGGGCCTGTTCTTGACCTTATAGTCATAGGTTTAAATCCTGGCAGGTCCATTCGGCGTTTCATCCTTATGAGGTCGATAAAATGAGCATCATTGTGTTGAGTAACAATAAACATCTGTTATTCAGAGCCAAGTTACCCCTGGGTGAACGTGCGCTTTACAAATACGCATTTTAAGTTAGGTGGCTCTTTATAGCAACTGCCTTTGACACCACATTTAAAATCATTTGCTTTACAAGCAAACTCAACACCCACAAACCATTCCAAAATATAGTGCCCTTCCACATACATACATACAAACTCTCTTGGAGCCTTGGCCGCCACTTAGCCTGACCTAAAGATTGAGTCGCATTTGTCAGATGTGGCCATTTCTGCTGCCATCCTAAGTTTCTCTCTCTCAATGGCAAACCTTTCCAGTTTCAGCTCTCTTTCCCTTTCCTTCTGCCTTTCCTCACACCTCTCTTCAAAGGCTCGTTCCTCCTTTTTCTTCAAACTCCTATCCTCTTGTTCCTGGTGCGCTAGCTTCAGCTACTCCCTCTCAAAATCCTTGGCCTTGCCCTCGTCCAAAGCCTTATAATTCTAGAGAGCCAACTGCAAGTTGAGGGTCTCTGCTAGACTCAACCAACATATGGGATTTATTACTAGAATTGGTGACAGTAAAACCCTCAAAACTAAAGGTGGTATGTGTATTGGTGAAATCCTGGAAAGTGCATTTGGGGACACACTTTGCATTTGTCTGGAATAGATCTGTGATAAGGGGATCCTAGAGCCTGACTCCACAGTACTTCCTTCCTTAGTTCACTTCATAGTTCCCTCCCCTGAGTCCGGTACATCCTCCTCCCTTTCACCCAGCTGCTCAAAGAGGTCCCTAATGAAATCAGCAAGGCCCTCTCTGTCCCTACGTCTGGAAGTCCTCAACCCTCTGTCCCTACATAGAGCCTTTTTCTGATCTACAGACATTGCACTAAGGTCTACTCCTAACTCAGTGTTTTACCTTATTTGCTGTGTCGACTGTTTAAATAAGCTAGACTTATGGGGCTGCTGATGCGAATTGGAAGTGGTTGTACCCTTTCTTCACACTCAGGGGCATATTCTCAAGGACTCATCACCGATTTAGCGGCACTTTTCCGCCATGAAAGTGGCGATAGATTTATCGCCCTATTCACAAGCCTGCGCTAACAGCTGACATTGTCAGTTTACCTGCGATAGCTGCCACTAAAAACATCGCCACGGCTGACAGCGACAACTAACTCTAATCATTAGCAGAGTAGGCGTTTCCGAGCAAAAACTCACAATAACACCACTTCGCGATATTCTCAACGACCAGCCAGATCGGCGATGCGGTCCAAAAACAGGCGATAAGGCACGTTAGCAGCAGGGACTTAAGACCTGCTTTTATCTGGTCTTAAGTAGGATGAAAACCTGCAGTCAGAAAGGGAGCCCAGCCCAGAGCCACTTCTGAAGACCAACAGATGCCATGGAGCTACTAATCATACAGCTTGGAGACCCAAGAGAGCCACAACACCCACCGCCACCACCCCCAGGACCACCCCCACCCCCAGAACCACTCCCCCGGACTACCACCGAGGCAGCGTAAAACAAGACAGGAGACCGCCCGAAAACGCACCAGCCTCAGAGACTTAACACCAGAGGATGTCATTGCCCACTACAGGCTCAAAAGGACAACCATCCTCCGCATCCTGACCCACATTGCCCACAGGATGACGTTACAAACACAGCGGACACACAACATCCCTCCGCAGACAAAGCTGCTGGCTGTGCTGCACTTGTTGGCCTCTGGTACCTTCCAACCAACAACTGCCAGAGACGGAGGAGTCTCACAGCCAGCCCTATCAAAGTTCCTCACACCTGTGTTGTTCATCATCAGCTTGATAGCCCAGCACCTTCACTTCACCCACACTGCACAGGAACAGCTGGAGACCAAGCAAGGCTTCTACGCCATAGCTGGCTTCCTGCACGTGTTGGGGGCAATTGACTGCACACATGTCCTACTTGTGCCCCCTGCCGACACTGCACACAATTACCGCAACAGAAAGCACATGCATTCCATCAAAGTGCAGGCAATAGTGGACTACCAGGGACTGTTCACCAATGTTGTCGCCAACTTCCCAGGCAGTGTGCATGATTCCTACATCTTCCGACAGTCCATCATCAACGAGCGCTTTCAGGATGGCACCTATGGAAATGGACTGCTCGTTGGTAAGTACCAACAGAACAAACCACACACCTCAACTCCACAATCTTACAACTCACAACTGTGGGAATGCACACGTAACAAAATCACATACAACATGCCAAACAACATGCCCACCTACCAGACACGACAACACAAGTAACTGTGGTAACAGGGGCCAGACATGTAGACAAACCATCCACAAAGGCTAAGCCCCTCTGCCACACAATTGCAGAATGTGGGGAGAGGTGGGAACCAAGAATGTGCGAAGGAGGCAAGTGACCCATGAATAAGAATATGCACAATGCCAAGTGTGGCGGCGATGTGCTGGACAGTCTTGAGTATGCAGAGCACAGACATGTCCATGTGGACATATACTGCTGGTGTTTGTAGTGTTGCGGACAGTGGACGCAACCATGTTACCTCAGGCAGTAGGAAAGACCTGGGACATGTAGCTATGTCGCTCCCCCTCTAAGCGTAAGCGTAATGGGCTGGGCTGGCGTACTCAAGTACAGCGTAGGAGTGTGAATAAATAGACCGGGGCTCTGGGTGTGGTTCACTTCTGGGATGGCCACCAAAGTAACTACTGCGTGTGTCTCTGTGTCCGCCATATCTTGACCGTAGGCCTACACACACGTGGCAGACCAACTTCAACGGAAAAATCTACACCGGCGATGAGGTGGCTATGTCACACGCCACCCAACGCACATCTCGTCATCGCCTGCAGGGGCGTGTCTGCCAGGGCAGAGCCCCTCACCCTGCCACGATGCTGCTGTCATGACCGGTGGTGCCTGCGTGATCCTATGCGCCTGCTGCCACCCAGCCCGCTGGTCTCCAGACCCGCCCGGCGCCCAGTGGTGATTGCCCGCCCCTGCCTACCCAGGCCTCACTGCTAACCTTCCCCAACCGGCGTGTCTCCAAGAGGACCCACAACATGCAGGTGCAATCTTCAAGCCGGAGGCCCGCGAGCTTGGCAGCCTCCTCAGCCGATCGATGGCATCTGCGCAACAGGCCCCCAGCGCACCCAGCGGCTCCACACTGCGGAGTTCTGTGTGTGCTGACTGCTCCCTTCGGCCTACACTGCAGTCCAGCAGGTCTCAGTCAAATCCATTCCAGTCCAGCGCAACAGGCCTATTGCATCATCGCAGGCTGCACACCCGCTCAGCTCTTCAGGTGGGACTAGCTCAGTGCACCACAAGTCATCGTCCAGCCTCCAGGCCACTGCATCATCGCAGGCTGCACACCCGCTCAGCTCTTCAGGTGGGACTAACTCAGTGCACCACAAGTCATCGCCACATGGCGGTAGGCCCGTGCCGGATGCAGTGCCTCAGGTGCCACTACCTCAGTCTCCAGGCCACTGCATCATCGCAGGCTGCACACCCGCTCAGCTCTTCTGGTGGGACCAGCTCAGTGCACAGAAAGTCATTGTCCCGTGGGGCTACCCCACAAGTCCGCCTTCAGCAGCCAACAGCATGTCCTCGGTAACGCCACTGGAGCCCTTCACAGTAACGGGGCCACCCCCATCCCAGGCAGTCCACTGGAAAGCCTGGGTGGAATGTCTGGAGACGTACTTTGAAGAGCACAACATCCAAGCGCCGCCGCCGCGGCCCACACGTAGGCGTGTGAGGAGTGTGAAGAAATGGCCCGGGGCTCTGGGCATGGTTCAGTTCTGGGCTCATGGAGTGGTTTAGTTCGGGCTGGCCACAAACGTAACTATAGCGTGTGTCTCTGTTGTAGTGTCTGCGCCACCCGGCACTTCATTGACAATGTTGCATGCACCCAGAGGGCGGGCTCACCCGAATGGATAAATAAAGGAGCGCTAGACCGCTCGGGGTCTTGGCTCATACATGCCAACTGTTGTGTGTGTTTCTTAATTGTCACAGCATAAGCCAAGGGCCTAGCCTCAATCGCAGCACAAGTTCAGCCAGGCCTGAACTCTACATCTGTGTCCGCCCTATCCTTACCATAGGCCGACACACACGTGGCAGCCCACCTTCAACGGCCAACATTCCAGTGTTGTTGTCAGGCTTGCGGACATGCGCAGACAGGCACGACAATGGTGTGCTATAGGAGTGCAAGTGATGCAACCGCGCAGTGCACTCAAGGAAATAGGCTCAGGAGGAGGGAGGAGCAGCTGTGAGGCTACATAATACACATTGATCCCGCACATTTGCCAGAAGCAATACATGGCAAACATGAATCCCAAAGTTGCACAAATCACACGCCACACAACTTGTGAGTCTGCCAACACAGCATGCAGAACCATCAATTTACACTAATCTCACTTACCTCTCACAGGTGATCAAGGATATGCACTCTTCCCATGGATGATGACACCCCTCCGAGCCCCGAACACCCGGGCTCAGAGGCAGTAGAATGTGGCCCACAAACGCACCAGGGGCATTGTTGAGCGCACATTTGGTGTGTTAAAGTCATGTTTCAGGTGCCTGGACATCACAGGTGGATGACTCCTGTACAGCCCAGAAAATGTGTGCAAGATGATCATTGCATGTTGTGTATTGCACAACATATGTGTACGCACCAATGCCCCATGGATCCAAGTGAGAGATGCACCAGACGATGATGAGGAAGATGAGGCAGGTGGACCACACCCCACTGCAGCTGCAGCAGGAATAGCCCGAAGGAACACAATCATTAGCAATTTCTTCACATGAGCACGTTACATTGTGACTGTCCTTAGCAATCATGGAACAGTACAAAATGACCACATGAACAGCATGTGCAAATAAATTCATTGCAACACACATTCCCTGTGTGCATGTCAGTCCTCTGCAATAGCACATCACTCTGACAAGTGTAAGTGCATCATTATGTGCTAACAATCTCACAAATAGAAAATAGATGGTGGGGATGTCACCCCTGTGCAGAGAGGCTGTTTAGGGTGTCACGCATTCAAAATGCCCTTTAACGGTGTCAAATGTGCTACGTACTCCCACTCATCAGCGTATCACACATGTACAAAAACATGACATGAAGGCTGTAATTGGTGTTAAAAAAAAGACAAAAGGGTGTCATTTGGGGTCAGATATGAAATGTTGGGTGTCATTTGGGGTCAAATATGAACCCCCCTGATGCGTAGCTGCAACCTGTGACTCAAGTCCCACAACATGAGCAACATGGATGTAAGGGGGATGATGTCAGGGGTTGTTTGTGCACCTGGAAGTGTCAGAGAGTGACCTGCTCCTTTAAGGATGTGGTCCACACTCAGCCACCTCAGTGTTGTGGCATGCACCATGTCATGATAACTGGACTGAAGGCATGCTAATTGTCATGCAGTGTCACTTGCATTGTCAGTGTGGCTCATGGACCTGCAGCTTTGCTGGGTTCAGCACATGTGCATGGGTTTGTTGTCAGATTAGTGATGTGTGGGGACGGCCCCCTCTGAGTGCATTGTTGACAGGGGCCTACTGGCTGTTTCTATGTGTGCTATAGTATGCCAAGGAGATCAGGGACATGATCCAGAGTCATTGTGGGTGTGCACTGTGCTATACCTAATTGTACATGTGTGCCATTGTGCCCATCTCTCCCCGTCCCCCCAGTCCCTGGTCGTTACTCACCCTTTTGGTGTTGGGTGAGGTCATGTTGAGCAGTGTCCGGTCCCCCAACTCCTGCCACCATCTCCCCACTGATGACTGTGGACCCCATGTCCTTCATCTCATCCAGCTCCTGCCATGTCGCTGGACTCCCACCTCTAGTCTGCATTGCTGCTTTCCGGTTGTTAGCGAGTTTGAGCTTGGTTTTGCGCTTCACATCATTCCTGCGCTTCTTGGCACTTCACTACAACTGCATTCACCTTGGACAAGATGAACTGCCATATTGTATTTTTAGTTGTCAATGACACAGTAGAGGTGATGAATAGTTGTTGGTGGTGTTCTATCACCTCGGTAATCAGGTTCTTGTTTTCCTATGGACTGAGTCGCGGGTTCCTCTTCTTCTTCTCCTTGCCCTTCTCCTTCCCCGAGGTCCCTGGCTGGTCCTCCCGGGGGTTTGTGGGGTTCTGGTTGGCCACTGTAGTTGCTCCAGCTTCCTCCATGGTGCTTCTCAGTTGTTTGGGTTTTGTTTGTATTTATTTATATTTTGGCAGCTTTTATGGTGATTTTTCCCACCTGACGTGGGAATAGCAAGCCTGCCGCTGCTTATCGCTGATATTTTGTTGGGCCCAACGCAACTTTTTTCACGTTCGGGTTTCCTTTTTTATCGGCGTCACAGTAATTTTAATGCAGGCATTTGACGCGTTATCGGGGAACTATCGTCTGTTGCCGGCGTGTTGAGAATACGCCGTTAACACGGCATTAGTTTCCTGCGATAGCCGTCGTTATGTGAAGTTGCGTTAACCTAGTTTGGCGATAATTATCGCCCGTTCTTGAGAATATCCCCCTCAGACTCCTAACACGTTAGGCATCCTACTGCTGCCGCCAAATGTAAGAACCCCTTTCAGATACCCAAAAGTCTCCAATTTGAGATGCTAAAGCTACAACAAAAATGCGCTCTGCAAAGTGCTTTTCATGGTAGTTTGGGGGAATCATGACTTTCTGCCGAGATTGTCAAACAAGAGAAAAACAAGTGTCCCTCCCTGTTTAGAAGCCCCTCTGAGCTTGTGTTTGTCAAGGTCACCATGTTCAGGCCCGAAAGGCTCAAAAGGATGGAAGCTCAAATTTAGAGCTGAATTTACTGTAAAGTTGGCAAAGTAGAAAGGCAATGGAAGAGTGCTAGTAGAAAGGTGGCAACTTTCTTTTCTAGTTGTTTTAAAAAAGTTATAATGTCATTGGTAAAAATTGAAAGAGGAAAACCTGTAATCTATTCTGTGTTGATTTTTTGAGGTAGAAAGTGGTTACTGTGAGAGTTAGTATGTTGAACGTTTTGTGGAGCTGTAAAGGTCATCCTGAGTGTTTTTAAAATGTTATGCCTGTTAGTTTGTAAGGGGGTACGTGAATGTTAGCTTGCTTTACAGTGCATCAGTGCGAGACGTATGTGAATATTATTTGCGTTTGGTTTTATCAGTTACAGGATTTAGTAATAACAAAAGACTATTTTAAATTTACCAGCGGAGTGTCGGCTACATTTTTCAACTTTGTCAATTGAAATATAAACATAACTTGCCCGTTTTAATCAAAACCACCACTTCTGGGGAAGTGCAAGAGGTATGCAGTGCAGAAGAGGAGGTAGGGTTCACATGGTTGGATAGGTGTGGTGGGTTAGGTATTGGATGGATGTTAAATAGATTAGGTATGGTAGGGCAGGGTATGTATTTATGTTAGATAGGGATGCTAGGCTTGGTTAGCTTGACAGGGCAGGTTAGGTAAAGCAAGCAAGCCCATAATTACAGACGCATGACCACAAAGCCCCATGCAGAACATAGCCTGCTAAATGTGTAGTATGTTGTGGTGATGTGAGATCTTGACAGATAGGTAAATCTGTACTCTCAAAGAAGAGTTCTTAAAATGCGTCAGAATATGAAGTTTTCTTTCTATGTGGTGAACTTAAAAGGCATTCACAGCAACATATTGCATAGTCGAATACTAAACAAAACCTATGTATGTGCATCTTTCCCATTTTTTAGGAAAAATGTGCAAACCGAACAATAGATTATCACAACAGTAAAGTAAAACAAATGAACACACAAGTGTGTGATTAGAGAATTGCATTGCGCCTTTAAGATGGGATAAGGCATCCAAATAGAATACACTTTACTCGAGTGTGGTGCAGATTCACATACACAGATGTCCACTTAGCCACACTAAATGCACACAGGCGAAACTTGCACAAAAAACACAACCACAGACACAAATTTCCATACACACATATGCACAACCGTATGCACACTAACAAGCACACATCCATGCACACTCTCATGTGCACACAAACACACACAGATACACTCATGCACACATACATACACAAACATGAACACACACACACACACTTGCACTCTCCCATGCAAACAGGCAGTTACACACACACATGAGTACAGCTAGGGCGACCTCCTTCTGTGTATTCCACGGTATTATTTATCCACGCTCTTTCAATATGCACGCGGGAGCAATTCTGATTCTTTCCCAAAAGACAGATTTTGCAGCAGTAAAAATGTAATAGGAAAATAAATCACAGAACAATGCTTAAACTGATAATTCACGGCCCCATCAGGAGAAAGGCAATAGCTCTCTGCCTGCTTGACAAAAGTCACACCACCTTGGAGATTAATCATCCATTTGTGTATATGCAAATCATCTGTGCACGCCAGAAATTGAATATATTCAATTTAATATGTATAGCAACAAGGGAGAAAATTGAAAATAGATTGGGTTGCACATTACAAGTCAAAGTGTAAGACATGAACTTAATCCTGACTTTGAAACAATAGTGCTACCTGGAGTGAATCGACGCCAAATTACTTATTTTACCATCCGCGGAAAGATGATGTTGAAATATGCCTTGCAGTGCGCAGCAGCAGGCATTGACATCCTGTTTAAACTAAATTCGCATCACACTGGAAATTGATCACCAGCCTCAGTCTGCTGTCACTTTCGTCAGTTTTGGCAGCAGTTGTTGTACCCCAGCGCTGCAAATGTCCTTCTGCTCTTCACAGTAGTAGACAATGGGTGTGCTGGTCTCACAGGTCTCACTTCCGGGGGGGTGATGTCTCTGGCCCATCAAACACAATGGTGTACTTTAAAACCTCACTTTCGTGGCCACCACGTGCATAAAACACCTGGCAAGTTCTCCATACCTTTTTCTCTTTTACTCACAGTCATTTGATATTGAGCAGGTTGTTCCAATAATTTTTGATGTCTTATTTGTCCAGCTAACACTGTGCACCAGGGTTCACTTCTGCGGCTCGGAAGGGCTGTCTGTGAGCCTGCCCCACAGGCGACACCCTATGCAGTCGCCCTGCGGAGCCTTATCCCTGTATGCAGCCTTTCACTAAGATTCCGGAGCTGCCTCCTCCCCTTAGTGTACTACATATTAACATAACTTTAAAACATGGAATAGAACGCCTTCTCACATAAACTTGTGCCCTTTTCTACATGGAAGAATGGATTAGCTGTGCGAATAGCATACAGTTAATAATCATCTAGGTGGACACTTGTCAATGAATACTGCTGGATGCAGGACACATAACCTAGGACCTGATGTATTGTGAACTGTCCCTTACAGCAGGGTCGGACTGGCCGTAGCGGCACCGGCCATTTCCCTGGTGGGCCAGAGGGATGGGGGCCAGTTTTTTGGCAGTGGGGGCCGCTTTTGCTCTGGGGGACGGTTTTGCAGCAATGCTGCAATGTCGACCCGCCTGTAACAAAAGCAGGAGCGGTGCTTCTTACTGGCACCCCCTCTCCCACACCCCTGCTGCCAGGGCTGGTCGAGCAGCAATGTGCCAAGGCTGGTGCTGTTCCCAGTACGGCCGTGCCTTACAGCCATGTTGCCAAAAATTATATTGAGTGGCAAAAGAGAAATTCGGCATTTGTTTTAGGTAGAGCTCAGTTCGATATTACAGAAGGGGCTACTCTTTTCGGCCCCTTCTGTAATATTGAACAGACATTTATAATTAAGGCTCCCTGTTTTCCGTTTTTATGGATTTTTACAGATAGATACAGACAGAAAACATTTATTTTCTTGTCTGTATTTATTTTTAAATGTGGATAAAAACGGAAATTGGGTTGCTTTTTGAGTAATTCTAAATACTGTCTGCCATGACTGCCAGGTCAATTGCTGTGTGTATTGATAGGTATGGGGATAAAAAAGTAAGGAATTTTAGTAAAGAGGTTTTAATAACAGTAGATATGCACAAAGTTAATACTGAAATATGCATATTTTCTTATCAGTGCATTAATTTATCTTCTGTGGGGGTTTACAACATTGAAACCTCATAGCCATTCAAGCATGAGTGCATATTTACTGGTTAAATAAATGTGGAAATATACTAATTTTAGCTTCGTTTTTCCATATATCCCAAAATAAATATGGATAAATACAGATAAAATTAGCAAAAAATAAATATGGATAAATACAGACGGAAATGTCAAAAAAATAAATACCATAAAACCGGGAGCCCTATTTATAATATAAGCAGTCCAAAGGGGGTTTTGCACTCCTTTCTTTGCACAAGCTTCCATTTTTGGAAGCGGTGGAAGTACCAATGAGATTTGCTTTGTCATTGGTACAATTTAATTTTGTGGCTCTCAGCAAAGACATATTTTGGAGCTCTATATTTGGAATACATTTAAATGTGTCACCCATTTTTATCTGATTCAATCCCTTATGATATGAAACACTATTGAACAGTACATAGTAAACTTTCAGAAACAGTGGCATACAAAGCACAAATTATCCAGCGTCTACCATCCAAATAGTATCTAGGAAATCTTGAAGTGCCAATAAAGCCATTTCTTTTGCTCTTGGATCTAAAATATTTTATTTGCGAAAACATTTTTTGTATAATTAAATATGTAACCAGTCTGTTCCATCCATTGTAAGAAGGACATGGTAAGGGTGAGTTGGTTGATGTTCAGTAGACTGGTGCATGATATTAATTGAAAACAGCATAATTGAATGTCAGCTGTGGTTAAGCAAACAAAAAACTGAAAACCCCTGAAATTCACCAAGTGGTGTTCATAGCACAATACACACCATAGTTCATGCCAGGAGTGGTTTTCATTTTGTGGACAGTTTTTTTTTTACATTCCTTCGGCTAAGGGGTGTACTGAGCATGGTGGGGAGTGTGTAGCGTCCTGCCAGCCCAGGTACTCATCAATAACCACACCACCCATGGAGAGTAATTTTACACATCTTTATTCTGCTGCGTGTAAGTAGGAACTCAACATTCTAAGCAGTGGCGGCTGATATTTGAAGGTGGTGGGGAGGCAGGTGTCATGGGTGGAATGGAGGAGGGAATTCAATTAAAAAAATAAATAAAGACTTACCTGTCTGCTGCTGCCGCCCGCTGTCACCGCTGCCTCCTCTCAGTCCTCTATCCCGCTTCCAGGGCAGGATGCAGGATGCACCCGGCTCCTAGCCTTCCGATATCCAATCACAATGCTGCAATGTAGCGCTGTGATTGTTCTGAGTGCCTTTAATCTGCACTCTGTCAGAGAATGTGAGGCTAGGCATGTTCTCCATGCAGGCTGTAATGCAGAGTGCCGGCCAAACATTCATGCGCACTTTAGGGAGTACAAACCACTCTTCCCCTCCCCTGCTCTGCCAGCAAAGCAGCCCTGCCCTGTTCTGTCCGCAAAGCTGCTTCAACAAGGAAAATATAAAATGATAATAACTTACAGTTATTATTATTTTATTTTTCAATTAGTGACACTGCTTAAAAGCAGTGTGGCAACGCTTCTGCGCCCTAGCAGAGGAGCCACCACTGATTTTATGCCTGCCTTCAACTCATCTCTCCAATGCTTATGACACAGGCCTATGGTGTATAGTGGGAATCAAGAGAGTTCTTGCGATCTTTTATTTACACAACACTACATCTCCCACTTTGTTAAATAAAAAGCTCAAACTTTTTCAAAATTAACAAATAAATAAATAAATACACAAATAAATACATTAATAAATGCACAGATAACCATGGAGGGACAGGCAATTATAATTCTTCAACTAAGCATTGTGGTGCCTGACTCACACATCCTGATTGGGTCACTGGAAACCAGGAATTCACAGTCAAACTGTCAGTGATCTGCACAGTGGAATTATCTGCACAGATCCAGTCTCTACATTGACATCGACGTTTGGTGAGTGATGGGGCACATGTTGAAAATGAGAGGAATCTCTCGTAAGGGAATACCCAGGACGCTGGGTAGTCACCATGTGTCCTTTGGTGTTAGTGATGGTAAAAGATTCAACCTCATAAGGAGCTTTCTTTGTCTGTATTGTCTGACAAGCATGTGATATCCTCTTGTAACGGTAACATCTTTTACATGACATCATTTGTCAGCATGTATCTTCATCATTATTGGATCTGAGGCTGGTCCATTGGGGCAGCTTGGCCATCATGGCTCTTCCAAACATCAGAGTTCCAGGGCCTTCCCCTGTCGTTGAGGAGTGAGGGGTCGAATGGTAAGCTTAAAGAGTAGCTTCAAAACAACTTTGAAGTCGAGCTTCTCCAATGCAGCACGCTGAACAGCTTTCTTAAGAGTACGAATGAACCGTTCTACGAGACCATTGGCCTGGGCCCAAAGAGGAGTGCTTTTCTGATGCTTTATATTAAGGTGATTTAGAACATCTTTATATTTTCAACGATTAACCGCAGGCCGGTATCAGATTTTAAGATTGCAGGTACACCCCATGTTGCAAAGAGGCCATCTAATTTTTTATTATCCTTTTCATGTGTAGTGGTTAAAAGGTCTTCTACCAATGGAACGTGGGAGAATTAATCAACAATGACTAGAAGATGATGTTCATCCTCATGAGGACCAAAGAAATCAATAGCATTTTTCTGCCGAGCATGATATGGCATATCTGACATGTTCAAAGGGTGCTGAATAGCTTGAGATGAAAGACAGTTGCATATGTGACGAGTCTTCAATTCCTTTTCAACCCTTTTTTTGAGATATGAACACCAGACTCGATCACAGAGAGCTCTCTTAGTAGTAACTATTCCTCAATGTCCTTCATGGGCAACGCTTATTGTAGGAGACTCTCGGGATTAACAATTTGTGTACCTCGCAGGATGGAGGCCTTCTTGAGTCACAGAAATACCAACTATTACATTTTCGAAAATACTCACTATGATTAGTGAGGGGTCTAGAGTGCTGGTTCCAGAATTAATGAGCAATACATTTTAACTTTAACATGTCACTATCTTAGCTCGTGGCGGTGACAACATTGTTCTGAAGACATTGCAGCTGGTGTGCTTGATTTCACAATAAAATTGATCTGGGGCTTCCTTGTTATAGATGTGATAGCAGGGCACTGCAAGGTCACTCTTGAAAAATAATCAGCAGGATTCTGATCTTTCCTTGGACCATGAAGAATAGAAAAGTTGTACTCTTGTCACCTCAAACCCCAACATTCAGTTCTAGGAGGTATTTTGGCCTCTGGATTGCCAAATATTATCAACAGTGCTTGATTATCAGTCACTACTGTGAATGGCTTTCCCTACAAAAGCACAAGGAAATATTTGCAAAGCCAAGACTACAGCAAAACTCTCTTTCTCAGGATGCGAGTAAGCACGTTCGGTTTGTGACGAGCTTTTACTGGCGTATGTCATGAAATGTCTCTGGGCATTTGGTTGTCCGTTGTGCTGTGCAAGGATTGCGCCTAACCCGACAGGGCTAGAGTCAACTACAACCTCAGTGTGAAGTTTGGGATCAAAGTAGGCAATTTCAGTGGCACTCTCAATGGCTTGCATAATTTTTTGGAAGCTCTTCTCACATTCTCATAGCCAATGAAAAGGAAAATTATTTTTCATTAGTTCTCGTAGTGGTGCACTAACTGTAGCAAAGTGTTGTTTGTATCTAGAACAGTAAATCACAATTTCAAGAAATAATTGTAACATAGAAATGTCTTGTGGTGGATTTGAAGTAGACATCACTTGTACTTTATCTGGATTAGGTTTTATACCCCCATCAGAAAAGACATGGCCAAAGAATTTAAAACTTTGTTTGTGGAATTCACATTTGACAGCATTCAGAGTTAAGCCTGCATCATTCAGCAAAGAACATACTTATATGAGAGCTTTGTCATGCTCTTTCTGTGTAGCTCCAAAAACCAATATGTCATCACTATAGTTAAATGCATTTTCCAAAGGGTGTATGATACGTCAAATGACATCTTGGAAACATTTTGCAGCGGAGGATATACCAAAACTCAATTGCTGATAGTGAACCGAACCAATATGCATAGAAAATGTTGTAATGTACCTGGATTTTTCTTCCGGTTCCAATTGGTGATATCCTTTATTTAGTTCCAGTCAAGAGAAGAACTTCACACCATTCAATTGAGTTATCATAACATCAATGTGCGGATGGGGACGTCTCTCTTGCTCAATTGCCTCGTTGCCCTGATGCATGTCAACGCATGCGTGTACAGCTCTGCCACTGTCTCTTCTAGGCACTTTTACAATGGGAGAAGGCCATGGTGTCGGACCAGTGTAAAGTTCAATGATGTCATAGTTAAGCAACAAATTAAGTTCCTTTTCAACAGCTTCTTGCAGGGGAAATGCAACTCATCTGTGTCTTTGAGCAGCAGGACAAACATCCTCATTTATATGTAACTTTACTTTCATTGTTTTGAGTTTTCCTAACCCATGAAATAATGAAGCAAATTGACTTACAATTTCATGATGAGTATTCATGTTGTAGTTCACTGATATCAGTCTCATATCAAATGCAGTGTTAAAACGCAGCAAACCGGCACTTGAAGCTGTTCTGTGAAGTACATGAATAGGCACTTGTACCAAAGTTTTCTTATGTTTTGCCGTGGCTACAAACAAACCTTGACTTTTTAAGCGCGTTGAGGCAGCCTATGTGTATACTTTAGGTTTTGACTTTGTAAATTCTGGCAACAGAGATAGTTCTTGATACTTCTCCTCAGGCATGATATTTATCGACCCAACGCTATCAATTATGAATGTTATCGAACACCCGTTTATCTTTAGAGTGATCTTCAGACAATGTTTGAATGTTTGTGGTGCTTTTTCATGTTGATGTTTCTTCACCTTGGATTTTTCCTTACACTAGTCTCACATGGGCATGCCTTTTTTAAGTAAACATCGACATTGCACAATTGTCATTGTCACTTTCACTGGACACTGATCCTGAGGAACTCTACTGAGGAACATTGTCTAAATCGATGATTTAGACGATGATCAATTTCATTTAGTGTCGATTTGCCTCAGTTGGTATGACCGCTTATACTTGTTGGATTACTTCGACTGTCGCTGAGGTCGTGTTTGGTTGGCCATTTTGTCTTCACGCCGTGACCCACAACTACTTTTCTTTTTGCCTTGTAAGTCGTCCCGAAATGGTTCACTTTACCACAACTGATGCATATCTTTCCAATGGCAGGACAGTTACCTTCATGTAGAAATGACAGTCCACATCTAGAAATCGCTTTCTTTTTCTGTTGAGACATCGCCCTGTGTCCCTCGCCCTTGTACCTTTGCTTACTTTTCACGATTATGACTTATGCACTTTGGGCACTTCCAGTCTCCCTGTCAGTCGCTTGACAATCAGCACGCTCTTCAGTGCGGGCAGTCTTAAGAACTTGTTCTAAGCTCAGAGCTTCTTTCAGCATTCGTTGTCAAAAAGGAGCTGACAGACATCTATCGATTACTCTGAGTCGAGAAGCTTCCTCATCATTAAACTCATTGAATTTACAGTGCTTTACAAGAAAATCTAGTCTCTCAACAAACTAATTGATGGTTTCACCTGGTCTCCGGCGTTCTTGACTGAATATGTATCTGGGTTAAACTTGACATTTAAGGCTGTTTTGATTTGATCACATGTCACTTCACCTTCTTTAGGTTTCTTGTGGTATTTTTTTCATGGCTTCTTTCACTCCTTCACCAGCCATGTTCTTTAGATACTTTATAATCTTTTTCATCTATAGCATCTATGGAATCTTCAAATGTTTCTATGCATGCAGTCCATTTATTGCCAATATTGTGTTTTTTGGCAGTATCAAATGCAGATGGCGGTTTTAAGAATGCAGCAGCTGTATATACATTGGTGGACAGTAGTGAACTCTCAGGTGCTTCCTGTGGAACTTGGTCAGACGGAGCTTCTCTAGCACCTTGTGATGTGTTGGCTTCAAGGTCAGCCTTCATTCAATTTTGGAGCTTTGATCTCTCCCTGGCTCTCCATCAGAGATCTTTACTTGATGGAGGTATGTGGACTTGTTCTGGGCCCCTATGTGGTAGCTTTGGTGGTGCGCCGCTTTGTCTGGGAACAGCTCCACAAGCACAACCCCAACGACCCTCCTTCTGGGGCCTCTCGACAGCATGTTGTGGAACAATGATTTGTTAATGATTTCGATAAGTAGAGAAATCTTTGTACGCTACAAGTCTATGAAAGTAAACAACTTTGGTTGGCTTTGTGCTTAAATGTTTGTATACAAACACCTGGTTAATCTCTGCTTCGTAGCACATGAATTTCAGTTTTATTTGTTCTTAAATATAACTGTGCGCTGCTTTTGTAACTTGGCTGTATCCGTCTTTGGTGTTCTTACACCGTGTAGCCTATGGCATTAATTTATGTAATGGTTCAGTACATTTAATTTGCAGCTATTTCAATTAGTTCCGCCACCAACACGTAGGCTTTCAGTGTCGCCTTATTTATCTCTAAGCATTTTATACAGGCTGGCATTGCACTATGGCAGCGTCAATTTTGCACTTCGACTGTGGCACATGTGGCATGCACGAGCAGTTTGCTGGACATCAGCAAACTCTCTGGAAGAGCGCTTTCAGTATTCAGGATTGGGATTCCCCATCTCCTCATCAATTGTAACGTCCTGCCAGCTCATGTGCTCGCCAATAAACAAACCACCCATGAAGAGTAACTTTCCATGTCTTTATTTTGCTACATGTAAGTCAGAACTCAACATTCTAGGCATGTCTTCAACTCATCTCTCCCATGCTTATGTCTCAGGCCTCTGTGTACAGTGGGAACCAAAATAATTCCAGTGCTCTTTTATTTACAAGACACTACAGCGTTTATTGTATGTTGCATGCCATAACTGGTGTATTTTAGACATATTTGTCAGATGTATTTTTTTATTTTCCCTTTTTTTTATTTTTTTATACAAAGTATCTAAGAGAACACACAGCATTGCCCAAGGTAGTTAAAGTGACATGTGCTAGCGAAAAACAAAGCCAGTAGCATAAAGAAATGTTATTGATTGACTGTGTAACGTCAAAACCGAGATACACGAATAAAGTACTAATCATAAGACTACACCTAGTATATTCCTTTGGCCCTGTAGAGGTTTACCATGCATTTCAAAAACTACTTTCCTGTAGAGCCACTTCCCAGCAGATGGCCATATAATGTGTAAAATTAGCATGGAGCAGCAAGTTTTAGTAGCTGCTGAAGTATAACGTAGAATAGAACATAGAAACCTAAAGTGCATTATATAAATGAGGTATATAAAATTGCTTAAGTGCCCTACTTTGCCGACCCTTTGCTTGATAGAAATGGTTTCATAAGAGGGCACATCCCAGAGGATGGCCGTCTAACGTGCAATTTTAGCATTGAGCAGCAACAATTCGAATTAGCAGCTAAAGTGTAAAGTGCAAAAGGACATGGGAACCTAAGGAGCATTATATGAATGAGGTATATAAAGTGCTTAAGTGCCCTACTACCCTGGCCATCTGTTTGGAGGGATACCTTACAAGAGTGCCGCTTCCCAGAGGAAGGTCGTCTAATGTGCAAATTTAGCATTGAGCAGCCGATCATATTAGCAGTTAAAGTGTAAAGTGCAATAGGACACAGGTACTTAAGGTGCATTATATAAGTAGGGCGTATAAAGCGCTTGAGTGCCTGATAAAAATATAGAGTACTTTTCATAATAAACAGCTCTTCTATGAAATATTCCTCTGAGGTGGCTATACAAATTCTTCAGCAATAAAACTTCACACAAGAACTCTTTTTGGGTTTTGAACTGAGCTTAATTTGCTAGCTGACTAATTCCATGCAGATTTATTGAACAGCACCAATGTTATTAGGGAATGAAATTTGTGTTGCTCCCATTTATCCTTGCTACCTACCTCTTGACAGATCTGCCTAAGACTTGCCATAGCCCACTGTAAGCTAAACCTGCAAAATGTCTGCCCACGTCTGTGTGGAATTATCAAACTATGCCAAATATTCTCAGCAGGTGAACACTTCTTTCACTCTCAATTTGAAATCTGCCTCCTTTGATGAACCTCTATAAAACTAGGAAAACCAACAGTAGGCTAAGCTTGCTAAGTCTCAGCCAAATTGTATGAAGATCTATCAAATGGTGTCAAAGTTATTGGTAAATGAAAATGTTTTCACCTTCCACTTAACTTACCCCTGCATTGGATCTGCATCTGATCTTCATCAAATATGGAAATACTTTGCAAGGTTTATACGGTTTAGATGTTTATTGCCAGTAGTTTGCTGAGGATGTTGTGGCATTACATATTATTGACTAATGTAGAATGAAGGCGTGTCCCACTTAGAGGTGATTTACCTCACACTGGCCTCGTAAGCATGGTTCTAAAGTTGTATGTCATTGTGCCCATCTCAGAAATGTGTGCACTGTATTTTTCTAAACTACAGAGAGATTTCCCAAGGGCCTAGTGGAAGGTGTCAGTGGCAAATGCATACTTGTCAATGTCTTGACTCACAATTGCAGGTCACATGAAGTTTTTAAGAGGGTAATCACTTAAAGGTGAATAGAAAATTGGCCACAAGTATGGGATTTTGGATTGCACAATACAAAACAACAGGTGGGAACCCCTACAATGCTTAGTGTATCTCTCCATACCAGCCCAAGGGGATCATCCTATGGTATTAAAGGGACCCTCAGCCACTGAAATCCAAGTGGCATGCTTCATCATAGAGTTCTCATCCAGATACTTAGTGTATCTGGATGGGGTCAACCTTGGTAGCTAATGGAGCTCTTTGATTATTGGGTCATATCCTAGATTTAAAATAGTCTATGGTGTCCTGAGGGTTAATTTTATTTTCAAAAGGCACCCTGATGGAGTTACAAACAGGTGGGGAGGCACTAAGGAAATTACTATCCTCTGTATCCCTGGGTCAATATGTTTTCAGCCATCACAACAGTGCCTCACCGGGCTAGTTGGCTTTCGTCAGGACCTTACAAGGACCCCCATTAGTATGCAATTTGTGTGCATTAAATTACAAAACGTAATTCACTATCATTATACATGCCATACATACTGACTCATTTGGTCCCTATGTTTGTATTTCTTTAGTAGCGTCCTATTTAGAGTTCCATGAGGGTAGGCAGGCACCAAATATGTTCACAGTGGAAAGAGACCTTTGATGAAAGTTTCACTACTAGGTCCGCCTGCCTCCTAACCCTCAGGGTGAGAGTCCTTTTAATACCATAGGGTGAATCCCTTGGGGTGGTATGGAGAGATATGCTAAGCACGGTAGGGGTTCCCTCCTGTTGTTTTTGTATGGTTAGATGTTTGGGAAGGTGAGATAACAATGTTTCACTTCGCACTCCCTCCTTCGAATATAGCATGTTGAATTACTTAAAGTTCACAAACCTTATGAGACACTATGACAATGACTGGATGATATCAATAGTGTCATTTAACATTTCATGCATGATGTAATATAAGAGGTGATAAGCAGTACATATCGGGGGCACAAGTTATAGTTACCTCAGTACACTATAACTGCAAACTGCTGGTTCTTAAACATTATTCTTACCTTATTTGAAAACATAACTTCCTCACTTTAACCTTCAGGTCTTTCTGTGAATATCTGTTTTTTTTTCTTTTTACATAAGCTAAGATATTATTCCCATATTTAACTATTAAGCCACCAGAACCTTTGTTTTTATCAGTGAATTTCTGCATTTGTGCCCTCAGGTATCCCTTTGTGATATAATGTCTGAGCCTGTGAGAATGTGTGGGATCTTAGCTGGTAACTTTTATGTAACTTGGGGGACAAGTTAGGTGCCTGAAGTCTGAGTCTGTAGCATTTCTTTAACATAAGGCATAACTTTGTTTTGTACCACTGAGCATCTACGTTCTGTGTAACCTGAAGGATAATTTTGCTTTCAGATGTTTTTAGCATGTATGATCTGTATAGCCCTGCTGTTGAAGGCCTGAGTGTGTAGGAACTATGTCATTTTAATAATACCGATGATGCCAGATATCTAAGAGTGAAAGATGGCGATAGCCTGAGGAATAGATCTACTACCTGAGCTACAGTCTGTAAAATCTGTGTAACATGACAATAGAATTCCTGTCTGGGTCTGAGTTTGTTTAATCTGTGTAGCCTAAGAGATGGTTTAGAGGCTCTAGTTTAGATTAGGTCTGGCCGAAATGCAAATTATACCAGCGTAATTTTTATTTTTTTTTGCTTTATGCTTGTTGCGTGAAATTCCTGAAATTAGTCCACTTTGCGTAGTTATGTGCCATTCGCAGTAGAATTTTTCAGCAAAATTCCCCATTTCTGCAAAAAAGTTATACAAACTATAAAACGTGAACAGCTTTTGTTGGCATTGCTTTGGTTAATTGCATCCTCATTTCGAAACTTGATGCAAGGATGCACAATTACCTATTTGCATTTTACATAATTACGTGAAAGTTTGTGGAATGTTTGTGTAATTATAGCAATTTATGCAAATTTCATTCCCATCTACCTCCTCCCCTCCTCCCCCCACAACCCCCCCACCAGTTTAGATTTTTCCAACCCGGGGAATTGGCACCTGGGCCTTTAAAATATATATAATCTTGGGGATAGTTTCCCATGTGAGGCCTGAGAATGTAATACGATCTGTGTAACTAGAGACATAGCTTTACTGTCCAAATTTAGAAAGTGAATGATTTTTCTGCTATGAACAAAGCTAATTTTCCTAAATTCAAAATCTGTGACATCTGCGTAGACCCCTAGTGATATCTCAAAAATATGTTGAATATTTGGATGTTTAACATATGTGCACAGTTAGTACAAAATGTTGCTGAAAAAGCTACAATATACCCCACATCTATCTTAAACAAATAAAATGTCCCCAAAAAATCCTTAATACCTTTCTTTTTTTTAAGTTCACTGTTGTTTAAGTCTCTTTCCCATATTTCAAAAGCTGTGGTTGTAGTTCTTGTAAATTGATGTCTTAGTCTGCCTTGCTTAACCATGAATCTTTCTTTATAATCTTTATTTCGACCGTTTTAGATCATAAAAGATATACAACAATAAAAACATTTAAAATAGAGTTAACATTCGAATAAAAAGCACATGACATTTTGAGAAGGAGCATAAATAACAACATGGTGCAAAATACAATTCATTCAATAATTCTATTATCCCAAGCCTCAAACTGCTTTATATGTCTTGCTCGAATGTGCCACATTGCTCTTAAAAATTTAGCTACCGCAAACACAACCGGGGGCGAAAGATCTGTTTTTAACACTCTGTATGCATGTAGATAATGCCTAAGACCCAGGTTCTTAAGAAGGGGAACAAGCCAATAATTTCTGGGTCTACGGTATGCTTTACAGAAAAAGATCATATGTAGGTCATCCTCCCGGGTTTGGGTGCATAGTGAGCATTGCTCTGATGAGGGGGGATTGGACCACTGCTTCGTAAATGACCCAAGTGGGAGTGAGCTATGTCTCCACTGAAGGAACAATTTTCTGGTGAAGACCGGGCTGATATTGTCAAGAACACTCTCTTGGTGGTACACATCTTTCATTTTAATAAATAAGTTAGTAAGAGACCCCTCCTTTGTAGCCCCTATAAGTTTTGAACCATGAATCGATATGGGGAATTATATCTTGGAGATGTGTTGCTAAGATCCCTCATTCAATGTAAACTGTCCAAGTAGGGATCCCCAAAATAAGCTTGTGCCTAGGACCTCAGAAATCCTTAAGATGACACTACCTGGTAACTGACCTCAGAAGGTGTGAATGAGCTGGAGATGGGTAATACATTAAAAGTTGTTCAGAACAGGGGCACACAAAATACTTAAGATGTCCCTTTGACTCCGATTAAAATATGGATCGAATTACAAAAGAAAAGAGACCTCAAAACCTTCCAGTAAACTAATAAGTGCTGAAACCTAGTGGTCAGTAGAGCTAAAGAACAATTATAGCATGTCCCTTTTTCTCTCCTGCATCAGCTGACAAATTAGAGTAACATTCAGTTTCCTTGTTCTATATTTTCTTGACCAATTATATATCGTTCTAACAAAACAGAGGCTGGCTTGGAGCAAATGACTTCCACAGCAAAGGCAGAATTGGTCAGGTAAGACCTCTAGTGGGACTGCCCTGTGGTAACCGTGCAATACCCCTTGTAGCGTGTACGTCGCTGAACTTGAAACCAAAAGGTCAGAGCTTGAATTCCAGATTCCACTCATAGGAAGGTTTGGAAATGTGAGAGACATTGTTGGCCTGGCCACTGGAAGTGAGGCTGATGTCCCATAATGGTGAAGGATACACCTCTCTCTAGAAAAATGAGTAAGGGTACTCTGGGGACCCAACAGCACCCACTTTCAAACAACGACACAGCATGGACATGCCCAATGTGAGCTTAACACCTTTGGCCATTGAGTGATTGTTATGCATGACAGCACACTATGGTGTGAAAATTCCAATGCAACTCAATGGCCATTTTGGAATGGGCATGATAACATGGACTGGCATAGCCAGGTCCCAACTATACTCTCTGCTCTTGTGACCTGCACAAAATCCCATCATCTAAATACCCTGGCTCTGGAGCACATCTCTTTCTCTGGGTTCTTTGATTTGTAAGGATGCCTTACACACATATGAAGCGTAATTCAAACACATCTGATTTACAAGTTAGTATCGAAGCTAGAAGTGTTTAAGTTATGCAAGCGGAGGTGTCATCTCTGAGAGTAGATCTAAAGCAAAATATGAACAACTTTCATAGTACTGTTACCTGGATGAGGAAATGTGGTTGTTCCTCATTAAGTGTCAAGTGAGTGATTAAGGGAATCAAAATCAAATGAGGTGTACATCCACACAGCTGTAACTTTGTGCGGATTTGCTAATATTTGCAATTCATTTCCCATACACGCTAATTCTACTTGATCCAGGTGTAAGTGATGCAGACCATATGGGAAAAGTCTTAATAATTCCTGTTGGAAATTGGGTTACTGGTTGAGGGGGGTGAAACCCTACTCAAGCAGCAACCACAATTCTTGTCAAGGTGAAACACAAGCAAACCCCAAATTAACATGTGCTTAGCCCTCTGACAACTTGGCACAAAGTAGTCAGCTTTAACTTAGAGGAAATGTCTAAAGTATTTATGCGGCACTTCAAATAATAAAAAAGTGAAAACACAACACAAGAAATATCTCACACCAATCTAGAGTAAAATGGAAGAAGTGACTTGAGACCAAAATTATAAAAATCCAATCAGTAGAAATGTAGATATGCACTTTTAAAGATTTCAGGTAAATAATGCACCTATAAGCACAAAGCGTCACTTGCAGTCATCTGGTCATGCGAGACTGAGTAATAGTTACAGATTCTGGCTGCCCATGATGAAGTGCAGGCCGGATACAGGGAGCAGTAAGTCCAAATGTAAGAGCTACCTTCAGAAGTCCAGTGTGAAGAATTCCGTGCACATGCAAGGAGCAACAAGATCATCGAGGATGGTCATTGATGTAGCACAAAGAGCAGGCCCGGTCTCATGGGTGATTGTTACTGTAGCATGAAGATCATGTAGGGCCGGTCGTTGCTGGAGTTTCACAGGCTGTCAATGCTGTAGGGCTTCACTGGCGGTCACGGTGGCATGAAGAATCGGATTCACTGGAGCTTTGCATTGATGGGCATCAAGATCTTGCTGCAAAGAGGCCCAGTTCATGGTCGCAAAGAGCCCAAAACTTCCGGATTTCTCCTTTTCTTTTAGGAGAGCTCCACTGATGCCATACCAAGGGTCCAGGACCTGAGAGACACCTCTTATGGATGAGGAGATTACTCCGGCAAAGGCCGGTAAGGCTCATGCGAGTGCAGTTATATGTCCAAGTAGCAGGTCAGCTAGGCAGATGCAGGGAGGACTCTGGAGCTTGTTATGTCCCTGTAGCTCAGAACTGGAGGTCAGTCAGTTGACAAGTGATTCACTGCAGCCTGGGATGAAATGTGTGGGTCCAGTCTTCCATCTTACCAAGCAGGGCAGTAGTCAGCAGGGCAGCAGAGATGCAGGGAAGCAGAATGGCAGTACTTAAGATAGCACAGTAGCAAGCGGTCCTTCGACTGCAGTATCTGCAGGTTCAGAGGTTTAATGAAGAGTAGGGGTGGGCGAAGAATTCTGCACCCCGGCAGGGTTCGCGAGGTTTTGCACACTCCGCTTTCTGCGAGGATCCCGATGTTCTGCAAAACTTCACGAAGTGACCCGGAGCGGAGTTTTGTCTCTCAAACAGCTCACCAACGTTAAGTTTGCGAGCACTCGCAAGAAAAAATCACGATCTAGACATTCTCCTGGCGGGATTTCTCAATGTGGGTAGTCACGGCAGGTCGCGACCGCTCATGTTGAGAAATCTGCCATCACGTTGAGGATGCTGTAGCTCGAGTAGAACATCTACTGTAACAGCAGAACGAAGCTGCGCCCTCTGGCACTGCACATAGTTCTGTTAGTACTGAATTTACAGTGTGGGAAAAACTCCAGGCACTAATAATCAGTGGGAGCAGTGCTACTTGCTAAACTCCACTGCTTGTGGAACTCCACAGAGAGCAGTGGAGTTTTGCGACACTTTCCAGAGTTTTGCGGAGCAGAACTCTGCAAACTCCATCTAGGCCTACTGAAGAGTAGGTCTGAGGTTCCTATTTTTATACCTAGTGCCTTCTTTGAAGTGGGAGAAGTTTCTAGACGATTTCCTTTGAAGTCCTTTAAGTTTCTTGCCCCACCTGCCCTGGCTCCAAGCTGGCTGAATGAACAATGCAGTGGTGACAAGTCCTTTGTGTGAAGGCAGGGCACAGCATATTCAGGTGCAAATAGGGCTGTGTCCATCTACACCCCCATCCTGCCAGTTGTTAGGCATCCAGGCACACCTAATAATTCTATTGTGTGGCTGTCTGGGAGGAGAAAACAAAGTCCAACTGCTAACTCCACCCAGTCATGTGACACAGGAACAGGCTGCAGACACCGAATAGCTAGGGCAGGAAAATTCTAACTTCCTAAAAGTGGCAATTTCAAAATTGTAACTTAAAATCAGACTTTACCATTAAAAAGGATTTTAATTACAATTTCTCAGACATGAAAGGTTTATCTGTTCCAAATTAAACGTTAACACTTGTTGAATGTAATAAGGCAAACCAATGTTATCCTTTGGGAGAGGAGGGCCCTGCAGTAGTGAAAAACAAATGTAAGCGTTTTTCAATACCAGGAAATGCAAAACGTAATACTGCATGTCAAGCTATTGGAAATTGCCCTTTTTCTGGGTTACCCCAAATGTTTAGCCTTCCTCCTCCTCTTTTTCTGGCCCTTCTTTTGTTGGCTTTAGGACTATCAGCACTATACCACTGCTGACCAGTGATAAATTACATGTGCTTCTCCCCTAAACATGTTGACATTGGTGTGTACCTGATTGGTATATTTAGTTTGCCTGTAAGCCTCTTGTAAAATGGTACCCCATCTATCCAGGGCCTGTAAGCTAAATGCTACTTGTCGGCCTGCAGCACTAGTTGTGCCACCCACACAAGTTGCCTTTTAGACCGGTCTCGGCGTGCTTTTTGCTGGGCGAGTTTGTGTAGTTTACTGAGTTTGTGTAGTTTACTGCCTCTTTGTCTTGGCATTTAAAACCACTTGCCAATCCTTACACCACCCATTTATTACACATACGTCACCCCTAAGGTAGGGCCTAAGTGACCCAAATGGCAGGGTGTTGTTTAACTAAATGGCAAGACATGCACTATAAAATTTTACATGTCCTGGCAGAGACAAACACCTGCATTCATTTTTAACTGCTGTGAGGCCTACTACTCCCATAGGTAAACATTGGGGATCCCTTAAAATACCTTGTAAGCTGTAATTCCTGATTGGAAAGCAGTAGCTACTTCATGTTTAATATCTTTGGAATGGTGGTGATAAATCCTCTTTAATGGTAAAGTTGGATTTAACATTACCAATTTAGAAAGGCCACTTTTAGAAAGTGAATATTTCTCTGCTCTTTACTGTGCTCTGTGTGTCTGCAGCCTGTCTCCAACAGATGTCTGAGGTGGGTGACAGCTACACTTTTTAAAGATAAAAATGACCTGGCTATCGGTCTGCTTAATTGCAGATCCCTCCCTCGTCATGCGACAGAAGTCAATCTACTTATCCAAGACTCTGCCCTAGACGTTTTGTTTCTAACGGAAACTTGGTTAACCCCCAGTTCCGATGCAGACATTGTGGAGGCCCTTCCGCCGGGCTACCTTATCTGTCAGGTAGACAGACCAGAGGGACGAGGGGGCGGCCTCGCCATTGTTTATAGGAACCTGTTCGTTTGTAGGGCACAGAATGGCCAACTCTCGGATTGTGAGAGCTGCCATTTCGCTCTTAGGATATCCCCGACAGTGCCGATATCAGGCCTGTTGATTTATCGGCCCCCGGGCGCACTGGGTAATTTCGTGAGTTCCCTTGTTGAATCAGTGACGAGCCTGGCCACATCTACGGCTAATTTCATGGTGTTGGGTGACCTCAATCTTCACTTCAACGAGCCCACTGACCAAACGGCGCTGGATCTCCAGAGCGTTTTAAAAGAGTGTGAGTTGAACCTAATTAACTCTGGGCCCACTCACGAAAAGGGACACCTACTCGACCCGATGTTCTCGAACATTCCTCGCCTTACAGCTAAGCCTGCCCTTCCCCTCCCATGGTCAGACCATTTTTTGGTTCCAGTTTTCTGGCAAATTGACCCACTATCTACAAGCACCAAACAGACCTTCCTAGTGGATAGAGCTTGGTCCAGATTATCGGTTGATAACTGGACCTCTAAACTGGAAGACACGCTCCCTCCTTCTGAGTCGGACCCAGTCAAGGCTGATGCCAATATTAACAACTGGCTATCCGCTTCCCTGGACACTCTGATTCCCAAAAAGAGAGTTCAAAAGAGGGAGAAACGAGTTGGTTCGGCTCTGTGGTACTCTGTTGAACTGCGCACCCTCAGGAAAGGATGTAAAAGGGTGGAGAGGTTATGGAGGAAGAACTGGGAAGTCCATAGGAGAGAAGAATATCGCGCCGCAATGAGGGGCTATAAGTCTGCTCTGCGATTCGCGAAAGCCCGATTCTTTGAAGACCGCATCAAATCTGCTTCTAGTTCTTCCAGGGAGAGTTTCAAAGTGCTTAGAGAACTGCTCAAAGTTCCGGAGCCGGCTGCTATGCACGATAAACAAAAAAGCACGGAACTAGCGGAGTTCTTCCACACAAAAATTGAGAAGATCTTAAACTCCCTGCCCCAGCCCAGGCTATCTCAGGACTATGGCAAGCAGATCGGGGGAACTCAGGCCAGAGAGTGCATTCTCGACCTCGACACCTTTGGCCCAGCATCAGTGAGCGATGTTGCCAAAACTCTATCTTCGATTAAAAGTGGTTCCCCCATGGACCCGGTTCCCATGAAGTTCCTTAAACAAGTAACAGCGACCATTGCAGCACCCGTGACGGACCTAATGAACGCCTCTTTTATCCAAGGTTTGGTGCCATCCACCTGGAAAATGGCTGTTGTTAAGGCCCTGTTAAAAAAAACCAATTTGGATCCTACTGTCCTGTCGAACTTCAGGCCCATCTCGTTGCTGCCGGGTCTCGGTAAAATTGCTGAACGGTTGGTCAACAAACAGCTGTCAGCCTTTTTGGAGTTGAATGGACTCCTTCGGCCTTCTCAAACTGGATTTCGCCCAGGTCAGGGCACCGACACGGCCCTCGTGGCGGTCGTGGATGAAGCCAGACGAATCCTGGACTCAGGAGGATCAGTGGCAGTGATCCTCCTGGACCTCAGCGCGGCGTTTGACACCGTGAGCCACCAGTTGTTGATTCAACGGCTGGCTGAGGTAGGGGTGTCTGGGGTGGCTCTGCAGTGGTTGAGATCTTTTCTCTCGGATCGAACTTACCAGGTTTGGGATGGCTCGGAGAGATCCAAATCAATTCCCCTCCAGTGTGGTGTGCCACAGGGCTCCTCGTTGAGCCCTACACTATTTAATGTTTATATGACCCCCCTGGAGGATGTAGTTTCCCCTTATGACATCAAAATCGTCAGCTATGCTGACGATACGCAGCTAGTTGTCTCCCTATCCCATCTGGCCGACAATCCGGACACTTTGAATTCCTGTCTGGTGGATGTTCATACTTGGATGGGAGAATCCTCCCTCAAGTTAAACGGCTCAAAGACGGATATACTGCTGCTGGGGAGTAAAACTACCCTTCTCCCCTCGCTCAGTTGGCCGGGGTGTATGGGTGAGCCCCCGGCACCCAAAGAAGCAATTAAGAGCCTTGGAGTCTGGCTGGAACCGGACTTGTCATTTCGCACTCAAGCCAAGAAAACAGCAGGAGTGTGCTATGCTTTGCTTAGGTCGGCTCGGAAAATTTTTCCTCTTCTTCCGTTAACATCGAGGAAGCTGTTGATTCAGGGTCTTATAACATCTAGACTAGATTATAGCAACGCTATTTTCTTGGGCGCCCCTGAATCTACCTTCAAGACCCTTCAACAGGTCCAAAACGCAGCGGCAAGGCTGCTTATGGACATTCCGAGGACGCAATCAGCGAGACCGGCATTGAAGGCATTGCATTGGCTCCCTGTGCGGGAGAGAGTGACTTTTAAGGCACTCTGCATTGCCCATAAAATCCTCTCAGGGAAAGGCCCCCTCATTTTAAAAAACCTAGTCACGTCATACAAAGCAAGTAGAATGCTGCGATCAGAGAGGAAATATCTCTTGCTAGTTCCTAGAGTTAAAAAGGCCCGCACAGGCGGGAGAAGATTCTCATTTAACACGGCAAAGCTTTGGAACTCGCTTCCTCTAAAACTACGCGCTGAGCCCTGTACATTGCGTTTCCGCAAAGGTCTTAAAACCTATTTGTTCCCCGGATAATGCGTCAACTCTGTCCCCCATTACCATCGGATGTTTGTCTGGAAGCGCCGGGATGCCCAAGGGTAGCTGCGCGCTATATAAGATTTTAAATAATAATAATAATAATAATAATAACTTTGTGCTTTCCCTCTCGACAGTCACAACACAGGAAGATCTGGGTGTGACAGGGGATACATCTGCATTCATCTGCATACTGATAGCCTTCCTGGACAGGAAGGGGGAGAGGTGGCTTCTGAATAGGTTGTGAGAGAAGTCTTTTGAAGTCACCCTCTATATCAGACACTTTTGGGAATACGCAACAGGGCTCTGGCCCTATCATATCAGTTCACTACTGGACCTGGGAAGAACACTACTGGGCTAAAGGCTGCTGGGCTGGAAGGATTGCCACTTTGCTGTGACTGACTGTTTTCAGGAATTGCTTCTCTGCTTTACTGAGCTGCCCTGCTGCCTGCTGATCATTGCCGTGTGAAACCAAGGACTGAACCCAGAGTGACTCCAAGGGCTTGTTGGCTTGTGCCCTGTTTTCCTTGAAGTCCCAGGCCCATAAAGGACTTTACACCTCCCAAGACATGGTTGCAAGACATGCAATCTGTGGATCTCACTAAAAGCAGCCTCAAACTCTGTCTGAGCTGTACCAGGAGCTCGACAACAGTCCAGTGCTTTGCTTTGGGACGGGCAATATTCTACTATGGTCAAGCGCTTCATTTGTGGACCTGCACATTCTACAACGATAGCCAGTGCCCTTTTGCAGTCCCATGGTTTGCGGTGACAACCAGAGCCATCATTGTGCAGATGTCTCAGCTCCGCTCACAGAAGGCGATTCAAAGCTGGGCGTCAGCGTTACCATGAAGAGTGCCACAGCTGGGATCCTGTCAGATCTACTACATGGCTTGATGCCGCAGTGCCTTCTTGTTGGAGGTCCCAATGGCTTTGACCCCGATCCACATGGCCACCCCCCCCAGGCGACGCACGCATGCAGGTACTGTGAGCCTGAGCCACGAGGTCTTCGCAACATCAAGTTGCGCACCTGCAGGAAGTGGAGATTCTCCGGAGTTCCCGGTCCCGAGGGACCCATGGCACATTTTCTTGAAGGTACTCCCTGTTTAAAAACCCTGTTTTGTGGCCATGATATGGCGGGGAAACAATCATCCTCGTCTCTACATTGTGTGTGTCGTTTCTTGCCTGTGATAAAATGTGACCTATTGATCTCAAGTGCTGCTAGCATGGTTTTTATTTGGAAACCTGAAATATGCATATTTCCGGAACTACTTCACTTCGAATATTAGGAGAACTATTATTTTCTGCATCGTAAAAGCACTCACAAATTAAAAAGCACTGCTTTTGCATTTATTACTTAAAAACTAATATTTCATGAGCTACTTGTTGAATTTTGTTGTTTTGGTCTTGTTATACACAGACAAATAGTCTTTATTTTTCTAAGCCTGTGTAGGGTTGTTTTGTGGTGTTTCTGTGTGTCTGTGTTGCACAAATACCTTACACATTGCCTTTGTCAATCAGCCTGACTATTCTGTGCCAAGCTACCAGAGGGTGAGTGCAGGTTATCTCGTGCATCTAGCTTACCATTAGTAGAGTGGTGGTTACTGCCTGGCCTGGGTGCATACCTCAGCCAACCAGAAATTCAATTTCTAACACCAACGTTTTAAATACACTGCACCCTGTCACATGGGCTATTTAGGTCCTATACTAGGGGTGATTTATATGTATTAATAGGAAGGTTTGGACTGACAAAAGCTTTATTTTGTGAGGCCAAAATGGCAGTTTAAAAATGCACACACTGGGAGCAATAGCAGGCCTGAGGCATGTTTAAACAGACTACTTAACTCAGTGGCACAATCAGGGCTGCAGGCCCTTTAGTCACTTTTAAGTTACAGGCCCTGGATACATGTTGTACCACTTTACAAGGGACTTACATATAAATCACCACGTTTAACAGGGAGAGCACAAGCACTTTAGCACTGGTTAGAAGTGGTAAAGTGTGCAGTGTCCTAAAAGCCCACAAAAACTGGTTCAAGTAACAGGAGGGTGAAGGCAAAAGTTTGGGGATGACCCTCCAGCAAAAAAATAAGTCCAACAATTTCCAATTTTTAAAGGTTGGATGTAGCAAGGGAGTACATTTTTTAATAAAACAAATTCTAGGAAAAGTGTAAACGAAAAAAGTAAGTGACATTTCAGTAGTGTTTTGGACACTATAGATACACTATTCTTAACTCTACATCCATAAGCCTTGAAGGCATATGTATTGTTAAGGTGCATATGTGGAGTTAAGTATAGTAATTCTATACTAATCCATACTTACCTTCTTACTGCTATGTTGAGTAGGACTTACAAACTCTTGGAAACAATCAAAGTTAAGAACTTGAAAAGAGGACTAATAGGGAGTGATGGCTACAAAATGGGATTGGTCCCGAAGAAAGAAAGCTAGTCAATTCAGGACATTGCTATTTAATTGAGCACCCACTAGTTAAGACAGAAGAAGTAAGTCAGAGACAATGCTAAAAGCAGTGGAAAAGTCAATCAGCCATTATTCCTTCTCTTTCCATGTTGATGATTAGGTTATCAAGGGCCACTAATTAAACTGGTTTTGTGAGTGATGTTTGGTCTGAGCTTGTTTGAGGCCTTGAGCACTCTCTAAACTTAAGCGGAAAAGAAAGTGAAGTGTTGGGCTAATAGTTTGTGAAAATGGTAGGGTTGGAATTTGTTTTTTCAGCACCAGTTGGACAATTACCCTTTTCCACATAGATGAACCTGAGACGTGGTTAAAAATAGTTTACAAGTGTTCATAGCTATAGGTACGAACATTGGAAAGGCTAGTAGGTCTGACCTTGGCAAGCTGTGTGATCTGTATTTTTATATTTCTTATTGAAAGCATATGCCCCAAAAAGAAAAAGAAAACATACGGCCATCAAAACTAAGCCGACATATAATTGTATTAAAGATTTCCAATGTAAAACACATTCACTGATATGGCCATTTTACTAGTGATGTGTTTAACATAATAAACCTTTCTGTTGTATAATATATGTTACTATTATGATGATGATGATGATGATTATGACGAGCATTTTTATTATTATTATTATTTTTATTATTTGTGGAGACAAGAATAAATCACCACCTAAAGAAGCATTCAATTTGAAGGCAGCTACAAAGTTACATAAGCACTTTATAACTTTAGAAAGGACACAGAAATTAAATCAACATTTAAGTGGGCACGGGTGTAGCAAATCTGTCTTTTCTGTATGGTCGCCCTAGGTTTTTCGTTATTTTTCAAACTCTATTTTTGCTGGGTTTTGAATTTTCCACACTTTACCCCTGCTAAACATAAGAAAAGGGCCTGTGGTTTCCTTTTTTTTTGTTTTTTTTTTTGTTTTTTTTTTAAAAACCTTTATTAGCATTTCAACCAAGAACAAGTATGGGCCTACAACCCCCCGGGGCCGGCCGCTAAGCAGTCAAAGCAACAGAGATCCAATGTTGACACAGGCAGACCCTCGGGGAGCAGAATCTCCATGCTAATATATTCTCGGCCAGTGAATGGCGCAAGTAGGACACCAGGATTAAGAAGGCTTTCATTTTATAATAGGGAAAGACGAAAGGATCAGGTGCCAAACAATTTCCCAGCAGCGAAAAATGGCAGGCAGAATAACAAACGTAAACAATAAACGGCAATCTATCGAGTCAATGGCGCTAAAACAGGAAGTGCAGGATGTAGAGAAGTATCATGACCCGTTGCGCCTGCAGTCCCATGCCCTAAAGCCCAGAAAACACCCCGGAAATTGTGGCACACATGAAAAAGCAGTGATTCACAACAAAGGAGTTATACCACGCTGATCCCAGAAAAGAAAAACAAAGAAGAATCAGAGAAGAAAAAGGAGGCCATGGAAAAAAAGGGTAAAGACGAAAGAATCCCCTTCCCCAACCCCCCACCCTGCACCTCTGCAGATGAGTACGCCCCCCCCCAGCAGTGTGCCTGTCGCCCTGGAACCAGACCCGAAATATAGAAGAACAGAGAAAAGGGAGTAAGAAAAGAACCCCACCAGACGGGGGGGTAGAGAGAGTATTAATAAACTGGAGGAGGGCCTTCAAAACATGCCCCCGGCTTCTCCCTCCCGCACGGTAAGTTTTCCCCAAGGCAAACAGTAAGCAGCACAAAATCGACCATGTCAAAGAAAGATGGGGAGCATTATGCACCAATTATACTAATAGCTATGCCATGAGAGCACGCAACCCCTGAGCCCGCCCGTCTACTAGGTGACCACCCCTGAAGGATCAGCCTTATCCTTGACCACTCTTTGCAAATCTGCCCATGCATACCCCTCGACCCAGCGCCATGTCCAATGTTACAAGGTAAAGGAGTGTCCAAAAACGACCGGGAAGCGACGCACACAGGTGGGGTGGAAGTCTCTGAGTACCAACACAGTCCGCATCATGGAGGGACGTCTTTCCCAGTGTTGCCCCAGGATCTGCACTGCACACAAGGTCCAGGAAGGCGGAATCAGCCAAAGTAGACAACTGTTGCATGAATTTTCCCTGGGTCGCCGGAGGCCGTGCACGGGACGAGGCCACCACCTCCCACTCAGGTCCAATACCTCCGGAACAGATCAGACCCACAGCCAGCCGATCACACGGAAGCATACTGTCCGGAGTTTCCAGCTGTTCACTAATCTCAGGGGTGGCCGCGACATTGTCCTCCTGTGTGCAGTGTGGGAAGTCCCTGTGTACCTGAGGACAGGCAGGCCGCAACTGTCCCGACGCTGATGCCACACCATCGAGCTTACTCCCCAAGACCCCGATGCCATGAACCAAGGTGGAATGAAGGGCACCGAGAGCCTCGAGGAGGTCGCCGTACCCCAGCACAGCTCTCTGCGATCGCTCCGCCACACTCCCAAAAGTCACACACTCCCAATCCTGCTGTAACCCGGTGGACAGGATGGTAGGCTTCATCATAACAAGATGGCCGCCGGGTAGGCCCGACCCGTATTGGGACCGGGACCCAGGGACAAGCGCCTCAAGGTCCACGTCGCTGGAAACAGGGTTCCGGGGGCAGGCAAAAATTATCCGTTGTGTGGTCACGGGCAACAGTCGTCCCCACCACGGACCAGTGCCCGCGAAAATCCGGGAGCAGCCCGCAAGGATCAGGGCGAGTTACGGGCGGCGTCCGGGCAGCTCACCGTCAAAGGCAGGGGCAATCACCGGAGAATCTCAGAATTGCCACCCCGGGCATGCACTCGGTCCGCTACGCTTAGCGGTAGGAACGACCACGGCGAAATGTAGGCCGAGGTGTGCACCGCTCCGGTGGTCCGACTCCACCCAGTCACCACAGGCCGCTGTTGTTGAACTGCTACCCGGCCAAGGCGTCCACTCGAGGTCCTGGCTCCAGGGCTGCACGGGCCGCAAATTTCAAAGGCACATTTCTCCGGCGGTACCGCCGCCAGAAACTTCGGAGTCACACGGTCGGTTGCCACTCTCATTCACAAATACGAGCGCGTAGCGCAGGCTGAGGATCTCATGCAGGATATCCGTGCGGGATGCGGAGGTTCACGGAGCCGGGAGTCTACGCTGCCATCCCGGTCGCCATCTTGGCTCCTCCCCCTGTGGTTTCCTTTTAAACATGGTTAAACATGCTGACCCCTAAATAAGGTATTTAATTTGCCTATAAGTTCTTAGTATATGGTAGAGGAAATACATCCAGGGGCTGTAAATTAAATGCCACATGAAGCACCTTTTGTGCCATCCATTAATGTGAGCTGGTTAAACATGGCTTTAGGCCTACCATGTGCACTCTGACTACAACCACCTAAAAATCTGTTGTCAATCCTATCAAAATAACCCTTTTTTGACAAACAGGAAACCATGCTTCTAAATATTACTAAGTGACCCCTAATTAATCATTGTTATCCACAAGGAGTGCGATTGATATTTAAGTGTAACAAGGCAAAAATTAATGTTGGCATGTTCCTCCAGTGATTAGCCCCCAAAAGCTATTTTCATGGCAGTAGCTAGATGTAGACAACGTCAAAGAACACATTATAAACCTTAATCTGTAATTTATGACAAGAAATGGCTAAAATATTCATTCAAAGACTAATCTTCATATTTATTAAAAGTCCAATTGATTTGTAAAGTTAAATTTCTAATAACTATTTAGGAAAAGTAACTCTTAGAAAGATACCTTTTCCCTACATGAAGTCTAACTTTCATTAGCTCTCCAGCAGTTATCCAGTCAAGTGCTTGACCTTAATGAGGTGTGAAAACTTCTCCTAGAGCAGGAACGTTAGCCTGGGTGTGGGGAGGTGTTTTTCATCCTCTTGCAGGAGGACCAGCTAGGGTGGGCCCATGAACAACATTAATTTGTAAATGGGACTACCACTTACAAGTAAATGTAAGGTGAGACATAGAGAAATCAAATATTTGCTCCCCCAGCCAGACTAGCACTAAACCACAACCGGTTTTGAGTTACCACAGAGAAAGGAACTGCTAATTTTCCTGGCCACACCTCTTGGTAGACACACAAGCTCTGCACAAGGGAGGAAGAGCTTCTCCATCTTGAATTTAGGAGAGAGTGTCACTTGTGGGATTGTTGCAGTAGAGCAAATAGGAAATGCAGCAAATGTGGGTAGGGTTGTCCCTAGGAACTTATACCACATTGGTTAAGCAGGTGCTAGGAGTCAACCCTACCTACTAGTTAGTGCCAACCATAAAATTGGGCACCCACCTAAAGGAATACTTTGTGGACCTGTAGAATAACAAAAGATAACTGGAACTGCTTGTTGTGACCTGAGAGGAGCCCTAAATGACAGGTCATGCTCCCTTTTTTACCAGGAACAAATAAGTGGACTCCGATAGACCGTGGGATGTCCTCTTATGTGGCTACAGGGACACAGCAAGCTAAAAGACACTTTTAGCTGAAGTGAGCAGTTGACTAGTACCATATGGGCCTGGATTGGACCTGGATTCTTACCTCCCCTTGAATAAAACGTGTCCCCTAAGTGCTATCCCCAAGGTCCTGGTAGTGTGAGATGTGATCCACAGGAACTGCTCCAAAAATCTTATAAAGCTGGAACTTAAAAATATTTGGAATTTCAAGAGCTCCAGGGCCATCAGGGGGACGTCATGGAAAAGATGTCTGATTTCGATGCACCTTTTTTTGGATAAAGATTCAGGCATGTCCCATTGGTGGATTTTGAGCTCCATAAAAGACTAAATGAGAAGGTAAAATCTTTTACTGGGACAAACCTGCTCAGGTATCAGACCCGTGCTTAATCCTTTGTGCTTTTCGGTGCTATTTTTACTCAAAACTGTAAAAAAATCATATCTCCAGTTCACATTATATGATTTTTGCCATTATTGTGTCATTTTATTTATTCGTTTGTACTCAATTGTTTCTAGTTTGGTTTGCTGCGTAGATATTTTACACATTCCCTTATGTTAAGCCTGTCTGCTCAGTGCCATACCTACCTGGCGGTTGAGCTCCAGTTAATTTAGTGACTTTGTCGTTCAGCCTGACAGGTTAGTGTCATTATTCTTTGTGATGGGCAAAAGCCCACCCCAACTACTGATCCACTTTCTTGCTACTGGAATTTAAACTCAATATAAAATTGAATTGAACGTACAGTTTTTAGACGAATGTGAACAACGTGTGCAGATTTTTTACACTCATTCACATGGGTAAATTGGGCTGACCCTTTGCCCCATGCTCTATGTTGTGGTGGGCGGTAGCAAAATGTGAATGGCAACTGTATAGACCAATGAATGAAGCACTTTGAACAAAAGCCCCTCTATGGATATAAGTTATGTTTGAATTGTTTGGCAGAACACTAGTCTGATGAGATGGCAAAAGCTGTCACAAAGCCTAACCGCGAAGAAACGGCTTGTGTGAGCAAGTATAATGCTCATACATCAATGCACGGTTCTGGTCAAACGTTCCAGTCTATATTTCAGTTAGCTAAAACATCATTTAAACCACAAATATTCCATGTACAGGATTAACATGCACTTGCACTCAAGTAGTCTTGAACTGAAAGAGTGTTTTCTTGAAAGCCCCCTAGTCCAGCATTCTGAACCTTGTGTCTCGTCTGGTTGGGGCCCATGTTCATTCATTTGGCTCCTGGGCTTTTTGTTGTGTTCTCTGGTGTGCAAAATTGTAATGCAGCGGAATTTTGCAGCTGGCTGACTGTGTTGCATAATGTTTATATTAACTTCCAATTATATTCATGTTTTTGAGACCTTGCACTGAACTCCAGTAATGACTGACTCTGTTTAATTGACAACTACTCCAATTTGGTTTAGCATGCATTGTCTTGGAATACACTCCAAGGTACACTATTTACTGTTGAGCAATGCACCTGTCAACATAGATTTGCAAGCCCGTGGGTGACTGACGGAGCTGTGATTGAGTGACTAAGGCAAAATACACCAAATCATTTAAATGAATTAGTATGTAAAAGGGTATTACTGGAGGATAATCTTCTCAGTGGGCCAGCATTGCTCATACCTCACTGACAATGCCCATGGTTGTCAGTATATGAGATATGCAAAATGCATTACACATGTAGAGTTTGAGATAAGCAAAAAAAAAGATCAGTTTCTGAGTTAAAGCTATATTAGTTGAATACATATTCTTTCAATACACAAATCAAAAGAGAAAACTCAGTAACTGTCATTGTAAAACAGTGGTGAAATAGATCATCATTCTGACACATTCTCAGTTTTACAAAATGCTGTAAATCTGGGAATGCATCAAGTTCCATGCATGTTGCGTGGAAACACCCACAGTAACACCCATGGAATGCCCCTTTCACGCAGAGTTATTACCAAACTTCATTTGAACGTCACTTTAAACTTTTCCTTCTTCAGCTAATTTCGGGTTTTTTTTCATCATATTCTAAATTAAGCATGTGTCCAACCCCATGCTGTGTATATCTGCACAACGGGAAGTTGTGCACCCAACCCCCTTTGCGCATTGCCATTGGCTATGCATAACAGAGGGTTGGCCTCTAGCCAGACCCTGTACCAAACCCCTCATGGGAAGCCAACCACCCCCTCCATGGACAGTCAACCCTCTCACTGCACTCAGCCTTCAGTCATGTGCAGCAGTGGACTGGGGCAACATCCAACCCCCTGCAGGTGATGAACCGTCACTGCACATGGCCTATGGTCTGGACACTGGCAGTTGGCCACAGGGCCTGGTATACCAGACCCTTCCAACTTTTTAATATTTGTTTGTACCGTGATACTGTGTTGGTACCATACAGGAGAGCCTTGCTAGGTATGGCAGTTCCAAACGCTGGAACCATGGTTCCTGTGACTAAAAAATATGTATTTTTTTATGTGTTATCCCAACGGAGAGTTTCTTTGCCCCCACCCCCAGTTTTCCCTATATCAGCCTGGGGTTAGGGTCAGGGAGTGCTCATCTTCACTTTTTTCAGGACTGTTTTAGGACTCTGGGACCAATGTCGCAGCCAGCCAATCAGGCTGTTTCAGTACCAAGGGTTTTACTCTGGATCCATGGATCTGAAATGGCAATGGGAGAAAGGTTCCTACACCCAACCAGAAGCCACTTTTTTTTTTTTAAATGTTGGCACTGCAGAAGTACTGTGGTACCCGCCAATCCAGATGTTTTTTTACTTTTTCAGAGGGGTAACCCATTCATGCCCAACCTGAGCCCCTCTATAAATGCTAATTTCTCAAGAACAGCTGAATGAATTGACACCAAATCACAAAAAGCACGATTTCTGAATAAAGTTCTATAAGTGTGGCAACTTTTATGCAATTGGATATGGCGGTTTTTCAGGCACAGAGAGCAAATTTTCCTATGGGAATTAAAATGGGTAGTCACGCTTTTGGGATCCCCACCCCTTTTTGTTGGCCCCATTTAACGTGTCAGCACAAAGTTTTAATGAAGCAGACAAAGTAGATGAACTTCTTTTTCATAATGTGTCGTGCACATTCGTCAAATGGCGGCAAAGTTATTAAGAAAAAAAAAATGCATTGAAGTCTGTGTAAATTTCAAATAATCCTTCTAATCAGAAATATGATGGGTACTCTAGAGTGGAGTTAATGATGCAAATGTATTCAAGCAGTTACGATCTGACGCACCTCAGCATCAAAGAGCCTCTGTCAAGGTAAGTGAGACTCACCACGCAATGAAATTAAAGATACACCAAAGGAATAGACATAGAAGAAACATTTTCCCATTAGTACATGTTTCATGTATAGTAACAGTACTCTCTGACATGGTGGCAACTATCTTATTTACATTCATGTAACATGGCAGAAGGCCCAAATTAATAATACATGTGAATTGCAGTAATCAACATCTTACCACAAACGCGAAAGATATACTATATGTCTTTGAATTCAAGAAGAACAATAATATATAAATTACAAACGTAGAATTCACTATTTTAATATAACAATAATAACTCTCATGTATCACAGAGAAGTTTAAGTGCAATGTGCAAGAGTGAGATCAGTAGATAAAGTGCGAGAGTGATTGAAGGTGGAAGAGCAACAATAGCCATAGGAGGGACAACCAGAACATAAATAGCAAGAATCAGCTCAATAGGATGCCTTTTACTCCAGCAATGGCAGTCTCAATTATTACTCAGAATACTTTTATCCTATAATAGTCTCACTACGAAAATGTCAAGGGTGCACACGTTCTCATTAAGACACAAACAGTAATCTATTCTATCCTATTGTGAATTCACATCACATATATGAGACAATGAATTCCATTCCTTCAAGATCCAGTGGGCTGCCCCAGATTAAGACAAAACATAAATCCATGTTAGCAGCAGGGTCTCAGATCATATATGACAAGCATCCATTCTGTGCTGTGGTACATTTACACCCCATCTATGAACCATGAATTCCATTAAATGAATTAAATTCATTAGGCTCCAATGGGCTGTCCCCAATAAGAACACAATTTGAATATCTAACTGCGGGGGACTGAGATCATATATCAGTAATGAGGTTTAATCCGAGAGCATTAAGGTACAAGGATAATCACACTATGTGGGTGTTCAAAATGAACGTCATTTTTACATTAATTTTATCTCCGAGAGAAATGACATGCTGAAACTGAAAAAACAACCAACGCAGTTGCAGTATTATTCTGTAAATGTGAATAGCTATCGACGTAAGCTAACTTATGGCTAGTCACACTAACTAAACCATGTCTAAATGAAGCATTATTTCTAACGAGTAAAAATGTGTCTACAGAAGTGAACCCAGGGCCATGGGCTTCTCACCCCCTGTGTACACTAGCTTGTGCCCCTTCCAGAGCTGACGGTGATGCTGGTTGTTAAGGAACAGGTATTTCCACTCCAACAAAAAATAATCAGACCCAACTTTAGGTATCTGACTCAAGCTTAAAAATGTGGCCTCGCTAGCAGAGCCCCTGCGCTCATCACAGTGACTGGCACTTGCGCCTGACTCTGCCCACCTCACGACTCCAAAAGGCTCCGCATTTTCCCAGTCTCATTGCTCTGCAGTCTCTCTTGTCCGCGGGTGTGTCTGCTCTCTGTCCGATTTCTGTGCGGGCTTTGAACATGTGTGGTGCCATCAGAAGCCATCGCTTCTGATTGCTCAGGGGTAGCTTTAGTTTCTGAGATAAGGGCGGCTACAATCAAGCTCATTTAAGGATCTTTTCTGGCCGTGTGCACAGGCACCCAACTCGTCACAGAAACATCTGTGACCTAGGTCCAGCCTTCATCACTAAGGGGCATATTATCAAGGCAGGCGATAAAATTATTGCAGCTTTAGCAGCATGAAACTGCCGCTAAAACGGCGATAATGGGCTTGATAATATGCTCTGTGGAATTCCAATTGAAGCCCATTTTAAATGTGAAGGACGTCTAACATGGGCTTCAATTGGAATTCCATAGAGCATATTATCAAGCCCATTATCGCCGTTTTAGCGGCAGTTTTCTGCCGCTAAAGCGGCGATAATTTTATCGCCTGTCTTGTTAATATGCCTCTAACTTAGATAAAGATTTACCACATGATAGTGACCTAAAAAGGTATGATCCGGGTCCAGTCTCCTCCTAGCTCTTAGGTTAGTTCCGCAAGAGTTTGAAACTACCATGCTTGTCCGCTGATTTATCTAGTCAATACGGTCCCAACAGACCAAACCTCCAGGCGCCCGGACTTCCTTTTAAACTTGCAATGGGAACAATCAGCTGACTGTCAATATTCCAAAGACCAGGTTGTAGTCTCTGAGAGAAAATGTCATCTAAAATTGTGAATGGTGTTATAATGTTTTTTTTCCCCATGCGGGTGGGTAGCTTCGAATAACAGAAATATCAGCAGAGTTCCTATGGTAACTAGGATGCCCTGTTAATGTTGTCATGTTGCTGAGATGTATTGAAAATGAATTTGCTTATTAAATATCAGTATGCTTTGGGGGTATCTTTGGTCTCCTGTATTGAAAACTTGTCGGGGAAGCAGGGCCGGACTGGGAACCACAACCGGCCCTGGCAAAGTGCTCTGCCGGCCCCCTCCCCCCAGGGACGGGGGTCCCGCCAAGCTCTTTGCCAGGGCGGTTTTCGGCCGATTTTGTTACAGGGCCGATTTTGCAGCTAAGCTGCAAAAACGGCCCTGTACAAAAACGCCCCCCAGGGGACCGAAACCGGCCCCCACCCGTGCAGCGCACCAGGGGATTGCCCGGTGCCGCCACGGCCAGTCCGGCCCTGTGGGGAAGTGGTCTCTTAATTACGTCTGTGACGGAAATCTGGGGAGGCATTTCTCAGACAATATCAGCAAATTTGGAAGATACATTGTGATAATAGGCGTTGTCTCTTCGACTTTGTGTAACAAAGAGTGGCATGCATACGATTGCTAGGTTGTCTGGTTATGGTGATTCAAAGTCAACAGTACATTTACTTTGCAACAATAAATTTTCCTGTGATGTGCATTCGAATTAAAAAGGGGTTTTTATGACTGTTGCTAATACATTTGCCTGTTAGGAAGGACCTGCCCTGTTCTCTTAAAATTGTTTGTCAATTTTTTAGGCAGTGGCATATTTTTGTTCTTTTTTGTGGCATAGGCCAGCAAAAAAATGAAAAACCATGTATCTACCTCACCAGCATGCCATGGATTTAACTACTATACATGCAAACCTTGTTTAAAATGTTTCTATAAAGCCAGATAAACATGGCTACGAGGCTAGGCATAAGGCCACTATTTGCACGTAGCTCAGTGCTGACAGATCACTGTTACCTCAAAGAGAGGGATTCCTTTCATCGTCTCAAGAAGGATTCAGTAATTCAGTCCTTTCATGACATAAACATGGGACTTGCAGGCTCTGGAACGTTTTCTGCGCCATATGTTTTAATCCACGGAGCGATCTATACGTCACTGCCAAAAATCACTGGTCTGTTACTGCGAAAAAGCGCATTAAAGTTACTCATTCACTGACACTCCTCTAGATGTGAATTCGGGCATCAGGCTTTGTTTGCACATCTCTCGCTCCTGTGCTGTAATCCACTGATTACGTCTGTGCCGTATCTAATGAAAATTAGCTAATGCTGTATTAATAATTATTTTACGTTCCAGCTTATGAAGTTTTTTGATCAGGGAATCGAGACAGGATGAACAGTTACAACTGAGTGCGTTCCGTGCAACAACTGGGCTTGTTTAATTCACCATGATGTGGGCTCGATTCGCCCTGCCGTCAGACGGTCTTCGCCTCTGGCCCTGCCCGGAAGCAGTGTTTGAAGTGATTGGTTACCTACCGTGACTTGTGTACACCCAGGTGTCTTTCATTTGCGCACTTTCATTATCTGTTGAATTACTTTTATCGCCCACACTGAAGGAATCTATTTTCCCACCGACAAAGTTTTTAACATCTCCTGTTTGGACTGCTAGCATCTTCCAAGCAGTGTGTTTATTAGGTCTCGCTGGCCCAGCGCATGCGCTGGTCTGGCGAGACATTTTGTGAGGGCTCCAAAAAGTGCTACCAGGCCAGCCTAGACCTACAGTGCATGTGCGCGGGCGCGCGCGTCGCGCTTTACCGCGATTGCTTTCACTTTCGCGGCCGGCCGCTTTGATGTTTGATCGCGATCACTTTCGCGGCCGCACGGCTGCTTTGATGTTCTCCGATAGGCTTCAATAGATTGCAGCAGTTAAAACAAGCATTGGCATAGCCAATAGGTCTCGCTTTTGGGAACTTATAAGTGTTTAGTTATGCAACTGTTGCATGGTTAAACACTTATAAGGTCCCAAAGGCGAGACCTATTGGCTATGCCAATGCTTGTATGCTTTGCGGCTGCAGCAGCAGTGCCGTGTCCGCAGTTATATATTAGGCTTCTGTTCTCTATTCCGAGGAGATATTTTCATAAGAATGGTTAGGTGCTTTAAAAATATCCTCTACGCGTCTGGCCTCACGGTTGGTCGAAATACCGTCCAGTGAGGCGCGGCCGCAGTCCCGCTGGCGGTGGTACGTCCCATATGCGTCACTGGCCTTCTTGCCCATGAAAAACGCAAGGAATGTTTATATAGACGCGCAGTGGTAACGTGTGTTCAAAGGGCCACAATAGCCGAGCGCATCACCTGAGAGTGTCAGCTGGTTGGGCCTGTCGTAGCTAGGCAACGTCCAAGGACCAGAGCTCCCAGACTAAACTCTCCAGGTAAGTTATCATATGCTTTGCAAATCTACTTCCAATGACATTGTAGAGTCGAGGCCTCTATGGAGAACACCGGCCTCCTATTCATCACCATCCTCTTTATTTCCGTTCGAAGAACCTTAAAAGTAGATAAGAACAAATACAATTACAGAAACGCACAATAAAGTTGCAAGCTAAATTTTCTACAATACAGTTGAGTGGACTGGTGTAAATTCTAAACCAGATTACATCTTTAGCCCAAATTGTTTATGAATCTAACAAAATACCATCAATATTTTATGTGCCAGAAAGCAAAATCCTAAAAAAAAAGCCCCAAGTAGCTCCAGATGGGTTCGCTATGCCATCCGGGACACAAAAAATAAAACCAATAGGAGGAGACTCATATACATTAGTTATCACCAAAGAATTAAAGTGCATAGTGCAGGTTGTCAAGCAACACAATAGATAAAAGAGATTTAAGAGCTCATGAGATGTTTTATGCTAAAAACAATATTTAAGATAACTAAAAAGGATGTAAAACAATCCGTAAAACACAATTGTATTATAGCGAACATATTAATCGTTTTTTCAATCCCTTGGGCTGCGCTGGTCTGACCGTACACATTTGGAGACCTCCGAACCTCCTTAATGCTTCTCCTCGGGTGTACTAACAACTGGCCACCTATTAACATGATGGGTACTTCACAAAACAGATCCCGTTTTTGACTTTAGTACGAGTGCCAATTGGTTCATTTTATTAGGTGCTGAGGGTCAAGGCCGGCCCTCAGGTTTGTACCACCTCTTCTGCGTCACTCTGTTGTGTGGCTCACTACATCCTCTCCAATTTAAAATGAACAAAACAAACTTTACTTGAGAGAGACAGTCCCATGTAATATTTAAGTCTTTGCAATGACTCGAGTTTCCTTCATAAGGTGGTACCTGCCATCACCTTCTTCCAGCCAGGGTGTCTCCAAGGCAGGTCAGGCCTTTTGGCCATTTTCTCTCTTCCTGGTTGCTGGCGTCTCAATAGGGTGACTGTTTTGGTTTCTGGTTTAGAGTGGCCGACACACCGCCTCAGCTGACTCTTCTCATTCGTACAACTGACCATTTTCTTCTTCTATTGCTGCGCACGGTGTGGCAGTGCCATGGAAACTTTCTTGAACATGGAGATGTTCCTTATGGTTTTCTCATGTCCTCTTCTTGCTGTTAGCATCGTCAGTTCTAAGTTAACTACTTGCCATAGATCACATTTGAGCACTGCCTTTCTGCAGCAGTTGATCCCTGCATGTCTGACTAGCATGTGTGTTCGTTCTGATCTGCTTACTCTGTGTCCGCTGTACTTCTAATAGAGTAGGGTTCCACCTGGAGCTTGATGGCCTGGCATCTTCTACAGGTCTTCTGAACATCAGACTAGCAGGAGCACAATTGGTGGTGCAGTGGGGCATCATTCGATTAGCTTGTAGTTAACTGGTGGATAGTCCACTCAATGTTGGTTTGATTCTCCAGCCATATCCTCAGTGTCTTGTTCGTGGTGCACATAAATCGTTTGATTTGTCTGTAGTCCACATTGGAGTGAAACTGCAGAGCATTATCCACGGGTCTGGCAGGTATTCTTTCAATACGTACCCATGGATTGACCCATTTCTCCATTGTCTGTCTTTAGGACTTTTGAAATGCTGTACACTACACAGATGTTTGTTAGTTTGGGTTTAACATAATCATGTGCTGAAGTATTCACCATGCCTCCCATTAGGTATTTGGTGTAGACATCAATCCCTAGTAACAAATATTTTCCATGCAGGAGCGCTCAGAAGTCTGCGTTGAGGTTTTGCCATGGACCGGTACTGTCCTCCTTCATCAAGATCGGCACTGACCAGCAGGTATGCCACGGTATGCAGTGTGTGACCGTGCTCACAACTTGGCTGTCCATGCCCAGATACCAGAGCGAATCTGCTCCGCTTTCCTCCTCTATTTGCATCTTCCACACTTCCCACCACACAGTCCAGGAGGCCATTCTTTAAAGCTTTATAATCTGTTTCATTTTGGTTCATTGGTAGTCTAGAGATACAGTTTGCTTGAACATTTCTCCAACCACAACAAACTCCAAACTCATATTGGAACTCTTGTAAACTGGCTGTGAATCTCACTGATATTGCTAAGACGTTACTTGCACCTTGTGGCTGCAACATCTTTAGCAGCAGTTTGTGATGAATCCTGATCTGAAACTCATGCCCCACCGATATGTATGAAAATTTGCTGCACTTAAGGAAGCCCTCAGTACCTCTTTCTCTATAACAGTATAGTCATGTTCATTTGCAATGAGTAAGCTGCAGGGAAACTCTCCAGGTTTCTCAACACCACCCATATTTGAGAATGTATAGCTCCTAAACCATGCACATTGGCATCCACCATTAAAATTGTTGTAGCTTTGACATCAAATGGAGACAAAATATTCACTTTCTATATTACCTTCTTAATTCTTTGAAGTTCCCCTTCTGGTCTCTCGGACCATTTGAATTATTTTCATTTCTTTAACAGCTCTCTCATGGCTTCTGTCTTAGATGCAAAATTACTGATACATTTCGAATAGTAATTTATAATTCCCAATAAAGAGCATAATTAATCCTCTCCCTGTGGGGAAGGTACTAACTTTATCAACTTCACAAAGTTTCCTGTTGCCTTTACCCCACTGCCTGAAATGGTATACCCTAAGTACTCAATTTCTTATAGAAGAAATTGGCACTCATCCTTCCGAAGTGTAAGACCACCCTTTCCTAATATTTGAAGGATTTCTTCCAACACACAACGGTGTTCCCTTGCTGTGGAACCAAATATCAAAATGTCATCCTGGAAGGATTGTACACTGTTCAAATGGCCAAAAGGCTCTTTATGCATTGGAAGACACTTGCAGCAGAGGCCACACCAAAAGAGCAATCTAGTCAACTGGTACATCCCCTCCATGGTGATGAAAGCACTAAGGGATTTTGTATTGTGATGGAGGCTAATTTGAGGATAAACATGCTTTAACTCCAGTATAGAGAAGTATCTGGTATTATTGAGTAGTAGATTCATCTCATTGATGTTTGGTAACAGGAGGCTATCCATTTCTATGTACTCGTTAACACTTCTTAAATTTGCACAAACCTCCCGAAATCTTAAGCAGCCACCTGCCTTTTTAGATAAAACAACAAGAGAAAGACACTCCAATGCCTCTACAATGCCATTCCTTTTCCTATCTGCTAGAATGCTTTCAAGTAATTTTCAGATATGCTGAGCCGTTCCTGCTATTCTATTGCTGGAGGACCTGTTTAGTTTAGAAAGAAACGTGTAGCCAACATTGATTGTATTCGAGCTAGCTGGCTCCATAGTTAATGGAGGAGCTATGGTGATGGAAATATATTTGTTTTGCAAAAGTACTTAATAAAGAATACCCTCGAGGAGACTCATTTATCTCTCTTTTAAAAAAACAATATTTCCAATTCTCCAGGATTGATGTTGTATAGTACTCCCATCTAGGAAAGAAAACATGAACATGTGTGTTAGATCTATATTTACAATAGCAAACAGCACTCAATAGAAATATTAGTAAAGGCACTAAAGTCTATAGTCCTTTTCCAAGAGATGTATGATAGTCTTTTATGCTGTAGTCTACTTTCTATGGCTTACAAGAGCTGTATGGCAGTCTTTTATGCTGTAGACCACTTAGTATGACTGACATGAGTGACTAGATAAGCTGGGTCACATGAGGGGAGCCGTAGACAGGCGTCACTGTGGCTGTATGCTGTCACACGGAGCATGCTGAGAAAACCAGGGGAACGAGTACATGTTGAGGTGTGAGCCTTGAGATCAGGTATCTGCCCATGTCTGTGCACATGCTCAGGGCAGGAGGAAATGGTGAGTGCCTCACTTGGACTACTACAAAAGTCACTGTTTTTTGTGCCATAATTATCTTGCCGCATCAACAATTCCTTAACTACCGGAATATTTACAGAAGAACTCAAAAAGTCATACATATGCCCTTCACTGAAGAAAACACACTTGGACCCGCTAAACCCTTACAACTATAGACCCATTACAAATGGAACTTTCCTGAGCAAACAGATAGAAAGAGCAGCGTTCCCCCAGATGTCACAATTCATTGAAGAGAATGCCATACTTTCGGACTTCCAAACAAGATTCAGACCAGAAAGAAGCACAGAATCTGCCCTCTTTGCCATCTAGGATGACCTGAAGAACACAGGTGACCGCAACATGGTTGCTGCAGTACTCCTCTTGGACCTCTCAACTGCCTTTCACATGGTTGACCAAGACACTCTGATACAAAGACTCTACGGAGCCAGCATAGAGGGGACTGCTCTAGACTGGATTGAGTCCTACATTCGAAACAGAACTAATGACATCCATACCTCACCATTCTCGTCCAAACCATACTCCACAAAAGAAGGGGTGTCTCAAGGCTCTATCATATTGCCCATGCTTTTCAACATCTACATGAAGTCATTACTGGTACTGATCAATCATATTCACCTCACGTGCTATGATTATGCAGATGGCACACTAATACTCCTTCAACTGGAATGCCCCAAAGACATTGGAAACTCACCAATTTTCAGTTGTCTCAGAGTCGTGGATCAGTGGATGACTTGGAGCCATCTCAAATTAAATGCTTCCAAAACGGAAATACTCACGTGTGGTCATTGGAAACATTATGACCCGCTTGCCGCCTGGTCTGATGAACTGGGATCACCGTCTAGATTATCGAAGGAAGTAAGAAACCCATTGAATGACCATGGACTCCAAGCTATCGATGAATGCCCAAGTGGACAATCTATCAAGATCAAGTTTTGTTACTATAAAAACTCTGCAACAAATCTTCCCCCATTTGGGATTTCCACACAAGGTCCATGCTCCCATCTCTCTTGTTCTGTCCAAACTTGATTACGCCAATAGCCTCTACCACGGATCAGCTTTAAAGACCATGAAAAGACTACAACGGATTCAGAACTTGGCTGCTAGACTACTCTTGCATATCAAGCCGCAAGGCCACATATACCCTGTCTTGAAAGCCCTGCATTGGTTACCGGTTGTCAGAAGATCCACGTTCAAGCTGCTTTGTATCACCCACAAAATGATACATGGAATGGGACCATTCTTCATCAGGAATAAAATCACCACACACATTCAACAAAGAAACCTCCGCCCTAGAGTGGCTCCTCGCCTCAAGAAAAAAATCATGGGTGGCACATCCTTCTCTGTTCAAGCAGCCAAACTATGGAACTCTACCCCAAACATAAGATCCATGGACAACCACCTTATCTTCAGAAAACTACTCAAGAATTGGCTCTTCCCCACATACGCACCAAACGCAAACAGAAATATACAGCATATCCCTCTGTATATAAGCATTTATTTGTACTATAGATAGGTATGTATATATGTGTATTGCTTTGTATACACATTTAGAATAATTATGTTTAAAAAAAACAATTCAAGTACAACAACACTTGAAAACCAGAGTTCATCTAATGCATTGTTAATCTACATATACTTACTTCCTTTATGCATCTATATACCTTCCATATACTTGTATCTATATTTTTACTTTTCTCCTAAAAAAGCATATTCAATGCACTACCCTATTTCTAACCCTATACCTCTATCAATATCTCTAATCTGCATATACTTACTTCCTTTATACTTCTATATATTTTCCATGTACTTATGGATCTATATATTTATTGCTTTCTTCTAATTCAGCATATCCAATGCACCACCCTATTTCTCACCCTATTCCTCTCTCAATATATCTTCTACCTCAACTCTCTGACTCATCTCAAACCTCTTTCTACTACTCTTTCCAATGCACTACTCTATTTCTCACCCTATACCTCTATCAATATATCCTTTACATCCACTCTCTCATTCATTCAAAACCCCAAACCACTACTATGATCCCCACAATAACCCTTTCTAGACTCTCCCCTACTCTATCCCTCCTTGCATCATCTGACACCTCCTTTACTATCCCGATCCCCTAAAACAAGCCTTTATAAACTCTTACCTCTGACTCTTCCACTCCACATCCCTTTTGACTCATCCCAAGACTCCTCCTACTGCTATGACATCCCCCAAAAAACTAAACCCTTCACTCTTCCATCCCTCCACTATAATTTTCAATCAAAATAACAGACTAACATGTCCACTTTTCAAATTTCATATTTCACTATACTAATTCACTATTAATCCTTTATGGGTTCCAGAGTAGCATGCCACTCACCGAAAAAGCACTTCAACACCTCATCAGGGTTAGCAAGCACTATATAAATGCAAATCTATTTCCCCCTTTCTATCCCTCCGCTACCCTTCTCTATCCAAATAATTGAATAACATATCCACCACTCAAATTACTTTCATATGTCACTATACTAATTCAACACTAATCCTTTATGAGTTCCGGAGTAGCGCGCTACTCACCGAAAAAGCGCTTCAACACCCAATCAGGGGTAACAAGCGCTATATAAATGCAAACCTTTTTCCCTCTTCTATCCCTCAGCTATCCTTCTCAATCCAAATAACTGGTTAATATCCACCACTCAAATTACTTTCATATTTGAATATACTAATTCACCACCAATCCTTTATGGGTTCCGATGTAGCGTGCTACTCGCCAAAAAAGCACTTCAACACCCCATCAGGGGTAACAAGCGCTATATAAATGCAAAACTTTTTCCCTCTTCTACCCCTCCGCTATCCTTCTGAATCCAAATAACTGACTAACCTATCCACCACTCAAATTACTTTCAAATTTCACTAAACTAATTCAACACTAATCCTTTATTGGGTCCGGAATAGCGTGCTACTCACCAAAAAAGCGCTTTAACGCCTCACCAGGGGTAGTAAGCCCTATATAAATGCAATTACAATACAATGCAATACCTCTGAGATTATGGTGCAGAAAGAGTTGACCAAGGTGGTGATGATCTGAGGACCGCTGTGGTGCTATTGGTGATTATTACATGTTCATCAGATTCATCAGCTTCACAGATGTGGTGTAGTCATAGTGTAGTCATGTGGGCAGACTAGAAGATCATTGCCAAAATAAAATGATGTTCTTCAAATGATAGTAGCTTAGTCAATCCAATTTTATTGCAGCAACCACTTTACTGCAAAACCCAGAAGCCTGCCCAGCAGCTAGCTAGCAACTGCCTCCATGCTCTCTGGAATTGTGCTCTCTCTAAACTCACAGATGGAGCTTTCAGGGAGAACCATTCCAAAGTTTTAGAGGGGAGCAAGCACTGGTCTAGGTGCATATTCCCCTCTGTAAGTCCCTGGCAGTGAAATGCAGACAGTGTTCAAATGCTTTATGATGAGTCTCCCCCTTTTAATTTTCTTGTACTAACGTTGGCTTTGTGATTAGAACCCTGTTAATATCTTTACACTCTTCTGTCTTTCATGGGAGTCCCTTCCTACCTGAATGTATTTTTTCTTATTTTTATCCTGCCTGAGCAGTTCTCCAAGAGAGGTGCCTTCAGATGCTCTTGTGTGCTCAGCTGTTCAGGAAATCTGGACTGGGTCACCAAGCAGAGGAACGTGCATTAGCCTGGGACCTCTTGTCTTTCAGCTGGGTGATCATCTGTACTAGTGCTAACCGCGCAGCACAGTTGTGACGACAGTGCTATCTACCCGGCTCCAGCTTCACTGTGGGAGCATGGATGCTGTGTGGGGAGGTAGCAGATGGCACCCTGCCAGTACCTTTTCCCATTTCCAGCCAGACGGTTCAGCCACTTCCCTGGGATAGAGGTGTGTCACGAATGCCACTCAGTCCCTTTTCTGAACTCCTCAGGACTGTACTCTCCCCCAGGTGTGTGTAGCTTATGTGTCACTTCACTGTGTGAGGTGGCAGTTTCCACCCATTAAATTTTTATACTCCAACCACCATGTTTATCAGAAACATGCAATTCTACCAAAGTGCAATGGAACCTGTGATTTCTATGACTTGCGTGTCCCATATCAAATCAATGAATGAGTAGGATCTATGTATATGTGAGAAGAAGGTGAACTCCTAATTGTCTGAATGCTTGCACAAATCAATAAGACCTGTGTCCCTCATTCCCTGTGGCAGTGCCATCATTATTGACCCCTGTAAGTGCCTATCCTGTGGGTGCCACTCTAGCAGCACGTCTGGAGCCAAGTTGGATTCGCTGAACCAAATAAAGTTGGCTGGGTCCCACGCCCCAATTTGTGTTAGGAGCTGAAGTAGGAACTGGTCCTTGCCTTGACTGGGTGCATACATGTTAAGAATATTAAGTGAGAGCCCTTGGTGCTGACTCCCCAAGTATATATCATGCCACTTTAATTTGTCTTTAATCACTTTTAATTCCTCAAAGTGAAAATCCTTATGAAAGCCAATCATGAAACCCCCTTTCTTAGTGTTAGTAACTATGAAATATTGTTAAGGGTATAGTCTCTGTTTTATTAAGTGAGTATCTGAAGTTTTCAGGTGCATCTCTTGCAGGCACAGGACATCTGAAAGTACCTCTCTCACCTCCCTCCATATCTTATGGCACCTTCAGTGGCAAGTTCAGGCCATTTTCATTCCATGCTACAATTTTAATCATTTTTTGGACTATGTACAATTGATGTGCTTTATGGGGAGTACACCAGATGATAAACAAGTGCTAAAAAAGTTTTTAAGCAATACCAAAAAGAACAGCCTGATAAAAAGCCTGGGTTCCTATTTAACCCCCTCACTCTTAAACTGGTTCCCCCCTTTTATATCAGTCCCTGAACTATCTTTAACCAATGCGTGGTTAACGGATTAGATACATCCCTAAAGAGTTGATGAGTTGTGTTATAACCTGCTGCTCTTTGCTCCGGATGCCCTGCCCCCCCCCCCCTCAGTGGGTCATATGCTTCACAATGTTTCTGAATTGTAGCCTCTGAAACATTTCCTCAAAGCCTCTTGCATCCTGACTACACTATCATTAGCAAATCAATCCCCATACTTACTCACACCAGGTAAAGTGCTTTTGGAGTGTAAATGACCAAATCTTCTTGACTTGGGTTCACCTGCTCCAGTGCGAAAAAAACCTTGTTTTCAATGTACTGATGCCCTGAGTGAAAGCCTCCACATAATTTACACTTCATGCAGCATGCTGCTTTTGGTTTCTCCCATTTTAACTTGGGTTTCCAATGTTAACCAGTCTCCTACTTTCTCAGAGACTTTGGGCTTTCTTTTTACAGCCCTAGGAGTTCCTCGGCCTCTTCATCAGTAGTGCACACAGCTTGCAGTTTCATGTCGCTCTGGAACCATTTGTGCCAGGTGAAGGGCTCTCTAGCCCCTATGGACTCCCCCAGCAGTAGGGGACTCCATCCCCGATCTTTACATCAACAGAAGGCATGTCTGCAGTGTCAGCCCAGTAGGAGACAGGGCCTACCCACGATGCTCAAAAGCCCCTCAGCAGTCCCACAGCACCGGACTTGCACGGGTTGCACCCGGGCAAAACCCGGGCCAAGGACAAGCCCGACCACCCTGTTAGAGCCCAGAGGAGGCTGGGCCACCCCTCTAATATTTAACCTCTAAGGTACTCTTGTCCACTGCCTTACTGTGGCATTTGTTGTGAGCCTCTCAGGACTTGCCCTTTCAAGCTTATCACTGAGACTGTGATATTTATAGCCCCTCCCTCATTTTCCCTTCACATGGTAGTCTGCTTTACTGCTGGTGGCAGTGGTGGAAGACTCACTTGTTACCATTGCTTGTGTAATGTGTTGTCTTAAGGGGATATTTTATAACTGCTTTATTACCATTTTATCTGCTCACAATTGCCTTCTGGTGTTGGGGTGGTTGTACTTTCCAAAGGGACATATTCTTCACCAAGCATTGGCAAAAGGAAAGCTGCCGAGGGAGTCAGTGGTTCGACTAATGTTAAAAACAAAACAAAAAAGCCTCAAAAAAGGCTGGGAGAAACTGTGTCATCGACAGGATAGATAACCTGCTAGTCTAATATGAGAAGATACTAGGTCCTCCCCCAGCCTTGCTCTCCTCCACTTTGTCTATTCCTGGACCTACCTTTTCATTTTGATAAGCCATCAACTCGGGCCAAACCATCAACATCATCTGAAATTTCCGATGGTGCCCTGGACCCAGTCACTTCAGGGCTAACAAACTTACCCTCTCTCGAAGATGCCCTTCCTTGTACAAATCAATTTCTTCCCCTAATGGAGCTGCCCGTGGTACTGGCAACTCCTGATGTCCTTAGTAGTATCGTCTCCACACCCACCCTTCCTGCCTCTCACTTGGCCGAATTGCCACATTTTACTTTGCTTATCATGGACCTAAAGGCTAAGGTTGAGCTAAAATCTATGATTTTTTGCTTGTCCAGCATGCTGAACCAATTACCTCACTTCCAGGGGCACTAACATACCAACTGACCAGGAAATCTCACATCCGCAGGCAACTAAGCCCTCTGTCCAACAACCCAGCCCATTATCAGGTCCTGTTAACTCAGGGCCCCATACTGGTGCAGTAAAGATCAACTCTCAAGTGCTTGGTTGGTGTTCGTTGAGACCTGAGCCCAACGAGATCCTAGATATACTAGACCAGTGGGCAATTCTTATTCCACACAGCCCTTTAGTGCCCATGCTGGCCACAATATACTCAACAGTTCTTCTACTAGTGGGGCACCACCCGAATACAGTCAGACGACTTGTCCAAATTCTGCTAGTAGATGGAATCCTTCTACAAACCCTATCATAATGACTAATATCTCAAAACTGCCTCCTCATTAAAGACACAAAGGGGAGAACTCTATTAAAAACAAAGTGACACACTGGATTAGATATGTTAGGGGTTGTTGCTCAGTTATTCAATACGATATCATCAGCGTCAAAAGAAAGCCTTCAGTTAACTCAAACTTTGATACGATCGAGCTCACCTTTAGGGTTGAGGCCATGAGTGATAATCTGGTCGCTCTTGACATCAGGACTTGTCCATCAAATAATTCCACCATACAGTTTACGTACCAGTAGCCAGTGAACCATGGGAGCATCGCTACACACTGCAGGTTGGGCTCTGTAGGAAGGTGGAATATGACTACATGGTTGCCCCCACTATTTTCCTGGTGTTTTGATGGTTTTTGACTTAGTGTGTCTGAGAACCTGCTATTCAGGGCCCCAGCCTAGCTGCTTCATCTCTAAATTGATTGCATGTACTTTAGGTACACCACAGATTGGATCCTGAGGTACCCTTGTGAGTCCCTAGTATATGGTATACTATGTACCAAGGGCATAGGTAACTCAGAGGCCTACCAGGAGCTGAAGCATGTATTATGCCACCCCTGGAAAGCCACCCAAGATGACACCACGGGTCTGCTACTGCAGCCTCGGTAAGGTGAGGCATGCACACCTTACTGAGGTATAGGTTCACTATACCTCACCTATCACTGCACATACAAACCTATCAGTCACCCCTATGGCAGGCCTTATCAATCCTGAAGGCAGGGTGCTTGGTTATATGTGAGAGGGTGCCCAGGCATGAGCTGAGCCCCTCTGCAGCCTTCAGAACCTCTTCTCCGGGGTTGTCAGTGGTGCATCCTGACCATATACTCTTAAGTGCATTATATCTTAAACGGTTAATGCTAACCTTGGACTGGCTGCACGGAAACATGTCGTGTTTGGTGTCAAACACCTTGAAATCATACCCCCACATCAGTTCTTGATGTGAGGATATGAGCCCACCCTTCTAGAGGGAGAGACATGGCAGTACTGGTATACCAGGTAGAAACTTAACAGAGCCCTGGCATCACAAAATGGATGCTGCAGCCACAGACACGGGTTTGGCCTCCTGCTGCTGCCCGAAACTGCGGCAGGGGAGGCCTGGACAATGGGTTTCCTGTCACAGGGAGGTGTAACCACCTCCTAGACAGGATGATGTGTAATGGGGCTGGGTGGGAGAAGTCCTGCACTGGGGGCACATTTGGTGTCCCTGTGCATAGTCCAGCTCAAACCGGTTCAGGGGCTTACAGCCCCTGCTCTGGCATGAAACTGGACAAAGGAAATGGGTGTAGCCACCCCTCTTTCCAAACCCTCCCATAGGTGGGTCCCTAGAGCTAGTCCAACCCCTTCCTTAGGTATAAGTAAGGAAACTCTGTACCCAGAAATTTAGATATACCTGGACGAAACTCTGAAGCTGAATCCTGGAACTTCGACGCTCTACTAAAGACTAAAGGACTGAATAAATCTCCCTTGGGGTCAAGGAGTGACTCCCCTACTTGGCAGGCACCAACAAAGCATTTTGCCGGTCTGCATTTCCGAAGCTCCCGCCGGTCTCCGAAGTATTTGCAGCCCAGGAAGAGGATTTCAAGACATCTCAGAGGCCGACCCGAGTACCCAGCAAAGCTGAGAACCGAAGCCCTCGTTAGTAGCATGGAACTGGAACTCCTGGTCACCGGGCACTTTTGCAAGTGCATTGACTTCTCAACGTCTCTTGAAGTCGTGCTTGGGGTTACTTGTAGCCCCCACCTCGAGCAGAGAATCCACCGAATATTGTTAGCCTAGTCACCCCTAGTGACCCGTGGGCTGCCATTTTGTGTTTCCTTTGCGATCCCTGGTATGTCGACTGGTGGGTCCCTGTGAAGGCAACTTTGATTTTCCTTGGGCTTCCCTGGTTGCTCCAGACGTGCCCTGACTCTCTACCAAGTGGTGAGTCCCTCAGACCTTGCTGGTCTGCACCGAAGCATCTTTCTCCTTTCTGCATTGGTTGCTGTTGCCAAGGCTTGTTGTGTCCAATCCGGGCACCAACACTGCAGCACTCGACATCCTTCGTGGGGCAGCTCGAATCCAGCTCCTGGTTGTCCTCGACACCTCCTGGTCCTCGTGACTTCACCTTCTTCACCTGAAACACCCGACATCGGTCTGCATTCGTCTTCGTGCCCCTGGTCACTGGCAAGTGACCCAGACTCTGTTCCCTCTGCTTTCAGGTTCTTCACATCTTCGATCCAGGCTTGGATCTCTTCGGAGACTTCGCATCTTCCCGGCAGCAGCACTTCTTTGCCAGCTCACATTGAAATCGGCAACGCGACCTGACACCATTTGACACCTATGCACCTGGCTTCCCTGGGTGAGGTAACACGAGAACTCCGGTGCTCCCGTGGGTGTTGACCCTATAACTTCCCAAAAAAAGTCCCAAAGGGTTTAGTCCTGACTCATTTCTAAGTGTCCCTAATCTTTAAAAATCTAACCGCGACTTTCCCAGTTGAAGCTAACGGGAGCTCGCGGCTGTGTTCTCACACTGTACACGGCCCCCGTGGGTCCCCTGTGTCACTACCTTGGGTGGTTCCTTGGGGTCCCAGCGCTTCTACAAGCTCTAGGCCTTGTGTCTATTTCAGTTGTGGTTCTTATACCACTATTTTATTATATGGTTTGGCTCGCTCCTAGGGCCTGACTTGTATTTGTGCTATTTTAATGTAATATTTGAAGTGTAACTTGTGTTTTAACCTCTAGCCTCATAAAGAGACTAGGAGGGTGTGTTTAGAAATAAATACATATATTTTATATATATATATACCTAGTGTGGTTGTCGTTGATTTAGCCATTCAAGAGATTATAGACTGGTAAAACAAGCTGCTTTACATTCCTTCAGGACTTAGCCTGAAGGATGCTCTCCATAGATACCGCTAGGATTGCTTTCAATAAAGGTTGTCTTTAACCTATCATCAATAAGGTGTTGTTTGGACTTGTACAAGGTGCCCACTATAATTAGTGGACAGCATATACCAGGCCAACTTCTCACAGGCTCCATGTCTGGTACCTCGTTTCTGGGTGATAGTGATTGACTCCTGAGCTCTATTTGAAATTTCACACACCAAATGTGTTTAATTTCATCGAATCCTAACATATATGCTATGGCTGATCCAATTACCGATATGTCATCTTCAATTCACCCCTTGACACCAGAGGCCCGGATAGATCACAATATTTTTATCAGTCCCAGAGTAACTCCCAAACCTGGCACTTCTACTAGTTTGCTGGCTACCAATGTTGACTTTCTAGCTGAGATCCCTTCAGCCCAGGCATATGGTAAAAGTGTGGCCCTTGAAATACAGAAGTACCCCTTGACAACTCTTGTATCATGGAACATGGCTGGTCTCAGATATAAAGTGTTCCTACCCAATATGGCATCTGTCTGCACCAGGCGACATGCAGCATGAACCCAAATTTTAACCAGGTTACCTTAACTTCCATATCTAAGCAATACCCAGTCAACGTGGGCGAGTTTCGGGTGGTCTAACTACATGGGTTAGAGTTTCACTTAACTGTCAGGTATGGCAGCTTGATATTGATTGCCTGCATATTCTGGGCATTCAGCTTACCAATGATAAGAACATTAGTTTTGCCATCTTTAACATGTATGCCAAAGTAGTCAAGGGTGGTTTGGCCTCCAAAGCTTTGCAAGCCACTGAGGACTATCTGGAAGGGCAACCTCAGCAATATTATCTCGTTTTGACAGGGAATTTTAATACCATCTTTGAGCCCCTTGATAATGATGATGGCCAGTTAACCTATAAGAATGATGTAATATGGACTGTCCTCCATTTGGATATTCTTCCCATAAATAGGTGGAACAGGGTGCTTTCCAGTTAAAAGCCTTTTCCATCGAATATGCACTAAGGGCCATTAATGGCCATACGAGATCTGACCCAAAAGGGGCCTGCACATTTAATAAACTTAACCAAATAAGCTGCATCGACTATATTCAATTTGACTTGAGGCTATTTATACTAGTTGATGATATGGTAATTAAGGAAAGGATGGAGAACAATCACAATCCGTTGCCCCTTTCTATGTCTGATCTCTGTGCTTACCACCTGTAGGAAGCAAGCTCTTGATATGGAATACCAAAAAGAGGACTACAGTGCAAAGAGTCCAAGAATTCCCTTACTAGTGGACAGGATCTTACTCTAGCAATCCCAAGGTGCTCTTCTGGAGGGCAGTGTGGTCAAATAGCCTCAGGCTTATCAGAGAGGAGTGTTAGACATCCGCTGCACTCACACAGCTAAAAAATGACACACATGACTCAATATGGAGATCCACACCAATTATAAAGATAACACTTATCTTTATAGAACTTTAGGCACCAAGATCATCAAAATTAGGTAAGTACTTTTTTTAAAATAGCAGGTTTGAAGAAAACAGGTTTTTGATACTTTAAATCATAATTGAAGCATTTCGCGGCACTGGAAGAAAACCCTGTATTGCATTCGGGCACTCAACAGCGACTTACGGGACCAATCTTCTGGAATTAGGGTGAGTATGGGGAAAGGTCCAAGGCAGCACCAACAGGTCACCTTGGTAGGCATTGGGGCATCTGGGTGCCGAGGCGTGTTTTGCAGAGGCGGGCGATTTTGATACTTTAAATCGTAATTGAAGCACTTTGCTTTAATGTAAACCTATGGAGGAAGAACTTGTATTTCATTCGGGCACTCAACAGCGACTTATGGAACAAATCTTCTGGACTTAAGGTGAGTATGGGCAATGTTCAAGGCAGCACCAACACTTTACTTCAGGTAGCACTGGGGTGGTCGGGTGCAGAGGTGCCTTACAGCGCTGGGTGACCCATTCAAGTCCATGGAGATCATTCTGTTGGAAAAGAGGCTACAGGCTCGGACTGAGGGACCAGCTGGGCTGAACCAACAAGGGGGGCTAGACTTTTGTGGTGCTCGGTGATGTGGGGGATGCCTTTGGTCCTCTTCACCAGGGCCCGGGGTGACGGGTGCAGAGGTGCCTTTAGGCGTATGATTTTCATCGCCGAGAGCACTTGTGCTAGAGGGGGCCTGAAAACAGGCAGTGTAGGGAAGTCCACAGTGGGCAAGTTCAAGGTGGCTTTGTCTCAGGAGGGCAGGGGGACCACGCTGGCACCATTGACTCACTTTAGCTTGGGCTAGGAAACACGGGTGCAGTGGTGTTGGGCGGTGTCGGGTTTTTGCGGTCCGGAGCACTAACAGACTTCTTTGGGGTGCCTGCAGGACGCAGGGAAGCAGCTCCGCTTTATTGAAGGCAGGTAGTCCTCCTAAGCTTTGGAGGCACGAGAGTTGCAGGACTAGATGTCTTTGGTGCAGTTTTGACGTGGAACATCAGACAGGCCATCAGGGCGGGGGCCAAGCCAGTTGCTCTTCTTCAGTCTTATGCTTTTACGGCTCTTCAGTGCCCTTCTTCTTCATAGGTCATCATGATCTGGGGATCACGTTGGCACCATAGGCCCACTTCAGGGCCGGGCTAGGCATCTCGGTGCAGTGGTGCTTTCCGGTGTCAATTGTTTGTGGGCTTGGAGCCTCAGAACTCAGTCTTAGGTACCTGCAAGATGCAGGGGAACAGCTCTGCTGTTTCACAGGACTTCCAGAATCCTTGGAGAAGTGCTGGCAGTCTTTGGAGTATCAGCAGCTTGCAAGGCGAGACAACTTTGGCACAATTGTCGAGAATAGGCAAACAGGCCATTTGCTCCATCTGCAGTTGTTGCTTTCATGGCTCTTAAACCCTTCTTCTTCTTTTGGTCGTCATGATCTGATTTCCTGGTGCCAGGGCTTCAGTAAATACTGAAGTTAGGGGCATTGGGGGAGTATAGTGTAGTAGCCAAAGGGCTACTTACCCCTGGGGTCACTATGTCCCCTATATGACAACTTCTTGGGCTAAGTAGGCCTAACCCTGTCCCAGAGGTCCTAACTTTGCCATCACCAAGATGGTCACTTCTGAAAAGTCGCATCTATTTCAGGTAACCCAGTTCACAGTTGGTAATCATCCGAGGGTGGACAGGTCAGTCTTGCCTACCTACTTTCCCACCTGCCCAGGTGCCAACGGCTCTGGACAAAGGGGATCGGTTTCCTGTCTTGTGAGAGAAGCCAGATTCACATACTTAAGGCAGTGGGACTTTATGAAGCTCCCTGTCCTGGAATGCCAATCCACAGGTCATCCTGTGGGCGGGGGTGCAAAGCACTCTCTGCCAGAGCAGGCTTGGTTTATGGCTCCGTGAGAGCAAAGGCTCTCACCCTTGTGGGTTAGAAAGCATTCTATGGTGGCAGGCTGGTGAAAAACAGTCGGTCAACACACTAGTAACTGGAAGGTTATCACTAAGCTGCCCTCTGGGTGCATATATATAACTAGATCTGACACTGGCATCAGTGTGGGTTTATTAATATGAGATGATTGATACCAAACATCCCCTTATTCAGTGAAGCCATCATGTAGCCGGGAACTCATTTTCACCAGTGTCCAGCACATGCTTTTAAAATGGATTCCCTGATCACTTGAGCGGGCAGTAATGGGACTGACCAGTAAGGGGGCATATCTTCTCATGCAATTTTGCCCTTGCATGTAGTATAGTGCACCCTGCCTTAGGGTGGTAAGACCTGCTGTAGGGGTGACTTACTTATACTGCATGCAGTCTCTGCAGGCAGGGCACACAGGCTGTGTGCCATGTCTTGTTTTCACTTTTGTCAGCACCATGACATGCTGCCTGCAGTGGCAGTTTGCATGAGCTCGGTGATGGGTCTGTTTGGGTGGCACAATTTGTGCTGCAATCCTTGGCGATCCTCTTTAGTACCTCAGGCCCTAGTTACCAGGGGTGCCGTTTACTAGGGACTTATAGAGGATACTAAAGGTATCACCAATTGGTGTAAACAATTACACAGTTTTGGGAAAAAGATCTGGCACTGGGGACCTGGTTGGCAGGAACCCTGTGCATTTCCAGTCACAATCATATCAAGTACCATGCAAAAAGTGAGGGTGGCCATGTCAAAAAGGGCACTTTCCTACACCACCCACTTGACAACCGTTCTCCTTCCCATACAAGGGACATTGAGCCCACAACTGACATGTAACCCATCTGGATACTCTATCCGCGATATGCCATGATCTTCAAATAACCTTTTCCTAAGTTGAGGGTGGCCTCAGTAACAAGTCAGACTTTATGTCTGTCAGTGATATCTACAGAAACTTTTTTTTTTATGTATCTTAACATAATTTACAATCCCTGTCTCTCACTCTAAGGGCCAGATTTTTTAAACCGTCACGGAACGCAGTTCAACAGCCAAAAACTGCTGCGCTGCATTGCGTGCCAGAAAGAGAGAAGAAGAGCGCCATATCATCCCTTCGCCCTAGTGCTAGCGTGTGTGTGTGTGTGTGCGTCTACCATAGGTTTTGTACCGGAAGGGTTCCCTTCCAGTGCAAAATACTATGCTTAGACACACTTCAAAACTTTTCCTACATTGTGTGTGTGCTGCACCGAAAGCTGGAGCATGCACGCTGCCTTGATCATGTTGACACATCTGTCTGGAGGCTCATAAGGCCTTTTAGGTCACTGCTAGGGCTTCCCCAGCCCTGGGAAACCATGCAGAAGCCTCTATGTGCCTGCAACGCCCATTAGACGGAACATTGCATCCGCCTGCTGCTGGTTTCTGTGCCATGTTTCTAAAGTGATACACCTTGTTCTCTATTCAGGTGAACTAAACAGCCTACCTTATGTGACATAGGGCTGTGGCCATCATTAAAGACTGCCCTGGCTTGTGTAATTTGATGCCTTTATTACACTAATCACTGTCCAAAAAAGGCGTCCCAGTGTTAAGCGCCCTGAAGCCTCCTTTGATGCATTCGCTGGGTTATTAACATCCTCTCGTGTTATAAAAAGGTGTGCCAGAAATGTGAAGGCTACAAAACGAGTCTGCTTTATTAGTCCCGAGATATTTACACGGAGAGGAAATTACAGCGCAATCTGTCGTCCCTTCTCTATCGGTGGAATGAAGTCTCAGTTCTCGGGAGCGGCCCCGCCCACCATGAACAGCATATTTGCCATGGAAAGCAAAAATGAACACGGAAATGAATAGTTTGCAGCACTTCACCACATTTGTGAAGCAACCGTAATGTGCTCATGTGAGCAGATGCATCAAACAAAGATGCCAGTATTGGTCCATCGTACACAACGCGATCTGAGTTCATAGCTTGGGTGAAGCCTGGAGGTGCCCACTCAAGCAATCAGTTTTCTAACTAAATGTGCATGCTGATCGCCCGCTGGCACCTGCTGGGTTAGAGTGCGCCGAGAACTACAATTACAAGTAAGCTGAGGGCCGGCTTTAGCACTGGTGGTTCCCAGTGCGACAATTTGGGGGGGGGGGCCTCCCTCCAATGACCACCTCCGCCACGGATTCCCTCCCTACCACCCTTTAACAGTCACCATAACCAGTCTCTCTCAGATGCATTTAATACATTTTATAGCGTCACTCATAAAAGTGAAGGGTGTCATAGCACTGTACATAACACACACATTACACAGAGACTATCAATCATAGGTGTGTAAAACAGTGTATAGGACATGTGATATAAGACAAAGGACAACAAGGTGTGGATTCACATGTCATCCATACTGGTAGGCAGTATAGTTGAAGAGTGATTGGTGTGGAGAAGCACACACTCTGAATTTAAAATGTAATAAAATGGATTGGGGCTCTCTTTAATAACAAGAACTGATTTGTACCCAAGTGAACCCTTTTCGCAACATTAGAATAATGAAAGTCTGGGGAAAAAAAATCCATACGCTCTAATCTATACCTTGAAGCATGCACGCAGTTCTTTGATGTCAGTTAATATCTCACTGTAAACTGCAACTAACAAAAGGAAGTCTCTCACAAAAGCAGTAACAAACTGACCTGTTTACATTACATACACTTTGTTATATGCATGGTACATATTCTATGCAGCAGGCATATTAACCCTCTGCGCTCGCTACCTTACCATGAATCAAAACGTCATTCAACCAAAAAGTCTATTAGACAAAACTCCGATCTCGCCTGGAAGAACATTAATCAGCAGAGTTTTGTAGACATTTTAATTGCTGTCTGAACGTTGCTAGAGGCCAGGAACGTGACAGCAGGAGCTTTTAAGTACAATATAAACTAGCAAACACCAAACAGGCGCCCCCCTTGCGAAGTCCGCACCCGGTGCGGTGGCACCGGCCGCACCACCCTAGAGCCGGCACTGAGTAAGCTAACACATCTTGCCCATAAATCTACACGCACAGTTTTACACTCCTGCATGGATGACGTTTATGGGCTCGATTCACAAAGAGTTGGACATATATATCCATATACTTACTCCTATGCACAGGAGTAAATATATGCCTTTTGGGAATTCACAAACTTTCTCAATAGTATGCCTGAAAGCTGCACGAGCCAGAACTTTCCAGGAATGGTACTGTGATTTTCATGTGACATCTTCAGTACCTGCAATGAGAGTTTTACGCAAGATGTACCTCCGCGTGGGACAAATGTAAATGTTTTTCTTCCTCTTTTTTTAACGTCCATGGGGACACCAGCTTCCCAGTGCAGAAATACCTTCCTCATAAACCCTGCATAGTTTGGGGTTCTTCCATTCTCCATGCTTACTGGGAAGGGGCAGTACCCTAGCCTTTGACTGGAGTAGATGTCTGACCATTTTCAGGATTGGAAAACGTATGAGGGACTTTTCTGTTTGTGGGCATTCCCACCCTGGAAATGGTCAGCGAGCTACTGGGCTGAAGTAACACCCATTACAATATGGGCTGTAGAACAGATCCCTCCCAGATGTCCACACAGAGAATAAAAATAACTGCAGTTGTAGAGGCAGTGGTGGCTGGCATCGCCCAGGAGGGGGGGGGGGGTGCGTTCGAGCAAGTGCAAATAAAAATTAAAAATAATAAAAATAAACACTTACCGAGATGTACTGGACCTCTTCCTTCCTCTTCTTTCTTCCTCTGCAGCCCGGCCACCAGGAAACTCTCTTGACCAATCCTGGCGCTGCTCTCATAACTGACAGCAGCACCCTGATTGGAGGGAGCAGCCTCACTCGGTGCTCCACAGCGTTCTAGAGGCCTGCACTTGGCTCTAACCAAGGGTTAGAGATGTTTAAGGTGTACATGTGTGGCTGGCCAGCACATGACGGCCGGCCAAAAATGCACACTTTAAACAATGCATTTGACATCCCACCCCCATCTCTGCTGCTGGCACTCAGAAGCGGTCCCGTCCTGACGCTTTGTTCGGGACGGAGGATGAAAATCAAATGGTAATGAATGACCATTTTTTTCATCTCTGGGGCTTTGGGAGTAATTTAAGTGGGGCAACACTCCTCTGCCCTAACAGTGCCGAGGTTGTGCTATCTCCTCTATGCGGAGTTGTGTTCTATGTAGAATTCCTCAGAGAGGGAAATAGTCTTGGCAAACGTCGCTCCTTGAAGTCATAAAGTCTAGTTAGTTGAAGCTTGGACACACTTTAGACCATAATTGGAGGTTAGAGGAAACTCTTTAAATTTGCAACATTTTACGATTCCATAGACTGACCATTTGCTGATCATTGTTTAAGACTTAAAAAAATAGATGACCTTAGTCCACAGTATACAATCGATTTTATTTCAAGAATGGAACAAAAACAACCTGGGAAGGTCCATTAATAGTCTGGAGACAGAATTTAGCTTGCTCCCTGAGTTTGACTCGGCCCCCAACACATTTATGTGTTGTAATATTCAGAAGCGGCCGGTGGTGGGAGTTCTGTGGGGCAGTGGGGTGGGGGTGGAGCAGGGTGGGGGGTAGTAAGCTATGGAATACGGCCCAACGGAGGTAAGTAAACAAATAAATAAATAAAACGAATTTCATTGCGCGCGCATCATTGCCAAATGCAATGCAGCACACGCAACAAAATTTGTAATAACACCCCGAGTGTCAGGGTTGAGGTCTTAAAAATCTGCAATGAATCAGTTGCCATTCTCTATGGGTGTCCTAGGCTGATCTTGGATTCTGTTTGGCTGCCTCCTTGTGCTCGCAGTTTGTTGTCTGGGGGACCTATGTGGGTGAGAGATCAATGCTGCTGCTGGATTTAGCAAGCCCCCAACAGTCTTAAAATAAATCGGTGCTCTGATGAGGTGCCCTTTGATCATCTCCTCTTAATGTCTGCAGCTCCTTTTAGTTCTGTTTTGGCTCGGCCCTTTTGCTGTCATGTACTATCTGGAGGAGGTCTGGAGGAGTGCGAGGCATACCACTGAAAGGTTTCAGAATCTACCGCCAGCTGACAAAAGGACTGGTTCACGGATGAGCTGCATAAGCGGCACAATCGGGGTGGGTGCAGAGCACGTAAACAATGTCATATGCCTTCTTGCCCAGCCATCCAGCAGAAGGTGAGGGACTCTATAACTATGATCAATTTGCATCCAACCACAATCACACCTTCCATGACTGTCCCAGAATTATAAAATATCATAGCACCACCACTAGTGAGCATATTCATCAATATTATAATGACACAATTCGTCTGCATGTTATTCCAGTATCAAAGGTTATCAAATTCCTGAATAAAACACTTATAACTGTTTTACCTACAAAGGGCATTAAAAAGGTGTGCCAGAAAAGAAAAGCAAAAGGAAAACATGTTAGATTGAAGCCAAAACACTGCTACTTTCTCTCACCTGCACCTCACCTCCTCACCTGGGTTTACCTTAATACACAATGGGAACTAATGATTAAGCAAAGATCACTCATGATCTATTTCTATTTCTTAAAACTTGTAAATTTGAAGACGCTATTGATAAAGGGACTTGGGCTAAATGTAAAACAGCGAGGGCTCCCCAGTACTCATGAGCCACGCAGGTTCCAAGGGGAATCATCAACACGCCATTATAAGCTTACTTAGAACAGTCGCTGATTTGTGACTGCAAGTAAGTAAAACAAATGTTATCGCTGCACGTTGGAAGAGTGGAGGTTCAATCAAATGATCAGACAACATACACTGACAGCAAAATTGATTTGTTTCAGGTCAAGATGGCATCTTTGCAAATCACGCTAGAGATTGAGGAGCCTCTTGTTGATGTCACCCACCTGTCAAGCATTATGCTGTCAAATAAGCAAAGTGTGTAATCAGTTGGCAATTATCGATCAAGAATCTCCATCGTCAGTGGCATTGGAGGTACAGTGTTATGTGTAAACTTCATTAGTCATAGTCTACGATGCACAATGTGCATATAGTCTTAGCTGCAATCAGCAGATACACCAATTGCAAGAAAATGAATACATTAAACAAGGGATCTATACTTCCACTCGATGCAAATAAGTCGAAACAAGTACCAGAATGGTACATGACCATAACGTCTTCAATCAGTTTGTAGTAAACATTCTGTGCTGCTAAATCAGGGATATTAGTGTTTTTTTCATCTTATTCTATAAGGACCGGAAAAATGAACAATACGCCATTTTAATATTTATTAAAAACGAATTCATTACTGAACATGGATTTCGGCTAAATGTCCTACATTGATGGTTTAAAAAAAAAAATCTCTGCCATGAAGCCAGACTAGATGTGACAGGTCCCACTCTCAATGACAGCAATTACGTTTGGGCTGATTATGTGTGGAATGGTTCTCCGGGAACAAAGGATCACTGGGAGCAGAGAGGCTCAGTGCAGTCAGAAAGACTGAGCGAAGATCATTATGGGATATCCACGTCATCTAGGAATGTGATAGGAGACCTCACCTTTGAAGAAATCCAGCCTCATAGACAATCTGGTTCCTCTCACAGCAGGAAGTGACTTAGGCCCAGTGCATGTTTGAGTGGATCTCTTGTTGGAAAAGAAGGTGATGTTCTAATTCCAGAGGCCGGTCTCCAGGAACTGTAGCCGAAGAGGATAGAACTGAAATGTGGGAACCTTTTGAGGATCGGGTGATGTTATCCCTAATCACTAGTCAGTGGCTTCTTTTAAGAAATGTTCCCACCTCAGAGACTTCAGAAAACAAGAGAACCTGGAGAAGAATAGAAGCAGAATAACCTGCTTTCTGAAAGTGGATGTGAAGAACTAAGGCCCAATCAGCTTTTCCTTTGCATCCAAGCTTTGAAAGTGATTCTTAAGTATCAGACCAGCAGACCTTCTGTGTTGCCAGGGAAAAAAGACAGGATGGAAATCATTGCAGATCAACCAGCAGACCTGTGGCAACAAAGACCTTGCTGGAACCTTGGTTTAAGAGAATTAATTACCTTGTTTCTCAAGGGCAACTGTGCCCTGCTCTCTCCTTTGGTGTATGTGCCCTGGTATCTGGGAAGCTGTCCCTCATAGTACTGGAACTTTAGGAGCGACCAAAGGAAAGATCTTTAGCAACCCGTCAGGTTCGAAAGCATTTAAATGTATCAGATTAGGTAACTGCCCAGCCCTCTCAGCCTGTGTGGGAAAGCACTGTTGGCAGGTAACTTTTTTTGTTTCTGGTTGAAGACTGGTCTCCAGGGAATGCCTTTGGGAATGCACATACACCCACACATACTTGTACACCTCTAGTGTATATATTGGCTTCTTTGAAGAAAAAAATCAAAATGTCATCTCTCTTGTTTCCCTTATTCCTATATTTATATTTTTGGTCTTGATTTAATTATTATATTTTCCTTCCCTTTACTAAATTGTTTTTTGAACCTTTCTATTGTGTTTCTTTACTTTAATGTTGTTTTGCTGCTGCTTAAATATGTTACTTGCATTTCTCTGAGGAAGTTCCTGCTGCTTTCTGTCATAACTATCAAAGGTAAGCCCAGGTTCTCTCATTGAAACTGTATTTACCTAACAAGATACTGGTTTACTAACTTTGTGATAATCCCTACTTTGACTTACCTCAAGTGAATAATACAGGGTCTTACATACACACAATTGGCACCTCAACAAGGAGATATGGTCTCTATTGTAAGATTAGAGTTCTTTATTAGGAAAAAACATTGAATTTGCAGGAAAGTAACAGCTCACCCACTGCAGATAACTGCCATGTTCTGGGTGATAGTTCAAGTCCATGTATAAGATTCTAAATGTTTTCTTATTTCTGACCAACACAACCAACATTTCTGTCTAATTGATTACTAGGAGGATGATTAAATACAATTTGAGACCACTAAACAAGCTAGTACAGTGTCTAGGCATAGCTAACATGTGGTCATCTGTTGCTCAGACCTTCATAAACTGGTCTGGGATAGAATTTTGCTGCACTTTATTGTAACCACCTACAAGCTTGTGTTCTCCAGCCTTTGTAATTTATTTTATCACTTGAACAATGACTTGCTGGGTGGAATCATTTTCCTCCCAGATATACAGCCATGTCAGTGAGCATTATAAACTGCATTATAGATATACTATATCTCAATAGTACCCTTAGTGGGTTGACCCTGACCAGGGTGAGAGGCAGCGGCGCTGGCGAACGGTGCTATATGTGGTGTATGTGCAATTTGAAGGGCAATCCTCCTGATTTCCTTTTAGGAATATCACCATGACTTAAGTTCTCTTCCATCACGCACGTTTGTGTGGTATATGATCTATCAAAGTGGAGTTTGGATATTGTTTCCCTCTTCCAATTTTATTCACTGGAGCAGTAATATATATAGTCACTGAAAAAAACATAGGTTTCAAGCACGTTATAGTTAGAAATTAGCATTTAAAAAACCTTGGAAATTCACTGACAAAAACCATAGGTTTCAGGGACGTTATAGTTAGTTGGACATTTCACTCATTCAAAACCATAGAAATTCCCCCATTATAGTTAGTTCAGCTAACTATAACTCACACCCCCGCAATGCACTGCTTATGACATCATATATTACATCATTCATGACATGGTCAGTGACATCACTGATGACATCACTGATGACATCATCCAGTGACTGTGTGTTTCTGTAAAGTTTAAATATGTTTTGTATATATGCCAAGGTGTATTGAAGAATAAGTGGATGTATAAGTGTCTGGATGAAGGATTTAGTGGGTGCGTGACTGACTGTATAAGTGAGAGATTAAATGTGTCTTACTGAATGTATGGGTTAGTGATTAAACTGCCTGAATGTGTATATCAGTATGTCTGTTGTGTAAGCTGCTGCATGTGTTGGTCAGTAGCTACATGAGTGTCTATATGGGTTATTGATTGGTTGCCTGAGTATTTGTATGGGAGAATGAGTGTGACTCTGCGCATAGATGTGTGAGTGGTTGATTCACTGGGTGTATGGGTTCAAGAGTGCATGTGGAAACAGCTGTATGGGCAGGTGAGTGTGTGTATTGGTGTGTTGGTGAGAGATTGGATGTCTCAGTGGTACATGTCCAAGTAACTACATATGTAAAAGGCAGTGTATGTGAGAGTTGGAGCATATAAATGACTATAAGTGAGAGTCAGTGATTGTGAGAGTCGCTGTATGGATGAGTGTGTACTTGTATCAGTGATTGTATAAGAGAGTATGTATGTGTTAGTATCTGTTTGAATAAGTGAGGTGGTGTGTGTATAACTGTAACTCTGTGGCGCTTACTGGACGTACCTGGTGGGCTAGTTGGCCACCAGGGACCCTCAGGATTCAAGTGGACTTAATTCCCCAACTTACAATGTGCCACAGGGCAAGTTTGTACACTTGTCACATCAGGCCACACCCCCTCCCTGCACCACTGTGTATACGCACCCCCTGGTGCGTTGTAAATTGGGGTATTAAGTCCCCTTGAGTCCTGAGGGTCCCTGGGGGCCAACTAGCCCCCCAATTTAAAATGCGCCACCGGGCGAGTTTGCACTCTTGTCACATTAGGCCACGTCCCCTCCCTGCACCACTGTGCAAACGCGCCCCCTGGAGCGTTCTAAATTGGGGGATTAAATCCCCTTGAGTCCTGAGGGTCCCTGGGGGCCAACTAGCCCACCAGCTATCTCCAGTAAGCGCACAGAGCTGCATTGCAGAGAGGATTGAAGGGGACTTAATCCCCCAATTTACAATGTGCCACGGGGTGCGTTTGCACACTTGCTCTGTCAGGCCCCGCCCCCTCAATGCTCCACTATGCAAACGCACCCCCTGGTGTGTTGTAAATTGGGGTATTAATTCTCCTTGAGTCCTGAGGGTCCCTGAGGGCCAACTAGCCCACCAGGTACCTCCAGTAAGCGCCACAGAGCTGGGTTGCAGAGAGGTGTAAAAAGGGGCGTGCCCTCTGAACACCTCTCTGCAGCACAGCTCCCTGGTGCATACTGGAGGTACCTGGTGGGCTTGTTGGCCCCCAGGGACCCTCAGTATTCAAGGGGAATTAATTCCCCAACTTACAACACTCCAGGGGGGGCGTTTGCTGAAAATTTCCTATGGAAATTAACATGGAGAAAATGCCTCGCTTGATGAATCACCCCCAAACCTACAGGATAGGAGCTGACCTGGATATACTTTTTGGGGCAAAATTTCGCGAAGATTTGTCAAACGATGCCAAAGTTATTAGTAAATCAAAAAATGCTTTCCCATGGAAACTAGGTTCTAACTATAACTACCTACTGGCGACCGCCAGTAGGTAATATATAAATTAATGACCATGACCATTACAAAATTAAGAAATATAAACATTTTGGTAAGATTCCATTATGCCACATTTAGCTACAAAAGCACAACTAATGTGAGACGAGGAGCTCTGCAAATTGGGGTACTATCCAATGGGCCACAGATTTCAACTTTCTTCATAATAGATGACTCTGTTCTCACCACATACACCTACCAACTTGCCAGCAGTGGCAGACAACTTCAGGGGCCAAACCCTCATCCAGGCAAATTACATCTTAAGCCCTGTACAGCCATGGCAGACATACTACAGCTGCAAAAACCTCTCAAAAATGACATTCCTAGGGGAGATACAGTCTCCCTACCGCAAGGACAGGTGATGGATTATACCCTCCCAGACATAGAGATTGAGTTTCTGAAGTGTCTATGTAAGGCCAGAATAGATTTTGTGACAACTCTGAGTATCCATGATTTACCTCCCCCCAAATGCTAGAGTTCATCAACCTGGAGAGTATGTAGTTTTTTCTGAAAACCTCCTTGTTCTGCAGGGCATATTGGACTCAATATTAAAACATTTGGAGAAATCTACTTCAAATTCTTATCACATTCTGGACTCGTCATCAGCCATTTTTGTAATATTTACCCAAAATAAGGATTGGGTGGGTTTCTTAAATTATCTCACCAAGATTTTTCATCTCTAGTATTCCTCATAAATGGCTTAAAATAAATAAGGATAAAGGAAGTAGCAACATAGACCGGGATCTCAGTGTGGAAGAAAACAAGAAAGGCGGCAAAAAAAACATGATGTTATTTACTTTCTTTGGAATTTATTTGAACAATGCCAAAGAGAATAAATGTGAGAGTTGGAAATGGTTCAAAGTATGCTACACCGCTCCATTATATAGGTGTCCATGGCAGTATTCCTCACATTTGAGCAAAAAGGGACTAAGTTGAACAATCCTATACATACGTAAGCAGTCAATTTGAGTGAAACAAAAATCTAGAGAATGAGGAGTCTGCCATTGCAAATAATAAAAAATTAAAAAGAAAGAAAAAAAATATATACGACTAACAAGAAACAAGAGATTCCCAAATAAGGCAGGTGGAATCAGGCTCAGAAGACAACTTTCAAGTACCTTTCTGGAAAGGGATCTTAAGCCCCCCAAGAGCCACAAACTCAAACATACACTGCTAATTCCACATGCGTAATGCAGGGCGTAAATCCATCAGCAGATAGTGCTCTAGTGGCCTCCAGTACACTCAAAATGATAGAGGTCACCTCACAAAAGTCTTGTGGTCCTGTAAAAGATCCTCCCGTTTAAATGAATAGGCAAATGGAGGGGATGGCAGGATCATTTGTGTAAATCATAAATCAAGCAAGTGAAGTAAAACATTCCCTCATCTTTTTTCAAGAGTCACTGGAGCGAAATTTAATCTCAGAAAAAACCATGACAGATGAGAAACATTTTCCTAACCCTTCTGCCACCAACTTTAATGTGATCAGTTCTTTATTATCAAATTCGTACAATAAGAGGGAAGTAAAATCCCACTGATCAATGAGAATAACTTGATAAACCCTCAATCAACTACTAACACAATAGAGTTTACCTCTTTGTTTGTAGGTTAAGGTTAAGACTATCCCATGTTGGCAAGATCTATGTAGTTCTTTAGCCGATTTGTTTGAGGACAACATAAACCAAATCTATTAAAAATGTATTATTCCTGCTGACCAGCCTGTCGAGGCACAAACCTGGGATGCTCCTCCTCCAAACTGTAATTGTAGCATAGAAAAGTTTGCACTTTTTTCCATTGAGCAGATCTAAAATACCTTGGAAAAGACAAATGTGGCTTACCTCTGGATCCTTGTCCTCCTTGGATTTTAGCTCTACTCTCCACCAGATTGCTCCTGCTGTCTGGGCACTGTTTAATTTATCTGTTGACACAAGGAAGATTCCTCTTGCTTGGAACTCAGCTCAAGTTGTACCTGTACAAAAGAAGGCCAATGCAGACCCTAATAATCTAGCTAATTATCATACTATTTTGTTGCCCCCGCACCTAAGCAAGTCACTGGAAGGTCTAGTAAATACCCAACTTTCAGTCTATGTTGAGCAAAATCTGATTCTGGACCCATCTCAATCTGCATTCAGATCCTTATATAGTACTGAGACTTCCTTGGGTGCGGTGACTGATTCCGTAAGACTCTCCCTGGATAAAGGTATTCCATCTGCACTGGTGCTGCTAGATTTATATGCAGCCTTTGATACCGTGCCCCACACTAGTTTGATTCAAAGGCTGCATGAGAGTGGCATTTCTGGTATGGCTCTCCAGTAGTTCTGGGATTTCTTAGGAAATAGATCTCATACTATCTTACTGGGTACCTTCAAGTCTCACAAGTGTTGATTCATAAGGGGGTACCGCAGGACTCTTGTTTAAGCCCAACACTGTTTAACATCTATATGGCCCCTCTAGCTACCATTGCTAGATCCTTGGGCTTGAAATCATGTCATGCGCCGATGATACTCAGCTTATCATTTCCTTTGGGAAGACCTGGACACGTTCAAAGACCAGTTCACAAATGCCATGAAAGCAATTGCAGACTGGATGGCAACTAACTGTCTGCAATGAAATACTGAGATAATGTTGTTTGGGAAGGCACAGCAACTTTGGGCCTCAGAATGGTGGCCTACAGAATCAGGCTCCGCTCCTATATCCAAATAGATAGTGAAGAATTTTGGCCTTAAAATAGATCAGTCTTTGTCTATGAAAGAACAGGTCGCAGCCCCTTTCAGTCAGTGGCGTAACAAAAGTTGAGGGGGCCCCCATGCCACGTACACGGAGGGGCCCCCACTCCGGATCTAATCTGAGCTCTTGGGCCAGAGTATTTTGCTGTGGGGGCCCACCTGCACCCCGGGGCCCCCCCGCACCGCGGGGGCTGCGGGGGCCTGTGTTACGCCCCTGCTTTCAGTAGTTGTTTTAACATGATGTGTCTGCTCAAGAAAGATTTTTCCTATCTTCCACTCTCTGTTAAGAAAAACCTTGATCAGGATCTGATTATTAGCGAATGGGGCTACAGCAATGCTCTACTTGCGCCAGCTAATGAGATCTTACTGTCCAAATTGCAAGTGGTCCCCAATATTGCAGCGTAACTTGTGTGTAAACTTCCTTCCGGTTCCGCATCTGAACCTTTGCTGAAAGCCTTGAATTAGCTACCTATTAAGAAAAGGGAAATCTTTAAAATGTGTTGTCTCATTCATAAGTCATTAACAGGCCATTGACCTAGTTACCTACGCCAGAAGCTAAACTACTACTGTCCAGTAAGGGAATGGCACTCCAAGGGTAAATCCTTGCTCATCGTTCCTCAGGTTCGTTTGACAAGATGTGGTAGCAGGTCTTTTTTTTACTTGGCCATGCGTTATAGGAATGCTTTGCACTATCACATTCGCACCTGTCCTGATTAGGCTACATTCGGGAAACTGCCTAAAATAATCTTATTTTAATCTTTCTGTGCTTGGTTTTGCCTGTGATTATCGTTAGCACAGAGATACCTCTTTGGAGGTGATTTGTGCGCTACAGTAATTTATATTAACATAACATACCAAACAGAGAGAAGATTTTACATTTATTACATCTGTTTACTCCACTGAAATTTTTTTCCTTGGCTAAAATTAAAAGGGTAACATTTCCAGACAAAAATAATTTGAGCTTTGCAAGAGCAGAGTTCTGGTCTAATGCGGCTCCTGATATTATCCTATTAATTGCAATTTTTCTTTTATTAGGAAGAATGGATATGATACAGCAGAGACTGGAAGGAGGGGGTGGTCACGATCTGCAATTCTCTCAAGGGCTTCCTCCCTCTAAACTCACATTTCATGGGCCATCCGGGAGACCAACATTTTCTTAGTGGTCAGCAAAAGTAGAAGTGAGCACAACTGGAAGAACCAATCGCGGCCGGCAAAGCTCGCGGGAGGTCGCGCGGTGAGGGGGGTTGTGGGGGAGGTCAAGCGGGGGGGTTAATTTAATAATTTTTTTTTAATTTTATAATTTACACTTACCTTTCCGCCGGCCGGATCCCTTGTCTTATGGCTCCTGCTCTCCTGCCTCCGTGCAGGAACAGGAAGCAGGCAGTCAGGCTCCCTCTCCTAAGCCAATCACAACGCTGCAAGTAGCATTGTGATTGGTCGAGACGGCGCCCAGCCAGGCCCTTATGGGGAGGCCATGTTCTCGATGTAGGCTGCATTGAGAACTATAGAGTGTGCATGACTGGTTTGGGCGGCTTCAGAGGACCGACCTAACAGTCTTTGTGCACTCAGGGCAGGAATGGGCACATCACTTCTCCCCTTCTCGCAGAGCTGACCCGCCCACCCACCTGCCCGCAACCAATCATAAAATGGTAATAACTGAAAGTTATTACCATTTTATGTTTCTGCTTCTCCCACTGCGAGAAAACAGTGGGGTGATGCTCCTCTGCCCTAGTGGACGAGCCGCCCCTGGGAAGACCTATAGAAACACAAGAAGAACAACATCCTGACAAGTTTGCGAAGAAGGATATGCTATGGGCATGGCTTACTAAAGCACAGAGCAGTAGCAATACCGTTACTATAAACTGATGTTTTGGCAGTAATAATATACTTATTCTATCATGGATTGTGACATAGATTGATGATTTTTTTTTTAATCTCAAATCCCAGAACCCAGCTTTCATTTTGTCTTCAAGAAACTTGGCTAACAGAAGCTTTAATGGTCAATTCTTATTACGTGCTCAATTGCCCCGCTGTGGTAATAAATAGAGGTCCCGCTAAAAGGGGTCTGGCTAGGCGACTCTCCGAGCTTGACTGGAAAACTCCAAAAAGTTCTCTTGAAAGCAAATTCCTCCAATGTTTAAAGATCTCACTACCATATTTGCCGCTCTCTTCAATGCTTTAATGCATATGTGCCACCAGGTACTCAGAGCACTTGTATTTTTAAACACATTTTATGAACATAAAGGAAAGAAAAAATCCCTGGACTCCTAATCACACCGCTTTGTTGCCTCTCTACCAGCTGCTAAGCCTGAAGAAAGCTGGAATATACCAGAGGCTAGTTTCCCAAAACGTACCGGGAGTGACAGACAAGGTGCTCTTCTTCTGGAAGAAATAAACTGCTGTGAAAAATGCCATTAAATGGACGAAAAGATCCAGATATTCCAGCAAAGGTAATCAAACATGGGTCCCTTAGTTCGTCTTACTTTGTGTGCCCCATTACTCTGGAAGACGTGAGCACTGCCGTCAACTATTACAAGACGAACATATTTATTAACCCTTATGGTTTGATACAACCACTCTTACTTCTCCTGAGGCACAGCCGGGAGCAACGATCTCTAGCTTATTTTAAAAGTGTAATTTGTTGTGTTTTTAAAACTTGTTGACCTACCTACCCTTGGCACATCCAATCTTTATCAGCCAGAGACTCCCCCGCACAGCGGATCTAGCGCTGCAGCGGGAGCGGTGTTTGGTGTTTTGTTTGCCGCCATTTCCGCGTTCCAGTGGGACACGCCCACCTGCGCTGGCCATGCCCCCTTCACCTAGGTTACTTATAGCGCTGACTACGAGCGCCGCACATCACTCTTACTTCTCCTGAGGCACAGCCGGGAGCAACGATCTCTAGCTTATTTTAAAAGTGTAATTTGTTGTGTTTTTAAAACTTGTTGACCAACGTACCCTTGGCACCTCCAATCTTTATCAGCCAGAGACTCCCCCGCACAGCGGATCTAGCGCTGCAGCGGGAGCGGTGTTTGGTGTTTTGTTTGCCGCCATTTCCACGTTCCAGTGGGACACGCCCACCTGCGCTGGCCACGCCCCCTTCCAACCCTCTTCTCCACCTGTATATAGTATGTGTCCCCACCGGAAGCGCATCGGACGAGCGCAGCGGGCGCGACGATTGCGCGCCGAAGGCGCGCCTAAGGCAAGCCCATCTGCGCCCGTCCACGGCCGGCTGGGGCCTGGGGCCTGTCACTCTGCCCAATTTACATCTTACTCCCCCAGGGACCTGATCTCTTTACACACACCCTGGCCGCTGGATTCTACCAGTTACCTGAAACTACAACAACTAGGCATTTTCCAAGCCCGTAGTACTTTCCCTGAGTTCAGGACGCTCCCGTCTTCCCTTACCCCCGAGCACATAGTCACCTCCCCTCCCCCTAAATCCTTGTCCGCTCAGGCACCTGCTAATAGGGAATTAGCAATCATATACCTTAACACTCGGTCGTTAGTCAGCCATCAACTTGACATATGCCACCTCCTGGATTCAGACCAACCTGATATTCTACTCTTAACGGAGACCTGGCTGAATGAAGATTCTTCCCCTGACATCTTGGCAGCCATCCCACCTGGGTACTATATTCTCCAAGCCAACCGTCCAGCTGGGAAACCTGGTGGCGGCGTAGCCGCCATTATCAAACTCCCCCTTAGGTTCACCTCCCTCTCCTTACTCACCATCCCCCAGGTCGATTACCTGGCAATTAGATTTGAATCCTCGGTGTCTCCCCTTACCTGCGTTCTGGTATATCGGCCTCCCCAACCTATGCCAAATTTCCCCTCGCTCTTTGGCGACCTACTCTCCCAGCTCACAATCAACTACTCCAAACTCCTGGTCCTGGGAGATTTCAACTATTGGCCGTCAGACGTCCATGAAAGCTCCCTCTCCTTGGCCTTCACCGACCTATTAAGTGGGCTCAATGGCCTTCAACACATCCACACGGCCACTCACTCTAAGGGCCACATCCTAGATCAAGTGTGGACCTACAATCTTGGAATTAAGTCGCTTACGATCTCACCTTGCCACTGGTCGGACCACTCCTTAATCTCTTTTTCTCTCCTGGTCCCTCCACCGCCCCCCCGTAGCCGAGGCCCTAGCCTCCTGGCCCGCAACTGGAACAAAGCAGACCTCGATCTATTTCTTATCTCCTTAACATCTTCGGTTCTGCCCAGTCCCGGCTCCATAGACTCCCAAGAAGCCGCACTTGTCAAATGGCTGGAGTCCGCCAGTGACAAGGTTGCCCCCCTCAAGCTAATTAGAACTAAGCGTCCTCATGACGCACATCGATGGTTCTCGGATAGCCTTAAATCTTTAAAACTGGGACTCCGCCAAGCCGAGCGCCGCTGGCGTAGAAACTACGACCCCTCAGAAAAACTACAATTCTTAAAACTTTCTGGAGAATACAAACAGGCAATCTCAGTCGCCAAAACTGCTTACTTCTCCACAAAAATTCTTAACTCCGTGCAAAAATCTAAATAAATTTTTGCCATTGTGGAGGAGCTCTCACATCCGGACAGGGTGACCCTTAAACCCCTTCCATCCCAGGCTCTATGTGACTCCCTTAATCAATTCTTTACAGACAAAATCAGTAAAATTAAAAATAGTATCTCCTCTGGATCCCCGGCGATGTCCCTTACAGAGGCTATTCCCTCCTCTAATCCCCATTCCCTGACCCAGCTTCCCCCCATACTAGAAGGAGACTTTCTTTCCCTGCTTAATAAAGTTTCATCTGGCTCCCCCACGGACTGCTGCCCTCCTGCGATTCTCCGTGCTGCCTTCTCGGCTTGCCCCGCCCCTCCGCTGGCCCTCCTGAATAACTCTCTCCTGCTCGGTGAGGTTCCCAGCCAGTTCAAGAACGCCGAGGTGGTTCCCATACTAAAAAAACCTAACGCCGACCCCGCGGTTATGGGTAACTTCCGTCCCATCTCCCTTCTCCCTTACCTGAGTAAGGTACTTGAGACACATGTGACCAGCGTCCTCAGTTCTTTTATTGAAGAGTCCAACTTCCTAGGCTCCCAGCAAGCTGGGTTTAGACCTGTCCATTCGACGGAGGCGGTCATCCTCTCTGTCATGGAGGAACTCCGTAGAGGCGCCGACTCTAATACCAGTCAAGCTCTGATTCTCCTAGATCTAACGGCGGCCTTTGACACGGTCGACCACACCATCTTGGTCGACCGTGTCAAAGAGGCGGGCATCAGTGGGACGGCCCTCAGCTGGGTTCGCTCCTTCCTGACGAACCGCCACCAATCTGTCCGACTCTCCCAGTTTTCGGCTGACAAAATGAAGCTTACTTGCGGCGTTCCGCAGGGTTCGTCCTTGTCACCACTCCTATTTAATTTGTATCTCACCCCCCTGATCCGCTCCCTCCGGGGAAGGAATGTCACTGCATTTAACTATGCAGATGACATTCAGCTTGTCTTCAACCTTGATTCCTCGGACGAAGCGATCCAAGACTTTCAGTCCACCCTCTGTCACATCAGTAATTGGATGGGTGCTCACCATCTCAAACTTAATCCCGACAAGACGGAGCTTGTTCTTGTCGGAGGCCCATCCAACCCCTGGAACTCTACCTTTTGGCCCCCTTCCCTCGGCCCCTCTCCTTGCCCTGCTGACAAGGTGAAAAGCCTGGGAGTTTACATCTCCCATGATCTCTCAATGAAGCACCAGGTCAGTACCACTGTGTCCTCCTGCTTTTTCCAGCTTAGGAAGATCCGGAAAATAGCTCATTTCCTGACCACCGAGGCCCTTACTCTGGCACTGCTGGCATTAGTCATCTCCCGGATTGACTATGCCAACACCCTGTATGCAGACATCCCACAATATCAAATTAAAAGACTACAGCTGATACAGAATCAGGCAGCCCGCCTGATCTACCATCAACCCAAACACCTCCACGTCCGCCCCCTGCTCAAAGCCCTTCACTGGCTCCCTGTTTCGGAGCGTTGCAAGTTCAAACTAGGTTGTTTGACCCATAAATCTCTGGCCGGCATCGGTCCTTCCTTCATCTCTTCTCTCTTGCACCCCTACGCTCCCCCTAGGCACCTTCGATCCTCTCACCATGCGCTCCTCCAGACGCCTAGGTTCAGGCGCAAAAACACGGAGGTCTCAGATTTTCTTTCCTGGCTCCCTCCTTTTGGAACTCACTTCCGTTGGAACTTAGACTCTCTCCCTCTTACCCTCACTTTAGGTCTCTCCTCAAAACTCACCTTTTCTGCAGCATCTATACATAAGCACTCTTTTCCTCCCCTTCTGTGCCCCTTCCCAAGTAAGTGATCAGCGCCAAGAAACCGTCCGGTGTAAGTCGCGCTCTACAAGAATTTTTTACATTACATTTTACATTACAACCACTCACTATGGACTTTGCATTATAGTCAGGGCCACTGGAATTATGCAGCAGAGGAAAGCCAAATTATGCAGCACGATTGAGTAAATTATGCGCCAAGAAATGTCAAATTATGCGGCATAATGCGCTACATTTTGTGATATTATGCTTAAATCTTTGGTAGTTTTTACACTATTTGGCCATTGGTTGCACCTTATTAGTACCAGTTTAACACCCAAAAATAGCCATATGGAACAGCCAGGCAATCAGTCAACCTTTGTAAAGGATCCTCCACTGTGCAGCACCTGCGTCGCTGCATTTTTAGTAACCTTTGAACTGTTTGGGCTAGACACAAAATGTTTGTTGTTAAATCTGCAGATTATGCAGAAGATACTGTATTATGCGGCAAATGTGGCACATCTATAATTATACGAAAACCGCCACGGCCACACAATCGCATAATTCCAGTGGCTCTGATTATAGTATAGAATGTTTAAAAAAATAAAATCTGTTGTTTTACAGTAAGCTGTATCATACTGCACTGTAAATGCTGCATACACTCGTAATAATAAACACTGGCAATTGTTAATGTATAGAAGAGCACATTCTGGGTTGACACAAATGAGAAAAACCAACAAAAAAGTTTCCAGAGCGGGCTGTGAACTGGCTTGTGAGTTATTGATCGGCGGTGTTTATGAAATAACCCTGGTAATGCCGCGCTAATGGGATGGCATTAATCTCCATTCGATGCCCCTTTCAGCTCCTGACACCTTGATGAAGTTGTCAGTATTTGAAATTTTTGTCCTTGAAAGTTGAGAGGAGAGATAAAATGTAATTTATTAAACAGCCACATCGCCTGTCCATTTTGTGAGAAGCTGGAAAACTGAAAACAAACCATCATAAAATAGGCCCTGCTGGTGTGTGTGTGATAACACGAAAAAAGAAAGACAATCATGGAAAATGCCATGGTTCACATGCCGTTCTACCTTCAATACTTGTCCATAACATTCATTTAAGTGTTTGAATATTAAGCGTAAATTATGTTTTTTTATTGATTATGCCACATCTTGGAATTGTAAAAGTTCAGACCTGTATATTAAGCATTGAGCTTCCAAGTGAAACATTGTATTGCAATGTGTGCTTATTCTCACTTTGGCCACCAATGTTTCCTATTCTTAATATTCTGTTGCAGTCCGATAAAGGTACAAGATGTTATTTAGGGTCATATTGTCTTCGGGACATTTTACTATGAAAAAAATATATAGAATTAACCTATTTTACAGTTTCCTCCTGCTTGCATGATACAGAATGGAGGAAAATTTGTTGGCTGAAAGTCTCCACCAGAGAAAGGTTTTAAACCAGATAAAAAGAGTACAAACTACATTGACTAAGTTGTTTGTACAAGTCAAAATTATGTAAAAGAATGCACTAGCAAGCATATATGTATCTCAATTGCTATTCCTGAACTCAAACAGGGGAATCTTGTAATATTAAATTTTTGGGGGTGCAGCACATCTATATAGCCCTACATGGCTTTACAATTGTACTACATGTGTTTATAAATCAATAAAATGGCCAATGTAAGTTTTAAGAGGTTACTTTGAAAAAGATGGTGGTTTTTTTAAAAGACCGCATTACACCTCTTTCCCTGGCGATCCCGTTCGTGTCAGGGTTATAAAGGAAGGTAATGAACATATTGCCGCTTTCAATGTCTCCATCAATCGATTATTTAAGACTTACCATATTTCAGAAGCACTGAAACAGTATGGGTTCCCCCTCTACTACTGAAATAAGAATTGACAAAGCTGTTGTCTGCCGTTGGCCAACAACCTATTGGCTTTGTCAATGCTTATTTTGTCTTCCTTTTTGCATAACGTCACCCTAAAAACTCTATACGGAAAACTGGGTTTCAAAAACCACATGTTGCCATAGTAGTCCATGCCACTAATATGTGTGTGTATGTCCATCTTGTGAAAGGGCAGAATGCAGTTACTCACAGTGAAGTTAGCCTTCAGCTGAAGTAGGCTGACCCACTGCCCTATGCTAAAGTGGGTGGAAGAAAATGTGAATGACACAATAACAAACCAATGGATTACATAAGGCTGGTTGGAAGCCTGTAAAAGTAAGTATAATTTAAATAGATATTTTTAGCAAAATCAAAAGGTATTGACTAATGCCAGAGCTAAAAAGCTTAACTCGAATGATCCGATCTGGAAAACTATAGTCTGATTCTAGATGTTCCTTGGTTGTTGAAACTCATGGAGACGCTGTGCTAACTTCACTAAAGGAGTTTGTGGAAACCAATAACATCTTCGTTTTGACCAATCCTGGTTCCATCCCACAGAGGTCTGTGATGGCTCTATTGGATAGTCGAAATATTAATTTTCTCATTAAGGAGGAGGGTGAGCTGCAGCGGCGGCTCCTCCGCTGAGGCGGAGGAGCATTTCCCTACTGCTTACTGACCAGTTCAAAAAGGAAAAGTAAAAGGATAATAAATGCGAAGTGGGTCGCACACCGCTCGTCATACTAGCAAATAGCCCCATAGGATTCTGGAGAATGTAGTGACAGCGGCGGGTACACCTATGCCACGAGTAAAAAGTTTAAAATGCCATCCCTGGACACGTGTTTCGAGGTAATTGCCTCTCGTCAGCAGGGAGCAGGTACGTATGCGGGGTGCTGTAGACTGCCAAAAAATTATCAGGTATAGTACCTCTCACGGTGCGCGGGTGCGGGATCCGGGCTCGTCAACCCATAGCTCAGGGAGCTTTAAATACAAAATGCGAAGTGGGTCGCACACCGCTCGTTATACTAGCAAATAGCCCCATAGGATTCTGGAGAATGTAGTGACAGCGGCGGGTACACCGATGCCATGAGTAAAAAGTTTAAAATGCCATCCCTGGACACGTGTTTCGAGGTAATTGCCTCTCGTCAGCAGGGAGCAGGTATGTATGCGGGGTGCTGTAGACTGCCAAAAAATTATCAGGTATAGTACCTCTCACGGCGCGCGGGTGCGGGATCCGGGCTCGTCAGGGAGTCCGGATCCCGCACCCGCGCCCCTTGAGAGGTACTATACCTGATAATTTTTTGGCAGTCTACAGCACCCCGCATACGTACCTGCTCCCTGCTGACGAGAGGCAATTACCTCGAAACACGTGTCCAGGGATGGCATTTTAAACTTTTTACTCGTGGCATAGGTGTACCCGCCGCTGTCACTACATTCTCCAGAATCCTATGGGGCTATTTGCTAGTATGACGAGCGGTGTGCGACCCACTTCGCATTTTGTATTTAAAGCTTCCTGAGCTATGGGTTGACGAGCCCGGATCCCGCACCCGCGCGCTGTGAGAGGTACTATACCTGATAATTTTTTGGCAGTCTACAGCACCCCGCATACGTAACTGCTCCCTGCTGACTAGAGGCAATTACCTCGAAACACGTGTCCAGGGATGCCATTTTAAACTTTTTACTCGTGGCATAGGTGTACCCGCCGCTGTCACTACATTCTCCAGAATCCTATAGGGCTATTTGCTAGTATGACGAGCGGTGTGCGACCCACTTCGCATTTTGTATTTAAAGCTCCCTGAGCTATGGGTTGACGAGCCCGGATCCCGCACCCGCGCGCCGTGAGAGGTACTATACCTGATAATTTTTTGGCAGTCTACAGCACCCCGCATACGTACCTGCTCCCTGCTGACGAGAGGCAATTACCTCGAAACACGTGTCCAGGGATGGCATTTTAAACTTTTTACTCGTGGCATAGGTGTACCCGCCGCTGTCACTACATTCTCCAGAATCCTATGGGGCTATTTGCTAGTATGACGAGCGGTGTGCGACCTACTTCGCATTTTAAAAGGATAATAACACTACGTTATTATCATTTTATTTTACCATACTGGCTCAGTTGGTTGAGGAGCGGAGCGGGGCTGTTCAACGCTGGGGGACGAGTGGTAGCCACTTTCTAAGTGCACATGACATCTTGGATGGTCTCTTGGGTCTGCCAAACAGTCATGTGCACTTAGCATGTTCACCACCAGGCTGCATTGCACAGCCTGGTTGGAGAATATACACAGCCTCCCAGCCCCTGTCTGAGTGCCGAACCATGGCGCTCAGACCAATCACAACGCTGCTGTCACGCAGCGTCGTTATTGGCTAGGGGATTCTGTGAGCCTGTGTGCTTCCTGCTGCTGGGAAAAGAGAAGAGGACGGAGGAGAGGCGGTGGCCAACCAAACCCAGGTAAGTGCTTTTTATTTTTGTTTAACTCCCCTCCCTCTACTCGCACCGCCCCGCCACCCCCATTCGGTAGCAGCCGCTACTGGTGAGATGGCAATAATAAAGCTTCTGCATGTGTCAGTACTGTGTCATTCTCTATGTCAGCGGACTTTGCGGAACAGGGTTCAAAGGCTCTTTGGAATGTCACAACTGAGCAGCAAGTGGCTTGGTCTGTAAAAGAAAGGCAGGACCTGCGGCTGCTTCACACACTACAAAACAATGGCCGTTGAATTTGGAGTGATCTTGTAGCCAAGTCTGCACCCAGGCCTTTACAACCTATATGTGCCTTCTCTGCCCCAATAACTAATCAGCTTTGAGGTGGAGTTCTAGAAGTCTGCTAACAACATGAAAATAGTATTCTATCTTTCCCAGGATCCAATCACAGATCTGAGAATATCTGAAGTCTTTGGATGGAGAGCAAATGGTTAAAACAATGCAGCTAAGAGAGCCTGTCTTAAAAAGAACAGATCTCAATACACACCTTTCAAAATTGGGATTCTCATATTGTCATCAGTGTCAGGATCTAAACACCAGGAGTTATAAGAAACTTGAAAACATTTTGAATAGCTTCATGTTCTTCTCACATACGAAGATGTTGAGAAAAATTGGCAATCATTTTGTGGCGAATGATATTGCAGCAGACGCCATTAATAGCACGCAAGCGCACTTTGGACGTTCCCTGTTGCTGGAACATCTAAAAGCCAATATGAATGCAATTCACGTCCAGCAAACGTCTGTAGTAAAAACAGAATGTATCTAGACATGCCTATACTTCACAGGCTTTGCAAAAATGACACTATTTGTCTGTGGATATAAAATCCTACCTCTGACACATGAAACTGTTCAAGGAATTGCTCAGAAACATATACTAAAAAATACGTGTCCTATATAACAGGTAGGACTCTAAGACCTGCTTATTAAAACCTCCTTATGCACAAAAAGTGTTATAAAAATGGTCATTGGGAAAGCCTTCCCAAATATAACCTGTGCACCCTGCAGTATGCTCCTTGAAAATGTAAGAAGCATTGGTAAACTTATGCCATTCAGCGAAACACTAAAGATTCTGTTGTTTTAAGTGCCTGCATTAATATAGGGCTATGTTGCCATCTTCTTAGCGCCATACAAAAGCAATAATTAACAACAAAAAAGAGCTGTATCACATGATACACAATAAACCTACAGCTAACGTGTGATATCTCTTTATAATTCAACTAATCAGTTACCTCTCCAAAGAAAAGCATCAGAGAATCACAGGCATTGTTATGGAAAGTTGGTATTACTTTCCCATCAGACTTGTGAAAGAAAGGTATTCCAACTTGTATCTGCATACAAAAACCTGAAAATGGGGAAACATTTAGAATTAGAAGTGACATGACACAAAAGCCAAATCGCACTGAAATGTGTGACCCTTGTATATATGTAGTTTTCGGAGAAAGAAACAAGGGTCACAGATGTCAAAGTTAGCAGCTTTGTACATTCTTTTTTAATCCTCATATAGATCTCCCATTGTGACTTTGTGAGAAAACAGCTACCAACTAGACTTTCATCATTTGGAAGCCTGCCACTAGTCCCAAGTAAAATATAAGTTATACTTCAGGGAGTGTTTGGAGTATAGGTGTCCAGAGTCAACGTTGTAAATGTAGCACTTAACTAGATGTCAGACCCTGTCGGCAAAGACAATACTGTACAGACCCTCACCAAGATTTTGTGAGTTTTGGGAAAATAAATACAATATAAAGCAAATCACCTTGGGTAAAGTTTCTCTCTTGAAGAAAATCCATGTGACATCAACACAGCAAATCATAAAAAAGTAAACATATATTCCCCTTCAGGTTACCTGGCATGAATGAACGGTGAAGTCTTCAACATAACACTTTTTGGAGCTGCAAGAAGGTTTCCATGTAGCACTGGGAGTTTTTTGAGAGAAGGCAGTCAATGCCCAACCCCATTAACATTCATTAGAGAGATTGTCTTGTTCACTGCTGGTTTCCAACCTTTTTCTTGGAAAAAAGATGACCCGTGCAGTAATGCAACTGAATGCACTTAAAAACACAATTCCTCCTTTTTTGTATTTTCCTTACTATGGGTAGGGGTTTCAAAATATTCTGATGAATAAGTTGCTCAATATACTAAAACCTCCCTTCTGTATAAAGAGACTCTGAGAATATTCTTAAAGCAATGGGGATCACTGAAAGAAGGAAGGCTTAAAGATACTTCAAGCCATGATTATTGAGTTTTTGATTTCATATTATTATAAAAGTTGATACAATCTGTATATTTTGCATTGTGAAGCAGAGGAATGTCTGAGCAGTTCAGGGTATACACTCAGCAGAGATATTAGAATGACTGGATTTTAAAAATATCTGTCAATCATAAAATGCTGTTTAAGGCAAAAAAAGCAAATTTTACTATTGTTTCCTACAAATACACCTGGAATTCAGGGAGTGGGCAGACTCCAAATTCATTAACTTGTGACTGCTTTCTATAGCTTCTTTTAGCTAGTTGCAGATGCAGCGTTTCACGTACTCAAGTCTTTACAAGCACTCATTTGGGTTTAGCTAGGAGGTATCAACTTAAAGACCAGAGGAGGCACATTCTATAATGTTGACTCTCCCAGTAATGTTCAGAGAAACATTAGTCCATGGATTCAAGGTCTGTTGAGTTTCAGTAAAAGATTTCTGGAAGTTTTGTTTTGAAACAGCCAAACGCTCCAGGATAACCTGAAATCTCAAAGAGCGATTTGGCAATTTTTCTACTCTCAGAGCCCTGTTCAGATGGCCACTGAGCAAGTAGGAGCCACTGGGCCCACCGTTGGGGTTGAGTCCCCTTGCTCCTGATGTTGCGGGCCTGACCCATTTTGGGTTATGAGCAAGTGGGTCACGCACCCCTTCAGTGCTTCACTCTCAGTGGTTGAGCAGTCCAAGGCTTCTTGAGGGGGAGAGCGAGACAGGAAGGGTGAACACAGGGTCACAACTCAAAATACGTTCAGCAATACTTGATTATCTAGTCAAATACTTGCTTTTATGAAAAAGGGGTAATCATATGCAACACAAAGTAAAATATGGCACTGGCAAACACAACACACAATCCCCTGAGGTAGAGCTCTGATGCTTTAACTGGTGGGTTCCTGAGTCCTACTCACCTCTCGATAGAGGTAGTTGTTATTACTCATTCACTATAGGTGACATTCAGAGTAAGCACCATTAGTAGTGCGAGTTTTCGTAGGCCCACTCCAATTCTTTTTAAAGTCAAAAGTGTTTCTGTGCTAAGGAGTTATATGGCAGCCAAGTTCCCCTGGGGCTGTCCTGGGGCTGTCCGGCCTGTAAATCAATCTTACACACGCAAGACCTGCTTGACAGGAGTCTCAAAATGCACCCTCTTTGTGGGTGCTGAAGCTTCAGTGGCTGTCTCTGGTGAGTTCTTAACACAGGGAACTGGAGGAGCAGCGGTCGGGTGTCTTTGAGTTCCTCACACGCAGTCCTGTTGAGGCAGCTGGGGGGTCATCGATGCTCCTCCAATGCTGGTAAGTTTCCTGGGATCCTCCCCACAGGGCGAGGTGGGGGGAATTTAAGGCTCCTGGTCACTGTGGCAGCCTCCTTCTCTCGCTGACAGTCTTGACCAGATCATGTTGCTTTCCTTTTCCCAGTGGCCCCACCTAGCCTCACTATGTACATGGGCTACGGCCCGATAGATACAGCAGAAATCTTCATGGTAGCCTCCTCTGGCATATGGAGCCGCTGACTTCAATCCACGTATGGGCTATGGCCCGATCGGCATGGCAGTAAACTTCACAGTGACCCAACCTGGCTTACGGGGTCATTGACTTTACTTCACACAGGGTTACAGCCAATCAACATGACATTAATCCTCATCACAACCTCTCCTGACATATGGGGTCGCCGACTTCAAACCTGCATACGGTCAATGACCCTATCAGTGCAGCAAAATTCACAACTTGCTTCATGGCAGTTTTCATCTAGCATACGGGAGTTGTTGACTTTAATCTGCACACGGGCAACAATTTGATCGGCCGAGCACCCTTCTCCTCACACCTTGCTACAGGGATCCAATTGTCAGGATCCCCCACTGGACCTCACTCCCTCTAAAACTCTCCTCTCCCACACAGGGCACCCTTGTCTTGGCAAGCAGGAAGACACTGGTGCTCCAGGCTACAGAGGCAGGTAATCTTTTATTCCACAGGTGATGTTCCCTCAACCAGCTCGGAGACTGGCAGGCCTTGACCCCCAGTCATTGTCACAGATGGAAGTCTCTCAAAGATTCTCCTCCTTGCACAGCCCAACTGGGTGCTTGACAGTAGACAATTTTGGGGGCCTCAAGCTCCCATTCTTATAGCCCATTTCCAGTCACTGAGTGTAATATAGGGTCTGAGTCTTTGAAGTTTATGTTCGGGTTCTGCTTTCTTTTGAAGCGCTCTCTCCTCTGCTCTACCATTCCTCCAGAAAACAGTCTGTCACAGCAGTAGCGACTACAAATCTGAGACCCCCACAAAACAGGCCTTTGGAGTAAGGAGAGGTTCACACCCGAATGTCAGCCAGAGCAATACGTGTATCAAAAGGTTACCCCATGGCCTCAGCCCTACTCTTCATGAATTTCGTAGGAGCCCCCTCTCCTTCTTGATATGTGCTCAGGCCTTTCCCAGTGACGTTTCTCAGAATCGAAGAGCACTATTTAAAGTATACTCTCCCTGGTCGACTGGGGGAAAGAAAAGCCTGGCTCTACCTTCCTCCAGCGTGGTGTGTACCACCCAGCTCACAGGAATGCAGCAATACACAAATCTGTCTGGGTGGATTCCTCTTCCCCCTTACGCTCCTCTAGTTAGCCCTGTGCCTCCCAAATGGGAACCAAGAATCTTCCATGTATTGTGCCATTCTCAGACACACATACCTCAAACACAGCATATAACACACACTCACTGCACAGCACTTCATCTCCCATATATTGTACCATTCACATGCACACATACACACAGTATATGTATATAACATGCATGCACACAGTACTTCATCATCCCTGTATTGTACCTTTCACATATACATCCAGCACATGTATAACACACATGCACTGCATAGCACTACACATCAAACCGATGTAGGCCAAGAGTTAAGCAGGACGCAGCCGAACTTTACATAAGTGAGCCTGTAGGCCACACTCCAGTGACACAGGTAAAAATGCCTGTTTAATCCAAGTGATCACTACACCATGTACTGCCACCACCGTGCTCATGCTTTTTAACTCCTGGCAAAGGTAGTACCCTTTCACCACTATGAGGGTAGCTCTTTTGGCACCTCTCCTGGTTCAAAAAGACTGCAATCCATGAGACAGGCAATGTTATTGCACATACGCATGATCTGTGTTCACTCTTGACAACAAAATCAACATTCGGGATCCAGACATCATAAAGTTGGGGCACTATGGTGGAGGACCGATGCCCTACTACTGTGAGCAGTGTAAAGGAAATATAAAATGATAATATTATAAAATGATAATAACTAAAAGTTATTATCATTTTATATTTTTATTATCATTTTATATTTCCTTCCTTAGCGAGTGGGCGGGGCTGCTGTGCTAACGTGGAGTAAGGCAAGAGAGCGCAATGACCCTTTGGTCGACCCTCTCGGGCCACCCAAACCAGTCATGCACACTTTCCCCTTTCTCCATGCAGGCTACATTACATCCTGTATGGAGAACAAGCACAGGCTCCTATTCCCTGGTTGAGCATTGTGATTTGTCAGGGGAGCCTGGGTGCCTACCAATAACAACGCTGCATTGCAGCATTGTGATTGGTCAGGGGAGACTGGCTTCCTGTCCCACAACAAGAGCAGGAGTAAGGAGGAGAGACGCAGCGGCGGGACTGACGGGAATGTAAGTGTTGTAATCAATATTATTTTGTTGTTGTTTTTTTTACTGCGCTACCTCGCGCTCGCGAGCCCAAATGCGCCCATCCCTGCCAAGCGCAATTCATGCCGGCCGCAACTGCCATGTTCATCACCATGCAAGAGACTTTTCCGTCCCAATGCTTGCTACATAGCTTGCTACATACCCATGATGCTGTATATTATAGAATATCAAATCAGATGTATTGTAAGTGACTTTAGAACCAGAAAGACAGGCAAAAACTCCAAAAATGTAATAGTACATTTTTACCCAAACGTAAGTTTGCGGAGGAATACAAGAAGGTTTCATCATTGTAAAAATTATACCTTTAGAAAATAACTGCCATGATGGAAGCCTATAATAGTGCTTTCTAGCGTGCGGCTGAAAGGTATACCTGTTGTTAATGGTCTTCTACCGAAGCTCCAGAATCGAGCCACAAGTGAAGTACCTGTAACAAGGGTCAAGACCTCTAACAATTGGTTTTGCACGAGATAGAACAGCTTTTGTGCTAATAGAATAGTCCAACCACTGAGGGTTTAATGTTCTAAATAAAATGGGCAAGAACAGAAATACTAGCAATGTAATAGTAAAGCAGAAGGGCTGCACTAGACATTACTGTCCCTCAGCAATTATGTTGTCTTCAGCAGAGTTCCCAACTTTCCAACGTTTAAACAGATGTTTTGGATGTATCTAATTGTACTACAACTTAACGAAAAAATAATAGCAATGGGGAAAGAGAAGACACATGGCCAGATGTTCTAAAACTAGAAAAAAGAAGTATGTTAGCCACTGTGAATTTGTGGGACAGATCCTGCATTACAAAAAGGGAGAACGAAATTCTCCAGGCATAATCTGTGAAAATATTTCTGTACAACAACAGCCAAGGTAGCTCTAGAGTGATAATTCTCTATTGCTGAATAATTCTGTAGATGAGGGTTAGGAGGCTTAGTTACTGGCAAACAATCACATTAAACACCCACTTTTGGCAGACTGGACCACTTTGGTATTACAGAAGGGGTCACAGATTTTGCCCAGCCCCATCTGTACTTCTAATCCAGCTGGTTCTATATGTGTCCTGGTACAATCCTAAAGGGCTGTTCCATCATTCTTATAGGGTTTTGGCCCCATACAAATGAAGAAACACTTTACCTCTACAGCCCTGCCATATTACAAAGGCAGGCGCAGAAGCAATCAGCTGTCAGGGGTACACTAACTGTGCACCACAGTCAGTGTCCCCCGAGAGTGACCCTTGAGGAAGGAAACGCGTTGCCATGGACCTCTCCCAGGCATATCCTGCAGTGGGCGCAGTCAACTTACTGCATCCACCTGCAGAGGAACTTCTCACCACTATTGAAATCCAGGCTGGTGAAAAGCAGAACCGTGGCTTCAAACACTCAGTCGGCCTTTCACTAATGTGCTACCCCCTGAGCAGGCATGAGTTTGTGGTGCACTGGGAAAAGCACATTCGTTGTGATCGGATACAATGAATGGGTCTATGCACAGCCCACCCAGTTAAATGTATGCAGCTGTGCAGACCGGGGCAGTGCCCCCTATAAGTAATACAGGCCTTGATGTACAATACTATGTACCCTTATATTTACTCTGTTTCTATGGGTTGTTGTGTCACAGTTATTCAGACGAACCTGTAAAACTGACAGTTATTGGGATCTCCATTTCAAAGAACACATTTTTTACCAACAGAAAAAATGTCCTATGTAAAAAGTGAGACCCAATTCCAAACAAACAAGAAAAATGAGAAACAATTTCATGCTAAACTTTTTGTGGATATTATCTTGAAGACTTGCTCATCTGAAAAAAAAGTGTCCAAACTTTTCTTTGGTTATCTCACCGTTCAGCCATTGAATTGCTTCCCTTGACAAACTAGATAATCCGACTAACCCCTAAAATGTACTCCTGCCCTGTGCTATAGAATTCAGCTTCATATTAAACTCTTTAACCGAGCTGTTTCTTTGGGTATCCTTCAATTGCTTGGCCCGGATTGTTCCACTACTTTTCCCAGCTTCATACAACTTTGTCTTCATGGAAATATAAGACTCATTCTCCTGACCTCCAGATTATCCCTCAGTTCATAAACTCATTTGGTTAAGTATGTATGTGAGACCCCTCAAAAACTGTTCTTGGAGACAATGTTTTTCCTAATGAAAAATCATTTCCTCCAGGATTTTAGTTCTTGAAGCGGTGACAATCATTTTGTAACAAGAATAGCCAATCAATAGATCTCCAAATCAGATCACCAATAATCCACACAAGAAGCATTGGCAAACCCAATTGGCCTTGCTTAATCAAGAGCTATTGGCTTTGTCAAATTTTTTGTTAGCTACGTTGTACAGACTGAAAGCTAGAAAAAAGTGATATGCAGTAATGCTGTCAAAATGTGGTCATAGTGCTTTTTTATGTTACTTCCAACAAAAGTGCTGTAGAATATGACAAAAAAATAACAAATCCAATAGGTCTTGCATAAGCTTATTATCAGACAAATGAACTAGCCTGGGGGATGCTTTGCTGATAGCTGCAGATGCTGGGAATGCACAGCTACCTGAAGGTTCTCCCAGGAGCATGGGATGAACCTGTTGACAATATTACTGGCCCATCTAAAAGGAGTAGTGTTTTTCTCACTATCCATCGGATGCACCTGCTGGCAATACTGATGGCCAATATCCCAGTCATCCCTCTGTGGTTGGACGAATACAATCTGTCCTTGTGCTGCATGATACATTTTAAATTTCAACACCGCATATGTTTGTTGTACTTCCATATCTTGTCTGTGCCCTGTTTAAGTGTATGTCTGTGTGTAGTGCTTGCAGTCACTGCCTGATTTCTACCACTATGGAATGCTATCTCTCATGCAGAACTGCTCACTCCTGCTATTTCATGTCTAGGGTTGGGTGAGGGGGACTGCAAAGTCTGTTGAATTGCAACTTTGCAATTTTGTTACATTTTGTGACTTCTGCAAAGTGATATCTCGCAAAGTATTAAATACGATTCACAAGCAGAGAAGCTGTTGACTGTATACGTAAGGCATGGCCAATCAAAGACAGCAGTTGCTCCCTCTTCAGTTTCAATGCCTATCGGCCAAATAGGTGTGCAGATATATCCTTTGGCAATACAAGAAAAGCAGATGATGTTATTGCTTTATGTTGCAGCGAAATGTATTGATAACTGGTGATAAGAATGTAAAAATTCATAAAATCAATAAAAACATGATTAAAAAAAATTATAATAAGTGAGATATCTCAATTTTCACATTCTATTTTGTGCCAAAACCATCGGTGGTACTGTCTGCCAATCAGAATGCCACTTTGCAAAAAGATAACTGGAAAACCGACACTTCATTTTTCTTGAAAACGAACAAAGTCCATGCAATTGTAATATACTTTGTAAGGAAATAATGAAATGTTTACCCTTAGGCGTTCATCTGGACAAACTTATTGAAAATATAAGAAACACAAGAGATATCTTGATATTGAAATAATGAACAACTTCACTCCTTACAGTTTGTGGCCGCATCAGCATATTTGACATCAGACATTTTAATGTTTCTTTATATGTACAGTTTCATAATGTGCAAGTCCAAATCTAAAATATCTGCAGCGATTATCAATATATAACTTGCATTCTAAGCATGGCATGTGCTCTCCTAGTGCAACATTTATTTTAAGAAAGAAATGCTTTAGTATCTCACCTACATGTAATAACTCCCATGCCTTCATGTACAGTAGACCCACGCCCTTAGCGCTTTGATTTTATAAGCTCTCTAACAGGGAAAGGGCCAGGGTGTTTGGCGCACCAGGAGTAGATCCATTCTGCCCCCCTTGGCATTCCATCATCATATGACCCACCTTTCACAAATCCTGCCCGCTTGAATGCTCCATTCACCGCTTTTACCAGTAGGTGTTATGCACTGACTGCACAGTTAGGTTTGTGGTTCGTGGTGACATTTACATCCTCTCAGCCCCTGACACAACAATCCCGTCCTCCAACAATCGAAATAAAGTCAGTTTGTATGGCACACCACCAAACACCCTCCACTTGCCCCTTTAGGAGCCCACATCAACTTGAAGGAGCCCATACTAAACTGTCTTAAAAAACAAACTATTTTAAAATAAACCTATTCAACTACCACATAAATGGCCAAATTGGCATGCACAAGAAGTAATTTTAGGGAGTAGATCATTATTGTTAGGTTGGAGTGCCACCAGTCGGCTTAGTTTGCCAAGGCACTCACATCCGCCTGCCCAACTGAGGACTGTCCGCCACACCTCCTGATTCCCACCAGTCATGTGGGGATCTCTGTGATGAAAGTACATCCTCTGCTGCCGCGGGTGCGTTGTCATCACAGTTGGATGCAGTGTTGGCCACTGTATTAATGTGGCGCATTTGGCTTTAACTGTCCTATGAAAGAAACCCCCCCCACCCCCCCCCCCCAAGTAGGACAATTGTTTCTGATAAAGCAATAAAACAGCAGCCAGTGCACACAGAAAGGTTTTTCCCTGAACCCAAGGGGAATTGCTAATTTTCCCAGCAGTGAAAATAGAGATCTGGAGGACCGTCCTAAATAAGACAGACTTCCAGATGCATGAAGGGGGGTGGCCTTGTGGCAGACGATGCTACAAAAGTGGGGCCACCCCACAACCCCTTGTGAGCTTCAGTAACAGAATCAACTAAAATAAATGGCTAAGAAGGGGATCATTTACAAAACTGTTTACGCTTAATGCTAATATTAGGCGTCTATATACTAAGTGGCATTGAACTAAATCATGAGAATCAATTATATGTACTCCTGTAGGTGATTGGTGTTTAAAGAGAAAGTGTGACCCCTCCAAACATGAATGCACATGTGTCTAACTGCTGATGCTTGGAGTTTTAGTTCAGTGGAATGAAATACATTGTTCTATGCACCTTAATATATTGGTCAGTATAAACTCTATAGATTATTGTTTTGCTTTTCATCCTTTCTCATAGAACACGTAAATGCTTTTGCAGAACTTTGCCATTCCTTAGCATAGTTTCTCATTGCCATATATATCATCTATTCTATCATTCTGCATGGTTTACCATGCAGTATCTAAAACATGACTGTGCAGATGAAATTCCCCTAGTAGGTGAGCATAACATTGTTTGTCTCATCATTTTAATAAGGGTTGTAAATCGATTTCACAGGTAGGTATTGGTGAAGATGGATGCATGATATCATCTACGCTCCATCAATGCACGTGGGTCTCCCTGCAGATGCTTGGTGTTTTGGTTCAAAACCGTTAACCGTTTGGGAAATTGATGGTGAATAAATCATTCAGAACAATACAACCATGCACTAAATCTAACAATGTATCTGAAAAAGTATAAAAACCTACACATATGTCTACACACGTGTAAAGACTTAGAATTGCGAGTGTTCTGGCTGTTAAAGCTTTGCAGGAGAACTTCTGTAAATGTTTGAGCATTCAATCTCTGTTATTGTTGATGAGGCTCCAAACTACATGACTCTGACTCTAGAGGGCTGAAGGATATGTACGGAATAACCGCGAAGCAGATTCGCCAACACATCTTGAATTTAAGAATACATTACCAACCTTCCAGCACTGCCTAAGTTCTGAAATGCATATTGTTTGCTTTTCTACACCTTCTGCAGCCAGGGTCTGAGGGGGTCTTGACGGTATCCGATCCCATACTTGTTCCAGAGACTGGGTGTGTATCCTAGAATTGACAGCGCAGAGGAGTTTTTGAAGTCTGGTCCCATATGAGCACCATTCTGTAAGTATGTTATTGATTCTTAGTACAGAATGGTGGCTGCACAGACAGGTTTGTGGTGGTCTGCCTTGGAAGGGGCTACGTGGAAAGGTGTGTGGAGGTCTTGTCTCACATATGTATCAGAGAGGAAGCATGTGGGGGGAAGCTCTCCGGGGAAGGCAAGATGGTGTCCGCAAGTTCGGACGTGTGAGCTGATCGCTCCTGGGCTCCCCCGCACTCACACAGAGGGATGTCCTGCCTAGAGATAATGTCTCGTACTCAGGGCCGTTTCTAGGTATTTTGCCGCCCTAGGCGAGAATTGAAAAATGCCACCCCTCCCTTTTACTACCCTCACTCTCTCCCCCTGTCATCCAGGCTAGAAGAATTAATGCATTAGATCACAAAATGTGCCTCGTTTTGCCGCATAATTTGCCTTTTTTTTAACCATAATTTAGCCAACTCTCCGCATAATTTGATTCCCCCTGCGGCTTAATTTCAAGTGGCCCTAAGTATAAATAACACCAACAATCAAAGAGTCTGTGGCAAAACAACTGAGTTGGATAACTGCATGCTGCAGAGATCTGCAGTGTTAGCTGTTCACAAATTGAAATATTTGCACAGTCTACTCAGCCTTTTATCTTTCCAAGTTAAAAAGGAGTGCCTTTGTGTTGAGTAATATTGATCTATTATCTAAGCCCCGAGGCACAATTTAATTAGCGATGTATGTTTTGTAAGTGGGCGTATAGTGCGCAAAAGAAGCCGTAGAACACAGCACGCTACAATAGTTGCCTGGGTACATTTGAGTAGTAAATCATATAGAGCGGCCAAACTGACTCTAGAACCAGGTGGATTGGAGAGTCTCGCTATATGATTTTATTCACGCAGGTCAACCCTCACACGCTTCATATCTAGCTGCCGCTGATATGTCTCGCATAAATCGTGATAAACAACCCCAAAAGCTAAAGCGCAGGAGGCAGAGCACAATGTGAACTTGTTTTTATTGCAGGTTAGAAAATAAATTATGGCTATTCGTCTTTTTTGTTACTATTTCCAGACCATAATAAGACCGGAACCTGTATATTGGGGTGAAAAAACAAAAAACGAATTTCAGATCGACATGATGGAAAAAATTAAGCCTCTTGCCACCATATATTTTTTTATGTGTGGTGTGCTATTAGCCACCTGTTTGCACTGCTTATAAACAAATGAAGTTTGTGAATTATAAATCAATTACCTGACACGGTTATTTTATTACCTAGGCACCAGGGCAGCCGACACAAAGAGTCTGCCCCCTGCGCCCCGAGAGAGAGGGTGGTGCGAGGTGCGAGACGTAGTCACCATCACTGGCTGCTGCATAAAGCACCGCTCGGGGACTGCCAAAAAATGATGCCCAGGGCCGTCATTGGTAGCGCTTTCCCGCGCTACAAGATTGAAGGCCCTGGGGACCCACACACTGGTACTGCCGGCCCACTCCACACACCACAATGCTAGGGTGCACTGTGCAGCATGTACAAGCAGGTGCGCTTGCACTCACAAACAGGTGCTGCTGCCTGACCATGAGGCAAAAAAGTTGCATAGTGCAGTACAACTTTTTATGATGCAGCCCATCTCTGAATTACTTTTTGTGAATCTAGGCCCTGATTCCTCACTGCTCATACAGATTGAGTCTCCCAATAAGTTGCAGTGATCTACCACATGGATTCTGGGAAGAAAATCTGTGACACTTTAAGAAAGAGCTTATTGTGCTGTATGTTGTGCTCCTTTACGCTTTGTTATCTCTCACGACCCCCTTTATCTCCACTTCTCCACGTTTTTCTTTCTATTTTACTTTCCCATTTGTCACTTGGAACACTGCAAAGTGTTCCTTGCAAACTTAGTGATGTTATTTAAAATACAATATATTTGTAGCTTTTCTTACTTTTTTTACGTTCACTTACATGTGTACTCTTTTCCATGTGTCTGCACGAAAATGGTGACATTATTTATACTGCTTTTAAAGGTAATGAAATGGGTTCCCTATGGTTTCTTTACAATACTGAAATTAAAACAATGAAAAGAAGGATAACATACATAAAGAACTTCACCTGCTACTTCTGTGAAATGAATGCAGACTGTTCCAGTGAGCATTATATACACGCCCAAATAAAAAAAAAATCCCCCTTTTGCTGCCCTAGCCCTTTTGCCACCCTAGGCAGCCGCCTAGTCTTGCCTAATGGTAGAAATGGCCCTGCTCGTACTCGCACTCAGCGTTTTTGTGTGGTGTAATATGATGCATATACTGCAAAATACCAGAGAGTGGCACGCTCGTGGGATACTTCAGAGGCTGTGATCTCTGTCGCAGCTACCTTCAGCTCTCCTGCTTCATGGTGGCATGATAAATGAGGTGTACCGGCGCGGGAGAAAACGGGTGTTTTAAGCTCGGAAAAACATACCTGCTCAAGGCTTAAAGGTTTCCACAGGAATGCTAAGCACTGCAGCGGCTGTGATATCACAGGGGCTGCGACAACTTCAAAGAGGCTACTGGACCGTCCGGCGTGGTGTTTTCGTGACTGCAGTGTTCTACGGAGGCTGACTGGGCACACGCCGTACTTCTCCAGAGGTGCCTCCCAAGGCTGCTAAAGTGAGAGCTCACCCCCTGGCTGACTCTGCTGGCAGTGGAGCGGGAGCTGGACTGGTGAATTCCAGAAACTCTACACACACAATTCATGGTAACAAAGTTAATAAGGGGGATATTGCTGATGAGAAAACTGGTAAAGATAAGGACATTATTGGCAAGTGCACTATTTCCCAGTTGTTCTCTGGTGGCAAAGAAAATAAAAAAACTAGTAATTCCCCTCAAATCAAGTCTGTAGAGGGAGTTATGAAGGCATTACAACCAGAACCCCCCGACGTCGTAATTGTTCAAAACATGGGGGAATTTAATGTTGCTAGCAAGGCGGTCTATATTAACCCTTTACCGTTAACGCCCACGGTGGAAGCCACTGCAGGGGGTCCCAATTACAATGACAATGGAGGGAATACTCCTAATATTGAGGGAAAATCGGCGTGTTTAATAACTACTGCTATAATGACTGCAAATACAGCTGCTGACATGGATTTACGGAATAAAAAATCTCCCGTGAAGGAAATTGACTTTGGTGATAATTTCTACTCATTATCAGAACACTCTAATTCCTCCAGTGAAGATCCGGAGTTAGGATCAAAGATTTATGAGATATTGCAGGGGGCTGGTGAAATCGACCTTAGTAGTGTACAGCCGGATGATACAGAAGGGGATACTTCTGATGACAGCCCTAGCACGGTGCGGAAGTAGTATGAGAGCAAACAGGGTCCAGCATTTGTAGATAGTAGTTATAGTGGCAACGCTCTACAGTGGGAAAACTCTCTCACAACTGAGAGTGGTAATGGTACCGGCACAGAGGTGGTTAAAGGAAATGCACCAGGTCCATCTGAAGAGATCTCGTTAGCTCTGATTTATCAGACCATGATGACTCATAGGGAGGAGACACGGGTAGAGAATCAGAAAGTACAAAGCTCCTGTCGTAAGTTACAGAACTCAGTTCGCCTTATAGTGAAGACCTGTACAGAATTTAAAACGAGGCTTAATGAAGCCGAGACACAGATCTGCTCCCTAGAGGACGAATTAGTTGCACAGAAACCGTTAACTGAGACCCTGCGCTTTTTAAAAGATGACACTCAGTGGAAACTGGCAGATTTAGAAAACCGCTCTAGTTGCAATAATATCAGAGTTTTGCAGATTCCTGAGGGCTCGAATGGCCAAGATCCTCGCAAGTTTATCATTGAACTATTTTCTGAGGCTTTTCCCGAACTTAAACACTGGGACTGGCAAAGAGAGGTGCAGAGGGCACACTGATTTCCTTTTTCTATTCGTCCAAATCAAGCAGCTGCTAAACCCAGAGCAATTCTAATTTCTCTCAATAATTTCCTCGCTCGGGAGGCCTTGTATGAGCTTGCTCGCCCTGACAGAAAGAGGGTCTGCAAGGGTGTGGAATTCTTTGTTCGGCCTGACTATTGTCATCACACGGTCGAAAAGCGCTGGCAGCTCCGTCAGCTTATATCATTGTTTCAGGCTAAAGGGGCACAGGCTTTTTGCTTAATCCTACAAAGTTAAAGGTCCTATTCAAAGATCATACTAGATTCTTTACTTTTGAGGTTCAAGCCAAGGAGTATTTACAGTCTATGTAACATATCATGATTTAATAACTCGAATGGTGGTCTCGTTTCTATATATTGGGGGTAGGCCAGGATTGCAGGTATATTCTTCTTGGAGTATTCGTAATTATCAGTTGATGTGTTTATCTCTAAAAATGTACATATCTAGGCATTAGTAAGGTGTGTGCTATTCAGCAGTTGGGTTTTCTCTTTTCTGAAATATATTGGTGGGTTTATTAGCACATATGGTGCTACTTGAGTGTGGGGCGGGGACACCCGGGTGGCGGGAGCTTGTCATCACTGGGACCATGAGTCCTATTGCCTTTTTGATGGGCTGGGGAAGGGGGTTCTGGGGGTGGTGCTGGGGGGAGGGAGGTACAGGGAGGTGGGGTCTGGGGATTCGGGTGGGTTCAGGGTTAGGGGTTGTGTGGGGGAGGCAACTGGGGGTAAAAAAAGAAAAACAATCCACAGTATAGTTAAGTTTGTGAAATTGAGAAATATAAAATGCTATGCAAGAGAATTAAACATGGGATGGTATCCATATTTGATACACACAAATGGGGCCGCTCCTATTAGAATGACCAGGAAACAACTGAGTAGTGTTAAGTGACTGTGAGTGTAGACATCTCACTAAAAATTACGGACTGGCCTCACACACCACCTGGTGTCATGCTTCATCATCGGCCAGTCCTCGCCCTCTAAAAACTTGGTTTGGTAGAGGGCGGGCATACACCTGACGACAGGGATGCACTTCTAACTAAGTGGGGCCCAAAGTGGATAAGTGAGATTAAAAGCCATTATAGTAACCTCATTCTATATTTAATGATTTAGGAAACTATATGGTTTATAAAAAAAGTGTACGGCGCAATTGGGAAAATTATTATCCCCACGCCGTATAATCATTGGTCTAAAAATGGGTCAACATGTTTCTGCCTAATGTCAACAGAGGTACTCGGCATTCATCAGGACCTTAATTTGTTACCAAGAAACGGGCTCCACTCTTACCAAAATTATGGTTAAATGGAAACAGTGGTGGAGGGACCGTGGTCACTCTCTGCTGTATATGTATGGGTCAGAAAAGTACCCTGTAGGAAAAAAGAAGAAAATGTAATATAACACATACTCAGCAACTGATAGGTTAGTGGGTCATTCATAAAGAAACAACCAGGCACAAATATATACAATATTATGTGCGCATAGTGCAAGTGTATAACACGTGACTGGCATACGTGAATACACAAGTGAGTAAAAACACGGGGAAAATTACTCCCCATTTCTTACCTACAGCCTAAACTCCAAATACTCCATGGGAGGGGGAGTAAAGGAGAACCCCTGTAGTCAAACTCTGAAGAGGCAAGCAGATAAAGAAAAACTAGTTTAGGCAGTATTTTTTAGCCAGAGTGCGTGAAACTAAGGAGGCATGAAAGTATAACCCATATCTTCATACACACACATCCCACTGTCATTCATCCAAATCACAGCGTCTTACTTCATCAAGGTGCGTTCTCCTCGCGATCACCTAACTGTGTACCGCATTCCTCCCCGGTGACAAGTAAGTGAGGGTAGAACCTTGGGTTAAATAGCAGCTTTAATTGGTAAAGTAATGGGAGGGGCCGCCCGATCGTAACGTTACTGCGGGACCCAGCAATGAATTCCGGTGTCCCAATCACTACCAGCGCAAATGCTGCCTGGTTCAGCCTGCCTTCCGGGAAAATCGTCATGACAGGTATCGATGCAGAAAAGTATGCCAAATTACTAAAGTCTCGGTGCCCAGATAATGTCCACAACCCCAGAACTGATACCTGATTACAGGGATCGGAGATAGGTAGACGCGTGTTTTAGCAGAGGACGGCACCAACGCTTCGTGTGTGCTGAAGATACTGTCGTTACCATTAGAGAGGGGCCACAACCGGAAGTATCCGTCCCAAGCGACGGACGGCGGAAGTCAGGCAAAAATGCTCGGAATGAGCTTTGTAATGAGCATAGGCTCATATAACGGGGGAAGATCTGTGATATAAACACTGAGTATAAATCTCAGGTGATCAACAAAACCTGCAACCCGTATATACCATAATTTTCAATACACATGGAGTGAGGTAAAAAAAAAAAAAAATTATTATATAAATTTTCCTTCCCAGTGTCTACGTATAAAGTGCTCGCATCAACTGAGCTGACATTATAAGTCCAGATAGGGCTATCACAATCTTGTTAAAAGGATACCAGCCTGATAATAACGGTATACCAGCCTGATAATAACGGTATACAGACCATACATCAGTCGGGTAAACTATTGCGGTGTATCTAATTCATGTTGGATAGGAAGTATGGAACAGGTGTCCTAATTAAATCTTTGTTCCCATCTTGCTGTATCAGGTTTATTATCTTCCCACTTGAAGCCAGGGGATTTCGTCGTTCAAACCAACGTCCCATGTGCGTAAGCGGGACACCCAGCGCTGTTCCCTCTGAAAAAGGGCTTGGGTTGTGTCAGTCTTTCTTTTTTGCATAACCTCCAGAACCACCCATTTGATATCAGTGTCTTTGTGGTTTGACTCGAGGAAGTGTTTAGTTCTTTTTCTCGTAGTCATGCCCACATATCTAAGGTTACATGGGCATGTCAACAGGTAGACCACCCCCTCGGTATTGCAGTTGCTAAACATTGTCCACTTCTTTCGTTGTGTATGTCTGGGGACATGCTACGCAATTCCACAACAGACATCTATGAATCGTGGAGTGGCTGTGTTGGCCAAATCGACAGTACAAACTTAGGGACGTATAACTGTAGAAAGCCATGGGCAATCTTGGAATGCATTTCGGGGTGCTCTAGATTTATGTTATGTACAGTATATGGGTCCAATTTGGACGAAGCCCCTGTTCTTGAACACCTAAATCTTGAACTTGTATCATGGCCCACCCCTCTTGTGTTATGTGGGGATTTTAATATCAATTTAATACAGGGTGAACTACAAGCAGGTATTCAGATAAATAGTGGTCGGAAGCCTTGGGTGTTTAAGGTTTTATACCACTTAATGTTGGATCATGGTTTAGTTGATGTCTGGGGGGTGCCTCTGGCTATATGTTCTATTCCCATCCGCATGGTAAATTAGTTTGTCTTGACTATTTTTTTTATCTCGCCTATATTACTAACAGAAGCTCAAATACAGGTCTTCCCTCGAATAACCTCTGACCATGCTCCAGTTGTCTTGGACATTCCTGCTTTGGGTAGCAACTCAGCACTAAGGGTATTTACTTTTGATAGAAAACTTCTTCTTGACAATGTTTTCATCGAGTACATGAGAAACTGGGTTAGGGATTTTTTTCAAAATAACTGTTACTCTACAAACTACGGGAAAGTTTGGGATACCTTTAAAACTTGCTTTAGAGGGGAAGTGTTGATCTTTGGATTATATAAACAGAAACAGGACAAACGTACAATCCAGGAGTCGTATTATAAATTGAAAGCGGCAGAAGAAAACCTAACGCACGGGATTCTATCTAGAAGTAATATCACTGAGCTGCAAACTGAAGTGGCTATATGTACAGCTAATATTAATATGACATGCAGTAAAGAAATTGCCACAAAATACCAGCTCTTTAAGAAAGATTGTTATGAGTATGGGGAGGCAACAGGGCGCTGTTTAGCTCAAATGCTACGTTCCAAAGAAGCATTACAAAGAATAGAAGGCATGAAGAATGCTTCCGGTAGTTTGGTACACGATACCCAGGAGATTTTAGGGATTTTTCATAGTTTTTATCTTTATACAGAACAGGATGGCGAACTTGATTATGTGGATTTTGGGCTTATTGATGTGCAATTTCCACAGCTAGCTCATGAAGAGGTAGGAATATTAGATAGCCCTATCACAATGGATGAATTGGAATAGGCTATTAATGGTATGACGCGGGGTAAAGCTGCAGCAGCAGACAAGCTTCCATCTGAACTTTACCAGACTTTTTTTCAAGACCTTAAAAGTTATTTTTTGGCGGTTTGTCAGGTCGCTAAAACTGGCACGGCACCACAGTTATGGGCCGCCGCCACTATTATTGTTTTTAAAAAGAAGGGTAAGCCATTTGATCTACCGGGGTCTTATTGCCCAATTTCACTCACAAATTGTGACGGGAAGATTTATGCGAAAATTCTCTCGAATAGATTGGCTAAGGTCATATCCCCCTTAGTCTCACTTAGACAGCATGGGTTTATCCCTGGCATGAGGACGGTGAACCATATAGCTAGAGTCACTACCATACTTGATATCGCTCAAGTGGAGGCCAGAGACATAGGAATAGTGTTGCTCGATGCCGAGAAGGCGTTCGACCGCGTCTCATGGAATTTTCTTTGGAGAAATCTTCACATGATGGGCTTTCCTCAGGGTTACATCCAGGCTTTGCAGGTCCTTTATCGTTCTCCTGTGGCTCGGATCTGTTCTATGGTTTTAACATCCGCTCTTGTTTGCGCTTTATATCAATCCTTTTCTGGACATACTTGAGCAGAGTGCTAGGATAAAACCATTTATGGTGGGGCAAGATCAGTTCAGAGTCTTTGCATATACGGATGATATAGCCATAATAACATCTGATCCAGTGATGGCACTACCCGAAATTGAACATCTTGCATACAAATTTGGCCATTTGGTCGGCTATAAACTCAATAGGTCCAAAACCCAGATTCTTTGTACTAATCAAATTATCAATAATGATCCTAGAGTTGTTAAGTAGGTTACATATCTCGGTATTAAGATACGGGTTTGTTTGAAATAGCTGGTTGATGCTAACTGGGGGGCCATCATTGGAAATATTAAACAAGCTCTTGGGAGGTGGCAATGTCTCCATTTGTCTTTGGTTGGTAGAACCAATGTTCTCAAAATGAATATTTTGCCGAAAGTGTTATACTCTTTAGATCAGTACCTTTGGAAATATCTCACCTGCAATTACAACAACTACAATCTCTCTGCTCTAGATTATTGTGGGCTCCAGGGAAACCACGTAGGGCGGCACGATTTATGACTTTACCCTGAGACAGACGGGGATGGTCAGTTCCTGATTTTGCAGTATATTATTATGCCTGTATTTTAGCTAATATACGACTTTTGTTAACCGGAGAAGAAGTGGATAATCTTGCTGAAGCCCCATCTATATATCAGATGGCGCTTGGGACTGAGGCAAAAAATTGTCTCTTCCAAAGAATTGACGGCAGCTATTACAAGTGAACACGTTTTAAGATCTTCGGGGCTGTCTATAAGGTCTAGAAGACAGTCCGAAAAAATATGCAGATTGAAGGACTCTCATTTTATACACCTTTGTCGGCTATAGGGATTCTCCCATCAATATTTCTTGATTATGTGGCAGGGAAATTGAGACTCTCCGGTATCACACAGTTTGGACATTTTACGGAGGAAGCAGTATTTTTCCTTCTCTGATCTGGCGGTTAAGTACCAGCTCCCCAAATGTCATTTTTTTAAATATCTTCAGACACGTGATTTCCTAAACAAGCATGTCACGACCTTAAAACCACATACGATAGTTCTGAATAGGTAACTTTATTATTATTATTTTTTTTTTTTTTTTTTTTTTTTAAACCTTTATTTCAAAATTCAGGACACAGCTATTCAGCCGACAGCCCGGAGGTTCGGCAGCATTGAGAGTTGGATACAGTGATGTGTCCCCAATACAGTTCAAAGAGTAATGCAAAGGTCCAATTTTAAGTAAATACAGAAAAAACTCACAACAAACCCCAGCAAGGCAAGGACATTGAAAGCCCATGGCGAAAGCCCCCAGGGGAGGCAGGACCCCACTCGTCTACTAGTTACAAAACTGTGTACGGAGGAAGAAGGGGGACAGCAGAGGCCCAAAACGGTTCCTAGAACCCAACTGTGCTGGAAAGTAGGTCAGGGGGAAAGCTGTTCCTCGGGAGGTTCCAGATCCGGGGCAAGACATATTCCCCCCCTGTATTGGTTCCACCGACCCCAGATGGCATGCCACTTCCGGGGGCGACCTCTAGAGCAGTAGACCGTCTTCTCCCTAAACATGCTCCAGTACATGTTCTCCTTCCACGCGGTCAGTGTAGGGGGTCCCGAGGAGCCCCACAATCGCGCGATATCCCTTTTAGCTACCATGTTACCCAGAGTCACCCATTGGGTCTGCGCCTCATCGAGGTCAGTGGGCCCCCAGACGTTCAGGAGGCAACACCGCGCCTCCGGCTTTACCGCAGTGCCCGTCACCTCCCCCATAACTGCATGGACTCTCCTCCAGAACTCCACAATGGCACTACATTCCCAAATGATGTGCAGGAAAGTACCCACCATACCACATCCCCTTCTGCACAGGCCGTCCTCCGAGAATCCCATGTGGACCAGCCTTGGCCCCGTCACGTACACCCGGTGCAGTATTTTAAGCTGCACCAGCCTCAGACGCGACGGGATCGCAACCTCCTTAGGAGAAGAAACCGCTGACTGCCAGTCCTCATTATCCAACTCAAGGCCATCCCTAGTCCACTGTTCTCTCAGCCCCAAAAGCATGTCTGCCCGGACGTTAATCAACTTCTATATAAGCGAGATCGTGCTCTCGGGCATATGACCATCAAGGACTCGGTCCTCAAGGGGAGAGGACTCCGGCACCTTCTCACCCTCCACGAGGACTGATCGGAGGGCGTGACGCAGCTGGATATACCTGAAATACTCTGAGGGCCCTAGCTCATACTCAGTCTGCAACTCCTCGAAGGACTTCACCCTCCCCTTATGCAGCACATCTCCCACCTTGGATATACCTATCAGGTCCCACTTATCAAAGCCCTTCGTATGCCAGAGTCTTCCCAATCTTTCCGATTCAAACAGTGGGGTAGCGAGGGTGAGCCTACCCTTCCAGCCCAACGAATCAGTCGCCATCTTCCATACACTCACCGCCACACCTGTGGGCCCCGTAAGGGACGAGTCTAAGGACCGCGAATACAACGCCCTGTAGTAGTTGCCGCCACGCAGCAGCCACCTATCCATGGCATACCCAGGGCTGAGGGCAGGGCCATAAAGCCCATGGTTGATCGCGCTCAGCTGCGTGGCCCAGTAGTACCGTCGGATGTCTGGGAGCGCGATGCCCCCATCGTACCATGGTAGCGTCAACTTTGAAATAGCTATTCGCGGCCGCCCATCCCACAGCAACGTCCGTTGGAGGCCTTCGACCTCCCGAAAGTATTTGGCCGGTACCCAGTCCAAGGTGTTCTGGAGGGCGTAAAGGAAGCGGGGAAGAGACATCATTTTGAACAGGGCCGCACGCCCAACAAGGGAGAGCGGCAGCCTCCGCCAACCTTCAACATCTCGCCTCAAGCGCGCCAAAGGGGGGAGCAGATTCCTCTCATAGCGCACAGCAGGATCCATGGATATAAAAATCCCCAAATACACGAAACCCTGCTGGGCAACCTGTATCGAACATGTTCTAGGGATCGGTGGGACCTCGCCACTAAGAACGTACAAGTACGATTTGCCCCAATTAATCACAAGCCCCGAGTTCCTACCGAACGATGCGAGTACGTCACAGACCACTATAAGTGACTTCTTAGGTGAGGCAAGATACAGCAGGATATCATCGGCATAAAGCGAAATACGGTCCTCGTGATCAGGCGACCACCGAAGGCCCCGTATATCGGGGTGCCAACGTATCCACGCAGCCAACGGTTCAAGGGCGAGGGCGAACAACAGAGGCGACAGGGGACAACCCTGCCGAGTACCCATACCAAGCTGAAACGGAGTAGATGCCCGACCATTCACCACAACATTCGCTAGTGGCCCCTCGTACAGCAACCGAACCCAACTCACAAAACCGCGACCGAAACCAAACTTGGCCAGCACGGCCCATAAGTATGCCCACTCCACCGTGTCAAAGGCCATCGTGGCATCAAGAGATGCCACAATAGCCGGTTCACGCAGCGTGCCCGCCCTGGCGATGACGCCATGAAGACGCCTAAGGTTTAATGCTGTGTTTCGGTGCGGGATGAAGCCAGATTGATCCGGGTGTACCAAATCGCCAAGCACCCTAATCAAACGGGTAGCCAGGAGTTTGGCCAGAATTTTCGGCTCAGCGTTGAGGAGTGAAATGGGCCGATAGGAAGCGCACCTATCTCGGGGTTTACCCTCTTTATGTATGACCACGATCGACGCCAGCCGCTGATCCAACGGAAGGATCCCATCCCCCCGCGCCTCCAAAAACATGGCGCGCAGGTGAGGGGCGACCCTATCCGGGAACAGTTTGTACAGGTCGATCGGCAGTCCATTCGGTCCAGAGGCCTTACCCGAGTTTAAAGCGCGAATCGCCCCCGCCACCTCGTCAACCGTGATGTCACCATCCAAATCGTCCCTATCTATGTCAGAGAGGCAGGGCAACTCGATATCACGGAGGAGATCAGACGAGTCCTCGGGCGGCCTGTCCGACACCGAGGAATAAACCCTACGAAAATACTCCGCGAAACACTTCACAATCCCCTCAGGTTCCACAATCGCCTCTCCCCGCTCTTCCGTCAACTCTGGCACCACTCTATTGACCCGTTCTTTCCTGTCCAACCACGCCAGGAGTTTCCCTGCCTTATCACCAACGTCATACAGGCGGCCCTGTTGTTCCCTACTGAGGGTCTTAGCGGCGTTCGTCACCAGGTCCCTATACTCCGCCTGTTTCAAGCAAAGCTCATGCAGTGAGGACTCTGCAACCTCCTCCTCCATAGCCCCCTCAAGGGCCGCGATCTCCTCCTCCACTTGCCGCACCTCGCCATCCCTCCGATTCTTGGCAGCCACCACCAGGGAGAGGGCTTCCCCCCGAAGGACGGTCTTAAAAGCTTCCCACAGCGACACCGCCGAGTCCACGGTTCCCAGATTGTCCTTAAAGTAATTATCTACCTTCTTTACCAGGGCGCTGCGCATCTTGGGGTCTCGGAAATACCATGGGTTGATGGGGGCCACCCTCCCTCCTCCCTCCCGACCTAGATCCAGCCGGATCCACACTGGCGAATGGTCAGAGATACCGCGTGCCATGTGCCTCGCCTCGGATATCAACGAGGCATGTGCGGCCAGAGTGAGCAGGTAATCAATCCTGGAGAGGCTACCATGCGCCCCGGAGTGAAACGTGTATTGACTCTGTGTGGGGTGCCGGAGCCTCCAGCAGTCTATCAGACCAAACGTATCCAGGAAGTCTGGAAGCCATTTCTGAGCCCCCCCCTGTGTCCCTGGGCGGGTATCTATCCAACAGTCCGGAGCCCACAGCGTTGAAATCCCCTCCCACCACCAGCATTCCCCCCGGGAGAGTCAGCAAAGCCCTGCCCAGTTCAGCAAATGTGGAGGCCTGCAGGGCCGGCGGGACATAAACCGAAACCAAAACCAAAGTCCTTCCTTCCCACCGCCCCGCCACCGCCACAAACCTCCCCCTATCGTCAACAATGGTGGAGTCCACCTCAAAAGGCAACGATGCTCTAACGAGGATGCCCACACCCCTGGACCCAGAAGAGAATCCCGAGTGTGCAATGAATTTATACCCCTTCCTATTCAGGGCATAGCACGTATTACCTATGAGATGCGTCTCCTGCAGCAGGACAACATCTGGCATTGAGCGTTTCAAAAATTGCAAAACAATCCCCCTCTTGATGCGATCCCCCAAACCATTAACATTCCAGCTTATAACACTTAAGCCCCTACCCCCCATCCTCAAACGGAAAGAGGCCCACCCCACACCCGAGGAGCCACCATGGAACAGCCCTGAGGATAATCATCATGCCTTGCAGAAATAAACCCCCCAACAACAAACTCAAAATCCCCAAAACTCCCCCCACCCTGCAACCCTGCTGCAGCTTACAAAGCCCCCCCAACTTGCAGTGTGCCTGTCGCCCTACAAAAACAAAAAATCTACAAAAAGTACCCTAAGGGAGGAAAAGAGCACCCCTCGTCCTCCCGCAACCCTCCACAGTTACTGCACTCCGTTCAAATCTTCAAGTATGGTCAAATCAAGTCAGGCCGGCTCTGAAATATCAGCCCTGTCCATCCCGGCCACTGTCTCCATGCTCGGCTGTGTCGTCCCCCGTCCGTCGCCGGGGCAAAGCGTCCAGCCATTCGTCGGCCATAACAGGAGAGTCAAAAAAGAATGTCCGATCTTCATGCACCACCCGTAGTCTGGCAGGGAAAAGCATGGCATACTTCAGATCCAGTTCCCGAAGTCTCCGCTTCACCCCCAGGAAGTTCTGTCTCTGTCTCTGCACCTGCTGGGTGAAGTCCGGATAAAAATTCACCGACGCATTCTGGAAGGGGACTGGGCCCGTCACCCTCGAAGCTTGCAGGATAGCGTCCCGATCTCGAAAATGAAAGAGCCGGGCGACAATCGGCCGCGGCGGGGCACCCGCCTTGGGCCGCCCGCCCGGCACCCTATGGGCCCTTTCCACCGCAAAAAACTTTCCAAGGCCCTTAGGCTTCAGATGATTGAGGACCAAATCCTCCACCAGCAGGTCCGCCGAGGCCTCATCCGAGGACTCCGGGACCCCGATGACGCGCACGATGTTGCGCCTGGCCCGGCTCTCGAAGTCCTCCAGCCGGCGGGCGGCGAGGTCACTCTCGGCCCTCAACTTCCGAACCTCGGTCTGCAGATCCGCTACATCATCAGTGAGGCCCGTGGTCTTGTGGTCCAGGTTCTTAACGCGTTCGTTCGTCTTGCCCAGGTCCGAGCGGATCAGATTGACATCTACCAGGATGGCATCCACCTTATGCGCCAGGGCCTCGAACTGTCTCCCCATCGAGGACTGCATCCCGTCGAGCGCGCCCATGACATCCTGGAGGGAGAGCTCCGGTGTCCCAGGCGAGTCCTCCTTCTGGGCATCCGGCGCCTGGCTCGATCCACTCGGCGATGCTTTCAGGAGGGCGTAGCGGTCCATACTGTTGACTTGGGAATACGTTCCCCGCCTGGTGGACTTAGTCTTCAGCCGATCCCCTTCTGCTTTGCCCGACATAATGGACTCCAGGCAGTTAAGACTGTTCCCTCTCAGAGAGAGGAATAAGGAGTGAGCAGGTCCGCCTTGTGCCGCCAGAGTAGCCCGCCGAGCGTCCCTGGGGTAATAAAGCCACCCAGAGCTCTACAGTGTCCGGGCAGACAAAGGGAACGAAACCGAAAGTGAAAGAGCGAGGACCTCCGTCCGACAGTTCACACCTCGCCAGGCCGTTGTTGATCAACTAGGAGTCGGGCATCCTGCCAACTCTAGCCCCTGGCATCCCCGGGAGTTAGGCCACAATCTTCCGCCAGTCGTAAGTCCGGTTCCCGATGGGCGATCCGACCGTGGGTAGCATCAATCGCCTCCCTGACAACTCAGCAACACGGTGCCATGCATACCATCAGGATTAGAGACAGGATAGTCGACGGAGGGCGCGAGGGTCTCGGGAGCTCTAAGCTCACGCGGCCATCTTGGTCAAGCGCTAGGCTCCTCCCCTAGGTAACTTTATTTGATTAAAATATAATCATAAAAGCAGGACATACATACCACACATATACAGAATAGATAATTAAGATGACCAAAAATGATATAAAAATACGATTCTTAATCCAAGTAGCAGCAAAATATTTTTTTAAAAGATTGATAATGTAACAAAGAAGTGAGTGTTACTGTCAGAGTCTGTGAAGAAGGCCCAGAATTGCAAGGAGACCCAGAGAGTGTGAACGTTTCATTAAAACAGCTGTAAAATGTCGGTATCGATGAAGAATCGTCGGGTTCGCATACCCTAGTATTGAAGGCATAGAGAACACCGGAGAGACCAGAGTGAGGTTTTGTGGGTCTACGGTTTTGTTTTAGTCACCTGTAGCCCTCTTTAAAATTGCTACCGGGCCTGCAATTTGCTGGTTAAATTTAAGATATACATGATAAATAAAAATTGTAAAACTTATGTTTAAGTCTGTGTTCTCTGGGTTCAAAGCCGCAATGATTGCCTGCCTGCAGGACCGAACTCCCAGTCTATTCCATTCTGGCCTCAATTTTAATCTGCGCTTAGTCAAAAGAGCAGGGCAGAGGTATACAACGTGCTCCATAGATTCCACCGAGGCCCCGCAACCCCTGCACTGTTGGTTATCTGACGTGCAACGCCAAATAGGTAAAAGTTTCAGCAGGTGCCATTCCCCCAGTCTAAGTGCCATAAATCGCAATTTTAGATACAAAGAATATGTGAAGGGCAGATATGACGACGGTGATGCCAACTGATAAGAATTGATTACTGCCCATGCATGCTTGCGTTTGGCAAGAGAAGCTTTGTCGGTGGAGTGGGACAGAATACGAATGCGCTTCTTGATGCTGGTTTTAAAAGCTGTTTGACTGGGATTTAGGTTCCAAAGGTCGCCTGCTGAGAATTGCTGTACACATTCTTTGAAGAACTTACTGTAGGTCCCACTTAGATTATTAAAGCTAATGTCCGACCACAGCATTGAGTCAAGAGACCCAGCTTCAGCCCGCCTTAGCTTATGGCACAGATTTAAGTAGGCACCTAAGCTGGAGATTTCATAGTTTAAAAGGCCCAGTTCTAGTCTAATCTGTGCGGCGGAGGCAGATTTCGGCATATTAAAAAACACTTTAATAATTCTTGGTCACGTGTTGATTTAATGATGTGCTAATTTTCCCCCTGAAAATTTCAATACCGTATGACAGTGTGGGGCCAACTTTGGCTTTCCTGACTTCCATCATTGGGGGTAGACTCGGACCCATCCGTTTTTTGGAGAGTTTTGAGAAATTCGGAGGGCTGTGGCTTTCATTGAAATGTCGCTACGGTGTTTGGTGAAGGTGCCCCTGGAGTCAAAGTTAACCCCCAAGTATTTATAGGATTTTCCTACAACAAGACCAGAATTGTTGTGCGTCCAGCCACCGAATATAATCACTTGGGTTTTCTTTAAGTTAACCTCTAGGCTGTTCTTAACGGTATAACTATGTAGTTTATTTAACACTCGTTGCAGCCCTACTCGGGTAAGACTGAAGAGAGCAAGGTCATCGGCATACAGAAGGTTACTCAACTGCACACCACCGATCTTAGGGGAGTGGCTATTTATCTCATCCAGTTCGGCTGAGAGGTCGTCAATAAACAGGTTAAAGGGCGGTGGGAATAGCACACACCCCTGTTTCACTCCTCGTGTTGTTGAGATTTTTCGAGACAGATGTGTGCCAGTACCAAGCTTAACTTGAATCCAAGTGTTAGTGTGTAATTGGACAATGGCCTCCAGTAGTTTGACCGGGATTCCCCATTTTGTTAACTTTGCCCAGAGTGCTACCCCGGGAACCCGGTCAAAGGCAGCTTTAAAATCAATGAAACAACAAAAGACCAGCTTAGATGAAATAAGCGATTTATCAATATTGATAATGCAAATAGATTGGACGTTGTACCCGAGTTTGCCGTAAAGCCCGTTTGTTTTTTTGGAATCAAACCTTTCTGGTCAGCCCAGGAGCTCAATTCTTCAAGTAAGGTACTCGCAAAGTGCTTTGCCTCATTGTCCAGTAAGGCTATCAACCTATAGTTTTTTGGGGACGAGTGGGCGCCGGACTTATATATTGGGTGAATTACTGCACCTGGCCATGAGTCTGGTATGGTTGAACAACTCTGCACAGATCTAAAGAGGGTTGCTAATTGTTGTGTCCAATAGGGAACGTTTGCTTTAAACAAGGCCTGTGGCAAACCATTTAGACCTGGCGCTCTGTCTGGTCTCGCTTTTGATAGTATTTTGGCCAGCCTTGCTTGGGTAATAGAGATCGTCTCGCATTGAGGCTGCGTCAGCTCTTGGGAGCTATCCTGGTGCTCCAAAGGCCCGTCTTTGGTCATGGTGGAGGTGTTTGTTGCTAGAGAGTCTGCACCTCCATTTGCCTTAAAATGGTCAGTCAAAAATGTGACCCATTTTGCCTCAGCAATGTTTGCACTCCCCTGTCTGGTTGTTCCATTAATTTGTCTATTCAGTAGTGCCCAAAATTTTCTTGAGTTGCGGTTTTTACTTTCCCAAAGAAGTTTGCACCAAAGTTGATCAAGGTGAAGTTGTTTGTCTTTTTGGTGTGCCTGTCTATAGTTTTTTTGAGCAGTTTTGTAGTCGAGCAGGCGATCATTAGATTCTGGATGCTTCCTGGTTGCCAGCAGGGCAGTATTTCTGATCTTCTTTCTGATCTTCTTTGATTTCATGGTTTGGCTTGAAATAGAAAACTGAGAACTACAAGTAGTCGTGTGAGAGTGCGAATGCAATGGAAAGAGGTTTAACAGATGGTAACAACAATTTGACCAATCAGCGATATGAGAAGCTATAGAAGAGGGGCCACCTAGTGTAAAAGACAGACATTCCTTCATGATGTTAATACTAATTTCATCGTTCCATCTTAAGCGTTTTAAATTTTCTGAGTGGACTCCCTTATATGGGTTATTGGGGAGGAATTGTGATAAACTGGATTAGTATTAATGATAACGACTTGTGGGCGATGGTCGCTCTCTGATCGAGCTTTAATGCTGTAGTTTTCCAAGTGGGAAAACATGGCTGAGTTACAAATGGAATAGTCCAAGAAAGAAAACTTTCGTCCATTTGTCCATGACCAATTTGGAGGAGTATCCTATGTGAATCTACCGTTCATTACAATGAAACCAGCACTAAAAAGTTGCAACACACAGAGCTCCCCCAAGGCGCAATATGAATGATTTGGGGGTTTAGACTGAGACTTCAATGCCGACAAAGACAATGAGGGAAGACCTTCCAGATCCGACAGGTTTCCCTGAAACAAGTTAGTATTGAAGTCCCCAGTAAGCAGACAGTCTGCATAGGGAAAGGCCACAACCAGATCGCTCATGATTTTAAGCAGGCGATTTTGGTGAGCCCTTTTTGTCCGTACGCTGGATTGATGTAAACATTAAGCAGCAGCAGAGGTCGCTGTTGTCTCCACGAGCTAACTTTAACTCCAAGCAACCAGTCCTCATCGAAGTTCAATAACTCTGTTGGGCCCTTTAGGCTGCATGAGATGTAGATGGACAATCCTCCCTTGGGGCGGCAATGGTTGCTGACTCTAACGGCTGGTTTCCAGTATTCAATAAATCCATCAATAGGACAGTTGCGGGTGGCCCATGTTTCTTGAACAGCAATTAGATTGTGACTAAAAGTAAAGTTTTGAGTCTCTGGTGAGGACATTTTGAGGTGAAGTTCACTAATGTTCCATGAACACAGGGAGAAGTGAGGCTGCAGCAGGTCATTTATGGAATTTATAAATTGAGGCTGGGGGGTGTTAAATTTGACAGCCTCCAAAGGGTTCAATTCTGACAAATTTTGTCTGAATGGTCAGGCTAAGTTTTTACAAGACAAAGCTGCTGATAGCCCCCCCCAGTCTTGGGTTTCATTGCAATTCGAGAGTGCGGACCATAGACTTCCTGTTAAAGGTGCATCTCCTACTGCATTTTTTAAAATTGAAAATGGTTTACTTCTATCACTGGTCAAGGTGCGACACAGATAAGATAGTTGAAGCTATCAGATCTCAGGAAAGAATTGGGGTTCTCTATAATGTATTACAAGCTGCCAAAACTGATAATCTCGAGAAACATAATCTTAAGTGGGGGAACTCCTTAGGAGTGCAAGCTGTGTTTTTAGAGGACTCGATTGACCTGGCAGGAAAAATCTTTATGGCCACAAACTTAAAAACACAGCACTATAAAACGATACTCAATTTATATTACACTCCTGCAAATATGAAGAAATGGGGGAGTCGGTATGATGGGAAATGTTTCCGTTGTGGTGCGGATGATGCCGATATTTTACATGTTTTTTATTCATGCACTAATTTGGCTTTGTATATACAACACATTGAGAGGTTATTATCAGCGGTTACGGGAGTGGTCATAAAGATCTCGGCTCCTGTCATGTTATTGGGTACAGGGGAGGATTTGCGTCAAGGGACATTGAGACATAAATATAGGTATCTTGTTTTTGTTGCTACGGGGGTAATGTATTGCATCTTTATGGCTTCACCCAGAGGCACCTTCCTTTCGAATGTGGCGTGTTAGGTTTTATTATATATTTAATTTGGAGATCAGTTTGTACTTGGTTAAAGGTTCAAGGAAGGGCGCACGCTGGGTATGCAAATATGGGGTCCTATGTTTTATCATTTGACTATTTGATATTATGTTTGTGGTATGGAATGAATTGATATGTATTTATTATTGGTTCCCAATTTATGATTTGTATGCTTGTAATGCTTTAACACTATTTTTTTAACTGTGGATTTTCAATAAATATAAAAAAAATGTTTAAAAAAGAGACGAAGCCTGCACACTTAAGACTTGATCTGCAACTGACCGCCCAGTACGGCCTCTGCTCCTCTCTTAAACTTTTTATATTGACTCCCAGAAAAGCAAAGAGTTGTATTCAAAATGTACTGTCTAACCTATAAAGCTCTGTAGGGTAAAGGTCCCACATACTTTATCCAGAGACTGAAACTATATCACCCTCTAGAAAGCTGTGTTCCAGTGAGAAGGAGTTATTGGTGGACCCTTATGTTCAATGTGTTAGATAGGGTGGCAGATCCTTTTCTTACCTGCCCTCCTCCCTTTGGAACAAATTACCATTCTCATTTTGAACCTGCCCGGATTAGAGTAAATTCCGGAAAGCTTTAAAAATGGCACTGTTTTAGGATTTTGACTTTATGTCCAGCCTTTTGTATTGACTGAGGTGCCGAGATACCCTGGTTGGAGTGATTTAAGCGTGTCATCAAAGTCATTCATTCATTCATTCAAGACGGCTGTAAAAAAGGTTTTGTGCACTGATCTCTCTCTCTCACACATGCACACACATACATACACAGAAGTTGAGACAATCTGGAGGTGATGCAAACAGAGGTCAGAGGGGCAGATGAAAAAATGAAGTGTGCAGCCTCCAATTACGACTAATGCACCTGCTCCACCCGTGACCCTGGCCAGCCTTTTCGATCCCCACCCCATTTAAACATTGTGGCTAGAACCCTTTGAACAGAGAGCAGCAGATTGCAAGTTTCATTTTCAAGGACGTCAGGGGCACTTAACAGATGTGTGAGTAAAAGTACTAGAAATCACGCGTCCTGATGAAACGACAGCTACACCATTGAAATACATACATTAAGCTATTTTGCTGTAAATTGTATTTTTGCTGATTATGAGATTTTGTAATTGAAGCCAAAAGCAGCATCTTTGCCATGCTACAATTTGCAAATTGAATAGCAGGCTAATGTGTTCTTTTTCATTGCTGTATCCAAAGATAGGGGGGGGACCAGGAGCTGGTTAATGGTCCAGTGCCTGTGCTCCAAGAAGTCAATAGGGTAATTACTATAAGGCACTGTTCCAGGGTCGGTATGGTTGAAAGTCAACCAAGACCGTACCTCAACAAAGGGAAGGTAAAGAGAAAGATCTATGTCTTAGAGGTCTAGGATGGGGTACTCAGGATGGGGGGAGACAGCATTAGTGTCTCTTGTTGCCCTCACACACCCCGAGGGATGTCATGCTTCATCATCGGGCGGTGCTCCTCGTCGGGCCGGCGGTGCAATGCCCTACGGGTCCCCCGAAGGGTCTCTTTAGCGGAGATCTTTTAAGAGCGCTGCCGATTGGTGCATGCGGGTATCTTCGAGCAGGCGTCAGGACCGGGCAGGTTTCCAGTGCCGTCACCTGAGCAACCCCCCTAGATGGTGTGGGCCTCCTACGCCGCTTTTTAACTCAAGGAGCAATTCAAGCTCTTACTTTAGGTCTTACGCAAAGGGGGCACAACAGACTCCTCCCTGCACACACCACCTGTTTAGGAGACACTGTACTCCCTTTCATTGCTGAGTGGGAGGGTGATATTTTACCCCACCCACCACACATAGTCTGGGCACCTTTCCCCACACTTTTCACCTCTACTGGTCCTGATGAAGCGCCATGGATCACTCTGACCACTGAAAGGCGCGAAACATGTCGACCATTTGACCTGTACCTTAAGTTACTACTAAACACATCACGTTTTAATTAGTAACATTTTTGCCACGTATTTTAATGTACCAAGGGTGCCTTCTTATTAAAATAGCTTCCCTGGTAACCCTTAGGTATTTTTATTCCTGCACACACTACAGCCACCACTGACCCTGGTACTCCCCCTCCACATACCCGCATGCACCAATCGGCAGCGCTCTTAAAAGATCTCCGCTAAAGAGACCCTTCGGGGGACCCGTAGGGCATTGCACCGCCGGCCCGACGAGGAGCACCGCCCGATGATGAAGCATGACATCCCTCGGGGTGTGTGAGGGCAACAAGAGACACTAATGCTGTCTCCCCCCATCCTGAGTACCCCATCCTAGACCTCTAAGACATAGATTTTTCTCTTTACCTTCCCTTTGTTGAGGTACGGTCTTGGTTGACTTTCAACCATACCGACCCTGGAACAGTTCTTTTTCATTGCAACACAGCAGAGTCAGACTGGCCTCTAGAAGAATGGGAGGAAAAGATGGGAGGGGCCCCCATACATTGCTAGGGTGTCTCATTCTACTCCTGACTTGTGACAGGCTCCTGCCCTGTCATCCTTTTTTAAGTGCCCTTGAAGTCTTGCCCTTTTCTCGAGTTCCTTTCATGTCAATGTACATTTTGAGTTTTGAACGAAGGGGCATTGGTTTTTGTAGCTCTTGGCATCTTGTGTAACACTATTCTTTCATTGACAGACATGAAGGGGAAAGCATTCACAAAGACTCCTCAGGGTCAGTTCCAAGCAGCGCAGTGTGCCCCCACACACTAAATAAAGAGTTTTCCAAAGAGCCGAGTCATTGTGCCTCTTCTCTGCCTCTACTCGACTGACTTCCAGGAGCTCCCTCTGACACTTACATGGTCGAGTTGAAAACCAGGTTGCTGGTGTCAATTGTTAACATGCGACCTTTTATGCTCTTGAATGCTCCATTATGAAGGCCAGCCCTTGATTATTTCTTAAGAATCCATCTTTTCCAAGCTAAGAAAAACAGCCAATCGTGATCAGATATATCAGTGAAGCAACCAACCCAATCTAGCGCGCTTTTCTGCACCTTGATGTTAGCGCCATATATCTGTTGCCTGTGGTGCTCAACTCGATAAAAAGTCGGCCCCCTACTCTGAACAATTTACAGTCTATGTTTCAATTGTTGATTTTTAATTGATTTTAAAATATTTATGGGCAAAAAGCCATTTGTGCCATATCCCCTTGCTAAGAAATCGTTCCTGGCTGCCTGTGTCCGCATGATACACTATATTATCTAGATATTATCATCGCATCACATGGCATTCCCCTCTCTCTAGTTTGCAAATGTAAACCTCCAGTAAATACTTACAATCGACAATGTATTCAGTAAAACTTGCACATGCATAGAAAGTTCTTCCAATTTAAATATTTCTGGAGTATAAAACCTCTAGGGAAGGCATGCCACTGTTTATGTTCGCCTTGCTCCCACGGGGGGAGAATCCTCCTTGTGAAAGGCCTGCTTTGCCGAATTACTCTAGGGGTAGTCCAGAAAAACAACCCAATAACACAGCAAAGTCATAGCACATAGGCTTGTTCCAGTGCCGTAACAAAACTTGAGTGGGCCCCCCTGCAAAGCACATGGATCCCCCCATCCCCATACTCCAGCCTTAGGCAGGAGCTCTCAGGCCAAGGGCCAGCCGCCCATGCAGAGTGCCGCAGGGTGGCCCCTGGAGCTCGGGGAGCTATTGCTATGCCACTGGCTTGTTCCTGTTACTCCTAACCATCATGGGAAATCGGAACGTCATGCCTAGTGCAAGCATGTGTGCGAAAAGTTCCGTTTGGGCATGCCCCATTCCCTTAGGATACTGCCCTTTATATGCACATGAAACTTAGCATTCCAAAACAAATCAAAGGAGCCAGAATATGGGAGGCATGAATAGGTGCGAAAAAAAACTACAACTGAATAACTGAACTAAGCACATCAGCTTAAGCATCCTTTTAAGGAACATCATTTCTCATTTTTGTGGATTTAAAGTGATCAGCCTCATTTGCAGCTGTGATCCAATACATTTCAAATCGTTGCCATGAGGACCATTTTCTGATGCTCCAGTCTCTATTTTGTATCTGGTTAATGGCGTGTGTCCACATGAAGTGATGTGTCTGTTTTTAGCCCTGGCTGAAACTTTGATTCACCGCCTTCTCAGACATGGAGGTTGCTATATTTTTCGCTAGTTGTTAGGAATGAACAATTACCTTCTTCCATAGGGTCTTACTGATCTCCTTAGATTTGATTGGTAGTAGCATGCCCGCTCCTTTCACAGCTAGATACATGACGTATACCACATCTGCCTTACATTTTATCCCTGTAAATTATTTACCTGCTACAGAGGAGGCCTGTTTTAAGATATCATCCATGCTCCTTTCGTAAAACTCTCAAAAGACAACATAGTAGTCCACAAGGAAAGGTTGTCAAATCTATCCTGCCTTATTTGGTAGAGGCTTGGGAGAATACTCATACTTATAAATAATAATGATTGGCATTAAATACAATTGTTCAGCTCAAGACTTTGTCTGGCTTGATTCTCTCTTCTACTGGTCAATCTTTATATGGAACCTTCTGGCAATCGTCATAAACACTCAAATGTCTCATATCAACTTTACGTTGATGATGCTCAGCAACATGTGAAACTCTCCTCCCTTGAGGACATCATCTTCTTGGCCCAGATTTTCAAGAACATTCAGTGATGAATGTCACATCATCCTTTTAGGAATAACTGCCTTATAGCTCCTTTCTGACACGGTCTTGGATAAATTCACTTATTTGACTGCATTCCTTCTGTCATTGAATGTGCTAAACCTCTAGGGTTTACACCAAACAATGGCACTTTAATGGACATGATTATCTAAATAAAGTATTTTTTTATTTGATTTGATACTCTAGGATTTACTCCGAACAATCATCAGAAACTCCATGCCTGTATTAAACTGTCGGTCAGAGACATGCAGAGGACCTATTGGAAGAATTAAATTGCATTTCCCTGAGGATGAATTCAAATCAGTCATTCAAAATGTAAATTTAACTATGTGAGACTATGTTAACTCTTTGTTAATAGCTGTTTTTTTAAGGTTCACGTGTCCGCTTTTTAAGTGGCAGTTTATGTCGCCACTAAACTGGTTTAAAGAACTAAGGGCTAGATGTATGAAGTCCCCGTGTTGCGATTTCCTAATTGCGAACCCTTGCGATTCGCAATTAGGAAATCACAAAATGGCATGCATGAAATTGTGTTGAACACTTTCTGAGATTCCTAGGGGTTCGCAAAGGACTCACCTCATGAATATAAATGAGGTAGGTCGCAATTTACGAACCCCTAGGAATTGCAAAAATCACAGGGATGGTGGCCTGCTGGGTTCAGCAGACCACCATGTCAGTAATTGCTTTTAAATAAAGCAGTCTTTTTTTTATAAAGCAGCCCATTTTCCTTAAAGGAAAACAGGATGCTTTACAAAAAGAAAAATGAAAAGATTTCCTTTCAGTTTTTTAAGAGCTGGCAGTGGTCCGTGGGACCATTGCTTGCCCTTGCAAATGTTTTTTCAAACATTCACAGATGGGAAGGGGCCCCTTAGCGACCCCTTCCCATTTTCAAATGGGTTACCACCTACTTGAAGTAGGTGGTAAAATGCAAATGTTTTGCTACTGCATTTCAGTCGCAAAACATTTATACACACCAATGTGATTCGGTATTAGAAAGAGACGCCCTAAACACACCCCTTCCTAATAATGAATAGCAAACCCAAATTGCGATTCTGTAACATGTTACCGAATCACAATTTGGGTTTGATACATGTGAAAACCCTTTTTTCCATTCGCAAACGGGCCGATTCTGCAAATCGGCCCGTTTGCGAACGGAAAATGGCTTGATACATCTATCCCTAAAAGATACATTCACATTATACCTAAGCTGATCACTCTGAAATGGTGTGTATCACTCTGGTCTGACTTGTCCAAAAAACACTCATCTTTGAAAATTTAAACTCATAAACTGATCAGATAAGTTTTAGGTTGCCTCTATCAATTTTCACTATTAAAAATTATTTTTTGATGAAAACATGTTAACTGGCTAAGTTGAAAATACATGAGATCTCATACTACATCGTAAAAGTATGCAGTGTGTTTGAAACTGTAAATACGAAAACGTAAACAAAGAGAGAAACTGATAAGTACACATGTATGTATTTACGTGATATGTAAATAAACAGAATATAGCTAACATAGAGAGTGATGTGACAATAATATTCCATTATGCATCAAAAAGTTAAATAATTGTCTGCATAATGAAGCTCATGGAAAGCTAAAATGCTTATCTAGTAATAATTAATATTATGCAAACTTGCAGCTTTCTGTAATGTTTATGTAGTAAACGTGTATTTCTGAGTGACAAGCTAAAATTATGCTTTGAAATCGATAACGTGCAAAACATGATGTTATAAAAGATTTTTAGTAGTACCTAATATTGACGTGTAGTATCTAAAGAAGAATAGTAATTGAATTAATCAAGAGAATGTCGAAATGCATTTTACTAATGTGTGTTTTATTTTAATAATAACACGATAATGATTCAGCGAAATTTCATGTAGGCCTCAAATGCTTTTCTTTCTTGCCTAAGTGTAAAATCAAACAAAGTAGTCACTTTAGCCACTGAGAGAACTTTTCACAAAGTTTCTTTTTTGTATTGGTTGACAATGGATTAATTTCTAGTTCGGCAACACTGGTGACAGAAATGTAGCAATATTATTGCAAACCCAGGAAAAGCACTTGGGAACGGACAGTCTTTGAGCAAAGTGAAGTTCCACTTACTTCCGTGGAAGGGATGGAAATGCAATACAAATTGAATTAAACAAAACTAAAGAATTTGCAAAAGGATTTCTTAATCTTCCAGATTTCTTGGTGATGTATTGATCACCCCATGAGCAGCCCACTATGACTGACTAATGGAAACAATGTGGACTGATGAAAATGATACTTTGTGAGTATAAACCATGGACTTTTGGAAGTATAATTGCCCCTTTGGAGGAGGAGTAGGGGCTGGCTGTAATTTTCATTTTCCCCTGCTTGGCATGCTGTCGGATTGACTCTTGTTTTCCCTTAATGCCAAACGTTGAAATGAACTTTCTTGAACTGCGATTATGATACCTGCACTTTGCCGGCTGGGAAAGTTGAGCAGGAACTAACCTTTCGGCTGAAGGTTTAATTGACTCCTTCTGTGGCCCAAAGTGCTACAGTTCTGACTTGCCCAGATCTCTTAAGAAGATGGACTAAATCTCTCAGCCTTGTTTTGGTTTGTATGGTTTGGTTTGTATGATTTGATAAACTTAATTACGAATTGTATTTTGTTTCTCTCTCTCTCTCTCTCTCTCTCTCTCTCTCTCTCTTTCTCTCTCTCCTCAGAAGAGCTGCAAATGTTTGTTAGTTCCTGTAATGTATTGTGAGACTACTTGAATTAATTACTTGTTATTAAATCTGATTCTAAATGCAATTTCATGGTCTGCCATTCAAAAGAAGCTTTAGATAAATGCTTTGCATGAATTATCTTTATTGTTTCCGTCTCATTCTTTTAGTCATTTTTCTTGTTTCAAGGGTCATGCTTCAGTGTCTAAGAAAGGTAATGAATTAGGCATGTGTTGGGCAATTCTTTATTCCTAGGTCCTCATAAGGAATTGCTTCATGTTCTCCAAGTATTCTAGTCCCTGTTAGCTCAACTAAAAGATCCATTGGAGGACCACGATCTATGGTAATGAGTGATGGATCGATGCTTATTCATATGAGTCCAGTAGTTGAAATTGTGTGGTTGTGATAAAAGAAAATTCTAAGAGCTTTCCACTGCATCAGTTTTCTGGTAGCAGAGGATTGTTCGTTTTGACTAATTAAACTAGGATATAAGGAGACATGGTTATAAAGGGGTACTTTAGAAGCAGTAAAGGTTTTGACTGATGGTAACATTTTTGACTTGATGAAGACTAAAGTGGATTGTGATCACAGAAGTGCTATGTCATATTGTGAAAATTGTATGTCTATGTTGTATTCAATTGAGTATGGATCTGTCGAGGCCTAAGACCCCGGGATATGCACCTATGGGTGGGTCTTAGTGTGGTATACGCTAAGTGTGTTTGTTTGCTGTTATGTGAAGTACTCACATGCATGAAACGTCGTTGCCAGTACTGAAGAAGGGAACTTTTGAAAGTGTGATGAGTTGAAATTGTTGAGGTTTCTTTGGGAAGAGCACCAGGAGAGATCATACAGATTTTTCCTTAAAGAGAGTGATTTCACGCTGGTCGAGATTTCACTGGAAGCGAATTGAATATTTTTTTGAATGAGTATCTATAATTCTTTTAGTGGAGCAGACAATGTTGTTTTATGTTTGTATTGTTTTGTATGAAATTAAATTAAAAGATGGAAGAAAAAAATGAAGAAACAGTTTGTGAAGGGAGGGTCAGTCGCAGTGAGGAGTTAGGTTGACGTCATACTATTGCCGCACTGGTATTGGGGGTTGGTGTAAAGCTGCTCTGGGTTTGGTAGTTCGAAACGAACAGTGATTGGAAGGCAAGATAATAATGCGGAAGAGAGTTTGCAAGAGTTAAAACAGGCTGCATAGAAAGGAAGAAATCATGAAAATCTTTAAGCTGTTAAAAGATTTAATACGCAAGGATGAACCTATTCCTGCTAGGGAAGGAGTTCCTGTAGCTCCCGAGGGTGCACCTGCTTTGCAGATGTCTCTCAAAAGAGGATATCAAACTTGTACCTGGTTGGAGAATTGGTTAAAATATACTGAAAAGGATGGTCCCTTAGCCTTTCCACAGTACAGAACATTTAATGTGCAGATTTTAGAAAATTTGAGGAGCCAGGTAAATGAAATGAAACCTAGTCCTAGACCCATGCAGTATGAGGCTTTTGAAGAATGGGAACATGAGACTCATCAAAGAGAGAAAGAAAAATATTACGGGAGATATGAGAATACATTAGATCGATATGCAGAGGCAAATTGGGATTCCCAGAAAAAGGTATGGAGAGAAGATGCTGCTTTGGGTGCACAAATGTACCCTGTAATAGTAGCTGAGAATAAGGAAGGAGAGAAGTGTAAGGAAAAAAGGAAACATAACGAAGAGTCAAAAACTCAAGTTCTCACATTGACAGAAGAGAATTTGGATGAAATAGATGATGAAATACTGAATGAGTTATTGCTCAATAGACCTCCACCCTATCATGAAGAACAGAATATTTCAGGGACAAATCTGTTTGTGGGTATAACAGCAAAAGCCCCACCTGCAAACACAGAACCAGCCTATCAACATATTTTCTTGTCTAGAGGTCAGACTCCAGAGAAAGCAGGATTTTCAAATGCGGTTATGACAAGTGGTCCAGATGCATTATCTGTTCCCGTACCTATAGGTCCAATTGCTCCCCTATATCAGACAGGAAGAGGAGTTTCACAAGTTCATGCAATAACGGTTCCAACCGGAACAATGGGAGAAACCCACTGGAAATTAGCAAGAAGGTGAGAAATCAGAAAGCATCTTCTTCACGAGAAAGAACTGTAGCATGTGAGAGTGATCTGGGCACAAGTGATAGAATGAATTCCACTATGGAAAGGGGGAAAGGAACCATTAATAAGCACTGCAGAGAGGAGTCTTGAAACACTGAGTAGAGGTTAGCAAGTAATTACTGGAAACAGTTTGCAAAAGGGAAATCAATGATCAGGTAATGCAAAGAACAGGAGAATTTAGTGGAGAGTCTCGGAGATCAGTGATAGGGCCATCACCGGAAGAACTTGGTGATTGGATTAAGGACATAGGGGCATATTATCAAGCACAGCGTTCAAATTATCGCTGCTTTAGTGGCAGAAAACTGCCGCTAAAGTGGCGATAATGAGCTTGATAATATGCCGCAGAGAATTCCAATAGAGGCCCATGTTGGCACCAGAAGATGGGCTTCTATGGGAATTCTCAAGGGCATATTATCAAGCTCATTATCGCCGCTTTAGCGGCAGTTTTCGACAAGAAATTAAAGCAGAAGTTGATGTTGGCACAGATGAAAGCAGCTAGGAAATGTTATGTGTGATTTGATTCTGATTTTTCAGGTGTGATATAGGGAAATGGTCAGACTACTACCGGAATGAGAGGTGTAATGGTAACCCCTATGCAGAATTTGATGTCAAGAGGAAGAGGGTCAAATATAGAGATATTGAAAAAGGCATATCCGCGTCACAGTTGCGGCAAGTTCAGGCATTGGAAGCGCGAGTGTAAGTCTAAGTTAGCTAATCAGATGAGTGGACAGACAGCTGCGACAGTTGCAAAATGAACAGTATCGCCGCAGGTGAATAACGATATGTTGAATCAGCCGCTACCAAGATTGAGGGGTCAAATCAAAATATGCCTCAAAATCAAAATGTGCTTCAAGCTCCTATACCAAACTTAACTGGACAGGTACAGAAATACAATACTAATTTGGGTTTTCCTACAAATGATCAAGTACATTCAAATGTGCAAGTAGCATCACAATATTTGTTGCTGGTGAATGACAGTGATTCAGATACATTCTAATGACGATGCCTAAGAGGGGAGCAGGAATGCATGTTTGGTGAATCCTTAGAGGTAGATCAGAATGGTCCCTATGTGGATGGCAAGGAAAATGGAACACCTATTTCATTCCTTGTAGATACTGGTGCTACCAGATCCACTGTGAGAACTGTGGACATTTCCAACCTACCCCTCAGGGGAGAAAAAAATCCAATTGATTTCAACCCCAGTGACAGAACCTGTGCAGGTACAGATTGGAACCTTTGAAGAATTACACAACTTTGTGGTGTGTATTTCTAGTCCAGTAAATTTGCTAGGACGAGATTTATTATGAAAAATGAATTGTTCCATCTATTATACCCCAGAAGGAATAGAATTTCATACAATAGATGAAGATGTGGTGTTTAAGATGTCCAGACAAAAGACAGAAGTAAAGGGTCTGTATCCCTTACTTACTGAGAATGATTTACCTCCTGTGTTACAAGATACAGTCTTAGGGAGATGTACTAAAAAGAAAAAAGATGCGACAATGGTTCTGCCCTTATACCTGATGATGGAGAAAGAGAATGGTGAGGCAGATGCAACAGCATATCCCATGAGAGAGGTACCGAGAGGAGGTTATGTTCATGTCCCCTGGAATAGACAGGATATTGTCTTTTACAAATGATTTTCCAAAATTGAGAGAGAAACCTGTTGAGTGGTATAAACAAGTGGAAAGATTTGTGAAAGTTTAGGATACCTTGTTTGATATTGTGGTTCCAACAGATATATGGATAGAATGTAAAATTGCTGTTGATTGGCCAGAAACATAACCTGCAAGAGATTAAAAAAAAATGGGTGCACCGTCAGTGGAAGTGATGAGGAAGTATAATCAGGTCATTACTTATCTGAAAGGAAGGATTTCGCCGAAAGAGACAGACTGGGTAAAAATAAACAGGACTATCCAGGAGTTAAAGGAGACAGTGCATGCATATTATGAGAGACTCTTGCAGGCACTCAAGCAATATAGTAGAATCGAAAATGTATTGGAAATAGATATGGGACATTTTGTGTATCGGTTTGTGTACGGTTTGAGGGCTGAGATAAGTGCCATGATACAGCATTATTCAATTTGTTGGCAGAGTAAGCCCATAGATGACATACTTTGTTATGCCAAATATTGTGGAGACAATATTGATTCGCATCGACAAGAAATTAAAGGAGAAGTTGATGTTGGCACAGATGAAAGCAGCTAGGAAATGTTATGTGTGATTTGATTCTGATTTTTCAGGTGTGATATAGGGAAATGGTCAGACTACTACCGGAATGAGAGGTGTAATGGTAACCCCTATGCAGAATTTGATGTCAAGAGGAAGAGGGTCAAATATAGAGATATTGAAAAAGGCATATCCGTGTCACAGTTGCGGCAAGTTCAGGCATTGGAAGCGCGAGTGTAAGTCTAAGTTAGCTAATCAGATGAGTGGACAGACAGCTGCGACAGTTGCAAAATGAACAGTATCGCCGCAGGTGAATAACGATATGTTGAATCAGCCGCTACCAAGATTGAGGGGTCAAATCAAAATATGCCTCAAAATCAAAATGTGCTTCAAGCTCCTATACCAAACTTAACTGGACAGGTACAGAAATACAATACTAATTTGGGTTTTCCTACAAATGATCAAGTACATTCAAATGTGCAAGTAGCATCACAATATTTGTTGCTGGTGAATGACAGTGATTCAGATACATTCTAATGACGATGCCTAAGAGGGGAGCAGGAATGCATGTTTGGTGAATCCTTAGAGGTAGATCAGAATGGTCCCTATGTGGATGGCAAGGAAAATGGAACACCTATTTCATTCCTTGTAGATACTGGTGCTACCAGATCCACTGTGAGAACTGTGGACATTTCCAACCTACCCCTCAAGGGAGAAAAAAATCCAATTGATTTCAACCCCAGTGACAGAACCTGTGCAGGTACAGATTGGAACCTTTGAAGAATTACACAACTTTGTGGTGTGTATTTCTAGTCCAGTAAATTTGCTAGGACGAGATTTATTATGAAAAATGAATTGTTCCATCTATTATACCCCAGAAGGAATAGAATTTCATACAATAGATGAAGATGTGGTGTTTAAGATGTCCAGACAAAAGACAGAAGTAAAGGGTCTGTATCCCTTACTTACTGAGAATGATTTACCTCCTGTGTTACAAGATACAGTCTTACCTGAAGTGTGGGATTTTACAGGAAAGGATATTCAGTTGATGAAAGGAGGAGCTCCTATCCGAATCACAGTGAAGCCAAATGCAGAGTATCCCAGAATTCCAGCATATAATTAGAGCCCCAAAACCATTGCTGGAATAACCCCATTGACTGAGACTCTGATTGAACAAGGAATTCTGAGAGAGATTTTAGGCAGTCCGTGTAATTCATCTATCATGGGTATATGAAAACCAAATAGAAAATACAGGATTGTTCAGGATTTTCAAAAACGTAAACAGATTGTGTAACCTTGTTGTCCAATCGTACCAAATCCTGCTGTGAGTTTATATCAGATTCCTTGTGAAGCTGAATGGTTTTCAGTGATCGATTTGTGCCAAGCCTTCTTTGCCATCCCCTAGCATCTAGCCAATATTTATTGCGTTCCGGTTCGTAAACCATGTTTTGGCTTGGTGCTGAATTCCACAAGGGTATACAGAGAGTCCTTCAATCTTCAATCAAATATTGAAGAGAACTTTGGAATCTCTAGAAATGCCGAATCACTCTGTGCTGGTGCAGTACATAGATGATTTGTTAGTCGCATCAGGAACTAAAGAAGCTTGCATGTCTGATACTGTTGCCTTATTGAATCATTTAGCAGTGAGTAGACATAAGGTGTCGCCAGCAAAACTTCAGTTTTGCAAAAGAGAAGTTCTCTATTTGGGACACCACACTGAAAAAGGAGTCAGGAAAGTGTCGCAGGATCGGATCACTGCTATCTTGCAGATGAATCCATCAAGCACCCAAAAGAAAGTTTGCATGTTCTTGGGAATGGTTGGCTATTGCAGGCAGTGGATACCAAATTTTTCCTTGATAGCCAAGCCACTTCAGAGACTGACACAAAAAGACGTGTCTGATCCTGTTCCATGGGATGAGGAATGCATGCGCTCTTTCCTTGAAGTGTGAGACAGTCTGTGTAGAGTTGCAGCATTGGGAATGCCCGACTTTCACAAGAGTTTTACACTGTTTTGTAGTGAGCGTGAAGGTTGTGCAGTTCTAACGCAAATGCATGGAACTGCTTGACGACCTATTGCATACTTTTCAGCTACTCTAGATCCTGTAGCTGCTACATTGCCTGGTTGTTTAAATCTGTTGCTGTGCCATGTGTGAGTTTGGAACAGTGTGAAAATATTGTAATGATACATCCTTTGAAAGTGTATGTGCCACATTCTGTTGAGATTTTGTTAATTAGAACTCGAACACAGCATCTTACGAGTATTTGGTTAACAAAATATCAACAAGTGATTTTGAGTGCAGAAAATGTGACTGTGAAGAGATGCACGAGTTTAAATCCAGCTACCTAGATGCCTTCACCAGGACACAAAGTTGTGATGAATGAAGCTTATCATGATTGTCTTGATTTGACTGAATTGTGTACCAAACCACGTTCTGACATCCAGGATACACCGATGCCTGAGTCAGATCATGTTTTGTTTGTGGATGGATCTTGCTTGAGAGATTCAGGTGGTACCATGGGAGCTGCATCTGCAATCTGTACGTTGGTGGGTGCAGTTGAAGCACCGTGGTTGAAAGGAGTGTATGCAGCACAGGTGGCTTATCAGGGCTTGAAGTATTCCTGAACAAATGAGGGTAACTATATTTATGGATAGTCAATATGGTTTTGGGGTGGTGCATGATTTTGGGCAGTTGTAGTCTCAACGTGGGTTCATGACCTCTTCAGGTTCACCAATACGAAATTGAGAATGCGTGGAAAACCTACTGATGGCACTACAGCTGCCAGCTCAGATTGCGGTGGTGAAGTGTTCTGCCCACCAGACTGGTCATGATTATGTGACAGTTGGCAATCGTTATGCAGAAGAGACTTCTCGCTATTGCGCCCTAAATCTGTACGTATTTAATGAGGAATCTTTGAAGGAACAGTCTGATGACACAGAATGCAGATTGAAGTTTTCAGTCATGCAAACTTGGGAAAAGATCAAAGGGTTGCAAACATGCAGTACCGCAAGGGGAGATTAAAGCAGGATGTAATCGTAAACAGGAAGATGAGGTGTGGGTGTACACAGATGGAAGAGCTGTTTTACCAGATAGTCTGTAGTCACCAATGATGAGAAATTTCCATGGGTCTGCACATGTGGGAAGAGATGCTATGCTTCGTCTCTTTAGCCAGACCTGGTACAATCCACGATTCAGAGCCATTGCAGAAAGTTTGTGTCAGAGATGCGTGATATGTCAACAACAAAATGCAGGAAGAAAAACATTGGTCCATTTAAGTCACATTGGGAAATCAGGAGGTCCTTTTACCCGCATGCAGCTGGACTTTATTGAAATGCCTCCTTGCAATGGCCTGAAATATGTCTTGGTGATTGTCTGTTTGTTTTATCATTGGGTGGAAGCTTACTCCACACGACGCAATGATAGCCTAACAGTAGCTAAACTGCTTCTTACAGAGTTGATCCCTAGATTTGGATTTCAAGTCTCATTGGGATCAGATAGAGGAACTCATTTTAATAATGAGGTAATACGAATGCTTTGTGCTGCATTGCAAATTGAACAAATGCTGCATTGTGCCTATCGCAAGAAGCGCCTGTCATGGTTGAACAAGAGAACGGAACTCTAAAGTCCCGATTGGCAAAAGTGTGTGCGTCCACATCCCTGAATTGGCCTGATGCACTACCTTTGGTGTTGATAAGTTTGCGAAGCATCCCAGACAGAATAACTGGACTGTCCCCCCCATGAGATATTTATGGGGAGGGCTATGAGGCAGCCTAGTCCCAGCAAATCAGCTTGTGAATATTTCGGTTGACTTAGTATTCGATAATTGTAAATGATAGGCTGATGTTGTGCATTCTGTGTTTCACCAGGTTGGAGAAGACGCAACTACAGGTCAACAGGAGCAGCGTCATGACAAGAAGCACATACGAAAATCCTGTTTGGAACCTCGTTGGTGTGGGCCTTATCAAGTGATACTTGTGACCACGGGGGGCGGAGCTAGCCATGCTTGCAGATGTTCGCTTTGTAAGCGAGCTCCTGCGGTCGCTTATCTATCCTCCAATTATCCTGTGAACGTAACCTGATATATGTGCTGAAACACCCGACTGCCAGCACCGGAAGACAGAGGCGTCCGGGTGACCCCACTTCTGCTGGCAAAATCATCCCCGAAGTGAATTAAATCTGCCACTATCCCTGAGCCGGGGCGAGGCCTGCGGAGCACGGAAGTGCATAGGCCTGCTGGCCCGCTACGCAGATCCTGAAGGCAAGCAAGTGATCGGAGAGGTGACCCTTTTTTTTTTTTCCTGCGCAAGTCAAAAGTGAAATGGTCACCATGGTTGCTGAACTAACCTACACTGCGCCCGAGAGGTGCGAACTCAGCAGCGGGGGTGCGAAGAGGACCGCAAGGCTCCGACAGTGCACCAGGACGTAGATGAGAGCTGCCCAGCGCGTGATCTCTGACCACCGCAAGCATCCTTGCGCTGAGGAAGAGACTGACTGCATAAGCGAGAGGCGCCCACAATATATAACTGCTGCTGTTAGTTACCGGCTACACGAGGACTCCTGCTACATTACCGACAGCGCATGTGGGCACAAAAAGATAAAGCAGACTCTATGCGGCATGTATCAGCTCACTGACTCCCTCAATAGTAGCTACTCCTGAACGCGGCTACAATTGGTGCAGTGGGCACATTGTGCTTGGCTTTACGAACCATATCACGTTGCAACAGCCCCCGGGCTCAGACCGTACTTTTAATGTGGACACTCGCCAGTATCCGCCGGAGGCACTCTGCACCACGCAACTGAAGGCCTGCAGCGCAGGGCGTGGGAGGTGGGGGGGTTTGCGATAGGAGGAGTGGTGGTGGCTGCCATCGCCCTTCCTTGTCGCTAGTTGTCCTATTGCTGCAGACCCCACTAAACCCCTCATGATATGCTATTGGGGTAGTGCAAAATGATTATGTGGCACTGAGGGACATGTGAAGCAACTGTGCCAACGCCCTGGACTGCTAAGGCCCCGGCTTATGTATCTGCAGCACCTGCATTTAAGCCACCTACACCAGACATCTATCTAAATATTGATGACTGTTGCTGTTGGAGATCAAGACCAGTCCACAGAAACACGAGACCTGGATTACGAATGGACACTGCGCCCTGTTAACCTTGGTGCGTGGTGCACCTTGCCGGTCTGAGCAGGTACCAGAGCCCATTTGTGACAACCAACGCTCTGCACAGGGAGTCTTCCTGAGAACAGAAACTCTGGAGTGAGGGTACCCCAGAAATTGGTATGTAAACCAGCGACGCCACTGCGATCCCGTTCATACACGGGCTTTAAATCTAGCACATACTACACTGTCTGCCAACACCCTTTTCTTAATGATATAGTGATGAAGTGAACTAAGGCTGCGAAAATCGCCTACTGCATCGCACTGCTTTAACACCACCCAGTAGTACTGCAACCCCGGTTGAAGGGACTGGGCTTTATCTGCGCCATACCGGGAGGCACTCCTTTACCATAGGTATGGAAGTTTTACGCTCGGAATTCCCAAGGAAGGGGTAGATGTATTCTGAATTAATGCATGCGGGCAGATGGGGCTAAGACTGCGTAGATTTACTGGCCGCAACTGCTTGTACCTCCTGGACTCTTTAGCTGCAGGTGTGGGCAGCTGATCCCTGTGTGTCTGTGCCCTGGCACCTCATCCGGTGCAGACCTCTGCCCAGAACATGGGGAAACCAGACAGAAAGCAGGCCAAACTGCATTTTGAACAGTCGAAGAAGACAGTGGAAAACAGCGCAGATGAACCACCTAATAATCAGGGAAATACGTCAGCAGCGGGCCCAGACGCTACTGTAGATTTCCACTCTATGTTTATGATGATCCAATCAATACTATCAAACATAGATGGGAACCTACCATGTCGACCGTATGTCTGAACGTTTGGACAGACATACGGAGAGGATAGACATGGCGGAACATCGTATCTCAGACACCGAAGATGCGCAACACCAAATGGAAACTAAAATAGAGAAACTCGATAAATCCTTGACTGCAATAATGGAGAAGGCGGAGGATTTGGAAGCACGGTCATGTCGTAATAATCTCCGCTTTATGGCGTGGCAGAATCAACAAATACAGGTAACATGGAACGCTACATTGAGACTCTTTTGATCACGCTTCTCGGAAGGGACACCTTCTTGGGTGTATTTATTGTAGAGAGAGCGCACAGATCTCTTGCGCCTCCACCACCACCAGGAGTGAGACCGCGCCCCATAATCGCGAAACTCTTGAACTATAGGGACCGTGATGCGGCACTCAGCAATGCCCGAGAAATGGGTAATCTTCGCTATGAGGGAATGGATATTTCCATTTATCCAGATTTTACCCAGCAAGTTCAGGAGGCACGTAAGAAATTCCTGGAAGCAAAAAAGAAATTACGAGAGAACAACATCCCATATGTGATGATTTACCCAGTACGTTGAAAGTAACAGATGACGGCAAGAGTAAAGTCTTCAATGACCCCAAAGAGGTTCTTAAATATTTACAAAAAAAACCCTCACAACCTGCACATAGGAAATCTCCCAGAGAAAATCAGGAAGAACAAGGAGGTGCTTCCGATACTGAATGAATCTGATGGCGAATGAAACTCTGCCTCCTTTGGATTACTCGAGATATTGAGACGGAGACCGAGAGCTGTTCCAGGCAGCACTTTATGGGGACTCAGATAAGTAATAGATGAGACTGTTTGATTCTTAACACCCATATACATAAAAAGAGCAATGCTGTACATTTGCATAGTGCAGGTATATGTGACAAAATTGTGAATGGTCTCCTACCATCCAGGACGATGGCCTCTGGATATTACTGGTTATGTTGAATGTGTTATCCTTTTTCTTAACATTGTAGGATTAGATGGACGACCCCCCATGTGACGCTGTCACTGGGGTTTTCGGCTGGTAGCTCCCGCACCCTGTGTGTACAACAACCCTTTATTTTCTTCTTTATGGGAATGTTTAAGGGTGGGGGGAATTGTTATCAGTTTATTGGGCATGTCTTCGCTATAATTGGGATGGTGAAGGGGGAAGGGGGGTCATGGGCAGAAGTTTAGAAGCTCAAGCAACTGTTCACTAGTTGGACTATACTACACACACACACACATATACTATGGTCTTATTCACAGCAATCCTAGCAGCACCCAGTACCGATGTTAGATATGACAATATAACCTATATCCAATATAATTGGGGACACATTAATGCATACTGTAACTAAATCTACACCCGTGAAATTTGTCACCTGGAATTTAAGAGGTCTTAACTACCCTAGAAAAATTAGACAGGTCTTCGCATACCTGGACAGACATCAAATAGATATAGCTATGCTCCAGGAGACATATTTACTTAGACAAAAAGCAGACAGACTCGGGAAAAGATGGGCTGAACTGGTGGCGTCATCATCTTACTCCTCATGTGCACGTGGCGTAATGACCCTACAGAAAGGGACACAATTCCTGATAGAGCAGACGTTGACAGACACATATTGTCAAGGGCATACTACGCGGTACTAGAGTGGGCCTCATTGATACATATGGCCCGAACGTGGACAACCATGACTTTTTTGCAAATATATGGTCCATGCTCCGGGAACTCCCAGTTATGGACTTTATCTGGGGAGTGGATTTGAATGTGGCGCTTGATGACACATGCGACAGATCACAAGACACGACAGAACACCATCAGCGTGCTACCTTGACTATTTTAAATGGCACGACAGAGTTTCTCATGCAGTACATATGGCATATGCGCAACCCCCACACACAAGAAAGCACTCACTCATCTACCGTACACGATAGTTGGTCCAGACTTGATTACTGGATACTTACGGAGCAAACATGTACGTGGACCCAAGACGTCAGACACCTCCCGAAAACACTATCGGATCACAAACCTGTCCTGTTAACTCTACAGGTCCCAACATACACTCCATCACCGTTTGTAAGGCGTGTTAATGCAACTGCCCTTTTAGACCCACTTTACAAAGAAACAATTCATACTGCAATAACAGAATTTTTCACTGCTAACAAAAATTCAGTAGACAGCACAGGCACCCTGTGGGAAGCCTTTAAAGCAACCTTGAGGGGCATCTGTATAAGTACCAACGCAGGTATCTTGAAAGATATCCACACACAACTACAACAAAGCGAGCACGTCTTCAAAACTTAGAGGCAAAATATAACATAACGCATAGCATGCATATATTAAGCAATATAAAGGACGAGCTAAACAAATTCATTGAATTAGCGGATGATGAAATAAAATATACTTCACGACGTCACACAGCATGCTGGATGGCTGAGGGAGGAAGACCAGGCAGATCTTAGCACAAAAAGTACGCATAGAGCATAAGCAGCACACTATTCTATGGATGGTGGATGACGACGATGTAACACACTGTGACACAAATGGCATCTCACGTACATTCATGGAAACATATGGCACATTATATACAACACGGGACACAGCGCCTACCCAAGAGATTCTGTCTTATGTTGAGGATATAGCACTAGCATGGCTATCAGACAATCCACGTGAATTTCTAGCATAACCTATTACCATAGAAGAAGTAAAATTAGCTATAAAAACCCTACCTAACGGTAAGTCTCCCGGACCCGATGGCTACACAGGGGAATTTTACAAAGGATATTCTGAACTACTCAGCCCATATCTTCTTGAAATGTACGATGAAGCGTTTAATAATCAAATTCTCCCCCTGACATTGCGTGAAGCGCTTATAGTGGCATTGCTGAAGCCAGACAAAAATCCAGAGAAGGCCGAATCCTTTAGACCACTATCTTTAATAAACACGGATTCTAAGATCTTAGCTAAGATTATTGCAACCAGAATGCAGCCATTTATGACAGCCATAGTCTAACCGGATCAATCCGGGTTCATACCATCCCGATCCACTGCGTATAACATTCATACTATATTTGATGTCCTAAACCAACAGAATGCCGAGCTGGAAGCCGTGGCTGTGCTACTTGACGCAGTGAAGGCTTTTGATTCCATCGAATGGACCTATTTATTTACAATTCTGCAGCGGATCGGGCTGCCACCCATGTTAATAAACTGGATTAAACTGCTTTACACTAAACCCACTGCACGCATCAAGGTAAACAGGTACATATCAGAGGTTATACAAATACAGAGAGGTACACGGCATGGATGCCCGTTAACCCCCCTGCTATTCTCTATTGCATTGGAACCCTTGGCCTGTAAAATATGCCAGCAACATGCACATACAGCATTACATTTTAACCTACTACCAATTGGCATCTCAATGTATGCAAATTATATGGTGCTGTACATTAGAGACCCAAACACGAACCTGTCGCCGATACTCAGAGAATATATAAAATTCGGACGACAATTAGGTCTCCAGATAAACTGGAGTAAATCGGCGATATTACTGCTGACTGAAGGTACGAAATCACCGCAAACAGAGTTCCCCTTGTCTGGCAGTAAGAGCCTATTAAATACTTAGGTATTTGGATTCATCGCGATTCTGATTTAGTGCTCCGAGTTAATTATGGCACTGCAATTGATAAAATGGAAACACAAATAGCCAGATGGATCACTCTTCCCCTATCCCTAGCCGACAGGATATCACTTATAAAAATGATAATTTTACCTAAACTGCTTTATCTCTGTGCTAACATTCCGATACCTCCCCCAGCCCAAATCTTTAAATGGTTACCAGCGAACCTCACTAAATTAATATGGGCGGTTAAGCAAGCACGGATAAGCCTCCACACACTGACACTGCCATACGCCTCTGGCGGATTCACAGTACCTGATCTGTATTTGTATTATTTATGTGCTCAAGCGAAATACGTGTACTATTTGTACCACCCAGTACGGTATATGCCACACCTTGCAGTAGAGGATGGTGATACCAACCCTATTAACCTTGCAAATATACTACCACATCAATGTCCCCACCTGTCCAAACAAGAAATCAATACGGTATGAACCACCTCAATGGCATGGCAGTGCATTAGCCAATTAACCAACAAAGCTCCCCTTTACGCTCCAAGCATGCCAATGGCTCAACATCCCGCTTTATCGGTCACACAAGACAAAGGCAGTATGAGGCTCATAGAACAAGTAGGTATCACAAAGATGGGCGACCTATATACTAATGGCACATTCATCACCCCTGATGATCTATCATATGTGAGTAATCAGTCAATGTTATTCAAATTCACTTATCATAGACTACGGGCAGTTGTTAAAGTGTTATACCCCACTTACCCAAATGAACTCCCTACACTAGAATCGCAGCAGTTACTAATCACTACCCAGGACCATACTCACATAGTTGCGAGACTCTACAAGACTCTTCAGGCAGAAATAGGCACAAAAGCACAAAAGGCCCATGACAAATGGAACACATTATTGGAGACACCTCTGAGTGTAGATGACTGGCAATCTTGTTGTGCACTTACCGGACTGCTTACACCTAACGTGAATCTCCGTATCATACACTACAAATACTTACACCAGGCCTATCATACTCCACTAAAACTACACAAATATGGTTTGCGTGAGGATGCACATTGTAAGCGATGTGGGCTTGATCAGGCTGATTTTGGACATTTAGCATGGTATTGCAGTAAGGTGAAACTGTATTGGGAGCAATCCTGAATTGCAAAATAGATTGCATGCCACAATTATGTCTGCTAGGCCATCTAATACATCTGAAATCTGCTAAGAAAAAATTAGCTGCTATAGCGCTATTTCTGGCAAAAGAAAGAGTGGCAATGCACTGGGACAGTAAACAGACGCCTACTATGGCCCGCTGGATAATGGACTCCATTTATTGTAGAGACAATTTCCTGATATATGCAGAAGAACTACCTACAGCCGCCAAACCTTCTAACTTTTGGGAACCTCTTACTATTTATTTGCTTGAATATCCTAACCTACTTAAAACTGATACATAATATGTGCAGATTTATATCAGTGGAATGTTTTTGTGCTGTATAGTTGAGATGCATCAAATGATGTGTTGTGTACAATTACTTTTTATATCCTACCCAACATGCTTGATACTGCTTGTTATTGTTGTTATGTAGCGACTAATAAAGTCTAATACATTTTTTTTTTTTTTAAGTTCTACTTGTGACCACAACCGCTGTGAAATGTGATGGTCTACCTAATTGCATGCATGCAGCTCACACTCGTCGAGTTCCATGTCCTCTTGAAAGTGCAGGGTCTGTGGTGGACGAACCAGTGGTGACAGAAAGGCATCCCATTCAGACCGGGCACAGAGTAGAGGGGATGCCAGCTACTGGGTCTCGAAATACTGGTTCAGACAAGAGTCAAGGAGACTTGATCCTGGTTGGTAACGAGGGTCAAGGTGAAGGGATCTAACTAAGCAAAATATTGACTCAAATGATGTGAACAGTGTACCAGAAAAACGAGTGCAAAGAGGAGACCGTTGGCCCAGAAGATCTGAAAGATTGCAGGATGAATACGTTCAATGGTGATTGAAGTCTTCATCCAGTCTGAACAAAGTGATACAAATGGAGAATAAACTGAAGTACGCAGAACAAAGAAAGGAAGAACACCAAGTCAAAAACACGCTGCTCCAGAGGGTACGAGCTGCTACAAACGACTGGGAAAAGGAATATTACGCATTTTGCTTCAAAGATTGCATCACACATAAACTGCCATGAAAGAACTGTTTTGAAAAGTACTGGAGAAATAAAGGTCAAAAGAAAGTAAAGCGATAAAGACAACGTGGCAAGATACTGATAAAAGGCTTGTTCATAAACCTTACGATACAAAGCATTATATAAAAAAGAAAAAGAATATGAGTGCCTCTAGTTTCGAAATAGAAGATCCAAATCAGTATTCACTAAGGCGTAAATGTATATGTTCTTGCTTTCTAATGGCTTTTGTATTAATCCTTGTTTTGTTATTGAAAATACAAAATCTACCTCATTATGTTTACTCCAATACTAATTTACATGTGACCACAATAGTCGGAACAACAAAAATTCAAGAAGAGATGGTGATGACTAATGATTTAATAAGTACTGACTTACACCATGATCAGTCTGTTAACGATTTCTCACTAAACGTGTGTACTAAATTGTTGTATGAGTATGTTGACACAATGGATGCAAGAGAATGTTATGTGTGCATGCAATTACCTACTTCAGTTTCTTAGGGTGTGGCCTACCATCACCTATCCTTAACTTATGATATGTCATGTAGTGTAGTAGCAAGTTTGGTTTATTGCAAAGGACAGTTTCAATATTATTATTCTAAATATGATTTGATTTTCTCTGATGTTCTGGTGAAGAGGAACTTAAATGTAGTACCAGATGCACGAGATGCTGAAGTAATGGTGGAATTTTTCCATCCTACATCACCCATAGATACAGTATATGCACATAGACATAACTTATTTTGTGCTTTGCATAGTGTAGAAAAAGTTTTTATAAATTCAGTAGAAGATTGGCGGGAGGAGATAAAGAAAAAGTCTGAATCACAAATGAAATTACCTTCATGGGCACATAGGGAAGGTGAATACAAAAAAGGGGAAACATACGCTGCAACGACTCTGGATTGGATACATAAAGGAAAGCTTTGCATACTGAGATGCAAAACAGATCATAATAATACATTCATTGGTTCCAATGAATATGAACATATCTTCCTACTTGTAAGAGGTTGGGGAAGATACTTAGCAGGGTTAGACCCTGTATTTCCAGGAGTATATTTTGTTTGTGGGAAAAATGCCTATTATAAGTTACCAAAACAGTGGTATGAGAGTTGCTATATGGGAATCGTTTTTCCAAAAATGTATCATGTGTATGAAAATATTGGAACCAATGAAAGATAACCTACAGGCTTAAGGAGAGGAATTAGTGCTGCTGGAATTATTAGAGCTATTTTTGGACCTATAATACCCTCAGCTGGGATAATATTAAATTCACACAAAATTTGACAACTTTCAACAGCAGTAATTCGGTTCTCAACTGATACTGCTGGTGGATTTTTAATTATTGATACGAAAATGGTTGCTATCAGATCAATGGTTTCACAAAATTGATTAGCTTTAGACGTACTCTTAGCCAAAGAAGACTAAGGGGTCTACTAGGAAGCCGCCACCCTAGTGGTGCTGGGACCGGCCGCCAGTAGTGCGGCGGTCCCGCTGTGCCAATTAGGATGCGACCGCCACCATGGTGGTCGCATCCTGTATATTTAACATTGTGGCGGGCGGTGCTGTATTCAGCACCCGCCACAAGGTTAAAAGGGCATGCTGTGAATTTGCATGCACAACGTGACAGGCACCGCGTGGTGCCTCCCACCTTGTGCATGCAAATGTCGGGGGGTACCATGGGTACCCCCCAAGTGCAGCTACCCACCCCCCCAACCCCCTGGGGGCCTGCAACGGGCCCCCAAAGGCATTCTCCGCATGCCTTTCCATGGCAGAGTCTCCGCCATGGAAAGGCATGAGACCGCCATCACCGAAATATGGATGGCGGTGCCTGGAAGGCACTGCCACCATATTGTAGCTCTTTTCCACATGGTAGGCAATCGGCAGATTGCCTACCAGCGGAAAACTGGCAGACGGTCTTTCCATCCGCCTGGGTCCCCACCACCATCGTAATATGGCGGGGGGAATGTTAGGTGGGCGGACGGAAATGGTGGGCGGATCGCCACGCCAAACGGGCGGTGGTGATCCGCCCACCATCCTAATAGACCACCAAGTCTGTTGTATGTTGAAGGTTCAAAAATGTTGCTCTTATATCCCTGATGAAAGTAAAGATTTTAGGGGCCATATCAGCAACATTACTAACTTAGGAAAAGAACTGACTGAACTAAAAACTGATGGTGCTTGGGAGAAAATTGCAAAGGGATTCACATCTGTGGGAAATTGGTTTGCAGCACTGGGAGGAAGTCTAGTTGGAAAAATACTGACACCATTAATAACAATTGCTATTGGCTTATTAATTATAGTACTAATATATCGTTATTGTAAACGTAAAGGAATTAAAGCAGAAATTAGAGGTAGAAAAAGAAATTGAGCAGATATTGAACTAGAGGATAGACTGCGAATTCTATTGTGATATGAAAAATCTGGAACAGGCTAGATTGAAACGAATGAAGACAACTGCATTCTAAATGTAATACGAAAGTTCACCAAATCGTCTTTGGAATAGATGGGCGCAAGTAATGTCTTTTGTTGAATTTACTTTGTCTTTATTCAAGATAACAGCACATGGTCCAGCCAACACGTGTTTCGTCGTTAGGGTATTAACCCATGACTTCCTCAGGGCTGTAGCGTAAAAGAAATTCTGAATCTTATCACCAGTTATAATTCCGACCCAGCTAGTTTTAGGTAATCCAATAAATCCCATCCAAATAACAGTTAATTAAACTGTGAGCCTTGTAGTCATGGCATCAGAAGTGACACTAAAATATATCCAAATATGCCAATGTGAGCCTCTGGTTCAGAACGTGTATCCTGCAGTGTAAGGACTTCACAGCATACTCGCTTAAGACTTTTCGCGGCTCATATCGGCATATTACTTGCCTCCATCTATTCCAAAGACGATTTGGCGAACTTTAGTATTACTTGAATGCGTGTGCACAGGAATTGACATTATTCATTTTGGACATTTTGGGTCCCACCATTGAGGGTTTAGGGGTTTTCCTTCACCTGTGGCACCACAAGAATTTCCATTTCATTTACATTACGTTATTTGATGAGCGCCATTCTTCTGTGTGAATTAACACCCCCATTTGTAGTGCATTCTAAATGTGAAATCAGAATATCATCAGATGATAAGATAAAATTGTGTGATGGCTTGATTCACCATCAAAGGGGAATTGATGGAGCATACATGTTTAAAAATGGTTGCCTCTTTCAATTCTCACTACTAAAGATATTTACAATTATTTTTTGATGAAAACATAATAACTGGCTAAAAACGTGAGATCTCATACCGCATCGTAAAAGCATGCAGAGTGTTTGAAATTGTAAATATGGAAATGTAAATAAAGAGAGATTCAATGATAAGTACACATGTATGTATTTACGCGATATAAAAATAAACAAAATAGAGATAACATAGAGAGTGATGTGATGATAATATTCCAATGTGCATCAAAAGGTTAAATTAATGTCTGCATAATGAAGCTTATAGAATGCTAGAATGCGTATCTAGTAATAATAAATGTTATGCAAACTTGTAGCTTTCAGTAAAGTTTATGTTGTAAACTTGTATTTCAGAGTGGCAAGCTAAAATTATGCTTTGAAAACGATAATGTGCAAACCATGATGTTCTAAAATATTTTTAGTATTACCTAATATTGATGTGTATTATCTAAAGAAGAAGAAGAATTTAATTAATCAAGAGAATGTTGAAATGCATTTATTAATGTGTGTTTTATATTAATAATAACACGACAATGATTCAGCGAAATTTCATGTAGGCCTCAAATGCTTTTCTTTCTTGCCTAAGTGTAAAATCATAGCAAGTAGTCACTTTAGCCACTGTGAGAACTTTTCATGAAGTTTCTTTTTTGTATTAGTTAACAATTGATTAATTTCTAGCTCAGCAACACTGGTGACAGAAATGTACCAATATTATTGCAAACCCAGGAAAAGCGCTTGGGAACAGACAGACTGTGAGCAAAGTGAACTTCCACTTACTTCCGTGAAAGGGACGGAAATGTAATACAAATTGAACTTAATAAAACTAATGAATTTGCAAAAGGATTACTTAATCTTTCGGGTTTCTTGGTGATGTATTGATCACCCCATGAGCAGCCCACTGTGACAGACCAATAGAAACCCTATGAACTGATGAAAAGGATACCTTGTGGGTGTAAACCATGACCTTTTGGAAGTATAATTGCCCCATTGGAGGAGGAGTGGGGGCTGGCTGTCATTTTCATTTTTCCTTTCTTGGCACGCTGTCTAACTGACTCTTGTTTTCCCTTAATACCAAACCTTGAACTGAACTTTCCTGAACTACGATTCTGATACCTGCACTTTGTCGGCTGGTAAGGTTGAGCAGGAATTAACCTTTCGGCTGAAGGGTTATTTGACTCCTTCTGTGGCCCGCAGTCCAACAGTTCTGACTTGCCCAGATCTATTAAGAAGACGGACTACATCTCTCAGCCTTGTTTTGGTTTGTATAGTTCGATAATCTGAATTACAAATTGCCTTTTTTTTCTGTCTCTCTCTCTCCTCAGACAAGCTGCAAATTCTTATTAGTTCCTGTAGTGTATTGTGAGACTACTTGTATTAATTACTTGTTATTAAATCTGATTCTAAATGCGATTTCACAATCTGTCCATTCAAAAGAGGCTTTTGATAAATGCTTTACATTAATTATCTTTATTGTTTTTGTCTCATTCTTTTAGGAATTTTTTTTGTTTAAAGGGTCATGTTTTAGTGTCTAAGAAAGGAAATTAACTAGGCATGTTCTTTATTCCTAGGTCCTCATAAGGAATTGCTTCACAGTCTCCAAGTATTCTAGTCCCTGTTAGCTCAACAAAAGGATCCATTGGAGGACCATGATCTATGGTAATGAGTGTGTTGATCGATGTTTATTCATATGGGTGCAGTAGTTGAAATTGAGTGGTTGTCATAAAAGAAAATTATAGGAGCTTTCCGCTGCATCAGTGCTCTTTTTGTTCTATGGAGCACTAATGTCCTTCTCAAGTTTCCAGGGTTCGTAAAAAGCACTAAAGCAGTCCTTTTCTCAAAGTGTACCAAAAGTATAGAAATCAGATCAAGTCCCTATTGAAATTGTCAAAAGCTAAAAAGTCTGATGTTTCAAAGTCACTTCCACTTATGACCATCTACAGACTGCAATAATAATATCTAACCCTAAAGTATGAAATTCTTGATGCAAGCACTGTTACTGCCATTCATTTTGGAGTCATTTGATGTCTTGTTATGGGAATGAAGTGCTATGCAACTGCCATAATACAGTACAATATAATACATATATCTATAATGTGCAAAGTTTAATTAATTGACTCTTGTCTGGTCTTACTACTAGGCCTGGGCGTAGTTCGCGGAGTTTTGCTATGCAGAACTTCGCGAAGTTACAAAAAACTCAGCGAAGTTCCGTTACTTACTACAATTTGACAATTTATTTTTATATACTTCCAGAGTAAATATTGTTCATTTTCCTAATTGAGACCTGTGTAAAGCACTGTTAATCTTTGCCTAGGCCTGCAAATAAGCAAAAACATACAAACCTACACTCACCTATTGTCACACAGGCTCAGCCTTTACCTTTGTCTTTTCTTCAAAGTATCAGATTGTGACGAGTGAGAAAGGGACCTCCTGGTCAGGAACTCTGTTCTCTGCCCCAGCAGCTCCGCTGTTGTGCCGCTGCCACTGCCCCCTCCGCCTCTCTGAGAAGTTAGGTGCTTGTGGCCCTCCTCCACCCGCAGGCTCCTGCCTGTGCCTCATCCCTGGTGGTCCAGTGGGAGAGCCTTGTGCTTCTGCTGGTCTGCTGTTGTCTGTCTTTGTGTTTGTGCCTGTTTTCTCTCTTTCATCTTTCTTTGTTATTGTCTTGTTATTTTGCCTCTGTATTTGTCATTTTCTGACTTTCTGTTGATTTTTGCCAGTTTGTGTCCTCCGTGCCTGTTTCCTTCCCGCTGTTGCTGCCCCTGGGGCCCCTCCCTCCTGCCGGGTTCCACTCCTGCCTCCCAGCTCCACTTCCCTCCCCTATTTAATGGCGGCCGCTGTGCAGCCGTGTGCAGCAGGTGCGCCGCTGGCGCACTAATGCCAAGCCCATCTGTGCCCATCCGCGACCCGTACGAGACCAGTGCCAGGGACCCTGGCTCACCGACCAGCCACCGCTATGACTCAGCTGACCTCCACGTACTCAACCCCGGAAGGAACAACAACTGCCAGCTGTCTATGCTGAACACCACCAACGACCAGTTCTCCTGCCGACACTGCCGACAATCCTTCACCGTCCTCCTCACCCCCATGGCCACTACACTAACGCCGGATGCCTGCACCCCCGAAGCCCTCAACGTGCGCTCCCTTCACAGACATGCTGTAGAGATCTGGGACCTCCTCAACACCCTCTCGCCAAACGTCGCCATCTTCACGGAAACCTGGACCAACTCCAACTCTGCTCCTGACATTGCCATCGCCATCCCTAATGGATACAAATTCCAGAGGAAGACAGCCCCAAGCGCCTAGAAGGAGGACTCGCCATTGCTCACAAGAACTCCGTCCGACTCTCCACCTTCAGCACGAGTGACTCCCCATCCACCACTAAATACCTCCATTTCCAGATCCAGACCAGCACCAGAATGAACCTATGCAGCACCCTCGCCTACAGACCCCCCGGACCTCAAACCTTGTTCACCACTACCATCACTGACCTTATCGCGCCCGATGCAATCGCCTCCATGGACTACATACTCATCGGAGACCTCAACTTCGACCTCAACAACCTCAGCAACCCCATCTCCACCACCCTCCTGGACAACCTTGAAAACCTCGTACTGAAACAGTTTGTCACCACCCCGACCCACAAAGGCAGGACTCACCCTCGACCCCATCTACTCAGGAGGTAACAACATCCACTTCAGCCACACCATGCAACCCCCTTGGACGGACCACCACTGTGTGCACTTCTCTTTCAACAAAGCCACCGGCCCCAAATCTACACCACGCCTGCCAAGAAGGAACTGGATCAAAGTCGCCGAGGAGCACCTCAACTCCACCCTCATCCATGATCCCCACCCACCTCGACTGACTGACTTGATCTCAAGAAGCTATGGAGGAACAGCAAATCCTCGGAAGACCGTACCACCTACAAGAACGCCATAGTGGAATACCACCAAGTCATCAGATCTACCAAAAGGACCTTTAACCGAAACAAAATCCACGCCAATGCCAGGAATTCCAATGAACTCTTCAGCATCATTCAGGAATTCACCAAGCCCCCCAGCGAAGCCACAGATGTCACAACCACCCAAGACCTCTGCAAAAAACTTGGGGGCTCATTTATGAGCCCCTGCGTCACTTTTGCGCCGCCGGTGCGTCACTTTTTGTGACGCACCAGTGGCAGAAAACATGCGCCATGTTGCGCCATATTTACAAAGTTACGCATCTAGGTAGATGCGTCACTTTGTAAACCCCTGCGCCACATTATACCTGCGCCAGGTATAATGTATGCAAGGGGGGCGTTTTGACGCAACAAAGGGTCGTAGAAGTGACGCAGTGAAATCTACGAGATTTCACTGCGCCACTTCTAGTGTGCAAATGCGTCAATTTCTTGCGCCTGCCTCACAGCAGGCGTAAGACTGATGCAGGCCCTTTCACATGGGGCTTGCCCCATGTGAAAGGACACATTGCTGGAGTTGCGTCACTTTTGTGACACACTCCAGCGATGCGTCACTTTTGCGCCTACAGATACGTCAGAAATACTGACGTATCTGTGACTCCTTGAGACATGATGCGTCATACTGTAAATATGACGCATCACTGGAGTCGCAGGGAGGGCGCAGTGAAAAGTGGCGCATCACTGTTTTCACGCAGTGATGCGTCACTTTTCATAAATGAGGCCCTTGGTTTCTACTTCCACTTGAAGATAAGATCCCTCTATAACAACTTCAATGAACAGACACCGAACCCCTTTCTTCCTACAACAACGACAGCCAGCCTACTCCTGGACCCCAGACACCACCGAAGACACCGCATCAATCATGAAAGGCATTCACTCAGGAGCCCCACGGACCCCTGCCCTCCGCAAATGTTCCACAGAGCCGCCGCCACCATAGCACCTGGGCTACGACGCAACATCAACGCCACCTTCGAAACAGGCACTTTCCCTGATGACTGGAAATGCACAGAAGTCAAGCCCCTCCTCAAGAAGCCCTCAGCAGACCCGACAGACCTAAAGAACTACCGACCCATCTCTCTCATCCCTTCACGGCCAAAGTCACCTAGAAGATTGTCAACGCCCAACTAACGAAATTCATCGAAGAGAACTCCATCCTTGACCCCTCCCAATCCAGATTCCGCAGCAACCACAGCACTGAGACCGCCCTACTCGCTGCTCAGCCCCGTGCTCTTCAACTTCTACATGGCCCCCCTCGCCGCCATTGTCAGACAGCATGGACTCAGCATAGTATTAACCCCGGGCATAGTGGGAATAGCGGGGCTACGCAGAGGTCCACGGAGTTGCAAACATACTCCATGGAACTCCGCTATGCTACGCCACCCACCTCCACCCCCCCTATATTAACAATTAATTCTCATGCGCATTTCTTGCATGAAATGTGCATGTGCGGGCACGCGGGCATGCACAGTTTTCTCAAAGAATTACTCAGACGGCGAGGAAGAGGAGGAGGGCAGCCCGAAGATGCTGCATGCCAGGTAAGTGGTTTTAATTTCATTTTAAGTAATGTAGAATTAATTGTTAATATATGTGGGGTGGAGGAGGGGGATGGCCAACTCCGCTACGCTGCGGAGTGTGCGGAGATTTGCCTTCTCCGCGGAACACAGAGGAGGCTAAATATCCTCACACTCTATGGGCTGAGCGGAGATCTCTGCCCGGGGTTACATAGTATCCTATGCCGAAAACACCCAGCACATCCTCTCCCTCACCAAGGACCCCTACACCACCAGACTCAGCTTCCAGTAAGGAATGAAGGACGTTGCATCCTGGATGAGCTTCAGCTGCCTGAAGCTCAACTCAGAGAAGAAAGACCTCCTTGTCCTCGGACCCTCCCCCTCTGCACGGGACAACACCTGGTGGCCGACCGCCCTCGGCAGCACACCCACGGACCACTCCTGGAACATCGGCATCATACTCTACTCCTCCCTCACTATGAACCAACAAGTCAATGCAGTTGCCTCCACCTGTTTCAACACCCTCCGCATCCTTCGCAAGACCTTCAAATGGATCCCCCCGAATATAGAAAGAGCTTCACCCACACACTCATAACCAGCATACTGAACTATGGAAATGCCCTCTATGCCGGGATTAACAAATCCCTGCTCAGCAAGCTTCAGACCATACAGAACAGCGGAGCCAGACTCGTCCTCGGCATCCCTCGACATGAACACGTCACCAAACGCCTGCAACACCTCCACTGGCCCCCCCGTCGAGAAGAAAGTAACCTTCAGGATACGTACCCACGCCTACAAATTCCTCCATAACACCGGTCCCCAATATCTCAATGAAAGAATCTCCTTCCACGTACCCAAGAGAAACCTCCGATCCGCCGAACTTGCCCTCGCCGAAACCCTCCACATCAGCAGAGCAAGAATGGGTGGAAGAGCCTTCTCCTACATCACGGCAAAGACCTGGAACAAGCTCCCTATCAACATCGGACGCGCCCCCACTCTGCACACCTTCAGGAAGAGCCTCAAGACCTGGCTCTTTGACTGACCTGGAGCTGCACCCCCCCAGAACCTTGAGACCCTCAGGGTGAGTAGCATGCTTCATAATTCCCTGATTGATTGATTGATTGATATTATTCATGGGATATTTACCTGAAAATTGATGTTACTTGAGAAAGAACCTGAGGATGTTTGCATCTGTACACTACCACAACAGCCAAGGTTACTGCTGTCACACAATTTGCCTAGCTAAGGCAGGGTATATACTGTGAAAGAGGCCCTGTCAGTAATGGTCAGAAAGTGGGCTATTAATCTGAGAAGGGGGATTCCCTTCCAAACTAATAAACAGATCCTGGTAAAGTCTCATCACCGATCTCAGTGAAACTCAGGTCAACCGCTGGTAGCTGTGGCACAAGAAACAGGCAAATCTCCAGAGAAATGTAGGTTACATTTTACCAGTATCAAAAAGTTTAAAGTTAACCAAGCAGCGCAATTAATTACACAAACCAATCTAGAAAAAGTGACAAAAAGTGTAATAACCAAAAAGACACCAAAACGATTAAAATCGAATAAGAGGAACTACATATGTGTATCTTTACTTTTTTGAGTCAGAAAGTGTCTAGAAACTGAAAGTGCCAATCTAGAAACTGAAAGTGGCAATGTAAAGTCTCTATTAACATTTGACTGGGACGTAGGCATGATATCAGGCCAACCGCAATGAAGCAGAGGTCGAATACACAAAGCAGGTCACCCCGATCATTATTGAGATCGTTTGAAAGACACTGTTATTGGCACCAAAAGCTCTGAGCAGGAAAATGCTGGATTTCGTAGCCACTCAAGTAGTTTTGTTGCTGGGACAGATTTGCCAATTCGCTCTGGATGCGTTTTTTTGTTACTTTATTTGGTTCTCAAAATACACCAGCAAGGCACATCTGTAAGTCGTGACTCGGTAGGGCTTCTCAAGGCAAAGTACCTTGACCTCAATGTCCAAATGAACTAGTTTTTAGCACAGCAAAATGTTCCAAGAGGGAGTAACCTAGTGTGCACTGCCTGGTCAAGCCCCAGAGCCTTGTTCCAGTCACACAGAGGAGTAAAAAATGACTACATCCCACTTTTCTCCAACTTCTGGAAAAGTTCTTTCTGGTTACTTCTGTAGGCCACAGTTCCTCAGGGCAGGCATCTAGGCACCAGTTATTTCTCCAGTCAGGGCTGCTGTAAGGTCCAGCTGTCTGTGGTCGGCTGGGTCTTCTTATATTCATAAGTCATTTTGCTTTATGTGTCGCTGGCAAACATGAGGTCACCACCAGACCTGATAGTTGAAGAGCAGTTCCTTGCCAGCGGGCAGGGGTCTGCAATCCATGAGACTTTTTTCTTTCACCAGGGCATTCTTATTCAGATGAGGCATTCTTAAATATTCTCTGATGAGTTGGTGGTTAAGCGCCAGTCTTTTCCTGTACATTAGCCAGTGATTGGAGAAATTAATACACCCAATCCTGTCTACTATTCTTACCATATTGCCTGTAAAAGTCCCATAAACCCTAAATCCAAAATGGCTAATCACTTCTCTTATCAGGAGAGTTTCTGACTCTACCTAAACGGCTACCATATTCAGATGAGGTCTCCTCTATTTGTCACACTGAATAACTGTTTTTCCACAGTTTAATCTGGTATCAGAAAGTGTAGGAGGGCCCTGGGAATTAATGGGAGCAGATCATGTGATCCCAACTTGGTATCTCCAAGGGAAAAGAAGTTCTGTTATGGCTGTTGATTTTTCTGTCCACTGTCCCTACCCCTCCTAGATCGCTAATCCCATTAAATTTGTCAGCTACTGACAAAACTTCTACTTTCAAAGGCCCAGAGATAAGGCAATTGCCCTCCTGGAGAGGAGGGATGCTAAATCTAGCAAAGAATGTATATGCGGCCTCTGGAGATGAGATATGTTGAAAAACGTTTCTAAAACAGTTTAGGCTCTAGTACTACTGTATTTCTATGAAGTTATTTTCCCATTATATTTAATGGTAATCTACTTTCACGATAAAATTAGATTTCTAAAACGTTGTAGAAAATATCTTTCAATCACTTTACTGGCATTTTCCCACGTAAAGATTTTAGTTAAGGGTTTAATTAGGCCTGTGCATGAGCATTCTACCTTAACCTCCACAGTGAAACTTGATTTTGGATATCCCATCACTGTGAGTGCATATACTTTCTAATATGCTGTTTGCCTCTTTTTTATATTATGATATATAAAACCAGGTTGTTCCATATGGCAAAGGCGCTTTTCCTTTCCATGTTTCACTGCTTTAAAACTGTAGTTCAGCCAGAGCAAAGAGGTGCTCCTGGCCACCTTATATTTTTGTCATGTGTGTGGGTTATGTAAATACACACTGCAGCTTACATATGATGCTTAACTTACACACCACTGGTGCTCTTTCTACGCCACCTGCCATGGCATTACAGAAAAGTTAAATAAACCAACTGAGTGAAAACAATTTTGCCAGGGCCATTTTAGGACAAGAGCATGAATATTCAGGGACTGAATAACAGTGTTACAGTGCACAGAGTAATAATACCAGTTAAAATAAAGTACAGAAAAAGGCAAGAAATCTGGGCCAGGTAGAAAAAGCAACCTTGCTACAGCGATCCTTGGACTTTGCTGCTCTTTAAAGACAGTTGGACTATGTTTTGTTTTTTCCCCCGGAGTATTATATAGCACGAACTAGACCAGAGACATCGGGTATCAGAGCGCTTTACATGAGAACCAGTTTCGTTACAGATGAACACATTAATTTTTGTTAAGCAAGGGAGATTAAGTGATTTGCCAAGAATCACAGGATGTTGAGCGTCACTGCCGAGACTCAAACCCGGTTCCCCAGGTCCGAGGTCAACCACTCTAACCGTAAGGCTACATCCTCTCCCCTTCACCCCAGCACGGTTCCTTGCTCCATTATGTACCCCAGTACACCTTAGCACAGAGCCCTGTTGCTTTCCAAAAATCAGGGTGGAATAATACTGATTGATTGATTGATTGATTGATTGATTGATTGATTGATTGATTGATTGATTGATATATCAGTTCTTTCTATTACACCTTTGAATTTTTTTCAGATAAGGGAGGCTTGATGTTTATGGCACGACTTGGTGTGTTAGACGATGAGCCATATGAAAGTTCTGATTTTATGATACATAAGAAACCTCAGTGGTGAATGTTTTCAAACAAGTGAGAAAATCCTTCAGAACAGGAAGAGCTGCTGTAACACTGAAAGCCTAAAGGAGTTATTGTGTCTTTGAAGATGCTGCCACTGCCCACAAGGTTGAAGCTGCCCTCCAGCAAATGTGGGGTCTGGTCCATCCACTCACCACAACATAAACTCCAGTCAGCATTTCAGTATTTGTGCACTTAATACATAAGAAACACATTTACATGTAATGGTTTCTCAATGGATATTATTTGATTACTATTGAGTTATTCTGAGCATTGGCAAACAAAGTCCTAAGTAGGGACTCGGCAGGCAACACTTGACAGTGCTAAGATCATGTATTCTTTCTCGCCTCTTTCATTTACACACATACAAGAGCTGTTACTGTATCATGAATTGGCCTGGGAGAAAACTTCATCATGTTAGCAACATTTATGAATTTCACATTATGAAAAATGTGTGACATTTCTTAAAATGTTGCCCTCGTACAAGTCTCCAGCAAGGAGACGTTCTTACGAGAGGTATGCCCTTCCATGACATTTCTTCCAGAGATACCTGCAAAACACGTTTTGTGCCATGCATGTCACCTTACTGTAAGTAATTGTAAGGATACTTTGTAAATGTTCATAAAAAAATACACAATTTTGTCATTTCAGAATCCCGGTATTGCAATCTTCTGTTTGAACGGTCGTGGGCGCCTGCAATGCAGCAAGGTCGCATTTAAAGCTGTCTAGGATTTGCACATATCTAAGTCTGGAGGGAAGCGTCCTCTCTCTAAACTTTAGAGCCTCTTTACAAACTCCAGTTGACAGTTAATAGCTTTTCACTCTGACAGCTTAAACCAAGAATGTGTCGCATGTGCACCTTAGCAGGTCTAATCTTTTTCTGTAAATTGCTGGCCCTGTGTCTTGATAAACACAGCAAATTGCTGACAATTGACAGCGTGTCTCTCTGCCAGGATAACCTGACTTCTGCTATTCAACGAGGCAGTCTTTTAAAATATTCATGCATCTCACCCAACGCTGAGACTGGCAGCCACTGATTCCAGGGACCGCTGGCTTGTATGTCTCCCTTCACTCTGATCAAAACATGACCATCTGCTTCTGGCGCTCTTCTGTACAGTAGACGCATTTTGCATTGTACATAAATATCAACAACGCAGAGTGTGGGGGTGCTATTGCAGGAGTGTGTAAAATCTGTCCTGCTCTGCTGTCTAAAGGAGATTGTTGATTTATGTAGAGTTCAAGGCTGGTAATTTTTAAAGTAGTGGACGTAAATTCCTGCTGTGATTTGCACTGACTAAGCAAACATGGAGTGATTTGTGGCAGTTCTCCTTCTGAGGTAATTTTTGGGGAAAAAAGTCTCACAAAGTGCTCTTTTAACTGCACACTTATCACATATAATGGATAAAATTCCAGGAGGTTATTAAGAGACACTCTTGAAATATTTATACCCTCCCAATGCATGGCAGCAAGCCTGAGCCTCCAGAAATGTGTTAGTGGTTAAAAGATAGAGTGACCAAATATATATATATGAAGAGAGAGAGAGAAGAGAGAGAGGGAGATAGATAGATAGATAGATAGATAGATAGATAGATAGATAGATAGATAGATAGATAGACAGACAGACAGACAGATAGATAGATAGATAGATAGATAGATAGATAGATAGATAGATAGATAGATAGATAGATAGATAGATAGATAGATAGATAGATAGATAGATAGATAGATAGATAGATAGATAGATAGATAGATAGATAGATAGATAGATAGATAGATAAGAATTTAGACGCTGAAGGTGCCCGTGGTTTGTAAATAGAACCCTTACCTATGAAATATAGGCTCCGCTTTCCATCGACACAGAATCACACAGGCCGATTGAGAATATGAAGTGTAGATGCTACATATTTGGAAAATGCAATTATCAATTTGTAGTGGGGGATATTTTTTAAATTGCTCTTTTTTCAGTTGTATACAAGTTTATGTATCATGTTTTTGAAAAACAAAGTTCTTTCTTCATGTTTACAATGGTGGTATGTCTTTAAATATCCAATGTTAACAAGTACACGCCAAATGATCAAGACCATGACTGGTGCCGTAGAGGTGGTGCAGGTGATGGTGTCTTTGTGGATGATTTCGAGACCTCCTCCAGGTTGGTGAAACCTCTTGTGGTGAGCATTCTTGCAGCCAGGGGGATGGCCACTGCGATGGCAGAGATGGATCACGGGGAGAGCCAGGTCTTGGTGAGAAAGAGGATGTGCGAGCAGCGTGTTTTGATGAGGTCCCAGACCTCGTTGGCTTGCTTTCAGAGAGATCTGGTGCTGAGACGCATGCAGGTGATGTGGGGGAGGTGTGTGCAGCGAGTCGCATGGGGAATGCTGCAAGATCAATGTTTCCAAAATACTTCTTTCCATAGGAAAAACTACTGTATCATTAGGTGGAGATTGGAATATGATTCTTGATCCGTTGTTAGCTAGCTCAAGGAGAGCTAACTTAACACATTTTAGGGACATAGGTATTCTATAAGATGATATCACTGATCACATTCATGTGGAAACCTGGCATCTGCGAGGCTCAGTGGAGAAAGCCTATACGTTCACATTTTATGTTCATGGGACATGTTCTCCATAAGCCTTTTTTTGTTTTCCAGAAGACTGTTGTGCGTTACATTACATTAAAATCTTTATTTACGCCACCAAAGTAGCCATAAAAGTAAATCAGGTAAAAATACAACGCATTGTTAAAAACAACAAATAATAATATATAATGTTCTACATAGTTATAAATGCCACAAATATTCTGAATAGCATTATTGCACTTGCGGGATATCCCATTCTGTGTGTGCATTGAAAGGTTCTTCTCTGTTCAGAGGGGGGACAGACTCAATTGTACATGAAGGGCCCAATAGCTGGAAAACACTCAAATCCTGTTATACATGTTATGGGTATGTCTAGAACAGAGTTCATAAAGTCTTATTGAAACATAGAGAACTAAATGCCAATTACCCTATTTGGCAGAATGGGTACATTGTAACTGTAGGATTGATAGTGTAATGGGATCTATGGTAGGAAAAAGGAATACATATAACAAATGGGCTGCTGTTAGAACACCTATTGAGATCATTTTCTTAGTTAAGTATCAACATTCGACCTGCCACAATCCTAATGATAGAAACACTGACCATTGGTACACTGTCTAACACAAGCTTTAGAACCACCCCGATAGAACCACCCCAACTGACCAGCTCTAAACACATGCACACCTGGAGGTCATATAAGCGTATGCCGTTGCGTCTTTAAAGGACTATTACTGATCACTAATTCTCATACCACATGACCAAAGATTGGTGGGAATGCTGATTACCTATTGAATATTCCGATCAGAAATGAGAGCATTTAATTCTGATTTATGTGAAAGGTTAGAGGGAAGCAAGGTTAAAGTTCAATTATTTTAATGCACTGCAAATGTGGCATTGGTCACCTCACGAGCTACCAGTGGCTAAACTAAGCCATAGCTCTCTGTGCTGGAGATGGTGATATGGTCCACAATACTGTGGGCCCGTCAAGTCAACCAACACTGGGCGACAGTACAGGGTATCATAAGGAAATAAAGTGTGCGACTCAGAACCCATGAACGTTCCAGCTGCACTACTTCGTGACAATGACCATGATTCCTAAAACTGCGTATAAACTTTACAGGCGTTTGCAATGTCACTGGTTGGGGTAAAAGATGGCATATTGCGATTATGGAAAACATCGAACGGGTGATTCTTAGCTGGAAGACAATATTGATATAGCAACTAATGAAACAACACTATATAAACAGAATGAACAAATTACCAAATTTGGGGCTATTTGGGGAGGATTGAAAATAAGTGAATGCCATTTTGATGCTGGGTAATATAGTGAGGGGGAAGCCAGATTTATGAATTTTTGAAGGGCTTGCGGGACGTGGCTGCTACTGGATGAGGGGAGGGAATGAGTGGGTTGCTTATATCTTACATACTATAATAATTGTGTTCTTCTATAAAGATTCATTTGTAATGTCCAAATTATGCTGGTAGTCTGTTGATGTCATTAAAGAATTGATTTTAAAACCCTTGCGGGTGAGTAGTGCGCTATACAAGTATCAATTTACATTTACATTTACAAACGAATGGCTGTTCTCATGCTCATGATATTGTATTATCCTATCACTGGTTATAAACATAGTTCCTCAATGTGGTATCTCTTTTACTTGGAAAAACGTAGGGACTTATTTATGAGAGGCTTATGCCTCTGGAGCATCGCGTTTTTTGACGCTCCGGCAGCGCAAGTCTCTTAATAATTTCTATGAGGCAACACTAAGCCGCTCTGCGTGGCTTTGCATGGTCTCATAGATCTGGAATAAGACAAAGCAGTGCAAGCCGCTGCGTTGCCATACTCTGTGCCAAGGAGGCGTTCCATGGGCATTGTGGTGGGTTTTCCCACGCAAAATTGGATTTTGATGCTGCCCCAGATTTACTTAAGCATCATAAATTTGGGGCAGCGCCAAAACCTTACACCTCACCAGAGTAGGCGTAGCGGGAGAAATATTTGTATTTCTCCTTGTTTTTTCCTCTTTCCATGTGTGCTGCATTCTGCAACACACATAGAAAGGGAAAAGCGCCTCTATGGATTGTTTTGGTGCAGGAAGGTGAACATTCCTGCACAAGAACAATCCGACCTGCAACATAGGCACCCTTGAACCATGGTGCAAGGGTGCCTACATTGGTGCTAGCCTGCAAATTGAGCGCTAGCACACTGGGAAAGGACATTATTTCATAAATACAGGCCATTCCTGCCCTTTCACATTGGCATAGGGCAGCGCTGTAAGAAGATGCGGCACTGCCCCTGTGCCAGTTCCTCATAAATGATGCCCATAGTGCTAAAACCTTTCACAATCTTAGCTTTTTCATGGTCATACCCTTGCATGCAAATGCAAGTCTTATCCCTTCATAAACTCATCGCAAGGGGCAGGATACGAGTTGAGAATAAAAAGTATGTCAACTACAGCTTCGGGGGTTAAGCAACATTGAAATAGTCTCCTATTAAGGTTTTATTCGTAACATATTGTAATACTTTAGTGACTGTGCACACAATCTCTCTCTCTCTCTCTCTCTCTATCTTTCTCTCTCTCTCTCTCTCTCTCTCTCTCTGTCCACAGTAGGGGTTTGTTGGGTAATCACTTGACGTTTTCTAATTTAAATTAGGTTAACAAAAGTCTTGGAACAATGTTTTTGTTTGACTGGGCCTATAATTCTTGCCCATTAATGGTTGCTATCTGCAGTCATTTTCCATGAGGACTGCAAAATCTGTTGACAGGTTTGGGCACATCAACTGAAATATAGAATTATAGAATTGGATATTGTGTTCTCGATCAACGCACTTCTGCGTACCCCTGTGTACATCTGTACCCCTGCTGATAGCCATCACAAAAAATAGCTACAAAGAAGGTGTTTTATTCGAAGTTAGAGTGGATGATGTAAATGATTCAAACAGAGCTTTCAAAATAAGGGAATTTAAAAACAGCTGCAAACCTCAAAGGTAATTAGGCAAAGACAACTTTGGCAGAGAGACATATTCTCCTTGTGGTGCATTTTCCTACAACCGTGAGATTGCGATTATTAACAATCCACACACACATATACAAACAAAATATAGTAGATGTAAATTATACACATTATCATAGATCACGAAAGCTGGAATTCTGGGCAAAGGCATTGGTACTGTAAACGTTAGGAGGTGATGAGGTTTTGGAAGACAGCAGCTCTGGCATTGTTAGTTCCTTATGGGATGCCTAAAAATCTAGCTTGCATTCATTGAAAATGCTTCAGAGTTTAGGTCTTCATCTGTCTGCAAGCCATCAACTTTGTAGGTCACTTCTCTACACCCATGACATCCTTAATATTCACCTTCCACAACTTCCCAGTAGCAGTTGACGTCAACTTCTGCCTCCACACTACCTCTCACAGTAGACATTGTACTTCAGCCTAACCTTCATGTTTTGACCATCACTCCTAACCCTGAGTACTCAGGTCATTCCATTACCCTATTCTATATCACCCATTATATTTCCAGCCTTATTGCAAAAGTAACAACACAACTACACTCCTCCTTACAGAAAACTTGTAAGTAATGTGCATTTCCAGTAAGGAGGAAAATCTACACAGTACCACTCATGCTTCCATGGGGGTAATCCTTTCTGCTGTCTTTAAATGTATCACTCAAGCTGTGGAGAAATGTGCCCCTCTACAAAAAATTAAAAATTGATCTCTCACAAACACTTGGTTTATCGGGCACATGAAAAACTCAAAAGCAATTTCTGCAAATATAAAACAACATGCCTCGGAGAAAAACAAAACCAGACTGTCTCTTCTCCCTTAAGAAAGCTCACTCAGAAGTCATTAGTCCACATCATCTCTTCAAGGTTGTGGAAAAATGAATCCGTTCTTAACGCTCAGTCTCATCTATATCCCATAACAAAGTACTATGCACCTCCTAATCCACTTTCTTTAATAAGAAAGTCAAAAATTCAGGCTCTTTACAACAAAAATGTACGCAACACCAGCACCACACCCTTATTCTTCAGATCAATGCCAGTGAGTTCAACTTTACCTCTGTAACCACAGAAGATAGGCTCTCCATCTAAAAGTCCCCAGATCTGGAAATCATAAAAATGACTTCTGTGGGGGCTAATATTACTGCCACCAAGCTTGCCTCTCTGATCTAAATTCATTGACAGGATGCCCTTTGAAGGCAATGTTCTTGGTTCCCTCAAGCCAAAACATTTAGAACCCATCAACCCCAAAAACTACCGCTCCATTGCAAAGCTCAGCTGGATCTCAACAACATTTGCATAAATAGCCACCAACAAATTCCAAAAATGAATAAAGTTCAAAAACTTTCTGAGCACACATCAGTTTAGTTACAGACATGGGACATAAACTGAACTAGTAAATGTATGGTACAATTCTCTCGACATTGTAGAAGAGAAGTCACTCAGCATACTGAGATTAGTAAAAGGCTGCATTTTACACTGTTTTCCACGTCACTCAAATCTACAGACTTCAGCACCTTAAAAAGCCAACCAGATGGTTCAAATTATTCTTGCTGGAACCAGATCAAAGTGTCAAATTGGGAAGAAAAAGAATTTCTTATTGACAAGGTATCCCAAGGGATCGCCACTATCTCCTTCCCACCCATTGTATCTATATTAAACCAGGAAACTTCATTTCACTTAGAGTTGTAAGAGACCCTAGACAATTTGAAGACATAAGCAAAGAACCTAATAATAGAGTTATGGATGAGAAATAACTAACTACTGATATTGCAACCCCTCCAATAGAAAATAATAGAGTTAGGGACATAAAATAAAAACCCTTAAGAAATGATGTTAAATTCAATTACATTATTTTAGATAATTAATAACGTAAATAAATATAATTTAATGTCAAAAATAATTTATAAAAATAGTTCATATTTTTAATTTAATTACAAAATATTCTATTGGCTTTTTGTATTTAAGAATTGATGTAACAATGAATTGTATTAAATATAATTAGAACATTGGAATGTGGAGCACTCCATTGAAGCCAATGTAGTGCTCCGTGCTCCTATGGGCCGGTAAAGGCCCACAAAGCAACATTCCAATGTTTTACAAAGGCCTCTCGGAGCTCGAGGGGATTTAAATCCTCTAGTGGCAGAATGTTCTAATAGCCTTATAGCCCTTCGTAGCAGGGCTATACCGGCTATTAAAGTCCTGCTCCCTTGTTAAAGGCCCTCGTCTTCCGCTCGGGCCTTTAATAGCAGGTATTGCCCGCTACGGCGGTGTAGTATCCGGCTGGATACATTCTAGTGTTCCACTTTACTGTAACCCACACTGAACACCCACCCACCACAGGCGTCACGAGTCAGGTGACCCTGTCAATAAAAGGGGCCGAGCGCACGTGCTCGTGGCCAGTTTACTGCACCAGTAATCCAGTGTCCTGCGTCCCTCATTTGTATGCATGAGGGCCTGAGGGCCCAATCACTACAATGGCGACGAGTGGGTCCTATCCCACGTGTGCGGTGGCCTCGCCTCCCCCGGTCCTGGTGGGGGAAGTATGAGGCCGTGGAAACCGAGTGAGGGGAGGAGAGCTGCCGCGTCGCGTCGGCACCCCCCCCTGCAAGGACGGCGCCAGCTGTCGCGGAGGCCTGCGGGCGTGCCAAGTGCCCCAGGGAGAAGAGCGAGCCGAGCGGAGCCCACCCGCATCGGCCGCGGCACCGTGACCCGCAACACGACGAAGTCGGGTGCCCACCCCGACCCCGTTCAGCCTGCCGAGGTGCCCGTGGGGAAGCGCACGCCAAGCGGAGCCCACCCGCATTGGCTGCGACCCCCGCGAGACGCCTGTACCACGCGGAGCCCACCCGCATGGCCGCATTGAAGTGCCCCGAGTGGCGAGGGAAGTAGAAGCCGAGCAGGTGCCCACCCCGCAGCAGCGGAGCCCACCCGCGACGAAGACGAGCCGTGCCCGTTGCACCTGCACCCACGAAGAACTGCGAGCTGGCGCGGGGTGAGGTAACAAAGCGGAGCCCACCCGCGGTCGAGAAACAACAGTAGCGTTCACTCCCCGCCGCGCAGCGGATGAAAGGTGAGGCTGCTGCGGCGGGGTGCGGAAAAGAAATGGAAGCGTCCGGCCCGCGGCCGGAGAAATGAGGCCCTAGTACCCCTTCCCCCGCGCGGTCCGAGAAGAGCGAAGGTCTGCGGGGGGGGGACCTACACGAAAGCAAGCACCGGCAAGTGTGTGTGTGCTCCAGCCCCCCCCCTCGCGTCCCGCGACGCGTGTGAGTCGGCTGCGGGGGGGGGGCGGAGCACTGCAGGCGGACGGCTCCGTGGAGCGAAGAAGAGACAGCACCGGCCCGTGGCCGCTCAAGCGCGGGATGTGACAAGCGCTGGCGGGGGAGAGCAAAGTACCGGTCACCATGTGGACGGCGGCGCATTGAAGTGCTAATTCGTTTAAGAAGCGCGATATGCCCCCAGGCGGCCGCGACGGAGAGGGCGAGGAGAGCAAAGTGGCAGGACCGATCAAGGCGCATCGAAGCGCGAATTTCAAATATGCGCGAAGAGCGCGGAGTGCCTCGATCACGAAGGAGATGTGCCCCGACCACATGTGCACACAGTGACAGTGCCCGGCTGGTGCAGATAAAGGAAGGTACAGGAACTGAGCCCAGCCGCCATCCACATGAGCAATACACTGCCCTAGCTCACGAGTAGTGTCTCATCTTCCAGGCCGCCCACTGGCACTGCCTTTGTCCCCCCTCACCTGCCGCAGAGCAAAATAAAAGCAAAAGAGACTTACCTGCTGTCCTGGACTCCACTGCTCTGCTGCAGCTCTGGCCCCATCTGGACTCCACTGGTCTGCTTGGCTCCAGCTCTCCTATCCAACCGTTGAAGCCTGGAAAAGAAGAGAACATGGAAGAAAGCTCCGGCAGCCAAGAAGGGTGCTGCTGCATGGAGGAAAGCAACACTGCCATCTAGTGGCCACTGGTGGTACTGCAGCAACAAGGGAACAAACAAGCATGCAGCAAGAAAAGGGAATCCAGCAGCTACAGGAGACCGACGGATCGCAGCGCAAAGGAAAAGAGACAGCAAGGCACGTACCGCACGGTCTGAAGGATGCGCGATGGTGAGTGCGCGACGGAGGCGCACAGGCATGCGCAGGAATGCGCCAGAAGCGCAGGAAGAAGAGACAGTGTGTCACCGGGATGCCGCGCCATCCCACAGCAAGACAAGGTGAAAGAATAATGGTGTCAAGCCACATCCACCCCAGCAAGGACTGTGCTGTCGCCGCATCAAGTGGAGCGGAACCCTCGAGCGAACTAAAGGACTCAGCGCAGATGTACCCCGGACGCGGAAGGTACACAGCAGCGCCTAGGAAGAGGAACCCACTGACGAGGATGCGCGCAGCAAGAATCCGACACTGGCGGGCTAAGGATGAAGAAGTACACCCAGTGGCGCCAAGAAGCCACCACATCAAGAAATCACACAGCGCAAGGAGCAACGCGACTCTGAAGATGTACCGCGACGGTACGAAGAGAAGCATGCACCAGCACTCGGCAATTCAGCAAACACAGGTAGTCGCACGACGTGACGCACCTTGTGAAGCCGGCCACCCAGATGGTCGCGCGAAGGTTGCCGGCCACCCAGATGGTCGCGCGAAGGTTGCCGACCACCACGATGGTCGCGCGAAGGTTGCCGACCACCACGATGGTCGCGCGAAGGTTGCCGACCACCACGATGGTCGCGCGGAGGACGAAGCCAACCATCAAGATGGTCGCAAGGAGGACGAAGCCAACCATCAAGATGGTCGCAAGGAGGAAGAAGCCGACCAGCAAGATGGTCGCGAGGAGGATGAAGCCGACCACCAAGATGGTCGCAAGGAGGATGCGGACCTACAAGAGGTCGGAGAGCACACTGACCTGCCAAGAGGTCAGAGCTGGAGAGAAGAGGAAGTCCGGAGGGACGTCAGTGAAGAGGACCCCATGAGAGGTCCGCAAAGAGGACCGGGAGGAGAATGACAAGAGGTCCAGCAACATCAACATCACTCGAAATCAGAAGCAACTACGAGACAGAAGGTCGCGACGACCGGTCCAGTCACAGAGCGAAAAGAAGACAGTGTCCTAGTGGCGGGACAAGACCAGAGGGAAACGCGTAGAGTGCACGCTACACGAGGAAGCCTGGTAAGGACGAGCAAAAGGCAGGAAGGCTGGATCACGTCGCAGTGGAAGGAGAAGGAGAACACCCGAAGAGGAAAGGAGAAGAGCACAGAGGTGTGCGTAACAGATCAACACGCACACACCAGAAGGAGAACACCCGAAGAAGAAAGGAGAAGAGCACAGAGGTGTGCGTGACAGATCAACACACACACCGGAAGGAGTACCCGAAGAGGGGAGTGAGAAGGTGCATGGACACCCAGACCCAGTACCCAGTACCTGGAAAACAACATCAGCCCCACTGGGAGTATACGTCGATGCGCTAACCCGAAGGTCACCAGGGGATGACAGAGACGAGCAGGCCGGTCCGTTGGTAACAACCACCTCTGGGACGTCACGGAAACAGGACCGTGGACATCCAAGGGGCAGAGGCCTCAGGGACACCGGTGGCAGCGGATCTCAAGACGAGAGATGGACTGTTGAAGCTGGCTCTGGAGATCCTAGGAGAACAGAGGCAGAGCGCGAAGGACCAAGTGCCAACAGCACCCTTTTAGGTGGAACTTCGGACACGGGAAAAGGACCCGTAGCGACTCCTCCAACGCGATTGGAGCGACCAGGCGCGGTCAACCGTTCCAGTGGAAGCCTGGCAACAAAAGGGCCTCCGGGTCGTCCAGTGAGAGGGGACACCCACGAGAGAGGGGTATCCGTGAGAGGGATATCCTGCAACGGTGAGTCCTATAAGAAGACAACTACTAGTTGGAGGAAACACCTCTACCAGGGCATACAGCAGAAAGTTGAATAACAATGGTCCACCATCATTTCACCCACACTTCCACCGTTGACGGTACAAGAAAGAGACTGTGAGGCGCACTTCCACGGTGTAAGTCCAAAAGAACACATCCGTAGAGCACTCGGACATCGTGCCAAGGAGACGGAGTGGTCCCGGCTGTCAGAACACCCTCGCCGGCAGGTGACCATCAGCAAAAAGACTACGTGGAAGTCTTGATCACCAACTTCTGTTTTATTTGTAATTTGTATTTACTCCCACAGGTTCGGACTTCATTTTGGTTGAACTTTCATTAAAGTTTGGGAGGGATGTAGTATCCGGCTGGATACATTCTAGTGTTCCACTTTACTGTAACCCACACTGAACACCCACCCACCACAGGCGTCACGAGTCAGGTGACCCTGTCAATAAAAGGGGCCGAGCGCACGTGCTCGTGGCCAGTTTACTGCACCAGTAATCCAGTGTCCTGCGTCCCTCATTTGTATGCATGAGGGCCTGAGGGCCCAATCACTACAGGCGGGTTATAAGGTTATATTAAATTACTTTTCGTAAATTCTATGCATCATTGTTAAACATTATTAATGCATGTTTTATCAGTTTTTATTTAGGTAATAATTTATTTCAGGTAGTAATTAATCATCGATTTAACTCAGATTTAATTTATTATTCCTGTAGCACTCTTTTTATTTTGTTCTACGTTTAAAATACCTATATATGGCCCCATTTCTTTTTTACAGGGGATGGGGAGTTGTAAGTCTACATATCTGAGTAACTTTACACTCCGATTTTGCGAATAGCCAAAAGTAGTGAAGTTAATCAAACGTGTAAGGGTAAATAAAGTATGTAGATGTACTCACAGGTTTACTTTACCTTAGAATAGTCCCATAAGAGAAAAAGCTGTTGTTTTTGCAGTATCATAAAATTCCCGTGAATTTAGCTACACAATTAGTAACGTGGGATTAGTATCTCTTTAGTTTCTAGCAATGGGCATTAAGAATGCTGCTGAATCTTTGCTCCGTGGGCGTTGCAGTATATCTGTTATTTTAAAGAAATCAAATGATAACATTTTGCATGAACTAATTAAAGTATATGCCTGTACTTTCTTTCTTTCTTTCTTTCAGCTTCATGCACATGAAGTAGCCTACAAAGCATCTAAAAGTGTCAGTCACCGTCAAAGGGAGAGAAAGTGTTAATGTGTATAAGTGTGTTTGTCTGTGTCTTTAACTGTCTTTAGTGTCGTGAGCTGAAATGCCATTTGTATGGATTTAGGAGAATTTAGATGAATGTTGTCAGGTTCTCTGTAAGCATCCTTTGGGAACAAACTCTGCTTAGAAAAGCACTGTCAACACATTAAGAGAGAGTGTAGAGTCCATGTTTTGTGCACAAGCCGCCTCAAAGTAATCAACGTTTCTTCGGTATTGGTGGCCTTGAGGAATTCTATGTCCCTCACTATGAATATGCAGGTTTTCTTGACTAATAGCCCACTCCACTCGAATTTTGTGGGTAAGATCTGACCTCCCAGATTCTATCTTCTTCGTTACATTGCTTAGTTCCAGTGGCGGGTTATCCGTCTTTTCAATGTGAATTTGTTTTATTTTACCAGTTTTACAAAGTACAAACGTGGACCAAGGGTATTGGACCATTTTACATGAACACCAGATTACTTCACAGAAAGGCCACTTTATTAGGTTTTTTTTCTAGGCACATGAAGATTATGTGAATTGTCTAGAATCACAGGTTGTTGAGCCCACGCTGGGACTTGAGCCTGGCTTCCAAGTTCCAAAGCAGCTCTGGCCATTAGGCCATGTTTCTGTGACAGTGGCAGCAGGACTTTGACTGGCCTTCTGTGTTGCATATCGCTGATGTACTTCAGCTTAGGTTGAGAAATTAGAGTTAATGTGAGTCATGCAGCATATCCTTGGTACTTTGACAGGAGGCTGTGGAAAACACCTCTTAATCAGTTGCGATTTTGTTTTTGTATTGCTTAAAGCCTCAGCATTAATGCACACTTACATGCATTTTTAACAGTTTTCTATTTTGTTTTCCTGTGTTGTAAAGTGCACATTTTAGCTTAACTTTTTCATTCAGGGTAACTTTTTGTTCTGAAGTTGGCATATCGAAAAGAGGATTGCGGAGAGGGTTGCACTGTAGAGTCAGCCTTTTGTTCGAGAAGCATGTGTCAGCTTCTGGAGGCCTTTCTCCTCCTTCCCATGATGCAGTCCAAGACCTGGCCATTAGCGCCTCTCTGCAGTTTTCTGTTTGTCACATGCTTTTGCTCCCATTCTCTTGCTTTGAGGACAAGTGTATAAATGTAGCACCAAAATGTATGGATTTTAGCATTGCTTTTGACCATGGGGCAAATGCCTTTTCATATTTTTAAGTTTGCTGGCTACTTTGCATTACATATGTATTAGACTGCTATGTACTATCCCAAGTGTCTCTTTTCTTTTACAATCTTTTCATCATTATGGAATTTCGGGGCATATTATCAAGCCAGGCGATAAAATTATTGCCGCTTTAGCGGCAGAAAACGGCCGCTAAAACGGCGATAATGGGCTTGATAATATGCTCTATGGAATTCCAATTGAAGCCCAGGTTAGCTGTCCTTCACATCTAACATGGGCTTCAATTGGAATTCCATAGAGCATATTATCAAGCCCTTTATCGCCGTTTTAGCGGCAGTTTTCTGCCGCTAAAGCGGCGATAATTTTATCGCCTGGCTTGATAATATGCCCCAGAATGTGTTTTGTGCCTTGCATTCATTTCCATGGGGCATATCAACAACAACCGGCGATAATTATCCCTAAGCGCACTTAGCGCTAGGATAATTATCGCCGGCTTGCATGGATTTTTATCGCTGAGATAGCGTGCTATTAGCAACGCTTATCTCAATAGCGATAAAATCCTCACGCTAAGTGGCTAACGTGAGATTATCGCTGGAAACCCAGCGATAATCTCACGTTAGATTGTTGATAGGGACAGACAAACTTAGCCATGATATCCTCCTTCCATAGGATATCATGGCTAAGTCAGAAAAATACCAGACGTAAAAAAGCAGCGTTAACCGCGGTTAGCGCTGCTTTTTTTGTCTCTAACAGGGTTTGCGACGTTCTTGATAATAGAAGAAATGTCGCTTAGCGACATTTCTCCTATTATTTTACTCTGGAACGCCCCCTTTGCATCTCATTAGAGATGCAAGGGGAAGCGTAGAGTAAAAGGGTGCTAACATGCAAATTTGCATGTTAGCACCCTGTTATTGATAGGGCGCTAGTTTTATCTCTGCTTTTTTGGCTTTTAAAGCCAAAAAAGCAGAGATAAGGCCCTTGTTGATATGCCCCCATGTTTTTTAGGACGTCACGTACTTATCACTTATGTATATTTTTGCTTATAATATGTAAATTCCTCTACTATGAATTGTTACATGTTCATTGTTCTTATCATTATTGTTCTTGTGATAAATTTTTACAAAAATGCTAATAAAGAATTACAAAACAAAAAAACACAATCCCATTGTGATATTCTAGTGCGACTCAGAGTTAGCTTGCCCTATTACAATGAACACATCACATTTCTTTTACACCCCTACACCATATCCTGAACGTGTTACCGTCTGGAAAACAAAGGAGTACCTGCTCAGATCTAAACACATTTGGAAACAGTTATTTTGATGTAACTAAGGTGTATAAATCCTTAAAAAGTATTTTCTAATTTACTTTTCACTGTAGAAAATAAAAAGTTCTCAAACATTTATGGTATGTTAACATATATTTATGACCACACAGCACGTTATTCTTTTATTATTGGTGCTATTAAACCGACAACAATGCACTTCACCTTACAATGACGCCCTGAGTACCCCAAGCACAAAGATTGGGTTGAATCCAGAAGTAATAGTATGGTAAAAAGCAAAGACAAAGAAATGATGCTGAGATAAGGACCTTGGAAATAGAGCATGAAAAAAGCCACAGACGCTCATTACTGGTCCCATCAGTCACACCCATAGGCTCTTATTTGTACCAATTAAAATCACAACGAGATGCACAAGCAATAACTTTTGGCCGTGATTTATAAGAAAACCTTCCTCCGAGCCATTTATACAATTTAATGCATTTCTATGATCCTGCCTATTGTGCCACCCTCTTCTGAAATAACAAGAAGCCCTCTCTCTTTTAGTGCACCATCTGGAATCGGATTTTAATTAAGCTCCACGGCAATGCGACTGTATCAACTGCGCAAACCAATCACGGAGGCGATGGCAGCATCCGAGCGCTCCCTGCCTTCCAATGACCTTCTGTTCAACTTTTGCCACCGACGGTTCTGCTTTGTTTACATCCCTCCTCGAATAACATGTCTTTCCCTAATTTTCTGAGCTGAACTGATTGCGCTGGAGTTTGCCGGAGATAACTGTACTCGCCGGAGGCGTTTCCAGCGTTTTTTTCTTTTCACCTTGGAAAAAAGGAATCTGTTCACATGTTGTAGGTGTATCTTTTCACTGGATTTTTTAGACGCCTCTCTATTTTCAGACTCTGCGGTCGGGCTCAGCACAGCATTCGAAAATTGTTTAAGTGCCTTCTCTAAAGAGAGGATGGATAGTCGGATTTGGCTTGCAAAACATGCACCTACATTTAAATCTGAAATTTAGGGGCATTATCAAGCCAGGCGATAATGGGCTTGATAATATGCTCTATGGAATTCCAATTGAAGCCCATGTTAGACGTCCTTCACATTTAACATGGGCTTCAATTGGAATTCCATAGAGCATATTATCAAGCCCATTATCGCCGTTTTAGCGGCAGTTTTCTGCCGCCAAAGCGGCGATAATTTTATCGCCTGGCTTGATAATATGCCCCTTGACTCCTTAAAAAGAAAGCAGAGGTGTGTAGAATACATACTAGCCTTCAGACAATATTAGTCACAGATCTGCCTATAGATTAATTGGTTATGTCTTCCTTTAAGCGTGCTCATAAGAAAGGTGGAAGTGACATCACACACCCTTTGACCCTTGATGGTATCACAGGAGATGGCATCCCATGAATTCTGAATCATATGGCATTAATTGGTGGGACAGTACGCAGCCTTTGACTCTAAAATCACAGCAAGAGGATTGCCAATCCTACAATAAGCGCAAAGATCCTCCTATCGCCCGATGTCCTCGATCAATGCAGAGGTTAAGATCTTTGCTAAAGTACTGGCCAATTGTCTTCAAAGAGCACTTCCTGGCCTTCTCCACCCAGATCAGTGTGGCTTTATGCTCACCAGAAGCGCGAGACACTATACGCCATGAACAAGCAGCCTTGGCATATACCTCGGTTTTGCAAAATCCTTGTGCCCTCCTAGTGATAGCTTTTGAGAAGGCCTTAAATTTGATCGACTGGTTCTTCTTATTTGTGGTCCTGGAGCGCATGGCATTCGGACCCAGTTTGGGTGAAAGGAGTGATGTCAAATACACTCCCTATCCGAAGAGGTACCAGGCTGTGATGCCCCCTGTCCCGCTTCTTTTTGCTCTCGCTATTGAGCCACTGGCAAGGTTCTTCCACTGTGATGCGTGGGTCCAGGGCTGGCCATGGGGAGGACAGATGGAAGACAAAATTGCCCTATACCCTGATGATCATATACTCTTCCTGCCCTGCCCGCAACGTTCAGCCCCACACTCACTGGAGATACTCACCCTACATTGCTCTGCTTCCAATCTCTGTGTGAATTGCCACACATCTCTCCTGGTCCTGATCAAAGGGTACCACAGCACAGTTACCTGGCACCCAACCATCCTGGTTTGATAACTAAGCTTTCAGTACCTGGGTGTGCATGTTTTCAGTAATCTTGATTTGTCCTGGGCCCTTAACCTCTCCCCACTGATTGACAAGATGAAACAGGACTTCCTGTTTAACAGATTGGGAAAAGTGTCTCTCTTCAAGATAATGATGCTGCCAAAATTCCTCTTTACCCTTCAGCACGTCCCATTCGGCATCCGCAGTAGCTGGTTCCAGAAATGCAATGCAGTTACCCTGACCTCACTTTGGGGTGGCCAACCACACATATAGCTTTGGACAAATATAGGCAGTCTATTACTGAAGGGGAGCTGGGGATGGCAGATATCAGGCTTTACTATTGGGGGGCCCACTTAATGATGATCAATGAATGGCTGCCCGAGGATGAGCTCACACTGCCTTCCGACTGGAGTTTTACTGCTGTGTGCTCACACATTATTTCTATGCTCCTGCCCATCATACCCATATGATCCAAAACCCCAATTGTGTATTGTTAATGTTGATTATTTTTGTTGCATTTAGAATAACAATATTCTGCTCATCGTTTACGCATTATGCTAGTGTGTTTTTAGTCTACATATTCAAATCATATATAGTTTTCTAACTTAAATCCAGTGTTTTTCTGTATGGAGTGCTCCACCACCAAAGACATTGACTGATAATAAACTGGATTCTCAGAGACAGAGCCTGGACTCAGGGGCAGACTGTCCTCGCCCACTAGATATGCAATACCATAATGCACTCTCTGGATGGCAGACTTTTCAGTACTAATTCTAACTAGCACAGACTCCGTGGGAAGGGGTGTTATATAGAATAGGTTGCCTTTGTACACATTATGTACTTTCTGTTCATTTTCATCGCCTCAATTATTTGCTACAATAATTTTGGATATAGTCTGCACTACTCTGGCTTTCAATAATAGCCCCTCATTCTAATACCACTAGTCCAGTTTTCTTGTGTGTGTGCCTTCTCTGGGGAAACATAAGGGAAATGCAATAAAATACAAATGTTATACCTTACCTGGCTACCTTGTAGGTACATTTGAGAGGGATTTGTGGGGTGCTTGCCCATTGTACCCTCTCGAAATGACTAATGTGCATACCTGTACCACTTGAGGGCCAATGGAGTTTACTGAAGATGACCAGGACTGGCCTGGCACGCAACGCTACCAAGAGTACACTTAAGATCCTTCACATAATCCAGTCCATCTTTTAGAAGATGTATTTTTTTGTCAATGTGCATGCTCAGTTTCAGCTCACATAAAGAATGAAATCAGCCCTTACCACAGTTTAACAATTCGATTTCCTATAGATTCGTTGCAGGCTTTCTTTCTCCCTGAGGATAGACTGTACATGCTCAAGGTTTTTCTTCCTTGTAAATATTCAGAGCCACCCCTTCACTAGAATGCTCCTTTTCTGGCCAACATACTCAGGAGTTTGCACAAGGCTGCTTAATCTATCTGTGATTGGTCAGTTTTTCAGGGAAGCGTGTGCTCTGAAGAAACATTGCAAGGTGCTTCTCCTATACAGTTTCATGTTGTTTTGTTTAAGTGAGTACAGATGTAGATCAATACATTGTATACATTGCCTCTAGTAAAAAACCTGGTCCAAATTGTGTGTTCTTTTATTTATTTATGTTTTTATTTTAACTTTTAAAAAAACAGCCATTTATTTTGTCTACACTATGGGGTGCCCAGTTACGTGGTGAATTAGGTCTTCGTCTGATGTTTGATTATATATTCTTATCTCCTTCAGAAATAATGATAATAACATTTATGACACTCCTAAAAGGCTTGTTTTTAAAAATCATCACTAGTAAAAATAGCCTTTTTATTTTGCCAATGTACGTTGACAACCGTCCTGAGTTTTATTTTATTTTACATCGTTGATGCGGAGCAGATCCACTATGACTGAGTGCTTCCTTCACATACTGCAGCTTCCTCCATGAAACTTTCACCAGTGCTCTGGGGGCTCTCACTGTAAATTTCCATGGAGGGCTAAATTTACAGTGGTGACATCTTGTGAGATCTTGTGAATGAAGCTGTGCATATGTATGAGGAACCTGCATTAGGACACACTGCAATTCTTAACAGAGCATCTCAGCCAAGCAAGCATTTACAGTGCTTCGGTGTGTGAGGATACACAGCAAAGAAAGCATCTTAACCTCTTCTGTGCCCATGACGAGATAGTCTCGTCATGGAGCACGGTTGCGCTGTGCCCATGACGAGACTATCTCGTTATGAACCCCACCCACTAATACAACGCCCGGCACAGGAGGGGGAAAGGGCGTGGCACTGAAGGGGTTAAATAGCCCAGACTATGTAAAATTCTGACACTGTATACAATTCAATACTGCTACAATAGGATGAGAAATATCACACTGGCCTTACAATTGTACTAGAAACACTGGGCAAAGAAACACTGGGTCCTTAGCCACACCCTCATCCAAAGGCAGGAAGAGGAACATTAGGGTTTGGGTGTGCAAAGTCGTACAGTTTTTTTCCTCATATAATACTTGTAATTCAGTCAAAAACGATTACATTTCAGTGTAGTACAAGAGGGATTCATAACAAAAAGGGTGTACACAGTCTGTACTCAAGTATAAAACCTGTCTGATTAATCTAAATAGGATCAAAGTGAAAGGAAAAGACATGCTACACACCCAATCGTCATAAGACACTCCTCCTCTAAAAGAAGTCTAAAATATATGTGCACAGCATAATGCTAAGTGTGGCCTTCTGGCAGCCTAGGTACTTGCCAATAAGTACACCACACATGGAGAGTAATTTTACACATCTTTAGTTTGCTGCATGCAAGTCAGAACTCAACATTCTAAGCCTGCCTTCAACGCATCCCTCTAATGCTTACATCAGAGGCCTGTGGTGCACAGTGGGAATCAAAATAGGTCTAGTTTTCTTTTATTACAAGACACTACATTTCCCGCTTTGTTAAATAAAAAAATCACAACTTTCAAAAATAGATAAATTAAATAATACATAAATAAATATATGAAAAAATATATAAATACACAAGTGATAACAATTCTTCAGTTAAGCATTGGGGCACCCGAACCACACTTTATGATCAGGTCACTGGAAACTGGGAACTGGCAGTCGAAGTGTCAGTGATCTGCGCAGGTGAGGGAGAATTTTGAGCGGATAGAGTCATCAACAGTCTGTTTAGACCCAGTCTCTACACTGACATCCATGTTTGGTGAGTGATGGGCCACATGTCTACAATGAGAGGAATCACTCTTAAGGGACTTCCCAGGAAACTGGGCAGTCACCAAATATACTTTGGCTTTGGTTATAGTAAAGGATTCAACCTCAAAAGGAGCATCAGATTTCCTTCTTCTGTATTGTCTAACAAACACTCGATCTCCTCTTGTAAAAGTCGTCAGTCAGCATATATTTTTATCTTCTGTTTGCAAGCAAAGTCTGTAGTGTTAATGTCTTTCTCATTTTTAGGTTAGCCCATTTGGCCAGCATGGTCCTCATGGCTCTTCCAAACATGAGCATTCCCCTGTTGTTGAGTGAGGGAATTACCTGTAAGCTTGAAAAGTAGTGTTTAAAACAGCTTTGAGGTCGAGCTTCTCCAATGCAGCCCACTGAACAGCTTGTTTAGAATACTCATGAACCATTCTACCAGGCCATTAGCCAGGGGCCAAAGAGGAGTTTTTTAATGCTTTGTATTGACGTGATTTAGAAAGTCTTTAAATTCTTGACTATTGAAAGGTGGGCCATTGCCAGACTTTAATACTGCAGGTACCCCATGTTCCAAAGATGCCATCTAGTTTTTGAGTGACCTTTTCAAGTGTAGTGAATGAAAGGTCGCCCATTAATGGAAAAAGGGAGTATTCATCAACAATGACTAGAAGATGATGTTCATTCTCAAGAGGAGCAAAGATCAATAGCAAATCATTCCCAAGCATAATGTGGCAATTCTGACATGTTCAAAGGGTGCTGAATGATTTTAGATGAAAGACATTGCATATATGACAAGTCTTTAATTCTTTTTTGCCCCTTTCTTTGAGATATGGAAATCAGACTCGGTCACTGAGATCTCTCTTGGTCATGGCACCCTCATGGGTGACATCGATCACTTGTCGTCGTAGACTTTCAGGAATAACAATTTGTGTACCTCGCAAAATTAGGCAATCTTGAATCACTGAAAGTTCATCTCTTACATTTTAGAACTTCAAATACTGATTATCATTAGATAAAGATCTGGAGTGCTGGTTACACGATTTATAGAGCAATAATGTCTTTTTATCTTAACATGTTACTATCTTGGCTCATGGCAGGAACAATTTGTTATAAAGACATGGCAGCTGGTGTGCACAATTTCACAATAAAATTGATGTCCGCTCTCTTAGATGGGGTACCAGGGAATTGTAATTGCACTCTTAAAAAATAATCATCCAGATTCTAACCTTTTGCTGGACGATGAATAATCGTATAGGTGTATTCTTTTAGCCTCAAACCCCAACGTTCAATTCGAAGAGACATTTTGGCTTTGGGATTGCTAAATAGCAACAGTTCTTGAAGATCCGTCACTATAGTAAAAGGCTTTCAATGCAAGAAAAAATGGAAAGATTCACATGGCCTGATCACTGCTAAATGTAGTTTTATCAGGTTCGAGTAAGCATGTTCTGTTTGTGACAGGCTCTAACTGGCATATGCCACAATAAGTCTCTGGGCATTTGACTGTCTGCTGTGCTGTGCAAGGATTACACCCGACGCAACAGGGCTAGCGTCAACTACAACCTCTGTATGTAGTTTGGGATCAAAGTAAGTCATTTCAGTGGCGCTCTCAATGGCTTGCTTGATGCGTTGAAATCTCTTCCCGCACTCATGTGACCATTGAAAAGATACGTTCTTTTTCGCTAATTCTTGTAAGGCTGCACTGACCGTAGTAAAGTCTTGTATGTATCTCGAACTTTAACTGGCCAGTCCAAGAAAGGATCTGTAACATAGAAATGTCTTGTGGGGGACTTACAGATGACAACACTTGCACTTTTGCTTGATCCGGTTTCATACCCCCATCAGAAAAAACATGAATTTCAAGTTTATCTTGTGGAATTCACATTTGTCGGCGTTCAGAGTTAAGCCTGCATTGGTCAGCAAATGACAGACTTGCATGAGAGCTCTGTCATGTTCTTTCTGTGTTGCTCTGAAAACTAATATGCGATCACTAGAGTGAAATGCATTCATTTCAGGTTGTATGATTTGTCAATTGACGTCTTGGAAATGTTCTGCAGCAGAAGATACCCCAAAACCTATTCGCTTATAGCGATAAAGACCAATATGAGTAGAAAAGGTTGTAATGTACCTGGATTTTTCTTAAAGCTCCAATTAGAGCTATCCTTTTTTTAAGTCAAGTTGAGGGAAGACCTTTGCACTGTTAACTTGAGTTATCATATCAGCAATGTGCAGACCGGGATGTCTCTCTCTCTCTCTCAATTGCTTTGTTGACCTGAAGAATGATAACGTATATGCGTACAGCTCCTTCACTGCCTCTTACTGGGGCATATTATCAAGGACGGTGTTAAAAATGATCTCTGGTTTAGCGGCAGAAAACTGCCGCTAAAGCGGCGATAATGGGCTTGATACTATGCCCTTCAGAATTCCACTAGAAGTCCATGTTCTGGTGTGAACATGGGTTTCTATTGCAATTCTCCACGGCATATTATCAAGCCCATTATCGCCGCTTTAGCTGCAGTTTTCTGCCGCTAAACCGGCGATAATTTTAACGCCGTCCTTGATAATATGCCGTTGGGCACTACTACAATGGGAGAAACATATGCTGTCAGTCCAGTGGAGTGTTCAATGATGTCATATTTAAGTAACAAATTAAGTTCCTTTTCAACAGCATCTTACAAGTGAAATGCAAGCAGTCTTTGTCTTTGAGCAGCAGAGCAAACATCCTCATTCATGTGTAACTTTACTTTCATCATTTTGAGTTTTCCTAGGACTTGAAATAATGAAGTAAAATGACTTACAATTTAATGATGATCATTCATATTGTAGTTCACTGATATTGGTCCCATATCAACAGCAGTATTAAAACTCAGCAAGCAGGCACTTGAAGCTGTTCCTTGAAGTACATGAATAGGTGCTTGTACCACATATTTCTTGTATTTGACCATGGTCACAAAGGATCCTTGACTCTTTAAGGGTGTTGAAGCATCCCATATGTATATTTCTGTTTTTGACTTAGAAAGTTGTGGTAATGGAGACAGTTCTTTATACTTCTCTTCAGTCATGATATTTATCGATGCACTACTGTCAATTTTGAATGGTATCAAACACCCATTTTTTTAGAGTTATTTTTAGACAATGTTTGAAGGTGTTTGGTGCTTCTTCGTGTCGATTTTTCTTCACTTTGAGTATTTTCTCACATTTGCGCAGTCCCACATGTGCATTCCTTTCTGAGGTAAACAACAACATTGTACAGTTATCATTGTCACTTTCACTGGAAACTGAGAGTGAGTACCTTTTTGTTTGGTGTCAATTTGCCTCAGTTGGTGAAACTGATTGGCCTTGTGGAAGCATGTCGAACATTGCTAAGGTAGCATTCGGTCATCCATTTTGTCTTCACGCTGTGACACACTAATTTTTCTCTTTGGTCTCAAGTTGTCACAAAATGGTTCGCTTTACCATGGCTGAGGCATATTTGTCCAATGGCGGGACATTTACCTTCATGTGGAATTGACAATCCTCATCTGTAAAACATTCTCTTTTTTGTTGGAGACATTGCCTTGTGTTTTTCAGCCTTGTAACTTGGCTTACTTTTGATGCACACTTTAGACGCCTCTGGCCTCCATGTCAATCGCTTGACGATAAGCACACTGTTCTGTCACTCAAAGCTTCCTCAAATTACACTACCTCCACCAAGTGCCCTTTCTACAAACACAAAGATTTGGATACTAGCCCAAATATTTGGAAGTCCCATGATAATTAAATGCCCACCCCCCCACTCTTGGACATTATTTGGTCTGATCATTTTCCAATTCCATTCCAACTTCCTACCCCTCATCAACCTTAACCAACTAAAGCTGACACGACCACACCCTATGCTCAATCAATCAATCAGTGACATTTATAAAGCGCGCTACATACCCGTAGGGTCTCAAGGCGCTGGGGGGGGGGGGGGCGCTACTGCTCGAATAGCCAGGTCTTCAGCTTCTTCCTGAAGGAGAGGTGGTCTTGGGTCAGGCGCAGGTCGGTCGGGAGGGAGTTCCAGGTCTTGGCGGCCAGGTAGGAGAAGGACCTTCCTCCTGTAGTCGCTCTTCGGATGCGGGGGACGGCGGCGAGGGCGTGGTTGGCTGATCGGAGGTGGCGTGTGGGAGCGTAGAAGTTGACTCGGCTGTTGAGGTAGCTCGGGCCTTGGTCGTGTAGGGCTTTGTGTGCGTGGGTGAGGAGGCGGAAGGTGATTCTCTTGTTGACGGGGAGCCAGTGAAGGTCTCTCAGATGTCCGGAGATGTGGCTGGATCGTGGGATGTCGAGGATGAGTCTGGCTGAGGCGTTCTGGATCCGCTGGAGTCTCTTCTGGAGCTTGGCGGTGGTACCGGCGTAGAGGGCGTTACCGTAGTCCAGTCTGCTGGTGACGAGGGCCTGGGTGACGGTCTTCCTGGTCTCTGTGGGGATCCACCAGAAGATCTTCCGTAGTATGCTCACTTATTTAAGAATGTAACTGGACTGGTCTTACAAGAATAGCAGTTGCCTAACTATTACACTGCAATTTTTCAACAGATATCAACAATGTTCTCCATCTACAATGATATAGCTCCACTTAAATTAAAGCAACTAAGATTAAAACCCAAACAAGTATGGTTCTCGGATGAACAAAATGCAATAAGGAGAGAAAAAGTAATAATGAAAATGCATGGTGAGCCTTGAAATCTCCAATCCTCTTCACACAACTAAAACCATTAGGAAAAAAGTACAAGACTAACATCACATTGGTGAAATCTAAGTTCCTTCACCTTCATCTTCAGAGGCAAATGGTAAAATCACATAATCCATCAAGAGTTTTACTTCATTTTATACATTTGTACATTTTAATATGGCATCTACATCAATATTGGTACCCGATCCATCAAATCGCAAAATGCATTGAGTTTCTGTCTGATTTCATAGCAAGATTTAATCAGAGACTCTGAAACCTTCACACAATGCCCACAGGAGCCCATCACGCTCAAAGCGATCAATTATTGGATCTGCATCAAACCAGTAAACTTATAGGACCTCATAGTGATCATATTGACCCTCAAGCCTAACATCTACAATTAGGATATGTTACTGACTAACAGCATCAAAGTTAAATTCTGCAACTTTGCAAAAATTGGCATGACTTAATTATCTGCTATAAGTCAGACATTTTCGCAAATCCCTTGAAGTGTTGCCAAACCATTCCAATTCTTAGTAATCAGAACCTATGCTCATCTCGCCCAGCTAACTAGAGACCTGTTTCAAAGTTGCCCTACATAGGTAAGGCTATTGTATTGAAAGCTGTGTTTCTGTATAGATATCCGTTAACATACATTCAATCAATCTCTTAATTAGCTGACAGCCAGTCTTATGCAAAGGTTGCATAATTGAGAATTCCACATTAAAAATCTTGGCCGATATTCGCTGCATTATAGATTAAGGGAAATGATATCTTCTTGTACTGTTAGATCTCACTGCAGCCTTCAATTGAGAGGTTCATGGTTACTGTTTTCAGCTCTCGAACATCACACAGGATTCTAAACAGTAGTACTGAACTGGTTTGTGTCCTTTCTCACAAGTCATTGAGAAAGGTCTTCTACCTCAGTTTGCTGTGCTGTAATGTCCTGTGTTCTAAATGGCTCAATGCTTTCCTTTTCAATATATGTCTTCAGGCACTGAGCTCTATCTTTCCTGGTACGAGAGTCTCAATGAATTAAAATGCCCATGATATCAGAGGATACATCTAAACGTCCTCCATATAGGACATTATTGTGCTTCGGTCATTTGTCACCAAGCTGTAAGTATGAATTTCAAATAACTTTCTAAAGATCATGTAAATAACCCAAAATTCATTCTATTTTGTCATAAACTCAAAAAAAGCTTTAACAGTAATCAAAGAGCTCATGACTGCAGATTTCTCTTCTTCTCTCTCACCCAAGAACCAAAATCTCTTGGAAAATCAACAGTGCAAAACCTGTCACGCACAACACCAATCATTCTCGAGTGGCCACTGCCTTTTAGAATACACTGCAAAGTGAATCATGAGAGAAATACAGACTGATGTAATTATGGAGATATTTAAAAAGTCACCTTTTAAGATGACCAAGACCAGCTTTAGCACTGAGGCTCCTGTTGCAACTATCTTTTTTGGCGCTCTGCCCAATAGCCTCCTTCACTACAGATTCCCTCACTACCACCCTCCAGCAGTGTCCGCATATCTTCATAGGCCATCTCTCATATGCACTGCATTTGTTTTATAGTGCTACTCTGTTGCAAAGTCATTGTGTGCCCTCGGCACCCTCCAACTTTTTGCTGACTGGTTCTGGTGGTAACTGACTCTGACTGACCCTGGGTCTGCCTAACCAGGCCCAGAGCCAGTGCTATCCTGAAAGAGACACTTAGAATGCATTGAAAACACCTACATACACTAGGGTACCCTATGGGTTAGAGGACCCCTGTGATTGGAATGACCTACCCTATAAGGCCCTAGTACATAATAGTATTGAGTATTAAGGGTGTAACCCACAAATAATACCCGACCCGGGTCAGTAATACAGTACAAATAGATATGCGGTCATGGTAGCACAGCACTTCTGTTTAGACAGTAAATAGTAGCAATCATCAATTTTTTGTTGTGGCATAAGTCCAATTTATTTACTTTAAACAGAAGCATCTAATGCAATTAAATTCAAAGCATTAGCAGATAATGGCAACACGGTTGCTCATTAATATCACAGTGCAGTATATTACAGTGCTCTTGGTGTGGATAGAGAAGGAAGAAGGGAATGGGTGTTCAGTGATAATGTGTGGGTGGAGGACAGGGAAAAGGTATTTGTGATATATATGCATCAATTATACATGGTGAGATCTTTTCCGGCCTGTGGTAGGTCAAATATTCCTAGCAATACACATAGCTCTAATGGACAAGCACTTTTTATAACATTGTCGCCAGAGTTTGTGTTGTATGTTGTCTGTGTATTGTCGACGTTTCGACCCCTAGGTGCAGGATTAAATGGTATCCTCATGGTGGAGTCTTCATCAGGAGTGGACTGAGAAGACCGTTTTGGATGGCCTGAGAGGGCTGGCCAAGCAGTCATTGCGCATTTAGGAGGGCGCTACCACTCCTCCCCTGCCCCTCCCGCCCCCTTATGCAAAGCTGCGCAAGTAGGAGAAAATAAAATGATAATAACATGAGTTATTATCATTACATTTTCTCCTTATTTCACTGCTAAAAAGTAGTGGGGCAACGTTCCTCCGCCTTAGCGTTGGAGCAGCCACTGAGAAAAACGTTTTGATAACTAGCTACATGTACTCATCTTTGGAGCTCCAACTACATTGATTGGGCAGTGTGCATAAATTAAGTCCTACGCTTGGCCTCTTAGAAATGTAAAACTGCAGTCCTCCTGGATTCCTTATTTTACTCTGTGGTGCATCTCATAAAATTCAGCGCACGCGCCTCCATATATAAACTGTGTTTTTACAAGGAGGTAGTTTTATGGCACAGAACTCACGACTTTCCAAACAATTACTTTAATTGATATATAAGGGCCGACTAACAAAAGGATAGGTTTAACGACAACCCAACTCTAAGACTTAAGGAGTTCTAAGTAATTTACACTTTGAGTTGTAAAGGTACATTCAACTTTCCCCTTTCACACGAACCTGGAGGCCATGACCTTCAGCCAATTACTTTTATCAAATGTCCTGCACTTTCGTTTGAGCCTAAAGCATTTTTCATCTATGTGGGTGTTTGCATCAATTGCCGTGTGATTGCAAAAAATACACTTAAGGTAGTCCTACACTGGACGCGTACAAAATAAATTACAAATTAACATACTTCTATTTACTAACCATCTAGCATTCAAGGCATAAGAAAAAGAATACTAAAGGTGCTGTATTAATGAAGCATGCAATGACAGATGTTCTACAACAGGGCACACAAACCAAGAAGAGAGGCCACACAATTATCCGTTGGTGGAAAACAGTGCAAACTTCTTTTGTCTCTGAGTTTACTATAACACACAAAATAAAAGTATTTAGCCATGCTCAATTACAGAGAAAAAAATACTTTTCCTAACCCCAATACACGTTTATTCAAAATGACCGAACGCAATTTTCATAATCCGACAAGCAAGTTTTGTGAAGTTGCGGCAATGCTTTGAGGCTCTAGTCACCGTATGTTTATGTGCAAATGTGTAACTGTGCACTCCTGTAAAACAACCAGGACTCTGGGTGAAATTAATACAGTTTTTAACAATGAAATTACAGAAACTGTTTTTGAAAATCCTATGTTTCACGGTATATGCCATTTCATGATGGATATATGAAACAAACTGAATTTGGTGTGATTTCTATGCTTTATTTTTAAAAAGCACAAACACAACGAAAGGTCTTTAAGTGCTGTAGTAAGGCATGCAAAAAGAAAATGTCTATTAATAAGTACATAATTACATGATCGGATGAAGCCAATTTCACGTTACTGAAATAAAGCAAAGATCATTTAAACAAATCGATACTGTCAGCATTGTAGTGATAAGCAGAGAGAATTTAAATTTCAAAAATACATCATACACAAAATTGATCTACAATTCTTTTCGGAACCAAAGGCCATCAGGTTCTTTGTTATCCAATGAGTAATAGGAATGCACTAGGTGTAATCATTTATTAACCCTGCTGTCAATTGTGTATAATACTTTGTTAACTCTGATATCATCTATGTGCAATACTTTGTTTACCATGGTGTCAACTATGTACAATACATTAACCATCTATAAATCAAAGTTTGCTCCTTCACCTGTAACAGGTGTACAAGCGTGGGTGTAGGATGGGCATGGTTAACTTTAGTGGGGTGGCAACTCAAGCTGGAAAATGGAAGTCTATGTGTTGCTAGTGTACCCATCTGTTGTCCTGACCTCCTTGTTTTGCAAGCAAACAGAGATCTATTATCAAGAAAAGGGTTGACCATTCCATGTTAGCCAATGACATTGGCTTTCCATGAAGAAGCCTTTACATGTGGCACCCAAGCTTGCACTGATATTTAGAAAAGTCCTAAAACACCTTAATTGCTGAATGAAATGAAAAAGACACTAATTAACTAAACTTTACAATAGAAAATCAAGCCCTCACCATGAGTCACATCTTCACCTCATATCCCGGTGAACTTCATCAGAGGTTTCGGAGAGTCAAGAGATATGCACACACACAAATGGAAATTTTCGACTCACTTTCAACTACATTATTTCCAAGGAAAGGCATATATTGATGTACACAAACACTGTAAAACCACCCAACAGATAAGATGCTGCTATATTGCGAAAAATCACAAACGTTAAGCAAGTGAAAGCCTTTAACCTACTTGTACCTAAAAGTGATTAGCCAAATACACAGCAACACAAAGCACAGCTGTAGAGTTCAGCAGGGTATTTGTCACTCAATTACAGAGAGGTGCAGTTATTTAGGGAGTGAGTCAATACATAGAGATGCAGTTCAGTGGAGGCCCTTAATCATTCAGTTACACAACCATAATGCTATTGATTTGGTCTCCATTTTTGAACCTCAAACAAAAAGTACTGCAATGTCGCACCCCCCTGACCTTCCCTACCAGAGTCTGTTTCAGAATGTAATAACACACTTTGATAGCAGAGGAGCACTTTTTGACCATTTATGGTGGCTTTCAAGCTCCAGAAGAACAGAAGATACCCACCGGGAACTCTCATCACACTTTCATGAACAATACACCATTGATGACTTGTCTCAGTGGCAGAGAGCAGCAATGAAGGCAACAGCTTACCTTAGAGAGTTCTCCTACTTCCAAATAGAAGCAGATAATGAAAACATTCCAGGCAACCCAAACAGCGGTCCACACCGTGTACTATGCATGGAAGACATGGAAGGAAAAGGAGACAAACACCTTTAATTGTATTTGCAAATAGTGACATTGAGTAATAATGAACATATACTGTGCATTGCATCGCAAATAAACATTGGGACATGGACAGTAGAGTGGTAACATAGTTAGATGATGGAGTTGATTAACGTGGAATGCAAAGATACAGGGACATATTTACAAGCCCCTTGCACCTCCAGTGCGTCACATTAATATGGGAAAAAGTGATGCACCTGCAGCACAAGGGGCTTGTAAATAAGCCCCACAGTGTCATTATGTTATTTCAATGGGGGGGGGGGGACATTACAATATAAAGGTTGGAGATATTCCCAAGGACCACAAATTAAAAAGGCTGCAGTGTTGTGTGTGGATGGGGTGAGGTTTGCAAATGTCAGTGCTTGAATAGTGAGGTAGTTGGGGAGGCTCTTCGAAAAGTAGAGAAATAAAGCGCCAAAAATTGCTTTTAACACCGGGCCAAGGAGTTTGGTCAGTCCACAAATTTCTGACAAACTTCTGACGCAGCCAGATGACTTTCTGGCAGTCATGACTTTTTGGGCTCGAGAGTCTTGGATTTATGCATAATTTGTGTGGAGAGGAGAAGAAGAAATATTGCAAGCGTCAGAGTTGTGGGTTGTGCCAGCACATAAGCCTACAGATGTCACCAGCATACTGTAAATGTGGTAAGTGGGCTATGCAGGGGCTTCTCTTCAAATGAATGGAGTAATCATTAATATTTGTGATACATTTTGATGCAGCAAGAAAATAAATTACATGTCTAGAAGGAATAATATTTATTAATAGCAGTACCTGTAAAAAAGAAAGACTCAATCGAATTGGATGGACCAAAGAAGGGAGACGTAAAAGTAGAGATGCTGCAAATAGAAAAGCACTTGCTGTGTCCCTTCTTTGCTTAGCCGGTTCAGTGCAGGGCTTGTTTTGTAATGTTAACATAACTTTGTCCCACTTCAAATAAAAGCTGCTTATGTGTCTTGACAAAAACAAATACTCACCCAAACTTGAGCATCAAGTTCCATCTCAACCAGGACAAACTTGACCCCTTCCAGATTCACCAGCCACCAGACTCCCAAAAACAAAAGTTAGATGATAACCTTTCCTAACAAATTTGGTATACTATCCTCCTCTATTAAGAATTCAAGAACCGTCCAGAACATTAAGCTTGATAGCCTGAGAGCAAACATCACTGAGGAACTAACTGCCATCAGGAAACTCCCTTTCACAGAAGCTGTGGAAATGTGTACAGAAAGATCTAATTTGTGACAAAATGGAGAAAAGCATGGCACTGACCCCCCATTCTTCCCCTATCTCACTAAATAAAGGCATGGCACAGATAACTGCAGGTATAATAAACAGCCCTCTCACTGATACCTAACCCTGTACCTGGGACCATGGCCTACCCTTCCTTTTTCTAACCCCTGCTTGCTAATGAGGCTCAAGCCCTTTGCTCCCTCCGGCATGTCTCAGGCAAGCTCGTTGTCATTGCCTGCTTTCCCTATCCTGAGCTTTAGGTGGAACAAGTTAAGACTCAACTCTAGGAGCCAAACTCTGAATTTCAACTCACCACTGGTCTTCCGTTTCTGGTAAATATCACCGAAAGATGCATACCCATACAATGAAACAGTATATCATAGAAAAAACCCTTCTGTCTGCACATCAATCGGGTTTCAGACACGTATGATACTTTACATGTCTTAGACAGAAGCGGGACATGCCTTGAACTGTCAGCAGCATTTGATAATATTGACCATGTTAATCGCATATGTATTCGGCTAATGTGTTGCACTGGGTTGCTTAATAAGAAAGAATACTCTCTATTTGCCAGAATGGAAGACACCATGTTCACCCCTTCACGGTTCTTGGTCCAACAAGGCCAAATACTTGCTGCCATCATCTTCATCTTTAACAGGAAGTCTTTAGGAGAAGTGATTTAAGGGTTGGGACTTTCTATGCACCAGTACGCTGACGTACAGAAACTGTCCATTAAAATCACATCTGAAGACAGCAACATACGTGTAGCCCAGTGTCTATCAATTGACGCAATGGACTTTAAACTGACTAACAAAACTACATTCTTTCAATGCCTTTGTTCATTCGCTATTATGCTTTATTGGAAGGAGGGAATGGGAATAGATACAGGGTTTGCTCACCTTCCCCAACATCCAACAATACAAAAGCAACAAAAGGGATCCCCTACTGTCCTTACCATATCTCCCCATACCAGCCCAAGGAAATCAACCTATGGTATTAAAGGACCGCTCATGCACTGCAATTCTAAGTGCATGTCTCCTGTTGCTTTTGCATCATTCACTATTATGTCCACATCAGAAGATCCTGCCTTCCTTTCCAGGTCTGAATTGATTGTGGATGTACATCCAATACAGTTTAACCAGTCTACTAGTCCACTTAGATACCCACACATACCTGGATGGTGCTCTAACTATATCAGGTGGAGAACCTTCATTGTGCTGCTCCTCGGTATCTCCAGCTTAAGTAAAAAACTATCCTTCTACCAATCATTCCAAAAATCTGTATCGACTTTCCCCTGAGCCAAATCATATCCCTGCATTTCCCATTTAAAAAAAAATGAACTGTAGTCCCAACTATTCAACAGATTTTTCTCATAATCCACCTAATATTTCCTCTAGTATGTTAAATTTAGCAAACATGGCTAACATGCACTGCCTTCCCTTAAAACCACCCGAAAATATTGAATCTACATTAATCATATTTTGAATATTTTTGCTGTCCAAATATTTCCAAGATTCCCAGAATATTTCTGTTTAGATACATATAACTGTTCTGCCTTTTCTATTAGCATTACCTCTTGTACCTCGCTCCGTCTCACGGTATGGGCTGATTTGCTCTATAGAGAACAACAAAAAATAAAAAAATATATTATATAATATAAATTTACCTAATTCTCTAGACTAACCCAATATCTGATGCACCAATTATTCATTACTATCAGAGTTGACCGCCCAGGGGCTCAAACGTTGCTTCAGATGTGTTAGGCCAAGCTGCCTGCTTAAAATTTGTACAAGAAAGACCAGCCATGTGTATGAGTCTTAGTGGTCTGTCTTAAACAAGAGGGCATTCAACACACTACCATTGAGTTAAACACATCAACAGGCTTTATTCTTGACTCAAAGCATTAGTTTCAGGCATTTGTAGAGAAGAAGGTTCCAGATTCTCATGAACAGTTTTTCTTGTTGAGCAACATCAAACCATTTGTTCTTTATAGGCTCTGGGCTGTGGTAGAAGTGTTTGTCTTGCCTTATTGTAGGTGTGGAACTGCTTCTTATATGCTCTTCCGTAAACCACCTTACTGCCTTTAGAAGGTGTTTCAGTTTAAGAGCTCAACCATTTGTGGGCACCAGCAGATGTAAGAGAATCGCTGTAATTCTAATAACTTTAAAGAGGTCACTTCCAGATTTATGGCCAAAAACATGCTGCTTAGTCCATAATTTCTAGGGGCTCTAGCATTCATCTTACATGGCAAGCAACATGCATGTGGGTTGGGTCTCGCTGTAAGGAAACAGGCTTTTTTGCATTCTCCTCCCCCTCCCCCTCTTTGCCCCTATTTGGACTGTTAGCTGCTCGATTTTCGCCTCTGAGAGTGCACTGAGGCCTGCTAACCAGACCCCAGTGCCAGAGTTCTGGCCCATTACAAAACGTGTGTTGAATAGGATGTTCTCAATTGACAAGTACTGCCCCAAGTATATGATACCCAGGGTACCAAGGGCATATGAGGTAGAGTGTCCACCCATGACCGCAGCACTGTTTGTGCCACCCTGAGTGTGACAAATGACAACACGACCACACGCCTGACACTGCAGACTGGAAGAGCAGTGTGGACACTGGTAGTTCGACTTTGCCATTAACATTAATGACAAAGCCACCCTTCCCTTAATAATATATGTAAGTCTTCCCTAAGGAAGTCCTATCGAGCCCTATGGCAGGGATCTGTAGATTATCAAGCAAAACAATATAGGTTTTATATGTCTTAGCAGCAAACCCCTTAAAGTTATCATTTTGTTGAGGAAAGTTAGTAGCCCTATTGTCTAACACAGGGTTACCAACTGGCATCCCAGCCTGGCTAACTTCTGGATTGGGGTACCTAACTGGGTACTGTAAGGTATTCAATTAATTGTGGCATTAAATCTGACTTTATGTCCAAGTGAAGATTAATGTCCCTATTAAAGTTTAGCAACTTATAGAAAGTTGCCACTCCATGCCCCAGCTGGTCCAGTGACTTTGCACAAGCCTGGGCCAACAGACAGCTTTCTGCCCATCTGGGGAGACGTGTGAATGACTCCCAGGTTTGGAAGCAAAGGCAGTTGTTGTAGAGTGAGGTGTAACCTCCTCTCCCAGGAAGGTGACTCTAGGTGTTAGCCCAAAAGGCAAGCTTCAAAGGAGAAGCCTCCTTTGAAAGCCCGTCTATGACAACACACCCAAGCAGGATGCCTTTTGTTCCTGCAGACAAGTTGGAGACAGGGACAGAGAGGAAAAACCTGTCCTTCAAACCAGCTTTCCTATGGGCGAGTAGCCCTTAGATAGCCACATCTCTGGTGTGGGCTACCAAGCTCCTCACAGTTGAGGGAAGGTTCAGACATCTTGAGAGTAGCAAGAAATTGCACTCTGGAATTGCCAAATGCCACAGATCACAGGAACTGTGTCACCAAAGAGGAGGGAACTAGACCATTGGCTAGTAACCGCATTGTCTTCTTGGGGCTCTTTCCCAGGATAAAACGGACACCCCTAGAACACTGAACATCAGCACATACAGGATTTTGAGAGAGGACATAAAGAGGACTGCACTGCTGCCTTTGAAGCTGCGTGAAGAGAGGTTGCACCATTGGAAGGACTGCGCCTGTGGCACGTTGGGCTAGTGGGTTTGGACTGTGCCTGCGGCTCCTGGCTTGTGGAAAATTTTACCCCAAGCCCAAGACTGAATCAATGCCTCCAAGGGTCAGTCAGCTGGCTCCCTGTAACAGCACATGGGACATCCAAGCTGAGGAAGCCCAAACCGGCAAAATAGTAGCCACTTCTGAGGAATCACCACTGGCACCACCAAGAGACAAATCCGAGATAGTCAAAAGTTGCACCCGTGTCTGCTGGACTCAGAAGTGCTATCAGAGACTGAATTAATCTACAAACAGAGTCACTAGCCCCCACCAAGCATATTCGCTGTGACCACTGTGTCACAAGATAAGTAGCCCGGCTGTAACTGGCCTTCTACTATTGCAAAGAGGACATGGTGGGTCTCCAAGTGCCATGGTCAAAGTCTCCTTACCCCAATCTGCCCTGTCAGATTTGGTTGCCCAAGCAGGTCCGGAGACGCCAAAATGTTTCAAACTTTTTCAAAGTTTGCAAAGTTTTTGTTGACCAATGCTTGTTTGCGGTTCAATTTAAAAGTATTCATTTCTTCAGAAATGTATATCTCAAGAACCCTCGAGTGGATTTTGATGATCAAGAACGCTCAAAATGTATACAAATATGCTCTATTTTTATACATTGATGTCGTGTCTCTTTCTTGTTGTGTGACTTTCGTTGTTTGTTGCTGTTTTAATATTTACACTAAGGTCCTTTGTTAAGCCTTGCTGATTGAAGCCACATCTACCCACGGCTGCGCTTAAGGTCTGCAAACGAGCCTGAGTGGACCCAAGATGGTATTTGAGAGTATACTCCACAATAAAGCCCCACAGCCATATCTTCTAATACACCCAAATCCTCACACTCACCTTCGTGGGAGTCAGGAGTTTATGTGTTTAGAGGTACCAAAAGTCCAAAAGGCAGCCCCTTCACAGAGGGCTTTGTCCTTGGCAGCATTATGGTGCTGGACTCCTTCCCCCTCATCAATATGCCTAAAGCATTCCTTCACATGTTTCTTAAGAGGACTTAAAATATCATTTTTAAAGGTGCTTTACATTCCTCTTTCTTTTACATTTACTAGTATGCCTGTTCATTTTATTTGCCAGGTTATTGATGTAATTTTTTTTAATGTTTTGTATAATTGCAGTTTTATAGGATTTTTATTGATGGTGTGCTGTCTTCCATTAGCTGTCTGGCAACATTACCACAGCACAAAAATAATAATATTAATAGATTAAATCAATCTCTGCGACATTTCCGGCTTTCTGATAGACATATTTGGTCAGGGCACTCCATGATGTTGAGTGCACAGATTGATAACTTTTCTAAAAACTTTTTTAGGACAGTCTGGAAGCCATTCTTGGAGTGGAATCAAGGGGCATTTTTTTTTTACATTGGGAATCTTGCAATAAATTATCATGGCAACTGTGGTCGCATATGAACGAAAAACTAGCTGAAAATGTAGAATGCTTCAGTTGCTGAAATGATGAGCCAGCACCAGTGTGAGATCTCAGAACCCTCATTTGTTATGAGATACCCATCTGTTTGACCAAATTACCATGCCTTCCTTCCTCTATATTGACGACATAAAGAGGGATGCTTTGTCGCGTAAACAGCACTCCTAACCCCTAAAATCTTTCACCTCAACTCTGTAAATTACCCTCAAGAACGAACCAATATTTATTGTGAAGGAGGATGAAATTGGAGATGGGAATTTAATTTTTTATGAAGCAGCTAGCAGGCCCAGTCCTCATTAGATGGTGCTTAAATAACTTCAAACCCACTTCTAAGCCAAAGCTGTAATTGTATTATTCCTCAGGTAGGGCACAAAAAACTCCTGTGATTGCAAATGCTGCAATTCACAAAGATTCATGACGACAAAGGGGCGATGAGAAGTGTGCAAAATCCCTCGCAAGAGACTTTCCACTTCACAAAAGGAGATTTGCAGGTCATAATAAATTGTTATTAGGAGGGGGCATTAACCCCCCTAAGTGGGAATCCTGTAGGGCATCCTTGGGTGGACGACAGCCCGCTACCCCGATGTGTTCCCTAAAGGGAATAAACATTTTTTTAAAAGGCAGCACCTCTCTGGTGGATACAAGTTAATGAAAACAATGTTACCTATTCAAACCCTTTCACCGGTGGTCATGCCTAATTAATATTCGTTAGGCAGGTTGCCTTGTTAACCCCTTCAAATGGGCAATTTAAGATGCAACCTATTAGTAGATAGATCACATCATAAACTACATCCCAGATCCAAACCTGTTGGTTTGCAATTTGCACATCCACGGTTTGCAAGGAGAGGGTTCTGCCCCTTCACTCTCAAAAGGCGCCAAACCTCTGCAGTTCAAGCACACATAATCTGATATTTCTGCGGTGTTGCAGTAAACGTATTACCAAATGCCTGTGCTTGTCTGAGGACCAACAACTGGCTTGTCAAAGGCACAGCTTGCCCTTAGGTCCAAGAAGAAACAGGTACTTTCTCTGTACACAGTTAGAGTCTCATGTGATGTTTGTATTCATTCGACTAGTTAATTGATATTTAATCTTACTTGTTTTAATTGCTTGGAGTTCATTCTTCATTTCTTGCCTATTACACCTACATCCCTCTCCCACCTTCATGAAAAGTATCCCTCCTCTCTGCCCAGTCCTCTGACTAAAATGATGTTTTGTTTCAAGCAAAGAAAACCAGAAAAATGCAAATGTACTGATATAATTGCTCCCACTTTGACTGTGTGTTAAGAAACCCGAAAGCATATTGTTTGTATTCACATTTGATTTACACTTTCTTATCCTTATTTATACACACATATGTAATTAGTATACGAAATGGTGGAAATGTACACATGAATGATCTCATGACACAAATTACATTGCCTGATCCCCCCAAAAAAGTAAGACTAAATCTACAACTAGAGTTATATGATTTTGCACATTTGTAAAACTACTTATTTTGGAATTCTTAGTTTCCCAGGATACTTCTAGGAACCTCTGACTAGTGCTGGTGTCCAGTAGGTTTCCAGGCATACTGTGGAAGTCTTTGTTGAATTCCTATCTAGAACCTTGCGTGGGCTTGCGCAAGAGTAGATGGTGCACAATTCCTGGAGGGAAAGTGCCACCATCTTTGTGAAATGACACATTATTAGTTTTTCTCAAAAGGGAACCATTTTTGCACTCACACAAACTCTTTTGTGAATACCTACAAACATGTCAACTTGCATTTACGTTAGTGTGCGTGTCTGTGTGCACACAAACTCACCGGGCATTGCATTCCCAGCTCATTTCTGTCTGCATCGTTTGAAGTGCCGCTCACAAAAAGTCTACCATTATGTAAATACCTTTACATCTGCAGAACTAACATCTGAGAATTCTGAAAGTGGTTTTGCAATAAGAAATATAAAAGCCTATTTTCGCTAATCTTACAAACAGGAACAACTCTGTGAACCGTGCCCACAATCGTTTACTCTTTTTTTTGGTACTTGTACCTTGATCATAAAACATCAACAGCTGTTTGAATATTATGAAGCTATCAAAGTCCTTCTGTTCCAGGTTACAACGAAGTTTCTGATAGTTTTACATAATATACTAAAACATATAAATTGCTTGCTTTACAACTACCACCATGTGATATGAGCTTTTGTGTTATTTTCCTTTGTATTCCTTTTCTTCTTCTACAGTTAGAATTTAGAATATTCTTTGCCTAGAATGTTGTGAGATGTCATGTTGCTAGGTGGTGGGCAGCTGCCTGCTGCTCTTCGCTCTGGCTGCACATGTTGTGCCGTGAGTCTCCCTTTCTGAGAATAAACAAGCTACTTATTTTGAGGGACTTCTGTTTATGATTTTAGCTTCTTCTTCGAAGATTACTCATCACCCTAGCACCACTCACCACAGAGGCAAACCTATCCGGCTTACAGACAGACATGCCTCGGAGCACAGAATTCTTTGAGTGATGGTGGGAAGAGGCCATATGCAAATCAGTCTTGACCCTGTGCCTCATGGGAACAGTCCAGACTGAACTGCCAGGCCAGGTCCTGCCTGGACCGGAAACAAGCACCCTAGGACCGGTTTCAGGGTATGGACTGTTCACATGGGGCACGGGGTCAAGACTGATTTGCATATGGCTGGGTCCAAATGTAGGTCCTTTGCTTATTGTGCCACTGGATTCAAGCTAGTCTGGCTGAAGAAGGGTGACATACTCTGAAACCGGTCCCAGCATGCTTGTTTCCGGTCCAGGGAGGACCAAGGCCTGGCAGTTCGGTCTGGGCTGTTAACATGGGGCACAGGGTCAAGACTGATTTGCATATGGCTAAGTCCAAACTGGGGTGGCGAAGTGGGCAAAAGAACGATGGATTTAACCCAGATCTTTTGACTGGGGGAGAATGTTTGCATTGTCAGCATTCCGTCCATCATTTGTTTGCTGTAATACTTTTCGCCCTAAGTGGGATGGGTATGCCCAGTCGTTGGTCCCTTGCTCACTGTGCCACTGAATTCAAGTTAACCTGACTGAGGAAGGGTGACATACCCTGAAACCGGTCCCAGGATGCTTGTTTCCGGTCCAGTGAGGGCCAAGGCCTGGCAGTTCGGTCTGGACTGTTCCCATGGGGCACGGGGTCAAGACCGATTTGCATATTTCAGGGTCCAAACTGGGGTGGCGAAGTGGGCAAAAGAACAATGGATTTAACCCAGATCTTTTGACTGGGGGAGAATGTTTGCGTTGTCAGTATTCCGCCCATCATTTGTTTGCTGTAGCGCTGCTTACTAAAAGCATAAAATATTGAAAAAAAAGAGTTTGGCGAGCCGCGCCTTTATTTTAATCTGCGCCACTCGACAAACTTTGTTGGACATTCTGCAAGCCCCGCCTCCCAACCGCAATCTGAAGGTTTCTCCTGATATCAGCGCACACAGGAACTCAAAGCAAAAAACTACCCATGGCAATATATTTCTACAGGCCTGGCATCGCACAGGTGCAATCCCGACACTCTCAGAATGTGTCGCAAAAACAAATGATGTTCCTTGTGTCAGCCCCGCCGGCCTCTCTGAAACACACGTGTGGTTGCTGGATCATCGGGCACGGGCAGGGCTGCTTCACTGTGTACATTGAATGGGGGTGTATTTCCTTCAGTCTTTGGCCGGTGCGTGAGGCCGCAGAGCGCGCAAAAGCTGCCTGTGGTTCTCCCGCCGCTGAAAGACACAGCCTTGAACTGCTGCTGCAAGATGCGTTTCAGCTCACGAGAAAGCAAGCCGACCGCCGATAAAGAGCCTAGCTTGGAAGACAGTCTCCCCAGGCACTTGTGGACTGTCAGCAGTCAGGTGACTCACGCACTGTGCTCATCTGATCTTTGCAACATGCGCTCATAACGGAACCTTACTAGGCCGCAATGGAGTGTAATGGGCTGGGAGGGTGACTGAGAATTTTTTTTATGACTTACGTTTTAACTTGTTTATCTTTTGCGGAACACAAATCTTCATGCCTAACATCTCACTCAGTATATTGGACTCGTTCCTGTGTTTGTTTGGGGAACTTGTCACCTAAGAATAGAAACTTTGGTGTCGAGAGCATGGCACTTTTACATTGTTGAAGGGTTAATATCTTTTTGAAGTGCAGTTCTTCAACATGCTTAAAAATAATAAAGTCCCTGCAGATTCGCGCTGCTTCTCTTCTTCGGTGCAGTTCGGTAGAGCACCCTCTGATGCAGAGTTTATTGGAGGTACTTTATAATAAACACACTATTTCATTATTTATGGAAGGGCCCCTAAGAGGTGGGGTATGAGAGCACACTGTCTGTAATTAGCTGCTGTTGTGAGTAGAATCCTTATTGAGTGTTATAGGGCAGTGTACATTTATGGGATCTACGCATTAGCAGAGTCAGCAGTGGATATGAAAATTTCCTACGCATCAGAGATCAGAGTGAGTAATCATTGCTAAGGCTTTGTGCACAGTGACAGGTATAGTAAGGCAAACTCAGGGTGTATACGTGCGCCACCGGAGTGGTGGAAGCATTTATCTACCTCTGTAGTATTGAGGTCAATAAACTATATGCGGATCGCCTTATCAGAAGACATATGCATAGACACATCTGTCTGTATGAACTGTATCAAGGTGTACAACACCTGGTACACACATCTAACTTAATACACTAAATTCTGTACTTGTTAAATAAATTAGTTATATTCCATTGAAGGATTGAGAGCACAGCACTGAATACAGCTATGCCAGTCAGAGGCTGAATGTTCACTGTGCCAATAGATTTACCAGTATTGGGGTGCACACACATTCTATCAAGAAAGGAGGTAGTACTTAATTTGACTTGCATCGGAGTGTGACTTGCATCGGAGTGTGACATATACCGTTTGGTTGAGGGACACTCTACCGTACTAGTGAGGCTTTCTATGTACCAAAGTGACCCTATGGGAGTTTGCATACTTGCTCTTGCAGAGCTCCAGCGCGGTGATTGCGCCTCCATCTGAAGTGAAGAGTGGCAGACCCTAGGATATGGCTGCCATTCACTCACAGTTGTATGAAAGAAGAAAACTGCCCCAACTCCTAGCCTGGGCTCTGGATGTCAGGGGCTGTCTACAAGGCTACGTGTACTATCGCTCTGTGCTGCAGGTTCTCTTAAAGGGCGCCTATAGTTTGACAGCAGTTAACTGGTTGTCAGAGGACCGACCAGGTCATTGGAGATATGTACCACCGCTCCAGAGCACGGAAGCAGTGTATGCATGTGTGTGAAAACTGGGGGTGGAGCAAGCTGTGGTAATTCACAGGATAATGGAGCCCTCCAGAGATAATGTAGACATTAGAAAGGGCTCTGAAGGCAGGGTGGCTGTGGGAGTCATGAGCTATGAGGTTCTGGGAAGGGGTACATGGAGGAGAGAGTATCTAAAGCGCTCTTTGAACTGTGCAAGCCATAGAAGTGGGTGAGCCAATGGCTTGGCCAATGGCGTGGCTCTGGCTCAGGTTTAAGTCCTCTTGACTATTTGAACACCATATCCCTGCTGCAAAGAACATGAACCAGACGTTTTTGCAGAACTGTGTATTTTATGAGGATAGCTGTGAGATACTGTTTTTCTCACACAGATGGCATCCATTTTGTTTATTTGTGGAACTTCTGTCGCACACTGCACCTGGCGCTCACCTGAGGGGTGGAGGGTGCTTTGTTTAAATAACATGAGTTTAAAACCAACTGGCAGTGGGGCTGAAATCTTTGTGTGCCCAGTTTTCATTCAACAATAAAAATGTCAAGATAACTCTGGTGAATAATGGAGTGCAAGATCAGTGTTTTGTCTAGTGACAGTTTTCACAAAAGAACATGAATCACACATATTTGCAAAACTGTATTTTATGAAAATTAGCTGTGAGTTGCTGCCTTTCACTAGGTTAGTACCCTTCCATTTTTGGTGCTTTTCAGCAATTTAAAGATCTTCTTAGAGTTTCTCGTTGCTCATATTTGTCATTGGCTTCTGTCTTTGTCCTTCGTCATTGCAGGCGTCTGATTCAGTAATCGGTTTAGCACCCAGGCTAATGTGCTGCATAGCTAAATACATATAAGGTCCCAAAGGTGAGAGCAATTGCATTGCAAATGCTTGTTTGTCTCACTCCCTCTTAATTTCATTTTCAACCCCAGTTGTAACACCTGGCTTAACTCAAAGGACACAGACACACATGTGGTACTTTACACCACCCACTCCTCATTCTTGCACATCCAATGAACGAGCTGGCAAGACAGAGGGATACGAATCCTCCTCAATGGGTTTGTGCTGGTTTTGAGCTGGACAGGTGTATTTCACTGTGGTTTAAAGAATAGAACTTCTGTTTCAAAGCTCTGTTTCCTTCATCGCCCACTTTCATTAGGCATGTCCTCTTCATTTTGCCCTACCGGGCCAACAATACCCTGCTTGCGCTAGGATGTCCAGGTTGTCAAGGGTGGTGGTGCTGCGGATCCATCTGCGCTGCTTTTGAGTTGGGCATGTGCGCTGCCTCCGTTTCGCGATTTGCACTTGTTTAAAGTTGATGAGAACTTTATTACCCAGAATGCTCAAGCACATTGAGCACTTTTATCTCTTTGTGACTAATCTGAACTCCAGCTCAAGGTATGCACTTCTGTGAGCAAACAGGGCTATCACTTGGGTTTAGGCCAGTCCACGTAATGGTGTAAGGTGCACAAGCACACCGAGGGGGGTATTGCAGACATCAAAAGGCACGCCCAAGGTACGTCTTTCTGTGCCCATCCACACAAGAGTGCCATGCATCCATTCACGTTCATTTAATCAATTACAGAAATTTTTCATTTAAAGTCTGTAGTCCAACTACTGGCTGAAACCACAGAATGTAGCCATAGGCCACGTCAAAATCTTGAAAAATGCGAGAATTTGATGAAATCACTACCTCCTCACTTATATTATCTGATAAATGCTCCAGGTCACTTTTATACGCCTGATAGTGACCTCAATAATTAGCATCTGTAAGTAAGTGTTCACGAGCTATTCCTAGCATGTATCTCAGATATCCTATTTGTAATGAGGACAGAGGGCATAGCAGTGAGGTAGCAATTGTATTTAGAGATAGATTTAAAGGTTTAAAAATAAGGGTCAGGTTCATTAAAACGTTTTCAACATTTGATAGGATGGTTCCACAGATCCAAAAAGCATTTTCATGGAGCATTTTAGTGCTAGTTTAAAATGAGGTTTCTGTAAACAGCTTACCTTGCATAGGCACAAAAAGGCCATGTGTAAAATGCATGCTGAAAGACATGAACAAGTGATGTGCCCACTTCTGTACCTTTGAGGGCCTCACTCCAGCTGCACCAATAAGGAATACTGCAGAGCCACTGACTTTGTTAATGTTGTTCTACCTTTACTACAATTAAAGATTAGTTTCCTGCTCCAACACTTGGGGAATCTTGGTGTGCTAAACTAATGCTGAAGTACAGCAAAGGCTTTCTAACATGGCAACTCGTGGGTACCCATGCTTGTGGATGCAGGGGTGGCAATCTGATAATGGTTTTTGTTGTACTTTGTGAAAAACATTCTAAATGGCTGTCCATGCATGAGTACACATGCACACACAGCTTCAGGCATCCCTTGAAGGTTTTTTTCATAAAGTGTTAATATAAAATTCCATTATGGTCGCTTATGTGTCCACATACACAAGTATGCAAGATCAGCTAGCCTACAGAGTTTAATAAATTACACCAAAAACATTCAAAGATGGCTGCCTGTCCATGTGGTTTTAAAGCCTTTTGCAATATAGTCATGCTGACAGCAAGGGCCCAGTAGTAGTGCCTGGGTAGATGCAGAGCTCTCACCAGGGGCGGCACCTCCGTTAAGGCGGAGGAGTGTCGCCACACTAAAGTATTGCCCCAGAGATAGAAAAATAAAATGGCAATAAAGTTAATTTATTACCATTTTATTTTTCAAAACCCCGTACCAAGCCAAGAGCCAGGACGCGGGGTGGAGCTTTCTGTTTTTTGCTGCTGCCAGTCAGGCAGCAGCAGAAAGCAGTGATGGACAGGGCACTTTAAGTTTAAAGTGCACATGTCTTCTGCCTGGCTGCCTTGTGACAGCCAGCCAGACATGTGCATTTTAAACCTCTCTAACCCAGCTGTCCAAGACAGCTGGGTTAGAGAAATCATAGGGCTCCAACATCCTCAGGAGTGCCAAAGGCGGCTGTAACCTCCCGTCCCGGCACAGATTTCATGCTGCATGAGAGCAGTGCCAGGATTGGTTAGTGCAGTTTCCTGGGCCCTGCTTGAGCAAGACTACCTGGAGAAGACTGGAGATAAGAGGATGTTGTGCCAGGAAGTTACGTGGAATTATTTTATTTCTACTTATTTTTGTACTTTAATTTTTTTCTCTCCTTCCCCCGCCCCATCACCCTCCTTACATGCCAGCCGCAACTGGCTCTCACAAATAAAAACAAACATTAAATTAAAGTTTACAAAAGGAAAAATATATACAGTTTTTAAAAGGACTCACTGGCTCTACAGTCTCTGTCACTGAATGGGATTCCTTCAGTAGCAGATATGCACTTTGTGCACAGGCAAAATGCTGTGACTCACAGTGAGGGGAGCAATTGGCAGAAGTTATATAATATAGTGTGATTTATAAAGTGCAATTCCCAGGATAATGGGCTTCTGGGCACTGTAATCTGGAACACAGAATCTGAAGCTGGCTAATTAAGGGGCTGTAAAAAGCCAAGTTTTCAGTTCTTTCAGAATTTTTTAGGGGACTACATGGTTCTTAGCTTGATCGGAAGTTAATTCCACTAAGTCGCACATAAGGAATTAAAGGAGAGAGAGCTGATCCATCACCCCATGCTGTATGCTGTGGTATGGGAGCAAAATATGGATGACAACATAACAGAAAATTGAATGAAGATGGCTGGCTTAATTTTCCTCGAAATATGTATGCATTTTTAAAGAATCTTTTTTTTTTTTTAAACGAAAGCTCTTGGCTAATGCCAAAACTAAAATAGGGTCTCATTTAGACATAGGTGAAAAACGCAAAATGGCACCCCAAACAGTATTTCCATGTTTTTACATTTCTACCTATTACAAGTTGAGCACAAGTAACACTCACTCATAATTTACTGACTGGACTGTAAAAGAGAGTGCAAAATGGATGCAAGAAACATTTCTGTCTTTTTTCTCAAAAAGGAAGAAATAAGTAGTAAGGGAGGCCTATTTCTGGGGCAAACTATGTGTATGCTAAAGGGGTTTATCACCTAATTTAGTCCCAAATACTCATTGAAGCCTAAACAGTTTCTTGTTGGAAGTCTACTGCTTTGTAGTTCTTAGGTGGTCAGAGAAGTACTACCTAAATAAAGTTTGGAAATCTCCAGGACTCTCTCTGTACACCAATATCAGTCCATGGGGATTCAGCAACTCGACAATGACCCCAAACTGTAAATGCAGGGCTTAGCTCAGGTGAACACAACTCTTTGCAGGCCTGTGGGTCTTATGTCACAAGGTCCATTGAGTTTTCAGGCGGGTACTTATGATATAGGTGCTTTGGCTTCTCAACATCAAGCAACCAATGAGTAGCAGGCTGGGAAATCCCCTATGTCAGGGATCTGCCTGACCTAAACTTGGTAAAAAGACTTCAGTCCAGAAGGGATTTAAGATAAGCTATACCTATTCTTCCCATTTTCTTGGTAGCGTTGTCACAATGTCTTCTTTCTCAGGTTTTCTACAAAGTAGAGTGTCTCCAGTTTGGCAATAAATATCAAAAACACCGTGCGTGGCTTTTCTTGTCTCCTTGTAAATACGGCCAGGGCCGGCTTTAGCGCTGGTGGCGCCCTGTGCCACAATGTTTGATGTCGCCCCCCTCGGGCGCTCCCCGCAGACTCCCTCACTACTATCCTTTAACAGTTGTCCCTCAAGTCTCCATAAGTACTCTCTATCAGATGTATTTAATAGCACCTCCTATACCAGTGTAGGGTGTCAGAGCACTTTACATCACGAGACTACACAGAGACAATCAAACATAGGTGTGTAAATCAGTGGATAGGAAATGCTACATCAGACAGAGGTTTTGAAGGTTTAGGAGTTGCACGTCATCCATACTGGTAGGCAGTATAGTTTAAGAGTGCTTGGTCTGGGGAAGCCCAAACTCAGAATTTAAAACTTAGCACCATGGTTGGGGGTTACATTTAATAATAAGGATATTTTTTTTACCCAAATGAACCCTTTTTGAAACATTAGAATAATGAAAAACTGAGGAAAAAATCATAATGTTCTAATCTATACCTTGCTGTTCCATGTTAGGATTTTAACATCTACACTGCTAGTAACAAAAGGATCTCACTGACAAAAGCACTGACCTATTTAAACTATATGCACTTTGTGATCTGCATGGGACACATTCTTTGCAGCAGGCACATTAACCATCTGTGATATAAAATGAGGTAAAACTTCCACTTGACAAAACTCCTTCTCTCTCCAGGAAGATCATTAATCACCGAGTTATCTTGACATTTTCATTTTTGTATGAAAATTGTGGAGGCCAGCAATGCGGCAGCAGGTGGTTTTAAACCATAAAATACTTCCAAACACGGCGCCCCCTCGAAGAGTCAGCACCCGGTGCGGTGGCACCACTCGCACCGCCCTGAATATGGCCCAATTTACACAGCACTTTGCGTGAAAGGGGCGTGCTGTGGGTGTTGCTGTGGGTGTTCCCAAGCAACACCATGGCTTCTGGCGTATTCCCGGATTTACAACCTTTTGTAAACATGAGAATGCATCAGAATGCTACACCTCCCCAGGGGCGTAACGAAGAGAAATGTTTTCATTTCTCCTAATTTTTTTCTCTTTCTATGTGTGCTGCATTACGCAGCATGCATAGAAAGAGGAAATCAATTCTCGTGATTTTTTTTGTGCAGGAAGGTGTCTCTTCCTGCACAAAAACAATTTCCTTTGAAACGCATGGTGCAAGGGCACCTGCGCTGGCGCATGGCAGCCAATTGTGTGCCAGCGCAGGAAACAGCCCAGGGATGCCCATGTTTTTGGAAATATGTCGCATCCCTGTGCTTTGAAGGTGACTCAGGGCGGTTCAGCCAAATCGCTTGCGGTTCAGCACTGAGTCACTTTCTTTTAGATAAGCCCCTATGAATGAAACTTGTTCCTAAGTTGATCTGCAATACCTTTTGTGTCATATTACAAAGCTCTGAAAGATGGTTTGAAACAGACCATAACTCACAGGTTACTTCATTTAATTTCAAAATGGCGACGGTCTCTGCTTGGGAGCAGCATCTCTGTTCCTCCCTATCCTTCCTTCTCTATTTTAAAAGAGATGCAAGTGGCAAAAGTGTTTGGAGTGAAGCGCACTATGGTTGCCTTAGAACTGGTAGGCGGCTCAAGTTTCCCAGAGGACTAAACATTTATGGCCATTAAAACAGGGATGGCTCGTCACAAGCAGATCCTGGCTCGAAATTCCAATGAGGTGTTTGTGAAAGGTCCAATATAATATGGATTCAGCTATTCAAGTAAAAAAAGATGATGCTTTGTGCAATACTTCTGAATGAGTTACAATTGCATTCTCTAGCATGAATCTATAATATAGAAGTAAGACAGAGCCACAATAGATTCAGAATTAGAAGATTTGTTGAATGTTATAACAGTCTTTCCATTTTCAGATAATCGTCTCTGTCAATAAGTAGATATTAGAGAATACTTTATCGTTTATATAGAGGATTATCAAAACAAGATTCTAGGCGAAAACAGATGTTATTCACCAGTTCATATTGAAATCTGGATAGAGAAAAAAACAGTACAATATGGGAATTGAAACTCCTAAATTAGGTCAGCCATTTATGTCTCAGCATCGTCTCTAATCTAGAGCCAACTACACTTAAACTGCTCCACTTGCTATGGTCAAACCCCACAGTGGCTCTCTTCTTAGTGCCTTTACCCAAATATAAATGAAAGCCTTAATAGTGGATCACAGGATACCAGTCACCAGAGAAACTGTCTTGATACAGATGTAGTGCATATTTCTTGTGTATGTGAAATACACTAGATGTGATAGCCCCTACATATATCCTCTCCATAATTTGCCGATTTCATTAAATCTGGCTAAAACGGACGAAAATGATTCTGCAGGACTGTAGGTCATCTCCAAGGGTCACGCATGTGCTGCATACATTGCATTTTTTGCTACATAAATTAGACCACGTTGCCACATATTTTGGTCCTTCATGCCACATAATCCTACTAGTACTAGCAATGTTAAAATAAAGCTCTGCAGCATGACTTGTGAACAATAACTCATATTTCACAGGCAAGTGTAAAAAGGTTTCTATATTTCATGGTTCCTGGTGAAATGTAGGTTTTTAAACCAATGGATTGCGTGCAATAAATGCACGCAACCCATTTAATATATGTGTGTGCACATGAATGTGTGGGAGTATGCGTATGAGTATGCGTAAGAGAGAGAGTAAACAAAATGAGTAACCTTGTATTTATGGATTATGCTGTTTGAAAGAGAAATATTTTAATTATGTAGTTAAGTCTGTTGTATTTTAGAAAAAAAACTTGCCTTGATTTGTTAAAAAAGTCACATTCTGTTGGTAGAAGGGTGGAGGTGTTCGAATCTGTTCTCTGCAAGGTTCTGCTAACAAAAAGAATTTATTGGAATCAGAATGTCCATGTAGTAGCACAATCTGTTATTTTCGGCTCTTAGAATGTGCAGCTGTGCAGAATGAATCACTGCAGAAGGAAAATATACAACTGGAAAAACTAGGCCACAGCCCTTCTCCATGTATACACCTAGGTTCTGGAATAATTGTTCCTTATCTATCAAGACTTTCCTAACCCTGCTTCAGTTTAAAAAAGACCCGAGCACTCACTTCTGTTAAAAACACTACATCATGATGAAGTAACAGTCTACAATCCAGCCACCCCTCCTATTACAAGTTCACAGTGTCTTTGCCATTGACCCTGTACCTTGCACCACTGCCTTTCAGCTAGATTTGTGCTATGTAAATGCAACATGCATGCATACACACCTAAAGCAAATAATTATGATATGTAGTGTCTAATGTCAAATTATATGAGATTTTGTAGCTGGAAAGAGTGCTTTAAGAACAAAATCGTTTTACAAAAATAAACATAAAAATACAGGTGGAGATTCCAGCTTCTGTCTGAATGTATAGCTTGCATTTGTTCCCTATTCACCAACATTCCCGATAGAACAAATGGGATGCTCACCAGATGTGTGTTTCCAGATGTAATACTGGGCATATCAGATGATTTTCCAGTGAGGTTCTATTGCCTCTGAGCAGAGTTCTCCATAACAGGGAGCCCACAAAGGGATTGTTTTTATACTGCGGTTAAAATATTTTTTCAGATGGAGAAAACCCTCCCCCCTTACCCTCACCAAATGTTGTGAGATCTGTTCCCTTTCCTACCCTTGTAGGGGAGTTACTTGAGCTGAGTGAGGGCCTGATTTAGAGTTTGGTGGACTGGTACTCAGTCACAAACGTGACTAATATCTTGTCCATCTTATTCCGAGTGCATTAGGACGGACCAGGCCAAAAATTTCCAACTGCCTTATGGGTAGAAAGGGTTCAGAGAGAGTTTGGGGATCCACAAATGTAAATGTTTGTGGGCGTTACCAAACGTCTGAGGCAAACCACACCTTGGAATGCCCTTTTGCCACCCTATGAGTGGGATATATGAGCACGAACAAATCTGCATTCATGACAGAGATCTCTGCCCTCTTAAACCTATGTACACCTGCCAGGATCCCTTTGTAAAATCCTGGCAAGTGCTATTAGACATATTAGGTCATAAATATACTTTTACACCCAAATTTACCTTTGTGAATATGTTACTTGGCATAAATGTTTTCGGTTATGGGCAAAAAGTGGGCAAGTGCACACAGCCTCCACCTTCCAAGGGGCCCCCTGGGAAATTGAACTTTCTGTTTGTCTATTCTATTTTTACTATCTCATGGCCTGATTTAGATCTCAGCAGATTCGTTACTCCATCACAATGGTGACGGATAATCCATCCGCCTAAATATAAATCCAAAAGGATATAATGGGATTTATATTTCGGCAGACAGGATATCTGTCAGCGATGTGATGGAGTAACCCGTCCGCTGAGATCTAAATCAGGCCCTAAATCTCTCTATCCACTTCTACCTCTGACCCCGTTCCTCACAATGTCATCCCACATTTTTTCTGTCCCACACAATACATATTTTGCACGGGCCCCCTTAATCCGTAGATTGGCACTGTGGCTTGGTGCAAATCACATTTAATTCCACCGCGGGAAAAGAGGCACTGTCTAAACATTCTTTACCGACCCAAGTCCTTTACAGTTTACTTCCCAAGCCTGAGAAGGTCAGCGTGTTGGCATTGCTTGCACCGGCCTCTTTTTCGAAGAAGTGACATTTTCTTTGATGCCAAACTGGCCACATCAAATGGTTAGAGCTTTCAAAAATATTATTCATTGTCATTGAAATAGGCCCCACAGAGACAGAGGACTGCAAAGACAGCAAATATTCTCTCTGGACATAATGTGAAAAGGTATATGCGATATTGCTTTGAAATGCAAATATTTAGGTCTGCAGGATCCGCTATGTAATTTATTCCTCAGATGATCTAGTACCTTTGTCTATCCCAAACGAGCCTTCACAAGACATTTTCATGTCCCATCTGCTCTAACAGCTAAAGAAAATTATACAAGCTGCCATACTCGTGAAATACCATCAGAAGAGACAGAGCACAAAAGAAAGGGTCAGCGCGTGCCACAAATCTCAGATCCACCCGACGGCTGGGCCCTGCATTGGAATTTTAATGCAATTCTTCTTTGTTCTCAGTAAATGAGCATTTGCACTGTCTTCACCGCCACTAGCAAAGAGAAACCTATGATCCCCCTTATCATCCTAGGACATGGAGAATGTGTTTCTGATTAACACCAGCTATAAAGTTGAAAAGTCGCATCAATATATTTATGAAATGATGGCATATATTCCTTAGTGTGGGATGAGTCGCGCTATCCAGCACATCTTATGCTGCAGTTAATATAAAGCCCATTATACTCATCCAGTGCATTAGCTGCTTCTAACTTTCCCTGCTTTTTACTACTTTTTTGTCTGGTAAGAAAGCAACAAAGGTTTGCAGAGAGTCCGTTTTTCCTCGAGGAACTTCACTGAAGAGAGTTTGTGCAGTTGAAGTAGGGTAGTGGTACGAATTATTGAAATGTTGGAGGGATTAGGAGCTTGGAACTCCTCATTACTGAAATGTTGGAGTGATCTGGAGGTTGTAGCTGCTTCCAACCTTTTGCCAAGCTCGAGGGGTGCAGGCAGTGAAAGTATTTCAGAGCTGCAGATGAGGGCAGGCAGGGGTGGAGCAGTGCTCGTTTCTAGTGATAAGCTGGAGAGCACAGACTGTAGTGCTATAGAAACCCATATTTGACAGGGATCCCTGAAATCTGGAAAATATTTCACAGATTCATCTAAAATATGTTTTCATGATCAGAATGATAGCTGGAAGTACTCTGCACAGGATTACATTATTTAATTTATATGCATACTGGTAAAAGCAAAAAAAAACGTGAACATTATCAGTTGCACCACAGAATGTGTTTTTAACAAAGCAATGGGTGTTTTTTCTAAAATTCTAATTTCTTAGCCTCGCATTAAGTATTATCCCAGTTTTATTTTCAATAGACAACTAAAATGACACTGTTGGGGGCGCTAGGTGGCGCACGAGCGGAATGGCCGCCATTGAGTGAGGCTCCCGCAGTCCGGCCGAAATATTTCATTTATCCTCGTCCAGACATATTGCTATGCCTAGGGGCGTATGGGGGACTGAAGCGAAACACATGTGGAAGGAGCGGAGCTGGGATTAGCGAAGCTTGCAGCGATCTTCGGCAGCGATACGTGTGGGGCAGCTGTGACCGGACTGCACTCCTGGTCCGTCTGGAGCTGTAAGTGGGGCGGAGTGCACGCGAGATCCGAGGCGCCCATGCGGTGACTGGGCTGCTCTGCTAACATGGCGGCGCTGAGGCAGTGACGCGGCTCTGTCGGTACCGAAGCGTGTGTGTCCAACCCTTGAAATGCATCGCGGAGCAACTAATAAGACCAGGAGAGCCCCGTACTGAGCCGGTAAGCACAAACGTTGGAGCAACAGTGAGTTATTCAGCCTACCCCGGAGGCGGGCATAAACGGTGCTCTATATGCACCAGCTTCCACTAACTGTAGCGCCACTCGGCGAAGGCGGCATACCTCACCCCAAATGTTGAACTGAGACAGGGGGGTAGGCGTAAGGCAGGCGCTCTTTTTTAATTGCTTCCACGGGTGACTCGCGCACCGGCGCGACTGCGGCCTAAAGCGCGCGCTTTTGTGGATCCGTGGACGGACTGGGAGGGCAGCAATGTGCATGGCCATAATAATACCGCCTAACAGGAAGGCCATCACCTGCAACAACGCAGGCCTATAAAATCTTCTGTAGCAGTGGTGCGTCGCGTGCCTAGTGTAGCTCACGCGGGTGGGCTGGGGCGGCACCACTGCATGTGATAACAAAGCTGCAGCGGGTAGCGGGCCGACTTCGGATAAAGGCACAAGAAACACCAATTTATCCAACAGAGACGGCTGTATCCACCCAGAGACGTATGGGCGCTGGCGAGAGGAGACAAGCTGTGGACAATTCTGGTGGTTGTCCTGTAGTGACTGCGCACAGGCCAGGGGCATAGCAGCTGAATATCTCACATCAGACCACATACTCTGAGCAAGCCCCTACGCCATAACAGAAATAAGTAGAAAACAACAAGGGCGACCCACACAGAGCACCTGTCTCGCTTCTCCTGCCCTTGCGTAGTACCCCTGGACAGTTTTTAAGTGCCATACTGGTAAAAACAGACGCACGCCAACCACGACTCACGTTCGAGGCTAAAAAGACCACCCAACAGCATTTGATAGAAGACGATAACGGGGCAGAAGGTGTACAACAAGATCACCCAGCGGAATCGGGTGATGATCTGAAGTCAATGCTGGCGGAGGTACGACAGGGATTCACGACTATTGCAGACAAGATGGACACGCTGACAACTCGTATGGACGCAATAGCTAGCAAACTCGAAGGGCATGGAATGTGCATAAAAGATGCCGAACAGCGAATATCCGAGACGGAAGATACTACAGCCCGCACGCAAAAAACAGTTACACAAATGGATAAGCTGTTAAAAATTATAGCAACCAAGAATGAGGACATTGAGGCGCGCAGCAGAAGAAACAACATGCGCATTTTGGGAATACTGGAGAGTACGAACACGGGCAAGATTGAGGAGTATGTTGAAAAACTCCTTAGAGCGGTAGTGGGAACGGAATCCCTGTCCCCACACTTCATTGTGGAACGGGCTACTCGCTTGCTCGGGCCCCGACCACCTCCGGGGGGCACGCCCAGACCTATTATCGTGCGCCTCTTAAATTAGAGAGACAGAGATACCGCCTTAAGAGTGGTCAGAGAGAAAAAACAATTGCATTATGAGGGAGTGCCCTTTACCATATATCCGGATTTGACGCTGCATGTGCAAGAGGAACGATGTAAATGTATTTCTGTAAAACAAAAATTGAGACAAGCCCACCTAGACTATGCCCTACTCTATCCAGCTCGGCTTCGTCTCACCCATCAGGGAACCCACACGATCTGCACTACACCTCAGCAAACGGAAGAATTCCTCAAAAAGATCAAGAAACAAAAGAACGTATCTCTTGCACCGGACGAGTCTCTAGGAACACGGACATCGGATGTGGAATTAGAACTAACAAGGACAGTTGATGGAGTATGGATAAACATTTTCACTGTGTTCCATATGATGCATTATAACACCGCAGCAGGAGATTCCATAACTGATTCCTGATGTTTATGGGACCTAACATGACTGAAGTGCCGCTAGGACTAATTAGGACGTACAATGTGCACACCCTCGGCGCTTCCCCGGGAACTTGGTCAGCGACGCCGACCACCTGGAATGGAGAGAGGTACACGTGGGCCACTCAGCAGCATATTCCCAAAAGGGTGTACCCCACTATGTCTCTTTTGCAATGTTTGTTCTTGTTTTTAGTTGTCTCCATTTCAGAACTATTCTGGGATCAGTTGGAGACTTGTATTGTAACAGGGGGATCTTTGTGTATTGGGGAGGGGGGTGGGATGGATGAACCTAGCATAATTGGGATGCTTCAGTGGGTGGGGGGTGGAGAGGGGGGGAAGTTACATGTTTTGATATCACTGGCAGGTATATCATGTTCAGGTATAATGTTTTTTTAACCCAACGGTTGTTGAATATTATCACATTTGTATGGCATGTATTTCGTAGTGGGAGGTGGCGTGATGACTACGGGAGATGAATACACACTGAAGATACTGTCATGGAATGTCATTCGAGAAAACATAGGCAGATTTTGGCATACTTGGACCGACAGCAGATACAAGTAGTGTTTTTTACAAGAAACACACCTTAACCCACGAACCCCAACCACGTTCGCCAACAAGTGGGCAGCGCGAGATTGTTTGCTTTCTATTCCTCATATGCCCGGGGTACAGCCATACTGATAAAATAGCAAACGCCATTTGTGATGGCCGGGGTGATAGGGGACCCCAACGGGAGATACGTTATAGCATGGGGGCGGCTGGGTAGAGAGTCGGTTACTTTGGCAAACTGCTATGGCCCCAATGTAGATACACCTGTGTTCTTCACTATGGTGTGGGGGAAAATACTCAATGTCGGATCCACTCATGTAATATGGGGAGGCGACTTTAATGTGGCCCTACACCCAGCCTGTGATCGGTCTAACCCTGCACCACACCATTATAATAACTCCCAAGGGGTGATGCAGGGAATCATGGAGGAAGCCGGATTAATAGATAGCTGGCGCTACCACCACCCACAGGGGAAAGAAGGAACACACTTCATGTCACATAAGAGGACATGGGCGCTTATCGACTATTGTTTGTTGTCGCGGGGGTTGGGTTCCACCATCCGTAACGTTGCTCACCCTGCTAGGACTTTCACAGACCACTGTCCCGTGAAGCTAACGCTGGCATTGCCTGGATATGATCGACCCCGCCCATGCTGGAGATTGCAGCCGCACGCTATGTTGGATGCAGTCTTCAAAGCTGAACTGGGAGAAGAAATAAAAGACTTCTTCGTTAGAAATAAGGGGTCCGTGGGCAGTGAGGAGGTAATATGGGAGGCGTTTAAGGTCACCATCAGAGGGTACTGTATATCCAAGAGCTTTGGAGTTCTTAGGGACATACAAAGAATGCTACAAAAATTAGACCGGTAACTGAAGGAACTAGAGAGGAGGATGGGGGGAGGAGAATCAGGGCAGGTACAGAAGGAGTTTCGAGAAAAGCTGTCGGAATACGAAGAGACTGCGGCAAGGGAGGTGAAATTCAAAGGACGATATTGGGTGGCTCGCAAATATGGTGAAGGGGAACAACCGGGGAAAGCGTTGGCTGAGGTGACGAGATGTCCACGATTCAAGACTCATATACTAGAGATAGAAGGGCCTGGGGAACTTATATATCGTGACACGCCTGACATACTTGAGGTGTTCACTGCGCACTACAAGGCGCTGTACACGTCACAACGACACGGTGCAGTGGAGCTCGACGACCTCATGGGGGATGTAGCGCTTGGGTGGCTAAGCGATACGCAACAGGGATTCCTCAGTCTACCTTTCGCAATAGACAAAATTAGGGAAGCTATTATGCAATTGAAAAATGGGGAGGCGCCAAGGTCCGATGGGTTTCCCGCTGAATTCTACAAGAACTATATAGACATTATGGCGCTGGTCCTCAAGGAGGTATATGAGGAGTCCCTGGAAGTCGGGATACTCCCCCCTTCGATGAGGGAGGCGCTGGTTACGTCTATATTAAAACCCGGGAAACCCCCCGACTCCTGTAACTCATATCGCCCGTTGTCACTAATTAATGGTGACACCAAAATATTGGCCAAAGTGCTAGCTAACCGCCTCATCCTTCTAATGGATAAGCTTATACTCCCTGACCAATCAGGATTTGTTCCTGGTAGAGCCACCTCCCATAACCTCCGCACCCTATTCTCTCAGCTTCAGACAGTGGCACCGGATTTCCCACTGGCTGCTGTTTTTTTGGATGCCACTAAGGCGTTTGATTCCATGGAGTGGCATTACCTCTTCGGAGTGTTGCGGCGTATGGGATTCCCACCATTATTTATATCTTGGATTAAACTATTATACTATCAACCCACAGCTAAAATATTGATCAATGGGAATATGTCTCCTACGCTCTCCATCTCGAGGGGCACCCGTCAAGGATGTCCGTTGTCCCCAATCTTATTCGCCATAGCAGTCGAACCGCTGGCCTCTATGCTTCGGCAGCGCCACCAAGATAAGGCATTCCGCTGCTGCCTGCGCCAAATTTTGATCTCCTTATATGCGGACGATATGACATTATATATCAGGGACCCCCAACACAACATAAATCCGGTGCTAAGGGAGTTTATAGTGTTCGGTTAATTGTCCGGTATCAATATTAATTGGGGGAAGTCTCAAGTTTTTCCTCTCACGCCAGCGGTCTCCAAATTCCAACTTGACTTTCCGTTGGAGTGGTGTGACACAGACCTTCGATATCTAGGCATATGGGTGACCAGGGACAGGGAGGAGACGATCCGGCTCAACTACGGTATGGCTATCACAAGGCTTAACAGCAATGTTACGTGCTGGATCTCGTTGCCTCTGTCAATGGCAGGACGAGCCTCCCTTAGAAAAATTATTGTGCTTCCAAAATTCCCATATCTCTTCTTAAATATACCATATCATCCACGGCTCAGGTGGACAACTCTCACCAGACTGTATGAACACGGTGGATTTGACATTCCAGACTTTGAAGTTTATTATTTAAGCGCACAAGCCCATTATGCATACTACTGGATCTATCCCCCTCGCTACATGCCACAGATAGCTACCGAAGATTGGCTTGCAGAGCCAATACCGTTAAATGGCATAGTCCATGGTCCCAGTCGCACAAGGGCAACACCGCCCACTACAGTTACTAGTACAGTAGATGCCTGGCATCGTATAGCCGATATCCTTTCTGTGCCACTCTTATACTCATCGCGGTTGCCACTCACTTACCATCCCGGGGTGTCCCTGTTACAGGAAACGGGGTTTCAGAATTTATGCAAACGTATACATGTCAATGCATGGAGAGATTTATTTCATGAGGGAACCTTCCGCTCCTCAGAACACTTATTTCAGGGGATGCAACCCTCTCCACTGGATATATTCCTCTATGTGCGACTGTGACAGGGGATGAGAGCGATCCTCCTGGATTTTCCTAAAGAACCAGCAAACCTTGCCCCATTGCATAAAATGCTGGGATCCACAGAAGGGAAACATCTAGTGTCAGGCCTGTCTAAGTGCATACGCGCTCAGCAGGAGATGACCTCTAGTCCAGCCCACAGGCATTGGGATGAAGAGATAGGGCAGGTGTTGACTGATGAACAATGGGACTATTGCTGTGCACAAACATCACAAATATCAGCCAGTTGTTGATTGCAAGTGATACATTATAAATTCCTGCAGCGCTTATATTACACACATGCAAAGAAATACTGCTTTAAATTGCAAGATCATGATAGATGCCATAGATGTGGCACGGCAGGGGCGGGTTTTTTACACCTGCCGTGGAAGTGTCCGACGATACAGGAATATTGGAAACAGGTCTATGAAGCGCTTGAGAAAATGATACATATGCCACTGGAAAGAGACCCCATGATGGCCCTCCTGAGCTATACCGCACAGATTCCTAAGCCATATCGGAAATTACTGGCCTTATCACTATTACTTGCCAAACGAAGGGTGGCCTGCAGATGGGGTAGGGGGGAGGCCCCCAAGTTCAAGGATTGGTTGGCAGATTTATTATATTGCCAGGAACAAGCAACTACATATGCGGAAATACTTCCTAGGGCGTCCAGACCTAAAGACATATGGGAACCCCTGCAGGACTATCTCCTCCAGCGCACTGCAGATGAAGGGGCTGCTGATCCCACTACTGACGCATGACCGGTCGGTGGGGTCTCTTGCTCCCCTTGAAACACTGAAAATGTATGACCGGGTCTGTTCTTACGGGTTAATGTGGGGCAAGGGTTTTGCAACAGATATGAACAGGTTATTATGGACTAAGACTGAATTGTGTGCCTGATGTTCTAAATGTGCTTACAGATTCCGCTCCCGTATAAGTATTTTGTTACAAATGTATGTCATGAATAGACGGATATACTTCATATCTTACATATGCGATGATTTCAGTACTTGTTCATTGTCAAATATGTACCTGCCATATGGTAAATATGCACTGTTATGCTAAATGTTGAAAATCAAAATAAAAGATTAAAAAAAAAACTAAAATGACACTGTTCATTATTTCACTTACTGTTTTCAGTAAACATTACACTGGCGGATCTATGATTCTGCTCTAAACTTTCCAAAGAATGTACATCTGTTTTGGGTTCTTGTGACAAGTTCCATGCAGATCTATCGAGTGGGGTCCAAGAAAAAGGGGCAAGGGTCCCAAAAGTTCCATTTCCCATGGTAATTTACCGGGGATACTTTGCTCTTTGATACAGAAAAATGGCTGAACTGAATAACACAAAATTAAGCACAAAGATACAAGTTAACTCAAAGAGTGCACTCTTGTTGGTTTGGTATAAATCTGTTTAGTAGTTTTCAAAAGGTTAAGGTTTAGAAGGTGTTGATGTTGGGCAGGAAGAGGTTCTACTTTAGAGAAATCTGGACCATTAATGAGCAGATCCTCTGCAGATTTGCCAATGCACAGTGGATTTGTGACTTCATTCAAAAAAAATAAAGGCACTTCCTTGGACTAGGGACCTTTTTTAAATGCATTGTAGATTCACACATCTTGCTCTGGATTCGCAAATCTTTCCCCATTCTAATTGGCTGACCATCACGGGCACATTTCTGTTGTGTTTGCAATTTCCCATCATGGTGCACTGAGCACAGTATTGGGGAACAAACAGTGACCCCGAGCCCCAGGTGGCGGGAAGCAAAAGATCACCCCAGTTTTAAAATACAAATTTTGAAAAAAAATGTATCACACGGTTCACAAAATAATAGGATTTGTCAATCCTGAAACAAATTAACAAATAACAAATGAAGGGCCTCATTTATGTGTTTTTGTCGTACGGCAGCACAGCGGGCCGTCCTGCTGCGCTGCCCTACGGCAAAAGAAAAGGGCAGGAATTCACCATATCTACTAGATACGGTGTATTCCTGTCCTTTTGCCCTGCATCGGTGCACAATGGCCTGCCGTCGCCAACACAGGCACCTTTGCACCATGGTGCAAGGGTGCCTGCATTGAGGGGATGATTGTTTTTGTGCAGGCAGGGAAACCTTCCTGCACAAAAACAATCAAAAGAGGCTTTTTCCTTTTTCAGTGTATGTATGCAGAATGCAGCACACATAGAAAAAAGAGGCGAAATAAAGATATTTCTCCTCGTTGTGCCTTCCTTACACCTCCGCTGGGAAGGCATACGTTTTTGGCGCTGCCTCGGTTTTACGATTTCTCAGAAATCTGGGGCAGTGTCAAGAATCCTGGATGTTGCTGGGAATGCCCCGAGCAACACCCATGGAATGCCCCTTTAACGCAGAAAACTGCGTTAAAGGGAACCATATTTATGAGGCAGCATTATGCCAAAATAAAGTGACTTAGTGCTGTCTCGCAAATATGGAGCAGGCTCCTGCGCCAGTCACAAAAAGGGATGTTTTGGCAGCGCACGGGGCCTCATAAATGAGGCATGAAATATTTAGACATTAATGCTGTGCTGGCAGAACAGCCACACTTGAAGTTTGGCCGCATGCAGAGGGGTTGGAGAAGCTCTTTGCTACAGTATAGGATCTGCAATCCATTCCACTATGCATGGCCGAAGGTCAATCATGGAGGGTTATCCGTATGCTGTGACTTTTGATCACGCATGTAGATTTGGGCACAGGCCTAAATGGAGGACAGGTCCTGCTGCCAACACATGGCTAAAGACTGTGCGCAGGTGAAGGGGGCCCCCAATGGAGTATTGGGCGCAGGGAGCAAAAAGAAATCCTTGGAAAAAAACAAAGGTTAAAGTGAGGTTATGGTTAGCCTTGGTTATAACACCTCAACCTATGGTTAAAACCTGGCAAATTCACCGAAAATGCCACATTTAAAGTGCAATTCAATCTGGAAAACTACAGAAATTGGCAAACTATGATTCGGAGTGCAATGCACACTTTACATAACAGCCATGGTAACCATTATCTGCATATCAAATGCAATGCTCATGACCTCCCCATTCATGAAACAGATGCAAATACAAATGTTCTAAATCATCTTTCAGATGATATTACAAATCACATTGCCTTTGCCACCTTGACAGTGAGGACTATGAGTGTAGTATTGATGGACCGGGCTTTTCTATATCTTAATCTTCAGGTGTAATCATTCAATAACCCCGCTATTTGTTGTACAGACCTTTGTTCATCACCAATGAGAAGTTAAAAGGAGCAATCTACATCAAAAAATGTATAATGATAACACCAATTAAAGACTTTAGTACAGTCAATAAAGATAATTTGTGTGATTATATAGTTTCATTAATCAATTCTTTAATATAATTATTCAACAAGTATTAGTCTTTTAAGAATCAGCATCAGAAATTAATTTAATCCAATAATTAATATTTTAATATAAGGAAGAATACAATATTTGTAAGTCTAACTGTTAATATTGTATTAATACAGCAAGTGTGTCCCCTAAAGGAATTTCCCTAATTTACATTAATTAGGTCAAAATTGAATCAAGTTGTCAGTTCAGAAACTGCATTAATATTTCTGATGACAGAATAAATGCATAAACATAAAGCTCTTGTGGATCCACTTAATACAATTTTAAGCTGAAAATAATTGTCAGCTATAAATCAACAGACATCTAATACAACAGTGTAATAAATTGGGTTGTTGGCTGACTGGGATGTGAGCCCTGGTCATGTAACAGTCACAATCCCTTGCAGGTGAATCATAAAAAGTAATCAAATTAAACAGTGCTTAAGGTTAACCCTGGTAGCTTGGCACCAAAAGCAGTCAGGCTTAATTTAGAGGCAATCTGTGAAGTATTTATGCAGCACACAAACAGTGATAAAATGAAAACACAAGGAAAATCCCAAGCCAATTTAGTATAGCGTACATTTTAATAAATAATTTGACACCAAAATGACAAAAATCCAATCAGTAGAACCAGAGTAATTAATTTGTATCCCTTTTAGTGTAATCTAACGCCTAAAAAATCAAAACGCCAACCGAGGACATCTGGTTGTGTGAGACCAGGTCAAAGTTGAAAGTTAAGTTGCGGTTCGGATACAAGAAGTGCATTGGGCCTGGTAGAAGTTCAGTGAGGCAAGGCTTCAGGAGTGTGCAAGAAGGGAGCGTCATCGTCGGATACCCCTTTGGCGAAGGAGTTCTGAAACGGTTTAGCTGCTGCGGAGACCAACGCCGTAGGAGAAGCCACAAAGTCAATCCAACCTGCGATGCTTCTCGGCTGATAGGCAAGCAGGTTGGTCCCCTCTTCTCCTGGTTCTCAGAGCACTCAGTTTTGGAAATTGGTCATCTGGGCACCTTTTGCACCACAACCAATGGTCCAGGACTGGTAGGACACCTCTTAGGGGTCCAGGACTCCCTCCAGGTGCAGGTTCAAGATGATGGAAACCTTTTATGTCTATTTGACTCTGAACAGGAGACCAGAAAACTAGCCCTTGGAGTCACTTCTGTTAGTACTAGGTGCAGATGAAGATGCAGGGCTTAACAGCAGGACTGGCCTCCGAGGATTCAAGTTAGGTTAAGGCAGCAAAGCAGTCCTTCCAGGTACAGCAGCAGTTTGGCAGATTGCACAGCAGGTCACATCAGCAGGCAGCCCTACTAGAGTCCTCCCACAGGTCCAGTAATAAACTGATGAGTGGGTCTGAAGATCTATTTTTACACCCTGGTGCCCTTCTTCTGGATGGTGGGAAAAGCTTTAAGAAATGATCCTTGAAGTTCATGGAATTCCCTGACCTGGCTCCAAGCTGGCTGCAGTGACAAAACAGGGTTGTTAAGCCCTTTGGAGACAAGACACAGCCGGTTCAGGTGCACATGGAGCTGTGCTCAGCTCCGCTCCTGATCCTGCCAGTTGATGTCCCATTGAGACACACATAATCCCTCAATTGTGTGACAGTCTACGAAGAATTCACAAAGTTTAACTGTCAGCTACACCACGTCATGTGACACAAGACAGGCTGCAGACACAAAGGGCTAAGGGTAGGCCTGGGCGGAACTCGTGGAGTTTTACTCCATGGAATACCACAGTGTTAAAAACAAAATTCGGGGGCGTGGCCAAGATGGCGGGGTGAGCGGACGCTTCCTCCCGTAGCTCCTCCGGCCCGGCCAAGCTTGAGCCCTTTTCTTATGCTTTTCCCCCCCCGCTGAGGCTCAGCGTGGAAGAGGAGCGTGGCGGAGCACCTGGTGCGCACGTTGTTGCCGTTTTGGTTCTGATCGCCTCGGGGGAAGCCCCCAAAAAGTCCGATCGAGCTCGAGGAGCGAAGGAGGGCCTGAGAGGCGGAGTGCATCGGAGTGCTGTCCGGGCGCCTCGGCTGGGCCTGGTGCTGAAAGTTGCAATCTGGAAGGAATCTGGCCCGTCGCTCGACGGAGGGTGAAGGAGCCCTGCGGGAGGGGACCCGACGGTGCGGAAGACTTCGGACGGGTGCTTTGGCACTCAGACCTGTGTCGGCGACACTTCGCACTGTGTAGGCCCCTGTCCCTTGGCTGAAGTACGGCGGACTCTCTGTTGGGGTTGGACCATCTGGGCCCCTGCGTGTGACAGACTGACACCGGCGGTGGAACCTATTTGATTGCTGTGCGTTTTGGGGGCCCCGGTGGTGTCGCCGGGCCTGGTCGCTCTGCCCTGCCTCGCCCTGCCGCCATCTTGTCCCCGTGGGATCAGTGGTGTTGGCCTTCACCGGAGCCCTTGCTGGTGGATGTATGTGACCGCCGCGGCTGCCGGGCTAACTTTTTGGGGGATGTGCTGACGAGGAGCCCCTCACTGTAGCTTCCATTCCTGTCTCGGATGGGCACCCGCGGCTGGCGGTGACCGGACTGGACCGCCATCTTGTCACCTGTGACGCAGCGACCCTGCTTGTGGGGGGACACCCACGTCGAGTGCTTGCCAGCAGCTGGGCATCCCTGGGGCGGCTGGACGAGGGCCCGACCGCAGTGCTTGCGATGTCTGGAAGAGGAGGCTCGAAGAAGGGGGACCGCACCCTGCCGGACATGCTTGGCAGGGCCCAGCAACTGAAGGACAGAACACAGCCTTCGCCAGGGACCTCCCGGGCCTCGGCGGACGTGACTGGGGGGGAGCCACCCGTCACGAGGACCTTTATGGAGGAACTGTTTAGCTCCCTCAGGGAGAACTTCCAGACACTGAAGCGGGAGGTGGCCAGCGAGGTCCGGGAAGTGCGTAGGGAAGTGGAGGGCCTTGGCGAGCGCGTTGAAACGGTGGAGACGGAGGCCCAACGCCGGGAGGAGGAGATAGGCCATCTTCAACAGGACGTTCTCCGCCTCCGGGAGCAGTGTGTTGAGCTCCAGGCCCACTCTGAGGACCTTGAGAACAGATCACGGAGGAACAACATTCGAGTGCGTGGTGTGCCGACTGCAGATGAGGGGTCCGATCTGGGGAGCTACCTGCGGGACCTGTTCCGAGAGATCCTGGGGGAAGCTGCAGACTTCCCCATTAGCATTGATAGGGCACATAGGGTTGGCAGGCAGCGCCAATCATCGGCACCTCCACCGGACATTCTGGCCTTCCTGCCCGATTTCCCGCTGAAGGAACGCATCATGACTGAGGCCCGCAGGAAACAGCCCCTGACTTTCCGGGAGCGGCCGGTGGCGCTTTACCAGGACCTCTCCGCCATCACGCTGCAGAAACGCAGGTCCTTCAGGATTGCCACTGACTTTTTGCGCGAGCACGAGATGCCGTACTCTTGGGGTCATCCCTTCCGCCTGATCTTCCAATGGAACGGGGTGCTACACCAGCTACGCTCCTTGCAGGACATTTGTGGCGTCCTGGGGCTTACGGCGGCGGAGGAGGAAGGAGCTACACCGTCGTGGAGGGCCTCGGAGAGACGGAGCCGGTGGAGGTCGGCGAGGCGACGATCAGCGGCCAGCGCAGGGCGTCCTGATTCCCCTACCATCAGGGCGGACATGGCCGACGCTTTGAGGGCGGCGGCCAGGGACTCGGCCGGCTCCACCGGCGTGGCCTTGACGGCCTAACACTCACTCCGGGGGGAGATGCCTTTAGCTTCTTTAACTGCTGGGTTCGGGGCGGGGGGGTCGGGGGGGAGCGGCTGGAGGTGAGTGGCTGGACGTCCACTTCGTTCCTTTCTACGGACTTGCCCGTTTTGGGGCTTGACTGGAACAATGGGGTGTTTGAGTTTGCGTTTGGCTAGTTGCCAGGGTTGTGTTTTGGGTGGGTATAGGGGTTGTTCTGGGGTTGGGGAGGTCCCGTCCGACGTTGTCCATGCCCACGCTTGGTCTGTTATGGCTTGTCCTGCGCGGCTGCCCCGCGCGCACCACCCGCTGATCCCCTGCCCATTGCACGGCGCTCCCGATCCCCGAGAGGAATGTCGGCCCTAAAGGTAGTGACCCTTAATGTTCAGGGTCTGAACAACCCCGTGAAGCGCAGAGCGATCTTATCTTTGCTGGAGGGGACTCAGGCGGACATTTGCCTTTTACAGGAGACCCACTTATTGTCCCGGGATTGCCATAGGCTGCGCTCTGCTAAGTTCCCTACCCAGTTCTTCTCCTCGGCAGCGAACAAGACGGCAGGGGTAGCCATTCTTCTAGCGAGCTCCTTTAGGGGGGAGGTTTTGTATAAGTGTGCTGAACAGAAGGGGAGGCTTCTTGCGTATCGCATGCGCTTAGGAGGCATAGCGTTTACGGTTGGCTCCGTTTTATAGCCCAAACGACCACCAAGAGCGTTTCCTAGACTCCGTGTTGGTGGATGTCACTGCTTCCCCCGACCGCCACGTCATTCTGGGGGGAGACCTTAATATTGTCTTTGATTCTGTGATGGACAGATCGGCGCAGCGCTTCCCGCAGACGGGGGAACTGTCCCAGGCTGTGAAGGCCCGGATTGCGGAAATGGACTTCCACGACCTTTGGCGCTCCATGCACCCCACGGATAGGGACTACTCTTACTTTTCACACGCACATCGAACCTACTCACGGCTGGACTACCTTCTGGTGAGTGGACCGATGCATGCCGCTGCCACGGCGGCGGACATCGGGGTCCTGACCTTGTCTGACCATTCACCAGTCACCGGCGTTTTCCAGTGGCCGGCGGCCTCCCCCTCTCGGGGGGTGTGGCGCCTCCGGGATACCCTTCTACACAAAAAGTCTGTAGTGCAGCGCATTGGGGAGGTCATACAGGACTACCTAACTCACAATAGCAACACCGACACTTCGCAGGCGACACAGTGGGCGGCATTGAAGGCAGTCCTCCGGGGGGAATTTATCTCTATCTCCGCAGCCGAAAATAGGGAGCGGCAACGGAAGAGGGACGAGCTGACCGTTCAGGTCCGGGAGCTTGAGCAGGTCCACCGACGTACGGGGGCGCCAAGGGTGTGGAGGCAGTTGAAGGCTGCGAGGAAGCTCCTGTCGGCATTGGATCTTGATAGGGCGGAGTATGCCGCCTTGCGCTTGAAACACGCCTTCTACACTGGGGGGGACAAATGTGGCAAGCTCCTAGCACACCGGCTCCGGGTCACGCAGCAGCGTGGCGTCGTGAGGGAACTGGTGGGCACGGACGGGGTGGTCGTCTCCGGGGACGCAGAGGTAGCGGAATCTTTCCGCGGCTTCTACGAGGCGCTGTATGCGGAGGAACCCTCCTCGCCACAGGACGCCGAAGGCTATTTGGAGTCGGTGACCCTTCCGGTGCTGGATCCGGCTCGGGCGGACCACCTGGAGCGGGATATCCATGTTGAGGAGGTGATTTCCGCTATCGCGCGGCTGAAGCATGGTAAGGCCCCGGGCCCGTACGGGTACACGTCTTTGTTTTACAAGACTTTTTGCACGGCTGTGGCCCCTGTCCTTACTCGGCTATTTAATTCCTTTTCCGAACCGGGAGCCATCCCACCGGATCTCCTGAGGGCGACGGTCGCGGTAATTCCGAAATCTGGGAAGGACCGGGCCCTCTGCGGTTCGTATCGACCCATCTCGCTCTTAAATGTCGACCTCAAGTTGTATACAGGGATTCTAGCGTCCAGGCTGGGTCCACACCTCCCCGGATTGGTGGAGGCGGACCAGGCTGGCTTTGTACCCGGCAGACAGACGGTTGACAATACCAAGCGGGTGGCGCATGTTCTGGAGAAGGCCTCGCGGATCCCGGGGGAGCGGATGTTGCTGTCCGTCGACGCGGAGAAGGCCTTCGACAGAGTTCACTGGCCGTATCTCGAGCTGGTTCTCAAGAAATTGGGAATCGGGGATAAGTTCCGCACCATGGTATTCAACTGTTATAAGCATCTTTCAGCGTCGGTGCGGGTCAACGGGTGTAGCTCCGGTGGATTTGCCATCGAACGCGGCACAAGGCAGGGCTGCCCCCTCTCGCCGCTCTTGTTTGCCCTCTACATGGAGCCGTTTGCTCAGAGGATTCGCGATAACCCGGATGCGGTTGGGGTCCGGATGGGCCAGTATGTCCACACGGTCAGTCTCTACGCGGACGATGTCCTGTTGACCTTGGACGACCCTAGGAGGTCGCTGCCTGCTTGCCTCCAGGAACTAGACGCCTTTGCCTGTGTGGCCGGCTTCAAAATGAATATGAGCAAGTCGGTGGCGTTAGACGTGTCCCTGGCTGCGGACACCAGGAGGGACCTTCAGCGACTCTTCCCCATGCAGTGGTCCTCCTCCACGGTGCCATACCTGGGGATTCTGCTGGCGCCCACATTACCGGAGATGGTCACGGCTAACTATGCCTCCCTCAGCAGGAAGATCAAGGAGGAGCTTGGTCGCTGGAGCAAAGGCCTACTGTCCTGGCTGGGGCGAATCGCGGCGGTTAAGATGACGGTGTTGCCCCAGATACTGTATCTTTTCCGGGCCCTCCCTCTCCAGCCCCCGGTGGGCTGGATACGACAAATGCAGGCTGACATCTCCCGCTTTGTCTGGCAGGGCCGCAAGCCACGAATGAAGAGGGTCCTCTCCACGCTTGCTCCGGAGGCGGGGGGCCTCGGTATTCCGGACCTCCGTAAGTACTTTCAGGCGGCACAGCTGCGATATTTGGTGGAGTGGAGCAGGTGGGAGTCCGACAAACACTGTCTCTTTCAAGACCAGGCAGTGGCGGGCCGCACTTTACAAGAGGTTCCATTCTTGCGCCGCGCGCACCGCCCCCCTAACCTTTACGCTTCTTTTATTACGCGGGTCCCCCTGCGGGTGTGGGACGCAGTCTGTGAGGCTCGGGGCCTCACTACCTTCCCTTCGCCGTTCACACCCATAGCGGGCAACCCGGACTTCTCCCCAGGGATGGAGCCGGGAGTTTTCTCCCATTGGGTGCAGGCGGGCTGCAGGGCGCTCTTCCAGATCTATGGCCCGGAGGGAGTGATTCCGTTTCAGCAACTCCGCCAGGAGTTCGGCCTGACGGAGCTGGACAGATTGCGCTACATGCAGGTTCGGCATTGGGCCCTCCAGCCCCAGGTGCGTGACACCGCTGCTCGTCAAATTACACCGTATGAGAGGTGGCTGGCTACCCGGACCTCCGACGCTAAGCTAATTACCGATCTGTACAAGTACCTACAACCCCCGCCGTTTCACTATTACAACCCGGGGAGGGAGCGCTGGCACAGGGAATTGGGTAGGACACTCAGCCACAAGGAATGGGACAAAATTGCGTATCGGGCGCGGCACTCTGCATATCACACGGGCCTTACGGAGACCTTCACTAAGGTGTCCACTTATTGGTATTACACCCCGGAGCGACTGTATGAAATGCATAAATACACTGACAAGGGGTGCTGGCGGGGCTGCGGGCAGGAGGGTACCCTCTCACACATTCTTTGGGATTGCCCCGTGCTGACCGCTTACTGGAAGGAAGTTTTGGACGAGGTGGATAAGCACTTTGAGATAGAGCTGCCGCGCTTCCCGGCGTATGTCCTGCTGGGCCTCCCCAATTTATTTATTTATTTATTGCAATTTTTAAAGCGCGCAAATACCCCTACGGGTGTCTCGGCGCTAGTGTTTACAGAGCTCGCTGATGGTGTGACGGGGGAGTTTAGGACAATGAAAACAGCCATGTTTTAAGGCTCTTTCTGAATTTGAGGAGCGTGGGGGCAGTTTTAATATGAAGTGGTAGGGTGTTCCACAATTTGGCCGTGGCGGTTGTGAAACATCTGTCTCCCCAGCTGGCCTTTCTTGTCCTAGGAACGTTCAGCAGGTAGGCAGAGGAAGATCGAAGGGTCCTGCATTGTTCCAGTGGGCGGAGAGCTCTTTTTAGAAACTGTGGTCCTGCATTGTTCAGAGTTTTATAGGCTATGCATAGAGCCTTAAATTTAATTCGGCTCCTAACCGGAAGCCAATGTAGTTTCTTGATATGAGCTGAGATTGAAGTGAACTTAGGAATGGATAGTAGGGTTCTGGCCGCCGCGTTTTGTACTGTCTGGAGCTTGTTGAGGACCTGTTCTTGGGCATTCAGGAGAAGAGAGTTACAGTAATCGGTTCTCGAGAACACTAAGGTGCTGATAAGTGTTTTACCCGCGGACTGTGGTAGGTAAGGAAGTAATTTTTTTATTTTTTTTAGAGTGTAGAAGGCAGATGATACAACAGCGTTGGCGTGGTGTATGAAAGTAAGTTTATTGTCAAAAATGACTCCAAGGTTTCGGACCTTGACCACCGGTTGGGGGGGGGAACCCATCTGAGGTGGCCACCACTGAGGGGACCATGCTGGGCGCAAGCTCCCGAATGTCATCACCTCCGTTTTATCGGAGTTAAGTTTGAGGCAGTTTGATGACATCCAGGAGCTTATGGCCTTCATTCCCTCCTGAAAGTTGGCGGCGATAGATGCTCCGTTGTTGTGCACTGATAGTACTAATTGGGTATCGTCGGCGTAGGTTGTCAGGGCAATTCCATAAGATTTTATCACCCTCGCTAAGTCCGATACATAGATATTAAAAAGCGTTGGACTTAGCGAGGAGCCCTGTGGAACGCCACATGGGAGGGAGAAGGTCTGGGAGGTGAAATTACCCATCTTGACAGTCTGGGGGCGATTAGCTAGGAAAGAGGCAATCAGATCTTTAGCTTTGCCTCTAATTCCTAGGGCTGAGACACGGTCGATCAGAGTGACATGATCGACCGTGTCGAAAGCCGCAGAAAGATCTAGGAGTATTAGGACTGCCGCTCCTCCCATGTCCATTGTCGTTCGAATTTCGTCGGCGGCCTTTAGCAGTGCTGTCTCCGTCCCGTGTCCCTGTCTAAAGCCAAACTGAGTGTCATCAAGTAGATTGTTGGCATTGATGAATTTCGAAAGTTGAGTGTTCATGGTTTTTTCGAAGAGCTTGGCTGGGAAGGGGAGACATGCGATGGGTCTGTAACTAGAGGGGAGCAGAGGGTCCAGGGTTGGCTTTTTTAGAATGACCTAATGTACCCACTGAAGTCCCGCAGGGGCAGGCAGATCGCGATTGCGCTGGGGTCTGCGGTCCAGAACATCCTTATCCACTGGCGCACCAACACTGTCCCCTCCATCACGGGTTGGTTGCATAGGCTTTGGCATGTGCTGGGAATGGAGAAGTTGTCGCTCACGGTGGCGGGGGAAATATACCAATCTGAAGAGCTGTGGCAACCCTTTCTAGCGCTGCTGTCCACCGAATTCCGGGAGCTCACCTGTCCGAGGTATCTTAGGCTTCTCAGGCTGACGCCGCCGGTGATCCCGGCGGACTAGATCACATGTGAGATAGAGGCCTCGGGGGGGGGGGAGGTGCGGGGCTTCTTGGTGAGGACTAATCTGACGCGGGACCATAGGACGGGGGGGTGGGGTATTGTTTTTTCTTCCTTCCTTTCTTTACTGGCGGATGGGGGATGGGGGGGGTGGATTGTGCTTTGTCGAGTTGCTGCTGGTTTTCATTGCTCAGATTTGGGGTGTTGGATATGCACGCAGGGATTCCACAGTTTGCATTTCTAGCCTTTCATTTACTGTGCTTTTCCCCTGGCCCATCGAGCTATCCATCGCCAACCCTCTTGAGTGGCACCTTTTTTCTTTGATTGTATTAAATGTACCCTAACCTCCTACCCCCTCCCCCATGGTTTGTTTTGTTTCAATAAAAACGTTTTAAACATAAAAACAAAATTCCACGAAATTCCGTAGAATTCTGTGAACGGGCGGAAATAGGCACGTGGCGCTGCTCGTGCTGTGATTTAGCGCCAGCCGCTTGTCCAACGCTGAAAGATCTGTGCAAATGGGCCACACTTTGTGTTTATTGATTTGATTTTGCTGTGGCTTGCGTAGATTTTGTACTCAAGTGGCAGCTTTCTGACTGCGAACTTGGTCCTCAGGGCCTTAGAAGTGTACTCCTGTAGTTGTTTAGACAGTTCTATGCCCTCTGATTGAATTTCAGCTTTTTCCGCGTAGATATCTGTGCGCCTCTGAGAAAGTAACAAAGTCGCTCTCTGCATTGGTACATAGAATATTTCTCAACCAAAAACTGATAAGCTCCAGAGCATTAGCGAGACCATCATGCTTCTAGTATCTGATCTGCATTTCCTCAGCATTGGCAACAGTTAAAGCGAGGATTTTCAACTAAAAAAAGTGACAGAGTTTCTTTTTAAATTAGGACTTACATCTTTTTTTAAACTTGGACTTCCATACTTTCAACAAGACCAATCCACTTGTGGTTTCTGATCAGGGCTCCTATGTGGTCAACCTCAAATTGCACCTCGGTCCTAGTCCACCGCGACCATTGACCCTAATTGGATTTTTGTTATTTTGGTGCTGTTTTGTTTATTTCATTTCACTCTATTTTTTAATTAGTTTGGGCATTTTTATTGCTTGGTGCTTTAACTTTATTACTGGTTTGATACTGCGTAAATATTTCACACATTGCCCTACATTGAGCCTCTCTGCTCTGCAGCTACCAAGGGGTTGAGCTCTGGATAATTTTGTGACTTTGAGAGTTCACCCTGGCAAGATTTTTTGAGTGAGTAGTCACCTTCCCCCCAAATAACGATCCAGTTTCTCACAGTGTTATTGTGATAAGTATATATATACACACACACACATACATACACATATATATATATATATATATATATATATATATATATATATATATATATATATATATGTATACCCCTACTGGCGGTCGCCAGTAGGGGTAGTTATAGTTAGGACCGTGTTTCCATAGGAAATCTCAAAATTCTATTTTGAATAACTTTGGCACCGGTTGACGAATCCTCGCGAAATTTTCAAAACTAATGGGGCGCTACGCTCCGCTCCTACCCTGAAAGTCTCGGGGTGATTCGTCAAGCGGGGGCTGAGAAAAAAGGGGGGTCCCAAAACGCGTTTTCCCCATGCATTTTCCCATAGGACCTATAGACACAGCTACAGCCCGAACGGCTGAATAGAATTACTTGTAATTTGGCAGAGAGGTAGTCCGCAGGTCAAGGATGTGCCTTTTGTAGGTCTGGTGTAAATCTGTTCAGTAGTTCCTGAGAAAATAGCATTTAAATCAATATATATATCTGTAAGCGCGCTCCGTGCGCTTACCGTAAGCTTACCGTACGCGTACGGTGCCGTGCGCGAGCTCAAATCTGATTGGTTGTCACATGACTGTAAACATTCGAATCGGACGAAATCAGGAAGTGTCGGCCGCCATTTCGTGTGTTTCACACAGAAAAAAAAGGGAGATAACGTGAAAAGGGGGCAAGGAAGAGAGTTACAGACCCCCTAACATTTGAAAGGGGGTCAAAGAAGGACACAAAAGTACGAAAAAAACATTTATTAATTTAAAAAAAAAATCGCGGGGTACGCGTACGGTAAGCTTACCGTACGCGTACGGTAAAAAATAAAATAAAAAAAGAAATAAAATTCAGATTTAAGTGTTTAGATATTAGGGGGCTCTAAAAAGAGCCGTTGTGTTTATGAAGTGATTTTTTAGTGGTACCTACAAGTAAGTACCGATGCAGAGTCTAAGGTTCAAGAGGAAGACTCTGTTCCCTTCATCAGTGAAGTGTACACCATCTCCTCTATAAATGTCTTGCATGTTGTAACGCAAGTTGTTGTGGTAAATGGAACCCATACCATAGTCTCGGAGGAAAGCAGAAACAGATTTGTTGACGTGCTTTCTTGCTTTGTCAATCTGTGGACAAAAATGATTGGACCAGTTCCATTTTTGCCTTTGACATATGTTAGAATACGCAAAGGCAGTTTTAGGGAAAACAGTTGTGCAAAGGTCTCCTTCATAAGCATTTCCAGACCTACCCCAGTCAAAGTGCCTAGGTCATTGCCACCACAGTGCACTATTATGAGGTCAGGGTGTTGGATTTGCATGAAGGATTTCACCAATGGCATCAATTGGTGCCACTTTAACCCTCTCTGACCAATCCATTTAATGTCTACATTTGGCAAAGCAAGGTCTCTCACCATACCTGTTTTCTCTGCATACTTTTCACTCCAGAAGACATAGCTGTGCCCTACAATCCACACTGTGAACATCTTCAAAGGAGATCTGGATGCACTCAGGAGGTGTATTTCAGTAGAATGGGAAAAAGAAATGAAAGACAGTTTGGAAATGTAGGCATACATATTTTTTTAAAATAAAAAGAACTCATTGGCTGTTTCACACCATTCTACACTAAAAACTAGGCTGTATGTGTAAATTTATAGAAGCATGTTTTGTATTGGTACAGAAAAATGTGTTACCAAAGAACATTACTATGGATTTGCTGTTAGGTTTGAAAAGTCAAGCACTCTTGCACTTTGAAAATGAAACTTTGTCTGCTGAACTTCTGACCTGACTCCACACAGCAGTGTTCCATGAGCTGTTGCTATGGTAGCAGGCAGAAGTCAAGTTGGGGGAAGGGTACTAGGCAGAAGTCAAGTTGGGGGAAGGGTACTTTTGGAAAAGGGTTGGTTTTCAACCAATAGAAATGTGTGATTACATTTGAAAAAAAGGGGGAAGCACTGAGATTTGAAATTAACATGTATATGTGTGGAAAAAGAGAGGGAAACATTGCCATTATCTGGTTCTGCTGAGAGGAGAGAGGTGTACAGAACAGAGATCCTGGCTCTGATAATCTGCTGTTTGAGTGCCACATTTCTTTCACAACTAACTAATTTTAAAGGTGAGTTATGAGTTTGAGAGGGGATGTATGTGGTAAATTAAGAAATGAATAATAGAATTGGAATTCCTTTTGTTGAAGTTGTGTTTATCATTTTGTGTTTTGGGAGAAATTTAAGTGTAAGGAACATGTAAAATATTATGGACTATGTTTTCACCATAAATTAAGGTGTACTGGTATAAATGAGGAATACTGTTTTCTGCATAGAATCAGAAGATGACTCTGTGTGCAAAGAGGAATTGTTGTCAGAGATTTATTGCGTATTACTCTGGTAATTTTAGATTTGCATTAGTAGGAAAGGGGCAGCTATTTTTCTGCAGAAGCAGACTCTTAGCACACACCCAGCTGCTTACCCTGTAGAATCATGCATAGTATTCACAACCGAGTGGGGTTTGAGGTTGCAGTGAGTAATGCAAATACATTCAGCATCACTAAGGCTGGTTGCCCTTGCTGGAGTGTAGTCATTCACCCAGGTTACACATGTTCCTGGTGTCAAAAAGCTGTTTGGACATGTGCTGTTTTCAGAATCTGAAAAGTGGATTGAAAATGTGTCAGACTGTAAAAGTACTTATCACTTGCCAAAAAAAGAGTAGTAAGTGTGCTTTCAAATTGGCAAAGAAATTTCGTTTTCTGCCTAATTTCTAACCATGACTCTGTGTGCAAAGAGGAATTGTTGACAGAGATTTATTGCGTATTACTCTGGTAATTTTAGATTTGCATTAGTAGGAAAGGGGCAGCTATTTTTCTGCAGAAGCAGACTCTTAGCACACACCAAGCTGCTTACCCTGCAGAATCATGCATACTATTCACAACCGAGTGGGGTTTGAGGTTGCAGTGAGTAATGCAAATACATTCAGCATCACTAAGGCTGGTTGCCTTTGCTGGAGTGTAGTCATTCACCCAGGTTACACATGTTCCTGGTCTCAAAAAGCTGTTTGGACATGTGCTGTTTTCAGAATCTGAAAAGTGGATTGAAAATGTGTCAGACTGTAAAAGTACTTATCACTTGCCAAAAAAAGAGTAGTAAGTGTGCTTTCAAATTGGCAAAGAAATTTCGTTTTCTGCCTAATTTCTAACCATGACTCTGTGTGCAAAGAGGAATTGTTGACAGAGATTTATTGCGTATTACTCTGGTAATTTTAGATTTGCATTAGTAGGAAAGGGGCAGCTATTTTTCTGCAGAAGCAGACTCTTAGCACACACCAAGCTGCTTACCCTGTAGAATCATGCATAGTATTCACAACCGAGTGGGGTTTGAGGTTGCAGTGAGTAATGCAAATACATTCAGCATCACTAAGGCTGGTTGCCCTTGCTGGAGTGTAGTCATTCACCCAGGTTACACATGTTCCTGGTGTGAAAAAGCTGTTTGGACATGTGCTTTTTTCAGAATCTGAAAAGTGGATTGAAAATGTGTCAGACTGTAAAAGTACTTATCACTTGCCAAAAAAAGAGTAGTAAGTGTGCTTTCAAATTGGCAAAGAAATTTCGTTTTCTGCCTAATATCTAACCATGACTCTGTGTGCAAAGAGGAATTGTTGAAAGAGATTTATTGCGTATTACTCTGGTAATTTTAGATTTGCATTAGTAGGAAAGGGGCAGCTATTTTTCTGCAGAAGCAGACTCTTAGCACACACCCAGCTGCTTATCCTGTAGAATCATGCATAGTATTCACAACCGAGTGGGGTTTGAGGATGCAGTGAGTAATGCAAATACATTCAGCATCACTAAGGCTGGTTGCCCTTGCTGGAGTGTAGTCATTCACCCAGGTTACACATGTTCCTGGTGTGAAAAAGCTGTTTGGACATGTGCTTTTTTCAGAATCTGAAAAGTGGATTGAAAATGTGTCAGACTGTAAAAGTACTTATCACTTGCCAAAAAAAGAGTAGTAAGTGTGCTTTCAAATTGGCAAAGAAATTTCGTTTTCTGCCTAATATCTAACAATGACTCTGTGTGCAAAGAGGAATTGTTGAAAGAGATTTATTGCGTATTACTCTGGTAATTTTAGATTTGCATTAGTAGGAAAGGGGCAGCTATTTTTCTGCAGAAGCAGACTCTTAGCACACACCCAGCTGCTTATCCTATAGAATCATGCATAGTATTCACAACCGAGTGGGGTTTGAGGTTGCAGTGAGTAATGCAAATACATTCAGCATCACTAAGGCTGGTTGCCCTTGCTGGAGTGTAGTCATTCACCCAGGTTACACATGTTCCTGGACTCAAAAAGCTGTTTGGACATGTGCTTTTTTCAGAATCTGAAAAGTGGATTGAAAATGTGTCAGACTGTAAAAGTACTTATCACTTGCCAAAAAAAGAGTAGTAAGTGGGCTTTCAAATTGGCAAAGAAATTTCGTTTTCTGCCTAATATCAAACCATGACTCTGTGTGCAAAGAGGAATTGTTGACAGAGATTTATTGCGTATTACTCTGGTAATTTTACATTTGCATTAGTAGGAAAGGGGCAGCTATTTTTCTGCAGAAGCAGACTCTTAGCACACACCCAGCTGCTTACCCTGTAGAATCATGCATAGTATTCACAACCGAGTGGGGTTTGAGGTTGCAGTGAGTAATGCAAATACATTCAGCATCACTAAGGCTGGTTGCCCTTGCTGGAGTGTAGTCATTCACCCAGGTTACACATGTTCCTGGTGTCAAAAAGCTGTTTGGACATGTGCTTTTTTTCAGAATCTGAAAAGTGGATTGAAAATGTGTCAGACTGTAAAAGTACTTATCACTTGCCAAAAAATGAGTAGTAAGTGTGCTTTCAAATTGGCAAAGAAATTTCGTTTTCTGCCTAATATCAAACCATGACTCTGTGTGCAAAGAGGAATTGTTGACAGAGATTTATTGCGTATTACTCTGGTAATTTTACATTTGCATCAGTAGGAAAGGGGCAGCTATTTTTCTGCAGAAGCAGAATCTTAGCACACACCAAGCTGCTTACCCTGTAGAATCATGCATAGTATTCACAACCGAGTGGGGTTTGAGGTTGCAGTGAGTAATGCAAATACATTCAGCATCACTAAGGCTGGTTGCCCTTGCTGCAGTGTAGTCATTCACCCAGGTTACACATGTTCCTGGTCTCAAAAACCTGTTTGGACATGTGCTGTTTTCAGATTCTGAAAAGTGGATTGAAAATGTGTCAGACAGTAAAAGTACTTATCACTTGCCAAAAAAATAGTAGTAAGTGTGCTTTCAAATTGGCAAAGAAATTTCGTTTTCTGCCTAATTTCTAACCATGACTCTGTGTGCAAAGAGGAATTGTTGACAGAGATTTATTGCGTATTACTCTGGTAATTTTAGATTTGCATTAGTAGGAAAGGGGCAGCTATTTTTATGCAGAAGCAGATTCTTAGCACACACCCAGCTGCTTATCCTGTAGAATCATGCATAGTATTCACAACCGAGTGGGGTTTGAGGTTGCAGTGAGTAATGCAAATACATTCAGCATCTCTCAGGCTGGTTGCCCTTGCTGGAGTGTAGTCATTCACCCAGGTTACACATGTTCCTGGTTTCAAAAAGCTATTTGGACATGTGCTTTTTTCAGAATCTGAAAAGTGGATTGAAAATGTGTCAGACTGTAAAAGTACTTATCACTTGCCAAAAAAAGAGTAGTAAGTGTGCTTTCAAATTGGCAAAAAAAATTCGTTTGCAGCCTAATTTCTAACCATGACTCTGTGTGCAAAGAGGAATTATTGACAGAGATTTATTGCGTATTACTCTGGTAATTTTAGATTTGCATTAGTAGGAAAGGGGCAGCTATTTTTCTGCAGAAGCAGACTCTTAGCACACACCCAGCTGCTTACCCTGTAGAATCATGCATAGTATTCACAACCGAGTGGGGTTTGAGGTTGCAGTGAGTAATGCAAATACATTCAGCATCACTAAGGCTGGTTGCCCTTGCTGGAGTGTAGTCATTCACCCAGGTTACACATGTTCCTGGTGTCAAAAAGCTGTTTGGACATGTGCTTTTTTTCAGAATCTGAAAAGTGGATTGAAAATGTGTCAGACTGTAAAAGTACTTATCACTTGCCAAAAAATGAGTAGTAAGTGTGCTTTCAAATTGGCAAAGAAATTTCGTTTTCTGCCTAATATCAAACCATGACTCTGTGTGCAAAGAGGAATTGTTGACAGAGATTTATTGCGTATTACTCTGGTAATTTTACATTTGCATCAGTAGGAAAGGGGCAGCTATTTTTCTGCAGAAGCAGAATCTTAGCACACACCAAGCTGCTTACCCTGTAGAATCATGCATAGTATTCACAACCGAGTGGGGTTTGAGGTTGCAGTGAGTAATGCAAATACATTCAGCATCACTAAGGCTGGTTGCCCTTGCTGCAGTGTAGTCATTCACCCAGGTTACACATGTTCCTGGTCTCAAAAACCTGTTTGGACATGTGCTGTTTTCAGATTCTGAAAAGTGGATTGAAAATGTGTCAGACAGTAAAAGTACTTATCACTTGCCAAAAAAATAGTAGTAAGTGTGCTTTCAAATTGGCAAAGAAATTTCGTTTTCTGCCTAATTTCTAACCATGACTCTGTGTGCAAAGAGGAATTGTTGACAGAGATTTATTGCGTATTACTCTGGTAATTTTAGATTTGCATTAGTAGGAAAGGGGCAGCTATTTTTATGCAGAAGCAGATTCTTAGCACACACCCAGCTGCTTATCCTGTAGAATCATGCATAGTATTCACAACCGAGTGGGGTTTGAGGTTGCAGTGAGTAATGCAAATACATTCAGCATCTCTCAGGCTGGTTGCCCTTGCTGGAGTGTAGTCATTCACCCAGGTTACACATGTTCCTGGTTTCAAAAAGCTATTTGGACATGTGCTTTTTTCAGAATCTGAAAAGTGGATTGAAAATGTGTCAGACTGTAAAAGTACTTATCACTTGCCAAAAAAAGAGTAGTAAGTGTGCTTTCAAATTGGCAAAAAAAATTCGTTTGCAGCCTAATTTCTAACCATGACTCTGTGTGCAAAGAGGAATTATTGACAGAGATTTATTGCGTATTACTCTGGTAATTTTAGATTTGCATTAGTAGGAAAGGGGCAGCTATTTTTCTGCAGAAGCAGACTCTTAGCACACACCAAGCTGCTTACCCTGTAGAATCATGCATAGTATTCACAACCGAGTGGGGTTTGAGGTTGCAGTGAGTAATGCAAATACATCCAGCATCACTAAGTCTGGTTGCCCTTGCTGCAGTGTAGTCATTCACCCAGGTTACACATGTTTCTGGTCTCGAAAACCTGTTTGGACATGTGCTGTTTTCAGAATCTGAAAAGTGGATTGAAAATGTGTCAGACTGTAAAAGTACTTATCACTTGTCAAAAAAAGAGTAGTAAGTGTGCTTTCAAATTGGCAAAGAAATTTTAGTTTTCTGCCTAATATCAAACCATGACTCTGTGTGCACACAGGAATTGTTTTTAGATATTTAATTTGTGATGTTTTTATTGTGATTTTCACTTGTAGGAAAGGGGTACATAGTATTTTAAGATTTGAAAAGATCATAAAAAATATAGTAATATATTTAAATAAAATAAAGGAATTTTTTTTAAAGTTTTTTTCAGGTATTGCTGAAGAGCAGTGAACAAAATTTAAGATGCCTACAAAATCCAGACTAAGGAAAAACCACAAAAAAATCTATATTTGAAGACAACTGGAGAACCTAAGTTAGTTGGAGATGCTCATGTTGGGAAAAAGAGATAGTCTTCTGGTAAGCAGACAAAACATTTTTTAAAAAATATCTTCAAAAAAAGGAAAAATGTACAAAATGTCTGTACTGGAAATAATGTTTTAAATAGAAAACAACAGGAAAAAATTGAGCATTTAGTTAATGCAAATATACCTTCAGAAACAATAAAGATTAACTTAAAAAGAAAAACAGCGTTTAAAGAGATTCGTAGAAAAATGTTTCAGAGAAGAGTTATGTCCAATTTGATAAAGGATGTGAAGAAATATAAGAAAAAAACAAAATTTTATAAGAGAAAAAAAGAAATTGAAGCCATTGTAGTAAAGGCTTTAGAATTAAAAAGGAAACTATTCATTTTAATTTTGAACAGGATGCGTACAATAGATAAAATGGTCAATGTACTGAAATCACAAAGCAAAAGGAAAAGACTAGTGAAAAGAACAAACTTTTGTAAAGTGTTTTTAGGAGAATGGATGCATAGTTCAAGTAGTGAACCTTTTTTTAATGAAGAGAGTTATCTTCAAAGTAATAGTTTGCTACATGCAGTTGACACCAGAGGTCGTGCTTATGAAGTGAAAAATGGTTGTATAATGGAGAAGGAGAAAATGGTTCCAAGAGATGAGGAACAAGTGATGGCGGATGAGGTTATGGGGAGACGTCCTAAAGCCCCAGTGCATACTTGGAATTGTAGTAGTATTTGCACTGTGCGTCAGGAATCTATTGATAAATTTCGTGAGTTTCTAAGAGAATATAGTAAAAAAAGTGTTAAACAGAAGATTAAGGTGCTTCAAAGTCTAGATCCATGCAGAGTGAGAGAGAATACTGGTTTGCAGGGACATTCTCTGGCTTGTCTATCTAGAAAAGTGTGTAAAAGTGTTTTTCATCATTTTAGGATGCTGGCTATTCATCATACTGAAATGAGAAAGTTTGTGAGACGATTGTATTTTGCTAAAAGTCCAGCAATAAAGTTAGATGAATTGAATAGGGCTCTGTTCCGTGGATCGGTATCAGATGTAGAGAAGGTTACTGATGAAATTCAGTTTAGTTACTTTGGTCCAGAACAAGAAAGTGCAGGGAATGACACAGTTATTGAGGAAGATGTGGAATAGAATGTAGAACCCTCCGTAAATAAGAAATTTGATGATGAAATTACAAAATTTGCAATAATCTCTAATGAAAGACCAAATATTACTTGTATTTGTTGCAGCAGAACTCATTATAGAAAACAAACCAGGAATGTTGATCTCTACAGAAAAAGTGAAAATGAAGATAATTATAAGTGGAAGGATTTTGCAACATATATATTTCTTGAAAATTGTTTTGAATTGGGTGAAGATCAGCGTATTTGTAAATACTGTTATAATAAGTTAGAAGAAAATAGAATGCCGACCAGAGCTGTACATAATAATTTAGAATTGGATGCTATTCCTGCTGAACTTTCTGAATTAAATACATATGAGTCTATACTCATTCAATGTGTTCATCCGTTCCAGACCATAGTACGTATGGAGCCCAAAACTGGTAAATTACCTCCTTCAGATTTACTGAGAGGTTTAAAAGGTAGAGTGGTGTATTTGCCCTTGGATTTGAAAACAAATATGGAAACTATTGATGCAGATACTTTGGAAAGTGAACCATCAGTTATTCTGGTTAATGGTGTACCTACAAAGAATAAGAAGATTTGGCAGGAGCTGGTAGATGTACGGAAAGTACAAAGAGCAAATTTGTATTTGAAAAGGAATAACAAATGGTATGAATCAATTTATATAGAAGAAGAAGAAGAAGATTTACAAGAAGACACAGAAACACCAACTGGACAAATTGAAAAAGTGGACAAGTCAAAGGAAGAAGAAATTTATGAACATTTTAGCATACATCCTCTTCATTCAAAAGAAGTTATGGGAGACACTATTGATTTGTTTCAGATGAAGAAAGCAAAAGGAACTCCCGTGAGTGTATGGGAGGAGAGCTTGGAAGCTCGATGTTTTCCCCAGCTGTTTCCTACAGGAAAAGGAGGACGATACGATGAACGTCCAGAACAGATTCCAGCTTCTGAGTATCGGACTACAAGACTATATGCAGAAGATCCAAGATTTCGACAAAGTATTCCTTATTTGTTCCATCTTTTATTTGAAAGCGACTTGTCTGCATTATCTTATGCAGTAAATCACATTTTAAAAAGTGGAGTACATTTACAAAATGTGTCTGCTAAGGATTTTATGGAGAAAGTGCAGCACCGAGATGATCATTTGGAAACACAACTGATCAATCTGATGGCTTGTCAGCGTGGGACAAATGAATATTGGTACCGACGCCATGGTGAATTAAAATGCATGTTACGGAATTTAGGAACTCCAACATGGTTCCTTACCCTAAGCTGTGCCGAGTACGCTTGGGATGATTTACTGGATTTTCTACGAGAGGCAAATTCAAACATTAAAAACATCGAATACAAGACAGCAGGAGAACTGTGCTCATTGGATCCGGTTAATGTTTGCAGATATTTCAATCATAGATTTGAGGCCATGATGTGCTTCATCTGCAATAAAAAAAATCCACCTCTTGGAGAAGTTGTGGATTTCTTTTGGAGAAAAGAGTACCAAGCAAGAGGTGCTCCTCATATTCATATGCTGTTGTGGATCAAGGATGCCCCAAAGTTTGGAACAGATACTGATGAAGCAGTGTTATCTTTCATTGAAGAATATGCAACATGTGCTATACCAAAAAGCACAGAAGAGAAAAAGTTAAAGGAGCAAGTTTTACGTTTCCAAAGTCATCGGTGTGGAAAATACTGTCGACGGAAATACAAGAGCAAAGATAAATTCTACACTAAATGTCGATTTGGATTTCCTAGACCTGTTCTTTCACAAGGAAGAGTAAACAGTTTTATGTCAGCTGTGAGACATACTATTACAAGAAAATCACCTAAGAATACCTACAACCTAAAAAGAAAAGAAGAATCAAAAAATAGAAATGACTACAACCCAGTCATTTTATCAATGTGGAATGCTAACATGGATATACAGTATGTAGCTGACAATTCCATTGCTGTTGCTCGATATGTAACGTCTTACATTACTAAATCCGAAAAAACTGAATTGAAAGAAATGTGGGAAGAGATTTCTCACGAGAAGACAGTCAGTAAGAAGCTATACAGTTTCAGTGTAAAGATGTTATCGCATCGAGAAATTGGATCCTACGAATGTTCAGATAGGTTATCTTCTGCAAGTCTCTACTCGAAATCAAGAAGAATAATTTGGGCAAGTTTAGGCCTTGCAGCAATGAGAAATCGGGTACTGAAATCTGTTGGAGAAATTGAATATTTGGCCGAGAATGACCCAGAAAGTACAGATATTTTTAAATCAAACATGTTGGACACATATTACCCAAAGAGAAGTCATCATCTTGAGAACATGTGTCTCTATGAAGTGCTGCAGAACTACATTTATTCACGGAAAGCCACAGAAGACATCAACAATGCAAAATATAAAGTCATTGGTGAGGAAGGATGTTTGGTGAAGCAAACAAAAGGAAGTTTGATAAATCACAGGAAGCTGAGTTGCGACACTACTGACAAAAAGGAATTTTACTACTTGGCTCTTTTACAGCTGTTTAAACCATGGCGTTCAGAGGACGAACTACTGGGAGAATTTCAAAGCTATGAAGATTCCTTTAATGCTTGCAAAGGCAGCATAGAATGCAGTACTTTCATAACTTATGTCCAAATGTTAAATGAAGAAATTGAACAGGAAACTACAATTGCAGCTGAAGTAGCTAGAGACAGTTCTCAAGACAGCCAAAGTTCTGGAACACTCAGTCAAGATTCTCTAGGACAACCGATCGTAGAAAATGAAGCTGCAATAGCTATGACTGAAGTGGAAACGGCTATGAATCAAGCTCAAGAAGAATTAATAGACTTACCAAATTTGGAAAGACAACTGAATGAAGAGCAGCAACAAATTTATGAAGAGATCAGAAACAAAATTGATCACGGATTACTACATGAAAAAAAAGAGTGCTCATGCACATCATTTCAACCAATCAGGATGTATGTAAGCGGACAAGCTGGAACTGGAAAAAGTTTCTTAATAAAAGTCATCAGAAGCTACCTACAGCAAAAAACGGATTCAACTTTGTCTTGTGTGGTTACTGCTCCAACTGGGTTAGCAGCATATAACATAAAAGGAATCACCTTACATCGTTTGCTAATGTTACCAGTGGAGCATGAGAACAAAATACAATACCACAAGCTAACTGGAGAAGCATGCTTGGAAGTTTCAAGAGTATTGAAGAAGATGCAAGTTCTCATTATTGATGAGGTGAGCATGGTATCAAACTTAATGCTTGCCTTTGTGCATTTAAGAATGCAGCAAATTCTAAGGAGAGACTATGACGTGTTATTTGGTGGAAAACATGTCATAGTTTTTGGGGATCTTCTACAGCTTACTCCAGTTAAAGAACAACCAGTGTTTAATACTGTGACACATGAAGACACAAAGAAGTCATTGGGAAGCATTGGTAATGCAAATATTTGGTCCTTCTTTGAGTACAAGGAACTTACTACTAATATGAGGCAAGCAAACGATGAAGAATATGGAAGTATTCTGAAAGATATCAGAGTTGGACTACTCACTGAAGCTGGCACGAAAGCATTACAGAGTCGGTTGCTACATAATTTATTCCCAAAGGAAGAAATAGTTGCAGAGAAAATATACAAGAACATTGCAGAAAAGAAAAGTGTAATCTGCTTAATGCCAACTCTACGTGAATGCTCAATATTCAATGAGGAACTTTTGAAATTGGAAAAGGAAGAGATTAAGAAATTGGAAGCAGTGGACAAAATTCAGCATGAAAGAATTACTATTACATTAACAGGCAAACTGAAAAATAAATTGGATTCACTAGAGAAGAACATTTCCAAAACTGCTGGATTAGAAAAAAATCTATATGTTTGCATGAACTGTAGAGTATTTTTAAGGAGAAATTTGGATGTTGAAAAAGGTTTAGTGAATGGAGCTATGGGAAGAGTTGTGGGTTTTATTAATTACCAGAAAAAAGATGGAATTGAATGTTTAAAAATAAAATTTGATCATATAGAAGAAGTTATAGACATTTGTCGTTGTACAGTTCGTTTCATGCTTGTGAAAGACTTATATGTACGTAGGAAGCAGTTTCCGTTTTCTCTAGCATATGCTGTAACTATTCACAAGTCTCAAGGATTGACTGTAGATTGTGCTTTTGTGAACATTGGTTCAACTGTGTTCAAAGAAGGTATGGCTTATGTTGCTTTGTCACGAGTGAAAACATTATCTGGTTTATTTATGATAGACTTTGATGACTCAAAAGTTAGTGCTGATGCAAATTGTGTAAAGGAGTATAATAGATTAAGAAGAACCTATGCTCCTCATTTAGGTCAGTATCCTGTGTTGGAAAAACGTGTTGTTTCTCGAAAAAGGAGAATTGAGAATATCTGTAATGAGGATGTAGAGAGGAGAAAAAAAAGAAGAGTGATGTAATTGCAAGCAAAAAGAAAAAGGGAAATGTTGAAGAGGTTGTTGGTTGTCATTTTGAAAATAGCTCTGGTGTCAACTGCTACGCTAATGTAGTGCTGAATGTTGTATTTTATCTTGAAAGTTTGCAAGAGCAGATAATAGTAAATCAGAGAAAAAGATTCTGTTCAGAGTTGAGTCTCCTTTTTGAAAAGCTGAGTAATGATAAAACTAAAATAGAAAGCGCTACTGAAATTAGAAAACTTTTAGATGTATGTTCAGGATGTACACAGTTTTCTCAAAATGTACAGCAAGACGCACAGGAATTCTTGATGTATTTTCTTCAGGTACTGGAAGAAGAAGGGGTACAAATTGAAAATATGTTTGGTCTCTCTTATAAATGGGAACATAGTTGTGAAAACTGTTTCAATACATGTGGCTCTAATGTTGATTCTGAAAGGTTTATTTATTTAACATTGCCAGAGAGTAAAACAGTCACTTTTGCTAAATTAGTTAAAGATGCTAATCATAGCATGGAATGCGGTGAGTGTAAATCTGACATGTTTTCAACGTTAATTTTAAAGAAATACGGACAGTATGTAATTTTAATGATGCAACAATGTAGAGCTGATGGTTCAAAATTGGATACTTCAATAAAGAAGTGTACAGGACAGCAATTATCAATTTCAGGAAAAACTTTTGTAACAGTTGCAATAATTTTCCATGATGGACCAACTGTAACTTCTGGTCATTACACAGTTTATCTAAAATGTAAAAAAGGCTGGACAATGTGTAATGATTGTCAATTGGTTTTTAAGCAACGTTTGCCTTTTGAATTAGCAAATTCCTATCTAATCTTCCTGAAACCTAAATTTTAGAGAGAATTGGCAAAATCTGTACAAAACAATTTTACCATTTTATTGGATTACCATTGGAATTTTCAAATAAAAAGATTTTTTAAATTACCATTTGGCCTAAAGGAAAGGTAACCAATTGTATTGTGCACTTATTTAATTCCTAATTAATCTTTCGGAAACCAAAATTTTAGAGAGAATCGGTAACATCTGTACAATTTAAAGTTTGGAATTTTATTGGATTACCATTGGAAATTTAATCAAAAAAGATTTTTAAAATTACCATTTGGCCTAAAGGAAAGGTAATCAATTGTATTGTGGACTTATTTAATTCCTAATTAATCTTTCGGAAACCAAAATTTTAGAGAGAATCGGTAACATCTGCACAATTAAAATTTTGGAATTTTATTGGATTACCATTGGAAATTTAATCAAAAAAGAATTTTAAAATTATCATTTGGCCTTAAGGAAAGGTAACCAGATGTATTGTGGAGTTATTTGACATATTATTTTTGTGATTATGCTTCTGTAACAAAATTGTCAGACGGTATTTTTTTGAAATAGTTATTGTAATTAGATGATATTTTTTTTTAATATTTTGCATTTCTATAATGTTATGTTTAAGTGAGAAGAGATTCTGGGCTTTTTTAAAACAATCTTTGAGATTGTTAGTTATTTTTTTGCCCGCTGTTAAGTGATGAATGCAATTGCTTTCACGATTTATAGTGAAATGCAATATATTCTGAAAACAGCAAAAAAAAGGCAAAAAATTGTTTTTGGAAAATATGTAAATACGTGTACTGTATTATAAAATGTTTTATTAATAATACTTTTTTCTTTTTTTTCAGATTGAGAAAGAACATTTTCGAAAAATAAAACCATTTTTTCAAGCAATTTCAATAAAATTTAAATTGTTAATCAAATTTTTGGGTGGGTCAGGTAAGTCAGAAATTTGATGGTCCCTTTTTTCCACTTCTCCTCAAACAGATTTTCAGTATTTCGTTATTAATCCCTCAAGAACCTTCTAATGTGGTAATTGTTTTAAAAAAAAAAAAAAATACGCTTACGTACGGTAAAAAAAAAAAAGTTTGTAAGAAAAAATTTAAAAAAGTTGAGAGGTAAGGTTGGCTCTTAAAAGAGCCATTGTGTTCATGCAGGGACAGAGGAAAGGAAGAATGGGAATATTAGCTTGTAGGACAAATGTGCTGGTCTATTCTCTTGTTAATTAGGGGAACACTGGTCTCCCCACGAACAATTAGACCATGGCAATTTGAACACCGCATTGTAACCCTCGCAAATCGATGGTTAGTTTCCAGAGGACCAGAAAAAGGTGAATCTCCCCCCACAGATGAAGGGCTCAGCTGAGCTGCCGAAGATGGACTCGGCTGAGCTGCTGTGGATGTGCTTGGTCGACTTACTGAAGGGTTAGCTCCAGTATGTCGAGCATGTGTCCTAGGGTGTACATCCTCAAGGTGTCGTAACATAGTGTGATTCCCGAAGGAATACTTCTTGTTAGGATTACCTCTAGAAAGTACACGCTGGCAAAGCTTGCAAGTCACTAAAGCAGCATTTACTTTTTTCTGGCCCTCAGGAAACGTAAAATACTCCCATATAAAAGAGCTCTTCTGTTTCCTCCTTCTCTGCCTGATGGTGGTGCTGCTAGCCTCACTCTCAGAAGATGAGTGCTGGTCTGCCATCGTATCCCAAAGACAACTCAGCTCCTTCTCCTAAGGGATCACAAGCAGAAATGAGGGGAATGGGTGTGGTGTAGGAGAGTTCTAGAACTGAAAGTACTTTTAACCAATCAAAAGTTTTGTTTCTTGATCACATGACCCACCGTGCGCGTACGTTACGGAGCGCTTACGGAGCGCTTACGGTGCGCTTACGGTAAAAGTATGCATGCGCGTATAAAAGACACGCGCACGCGCGCATGCGCATAACAGGCACGCCCCAACACTTCCGCGTAACATACGCGTGTAACGTATGCGCTTACGCGCCGCGTACGCAGTACGCACGTCTACGTAAATTGCGTAACCATACGCAAAAAGAGTAAAAATATTACGTACATTACGCAAAACGTACGCTTACCGTAAGCTTACCGTACGCGCACGTAAAAAAAAAAAAAATAATCACTATGTTATACTAATATATCTTACCTGTTTGGTAAAAAAAAAATGAGAAAAAATAATATATTGCAGAATTTTTAAAATTTAAGCATAGTGTTTAAAGAGAATATAAAGTAAAAATAAAAAGATGTAAAAAACCTTGCAAAAAAAAAAAAAATCACACGTTTAATATAAGAATTTGTATATAAAAAACCATACAAAATCACTGAAAAAACCATGGGTTTCACACACGTTATAGGTAAGAATTAGCATTTAAAAAACCATACAAATTCACTGAAAAAACCATGGGTTTCACACACGTTATAGTTAGGAATTAGCATTTAAAAAACCTTGCAAATTCAGTGAAAAAACCATGGGTTTCACACACGTTATAGTTAGGAATTAGCATTTAAAAAACCTTGCAAATTCAGTGAAAAAACCATAGGTTTCACACACGTTATAGTTAGGAATTAGCATTTAAAAAACTTTGCAAATTCAGTGAAAAAAACCATAGGTTTCACACACGTTATAGTTAGCTGGACATTTCACTCGTAAAAAACCAATGAAATTCCCCCGTTATAGTTAGTTAAGCTAACTATAACTCGCGCAGCCGCAATCCACTGCTGATGACGTCACATATTACATCACTCATGACATGGTCAGTGACATCACTCATGACATCACTGATGACATCTCAAATGACATCACTGATGACATCATCCTTGTGAAAGAGTGGCAGATCTCCTCTCACCCTAATATAACCTTTGAAACACACATTCAAAAATAGAGACTAAAATTTTCAAAAAAATGGACATACCAATACCAGTTACAACAACCTCTTGAGTAATTCTAAGATCCACATACACATCCACTCATTCACGAACAGTCCTGTACAGTCACTCATACATGTACTCACTCATCATATGTACTCCTACACCTATACATCCTGCTACACAATGCCACTCATCCACAGAGTTACTGACACACATACTCACTCATGAAAATAAAGAATCAAACATAGATTTATTTGCATATATAGTTATACACACACCACCACACTTACTTCTACGGAAACTTACACATACTTAGTCTTTTAAACAATCACTTATAGAAACACATACTTATTCATACAGGAACTCTTTCAATCTCTCACTCTCACATATACTCACTTATATACACCAATAGTCACATATACTAGTTTAAAACATATGTAGTTACTCATAAAGACACTATTGAGACAGTCATTCACTCACTAACACACCCATACACACACTCATCCACCCATACAGTCCTGCACACATGCTGTCTTCAACACATGCAAACAGTGAGTCACTCATTCATGCAACTATGCACTACGTAATACCCCCCACCGAACCATGCAGACACTCAGACTGATACTCAAAAAACCACCTAATATCCTATATAAACACCAATGTAGCTACTCACCAACCCATGCAGCCACTTATACACAAAGTGAGAGACTGATACAGATATTTACATATTTAAACATTACTCACTAAGCCATGTATTCACTATGATACATTTAATCAGTCAGTTATACAATCAATTTTTCAAAAACAAATCATCCATTTAGACACTTATATACCCATTTATTCTTCCATCGTCCGTGAGATATACATATATAAAACATATTTAATTTTCAGAAAAATACACATTCACTGGATGATGTCATCAGTGATGTCATTTGAGATGTCATCAGTGATGTCATGAGTGATGTCACTGACCATGTCATGAGTGATGTAATATGTGACGTCATCAGCAGTGGATTGCGGGTGCACGAGTTATAGTTAGCTTAACTAACTATAACGGGGGAATTTCATTGTTTTTTTATGAGTGAAATGTCCAGCTAACTATAACGTGTTTGAAACCTATGGTTTTTTCACTGAATTTGCAAGGTTTTTTAAATGCTAATTCCTAACTATAACGTGTGTGAAACCTATGGTTTTTTCACTGAATATATATATATATATATATATATATATATATATATATATATATATATATATATATATATATATATATATATTCACTTAAAAAACCATAGGTTTCACACATGTTATAGTTAGGTGGATATTTCACTGAGATAACTATAACTCGCGCACCCGCAATCCTTTGCTCATGACGTCACATATTACATCACTCATGACATGGTCAGTGGCATCACTCATGACATCACTGATGAGATCATCCTTGTGATAGAGTGGCGGTCGCGCGAGTTATAGTTATCTCAACTAACTATAATGGGGGAATTTCATTGGTTTTTTACGAGTGAAATATCAACCTAACTATAACATGTGTGAAACCTATGGTTTTTTAAGTGAATTTACAAGGTTTTTTAAATGCTAATTCCTAACTATAACGTGTGTGAAACCTATGGTTTTTTCAGTGAATTTGTACGGTTTTTTAAATGCTAAGTTATGTATGTCTTATCATTTTTTTAATATATTCATTTTTCAATAAATTACGTATTTAATTTGTTCAAATTTTTTTTATGGTTTTTCACCGTGCGCGCACCTCCGCGATAAAAAAAAAAATGTAAATTTTTTTTATGCCTTCGCAGTCCTTCAGGGACCCCCTGACCAAGGCTAGGGGGTCAGGAACTCTCTACCCTGCACCCTTTTCACGTTCGCCACCTTCCTTTTCCACTCTCGCACTGAAAACAAACAAAATGGCGGCCGACACTTCCTGATTTCGACCGATTCGAACGTTGACTGACATGTAACAACCAATCAGAATTACGCTCGTGCACGTTAGGGTGCGCGCACGGTGTGCGCACGGTGCGCGGCTATAGATATGTATGTGCTTTTAACTGCAATTTTCTCAGGAACTACTGAACAGATTGACTTCATATCTGCAAAAGGCACATCCCTGACCTGAGGACTACCTCTCTGCCAAATTTCAAATAATTCTGTTCAGCCATTCGGGCTGTACCTTCGACTAAAGGTCCTATGGGAAAATGCATGGGGAAAACGCGTTTTGGGACCCCCCTTTTTTCTCGGCCCCCGCTTGACGAATCACCACGAGACTTTCAGGGTAGGAGCTGAACAGAGCGCCCCATTAGTTTTGACAATTTCGCGAAGATTCGTCAACCGGCGCCAAAGTTATTCAAAATAGAATTTTGAGATTTCCTATGGAAACACGGTCCTAACTAGAACTATCTACTGGCGACCGCCAGTAGATAATATATGTATATATATATATGTAACAGGATTTCTGTAGTGCATACCTAGCCTAAATGAAGTGGAGTGATGTATGTGGTCAAAGTCAAGCATAAAGTTATTACGTAACAAGAGAGGAGGTTGGGTTGCGGATGGGTAAATCATTGTGCTGTAGTGTTCTTTATCCTTTGTGTTGTAATTCTTTATTAACAATTCTTTAAGAAATGACATCTTGAGATCAACAACATAGTCCACACGAATACAATGGCCGGAGGAAAGAGTTTACCAAAAACTTGTGTGGCGTGTGCCTCTTGGGAACTGAAGGAAGTATCTAGAGGGTGAGGTGGTAGTGGTAGGGGGGAAATGGTGGGGGGTGAGTGGTGCCCGTGTCATGGGAGGCATGCCAGCCTTAGCGGTTCAGGTGGTGGCCGTGTCATGGGATGCATGCCAGCCTTAGCGGTTCAGGTGGTGGCTGTGCTCTGGCCAGGTGTGGAGGGGAGGAGTCCTGAGATATTGGCAGCAGCATAAGGAGCCGTGAGGACTGTGATTTCTTACGTCAGCCTGGGGCCGGAGCAGCCTCTAAGTGAAGGGGGCTTGTATTCAAGAGATACAAGCCGATAGGAGGTATGGCAGGTGATGTGGGGTGTGCCTCTTCTATGTGTCAGCTTGTAGCACGAGGGGGACTCTCCCTGCTCCAAAGTGGTGTAGGCAGTACCTGGGGGGAAGTGGGGTAGGGGCATGGGGGAGGGTGTTTTATTTTTTATTATTGTATAAGTTTTATATAGCGCTAGCTTGACCCGTGGGTATCAGAGTGCTTTACATACACAAAGGAAAGACAATTGCATTAAACAGCAGGACATAAGGATGCATATAGATATAAACAAAACATAATAATTAGGCATACAGTGAAGGGGATTGAGAAACCTCAGGTGGTTGAAACAGTCAAATAACCACCTATCCTTGATGGTCATGTGAGAGGGGTGTCAACTAGGGTATTGAAGTGTAGGTTAGTTGACTCGGTCGGTAAAGTATTTGTTGAGGAGAAGGAGTTTCTGGTCCCTTTTGAAGCAGGAGAAGGAGGGGTTGCATCTGAGGTCTATAGGGAATGTGTTTCACATTCTGGGTACGTTACCAGAAAAGAATCGGAAACTGAGTGGTTTTCCTTTTCAATTTTGAAGGGATGAGAAGTGAGTTGGAGCTTCTCAGAGCTCTGGATCTTCCTGCTTTTACCAGTTTGCTGTTTAGGTAGTTGGGGGAATGTGAGTGAAGGGTTTTGTGTGTGATGCAGGCCAATTTGTAAATACATCTACCTTCAATGGGAAGCCAGTTGAGGGAGTCGAGGGTTGGTGTGATGTGTTCAGTCCTTTTTACACCAGTTAGGAGTTGAGCTGCCATGTTAAGTACTGACCTTAGTGGGGCTAGGAGAGCTTTTGGCGTCCCTGTTAGGATGGCGTTCCCATAGTCCAGTTTAGAGAGGACTAGGGATTGTACTAGTTTTGTACTATAGTTTTAAGTCGCCTTCTGAGCATACCCATTCTGGTTCCTGTATAGAGGTTGGGTAATGTTCGCCTGTGGGGCCGCAGTGCCGGAGGGTGGCAGAAGAGTGGGGGGAAGGGCGGGGTTACAGATGAGGTATGGTCGCAGGGGAGAGTGAGGGTAGGGAGGGGTGGAGGGATAGGGGTGAATAGGGAGGTAAGTAAGGAGGACATATGCATGGGGGTGAGAGATCGTAGTAGTGTTCGGACATCAGGGGGTGCAGGGTGGTTGGAGATGAAGGGTGGGCGATACAGGGCAGTCTTTACCTGTCTGGACTGTAGGAGGTGCATGCAGGAGAAAGAGAGGGGGGATGGCGCCGTGTATGTCTGCAGGAGTGCTCATTGGGGTAGTGACCCTATTGCGTTAGGCCGCCACGCTTTTTTTGGTAGGTTTCAAGATGTCGACTGGCATCATTGCTGCTACTTGGAATGGGTTCTCTGTTGTAGGGTTTTCTTCAATGCCGCACTCTGTGCGTAGGAAGGGTGCCCATACCTGAAGGTGTTGCAGGGATTCTGCACATTTACAGAACTATGCGCAGGAAACCAGGACCTCGGTGTATAGTGGTGTACCAGTTACCAACCTTAGTGCCCAAAATCCCAATCCGACTAGCTATAGTGTCTAATTCGTTCTCCGTACTACAGCGAAGCTACCAATGATTAGACAACCCAAAACATGTAACTCCGACTCTCTCAGGAATCGCGGGAGCAACAACACTCTTTTGCTCACTCACTCATACTTGTCCACAACATGAGTAATCAGAGACACGGTATAGTTTAAAATGTTTATTTTAACTAACGTGCTCTAAAATGCGGTACACGTGCTATGACTAATAGCAGAATGCATAAACACAATATAGTGAGCATTGTTACAATTCCATAGAATATGAACAGGATATCATTTTATAAAGCTAGTGGAAAACAACCTGCTGTGCCTTGCCATCCTCCCCGTGCTAGGAAGTAGTTTATTATTAAAAAAAAAAAGAAGACCTCTGGGCTTAGTGAGGGGCACCCCATACCTCCAAGTTTAGATGCAAAAGATTACATCTCTGGACAAGCACAGCTCTTCTCTCTGGAAAGGTTTTTCTCCAAGTACCTCTAACATGCATGCATGCAATATTAAAAGCACTCGATTTTCAGCAGTGCAGCTGTGCTTTGTGTTATGTCTCGGTGCGGAGGAATGACCAGAGCAGAATAACAAGGGACATTGTTTTTCGACCTTGCACATCATGTACAAGCGAAAACCACAGAGAACAACAAGGAACGCGAAAGGCAGACGGTTCTCATGTGAACAGGCACAAGCAGAGTTTAGTGAAAACAATGTTGTGTTGTAAGGTGCACAAAAGCAGCAGCATGGCAGCAGCATGGCAGCCAAGCTTGTGCTAACTTAGCAATGTCTGCAGTCAATCCACCAACCTCACTACAAAGGAATAGTTCAAATTGGTCCTGAAGATTATAAATGAATCGCTCATGGGAGGCCGTGTGGCTCATGGCCACTAGCCAGGCCTCCTGTGATGGTGGAGTCGGCAACCTCCATTGTACCAGGATACATATTTTGGCTGTGGCCAGTGCTGTGTGGAAGAGACGGCGTTGTGGCTTTCATATCTCTGGGGACTGCTGCAGGTCATGCAGAAGAATAGCAGCGGGGGTAAGTGGTAGGTGTAGGGGCGTAGTGGTGCTCAGGGCTGCACCTATGGGCATTCTCATATAATATGGGTCATGTTCGCTCATCTCCAGCAGTTTTCATGCGGGAGTAGGCCTGCCCTGTGCAGTTTCGTTGGTGACCAGTGCCAATCATGTAGGGTCTTAAACCCTTCAGTGCCCGCCCCTTTCCCCGCCCAGTGCCGGCCGTTGCATTAGCGGGCGGGGTCTATGACGAGCTGGACTCGTCATGGGCACAGCGCCACCGCGGCCCATGACGAGTCCAGCTCGTCATGGGCACTGAAGGGGTTAAATATACAGAATTTCAATCTTGCCTCCTGGGCGCCTCTGTCCAGGTCTTCTAGAAGGTACGCTCACTGGTCCTCCTCATAGGAAACTGATAATCAGGCTTGCCACCTGGTGCGAAGGGCTCACGACAGGTAAATATGAAAGGTGAGTACCTCGTACAGGCCAGACGTCACTCCTTTGCGTTTCACCGATGCGTACAGATATGTATCACTGGCGGGGCCAGTAGCAACCAAGAACATGATCCTAGACACTTCCTCAGACAGTGTCGGAGCTGCATGAACTTCCAAGACTATGGCGTGGGAAGGCCAAATTCCTCTCTTAATTGCGTGAATGTCGAGGTCACCATCATGGAGAAACTGGTCCGGGGTGTGGATGCCTGCTGCTTTCCACAGGGGCCAGGACAGTTTCTGCCCATCGATGCGTATGCCTGCATTCCACCACAGGTGGCTATGCACACTGCTTGCACTCTACCCCACATGAAGAGCCCTAGCGCCTTCCATTTTTTGAAGTTGCGTTGCATCTGAATGACTAGAGGGTTTATATTATCCACAACCATCCCCTTTGTTCACCAAACACCCAGGTATTTGAGTCACGAGGGTTGCCAGTGGAAGAGTAATCCATGTACAGCTGCCTTTGTGATGCCGTTTGAGATGGGCAGTGCTTTGCTTTTATGCCAGATTATTTTGTAGCCGGAGTAGGAGAAGAAGTTGAAGCAGAGATGACAGAGAGCGGGGTAGGTTCATGAGAGTGAGCAGGATGTTGTCTGCATACAGTTAGAGTTTTGAATCTCCCGTCAGGAGGCGTATGCCCGCGGCGTTGGCCGACTGGAGTATGATGGCCACTAGGGGTTCCATAGCCAAGAGAAAGAGGACTGGTGAGATGGGGCATCCTTGAAGTGTCCCCCTGCGGATCGGGAATAGATCTGCTACAAATACCCCGCAGTTTACCTATGCGGTGGGGTTGTTGTATAGCAGTCGCCCAGTCCGAATCGTTCCATTACTTTAAAAAGATAGTCCCAATCGATGGGGTGAAATGCTTTCTCCGTGTCGAGTAATAGTGCCAGTGCATCAGTCCGAAGACTTTTGGCGGACCACAACGTGTGGGCTAGGGTACACAAGTGGTTCCTGGAGGAGTGGCCGTGTACGTATCCTACTTGCGTAGGGTGAACCAGGGAGGGGAGGACTTTGCGGAGGCGGTAGACTAGGACACTGGCCAGGATTTGGATACCACAGTTCAGCAGCAAGAAGGGGCGGTAGCTGCTGCAAAGTAGGGGGTCCTTCTCAGGCTTGGGTAGGACAGCAATCACTACTTTATTAAAGAGGGGACCTAGAGAGGACGTGCGCTCTGCCTCTTGGAATGCAGCATGCAGCTTGTCAGCTACCCTCTCTCATGCCCTGTGAGAAACCTCCGCAGGAATGCTGTCTTCACCCGGGGCCTTGTGGTAGGGTAGGTTAGCTATTGTGTGCACAATCTCTTCCTTACTGAGCTCCCCTTCAAGGAGTTCCCTACCCTTGTCCGAGAGGCGGGGGAGGGTCGCCTCTGTGAGGAATGCAGCTAGTTTGTCCTCGTCAGCTTGCATCCCCAGGATGTAGAGAGACTTGTAGAACAGAGCAAATTCATTCACAGTATCCTGGGGATGGGTAAGTGTTGCCCCTCCAACTGATTGTATAGCCAGTATAGCCATGCGAGCCTCCCCTTGGCGTACCTGCGCCACCAGCAGTCTCCGTGCCTTTTCCCCTGCTCGTAGTTTCTCCCTTTCATCCTATGTAGGGCGTAATTTGCCTTGAAGTGAAAAAGCCGTTAAGCGCCATGCAGGCCTGCTCCAAAGATCTGTGGTGCTGTAGGGTTGTTTTTGCTGCATATAAGCGGGTATAGGACGAAATGTCTAGTTCCTTCTGCTGTGCAGCTGTTTGCCTATTGGCCTGCACTGTGTCACGCATAAGCTGTCCCTGAATGGTAGCTTTTGCTGATGCCCAGAGGATCCTGCGCCAGTCCACAGACCCTCGGTTGGTGAAAAGGTACCCCTGGAGGTGCGCTCTCAATTGAGATTTGTCCTTGGGGGTCCGGTGGCGCTGTGTATTCATGCACCAGGGCTTGCAGCCCAGTCTGGCCAGTCCTATCTCCAGCGATAGGAGGACCGGAGAGCGATCAGAAAGTGCTGCCTCTAGAATGTGGGATTCTCGGGCAAGCTGTACTGTCCTCCGAGAGACCAGGAAATAGTCCAAGCAGGAGAGTGCGCCGTGGGTCGGGGAGGTAAAGGTATATTCTGCATTGAACATGTGGCAAAGGCGCCAGTGATCCACCAATCCATTGTCCGCCAGTATGTCGTCCCTCAGAGCTCTGTCCCCAGCATTGACCCTGTCGAGGGGGCCCGTTCTATCCAGAACTGGGTCCCTCACCAGGTTCCAGTCCACGCCAATAAAGTACTGCGAGGCGCCTATCTCCACCTGCAGGCGTTTCACTTGAAGAAGGAACCATTTTTTTTGCTTCAGTCGGGACATAGACTGATCCAACACAGACATCGGCCTCCCGTATTCTCAACTTGGCGAACACGTATCGCCCATCTGGGTCTGTCCACGTCCTTGACAGCGTGGCCGGGAAAGATTTGTGTATGAGAATCACAACCCCACATTTGCGGGTGGGTCTCGTGTCCGAGGCATCCCTCCCTTGTACACTGCTGTGGATCACCTTTCCCACCCAGTCCCTGCACAACTTATCAGACTCTAGGGCATCTAGGTGCTTTCCTGTAGTAATCCTATGTCCTCCCGCTTTGATTGAAGGTAAGAGAGTACTTTTTCGCTTTTGATGTAGTGCGTGAGTCCATGAGCTTTCTATTTTCTTGCGTGGAGAGGATGAGTGGTGTCCATGCTGAGGAAGCTGGGAGGGACGGGCAGTGGCAAGAGGTCACTAAAGATATGTTAAGGGCCCTCAGTGCTGTGGAGAAGGTGCTGGAAGGGTGGCAGGGGCAATTCTTGCCTTCTGTGTGTGCGTGGGAAGCCCGGCGTCTGGGGTGGTATGCAGGAAAGGGGGATGGAGTAAAAAGAGCGGCTTAGGTGCAGATATAGAGAGAAGAGGGAAGGAGGAGGGTTGGGGCGAAAGAGCTGGAGTTAGGCAGAGGAGTGAGTGAGGTGGGTAGGGTGGGTGGGTTATGTGAGGTCTCGCTGGCACTGTGAGTAGAGAAGGGTGGGAGGACAGGAGTGTGAGGGAGGGAGTGTAGGTGAAGGAGGGGGGCCTCTGGCATGCAGCAGAAATGTTACAGTCCGATGGGGATGCCGAGGTTGGCAGTGATGGAGGTGTGGGCCTGGATGTAGGTTGCGGGAGGGATGGTGCGACTTGGTAGTGGGGGTGTAGAGGGGTGGCAACCAAAAGGGAGGAGCTGTTGGCTGCTATGCAGCACTGGGGATCCTAAACTTTCAACTGTGGGTCTAAGCTCACTGGAGCACCGCTGCGAGGTGGGGGCCACATCGGGGGGGGGGGCGGGAGATGACTAGGGCCAAACGAAAAGTATCTAAGCTATTCGGGCTGGGCTGTATGCAGTGTTGGTGAGAGGGGGGAGAGGGGCGGTGGTGGCCAGGGGGAGTGTTCATGTGACAGCTTGGTAGTGCGCTTTGTGCACCTAGGGGCACAAGAAGGGTTAAATGCATATAACAGAAACAGATGAGATTGAGCTAGAGGCTGCGAGGCCAATTATGTTACAAGTAGCAAGGGCCATGTGGACCACATCTGCAGGTAACATATACTGCATATACAACTATTGAAACAGTTAACACAATTAACAGATTTAAAACAATGAGGGCGATACTAGCTGTTCGGTGTTTGAACATCTTCTTTCTTCTCTGTATATTGTTCCCACCCAGTTCTGTCTTCAGTATAACAGGCTCTGGCTAGGCCCCCCTGGGTCTCAGTCTACATCCAAAGCATGCTTTAGAGGGGAGCGGGACTTGTCTCTGTGTTGCTCCTGGGTGAAGTCAGTCACAGTTTGAAGGGCAGAGTCTTTGTCCTCATGGGTGGGGGCGGATATCTCAAGTTCACTGCCATGGTGCCGTGAGCCACTGGTGTTCCTTCTTCTGTTGCCTGGCATCTGTGAGGAGGGACCGAGTTGCGCCTGCTCCAGGGTAAGTGTCCATGGCCTGTGGCCCCATGCAGTCCAAGAAGAGGCGCAGGTCCTCTGGGTCATAGAAGTCCTTGGAGTCACCATCTTTGGTGATGCGTAAGCGGACAGGCTCGAAGAGACCATATTTGATGTTCATTAGGTGCACTTAAGGACTCATGGAAAGGAATGCCTTGCGGCGATCATTGGTCTCCCTAGAAAAGTCGGCTGCCATGCGGGTGTCGTGCCCTTCGTATGTGAATGGGCCTTGGGTGCGAGCTGCGGCCAACAGCTGCCTCGTCCGCTCAAGTCTCAGAAAGTAGGCAAGAGGGATGGTGGGTCTGTTGCAGAGTCCTTGCGTAGGGAGCCGATGCGATGGGCACATTGTATTTCCAGTGGTGGATCGAAAGTGATGCCAAACATGTTCGGGAGGGTGTCGCTAAGGAATTCTATGGCTTTCGTTTTTTTCCAGGAATCCAAAGAAGTGGATGCTGTCCCTCCTGCTGCAATCTTCCAAGTTGATCAGTTTGCTGTGGAGAAATATAAGTTCTTGGACTCTGCCTTGCACGGATTCGATGAGGCCCTCTACCTTCATCAGCCTTTGGTCCAGCCCCTCTGCCTGAGTGGGACCCAGCTGTGTCTGCCCTAATCGACTTCGCTTCCGAAATATTAGTGTCATCACTTCTAGTCCCTGGCTGACGGCTGATATTTCCAACAGGATGTGGTCAATGGTCTCACCTTGTGTGGAGGCTGGAGTGGCCTGGGAGGGGCCTCTTGTAAGGGAGGTGGCACCCTTCATAAACATATTGCGTAGCTGTTTGAGTGCCTCCACAAAGAGGAGTTGCCTGGAGGACTTGCTCCCATGCTGGTTGGTGGACATTAGACTCTAGTCCCAGGGCGGTGTGCTATGGCAGTGTGGAGGCACAGCAAAGAGCTGTGGGGTCAGGACTCTGTGGGCCAGCTGTGGCTATGCTCTGCGGGCAATTGAAGCATGGGTGGCGACCCCCTGTGGAATCCAGCCTTCTGCCAATGTGTCAGTGGTAGCCGGGATCCGTGTAAGAGCCTTCTCGGCTTTGGCGTTGGGGCGCAAGTGAAGGTCTCTCTCTCAGGTTTGGAGGGTCGCAAACAGGGCTCCCGTGCTGTGTTAACATGCCATCTTTCTGGCCCTTGGGTGCACATTGCGGGGTCAATCATCCTTCAGGGGGCCATAGTAGGGGTCTTCTTGGTCTCCGTGGCTGTGTGATGTTGTTGGGCCATTGGCTGTGTGTTGGGGCTCATGCCCAGGTGAAAGGTTGCAGCGGGGCCCTTGGCGACTCTCTCTTCAGGGGGGGTCATGTTCTGGACTCCCCCTGCCATATTCGTGCTGTCACCTTGGTGCCCTCTGACGTACTTGCTGAGTCACGGGCCTGCTGGTGCTTGGGGGTCTGCTACATTGGTGTGCCTTCTTTTTAGCCATCTGGATGTACTTGTCACTATGCAGGGCCAGTCATCCCTCGTGGGGGCATTGTGTGAGCCTGTCGGGCCTTCATAGACTGCCCTGTGTCATAGGTTGCACACTGGGGCCTTGGTGAACTCCTTCTTGGTGGGGGGTCGTGACCGATCCTCCCTGATGCGTTCTCACCCTTACTTTCAATGCCTTTGGGAGCGTTCGATGCATCACGGCCCTACCAATTCTGAAGGAGCCGGGCGTTGGGTGGTGCTCGGGAGGCGTGGAAGACGGGGGTGTCACTGTGCGAGGGTCGAGGCTGCAGGCATGCCTCTAGTCCCAGCGCCCTCACCCGTGCTTCCAGCCGCGCTCCCTCTGGTATGTCCCATGGTGGCGTCGGGTCTCAGGTTTCCGGCATCCGGGACTCACGGCGCCTCGAGGGACATCTATGTTGTGTCCCTAGCTGCGCTGGGAAGTTCTCCGCCCAGAGTCCGTCTCCGATCAGGCTTTCATCTCCGCTCGCGGCCAGACCACATCCTGCTGTAGTGTTATTTAAAGAGATGGAGCAGCTTTGGGGTGTCCTGATGGATACAGGGTTGTTTTCCAGCTCCTGGGTGTCTGCTGTATTACTTTATCTTTTTCACACTTCGTAGTCTGATGGCATCCTGGCTTCTGGTGTGCTGGAAACCACCAGCAATGGTGAACTTTTCTGCAAGATAAGCAGGGGTGCTGGTCGTGATCACTTTGAAAATGATGTAGATGGTTTTTAAATGCTGCAAGCCAGCAAAAGGGACCAATGGAGTTCCATCAGGATGGGGGTGATGAGCTCATATTTCGTCAGTCCCTGGCTTAGACATGCTGTGGCATGTAGGATGCCTCAAAGGGGTGCCAGAGTGGAGCCTGGAAGGCCAGGGACTAGGGCATTACTACAATTTAGATGCGTAGGTATGAAAGCTTGAACACCAGTTCGGAAGTCAGTTTCTGGAAAATAGTTTGTCTTTCTTTAGTAGAGGAGCTGCTACCAGGCTGTCTTGTGTTTTTGGCACATTTGGCACAGTGTAACTTGAGGGTGAGGTTGGTTTTCCTGGTGAATCCAAGTGAGTTGGCATTTGATTATAAATAATGGGGGCCATAAGCATAGCATTTGAAATGTGTGGTTCTGCCAAGCATGCAAAATAAGACTTTTTAAAATAAATTGAACTACACGGGGTACCTTTAGAATCTCTCAATGGGCCTGGGGTCTGGGTGTTCTCACCCATCCCTTCCTTATGTGCCCCTTTTCATTTACTTTTAGGACCGAGGGATCAAGTCCCATGTCCTGTGATGGTGACCAGATATTTTTTTCGTGATGTTGCTATCAGTCAATCAAGTTGTTCTGCTACCATGGATTGATCTGACTCACATTACCAATAGGGCTGATGGAATGAAATGCCCCATTAGCATAGGTAATAGAGTAAAGGAAAGACACACAATTAAGACAAGCATTTGCAATGCAATCGTTCTTGCCTTAGGGGCCTTATATGTATTTAGCTAATCAGCATTTTAGCCTGGGCGCTGAAACATCTATTGTTCTTTACCATGGAGAGGAAGTAAGCACCAAACTGCGTGACAATTAAAACCGATAAATCAATGCAAGAATTAATTAGTTGTATCTTAACAAAGTTAAGCACCACCATACAGTCTTTCCAAAAATGGATGTGATTTTATTTCATCACAATATTGAAGTTAATCAATTTATAAAGTACACAACAAATCCTAAATGAATATTTTTTTTAAAAACAGGTGCACAGAGGGGTGAGGTGATAAGTGCATGGGAAGAATTGTGAGGAAGGACAGACATATATGACATCTTGTCTACTTCCATGCTAGTATGTTCACAGGCCTTAGTCCTTCTCCTTTTTTGGTCTACCCTAGACAATGCATGCACTGGCTCTTTGAGACCTTTTGTTTTTTGTCAGTGGGCTTAGAGACTGACCATTAATTACCAAAGGATATCATCACTGCCATTCCCATTTGCTTGTTTCTTATTGGTCAGCTGCAGTAGACTGCCTTCCATTTGGTGTGTTTGTTCCTTCCTGGAGGATAGACACATTACTTATGTTTGTTTACTGCCCACTTTTGTAGGTGCTTCTTTTTTCTTTGTTTTTTGGCACTCTACCTACTTCTTTTTCATCTGGCTCCCTCGTGTACTTCTCCCCCTCCCTCTGCTGCCTGTCTTCTTGCCCTCAGCCACCATCCCACCCACCTCCCATTCCATTTTTGCTTGACCCCGAATTACCAATCTCCCTCCTTCCGTTCAATTGTTTCTTACCCCCACATGCCCTCCCTTGTTTATCCAACACCAGACCTCCAACCTTCTGTTGTTGTTTGCCCCCACCTGCCATCCCTCCTTCAATTGTTGCTTGCTACCCCACTATAACAAAACAAGGGCTATGACATGGACACTACTGGCCTCCTCATAGCGTTTTTGTTTCTCCACCTGCAGTCCCTCCTTCAGTGTTTGCTTGCCCTCTGCCAGCCCTCCCACCATGACAAAAAAGTGCTTTGACACGGACACCTTTGGCCCTCTCTGTTTCCTCCCATCCTACCTCCTGCCAGCATTAAATACAAATTCCTATGCCATGATATGCCTAGTACTTTCTTGTTTTAACTGTCAGCCATTCTGCACAATAATCGCACTGCTGAACAACTTTGCTAAATCATTGACAAAGTCAATACCTCTAAAAGGTGAGACCTATTCGCTTTACCAATGCCTGTTTGTTTTCCTTCTTACGTGTTTCTTTGGGTTTCACCTCTGGATACTCATTTCAGCTCCTGCAATTCATTTTTCCTTTGCCTGATGTTGTAGCAGCTTACCCGCGTTTATTCTTTCCCTTGTCAAGAAGGCCCTAGGTTCATGGTGCTTTGCCTAACTTAACCCAGTGAATATAAATGCATTAGGGTGGAAAGCTGGACATAAAAGCAATCGCATTGAAGACATTTTCAATTATGAATGTATGAAAGCCAAATGAAGGACAATGATGTTTGTTATATGTAATGTTTATATATGTCAAAAAAGAAGCTATTATATATTATAAAAACATGTTTTAACTTACAATTGGGCTAATCTATGTGAAATGCATAAAATAAGTATAGGAAAACATTTTTTTAAGTTCAAAACAAAGGAATAAAGTCTATGTGTGTTACTAATATCAAAATGATGATGTGTTTATGGTTAGTAGGGGTCACTATTGTGATATTTGTGTGTAGTGAATCCCTCCCCGTGAGCCTGAGCAGGACCAAACCCTGTATTGATAAGAGATTAACATTTACATGCCACCTGCGATAAATGTATAGACTTCCAACTTGTGTTACTGCTGCCACACCAATGCGGACACTCATTTCCAAGTTGGGTATCTCCTCAGCCTTTCTAGTGCAAACTGATACTTCTCGTCATGCTCACCACAGGTCCCCCACATGCCCCACACCTGACCATAGAATGTCAATCGTTAGGGGTATGCCAATTTTCCACTTCAGTCCCAGAGTTTTTTTACACCTTCCCGCAGAGGCCCTCATTCTTCTATTCTTGTTCGTGTCCATGTTTTCCCACTCTCTTTGCCATGGCTGGGCCTGTCTCTGATGTTCTGACTGGCCAAGCTGATTCCTGTGCCGGCCAAGGGGTAGGCCAACTGCCCCAATCTAACTACATCTGGGTACAGCAGTAAAGTGAAGGAACAGCAAAACATCGGTCCTCGCTGGATGGCCCGGGCACAGGAAGCGATCTGGGGCCTGCGGGTGAAGTGTGGCCCGGGAAGCATCGGAACTGAGGGCTCAGGTGGCGGAGGACAGCCACCACCTGGGCCTAAGGAACATGGTACGGGTCCATTCTTTCCCTGTTACAAGTCCCTGCCTACCCTGAGTCGCCTCCCACAAGGCACGCGTGAACATTCCAGCAGGCACACCACAGAGAATCCGGGGAGCGTGGGATCACTCCTGCGCGGTGTCGGGCAGCAGCAGAAACATTGTGCTGTACCTTTGCGTGGGTCTGTGCACATCAAGCAGGGCTCCGCCTACCCAGGACATTCAATACAGAGAACCTGGTGAGCTGCAGGGGAAAAGCCGCAACAGAGGCATGGTGCTGCGCCTTCCTGAGTTAACCCAGGAAAATGGTATGCCTGGCAAGGGCAGGGAGCTGCGGGAATGCCTTCGGGCTGCCCGTTCTTGCTGAGCATCCAGAGGGGGGGCAAGGTAAGGTCTCTGACCGGCCCGTGGAGAGCATGACGGCACTTGGCCAAAGGGGTGGAGACCTCGAGCTAGACAAAGACCTCGATGGCGCTGCTGGCCAAATCGCACTGGCTGGTTTTAATCCAGGGGGGCAAGTGGGTGAGTCAGCTGGTAATTTATTTAGAAAGTTTTTTATAGCATGAACATGACCACCGAGGGTCTCAGAGCACTTTACAGTTTATACATCAAGAAGGGTAGAAGCAAACAAAACAGAACCAACAAAGTGAAAAAATTCACAGTCTTATAAAGGTCGGCATTCTTGTGACCCCGGCAGCTGGGCCAAAAAACGACTGCTGAGGCTTCAGAATCGAATGGAGTCACCAGACTAAGGAAGAAATTTCTTCATCAGGAGCCCTTTGTTTTTTGTTTTTTATTGAAAATCAGCATTGATAATTCCATACTTACATTCATAGAATTTTACTCTATACATATTCAATACATAAGGAAAACCTCATCAAATCCAATTAATTATTGGGGCCCATAATGCTAACCCAAATTTCTTTTTTCTTCTACCTTTAAGTTTATACAAAGCAATTTCCAAATTATACAGAGCTAGCAATTTAGCCTTCCAGATAGAAAAAGGCGGTGAATCCGGACTCAGCCATTGAGAGGTGATACATAAACGGAAAACAGCCATACATAAAAGCAAAAATCCCTTTTCAGGAGTTGAGCGCTTTCTGGTATTTATCCCAAACTCGTGTCCAAATAACACTAATTGAGGTGTGATATCAACATGCACTCCGAGAGCTAAATTCAGAAAACATTTTACCTCGGTCAAAAAAAAATAAAAAAAAAATTCTATGAATGTAAGTATGGAATTATCAATACTGATTTTGAATTAAAAAAAAAAAAATTAAAAAAAAAGGAGCCCTTTGACTTCTTTTTTGAAGAGGGAAGTGGAAGGGTTTACCCTGACTTTGGGGGGAAGGGAGTTCCAAATCCTCGGAGCGATACCTGAGAATGCTCGAGTTTTGGTTTTTCTTTTCGTGAATTTTTGTGGTTTGAGCAATAAGGTACTGGCGCTTCTGGAGGCTCTCGAACCACATGAGAGCTCCAATTTCTGAGCAAGGTACAACAGGGTATTGAAGTCAATGGCTTTGTGTGCCATGCATGCAATTTTTAACTGAATCCAAGCTTCATATGGAAGACAGTTCAGCGCCAACAGGTCTGGAGAAAAATGGTTATATTTCTTAGTGCCAGTTATGAGCCAATCAGCAGAATTGAGGGCAATCCTAAGAGGAGCCGTCTTCACTCTGGGCAAGCCGCAAAGCTTTGCGCTACCATAGTCTAGCTTTGAGATCACTAATGCTTGTACTGCAACCTTTAGGTTATGAGCAGGGAGATAAGGTTTGAGTTTCCTTAGGATGCTGAGTTGGAAGTTCGCTCCTTTGGTGAGGGAACTGATGTGCTTCAACAAGGTGAGGTCTACAGGTGAGGTCAGTAAGCTGATTCAACCATTGTTCAATGAACAGAGATTGCTTGTGGGGTGCAATTAGGAGAAATTCTGTTTTGAGAGCATTTAAATTCAAGTGGTTACATGTCAGCCAACTTTGTGTTTCCAGAACGACTGAGTTGAGGGACTGAATGTCCTCAGGGGAGGCGATATTCTGGTATAGTCGGGTATCATCCGCATATATGTGATATTGAATGCTGAATGATTTCAGAATTTCTGTCAGAGGCTCCATGAACAGGTTGAAGAGCGTGGGTGAGAGCGCTGAGCCCTGAGGAACCCCCAGAGTGACCAAAGCAGGATAGGACAGGGATTGGTTCACCTTGAAGCTTTGGGATCTGTTATGGAGGAATGAGGAGAACCAGTTTAGTACAGGCCCAGACAGCCCCATCCTGTGTTCCAGGAGGTCAAGTAGGTTATTGTGTTTGACAGTATCGAATGCTGACAAAAGGTCAACTATGGCCTGGGTGGAAACCAGATTGGCATTGATCCAGGAGTTGGAAATGATCGATGTGGTCACAGAGTTGGGCAAGCACACATTTCTCCAGGAGCTTTGCCAAGGTGGGGATGTTAGAGATTAGGCGAAAGTTATGAAGGTCCGAGGGATCAGCAGATGGTTTCCTTAGAATTGGGGAAACTTGACCAGATTTTAGGCAATCCGGAATAGCACCTTGCTGAAGTGATGCATTGACGATCGTATTCCAAAGTGTTAGTAAGGAGTTTCTAACTTACGGGAAAAGGTTCAATGGCAGGGGGTCATTGTAGTGATTGCAAGGTTGCAGAGTCAACAGCATTTTGCGTATAGTGCATTCATCCAAGGTTTGGAAAAGACTCCAGGATGCGTTGTTTTTGGGGAGTTAGGGCTGCGCAGGGTCAATGCTATCCAACCATGGGGTAAGGAGGGTGTTCAATGGACTGATCGACAGGTGATCAAGGGCAGAGCGTAATTCAGTTTCAATCTTAATAGTCTTATCCGTAAAGAACTCAGCAAATTCTTCGCAGTTCGGCAGTGTCCCTTGATCCAGTGATGAGAGATTAGGATGACTGTTAGCTTGGGACTTGATGAGTTTGAACTGTTTTTTGGGGCATTTTTTTGCTGTCTCTAGTTGAAATATAGGTGGCCTTCGAGCATCTGATGCGTTTATTGTAGATGCTTCTTAGGGATCTCAGATGGTAGAGATGTTCAAGGGAGAGATAGGATCGCCACAGCCTTTCCGCAAGTTTTAAATTTCTTCTTTCGGGTTAAGACTATCATTGAACCACGGTTTGGAGAGTTTAGAGGACATTATTTTAAGCTGTAGAGGGGAAACCAAGTCTAGTACATTAAGCATTGAGCGGTTATAGTGGGCCATAAGGTCGTGTACATCCGACATGTTCAAGGAAGGGGGCAAGATGTTATCGCAGAGAGCAGTCAGATCTTCCGAGTTTAAGTTCCGTAGACATCCTATCAACTGTTTGGGGTTCTTAGGCTGGACTCTACTAGCTCTTCCCGACTCCAGGATGGAGAAGGTGATGCAATAGTGGTCTGTCCGATCACACAGACGGATCGAATCCAGAAGGATGGCGGTGGGCTTACCAATGACAAGAGCTAAGGTAGCTCCTTTGGTATGAGTAGGGCTGTCACAGATTTGGATTAGGTTGAGGTCTAGTAGGAAGGATTTGAGGCTATTGACCGCCATATCATTCACATCATTCCAGTGAAGGTTGAAATCTCCCAGGAAGATCTGAGTGCCATGGAAATCTGCATTGGCCGAGATAATGTCCATGATCTGTTCTGTGAAGGGAAGGTTGTCATAAAGGGGGTGGTAAAACATGTGCAGTTTGCATGAGTGATTGTTGCTACCAGTCAATTCAATGCATAGGTACTCACAGGATGGCAGGAGGTCAGAATGTAGTATTTTTACTATTAGATTGCTACGATGTAAACAGGCAATGCCTCCACCTTGTCCACTTGCTCTGTCCAACCTAATGATATTGTAATTGGGAGGCACTAAAATGTCCAGGATGGGAGCAGCTGAGTCATTTGGCCAGGTTTCAGTCAGCATTACAAGGTCAAGGTCTTGAGCAAGGATGAGGTCAGCAATGTCTGCAGCATGTTTAACTGCCGATCTACAGTTTAGGAGTACGCATTTGAGTCTTATGTTGGTGTCAGTTGGTGCAGGTAGTGTGGTGGTGACTCCCGTGAGGTTGTTTTCATTTAGTGTTCTGGTGTTTAGCCTAGGTTCCCTGAATGGATCCATGGGGATGGATTCAATTTGTTGCAAGGTCGTTATGGTGGAGGAAAGTGCCAGATCATATGAAAGTAGGAGAGAATGAATATCCCTATCAGACAGGGAGGCTCTACACCTGGAGGGGCGAGAAGGGTCCTTAGGGTGAGGAGCAGAGGCCCAACTATGGGGTGTGTGGGTGATGTGGGATGGTGACCGACGAATAGAGGGAGGGGAAGGGAGCCAGGAACATCTGTTAGGTGGGAGCTAGCGGTGATGATGATTGTTAATAGTGGAGCATCTTAGTCTGGAGTTAGCTGACAGTTCCTTAGTAATGTGTAATAGGCTACGTACCTCTGCCTTAAAGTTGTTGGAGGCAGAGTGGTATCTCGTTAAATCTGCCTTCCAATGAAGTGTGGGAGTAGGATTGGGGACCCTGCAGAGGTATAGAGTTAGAGGAAGCAGGGATAGTAGGGCAGGTGGAGAATGAATGTACCCAGACATAAGGGATTCTAGAATATGGTGCTTAGTGCTCGGAAGGATGGGTAGGATAGGGGAAGAGGGGTCAGACGGATAGAGACCCTTAGAAGCCTGTGAGAGCAGGTCTGGATTGCGGGTTGGACTGGGGAAAGGGATCATGGGGAGAATCGGGGCAGTGATGTGAACAGTGGAGCTAGGGGAGTTAGAGCTAGCTAACTGTGAAGGGGGAGAGCAGGCAAACAAGAATGAAGACTTTGCTGTCACGGCTCGTTCCCATCGGGCATTGAGGGGGAATTGTTATTACGAGTTAAGGTAGCTAGAAGGGGGCCCTTCGGAGCAAATGTGAGGTCAGACGATGGTGGTAGAGAAGTAGGAGATATACTTTGAGGCGACAGGGGGCCCGCTGGGGGGCTGGCCCCTAAGGAGGGGGCGTATTTGATGTTACCCACTGTATTCATGATGGTGGGGAAGAAATTGTCACATACCACTAGATTGCGTTCTGAAGCTTGTATAAGGATGGTTCCATTTTTGTAAAGGTAGATGGTGGCTTAAGCTCTGTAAGCCGAGGAGGGTGCAACCATCAATCTAAGACCATGTGGAGTCTTCAGGGAGGTGGAGATCCAGAGCTGAGAGTATATGGCATTCCACCAGGAGCAAGACATTTAGTGTAGAAGATGAGATCATTAATGGCACAGCTGACTCGCCCAGGCACAGGACAGGAGAACACAGATGCGGGCCAAGAAGTGGGAGGCTTGTAGCCAGAAGTAGCATCCCTGTCACAAATGAAACAAAAAAGGCAGTAAAGAACAAAAAAGAGAAAAAAAATCAAGCGGCAAGTACAGACCCACCAAGGAGCAGAGGACGCAAGGTAGCAGGGGGCTCCTCAAAGGCAATGTCCACCAGTGATGAAGGTAGCTCTGAAGAGAGCGAAGGCGAGGACCAGCGGGTAAAAGCAGGCAGCGCAAATCCACCTGACGGTCAAGGATGGGCGAGCGAGGGAGACAGAGAAAGAATGAATGGTGAGGAGGCGCCAACTGCTACAGGGGGGGCGCATGGGCAGGGGCATGTGTTGCAGCGGGACCAAGGGGGTGACAAGCATTGCTAATTTTGGGACCCACGTGGGGGTCAGGAATGGTGCAATACAGGGCCCAGCGGGGCAACTGGAGGGGCCTAGCCCCCGGCCTATCACAATGACTCCCCCTGCCTCCGGGTTACTCAGCATATAGGCTAGCTTGGCATGTTTCCATGGGAAGGCCACGGCACAGGGAGGGAACTGGAAGGAGATTCACGCAACACTGTTGCGGGGGCAGGGTGAGGGCGGAGCAGCACCCAAATCTCAAGAGCAGCCAAAGACAAGCAGTGGTGAAAAAGCATGGCCAGGGGTACAGGTATAACGGCAACACCACATAAGGGTAGCACAGAAGGTAGCCCTTAAAAGGAGCAAGGCAACACAACAACAAAACAAGGGGTGGTAACGAAGGAGGCGAGTAGCCTCCTGGTGACAGCTGAAGGGACTGACCCCACCAAGGCCTGGACCAGCGGGACACCACAGGAGGCAGGGAGCGGAAACCCACAAGTGAGTACATATGGCCTGCCCTGGGAGATGTGCCCATTACAGCATTCATTCTCTTAGTAGTTACGGAGAGGATTTGGCGTGAAGTGTACATTGATATCTTTGTACTCCTAGAGGTGCTGCAGGTTAGACACCAGTGGGAACGAAGGCTTTTGGGCAATAGTGGGCACTGCCTGGACAGCGGCCCGGTGACCAGAGTCTTGGCACAAAGCAGGGTAACAAAAAACATCACCTTTCGAGAGCTCTTCTTCATGATCATTGCATTCACGGTTTGGTAGGACAAACTCACCAACAAGCAAATCATGCTGTGGGTGGACAACCATGAGGTAGGGCAGGCATTGAATTTAGGGAGTGCAAAATGTCCAGGGGTGGTGAGGCTGTTAAGGCATTTGGTCGGTTGCCAGCAGAGAACTAATACAGCGATTAGAGCTAGGCATGTGCCAAGTAGTGATAATTCCATAACTGATGCGGTGTCCCCTTTTCAATGGTAGAGATTTCAAGAGTTGGTACCACACACAGATAAGACTATGACGACCATGCCCAAGCAGATGTGGGACCTGGTGGAGCTGACCTAAGGATGTTGGTGGAGAATGCACTGGCGCCCAAGAAAGAAGAAAGAGATTGTAAGTGCTGGGAAGCCTTCCAACAGGTCACAGGCACGGAGGGACACAGTTCAATGACATCTAGGGAAGTAGCTTTATTCATCCATTGGGCTTTTAAGGAGGGGAAAAGTAGGGCGTGGGCACAGTCCCATTTCAGTGCAATGTCAAATTATGCAAAACGGGCCACAGGGGTGGACCCAGTGAACTTTTTCTACTGTTATGCAGTGCTTAAATCATGGAGCGTAGGAATGACCCCCAAAAAATGCAATGTTTATGTTTCATGCTTTCTAATAAACTGAGGCCATTATGCACCAGTTAAGACTCCGACTCTGAATACCCGGATGGGGTAGGTAATGGTGCATGAGCCAGGCCTCAGGCAGAGGGGGGGGGGCACTCGCATGTCTGGGAGGGGTTACACTAGTGGTTTCTTGTAGAAGGATACTTGACTGGGTAAATAATATTTAGATAGTGAAGGAGTAGTGAAGGAGTTGGAGTCACTGTCTGTGGTTAACTGAGGAAAGATAGCCCTATTTTGGTGCTATGGAGCTTCTAGAGTGCCAATCCTCGGGAATTTCATTCACCACACAATGCACTTCTCCTCAGTAATGAAAATGTACAATATTTTGTCTGAAGATGAAACAACCGTGTGGAATGCATTTAAGTGGTCTTTTAGAATAGTCAGCTACCACTCTCTTACTTCCCTACCACTCTCTTGCTTCCCTACCACTCTTTTGCTTCCCTGCCCCATTTAAAGATGGGGAAACCACTAACTTTGTAAACCTCTGGCACAGCAGTGAAATGGAAGCAGGGTTGCTGGATCTATCTGGCAAAAGGCTCTGCCTGGAATCGTCAAGCCAGGCATGGAATTCACGGGAAGAAAAAATTATCTGAAAACACCCGGGGGCAGATTTACAAGCCCCTAGCGCCACTTTTGCGTCACTTTCCCCATGTTAAAAGTGACGCAAAAGTGGCGCAAGGGGCTTGTAAATTTCCCCCCCAGTGTTTCAGTTCCCTTGACTTTTTTTTTTCCCAGAAATAAATCCCACACTTTGTAGGTTTGTTTCTGTTGCACAAAATCAATGTAGGTCGCCAATATTTAAGTTCTGAAGATATTGCTCCTGTGACACATCATAGGAGAGTTTTCATCAAAAGAATTCCTGCCGACGTTGCCAAATTTCTCAATATATCCAGTGGTGCTCTAACGGGCAGGAGAAGGTAATGGCTTTTGTCCCCACTTTGGGCTGTCAGGCCACCTGCCAGGTTTTAAATGACCCTGGAACTCTCTTTCTGTGAAATAACTTTTTGGCAATAGAGTGTGAGCCACCACATAATAGGCTATTTTCAGTCCTAGGTAATTCTGTGTGTCCTCTGATGGATATTGCAGGAAGATCTGTGAATAGCAATTTATTCCATGGGTGTTTGCTTCGATTTAGAATGTCTTACCTCCACTTCACTTTGCCTCGAGATAGCATCCAGGGATGTAATTGGTACTTTCTTTCATCAATGATGCTTCAAGCTATGCGCAACCTTCCAACATATGCATGATTCTGAGGCCTCATTCAGGGTTGACATACCTTAGCCGTGTTTTTTGAGATGCAAGAACCAAACATAGCAGTCTGTCTGGCTTGGTCTTCTGGCTCTCATTCCTTTTCTGGATTTAACACCGAGGTTCAGGTTCAGGGCAGTGGAAAGACGTGAGTCTTCATTTATTTACCCGAGATTGTATATAGCGCAGACATGGCCCAAAGTGTACCAGAGGACTGAATAGAGGGCACGAAGCCAAGATGCAAAGCCGTAGGCAAAAATAAAGTATGGCATGAGTGTTACAATGGCCAATAATGGACGTGGCATCAATTAGAAGAAGAAGTCAATGCAAACATAGGAACCCAGTTGGACACTCGTCAAAATAGTGTGTTATTGACATGTATCACATTCATACCTCCTGCACGAGAGCAAAGACCCCAGCTGCAAATTATTTGATAATGTGAGTTTTGGAATTTCTAAAAGACCAAGGAGCCAGCCGTGCATTTTCCTGAGTTGCAAGGACAATCCGTCTTTTTATGTATATATTTATGATAAATTCGCAAACATTCTGATTTAGATATGCATAATTCATACAAGACATCAATTACCCATAGAGCATTCACAATCATTCCGGCTGTGTGACTGATTTCTTAACCCTGTCTTGCTGCAGCCAACGTATGCTGTATTTTCCTCGTGCACACGGGTCGGGCAATGGCGGCAACAGGAAATGCATCTTTTAACTGACTACCTTTCCTGTGGTGGAACGTTTTCCTTGCAATGCTTTTCATTGCTAGACACACTGAGTGAAAATGAAAACTATGAGTCCACTGATCCAAACTTTCTGACCCACTTTCACCTACATCATTTAGACGTAAATATCTTATAAACTGTTAACCAACACACACAAAGTGATGTCTGTGTGAGAGTTCACCTAGTTTTCATTATATTTCTATGAACACTTTTCTAACGCTGCCTTGTAAATGCTCACAGCTATAATTCCATGAAGAACTTTCATATGGTTCACTTATATGCATGTTGAGTATGTTACAGAAATATTGATGACACTTCTGTATACGTCAGAAAAATGTTCTACGTTTATAATTGCATTGTGGATAAAGTGGTGATTTTCCAATTGAAGTCAAACTTGCTCATAGAAAATTATTATGGTTTTAGAATTACATTTATAAGGTAGCTATCAGGAAAGCTGGCTATGATTATTCGAAAAATAAGTAAAAGGGCACATAAAACTCACAGGGAGAGACAATGCAGCTATCAATCACAGTATAGTCCATAGGCATCATAGAATGGCAAGAAACAAAGACCAAGGGCAGAGCTGAAGCGCACATAACAGTGGGCAGGGCTTTAGGCAATCTGTCCCAACCATTTCCCCACACACGACCATGTTTGAAGGGACATCCCCAGGCCTCATAGACAGGGCGTTCCTGTTGCGCACACCAGTCCACCCCTTGTCCTTATTGTGAAAGAGTTGGAGGAATAAGGTTCTTTCAGCGGGTCGCAATGTCTCACTGAGCCACCATAATCGCAGTACCCAGGAATGTGCGATCTACTCTGGATCCTCTGACTCCTTCAAACACCCCCAGCAAGATCGCCAGAGTTGAGAGTGCAACCTCTTGGCCTACAACTCCCATCAGGTCACTTGCCACCTCTGCCCAATGCTTCTGAATCTTGGAACACAACTATACCATGTGGAAAGAATATCAGCAAGAGCTTCCCCATAATGGGGTCAAGTAGGTTTCAGGAATAAGGTCAGCCCAGTGCAACCAAGCCAGGGAGAGGTAGGCATAGTGAAAGTAGTATGTCTGAATCAGGTGCAGCCTGGAGGAGATAGTGATGATTCTGGTCACCATTAGTGCGTCTCTCTAGTCATCGTCCTCAAGTGTACCCAACCAACCCTCCCAGCGATGTTCAGGATACCTGGGGTTTTAATTGTCAGTGTATGATACATTTTAGAGACTCCCCCTGTTTGGTGCGCCGGGGTAGAAGACCAACAAGTGTGACAAAGTGCAGCCCTCCTTTTTCGGTCACCGGGGACACTTTGCGAGGAATCGGGGCTCCGTAAAGCAGAGCCAAAATTTGTGGGAACCCTAAAAGCGAGAGCTACTGTCTGTAGGCAGGATCTGACCAGCCCCCATTAAACCAATTGTGTATCACCAAAAGGTGGGAGGCCAAGTAATAAAGATATAAGTTAGTCATACCTAGGCCTCCGTCATAAGGTGCTCGTTGGCAATGAAAAAGGGCAAGACAGGGTTGGGAGCCATGCAAAAAAAAGGAGGCCGCTGCCTTATCAAGAGAATGGAACCATATCCTCGGTATGGGTATCGAGAGATTTTGAAAGATGTTTAAGAAACTTGGCAGGATCATCATTTTATATAGTGCATTACAGCCATCATGTTCAGAGGGAGGGACTGCCATTTGGTTGAATCTTCCTTAGCTTTCCACATCAGGGGCCCAAGGTTAAGGGACCAGGTGAGCTCAGAGTGGAGTGTCACCCAAACCCCAAATATTTCAAACTAAGACGGCGCATAGGAATATTTTCCTGCCAATCAAAGCAATAGTGAGACTGAGCTAGAGACCAATACTGATTTTGAGGGATTGACCTGGAGACCAGAGGCCTCCCCAAAGTGCTGAAGGAGATCAAGGCAGCGAGTTCCACTATGGGCAGTTTCCATCAGATAGATAAGGACATCGTCTGCATAAAGAGCTATGCGGTCTTCATGCCCCTCGCTCCAAAGCCATACCCGCACCCGAGTATCCCTATAGAGAAGGCATGCCAGTGGTTCGATCACCAGCGCAAAGAGAAGAGGAGACAGAGGGCATCCCTGCCTAGTTCCTTTGGGGATGGAGAAGCCGTCAGACAGCATGCCATTAATCTGAACCCGTGCCGTTGGGTTGCAGTATAAAGGTCAGATGAGGCGTCCGAAACCAGTTTGGGCCAGCACCCATTCCAAATAACCCCGATTCATGGTGTTGAACGCCTTTTCGAAATTGATGAGTACTAAGGCTAGGCTAGACAGGTATGCCAGGGCGACATGGCAGTGTGTACCCACAGTCATGAACCCTCATTGATCATGGTCTACATGGAGACGGAGGACATGTCTAAAATGGGCATCTGGGAGCGTAGCAAATATCTTAACCTTGTCGTTGATAAGGGATATAAGCAAGTAATCGGCAGAATCAGTTGAGGGGGTCTGAGTCTTCTGGATTACCACAACTGTAATGGCATCTAATTCCGACGGGAAATCACCTGGTTGTGCTACCTCATTGTAAAGGGCTAGAAGGTGAGGGATCAGGATGTTCCGAAATGTAATATAGTACTCTGCAGGGAAGCCGTCGGGACCGGGAGTCTTCCAGGAGGCCATCACAGAAATAGCAATCCCAACCTCTTCGGACATAAAGGGCTCATCTAGTATCTGAGCCTCGGCACGGAGCTGGTGATGGAGAGGCACTTCTTTGAGACATTGGACAGAGGTATCAGGGTTCATCTGAGTAGGTGCCGCATATAGATGTTCATAGTAGTGGGCAAATGTTTGTGCAATCTCCGGGAGTATACGGTGGAGGATGCCCGTGTCACCCATAGTTTCAGATACTTCTATTTGCTTACGGATTAGAGGCCAGCCAATACAGCAGCCTCCCTTTCTTGTCCCACCCATCCATAGATCCTGGCAGTGGAAGTGTGCCATAGATGCTTGACAGCTTCCAAAGTGTGGAGATGTATTTCCTCATGCAAGAGGCTCAATTGCCGAGAGACTTCGCTGCAGGGGTCTATTGCAAGGTTACTCTCTGAACGGAGAGTGGGGCATTAGAGAACCCCCTGATGGTTGCTTTGCCAGCAGCACAGATCATGCAGATGAAATCTACAGAACCCTTGTTATTAAGGAAGTAGGACTGTAGCTTGGTTCCGAGAGCTAAAGTCAGATTTTAAGTCACAATTCTGAAAAAGCCAAGTTGCATTTTCTTGTCCTAAGTATTTGGTGTCTGCAGCCTGTTTCCTGGGTCACATGACTATGTGTAGGTGGCAATTGGGCTTTGTGGTTTCCACCACGATAACCACACAATAGAGGGTCTGGGTGTTGGCAGGATGGGCCATCCTGACTTGCTGAGAGGTGCTAAGCTGTCACTTGTCACACTTGCACTTTAAAGACACTGCCTCAGCTCTCATACAAAGGATTTCACACTAGTCTATTGTGCCTGCAGACAGACTTGGACTACGGCAGGATGGCAGGAAATGTCCAGACACTTCTGTGGGAGGAGGACTCCAGAAATGTCTTCCACTTCAAAGTGGTCATCAGGTATAAAAAAGGAACCTAGATTTACTCTGTGGTACTCCTAGACCTAGTGCCAGAGGACTACCCTGCTGCTTGAGGCCCACACTGTTGTCTGAGGAGGTAGACTGGACCTGCACCCTTCATATCAGTCTGAAGTGACTCAAAGGATCAGCTGACTGACCTCCTACTCTGAGCTACAGGGACACAACAAGACCCAGAGGACTCTCTACAGCTGCCAAGCTGACCTGCTGCACTGGATATACAACTAAGTCTGCCTGAGACCTGCTGGAGTGAGCTCCTGACCCCCAAGAGGTACCTCCCAGGTCCTGGACCCTTGGTGTGGCATCAAATTAATATTACATTTTACCCAATTTTTCTAGATTGGTGTGGGAGTTTTCTTGTGTTGTATTATCGCTTTATTACTGTTTATGAGATGCATAAATACTTTACACATTGCCTCTAAACTAAGCCTGACTGCTCTTGTGCCAAGCTTCCAAGGAATAAGCACAGGTTGACTTGGTGACATTTTGTGGTTCACCCTGTCAAGGATTGTGGCTGTTGTAGGGTTTCACCTTCTCAGCCAATAACCCCATTCCTCACAACACTCTTAATTACAGAGGCCAAGCCTCTCAACAAGGATTCCTAGTTACAGTTCTGTGGCCACAGCCATTCCAGAGACCCCCCCACCATTTTCACACCGCTTAAAGCACCTCGGGTATCCCTGACTTCCTTGCTGTTTCAGTGACATAGTTTGGGCGGGCATTAAAGACCTTCTGTGAAACAGTCATCCAGTCAGAGGTTCAGCCTTTAATAACAAAGAGCACCTGGTTGGAATTATAATTACATTCATAAGCATGCCGAGATACTTAATGGTGCACATTATGCAACCAATTGCAAGGAAATGTCTCTACCTGCAGTACATATGCTATTAGGCAAGTTCAAGTACACCCAGATTCCTAAAGTGAGGTGTGCTGCTGTTTTTGTGAAGAAAAATATAATGTTTGTGGCAGAGGTTTTCTGTGAGTTAATGCACGCACTGCAGACAGCGCGGCATAGCAACAAAGAGTGACAACCATGACTCTTTATTGTTGTGTTATCTACAAGGCATGTGCTCACTCATAGAGACAGCATGATATTCCATGCACTGCAGAATGAGTAGTTTCTTAAAAAACATGGCAGCCGATCCACGGGCGTCTGCGCATTGCACACACAGTCGTGATATAATGGCAGATGTGGGAATTAAACAAATTGTAGTGCAAAATACACAGGAAGAGACCATGGATATATGGCAGAGACGTTTATTCGTGCTCCATAAAACAGCACCAGGAGGCAACTGCCAACCTGGAGGAGAACATTCCATGAGTCGCGCATGGAACACTGACCATCAAGTGTTCCACAACAAGCTCACAGACACCACCAGATGACCACACAAATTCTTCAGATGACCAACAGAGCCCAAGTTTACACAGAGCCTTCAAGTTGCCTCTGGTAGGGTGACAGCAAGATTTAGAAGTTCACTGTTCAACTCTATGGCATTGTAGTAACATGTACAGCCTTCTCAAGGCAGGGTGGTCATTTATTAATGATAAGAAGATGCAGAATAAGATTCGCCCCAATTCGGTTCCATTTCGGTTTCACTATCCCACTATATTTAAAGACTGTTTTCGCTTTCAATTGTGTAAGAGAAAATAAAAAATAATGTTACAGTTTCCTAGTGATGGCAGAGGTTAAATAGTTGAAAGCCATTACAATGAAATCCTTCGCATTTTTACAAGGCTACTGGTGGTTCTTGGCCCAATAGACAGCCACTTCAGAGGGAGGGGGATGGGGCAGGAAAACTGATAGCCCAGATAGCTGTGGTGGAGACAAGACCAGCAGGGTCGGACTGGCCTATAAGGCAATCTGGCAGTAGTGTCCTAAGGGATGGTTTTACCCTTCAGTCCGTGGGTCCAGTTTGGCAGTTTGTGGGCATATTTTATGGTCTGGCGGACCGGTGTTTTTTGTTGATTTCCTGATGCTACCACAAACATTGACTGCAGCAAGCACACACGCATGCAGTCTCCCACACTTCGCGAAGCACCTATACAGCGTGTCTGTACAAGTAAAAAACTGCCTCAGTTTAGAAATGTGTGCCACTTTTTTAGCTACTTGATTTGCTACTGGGGACTACTTTTATTTTCATTATGACTATTATGACTATTTTCTGTCCCAGTCCGACACTGAAGACTAGTAAAACAAGCAGAGAATGTAATATTGTGAGAACTATTCGTCATGGGGCCCTCCATTTTCTCCTAAAATTGCCATTATCTTCTCACCCTGTGCTGTAGCAAAGCGAGCTATAACAAACGAAACAACTGCATTTTCAATCATTTAAATCGAATTGCTAAATTATTACAAAACTAGTTTGTTGTTGATAATATTTATATCATTATTATTCAACATAAAATGTACCGATTGAACCCTTCTAAGCATGCTAAAAAAGCTCTCAATTGAATCTAAAAAAAAATGATTACAGTGCTAAGGGAAGTTTCATTCAACCAGCTACCACTATATATATTTAATACTAGTGGAAAAAGCTGGTGTTTCTCCAAAGAGAAGCTTCCTCTTTCCCTCAGAAAATGGCAACCAAGAGATAAAGCATTGGCAAAGCCATTAGATCTCACCATTGTGAGACAATTGGGCAGATTTATGAGCCCCTTGCGCCACTTTTGCGTCACTTTTAACATGGGAAAAGTGACGCAAAAGTGGCGCAAGGGGCTCATAAATCTGCCCCAATGTCTTTTAGTCATGTTGTCCAGCAGCTAGGCTGCCGGTCAGCATGGCTAAAAATTAATGGTGTGGTTTAGAGTAGAGTGGCATAGAGAAGAGTAGAGTGGAGAGGAGTAGAGCAGAGTGGCGTAGAGTAGGGTAGAGTGGAGTGGTGTAGAGTGGAGTGGAGTAGTGTAGAATGTAGGGGAGTGGCGTAGAGTGGAGTGGCATTGAGTGGAGTGGAATGACGTAAAGTAGAGTGGCATAGAGTAGAGCTGTGTAGAGTAGACCTGCGCTGATTACAGCAGAGTAGAGTACAGCAGCGTAGAGTAAAGTAGCATAGAGTAAAGAGGCGTAGAATAGAACAGCGTACAGTAGAGTGGGGTAGAGTAGAGTGGGGTAGAGCAGAGTGGGGTAGAGCAGAATTTCATAGAGTGCCATACAGTGGCAGTGCTCGGAGTGGCAAAGAGTGAAGTGGGGTAATGTGGAGGGGTGTAGAGTAGAGTGGCATAGAGTGTGCTGAAGTGGCATAGCGTGGTGTGGAGTACAGTGGAGTGATGTGGGGTAGAGTGTTGTGGGGTGGCAAAGATTGATGGTGTAGAATACAGTGGCATAGAATAGAGTGGCATGGAGTGGAGTGGCATAGAGTAGAGTGGTGTAGAGTGCCTTAGAGGGGCAATGTGTGGAGTGGTATAAAGGAAAGTGGCATAGAGTAGAATGATGCAGAATGGATTGACATAGAGTGGAGTGGCACGGAGTGGAGTAGCGTAGATTGGAGTGTAGTAGTGGCATAAAGTAGAGTGACATACAGTGGAGTGGCATGAAGTGGAATGGCGTTGAGTAGAGTGACATATAGTTGAGTGGGTTAGAGTAAAGTGTGTAGAGTAGAGTGGAGTGGTGTAGAATGAAGTGGCATAGAGTGGAGTGTGGTGGTACAGAGTAGAGTAGTGTAGAGTGGAGTAGCATAGAGTAGAATGGAGTTGTGTGGACTGGCATTGGCTGGAGTGTAGTGTTGTAGAGTGGCGCAGAGTGGAGTGGTATAGAGTGAAGTAGCATAGAGTAGAGTGTCGTAGAGAAGTCCAGTTGTCAATGTACGCAACTAAAGCATTGATAGACATGGAAGAAAGGGTGAAAGCAACAGCCGTATGCCAGTGTTAATAGACGGAAAGGACAATGCACGTCCAGGAATAATACTGAAAACGTATAAATATTGCAAAAAGTTCAGGAAGAACAAAGGTACTTGGTCCATGCTCCAGAGAGGAGCTTTCACAAGAAGGGACGGGAAGCCTACGGGAGCTATCGAAATAGGATACGGACATGCACCGATGCCCAATAACCATCATAAAATACTCCCAATGCATGGATGTAGTTGCAGCTGAAATGCACCGACCTTGACATTTCTGTAACCTGCTGGAAAACTGCAGCACTGGTGAGACCAGAATGGTGAATTTAACAAATGACACATCGCATTCCTATTGGCCAAGTTGTCACAGAGTAAGGGGGAGGGGGGTATTGTTTACCACAGTACTGAAGAAAGATCAGTATTCACTGCTTCCAACAGCTCTGTGATATGCGCTGGGGGAACCCTGGCACACTGTAACTCCCCAGTGAATTCCAGATGGTCAAACCGGTCAACTTTCAATCATTGCTGTATTACTGTTGAAACAACCAAAAAACAATAAAAAATGCACATTAAAAAAGTACAAAATAAAATTGCATGATCAACTCACCACCACAATGTAACGTGGCCTATACTGAATAGTTCCAAACAATCCCAATATGACAATGATTATATGAAGAAAATTTCCAAGTATGGGGGCCCATTGGTATCCAAGGAAGTCAAAGATTTGCCGCTCCAGCGCTGCCAGCTGCAAGAAGAGACAAGAAGTACACGTCACAACGTTGATAAAGTAAGACTCTGTTTAGATCTTGAATGCTCTGGAGACAACACTGATCTCTTGGGTATTGTCTTGTACATTGATGCGGATAGTGCAGACAATTCACAAAGCAACATAAAGAAAAAAGCAATAACAAATGACTTGTGTGTCTATTAAATTCCATTAGCTTCGAATGAATCATTGCTTTGATAAATCAAAGCAGACAGTGAACATCTCAAAAGCCAGAGCGCGTTACACACAATTTCCAGCACATGATATGTTCTCTGTAAAATGCATTAGCAATCGCGAAAAATGTTAGGAGCTGGTCAGCCAATCAGAATGCTTCTTTTGCTGACTATGTCAAACAATACAGGAAGGTAAAAGAGCATTCTGTGGCTGGCTACCTTGCAATGTCTTTAACGTAGAGGTGGGCAAGTCACTGAAAGCTCAAGCCAGGCTCGAGACTGAAGCCTGGCTCTGACTCGTTTCAAGGTACTGTTGGAACCTCGAGCTTATAACGAGCCGTGCTTTCTTGTGGCTTCTGCTTGCCACCTTCGCTCTACCCAGGATGTGGTGTTACAGTCAAAGATGTTGACTTTGGAACTGGAGAACCAGTTTTGAGTCTCTTTATTGACTCCGCATCCTGTGTTTCTAGACAAATTACTGGAGCTCACTGTACCCCAAAAAATGAATGTGACCTTGTGTAATGTAACTGATGCTCGTGTAAAGCCCTTCAATACCTTCAGTAGAGTTGGTGCACATAAAAGCTGCAGAAAAATGCACAGAGGTAAAAACAAAGCATTACCATAAAAAGTAGAGAAACACAGATACTGATTAGTGGCTGATTTTTAGAAAGTGAAACCAGAATACATGGATAAATCACGGCGTATTCACTTAAATCGTGTGATATTAGGCAAATAATGTATTTCACTGAAGTCCTTTTTCTTCATAATTGTGTATAAAAGTACTTTCAAATATGTGAGTTCAGAGTACCAGTCATACAAAAACCTACTGTGGTTGATCTAATAGACTATAATGTTGCTAGAGAATGATCTGGGCCACATACAGGATTCACATGACCACTGTCTTTCTCTTAGTTCACAAATGTCACTTCTCCAGTCTGGGGACCGGGAAGGAATGGTTCTAAGCTCATGTTTAAAATCTTTTAACAAGCATTTCTCAGAATAGTACTATAATTAGCACATAATTTGTACTAAAGCACCGTCACTTGGCGGGTCCGGGTTCCGTGGGTGGTCCGGGGTTGCAGCTTTAGGCGCCATCTTGCTTTGGGCTCTGGTGTTTGTTTGCGGGCGCCATCTTGGAGCGTATTGACGCTCGCTCGGCCCCAAGGAACGCCTATTTAAGGCGGACTCGGTATTGGGACTCTGGTCAGGTACCTCTTTTACTTTTAGTGCGCTGGCACGAGCGCTTTGTTCGCTCTGCATTTTTTAACCTTTGTTTTGCTTTGTGTCATTTAGGCTTTTATTATACCCCTGCTTTCAGCAGGACTTGGGCATAGACCCCCCCCTCCCTTTTACCGCACATAATTTGTACTAAAGCACCGTCACTTGGCGGGTCCGGGTTCCGTGGGTGGTCCGGGGTTGCAGCTTTAGGCGCCATCTTGCTTTGGGCTCTGGTGTTTGTTTGCGGGCGCCATCTTGGAGCGTATTGACGCTCGCTCAGCCCCAAGGAACGCCTATTTAAAGTCGTCCTCTCCCGCGCAGCGGGTACGCGCAGTGGGACGCCGTCGCTTAGCGCGGAGTCGTGCCTGAGTCCTGCCCGTCTGCGCCCGTCCGCGCTAAGGACGCGCAGGGCGCAGCGGGCACTTGGGGTCCTTGAGAGTTGGTCTCGGCTCTCGTTACCATGCTGGTGTACTCTGGTGACACTCTGCGGGGTATAGGTCGTTCGATTGTGAGGTGTACCCTTCCCCCTATACACCCACTAGTGGGCCCCTTTCACTGTGCGTGTGGAAGGTGGTCTTTGGATCCCCCCACCCTTAGCTCATGCGAAAAGCCTACGGTTGCCCTTAGTAGGAACCGTGCCGAGCGTCCCCTTCGCATCTTCAGCCTGAATGCCAGGTCCCTGGTGCTGCATTATCAGGCCGTGTTTGACCTGATACAGGAAGAGGCCCCGGACATCGTAGCCATCATCGAGACGTGGTTGAAGGATGACGATGCGGCCATTATCAACTTGGCATTTCCCTCTGATTTTTCGGTTTTTACCCTTAACCGATCTACTAGGGGAGGGGGTATTGCGTTGGCTATGCGACCTGGCCTCGCTGGTAGTTGGTCTGGTCTGACCATTGCGGGATGTGAAAGTGCGCTGTTTAAGATCTCGGTCACCCCACATTTCACACTCTCAGGGTTGGTGGTTTACCGCCCCCCTGGGAGTGATGTGGCGTTTAGAGCGGCCTTCCCCGACGTGATTAGCTCCTTGGTGGTAGGCTGCTCTAATTTCTCGATCTTGGGAGACCTCAACCTACATTTTGAGAACCTTACCTCCCCCTCGGTTAGCAGTATTCTTGCTGACCTGGAGGCCCTTCAGCTGGTGCAAATGGTGCGACAGCCTACCCATACAGGCGGCCATACCTTAGATCCTTTTTTCTCCAATCTGGCAGATGTGGCTGTCTCCGCCGTTACACCCCTTGGCTGGACGGACCACTCTTTGGTTACCATCTGTACCCCTTTGCCGGGAATGATTACGGTTCCCCCGGCAAAGCTGGTTACAAGGCGGCACTGGAGTAAATTACGGCTGGAGGACTTACATCGTGTCCTCGCCGAGGAGCCTTTAGAACTTCCAAGGCTGGTTGACTCGGGTTACGAGAAGTTCTGCTCCTGGGTCTCCAAGGCGCTTGACGCCCTTATTCCTCTCACCGCTTGTAAAGTCAGCTCCAGGGACTCCAGCCCGTGGTACGATGGCGCCTTACGTACTCTCAAGGGTAGTTGTAGGCGAGCAGAGAGGGCCTGGCGGAAGGCGTACGATTGTGGGAAGAAAGCTATTTATCTCGCCTCCGTCAAAGTATACCATCGGGCTGTTTGCCAAGCTCGGGCAGCTTATTACGCTACTGAATTCGGCAACAGCTCTAACCCCTCTAAAACCATCTTTAAAGTGTTGAAGGATCTTTTGGCAAAGCGTGCCGGTATCTCGACGTCTGGGTCTGGGTCCACCACTCACTGTGAGGCTCTCGCCCGGTTTTTCTTGGAAAAGGTTCAAAACATCTACCTTACGTTTCCTTGTACAGGGCCTCCGGTTGAGCCCCCGATTAACACCCATGGGGCTTCCACCTTGCACGTGCTGCCCCCGTTGACATCAGAGGGGTTTGACCTTCTGGCTCTGCAGGTCAAATCAGGGTCCCCCGCTGATCCGCTTACAGCGACTCTTTTTAGAGAGCAGTCGTTTGTGGGACGGGCCGTGGTTCATTCCTTGATTAACATCTCGTTGGAATCAAGCACGGTACCCGCCAGCTGGAAGCGGGCAGTGGTTTCTCCCATATTGAAGAAGCCGTCCCTGGATCCAGATAAACCTGAAAACTACCGGCCCATCTCCTTACTGCCGTGGCCGACCAAAGTGTTGGAGGCCCATGTCAACAAAGTTCTTTCTGCTCACCTTACCCATGCTAACATCTTGGATCCCACCCAGAATGGGTTCCGTGCTGGACACAGCACGGAGACCGCCCTCCTCTCCATGGCTGAACATCTTCGCACGGTGATGGATGCGGGACAGACAGCAGCGCTCGTCTTATTAGACTTGAGCGCTGCGTTTGATACTGTTTCGCATCCCATCCTGTTGCATCGCCTGGAGGAGATTGGGCTGGGTGGACCTGCCCTCCAGTGGTTCCGGTCTTTTCTAGACGATCGTTTCTTTAGCGTCGCCGTCCCACCGTTCCAGTCCCAATTCCATCCTTTGAAACAGGGGGTGCCGCAAGGATCCTCGCTGAGTCCCACGTTGTTTAATCTCTACGTGAGACCGCTGGCTGAGGTCGTCAAGCAATGGGGCATGTCTATGGTCTCATATGCTGACGACACTCAGCTAGCGGTTACGATCAGCGGGGATGCGGACCGGGATGCCCCCAGGTTTCAGAGCGGACTTAGGGCGGTGGCGAGCTGGATGAAGAACAACTGTCTCCAGCTCAACGCCAAGAAAACAGAGATCATGATCGTAGGCAAGAGATCGGAGCTATGGGGGGACAGGTGGTGGCCTATGGAGCTGGGGCCGGCCCCCCTTCCGGTCACGGAATTAAAGAACTTAGGAGTATGGATGGATTCCTCCCTCAGCTACGTTGGCCACACGAAGAAAATCGCGGCCTGTTGCTTTGGTGTGTTACGGTCGCTTCGCCCTGTTCTGAAGTTCTTTGACCATCGCACCAGGCAGCTGATAGTCCAGGCTACAGTGTTATCTCGCCTGGACTATGCCAGCTCTCTTCTGGTAGGGTCCAATGTGGCTGAGGTTACCCGCCTCCAACGTGTTCAGAACGCTGCGGCGAGAGCTATTGTTGGCCTACCCCGTACTTGTTCTGCCTCCAGCACATTGAGATCACTGCACTGGCTGCCTATCAGGGCCAGAATTCAGTTTAAAGTGCTGTGTATGGCGTTCAAGATCCTGAGGGGGGTAGGTCCCCCTATTCTTACGGACCTTTTGTCCTGGTATGTGCCTACTCGGCCCCTGAGATCCATGGGCCAGGCACTCACTGTGATTCCCCGATACAGGTTGTGTCGGGTCGGGGGCCGTTCTTTCCGGGTCAGAGCAGCCGAGCTCTGGAACTCCCTTCCTGTAGAGTTGCGTCTCCTAGATGACCTTTTAGCCTTTCGTAAAGCCTTGAAAACTTTTCTGTTTTAACACATTTATTTCTCATTCTGTTGTGTTTCCTGTGGTGTTGCATTCTTTACCTGCCGTGCGCCTGGACGCCCCTTAGCTGGGGCAGCAGTGCGCATTACAAATGTATGTAACATAACATAACATAACATAATGTGATGTTTTAATGTCAATAATTCTACATGTTAAAGAAATACAATTTTCGGAAGAGATATCCTATTTTAGGTAATGCTTGTTGTATGATTTACACAGCAAACTTTTTCAGGGCTCGGTTCTTTCACTGGCTCTCAGAGCCAAGCCAGGCTCTTGACTCGGCTCGCCCACTCAAATTTGTTGTCTTGCACATCTACTTCAACGTGGCCAAAAAGGCGAGCTGCAGGAGTACAAACTGTCTCGCACCTGAATCTTTGGGTGATAAAAATATCTCAATCCTTCCGGCGCCGCCCCCTCTGCCTCTTGTGATCTGATCAGCCTGTATACAGATTGCTGTCTGGGCTCCTCCCCTTGCTTCTGGTGAAGGGAAGCCCAATCAGCCACAGAAAAGCAGACAAAAAGCGTAAGCAAACTTTTGATTGCTTCTCTTTGGCTGATTAATTAGCTGAGTAGGTTACTTTTGTATTTATCACTCGAAATTACATCTTTTTTAAAGTCAGAATTTCAATCAGTATTTCAGCTCCATGTATTATATTCACATCATATTTTAGAACCTGCGTACATTGCATTCCCAGTTGTTTTCCATAATTATAGAACAGATCTGCCCCAAGCAATAGCTACTCTTCTGTGCTGGAGTATGAGCTTCGTGATTTGCACACGAAAATTGCTTCTTGTGTTTAGTAATCCAACTACTGCTCGGAGAGACCTGGAAGCATCCAGCTCTAGAGAATATTTTGTGAACAGTTATTTTTAGTCCTTCAGCAGCACGAAAGTTAAATACAAGGGTCCTTCAAATTATTTAAAAAAACACAGACCTACTCATACATTCATGCCACAAGGGAATCACTCAAACTTCCACTTCAATTCCCTTTATAGTTGGATCAGACGAAATTCTTTCCTGTGGTAGGATGTGATACCTGGCAAATAAAATACCAGGCATTTCCCTGCTCTGTTCTGTGCCATTCATTTTCCCAACAGACCACTGAGAAAGGTTGAGTGGATGGACCTTTGGAGGAGATCTCAACTGCTCAGCTTGCACTCTACCAATCTGGGTCAAAGAAGAGCTGCATGTTCAGTATGTGGTGTGGATGTGCAGGGCAAAGTTCCAGATCTACCTTCTGAATGATTTATATTCCAATATGTTTCAGATTTGTAAATATATTATTTGGAAACAGAATTGACATTACAGTTTGCAATATGTCTTAATGCAAATATCCTACAAAGCAATGTGCTGATCAAGGAAAAATAATATAAGCTGGAAAAATGATCACGTCCATAAAGGCTACGTACACACATACATGCGTACAGCACTGGTTATGTCCTGTTTACGTTTATAAATGATTGGATCAGCTAATGTAGGGAACATTTATGTCAGGCATTCTGAGCCCGGTTTCTGGGGGAAATTCCAGTTTTGCAGTTACAGACTGCTTCTACTAGCTTCATTTGGGGATTTTTGGAGGTAATGTTTTTTGCATTGGAGAAAACAGACGTGATTCTATTGTTTACATGAAAATACGTGGAACCAAAAGATACCACCAGGCACCATTAACCCGTTCAAAGTGGAAGCAGATTTACGGCGATGTTCTCAATGGCAATTCAGCAGGAGCTATATTACAAATAGGGGGCATTGTCCCATTCTGCTCTACTGCGCAGCCTTAACTGGGTGCACAAGACACAGATTGAGCCAGGGCACCCTAATATTCCGAACAGCACATTAGTGCTTGAAGCTGTTTGTCTTCCCTTCTCTAAATTCAGTGATCTGGACTCTGGATTAAAGGGGGATAAGAGTTTTCCTGGAGGCAGGTGCAGTGAGTGACGGTACCCACCTGTACGGCGATGCCTGGAGCCCCTGGGACCCCCATATACTCCTCCCAAGGGCACTGGCGTAACAAAACTGGATGGGGCCTCCCTGCAATGCAGGTGGAGGGCGCCCCTCCGGGCTTGAACAGGAGCTCTGCAGCTAGAGTGCTGTCCTGAGGGAGACCTTGGAGCTTGGGGGCTGCGGGGGCCTGTGTTACGCTCCTGCCCAAGGGATACCATTGAGGAGACACACTGATTTTGCATCACCTCAATGTGGTGCACAGTCAATGCACTTCTCGATGACCCTTTAGCCGTGCGCCCACATCTGTTTTAGGGGCACACTCTCTTGGGATTGAACCAGGGTACATTTAGCATCATTACATTATGTATTGTAGAAGAGGTCCACACAAGCGTCTGCGGTCCCTTCTAAAATAGCAAAATGCCCCATGGGTGCAAAAAGCTGGTTCAAACGCACCCTGCATCCCTGCAGCACTTTCTATAATAGCCCCCTGACGCCCACAGTTGCATAAACAGAAACGGGATGCAGCAGCCACCATTTGTAAATTGTCAACTGGGCTATCGTCCCAATTTGTCTTGCTGTGTCCAGTCAGCGATGAGCAGCCAGACATGAGGACTGTCAGCCTTGTTCTTGTTTTCAGAACATAAACATGACCAACTATTCCTTCTAACCTTTAATCCCCACAACATATTGGTTTGTGGACATTCTTACAACTACGTGGCTGTAAACATACTGCAACCTGTGCTACAGTAATGTCAAATCATGTCCCAAGAGAACACATTTAAATCGGTACATCTTTTAGTTATATGTGGAAAAACTGGTGATATTAGGAATAAACTATAGTACGTGTTCTGTGCTCATGGCAGGCAGCAGAGCCAAGGGCAGGGCACAGATCAATGATGTTCAAAGCACAAGGAAGATTTGGAATCGGTCGCAATGTGAACCACGTGGCGTGGCCCGCAGTGGCGGCTCCTCCATAGGGGCGTTTGGGCGCCGCCCCCCTGCTTTCTCGCAGTGCGAGAAGGCAGAAACATAAATGGTAATAACTACCATTTATGTTTCTGCCTTCTCGCACTGCGAGAAAGCAGAAGTGCCTGATCGGGGGTGGGCGGTCCTGCTTGAGGGCAGGGGGGAGTGGCTTGCCCACTGTTGTGCATAGGGACTGTTTGGTCCCCCCTGGGGCCGATCAAACAGTCTGTATGTACAACAGTGGGCAAGCCACTCCCCCCATGCCCTCGAGCAGCACCGCCCACGGCGCCCACTCTACATAGTGAAAATGGTCCCGGCTGGGGCGCTCTCCACTGCGCCTCAGCGTTGTGATTGGCAGAGCGGAGGCAGGGAGGCTGCCTTTCATTGATGACGACATGACGACGAGAGCTTCAGGACGGCGGGAGCGGCAGTTTGGACGCATCCAGAAGCTGCGGTGTTGCAGGGCGGAGCGGGAGTTGAAACGCATCCAGAAGATGTTGCAGGACGAGGATGGTAAGTTTTATAATATTCTTTAATTTACCCACGCGCCTCCACCCCCCGTGACGACCCCCACCCCCATCATGCCGGCCGTTACTGTGAAGTTATGAATGTACAAAACTATTTTAGGCCCTCCTTAGGCCTAAAATAGTTATGCACATTCATTACTATTTTAGACCCTCCGGTGCCGTATCAATGCCAGTCAGGGCCGGCTTTAGGGAGGTGCGATCGGTGCCACCGCACCGGCTGTGTGCTGGAATCCTGGGGGCGCCGTGTTTGAAAGTTTATTATGCCTTTGAAGCACCTGCTGCAGCGTTTCTTTCACCCCGCAATTACCAGGGCTCACATAAATTTCAAGATAACTCGTGTGATTAATTATCTTCCTGGAGAGAGAGATCAGCATTTTGTATAGTTGTGGTTTTGACTTAGGTGAACTTAGTGCAGAGGGTTAATATGCCTGCTGCAGAGAACGTGTACCATGTAGATTACAGATGTAAACAGATCAGCAGGTTACTTGCAATGTATAATTTAAAGTCCTAATATAGAATAGTGAGGTATTAACTTTCATCCTAGAACTGCATACACTCTGCAAAGTACAGAACATTGATCAATGTTGCAAAAAGGGTTAATTTGGCTAGAAATCGATTCTTATTATTAAAGAAAACTCCCAACTATGCTGTTTCTTTTTCGACTCTGAGTTTGTGCTTCTCCACACCAAGCACTCTTAAACTATGCTGCCTACCAGTATGGATGACATGTGACTCCTACACTTTTAGTCCTTTGGCTTACGTAACATTTCCTACACAGTGATTTACACATGTATGATTGAATGTCTGTGTGTAATATGCGTGTGATGCAAAGTGCTCAGACACCCTGCACTGGTATGAGTGGCGCTATATAACTAATTCAATGCATCTGAGAGAGTGTGGTTATGGAGACTTGGTCACTGTTTTCGCCACCCAATCTTTGGCCCTAATGGAGACCTGAGGTGACATATAGTTCATCTTTCTTTGGCAATAAGGTCAGGCGGCTAACGCCAATGTTCCCTATTCTTTTAAAATAATGCAGTCAGGCTAAATGGATGGCACGGGTGCAAGCAGGAATGAAGCACGATATGGGACAGTTTTAAATGTGTTTAATTATTTCAAGTCTACATATCCTACCTTCTTTTATAAATATTCTTGCTTTCTGAAATGTGGTTTAACCTGCATCCTTTGGGCCTTTTTTTTTTGTTCTTCAAAATTTCCTTGGCGTGAGGGTCCTGCAGTTCCCCTTTAGTCAATCAGGCTCGCTATGACACAAAACACATTTAGACCCTTTTTTTACGCCCCGCCACTTTCAAATGTCACCAGCCACCACTGGTGGCCCGTGATTTATGACTGCTGGTGCTCTGTCTGGTTTACTCTCTTCGCACCTGTCACTAATAATGCCTTTAGAGCCGGAACATTGTTTCTAACGCTTTGCTTGCGGATTCTTTGCCTCGTGGTTTACTTTTCATTTCAGCCCCTTCAATAAGTAATGTTCTGGCAGAGCAGGCAATCATCTCGTCCCAGACAGTTTCTTAGGGGCATTTAGCTGAGGCGGCTTCGGCCTTTTCTTTCATCTCTGTACAGGTGCAATCAAATCCTGTGTCCACAGGAGCCAGCATGCACTGCAACCGGAAGGGCAGCTACTGCAAACAGCAACCACAGGTTTAATGAAAATCCATACTCTCTAGTCACTTTTTTAAAGGGGTTTCTTCAGCATGAACCTTTTCCGGTTGAACACTGAACAAAGAAGATTTTTAGGTCTCGCCTGACCCAGCGCATGCGCTGGTCTGGCGAGACTTATTGAGAGGGCTCCAAAAAGTGCTACCAGGCCGGCCTAAAGCTAAAGTGCATGTGCGCGGGCGCACGTGCCGCGCTTTACAGCGATTACTTTTACTTTCACTTTCGCAGCCACGCGGCCGCTTTGATGTTTGATCGAGATCGCGATCACTTTTACTTTCGCGGCCGCCCGGCCGTTTTGCATAGCCAATAGGTCTCGCTTTTGGGACCTTATAAGTATTTAGTTATGCAACTGTTGCATGGCTAAACACTTATAAGGTCCCAAAGGCGAGACCTATTGGCTATGCCAATGCTTGTTTTTATTAATTCCAGCTTTAGAGGAAATTTCAGAATTGTGTCTGAGCACCCTGGAAATTGGTACATAGGGCCTGGTACACAAAGGTAAACTTACAGTTGAGTGTGAGTTTATAATTGTTTTGCTACTCAAACACACATGAGTAGTATCTTTATGGCTGCTGTGCACCCCACTCCTGGTGGAGATTCAGCACATAAAAGGATAGGCGTGTCAGAGACTCAGCAATCATAAAGATACTATGCATAAAATGTATTTGTGCATAGAAAAAAATCTCCAACTTAAACTGTAAGTTTACCTCAGTGAATCAGGAGCATACTTCCACCATTTGGTGTTAGGGGAAAATCAAGGTAACATGGGTGATGCCCTATTAGTGGGTTATCCCGTTAGGCGAAAAGGAGGTATACATTCAAGAGGAACCTCGTCAGTTTAATTTTTTATCTTTATTATAGGAATACAAATTCCACTTTGTCCAAATCTACTATATATTGCCATTTTGAAAATGCAACACGTGGCAAAGGCAAAAACGTGAGATGTATCAGAGGTGCTCCCAACGGACCTAACCGGTCAATGCACAGTAATGAAAGGTAAATGAATCCCAGGTGCATCTCATAGGATATAAAGGACTTGAAATAAGGTAATAATAGTAAGAATATATGTCACGTTTGTGATGAAGTAACCTGTCCACCAATCTTTAAATTATGGCCTAAGATTCATCAAACGAGTTAAAAGATACAAATGTTTCACTCACCTCTTTGCCCGACAATATTTCACTCTATCACTTTCTCCCACACGCCCTCTTTGATGCTGTAACCATTTCCACCTCTTGTCTGACTGCTGTGCCAGACATTGCATTCTTATCTTGGGCTGGGGAACCCCTACCAACTTAATAAACACAATTCAGTAAGGCTACAATGCAAGAGCATCTCAGCTCAGCTCGTTGTATAATGGCACAAGCAATAGGGAAGTCCACATAAAAATGTGTTTTAAAGTTCAAGGAGTACCAAACAATTAAAAAGTCAAGAACAAAACAAAATATTATTCATAAACCAATTTGAACAAACAAGAAAAATCTAGTGAACAAAAAGACACCAAAATGATAAAAATTGGATCACCTAGATGCGAGGTTTTATCTTCATACTTAGTCACTTTTGTTTTTGAAACACTCCCGAAGAGTAACATTGGAAGCTGTAGTCAGGTAGGAATTTACTAGGCTCTATACCTTCATCACCAGGTCTTGCTGTCAGGCCTGTTTATTTATGGCAAAAATGTCCGAGTGTGATGAACCTGGATATCTGGGTTGGGGGGTAAATGATTACATCCCAATCGGCTCTTGGTGCTGGATAGGGCCTTCTCAGTCACTCATATACCCATAGGTCCTCAGGGCAGACTTCTAGGCAGGAGGGACTGAATTAGACATCGGGTGCAATGTCCCAGTTTACATCTTTAACTAGGACAACATGGGGCAGTATACCCTTCTTTAGTAAATGCACAGTTCCCAGCAATCCTGTGCTTGAACTGGGAAGAGAACATAGGTTAGGTTATGTTATTTAATAGTTGTAAAGTTCAACAATTTCCCCCAAAGGAGCATCTGGGTGTTAAATCCTCATTTCAAATACCGTAAATCTGCACCAAGGCGTGAGTCAGATTATGCCTGAGAGAACAGCCTCAAGAAGAGGGGAAGCTGATTCCACACCTTAGCAGCTAGCACTAAAAAGGATCTCCCTCCTCTAGTCTTTAACCTGAACAATAGAGGACCATCTTAGTGAAAATTGGATCAGCTTATTGAAGCCACTGGTCTGCCTTTCACTGCAGGAGGTGGACCCAGCCTTACTTTCATGGGGAAAGTAGGGATCCCCCCCACAGGTTTGGGAAGTTTGTGACTGCATCCACCGGTGGGGGGGGGGGGATATCTGAGGGATCCCTGGGACCATTATGGCACCCTTGGGGGCACACACAAAATGTGCAATGCATCATATGTAGTGCTCAGTCAATATGCCTCCTGAGAAGTTTCTTACTTTTGCGACCACATCTTTAATCAGTGGGAGTGCGAGCACAAATGGCACTTGCTACTGTATGGGCATACCTTTTGCACCAGCACGTTCATCATTTGTTGCCCCTTCTGCAATTCTAAAGTTGTCCAAGGGCACCACACCCATTATTGGGTTGCTTTCAGCAATATGGCCCCAGTTCTCTCCCCAGCCATGGCTCCTATTGGTCTCAATCCATAGTGGTCAGCTGGGCCTTTTTGGTATCAGGTCTCCTTCTGTCTTTTTTTGTGTCTTTGAAGCAGCCAACAAGAGGCCAACTACATGACACGAGGAGAGCAGTGCCAGCCCTCTGTGTGCCAGCTTGAGTCAGGAGTTCTTTCATCTTCTTTCTTTCAGCTTTCAGGCAGTGTTTTTGATGTGGGTGTTGTCACTTGAGGTCCAGAAATGTTCTTAGGAGATGATGGTGAGGTGTCAGTCTTATCTTGTACACTAGCCATTAACTGGAGAATTTTCTATAACCAATTGGCAACCTTCTCAGCAATCCAAACGTCGTTTTGTAGCTCTTCCTTTCTCAGTTTACTGCAAACCTTCCCAGAGTTGGTCATCCAAAATGCCCCTTCTTTCCCTCAGCTGCAGGAACCTTGTCCCTTCTTCTAGCCACTCCCTTATCAGGATGTGGTTTCCTCTACTGCTGCTGGGAACACAAACAGAATGCATAGGGAGTCTATGGGCATGAAATATTTCAGTTCCTGACAGCCCTATTTGGAATATCCTCTTCAAAGAAAGACATTTAAAGCTTCTGTCTGTCTTGCCAACTGCTCATATCTTCCTCCCAGAAGGGAAATGATTCTTTAGTGGGCACAGTTAACACCGCTCCAACCTTCCCACTTTCAGGGGCCCAGCGATTGTCTTCCAGAAAGAGGGTTGTCTTCCAGAAAGAGGGTCGTTAACAGCCTGCCATTGATATATATTCATTTCTAAACCTACTTCCTCTCAGTCACCACACATTACACTTTTATAATAATACTTTTCCACTAAAGTTATAAATGATCTGATTATTATGTAGAAAATAACTTTGATTGCCTACTCTAATATATTGCAAAGCCAAGTTACGATAAAGTGCCTTTTATTAATAACTAGCCCTGATAATGATAGCTTTATAGACAGTGGCAAGCAGCATTTTGTTACAACTTATGGTGGGGGCATCTTTTCCTTAATATCCAGTATGATTCACTTTTGTATATTAAGTTCTTAACCCTTTGTGCTTACAAGGCACACTGTAGGGGTGACTTAGCTAAACTATAAAGGTTGGTTGTTCTGTCTGGAAAAACACTTTGCCTTGCCACTGCACTACTTGTAAACTGCAATCCAACCAGAGCACAAGAGTGCTCTCTAGGGTCATACACTTTAGTCACATATGTGGGTGGTGTCATTACACACAGCAATCCACAAAGGACATTCCCTTCTATGCCACTGGTGTTTCTGCACCTGTTTTAAGAACTCAGCACACATACTGAGGCACTGAATGGCAATGTCACCTTGAAAAGAGTCATAATACCGGTAAAACATAAAGTTGATAAAAGGTGACAAATTTGGTTTGAAAATGCAGAAAGCAGACTAAACTACTTCATCTCCCTTTCTACCTCCCCGAGTAACACCCTCAGTAAATCTCTGGCTTTTTGTCATATCACCATTATCCTATTCCTATGTCTCTCTCCCACTCTCTTTTTTTCTCTCTTATTGCTCTCCGCATCCTGTGCATGGTTTCTTGCTGCAATAGAAAGCAAACAAGCGTTTTTTACCCCCATTACAACAAGCAAACGTGTATTGTTCATCCATTGGAATTAAGATTCTACAACGTAACCTCAATCAAACTTTCTCATGAATGAGAAATTACACATAAAGGACACTTCCGTTTGGTTGTAGCAAGCCATGAACAGCAGACATTTTTTGCAATTGTGACCTCCTTTTATGCATGTAAGCCTTGTGATAGAATTTTCTGTACCACTGTTTGCAATAGTAAATACTTATTTGGTAATCGATTTAAAAAATATTTTTAAGCTGGGAATTATACTTATGTTAAGTCTCTTAAGATTTCAGTAGTTTTTAAACTTTTGGCGTATTCGTGATTGGTCCAGCTTTACTGATGTAAACGTATGTATGTCAGCGGTTTCCATGACTACACGTCCTACTTCATACTAGCTCTTTGTGATTGTTTGCAAGGTGGACAATCTGCAGGAGTCAGCGTGGCAGAAGTGTACATTGGAACACTAAACTTTGTTACTATTTTTCAACATCAAGAAAATAGTTTTTATGATGTTAAATCCACACCCGTGGGACACATAGTGGTGGCTGGAGTAAACACGTTAATCAGGGCGCTACCCCACAGCAGACCCGCACCTTTGCGAATTGATGCAAAGAGGATTGGACACTGGACAAGGAGCAACTTTTGGCTCAAAATAGCTTTTGCTTGTGAAAGTTGATCTGCCATTGCTGTTTTTGTTGTCTAGTGTTGCACCGGTGCAATCCGTTAATGAATCTGGCCTATGATTTTGGCCAACTGACAGCTGTACCTTCTTGGTGAAAAAGGAAGCATTTCTCATGTCTTCTCATTTCCTGGTTGTCATTGGTTCTAAAGTGTTGAGCTTTGTTTATATTTGTAAAAATTAAAATATCTCTTGTTATGATGAACTACATATATGAACTACATAAACTTTACATTTATGTTTTTGACGCCCAATACATTTTTTCAAACCTTCAGTCCATTTGTTATAAACCAATTCCTGTAACAATCAGAAGCAGCATTATCAAATCTTCTGCATACGCTTCATAGTTTGGTAAAGGTATTTTATTGTGACAAGTGTCGCCCCGCTTTTCACTGAATTGCAAGGATATCACATTAGTAGTCACAGATTCCTAAAATGCCAAGATTGTGTGGGGGGCTGCCTCTGATTTCGCTTTGCTTGCCGCCACCAATTTCTCCAACATGTAAATAAATTATACTAAATAAGAAGATAATTTGTGAATGCCCACTAACCTCACTGCTCATTGGCTTAGTGCACAGTATCACAGAACCAAAAATATGCCCCAAAAAACTAAAAAGGAAAAAACTGCTGAGCCGCTCTTCCTTTCTATATTTTCTGTGGCACAATTCAGCAGTTCTGTCAAATTTCAATTATGTAGTTATTTTTTTTGTTTAAGAACATAAAAGGCAGGTACTCAAAATGGTTCGTAGGAGCAACCTGTTAATCATTGACAGCATGGGGCACTCCATGGACCCCCAAAGGTGCGCATAATGCCAAGGGAAAGAATATATATGAGATAAAGTACCCACTGCCGTGCATTATGAGGCAATCGTAAGTCACTGATTAATTCATTTTCAAGGATATGAAACTTTGAAGTGACTTGCAATATTCTTTTATTGTTACAGCAGAGGGTATTTCATTCCTTATAAAACATGCATCACTCTTTCCAAAAACTGCTTACATCCTTGGTGACTTTCTCTTTCAAATGAAAGAAATAGTATGGTTGCAGAAATGAAGAACACAAGGGAAACCTCTAGAGTGGAATTAAACACCCAAAAACAGATTTTTACAAAAAGATATTATATTCAGTCGGATGTAAGTCGCATTAATAAAACTTGTTAGCTCAAAATGTTTAGAAACATGCAGAGAGATTCAAACTTTCATGAAATGACTCACAGTGTGCAAAAAATAAACATGTTGTCATAATCATCTCCTTTCTGCTGGTCGTTGTTCATTTTAGCAAAACAGAGCCGAAGAAAAAGCTACTTCCTATTTTCATTGTTTAAACTGAAACTGTAACTATGCAGTGTGGTCTGCCTTTCACCTTGGCTGCTAGCAGTTACAGTTTCTTTCAGTTTAGCAACTGAGTCATTATATGTCATACCTGAGGTGTAATAAGGAAATTAGAGATAGACACTTATACACAGATTGCAGCCCCCATAAACCCACATGTGAATTCGCTCAGCAACAAGGACTTGGTTTGGGGAGTACAGAGGTGTGTAGGCGAGGCACAGTTCGGTGCGTAAAATCCACAGCAGATGATGACCACATTATAACATGCCAAATTATTACAAGAAAAATGATATGTCGAAATCATGGAATTTCTGGTATTGTGTTGGGATATTTCCTTATCCATGCATTGCTGAACTGAAATAAAATGCTGATTGAGCCAGATGTGCAAACAGCCTGAATTGTTGTCTGCCACAGCAAAAACATTTTTTACAATGTACTTAAGACTTTTTAAGAGTCTGTGAATTTTTACAATCTTATAAAATGGGTTTGCAACTCCACACTAAATTACTATCTGAAAGGGGTCTGTTGTGGGTGTCTTTTCAAACAGAGATTCAGTATGAGATGTATCAGTGATTTGCAACCAACCATTGAAAGTTATTACCCTCCAATTTGGGGTGGTAACCTGTTCCCAAAAGGGAAAGGAGCCCTTTTGAACCCATTTGTGAATGTTGAAAGAAGTTTCAAGGAGAATAGGCAGTGGTCCACATCAATGAAACTCTCACTGAAACTTTTTTTTTTTTTTTTTAAATAAAGCTTTTGTTTAAAATGCACAGTCCAGTTTCCTTTGGAGAAAATGGTCAGCATTTAAAAACAAAATCGTTATTTAATCACAGTCACAGATATGGTGGGCTGCTGACCCTTGTGGGCCCCCAAGCATGCAATTGTGAATAATCAGAGTGAGTCACAATTTGTGACCTACCTCATGAATATTAATGAGCTAGGTTAGATTGTGACGTACTGCGATTCAGAATCTTTTGAACCCCCGTAGTGGTTCATAGGTCAGTTTGCAAAATTCAACACTGGTTGCAAATATATTTGCTGCAAATTGCGACCAATTTTTGCGTCTAGTGTTATAGTACACCTGGCCCATTTTTACTTATTAGTTTTATTACTGTCTTCCAAAATTTTTCACCCTGAAGTCTTAGAATACATGCTCTACTCCTGTTAAAGTAGAAACAGTTATAGAAGTATATTTTCATCTTTTTCGTCTCCTTAAAATATCAGCTGAATATAACTGGAAGCAGATAAAAAACTGCCTCTGTGCCCTCGCTTTACTCCCACCCTAAAATGCCAGAAAGGTTGCATGTCTAATGATGGGTACAGATATTGCACGCACTGACCAATTATTTTGTTGAAACCAGCCTCAAGAAAACACTCAAATAAAAAAAAGAGCTCCGCTTTAAAGAAAAGAAGGTGAGCCTTTTGCTCCTGGGTCTACATATTATATCCACCTAGAACTCAGGCTAATAAGAAAAATACTTATTCAAGTTCAAAGTGCAAAACAGAAGCCTTTTCCAAACTGCTGAGCCACCGAAATTGCCCCAGGAGGTCAATTTTTGGACAGAGTTTGAAAAATGGAAACCTTGTTCCCTTGTCTGTCAGCAGCATCACGAATAATGATTACATTTGCATTGCAAGGGGTGAACGGATATCTTAAAGGACAGCAAATTACAGTCCTTTCAGGGTCTGGTAGAGGTTCACAGAATGGAGTTACAGGATTGGAAGCTTCAGTAATGGCGCGGGAAAAATTGCTAGGCAGAAAGGATTTGCAGGGAAATAAATGTTCAACAATCCTTCGGTGCATGAGACAAACAACAAGCACAATGAAAAACAGGAAATACAAAATATTATTATCTTGAAAACAAAGAAAAACTAACGAGGAGATTCATGGGAAAATAAGGAAGAAAGACAAGAAAATAAAAGGAGATATTTTTATTTGTTCAATTCTAGAGGAACAACGTTTAAGTGTGGTCATATCTCCAAAGACAGCAACTGAAGGACGTACAAAGTTATAATTCTCAGCCAAGTGAGTTGCATTCCAAAAACTGGCCTTGAGCCATTGAGGAACCAAAGCTATCCCAAATTAACTTATGCTTTCAAGGTTCTTGCGTACGTCATTGGTACGGTAAACAAATGTGGGTGGTTGCTGCCTCTAGGACCAATCTGTTTCCTTCTGAATGCGTGCTGTCTCCTTGATTTTTCCGACTCATAAATCAAGATTATGCTTGGCCTAACCTGGTCTCTTAACCAGGCCTGTGTTTTGTTTCTCAAGCCTCCCAGGCATCATTGTCTTTGCCTGCTGGGAAATGTATGGCTATAATGTTTCTTTTGTATACTAACTCTGCAACTTGCCTATCTTTCATTTGTAGCATTGAGCTGTTGGTTCTCAGTAGCCTTTTCAGCAGAATAAAACTCTGTGGCCTTGAGTAAAGTTCCCTGACTAAAAGTAAATGTGACTGGACTTGAGTTTGACACTATAGAATTGGGCTGGGTGCCAATCATAAAATGTTGGCTGGGAGAATTGGCTGTATCCAGGGGTGGTCTAGAAACTCCACCAGCCTATTTGTGTCAATGAGAATCGCAGAACATTTGGGTATACTTCTTTGCTTTGGAGGTAGACTGCGCAAATATAGTCTGGGTACCTCGAGCAGTAAAGGGCTGTGTAGATGATCACAGGGGACAACATAGAGAGTTCTTCTGCAATGGTATGGAGTTTCTTCTTTTATTTTAATAAGGCACACTAACTTGCAACGTGCAGTATAGGGCTCTCCTCAGGCATCTGAGCATCTGTAATCATAGTCTAGGATTCCAGCATGCAAATGGCCAACCATGAAGAACTTAAGTTGGCCATTAATGTCCCAGGTTGGATGCTTTAGGGTGCGGTAGAGAGGCTGCACCCTTTTTGGCAACACATGCATCTGAAGGCCTCTTTAGATGCTGACAGAGTAGATCGCTAAGACGCTGTCGTGATTGAATTGCACTAGGAATATCATATGTATATCTCAGAGCAGGAGAGGGCATCGGTGGAATGGGGGACTAGCCCCCTTGATGCCCTCCTTTCCTCTATCTCCCTTCTGACTTGTTGCAACACAGCTTACATTTGTTGGTCCTGCTTCTGACACGGTGATACGAACCAAAGGTGTTCCTTCTGCATACAGAACTTCCTTCAGATGCCTGACCTACAGATTTTATTTGGGATTTTTGTTCAGTGCTATAAACCACCGAACCTGGCCACTGTGCCCTTAGGAGAGTGGTAGTCGGTGAGAGGAAAATATACAAGTGAGAGAGAGCAACGTATACTCCGTCTAATGTACCTACTGGTAAGATTTGAGAGATTGGGAAGAAATGACAAAGCCTTAAGTAAGGGAAAGTCCCAGCCCCAGTGGAAGGAGGCAGTCCAGCCTTAGGCATCAGACCATTGGGACTTGAGAAAGTCAGCCAGCTACCACAACTCAAATTGTCCTATCCAAGCGCGGTGGTAAAGATGTTTGTCTTCAGTCATTTCCTGAGTTCAATTTAGACACTTTCAAGTCGCAATTGGGTGAGTAGATAGATCCATGGTAAAGAATGAATGGTAAGCAATTCTTTTGTATCTGATTTTTTTTTTTTTAATAGAGGTTTATAATGCGTGAACTTGACCCAAATCGAGTATCAATGCGCTTTACTTAGGAGCATTTGATAGGGAGTCAGCAGACCTAGGTTAACAGATCTGAGGTTCCAGGACAGCACGAATGGCACAAATGGCATGTATTTCGAAGGTCCAATCATGTAGTGCGTTTTGAACCAGAGTAATTTGATCAAGATATTTCGGATGGCAAAGTTAAGGATGCCAACCAATTTTACATGCTCCTCTCCCTGTGACAACTCCCTCACTCTGGCCCATAAATTTAACCGGTACAGCGTGAAGCAAAGATTGTTATTCATTAAGTAACTTTACAATGGACTCTGGCTACTACAACAGCTGCCAGTGTTGTGACTGTGCATATTCATGTTGTGCTTAAAACAGAGTCTGGACTATTCCTGCTGCCATGTGGCTGATCACACCTCAGCTGGGTCTCCACTTCACAGGATTGCTTACCTACAAACATTCTAGGGATTTCTTCTGGCCCCTATGTTTGGTACCATAAGTAGGCCCATTCCCTGCTTCAAAATGTTCAGATCAAGCAGAGGCAGCTTAGATATCAAAGGTGCTGCAGTCACCGATCCCCTAGGGGAAAAGAGGCTGCCCTCATCTGCCTTCTAGTGACAAGCATTCTAGATGGCTTTTTTTATTGATTAAACAAGTGCTTTCGGGTAGAGATTTAATCAAATATATTGAGTTTGGAGACACAGGAACCTATGGGAACACAAAAAAGTACTGATGATTGGGTAGGACGGGGCAGTTGTGCAACAAAGACACCAAGCTGTGAGTTTTCACCTTGGGTTTGTACTAGTCTCTGGGCTGCAAACTAGAGCCAGGGCCCAACCTGCACCAGGACTACTTTAAGGCTCCCTCCTTCGATGTCCCAGGACTCAACGCTTGCAGCGTTGCTTCAGCATGTCATTGCCAATTCATCCGCTAAGAGGCAGGAATGTCCCAGAGTTGCTCCTGCCACGGCTGCTATCAGGGTCAGTGGTCATGCTCGCCATACCCTACCTGGCCTGGAGCACACTGTTTCAAGAGTTATTCTGCCACAAACATGTCATAGCCTGGATAGTTACTGCTAAAATATCTTGAAGGTGAGTATATAAAGGTAAGTATAGATTTACTACTTTTAGGTTTAAATCTTTTATTAAAGGTTTCCAACAGAAGAGCAAATAGCGCCAAGCAATTACACATTCCCGGCCACAGCGGGAGCAGGTTCAGCTGGGGTCTCTTTCACCACCATAGTTGGATGGGAAGCCGAAGAGGCGCTCGCTAGCCCTATCAGTCGCTATCAGTTACACCCCCCCCCCCTGAACCCACCCCCCCCCCAAAACCCCCCCTCCCGCCATCCCTCCCCACCCCCCCCTACCCGTTGTCAAGAAAATCAAGGAAAGAAAAGAAAGAGGGAGAGAGGAAAGGATAGAGGCCCTGCCTCGGGAACGAAGGGACCAGAAAGGCGAGTGTACAGCACCGCCCCTAAATTGGTGTCTAAGCAGGGCGGCTATGCGGCTTCCCCATCCTCTGGATCATCGCTAAGCCGTAAGAGGTGTAGGTATCGGGGACACGTTTTTTAAATCCACATCTACGTAAGTGTGCAAATAAATGTGGCCCTATAACCTGTATTTGAAGCAACTGTACTAACAAACGCACATTTGCACATGCATTACTATGGTTCAAAAGTCACATTTGATTTATTAGCACAGTGCAGCACAATCCAGAGGAGACAAACACTTTTTACTATCTCACAGAATACATGTAACAATTACTTCACACAGGGAAAAATGCTCCTAAAAGTCAGGATATCATTTGAGAGAGATTGTACCTTTCTGCTCAGAGTTTTAAACCCTTGCCTCGTGGTTTTGATGACATATCTTATGTTAAAATAAAGACACATGAAAAATGCCATCGCATAAACCAGATATGCAGAGTGTAATAAGTTATTTATTAACATTTTTGCGGGGCTGCTTTGCCTCTTGTAATTCATGGCCCCTCATCACACTCAACAATGGTCATAAACAGCATATTGCACTCTGCACATCTGCGTATTATATGTATATTTGCAGGTCACATATAGGTCAGGGTAGGTGCAATAGATCTATACTTACCTCTTTATACTTAACTCTACAATGCTTTTGTAGTCAATATTCCCTTACAATATTTTTGCAGCACTATTTTAAGGATCAACATTTTGGTATCACACCTGGAAATTAGCACCTGGAGGTTTGCGAGCTCACAGAGGGAGCAGATATCAGGCTATTTTGGAATTCAGAAAGGTCACAGATTTCGAAGAGTACACCATTAAACTTTTGAGACTTCCATTTTTGAATAAGATAATACATGTTTGCATGTAAACAATAACGCACAAGTGCAAATGCATTTGCTAGCTTTTCCCCCAACATGTGCTCCATGGGAAGGATGCGTTCCCTCTAAGAAACCCTTCATCCTCTGCTCCTGCCAATTTTGGGGTGTGTACCCTTTCCAATGTCTAAACGTTTCAAAGACTCGAAACGGATTGGAGAGGATTTTAAGAGTATCCACAAACATATACATTTGGGGGTGTTTACAAACTTACAGGGCACTCCAGTCTTCTAATATTCACTCCTCCCCTACCCTCCAGTCCTACAAAGGCAGTAAAACTAACCTTCAATAATAGCAAAAGTACGTTTGCTTGTGTAAAAAAGTATTTTATACATGTAAGTCAAAAGGCACATGGCAAATGGTTTTCAGAATGAGGTCTTATTTTAATGTATGACTCTTGTCCTAAAGTAAGCCAGGAATGTACAAATTAAGGGCATTCAAAAACTACAAAATAAGTAGGTATGTAAATCTCCACAAACATCATATTTCCTTGCATACTCCTATTGACACCCCACAAAGAAGGTATAGAGAAGCCCCATGTGTTGGGACAGAAAGGCCCCTTGCAAGGTGATAGATGTCTACCCCTACTCTGAGTGCCCCAGTTGTTGGGATATCTGGATCCTTGGTAACAGTTTTTGGCCATGAGCAAACACTAATCATTCATTTGACCTATGACCTAAGCCTGTCTCATGGACTGTGGTGTGCTAAGACTGAGAAGGGCACCCAAATTGCTACCCTCAAGTGGTGAAAGGCTACTGCCCTCACTGGGAGTTAAGTGGTATGAGTGCAGTGGTGGCAACATACCGTGTTTTAAGTTTTAGTGCTCCGTAGCCTGAAGAAGCCTTTTACCTGTACCACAGGATTAGTGCCTCCTGGTCCCGTCTTGAAAAGCTCTGCTGCAGTGAGCTACATTTACACTTTGCCTGCATTGGATTGAGTGCAGCATTGGATGTATCTGTGCCTGTGGGAAGGTACAGTGCATCAGGAAATGGCATGCATGGTTACATGTTTGCGGTGGGTTACATGTGTGCCTGTGAGACGGTACAGTGTATGAGGATTTAGCATGGGTGCTTGCATGTGAGCTAGAACCGCATGTGGCAGATAGCACATGGTGTTGTATGAGCATGCTGGTATGTAGGGTTGCCCTGCAAAGGTACAATACACTAGAGGCTGCATGTGTGTGTGTGTGTATGTGACCTAAGAGGTAGGGGTGTGTGTGTGTGTGTGGTGTGTGTGTGTGTGTGGTGTGGGTTTGTGTTACTATCCTTGTGGGGACTTGGGTGTGATAACACACTCACGCTGTGGGGACCTGAGTGCACTGTGGGGACCTGAACCCAGGTCCCCACAAGGCAATGTCTTCTAAACAATAAAAAATAGCTTCAGGAACATCTGTGTCAATTTTTACAACTTTTTAAAAAATTGCCTTGTGGGGACCTGTGTTTCATCAAGTGTGTTTATATTTGTGCTCAGCTCTGCCCCTGTAGACAGGAGGTGGTACTGCAGTCTTAAACACACTTTGCATTTAAACACACTTTGCTCACCAGAACCTCATGCTAATAGCAGAAAGGACAGATATTTCAAAGGGAATGCTGCATATTCCTGTATTTATTCAAATATTTCATGAAAATTAGCATTTTTTCTATTTATTAAAATATAATTTTTATTTACATAAAGCTATTTACTTTAAACTTTTTGTGTCGGAAAATTGTTTGTGGTTGTAAAAATATTGCTAAAAGCAATTTGGGTCAGTTTCTAAACCCAGAATACTTCACTATTGCCTTATGATCCTTATCTGCAATTAAGGAATGATGGTGCACTGCACTGAGATAGGATGTAAACTGATCTGATCATTTTTGGTAAATACCCTTGCGGCATCATTGTCTATTGTTGCATTTCAATGCCTGTATAAGGAATTCAGAGTTTTATTTTGCTTTGCCTTTGTTCACATACTATTATGCACAATGGGATAAGTTCTGTTAGGTGATGGCTAGATGAGTGAGTGAGTAGCGCTGCATTGTGCGAAGGGCTACGTTCTTGGCAGACAGTGAATGGAAGCAATGGTATGCCCGCAGCATGGGGATTTTTAACAGAAGAGGGATGTTCTAATTAAATTAGTGAACTTCTTAAAAGATAGATTCAAATATCACAATAATATTTATTGTGAATTATTTAATTAAAGAGCAGAATAATAGGCAGAGACTAAAGTGTGCACCAGAAATTTGTGACATGGGACAGTGTGGGATGCACGATTTGCCATTGTGCCAAGTTGTTTGATACCTTTTCAGTAGGTCAGCACACCCGAACATATTTTTTCTGACTATAGAGTTAAACAGAATGTTTGAATTCCTGCCTTTACATGTATATGTTAGAATTGTGAAAATGATGGGTTTCTTTTGTAGGAACTGGTTTGATTACATGCACTTAAACAAAATAGGATGAAAAGATGTTGATTGGCTGAGTACACCACATTTATGTACAGCCAGACTTGATGACATATTCATACACGGAAGCCAAGCCATAGAGAAAATGAGATTCTTACGATGCACTTTCAAATTTCACCTTGTATTAAAATAAGCAATTATTTAACTACGTTACTGTTTGCATAGCGACTGAGACTGGCGCACAATCAGGCTGCCTACAGCCATACACACACCTTTCCACCATAGTGCACAGGTGTCTGTGTCATGTCTAGCATTCATTTTTTACTGGAAGGCTACCCTTCCAGTACGAAATGCTTTGCTTAGACAAACTTTACAACTTTTCCCACTTTAGATGTGTGCTGCACTATAAAGGTTTTGAAAAAGAAACTTTCCTCTTTTTCACCCCTTCCTCGAAGAAGCATTTTTTTATTTTGCGCAAACCCCTCCCTAATATTGAAAGTAGATAGGGTTTTACATAAAAAAACATGGGTGGTTGCAAGCGAATGTCCATGTACTACCCATGGCATTCTCCCTTGATGCAAAGTGATGCAAAACACTGCATTGCATTACTTACAGGCAAATTTCCAGCGCAAATTGCAATTTGATCAGGATAGTAAATTCAAAATAAATATTTAGGGGCAGATTTATGTTTCCTGGCGCATCCCTGCAAATCAGCAGGGATGCGCCAGGAAAGATGCGTCACGAAAGTTTACCCTTGCGCCACAATAGATGCGCCGCATTTACAATGCAGCGCATCGTGGCGCGAGGATAAACAGATGCGTGACGCATCTGATGGCGGAAGGGTGGCGCATTGCTGGAGTTGCGTCGCAAGCGCGATGCAGCTCCAGCAAGGCTTGGGGGTGCCCTATCATTACAATGCTGCGTCAATCCTTACGCCTGCTTCAAGCAGACGCAGGGTTTTGACGCAGCATTGGCTCAAAAGTGACTGAGTGAAATCTTGTAGATTTCACTCAGCAACTTTTAGGAGGCGTTCCTGCGACGGAACGCCCCCCCACTGCACAGGTACGCCTACTTCAGGCGCAGGGATTTACAAAGTGACGCATCTCCCAGATGCGTCACGTTGTAAATACCCCGCAGCATGGCGCAGGATTTGCGCAGCTGCTGCGTCACAAAAGTGACGCAACGGCGGTGTAAATGAGGCGCAAGGGGCTCATAAATCTGCCCCTTTGTACTGGATTGCATCACTTTTGTGAAGCAAACCCAGTGCAAAATGTTGGGACATCTGCCTGTGTCTTTAAAAAGCAGAAAAGTCGATTTATGTTTTAAAAATTCTACCCAGACTTAATAAATAAAATTAGAAGAACTAATAAGGGCAACATTTCCCTCCAGATGATATCTTTTTTCATGTTGCAAATTAGTCACAAACAGTAACTACTTATCCATGTCAGAATAAATGTAAATAGCTCTGCTTTAGAAATCGAGTTTACACAAGATTTGTAAACATTTTAAGTTACTTTTGTTGTTGGCTTCTTCCTCCTACACATTTATTGATTACCTTTCCAAATGCATTTATGTTTCATAACAACCATAACCTAAAATATCAAAATAAAAACAAATTGCAAACAAATGCGGTCTTGGTGGTGCAATCAATCTGTCATTTAAAAGATGGTTAAAACTGATGCCTGATTTCCCTAAGTAGAAGAATGCTGTTTCTTACTAATTGGAAAAAAATTATTTCTTGTCAGGCAGTAAAGTAGACAGACAGCACAGCAAAGATGTTTTCATTGAGATAAAGCACTGCAAACTCAAGTGATTTTGGAAAGTAGTAGACTACTTCGAGAATATTGGTCCTTTCCTCTAGTCAGTTTCACAAATAATAATCATTAGAATGGTATGGGAGCTCAGTGTTTGAACATGCGCTCGAGAGATTCTAATGTAATGTGTGCATTTAAAAGTTTACATGTGTGGCAGGGCGGACTCAACCTTTTCTCCTTGATACCATTGACTTAGGCCGTGCAGTCATGTTTTATAACAGTGCTGAGAGCTGGATGCACTTTGGGTAAATATCTATTTAAAAAGAGGTATTAGTATTATGTGATAAAGTTACATTTCAAAATGCATTGCTCCTTGTAAACCGAGGCAGAAACTGACCAAATTTTGAAAACCAAAAACTAGGGCACACCATAAACATAAAAGGAGAGCTAAAATTTAGCAGTGACCCTGGGCACAGAATGGATTTCTGGGTAACACTCACCAATTTAGAAAACTGATGACATAGAGGCACTAAGCATAAATGAAATGTAACTTTTACACACCATATCATATTTAATGATATCATTTCTTTTAAAGGCTACTAATTAATCTTGCTGAGGTGCACGTTAATACATGCCTTCCTGTGTGTTTAGTTGACCATCTTTGAAAATCAGGACATGTGCTGAATTCATAGATATTTGCCGGGACAGATGCTGAAAAACGAGAACCGTCTTGGCAAATGTGGGATTTCTGGGCACCATACCTTACCTGCACTGATGTTTGATACAAAATGAGTTTTGTTCCTTTTTGCATACACATTCTTATCTATAATAGATGCCAAACCCTTTACTTTCAACATTAGAAAACACATTGGACATGCATGTCCAAATGTAAAATATAACAGTTTTATTATGGTTCATAGCCTCAATGGACTGTACGTTAAATGTTGCCGTTTATCATAGATGCTGGTGTTTGCCCATTTTAGACATTGGTTTCTTACATAAGAGACAGCACCACAGGCTGCCTCCATTGCTAATCTATTACCAATGTAGAAACAGAAATTAATGACTCAGTCCACAAATGTATGGCCACTTCAGCTGGGCTCCAGGCACACAATCTTTTGTAGGAAGTTGTTGATGTTTGGAAAAGTAGAGTTGCAAAATAATGTTGAGACAGTCTGTACTAGAGAGTAGGCCTGAACAAAATATTTGTTATGTCGGAGTAATCTTTATTTCATTTTGCTTTATGCTTTTTACCGGAATGCCTGAAATTAGGCCATTATGAGACTTTGTGTTATTTTCCATTTATTAGGGGAGAAAAATCCTATTGTGGGAGTACTGGAATAACATGAACGAATAGAAAGAGAGCAGCTGCTGCTCGAGTCATGTGCAATGTGCTTGTCAAAGTAGACATGAGGATGCATTTCACACTAAAAGAAAGCACTAAATACTGGTTTTGCAGCTCATGTAATTGTGCATAATTTTGCAAAATTTTCCAGACAGTCCTCATATTTATGCAAATGGAAATTATGTGAATTTCACACACCTCTACCACAAGGGCAAGGCATCCAGCAGGAAAAATATAACTTCCTTACAATACAAGCCAGGCTGCAGCCCGATAGTTCGCTCCAGCTTCAGCCCTTATGCCCAGGTGAGACTATATCCCTGTGCTCAGCTCAAAACTGCAGTCCTATGCCTACCTGAGACTGCAGGTCTGTTTACAGCTCAGACTGCTTGTCTGTGTCCAGTTGAGGCTGCAGGCTTCTGGCCATCTTCATTATCAGTCCTGTTCCCAGCTCTGACTTGTTTCTGTGCACAGCTGAGACTGTAGATCTATGCTCAGCTCAGACTTCATTCCCATGCCCAGCCCTGACAACAGGTCTGTGTCCAACTCTGACTGTGGCCGCGCACCAAACTCTTACTGTAGACCTGCACCCTTCGCAGACTGCAGACCTGTTAGCAAACTGAAACTGCAGGTCTGTGCCAAGAAGAAACTGCAGGCCTGTGCCCAGATCAGACTTCATGCTTGTGCCTAAGCTCTAGGTCTGTGTGTAGTTCTGACTAAGGCTCTGTGGCAAGATCAAACAGCAAGCCCAGTGTGTTTCTTTGGATGCAGACCTGTACCCAGCTCATCCTGCAGCCCTACGTTGAACTGAGACTTTAGGCCCTTGACCAACTCAGATTGCATACTCGTGACTAGGTCAGACTGAAGATCTGTGCCCAGGTCAAATACCAGCCCAGTGTCAAATTAATAATGTAAGCCTGTGCACGGCTGAGACAGAAACTCTTTGCTCAGCTGAGGAATCAAAAGTTACTAACACCTTTTTAACTTTTATGAATTTTAAATTCCTGGATCTGTGGGTGTGAGAAGACTAGTGATATGCCCATGCCCAGAATACAAACTAGAAAACTAGACTGAACTGACTACTTCTATGTTTCCTGCAATAAACTGGGAGAATAATTGAGGTATTGGAGAAGTACAGCTCATTTCCAGTTAAAAAGGGCCAGTTTTCTGAATACAGACTCATATTTGCTATTCTTAATAAGCGTGCTTGTGGTGCTGGTGTGGAGAACGAGTTATTGACCTCTGTCTGCAGAAGTCACCGAAATGATTGCCTTTGCCTTCTATAGGTCTTAGCGTCAGCCCGTAGTGATCTCGCGACTTTTAGCAAAGATTTCTGCTGAAACTGAAGTCACATATTGTGCACTATCAACCAAATTTGAAAGAATAATTGAATTTGAATTAACATAAAAAGCGCCACTCTATGTCACATTCATACAAAGGTAGAAAGAACCTGTCTTTCAAGCAAATTATTTACTAGTGCAGCCGGTGCAGTTGCACAGTATACACTAGAGTTATAGCTGCCTTTTACTCCCCAAGCAACAGATAAGTGGACACATTCTGTCCATATATCAGGGTCCATGGGACCCTTATAATGCCACTGGAATATTTGCTCAGCACCCCCAGTGCACTTTTATATTTAATTTTTCAAAGCTGTTGTAAAATGCTTGGCAGGAATGCTAGTGTTCTTGCCAGGAACTATTAAACACATCCCTTCCTGCCCCAACTCAAAAGCAGAATAAACAGAAGCTTAACTATTGTCACATTTCATGGTTTTTGATGAGACCTGCTGGGGAAATATAACAATGAATGGTATAGCATACCATATACTTCCGTTTTCCATGGGTTCCTTATATTCACAGGCTTGTAGATAAAACAACACTGGAGAATGTGTACATTTGTTCACAGTGTCGTACAACTTTAATTTCTTTACACAACAAAGAGAAGTGAATTTCGAAAGTAATTGCATCAAAGAGCAATACAATGAAAGCGATATTACTCCATTTTCTGGTCGACATGAAGTTTATCATAAACCACTATAGAAATACTGCAGTGAAAACTATCATGACAAACTTTTATTACTAGGGCATCAAACTGGAGGATTTAGGACGTTCGGAACTGGCACTAAAAAGTAAAAGGTTGGTGTTGCTACACAACATGGCAATATCAAGCATATACGATCATTCATCTTTTACCAAAAACACTGAGGAATTATTTTTTGTTTGAAATTTAAATTGTGGGAGCTCATCAAAAGGAAAAAAACAACTCTGCTCTACGCATTTGGGTGGAGGAAGGCCTTGTTTGAGTAGGAACAATGCAGTAACATGTCTTAATGTTACTTCCACACGCTCTGGGTTGCACAGTGTCAAAAGCATTGTGCATCTGCGCTAGGTTTCACTTCCAAGTTTCACCCGTAGGAGATGCTGATTCGTAGGCCCAGATTTTCAAAGAGTTGACCCAACGCAAGACAGCAAGCAAAGTTGCTCACTTGCATTGCATGAAGTGGAGAGAGCAGAACTGCTCCAAATCTATGAAGAAGTGGCTATCTTGACAAAACATTTGCTTGCCCTTGCCATTGATCTCATCACAATACCATCATAAGGCCATGTTGCTTATTTGGGCAGAGGACAAAGTAGTCTTATTGATCGAATTGCTCTTCCAATGCATCACAATGATAAGGTCACTAAATTTCAAATATTAAAGAATGGCCTCAGTGACCATAATCCTATGGTAATTTCCTTGGAACTGGGAAAGGTAGCACACCACTGTCAAGCTGTTATCGCTCCAATTGTTTTAACCAAAAAAAGGATTCCTTCGTAAACTAATATTTAGTATTAATATCGATCTTTGGGCCCCACTTATCACGAACATGCTAAGAAGTGCCACTGCCATTGGTCCACCTAAATCCTGGTCAAATTTTATTATTGTTCCCATCTTTAAAAAGGGCAACGGATCAGATCTCCTTTGTTATCGCCCTATTTCCTTGATTGATTCCACATGTGAGGTGTAAATTTGAAAAAGCTGATGTCAATATGAATAACAATACATTCATGTAGAAAACCAAAATCACATCTTTATTGACAAATTCACCTGTTGTGAACTCCACGTCAACCCCGACTCAGAAATACATAGTTAGGCAGGCCCTGAGACCCTGGCCCGAGGTCACTAATTGACAGGTCACAGGTGGGGTGGCACATAACCAGCAGACAAACGTACAAACAAGAAATCACAGATCAATCCCACAGATAGGTGCAGTGGCACCACAATGATCCAAGGAGATTGGCCCCAATAAAGCACACACGGCCGGAGGGGAGCTTGCATTCCCAAAACACCATAAAGGCAGACGCCACATGAAGTTAGGAACACATGGCCAATCAGGGCACAGCACACACAAAACACACAGTGATCACATGCGCCTCATGCCGGACATCCGGACACATTACTCACTGGCCGCACTGTGTCCACGTCCACGCAAGGTCGAGGCCCACCTGGATTTCTCATCCAATTAATTTATGGCTCTAAAGACAGAGGTTCCCATTTCTTAACAACAACTAAAGATAGATTTCCTGGCCTTTTGCTTGCAGCGAAGGCAAGCCAGGGAGTTGGGGAAGCAAAGAGTGTCTATATTCCACTATTGACTACAGACCAGATGAAATCTTATCTATTTTTTCCTCTACAGCACTCACAGAGAATGTATTTAATATGGTTCAGATTTAATATAGTGCACTTACTGGTCTCATATCCTAGCAAAGTTTTTCATGAATCCAAGCTCATGTCATGTCCTTGTGACTCAAGCTCTCCCCAGAATACACTTAATTTATTTTTCTTTTGCAAGTTATATGTTATTCCAAGTGAAAGGTTTTTACTCCCACTGTTGAGGGCCCAAAATGTTAGGTTATGTTTTCTTGCTCTGCACCAACTGCAGCTGCTATCATCTCAATACACCTGTTTGATGGTGTATATATTCTGCGGCTGTTAGACTGAGTAAAGTGGTGGGGAAGTTAACTGCATATTCTTCTCCGGTTCTAAATATTAGAAGTGGCTATACTCCTTTCTACTGTATACAATTGTACTGTTTATGGACCCCTCAAACATTCTACATTGCCCTTTGGACAATGTCAGACAAAAAAAAAAGATAAATATGTGAATAAAAAATATACATAAATAAACTGATCTTAACTACAAAAATGTTATGTGCACTTACTGATATTTTTCAATATCATTGTTTTCATACAAATATATATGCACACTCTTTCTTGGGTGCCTTCTAAAAGCTGGAAATCAATTTCTTGTTTATAGTGACAATTACTTTGCCTTGTGAAAACTTCATAGAACTTCGACATATAACATTGGGTTATCCATACTTTGAAATCAGAGCGGTGTTTTATGGGTAACAACCAAACAGGCATAGATAAGGAGGCGTAGAGCCTGTCTTGGCTTGGGAAGACTCTCACTGTCTGACATCTTTATGAATGGCATCCATGGTAGGTAATGAATGCACTGCAATGCAGAGACGGGGAAGCTGCCATGCCTTGAACCAGCAGCAAAGAGGAAGCTGTGTCAGACACAATACCAAGTGCTTCTTGTTTGATAACAGTAGAACAAGCTGCCATGTGGTGCATCCTGTATTTTCTCCAATACAGCAGCGCATTAAGGCACAGCCTTTTTATGTGCATGCATAAGTCGCTGCTGTTGCTTTGTTGCTTTCTGTTTACTACAGGCTGAAGCAACCCTTGACCTTGTCTGGTAGGTCGCCCCCCCCCGCTGCAGCTCCGCCGGCACCCCCGCTGACGCCTACTGCCACCGCTGAAGTCGAGGCCCTCCACCACCCGCAGGCTATCACCTGTGCCTCATCCCTGGTGGCCAGTGGTGGCCTTAGGTTTGTATCTGCTCTCTGTTGCCTGTAACTCCGTCTGTCCCCCGCTCGCCGCTTTACTTCTGTGCCCCCTGTTTTGAAACTGCACCCCTTCACTTACTTCTGTGCCCCCTGTTTTGATTCTGTACTCCTTGCCTTGTCTCCTTCCCGCGACCGCTCCGCATCCCTGCTCCCGTCCCTGCAGCTGCCTCCCCTGCGGCATTGCCCCTGCCGCGCCCATTCGCTGCCCCTGATACATGCCTCCCGCCTCCCAGCTGCTCCTCCCTCCCCACCTCCCCATATATGGTGGCCGCTATGCGGCCGCGCCTAAGGCAAGCCCACCTGCGCCTGTCCGCGCCTGGACCACGCCCAGAGCCAGAACCCCTGCCTCCTGCACCAGCCATGAAGACCGCCTCCGCTACGACGCCAACACCCTCATCCCTCTCAACCCAGGAAGGACCCACACCTGCTGCAAGGCCGCCCCTAAGTGCCCCCACGGTCCCTTCGCCTGCCGGAACTGCAGCTTCTCCTGCCCCGAAGGTGCCGAGACACCCGCAACGACGGAACCCAACCAGCTCAGATGCATCCTGATCAACACCCGCTCCGCACGCAAACACGCCGTCGAGCTCTGGGATCTACTCGACACCGCATCCCCGAACGTCGCCTTCCTGACCGAGACCTGGATGAACAAAGCCTCCTCTCCAGACATCGCCATAGCCATCCCAGACGGGTACAAGATCACCCGCAGAGACCGCACCAACGGAGCCGGAGGAGGAATCGCCATCGCCCACAAGAACACCATCATGGTCTCAACAAACACCAATGACACTCTCAGCACCGCCGAACACATGCACTTCCAGATCCACACGGATCCCAAGACCACCCTAAGAGGCACCCTCGTCTACAGACCGCCAGGACCCCGGCCACGATTCTGCGACTCCATCGCCGACCTCATCAGCACGCACGCGCTGACCTCCACCGTTTACATCCTCCTCGGAGACCTGAACTATCATCTGGAGAACATCAACGACAACAACTCCTCCACCCTGATCGACAACCTCGCCAACCTCAGACTAAAACAGCTCGTCACGACGCCGACCCACATCGCCCGTCACACGCTTGATGCCATCTTCTCCTCTAGCCCCCACGTCGCCTTCAGCCACGCCTCTGAACTCACCCGAACAGACCAACACTGCATCCACTTCTCCTTCCGAAAACCCCTCACACACCACCGCACACCACAGATCCCCCGCCGCTGCTGGGGCAAAGTCACTGAAGAACGATTACAGACAAACCTTGCACTCAAACCTCCCACCAACCCCACCAACCCCGACGATGATGCACTCACCCTCAGACCCTGGATGGACGACTGCGCCAACACCTTAGCCCCGCTGAAAGAGCCCACCAACAGAGACACCAGCAAGAGAGCCAGCTGGTTCACCCTGGAACTCCTAGCTTCAAAGCACACCTGCAGGAAATTGGAGAACAAATGGCACAGCGACAAGACGCCGGACAGCCATGCTGCCTACAAAGACGCCATCTGCAACCACCACCACCTCATCAGGACCGCCAAAAGGACCTCATTCAAAGACCACCCTGACAACAACGCACACAACAGCCAGCAAGGAGCTTTTCAACATCGTGAAGGAACTCTAGAACCCCAGCTCCAACACCAACGACATCCCGCCATTGCAAGCCCTGTGCGACTCCCTCGCTACCTTCTTTCACCGAAAGATCACCAACATCCATGACAGTTTCAACCCCCAGACGACCCCCACAGACCTCGACAAGCCGGACCCACCGCACACCACCGACCACGACTCCCTGACAACCTGGGACAACGTGAGCATCGAGGACACAATCAAGACCATGGGCACAATCCACTCCGGATCCCCGTCGGACTCTCTCCCACACCGCATCTTCAACAAAGCCAGCAGTTCCATTGCACCCCACCTGCGCAACATCATCAACCTCTCCTTCGAGACCGCTACCTTCCCTGAGAGCTGGAAGCACGCAGAGATCAACGCCCTTCTGAAGAAACCCAAGGTGGATCCGAGCGACCTCAAGAACTTCCGGCCCATCTCCCTGCTTCCATTCCCAGCAAAAGTAATCGAGAAGATAGTTAACATCCAGCTCTCCCGTCACCTTGAAGACAACAGCATCCTGGACCCCTCCCAATCAGGATTCCGCAGCATCCGCAGCAACCACAGCACCGAGACCACCCTCATCGCCGCCACAGACGACATCAGGATCCTGCTAGACAACGGTGAGACGGCGGCCCTCATCCTCCTGGATCTCTCCGCCACCTGCGACACCGTCTGCCACCGCACACTATGCACGCGCCTCCACCACGCAGGGATCCGAAACAAGGCCCTGGACTGGACCACCTCCTTCCTATCCGGCAGAACTCAGAGAGTCCGCCTCCCCCCATTCCGGTCCGAAGCCTCCGAGATCATCTGCGGCGTCCCACAAGGATCCTCCCTCAGCCCGACGCTGTTTAACGTCTAAATGGCACCACTAGCACGCATCGCCCGACAGCACGACCTCAACATAATCTCCTACGCCGACGACACGCAGCTGATCCTCTCCCTCACCAAGGACCCCCACACCGCCAAATCCAACCTCCACCAGGGAATGAAGGCCATCGCCGACTGGATGAAGGAAAGCCGACTTAAGCTGAACTCAGACAAGACGGAGATCCTCATCCTCGGGCCCAACCCCTCAGCATGGGATGACTCCTGGTGGCCCGCATCACTGGGGACCCCCCCGGCTCCTACCAACCACGCACGCAACCTGGGAGTCATCCTCGACTCGAAACTCACCATGACCAAACAAGTCAACGCAGTCTCCTCCATCTGCTTCAACACCCTCTGTATGCTCCGCAAGATCTACAGATGGATCCCGACAAACACGAGGAAAACAGTCACCCAGGCTCTAGGCAGCAGCAGACTCGACTACGGAAATGCCCTCTACGCCAGAGCCTCGTCCAAGCTCATCAACAGACTGCAAAGAATCCAAAACGCCTTTTCACACCTAATCCTCGACGTCCCACTCCGCAACCACATCACCCCCCACCTAAGGAACCTGCACTGGCTCCTCGTCGACAGAAGAATCTCCTTCAAGCTCCTGGTCCACGCACATGAGGCACTCCACAAAACCGGCCCAGCCTATCTCAACAGCCGACTCTCCTTCTACGTACCCAACAGGAAACTCCGCTCCGCTAACCACGCCCTGGCCACGGTCCCGCGCATCCGTAGAACCACATCCGGAGGCAGGTCCTTCTCCCACCGCGCCGCCAAGACCTCGAACACCCTCCCCCTCAACCTACGACAAACTGAAGACCTGCTGACCTTCAGGAGACGACTCAAGACCTGGCTTTTCGACCAGTAGCAGCAGCACCCCCCCCCCCAACCCCCCCCCCTCTCCACCCCGCCCTCAGCGCCTTGAAATCCTTGCGGGTAAGTAGTGCGCTTTACAAATTCACTGATTGATTGATTGAGGTGGAGCGAAGAGCTGGATAGGTTTGTTAACACTACGCTGCAGTCGTCCAGGCTACTACACTACCTTTTATCCTATGTGAATGTGTTAGCACATTAAAACTAAAACAAAAGTAGTAGTTTTGGATTGCAGCTGAAAATACTGGCCAGACCTATTGGCTTTGCCAGTGCTTGTTGCATTCCAGGGCTTATTGTTATGCATTGTGTTTGGAAAAGGTAAACTACAATTTACAGAACATGAAGGATAATACTAGGGGGCAGATTTACAAGCCCCTTGCGTCACTTTTGCACCGTTGTTGCGCCACTTTTGTGACGCATCTAGGGAGATGTGTCATGTTGTGAAGCCCTGCGCCACATTGAACCCGCTTCAGGTTTAATGTATGCAGGGTGGGCGTTCCGTCGCAGGAAACCCCGTAAAAGTGATGCAGTGAAATCTACAAGATTTCACCGAGTCACTTTTACGTCCATGCTGCGTCAAAACCCTGCGCCTGCTTGAAGCAGGCGTAAGGAGTGACACAGCATGTTAGGCATAGGGCACCCCTGAGCATTGCTGGAGTTGCATCGTGCTTGCGACACGACTCCAGCAATGCGTGACTTTTCCGTCAAAAGATGCGTCAGAATTTCTGACGCATCTGTCAATCCTTGCACCATGGTGTGCCGTATTGTAAATACGGCACATCCACGGTGAGGCAAGGATTTGGCATGTTGGCGCAGGGAAAGTGACGCATCTCTACAGATGCGTCATTTTCTTGTAAGTCTGCCCCCAGGAATTTAAAGGTTACTCTATGAAAGCCCAGCATGTACCACTTAGCTTCCCGTTTCAAAGGGAGACTTGCTACAGCCATGTCCTGAGAAATCACACAGACAGCACAGAATAAAAGCCAAACATTATCAGAGAGAAAATTCAAACAATGGAAAAATTACAAGCACATCCAGAGCTTTCAAAGTGTGTTGTCACCCCTCACAGTAATGTATGTGTAGAGATTTTCTTTAAAAAAAAAATATCTACGGATTTGAGATGAGACGTTTTCTATAGTATGCTCGGAATGTATAATTTTGATAAAAAAATGGGCTGCAGTCTATGTTTAAAATAATTTTTAAGACTGTAGTAAAAATACGCTTTTCAAAGACCTGAGACTGGGGGCCCCCTTTCTCCATCTCTGCATACAGGCGAGCATTGCACTTCCAAAGAGAAGAGCTCCATCAGTATTTCATTCTCTGAAGCAGCCCCTTCCCCCTCCTGTTGATGTGCGAGTGCCGGGCTTCTATTGTTATGCCTATAGCTGAGGGAGAGGTGCGAATGGAATGCGCGCTGTCCCAGGCAGCTCTGAATGTCAAAAGGCCTAGACCTTGACACTCCCAGCTCCTGCCGAGTCCTGTTCACCGAGGGGCACCGGTGTATGTGCTTTTCCATTGAGCAGCAGCACTCAACTATCTGGAGTCACTCCGACATTAGCACAGCCCACAAGTTAAAGCAAGCGTTTCTGCAGTGAATTTTATTTTTCGAAAATGCAACCATTTATCATCCTTTAATTTATGTGAAAGTGCAAATGTCGAACATAAGAAATTTATGTTTTTATACGATGTGATGACTTTTCTTTCCAGAAGCAGTGGCAAAGTCCACAGTCCCGTCTTTAAGCATACATTCATACACCGACGATGCCAATCTTTGAGCTCTTTCGAAGCGCAAGTATTTCAATATTTAGATCAATTTCTATGAAGTTGTCAATGCTAAGTACAATTGCTCTCCTAGAGGGCAAATTTTATCAAAACAAACTATTGAGGTTGGAATGTAGGGTTGTTTTAAACTACAATAAAATCAAACATTAGAAGATGAACATAATGAAGCACCATTCTCACTCATTATTTCTAGGTTCATGATGCCTTCTTAAGTAAGATTCTGAATTGCAGGAATAAAAAGTGTCTGCCCTTACTCTTGTAATTATTTTTATCAAGCGTGTAGATTCCTTTTAAACACACCGCTGTACCACTCTTGAAGTGCGCACAGAGAGTACAGATGCCAAATAATAAATAAGATTAATTTATTGCAAAATAAAATGCTATGCAACTTACTCACTTTTTAGCTGTAGTTCAAATGCGCATATGGCGAACTTTCAAATTCGGCCTTTGCAGCTCTCTGTTTTTCTTTGACTTGTTAGTAACTTTCAGATAAGGCAGAAAATGACGTGTCTGTGTGCCCCTCACAGCAGGAAGTAGTCATCATAACAAAGCCAATGTCGGAGTGCTTAACCTGTCAGGAGCTGCTTTAGACTACCTTCCCCCCTGCAGTAGCCCACACAACCATAGGCTTAATTGATCCTATTAGCATATCTTTACCTAGCAGGCAGACACCACCACCCTCCAAGGCAATGCACCTGTTTATCAGCTTTTGTTCGAACAGTAAGGTTTATAGCACTGAAAGGGCCTCAGAGTTCACGATTTTGATCTGTCCTGAAGAGTAAACTGTGAGCTGCATGGAGACGTCTGGCAGACGTTTATTCAGCGAAGTAAGCCATGTCAGGATGTCCGGTAACTGCACTTTAACTTATGTTCCTGTATCTGTTTAGAGAGGACACTGAGATTTATCAACGCTTTCAATAGATTTTTGTGTGCTCCCATATCAATAATGCTATATTCACACAAGTATTGTTAGGAGGGTGTCTGATTTTGTGGAGCACCTATTTCAGGACTTCTACTTTATGTTTATAAAATATGTTCGCTCATAACACATGCCTATTTTTGCATAATGGGGATGTGTGGCAGTTGGTAAAACCACTGCTACTTCTGCATTAGTAGACATCTATGCCCAATGTATTTCGAGGGAAAGTTTAAGATGGGCCAGCATTTAAAGTCACAATGAAGGGAATGCTTTGAAGACATGAAATCAGAAGGAAAAAGTGCACCAGCAACTGTCAGCAGAAAGTTAAAATAATTCCACATAAGCAGGTGTGAAAAAGCAGTTGCAGAGACGCAAAAGGTTTTAGCAGTTTACAGTCATCTGTAATATATGCGTTTGGCAGTAACAGCAAAACAAATTGTTGTTACAGAATTAGCAATCCTAGGCGAGCGGTGAGTGAAGTGGGCAACTTCAATTCTTATTCTTAGGTCCTTATTAGAGGTAACTCGTAATCTCTGAGGAGGAAAGTTGGTTTTGACATCACACATGGGCAACCCTCGGGATAATAGCCACACTATTCTCCGAAATGGAGGTTTCATGAATGCAGGTTGTATTGGAAAGGCTGAGGAAATGCCTTAGAGGTGCTGGTGACTGGAGGCAGGAAAGTCCGGCAAATAACATGCGATCCACCCCACCACGAAAAGCTCTGAGGAATCGGTCCCGTCGTACTGGTGCAGAGGCAGTACAATCTGAGAGTACCCCACAGGCCATAGGAAGTTATATGGAGGCTGTGATTATCAGAAATTACTTCAAAGTGCAAACAGAACAAAGCGAGGCAACATCACAGAGTGGGTGTGCATCAAAGTAACATCCCTACCCCTGACTTTCTTTGAAGGAGGCGAGAGCAACTCCTTGTGTGCATAGCTAAGTAGAGGTACAAGATTGGTCGCTGTTGGTGGGATGATAGTGTGAGGATATGCACTTATGCACTTTACTCCCTGTACAGAATGAAGCAGTGGTATTTCTCCAAACGCACATCTGCAGATTCCAACCATTAACATAACGTGCATTTGTAAAGAGCATTTCACCCTGAAGGGCTTCTTGGTGCTGAAAAAACAGATGTTTATTGTTACCCAACCCAATGGTAGTATTCTATCAAGCTTGGAAAAATAAAACGCTGAGTGAACTCACTGGGGTTTGAACCGGTGAACATGAAGTCAAACAGATTCCTGTATTGGATGCATTTGTCCACAGAGTCACCAGACCAGCTAATTAGCAATTTCTACTTAGGTGTGTTATAGTACAATGACTCAATCACTTTAATTTTACAGTGTCTCTGAACTATTCTGAACGCTCATTAACTCTGCTGGAAGTGTTCAATGTTCGATCTACAAGTGCTTTACCCCCCTTTATGGCATGAAAGGCAGGCCAGTGTAGACGTTTGATGCAATGAAGTTCTTCCATGCTCTATATCTGCACATACTGGGATGCATGCACCCTGCTAGGCTTTGAGGGACTTATGTATGCCTTCAAACCACTTGGGCAATGGTGTGTCAGTGTGTTGAATTTCCTTCTGTCTAAACAGATTCTGCAGCGCCAACTCCTGTTCTCTTCGGCACTTGCTGAGGGCAGAAGCATCAGACAGAAAGTTGGGCAACAAAAAGGGCCTCCTCCAAAAATTTCAGATGCGACACTTGACACACCATGCAAAAACTATCTTTGATCAAGGCAGCAAAACGTTCAGAAAAGGACAGCATTGAGGACACCACAGCAGAAGTAAGGTCATTCAGAATGGACATAATGATGTTTCAAGCCAGAATGGATGCCTCAGTAAAGAGACTGATAGCAGTTGAGAGTCAGCTGGATCAAATAAACAAGAGACCTGACTGGGGAATAAAACTCTGAGTTATGTGCAAAAAAAATTGTTGACTTGGAGGACAGAAGCCGGTGCGATTACATTCACTTTCTGGGTATTTCAGAAGAGGAGGAATAATCCATCATATGGTGCCTCTCGCCAATTTGCAATGTAAATAAATCAACAAAAGGGGCGAGAGGGGAGATTTGTAGATTTCCAACATATTTCCTCCCAATTTGGGTACTGAAAACCAGATGATATGACGTTTCATAGGAAAATAGGGAAGATGTTATTCTTCCAGGTCCAAGAGATCCTATATTCAGGACACATTAACCCTCACCCACTTATGTGGCATGCTTTAGAGTATGTTCTCCATCCGAATGCAAGAGTCTCATCTTTAGATTTAGATGATGGGTAATAGTTTTTCAAGAAAGTTTGACATAAAGTGCTACTTTGGCTCCCCTTTGATGAACCAACATATATGACCACATAGGGACTTATAGGAGCCAAATGATGGTTTGAAAATAAACTATTATTTCAAAATGCTTTATCTTACATGTACCATTCACAGAAGTAGCTTACTTTAGTGTGGGATGCCTGATTTAGAACTGGTCTCAGTATTTATGGCCTGATGAATGCCACTGACATTTTGGGGCATTTGAAAATGGCAGAAATATGTTGACTGCATGGTAGGATAGTAGGGACAAGAGAGACCCTTTATATCTAACCTTTTTCATTTTGATCTTACCATAAGGATCATTAATAAATACATTATTGGACACCTCCAAGTAATTTTAACTGCCTCCCAAGAGCCCCATAGTTACTCTGGCAGTACTTCCCAAAATAAAAGATCTCTAACAAGAGTTCATGGACATCGGAGCTTACTGGCATTTGATCATATGATCTACTTAACGAGGAGCACAGCCCGATTATAAAGCATACCACTTAAGTGTGTGAAGGCTGTTGCAAACTGAACATAGGATCTTTTGTACTTGGAAGAATAACCTATTCCCTATGGTATTATACCATTACAATGTATCTGCTACAACAAGGGACCACAATAATAGAGTTGGGAAAAACATTTGTCATTACGAGGTAAGTGTGGGTCATTGGTGGGTGTGAGCTACGTAGAGCTAAGGGATTTTAGAGGTTTTTAGGGTTAAGGGATGGGTAGTTATAGGTGTAGTAAGGGGGCTTTAGGGTTCAGCGATGGGTGGTGATAATGGGCAGAAAGGGGATTTTAGGGTTCAGGGGTGGATAGTGGTCAGATGTAGCAAGGGAGTTTAGGGCTCAGTGATAGGTATTGCATGTGCTAGTAAGGCATTTTTAGGGCTCAGAAGTTGTTACAGCACAGGGATGGATAGTTCATGAAGGTAGTAAGCAGCTTTAGGGCTCAAGTGTAAGTGATGTGTAGGGGTAGTAAAGATTTTTTAGGGCTGTGAGGTAATAAGAAGCTTTTAGGGCTCTGGGATGGGTGGTGCATAGGGGTACTACAGAGGTTTTGAGACTTAGTGATAGGTAAACTTATGGGTAATAAGGAGTTACAAGGGCTCAGTGATGGGTGGTGCATAAATACAATAAATAGCCTATAGGTCTCAGGGGTAGGTGGTGCATTGGGGTAGTAAAGACTTTTAATGTTTAGAGGTGGGGACGCATGCGGAGGTAAAGAGTTTTTAGGGCTCAAGGATAGGTAGAGTGTAGGGTTAATAGGTGGCTTTTAGATTTCAAGGATGGGTAGTATATTGGGTCTTAAGGTGTTTTTAGGGCTCAGAATGGATATTGTTGAGGGATAGTAATAGGGTTGAAGGGTAGTAAAGGTTTTATTTTTACTTTTTAGAGACGGTATGTTTTGAGGGGTAGTAATTACATTGTAGGGTTATGGTTATGGCCTCACATTTTACATTACTCTTGACATGTACTATGACATCATTGATAACATCAATGGAACATCTGAAATGACATAATTGATGATAACATGGTGACTGGTGCTAGTTATAATTAAGGCTCCCAGTTTTCCGTTTTTACGAATTTGTACAGATAAATACAGACATGAAACTATGTGTTTCCTGTGTGTATTTATTTTTAAAATCGGAAAAAAACACAAAATTGTGCTTCTTGTAAATGACTCTCCATGCTGTCCTTCATGAATTCCAGGCCAACAGCTGGGCAGAAATACAGCATGGAGAGTTAAAAAAACAGATTGAGATTTCCTTAAATATAGGTATATAATAGCATATATTTGTACACAATGCTAATATTTACTTGTGGGTGTTTTGATATATTATATTTGGCTGCTTAATTTGATAAAATGTGAAAAGCATCAAAGTATGCGTTCATGTTTAGCTGTTAAAAAAATATGGAAATATACAATTTTATGCCTCAATTTATTCTCAAAACACGCAATAAATATCGATAAATGCCAATTAGATGGCCAAAAAATAAATAACGATAAATACAGATGAAAATGTTAAAAAAAAAATACCATAAACCCGAGAGCCCTGGTTATAATTGCTTCAGTTAACTATGTCCTGAATTTCAGTGTTTGTTTTAGTTTAAAATTTTAACTGACATTTTCAACTTACTATAACATCACTTTAACCTTTGTTTTTTAATGAATAATAAATAATTTTTTTATATACGTAGTTGTGATTTGCACTTTAATGGTAAATGTCACTGTGACGAAACAGCTGTGTTGTAAATGCAGTAGTTGTGGGTGTGTGGTAGGTGTACTGCATGATGTGTGTCTTTGTTGTAGTACCCCATATTCTTCCCTGTTTTGATATGGTACGTCATATCTTTTGGTTATCAATAACAATGTGAGTTTTCTCAACCCCTAAAGGTTCAAAAGACGCACAGAATTAGGTCTTAAAGCAAGTGCCCCAAAATTGATAATAGCATGGTTTGTTACACATCAACATGGAAGACATGCCATTTCCTTAGCAAAGAAGAACAACAGCCCTTTTCTGAACAAGAATGGAAGAATCTTCATAGCTGCAAACTTTTCACAAGAGACTAACCAAAAAAATAAGCAGATTGCCAGCTATGCTCACTCAATTTAAGTAGTGGGCGTTGTCTACTGACTACTAGAACGGGTCACGAAGGTGCTCATATAGATGACAAGAATAGCAAAGTCCATAATTCAGAGGATCTGTAGAGATTCTTGGATTCAGTGGAAGTGATAGACTGGACGCTAATTCTAAGGAGTCCAACAGAGCCCCGATGATGAGTGAGCTCACCTTAATGGAAGAGGATCTACTGTCAGAGAGAGTATGATTGGATACTGTTATGAGATGGTGGGCTAGGAATGACATGCCAAGGGGGTGTCTGACAAGTGCAGTGAGTGATAAGATTTGGTTCCCATCTGAAGGCCATTAACTATATCTGTTGTTGTGTGTTTAACTATGAATGTGCAGGTTACATTCTCATTTAAGTCCCTATAGTCCAGTACAAATGCCGACTTGCCTGCAGGGAGTTGCCTTTAAGTTTTTATATTACACTGGGACATGCTTACTTTTCTATTTACATAGATAGTTGTTTATTTGCTTTCCTGCTTACCCATATGTGTTTTCTGGGTGGACCTAGGCTGAGTATGTTATGCAGTTTACATGGCTAAGAGCCATCCCATGCAATAGATATAGCAGCTGCATGGTGAGGTTTGTGGTTAAAGCTCACCTGAATAAAGTTAAGGTTTGGGAGAAATGTATCTCTTTTCCGCAGTCAGAATTTTAGATACTGTTGTAGCTATTTACTTCTCTTATATCATTTTCTGGAACATTCTCTAGATTGGCTTCAGATTCTTCCAGCTCATGAGTACTTGCAAAAAGTTTCCAGGGGCCACAAAGTATGGTCTGTGGTACAGCTATGGATAAAGTGAGCATCACGGCCGAATTGGGAACTGAAACCGGCCCTGGCAAACTGCTTGGCTGGCCCCCAGGGGGAGCCGAGCTGTTTGCCAGGGCCGGTTTCGGACGATTTTGTTTCAGGGGCCAATCAGCCAGCCAATCACAACACTGACTTAGCAGCGTTGTGATTGGTCTGAGCGCCGTGTTTCGGCACTCAGGTGCTGACTGGGAGCCTGGGCATGTTCTCCATGCAGGCTGTAATGCAGCCTGCATGGAGAACATGCGAAGTGTGCAAGACTGTTTTGGGCGCCCCAAGAGGGCCGGCCAAGCAGTCATTATGCACTTATGAGTGTGCTACCACTCCTTCCCTGGCCCGACCCCTCACGCAAAGCTGCGGAAGTAGGAGAAAAAAATGATAATAACACGAGTTATTATAATTTTCTTTTCTCTTTATTTCACGGCTAAAAAGCAGTGGGGAGACGCTCCTCTGACTTAGCGGAGGAGCCACCACTGCGCTCTTCATATTAACTGACAGGGAGGAAAAATTGTGGTTGGATGGCGTTGTCTCCTACCAACTCTCAGCTGGTATGACTAATCTTCCTCTCTGTCCACATGACCCAGGGTATACTGTGGTACTTGGAGTAGGAAATGGTTCCCATGATCCCCACAGGCCAAGTCAACATGAGAATATTTGGGATTACTGTCCCTGGGACCTGCATGATACGAAGACAAGACTCCCAAATCACTGGGAATTCTAAGCATGCAACCTAAGCATGTGTTGACACTAACAAGGAAGACCTTTGAATTTTCCATTTGTCATGTAATGCTATTGCACTCTTGGGAAGGCAATGATGCACTGATGCATAGGATCTCTGGGGTCATACAAAAGCCCTGAGATTTCACATGACCCACTAGTGTCTGTCACAAGTTCAGTGATGCAGTATCAGACCACAGGAGGTAGCCCGTAAACCACAAGGAGACTGGGGCAGTAATCTATATCAAACAACAATGTCTCAAACAAGGGTATCATTAATAGAGCAAATTTAAGCAGCACAATCAATTGCAGTGGATTTGATCTTTGGATCAAATCCACTGCAATTGATTGTGCTGCTTAAATTTGCTCTATTAATGATACCCTTGTTTGAGACATTGTTGTTTGATATAAGTTCAGTGATGCATCAACACATGGCCACCATGAGCACAAGGAAATCAACACAGCAGTGCCTGCACTGTCATACTGACGTTCTCATTTGCTCCACCATTATCCTATGTTGACCTGGCCCATTGCAATGTAGGAGAAATCTTACAAGTAACCATGACAGGATAATGGCTATATGTTGTCAGGGGTTAATCTTAAGTGGAGGGATCCATCCACTCATGAGACCTCTACAGACTTGCTGGACACAATGTCCAAACCAGACACTGTCAACACAGTCATTCATCCATCGAAGACCGGTACAATCAGTATTTAAGTATTTGGTAAGATTGTGTCAGGGCTGCTTCCTAAATTTGAGAGTTCCTGGTCAGAGATTGAAAGATGAGGAGGCCTAATTGTTAGGTAACTTTTTGATTTGTTCTGAATAATAAAAATGGTTTATATAACCTGACCTCAGGTCACTCTCCACGCCACACGGCTCCTCCTGGTGCCCGTGTTTGCCCTACTGCTGCTGCCTAGGGTTCACCGCTGGTGTGCCCCTGGTACCTGTTTTCGCAGGGACTGCGTCAACCAAGCCGGAGGTGGCATCGCCATTGTCTACAGAAACACCATCCGCATCACTACCAACACCGATGACACCCTCACCACCGCCGAGCTCCTTCACTTCCAGATACACACCGACGCCAAGACCACCCTCAGAGGGACTCTCATCTACAGACCTCCGGGACCACACACACAATTCAGCGAAGCCATCGCAGACTTCATCAGCCCGCTTGCCCTCGCCTCCTCCGACTACATCCTCCTAGGGGACCTCAACTTCCACCTGGAGAACAACAAGGACAACAACACCACCACCCTGCTAGACAACCTCGTCAACCTCGAACTCAAGCAACTGGTCAACACCCTCACCCACTATGCCGGCCACACTCTTGACCCCATCTTCTCCTCGAGCAACCACATCTCCTTCAGCCACTCCACCAGACTGCACTGGACCGATCACAGCTGCATCCACTTCAACTTCAGGAAAACCACGACTCACCTCCGCCCGCAGCAAGCCCCCCGTAGATGCTGGAGCAAGATCACCACCGACCAGCTCACCACTTCCCTGAGCCAAAACCAACCCACCAACACTACGGACCCCAACGAAGCAGCCCGCAACCTCACACAGTGGATCACCAACTGCGCCAACGCCCTTGCACCACTTAAGAACCCTCCAAGCAATCCCGACAGCAAGAAAGCCTCATGGTTCACCGACGATCTCAAAGACTCCAAGAAATCCTGCCGTACCCTCGAAAAAGCCTGGCGCCACGACCAGTCAACAGAAAACATGACAGCCCTCAAGAACGCCATCCGCAAACACCACCAGCTGATCCGCACCACCAAAAGGATATCATTCAGAGACCGACTGGACAACAACACCCACAACAGCAAAACACTCTTTCAGCATCATCAAAGAGCTCTCCAACCCCAGCGCCAGCAACAACGACAACACTCCATCGCAAGAACTCTGCGACTCACTCGCCACGTTCTTCCACCGCAAGATCGCCGATATACACGACAGCTTCAGTGCTCAGACTACATACCCAGCCACCGAACCAACACCCCCCACCACCACCCTGTGCACCTGGAACCCCGTCAGCACGGAAGACACCAACCTCATGATGAACACCATCCACTCCGGCTCCCCAGCCGACCCCTGCCCACACCACATCTTCAACAAAGCCGACTCCATCATCGCACCCCATCTCTGGGACATCATTAACAACTCCTTCACATCTGCCACATTCCCGGAGAGCTGGAAGCATGCAGAGATCAGCGCCCTCCTGAAGAAACCCACCGCGGACCCCACAGACCTCAAGAACTTCCGTCCCATCTTGCTCCTCCCCTTCCCCGCTAAAGTCATCGAGAAAACCGTCAACAAACAGCTGACCACCTTCCTCGAGACAAACGGCTCCCTCGACCCATCGCAGTCCGGATTCCGAGCGAACCACAGCACCGAGACCGCCCTCATCGTAGCCACCGATGACATCAGGACCCTGCTCGACAACGGTGAAACTGCCGCCCTCATCCTCCTCGACTTGTCGGCCGCATTCACTGTCTGCCATCGCACCCTGACCACCAGCCTCCACCACGCCAGGATCCAAGGGAAGGCCCTGGAATGGATCACCTCCTTCCTCTCCGACAGAACTCAGAGAGTCAGTCTCCCGCCCTTCTGCGCAGCGGCCACCAAGATCATCTGCGGCGTACCCCAAGGATCCTCGCTCAGCCCCACCCTCTTCAATGTCTACATGAGCCCCCTCGCAGCCATCGCAAGCAAACACAATCTCAACATCATCTCCTACGCCAACGACACCCAACTGATCCTCTCCCTCACCAACGACCCCGCCACCGCCAGAGCCAGCTTCCAGGAAGGAATGAAAGACGTCGCGGAATGGATGAAGCTCAGCCGTCTGAAGCTGAACTCAGACAAAACAGAAGTCCTGATCCTCGGACCATCCCCCTCCGCCTGGGACGACTCCTGGTGGCCCCCTGCTCTGGGCACCGCCCCCAAGCCCACGGACCACGCACGCAACCTGGGTTTCATCCTTGGCTCCTCCCTCATGATGACCAAGCAAGTCAACGCCGTTACATCTTCCTGCTTCAACACCCTCCGCATGCTCCGAAAGATCTTCCGGTGGATCCCCACTGGAACCAGGAAGACAGTCACCCAGGCCCTCGTCACCAGCCGACTAGACTACGGGAACGCCCTCTACGCTAGGACCACCGCCAAACTACAGCAAAGACTCCAGCGCATTCAGAACGCAGCTGCACGACTCATCCTGGACATTCCCCGACACAGCCACATCTATGCTCACCTGAGAGACCTGCACTGGCTCCCCGTCAGCAAGAGGATCACCTTCAGACTCCTCACCCACGCACACAAAGCTCTCCAAGACGCGGGCCCCGAATACCTCAATACCCGCCTCACGTTCTACACACCTACCCGCCAGCTCCGCTCCGCCAGCCTCACCCTCGCCACCGTCCCACGGATTCGCAGAACCACCACCGGAGGAAGATCTTTCTCCTACCTGGCGGCCAAGACGTGGAACTCCCTCCCCACCCCCCTTCATCTGACCCAGGACCATCTCTCCTTCAGGAAGCACCTCAAGACCTGACTTTTCGAGCAGTAGCGGCACCCCCCTCCCAGCGCCTTGAGACCCTCGCGGGTGAGTAGCGCGCTATACAAATGTCCTGATTGATTGATTGATATAATGAGTATTGCAAATGTAACTGACTATAGTTCCTTGAATAACAGATCATATTACTCTCTAACTCAATAATATTTTCTTTGTAAGGCTGAAATGGGCACTCAGGGATTTAAAAATGTCGGATACATTCTCTGGAATGATGACTGGTACGTTCAGATAAAATCAGTATCAACAGTGGCACAAAATCATCAGTAGTGCAGCATGACCAGCTTAGTATCTACCAGAATGATGGCACCGAGAGTTAAGGCTTTTGCGACAATCTGTATTTATCTGGGTTCAAAAGTTCAAAGCTTAGCAAGATAGTCGTAGTACTCCATCCTTCTGAAGTCAGTAAAATTAGTACAGTTTAATGAATAAGAGGAAACTGTTTTTACAGCCCTTGAAAATGGCAACAATGTGACATTAAGCACCAGATAAAAACAAATTATCACCATTCACTTAAAGTAACCAGTGATGCATTATCACAAGTGCTTTATTATCAGATTCACTGTATTGCTAGAAGCTTAGTACCCAAGTGGTGCAGTATTGGCAGTGTCCAAGTTTCATAGGTGATTTAGTATAGTAAGTGGCAAAATATCAATGGTGGCACAGAATTAAAAGTGGCTACATAATCACAACAGGCATAATATCACCATTGGCACAGTATCACAGGTGGCTTGACTTCGACATGGCTAATTTGTGACAAAGGGCTACATAAAACAAGTTATTACCAGCAAATCTGGGCCAGGAGAGTCTCACTATCACCATTGGTGCATTATTACAAGTGGCTTTATAACACCATAATTTCATCAGTATAGCATCACCAGGAGCTCAATTTTCAGAACGGTGCGGTGATTCAGCATCACCAGTAGGTCAGTGCAACCAGCTATATTAGTACCACAGGTGTTGCAGTATCAAAGGTGGCTCAGTATGAAAGATGGCTCAGTATCACATGTGGAATAGAATTATCAGTGTTTCACTATCACAGGTGGCAAAGGGTCACAGATAGCACAGTATTACCAGTGGCCTAGTCTCAAAGGAGACTCAATATCCTTATAGTCGATCATATGTATGTGGTAGCAGTTCAGATCTTGAGCTGCAAAGCAAGATGAGTTGAGAGTGACACAAACTGATCAAGTATGGTGGCAGTGAACCTCTAGAATGCTGAGTGGATACTGATGAGCACATGATATCCAGCAGTGCGGATGACTGCTGACAAGTCAAGTAGGAAGATGAAGCAGGGGCAACCTTATCTGCAATAACTTTGTGTCTACAGTCAGAACGGTGGATATTATGGTGTTTCATCAAGGTCGAAGCTGTATTGATAATTGTGTTGGTCGCAATTTGTCATCAGCTTGGGAAGATATAAGGATGCCATTTTTTTCGCTGACTTTACAGATGAGTGGGCACTTGGGCCATAGCTGGCACTGGTCATTGGGACCTAGGTTAGAATTGCTAAGCAGTAAGAGGCTTTCTCCTGTTTTGCGTTTGTTTAAAAAATAACTTAAATGAAGGAAGGAGACAACAAAAATATTGCAATGTGGTGGGGGTACATCACCTTTAAGGGATTTCAGTTAGGGTGACTAAGGGAAGAAACTAGCCTTTGCCGATGCTTTACTTAAAAACAGAGCGATGGCAGTTATGCATTTAACAGGGCCCAGTAAAATGTTATTTTCATAGCGGCAATCTTGTGTAATTTCTAGCTTTTAGGGCTTTTTTTTTTACTGTAAGGACATGTTTAACATTAAACCTATACTTGTACTACTTTTAAAAATTAATGCAACTTTCCTTATTCGAAGTAAGGCTTACTTAGGGAAAACTGATTGATATTTAAAAGGAGTGTCTAGTCCTGTCAAAAGGGGATATTTTGATGGGTCAAATTTACAGATTTTAATTGCATAATAGATGGAATCTTTGATAGATCCCGCCAAAACAATACACAAAGGTGGGGATGACTCAGGCCTTGAGAGAAGCCATGGAAAATATGATGTGTGTAAACATATGGAGAGTTCTACATCTGACAGATAACAAATATTCCTTCCACTCTTTGATGCCCAGCACATATAGTACTGGAATGGTCCTGAGACAGAATATTTCATTGGAAATGTTGACTTACACAAATATCGAGTTGGAAATATGGTGATTCAGAAATATAGACAGCAAGAATATCATGGTCAAGAATATCGAATTTACGATAAGAAATATCGTTTTCATAAATATAGAAATCATTAATATTGTTTGCAAAAATATAGATGTTTAAAATATCCATTTGTTAATTAGTGTTATGTATTTTAATTTATATTTTAAATGTATGTGATGTATGTTTTTATATAAATCTTGTGTATGTTTTTTAATATATGTGTTAACTTTTTAGTAGTTATTGATACAATTTTGCCTTTTTGAGCGGGTTGTGGGTTTATAGGGGAATAGGGTGGGAAGTAATTTAATTATAATAAATTAATGAATATTGTTTATTTATTTAATTTAGAATTGATAGTGTTAACTGTGGGAAGTAAATTATTTGTAATTAATTATTAATTGGTTGTTAATTAATATTAATTGATAATTATGGTGATTGTGGAAAAATATTTAGGTGCGGGTTGTGAGGTTTATAGGGGTAAAGGGTGGGAAGTAATTTATTTTTGATTAATTAATAATGAGTTGTTAATTTATATTAATAAATTGATAATTGTGGTAATTGTGTAAACATTTAGATGCAGGTTGTGGGTTTTATAGGGGTAAAGGGTGGGAAGTAATTGATGTTCAATTAATGAGTTGTTAATTTATACTAATTAATTGATAATCAATTATGGTAATTTTGTGGGGGGTTTTTAGGTCTGGATTGTGGGGTTTTTGGGGTAACGGGTGGGAAGTAATTTATTTTTAATTAATTAATAATTAGTTCCTAATTAATAATTCATTGATAGAAAATTATTACGGAAATTGTGTAGGTAATTTTAGGTGTGGGTAGTAGGAGTTCTAGCGTTAAAGGGTGAGAAGTAATTTATTTAAGTAATTCCATCACAGATGCACTCTTAAAACCATGCACCCATAGAATCACCCACTCACACATCTATGCACAGAGTCACACACACCCTACCCACACAAACACTCAGGCACCCATACAGATACTCAGACAACCAATCAATAACCCATATAGACACTCATATAGCTATTCACAAAACCACGCAGCCACTTATACAGCAACAGACAGACTGATACAGACATTCACACAGTTTAGTTACTAGTCTGCAGTAAGATACATTTCATGACTCACTTATAGTCAGTCACACACCTAGAAAATCATCCATTCACACACTTATACACCCACTTATTCTTCAATACGTCTTTCCCTATATATATTAAACATATTAAAACTTTAAGAAACACACATTCACTGGAGGATGTCATCAGTGATGTCATCAGTGATGTCATCAGTGATGTCATCAGTGATGTCATTTGAGATGTCATCAGTGATGTCACTGACCATGTCATGAGTGATGTAATATGTGACATCATCAGCAGTGCATTGCGGGGCGCACGAGTTATAGTTAGCTGAGCTAACTATAACGAGGGAATTTCTAGGGTTTTGTACGAGGGAAATGTCCAGCTAACTATAACGCCCCTGAAACCTATGGTTTTTTCAGTGAATTTCTAAGGTTTTTTAAATGCCAATTCCTAACTATAACGTGCATGAAACCTATGTTTTTTTCGCGCGCCGTGAAAAAGTTTTGTTTAAAAAAAATATATTAATAAATACATAACTTAGCATTTAAAAAAACGTACAAATTCACTGAAAAAACCATAGGTTTCACACACGTTATAGTTAGGAATTAGCATTTAAAAAACCTTGCAAATTCACTTAAAAAACCATAGGTTTCACACATGTTATAGTTAGCTGGGCATTTCCCTCATAAAAACCCAATGAAATTCCCCCGTTATAGTTAGTGCAAGCAACTATAACTCACGCGACCGCAATCCTCTGCTGATGACGTCAGATATTACATCACTGATGACATATGTGTCATTCTGAAAAAAAAAAAAAAAAAATATATGTATAGCTAATGATGAATGGAAGAAGACATGGGTAAATAAGTGTCTAAATACAGTGATGTAATATCTGACGTCATCAGCAGAGGATTGCGGTCGCGTGAGTTATAGTTGCCTGCACTAACTATAACGGGGGAATTTCATTGGTTTTTTACGAGGGAAGTGCCCAGCTAACTATAACATGTGTGAAACCTATGGTTTTTTAAGTGAATATATATATATATATATATATATATATATATATATATATATATATAGATGTATATATATATATATATATCCTACTGGCAATAGCCAGTGGGTAGTTTTAGATAGAACCTTGTTTCCATAGGAAAAGAGTTTTTTGATTTGCCAATAACTTTGGCGCCGTTTGACGAATCTTCACAAACGTTTCAGAACTAATTGTTCACTCAGGTCAGCTCCTGTCTCTGAATGGAATTACACCAAATTATAGCTCTTGGCCCAAAAAGCCAGCTTTTTTTTTTTAAAATGGTGTAAATCTGTTCAGTAGTTTTTGAGAGCTTTAAAGATTTAAAGATATTGATATTTGAGAATTGTGAGATCTGATTGGCTGAGCCCTCCCGAGCATGAGCTTGCCTCTGATTGGCTCCCAACAATTCAAACTAGGAAGTGTTGGGATGCCATCTTGTGACTCGGTACCGAGGGAGGAGAAAAAAGGTGAGAGGAATATTAAAAAAGAAAAGGGGGCAGGGTAAAAACACCCTGACCCCCAAGGCCTGGTCAGGGGGTCCCACAGAGACCCCCCAGGGCCCAAAAAAGCATTTTTTAAAAACTTTTGTCCAGATTTGCGCACCCGGCACGACTCTGGAAGACAATTTGTTTAAAAACAAAGAGCGGGCTCCCGTGCTTCCTTTTTTAAAACCCCCAGGTGGGCCAAGTCCTCGGGGCAACCCTAATTTATGTTCCGGGGCCCGTGGCTCCTGCCCCTCCGCACACTGCTGTGGCGCACTGCTGGTGAGGTGATGAAGCCCCCTTGTGTCATGAGGACCTCAGGACTGAAGTGGACTTTATCCCCTAAGCAGCAGTGCGCCAGGAGGCACGTTTGCAGAGTGGTGTAAAAAGGGGGCGTGGCCTCGTACCACTCTCAGCAATCCAGCTGTGTGGGGCTTACTGGAGGTACCTGGTGGGCTAGTTGGCCCCCAGGGACCCTCAGTATTCAAGGGGGCTTAATCCCTGAATTTAGAACGCACCAAGAGGCATAGTGGTGGAGAAGGGGGCGTGGCCTGTGAAAAACCTTACAAATTCACTGAATAAAAAATAGGTTTCAGGGACGTTATAGTTAGAAATATGCATTTAAAAAACCTTAGAAATTCACTGAAAAAGCCACAGGTTTCAGGGACGTTATAGTTAGTTGGACATTTCACTCGTACAAAACCAGAGAAATTCGGCCGTTTTATATATATAAATATATATCAATCCGCAAGTTTTACCTCAACGAAGGAGTCCTCACAAGGTAGATATGCTTTAAACATTTATTAAAGGCTGTAGCAGGTGTCGCAGCAATGTGAACAGCATGTCTTCAAAAGCAGACGCGTTTCTGGCCTCTGCCCTTCTTCTCAGGTTTGCAATCACTGCTGACATTCAAGTTGAGGGGTCCACCTATATTTGATTAGAAACCCAGTCCCAATGGACGTGGCCGCTCGCACGGCCTTTTGGGATCTGTAGTGTGGCCGAATTTCGCTGCAGTGAGCCAACTGGCAATGTCAGTGTTCATCAATTTTACATTCTTCCCCAGTGGGTTGCTCTTCTATTATTCTCAGAACAGAACGTATGCCAACATCTCAGCACCTTGAATATAAGCACCTGTCTGTTATGGTGTACGCCGGTTGCCGCCACCCAGATCCGCTAGAGCGTGGCGGAATTCCCACACGGCCAGGTTCGCCTCTCCATAAAAAATAATCAAATATATTCCCTGATAAAAAGTGGCTAAATAATAACCCACTTCACACTGTTGCACAAATAGCGACAGCTCACTTCTATTGGTCCTAAAGAAAGCCTCCTAGACCCGGCTGGGCAGAATGGGGCTGAAACATGTCAACCTCACATATGGACTACACTAGTGCGTCAGATTAGTAACGTGATCAACATACGCACACCTTTTGTTTTAACGTTTTTACATCTCCATGCAATAAATGATTTCACAAAAATGAGGATGTAGAACACTTTTAACCTCACTTCACATTGAGCACTTCACTCTTCCTCCTTTTTGGTCTCTGGACACTACTGTAGTACCAGTGGGTCTACCTCTTAGTGGAGGTCAGCATACCAAAAACAACCCTATGGTGATGCTGTCATGTTACGAATAGGTGGAGAACCAAGATATACTGCCGGTCCACCCTCGTACGTGTATGAGGGTTTTTATGAAAGGTACCAACCACCCCTGACCCCGGTCACCCAGGTACAAGTGGTCCATTCCCTTTTTGATCTTTGTAATCACACATTATCACTGTGGGCAGTGCTTGAAATGGAAAAATAGAAGTGCAGGTACTCTGTACCAGAGTACCTGCTTGTTTATAAGAAGTGCCTTTACCCTCCAATTAAAAGTATTACTATTTCCTTGAGAAGCGCCGGTACTCTCTCTCGCAAAATAAAAAAAAGTGCCAGTACTCAGTACCGGACAGTACCGGACCATTTAAAGCACTGACTGTGGGTACTTAAGCACCACTGTAATTGCACAATATCTCTGCGAGGACTTGTACATGACTATAATCATGCACTGTTTCTGTGTGCTTTCGTACACTATCTCTGTGGGGACCTAGGCATGTCTATAATTAACCCTGGGCGTAGTTCGCGAAGTAGCGCTACGTGTAGCTACGCAAAGTGCACTTCGCACTACGCGAGCTACGCGTAGCACTTCGCGAACTGCATAGTACCCTGTTCGCACTGTGCAAGATGCCGTTTTCAATGATTGCACAGTGCGGACAATCATCCGGCACTGTGCAATCATTGAAAACGGCATCTTGCACAGTGCGAGCTGTAGTTTTCTGCCGCTCGAGTAGATTTTTACTTGAGTGGCAGCTTTCTCAACGCGGACTGGTAGTTTCTCATCGTGAGCAGTCACAAGCATACGCGACCACTCGCAATGAGAAACCTGACCTCCCCGCGTTGAGAATCTCCCTGGGAGGTTTATTCTCCACGCTCGCGATCGGCAACTTGATGTTGCTGATCACGAACGAGGAAAAAGTCTCGCCGGGATGTCATTTTGCGAGTAAGCAAAAAATGACCGCTGCACTACGCTATGCGTGTTTGCACTGTGCAACGTGCAATTCGCGTAGTGCGAAGTAGCGCAAACTTCGCAAACTACGCGAGCGTAGCGTAGTGCTTTGCCCAGGCTTATCTATAATCACACACTATCTCTGTGAGAACCTGGGCATGTCTTTAATCATAGTCTACCTCCGTGGGGACCTGGGCATGTCTATTATCACACACATTTTCTTTGGCAAACTGTGGTAATACTATAGTCAAACACCATCTCTGTGGGGACCTCAACATCTCTATAATCACACACTATCTCTGTGGGGACCTGGGCATGTCTATAATCACACACTATCTCTGTGGGAACCTCAACATTTCTATAATCACACACTATCTCTGTGGGGACCTGGGCATGTCTATAATCACACACTATCTCTGTGGGGACCTTGACATCTCTAAAATCATACACTATCTCTGTGAGGACCTAGGCATGTCTATACTCACACACCATCTCTGTGGGGACCTGGGCATGCCTATAATCACACACATTCGATTTGGCAACCGTGGTAATACTATAGTCATACACCAGCTCTGTGAGGACTCGAACATTCCTGTAATTACACCCAAGTGCTGTTTTGGCTTCAGCATAATCAGCTTCGCATTCTCTGTATGGGGCTTTGTGAATACTGAAAAGTAGAAAAGTTAGACTTTTGCTCTAAGTTTACATTTTTGAAACTGAAAAGAAGAAAAGTTAGATTTTTTTCTCTAAGTTTACCTTTGTGAATTGGGCCCTATTTTAATGAGAACTTAAACATAATCATCCTCATGCACTATCTCTGTGGGGACTTAAATATCGCTATAATAACACACTATCTTTGTAGGGGCTTGAAAAAACTATAACAAAACAGTATCTTTGTGTGGACTTGAACATCACTATAATAACATACCATCTCTGTGGGAACTTGAGCATTCCTCTAAATAAATGCAATCTCTGTTTCAACTTAAAGCACTAGGGGATGCCATGAGGCACAGGGTCAAGACTGATTTGCATATAGCTGGGTCTGAACTGGGATGGCAAAGTGACCTATAGAACGATGTTGGATTCAACCCTGATCTGTGACTGGGGGTGAGTGACTGAAAAGTTTCAACACCTCATCCATCATCTCCTTGTGTTTGCTTTGTTTACCCTAAGTTGGCAGGGTATGGCCAGATGTGAGTTCCTTGCCACTGGATTCAAACTAGCCTGGCTGATGAGGGTGTGCTACCCTAAAACTGGTCCCAGGATGCTTGTTTCCGGTCCAGGGAAGACTAGGCTTGGCAGTTCGGGCTGCACTGTTCCCATGAGGCACAGGGTCAAGACTGATTTGCATATAGCTGGGTCTGAACTCGGGTGGTGAAGTGAGCTAAAGAACGACAATAGATTCAACCCAGATCTGCGACTGGGTGTGACTGACTGAAAAGTTTCGGCACTCCGTCCATCATCTCCTTGTGTTTGCTTCAACTTGAACATCATCAGCTTCACATTCTCTGTATTGAGCTTTGTGAATATTGAAAAGTAGTAAAGTTAGACTGTTGGTCTAAATTCACCTCTGTGAATACTGAAGAGTAGTAAAGTTAGACTTTTTGTCTAAGTTTAACTTTGTGAATTGGGCCCTATTTTAATGAGGACTTAAACACAATCACCTTCATGCACTAGCTCTGTGGGGACTTAAACATCACTATAATAACACACTCTCTTTGTGGGGACTTGAACTACACTGTAATAACACACTATCTTTGTGGGGACTTGAACATCACTATAATAACACACCATCACTGTGGGGACTTGAACATCTCTATGATAACACACCATCACTGTGGGGACTTGAACATCTCTATGATAACACACTATCTCTGTGGGGACTTAAACATCGCTATAATAACATACCATCTCTGTGGGGACTTGAGCATTCCTATATTTACACACAACCTCTGTGTGGACTTGAACATCATTAGCTTCACACTCTTTATAATGGGATTTAAGCTTTGAATGTGCACACTATTTCTGTGGAGACTTAAACACAATGATCTTCACCCACTATCTCTGTGGGGACTTGGACATCAATGTTGGCAAAAATGTAAGCAGCTAATCAAGCCTTGGTTCCATTTGTTAATTTCTTTGTGTTAGTTCCCTTCTCTCCTAAAATTTTAAGCACTAGTAAATAGGTTAAATACAGCTTTAAGTGTCTTTCTTTAAATATGATATGATATTTCCCGCTGTTAGAACCGGCAGTCTCTAGTTGGCAGAGGTATATACTTCTGACAAATAGGGACCAACCAACTCTAGTCAGGGAAAGGGGATTACACACTCAGATAACCCCTGCTACCCCCTTGGTAGCTTGGCAGAGCAGACAGGCTTATCTCAGAGGCAGTGTGTTAAGCATTTATGACCACATACAGTAATAAAGTGAATAAACTACAGATGGACACGACACAGAAGTTATTATAAAAATAGGATTTTTATATAAGGTTTAGCACAAGACCAAATAACGACAAAAATATACCACAGTCTTAATAAATACTCTTTGGAAGGAAAAATAATAGTTCAAGTAAGGTTTCTTCTTGGCAAATAGTTCTTTAGCAAAGTATTCTTCTGAGCACAGTTCTTTGGCAACAATGTAACCCCCACAGGAGTCACACGACGTCGAGTCTACAAGATTCCCAAGGTTCGGCGTCGACCGCGAGGAGCGCTACGTCGAGCCTGGAGTTGCAACAGACCCCACAAGTACAGTACCTTGAGAAACGAAGAAAACGATGATCCACGGCGTCGAGATGTCGGCGTCGATCGTGCCTCGGAGTCGGGTCAATCCGCAGCGGCGTCGAGGGAGGTCGGGCCGGAGCAGCGCTCACGGCGTCGAGAAGGGCGTCGAGTCGATGCGATCAGCAGCGGCGTCAGGACGGGGTCGCTTGGAGGTAGAGCCGATACTCACTCCTCACTGGCGTCGATACCGGCGTCGAGACGGGGTCACTTGGAGCCGGGGCCGATACCCACTGCTCACTGGCGTTGCTGCTGGCGTCGAGACTGCAGATTTTCCCTTGTGTACTGGAAACAACACTTTCCAGTAATTCAGCAATTCAGTAGATGGTGAAGTCCTTTGGCCCTGTGACTTCAACAGGAGACTGGCACTCTTCCAGTCCTTGGAGATTTCCTAGCAAGTGTTCAGAGAGTACACACCAAGTTCCTCTCTCCTTGTTCCTTGGCAAAAATAAAGAAGCAGCTTTCAGGTTCCTCCACAGCAAAACAGCACTCTGGCAGAAAGGGGAGGCAAGTCCTTAGATCAGCAGGCTTCTTGTCCTTGGTACAGGTTTCCTTGTCAGAAGTGATCTGAGTTCTTGGTTCAGGGGTCCTTCTCTTATACCCCTTTTTCCCTTTGTTCCCTTTGTCCAAGCAGGGCGATTCCCACCATCTCAGGTTTGTTGTGGGTGTTGCCAGGCAGAGGCACCTGGCCTATTCACTGAGCAGGGCAGAGTCCTCAGCCGCCCAGCAGGAGGCGGAGCCAGTATTGTCACTGGCAGGAGCAGGGCTATCAGTCGCCCAGCAGGAGGCGGAGCCAGTATTGCGTCAGGCAGGGCAGGCTACTCTTCCCTCACTCTATGTGTAAACGCCCCATTCACCCCACACTGACTCATTCAGACCTCTGGAGCCACCCAGCCCCTGACACACACACCAAACCAGCAGAGACCGGTAGATAGTTGGACAAGAAAATAGCCACTTTCTAAAAGTGCTATTTTCAAACATAGAATTTAAAAACCATCCATCCTAAAGGGTGTGTTATTAAATTCTGAGTTCAGGGATACTAAACTCGACTTGCTACCATGCTCCCTGAGTCAGATAGATTATAATGGAGTTAATAATCAGTCTGCCCAGTCTGGCCTATTGGAGGCAGGTAGCCCTTCAATAGTGAAAACGAAAATGGCTGTAATTCACTATTAGGTCATGCCACACACATCAGGGCATGACCTACCTTTTACCAACAATGCACCCTGCCCTAGGGCCTACCATAGAGGTGTCCGAAATGTGGCAAAGGGAAGGTTTAGAGACTGGTAAGTAGGTTTCCTTACCAAGTCGACATGGCAGTCAGGGACTGCACGCAGGCGCTGCGGTGGCAGGCCTGAGACACATTTTACACGCTGCTTCTGTGGGTGGCACAACCAGTGCTGCAAGCCCACCAGCAGCAGTTAACTTACACGCCCTTGGCACACGCAGTGCACTAGACTAGGGTCTGAACAGTAAGTCAACCAAGCCAATCATGGTAACACCAATCAATGTAACAATTTAACATAGGGAGCACTTGCACTGTGGCACTGATCAGCAGTGGCACAGTGCCCAAAGCAATAAACCAGCAAAAACATCGTAAACAGAGGAGGCAAACAGAAAAAAAATGGAGGAGAGACTCATGCCAATGATGCCAGGTCTAACACCCGCACATTAACATAATCTGTGTTTAATGTATACACCTAGTATATATGCAGCAATTCATATATGAATAGATTATAAGTTGTATGTTTATATTGTTGATAAAATAAACATTTATCCATGTGCCTTCGACTGTATTCAATCACAAATAATGTTACAGACTAGGTCCCCACAAAGATGGTAGCACGTGTTCAAGTCCCCACAAGGATGGTGGTGTGCGCACGATTAAATAACAATATATTTGCAAATTTGAAGCAGGATCCTGTATCATGAATTTTTTCTTAACATTTTTCTGTTATTTGTGTATTTTAAAAACATTAGGAAAGGTTAGTCCCCACAAGGCAGGTATTCACACATAGTCCCCACAAGGATGGTAACACGTGTATGTGTGTGTGTGTGTGTGCGCGTGCGCGTGCGTGTGTGTGTGTGTGTGTGTGTGTGTGCGCAGTTTCAATGGACACAATGCATGAGAGATACTAGGTTACATTTTGGGAGACCCAGGACTTGCTGGAGGAGCAGGGAGAGGAAGTGGTTCCAGAGACAGATTTGTGGATTGCTGCATTCCTAAGAACTATGTGGGACACAGATTGAAGGAAGTAAGAGCTATAGTCTTTGGTGCACGTCAACAGGGGCTCTTGGTTTCTGAATGGATGTCTCTGGTCAAAGGTGCTTGGGCACATTTGAGGAAAGAGATGTGGCTGGCAAGAGAATCATAAAGAGGGGAGTTGGGCCACTTCGGTAACCTTTTGATGCACATATCACTGAGACTGACATCCAGATGTGAGCCTCTAGTCACTCCCCTGGCCTGTGTTTAGGGCTATCAAGATTGGAGGTTGTCCTGGTGTTGTAGACAGAGATCTGAATGAAGAGCACAACAAAGGAGCGGACACTTCAAACTGGGCAACCTCCAGAACAGGAAGTTGAAATGGAGAGACACTACATCACAAATGTGTTTGGAAATGGATTATGAAAAGGAGAGCTTGAGGCTCCCAAATTGTCAAACTGAAGCTGTTTCTGTCTATTGTGACCAGGACTGGGGACTAAGGGTCTGCCAGTCTCCCATGCTGGGTGAGGGAACATCATCCAGGAGGATCTAAAACACTCACCTGGACCTTGTAGCTCTAGCTTCTGCTTGGCCCAAGAACTGTGGGCCCTGTGAGGTGAAGGAAATTGCATGGAAGGAGTGAGGTCCAGGGGGAATCAAGTTGTGTGGACCCTGGGAATGGAGTATGATATTGTGGTCCTTCAGTATGGCCACTCCAATCGGGATGCTGGCCCGTGTGCCGAAGTACACAAACTCTTGCCAGGTGGGGGCTGCAGTGATGAATAAGGGTTATCTCCCTTGACGCTGCGCTGTGAGAGAAGGGGTCATCGCTTGATACAGCACTGTGACTCGAAAAGGGGCATCACCGTATGCATGCTGCCAGCAACCCTGCATGCCAGGCGTGGGGGGCACTATGAAGAGAGAGGGCCATGAATCTACGTACAGCTGAGAAGACACCACAGACACCACAGAGCAACTACTTCAACTTCCCCATTCAGGAGCATCAGAGAGCTACCGTTGGGTGACAGAAGAGATTTACTGCATCGGAGGAGCGCCATGGAGAGCAGCTGCCCCAACCACAGCTTCCCGCTATCAGGCACAGTCGGGCAGCTGAGGTGCGCCAGAGGACCCTGAAGCACCACTTCGCGAAAGCGGGTAAGATTGACAATCAGGGAACGTGGCCCAGGGGAACTTGCTCTGATTGACACATTCCAATGTGAGGACTCAGTTATCTTCAAAATAGAGCCTTCTTATAACTTCTAAGACTTAATCACTTAAGTGGACCTAGCTTGGATGCCGATACACCTGACTCAGGAATAACCATGAGCCATAAGCAGGGAGGTGGCACTGGAAAGCTGACCCGGGTAACGCTAGTGAGTTTGCCTAAAGAAGACTGTGTATAATATGTGCAGTGTGTTGTTTTGTGTCATAAAATTGGTTTATTAAAATTGTTGGTTGGTAAAATTAAAAACGTACTAGGAGATAATTTGCAAGGGGGCCCCGAAATTTCTACTTCCTAGGGGCCTCCAAAGGGTTTAATCCAGCCCTGGGAACTTCAGTCACAAGCTGCAGTGGCCCATGCAGGAAAGAGTGGTGGGACGGTGGGGCCCGGTGGGGGGGATTTTGACAGACAATGACAAAGGAAAATTAATTATTTATTTTATTTTCCCTCGTGGTGGTCTGTCGAATCCCCCCTAACCCAGCCCTACCGCTCTTACCTGCACGGGCCGCTGCTGGTCACAGGTGTGGCTTTTAAAGATCCAGTATCAGCTAATGCTTAGACTCAGACATCCACCTTTAACTTAGGGTTTGGAATATACAGCAGAACACCATCATTCATATATTACACCGTTGTGGTCAAGTACATTGACTGCAGGGGCCACAAAGTATGGTCTATAAAGTGACTGAGGACGCACTTAAGCCAGCAAGGTGTAGGTCGGGGTCAGGAATGTGTGTAAGGTGGGTGTAGGGGACCCAAAGCTAGTGGCTGAATTGCACGATGTTAAATCAGAAAACCTGGGATCAATCCCAGCTTCCCTTCTTGACCAACTTGTGTGATCCTTGGCAATTACATTTTTTACTTTGCCTCCTTTATCTTCGGAATCACATATAAGAGAATCTCAAAATGCATTAGTTCAGGACATGTGCAGTACAAAACCTTCTTTTGAGTTTGATTTATTGCATTACAATGTTGTCCATGTTTAATAGCACTCCCTCCAAGCCACCCAAAGGATGCGCATAACAACAGACGTGCCTCTTCGTTCACTATTGGCATTGTTGTCTGAGTAGGTGGAAGCAAAAATGTTTCTAAATACATGTTTGAAAACTATCACTTAAAAAATCATCTCAATGCAGCAATTTGATCTGATTCACTAAGGTGAAACGCTTCTACTTGTTAATGAAATACTCTTTTTTTACATTTTAAGTGACTATCTTATTTTTACACGTTTGTTCTAAGATGTCTTTAAAAATGAAGGAGTTTCTAAAGTTTAGCGGTTCTGGACACCATAGTTACTCTCCTTTCTTTAACTGCAGGTAACATGTAAATAAATACTTGCCAGTTTATTTAATATAATTCTGAATGTTAGTGCTCCGTAAAGTAAACACCAGCCCAGGGCTGCTTTTGACCAGACGGCCACATGTAAGGGTCAGGAGGGCCACAAGTGGCCCCCAGCCTGTACATTGAGAATCACTGATCTAAAAGAAATCTAAACCACAATACACTGGAGAAACGCACAACCTGTTTCCTATGCGAGGGAGAGAATTTATCCTTCCACAAGGGGTGTAAAGCAGGCTCCAGCAGTCACTGGGGAGAAGGATGGCCCCCAACCCTGGGGGGGGGGGGCTCGAATCCTTCAATGGGGGCCCCATTTAGCCCAAGACAAACGAATATCTGTGAGATAGGGGTGACGTGGGGTATCTCATCACATTCTTCAGGGAGGCCCATCATTTTACCTTACGCAAGTGCCTTCCACTTGCATTGCAAGGAGTCCTCTGTGTAGGCAACATCTCTGCACACAGGCTCTGCAGCAAATGCAACTGTACTGGATGCAGTCACATTAGCAAAGGGAAGTGAATCCCTCTGTCTGTGAGGCCACAGAACCTGCCCACCCACCTCCTTCCTCCGCCCATAGAGTTTCCCATTCTTTTAGCCCATTTCCTGAGTGCCCGATGAATATGTGCCAGTCATGTACCTACTCTTAGGTGTGCCAATTACTCCTGTTCTCCTGTGGACTCCCATTTGTCCCACCCCAGGTGGGCTGATGTGCTCTCACCTGCCCTCTAAATACTTATGGGGCCACCCATGATCACTCCTTCGTCCTCTCCGCACCATCCTCAGAATAGCCAGTAAGCGTGATAACAATAAAAAGCATCAGTGATTAAAAATAGTGGTCCTTTGAATATTAAAATGAAGCAGAGAACGTCAGAGTGAATGTTTCATCTCTGAATCAGTGCTGCTCGGCCTTGGGTAAAGCAGAAAGAAACTGGGCCACGTGGTTTTTCAAGGGTACATAGAGAAAGGTGATTTCAGCATCATAGGAAATCATCACTCCTGAGGCTTGAGCCGGGAGTAAGAGACTTAGCGCTTTTCTTTACTTGGCTAGCTGATTAGACTTTCGCTGCTGGAGGCGAGTTATTACACTGTTTTAATCCTGCTCTTAATTCTTGTACTTTGCACGTTTCGCCTGCTCGCATATTTGCACATTACTTTTAAAATTATCTTTTTAATCGTAATTCAGCAGTGACTGACGCCTTCGCTTACCTTGGTCCCCTTTGCCTTTCCGGCGCGCACCAGACCCGAGCAGGCTCCACCTGTGGATCGGACTTCAGGAAACGGCGGCCATCTTAGAGAGGCAGGGGCGGTCTAGGCGGTCTAGTTGTTTTTCAGCACACCTATATCAGGGGCACAGGCGCGACCTCGCACTGTCCATCACTCCTGAGGCTTGAGCCGGGAGTAAGAGACTTAGCACTTTTCTTTACTTGGCTAGCTGATTAGACTTTCGCTGCTGGAGGCGAGTTATTACACTGTTTTAATCCTGCTCTTAATTCTTGTACTTTGCACGTTTCGGCTGCTCGCATATTTGCACATTACTTTTAAAATTATCTTTTTAATCGTAATTCAGCAGTGACTGACGCCTTCGCTTACCTTGGTCCCCTCTGCCTTTCCGGCACGCACCAGACCTGAGCAGGCTCCACCTGTGGATCGGGATTCAGGAAACGGCGGCCATCTTAGAGAGGCAGGGGCGGTCTAGGCGGTCTAGTTGTTTTTCAGCACACCTATATCAGGGGCACTGGCGCGACCGCGCACAGCGGGCGCGCCGCTGGCGTGCCGCTGGCGCGCCTAAGGCAAGCCCGTCTGCGCCCGTCCGCGCCCATGCCGCGCTCAGCGCACTACCCCCTGTCCAATTTCAATCAGGCGAATATAAATGTCTCGTTTACTCTAGAACCGCCTTGATGGAGCTAAACTCGAGGGGGAGCAACGATGATTGCTTTCGTGTATCGGCAGAGCGCCGACAGGCTCGGTCCCCTGGCCCCTGCCCCAACTGCTCTTTGCCTCTTCCTTGGATTTGCCCCGAATACATTAAAGCCAGGACTAATGTTGGTCCCTCCACTAATGGGGCTTCTGAGACTTTTTCTTGTATTCTAATTAATGCTAGATCTCTGGTAAAACACAGCATGGAATGCTCCCAATTGCTGTCGGAGCTAGATATTAAAATTGCATTTATTACAGAGACCTGGACGGACGAGGCATCTGGCCCAGATCTAGTTCAAGCACCTCCCCTGGGGTACTATTGCGAGGTTCTTCATAGAGCTAACAAGAGGGGAGGTGGGGTAGCCATTTTATATCATAGTTCAGTGCAAGGAACGTTTAAAGCACTAGCATTGCCAGCGTGCGAAGCACTTGCCTTCAACTTAAGACTAACAAGTCATTTTTCCTTCAAAGGAACCCTCATTTATAGACCCCCGGGAACAAAATTGCCTTTTTTTGGCTCCTTGGGTACCCTCTTGGAGGATGCCTTGCTGGGGGAACTCGTATACCATATTAGGGGACTTTAACTGTTACCTTGAACGGCCAGAGGACCCAGATACTGCGCGTCTCTTCAATATAATGGAAACCGCAGAATTGTTACAACGGGTAACGGGTCCATCCCACCAGGCTGGTCATACCCTTGACGGGATCTTTTCCAATACATCGGAATTAGCTTTCGCAGCTCTGTTAACTCTGGCCTGGTCAGATCACGCGGGAGTTCGGTTTAATATCACACCCACTCCCCACTTTCTCTTAATTACTCAAACTAGCATAATCTCGGTAATTGGCATCACAAGAGTGATGCCTAATTACTGAAATTAATCCGATTACTTCGGCATAATAAATATTTCTCCCAGGACTAGTCAGAATGACAAATATACACAGCAGAAGTAATCGTTAAGTCAATATAATGGGCCGGTAAGAGAAAGGGTAAAATAAATGGGATTTGTGGTGTTGACATTATTTTGGCCTAACTTCACAGAGTGAAGTGAGTCTAAATGAAAAGCAAATAGACAGGTGTTAAACCTGATTACAAAATAGAATTGGTGTCTTACAAGAAGGGTCTCATATGAGATATTAGGTAGTTCCTTGTATTTGAGTCATAGTAGAAGGTAAACAGGTGGAGATCACTGAACAGTATACAGATTAGTTATAAGTGAAAAGATGGAAGCTTTATGAGGAACACAGATACCAACAACACTTTTAAAAATAGAGAAAGGATGAGTGGATGAGTGCATGAGTGCATGCCGACAACATGTAGGCAAGTTTCCGTGTCTTAAATGCACAGGCCTAGCTTCCCTCTGTGGCAAGAAAACTAGAAGCAGGGTTAATGCCAACTTACGTCTCTTCTCCATTGCCTCTGTGTTTGGGTCTGGCATATACAGAGCTTTACATGTATTAATAACTTAATGTTTAAAAAAAATCATAAAAAAATGCACTCATATATACATACAAACAGGGATATTTGTACCGTTGATTATCCAGATGACACTTTTCATCTTGGTGAGTTCATTTTCCATTACCGTAACTTTCTGTAGCGATTTACATTTCCTTTGACTTAAGCCTTATTCACGACAGTTTACCTGGTGTCGCTTTTTCCTAGCCTTAGTTGCATGAATTTTGAATGCACTTGTCCTCACTATTTTCCTCCCGCTCATTACGCTCGGCGCTTGTGTTTTCATTTACACAGTGGTCCTCACCATCACTGTTTTCCACTGCCCCTTTGTTTCAAAGTTGTTGCTAGTCTTGATCTTGTCTATGTTTATACACTTGCGCTCTTTCAACTAATAGCAATATGTTTTTGGCGCGAATTTGAGTTATTTGTAATACCCGACTGTTTTTTCTTATCTCCGATTTGCGTTTTGTACTTTTTGGTCTGATTGTATACTTTTGCATCATTTCAATGTTCTTGTACATACTTTGCCATTTTCAATGCTATTACAGTAGGCTCTACCACACCTTTTAGGCCTGTATTGTTATTTTACGTCTTTTTTCGCCCCGTGCATACTGTTCATTACTTACTAGCCACTCCTCATTTTTCTTTTTCTTTGTCTGTGAACCCTCACCCTTCCTTTTCAACATTCCTTTTGCTTTCTTCCCTTTTGGTACCCTTTTGCTCCTCTTCTAAATCTAGTTACATGTGCGATCTGCCCTTTTTTCATTTATTGCATTATTGCATTGTCACCTTATATTTTGAAATGTCTTGTCACCCCCTTTTTCTCCGTGAACTTCTTTTGACTTTTCATTTATTGCGTTGATGTATTGTCAACTTATTTTTAAAAAAATGTCTTGTTACCCCTTTCTCCGTGCCATATTGTTGATCCATCATTATATTGTTTCCCAGCCCTGAAGAGTCACAGTTTTCCTACTGTTGACGAAACACGTGTTGGCTGGCGCCCTTTGTCTTGATGAACTATTCTTTGAATTAAAACAACACCTTGTTCATATTTTGTTGAACTTTGTTGTTCTTTCTATGATCATATTACCTAATTGTTACGTGTGCACAGGATTTGTTTATAATGGGGCAGATCTATGTTGGAGTTGCGCCACTTTTACGCCGCCGTTGCGTCACTTTTGTGATGCAGCGACGGCGTAAACCCTGCGCCATGTTGCGCCCCATTTACATCATGACGCATCTATGGAGATGCGTCACGGTGTAAAGCCCTGCGCCACATGAAACCTGCGTCAGGTTTCATATGGGCGTTTCTACTCAGGGGGGGCGTTCCGTCGCAGGAACGCCCCTGAAAAGTGACTCAGTGAAATCTATAAGATTTCACTGAGTCACTTTCCCAACGCTGATGCGTCAAAACCCTGCGCCTGCTTGAAGCAGGCGTAAGGCTTGACGCACCATGTTAGGGATAGGGTAGGTTGGAACAGTGCTGCTTGCGACGCAACTTCAGCACTGCGCCAACCTTACGCCGGCAGATGCGTCACGTATCTGCTTGTCCTTGCGCCACGATCTGCGGTGGCGCAAGGGCAAACTTGCGTGACGCATCTTCCCTGGCACATCCATGCTGATTTGCAGGGATGCGCCAGGGAACATAAATCTGCCCCTTTGTTTCTGCTCACCATGGCCTGCTGCATGAGGCAATGGGTTAGCCCACTTCATCCATTGGTCGCCTTGCACTGACTGAGGCTGTTTGCTCCTTCACATGTACACAGCCACCCAAGAAGCAGTGCAGTTCAGCACCAGGGCTTTGTGCATATTAGATATGCTTGCAAAAAAAGATACCAGAGATTCTTAATGCTTTTTTTCAGTACATGGTTTTCAAAAGTGCAATCAGTGTCTTCCTCGTCAGTTGCCCACCATGCCCTTCACTTGTGCCAGTGTGACCATACCACTTTGTAAGAACCAAAGCGATATCTTGGGTCTGTGCCAGCAGTATTGACTCATCTTTGAAGCGCCATGATCAGTTTCATTAGATTTTTAAAGCACAACATAGTCAGTCATGAGACTAGTCCACTCCTCATCCCTCCTGATCTCAGTGCATGGTATGCAAGTACCCAAAGACACATATAAAACCATTCCTGTGCTTGGCTGTTTCCCTGTTGATTGGGGCTGGTACTCTGGTCGAGACACTGAAGGCGTGGCGTGGTTTGCGTGGGGCATGTTCATGACGCAGTTCTAAGAGGGCACAACTCTTCGCAGGAAGATGACGAGTGTCCAGGGCCTCTGGGAAATCACAGCTTTGTGCGACCTCGTGCCGGTGTCAAAGCCCGCGCTTTGTTGTGCCCCCTCACAAAAGAAACTTCTCAAAGCCTTTTTATGCAAAGCAGCTAAGGTTAGCAAGAGTGGGCTCTGCTGAAACGAGCCCCTTGATGCGTGTTCATCTTAAAGACAAGGGCCGCCTCTCAGATGCTGCGGAGTGTTGTGATAATCTACGACCTCGCAGAACAGGACGCGGGGCGGTATATCACGGCTCAGCCTGACTGCTCCATTTGTGCTCGCAGACAATTATAGAGAGCATCGCCAGTCTACGGAGAGACGCGGTGGCAGCCAGCCAAAGGCCGTAACAAATAACCACCAGTGCCAGGGCGCGCCGTGGGCTCGTAAAATGGAGATCCGTCACTCCAGCGAAGCCAGGGCTGGTCCAGGAACTGTAAAGAGGGCCCACGGGTGATTGAACGACACGTGCCTGCAAACAGCTGTACTTAATGTGCCTGCAGCTGCACGCGAGACTCCCTTGGCCGCCACGTGCACGCGCCAGTGGCTGCAGCGCGGATAAAGGGGCGAACCTTCCTTGCAAGGGCACCACTGATGTGTTCGCACTCATAACTTAAAAAGGTCAAGGTTATGGACACTCCGCTTGCCTACATTTCCAGTTATTCAAAATTAGTAGGAGAAAACGGTGCCATCTTATTATGATGAAAAAAGGTGTTATACTGTAGACATCGTTTTCATGACGTCCTATTCTGTTTCCCTCGTTCTCCTTTTCACCTTCTTCTAGATTCCACTACCCGTTCTCCTTTCACCCTTCTTATCAGGCTCTCTTCCTTTTTCCTCCTAATTTTCTATCTTTGTCGCTGTCTCTCTTTCTCCCTTTCTCTCATTCATTCTCTCATTTATTCACTCTCTCTCTCTTATTTTCTCTCTCACTTCAAAGGCAGAGGGCAGTCTGGGCCAAATGACCAGTGCGTGTGCCCTCCAGGACACACAGGAAAATGGTGGAACCAATCTGGACGTTTTTTATCTGTGAGCATGAAGGTTAAGCTCGTGCTCAATCTCTTTACAAAATGGCAGTGTCAGAAGACACCAAAAACAATAACAGATGGTGCATGGAGGGAGTGTGCCCAAAAGCCAGGGTTACTATTCCGCACACCTGTACTTGCTGATGTAGATTTGTGGGGCTGCCCTCTTCAGTCCTCTGGTCTCTGATAAGGGAGAGGCGGCTTCCAGACGCCTTGTCCATGTGTCTAGACCCTTTGGGCTGGCTGGTGGCTTCCACGTCAGGAGCAGGGCACCACAGCATCATCAGGGCTTTGGACGTTTTCCTAGGCAGGAGTACACGAACAGCACTCAGCTCTATGAATGAGAAGCACCACAGTAGAGCCCAAACAGGTCTCTTTAATGTAGGTGAGAATTCCCTAACAAGGAGTGGAACTTCAGCTTAAATGTCCAAGTCCAGGCAATCAAAAGCAGGCTGCTGCCAATCAAGGTTTGTGCAAAAGAAACAATTAATGGACAGAATGCTGGACAATGCAAACATTCACCCCCAGTCACAAGGATCTGGGTTTAATCCATTATTCTTTTGCTCACCACACCACCCCAGTTTGGACCCAGCCATATGCAAATCAGTCTTGACCCTGTTCCTTGTGGGAACAGACCAGCATGAACTGCCAAGCAGGTCCCCCCAGGACCAGAACCAAGCATCCTGGGACCGGTTTCAGGGCATCACCCTTCATCAGCCAGGCTTGAATCCAGTGGTGTAGTGAACATGGGACCCACATCTGGGAATACCCTTCCTACTTAGGGCAACATATGCAAAAGAAACAATTGATGGACGGAATGCTGGACAATGCAAACATTCACCCGCAGTCACAAGGATCTGGGTTTAATCCATCATTCTTTTGCTCACCACACCACCCCAGTTTGTCTCCAGTCCAGGGAGGACCTGGCCTGGCAGTTCGGGCTTGACTGTTCCCACGAGGTACAGGATCAAGACTGATTTGCATATGGCTGGGTTCAAACTGGAATGGCATGGTGAGCAAAAAAAACCGATGGATTTAGGTCCAGATCTCTGTACTGGGGTGAATGTATGACATTGTTCTGCATTCTGTCCATCAACTGTTCTTTTTGCATTTGTCACCCCGAGTGGGATGGGTATGCTCAGACGTGAGTCCTGTGCTCTCCATGCCACTGGAATCAAGCTATCTTGGATGAGGGGTGAAACCCCGAAACTGGGCCTAGGATGCTTTTCTCCAGTAAAGGGAGGACCTGGCTTGGCAGTTCGGGCTGGACTGTTCCCATGAGGCACAGGGTCAAGACTGATTTGCTTATGGCTGGGTTCAAACTGGAATGGCATGGTGTGCAAAAAAACAATAGATTTAGGCCCAGATCTCTATACTGGGGTGAATGTATGATATTGTTCTGCATTCTGTCCTTCAACTGTTCTTTTTGCATTTGTCACCCCGAGTGGGATGGGTATGCTCAGACGTGAGTCCCGTGCTCTCCATGCCACTGGAATCAAGCTATCTTGGATGAGGGGTGAAACCCCGAAACTGGGCCTAGGATGCTTTTCTCCAGTCAAGGGAGGACCTGGCTTGGCAGTTCGGGCTGGACTGTTCCCATGAGGCACAGGGTCAAGACTGATTTGCTTATGGCTGGGTTCAAACTGGAATGGCATGGTGTGCAAAAAAACAATAGATTTAGGCCCAGATCTCTATACTGGGGTGAATGTATGACATTGTTCTGCATTCTGTCTATCAACTGTTCTTTTTGCATGCTCCAATCAAGATTGGCACAATTTGAAAATCCAACCAACCTGGTTGGAGCAGACTGTCCTTTCCTCAGAGAGCCTTATGGAAAGGCACCACTTGCCCTTTTACCAACTTGTACTTCAGTAGTTCCTCCCTACAAACAGCTGGCCATGTACAAACTCCACAGTCCTACTGTGGTGGAAAATCTTGGGTATTCGCCCAAGACAGGTCCTGGAGACAAAGGAATCAATGGGAAAGAAGAGTTGTCATGAGCCCGAGTTAGGCCTGATAGGAAATAGTGCCAATTTACATGTACACAGCTCTTTCCAAAAGTTGCCTGTCCTTTGTCACATTGACGTTTGACACACATTTGCATTTGTGACACTTGGGTTGGTTTCTAAGAAGCCCCGACCTTGCTGACACAAAAGAACTTGGTGAGAATACAATCACACTGCCTTGGCATTATGTGTAAAGCGTTCTCGAGCATGATAGATGTTTTGACATTGGTCTTTGTTAGACACGGGATCCCTGGTTGGCTCAGGTAGGTACCTTAGGCCAAGTAGGGACCCGCCTTCCAACGTCAGGGAAAGGAAGGTCACCTTCTTAGATAGCCCCGCTCACCCCTTCAGTAGCTTGGCACGAGCAGCCAGGCTTTTCTTCAAGGCAAATGTGTAAAGTATTTGCAACCACACTCACAATAATCCAATGATGACACCACAAATAGACTCCACACGAGTTTTATAAAACAAGTATAAACTTTATGTAAAAAGATATACGATAAGACCACACAATATAAAACCAACATATGAGGTTGTGTAATATTTCTCCTGGCCGGTTGTTAGGCCAGCCAGCCCTTGTAAGTTCTGGCGATGTCAATGAGCACTTCTAAGCATTCTCCTGTGCTCCAAATATCATGTCATACAGTTCGTAATGCTACAATGAGGCGCTTCTGCAATGTAAAAATACTGTAATGCGTAACGTAGCAATCAGACACTCTGCAATGAAAAGAATGCAATGCGTAACGCAACAATCAGGCACTTTGCAAGATCAAATAATGCAATGCGTAATACAACCACCAGATATGTCGTTCTGCAAAAATAAGGCAATGCGTATACACTAATCAGGTAATTCGTATGCAGGAAGAATGCAATGAGCAATACGCTAATCAGGTAGTTTGTTATTCGGAAACAAGGCAATGCGTCATACGACAATCAGGTAGTTCGTTATGCAGCTAAAAATGCCATGCGTCATACACTAATCAGGTAGTTCGGTATGCAGGAATAATGCAATGCGTAATACGACAATCAGGTAGTTCGTTATGCAGCTAAAAATGCCATGCGTCATACACTAATCAGGTAGTTCGGTATGCAGGAATAATGCAATGCGTAATACTGTAATCAGGTACTCCGTTATGCAGAAATGATGCAGTGTGTAAAACACTCGGGGCCCAATCACCGGGCCTTAGGCGGTCTCTCTGACTCTCCTTCTGACTTGCAGTCAGCCTTTCACAGTTGCCCCCAACACAGTGTGATGTAATCCCAAAGTGCAGCTTCACACTCCGGCCCTTGTACCGTCACTCCTTTGGCAATACGGGCCGCGACAGGAGCCGAAGCAGAGGCTCGCGCTGCCAACAGGAGAGAGGTCGAGAGCCTCTCCCTTCGAGCCCGTACCCTGCCCCAGGAGTTGACACACATTACCTGGGGGGCGCAAACTCACTCTCCTCTCCTCGTCCAGTGGCTGGGCCTTTAATGCAACTTTGTGAAATGGCAACGGCGGCTTGGGCCAGCAACTCAGCTCCTTCAGGACTGCCGGTGCAGGCTGCTTCAATTACGAAGATCTCAGGCTGCCACAAAGCACACGCACACAGTGTCGCTGAGTCTTCCTTCACAGAGGGTGCACAATCACTGGGCACTCCACATACAAGTCTCAGGCTGCAAGAAGATCACGCGCACAGCGTCACTGAGACTCACTATACTCCGGTGCACACGATAACAAGGAAAAATCCTCATGAAGGTCTCCCGGTGCACAACGCACCCGCACACAGCAGCGATGAGACTCACTTGGATTCCGGTGCACACGATAACAAGGCAAATCCTCACAAAAGTCTCACGGTGCACAACACACACGCACACAACATTGATGAGACTCACTTGGATTCCGATGCACACGATAACAAGGCAAATCCTTACGAAGGTCTCATGGTACACAACGCACCCGCACACAGCGGCGAAGAGACTCACTTGGATTCCGGTGCACATGATCACTGGACAATCCTCAAAAAGGGGTTCAGGCTGGACAAAGCACGCACACACAGTGCCACTGAAACTCACTTGGATGCCAGGTGGCTACGATCGCAAGCAGTTCTTACGAGAGTCTCAGGCTGCAACAGGCATGCTCCCACAGCGCCGCTGAGACTCTCCTGGAAACTTTTGTGTTCCTGTGTTTCCGAACAGGGAGCCAGCTCACCTCAGGCCCTTGAGGATAGTTACTTCAGGACACAGTACACAGAAAATTCCTTTAAGCAGGGGGACACAGCACCCAGAAAAGTCCCTTTAGCCTTTCCTTGGTTGAAGCAGCAAACTGCAGGCCAGCTCCAGATCACACAGCAAGGGTCAGTCCTATCCTTCAGTCTCTTCAGTTGTTTCTTCCTTGGCAAAGGTCCTCTTGACCACGAAGTAGCTCCAGACTTGATCAAGCCATTCTCCAAAGTTCAGGAGCTACAGCTCTCATAGTTATACCCCTCAATGGCTTTGAAGTCTTTGTGCTTCAGGGGGTACTGACCCCTGTATAAACCAGTTCTGGTTGCCTCCCTGCCAGTGACACCTTTCTTCCTTTGATTAGTGGGGGTCTGGATTCTCAATCACTCAGCAGGAGATGGGCCAATTGTTTTATAGCAGCAACCCAGGCCTCTTCACCTCTAGGGGCTTCTCCTCCCCCTACACTCCAGATGCAGGCCAGCCTGTTGCTGTATCACCTCCTCCCCTGGTTCAATACATTCCCCAGATCCTATCGCTTTCAAATCCAGACAGTCAATCCACAGCCAGGCAGAGACACACAGAAATGTCAGAGCACAAAAACTCAGCCACTTCTAAAAGAGTGGCTTCTGAACACACAATGCAAAAAACACCTACATAAAAATATGTGTTATTACAATGTGAGTTCAGGCATACTAAACTTCACCTTTCCATCTTAACTATTAGAGAAAGAACAAACGGCAGACCAAGGTCAAGCACATCCAGTCCGTATGTACAGTCAATTCAGAAGGTGGTGCAGTCACTTCCCACACCCGCCATCCAGGGGTGTCAATAGTAGCCATGTTCACAAGAGGAAATGGAAGGTGCATTTGTTACGAAGTCAATACACAAACTTCAAGATTTGTTCCAGAGTTACTTTTTTTCTATTCAATAAATCTTTTAAAACTGGCACACAGCCAACGCGTTTCATTCCCGATTCTTTCCAGAGGGAACTTTGTCAGGGCTCCTATATGATCAGCTGGTCAGATAACAGAAAAGTTATATATATTTAGGAATTCAGACCCAATTTCCTTTGCAGTAAAGTCGGACAGTAAGTAGGGTCCAAAAGTCATTTTTCCATCAATGAACTGTAAAATAGCGGACTAACGCTGTATAGGCTAATAAAAGGACGTCTCCTAGTCAAGTGGCATAATAACCAGCAGTTAGCATTGATGAAAAATTACTTTTGGACCCTACTTACTGTCCGACTTTAGTGCATAGGAAAGTTTTACGCCTACTACCCGAAGTTGTGAGAAACCACGCCAACTATATTGTTATTGAGGCTAACATTTTTCCCCATTGGGTCCGAATTCCTAAATATATATAACTTTTCTGTTATCTGACCAGCTGATCATATAGGAGCCCTGACGAAGCTCCCTCTGGCAAGAATCGGGAATGAAACGCGTTGGCTGTGTGCCAATTTTACAAGATTTATTGAATAAAAAGAAGTAACTCTGAAACAAATCTTGAAGTTTGTGTATTGACTTTGCAACGAGTGCACCTTCCATTTCCTCTTGTGAACCTTTCCATCTTAAGCCTTTGGGAAGATAGGCTGGAAAACATATTACCCGGCCTTCCCATTTTGTTCTATGGGCAAGATGGCCTTTCAACAGTGAAAAACGAAATGGAGATTATTTCACTGTCAGGACATGACACATACCTTAGTACATGTCCTACCTTCCACATGCACTACGCCCTGTCCAGGGGGAACCCCAGACTTACCATAGGGGTGTCTGATGTGCATAGAAGGGGAAGGGTAAGGTCTGGCAAGTGAGTGCACTGGACAGAAGAACATGGCAGTTTAACAAACTGCGTGCAGGCCCTGCAATGGCAGACCTGAATTCCCTTTTTAAAGCTACCTGTATGGGTGGCACAAATAGTGCTGCAGGCCCACTAGTAGCATTTGCATTACCAGCCCTGGCACACATAGTGCACTGTACTAGGGACTTTACTAGTAGGGCAAACATACCAATCATGGACAACCAATTACCATTACTTTAAAAAGGGAACACTTACACTTTGACACTGTTTAGCAGTGGCAAAGTGTCCAAAGCATCTAAGTTGGCAACACCATGTCAGAAACAAGATCTAGGGGGAAAGCAAAACGTTTAGTGACTTTAGCCAGTAAGGGTCAAGTCCTACAGTCTTGTTTCTAGGCAGCAGTTCTTATCCATCTTTCAAACGCCATAGATTTAATTATAAACATGTTCTCGATCTGCTGGGGGACAACCAAGGAAAGATGCACTGCTAGTGAGGACGAGGATCCTCCATGGGCATAAATTCAAATGCTAGTGATTACTATTGCAAAACCTATTCATATAATGTTTGCAATACATTCAGAAAAATTATTTAAAAGGTTCTCCATTTGCACCATAACAACAGCCCTAAATTGGTGAGGTCTGTAAACATCAACTCTAAGTGCAGTATCTTCACCCAAAAGCATCAGAATGCTGAAATGAGCAAGGGCAAAGGTGGTACAGGGTTTTCCACTGAGACAATAGGGCAGGGAGAGCAATGGTTGGCCTCCAAACCGAGGGCACAGCAAGGTTGTACCTGAAAATCACCAGCTCTGCAGGTTGAGAAGGTCCTCAGGTTCAGGGGCTCTACAAACTGCTGCCAAAAAGATACAAAATAGTGGGGAACTTCAGTACGAAGGGGAAGGGTGGGGATCGTACTGCTACACAGGGTGTCTGTGGCTTAGTACACTGATGCTGGCCACATGACTTAGGGCCTGATTACAACTTTGGCGGTGTGGGGCGCCATGCCACTGCCCTGCTCCCACACCACCAAAGCCGACAGCTGCCCGCCGGCTGGATTACAAGTTGTAATCTGGGCGGGTGGTCCTGCGGCAGCTGGCCCACGGTGCTGCCTTTCAAAGGCTCATAGGAGAGCCTTAGATAGGCACCAATTTGGGCCCACCACATTGAGTTACAGCATGGCATAGACTTTAAAGTCCATGAGCTGCTGGAACTGTGGGTGCATGCAGACAGGGAGGCACACCATGCGCCCTCCTGCATGCATTACTAGGCCCTTAGGAAACATGGGGGGCCCTGTAGGGCTCCCTACGTTTCCTCACCACAAGCATTTTCATGGCATGAGAACCGCGATGAGTCTACTGGTGGTGAGGAAACTCGTAATATGCTTGGCGGTCCTGCAGCAGTACCACCAAGCATATTGCGGCCCTCAGTCTGCCATGCCAACGCCAGGGATTGCCATTCACTGGCGGTTGTGGCGGTCCCATGGAGGTCCGACTGCCGTACTTAGAATATGGTGGTCAGACCGCTGGTGCGGCGGTCCCTGATCGTCACCACACCTCCACCGCCAGTGCCCCTTATTATCTCCTACTACAAATTTCTTCATTTAAAATAGTTTGGAGAGACTATGGCTGCAGATTCACACAGTGTGCTTCTTGGTGTCTGTTCACAATGCACTAATTGCTAATATGCTGTCTTGTGACGCCTGCTAACTCCAATGGGCAATATTTTTGTAGATGATATTTAGGACAGGATATGTATGTCGGATGGTATTCTGACAATGATTTTCTGGTGCTGTACCATACCATTCATTCAGTTTCCCACGGTGCACTTTGGTAGCACAGTAGCTATGGCACATTTCCAGTTTTACAGTAGGCACAAGGCATTATTCACTCGAACTAAGTCTCCTGTAAGCAAAAACTATGCAAATATAGTAAGAGTAGGAAAACAAACATTATGCTAAATATGCAAAACTCAATAATCAGATTTATGAGGTATCTCACTCGTATATTAAAGTTTCACACTGCCCTAGTTTTCATCCCTTTTTCAGATGAAATAAAAAGTTATGCCAAGAAGGCACAATACACAAGCTTTCAGAGCCAAGGCTGATATTTCCTTATATGCAATGACACTTTGCAACTGAAACAAAAGTGCCATTTTTTCAAACGCAGAAAACCACTCACTGGGGCTACTGTTGAATACCATGGACCCAAGCAATGCCAATCACGTAACTACAGGGGTCTCCAACGTTTTCGCTAACGAAACCTACTTATGTTTAATGAAAATCATCCCAAGCTACTAATATGATTAGTGTTGTACAGATCAGACAAGATTGCTTTAATAGCCACCCTATGTAAGATTACCAGATTACCAGCTGAGATCACTTCAGTGCAGGATGGATAGCAGTAATATCAAGGTAATGATATCGGTATATTTAGTAGGCTGAACTGCACACAGGAGAGTTACTCACATGTATCTGGAGAGCTACCAGTAGCTCACGAGCTACCTGTAGGAGAAACAGGCAATAAAGCATGCATGTATCAACCTTAGACCCCATCATAAGTCTTGAAAGAATACATAGGTTGTTGACTCTTGTGTGAAAGAAAATGACAGTTGTCAAAACAAAATTAGAGCAGTCCTGGAGTGCAAATTTATAGGGAAACTGGAAAACCCCCTATATATGGTGTTGTCTTCATAAAACAAGTTGTAGTGAGCAGGTCTCCTCTTGCATGGCCGGCATCGGATTGCTTTAGCAAGCGTGGTGAGCACAAGCTAACTCCCGGTGGGCATTATGCTGTGATAGGTTCACCTAATAATGGGAGCTTGTTACAAATCTGTGAGTTCAAAGCAAATAACAAGTAAATCTTTAAAATCCTGATTTATTGAACGTCTCTCTGGACAGTCTTATAAAAGTGTCATGTCCATGTGAAGTGAGGTGGGCTCTTTGGTCAGCACTGTCAACTTCAGGTAACTTCATATGAAATAACACACACCTTAAATGAAAAATATTGCCGGTTAAACCAATCTGTGGAAATGCACCATTGTACATTATGAAACTTCATCTTTTTAATGTGATTACAGCTGATGTTTGTATGTGTGTAACCAGAGAGCCACACAACTGAATCCTAGTTGGTGCAGTGGGGAATAATGATTTATGTATTTTTAGTGGTACAAGGTTCCAGCCTGTGCAAGAAAGCACTGTAAATATGTAACTCGTTATTTTAAACTTGCACTCCTCACATTATAAAAGCTAGCTTGCCACAAAATGCACCAACAAATTTAGGTTTCAGATTTTTTTTTTAAAAGTGCTTTCAAAACAGATTGCAGTAATACTCAGTCTGTACCTAGTGGCAATCATTTTTATAGCTGTTCATTAAAAGCATGGTCTCTACAGCTGGTTTGGTAGCACCCTTACAATACCACTAAAAAAGAAATACATGTTCGTCACCAGGAAGCTTCAAGTGCATTCTGTCAATTTATGCCAATACCGGCATTCAAGCAGCCTTTACATTTGCAGAGTGACTAGCTGCACACATTTACATTTCCTTCTGGCAGCAGGCTCCCTTTTCGGGAGGCTGGTTTCCTGTTTAACTCTCTGCCTCTCCTTCGGCTTCACTGCACAAGAGACTCCCTCTCCGGCTCCTCCATTTAATCTGAGGCATCTCAGAGGTCAGAATTAACAATCTTTAAAAAAAAAAAAGTAGGGGATCTGTTTCCATGAAAGTAAAAAAGAATGGGCACATCGTGCCCCACAGATGCCGCCCACTTAGACCTGTGTGTAAGAACTGCATTGACACATTAGCAGTATGGCCTCTCATTCAAGCCGGTTTACATGCTGCTAATCTTAATTAAACCAAGTCCAAGTCTAGCGTGTCACAGTCCTTGGATGCCCGCTCTTTCGTAGAGTCGACCTCTACCCAGTTTATCTAATGCTTGGTAATAAACAGAATGTAAGGTGAGTCTCTATCATGGGCTATTGTGGTGCAGAGCAGAGAACCTATTTAATGTGCCTGCATGATGTAAAGTGAATTCAGTTACCTCAATATTTTTCAGACTCAGGACATCATTTTCAAAAAAATGGCGTGGCGCTGCAAGCCATTTTGCTGTTCCGAGCTGCTATTTAAAAGCACCGGGATGTGTTGTATTAACAACAATATGACACATCTGTGTGCTTTCTCCTGTGCTAGCGCACAATTGGCAGCCATGCGCCAGGGATGGCACCCTAGTGTCATGTTGTAAGGGTGCCTGCATTGCGGGGATGATTGTTTTTGTGCAAAAAGGGACACCTTCCTGCAAAAAACAATTATGGATGGCATTTTCCTCTTTCTATGCATGCTGCATAGAAAGAGGAAAACACTAGGAGAAATAAAAGTATTAGTCCTCGTTGCGCCACTCCTATGCCTCCCCTGGCAATGGCCTTGTAAATGAGGCCCCTAGTGTTTTATTTTCAGGTAGTGCAGCTCAGAAACAGGGAGCAACATTTGCCTTTTTCAGTTTTTTAGATATGTTGTCAAAAATAAAACACCAACTGAGAAATATCATGTTAATCGAATTCACTTTGTGTTGCAGAGGCATTAAACAGGCCCTCTGCTCTGAACCAGAGAAGCCCATTATGATACAGCCCCCTACGTAGCTATGGGAAGAGGCAGAGTAGCCAAAAAAAGAAACAAATACAATTTTTCCTTTTTTTTTAATGAAGAGGTAATGAGGTGACCAAATTTGGGGGTGAGGGCTTACCTCTTTATGGCCTCACTACTTAAAATATACAAAACGAATGTAATTTCCTTTCACGTAATTATATGAAATAATTTTGGGAAAATGGATAGAAATTAATTACTCTTAATTACCTTGTTAGACCTGCCCTCTTTTGGAGTGTTTCCCCTGTCTTTTTGCTTTCTGACCTCCTGGTTTTGCTGGTTTAGTGTCTCTGCGCACATTCTCACCGCTGTTCAGTGTTGAAGTGCAATCGCTACTGTTGTACACTGTTATTATGGATTGGTGTTTTCCATGATTGGCATATTTGATTTACTGATAAGCCCCTAGTAAAGTGCACTGAGTGTGCCAGGACCTGTAAATCAAATGCTATTAGTGGGCCTGAGCACTGATTGTGTTGACCACATGAGTATCCCTGAAAAGGTATCTCAGACCTGTCACTGCAGGGTCTGCGCACCGTTTGTAACTACCATATTGACCTGGCAAGTGCACCTACTTGCCAGGCCCTTATCTTCCATTTTTTTACATATACATCACCCCTAAGGTAAGCACAAGGTACCTCTGTGGGCAGGGTTCTGTGTATGTTAAAAGGAGGACATGTACTGATGTGTCTGGCATGTCCTGATAGTGAATTATAGTTAATTTCGTTTTTCACTATGGAAAGGCTATCTGTCCCATAGGGTAGAATAGGAGTTTTACTTATAACATCTTATAAGCATAACTTCCCAGTGGTACAAGATGATGAAATGGAGTTTATTATGCCTAGACTCAGAATGTAAAAATTAATCTTTTAGTAAAGATGATTTTTATGTCCTGTGTTTCAAAATACCAATTTTAGAAAGTAAGTATTTTCTTGTTTAGCCACCCTGTGTGCCTCTGCTGGGTGTGTGGTATGACTGTCTGACTGTGGATTGACAGGGGCTGGGTATGTGCATTCTCTTCAGACAGCCACTGGGGGGTCGAGGTGTGTCCTGCCTTTCCTGAAAGAGTCATGGCTGGGCTGAATAGACATCGGGCCGTATTATGCATAGTGATTGTTTGCGCCCAGCGCACCTTTTAAAAGGTGCGCTGGGTGCAAGCAATCACAATATGCTCTATTATGTTGCATGTGCTAACCCCAGGGCAGCTGCCAACTCGTGCTGCCCTGGGGCAGCGCATTCATGTGAAAACACGGAGCAGCTGCTCTGTGTTTTCACAGTGAAGGCGGCACCTACCAGCACTTTCACAGGGTAATAGAGATCCCCTTGCAGGCTGGTGCAGTCAGTGACTGCACCCGCCTGCAGGGCGATGTCTGACCACTGTAGAGGGCTGCTCTCAGGAGGTGCACTATTAGTGCGCCACCTTTTAAATTGTGCACTGTCGTTGCGCCTCCTGAGGGCTGCTTTGACTCTGCGCCCGCGTCTGTAACACGGCACGAGCTCAGAGTCAAAGGAATTCCCTCATTTGCATAGGGTACACCCCTATGAAAATGAGGGAACACCCTCAGAAGGTGGTGCTGGCACTTTAAGTGCTCCAGTGCTATCGGTATTATAGAAGGGGACGCACAAGCGTCTGCGCTCCCTTCTATACTACCAAAGTGCCCCAGGTCCACGCAAAGCGGGCGCAAACACCCGTTGCGCCCCCGGGGCACTTATGGTAATACAGCTCGTTGACTGCATTTAGAGCAGTGGGAGGAGATTTTATTGCATCTGTCTGAGCCTGGTCTCCCTTGGACAATGCTGTCTGCATCCTACTGCTGGAAAGCTGGGCTAGAGTGGACAGAACTGGTTTTGACTAAGCACAGACCCTCTCTAACTGAGAGAACAAAGGAATTTTTGAGTATAAATATTGGGCCCAAACCCCTGAACTTTAGAACTCGCTGGAATCAAGTAACCTGCGAAGAAGAAGAGCTGAAAGAGCTGCCAGGAGGAGTACTGCCCCTTTGCTGTGTTGTTGCTTTTGTGGGTTGGCCTGCAGTTGCTGCTTCTGCCTTGGGCAGTGAAAGGACTGGACTGAACTTTCTTTACTTGTGCTGAGTATCTCCAAGGGCTTAAAGTAGAGCTTGTCTCCTGTTATAAAGTCTTGGGAACTGCAAAGACTTCACCAACCTCTGGGGACTGCTTATGGAACCGTTGTTTCAGTTGCCACAGAGAAGGGGAAAGCAACAGACTCTGTCGACACCCCCGACCGACACGGTCAAATGGAGCTGTTGGATTCTGTTGTTTTCAGTATCGCGGTAGCCCCAGACAGAGCTACTGACTTGGAAGAACTATGTTTTTGAGATATTTCTGCAATTTTAAAAGATATCTTGCAAACTATATATTCTTAAGTGCTGTATGTTGGATTCTTATCGTTTTGGCCTTGTTTTGGAGATATAAAAATATTGGATATTTTTCTAAACTGGTGTGGTGTCCTTTTGTAGTGTTGTCACTGTATTCCTGTTGGTTTTTGCAAGTGCTTTACACACTGCCTCTGAGATAAGCCTGACTGCTCATGCCAAGCGACCAAGTTGGTGAGCAGTGGTTATTTTAGGAGTGTAACTCCCTTATCCTGACTAGAGGGAAGGGTCCCTACTTGGACAAAGTTGCAAACCATTGCCAACTAGAGACCCCCATTTCTAACATACCCAAAACACAAATCTGTCATTTAGTACTATATTTTTGAACTAAATGAATGCTTACGTTGATATGAGGATGCATTTTGTGCAAAAAAATAGTGGGAAAAACAGAGCTGGCCTCATCCGCAGCAGCTCACGCTCTGGGTGTTTGCATTACTTTCATGCAACAATTTTGCTGCAAACAATGGCGTAATTATGTGAGGTGGCATATTGGCATACTTTCTGCAATTTGATGTGGCAAACATAACGCAAATTTCCCAAAATTACATGAATTGCACCTGTGTATTTAAAATTTGCCTCGGTCTACTTATTACCAGTATGCCATAAAATTCCTCCACCCCACCAAAAGTTACCAATTGCTGGATTATAGTAACTCAGGGGCAGGGAGGGCAAAACGGGACTCTGAGTTATACCCTGTACAATGCTTCCAGTCCAGAAGCCCATGTTTTAACACCTGGCTATAGGTTCAAATTCCGGCAGGTTCACTGAGCCTTTCATCCTTCCAAGTTCTCAAAAATGAGTACAATTGACTTGCGTAACAATAACCACCTGTTTTTCAGCGCTAAGATGCCATAAGGGTAGCATGCACTTATCAAAATGCACATGTTATGTTGCCCCCTTTCTTTGCCCACTTTCCCACAGATTTTGGTTTGGAGCTTTCGGCTGCCTTTAAGCACCTGAAGTGTCAAAGCAAACCTGGCTGGATCTGGGGGTTTAAAGTGGATCTCATAATCTAGGACCTTGAAACTTAGCACTGGAGTTGTCGTCAGGCTTTAAGTAAGGTGGGTGACAAGAAAAAAAGGAAAATCCACAATAGCACCATGGTGGAACACATTGATAGAGGACCTGATTTATGGTCACTCAGGGGCATATTCACAAGTGGAGTTGCATTGCTCTCACACGGTGCCACATAGTTCAAGAGTGTCATAAGTTCAAAATGAGATTTCTAAAGCCACAAACTGCCACTTTGTGTGGCCTTGAGTGGCTTCCTAAATTTAAAGAAACGCGATGCAGCACAAATTGCCCTGGGAAGGCGTTCAATGGGCGTTCCATGCTTTTTGACTAATTCCCAGATTTACCATGGTTATCCCTTCCTGCACAAAAACAATCCTGCATGCAACACAGGCACCCTGGCACCATGGCGCAAGGGTGCTAGCATTGGCGTTCAACAGCCCATTGTGCGACCGAGCTGGGGCAAGGACAGGAATGTGCCATATATCATTAAATACAGTGCATGTTTGCCCTTTCCCTGTAACACAGCACAGCAAGGTGACCTGCTGCGCTGCGTTGCATTACAAATCTCATAAATATGCCCGCTAGTGCTTAGAATGGAGTAGCACTTTGTAGCACAGGTAGTCTATCATTCCCTGTATGCCGGTAAACCCTGGCAGGAGAGACTAACAATACATTCTGTTCCTGAGACAGTGGCCCACAGGGTCTTAGACAAGATGTGTGTCAGGAGATAAATCCATTTGGAAATAAACTAAATTTTCTCTGAATGTTTATTTATTGTACAACTAGAACTTATTGTGGAGTGTTTCATATTTTAGGTAAGGGAGAAATAGGTTCAAAACCATCAGTTTTAATTTTGTGTGAAATACATTTTCCGAGGTCTAATTTCCCATATACTTAACCCATGTGTTTGCTGTCCACTATACAAGTTATGTGTGTCGCACTTATTACCATTGACAAACACAGAAACTGGCTTTTTGTCACAAAGACACCCTCTAGGAACCTCAGTGTGAACTGTGAAATGTTTCCCTGAGTTGAGGTTGCTTTGCAACTTAAACTTTGAATTATAAGATTTGTGAAATGTTGAATTCAGAACTAGTTTAACTACTTATTTAGTTGATGTAGAAACGCCCACGTACATACCCATCCCACACAGAATGTGGTTTAAAACATGGAGTAAGCGAGCACTCGCACCCTCCCTGCTGAGCGGGAGAGAGGGAAAATCAGTTTTCACATTGTGAAAATGTGTTACATTTGTGGCAGTGCGCTCTGTAGGTATGATTAGCTTTTAATGTTTTCTGGCAGCAGCAGCACAGCTGGGTGCATGGAGTGGGCAGGAGAAAATGACTGCGACTTTCTGGTCAGTTAACCGAACAACAAAGTCAATCTGTCACTTCCCCACAGTGCACGCCAGATTTAACGCCCTACAAAATAATACCAGAGCACGACCGAAGTGAGACGCCTCAAAATAAAAAGAGTGCAATTACCAGCTGACCTTAGGCACAAAGGTATATTGCAAAAGCAATCACAGTACCATTAGCCTTAGCGCCTTCCCTGTGCTAATGTACCACTGATGATGTGTTTCTGATGGTTCCATCAGTTTGTATTTGTAAGTTATACCTCCCTAGCAAGCACTGTGCTTTCAAAGAGCGATCCATTATTAATTAATAGCAAGATTATGGAAAGACAGTTTGTACAAACCTCATCCTCAAGCAGGGGCTGCCCTGCATGCGCATGCAGAGGATCTGAATCCTTGCTACCCATCACACCAGGCGTGAACCTCAAACAGGGGTCGGCGGGGGCTTCATATACTATGGTGAACTTGTGGGTTTGAGGGGCCTGCCTAATCCATCCTCCTTGTACAAAAATGTGATATTGTTCATATCAATGGTACTCAGCCCCTTTCGCATGCGGCAGCCCAGTGTGGTGTGTTCCTTCCTTTGTTTTAAGGTCTTTGTGTTCATGTCAGGCTACAGTGAACCTTTGTCTAGAGGGTATACAGACGAAAAGTAATGTCCCCTCAAATGTCCTTGTATGGACACATGCTAAAGCTCCACCGCCTTCGCCCATGAATATCCTCATTGGGGCAGATCAATGTAACAGCTCAGGAGGGCACTCTTTGATCGCAAGCATAACATTACAAAAAACACAAGGGCCAACACACATGATTGTCGTTCAAAAGGCTGTAGGATTCAGATAACCCACTTGGTGAGTTTGTGAAATCGGGGCTTTAATGAGGTTCTAACGGGGTGTTATATTGTTGAAATGACCTGCAGAGATGAAATGTCTGGTTCTAGAAGGTTCCATAAGTGGGCACTAAATAGAGGTGCTTTTTAGCATCTCCTTCCCAGTTGCTGTCGGTATTTGATCATGCTGTGAATTTCCTCTTCGAGGCCCATGTTGGCTGTTGAAAGAATTTACATTCTCTATTGTGTTCCACCTTTGCTAGCTGTTGAGTTAGTCGCTTGGATTCCAAAATGGTGTCAATTGCAACACACAAGCACTATCCATTCCAAATGCTGATGAATACTGGCAGGCTACTGTTTAGGACACCTTGTATCCGAGCTAATACTCATCCAATCAGGGGAGATGTGAGGTCCTGCATCAGTGATCATCTCCAAAGGCAGGGATATACTAAAGGCAACCCAGGCTGATTCAGATGCTAGCACAATCCCACCATCAAGAGAGAAGGAATGGAAACCGTAGATGTTAAATCAGTGATAGATTCTCCATATCAGTACTTTTTCTGTGGCCTGCTTCAGCAGTGCATGATGCTATACCTGCGCTACTGACCAAGGAATGTCTACAGGCTCTGGAATTGACCACACAAGAATGTCCTGCAAAACTATCATCTCATTTCAGGCTTCCATGGTCTTCTAAGATGCATGAATCAATTATATTGATCAAACTCCAGGATTATATGGGAAAGGAGGGAATCTTGTCTTTTTATTGCTACTGGCAGATGATGACTCCGTCTACCTCCTAGTATTGTACCCTGTGATTCATCACCTCACTGAATAACCAATATGGGTAAAATGCAGCCAGTTTGTTGTGCACCAAAGAAGAAGTGATTTGGCCAGCAGTTTGAGCTGAACTAATCTTTCTGTTCAAGAGTAAATTAAATGATTTCAATATAGTTGATTTCTTACTGCAAGGAGCTCATTGTGCTGAAATGATGATTTTACAGGCTGGAATGATAAGATGCCGTTGACGAAGACGCAGTGTCTTACTCTTTTCTATCCATCTTTTTTTAGACTTTTTGGCTCAGTGAGTATTCCTTAATGCCCTAAATGGGAAGGGAATGCCTAGACATGGGTATTAATCCCACTGTACCTAGGAATTTAGGGACTGAGTTATATGTTGGCAGAGAGGGAACCCCGGCGCAATGGCGATGGAGTTCACTGCCCGCTAACATAGTGGTCCAACCACCCAATTTAAATGCGGGCAGACTATAGGATTGGCTACGGATTGACTACTCCGTCACTGCTGTAGCAACTCTTCTCTGATGGCCTGATGTAGTAAGGGGTGTTGGAGAATTGGATATATGTTTATCAGCACAATTAGGATGAGCAGATATATTTTTACTGTCCATCACCACCAGGCAATCCCTGGCGGTAATGGAGAGTAAAAACACACAAATTGCCCCCCTCACCATTGGAGAAAACTCCAATGGTGAGATGGACGTTATCTTTTTATTTGAAAAAAGGAAACCCCGCTTTAGGATTTTATTTTTGAAAATGAAAAAAAGAAAAGTTTGGTGCACAGCTCCGTAATGCTGACTGAGCCCTGCACTAAACTGCGAAAAGCATTGACAGGAACCGCTGTGACAGCGGTTCTTGGCAATGCATTAGAAATGACCAACCACCAACTTGGTGGTCATTTAAAAATTTGGCAGGTGACATCTCCGTCAGGGTGTTAGAGTCATTTACTCTGTCACCCTGGCGGAGAAAAACCTCCTGTTGATATATAAATCAGCCCCTGAGTCTCCTCCGCACTGATGAGGCATAATGAAGCTGAAAGGCTTCTCTCTTTGCTTGTGTTCACATGAAGAGTGGAGTCATTTTAGAAATCCAGCCTGCACTCCTTTTACTGGGTGGGCCCAAGACTGATTTGCATATGTTTGTTGCCCGTTAGTGATGTTGCACATGGACTCATAAATCAGGGGTAGAGCCAGGGGTAACCTACTTCTCTCCCTGGAGACCATATACGTATGCTGTCTCCAGGGAGAGAAGTAGGTTACTGTACCAGAGGCAACTTTGACAAAAGTGTGACTACAAGCCCCTCTACCCCTGGTTTTGACCATGAAGCAATAATATAGCATCTACAGAAACACAGATTAATCACTAGAACTGTATGTATACAGTGCGCATTATCTGTGCACGGTTTGCGTCCTTATTACAGGATTCACTAGGAGTGGTACACACGGGGCTGGACCCTTGTGGAGTCCTAATGAAGAGCTATTAGGGGAACAGCTTGAAACATGTTGACAAAAACACATTACTGGGACAACCAGACTCATTAAGGTCAGGGTTCTTCTCAGTAAACAACCCCTGATTTTTAACCATACCAACTAGGGGCGGGAATAAAAGAGTGGCCATCTAGTTAGATATTTTAACATTTTCTTTCCCTTTTCACTCCACATCATTGCACTACACATAGTCTACAATAAAAAGTGCCTCACGTAATTCGAAAGTCACAGCACACCTCAATCCGTAGAGGATTGAGAGGAACCCCAATGATGAAGCATGCCACCTAGGGGCAACCCTGGTGGGTGAGGGGTCTCTAGAAAAAAAGTATTTTTTCTAGACAAGTGATTACAACAAATTCTTGCTGTATCCTATCTAATTCCCTAAGGGCAGGTTTTCTTCGATATACTCGACCTGAGTAGAATATGGCAACAACTATTAAAAACAGACTGAACACATGGCTCTACCATTATAGGATCACAAATTGTCTATTTGAGGCCCACACACAGAAATATCATTAGTGGAATAGGAAGGTTAGATTTTAGATCACTTTTCAGCCATGATTGCCTTTCGAAACATCAGCTCACTAACCGGATGACCCCTGAAAGGTGATGGAATATAGAGTAACAGGAACAGCAAAATCTCAAGAACGAAAAACAGAAAGAACTATAGAGATTATAAACTAAAACAAAGTAAAGCAATCTTTTAAAGCATGGAGGGATGATTAATAACAAGAGCACAATTACATAAGAAATGTAGACTTGAAACATGACAAGAAAATTACATTTTAGATCGCTGTGGGCGCATTTTTCTAACATGCATGGCAGATACAATGGCTAGACATACTTCCACTGGCCGGTCTCCCCAAGGTGGAGTCCATTGCTTAAAATATTGCTAAAAACCCCAAGTCAATAGACCGAGGAAACGGAAGATGACTGAAGCACCTTCTAAGGTGGGTGGAAGTGAATTCCATGGGAGGTGTTTGCTCTGCTTTCGCAGCTCAGATTTCCAATGTGCTCCGAGACAGCCACTGAAGCAGTACCTGATATTGATTTGAGACAACAGGGATCTGTGCATAAGAAATGTAGAAAGTTGTTTAACTCTCGTATCCAGAAGGACAATTTCTTGTAGTAGACAATGAATCTACTCCCGCAGTAGGATCATATGAATAACAGTAACATTTGATGCAATATTAAAAAGGATAAACAAACATCCTTTCAGCAAGAGGTAAACATTTGCAAAAACCCAGCTTCACACCTCAGATAACCAGCAAAATTGCACTTTGGAAATCCTCAATTATTAACTACAATTTCATGGTAACTTACATACTACATGTGAAGGGATCTGTTAGACCTAGCTTTTCCAGCGGGTTTATCCTCAGAATTTTAGCTCTTTGGCCTCCTGTTTTTGACCCTGTTTTGTTGGTTTTAGGATTATGGGCACTATACCACTGCTAATCAGTGTTAAAGTGCATATGCTGTCTGTATTAATTGTTATTATGGATTGGTGTTTCATGATTGGCTTATTGGATTTACTACTAGGTCCCTAGTACACTACACTGTGTGTGCCTAGGGCCTTTAGGTCACATGCTGCTAGTGGGCCTGCAGCACTGATTGTGCCACCCACACAAGTTGCCTTTAAAAGGAGTCTCAGACCTGCCACTGCAGTGTCTGCGTGCAGTCTCTACTGCCATATCGACCTGGCAAGTGCACCCACCTGCCAGGCCCTAACCTTCTCTTTTATTACATGTGAGTCACCCCTAAGGTAGGCCCAAGGTACCCCTGTGAGCAGGGTGCAGTGTATGTGAAATGTAGGACATGTACTGATGTGTGTGACATGTCCTGATAGTGAAATACAGTGTATTTCATTTTTCACTATTGAAAGGCTTTCTGCCCCATGGGATAGAATGGGAGTTTATTTATAACATCTTATAAGTATAACTTCCCATTGGAAGAAGATAGAAAGATGAAGTTTAGTATGCCTGAACTCAGAATATAAAAAGACATCTTTTAATAAAGATGATTTTTATATTGTGTGTTTGAAAATACCACCTTTTAGAAAGTGGGTATGTTCTTGCTTAGCCATCCTGTGTGCCTCTGCTGGTTTGTGGATTGACTATCTGTCTTGGGAGTGACAGGGGCTGGGGATGTGCATTCACTGTAGACAGCCACTGGGAGGTTGAGGTGTGCCCTGCCTCTCCTGGATGAGTCAGGGCTGGGCTGCATTTAGAGTAGTGGGAGGAAACTTCCTTGCACCTGAATAGGCCTGGTCTGCCTTACACAATGCTGTCTCCACCACCTACCGGGAAGCTGTACCGGGGAGGACAGAACTGGTTTTGACTGAGCACAGAGCCTCTCTGCCACAAGAGAACAAAGAGAAATTGAGTATAAATAAATATTGGGGCCCAGACCCGAGAACTTGAGGCTATGTCTGGACTCAACAGGAACCTCTGCCCAGGAGAAAAGCTGGGAATGTGTTATAATGTACTTGTTACTGAATGCACTCCGACAGTTACCGCTCACCAACACTCCATGTGAGCGTGAAGTTTCTCATAGCTATGCACAAACAAGCTTTATTTCAACTGCATCTGACAATTCTTGAGATTTCTTCTTAGGTAACAGGATGTTAGTCTGATCCATAAAAGTGCCCCACCAGGAGCAGCCTCCTCGCTGCTCAGCCCTTCCACACCAACTGATTCTCCTTTCAATACAAATACACTGAACATTCTAAATGACCTCACCATAGGCTAAGCAGCAAGGCAGAGAACTTCAAACGGGAGAAAGCATTAAGTAACAAGTACATTATAACACATTTCCCCCGTATAATGATCATAAACAATCAAATGTATGAAGATGATAAAACACACATATGACAGCAAAGGAAGATGCATAAAACAACAAAAATATTATAACACATCTCCCCCTTATAGTGATCATAAACAAACAAATGAATGTAAGTTGATAAAACACATTCTTTAAAACAGTGAATGTTAATCCACCATTGTATTGTATTGTATTGTATTTTATTCTTGTAGAGCGCTACTGTCACCCAACGGGTATCCTGGCGCTAGACTGAGATGGTATGAGAAACTTTAAACCGGTCAGGTAGCCGCATGCAGCCTACAAGAGAGGCCGAGGTCGGCCAAAAGATGCAGGATTAGAAGATCAGGAGATCAGGGGCTTCTCCCTAGGGAATAGCCAGGTTTTCAAGCGGTGCCTAAAGTTCATCAAAGAGTTGGCCTGTCTAATAATCAGCGGAAGATCATTCCAGTACCGTGCTGCCACTGTACTAAAGGCCCTGCCCCCATCCTAGCTTTCTTGACCTTGCCAGAGGTTAGCAGAAAGGCATTTGAAGAGCGCAGCATCCTTTCAGGCTTATACCAGGACACTTTCTCTTGCAGGGAGATCGGGCCGAGGCCGTGTGCCGCTTTATAGGCAATGCATAAGGCTTTGAAGCTAACCCTTTCCTTTATAGGAAGCCAGTGGAGCTCTTGTAGCGCCATTGTGGTTGAAGATCCGCGTTTCTTATTCAGCGCTAGTTTGGCTGCCAGAGACTGGACCCTCTGCAAGCTCTGAAAGATGTAAAGAGGAGCTCCTAGGTACAGAGAGTTGCAGTAGTCCAGCCTGCTCAAGATGATGCTACGTACCACCAAAGGTCTTTTCTCTGCTGGCAAAAGCGGTAGAATCTTTCGTAGGGCTTTCAAGAGAGCAAAGCAGACCCCCACAGTTTTTTTAGCTTGAGAGGCCATTTGAAGATTGTTGTCAAACATAACCCCCAGATTCCGCACCGTAGCCACAGGGAGAATGGGTTCCGCCTCTGGGGTCAGTCTGAGATCATAGGGCATGTCACGTACTCCAGCAGAGGAACAGTAGATCACCTCTGTCTTTCCTCCATTGAACTGCAGTGAGTTGGCCCTGAGCCATTCCGAGGTCTGGCGCATACATATCTGGAAGTCATCCATAGTCAGAGCACCCTTCCCCTCCAATGAGAACACCAATTGGGTGTCGTCTGCATAATTGACCACATCGACCCCATGTGACTTGATTATAGAGATCAGTGGCTGCAGGTAAATATTGAAGAGGATGGGGCTAATGGCCGACCCCTGCAGGACCCCATGCTCTACCAGGGTCTTGCTGGAGGTGAAGGGGGACAGGGTGACCACCTGTTGTCTCCCAGTAAGGTAGGAGTGCATCCACCTCATGGCACGTCCCTTAACTCCCAGAAGTTCCAGTCTGTTCAGCAGGATTCGGTGATTAACCGTGTCGAATGCGGCGGACATATCTAAGAGGACCAATACAGATGACTGGCCTCTGTCCGCCCGCATCCGCAGATTGTCTAGCACGGTGACCAAAGCCGTCTCCGTACCATGACCTGGCCGGAAGCCGAACTGACTCCTATCCAGAAGATGGAACTCTTCCAGATACCTTGAGAGAGACCTACTCACTACCTTTTCAAGAATTTTTATAGGAAAAGGCAGCAAGGAGATAGGTCGAAAACTAGAGGGAACTTCTGGGTCCAAAGATGGCTTCTTTAACAGGGGCGTGACCACTGCCAGCTTCCATGCATCAGGCACCACCCCATCCTCCAAGGATTGGCAGCATATCTGCTGCATCCGAGGAAGCAGTGCCTGTGCATGTTCTTTCCAGATCTTATTAGGTAAGGGGTCTAGCGGAGACCCTGACCTCACATTCTGTGCACAGCAATTAAACAACTCCTCTGTGAGCGGTGTAAAATGCTCCAGAGAGGTTACCACCCCTGGTTCTTCCATCGGCCTCTGACTATGAGTATTTTGGGGGGAGACGGCACTCAACGAGAGGCCCCCAACAATCCTAGAAATTTTCTCCTCAAAATGGGAGGCAATTTTGTCACATAGTCCCTGTGAGGCCACCACTTTATTTCCCAGACTAGCGGGCGTAGAGAGGTCTCTAACGATCTTAAAGAGAGCTCTGGCACTATTCGATGAGGACAAGATGGTGTTGGCAAAAAAGTCAGCCTTGGCTTTAACGATCAACTCCTTGTACCGAGCTAACACCCCTTTGAAAGCCTCTTTGTCATGCTCGGCATAGTGCCTACGCCATTTCCTCTCAGCCAGCCGACAGGACCTGCGGGTGGTGCTCAGCTCTTCAGTAAACCACGGTGCAGAATGTTTAGTTTTAACCTTCAGGCGCTTCCGAGGCACGTGCTGATCCAATACTTCATTGATGTAGTTGTGGTACAGACAATAATTTGTCCCCACTGATTCGTAAGGATCAAAAGGAGGCAGGTTTTGAAAAAGCGGCTCCGTCCGACTTTTCATAAGTTTAGCCCAATCTCTCCCCATACGATATTTTACGGGGGATGGCCTAGTTACTTCTCCCGCAGGTATGCGAATCTGAAACCGGATCAACGAGTGATCAGTCCAAGTCTGGGGTAAAATGTCGGTCACCTCAGTTTCATTACAGTCTGCAAACAGAAGATCCAGAATGTGCCCTCCTTGATGGGTGGGTTGTTGGACCAGCTGATGCAGATTGCAGCTTTCACAGGTTTCCCTGAGATCTCTTAGGTGTCCATCTAAACTGCCATTCTCCCATAGGTTGAAATCGCCCAGGATCAGCATTCTGGAATGTGTCAGTGACTGGGCTGCGATGACATCCAGGAGCGCCTGGTATTGAGTATTAGAGCCCGGGGGTCTGTATCCGACCATCCCAGTAAGGAGCCTTCCCCTCTGTTCTTGTAGGGTGAAGCCCAGTAGTTCAATACCCACCACCTCGTCGACCTTGAACGGGGCAAAATCCCATATGTCCCTGAACATCACCCCAACCCCTCCGCCTCTCCCCGTTGTTCTGGGCTTATGAAAGATCTTGTAGCCCTCCGGGCAGGCAAGCCCCAGTTCTACCAAGGAGTCACTACTACACCATGTCTCGGTCAAAAATAGCACATCCAGTTGCAGATCTTCCACCAGATTTGATACTTCCAAATGGTGTTTGGCCAAGGAGCGACAGTTGAGCAAGCCACATTCAAGGACCGGGCTGGGCCGCGGCGCCCTAGTGGCCCTCTCTCCCCCACTGACCTTGTTCCTAATATCCAGCAGTTGTTCCTTTGTATATGTAAAAGGACTTTGCGCGGGCCGCACAGCGTATCTGGCGCTAGGAGCGGACGAGGTGCGGACGGGCGCAGACGGGCTTGCCTCTGGCGCGCCTCAGGCGCGACATCGGCGCGCGCGCTGCGCGCGCGCGCTGCGCGCTAGCATGTCTCCTCCTAAATAGGGCCCGGCTGTGGTATTTCAACTACTAGAGCGTCGACCAAAATGGCGGCGCTCCGGTGTCAACCGGAAGTGGGGGAAAAGCTTCTCGACTACCCGTGCGAAGGACTCAATGTTCCAACCCAGTGCCCTGTCGCTCGCAAAGTGCGAGAGTGGATGAGGAGTTTTACAGTGCGGGTAAGTGCAATATTCAGGCGATGTATCACAATACTCCACAGCACTCCACAATGCCCTCCTTCGTCTCTCACACACATAACTCACACTACAAACTACGGGTACCACACCACCACACAACAAAGAGTACCCATCTCACCTCATACTAAGGCACAAGACTGCAGCAGGACCAGGGATTATTAACCCTCTACTGCACTAACACACAGGGAATAATTACAACCCTAAAACAGTGGATACAAAACACCACCATGTCTCAAATTAAAGGCACAATCCTAATGGCAGGACAGGTATACCCTCAAAGAAAAAAGGATAAGACTCAACCCATACCAAAACAGGGTATCACTAAACCCAAAACACTCTCGAAAAATAGTATGGGTATCTTTAAACCCAAAACAAATTCAGGGTATCCTCAAACCCAAAACACTCTCGACACACAGTATGGGTATCTTAAAACCAAAACAAATTCAGGGTATCCTTAAACCCAAAACACTCTCAAACATTCTATGGGTATCTTTAAACCCAAAACAAATGCAGGGTGTACTTAAACCCAAAACACTCTCGAAACGTACTATGGGTATCTTAAAACCCAAAACAAATTCAGGGTGTACTTAAACCCAAAACACTCTCAGGCAAACAACTACAGACCTAATTGCACAAAATACAAAGATGGAGATTCACTCATTGAAATGAAGAAAATGGCAAACTCCCCATGAAAACACTAGGGCGTCAATGAAGAAAGTACCACCCCATAGGAATCAGCGAAGATGTTAAATGTTAAATTGCCTACAAACCCCAAACAAGAGAATATTATGTTGCTAGATGTTTTATGGATCAGACTAACATCCTGTAACCTGTAACCTAAGAAGTAATCTCAAGAATAAATCTACTACCTTTTCTACAAGACTTGCCTGTATATCCTACTTCTTTTTAACAGAAAGCTGAAGGAGAAGGACTGCCCCTGTGTTGTGCACTGTGTGGGGTTGGCCTGCAGTGGCTGTTTCTCCAAAGAGAGGACCAAGACTTTACTGTGTGCTGTGTATCCTGCTTGTAGAAGATCTCCAAGAGCTTGGTGTAGAGCTTGTGTCCTGGTCTGAAGTCTCAGGGACACAAAGACTTAATTTCCTCTGTCCTCCTGCACCGGGAAATGATGTTTCAGCTGTCACAAAGGAAAATAGCAACATCGACGCCGGCGAGCGACGCTGTGACCTGCAACACAGCTGTGTGCACCGCTCGAGAAGTGCACAAAGCAGCACCCTGACGTACACTGCAGCCCCATAGCTGCTGTCATCGCACTGTATTGACTCCGAAGCTGGCACCGAGGCCGCTGCCAGCACCGGAGGTGAGGGCACCGCTTGTGACGTTCACGACGCACCGCCCGGACTCATTCTGCAGCCACAACTTCACTGACACCAGTGCTTTATCCTCGCAGAGTCGATACCTGACGTGGCTGACCTCCAGAATCCATCGACCCCACATAGTCGTATTGAATTGAAACTTCGGCACCACCGCAACATCACCTCCCCGGCAACAGTAAGGAACCGACGCCTCACCCCCCTGTATCGCAGTAAGGAACCGACGCCGCCCGGTGCCAAAGAAGCATCACCTCCTCGACGCCATGCCCTGTCTTTGTTTTCTTCATTTGCCAAGGTACTGTTTGTTGGGGTCCCTGTGACTCCGGGCCTGACGCAATGCACCTCGGCGCTGTACTTTGGGATTTTCACGTGTCGCAACATCACAATAACTCCAGATGGAGTTATTTGTTGCTATAAGCTTTATTTGTGGGAATAACCTATTTTTTGTGATATCTCAAAATATGTATTGTTGGTTTTAGTCATTTTGTTTGGTTTAGGTAAAGTCTACTTATTTTTCTAAACTGGTGTGGTGTCCATTTGTATTGTTGTCACTGTATTTCTGTGTGTGTGCACAAATGCCTCTGAGATAAGCCTGTCTGCTCATGCCAAGCTACCAAGGGGGTGAGCAGGGGTTGTCTAAGGGCATAACTCCCTTACCCTGACTAGAAAAAGGTCCCGACTTGGACAAAGGTGCAAACCATTGCCAATTAGAGACCCCTATTTCTGACAGGATCAGTGTACATTTACTAAAAATAAATATTTGTGTTTGCAGCAGGAACTAAGTGAATAGGCCAAATGTACTGGACATTTGAGACTAAATATTGCAGTCTTTAAGTATGTAAACAGCACCTCTTCTGTCAGAACCTGGCTGTGGGTCACAGAGCAAGCAGGGTTTACTAGGCCTCAACTGTGGTTGATGGGACTCTTTCCACTGAATTCCCGGGGTCTGACATACTATACCATGGAATGCTGGGTGCCAATACACCATTTCCCTATTTGACTCTTAAGGTAGTAAGGGCAAGCAGTTGGATGTGTCATCGAAAGATAATCCGGTGAGGGGGGGGGGGGGAATTATAGACTCAGAACTCTGTTAATAAGCAGAGACAATACAAACTTTTTTCTCTTTTTTTTAACAAGAAAGGTACTTTTATAGCACATTAAAACATAAAACTGTGTAAAGTAAGGTCAATCAGAAACAGGGTTCCAATATGGGTGCTACACGATTCTAATCACAAAGAATATTACTAGGGGACATTATGGTATAGGTGCGAGGTCATGTCAAGCAAGAGCAGCCTTCCTGGTTGTGTAATCTGTAGGTCATTTCAATCCTGTCCCATTGCAAAATAGTTATCTCAGGGCTTCAATGCATAAAGAACAAGATACCTATTTAATAGAGTCATAGAAGCAAAGTCAATCCTCCAGCGTTCTTGTTTGATTTTCCTGAAGTATGGTGCATTCAGGAATCTTAAGCACAAGGCCCATAGACTTCAAAGACGTGAGTCATCCTGTTTGCAATTCACAATAGTGGCAGGCTTGGCAACCCTGGCTCCTTTTCCCGTGTCGGCCAAGGAATGCAGTGGCTCTAGAAAAGCAGAAGCACAGGCCAAGGTGGACAGACTGCCCAAACAATAAGTAGGCCCCCAACATTGGTTGTTCCCCACCCGTGGTGTCAGCTTACAGCAGACTAAGAACAAGTCATTCCAGAAGGTAGCAATGACACAGTCACAATGTGTTGGTCCAACAGAGCAGAAGTAAGGAGTCAAGAGACAGGGATGAGATTAGACACTCTTGGGAATGGGAAATGGCAAATAAGAAAGGTAGAACAATAACCCCTCTGTGGGTGGGAACTTGCACGTTAGCAAATGCACTTCTAGGTCATCAGCAGTAGGGCATATTTGACTACATTGCACACAGATCTCTTTGCCTGGAAACAATTTGCTGTCTTATTGGCTTTTGGCTATGGCATATTTTGTCCAGATGATCTGGTGTCCTTTGCCTTTTTAGTTTTTCACCTTTTTTGGTTCCCTTGCTTTTGTCTTTAGTTTGAAAAACATGATTGCTCCCTGTTTGTCTGTACTATCTGTTATTGAAGCTTTTTATGTGCTACTAATCATTGGTCTCCATCTCCTTGGAGTCTTAGGTAGCAGTACAGGTATCATTGCTGGAGCTCTGCAGTGGTGGTCTCTGCGGGCTGTAGCGGAAAGTACAGATCTTGCTGTGCCGGTTGTCGCTGGTGGTCGTGTAGTATGAAGAGTAGGTCTTTACCAGAGCTTTGCGTTGTCTGTGATCGTGAGAGGCAGAGTCTCTGTGAGAAAGGGCCAGTTCGCAGTCACAAAGAGCCCTAAATTAAGGATTTCACCTTTTCTTCTTGGGGGGAGCTCAGACTGATTCCACCCAAGGGTCAAGGACCCGTGGTGCACTTCTCTGGGATCAGGAACTCATTCCGACAGAGGGCCACGGGCTCAAGCAGATCCAATTGCACGTTCAGGCAGGTCCAGTTGCAGTAGGTCAGCTGGGCAGTTTCAGGTAGACCTCTGGAGCTTTTTATGTGCTTGTAGCTATAACAGGCCAGTTAACTGACAGTTGAAGTCTCTCAGTTTAGCTTGAGGTGAAGGTAAATAGGTCCAGTCTTCCTTTGCAGACAGCAAGACAGTTCTCAAGTAGGCGGGTTGTCTTCAGGCAGAAGAGCAGTCCTTCTTCTCTAATGTCTACAGGTCCAAGAGTGTTCTGATGAGTGTGTTTAAAACTGGTTCCAGCCTTTGTGGGAGGGACTCCCATGTTGTACCCCACATCTAGAAAGTACATCCCTTCCTTTGTCAAATCTTCTAACTAAATAGGGGTGACAAAAGGCAGGCAGGCAGGCAGGCAGGCATAGTGTCAGGTTTTGTGTGTGCGTGTGTGTGTGTGTGTGTGTAAGCGTACTTTGAGGTGCAAGTGGGGCTGGGTGCAGCTCCTTCCATTCGTCTTGTCAGGCTGGCCCATCCTGTCCACATCTAAGCCTCCTTTATGTCACTGTCTGGAAAGAATACAAAAAGCTCAACAGCAGAGCCATTCACAGACATGTGACCTAGGACACTGGCAGAAGCACAGAATGGTTAGGACAAGAAAATGCTACATGTCTAAAAGTGGCATTTTCAGAATTGTGACTTAAAATCTGACTTTATTATTAAAACGGATTTTAAATTACAATTCATTTGAATCTAAACATGGCATCTGTACCTGCTCTCAATCCAAAGGTAGCACTTACTGAATATAATAAGGTAACCCAGTGGTAGTCAATGAGAGAGATATGAGTTGCAATAGTGAAAAAAACCCTATGATGTTTTCAATACCAGGACATGCAAAGCTTAAACCCTCACGTTGTCCTTTTTAAATGCCATGCACCCTGCTGTAGCATCTTTTAGGGTCTACCTTAGTGGTGACTAATAAGTATTAAAAAGGAAGGTTTCGACTTGGCAAATGGTTTATTTTTCCAGATTGAAATGGAAGTTTACAACTGAGCTGCAGGTTTCAATGGCAGGCCTGAGACATGTTTGGAGCACTGCTTTTGTGGACGGCACCATGAGAGCTGAAGGTCCATTCGAACCATATAATTTACAGGTCCTGGGAACATGTAGTATTATTTACTAGGGACTTACAAGAAATTCAAATATGCTAATTAGGTGTGGGCCAATTTTACCAAGTTTTAAGGAGAACGCTCAAGCCCTTTAGCACTGGTTAGCAGTGGTAAAGCACACAGAATCCTACATTCAACAAAAACAAATTCAGAAAAACAGGAGAGGTAAAGGCAAAAAGGTATGAGGGTGACCCAGGATGAGGGGCATGTTCAACAACCTTCTGGTGTTGAGAGCACAATAGTTTAATTTTATTGAAAGTCCACCAAATAAACTACCTCGCTTAGGTGTGTGCTCACTCTAATACATAGGTCCTCTATGCTGGAATTAATTTCTGATGCGTGTACATGGAATATAGGACCACTTTGCTCTAGGAAGGCCATTAAAACCCAATTGTTTTGTTAAACACTGGGTCTAGTGTTCATGCGCCAAACTGGGACTCTCTTTAGCCACCAAAATGCATGACAATGGACGATTGTGCTGCAAATATTAAAGTGAATGGATGAATGAAAATAATTTACCAGCTATAATTATGAAAAAAACAATACACTCTGTTTTGAGAGAAGTAGTAGCCGATGCGCTAAGTGGGTGGGAGGGGGGAGGGTGAATAGTGGATTAGTGTTGTGGACAAATAACACTCGTTACGAATGTGTTTGATTGATTACTGTACTTAGCTAGCCAATCATTTGGGACTAAACTAAAGAGATCAGAGAGTTTCATTGAGGTGCGTGGTCAACGTTTTTAAATGAGCTTGTGCAAAATATAGTCACTGATGTAAATGTTCTCATCAAAGACATACAATATAACATTCAAACAGAGATAATTATTCACCTAAAAACACTTTCACGCCGTAAATAAGACCCTGGCATGCACTGATTACTCCATTATGGTATCAGCTGGTGCACAAATATGCAGTCAGTTATGTAGTGTCTGCAGGAGGTGTTAGGAAGCCATTATCATAAAACGTACCAGGCCTTTCATGTCCCTCTGCTCCAGAGAACTAGTAAAGATTGATCACGGCAAATGAGAGCTCATAAAAACAGGAAAGGAGATTTACAAAGAATATAATCTGACAGGACTGTTATAAAGACGATCATGATTGCTAACAACAAAAATGACATGTTTATTTTGTTTGTGGCGAGAGCACACTGCAGTGCTATTAGCAGGTGTGAAACCGCTCTTTGTCCGAAGGGCTTTCTTTTATATCCACCATTGCGCAAGCAGTAAAACCAAAGTAGTAACTAAAAACTAAAAAAAGCGTGTTTTTTCGTGGCAGTGATCAGCTCCGTGCAGGAAAGAGGAATTCATTTGATCTTGCGGCAATGCGGCGGAAGCTTACAGTCACTGTGCCCACTACGTCACAGCTAAAGCACACCTGAAGTCAAGCTGTGGACCCGGACTCTGCAAATAACCTCAGAGCATACCAACAATAAGGGTGTTAGGTGAAATCTTTGCTTCAAAATGAATGCCCCCCATGTGAATTCTACACAGGGCCTCATGACTCACGTAAGGTAGCGAGAAACCCGCCAGGACCTCCCTTCTTTTTCAAACACCTTGCACGTCAGGCCACAGGCTCGCCCCCAACTGCTCATCAGCGCAGCTGCTCTTTTGTGACCACCGCTCTTTTCTGCTTTGGTCTTTTGAGCACGATGACAAGAGGTGTGGCCTCAGTATGCCCCATGACCCGTCCAGGGCCGGACTGGGAACCCAAAGCAGCCCTGACCATTTTGTAGGATCAGTCCCTCCCCCATCCCCCGGCGGAGACAGGAGTATGCAGGTGTGAAGCACTGCTGCTTTTGTAAATGGGGGCGATATTGCAGCACCGCTGTAAAACCGGCCCCCAGTAACCCAAAAATGGCCTCCACTGCCGCAAAACTGGCCCATACCCTTCCAACCTCATTGGGAAAATGCCCGATGCCCGCTCAGGCCAGTCCGGCCCTGGCCCCAACTATCTGGAGGCAAACAAGCCAGGAAAAGGTCACGTCAGGTTCTCTGGCTCAACTCCTCTTGCAACCTGAAGCCAAAAATGAGGTAAGCTTTGATGGAAGGTCAGGTGGCTTAGTGGCTTCAGTTGCTCACTGTGTAATATCCTGGGGAACTGGGCTCAAGTTCTAACCTTGGCTCCATATCTTCTGTACCGAAAAAAAAATTATAATATAGTCTGTGAGTGCTGCGAAGGCTGAATGTAAACCTGCTGACAATTAAATGTAGATTTAGCCTGCCACCCACTCTTTAATCCCATCCCCCATAAAGTTAAGGAAAAAGCATTAACCTTTGACTGATATTCTCATGTAGCGTCCACAACTGGAAAATCTGGGATAACTTCCGGCTTCCCTGCTTTACCTAGTACTGTAATTCTAGGCAAATACTTTATTTCTCTAGGCATCCTTTTCATTGGTTAGCACACATGAAAGCACCTTCAAACACCTGTGCAAAACAAAAACCTCTCACGATTGGTTAATAGCCTTTTATGTGAATCAACCCATAATGAGAATCTAAGCCACATGTAGGGTTGGCCGGACAACTGACATGCCTCTCAGTTCACTGATAGCATTGTCATCACAGCAGGGGCACAGCTATTTCTCAGTTCATGTTTAAAATCTCTTACCTTTAATAAATACTTATCAATACAGAGATATAATCTGATGTACTAAGGCGAAACGCTTAAGCGTGTTGAAGAAATACACGGCTTTGAATCTTGAAGACTCCTTATATAGCAACATGTTTGTTGCATGATTTACATGCCAAATATTTTCAAGGCTCGTCATGCACTGGGTCGTAGAGACAGGGTCAGCCCTAGGTGTAGCTCTGTCTCGGCTCTCCATGTCAATTCATTGGCTCGCCCACCTCTAGTCCCCTGCAGGCCTGATATTAGGGCTTGAGGGTGCCATGGATCTCAATTTATCTCACAATCCTGACATTACTTCTAGTCCTTTATCCTTGGAAATGGCTGGGACCACTGACAAGTGTTCCTTGGCCAACACCGACAGTAGGCACTAGAGCATGGTTAACCCATCTACCTTTGCAGCAGCAGCAGTGAATTTAATGCGTGGAATTACCAGCAGCATGCTGACCTGATGTGGTACGGATGAGCCTCCAAGTAAGTAATAGTCCATATGTTCCAACTTTATCCCTCCCCACCTTTATCCCATTCTGCCTCCTCCTAGACAAGCAAGACTAGGGGCCAAGCCACAAATGCTTTCCAGAGGCAAGTCAGACATGCACCTGGAACATGTCTCAATGTCTGCCTGCATTAATGCTTAAGATTCAGAAAGGTACAGTGCAATCCTCGACACATGGGTCTTCGATGTGTACATGCATCATGCATTCACTGGACAAGATTCTTAAAATGATTGCTCCCATCTGCACAATGACAGATCATAAAAAAAGCATTTTGAATAGGAGCAGGCCACAATCCAATCTGTACACATGCCAAGTCAAGCAAGGGTACTCTGGTAATTGTTTCATACCTGTAAATTCCCTCAGCAGGAAATGTGCAGTAGGGGGCCGGAGCAGGCATGGGGCAGTTACATATCTTGCCATGTGCCTTATTCACAAAGGGGCATTTGGTGCAAATCTATTCCCTTGTCCAAGGGTGCATGACTGGTGCCCTAGAAGGACCTACCCTGAGAGGATGGTAATGTCCATGATTAGCATTGCGAACCCCTGGACAGGACTATTCAACATTTACATGAGCAGCGGAGTACCAAAATACATCATTCTTCAAAGTTAGGGGTAGAAATGTACTTCAAATCGTTGGCAGGCAAGGATCTTTAAAGGAATATGCATGCCACTGTTGGTCCCCTACGTGGTACTAGTGCAGAGGTGGGAAGATATTGACCTCAGCAGGCTTCTGTCACAAGCCATGTGTGTCATCATAAGAGCCAATGCATATTCGAACATCAGGCACAGCACTTGACTAATGGCCTGGCCCAGCCCCTGGCCTGGGGTATGTATCAGGACTTTCAGGTTCAGAAAATGTGGCCAGATGTTTGCAAGGCAATTTACCAATGTGAAGCTCTATCACTAACCCAGCCTGTAATCTCCATAAGGGTGAGCAGTGCATACTCCGAGTTAGTGGCACTTTATCGCAGCCAAATTGGTGATAATTTCATCACACCATTCACAAGCTGGTACTAACAGCTTATTTCACCAATTTACTTGCGATAGTAGCCGCAAAAAACAACGCAACGGATGACACCGGCAACTAACGCTAATGAGATGCAGAGTAGGCGTTCCCGTGCAAAAAGCTGCAACATCACCACTTCGCAAAATTCTCAACGACCAGCCAGATCTGCGATAAAATCCCAAAACATGAGATAAGGCGCGTTAGCAGCAGAAATGTAACACCTGCTCTTACCTGGTGTTAAGTCGGAAAACATCCTGCACCATGAAAGGGAGCAAAGCACACAGCCACACCTGAAGAACAACAGATGCAAAGGAGCCACTGATCAGGCTGCTCGGACAGCCAAGAGGGCCACAACACACACCGCCACCACCCCCAGGAACTCCCCCCCTCCCTGGGCCCTACACCAGGCTTCCCCCCGCGGACGAAGATAGTTCACATCAACTTTACAAATTCTTGAATCAAACAATTTGCCATAAGCCGCACAATAACAACAATTAACATTCATGTGTGGACAGACAAAGGTAAATCATTCATTCACCTTTGAAATTCCCAAAAATAAAAATTCATTCAAATGTAACTCAATAATACTATTTGGAAGAGTCATGGCGGGTCTCCCATCGACATACTGTAAGTCACAGCCTGCAAGACAAATTTCGAGATAAGAAGGTGTGTCATGAGCTCATAAAAGGACAGAGAAAGAGAGAGAGAGAAAGAGAGAGAAAGGGAGAGAGAGGGAGAAGGAGAGAGAGAGAAACAGAGGAAGAGAGAGATAGTGAAAGGAAGAGAGGGAGAGAGAGAAGGAAAGAGAATCATCCCTGGGCCCTGTGCGTGGTTCATATATGGTCTGGACAGGAAACCAACTGATGTGTGTGTCTCTGTTGCAGTGTAAGCTCCACACGGACCTCAACGGACAATGTCGCCCTGTTGCATGCACACGGAGGGATGCCAGGCAGGAAGGGATTGTACAAGGAGCGCAAGGCCGCTCGGGGTCTTGGCTGACACATGCCAACTGTTGTGTGTGTATCGCTCTTGGTGCACCATAAGCCTAAGGCCGAGCCACATTTGCAGAGCGAAAGCCACATCACATTTCAAGAATGCAAGCAGTAGTCAGACTGACATTGTGGATGAAAGCTCCTTAGTCCCAATACAGAAGGCGGAAGGACATCTGCACCTACGAACTTGGCAGTGTATGCGGTGGGCACCCCCTGAAAGATACACCCTAGAAGATGACAACTCCCACACTCCACACAGCGATAATGAAAGAACAACGTATCCACACCCCACACACAGAAGACCTTGCCCGAGATACTCCTGCATGGAATGCCCTTGACACTTAAGCACAGCAAAACCCATACGTCCAAACTTTGCACACCCATACGACTCATTGCTCCGAGCTGTGGCATATCATCCACACAACAGCAGCAGGTCAGAAGAGTGCCGGTACTTCGAGACCCAACATCGCAATGGCAGGACACATTCGCAACCCGTGTCACGTGGAACTGTACCATGACCGAATGCTGCATCTGTTGGGGGCACTTCCATTGGCAGTGCTGCGGATCAATTACCGTGTGAGCTTCCAACTTGCGTACATTACCTGCGGCCAGCCCTGGTTCCTCTGTCGATCATGAATATTTGAGTGGCCCATGGATGTCTGCCTATCCAACACAACGGTAGCTGAACTGGATTATGACATGTGTGTGCGCCCCCTGTTGGCCCACGACCAGGAGTGTAGCCGTGATACCCGTTTATGGGATGCCTTGATATTTGGGGTATGTGCTGGCAGTTGGGCATGGGAGATTGCACAATTCCTCGTGTGACCACATCGAGGCGGTCCCCTATTGGGCTGTGTTGCGGATTGGTGAAACTGTGTGGACGGAGCACATCTGTCCGGACCAGCTAATGGATTGGCTCGCCCTCGTGTTCGTTGAAGTCGACAACGACATACTCTTGGAACTGATTGCCTATGATGTTGCGCTCGCTCTCATGGACGAGTAACTAAGGGGCATATCATCAAGACAATTATCTCCGCTTTAGCGGCCATTTTCGGCCAGAAAGCGGTGATAATTGTATCGCACTATTAGCAAGGTCACGCTATCGCGTGAATCCTTGCCTTAGCGCCCTGTTTCTGAACGCCCAGCTTTGCATCTCTAATTAGATGCAAAGTGGGCGTTCCGTCCCAATATTACTTGAGTAATGTCGCTAAGCGACATTTCTCCTATTTTCAAGCGGCACGCTAAAGAGCATAGCGATAAGAAAAGTAGCGCTAACCTTGGTTATCGTTACTTTCCTTACGCCTGCTTTCAGGTTGACTTAACCATGTAATCCAATGGGAGGTGGATTATTATGGCTAAATCCACCCTGCCCTATCAGCAAAGTATTGCCTGTCGCAGTGCGATTATCGCTGGATTTCCAGCGATAATCGCACTGTTTTGAAGCTAATACTTGGATTTCTATCGCTTTGGAGATAAGCGTTGCTGATAGCATGCTATCTCCGTGATAGCCAGCGATAATTAACCTAGCGCTATATGCCCCATGGTTCCTGCAGCCACAACTGATTGTAACCCATAGCACAGGTCCCATCACCCTTTTACATCTTGGAGAAATGGTCGCATATCCCACCATTACAGTGGACATGACTGCATTTGCCTGGACTCAGAATGCATGTGCGTGCAACTCTGCGGGTTGACACACACCTGTGCAAGGTGAGTGGACAGCGACGCATGGCAACGTTCCTCAATCTAATACCCTGCTGGATGGAGTGTACACGCATGGCAATATAGTTCTACATGTGACCCTTTTGGACCTGCTCACCTGCTCACTGTCAGCAGAGCAGACAGTCAGCGCAGTCCGGTGGTACAGGACTATGCAGATCCCATGGGCTGTGAGTGGTGTCTCCTGATACGGTGCAATGAGCATACGCAAAACATCACATAACTCGTCCAGCAAGGCAAGGTGGGCTGAGACCATTGCCATTTGTGATGATTTCTGTCCATGTTTGCATCCCCATGTCTTGCACCTCTACACGTTCCTATGCTGCCTGGTAGTATATGTTGCATTGGTCTGCATGTTGTGGCCCTTGTCTTGCCCATACTGACACGCACATGCTAATAAAGTGTACGCAACTTCACTAGTGTTCAATTGTGATGAGTGTTAATTAGAATGCCAAATCATGTGCCTCAATGAGCATTGTCTGTACACAGGGAGGGACTGACTGACGCATTTCACTTAGGGGTGAGTCCCTATTGACAGCTCCACCTCTGTGAGCCAGACATTGTGGTTGGGATAGTTACTGGTAGACCTGTGCTCTTACATGTCTTCAGCAATGTGAGTATGGTGTACAACTTCTTGCCATGTGGATCAATGTTATCCATCAAAATAGGCTGTGTCCACACAGTTGAGTGTGTTTAGGTATGCGAAGAGATGTACTGTCGTCACATGTGATGGGGGACACTACTTTGGTCCTGCTACTGACTTTGACATTTTCACAAACAGCCATATTTCATTCATGGACATGGGGCTACGTTGGGGGATTGCGAGATTGTTGTTAATGAGCAATGAGACCACAGCTAGTTCACACCTTCACAGACATATGATTGGCCATGTGTGTCACGGTCAAACATGCACATTGATGTAATTTCCTAGAGTGTACCTTTTTGTGCAATCGATGTCCCTACATTCATCTATACTTTTATTCTGACTGAACATAGACATAATTGAAATGTTTTATTCACATTCTGTGGCGTGTCAGAGCTGGAGCAGTACATGGCCATGCACACCCCACATTTCATGGTTGCACAGTGGAGTGCCAAGCAGAGTCCTTTGGGGAATGACAAGATAGTCAGAAGAGGAGGAGTAAAGTCTGCAGCATGATTGCTGTGTCATTGGTAACCAGTGCAGACATGGCAGCCCATGTCGGGGTCCAGCTGAATGTCGCAGAGTGTTTGGGGGGACAGTGGTATGTGTTCCAGGGCATGATGCAGAGGGCTGAACCAAGCAGGCCATATGGCAGGGAAGAATGCTACAACCTCCTTTTTGACACTGAGTCATTACCATCCGCATCTTCGTCCTCTGATATGTCTTCTGTGTCAGGTGTTCCAGGTGTGTGTGATGGTGTTATTGCTGCATCACTGTGTGCCACAGACACATCAGGGGGCGGAGGTGGTATGGCTGCATCACTGTGTGCCACAGACACATCAGGGTGCGGAGGTGGTATGGCTGCATCACTGTGTGCCACAGACACATCAGGGGCGGAGATGTGTGTGTCCAAGTTCCTGCAGCAGTCATCTTGGAAAGTCTCTGTGCAGCAATGGCAAGTTGAGGATCTGCAGGGCATGGTAGATCCCAGCTACATCTCGCTGGTGTTCAGCCGTGGCAGCCATCCTTCCTGCCTGCATCCGCTGCATGTTCTCCATTGTCCTCTGCATCTGTGTCAACTCTGTGCTGTCGCTGCTGGAGCCTGTTTGACTAGACAGTTCTTGTATCTGAGTAATGGCTCCAGCGAGGTCAGCCAAGGATTGTTGTAGGGCATGGAACGGACTGTGGGTCTCTGTTAGGGACTGTAAGTGGTCCCTGATGGGACTTATACATCCACGTATGGCATAGAGTTTGGCTGCCATGGGATCGAAACCCACCTGCACCTGTTCAGCCACCTCCCTCTGGCAGTCTAACACACGGAGTTGGAATGCCATGTGTTCTTCAGTGAGGTGATGGGAGCCAGCCGTGGTGGTGGGTGCTTCCTGCTGTGTGGTCTGTGCAGGGGTTGGGATCACCTTGATACAGCTGGGCTGCCCTGCTCCTGGAAGTGGGGTGCGGAGGCTGTCCATGAGCTGTTGGAGGGTGTCGGAGCAGATGTCCAGGGGGTCCTCTTCATCATCACCGGAGAGATGTTTGGTCTGCTCTGCAGGAGGTGTTGTTTGTCCCACTGCAATGTAAAGGGGAGATATAGTTCAACAGTGTGTTCCATGTATGTGCACGCATTGTACATGTTTACATACAGACTACATGACAATATACATTGGGACTGTTCTGGAGGAGCTGGGTATTTGATGGCAGGCAGTGGACATTTCGACTACATGATGGATGTGAGGTTGTACTTGTACATTATCATTTCACAGTTTCCTGCATGCCAGATGTGATTGGCCAGTTTCTACGCACAAGTGGCACAAGTTGTGTCCTCCGTTCTGTAGTGTGAGTGTAGCACTTTGTACCACATTTTCGTCAATGTTGAGGTGCTGTGTTTGCTATGTGTGTGTGTGCTGCATTGTGGGAGATTCACCCCAGCAGCTCTGATTTGGTGACCCATTATCCCTTTGAGGCACTGTGTCTTTGACTTGTGTGCTTTTACGGTGCTGAGATGTTGGCGACTTGGGTCATTTGTGCTCTTGGATGGATTTTGAAGTCTTGTGCATTGTTTGTCTGCAGATGTGTTGTTGACGTCAGGGGTTGTATGTGCATGTGGATGTGTCAGAGTGTGACCCGCTCCTTTGAGGATGTGATCCATACTGGGCCACCTCAGTATCGTGGCGTACACCTTGTCATGTTTTTTTACTGCAGCCATGATATTGGTCATGCAGTGTCACTTGCATTGTCATTGTGGCTCAGCAGGCCGCAGCTTTGCTGGGTTCAGCACATGTGCGTGGGTTGGTTGTGAGATTGGTGATAGGGAGGGGCCTTTGTGCCCATAGTGGACGGGGTCCTACTTGGTGTTTCTATGTGTGCTGCAGTGTGCCAAGGATATCGGGGACATGTTCCACAGTCATTGTGGGTGTGCAGTGTGCTACACATGATTGTGCATGTGTGCCATTGTGCCCATCTCCCCCCGTCCCCCAGTCCCTGGTCGTTACTCACTCTGTTGCTGTTGGCTCAGGTCATATGGTGCAGTGTCCATGCCCGACTCCTTGCACCGTCTCCACACTGATGACTGTGGCCACCATTTCCTCCAGCTCATCCAGCGCTGCCTGTTGAGCAGGACTCCCACCTCCAGACGCCGTTGCTGCCTTACGGTTGGCAGCGAGTTTCTGCTTGGTTTGGCTTGTCACATCATGCCAGCGCCTCTTGACCTCCTCCATTGACCTCCTCAACACTCCGACTCCATTGATTTTGTTCACGATGGACTGCCATATTTCTGTTTGTGTTGCTATTGACACAGTGGAGGTGACAAACAGTTGTTGGTAGTGTTCTTTCACCTCCGTGACGATGATCCGGTTTTCATGCGAACTGAACCGCGTCTTCCTCTTCTTCTTCTCCTTGCCCTTCCCCGACCCCGGGGTTCCTGGCTGGTCATCCTAGAGGCTTGTGGGGTTTGGGTTGCCCTCTGCACTCGGTCTGGGTGCATCCATGGTGCAACACAGTTTAATTTTGGTTTGGGGTATTTTTTGGGTTGCTTTTATATTTATTTATTTATTTATATATTTTCCCGCATGACGTGTGGGAATTGCAGGCCTGTCGCTGCTTATCACTGATTTTTGTATCGCAGTTGGCCAAATAGCCACTTTTTTCGCATTCGTATTTCATGTTTTTCATGCGTCGCGTTAGTTTAAACGCAGTCATTTGGCGCATTATTGTGAGACTATCGCATGGTGCCGCCGGGTTGAGAATACGATGTTAACACGGCGTCATTTTCCCATGATAGACTGCGATGTGTAAAGTTGCGTTAAGCAAATTTTACGATAGTTATTACACATTCTTGAGAATATCCCCCCTAGAGTATTCACAGGGGCGTTGACATACAATGTCAGTGTTTAGTCATGCGGCATATAAAGATGCATGAGAGGGTAGAGGAGGGATGTAATCATCTTTATTACGATGCTGTTTTTAAAAATGGGAACCTCATTTTCCTAACACTAGATTTCAAGTGCCATATCATATAAAAAGTTATTAAACACAGCAAAAAAGATTTAAAAAATAATAAAAGAATCATGTTTCCTAATGTCTGGTCTTCAACACCTTTCGGCCCCAAACTGCAGTGTTACCCTTTTTCATATGGTCATAAACTAGTTTACAGTGAAAATATCACTCAGGAATAAGGTTCTTATTCAAGCAAATGCAAAATAACACATTTCCCATCAGTGTACATATTAAATTAATAAGGATGAGGATTTGTATGAATTTTATAAATGAAAATACTGCTTGATGTATTCAAAAATACACCCATTATCTGAGCAAAAAATAAAAATTAATCTCATCGAATACCACTGTTAAAAATGAAACACAACAGGTAGGGAAGCCAAAGTCAAACAGATTTTAATGCAAAATAGCAGGCAGAGGAGCAAAAGTCAGTTCTTTTGAACTGACTGGGGCTCATACTGGAAAATGGTTAGTTAAAGCAATGCGCTGCACATGCACATTTGATCATGTATATATACAGGTTTGCCTAATACAAGCCAATGGGAGAAGGTCACGTGACAACAATTAATTAGTTTCAGAAACGTATCTAACATGTAGCAAGCACTCGAACGGCCTGTGAAGGAAGATAGCATGCATACCCACAAATACTGACTCTGTTATTCTCACAAAAACCACTTCCCTTGGCAGATTTGGAAACGAGGCTATGTTTGCTAAAATGTGCAATGTGGTTCATGAAACAGAAAGGCTCCTGAAACTAACATGGCCTGGTAAAGTTGTCAGCGAACATATACAATGTAAAGCTTTAAATCAGAACAAAACAACAGCTGCAAACAGGGTATACATGCATGGCAGCGAAATATATCTTCACACACTTCTCTTTATGAATATACTGAACATAACCCTTTGTCTTCACAGAAATACCGGGTATAATATAGCACAATAAAATATGTTTTCACACATAAAAACATGTTAAAAAAATCTCAATTCTCTGTGTAGGGCTCAAATAAAAAGGCTTGCATTTGCGAATGGCATGCAAGTGTGTACCTGTGGTTTCTGAGGCCTCAGCTCCTACCTCGTGTTGGAGGCCAACAGTCAGGCATAAGATGAGCAGTGAGAATAGAGATTCAAATATAGAACCGAATTTCCACTCAGCCCCCCCTGGATATCAGGGAAGAGGGTGTGTGTCTACTGCTATAATGCACTGACTCCAATGAACCCCGTGGGTGCAGTGACAGGAGACGCTCGTTCCTGCAGGCTCCTGCCCCTCACGTCACCACGCAGGGACATCCTCATTAAAGGACATGTAGATGTCAATGCAAAGAATGACATTTCGACCTCTATGTTAGTGGTGGGAATGATGGCACCTGTCTGTCATTCTCAAATCCCAAAGCAGTAGCTCTTTTTGCAACCCTATAATATATGCACTAATCTGTCGAAATCCTGCTCCATCATTATTAATGAAGCAGTATTATATTTGTAAATGTAGGGACGGATGCCTTTTAGTTTTGTTTGCGTCCCTCATGATGTGAAGGGCACTGGTGAGACCAGGCAGGGGTCATGTGGATGAATGTGTGCTTGCCCAAAGCCCTCTGCCTACGTTCCTAAAGCCGACTGCAGCTCTATGGGCTCACTTTCTGAGTTGCTCGGGTATTATGTGCATGGGACCAGATGGTCTTCAAGTTTGCTGAGTGAAACTACTTCTTTAGGACACCTTCTGTCCTTGTGCAAATTATTGTTTTTAGGTGAATAAATTAAAAAGTCGAAATTGGTGGCAGAAAACTGGAGTAAGACTGCAGCTAGTAGAATGCATAGATTTGTTCATCGAAAGATGAGGTGTGGAAATAAGGTGTCCCATTGTCTAGGGGTCATATGGCAACTCTACCTCAGAGCGCCCCTGTTTCACAAGACTACACACGAGCAGCTCATCCACTACAGATCCTTGTCCTTGCGTTCTGTGTAGTGCTACCATTTATAGTAGGAAACAAAGAACTACAAGTACCAGAATTCAAAAGAAAGACACTCGACCTAGTTTAGATAATCACATATGCAGCCGGGGCCACTGCAGGTAAGAGCGGGAAATTAATTATTTATTTAATTTTCCCTTGTGGTCGCCTCTCGAAATCCACCCCCAGGCCACCCCATCGCTGTTACCTGCAGCGGCCGCGGCTGCACATATGAACCTGCAAAACCCGTAAGCTGTGCTGCCTGCATTGCTCTTCAGACAATTTCCAACATTTACTCTGCTTCAGAATCTAGCACAGCTCAGCTGATGTCTCCTGGAAGTGCTTTAACCACCAGTCATGCTTATGCTACTGCGAGGATGGCGAAAACGTGTAGGATGTCTCGTGCTGCTCCAAGTACTTGCCTGAAATGGCTAAGACCTTTTTTGCTGGCCAGCATGCTTTCCTGGATACAGACAGGCAACTATTGAAGCAGCATATGAAGCCATCTCTAACTATGAACAAGTGTGCCGGAAGTAGTTATGGCCTCCTGTGCCTAAAGGATGAGTATCCCAACTCTGTCAACCCAGAGTTAAAAGATGTCTTCAACTCCTGGGCTCATTATTAAGAGCCCTGGGATTCTGCTAAAGAAAACAGTGCATTCTGGGGTCTGTATTCCTTGCATTGCTCAACTGAAAACAGTAAGCCAGAAAAGTTGAAAACAATTTTAAAAATGAAAATCCAGATTCTGCAAATGTGTGTCCCATGCCAGGAGCTCTCAAGAGTTCTGAGTACATGAATCTATTTCAGGTGCTTTGCTTTGCATCTGGAATGTGTAGCTTGAGTGTCCCATTGTGGCATTAAAACGACAAATCCCAGATTTCAAAGCAAATACCTGGATTGAATGAGTTGGTAATTCATGGAACTGAGCCCCTGACAGCACTGCATGACGTGGAGCTATTTGTAAACACTGGGCCATCATGCCAGGAGGAGACCCCCCTCGGGGAGCATGCACGGTCCTTATGTAGGCCAGCCACTGACCGACAGACTGGAGGTACAAAGGCTCCCTTGTATGATGCTCTGACATTTTGTATGATTTATTCAGTTGAAAAAACACAGGCCTCAAATCAAGCAAAAAGACAACAATACAGTGTAGGGGCTGTAGTGTTTTTCTGCTTCAGCACCAAGTGTGCCTTGGGCTGTAATAAAGCCTTGTCGCTGTTTTTGCGGCTCTGATATTACACTGAGTAGATGATATCCGAGAGATGCTGCAGTGAAGATCCCAGTCCCCAGCTCTGTGCTTCTACGCCTCAAACACCCAATGCAGACATAAATATATATAGGAGTATACTGAAATACAAATAACCATGGTAGTTTGAGCTTTGGGGCACCTGATATATATATATATACTTTTTCAGAGCTGCAGCTGTTAACAAAGAGGATATTCCTCCTTGAGGGCTGCTTCTGCTGTCTACATTGGTACCTGAAACCCTGAGAAGGAAAATACCCTCAGCCCTGACAGCAGCCTTCTTCAGTTGAGTAATGTGTGTGTCCCATGCATGGCTATTCCCAGCAACATGCTTCTCTCGTTTTGTCTCTAAGGCAGAAGAGCAATAGGATTGTAACTTAAGGACGATCACCTTTTTCCCTTTTGTGGCCTTTCACTTACTAGTTATTAATACTATTGTGGTAATAATATAATAATTTTACATCAGATGTTTGCGGTTTAGATCCGTTTAAGGTGTATTGGTTTATCGTTGTTTATCTGAACAGGGTCATTATTTGGTCATTGCAGATCGTATGAGGGCAAAATATTTTGTGGATTTTTATTTGAAGAAGTGGAAATGTCTTTTGCTTTTAGGGCGGGCGCCTGAATAAGGGAGTTTCTCAGGGTCTATTGTTAGGCTCCAGCATTTCCAAAGCAGTTTTTCCTGCTCTAAAGTAAAAGAAGTGAGTAACTGGATTCTGTAAAGTTTGTTGTTAGAAATGACCATGTAAGTGACAGATAGAGGAAAGACACTTTTATGATTTAGCTCACGATTTCCATTTCCATTTCAATAGCTATTCCATTCAAGATTTCGCTTTTAAATATGGTACTTTTTTATTTTATTGAAATCCATATATTACATAAATTAGCATCTTAATATTAATATTCATACGTCAAAATGTCAAAATTCATACATCAAAATTCATCAATAACATCGGATTCGCAGGAATTAAAATTGAACATAAACACTTAATCAAGAATTCACCAAGCTAACAAATCAGAAACAACACTTCAAGCCCAACAGGTTAAAATGGCTGTTGCCCTAAAATATTGTCCATTGGTACTTGTAACATTGACTTCATAATGTCATAAACAGAATCACAAATACTAGGATATTTTATTTAATTCCTGGACTTTCAATGCTACTAACAAAAGATATCGGAAAACATTAGACCTCGGGTTCAGTGAACATCTGCTGCAGTCAAATATTCGAAAAGTTGTATTAAACACTATTTCCCTCCCGAGCAGTTGCAATAGCATACCAAAGGTGGTCAATCAGCAGAAATCGTGGCAAAAGGTACAGCCCAAAGCCACAAAATAACTTTTTAAAATGAAATCCTCAAACAGCAAAACGAAATCGTACTATTTTATGTCATCGTTAATTTTCCTGGGGCAAATCCGTAAAGAATGCAGGGGCATATCAGCAAGGGCCGGCGATAATTATCGCTAAGCGCACTTAGCGTGAGGATAATTATCGCCGGCCAACTCTGAATTTTATCGCGGAGATAACGTGCTATCAGCAACGCTCTCCAAAGTGATAAAATTCAGAGCGCAAGCTGCCAACTGTGCGATAATCGCACAACTTTTGGCGATAGCTTGCTGATAGGGCTACACATTCTTAGCCATGATATCCACCTTCCATAGGATATCATGGCTAAGTCAGTTTCAAAGCAGGCATAAGGAAAGTAGGGATAAAAGAGGTTATTGCTACTTTTCTTGTCGCTATGCTGCTTTGCGTGATGCTTGATAATAGGAGAAATGTCGCTTAACGACATTTCTCCCGTTATTCTGGGGAGGAATGCCCACTTTGCATCTCATTAGAGAGGCAAAGCTGGGCGTTAAGGGAATGTGCGAAGAAGCATGGATTCACGCGTTAGCATGTCCTTGCTAATAGGGCGTTAAAATTATCGCTGCTTTTCGTCCGAAATAAACACCGCAGTAAGGTAGTTTCCTAAAATGGCACCTAGAGGTGCCCTCATCAGCATTAACCAGATGAGTATACATTATGCCTATGTGCACCAGGTTCTGAAAACCAGAAATACTTTGAATTGTTTTTTGCGTATATATTAAAGGTGTAGCAGTTTTAGATCTACAAATATGAATAGAGGGTTTTACTACTAAAGTGGAGAAGTGTGGCTCAATGATTAGAGCGGCAGACCCTGATGCAGAGGTCTAGCCTGGGACCGGGGTTCAATTCCCCGCCTCGGCGAGTCTTGGGCTCAAAAATTCCACAGACCTGATAATTCTCGCCTCGGTGCCTATTCTAATCATGGAGTCCCACTCTGCAACTCTGGGCAATAGCTTGCTTAATCTCCACAACGGCCCCCACAACGCTAAGGATGCCTGGTCTCCACCTTGGTGGTGCCCAGGAGTGGACGCCTCACAGGGAAAGCCAGGATGGGTTCCACAGCGGTATTCGTATAAGCGCCTTGAGACCCTTGCGGGTGGGTAGTGCGCTATACAAGTATCAAATTTACATTTACTACTAAACTGTTCTGTGGTGGGCTTCAGCTTATTGGGGCTGACTGTTTGGCAGAAAAGGTGGTTGCACCAATGACCCATATATAGGTCAGTATTCACTGTACAGGCATCATGGGCTCAGGTCTACATCTCCTTGGTTAGCTTAGAGAAGGAGAGCCACTCTCCTGTGTTACTTTCATTGTGTGAAAGTGTACAAAGGGTTAAAGCACAGCACCCCTCCTTTTGTCTCAGAGTTAAAATTTACAATACAAAAAAAGTAGGTGTGCTGGATGGCTGGTAATGCTACTACATAAAAGTGCCACTATACGGGTAACACAGGGCTTGCTGAATAATTCTTGTCAAATATAGTGGCTACTTGGAAACCCTGAAAGCATTAAGGGGCTTATTTACAAGCCCCTTGAGCCCCGACGTACCCGCGGCTCAAGGGGCTTGGAAATAAGCGCCTAGGTACATAGATGCAATTGCCCGCATCATATGTGTTTCTGGGACCTAGTTTAGGATATTTAGGCAACAACATTTTGCTTGCTAGGACGTTTAGTTCCACCTTTTACCATTGTAGGCGTGGGCCTTAATGTCCTAGCCTACTAACTGCTGTTGACTACAAAGACAGGACTAGCTGAAGGAATGACTCATGGCATTAGGCTACTTGGCACATATACACATGAATACATGTACTTTTAGGAATAAAAGTGCATTGTTACCTGGTATGTTATTGTCATAATCATTTATGGTTCATGTTGGACTTGGCCCTTTTTGCAGGGTCATCCCTGAACCTTTTGCCTTCCTCCTCTGACCTGTTATTGGCTGTTTTATGACTCTTGGCACTTTACCACTGCTGATCAGTGCTAAAGTGCATATGCTCTCCCTATGTAAATTAATGTATGAATGTGTGATTCCATGATTGGTTGGTTTGGTTTACCTGTCAGACCCTAGTACAGTGCACCAGGAGTGCCCAGGGCTTGTAAATCCAAATGCTGCTAGTGGGCTTGCAGCACTGGTTGTGCCACCCACAGAGGCAGCCTGTAAAAGTGTGTCTAAGATCTGCCATTGCAGAGCCTGCGTGCAGTCTGGTACTGTCATGCTGACTGGGCAAGTGCACCCACTTGCCAGTCCCTAAACCTTCCCTTTTCTTCATATCAGACACCCCTATGGTAGGCCCAAGGGCAGGGTGCATTGTAAGGATAAGGTATGACATGTCCTGGTGTGTGTGGCATGTTCTAATAGTGAATTACAGCCATTTTCGTTTTTCACTATTGCAAGGCTACCTGTTCGCCATAGGCCAGAATGGGCAGTTTGATTATTACATCCTATAATCCGAACTGACTCAGGGAATATGGTAGAAATTCGAATTTAGTATGCCTGAACTCAGAATGATAAAATACATCTTTTAGTGAAGTTGGTTTTAACATTTTGTGTTTGAAAATACCACTTTTAGAAAGTAGGTATTTTCTTGTCTAACCATTCAAACCTGCCTCTGCTAGGCTGTGTATTACTTGTCTGGAGTTTGAGTGACAGGGGCTGGGGAATTCAGGGCGAGTTAGCACAGGGCTGAATAGAGAGATCTCCATGTAGATGGGTGGGAGGAGTTGCACCTTGGACCTGAATAGGGCTGTGCTTTCCCTCCACAATGCTGGCTCCACCTCCTGTGGTGCGTCTGATGTCTCTGCCCTGCACTCTGAAAGGAAAGAAGGAGTCAGGTAAACAAAGTGCTCCAGGACTGACCAGAACCGGTTTGAACAAGGCAAAGGCCCCTCTGCCCTCAGAGGACAAAGGATTTTGGGGTATAAGTATTGGGACCCTGATCCCAAGAATTTAGATCACTTTGGGAAAAAAAGAAGAAACCTCTGCTGAGGAGAGGATCCAAGAAGAAACTGAGGAGAGACTATCCCTGTAACTGGGGGATTGGCCTGCAGGGGTTGCCTACTGCCAAAGAGAGGAGAAAGGAACTTTGTGTGTACTTTTGCTCAACTAGTGAAGGATCTCCGAGGGCTTGGAAAAGAACTTGCCTCCTGCTGAAGTCTTAGGAACAACAGAATTTACCCACCAGCTCCCCAGAGTTCTTTGCAAGTGCCTGCTGCTGTTTTGGGGGCCTTCTGAGGAACTGCGTGTCGCAAGGAGCTGGAAGTGCGACTCGAGATGGAGAAGCGTGCCACCGTCGGAGCTGTTGTCGTCGCATCGCGTAAAGGGGTGCCGCCACTGCAATTGTCGCATCGAGCGGAAGCATCTCGCATCATCGAAGAAGTGTCTTGCAGCGCCAAAGAAGCGTGTCGCCATCGCAGGCATCGTAGCTGACGCATTGCACCGCATCAAGAGAAGAGTCTTGCATCGAGGAAGAGGTGTGTCGCTGTCGCAGCCGCTACCGTTGGATCTTGGATGATGCCGCTGTAGCTGTCGCATTGCACCGCATCAAGAAAAGCACCTCGCATCCACGGAGAAGCGTGCCGCCGTTGGAGCTGTTGGCATCGCATCGCGTAAAGTGTGTCGCTGCTGCAGTTGTCGCATCGATGCGGGAGTGTCTCGCAACGTCGGAGAACAGTGTCGTCGCCAAAGCCACTGTCGTCGCATCGCGTAGAGTGGTGTCGCCACTGCAGCTGACGCATCGGATCGAGTCTTCTCGCAACATCGCAGAAGAATAAGCAGATTTAAGTAGTTCATGCACTTTCAGCTGAGACTTGTTTGCAAACTGCTGTGCACAAATTTGAATTTTCATAAAATACCATAGAAGGATAATGGGCATGCTGCTGAGTACAGGTGTGACCTATACAGCTTTGTATCTTAAGATATTTCAATGGGTTAATGTGTTTGCTGCAGAGATCCAGTTTTTGGGATTTCTTTTTAGTTTGCACTCTTCTAACATCTCAATATTCCCTATTACTAGGTTGACTAGTAATAGGTTTTGTTTTTAGTCTTGCAAAGCACAGTTCTTTCTTAATAAATACCTGCTCTAAAGTGAACCCTAGCATTTAGAATTTTGTTGAAATTCATGTTCTAACCATTCGTTATTATAGCATATAGATATGTTCTTCTAATAATATTTACAATTAAAGGCATGCATATTGCAAGCACATACTGAGCTTCAATTCTGTTCTCATCTCCAACACTTTTACATCTCCTGACAAAGCCTTCCTTGTGAAGCATCTCCCAGAGGAACCGAAACTGCACGCAATCAGAGCCGTGGCCACTTTCAAGTGTAAACACATTCACAAACGAATTTGAGCTGCATATGTATTGCCTTAACCAGATCCATTTCCTAAACACATACATCCGAATACATCAGCGGCAGCTCCCACAGGTAAATGTTGTGGGGCAGTAAGGCGGGGCGGGGTGGGGAGTAGTGGAAACCGACATTCGACGGGAATTTGAAAACTAACTAAATAAGTAAATAAAACCACCTACCTTGCGCTCGCCGCATCACCGAAGTCTGGGATGGGGCGAGCGCAAGGTAAGTGGTTTTATTTAATTATTTAGGTAGTATTCACATTCCCATCGTATGTCGGATTCCACTATCCCCCACCTTGCCCTGCCCCCTCCCCGCCTTCCCGCCTCACCGCCCCACAGCATTTACCTGTGCGAGTTGCCCCAGCAATACATTTACATAGACATTTAGTAGTTTCTAGGACATTCACTTTCCTCCTGCATGCCTCTTGGTGGCTCCTTTCCTAATTTGGTTGCCATATTCATCCATGCCACACCATGGAGGCCAGAGAGAACCAATGTACACATGTTAAAATATTTTATGAGTGTGGTTTACAAGTCAGTGTGCTTCCCTCCTTATTTTTTTTAAGCCATAAATGGGAATCAACTGCTCAAGAATTCCATCTAAAAAATGGCCACCAAGTGAGCCGTGTGGATTAGGCAACTAGGATCTGTGCACAAGCTGTAGTTACAGCTTTAATTTCCGGAAGAGACAACTTAGACTTTTTAGTTGTGCAAAGTCGATAAACGGAGTCACATTGAATAATAGTAATTCTTGGGGCCCGATTTATCAACACTTTGTGCTGGTTCAAAATCACCAAAAAATATGCAAATTGGCATAAAGTGTTGATTTTGGATTTACTTTCCAGAACAAAAACGTGTTTTGTGCTGGAAAGTTGTGTAAAAGTACTACAAAGTAGTGCTATGCGCTATTTTGCACTGCTTTGTGTTAAGAGTCCTTCCAGTTAAGACGTGTTGGCAGGATTACGTGACAAAAAGCAGCTGCCGCCTGGCCTAGCATTTCTCCTCTGTGTGCGTGTTCGTTATGTTTAGATGCCGAAGGGCTTCATTTATTTTATGGTGGCTGGATCCGGTCCGCCATGACTAGCTGCGTTTGAGTTGGGAGAGAGTTCTCCCCTCTCCTGCAATGGGGACAGGCTGCGTGACGCTTCTATTGATCTTCGCGGCAAGAGTGCTTCCCGGAACACCGCAGGATTTGTGGCTGATTCCTATCCTCCACGACTGCCTGCGTGAGCGACCTCTGACCCTGTTTACCAGGCAGGTCGCTCCCCTCACCACCACGCAGCCCCCTGTGTGACCGCTATCCGCTGCTGCATTATCTCTGCCTGCGTTCGAGTGCCAGTGTCCTCCTTCTCTTCTGTTCCCACGAATGAGTACCTGCATCGCCCCCATTGTACCTGTGCCTTGTTGCTGCCTGGAATTGTTCCTCCTTCTCTTCTGTTCCCACGAGTGAGTGCCTGTAATCGCCCCCATTGTCCCCGTGTCCTTTGCTGCCTTTAATTGTTCCCCTCTCCTTTTTTGCCCAGATTGTGATCCTTTTTGTCTTCTGTTCCCCTGCGCACCGTGTCTCCCCCTCGCCGCCCGTTTCCCGCCACCGCGGCCCGTAGCTCCGCCCCCCTCGCACCCCATTGGCCGCCCGCTCCCACCTCCCAGCTGCTCCTCCCTCCCTCTCCCACTCATATGGAGGCGGTGCAGCAGTAGAGAGAGCGACCTCTGACCCTGTTTACCAGGCAGGTCGCTCCCCTCACCGCCACGCAGCCCCCTGTGTGACCGCTATCCGCTGCTGCATTGTTTCTGCCTGCGTTCGAGTGCCAGTGTCCTCCTCCTCTTCTGTTCCCACGAGTGAGTGCCTGCATCGCCCCCATTGTACCTGTGCCTTGTTGCTGCCTGGAATTGTTCCTCCTTCTCTTCTGTTCCCACGAGTGAGTGCCTGTAATCGCCCCCATTGTACCCGTGTCCTTTGCTGCCTTGAATTGTTCCCCTCTCCTTTTTCGCCCAGATTGTGATCCTTTTTGTCTTCTGTTCCCCCTCGCTGCCCGTTTCCCGCCACCGCGTCTCGTAGCTCCGCCCCCCTCGCACCCCATTGGCCGCCCCGCTCCCACCTCCCAGCTGCTCCTCCCTCCCTCTCCCACTCATATGGAGGCGGCGCAACGGTAGAGAGAGCGACCTCTGACCCTGTTTACCAGGCAGGTCGCTCCCCTCACCGCCACGCAGCCCCCTGTGTGACCGCTATCCGCTGCTGCATTGTTTCTGCCTGCGTTCGAGTGCCAGTGTCCTCCTTCTCTTCTGTTCCCACGAGTGAGTGCCTGCATCGCCCCCATTGTACCTGTGCCTTGTTGCTGCCTGGAATTGTTACTCCTTCTCTTCTGTTCCCACGAGTGAGTGCCTGTAATCGCCCCCATTGTACCCGTGTCCTTTGCTGCCTTGAATTGTTCCCCTCTCCTTTTTTGCCCAGATTGTGATCCTTTTTGTCTTCTATTCCCCCTCGCTGCCCGTTTCCCGCCACCGCTTCCCGTAGCTCCGCCCCCCTCGCACCCTATTGGCCGCCCCGCTCCCACCTCCCAGCTGCTCCTCCCTCCCTCTCCCACTCATATGGAGGCCGCGCAGCGGGCGCGCCAAAGGCGCACCTAAGGCAATCCCATCTGCGCCCGTCCGCGCCTGGCCCGCGCCCAGCGCCAGACCCCCTGGCCCCCGCAGATGCCAGCCCACCCGCAAGTTCTACAACGCCGCCACTCTCATCGCACTCAACACCGGCCGGATCCCCGGCTGCTGCAGAGCCACCCCAAGATGCACCCACGGACCATTCAGCTGCCATTCCTGCAAGTTCTCCTGCATCCAGACCTGTACCGCACCCGCCAAGCCGAGCACCAGCAGCAACCACCTGAAGTGCATCCTGCTCAACACCCGCTCCGTCCACAGACACGCCGTGGAACCTGCTCGACACCACATCTCCAGACGTCGCCTTCCTCACTGAAGCATGGATGAACACCTCCTCAGCACCCGACATCGCCATCGCCATCCCGGACGGATACAAGATCACCCGGAGGGACCGCGTCAACCAGTCAGGAGGAGGCCTCGCTATCGTCCACAAGAACACCATCCGCATCACGACCAACTCCGACGACACCCTCACAGCTGCCGAACACCTTCACTTCCAGATACACACCGACCCCAAGACCACACTCAGAGGCACCCTCATCTACAGACCCCCAGGACCCCACACTCAATTCAGCGAAGACATCGCAGACTTCATCAGCCCACACGCCCTCCCCTCCGCTGACTACATCCTCCTAGGGGACCTCAACTTCCACCTGGAGAACAACAACGACAACAACACCACCACCCTGCTGGACAACCTCGCCAACCTCGGACTCAAGCAACTGGTGAACTCCCCCACCCACTACACCGGACACACGCTTGATCCAGTCTTCTCCTCCAGCAAGTACATCTCCTTCAGCCACACCACCGGACTCCACTGGACAGACCACAGCTGCGTCCACTTCAGCTTCAGAAGAACCACGACTCACCACCACCCGCAACAGGCTCCCCGCAGGAGCTGGAACAAGATCACCACCGACCAGCTCACCACATCACTGAGCCAGAACCCTCTCGCCAGCTCAACGGACCCCAACCAAGCAGCCAACAACCTCACACAGTGGATCACCAACTGCGCTGACGACCTCGCACCTCTGAAAAACCACCCCAGCAGGCCCGGCAGCAAGAAAGCCTCCTGGTTCAACGACAACCTCAAAAACTCCAAGAAGAACCTTCGAGAAACCCTGGCGAAAAAACCCGACTACACACAACATGACCGCCCTCAAGCACGCCTCCCACAAACACCACCAGCTGATCCACACCACCAAGAGGACAGCATTCAAGGAACGACTAGACAACAACGCACACAACAGCAAGGAACTCTTCAGCATCGTCAAAGAGCTCTCCAACCCCAGCGCCGGAAACAACGACATCACTCCCTCACAAGACCTCTGCGACTCATTCGCCTCGTTCTTTCACCGCAAGATCGCTGAAATATACAACAGCTTCGGTGCACAGACCACGCACCCAACCACCGAACCGACGACCCCCTCCACCACCCTCCGCGCCTGGACCCCGGTCAGCACCGAAGACACCATCCACACGATGAACACCACCCACTCCGGATCACCTACCGACCCATGCCCCCACCAAGTCTTCAACAAGGCCGACTCCCAACTCCGGGACATCATCAACTGCTCCTTCAACACCGCCACCTTCCCGGAGAGCTGGAAGCACACTGAACTCAGCACCCTCCTGAAGAAGCCATCAGCAGACCCCTCCGACCTCAAGAACTACAGCCCCATCTCGCTTCTGCCTTTTCCTGCCAAAGTCATCGAGAAGACCGTCAACAGACAGCTTGCCGCCTTCCTCGAGACAAACGGATCCCTGGACCACTCGCAATCCGGCTTCCGAGCCAACCAGAGCACCGAGACTGCCCTCATCGCAGCCACTGACTACATCCGAGCCCTGCTCGACAACGGGGAAACAGCGGCCCTCATCCACCTGGACCTCTCCGCAGCGTTCGATACTGTCTGCCACCGCACCCTAGTACAGCGCCTCAGCAACATCGGAATCCAAGAGAGGGCACTAGATTGGATCATCTTGTTCCTCGCCGGAAGAACCCAGAGAGTCCGCCTCCCCACGTTCAGATCCGAGGCCACCGAAGTCGTCTGCGGCGTCCCGCAAGGATCATCACTCAGCCCCACCCTCTTCAACGTCTACATGAGCCCCCTTGCAGCCATCGCACGCCAACACAACCTCAACATCATCTCCTACGCCGACGACACTCAGCTGATCCTCTTCCTCACCAACGACCCAGCCACCGCCAGAACCAACCTACACGAAGGGATGAAAGACGTAGCCGAGTGGATGATGAACAGCCGCCTGAAACTGAACTCAGACAAGACGGAAGTCCTCATCCTGGGATCATCACCCTCCGCCTGGGACGACTCCTGGTGGCCCCCCGCCCTGGGCAGCGCACCCAAACCTACGGACCACACACGCAACCTGGGCTTCATCCTGGACTCCTCCCTCTCGATGACCAGACAAGTCAACGCCGTCTCATCATCATGTTTCAACATCCTACCCATGCTCCGAAAGATCTTCCGATGGATCCCCACCGAAACCAGAAAGACGGTCACCCAGGCTCTCGTCACCAGCCGACTGGACTACGGAAACACCCTCTACACCGGAACCACAGCCAAACTACAGAAAAGACTCCAACGCATACAGAACGCCTCCGCACGACTCATCCTTGACATCCCCCGACACAGCCACATCTCCGGACACCTGAGAGACCTGCACTGGCTCCCCGTCAGCAAGAGAATCACGTTCCGACTCCTCACCCACGCACACAAGGCCCTCCACGACCTGGGCCCCAGATACCTCAACAACCGCCTGACCTTCTACACTCCCACACGCCAGCTACGATCGACCAGCCACGCCCTTGCCACCGTTCCACGCATCAGAAGAGCCACCATGGGAGGAAGATCCTTCTCCTACCTGGCAGCCAAGACCTGGAACTCCCTCCCCATCCACCTCTGCCTGATCCAAGACCGCCTCTCCTTCAGGAAGCAACTCAAGACCTGGCTGTTCGAGCAGTAGCGGACCCCCCTCCCCCTAGCGCCTTGAGACCCTCCGGGTGAGTAGCGCGCTTTACAAATGTCTTGATTGATTGATTGATTGATTGAGTGCTCCCCCCGCTACGGGGACTGAAGTAGTGGAGGAGCTCCGACGACGTAAAGTGGCGGATCGCGAGTAGCGACTTCAAGGCTCATTTGAACGACATCTATGCCCTTGAATGTTTACTCAAGCACCTGATTCGTAAGCATTTGCCTGGATACACCTTCCGGTAAAATAATTTCGGCGATACTACCTATTCTTAGACTTTGCGGTGCTCCCTTCGTGACGAGGCCTGACCTTAAAATGGCAGCCGTGAATTCAAAGTAGAGATCGGGAATCTGCTTACAGCGGGGATATGAAAAGAAGACCGGGCGTGTGTGTTACTGCTGTCATTACAGTGCGAGGGGCATAAGTGAAGCACTCCTTAGAGAGACTGACATTTCCTACTTGACAAATTTATTAAAGAATGATGCCTGAACCTAAGATGGCTGTTCCATGAAGACGAGAATGGCTGGAACGACTGGCAGCTCACCTTTCATCTTGCGGCCAGCCGGTACACATCCGCGGTGGTTCCACCGCCACTCAATTGCTGGATTGGCCTGACCCTGTGATGGCCGCCACCTGGTGGCTCCCGACCCCTCGGGCGCCCCCTTGTTTGCACCACGGGGCTTTACTCATCGGGGGAATGCCGACCTGGCTCAAAGTCTCTGCACCAACGTTTAGACCTGATCTCAAGATGGCCGCCCTCCCACTTTCCGTCTGGGCAAAAAAAAAAAAAAATCATGGGGCCCGACTGAATTGGAACTTTCAATGGACTTGTCCCCTTGCCGGATTTCAAGATGGCCGCCTCAGTGAGGCCTTCCGTGATAGTCTTTCTTCTCCTGGTCTAAAATCATTGGCCATCGTTCAGACCTCGACCAGCCTTTCACTAGACCCTGTTCCTGCTCACCAACCAGGACCTCTACTCTGAAAACTTTCCCTCGACAGCTGAGACCTAACCACTTTGACTGATGCCCGGTGGAGCTACCTCACGAGCTAAAGGGGAGATGGGCTATGGATTCCTTCCTTGACCATCACCTACCCAACCGGTCTTTGGGCAAACACTCTTGCGTCTCTCCTGACCTCTCCAACCCAAGGGTTGCCCTGCGTCTGCTTCATCAGCTTAAAGGCCGCAAAATAGATTGCTGTTTCAATCATTGGTTTTCAGACCTTCAAACAACTGGTCATCGACCAGACGTTGATCTTAGCCCTCAACCGACCTGTATCCTGCACACCCTTTCAGGACATTTACCATGTGAACTTTCCCTCGACTGCTGAGACCTTGCTACCTGACCGATGCCCGGTGGAGCTACCCCGATAGCTATAGGGGAAATGGACTGTGGATTCCCACCTCGGCTGTCACCTACCCAGCCGGACATTGGGCAGACCTTCCTTCGTCTCTCCTGCCGTTATTTTCCCCCTACACCCTTCCCTCCTACCCCTATCCTACCTGGATCCTGCACACCCTTCAGGACATTTACCCTGTGAACTTTCCCTCGACCGCTGAGACCTTGCTACCTGACCGTTGCCCGGTGGAGCTATAGGGGAGATGGGCTGTGAATTCCCTCCTCGGCCGTCACCTACCCAGCCCGACATTGGGCAGACCTTCCTTCGTCTCTGCTGCCGTTATCTCCCCCCCTTCCACCTACACCCTTCCCCCTTACCCCATCCGCCCTATTTATCCTTCCTCCATACTATTTAAATCTGTTTCGTATAACCGATGTAACCGGTAACTGTTTTTAACTGTGTAATAATGTGATTCCTAATGTAAAGCGCTCTGATACCCACGGGTCTAGCCAGCGCTTCTAGTAACTTCTAGTAACTGATGTAACGTGAAACTGATGTAATTTTTTAATTTCTGTTGGAACCTTATGCAAAGCGCTCTGATACCTCCGGGTCTAGCCAACGCTATATAAAACTCTCAAAATAAATAAAAAAATAAATAAAAAATAAAAAGAGGGTGTACCATGGGTTGAGCATGGGCAATCCCATCATGCAGAGCCTTATCTGCTAACTTTTGTAGACAGGGAGTTGCGGCAAAAATAATCCTCCTCGGCACAGCTGCAAAGTAGGAAAGAAGTTTTATTTTATTCAAACTTTTCCCAATTTGCATGTGCCTTGCACTGTACTGCACGGGCAAAGTGGGGAAACGTATTTAAGGTAGTCTAAGCCTAGTGAGGCATATTCACTAATCTTTCACACAACGCAGGACAGCAAGCAAAGTTGCTGGTCTGCATTGCTAGAAAGGGAGAGAGCAGAAATGCTCCATATTTGCTGCCTAGCACCACAGCAGGCACCTTTGCATCAGAGTGCAAGGGTGCCTGCTTTACAAGCAGGATTATTTTTGTGCACAAAAATAATCCTTAGAGGCATTTTCCTCTTTCTATTTGTGATGAAGAATGCTTCAGACATAGAAAGAGGAAGCAAGGAGGAGAAATAATTATATTTCTCATCGTTATGCCTCACTGAGGAAGGTGCAGCATTTTGACGCATTCCTTGCTTTATTAGCTTTGGTAAATCCTGGATTGCGCCAAAATCCATGGGTGGATGCATGGGAACACCCATGCTCAATTTACGGAACACCTGCCAGCTTGAAATGTAACGTAACGCAGCACAAGCCATTGCGTTGCGTTACATTTCTTTACAAAGCCACGCAAGGCGGCGCAAATCGCCCCTTGCTTGACTTTGTAAATATAACTGAACCCTCTCCAGCGTCTCAAAGACAAGGCAAAGGATTGGGATATCTGGGCCACTGTTTTTTATTGGAATGGTATGATTCAAGTGCAAAACCTATGCTAGGCGTACTGCCTCTTATTCTGTATCTCTACTCTTCCAACCAATTGCAAAGTAAACCTTCCTCCATATCAGACATGCGGGTGCCTGTTTTCTACAGCACACCTTTCTCATGTCAGAAAAATGCCCTGTCACCTCCCTGCAGCGGCAGGAGTTCCATGCAGGTGGCAGTATTCACAGTAGCACATTTCCACTGTTACCACCCTGCAGACAAGTGTCTGCATTCACAAAGCACCCCTTTCTCCTTTCAACACGTTGCTGTTGCTTTTGTCTCTTTCTTGTAGAAGGAAACACGCGACTGCTGCTGAAATGTGTTTGGCCTCCTTCGCATGTCTTGACTCCAAGGCCCGGTTGAATGCTGAGGTTACAGACTAATGGCATTTTAATGCACGCCCTCGTTTTGCTGGGACCTTTCAGTCAGTGTTAATCCGGATGTGCAATTAATACATTTTTAATAGAACTCCATGCCATACATCGGTAGTTGAGCAGCTGCTAAACCTTCCTAAATTGCCTGCTCTCTGGAGACCTGTGTTAATTTAGAAAATGTCAAGGCCTGCTTGGTGGCAATCACAGGGCAGCCTAGCTGCAGCTTGAGGAGAAGAAAAGAGCTGTAGCTTCATACAGCATCACCACTGCTACCAGGAAACACATCTTAAAGAGAAGTAAGCACAGCTTTATACTAACCAACTTCTCGTACTGACTTTAATAGCCTCTGAAGACAATGCTTTAGTGCATCTGAGTTACTGAGGGTGGATTGAGATTCATTTTCAATAAGTATACACAGCTAGAATTCGGAAAAAGACGCAGATTTAACAAACAATCTATCAATAGTTGCAATGTACATTGGACACGTGTTGATTGGCATGTTATATGTGGCTGTCATCTGTTTTGAGTTGTTGCATACTGGCAGCTTAGTTGTTTGTTGTCAAAGACCTCTTGTCTATGATCCAACATGATTTTAAAAAAAATCATATTACATGCCATGTTATTTACAGAAGACACGAAAGTACACGTTGCACAAGTTAGACACAGTGATACATAAAACAGAGACAAGAGTAGCAGAAGCACTGTAAAAAATTGTTTTAAAACGAGATGAAGAAGACACATTTATAAGATAACATAAATACATATAAACAGGTTGCGCTAATGGAATTCTAATGCATATGCTGCTTATTAATGTATATTAATGTACATTTTGATGCTATGTGAAGTGGCCCAGTGATTTTTATGCTTTTTGCTTAGAATGCATCAGTTGGACAAGTTGGTGCAAAATTGTGTAGGAATGAAGTAGAGGCTTGAGATTTGGCAAATAGATACTAGAGGCTTTATAGTTTATGAAATATTAGAAATTATTTTAGTGGAATGAAATTTGAAAAACGTGAATTTATATCAATGTTGTGGAAATTGTAGTAGTAGGGCATTTCTAACGTTACCTATTTCCATGTAATAATATTTTGTGAAAATATACACATTCTTTATTTGAATTGGTTTAATTTCATTATATTTAAAGAAAAATTAGAGCTAATTTCATTTAAAAAAACAAATACAAACAAAAGCAGTGTGGGCCCTTGCATCGTGCCAGTGCTTATTACTAGAAATATTGGGAACTGCTACACTCTACTTTTTGTGACCCCACTGCTTAGAGATCACACATATTCAACCACCACCAGACAAATTGAAAAGGAGCGTATTTTTTATACATCTTTTTTTCAGCTGTAGTTCAAGCCATCAAAAAGTTCAGAAAAATATCTAAAATTATCCTATTCTGGATATTTCAATTCTCAGGAGTCTCGGCATTGTGTTTCAGAATCCACCTTTTATTCATTTTTCCAAACAACACTTTTAAATCAGCCCAGCCAACACGTCTCGTTCAATAGGACTTCATCAAGGTTTAGAATTCCAGGTCCACCTTGAGGTGCAACTCAAGGTGTGTCACCTATGTGTGGTAAATAATTAAATAAATACTCATAGGCATTGTTAACCTGTGTATACAGGTTGTTAAGAAAGGCAGTAGCAAAGTAAAGCGTTGCTTAGGGTGCAACTCAAAGTGTGTCAGCTAAGTAGGTCAAAGAAAAGAAGAAGTCCCCATAGGTATTGTTAACCCGTGTATACTTGAGCTACTCCTTGTGCAAAATGGTGGCGCCCGTAGCAGCTGTCTCCCTTGCTAGGAAACTCTCAGGATGTAGAAGTGTTGTATATAATAATGTGGAAACATAGGGTATTCAGGACAGCGTGTGGGCTCCTATGAAGAAATATGGTGGGAGACAGACAGCTGCAGAAAGGATAGACTGTCACAGTCTATTTTCCTAATTCCTACTGGCGCTTTATTTTAGCAACGAATCAGCTTCATAGAGAGAGATGCTTTGAAGGTTTTCCCATTTGAGGCTCTTAAGAAGAGCTCTACAAAAAACGGAAGTTCTAATGCTAGTAAAAGGCATTTATAATGAGGATTGGTATAGGAGAAACTACTTTCTAGACGTGTTCTTCAAGGATAACAGTGAGTACAAGGCCGTCCAAATATACCTCTAAACCCTAGTAGGGGCCCACTGGATCTGGAGGTAATAAATGGCCAAACCCCTACTAAACCCTCCTGCAAGTACTGAAGTGCCATGAGAGTCTGGCAGTGCCTAGTCTGGACGCCCCCGTGAAATACCAGTCTACATAAGAGGCCCTGTATTGGTAGTAAAAGGACTCCAAGTTTGAGTCCTGGCAAGAGGTCTAGTCAGAGATCAATATACCCTGAGAAAAAAATCTGGTAACTTCCCTATTGATAGGTGAAGCACTTGAACTACCAGGAATGAAAGAAGTGATAGGAAGAGGGGAAAGACCCTCACTCTGACATAAAGGACTTTCTAGGCCACCTGAGTTGACACATTCTTTGCTCTCTGTCCACTCTTCAGGTGTTAGTAACTTTAGGCTGGTGCATTGAGGAGCAAGAGTGCCTCTTTGCAAATCGTTAGGTCTCACCTAGGCAGCGCTTGCGCTGTCTCTTTAAGACATGCTGTATTCAGCATATCGGCATTAAGCTCCGTCCATGTTCCGCCCATGCATTTTATTGGCTCCTTTCAGTGTCTTTTGTGATTGTGTTTATTTCAATGGTTTATTTGTTTTCTAGTCCCTCATTGTCCCTCTTTAGTGCCTACTTCTCTTTACTTGTAACCTCCCATAAGGACAGCTCCTCTTACATTTGTTCTTACTCTGTATTTTTCATTAACTGTTACTGAGCCCTATTATTTAATTTATGTTTTGTTTGTAGTTGCTGCAAAAGGCACAACATGCTCTCCTGCTTTGGCAACCCGCCCTGGTGTCTCTGTGCATTGTGACTTCCCCCAGTGGGCTGCTCAGTAACAGCACCTGGATTAAAACATTTTACATTTTGTTTTTGCGAAGTTTCACACAACGCTTCATCTTTAACATGATGGCCGCGCTTTTATTTGCTTATGCGTGGCCCGCCCAAATCAAAATTTCGATCATTATTTTTTTCAATGTTTGCCAGCGCGCCATGCCGTGCTTTCACTTTCATAGTAGCGGGCACAGCTTGCTTTTGTCAACACCATGCTTGATATGTAAATTGGCGAGCCACACTTTTTTTTCTCTGCGCGGCTTGCCACAAAAACTTTGCAAACATTATTTTATTATTTTTTAACCGCACACCATGCCACGCTTTCACTTTCATAGTAGCGGCCACGCCTTCCTTTTGTGCACACCGCAATTGTTATTCAAAATGGTGGCAACGCTTTTGTTTGCTTATGCGCGGCTTGCCCAAATCAAATTTTCTAACTATTTTTTACAGCACCCCATGCCGCACTACTACCCGCTAGCAGGCAAACAGCACTGCCGTCTAAGAAATGCGAAATTACATTAGATCGAACTGCAGGTACTATCATGTAGTTAAGAAAAGTAAAGTATACAATGAATGCCAGAAACACACAACATGTTTAGATATGTCCTAAAATGTGTTCTAACTGCAAGGCTCCAAGCATGATAGCACAATTTGCAATACCAGCGTGTTACAAAAAAATGCAGCTTATTATATACATTAGAGGTACTAAGAATTAATGAACTGCCATGTCAAACCTAATATGTGTGCATATTCCAAGATGGCACCTTTTTTTATTCAATCCAAGACACGATCTACAGCACATAGCTATCGTCTCCACTTTGCCGAAAATTATTTACACTATAAACAATATAAACATTACACACGACTGTCCAGACATGTCCAAGAGCAAATAACAGATTAGTTTATATTAAACAATAGTTGAAGAGGTTTGACAAATTTATCTCTACATCAAATTGAAACGTATGCTATTATTGGGCAATTCGTGTGTCATCACTTGAATAAGGAAGCTGATCTACAGTATTACATAGAGCATTGCATCTGTGGATATTGAGCTGTAACTAATTTGAAGTATCGGTGAAAGCATGAGTTGCAACTCTCCTGGGCTGTATTGCTTGATATTGCATGGCTTTCACTTTAATAATATCGCCCACGCACCTTGCTTTTGTTCTGTAAAGTGAAGCCAGAACTCCTGCTTATTACTGGGACCTCAAGCACCCACCTCCTCTACTGTAAGTACATTTCTATCTAATTAAAACATTATTGTTTTACTATTTTTAACATATTTGGATTCCTGTATCGCACTTGTGTCCCAGTGTTTTGTTTTAGACTTATTAAGTGTGTTTTCCTTCATAGAGGTGTATTTAACATACTCGCACTTTCATGTTACCCAGGTTTCAGATTTGCTGCCTTGCTCCCACTTACGCAACACTTCTGCGTTGCTACCCCATGTACATTCGTCTTAACACCCATTTTAGGTTGCTGCTCCTTGTTTTGTCATGCTACATATGCTGTCCCTTACATTTATTTGCTTAAAGACCTGCAAACAAAAAATGTATCATTTACAACGCCAATAGCTCTAACTTTCACAAATGTGAGACCTATTGCATTACAAATGCTTGTGTTTTTAGATATATTAAGCACAGGGTGACACTGACACTGATTTGACATTTGTGTTGTGACTCACTGTTGTTAAAGTGTCTGCCTCACATTATAATAAACGTGATGGCACAGTTTGAAATTATATAACAAAATCATTTGTTTCTAAATAGTTTGTTATTTAAAAAAATAAATACAGACCAGTTTAGTGCCATTACAATCTATAACGAAACGAGGAGCTATAAAAATCACCTTCTGACAAAGGGAATTCTGGCTTGCTAAATTTAGAATTCCGAGGGGGAGATTTACTAAGATTTTGCACTGTGTTCGCGGCACAAACCAAAACGGCACAAAATCCTTTTTTTTCTAATTTACTTTCCAGCGCTAAACAAGTTTAGCGCTGGGAATAATGTAAAAGTAATGTGAAGCAGCACACGGCGCTGCTTCACATTTTTGCCCCAGGCGGGCGAATCAAGAGTGGTGCATGGGCGTTCCCATGCAACCACCCAAGGTTTCGCACGCTAAACTCAATTTGCTAAATACAGTAGGTTGGTTTTAGCGTGAGAAAACTGTGCCGTTTTAAACTAGGCGCGAGATGGAGAAATGCTTTAATTTCTCCTTCCTTTTCCTACTTTGCATGAGTGCTGCACTGTGCAGCATGCATACAAAACGAGAAAAGCTTTCCCTCATGTCTAGGCATAGTATTTTGTACAAGAAGGGTACCCTTCCTGTACAAAACCTATGCTAGACTTACACACACACCCTAGCAATATGGCGCTAATGTGGTGCGTGACACAGGACAGCTGTAATCAGCTCCAGTGCAAGGGAAAGGGGAGGAGAGAGCCATATCTTTGAAAATATGGTGCTCTCTGGCTTTCTTCCTGTTGCGCAACACAGCGCGACCTTGCGTGAGGCTGCGCTGCGATGCGTTGCGTTGATATTTTGGTGAATCTCCCCCAAGTGTTAAGCGTCTTCTCTTTATAATAACGCCAGCGTTGAAATATCACGTACTATTATGGAAACATAGGGGCATATTTACAAGAGAATGGCGGAGCGTGGCGTTAAGCCAAAATTGCTAACGCTGGGCTCCGCCATTCTGAAAATGCAGGGATGCACCATAGTTACAAGAATGCGGCACACCCCTGCATTTCCCCTAGCACTGGCACTAAATTTAGCTGCCTAGCGCGAACGCAGGCACCCTTGCACCATAGTGATGGTGCAAGGGTACCTACGTTACGGGGGGAATGATTATACATGTGCAGGAAGGTGTCCCTTCCTGCACAAAAACAATCGGTAATGGCTATTTGTAACTTCTACATGTGCTGCTTTATGAATTTGTTGCAACTTGTCATTTTTTAATGACTGTTTATGTACAGGAAGGGACACTTTCCTGCACATGAACAATCACTAGTGGCGATTTGCTGTTTCTATGTGTGCTGCAGAATGAAGCCCACATAGAACAGCAAAACTGAGGAGAAATAAATCATTTCTCCTCGTTTCAAGCATGTTAAGACCTGGTCTTATTTTTGGCGCTGGCTCCTATTTACTCCAACCTTGTAAATAGGGGGAAGCGTCAAAAAGCAATGGGTGTTGCGGCGGAACCGCCACTGTAACACCCATTGCCTGCCCCTTTCATGCTAAGTGCTGCGTGAAAGTGGGTATTATGCACAAGCTGGCGTTAAGCCATGTTAAGTGGCTTAACGCCGCCTTGCAAATAAGGCGCAGGGCTTATCGACACCAGAAAGTCACAGAAAGTGACATTCCGGTGGCGATGAGCTCTTGTAAATATGCACCGTAGTTTCTATACTACCACGACTATTACTACCAACATTACTACTTACATACCACCAAATGAAATAAAGCAAAAGTACCCAGTCTGTGTTTTCCTCTGTTGAAAAATTACACGCAATTGTAGCCGGTAATTAGAGATGTGCAGGTTGTTAAGCTTTTCTCTTGTGAGCAAACTATTTTAGAAGTTACCTTGCAAGAGAACATTTGGCCAATTAGCACGAGCAGGCAACTGGTCCCAGCTTGCAGGGAAACATACACCTTAGGGCATGAACATAGGAAAATCAGAAACGGGGTGAACCAGGGGTCAGACAATACATAGGATCTACTGAGACTTCTATTTATGACCCCCCCCCCCCCCCCACACACACACACACACACACATCGCTATATCAATTCATTCACTTCTAGTTGTTTAGAGTTATTATCTGGGTGTGCTGTTAGATCTCAATTCATTAAATTCAAACCACAATCCCTGGAAGTCTAGTCAACGTCAGGCACACATGCACGAAATAGAGAGAGCATTAACACGCGCACAGGTACATGATAGGGTTTTAAACGGAGTGATCAATAAAAACGCAATTGACAAAATATTCCTGGGTGGATTTAAAAGCCCCTTGCGCCACTTTTGCGTCACTTTTAACATGGGAAAAGCGACGCAAAAGTGGCGCAAGAGGCTTGTAAATCTGTCCCTCCATATTTAGCTATTTCCGATTCCCTGACATCTGTTTTTCTGTTAATCCGCTCATGAAAATATTAGGATTGTTGTTTTCACACATGTGCCAGAGTTCTCACCAGTTTTTATGGTGTGACAACATTTTGTTCATCCTGTTCAGTAATAAAAACATCTGTCGTCATGGTTTGTGCCTTTGTAACAAACTAATCTATTTGCTTTCTATATGGAATCTTAAATTGTAACTGGATATGTAAATGTGAATGTTCTGCACAATCAGAACAGACTGACAGCTATTTTTAGAATTAAAACAATTGCATTGGGCAGTTGTTTATCTTACTCTTATTCGCACAGTGTTTTGGGTTTGGCTTAAAGGGTTGTGGTAAATTTAAATTACCTAGACTTAATTTATGCGGTAAAATACAATACGAATAACTCAGTAAAAATAAGAGGCAGAATCCGTGGTATTCGAGGGTATAATAGGGAATTTATTCCTTACAAAGGAATGATGGTTCGAACCAGGCAATCGAGTTCCGTCACCACGAAGGTTCAGGAAGGGATCAGCAATACATTATTGACAGGTTAAAGCATATATAGTAATGCATTACAGTAAAGACAGATGCAGGAGGCGTAACAGCTGATAAGAATACACATACGTAATAGAAAAGGCGTTACAATAGGCGTGCATAGAGGCGTATACTAAAAACGTCATTATGATGATGACACATGTGGGTGGATCCATAAGAGAATCCTGCAAAGTCAGCAAAAATACATGGCAGAGATGCGCGCACAGCCGCATGACGTGTGATTGACGTGTAACTAGAGGGTGAAGGGAACTTGACATTTAGCCCTACATGAGGAGACAGAAGTCTGGGGTGTCAGGACAACCTAGTCCTAAATCATATCTAATATCTTGTGTTTAAAGAACTATATTATCTGGAAGGGAAGGTCTTCTCGGACAGATCCTATTCTATACTGACTGCTAGTGCGTGTACAAGCGTCTAAGTGTCTACATGAGATGCGAGGGGCATGGGCCTACCATGGTAACGAAAGGCATGAATTACTTGCACAGAGACAGTAAGGCCGGGCCCTTTGCTCTGCAGCTAGAGGGATGTTTACCTAAGCTACTAGACAGGAATGTATTTCTTGAGGAGCGGAACAGATAACTTGAAGGCTGAATACAGTTTTGGCAGGCAACAGGCCGGGCTAGGCACCGTTAGCCGCGCAGGAAGTAAGACAAAGTTCATGGATACAGATGCAGGTCCAGGCTGGAGCATTCAGAGGCAGAAGCAGAAAAAAGCTCGATGGCAGGATTCAGGGCCTATCTTGCCAGAGCTGGAAAACGTGAAAAGTATACCATATAAAGACGGTGGCAAGGCATACTTAGGAAAGGAATATCTGGCCCATTCATGGCAGATATGAAAGAGGACATATTAACGTTGGACACAATTGTATTTGCGTCTTCATAGCTTGAAGTGGAGGGAACATACATGTACTTGTAGCATGTACATGGAGCCGTTGGGGTCTAGATAGGGGACACAATTGATCATAAAAATTCATATTTCCTCATTCCCTCCTTGTCCCCTACGGACCCTCATGAAATGTCGATCTTCAGGAATCCATCAATCTGTTCATGTAACATCATTTGCTCTTCTTTCTTCTTCCGGGATCTTGAATGAAAACTTGAACGTGGAATACACGATGTGGCACACAGGCCGCAAATCGCTGGTCCACATTGTAGACATAGGCAGCAACTGAATACTATGAGAAGGCCAATACCTAGGAAGGATAGGACTTTCCATCCCCAGGCTGACAACACGCTCCAGAACCAACCGGACCATGTCCAGGTGCCTGCATTCTGATGTATCTGGTTCGCAATCTTGTGAAGACGAGTTATGGCTTTATATACGGATGGCGCGTTTTCTGGGATGAAAACACAGCAACTTGATCCGATGACCCTACAAGCTCCGCCCCTATCTGCTAGGATGACGTCAAGGACAAGACGATTTTGGAGAACAACAATCCGCATCGCAGACTGCTCCTCTGTTAAGTTGCCTAGGGCAGAGGTAGTTTCATTCACTACTGCTTCAAGGGTTCTGGTTAATCTACGTATCAGTTTACTGTTTGAGACAACACCTATGTAAGGAAAGAGACCTTTATTGAAGTCTGTATATTGTTCCCATGCTGTTTCGGTGTAGTCAACAATCGGGATATCTCTCTGGGGTCTGTGGTGTACTAGATTGGTATTTCTATGATAATCAGGAGGATCTAGGAAAACAGGTGGCAGAAGGAATGCAATGTAACAGGTACCATCCCAATCTAGGGGTAGGCGTATATATGCGGTGTGGCCACAGATGAAGTAGGAATGACAGGAAGCTCTAAATGTAGACTTGCCCTTATCACTGAATTCGATCACAGTAGTACATTTACTATGACCCAGGTGTACTGAACCATTCTTTCTTACACATAATTCACCTTTGACTGGTAATACGGACATAGCAGGCAAGACTAGTGTAGCTTCAGATTCAACATTTAGAATCATGAGGTTAAGTGTAAAATTACCTAATCCATATACTTCATTTTCTAGATCAGTTCCTGTTCTTTTGGGACGTCCCTCCTTGTTAGGATAACAGGCTTTAAGCAAAACTAAGTTCAGGTTTCCCCATACCCAGTTGCTCTGGTAAACTACAGTGTTTGAATCTAAAGAGTTAATCAAACTGAACCATGCTCCACAGGAACCATTGTGTGTAAACGGGTACGGAAAGAGAGGCAGAACTCCTTTGTATTTTTGATAGGGAGGGAGTCGGCCACATATCCAACAATTTGTAGTGTTGCTGGTCTGATGGAAATGGTGTAACATACTAATGAATGTGTTGTTGCGCAGCGCAAATCTATAGGACAACTCATGTGGAGGTAGTTCACTAAAAGAATGTTCGGCAGTAACATTATAAGCACGCTTGAAAATAGGATAGTACATGTGTAACAGTATACTTGCAGTAATAATAAAAAGACTTAGAAAAAACATAATCAACAATGTCACTATACAGTGACTATGAAGTGATTTACAGTATGCATGTTTCTTGAGCTGTTTCTGTCTATTTCTCTCTCTCATTCGGTCTAGAGGATACATGTCAAAGACTTAATTCAACCGATTCACCTTGGAGAGGACTTAAACAATCGAATTGTCTGACTTGCTAGACCTTAGTTTCACTTTGTAGTCCTGTGATTCGGTCTTTTCAACCAGGGGGAGTTTTGAATCAGTCTCTGGAAGGGGGCAGGGCTGAGAGTTCAGATCGGCTGGTAGTCCATGAAATTTCTTGATATGACTCGAGTGTAACCAACCCTTGCGACCCTCGACCTTCACTGCTGTCCTCGTCGTTAGAAGAACCAGCTTTGGTTGTAGCCAGCGAGGCTCCAACGGGCTCCTCCTGTCGAAGTTTCTGACGAAAACGAGATCTCCCGGAACTACTTCATGGGGCTTTACCTCGGTGTTGTCGGGAAAGGCTGCAGCTACCTGTGAACGGCAAGATTGTAGTGCAGACATCAAGGAAGCAAGGTAATCTGTCAGCATATTACAATCAACATCAGTTATTTTACGAGGTATAGGCGTCCCCCACATATTTGGTGGCCTACCGAAGACCACCTCGTACGGGGATAGCCCTGTGCGAGAATGTGCTACCATTCTCATGTAAAATAGTGCAACCGGTAAGGCTACTATCCAGTCGACACCTTTCTCTCTACAGATTTTAGAAAGTCGTATTTTCAGGGTCTGATTATGACGTTCCACGAGACCTGCTGCCTCGGGATGTCGGACACAGTGGAATTTCCATTGATAGCCTAACAAGAGTGAAATGTGTTTCATTAGCTCGGATGAGAACGGCTGGCCATTATCTGAGTACACGATACGGGGCAAACCATACCGTGGGAAGAATTCACGAACTAATTGTTTGGCAGTAGTCGGGGCAGTGTAATCTGAGACGGGATACGCCTCTGTCCAACGGGAAAGAGCGCATACAACTACGAGGACATATTTGAATCCTCGACATCGTTCCATCTGGATATAATCCATCTGGAGGACTTCAAAAGGGTGATCGGGAGGTTGAAATCCACCCTGCTCTACAGGTACGCCTTTACCTGGATTGAACTGACAACAAATCATACAAGTTCGGACTTTCTGTTTGGCTGCAGCTCGTAATTGTTTGTTGAACCAAATGTGTTGAATACTGTCTAACATAGCTTTTTCTCCTAGATGTGCTGGACTATGTATTGTGTTAATGATAACTTGAACCATTGAGTCGGGGAGAAACCATATAGATTTTCCCTTCGTCATCCATCCCTGATCTGTTTGGATCCCTCCTAATTCAGTCCATTTCTTTATTTCCTCTGGTGTAGCATGTGTCTGTATGTCAATTACATCAAGGGCGGGATCCTTAACTGTCATGCAGTGTGTCGGCGTCAGAACTATTGTCTTTGTCAAGTCAGTTGCATGAGTCTGATTCTGTGCTGTTTGCTTAGCTGTTCGGTCTGCTAGGTCGTTACCCTGGGAAATAATATCGGTGACTTTTGTATGAGCTTTACACTTCATGATAGATATTGAAGTAGGTAGATGTATTGCATCTAACAGAGCTTGAATGAGGGGACCGTGTTGAATGTTGGCACCGTGAGAAGTCAAATAACCTCTCTCTCGCCAAAGGACTCCGAAGTCGTGTACAACTCCGAATGCATAACGTGAATCCGTGTATATGTTAACTTTTCTATTCTTGGCTTGAATACAGGCTTGTGTCAGAGCGATAAGCTCTGCTGCTTGAGCTGATAATGTGTCGATACAATTTGTTTCAATGACTTCGGTGTCTGTCGTGACTGCATAAGCGGCCACTAACTTTCCTGTACTTGTTCTCATACATGAACCATCTACATAAAGTGTCAGGTCTGGATCTGGTAATGGGACATCTGTCAAGTCTTGTCTGGGTTTCGTCGTAATAGTAATGACTTCAATACAATCATGTGCCAGTGGGTCTGTTCCACTTAATGGCAAAAGTGTGGCAGGATTTAATGTACTACAACGTCTTATTTCTATGTGTGGCTGAAACAATGTGAGTTCGTAACCGGTCAGTCGTGCTATAGTCAAGTGTTGTGTCTGTGTCCTGTTCAAGAGAACCTCTACTGCATGTGGTACCTGTACTGTCAATTGATGTCCTAATACTATGGAATCGCTTTGTCTGATCGCTAAAGCTGTCGCTGCAACTGATTTCAGACACGCAGGAAGAGCTTGAGCTACGGGATCTAATGTGCTAGAAAAGTAAGCACATGGCTTGTGTGATCCTGCTTGTTCCTGCGTGAGTACTGACAAGGCAGTACCTTCACGTTCTGTAACAAAGAGTGTAAAAGGCTTACTGTAACATGGTGTCGCTAAAACAGGTGCTTGGCATAAAGCTTTCTTTAAGTCTTCAAAAGCTTGTGTATGTTCTGGAGTCCAAGGGAGGACAGTCGATGTCGCTGCCTCCTGGGTTGTCAACTGAATGAGTGGTTTAGCTAAAAATGCATATTGGGGAATCCACTGCCTGCAGTACGAAGTGAGGCCTATGAAGGCCCGTACCTCCTTTTGTGTCTTGGGTGGTGGCATGTTTACAATTAACTGGATACGGTCAGGTGTGAGCTGTCTCCCCCATTTGGACAGCAAGTGCCCTAGGTACACAACTTGCTGGGCACAAAATTGCAGCTTTGAAGGGGACACCTTGTGCCCCTTGTCGGCTAGGAAATGTAAAACCGTCAGTGATGCTTTTTCACATTCGGGTTCGCTTCGGGCGGTGATCAGTAGATCATCGACATACTGAAGCAGTGCAGTGTTAACGGGCATGTGGATACTGTCAAGTTGTCTTTTCAGTGCTTGGCTGTAGATGCTAGGACTTTCTGTAAATCCTTGAGGTGCGCGTGCGAATTTAAAACTTCGTCCATTTAAACTGAATCCGAACAAATATTGGCTTTCCGGATCGATAGGGACGCTAAAGAAGGCGTTCTTGAGGTCTATTACAGTAAAGAACGTTGCCTCTGAATCAATAGCTGTCAGTAATGAAGAGATATCTGGGACCACGGGATATTGTGGTACAATGCATTTATTCAATTCGCGCAGATCAATAACTAATCGATATACTGGGGGTGCTTTTGGATCAGTTCGTTTAAGAATCGGAATAATCGGAGAATTACATACATTGGAGTCGGTTTCTACAACCACTCCTTGGGCAATGAGCTCGTCAATGATTTGCAGTAAAGCCATTACAGCATCTGGCGGTAACTTGTATTGTCGCATTCGTGGTAGTACCACTCCTGTTTTGAGTGTGACTCGATATGGTGTAATGTGCATACAACCTACATCAGTTGGGCCTTGTGCCCATAAATGTGCAGGTACATTCTGTAACCGGTGATCCATGTCTCTAGACACGTAGTGACCTTTAAAGTCACGCAAAAATAGTCGTACTCCGTCCGGAGAACAACATATTATAGCTCCTAGAGCTTTCAATGTTTTTATACCTAACAAGTTTTCTGGGCATGATTTCGTAAGCAATAGATCTGTAGTCCGTGTTAATGGACCGACTGTAAATGCAAGTGGTTGTGATACCTCGTTAATAGTGGGCTTTCCTACCAAGGTAAATATTTTGTGAGCCTGAGAGGGGTGCCCCTGGAACTTCGTCGTGACTTATAGTTGTTCTGCTTGCCCCTGTATCAAGTAGAAACTTTCTGTCTTTCCCTAATACTTGACTCTGTACATAAGGACCCTCTTGATCTACAGGAACCTCAATAAGGGGTAAGCCAACTTCCCTCTCTAGGCTATTTCATGTGTAGCGCTGATACTCTGGATAGTCATTTTGTGCATACTGGTACATCTGTTGTGTCGTGTTTTGTGTTGCAGCAATAGGCTGTGGCTGTTGTTGTGGTACGGTCTGTTGTGCAGCTTGCATAGGCTGTATATTCTGAGGTACTTGTTGTTGGATCTGATCCTGTCTAGGCGGACGTGGTCTCTCCTTTGTTTTACCCGTAGAGATATTATGTTTCAGAACTGCACAATCGTTTATATAATGACCTGGCTGTTTACAATAGTTGCATGTCCCTTTAACAGGAACCGCTGAATTGTTGGACTGTGTCGCACCCTTTTTATGACCGTCAGCTGGAACTGACTGAGCGACAAGCATTTTCATTTTCGTGTCTTTCATACGTCTTTGTTCGTGTTCTTGTTCTTCTCTAATTCTATTCTGGTGATACTGTAACATTTTTAACATTTGTGAAGGAGTGTTAGCTTGCCAAGTGCTCTCAACTTTCAATACTCTGTTTTTAACCTGTGGCAGGGAATTCTCTACTAGTTTTGTTACAAAAAGGTGTGGATATGACTCGCTATTTGCTTTCAGACCGCTATTAATACCAAAACATTTTTCAAATCGGGAATAAAAATCACTAGTGTCTTCATCGGGTTTCTGTTTACAAGCTGAGATTGCTCCCCAATCTTCCTTTTTCGTAGTTAATAAACGTGGCAATACTTGTACTAATAAACCTGGCAATGCTTTTGTTTTGTCCCCAAGCCCTACGCCTGCAGTTCGGTTATTTTCTTCAGTTTCTAATGCGGTCCAATCAATCTTTTGGTCTCCCACCTCCCATTCTTTTTCCTTGAGTTTCTCATAAATACCGGCAGGCAATAATACTTTCAATATTTTCATAATGTCAGGATAGGTATAATCACCCATGAGTAACATGTCCTTTAGTTCACGGTGAAAACCTGCTGGATCTTTGTCATGGCTGGGCACTAATTTTTTCATTTCCAATAGTTCTATTTTAGTTATGGGAGTGTACACAAACACGCGTCTAAACGTATTGTCATCATTTCTTACTGGGTGTACTTCGCGTAAGGGATTCTGTCTGTCTATGTAATACGTTTTTCTCTCCATGGAAGGAGCTGGATCATGTTCTGGACACAAAAAGGCACTATATCTATGTCTGTATTCTAGAATTACTTTAATTAGATCGGTACCTAAACCTCTCCATTTGTTCTTGAGTAGTTCTATCAATATATCAGGTAGGGGACCAGGATCGGAGTGTTGGCCTTTATATAATATAAGGAGATGTTGTATCATGTATATACTAGCTAAACGCTGTTCGTCTGGGGCGAGATTCAGAAACGTGTGTGCTAGCGCATCATCACTGTATTTTTCAGAGCTGTCAGCCCATTGTACTGCTGACCTGGCTAATTCTTGTTCATCCATAGAATCGAGCACATGGTACCCCCTTCGTTCTCGAAGTAATTTATCAGTAGCCTGGAATAAGTGTTCAGGGGTCCTTGGATTTGTAATAACTGTTTGAAAAATTCTGTTACATTCTGGACGTATCGGACGTATTGTTTTATTAAAAGATCTTCCTTTTCCTACATAAGCTATCATTTGTTTAGCTGGTAATTCAAATTGTCCTGTGTTCATTTCTGACTGTTCCTCCTCCTCTTCCTCTGATTCAGTTTTATCTGCTTCTACTCTGCTTTCATGTATTCGTTCTACTTCTTTTCTGATCCTTCGGCACATGGCTTCTATACACTTCTGTTTATCATGTCTCCCGTCTGTTATATTCTGACCCCATTTGGTAAGTGCTTGCATTTCCTCCGAATCTACCTCAGGCCTATCTCTATTTCTGATCAAGCAGCTCATGAAAAAGCGTAACAATAATTTTTGTACGTCTACTTTCTGGTATTCCATGGCTTCTGCAATACTTTCAGGACCTTGCCCTGTTTGGATAAAGCGATATATTTTGTCTAGATGTTCAACCATTCCTGGTAACGTCATTAAATAGTTTGCAGCTCGTCGCAAACGTACTGAAGACAGCAACATTCTGTCGTGTTTTCCTGGCACTGGATCATATCTACAATCGGAAAGAGGCTCGTTTAATATATTGTCTGATATTCTTTGGGGTGTACGTTGATATGCTAAATCCCTATAAGTCAATCTAGTTGTTGGCGGTGGCGTGGAAAAACCTCCTGTCGCACCCCCTGAGGTGCCAAGTCCAAAAGGATTTGTTGGGTGTAGGGTAGAGAGTGTGGGTGCAGGAAGGACTGTAGAAACAGATGGAATGGTTAGAACTTGAGTAGGAGTTTGTTGCTGCGGAGGTGGGTGCAGCTGATTTTGGGGTTGAGCGTCGTTAACGGGGGGTGTGCGTGGCTGCACATCATTAGCATATTCGGGGGCTGCATCGTCTAAATAGGAAGAAAGGAAAATGTCTCTTGCGGTCTTGGGATGTACTTTAATCGGGAGTAACGGAGGTGGCAGATCTTTTGGTACCTCCAAGGTGGCCTTAGGCAAACCCTCGGCCAGAAGAGGATACATACCATTCATAAGAGTATTTCGTTGTCTGTCTACTTGTTCTGTTTTTACTCGGGTACCTTCGTCAATTAATATGTTTTCTCGGGCTTTTTCTGAATCTTCCCTACTTTTCTCTTCCTTTCTGAGCGCTTTCTCTGTGCGCCTATGCGATTCTTTACGCCATAGTTCAATGGCATCTTTCTGTGACTGTCTGGCTTTCTTTTTCCATAACGCTTCTTCTATTCTCATGATGCAATCTGCATCCCATGTTCCAGCAGCCGGCCATCTCTGACTCTCTGCTAAGTCCTTGGTGTAGTCCACCCATAGATCAAGATATAATACGGCATCTAGGCCATGTTTATGGTACATAAAGTACCCTGGAGTGTCCCTAGGTGGGATGGGAACAGCTTCCTCGAGTATCCCTTTTCTAGTTTTTATCTGTCTTAATTTTGAAAATAACGGCATCTTGAACCTTGTTACTTAATTCTTACTCGGTTTTTTAACACAATAATTACAATAAACACAATAATGAAGATCAAACAATCACTCATACCACGACATTTAAAACATATTAAAACATTTTAGAACGAACAATAATAATTAGAATAAAACTAGTTAACTGCATAATACTAAATATACTGTATGTACTGCTAAACAGTACAGATACACTGCTAAAACAGTGCAGACCAGGTCTGTGTACCCAGACCCGTCTTGACCGGCACAAACTAATGTGCACGTCTAGATGCGTCCCCAGCAACGGTACTCACCGGGAAGCACGGAACGGAAGGCCTCGGAAGTCTGGACTGGACTAGACCAAACTGGACTGGACTCGACTCGTGACTTAGATACTTCGGAACTTCGGAATCTGGTGGGCCTCTGTATACCTCGGATCTTGCTCTCTCAGCTAGGCTCTGGTCGGGATTCTCCGCACTCCTCACCGCCTCGTCTGGGTGTTGATCGCAGCCTCAGTCGCCCCCGTTGGCCTGAGGGAGATACAGGAAATCCTGCGGGTACGCGTAATTGTCCGTCCGGCTGTGGCAGGAGACCGGGTCTGCAACGCACCTCCGGCGCGTGGGGTGTGAGAGGTGTCCCTGTTCGGGCGCCAATTATGTGGTAAATTTAAATTACCTAGACTTAATTTATGCGGTAAAATACAATACGAATAACTCAGTAAAAATAAGAGGCAGAATCCGTGGTATTCGAGGGTATAATAGGGAATTTATTCCTTACAAAGGAATGATGGTTCGAACCAGGCATGGCGGGTTCCGTCACCACGAAGGTTCAGGAAGGGATCAGCAATACATTATTGACAGGTTAAAGCATATATAGTAATGCATTACAGTAAAGACAGATGCAGGAGGCGTAACAGCTGATAAGAATACACATACGTAATAGAAAAGGCGTTACAATAGGCGTGCATAGAGGCGTATACTAAAAACGTCATTATGATGATGACACATGTGGGTGGATCCATAAGAGAATCCTGCAAAGTCAGCAAAAATACATGGCAGAGATGCGCGCACAGCCGCATGACGTGTGATTGACGTGTAACTAGAGGGTGAAGGGAACTTGACATTTAGCCCTACATGAGGAGACAGAAGTCTGGGGTGTCAGGACAACCTAGTCCTAAATCATATCTAATATCTTGTGTTTAAAGAACTATATTATCTGGAAGGGAAGGTCTTCTCGGACAGATCCTATTCTATACTGACTGCTAGTGCGTGTACAAGCGTCTAAGTGTCTACATGAGATGCGAGGGGCATGGGCCTACCATGGTAACGAAAGGCATGAATTACTTGCACAGAGACAGTAAGGCCGGGCCCTTTGCTCTGCAGCTAGAGGGATGTTTACCTAAGCTACTAGACAGGAATGTATTTCTTGAGGAGCGGAACAGATAACTTGAAGGCTGAATACAGTTTTGGCAGGCAACAGGCCGGGCTAGGCACCGTTAGCCGCGCAGGAAGTAAGACAAAGTTCATGGATACAGATGCAGGTCCAGGCTGGAGCATTCAGAGGCAGAAGCAGAAAAAAGCTCGATGGCAGGATTCAGGGCCTATCTTGCCAGAGCTGGAAAACGTGAAAAGTATACCATATAAAGACGGTGGCAAGGCATACTTAGGAACGGAATATCTGGCCCATTCATGGCAGATATGAAAGAGGACATATTAACGTTGGACACAATTGTATTTGCGTCTTCATAGCTTGAAGTGGAGGGAACATACATGTACTTGTAGCATGTACATGGAGCCGTTGGGGTCTAGATAGGGGACACAATTGATCATAAAAATTCATATTTCCTCAGGGTACCCATATTTTTCTTATATAATATATTTAAGCAGATGCCAATGTGGGTTTGTGAAAATGAAATCATGTCACATTCATCTAAATTTCTTCTTTGAAAAATCTATATGCCTGTTGTACTAGGAAAAAAGGTAGGCTTGGACCACTTCAGCTTTACAGTCTGGAAACAGTGTAAATAGAAAGGTACGAACTGATCATCTTTAAAGACTCAGCAGATATTTTAAAGTAACACGCGATCTACCGCACACATGATTGGATATTCAGTATGGGTTGAAAACTGTTTTTCTGGGAGCCATGCTCAGGTTAAAACTAACAATTTATTAATGGTATTCAGCAGGCCATCTGTAGCTTTGTTGTAAAATGTGAGAATTACACAAGTTTGGGGAGCCTCTAAACAATGCAGAGATTAAAGAACTACACAAAGGCACTGCCCTTGATCATACAAACTTGTTGTGTGCCAGCTCACCGCGTGTCTTATTGTAGTAAACTACTTCTGTACTTTTCGTCATTGTACTGCTCTGTTGGAATGTACCATGACATCATAGAATGCCTGAGTGCCTTTCTGTGCTGAGATTCTGTTGGTCATCTCAGGCTGAGCTGCTAGGAGCCTGCTCCTGGTGGGGCTGTCTTTGTACCATCTATCTTCTCCTACTTTCCTGATCTCCTATTCTGGAACCAAGCTACAAATAAAGAAGTACTCTACTTGTACAGCTGGACTCTGTATCATTCATTTACCACAACTTGGCGACGAGGATGGGATTACCACACTTATCAAAGACTACGGTCTGTCCAGAACACAGCCTATCGAAACTGAAGAACCATGTGTATCAGCAAAAGGTTGATGCTCGGGACACTGGTGTGAGCTGGAGTGCAAATGGCCTTGTGGTTTTCCACACGGATCATTAGGCCAACCTGACTTTCTATCTTTGACCACAAAGTTACCCAGTACCAACCTTCTAGGACGCTTCCCTGTTCTACATCTGGGGAGACAAATGCAAAAACAACAGTTGATGGACAGAATGCAGAACAATGTCATACATTCACCCCAGTACAGAGATCTGGGCCTAAATCCATTGTTTTTTTGCTCACCATGCCATTCCTGTTTGAACCCAGCCATATGCAAATCAGTCTTGACCCTGTGCCTCATGGGAACAGTCCAGCCCGAACTGCCAAGCCAGGTCCTCCCTGGACTGGAACCAAGCATCCTAGGACCGGTTTCGGGGGATCTCAAATCTTCAACGCTAGGACCAGAACCAGGCAGCAAGACCTTGGCCTTCATTATCCCCGAGGTTGATGAAATGTGTGTGATGGGTTGAGTAATTGTAGCTCCTCATGTTACCAAGAGCCAATTCAGTTTGTAGTGGTGCACCCTATAAAATATGTATTATTATATTTTCATGTGTTTGGGGCCAATCCCAATCAGATTATTGTGTTTTCTTCTGACCACCAAAACGATAAAACAACATTGCTCACTTATGAAAACCCTCAAAAAGATCACAATTGGATTTTGCTATAACTTATCAACAAAGCAGAAAAAACGTCATATTCATTCTTCAAAAAGGTTCTTCAAACTATCCCAGCACAACTTTAGAAGGAGTTCATTGTGTAGGTTAGCTAATATCATTTAAAATTATTCTGGTTTAATTTAGACAAAATTCGTCTGGCTATACATTCACCATAGAAGGGGAAAGGAAGGTGGTGAATTACCTTCAAAATGACCTGGGTGGAAGTCAATCACTGCACGGCTTCATATAAAGCTTTGTAGAAGTAAAATATACAGTGGCATAACTTGATACTTCCTATGATGCTGTGTTCATCAACACATTCATGGCACTCCTTCTATCCCTGCTGCTCCATGTTTACTGTGGTTCTATGGAGCCGTATGTCTGTGACAGTCCAAGTTGGGATCTATTAATAGTGGTTCTTTGGAGGGCATGTACCATTGGCTTTCTCTCCAACAGGCTGTTGCGTAAACCTGATGTGAACAGACATGCAGTAAACAGAAGAGTCTTAGTACAACATGTGTGCAGCTGCAGGTTGAGGTGGCTCTGAAAAGGAGCGTACCACTGCAGCTGGAGTAAAAGCATTCTGTCAAAGACTGGAACACAATGGGGAGTAATGCAATGAGGTATATGTCAGTGAGGGTGAATGCAAAGAAAGTACTGCAGCTGCCAGTCCCTTGTCTTAACCTGTAAAAAGCAGTGTAATCAGCTTAATGATGAGGAAAATAGTGACAAATCAAAATGGATTGTGAGGGGGTGTGACAACTATCAGTTCAAAGCAGAAAGACTTATTTAAAAAAAACTCTATTCTGGAAAGACAGCAAAACTGTTGTGTGTGAGTATCTTGTACCTGTCAGTCTTTGAAAGAGCAATGATTCTAGGTTTTGGGTAGAGTAAAGTAAAGAAGTGGGCTTTAGGATGGACAAGATGAAAGTGTGGCTACCAGCAGGCAGGCAGAGGAAAAGGTTCATTGGGTGATTGTCGCTAGCACAGAGCAATGAGGGAAAGAGGGCTGGGGACAGAGATCTTAACTCCTTCCAATCTATCTACTTTATCACATTTTATTAGGATATGATCTGAAAATTCTGGTCTAGAATATGACCTTTGAAAAGCTGGTAGGACTTACTGCTGCAAGCAGAAGAAAGAAAAAATGGAAAATGTGAGAAGCATAGGGGGTATTAGAGACAATCAAAGCTGTGATCACAAGGAATGCTCTCATGTTAAGGCACAACATGGTGCTCCTGCCTGGTTGTATGACAATACAAATCTGGCAATTACCACCGATACCGTTACCACATATTTTTACAATGCACGCCTTTATCACGCAGGTACGTATAAATAAGGTAAGTATATATATATATATATATATATATATATATATATATATATATATATATATATTCACTGAAAAAACCATAGGTTTCACACACGTTATAGTTAGGAATTAGCATTTAAAAAACCTTAGAAATTCAGTGAAAAAACCATAGGTTTCACACATGTTATAGTTAGCTGGACATTTTACTCGTAAAAAACCAATGAAATTGCCCCGTTATAGTTAGTTCAGCTAACTATAACTCGCGCGCCCGCAATGCACTGCTGATGACGTCACATATTACATCACTCATGACATGGTCAGTGACATCACTCATGACATCACTGATGACATCTCAAATGACATCACTGATGACCTCACTGATGACATCATCCAGTGAATGTGTGTTTTTCTGAAAATTAAATATGTTTTATATATGTATATCTCAAGGTCGATGGAAGAATAAATGGGTATATAAGTGTCTAAATGGATGATTTGTTTTTGAAAAATTGATTGTGTAACTGACTGATTAAGTGTATCTCTCACTTTGTGTATAAGTGGCTGCATGGGTTGGTGAGTAGCTACATGGGTGTCTATATAGGTTATTAGTTGTTTTTTTGAGTATCAGTCTGAGTGTCTGTATGGTACGGTGGGGGGTATTACATAGTGCATAGATGCATGAATGAGTGACTCACTGTTTGTATGTGTTGAAGACAGCATGTGTGCAGGACTGTATGGGTGGATGAGTGTGTGTATGGGTGTGTTAGTGAGTGAATGACTGTCTCAATAGTGTCTTCAGGAGTAACTACATATGTTTTAAACTAGTATATGTGACTATTGGTGTATATATGTGAGTATATGTGAGAGGGAGAGATTGAAAGAGTTCCTGTATGAATAAGTATGTGTTTCTATAAGTGATTGTTTAAAAGACTAAGTATGTGTAAGTTTCCGTAGAAGTAAGTATGGTGGTGTGTGTATTACTGTATATGCAAGTAAATGTATGTTTTATTCTTTATTAGCATGAGTGACTATGTGTGTGAGTAACTCTATGGATGAGTGGCATTGTGTAACAGGATGTATAGATGTATGAGTACATATGATGAGTGAGTACATGTATGAGTGACTGTATAGGACTGTTGGTGAATGAGTGGATGTGTATGTGGATCTTAGAATTACTGAAGAGGTTGTTGTAACTGGTATTGGTATGTCCATTGTTTTGAAATTTTTAGTCTCTATTTTTGAATGTGTGTATCAAAGCTTATATTAAGGTGAGAGGAGGTCTGCCACTCTATCACAAGGATGATGTCATCAGTGAGGTCATCAGTGATGTCATTTGAGATGTCATCAGTGATGTCATGAGTGATGTCACTGACCATGTCATGAGTGATGTAATATGTGACGTCATCAGCAGTGCATTGCGGGCGCGCGAGTTATAGTTAGCTGAACTAACTATAACGGGGCAATTTCATTGTTTTTTTACGAGTAAAATGTCCAGCTAACTATAACATGTGTGAAACCTATGGTTTTTTCACTGAATTTCTAAGGTTTTTTAAATGCTAATTCCTAACTATAACGTGTGTGAAACCTATGGTTTTTTCAGTGAATTTCTAAGGTTTTTTAAATGCTAATTCCTAACTATAACGTGTGTGAAACCCATGGTTTTTTCAGTGAATTTGCAAGGTTTTTTAAATGCTAATTCCTAACTATAACGTGTGTGAAACCCATGGTTTTTTCAGTGAATTTGCAAGGTTTTTTAAATGCTATTTTTTTTTTTTATTCTTCATTTTTTTCAAACATATTTTTAATTTAATTTTCTTATCTTTTATAAAGACTATGCTTAAATTTTTAAAATCCTTAAATATTTTTTTTATATATATTTTTTAAAATAAACGTAAAATTTATTTCCAGATTTTTTTTTTTTTTTTTTTTTTTTTTTTTTATAGTACGCGTACCGTAAGCTCACGGTAAGCGTACGGTTTACGCAACGTCCGTAATCTATCTACGCTGCTTGCGCATAGTTACGTACTTTGCGTAGCCGCGCGTACTGCGCGTGGGACGCGTGCGCGCTTACGCAACACGCGCACGTTACGCGGAAGTGCCGGGAAATGACTGTTATGCGCATGCGCGCAAGCGCGTGTCTTTTTTACGCGCACGCGTACTTTTTGCCGTAAGCGCTCCGTAAGCGTACCGTAAGCGTACGGTAGGTCATGTGATCATGAAACACAACTTTTGATTGGTGGAAACTACTTTCAGTTCTAGAACTCTCCTACACCACACCCATTCCCCTCATTTCTGCTTGTGATCCCTTGGAAGAAGGAGCTGGTTTGTCTTTGGGATACGATGGCAGAACAGCAGAGCCCTTCTGAGAGTGAGGCTAGCACCAGCAGCACTGTCTTGAGGCAGAGAGCGAGGAAAGTAAAGCCTTCTTATGTTTGGGATTATTTTACTTTTCCAGAAGGCCAGCAAAAGGTGAATGCACCCTTAGTTACTTGCAGGCTGTGTCAGCGTGTACTTTCTAGAGGTAATCCTGACAGGAAGTATTCCTTTGGGAATCATACCATGATCAGACACCTCAAGGATGTACACAAAAGGACACATGGTCATCTTTTTGGAGGTAACTCTTCAGAAAGACGAGCCAGTACATCCACAGCAGCTCAGCCTGGACCATCATCTGCAGGGCAGACTCCTTCTTCTGCAGGTCAGGTGAGCCCTTCATCTGTGGGGGGAGAATCTCCTTTTGCTGGCCCTCTGGAAATTAACCCTCGGTTTGCGAGGGTTGAAGTACGGTGCGCCACTTGTCACGATCTAATTACTTATAGGGAGACCAGTATTTCCCTAGTGAACAATAAAATAGATCAGCACACTTGTCGTACCGTCTAATATTCCCAATCTTTCTTTCCTCTGTCCCTGCATGAACACAACGGCTCTTTTAAGAGCCAACCTTATCTTTCATCTTTTTTTTACATATGTTTTTAAAAACTTTTTTTTATTTTTTTTTTACCGTACGCGTACGGTAAGCGTACCTTTTTTATTTTTTTTAAAAAAAACACTAAAAATCATTTATCACATTACATTGACTTACCATACTCACTCAAAAAAATATTTATTCATTTGTTTTTTTAAAAAATAGTTTTTAAAATGGTTGTAGTTTTCAAAAATTTTCTATATCGATCTGAAAAAAAAGAAAAAAGTATTAATATTTTTATAACAATTTATAATACAGTACACATATTTACATTTTTTTCCAAAAAATATTTTTGCCTCTTTTAACAATTGGAAATCACTTTTACAGACTGACACATTATGAAACCACTATTTTTGATTTATTTAATTGCACGTGTCCAAGCTGTTTTTTTTTCAGACCACCACCATGTGCATTCTCTGTGACTGCCTACACTCCACCAAGGGCAACCAGCCTTAGTGATGCTGAATGTATTTGCATTACAGACTTAAACCTGAAAACCCCACTGGCTTGTAAATACTGTGCATGACTATACACGGCAAGGACATGGGTGTGTGCTAACCCTCTGCTTATTCCCCCAAAAATTCGCTCCCCCTTTCCATCTAATGCAACTGTGAAATCACCAGAGCAAGACGCAATAAATCTCTGCCTATAATTCTTCTATGCACACAGAGTCATATTTTCACATTAGTCCCAAAACGAAATTTCTTTGCCAATTTGAAAGCACACTTACTGCTCTTTTTTTTTCCAGGGGCAAGTGTAAATCACTTTTACACACTGACACATTATGAAACCACCATGTGTAACTACAACAAAAACAATTCCCATTTCTATTATTCATTTCTTAAGTTACCACATACATACCCTCTCAAACTGTAAACTCACCTTTAAAATTAGTTAGTTGTGAAAGAAATGTGACACTCAAACAGCAGATTATCAGAGCCAGGATCTCTGTTGTGTTCACCTCTCTCCTCTCAGCAGAACCAGATAATGGCAAACTTTCCCTCTATTTTTCCACACATATACATGTAAGTTTCAAATCTCAGTGCTTCCCCCTTTTTTTCACATGTAATCACACATTGCTATTGGTTGAAAACGAACCCTTTTCCAAAAGTACCCTTCCCCCACCTTGACTTCTGCCTAGTACCCTTCCCCCAACTTGACTTCTGCCTGCTACCATAGCAACAGCTCATGGAACACTGCTGTGTGCAGTTAGGTCAGAAGTTCGACACACAATGTTTCAATTCCACAGAGCAAGAGTGCTTGACTTTTCAAACCTAACAGCAAATCCATAGTACTGTTCTTTGGTTACACATTTTTTTGTACTAATACAAAACATGCTTCTATTAATTTACACATACAGCCTAGTTTTTATTCTAGAATGGTATGAAACAGCCAATCAGTTCTTTTTGTTTTGAAAAAAATATGTATGCCTCCATTTCCAAACTGTCTTTCTTTTCATATTGCCATTCTACTGAAAGACACCTCCTGAGTGCATCCAGATCTCCTTTGAAGATGTTCACAGTGTGGATTGTAGGGCACAGCTATGTCTTCTGGAGTGAAAAGTTTGCAGAGAAAACAGATATGGTGAGAGACCTTGCTTTGCCAAATGTAGACATTAAATGGATTGGTCAGAGAGGGTTAAAGTGGCACCAATTGATGCCATTGGTGAAATCCTTCATGCAAATCCAACACCCTGACCTCATAATAGTGCACTGTGGTGGCAATGACCTAGGCACTTTGACTGGGGTAGGTCTGGAAATGCTTATGAAGGACACCTTTGCACAACTGTTTTCACTTTTCCCTAAAACTGCCTTTGTGTTTTCCAACATATGCCAAAGGCAAAAATGGAACTGGTCCAATCATTTCTGTCCACAGATTGACAAAGCAAGAAAGCACGTCAACAAATCTGTTTCTGCTTTCCTCCGTGACTATGGTATGGGTGCCATTTACCACAACAACTTGCGTTACGACATGCAAGACATTTATAGAGGAGATGGTGTGCACTTCAATGATGAAGGGAACAGAGTCTTCCTCTTGAACCTTAGACTCTGCATCGGTACTTACTTGTAGGTACCACTAAAAAAATGACTCCATAAACACAACAGCTCTTTTTAGAGCTCCCTAATTTCTAAACTCTTAAATCTGCTTTTCATTTATTTATTTTTATTTTTTTTACCGTACGCTTACCGTAAGCTTACCGTACGCGTACCCCGTGATTTTTTTTAAAATCAATAAATATTTTTTTTGTACTTTTCTGTCCATCTTTGACCCCCTTACAATTGTTAGGGGGTCTGTAACTCTCCTCATTGCCCCCTTTCCTTGTTTTCACTCTTTTTTTTCAGAGTGAAATACACAAAATGGCGGCCGCCGCTTCCTGGTTTCGGCCGATTCGAATGTTTACTAAGATCTAAGAGCCAATCAGAATCGCGCTCGCGCACGCCACCGTACGCTTACCGTAAGCGTACGGTAAGCGTACCGTAAGCTGGCTCAGATATATATATTGATTTAAAGGCTATTTTCTCAGAATCTACTGAACAGATTTACACCAAACCTACAAAAGGCACTTCCTTGACCTAGGGACTACCTCTCTGCCAAATTTTGAGTAATTCTGTTCAGCCGTTCGGGCTGTAGCTCGTTCTAAAGGTCCTATGGAAAAATGCATGGGAAAAACGCGTTTTGGGACCCCCCTTTTATCTCAGCCCCCGCTTGACGGATCCCCCCGAGACTTTCAGGGTAGGAGCGGAGCGTAGCGCCCCACCTATTTTGAGAAATTCGCGAGGATTCGTCGACCGGCGCCAAAGTTATTCAAAATAGAATGTTGAGGTTTTCCTATGGAAACGTGGTCCTAACTATAACTACCTACTGGCGACCGCCAGTAGGTAATATATATATATATATATATATATATATATATATATATATATATATATATATATATACATATATATATATATATATATATATATATATATGGTTCAACAATGGCCCGAAAGCATTTAGGAATGCACTCTCAGCAAATAGAACCAGTTGGTTTATTTTTCAAAACGGGAACTTGCAGTAAATAACCCCCGGTCATTCTTCCATCAGACCTGACGCGTTTCGAGGCTGCTGCCTCTTCTTCCGAGGTCGCTTTTGAAAGTCTCGCACATGGTTCCAATTAGCATGCTTTTGATCCACCCCCAGTGGGCTTGCATGCTGGGACTTGTAGTCCTTTGGAAATTAGTATTCACCCTTCGTAGGGACTGCGTGTACTTCCTATTTGAAAAAAGCATTAAAATCAATTCAGTTCATCCGCAGTGGGCCCAGGGATTAAGTTCAAGTTCAATTTGCCATATTCGCTGTGCCGCATATCGCTTCAGGACACAGTTCCAAGCGCGGCCTCCTGATGTGTAGGATGGTGCTACTCCTCACGGCAGGGCAGCCGTGTCAATTAATGGTTCAACAATGGCCCGAAAGCATTTAGGAATGCACTCTCAGCAAATAGAACCAGTTGGTTTATTTTTCAAAACGGGAACTTGCAGTAAATAACCCCCGGTCATTCTTCCATCAGACCTGACGCGTTTCGAGGCTGCTGCCTCTTCTTCCGAGGTCGCTTTTGAAAGTCTCGCACATGGTTCCAATTAGCATGCTTTTGATCCACCCCCAGTGGGCTTGCATGCTGGGACTTTTAGTCCTTTGGAAATTAGTATTCACCCTTCGTAGGGACTGCGTGTACTTCCTATTTGAAAAAAGCATTAAAATCAATTCAGTTCATCCGCAGTGGGCCCAGGGATTAAGTTCAAGTTCAATTTGCCATATTCGCTGTGCCGCATATCGCTTCAGGACACAGTTCCAAGCGCGGCCTCCTGATGTGTAGGATGGTGCTACTCCTCACGGCAGGGCAGCCGTGTCAATTAATGGTTCAACAATGGCCCGAAAGCATTTAGGAATGCACTCTCAGCAAATAGAACCAGTTGGTTTATTTTTCAAAACGGGAACTTGCAGTAAATAACCCACGGTCATTCTTCCATCAGACCTGACGCGTTTCGAGGCTGCTGCCTCTTCTTCCGAGGTCGCTTTTGAAAGTCTCGCACATGGTTCCAATTAGCATGCTTTTGATCCACCCCCAGTGGGCTTGCATGCTGGGACTTGTAGTCCTTTGGAAATTAGTATTCACCCTTCGTAGGGACTGCGTGTACTTCCTATTTGAAAAAAGCATTAAAATCAAGGATGAACTGAATTGATTTTAATGCTTTTTTCAAATAGGAAGTACACGCAGTCCCTACGAAGGGTGAATACTAATTTCCAAAGGACTACAAGTCCCAGCATGCAAGCCCACTGGGGGTGGATCAAAAGCATGCTAATTGGAACCATGTGCGAGACTTTCAAAAGCGACCTCGGAAGAAGAGGCGGCAGCCTCGAAACGCGTCAGGTCTGATGGAAGAATGACCGGGGGTTATTTACTGCAAGTTCCCGTTTTGAAAAATAAACCAACTGGTTCTATTTGCTGAGAGTGCATTCCTAAATGCTTTCGGGCCATTGTTGAACCATATATATATATATATATATATATATATATATATATATATATATATATATAAAACGTGGATTCCGCTGGAGACTTCACTCTTCCAAATACACGGGGCACGGACCCAAATTGGTGCTAAAGGTGTTCTTTATTCAACCGTCACCATTACGCGTTTCTGCTCCGTAGAGCCTTGCTCACATGACATGGTTGCTCAACTTTGTGCCTTATTTAAAGTGAAACATACACACGTTTGGGGAATCACATGCTCATAGATATAGATAACAGACTCAGTTGTACATTATAAATATATTATAAACAGTAAATTCATAAATATTATGTTTAAAAATGTACAAATCATGTTGGCTGATTAAAATTTGAAGTGAATATACTTTTTGTGTCCTATTTCGAATCGTTGTAAACTGGATAATCAATTAATACCAGGTTAAATCCCTGTACCAGTATATTTCCTTTTCCTACATTTTAACCTCCTTATGTGTCCCAAGTATGTTGTGCAATCATCTAAAAGTGCTTAACGTGAAAAGTGCAATGTGCTGTAAATAAAAAATTAATTCAGTCTTTGTGTTGTTTTTAATTTCTTCAAAATTCTTTTTCTTTAATAATTTATAATTTTATTATCTTTCGAATTCCGATCTGTTCTTTGATCATTTTCCTGTCACACAAATACCCTTAATGAGAGAACTGGGTTTGAATGTAATGATAGATGTAAATATCATTTATCAACAAAATGCCATGTGTTTGTAAATGTGGCTTTAAAGTACCCCTGTGTCAGTTATATAAACAAAGATGGATATCTGGCTATTGAGCTTTTCTCATCTCCACCTATCAGGGGTTATATCTGTGTTTTATAAGTGGCCCATGTGTAAACATTGACACATAAATATATAAATATATAAATAAATAATTTTCATAAATAAATATATAAATATATATATAAATATATAAGACAATTTGAGTAAAATACTCCCATCTGGTATAATCCTATTTGTCAATATTATCATGGGCTCCAACTTGTACTGAGATATTCATTTCTTACTAATTGTCATCCACTCTTATTGTACCTGTGATAGTTTTCAAATCTTTAGCTTAAGCACGTATGGAGATCCTCTGTTGCGTTAAGCCCTGATGGTGCTTTTGAGTCTAACTGTATGATATATCTTGTTTCCAGTTTCCTCAATTTTGTAACTCTATCCCCCCCCATCTACTGGGAGGCACTGAATCTATTACATAGTACTTAAGGGCTGTATTATTCGAATTGTGCTTTTCTTTGAAATGGCGCGCCACTGGATAGGTATTATCTTGATTTGTTATGGCACGCAAATGCTGAAAAATACGTTTGTGTACCTGCAAAACGGTGCTGCGTATGTACTGCAAGCCGCATGTGTACTGCAATACATATACAGCATACTCCGTCTTGCATGTTAAGAGTTTATCAATTTTAATTATATATATATATGTCTGTGTGTGTGTGAGTAAATATACATTTTCTCTTATTATAAGGTAAGTGATATATATTTATATTTATAAACCCCTGTTTTCTTATTACCATACCGCCCTATGTCTCTACCCACACCAAAATACTACAATACCCTTACCACCCTTTATCCCTACCCAGCACTAAACCTTAACTTAACTTTACCATCCTGTGCCCCTACCCAACCCAAAAATGTAAGATATCCTTACCACCCTTTGTCCCTACCCACCCGTAAACCCTAATAACACCCTTACCACCCAATTTCATTACCCACCCCAAAATCCTAAAAATACTCTTACCACCCAATACCCTTACCCAGCCCAAACCCTAAAAGCACACTTAGCACCCAATACCCTTACCAACTCAAACCCTAAATATATCTTTATCACCCTCTACCCCTTTGCACCCCAAAACCTAAAAGCCCCCTTATCACCCAATTTGCTTACCCGCCCTAAACCCTCAAAATATCCTTATTACCCTTCACCCCTACCTATCCCTAAACTCTAAAATACCTTTACCACCTTATACCCCTACCCATCCCTAAACCCCTAGCCACCCTTAAACCTAAACTCTCAAATGTGTACGTGTGTGTGTATGGGTGAGTATATATATATATATATATGTGTATTATCTACTGGCGGTCGCCAGTAGATAGTTATAGTTGGAACCGTGTTTCCATAGGAAATCCGCAACATTCTATTTGGAATAACTTTGGCGCCGGTTGACGAATCCTTGCAAAATTTTCAAAATAGGTGGGGCGCTCCGCTCCGCTCCTACCCTAAAAGTCTCGGGGGGATTCGCCAAGCAGGGGCTGAGAAAAAAGGGGGGTCCCAAAACATGTTTTCCCCATGCAATTTTCCATAGGGACCTTTAGTCCAAGGTACAGCCCGAACGGCTGAACAGAATTACTTGAAATTTGGCAAAGAGGTAGTCCTCAGCTCAGGGATGTGCCTTTTGCATATATGGAGTCAATCTGTTCAGTAGTTCCTGAGAAAATCAAAAGTAAAATCATATATATATCTGGGGGAGCCTAACCACACATCTCATCCTGAGATCTGATTGGCTGTCAGCACTTCATCCAAGAAGTGTTGGCAGCCATCTTGGGACCAATATACATGATAGCACCTCATTAAAAAAGCATTGCAGTTAATAGAAGGTTTTAAGACAAAAGTATGGCACACCTGAAGCCATCTTGATTGGAATAAAGTGGTAACACTTAAAACATTTAATTTACAAAGGAACAAAATGAGGGGGTTCATTTTGCCATATAAATTATGATTAGTGCTGCAGAAAGAAAAACACATTTTGACTTCTCAAATCCTCTTTTATTTCATAAAAGAATTCTGACATGCACACTGAAACATGCACTTTCAATACCAGCATCTGATTTGCCTGATGAGCAGTAGCTTTACTACAGTGATCTAATGAGCAACTAGAGTGCTAACATTCAGAATTTATGGAAAATGTGTGACACATCTGAATGCCTTCTTGATGGAATCAAAGTAAAAAACTGAAAGTATTTCCTACTGAGGAGACTGCAGTAAATGAGGAAATTAGGAAACTTCACAACAAATAAATCTCCCAAGATGGCCACCAGAGACAAAAGAGCCCAAATGTAGCCCAAATATCACCCAGATGTAGCCCAAATGTAGCCCAATGACAGAACGTTCCAGAGTGTTCTTAAGATCAACTAGAGCGCTTACTGTCTTACTTATGACAAAAGTATGGCAAACCTGAAGCCATCTTGATTGGAATAAACTGGTAACACTTAAAACATTTAATTTAAAAAGGAACACAATGAGGGCGTTCATTTTGCCATAGAAATTATGATTAGTGCTGAAGAAAGAAAAATTAGGGGACATTTTGAGTGACTTCTCAAATCCTCTTCTATTTCATTAAAAAATTCTGATATGCAGACTGAAACATGCACTTCTAATACTAGCAGCAGACTTCCGTGGTGAGCAGTAGCTTTACTACAGTGATCTAATGAGCAACTAGAGTGCTAACATTCAGAATTTATGGCAAATGTGTGACATATCTGAATACCTTCTTGATGGAATCAAAGTAAAAAACTGAAAGCATTTCCTACTGAGGAGACTGCAGTAAATGAGGAAATTAGGGAACTTCATAACAAATAAATCTCCTAAAATGGCCACCAGAGACAAAAGAGCCCAAATGTAGCCCAAATGTAGCCCAAATATCACCCAAATGTAGCCCAATGACAGAAGTGTGCAAAACACTTATTTTTTGTGTATTTGCAGTTTTATATAGTGCAGACTTGTCAGGTATTGGAGTGCTTTACATGAGCATTGGTTACATCACACAAGATCAAATTCATTTTGGTTGTAGACATGGGGAGATTAAGTGATTTGACCAGAATCACAGAATGTTGTGCTGAAGCAGAAACTCCAACCTGGTTCCCCAGTTGCAAAGTCTGCAGCTCTGGAAGTAACACCACACCCTCTCCCCTTGGATGCAACATTTAATCAAGTGGTCAACTGGATAAAAAAACTGAGATTACAAATAATTTAAAAGTTCTTTGTCGCTATTTGAAAACTCAGAAAATATGTCCTCATTTTTAGTTTTTTAGAGCACTAACAATAATTTTGATGCAAATAAGACCATCTCATATATGTAATTTCTAAAGGAAATGCTCTAGGCTTTACAGTTTTGATTACATCAAAATGACGTCAGGCGTTCCACACTTTTGTAATAAATATAGAATGTTAGCAATCTAGTTGTTCATTGGGATACTGTTGAGAGGCAGAGGCCAGGGGCACGGACTCTGAAAATTGAAGGCAGGTAGGAGAGTGCAGAGGCAACAATTTGACCACACTAGGCAGGCAGGAAGGGCAGTGGCAGCACAACAGACTATGGAGGGCAGTGGAAAGGGGGGCATGGGCTACAAACCAACAATACAGGACTGGCAAGAGAGGCTGTGGTGATGTAATAGACCATTGTGGGCAGAAGGAAGAGGCAGTGGTCATACAACCATACATGCCAACAGACCCGTTTCAGCCAGGAAACGTCCAATGTTTTAAGCTCAAATGGGCTTTACTTGATCTGGTCCCTGTCTACAATCTTCTCTTTTTCAATGTAACTCAAAGGGGAAAATCAATACCCCAGATTTATTTCAAAATCTCCCTCTTACCAAGTTCAAAATGTTCGCAAGTATGGTACATTGGATCATGGTAGGCAGGAGGAATTGGGGTAGGGACATGGACTCGGATAACAGAGGACAGGAGGGACATTGAGAGGTACACCAAACTGACCCTACAGGGCAGGCATCAGGGTTTGCAGCAGCACAATACACCACACAGGGCATGCGGGACGGGAGTGCAGCACAACAATCCATAGAAAGCAATAGGGAGGGGACAGGACCATGCACATGGACAACAGACAACAGAGGGGAAAGAGGCAATGGTAGCTAGCTGACCACAATGGACAGACAGGAGAGAAAGCTGCAGCATAACAGACCATAAAGGGCAGGAGGGACGGATCAGGGGCATTACAATGGAACCGACAAGCCAGGAAGGAGGGAATAGAGGTCTGCACATGGAAACAGAGGGCTGGGGGCGAGAGGGCAGGGCAGGAGCAGCAAGATGACCATGGAGGTCAGGCAGGATGGGCACTAGAAACAAGACACACCCTGGAGAGCAACAGTGAGACTGATGGCATACACACAGACCATGGAGGGAAGGTGGGAGGGGGTTAGGAGCAGCTAACTGACCACACAGGGAAGGTGGGAGGGGCCATGGCAGCACAGAAAACCATGCATGGCAAGCGGGAGGGTTAGTGGCAGCACAATGGCTATGATGGGCAAGAAGGAGGGTGCAGGGGCATGCACAAAGGACCATGGAGGATAGAAGGGAGGGTCAGGACCTGGCCACAGACAAGAGAGTTCAGGGGAAGGGGCCTCACAACAGACCGCGCGGGGCAGGCAGGAGGAGCAGTTGCAGCACAACAGACCAGGGAGGGCAGAAGGGTGTGGCAGTAAAATGGACCATGAAGGACAGGAGGAAGGGGATAGGGGCATGGCATGTGGACAGGCAGGGTGGACGTGGCAGGGACAGGTTACAGTCATCTGACAATGCTAGGCAGGTGGGAGGGGAGTGGCAGCTCAACAGAACACTCAGAGTAGATAGGAGTGGCAGGTCCATGGAACATGGTGGTCAAAAAGGATGGAGCAGGGGCATGCACAAAGACATCGGAGGGCAGGGGGAAGGAGAATAGGGGCAGCAAGCTAAGCACAGAGGCTAAGCAGGAGGTCAATGATTGCCCATAGAATTGGGCAATGGAGGGAAGGAGGAGTGGACTGGTACATCATGCTAAATGGAGGGCAGTGGCAGCACATCAGACCATGCATGGCAGGAGGGAGGAGGCTAGTCCATGGATTCAGACAACAGAGGATAGGGAGGAGGTGGATGGGGCAGCAAGCTAACTGTTCATAGAAGGTGGGTATTAGGAACTTTATTGTTTTTAAAATGTGTGTCTGTGCGAACTACTTAAAATATGAACAAGTATGCAGCATAATCTCACTTTTATTCAGGAAGAAGAGGACGTTTGGGACTGTGACTCCGCTCTCACTTGGCAGAAACATCCCCTGAACTTCCACCCCCATCGCAAAATGTAATGTCCGTGAAAAGGGTAGGTGGACGCAATGTTATATAGAACATAGTCCTGAGAGCACGATTGAAAATGAAAACTAGATATAGTATATGGTATAAACTATGCACCAAAAAGTGTGATATAAGATGAACCGGGGCGTGAAATATATTATGCAATACATTGTGCGCAATGACAGATTAATTGGAGAGCGCGAGATAGCACAGGCACTAGCGCTTGCTATGTGATATGCGCCTTGGAGTGTAATATGCACAGGGCAGTGTTGTGTAACCTAAGTAGTCTCTAAAGTTGTAATATAAAATATGTGCTGGGTAGTGTAACATTGCATATGCACTGTGACAAAGATATGGATCCCAGATTGTAATAAGTATGGCATAGCGCTGTGCTTTATAATATAGGCATCGAGGAAGGCACGTTAGATGGGGCAATATAACCCGTGCGAAGGCAAGTGTGGCATGACATATTCACGGGGTGGTGTTACAGTGCACATGGGCTAGAGAGTGTCATAGCATAAGCACTAGATGGTGGAATACAACACAGAGGTGTGTGGCACTCGGCAGGCAATGGTGGGTGTAACACAGCATTGGGCTCAGCCAGGAGCACGCTGTGATTCTCAAGTGAGGTTTGTTTCCTTTCCAGAGAGTAAAATAAAAAGTATTACACATCCGGCGGTGGATGTGTGTTTTATTAACCGTGAGGGGGTTTCTTGCATAGTTTGGTCGAATTTTTGTCGAATCCCCTTTGAATGGCTTGGTGTGCATGTGTATTAAATGTGCCCGTCAATAGCTACCCATGTTTGTATAAATAAACGACAAGGGTGTCTACTTGGAGAGTACCCACCAGCGGGGGCGCCGGGATTAGGCACGGTAGGGTGTCAGACATGTCAGAGCCTCACTAGCGGTGTGAATACATTCTACGTGGATTCATTGTATACATAGTCGCCTTTTAATGAATATCACGCAAATCGTCATGGTGATAGGTACATACGGTTTGTCCAGCAACACAGCCCCCCTCCTAAAGAATAAAAAAAAAAAAAGGCCATGACCCGGGGTTTGGGGTCCCCGGGGCCGATTAAGGCCTTGGGAGGGCTAAATTAATTTTTTTCCACAAAAAAAATTAGGGTGCAGGCCCTGGGGGATGGGGTCCCCAGGGCTACTAAACTAAAAAAAGAAAGGGGGCCACACAGCCCTCCTTCTTAAAAATAAATAAATAAAAGACCGGCATCGCACCGGAGGCCATGCCCCCTTCTTGCAGCACTCTGCAAACGCGCCCCCTGGCCAGTTGTAATTTGAGGAATTAATTCCCCTTCAATACTGAGGGTCCCTGAGGGCCAACTAGCCCAACAGGTATCTCCAGTATGCGCCAGGGAGCTGCGTTGCAGACAGGTGTTCTGAGGCCACGCCACTTTTTACACCTCCATGCAACGCAGCTCTGTGGCGCTTACTGGAGGTACCTAGTGGGCTAGTTTGACCCTAGGGACCCTTAGGATTCAAGGAGACTTAATCTCTCAACTCAGAACGGCCACAGGGCGCGTTTACACAGTGGTGAAGGGAGGGGACGAGGCCTGAGGTGACGTGTGCAAACATGCCCTGTGGCACGTTTTTAAGTTGGGGAAATAATTCCCTTTCAATCCTGAGGGACCCTGGGGTCCAACTAGCCCACCAGGTGCTTCCAGTAAGCACCACTGCTCTGCGTTGCAGAGAGGTGGTGCAGGCCGTGACACTTTTTACACCTCTCTGCAACGCAGCTCTGTGGCGCTTACTGGAGGTACCTAGTGGTCTAGTTGGACCCTAGGGACCCTCAGGATTCAAGGGGACTTAATCTCCCAACTTAAAATGGCTACAGGGTGTGGAAGGGAGGGGACGGGGCATGAGGTGACGTGTTCAAACACGCCCTGTGGTGCGTTTTAAGAGGTAGTTTTAATCCCCCTGCCCTATTATATACTAGGGGCTTACAGAGGAGGTCATGCTAATCACAGGGGGACCCCAACGCATAGTGTGCCCTAGTGTATGTAGGTGTTTTCACTGTATTCTGAGTGCTTTTTTAACATAGCACTGGCTCTAGGACTGCTTAGGCAGACTCAGTTACCACCAGTATCCGTCTGAAAAAGTTGAGGGTACAGGATGATTTTGCAACAAGGCTTCTTTCTGCTGTTCTGTTTGTTCTTTCTGCACGTTATATTTCTTCCTGCACTTTTCTTCGTCTTTGAGGACTTCTGTTGCTTCTTTCTGCATTTCTTTTTTTTTCTTTCTGTGCGTTTTCCTTCTTTCTTCACATGTTCTATCTCTGTAGGCATAGTTAGAAATTAGCATTTAAAAAACCTTTGAAATTCACTGAAAAAACCATAGGTTTCAGGCACGTTATAGCTAGGAATTAGCATTTAAAAAACCTTAGAAATTCACTGAAAAAACCATAGGTTTCAGGGGCGATATAGTTAGCTGGACTTTTCACTCGTATAAAAACATAGAAATTCCCCCCGTTATAGTTAGTTCAGCTAACTATAACTCGCGCGCCCGCAATGCACTGCTGATGACGTCACATATTACATCACTCATGACATGGTCAGTGACATCACTCATGACATCACTGATGACATCATCCTTGTGATAGAATGGCAGACCTCCTCTCCCCCTAATATAACCTTTCATACACACATTCAAAAATAGAAATTAAAATTTTCAAAACAATGGACATACCAATACTAGTTACAACAACCTATTCAGTAATTGTAAGATCCACATACACATCCACTCATTCACCAACAGTCCTATACAGTCACTCATACATGCACTCACTCATCATATGTATTCATACACCTATACATTCTGTTACACAACGCCACTCATCCATAAAGTTACTCACATACGTAGTCACTCATGCTAATAAAGAATCAAACATCCGTTTACCTGCATATTCAGTTATACACACACCACCACACTTACTTCTACAGAAACTTACACATACTTAGTCTTTAAACAATCACTTATAGAAACACATACTTATTCATACAGGAACTCCTTCAATCTCTCACTCTCACATATACTCACTTATATACACCAATAGTCACATATACTAGTTTAAAACATATGTAGTTACTCACAGAGACACTATTGAGACAGTCATTCACTCACTAACACACCAATGCACACACTCATCCACCCATACAGTCCTGCACACATGCTGTCTTCAACACATACAAACAGTGAGTCACTCATTCATGCACCTATGCACTACGTAATACCCCCCACCGAACCATACAGACATCCGACACTCATACTGATACTCGAAAAATCAACTAATAACCTATATAGACACTCATGTAGCTACTCACCAACCCATGCAGCCACTTATACACAAAGTGAGAGACTGATACAGATATTTACATATTTAAACATTACTCACTAAGATACACTTAATCAGTCAGTAATACAATCAATTTTTCAAAAAACAAATCATCCATTTAGACATTTATATACCCGTTTATTCTTCCATCGACCTTGAGATATACATATATAAAACATATATAATTTTCAGAAAAACACACATTCACTGGATGATGTCATCAGTGATGTCATTTGAGATGTCATCAGTGATGTCATGAGTGACCATGTCATGAGTGATGTAATATGTGACGTCATCAGCAGTGCATTGCGGGCGGGCGAGTTATAGTTAGCTGAACTAACTATAACGGGGGAATTTCTATGGTTTTGTATGAGTGAAAAGTCCAGCTAACTATATCGCCCCTGAAACCTATGGTTTTTTCAGTGAATAAATATATATATATATATATATATATATATATATATATATATATATATATATATATATATATATATATATTTATTCACTGAAAAAAACAAAGGTTACAGGGATGCTATACTTAGGAAAAAGAATTAAAAAAAGGTAGAAATGTACTGAAAAAGCAACGGCTACAGGGGATGTTATAGTTAGGTTCAGATTGCACAGGCACAAAACCATTTCAAGAAACTATAGCTCGTGGGTTAAGGTTACTATAACTCACTCCCCCACCATATACAGTTTCTCATCACTAATTTTATTGCAAATGCTGCCTTTATATTATGAATGATGTCATAGAAGATGTCATTACTGATGCAATATGTTCGGTAAGTACAGGGCATGGCAAGTACTTCTTTAGTGAATTTCTAAGGTTATTTTTAATTTTATTTTCTAACTATAACGTCCCTGTAACCTTTGTTATTTTCCAGTGAATTTCTAGGGTTTTTCAATGTTAAGCAATTTTTTATTATCTTATGTTATTGTCAGCAGGATCTGGCCTGTGGCCAGGCCCTGTGGCCAACACCCCATAGGTACCCAACCCCACTCCACACACGGCCTTCAGTCATGCATGGCGGGAGATGTCCTTCAGATATGCACAGTGGGTGTTAGCCAGAGGGCCTGGTGTGCGGCCAGGGCCTGCAGCCAATGCCCCATAGAAACCCAACCCGTGCCACACACGGCCTTCAGATGTGCGTGGCGGGGGTTGGCAGCAGAGCCTGCAGCCCCCACCCCATAAGCACCCAACCCCGCTCCATGCGCAGCGTTTGGCCATGCATGGCTGGGGTTGGCCATCATCATGTGTCGTGGGGATTGGCCGCAGGGACTGGGGCCAACACCCCATAGGCATCCAACCCCGTTCAAGGCACAGCCTTTGACCATGCATGGCAGGGGTTGGCCTTCAGAGGTGCACACTGGGGATTTGCCACAGGGTCTGGCCGCCCATGCCAGGTCCTATGGCCAACACCCCACAGGCACCCAACCCCACTCCCTGCACAGCCTTCGGCCATTTATGGAGGTTGGTTGGCTGCAGGGCTTGACCAACCTACAACCAAACCCCCACAGTGCAGCCCTCCCGCATGTGCCCCCTCCCCAATATACCTAATTCTGTTTTCCCCCAGGACCTGGCCCACCTGGGGGCTGAAGTTTACACAAGCGCGAGAGACAGCACTTATTTTATTTTTACATGTTTGCCGAGATTCGCATTTCCGCTGCTATTTTCAAGGCAAACATTTTTAATAAAAAGTTTTGGGGTCCTTGCACCAGGCATAGGGGTTTAGGGTTTTCCGACCCTAGCCGTTAGCAGAAATTGAAATACAGTAATTTCTTAAATGCAGCATGGTGAAAAACTGGCCTACAGAGTGTTATCAAGTTAACCATTCACTTCAATGGTGCACTTTTGAACATGAACGAATATTATTTCTTTAGTACTTTTAGTTCATATTTCATAAGCATACAGTAAATAATCAAATTACTCTAGGATGAGTATGACTGAGAACTACGTTTGAAAGTACATACATGTAATATTAATGCATTTGTTGTATGAGTTTTATAGCTTCTATTGCAATCACATTCTACACATGCAAGGATGGTTGAGAACTAATATTTACGTCACTGGGGGAACCGCAGGGCTGCACCATATTCTAGTAAATATGGTGCAGCCCTGTGTTTTTAAAGTGATGAAGCGTGTTGTTAGCCTTCTTGGCTTAAGGACATGCTTCGCCACTTTCTTGTAAATATGCCCCCATGAATCATGTATTAGCAGTAAAGCACAATGAAGTAAAGAAGGTTCATTTCGTTACATCAAATGATTATTTCTAAGTCATCTACACTACATACATACCTACTAATTGAGGATGGTTTCTTAGACTAAGTATTTTAATTAACAAGGTTAAACACACTATGGGAGTAAATTCCCAAGATCTACAATAAAGGTACTCTTCAAAAGCAATGTTGAAAGGAAATTGTACCATTCATCATTATGTCACGTAAGAAATATGTGCTAGGTGCATGTTTACTATGTCTCTCTGAACATTTTGGTAAGCTTCTGTGGCGTGTAAAAAGTGGACAACTTTGCCCTGCTCTAGTGCCAACCGAGACCATAACTGCTAGAAACTTTGATAAACAAAACTCCTTTCACCCTAATCACACCTTTATTACATCTTTTATGATGTGTGAGTGGCGCAGGAGGAAAAGTTGCAATGCACCACCATCTTTAATGCTACTCAAGTGGTGGAGTACAGCTTTTCTGAGGCAAGGCACAGAAGTGCAAAGCACATCACTGTCTCTAATATCTGCCACAAATGTGCAGGCTAAATTGTCTCACAAGCACACATAAGCATGCTGCCCTACATCCTGCATGCGGTGGAGTCATATTAATCAATGACTATAGTGTGGGGTTGGGGTAAGTGCCAAATACCTCCGTGGGCTAATTTGTATGTTTTGACATCCTTCTAAAGTTACTGGCCATAGTTTTTTTAAGGCCATCATTAACACAAACACATTGTTAAAAGAAATTACCACAGCTGGTTGTATCAAGTGTCCATTTCTTCTCTATGTGACAACTGCATGAAACTTTCCAGTTAGAATCAGAATCAGAATCAAGTTCATTCAAGTGTTCAGTCTTTTCAAACCATTACACCAAGACAACATACATAAAGGACTTTAGTCACTATTTTTACTAAGAAAAAATATTTTTTAAATTTGAACGTGTAATTGTAGCCAAAAAGTGCAATTTATTTTTTAAGTACTTGGTGTCCCAGGGGATCACGTTAGCCCAGATAAAATAGAAAATCAATTTTTAAAACTGTTACAAACATATGAAACAAAGAATCTTTTTTTGAACATGTGAAAAAGACGGATTCAATTCTATTGTCCATGAAGTGCTTTGACCTTGAAATAAAACATCATAATAAAATTGATTAGTGAACCAGATATCAAAATATAAAACAATGATATTTTTTTTAGCGTTGATAGAGACAGATTCAATTCTATTGTCCATAAAGTGCATTGCCCTTGAAAAGGTGCTTATGCTTTATACGGACTGATACATTATTTTGATTTGTTCTTCTTTTCTGCAGTGCAAAAGATCTATTTAGGGTTCGAGAGAGCTTTGTCCTATTTCTTTTAGATTCAGTTTTAAAAATGTTACCCCCGTGCAGACTAGGGGGATTTGAGAACCAAGTGGTTACCGTTTCTCTGCAGGTTCGGCTGTTCATTTTTATGAATAATAAGTAATTCTTTCCTTTCTAGCATGAACTTTGGGCAAACACAGAGAATACGTGTTAATGATTCTCGTTTATATATCCACAATCGACAATCTTGGTTTTAAAACTGGTCTTTCCAGTTAGGGGTAAGATCCTTTGTTTCCCACAAGCTGAAGCGAAATTGCCTAAACTGATGTTTTATGGCCACTGAAATGTGAGTCTTCCTGAGGCTTCCAGTTAATATATGAATTGATCACTGTTCAGGCACGGTGTCTTTCTAATAGAGTGTTCACATCTGTGGTATACGACAGGTTTTTGATAGTTGACCTAATTGCTTCATTAAATGCCACCTTCTCAATGCTGGCTTTCCAAATTTCTTGCACATGAAGTTCTTCGATAGCCTGATGTAGATGGAAACTGTGGAGCCTTTTATGTTGTTCTGTTTTTGTACGTCAATTTCTTTCCAGCACTGATTATCGATAGAGATTCCCATAGCCTCCCGCACAGTTTGATGAATGCGCCTTTGCTCTGAAATGTTTGGTTGGTCAGGCCAAACTCCTCTAGGCGAACTTGTGCCGGAGACGCTGATTTTGGGATGTGAAAAACTGATTTGTATACTTTCGTATGGATTTCACTTAAGGCTGATACTTCATGACCCCTCATTGTTTCAGTTCCATAGGTCACTGATGGTATTAACTGGGCGAGCATAACAGAAAGCAGATGGCCATATCACAGGCAGCGTAGTTTATTTTTTAGGAGTTTTATAACTGTATATGAGCGATAGCGCTTGAGCTGACATTGCTGCTAGCTGCAGTTTATAACTCAATTTATGTTCAACTTTAAATCCAAGATATGTGTCTGCAACCTCGAATTTTTGGCTTTCCAAGGACCAAGAGTGTGTCTTATATTTAGAATCTACCAACCAAACTACTTTTATCTTCTTCAGAATTAGTTCTAGGGCTTGTTTATCCATGTATATTTCTAAGGCACTCATACTGCGTTGTAATCCTATTGGGGTTTTGCTTAGAAGTACAATATCATCGGTGTACTGAAGGCATCTAATTTCCTCTTTGGCCAACGTTGGTGGGTGACTATTTACTTTCTGGAGAGCTTCTTCAAGGTCAGCTAAACATAAATTGAAAAGAGTTGGGGCTAGCACACACCCCTGTTTTAATCCGTTACTTGTATCAATTTTCTTTGTCACACGGCTGCTATCCCCAATTTTTTCCTGAGCCCATGTTCCTATGTCTAGTTCTTTGATTGCATACAGTAAGTTACTTGGGATGCCCCTTTTGGCCATTTTTCCCATAAGCGTCTTCAGTGCGCTCGGCCGAAGGCAGACTTGAGGTCGACGAAACAGGCAAAAAGCAGCGCGTTCCCCCTTAAAAAGGTAATTGATGCTGGTGAATCTTCTTTTGATTTCCCGTTCAGATGCCTTAGCCCTAGTTTTTCCAGCTGACTTCTAAATCTGTTCCCACTTTGATGGGGTTTCTTATTTTTGCACAGATTTGTATTGAAGTCTCCTGTGATGATAACTGCACCTGATAATAGTGCCTCTGTATTCCTTTGAATATTTAATATAGGCATTTCATATTCCACTGCGGCACCCCTCCATCAGTATGCAGCATCAACCCGGGCACAGCTTCCTAACTGCCCCATGCAGAACCCTGAGCACAGCTTGCGAGGAAGCAACAGGCTCATGAAAATATACTGCAGGTTGTATTTCAGCAAAGTGTGCAACAGCAGCTCCTTCAAATTTACAGGTCCCCATAAAGCAACATTTAGCTTCAGTCAATCAAAAGCAATTCACACATTAAAAGCAGACGATCAGGAAACTTTCAGGTTTTTATGTGGACAGGTGGTTGAAAAGTTGGTTCTCCTAAGTCTTCCAGGGCTAAACTGCTGTTTTCCAAAGTCCTGCACATAACAGCACAACGTTTTGCAGAAGGACAGGATTCGGTGCTTACACACAATGAGAATTCGTTTTGCTGCCCAGTATCTTATTGTGTTGAATTATAATGGGGAACATGCTGTTGCACCACGTCGTACAGGCGTCACAAAGATGTGCTCTTTACGTCAATGCTCCATTGGCAGTTGTTGTCACATAAGAACGATAGCGCTTCACAAACCATAATATGACAAAAGTGCTATAAAACTGCCAGGATAGTCTCAGCCATGCAGGTTAGACATTACTATGCAGTGTTACCGCTTTCACGGGTGAAGAGGGAAAGGTCGACGGTCACCTATATAATAAAATGGCGATTCTATTGTTCTAATGTGTGCAAGTGTACTAAGGTACAGTAAATAAATCAAGGAAAGTAGAAGGCTTGATTCACACAAAAAAAGAAAAGAAAATACATTTGTCCTCATCGGTTACCACCTACTTTTTGAGTAAATCTCTAACTTTATGGAATTCATAAGTTTCCAGAAGGGTCCTGGGAAGCTGCAAGAGTCGCAGGTATCCACAAGTACTACTGGAATGCCTCAGTGGATTCCCTTTTATGACAAGACATTTTTACTAGCTTAATGTACATATAGTGCATTTACATGGGAAGATGCATCACGTGTGCGAGATAGTACTTAGAAGCAAGCTTTATTTAGCATTTTTCTCCCAAAGGAGAACTTATTTGTCCATGGGAGAAACATCTTGAGCTACACATGCACCAATTGTGGTGGTTTTCCATTCCCATATCAGCCATGGAAAGAGATGTAATTCAACCTTTGGCAAGAGCAAATCTCCCACTGCTTGGGGCATATCAGCAACAACCGGCGATAATTATCGCTAAGCGCACTTAGCGCTAGGATAATTATCGCCGTCTAGCATGGATTTTTATCGCTGAGATAGCGTGCTATTAGCAACGCTTATCTCGAAACCCAGCGATAATCTCACGCAATGTGGCGTTAGCTTGCTGATAGGGACTCACAAACTTAGCCATGATATCCGCCTTCCATAGGATATCATGGCTAAGTCAGTCCTGAAGCAGGCGTAAGGAAAGTAACGATAACAGGGGTTATCGCTACTTTTCTTGCCGCTATGCTTCATAGCGTGGGGCTTGATGATAGGAGAAATGTCGCTTAGCGACATTTCTCCTGTCATGTCAGGTCAGGAACGCCTACTTTGCATCTCATTAGAGATGCAAAGCTGGGCGTTAGGAATTCCTACGCTAACGCAAGTTTTCACGCGTTCGCATGAGCTTGCTAATTAGGCGATAAAATTATCGCCGCTTTTCGGCCGAAAACGGCCGCAAAAGAGGCGATAATTCTATCGCCTCGCCTTGCTGATATGCCCCATTGTTTGGTGAAATGGACCGTGCAAAAGCGCGTTAAAGCCCACAAGTGATTATTAATGGGTTCCAAACTTTACAGAGTATTTTCACCTTGTAACTTTCACATCATGGCTGTAAGAGATTTGCCCTCAGAGAAAAAAATGTTTAAATAAATCGTTTTACAAGTTTCCCAGTCTTCTTTGAAAAGTCAATCAACAAAGCAAAGCGTAGAAGCAATGGGGCAGGTCAGTAACAGAAAGGGAACTATAGACAGAAACTCTAATCAACATTAAATGTCTTATCAAATATTTGTAAGTTTGATTCAAAAACATACTATAGCGAAAGGTGAATACAATAACATTAAAGCAAAACTGTCATCAGACATATTGCCGAACTTGCCCCACAACTGCCAATGTATCTCTGGACCCAGAGCATTTAATCTGAGCACTAGAGGCCTCTTGGCAGAATCTTTAGTCCCAGATTCACTGACTCATCATACAGTGCAGTGCAGCAGCCACAAATGCTGCGCTGCGTGAGGAGGAGAGAACAGGAGAGCGCCATATTTTCAGAAACTTTCCTCCTCTCTCCCTAGTGCTGGCTCAAGAATGTGCCACTATGTGCCACATACACACCTTTGCACCATAGTGAAAGCGTGTCTACGTGACACTAGCATACGTTTTGCACTAGAAGGATACCCTTCCATTATACAATATTATGCTTAGACTAACCTTAAACATTTTCCCACCTTGCATGTGTGCTGTACAGTGCAGCACAAATGCAAAGTCGGAAAAGAAATGAAAGCATTTCTCCGTGATAGTGCCTGGTTGAATTGTGTGCTATTTTCTGATGTTAAACCTCACCTACGTTTATGATTAAATAGGACTTAGCGTTGGAAACCCTGGGTGGTTCCATGGGAACGCCCACGCACCACCCATGGTACGCCTGCTCGGTAGTACTTTCAAGTGATTTTCCAGCACTAGACTTGTCAGTATATTAGTAAAAAAATATTTTGCATAAATTTGCGCCCCTTTTGTGATACAAGCATGGCGCTAACACTTAGTATATATACCCCTAAGTGCGCTGTCAAACCATAACTCTGGATATGCAGGATGGTTTGACAATCCCAGTCTGCTCACATCCCACTTTCAGTGCCGTAGGCCTGTATACTCAGTCAGTGCAGGACTTGTAGCTCCTTACTGAGAATGTGCATGATCTACTTTTGTTCTGTGCTGCATCACCAGTTACTGCAAAGAATTTGGAGGAAGGGCCACAACCAGTACACCACTGTGCCACATGCCAGCTTAGTGAACTGGAAGTGAGGCACAGCAGAGGCAGCACTGTACCACAGAAAGAGGAGCATCTGAGGCAGCACTACAAGCAGTTGATTCTGGGCTGTCCCAGTGGCGTAGTAAGAGTGCCAAGGGCCTTAGAGCAAGAAAGGTAAATACGTCCTCATTGCGTTATTTAGAGTAAAAATAGGTGCAGTGGGCCCTTTTCACCCCTGGGCTACAGCACTTTTAGTACCATTGATAGCTGCGCCCCTGGGCTGCCCCTTTTAGATCACATTCACTTGGAAGGAATGTATGACGATACAATGCAAAAATGTACAACGCCGGCCTTTACAACGCAGTTTTTACATCGCAACATCCATTACAACGCATGTTGTTACATCGCATGCCATCACAATGCATTTTTAGAAACTACTTTTACAACGCATTCTATTACATCGCATATTACCATTACAAGACATACCATTACAATGCATACCATTACATTGCATTTAAGGTAAGTTTTGGATAGTGTAGGGGTAAAAATTACTATTCTCACTCCAGTGAGTGCAACAGTAGGGTAAGTGTTGGATAGTGGAGGGATAAAAATGTCAATTTCCGCTCCAGTGAGTGCAACAGTAGAGGTAAGTAAACTATGTAAAAACTATGCGTTATAATGGTATGCGTTATAATGGTATGCGTTGTAATGGTATGCGTTGTAGTGACATGCGTTGTAATGACATGCACTGTAGTGACGTGCGTTGTAGTGACATGCGATGTAATGGCTGCGTTGTAATGGCATGCGATGTAAAGGATGTTGCGATATAATGACTGCGTTGTAAAGGTTGTTTCCCATGGGAAGCCATCTCTATGAGCCATTCGATGATGTGAAGCTGGTCACAGGTCAAAACTTTAATGTTCATTTGACAGCAATATTTATGAGCCATTTGATTTGCCTTGACATTGCAACAGTTGCAGACTTCATGTCGGTGCAACTCACAAACCTGGCAGAAGCAGCGGCATGTAAGCGCGGTAGGGCAGGACGGGGGGATGTCGACAAACGACAGAAAAGGGAAAATAAAATCAATAAATAAATCCTGATCCATCATCTGTCGACATTCCCCCCCCACCCCCCTGTCCCGCCCCTCCCCACCATGCTTACCTGCACCGGCCGCTGCTACCTGGCAGGCATGCCCAACATATAAATACCTGGTTTGGTGCTGATTTGTAAACAGCAGCCTATGTGAAGAGACCACTGGACCAAAGGGGATCCCATCAGTGATGATCGCTGCGACATCGCATTTATTTAGCTCCTATCTTGTGATCCAATGAGTTTACTGGGTCACAATGATGAGCAGCAGCTCACGTTGACTACTTTTTACGCAGTGACCAATGCACAATGTAATGGTATTAAATGTAAACATTGCTGAAATGCCATAAGCAGTTCCCAAAACGTGGTATGCAACCTAGCAAGCCAATGCCTGAAGCGGCACACAGAAACAAGCCAGTGGCTCGAAGGTGCAGACCAAATGGCCTGCTCTGTATGCTATATGTTGTGCTGGTAAAGATCTGGTAAACAGATAAGGCTGTCTGTAGCCAGACCTAAAAAGGAGGAAAGGTTTTGGGTCGTAGTGTTATACCTATGATTTTCATATTGTTACTCATGTGATGGGATTCAGAAAACAGCCAAGTGTGCTTGTTTTAGGAAACTGCAAAAGAGCAAATGATCTGAAGTTTGCCAATGTAAAGAAAATATACCTTTTCTTCTTTCCAATGTTTCCACATAGAAAAAGACCGTCCCATCTACCTCCAAAAATGGATGTGCCCCATGCCCTTTCCAGCCACCAACTCCACCATTTATGCTAACATTTTTAGATGTGAAATAATGTAAAGCACAAAGTGGCACATTTATTGGAAATTGCACTAAACACCAATAATGTTGGCACTTGTGTGCTCAATACATACAGAAGAAGCTCAAGTGTGTCAGTCCTCCTAAACATCAGTTGCAAGCTACTCAATTTCCAACAGTTGTAAGTGCCAAGTGCGCGTGTAATTATCTGTTGATCCTGATTTTGAGAATCATGATGTGTCATTTGCAGTGCTGACAACGCTTTTTCACCCTAAGACCCAGATGTATTAAGGCTTTCCTGAGGTTTGAAGCAACACAAAATGGTGAATGATATTTACTTCCCAGCCCAAGAGGTGTTTTGCACAGCAAAGGTGCGCTTTTCAAAGTGTAAAAACGAAATTGCACTGTTTTGTGTGACTTTGTGTCAAGTGGGTGTTACTGGGGTACATCAGCATAAGCACATTTAGGTTCTGGTGCGTCAGTGCTTAATTTGTGCCGGTGCTTGCCGGTGCTTAGCACCGGCACTTAATTATCAGGGCCGGGGCTACACGCATTTAGTGCACGTTAGTAATGGATTTATAATTAGTGGCACAGAGTGTGTGCTGTGCTGCTGCTCTACTGTAAGTGCTGCATCGTTACGTACTGGTTGTGCTTGTTGATGAGAGAGACTGGTGATGTTGAAGATCACTTCTACTTCTTTGTGACTCCGATTCTGTTTGTGACTCCGATTCTGTCTTCACGACGTTCAAGTTAGTTTAAAGTTCTTCTCACTTCTTCTTCAATAGTTAACTAGCGGCCGCGCCGGTGATCAGTGTTGCCTGCACAGTGGGCGGGGCACTGAGTTGGGCAGGGCTTTGCCTGGTCTTCTGCGGGGGTTGGGGCTGTGCGCGGAAGCAGGCAGCGTGCGCAGATCTTTTTCAGATTGCATGCAAATGCGCACGTATTCGCTGCTTTTTGCCACGCTCCTGCATGCCATACCCGCACGGCCGCACCTCACCACCGCACCGGCGAGTATCGTGGTTCAACGGCCGCCACCGCCGTTCAAAGTAGCGCGACCTGCACAGTGACGACGTTGGCCGCATTGAGGTGGACTCGGAGACTAGAGTTAAGCACCAGGTGAGGGCGGCAGGGCCTGGTAGGCCTAATCATCTTGAGTTGAAAAAATAAAGCTGCGAAGCAGCATAACCAGCACCAGGTGAGGCAGCTTAATCAGTTAGTGTTATGAAGCTGCGCGACAGCCTAATAATGGTCCCGACTCCCCCCCTGCCCCCCCTCAGTGAGTCATGTCCCACTGTCCCACTCCCAGACTCCCACAGTCCCGCTCAGTTACTGTAACTTTCCTCAATTCATACAAAGTACTCTGGGCTACCCTGTTATCGTGACAGGAAAAGCATGTGTCCAAACAGATTAAGGAACGAGAGTGGCACAGAAGAGATGTAGAAATGGGCCGAGTGCCACGCGGGAGAATGGAGAAATGCCCCCGCCAACTCTGCTATGCTAATAGCTGTGAATAAAATGTCCTGGAATGAGCGAGTTCAGCGGGATATGCATGAAGGAGACCACTGGAATGGTATGTGAAGCAGAATCCATGTTGTTTAAACGGTAAACCCCATTTCTGTAAAAAGTTCCCATCTCGATTATGCAGTTTTTTGTAGGTGCAGCTAGTGTGCAAAAATTCTTGCATGCACTTAACTTTTGGCCTTGCTTCTCCAGGTAGCAGTAAACAAAGGGGACGTGAGAATGTTGATTTACGGTGTGTTCTGCAAGAGCTCTTTATCTCAGTATTGTTATGTTGTTAATGACCCCGGGCTGGGTGTTTTTATATTTCATGCAAATATTCACCATCCCCAAGACCTCTTGGATTCCACAAATAACTGACTGGCTGGACTTTTCTGCCAAGCTGAGCAAAATCAATGGGGCCATTTTGAATACCTAGATCAACATATTTAAAAAAACTGTTCAAATCATACTAAAAAAAAGTCATGAGTCCACCACGATAGAGGCTTACATGAAACGAAAGCTGGTAGCATCGATACCATGGACTGGCGGGCACGCGCATGTACATGGTGAGGTGCAGTATATTTCGATTTATACATAGGGTACTGGAAGATGAGGTGAGAGGAGATGAACAAATCATGATAGTCAGTAAGGACATTGAAACGATAGCGAGTGCTGGGAGGCTGAAGCAGGTTCCTGGATGTTGTCACGGTTGGTTTGAGTACTCATTCTATGGCTCTTTGAATCGTGTTTTCTCTTTGATTGAAGTGATCACCAAATTGATAAGAGGGAACTATGCCTGATTAAATTTTTTGCTGGGAGGGGTTATCCATGAGGTCATATTGACCCAAGTCTTTGGTTGTGGTTCCACCATTATAGGTGTCGTATTAGGGGAACAGGCGCGTGAGACACACATTCTAGCTTATCTTGTTGTGAATTATTAATGCTTTATAACTAACACTTGCATACCCATGGCACGCACTACGAGCGTAGAATCTGAGGGGGCAAGATGTGCATGCTCAAAGCAACCTGCCGATGTGCATGCGCAAATTACCTCTATGGATTACACATACACAAAGTGCCCTCTTTTTCCCGATCTACACTAACCTTGGTGTAGATCTGGGAACAGGGGTTGTGAAACTGTCCCATAAAAGACTGAATAATTGAAGAAGACTTTAAAAATTGCAGATTCAATCAAAAATCTCAAGAAGATGAAGGTCAAGTGATGGTGCTCATTTTAACAGTATTTCTTCTATCCTCTGCTTACCTAGGCAGTTTCGACTGTGGCAATAACAAATGAATGATGTTTAAGGGGGTGGAGTGGAGTATTGTGAATGTATAAGAGGTGTAGAAAGTTTAAGAATGTGATCTTATTGATCAGTTTGTGGTAGTTCTTATTTTTTAGATGTGGTGGGTTAAAGTTGTTTCACTTCTTCAAATGTAAAGGGTTAACCTTTTCCAAAGAGATGTGTGGTGACAATTATACCATTCTAATTGAAGGATTGGCCTGGGCGCCTTTGTGTAATATTTCCATGCTTTCTGGCCTGGGCTGAGTGCCTTTGTGTGGCGTTTCCATGCTTCCTGGTCTGAGTACAGTGTGAGATTTCCAGGCTCTCTGGCCTGGGTGCTTGTGTGACATTTCCATGCTTTCTGGCCTGGGTGCCTTTGTGTGACATTTCCATGCTTCCTGGTCTGAATACAGTGTGAGATTTCCATGCTTTCTGGCCTGGGTGCTTGTGTGACGTTTCCATGCTTTCTGGCCTGGGCTGGACGCTTTTGAGTGACATTTCCATGCTTTCTGGCCTGGGTGCCTTTGTGTGACATTTCCATGCTTCCTGGTCTGAGTACAGTGTGGGATTTCCATGCTTTCTGGCCTGGGTACTTGTGTGGCGTTTCCATACTTTCTGGCCTGAGTGCTTATGTGTGACATTTCCATGCTTTCTGGCCTGAGTGCTTATGTCAGGTCAAGAGATCATTTACGATTTACTATGCTTTGAAAGTTAACACAGCTAAATATGTAATGGAAAATGTGTTGTACACCATTTTAGTCTTTCTTTTTACAAAATGTTCTTGAGTGGAGAATTCTCCACCCCTCCCGCCCCCACCAACTCTAGCAGTTGTTAAGCTGGCTTGGTACGCACTGTGTGGGGACTAGTCTAACAAAACTATTCTGTATGTCTAATAATTGCACATATAGCTACAGGGGAGTAAGTTATAGTAACAAGCCCAATTGCTAATCATCTTTTTTCAATTGTTTCTCTAAAAGTAATCACTTTAACAGAATACTCTACTATTTATGAACCCCAACCCCATTCGGCCACTGGAAGTAACAGTGACTGACGCATTCAAGTGTATTGCATGATTTTATTCAGTTTATTTGTTTAGAGTGTTTTCACAAAATTTTGGATTAATTTGTCATCTAAGCTATGTAAAAGTTGTATCTTTGAACTCATAGACTGTTAAAAATGGCAAACCCCAGTTTTGTCCTTTCCCCAAATCAGCACATAGAGCACTGAAATTGCCCCTTTCAATGCTTTAGTGATTTTAGCTAATTAATTCCAAAATTGTGCTTTAAATGCACTTTTATTTAATCTTTTTCAAAATGTTCACAGGGCAGGAAACCACCTATCAAAACCTTATTATGAGGAAGGCTACCTTGCTGAAATTAAGATCGGGTATTACATCTGACTTTTAGCAGTGCTAGTTGAGGATGTGGGTGGAGCTAATAGAGTAAGTGGGTGGAGCCAGTGGAGGAAGTGGGTGTAGCCAGAGAAAAGTAGGTGTGGCCTCCGACAAACATTTGAGCACCTGCACTTCATATTTTACAAATTAAGTGCAATGCCTGATCTAAGATGACCAGACCAGGCTTTGCATCAAGAACTAACATCTAAAACAGGCATAAACCATGGGAAATGTGTTCACTTCTCCAACTAACCAATGCATTGCTTGTGTGCTGCATTATACAGCACAAATTCAATGTGTGGGATCCGTTCTGAGTATTTCTAGGCCTAATAATTTGTATTAAAAGGGTATGCTTCCAGTACAAATCCTGTACTAGAAACTCCAACCTGCTCCATGGTGTAAGGCTGTTTTTTGCACAAGGGAGCCTTGTTAGAGCACAGGCGCTGGGGTGCAACACAGCAAAATTAGTTTCTGCCCTGTATTGCATGAAAAATTAGTAAATTGGGGCCCATGCTTTAAGACAATAAGCAAAAGACCTTGTGTAGTAGATACATGTGGGAGGGTCACATACTCTGGTGTTAAAGCTGTTTACGCTTATCAACATTTGTGAAATTAACAAGTATAGACAAATACATTTATGTAAAAATTAGCTGATATAAAGATTTTCTCAACCTTGTCTTAAATGTATGATTGCATTAGCGGAAAAAGATTCCTTCTTGGAGTCTGGAATTGAATACCCACTGGATGTTCACTGCAATGTCATTGAGTGAGCTGAGTAATTTTAGAGTCATTAGATTAGCAGCTGGGCATGCTGTGTACATTAAATCGCTGCTTGGCTGCCGGTAATAAGAATACTGGTTTTGACAGCAAAGGTTGCTGCTCAAAACACAGCTAGAAAGTAATCTAATCACCCTATTCTATTTTTCTCCTGACAGCTTTTTGTCCTTGCAGAAACACATGCAGTAGTGTCAGAGCAGTGTTTGTAGGTTTGTAGGTTTTGACATGTGTTTGTAGGTTTCTTTTTGACGTTTATAAACATGATTGTGTTTAGCAGAATAACAATCTGTGATAAATGCAGATGTTTTTGGTGCTGTCCCCAGTTCTGCATCACAAGCATAAGCCTTATTATTCTATTTAAAATGATGCCCATGAACTATGATGGACAGCTGCATTATTCAGATCTTAAACTCACATTTGATGGGAACTCTTTAATGAATAGCAGAAAAGAACAGTGTACTGCACACTTACGGAACGTACTAATTCAAAAAAGTCAGCATCGAAACGCAGAAAACAAATGAAGTTCCTGCGTTGCGAGGCTTTTTGATAAATGGAAAAAACATTTTGCAGAAGAAGCAAATTCCAACAAAAAGAATACAGTTCTGAAAAAAAAATATTCTGTAGATAAAGAAAAATATTATTTAGGAATTTCACCAGAGACTACATCAGGAGAAGGCCTTCGGCAGAATTTTGGCAGAATTTCAGTTACGCCGGAATAATCAGAATAATTTTGGCAATTCTGCATTACTTTTTGATGCAGTATTACTAATAATTATGAGATTACTTCTCCTCGAGTAATTAGGAGTCATTTGTGGGGGCGGGGAATCCTACAGCTCTCGCTGTTTGTGTTCTGCTGCATTTTGCACTGTTTCTTATCCATTTTGAGCACGAGGGGGTATTTTTATGCTAAGGACTATCGCTGAAAGCAAAATTACTCTTCTCGCGTAATTCAAGCGCAATCTTTCAGAATTCCTAGGTAATGTTGCATGCTTAAACTACACAGAATTCTGCGAGTTACACCCACCCTAATCAGGAGATAAATTAGTCAATCAGCCCCTAAATAAGAGCACATGAAGTCATTTTATGGCACAGCGCATGTCGTTGCACATTTTTAAGTGAAAATATGGCGTCATTGCTCACCAAAACTGATCAATGACAGTAGCGTAACAATACCTCTTCAATCAAAGGTTTTTTATTGCGAACTAACAGTCTTTGATCCAAGTATTGCACCAAGTCCACAGCTTCATTGATGGTATCATTGAAGACGTCATCAGGGACATAATCTGTGAGGTAATACATTGTGAAAATAGTGCATTTTGAGAATTTATGATTGCTTTGCTTTGCCAGGTATATCTACCAAATATCATTGTTTTTAGGATTTGCATCCCAACTATTATATCCTTCATCTGAAGGGAATGATTGATGGATACTCCTGATTCTATAACCCTGAATTTTGAAAAATAAGTAATAAAGTCTCAATTGTTACCAAGGATTGGCAGTGTCAAGCATGAAGTTACTACCATGCTGTTGCACTGTTCCAGCTCGTCCAAGTCTTTTGGAACCCTCGTCCCCCTTTCCTTCTTCCACTCAAGGCCACACCCTGAATGTACCTTTGTAAGCTCCATAACAACACATAAGACCAAAGAGGTGGGTTGTGAAGACTCAGGACCAGTGATGTTTCCCCGAAGTCTCTTAGAACAGCACAGTTCTCTATGCATGTGGGTAAGCATTACATTAGCCACAAAAGGTTTATTTCAATCTGAGGTCAGAATTAGGGGAATGAGAAATAGTGGAACTACTGAGAACAATACCACAACTACAATCATAAAATTAAGGTATAACAGAAGAAACAGGCTGCTAACACTGTTTAAACAGTTGCTACAGGAGAGGGATAGTGACAAGGAAGATTGTTGCATAATCTGTGAGACATTGTGGGTATTGCTACCCCATTCAGGTTCTGTTTTTGAGCTGTGATAAGCCAGATTCTATTTTCCAGATTTCCTGAATACACAAATCTATGTGAGAAGTCACTCGTGGTTTTCCATTGCTTTAAACTAATGCTACCTTCTGCTCTGCAGAAGAGTATGGACATGATTCACAACACATTTGAAACATGTTACAACTTGCTGTATATTTTTGCAGAAAAATGTGATCGTTGTCCTGCAGCCTTACAAAACTGGTTGATACACTACAGACCCAAGGACATATAATTGCTTTGTGGTTTCATTTCAGAGAAAATTGCAAATGCTGCTTATCCATTTCGGGCAATGGAAGGTAGGGGGCGGCATCCTTTTGTTACAATGCCCAGCGGTTTATTCTCAAAGGTCCCTTCTCTCTTTATATTGCAGGAATCTTGGACACCTTGAAATAAGAGGAACAAGAGTACTTCCTTCCTTGTCTGCCAAGGCATTTGGTCAGTGGAGGTTAGCAAGAAGGAGACTCCATCTGCGGGATGGAGGGTTATATGACATGCAAGGAACTTTCCATGAAGTATTAATATTTTCTATGGGTTTATCCCAGTTCAAGATGGTGGTAAAGTACTTCCATGTGACCAAGGGCCTCATCAACAGAGGTACTATAAAATGAGGGGTGAAACTTAGCTCTTTGCATCACAATGCTCATGGTTCCATCTTCATCACATTTTACATGCCCTCGCATCACAGGCCCTAATTTCCCCTCTATTTGTCCATTTGTGATTCTATTTTTTAAACTTAGCTGCTTGTTTTTTAATTTATTGGCATTGTGCTTGCTCATTGTATTGTTTTTACGTTTGTGTTGTGTACTTTATCACTTTATGAGAGGTGTATCAGGCATTCTGGTGTTTTCCTCTCTTAGGGTTCCACTTTGCTGTGATCATCTTTCATCTAGGTGCTGTTTCTTTTTTGTGCCCTATCCGGCGTCTCTCTTTTGTTCATCCAGAAATTCTGGAGAACAGTTGTGTGATGTCTAGAGTGGATCATCCTTATCACCCTTCCCTCAGAAAGAAGAAACAGGTAAAGGAAGTCCGACCTACATTTGACAGGGATCTAATCTACCAGGTTCACCTTTTTTTGTTGTGTTGGAAATTCCGCAGCCATAAAATGGACCACGTGGAGTGGCACAATGTGCGGTTTGCTTTGCCTCAATGAGAAATGTTTGTTGAATTTTGTACTGAACTGCTCCATGTTAGATGGAAATCTGCCAATATGCTTTGCTTTGAAGTTCCTCAAATAGACCATATTTGACCATTTTTTCTCAGGGAAGGTTACCATAAAGAGCGAATCGAGGGGGCACTAGAATAAACATCTATTTTATTGGTCTTGATTGACCAAACATTTAAGGTAGGCCTGTGATCATGTGGGTCATCTTTTCTGTAACAAACTATTTATATCCTCCATTAGAACAATCATTGAATATTCAGATATCACCTTCTGATAGGAGAGTTCACATGAACATCTAGATGTTAAGACTTTTCTTGAAACTGTATTATTTATATGGGCACGCATAACTTTCACAAGTATGGGGAGCTTCAAAGTTCAGATGTGCATACAGTTCGAAAAATATATAAGACAATTATCTGCTTCTCTGGCTGTAAGACAGGAATAGTCCTAAATGATGCCTTCGCAGCTTCAAAACCAAAGCAGTAACTATGTACTTTGCATTAAAAAGTCATTGTGTCAACCTGACAAATCCTACTAATGAATACTTATTAAAGGTTGTATAGACTAAAAGGCTCATTCTAACCATGGTAGTTTCTGTACTGACTCAGCTTATCCACAGAGGCCTAGCCTCAGTTCTTCCAATGAAACACCTCCCGCCATGTTTAGGGATCCCCACCGGGGAGGTGGGGATCTCCGTGCCTTCAGTGGAGCTGTGCTGAAACATGGTTATCAATTTGCCTCAAAAGTCTGATTGTCTAGACTGCCAGGCCTTACGTGGCTGTTCTAGACTGTAAATATCTACTTCTGAAGACCGCTCTAACTTGTTTGGATAATTTGTTGTTCATTGGTCAACAACTCAGGTGGATGGGCCATTGGTGAAAGGTATCTGCTAGAGGATCCAGCTAAGGCTCAGCCTGCAGAAACCTGTTACTTCCTTTGCCTGGTAATACAGAAAAAAAACAGTGATTCATAGCAGTTTTACCACTCTGCAATACTCTAAATGAGTACCAAAGTCATTAATACCTGAATATTATCCACTATTGTTCTCTATGTGGCTGAATTGACAGAATGTATAGATTCTGGAACACTGTTTGCTCTCCCGTCTAGCTCTATTTAGAATGTAATTTTCAATGACAAACTCTTGCTGCTGAATATTACTTCCTTAGGTTCTGTTTTAGGGCCCTATTGCATATTGGCAGGGTAGAGGAAAGCTATTATTTGGTGAAAATGATCTGAATTGAACAAGATGCCCTTCGATCCATGGACGGCACATTTAAATGTAGCTCTGAAGAACTTTGACCTCTGAGTAACATGGACTAAAGGCTCCAGTTGCAGTGCAGTAAAGCTGCAAGAACAGTCAAAGCAACTTTATTTCAGCAAACAAATTAAATATTTTCTGGAATATTTCATTGATCATTTCATTGATTCATTTATTTCATTGATAGACGGCAACGCCCTCAATGCGGGGACCACGGCTAAACTCCAGAAGTGACTCCAACACATACAGAACGCCTCCGCACTCCTCATCCTCGACATCCCCCGCCACAACCACATCACTGCCCACCTGAGGAACCTGCACTGGCTCCCCGTCAATAAGTGGATCCACTTCATGCTCCTCATCCACGCCCACAAAGCACTCCACGACACTGGACCAGCATACCTCAACAAACGACTCACCTTCTACACTCCCAACCACCAGCTTCGCTCCGCTGACCTCGCCCTCGCCACCGTTCCACACATCCACCAAACGACCACCGGCGGCAGATCCTTCTCTCACCTCGCCGCCAAGACATGGAACAACCTTCCCAGCCACCTACAACAGATTCAGGACCTGCTGACCTTTTGGAGACTTCAAAAGACCTGGTTGTTCGAACAGTAGCTGCTCCCCCCGCAACCCCCTCCCCCGTGTCTTGAGACCCTCACGGGTGAGTAGCGCGCTCTACAAATGTTTGATTGATTGATTGATTGATACTTCATTGTCTGGATATCTTTAAGGGCACTTCTGTAGTTCTTTGAACATCTCAATTCGACGTAAATTTCTTTGGCTAGTTGTTGTTAGTTCCAGTGTTTTTAATGCAATTATCTGGAAGAATAGTGAAGTTTGTTGGCAACAGAATTAGCTGTTTAAATAGATTTTGAAATTAGAATCATGCGTTTGAAGCTGAACGAGATGGATTGAGCTTGTCAGCCATTTTTAGGCTGACAGATTGGTGAAATCTTTTCTTTTAGTCTCTGTGTCTAAGATGTCTTTCTGTCAGCCTCAGCTAATGTGTCTAGTGGTGTTTAATTCATTATGATATCCCTCTGGGTTTGATTGAACAGTTTTAAAACTACAGTTTAGTTGTTTTGTTTCATATAATTGCAATGGTTTTAACCCCTTCAGTGCCCGCCCCTTTCCCCGCCCTGTGCCGGCCGTTGCATTAGCGGGCGGGGTCTATGACGAGCTGGACTCGTCATGGGCACAGCGCAACCGCGGCCCATGACGAGTCCAGCTCGTCATGGGCACTGAAGGGGTTAAGAATCTCACAATTAGGCCTAGATAAAATTTAGTTTATGCCATCCTAATCTCAGATAATTTCCCCCCATTTCACATTATAATTCTAACACGAAATAGCCACGATTATTCCAATATGCCCCCTCGCATAACTGAGATTTCATTTAGGTAAACAATTCTAAGAACACATGAACTAGATAAATGAACAGAATTAGAGCAGTTGTTGATTAATTAACATGCTGTTTGCACGATATTTTACCGCAAAATGCGTCTTCGCACAAAGATGCATTCCGAGCAAAAGAAAGTAGCACAAAATGCCTGATTAGCATTTCGCGTAACAACACGGAATGGTGCGGAATGTTTTGGGTATTTTGTGTAATTAACGCAAACAAAATTCGAAACATTTTGCCTAGGTTTACTCAAAATACATTTTAATTAGCTACAAACCTGAAAGAGAACACGAAAACATGGCAAAGTCCTTTCCTGCTAAATTGAGGGTAAAGATGGTTCCTTTCTGGCTACTGCAGGATGAAGTCGATTTAAAAAGTACCCATATAATTGTGACCTATTTTCGACCTGGCACCTAATGATACCTTTTATACTGCACAATAGTAAAATACTAAGGCCGCATTTTTAGACTGACTCACAAATATTCGTAATTTTTTTTAATTTGTGTTGTTTACTTATTCTGTTTGTTAACAGATTAATAAACTTTTTAATACAATTTAAGGCGGGAGGCACAGGGAGGCTTCAGGAGAGAGCGAAAGAGCGGCATGGTGGGAAGGTAGAGAGAAAGTGATCAGACAGGGAGAAGAGAGAGAGGAGAGACGGAGCGAGGGAGAATGTGATGGATGTAAAGAGAGATTGTGCGAGGAAACAGAAGGAGCAGGCTAGTTTGACCATGTTTTGCCAGGGATGCTTTTGGTACCCCAGTCTGACCCTCAGTATACTAACTGACATTATGAACTTGAACATCAATGATTACAATCCACTGTTTAAAATGTGGTCTGCTGGTATTTCCGGTTTCCAGTATTATAGCACAGCAGTTTTGCCAGGGGACATCTTTTTGAGTGGCTTCTGCATTACTTAATTTTAATCTTAATCAAGGTTATGTCATGTTATGGTATGTTACGTTACTTTACGTTATGCTGCATTGCATTGTGTTGGGTTGCGCTACGTTATGTGTATTTTTATAGTGCACAGCTCACCTGGGACCGTATTGTGGTGCTAAAGCAGGAGCTATACAGGCTGAGTTTGGGCCAAGGCTGGGTGAGGAACCACGTCTTTAGTTTCTCGCCGATCTGAAGCACTGCGGAGGGGACTCTGATGTGCCAGGGCAGGCCGTTCTAGAGCTTAGGCGCCAGGTAGGAGAAGGCACGATCTGGTTCTGTTTATGCGAGGGGTGTCTGCTAGTAGGAGTCTGGCTAAATGCAGGTGTCTGGTAAGTTGGTGGAAGTTTATGCAGTTGTTGAGGTTTCACTTTTTTCGAGGTGGAGCCAGTATTTCCCCAATAAGAATCCATCCATTGAAATGCACAGCAAAATGAGTTGATTCTTTCTAACAGCAAAAGTAGTTTGAGTAAACAAAATAAAAAAGAATGACTATTTGTATGTTGAGTAACTGATAACTAGATGGATTTTGTATTGTGTAAGATAATGTTGCAGTACTGAGGACAGACCATGTAATTTTTTTTAAAAGATAGTTTCTTTCAAAAGTATGATATGACGTTCATGTTTCTGACATCACTAGGCAAGCAACTGAGACCCTGGTTGAACCACGACTGTGCTGTCCCAATAAGCCATTGCGCACTGAAATGTTAGAACACTTTTGCCTCAAATTGGCTCCTCTTAGATTTTCTATTTGTGGGCTGGTGAAATGCACAAAGCAACATTTTGCCTCACATCCACACAGGTGGGAGATGGTTCACAACTTGTCCCTTTCAATTATACAAAATAAAAACTCTCAGAGAATTAAAAAGAGACTCCTAGACACAGCACACAGAGTAATCTTTTCAGGTTTGTGCCAAGCCTGCAAGCAGAAGTGACTCATGGTATAGTGTGCTGTGGTAAACCATGCCACATGGCGTCCTTCTCAAAGAGAAGTACATCACCATCTCCTGGAAATTTCATACCACTTCCTGTTTCCAGACTATCATGAGTTTTGCTGAAGACATAGATGCGGATTCACCAAACATGTCTCCTTAAGAAATTGCACAGTTGATCCTTTGTCCACAGCTTGTTTGACTTAAGCCTCCCATGCTCTGCGGTGGGACTACAGGAAGGGGAAGCAATGAATGATGGGAAGTAAACATGGTGCATGAATTGGTGTTACGTTCTCCACCTGCCACGCCTTTCTTCAAGCATGAAATCAGGAGCTGCAGGTGCAGTGACAGGAGTTCCAAAGGGCTGGCTGGGGGAGCAGTTAAACTTGACTGACATCCATGGCTGGAGAATACTCATCTGTTCTACCCTATTGGGCGATTCTACTGCCCCTCCAGGCAGGCCCGCTACAGGCCTTTGGGGTCCCATTGAATGATGCAGCCAACATCAAAAGCACACAGTATACATTCACACAAGACCTGCAGAAGAAGGGATATAGAAGAAGAAAGAACCAGAAATGAAGGTTTTTTACAATCTTTGAATAAAAATTATATCTCCTTCATCGCAGCGAACGTACATTCCAGTGAACAAATCCAGCCAACTCCAGCTGTATTTATGTGAGACGTCTGCTCCATTGAGTACGGCTGGCATATGTCCCTCCTTGAGTGCATTCAGGCGATAACATTTCCATGGGGATCGCCCAGCAATAGGCCCTGGCAGTAGCAAACAGAGAATCTAATGTGATTTGAATTAATATACTCTAGTGACGTAATAAAGCAAGACTAGGTGAGGAAATTAATCAGGAAAAGGAAAACAAACTGAGATTTTGTGCAAAACCAAGAACTCCACATCAACCACTGTAGATATTTGTGATACAGTACACACTTGCCTGTGAACACAAAAGGAACTTGGCATGCCTGACTAAGGTCAGAAATGCGACTGGCAAATAAAATAAGAGTGAGAAAAAGGAGGAGGCACCCTATAAACTCCAGAGGGGAAAGGGTAATCATGGGTAGAAACTTGAAATTCCCACCAGAAACTAATACCAGGATCATATGTTATTGTAGTGTGGTGCAACAGCCACAATATCTATGTAGTAATTATCAAACAGATATGGTGATCAAGAATAGAACATTCAGAAAGGGAACGTTATTAAAAATTATTCAAATTTTATTCATCATTAAAAACATTTTATGAAGTTGATTTTTGTGCACGTTAAAAACCATTACATTCACAAATACAAATGCCAATCTCATCCTAGTGAGTACAGAATGCGCATTATATCATATTACGCACAATGCAACAATACTTTTTTCTAAATAAATCTAGAAAACTAAAAAGCAATCAAACAAACACTCAAAAAACACTTATTTATATATATACATATATATATATATATATATATATGAGAAAACTGTTTTTAATGATGAATTTTTAATAACGTTCTCTTTCTGAATGTTCTATTCTTGATCACAGTATATGTTTGATAATATATATATATATATATATATACATGTGTTATGATCAATATTTTGAGAATTAAATATAAATATAAACATAAGAAGGAGGACACGTAAAGGTCGTTTAAGACATGTTAATTCCTGATATTGTGGGCTAAAATACATGAAATGCATACATATTTCCCATTTGTATAGCAGCACAATGCTCAAAGAGGCATAAGTGCAAAATGCTGAACACCATTTCTTAGAGAGGGGAGAAGTGCATTGTTATTTGGAGACGACTGAGAACAACTTTTTTTAGTTGCTGTCACTTCTGATATTATGACTAATATATAACTGTCTGGGCCAGTTAGCAGTTCACAGGCTGCCCTGTGGGTAATCTGTCAGCAAGGAGTGAAATAAGAAAAGTTTAGACTGCTAGCTGACCAAGAAACTGTGAAATTAAAGGATTCTTGAGAATATCTTGGTGATTTAGGTGGCAATGAAATGATGTGCGAAGACTTAAAATGATTTTCCTATTCTTTCCTAAATCTGCAAGCTGCCTGTATCCCAGAAGGGGTAATGAGTGAATGGATGCACGTGTGGGGCAGTGTGGCTAATTGGAGGTGAAACTATACCATTTTTTTAATAGTTCCATTACAAATGGAGCGGTGCAGAGAGATTTGCTGAATTTTCCTCCTGCTACCATTAATGCCCATACGTTTGTCAAGGAAGCCGTAAGTGTCTTGTCTGTGAGATAAAATGAAGACAAACTAGGTTTGTTTGTGACAACGCTTGCAAGGTTCTTCTTGCAGATGTTAGATAGCAGCGAGCATAAAGTCGAAAGAAGGAAGGGGCATATCATCAAGGCCCCACGATAAAATTATCGCCGCTTTATCATCCGTTTTCGGGCGAAAAGCATGGATAATTTTATCGCACTATCAGCAAGGTCCCGCTATCGCGTGAATCCATGCCTTAGCGCCCTTTTCCTTAACGCCCAGCTTTGCATCCCTAATGACATTTGGCAGCGTGCGCTTTGGAGATAAGCGTTGCTGATAGCACGCTATCTCAGCGATAAAATCCGGCGATAATAATCTTCGCGCTAGGAGCGCTTAGCGTTAATTATCGCCGCCCCTTGCTGATATGCCCCGAAGTCACAGGTCTGGTGATGCAAACGTCAAAGGTTCTTTGGCTGAAGGAGAGCCTCGTGATTGTCAGAGTCTGAATAGGATGAGTAAATAACTGCTACAGTTGAGACATTTAGGAAATCAGTAGAGAGACACTGACCCTTGTGTGTCTGTTTCAATACTTCTGTATTTAACCCCTTCAGTGCCACGCCCTTTCCCCGCCCTGTGCCGGGCGTTACATTAGTGGGCGGGTTTCATGACGAGATAGTCTCGTCATGGGCACAGCGCGACCGTGCTCCATGACGAGACTATCTCGTCATGGGCACTGAAGAGGTTAACTTTAGTTAACACTCTTTCTCTTCTGTGGGTGCCCCCCCTACCCCTACCCTAGTTAAGAATGCTATTTTGCATACTTCACTTCCTGCTCATATCGTGGACCAAGATGTGACAACGACGTGACGCCCATGGGCTGTGCGTCAGTTTCCTGATGTCTCTGACACATTCTGCATCATGTAACAACATCTCTGCAAGAACAGGCATATGTATGCCTATGAAATGCCGCGCATTGAATGCCGGCCTGAGAATCGCTACTAACGTGGAATTAGGGGGGAAAGAGAGGCAACAAAGGCAATATTCCCTGTTTATTTTTCCGAGCAGCATTAGTGGTCTAGGATCGATTTTATTTCTTCTTTGGGGCCTTTCAACTATGTATTCATGTCCCTGACTTCAGCTAATTGTAGTATAGAATATCTAGTAGGAAATATCATGACACCTCAATATCATAGCCAAAATCTGGAGGGCAAAAATACTGAAAGGTAAGTGCATTTAGGGTGTTCCAGATTTCATATTTGTAAGCCCCTATCTATGTAACTTGAAGACATAGGGGGAGATAGAAACAGAATATATATATATATATATATATGTTTGTTCTCCATACTTTGCCTATCATATTAAGGTACCACCATTCCCTATTCGACATTCTGGACCCACACCTCCTTCCGCTTGTCCAGCTCACTCACACCACGAGACACTATCACACGACAGATCCCCCTCCTGTGTTCACAAATGGTAAGCGCCGGTCCATGGCTGGCTCCGCGGGGCATGGACGCCGCTCCAGGAATGCTAAGCACAGATGTTTAAAACATTTTCCGCAGGCATTCCCTGTGATTTTGTATGCTGCCGGATATCTACACGGTATCTGCTTCGGGGCTCTCGGGAGGTAACAATTAGAATGAAATGTGCGCACTGAGAATGATATTGTAGGTGACAAATGATGCCTGAGGGGCTCGCACTTTCTATGATTCCGCTGAATTCATAATTTAGCATTTCTAGACATCTTCTGCCATGCCCAGCATCTTCTCTGGGCCTCAGTGGGAGGTAGCCGGGCTTCATGTGCAGCATATCTAAGTACATAATGCCCAACAGTGCCAGGTAATAGCTCTCTCCAAGCTTTCATAGACATTTATATGTTGCAAAGATGGTATGTGAGTGTGGACTTACATGTTTAAATATTAACTTTGCCTGAACTATGCTCGCAAATTTCTCAGTGGGCTTCCTAAATGTAAATACACTGAGTAGAACAGAAATGTGTAGATTTTTCATTGTAAATTAATTCAGAATGCACGTTGCTCTAGATAGCTACTAATACTTCTAAAAAACATCTACACAGCAGCAATTTCTCTTTCAATTGAAGCTTAGGTTTTTTTCCCCTCTGATTGTAATAAACACAGCCCCAGTTAAAAAAATTCAATAACTAAATCCAATCTGTTATACTCTCAGGGCATATTTACAAGGGCTTTGCGTCATGCTTGCACCACGCAACGTGGTACATGAACGACACAAAGGCCCAAGTCATATTTATGATGCTTTGCAAAACCACTTTGTGTGTCTTTGAATGGCTTCATCAATATAGAGTAATGCAACACGGCGCAATTCGCTGTGTTGCGTTACTGTGCGAAAGCGAGGCATTCCATGGGCGTTGCGGTGGGTGCTCTATTGCAAATCCCATGGTTTTTTACCCATTCCCAGATTTACCAAACCTGGTAAACCTGAGAATGCGTAAAAGGGAAACAGCCTTTACACCGAAAGCATTACAACGCGTGCCATTACAACGCATGTTATTACAACGCGAAAGGCTTGTTGCAGGGGGTAGAAGGTGTTGGAGTTAACTCCTAGACCTTCTCTACTGTTGCACACACTGGTGTTGGAATAGTAAATTATACTATTCCAACTTCCAGCACACACTCGACACTAAGTTGGGGAAAAGGTATGCGTTGTAATGGCATGCGTTGTAACGTCATATAACAGCATAAAAAAGATACACCTCCCCAGGTGAGGCGCAACAAACAGTAATATGTTTATTTATCCTCATTATTTCCCTGCATTCTGCATCACACATAGAAAGAGGAAAGTGCCTCCATGGAGTGTTTTTATGCAGGAATGTTCCCCTGCGTTAGTGCTAGAATGCCGAAATGGCACCAGCACAGGGGGAAGGGTCAGGAATACTCCATATGCCATAGATACTGCACATTCCTGTCCTTTCACTTTGACGCAGGGCATCGCAGCAAGGTGACTTGCTGCGCTGCCCTGTCCCAAATATCCATTAATATGCCCCTTAGTTTAGACATCAAGCTCACAAGGCTTGCTGAAAGCCTTCCAGCAGACCCACCAGTGCTAGTAGTCAATATACGCCTAGAACTTACATCTGGATGACAGTACACCAACTGAAGTGCAATGCGGATGAAACAGAAAGTCTTTTTTTGGCAATCTTCTTTCAGAATTCTGGCATAGTTTCTGGCCGGAAGATGCGCCCCCGCCTGACCCATAGTCCAAAATCTAGGGGTCAAATTTGATGACAGCTTGTCCTTTAAGCCTCAAATTAGGTCAGTGGTAAACACTTGTTTCTGTATATTGCACTCCTTAAAAAAGTTCTTACACTGCGTATCCTATTCAGCAAAACAAAAATTGTTATTCAGGTCTTGATAACCTCCAGGTTGGACTACGGTAATGCCCTTTACTACGGGCTGCTGCTACATCTAGTGGACAGTTTTAAGTGTCCAAAATGCGGCAGCACGCCTTCCTCTGCATTTGCCAGTTAAACCCAAATGTGAATCTATCCTTTTCTGTGTGCTCTTCACTGGCTTCCTGTTAGGAAACAAATCTTGTCCAAGGCTCTTGTTCTGGTGCACAGAGCATGCTACCAGACTGGGGCATTTTATATTAGAATCAGGTACAGGTACTATGCTCCATCAAGAAACTTGAGGTTTGATAACAAATTATTAGCAGCCACTCACTGCAGGAAGGTTTCTTAACTACCTAGGCTCAGTAGCATGGATTCAGCTACGTCTGGAGCTTCGTGCATTGAGTGATGTTACAGTGTTTTTAAAAAAGGCCCAAAACCTGGCTTTTTGGACAGCATTATAAGTAACGTTTTCCACCTTTTCTCGACCTATGCTAGGCACCGGAACACTCGTTAGAGTAGCTGAGCGTGATACAAATTGCTTTCATCATCATCATCTCCACAAAAAGGACTTGTAATGCTCCATTTCATTTCACAAGCACACACTAGTGTTCCTCTTTCTATAGTAGAATAGGTCTCTGCTGCACTTTAAGGAAGAGTTTTGAATGCCAAAGCTTTAGCAATCTCCATACTCTAACGCCTAGTCATTCTCTTCAAACCATCCAGGCTACTTGAATATTTCATAACTACTGCGGAACTACAGAAAGATATCAAACACTAGCAGATGCAAAATCAATAATCATACATCTTGCTAAACCACCAAAGCACTGATTAATTCTATCCCACTTCGCAAGGCACATGCTCGACCCCATTTTCACCTCGAGTGACAGAGCCACGTACAACCACACCGCACAACTCACCTGCACCGAGCACTACAGCCTTTACTTCACTATCTTAGGACCCACCAACTCTGGCACCATGGCCCCCAGATCCATGTGCAGAGATTGGAAAATAATATCAGAAGACCAGTGGAACAACTCTATCTGCAACCATCTCCCAGACTCTTCACTTGACACAGAGTAAGCAACAATTAACTTATCCCAGTGGATCACAGAATGCACCAACACAATCGCTCCTGCCAAGACAGCCAAGTTCAAAGGATCAACCAAGAGAGCCAGCTGGTTCACAGAGGAGCTGCTATCTACCAAGTGCATCTGCCTGCAACTAGGAAGTAAGTGGCGCATCAGCAAAAAGACAGAAGACCACACCACCTTCAGGACAGCTCTCAACCAGTACCACTGCCTCCTGAAAGAAACTAAGAATGCCCTAGCAGACCACATTGAAGCCAACTCAAACCACAGCAAGGAACTCTTCGCCATTGTGAAGGAGTTTTCCAATCCCACTGCCACTGAAAACTACATTACACCTTCCCAGGAACTGTTGGACAAACTTGCTGACTTCGTTCATGACAAGATCTCGGCCATCTACAAAAACTTTGAACACCAACCCTCTCCCGCTTACAATATCAACCAGCTCACACCCACAAACAAACACAGAACACAAACACCTTCTCACCAACTAGGACATCCTCACCACGCAAGACACTATCGCCATCATGAACTCAGTGCACTAGGGAACACCCACCAATCCCTAATCCCACCATGTCTTCAACCTCGGAAGCAAGACAATCGGGGGCGAGCTCACGAAAATCCTTAACACCTCCTTCCCTGAGGACTGGAAACATGCTGAAGTGAGGTCCCTTCTAAAAAAACACACCGACCAACCCAGCTGAACCAGAGAACTAGCGGCCCGTCTCCGTGCTCCTCTATCCAGCAAAGTTCCTCCAGAAAGCAATCAATCAGCAACTCACCCCACACCTAGAATATCACAACCTCCTGGACCCCTCCCAATCTGGATTTCGAGCAAACCACAACACCGCGACAGCCCTGATTGTAGACACCACAGAGAAACGGCAGCCCTCATCCTCCTGGACCTGTCAGACATGTTTGACACTGTCTCGCATCACATCCTGATCAACGGACTCCACCACATTGGGATCCAGGTAGATGCCCTTAAACGGATCGCCTCATACCTCACCGGTAGAACCCAGAGGATCCATCTCCCACTGTTCAACTCAGAGCCCAAGACGATCATCTGCAGAGTCCCCCAAGGATCATCCCTCATCCCCACCCTCTTCAATACCTACATGACCCCTCTGGCTGACACGGTTAGATTCCATGGACTCAACATCATCTCCTTTGCCGACACCCAGCTCATTCTCTCACTGTCCAAAGACCCCTTCACCACCGAAGACAACTTTCACAGATACATGATGACCGTCGCTGACTGGATGAAGGACAACTGTCTCAAACTCAACACAGACAAGACGGAAGTACTCAGCATTGGGAACAACACCTCACCATGGAACGCATGGTGGCCCGCCCGCCCCAATAGACCATGCCCGTAACCTCGGCATCATCCTGGACAGCAAGCTATCTATGAAGAAACAAGTCAACGCAGTCTCATCCGCCTGTTTCCACACCCTGTGCGATCTCCACAAGATCTTCAGGTGCCTCCCAGTCAATACCAGAAGGACCGTCACACAGGTCCTCATTACCAGACTGGACTACGGAAACACCCTCTAGGCAGAAAGCACTGCACGCCTCCTGAAGAGATTCCTGACAATACAAAACTCAGTGGTAAGATTCATACTCTACCTCCCCAGAAGAACCCACATCACACCCCACCTCAAGAAACTACGCTGGCTCTGATCCAGAAGAGATGCCAGTTCAACATGCTGACACATGCTTACAAGGCCTTGCACAACGAAGGGCCAGCATACATCAACAAACACCTGAATTTCCACCAATATACCAGACACCTTCCCTCTCTCTCGCAGGCACCCCAGAGATCTGCTGAACAAACAGCGGCGGATGCTCCTTCTTGCATCTGCCAGCAAAGGCATGAAAGAACCTACCTTTGCCCCTCAGGAATGCACCATTGATCCTGCACTTCAGGAAAGAACTCAAGACCAGGATGTACAAATGAAGAAACCAGCATGCAGTAGTCAACATCCCCAGTGCCTCGAGACCCTCGTGGGTGATTTGCTGTGCTTAGAAATGGTTGATTGATTGATTAAGTCACTGACCATTTAATAAAACATGACTGTGGCTAGAGTCTTATAGTAGTCCCTAATCATCATGTCTTCACTCCCTCGACAAAGTCCTGAACCTTGTTAATAGGGTAATTATAGTCTTCCCAGAAACATTGTATGCCACCCTATTAATATTAAGATGGTTGGCTTACTGCTAAGGATAGTTTGTACTGTAAAGTCATAACCCTTGTCTTCAGATGACTGCAGGGCCCTTTGGTTTTCTAATATTCTATCCAATATATTTCCTCATGCAACTTAAGATCAATCCAATCAGCACCTCATAACTGTCCCAAAACTGCCTTGCGCACAATGTACCATTCAGAATGTTTTCCTTCTGTCTTCTTTGAGACACTCACTGTCATGCTCTCCCAATGAGCATTAAGGCCTGCCCAACATTACAGGATTTTAAAACAAATCAAAAATCCAAGTGTTTGAAATTTGAAGGCCTTGAGAAACATCAGCAAGGTGAGATATTACAGTGTAAATATATTGTTTTGTGGAACATATCACTCATGCACAGAAGAAGCTGTTTTTAGGGCTGATAACCTGTAGATTCTAGATATTCTTTTTTGCTGTATAATATTAAAATGCATGATTTTCCTTGTTGCTCTTGCTTTTCAGACAACAGCTCATGTAACACTTAAATAAATAAATAAATAAATAAATAGGTCAAAATATGCATGATTTAATTTGGACTATTCGTGGAATTTTGTTGAGTCAACGCCCATGTCAATTGTCTATTTCTAAAAAGTATCTTGGCACAAAACTAAATGTGTTACATGTGACTGTGCAAAGCAAATATGGCCTACAATGTGCAGTTAGGCTAAAATAAGGGAAAACTACAAAGGGCCTAAGTAGGAACTCACTACAAGGTTTGAGGTCAATAGGTAAAGTCAAGTAAGTGTCTTAAATTATTCACTCTCATAGTGCGAAATCTACACTTCTCCTTCATAAATGTCATTTTTGATTCACAAGCTTTCTCAATACATTCATTAGACGACCTTTTGTTAGCACTACCATCTTTTATGACTACACTAGTGGTGGGGGAGTAAATGTCCTCCTAGACTCAGTAAATTGAATTGCCAAATAGAAAAAGAAATTTAATATTTAAAGACATTGACAGATGAGAAAGACTGTGCAATCAATTCAATTCATGAAGCTTTATTCGGTGCATATAAAAATGACCATAAAAGCACAACATAGATAAAAATACACTTCAATATTACAAATAAAACAAATTATGATCCACAGGCTACAGAAGACAAATACAATGGATTTAAAAACACATACTTTTCTTGGCCTTAATAGATTGGGTTAAAAACATTGCAGTAAAATAACAGATATCGACGTGTTGTAAGTTAAAAACTAAACTCATAGCATGATTAATAGTACATGTGCCATATTTACGAAACATAGGTTTTAAATAGGCAATACGAAAATTCATGTACACTTTACAGATAAGCAGAAAGTGCACAGTGCTCTGTTTAGAAACGCCATCACACATACAGGGCCCCTGCGGATATTTCTTTAATGTTGGCAGTGCCACTAAGTGATGGACGATACCAAGCCTTAGTCTAGTCAGCACAAACTTATGGGATGACCTCGTTACCCGTACTAAATAGCTAGGTAGACCCTCAACAAGGTTATGCTTATTGTAAAACATAACAGTAGACAGAGAACCGTTAGCAATGGCCCGTTTCCTAGCAGCAAATGCCAAAAAATGTATTTTTGTTTTGTTATTAAAGATGCTGCATTAGGATCCACCAGGATATTTACATTAAAGATTTCGGAGAAACAACAGACCACATATTTTAGCCAGGGTATATTCAAAAACTTATCCAGCGTGAGACAGTCCTCAATAACCGATCTATTAAACGATTTATCCTCTTGGAGCCAAATAGAACGCCAGATCATAAGTGGCCTCAAGGATAGTAGATCAGTAAGAAAATTAATATCAAGCTCTTGGTGGGTAAGATCGGTACAAGCGGTGGGCGGTAATAACAAAAGTTTTTTTAGGAAGGCATTTTCCTCTAACTGCAAGTAATAAACAGGAAAATGTGCAATCATTGCATAGCAATCTTGATTTGGTCAATGTTTGGAGAGAAGTACATGAAAGCTTTCAGGAATTCACATACCATGTGTATAAATATAAAAGTTGAGCAAATCTTGATTACTCTTACTTACTTTCTTATATCTTAAACCATTCCACTAGATACAAAAGAAATACATCTTTCGGTATGTAAGACTGGAACTAGAGAAAGGAGAAGCTCTAAAAGACTACGCTGGAGTGATGGCCTATTGTTATTCTCTGAGCCTGTGGTATTGAATGAAGATCTAGAGAACATAGCTGATGTTTTGATATAATCATATGGCAAATGCTATCAGGAACCAATGACTTTCAATCCTAAATAGAATAATAGGAGAACAAAATGTTTTAATTGGTCCATAGTGAAAGAAGTAATAGAGGAAGCCAAACGATCAGTGTGAAACACAAAAGCCCTAGGTCCAGAAGTATTAATAAGTAGAAGTGTATAATCTGTTGTAGCAAGATTTGATACACCCATTGCCTATACTGTTTGTGGAAATACTAATGGGGATTGATATATCTTAATCTTTAAAACAAGAGAATTGTGTTACCTTTTTGAAATCTGGGGAAAAAAACAAGAGCTGTGGTTCCTATAGACCTATAAGAATATTAAATGTTGCCATTAAAATTCTAATGACAATTATTTGCCTGTGACAGGCCTGTTTGATATGAGACATTCGAAAATCCCAAGCAGACAGCTTTTAGTGCAGATCAATTGTTAGCCTCTAACACTCATTGTTTCTGGGAGACAAATTACATGATAGAGTTTCCTCAGCTCTCATTGGCTGTTTGATTTTTCGATTTCTTGCCTGTTCTTTTGCCCGATGAAGAGGGATTTTTTGAACCTGGTCTTAGAATTTATGAATGAACCCCACCCCCATGTTCACCAGGTTGATGAGAGCCTGGTACTATGGACCAAAGGCAGAACTTACACTTAATGGAGAACGAGTTTGGAGAGATCCCAGTACAGAGTGGCACAAAGCAAAGATGCCCATTGGCATTGTCTCGCTACATTAGGTCACAGGATTCAAACAAGGTAGCTCCATAGGTGTCCAGATCTACAATAACAAGATTATATACCGGAGATGTAGCCATCTTCTTACATCTGGAAGAAGATACATGATTAGTATTTGACGTTATCAGCAAAGTTTCTGAAATTTTGGGACATAAGATTAACGATACAAAATTGGGAGCTCTGCTGACTAACTGTCGTCCAACCAATCTGCTTTTAGAATGTTGCTATGTGATGACAGCACAAGGGATTAAATATTTGGGAATATGAGTTTCATCTTCGATGGGTGGTGGGTATTGCCTTAATTATGCTGGCCTGCTATATAAATAAAAAATAGATTTTTAAACTTTTCCATCTGTCATTGTTGGTAGTTGGGCAGATTAACGTTATCTAAATGATAATACTATCCAAATGTTTCTTTGTGTTCCAGACCCTAAAAAAATTAAGGAAGGCTTTTATCACTAATTTGTGGTTATAAGAAACCACAGGGAGGTAGGAAAAATGTATGCCCCCCATTTCCGCAAAACGGATGGATGTTCTCTGTCCAAGAACTTTAGTATTTAGCTGACTTGTCATGGATGTTACAGCAAATTAAAATATCCAAAATTAATACACAATATCATGCTTCTTTTTAAAGGTATTGACTGAGGGCTGCTAAATAGAAAAGACCTGCTACTTTGTTTTTTTTCGTTTTGCACTTCTTAGGCTTCAGTGCGATGGTCAGGCCTAGAAGGGCGCTACTGGGCACTGGAAATATTCCTGGTGGACTTGCAGGGTGGGACTTGGTTTGACTGCTGGTGGGCACTGGTTTTGTTGCTGGGGACCAGCAAGCCACATTTCCTGCCCGCAGCACTTACAAACAAATAATGCAAAACAAATGGTTTTAAAGTGTGCTTCCAACCCATTTTGTTTTTGCATTGAGTTGTTCCTGTCTCATGCAACGTCACCATGAGCAGCACTGATCTTCAGGGCTTTGGGATGGGATGTAGGAGGGAGTGAGGGTATTGTTGTTGGTTGGCTCAAAGCAGGGGTTTCCAAAGATCATCGCAGAGCTACTGATAACTCGCCAGTTCTCTGGAAGAAGCTCCCTCAAAATGCAGCCCAGCCGAGGGCGTAATTCAGAGGGTCTTCGCATTTCGAAGATGGCAGCGCTATGCATCTCTGTATACTTTGAGTGACCACCAGCTAAACCAATGGCAGGGCCCCTCACTTACACATAGACACACACTCTGACAGCCTGTGATACCTGCAACACGACCACCTGTCTCCACTCTCAGTTCATCAAGAGATTGGTCACTTTGTAAGCCCCTCTCTAACAATCATACAGTATGTGATACAACAGGACCAGAAAATACGTACCAGCTATAGTCAAAGAGGACGTACTAGATTGTAGGACTGCCAGAGACACAGTGGAAATTATGTAATTGTAATTGCATTTATATAGTGCTTAGTACCCCTGAAGAGGTGTGAAAGCGCTTTTTCAGTGAGCAACACGCTACTCCGGAACCCAAAGATATGGAATTAATTTCAGCTTTGGACATGTGAGTTTGTTATTTGGATTGAAAAAGGATAGTGGAGTGATAGAAGATGGAAGGGTTTGCATTTAAATAGCACTTGCCACCTCTGAGGAGGTGTCGAAGCGCTTTTCGTCAGGACGCATGCTACTCAAGAACTCAAACAGGATTAGTGGGGAATAGTATAGGAAAATATTAAATCAATTTGAGCCGTGGACATGTTAGTCTGCTATTTGGATTAAAAGGGATAGTGGAGGGATAGAGGAGGGAAGGCGGAAGGGTCTAGAAAGTGGGTTTTTTTTTGGGAGCTGATAGCAGTAGGAGGAGGTTTGGGATGAGTAAAGGAGAGGTGGAGGGGGAAGAGTCAGAGGGAATGGTTTAGAAAGGCTTGTTTTGGAAATCTAAATAGTAAAAGAGGAATTAGATGGTGCAAGGAGGGGTAGAGGAGTGAAGAGTCTAGAAAGGGTTATTTTGTGGATCATAGTATTAGAATGGGGTTTGGGATGAGTCAGAGAGTGGAGGTAGAGGATATATTGAGAGGTATGGGGTGAGATATAGGGTAGTGCATTGGAAATGCTGAACCAGAAGTAAAGTAATAAATGTAAAGATACATAACTACATGGAAGGTATTGATGTATAAGGAAGGCAATATATGTAGATTTAAGTTGTATTTAATAAACTCAGACTTTCAAGTGTTGCTGTACTTTAAATTCATGTATTTGTTTTTATAAGTTTTTTTGTTGCAATTCAATAGAAAAGCAATTGTAGATAAATAGTTATGATAACGATTTACTTATTTATGCAGTCACCAATATGCATGTCAGACATAGAATATTATAACCATTAGTAATATGTACATTTGTTAAGCAGAACTAATGAATACTTATATATTTATAAACATAATGTTGGACCTGGCATCATTGGCGTGGGTCTCCCCTGCATTTTTTGCCTTTGCCTCCTGTGTTTTTGCTGTGTGTTAGACTCAGTTTTGCTGGTCTAGATGCTTTGGGCTTTTTGCCACTGCTGTTCAGTGCCAAAGTGCCAGGGCTCCCTTTGTAAATTGCTGTTATAGATTGGTGTTTCCAAGATTGGCTGATTTGATTTACTAGTCAGTCCCTTTTACAGTGCACTGTGTGTGCCCAGGGCCTGTAAATCAACATGCTGCTAGTGAGCTGCAGCACTGATTGTGTCACCCACATAAGCAGCCTGGAAATGTAATTCTGGACTGCCATTGCAGAGCCTGTGGGCAGTCTAGTACTGCTGTGTCAACTTGGCAAGTGTACCCACTTGCATTGCCCTAACCTTCTCCTTTCTTACATGTTAGTCACCCTTAAGGTAGGCCCAAGGTACCCCTGTGGGCAGGATGCAGTGTATGTGAAATGCTTATATACACAGAGATATGCAGTATATTTATGTTTGAGTATGGTGGTTATGTGTGGAAGAGACAACTCTTGAGTAGTCTTCTACAAATAAGGTAGTTATCAGTGGATCTTATGTTTAGGGGTAAAGAGTTCGATAGTTTGGCTGCTTGAACAGAGAAGGATGTGCCACCTATGTTTTTTTCTTATATGGTGGGATTTTCAGGCGAGGTGCCAATCTAGACTGGAGGTTCCTTTGTTGAATATACTTAGTGATTTTATTCCTGATGAAGAGCTGTCCTGTTTCATGTATCACTTTGTAGGTGATACAAAGCAACTTGAATGTGGATCTTCTGGCAACAGGTAATCAATGTAGGGCCTTCAAAGCAGGGGAGATGTGAGCTGGTGGCTTTATATGTAAGAGTAGTGTGGCAGCAGAGTTCTGAATCCGTTGCAATCTTTTCATAGTTGTTAATGATGATCTGTGGCAGAGGCTATTGGCGTAATTGAGTTTAGACAGAACAAGAGAGCTAGTAGCCTGGACCTTGTGTGGCAATCCCAGGTGGAGGAAGATGCGTCGCAGATTTTTTACAGTAACAAAGCTTGATCTTACTAGTTTGTCCTCTTGGGCATTCATTTATAGCTTGGAGTCCGTGGTAATTCCGAGGTTTATTACTTCCTTTGATTCTTTAGGCGTTGTTCCCAGATCATCAGGTCATAATTTTTCCAATCGCCAAATGTGAGCATTTCCATTTTGGAAGTATTCAATTTGAGATGGCTCCATGTCATACACTGATTCATGGCAACTGAAATTATGTGTCTTTGGGGCTTTCAAGTTTAGGGAGTATTTGTGTGTCATCTGCAAAGTTATAACATATGAGGTGAAATTGATTGATCAGTGCCGGTAATGACTTCATGTAGATGTTGAAAAGAATGGGTGAGATAATAGAGCCTTGAAGAACCCCTGCTTTTGTGAAGTATGGTTTGGATGAGAAAGGGGGGTATGGATGACATTAGTTCTGTGGTGAATATAGGATGTGATCCAATTTAGATCAGTCCCCTCTATTCCAGCTTCGTAGAGTCTTTGTATTAGAGAATCATGGTCAACCGTGTCAAAGGCAGCTCAGAGGTCCAAGAGAAGTAGTGCAGCAACCCCGTTCCGGTCAACTGTGTTCTTAAGGTCATCCTAGATGGCAGTGAGTGTAGATTCTTTCCCTTTTCCTCGACGTAATCCTATTTGGATGTCTGAAAGTATGGAATTTTCCTTAATGAATTGTGATATCTGGGCGAATGCTGCTCTTTCTATCAGTTAGCCCAGGAAAGATCCATTTGTAATTGGTCTGTAGTTGTCGGGGTTAAGCGGGTCCAGGTTTGTTTTCTTTAGGAATGGGAGCATGTATTTTTTAGATCTTATGGAAATATTCCTGTAGTTAAGAATTTGTTTATGATTCTTCTCTCTGGTGTAGCAGGAGAGGTAGTTAGAAGAATTTTCTTGAAGGTTTGTAGGGTGCTTTTGCAACCCGGTAGACAAGAAGAGCAGAGGCTGGATGGTGGGTGGAGACAGGTAGTGAGTGGTCTTGCTTGTTTCAGATGATAGGAGAGGTGTGTGCATGTATGTATGTGCATTTATTTAAATGTTTCTCTGTCCATATGTGTGCTGTTCCATATGTCTTGAAAGACATTGTCTCACCATTGAAGCCATTTCTTGAGTCAAGGAACAACAAAAGTATGTGGTGCTGTCAATGTAAGGGGTTAATTCCTGACATAATTGCATCCTTGGACTACTCATGACATAATTGCAGTTACAACAGCTAAAGCCATTTATATCTCAGAACTATTTTCATTCATCAGATCCACTTTATAGAAAGAGGTGGAAACCCCTATCTCAGAAAATCCAGTAGATGATAAAGACTCTTCAAAATTCAAAGAGTGTATGTCTGTATAATGTCATCTTTGTAATACATTTTGATTTAGTATATTAAATTATAACATTGCATTTGGTTGCAATTTCTATAAGTGACAGATTATAATTATGAACTTAGAAACACTGATGCCTCCGCCACTCTAATCACAAAGCTATCAGTAAACTAACAGAAAAACGGTCTTTTCTCCCCTATATGTGGCCTAGGGAATTACCACAAATGAAGTAACATTATAGTTTTTTGTTTTTGTGTCACACATATACCCCAAACTGATGTATTTCAAGAGGCTCCCATGTGATGAAGAAGGAAATGGAGGCACAATGAAAAAATTGCTTATGATCACATAATGTAGTCAAATGGATGCCAGAATTGATGCAAGGTTCTTGTGCAATTCAGCGACTACATGGTTAGTTTATTCACTCTCCCATTTTAGACCAAAGCCTAATGTTTTGTGTTTAATTCTTTAAAGTGTTAAATCAGTGCACTGTGTAAAATACGTCCAAGCTGTAGGAGAGTAGGATCTACTTCTTATAGTTACCCCCACTTTTTGCTGCTGTAACACTGTTTTTCGACTTTAGTCTGGCTGGGGCCCTGCTATTCAGGACCCCAGCATAGCTGCTTCCTCTCTAAATTGATTCCTAGTACCTTAGGTACACCACAGATTGGATTCTGAGGTGCCTTATAAGTCCCTAATATATGGAATACTATGTACCCAGGGCATAGGTACCCCAGAGGCCTACCAGGGGCTGAAGCATGTATTATGCCACCCCTGGGAAGCCCTCCAAAATGACACCACAGGTCTGCTACAGCAGCCTGGGTAAGGTGGTGCATGCACCCCTTACTGAGATATAGGTTCACTATATCTCACCTATCACTGCACATAGAAACCTATCAGTCACCCCTATGGCAGGCCTTATCAATCTTGAAGGCAGGGTGCTTGGTTTTGTGTGAGAGGGTGCCCATGCATGAGCAGAGCCCCTCTGCAACCTTCGGAATCTCTTCTCTGGGGTTGTCTGTGCTGCAGCCTGACCATATACTCTTAAGTGCATTATAACCAAACGGTAAATGCTAACTTTGGACTGGCTGCACGGAAACATGTCATGTTTGGTGTCAAACTCCGTGGAACTATACCCTCACACCAGTAACTGGTGTGGGAGTATGATCCCACCCTTCTAGAGGAAGAGACATGACAGCACCGGTATAGCCGGTACCAGCTTTAAAGAGCCCTGGCATCACAAAATAGATGCTGCAGCCACAGACACGAGTCTGGCCTCCTGCTGCTGACCGAAACTCTGGCAGGGGAGGACTGGACAATAGGTTTCCTGTCACAGGGAGGTGTTATCACCTCCCAGACAGGCCTTAGTGGATTAGGGCTGGGTGGGAGCAATCCAGGAGTGCTTGGAAGTCCTGCACTGGGGGCACACTTGGTGTCCCTGTGCATAGTCCAGCTCAAACCGGTTGCATGGGCTACCAGATCCTGCTCTGGTGCGAGACTGGACAAAGGAAATGTGGATAGCCACCCCTCTTTCCAAACCCTCCCATAGGAAGGCCCCCTGAGTTAGTCCAACCCCTTTCTTGGGTATAAAGAAGGAACCTCTGTAACCAGAACTTTAGAAATCCCTGGACGAAACTCTGAAACTGAATCCTGGAACTTCGATGATCTGTTCAATGCCAGATGATTGAAGAATCTCCCTTGGAGTAAAGGAGTTACTTTTCTGCTTGGCAGGCACCAAAGACGCATCTGTCCAATCTGCATCTCCAAAGCTCCTGCCGGATGCTGAAGACTTTGCAACACCAGAGGTGGATTTCCAGACTTCTCAGAGGCCAAACCGAGTCCCCAGCAAAGCTGAGGGCCGTAGCCCTCGTGGGTACCATAGAACCAGAACCCCTGGACACCATGCACATTTGCAAGTGCATCAGCTTCTCAACATCTCCTGAGGCTGTGCATTGGGTTTCTTGTAGCCCAGACCCCGAGCAGAGAATCCATTGATGATTGTCAGCCTACCCCCTTCGAGTGAACCGTGGGCCGCCATTTGGTGATTCCTCTTGAGGTCCCTTTGTGATCCCTGGTCCGTTGGCTGGTGGGTCCCTGTGAAGGTAACTTTGACTTTCCTTGGGATTCCCTAGTTGCTCCAGATGTGCTGGAGGAGTCCCTCGGACCTTGCTGGTCCACACCAAAGCATCTTTCTCCTTTCTGTGTGGGTTGCTGTTGCCAAGGCTTGTTGTGTCCAATCCGAGCACTGACACTGCAGCACTTTATCATCCTTTGTGGGACAGCTCGAATCCAGCTCCTGGTTGTCCTTGACACCTCCTGGTCCTCATGGCTGAAAAGTCAATCTTCCCCTCATCTCACCTGAAGCACCTGATATCGGTGGGCATTCGACTATCGTGCCCCTGGTCACTGGCAAGTTACCCAGACTCTGTCCCCTCTGCTTTCAGGTTCTTCACATCTCTGATCCAGGCTTGGATCTCCTTGGACACTTCTTATCTTCCCGGCAGCAGCACTTCTTCGCCAGCGGCCATTGAAAACGACGACGCAACCCGACACCATTTGACACCTACGCACCCGGCTTGCCTGGGTGAGGTAACTCGAGTACTCCGGTGCTCCCGTGAGTGTTGACCCTAGAACTGTCTAAGTCCAAGAGGGTTTGGTCCTAGTCTATTCCTAAGTGTCCTTTAACTCTAAAAATCTAACCGCGACGTTCCCCCTAGAAGCTAACAGGAGCTTGCGGCATTGTCCTTACACTGCACACGGCGCCGTGGGTCCCCTATGTCACTACCTTGGGTGGTTCCTTGGGGTCCCAGCGATTCTACAGGCTCCAGGCCTTGTGTCTAGTTAAGTCGTGGTTCTTATACCACTATTTTAGTATATGGTTTGATCCGCCCCTAGGGCCTAACGTGTATTGTGCTTTTGCCTCTAGCCTCATAAAGAGACTAGAGGAGTGTGTTTAGTAATAAATTCATATATTTTATATATATATACCTGGTGTGGTCTCCTTTCGTTTAGCCACTCAAGAGATTATAGACTGGTAAAACAAGCTGCTTTACATTCCTTCAAGACTTAGCCTGAAGGCTGCGCACCATAGCTACCACTAGGATAGCTTTCAATAAAGGTTGTCTTTAACCTATCATCAATAAGAGGTTGTTTGGACTGGTGCAAGGTGCCCACTATAACTAGTGGACAGCATATACCAGGCCAACTTCTCACACAAGCTCTGCATGTGTCCTAGAAATTAATGGTAGGAATGTTTTGGGAGGGTTATGTTTTAATGCAAAACTAAATTGAAAACCAGATTACCCACCCTTGGTCAGTGCATTGAGAATATTTGCTCCTCTTAAATAATAGCGTTTATTCAATGCCCTCCCTTCTTGAAATCATGTATTTATCCACTTCTCACTGTTCAACTATTCATTCATTGAGTTATGCAGCCCTGTATTCAGTCTCCATCCATCCATTCAACGATTGGATAACATTCGCTAATGAAACAATGGGCTGTAAAATGCACCAGATATGCATTTTTTCAAAACTTGCTTAGGGGCGAAGATCCCCCCTAAATCCGCCTTGCAGTCGTCAGGCTCGCATACTGTGCTCGTGCGCTACATGCAGTATGGTCGCTGGTGTGACAACATTTGCCAGGGCACATTTGGTTCCTAGTCCTGCTAATGGTGTCCTGGCTGCAGGTGTGCTGATATACATGTATATAAAGATAAAAAAGCATGAGAAAAACAGAGAGTGCCTTCACCAACATCACATGGAAAACCCATAAGGAATCAGCCTGCTCAGTCAATTTATCACTGAACATATAGTCAAGAAGTGTAGAATGCACTTTTCTGACATTAAGAGGTACATTAACTAGTATATTTCACCATACTTCATGACAGTAAAGGATCCTGAGACCTTCCCATTTGCTTACAAAAAACTGTTTCTGAGTACAGTTAGAAATCTTGCGACATACTTAATGCTGGGGTTGCTGCCCCATTATATCTTGGCTGTTCTTAACGATGAATACAATCTCACCTGAAACACTCCTATGATATTAACACAATCAGCACCAAGGTGTGAATTACATCTTAACAACTCTTTTTTCATAGCACACATTTAGAATGATGGTGTAAGGCATGTATGCCCAGCGCATATCCAGTGGAGCCCATGAAAGGACTTCCACCTATAGCAACAAACTTTAATGCAGCTGTCACCTACCGGCACTTGCTCTAGCTTGCAAGAATTTAATGCTAGCCCACATGCAGACACTGAATATTTATTTTACCAGCAACAGATTAAATTTTTCAATACCTTCCTCCAGGGCTTAAATTTGTGCCTGCATGCAGGTGGTGGGAACCAACATAAATTTTTGTGGGCCTGGCCTCCTTTTCCATCATCAAACTTTGACCCAGGCAGGAAGTGTATTATAAAGGAAGAAAGAGGCATGAGGAGGAATCAAGACTAGGCTGCCCTGGTTTTCGAAATTCTCGGAATTCAGCAAAGTTTTGGGCCTCTACTCATACTAGATTTTTTTCTTTCAAATTAGAAGCTGCTCAACTCAGTATAGTACACCTCATAATGGGGACAATGAGTCTTATTCACCGTATTTCCAGGCTGCTTTATATTTTCTGTTGCAATGTTTAATGTTCTCTCCAAAGAAGACTTTTTTTAGTCAAGCAACCTTTTTTATTTTCCTACCCACTATCCACATACAAGGTGGGAATACCTTCTATCTCTATAATTATGATGAGATACAAAGATGACATTAACTTGTTTTGTGCAGCACATAGTATCAGTTTGTTGACCTAGATAAGCTCTGCATAGACTAAGGGCCTGATGTAGATATCGAGGGATAGGTTACTCTGTCATAACTGGGACGGATATCCCGTCTGCCAAAATGTAAGTCCCATAATATTCTATGGGTTTTTAATTTTGGTGGACGGGATATTCTTCACCGTTGTGAAGAAATAACCTGTTCGCTGATATCCAAATCAAATCCTTAGAATTACTAATACTCAGTTTAATGGACCTCATTGTATTTATCTCAGATCACATCAATAAATTGCTTGCTGAGTTTCTATCTCCTGACTTGCAAGTCACACCAGATCTCAGTCGTGGCACTGACCTCAGGAGCAATATCAGGCTTACAAAATGGGTGAGACTGTTTTTGCAATTCTCTAGGCTGGCGTCACAAAGAAGAAACTCATGGCTTTGTAAGAATGTACAATCTTTTCTATCCCAGGTCCAGATTTTCTGCGAAGAAGTAGGTTGTACTGTTGAACAGTGGGACTAGGAACATTGTGTTACCTTCTTACGGTAGGTAAAATATTGAGTGACAAAATATCGAAAGGAAAGTGCGAACAGAGGAAGTATAGAAGTATAGATGTACTATTCTTAACTCTACATCTATGTACTTTAAAAAATTTGGCCAACACACACTGGAAGAAGGGTTACTCCACATGTTCTATGTTCATGGGTAGTTGCTAGGCTTTGAGTCTGTAATGGGATTTTTGAAGTCCACTGTGAGGTAGGATGCGTTCACTGCATGTATCCACCCTCGCAGAGGTCTGAAGCGCCCTGGTAAATGTTGGCCGATGGTTACACTGGCACACAAAAAATATATTGAGAGAATAGAGGTATGACTCTCCTTGGGCCTCCTAAAAGCACATCCTTTGAGACTGCACATTTTAGATCGGAATCTCCACATGGTAGAGAATATGAGTTCTCAGTCCTGGATGCACCATCACAGGAATTGCTCTGGTGCTCTTAACCTTACAGAAGGAGCATCAAAGTCTTTTGTGAAATATCAAAGTGCTCTGCACGCAAAATGCGAAAGAAACTCAGTAGAGGGAAAGTTAAATGTAATCTGGTATGTGTCCTTAGTCCACTTAATGCAATGAGCACAGTTTGGCACAATCTCCTACTCTATTCTATGCTACTCTATTCACCATTTGATGTGCAATGGTATCAACCTGAATATCGGTCTAGCCGTGTCTCAATACTCCAGCATGAGGGACCAGTGAAGTGCTTTGCCATAGTGACTTCTTGCATACCCTTACATGGACACCAGGAAAGAATAGCCTGTGATGGCGGCATTAATCAGAAGCATTTTAGGGATGTTATTCAGACAGGACTGGATAGACTCTAGGGTTCTAGAGACACTGACAAATTAAGGTGGTTTCAGGAAGGCAACTTGACACAATTCCTGCTCAGCCACATCAATACTAGTACATTCCTCACTTTCCTTTTAAATGGTTGTCACTTACAAACCCTACCTACTGGCAACATGTGTATGTGCACCAGTCAAACACTCCGCTGAGGCATTGGCAACGATGGTAACACAAAATATCACATTGCGAAAAGCAGGGCAAATAAAGAAATTGAAAAGCAAACAGAGTTTCTCTTCTAGGAAATTAGAATCAAGACAAACCTTCAACTCATACGGCAGCAACTGATTTAAACCCAACGTCTGGCAGCACAGCATAGGCGTGTCACATAGCTAGTTATTTATCACTGTGCTTATAATAACACCAACCACTGGTAAACAACACACACATTATTTAGCACACATTACACGGAACAGCACACATACACTCAAGACACCACAGTCTGTCATATAGCGTATGACTGTGGCTCACAACATCACTAACCTCTTAGAAACAACACATACCGCATCCACAAGGCACACAGCAGAACATATGAGCAGATTATGCAGTGCAGCACAGTTATGCCATGCAGTGGGTATCACCATGATCATTGCACCACATATCAACTTGCCCAGATAAACACGAATTTACAAAACACATCAAACATTCCACCTATCACACTTCCAACACAATGCAAATAGAGCACTAGATGGCTGCGTTGGGTCCACAGGAGTGACCACTTTATTATTACCTCACTCACATACTACAAGGTAGGCAATGCCATGCATAATAACCAGGCAACATCCAGAAGATCTGCTGAGAGATCTGGAAACATTTATCAAACCTTATAACTCACTGGCATCTCAATGACCGAGGGCCTGATTTAGATCTCGGCGGATGGGTTACTCCATCACAACGGTGACGGATATCGCATCTCCCAAAATATACACCCATAGGCTATTATAGGATTTGTTTTTCGGCAGATGGGATATCCGTCACCGTTGTGATGGACTAACCTGTCAGCCAAAATCTACATGTGTGTGACAATTTTACTACTTGCATCATTCAAAGTCAGCACCTACTACATAGCTGCCAAATTTCCTACGCCCATGACATGAGAAACTGATCACGTCCTGGTGCTTTGATTGTATTGAGGGACTTGAAGTTGTAGTTTTATAATGGGATATACGAGACTACAAGTCCCAGAAAGCAAAGAAAATTCCTCACCTGGAGCAGCCGGTCACACATGAACCTGGAAAAATTGCCACCTTAGAAAGCTAAGGTACTCCGGAGAACTTTAAAAAAGGTGAAACACCATGATGTCAGGGGAGAACATCAATGAAAATTAAACTGACTTCCAAAATGAATTTCCAATACCACTTTGAGAATGGCGCAATTTTGACTGCCTATAAGGAAATTCAAAATGGCATTACGCCTGTAACTACAGCATCTACAACAATGTTTTAGGCCCTCACTGAAGCCATATACCTATAAAATGTTCTGTGCAGATATTACTGAATTTGACCACATATTGTGTTGATTCTACTTTAAGTAGTGATAGAACTAGAAATACACCATTGATGAAAAACAATTGCAAGCCAAATCAGACACTGTTCTCCAGTTAAAGTCTTGAAACCAAGATTGGGCGATACCTGTATGCTACTAATACTGCAAACGTGTACACTGTGCTTAATTTGAGCCAGTGGTTGCCGGTGAGGGCCACCGGCAATTCATTTTGGCGGCTGGCAAATATCTTTCTTCATTGGACATTTCCAGAGAGGAATACCGGTGAAAACATTCCAGGCGGAAAGAAGAAGGAAGAAGAAGATGGAAAAACTGTCAAAAAGAAAGAAAAAGGGAAGGTGCTATTAATGAAATAAACTGACAGGGAGTGTCTGATAATGGATTAAAAAGGCCAGAGGTGGAATCAGGACTACCAGCCTTGGAATTCGACGCGTCAATATTCAATTGCACCAGCAGTGAGCTTCTGATCAGAGCCCTGGGTGCCAGCACTCATTCTTTTACAAGCACTGCCCATACAAATGGCAGAGCGTGCTCTGTATAACTATCTCTAACATAAGATAATACAATAGTGTTTGAAGTAGGCTCTTATAGGAAAACATTGGATGAAAAGATAACAGAAAAACAAGACATTAACTTGATTCTGACATATCCAATGAAGTGCCATTGCTTCAATAAAATCACTGACTGGATATTTGGCTCTGTAAACAATTGAGTCAATGGGAAATTGTATTTCCTACGTAAGTGATGCCCGGGAGACCTGATCATCTCTCTATTTCAAAAGAAAATATATAATACTCTTCACTGAATAAAACGGGGAAAAAATAAAAGAGGAGCACTTTCACTTGGTTCTGATTACACCTCCATAATAGCACAGTGCCTGCTGTGAAGAAAATTGATAATACACTTATTTCTGGATCACAGAATCAGTTTTTTACTGCTACTAAATGGAAAAAATGCTATTTTCGAAGGTAATGTGAAAATCATAGACACAAGTTGAAAACCTACTGTTCACTGTCGTTACCATGCTTTTTCAATGGGCCTTGTTACTCTGTATCCCCAAACATTAATTGTGTTAACAAATCAGCCTGAGAATATTTACAGTCTTTATGGCTTTGCCTATATGGGTTTTAGGTCTGGCATTAGTCAAGATCTTTTAATTATATTAAAATTATATAGTATTCTTACATAGTAAGGCTTTTTAGTAAGCCCTCTCCATCCATAGTTCTGTCATTGTATCATTCACATTTTTCTTCTCTCCACTACATCTTACAGCATATGGTAGTACGTCCGCCCACTTCAGCCTCTGGCTAACGTCACTGTGAGTGACTGCATTCTGTTGGTTCAAGGGACCACATCCACACACAAAGTAGTTCCTTTTAGTGCCAGAGATTACTACGGCAATGTGTGTGTTGTTCAATCTTTATATCAGGACCCCCTGCTACAGATACCGGTTTTCAGGGCACGGGAAACAAAATTGCACTAACAAATCCCTAGGCAAGTAAGTATTAACTTTGCAATTTTGTATATATTTATATGAAGGCCAAGCGTACACAAGAAGAAAGAAATATAAACATTCTTTATTTTTTACAAAATATCTAAAAAAATACAGAAAACAAAATTGCACTTACAAATCCCTAGGCAAGTAAGTATTAACTTTGCACTTTTTGATACATTTATATGAAGGTCAAGCGTACACAAGAAGAAAAAAATATAAACATTCTTTAATTTTACAAAATAGCTCTAAAGACAGTGATATTCAATGTCTTTAAAGTCACATGACAAAACAAGAAAAATCACGGCAAGCATTCCTCTCATACACACATGCATTCAATAATCAGAATAAGATCTTGCTGATCTGAATAAAGAAATACTGTACGATATCGCTTGATAACGTAAATTCAAAGCCTACAATTATAGAAACATCTTTCTTGTAGGGTCACATATATTTGATAGAAATCATTATTTTCAAATGGTAATTCCAGTCACAACACTAAAGAACAGAACGTCCGTCAACTTCTCTACCTTTCTAAAAAAGAAATTAACCAACGTCTTCATGCAAGTACCTTGATCAGATACCATAAAGCACAAAGAATTCCCAGGGGTCTCAGAATTCCACTAAAACCTTCACTTTGTAAGAACCAGCAAAAATTCAAGGATAAATGGTTCGCAATTTTGAATAAATGTTCGCTTGATCTAATCCTTTTGATCATCGAAGAACTGTCATGTATACTGGAAGAACTTACGAGAGACATCAACGACATTAAAAACGAACTACAGAACTTATTAACACCAGAGGAACTAACCAACATGCTAGAAAACATTAACTCCCAACTAGCTAAACACACTGCGGAAGTGAACGAACGCAAAGTTCGCAAATTTCGCAGGGATACAACGGATTATAAGATGGGGGAAGTATATTCATGGGCAGAAATATATGCCAAACGCCGACAGAACAAACCATACTCAGCCAACACGGATACGTCATCATCGGAGAGCGATCGCACTCAACAACCTAAGAAATTCACTCCAAGAGAGAGTACACTGGAACCCATGGCACCAACCAATGTACCTTCAACATCTACCACGTCTTTAACCTCCACAACTTCTGAAGAAACGGTTTCTTCACCTGCTCCTTTTTTAGGGGTAGGTCACTCAGACCAAGACGACCCAGGAGGAGTAATAGAAAAAACCGGAGACAAAGAAAAAGAGAAGGACCAACCTCAAACACGGACAACTTCAACCAAGAAGGACCGACAGAAACGGGCGAACCAACAGAAAACCTAGTCATCAACATCTCTGATCACCATTTCAGTGACATCCAACTTAGAATCCTACAGAAAGGCACGTCCTTCGTACCAACAACATCTAGCAACACACTTGAACTAGACATCAGTTTTTTCAAGTTGATGAGGAAACTCAGACTGCGTCATTTCTTTGATAACATCTTAAAGAACACACAGGAACAGGAACATGATCCCCTCATGGGCTTACAAGTTAAAAGCACCTTCATGGCTCCTATAAGCCATAAAAGTCTTGACCTGTTTGAATCAATAGTCAGGAAAGACATAGCGAAACTTAATCCAAAGAAGACATCTAAATTACAAAATCTCACCAACAAGGAACTAGGCATCATCAAAGCGATTGCACAAAACCAAGATATTATCTGTACTAAAGCCGACAAAGGAGGAGCCCTTGTTATCCTCAACACCCAGTACTACAATTCCCAGATAACATTACATCTACATGACGCGAATACATATATGAAACTTGCATTTAACCCTACAACATCTTTCATGGGAATTCTACAATCCTTGATCCAAAAAGCCTTTGAAATGGGTACCATTAACGAGAAAGTTAAAAAGTACCTCATACAATCAAACCCAAAGAGTCCAACTATATTTCTGGCACCAAAAATTCACAAACATCCAACTCAGCCACCTTGCCGACCGATTGTCAGCACACGAGGAAGCATCCATGAACCAGTAGGCAAGTATCTCGACCGACACTTGCAACCCAGTGTCTACAACATGAGATCCTTCATCAAGGACACAACCGACTTTCTGACTAAATTACACCAAACAACCATCAACGATGAAGAGAACATCATCTTATGTACAGTGGACGTGAATTCCCTGTACACATCTATCCCCCATTCATCCGGTTTGGAAGCCGTAGAACATGTACTATTACAAACCAACTATCCACAAGATTTACAAGTTTTTTTAATGGAATTGATGCAATTTACTCTTCATCATAGTTATTTCCAACATAACAATGAGTGGTTTCAGCAACTATCGGGCACTTCCATGGGAAACTGTGCAGCCCCGGCGTATGCCAATATCTTTATGAATCGGTTCGAAGAAGACAACATTCTAAGCATAAAAACATGGACGGATCATCTAAAACTCAACCTAAGATTCATAGATGATATATTCTTAATATGGAACGGTCCTAATGACATCCTTGAAAACCAACTGAACCAGCTTAATCATATCGACCAGCGCATACAATTTACTTTTAACATCAGTACCCACTCTATCACCTTTTTGGACGTTAACATTACCAGATCTTCCACCAGCTTTGAAACAGATCTTTACCGTAAACCTACGGACAGGAACAACACCCTTCATTACCACAGCTTCCACCCTTTACCTCTTAAACAACACCTTCCATACTCACAAATGTTGAGGATCAAAAAAATAGTTTCCAACCCAATCAGATCCAACATACAAACGGACACTCTAATACACAGATTCAGATCTCGAGGATACCCTGATCAGGTATTGCAAGAAGCACGGAAACGATCATCCATGAAGACTCGTAATGAACTCTTGAAGCCTCAAATCAAAGATTCCAAAAACCAAATCACCATAGTTTCCAAATATTCAACTTTGAGTAATTCGTTCAAACGGATTATTCGCAAACATTGGCAACTTCTTACACTGGAAGAAGACTTCAACCATATATTCGATGAAACACCCATTTTTGCTTTCACCAGGAACAAAAACATAGGGGAAATTCTACAACAAACGCCACCAACCATCCAACAAACAGCAAAAGGCACAATCCCATGCCTAAACTGTAATAACTGTCATAACATCATTAAAGGCACGTACATAACACACCCTTTGAAAGGCCATAAAATCAAAATTAGAACAACAGCTACATGTGACACTTCCAACGTCATCTACATGCTCAAATGCCCTTGTGGCATGGTTTATGTTGGTCAAACCGAACGAAAGATCAAAATCAGACTAAACGAACACAAGTCCAACATAAGAAACAAACAATTGAAATCCTCAGTTGCCCAACATTTCACGGAAGCAAAACACTCAGTAAGCCAATTAAAGTTCTGCATTTTGGAAACCATTGAGAAAAAAGAAGGGAGAGATAATCACAACTTTCTTCTACAACGAGAAAATCATTGGATTTACCTATTGAACTCTATGAAGCCGAAAGGAATGAATGATCGTATAGAATTTTCTTGTTACCTTTAATACATTATCTCCAATGACTTAGAGAAGCATTACTCAAATCATGTTCTGTTCAAAAAATGTTGTCACTGTCTTTTAACATGCTACTTCCTTTGTATTTTAGTCTTTTTTTCTTTCTACACCCTTTCATCCTTTAAACTTCTTTATAATTGCTAATTCTAGTTAGAAACTCGCTTTGATCTTTATTATTTTATTGTTTTCTACATGTCTCCTTGCTTCAACCTGTTACCTTTTAATTTTATCACCACGCTTATATTTTTACATATTTCAATCATCTTGTTACATTTTTAGTCCTTTTTCTAATTTACACGACTATTCACCATCAACACATAGTCTGTTTTCACTCTCTGATATATTATCAACATCACGTGATTACACCTTCGTTATTTAAAATTCACGCACCAATCCCGATTACCACTTCACCGCTGATCCTACGCACCTGAATCTCGCATACTCGGTAAGAGAAAACTAACACACTCTTCGATGCATTATGCAACTTACTTTCTTGTACGTCTAGTTACATTGTTTCTATACGTTAATTCTAAAAACATCACATTAACCGCATGATCCCTCACGACCAGTATCGGCACAATCCGTAACAATGCTATAAACTTTCGATTAACAATCTTAGTTACCTCTCACTTTTCACTATCCGTTAGCACCACTAACGCGTTAATAACATCCCACTGTCATTTATTTTTTCACTCCGCAACCCGTTATTCGGTTCAGTAACCAGTTACACTCCGTTACCTTCCACTGCTTACTTTTCCACTGTTACCGAGACAATTATCCAGCTTTCACCTGCACTATCTTACCACGTCATGGATCTATCGTCACCACACGCTTTACTAACAATTCGCGTTTCACCATTTCTCTTAAATGTATATGATGTATTATATCTTCGTTCAGCATAAATATCGTAAATTCATGGTGTATATAATTGTTTACAGATCTCCCCTGATGAAGGCAAATTTTGCCGAAATACATTGGGAACGACTATGGGAATGATTATGTAGTTATAAATTACAACGAAATTACCGTCATCCAAGGATTACAAACTGCCACGTGTTTTTCTATGAATGAATAGAAAACAATAAAAAACTTTATTTTGGAAACAACTCAACTTGTGATGAACTATTTCTACTAAAAAGCTAAAAGCCGCATCTGCGGCCTCTAACCAGTGCCTGGGGGACACACCCCATATTATTGGGGGTGCTTCTCATATTATTAATATGATATCACAATACGTGTATTAAATCTGAGAAGAAATGTAGTGGCTTTGATTACTGATGAGTACTCATGGAATCGAGTCTCTGCACGTTTCAGCGACTCAAGCTCTTTCATAAGGAGAGTGGCATGGTCAACACTCTTATCTCCCGATTCGTGGAAATGACCACGAGGAGGAAAGTTCATATTCTAGGTGGTCTGTCCAAACCATTTGTCCTTGTATACATTTTTTCTATATTCAATTTATGACTTTCCATTTGTACTAGTTTTTTGGTACTACCAGCATCGGCACATTTTGCATGTGGCTTTCCTGATGAAGGCGCTTGTGTCACAAAATCACATAGCGACTCAATTCCATGAAGATTCATCAATAATCGAAGACACTACATTTCCTCTCAGATCGAATACATTTACTGTGATATCCTAATATCTGTTGTATTACCATTTGAAAAGGATGATTTCTATCAAATATCAGTTGTGACTCTACAAGAAAGATGTTTCATTAATTGTTGGGTTTGAAGTTAGGTTATCAAGCAATATCATACACCATTTCTTTATTCAGGGCAACAAGATCTTGTTCTGATTATTTAATGCATGTTTGAATGAGAGGAATGCTTGGTGTGATTTATCTTGTTTGTAACTAGTCATGTAACCTTACAGACTTTGAATATCACTGTCTTTAGAGCTATTTTGTAAAAATAAAGAATGTTTATATATTTTTTTATTCTTGTGTACGCTTGGCCTTCATATAAATGTATCAAAAACTGTGAAGTAAATAGTTAGTTGCCTAGTGATTTGTTAGTACAATAATGTAAGTGTTTTTCGACACCAACAATAGTTTTGCTTTTAACCAATTTTTCTTTAGATTGACGACGGCCTAGCAACTTCCTCAACAATCACATTTTGTGACAAACACAACAAAAAACACAAGCAAAGGCATTGCCAAAAGTGTGGCAGCTAATGCCATAACTCTTGGCATCTCTAATGCTTGTTTCATGGTCAACAAGAATTTAAGAGAGTTCATTATAAATTTAAAAAAATCAAAGAATATATCCATGTGTCCCATTGGTAACTTTTAAAACTAGTACTGGCCAGTAATACAATGATTAAGACTTCGTTAACATGTATTCTGTTTTGAGTGTGGTAGTCTGATCTTTAGTAAGCTCGCTGCATAATAGCACTTTATTGCCAGTTGTTGATTTTAGCACTATGTCATTCAAATATTAACTGAGCAACCGATGATGGATATTTATTGAATCAATTTTAATCACACTTTTTCTTAGTAGCAATGCTTGTATCGAAATATTCACAGTAAACCGCACAGTGGTGCAAAGTGCCAAGCGTACAGTGAGATACAAATTAATTCAATTATGAAGCAGGGCGGTAGCCACATTATGCTAACCACAAATCAGCCAGACTCAATAGCCCAGATCCTCACAATAAATCACTGTATTTCCTTGTTCTTTTGGCTGCCAGTGTAGTCTGTCTTGAAAGCTAACAGCCACTCTGGCCTTAGTCCTGCTAGGGACAGAGAGAACACAAGCCATGCATTGGACATGCATTTTGATATTTTTTTATTTTGTATTTTTACGGTGTTTTGCAGCATGGCAATTTACCTGAGCCATATGATTGATGGCAGGTAGCCTGTTGGCCTGACCTGTCTGGTGAAGCTACACTAGCTATATTCAGAGATCTGTGAAAGACTGAACGACACTGCATTTATCAAGCCCACAGGATGCTTCAGTTTCTGGAAAACAATGTCAGCAAAGCTACAAATGTTGTGAAATCTCCATGACTCTGAGAAAGACCAGTATCTGAGACATTCACCATAAGCCTTGGAATGGAAGAGTACATGAGTTGTAATGCTAATTGTATGCATTTTTAAGAGCAGAAAATTGATTGCAAGTCTTGAATTAATCAAGAGTCCTGATATCATAAAAATGAACTTCAGCAAAAGTAATATACTGTAACACAACTTATGTGAAGACACAAAATGATGAGGAATTCACAAAATGGCCGTGATTACGTTGAAAGAAGCAAGAGCCATATCCCCAAGTGACCGTAGAACATCCTTAGGGATGGCGCTCAACCGCAGCAGATGCCCATTGATGTCTCGAATTGTTAGCTGCCAGCATGAACTCGAAAAGGCAGAACATTCCCTTCCCAGAAATGGCTTCAAGTATAGAGTCGAAATGGCGGTTCGCTCTTGCCTTCAGCGCACCCGTTGCTGATGCTTTGAAATTGATACCTGCAAGGTAAGGGCAAGTATCAGAAGGCGAAAGCATGAACATATGCACTCTGAATGATGTATGTGTTCCCTTCAGGTGAATCTTCACAAGTCCTCCAAGTCTACTGCATTATCTAACTTAAAGGTCCAGGAGCACTATGCAGAGATTCACATTAAGGGTTAATGTTTTATTTTCTGTGTATAATATTGAGATTTTCACACATAGACAAGTACTAGGAGCACAATAGTTATTTTGAGATATGATGCGGTAACCTGCTGTTTGTCAGTTGCTTTTGCAAGCACTGTTCCAGACCTGCAAATTCACATGGTGCGACCATGTGTCACACGATATCACACCACATCAGCTCACTTCACACGGTCTCCGGGTGAAGAGCTGATATCACATGGTAGGAACACAGTGAGTTGGAAACCCCTGTAGAAAGCAAGATTCCAGTTTACTGTTGGTGCCTTCGTGCAGCTGACATCCATCATGGGTTTTACAGCATCCATAGGATGCCGGGCAGCCTTAGGAGCCTCTTTGATTTATTTTTGTTTTAAAGATAGAGGATGTTTTTAAGATAGAGGATGTTTTTAGGGGAGAGGATGTAGCCTTACAGCTAGAGCGGTCAATCTCGAAGCTGGGGAACCGGATTTGAGTCTCGACAACGACAATCAACATCCTGTGATTATGGACAAATCACTTAGGGGCAGATTTACAAGCCCTGTGCGCCACTTTTGCGCTGCCGTTGCGTGACTTCTGTGACGCAGCGGCAGCAGAAAGCTAGCGACATGCTGAGGCAGATTTACAATGTGACGCATCTAGGGAGATGCGTCACGTTGTAAAGCCCTGCGCCACATTAAACCTACGTCAGGTTTAATGTATGCAGGGTGGGCGTTATGTTGGAAAAAGCCTCGGAAAAGTGACGCAGTGAAATCTACAAGATTTCACGCAGTCACTTTTCCGACGCTGGTGCGTCAAATCCTTACGCCTGCTTCAAGCAGGCGTAAGGCGTGACGCACCATGTTAGGGATAGGGCAGGTTGGAACAGTGCTGGAGTTGCATCGCGCTTGCGACACAACTTCAGCACTGCGCCAACCTTACGCCAGCAGATGCGTCACGCATCTGCTTGTCCTTGCGCCACGATGCACCGCATTGTAAAGGCGGCGCATCTGCAGTGGCGCAAGGGCAAACTTGCGTGACCCATCTTCCCTGGCGCATCCCTGCTGATTTGCAGGGATGCGCTAGGGAACGTAAATCTGCCCCAAAATCTCCCTGTGCCTAACAAAAAAAATTAATGTGTTCATCTGTAACGGTACTGGTGCTCATGTAAAGCGCTCTGATACCTGATATTCTCGGGTCTAGTTCGCGCTATATAAAACTCTAAAACAAAAAAAGTTTGGTGTCTCCTCAAACAGAGAACCCTGCCCTTTCTCCTGGGTCCCTCTCTATTGTTGGCTTGTGGTGATGGGCTCAAAGCTCCCTCAAGGCCCCTCCAACACTTACATGGTAAGAGAATGTTTCAATTTGGCGAGTCTGCTGTTTTTCCTTAAAGCCTACATTTTAAAGATGTTTCATCCTTCCGTCGGGCTCGGCACTGACACTTATTTTTCAGTACCAACACGTATGAGAGTACACTAGCATGCACCGCGGCCTGTGCAGGTAAGAGCAATGGGGCTGGGTGGGCGGGGGATTCGGCAGACGACCACGAGGGAAAAAGTAAGAAATAATTAATTTGCCCTCGTCGTCGTCTGTCCAAATCTCTCCCTACCCAGCAGGCCCGGCTCCCGGATTTTTTCTCTGGGTTTGCGATAGAGACGCTTGGGTGAGCCATTAAGATGATTGAGTACCGCTAAGTATTTCAGAGATTTGCTATTTTAGGTGTTGGCATCTGTCATCTTGCTCACCGGTGAAATATTAGGGTGAAACATGCTTGTTTTTTCAGATCTGAATGGCCTAGGGTGGGCCAGGGTATTCCTTGGGTGGGCCTGGCCCATCTGGTCCACCCTCTACTACCAGGTCTGCTACCGCTCTTACTTGCACAGGCCGCGGCTGCTAACCTACTGAAAATATATACATCTAAAGACATGTTCAAAACTTGCACCTTCAGGTCTTCCCTAAAGGTTGGGGTGACCAGGAATTGTGCTAGATGTCACACTGGTTTAAGGGTGATAACTAGAAGTTAAGTTAGCACTGGCAGGAACTGTAAGTGGTCCCAGCTGCAGTGTAAGATCTTGGGCCTCGGCACTTACATTTTTTTACAGGTTGAGCACTAGAGAGTTGTGTCATACATATGCAGTTTCTGGTGTCTTCTTAACGATGCACCCCGCAAAAACATCTTTACAAACACCAACATCTTTCTTGCTCATTTGCTCGAGGCAAATCAGGTTGTTTGGCCACTGCCACCTCATACAGGTACCCCATTTATTAAATTCAGTATATTGACATCACTGGATTAAATTTAAACCATCATTCAGCACGTGAAGTATTGCAGAAATTAACACTCAATCCATAGTGGGAAATGGTTCTGCCAAGTGATGACTTCCAGGGGCTAAACTTCATTGAATTCCTTCGGCAAGGAAAATTAACATACCAGGCAATTCCAGAGACATTTGTATGCAAATTTGACTGGGGCACATGTGCTCTTGAGTCATAGTTTATATTATATCTAAAAAATGTAAGATGACATTTTAACGAGAAATGAATATCAAATTCACTGTTTTGAAATTAGATTAGGTAAATCCACTTATTTAAGTAAAACTCGGTGCCTCAAAGTCCAATTTAGTAATTAAAATATGTAATTACACATACGTTGTTGTCGTTATGCCTGTAGACATCCAGAAAGCAGAAACATGACATCTACAGAGAGGGCGTTGGTTCAAGGGTCCTTTAAAAGTGACAGACGACCTGTAGGTCAGGAGCAGTCAGTTTAGGTGCACTGGAGACTTAAAAGGCGAGCATTTTATGACAAGTGCGAAGACTTCCGGGCAGATTTACAAGCCCCTTGCGCCACTGTTGCGTCACTTTTCCCATGTTATAAGTGACGCAAACGTGGCGAATGGGGGTTTGTAAATCTGCCCCTTCGTGTACAGAGGAGAAAGCCTGGCCACGGACAGTCCTCGCCCGTGCTTCCGTTGTGCTTAGGCCTCAGGCCTCTAGGCGCTGAAGACGAGGACACTGAAACAGGTTTAGGGGTTTGGGGTACAGATCGAGGTGGCGGGCACCATTTCACAGGTAGCACAGCTTTCTCTGAAGTGTGATATTTGGGGGCATATTATCAAGACAGGCGATAAAATTATCGCCGCTTTAGCAGCAGAAAATTGCCTTTAAAACGGCGATATTGGGTTTGATAATATGCTCTATGGAATTCCAATTGAAGCTCAGGTTAGACGTCCTTCACATCTAACATGGGCTTCAATTGGAATTCCATAGAGCATATTATCAAGCTAAAGCGGCGATAATTTTATCGCCTGTCTTGATAATATGCCCCTCAGTTCTTACGGCCTGCCTGTCACGTCGTGTCAAATTTCTGACAAATCTAAGGGACTTCAACAAGCTTAATCTGCGGACATCTGTTCCGGAGCCGGATAAGAAAGCAGCGGCGTTACATCAGAAAGGGCGACAAAGACACTTTGATCCTTTCTGGAGCCCTTTCTTTCAGAGGAAGATAAGAAAGATAATTGCAGGTTTTGTGATCCTGCTAGGACAAAATGTAACTCATCGCTAGCAACACTGAAGGTGGGCGCATTCAGTCACAGCCGCTCAGACGTCACTCAAGCGAAAAGGCTGAGGTTTATGATTCAACGCAGCGACTTAAAGGGCTCAACTGGACGAGAAAAGCATAAAAAGACGTGTTGAGATTTATGTTCATACGACCCCCTATTCCCTTTCCCCCCATCTCCCACACCCCGCACGGAAGCACTATCAGGATATTGCAAACCCTCATAGATTACGCCCGAAAAACTGCCCACAAACTCATGTGTTTGACCTTCTACTTCCACTATGGTATACTGGGGCAGATCTACAAGAAAGTGACGCATCTATAGAGATGCGTCACTTTCCTAGTGGCCACCCTAAAAAATGCTTGGCCACCCTGGATGCGCCGTATTTACAATACGACGCATCTGTTGGGGCAAAAGTCACGCATTGCTGGGGTCGTGTCACAAGCACAACGCAACTCCAGCAATGCATTTTGTGACCTATTCCCACTACACTGCGTCACTCCTTACGCCTGCTTCAAGCAGGCGTAAGGTTTTGACGCAGTGGCGTCCTAAAAGTGACGCAGTGAAATCGTGTAGATTTCACTGCATCACTTTTACGAGGTTTTCAAGCGTGGGAACGCCCCCCTGCATTCATTATACCTGACGCAGGTATAACGTGATGCAGGGCTTTACAACGTGACGCATCTCTCTAGATGCGTCACCTTGTAAATAGGGCGCATTGTTTGCGCCGCCGTTGCATCAAAAAAAGTGACGCGATGGCGGCGCAAAGGGCTTGTAAATCTGCCCCATTGACTAGACTTATGATTTAGTTTGGTTTCCAGCATTCTCTTTTGCGGAGTGGCAAGTGTTTTGCTTTCTATTGACGCATCCCAGATTCCTACCGTACAAGCAGAATAAAAACCTCCCCTAGCTGTGGAGATTTCTGGAAGGCAGAGAGTACTCGCCTACACTTATTTACAAACTTTCAAGGCTGAGCACACCTTGAAACACACACTCTCTTACCCATGCATGGGCTTTTAGCTTGATACAGTGAAACTGTTGTTAGGTAATTTTATGTAGGTGTAACAGGATTTACAATTGGGAGGCAGAGGTTGAAGTACATACAAAAAGTATGGGAACTATAATGAGTGCCACAGGGGTGGGGTCAGCGAATTATGGGCCATTTTATCAATGGCCAGCGATAATTATCAACGGCCAGCGATAATTATCGCTGGCCGTGCTTAGCGATAATTTTGTTATCGCAGGTTATCTCTGGAATTTATCGCCCTGGTAGCACGTTATTAACAACGCGTTTCTCCAGGGCGATAAAAATTCCAGAGATAGCGAGGTTATCGCCGTTTTGCAGGGAACATCACTGGTTTCCCAGCGATAACCTTGCTGATACCACCCACAGGGTCGTATCAGCATAATCCACCCCAATGTTAGGGATAGGTAAGTCTGCATTTTAGCGGATGTTAGTTTTTGGAGAAAACAGCGTTTTTCTCCAAAAACGAACGTGTGCTAAAATGCTGGGGCAGCCTTGTAAATATCGCGATATGAATAATAGCGATATTTACAAGGTTGTCCTGCCCAGTGACGCCCACTTTGCATCTCATTAGAGATGCTAAGGGAGGCATTGGGTAAAAGGGTGCTAACACACGCTAATGCATGTTAGCACCCTCTTGTTAATAGGGCGATAGTTTTATCTCCGCTTTTTTGGCTTTAAAAGCCAAAAAAGCGGAGATAAAGCCCTTGTAAATATGCCCCTCAGGAAGAAAGCAACAAGCAGTATAAGTGTCAGATTAAAAAATATTGGGAACGCTGTTCCCAATTGACCCCGCCTACTTTAACCAATGCTGCAAGGTCACTTTTTTGTGAGTTACCTTCTGTCGAAAGTCATGGCGTTGACACTAGAAACACTGTGTTGTGCATTGAAGCAAGCTCACTTTGTTGTTATTTCAGCATCCACAGCAACACAAAACAGGCCAATGCCATCCACTAGCATCAGCAGCATCACTGTGAGAATGGCATATGTGACCCATCATGCACATTCAGCTCACTGGGAAACTCTTCATATGTCAAGGGAAGTATGAGGAAAAAGACAATGTGCTCATTGGGGTAAGGTTTGTAACACAAAGGCATGAAATGTGGTCATTGACTTCAAGCCTTTATTATTTAACAAAGACATTCGCGATCAAGCAACATTTTATACTGTTCGATTCTGGCTGGCACTGCCCGGTTAGTTGAAAATGTACCTTGATGTTTGGGGAGGTAGACATGGCAAGATACATTTCAGGCTACAGTTCTTCAGAAGGTTTTCATTGAACACCAGAAGTTACCTTTAATGAAGTTGTTTTAATGCTATAAGTAATCGAAAATGTGCAGCAAAACCTGCTAGCAGAATAAATTTCCTTTCTATATTGATGTGGTTCTTTAGGAATGGAGTTTTAGTCTGGAATGGAAGCAAAGCAATATAGAATATGTGTTTTTCTAAGGGTGTCAGTTTGAGTTACCCTCCCTGTGTGCAGCAAAATTGTCCTTCTGGAAAACCTTTGTTTTTTTTGTTGTTTTTATTGCTGTTCCATCATGATTTTTGGGAAAAATAATCCCTAGTTTACCGAGAATATTTTATCAAGTTGTCAATCAAATCTTTTTCACCTTACAATTTTGTGAAAAGTTATTCTGCAATGACACACGCAGCACAATCCTAATAATGAGTGTGAGAAAAACCTAATCCGGGGCTGTAGTTTAACTAAAAGCAAATAAATCAAGCCATCAAAATCCAAAACCAATTAACTATTGACAAATGTGGCTTTATCAAAGAATTGTAAACCTTGAATATCGATTGAAATAACTATTTTTTTATCAGACCTATGTAATTGTCCCCGAAATTCTTAATCTCCTGTTTTAACTTGTGCACGAACAAAGTAACTGCCCTGAAGATGGCCAGAGTTGAGAGTTGTGAGTCTATTTAGCACACAAGAAAACATAATACTGGGCAGGTTGCCCATTACTTGCATGTTATGATTGCATTTTAACTTCTCATAATGTTTTCAGATAATGCGCTGCACGATTTCAAGTTTCATTTTATATTATAGCTTTAGAGCCCGCCGTAGCGCGCTCTACCAGCCATTAAAGGCCCTTTCCAGAGTTAAAGGCCCGAGCCACAGGCTTTAACTGGGGAGTGGGTCTTTAATGGCCAGTAGAGCCTGCTACAAAGGGCTCTAAGGCTATTAGAACATTCTGCACCTACAGAGCATTGAGATTGAAATCCCCTCGTGCTCCATGAGGCCTGATGCTGTGAACAAACTCTGGAATGGTGGAGCTCTGGGCCTCTACGGGCCATTAGAAGCCCGGAGCACTCCACTGTCTTCGATGGAGCGCTCAACATTCCAATGTTCTAATAAGCATTCCATTGATAAGTAGTTAAATGAGGAAAGAGTAATGAAAACTTCTGGTTTCATTTTTTTTCATAGCTTGGTTGCATTGTTTCTGGGAATCACAAGCACATTCTCCACTTGAGACGTCTCAACATAGTAAAATGCAGGGGTTGTATGTCAAAAATATTCACTACAGAAACACTGTGCTACCTAAATATCATGGCCAATACACCAAAATATCGAGAAGGTACGTGCAAAGACTTAAATATAGATTTACCATCCTTAATTTCACTTCTTTGTTCCTTAAAGATAGATATATGTCGTGAAGGTACTGTGAGTGCTTTTGTGCTTTAAATTCAAAATGTGCATTAATAATAGTATGTAGAGCAAGGTTTCTACACTTGAATTCACATGTGCATACTAACATGAAGCTAATCCAATTCAATTACAGTTGTCATAACAATGTGTTTTACTGGCTTAAGCTTACTCAGTTTAGCCTCGAAGCAATTTTGTGCAAAATGGATGCTTTATCATGTTCATTCTCTGTTTATCTTTGTGCCTGACACTACATGCAGCACGATGTGGACATGTTTATTTCTAGTGACATTGTTCTTAAACAGCGCTTGCAGAGGTTTAGTAACCTATTTTCAAGGACCTTCCGCTTGCACACAGTATTGCATTCATCACAATGGTTCACTGTTATTTATTTAACTAGTTTGTTCTGATACCTCCAGAAGACATTAGTTCAGAAGAGCTGAATTAATATTTATGTAGTGGGTTAATGCTAAGGTGTTCGGATTGTATGATGATTCACAACGCTGTAAAATGATGTGTTGAAAAGGTTTTTCATTTGCCTCCACCATGGTGACTTTGCAGTTTCAATGCTTCAGAATGGAGAACATTGCTATTCAAAACCATTGAATTTGGTGGTGAGGAGTGATAATTTTCCTGAGTAAATAGGATCCTGTCCTATTTATTACTGATTTTGCTGCACATTTGGGAATATTTCCGATTTTGCATATTGTTCTGCATTGTTCTTATTGAGAAGAGCCTTCATGGCTATCACTTCATGCATTTAAATGAGATTATCAGTGCCTCTGTGTTTACTGTTTCTGTGTTGTACCCATTTTATTTGCAATAAACTAGGCCTGGGTGGAGTTCACAGAGTTAATCTATGTGGAACTCTGTGAAGTGACCCAACGATCTCTACCGCGCTACACGGAGTTCCACAAGTGGCAGAGTGCGTTACGTCATGCCGTTCACATTCATTGTTAGCGCCGGGTGTTTGTCCCTCATTGGAAAATCAGCGTGCACTGCACCATGCACAACGCAAGAGGGTGCTGCTTCTTTCTGCTGTTCAAGTAGATTTCCTACTCAAGCAGCCGCTTCCTCAATGCGAACAGATGGGGTCTCAACTCAAGCGGTTGTGACCACCCGCGACTACCTGCGTTGCGAAATCTCGCAGGGCGGTGGTCTAGCATTGGATTTTCCTCACTCGCCAACTTAACATTGGCGAGCGCAAGCAAGAAAAAACTCTGCTCTGCTTTTTTCTGAACTCGCGAAGTGCGGAAAACTCAGCTAACGGAGTGGAGTTCACTGCCCAGGCCTACAATAAAGGTTCATGGTTTTTATAAATTATACTCTAGAACTCACTTTTTGAGTCTGTCCTTTCTTTATTGATTGTATTTTGAAATGTTTTGAATCTTGTCTCTGGAACACATTGCCTCATGATTTGAGGATAAAACTGCCCCCGATCCACGCAACATTTGGGTGCGCATTTGAAGTTCAGATTTTCTAGGACCCCTGTGTGTCCACAGTACATATATGAAGAGTTATGTAAGTAAACCTACCTATATACGCTTACCATCACCATATTTTGATCTTGGGTATTTTGTAAACATTATATTTTGAAGTCAGTATCAAGGTGGTAATGCAAAATGAAGATTAGCAACATTTTGATCAAAAGAGACTTAACTTGGATAGTTCAGGACTATTTGTGTTTAATTTGTTTTACTATACTTTGCAAGTTTTTATATTAAAGCATATCAAATGCAATTTATCTTTTAATTTGATTAGAAATTATTAATTTAGCAATCAGTTGTTGGGTTTGTGGGTAACTACGGCAGGAAGATTTAAAGACATTTAATTATTGTTTTTATGATATAATAATATTTTATGCAATTATGTAACTTATTTTTTAATTGGTAATTATCATAATTGATTAATTAATTAAATTATTTGTTAATTTTTAATTAATTATTGATTGCTTGATCAGTTTATTCACTCTTTAAATAATGTTAAATAAGTTTATTCTTTTAATTGTTTTAATTGTGATTGCTTTAATGAATAATGAATTCAGTATACATTATTTTTCTTTTTGCTGAGAAATCTGACCCCTCCGAAGTCCAACACTTTCCCTACTTTGCTTACGTTGCCCTGGTAATAGTAAATCTAACCTCTACAAAGTCCAAACGTTGCCTACTGTTGCTCAGATTGGAGTGGGGTTAGTATATCTGGTCCCTCTAAAGGGCTATACTTTCTCTACTGTTGCTTAGATTGGAGTTGGAATACTAAATCTAGCCCTTCCAAGGTCCAACAGTTTCTCTACTTTTACTTCTGTTGGAGTGGGAAAAGAAAAGGTTACCCCTCCAAAATTCAATACGTTCCTTACTTTTGCTTAGCTAGGAGTGGGCATAGTAAATTTCACTTTTCCAAATTTCAACACTTTGCATTCTTTTGCTTACATTGGTGATGGAATAGCAAATCTGCCCCTTCCAACACTTTCTCTACTGTTGCTCAGATTTGAGTTGGAATAGTAGCTCTGGCCACTACAAATTCTAACACTTTCCCTACCTTTGCCCATGCTGGAGTGGGAGCAGCAAATCTGACTCCTTCAAAGTCCAACACTTTTCCTACTGTTGCTTAGATTGGAGTGGGAATAGTCAATCTAGCCACTTCAAAGTACAACATTTTATTTGCGCATGATAGAGTAGTAATAATTTATCTATAACTGAAAAGTCCAACTCTCTCCCATTTCTAACTAAATTGGAGTAGGAATGGTAAATCAGATCCCTACAAATTCCAATAATTTGCCTTCTGTTGCTTATTTTGGAGTGGGAATGGTAGGTCTGACTGCTCCAAAGTCCAACCCTCCCTCTACTCTTCCTAAAGTTGGAATGGGAATAGTAAATCTGACCCCTTCAAAGTCCAATACTTTCCCAACAATTGCATAGTTAGATGTGGAATCTTTTATTTAAATTTTTACATTGGTATTCATAGTTTAAATATTTATTTTTTATATGAATCGCTATAGCTCTACATTATATATACATAGATGAAGGTTGTTACCGAATCCCGTCTGTTTGTTTACGTGATAGTTTCCATTTAATAAATTTTGGAAACGGCCCCCGCGAGTGCTGTCTTTCTCTTTGGATGGTGGTTGTGAGAAGGAGAGTTGCAGCAATAATATATATATATATATATATATATATATTAGCATTTAAAAAACCTTTGAAATTCACAGAAAAAACCATAGGTTTCATGCACGTTATAGTTAGGAATTGGCATTTAAAAAACCTCAGAAATTCACTGAAAAAACCAAAGGTTTCAGGGGTGTTATAGTTAGCTGGACATTTCCCTCGTACAAAACCCTAGAAATTCCCCCGTTATAGTTAGTTCAGCTAACTATAACTCGCGCGCCCCTGCAATGCACTGCTGATGACGTCACATATTACATCACTCATGACATGGCCAGTGACATCAATGATGACATCACTGATGACATCTCAAATGACATCACTGATGATATCACTCATGACATCATCCATGTAATAAATTACTGCATCTTCTCACACCATAATATAATCTTTGATACACTGACTCGAAATTTCAGACGGCCATTCTCAAAACCATAGATACTCCAATACCAATAACTACATACCCACTCATTGGCTCTTAGGTCTACTCACACCTCCACTCACTCACCTGTAGAGTCACTCATACTTACAGTCACTCAGTGCAGGATCATATGCATTTATACACCTATATAGACACTCAGACACCGCCAATCATCCATAGACATACTCACACACCTAGTCAATCATGCAAATAATTAATCACACTCCAATTTGCTCACCTATACAGTTATACACACACAAGGTCACGTACTCATAAAAATACTACCACATTCTTACTCTCTTATGCAATTACTGATACAAGCACACACTCATCCATACAGCCACTCTCACAATCACACACTCTCACATATACCCAGTTATATACTCTTACTCAGATATACCCTGCCTTTCACATATGTAGTGACTCACACATGTACCACTGAGATATACATTCAATCACTAACACACCCATACATACACTCACCCAACCATACAGTCCGTCACAGATGCACTCTTAAAACCATGCACCCATAGAATCACCCACTCACACATCTATGCACAGAGTCACACACACCCTACCCACACAAACACTCAGGCACCCATACAGATACTCAGACAACCAATCCATAACCCATATAGACACTCATATAACTATTCACAAAACCATGCAGCCACTTATACACCAACAGACAGACAGATACAGACATTCACACAGTTTAGTCACTAGTGTGCAGTAAGATACATTTAATGACACACTTATAGAGTCGGTCACACACCTAGAAAATCATCCATTCACAAACTTATACACCCACTCATTCTTCCATAGGTCTTTCCCTATATATATTAAACATATTAAAACTCTACAGAAACACAGACTCACTGGATGACGTCATCAGTGATGTCATCAGTGATGTCATTTGAGATGTCATCAGTGATGTCACTGACCATGTCATGAGTGATGTTATATGTGACGTCATCAGCAGTGCATTGCGGGGGCGCGCGAGTTATAGTTAGCTGAACTAACTATAACGGGGGAATTTCTAGGGTCTTGTACGAGGGAAATGTCCAGCTAACTATAACACCCCTGAAACCTATGGTTTTTTCAGTGAATTTATATATATATATGAAGCGGATGAAATAAACTAAGAGCTGTATGGTGAAGCTTACCCCTGTGTCGGAGTCTGATTTCTTTAGTAGGAGTCGGGAGTGGTTGAATATATATATATATATATATATATATATTCACTGAAAAAACCATAGGTTTCAGAGGTGTTATAGTTAGCTGGACTTTTCACTTGTACAAAACCATTGAAATTACCCCGTTATAGTTAGTTCAGCTAACTATAACTCGCGCGCCCGCAATGCACTGCTGATGACGTCACATATTACATCACTCATGACATGGTCAGTGACATCACTAATGACATCACTGATGACATCTCAAATGACATCACTGATGACATCACTGATGACATCATCCTTGTGATAGAGTGGCAGACCTCCTCTCACCCTAATATAACCTTTGATACACACATTCAAAAATAGAGACTACAATTTTCAAAACAATGGACATACCAATACCAGTTACAACAACCTCTTCAGTAATTCTAAGATTCACATACACATCCACTCATTCACCAACAGTCCTATTCAGTCACTCATACATGTACTCACTCATCATATGTACTCATACACCTATACATCCTGTTACACAATGCCACTCATCCATAGAGTTACTCACACACATAGTCACTCATGCTAATAAAGAATCAAACATACATTTACTTGCATATACAGTTATACACACACCACCACACTTACTTCTACGGAAACTTACACATACGTAGTCTTTTAAACAATCACTTATAGAAACACATACTTATTCATACAGGAACTCTTTCATTCTCTCACTCTCACATATACTCACTTATATACACCAATAGTCACATATACTAGTTTAAAACATATGTAGTTACTCATAAAGACACTATTGAGACAGTCATTCACTCACTAACACACCCATACACACACTCATGCACCCATACAGCCCTGCACACATGCTTTCTTCAACACATACAAACAGTGAGTCACTCATTCATGCAAGTATGCACTACGTAATACCCCCCACCGAACCATGCAGACACTCAGACTGATACTCAAAAAACCAACTAATAACCTATATAGACACCCATGTAGCTACTCACCAACCCATGCAGCCACTTATACACAAAGTGAGAGACTGATACAGATATTTACATATTTAAACATTACTCACTAAGCCATTTATTCACTATGATACACTTAATCAGTCAGTTACACAATCAATTTTTCAAAAACAAATCATCCATTTAGACACTTATATACCCATTTATTCTTCCATCGACCTTGAGATATACATATATAAAACATATTCAATTTTCAGAAAAACACACATTCACTGGATGATGTCATCAGTGATGTCATCAGTGATGTCATTTGAGATGTCATCAGTGATGTAATATGTGACGTCATCAGCAGTGCATTGCGGGCGCGCGAGTTATAGTTAACTGAACTAACTATAACGGGGTAATTTCAATGGTTTTGTACAAGTGAAAAGTCCAGCTAACTATAACACCCCTGAAACCTATGGTTTTTTCAGTGAATTTCTGAGGTTTTTTAAATGCTAATTCCTAACTATAACGTGCCTGAAACCTATGGTTTTTTTCTGTGAATATATATATATATATATATTCACTGAAAAAACCATAGGTTTCACACATGTTATAGTTAGCGGAAATTTTACTGATAAAAAACCAATGAAATTCCCCCGTTATAGTTAGTGCAGGCAACTATAACTCACGCGACCGCAATCCTCTGCTGATGCTAATACTGTATTTAGACACTTATTTGCCCATGTCTTCTTCCATAAATTTTTAGCTATACATATATTACAAATATATTTTTTTCATAAAGACACATATGTCATCAGCAGAAGATTGCGGTCGCGTGAGTTATAGTTGCCTGCACTAACTATAACGGGGGAATTTCATTGGTTTTTTATCAGTAAAATTTCCGCTAACTATAACATGTGTGAAACCTATGGTTTTTTCAGTGAATTTGCAAGGTTTTTTAAATGCTAATTCCTAACTATAACGTGTGTGAAACCTATGTTTTTTTCAGTGAATTTGTACGGTTTTTTAAATGCTAAGTTACTTTACGCCATTCGTGGCGTGCGCGCCCACTTAACGCAGTTCGTTCCGTGCGCGCACGGTGCGCTTCGCGCACCGTGCGCGCACAGTGAGCACGCGGTGCGCTTTGCGCACCGCGCGCCCACTTTACGCAGTTAGTGCCGTGCATGCACGGTGGGCACGCGGTGCGCTTCGCGCACCGCGTGCCCACGTTACGCTAGATGGGCCATGTACGCACGATGCGCTTCGCGCACCGTGCGCACATGGAGGACATATGATGCACTTCGTTTTGAAAGGTAATATTTAAATTTTTAACACCTCTGATAAGTCATGCACAAATGGTGCCCTTCGGGCACCATTTGCACACGGGGTGGGGAGAGTGGGGATAATTTTTTTTTTTTAATATTTTTTTACCGTACGCGTACGGTAAGCGTAATCGGCGAAATTAGCGAAAAAATAAAAATTCCGTTTTTGGCCTTGGGGGATCTTTGGGGACTCCCTCAACATGGCTAGGTGTTTTGGAGCTGTCCAAACAGCCCCTTTACATGTTTTTGTGCTTTGTATTTTAATCCACACTCTCAGTGCGAGAGAGAAAATGGCGGCCGCCGCTTCCTGGTTTCGGCCGATTCGAATGTTTACTAAGATCTAAGAGCCAATCAGAATCGCGCTCGCGCACGCCACCGTACGCGTACGGTAAGCGTACCGTAAGCGCACCGTAAGCTGGCTCAGATATATATATTGATTTAAAGGCTATTTTCTCAGAATCTACTGAACAGATTTACACCAAACCTACAAAAGGCACTTCCTTGACCTGAGGACTACCTCTCTGCCAAATTTCTAGTAATTCTGTTCAGCCGTTCGGGCTGTAGCTGTGTCTAAAGGTCCTATGGCAAAAATGCATGGGAAAAACGCGTTTTGGGACCCCCCTTTTATCTCAGCCCCCGCTTGACGAATCCCCCCGAGACTTTCAGGGTAGGAGCGGAGCGTAGCGCCCCACCTATTTTGAAAAATTCGCGAGGATTCGTCGACCGGCGCCAAAGTTATTCAAAATAGAATGTTGCGGATTTCCTATGGAAACGTGGTCCTAACTATAACTACCTACTGGCGACCGCCAGTAGGTAATATATATATATATATATATATATATATATATATATATATATATATATATATATATATATATTACCTGCTGGTGGTTGCCAGTAGGTAGTTATAGTTAGGACCTATTTCCATAGGAAAAGTACTTTTTGATTTGCTAATATCTTTGGCGCCGTTTGACGAATCTTCATGAGATTTTCCAAGAAATAGGGCCGGACAGCTCAGATTGTGTCTTAAAAGTTTTGTGGCGATTCGTCAAGCGGGGCCGAGAAAAATGGGGGGTCCCAAAATGCGTTATTTCCATCTTATTTTCCATAGGAACTTTGTTACAGGCTACAGTCCGACCTGCTGAACGGAATTACACCAAATTTGGCAAAAAGGTAGGTCTTGGATTAGACTACGCCCTTTTTGTTAAATGGTGTAAATTCGTTTGGTAGTTCCTGAGAAAATTAAAAAAGAAAAATATTGATATTTGAGCACTGAGGAGGGTTTGCAAACCCTCCCAGGCACGAGCTTCACTCTGATTGGCTGCGAACACTCCAAACCAGGAAGTGTTGTCAGCCATCTTGTGACTCGGTAACCGAGTCACAAGAAAACAGTGGAAAAAAGGTTGTAAAACAAGAAAAGGGGGCAGTGTAGAAACACCCTGACCCCCTAGGCCTCCTCACGGGGTCCCACAAGGACAACCAGGGCCCAAAAAAGCATTTTTTTTTTAAACGGCAGAATTTGCATTGGGGTCGCGAATCCTGCCGTGAAAATTTTTAAAAATGAAATGCAGGCTCCCGCGCTTCATTTTCAAAAAGCCCCTGGGTGGGCCAGGTCCCGGGGGCAATGAGTGATTAATTTGCGGGGGCCCCCGCAGCCTGGGGACCGCCACCTCCCCGGGGATTATTAATTTGAATGCAGGGGGGCATGTGGCCCCCCTGCAACCCCGGGGACCGTCACTGTGATGGCATCAGTGATGTCACTGACCATGTCGTGAATGATGTAATATGTGACAACATCAGCAGTGCATTACGGGGGCACGAGTTATAGTTAGCTTAACTAACTATAACGGTGGACTTTCTCAAGTGAAATGTCCAACTAACTATAACGACCCTGAAACCTATGGTTTTTTCAGTGAATATTTAAGGTTTTTTAAATGCTAATTTCTAACTATAACATGCCTGAAACCTATGGGTTTTTCAGTGAATTTCAAAGGTTTTTATATATATATATATATATATATATATATATATATATACGTAATGATTTTTCAAGTAAATAACATATTTTGATTTAATTTGTATTATTTTTTCAATATTATAAGTATTTAATTGTAATATTAATGTACATGTTAATAAGAAAATGTTCTTAAACATAGTACCCTGTACAGTAAAGCAATATACATGCCTATTTTTGACAATATTCTAATTGTTGTTTCAATGTTTGTAGTATACATAAAAGGTGGGGATATTGGTTCCCAATTTCTTTTTGCCATATTTCTATACTGCAATATTTTTGTTCCTGACATTTTGTGATACACTCAACTGATGTACATAGAATATTGAGTTTATCCTTCATAAATAGACATCTGTCTTCAGAATGAATCTGTCAACGATGTTAAGTAGAGTGTGATCAGGCACAGACCTCCAGAAATGCCCTTCCAATAAACATATTGAGCTTCTCCTGCATCTTTTCCCATGGAGCTGCATGATATTCCAAACAGGCTGCTGTTAGGCAAAGCAATTTGGTTTTAGAGTGTTTGTAGTAGAAACACTCTTTTTCATGGCATCAAGCTTCTTATTTGTTTAATCAGTCAGCTTGACTGGGACTATTAGACATTTGTTCCAGAAAATTTGTTGTGGCTGAGCGACACGTTTGTAACTTTCAAGCGATAGACCCAAGGTTTCCAACCCATAAAATAGAGTTGTGGGTGGGGGACGACCCCAAAATATTGACAACCCAAAGCTTCAACTCAACAAAAAGCCCACAATTCAATGAATCAGACACAGTCTTAAACCTCAAATAGAAAAGGTGATTTGTCCCTGAGGTAAGGCACCTTCCAGCATATCAGAATAGTCAAAAATACATCCAATTAAATATAAAGAGCCCTTAATTGCGTTTTAGATCAGCAGAAAAGTTTAAAGGATAGATTTCAAAGTTTCAGAAGAAGTATGTTACAGAGTCAATGCCAAGGATCTCAGAAAATAAATAATCACATAGAAATTAAAAATCCCAAATATTTTAAATCCCAAGTGGGCAGCAAAATCAAAAGAGAAATATACAGCATCACTAGCAGCATAGCAAAGATCTCAGGCTCGCCCCCAAAATAGAGGGTTTAAATGCACTATTTTCACATATTAAACCACTAAGTCTGCAAACTCAGTGTGATGTGATTGGAATGGTTACATTCTCAGCAAACCAGAGCACAATGTTATCAAACATCAGCTTGCCATAGCACCTAAGCACTATCCCTCTACATATATATTGATTCTGCCCACTCTATGCTAAAACCATCCAGTGATGGTTTAACAAACTAGATACATGAACAACCGCAAGTTATTGAGAATGACTACAGTAGAGTGAGCTAGCAGAAGGACATTGGAATAATTTACAGTTTTGAGTCAAAATCAGAAGATTTCTCTGGAGCCCAGCAAGAACAACTTTAATGGAAATAACAGTGAAAACTGCAGGAGGGAGAATCGTTTTGTAAAATGAGGCTGCTAGGCCCTTCAGTTATCAAGAGCTGGGTAAACACAAACTTCTGTAGGTCATAATTAACCTGTTTGAAGGAAAATAGCGCAATATCAGTGTATACATGTGGAGTCCAATGCAAAATCAAATTCTGTACGTTGCTAATAATGAACAAAACACAAATGTGCAAACATTTCCAACAAAGTCTCAAATGAGAAATTTCACAATAAATTAGCAAGCCAGCAGAAATTGCCAGCCCCTGCTCTAGGGATCAACACATATAGTACAGGAATATTGATCTTTTAGTTATTCTTTTCTGAATTTAGTTATCAGTTGTATCACCAAGACCACTTAATATTGCTGTGTTTTGAGGTTTTCAGGTGTTCAGCTGCCCCTTTCAGAGGGTGGTGGAGACATAAACATTTGGTGAGCATGTTCTTGCTGCAGATCTTGGAGTCTCATCCCTGGCTAAAAGCATGAGAGTCCAAAAGGTTTTGTTTAAATAGGTTCACTTTGATGGCATTATGGAAAGAACAGCAACTAGGCAGGGATATGTGGTGTTGTTCTAGGATGTTCCAGAGTAGTTTCTCTCACATTCTTTCATTTAAAGCAAATTGGAGCGACTAATTCAGTCTGCTTGATATGAGGGTTTGCGTTAGCAAGTAGAAAGAGCAGAAAGTTGGATCTCTCGTGAGGCAATCAGGTCTTTTTTCCCATTAGTCCTTGAAGGCAGTATGAAGTATTTTATTTTGAGTTTTTGGCCCAGAGCAAGTAGACCTCTTTCAGTGCTGGTCATCTTCCAGTTGAGGCAAAGCCTAGTTGCATGAATCCTGAGTAGCTTTATTTCATTGTGTGTGCTCCAACACTGAGTAGTTTCATCAGGACAAAATAAAGGCTTTCTTCACCTTTATTCTGTGGTTAGCTTGCATCAAAGATAGAACCTTCCTGAGCATCATGGGCAGTATGTTTATAATATGTTCAACCACCAAAATCTGGTGTATGAAGGACAAGCTGGCATCAAACAATATGCCTACATACTTCACCTTCCACAAGGACAAAGAGGAGAGGCTCCAAGTCCTGCAGCCCACACAGGAGCCAATGGAGCTGTTCCTTGAATCATGATTTCTGTCTTTCACTCCCTGAGGTATAAGCAGATCCATTGCATCATGTCCTGGGCTTCTTATTGGTTTAATGTGTAGTGCGTGTCATCCACATACCTTGACAACTTTATTTAATACTGCAAACCCACCTGCAGACATTGAAGAGCAGAGGTGACAATGAGGACCCATGTGGAATGCCACAGGAGACTCTTCATCGAAGAGAACTAAGACACAATCATACCCTGTTGGGCACATTATGTAAGCTAGGATTTGCTGTAATCTCGTCGTTTCCTCCATGGCATCTAAACGTATGTAATTGTCAATTGCATCATATGTTGCCGACCAGTTGAGTAGGATCTGGACTGATCTCCAGACTTCTGGCTCGTATAAAGCTGTCTTGACAATGGTAGTGGAGATGAATTGCAATACATCTCTCAATTGTCGGGTTGCATCTTTATCCATACTCTTGTTGAAGAAGGGTTGGGAGGAAATAAGGTGTGATCTGCAAGACTTTTTGTGATCTCCATTTGAATTTTTAGAACTGGCGCAGTTATTGCATGTTTCAAGACTCCAGGCATGTGGCCATGGATTAGAGACTCTAAAAACATCCGTGCAAAGGTGTCACAGTGATTGTTTCCTGAACACTTTTTGGTACTTCTAGTGCTCAGTTTTAAAGTGAAGGCAAGAGTCAGAAGCAGACCCATTGGCAAAGCATGCCACAAAGGTAGATGAGGTGTCAGCATCCTTTTATTATATATAGAAATCTATCTTAGTTGCAAGATAAGCTTGTCACAGACATAAACTCTTCTTAATGTGAGTTTGTAATGGACATGAACTCTTCTTAATGTGAGTTTGTCACGGACATAAATTCTTTTTCTTGGTACCACAGCATCAAGACGAAAAAAAAGTTTTTTTGCATCCTGACCTGGGTCGTCTACAACATAGGGGCATATCAGCAAGGGCCGGCGATAATTATCGCTCAGCGCTCTTAGCGTGAGGATAATTATCGCCGGCCAACTCTGAATTTTATCGCGTAGCTAGCGTGCTATCAGCAACGCTTATCTCCAAAGCGATAAAATTCAGAGCGCAAGCTGCCAATTGTGAGATTATCGCTAGAAATACACCGATAATCCCACAAGGGTTGGCGATAGCTTGCTGATAGGGATAGACATACTTAGCCATGATATCCACCTTACATAGGATATCATGGCTAAGTCGGAAAAATACCAGACGTAAAAAAGCAGCGTTAACCGTGGCTAGCGCTGCTTTTTTTTATCGCTAACAGGGTTAACGATATCCTTGATAATAGGAGAAATGTCGCTTAGCGACATTTCTCCTATTATTTCACTCTGGAACGCCCTCTTTGCATCTCATTAGAGATGCAAGGGGAAGCGTAGAGTAAAAGGGTGCTAACATGCAAATTTGCGTGTTAGCACCCTGTTGCTGATAGGGCGCTAGTTTTATCTCTGCTTTTTTGGCTATTATAGCCAAAAAAAGCAGAGATAAAGCCCTTGTTGATGTGCCCCATAGTTTGTATACATCGAGCATCTGCATAAGCAGGGTACAAACTAAGCGCTAAAATAGAACTCAGACACGAATGCTTTTAACTTGCAAACCGTTCATCTCCACATTACGCTGCTTTCAGCTGAGCACTTACTGGTAAAGTGGAAGTGTTAGCAGCTCGGCTCGGCGAATAAACAGTTGCCATTCATTTACATCCGGCAATATTGATTACAAAATTGCAGTCCATAAAACAGGTTTTACAGTGAACAGTAAACGCTGTCTGTGTTTTCCAACTTGATTCCCCTTTGAAATACTGTCTGGGCTTCAAGAAATGCATAAAAGGACATAAAACCTAAGTGTATGTCTGCTGCCAAGCCACCCTGAAAGCAAAACAGTTTTCAAAAGTCATTGCTCATAAAGGAGTGTTACACTGAGCAGTCACCGGCGCACAGCTGGCCTCGGGATCTGGTGCCGGATGGCAAAGAGCAGGGCAAGCGATTTGGCAGAGCGAATGTTTCCCAACTATTGAAAGACTTTGGCATATGGCTGGGACAACATCAATTATTCAAATTGTTATTCTCATTAACTTTTGCCGCAGAAAAAATGCTAATTGTCATCTGTGTAATGGGGGGTGAACTTAAGCATTTCAAAATGCTGCTAAATGTGTTTCTGCTCGAGTGTTAAAAGGCAGACAGTGAAAGGGCAGCACAAAACAAAGCGCACAGCTTGTGGGTTTACACAACTCGAATTGTCAAGAAGGTGGAACTGAGAAACGGCCTACGGGGGGGGGGGGGGAGTTCCAAATCACACACGTCAGGCAAAGAAGTGACTCCTACCACCACCCACAGAAGACAGAGGACAGTGACCTGGCAGGGAGAAACATGAAGTGGAAACAAGAAACAAAAAAATCATCATGAGGGAAAACAAGTGTTAGCTGAAATTCTAAAAGGGAATGACAAAATGCCATAAAACATGTTTATGATATTAACGGATTTTAAGGAAATTAACAAGTTTGCTTTTGAGTCTGGCACAAAAAGTTTGGTAACATTAGATAATTAGGGGCAGATTTATGTTTGACTTGCGCCTCATTTACGCCGCCGTTGCGTCACTTTTGTGACGCAGCAGCGGCGCAAATCCTGCGCCATGGTGCGGGGTATTTACAACGTGACGCATCTGGGAGGTGCGTCACGTTGTAAAGCCCTGCGCCACATGTAGGCGTTCCAGGGCAGGTGGGGGCGTTCCGGCGTAGGAACGCCTCCTAAAAGTGGCTGAGTGAAATCTACAAGATTTCACTCAGTCACTTTTGAGCCCATGCTGCGTCAAAACCCTGCGCCTGCTTGAAGCAGGCGTAAGGATTTACGCAGCATTGTGCAGATAGGGCCCCCCAGAGCATTGCTGGAGCTGCGTCGCGCTTGCGACGCAACTCCAGCAATGCGCCACTTTTACGGCACAGATGCGTGACGCATCTGTGCCGTTTTTGCCCCATGGTGCGCCGCATTATAAATGTGGCGCATCCATGGTGGCGGAGCTGGGGCGCAAAATAACTGGCGCATCCCTGCTGATATGCAGGGATGCGTCAGTTATTATAAATATGCCCCTTAGTCCTTACGGTAAGACTAAAACAGCAAACTGAGAAATTGTACAAAAACATGGAGCACTGTATGTCCCTACAGGGGGTTAGGGGAGCAAGGACAGATTGCAGATGCACGCCATTTATTACCAAGTAGGCCACGCATAATCAACTCAGAAAAGGAGCTATTCAGCGGTGACCGGAATACACTAAAACTGTGCAAAACGCAGCCCCCTCCTCCTCAAATCAGTAGTTATCTTTTATCCACATTTTATAGGGTTCATTAAAAAAACTTTAACCAAATGGCCTATCTGGTGAAGAGCTAGTATAACTAGAAAACCCGTAGACTAAAAGAGTGCTATGCTGTCAACAAAGCGTGTTTCACTGAAGTGAGTAGCAAAAGTAACATGTAAATAGGAAAAAAAGAAGCAACAAACGCCTCCGAAGAATCAATTCTCAATCTCTGGATGGCTGCCAATAATATCTCAGAGTTGGCAGGTATGCATCCTTCTTTATGATGGCTTTTTACAGTTACACCCTCAAATCATTTTAAAAGAGAGATGTGCAGTGAAGTTTAACCATCATTACACGTGACTTCAGAATGACCACCTAACACCATTACAGTCATTACGGAAGAAACTAAATAGCTATCACAAAAACGTCATAATGAATATGGCAAGCTAAAAGATAGATTTCCACTTGCATTTACAGGAATAGCAGTACAAAACATGTGATAGGGACAATGTTCTATTTTTTAATCCCTGTTTAATATAATTACTTATATTTATCATTACAAATAAAAAAATCCCTGTTATGAAAAAAGTAACAGCCAAAAATCGTAAAGAAAGGCTGTAATGATGGATGTGGAAAAATGATGTACAACTGAAGCTCCACAGCCATGAAATCAACACCTCTTATCAGTGGCGTAGCAAGGGGGGGCGAGTGGTCCACCCCGGGCAGCATGAGTTTTCGGGGCAGCGGCCCCCTGCCTGCTCTTACCTGCAACGGTTGCAGATCACGCAGGAAACCTTAGCGACCCTCAGCTCTTACCGGTGGCCAGGCGTCAAAAGCAATTAAAACCACAGGAAGTATAAGGTCTAGCTACGCCACTGCCTCTTATTCATCATTTTGCAGAATACGATCCATGAGGTCCTCTGAAATACTGTCGCATTTCTCAATGTGGCTACTTGTCCTATAGAATAAATCTCTATTGAAGCCAATATGAGCACTTCCTGAATGGAAACATTCTTCAGACTGAAGCTGGAATCTCGCTGTGCCTTTACAGCGCCGGCAAAAGAATGAACGCGGCTTTAGTACTCATTCGTTCAGCACGTAAGTCGTTATAACGACTTGACTTAGGGGAGAGCATTTGTGGAATGGTGTTGGATTTTAAGTCCAACACCCTCCCTACTGTTAAACATTCTGAAGTTGGAATAGTAAATTAACCTATTCCAAAATCCAGTGCCCCACTAAGGCATGTCGTTCTAAACACTTGTGTGCTGAACGAATGTCTACTAAACTCGCATTCGTTCTAAGGAGAGCGCTGTGAAGGCACAAGGTGATTCTGGCTTGCAGAATACTGTCACTCATTCCTTTCTGATCCCAGCAGAATTTATCCAATTTAGATTCACTATACTAATTCCTAATCCGGTTTCTGATACACAATCACTTCTCAACTTTAGCTCTTCAGGATGAAAAATAAAATTGAACAAAAAAACACTGACACGCAGATCTGAAAATCGCTCCCTCAAAAGTGATTCTGATCAAATATATTCCCAGAAATGGTTTAAAACAGGATCACATAACAAAACATTAGGTAAACCTTCTGGAAACCTCCAGCAATTGCCTCCTTCCACAAGGCCTAGAAAGGTGTCAATATTATCTTTAAATTATTTTGACTAGATCTGTCTCAATATCTTCATAAGAGCTACCGATTGTACCTCAGAGAAATAATTCTCGAGGATTACAAAGGCCCCCGCTTGCCTCCAATCTTTCCTAATCTTCTGTAACAAAGCTCCTAAATTCCCCTTGTTTAATAATTGTTTATAGGTAACTGAAGCCTTCAGCTCAAAATCCACTAAAGAGAACATCTTTGATAATAAATGGACCTCATCATCCAATTACATCGCCGAAGTACATAAGTCTAGCAAACATCTTTCTATTACTATATCATTTCCCACTCCAGTCCGAGAACCCAAATACCTACAAAATTCTTCAAGTCCAAACATACTACCGACAGTAAACACTTGCAAGCCAGAATAGCCCCTGCCTGCTTCTAGTTTCTCTAGTTCAGCATGTTACCATTACTTTTCAACTAAGGATTGTTTCACAACCAATCACACACACTTGTCTGCCAGTGAAATTGTCTAATTCAGCCAGATTTCTTATCATCTCTCTTTTGGCTTGTTAACAACCAACCATTGCACTGCTAAATAAGTGATAACACACATGCAAGAGGTCAAGAGCATGTCCTGGAAAAATATCTTCAACCCCACCCACTGTGCCATTTCAACATTGCGCACTCCTCGTTTATTTGTTTTTTCTCTCAAGGCCGCCTTCTTTGGTAGCGCTGGTCCTTAATAGCTTCAATTAAAGCAGTCTAGCCACTTTCAAAGGCACAATGCACCCAGGGTCAGAAGGGTATAGGTAAACCATGCACTGACAAAGCACTGCCAGCAGGGGCTGGACCCAAAGGTTCCTAAAGTAGAGACTGGAATAAATGGCTACATAACTACTGACTAATTAAATGGTGACTCGCAATGGCTGGGTCACTAAAATGAAAGTCATATTACAGTACTCCTGCCATGGCGTCATGAAATAACACACCATGTTAGATTGGGGGGGGGGCATTAATAGTAAGGTATTAGTAAGGTACTATGGTCACAACTTTATAATATTATTAAAGTATTATGACTGAATATTAAACTGAAAAATCCTATTCAGTACAAGCAGAAACTTTTAACATGACTGGAACCCAACTATTTTTTAATTATAAACAAGGACAAAAGAGACAACGAGAATCATGTATCTCAATGAACAGAATTGAATGAGCTCCAAAAGGCAAATAAAAGGAACTAGTGAAAGGCAGCGGGTATAGGTATTTTCACAAGCAACAACATTGTACTACCTAGCTCTAATAAAAATCTGAAGTCAATTGTATAGTTGTGAGTCTTTACTACATAGATTTATTACACCCTGCATGTCTGATGTGCAAAAGGCATGCCTAGCACGCACATGACCAAGTTTCATCCACAAACTACTTTACGCTATGAATAAATCTTTTCATAATGTTCTAAAGTTCAGCCTCCCTGCTGATTTCAACTAACTAGCATTATGAGCTGGTGACAAACAGCAAGACATCTGAAGTATCTGCATGCTTGTCAATGCATCTAATGCAGTGAAGCACCCATCTAACTCAACTACACAATTACCTAACATTCCTATATAAAATTTCTACAACAGACTTGAGATAATTTGGACGCCTATTTAGACGCTGCGGGGTTGCCCCGCCTGGACCCGGAACAGGGTTCTGCGCTGGGAGCAGCTATATCTTTGGGGGAGATCAGGGCAGTGGTTAAGCACATGGCCAGAGGAAAGACTCCGGGGGCTGATGGACTCCCGGTGGAGTTCTATGCCGCTTATTTGGATGTGCTGGCGCCGCAGTTGCAGGCAGTTTATAGCGAGGTGTGGGTGCTGGGCAGGTTGCCTGCCTCCATGAGGGAGGCAATCATAGTGCCGTTGCTGAAGAAGGGCGGGGACCCCACCTCTAGGACGGCGTACCGGCCGCTCTCCATGCTCTCGGTTGACTATAAGATCCTTAGCAAAATCCTGGCCATGCGACTCCTGGGTCACATGTGCTTCCTGGTGCATCCGGACCAGTCGGGGTTCGTCCCCACTAGGAATACAGCGACGTGCATCCGGCGGTTGGTGCGGATAATGGGGGAAGACCGGGAGGATATGCCGGAGGCAGTGGTGCTATCAGTGGACATTGAAAAAGCATTCGATAGTGTGGAGTGGCCGTATCTGTTCCGGGTGCTGGAGGAGTTCGGACTGGGCGATAACTTCGTGCGGTGGACCAGATTGTTATATAGCTCCGCCACAGCTAGTGTTCGCACGGGGTGCACTATTTCGGCGGCCTGTCGGGTGACGAGGGGCACTCGTCAGGGCTGTTCATTGTCCCCGCTGTTGTTCGCGCTGGCAATTGAACCCCTGGCGGCTCATGCCCGACAGGGGCAGTGTTACGGGGGCGTCCGGCTGCGGGACGAGCTACATCACATATCGCTATATGCGGATGACCTCTTGATGTTTCTGGCCGACGCGGGGGGCTCTCTGCAGGGCGCCAGAACCCTACTTCGGGAGTTTGGTCGATTGTCGGGGTTACAGGTGAATTGGGCTAAGACCTGCCTGTTTCCTCTGTCCCCTGGCGCCCGGCTTACTTTGGCGCCCACGGACTTGAGGTGGGAACCTGCCTGCTTGCCGTACCTGGGCGTCCGTATATTCCATGCCCCAGCTGACCTTTTCGAGGGGAATGTGGGCGCTGCGCTGAGGGGGCTCAAGGGTAGCATGGCGTTCTGGCGCACTCTTCCTCTATCGGTAGCTGGGCGGGTCGCGCTGCTGAAGATGATAGCGCTGCCGAGATTACTGTACTTTTTCCGTACCTTGCCGGTATGGATCCCGATCACCTTTTTTAAGACGCTTCGGACTTTGCTGACAGGATTTATATGGGGAACTGGGAGGCTGCAGGTGGCCCTGTCCACCCTGATGAGGCAGAGGGAGGAGGGGGGACTGGGGGCCCCGGACTTTGAATGGTACTATCTGGCGGCGCAGCTGCAGTGGCTGACACAGGCCGTGGCGCGCGAGTTTCGGGGCCCGGAGGGCCCGGGGGGTAGGCTCATTCCACAGCATGTGCTGTCCTTTATTGTGCATCGGCAGAGCCTCCGGCTGGATCAGCTTACCCTCAAGGAGCGTACACTCCGCTTGTGCTGGATTCGGAGTCAGAAGCGAGCAGGCTTCGCAGCCCCGTATGCCCCGGAGATTCCACTGGGCATGTGTACGGCCCTCCCTCATGGCGGAGATTGGTCGGCGTTGGCTGGTTGGGAAGAGCGGGGGGTGCACATGATTGGGCATTTATATAGGGATGGCGTATTGTTGCCGTTCCAGGACTTGCAAGGGGCGTATGATTTACCGAGGGGGGATTATCTTCTGCACACCGCCTTGGTGGCGGCGATCCCGAAACAGTGGAGGATGGGGCTTTCGGAGCCCCCGATTTCTTTGGGGTGTCAGTATGTCACTATGGCGGCGGGTACGTTCAAGGCTATCACTTGTCTATACAGGCGGCTGTCCACGGAGAAAGTGCCGCCTCTGGATGCCCTGAGGGATAAATGGGAAGAGGATCTGGGTAGGCCCATTCCTGAGATGACGTGGGCGCAGCTGGTGCGGCGGGCCTGGAAGGGCACGCGCAATGCCATATTCCAACTGGTCCAATTCTATACCTTACACAGGGCTTACTTAACTCCGGTTAAACTCCTGCAGTACTTCGGAGGCTCCCAATCGCCGTGTCCTCGGTGCAGAGTGGAGGGTGCTGATTTTGGTCACATGTTTTGGTCCTGTGTGGGACTGGGCTCTTATAGGGCAGATGTGGTGGCGTGCCTGAATCAAGTGACGGAGCGAGAGCTGGAGGCGGAGATGGGGACTTGCCTGTTGTTGTGGTTTCCGCACACCCCCAAAACCAAAATTACAAGCAAGTTTTACGATCTAGGATTGATAATGGCGAAGAGGGAGCTCACTATGCACTGGAAGGCTAGATCTGGGCCGAGCTTTCGGAGATGGAAGGCGAGCTTCTTGTCCTGGGCGGGGAGCGAAGGGACGCTGCGCCTGCAGATGGCCAGACGCACGTCTAATGACAAAGCGCTGGAGGCGGCACGGGCGTGGGGAGCTCTGGTGGAAGGGCTTAGATCCTTGGAGGAGTTGAATGAGGAGGATAGGGATCCTGTGGACGGGGATAGGAGTGTGGAACCCAGGGTGGGGCCCCCTGGGGCAACTGGGCAGCCCGCCCTGAATAGGGCCATTTAGGTACACCTGTGGAGGACTCAGCATTTGCACAATGTATTGGTAACTGTCGAATAGTTGTGGTGGGCGGCTGGGATCTGGATGGGGGCGGGGGGGTCTCCGGTCTCTTGAGAACAGTGGACAGGCTCGTTTGATTGCCCTGGGCTCGGATTTCCTGGACCCCGGGTCCCTCCCAGCAGCAGTGAAGGAGGGGTTGACGCGGGCACACTGGCAGGGGGGGTGGGGGTAGAGAGGGTGGAGGGTTGGGGCATTAGGGAGGAAACGCGGGAAGTACGGATTTCTCCTGATATATACATTGAGGATTGAGTCCTTTATTTTTTTTTCTGTTGTTGGTTTCACTGCACTGATGGAAAAATTTAATAAAAATATTTTTAAAAAAAAACAGACTTGAGATAATACTACAATCCCTTGGAGACATGTGACAATCTGTAAAACTTCAGCATGACTGAATCACTCCCACCGGGCTCTCACAGAGTAGCATGCTACCCATCTGCTTAGTAGTTTAGAGTCTAATCAGGGGTAGTAAGCACTCTACAGATGCCCATACCACACATTACTGTACCTGTGCAATGTAACCCATACAAAACACCATGCAGTTCTTTGATTATTCCAGATTTGCAGCTGAGTGCTCTTTTGGGCAATGGTTAGAAAATGCAAATGCTCACTGCTCTGATCTATTTTAGTGTTTGACTTTTTTTTCATCAGAATGGTGCAATTGTTATTCACACTTAAATTCCATGGTAATGGCGTGCTTTATGTGGAGTTCTCTGCCCCAGGTTTCCCAGCCTAATGGTACACAACGTGCTTAGGGGATTAGGAAGCTTGACTTCAAGCATGTCACAGGATTTCACAGCAAGAGCCTCAACTACTCTGCTAGATGGAACCTGTTGCCTTTGGAAATAAACAAGGAATACAAGTATCTTTTCCTTTTCTGTAGTCTGTGGACATATTTGTTTTTTTCTAGGGCATGTTTATTTAAGTCATAAGCCACACATTAATGTATCTGACTTAGCCCAACTCACGTTTCTGAGATATGAGCTGTCTTTGTGACCAGGTGCATCCCACGTCATCTGTCCTTCCAGACACAGTGACCTATTATTTTGTTAACTGTGTTCCACAGTGCATACCAGAAGCATTTGACCAGCACATGACTGACTCTACCCTCTTTCCACTGGCCTCTCAAGGACACTGACTTAATAAGGAATTGTTGGAAAGTGGATTGTTTGTAGGGGTAAGTATGCAGCTACCACTGATAACAAAGCCACCAACACGGTCCATTAAAGGTCTAAGTAAAATAGCCCCTTGCTCAACCCTTTGTAGCTGACAATGAGCAAAAACAATAGTTGATGGACAGAATGCAGAACAATGTCATTCATTCACCCCAGTACAAAGATCTGGGCCTAAATCCATCGTTTTCTGATCTTGTGTGTTTTGCTGACAATGAGCAGTCAGGCCTAACTTAGGAGACAGGAGTGAAAAGCATTCAAAAACACCAATACATCAAATAAGTAAGAAAGAACAAACAATTAAAATCCCACACTAATTTATACAAATAGGAAATATGTTTCTGAACAAATAAACACCAAAATGCCAAAAATCCAAAGTAGGAAACCAGAGATATGAATATTTAAAGAATAACCCATTCATTGAGCTTAAAAACACATAGAGCCACTTTGGGACATCTGGGACAAAGTCACAGTTTTTGGCCAACCGTGATGGAGATCTGGTTGGATATACTAAGCAGGAGGCCCTGGTCCAAATTTACCTTCACAGTTAAAAACTTTTCTGGAGCTTTGTCTTCTGACAATACTGGACCTTCCACTGCAGGCTAGATGTGGAGAGGGTTTGCCAGCTTGACTTTTCACGAGGCTCTGGTCGAATCCTAGAAGTCTGGAACTTTCAGAGGGACGAACCTGAAATTCTTGCTGGATTGCGGTTGAAGGTACTCGGCTTGACTCTCGCAGTTGGGTCAGTCACCTTATGGAGCTTTTCCCAAAAGTTCTCCAAACTTCAGAAGGTGCTTCCTGAAGGTATCCTTGTAGGTTACAAGTGCCCAAAGCACCATTCCTTCTGGAATCTCCTAGAGGGTCTCTGGGATGTTTGGACCACAATTCTCACTATGCACCTGGCTAAATCCTTAAACGTCCACTGGATGCACTCCAGGATGGGTACTCTTGTGGGAGATAATGCAGGTGGGCTCTGTTAACTTGCAGCTTGCAGCAAAACATAGTCCCCAGGAAGTAGTACCAATTTCTGCAGCAGGTGCAATCATGCAGAGTGCAGGCCTTTGGGTGCAAATCCAGATTCCAGCAGGGCAGTCCTTCTTTTCCTTGTAGTTTCAGGCAGAAGATCTGAGAGACTATGCAGCTCTCAGATATATATTCAATGCTTTGGGGCAACAAGCACATGGCACCTCTGTCCAATAAGATGCTTGGTGCCACCCAAAAGCATGACAACTTCCTTCAAAGTGTGGCCTCTTCTTGTCCCACAAAGCACTACACTTCCAAAATCCAACATGGATGATTTCTCTCCAGAGGAGTAAGAGCTAGCGAAACTAACCCACAGTGTGGCTCATTTCCATTATCTCTCCTCCCCTTGGCCTCTGCAAATGCCTTTCCTAAGCCTGCCATTTGACTGGAGCACAGGATGTGGAGGTAGGTATGCCTGGCATTCCCTATGAATCTGCACTCTCTTTGAGCTCAGTATGATTTACCCAGTCCCCTCTGCAGGACCTATCCTCCTCAGCTCCTGAGCTTTGTCCATCAGATAACCTCTGCTTGCTCTAGCCAGGCCAAGTATCACCTAATCAAAGCAGCCTGGCTGAGCCTGTTAAAGTTTGCCAATCAGCAGAGACCACTAGAAGGCTGGATTTTGGCTTACAGAAGAGAAAGTTCCATAAATTCTCTTATGTACTAGTTACGATAAGTATAAGAGTGGCAAGTTATTGGATGTATTAATCCCAAACTTTTAAGTCCTTGAAATATATATGTTACTCCTTTCCTAGCAATATTTATAACTAAATAAAATATTGCAATGTTAGCCTATCGAGCTAGGTTATCTACAATGGGAAAAAATGAAATGGGCAGTTTTGCCCTCACCAGGGCTAATAAAACATCACTTATAAGGCCCCTGCTTATAATTTCATGATTCCTCTCCCCTGCAACACCTAGGAGAGACCCTGGGGGTACCTAATATGTAAAGATAAGGTAGATTATCACTTTCAATGTGCCCATACCATCAAAGTGGAGTTCGCAAACGATTTAACTTTTAAAGACAGTCTGCAAGGCCAGGCTGCCTTTAAAATGACAGTAGGCACTCTGCAGTACACACATGCAAGTGCAGGAAAACTGCTGCCCTTCAAACCTTAATGCCCTATTACAAACTAGGGACTTATAGGTTGTTTAAACCCCCTAACCCCATTATATTCTAGGGACTTATAGGGTCTGTCAATACCAATTGTGAGATATACTTTTTAACACAGGCTGCAAGGCAAGGCTGCGTTTAAAAGGACAGCAAGCACACAGCAGCGCGCACATGCAAGTTCGGGAAATCTGTTGGGCCTCTAAACCTCCATGCCCCATTATATACTAGGGACTTATAGGTAGATTTCACCCCCTGGCCCTATTATCTACTAGGGACTTATAGGATCTGTCATTGGCAATTGTAAGTGCACCCTACTACATATACCTTTTTTCACATAGCACAGGCCATGGGCCTGATTTGCAGACTCCAGGGTACAGTCAGGGTCAGTTAACACCAGTATCATTCAGCCACAAAATGAGGGTTGAACAGGGCAAAAGGACGACTTTCTACCACCGGTCAGCTAGTATCAAGGACTCTGGCCTTTAAGTCAAACTGATTTCTATTTACACTAGTTGTGCTAATTTTGTCCAATCAATCTAGTGGTATCATTTTGACAGATGATTACCAATATCTAAACACTTTTGAAGGTACTCAGAACCATATGACTGAATGACATTTCTCTGTACCATTCTTCAGAAGCCTACACCTCTGGTATGTGGGACACAGAGTTAAACCTGGCAAGTAAAAGACTTTGTTCTAGACATATCTGTCTATGAAAGTAACTGATTTGTTCTGACTGAGTCAACACCAGCCTTCCAGAAGGAGCCAACAGGGCCTCATCATCTGCCTTGATTGCTCCCCACCCTCCCAACTATTGTCCCAGTGCATGCGTTGCCTAGCTGACCAGTGGAAGGAACCAAGATTCAAAGGGTGCTGCTATCACAAATGCATATTATCATCAAAGTTATGTATAGCTGCTAAATATAATTCAGAGACAACCATATTTTAATACACCCAAAAAACAAGCACTGGCAAAGCCAATAGGTCTCGCCAATGCAAGAGCTACTGGCTTTGCCAATATGTTTTAGCCAGGTTGCACACCAGCATGGCTGCTGTTCAGTATGGCTTGAAGATAGTGGGGTAAAGGAGAATGGCGTGGAGTGGAGTGTCATAAAGTAGAGTAGAGGGAAGTGCTATGGAGTGGTGAGAAGAGTTGGATGGCGTGGAGTGAAGTATGGTGTCATGGAGTGGCGTGGATGGTGTAGAGTGGCGTAGAGAGGAAGGATGTAGAGTGGAGTAGGGTTGAGAGGCATAGAGTGTCAGAGTGGAGTCAATTGTCCTGGAGTGGCATAGAGTGTTGTGGAGTGGTGTAGAGCAAAGTGGAGTGGCATAGAGGGTGTTGCATAGAGTGGAGAAGAGTATTGTGCAATAGAGTGGCATGGCATAGAGTGGTGTGGCATAGAGTGGAGTAGTGTACGAGAGTGGAATGGCATAAGTGAAGTAGAATGTTGTAGAGTCAAGTGTTATAAAGAAGGGTGGAGTGGCATGGTGCAGATTACAGTGGAGTAGTGTGTTGCAGAACAGAGTTGAGTAGAGTGGCATGGAGTGTCATAGAGGGAGTTGCATAGAACGTTGTAGAGCCAGGTCTGGTGGCTCAGTGGATTAATGCTTCTACTGTAGTGGCCTGTGCTCGATCTCATGGTCAGAGGCTCAAATCCTAGTTAGTCCACTCAGCCTTTCACCCTTCTGAGGTCGATAAAATGAGTACCATTGAGTTGGGTAACACTGAGTGTTAGAAATGGGATTTCTGGTTGGCTAGGGCTTGCGCCAAAGCCAGGCAGAAAGCACCACTCTAACTCAGGGCTGGAGAGTTACACGCCAAAGATAACCCCTGCTCACCCCCTTGGTAGCTTGGCACGAGCAGTCAGGCTTATCCCGGAGGCAATGTGTAAAGCGTTTGCGCGCGCATCCAGCAACAACACCCTAGGCCCACCACAAAGGAAACTCCACACAAGGTTATATACAAAAAAATAGCCTTTGTATTATACCAAAACACATTAGATAATATTCACACAATTTACACTGTGCCCACTTGCACTGGGCAGAATTTACAGGGGACATTTTACACAAGACAAGGCCACATGGACCGTTGTCAGAATTAGCACAAATCACCAATAGTAAATGTAGAACAAATAATAAATGTAGAGCACAACCACTAACTACTGGCAAACACCGTACTCAGTATTGTATCCCGCAACATAAACATATTAGGCAATCAGCATTACCTCAGGCGCAAACACATTAGGCGCCAACCTCATAAGCCAAAACATGATAGACAATAACCTCACAATCATGAATCCTGCCAGAGGCAGAAGTCACAGTAGAACGTAACCTTATCACATAACCTATAGTAGAGGTATAAATCAGGGTGCCTCCATCACATTATACATGCACCATAAGCATGCGCCCAGCGTCCAGAATGTCAGGGCTGGCTGCAAAAAGCAGCAAAGCAAAGTGCGCAAATGACCAGCCCTAAACGTGGCAGCTGCCCACTAATTGCTGGGCAACTGTGCAGGCAGAAATGTGGGCACTCACTGTAAGAATGGCGCTGGGCTCGGGGGCACTGCTCTGGGTCTCACTGGGGCTGTAGAAACAATATGCCCCCAAAAGAAATCAGCGCGGGCACCACTGTGCCTGGGGGAGCCCCACTCGGGGGGCTCTTGAAAACAAATACCCCCAATGTTGGCGCAACCGTCCTTTGGGCAGCTGTAGGCGTAGGACACAAATGGGGAGACAAGCACAACCCACCAACCACGTGGAGCCCCACTCACCAGGGCATCAGATGCGCCAACTCTGCCTCCTCCGCACTGCTTTGGTGCCGCTTCTGACCCCCGCAATGCTTGGGGGAGCCCCTCTTCACCAGGGCTCCTCTGGGTCACGACGTTGTGGCAGGGGGAGGGCACCGGCAGTGTGTCTTCATCCGCCCCGCCTCCTGGAGCTTCTTTTCCTTTCCCGGTCTCCTCCGGTGGATTTAGCACATCGCGGGGCTCTCCTCACCATACGGGAGCCCCGCTGTGCCTCTTGGTCTGCCTTGCTTCACCCGGGCCCCCTCCTGGGACCCGGGACTTCGATATCAAGCAGGCAAGGCTCCGAGCTCCCCATGACTCCCTCTTCCTGGTCGCACCCAAGCAGGCTTCTGCTGCTTGGGTTCCGGTGGCGCCGGCCAGGGATTGGCTCTGCTGACGGTTCTGCCCAGGTTCAGGCAACAGATGCCTGACTTCCGGTGCCGCGCTCCATGACACCCGGGTCGTGGCGGTGATTTTCCTTTGGCGGCTGCTCAGTGCGGGGTGGGCTCCCGCCAAAGAAAGTAAGGATCAGCGGAGTGGGCACCCGCTCTTTCAGCATGCAGGCAACGCAGGGTGGGCACCCGCTCAAAACCAGCAGAAACGCGGGGTGGGCACCCGCTGTTTTAAATATGCCAAAAAGCAGCACAGATGCGGGGTGGGCTCCCGCTTTTCCACGAAGCCTGGGGGAATCCCTACGCCGGGGATTCCCTCCCAATGAAGTGCAGCTCTGTGCTGCAAAAGCCCCCACACGCTCCCTTTTTCTCTGGGAGCAAGAATATAAAAGCGCTCTTCAAAAATGGAAAATAAAGCGCCCAGAGGTGCAGAAGTTCAGAGTCCAAGGAAAGTTGGAGCGCTCTTCCCAATAAAAGGCAAAGTTCAGGGGGGCCAAGGCTGGGCTCAGGCAGGCCAGCACACAGGGCCCTCCAGCAGGGCGGCAGTCCCTCCTGGAGCCCAGCAGCAGCAGCAGGCCCCCCCTCTAGATAGGATCAGAGAAAGAACATTTTACATTGGGTCACAGCCCCTTTTTATACACAGGTTTCCTTTGTCTCAAGGTGCAGGGAAGGGGCGAACCAGATGCAACTGGTTCCTGAGCACTTTGTTTTGCTCAGTCCCTCTCCCTATTCACAGGACAGGCTAGGGACATCAGTCGCACCACAGGGGGCGGAGCCAGCATTGTGTGGGGAAAGACCAGCCCTATTCAGGTCCCAGGTGTACTCCTCCCACCCATCTGGATGTAAATCTCCCTATTCATCACTGGGGCAGACCCATCCTGACTCCTGGAGCCAAGCACACCAGCCAATCACAAGCCAGACAGTCACTTCACATTTATTACACAGACATGCCAGCTTCTAGAAGTGGCACTTCTACACTAGACACAGTAACGCCACACACATCATCGCGCAGCATTCAATCCCACGAGTTCGCACATACCAAACGCATCAGGAACTACCATGGACACACACATTCCCCATGCATTCCTATGGGAGGGCAGGTCAGTCTCATTCAATGTAACACAGAGCGCACGCACTTTACACTGGGACACAGTGTTAAAGCGCCTAGAGGCCTAAAACCACTTACACGACATAGGGAAAGGCTAGGATAATTGCACAAAGTTTAGGGGTGAACCTGCCAGAAGGGCCAAGTCCAACACTGAGCATCTGTTATTCAGCTCCAAGATACCCTTCTGGATGAACGTGCTCTTGACAAATACGTTTCTTATGTTAGAGTGGAGTAGTGTTGTAGAGTGGAGTTGAGTGGAGTAGAGCACTATAGAGTGGTGTATCATGGAGTGGAGTGTTGTAGAGTGAAGTGGTGTAAAATACAATGGTCCACAGTAGACTGGCGTAGAGTGCATTGGTTTTGAGTAAAGTAATGTAGAATACAATGACTTAGAGTGCAATGGCACAGAGTGTAGTACCACAGACTAGATTGGTGCAAAGTAGACTGCAGTTGTGTGGAGTAGATTGTTTAAGAGTAGAGTGAAGTGGCATAGAGTGGAGTGGTTCAGAGTAGAGAGGAAGGGTGCAGGGTGGAGTGCAGAGGTGTACAGTTGAGTGGCATAGAGTGCAGTGATACAGAGTAGAGTGGTGTATAGTGTAGTGGCATGGAATGCAGTGGTGCATAATAGATTAGAGTGGTGTGGAATGATGCAGAGTGTAGTGGTGTAGTGTGCAGTAGAGTGGCTCTGACTTGAGTGGTGCAGAGTAGAGTGCAGTGGTGTAGAGTACAGTGCAATAGAGGAGAGTGGTGTGGAAGAGAATGGTGCAGAGAGCAGTAGCATAAAGTACAATGGTGCATCATAGAACAGAGTGGCATAGAGTACAGTGATGTGGAGTGCAATGGTGTAGAGGGATGTAGCTTGCAGTGGCCTAGAGTGCAGTGATGCAGAGAAAAGTGGTTTTGAGTTCAGTGGTGGACGGTGCAGTCTTGCAGAGTTAAGTAGAGTGGCGCAGAGTAGATTTGCACAGAGAGCAGTGGTGAAGATTACTTTGGTTTAGAGTAGAAGACAGTGGTGGAGAGTAGAGTGACATAGAGCGCAATGGTGTAAAGCAGCGTAGTTTACAGTGGTGTAGCATTCAGTGGCATAGAGTGCAGTGGTGTAGAGTGGAGTGGCGTTGAGTTCAGTGGCTGAGAATGCAGTCTTGCAGAGTAGAGTGTCGTAAAGTGCAGTGGTGTAGAGTGGCATATAGTAGAGTAGTGCAAAGTAGAGTGGCGCCCAATGTAGTGGTGCAGAGTAGAATAGAGCAGCATAGCATGCAGAGGCATAGAGTGCAGTTGCATAGAGTGCAGTGGTGTAGAGTGTTGCATCATACAGTATAGTGGCATAGAGTGCAGTAGTGTAGAGTAGTTGGCATAGAGTGAATTGATTTTAAGTAAAGTGGTGTTGAGTGTATTGGTGTAGACTGCAGTGGCTTGGAGTAGATTGGCATAAAGGGCAGTGCCATTGAGTGGTACAGAGTCGAGTGAAGTGTGGTAGAGTGGAGAGTCCAGGGTAGTGTGCAGTAGCATAGAGTAGTGGCATAGAGTACAGTGGCATAGAGTGGTGTAGAGTAGAGTGGCATAGACTGCGGTGGCGCAGAGTAGATTGTTTCAGAGTCGAGTGAAGTTGCATTGAGTGGAGTGGTGCAGAATAGAGTGCAATGACAGAGTAGTGGCGTAGAGTGCACTGGCATAGAGTGCAGTGTTACAGAGTAGAATGAAGTGGTACAGTGTAGAGTGGAGTGGCAAATAGTGCAGTGGTGCATAGTAGAATGAGGTAGCCTCAACTGGCGTAGAGTGGTGCAGAGCAGAGTAGAGAGGCATAGAGTGAAGTAGCATAGACTGTCGCACAAGACGCCTGCAGTGCTAAAGCCGACCCTGGTAGTAGGCCATTATTGTTTCAGTGGAACATGTTCACCTATTCAATTGTTGACAACACACGCTTATACCAAATAGTATAAAAAATATGTTCTTACATTGGCAGGATGTTTAATGTTGTAGTTTAAATGATGTAGTGGGTTTCCGGGCTCCTATTTGTAGTTTTCAGGTAAACAGTGATCTGTGTAATCTAGGTTTATACGACACGGTGCTACTACACATGTTGCAAATACTGAGGCTATTGCTTATTAAGTGTAGCTGTGGAGGCTACATCTTTTGGCTTGCCAATCTGTGTTATTATTCAGAGGGTTTGGTCCTCTGATTCATTGACTGTAGACAGAAAGATCATTAGACATTCACTTGAGGATCACATTAAGCAAAAGCTAACAGTGCTTTGATAGAAGAACCTCAACATTTATATTTTTTTTAACACCTATGTTACAGCCTCGTAAACAGGAGCATAGAAGGGGCATGAGCAAGCTTCATAGGGATAGTAATTTGCATTCATCTTGCTTTACTAAAGATGCTCTCACTTTGAATTCAGAGAAGGAAAAGTAAACACCAAGCTCCCTTGGAAGACGAGCCTGACATTTGTCCTTTGTGTTTAAATACACAGCAAATGTGACAAGATGAGAACACAATTTAAAGGCCTGTTTACATAAAATGAGATCTCAGAAGGATACAGTAAACATGGTGTGGTGCAAGGGAAGGGATGAACTCGAGCTGAAAAGCCTAAAAACAAATAGAGCCAGCAAACAGAAAGCAAGGAAATGTGAGTTACCAATCACAAAGCCAATGAATGGTAAGCAATGGGCAGAATGGATTCTCAGGGAAGCTTTCTGAATGTCCCCAAGATATCTTCAGCAAACCTTACAGCTGCGCCATCTGTCAGGCTTCGACCTAAAAAGGTCAAAATATTTCTTTTTCATGTGTTAGCGGGTCTGGTGGTTCATTGGAATCATGCGACCACTGTAGGGGGCCTGTGATCCATCTCATGGTCACAGGTTAAAATCCTGGTGTGCCCACTCAGCCTTTCATCCTTCTGATGTGGATAAAATGAGTACCATAAATATCTGTTATTCAGCGTCAAGATATCCTTCTGGGTGAACGTGCACTTCACAAATACACATGCCATGTTATGTTAAAAACACCCTGTGATGTATAAATAATAGTCATTAAACTACTATTCCTTACTGAAAAGAATAGGAGATCTGACAACTGAAAGAAATATAAACAGTATGTACAGCTAATGGAATCTCTATATTTAGGTGTGTTGCAAGTTTAGAATAGTTTCAGTAGAAGACTGCATGATGAAGAGGTGGTCTGCCACCAAGCCTTGCAAGTTCTGTTTTATTTGTTTTGCTTTGTTGGTTTCTTTATATAACTAATATTGATTTATTTGGGAAAAGTGGTGAACATAACCTGATCTATCTTTCTATCTATCTAGAAAGACAGATAGACAGACATCTATATGGAGCAAAATCAGTGACAGAGACTCAGAAGTTGTGGTTATGACAGAGTTTCCAATAAAAACACAACTTTTGTTCTGCTTATAACTTTGGTGCTATTTGCAGAATCTGCACAAAACTTTCCCTAACTTAGTATGGAAAGTTTCATGCTAAATGTTGGTGGGGGGGCATAGTGGAAGTTAAGGGGGGGGGTCAAAAAAGAGCATTTCCCCTTTTAACTTTTTGAGGAAACCTTGCTCCGCACTACAGTAAAATCCACTGAGCCAAATTACGTAAAACTTGTCATGGAATTAGAACTTTACTCAAAAGAGTGCATTTTCTTGTTTTGGTTTTTGGTCCATTCAGCAGTTTTTGAGATATTTTTATTTGAAAAAAGAATTGGCTTGTAGGGTTCATTTATACAGACATCTTGACGTTTGAAAATGTGTTTTTGGAATTACCTCTACCTTTAGTACTGATGGTTACATTTGAACAAAATATTACATATACTTAGCAGGTTAAGGTTTCTCTTGGTATTTTTAAATGTGTGCAAATTTACTGAGGGGACCATACCTAAAAGAAGCGGTCAATAAATAATATTTTGCTTTTAACTGTGGCACCCAGGGTCAAATTCACCAAAAATATGGCAACTATCTAGCATGTTTCGTCTTCTGTGGATATGGCAAGTTTCATGCAGAACAGTCAGGGGGGCAATGTTAAAAGGAGGGACATGTTTTCATGTGATGATAACTTTAGTGCTGTTTAATATATCTGCATTAAATTAGTTAGGCTTTTAGGCCAGTGCAGAAATATTCTCTTTAAAGCAGATCCAACAATGGAGTAGAAAGTCTAGATCATAGTTGAGGTGCAAAAATAATTGATTTGGTAATGACTTTTTCAGAGTTTCACTGAAATACATAACACATAGAAGACACTTATCATGTCTAGTTTACACCTGCTAATTTGAATATCATGCAAATCGATCAAATGGAGGCACAATTGAAAGGGGAGAAAAACAGTGTTGATTTGCTGACTATGAATGTTTGAAGGAATCTGTTCAAAATGTTGCAGGTTCTTAGAAAGTGAAGCCCAGTGCTGGGATTTCTGGTTTCTATGAAACCTAATGGGGGGAGGGACAAAGTTCAAAGGGGATTCACAAAAACCTAGGTAAGTTAAGAACAAAATGCATGAAATTTGATTGACACTTTGCATGTTTAACTTACTCTGGGGAAAATGATGAGTTCCATGCACCTCTGTCAAGGCAGGCATATTGGGATAGAGCAAAAAGTGTTTTTCTCCAGGCTTGGCCTTCTTGTTCATGGTCAAAGGCTGCACACAGCACAGACTAGCCACATGGAAAGTTGGGCACAGGACCTGATCTATGACCAGGCACTGCTGCTAATCCGTGTTGGCTACATAAAACATCCATGTGCATTGGTGGTTTCAGTAGGCTCTAAGTAGGGTAGCCATAACTTGCATAATTTAGTGTAACACTATTACGTAAAAATATCATAAAATTTTGCAAAATTACTCAAACTGCATCTTGCACTGAAAAGATTACCCTACCGAACAGTTTGTTTGGGTAAAAATTAATCTAAAACAATGGAATTACAAGATGATTTCTAGTTGCTTGTGTTCAAATCACTGCCGCTCGTGTTCAGATTCGTGGTCTTTTGCTCAAAACTTGCCTGATCTGTCCACTTGGGTAAATAATCTACCTCAACTGTTTGTTGGCCACGCACCTTGAAGGAATTGTAGCTCACATTGAAAACACTGCTGTTCATGTTCGAATTCATAGGTTTGTGCTAAACAATTACCTGAAAGACGCGTGGGTAAAAAGTCTACCTGAAATGACGTTCACATTAAAAAATTACTAGAACGGTACACTTCGTGTTAAAAGCTCTCCCCAGATGTGTTGAAGCGAATTGGAGTGATTTGGGTAATTTTGCATACATTTTGTTATGCAAACTTATTGAAATTACGTCAAGTACTCTGGAGTAATTAGAAAGTCGCCCAGGCTTAAGGCCTACCTATTGTGCATGTCCAAATGTAATCTACAAAAAGGGATGAAAACACAAGTCCTGCATTCAGTACCCTGTGCACATGATCAAAGGCTGTGCAAAACGGGTATGGCCACGCAGTGTGTTGGGTACTGGGCATGGCCATAGAACTTCACCAGGGTTGTATGATGTAACAACGTGAGTCATTAAAATGCGTGCCGTTACATCACGGTCATTACAACGACTGCGATGTTACCACACTATGCCATTACAACGCAAGTCTTTACATCGACTTGCGCTAGGTGGCGTGCTAACATTAGAAAAGTGTAATTTACTATTCCAACTCCAGTCCACTTAACAGTAGGGAAGGTGTTGGGATAGTAAACTACACTATTTGTAATGTTAGCACGCCCTCTAGCGCAAGTCGATGTAAAGACTTGCGTTGTAATGACATAGCGTGGTTACATCGCGTTCGTTGTAACAGCCGCGATGTAACAGCATCGCTGTGTACTGACTGCGATGTTAAGGATGTTTCCCTTCACCAGCAGGTTTTGAGCACAGAGTAGTTTGGCTGCATGTCCTGACTGTTTGCCAAGCGCTGCTGTCAACCTGTGTGGTGCATGATCACTGACTGTTCTCAGCAGTTGTCGGTTACATAGGAGGTTGGGCATAGGCCCTGTGCTTATTCCCAAAGGCTCTGTTCAGTAGGTAGTGGAAACAGACAGAGGGTTGGGAATACTGGACTATAAAAACAATGCAGTATATCTTCAAAAAAACAAGAATTCACTGCAAAATTTTCTCAACGGCGTTTTTGCTCTCACTCCCAAAGTGTGGCTCATGTCCTCCAATATAATGTCACACAGAGAGAAAGAGAAGGCCACGTTAAGAGTTGATTTTCAGCAGACCCTAAAAGAATTTTCAACAATGACAAGAAAGAAAAATAATCTCTTCAAGAATCTATCTCATCAAACACCTTCTGGAATAAGTGAAGAAATATTTACACTAATGCGTTAAATAGCTAGGCGTCAGACGTTGAAATGTGAGGCAACATTGGAAAGTAGACTCCAAAATAATGAAAGACTATAAAACCCTGAGGGAGGCATATTGGAGTACCAGCAATATAGTGTGCAGTAAAAAATAAAAATGAATACATAAATAAATGATCGCCTTAACATTGTGATACACAATCACCAAAGTTATGAAGCCAGTTACTGAGCTTAGGAAAGGCAATAAAAGAACTCACATGACATGCACACAGGGACTTACGGATGCAGAGACACAGCAAAATGAGTTATCACAAACTACAAAGCAGGACATACATCATAGCAGAAAATCTGCTCAGAGTGAAAAATGTAAAAGACAAGAAATGAATCATCAAATACAGGGTAGCAAGAACAGGGAGTAAGAGACAGCTGTAAAGCAGAGCTTGATTTGTGCCAATAATATGAGTTGGACCTTGTAGAACATAAAATACAAGTCCTCTCATGCTCCTCCAGATATATATGAAGAAACACAAACCTCTACAATGGGCGATCTGTAAACAGGATCATTAACTTCACAAAGCTGCAAGACAATCACAGCATATGTTTGCTACTGCTAGAGAGCCCAGGGCTGGAAACAAAAACAAGAGAGAACATTTGCCATCTTCTCACATGATCAGAGGCATATAACCCCAAGCATAAAATGCATATGTGAATGTTTAACTTTTTCCAATTCTTGTCAATCTTTGGGTCATTTCATTTGGAAATGAAATGAGAAAGAAGAGGAAAGGAGAATGATAAGTGAGAGAGAAATGTAAAGTGCGAGAAATAAAGTGATGCACAGTGAGTAAAAGCAATGGAGAAGGGAGGAAAGACAGGGGCCATGAGAAGACAGTAGTACAGCAAGGGGACATGAGAGGTAGGTGGAGGACCATGACTGCCTGTGGGGAAAGATGTACAGAGCAAGGGACATAGAGCATAAGAGAGGTGTAGAGATATGAGGTGGTCTAGTGGTTTCGAGGGTGGAGCGTAGTGGGAGGAGGAAGAGGAGGACTGGCCAGCAGGAAGGGCGGAGCGGAGCGGAGTGAGGGCAGTGAGAGTAGGGCCACGCTTGTGAACGGTTGTGAATAAAGAACGTGAAGAGAATCTATCGTGTCTGTCGTTATTGGTATGACAGCGAGGACACGACAGCTGGCGACGAGGGTGGGATGGAGCTGAATGCTCTCCCAGAACACTAACGTGCAACCGAGACTGTTGAAGGACTGGACGCGGGAGAAGACGGCGGAAGCATCGCCACCCGCAGAACGCACCCCGAGCGTGAGGAGAGCCCAGCAGCGTGAGGAGCGAGAACGCGGAACACACCCTGCATCGGAAGAGGGCCAGCGCTCGAAGTACAGGAAGAAAAGTGACGACGCTGACACGCGCGTCTTAAGGTTAGAACCCAGCGTGAGGACCCTTTTCACTCACCCGCCCGTTGTGCAGCCCCGAGTGAAGCAGAGGACGTGAGGAGGCCGAATGAGCAGTGCGCGGACTGGGAATGAATGAAGCCTCAGGCACGACAGCACGTGTGAAGCCCCATGCACGTTATCAGCCCGGCGGCCATCTTGAAGTCAGGCGAAGTACAAGACGTCCCATGCAAGTAGACCCGGCGGCCATTTTGAAGTCAGGCGCCACAGGAAATAAACAAGCACGAGCAAAAGCAAAGCCCACACAAGCATAAAAGGGACAGACAACTCAAGAAAAAAAAAAGATAATAATAAAATAAATACATAACAGAGCATCTAACGTACAAACACAGGAAAGACAAGTGCTTGAAGCAGATTTAACGCCACGTGAAACACGATGTCGCAACAGGGATCCCCGGTCCGCCAAGAAGCGAAACCGATCGTCGTGGGACTGTCGCATCTGCGCCCTCCAGAGCCCCTGGCGCTCGTGGTCGGAAGTAGCATGGGCCCTCGCTGGGAAGAGTGGATAGAAGATTTCGAGGACTATATCAAAGGCTCCAAGGTAATAGGGGATGAAGACCAACTGATCGCACTTCGAAATCTCGTGGGGAAGGATATCAGCAAGATGATAAAAGAAATCCCCGCCGCAGACGCGGGAACATATGCCAAGGTGCGAGAGGCCCTGGATAAGAAGTTTTTGCATAAGAAGAATGTGGACTATGAACGGTATGTGTTTCAGAGAGCGCGACAGGAGAAAGATGAGGTAATGGGCTCGTACATAACGCGACTACGGCGATTGGCGCGCCACTGCAACTTCGAAGCATTCTCGACGGATGATGCAATACGGCTGCGTGTGATTGACGGCTGTCAGTCAGAGTCCCTTCGCAGGAAATTACTGAAGAAGAGCCACACCTTAGATGAAATAGAGGAACTCACGAGACTACACGACCAAACAGAGGAACAGGCCAAGACCATGGAGGCAGGGCGTACGGAGCGCAAGGAACTAGTCTGTCAAGTACGCACCGAACGCCCCCGCCGGGGATCGAGAGAACGAGAGCGGCACGCCCGACCGCCGTCAAGACACCGCCGCCCTGGACATCGACGGCCAGACTCGGGGAGGAGGAGCAGGCGCCAGGATCATGGGAAGAAGACGCCAGTGCGAAGGTGCTACAGATGTGGGTACGACTTCCCGCACAGCGGAGCATGCCCCGCCTTGGGGCAGCAGTGCCACAAGTGTGGCCGAAATAATCATTTTGAGACCATGTGCGGGGAGTACCGCCGTGAGAAAGACAAAGATACAACAAGGATGCCAAGAGGCGAGACGCGCCGACACCATGCGCGAGCAGTACATGACCGTCGGAAGTCATCGTCCAAATCCTCCCAGTCTAGCAGGGAGTCACGATCCTCAAGGTGGTCGAGAAGATCACCGTCTAGAGACTCTGGGTCACCATCAAGCGAACGAGAATATTCCGTAGAATATGCAAACATGATTGCTGATCCAGACCAGCTAAAAAAATACCCCCGACTGGACATCAGTGTAGGCACGCATCCCACAAAGTTTGTAATGGACAGTGGGGCATCCCTCAACTACATCCCAGTGACAGAGTATAAGAAGATGAACCCTCGGCCTCGGCTCAACCCAGCACATGTTCGCGTCTACACCTGGATGTCCAGGAAACCGCTCCCATGTCTTGGGAAGTTCTCGACGACGCTGAGGCACCAAACAACATCTGTCCCAGCCATGATACATGTCATCGAGGGGCCTGAAGCAGACTGTCTCCTCAGCCTGCCGACGGCTGAACGGTTAAAACTGGTAGAGATACTCTACCGTGTCAGCAGTGACAACGATACCATCCACAAGTTCCCGAAGCTGTTCTCCGGGCTCGGCAAAATGAACAGAGGCCAAATTCGCCTCCACATAAATGACCAGGTCCGCCCAGTTGCCCAGCATCCACGGAAGGTACCTTTCCACCTCCAGCAAGCAGTGGAAGACGAGCTACAAGATCTGCTGAAGGCTGATATCATCGAACGGACAGAAGGCGCCACGCCGTGGGTATCTCCAGTAGTGGTCGTACCGAAGAAAGAAACACCAGGGAAAGTCCGACTATGTGTGGACATGCGGGTGCCCAACACCGCCATCGAGAGGGAGCGCCATCCAGGGCCCCACTTAAGTGACATGATAGCTGCTCTAAATGGGGCGCGGGTGTTTTCTAAATTGGACCTCAACAAAGGTTACCACCAGTTGGAACTCCACGAAAGCTCCCGATATATCACAACGTTTGCAACGCACCTGGAGCTGTTCAGATATAAGAGACTGAATTTTGGCATCTCATCAGCCGCAGAGATATTTCAAGAAGCTATCAGACAAACAATCCATCACATCCCTAACACGCTGAATTACAGCGATGACATTTTAGTCTACGGGGCAAACATCCAGGACCACGACACGGCCTTGGACAGAGTCTGCCATGCCCTCCTAGAAGCAAACCTCACGCTCAACAGAGAGAAGTGTGAGTTTCACCAGTCGCAACTGAAATTCTTTGGCCACATCTTCTCTGGAGCTGGGATGAAGCCAGACCCTGACAAGGTGAGCACTCTGAACAACACCAAGAGTCCACAAGACGTCAGCGACGTACGGTCCTTCCTGGGCATGGCGAGCTACTGCTCAAGGTACATTAAGGACTACGCCACACTCAGCCACCCCCTTCGAACGCTGACCAAACAGGGACAAGTGTTTGAGTGGACGTCGGAGTGTGAGCGAGCATTTCAGGAAATAAAACGGGCCGTGGGCACGGTGGAGAACCTGGCATACTTCAGCCCAGACCGCAAGACCAAAATCACCGTGGACGCGAGCCCCGTCGGGCTAGGTGCCATCCTGGCCCAATATGATAAAGACACGGACCAACGCCACATAGTGGCCCACGCCAGCCGGAGCCTCTCCGACACAGAGAAGGCTTACTCTCAACCTGAAAAGGAAAGCCTCGCGGTGGTGTGGGCATGCGAACACTTCCACGTGTTTATTTACGGCAAACACTTCACCATGGTGACAGACCACCAAGCACTCATCACCATCTATGGCAATCCACGGTCCAAAATGCCTCCCCGCATCGAACGGTGGGGACTCCGCTTGCAGGAATACACGTTCACCATTGTGCACAAACCGGGGAAGGCAGCCAACCCAGCTGACTATATGTCGCGTCACCCCGAGGTCTCCCAGCGCCCCACACCATCTGTTGCAGACGAATACATCCACTTTGTAGTGGATCAAGCGCGGCCACCAGCGGTCCCCCTAGAAGTCATCCAGGATGCCACCTTGCAGGATACAATGCTGCAACAGGTGATTCGCAGAGTTCAAACAAACCGGTGGCGGCATGAAGACTCGGAGGATGAAAGCGGTGACCCAACAATGCGTCAGGAGTGGCAAGCGTTCCGGAACGTGTGTGAGGAACTATCTGTCACAACAGACGGCCTGCTGTTAAGGGATCACCGAATTGTCATCCCCCAGCAACTGCGGCAAGGAGTCGTCAACTTGGCGCACGAAAGCCATCGAGGAGTGGTCGCAACGAAAAGGGCCCTTCGTGAGCGCGTCTGGTTCCCCTTCCTGGACAAAATGGTAGAGCACACTCTGAAGGACTGTCTGCAGTGCCAAGTGGTAAGGCAAGGAGACCCGCCAGCCCCACTCCAGATGACGCCCCTACCGCCAGGAGTGTGGCAAGAACTAGCGATGGACTTCTATGGCCCCATGCCGTCGGGCAAATATGTGTTGGTAATAATAGATGAATACTCGAGATTCCCCATCGCCCGGTTTGTGACATCCACTAACGCGGCTGCCACACTCACTATCTTGGATGAAGTCTTTGCAGCCTGGGGAATACCCACAGAGGTGAAAACGGACAATGGTCCTCCTTTCAACGGCCGGGAATTCAGTGACTTCATGACACTAATGAATGTTCGACACCGACGGATAACACCACTATGGCCGCAGGCCAACGGCACAGCTGAGAGGTTCATGGCCACCCTCAAAAAGACATTCCAACAGGCCGCTCTTGACAAGAAAGACCCACAGGCGGCACTCAACGACGTACTCCGAGCGTACCGGACGACGCCGCACGCCACCACAGGCAAATGTCCAGCAACACTCATGCTGGGGCGCCCGGTCAGGACACGGATACCCACCTGGGAGGGAGCCCTACGACCAATATCCCCCAGCCGCGTCCATCGGGAAGTGGAAGCCACCGACAAAGCCCGCAAAGAAAGCATGAAGACGTATGCGGATGGCAGAAGACGAGCTCGCTCTCTCTCGTTCCACGAAGGAGATTGCGTGGTAGTCAAGCAGGAGCAATGCAAGAAGACGGATAGCAAGTTCAGAGCGGAACCTCTGACAGTCATTCGACAGAAAGGCACCATGCTGACAGCGGAGTCGGACAACAGGCGCGTCACCCGAAACGTGTCTCACTTTCAGAAGTGCAGTCCAGCTCTGCAAGAGGCGCTCGAGTCGCGAATGACACCACCAAGAGTTCGACAGTCGGAAGCGCAAGGCGAAGACGACACCCACCCGGGCCAGGAACGCGGTGCCAGCGCCACTGTAGTGCTTGAAGGACGATCGCTTAGACCCCGACAGACAATCCGCCAGCCCAAGCGGCTAATTGAAGAAATGTAACTCGTTAGTGACTCATTTTGTTTGCTAACAAAGGGGGAGATGTAGAGATATGAGGTGGTCTAGTGGTTTCGAGGGTGGAGCGTAGTGGGAGGAGGAAGAGGAGGACTGGCTAGCAGGAAGGGCGGAGCGGAGCGGAGTGAGGGCAGTGAGAGTAGGGCCACGCTTGTGAACGGTTGTGAATAAAGAACGTGAAGAGAATCTATCGTGTCTGTCGTTATTGGTATGACAGCGAGGACACGACAAGAGGGGAGACAGAGTGTGGAAAACTGAGAGGGCAACAGATGAAAAGAGAATGTGATAAAGACATAGGAATAGGTTTAGAGGAGGGTGTGAGTGAGAAGGGGAAGGACAATAAAGATATAAAAATAGGGAGGAGCAGAGAGAGCGATGGTAGAGAAACGAGAGAGATAGAACAAGATGTAGAAGAAAATAGAGATGGAGAAAAAGTTAGAGACTGATTGAGATACAGCCAGAAAGATGGGAAAATAGAAAGAGAGATAGTGATACATAGGAAGAGAAGCATGGACAGCAAAGATTGAGAGGGAATAGGAGCTGACAGTGAGAAAGAGTGTGAAGGAATAGGGTGAAGGAAACGATAGGAAGAGAGGAGTAAAAGAGACAGAGAGTGAGAGGGAATGAGATAGAGAACGACTTAGAATGGAACAGAGACGGATGAGAAGCAAAAGAGGTGCAAATCGAAGATGCATCGTCCATCTATCACTAGATGACACAGGGGTGTGACTGGACAGGATTAGGCGTTTTCATCCACCTTCCATTGGATCACAGTCTCCCAACCAATTGCTGATGTGTTGCCATGACAGCTGGAAGATCACTCAGCCCTTCTCCATGGAGCTCCTGCAAGTATCTTCCATCTGAGTTGGGGCTTTGATTTCTTACAGTCTTTGCGCTTTAGCAGAAGGAGCAGCTACCCTGCCTTAGATTGCAATGATGCAAGAGAAGGGGTATGTAACGTTCAGGAGGTGTGTGCAGGAGATGGAGATCTATGACCTTTCAGTGAAGTAATCAAAATCCTAGATACAAATATAAATCTACAAATGCACAGTTCTTCTGTTTTAGATTTATCCAGCAAAAGTGACACGAAATCAGTTGACAGATTGTGTCTGTCTAGGTTCAGGTGTAGCCCGTCTCTGGCATTGAAAAGTTATGTACATAAAAGGACATCACAGCAGGCGCACCACCAATATCAGATCTTAGGGCAGGTCAGAGGAAGTCAAGAAAAGGGAATTGGCCTCCTATTTCTGCTACATATTGCGTCCAATCACCCGGCCATATAGACTGCACCGCTCCCCGAGCAGCGCCGTTCCACAGCAGATGGGCTGCAGGGCTTTCTGCCAGGGCGGGATGCAAATGAGACTCTTGATCAATTTAAAATGCTAATCTCTGCCACAATAATGGCACACCTAGGAAATAAATATTGATATTTATGCATTAGCAGGAAATACTTATTAGAGGTACACAGTGAGCCTAAGGAATGAATTGTCATAGCACACAGATTTGTAAGAACATTGGCCCACCACACCATGTCTACTCTCAATTCCTATCCATTTTCCCAAAAGCCACCATTGTACTTGGCATTTTTTTGTGTTTGTGTCATTTGCTAACACGTAGCCTGGTGCTGCTTTTTGTGATTAGAAATACGCATTTCCTTCTAGGTACAAATGGCGACAAATAGATATACAGAAAGCACAACTTGGTTCTGAAAACACTAAGTGGCAGATTTACAAGACCCTTGCGCCACTTTTGCGTCACTTTTCCCATGTTAAAAGTGACGTTAAAGTGGCGCAAGGCGCTTGTAAATCTGCCCCTACAACTCCATGCGGGTAATAGAAAGGCGCAATGCATATGTACATAACATACCAGCTCCTCCATAGATGCTTCTCGAAGCACTTGCAGTGGTCAAAAGGCGAAGAAGCAATTTCCTGCTGCGATGATTCTCCACAATCTAAGTGTTGACTGTTTTAGCCTCTGCTTTGAAACATCCAGCGTGTCAGGTCGTAATTGAAACCAGAGGCGCTGGCATTGACATGCCAGGGATATTTTAGTGTGCTCTCGTCCAGAATAGCCGGCCATTTATCACAGAGCTACAGTCAATAAACTAGAAATATCCACTCTGAAGCCACCACAATGCGGTTTGTAGTGCTTACGAAACTCTCCAAATAAAATTAAATGATCAGCCATCATATAATCTGTTTCACACAGCCTGGGGTGAAACTACAAATGTGTTTTATTTATTTGTAGGGCATAATGTTGTAGCTGGCCTGTTTTCAAAAGCTTCCAGTAATGCCAGGTCGTGGAATCCAGAGACAAGGAGGTGATGTCATTTACATAGAACCATGTAATTCCAGAGGGGAGCCATGTCTAGAACTCAAATTGCCTTGTTCCACACCTGACAGCTTTGGGACTGATTCACATTTTTTGTACACAACTTAGGGTCAGATGTATGACCCACCAATTTGCAACTCGCAAATTACGTCGCAATTTGTGACTCGCAAATTGGGATGTAAAACAGTGTCTAAGACACTATTTGTGATTCCTAATGGGGTCGCAAATTGCATGCCTCCTTAATATTATTGAGGTAGGCACAAAGCAGACCACCATGTCTGTGACTGCATTTTTAATAAAGCAGTTGTTTTGTTTTTAAATGCAGCCCGTTTTCCTTAAAGGAAAACGTGATGCATTTAAAAAAGTAAAATGAAACTTTTCAGTTTAATTTTTAGGGCTCGCGGCCTAGCTTTGCAGTGCGCGGCACTGCTCGCGCAGGCGAGAGCCATTTTGTCCGGGGTTTGAAAACGGAGCCTGGAATCGCACACGCTTGTGCGTGTGCTTTTCCTTTTGGCTTCCGCAATTGGCCTTTGTGTGCATGTTTTTCCAAAGACGGCACGCAATAGGCCAAAGGCGGACGCATTGCTCCGCCCATGGCCTATTGGTGTCTATTACGTGCACCAAAGGCCATGTGGTTTCAATTATCGTGCCGAGACACAGGCGTGATAATTGAAACCACATGTTCGTTGTGGCGCACACGCGCGCACCTCTCGCGGGCGTGTTTGTTTTAGAATAGCGATCACTTTCGCAATCGCTTCCACTGCTGCTTGTTTATGAATGCTAGTGTGTTAAAGTGTCTCTGTATGTGCCTTGTGGTTGTGTGTGGTCCGCATATCTCTGAATGCCTCTGCATGGCTCAGATTGTGCGAGTCTGAATCTCACGCTACATGCTGACTGTAGCTCCTCCTGTGATTCACTGCAAACATCAGCCTTGTGCATTCTGCTAACCACAGGAAGTCAGTGGGTGCCTCAGACCGGAGGTGCAGTCTGAGAAGTCTGAGTGAAAGGCTGAGGCAGCCTCAGGGAGGTGCTCGCAAGGAGGAGTGAAGCCTGCGGGAGCCCTGGCATGGGCTGCAGGGAGCACAGGGCAGCAGAGGCACACCCGCATGAGCGCTCCCTCCACTGCTTGCACCTCATCGGAACCAGCTACCATGGCTCTGTCACACCTGTGACCCCTACCCGCCAAACACCACCGGAGGACCGAGCCCAGCCCCCACCATGTTCACTCGAGCTGTCAGCAGGCTGAGCCAGAAGAGACGGCCTTCAGGTAAGAACACCTCTCTGTTAGGGTGAGGGTCGTCCCTTGGGGACAAGCCGGTGTCTGACTGCAGGACACTCCCGCCGATGCGGTTCCCGTGAAGTCGGTCTGCAGTTCACAGTGGGAGGTGCTTCCTTAAGGACACAGCAGATGTCTGGCTGCAGGGTAGCTCCATGTAGCCAGACTGCTCTCTCAAATAACGTCTTTCTTAACTGTGGGACACCCGGGGGAGGCACGCTACTGTAAGGACTCAGCTGATGTCTGACTGAAGGACACGTTCCAGGTAAGGGACCTCAACTGATGTCTGACTGCAGAGCACCCTGGGGAACGGGGTGCCTTTTATAGGGACTCAGTCGATGCCCTCAGTGGGATTTGTCTGCACAGCTGGTGTCCATCTTTAGGGTACCTTGGAGGTGTGGCTGTGCCTTCTAGCTCTTGGCTAGACTCCGAGTGCAAGGCACACAGGTGTGGTGGTGGGGGCATACTTCCTTACACACCCCCTTTCCCTCACATGTGATGGAGACATGTAAAAATGCGGAAGAGAGACTCGTGGGTGAGTGCCCTTTTTCCATGAATCAGCCCAGGACTTGCATCCGCGGAGGGAGGGGTGTCTGTCTCATCTCATTCCCAGCCTATCTAGTGAGTTCCTTCTTAATATTTTGAAGACTCGTCTGTCTGTCAACATTTCTCTCTGTTATTCTTTTCCACTCTCCCTGTCTCTTCCTCTCGCACACTCCCTTCTATGTATACAGACTTTTTATCTCTGAGTTTGAGTTTGAGTTTGAAATTACTTGTAAAGCGCACGTCTACCAGCGGTTTCTTGGCGCTATAGTTAACAAAGTCCTGGGCTAGAAGAGAAGGGTAGCTGCTAGCGAATTATTCAAAAGACTTCATGAACAGGAAGGTCTTGAGGTGTTTACGGAATTGCGGGTACAAAGTAATAGAGCGAAGTTCAAGGGGAAGGGAATTCCAAAGGGTCGGAGCAAGGGAGGCAAATTTTGAACCTCCCCATTTCTTTCTCCGATAGCGTGGGACGTGGAGGAGGGACTGGGAGGACGAACGTAGTTCCCTGGTGGGAACATATGGAATGATCTCGGAAGAGATGAACGCCGGTGTCAGGCCAAGTCGGGCCAAGAAGGTGATGGAGGCGAGCTTAAATTGAACCCTCGCTCGCACCGGGAGCCAATGTAAAGATTTCAGAAGAGGGGTGGAGTGGTGGAATTTAGGGAGTTTGAAGGCCAGGCGGGCCGCCTGGTTTTGTCTCTGCTGTAGGCGTCGCAGGCTATATGCGGGGATACCAGCATACAGGGCGTTGCTATAATCCAGGCGGGACACCACCATGGCCAGGATGATGAGCTTAAGGGCGGGGAAAGTGAAGAAACGGGACACCCTACGTATAGTACGCAGTGAAAGGAAAGAAGAAGATACCACAGAGCTAACCTGGGAGTGGAGGGTAAGTTGAGAATTGATTTTTATACCTAGTGTTTTGACAGAGGAAGAGGGTACAGGAGAGGGGCCAAGGGAGGGGGACCAGAAAAGAGGAGACCAGGGGCTGGATGAACCACCCGTCAACACCAGCTCGGTCTTGTCGGGATTGAGTTTGAGGTGATTGTGGTTCATCCAGTCCCTGATATGAAGCATGACCGATTGAAAGTTTTGAACAGAAGAGGGGGAAGAAGATAGATTGAAAACAAGCTGGAGGTCATCCGCATAATTAAATACGGCGACCTCCATCTATTGAAGGGAAAAAATAAGAGGGGCGACATACAGATTGAACAAAAGGGGGGAAAGGGAAGAGCCCTGGGGGACCCCGCACTGAACTTTCCGGAGGTCCGCTCTCTGCCGTCTCGCTACTTCTTATTCGAACTTCTCTTTCTCTTCCCCCCTGCAACCCAACTCTCTCTCCTTCTGCCTGCCCCCCCACCTGGTCCCCAATATCTCCCTCACTTTTTTTTAGGGCTATAGTGCTTACTTTTAGTCTCTCCAGATCCCTGTTTTTTGCCTCTGTTTCACTCGCTCTTATCACCCCCACCCCTTCGTTATCTCTCAACCTCTTCATTCTCTGATTCTATTGAACTTCCTTTGTTCGCCAACGTAGGCCGCAGCCGTCAAAGTACAGCTACTGGAAAAAGAGCGCTATTCGTAACTTGTGACTTTTCTGCTTGGATATCGCAGTTTTCCAAACTAAACATGAACGCGGTTGGGTTGACATGCTTGGGTCGTTTCTAGCTGCATGACTAGATAGAATATCGGCGACCGCTGTCTGTATTTTCCTGAGTCCTGGTGCTGCTGTTTTACGGGGAAGTCTGTTTCTTTCTCAGACAACTTTTCAAAGAATGTTTCTGTTACTTTTGACTGGGCCGAGGACAAACCTCTCTTAAGAGGGAGCCGGCGTCCTCTCCAGCTGCTAGTTACAGTGGAAAGTGTGTATTGGCTTCCTAAGGCTTACTTCGGGTTTTTCCTCCTGAGCTGGGCAGTAGTGCGGAAGATCTGGCTAGCAATGCTAACATGGCCTAGCATGTTGACTATATCTTGGGACTTTAGAATTATGTGGCTGTGGAGGACAAAATCAGGCAGAGGGTTTATTCCGATGGCGCCAGGAGGCGGATGACCATGTCGGAGGGTTGCTAGAGGGGCTTTCTCATAAGGAGGTTACAATATCAGCAGTGATAGAGAGCTCCGCCTACCACGTGGGCCTGAAAATACTAGACTATTGGGTCAATTTAGGTAACTATACACTTTCCCTCGGAATTGAATAATTAAGGGAGAAGCAAATGTCAACATAACAATATTCAGATGTCTCATATTTGAAATGTTCAGTCTGTAGACTTGACATAATGAATAAGAACAAGTTAGGTTATATATTCCACATTTTAGTGTCCTGATGAAGGGCAAAAGATACCTGTGCTCTGAGGGATGAAACAACATTGTTGGCAAGGAATATTTAGATCAACCCGATGCAATTCTAATTGATGGAGTCTGGAACACCCAAGAGGAGGAGGCTATTAGTTAAAATTTCCACCCTTTAAATAAGTATGCTCAGAAAAATGGGTCAACATATACGATGTATGCCGTAGAAATCGATGTTACAGAATAATAATTGTATCTGAATCTGATGGTCAGGAGTGGACATGAAAGGCATTCTGTATGAAGCATTATATAACCATATGTGTTTTGTTAATGAAGAGCAAAAGGTGAACTATGTAAATGTGATATTTTTGTATTTTGTGAAATAAAATTAGAATGAGCTGCATGAGATATATTTGTATAAATATAATATGGAATAGAGTATATTAAAGGCAGGACAGTGTTTATAGATTCAACAAACTAGTAGACATTATTAAATATACATAAAGAGAATTAGAAGTGGTACCCTACTACATAAAGCTTGTCTTTTACAAGTGGCCTGCTTCCACTTGATATACGGAGACATCTGTAGCTGTCTCGCCAGCCTCATGTTTTTACAAAACATTACAAAGATATATCTGTGTGTGTATATACATAGCACCTCAATGCATATGGGACATAAAGTTAGCCCTCATTATCCATTGGCCGTGTCATTCACATGTTGTTTCCACCCACTAAAACCTATAGCATGAGGCAATGGGTAAGTCCCTTCAGTCATTGGCTTTGTTCACCATCAGTGGTGGAATTTGCTTTCACACATTTACACATCCACCTAGAAAGTAGTCCACTCGAGTGCTAGGGCTTTCAATGCCAATCTCTGTTTTCAAGTATTTATTTATTTTTTGTAATGAGTAATTTTTGCGATAGGCCATGTTTTATTTCCTTTTGTTTGCAAAAATATGAAAGCCACCTTTAGATATTCCTACATTTGTAGGTCTTGCATTCCAGGCAGCTTTTAGTTTTCTGTTTGAGAAAAAACGCTTTTTGGATCACACTTACAGTGGGTTTACTGCCCAGCCATTGCTTACCATTGATTGACTTTATTGTCGCAGTCATTTGCTTGCTTCTTAATCAATGGATTGCCTTTCTCTGCTTGCTTTTGTCCGTCTCCTAGAGCACTGTCTCTTTATCACCCCTTCGATAGCTACATTTTTTTCTTTGGTGGATTTGCCAATAATAATGCAACACCAATAGCTCAAACTTTAATAATGCGAGACCTATTGCATTGCAAATGCTTGTTTTAAGGGCAGGCAGTGGTCCCTGGAACCACTGCCTGCTCTAAAGAAATATTTCCCACATACTCACAAAGGGGAAGGGGTCCCCTGGGGACACCTTCCCATTTGCCATTGGTTTACCACCTACTTCAAGTAGGTGGTCAACTGAAGTAGGTGGTAAACTGCGAGTGTTTTGAGGCCACAAATGCTGTCGCAAAACAATATTACATGGCATGGTGACTCGCTATTAGGAAGGGACGCCCCTTCCTAATGGCGAGAGTCACAAATGCTATTTTGAGAGTCAGTGACTCGCAAAATAGCATTTGTACATGCCATTACCATTTTTTGCGGTCGCAAACTGGAGGATCTCCCGTTTGCAGCCACAAAAAAGGGTGGTACATCTGGCCCTAGGCGCTTGATGCAAACAGGTACTTTTGTGGTTGCAAAATCTGATTTGCAACTGGAAAAGAAAAATGTCTTTACAATGCACAGAGGCACTTTTACTGGTAGGGAAGTCTTCCTGACTCATAACAGGGTTTATGCAACCTTTTTGTATCATATATAGGCGGGTGCTTGAAACAGGTATTACTACTTTTTTTAAATGTCAAAACTATGTGTCAAGGTTTGAGACCACAAACGCTGTTGCAAACCACTGATGGTGTCCCAACCCCCTGATAAATTACAGAGACCTGGATTTGGCGGTAACCAATTCTCAAACGTGAAACTGTCCCTGTCGACAGCTTTCACTTTAGAAATCATTGCAAGTGGACTCGCAGAGAGCAGAAAATACACCTCGGGACCATGCATACTCCCACCATCTTATCTGAATGTTTTTTTTTAAATACACCTATACCTTTAGGGAAAAAGGACTGCATTAAAAAAAGTAGATATCCAGGGAATGAGAAAGTGGAAACGCAGGTCTATTGTCTCTCACAACTTTCCATCCCTTCCTATGCAGCACTTTGTGATAGCTCAACAACTGAATCCTGCCATGGTAATACTATTGGGGCACGAGTATTTCTGATCTCCAATTACTCTGTTGTCTTTTCCTCTCTAATTCATATTTTTATGTGCACCACACAGGTTTGCTGACTTCCTTTTCCCCTGCATTCAGTTGCGTGAGTTGTGTAAATTAACATCTGCTCTTTCGGGCCAAACAAGTGTGTTGCTCAGATCAGATCATACTGCAGAGAGGGTGGACGCCCGGGGTATTGTTATCAGTAAATAATGCACATTTGTGGTTCTCCATAAAAGCGCGGCACCCATCACTTTCAGTCAAGGCACAAGTCGGGGTTACACGCGGGTGGACGGCATCCACCCACTTTTTTTGCAAGGTGGACGCCGTCCACCCTGACAAAAAGTTGGGCCCCACTGAAAAAGATGCTGAATTCGTCCTGGTGTAATTTACAAATAGAGGGACACTTGCAGCAGCCCTGCACGTTGTTATCTGCTTTCGATCTGCAACAACGTGCAGGCAGGGACGGGATGGGGTTCTCTTATTTCTGACTCCTGCTGGGCCCATAACAAAGGCCTAATTTCAGGTGTCATCTGCCTCCTTTTGTTCGAGTCTCCTGGCTGGCAGCAGTCAGGAGCCCCACACCTAGAAGCAAGTGCAGCAGAGAGGAAACAAAGGCTCACACCTTGTTAGCACTTCACATGTACTTAAGAGGAGCAGCTTTTCACTTTGCTCAGGCTCCGTTTAGGAGCTATGCATGCACTGTAAGAACATTAATATCACAAAGGGAAACAGTTCCTCTCTATGGGCGCTGGGGGTCGCGTAACTAGTTACGCGACCCCCAGCGCCCATAGAGAGGAACTGTTTCCCTTTGTGATATTAATCTACTTGCCTTGGAGCATGGAAACAGGACCTCGATAAATAACTAGCTCTGATGTCCCCCCTTTGATTATACGTGCACTGTAAGAACGTCAGATGGTTGGTCTATTCCAGTATTTGTACAAAATAAATAGCATTTATATAAGCGCATACCACCCCTAAGGAGGCAGTGTAATAATTTGAATATCACAAGTTTTTTATTTTAAAGCACTATGGGTAGAGGAAGTTTACGCTAACAAAAGGCAACATTGTTTTATGTGTAACTTACAAAAGTGAGAATCTTTTGCATACATCAGGATAGTTTCCCAGTATACTCGAAATGTGCTCAAATGTACTCATGATACACCTGCTAAACATATATGTGAGGGCTTAAGATCTGATGTCACTTCTTGTGATGCCACTTCCTGTGATTTCACGCGCCTCACGCGACATGATGTCACGAGCCGTGATCTGATATTCCGTGATGTCACTTGCATACTGATTAATTAGGTTAGTCCCCCACTTCTTTATTTTAGGACTTGTGCCCTGCTTTCAGTGTGCTCATGCACTGTAGCTCCGCAGCTGGACATGCAGAAGATACACGTGGGTAACACTCGTGAGCCGGGATTCAAGTATAGCTGCTTCCCCCATTTATCTTTCTTATCCAGTAGATATTATTCTATTCTTTTGTGTACATGCCTGGTACACACGGTGCAGATGAATAAAGCATGAATTATTGGATACTTTAAGTACAGTATCAGGCTTGCACAAAGAATGTGCTTATGCAGGGCCTTTCCTTAAGGTACATTTTTTAGTGGCATTGCGATACGTTAGGGAAATGTAAAACAAAAAAAATGGAAGATCTTCCATCCTTTCTGTGTGTTGTCAACTAAAAATCTATTTTTCTAACGGTGCGTTTTTGGGGCATGTATCCCAGCCTGTTTGTAGGTCGAGCCTAGTGCAGCTCTAGGAGATGGCCTCTTGGAATCAGTCTGCACTTTTCTGAATCTCATGCGTGTGGCTTTTTTTTGTTGTTGCAGTAATTGTATTGGCCTTTGCGTTTGTCTTTCAGAAAAGAAAGCACACAATTGGCCTAGAGCTGGTACATGTCCCACCTTTTTCTCAAAATGTTGACTCCCACGGCATCCACCTTGCGGGAGTGAGCAGCGGCGCGCAGGGGCCATTTGTTTCTAATTAGTGAGGCCGCGGTTGTTTACATTTGCCTGTCTCGCGGTCGCTTTCACTTTCGTGCCGTGCTTATTTCTTTCAGTCGCTCCACTTCGAGCTCCGTTGCGGTATGTTATTTGTCTTTGCGTGTTGTGCAAACCTTTACCAAGCCTCGGTGATGCTTTTCTTTAAAGCCGAGTTGTAAAGGGGGTAGGTTACTCTGGTGCAGTGGCACATCATTCGGCTGCCACTTTTATTATGCTCAAAAGAGCGAATTTGGATGACAAAGGACAAAATAAAGTACAAGCCAGCGTAGTCCAAAGCCCTGTCTACACCCATCAATGTAATATTATCCGAACATCTTTGCCTGCTGTGCATGCATTATTTGTGTCGGCTCCGCAGCAGCCCTTTCTCGTTTTACAGAAGAATAACGCATTTTTTGCAATTGACCATGCGCTGCTAAAATCAGAAGAGTTCTGTGAAGACTGCTAAGCACCGTGTGTTGCGGACTGCAATCACTCAGCACCAGGTATGCGATTCCTCAGGTGCGCCTACAGTGACTGCTAAATCATTGTGTGCATAATGCGATTCTCCACATGAGTGTAGAAATGCGGGGCATCCTTGATTAAAATATGTTTTAGAAGTACTTCAGAATGTTATTTTTGGTGTCTTTTGCCTCTGCTGATTATTACTAATTCTTGCAAATTCTAGAATTTTCTATTGAAGCATACTCCAGTTTTTCTCTCCCTCTCTTTCAATGGCATGTCCTTACCTGTTTCTCCCTCTTCCTCAATCAGAAAGCATGTTCAAAATCTGGTGGGCCATCTCCTCCTTTCATCTTTCTCAGGTTAATAAATGGTGTACTGTTAAACAGGTTAATTATCACACTTGTTTAATATTTATTTGAATGGTGCAGCAGGTGCAATGGCACCGGGCCAAAAAGTTGTCAGAACTCCTCTAAACACCTAATATTGTGATATTTTACTACTCAACGGAAAATCAAATTGCAGTTACCTTGCAGTTGAAAGAGGCTGTATTTAGGTGGTGCAGCAGGTGTAGTGACACTGGGGCCCAAAGCTCTAGGAGCCCCTCTAACCACCAACTATTGCAATATTTTACTACTAAACAGGCAGTCACAAGTGCTATACAACATAGCTTAAACACATTATCCGTATTTAAACAGTACCCTGAAACTTCGCCAAACTTTTAGTAATAGTATCTATCGCAGCCAATGTTTGATCTAAGGCCGATGAAAAAATAACTATATCATCTGCATAGAGGCCTATCTTTCTGATCCATCCCTGAAATCGAAAAGGAGGAATAGTATCCGCCTGCCTAATCTTGCAGGCCAATGGTTCGATATAGAGATCGAATAAAAGCGGGGATAAAGGGCATCCCTGCCTAGTAACCCTCATTATCTTTATGTAATTGGTTAATACTCCGTTGACTAATACTCGAGAGGTGGGAAACTGATAAAGTGATATTAAAGCTTGACAGTATTTTCTTCTCAATTGCAAATGCATTATTAAAGCTTTCAAAAAGATCCAATTTACATGATCAAAAGCCTTGGCGGCATCAAGAGCAACCACTGCGAGAGGCAATTTCTGATCTACTGCAACATCAATACTAGCTATCAGGGAAAACGTTAATTCCTTTAGATGCCTGCCTTTAATAAACCCCTTTTGGTCCTCATGGATAATACAAGGGATCACCTTAGCCAGCCTATCTGCCATGATCTTTGCAAACAATTTATAATCACTATTTAAAAGTGAAATAGGCCTATACGACTCCAAATATTTAGGTGATTTCCCAGATTTTGGGATAACAATTATATTCGCCTGATTCCAAGATGTAGGAAGTTCAATGGTGCCAAAAAGAACTCCGTTAAACACCTTAAGTAATAATGGTGACAGGCTCTCAGACAAAGTTTTATACACTTCTACAGGAAGGCCGTCTGGGCCTGGAGCCTTGCCTTTCTTGACTTGTCTAATAGTTTCCTCTATTTCTCCCTGTGTGATCTCTTGGTCGAGAAAATTCTGAAGGTCTTCGGTCAAAGGCTTTAAAACCTTTAGCCAATCTTCAACCCGCTGCAAATTCGGGACCAAGTCCTCCCTGTACATCTCCTCGAAGTATCTATAGAAAGCCTCCACAATTTCTTTAGTTTCTGTCACGGTATTTCCTGTGTCACCTGCCTTCACTTCTTTAATCGTGTTCCTTATCCGATCTTTTCTAGCTTTCCAAGCTAATAGTTTACTTGTGCCCTCCCCATATTCAAAATGGGCCAGTTTACTGGCCTGCCATTTTTCTTTTACCCGTTTATCAACTACATTAGCTAATTTCTCCTTCAATTCTACCAAATTTTGAACAGTCTCATCCTTCGGGGCTCTCGCACTATTTACAATATCTGCTTCTCCCTTCCTGATTTCAATTTCTAGGCATTTTACTTCAGAAAAATAATCCCTTCTTCTGCTTGCCCCGATCGCGCCTAATCTACCCCGGAGGAAAGCCTTTGCCGTCTCCCATACAATATCTATCCTAGCCGAACCCACATTATGCTTGATAAATGCTATAAGTTCCTGCTGTAAAAGCTGCATTGCCTCATGATCATACAAAATCGTGCGATCCAATCGCCATACTGAGTTCATATCACAAATCCCAACCGAAAGTTCTAAAGTAACCGCTGAATGGTCAGATAGATGTACTCCCACATGCATAATACGTTCTACTTTATCCACTAATCTAACATCTATTAAGAAATAATCGATTCTGGATTTGTGGCGATATTTTTCATTGTAAAAGGTATAGCCTTCGTCCTTACCTGCACTCTGCCTCCAGACATCACACAATCCAAACTGATCCATCAAACCCCTTAATCTAGATGCCATTTTGCTATTTACCTGAGCTCTACTGCCCGCAGATCTATCTAGCTTAGGGTCCAAAACTGTATTAAAATCTCCAGCAAAAACTATAAACCCCGTGAGACCCATCATCTCTTTAGCTAGTTCATCTAGCGGACCCACATCATCCTGATTTGGGCCGTAATAACCTATAACATTATACATAAGACCACCTATCTTCAAATTCACTATTAACCATCTACCCTTGATATCTGCCTTCTTACCTTCAACCATGCAGTCAAAACCTTTTCTAACCAGCAAAGCAATGCCTTTTGTTACCAACATCTGTGGCGTAAAAAAAGCAAATTTTAACCACCGGAGTGAACCTATAAAGTTTTTGCTCTCATTCTCAGTTAAATGGGACTCTTGAAGAATCATGATACTCGCTGGGAAATCTCTCAGATATTTCAGGATCCTATCTCTCCTTGCTTTAACCCTTAAACCATTTATGTTCCAGGACAGCCAAGTCACCGTCGACACCTTACCCTCCACCATCACCAGCCCATTTCACTCTACCTAGCACCCAGGTGAAAAAGTAGCCCATGAGAATCATTTTAATATTTTTCTGCCCTCCTCCCTCCCTAAACCCTACCAACCCAAACCCCCCTCCCTTTCTTACCCCCCCCCCTCCCAGGAAAACCCAGGGTACTGTTTAAATACGGATAAAACTGAAATTATGTCCTTGAATTTGACAACAGAGGTTGCAACTCTCAAAAAACAGATCAGATATTTGGGGGTCCAAATTACTCAAGATATAAAGCAACTCGCCTCAACTAATTTTGTCAAAATTAGGAAAGACATCTCTAAGTTAATGAGAGGTTGGAGCCATCTTCCTTTAACTATTTTTGGCCGTGTTAACTTGGTAAAGATGATGGTGTTGCCGAAGTTAACTTTTTTATTTGACTCTATCCCTCTTATGTTTGACAAGGACGGGCTGGCAAAGCTGCAGAGTGAGATAGGCTCATTCATTTGGGCATCCAAGGGTTCACGATTATCTTGGAAAAAAATTAGGAGAAAATGTATTAAGGGAGGTCTTGCAGCCCCGGATTTTCAGATTTATTCTTGGTCTTTTTTGCTTAAAAACTGTAGAATGCTTTTAGGTACTCCAGGGAATTCGGCTATTGGGGAATTATTCTCGGCCTTGTTGAGAACTGAGAAGATCAAACAGGCGGGCTTTATGTATAAATTCGCGGACCCAAAATACTTTAAAAAAGTAAGATTGAAGGTCTTAAGAGATTTGGCTACGGTTTGGTATCGGGTACCAATATGGGAAACTCCGGGCGCCCCAAGTTGGACTGACGACGCACTGGCAAAGGCATTAAAATCGGTAGGCCCTCAGAAATGGGGCGAGCTATTTGTAGATGGAAGTCTACTTCCGTGGCCTGTCTGCGAGTCATATTGGGGTGCAATGTTTTCTAAATTTAAATATCTTCAGATTCAAAGCTCGGCAGTTGGGAAAGAACATCTGATTGGGCGTCACAATGACTTCGAGGAAAAATTGGCATTAGACGTCTATATGAAGAAAGAGGTGGCGTTGTGGTACTGGGCTATCATTGAGATGGAGGATGGCCTTTTTCAACTGCCAGAGACCCTGTGGGGAGAGTGCTTGCCGAGGATCGCGTCAGAAGAACAATGGCAAGTAACTATGTTGATTCTATATAAGGTGGTTAAGCCTGCTAATTTAAGAAGGAATCTATTGTTCACTCTCCACAGGGCTTACTGGTCTCCAAAGAGGCTGGCTAAATTTAAAGACGGCGGAAATGTAAGATGTCCTAAATGCAACAGCCTAAATGAGGATGATATTCACATGTTTGTTACCTGCCCGGCTATCAAGGTCTTCTGGGATGCTGTAGGTAATTGCTTGTCAGTGGTGCTAAAGCGAAGTATTAAGGTAAGCCCTGAAGCGATTATTACAGGAAGACTGGACTTACAAGGTAAGGGTCTGGATGATGCTACGAAGTTGGTCTTTTATGCTATTTTGTTGGCCCGTAGGGAAATTTGTAAACTTTGGGTTTCCCCTGATCCTCCGACTGATCTGTCTTGGATTAGAGCTATGAGAGCTATAGGCAAATTGGACATGGCAGGACTTTATAAAAAGAAGTATGGATTTTGGACTTTATTTTTGAGGCACTATGGGTGATGGGTAGGGATATAAGTTATTTAAAACGGTGAATATTTTTTTTCGTTAGGATGTTAAGCAAAGGTCCTATGATTAAGCTGCTTTGAATCTCTTGGAGAAAATTTGCTTTTGGAAGGGGCTATGCTGCCACAACCTTTATCCCTTTGCCTTCTAGTAAGCAAGAATTTTTCTTCATAAATGAGATGAATACACCCTAGGGTGCTACAAAGAATGAAAGCGTGAAAAAGTGGCAGATGAGGACAAAAAAAAACAACAAAAAAAACCAACAAAAAATAGCTTAAACACATTAACAAATCCAATAGCTCTGGCAAAACACTTATAAGGTCCCAAAGGCAAGACCAATTGGCTATGCCAATGCTTGTTTTTATATGCTTGGGCATGGTCTGTAAGTAAAGCATCATGATTGCAGCTGCACACAACAAACAGCTTTGTCACTTTCTACATTCCACAGTAACATACATCTTTAAAAAAAACTGGTTGCTGCAAATGATCTTGCATGCAGACATCCAATCCGAAAGTCTAGATACATGATCACACAATGCAGGGTCTCCTTTGTGCTTCCCGTGGATGTGTGTGAAACTCTCTGTGGTTTCGAACGTGTGTGTTGAGTTTTCTCTTTCCACTGTGCTAGAAAGTGTGTATCTGAGAAAAACGAGAGACCGACCACTACCTTGTGCTGCCCCTAAAATGGACTTTTAAAACTTTGTTCAAACTTAATAACATAACAATTCATGCATTTTTTGGCAGCCTACATAATGCCACACCGAGGACCAAACTTGAAGGAAGCAGTGGCCCAGAACCAGGCTCAGCGCCCCGGCAGAGACCCGACTCAAAGGAAGGTCAAAAATATAAAATGCAAACATCCTTGGAGACTTGTTAAAGCCCTAAAATTCACAGAAGTACACATTAAAACAGAGGAGTGAGAAGGCCTGGGGGGCAACAAAGAAGCTAAAAGGAAGAGGGCAAAGGCAAGGGAAGGCAACTGATGAGTTATGAAGTGTGTAATAAAAGAATTCAGAAGAATAAAGTTGTGAAAGATTGGTTTGTAAGCTGCTGATATCTAAATAGCATTCATTTATATTGTAAAATCAAGCAAGCTTAAGAAACGCTTTTACAAGCAACTTCGGAGACTGTTTACATGTAAATGAAAGAGTGCCATAAAACTGCACAGTCAATTAAATATAGTTGTGAAGAGGTAGGAAGCAAAAGCAAAGTGTTATGGTGCATAATAGACATGGGATCTACAATGTTTTATCTAACAGTTTCAGACATCCATATCCGAAACTTTGAACTCGTGACGTTCTAATAATGATTAGAACATTGAAATGTTGAGCGTTCCATTAAAGACAATGTGGTGCTCTGGGCTTCTAATGGCCGGTAGAAGCCCGCAACATTAACATTCCATTTTGTGTTCAAAGCTGTTGTTATGAACAAAGGCCTATAGAGCCAGAGGGGATTTCAACCCCTTCGGGCTCTGTGAGGCCTTTGTTTGACAAATTAGAACATTCTGCCCTCTACGGGTGGAATGTTCTAATAGCCTTAGAGTCCTCCGTAGCGGGCTCTACCGGCCATTAAAGTTCCGCTTCCTTGTTAAAGGCCAGAGCCGACGGCGTTATGGTCACTATGCATTTATACGATCAATCCACACATTTATGCATGCTTGCAGTTTGTTTGTCACAGTATATTTCAGTCAATAAGCACGCCAGTTTAAATTTGGACTGTATGATAAACCATAATCGAAGAGACATTCCACTTTTGAAGTGCATGAGTTTGGAAGCTTGATTTCCCTAAAAATAAAAGCCATGCGCTGAATCCTTTCGAATGCCTACAGATTTCAAAGCACATTGCAATTGCTGCTGCTTTAGGGCACTCTTCTGTGCATATAAATTTATGGATACATGGTTTCCTGAAAAATATGATATTTGATTAAGATTTGGCTACTTAAGTGCTAGTCGTAGAAAGTGCATTTACATCTCAAATACTGTTGGTTGCAATTAGCATGTATAGTGCTCTGTATTGATTGTTTATAGGTTTGCACAACAGTGGTAGCATATCAAATGTTTGACTATGAAAATCTACATATATTTGAGCACTGTTAAGTCATTCTAGTTTCAGAGTTGGAATATTGACCTCCTGAAGAAGGGCTTGGGGAAAAGCCCAAAATGCATTGGGGATTAGGGAGTTACAATTACATTACTCATTAACAATTGATGTAATAATTTCAATAAGAAATAATTTAGATTCACCATAAAAACGTATTAAATGATTTGAAACATAGAGATTACTTGTGGACTCTTTATTAAATACAGAGGGTAAAGGCAAGTCATCATTTGCATGTACATAAAACATGAGATTGTTTGACCCGAGAATGGTTTGCAAGAAGGGAATGACACATATGCCTTGTTTGGAAAGTGTTAAACATTTCATAATAAACATGAACAGCAGAAAACATGGGCCAAAATCAGCACACAAGATGGAGATAGAAAGCAAACACGTGCACTTCAATGGGGTGCTAAAAGTAAAATAAACAAGCATTTGCAATGCATTGGTCTCGCCTTTGGTACCTTATATGTATTTAGCGATGGAGCATATTAGCCTGGGTGCTGAAACATGTACTGGTCTTTAATATGGAGTGAAAGTGAGCACTAAACTGCTTGACACCGCAGGTATGGAACACATGGAGAGAAATATTGCCTTTGAGCGGGAAATGGTATAGTCCAAAGCTCTATTTTAATATAGAATCATTTGCAATGCATTGTTCTCGTATTTGTCAGAGTTAGAGCTATTGGCATTGTAAATGACACTGCCTTTTGCCAATGTGTTTTGGTTTGGAGTGGAGTGGATGCATGTAGTTTGGAGTGGATTTGAAATGCAATCGGTCTCGCCTTTGGGACATTGTGTGTCTATAGCAATGCAGCATATCAGCCTGGGTGCTGAACTTAGTTGTGCTGGTCAAAGCACGGGCCAATAGGAACTTTGCTCTCCAAGTGCCCCTTCTGTCTAACCTCTGGTAACTAGGATTGTCAAATACAGGTACAGGAGGGCTAGATCTGTGCCAGATTTCCAAAACGCCTCAGTACGAAAATGAGTTCTGTTTAGAATAATTGTATGTAAATATATATTATATATATATATATATGTGTGTGTATATATTATCTACTGGCGGTCGCCAGTAGATAGTTATAGTTAGGACCGTGTTTCCATAGGAAATCTGAAAATTCTATTTTGAATAACTTTGGCGCCGGTTGACGAATCCTCGCGATTTTTTCAAAATAGGTGGGGCGCTCCGCTCCGCTCCTACCCTGAAAGTCTCAGGGTGATTAGTCAAATGGGGGCCGAGAAAAAAGGGGGGCCCCAAAAGACGTTTTCCCCATGCATTTTTCCATAGGGACCTTTAGTCCAAGGTACAGCCCGAACGGCTGAACAGAATTACTTGAAATTTGGCAGAGAGGTAGTCCTCAGGTCAGGGATGTGCCTTTTGAATATCTGGAGTCAATCTGTTCAGTAGTTGCTGAGAAAATTTCAGTTAAAAGAACATATATATCTATAAGCGCGATCCGTGCGTGCACGGTGCGCGCACGGTGACGTGCGCGAGCGCAATTCTGATTGGTTGTTAGATGTCAGTAAACATTCGAATCGGTCGAAATCAGGAAGTGTCGGCCGCCATTTTGTCTCTCGCAGTCTGAGGCAGTGCAAAAGAAAGGTGGAGAACGTGAAAAGGGGGCAGGGTGGACAGTTCCTGACCCCCTAGCCTTTGTCAGGGGGTCACTGAAGGACCCCCAAGGGTGAAAAAAACATTTTTTCTTTTAAGAAAAAGCGCGGGGTGCACGCACCGTGCGCGCACGGCACGCACAACGCATCATGGGCGCTCGATGCGCGAAGCGCACCTAGTGCCCACAGCGTGCGCACGATGCGCGCACGGTGAAAAACATGAAAAAAAGAAAATATTAATAAATACATAACTTAGCATTTAAAAAACCGTACAAATTCACTTAACAACCATAGGTTTCACACACGTCATAGTTAGGAATTAGCATTTAAAAAACCTTGCAAATTCACTTAAAAAACCATAGGTTTCACACATGTTATAGTTAGCTGGACATTTCCCTCGTAAAAAACCAATGAAATTCCCCCGTTATAGTTAGTGCAGGCAACTATAACTCACGCGACCGCAATACTCTGCTGATGACGTCAGATATTACATCACTGATTACATATGTGTCTTTCTGAAAAATAAATATGTTTAATATATGTATAGCTAAAGATTAATGGAAGAAGACATGGGTAAATAGGTGTCTAAATACAGTGATGTAATATCTGACGTCATCAGCAGAGGATTGCGGTCGCGTGAGTTATAGTTGCCTGCACTAACTATAACGGGGGAATTTCATTGGTTTTTTACGAGGGAAATGTCCAGCTAACTATAACATGTGTGAAACCTATGGTTTTTTAAGTGATATATATATATATATATATATATATATATATATATATATATATATATATTATCTACTGGCGGTCGCCAGTAGATAGTTATAGTTAGGACCGTGTTTCCATAGGAAATCCGCAACATTCTATTTGGAATAACTTTGGCGCCGGTTGATGAATCCTCGCGAAATTTTCAAAATAGGTGGGGCGCTCCGCTCCGCTCCTACCCTGAAAGTCTCGGGGGGTTCGTCAAGCGGGGGCTGAGAAAAAAGGGGGGTCCCAAAACGCGTTTTCCCCATGCAATTTTCCATAGGGACCTTTAGTCCAAGGTACAGCCCGAACGGCTGAACAGAATTACTTGAAATTTGGCAGAGAGGTAGTCCTCAGGTCAGGGATGTGCCTTTTGCAGGTCTGGTGTCAATCTGTTCAGTAGTTCCTGAGAAAATCAAAAGTAAAATCATATATATATGTGGGCGGGGCCTAACCACACATCTCATCCTGAGATCTGATTGGCTGTCAGCACTTCATCCAAGAAGTGTTGGCAGCCATCTTGGGACCAATATACATGATAGCACCTCATTAAAAAGCATTGCAGTTAATAGAAGGTTTTAAGACTTTAGTTACATTATAAATCATTTGTTGATGGTACCATACTCATTTTAGGAATTGTGGTATGTTCTAAGGGGATTTCACCATGTGAAAAAGCCTTCTGCTGGGATATCATGATTGAGAGAAAAATATTTTCTCATGCTTTTCCCACAGAGGTTTGGAAGGTGATCTATAAGCTAAACTGAGAGCTTATTTTCTGTAAATTCACATTATCTTTCTCAGTCATGTGAGAATGAAGTCTGACATTCTCAGTAAAACATGTACATCCAACAAGGGCAGAGACTGTCAGTTGATTCCTTTGTGTTCTACTGCAGCTTCCCAGAGTGTCCCAAAGAACAACTAGAGCGCTAACAGTCCTACTTATGATAAACGTATGGCACACCTGAAGCCATCTTGCTTGGATTAAAGTGGTAACTCTTAAAACATTTAATTTAAAAAGGAACAAAATGAGGGGGTTCATTTTTCCATAAAAAGTATGATTAGTGCTGCAGAAAGAAAAATTAGGGCACATTTTGAGTGACTTCTCAAATCCTCTTCTATTTCATTAAAAAATTCTGACATGCAGACTGAAACATGCACTTTCAATACCAGCAGCAGTTTTCCCTGGTGAGCAGTAGCTTTACTACAGTGATCTAATGAGCAAAAAGAGTGCTAACATTCTGAATTTATGGCAAATGTGTGACACATCTGAATGCCTTTGGAATCAAAGTAAAAAACTGAAAGTATTTCCTACTGAGGAGACTGAAGTAAATGAGGAAATTAGGAAACTTCATAACAAATAAGTCTGCCAAGATGGCCACCAGAGACAAAAGAGCCCAAATGTAGCCCAAATATCACCGAGATGTAGCCCAAGTATAGCCCAATGACAGAATGTCCCAGAGTGTTCTTAAAAACAACTAGAGCGCTTACTGTCTTCATTATGACAAAAGTATGGCACACCTGAAACCATCTTGATTGGAATAAACTGGTAACACTTAAAACATTTAATTTAAAAAGGAACACAATGAGGGGGTTCATTTTGCCATAGAAATTATGATTAATGCTGAAGAAAGAAAATGAGGGCACATTTTGAGTGACTTCTCAAATCCTCTTCTATTTCATAAACAAATTCTGACATGCAGACTGAAACATGCACTTTTAATACCAGGAGCAGACTTCCATGGTGAACAGTAGTTTTACTACAGTGATCTAATGAGCAACTAGAGTGCTAACATTCAGAATGTATGGCAAATGTGTGACATATCTGAATACCTTCATGATGGAATCAAAGTAAAAAACTGAAAGCATTTCCTACTGAGGAGACTGCAGTACATGAGGAAATTAGGAAACTTCATAACAAATAAATCTCCCAAGATGGCCACCAGAGACAAAAGAGCCCAAATGTAGCCCAAAATCACCCAGATGTAGCCCAAATATAGCCCAATGACAGAAGTGTGCAAAACACTTATTATTTTGTGTTTTTGCAGTGTTATATAGTGCAGACTTGTCAGGTATTGGAGTGCTTTACATGAGCATTGGTTACATCACACAAGAACAAATTCATTTTGGTTGTCAGTGATTTGACCAGAATCACAGAATGTCGAGCTGAAGCAGAAACTCCAACCTGGTTCCCCAGTTGCAAAGTCTGCAGTTCTGGAAGTAACACCACATCCTCTCCCCTAAGTGCAACATTTAATCAAGTGGTCAACTGGATAAAAAACATAAAGGTAACAAATAATTTAAAAGTGCTTTCTCGCTATTTGAAAACTCAGAAAATATGTCCTTATTTTAGTCTTTTAGAACACTAACCATAATTTTGATGCCAATAAGACCCTCTCATATATGTAATTTCTAAAGGAAATGCTCTAGGTATTACAGTTTTGATTACATCAAGATGACGTCAGGCGTTCCACACTTTTGTAATAAATATAGAATGTTAGCAATCTAGTTGTTCATTAGGATACTGTTGAGAGGCAGAGGCCAGGGGCACGAACTCTGAAAATTGAAGGCAGGTAGGAGGGTGCAAAGGCAACAATTGAACCACACTGAGCAGGCAGGAAGGGCCGTGGCAGCACAACAGACTATGGAGGGCAGTGGAAAGGGGGGCAGTGGCAACAAACCAACAATACAGGACTTGCAAGAGAGGCTGTGGCAATGTAATAGACCATTGTGGGCAGAAGGAAGAGGCAATGGTAGTACAACCATACATGCCAACAGACCCGATTCAGCCAGGAAACGTCCAATGTTTTTAAGTTCAAATGGGCTTTATTTGATCTGTCTCCTGTCTACAATCTCCTCTTTTTCAATGTAATTCAAAGGGGAAAATCAATACCCCAGTTTTTTTTCAAAATCTCCCTCTTACCAAGTTCAAAATGTTCGCAAGTATGGTACATTGGATAATGGAAGGAAATGGGGTAGGGACATGGACTTGGATAACAGAGGACAGGAGGGACATGGAGAGGTGCACCAAACTGACCCTGCAGGGCAGGCATCAGGGTTTGCAGCAGCACAATACACCACACAGGGCATGCGGGGCGGGAGTGCAGCACAACAATCCATAGAAAGCAAGAGGGAGGGGACAGGACCATGCACATGGACAACAGAGAACAGAGGGGCAAGAGGCAGGACCATAATGGACAGACAGGAGAGAAAGCTGCAGCATAACAGACCATAAAGGGCAGGAGGGATGGATCAGGGGCATTACAATGGAACAGACAAGCCAGGAGGGAGGGAGTAGGGGTCTGCACATGTAAACAGAGGGCTGGGGGCAAGGGGGCAGGGCAGGAGCAGCAAGATAGCCATGGAGGTCAGGCAGGATGGGCACTAGAAGCAAGACACACCATGAAGAGCAACAGTGAGACTGTGATGGCATACACACAGACCATGGAGGGAAGGTGGGAGGGGTTCAGGGGCAGCTAACTGACCACACAGGGAAGGTGGGAGGGGCCATGGCAGCACAGAAGACCATGCATGGCAAGTGGGAGGGTTAGTGGTAGCACAATGGCTATAATGGGCAAGAAGGAGGGTGCAGGGGCATGCACAAAGGACAATGGAGGATAGAAGGGAGGGTCAGGACCTGTGCACAGACAAGAAAGTTCAGGGGAAGGGGCCTCACAACAGACCGCACGGGGCAGGCAGGAGGAGCAGTTGCAGCACAACAGACCAGGGAGGGCAGAAGGGTGTGGCAGTGCAATGGACCATGTAGGACAGGAGGAAGAGGATAGGGGCATGGCATGTGGACAGGCAGGGTGGAGTTGGCAGGGACAGGTTACAGTCATCTGACAATGCTAAGCAGGTGGGAGGGGAGTGGCAGCTCAACAGAACACTCAGAGTAGATAGGAGTGGCAGGTCCATGGAACATGGTGGGCAAAAAGGATGGAGCAGGGGCATGCACAAAGACATCGGAGGGCATGGGGAAGGAGAATAGGGGCAGCAAGCTAAGCACAGAGTTTAAGCAGGAGGTCAATGATGGGGCATAGAATTGGGCAATGGAGGGCAGGAGGAGTGGACTGGTACATCATACTAAATTGAGGGCAGTGGCAGCACATCAGACCATGCATGGCAGGAGGGAGGAGGCTAGTCCATGGATTCACACAACAGAGGATAGGGAGGAGGGGGATGGGGCAGCAAGCTAACTGTTCAGAGAAGGCGGGTATTAGGAACTGTATTGTTTTTAAAACGTGTGTCTGTGCGAACAACTTAAAATATGAACAAGAATGCAGCATAATCTCACTTTTATTCAGGAAGAAGAGGACGTTTGTGACTGTGACTCCGGGCTCACTTGGCAGAAACACCCCCTGACCCTCCACCCCCTATCGCAAAATGTAATGCCCGTGAAAAGGGTAGGTGAACACAGTGTTATATAGAACATAGTCCTGAGAGCACGATTGAAAATGAAAACTAGATATAGTGTATGGTATAAACTATGCACCAAAAAGTGTGATATAAGATGAACCGGGCGTGAAATATAATATGCAATACATTGTGCGCAATGACAGATTCATTGGAGAGCGCGAGATAGCACAGGCACTAGCGCGTGCTATGCGATATGCGCCTTGGAGTGTAATATGCATAGGGCAGTGTTGTGTAACCTAACTAGTCTCTAAAGTTGTAATATAAAATATGTGCTGGGGAGTGTAACGTTGCATATGCACTGTGACAAAGATATGGATCCCAGATTGTAATATGTATGGCATAGCACTGTGCGTTATAACATAGGCATCGAGGAAGGCACGTTAGATGGGGCAATATAACCCGTGCGAAGACAAGTGTGGCATGACATATTCACGGGGTGGTGTTACAGTGCACATGGGCTAGAGAGTGTCATAGCATATGCACTAGCTAGTGGAATACAACACAGAGGTGTGTGGCACTCAGCAGGCAATGGTGGGTGTAACACAGCATTGGGCTCTGCCAGGAGCGCGCTGTGACTCTCAAGTGATGTTCGTCCCCTTTCCAGACAGTAAAATAAAAAGTATTACACATCCGGCAGTGGATGTGTGTTTTATTAACCGTGAGAGGGGTTTCTTGCTTAGTTTTGGTCGAATTTTTGTCGAATCCCCTTTGTATGGCTTGGTGTGCATGTGTATTAAATGTGCCCGTCAATAGCTACCCATGTTTGTATAAATAAACGACAAGGGTGTCTACCGGGATTAGGCACGGTAGGGCATCAGACATGTCAGAGCTTCACTAGTGGTGTAAATACATTCCACGTGGATTCATTGTATGCATAGTCGCCTTTTAATGAATATCACGCAAATCGTCATGGTGATAGTTACGTACGGTTTGTCCAGCATGTCCTAGGTGTGTCTATAAATATATATTTTTTTTAAATAATTAAAAACAGTGGCCGGCCCTGGGGATTGGGGTCAAAAAAATATAATTAGGAGACAGGCCCTGGGGGATGGGGTCATCAGGGCCAATAAATTAGAATAAGAAGGGGAACCACACAGCCCCCTTCTTAAAAAATTAAAATAAATAAAAGACTGGCATTGTGCCGGAGGCCACGCCCCCGCCTTGCAGCACTCTGCAAACGCGCCCCCTGGCGAGTTGTAAGTTGGGGAATTAATTCCTCTTCAATACTGAGGGTCCCTGAGGGCCAACTAGCCCAACAGGCATCTCCAGTATGCACCAGGGAGCTGACCTGCAGACAGGTTTTCTGAGGCCAAGCCCCTTTTTACACCTCTCTGCAACGCAGCTCTGTGGCGCTTACTGGAGGTACCTAGTGGTCTAGTTTGACCCTAGGGACCATTAGGGTTCAAGGGGACTTAATCTCTCAACTTAGAACAGCCACAGGGCGCGTTTACACAGTGGTGAAGGGAGGGGACGGGGCCTGAGGTGACGTGTGCAAACACGCACTATGGCACGTTTTAAATTGGGGAAATAATTTTCCTTCAATACTGAGGGCCCCTGGGGGCTGACTAGCCCACCAAGTGCTTCCAGTAAGCGCCACTGAGCTGCATTGCAGAGAGGTGGTCCAGGCCGTGCCACTTTTTACACCTCTCTGCAACGCAGCTCTGTGGCACTTACTGGAGGTACCTAGTGGGCTAGTTGGACCCTAGGGAACCTCAGGATTCAAATGAACTTAATCTCCCAACTAAAAACGGACACAGGGCGTGTTTACACAGTGGTGAAGGGAGGGGACGGGGCCTGAGTTAACATGTGCAAAAACGCCCTGTGGCCTGTTTTAAGAGGTAGTTTTAATCCCCCTGCCCTATTATATACTAGGGGCTTACAGAGGAGGTCATGCTAATCACAGGGGGACCCCAACGCATAATGTTCCCTAGTATATGTAGGTGTTTTCACTGTATTCTAAGTGTCTTTTAACATAGCACTGGCTCTAGGACTGGTTAGTCAGACTCAGTTACCACCAGTATCCGTCTGAAAAAGTTGAGGGTACAGGATGATTTTGCAACAAGGCTTCTTTCTGCTCTTCATTTTGTTCTTTCTGCACGTTATCCTTCTTCCTGCACTTTTCTTCGTCTTTGAGGACTTCTGTTGCTTCTTTCTGCACTTCTTTTTTTTCTTTCTGTGCATTTTTTCTTCTTTCTTCACATGTCCTATCTCTGTAGGCATAGTTAGAAATTAGCATTTAAAAAACCTTTGAAATTCACAGAAAAAACCATAGGTTTCAGGCACGTTATAGTTAGGAATTATTTAAAAAACCTCAGAAATTCACTGAAAAAAACATAGGTTTCAGGGGTGTTATAGTTAGCTGGACTTTTCACTTGTACAAAACCATTCAAATTCCCCCGTTATAGTTAGTTCAGCTAACTATAACTCGCGCGCCCGCAATGCACTGCTGATGACGTCACATATTACATCACTCATGACATGGTCAGTGACATCACTCATGACATCACTGATGACATCTCAAATTACATCACTGATGACATCACTGATGACATCATCCTTGTGATAGAGTGGCAGACCTCCTCTCACCCTAATATAACCTTTGATACACACATTCAAAAATAGAGACTAAACTTTTCAAAACAATGGACATACCAATACCAGTTACAACAACCTCTTCAGTAATTCTAAGATCCACATACACCTCCACTCATTCACCAACAGTCCTATACAGTCACTCATACATGTATTCACTCATCATATGTACTCATACACCTATACACCCTGTTACACAATGCCACTCATCCATAGAGTTACTCACACACATAGTCACTCATGCTAATAAAGAATCAAACATACATTTATTTGCATATACAGTTATACACACACCACCACACTTACTTCTACGGAAACTTACACATACTTAGTCTTTTAAACAATCACTTATAGAAACACATACTTATTCATACAGGAACTCTTTCAATCTCGCGCTCTCACATATACTCACTTATATACACCAATAGTCACATATACTAGTTTAAAACATATATAGTTACTCATAAATACACTATTGAGACAGTCATTCACTCACTAACACACCCATACACACACTCATCCACCCATACAGTCCTGCACACATGCTGTCTTCAACACATACAAAGAGTGAGTCACTCATTCATGCACCTATGCACTACGTAATACCCCCCACCGAACCATGCAGACACTCAGACTGATACTCAAAAAACCAACTAATAACCTATATAGACACCCATGTAGCTACTCACCAACCCATGCAGCCACTTATACACAAAGTGAGAGACTGATAAAGATATTTACATATTTAAACATTACTCACTAAGCCATGTATTCACTATGATACACTTAAACAGTCAGTTACACAATCAATTTTTCAAAAACAAATCATCCATTTAGACACTTATATACTCATTTATTCTTCCATCAACCTTGAGATATACATATAAAAAACATATTTAATTTTCAGAAAAACACACATTCACTGAATGATGTCATCAGTGATGTCATTTGAGATGTCATCAGTGATGTCATGAGTGATGTCACTGACCATGTCATGAGTGATGTAATATGTGACGTCATCAGCAGTGCATTGCGGGCGCGCAAGTTATAGTTAGCTGAACTAACTATAACGGGGGAATTTGAATGGTTTTGTACAAGTGAAAAGTCCAGCTAACTATAACACCCCTGAAACCTATGGTTTTTTTCAGTGAATATATATATATATATATATATATGTCCCCACAAAGTCCAATGCTGCGCTCTCAGTCACCAGAAAATACCAGAATCCAAAATAATATCCAAAAAGGTGTTTATTCCTCACACAACGCGTTTCAACTCTATGCAGAGTATTGATCACGTAAGGAAAGAAAGTGAGTGAGCAATGGATAAAGTTTTTTGGAGGGCTAAACAGTAACAAAGGACAACAAATTGTGTTACCTTATTCGTATTGTCAACCTGGCAGACATCTTGTAATGGCAATTCAAACGTATATCATGTGTACTAGTAAAATACACTGCTGATATGAACTGTAGACAGTATGTACATGTATATCTTATTCAATACATCATGTAAAACGTACAGGCAGGTGCCAGAGAGCCTAAAGAGAGATGAATTGTAATCATAGGCAAGAGTACACAACCTAAGCCCCCAGAAAGTGTAAAATTCTGATACAATCAAGCTGGGGGTCGCGTAACTAGTTAGCAGGGAGGAGTATCGTTCGTTATCGGAATTAACCAGACAAATCGCTCCACCAACAGTACACTAGTCAAGAACATTTGCTACAATGGCATCACTAAGAAAATTGCACAGTTTCTCACCTGCAGTACCACCTTTGTCGTGTATGTCATAGAGTGCCCATGTAAATTGTGGTACATAGGGAGTACTACCTTGTTGGCTAAAAAGCGTGTGCTTGAACACTATCGTGCTATAATACACAAAGACGACAAGTACCCTGTGGCCCGACACTTTAGTGATGTACATTTCTCCAACCCTGCCCTTCTGAGATTTTTTGTTTTGGAACAGATCAACATAAATCCCAGGGGCGGCAATAGAGTACTCAAACTCAGACAAAGAGAATCAAAGTACATCATTGATTTTCAGACTAAGGCACCGGGCGGGTTGAATCAGGATGAGGAGTTGGCAATCCATCTCAGAGAATAACATCTATTAGCCTTTGCCTCTCCCACATGACACCTTTCTCAGTGGTACCAAAAAATGTGATGAACAGTTAATGTCTCTCTTTTTTCTCCCCGTGTGATGGATATTCTCTTTCCATGTGATAGATCTGTGTGCACATGAGATCTCATATACTATACATGTTGTATATTTTTAACAATTTTTGCATTTTCTTACCATTGCATTTTTCTTTTCACAGGAGGAAAGGAAGGGGCCCATACACTGGCACGTTCACTTCACGGGCAACCTACCCTTTTCCCCTCCGGCACACTGAGCACCTTGACTTGAAGACGCACGGGAGTCTGCATTAAGTACCATCTGGCACTTGCCATTTCTTTTCATGTTGATGGAATTTAGGGGGTTGATATTCTTGAGGACTGTTATATGTACATCCTATGGCTTAACATGCACACAGAGAGTGTGGGGACACTTGCCCTCGCTAAATTCGATTTCACTTGCTGACATAGTTTTCACACTGATGGAACGCTGTGCTTATTCCATGTTACATACAGGTCTCTCAATCACCTTTTTCGTAGTAGCCACCAGTAAGACTGAGTGATCTTTGCTTTTGAGCCCGGTTAACATTGAGGCATGCCATTTTCCGGCACATCAACTTACAAACGCAGAGGACATTATTTACCTCTGGATGCATGCACATGCCGGTTATTATAGCCGGTGACGTCTACATTAGGCTAGACTGATTGGCACAGTGCTTTATATTCTTTAGCGCTGTATATAGTTTAGATCTGTACAGACACGTGATTATTTTGGAATAACAGACACTTCCCTTATAAACACAGGTCTGTTACCTACGAGACTACCCCCAGCAGACGCATGCGCTATTGTTTACAGACGCGCTTCTGTTACTATGGTCACAACTGTTATTCTCGTTTACTATTGAGAGTCAACATTCCATGGATTATGTGCATTATTTCAATCAATATTGTGTACTACCTTTAGACCCATGATGTGTTCTTATTTGGTTTTGGATTTATAGCCATTTATGTTATGGAATTGTTGACTTTTGACCATTACAAGATGTCTGCCGTTTGTAAATAGTATTCGACCTGAATTGTCCTATGTCGATGTTTAGCGCTGTGCAACTTTATTAATTACGTTTGTCACAATGCACTGTTAGTTTACGTGAGCAAGACTTCGGAGCAAGTCGAAACGCGTCGTAATAAACACCCTTGGAGCCCTCCTGTGTGTCCTGTGGTCCGCTGACTGAGAGCGCGTCAATATTGACTTTCTGAACCTGATTATATTACCGGCGTGCTCCGCCGGCGTGCGCGCCACCTTCCTTGGGTCCCCTGGCTGTCAGCAGGAGCAACTTGGTGAAAATATTTAATGGATGACAGCGCTTGGACCGGGCTTGAGCTACGAATCCTTGGGAGCTAGTACGAGTGCAAGATTGAACGTCGGAGGTAAGCCTGGGGATTACTGCTGCCAAACGCGGGTGTGAGGGCGGATTCTTCTACGGAGGGCGGGTTATTCGTTCCCTTCCCGTAGTTTGTGTTGGCTGACCCAGTGAATTCCGGCACAGTCGTTTATGGTCATTCTTTGCCTCCGATCACCTTAACTGCAAGAGGACCTATTTGTTCCATTGAGAACTATACTCTTCCACACTCGTATCGTATAGACCACAAACAAGGGTATACTGGAACAGCTGACAACGCTAGTATTACTCAGGTATTGGTCTGTACTGTACCAACTGATTTTGAAACCATTACAGCTCAAGGCAGAAGGAACCTGTATTTATACAGGGGTTACACGGACCTGACGGGACATTGAGGGTCAACTAAGGGTGCAGTGCACCATGGATGAGGAGGTTGAAAGAAGGGCAGCTGCCCAAATTCTATTCACACGGAGACAAAAAACTACGAAAGTAGCGGAGGATACAGTGGCACCATCCCAAACTGTTGAGGACAGGATCAGAGTGTTGGAAAAATTGAAAAAAACTGAAATTTCCAAGTGGTGGGAGGCGATTTCACTGCAGAACTATATAGATCAGGAGATGGTCCCTAGAGGTCTGAGGATCTTTACCACACCCACCTACGAGACGCCGAATCCTGCAATGCTCAAAGAATGGTCTGACAATTCCGCACTCAGCTCCAGAAGAATGTTGGAGATTCTAGTGAAGTTTGCATGGATTGACAGAGACCTCATCCTTAAACAGATCCAAGAAGTACAGGAAGAACTCAGCAAACTAACTGATGGAAAAACAGTAGATGAACTGTGTAACGTTATGAAAGAACGTTTGAAAAAATACGAAGACGACATCAAAGCTCGCAAAGAACGCAAGCTCAATCGGGATTATAATGACTATGAGAGCGGCAGGATTTTGACCTTTAGCCGCAAATATGATCATCTATACAAGAACAAAGAACCTGCAACCACTGTTTCCCCTACTACGGATGAGAGACAAGAGAACACTATTTCGACAGCCAGTGAAACTGAATCGGATGTCTCGGCTGAAACATCCTCCAATAATGACTTTGCAATACGTCCGGTCAATTTTTTAGAAGAGTATCGTCATCTACGCCGGAGCAGACGGACGAAGCAGGAAGCTCCGGCGATGAGAACACGGGGACAGAGGGGCAGAGGCCGAGGAAGAGGTCGGGGAAGCGTAGAAACCGTCGAAAGAGACTACAGCAGCGATGGCAGAAGAGGCAGGGCAAGGGGTAGAGTGGGAACTGGCAACACACGCCCCAGAAGAGCCCGCTAATGGACAGTGACATGGTAAATAAGACCATCATCAATCTTTCTAAAAGAGTGATGAGCGAAACAGAGAAAAGGACTCTATGTTTAGGACTTTCTTTCTGTCCCTCTAAACCATTTAACTATACTGATGCCAGAATAGATCTCTTTAAGTTCATTAGGAAACTCAAGCTTAAAAAATGGCACAAACTAAAGAGACTAGGGGAGACGAGAAAATCAGGTAGACATACATCCAGGGAGTTTGACAATATCAATGTGGGTGATATAGACACCCTCATTGATATGATCCAATTAAATCAGGATGAGATGACAGACCCTACTGAGCAGCATACTCAGATTTGTGAGTCCATAGGCCTTGTTACAGACCACAGTGCCTTATCAGGCTTCAAACCGAAATCTACATTTTTCCCCACTTTACCTTTTGACACCATTGACACGTTCCAAGAGAGTGTAGGTAAGGCTTTATGCAACTTTAGAAACAGAAGCAAGGGTCATATCCCAGGTAAGAACAACCTCACATTTCCCCAGAAACAGGCGCTCAAGTCACTTGCAGATGATACCGAGATTGTCATCCGCCCTGCAGATAAGGGTGGCAATATCGTGATCATGGACAGGGACATGTACCTTGCTGAAGCGCATAGACAACTCAGTGATGACAGATACTATGAGACCATCAATAGGGACGATTACAAAAACAGCATCACCAATGTGTTGGACAAACTCACCATCTGGAGAGACAAGGGTATCCTAGAATGGGAAGAGTTCTGTTATCTAAAAAACGATTTTCCCGTATTACCCACACTGTATCTACTCCCCAAACTCCACAAGGACCCCACTAATCCCCCAGGACGTCCTATTGTGTCCTCCAGGGGAAGTGTATCTGAACATATATCCAAATATGTGGATCACTTCCTCAGGGATTATGTAATTCGGCTCCCCAGTTACATCAGGGACACCAAAGACTTCCTCAATAAGATCGATGGGGTTAATTGGGAAGATGACTTTCTGATGATCACTTTGGATGTACAATCCTTGTACACCATTATTGACCACCAGCAAGGACTCAAAGCGTGTGAGTATTTCCTTAGATCTAGACCTGCCCATCTCAGGGAACACAACAAAATGATTCTGGGCATGATCAGCTTTTGCCTTTCCAACAACATCTTTCTTTTCAATGGGGTGCTGTATCGACAGACTGTCGGTACAGCGATGGGTTCGTGCTTTGCTCCCAGTTTCGCCAACCTTTTCATGGGGCACTGGGAGGAAGAGATCTTCTCCAACCCCGAATTGAACAAATATCTTGGCCACATCCGCATCTGGATGCGCTACATCGACGACTTGTTCGTCGTATGGAAAGGGGAACATCAGGAAGCCATTGAGTTCATAGATAGACTCAACATCAATGACAGAAACATTGTTCTCACTAGCAGTATCAGCAAAATCCATGCAGAGTACCTTGATGTCTGTTTGGACATCAAGAAGAAGAAAATTAACACCACTCTTTTCAGAAAGAATACTGCTGGCAACAGTGTCTTGCGTGCCCTCAGTAGCCATCCTGAGACTCTCAAATGGAGCATTCCATACGGTGAGCTACTCAGGGCCAAGAGAAATTGCAACACAGAAGAAACATATCAACTAGAAAGCAAAGAGATGTTGTCCAGATTTAAGATCAGAGGCTACCCAAACTGGGTTTTGCAGAAGGCCAAGACTAGAGCTGATACAATGTCCAGAGCCCATACCATCAGAGAAAGGGAGACTGAATCCCCCGGGAGTGAAGAGGACACAACACGTTTGATCCTGACCTACAATTCGGATTCCAGCAGCATTAAGAGAATATTGGCCAAAAACTGGGATATTCTTAAATGTGACCACACTATTGGCGAATTGTTGCCTGATAGGCCCACAATTACATACAGGAAGGGCAAAAGCATCAGGGACATGTTGGTTCATAGTGATGTTACCATTTACTCCAACATACACGAACATGGCCTACAGGGATTTTTTCCCTGTGGGCACTGTAAGGCGTGCAAAAACAGTACACTAGTCAAGAACATTTGCTACAATGGCATCACTAAGAAAATTGCACAGTTTCTCACCTGCAGTACCACCTTTGTCGTGTATGTCATAGAGTGCCCATGTAAATTGTGGTACATAGGGAGTACTACCTTGTTGGCTAAAAAGCGTGTGCTTGAACACTATCGTGCTATAATACACAAAGACGACAAGTACCCTGTGGCCCGACACTTTAGTGATGTACATTTCTCCAACCCTGCCCTTCTGAGATTTTTTGTTTTGGAACAGATCAACATAAATCCCAGGGGCGGCAATAGAGTACTCAAACTCAGACAAAGAGAATCAAAGTACATCATTGATTTTCAGACTAAGGCACCGGGCGGGTTGAATCAGGATGGGGAGTTGGCAATCCATCTCAGAGAATAACATCTATTAGCCTTTGCCTCTCCCACATGACACCTTTCTCAGTGGTACCAAAAAATTTGATGAACAGTTAATGTCTCTCTTTTTTCTCCCCGTGTGATGGATATTCTCTTTCCATGTGATAGATCTGTGTGCACATGAGATCTCATATACTATACATGTTGTATATTTTTAACAATTTTTGCATTTTCTTACCATTGCATTTTTCTTTTCACAGGAGGAAAGGAAGGGGCCCATACACTGGCACGTTCACTTCACGGGCAACCTACCCTTTTCCCCTCCGGCACACTGAGCACCTTGACTTGAAGACGCACAGGAGTCTGCATTAAGTACCATCTGGCACTTGCCATTTCTTTTCATGTTGATGGAATTTAGGGGGTTGATATTCTTGAGGACTGTTCTATGTACATCCTATGGCTCAACATGCACACAGAGAGTGTGGGGACACTTGCCCTCGCTAAATTCGATTTCACTTGCTGACATAGTTTTCACACTGATGGAACGCTGTGCTTATTCCATGTTACATACAGGTCTCTCAATCACCTTTTTCGTAGTAACCACCAGTAAGACTGAGTGATCTTTGCTTTTGAGCCCGGTTAACATTGAGGCATGCCATTTTCCGGCACATCAACTGACACACGCAGAGGACATTATTTACCTCTGGATGCATGCACATGCCGGTTATTATAGCCGGTGACGTCTACATTAGGCTAGACTGTTTGGCACAGTGCTTTATATTCTTTAGCGCAGTATATAGTTTAGATCTGTACAGACACGTGATTATTTTGGAATAACAGACACTTCCCTTATAACACAGGTCTGTTACCTACGAGACTACCCCCAGCAGACGCATGCGCTATTGTTTACAGATGCGCTTCTGTTACTATGGTCACAACTGTTATTCTCGTTTACTATTGAGAGTCAACATTCCATGGATTATGTGCATTATTTCAATCAATATTGTGTACTACCTTTAGACCCATGATGTGTTCTTATTTGGTTTTGGATTTATAGCCATTTATGTTATGGAATTGTTGACTTTTGACCATTACAAGATGTCTGCCGTTTGTAAATAGTATTCGACCTGAATTGTCCTATGTCGATGTTTAGCGCTGTGCAACTTTATTAATTACGTTTGTCACAATGCACTGTTAGTTTACGTGAGCAAGACTTCGGAGCAAGTCGAAACGCGTCGTAATAAACACCCTTGGAGCCCTCTTGTGTGTCCTGTGGTCCGCTGACTGAGAGCGCGTCAATATTGACTTTCTGAACCTGATTATATTACCGGCGTGCTCCGCCGGCGTGCGCGCCACCTTCCTTGGGTCCCCTGGCTGTCAGCAGGAGCAACTTGGTGAAAATATATATATATATATATATATATATATATATATATATATATATATATATATATATATTTATATTCCTTCAGGTGCCCCAGAACATGAAGACGCCACTCCACGGAGGATGATTTACAAAACCTTTAATTGCAAACCACGGAAAGCAGCCCAGTCCTTGCTGTCCCTTACGCGTTTCAGTGTAACAAACACCTTAATCATAGGGGGAGGGGGAACTTGGCAAGATCCGGTGAGTACTTCACATCTTTTTATCCCATAGCGCAGTCACTTTCCAGTAAGTTGCATGCTGGGTAATGAAGTCAAAATTAAACCTTCCAGTAGGGTCCGTTTTCTTGCCAAAATGTTTTTAACCCCAATTTCTTTATCGTTTTGCACAGCCCTCCGGTGGGCTGCTGGGTTGCTTTCCTGATTCAAATTACGCATCCCTCGTGCTGGCAGGCAATGAAGATTCACGGCCTCGCAGTCCTGTCATTTTCAGGTGGTGCATCTTCCGCGGCTTGGAGCCTGCCGCGTACAACATTCCTTCAGGTGCCCCAGAACATGAAGACGCCACTCCACGGAGGATGATTTACAAAACCTTTAATTGCAAACCACGGAAAGCAGCCCAGTCCTTGCTGTCCCTTACGCGTTTCAGTGTAACAAACACCTTAATCATAGGGGGAGGGGGAACTTGGCAAGATCCGGTGAGTACTTCACATCTTTTTATCCCATAGCGCAGTCACTTTCCAGTAAGTTGCATGCTGGGTAATGAAGTCAAAATTAAACCTTCCAGTAGGGTCCGTTTTCTTGCCAAAATGTTTTTAACCCCAATTTCTTTATCGTTTTGCACAGCCCTCCGGTGGGCTGCTGGGTTGCTTTCCTGATTCAAATTACGCATCCCTCGTGCTGGCAGGCAATGAAGATTCACGGCCTCGCAGTCCTGTCATTTTCAGGTGGTGCATCTTCCGCGGCTTGGAGCCTGCCGCGTACAACATTCCTTCAGGTGCCCCAGAACATGAAGACGCCACTCCACGGAGGATGATTTACAAAACCTTTAATTGCAAACCACGGAAAGCAGCCCAGTCCTTGCTGTCCCTTATGCGTTTCAGTGTAACAAACACCTTAATCATAGGGGGAGGGGGAACTTGGAAAGATCCGGTGAGTACTTCACATCTTTTTATCCCATAGCGCAGTCACTTTCCAGTAAGTTGCATGCTGGGTAATGAAGTCAAAATTAAACCTTACAGTAGGGTCCGTTTTCTTGCCAAAATGTTTTTAACCCCAATTTCTTTATCGTTTTGCACAGCCCTCCGGTGGGCTGCTGGGTTGCTTTCCTGATTCAAATTACGCATCCCTCGTGCTGGCAGGCAATGAAGATTCACGGCCTCGCAGTCCTGTCATTTTCAGGTGGTGCATCTTCCGCGGCTTGGAGCCTGCCGCGTACAACATTCCTTCAGGTGCCCCAGAACATGAAGACGCCACTCCACGGAGGATGATTTACAAAACCTTTAATTGCAAACCACGGAAAGCAGCCCAGTCCTTGCTGTCCCTTACGCGTTTCAGTGTAACAAACACCTTAATCATAGGGGGAGGGGGAACTTGGCAAGATCCGGTGAGTACTTCACATCTTTTTATCCCATAGCGCAGTCACTTTCCAGTAAGTTGCATGCTGGGTAATGAAGTCAAAATTAAACCTTCCAGTAGGGTCCGTTTTCTTGCCAAAATGTTTTTAACCCCAATTTCTTTATCGTTTTGCACAGCCCTCCGGTGGGCTGCTGGGTTGCTTTCCTGATTCAAATTACGCATCCCTCGTGCTGGCAGGCAATGAAGATTCACGGCCTCGCAGTCCTGTCATTTTCAGGTGGTGCATCTTCCGCGGCTTGGAGCCTGCCGCGTACAACATTCCTTCAGGTGCCCCAGAACATGAAGACGCCACTCCACGGAGGATGATTTACAAAACCTTTAATTGCAAACCACGGAAAGCAGCCCAGTCCTTGCTGTCCCTTACGCGTTTCAGTGTAACAAACACCTTAATCATAGGGGGAGGGGGAACTTGGCAAGATCCGGTGAGTACTTCACATCTTTTTATCCCATAGCGCAGTCACTTTCCAGTAAGTTGCATGCTGGGTAATGAAGTCAAAATTAAACCTTCCAGTAGGGTCCGTTTTCTTGCCAAAATGTTTTTAACCCCAATTTCTTTATCGTTTTGCACAGCCCTCCGGTGGGCTGCTGGGTTGCTTTCCTGCTTTCCGTGGTTTGCAATAAAAGGTTTTGTAAATCATCCTCCGTGGAGTGGCGTCTTCATGTTCTGGGGCACCTGAAGGAATATATATATATATATATGTATATATATACAGGAAATGTAGTATGGATCTGGTACTTCTGGACCTACATTAGACAGCCACAGCGAAAACTAATGGACAGGTCTGCTGTCTGAACCACTATGACATTGTACTATGATATAATCCATGTATGTTTACTGACATTTGAAACTAATAGTTTTTTTAATAGCTACATTTATAAAGTGGTTGTTCATAGTTAGATCAGTTATTGTTACCCAAATTAGTTCCCCATTTCGAACTCCATGGTATTATTCCACGTTAATATTATTCTGGGAAATAGAAATACCGCAGGATGAAGTATTTCCAGGAGTCATTATTACAGAATGATTGCAATCCAGGGAGGCTGAATAAGAAACACGGGGTATCACAGATTGCACCTCAGATTACCACGTGCACATTTCACCATTTTCCCTCAGAAAATGTGCTAAGGAAGAAGGCTCAGGAGTGCATCCAATCTGTAGTATCTGTTATCGAAATTCAGGCAGAAAGTCCCCTTTCAGTCTGAAACGGGATTACCAGGATCCTTGTAACGAAGTCCTTAATAGTGCTCCCTTTCTATAACTCAGAAGGATGAAAGGCTGAAGGAACCTGCCACTTTATGAACCTGGATCCACACAATTTAAACACAGACTGACATCTGCTGTCGATGTATTAGTCAATGAGTAACCAGGCCAGCTGTGCAATTTATATTTGAAATGGTCAAACGCTGTCATTAACTATCTGCTCTTCTTTTATTTGCAAAGGAGAGTTCTAGAATTTCCACAGCTTTATATAGCGCGAAGTCGACCTGAAAGTATTGGAGCGCTGTACATGAGCGCCAGATACATTACACAAGGATACATTCATTTTTTGATAGGCACGGGGAGACTAAGTGATTGTAGTGTAACCAAATGAGGGAGGCAAGACAGGATTGATGCTGTGTTCGTTTATTCTTATCTTCGGTACACAATTACGGCCCACGAGGAGCAGCGGGGGAAATGACCGCCGGCTCGCGTCCTCGCGCTCTTCTGCCCTGCCTGCCCGCCCCCCGACGTCACAGCCATCCTCGACACCGGATTGGCCGGTGACGTCAGGCGGCATGCAAGCAGAAACAGGACTACGGTGTTAGGAACGAAGCGTACGTTACATCACGTACAACATCTCCCTTTCTTAACTAAATAGAGAACTATACATAATAATCATCTCATAACAAAATCTTCGAACCTTTTAGGTGCCCTGATATGCCTTGCAGGTCTGCGGGGAGTGATTTGCATGTTGGCCCCCGCGCTGCGGTTGGCCGTACCACCTTGGCTCGCACTCATCACATTGCGACTGTCATCCCTCACTGACATGGGACTGCTGTCGCCCTGGCTGTCCACGCCCGCTAGGCCATGGCACGGACTCGTACCATCCTCAGTGGTCCCATCAATGTCCGCTTGCACCTGCCATTCGTACATACCATCATCGACCTCATTCTCATGCACCTGGCTGCCTCTCATGATGATCTCTTCTTGACCTGCCTTGAGCCTGACAATGTCGTCCTTGCTCCGCCATCCCCCACCTTCCAAACAGACAGCTCCCTTCGTCACTCCTTGAACTCGTGCAGGGGTCTGGAAAACAGACTCTCCCTTCAACACTTTGGTTGGTTTCTTCACCAACACCCAATCCCCCTGCGCTACCTCTTTGACTCTGGCTCTATTCACCTCATCAGCGTACCGCTTGTTGCTTTCCTGTTTGGCCACAATCCTTTCCTTAACCCTCAGCCTCTCATCGGATACATCTTCAGGTACCTCCCTCATGTCATACCACCTATCAAGTTTGGGAGTAAGCTCGCTCATACACCTTCTCCCTCTCATCAGGTAGAACGGAGTGTGCCCCGTGACTGCATTGGGCGTGTTGTGAAATGTGTGTACCTTGTCCGCCAGAAATGCCTTGACATCCAATTTGGAGGCAATTGCCTGCTGCACACCCTCCTTCAAGAACCTATTCATGCGCTCGACCTGCCCATTGCTCTTTGGGCTGTACAGCGGGGTTTTCTCCTGCTTGATCCCCAATCTGGACAGGAAGTCCTTCATCTGCCTGGAGACCAACTGTGTGCCGTTATCGGACATCAAAACCTTCGGCTGTCCTTCATTGGCGAAGACCTTCTTCAGCTCCCTGATCACACGTTCGGTGGTAACCTCCCTGACGAACTTGTAGTGGATCCATTTGGAAAAGTAATCCGTAAGGACGATGAGATGTCTGCAATCGTCGGGCAGCAGGGTAAACGGGCCCGCGAAATCAATAGCGACTTTGATCCATGGACCAGCAGGAATGTCCACCAACTGCAGCGCATTTCTCGCCGTCTTCCAGTGCTTGTCGGCCCTCAAACACGGTCCGCACCGGTCGATAAAACTGTTGACCTCGCCGCACATCCCTGGCCACCAGTAGTATTGCTTGAGTAAGGTCCTTGTGGCGGTAGCGCCCGGGTGACCCTTGTGAGCTAACCGGATTAGTTTATCTCTCAATCCTTCCGGCGGCACAAACAGATCATGTCTTTTCACGAAGCCGCCCTCGATGGAGAGTTCGGGGCTAACCTGCTGGAAACTTCTGAGCGCACCGTTCAAGTTCCGGATCGGGGGCCAGCGAGCCATAATGTGATCCATCACCCTACGCATAGTCGTGTCTTTCTCTTGGGCCGCCATCCATTCCTCCTCCGAAATGGATCCTTCGCTTATGGCCGTAGCATCCACCAGCGCCACTACGCATTCCGTGTCATCCATGGATCCGTCCCCCTCGCCGCTGACCGGCAAGCGCGACAAGCAATCCGCTCTGCAATTGAGGCCGCCCTTGATGTGTCTGATGGTGAAATGATACTCCTGCAGCCTGGACATTAGCCGCAAAAGCCTCGAGCTGGCCTTCCCGTTGCCGCGGCCTTCGCCGTCCATCATGTAGAGTAAAGGCTTGTGGTCCGTGACCAGTTCGAACTCCATGCCCCACAAATAGTTCCTCAGCTTCTCCACGGCCCATACGCATGCAAGCGTCTCCCTCTCAATGGTGCTGTAATGCTTCTCAGCGTCACTCAGTGACCGGGAAATGAAAGCGACCGTGTTCTCCGTCTTCCCATGGAACTGGCAGAATACCGCACCGATACCCTTGGCGCTTGCGTCGACTGTGATCACGTTCCGGAATGCCCTGTTGTATGGCTGTAGCACGGGAGCAGCCACGATGGCCTGCTTGACGGCATCAAAAGCAGCTTGTTGGGCATGCGCCCACGTGAATTTTTCGTTCTTCCTCAGCAGCTTCCTTAGGGGCTCCACGATGGTCGCATATCCCTGCATGAATTTGGAGTAATATTCGCTGAGCCCCAGGAACGATCGTAGGGCGTCTTTGTCTCCGGGGCACGGGGCATCACGTATGGCCCTCACCAGGTCATCTTTTGGCGCAATGCCCTCCGCGGTCAGCACGTGTCCCAAGTAGTCGATCCTACCCTCCATGAACTTGCACTTGTCCTTGGAGACAGTCATCCCTTTGTCGCGTAGTACCCCCAGCACTTCTCCCAGCAGCTCCAGGTGCTCCTCTTCACCCGCCGTGTGGACTAGAATGTCGTCCTGGAAGGCTTCAACCCCCTTCATGTCGCCGAAGAGCAAATCCATCAGTCTTTGGAAGACACCGGAAGCTGAGGCGAGGCCGAACGGAAGGCGGACGTACCTGTAGGCACCGAACGGGGTAACAAAGGTGGTAAGCGCCTTGGACTCCTCCGTGAGGCACACCTGGTGGTATGCGGACTTCAGATCAATCAAGGTGAAAAATCGCGACCCAGATGTAGAAGACAGGATCTCTTGGATGTTGGGTAGAGGGTGGCAGTTTACCAGAATGTTCCTGTTCAAAGATCGCAGGTCCACACATAGCCGAATGTCCCCTGTCCTCTTCTTCTTGGACACCACGATTGCGGACACCCACTCTGATGCGCCTGCTTCTTCTATCACTCCCTCCGACTTCAACTTATCCAGCACAGCCTTTAGCTCCCCCCTGACAGAGAGAGGAACAGCCCTGACCTTGTGTTTTATCGGCACGGCACCCTCTTTCAGTCGTATGGCGTGCACGAATCCTCTCACACACCCTACTTTGTTTTCAAACACAGACTCAAATCTGCCGATGACCTCAGCTAATCCCTCATGTAAATCATCCGGCTGCACGTAGCCGACCCAATCCTCCCTCAGGACTATGGGATCATCCGCCCCCGGGACTAGCATCACCCCCAGCTTGGCCAGATCCTTCCACCCCACCAGGCTCCTCCCTTTCTCAGCCACATAGATCTTCGTTCTCACTGTTCGCCCTCTGAAAGTGAGGAAGTCCCAGAAGTACCCCATCATCTCTATGTCTTTCTCCCCAAAAGCCTTCGGGTTCACATCCGTCTCATGCAATTTCACACCTTGCCACTTCAACTCGTACGTGGTGTCAGAAATCAGGGTGATGGGGGAACCGGAATCGGCCGTAAATGGCAGCTCAACTGCACCAATCAGAACGGAGCCAATAGGCCCCTTCACTCTCCCATCCTCAGCATCAATGGACAATACAATGTCCGCATCAGTATCGGCATCGCAGTCGCTCACCGAGCTCACTTTCACGCTCCCACCAGGTCTCCTGGCTTTGCATACTGCCGCAAAATGGCCCACTCTCCTGCACTTAGAACAACTCTTGGACAGCGCAGGGCATGTCCTGCTATCCGCCAGGTGATCCCTTGACCCACACCTAAAACAAGCGAGTGGCTTCCTGCCCCCCCCTTTCTCGCTCGCCACCCTGTCTGGGGTCCTGGATGCACCTCTATGTTTGTCCTGCACCAAGAACACATTAGAAGCCTGGTTCGTGCTCGCAAGTTCTTTCGTGGACACCATGGAACGTTCAACGGCCTTCGCAATGGCCACCACATCCTTCAGCGACGGATTCCTGCAAGAAAGCAACCGCTCCTGCACCTTTTTGGAATGGCAGTAGAACACCACCTGGTCCCTGAGGTAGGTATCAGTCATCTCCCCGAATTCACAGTCCTGTGCCAACACACGTAGACAGGCAATATACTCCTCGATAGTCTCACCTTCCTCCTGCTTCCGTAAGGCGAATTTGTGGCGCCCCACCATGATATTACCCTCCTCAGAGTATTGCAGTTCGAGCCGCTTAACCGCCTCCTGGTACACGTCTAGAGGGGCAAGGGCCCCCGGAGGGTCCGTATAGACGGGCAAACTGTCAAAAACCTCCTGGCCTGCTTTCCCCAATAGTCCGAACAGAAGCGACTTCTTGCGTGCAGCGCTATAGCCCTCGCCGTCAATGGAGACGATGTAATTCTCAAATGCGCGCAGCCACCCCTTCCACTTCATACATGGCTTACCAGGCGAGTCCAGAAAGAGGGGCGGCACACATATGTTGATGGGTTGCGCCATGGCAGGAGAGCAGGTACACGTGGGGCAGCAACGCAGATCCTGGACACTCCCCACCGAACTCGGAAGGACACCCCGACCGCAGGGATGTAGACGTCAGGCACTGCAGCAAGAAACGCGGCCTCAGGAGATGGAAGCTCCCAATACCAGCAGAGAAGGCGCTCCCCCACCGCAGCTCACCAGCGCAGCTCACGGAGTCGTCGGGGCGAGACAGCACCACAGGTCAGCAGGCAGCCCCCAGCAGCACACCAGCAGGGCTTCGAGGCAGGAGGGACAGGCAGGCAGCAGAAAGCAGTAGCCTTAAACTGGCGCACGGGAAACAGCAAGGCGAGACCAGCGTGAGGAACAGCACATGGGGACATCTGGCATCACTCAATTCACTCGCGGGCCGTAATATCCGTTTTTAACCCTCGTCGCCATTTGTAGTGTAACCAAATGAGGGAGGCAAGACAGGATTGATGCTGTGTTCGTTTATTCTTATCTTCGGTACACAATTACGGCCCACGAGGAGCAGCGGGGGAAATGACCGCCGGCTCGCGTCCTCGCGCTCTTCTGCCCTGCCTGCCCGCCCCCCGACGTCACAGCCATCCTCGACACCGGATTGGCCGGTGACGTCAGGCGGCATGCAAGCAGAAACAGGACTACGGTGTTAGGAACGAAGCGTACGTTACATCACGTACAACAGTGATTTGCCCAGAATCAAATGAATGTGTCAATAGGGCAAGCAGGGCGATTCTGTAAACCAAGTCAGCTCTGAAGAGTGTTCTGACCACTCTCAGCCTTTCTGACCTATGATAGAATTGGGTGGGGGGAGAATCCGAGCAAGAAGAACGGTGGGTGTATAGGGTGGAGGGTGGCGCCTGAAAGACTGCATTTGAACTCCCTGGCCAGAAGCCTCCCCTACCTTGACTAGTCCTTGAAGTGTAATTAATACAGTAATGTGCTGTACACTTGCCATGCTCGGTGTGCAAAGGGAACGGGCAGGTGAGGGATGCTGCAGTCTCGAGTCTCTAAACAGTCCATGCATCTTGGAAGCCAAACCAAGCTGTTCTCGTCCTGTTGATGGGCTTCTTACATAGCCTAGGTAAAAAGGAAGAGAGGGAATTCTGTGAGGTGTGGGAAGTGCAAAGGTTTTATTACCGGCAAGCAGCGAATTCGGCGAACACCTAGTTTAATTCAGCTATACCATTAACGTGAATGCGTATCCAACAGTTGCCAGCGATTGGTTATACGGACCTGAAAGAAACTCAACAAATATTCCATAACCCACTGACATCCCCCAGCAGATTAGCCTGAAATGAGTGATTGCCCAGGCAACAGCTGCTGACAGACGGGCCTGTACCGAGCTTTGACCACAAGTGCCTGTCAAATGGAGCCCTGTGTGACCATTATATAGTATTATGACCCATTTACCGGCATTTACAAGTTAAAGATCTGGAATGGGGAATAACAGGAGGGCTGCGGTATTACGGGGATATTTGCTACATTTTTCAGTACTTTAGCCCTGTACCTTCCAGGAAGCTCACTTGTTCTGCGTAGGTGGAACCGGTAACGCAGGTGGCATTGCAATATTATCGGGTAACTTGGTAATAGCACATCATACAACTCATCATGCAGAGAGGTATTATCGGCACGCAGCGCTCATGTGCCACTCAGTACTACTGGCAGTGGGGCGCTATATCTATAATAACAAACAATGTATGACAAGGTAGCCTGGAATAAATACATCACACTTTAGGATACGCTATTAGGGTCACACATGTTTGCCCTGTCTGTAGATAATGCATTGGAGGTTCCCTCCACCTGAACAGAGACCCTCACAAAAGAAAGAGAAAGTCTGCCGCCTTCTGTTGTGTCTTTTTGGAACTTCGAAAACTTCTGTTGTGGATGGACATGCATGGGAACTGCAGGTGGAGGGAGGGAGTATTTGGACATGACTAACAGGGCCCTAACACCTGATCGTATCATGTGATCATCTGTGACTTTCTTTCCATTAGCTCCCTCTCATATGTCCGCAAGCCTTCCTGCTGCTCATTGGGCGTTCTCAAGTGGACAAGAAAGCTGCAGGCCCACCATCTGAAATCACCAATGGCAGAATAGGGAGCTGTAAAGTATTTCTTTTTGCAATTTTATATAGCGCAAACTTGAGGGCGGAAGCAGCTTTCCGTCTTTTTTTGTGCTCCCCGTCTGTCGAACACCGGCACTGTCTGGCGGCCACTTGTTTCTATCTGCAGCACGTCATGCGCACTTTCACTTTAAGAAGGCAGATGCGAGAAGGCATTGGACTGCAGGGGGGGCGAGGCGAGTGCTGTGAGGTACAGCAGCTATTTTTAAAGAGAAGTTGAAAGTGGCATGGCGCGCTGCAAATTCAAACAAGCAGCCACCAAAACAACAGGAGTGCAGGACAAGGGAACACCAGCTTTGGCAATGGCGGCTACTTGTTTGAATTTGCAGCGCGCCATGCGCACTTTCACTTTAAGAAGGCAGATGCGAGAAGACATCGGACTGCGGGGGGGGCACGGGAATAACATACTGTGAGCTACTGACATACCCATGCAGGATACCCGCATTCTCCCTTCCACTGTGCGTGAAAACAGGAAGAAGACACAGCTCCTATTATTGGGAAACTGCAAACGCAATATACCCGGGAAATGTCGTTTTTTCTTACTCTTCGGCAATTCACTTAGTCAGACACTAGCACCACAACTCCCAAAAAGCTAAGCTTCAATCACATGCTACATTGTGCAAGATCTGTTTTCTGAAGCGGACTTTTGAATTCACGTGTGCTTGCCGAAAATTGCAGAATATTTCTTTCTCAAGTGTGAAGCGCCCACGCTGCATAAAGTTACCGTTTCGCTCCTTCCTGTGACTATTATATATTGCATATTATAGCAGCCACAACCCAAAGCTTTCTGCGCAGTATTGTTTCAAACCTTTTGAAGCGGTCGCAAGTGTCCCGGCCGCATTGAAAGTGAAAGCGCGCACAGCGTGCTGAATATAAACAAAGCACGTTGCAGTTTTGGCGCGCATGCCTATGTAAGGCACTATTTTAAAAACAAGCATTTGCAATGCAATAGAACTCGCATTTCTGCGAGTTCTATTGCATTTTAAAAGGGAGTACGGGCAGGCAAAAAGGCACGAATGGGAGTGAAGGGGTGGGGTGGTGGTGGGCTGAGAAGTCAAGGACTGCAGGAGGGGATGGGGGAGGCACGGGAACAAAATAGTGTTTCCAGTAAAGGGTCCAATAGCCGTGGAAGGACACAAATGACAACATGGCCGTCAGGAGGAGGGACTAACAAGCTTAAAACAAATGGGAAGGCTGCATCTAGGACCTAAGCCAATACAAAAGATGGGCGGAGAGTGGGAGGAACTTAAACAAAGCTTCCACGCTATAGTATACACTGCATGTCTCAACGAGACAGCGCAAGCGCTGCCTAGGCAAGACATTAAAAAGTAGTTCACTGAATGTGAGCAATGGAAGGATACAATTCGCACAATCAAAAAGATGGCAAAGAAGCTATGCTCCTTGGAGGGACAGACACAAGAAGAGGAAGAAAACTCATCAAATCAGCAAGCAAATGAGACTGACACGAAAGCCGTCCAATGGTTATCAATGGGCTGGTTCAAAGCGCCCTGTATGTATTTTTAAGTTCACAATAGTTCTTCTGCAACAGACAGATGAAAGCTGTCTGTAATCAAGACCTAAAACTTGCCCAGCTTAATCATCTCAGGATGAGCCATCGTGCAAAGAAGGCTGATGAGGATTACTCTATGCTGGAATATCAATTCAACAGCATAATTCGTTTTAGAGACTTCAGAATACTTCTCAAAGTTTTTTGGGCTACCGTAAGCTCCTAATTTCTACAAAACAAATTTGGTAATCATAAACCAAACAAACACAGAACTTGCAAATTAAAAAAAATACAAGATTTCAATTTACATGATGGGCTAGTAACATAGCCAAAGTTCAGGAATCATAAACTGTGTATATGAAACGATTAGCAAGACAATTGTTCACCGCCACTTAGCAAACGCATGAGAAAAACACTCGTTTCAACAGCGCATTGCCCAATACAACCTTGCCTTTAATGTCTGCAAGAATATCTGATGAGCATTGTCATGGTATTCGGCACAAACTTTCCGACTATATGGTAGACTTCTCCCTATTTATTCAAACATGTATTCGTTACAACACCACACCCCCCGAACTGAATAGAAAAAAATGGCATGTGTATATGCACAAATGATAAGGTGTCAGCTAGTCAACGAGTGGGAAAGGACCGAAAAAACATCAGTTAGCCATTGGGAACAAAAAAACCTGCTTAGAGAAATGTAAGGGATTTCTTCAGAAATTCACAGTTGTTTTCTGTGGCTGATGTGCACAGTGGGCTAGTGAAAGGTTTATATCAACTTTTACTGGAAAATCCATAGCAGCGCTAAAAGAATTATCTCTGTTCTGCCCCAGTAAAATATATTCTGCGTTAACAAGGTACTTGGCAACATCACTGATGGTTCTGTTTCTTTGAAATAAATCTCGGAAGACTAACTGGGAGGACACTTCCAAATGCAAACAACCACATAGAGAGCTGCATCTTTAGCCGTGCGTGGTTTATTAAATTTTATTTGCACGCACAGGCGAAGTATAACCGTGGCGGGTAATTGACAGATGAACTAAGCCCTGGCCCATGGTTTTTTTTACAGGATGCTAAAATGCACTTAAGGTGAAAACACTAAGGACCTGATAGAGAAGGATTTTCATAAATAAAACCTGCTCGGATTAAACCTCAGTTTGTGTGAAATAATAACACGTGTTCTGAAATCAACGGAGAAAATGTTAACATTGGGTATTTGGGAAGAGAATGGAGAGACGTGCAGGAAAATGATAGATGGTTCTTGTAGGCCACAAAGGATTTCTATGTGAGAGATAGCAGAGAAATAATGTTAAATAGGTTTTGCTTTTCAGTAGTAGTAAACTCGGACATACGATGGAACGGAGGAACGTAATAATTACTTTCCTCCGTTCAATTGTATGTCCGGGTTTAATACCCCTCCACCCTGCCCTTCCCCCGCCGAACCGCCCCGCAGCACGCCCTATGCGAGCTGACACTGGAGTCAAGAAAGAGGGATATTGTGGTTTCCTCTGCTGAAGGACGAAGCTGACCACATGGCTCATAAAAAGAACTTTTGAAAGTGAGGTGTGACAGAAGTGGTGTGACTGAACACCCCATGCTCCTGAACCAATGAGAACTGTGAATTGCTTGGACTTTGCTACTTAATTTAGGGAGGGGCTTTAACAGTTAGGGTATCATTATTTGTGTTAGAATTCTCTCTGTGTGTACGACGGTGTGGCTTAGGCAGACGTGTGAGCTGTGAGCTGTTTCATTAAAGCTCTATTGGCTGAATCTGACTGAACTTGACTCCTTAACTTTCCTCCTCATATCTTTGTGAGGTTGCCCCAGCTTTGCCTTCTGGCTGGAGGGCTAGCTCTTCAGACTAATAGCACGCTGTGCTATAGTTTCTTTAGGTTCGTATGCTATTCTGTAATTTTATTGATCTTGCTGCAATGCTCTTTTGTCTCTCTTTCTATCCGCTCACTAATGCTCGTCTAAATAGAATGTTATTGTGAATTACTTTTTTGTGTGATAATCTAGGATTTGGTGTTGTATCACTGTAAAACCATTTATATATGCTGTTAAAGAAATAGATAAAGCTAAGTGAATAGTAAACTGAGTCGGTCATTATTGATTATCAAAATCATTGCAATTTGTATATATAATGCATGGTTTGTGTAGAATATTCCCTTTATTGTAGGCCCTCATAAGGGGGGGGGGGGTATAATCTGTCCTAACAATTGTCAGATCCCTGTCAACTCTCAAAAGGTTCATCGGAGGACCAAAGATTGGCATGGCCAAAATCATAGTTGCATAGGGGAAATATCTAGCTGCAGTTATCGATTAGGTTAGATGTGTTGGATATGTTTACCCCACGTTTCTGCTCTATCAGGTCTCTTACCAGGATGTGCAACTTGCACACTGCACGCATTGCGAACTGCCTTTCATATAGTAATGAAACTGATAATCAGTAATATTGCAAAATATATATTCAAATACAGTTAGAATTTACCTCCTGACTCGTAAACATTAAACAGGCAGGTCGCATGACCTTTGAATGTCTGTGAACGCAGTAATGGAGGTCTGCAGGGGGCAGCAGAGCTGAGTCCCTGCGTTCGGTTCCCACCATATAATTTATTTTAAAAAAGAGCCTATGCATTGTTGTGATTTTTTAAAGGTTGCCTTTCTGTACAAAATAGCAGACCATGCCCAGGACTACTGTTTGATCCCCACAAATACCACCCAATATTTTTCCCAAGGGGGAAGCTTCCCCTCTGCAAATCTGGCACTTCCCCAGCTCAAATGTTAGTAGCCGATCAATAGTTGCAACAAACAATTATCACAAACCATTCATATAGCTCATTGTAACTCGCAAAGGCAATGGGATGTCCCTTTCTTATCTTCTATTTGCAATTTCGAAAGGGTTACAAAACCCCATTTGTAAAAAGAGTTTTCCACTTCTCAAAAGGCATTGCAAATCCAGTGCTTTTGTGACTCGCAGACTTTGAAACTACAAAACACTGGAAAAAAAACATAGGTGGAGGCAATCCAGATTTGTTGAGGAATTATAAACACTGAATGGCATTTTGGTCCAATTTATATGGGAAAACTCAAAAACCTCCGGAAAGGACTTGGCTAAGCCTGGGTGGTGAGCTCTGCTCCATCCACGGATATGCAGAGTTTTTCGCACTCCACGGAGCTTGCAGAGTTACAAAAAACGCCACTCCGTGAAGCGGAGATTTTGCCTTGCGCAAGCTCACCAACAGTGAGTTGGTGAGCACAAGCATGGAAAATCCAGTGCTAGATCACTTCCCAGCAAAATTTCTCAATGTGAGCGGTCGTGGATGGTTGCTACCGCTTATCTTGAGAAACCTTCTGTTCGCGTTGTGGAAGCTGCCGCTTGAGTAGAACTTCTACTCAAGAAGCAGAAAGAAGCAGCGCCCTCTTGCACAGTGCGAGATGCCCTTCATGCTGATTTTACAGTGCGGGACAAACACCTGGTGCTAAAAATCAGTGTGATTTGCGCAAGGTAACCCACTCCGCCACTCGCGGAACTCCACGTAGCTTGGCTGAGTTTTTTTGTCGTGGAACTCCACGAACTCCGCCCAGGTTTAGTCTTGGCTAGACAGTGCATGTGCTATCTCGAAGAGACTGTTGTATTCAATATGCGGGCTTCAGTCCGCCCATTGGCTTCCCAATTGCTGCCTCTATCCTCGCTCTCATATTCTGTCTCCCAATTTGTCCATGGCATGCATGCATCATGCATCTTCCTGAGTTTAGCCTTCACCGAGAGCATGGACCAATTAATACTATCCATCCACTACTACCATTTTAGGAACTCTTTTAGAAACTACTTTTTCCTTTGTTTAAGAGAACTTCACACCAGGGCTCATGTTTTCACTTGCTTTGAGCTCCATTTCTGTAAACAGGCCAGTAAATCCTACTCTTATCTCGTCACATTTGCTGTGCATTCAAAGACCGAGGTCAAATGTCAGAAGCTGTTTTCTGAGGGCGCCTGATAATTTTTCTTTCTCCTACTTCAAAGTGAGAGAATTTTTAAACAAAATGTCTCGGTGTTGCTTGCCCTTTCCCCAACCCCTTCAAGCTTTGCCGCTTGACTAGTGCGACCACCCCTTCCACCATCACTGCTCGTTGACGCTGTATGCGTCTTCTTGACAATCTTAATCACATACAATTTCACAATCTACAGTGGCCGCAATGTATGCGCCAGAAGCAGGGTTGTAGCGCTGAATACTCACCATGTCTGTTTCAGTTTCCATGGGCAAAGAAGCCTCCTGTCTGTGCCTGGGTGGGCAGCATTCCTGTTCCCGGGTTTCATACAGCCCATCTACGCCCCTCCAGTTGCTTCTTGCATCGCTTCTTCACCGGCAGCTCCTGTCCCCTCTTGTGTTGCACACCATGGCAGTTACTGCTTTCTGGTAAGTGACACGGCGTGTCCGGGTGTTTGTCCACGTGTTGTCATCTGCACTTGTGCGAGTATGCCTCCTACCCATGTAAAATCAGGAGGTGACGCAGAAGTGATCATCTGCAGGCGTTTCTTATCATTCAACTAAAAGGCACCAACATACCACTCAAGTCATGAGTCAGCCTCGTTGGCTTCGTCTATACCTTCCAAAAAAGAAAAAAACATGCTTCTCTGAGTCTCGAATGGGAGCAGCTGCCATGAAAAACATAATCGTTCTCCAACATTGTTTCACTCTCTGTTTTACTTTTATTGGGTGCACTTTCCAGAACCAATCAATCAATCAATCAATCACAGACATTTATATAGCGCGCTACCTACCCGGAGGGTCTCAAGGCGCTAGGGGGGGGGGGAGTGCCGCTACTGCTCGAATAGCCAGGTCTTGAGCTTCTTCCTGAAGGAGAGGTGGTCTTGGGTCAGGCGCAGGTCGGTCGGTCGGGAGTTCCAAGTCTTGGCGGCCGTGTAGGAGAAGGATCTTCCTCCTGTTGTCGTTCTTCGGATACGGGGGACGGCGGCGAGGGCGTGGCTGGCTGATCGGAGATGTCGTTTGGGAGCGTAGAAGTTGATGCGTTTGTTGAGGTAGCTCGGGCCTTGATCGTGTAGGGCTTTGTGTGCGTGGGTGAGGAGGCGGAAGGTGATTCTTTTGTTGACGGGGGGCCAATGCAGGTCTTTCAGATGTCCGGAGATGTGGCTGTGACGTGGGATGTCGAGGATGAGTCTGGCTGAGGCGTTCTGAATCCGCTGGAGTCTCTTCTGGAGCTTGGCGGTGGATCCGGCGTAGAGGGCGTTGCCGTAGTCCAGTCGGCTGGTGACGAGGGCCTGGGTGACCGTCTTCCTGGTCTCGGTGGGGATCCACCGGAAGATCTTCCGTAGCATGCGCAGGATGTAGAAGCATGACGAGGAGACGGCGTTGACTTGTCTGGTCATGGAGAGGGAGGAGTCCAGGATGAAGCCCAGGTTGCGTGCGTGGTCTGTCGGTTTGGGTGCGCAGCCCAGGGCGGGGGCCACCAGGAGTCGTCCCAGGCGGAGGGCGAGGAGCCCAGGATGAGGACTTCCGTCTTGTCTGAGTTCAGTTTCAGGTGGCTGGTCGTCATCCACTCGGCTACGTCTTTCATCCCTTCGTGAAGGTTGGCTCTGGCGGCGGCGGGGTCGTTGGTCAGGGAGAGGATCAGCTGGGTGTCGTCGGCGTAGGAGATGATGTTGAGGTTGTGTTGGCGTGCGATGGCCGCGAGGGGACTCATGTAGACGTTGAAGAGGGTGGGGCTCAGCGAGGATCCTTGAGGGACGCCGCAGGTGACTTCGGTGGCCTCTGACTTGTACGGTGGTAGACGGACTCTCTGTGTTCTTCCGTCGAGGAAGGAGATGATCCATTCCAGTGCCTTCTCCTGGATTCCGATGTTGCTGAGGCGCTGCACTAGGGTGCGGTGGCAGACAGTGTCGAATGCCGCGGAGAGGTCTAGGAGGATGAGGGCCGCTGTTTCTCCGTTGTCCATCAGGGCTCGGATGTCATCGGTGGCAGCGATGAGGGCGGTTTCGGTGCTGTGGTTGGCTCGGAAGCCAGACTGGGAGGGGTCGAGGGATCCATTCGTCTCGAGGAAGGCGGCCAGCTGCTTGTTGACGGTCTTCTCTATGACTTTGGCTGGGAACGGGAGGAGCGAGATGGGGCGGTAATTCTTGAGTTCGGTGGGGTCCGCTGTAGGTTTCTTTAGAAGGGCGCTGAGTTCGGCGTGCTTCCAGCTCTCCGCGAAGGTGGCTGTGTCGAAGGAGGTGTTGATGATGTCCCGTAGGTGGGGTGCGATGACCGCGTCGGCCTTGTTGAAGACGTGGTGAGGGCAGGGGTCGGTCGGAGATCCGGAGTGGATGGAGTTCATCATGCGAATGGTGTCTTCGGTGCTGATCGGAGTCCAGGCGCGGAGGGTGGTGGTGGGGGGCGGTGGTTCGGTTGTGGCGTGCGTCGGTTGAGTGCTGAAGCTGTTGTGTATGTCCGCGATCTTGTTGTGGAAGTAGGAGGCGAGGGAATTGCAGAGGTCTTGCGATGGGGTGATGTCGTTGTTTCCGGCGTTGGGGTTGGAGAGCTCTTTGACGATGTTGAAGAGTTCCTTGCAGTTGTGTGCGTTGTTGTCCAGCCGGTCCTTGAATGCAGTTTTCTTGGTGGCGCGGATCAGTTGGTGGTGCTTCCGGGTGGCCAGCTTGAGGGCGGTCGTGTTGTCCGGTGTTGGTTCTCTTCTCCAGGCTTTCTCCAGGGCTCAGCAGTTCTTCTTGGAGCTCTTGAGTTCGTCGGTGAACCATGGGGCCTTCTTGCTGCCGGGTCTGCTAGGCGGGGTCCTCAGTGGGGCGAGTTCGTCCGCGCAGTTGTTGATCCACTTCGTGAGGTTGTCGGCGGCCTGGCTGGGGTTCACTGAGCTGGCGGGGGGGTGCTGGCTCAGGGAAGCGGCGAGCTGGTCGGCTGAGATCTTGTTCCAGCTTCTTCGAGCAACCGGTTGCTGGTGGTGGTGGATCGTCGTTCTTTGGAAGGTGAAGTGGACGCAGCTGTGGTCCGTCCAGTGGAGTCCAGTGGCGTGGTTGAAGGCGATGTCTTTGCTGGATGAAAAGACTGCGTCGAGTGTGTGTCCGGCGAGGTGGGTGGGGGTGGATACCAGCTGCTTGAGTCCGAGGTTGGCGAGGTTGTCGAGCAGGGTGGTGGTGTTGCGGTCGTTGTTGTTCTCCAGGTTCTTGCACACATTGCAATTCTTCAAAGGTACGATTAGCCACTGTTTCCCTGCACGCCCCCATTCAGAGATCTGAATGCATTTTACTACTTTTAATTATACCTTTATTTATTTCTACACTCATCCGTGTCAAAGTTCTGGTAGTTATCTTTTTGCATTTTTGGGGGGTTTTTTGCAAATATCTTTGGAGTCTGTTAAACATTTCACCGAAGTTATTATTTATTTATTATTTCTAATCTTGTATAGCACTCAGCTACCCCTTCAACGGGGGTGTCCCGTATATGAACTATACTATACTTCTACACACTCTGGCATACGTTTTAGGTCCAGCCAGGTTTTATATAGAAGAAATTCACTTCTGTGCCATACCAAAAACTTACTTACACACTTAAATTGTGTGCTCTTGGCTAAAGGACATTAACATTGACAAAGCCAATAGATCTTGGATCGTCAAGATCTATTGGCTTTGCCAATGCTTGTTTTCAATATAATGGATGACTAAAGAGGCTACATCAAAGTACAGTAAAGCTAACTTATACAAGTGATCTTAAATAATTGTGTATTGAACAAGTGAAAGTAGAAATATTATCTCACAACCTGGAAGCCATCAAATGAAAGACATAATGGGACTAATTACATTGCAGTTCGGACCGCAAGTGTGAACAGCATCTACTGCTGCAGTCCAACCGATTAATTACCATGCCTGCGGTTGGAGGCAGCAGTCGAAGGGACCGACTGACAAAATCTGACGGACTCATGGAGCCTGTTGGTTGGTCGGAAATGCCTCATAATCCCTTAAGAACGCCGTTTCCGGCGTCGGGATTATGATGTCGGTTTCTGACAGCCTTTCCATGTCAGCCTTTCCGACATGGAAAGGTTGTCAGAAAGCGACATTGGGGGCTCCTAGCAGTGCTCCCTGGCCATCCGCATCTGTGCTTTGCTTCCCGGCATTGTGTGGCAGACACCTCACAAACGTGTTCACAAACTTCCATTTCTCAATGGGAGCTTGTGCTGCCGATGGTTTCCGCCCGCTGTACAAGCTCACATTGAGAAATGGGGATTTGCGACTGCACCATGTGTGGTCACATCCAAATAATGAGATTGGAACCACCATCCTGAGGTCAGTCGGTTCCCAATCCGCAGTGCTGTTGGTCGGAGGCAACTCCGACCAACACCCTAATCAGGCCCATTGTCTCCTGCCACAGCTAGATGCAGATATGCAGCAAGCATGCTCTCTGTCTCTATCTCTCTCCCTTATTCTCACCTGACCCCGTTACAACCAAACACAGAGACTATTTACACATGTCCTTTTTCCGTGGTCCCTTTTATCCCCCCACACAAACATAGTTACCATTTCCACTCCAGACTCATTCACATAATATCTGTCATTTACTAGTTACGCTCACAAATACTTGAACATGCAGAATATTTGTATTCTGTAGCCCCATTCAATACATGGTAGGTGCCCCCCCACATTTACATCTTCCCTCATCCCCTAATCATTGAACAAAGAGACACACAGGCTACATCTCTTTATTAGGCAAGTCCCCATAGTGATGCTAAAACGAGCCCCTTCCCCACCCATAATGACAGAATAACTTTCCTGTCTCCACACAATACTTGGTGTCTCTTGTTATCCCTACTCTACAAGTGGTCCCAGAACTTAGCTTTACCTTCTGTGACACATATGCAACACTAGGCCTCTCTCCTGTGCACAATCCATGGCCCAGTCCCCTTTGTGCACCTCTAAAACGTGATCTGATTCGGGAATATTGTTGGTGCGGGCAGCAGCGGTCGGTGGAGGGAGTTCCGTGGGGCGGAAAGGCGGGGCGGGGGAGGGGCAGCGTGGGGGGTATTAAACACCAAAACATGGATAATTGGAGGTAAGTAAACAATTAAATAAATAAAACGAATTTCGTAGTGCACCCTGCATCACAAAATGCGGTGCAGCGCGCGCTACGAAATTCGTTTTATTTATTTAATTGTTTACTTACCTCCAATTATTCATATTCCGGTGTTTAGTACCCCCCACCCTGCCCCTCCCCCGCCCCGCCTTTCCGCCCCACGGAACTCCCTCCACGGACCGCTGCTGGGTGGGGGCTTCTAAACGTCCAGTAAATTATCCTTGGGACAGCAGAATGCTTGGTGTGGTTTCTTTTGTCCAATGTTTCCCCCGCCTTTCTATTGGAAATCCCGCAATTCACGTACTGCTGCATGGAGTTCACAGAAGAGAGGATCTGTTCTCAAAGAATTACATTGAGGATAGACATTTGATTCGGTCTTCAAAGAAGATATTCTATTTGAATAACTTGTCCACCCTCCCTGAGTACATAAGGGGCCCAACTCACAAAGGTAAATTTACGCTATTGTATAAGTATACTTTTTTGTTCACAAAACTGTGATTTAATCATAATTTTACGACTGCGGAGGCTCTGCAGACAGGGCGGAGCACTCCACAAATAAACAGATAGGCCTGTCCTATCTTTTTATATGCGGAGTTCTCTGCCTCGACTGCAGAGTCTCCACAGTCCTAAAGTTACTATTGAATCACATGGCTTGCTGCTCGTAGGTGTAGCTATCGATAGGTCTGCGGGTGCATTGGCACTGGGGTTCAGCAGAGTGAGGTTCACCAAGCTTGCTAATTATCAATGTTTTCCTGCTAAATTGAGGGTTGGTGGACCATTATCCATGCTTGCAGTGGGCACGACACTGGTGCTACGCCACTGAGAACATGTTCACCCGTCCAAAGTCAACATAAGTGTTTCATTATAGTTTGCTACTGGGAGAAGAGATTTATTAATCTTCTAGAATTGTTCTGCACTTAGTTGCTTCTTCTGGCAATTAGCTCTTTCCAAGACTATGTATGACAATGATGCCAGCCCATTTTTCCCATAAATAAACTCAGATCTTGTGGAGAAGCAGGATTAAGAACATCATATGTTCTCATTAGAGCTGTGGTCCCTGGCAGATTCAGGATTCAAGAAATGTTGCTTTCACAGGAGACTGCTGTTCAGCTCTTTGAAAAACCATGAGGGTGCAGCGGGCTTCTCTGCCCAGGCTTCATGTAGCTATTTATACTTCAACAAGACTATTGAGGGACAAAAATATCGAAAGGTAAGTTTGTATAGATTGTCTATACCTATCTCCACATATATGTACCATTGCTATATATATATCTTCAAGGTATGCAGATGTAGAGTTAAGTATAGTAAATACTTACCTCCCCCTGTGCACTTACCGCTTCGATAGTTTGTTTCTCGAAATTCTGGTCACAATATTCTGTACTGTTGATTCTGCCTTCGATATTTTGTAGTATAATCGTGTTATTTCATAGCAGAAGATTCCTCATCTCATAATTAGGACACTGTGTATACTTTTGTATCTGGTCACTGAGATATGCCCCTTTTCTAAGTCCTCACTAGACTCTAAAACATGTAAAATTCAATATTTGGAGGCCCCTCTGACTATACTGAAGCTGTCAATCTACGCCTATCAGTGGCCAGAGGGTTGAACTGTTTTAGGGATGTATTATCCTCAGGTTTTGTCAGACTCAAAATGTAATCCATTTAGGATTCCAGAGCAGGAACCTACACACTCGTATGTGGCCTCAGAACAAATGAAGGAGCAGGCAGAAAACTATGAGTAAGGGTCAGTTAAATAAAGAAAATAGAAACAAATTGAGAGGTACCAGGGGCCTTCCCTGTACATTTTTTTAAATATTTAAAATAATAATGGGGCACAACAGGTCACCCTCATAAAGCACAACGTTGTAAAAATGTATTTTCTAATAAACAGCTCAGTAGATGATGCAACACTTTTTTCTACAGTTGGAAAGTGTAATTAACATTGGATATTGGATGAAAATAATGTGCTTAATCCAATGCCGCTGTGCTCACGCATTAGTATCGAGAATCGTCCAATTGGAGTTCAACCTGGGGTCAATGACCCAGCTATCCCCCTCAGGCAGGAACTGAGACATGTGCCACTTTATTACATTTTTCATTTGTTCTGAGACCTCGTATAGGACTTAATTTCATATGCATCCACAACCAGAGATGAAATAGGAGCTTTTGCCTGTTAAAATGGCACCCATATTGTCTAACTTTCCTGGCAGTCTCCAAGTTCAAAGTGAACTTGTCTTGAGAGCTTGAGGGTCTCTGGGTTCTTAGATAGTGGCTCTTGACCCTCTGGCAGCAGAGGTTCACCCTTTATCTTACTGGTGTGCGAGTGTCCATCCGGCATTCGTGCCTGTCGATCCCTGTCTAGTGTGACAGTTGCATGGAAAGGAAGTCACTTCTTGCACACTGCTGCCAGAAATTGAGTAATTTCCATTTTTTCAACAAATCCGGCCAACAATGTTATCTCCCTTTCAAGTCCCGGGTCTTTTTCCTTCTCAGTAGTTATTGGCTTCAGGTTACTGTCCCCAATATGATGAATGCACCAACAGTGAAGGGATTGCAACTCAGGCCCTGATTATGATAAATCTGCAAATTGTGCCTCCTCCTGTGTGTAACTTGTGCACAAGATACATAGTAAATGTGCACGTTGCAATGTTTACCAAGTATTTAAAATGCGCTACATGACTTTTACCAAGATCATAAAACCTATACTTCAGTTCAGCGGGGTCAGTCTTGACAATGGTAGCCATGTTGTTCCCCATTTTGATGAACACAAACATTACATTACATGTCTGCGGATGTGCTGCCCGAAAAGATGCCAGGTTTTACCTGGCAAAAATCAGTAGAGCAAAAAACGCTGGAATGCAGATTTATGCCTGGGTTGCAATTAGGGCTCCCGGTTTTATAGTATTTATTTTTTTAACATTTCCATCTGTATTTATCCATATTTATTTTTAGCCATTTTAGTGGTACTTATCCATATTTATTTTGTTTTTAGAGAACAGAAGAGGTGATAACTCGTATATTTCCCCCATGACCTACGAGCTGGCGTCTGGACGGGGCAGGTTTCTTGTGCCGACACCCGAGCTAACCCCCAAGAAGGTGCGGGCATCCAACGCCTTAAGCTCATTTAGCAATGCTAGCTCCCCTTTTTAGGTCATGATCAAGGGGGCACAACTAACTCACGAGTCATAGCCGCCACCCGCAAATAGTTTAGGAGGCGGACTTTCTCTCCCCCGTTGATCTGTGAGAGGGCTAATGATACCCCGCTTACACTAATACGTCCGTGCACTCACTTCACACCACCTTCACTCTTGGTCCTGATGAAACGCCAAGGATCTCCTAGACCAACATAGGCATGAAACATGTCGACCTCAGCATAGTTACCCGGGCACATTGCACGTCCGCTGGTAACTCCCAGGTTTTTTATCCTACCAAGGGTACCTCATCCTTAAAACTTTCTTTTGGCAACACTTAGGCAGTTTTAACATGCACTGCACGCACAACCTTCACCTCTCACAGAGGACTTTTACCCACACACCCACATGCACCCATCGGCAGTTCTCTGAAAAGATCACCGCCAAAGAGACACTTCGGGGGACCCGTAGGGCATTGCACCGCCGGCCCAACGAGGAGCAACCGCCCGATGATGAAGCATGAAATCCCCCGGGATGTGTGAGGGCAACAAGAGACAATTTGTGTCTCTCCCGACCTCGATCACTAAGTCCCTGACCTAGTACCTCAACTCTTTCTGTCCCCTCTTCCATCTCTCTCCCTCTTAACCTTTGTAGTGTGGGTTGACTCTCCGCAACACTCACTACGGAACAGTGCTGCCCCTTTTTGATTAACTCGTATATTTCGACATTTATTTAATGGATAAACGAGCATTCAAACTTTGATACCTGTCACGTTTTAGCACATTGCACAGCCAAAATGAAAATAATTAACATAAAAGCCCTCATACATGTTGAAATATGCAGCAAATTAGGCAAATCTCATTCAGCTTTCTAACTCACCATGCTGCCAATATGTTTAGCTATTGGCATGAAATTCATCAATCTCTGCATGGAGAGTCATTCAAAAGAATCCAAATTATCTATATTTTCCTACTTTTAATACCAAATGCAGACAGGAAACACAATGGTTTCTGTCTGTGTTTATCTGTAAAAATCAGTAAAAACAGAAAACAGGGAGCCCTAGTAGTAATACCGACTTGGGCTGAAACAGGAGTTTGCACCTGGGTCAGTGTTAGCGCACCATTGTGATCCAGGATTTAAGTGCTTGTCCTGCATTAATGTTGGTAGATTGGGAATTCAATCTCTCTCCTGCGTTAGAAAATGCTAGAGTGATCTTAGTACAATACTTTGCCTCATGAGCAAACTGCGGGGCATATTATCAAGCATGGCGTTAAAATTATCGCTGCTTTAGCGGCAGAAAACTGCCGCTAAAGCAGCGATAATGGGCTTGATAATATGCCGCAGAGAATTCCAATAGAAGCCCATGTTGACACCAGAACAAAGCCTGGGCAAAGCACTATGCTACGCTCGCGTAGTTTGCGAAGTTTGCGCTACTTTGCACTACGTGAATTGCACGTAGCACAGTGCAAACATGCGTAGTGTAGCGTTGCATAGTGCAGCGGTCATTTTTTGCTTGCTCGTGGTCCTGAACATCAAGTTAGCGACCGCGAGCAAGCAAAATGACATCCCGGCGAGACTTTTTCCTTGTTCGCGATCAGCAACATCAAGTTGCCGATCGCGAGCGTGGTAAATAAACATCCCGGTGAGATTCTCAACGCGAGGAGGTCAGGTTTATCATTGCGAGTGGTCGCGTATGCTCGTGACCGCTCGCGATGAGAAACTACCAGTCCGCGTTGAGAATGCTGCCGCTCGAGTAAAAATCTACTCGAGCAGCAGAAAACTACAGCTCGCACTGTGCAAGATGCCGTTTCCAATGATTGCACAGTGCTGGATGCTTGTCCGCACTGTGCAATCATTGAAAAAGGCATCTTGCATAGTGCGAACAGGGTACTACGCAGTTCGCGAAGTGCTACGCATAGCTCGCATAGTGCGAAGTGCTCTTTGCGTAGCTTCGCTTAGTGCTACTTCGCGAACTACGCCCAGGGTTAACCAGAACATGGGCTTCTATGGGAATTCTCTGAGGCAAATTATCAAGCCCATTATCTCCGCTTTAGCGGCAGTTTTCTGCCGCTAAAGCGGCGATAAATGTAACGCCGTTTCTTGATAATATTCCCCTCCCTTCTTTGCTTGCCACAGGAGACAGAGAGGAGCACACTGCCACCACCGCTTTATAGTACATTTTATTGGTTTGCAGAATCAAAATGAGTTTTTATCAAGACAATAAAATCTAGTCTTCAGTTGACTTGGGCCAGCGGAGAGAATTCAACAATGATATATCAGGTCCAATTTATTTTCCCCTTTCACTGGTCCGGCGTCAGCGTTGAGAGTAACCTGCCTCTGGAAATGTAACAATGAAGCGAAACCTTTGAATGGTTTCTGTGCGTCCTGCTGTTCGAGGCAGCAAAAGGTATCAGCACCGAGAGCAAGCAAGCAGCTCCAGAGCAGTGCTACAGTGCCTCCACCACAGCAGCTGCTCCAGGTCCAGTCCATTAGCTGTCTAAACTTGGAATAGGGATTAAACACGTGTTCACAGTAAGAGCTTCTCATCAACCCGAACACATCGGGAGAAAAAAAGAGAAGCGCGATCACAGAACAGAATTTCAAAGCATGTCATTGTCATTATTGATTTTCATTACAAATAACAGCCAATCCCAGTGTCAACAGAGAATCAATTACAAGAATCTGTGGGTGTGCAAATTGTTTGGAGAAGTGTTCGATTTTTATCTTTGGTGAATACAAGACAATGCCCAAAATGATGATAATCTAAAGGCCATGGTATCTTACAGTTCCCTTTGTCTGATGAAGGTTTTCATCTCTCAACTGTCTCTTAACCCATTCCCCACTCATGACGGAACCGCTCCGTCATGAGCCACGGTCGTCGTGTGCTCATGACGGAGTGGTTCCGTCATGCTGCGGCCGTTGGCGGCCGCGACGCCCACGCGGCGCTAATTCCCCGCCTGTGCGGGCGATTAGCGCAGTGGGCGGAGTCATGACGGAACCACTCCGTCATGAGCACAGCTCAACCGCGGCTCATGACGGAGCGGTTCCGTCATGAGCACCGCGCTGCCCCCAAACCCCCCCCAGCACTGCGGCGGAATTCCCGCCGCAGCGAAAGGGTTAAATAAAGACAATCTTAAGGTCCATTGTGCCTTGTTTGTGCATATTAACGAAGGAAAACCGGAAGCCAAGTCCAAAGAAGTCTTCCCATGACATAATGAGTGTAAACACGAAAACAGCAAAACAAAATATTATGCATGTGTATTGTGAGCATTGCACATCACATGCCGGCGTCACGCCTGAAAAATACTGCCATTTTATCATATGCCACTATTTCATGTCTCTATTGCATCAACTGTTCCAGGCCACACTGTGTTCAGCATATTGACTGACTTTCCTAAACTAACTGCATAGATTACACTTGGGTGTAACTTACATGGGCATATTAGTGCGGTAAAAGTGTTCAACTATTTGATAAGAGACAAAGTTACAGCTGAGGGTACTCCCTTCATCTTCATTGCATTTCTATGACCAAACTTCCAAAGCAACCCATGGGAATGCCTGCTGTTCTACATATGCCATCAATTACGTGTGCATAATATGCACATGGGTAGGAAACAATACACACACTTACATCTCACTCAAACACGTATATTATACATGATGGCCGCTGTGTAAATCATAAGTAAAACATGATATGTACATTACATCATGTGTGTTGAACTTACACCTGGAAAATGCTTTCCCTCCTGTTTCTATTCAAACCCACGGTTTTTCCCCAACACTAGGCTTATGTGGGCTCTGTAACAACATATGGGCAAAAATCAGCAAATGTGGTAGAATAAGGAACTATGGATGGAAACAGGAACGCTTTCAGTACTGTAAAAAAAGAAAAATGAATGCACAGTATGCACAGCATTTTCAAAATCTGGGAAGTAGATAAATTAGATAATGTATCACCGGAAAGACGCAACCCTAAGCGCCCATATATGAAGATTGAAAAGAAAAATGCTAACAACCAGAGGTAAACATAATTGACCTATTAGGAGCAACAACAAAAAAATCATCTCTAGACTTACAAATAGGACAGCATATTGCCCCACCTATGCTTGACAGTGAAACCACCTGCATCGAATATGAAAAGGTAAAGGACAAAACAAAATTTCAGTCATCTACCGTGAACATCTTTCAAAAGGGAGCATACATATGGGCCAGTCATTAATCTGGTCACAGTTCAAGAAACCATCACGTATTGCAATACCTCAATGTGAGAGGTGATAGATATATTAAAAAGAGAAATAACCAGTAAATGCCTGCTCCGTGCCTTTTAAGTAACATAACGGCTAAAGGCATGGTTCCAGTAGCTATGATAGTTAAGTTGACAAACAAAACACTCAGTACAGAAAAGGGTCCCGCAACTATTCGAAGGTGGTTCATCCCGTGGCATAGAATACGAGGAGAGTGCCTATACATTTACAAAAAAAAGTTTATAAGGAACTCCCTAAGTTTATTAGAACAAGACGTAGAAGTATCAGGACCAAGATGAGGCAACGAAACACAACAATTGGAGACAATGACACACAGGATTGTTACTAGCAGACAAGGTAAGTTGCATAGGAGCAATCCTTTAAAAAATGGAGATTTTGTATCTGTTATCTGAGCTAGATGAAAAATCTACGTACATCACCTTATCTGCACTACAGCTATGCCTCTTTCAATACAAAGGGTTTGGAAATTCTTCTGCAGCAAGATTTGTTTCAAGAAACAATTAAGAAAACAATAGGACCCAAAAAGAAAAGGATAAACTACAGTGGTGATACTTTTGTCTTAGGACAAACTAAGATAAAAAAGATGATGCTTTGGCAGAAGAGTGCACATCTTCTGCCAAAGCCTCATACATGCAAGTTTGAAAAGAGCGAACTGGCATTCTTTGGTCGCATCTTTTCGGGCAAAGGAACACAACCCGATCAAGCAAAAGTCAACACTACAAGTGAATCAGATATGCCCAAAGATATATCAGTTGTTTTAAAATTTTAGAGATTGTGAGTTATTGTGCTCACTTTATGTCACAATTTGTCACAATAATTGCACCAACGAGAGCATTAACTAAAACAGAACATACGGACCCACGAGTATAAAGACTCATGAAAATAAAGCTAGAACAATTGCATATGTAAAAAATATATATTATTTTGACCCGTTCTATGGACAGAACTAACAGTGGGTGCAAGTCTTGTAGGTTTTGATTCAATACATGCTCCACACAAACCTGGAAAATATTCCCTGAGACACATATTTGGGTATGTAATTAGAAGCTTGATGGACAAAAAGAACCTACTCAATCTGAGAAGGAGAGCCTAGTAGTAGTCTGAGCATGTGATCATCACCATGTGCTCCTGTTTAGTAAACCATTTATGATTGTCACAGATCACCAAGTGTTTCTCCCCATTTATGGAAATCCAAAACCACAAAAGAATAGAAAGGAAGGAAAAAGATCAGGGGTAATTAAAAAAACTAGTAAACAAACCTGACAAAAATACAACCCGCACTACATTTCTCATCATCTACTTCCAATGTGTGAAGGAACCTCATCTGAACAATACATACATATTATTAGGAGACAGTCAACACCCGAGAGCATAACGAAAGAGGAATTAGAAAAGGTTTCTTGCAACAACACTATCATTCAAGAAGCAGTTCATACCATAAAAACTAAAAAATGAAAGCACCTGAACTCAGCAACAACTTTTAAGGAAGGTAAGAAAAATGCTAGCTTAAAGGCAAGTGCAACTATCAGTTTCAGCGAGAAGACTCTTGCTGAGGGGAGCCCGGATCATCAGACCAAAATAGCTACAGAGGAGAATAGTTGTGATAGCACGTCAGAGTCAAGGAGGGACAGTGGCTACAAAGAAAAGCATGAAAGTCAAAGAAGTATTGAAGTTACAAAGAAAAGAACGCGAAAAGGGCTTAGTTTCCAGGAATATCCCACCCTAGTGGCATCAGAGATCTTAGAAAGCTGAACCCACCAGAAATATGAATCATGTCAGAGCAACCAGAACAGGCCTGGTCCACTGTAGCTGTAGACGTGTACTGGCCAATGGATATTTGGCAGTATTTGCTTGCCATTACTGAAACATTTTCATGCTTCTCAATCGACTATCGAGTAAAATCGGCCTTTGTTTGGCTGCCAATCTTAGAAGAATTATTTAGAGTGGGGAATACCAGTGACGCACAAATCCGACAATGGGCCACCGTTCAGTGGATTCGAATTAAGGCATTTCATGAGCTATATGGGTGCCAATCATAGGAAACTCACGCCCCTATGGCTACAGGCTAATGGAATTTCTGAATGGTTCAAGGCTCAGATTAAGAAAACAAGGCTACGAGCTGAACTAGTGCAGGTTACAACGCATCAAGCAATGTGACAACTTTTAAATGACTGTAGAGCAAATCCACATGATTCAGCAGGAAAGTTCCCTTTAGAGTTAATGTCTGGCTATGTTATACAAACCAGGCACGCACAGTTTCAATATACTTAGCATCCTGAGCATGAAGCTAGCTCAAAAAATGTTTGGAAAACAAAACAGAAATTGAAAGAATATATGGATATCAAAAAATGGGCAAAGGGCTGGGATATCAAACAAGACAACAGATTCAACTGAAACTGAGGAAAACGAACCCACCTTTTCTACATATTGCTTTACAAGTGATGTTGACTAAACGAATTATGCTGTCCTGCTGCAAACTCACAAAAGTTTATCACCAGGAATTAATTAACTTGAAATACGTTCCAATATAGAGTCTCAAGAAACAGAATCTGTAAATGTTGAGCAAGTGGAAAATCAGGACAATTCTCTATTACAAGTCAATTGCGGTCAAGAGGCTGTGGAATAGTTGCCTGTTTGTCGACCTGCAAAGGATGACATTAGGTGTTAATGTGCAATTCTGAGATAACTTTTAGACCACGTCGTGTGATTAAACAACTTTTCTCTTCTTTCCTACTTTTAATTTCTTTAATTTTGATTTTCTTTTAACACACTGCAATAGTATGTGGTCTATTTAAATATATGTCTCTTATAGTCTTGAGGGTGTTACTGGAATATTTGTCTTCAAATAGAAAAGAGGTTGCAATGGTAACAAAGAGTCATTTTATCACAAGCATGTTCATTAATATTTCCTATGGTTCAGAAATATAACTTCATTTAAAGGTATTAAGTGTCGGCCCGTACTTCACTGCAGTGATAAACATTACTGCACAAGCTGATGTTGCTAACATCAAGCAGAAGGACTCGATTTCTGCTCAAAATTCTATTTCATGGTGTTCTTCCTTTGTTTGTTTGTCCCTCTTCACTTCCTTCAGATACTCACACACTTCACCCAGCGGCAGTTCCTCCATGGGAGCAGAGGAGCGTACCCCTCACACACACTGCTGCGCAGAAAGCATAAAAAAATGGCAATAAAATAATTTTATTAACATTTTATTATTTACTCTCTGCCAGCAAAGAGATTGTGAGGGCGGGGTCAGTGTGTCTGCTACCAATGATTGGCAGCAGTGAGAAGTGACCACTTACGTTTGAAGTGCGCATGTCGGTTTGGCCAGCTACCTTACTAGGGCCAAACTGACATGCACATTTGAAACCTCTACAACCCGGCTGTCTTGGACAGCTGGGTTGGAGAGCAAGCACATGCATATAGTGACTTTTGGAGCACAAAGCCAGCACTCTCTACGCAATCAAGGCGCTTCGCTCATGCTGCTCAACAGCATGAGAACAGCGTTTTGATTGGCTGAGCGAGCAGGCTTGAGGCTTTGCGCTTGGAGGACATGCTGCAGAATATCAAGGCCATGCTGCAGAACATCACGTGGTAGTGTAAGTTAAGTGAATTTTTAATTTATTTATAAAAAATATTATGCGACCCTCCAATGTAATGTGCCACCAACCACCAGGCTAACAAAGCTAACACATTTTCCCTCGTTTGAAGGAATTGGAAGTGAGTGTTCACAAAGAATTTCTTTCTAAGTTTTGTCATTCATCCTAGATTGTGGCTCACTGCTTCTGTCTTTATTCCTTAGCCCATTGACAGACTTGAAATAAGTAGAATTTCAGTTCTTGCTTCTGATGCTAATTATTTCTAGCTCTCAAAAACTGTAATTTCTAAAGGTGAATCTAGTGGGATCCGGATTTACCTACATAATTAATAGAATGTTTTTCATAATCTAACAAGTACATATAAAGAAAGCATGAAATAATGCATCTCTTCTGAACATACACATATTTACCTATTTTCTGCAACTCGCTCGTCTCTCTGAATAATTACAAATCATCTTTTAAATCTCCAGACAGGGATAGAGAGCATTAATTAGCCTGCCAATTGCAGTAAGATGTAATGTGCTGGGTTTGTATAGTCAACATGATTGTAGCATATTTCATACTTCAGGTTCGCTGAAGTAATACAACTATCGGATCTTAAACCTATTCGACGGGTTGTCTTACTGTTGTATTCAAGACAATTAGGAAGTTAAGCATTTCTTTTTGAAAATCGAAGTATCTGCTGTTGTTCCGCATCCCAAAATATATTTTTTTTAATCTGGAACTCAAACTAATACTTTCCGAATAAGATGTTTGTTAGTACAAGCACATTTTGGGGTTTAGGAAATTTGCCTTTTCTACTTGGTTACACCAGAATTTTCGCCTTTTTTCTGGACCTAATTTTTGTTCACCTTAACATTCTCTGCATTTTACCACTGCTAATCTGTAAAGTGCCTCCCCCCCTCTAAATAATATTCTGTACATTGTAACACCCTATGTGGCCTATTTAAGTTCTCTTATTGACTCTATAAGTCCATTGTAAATGGTGTCTTAAGTGTGCCTAAAGCATGGAAAGTTAGATGTCATATGTGGGCTGAGGTGTGTATTTACACCTCCCACATATGTGAAAAAAATATATTTCTGTCAGGAGCTACTGTACTCTTGCTAGGCTGCAGTTTAGATGTACTGCAAGGACTCATGGCAGAGAACTTTGCCTCTGCCATGTAGAAACATTCTATTTCTATATATCCATAAAGTTACCTCAAAAGAGCTCTGCCACCTATCACATTTCCAAAGCTGGAATACACATATTAGGCTAGGAGAATAAATGACTCTGGTTCAGAGGACAATGGCTTGCCTCTGGGCCTAGACAAGGACAATATGTGTTGAGTGCTGACCACTTAGCATGGATTAATTATCTGGGAGCGGACTGGAAAAACAAATGGCAACTTTAGTACATACTGTTAAAGTGCTGCTATGCCAGTGGTGACTGCTGAACTTTGAAAGTGGTGGGGCATAAATACCTTCCTCGAAATGGCTTGAGAAAAAGTGCAAGACAACTTCTTTCAGAGGGTCCAGGAGTGTTCTCACCTTTAATAAAACACTAACATAAAATTAAGGGCTAGTTGGTGCATTTTACAACACATTTGTACACATGGGTAAAAAAGTAAATTCTGAAGAGGCACTAAGGAGATTTTCCAATAGGTTTGGAGTGCCCACGAGAGGCCATGGATGACCCTTCATATCTGGGTTTGGCAGTATCTCCCCAAGAGCAGTTTTTTTCAAGAATGAGTCCAATTAGGCATTGCTGAGCCCATTCCCTTGACCAAACACATACTCTCATGAACATATGTGATATGCATACTCACAGACACTCATACCTGTACAATCACAAACAGAGATGCACACATACATAAATTCAACACTTGACTCCACTCCTACTCCGCTACTTCCCTCTGGGTGATAGCAGTGATTGCAGCTCAGCAACTTTAGCTTAAACACATCGGCAAGTTCACCCCTCGTTCACCTCACAAGAGAATTCAGTGACAGTGATATTCTTGCACTTGAAGTATGCATGGAGGTTACATTTGCTCTAAGAGGTGCTCTGAGCCATTGATGCTCTTAGATGATTATTTTCCCAGTAAGAGCATGCCTTCTTGCATTGTGTCTGTTTGCTCCCATACTCTGACTAAATCACAACATTACAGGGAAGAATAGGAAACAACTATGATCTTCACTCTCTGGAGTCGCCATTGTAACAATAGGGTGGGTTTCAAATGTGTCTTCGATCAATCAAGTGTCTTGTAAAGCATCACTACTCACCCGTAAGGGTCTCAAGGTGCTGGGGGGGGAGACTGCTATTCCGTCGAAGGCGCTGTGGTTCAGTCGTAGTGTCAGGGCTTGAGGTTCTTCCTGAATTGAGGCAGTGATGATGACTGGCTGAGGTGGAGAGGCAGGGTGTTCCTGGTGTTTACTGCCAGGTAGAAGAAAGATCTTCCTCCGGCCGTGAAGCTCTTGATGATGAGACGGTGTTGATCTGGTGGTTCATAGTGATTGAGGAGTTGCTGATGATGTCAAGGTTTTGTGTGTGGTCTGTGGGGGGTTCCAAGAGCTGCGGGTCACCAGGAGTCATCCCAGGTGGAGGGGGTGGAGCCCAGGATGAGGATTTCAAGCTTCTCTAAGTTGAGCTTGAGTCAGCTGTTCCTTATCCAGGTGGTGACAGCCCTCTTCCTGTCATGGAAGTTGTTCTTGGTGACTTTAGGTTAGTTGGTGAGGGAGAGAATCAGCTGGGTGTCATCGACTTAGGAGATGATGTTGAGTCTGTGGATTCTGATCATGGCTGCGTGCGGGGCCATGTAGATGTTGAAGAGAGTGGGGATCATGAGGATCCCTGAGGCACTCCACAGCTGATCTCTGTGAGTTCACAGTGGAACGGTGGCAGTCTGATTCTCTGTGTTCGGCTGGTGAGGAAGGAGCAGATCCATTCCAGGGCTTTGTCATGGATGCAGGCGTTGTGGAGTCTTGTGCATAGAGTGCAGTGGGAGACGGTATCTAAGGCAGCCAAGAGGTCCACGAGGATGAGGGCTGCAGGTTTGCCTCAGTCGAGGAGGGTGCGAACATTGTCTGTGGTGGCAAGGATGGCTGTCTCTGTGCTGGGGTTGCTGCAGAAGCTGGATTGGAAAAAGTAAAGAATGTGGTTCACTTCAATGAACTCACAATGTTGAGTGTTAATGGCCTTCTCAACAACCTTGACTTGGAAGGGTAGCAGAGAGATGGGTACAAGGTTTTTGAGGTTCGTCGGGTCGGCAGAGGGTTTCTTCAGCAAAGGGTTGATCTCTGCATGTTTCCAGTCTCCTGGGAAGGTGACGGAATTGATGGAGCAGGTGATGGTGTGGCAGAGATTAGGGGCGATGGCGGTGTGAGCTCTGTTGAAGATGTGATGTGGGCAGGGGTCCAAGGGTGCTCTGGAGCGGATGCTCATCATGATCTTGAGGGTGTCATCAGCGTTGAGGGGAGTACAGCTGAACAGGGTCTGCTGGTGTCTGGTGTCTTTGGGTGTGGTGGTTGCGGGTGTGGAAAGAGGGTCTTGGGTATCAAAGCTGTCGAAGCTGTCATATATCGCCTTAATCTTGCAGTGTAAGAAGGTGCTGAGGTTGTTGCAGAGGTCTTGGGAGGATTAGATGTCTGTTGTCTCTGTGCTTGGTTTGGTGAATTCTTTGTCCACGGCTAAAAGTTCTTTGCTGTTAAGTGCATTGGCGTTGATCCTTTCTTGTAGGGCCGCTTTGTTGTTCTGATGAGTTGGTGGTGTTTGTTGGTAGCTGTTTTGAAGGCTGAGTGGTCTTCTGGGGTCTTGCTGCTCCTCCATCTCTTCTCAAGCCATGATGCTGATGAAGGTGGTCAGCTGCTCTTTGGTGACCTTGTTCTAGCTTCTACAAGGGTAGCAGTGGGCGTGGTGCTGTACGGTAAGTTTGGAGGGTGCTGGCGTCATAGTGGTGGATGGACTGAGAACCAAGGTCTGTGGTCCTGGGCACAGTACAGGCATGGACGGGCGCAGATGAGCTTGCCTTTGGTACGCCTTCGGGATGCCAGCGGTGCACCTGCCGCACGCCTCGGCTCTGCAGCCGCACAGTGGCTGCCATTAAGTAGTGTGAGGGGAGGCTTGAAGCTGAGAGGTGTAAAAGAGTCACTGAAAGGGGCAGAACCATGGGGGACAAGCAGCGGCAGGGACACAGAGGGAAAAGGGCGCGAAAAGAGCAAGAGTGAAAGAAAAAGGGACAAAACGTGACAAAAAGAAAAGAAAGGTGAAAGGAAGGAAAAAGAGATCAGAAAAGCCGAAAGCAGAGAGACAGAGGGCAGAGCAGCAGCAGAGCAGAGATGCTTCCAACTGGACCACCAGTGATGACGCGCAGGCAGGTGCCTGCAGGTGGAGGAGGGCCTCGAACTCAGACCAGCAAGGGTCAGGGGCAGCAGCTACCTAGGTGGAGCTGTGTGGGAAGGGAAGCAGTTCCCTTACAATGTCAGTGAGATTGGTCCTTTCACGGAGTATCGGCACCATTAAGTAGTGTGAGGGAGAGGGCTGGACAGCTGGGAGGCGGGAAAGCGGTAAGCGGGAAAGCGGTGCTTAGGGGGGGCGGGCCGCAGGGGACGAGCAGATGCAGGGACAGAGAGGAAAAAATGCGAAAGGGTAAATTTGCCAACAAGGGATTTTGTTTAGAACGAACAGATTATTTAGAAATTTCAGAGAACTAAATCAATGAGAGTGTTAAGATAAAGTAACACCACTATGAAATCAATCGACTGATCTGAACATCAGTAGTTTATAATAACAACACACACGGGGGTTCTTTCTGTGATTTAAACACAGTGATTTTTATATTTTCATCAAGAGTAAAAAGGAGTACAAAAGAAACATAGATTAGAGCAATATTTCATGAAAACAGGGGACGAGATTAAGTCCACATTTCATCAAACAAACACATCTATTCCTACTTAGTTTGAACAGAGACAGAACTCTTTGTTGAGCATATGGTCTACTGTACATAACAAATAAACTGGAAGTAGATGGTAAAGTCAAAAGAGGAAAAAAGGCACAAAAAGAGTCAAGAGTGAAAGAAAAAGGGACAAAATGTGACAAAAAGAAAAGAAAGGTGAAAGGAAGGAAAAAGAGATCAGAAAGGCAGAAAGCAGAGAGACAGAAGGCAGAGCAGCAGCAGAGCAGAGATGCACCCCACTGGACTACCAGAGACGAGGTGCAGGTGGGTGCCTGCGGTTGGACGAGGGCCTCAAACTCAGACCAGCAAGGGTCAGGGGCAGCAGCTACGTAGGTGGAGCTGTGTGGGAAGGGAATCAGTTCACTGGCAAGGTGTCTTCACCTCCAGAAAAGGGATGTCACTAAGTGCAAGCATGCTGATACATAGGAACCAAAAATGGAGGAGTGCCTAGGAAAAAACTACATCAATGTATCATGAGGCACAATCTATTACAAATTGAAACAAAAATAGAATTGTCATGTATCACATACTCTCAAATACCTAGTTTGCACTCATGCATGAGTGTGCACATCTGATTAATATGGATTATTAATGAATGGAGTTGCCAGGTCTCCATTGGCAGATTTCAAATTTACAGGCCGGCCTCATGCATAGCTTCACAATTAAACATCATCTAATCCTCTACTTGCTGGCTTTGTTTCCACTGATAACCATTGTCCCTTCGCTTGGAATAACACACCTTTGGACTCTCCTGAACCTAATTAGATAACTTGCATATATGTGTGTTCTCCCACAGATAGCTTAAAGAAGGTGATGACCTCCTCCAGTTTTCTTCACCCTCTCAGTCATAAAACAATAATACACATGTGTACACACAAGCAATTACTAAAAATCACATGCACACACCAGATTATGCTAACTCATGCCCGTTTATAAACACACATTCACACACTCATCCACATACATCTGTCTGTAGTCTCCATCCTTCACCCTCCCCCTGCAGCAACACAAAAAGTAAGGACAGTCACTGACCCTATACACACTAACAAAAGGGGCCAATGTGACAACCTTAGGCGCACTGAGGAGACAATGCACTCACACACTTAGGTGATGGCACAAGTGCAATGCAGAAAACATATTTTACCAAGAGAGGAGAATGAATTACGGAATAAATGTTCTAAATGGTACAGGACATTTGATTACGCCCGTTTTACCAGACAAATGGCTGAGCTGGCCCTGCTGGTATTTAAACGTATATTCCCATATTATTAACCAGACAATACCTAGACCACTAGGATGAAGACTTTCAACAGTACGAGGCAGGAACTCAGATCTCATGTGAAAAGACACATGTCAAATCACACCAGTCAGCCCCAGCACTGAAAAACCATTCCAATGTGTAAAAGAAAGGAGCAAGCGCCATGTAGTGCTAATCTGCCCCACACCTAACTACAGTGGCTATAACCACCATCCAGAGAGCCTTGAGAGATGCAGAGTGAGCTTGTGCTGCCTCTACCAGGCCCTCTGCAGTCACTGTTGTCCGCAACCCAGAGCTGCCTGTCACGTGTTAGTAGAGGTTCCTCCACGAGCCCGGGGGCATCACAACCGGGGCAGAAGGAACATTTCATTATATTTGAAATCATTTCATCTGAGGATGGTGGCTCCTGCACAGCTATGCATCAACAACCAACAAGCATTGGCATAGCCAATAGGTCTCGCCTTTGGGACCTTATAAGTGTTCAGCCATGCAACAGTTGCACAACTAAATACTTATAAGGTCCCAAAAGCGAGACCTATTGGCTATGCAAAGCGGCCATGCGTCCGCGAAAGTGAATGTGATCGTGTTCACGATCAAACATCAAAGCGGCCATGGGGCCGCGAAAGTGAAAGTAATCGCGGTAAAGCGTGGCGCGCGCCCGCGCACATTCACTGTAGCTCTAGGCTGGCCTGGTAGCACTTTTTGGAGCCCTCTCAATAAGTTTTGATGAAAACCAAGAAAAGGGCACACATACCACTTTATCAACAGTTCTACCGCATATGTAGCAGCTTCGAGTAAGACAATTCTGAATGCTGTCATGCTGCAGGGGGCAGGGAAGAGGGGGTTGAGAGAGTGGTGGAGGGTGTTCTACAGCTATTAATCTCAGCAGGACACTCCATGATGGAGCACACGCCCGGTTATAAAACGCGTCTGAGGGAACGATCTAGTCCCAAAGAGGGAATTGAGCAACTTTTTAATGTGTTTCACCAAAACTGTGAACGACAAACAAGGAGGAAGAAAGTTTAAGCATACAAGGGCAGACAGCAAAATGAGCACACATTCAGGATTGCATGCACGGCGTTCTATCTCACACCCCCTCCCCTAGGTGCCACAGCCAGGGACTGGTCTGCCCCATAGGCCGGAGTGGCAGCCTTCTGCCCAGCACCATTGAAGGATGAGGGGAGCAAGCAATCATGGGGTCAAGGTGCACCACCCTATGGCAGATTTTCTCCACCTAGGCCTCACCTGTGAGACGCCTGCACCACGAAATGAAACTCATATTCTCCATTTTTGTCTCAGTACAAAGCCCCTGAAATGTCCCTCCTTACGAGACATGGGTGCAGGAACCACCAGGATTTTGTGCATCTCACACATTTCCCAAATCCTCCCAAGATGCAGTGGAGCCATGGAGGCTTGCTTGTCCCACCCCACCCTGTGACAAGTTCAGAAATGGGTAGGGTGCAGTGCACCCTCGCTGATTGACAAACAGCCTTGGGAAACCCAGGGTTCAAGCTGAAAGCACCCAGGCTGTTATCAGTCAGCGAGGCAGCAGTGCGCTATAGGAGGCAGTGGCCTTACAGCATTACAGGGCACATAGGGCTAGAGCTGAATTCAGGTAAGCCCTGGAAAACTTGCGATGTCAGGCACATTCGCACTAGTGCATGTGTCTTTTAAAAGTGTCTGCGTTTGCCTGACCATTGCCTGACCATCGCACGGAGCGAGGGCCAGAAGGTCCAAAAATGTCAGTGCTTGCAAATTTTGAAAAATAAAGTAGGAGATAGGAATTCAGGAGGGGGTCGGGCCCTTGTGCCCAAGAAACCAGCTCCTTTGTGCTATGCCAACAGATTTCATACATCACTATAATAATGCCTTGAATTCCATCCTGCAGAACAGTATTCTATGAAACATCATTATTTATCGATTTTGCTTTAGAGAAAGCTGAGCATAACATTTTTGCTATTTTCCAGCAAAAAATATTACAGTGTTACCGGTTCAATCAAATGTCAGCGACTGGATGACCCAGTGCCACCATGCCCAACGCCCACACTATACCTCAACATGCAGCCATTCCAGCATATGGTTGCAAAGAGAACTTGGATCTTTGAATGAACATGTCACAGAATATTCTTTTAGGTAAATACAAGCAATGTGCATGACTCATGACACGTTGTTTAGTATGACATTCAGTGAAGAAGTATATTGAGTGAGCAATCAATGACACAAGTGGTTGCTCTCCAGGGCATCTTGCTTATTTAGAGACTCTTTTGTTAGGGACCTGTCAGTTAGGTACAGAGGATGGAAGGGGATTATTTTCAGTAACGCATGAGGTGCTCCTTGTAGGGATGAGAATGTAGCTTATTTCGGATTTGCAGCAATGCTACATCAAGGGTCATAAGCATAGGAATGTTTATCTATATGCTGGATGCAGAACATCAGAAGACTTATCACTTCAAGTGCTGTGCTTCCCTTATGAGATGGTCACTGTTGAGATCGAAAGTCCCTCACATGGTAATAGATGTGACCCCTGCCCTGAGTGCCCCAGCTGTGGTGATTCAAATGGTAACAATCGGTGGTCATTGGCGAACACAGATCATGTGTGTGCACCCTGAACTAGGCCTGTCTTATGGATTTGTGGTCCGGTTAGACCGGGAGGAGCACACAATGCACTACCCTCACAATAGTGAAGGCTACTGCCCATGACAGGAGCTAGTTAGCATGAACACGGTGATGGCAGCATCCCGTTGTGTAATGAGTAATCAGTAGCATGACCAGGCCGATTTACCTGCATCATGGGAGTGGGGCTTCCTGGACCACTCAATTGAAGTTTGTAGCTGTGTACTTAGCTGGTCCTTGGCCTTCTTGAAAAGGGAATCATGAAGAACAGGGCTAGGGCCATTAGTAGCCTTTTGATGCAAACATTATTGAGGACGAAATCCAGGTGTGAACCTCTAGTCCCCCCAATGGCCTGTGTTTGAGATCTCAATATGGGAGAATGTTCTGCTGTGATAGATTGCTCTATTGAGGAAGAGCATGACAGAGTAGTGTGCACTTCAAAGTGGTCAAATCCCAGAACATAAACTTCAAAGACAGAGGCACTGAATCACATGTGCTTGAAAATGGAGTATTAAAAGGGGAGTTTGAGACTCCTAAATTGTCAAACTGAAACTGTACATCAGTGCGGAGAAGTTCAGCATGAGTCCTGCCTATTGTGAGTGACCAGGACTAGGGACTAAGGGTCTCCCATGTTTGTTGAGGGCACATCACCCAAGAGAATAAAGAACATTTACCTGGAGCCTGGAGTACCAGCTCAGCCTGACCCCAAACCTGAGGACCCTGTGAGAAGAAGATCGTCTGGATGGAGCAAGGTCCATGGAGATCCTGCCAATTGAACCCCGGGAGCGGAATGTGAGATTCAGGTCCATTCGGAAGAAAAAGCGACCCACGACCCACCAAAGACAGGGAAAGATTCAACTCCCCAAACCCAGCAGCACTCAAGACCTGCTGCAGAATTTCTCTCCCCCACATCACCACACCATTATCTGCAGCTACCACCCTCTTCCCCATCCCAGGTAGGGATTTACCCATTGACCATGGACAATCCTGGGCTAAGTTTCGATGACGACACAGTGGCAGAGATACTTAGGGCACCGTCACTACTAGACGCAGATGGTAATGCAGCATCAGGGAGCCGTAATGATGACTGGAAGTCCTTACTAGCCTTCAGGAAGCAACAGATTAAAACGGTGCTACACGGCACAATAATGACTAAATATTTCAGAGCTAATATAGCTCCCAATGCCATTTTGGTGACTCTGACACCCCGGATCTTCCTTGAGGATCTCACTTTCAGAAGAGAATGGTCCAGGATTGCTTGGAAGTGCACATGAGATTGGCTTGTCCTCATAATCAACACCGCCAAATGCCTCTCTGATGAAATTTTGATACAGATCACAGTAGTAGAATCTGGTTTAAAAACAGGGATTTCGATCACGTCGTACAAAACGCGCCTAGCAGAAATCAACGAGGAGATGTCCGAAGATAGAGACTTCCTCACTAAACAGAAAGTTACCAAACTTAAAAAAGATGTTAAGAGATTCTCCCAGGAGAAAATATATCCATACACTAAAGAAGACTATGTTTTCCAAACCAACGAGATGTCTTCAGAAGATATGAACAGCAACAGCTCTAGAAGGACCAATTCCATGAGCAGCGACTCCAGCTATGAAGGCAACAATTACACAACACCGACGAGAGGAGCATGGAGGCAACCTTCACAACCACCGTTGTTCCAGAATTTTCCTCCACACCCTTACCAACAACAACCATTTCCGGGTCCCTGAGTAGGACACCCACCCTTATGGAATACACCCATGGGCTATCCCCCACAGATGCAACCGTTTCACCAATTTCCGAACCCCCCTTTTCACAACAGAGGAAGGGGCAGAGGAAGAGGCAGAAGGAAAAGCGGCTCAAGGAATGTACACTGGCAAGAACCAGGGCAGATGATCCTGAGGAGCAACACGACAAGAACGAGACGCTAGTTGTGAATCTTTCCTCTAGACCTCTGTCTCCGGAGGAATCCAGTCTCTTGGAAAAGGGGCTGAGTTTCGTCCCCACACCCGGAGAGGATCTTTTCAGACTCCACCAAGTATTACATCTCTTCGTCAGAATGATTAAACTCAAGGCCTTCTTCAAAGACCAACCAGAGGTCCCGGGAACAGGACTGAGGAACAAATCTAAGTTCACCCCCACTGCAGCTGTGACCCCCAATGAGGTGCTCACTTTTGAGCAAGCCGTTTTGAAGGATGTCACCAACCTGCCATATCGGCGCCCCTTCGACAACCTGACGAGAGCAAAGAAATGCATCCTACAGAACATCACAGACGACACCTCAATTATCATCAAACCAGCCGATAAAGGCGGTGCCACCATTATTCAGGACATTGGTACATACGAAGCAGAATGCCACCGACAACTTATGGACTCCAGATACTACCGTCCGATAGAGGAAGACCCCACACCCAGACTCACTTTGAAGATCAGAAGCTTAGTCAATGAAGCCGTAAGCGAAGATTGGATCACAGCCCATGAGGCAGAGTTTCTATGTAACAACAATCCCAGAATTCCCTACTATTACACTCTACCGAAGATCCATAAAGGGACAAATCCTCCGCCTGGACGCCCTATAGTGTCAGGTATCGACTCCCTTCTTGAACCACTGAGCAAATTCTGCGACTTCTTCTTACGTCCCACTGTCACTCAGACACCCACCTACCTGGGGGACACCACAGAGGTGTTGAACCTGATTGAACACTATGATGACCCTGAATCTATCACCCTCTTGGCCACACTGGATGTAGAGGCACTTTATACAAATATACCTCAAGATGCCACCCTAGAGGTCATGGAAAACATGTTGCGGGATGAAGACCCATGAATCTATCAAACACCCATCTCATTCATTTGCAAATGTGCAGCTCTGGCCCTAAAAGAAAACTTTTTTGCTTTTAAAAAACAACTTTACCACCAAATACAGGGCACCAGCATGGGGAGCACATTCGCGCCGAGCCTGGCCTGCATGTACATGGCTAACTTTGAGGCCAAGTTCATTTTGGGTAACAATAACCCCTATAAAGCAAATCTCATGACATGGCGTCGTTACATCGACGATGTCCTCCTAATCTGGAGAGGCAATGTGGATCTCTGCAGTTCCTTTTTTGCATGGCTAAACACATTGGACCCCTTCCTCAGGTTCACCGGCACCAGCTCAGAAGAGAGCATCGCATTCCTGGATCTCTGGATAACTTTACGTGATGGCACACTGCTTACAACTAACTATCGGAAACCCATGGACCGAAACAGTCTTTTGTTATACCAGAGCCATTACCCGAAAGCACTGAGGGATAATCTCCCTGTAGGTCAGTTTCTTCCACTACGTCGAAATTGCAATACCATTTGTGAATTAGAAAAACAATCTGCCATTCTATCACATAACCTCAAGGAGCGCCACTACCCACCGAATACCATAAGGAGAGCACAAAAACGAGCAAGGAACAACCACAGGGGAGCCCTTTGGAAGTGAAATAGAAACCAGAGAATAATGCCCTCACTTGTGTGACAACGTTCACGCCTAACTCCAATAGGATTAAAAAAACAATCAAGAAACACTGGGGTATTTTAACAACCGGGTGATTCGAACCGGGACCAGTCCCCCTTTTTGCCTTTAAAAGGACCCTGAATTTCAAGGACTTACTTGTGCATACACGACCAAAATACATTGTTAGTACTCAACCCACACTATGGTCCCTACCACCGGTCGAAGGACATTTCCCCTGCGGATCATGCTCCATTTGCCCACTAACAGTCTCATCCAAAAGTTTAGATTTAGGATTAACCAGACCATGGGTACAAAAGCGCCACACCAACTGCAACACCAAAAATTGTCCATGCAACATGAAATACGTGAGCATGACAACTAGACCCATCACCCTGCGCATAGGGGAACACAAAAGCACCGTACGGTGTAAGAGAACTAACACAAAACTACAGAACCACTTCCTTGAAATGAACCATACCACCAATGATCTTAAATAGACCATCATAGAATCCAATACCAAATGGACTGTGAACACCCTGTTCAGACAAGAACAACGCTGGGTTTTTCATCTGAAGAGCAACACACGTGGGCTCAACGGCGATATACCGTGGTCTGAATTAGTTACATAGGTACATCTGACCCAGCAGTACCTGATTTAATATATTTCCACCATAACGCGGCCCCTCCTAGTTCATACTGATACATGAACCAAACATTTCACAAACAGAAGGCTAACATGATAGTGTTATTCTTCAGTTTTGATTACACTCGCCCTCTGTTTAGGTGAATAGAATTAGGAGTCGGCACCTTTGGCGTTCTTACGTACTGATCTTTCACAGAGACACAATGGTCTCCACTGTCTCACCTCTCTCTGACACAATCATTCAGACATGCCACTCCCAGTCACCCCTACAGGCATTGGGAGCCTGTATTTGCCTATGAGTAATTTGACTCAACTCTTTTATACATCATCCACTTACATGTCAACCCATACTATTCTAACTGCCCGCACCACCTATTAAGGCAGCCGTAAAGGTACCACATTTGCAATTTACATCGAGCCAATCTGGGGTTATATTTAACTACACTGTACACCGAGCAGCGCTCACAATTCCATCCAAATCCTTTCCCTAGAACTAGCGCTGTAACTACATTTTCCCTGTCATCATCAGACTCCATAACGCTAATGTTTTATTCAAATTCTTTTTTTTTTTTTTTCCGTGAGTCTGTCATGGTTTTCCAGTATTCAGCACAATCTTTAATATCGGTTTCCCATTCCAAAATGGCGGCCACGCTCTGCCTACGTGCCATCTTCCGGGCCGTGCCCCTCTCGCTCCTCAGACACACCCTCCTCCGCCCCGATTACTTCCGCCTTTCACCAGCATAATACCAGAGTCAGTCCATCTACCATTACTCTGGAGTCCCACACACTGCAGGGCAGGTGAATAGGCTTTAACGAGGGGTCAGCAACGTGAGTATTGCTCCGCTGCTTTATAACGACAGGCTTCTGACAAATGGTATGTCACTGTGAGTAATTCTTACCGACAGCTTTTTCTGTTTACAGTGATTCCCCCTCGCCGCCGCGAGGACTTGCGAGGAGGCACTTTCCTTCTCATTAGGGGTAAAACCTTTACTCTGACAATTTTCTCACCTTCCGATTACTGTGCATGAAATTACCGCATTGTACAACAACCCGACCAACGTACAGCAGTCGGGAGTGTTATTACTGATTTTCTCCACTGCTGCACTATGGCTTATCCCACACGTAACGCTCACCATCATATCCGTGCTGTGGGAGCACATTCTCCAATTGCACTTTTCAGTATTAGCATACACTTTTGTTTGTTTGACCAATCTGCACTAAAAAACGCATGGTGTTATATAGTTACTAGCACCAGCATATACGAGTGCATGCCACAGTCTCCAATCATTCAGGTTGATTCATCCATCAACCAGCATGCACTAACAAGCATTTAGAGGTATTTCCTTCAGATGTCTTTTGATTGTCTAATATTTATTGACGCTCCTGACATAAAGTCTCTACTTGTTTGTTCCTTGTCTGTTGTCTCCCTTCTATCCCTACAGGTACCAGGCTGGGACACAATAACCGTGTCCCCCATAGCGCAATACGCACAATTGCACCTGAATAAGAGGTATTTTAGGAACAAAGAGTGTCTTGCACTTTTCCTTTCACATTTCTATTTGTCACATTTATGGTCCTGACGAAGCGCGAGGGGATCCGCTAGGGACCCAACCACGGCGCAAAACATGTTGACCAGCACGCACACTTTCACACACGGGCACTAGGAGCAGCGGAGTAATACCCTGTCCTCTATTCCATCTATCAATAGAGGATTGCCCTTTGCCCCTGTACCAATTTTATCTTACCCCCAGACCAACACTCGATCTAGGGCCAAACAATCTCTCATAACTTCACGATTCAGTTCTAGTTCGGGGTTTAACCAGGTTGAAATTCATTTTAAAAGAGGTGCTATTACAATTAAATCCTCCACAAAGCCAGTCCCAGTCTCTTGATGGATTATATATGTTGGCGTGGATTGTGGCACCGATAGCAAGTTTCTTAAAAATTTGTTCTCAACTACTTGAATTTCCCTTGCCTCTCTGAAACCCCATATATCCGCACCATAAATTGCAATGGAGGTACATTTTGCTCCATATACTTTTAGCAAAGCTTGCATTGGTTTGGCCCCTAACCTGCGTGCGAAGCCTAGAACTGCAGATGTGGATCTAGCCAATGCATTTCTCTTTGCGTGTAATTGCGGGATCCATGTACCTCGATCATCGAATAAGACACCTAGGTAAGGAAAAGGGTTAACCCTGGTAATCACATTACCCTCGCAGTGGAGAGTTTGAACCCTTTTAGGTTTGGAGCCAATTATCAATGTGTGAGATTTTGAGAAGTTGACACTTAAATCCAAGGATTTCATAAAAGCAGCAAAGGAGTTTAAAAGACGTTGTAGGCTAACCACAGTTCTCGCTAAAAGGGCATCATCATCTGCGTATAGGAGTGCCGGAATCAATCGCTCCCCCACACGCGGAATATCTTTGCTGGCTTCCCCTAAGACTTGATCCAGGCTATTAATATAAAGGGTGAAGCGTAAGGGGGCCAGATTACACCCCTGCCTAACACCATTAGCGATGCATATTCCCTGGGTGCAGTTCCCCCTTTGATCGTACCTCACTGTGACGGTCAGATCCCTATGCAAGTCGGCAAGGAAATGAACAAAATTTCAATCCACACCTAACTTGAGGAGTATAACCCATAATTTGTACCTATTCACTTGGTCAAAGGTTGAGGAAAGGTCCATGAACCCCAAGTAGAGTGTTTCCTTCTTGGCAATGGTGTACTTATTTAACATGCCGTATCGTACAAGGAGAAATTGGAGATCTACTCGGAAGCATAAAATAGAAAAGGGAGACGAGTAAAATACCAGCAACACAATAAATATGGGTTTACTAAGATTCATGTCAATCATCTGCCATTTCTCATCTCAAATGTGCATTGAATTGCTACGTGTAGGGGGCAGTGCAAGTCAGGATCACAGAGCAGCTTGGGCCTCTCGGTGCTAGAATATTATGGCACTGTAAGGTCGGCTAAGATGCAGGGCCAGATCTAGGCCTATGACCCAGCTCAGAGCATGCAGTGCTTTAGAAAAGAAGAGAGTCAACATGTCTCAGTATGGAACTACAACGGTGATCCTGGCTGAAGGTAAAGAAAGTGGTACCTTCGTAAAGCAGTGCATTGTGTTACGGTGCGGCAGTACCCGAGGTGGCAGGGGGCAATAATGTAGAGGTAGAGTGTTCGGGTGCCCCAGGTGTAGTTTAAGATGCATTAGCAGGATAATGTTTATCTGAGCCACTGGAGATGCAAGGGAGCACAGGTCAGAGCTGGGATGAATTGATTGAGCCATTTGTGCCTCGATGTGCAATGCTAAACGCGGGTGCATTGTCAGAGAGGGGTGGTGACAAAAGGAAATTACACTGGCATATGTATGCACTAATGGCTGGATCTGGTGGATTAGTGGATTAATTGGTCCACTGTAGGAGCCTGTGTTCAACCTCATGGCCACAGGTTCAAATCCCAGCAGGTCCACTCAGCCTTTCATTCATCTGAGGTCGATAAAATGAGTACCATTGAGTTGGGTAGCAATAAGCATCTGTAATGCAGCTCTGTAATGCAGCGCCAAGATGCCCTTGGTTGAACGTGCACTTTACAAATGCACATTATGTTATTTTCTTCCTGTTAAAATAGAATTCTTCCAGCGTTAAGGATAGGAGGAATTAGATAGAAGCAGTGCGTCATTTGTAAAAGAATAAGTGGTGAGATCCAAAATTTTGGTCAGGATCCAGCAGCCGGAGCTATGGCTTGCCGGGGTGCAGATAGCAAGGCTGCCTAGTCTTGGTTTCACCTTGTCCCTCTTTCATCCACCATCAGCTGCTTCCTGATCATTGATCTCACTCTTAGGTTCTTTTTCATCCATACTTTCTATGTCAATTTTTTCCAGTCTTTCTCTTCCTCATTCTTTCTCCGTTTGTGTTTTTCCCTCTATTGACAAAGTCTGATGAAAATGAGTTACCATCCCGCTTAAAGAGCACCTCAAGGGAGTTGATCTCCTACTAAGGAGGTAAACACAATGACTATCACAGTGGACCACTTTGCCCAAGAGACAATGAGGTTTTAGAAGAAACTGACAAAGGTCAAAAAAGCCAAAAACAAATCTGGGGCACAAATGTGTGACTTTAGGTAGTTAGAACATTCATATGAACAGGAAATTATGAATTCAAAAGCACCTTGCATCTAGTTTTCTAGCAGAGCTTTGCATGGGCTCTTTAACCCCTTCGCCGCGGCATGAATTTTTCCGCGGCGCTGGGGGTGTTTGGGGGCAGCGCGGCGCCGCCATGCTCGTGACGGAACCACTCCGTCATGAGCCACGGGCGCGCTGTGCTCATGACGGAGTGGTTCCGTCACGACTCCGCCCACTCGTGCTAATCGTCCACACAGGCGGGGAATCAGCACCACGTGGGCGGAGCGGCTGCAGCATGACGGAACCACTCCGTCATGAGCACACGGCGCCCGTGGCTCATGACGGAGTGGTTCCGTCATGAGCAGCGATGCGGTTAACAATGTCTGCCTCCTCTTCTTCCTCTGCTGGGTGGTCAGTGTGTACCGCTTAAAGGTAAAAGGTATGACCAGTGTCTGTGATGCTGGTGCCCCTGGCTATGCTACCAGCCCACAATGCTGTCTGTTCTAAGGCTGGCTGCGAGGAAATCCTCAGTTGTGGTGCAACCTTTCACTCCACCCCAAAGCCACTTACCCCAGTTAATCTTGGCAACCACTGAAGCCTGATAATGCTTTCAACCTGAGACAACTAGGGGTGGGCGGAGTTCGCGGAGCTGCAGTACGTGGAATTCTGTGGAGTTGCATAAAAACTCCATGGAATTCCGTATTGTTCAGCGAGCAGGTTGAGTTGCTCCACTCACCCACCCCTGCATATATTACATTTCCCAGTGGACCTAATGCAGCTCTCTTTCAATGGTGTTCCACACGCAAAATGAGATTAAAGCTTGGCTAAAGCAGAATTTGCGTGGTCTTTGTAGAGAGCTCGTTAAGTATTGTGATAAGGAAGGAGCCTGCAGGTGGATCTTGGAGAGAGGCTAGGGCGCTCAGCTGCTCGTGCAGCATCGCAGTGAGAGTTACCCTCTGCGGACGCATAAAAGCATAGAACACTCAAGTGCTTCCATATGTTACCTGCTGTGGGTTCCACTTTGACGGCAAATGGTACATTTATGCAGTTGGCAGCAGAGTGCAGTGTTTGTTTTTCAGCCACCTTCTGCCAGCAGTACTTTGAATTGAACTGCAGTGTATGAGTTCATATGACTGCTGGGACACCATGTGTCATGAGCAGTGTGTGTTAGGATCCCATGTGCTGTGTGGGGGTGCATCAAGTGTCCTGTGCCGCTCACATTCCAGGTTCCCACGTTTCCGCCCCTTCCTCCCCGCACCACCAGTATCCCTTCACCCCCTCCGTAATCGCCTCTGAACACTTCAAATGTATTTCTGCTGCTTCCTACCTATCCATTAGGACAATCCAACTGATCTGCTTGGTTTTGTGGTTAATGTAGAAAAGTAAACCTTGCCATCGTAGTCCTTCACTTCCTCCCAGCCATCGGGTAAAGGCAGCTGTGCATTCCCCTTCCTAGGCATGATCCAGCTCTGCAAACTCCTCCGTAAGTATGGAAAGAAAGTGGGGCAGGGGCCGCAGAGTGAAGCGGACAAAACATAGTTGTTCTCCCGCACCAAAAATAAACAGCAGAGTACCACTTGAAGTATGTAAATCCTTTTGGGGCAAGAAACCAAAAGTCCACTCCCGCTCAGTCCACCCTGTCTGCCTGTGTCCTCTTCCCGGGCTCGGGCAATCCTGCACCGAGAAAGCCGTCTGCAATTTGGGACTGGGGGAGAGCCAAAAACCCCGCCTTGTTTCCAAGCAGCCCAGCCAGGGGCTGACTAACAGACTAACTAACTAACTTCCCATCGAGGATAGAGCTATTTACAAAACGGCTTGCATCACCCACAAAGCCTTGCACTCTCCCTCCCGTCGCTATCTGGTGAATAAATTGAAATTGTCCGGAGGCTTGGGACCTTCTCGGAATGCGGAAAAGTTCCTGCTTGAGTCCCCCTCCTTCAAAAGGGAAAAATTGATGGCTCAATCATTCTCAGGTAATGCGATGAGAATCTGGAACTCGCTTACTCCCTTGCTCCGTGCCACCACCTTCATCCGGATCTTCAAAGCAGACCTCAAATCTCTTCTATTCCAAAGACACTTTCAGAACTAATTCCTTCATTCTCAGACCCCGCCAGGAAGTTTGTTAGTCATTGTAAATTTGTGATATTTATTTCTTTTTTGTACATTCCTTGCTTGCTGTGTTTAATATTGTGTTCTTCTTGCCTGCTGTGTTTGATTCTGTGTCCTGCTATTTTCTACGTTCTATTTTGTAACATTTCTCTCATGTAACGTAACTGGTTCTATTGTACAGCACTCTGACACCTTCGGGTAAAGCCAGTGCTTTATAAAATGCATAAATAAATAAATAAATAGCATGGAGCTCTTCTGCCTGCACATTCCTCTCTCTGGCATTCTTGAGTCTTACCCCTGCCTGCCCTATCTGCTGCTAGCGCTTCTGCCGGTGACAGACACAGATCAGAAGAGTAAGGGGGAGGGGCGGACCGGGGACTTTGCCTATGGCAGCCATCTTGCTAAAAAAGGCGCACGCCCCTAACATACCCGGATGTTCTGTTTCTGTTACTAGTAATGATTTCTTTAAAACTAAAAGTCAGCTGTTCCTCCAAACTAGAAACATAAAGTTAGTTACCGTGCGTATTGTATAGTGGTGGGTCATAAGTCAAGCCAGTAAACTCCACAACGTGGCGTAGGTGGAATTATTTCCAAACTACACCCTCCAAGTGGAGTGTGAAGTGACAAAATCTCTGTGCACTCCACCGGAGACGTTTATCACCCACTCTTAGATACAACACTATGAGTATCACAAAGACACTCAGAACAGTTCCAGCTATGTTCAAAGTGTTGACCCACAGAGGGTAAAAATAATAAGATAATATAATTAATCATGCATGAAATGTGAAGAGTATCCCCAAAATACATTTGCAATTATCAGATAAGCACCAATGATATCAAAGTGATTTTTCCTTTGTAGCAGCAGACATGATTCTTCTGCTAGAGGGATCTAAACTCTTCCCTTCCACTGGCCAGTCATAAGTGGTTATGCAATTCTTGTTGCTTTCTCCACATTCTTCTGCTTTTATTTGCACGTGGTCTCCTCAATGTGTTTGAGTGTTACAGTGTTGTAAAATGTATACCTTTTTCCTAATGCACCCCAGCTGGGTACAATAACTATAGTTTATAGTGGGGTTCTTCAGGTCAGTGTTGAATTGCAGCACAAATATAAATTTTCACTAAGTGCATGAATTACAAAACTTGAAAAAATCTGATCGGTCTAGGGGGGAAGGTGAGCCAGACCATTTGATTTCACAGACAGTGGCGAGCAACCAGCCACCACCCTGTGGCCTGATGTGCTGAGGGTGATCAGTGTCAGTATTGGGTGCATGGCTAGCAATGCTGACAGCAAGTGGGTGTTAGAATCTGGATCTCGCCACTCAGGATGAAAAGAAATCTCCACATTCAAGATTGCCACTTCATGACTTACATGTGGTGGACATCTAATGTAATGAGATTCCAGTGATGAGCGGCACATTTTATTTCCTGGCCTTTCTGTGTGTGGGCTACTTTGTGCTCCAATCACCAATGATAAATGTTTACAGGGGAAAATTAAAACTATGGCAAAACATCTTGAGCTAATCCAAAACATAATGGAGATATGATCAATGAAACAACAGAAGGAGAATCACTCGAACGAGAACAATGGTTAAAGGGACTACTGTTCATACATTTAAGAAGGCGCAATCTCCTTTAGTTGGGAAAGTGTAGCATTCTTGATGCTCATATTCTTTATTATGTTCATGGTTCATGTTCTATTGAGAACATTAACGATTATGTAATAAATGTTGTGGAAAGGAAGAGATGATCATTTACGCCAAATCAGTCTGGAATTTCTAATGGCTCATGATCATCCTCAACGTCAGATGGTCATTTTTGTCTCTAAGGCTCGAAGACAGTGAGTGCCTCAGTTTAGGTACTTTAAGGAAAACGGGCTGCATTACAAAAAAAATGTTGTATTAAAAATCAGTCACAGACATGGTGGTCAACAGACCACCATGTCTGGGACTGCTTTTTAATAACTGTGATGGCTGCAATTAGTAATCATTAATATTCCTGAGGTAGGTCGATTTGAGATCCAGTAGGAATCACTAAATGAAACTCAATGAGTTTCATTCGTTAGGAATAGTGATTTCCTAATTGCAATTCACACAAACATCGCAATTAGGCAAATTGCTATACCTTAAATTTGTACATATAGCCCTGAGTTATTTTTCATATAGCACTTCAGATAGACCTTCTACCATATCTAAGTGCTGTAAATATGAGCTGCTTCTATTATTTCTGAGATCACTGCTTATGTCATTGTGAACCACTCTACTCACTGAGACATCCTGATGATGTGCATACCTCCATCTGGCTCACCTGAAATGTAAATGGTTGGTCTATTGCAAGTGTACAACTATTGTGACTCAAGAAACTACATTCATCATCTTTCATTGCTTTGGTCTTCAAAAGGTGTGTATTCACACTCTGTTAGGGGTTTTCTTGTATGGTCATGGCATGGATTTGACTTTCTGTGCAATATTTTTACATTTTATAGTACTGGTGCTGTCAGAGCCGGGTCCAAAACAATTGGCAAAGGGATGGAAGTTACAGAGGGGAAATTAGGGAGAATGGCTTCCTCACAAATGACATACCTGATAAACAGTACAGAGATTCAATAAGCAATCAGCAGTGGTTAATCTAAAGGCCTACTAGAACAGGTGGTCTTCAGGGCTTTCCTGAATCACAGAAAGTCCTAATTAGGAGAAAACAAAGTGAGCAATAGGGAAAGGAGCCGTGCACACTGATTATTATGCCCCAAAGCCTTTGTATCTCACCTGATACATGGAGTGTACATTTAAGGACTAGTTGGGCTGTATAAATCACCTACTCCAAAAGGTGGTACTGAGCGTAAACATGGAATCCCTTTCTACGAAGCACATGTTTAGTGACATTTCTAAGTGGTTTGCTACACTGCTTGCCGTGCAGTGTGATCTGTCCCATCCGAGCTGCTTACCAACTAAATAGGCAAATGGTTCTACTTGATCATTGATTGTTTTTTATATGCAGGTCATATTTTCCTATTTCTTTATTGTCATCTGGGGTGTGCAGTGTGCTTGAGAGTGGACAGCAAGTGAGATTTCCAAACCAGTGAATGATCTGACCAGGGATCTGGCTGCATTTACGCGTCTGCTATGTTTGGTGAGTCCCAAGTGAAGAGCATGTCCTTGTTATGCATCAGCTCATTTATTCATGTCAAGAGCCTTGAAGCGACTAAGAAATATATGCAGCGCCTGATATTTTTAATGCCCCACAGACATACTGGTCATCAGATGACAATGTTGTAGAGGTTCAATCTCAACTAATAGAAACGCATTTCCAGAAATTGTTAATATGTTATATGTTTTAGCAAAGTCTTCCATGAAGGATCAAATAATTTCTAATGGTCTCTATCATGCAATAAGCACATAAGGGGTACGGTAAATGATCACATACTATGTTAAAGTACCATTATTTTATGACAGAAAGACGTGGAAAGTTCTCAGAGACTCTTCAGAAGAGAGTTCCACACTTTTGCTGTTGAAGGTAAGTGTAAAAAGAAGGACGTTACTAATCACCTGCCAATCGAGAGCAGATTGCAAATGGAATTGTAGGAATACATCTTAGACTGCAAATAAGATGTAGCCTTTGAGTAGGCATTTAAGTTTGAGGCACATCATTTAAACCTGATTCTTTTTTTACCTGAAATCGATACCATTTTCTCCTTGCATGAAGGCATCGCCAGGGTTTGAATCCTCAGATTAGCCGAGCTTCTACGTTTGGCATTATCTGCAGTTTATCTGTCAGTCGACACCACAGTGGAGTGTTTTCTGGGAACGTAAATTAGGGCTTCCTGTACTATTCCCATTTGCAAACCAGTGATGTGGAATCTGCACACCGACTGGTTTGCAAATTGTACATTCAGAGGGGGTTGGAAAACGACCGACCTAATAATTATTAGGCAGGTTGTAATTTGACAACACCTGTAATTGGCTGCTGATGCAGCGATAGAGGCCTGCAAGGTACAAGAGACCAAGTCCTCTGCATTTACTTTAGCAAACAGAAAACATTTTTTTTAATAGCAGTCCATTAAAGGGACTAGGGCTGCTTTAAAAAAAGGTTTTCTGTTAAAAAAGTATCAGGGAAAGCAAGTAATGGTCCTCTGGAGTACTGCCTACTTCACCCAAGACCATCTACAAAATTCCGATGGGGTAGATGTGGCATCTGCATTTTTGCATCCCTTTCCAAATCACAGATAGAAGGGGCAATCCCCTCTTACTTGCATTTCACCCAGGGTTGCAAATACCCATTTCAAAATCAGAATGACTTTTCTGACCCATAAACAGTCTTTTGTATATAGTAAAAGGTATTTTGAAGTCACAAATCCTGTGGTTTTGCGAATCGCATGTTTTGCAGTCACAAAAAACCTTTATACATCAGGCCATATAGCTGATTGTGTTCCTACCACTGCAGCTCTATTTATGGAATGCAATAATACGTTGTAAAAGAAAGAAGCACTGTTTGACTGCCACCGACACCGCAGACTTTCGAGTCAGATTAGTAGCCAAGATTTGTTTACATTACTCACTAAGCGGTGGGCTCCATCGTTAGCAATGAGGTGTTCATGTGGACAATCTGGCTTCCTCACTACATCCTACATCCAAAAAGAAGGACTTCCATCGTGATTAATATTTTTGTGAATTCTGTGCATGATCGACAAAAGCAATAGCACTCGTATCTTAAATTCAGAGCACATAATTAGCACTCCAATCGCCTTCTTTTAAATCAATCTATCTATCTATCTATCTATCTATCTATCTATCTATCTATCTATCTATCTATCTATCTATCTATCTATCTATCTATCTATCTATCTATCTATCTATCTATCTATCTAAATTTCACATCCTAGCATACGGAATCATTATGGGTGGAGTTGTTTTATGTGCAGAAATTGTAATTCTGAATGCAGCAATTTTACGAAAAAGATCCAAAACCTGATATGTTCGATTACTATTTGAGTTGTGCTTGTAAATGTTTCTGAGAGGGTCAGCCTACAAACATTGGTGGACAAACACTTCTACATTTGTGTATATTCTTATACCTCTTGCAGTTAGTTTTCCAACCTGGATATACATGTTAATATCTTCCTGTCAAAGTGAAGCATTAATGCACATTTGTGTTTCATTTACGCAGCATGTTTCACCTGAAGAAATGTATTCCTTTCCAGATTTTACATACAGGAGTACTCCAGAAAATGTGGTACTTTCACAGATTTCCTGAAGTTCTCCATGGACACTTAGTGAATCACTAAAAAGTTGAAAATGTGCTGGATATGTCTCACTATTTGAGATTTGTGACTCAAGCTCATTGAGGGGCATATTATCAAGACAGGCGATAAAATTATCGCCGCTTTAGCGGCAGAAAACTGCAGCTAAAACGGCGATAATGGGCTCGATATATGCTCTATGGAATTCCAATTGAAGCTCAGGTTAGACGTCCTTCAAATCTAGCATGGGTTTCAATTGGAATTCCATAGAGCATATTATCAAGCCCGTTATCGCCGTTTTAGTGGCAGTTTTCTGCCGCTAAAGCGGCGATAATTTTATCGCCTGTCTTGATAATATGCCCCCGAGTTCTTTTTCAGTACCATCACCTTAAAGTTCATTAGTAAGATCTCATTACCTACCACCTCAGCTCGGCTTCTTAGTTCCATTATAGATCCCTTTCGAATTGAATAATAAACAGTTCTCTTGTTACTAAATTAAGAAACTTAAGGCCTGATATAGAGTTTGGCAGAGAGGGTACTCTTTTGCAACAGAGTACCCTCTCCACCAAACTGAAGTTCCACCCGCCTCATTTAGAGTTGGCACAACTCAAGTATGTCAGTGACAGAGAATACTCCCTCTCTGCTGCTGACATACTCCTCCGATAGCCCGTCATGGAAGGGCTGTTGGAATTTTGGCCATTTTTCCACCTGTCCTACTCAGAGTGGGAGGACAAATGGGCAGTTTTAACTTTCACACACCGCCATTTAAAAATATGGTGGTAAGTAAAAGTAAAAACATTTTAATGACCTCCGTGCCATGGGAGAAAACTCCCATGGTGAGGGAGTCTTTGCATTTCAAAAAGAAAATCCAGCTTTGGGATTTTGTATTTGAAAACAAACAAAAAAAGGATACTGAAAGTGTGCCGGAGAGCACAGCCATGTTGATGGAGCCATACGGCACTCTTCGTATATATTGGCAGGAACCGCCATGACAATGGTTCCTGCCAGTATAAGAGATGTTCCCTGAGCTGGCGAGCATCTCTAAACTAGAAGCACGGTTACTCCATCTGGATGACGGAGTATTTTACTTCATCGCCCTGATGGAGTCATTGCCGTATTGCGAAGTCTAAATCAGCGCCTTAATATCTAAAACTGTACTAATTTGTTCCCTTTGACTTATCTGCATTTTACTACATAGCTTATTAGCTTTTGCACGCCAGAAATCGGCTCCATTATCAACCAAAATATTCTTTGTTGGTCCCAGAGTGAGACATTGCATCCTTCTGTCTCTTTGTTGGGCTATTGCTGCCTCTGCAGTGCTTATCCACACAATTTCTTTCTCATGAAACCTTGTCATTAACTCTGATATCTTTGCCTCTGTTGTGCCTGGCAGTTCTATCATTGTGTATAGGAAAGTTCTTTCCGTTATAATGCACTGCTGTTCTTAACTCTTTATCTGATTTTAGACGTGGCTTTTCTGGTCCTTCGAGAAAAGAAGCAAACCCAATCAGTGCCTGGAGTGTTAAAACCAAGCTTTGAAAAACGTGCGGCCATGAGACTCTTTTCTATCAGGCATTCCGTTGAGCCAGCCAGCCCTTTTCAGCTCTGGCTTGTAAGGAGCTCAAAAAACCGCTTTCAATGTTAGTATAAAGGAAACCTCAAAGCTTCTTCCAGCTTCACATCCAGCAGAGCTGCACTTTGAACCTGCACGAGACATCACACTCTGTTCTGATATGAAATCCCTTTTCCAGCCCTGTAACGTCAACCATTTGTTGGGTACCGTAGTACGTGTTAGATAGGGCACGCAAAATATATAAAAATACGTCATTTAAGGCCCTGCACTGGGTCCGATGCATTAAATTAATACTTTGCCCTGGGCCTGATGCATTAGACCAGGGTGCTCCAAAAGCCAGTCCTGGAGGGCCGGATCCATGCCAGATTTTTAGTTATCCTAAAAATCTGGCATGGATCTGGCCCTCCAGGACAGACTTTGGAGAACACTGCATTTGACTAATACCTTCCCCTAGGCCAGATGCATTTCACTAAAACCTGTCCTTGGCCCGATGCAATGCACTAACACCTTCCCTCAGCCTGGTGCATTACACTAATATCTTCCCCTGCACCCAATGCATTTCACTAATACGTCCCCTGTGTCAGATGTGTTTCACTAATACCTTCCTCCGGCCCTATGCTTTACATTAATGCCTTCCCTTTGCCCGATGCATTACACTAATAACTCCCCCTGGCCCTTATGCATTACCCTAACACCTTTTCTCAGTCCGAGGCATTACGCTAATAACTTATTATACTAATGCCTTCAGAGGGCCTCATGCATTACACAAATACCTTCCCCTATCCCCATGCATTATACTAATACCTTCCCTGGCCCCGATGCACTACACTAGATATCTTTCCCTGCTACTGATGCATTACACTAATACCTTCCCCTGGGCCAGATGCATTTCACAATATCATTCCCCCGCTAATACTTTCTGCTGACCCCAATGTATTACACTAATTCCATCTGAGTGCCCGATGCATTACCCTGGCCCCATGCATTACACTAATATCTTCAATGGGCCCGATGCTCTACACTCATGTCTTCACCTGGGCCCCATGCATTTTTGTGATACCTTAGGGGTTGTGTCAGCTGCTTCAGTAGATCAGGACTTTTAGTTCTATTTTACTTTGTAGGCAAATTTATAATTTAAGATCATTTTTCCTACAGTGCTTATGCCTAGCATTTACTTTCTCTTCCCTCTTCCTCTCTCTCTCTCTCTCCCTCTCTCTCTCTTCCTAAACGTGTTCAGTCGCACTGATCTTACAGACTGATTTTTGTTTTTACAAATACTGATAAGTATATTTCTCTGTTCTTATAACACTCTCTAGACACTGGCTTAGAAAAAACATAATTTGTTGCCACCAAGACCAGTCAAATAACTATTTTAAATCAAATTAAGACTTTTCTGTAAGTGAAGTGATTCTCGAATAGATTCACGTTCAAAGAAAATGACCTCCAAATTATAGTTTTCCATAATCCTTCATTATTATGGAATATAGCTCTTTTAATACAACTTGTTAGATCTGGCATCATTGGCGTGGGTTTCCCCTGTATTTTTGCATTGGCCTCCTATGTTTTTGCTGTGTGTTAGACTTCGTTTTGCTGGTCTAGATGCTTTGGGCACTTTGCCACTGCTGTTCTGTGCCAAAGTGCAAGTGCTCCCTCTATGAATTGTTGTTATGGATTGGTGATTCCATGATTAGCATATTTGATTTACTAGTCAGTCCCTAGTACAGTGCACTAATTGCGCCCAGGGCTTGTAAATCAAATGCTGCTAGTGGGCTTGTAGCAGGCGCGCAACACCCATTGGGCTCACCGGGCTTCGGCCCCCCCGTCATGTGTGTCAGCCCGGCTGAGACAGCCTCGCGGGCTGGCGTCCGTCTAATTGCAGCCGGACCCAAGTACTTCACAGGTCTTTAAAAGACCATTCACTCGTTAATGAGGCTTTTGTTGTGTTTTCACCCCTTCCTACAGCCACTCTGCCTATGGCTGGAAGACTTAGCCCCCCCACGAAATCTCTTTCAGCCCCCCCCCCCAAAATTTGTCTCTAGTTGCCCGCTTGGCTTGTAGCACAAAATGTGCCACCCACATAAGCAGCCGGTAAATGTAACACAGACCTGCCACTGCAGTGTCTGTGCACAGTTTGGTACTGCCATGTTGACCTGGCAAGTGCACCCACTTGTTCGGCCCTAACCTTCCCTTTTCTCACACGTGAGTCACCCCTAAGGTAGGCCCAAGGTACCCCTGTGGGCAGGGTGAAGTGTATTTGAAACGTAGGACATGCCCTGATGTGTATGGCATGCACTGATAGTGAATTACTGCCAATTTAGTTTTTCCCTATTGAAAGGTTATCTGTCGCAAAGGATAACATCTTATGAATATAACTTCCCATTGGAACAAGATGGGAAGATAAAGTTTAGTATGCCTGAACTCAGAATATAAAGATGCATCTTTTAGTAAGGATAATTTGTACACTCTGCGTTTGAAAATACCACTTTTAGAAAGTAGGTATTTTCATACTTAGCCATCCCGTGTGCCTCTGCTAGGTTTGTGTATTGACTGTCTGGCTTTGGAGTGACAGGGGCTTGGGATGTGCATTCTGTTCAGACAGCCACTTGGGGGGTTGAGCTGCCGGCATCGAGTGCACCGATCTAAGAAGTCCGGGATCATCGCACCGATTCCGATGCAGTCCTGGCTGTGCGGTTGCAAGAACCAAACATCGTGGGACCGTGGCTGTAGAGACCGACGCATCCCTGATCCTCACGCATTGCATCTGGGTGCCACGCCTGCAAGAACTCCGGGGCCGCAGTAAGAAACTGATGCATCATCTCCCCGCACAGTAAGAAACCGACACATCATCTCCCCTTCAGTAAGGCACTAAAGCATCACCTCCCTGGGAGTAAGGAACCTACGCATCACCTTCCGTGCACGTAAGGAACCGACGCATCACCTTCCCTGTGACAGTTTTTGTTTGTGCGAGAGGCACATCCAAGGTACTTTGTGTGAAGCGTGTCGCATCTGCAATTTGCTTTGAACAGAACTGTTTATACTTTTTTTAAAAGTCAAATTTTGATTACTGTATTGTGGATTTTTGTTGTTTTTGGTCTTGATAAAGATTACGTATTTTTCTAAACTGGTGTGGTGTTCATTTGTAGGGTTTTTACTGTAATACTATATGTGTGCCCAAATGCTTTATACACTCCCTCTGAGATAAGCCTATCTGCTTGTGCCAGGCTACCACAGGTGTGAGCAGGGGTTCTTTTAGAAGTGTATCCCCTTACCCTGACTAGGGAAAAGGGTCCCTACTTGGACAAAGGTACCTACCAATGCCAACTGGAGACCCTCATTACTAACACAACTTCTCCAGAAGTCATGGTGATCAGAGAGTCAACTTTAACGATTTATCAAAGCCAATAGTTATATTTGATATACAGATACAAATATTTCCCTGAAATGCTTTGGTCTGCGGTGAACAAAATCACAAGAAACAGGGGCAGTGACTACAACAGCTAGAGGTGAACAGGATGTTTGCTTGTTAAAAACACATGTAAACATACAGATTAAATCCAAATAAAAGAGAGGCTTTAAACCATAGTGTTTACTAGAAATGCATTCACAAAGAAGCATAAGGAAAACACTTCATGACATTTATTTTTTCTAGTTACTCGCCACCAGGGCTACGCTCTGTGAAGCAAGCTGAAGGCATGGCCATGGACACCACTGCAAAATGAAACACCAACTTTTGTTTCTATGGAAGCTCCCAATTATTTTTACCACCCCCTCACCTCCTGGGTACCATTAACCAATCACTGATTGACAGAAAAGGGAACGCAATCAATGGGAGGTTATGCTGGCTCATAAACATACAGTGCTTTACACCATCTGCATTACAAAATGGATCCACATGAGCAAAACAGTACAGGTGAAACACTTTCTCTTTAAAAGGTGCCTTTACAGTATTTCTATATTACCCACAGATAAAGTACAGAAATAGAACATGGATCAAGACACTAAAGACCTTGTTCGCAAAAGTAAATGTGCACTTATGTGTAAGTTTACAATTGTTTGCTATTCTCCAAGGTGTTTTTCTGGTAGTATCTTTAAGACTGTGGAGTCGCCTCACATAAAAAGATGGGACAGTCCTATCTATCCCCCCACTATCCTTTTCAACCCGAATAACACACTCACATGTCCACCGCTTAAATTAATTTCATATTTGCCTATACTAATTCACCGTTAATCCTCTTTGGGTTCGGGAGTATCGTGCTACTCGTCTAAAAACACTTTGACGTCTCGTCAGGGGTAGTACGCGCTTTATAAATGCAACTACAATTACACTCTTTTTATGTGCGGAGACGTCGCAGTCGTAATTATACTACTCATAAAAGTACCTTAGTGAATAGCGAACAATCATAAACTTACACAAAAGTGTAAGTTTACCTTTGTGACTCAGGCCCTTAACGCCTCTTTACGCACTTCCTATTAACAAGCTTACCAGTAAATCCAGGGTTACTGAGTTACAGAGGATTACAAGTGGGCTCTGTGGTTCTGAGAATTCAGGAATCATCAGGGAATCTGGAACACCTTGCTCATTTCCAGTGGTCGTTCTTCCTTCTCCTCAGGAATTTCACCTGGAGATTTTAGGTGTTTTTAGAAGTCACAGTCCCCTAGTGAAACCTCTAAACCCTTTACCAGACTCCATCAGAAACTCAAAATGGAGACCTACGAGGTTAAACCTCCAGCAGGACAAGAATCTACTCTCTTTCAGACCTGCTGCTGGCTGTTTATAACAGTAAGGAATTAGCTAATGACAGTCCCGATAATGCTACCAGCATTTTGGATCCTAGGGCAGTTGGTGATTATTTTTTAATGGAGCTGAATGCAGTAAGTAATAAAGCATCAATAATGTAGAATGAACACCAAAACCTTATAAAATCTGGAAATCCCAGTTGTACACAATAAGTTGTTAAATTTGTTATAACACATTGGGGCAGATTTACAAGAAACAAATGCAGCACGGTGCCACAAGTCATTTTTCTGCCTGCGCTAGCGCAGGCAGCCTTGCAACATGGTGCAAGGTTGTCTGCGTTGTGGGGAGATTGTTTTTGTGCAGGAAAGGGTATCTTCCTGCACAAAAACAATCAATTGAGGTGATTCCCTTTCCCAATGCATGCTGTAGAATGCAGCAAGCATTGAAAGAGGAAACAAAGAGGAGAAATTAAAACATTTCTCCCCGTTGCACCTAATTATGCCACACCCAGGGTGGCGTCATATACTGACGCATTTCCAGATTCACGGTTGCTCGTAAAATGCATCAGTGGACATGGGCGTTGCGTGGGAACACCCACAGCAACACTCATGTCACGCCACTAACACGCAAAGAGTTGCGTGAAAAGGGGTGATCTTTACTAGCACAGGTAAAGCCACGCAGGGTGGCTTTACGTGTGCTTGTAAATATCGGGTAGCAGGTTACGCCGCCAGTGTGTCACACAACGTGACGCACCGGCATCGCAAGGGGCTTGTAAATCTGGCCCAATGTTTGTATCCAGCCTCTTGGTATCCTTCATTTGTAATGCCTCAGCACTCTCTCATAAGCACCTGTAGCAACACAACCCTATTCATGCAAAAACACCCTGAGGGCTACTCCTAGTATCAGCTCCCTCTCTTCTGGGGCCTATGTCGCTGGACAGGGAGCATATCAGATTTTACACTGCAAGTGCCAGTACCTCTCTGCAGCTCGGTAAAGCACACAACCAATGCCACAGAGCAGGGGCAGAAAGCATCAGACTCGCATTCAACTGCTAGATGGTGAGTCCTGACACGGTTGTGGCTTCATCAGCGTTATCGCGTGGCAGGACTTCCTGTTCTGGTGTGGGTTGCAGCAGCAACAGAAGTCCCAGTGAAGTGGAATGAAACCAAGCTTGGGGAGCAAATGCAAGCACTGAAATATTGTGACACAGCCAGCAGCCAATCACAGAGTAAAATGCACATGTTGGTACATTTTCAAAAGATCAATAACATAAGCCACGATCTCACACAATTCTGTGGCCGCCATTTTGGGGCCAGGCTGAGATTCACGTCGAAAACACAACACAGCAGCAGGGTATGTGGGGCAGACAAGACCGGAAAAAGCAAAAGAACACTAATGCTACCATGGAATGACAATTCTCCTTCCACAACTAATCCAACCTGCATTTATAAAGGAAGGCCTACTTAACATAATACAGGATCTACTTGTGTTTGTAAACGCACTATAGTATTTCTCAAATCATATTTGTCAATAAAATCATTTATATATTTCAAGTAGATTTGTTTTGCATACACAAAAAATAACACATAGCAACTATTGTAGTGCGTTTTATCTTTATTCAGATGCTTATCATTTGGAAATTGATGTTTTCAAATGGGAAGCTTTCAATTCAAGATGCCTTCGCCATTCATCAAATAGCCTTGGTCATCTCCATGCATTACTATAGCCGTTTACCCAAAGAGGTGAAGTAATGCACTTAACAATTAATTGCATGACTGTGAAAAAGAAATGCTCTTCTAAGCTGATCAAAGATGTGATTGACACTGTCTCAAAGCAATACTCATGGAGGCTTGACCAAAGGAACAATAGGCCTAAGGAATCTGACCCAAAGACTACTTAATGTATATTTTTATTACAGTCCAGACAAAAACTAAAGCTGTCAGTAGCCATACTTAAAAATAGGCATATGGACCTGATTGTCAATTGCAACAAACTGACTTCGTGTATTAGATGTAGCTGGAACTATCCGCAGCTAAGGACAAGCTATCCGGCCAAAAAGATACATTATAGGAACAAGGCCGCATCTAGTTGTTGGAGGCAGCTCGGTGATGCTTCTCTGCTCCTTGCCTTTTTTATAACAATTGTGAAAATTCTGATAGGTGCAGTTGGGCTTTAGGAAGAAGTAGGTACCACATTTAAATGTAAATTCCCTGGAACAACCAGACTTTAAAAACAACTCAACCAATCTAAACGGCAAATTTGTCACAAATCAGTCCGACAGCATGCTTATTCCTTTTCCAATCTCTATAATATACAGAAGAAAACAAACATTAATAAACCAAACTTTAAGGTAATTGATAATGAAGCAACCTTGAGGGACAGAAAGGCACAAGTGCAACCTTCAGTACATTGCACTGCAGAATTGTCTCTGCCTGTACTTGTCTGGATGGAATGGATCGCTTTAAAGGCCCTTGCTCTGAGTTTGAATCAATGCTAAGCTCTCCTTAAATCATTTTTCTCTCAATTGCAGAATGCAGGATGATAACTCGAGAGCGCGCTACAAAAAAATGAGATGAAACCGATATCCCCTTGTTAAGGCCTAGCTCCTTAGACTGAGTGATGGTGTGCTCTTGAGATGGAGCCTGGCAACGAGACGCTCCTTCTCTCTGGAGTATGCCCTTATTCCATGACTGATGACCTTCATCATGAGATGGCCATTCCGGCCTAGAAAGAATGTCAGCTTCCTTTCCTCGTGCCGCCACCAGTGCTGCCCTTGTACAAGAAAAATATTTAACAAACACCTCAGGAAATGAGACATGGGGCAATTTTAGAGCTTGACACATCCACAATTAATTGGAGATATTTCCTCAGAAAGCCTCTGGCAAGCCTGAGTAGTGCAGAGTGCACATCTGTGCCACAGACTCGTGCAGACCTCAAGGCCACAGATCCACAAAGGCAATCTGCCCGTGGAGGAGCAGGCAGTGGCGTAGGAAAGGGGGTGCGGTGGGTGCGGGCCGCCCCAGGTGTTATCACTGAGGGAGTTGACAAAATGGTAAAAATATGTGTTTTAAACACATATTTTTGGCATTTTGTCAAGCCGGGGGTGACAGGTCTCATCAGGGGGTGACAAGAAATTTCCCGCACAAGGTACCACCTGACCTTGCTACGCCACTGGGAACAGGGCTGCTAGTGAGCACTACTGCTTGCTCACCCGCCCTCTAAGAATAGAGAGTCACGCATTCGGCGCTAGGCTGCTGATTGGTGAGACAGGACTTACTGGCCTCAACTGTCCCCTTGCCATCCAACCACGTGCTGTGGGCATGGCTTAATGGCTCATCCATGCAATCATTTTTTTTATCCCACATCGGAGATTCAGCAATGGGAAAGATAAGTTGCTATGGAGTAGTTTGGGTAGAAGGAAGGCAGGGATCAGATATGATGCCTTCTGTGTTGTGTATTGTCCTGGACAAGGCCCGCACATTATCAAGCCTAGAGCGGGGGGGGTGGTTTGATGGTTTGATGGAAAGTGTGTTTTATCTTTGAATATCTTTGTGAATTCGGAATGCATGAACAAATGCGCTAGAAATTTCCACTGGTCTGCCTTCACTTATGAAGATGTGCAGGCCCTGTGCTAGATGCACCGACACACACATTGCTGCAATGGGCCCTTTGTGAATTGGGGCGTTCTCTTCACAGTTTGTACTTGGGGAAAAAGAAGTCAGGGCCTCTTTTAGTTAGCAGACAAGTTGGTCCTTTTAAAACCATTAAAAAAGCCTACTTTAGCAGCCTAGTGATTTGCTCATGGAATGCGGTACATTAACATTACACCTCCCACCTAATGGCTTCCTATCAACGGGATATTGGCTTCCTATCAACAGGATATTGATTATGAAGAGCTTCAACAACAGGTTGTCTGCACAAATTACCAGAAATGCCAATGCACCGCAGCTAAGCCACTAGGGCCACATTACCTTTCATAAAATGATGTTGTAGCAACATGCTACAAACTCTCACCCAAATAAATAAATAAATACATAAACTAGATTGCTATGGTTAATATTAAAACATACTACTCGAACTGCGTATTAAGCTGCCATGTTTCCTTGGCCACAAAACTGCCACGTATAGCAGGACTCTCCATTTGGGGCCTGTTGAAGAAAGGGTCTGGTCCTGCACAATTCTTTGCATTGCACTGCAACCAGATGTACTGTTTGTGGTGTGAGGGATTGGCAAATTAATATTAATATTAATGGAGTGGGAATCTGCTTGCAACTCTGCAAACAATTACATGTGACGCCAATCCCAGAATTCACAACCACAATGTGCTGGCATTTCAACATCTGTCCATTTACGAGGCGGGGTCACAAATTTACAAGAAGTGGTACACTGAATTTGACATATATATGTGTGTGTGTGTGTGTGTGCGTGTATATATATATATAATAAACAACAAAAGAGTGAAGCTAGAAAGTCAAGGGCTTTCAACAGGAGTCACTCATGTTTTAAAAGAGCCCTCACTAACCAACCTAGTTGGTGACATGCTTCATCACTGGGCCCCCACCAGAGAGGCCGAGAGCCTCTCCGATGTGCCACAACGCCTGATTACAGCGGTGCGGGATTTTTTCGGTGACAAGTGCAAGTGCTGGCGCATAAGGTGAAGATAAAATAGTACTTACTACTCCTAAAGAAATGTTATTAGGTGGGTAGTAAGGCCAGGTTACATACATGTATGTGATCAAGGCCCGGACGGGCTGAAACATGTAATGGCAGACTACAAGAAATAAAATAATACTTGCACTCATTCCGAGGTCCCTGCCCGTGTTTTTGTCCAGATTTTGTGGGAAGAAGCGAAAGAATCGGAGATATATACTTTGTGATTGGGGCAGTTCCCCCATAAATTCGTGAGGGGAACAGGGAAAGACAGTAACGTCAGTTGGAGTCTTCCATCATTCTTTTACTCAATACTAGAATGCCCAATGGTTTAAACACCAGTGAAGATCTCCATAATGTTTTATAAAATTTCATCATAAACACATCTGTTAGGCCTCCTTGATGTCTGATTTTTCTGCAATATGCAATACTCTAGCAACCACAAATGATTCACCGCTATTGGGTTCTTCCAATTAAATAATGATGTGACCACATTGGATTTGATTTTGCCAGTTTAGTTTTTGCCCGCTGATTGACCTTTTAAGATAACTTATATTCTGGCACATGCATCAACAATGCCATTTGCGATTCCTTATTAGCGAAAAATAAGGATTCGCTAATAAGGAATAGCAAAAGGCTATGCATGTAGAAATCGCTTAAAAAATAGCGATTTCTAAACATTCCTTAATTGCGACTCGCAGGCCCATAGGAATGAATGGGAAGACATTCTCAATTTGCGATTTTCAATTAGAGACTCGCAAATTGAGAATGCAATTTCAAGGGTGCCAGGGTGTCAAAATGACACCCTTTTGCACCCCTGAAATTGATCTGTGCACATATGTGAAACATATATGAAACTTTGAAAAATGCACAAAAGTGCATTTTTCAAAGTTTTTGCAAATTACCATGAAGTTCAACTTCATGGTAATTTGCTCCCCCTATTAGCGAAATCGCTAATTTTTTTACTTTAATGCATTGCATTTAAGGAATCTCAATTTGGGATTCCTTAAATGCAATTGCAATTTAAGTAATCGCATTTTAGAGATTCCTTAAATTGCGATTTTTGCATTTGGGATGACGCATCCCAAATGCAAAAATACCGGTCGCAAAGGGGCAGATTCAGAGAATCTGCCCGTTTGCGACCGGTTTTTCCTTTGATGCATGTGCCTGTAAATTGCACATTTTTGCACTTTTTCATTGGCAGCTACAACATAAGCATTAGCATTTTATTGAGTGCCGTTTACAATATTCAGCTACCTCTTGTACCAGCCCCACCTTTTGTATGTGTTTTTTATCTATATTTCTTGTGTTTTTTATATATTTCACTACTTGCACTCAGTTTGGGATATGTTATTAAGGAGCATTATCATATTCATTCATTTATTTATTTATTAGCAGCCATTTTATAACTAACTGTTTATATTCAATCTCATAAATCTTCTGAGTATGTCATAAATGATATTAATTTTATCATTTTGCAATTTTTCATATATATTTATATAATTAGCTGTGAACCGACATTGGCATTATTGGGCACTTGCCATTATTTTAGCTATGGTTGGTACACGCAAAATTAAGTTTATAATAAGTTTAATGACTTGATCTGCTATATCTCAATTTTGAGTGTTTTGAAGGTACTCTGTGTTTATATTCTCAGTCATGAGATGAGATTATTTGTTTTTCAACATTGTAACATCACGGTTTGCTTTTAAACAATTTTTGAGATAGAATTTTCAAATCAGTCAGTGTTTCCCTTTCCTTGACTATATGCCTCCTCACTAATGTGTGTTTTCTATGTCTATCTTCACATTGTTACCAACCTGTCTTTTTGATTGGATGCACATAATTTAAAAATGGTTGTCCGGCATCAGCTCGTCATGTGAACAAGATCGCGGAGGCGATCGAAACGGGTCTGAGGCGTACACATGTCTGGATCATTATGGTTATTAAATAAGCAACATGGCACTTTGAACCCGTCTTTGTGTAATCCCTGGGAAACAACTTTAATGTGGTCTGTACCTACTCTGCATTCCCTCCGTGGCACTGGAGGGTCAGGACTTTGTCCTCACATACATATATATAATTTTTCAAAATAGGTGGGGCGCTACGCTCCGCTCCTACCCTGAAAGTCTCGGGGGGATTCGTCAAGCGGGGGCTGAGATAAAAGGGGGGTCCCAAAACGCGTTTTTCCCATGCATTTTTCCATAGGACCTTTAGACACAGCTACAGCCCGAACGGCTGAACAGAATTACTTGAAATTTGGCAGAGAGGTAGTCCTCAGGTCAAGGAAGTGCCTTTTGTAGGTTTGGTGTAAATATGTTCAGTAGATTCTGAGAAAATAGCCTTTAAATCAATATATATATCTGAGTCAGCGTACGGTGCGCTTACGGTGCGCTTACCGTACGCGTACGGTGGCGTGCGCGAGCGCGATTGTGATTGTCCCTTAGATCTTAGTAAACATTCGAATCGGTCGAAACCAGGAAGCGGCGGCCGCCATTTTCTCTCTCGCACTCTGACAGGGGGTTGAAAAACCAAGTGCAAAAACATGTAAAGGGGCTGTTTACACAGCTCCCAAGCACCTAGCCATGTCGAGGGAGTCCCCAACGATCCCCCAAGTGAAAAAAGGCAATTTTAATTTTTTCGAAAATTTCGCCGATTACGCTTACCGTACGCATACGGTAAGAAATAATAAAAAAAAAAAAACATATCCACATTCTCCCCTATCCGTGTGCAAAAGGTGCCCGAAGGGACCTTTTGTGCATGGCTTATTAGAGCTAAACAAAACATATATTTTACCTGTCACAACGATGCTCATCATATGTCCTCCATGTGCGCACGGTGCGCGAAGCGCATCGTGCGTTCATGGCCCATCTAGCGTAACGTGGGCACGCGGTGCGCGAAGCGCACCGCGTGCTCACTGTGCGCGCACGGTGCGCAAAGCGCACCGTGCGCGCACGGAACGAACTGCGTTAAGTGGGCGCGCACGCCACAAATGGCGTAAAGTAACTTAGCATTTAAAAAACCGTACAAATTCACTGAAAAAACCATAGGTTTCACACACGTTATAGTTAGGAATTAGCATTTAAAAAACCTTGCAAATTCACTGAAAAAAACATAGGTTTCACACATGTTATAGTTAGCTGGACATTTTACTGATAAAAAACCAATGAAATTCCCCCGTTATAGTTACTGTAGGCAACTATAACTCACGCGACCGTAATCCTCTGCTGATGACATATGTGTCTTTATGAAAAAAAAATATTTGTAATATATGTATAGCTAAAATTTAATGGAAGAAGACATGGGCAAATAAGTGTCTAAATACAGTATTAGCATCAGCAGAGGATTGCGGTCGCGTGAGTTATAGTTGCCTACAGTAACTATAACGGGGGAATTTCATTGGTTTTTTATCAGTAAAATGTCCAGCTAACTATAACATGTGTGAAACCTATGGTTTTTTCAGTGAATTTATATATATATATTACCTACTGGCGGTCGCCAGTAGGTAGTTATAGTTAGGACCACGTTTCCATAGGAAAACCTCAACATTCTATTTTGAATAACTTTGGCGCCGGTCGACGAATCCTCGTGAATTTCTCAAAATAGGTGGGGCGCTACGCTCCGCTCCTACCCTGAAAGTCTCGGGGGGATCCGTCAAGCGGGGGCTGAGATAAAAGGGGGGTCCCAAAACGCGTTTTTCCCATGCATTTTTCCATAGGACCTTTAGAACGAGCTACAGCCCGAACAGCTGAACAGAATTACTCAAAATTTGGCAGAGAGGTAGTCCCTAGGTCAAGGAAGTACCTTTTGTAGGTTTGGTGTAAATCTGTTCAGTAGATTCTGAGAAAATAGCCTTTAAATCAATATATATATCTGAGCCCGCTTACGGTACGCTTACCGTACGCTTACGGTAAGCGTACGGTGGCGTGCGCGAGCGCGATTCTGATTGGCTCTTAGATCTTAGTAAACATTCGAATCGGCCGAAACCAGGAAGCGGCGGCCGCCATTTTCTGTGTTTCACTCTGAAAAAAAAAGAGTGAAAACAAGAAAAGGGGGCAATGAGGAGAGTTACAGACCCCCTTACATTTGTGAGGGGGTCAAAGAAGGACTGTAAAGTACAAAACAAACATTTATTGATTTTTAAAAAAAATCACGGGGTACGCGTACGGTAAGCTTACGGTAAGCGTACGGAAGAAACATGGCGTGCGCGAAGGAGATTCTGATTGGCCCATAGATCTTAGTAAACATTCGAATCGGCCGAAACCAGGAAGCGGCGGCCGCCATTTTGTGTGTTTCACTCAGAAAAAAAACAGAGAAAACAAGGAAAGGGGGCAATGAGGAGAGTTACAGACCCCCTAACATTTGTAAGGGGGTCAAAGAAGGACAGAAAAGTACAAAAAAAACATTTATTGATTTTAAAAAAAATCACGGGGTACGCGTACCGTAAGCTAAAAAAAGGCGAGGCGCGCACGGCATGGACTGCGCAACGTGGGCGCTCGGTGCACGAAGCGCACCGCGCGCCCACAGCGCGCGCACGGCGCGCGAAGCGCACCGTGCGCGCAGGGTGTGCGCATAGTGAAAAACCAGAAAAAAAAATAAAAAATAAATACATAACTTAGCATTTAAAAAAACGTGCAAATTCACTGAAAAAAACCATAGGGTTCACACAAGTTATAGTTAGGAATTATCATTTACAAAACCTTGCAAATTCACTTAAAAAACCATAGGTTTCACACATGTTATAGTTAGCTGTACATTTCACTCGTAAAAAACCAATGAAATTCCACGTTATAGTTAGATCAGGTAACTATAACTTGCGCGACCGCAATCCACAATGTGTAATTTCAGATGTCATCATTGATGGCATGAGTGATGTCACTGACCATGTCATGAGTGCTGTACTATGTGACGTCATCAGCAGTTTATTGTGGGTGCGCAAGTTATAGTTACCTGATCTAACTATAACGTGGAATTTCATTGGTTTTTTACGAGTGAAATGTACAGCTAACTATAACATGTGTGAAACCTATGGTTTTTTAAGTGAATATATATATACATATATATATATATATATATACATATATATATATATATATATATACATATATATATATTCACTTAAAAAACCATAGGTTTCACACATGTTATAGTTAGCTGGACATTTCACTCGTAAAAAACCAATGAAATTCCCCCGTTATAGTTACTGCAGGCAACTATAACTCACGCGACCGCAATCCTCTGCTGATGACGTCAGATATTACATCACTGTATTTAGACACTTATTTACCCATGTCTTCTTCCATTAATCTTTAGCTATAAATATATTACATATATTTATTTTTCATAAAGACACATATGTCATCAGTGATGTAATATCTGACGTCATCAGCAGAGGATTGCGGTCGCGTGAGTTATAGTAGCCTGCAGTAACTATAACGAGGGAATTTCATTGGTTTTTTACGAGTGAAATGTCCAGCTAACTATAACATGTGTGAAACCTATGGTTTTTTAAGTGAATTTGCAAGGTTTTTTAACTGCTAATTCGTAACTATAACGTGTGTGAAACCTATGGTTTTTTCAGTGAATTTGTACGGTTTTTTAAATGCTAAGTTATGTATTTATTACTTTTTTTTTTCAGGTTTTTCAACGTGCGCGCACAGTGAATTTTTTTGTTTGTTTTCTAAATCTCGAGGTGTGCGCACCCTGCGTGCCCGGTGCGCAAGGCTTTCTCCCTTGGGGGTCCTTCTGTGACCCCCTGACCAAGGCTAGGGGGTCAGGAACTGTCCACTCTGCCCCCTTTTCACGTTCTCCACCTTTTTTTTTCACCCCCTCAGACTGCGAGAGACAAAATGGCGGCCGACACTTCCTGGTTTCGACCGATTCGAATATTTACCGACATCTAACAACCAATCAGAATTGTGCTCGCGCACGGCAGGGTCCGCGCAAAGTGCGCGCACGGTGCGCGCGTATAGATATTGATATGCTTTTAAATGCTATTTTCTCAGGAAATACTGAACAGATTTACACCAGACCTGCAAAAGGCACTTCCTTGACCTTATGGCTACCTCTCTGCCAAATTTGACGTAATTCTGTTCAGCCGTTCGGGCTGTAGCTGTGTCTAAAGGTCCTATGGAAAATAACATGGGGAAAACCCGTTTTGGACCACCTTTTTTCTCGGCCCCCGCTTGACGAATCACCCCGAGACTTTCAGGGTAGGAGCTGAGCGGAGTGCCCCATTAGTTTTGAACATTTCGCGAGGATTCGTCAACCGGCGCCAAAGTTATTCAAAATAGAATTTTGAATAATGGCTTAGTGAGTAATGTTTAAATCTGTAAATAGCTATATCAGTTTCTCACTTTGTGTACAAGTGGCTGCATGGGTTGGTGAGTAGCTACATGAGTGTCTATATAGGTTATTAGTTTTTTTTTAGTATCAGTATGAGTGTCTGAGTGTCTGTATGGTTCGGTGGGGGGTATTATGTAGTGCATAGGTGCATGAATGAGTGACTCACTGTTTGTATGTGTTGAAGACAGCATGTGTGCAGGACTGTATGGGTGGATGAGTGTGTATATGGGAGTGTTAGTGAGTGGATGACTGTCTCAATAGTGTCTTTATGAGTATCTACATATGTTTTAAACTAGTATATGTGACTATTGGTGTATATAAGTGAGTATATGTGAGAGTGAGAGATTGGAAGAGTTCCTGTATGAATAAGTATGTGTTTCTATAAGTGATTGTTTAAAAGACTAAGTATGTGTAAGTTTCTGTAGAAGTAAGTGTGGCGGTGTGTGTGTAACTGTATATGCAAGTAAATGGATTTTTGAGTCTTTATTAGCATGAGTGACTATGTGTGTGAGTAACTCTATGGATGAGTGGTGTTGTGTAACAGGATGTATAGGTGTATGAGTACATATGATGAGTGAGTACATGTATGAGTGACTGTATAGGACTGTTGGCGAATGAGTAGATGTGTATGTGGATCTTAGAATTACTGAATAGGTTGTTGTAACTGGTATTGGTTTGTCCATTGTTTTGAAAATTTTAGTTTCTATTTTTGAATGTGTGTATCAAAGGTTATATTAGGGGGAGAGGAGGTCTGCCACTCTATCACAAGGATGATGTCATCAGTGATGTCATCAGTGATGTCATTTGAGATGTCATCAGTGATGTCATGAGTGATGTCACTGACCATGTCATGAGTGATGTAATATGTGATGTCATCAGCAGTGCATTGCGGGCACACAAGTTATAGTTAGCTGAACTAACTATAACGGGGGAATTTCAATGGCTTTGTACGAGTGAAAAGTCCAGCTAACTATAACGCCCCTGAAACCTATGGTTTCTTCAATGAATTTCTAAGGTTTTTTTAATGCTAATTCCTAACTATAACGTGCCTTAAACCCATGTTTTTTTCAGTGAATTTCAAAGGTTTTTTAAATGCTAATTTCTAACTATGCCTACAGAGATAGGACATGTGAAGAAAGAAGAAAAAACGCACAGAAAGGAAAAAAGAAATGCAGAAAGAAGCAACAGAAGTCCTCAAAGACGAAGAAAAGTGCAGGAAGAAGGATAATGTGCAGAAAGAACAAACAGAAGAGCAGAAAGAAGCTTTGTTGCAAAATCATCCTGTACCCTCAACTTTTTCAGACGGATACTGGTGGTGAGTCTGACTAACCAGTCCGAGAGCCAGTGCTATGTTAAAAGACACTCAGAATACAGTGAAAACACCTACATACGCTAGGGAACACTATGCGTTGGGGTCCCCCTGTGATTAGCATGACCTCCTCTGTAAGCCCCTAGTATATAATAGGGCAGGGGATTAAAACTACCTCTTAAAATGCGCCACAGGGCGTGTTTGCACACATCACCTCAGGACCCGTCCCCTCCCTTCCCCACTGTGTAAACACACCCTGTGGCCGTTTTAAGTTGGGAGATTAAGTCCCCTTGAATCCTGAGGGTCCCTAGGGTCCAACTAGACCACTAGGTACCTCCAGTACGCGCCACAGAGCTGCGTTGCAGAGAGATGTAAAAAGGGGCACGGTCTAGACCACCTCTCTGAAACGCAGCGCAGTGGCGCTTACTGGAAGCACCTGGTGGGCTAGTTGGCCCCCAGGGTCCCTCAGGATTGAAGGGGAATTATTTCCCCAACTTAAAGCGCCACAGGGCGTGTTTGCACACGTTAACTCAGGCCCTGTCCCCTCCCTTCACCACTGTGTAAACACGCCCTGTGGCCGTTTTTAGTTGGGAGATTAAGTTAATTTGAATCCTGAGGGTCCCTAGGGTCCAACTAGCCCACTAGGTACCTCCAGTAAGCGCCACAGAGCTGCGTTGCAGAGAGGTGTAAAAAGTGGCACGGCCTGGACCACCTCTCTGCAACGCAGCTCAGTGGCGCTTACTGGAAGCACCTGGTGGGCTAGTTAGCCCCCAGGGGCCCTCAGGATTGAAGGGGAATTATTTCCCCAACTTAAAACGCGCCATAGGGCATGTTTGCACACTTCACCTCAGGTCCCGTCCCCTCCCTTCCCCACTGTGTAAACACGCCCTGTGGCCGTTCTAAGTTGAGAGATTAAGTCCTCTTGAATCCTAAGGGTCCCTAAGGTCAAACTAGCCCACTAGGTACCTCCTGTAAGCGCCACAGAGCTGCGTTGCATAGAGGTGTAAAAAGGGGCCGGGCCTCACAACACCTGTCTGCAACGCAGCTCCCTGGCGCATACTGGAGAAACCTGTTGGGCTAGTTGGCCCTCAAGGACTGTCAGTATTGAAGGGGAATTAATTCCCCAACTTACAACTGGTCAGGGGGAGCGTTTGCAGAGTGCTGCAAGGAGGGGTCGTGGCCTCCGGCGCGATGCCGGTCTTTAATTTATTTTATTTTTTTAAGAAGGACCGCATCCCCCAGGGCCTGCACACTAATTTTTTTTGTTGAAAAAAATTAAATTGGAAGGGGGCCGCGTGGCCCCCCTCCCAAGGCCTTAATCGGCCCCGGGGACCCAACCCCTGGGTCATGGCCTTTTTTTTTTTAATTCTTTAGGAGGGGGGCTGCGTTGCCCCCTTCCTCAGGCCACTTATGGCCCCGGGGACCCCATCCCCCGGGGCCGGCATTTGTTTTTTAATATTTAAAAAAAATATATATTTATAGAAACACCTAGGACATGCTGGACAAACCGTGTGTACCTATCACCATGACGATTTGCGTGATATTCATTAAAAGGCGACTATGCATACAATGAATCCACGTGGAATGTATTTACAACGCTAGTGAAGCTCTGACGTGTCTGACGCCCTACCGTGCCTAATCCCGGCGCCCCCGCCGGTGGGTACTCTCCAAGTAGACACCCTTGTCATTTATTTATACAAACATGGGTAGCTATTGATGGGCACATTTAATACACATGCACACCAAGCCATTCAAAGGGGATTCGACAAAAATTCGACCAAACTATGCAAGAAACCTCCCTCACGATTAATTAAACACACATCCACCGCCGAATGTGTAATACTTTTTATTTTACTCTTTGGAAAGGAGACGAACCTCACTTGAGAGTCACAGCGTGCTCCTGGCTGAGCCCAATGCTGTGTTACACCCACCAGTGCCCGCAGAGTGCCACACCTCTGTGTTGTATTCCACCAGCTAGTGCATATGCTATGACTAGGCCTGGGCTAAAATTCCGTTCCGCTCGCGGAAATTGCGATAATTTGACATTTTCGCGTTCCGCGGAAAGCGCGAAAATGTCAAAATTTCCGCAATCCGCATTTTACCGGAAATTTGTGTGGTCAGCTCGCTGCCCCTGACCCCCTCCCACCTTCCCTCCATGGTCTGTGTGTATGCCATCATAGTCTCATCGTTGCTCTCCATGGTGTGTCTTGTTTTTAGTGCCCATCCTGCTTGACCTCCATGGTCATCTTGCTGCTCCTGCCCTGCCCCCTTGCCCCCAGCCCGCTGTTTCCATGTGCAGACCCCTATTCCCTCCCTCCTGGCTTGTCTGTTCCATTGTAATGCCACTGATCCGTCCCTCCTGCCCTTTATGGTCTGTTATGCAGCAGCTTTCTCTCCTGTCTGTCCATTATGGTTAGCTAGCTACCATTGCCTCTTTCCCCTCTGTTCTCTGTTGTCCATGTGCATGGTCCTGTCCCCTCCCTATTGCTTTCTATGGATTGTTGTGCTGCACTCCCGTCCCGCATGCCCTGTGTGGTGTATTGTGCTGCTCCAAACCCTGATGCCTGCCCTGTAGGGTCAGTTTGGTGCACCTCTCCATGTCCCTCCTGTCCTCTGTTATCCGAGTCCATGTCCCTACTCCAATTCCTCCTGCCTACCATGATCCAATGTACCATACTTGTGAACATTTTGAACTTGGTAAGAGGGAGATTTTGAAAAAAAAACTGGGGTATTGATTTTCCTCTTTGAGTTACATTGAAAAAGAGGAGATTTTAGACAGGAGATAGATCAAATAAAGCCCATTTGAGCTTAAAAACATTGGACGTTTCCTGGCTGAAACGGGTCTGTTGGCATGTATGGTTGTACTACCAATGCCTCTTCCTTCTGCCCACAATGGTCTATTATATTGCCACAGCCTCTCTTGCCAGTCCTGTATTGTTGGTTTGTTGCCCCTGCCCCCCTTTCCACTGCCCTCCATAGTCTGTTGTGCTGCCACTGCCCTTCCTGCCTGCCCAGTTTGGTCAAATTGTTGCCTCTGCACTCTCCTACCTGCCTTCAATTTTCAGAGCCCGTGCCCCTGGCCTCTGCCTCTCAACAGTATCCCAATGAACAACTAGATTGCTAACATTCTATATTTATTACAAAAGTGTGGAACGCCTGACGTCATCTTGATGTAATCAAAACTGTAATACCTAGAGCATTTCCTTTAGAAATTACATATATGAGAGGGTCTTATTTGCATCAAAATTAAGGTTAGTGCTCTAAAAAACTAAAATGAGGATATATTTTCTGAGTTTTCAAATAGCGACAAAGAACTTTAAAATTATTTGTAATCTTTATGTTTTTTTATCCAGGTGACTACTTGATTAAATGTTGCACTTAGGGGAGAGGACGTGGTGTTACTTCGAGAGCTGCAGACTTTGCAACTGGGGAATCAGGTTGGAGTTTCTGCTTCAGCTCAACATTCTGTGATTCTGGTCAAATCACTTAATCTCCCCATATCTACAACCAAAATGAATTTGATCTTGTGTGATGTAACCAATGTTCATGTAAAGCACTCCAATACCTGACAAGTCTGCACTATATAAAACTGCAAATACACAAAAAATAAGTGTTTTGCACACTTCTGTCATTGGGCTACATGTGGGCTACATCTGGGTTATATTTGTGCTGCATGTGGGCTCTTTTGTCTCTGGTGGCCATCTTGGGAGATTTATTTGTTATGATGTTTCCTAATTTCCTCATTTTTAAATTAAATGTTTTAAGTGTTACCAGTTTATTCCAATCAAGATGGCTTCTGGTGTGCCATACTTTTGTCATAAGTAAGACAGTAAGCGCTCTAGTTGTTCTTAAGAACATTCTGGGACATTCTGTCATTGGGCTATACTTGGGCTATATCTGGGTGATATTTGAGCTACATTTGGGCTCTTTTGTCTCTGGTGGCCATCTTGGGAGATTTATTTGTTATAAAGTTTCCTAATTTCCTCATTTACTGCAGTCTCCTCAGTAGGAAATACTTTCAGTTTTTTACTTTGGTTCCATCTAGAAGGCATTCAGATGTGTCAGACGTTTGCCACAAATTCTGAATGTTAGCACTCTAGTTGCTCATTAGATCACTGTAGTAAAGCTACTGCTCACCAGGGAAGTCTGCTGCTGGTATTGAAAGTGCATGTTTCAGTCTGCATGTCAGAATTTTTAATGAAATAGAAGAGGATTTGAGAAGTCATTCAAAATGTGCCCTAATGTTTCTTTCTGCAGCACTAATCATACTTTCTATGGCAAAATGAACCCCCTCATTTTGTTCCTTTTTAAATTAAATGTTTTAAGAGTTACCACTTTATTCCAATCAAGATGGCTTCAGGTGTGCAATACGTTTGTCATAAGTAGGACTGTTAGCGCTCTAGTTGTTCTTTAGAACACTCTGGGCAGCTGCAGTAGAACACAAAGGAATCAACTAACAGTCTCTGCCCTTGTTGGATGTACATGTTTTCCTGAGAATGTCAGACTTCATTCTCACATGACTGAGAAAGATAATGTGAATTTTCAGAAAATATGCTCTCAGTTTAGCTTATAGATCACCTTCCAAACCTCTGTGGGAAAAGCATGAGAAAATTGTTTTCTCTCAAACATGATTCATGATATCACAGCAGAAGGCTTTTTCACATGGTAAAATCACCTTCGAACACACCACAATTCCTAAAATGAGTATGGTACCATCAACAAATGATTTATAATGTAACTAAAGTCTTAAAACCTTCTATTAACTGCAATGCTTTTTAATAAGGTGCTATCATGTATAATGGTCCCAAGACGGCTGCCAACACTTCTTGGATGAAGTACTGACAGTCAATCAGATCTCACGATGAGATGTGTGGTTAGGCTCCGCCCAGATATATCTATCTTTTTAGCTCTAATTTTCTCAGGAACTACTGAACGGATTTACACCATTTAAGCAAAAGGCACGAGTCTGAGCTGAGGACTACCTCTTCGCCAAACTTGGTGTAATTCTGTTCAACAGTTCGGGCTGTAGCTGCGTCAACAGGTCCTATGGGAAAATGCATGGGGAAAACGTGTTTTGGGACCCCCTGTTTTTCTCGGCCCCCGCTTGACGAATCACCGTGAAATTTTCAGGATAGGAGCGGACCGGAGCTGGCCAAAGGTTTGGAAAATTTTGCGAAGATTCGTCAAATCGGCGCCAACGTTATTCCAAATAGAATGTTGCGGATTTCCTATGGAAAATAGGTCCTAACTATAACTACCTACTGGCGACTGCCAGTAGGTAATATCTATATATATATATATATATATATATCTATATATATATATATATATCACCAACACTACTCCCACCGCAAACTCCGAACACAGGGCGGGTGCTTACTCCTTATGGTGAGGGTGGGACCTCACGTTTGCTGCACAGCAACTTGAGCACGCATTGGAGCACTCGCAGGATCATTTCTGGCTTTATTTATTAACAGCAGACACATTTCGGCGTTCATCGCCTTCTCAATGCTGTGAAGCTTGTCCATGGTACACAGTGCGTGATTGAACAGTTATACTGTGTCCACTTCTGCCATTGGTTGATACCGGGCCAATGGGGTGGCTCTGATGTTCTGTTAGACTCACGACCAATTCATTGTATCGCCACTCCAATGGCCCCATGTCCTTCGCCACAGCCGCCGGATTTTACATGATGTTTTCCCAGTAGGTGTCAGATAGATAACTGGTTACCCCAAGTTTGAATAACTTGCGACTTTTTCGTCGGCCGGAAAGAACTCATCGGCGGCGGTTCGGGAGTTCGACTAATATCACCAACACTACTCCCACCGCAAACTCCGAACACAGGGCGGGTGCTTACTCCTTATGGTGAGGGTGGGACCTCACGTTTGCTGCACAGCAACTTGAACACGCATTGGAGCACTCGCAGAATCATTTCTGGCTTTATTTATTAAAAGCAGTCGCGTTTCGGCGTTCATCGCCTTCTCAATGCTGTGAAGCTTGTCCATGGTACACAGTGCGTGATTGAACAGTTATACTGTGTCCACTTCTGCCATTGGTTGATACCGGGCCAATGGGGTGGCTCTGATGTTCCGTTAGACTCATGTCCAATTCATTGTATCGCCACTCCAATGGCCCCATGTCCTTCGCCACAGCCGCCGGATTTTACATGATGTTTTCCCAGTAGGTGTCAGATAGATAACTGGCTGCCCCAAGTTTGAATAACTTGCGACTTTTTCGTCGGCCGGAAAGAACTCATCGGCGGCGGTTCGGGAGTTCGACTAATATCACCAACACTACTCCCACCGCAAACTCCGAACACAGGGCGGGTGCTTACTCCTTATGGTGAGGGTAGGACCTCACGTTTGCTGCACAGCAACTTGAACACGCATTGGAGCACTCGCAGGATCATTTCTGGCTTTATTTATTAACAGCAGACGTGTTTCGGCGTTCATCGCCTTCTCAATGCTGTGAAGCTTGTCCATCCGCACGATGAACTCCATCCACTCCGGATCACCGACCGACCCCTGCCCCCACCACGTCTTCAACAAGGCCGACGCCGTCATCGCACCCCACCTGCGAGACATCATCAACACATCCTTCGACACCGCCACCTTCCCTGAGAGCTGGAAGCACGCCGAACTCAGCGCTCTACTCAAGAAACCCACAGCGGACCCCACCGAACTCAAGAACTACCGCCCCATCTCGCTCCTCCCGTTTCCAGCCAAAGTCATCGAGAAGACCGTCAACAAGCAGATGGCCGCCTTCCTCGAGACGAACGGATCCCTCGACCCCTCACAGTCCGGCTTCCGAGCCAACCACAGCACCGAGACCGCCCTCATCGCCGCCACCGATGACATCCGAGCCCTGATGGACAATGGAGAAACAGCTGCCCTCATCCTCCTAGACCTCTCCGCGGCATTCGACACGGTCTGCCACCGCACCCTAGTACGGCGCCTCAGCAACATCGGAATCCAGGACAAGGCGCTGGAATGGATCATCTCCTTCCTCGACGGAAGAACACAGAGAGTCCGCCTACCACCGTACAAGTCAGAGGCCTCCGAAGTCATCTGCGGCGTCCCCCAAGGATCATCTCTGAGCCCCACCCTCTTCAACGTCTACATGAGCCCCCTTGCGGCCATCGTACGCAAACACAACCTCAGCATAATCTCCTACGCCGACGACACCCAGCTGATCCTCTCCCTGACCAACGACCCCGCCGCCGCCAGAGCCAACCTGCACGAAGGGATGAAAGAGGTAGCCGAGTGGATGACGACCAGCCGCCTGAAACTGAACTCGGACAAGACGGAGGTCCTCATCCTGGGCTCCTCACCCTCCGCCTGGGACGACTCCTGGTGGCCTCCCGCCCTGGGCACCGCACCCAAACCGACAGACCATGCACGAAACCTGGGCTTCATCCTGGACTCCTCCCTCTCCATGACCAGGCAAGTCAACAACGTCTCCTCGGCGTGCTTCAACATCCTACGCATGCTACGGAAGATCTTCTGGTGGATCCCCACCGAGACCAGGAAGACCGTCACCCAGGCCCTCGTCACCAGCCGACTGGACTACGGCAACGCCCTCTATGCCGGTACCACCGCCAAGCTCCAGAAGAGACTCCAGCGGATCCAGAACGCCTCAGCCAGACTCATCCTCGACATCCCACGAACCAGCCACATCTCCGGACATCTGAGAGACCTTCACTGGCTCCCCATCAACAAAAGAATCACCTTCCGCCTCCTCACCCACGCACACAAAGCCCTACACGACCAAGGCCCGAGCTACCTCAACAGCCGAGTCAACTTCTACGCTCCCAAACGCCACCTCCGATCAGCCAACCACGCCCTCGCCGCCGTCCCCCGCATCCGAAGAGCGACTACAGGAGGAAGGTCCTTCTCCTACCTGGCCGCCAAGACCTGGAACTCCCTCCCGACCGACCTGCGCCTGACCCAAGACCACCTCTCCTTCAGGAAGAAGCTGAAAACCTGGCTGTTCGAGCAGTAGCGGCACCCCCCCCCCCCCCCCCCCCCAGCGCCTTGAGACCCTACGGGTATGTAGCGCGCTTTATAAGTGTCACTGATTGATGGTACACAGTGCGTGATTGAACAGTTATACTGTGTCCACTTCTGCCATTGGTTGATACCGGGCCACTGGGGTGGCTCTGATGTTCCATTATATATATATATATTACCTACTGGCGGTCGCCAGTAGGTAGTTATAGTTAGGACCACGTTTCCATAGGAAGAGCATTTTTTGTTTTGTTCATAACTTTGGTGTCGTTTGATGAATCTTCATGAAATTTTCTAAACTAATTCTTTGTTCATATCAGCTCTTATGTTGAAAGCTTGGGGGTGGTTTGTCAAGGGGGGGCCGAGAATAAAGGGGGGTCCCAAAACGTGTTTTCTCCATGTTAATTTCCATAGGAAACTTTAGACCAGACTACTGGTCGAACGGGTGAACTGAATCACCCCAAATTTGGCAGGGAGAAGGGGCTTGGTCTAGAAAGCACGCTTTTGTTTATTTGGTGTAAATCCGTTCAGTAGATTTGGAGAAATATAAAAATTTACAGATATCGATATTTGGGATTTCTGCCATCTGATTGGCTGAGGCGTTACGAGCACGAGCTTGCTGCTTATTGGCTGCGAGCGGTGCGAGCGGTTGCAACTAGAAAGTGTTGGCAGCCATTTTGTGATTCTGTTGAAGTAAGTAAGGGGAAAAAAGGGCAAAATGAGTAGGAAAGAGGAGGGTAGGAGCGCTGTGAGCTCTGTGGGGTGGTTAGGGTGTGCTATACAGGGAGTGTAAAGTGATATATTCACCCTTACCGGTGTGAAAGTGCTGTTTTGCCCAGAAAGAGATGGTGCTGAGGTGAGGTGCCGGTACACTCGGGGATGAAACCATGAGCTGATTGCTGTAAACTGATGTGCTCTGGGCGCTGTAGCAAACTGGCCGCTGTTGCATAGCTGTGCAAGTGGTGTTTAGACTATTGCGGGAGTGGGAAGCAAGCTACTCACCCCTACCGGTCTGAAGACTCGAATGGAGTGTTTTAGCAAGCAGGAATAAAGAAATAATAGTGAAGAATATAATGCAGAATGTTGCAATGCAACAGAAGACAAATGGTGAAATCAGGTGTGTTTAAGAAAGTTTCTGTGTGGGATAAAGCGATGGAGTCTGCAAGTTATATAAAAAGTGTCTTTATTTAGGTGCCATAAATGGACCCACTGGTGCAAGAGCTAAGGCATCCAGCTGAGGCAAACTCCAACCGCTTCTGCTGTATTCAAACCTAAGCTCCTGCATCAGTCAGTTCCACATTACATGTTACAGTTCCATGTGACATAAACAATACCTATTAGACATGAATGACTGTAAATTGTAGAATGATAATAAAGGTAGGATACGATTACCACACTGTGCCAACCAGTTCCTAAACAATGCCGTGTTTTTTGATCTTGATCGCCAGCTCGTAAGCAGAGGCTGAGGATGAGCTAATTTGTGTGAAAGGGCTTTGTGGATAACAGGCAGGCAGAGAGACATGTGTACAAAGAATAGACATGGTTTCAAAATGGATGTCAGGTTTAGGCTAATTTAGCAAGTAAATCGCGTATTTGCATAGGCCATACATCACCCATCGCTGGTTACTCTGGAGACGTAAGGGGTTATAATGAAAACAGAGTTCAACTGCCTAAGCATACTGAGAAAGTTATTATATGAAAATAGTTCAATTGAAGTATATTAAAAAAATGTATAGGAAAAAGTCAAAAAAGCTGGAAAGAATCAATCCAAGAATAAAGTGAATTTCTTATAAATCTTGGAGATTGCAGTCCGGAAGTTCTTCAGCAGCTTGAGATGCGTAATGTTCCAAGAGGCGATTGTTGCCATCGTGTGAGAAAAGCGAAGCGATCCAATTCATATCCTCGAAGGGACAGTAATGTTCCTCGAATGTTGGAGCAGCAATTTGAATTGGCAGGCAATCTGTGATGTTGTCAAAGGTCGCACATTGCAGGAGATCTTTCGCGGCTGCGCAGAAATCCCATTCAGCCAGGATACCTTTTTGCGTTGCATCTGCCATTGCTCCACTGCCCGAACAATCAAGTTCATGGTTTGCAAGATACTCCATTACCTGCTGGATATCGGGAGCGTTTGCTGGGATGTTGGCAAGGCATAGATCCATTCGCCAGTCGATTGGGCAAGTTTTGCAATAAAAAGATGGTTGCACGCAGATTGTATATGTATAAATAAATGTCATGTTGTAGCTGGCTCCGATAATAAATAGAGGCTGGCAGCCGAAAAGTTGTTCCATTTTTTCATGGTATTGATGTAGCTTCGCGTAGAGGCGTATTCTGTCGGACATGCTTGTTACCACAGGGAGCGCAGCCATTTTTTACTAGCTAAAATAGTAGTAGGATGTCCACAAACAGAGCGATAATTATGGGCACTGTTCCTGTTATTCCAGAGATGATCGATTTAATGATGTCTGGTATTATACTAAAAACAGTTTGAAAGCCTGTGACAAGGCTGGAGGAGATAGTGTTAAAAAAGTGTGCCAGAGCTTAAATGTCAGATGTGTTGAAAATTGTGTAACAATTCACAAAGTGTAATGGGAGGTTCGTATTTAAAAGGGAGTGTATTCTACTTGAAGTTCGTGCTATCTGCAGTCGATAAGTCGATAATTTACTTTTGGAAAAGAGAAGTGAGGGACACTTCTGTTAGAAACAAAAGCACTTTCAGTTTGCTCCGTTTAATAAAATCTGTTTTCAAAGTAGGTATTGAAGGCCAAGTTGAACTTTGGGAGTTACTTTGTGTGGGTGGGAATAAAGATTGCCACAGGAAGTTATCATGTTTGAAACAGTAAGGACATACGGTATGCTAGCTCACATTGCGTAGCAGTCCATGTCATTAAGAAGCAGATAACTGCCATTAGAAAGCTGTGTGAATGTTGGTCTGATTGTGGGAGTTGGGGTGCTTTTAAGAGAGTATTCAAGATTGGAGGCTGTAAGGTTAGAAGCGTCGTGCAGTTGGACATTCTTGCAAAGTAATGAATGACTGCCATTGTGGTCCCACTTTTCACTTGTGAGAAAGTTCTGTATCCTCTTTAACACAGCGATATGTAAATGGGAGAAACCACTGCTCGTAAATAAACGCACTACCTTATATAATCACATACAACATGACAAACAACATGTAAACCTAGCAGACACAACAACACGACGTACTGTGGGAACTGTGGCTAGCCATGTACACAAACCAAACATAGCACCTCTGCCACACAATGCAGAATGCGGGGCAAAGTATGTGCGAAGGTGGCAAGTGATTCTCGATTATAAAAGTAGACAATGCAAAGTGTTGAGGGGATGTGCCGGACAGACTTGATTATGCAGAGCACAGACATGTACATGTCAACATACACTGATGGTCTATTGAGTGAAGTGGACAGTGGACGCAACCATGATATTACAGTCAGTAGGGAAGATTACAAAAACATAGCGCGTACGTGCCCTCTCCCCCCCAAATCTTTAGCATAGTGGGCTGGCTCGGCGTACGCAAGGCTAGCGTAGGGGCATAATTAAAAGGCACGTTTCTCTGGGTGTGGTTCTCTTCCAGAATGGCGAACATGTCTGTCAGGTCTGCGCAGCTTACACCACCACGAGGATGATGCCGTGAGCGAAGGTTGCTGCGGGAATAATGCTCTCAGCCTGCTGGTACCTAGAAACTGTCATGGCCGCTGCGACGCACATATGCCCCACAGTTCACCTTTCTACACCGCCGTATGTGAAAGAGGGCCCACCACGTGCCGGCAGAAGCTTTTGGGCCGAGGTCTGCAAGCTGGGAAGGCTCCTGAGATCAACGATGGCTAGCCTAATACAGGCAGACAGCGCCCAACCTGAGACCCAGTACCGTGGGGTGCTCTGTATACTACTAACACAGTAGTCCAACAGGTACCAACAGTGGAACAGTGTCTTGATCCCACAATGGACGATGTTAGAACTGCATCTGAGAGTGCAGATGAAGGTACTCCCTTTGACCAGGTGTAACCAACTCTAGGTACCAACAGTGTAACGGTGTCTTGATCCCATAATGGAGTATGTTAGAACTACATCTGAGAGTGGAGATGAAGGTACTCCCTTTGACCAGGTGCAAGCAACTCTAGGTCCCAACAGTGGAACGGTGTATTGATCCCAGAATGGACGATGTTAGAACTGCATCTGAGAGTGCAGATGAAGGTACTCCCTTCGACCAGGTGTAACCAACTCTAGATCCCAACAGTGGAACGGTGTCTTGGTGTTTCGGATGTGGGAGGGGAGGAAGGGGGTCGGGGGTTCTTTTTGTTGCTTTACATCATCGGACTATTATCGGACTGGATCACGCATGTAGACGAACTGAGCTATGTCACGGGTTCCTCGCAGGGGGATGGCGAAGACTTCGCAATCAGTTTGTCATTGTATCTATTGTACGGCATGCTGATTACCAACCTTGATCATTCCGATGCCCGCAGGATTGAATGTATGTTTTCTGAAAATCAATAAAAGTCTGTTTAAAAACAAAACAAAACAGTGGAACGGTGTCTTCATCCCACAATGGACGATGTTAGAACTACATCTGAGAGTGGAGATTAAGGTACTCCCTTCGACCAGGTGCAAGCAACTCTAGGTCCCAACAGTGGAACAGTGTCTTGATCCCAGAATGGACGATGTCCGATATTACCTGCTGCTTGTTGTTTTTTACAGAACTCCCTCCATTGAGGTGCATCAGACTCTGTGCTTCCGTAGCTAATTGCTGCACATGATCATTAGACTTGGCTGACTGCAGTTGATTGAGTACACAGCGGTACAGCAGGTCCGAACAATGAAACGGGGTTTTGATACCACAATGTACGATGTTAGAACTGCATCTGAGAGTGGAGATGAAGGTATGCCCTTCGACCAGGTGCAACCAACTCTAGGTCCCAACAGTGGAACGGTGCCTTGATCCCAAAATGGACGATGTCCGATATTACCTGCTGCTTGTTTTTCACAGAACTCCCTCCGTTGAGGTGCATCAGACTCTGTGCTTCCGTAGCTAACTGCTGCACATGGTTATTGGGCTGGGCTGACTGCAGTCGGTGGAGTACACCGCGGTACAGCAGGTCGGAACAGTGAAAGGGGGTCTTGATTCTGTGATTGAGGATGTCAGAAGTTAAAGTCTGTGATGATTTGTGTGTACCCCCTCCAATCAGGTGCAACCAACTCCATGCTTTTGAATCCAACGGCACGTGGCTGTGAGGCGTTAATGACCACTGCCTCTGGCCTACACTGCGGTCAGCAGGGCTCACAATTCAGATCGAGTGGTGATTGTTTAATTACAGAATCCAGTAGGCAACTAACTACAATGTCTATTGAAATATACACAATAGCCTTTTAGTATACTTGCGTGAAGAACTTTTATTAGATGACTTATAGGTCTAGTACAATGACCAAATTCTTCTTGGTAGCGGTAAAGAACACTGAATAACAGTCTACACAGTGGACAGCAGAGATCGCATTTCGAATTGTTTTGATTTATTCATTGCAGAGTTTTTTGTAATTTATGTTGTTGTATTTTGTGAAGAGGAAGTGAGAAAAAGTATTCATGGGTGATTGTGCTCACTACTGCCTTCAATTTACACTGCAGACAGCAGTGTTCACAATTCAGATCGAGTTGCTATTGTAGATGATGCAGTCCTGTAGGCAAAAGACATTGTTCCTAGTACGGCCTGCCTGCAGCATGCATCATCGCTGGCTGTGCACATGCTGAATGCTTTTGATGTGGCTATCTGAGTGCACTAGACCTGATGGACCCTTTATGATACAATCTTTTTGTGTATTATTTCAGATCTACTGCCTGTAGCTCAGTATACCACAAGTTATGGTTCTTTTACGATAGAATCTTTTCTGTATTATTTCACATCTAGTGTCCTTACCTTACTGCAGCACAAACTATTGACCCTTTTATTATTGAATCTCTGTGTGTGATCCAATGATTACTGTTGTAGTTGATGCTAGCAGCAACCATTCCCTGAGGGCTGGTTTACACTCACCCCACACGGATTCAGCACAGACGTCACTGGATATGTGAACCTGGTAATAAAAAGGAGTTGAGCGCACGTGCCCGTACCCACTTCCACTATCTAAATGTGTCTGTGTGTTCATTATCTATGCATGATGCTGCCCCTGGGCCGTACCACATTACATTGTGCTGTGGACAGCGTATGCAACCATGTTACCTCTGGCAGTGGGGAAAACTTCTGTTATGTAGCTTTTAGATGCATGGCTATCACAGGTGGAAGGCTACTTTACAGAGCATGAATATTGATGAAGATGATGGTTGCATGTTGTGTATAGTGTCAGATATGTGTACATAGCAAAATGTTTCCAAAAAAGCTCTCTAAGCAGTGTAGGGTTGAGAGAAGTGGGATCTTATTTGTTTAGTTTCCCCTCTCAAATAGGCAAAAATGTTGCGTCTCCATCACCGTGATCTCTTTTATTCAGACTCAAAGGACCTCTTCAATAAACTGTTAGTGTCCTTTGGCTCTTTTTAGATTTCACTCATCACCACTTTTTTGACCCACACAACCCCATGCACAAGTGCGGCAAACTCCTAAAAGATCTCCACCAGAGAGCCCCGTAAAACGGGCCCGTGAGGCACTGCAGCGCCACCCCCACGAGGAGCACCTGCCCGATGATGATGCTAAACACCCGCAAGGGTGTGTGAGGGCACTTTTAGATCCACACAGGAGTACTCTTGCTCTTTCTTGGCACACTCAACCTTTTTTGGGAGACACCTGACATTGTCTTATAGCCAACTTGGCTGTGTATATCTCTCCCTCCTCCTTAGGAACTGACACCACTCACATTGCTGTTGTATGAAAGAAGCCTCCCATCGAATTATGGGTCTTAAAGATCACCTAGGTGTTTTGTGCCATGAGCCTCAAGGGATATTGGGCATTTTTCATCAATTTTATACGGAATTATATACACAACAGGAAATATTTGATGTAGGTAATAATATATTTATGGGGGGAAACATACCACAATTAGACCCAGATGCGGTACAGCTGTTAGAAACCCCAATTTCTATGGAGGAATTAGACGTTGTAGTTAATAGTCTAGCAATGGGCAAAGCCGCGGGACCTGATAGACTTCCGGGGGAGATTCATAAGGTATTTTTTCAACAGATTAAGCATGAAATGTTGGCTACTATTAGGGCTGCACAGAATGGGCGAGCTCCTAAATCCTGGGATGAGGCCACAATTGTAGTCTTTAAAAAAAAAGGGGAAACCACCAGAACAGCCCGGTTCATATCGTCCGATATTTTTGATTAATTGTAATGGTAAAATCTATCTTAGTATCACTTAACCAGCATGGGTTTATACCAGGGCGGGGGACGGTTACTCATGTCAATAAGGTGGTGACACTCTTTGACATAGCCCAGGCGGAAAGGAGGAAAATGGGGTCAATTTTGTTAGATGCCGAAAAAGCATTTGATCGTGTGGAGCGGGAGTATTTATGGAAATGAATGTATCGGGCGGGATTTGGGAAGGGGTTTGTGATGGCTTTGCAGGTATTGTATACCGCCCCTGTTGCAAGAATAGCTGCAATGGGCATGGTTTCAGAACCAGTGAAAACTACTAGAGGAACTCGACAGGGTTGCCCCTGCTCCCCGCTATTGTTTGCTTTATGCATTAACCCTTTCGTAGATACGTTGGAAAAAGCTCCCTTACTTAAACCCTTTAGAGTTCAGGGCATCCCCTATTCTGTCTTTGCATATGCGGATGACATCGCCATTACCACAGAAGATCCGATTACTGCCCTTAAAGAAATAGAGCGTCTAGCAATAGATTTTGGTGCAGTATCAGGATATAAGCTTAATATTATTAAAAAGCACGTACTTTGTACGGACAATATTGTATTAAACAATCTGAGATCGGTGAAAGAAGTTACGTACTTAGGTATTAAAATTCGAACATCGATGAAAGATCTAGTTGAAGCTAATTGGTTGGATCTAATGGGTGGCATTAAAAAATCGTTAGAAAGATGGGGGCGGCTACATTTTACACTTGTTGGTAGAGGTAATATTATAAAAATGAATACTTTACCAAGGGTATTATATTTATTTAGGTCTGTTCCTCTTGAGGTGACACGAGATCAACTTCAACAATTGCAATCTCTGTGTACTAAATTCCTTTGGGCCCCTGGTAAACCTAGACGGGCAATAAGATTTATGACTTTATTAAAAGAGAGGGGGGGCTGGGCGATAACCGATTTTACACTTCATTATTATATTTGATTTTTGTTAAAAATGCAAGTATTATTGACAGGGGAAGAGGTTAGGAACACCGCGGAGGCTCCCTCCTTTTTTCAATTAATGCTGGGCTCCGAGGCAAAGTGTGGTCTGTTTAAAGAAATTGATGGTAGCTACTTTAAAAGGACACGGTTTAAAGTAATAGAAGCTGCTTTTAAGGTCTGGAGAATTGTGAGGAAATTACTTCTGTTGGAAGGGTTAACATATTACACTCCCACAAATTCTTTTAGGATTCTCCCTTCCATTTTTTGGGATACATTGGCATTAAGCTGGAGAAATAAAGGTGTTTTAAAAGTTGGGGACTTCTATGAGGCTGGTGGCCTTCTCTCAATTCTTACAAATTAGGGATTTTCTAAGTCGGAAAAATGTGGTACTTGCACCAAATCAATGTATTGAAAGTATAAGACGTCAGGAGAAAATTGGGGTGCTATATAAGATTCTTTTATCCCTTAGACCAGACAATTTGGAGAAACATAATGCCCAATGGGCTAATGTGTTAGGTGAATCTGGTATATCTATAGAGAAAGGCATTATAATGTCTAAAGAAACTCTCCTGTCTGCTAATCTGAATGTTCAATTTTTCAAAACTGCATTTAATTTATACTATACTCCAGCGCGTACGGCAAAATGGGGGGGGGGGTTTGATGGTAAATGTTTTCGCTGTGGGGAGGATAGTGTGGATACTGTACATGTTTTTTTCAGCTGTTGTAAATTGTCTAGGTATGTGACGGAGAAATTTTTGTCAGAAATCACGGGAATATCAATTAAGATTACTCCGGCTATTATGTTACTTGGTATTGGACAGGAACTGGACAAGGGGGCCCCTATGTTTAAACATCTCTATTTAATTTTTATTGCAATGGTTGTAGCTCGACTGTACATTGCTGCTGATTGGCTTCAACCTGAACCCCCTCCTTTTGTACGATGGCGTGCCAAAATGCGTAATTTATTTAATATAGAAATGAGTTTGTATTCAGCAAAAGGTGCAAGGAAACACAAGATTGGAATGTGTATTTGGTTTTTTTTTTGTGATCATATGAATTTATGAATATATTGTTTGTGTTTTTTATACCGTGGAATAATTTAAAAAAAAATACATGCAGTTACTCATCAATACAGTACTATAATATGCACTCATACACCTATACATACAGTCACAGTCTGCCACTCATCCATAGAGTTACTCACACACCTAGTCAGTCATGCAAAGAATCAATCACATACCCATTTACTCATGTACACAGTTATACACACCAACTGCATTATTTATACGCACACCACATCACTTATTTATGCAGATACTAACACATCACTGATACAAGCAGACACTCTTTTATACACCCACTCTTCAAATAACTTACTCTCACATATAGTCATTTATATACTCCAACACTCATATATACTGCCTTAAAACATATGTAGTTACTCACACATATACCAGTGAGACATTCATTCACTCACCAACACACCCATACACACACTAACTCACCCATACAGCCCTTCCCAGATGGAGTGGAATGGATTGGGGTGGATTGGATTGGAGTGGGGTGCGGTGGGGTGGGTTGGGGTGGATTGGAATGAAGTGGGTTGGATTGGAAAGGGGTGGGTTGGATTGGAGTCGATGGATTGGAGTGGGGTGGATTAGATTGGAGTGTGGTGGAATGGATTGTAGAGTGGTAGATTGGAGTATGGTGGATTGGAATGGAAGGGGTGGGTTGCAGTGGGGTACATTATATTGGTGATGGGTGGATTGGATTGGAGTGAGGTGGAATGTGGTGGACTGGATTGGGATGTATTGGACTGGAGTGGGGTGGATTGGATTGTACTGGGATAGATTGGATTGGGCTGGATTTAAGTGGGGTGAATTGGATTAGGTGTGGTGTGGGGCGGATTGTATTGGAGTGGGATGGAGTGCACTTTATAGTCTAGCCAGATTGAGCAGCAGCGTTTTTGTGTGCAGGGTGGCTTTGCAAAGAATGACCTATCAGTCCATCTTCAGCTTTATCCAATGATCTATGACTTCTCATGAACTTGAAGCCATGGAAGTCGTTTGTTGCATGAGAATCAGTCATTAAGTTCTATTTGTTTTGTTATCAACAGCCCAGGGACACATATCTAGCATGTATATGCGTTCTACCAAATTTATGATATCATAAAATACGCTGTCTTACCTCTGCCCTCTGACTTCGGCTGTCCATATTTGCACTGAACTGTGGCCTCCATCACCATGTTTAGACATTTGATTACATAGTTATGTTTCTGCAACTATTCAAACAGTATTATACAGGTGCTGCCAGTCATCCATATTATACAAGTTGATTTGGACTTTTATGAGTATGTTGTGGCAAGTAACACCTATTTAGAACATTGAAATGTTGAGAGATCCAACGAATGCAATGGCGTGACTCAGAGCCAATAATGGCTAGTTATTGCCTTCTGCTCCAACATTCCAATGTTTGTCTTTCTGTTTTTCCCTGTTTAATTTAGAAAATCTATCCTCAGTATGTGGAATGTTCTAATAGACTTCTAGCTCTTCTGCCTCAGGCTATAGCGGTTGTCAAAGACCCTCTCCCTCGTTGCAGGTTGTTGCTTGTAGTTCTGGCATATAACTTGGGTTCAAGACTTTAACAACCAATATAGACCTCCGCAGAGGACTACAAGCCTATATTAAATATTAAGAATGCAGGCTTTAGTGTGTGAAATAGTCATTGTTCATTTATGTGCTGATCTGTAGTGATAACGGAGTGCAAATTGATTCAAATACGTCTACAGCAGAAGCAGAACGAGAGCTCATGCAGACTCGGTCCTCTTGAGACCTCTTGGTTCATTCTGCAGCAGCAGAGGTTAAGGCTACTGCAATGACACATATCTTTCTTAATTTCCTCATAACTTTAAATAATATTCCTCAGTCCTTTCCAAACATGAGATTTACTGCTGAATGCTCACTAACAGTGTTGCAAATAAATGATTTGATCTGCCATCTTAAAGCATGCTCAGACGGAAACGTGTTCAGAAAAGGTGGGGTTTTACAGCTAAACTACGGACTCATAATTTAAAAGTAATCTTGACATCATGTTAGAGTATATTATCGTGGGGTTTATTGAGTTGTGGGGAAAACATCAATTCATTAGCATAATATTTTAATAAAAATACTTTTGGCCCATATTAGTGTGCCTTCAAAATATACCCTGATCAGCGGTGAGTGTCCATTATCCACATAACAAGTGTCCCTTACATGCACGCTGGACACATTTCTGCAGTTCCTTGGAAGACCACCATGGTTTAAATGGTGGTCGTCCATGGAAAAGGTGACAGATAGGCCAGCCTAAATTGTATGGCCACATCAATGCCATTTTCATCAGGTTCAATGCTGTCGAATGGAAGGCTCAATGGCATAGCTGCTAGAGGCTTGGCCATCGAGTCCATCAGCTTCCCCCTCCTTAAACTATTGTGTGGGAATGGAGAGGAAGACAAAAAGGTCTTTGCCATTTTAGAGATGAAGTACCATTACAGCCCTTCTTATATTCAGGACCTCATTAATTTGACAGTCCCTGGACCCGTAAGCAAACTTGCCAGTTGGTGGAAATTAGCACTACAACAAAACCACATAAAGTCACCTCAGATGCAGAACACCATAGTAGGCAGCGAATAAATATATAGTGAAAGTGAAGTGAAGAGCTTTGAGGAATAGATCGCTAAATGGATATCACCCACGCCAACAAATATTAATGAGGAAAAACCGAAAAAAACTGGATGAACAGATTAGTACAAGCTCAAAACAGGACTGTGATAAAAACAATTGACGATATTGTAGCCACCTAAAATGCATAAAGGGGGTTGGGAGCACACTGACTCACATCCCAGCACAGTTAGCCCCTTTGCATCCTGGTAAATGCAGTACCAAATTAGTGCTAACTTGAAATTTAGCTGTAGTTTTTACCAAAGTTGGTGCAGACATTGCTGTATATCTCTAGACATGTGTTTCAGGGTTCAGCCCTTCTTCAGTAGAGAGCAGCGGTTGTAGAAAGCAAAAGAAAAGTCATCTGGGCTTGCTCCAGTAAATATTCAAGCAAGAATGTACCATGAACTGCATTTACCATAATGCTAAGGGGCGAACTGTGCTGGGAGGTGAAGCAGTGTGCTCCCACCCCCTTCTGTTTGAAAGGCTCCCTTGAGCCATTGAGCTGACAAGCTTGTGGAGATGCACCCATGCGCCTGTGGGAGGTACTGAGACCTGAAAGGATTGTGGCAGCCTGATCAGCAACCCCTGAATAAATTTGTTTTTATCTCTACTGATGACCGATGATATCCAGAAACACGTGTCTAGAGACTTACAGCACTAACCTGCACCAACTTTGGTGGAATACTCCCCTAAATATTCAAGTAAGCATGTACCATGAAATGCATTTACAATATTGCTATGGGGCGAACTGTGCTGGGAGGTGAAGCAGTGTGCTCCCACACCTTTCTGTTTGATAAGGCTTCCTTGAGCCATTGAGCTGACGAGCTTGTGGAGATGCACCTGTGCACCTGTGAGAGGTACTGAGCCTTGAAGGGATTGTGTCAGCCTGCTCAGCAACCCCAGAATAAATGTGTTTTTATCTCTACTGATGACGGATGATATCCACAAACAAGTGTCTAGAGAGTTACAGCACTAACCTGCACCAATTTAGGAGGAATACTCCAGTAAATATTCAAGTAAGCATGTACCTGAACTGCATTTACCATAATGCTAAGGGGCGAACTGTGCTGGGAAAATGTATGACGTTACAACGCATACATTTACAACGCATGCCTTTACAACGCAGTTTTTACATCGCAACATCCTATACAATGCACACATTTACATCGCATGCCACTACAACGATTTTTTTTAAACTACACTTACAACGCATTCCATTACATCGCATCATAACTTTACAACGCATACCATTACAATGCATACCATTTCATTGCATTTAGGGTAAGTGTTGGTTAGTGTAGGGGCAAAAATTACTATTCTAACTCCAGGGGGTGCAACAGTAGGGTAAGTGTTGAATAGTGTTTGGGTATAAATTACTATTCCAACTCCAGGGGGGGCAACAGTAGGGTAAGTGTTGAATAGTGTAGGGGTTCTATGCGTTGTAATGGTATGCGTTGTAATGACATGCGATGTAATGCCTGCATTGTAGTGACATGCGTTGTAGTGTCATGCGTTGTAGTGACATGCAATGTAATGGCGCCGTTGTAGTGACATGCATTGTAAAGGATGTTGCGATGTAATTACTGCGTTGTAAATGTAGTGCGATGTAATCGCTGCGTTTTAAAGGTTGTTTCCGGTGCTGGGAGGTGAAGCAGTGTGCTCCCACCCCTTTCTACCTAAAATGCATGTCTCTCCTAAAAATGTGAGCAAATTAAAGTACTTACATGTGATACATGCACCCTTTACCTTTCTACTCTTGCATTCACAAGAAGCCAATCAAAATATTGAAATAGTGGAAAATGTATAATCCTAATTTTGGAGGGCTAGCATTAAACACCGAGACGTGATTTTGATCTATGCACAAATGCTGATGTAGTAGGTAATAAAATCCATGCAAGGGGCTTTGGTAAGTCTACTTTGGAAGTACACAGTGGTCCAATGATATCTGGGGAAATTTAAAGCTGTGTCCTTGTGATAATTTCTCAGAGCAAGATGCTATGCACTTTCTATTTTTTTGTGATTTTTACCGCACAGATTTTTTTCCTGCTGGTAAGAAATAACAATTTGTACCAGTGAGACCAGCCTTGCTGAATCCACCAATGCTCTCCTCCCCAATGGTCTGCTTTGGGGTTGCAAGCTTCTTGTCTGATGCCATTAGACAGAGAAAAAAGTTATTTAATGACTAGAGGGTCTACTGGTTTTATTGCTTTTAATAAGTGTACCGTGATATTTATTACATTCATATGGAGAGCCCCACGAAGGGTCATGACTGGGGATGTTTTGTGACTGTACTTTCCATCCATGTACTGTAATTATGCCTTTGCACTTTAATTTAATGTTTATATGACCAGATTGATGGTTGATAGGTGTCCCTGAGCATGTTTTGCTAACATACCAGACCCAAATGTTGAGTTTTTGTTGTCAGATGTTTGCAGGATGAGCCATTCATATTTGTTCTATGCAACCATCATTTTGGCCTACTTTTAATTAAGGTTTGCACAGTATTAGAATTGCATACTTTAATATGAATTGTTAGTTCTATTGTAAGTATCGAACATGAAAACCTTTTCTTGTCAAAGCCTGCAGGGACCCTTTAAAAATATTGTTAATGCGTTTTGTAATGGGCGGTTCATGGACATTTCTTGTTCTAAAATTGTTGTAAAGTCATGGCTTGTTTTTATGTACAGATGTAAAGCATGCGTATCCATTTTTATTTTTACATGTCCTTTTATGGTCTATATTGGCTGAATAAAGACTTATTGAACTGAAGTGATATCTGTGAGAAGATCATTTCAAATTACAGGCAGAATGATCCCCAGTAAGTTAAGATTGAATAGGCCCTTTATGGCTGATTTGCTCATTCTTTTCCAGATCACGTTCCTATTTAACATTCAAGTTCTTAACTTTCCTGGGATAGATTGAAGAAATCCCAAGTAGGGAAGGAATTGGGAATTGACAAAGTCTTGTAAGAGTGGTGGTTGGAACCCAGATGAATAACCTCAATCTTAGCATCATTAAACAGAAGGACACAAAATCAACTAGTTTCAATAAATATAAATCACCCCAAAATCAATGTGAAATCCTCCAGTGGTATCCACGACAAACAGATACATCTGTGTATACTTATTGTACAGATGAAAGGATAGTTTTGAGATTCTGGAGCATATCAAGATGGTCTTACTAGCCAGAGTAACGTCTGATCAGAGGCGTAACACAGGCTCCTACAGCCCCCGCGGTGCAGGGGAAGCCGAGCTGCAGGGCCCCTCTCAGCACAGTACTCAGGCCTGAGAGCTCCTGATAAAATACAGAGTGGGGCCCCCTCCGTGTACCTTGCAGGGGGACTCTTAAATCTTTGTTACGCCACTGCATGCGATCTCTAGTGAACAGGTCAACACACCGTCAACAAATTAACTTCTGGTCCCCCTGCACTGCTCATGGTAAGTACAACATACCAAATCATTCCAGGTCACCTTAGATTCCCTTACCACTCCAGGAAATCACTGTCCAGGGTCTCAGACACTGCAGAGGCATCAAGAAGAACAAGCAAAGAGAGACACATCTCATTTACATTACGCGGCAATAGCAACAGATCATCACTGCTGTCCAGTAACAGTGAGGTATGAAAGCCAAAATAGAAACATTCCAAGATTCCATCATGTTTCAAAATGTGCTTAACTTTGAGACCACCTCCAGTTAGCTCACATCCTATCATAGCTCTGTCTCCATCATTGGCCATTACAGATTTATGTCCAAGAAACCTTTGAGCTCAGACAAGCTGGGTTCAGCTCATACACTCACAGGCCCTCCCTCAAGGATCTGGACCCTGTCTCTGAAAAAGGCTAAAATTAAGACCCCCTAAAGAAGGTCCTAATTTTCGCAGCACGTCAGCTATTTCAATGGTGAAAGCACAAAAATATAATACTGTGGGCGCTGCATACTACTCTCCAGTGCTCAGTGGTTTACAGTTCTGGTCCATGCAAATTTGCTTTCCCTCAACAGCAATGGCTCTGTCAAAGTGTGTAAGTTATTACTTTTCAGTCTGTGTCCTGAAACGTTTTTCAAGACAGAAACATGACCTCAGTCAAAGTCCCCTGCAATGCATTTGGAAATCCGCTCACGTGAAGTTGAAATTTCTTGCATGATTTTCATTTTAACATCTAACAAATCTTTAAAGACTTTTGCTAGCTTTTGGAAGGGCGAGAGGTTTTACAATACGTTTCAAATATTTCAACGTGGGCTGATCATTCAAGTGTGACATATGAAAGAGAGCAGAGCGCTGCTGTGTGACATTATATCGATGTCCACGAGGCTCTCAGTCCTTCCTCAGAAGCAAGATGGTCACTGCACAAACAAAGCCGATAGGTCTGACTTGCATTTTGAGTCCTACATGAAACATTTTAGAATGCCCACAGCAGTGAAAATATAAAGCAAGAAATTGATTGCTTACTATACATGACCCACCTATGAGATAAAAATGTAATCGGTGATCATTCAATGTACTTTTGAGATGTCAAGTAGTCCTTGAAGAAAGGAAAATGAAGTCACTCCATAAGAGAAGGTATGACACACAAAAAAGCCACTAGCATGTCGTGAGAGACTAATACTGCTATGATGGAGCCAAATTCCAGTCAATATAAATTTTAAAGAACTGATAACTATAGGTCACCTAAACAACTGTGCTGTCAAGTCAGAATTAAAAACACACATGCATATGTTGAACAGCTGGACACTCTTTTTGCCAGCGTGTGCAAAAGCCAAGAATTGAATGAGCTTGTGGCAATTCAATGGTTTCTCACTAATCCAGGCAAGTTAGATGCACAATGTAAGTGCAACGACTATTACAGTATTATGGGGCGCTCTCACTTTCAGTCCTATGAAATGGCACCTGAACCAAGTCTTCAGTGCATGCCCAGCTTCGCATAATCATCTCAAGATTAAGGGCCAAATTTACTAACAGGCGCACACATAGCAGCGCAGCAAGCAAAGTTGCCGCGCTGCATTGCGTCACCTGAAGCGTGCAAAGCTGCATCCTATCCAGCCGTGGATCGTGCAGGGAAGAGCGGTGGGAAAAACCAAAGGAAATGATGGACGGAGTGTTGAACATTGCAAGCACTCACCCCCAGTCAACTGATCTGGGTTTAATCCATCACCATTCTTTAGCCCACTCTGCCACCCCAGTTCAGACATGGCCATATGCAAATCAGTCTGACCCTGTGACTCATGGGAACAGTCCAGTCCGAACTGCCAAGCCATGTCTTCCCTGGACCGGAAACAAGCTTCCTAGGACCGGTTTCTGGCATTTCAGCCGTCTTCAGCCAGGCTTGCTTGAATCCAGTGACAAAGTGAGCAAGGGACTCACGTCTGAGCATACCCTGTCAACTTATGGCAAACAAAGCAAAAACCAAAGGAAATGATGGACGGAGTGTTGAACATTGCAAGCACTCACCCCCAGTCAACTGATCTGGGTTTAATCCATCACCATTCTTTAGCCCACTCTGCCACCCCAGTTCAGACATGGCCATATGCAAATCAGTCTGACCCTGTGCCTCATGGGAACAGTCCAGTCCGAACTGCCAAGCCATGTCTTCCCTGGACCGGAAACAAGCTTCCTAGGACCGGTTTCTGGCATTTCAGCCGTCTTCAGCCAGGCTTGCTTGAATCCAGTGACAAAGTGAGCAAGGGACTCACGTCTGAGCATACCCTGCCAACTTATGGCAAACAAAGCAAAAACCAAAGGAAATGATGGACGGAGTGTTGAACATTGCAAGCACTCACCCCCAGTCAACTGATCTGGGTTTAATCCATCACCATTCTTTAGACCACTCTGCCACCCCAGTTCAGACATGGCCATATGCAAATCAGTCTGACCCTGTGCCTCATGGGAACAGTCCAGTCCGAACGGCCAAACCATGTCTTCCCTGGACCGGAAACAAGCTTCCTAGGACCGGTTTCTGGCATTTCAGCCGTCTTCAGCCAGGCTTGCTTGAATCCAGTGACAAAGTGAGCAAGGGACTCACGTCTGAGCATACCCTGCCAACTTATGGCGAACAAAGCAAAAACCAAAGGAAATGATGGACGGAGTGTTGAACATTGCAAGCACTCACCCCCAGTCAACTGATCTGGGTTTAATCCATCACCATTCTTTAGCCCACTCTGCCACCCCAGGAAGAGCGGTGGGGACAGGTTAGGGGAGATTCGACAGATTACAACAAGGGAAAATGAATTAAATAATTCATTTTCCCTCGTAGTCTTTCAAAATCCCCCCCACCCCAAACCCTGCCTAACCTCTCATACCCGCATGGGCCGCGGCTGATCATGTCTTCTAAGAAATGTTGCAGTTCTGATCTCTCCATGCACCAGCACACTTTGTGCTGCCTAGCACCAATGCAAGCCCCCTCGCGCTATATTGCAAGGATGACTGGATTGTAGTCAGCATAATTTGTGGGCAGGAAGGATTACCTTCTTGCAGAAATATACCTTCTGAGGGTATGTCCTACTTGCATGAGTGCTGCAGAATGCAGTATGCATGCAAACAGGAAATATTGAGGATAAATAAAGGTATTTCTCCTCATAACGCCAGCCTCAGGGACGTGCCGGATTTTGGAGTACATCCAAGTCTACAAGTCTTTGTAGATATGGGTTTGCCTCAAAATACATGGATGGATGCACAGGAACGCCCATGCACACCCTATGGAACGCATCCCTAATGCAAAGTAATGCAAAGCAGCACAATTCACTGTGTTGCGCTACTTTTTTGTACAAAGCAACGCAAATAGCCATTTGTGTTGCTTTGTAAAGACCAAAAAGGATTTTATGTCATGTCCCCACAAACCTGACGCAAAACCCTTGTTGATATGGGTTTAAATTTACACTCCGTGCAGCTCATTCACACTGAAAGACCTCTATGCAGTAGCTTCCAACTGATATCTAATGAGTCATTTTAAACTAATATTACTGGGCACAACAACCTATTTATAGCAAAATAATAAATACATTTTCGTATGCGGTGATAGCTTTCAAAATACAAATAAGCTGGGTAATGTGCACAGGTTTCCAGCTCAGATGGAGAAATAATCATCCGTTTATTTTGGAAAAATTGCTCTAGGTGGCCAGACTTAAACACCGGCCTGGTACATTCACAGGTTGTGCACTTACATGAAGGCCGCTCCATTTACGAAAATTACTTTACCCGGAGTTGGTCTCCACGTTTGAACTGTGCTGACAGGACTAATTTGTTACAAATTGGGTTTCATAATGTGTTGCTACTGTGTGTTATTGGCTGTGGCTGGTATTCTGTGTAATTACTGACTAGATTTATAAAAATAGACACATTCTAGCAGAATAAAAAGGCATATGTAATTACATTTCAGATTGTTAAACTTCAACACGCTGAAATTTCAGCAGGATATGACGCAATGCAATGTGTCAATATTGTAAATGGCTCCTTAAAAACAAAAGTAAGATGTTTAATAATAAGGGACAAGTATATTTGATGTGTGTCTGATCTTGTACCTTATTTGCTGTTGGACATCCTGCAATAGGTACTGCTGTTTTCTCTGATGTTTTATGTTTAATGTTTATTGCCGTTATGGGTGTGGTACGACGCCTGACTGATGTTCGCTTATATAAACCAAATGAATATATAAAAAAAAAACAATAATAATATGCTAAATGGATGGCTGCAACAACAGCTCTGAATCTTCCTCCAAAGACATTCCAGTGTGTGACCAGTTTCCGCAGCCGTGTCGCAAAATCATCCATACTCTCTTCTGGCCTTTGGCACGCCGTGTTGAACGTGTATCTCTCGAAATCAATGTTGCGTTGGGGGTCAAATTTCTCCGTGAGGCATGCTAGTGCGCCTTTGTAATCTGTTGTTTTGTCGCTGGGAAACGTCCGAAGTAAATCCTCTATGTCGTCTCCCCCAATATTCACGAGCAGATCCAGTTTCTTGCCCTCCACGACGTCCGTTGCCCGCATGTAGCGTTCAAATTTCCTTATCCATTTCTCCCATCTGATGCCCGCTTGACGTTCCGATGTGTTGAATGGTATTGGCCTGCGGAAGACAGCTTGTGTGCTCTTTTTGTCGTCGTCACTCATCTTCTTTTTTTTTTTTTTTTTTTTCTGCTTCCTTGTTTATTTCTTTATGTCACCTTTTTCCTTCTTTTATTTGTCCTTTGCTTCTCTATTTCCAGTATTTGTCGTTGTTTTGTTGTTATTTCCCTTTAATTCTGTCTTTTTGCCCTTTTTTTTTCTTGCCTGACCTTTCAAAATGGCCGCCGTGTATTCTTGGCTGCCTATTGGTCCTTTTTGCCTGACCTCAAAATGGCCGCCATACTCTCGCGTTGTTTTGGGCTTGTTTTGCACTTGCCTGGCCTTTCAAAATGGCCGCCGTGTATTCCTGGCTCCTTATTGGTCCTCTCGCCTGACTTCAAGATGGCCGCCGTGATCTCGCGAGAGTTCGTTAAACTCAGGCGCGCGAGATCCTTATCTCCCCAGTTCACCGCTAGCCGGCCTCGCGTGATGCTCCTTCCCGCTTTCCCTCTTACTTCGTTGTCACTACCGGGGTGGGCTCCCGCACCGACGTTTGTTCGTCCTTTTCTCCTCTTCTTCTTGGCGCTCCGGACCTCCGGACCAGGGTGGGCTCCTGGCTCCGATCTTAGCGACACCGGGTGGGCTCCGACAGTCGCAGCGACGATCTTCTTCGAGATCCCACCCTCGTCGCCAGATGTCGTGTCGCAGCGCCGCAAGGAATACACAGGACACGGTATGGCTCATGTGACCTTTATTATCTTTCCTCTTCGTGTGCCCACGTCTGCTCTGCTCCCCTGCTTCCTGCTTTCTGCCCTTCCCCACACCCTGACCGGATGTGGTGTCCGGTGACCTCCCTGCCCTTTGCCCAGTTCAGGGTCCTAGTGTCCATTCCCAGGACACTACAATTGCATTTACCAAGAGTTGTGTTTTTTTTTAATGAAATCGAAAGGTTAGAAAAATCAGTCTAAAAGTAGACCAGGATTAACCCATATTCAAAATTTGCCAACAGACTACGCCAGTTGGACGTATATATTCGTGTAAAGAGCTATATGTTTTTTTCAGTCGCTTCAATTTGCTGCGGAGGGCACAAGAATGAATATCATGTACAAATTCAGTTCAAAAGTTTGCGAAGAGATTGACAAAAAATCCACCCCGTTGATTGGTCAAGGCACATGACAGGTCCCCTTTATACTCAGAGCTTAGATTGAAAAAGATTGACCTTAAAGGACAAAGCTATGCACGTGCCAGATTTTAGTCGGTGTTGGTGGTCGTCTTAGGAATTGTACCAGCCTTAAGTGGGTCAGGGAGTAGGAATTGGTAGTGTCCTTTTTAGGCAGGGGTAAAGGGTTAGGGCCACACCAGGTTGGAGATACAGTCAGTGCAGAAGAGGTGCAATAATGTGTGTGAAATTTCAGGATGTGTGCTTCAAGTAGCAGCCATAGTAGGAGGGGTTTCTAGCAAGGTGAGGCTTCCACATATAATGCGCTGCCTACAAATCAGTTGTATCTGAGGTGTAGGCATAGAGGTGACTCAGATAGGGGCATATGTGAGAACTGAGAGGAAAACATATATTGATACAAAAATATCATGGCCTAAACATTCATTGCAACGCATCGTGTGGATAAGTATATGTGGGTACGTATAGATATAGTACTGTTAAATCTACATCCACGTAACTTGAAGGTATATATATCTTCGAGGTACATATATGTGGCGATAATTATAATAAACCTGTACTTAGCAGCAAACAACTAACTTCACAAGTATTTTTTAGTCTCAATATTTCAGTAACAATATTCTTGTACGATTATATTCTACCGAATATATTTTAGTAACGAAGACAGAGAAGCCAAACAAGGCCGAGCTCTGGGCATCATGTAGAGATTCTTGAACTGCATTTTAAAAGTGGGTGTCTTTAGTGCTGGAGCAATGTGGTCCTAGAACCATCCTGAGACTAAACTGAGCATATGGCTCTGTACTCTTGGGGTATAAGACTAGTTTTTAGGTCTCGCCTACACAGCACGCATATGCTGTATAGGAGGACCTTTAGCTGTTGCTCTGGTCATTTTCAAGCACACACTCGTGCTTGTGGCAGCATCCACCTTGCGAGAGCACGCAGCAGCGCGCCACAAGCACGAGTGCAGTGCTTAAAAATAAACAGACTGCGCACCCAGGCACGCACCACTCCCGAGCTCTCTCTCTCTCTCTCTCTCTCTCTCTCTCTCTCTCTCTCTCTCTCTCTCTCTCTCATCTCGCTTTCTCTCTCTCTCTCTCAGTCCCTCCCTCTCGCTCTTTCTCTCTCTCGCTCTCTCTCTCCCCCTTTTTCGCTCTCTCTTTACCCCTCTCTCTCTTTCTCACTCTTTCCCTTTTTTCTACTTCAAGGCGCTTTACAAAAACACGGGACTTCTCGGTTTACACTACATAATAATAGCAACCACACATGCACAGAAATAAATCAAATTACCCAATTTGTGACCCCTCGCTCATCTTTAAGCACCAGAGTAGATGTTTGTGCGGTGCTCCCAACACGTTGTAGTAAGGGGATGTGTAGGAATGAATAGTTGATTCTGAACCTATAATCTCGTTTCACACTTGAACAAGTTTGTGTGATACTGCACACACCGTGATCTGCCATCTTCGAGGCACTCACAGACATTAGGCGTATACTATGCAGCCTACTGGCGCCTAGAGAGGGCTCCGTTTAAGGTGTTGCACTATGCGAGTGTCCAAGGGTGGGTATTGAGCGCTGTTATTCCTACTGAATCGCTCGTCAGTTTACACGGCGTCTTTTTAATAACTGCATCAGTGTGACGTCACCCTCCTGCGCACAGGGCGCGTTGACTTGGTACTGGGCAAGGTTTCTGCGTTAAAAAAAAATGTGCGTAGGGCCTGTATCCGAATGTACATATTGAGGTAAACATTTTGAGCTGAGTTATGTGAACGTGTGCTTCGATGCAAATGTGTGCACATATCGCATAATGTAACTATGACCATGTGTGTGTTTATTGCACATTGACTATATGTATATCCAGATGTATAAAGTGACATATATACGGAGGGTGTACAGCAGGCCGCTGTGTTATTTCCATAGGTCCCATTAAAGGCATCTGGTGCCACAACACCCCCCCCCCCGCACTGAAGCCCAGCGCTTTGTCAATGTCATAATGCTTCTTTTGGTGCAGAAAAGCAGAAGTCTTCTTTCACCTCCTGGATATATGGTGCTGTATCTCGGCGGCGCTTTCTTTTTCTCTTCTGTTCTACTTTCTCTGTCTGTCTCTTTCTCCTATCTGTCTCTTTCTCACTCCACGTGACTCTGCGAGAATCTCCTTTCTCTACATCTCTCCCATTGCCTCTCTTTCTGTGTGGCTGACTGTCACACTTGCTCTCTCACTGTCCCGTACCTGCCTTTCTGTGTCCCCCTCACCGTCTCTTCTCTGACCTGTTTGCCTTTCTCCGTCGGTTGATCTTTTTTGCTCCTCTAGGAATGTGGCCATTCTTGTTTATTATAACTTTTCAACATGCTGCACAGCAGCCACACTGCTCTACTACAGAGCTTAAAAACAAAGGCCAAGCCAAAACCTCTGGCTAAGTACTTATAAGGTCCCAAAGGCGAGACCTATTGGCTATGCCAATGCTTGTTAGTATATCTGTGGCATGGACGTCAATTCACCAAAATGCTAGGGGTAGCAGAAGTCACATCACAGGCCACAGGACCCCTTTGTGAAATCACAGGGAGTTAAATCACCTCACCTTTAATACTGATTACATCACTGGAAGTGAAGTCATGTGACATTTGGTCTGATGAAGCCACTCTAACTAACATTAAGATCGTGTATGTAAACATATTAATAGATGTGGAAATACACAAATACCATTAAAAATATGGATCCCAAATCCCAGTTACATTTTCCACCCACATACTCTTGATCAGGACAGTTGAAAGATACCTGTTTGTGCCCCGTCTAGATGTGCACTGACATCTACAGAAATGTAGTAATAATATTCACAATTCAGTCAGTTAATGGATGGCACATGAATGGTGCCAAACTGCAAATAGATTTACATTGTTTAACCAAGCTTCAGTTGCTTTAGTTGTCGCTCATCTCACACCACAAGCCAGCTTTACCTCAAGCAGCATTGGGGCAGAAAGGGAAGTGTGAAACCTGGAAGGAGGATGCTGCCAAATGAAGCTCTCTTGCATGTTTCTTTTGTATAGCAGTTCTCAAGTAGATTAATTTGTGAATTGTGGGAACAAAATGTATTTTTGATTTCAGACTTTGCAGATGTAAAAATCATATTTTACCGGCTGACTGCTAATGAAAGTGTCTAATCCGTTTCCCTGTTGGTTTTTTTTCTTATATGTGGAAACATTGCAGCAGTGCCTTTCAGATGACTGGTGAAAATAGACCCTCATTTAAATGATGGCACAAGGGTGGAGGAAAAAAGTGTCACTGGTGCAAACAGCAATAAATATTCATACTTTGTGCAACTTCTAAAGTCTATAATTGAGGACACAGACCAACTTTCATTGTGTTTGGTTTCTCGACACCTATTGGAATCCGATTCCTGTCTGATGTGATCCTCCCTGGCTGCCTGAAATGCTTACATTGCTTGACAAGCTGGTGCTGCCACATTGCACCTTTCAAAACAAATGGTGCCGGGGGCGTGGTCTGGCCACGCAGGAAGATGGCCGCCTGACGAGTGAGCTCCGCCGCGGGATGGGCTCTTAACGGAAATATTTTACCCCTTACCGGCTTTGGAGTCCTCTTCACGTGCCCTGTGCTTGCCGGAAGGTGGGGGGCACGATTTGAGCGTGTTTCAGGGATGTGACGGCGCAGTCTCCCTGGTGTTAATCGTCTCGACGAGATTGTGTGGCGCTGCTTGCCTGACGCAGCCCGCCTGACGTGCTTCCTTCGGCTGCCTCATCCTCCCCCTGAAGCCGCGCCTCTGCTGTCCATGGAGTGCGCCTGCCCCCTCATGAGGCCGCGCCTTTGTTGCTGTTGAGGAGCACTCGCTTCCTTACGAGGTCGAGCTCTTGTGGATGTCGAGCGCCCGCCTCCTCATGAGGCCGCGCCTTCGCTGCTGCTGTCAAGCGCCTTCCTCATGAAGTCCCGCCTTCGCTATTACTGTTGAATACCTGCCTCCTCATGTAGCCGCGCCTCCTTCAATTTTGTCTGCTGCTTTATTTTCCTCAGCAATATTACCTCACAGAAGCCATGGTTCTTGTTGTGCTGCTGGTCTGCTACTGGTAGGATTAACTCCTTTTATAATTTCATTGTGGCGCTTTTTGTCATTCACCTCAGCCAGTCATTTTGCGCCACACCCTCTGCAAAGTTAACGATCTTCCTGCAAGAACAAGTCACGATTTGTCACTCAAAACTGACCTTTCAAATTGAATTTTTTCACCCTTTTATGAGTGGCCTCACCTCTGTGATAGTTGTAGTTTTGCGCCCTTCGACTGGTGCTGCCTGGAAACGACTCTTTTTAACGCAACTTGGGTGACGCATATAATAGCATGTTTTAATTCAATGTCATTATAGTGTTTTAGTCAATCTTTTCAGTCAGGTTGTGTATTCTTCGCTTTGATATGGCTCATGATTTCCCTGCATTTTGCAGTTCTGTTCATTCTGCAAATACAACTGTGGTTATTAATGTCATAAGTGCGCATATGTTGTTTCATCTTATCTCAGTTCTATTTATGCGCCTTTGAACATGGCGACAGTTACACTATCTTCATCAATGCTTTAACCCTTTGCTTATGGTTTTGGGGATCACTAAGCAGTGATTTCCCCTTCATGTGATGTACTTTTGCATTTTAGTGTCTGGAATTGCTGTATTTTTGTGATTATATACAAGAATCGTCTACCAGCAAGACGCCTTCACGCATTTTCAAAGTTTCTGTCAAATATTCTCCTCAAATGCCTGCCCCTAAGCAAGGAAATAAGTCTTCTAAGCCACTTCTTTTTGCAGAAGCTCTTAAGCAGACCATCAACATGCCAACGAAAGGTACTGCCTCCTCTCCTCCCGCTTTACCCCCGGCTTCGACCTCTAATGGGGGGCAGACGTCGGCGGCAACTCTGCGACGTATTCTACACGAAATATCTGAGGTTAGTCGTCGATTAGATGACATGAACCTCACAATTACATCATTAGCTGAGGAGACTAAATCAATTAAAGCAGAATTCACCAGCTTTCATACGAAGATTGAATCTCTTGACTCCAGAGTTCAGACGGTGGAGAACCGCTTGGACTCCCCTCCCAACAAAGACCGAGACCTCCTACTCTTCCATAGCAAACTTATTGATTTGGAGGACAGAAGCAGGAGGGATAATGTTCGTTTTTTTGGTTTTCCAGAGCGCATTGAAGGGCAGAGTTCCAGTGCATTTCTCTGTCGTATACTTCCTCAGATGACTGGTATTTCTTTTACCCCACCTCTGGAGATACAGCGGGCTCATAGAATTGGTCCTCCACGTGGTGATCCTGCCGCGCGCCCACGGCCGATCATTGCCTGTTTTCTCCGACATGACCAAACTAGACAACTACTATCTGCTGCTCGACTTCAAGGTTCCTTCTCTTTTGAAGGCCATCGCATTCATATGGCAGCCGATTTCTCCAAGGAAACCAATGAGCGGCGGAAGGCCTTTCTCTCCATGCGACCTCAATTACGTCAGTTAGATATCAAATATGGTCTATTTGAACCCGCATGTTTTCGTGTTACCAAAGATGGAGTCTCTAAGGACTTTTTTGATCCAGAACATCTTCAGCAATTTTTGGACTGCCTTCAACCTCAAGATATGGAGGTTCTCACTGCATCCTCGCAGCCAATCCCGTCCCAATCACTCCCTAAATCTTCTACTCCAATGTCAGAACGTAACAGGCGCCCTCCCAGTAGCCCTAGACCTCGGGGCAGGGACCTTGAACGACTTCATCGCTCACAAGAAGATAGGAAATCTGCAATACAATCGGTTTCGGCAGCCACATTCCCACAAGACTTACAAAGAGACAAGTCCCGCTCTCCTCTTAAAACCCCTTCAGATGCGGACTGAATAATGCTTCCTCCTGTGGAAATAGTTACCTCCAGACCTATTGGCAGTTAATGGTAGACTCCTGGTCCTTGCGAGTCTTGTTTCTATTGTTAATTCATTATTATATTTTTGACATATTTTGCTGTTCTTATAATATTTGATTGTCTTTTTTCACCTCTTTCTCACTAGCTCCTTATCTTATTTCCTTTCCTTTTCACTTTGCCTTCTGCTATTTCTTTGCTTCATAATGCTATTCTTTTTTCTCCCTGCATTTATTACTCTCCATGTTACAATTTTATTGCATATTTCTAACTGGTTTTGCAGTTACTTGGGTGCCTTGGCGCCTAATTGTTTGATTATATTTGTATTATTTTATTTGCTCGCATGCATATTGGTATAGGCTTTTTGATATGTGTATGATATGTCTTATGCTCTTAGGCTACCTCACATTTAATTATTGTTAGATTTCTCTTCTTACGTAATGTCGCTTCTCAATCTCTATTTGGCTTTCTCTACCTTCTTCTGCTCTCTTTTACAATGCTCTTTTGGGTTTCCCTTCTATATTATTAATGTATTCCTAACTGTTTCTCTCTTTCTGTGGGGTCTTTTCCCGCGGCGGCGCTCTAGTGCGCCCAGACCCGCGGGTAACAGTTTACGGTTTCTTGTTCCTTACTCGCTACTATTTAATATTCTATAGTTTCTTTATTACTGTACTGTTTTCTAAATTTTATCTCCTTTCGTCTTTATCTCTTTTATTGTTTCCTTTATGCATCTCATCTAAATTAGAAGTACTGCTTCCACTTATTTTCTTTCTGTTTCCCCTTCCTTTTGTCATTTCTTTTCCTTTTTTCTTTGTCTGGTTCAACACGTTGTTTTGTGCTTCATTTTCCTCTTTCTGATTTTTGCTCTATTCTACTATGGCACAGGCACATTCTCTTAATGCAATTACTTGGAATGTACATGGCCTCACCCATTACATAAAACGGAAGAAAGTACTCTCCTTTCTCCAGACCAAACATGTAGATGTGGCCCTGCTTCAAGAGACCCATTTGGATGCTCTAGAATCAGATAAACTTTGTAGAGACTGGGTGGGCAAGGTTATTCATAGTAGCGTTCAACAAGACGATTCCTCAGATACAGGCCCCCTCCGCAAATGTGGAGTAGCAATCCTCCTTCGCAAATCCCTCCCGGTCACTGTCTCTAAAACATGGTCAGATGTAAATGGCCGTTATGTATTTGCCAAACTTAAAATTGGAGAGTCTCACATTTGTGTAGGGTCTGGTTATGCTCCTACGGGTACCAAAAAAACATTCTTTCTTCAATTATCCCGTTTGCTGCTTGAAATTAATGCATCGCAATATTTGATTGGCGGAGACGGGAATGTAACGCAAGATTCCATTCTAGACAAAACTGGTCCATTAGATAGGGGCAACGCGTCAGATAGAGCCTTGTTAGGGGACATCATATCAGATATTGGACTGGTTGACCATTGGCGTTTCAGCCATCCAACGGATAAGGAATATACTTTCTTTTCATCGGCCCATGGTACATTTTCTCGTCTTGATTACTTCCTCATTTCACATAGCACAGTTCAATTCGTTACAGACTCCTGCATCCTGGAAGCGGCCTTGTCTGATCACTCTCCGGTTCTCCTCTCCCTTGATCTAGGTCTTTCTAGGCCTGGACGTAAGCCATGGCGAATGAATATCCAACGCCACAGGACTCCTACTGGTAAGTCCCAACTGCAATCTCACCTTCAAAATTATCTTTCTACTAATCAGGGGTCTGTTGCCTCCAACAGGACTCTCTGGGCTGCGGCGAAGGCTACTTTGAGGGGGCAATTAATGCGTGATGCAGCACTTGCTAATAAACAAAATGCAAAGAGACAAAGTGAGCTCGAATCTGACATACAAACTTATTCTCGCTTATACACCACATCTCCGTCTTTACAAAATCGTAAATTACTCGAGCAAGCTCGAATGGCCTTAAATAGCCTTTTTACATCTAAAGCAGAATACGCTTTACAGAAAATGAAAGGTCGACATTATGAGCAAGGGGAAAAGGCGGGAAGGTTATTAGCCGCGCAGCTGCGTCAGAGGGAGGCGTCTATGGCCATTCCGGCCATTAGATCTGCGCAAGGACACCTGTGCACAAAACCTCAAGACATTGTTAATGAGTTCGCCTCCTTTTACGAATCTCTTTACACTTCCGATAATAGAATGGATTCGGATAAAATGACAGCATTTCTTGCAAAAGTGCATCTTCCTTCTCTTTCGGCGGAGGGCAGAGCCATCCTCGAGGGTGAAATAACCAGAGATGAGGTTTCTAGTGCGATTGCTGCCCTGCCTTACCACAAGGCCCCTGGAGAGGATGGATTTCCCCCTGAATTTTATCGCTGGGCAGGTCACAATATTATTGATACCCTGCATGCCGCATTCCAGGAGGCGGACAGTACATCTTCACTAGGACCCCTTTCTAACAAGGCTATTATTGTTGTGCTTCCAAAGCCAGGTAAAGATCCCCAGCTCTGCAGTAGTTATCGCCCCATTTCTCTATTGAACTCTGATATTAAAATCTTGGCCAGCATTCTTGCTTCGCGTTTGCGTAAAGTCTTGCCTTCTTTGATACACCATTCTCAAGTAGGCTTTGTACCGGGCCGTTCCTCCCGGAACCATCTGCGTTCTCTGGCCCATGCGCTATGGTCGGCTCAACATCTTACGGAAGATGCGTTAGCCCTTTCACTTGACGCAGAAAAAGCGTTTGACCGCATCGAATGGAACTATCTCTTCAAGGTCATGGATAGATTCGGTTTAGGTACAAAATTTATTGATAAGGTACGCTTATTATACGATCACCCTTCTGCTCAGGTAAATTGTGGTGGGTTTCTATCAGACACCTTTACGATTAAGAGAGGGACACGCCAAGGATGTCCACTATCCCCCCTTCTGTTTCTTCTGGCTATGGAGCCTCTGGCTGCTACCATTCGTCAATCTGATGAGGTCTCTGGTGTCCCCCTTCCAATTGGACATTCTAAAATATACCTGTATGCTGATGATATTCTACTCACCCTTACTCGTCTTCCCCGGTCGATTCCTTCTCTTCTTCACATTATTCATGATTTCTCCTCTTTTTCAGGTTATAAGATTAATTGGGACAAGAGTGAGGCTTTACCCATCTCTAACGGTACCACAAAAGCAGCCATTTTTGGATTTCCTTTTCATTGGCAGTCTTCACGCCTTAAATACTTGGGTGTCCTCGTTAATAAAGGATTGCAAGACATGGTTGCAGATAATTTATCTCCTCTTATATCCCAAATGCAACGGGATTTTGATAAATGGAAGGCTTTGGGTCTTTCTCTTTGGGGCAGAACTCAGGCGGTTAAAATGGTTACCCTTCCGAGATTTATATACATTCTAGGTATGCTTCCTCTGCAGATCCCTTTATCTTTACTTCGATCAGTAGATGCCCAGATTAAAACTTTTATTTGGGGTACTGCGAAGCCTCGCCTTGCTATCACTAAGTTAAAGGCTCACCAGTTATCTGGCGGAATTGGCCTTCCATCTATTGAACACTACTCTTTGGCGTTACATGTTTCCCAAATCTCATATTTTTTACCTGGCAACAAAGATTTACCACAATGGGTTCAAATAGAAAGGCATCTCCTATCCTCAGAATCGAACCTTTCTCCTCTGTATGGTAGTGGCACTAGTCGTTTTGACCCAAAAAACCCAATGTTATCTGCCATGCATAAATCCTGGCAGAGAAGTCATAGATTATTAGGCTTAAATTCAAGAATCCATGCTAAGGCTCCCCTATGGAATAACTCGGGGATCCGTATTAATGGTCGTATGTTATCCTGGCCTGAATGGCGAGCTGCAGGTATTCTCTGTCCGGATGAACTTCTGCATGATGGGGATTTTAAGTCATTCTCTCAGCTTAGGGTAGAATTTGATCTTCCCCTTCATCATTCTTCCAAATATCTTCAACTTCAACAATGTTTGAAGACCCATATGGGAACATCACCATGGCTCCTGCAAGACTCCCCTATATTATCCTATTTGCACATTTGGGGGAAACTTAAGGGTGTTACTTCTGGTATATACAAAAAATTTTCATCTCATCTTTTTTCTAAATCTCTTTCACATGATCTCCAGCGTAAATGGCAATCTCGCCTCTCAATTTCCTTTTCCGATACTGAATGGGATTTGATTCTAGAGAATTTAAACAAGGGAGCCCGTGAATCAAGGCTCAAATTTTGTCTTTTCAAAATTCTGCATGATTGGCACTGGTCTCCTGTCAAACTACACCAAGCTGGTCTTCTCTCTCATTCTAATTGTTGGAGATGCTCCAATTCAGGTTGTGATATTACTCATATCATTTGTGAATGTCCTAGTATCCAATCCTATTGGACTTTTATTGGTGTTACCTTGAATTCCACTATGCCCCTAAAATTGCCACTTACATCTACTAACATTCTCCTGCATGATTTACGTCATTCCCCAAAGCTCACGAAGCCACAACTCCGCCTTTTTCATACTTCAATTGCTACTGCCAAAATATGTATACTGCGTCATTGGAAATCAACTCTACCTCCCTCACAGGAGGATTGGTTGGTGGCAATGATGCAAACTGCCTCCCATGAACGTACAATCTATAACCTTCAGGATCAAGCTGACACTTTTCTTCGAATCTGGTCTCCATTTCTTAAATCAAATGCTGCTGATTCTCCGGCCTCCACTTCTACCCAAACACATTAATCAGCTTTCACTTTTTCTGTCCTTTGTTTTTTCTCTTCTCTTTGTTTTCCTCCAATCCTTTGCTTCCTCCGTTGTCGTATTCTTCTGCTTTTATTCAATTACCTTTTCTTTGTTTTATTTCTTTCTATTTTCAGCACTTTTTATTCTTCTAGGTCTTTCTCCTCTTTTTTCCCTATAGCTCACTTTTATTACATTTCATTCTGTGTTTTGATCTCATTGTTGCATTAACTAGTACTTATCTATTTAAACGCATATTTATATCGTATTTATTTATCAATATCTTATTCCATGATTCCTCTTAACATGAATTTATTTTCTTTTATTTATTATTGTATATGCTCTAATGTATTCGCCTTATAAAACTCAATAAAAAATTTCAACACAAAAAAAAAACAAATGGTGCCAACCCCGTCCGGCTGCTACCCTGCCACTCACACCTTGACTTTTCAAAAAGTTGGATGTTTTATTTCGAAATGCTTGTGGTGCGGTGCTCCTGCTTACTCCAAAGCCAGGGGTCGCAAAGGCAGGACCAGGGGTAGCAGAGGCAAGCCAGGGGTCGCAGCAAACCCTAAATGGATCTGGCGGTATACACCACTCATCAAACTATTCCCAGTGTGGATTATGTTAATTTGTTTTTATTGTTTACCTCTTCCTTTGAGTTTACTAACGACAGCTATATACACAGATATGTATTACATACATATACAGATATAGCTATATATAAATGTATATATATACATTAGATAAATAACTAGATATATATGACCATGCATTTCTATCTTTTTTTAATCTCTCTGTTCATATGCTTCTGTTTAATGTGCACTAGTTCTTGTTGCTATCTAAGTGCTCCGGCGCGGATTGAGCCTTGTACATGTTTGGGCAAAACTACAAAATAAATAATTAAAAAGAGCTCAAAAAGTTCAAGACGTTTCTTTACTCTTGTAAAAAGGTGTATTCCCCTGAAATCCTCCTGACATGTTGAGGAGAGAAAAGGGAGAGAGTAGCGAGAATGCTTACTTGTGATAAAGCTGAGTTTCTAGAAAAACCTGGGTCGGGGACCCTCCGGAGGCAAAACAAAATCTATTAAAAATATGCTTGTTTCATTACAATTTGCCTTACAGCCTAGCTATCGTAAAGATCTATTACCTATTCTCTGCACATAGAGTGCACTTTTTTCCCACCCAAAGTAATTCCATCTCACTTCATGCTACTGACTGGTGTAGCATCAGAAGGGACTATTTTAAATCTCAAAAGCTCTCTGACTCATCACACATTCAGTTCTTTATCTCATGGATGCATTTTATACGAACAAACCTTTTCTTTTTCTGTTTTTTTTCTTTGCTGCAGGCTTTTACAATGTACCAGGCATGCCTCAAAATGCAAACCAGACTGACTGGCTTGACGTGTGATTTTTTTGTAGTGTGTATCTAAGATTTACATCCCCAAGGGTTAGGGTATAAAAGTATACAATGAGTCAATAAAAATCAGCGATGCAATTAAAACATGTTTCAGAGCACACAAAATGTATTTTAGGCACATCATTATCAAAGAAAAATGACAAGGAGAAAAAAGGTTTGACTGTCCCAGTCCTTTCGGTTGTAGCAATTCCATCTAAATGTCCCTGCACAAGTTTTAGGTGATTTATATTTTTTTACCCCAAACACTTGTTGCAGAACATGCAGAATTTCACATTTTAAGGTCCAGAGATGAACAGACGCCCATGAAAAGATATTCTGTCTCTGTGTAGTGCTTCTGAGTGGTTAGTTTTAAGGGCACGTGCTAATAGTAACTTTACTTTTTAGGTCGAGCCTGGGCAGCACATTTGCTGCTCTGCGAGGCATGCTGTCAACTATGGACTTGAAGCTTCGCTCACTCTTCACCCATATTTTTCATTGGCTGGTGTCATTGTCCTTTGCAAATGCTGGCTTCTGATTCGTAAATAGGCTTGTTAGTCCCTCCTTAGTCCAGCCTGTCTTCATTTATAACCTCCCATGAGGACTGACCCTAATACTTCAGTTGTTACACAGTATGTCTTATTTAGTCTGTAAGCACTATTTTCTTTAATGAATTTCTCCTACTGCAGGCACGACATGCTTTCCTGCAAGATTCAGCGCGCCATGCACACTTTCACTTCCCAAGCAGCCACAATGGTGGACACGTCTTTGAAATGAAATTGGTCTCACATTTACAAGAGTTTGAGTTTGAGCTATTGACTTTGTAAATGACAATGCCTATTATTTGTGTGTTAATTATCAAAACAGATAAATAAAAGGCATTGTTATTTACAATGCCAATAGCTTACACTCTCGCAAATATGTGACCTATTGCATTGCAAAGGCTTGTTTAAAGGAGACTCACAGCAGGGCAACCCTGATTAAAACTACGAATAGGAGCGAACATTCACAGTATAGAAAGGAACACAACTATCAAGTACCATTCACAACTAGCAGTGTCAGTGATATTCTACTTTTCAATATTTAATTACTTAAATTTGGTGTTTTAAAGAGCCCTATTTGTCACCTTGAATTCATATTAGAGAATTAGCCCACCAGGTAGGTAATGAGGAGGCTGTGAATGCCGTTAACACTGGAGTCATTGTAATTGCATTTATATAGCGCTTACTACTGCTGACGAGGCATCGAAGCGCTTTATCGGCAGGTAACATGCTACTCTGGAATTCAAAAAGGATTAGTGGTGAGAAATACCATGACCAAAGTAGGTAAAAGAGAATAAAAGAGCGAGTGAGTGCATTCAGTTGGTCTGTGGGGGACAGTTGAAGGAGGTACAGTAGCTTCATCCCCAGCCTGCAGCACCTGCCCCAGGTCACACGTCCCATTGTGAAGTGTTTCGTTGCAGGTTGTCCATGGTTTCCAGATTCAAGGCTAGCATCTCCAATGTGCAGAATTGTGAAGGTCAGCATATTGCATGCAGAGACCCCGAATAAAAGAAGGTTTTCCATTTGTAACCTAGGTAACAATAGGGCAGGGTACATTCTTCAGCTTTACTTTGCAATTTTGAACTGCATTGTTTAATCCAGGAGCTTCTATGCAGACACAAGCATTGCTTTTCTAGTCATTCAATGGCTGTCCTAGATAGGGCTCCCACTCAGTGGTTGAAGAGGCCTAGTGAGATGGTTGAGGGCAGTAAGAGGGACATCTGCCTACCATCCTTCACATCTGGCTATGCCTCAAAGTGGTGCACATCTGTTCACTTTCCTTGGAGTGCCAATGGAAGGAGTGTTATATCTCACCTCTTTAGCTTGGTTTACTCTGTCATAGAATCTTAGTGTTGCTAGGCAACTCATTGTCAGTGATGTTTTAAACTGTTTGTGGAGCTGTTGGTGGAGAAGCCAGCTCTTCACCGTGCTCCTGTCTTCTGTGTAGTTGTAACCTGAATAAACTACATTCAGCACTATCGACGTTGTAGTACTCAATTACTACAATTATTGTGGCGACGATCCAGTGCTACACAGAAACGTCCCGGACTACGCGCGCAAAGCTGAGTTACAAGCTCTATTTATAGTTGAAGGCGAATTGCGGTAAGACTATTTATTTATTTTTTTCAAAAAGGATCGTTTCGTTTCACTGCTACCGCAAAGTCTTCTATCGGATATGCGCAGAGAGGATGACTGTTGTCATATTTAAAATACAAGAAGCCCTTACGTGCATAAAGATTGATCTTACCTTGCACGACGCTCATTCCTGCTTATGTGGAAGATTTCTGTGCTTTTTGTCCGGTCTTGCGCAGTTAAGCAAGAGCTGCTGGCCAATCTCTGCACTTGCGCAACAACGGTTTCTGGCTCCGTTTCGCCTGATCTGCCTGACCTAGGCCGCAGTATTTCAGCCTGAGCTTGTGGGGACATCGCGTCATCAACGTGGACGACGCGCAACGGTATTTTTCTAGCCTCGTCAGTTACAGTTCAGCCAATCACGACGATTGGCACGTCTAAACTCCGTCTCAGCTGTTCTACAATTTAAAGGCATTTCTAGTGCTGTTTTCTTACGACGATCAGTACGTCTTGGAAATAATTGCAGTTTTGCGTTTTAAAGGCATCAGCTGTGTCATTTTCACACGAAAATCGGCACGTTTTTTTAAAAAAAAAAAAAAGAGATTTAGGGCATTAAAAAAGTATGTTCACTTATACAAAAGTGTGTATTTAAGTTAAGTTCACATTTTTTTATTTTGTGAAACATTTAACAAAATTAGGACAGCTTTGAAAACGTTTTCTTTATTTAAAAATGTTGGTTTAGCCTCTTCATAATAAGTTTTGCTGCAGTCCATATATTGCTACATTCTGTTTTTCTCATGTCAATGGATATTAATGCTAGAGTAAATTTGTGTATTCTAAGACTGTGAATGGTAAAATGTTTTCTAGTTAGACATAATCTCTTTTGGTCAACAGCATGCAATCTGTAGCTCCGCCTCCTTCATTTTTAGAAGCTCCAGGTGAACCTCCGGTTAGGTGGGAGGTGTGGTTTGATGCATTTCAAACCTACCTGGGTGCCATTGGAGCATCTAGGTTTTCCAGTGAAAGAAGAAAATATCTTCTTCTACATGCTCTTGGTTTCGAAGGACGTTCTATTTTCAAGCATCTCCCTGAAATTAGTTATGCTCCTGATGAAATTGTTGATGCGTTCCAAGATACTGTTGCAAAACTTAAGTTAAGATTTGACAAGAAACCCAGTCTAATGGTGTTACGACACAAATTTTTCAAACGCAAACAGAGTGATACTGAAGATGTGGATTCGTATATATCAGTACTACGCAATTTTGCTTCTCTATGTCAGTTTGAAAATTTTACTGACCAATTGATCCGTGATCAGTTTGTTTGCCACTGCAAAGATAAACAGATCCGTCAGAAACTTCTGTCTCTAGCCAATCCCACTCTTGACGAAACTATAAAAATAGCTAAAAGCATTGAGACTTCGGTAACTTCTTTGAAAGAACTGGAGGAGAATTTTACAGAATCTGTTAATGTTATTACGTCTCAAAGTAAAGATAAACTAAGTTCGTCAAAATCATCATCGACAAAGATCAGTTCACGAAAAGACATTGGCGGAGGAAACAGTGTTTATCAAGCACAATTTACAAAGAACATGTGTTACCTATGTGGAAATCCACCACACCAAAAAGGATCAAAGTGCCCAGGAGCAAATGTCATGTGCAATTATTGCAAGAAATATGGACATTTCGCTAAAGTCTGCATGAAGAGGAAAAAACCACTCAAATCTGTTGCCTGTATTGTTGAATCGGATCAAGATTCTGATCCTGAAATAATTTCTGTGGTTACTGACTTTCATGATATGGTGACTAATGTTAATGATTCTTCTGAATGTGTAGATCCTGTTGAAGAGATTATAGTAGGCGGTAAATCTCTACAGCTTTTGATTGATTCGGGGGCTAGAATTACAATGATTACTCAAAAATTGTTTAATGATACATGGGGTGATAGACATCTTCAACCCCCTGATCGCTCCCCAGTCTCGTATGAGGGACGGAAAATTGACCTGTTGGGTTTTTTTGAAGACGAACTTGTTTTCAAAGACAGGAAAGATTTACGTTGCTGTCAAGGGTCTTAACATTCTTGGTTGGTACCATCAAGGATTATTCAGAATGGTACTCAGACCAGGTACAAGTGAACAGGTTTTGGTGATTACTGAGGATCAACTATTGGGTAGTTGGAAAGAACGTTACCCTTCTGTTTTTGGGGAAAGTTTGGGCACGATTAAGGGTTTTCAACATAAAATTATTGTAAAGAAAGGTGCTCTTCCAGTAAAACACAAATTGAGAGGTGTTCCTTTTAGTGTGAGGGATGATTTGGACAAAGAACTTAAAATGTTATGTAAGCAGGGAATTATTGAGCCAACGGAGTCCTCACTTTGGCTTTCTCCTTTGGTAGTTGCCCGGAAAAGGTGTGGCAAGCTTCGGGTCTGTGTGGACTTGAGGTCTCTTAATAAGGAGATCTGGGTCGACTCCCACCCATTACCTAAGATCTCTGATCTTTTATCTAGTGTAAAGGGGTCGAGGTATTTCTCAAAACTAGATCTTGCAAGTGCCTATCATCAGATTGAACTAGATCCTTCCTCTCGCCATCTTACTGCATTTATTTCACCTCTTGGCACTTTTCAGTATAAAAGAATGCCATTTGGACTTGCCTCTGCAGCATCAGTGTTTCAGAGGGTGATGCAAAACATTTTAGGTGGGATTAATGGAGTTCTTGTTTTTCAGGATGATATTTTAATCCACTCAAAAGATATCCCCTCACACGATGTACTGCTTAAGAAAGTTTTTGATGTGTTAAAGAATCAAGGGGTGGTTGTTAAATCGGAGAAATGCAAATTTCTCTGTGATGAAATTGAATATCTTGGACATTTGTTTTCAAGCGATGGTATCAGGCCTAGGCAAGGTTTACTCGACGCAATCACTAGTGCACCATCACCTTCTGACAAGGCCGGAGTAAAATCACTTCTTGGTTTGCTGGAATACTATTCCAAGTTTGTCCCGAACTATGCTACTATAGTTCGTCCGATCAGTTCTCTTTTATGCAAGGGAACGATCTTTGCTTGGAATGATGAGTGTGAATTGGCCTTACAATTTGTGAAATCGTCACTTGTTAAGAGTGGAGCTCTTAAACCTTATGATCCTACTCTTGCCACTTGTATCATAGTTGATGCAAGCCAAGTTGGTTTGGGAGCTGTTTTAACTCAAGATTCTTCCTGTGGGGAAAATACTGTTGAGTTCGCATCCAGATCGTTGAGAGATGCTGAGTCACATTATTCTGTGATCGAGAAGGAACTTCTTTCATGCTTGTGGGCTGTTGAAAAGTTCCGACGATACATTTGGGGAAAACGTTTCACTCTTAAAACTGATCATAAACCCCTTGTTAGTATATTGAGTTCGTGTTCTGGAAAATCATGCTCTCCACGGATACTTCGTATGGTTTCTCGACTTATGCAGTATCAGTTTGATGTACAGCATATCTCAGGAGGTAGAAACCTTAGAGCGGATTATTTATCGCGTTTTCCTTATGACAATTCGAAGTTGGGAGATTGTGAGGTTGGGGATGATGACTCTGAAGATTGTTTTGTAGCTTCTGTGGATCTTCATGAGCATGGTTTTGACTCAGTTGATGAATGGGTAAAGGCACAAAGTGAGGATCAAGTTTTGCAACATGTGTGTGTGAATTAGTTAAATCTGGGTGGCCAAAAGAACGTGTGCTCCCGCAGTCTTTACAACCGTTTTGGAAAGTAGCGTCTGAAATTTCTGTGGAGGATGGTGTACTGTTGCGTGGTGACAAGCTTGTTGCCCCTCATAGTCTCAGAAAGAGTATCATGTCTAAAGCACATGAGGGTCATCTTGGTGCTACGCTTACCAAGCGAAGGGTTCGCCAGTCTTTTTGGTGGCCTGCTATGGATGGTGATATCAATCAACTTATTGATGACTGTGTGATTTGTCGTTCAGCTGACAAGGGTTTGAAGGTGACAACTCCTCCTCTTCTTCCTATAGAATGTCCTTCAGAACCATGGTCTAAGGTTGGTCTGGATATAATGGGACCGATGGAAATATTGCCTGGGGGGTGTCGATTTATTTTTGTCTTGATTGACTATTCGTCAAAATGGCCTGAAATTAAAGTTGTGAAGGATTCTTCCTCTCGTTCTGTGATCTCTTTTTTAAAGGAGGTTTTCATGAGAGAAGGGTTTCCTGGTACAGTTGTTACAGACAATGGAACACAATTTATTAGTTCAGAATTTGAATGTTTTTTGCGCTCTTGTCATATCAAGCATGTAAAAAGTTCGCTTTATCACCCTCAATCTAATGGTCTAGTTGAGCGCATGAACAGGGTGGTGGGTGATTGCATTAGATGGGCTAGGTCTCGGAATGCTGATGTTATTAGTTCCATTGATAGCATGTTGTGGTTCTATAGAACTACCCCACACTCAACTACCAAAGTTTCTACCTTTCAACTTTTGAGAGGTAGAAGAGCCAATTCAAGTTTAAAACCTGCATGGATGAATAGGTTACTTAATTCTGTTCCTGATGTTGACAGTCTTATGTCATTGGTGCGTGAAAATGTTTCAAATTCCCAATGTAAACAAAAAGTCTGGTTTGATAACAAACATGGGGTCAAATCTGTACATGTTGTTGTAGGCGATTTTGTCCATATTAGAACTCCTTTGCATGTAAACAAAGGTGAGTCTAAGTTTGGTTGTCCTGTACAGATTATTAAGGTGGGAAGGAATGCGGTACAGGTCGTTGGAGGGAAATGGTGGAATGCTAACAAAATTGTTAAGGTTAAGGAGGTTATGGGTTTACCTTTGTCACCTTCAACCTCACATGTTTCTCAACATAATAAAAATGTCGAGGGAATTCTGAGAAGAAGCAACAGAACAAGAAGTGTACCTTACAGATATCGTAATTGATGATGTTGACATATGTGTATCTTGCAGATATGGTAATTGATAATGTTGACATATGTTTTTATAGTCTCTGGGATTGAAATGTGATTATTTCGTTTTTTCTGTTTTTTTTACAAAATGTTAGTTTTGTTTTTGTTTTTGGCGATTTGATTGTTTTTTGTTTTTTTTGTTGGGAGGAGAGAGGATATGTTATATCTCACCTCTTTAGCTTGGTTTACTCTGTCATAGAATCTTAGTGTTGCTAGGCAACTCATTGTCAGTGATGTTTTAAACTGTTTGTGGAGCTGTTGGTGGAGAAGCCAGCTCTTCACCGTGCTCCTGTCTTCTGTGTAGTTGTAACCTGAATAAACTACATTCAGCACTATCGACGTTGTAGTACTCAATTACTACAAGGAGTTTGAAATGTTTTGCTGCTATTGAGGACATTGTGATGAGGACGGAATGGTGGCTCGCTGGTGGGGCGACCTTACCTTGCAGCTGCTTATTAACCAGGCTATGATTTCCGATTGTTCCGGAGAGTATGCTGAATCATCTCGCACACAGATATGTACAATATATAGAAGCTAAGTGAATGAAGCGCTTACTACCAGGATGGCGCAAGGGAGGCACAATCTTTTGAATATCACCCTGTAAGATGATCATTAATTATTCACTGCGGCCTTATGCCGGTAACATAGCTGAGGAGATGAGCGGAACACAATATACATCTCTATGAAATATTAGCAGAATGGAGGATTGCTATCCACGAGTTAATTTGACTGGGGAAGAAGTGTGATATTAGTGTTATCAGCATCACCTTCTCACAGAGCAGTGTGCTGCATCATACCTGGGACTGTTCACGGTATTATTGTCACATTGATCAAAAGCCTTGTCTTCTCTCTTTCAAATTCACTGGTTTTTAAAAGTTCTACCTGTCAGGGCGCCCAAGACAGTTTGTCAAAAAGTGTTAATACAAAAGATTCAAACTTTAGAGATGGCAACTGAGAGGTTATTTTGCGCTTCTCATATTGGAATCACCCTGGCTAGTCCTAATGTTGTCATTTCAGTACATAACCGTGAACCCTGCCGTGATAAGTAGCGTTGATCCACACTCGAAGGCTGCCTGCATATGACATGAGGATTCATTTATCTATGTGATGGAAGGGTTGAGGGCACTCAAGCTATTGCAATTCCCATACATTATTAAGATTTTGGACTTGAATAATTTGCTAAATGTCTTGATTACTTTCACAGAATGTGCAATGGATTTAATTAGGACCCACTGATTTTCCCTATGAGTTGGTGCAAGTATATGGACATAGATTATTACTAGCCATATATCATCATTTGGGGTGTCATTTCTTCCTATCCCAAATGGTCTAAATCTTGGATGTAGCAAAGACCCATGAGTGTTCCTCCACGCCCTAACAAATAATGAAATTGGTACTGACCATGGAGATTTTAGGGGGAGATATTTGCTCAAGTGGCTTTGTTAGTCACTTTGTAACCAAGAATAAGGACGTTCAACACATGTTCCCACTTAGCTTCAGCATATCAGGTTGGAATATTGCTTTAACTAACTTGGCTTCAGTTTCCATATTTTACAACAACTGAGAGTGCTTAGAAACAGACTAACTGCATTAACTAACTGTTTTGATTTGTATTACCATAGCATTTACTTCAATAAAGACATTCCTTTCACTCTTTATCATGAGATGAACGAAAAACACAGCATCAGGGGTTCGTATTAAAATCTATAAATGACCTATGGAAAGGTTTATTCACTTATGTCAGTTTTACACCACGGTGTAAACTACGAGTGCAAAAACAAATCGGTGCAATAAACAATATTTATTAGAGCGATAAGAGATAGAGGTCACCATGTGCCATTTTCCTTGGTTACATGTATCTTCACCATTGACTGGTCAAACCAGAAACAACAAGATAATGTTACTACATATTTAGTCCCACTTATCAGTAGTTAGTTTAAAATAGTGGCAATTAAGAAGTTTTAGCAACTGATACAGTCAGAGACTCAAAGTGAAACTTGAATTGGCCAATCAGTTTCCAAGATTTCAGTGGTTTCACCCTTATGTCTGCGAAAAATGTAAATTTCATGAGTTAAGTTGGATGAAGTACCCAGCTTTTGCTCACCATAAATTGGAAACGTGTGTTTACTTCCAAATTTCAAGCTAAAAATATTTTGCAGCAGACATTTCCTGTTAAATGGTTTTGCAGATACATTTTAGACAAACCCGTTTTTATTGGAACCTTCTCTGACTAAAAGTAGGTTTTGTTGGTATTTTCCACTTTAAAAACCTGCTTTTAGAAGTTTTTCACGACTTTTTCAACTTTGGGCACTGAAAATTGTTCAATCAAATCCTCCTGTATTAAGAGTAGTTTCTAAGGGGCATATCAACAAGGCGGAGATAAAAAATTATCGCCGCTTTTGCGTCCGTTTACGGACGAAAAGTGGCGATAATTTTATTGCTTTATCAGCAAGGTCACGCTATCGCGTGAATCCTTGCCTTAGCGCCCTTTCTCGTAATGCCTACCTTTGCATCTCCAATGAGATGCAAAGTGGGCGTTCCGTCCTACAATAACTGGAGAAATGTCGCTAACCAACATTTCTCCAATTATCAACGGGCACGCTAACAAGCATAGCGATAAGAAAAGTAGCGCTAACCTTGGTTATCGCTACTTTCCTTATGCCTGCTTTTCCTTTATCTAAACAATGTTAGTCAATGGGTGGTGGATTATAGGGCTGAGACCACCCAGTCCTATCAACAAAGATATCGTCGTTTTCCATGGAACATCGCTGGAAAACCAGCGATGTTCCATGGAAAACATCGCTATCAAAGGAATAATTATCGCTAGCATGGCGATAATTATCTGCGATAGCCGGCGATAAAATTCCTCACGCTAAGGGCGGCCAGCGATAATTATCGCTGCCGATTGTTGATATGCCCCCAAGTTTTTCTCGCCTCTGCAAAAAGACACAAGCCATAAAAATAATTTTAGGGCAGTCATGTGTTTAGCAACCTGGATGCAAGCACTTGGTGGCGAGCACTGACTCGAATCAGAGTAGGACAGAGAATCTGCAATAGAGCTGGATTTAAAGATGGATGGGGCATATTAACAAGGGCCGGTGATAAATATCGCAAAGCGCTCTTAGCGCTTGCATATTTATCGCCGGCTATCTCTGGAATTTATCGCCCGGTTTGCACGTTATTAACAACGCGCATCGCTGAGGCGATAAAAATTCCAGAGATAGTTGGGATATCGCCGTTTTCCATGGTGGAAAACGGCGATATCCTAGATTATAGGGCCTGTGGTCTTAGCCACAAAATCCACCCCCCATGTTAAGTATGCCTCAGTCAGGAATTTAACAGACGTTAAATTCCCCTGTTAAGGCATATTTAACTCGATTTTAAAAATCGCTACCCTCCCTTGTTAATATCGCGAAGCTGCCGTCGCGATATTTTCCCAAGGGAGTCTTGTCAGGCACGCCTCCTTTGCATCTCATTAGCGATGCGATCGGAGGCGTGCTGCAAACGGGCGCTAAGTCAGCAAGGGGCATATTATCAAGCCAGGCGATAAAATTATCGCCGCTTTAGCGGCAGAAAACTGCCGCTAAAACGGCGATAATGGGCTTGATAATATGCTCTATGGAATTCCAATTGAAGCTCAGGTTAGATGTGAAGGAAATCTAACATGGGCTTCAATTGGAATTCCATAGAGCATATTATCAAGCCCATTATCGCCGTTTTAGCGGCAGTTTCTGCCGCTAAAGCGGCGATAATTTTATCGCCTGGCTGGATAATATGCCCCCAAGTTTGCTGATAAGGCGATAAAATTATCGCCGCTTTTCACCCGAAAACGGACGCAAAAGCGGCGATAATTTCATATCGCCGCCTTGTTAATATGCCCCGATAACATTTATTGTAGGAAAACCTTCGAGTCCTTGTGACCTTGTCATAGGTAAACTCTCGGTGGGAAAAACAGTGATCAAGAACGATTGATGCCTCGTAACTGTTGGCGAATATGAGTAAGTAGCATGTAATAAATTTGCTCATTCAAAAAAGAAACTTTCCTATCGATTTGCCGTGGTTTTTCCTTTTTCGGCTGTGCCAGTGCTCTGTGTGGAAGGTGACAAGCGCCCCATGACAAATCAATGGAGGAGATAATTGTGTTTTCTCGATTCAAGAAGCGCCTGACCTTGAACGTGCCCCGAGACGGATTATTCCTTCAGAAATGTTGCCCTCGTTTGGACTCTCCATTACACAACGCGACAACAGGCATCCGACATGTTTTCTAATGATAATCAAAGACGGACCAACATTTCCGTGGATAAATTCTGCTCACACGAATTTACAAGGAGCTTATTTCCATGAATGCCTATGAGCAAATAAACCATGAATTATGGCAAGACAAAAAGGAAACAAACTCTCGCTCAATAAATGAAAGGGCAATCTTTTTTATTGTCCGGCCAATCAAATAAAATGTACACAAAAATCAAATACAACCTTTTCACAACCCCATCCAGCATATTCAATGGTTGATGTTTAGCTTTTCAATCTGCTGTAACTTTCAGATGCCAATCCGCACGCTATAGTTTCAGCCTCTGCCATGTGCATTTAAAGTCCACTGATAGAGTTTCAATTTCGTTTCATGCCCAGTTTTGCCAGGCAAATGATTTGTAAATTTGAACTTTACTGATACTTAAAATACGCCTCAAACATCACAATAAAGATATCACCTTCCTTAAATAGCTTGCCCAATGGAAAGTTGGAGGTTATGAGAAAGTGTATTATTAGTTAGGGTGGATTGAAGTCCAACACAAGCAATAATATCACTCTCGTATTAGATCCAGTAAAGGTTTGAGTAAATTAAACCTGAGGTCATGCCCTGGTATTATATGAAACAAGGAGGAACAGGGGGCTATTTAGGACAGGTCCAGCATACTTAGCCCAGGCATGAATCTAAACGTACAAAGGTATGCTGTTCCTATAGAGGCTGTCAAAGATTGTAGAAAAGTATGAGTCAGGAGGAGATTCCTCCTTTAGGAAAGAGACCCTTACACATCCGGCAGACTAGCTGTCATATATCGTCAGCAGGTGGCCCAGATGTCAGGTATCATCATCAGGTCTACTCCGAATCGGGGCGGCGCTGCAATCCCCGATCGGCGACCTCAGAGGCGCCTTTTAGTGGAGATCTTTATTCCATTCATTGCCGGTTGGTGAGTGCAAGTGGGGGCCCTATTGTGATGTGCGTGTGAGACTAAGTGTGTTGAAAATAAGTAGTGGAGATCCTAAATAACAAATTTTAATAAGGAAGGTCGCACTCTTAATTGGTTTAAGGAATGCAAGGCCCGTTTTACCAGGGTGAGTGGTATCTATGTCTGAGTATTGACTAAGGTTCATCCTGTGTTTGTCCCAATATTGATATTTTTTAATACACCATTTCTGCAGCACCAATTATCACATATGACTATTGCATTCCTTAAACCATTGAGAATTGTGGCTAACACATCACAGCATGTTATGTATTAGCACATCACCAATACTGCATGACACCTCGTGGGTGCAGTTCATGAGGCGATTTTATCTCAAGATTGTTTACAACAAATATGCTTGTTTGATTTGTATGTTTGTTCCCTTATTTTCTCTTTTTACAGGCGTAATGATTCTATATTTCAAAGTAACCACTTATTAGGGTGCTGTAACAGTGGTAAGTATTATTTGCTACCACTACCAATAAGTGTGTGAACTTTCTGGTCCTGAAGAATTGCGGCCAACTTGACCGATGCAAGAAACATGTTGACCACTATTCACTAGAGCGTAATTCAGACACCCTCACTGGAAGATTACGCATGTTTTTGTTTTTAATTAAGAGTGGGACCTTCCTTATAAAAATTTGTTATTTAGGATCTCCACTACTTATTTTCAACACACTTAGTCTCACACGCACATCACAATAGGGCCCCCACTTGCACTCACCAACCGGCAATGAATGGAATAAAGATCTCCACTAAAAGGCGCCTCTGAGGTCGCCGATCGGGGATTGCAGCGCTGCCCCGATTCGGAGTAGACCTGATGATGATACCTGACATCTGGGCCACCTGCTGACGATATATGACAGCTAGTCTGCCGATGTGTGAGGGTCTCTTTCCTAAAGGAGGAATCTCCTCCTGATACTTTTCTACAATCTTTGACAGCCTCTATAGGAACAGCATACCTTTGTACGTTTAGAGTCATGCCCTGGTAGCCATGGCTCAGAGCAGACAGGGTAATTTAAGAAAATGTGTAAAGCATTTAAAAGTAACAAAACAGTAAAACGTTGAAAACAAAACACAATCAAAATTCCGCTCCAATTGATAAACTTAGTGAATAAATTAATGAACAAAATGACACCAAAATGACAAAAGAAAATCCAAGAAGGAGACTCAGAAATATAAATTGTTAAAATTTTCAATAAAAATAGCACCAAAAAGTTTTAAGCGCAAACCGTGTTCATCTGGCTGCGCATGACCAGGAACTAGGTGCAATTTAATGCCAACCGTGATGGAGCACAGGTTGGATACAGAAACCAGGTTCGACATGGTCAGATGTTTTACCTCTTGACTTACTCTCTGAACTGGAAGTCAAAAATCCTCTGCGGGTCAAGGCAGCAGGCTGTGACAGAGGAGTGCTCAGTGAGGGCTAATGGCCATCAGACAGGACACCGGTGAAGTCAACTTTTGGCGGGAAAGCTCTGAGCTGGGGAAATTCTAATTTTACCCAAAGAAGGTATCTCAACAGCTGAAATGTTTTGGTGCTTCTACCGGTAAAGATTTCCGTGGTAGTCACTTTTTTGGGAGCTTGGTTTCCTACAGAGGGACAAGGCGCAGGCTGTAGTCAAACAGGGCTCCACATTGCTGGATATCATCTCTGCAATGTGCTGCTGAAAAGGATTTGCTGCTGCAGAAAAGCTCTGAGCTAGAGCAACCCGAATCTTTGGCCAACTGCACACAACTTTGTCAGATTGACTTGGCAGGTTTGTCCCGCTCCTCCAGAGGTCTTTCGAGCCAAAACATTTTCAAGTCCAAGGTTTTTCAGGATGTTAGGAAGCATATACTTTGAAACAGCAAGGGTTCCTGGACATCAGGAACAGCACCTGGGCATCATTCCAGGGCAGGTCCAGCTGGAATAGGTCACCTTGGCTCATCAGGAAAATATATTTTATAGCAGCTTGTTGTGTCCCTGTAGCTTAACAGGTCAGCCAACTGACCTTTGGAGATCACTTGAAACAGGTGGGAGCAGGTTCAGACTTTCAGGTCTCAATAACAGGTTCAATCATTCTTCTTTCTTCCACAGGTCAATTAGTGTTCTGGAGAGGGTGCCAATGGGTGCCACATTTTTCTTGGCACTAGCCTGTGGATGGGAGTTACTCCAGGGTCCTCCCTAAAAATATGGAAAAGGTTCTCAGTGTACCCTTAACCAGTTCTGCAGTAGTTCCTGTGTGTCTTACTTCAAAGAATTCTACAGTGCCCCTCCCTACTAAAACCTAAGATGGCCGAACCTTTCTGCAATCTGTGCAGAGCTCATGTGCTCATCCCAGAGGTGTGGCTATGGAATTTAGCCAACCCTCCTCTATGATCACACTAAGCCAGTTCTGGGCAGCACCTCTCCCACTGGTATTTATCTCTTACTGACTAGGTGGACAAACGAGAGCCCTGCCCATGTATCAGCTAACATTTGCAGATGACAGGTTAGGACTCTTTGAAGTTAATCAAGTTCCTGTGCACAGGTAGTAATCCTGTCAGAGGAACAGAACACCTCCCCATACCCAAAGCTTTTGTCGCAGCTCTGGGAACAAGATCACACTTCATCAATGAGGTTATTCAGCTGCCAGATGACAGTTGAAGCATATGCAAATGGGCTTCTAGACACTATAGGCAGGAAAAAGCTAACTTTTTAAAAGTAGCTTTTCTAAAATATCTATTACACATCTGGCTTCACCAGTAGAAATTGGGCATGTGATAAATATTTCAAAAATTCCAAAATTAATTTTGTATTTTTCACAGCAGGTGATAACATTATACAATTTATTATTGTGTACCAATGCTTTTCTGTGGAACAACTAGGCCTGTCACAGTGAAAATAGCTTTTGTGGCCTTTTTGTTGTGAGGACATGTTTAATATTAAAGTTGTACATACCCTACCTCTCAATACCATGCTCCCTGCTTTATGGGCTGTAATGCTTACTTAAGGGTGTTTTATTAATATTTAAAAGAAGGGGTTATTTTGACAGGACTAATATGCTGTTTGAAAACTACACAGATAGGTTACAGTGGCAGGCCTGCAGTCATGTATACACTATCAATGTAGTGGGTGATACAATGGGGACTGTAATCCACTAGTGACATTTAACCTGTAGGCCCTGGATACACTATGTACCATCGTAGGAAGCTGGGGTTCTGTTGCAGTAACCCACCCACTTTTTATCAGATTTCTGATGCACTTTGACTTGATGTGCCCTGGGTCCATGCCAATCAGGTTCCCAGGGCCTGTGTTCTTTCCCAAAACTGCACCTTTGTACCCCCAATTGGCACCTCTCTGGCCACATGTAAGTCCCTTGGAAAAGGTACCATGGGTACCAAAGTCATATATACAATTTATTTACACAACGACAGCAGTCATTAACACTGGTGAACCACAGGTATACTTAATGATTAGACACACAGAGATTTGATTGGTCTGAACCGTATATATTCGTCGATGTTTCGACCCTGACAGAGCGTTATTAGAATGTCATGGCGGGTCTTCTTCAGGACAATCGGGAGTGCTGACAGCCCAAAAAGTGGGCTGACTCTCTGTGGCGTCCCTTGCTGGGTGGAAGCCGTCAGAGGATCTGCACATATCACATAAGCGCAGGAAGTGAAGATTGCTTCATAAAGTGAAAACCCTAACACGATCTGGTATTTAATTCCAGTGCATGGAGGACATAGGATTAATGAGGTCCATCAAGAGGGTCAGGCAGCAGTCCTGAATTGAAGCGCTCCGTTTAACAATTCTCGGCTGCAGCTGCTCGGGAAGACTCTATCTATCTATCTATCTATCTATCTATCTATCTATCTATCTATCTATCTATCTATCTATCTATCTATCTATCTATCTATCTATCTATCTATCTATCTATCTATCTATCTATCTATCTATGTGTTGGACTTGGCCCTTCTGGCAGGTTCACCCCTGAACTTTTTTGCTTTTTACTGGTGACTTGGTGTGGTGAGTTTTTGGTTTCTGCGCACTTTCCCTGTGTCCCAGGGTAAAGTGCGTGCGGGCTCTGAATGCATGTGGTGAGATAGGCCTGCCCTCCCATAGGAATGCATGGGGAATGTATGTGTCCCTAGTACTTCCTGATGCGTGGGGTGTGCAGGCCCGAGTTTGGTATGTGCGGACTCGTGGGAGTGAATGCTGCGCGATGATGTGTGCGGCGTGTATGTACCTAGTGTGGAAGTGCCACTTCTAGAAGTGGGCACTTCTGTGTGCAGTGTGTCTGTCGCGTGATTGGCTGGTCATGTCATGTGACGGGCTAGGGATTCCCCAGTGTCAGGATGAGTCACCCAGTGGTGAATGGGGAGATCAGCAGCTAGATGGGTGGGAGGAGTCCACCTGGGTCCTGAATAGGACAGGGTTTTCCAAACACAATGCTGGCCCCGCCCCCTGTGGTGCGACTGACGACCCTAGCCCTTCCAGTGAATAGAGTGAGGGGCTGAGCACATCAAGGGTGCTCCCCAACCAGCTGCGACTGGTTTTCCCCCTCACCCTGAACCCAGAACAAAGGGTTTGCCTGTATAAAAATGGGGCTGTGTCCCCACAGAAACTGTTCTCTGCCAGGATCTTACCTGAGGGGGGCTGCTGCTGCTGCTGCTGGACCAGAGGACCGCCACTTGGACTACCTCCCTGCCTGGAGGCCCAGTGAGCTGGCTCTGGGTCCAGCCTTGCCCCCCACCCCTGCCCTGCTGCATGCAGGGAAGAACTTTGCTGGACTTTGTGGTGTTTTATTTTTATGCCTAAGCGCTGGGAGCGCTTTGTGTCCCTCAAGCGCCTGGAAGCGCTTTTATTTGCCGTTTAGCGCCGGAGCGCTTTATTTCTGAAAGCCGGTGCCCACCCGGCGTTTGCCCCGTCTTTTCAGATCCTGAAATCCCCTGGCAGGTGCCCACCCTGCCAGGGACCTTGCCGTGCTCGTTGGCGGGTGCCCACCCCGCTTATTTGTTTATTTTACGGCGGGTGCCCACCCCGCCGTACATCCACTGTAACGAGGGAGCCTACCCCTCTTATTGCCGAGTTCTGAAATCACCGCCGCGGCCGGGCTCACAGGAAGTCAGGCAGGCTGCAGGCGGGACTCCGGGACAACCGGAAGTAGGAGGGCGGGAGCCTACCCCGCCTCCTTCCAAAGGACTCACGGCTGTTTTCTGGGCCCCGGGAGCAGGCAGGAGCCGACCCTGCGCCCCGGTGCCCTGGCCCGAGAAGAGGACTGGAGCAGCACCGCCGGCAGGGAGCAGAGAGCCTCCCGCCGCGACCAGAGACCGGCGCCTCCTTCCCGGTAAGTGGGGCTCCGGCCGGGAGGGTGTGCAAGGCAGCCTAGGTGTTTGCTGAGCGCGTGTGCGCTCCAACGTGACCCCCCCAGCTATTTCGGAGCCGGCAGGGCTCAGGGGGGGCATCAGCGTCCGTCCAGATTCCCCCGAGTCCCGAGGGACTCCAGCTCTGGGGGCAAGTATTCGTTTTCAGAGCCCCACAGGCTCCAACGCGGGCCGCATTGGTGTATTGAGCCCCCGAGGCTCCAACAAGGGGGCACATTGTTTCCAGAGCCTGCGAGGCTCACGAGTCCCCGAAGCGGGACTCCAACGTGAGGGCAGCATTACTCCAGAGCCCTGAGGCTCCAGCGGGGCCATCAGTAGTTCAGAGTCCCGAGGGACTCCAACGACGGCATTTATTGATTAGAGCCTGCAAGGCTCAGGGGGCATTCATTGATTAGAGCCTGCGAGGCTCAGGGGGCATTCATTGATTAGAGCCTGCGAGGCTCAGGGGGCCACCAGAGTTTTGTTAGAGCCCCAAGGGGCCCCACGTGACTGTGATTTGTGTTCAAAGGGCACAGTGGTGCCCACGCTCCGTTTCCCAGCTGCCCAGCACTTCGTGGGCAGCTGCAACGTTTAGGTTGTGCCTTGTGCGCCGGGCTTGCGCAGCCTGCGCAGTCGCGCCCTGACATTCTTGTATATTGGGTATTTCTGCATCCTGAGAGGCCAGTTGGCCTGCGGACAGTTATCTTGTGTTGTGCCCTCCCCTAGGGCACTTGGTGATTTTCATACATGTACTTTTTGCACCTGCGCAATGCCTTCATGATATTTTCTGTCCTGAATTGTGTTTACACCTCTAAATGTATTTTATGCATCCTGTGTTTATGTGCTTAGACCCCTACAGGTAGAGTGATACTTAGGTGGTTGTTTTCTCCTTAGTACAGGTGGTACTAGTGAGGTCCTAGTTCCCTGCGTGGTATTCCTAAAGGTGGTTAGGGTTGCGTAGGTGGTACGTTCTGATACCAGTAGTTACTGGTTGTGTGCTACATGTTCTATTTTTAGTGCTACAGTGATTGTGTGCTACATGTTCTATTTTTAGTGCTACAGTGATTGTGTGCTATGTTCTCAAATATTATTCCTACGTTCTAAGTGCTATTCCTACAAAGTGCTAATTCCTGACAGTGGTCCATGTGGCCCTGTCCCCTGTATATATAATCCCTTGTAAATTCTGCCCGTGCCTGTTGGCACATTGTAAAGTGTGTGTTTTTATCTAATGTGTTGTGTATAATACAAAGGTTATTTTTATATAATACCTTGTGTGGAGTTTCCTTTGTGGTGGGCCTTGGGTGTTGTTGCTGGGTGCGCGCGCAAACGCTTTACACATCGCCTCAGGGATAAGCCTGTCTGCTCGTGCCAAGCTACCAAGGGGGTGAGCAGGGGTTATCTTTGGCGTGTAACTTCCTTGCCCTGACTAGAGTGGTGGTTTCTGCCTGACTTTGGCGCAAGCCTTAGCCAACCAGAAATCCCATTTCTAACATTGGTGATCAGCGGTGGGATTTGGACTTGCGTTTGCGCTGTACCGCAGCGGCAACTGGCCGCACTACAAAACTCTGCATTTAGATAAATCACATGGTATAGGGATTATTGTTTTAAAATTGTTTTTAATTGTCATTTCCTTGGAAATGTGTTTTTGTGCACTGTGAGTTAGGTGTCCCTAGCTCGGGAGGGTAGATCATCCCCCTTAGTGCATTGTGTTTCTGGATTCACCAGAGGGTGGGATCCAGTGGTGGCAGCGTAATAGTGTCCTGTACATTTGTCCCCCGCCCTGCGCCCAGAGTTGGTACCTGTGTCACGTGGTGGTCAGGTTGAGGAATCAGGGGTGGTAGAAACTACCTTACCAGTCCGAGGGGAGGGTTGTGTGTGGATGAATGGTGTGTGGCACTAGGCAAGTGAGGGTGAGTTCTCTGGGTTAGAGAGCTTGCTGAATCTTTTTGTGAATTGAGTACTCCTGTTAAGCTCAGACCCCTAGGTTCCCTGTGTGATCTTTTCTCTAGAACGTCTGCCAGAATGGAGCCTGCTTTTGATCTCAGTGATCTAGTTTATTACAGTATGCAGGAGTTGGAAAGGTTCTGTAGAGAAAGAAACATAGGGGTGAGAGAGTCAGACACTGTGTACGAATTGAGGAACTACATGATTGGATGGCAAGCAGATGAATGGAAACGTGAGCGCAGTGAGGAAGAAAGGGCCCGGGCCTCACACCTGGAGGGTGGTGGGTCTGTGGGGAGCCCTGAAGACTCAGAAGAAGATGACAGTACCTGGACGCCAGTAGAGAGTGAGGACCCCGTAGGTAGGGAGTCCCTTGCTGGGTCCAGCGTAGAAGACAGCGCCTCATCCCTTTCCCTGTCCCCTGAGCGCAGTGGTAGGTTTCTGGATTCCCCAGTGAGGGTGGAGTCCAGGGGGGGCAGCAATATAAAGTGCAGTATAGAGAGTCCCAGTCCCAGTTCCCCGAGTGTGGTACCTTGTTCCCGAGAGGAGGAATGTAGGTTGAAGTTCAGGGGCAGTAAGAAGCTGTCTCACCAGTCTTGGGAGGAGGCTGTGGAGGAATGTCATGATGCCCTGGTGGACTGGTTGGTGTTTAACCCGGAGCAGGATTTGGATGGAGTACTAAATATGATTATCAAGGAGCAGATGCTCAGTAGTTGTTCTCCAGGGTTGCGCCAACACCTGTTGAGGTATAACTCTTTTTGTCCATTTGAACTTGCAGAGGAAGCAGACCGCTGGGAAAGGGCCAGAGGTTCTCTAGTGTCATTAGTGAGTGATTCCAACAATAGTGGGTCAGAGATCCCCCAGCCCAGCGTGGTGGAGGAGGCTCAGTGTAGCCCAGCTAGGTCCCAGGATAGCGAGGAGGGTGTAGGGGCTCGCTGCCTGGCTCAGTGGAGCAGGAGTGAGGGGGTGACCGAGGGTCCCCAGACGCCCGAAACCCTGCCTCAGGACTTGGATGGTTTCATGAGGGAACACCAAGTTGGGGACCTAGGCTGTCCTGTTAGTCCACTTGAGGAAGATCTCTTAGTGAGTGGAGGACCTGGGGCACCTGTAACCAGGGCTCCTGTGGTTCTGGAGTCTGGCGGTACCGCTCCGGTAGGGAGGGTACAGGAGTCCAGCGTGAGTGATTGGGGGATGAGTTCCCCAGTGGAAGAGCCGGTGGGTCAGGGACTTCCCAGTTGGGCTAGGTTCCCGTGTAGTGACCAGGGTGACACCACTTCTGTTCTGGGGGATCTCCGCGCACTGTCAGGTGGACAGGGGATGGGAGATCAGCGCCAGACAGACAGTCGCTCGACATACGTGTCATTTGATAGCCTCAGGGGGATGGAGTGGAGATCCCCAGAAGTCCTGGAGTGCCAGGCAATTATTCCACCAAAGGTTCTAGGCCGGAGGTTGGAAGGCCAGGTTCGGGATCAGCCTGACCTGAAGGGTGGGACGTCTGTAATCAGCGTCCCGACCAGTTCTTCTTCCAGAGGTACCGCCCCAGTTGGTAGGGAGCAGGGTTCTGGAAGGGGGTGCAGAGGGTGGGAGAGCCCACCTCTGCCCCCGGTACAACCTGAGGGGTTAAACCCTGGGTTGGAATGGCGTTCTAGGTGTACCCCTCGCCAGAGGAGGAGGAACCCTAGGAGAAGAGGTAGGGGGAGGAGAGCCTTCCCTGAGACTCCTGGTCCGCCTGAGGGTGTAGACCCTAGGCTGGAGAACCAGTGGCAGTCTAGTCCAGTCTTTCAGAGAGGAAGAGTGGAGAATGGCCGCTATGTGCCAGGGGTTACTACCCCCCACTCTGTGGTTAGGCAAAGACCAGTGGCACCTGGGTGGCCTAGGGCCTGGTCTTGGCCGCGGACAGCTTGGGAGTACCAGTGGGGTAGCCCAGTTGGTCCAGACAGTGGTGTTAGAAAGAATTCCATGGGTTCGCCGTGGCGTAGAACCGGAGGGTGTCCCTGCAGTTGCGGGCCCGCGTCCGTGTTCTATCGCCCCAAGCAGGGAAGTCCATCACGGTGGTGATTGGGCTGCCCTGCGTTTTGGCTGGAAGGGGGTTGTGTTGGACTTGGCCCTTCTGGCAGGTTCACCCCTGAACTTTTTTGCTTTTTACTGGTGACTTGGTGTGGTGAGTTTTTGGTTTCTGCGCACTTTCCCTGTGTCCCAGGGTAAAGTGCGTGCGGGCTCTGAGTGCATGTGGTGAGATAGGCCTGCCCTCCCATAGGAATGCATGGGGAATGTATGTGTCCCTAGTAGTTCCTGATGCGTGGGGTGTGCAGGCCCGAGTTTGGTATGTGCGGACTCGTGGGAGTGAATGCTGCGCGATGATGTGTGCGGCGTGTATGTACTTAGTGTGGAAGTGCCACTTCTAGAAGTGGGCACTTCTGTGTGCAGTGTGTCTGTCGCGTGATTGGCTGGTCATGTCATGTGACGGGCTAGGGATTCCCCAGTGTCAGGATGAGTCACCCAGTGGTGAATGGGGAGATCAGCAGCTAGATGGGTGGGAGGAGTCCACCTGGGTCCTGAATAGGACAGGGTTTTCCAAACACAATGCTGGCCCCGCCCCCTGTGGTGCGACTGACGACCCTAGCCCTTCCAGTGAATAGAGTGAGGGGCTGAGCACATCAAGGGTGCTCCCCAACCAGCTGCGACTGGTTTTCCCCCTCACCCTGAACCCAGAACAAAGGGTTTGCCTGTATAAAAATGGGGCTGTGTCCCCACAGAAACTGTTCTCTGCCAGGATCTTACCTGAGGGGGGCTGCTGCTGCTGCTGCTGCTGGACCAGAGGACCGCCACTTGGACTACCTCCCTGCCTGGAGGCCCAGTGAGCTGGCTCTGGGTCCAGCCTTGCCCCCCACCCCTGCCCTGCTGCATGCAGGGACGAACTTTGCTGGACTTTGTGGTGTTTTATTTTTATGCCTAAGCGCTGGGAGCGCTTTGTGTCCCTCAAGCGCCTGGAAGCGCTTTTATTTGCCGTTTAGCGCCGGAGCGCTTTATTTCTGAAAGCCGGTGCCCACCCGGCGTTTGCCCCGTCTTTTCAGATCCTGAAATCCCCTGGCAGGTGCCCACCCTGCCAGGGACCTTGCCGTGCTCGTTGGCGGGTGCCCACCCCGCTTATTTGTTTATTTTACGGCGGGTGCCCACCCCGCCGTACATCCACTGTAACGAGGGAGCCTACCCCTCTTATTGCCGAGTTCTGAAATCACCGCCGCGGCCGGGCTCACAGGAAGTCAGGCAGGCTGCAGGCGGGACTCCGGGACAACCGGAAGTAGGAGGGCGGGAGCCTACCCCGCCTCCTTCCAAAGGACTCACAGCTGTTTTCTGGGCCCCGGGAGCAGGCAGGAGCCGACCCTGCGCCCCGGTGCCCTGGCCCGAGAAGAGGACTGGAGCAGCACCGCCGGCAGGGAGCAGAGAGCCTCCCGCCGCGACCAGAGACCGGCGCCTCCTTCCCGGTAAGTGGGGCTCCGGCCGGGAGGGTGTGCAAGGCAGCCTAGGTGTTTGCTGAGCGCGTGTGCGCTCCAACGCGACCCCCCCAGCTATTTCGGAGCCGGCAGGGCTCAGGGGGGGCATCAGCGTCCGTCCAGATTCCCCCGAGTCCCGAGGGACTCCAGCTCTGGGGGCAAGTATTCGTTTTCAGAGCCCCACAGGCTCCAACGCGGGCCGCATTGGTGTATTGAGCCCCCGAGGCTCCAACAAGGGGGCACATTGTTTCCAGAGCCTGCGAGGCTCACGAGTCCCCGAAGCGGGACTCCAACGTGAGGGCAGCATTACTCCAGAGCCCTGAGGCTCCAGCGGGGCCATCAGTAGTTCAGAGTCCCGAGGGACTCCAACGACGGCATTTATTGATTAGAGCCTGCAAGGCTCAGGGGGCATTCATTGATTAGAGCCTGCGAGGCTCAGGGGGCATTCATTGATTAGAGCCTGCGAGGCTCAGGGGGCCACCAGAGTTTTGTTAGAGCCCCAAGGGGCCCCACGTGACTGTGATTTGTGTTCAAAGGGCACAGTGGTGCCCACGCTCCGTTTCCCAGCTGCCCAGCACTTCGTGGGCAGCTGCAACGTTTAGGTTGTGCCTTGTGCGCCGGGCTTGCGCAGCCTGCGCAGTCGCGCCCTGACATTCTTGTATATTGGGTATTTCTGCATCCTGAGAGGCCAGTTGGCCTGCGGACAGTTATCTTGTGTTGTGCCCTCCCCTAGGGCACTTGGTGATTTTCATACATGTACTTTTTGCGCCTGCGCAATGCCTTCATGATATTTTCTGTCCTGAATTGTGTTTACACCTCTAAATGTATTTTATGCATCCTGTGTTTATGTGCTTAGACCCCTACAGGTAGAGTGATACTTAGGTGGTTGTTTTCTCCTTAGTACAGGTGGTACTAGTGAGGTCCTAGTTCCCTGCGTGGTATTCCTAAAGGTGGTTAGGGTTGCGTAGGTGGTACGTTCTGATACCAGTAGTTACTGGTTGTGTGCTACATGTTCTATTTTTAGTGCTACAGTGATTGTGTGCTACATGTTCTATTTTTAGTGCTACAGTGATTGTGTGCTATGTTCTCAAATATTATTCCTACGTTCTAAGTGCTATTCCTACAAAGTGCTAATTCCTGACAGTGGTCCATGTGGCCCTGTCCCCTGTATATATAATCCCTTGTAAATTCTGCCCGTGCCTGTTAGCACATTGTAAAGTGTGTGTTTTTATCTAATGTGTTGTGTATAATACAAAGGTTATTTTTATATAATACCTTGTGTGGAGTTTCCTTTGTGGTGGGCCTTGGGTGTTGTTGCTGGGTGCGCGCGCAAACGCTTTACACATCGCCTCAGGGATAAGCCTGTCTGCTCGTGCCAAGCTACCAAGGGGGTGAGCAGGGGTTATCTTTGGCGTGTAACTTCCTTGCCCTGACTAGAGTGGTGGTTTCTGCCTGACTTTGGCGCAAGCCTTAGCCAACCAGAAATCCCATTTCTAACACTATGTATGGCCATAGTGCATCCTGCACCCTACAATGTCTCTTTACACTGTAAATCTAGACCTAGAAAGTTAGGTAGATGTCGCTCTTATGGCTTGGCTTTGTGCTTGACTGTGGATAGTACAATCTCTAATAGTTTGCAAAAGAAGCTGGTGGTTAATTGTATCAAATGCTGCAGACAGGTCTAATAAAATTAAAGCACCAACACCATGCGTGATCAGCCTTAGATCATCAATTACTGAAGTCACCAAAATCTGTGTGCCCAATCCCAGTTGAAGTCTTGTTGATGTTTATTTAAAAGGCAATCTCATCAACTACAGCTTGTAGCTGACATGTAGTTTATCTTTCCACGTGTGGATGGCTATGGATGCAGGAACATTGGCAAATTTGGTTAGCAGGAACACTGGCATATATTTTGTAGGGCCTTTTGAGTGAAGTTTTTTTTAAATAAATACAACTTTGAAATAGTGATCTTTTAAGAGTTTTCAAATGGGTATGTTTTAGCCAGGTCTAAATAGATTATTTAAAACCTTAGGGAAAGGTGATGAACGAATTAGCAAAATGGCCTCTGATTTAGCTAGCGGAATAGGTGGAATTAACTTGAGAAAGAGTCTTTAAGAGACAATAAGCTTTCCAGGTTTTTAAATAATTATTTATATCAATCTAGTCATTTCCAAAAACAATGCAGTGTGTTTGCATTTCCAGCCCTAATTAAATGAATATATTTCCTCATGTGTCTGATATTTTTACATTGGTCTTGATGGTTATGTCCATCCTTTTACAGAATTCTTGCCTCTATTTTATGTTAGTAATTAAACCATTTGCACTTTACGTGCCTAGGATTTATTTTAATAGTTTTAGGGAAGCAAGTTATTCAAGAGGTGATGTAACAATTACAATGAATTTTATAGGATTTCCTAGCATAACTCCAAGTTAGGTATATAATGAAGCATATTTCTTCCAGAGATTCTGATAAACATTTCCCATTCACAAGAAACGGATTTAAAAGACACTATGTTTTATAGATGTTCGCATTTAAAGATCTTTTAATGTCAAACATTTTAAAGACTAGTTCTGTCACGAGACCTGGAATGTTTACTTATGTTGTGCATAATCTTGGAGCATTAACCATCGAGTTGAGGGTATTGTAGGAAGCTGGCTCTGTATATATATACTATAGCAAAGTAAGGTATAGTGTGCACAGAGTCCAGTGGATCCACAGAGGTATAGCATAGGTTAAAGTAGATAATTCCTTACTCTCTTTTGTGGTAGTGTGGTTGATCAGTCAGGCTTACCAGAGGGTAGTGTTAAGCATTTGTTGTACACACTCAGGCAAGAAATTATGTCATACACTCAAAGACTGATTCTAGACCAATTATTTGTATAAAAAGTTGTTACTTTGTCATTTTCATTACTAGAACCAAGATGTCCTCAGTAGCAGGTAAGATATACTTTAGATACAGTAAAACTTTTCAAGATACAGTGTGTGCCGGTGTTGCAGGAACATACAAATTACTTTGCAGTCAGAATACTGAAAATTTCTCAAGATTACTTTTTAGTAACTTTTCAGTTACTTTTCTACATTGGAGCGAAACAAACTCCTAACAGTTTAAGCAGTATGGTACATCAGTAAGCAGGTTAACTCTTGTGAGGATTCTAAGTTACTTTGGTTGCAGTATAAGACAGTTCAATACTTAGAATATTTTTCAGAGAAAACCCACCGTGCAATCCTACGGAGAAAACAAAGCATTAGGTTTGCAGGTAAGTAAATGATTTTGGTAACTGAGTTTTGGGGGGTAGATCCAAGGTTCCCCAAGGTTCGGATTAGCACTCATGGTGCACCACCAGTGGCACTAGGGCGGCCGGGTGCAGAGTGCAGGGCGCCAATGTTAGCCAGTGGGTTTTGGGTGCACCTCAGTTGGGGGCTGCTCATGGGCAGGCCACTTGGTCTTGGGAGGCAAGCCCTTGGGGTTGAGGTTAGGGCAAATGGGGTCCCAGGTTAGCACCAAGTCCACACCACTAGTGGCAAGGGGCGGCCGGGAGCAGAGTGCTTAAGCAGTTCCAGTTGAAGAAAAAGAATGCAGGCTGGAGCCAGAAGACTGGAGGATGAAGTTGAAGAGTTGCTGGTCATCAGAACACTGTCGATTGGCCAACTCATGGCTCAGGGGCGGCAGATGCAGGGATATCTTTTCTTGTCGGGTCTTCTCACTGGTTCTTGTCGCGTTCGTGGGGCCCTTAAGAATGAAGCTGCAGGCACTGAGGAGAAGGTCGATGGAGGCCGTCAAACTCTGGATCCCAGGTCAGGATTGCCGGGGGGGCCCCGCTAGGGTGTTGGGCTAATTAGACTCGGGCCATGGACATCGGGTGCAGAGTGGTGAGGTTTCACGGGTCCAGCTGGATCTGGAGCCCTGGCTTGGGTTGCTGTTGGACAAATCTAGTGTCCACTGGAGATCAGAGTCTACTTGGAAGGCAGGGCAGGTCCCCGGGTTTCTTTGAGGCTGCTAGTTGTAGGAAACACTGGTTTTAGCTTGCAGGGGTTCCAAAGCTGAATAGAGGCTGGTAGGGCTGGGGCCCAAGCTGTTGTTTTCATCCTCTTTTACTGCAGGATGGCTCTTCGGGCCTCCTTCTTCTCATTAGTCGAATCTGAAGTCTGGGTTCAGGGCTGCCCCCAAAATACTGTATTTAGTGGACGTTTTAGGGGTCTTGCTGTAGTAGACAATGGGCTACAGTCCTTAGGGTGACTACACCCTTAGGGTGCTTACCCCATGTAGGGAAGTGGGCACCATCCCCAACCCTCATTTAAGGGTGCCTGCCTTCTGCAAGATGGCAGGCATTGAAGAGTGGGCTTAACCTTGCCTCCCCCACCTGAGGGGTGGGGTTGGCTGAGGCGGGCATACTGCTTTGGCTGTCCTGATTTTCCCCACCTGTCTTCTAACTGAAATAGGGGTGCGACAGGAAAGGGGCCTTCTCCTGATAACAAGAGAGGCCATGGGTTGCTTTGCACAGGCAGCAAGGCCTTTGAAGCTCCCCTGCCACAGATGGCTCTTCCTGACCTGGGGGAGGTGTGAACACCTCCGCCTAGTAAAGGCTTTATTTCTGGGCCCAGGGAGTGAAGGCTGTCACCCAGGGGTACAGAAACGTGTCTTGTGGTGGCAGGCCGGTGTTCACCAGTCAAAACCCCACCAGAGGTTGGTTTGGTTCAGAGATCCCACCTAGAGCGGACCCCTGAGTGCAGGGAATAATAAATCGGATGCTGGAATCAGTGCAGGTTTATTATTCTGAGATGTTTAATACCAAACATCCGAAAAAGCCATTATGGTGCTGGTAAACTCGTAATGACTCGTTTCCAGACCATATACTCAGGATGGCTTTATTGGACACTTATTTTATCTAAGAAATGTCCTTAGATATTATAGGGACCTGTCTGCTCATGCAGATAGGTCGTCACATGAGGTATAGGGCACCCTGCCTTAAGGCCTCATGCAGTGCTGGGCAGGCATGATGTTCAGGGATGTCTGCCATGTCGACTCTTCACTTTTAGATGCACCAAAACACAAAGGCCGCAAATGCAGTGGTGCATGTTTGTGGTGAAAAGTATCTGAGGGTGGCATAATACATGCTGCAGCTCTCAGAGGCCTTTCCCTGGCTACCAAGCCCTTTGTACCACAGGTACCCTTTACAAGGGGCTTACAGGTAGGCCAGAGTTGTGCTAACTGTGGAAACAATGGTACAGTTTAAGGAAAGAACGCAGGCCCTGGGAACGTGATTGGCAGGGACCAGAGCACTTTCAGTCAAATTGCATCAGGTATCTGGCAAAAAAAGTTTGCGGCAACCATGCAGAAAAGGCACTTTCCTACAGGTATGCTCTGCAGTATGGGTAGAGCGCATTACATCTTGATTCAGGTTACATGAACTAATATGCCCCAGAAAAATCCATGTAGAAGAGCTAGTCAGGCCTTCTGCCCAGATATTGATATCGCCCAAACCAAAATGCCAGCCATCAAACCAGTACTGGGCTATAGCTCAACTACAGCTTCCCACATATCGAACCTCGATTGGCATCAATATAATACAGATTAATTTGCTCATTTGCTCAGAATCAGGTAAGAATTAGGGATATATTTGATATGATTGAAGACTGTTGGGAAAATTCAATGACCATCACCTTAGAATTCAGAGTGAGTGTAACTGTAAGTGAAAACAAACAAGTGAGATTGAGCCAGTGATGTAGCATCCCTCCCAGTCTTGGTGCCCGCTAATGACTATGCAACACACACAGCTTAGTATAACAAGTCTTTATTCTTCTTCGTGTATCCGTGAACGTAAGATTTCTAAACCTGCATTCACTTCACTATGCTCTAGAGCTTACATCACAGTCCCACAGAGTCCATCAGGAGCCAAAAGGGTTCCATCATTGCTTACTCACACGACACTACAGGTGAGAGAAAAAGGGAGTGAATGAGAAGCAGTGAGAATGGGAGTTAGAGAATGGTGAGTGAGAGGGAGGGAGTTAGGGAGTGAGACTAATTGAGGTAGTGAGGGTGAGTGTAAGTGAGTTAGAAAAAATGTGAATGAGAGCAGATGAGAATGTGTGAGAGTGGATGTCAGTTTGTGTGAGTGCCTTTGTAAGAGTGTTCGAGTGAGTGATATTTAGAATTAGTGGGTGAAAGGAAATGATTGTGTGTGAATGTGTAAGTTTATTTGTGTAAGGGAATGGGGGTTTGAGTGAGAAGAAATGAGTGAGATTGACATTGTATGAAGGCATGTAAGGGAGTGTGAGCTAGAGTGAGGAGTGAGCAAGAGTATGTGTCTGTGAGTCTCTGTGAGTGTGAATGAGTTTGAGCGACAATCAGTGAGTAAAAATGGAAGATGGTAAGAAATAGAGAAAATTATCAGTAGGAGTGGAAGAGAGTCAGAGAGAATGAAAATGAGTAATGAGTATGTAAATATATTTTTGCGAGTGAATCAGAGTTAGAATTAGAGCGAATGAGTGAGGGAGTTTTGAGGGGCAGTGTGTGAGCGAGAGTATGTTACACATGTGAGTCTGCCACTGGTCGTGGCCTACTTCAGTTAATTCATGACCTATACAGGCCCCCATGGAAATATTCTGCACTAGAAGGCCAAGCACGGCATATTGGGGGACAGGCGACACCCATGAGAAAATGCTGGCTTTGACACACTTGAGTTGTTTCTTTGCTAAATGGAGCACCCATGACCTATAGATATATAGCGGCACCAACAGCAAACACTGGCGCAGGCATATGGTATAGAATTCTTGACATTAGGATGGTAGCATAGAATGGAGTGGTGCACCCTTGACAAAATGATGACAATAGAGGTAATTCGGAACATATGAGGAGACGCTATATCTAATTGTTTTTTAATAAAAAATGATATCGACTACAGGGAAGCTCCAGGTTTCATTGAAACAGCATGGAAGTGTTGGAATATTTCATGAGCCTAATGCGCTTACCATTTGCATGTAAAAATGATGCTTTACAGTTCACTATTTCACCCTGTTTTTTTCAAACTTTTCTTGGGCAACAACCCCAAGAAGCCTCCTGCATCACTTCAGGCTCGTTCACTTCCCTTGTTGGTATTTGGCTACCGTAAGCAGTATGATGAAAAACGTTTAAAAGATCACCAGACCCCACTGGTGCAGCCCTATCTTTTCAAGGAACAGCTTCAAAACCCGTTGTTTTTTCTTTCCGCAGACACTTTCTACCGAATGTGATGTGCTGATCACACCAATCTCAAGGGTCTTCCGGGTCAACAATCACATGAAGCCTAAAGAGCGTGAAACATGGAGATGGCTGGGAGTGAAAGGTCATGGAGGAACATTTCCGGTCGCCTCATCCCAGAGCAGGCAGTGGGTTTGCTGTTGAATTAGCAGGGTGCCACCCCAGCCAGGGCTTGGGGCTTGAACCGTTCAAGGCGTCCTACAGAAGCAGGCTTATGTTTACTTGGGAGCATTTAAGATTCGGGGCAATAAATAACCCCTGCTGGAACAAGACAAGATTATTCCCCAACGGTGGGTAAAGGCTAGCTATCTTTCTCATACGACATAGCAGTTTCTTTATGCAATATTCAAACTTTGACATCACACATTGTTTTCATTAGTATTTCCATTCTTAGATCCTAAAGGAAAGGACAGCCTTGCATGCATTTGAAATTACATTTGGTATGTTCCTACTTAACTAACAGCACACTCTGATGGAAAATAGATTGACTACTAGATCATGAAAGCATATATTATATTTCATTGCAGCACTGCATAGCGCTATCCTACTTTTAACGAGGCCCTAAAGCACTTCAGCATCTCTTCAGTTTGCTGTGCATGGTTGCAATGGCATGGCTCATAGGTTGATCCATGTGGGAAGCATTCTGTTGTTTTTGAGACCAGGAGGCATGCTATAGGCATGCCGTGGGGAACTTGCAGATGTGCTTAGCACTGCATGAAGCCAGAGGTGTGGTAGGGAAAGTCGCATTCATATACGCTACAGAAACTAATCTTAGCATACTTAAAATGAATAATAATAGCACCTCAAAGCCTGTGGTTTCCAACGTCCAGCGGTCACTGAGCGTGTCTTGCACAGGAGGGACTCATGGGTGGGGACGGCTTGGAGTGACTATTGTTCTAACTTGCAAATGGCCACCCTGCAGCCCGCGCTGTGTCACCATGGAGACCGCAGCCTCCAGCGCTCCTCGCTCATCAGTCATCGCGCGCGTGTCACCCCGGCTCTATTTCTGTCACAGACACAGTTCACAGGCTCTTCGTCTCACCCAGGGTTCATTTTATCTTCGCGAGTAACATGTAATGTTTTACACTGATGCGATGTTTCTACCTTCCTTAGATTGTTTCGGTCGCTTTGACATTTTGAAGTAGGGAAGACCTGCAGGTCTGATCATGGCTGCCGCTTGAGCACAGCGATGCACGTGCTGGGGTATCTAATGATGCGGCGCGTGCCGTCTCCGCAGGTGGGGTTACAGCTCTACCGCTTGCATGCAAATGAGGGCAGGGAGCATCATTTGGAGTGAGAGTGAAGGTCCAGCGCTGCACACATCTCAGCTAAACGAGGTTAACGACGATGTGATTTTTAGTAAATCGCGCCAAATAATGTCCATGGTTCTCTGCCACTCTAACATTTTTCAATACAGAACGACCTGATGAACTACGAGCTAAGGGGTATATCAGCAATAAATTACGATAATGATCGCAATTGGCTCGTATCGCTGTTCTTCCTATCGCCGGCTATCTCTGGATTTCTTCCCCGAGTTAGCGCGGAATTACCAACGCGTTTCCCAAAGGCGATAAGAAATCCAGCGATAGCGGCGAAAAGCGCCAAAACAGCGATAACTTATGAGCACTAATGATGAGCTTGTAAATATGGGTGTGTGGATTTAACCTGCCAATCCACCTCCCATACACTAATACGCCCCTACATGGTTAAGTCAGGTTTTGAGGAGACGTAAAGATCCGGCGATACCCGCGGTTAGCAGGAGTTTCAATATCGCCTCGCAAATCTTGTTAATACAGCGCTGTTCTGTTAGCGCTCTCTTACATGTTGTAACTTCGACGGCACACCTACTTTGCATCTCATTAGCGTTGTTCATCGCTGGAATGAGATGCGGTGCAAAAACGGCTGCTAACATGCATTAATGCATGTTAGCGCCGCATTGTAAATATGGAGATGACATTTCGCCGCTTTTTTGGCTTTTCAAGCCAAAAAAGCGGCAAATTGACCCTTGATAATATGCCCCTAAATATTAGTGAGGCTCAGAGAATGGTGGTGAGGGTAAACTTTGTATTGCTTCCAAGACGGTTGAATGACGTGCTACTAGGTAAAGTCCTCCCTCCCTCCCTCCCTCCCTCACTCCCTCCCTCCCTCACTCCCTCCTTACTCTTCCTTCCTCTTCCTTCCTTCCTTCCTCCCTCCCTTCCTTCTTCCCCCCTGAAATATCCCATTTTGCAGGGGTTCACCCTGAAATGGATACACACTGTTCTGGCTGTGCCGTCCTGTCTTACACCTAGTTTACCCCATCAAGAGGTGTGTGTGTGGGACAAAAACAACAAAGTCTAGCAAAAACAGACGTTTAAGGAAAATATATGTGTAACATTAAGTGCACAGCTGGGATTTCAGTTCAAAAGACTGCGTCTGACTTCCACACCTGGCCCAATATTGTGACAGAGACTTCAGCTCAAGATGAGCATGACTACAGCTGTCACCCTAATTTTTCCCTTCAAGCCAGAGCCACAGGAAAGAGCACAAAGGTGCCCGCCTGAATCCACAATAGTCTCAAAGGTCCCACCATAGCGAACACTCACGGACGCCCAAAGATGGCGAAGCACCAGCAGCATACAGTAGGGGCTGCTTCACTCACACAGAAAGTGAAAGACTAAACATGTAGTGGAAAAGACATTGCAAGACTTACTGACACCCAATATACTACCTGAGGCACCATCTCCACCACACAGTAAAGAGGGCAGCTGGCAGACCACCGCACATGAATCCCACCACCAAAACAAAGCAATCTCATATTTCCGTAGAGAACTACGGGGCATATCTACAAGGCGGCGATATAAAATTATCGCCTTTTTTGCGGCCGTTTTCGACTGAAAAGCGGCAATAATTTTATCGCTATATCAGCAAGGTCAAGCTATCGCGTGAAACCTTGCCTTAGCGCCTAAATTCCTAACGGCCATCTTTGCATCTCTAATGAGATGCAAAGTGGGCGTTCCTCCCCAGGATAACGGGAGAAATGTCTCTAAGCGACATTTCTCCTATTATCAAGCCTCACGCAAAGCAGCATAGCGACAGGAAAAGTAGCGATAACCTCTGTTATCCCTACTTTCCTTACGCTTGCTTTGAAACTGACTTAGCCATGATATCCTATGGAAGGTGGATATCATGGCTAAGTATGTGAGGTCCTATCAGCAAGCTAACGCCAAACTTCGTGGGATTATCGCTGGGTTTCCAGCGATAATCACACGTTTGGCAGTTAGCGCTAGGATTATGATCGCTTTTGAGATAAGCGTTGCTAATAGCACGCTATCTCAGCGATAAAAATCCACGCTAGCCGTGGGATAATTATCCTAGCGCTAAGTGCGCTTAGCGATAATTATCGCCGGTTGTTGCTGATATGCCCCAGCGATGGGTATGGCCCGTCACACTGGTGAACAGCGAGGAGCTAAAATATACTTCCCAAAACTAAGATTAACAGATGAGTGAAGATATCAAGCACAAAGTAAAAATGCAGGGATGAGAGCGAACGATTCGAATAAATAACATTTGCAAGTATTTTTAAAGCTAATTATGTGAAGCCTGGCTGCTTTAGCACACCATCCTATACATCTGTTCCCGCATACCAGGGCTCATGGCTTAGATTTTCACACCACAGGGTCTCAATGCTTCCAGCAAAACGCCTTGATCATGCAGCTCAGCATGAATGACTTAAACAGCGACAGTACTATCTCCACATGGAATAGTTTAAAAATGAAGGGTACATTTCCTTATGTGTGTCATTTCCTCCTCCAACACATCCATATTCAATGACACTGTAGGGAATAAAGAGTGCTAAGCTGGGTGGGTAGACAGCCCACAGCCTTAATGTGCACAGTTACTGAGCTCCTACAGGGCACACGCGATCTGACACCACAACCGGAAGCTGGTTTCTCTGAAGAATCCCTGGCCAGCTCTTCTCAGCTAGGCACAATCAGTGAGGCCATCCTCAGCTCATTTTAATATGGCATCTCATATGTGCAAAAACTGAACTAACATCAGTGCAATTAAAAAATGATGGACTTGGGTGAAACACTTTTTCTGTTGCAAATCCTGCAACTCACTAAATTATGTGGTTTGCAACTAAGAAATAGTGTTTGATGATGTACTAAACCCTTTTTGCAAGTCAGCACATTTTAGCTGACGGTAGGGACTGCTTCCCTTTTGTGAATCATAACTGGTGGCATTAGGGGAGCAGAGAGTGATGCAGGAAAACCTTTTATTCTTAATGCAGCACCTGTTCCCTTTAGAGGCACAGGCTGGTTATTTTATACAAATTGTGTATCATTCAGGAATGCAAATGGAGGGATGGAGGTCTGCTATCCCTTCAAGGGGTCAGTACATTGAGTACATTGTCCCAATGCAGCTTTGAATATTCTACCAAAAATTCGAAATAGGGGGAAAGGCTAAGCTGAAGCTGCAGAGTGTGTGTTTTTATCAGTGATCGCTTGGCTGGTTGCTTCAGTCTCTGGAAGTATAATGTATTTTAAGTCCACACTTCATGCATAAGTTCTCCTAGAAATATTACCTTGAAGAAAAGTTCTCCAATTATCCTGACTTTCCCCATAGACACCATTTTTTCTTTTCCAAGATGCAGGCCTTTTTCTCAAACCTGTGTTCATGCCCACAACACGTTTGGCTCTCTGCATTCACCTTTTCAGGGGTGTAGATTGCTGTGCTCTATACATCAAGCAGACGATCATGACAGTGATGGAGACAAATCGCTCTAATGCTCATGCGGGATGTATGAAATCTTCATTGCAGCTGGCAGGGGTGTCTTCCAATCTCCTGGGATCCAGGTAGGTTCTCCTTTTGGAGTGGGTCATTCATTGATAGTGGAGAATAGCCAATCCTTATAAAATTCCCGGGCCTCTCACTCTGAGTTTTGCAGCAATGTGTTGCTCTTTTCCGGTTTATACGCATCAAACTATCCAGAGTTCCTTGCACCAAATATCCCAAAAGGCACATTTCTGTCAATATAGTGTGGAGCTCTTCCAAACACCAACTCTGGTTCTCCACGTGGATCCAAGAAATATAAAGCAGCCCCCCCCCCGCCTCCCCCGCACATTAACACTCCAGATGCCATGCAGGGGCTGGATCCACTGGATCTGCTCAGACCCCTTGCATGATTAAGGAACGTGCAAAAGAAGTGACTTCGGTCACATCTTACATTTGATTGTGGATGTCTTAAAGTCTTCCTCGAGACTTCCTCTCTCCCTGGGCTTTTTGTGGCCAATTCTTTGAAGGGGCAACTGGCGGGTTATGTTCGCAAAGATGTAAATTGGGTGTGATCACAGACAGAAATGTGAAATCCTTTTGGAATGTGTGTGCAGGATAACAAAACAATGGAAGCAGACGTGGACAGTCTGAGCGAAGTAGCAAAGCCTCTGGAAGCCCAGCTTTTGTAGGCAGCCGAAGCAGGGCAACGAAGGTGATGGAAGCAAGACTCCTTAGCGCTGGACTCGAGGTGCATTGACCTCTGTCCCCAGTACTGCACGTAAGTCGCTTCGCTATACATCACTTCCATAGCAGTCCGCAAAGTACTGGTGCATGACAGAAAACAGTAGGAGCAAAAAGCAACTGTTGGACTGAACAAAATCAGGGGTAGCGTGTCACTATGCGGCAGAGCACCTTGTCTTTTCTGGAAAAAGTATCTAAAATGATTACTGACTCCTCAATGACTTAATTTATATGAACATAGGGGCATATTATCAAGAACGGCGTTAAAATTATCTCTGCTTCAGCTGCAGAAAACTGCCACTAAAACTGTGATAATGGGCTTGATAATATGCCCTTGAGAATTCCAATAGAAGCCCATGTTCTGGTGTGAACCTGGGCTTCTATTGGAATTCTCAAGGGCATATTATCAAGCCCATTATCGCCGCTTTAGCTGCAGTTTTCTGCCACTAAAACGGCGATAATTTTAACGCCGTTCTTGATAATATGCCCCTAAGAATTTTGGGGCATATTATCAAGCCAGGCGATAAAATTATCGCCGCTTTAGTGGCAGAAAACTGCCGCTAAAACGGCGATAATGGGCTTGGTAATATGCTCTATGGAATTCCAATTGAAGCCCATGTTAGATGTGAAGGACATCTAACATGGGCTTCAATTGGAATTCCATAGAGCATATTATCAAGCCCATTATCGCCGTTTTAGCGGCAGTTTTCTGCCGCTAAAGCGGCGATAATTTTATCGCCTGGCTTGATAATATGCCCCTTTGAGTGGCTAGTAGCACTTGTAAAGCACCTACTACCAGGACATGGACTTCAGTGTTGGTTGCACAAGAAAGATAACTGTTCTTTAAAAAGGTTGTTTTGCAGACTACCATTCCATCAACTCACAAAATAAAAGCCAACGAGCTTGACTGAGGATTCTGATCACCATGTTCTCCTCAAGAAGAATTAAAATACACTGGGCATCATTAAGCTCAGCAGTGGTTGTTGTATCTTCTACAAACTGCGCTTGGTGTAAAAAAGAAAATTAAAACAGAATTTTCTGTTGTTGCCATTTCTGACTATGGAATATGCATTGGTGAGAATGTAAGTACTCAGTATATTCATCAGCAACATTTCATAGAGGGAGATTCTGTGCCTTTGATTGCCTCTTTACACTTTGCAAAACACGCCTCAATGTCTCGCCTTCGCGGGTTAGCATCTCATATATTCCATCATCTTCATCGAAGGCTACATCTGTGGCGGCAGTGATCGATGAGCCTTTATGCTGGCTGTGGGTGGTTATGTGAGGTGGTAATGGGGATCACTGTGGAGCATTCATGTGCATTCAGCCCTTACCTGGGCAAAGGTCCAGACGCTCTGTGTATTAATGGTTCCAACTAGCGACGTGTAGTGTCAAAATGCTTGGTCTTTATGTCCTGTCTATTATTTCTTGCTTTATTCTGAATATTGTTCGCGCTGGTTCTCTTTCTGCAGTGCATCAAATGTTGATGCTCTCTGATTGACCAGTGTTGCCCACTGCGTTGGGGTTGCTGTGGTGTGTGGCTAACTTTCTTTCATGTGCCCTGCTCTGCTTAACGTCTGCAATAGGGGAGAGAAGTTGGCCTAACGGCTAGGGCACTCGACCTCAGACCTGGGGAACTGGGTTCGAGTCTCGGTAATGACGCTGAACATCCTGTGATTCTGGGCAAATCACTTAATCTCCCCATGCCTAACAAAACAAGCATTGGCATAGCCAATAGGTCTTGCTTTTGGGACCTTATAAGTATTTAGTTATGCAGCACAATATCCTTAGTGCAACACCACCGACTGTTGCATGGCTAAACACTTATAAGGTCCCAAAGGCGAGACCTATTGGCTATGCCAATGCTCACATTTCCAAAAACAGACTCAAGAACTGCTGTACAAGCCTTTGTCCTCAACCACCTAGGCCATGTCTATGTCCAGCTCAATGTCATCACCAATTCCTACTTGGATCTGCTTAACATAGGCATCTTGCAAAACAAACAAACACAAAAGCTAATAAATGCCAATACCAATCACAACTTTTCTCTATTTATTCATAACTCAATTTTGCTTTTAGAGCCCCTTTTTTTTTGGACTAGATGCTCATCCAACATAGAATTTAAACTATGCAGCCATCTCGGGCACAAGCTTTTGCTTCGCCAAAGATGGCTGCATTAGCATGCAACTACTAAGAAGTTTTACTTTTATCTATGCATGTGATGAAGCTACCTCAGTATGACTGTGTCCATTCCCAGAAAGCACAGATTATAAACTAGCAGTCAGCGTGCACAGTTTATTCTTTCTGATACCTGGTTTCCATGGCTGCTGCATCGAGCACAACAAAGGGGGAGGGGGCACTGTTTTTCCAAATTCCCTTTTAAAACTCCACAACTAATGTCTTTATTCCTAAAACAGGCAACACAGATGTGGACAAAAACTGCAAATTCACGATTCTGTACTGAGAACTGTGGCACACTCATAAGTGCTCCACAATGCGGCACCCTACATGAAGCATAGGTAGGCTGATGTATAAATGGAACTTGTGAAGGGACAGAACTACTTGAGATGGTTCTGGCTCAGATACTTAGACATGGGATGGTTCAACCTCTTTGTAATGTGTTATACTTCTGGGGGATGCATGCCCTTTTTCTTTGTATTCCTAGAGTAGCATTTTGGCATTCCTTATTGATGGCATTAACGTCCATAATAGAGAGCAGCAGAAAAAGGAAGAAGAACTGGTTCAATAGACTCAAGGGTGTAGTATTCCTACTTACGGATGTCTAGGATGGTGTGGTTGGGGTCAAAGGCAAGTTTTCAAGTTTTTCTGTTCATTTTGTCCACTAGACAAACCTCTGGTTCTAGCACCACAGTACGGCACGTGAAACAGTTATCTGCCACTAAGGCAAGATTTGCATCCATATGTACAAGTTGTTCATACTTGAATATGTGATTCATAACCACAAAGCTTTTACTATGCAGTGCGCTGAACTTGAATTATCAACATTAATTCCAGTATAAAAATACGTACGTTTGCAAATTTTAATAACTTGTTAGAATGGTCCCAGAATGCTCCCTGATTATATGCAAATACAAGCAGAAGCATGAAGGGAAGACTGGTGGTTGTTTGCTTTTGAAATAAAATATACAACTTGATAAAGTTTTGTTGACCTATTGTGCTACGTTAAATGTCATTTCTCTGAACCATCATTTAGTAAAATATGTTTGATGGATGATAATATTTAAAAAAAATTATATATATATATATATATATATATATATATATATATATATATATATATATATATATATATATATATATATATATATATATCAAGGCTCACAGGGGTGTCCATACTTCAAGCAGCACTCGAACGCGGTTTAGCATGTCCCCTTTACACAGCTTTATTGGTATACAGGCAGCTTTTCCTCGGTATTCTCACCGGCACACAACCCAAGCCTGACGCGTTTCGTTATACAACTTCTTCAGAGGCATGTAGGTTGAAAGAGGCAGTCCGGGCCACACCCCCTCATTTATACCAAATCATACCCTGATATGCAGCTGCTCTGATCTGCGGATTAATACGGACTACACATCCTAGAAAACCTTGACATACATGCTCATTCAGAGCAGGTGCATATCAGCGTATGATTTGGTATAAATGAGGGGGTGTGGCCCGGACTGCCTCTTTCAACCTACATGCCTCTGAAGAAGTTGTATAACGAAACGCGTCAGGCTTGGGTTGTGTGCCGGTGAGAATACCGAGGAAAAGCTGCCTGTATACCAATAAAGCTGTGTAAAGGGGACATGCTAAACCGCGTTCGAGTGCTGCTTGAAGTATGGACACCCCTGTGAGCCTTGATTTAAAAACACGGCGGTCCAGTCGCGAAGCGAGCACCACTCCGGGACTGAGGGGGCCACGGGTCTTAACTAGGACACAACAGTGGAGCGCGATTTGTGGATTTAGCAGTGCACCTCCCTTGGGGCTCAAGGTGAGCTTGTGATTGGGCATTCATTATAAGAGGCATCCATCTGCGGATTAATACGGACTACACATCCCAGAAAACCTTGACATACATGCTCATTCAGAGCAGGTGCATATCAGCGTATGATTTGGTATAAATGAGGGGGTGTGGCCCGGACTGCCTCTTTCAACCTACATGCCTCTGAAGAAGTTGTATAACGAAACGCGTCAGGCTTGGGTTGTGTGCTGGTGAGAATACCGAGGAAAAGCTGCCTGTATACCAATAAAGCTGTGTAAAGGGGACATGCTAAACCGCGTTCGAGTGCTGCTTGAAGTATGGACACCCCTGTGAGCCTTGATATATATATATATATATATATATATATATATATATATATATATATATATATATATATTTATTTATTTATTTAATGTGGTTAATCGTTGTTTCAGCTGTTTTGGTTAAAGTGAAAAAATAAGGTGCCCAATGCTTAAAGAAAGTCAAGTAAGTGTACCTTTAGGTATATGTACTTGGAATGGTGTAAAATAAATGTAGGACCTTCAGGAATTCAGAAGCAGGCCTGGAAATAAAACACCTAGCAAATCTTTGTGAATTCCATTTTCGCATGACCACATAAAAATACATACAAATATCTGATTTTGTGATAATCTAGTAAGCGATTGCAAATTCAGTTTCCCAACACCCCCCTTTTCACACCATGGAAAATGTTTACATCTGCACTTCTGATGAGTGAGTAAACTTCAAATCTTTTCCAGGGTGGGAAATGACTGAATAAGCAGGCAGGGTCCAGCCGACTTGAGACCAGCAACGATACAGGCGAGGCCACACTCCGCCTCCTTGCTTCGCACTGCGCACCAGAAGCGGGCGGCGCCTAGGTTCACACTAATGCCCCGATTACTTACCGGTAATCTTCATTACTCCGAGTCCTAGTCTTCCTCGCCACAGTATTCACAAATGAGCCTCAGGCTCCACACAGAACTCCAAGTAAAATTAAAAGAGCAGCGCTCTAGTCTCCCCTCCCTCCTCCAATATGGCCCCCAGTGTCTTCAGCCAATCCCATAAAGGGATACATACCAAACAGCACGACCTGATACACAAAGCCACAGACATGAAGCCACCACCAGGGCCGGGAGGGAAGGGAAACTATACTGTGGCGAGGAAGACTAGGACTCGGAGTAATGAAGATTACCGGCAAGTAATCGGGGCATTACCTCCTCGTCCAGTCTTCCTCGCCACAGTATTCACAAATGAGCCGATACCAAAGCAATCAGCTTCATGTAAGGAAAAGACCACATCAAAGTGCAGTGAAAAACAAACTTTAATATACAGAGGTACAGCAATCAAAGACAACCTCTCAAGGCATCCGCGCAGACAGAACAGAAGATGCAAATGAAACAGAACCCCCACCCCCAACCTGGAGGCGGTAATGGGACATGAACGTATGAGGCGAAGTCCAAGTAGCAGCCCGGCAAACATCCTCCATGGACCACCCTTTGAAGGAGGCCCAAGACACAGCAACAAAGCGGGTGGAACGCCCCTGAACAGGAAGGGAGGGAACTTCAGAAACCGAAGCATACGCCAACAAAATGGCCTCCTTAATCCAGCCACTGATCGTCGAGAGGGAGGGTTTCAGTCCCTGACGCGACAAACCATAATTGACAAACAAGTTGTCCACTTTGCAAAAGGAAGACGTGCGTGACAAATATATCAACAAGGCACGACGAACATCTAAGAGGTGCAACAGGGATTCCTCATCCGAGGAAGGATCAGTACAAAGACATGGAAGCACCACCTCAGAAGACCTGTGAAAATAAGAATCCACTTTCGGAATGAACGTAGGATGAGGGCGCAACACCACCCTGTCCGCCAAAACCAACAAAAAAGGAGCAGAACGAAGGAAGGCACCCAACTCACCCATACGTCTGGCAGAAGCCATCGCCACAAGAAACACCACCTTGAGTGTTAAAAACTTCAACCCCACCGACTCCAAAGGCTCGAAGGGAGCCAACTGCAAGGAGTGCAAAACCAAAGGTAGGTCCCAAGGTGGAGGACACATAATAGGACGGGGGCGTTGGAAAGAGAGAGACTTAAAAAGTCTAGCAACCAAAGGCGAAACAGAAATCAAAGGGAGGACATGGAACGCCTGAATTGCAGCCCACTGAGCTCGAAGAGTTGAAATGGCCAAGCCCAGCACAAATCCATCATTCAAAAAATCCAAAACGCGAGCCGGATCCAAAGAAGCCACCGACAGATCGCGACACAGACACCAAGAAACAAAATTATCCCAGTGTTTTGCATAGGATTTAAGAGTAGAAGGACGCCTGGATTGCTGAATGACCCCAGCCACAGCCAATGAACAGCCAGTTCGCATCAACGAATCCCTCTCAAGAGCCAGGCCCGCAGACCCAAGGAACGGAACACAGGCAGAGGAAGAAGAGGACCCAACAGAGGATAAGGACGGAAAGGCAAGGCCCACCCCGGGGACACAGCTAATTCCAACAACAGGGGATACCAAGGGCGACGCATCCAACCCGGAGCAATGAGAAGCACAAAGGATCCCTCCCTCTTGATCTTCTGCAAGACCTCCGGAATCAGGGGAACAGGGGGAAAGGCATACAAGAGACCCGTCGGCCAAGGGAACGACAGGGCATCCACCCTCCATGCATCCCGGCAAGGCATAATTGTGCAAAAGCAACGGATCTTGAAATTGTCCTGGGAAGCAAAGAGGTCGACAATCGAACAACCAAACATCCGCCGCAACCTCCTGAACATCACAGGTGTCAGGGACAAAGAGCCCATGGAGGGAAACACCCGGCTCAGACAATCCGCCACAGTGTTCTCCGTGCCAGGAAGATAAATGGCAGACAGGGACTTCAGATGTAACTCCGCCCAACAACAAATCCGACGGCTGAGGCAAACGAGGGATCGAACCTTGCACCCGCCTTGATGGTTGACATACGACATCACAACCTGATTGTCCGTTCGGACCTGCACATGGTGACCCCGAACCAGATCCGAGAAATCCAACAAACCCAGAAGGACGGCTTTCAGCTCCTTGTAGTTGGAGGAACATGACAACACCGACCGAGGCCAAACCCCCTGAGTCGTCGAATCCCCCAGAGTAGCACCCCACCCCAGCAGGCTGGCATCGGTAGTGACCACGCGGGTGGGAATAATCATGAAGGGGCGGCCCCTGGACAGATGACCCTCGTCCAACCACCATCCCAGGACCACCCGAATGTCCTCCGACATATGAACCAAAACAGTCATATCTAGGGAACAGGGGTCCCAATGCGACAAAATGTGGGACACCACCGGGTACATGTGGAGTCGTGCCCACGGCACCGTCAACAATGAAGCCGACATCAGACCCTGAACCCTCAGCCATAGGCTCACAGGATGAGAACGACCCACCAACAGAGCACGAACTGCAGACACCAGGGACAGAATCCTGGGAGGTGGCAGGAACACCATACCCAACCGAGTCCTGAACAGAGCCCCAATGAAAGTCAATTCCTGTGCAGGAACCAGGGAGGACTTCGGTACATTCACTAGGAACCCATGATGCTCCAGGACATGGCACACCCTCTGGACATGCAACTCCGCCTTAGGAAGAGAAGAAGCAGAAATTAAAATGTCGTCCAAATAAGGAAAAACACTAATGCCCTCCCCATGCAAAAGTCCAATAAGAGGAGCCAGAACCTTAGTAAAGACCCTGGGAGCAGAGCATAGACCAAAGGGCATTACCTGGAATTGGTAATGCCGACCCATCACGCAAAACCGGAGAAATTTCTGAGAGTCCGGATGAACAGGGATATGGAGATAATCATCCCTCAAGTCTATCGATGCAAGGAAGTCGCCCTGAGATATGAGATGAAGGATCAACTGAAGGGAAACCATCTTGAACTTCTGGTGAGGGATGTAAGTATTCACCCATTTCAGGTCCAACACGGGCCGTAGATCCCCAGTGCGCTTTGACACCAGGAATAGGATGGAATACACACCCAACCCCAATTGATCGAGGGGAACAGGAATCACCGCACCCTTGACCACCAGGGATTCGAGGCCTTCCAAAAGCGCCAATCTCCTTACAGGATCTCTGGGACAAGGAGTAGCCCTGAAACAGTCTGGGGGAGTCTGGATAAATCCAATACGCAATCCCTCTGAAACCACCTGCAGCACCCATTTGTCCGAAACAGACATTCTCCAAGACTCCAGGAAGAAACTGAGGCGACCCCCAACCGGACCCATACCAGGAGCGATCCAGTCACGATTTTGGAGTAGGAGCGGAGGAGGAAGAAGAACCGGAGAACCGGGTTTTACCAAAGGAAGGAGCACCCCGGCCACGTCCCCTCCCACGAAAGGGTTGACCAGCTCGACCCCTCCGAGAAGGTCCAAAAGCCCTTTGAGAACCAAAGGAACGGAAGTAACCCGCCCTCTCAGGAGCCAGGAGTTTACGGTCCTCCGCCGTTTTCTTAACCATGTCATCCAGAGGCGACCCAAAAAGTTTAAGCCCAGAAAAAGGAATCTCCATCAGGAAATTCTTCTGCGCAGCATCAGCCTTCCAGGAACGAAGCCACAACTGGCGCCTCGCAGCCACCGAAGACCCAGCCGCGGAAGCCGCTGCCCCCAAAGAGTCAAAGGAGACATCCGAAAGCAACCGAACCTGTTGCTCCATCATTGCCAGGGTAGAAGAAACATCCTCCCCCTGGTCCAGCAATTCAGACAGAGACTGAAAATCCTTAAGCAAGGATTGTATAGTGTAAAAAGCATAGGCAGCCGCCCTGATAGAGAAATTCGCAGCCGCAAAAGTGCGCTTCACCGCACCATCCACTTTGCGGTCAACCGGGTCAGCAGGAGAAGAATCCTCAGACACTATAGTTCCATGAGACGCCATGCTGGCCAACAAGGAATCAACCTTCACTGAGGAAGGGAATTTCACATCAAAGTCCAGAAGTGGGTACCTCTTATTCAAAAAGCTTGGAAAGGAACCCTTGTCCACATCCTTCCATTCATTCTCCAGGACCTTCAAGACTGAAGAGTGTAGAGGCAAAGAATCAGGCTCAGGACGCTGGTATTGCGCAAATAGATCGTCTTCCAGAGGAACAACAGAAGCAGGAAACACCAAGTTCTCTCTAATGTGACCTAGCACCTCCTTCAGGTCGGCACCCTGCACAAAACGACCTCTGACTTCAACCTCCTCCTCAATGTCAGAATCAGCAGCCGCAGCGCCATCACCCTTAGCCCGCTTCGCAGGAGGAACAGGCATCTGACCTTGCATAGCAGCAGCCACAGCAGAATTTATCATCTGCTGCAATACGTCCATAGAGGGAATCTGGATACCAGAACCAGAAGCCTCAGGTGCAGAATCAGGCACAGAACCACTCTCCATCACAGCTATACACCAGTGAACGCATGAAGAGAAACACAGGCAGGTAAGAAGACAACACGCCTGGCATAAAAGGCCCCGGGTTGCTAGGCAACCAAACAAGCCAGCACCTGTAAGCAGACAATCCAATCATAAATGTCCGGAGGAAAAAACAGCCGCGCGCATGCCCACATACAGTGCAAACGAGGTCCAAGACAGATCGGAACACCAAGGAACGCGCAACGAAGAATCAGCACAAAGAAATGCGTACGGGATTCACCCGCCCCCACAGCACGCACACGCGGCACCAACAGGAGGTAAGAATGATACCGGCAGCCTCGGGCCCCCAGATCAAACGCATCCGGCCGCGCTATGTCCGCTTAGCAGGACGCGCGGCCGGGAAATGAAACAGACCACGAGGGATCGTCAGTGTCACCGTACGACACAGGCAAAAAAACAAAACGAACGCCACTGAAAGTCCGCTAAAGCAGGACCAGAGGCTCAAAGGCAGTAGCAGGAGGCAAAATACAATACATGAAAAATTAAACAAACGATCGTGTAAAAACACACTACTACCCCCAAACTAGATACCCAAGGGCATAACGGGACCGCTGAAGCAGGAACCCAGCCCCACTCACCTGACCAACACAGGCAACACAGCACTCGGAGAAGTGCAGAAAAAAAGAACAGGTCGTGCTGTTTGGTATGTATCCCTTTATGGGATTGGCTGAAGACACTGGGGGCCATATTGGAGGAGGGAGGGGAGACTAGAGCGCTGCTCTTTTAATTTTACTTGGAGTTCTGTGTGGAGCCTGAGGCTCATTTGTGAATACTGTGGCGAGGAAGACTGGACGAAGTGGATCTCCACCTGCGCGGACGAGCTCGCCCCTCTGAGGACCCCGCCCAGCAGACCCGGAAGCAAGAAGGCCCCGTGGTTCACCGACGAACTCAAGAGCTCCAAGAAGAACTGCCGAGCCCTCGAGAAAGCCTGGAGAAGAGACCCAATGCCGGACAACATAACTACCCTCAAGCTCGCCACCCGAATGCACCATCAACTGATCCACGCCACCAAGAAAACAGCATTCAAGGACCGGCTGGACAACAACGCACACAACAGCAAGGAACTCTTCAACATCGTCAGAGAGCTCTCCAACCCCAACGCCGGAACCAACAACATCACCCCATCGCAAGACCTCTGCAACTCCCTCGCCTCCTACTTCCACAACAAGATCGCTGACATACACAACAGCTTCAGAACACAACCAACGCTCCCCACGACCAAACCAACGCCCCCCACCACCACCCTCAACGCCTGGACACCGATCAAACTCGAAGACACCATCAGCACGATGAACTCCATCCACTCCGGATCCCCAACCGACCCCTGCCCTCACCACATCTTCAACAAGGCCGACGCTGTCATCGCACCCCACCTGCGGGACATCATCAACACCTCCCTCGACACCGCCACCTTCCCTGAGAGCTGGAAGCACGCCGAACTCAACGCTCTACTAAAGAAACCAACGGCGGACCCCACCGAACTCAAGAACTACCGCCCCATCTCGCTGCTCCCGTTTCCAGCCAAAGTCATCGAGAAGACCATCAACAAGCAACTGGCAGCCTTCCTCGAGACGACCGGCTCCCTCGACCCTTCCCAGTCAGGCTTCCGGGCCAACCACAGCACCGAGACCGCCCTCATCGCTGCCACCGACGACATCCGAACCCTGCTGGACAACGGAGAAACAGCGGCCCTCATCCTCCTAGACCTCTCCGCGGCATTCGACACTGTCTGCCACCGCACCCTAGCGCAGCGCCTCAACAACGTCGGAATCCAGGAGAAGGCACTGGATTGGATCATCTCCTTCCTCACCGGAAGGACACAGAGAGTCCGCCTGCCCCCGTTCAGATCAGAAGCCACGGAAGTCATCTGCGGCGTCCCTCAGGGCTCCTCGCTCAGCCCCACCCTCTTCAATGTCTACATGAGCCCCCTCGCGGCCATCGCACGCCAACACAACCTGAACATCATCTCCTACGCCGATGACACCCAGCTGATCCTCTCCCTGACCAACGACCCCGCCACCGCCAGAGCCAACCTACACGAAGGGATGAAAAACGTGGCCGAGTGGATGACGACCAGCCGCCTGAAACTGAACACAGACAAGACGGAAGTCCTCATCCTGGGCTCCTCACCCTCCGCCTGGGACGACTCCTGGTGGCCCCCCACCCTGGGCAATGCACCCAAACCAACAGACCACGCACGCAACCTGGGCTTCATCCTGGACTCCTCCCTCTCCATGACCAGACAAGTCAACGCCGTCTCCTGGTCCTGTTTCAACATCCTGCGCGTGCTACGTAAGATCTTCCGGTGGATCCCCACCGAGACCAGGAAGACGGTCACCCAGGCCCTCGTCACCAGTCGATTGGACTACGACAACGCCCTCTACGCCGGTACCACCGCCAAGCTCCAGAAGAGACTCCAGCGGATCCAGAACGCCTCGGCGAGACTCATCCTCGACATCCCCAGACGAACTCACATCTCCAGACACCTGAGAGACCTGCACTGGCTCCCGATCAACAAAAGAATCACCTTCCGGCTCCTCACCCACGCACACAAAGCCCTACACATCCAAGGCCCGACCTACCTCAACAGCCGCCTCAACTTCTACGCTCCCAAACGCCACCTCCGCTCAACCAGTCATGCCCTTGCAGCCGTCCCCCGCATCCACAGAGCGACAACAGGAGGAAGATCCTTCTCCCACCTGGCCGCCAAGACTTGGAACGCCCTCCCGACCGACCTACGCCTGACCCAACACCACCTCTCCTTCAGGAAGAAGCTCAAGACCTGGTTGTTCGAGCAGTAGCGGACCCCCCCCCCCCTAGCGCCTTGAGACCCTCCGGGTGAGTAGTGCGCTTTATAAATGCCTATGATTGATTGATTGATTGGACGAGGAGGTAATGGAGCAACTTGCACCTCAGCTGTGCCAATCCAGTGAGCTGCCAGAAACAGGGGGGTCGCTAAAACCAGCGTAGCGGGCCCTGAGCCGGGTCCTAAGTGCAACCAGCAAGCAGTGTACACACTCAGGCTCCCTTGGGCGACCCCGTCCCTTGTCAGCAGTAACTAGGGAGAAGGTCACACTCACAGCGCGTCCGAATGCTCCACACTTGGCTTCCATCACACACCCGCATCACACCACCCCCGCAGCTTCATGGGGGCAGACAGGGGTGTCACGGCACCACAGGGCATCACAGTCCATGGCCCACTAGATCACCACTCTGCAATTTGCAGCCGGGAATCGGCTCCACCTCCTCACCTCTCAGCACCGGATGTCAGCAGTTTAGCGCCAACAGCCTTGCCTCTCGGGCCGTGGCCTCACTCCCAGCCGTTGTAGAAGGGGCCCCCAGTCCTGCCCCAATGCTGTTCGCAGTGGGGCCTTCTCCTTCAGGCACAACAGGGCAGTCAGGAAGCACAGGAAGGGACTCTGCGGGCACAGAGCAGGGCTCACCGTAGAATAATCACCGGATAAACGGGGCAAAGAGCATAGCTCACGTAGAGCACTCCCGCCATGATGGCTGCTCAATCCACGACCCCCAACCTCCCTCATATTATATTGTATTCATGTGAAGTGTTTTTTAACCTACAGGATTTGGGGATTATGTACTATGGTTTTCCTTACATGATGGTATATAAGACAGACATACATAAGTGTGGTGAAGTGGATTCCTTACACCTCCGGACACAGTGTCACTGCCCCCGCTACATTATTGAGACCTACGCCACTGGGCGTGACATGTCAACCTCACGCCCCAACTTGCAAACATGAAAGCAAATAAGCGTAGGCATGAGATCAGAAACAGGTGAGAAAGTTCAGAGGGCTACTGCGCCTGCTTCAGAGATGTGCGTGTACCTGCAGGGCACCTGCTCGACTCTCAACAGAGCTGACCCGATCTCTTATTTCTCTGGGCACTAAAACGTCTATCACTGAGCTGGGGGCGACAACACACCATGTTCATGACCTGGGGTTTTCTATGCATGCGAAGAAGCCAACCAATTAGCTGCCGAAATCTCACCAATCCTAATTACGGCACACAGTATCCCAGGTCTTCCCTATGAAGCAACGAGCTGCCGCTTTTGCTTGTGAGAAAAATAGTGCCTGTTTGTTTACGTTTGTACGCCGGAAGGACCAAGAGCTGGGAAATAAAATAGAAACTATATACAATATTCACTAATCTTTTGTAACATTGCAATTATACCTGTACTTCCTCTAATAATCGTTTAGAAATGATCAAGACAGATCACAAATAATTTTTTGCCGATTTCTTCACGGGTTTCCTGTTTGAGTGAGAAAATAAGTACATTCAGCTGGGCCTCTGTTTTTTTTTTTCAAACATTGTATTTGTTGTCATGTAACTCACCTACAGATCTTACAACGATGTGTAGTCAAAGTTTTTATCAAATGTTTCACACTATATTTCCAAGTTTTCCCATCTGCATCTGTTTTTTATGTGCTCGACTTCAATCAATGCTAATGATTAATAATACCAGGTTAACAACTATGAAACTTTTAAAGCTGGGCCAGTTTAGAACTTTAGCCTTGAATGTTAATGATCAAATCTAGAATAATTGTCACTGGAGAAGCTAGCTGTGTGATTCCCTCATTTGTTGGATATCTATTGTGACTGTGGGGGTATTGTGGTGGGGACGTCTCTGTTATATCAATGTCACAATGTATTCCTTTTCAAATAGATTTAAACTCACACTAAGTATAGGGGTAGTAAGAAAAGAAGAACAAGCATTGGCATAGTCAATAGGTCTAGGCTTTGAGACCTGATAAGGTTTAGCCATGCAACAGTTGATGTTGTTGCACCAAGGATATTGTGCTGCATAACTAAATACTTATAAGGTCCCAAAAGCGAGACCTATTGGCTATGCCAATCCTTGTTGAATTTTGCAAACTGTCCCAGCATTTGTTATTTAAACTTAGTTTCTTGTGAGTGCACACACATAGTAAACATTACTGGCTAAATACAAGGTTGCGGAACTCCCTATCAGAAAGTTTGGGAAACTTAATTAAGTTCATTATTTAAAAAAATAAAGTAAAACTATTTGAAGAAGAACTATAAATGTAAAATAATGTATATAAGTACCTGTTACAGTGTATTAACATCTCAATGTATATGTGTATTAAATAATAAAAGCATTTACATATATTAATATAATTTATGAATAATCATTTGTATACAATATTTACAAATTACACAAACTCACTAATATTTTTCTTTTTCTTTAATTTGTAGTAAAATGATTTAAAACGTATTCCAAAAAATAATTGAAGCACCTTTGTGGTTTTTATAAATAAGTTAAAATAGAATTTATTTTTAACTGAGTGTTATTAGATTAAAATAGATTTAAAAAAAAACATCATTTTAATCACTAAACACACACACACACACACACACACATATATATTTATATATATATGCACACGCATTCCGCCGCAGTACTCCACTTCTCAAGTTCTGCACAAAGGACGGTACGGACCCAGGTATAGGTGCTGATTTCTTTATTTCTTTAAACTCGCACTGCCGCCATGACGCGTTTCGGCTTCAAAGAAGCCTTGATCACATGACGCCATGAGGAGTGACCATTGAATTTAAAGTGCCAGTGCAAAAACATGTGACTACGGGTTTGTGGTCTATATCAAATAGACATAAACAACATACTTTGACAAGTGCAAACGAAACTTCACAAATGTGCAAAATGCTGCTTTCTTTGTGCAAATTCGCATAAGTTTAAAAACCTGTCTATTGCATTCATAAACAAGTTAAAACCTATTCTTCAAAATAGACATGGACAAAGTATTTTTTCTAGTGCAAACAGAAATATACAAATGTGCAAATTGCTGCTTTCTTCGTACAAATTCGCATACGTTTAAAAACATGTCTATTATATTCATAAACAAGTTAAAACCTATCCTTCATATTTACTGTAAACATTAATTCAGCCCACATTGGTCGATAATCATGACCTACACCAAGCAAGTAATGCAATTCGTAAAGTGCAAATAACGTTCAACAAATACAACAATAAAAGTTTATATTGTATCCTATCTCCATTAATGGAGAGAACATTGTTATTAGCTCAAATTCTTTTATGAATTATATTAAAAAGGAATCTTGCCAAAAAGTCAATGTTGGCCATTGCTGCACAATGTATCTAAGGAATGTTGTTAATCTTTTAGTGTAATGGACATATCTAAGATATAATGTTGCCTCAATCCAATGCCTCACCAATCAAGCCCATGTGGGCTATCATTCTCATTGTCACATACAGATGGCCGTTATGGATTATTCTAAAGAACACCACAACATCCCTTATTTCATATTTCATGTGTGCAATACCCTCATACTAAATGTGTTGCCGCTGAATAGTAAATATATCTAGTGTTAGCAAAAATTGTAATGTATTTTGTCCCTATGGCTTTACTTAATCCATCATGTTATATCAAACAAACCCGTATTTACAATTAAAAAACAAAATAAGTGCAAAAAAGTGCAAAGATTTGCCATGTATCAACATGTGTTATGAACATAATAACACATTACTTCATATTTATAAAAATTATTTTTTGAACTTTAAAAATTACAATGCAGAGGAGGTGTTTGACTATAGAACAAGATAGTACTAAATCCAATAGACAACCTATACAGAAAGCGCTATCTATTGCTTTATAAACATGTATAAAGATCCTCCCTGGCATTGAGCCCATTGGGCACTTTAGAATCCAACTCCAGGATATATTCGGTCTCTAGTTTTCTGAGTAATGCTTCACGGTTACCACCTCGTCTAAGCGGGGGCACCGTGTCAATCACATAATAACTCAGATGGTCAAGACAGTTATCATGGCTTTCTTTGAAATGACGAGCGACAGGGTATGCCGCATCACTATTGCTGATTGCCCTTATGTGCTGGAGTATCCGTTTGTGAACCTGCAACTTGGTGCTACCCACATATTGCAAGCCACATGAACACTCCAGCACATATACGGCATATTCTGTTTTACAGGTTAATCTCCTCGATATAGTGATGGGCGTCACATTGAATGGACTGGTAAAAGTTGTTTTGTTTTTACCATACTTGTAAGCTTTACAAGTAACACATTTGTAGAAGCCTTTTATGTTGTGGAGCCAAGATTTAGTAGATGTAATCTCAGGACTACTTTTGACCAGCATGTCGCTCATAGAGCGTGCCTTGCTAAATGTAATGGCTGGTGTTTTAGGGAGAGATTCCCCTATAACTGGATCATTGCGAGCTACAACCCAATTTCTGTTGATCAACTTTCGTAAGGCCAAATGTTGGCTGTTGTAAGTTAAAATCAACCAAGGTGGATCATTGCTAATGCTGGACTTTGCGTTGGGTTGATTGATCTTTTTGGGTGCAAGGGCTAATGTTCTAGAAATCGTGCTCGTTTTGCTAATTGCCCTATCCAGAATTTCCCTAGAATAGGCCCTAGTCAAAAATCTTTTCTTACTTTCGAATTGGGCTAGGGCATATTCCGACTCAACACTGCATATTCTTCTGATCCTCAGCATTTCCCCGTAGGGAATACTGCGAATCAGATGTTCGGGATGGTGACTGGATGCGTGGAGTATTGTATTGCCGCTGTTGGTTTACGATGTAAAGCAGTCTCTAATTTGCCCTGGTTGATGTATACCTCCACATCTAAAAAATTGACTCTTTCCCTGCTAATGTGTGATACAAAGTGCAGATTCAGCTCATTGTTATTGATTTGATCTATGAAGGTCAAAGCTTCTTGTACATTGTTCCTCCATACAAGGAACAGATCATCAATGTAACAATACCATCTAATTACATTGTTGCCCATAATACATGCACATTCGTTGACGAGGACCTGCTCCTCCCAAAGGCCCATATGCAGGCAGGCATAACTTGGGGAGAAGCAAGCCCCCATTGCAACTCCTCTCGTCTGCTGATAAACCTGGTTGTTGAACAAAAAGAAGTTGTTGGTTAAACAAGTTAAAATCATGTTCAACAACATCTTATTGTGGTTCAGCATACATATTGGTCTTTTGCTTAAAAAGTAGTCCACTGCCTTGATGCCATCACAATGGTGGATGCTTGTATAGAGGGCACTGACATCTAGGATAATGAGGAGATAATTTTCCTGCCAAACAATGTCCTCCACTTTCCGCAAGAAGTCACTAGTGTCTTGAATATATGAAGACAGATGTTTAACGTGTTCTTGCAAGAAGAAATCGACATACCTTGATGTATTCTCCAAAATACTGTTCCGGGCTGAAATTATTGGCCGCCCCGGTGGTTTGTTGGCATCCTTGTGAATCTTAGGGATGAAATAGATCACCAGAATCACCGGATGATCGTTTTTTAAGAACTTAAATTCATCCCCACTGAGGAGTCCCGCACTTTTCCATCCTACAAGCTTGACGTAGAATTCACTCCATGTCTGTTTTACTGATTTCAGTTCACTGATTTTGTAACAGTCTCTATCTTTGAGGTGACAGAATGCTTCCTCCAGATACATCTCTCGTGGCCATAAGACCACATTGGCCCCCTTGTCGGACTTACTGACAATTATATTGTCCTTAGATTGCAGTTTTCTTATTAGTTGACCATAGCAATTGTTATCTCTAGACATTTTGCGCCTAGATATATATATATATAATTGAAATGTCAAACTTATTTAATTCACCATTAATTCCCGGAGTTACCTAATTCCCTGCTAGGGTTGTTTTCTATGCGAGTGTATTGATGTACAAGTGGTTGGCCACATGTAGTGCTTGATTTACAGCATTGCTCTGCTGGATTGCATTTACGGCTGTAGTAACTTAGAAGTGTATTTTGTGAATTGCAATGATCTTACCTTTGTGGGAGTGTATTTTGTATTAGTATGTCTCTCCCAGACTCCTCTGTAAATTTCCATAAACCGCACCCATTTTTGAATAATTATTTCTCATTTTCCTACCACTCCCAAGGATTCTCCCACGTTTACTGCAAATTTGTGTTCCTATGTACATGTGCTGGAGATTTCCACCACCGAGAAATGATAGAAATGGTGCAGGCTGTGAACTCTAGCTTTAAGTTTGTGAATTGCATTTTGTATTATGACCTTGATCTGCCAGTTTCATCCAGAAACCAGACGCAGTACATAACTTGCTGAGCTGTCGTTTCGTGTTGATGGCGTTTTACCCACTTCAAAGAGGTCTACTAATGAGATCCGTGATCATCATTCAAAAAGACGCCTACTTTTTCAATAATTCTAAACTACATTTTGCAGAGCCTGCAGAAATCTCACAAAAATTCAATTTAAAGAACAGGTTAGAATAGTTATACACAGAATAAATATTACCTGTCTGAAACGCATTCAACTTTATGCTAAAAACTGTGTTAATATTTTCTACGCTTAAGGTTGCTTGCTACAGGTTGTATGCGTGCAAAAGCATGAAGCAGGAAAGTGTAGCCTCAATGAGCCTGCATCTAACTTTACTCATGGGCTGTTAAACATATTGTACATAACTGACAGTAACTGCTTCATGGTAATTCACTTTAGCTTCGGTATACAAATGGTGACATCAGAATACTCCACTATTTTTTTGTAAAGTGTGAACTACTCACCCCTAAGGGTCTCAAGGCACTGGGGGCCATCAGGGAGATTAAGTGAGCTATTGCCCAGAGTCACATGGTGCTGAGATGAGCTGCTGCCGGCGCCTGGGATCAAACCATGAGTCCTGTGCTCCGGAGTCAGCCGCCCTGGCCACTGCACCACACCTTTCACTCCAAGAGCTTATAAAAAACAAAGAGTAGTGTAAAATTAAGTCCTTCAAACTCATCCAAGTATTCTGGTCTCTGTCTTCTGTATAACATCATGACAGAAAACTGGCTAACCCAGAGGGTCCAGTTTTTAATCAAAATGAGAAATTGTAGGGGTTGATCATCTGTTGCAGAGATCCGTGTGCCCATCATTGGAGAAAATCCCTGCTTATTGGCATCCCTTAAAGCTCCTTGTGGAAGGGATTTCCTTTGAGGTACTCCTTTCCTGTCCCATAGCAGCTGTGCAAACCAACCAGTGTTCCCTTCCTGCACCTGAGTTTGCACGACTGCCTCTTGGGCACTTGTTCTGTTTGTGAAGGAAGCATGCACCACTGTTCGGACTACTATTGCTGACTGTGCTCTACCTACTCTCTGTCTGAGGTAAGCTTGAACCTATCCTCTTTATGACACGCTTGCTCAGTGTGAAAGAGAAGAATGAACTACTATGGCCTGTTGTGTATGAGTGTAGCCTGCGTTACTGATTGGACTATTTCTTCCCTCCGTGCTCTGGGGATTCTCTGTCTGAAGTAAGCTTGAATTTATGTCATCTGTGCCATATTTGTTCAATATGCCAGGTTAAGTTTGACCTACTACGGCCTGTGCTGTGCCTTTCTCCATGAGAGAGAAGCTTGCAGCACAGCTGCCGCCTAGTTTGTGTTTATTCTTTCTAGCAAGGAAGCTTGTGCTGCTTCTGCACATGCTGTTCCTGTAATATGTGATAGTGACGCTTAGTTATGCTTGGTTATTGAAAACATATTTATATTAATAATGACAATTTCACATTCAAATAAAGCATGTGCTAAATGCAATATTTGTAGTAGGTAACCATACTTGAATGCTATAGGCCTGCATGTAAATCAAATGCAGGACTAAGTTAGCCTTACAGTCGATGCCATATTAAATGAAAAACAATGTATTAGCACAGAAAGGCCTGTTTTTTCACATTGAATCGTTGTTTGTGCAAGATGTTTTTCTTCTCTTTGTTCCAGATTTTGCAATCTCAGAAGCCAACTGTTAGTGAATAAAACTGGCTTTGTATGAGACAGCTGATAGTGAGGTCCTCATTGAGAAGAGACAAAAATGACAGGAATAATGATTCATGGAAAGAAGTTTTGGACCACAAGAAAGTAACATTGAAACCTTTCCTAGGACTAATGCCCGAAAGTCTATTATTCTCTGGTGAGAGCATGGGGAGTGAACCTGTTCCCAGGAGTTTGCTGATATTCTATTGGTGGATAAAGAAGCTGGAAGAAAATAATGTTGCAACATAGAATTTGTGTGTTTTTATTAGTGCATGTTCCTAGAGTAGGAAGAGCAGATCTTGTGGAATTCCTTTCCCCGACATTCTGACTAGAGCCTTGTTTCTAATCTCCTAGACTTCTCTGCATGAGAAGTTATTTAGCCTAATTCTTTATGTCTGCTGAATTGTGACTGAGATTAAATTTCCAGTCTGATTTGCAAAAGCTTTATGCTTGCTCATTGATCTCTCTCTCTCTCAATCATTGGGTTTCTGAACTGACACGTTTCTTCTCTTAACCCAAATGCTATTTAGAATAGAGAGTGTTCTCTATGAAACTCACTTGTTGTATTATTACTGTTTTGACTGTAATCCTGAAGAACATCCTGTTCTACTTTTATAATCAAATATTGATTGATGGATTATATTAACTTCTAATGCAGAATTATAAGATTAAATGTCTGATAAATAAATAGATGAAAATGTAAAAGATTTGAAAATAAAATCCTTTTGGCTCACCGTAACTCTCTTTATTGATTCAATAATACATCTTTAACAATGTATTGTTTATGTAGATGATCGCTCCTTATTTCTCTTCATCGATCATCAAAGGTCCATAAAATCAGTGGCGGGGGTTATTAAATGATTGCAAATGAAGATTGAGACACAGGAAACCGCACTCTGTCAAGTGGTAGCGAGAGGACGGTTAGTGTCACAGGAGAGAAATAAATTGCCACAACTCAAAATTGCCCATGTCCTTTAAACCCAAAGCCTAAATTTGAAGACTGAAGTAGTTGCGGTTTCGGAGACGGTTGAAGTGGTGGATGTGTGAGGATCAACAGGGTTATGTGTTGCTATTGTCTTTTAATAACTACATTCTTATGTTGAGGTTATATGCTTTGCGTTTTGTGCAATAGAGGTTTTTGCTTATTTCCAAATGTTTCTTGTACGAATGAACTACTTTGAATTTCTTTAGTGGAGCAGACAAAAGTTATTTGTTTAATATGATTGTTTAAAGTTGTAGATTTTGTGTACGAGACAATTGTTAAGCAAGGTGAGCTGATGCAAGGAATGAAGAGTTATGTCATAAAGTGCTGTGCAGGGATAGGACAGTCGTCGTGGAATCCACACTGAGCTTGGTAGATGAGTAATCAAGTATTGAACAGTGATAATGTTGTAAAAGAGAGGTTGCAACAGGATTGGAGGAAGGGATTGACGTGTATGGAATCAAAAAACAGAAAAAAAACATTACAATTTTGAATTTGATCACTGTTCATTTATTGTTGGATTATTGCAAAGATGAAATGTTTTAAAGCTCTTAGACATTTGATGAGGGGAGATGTGAGAGTCACAGTGCGGGAGGGTGAGTGTGCACCACCAGAAGGCAGTGGCGTAACAACAGCCCCTGTGGTGTGGGGGGCCTGAGCTCCAGGGGCCCCTCCGGCACTGTGCACAGGTGGTGCAGAGAGTTCCTCACTAGGTCCGGAGCGTGGAGGTCTCCCTCTATATATCTTGCAAGGGGGTCCTCAAGTTTCATTATGCCACTGCCAGAAGGAATGCCAGCTTATTATATGGTGACAAATGTAGGGCTTCAAATGTTTGTGACACCGACAATGGTACAAGTCCACTGAATATTAAGTACCATTAAAATTTCCCCATATGGTGCTTTTGATTTAAAAATCATTGAAAACTTACGAGAAATTTTATATGAAAAAAAGTCACCTCCAAGACATATGCAATATGAAGCGTTAAATGATTAGAAGAGAGCGGCTCATGCTAAGGAGAAGGAAAAGTACCAGAATAGAGCAAGAAGAGCAGTGCAAAATTACGCAGATGCTCAGTGGAATGAAGGGCAGCAAAGGTGGGGGACATGTATGGTTGAGGGAGCTAGAATGTACCCAGCTATAATTTCAGAAAAGACAAAAAAGAATAAGAAACAGGGAAATGATGTTGAGGAAGCTGCAAATTAATAGATAATGATAGTGATTCAGGAGACGATATTTTATATACTTTGTTTTCCTCATGTCCACCTCCATATGTGCCTCCTCCAACAAATACAGATGCTGTTACAACCATTGGTGCTATGGTGGCTACTGCCCCTGTTGATCCACAAATGATTCAGATTGAGACCAATTCCAGCACTTTCAATTGTTCCTACACCTGTTGAAGCACTGCAATTGCTCTGGGTGTTAGCGGTTCAATTGTCACTGTCCTGCTCTAGTATCACAAGCTGTGGCAGCACAGACATTGACAGTGCTGATTGCTACTGCACCAATAGATATTCTTCTAAAGAAGGTTACTCAAGGAGCTGTTGGAGGAGTAGCTGTGACAGGATTTATCCCAACATTGCAGAATTCACAGATTGTTGCTTGGACACCCCACCGATGTTCAATCCTTCAAAGAAGGGAGGAAAATTGTCTTTACAACACCAATTGTGCACAGAGAAACAGGATCATTTGATGAAGGGATTTTCCCCCCATGGTTTGAAGAGACTTCAGAGAATAAGAAAGTGGGAGAATGAGAGAGACCACCTACTAGTCAGGAAAAGTCAAGACCCTTAGATATGCTGAAATCAAAGGTAGAATTAGCGGAAATTATCAGAGGATGCTTAGACATCTCACACCTGAATCAATATCAGGAAAGTGAACTGATCTATTTAAGTAAAGAAATTATGAGACATCCGGCTGCCACCCATGATAAATTAACTGAATTGAGCTGAAAATATGAAGTTGGATCATTCTAAGAGTGTTCCCTTACATAAAAGCCTTAGGGTATAACTAGATGAAGAAACTATTGTGACAGCGATGTAATCTTGAATGGGATTACACATTGTTGAATTAGTAAAATGCAACCGCAAATTGAGTCATTTTGACAGATTAGAGAGTAAGTGGACGAAGAAACAGGAAACAAAAAGAAACAACCTGATACCACTGAAATAAATGTTAAGCCACCAACAACACACCCAGATAAAAACAAAGCTTTAACATTTCCTATGAGGGAAATACCAGGTGTATGGTATGTTCATGTACCATGGAGTCGAGGTGATCTCACAACATTTACAAACAATTTTCCAAAATTGAGAGAGAATCCTGCATAGTGGTATGTACAAGTTAACAGAGTTGTGAACATTTCAAAGGTTTTGTGGAGAGATTTGAATACTTCCTTTGATATTGTTGTGCCAAGTGATCTGTGGACTGAAGGCAGCATAGCTGTTCAATGGATGCGTGTACTCATGCACTCTCACCTCTGGTAATGACTAACTGCAATGAGGGAATTACTTTTCTAAATAAAAAATTTCAGCGAGAGACATTGAAGATCAATAGAACTACTCAGGAAGACAAAGAATCAGTGCATGCTTATTATGAACGATTGTTGCAGGTGTTTAAACAACACCGCAGTCAAGAAAATCCCGAAAAAGAGAGATATGGGGAGTTTTGTGTCACGGTTCATTCTTGGGTTTCAACCAGAGATCAGTATGCACATACAGCAGAATGTGATTTGACCCTTAGATGAGATCCTGAGGTATGCAAATTACTGTAGTGATGAGCAGGAAATAAAAGATACTTAAGAAAAAGTTGATGGTTGCACAGACAAAGCTGGATAAAAAAGGGGTTTCAGAACCAATCACATTGAGTAAATATTGGTGGAATGCAAGGTGTTGGATTTAGGTTGGAGGTCAAATGGCACAAGGTGGGGTTGGTGTTTCACGGGGTAGATGTTGGAGTGTTTTGATTGATTCAAATTCAGCAATAGACATTGCAACATTGAAGAAAACAACTCCATGTCATTATTGTAACATGCTCGGGCAGTGGAAGAGAGATGGAAAATGTTCCAGTTCCAGTACCTGTCCAAAGCATGCAGATGCCAGTGCAATCACAAAGTCCTCCGATGCAAGTTCCACAAGCTCTGATGGCCTCACAGAATATAGGGGAACGTCTGATTCAATATGTAGCAGGTGCCCAGAGCAAATCTAAATCCATTCCAAAATGGAAGAACCCATTTCAACAATTTCCCATGCTGGAAAATGAGAGTTTAGATTCAGACAATTCCAAATGACGGTGCCTGAGTGGGGAGAAATATTGCTTACTTGTCATAGTGTTAGAGGTATACCAAAGAGGACCATTGTAGAAGGAGAGGTTAATGGCCTCCAAGTGGCATTCTTTATCAATACAGGAGCTGCACATTCCACTGTTAAAACTGTGGAAGTCTCAGACCTACTCATGTTGGGAAAGAAGATCCAAGTTGCAGGTGTTACAAATAAGCAAATCACAAGTTTTGTTTCAAAGAAAGTGCCTGTAAAATAGTTTCATTTGAGGAAGACATCAGTTTGTGATTTGTGATTCAACTCCTGTAAATCTGTTTGCAAGGGATCTATTGTTCAAGTTAAATTGCACCATTTAGTGCACACTGGCTGGTGTTGAATTTCAAAAGCATGGTGATGATGTTGAATTTAAAATGTCCAGACAAGAAACAGCTGTGGGGTTATATCCTGTGAGAATGGTGAAGGATTTACCTCCCGATTTGAGAAAGACAGTGAAAACAGAATTATAGGATTTTTCAGGGATAAGCCTTCGGACTAATTAAAGGTGTAGAACCAGTCCGAACCACATGTAAACCAAATGCAGTGTTCCCAAGAACACAACCATTTAATCTAACACCAGAGACAGTGGCTGGAATAATGTCAATGATTGAAAATATGTTAAAACAAGGGATTTTGAAGGAAACTGTTGGAAGTCCTTGCAGTTCTCCCATTATGGGTCTACTAAAACCCAATGGGAAATACCAGACAGGACCTTCGAAAGATTAACAACATAGTTGTTCCATGTTGTCCATTGGTACTGAATCCAGCAAAAATATTGTTTCAGATTCCATACACTGAAGCATGGTTTACCATTGTGGATCTTTGTCAGGCCTTCTTTTCTATTCCATTGCATGAGGACAGCCAGTTTCTGTTCTCCTTTGTGCTCAGAGATGGAGCTTTGGCAGGGTGCCGAGTTCCACAAGGGTATACAGAAAGTCCACCGGTCTTTAATCAGTTCTTAAAAAGAATCTTGAGACACTGCAGATGCCATGAAATTTGGTTCTTGTGTAGTAAATTGGCAACTTACCTGTGGCATCAAGCCTGCAAGAAGCCTGTAAACAAGATACAATTGCTCTTATAGACCACCCAGCTGAGAACGGATACAAAGTGTTCCCGAGCAACTTGCAATACTGTCAAAAAGAAGACTTTTATTTGGGAAATATCTTTGGAAAGGGAATGAGAAAGGTGTCATAGGAAATAATAGAGACTATTCTAAAAATGAATCCACCCAAAACCCAGAGAGAGGTCAGAATGTTCCTGGGGATGGTTGGCTACGGTATGCAGTGGATACCCCACTTTTATCTAGTGCCAAAGTCTTTACTGAAGCTGATGTACAAAGATGTGCCTGATCAGCTTCCATGGGACAACAATTGCTTGAAAGCTTTCCTAGAGCTGAGAGAAATGCCTGATTACAGTAACATGTTCACATTGTTTTGCAGTGAGAGGGAGGACTGCGCTTTCTCGGCGCTTACTCAAATTCATGGAGAATCTCGAAGACCTGTGGAATATTTTTCAACAACACTTAACTCTGTTGCTGCAGGGCTGCCTGACTGCCTTCAAGTGATTGTGGCAGGTGGTGTCAGTATTGAAAAATGTGAGAGCATAGTGATGGTCCCTCACTCAGTTGAGATTTTGCTTACTCATACAAAAACAAAGTACTTGACAAACAGCAAAGTTGCAAACTATGATCAACAAATACTTGCCGTAGACAATGTTGTGTTAAAACATTGTCGGACACTAGCTCCAGCTGCATTATTAACACTTGCTTGAGAATGAAATTGATGGGGATGAAATTGAACGTGACTGTCTAGATGTTATGGATTTATGCACCAAGCTGAGGCCAGACATTAAAGATCGACCTCTGATGAGCCCGTCAAAGGTAATTTTTGTGGAGGATTTATGTTTAAGAGACAGTAAAGGAACTTTGAGAGTAGCTTATGCAGTTTGCACAATCCAAGAAGTGGTTGAAACCTCCTGGCTTCGAGGTGTTACTTCTGCATAGGTGGCACAATTCATTGCTCTTGCAAGAGCTTGTCTTTTAGCTCAGTTGAGAGTGACTATATTTACAGAGAGTCAATATGGCTTTGGTGTGGTCCATAACTTTGGAAAGTTATGGTCAGAAAGGGGAATTTATGACATCATCAGATTCCCTGATGAGGAACGGAGAGTATGTAATGAGACTACTGGAAGCTTTGCAGCTACCCCAAGAAATTTCAGTGGTTATATTTGCAGCTCACTGTAGTGACAATTATTATGACACTGTTGGAAATCGCCATGCTGTTGAAGTTGCACCATATTGTGCACTTGTGGTATGCACAGTTAATGGACAATATGCAAATGAATCTGAAGAAGACACTACCTTTTTGATGTTGATGTCAGTAGCTGATACTTGGGAAGAAATCATAACATTACAGGAAGGAGTTACAGAGACAGAATAGCAAGGATGGATCAGAGCAGGATGTGTTAAAAATGCAACTGACATTAAAGTTTCAGCAGATGGAAGACCAGTGTTGCCAGATAGCTTGCTGTTTCCCATGACACAGCATTTCAATGGTCATGCACACATTGGAAGGGATGCACTGGTTAGGCTATTTGGGCAAAATTGGTTCAATCCCGGACTCCGAGTTCTAGCAGAAGAATTATGATATAGATGTGTAACATGTCAGCAGATGAATGTGGGAAGGAGAACACCTGTAACCATGAATCACATAGGAAGATCAGGTGGACCATTTAATAGGATGCAGTTGGACTTTATTGAGATGCCTGTTTGTAATGGGCTGAGGTATGGCCTGGTTATAGTGTTCATTTTCTCTCAGTGGGTGGAAGCCTCCCCAAGGCGGAAGAAGTCTTACTGTAGCTAAGCTTCTGTTACGAGAACTCATACCATGGTTCAGATTTCTGGTTTCTCTGAGGTCCTTAGAATGTTATGTGTGACCCTTCAAGTAGAACACAGATTACACTGTAGCTATTCTCCTGTGGCTTAAGGGATAGTGGAGCAAGTAAAAGGAGCCTTAAAGTCACAACTGGCCAAAGTTTATGGATCCACTTCATTGAAATGGCCACATGCTTTGGCATTGGTTTTGATGATTCTTCGAAGAACCCCTGACAGGAGAAGAGGATTATCACCTCATGACATTCTCATGGGTCCTGCTATGAGACTGGCTGCTGTACCTGCAAATGTGCTTGTGAACATCACAGATGACATAATACTCGATTACTTAAAGGATTTGCTGATGTGGTGCATTCGGTTTCACCAGGTTGGAGCTGCCACTGCCAGTCCACATCAGAAGCAGTGCCAGGACCTTATTTCTGGTGATTGAGTTTTGGTGAAGATACATGTGTGAAAATCCTGCCTTGAGCCAAGGTGTGAAGGCCCCTCCCAAGTTATTCTAATCACAAACACTGCTGTCAAATGTGCCGGGATACCTAATTGGGTGCATGCATCACACACTCAAAGAGTAAGGTGCTCATATGTAGAAGTAGCATTCTTTGAGCCAAATCAGAGATCTCCGGTACTGGCATGACCAGAAGGATCAGAGGGGGTTGAAGTACCACAAAATCCTACACTGGTGCATGGTCTTGAAATCTTGCAAAGTGATGTGGAACTATTCACTGAAGAAGAAAAGTCAAGAAATAAAGATAAATATTCTATTAAAACACCACAAGAGCAATCAAATGATACAGATGAAGGAACAAGTGTGAGAAGAAAAAGAAACCTACTGAGATCTGGATGGCTCAATTGTAGGAGGCAATTGATAAAAAAGCGTGTCAATTGAAAGAATATCACAAACCATTGTTGACAAAACAGAATCTAATGGTGTAAGCAAGACAGAAGAAGATCAACAGACGCTAAGGAGATCCAAGAGAGCAAGAGTGCATTGTCGAAGGTATTCTGCACCTGAATGGAATTACTATGTGGAGAATGTGCAGAATACATAGAAACAAAATCCTAATGAACTGAGGTCAGAGTACTTGAACCTCCATAATATGCCACACTGAGAAACAACATTGATTAAATAAGATTTCTAAAACAAACATTATAATTAAAGAACTTGACAAACACTATTTATTGAATGCAAAAACCAAATTATTTGAGAGAACGCCTGATACATTGTGCGTAAATCGAGAAAATTAGAGACTTAAATAAAAGAAAATGACAATGCACAATTAACAAAAATAAATAAAATAATTAATAAGATTACCCTAGGGCCATGGTAGCAGTTGAAGAGTGGGAATAACACATTTAGAAGAAGATGGCGTAGGGCTATGGATGTCTCACGAATATTTCAGTATATAAACTGAGTGACATAACTACAAGTAATAAAGCAAGACGTTTTGCATGTTTGTACAGCTAGAAGTCAGCCGAGAATATTAATATGCCAGCTGACATTAATTTTCATAAGGTCTGACTGTAGTTAAACATGTATAACCTTAACAAGGCTAAGTGCAGGGAAGTAATTGTTGTCACACTCATAGTTACTATATTAGCTATTATACTCCTTTTAGTTGGCATGACTTTTGCACAAGAAAAAAAACTTAGATCACCTGCCCCTTCAACGACTATGCACACTATAGAGGAGGCCAATTTAAAGGCTTTGTTTCTAAATTATTCAAGAGAAGAAGTTTCAACTAATGTGTTTTCTAGATTAGTTCAGGAATATACACAAGCGTTAGATGCTAAGTACTGTTAAATATGCACACATCTACCTTCTTCAGCTGCAGAAGATGTGACATACCACCATATTCCATTGTCACCTGCAATTAAATGTAGCACTTTGCTTAGTTCATTTTATAGACAGGAACATTTTTAATATTATTTTTCCAATTATGATAGGATTGTTTCTAAAGTTACCCTTCAGAAAAAAATGAATTCTTAGCCACAAGCAGAGGATATGGTAATTGCATGGTATTTCTGTAGATCACCCACAGTCTAAGACACTGTTAAGGCATATGAAAAAAACTTATAGGAAAGAAGAGCTCAAATTTTACACAGCAAAAATAAAGAAGATGTTTCAGAAAATGTTTGGAAGAAAGAAAAAGATAAGAAAATGGTTTATTCAAAATTTTAATACTATTGAAGACAAAAAGGGAAATTATGTGTCTACAAAAGGCAAAACTAGGTTAGGAAAATGCATATTGAGATTGGTAAATGAGAGCACACTTTTGGAGTTTTTTGGTTTTTGGAGACCCGTCCAAATATTAACAGGGGAAGAGGCAGTTATTCGTGGAGTTTATTATGTGTGTGGACAAGATGTTTATTTCCAGTTGCTAGCTGTTGGAAAGGTGTATGTTTTCTGGCTTTGCTGTTTCCCAAGATGTATCTAGTAAATAGTATAGACGCTTCAACAATGACACCACTGCATAGACACCCACACAGCACAAATGAAAGGACACAATTAGTGGGAGATATTTTTGAAGCAATAATACCAACTGTTGGAGCAGTCCTAAATGGTGAGAAAATTAGAACACTGTTAACAGTACTAGATAGATTAGCTACAAGTACCTCTGGTGCTTTCTAGCAGTTAACACAGAATTAGGAGCTATTGTATGGGTTTCGCAAGATCTATTAGCTTTAGATATTTTGTTAGCAGAGAACTACAGAGTCTGCAAGATGCTGAAGACTCAAAATAGTTGCTCATACATCCCAGATGGGAGTAGAAAGATAGAACAATTTGCGAACATTTCTGATTTGAAACCTGAATTAGAACTGTGGAGGGCTTATTTATGAGAGCCCTGCATTACTTCTGCACCATGTAAAGTCGTACATGCGTGATGCAGGGCTCTTATAATGATTTATGGAGCCATCCAAAGACACCCTGCATGGCTTTGAGTGGTCTCATAAATCATGAGTAAGGTGACGCAGTGCAAATCGCTGTGTCGCCTTACTCTGCGCCCGGGAGGCACTACATGGTCGTTGCAGTGGGTTTTCCAATGCAACATCCATGGAATTTGATGCTGCTCCAGATTTACAATGTGATGTCAACATTAGGAAGTCTCAAATCCGTGGCCTCCCAAGGTGAGGCGTAACGAGGAGAAATATGTTAATTTTTTCAACATTTTTCCCCTTTCCATGTGTGCTGCATTTTGCACCACACATAGAAAGAGAAAAACGCCTCATAGGATTGTTTTGTGCAGGAAGGTGCCCCTTCCTGCGCAAAAACAATCCTGTCTGCATCAGTGGCATCCTTGCACCATGGTGCAAGGGTACCTAAATTGGTGCTACGCTTCCAAAATGGCGCCAACGAAGTCAGAAAGGACAGGAACGCCGTATTGCTAAAGTACGGTGCATTCCTGCCCTTTCACTTTAGCATAGGGACGCACAGCAAAGTGCCTTGCAGCACTGCCCTACACCAAAATGCTATAAATGAGCCCTCAGAGACCATTGGTGTATTAGAGAGCTTAGGCAAAGGCGCTCCAATTATTGCCAATTGGTTTACAACAGTAGGAGGACATTTAGAGTCATATTAAGGCCTCTGCCTATAATTGCCATTTGCTTGATAAGTTTATATGTTTTATGTAAAGGATTTAGATGTTGTTTAGCAAAAAAGAGGAATAGAGAAAGGAAATGGAAAATCGGAGAAGAGTTGGCAAAGGAAGAGAGAAAGAATAGAAAGTATAAAAAGTTGAAGAAAGAGGAAACCCTAAAAAATAAAAGGAATGACTCAACTCAAGATGACAATGCAATCTAAAGATTAATTTGTAGAGAAATTCTGATGATTTATCGACCATCAGAGGGGGAAAGTTGCTGCAGCAAGTTTATCTGCTATTGAAAACACATATTAATAATGTGTACAATTTTATAAATTATTTTTATTGCAAAATATATGGCATTGCATGATTATACAATTGGCGGGGTAATATAGTACACCAATAAACTTCATTAGCCGTTATCGCCATTGCCGACTTGTAAACATTACATGCACCTAGTACTCATTCACATCTCTATTCATGTAGATGTCCCCCATCTGATTACAATTCTGGGTCAGTTGGCCCTGTCGGTGTTCGCATATTCCGCCCCTTATAAGTATTCCAACCGCCCCACAATTTTATCCACTTTTTGGGACATCCCCTACGCACGTATACCGTCTTTTCTGCAATAATGTGTACAATTTTACATTTAAATAAAGTATGTGCTATAAAGCAATATTTGTAGTAGGTAAGCATACTTGAATGTTACAGGCTTACATGTAAATCAAATGCCTAAGTTAGTGTTGGAGGATGGGTTATTCGTAGGTGTAAGTATGCACCTTCCACTAGCAAAAAGGCCACCTTTCTCTCTAGGATTGGATAGGGCCCAGTTCACTTGTCCTCGAGCACCCACAGGCTCCAACACCCACACTAATTGTCCTGGAGTGTACTCAGGCATGGTAGCCTTTTGCCCATACCAGTGCTTTATGAGCTCCTGGATGGCCTCCAGTTTTCTGCTCGCCTTGTACATGTACTCTGCCAAGCAAGTTCTAAGGCCTAACATATAGTCCAGCACATTTTCCTGGACTTCTTTGAGAGGCTTTCCCAAGACTCTCTCACCAGACACAATGGCCCCCTTATAGGGTGCCCAAACAGCAAATCAAAGGGACTAAAGCCAACCCCTTTTTGTGGGACCTTCCTGTAGCAAATAGTAGGCTTGAGAGGTGAAAATCCCATCTCCTTCTGAGTTTGTCAGACAACCCACTGATCAGCCCTTCAGGGTCTTATTGAACCTCTCCCCCAGACCATTTGTCAAGGGATGATATGGGATGTTGAAATTGTAGGTAACACCACATTCTTCCCACATCACTTCCAGATAGCTGGACATGAAGTTGGTGCCCCTATCTGAAACAACCTCTTATGGTAAACCCACTCTGGTGAACACACCAAGTAGGGCCCTAGCCACCAACGGAGCAGTTACTGTTCTGAGGGGTATTGCTTCAGGGTATCTTGTGACATGGTCAACTACCACCAAGATATACTTGTTCCCTGATGCTTTTGGTGGTTCGAAGGGACTCACAATGTCCACCCCAACTCTCTCAAAGGGAGTCCCAACCACTGGCAGTGGTATCAAGGGAGTCTTTGGCTTGCCCCCTGTCTTGTTATTGGCCTGATAGGTTGCACAGGAGCTGCAAACCCCCCCCCCCCTTGACATGTCAGCCAATAGAAATGATTGACCAACCAGTTCCAAGTCTTATTCTGACCCAAATGTCCTGCCAAGGGGATGTCTTTGCTTAAATTCAGGAGGAATTATTTGTACTTTTGGGTGACAACCAACTTCCTGGAAGCCCCTTATTTGAGGTCTCTAGCCTCAGTGTAAAGAACACCATCCTCCCAGTGGACCTTGTGCAAACCATTGAAATCACCCTCCTCTTGCCTGGAGGCAATCTGCCTCAAGCTCTCAAGGGTTGAGACACTGTCTCTGCCCCTGACAAAAATCCTCTCTCAAGGGTCCACCAGCTCTTTGTAATTCTTCCAAATCAAACAGTTCTTGCAGAGGTGGAATCCCTACCTCAGATGTCAGATCCTGTCTGCAGGGTTAGATTCCTGCTGCACCCATTGCCCATTCCCTTGTCATTGGATACGTGGCCCATTGTTCTATGATCCTAGTGTTCAGCATTTCCCTTCTGAATAGTCTGTAATCTGATCACAGCACAAACCCACACAGGGAGATACAGTATCCTTGCTTAGTCCATTCTCTCCACTTCTAACCAGTCAGATGTTTCAAGATCATTTCCAAGTAGACAGTCTACTGGGAGTGCAGGAGACACAACGACCTGTTTAGGGCCAGTCACACCTCCCCATTCCAAACTCACCAATGCAATGGGATGGAGTTTGGCTCTGCTGTCTGCATAGATTACCTGATGATACACACCAGGCTCTGTGACCATAGTGACACTGGCGTCTGCATCTCTCAGAGCCTCAACCTCAGTTCCATTGATCATAGGCCTCTACCTATACCTCTCCATGCTGGAAGGCAAGATGGCCAGGGTTGCAATTTCCATCCCACCCAAGGACACTAAGGTTGCCAACCCCTTCTCCATCGCTTGGACAATCTCCACCCCCAACGCCTATGCTAGCAATCCCCTGGGACTTCCCATCAGTGGGGGGCTTCTTTGTGCAGATAGCATCTCCTGTCTTGTGTCCTGACTGCTGACAGTCAAAAAACTGACTCGCCTTCATGAGGTCACAGAGCTTTTCATCCTTTGCAGGGTCAGAAGACTTTCCCTGATGCCCCATCTTCTTGAAAGTGGCCTGGCTCAGGGTCCCTCCCTGTGCAGATTTGTGTGGATCTTTGAGGACTCTTTTTTGTTTTTGACTTTCTTTCCTCTGGGCTTTCTGTTGGGGGGGGGCGTGCCCTCCCTTCTTCTGATCACCTCCCTGGTGCTGATTGAAAACCTAGGTTCTCAAACATTCATCAGCTAGCTCCCCCAGCTCTCTAGGGCTAGTCAGTTTAGAGTCCACTAGATACTGTTGTAACTTCTCTTGTCCACAATGAGTCAGGATGTGCTCTTTCAACATTACATTTTACAGCCCCTCATAAGTGCTCACTTTATTACCACAAATTCAACCCTCTGGTGCCTTCACTGAGATGTCCACAAAGTCCACCCAGGACTGTGTGTTAACATTTTGGGTGTCCCTGAGCCTTACCCAGTACTGCTCTGGGGTCAGACCAAATTTCATGACTAAACATTGCCTCATGTGGGAGTAAGATTTTTGCCTCCTCCCCCTGCAGGGTCAGGAGCCTATCCCACCCGGCTACTGGGATTAGTTCCCACAGGAGTGATCCCCAATACTCAGACTGAACCTATCTGATCCCAAGGGCCCTCTGAAATACTCAGCCATTTCTCAACATAACCACCCCTTGGTGTACATGGGAACTATTCCCCGGGGAAGCCTTGAATTAAACCAACCACCCCTTGGCATCTCAGCATTTTCTTTATTGTCGCTGACGCCTTTTATTTTCATTTTCGTCTCCTCCCACTTCTCTCTAGCCAGTTACAACTACTTTTCTTCCAGGGCTATAGAAGCCAACTGAGCCTCAAGCTCTTGCCCTCTGAGGCCCATGTCTGGGTGGGTCCTCTGTGGAAAGGCCTCTCCTTGCCCCATTAGATGGAAGTATGACCCTAGTGGCAGAAGAAAGAGATGAGGCATCATCATCCACCTCTTGGAGGGGGTTGGAAGGGTCACCCTTTCCCTCCTTCTCTGGAGCTGTCTATGCCCAGGCCTTAAGGGACCTAATCAACTCTGCTTTCCTAATCTTGCTGCTATTAGGGAGACTCCTGGACCTACAATGAACCCTAAGCTCAGCCACTGTAAGTTTGTGCACTTTAGCCAGATCCAGCTCCATTGTATCCCTAATTTTGGGTCACATAAACTTTCCAAATCAGAAATAGAAAGCATTTAGAAAAATCAAAAAGATGAATTAAAAAACAGTTTTAGTCCAAATTTCAAAACTTCTAAATCAAAAGTTGTGCTCTAAGTCAATTTAGAGGATTTTTAAAGATCTTAACTTACTTTACTGTATGGTGAAATTCAAACACAAGCCCGTATCTACACCATTGAACACGACTTATATTGGAGAATGGGTTCTTGGTGAGGGTATGTATGCACCTATAACTAGCAATAAGGCCACCCCGCAACATAAGGTCCAGACATTAGTTCCTTGCTCACCCCTTGGTATCTGGCTGAAAGCAGGCAGGATTAACTCAGGAGACAGGTATGCAAATCATTTAAATACACCAATGCATTAAATAAGTAAGACACAACACACAAGAAAAATCCCACATGAATTGTTAAAAAATTTAAATATTTCTATCTTTAAATTGACACCAAAATGACAAAAAGCCAATGTAGGGAACTAGAGATATGAATTTCTAAAGATTAACCATTGTATAGTGCTTTAAAGCATATAGCGCCAACTTCAGACACCTGGTTGCGATTTACAAGGACAAAGTCAAAGTTTGAGGCCGACCGCATTCAAGCCCTGGCTGGATACACTAAGCGGAACGCCCCAGTCAAGATTTTACCTTCGGAGGATTTTCTCTCGACGTTGTGTGGTCCTCTTCAGCAGGCCGATTTCGATGCAACGTAATTTGATTGCTTTTCCACGAGGCCCTGTTCAAATCCTTGAAGTCTGGAGCCCGAGGCTTTCAGCAGGATGAGCCTAAAATCCAGGCCGCGTCTCGATGTAGGGCCGGTCCACTTATGGAGCTTTTTCCAAAAGGTCCTCCAAACTTCTCTAAACTTCTGGAACTTCTTGCTGAAGTTCCCCTTGAGGGTTTTAAAGTGTCCAAAACACAAATCCAAGGGTCTAGAAGCTTTGAGATGGTCTTTGGAAGTCTGGACTACAGTTCCCATAACGCACCTGGCTAAATCCTTAAACGTCCACTGGAGGAAATCTGTACTGAGGACTTCTTGAGAGAGAAGGTGCAGGCAAGCTCTGCTAACCTGTTGTTTTCAGGGAGTCCACTCCTTAATCCTTTTTGAAGCAAGGCAAAGTCCTCAGGGCTGTAGTTCCATGTGAGCAACTGAAGCAGTCCCTCGGGGAGCAATCCTGTGTGGTGCGGACAAGGGCTTCAGCAGAGCAATCCTTCTTGTAGTTTCAGGCAGCAAATTCCAATTCAGAAGTCGAACTTAGTTGCTCTGCAACCCTCCAATATATATTCAATGATCTGGGGCGACAAGCAGGTAGGCACCACTGTCCTATGAGATGTCAGGTGCCTCCCAAGAGCATGACAGCTTCCTCCAAAGTGTGGCATATTCTTATACGATAAAGCACTGCACTTTAAAATTCAAGATTGAGATGTTAGTCTTCTTTGGACTGAGAGCTAGCTAAACTAACCCACTCTGGTTGCTCATTTCAATTAATACTAGCCCTTCACCTCCTGCAAATTCCATTCCCAGGGTCGCTATCTGGCTTGGGTTACAGATAGAGGGGTGATAGACCTTTTATTCATTGCTGTCCTATTCTCTCTTTGAAACCCAGGTTGATTTAACCAGCCCCCTTTGTGACCTCCTCCTGTGTAGCTGCAGATAACCTCTGATCTATGCGGCAATTTATCACTTCCTCAAAGCAGCCTCGGTAAGCCTGTTAAGGCTGACCAATCAGGAGAGACTACTAGAAGAGAAAGATCTATAAATTATTTTCTGTACTAATTATGATAAATTCAACAGTGGCAAGTTGTTGGATTCATCAATACTAATCTTTTAAGTCTTTGAATGACATTTGTAGGTCCTTCCTAGCAATATTTCTATTTAAATAACATATCCCAATGTTAACCTACGTAGGTAATAATTTACAATGGGGGGAAACAAAATCAGCAGTTTTGTCCTCACCAAGGCATATAAAACATCTCTTATAGGGCGGCCTTTAACAATGACTGTAGGTGCACAGAAGTGCACACTCCAGTGCAGGAAATCTGATGGGCCCCTAAACTCACTTGCCCTATTATATACTAGGAACTTATAGGTAGTTTTCATCCCCCTTGCCCTATTATATAGTAGGGATTTACAGGGGTCTGTCATTGCCAATTGTAATTATACCTAAGTGCCATATACCTTTTTCATCAGAGCCCTGGCCCAGGGCCTGTTTAGCAGAGCTCAGGGCACAGTTAGTTACCACCAGTATCACTCAAAAAATGAGGGTGAACAGGGCAAAAAGGATGACTTTCGCACAGTTAGCTTAACTGTCAATGCCATATTAAATGAAAAATAATGTACTGACACAGAAAGGCCTGTTTTTCACATCGAATAGTTGTTTTTGCAAGATGTTTTTCTTCTCTTTGCTGTAGATGTTGCAACCTCAGATGCCTACTCTTAGTTAGTGACTCGACACTTGCTTTGTATTAGATAATTGATAGTAAGTTTCTCATTGAGAAGAGTCAATAACGACAGGAAGAATGATTCATGGAAACAAATTTGGAACCACAACAAAGTAACATTGCAACCTTTCCTATGACTAACGTCTGAAAGTCTATTATGCTCTGGTGAGAGTATTGGTAGATGAAGAATACAAAAGAAAATAATATTGCAACATAGAATCTGTGTGTTTATATTAGTGTGTGATCCTAGAGTGGGCCGAGCAGATCTCACTGAATTCCTTTTCCCAACATTCTAACTAGAGACTTGTCTCTAATCTCCTAGACTACTCTACATGAGAAGCTACTTAGCCTAAATCTATATGTCTGCTGAATTATGACAATGACAGAACATTTCCAGTCTGATTTGCTAAAGCTTCATGCTTGCGCATTGATCTCCCTCTCTCAATCAGAACTCTTCATTGGGTTTCTGAACTGACACCTTTCTTCTCTGAACCCCAAATACTATTTACAGTAGGGAGTTTTCTTTATCAAAAATGTTTGTTGTATTATTACTAGTTTGACTGTGATCTTGCCGAACATTCTGTTCTATGTAATAATCATACATTGATTGATGGATTATATTAACTTCTAATGCAGAAATCTATGATTAAATGTCCAATAAATAAATAGATGAAAATGTTAAAGATTTGAAAAGTTACCCCTTTAACTCACCTTAACTCTCTTTATTGACTCAATAATAAATCTTTAACAATGTATTGTTTATGTAGATGATTGCTCCTCATTTCTCTTCATCGACCATCAAAATGCCACGGATGCAGGCTACCAGCTGAGCACACCGTAGCCACACCCCCCTTCTTCTTCGGATGCCGGATCTCGGCCGCTGACGTCAGACGCGGGATGCCAGCAGAGACTGGGAACGGCTGAGCATCAGGAAGAGACGCGCACAAACACGCGAGCGGGAGCCGGGAATAGGAGCAGAGCAGAGCGAGAGCCGGTGTGCTTTTTTCTCGCCATTGGGTCCTTTTCCTGAATAATCCAGTGCAATGTGCCTTCACTGCTGTGATGGGTCTTCGCCTTGCTAGCACCATATCGGCTCCATAATGGCTCAGCGCGATTCAACGGGCAGCCTTCATGTTTCACGGAGCCTGCATATTTCTTGCTCGTGCTCCTTGGGGTTGCAGGGAGTGACTGCCTGTGGGGGAACTAGACTCACCTCAGGACTACGGCTTTCAGGCAATCAGGCGCAGAGAGGAGATTTGAAGTTTTTACGGCTTTTTCTTCCTCTATGCCGTTGGAACCACCAGGTTTCTCTCCAAAAGGGGGTAAGTGCATGCGTTTCTCTTACCCGCCGGTGTATGGGGGTTCTCTATACTACTTGGTTGAGGGTCGCTCGGGGTGTCCTATGTACTAATTTTGGTTACCTTGTTAGGGGGTCTGTTCGACAACTGCATTATGCGAAATCTCACTAAAGACACTAAAGGCACTGTAGCAGCCCACTCCGACTCCCCAAGCCTGGGTCAAAGGGTTAAAACGAGTTGGCCAGGCTGCTGCTTGGGCAAATTTGCTGCGGCTCTTAGGAAAGATCTGGACTTGAACATTGAAAATGCTGAGATGGCAGGTTCCGAGTTTATCTAACAAGACCACCTTGGAGGTACTTCTGTGGACCTGGAATCCAGCATCAGCTCCTTCTCTATTGCCTCTTCTAGGGCAGGTACCTCCACTTCATCAGATCTGGCCAAGCTAAAGACAGCGACGCTGGTTGATTCAGTTGGGGAAACCAAGGACCTTAAAAAGTATCCTTTATTTTTCAAAGCCAAACCCAGATTATCATCTGCGGATGCAGAGTGGTTAGGGAACGTGCTCCTCTAGTCGACAATCCTACGGACCTTGATAAATATGGGAGTCCTAGGGATGGCAGCCACTCTCCCTCTCAATCCCCTCCTCTGCTTTTGTCTTCTTCTGGGGGGAGCTCATCTGAACTATCTACTCCCGTGGACGCTGGCTTGACCATCCCAGATGAGTCTATATCCTCTGACCCACAGGCTTTGCAGTCTGAAGGTAGGGCAGAATTGACCCAGGACAACTCCTCCCAGGATAACAGACCCTTCTCTATGCAATGGGGGGCTAAGAGCCTCCTAAACGTGATTCTGAATGAGATTCGAGATCGGAAAGCCTCGCAATCCACTGAAATCGCTTTAATCCACGCCCGTCTAACTAAAATTGAAGAAAACATCACTCAGGTCCCGGCACGTCTACTTGAGGCAGAGACTAGGATTTCGCAATTGGAGGACCAAGTTTCAAGTATGTCGAATTGGAGGACCAAGTTTCAAGTATGAATAATAAAGTTGCCGCCTTCCAGAGCCCAAAAACAGCATTGGAGTTCAAACTAAAGGAACTGGAGAATCATTCTAAATGCTCCAATCTCCGCATTCTTGGTATTCCGGGGGGCCTCGAGGGCCAGCAGACTCCACAATGTGTTGGCTCATTTATTTTTTGACCATCAAAGTGCCATACGACCAGTGGCAGGGGTTATTTAATTATTACATCCGCAGATTGAGATACAGGAAAGCCCGCTCCGTCAGTTACATGTTTTTTTGTGTACAAAGACAAACCGATTGGCATAGCTAATTCTTGTCTCAGAAGGAGCCAGTGTCCTGCGACACCGCATGCCTGCGTCATAACAAGTCATTATTGCTCCAAATATGGCAGAGAGTGCTCTGATTCTAGCAGTCAGTCTTTGATACAACAACCCCAATGGAATATTTCCGAACACAGCCACCCTCTCTTCAGCTGAAGTAGCGTCTATTGATAACCAATACATTTTGGAGATGAAATTTCTCATTTCCAATGCACAGAATTATTTAACCACCTGTAATTCAAACAATTCATAATTTATGTTTATGCATGTTCATAGTTTGCAATTGTGCATCTACATACGTACCTGTAGGAGTCATGTATATATTACGCATTTTGTAATGTAACATTGTTAGTGCATAGCATACACCAATATTAGACCTATTTTCTTTACTATGTGTTTACGTACACATTTCTATACCATTATATGCTGAAGAGTTATTTCCCACACCAGCAATATATTTTCGACATAGGTCAGACCTTATTTACTACACCTTGCAAGAATTTGTCAGAGTGAAGAAATGTGTGGCACTTTATCACCTACACTTGATGCAATCTGATATACCTTAGGTACCCAAATATATCGGTAAGTGCTTTGCTGAATTTTGGTGAATGCTCAAACCCTTGCTATCGACATTATTTTACAACACTTCCCAGGTAAATAACGTTTTTGCACCCGTTTATACTTTTTCTCCATGCAGTTGGAAATAGCGTGGGAAGTCTTTGCGGCTGCTTTACCACATGGTGTCCCCATGTTTTGTATTCTGTATTACCTGTAGATATTCAATAAAGGCAATATTGAGTTCACAAAAAACCCAATACACAGAGAACTTGACATTCAAAATCAGGTGCAAACGTGGATGTTAAACGCAGGACAGTAAACGGAATGAGGCTTGTATGTGGTGATTTATATTGCACTACATGGCCACTCCCCACTGATGTGCCCTCGGTGTGCCCCTCCTTCAGATACAGTAAGTATAGAAAACAGTGGTGGATGGAATGCTTGAATTAATTTCAGCCACTGGTAATTACACAGAACCACATCCCAATCCATCATTATTGTGCACACCATGCCACCCCAGTTTGGACCCAGCTATATGCAAATCATGACCCTGCTCCAAAAGGAACTGTCCAGCCAGAACAGCCAAGCCTAGTCCTCCCTGAACTGGAACACAAGCAACTTAGGACTGGCTTCACCCTACGGGCGACTGAGATTAATTCAAGCATTCCGTTAACAATTTTTTGTATACGGTGTGCTGCCCTAAATGGGACGGGTATACCCAGGTGTGGGTTCCATGCAACCTGTGTCCCTGTAACCTAGCTGTACCCAGGTGATGAGCCCATAACTAGGGCAAACTCAGTCCTGGGTTGCTCGTGTTCTGTTTCAGGAAGGACCTGGCTTAGCAATTCGAGCTGGACTATTCTGACTGGAGCAGGACCAAGACTGATTAGCGTATCGCTGGGTCCAAACTGGGGTGACATGGTGTGCATAAATAACAATGGATTGGGCCCGAGTAATTACCTGTGACTGAGATTAATTTACGCATTCCATCCAACACTTTTTTGTGCACTTTAGTGTTTCCACTTACATATAGTACAAAATATACATGTGCTTGATGTACTCATGTATTTTGTACAGTGCACACAGCGTAGCTGAAGAGTATAACATGCTGTTCACTTTTTTTTAAATTGTTACAGGAAGGTATGCATGTTCACACTGCATGATCCTTCCGGTACAAGGCATACTTATGCCTCGAAAAAGTATGCTGACTCCACCCCTATGTTCTCATTGGTCCTTCTCTCAGGAGTTAGATATACAAGTCCATGTCACAAGTATGCTTCCGACTATTAAAAAGTCCTTTCTCCAGCCAAGGCTCGCCCTAGATTTCTCCTTCAAACTACTGCCTTTGGATGTCTGTGGGTGATCATTGTAGTGTTAAAAAATCTTTCCAAACTTTGTGACAGCACAATCTACTTCAGCCTCACGTGCAGCTTCCTCTTTGCACAAAGCATGTCTGTTATCTACTCCAAATCTGTCATCACCCTCAGAAGTCTTATGAACAAATGAATAATTCACATCTTTCTCTGTGAATAATTTATTCACGCCTTGTCCCTCCCCTCAGTCTCACTGACGTGTTATTGTGGTCTAGTCTCTTGCATATTGTCATCAATATTAAAGAGAGATAAAACTAGGACAGAAGTCGGTTGAGTTTAAATGGGAATCTTATCAACCCGAAATATGTTTCTGTTGCAATAATTAGCAATGCATTCGTGCTTTTCAGTTTCTCCTAGGAGTTAGTGAGACTTACTTCTGTGCTGGTACTCTGAGGTTGCTATGACAACTGTCAAGCTGTGATGGAGGGTAACTGGCCTAGCAACTTTGTAAACTTTCAAATAAACAATCTGCTTATCTCTCACAGGCGTGCTGCTTATCTCCAAGAAGCCGGCTAATTGGAATAATATTAAACTCGATATGACATCATACTACAATGCTTTCATGGTGCTGTAAAGCTAAACAACTGCATTGCAATTCAGAGCACGTGAGAGGCAGATCAGTAAACAGCAAATAGATAAACATTATAAATACAGCAATTTGGCCCACAGAGCCTGCTGCATTGATGGTCCCCATTCCTGGAAATAAGTCGTATGCTGTTTCCGGACCGGTGATAACTGGGACTTGCATAAAGAGTAGGGGGCTTCTCCTTAGGAGAACAAGAGCAGAGGCTTTGAATGGAATTTCTAGAGGAGGCTTCAGGACAGCGCGTAAACAAGCCGAGGCATGTCCATGGGTCAGGACCCTCCTCATCTTCCTTTCATTCTTCTTCTATTCTCAGTCCTCCTCGCCTTCCACTTCCCCATAGTATAACACTGAGGAGAAGGATGGCGGTCCCTGATCCAAATGGCAAGTGCAGTAAGAAGGTCTAACCGATCCCCTGTTTCAGCTCCCGGAAAGCCTTTGGCTTCAGATCACACGCCCATGAGTAGGAGCATTGAGTCCTATTTGGATAGCTTGATAAACCTCTTCCGGCCTAGCTGCCAATGCATTTAGAGGTCAAGAGGCTCGCTATTTATGCATGAGTATTATGATTTGGATTGACTGATCACCCTGAAATGCAAGCCCCACTTTTATCCCTTGGAAGGGGCCAAAAGTAAGCCTCCCAAGATTGCTCAGATGGGGACCTTGTAGGTCACCGGGCCATTGCTCCTAAAATGTTTTCCATGCAGACCATATGAATTGTTACGGGGACGCTAGGCTATCCCAGAGGTACACTAGCTTGAATCTCTTCTTGACAGCTCGAACATATGCCACCTAGATGACACAGCTCCTCGAGAAGGGCTTCCAGGAGCCCTCCTAGCTGGCCCTTAGGGGCAGGACAGTGCAGTTATCATAGTTAAGATGAAAATAAAGGGTACTAGAATACCAATATCAGAATATCACCTGGCTTATCTATACGGCCATAAATGTTTTCTACGAAATATTGCCCCATAGTAAAATTTGACAATGATATTCTGATACGAAAGATGTTGGTGTTCAACATCTAATGCAATGCACCGGATGTCTCTGCCATGGCTGCTTGTTCATCTGTGGCAGCACACGGAGAGATCTGGGCCTTGGACTGAAAGGCGGAGCAATCCAGAAAACCAACAAGTGTTTTATCAAAGTATTGCTGACATGAATATCTGGTCCTAAATATTGACAACATAAATATAGCACTTTGGGCGTTAATAGCAAAAACTCTAGAACCAAGGAAGCAATATATTTATAAATGACATTTTGGATATAATAATTAAGCCAGATGACATATTCTGCATGCAATATTATGAGATGTAACTTACCAATGTTGTAAACCACCCATCTGAAGACACAAATGGTATAATTTTATTATATAGTTTGGTATACAGGGTAGCCCACCACAAATGTACCTGAGTACCCTGTGCAGTAAACTGACATTTTGCCTACTGCATTGACAGTCCCTGTTGATTCTGCCAGCAGAAACCTTAAACTTAGTACCTCACAAATACTAGGAAATCATTCTAAGTACCAAAGACAATCCATCCTAATCTGGGTAAAAATTATTTTCTTCTTCGGCACCACCAGAAAAAGCCTGGTGTCCCCAAACAGAGAACAATTCAAATGACTCAAACGGCTTCCAGGGTGTCAGCACCATTAGCCTTTTTACTTTTCAAAAACAGATTCACACTTTGGGAGTTTGATTATGAAAATTTAAAAAAGTTTGCTGAGCAGGTGTATGAAACATTGCGGCCACTCTTTAAGTTACAGCGCCTTTATAGAGGCCACGGAAGGCACCCAGATCACCAGCAGGCGGGTGGAGCTTTCTAAAGATGGTGGGCGGTTACCCACCCAGTTGATGTAGGTTATGACCTCTTTCACCCGGAGGAAGGTCGGCCCTCCGCAAAACCCTAAACAACCCTAGGATTGTTTTGTCAAGCTTTGGATATGTAGAACTGAGCCTTCAAGGTGTGAAAGCTGGGGGTGTGCAAAATTCTCGTCATTTGCTTTTACGTGAATATGCAAGATTCTGGCAAAATGGCACTAAATTACACAATATGCAGATCAGTTATTTTGATCTATATTTCAGGGTGAAATGCATCCTTGTGTCATTTTTGACAGTGCCAAAGTGATAAGTGCTAAAGAAAAAAAAGCACCATGAACAACAGCGGTGCACACTCTATTGTTCCTGTGTCTCACGGTACATTTATTTTTACTGTGAATGACATGTAAATGTGTCAAGTGACATAACAGAATATTTCGGGACTTTTGAGACACAAGCATAATACTAAATTTCCGAAATTCCTGCAAATTACTATGGCGAAAGTTAAATTTTACCAAAGGCCAATGTAAATTCATGCTATCTTTTCTGACCAAAAGCTATCCTCTGCAAAGGAATTATCCTCTTCTCTCAAAGGGAGTCGCCTTCTTATGGTTTTAGTATGGTTAGTCTTGCAAATCTAGTATGAAATTCAAGATCCAGTTCTAACTAAAGGGTGTGGTAAGCACCAACCAGATCCCCCCAAGCCTTTGCAGCACTCCTGACTATGACTGAGGGAGGAGGTCCCAATAAGTAGTGAACTTCAATCTTTCCTGGATGTGTACTTGGACTCAGTTGCATTTCACTGCACGACTGAGGGGTCTGACAGCATTACAGGTTGTAATTCTCAGAGATGCTGCCATTATTCAAACTGTGTGGTCGCCTGAATGAACTGCTGCTAAACAGGGCCATCTTCCTTCAACCTCTGGTGTGATCATCACATGTGTTCCTTGTGGAAATTTCAAGAGGAGGCTTCACCTGTTAATCTGTATGTTGCAATAACCTATTTCAACATGTATAAGCTGCAGTGCACCATTCCCGTAAAGCTGTCTGGTGATCCATGTTGTTGCTCGATCTGGTTCCTCTGGTTTTCAGTGGTGCATCTCCATAGTCAGTGCCAGGTTTTGCATTTCGAGCTGATGTCCATATCTTAGTCTTCTCAAACTTCTGGTGCCTTAAATGGAGAGTATGCACAGCAAGAGGATTTCAGTCAATGCTATCTAGATAACTGGAAGGTGCACATGGGGTTCTCCCACTTCTGGCCCAGACTGCCACATCCAGAGATTGCAGCTTTTCATCAATTTGCTCAGTTCTCAGCTGAAGGCAAAGCAGAAATTCCTATTGGTCAGGCCCAGTTCGGGATGGAGATGGGTATCACGTTCTCACTGCTAAACTGAGGTCAAACCTATGGCGCTTTCTTCACCAGGAAGAGGCTTCTGGCTGTGTGACTAACTGTGGATCCACAGTAACATGATATGTTCTTTTCCTCATACCTGTTTCTGGTTCTATTATCTTCCAGCTTCTTATATTGTCTTCTTTCTCACAGGCGACTGCTTGTCCTACCAAAGTCTGTTATTGTCACCATAGATGCTTTCACCCTGTGGTGGGCGCTACTCAGACCTCATTCAACCTACGGATGGTGGGGGAACTTGTCTTGGTTCTTTAATTGCCGGCCATTCTCTCATCCTCAGGACCTTATCTGTGTCATCCTATACTTGCTCTTATTCAAAAGCCACCTGTTGTTATTGTGGGCTGTTTGCTTCAGAGGTGTGGGCCAGGCCTGGTGGGCAGCCTGTGTAGGATATTTTGCTGCTTTGTGTGGGTGCTTCGGAGTTCCTAACCTCGGGGTGGTTTCTATGATGATATATGCTTGGCTTCCCTTGTTGTGTTTATATTTCCAAGAGGCATGACTGAGGAGTCTGCCAGCATTACATGTTGTAATTCTATATTTTAGGGTGAAATGCATCCTTTTGTCATTTTTGACAGAAGGGAGCAGTTCACACTTAATAAGTGCTAAAAAATAAAGCAGCATGAACAACAGCATGTGGGTTAGATGCTCTGCTCTGGCCCTTGTAAGCAACTCCCTTGTATGTCTTTCCATCCTTTCCTCTGAATCCCTTTGTGTTGGTCCAGATTTATAGGGATTTGGTGAAGGTGATTTTGATGGTCATCTGCTGAAAGCAGAGAGGGAGTTTCATTTGCTCTTGCAACCGTTCATTGCTAGCAAATGAGTTATCCTGATCGCTAGCTGTGCCCTCTGCTTCCCTGGTTTTCTCCTAGAGGATTTCCAGCAGCTTCCTCTTTTAACCTTTGATCTTGGAATTACTTCAGGAGTCTTCTACTCTCTGGGTCCAGTGGGAGGCCATTTAGGCTTTATATTAACCTGGGTGCAATGGGTTGAGTCTTTTTCTGCACTTCTTTTGGGAGGTTGTCTTGGTCTTGACCCTGAATGAAGTCTTCTGCCCCAGTGTGGGATTGCCTTTTGGTCTCAGCAGCCCTCAGTAGCCACCTTTTGAACACCTTCCATTGCAATCTTTCTGGCTCCTCTTGAAAGTCTTCTTTTTGGTATCTAAGCAAACACAAGGAGAGGATTGACGAGCGCTGAAACTTTTGAGTCACTCACCCCCAGTCACATATCTGGGTTGAATCCATCATTGTTCTTTAGCTCACTTCGCCACCCCAGTTCAGACCCAGCCATGAGCTCCCATGAGGTACTTCCCCTGCAGTAACCTTTCGAGCATCCTGTCAGCTATTCAGACATAATGGGGTGGTGGACAACCCTACAGACTGACAGTGTCTGACCTCTTATGACTGACTTTGGGGACATATGGCTGAATACACAGATAACCCCCGTTATGAGGAGTGAAGTGTGTAGTGAATGACTGTGGGTGGTTTTATCAACGGTGAACCCCTGGTAGCCACCACTGCATGTGAGCAGTTCGGAGACTGAGCCGTGTGGGCAACGCACATTCACTGCTTTCCAAATAGCTGTCTATGGTCTTTTCATCGGGGCCTTTACATTACAGCTTTTCAACCATGATATATTACAAGGCTAATCAGTGGTGTACAGTATTAGGATGCAGTTTATTGGCTCAGAGAGCGACAAACAAGCTCAACTGTGCCTTGATGTTTATTGAATGTTCCTGGTTTTTTCTCGTCGACAGCTGCGGCCCGTGGTGAACATCTATCGGTTCCACGGGGACCATCCTAGGCCCTGAAGGAAGTCGAGTGTCCTGTCAACGTGCATTTATACCTATCCTAATGAACAGTGAGCCCGTCTGTCAGAATGTGACAAAACATGTGGTTTTCTAATGATTAAGTGAACTGCATAATGTTCCTTTAATTATAATGGGCAGAGAAAATCACCATAGAGGCACAAAACAAAAGAGTTGTTTTTACTGTCTTGTCTTTATACCGCCCTTCAGACCCATCCTCTGCATGCATTGGTCTTTTCTAAGATTCACCCCATGGAAGCGAGCCATTGTGTTTGCACACTGCAAATGCACATGTGCTTAACAATGTGCCGGAGTTTTATCCAGCGCTTCAAGTGCACTCACCATCAAAACTTTAACTAACAAAAGAGACATCCACAGGACAAAACGCCTCACTGAACATGCACTTGTAAAGCATTGTGATCCTCTTCAAGTTACATATTTTTGAGTGCAAGCATATGCCACAAAAGCTAAAAAATAAGGAAGAAAATAAAGCATGCTGCTGCCTAAATGTAGTAGCCATATACTTGCAAAAACTATTTTAAATCTGCAAAAAACAAATTAAGCATTGCTAACAATTTTAATAGAACAGTGTGGGTGCTTCCTAACAAACAGGTGTACTTGGAATAATTATAGAAGCGTTCATTTAGTTTTAATGCACAAAAGCGAAGAATATGGTATTCTTATTAGCACAAAGAAAATACAATTTGCTTTGAATTGCTCAAACATGAAGACACAGTTTAAAAACGCATGCATGATTAAAAAATGAAACAGGATAAAATCGGAAAGAAAATGCATTGGCAAAGTAAAGTATTGGCCACCACTTAATTTTTTTGTGGATGTGTACATGAGATCAGTAGATTGTCATCACTCACAGTGCAAGAGAGACAAATGCGAAAAGACCTCGTGCCTGATTAAAAACCTGAAAAAACACTTCTCGGTTCTGATGTGGAGACGATTTAAGAAAATAATATAGCGTGTTGGTGGAAGCGCTGCAAGAGGAGGCACACCTGACGGTCGGGTAGCAGGCCTGCATCCGCATTCCGAGAAGCTTATATATATAGATTACCTACTGGCGGTCACCAATAGGTAGTTATAGTTAGGACCTAGTTTCCACAGGAAAAGTATTTTTTGACTTGGCTATAACTTTGGCTTCATTTGACTAATTTGCAGCAAAAAAAATGGGAAAAAAAGCAAGCGTGGACTCCCACGCTTGCTTTAAAATAACCCCTGGGTGGGCCAGGTCCCGGGGTATATGATTAATACAGTAGGGGGGCACACTCTTCCTAGGGCTTAACAAAGGCCCGGGGACATCAATGGTATGGGGGGCCTCGTGGGACCCCCTACTCCGGTGACACCACCTCCCCTGGGCAAATGCACCCGGGGCTAAAATAAATAAATAATGATGTATAGGGGGGCTCTGTCCCCCTCAAGCAACCCGGGGACCGCCACCTTCCTGGGGCACCACTACACTAATGAACGGGGTCCGTTGCGAATCCCTGGCCCCGGGAACCACACCTCCCAGCAGGCTATATACAAGATGGGAGGGGGGCCACGTGCCCAACCCCTCCTGTAGCCCTACATGGTCCTGGGGACCCCCACCCCCCAGGACCAGCTCCTGTAATGTCCTGGACTGCCCACCCCGGGACATTTCAGTTTGCTATGGAATGGCGGGAGCACTCCTCTCACCATCCCATAGCAAACAGTGTGCTCCGCTTTCAGCAAGCGCGAGCATTATGCTCTTGCTTGCTCAAAGTAAAGCACACTTTGCTTTTTACACCCAGGGAGCTGCATGTAGGCAGCTCCCTGGGTGTAAAAAGCAATGGTGGTTCCCACAGGAGGTGGGAGACAGCCGAGACCCAGCGAGATGGCCATGCCCTGGGGGACTTCATCCCCCAGTTAGTTGTGCACCAGGAGCCGCATTTGCAGAGTGGTGGAGAAAGGGGGTGTGGCCACTAAAAACCTCCCAGCAAATCCACTGTGTGGGGGTTGTTGGCCCCAAGGACACTCAGTAGCCAAGGCAACTTCATCCTCCTGCTAATAGTGCGCCACAAGGTGCATTTGCAGAGTGGTGGAGAAAGGGGGCATTGTCTCCTACGATGTCTCATCAATCCCGCTGTGTGGGACATACTGGAGGTAACAGGACGGGTAGTTGGGCCCCAAGGACATCCTTAGGGGCCAACAACCCCTTCAGTTACCGCCACTAAGTCCCACACAGCGGGATTAGTGAGAGGTGTTTGGAGGACATGCCCCCTTTCTCCACTACTCTGCAAACATGCCCCTTGGTGCACTACTGATTGGGGGATTAAGTCCACTCTAGTCCTGAGGGACCTTGGATGCCAAGAAGCCCTACACAGTGAGATTCCTGAGAGCTGTTTTGAGGCCCAGCCCCTTTTCTTTATCACTCTGCAAACGCAATTACTAGCTAAACAAGCATTTTCAACGCAATAGGTCTCCCATTTGCGAACGTTTAAGCTAATGGCATTGTAAATGACAATGCCTTTTATATATGTGTTTATAAAAGCAACACATATATAAAAGGCATTCAGATTTCCAAAGGCAATAGCTCAAACTCTTGCAAATGCGAGACCAAGTTAATGGTGTATGCGCCCCTTTTGTTTAGACGCCGTATTCAGGTTACAGTGAGCAGCGTCTAAAGAAAGGGGCGTGGCCAACAGTAATGTTAAAGCGCGTATGGAGCCTGTTTAGGCAAAACTACTAATTCATGGTTTTCAGCATTCTGCTCCAAAGAGTCCATCGCAACAGGGCTGCCGATTACGACCAGTGGAACTATATTTTAGACAACAGCTTCTACACTGTGCACACCCCAATTTCATGAATGGGGTAACACCTTGTAGATCAGTATTCTGGATTTTAAAATCTGTGGGCATATTCTCAAGGACTTATCGCCGAGTTATCGGCACTTTATCGTAGCCAAAGTGGCGATAAATGTATCGCCCTATTCACAAGCTGGTGCTAACAGCCAATATCACCAGTTTCCCCGTGATAGCAGCTGCAAAAAACATCGCCACAGATGACCCTGGCAACTAACGCTAATGAGACGCAGAGTAGGCGTTCCCGTGCAAAAAGCAATGACAACACCACTCCGCAACATTCTCAACAACCAGCCAGATCAGCGATAAGATCACAAAACAGGCGATAAGACGCGTTAGCAGCAGGAATTTAACACCTGCTCTTACCTGGTGTAAAGTCGGACGACAACCTGCACCAGAAAAGGGATCCCAGCCCAGAGCCACATCTGAAGACCAACATATGCCATGGAGCCACTGACCATGCAGCTCGGACACCCAAGAGGACCACAACACCCACCGCCACCACCCCCAGGACCCCACCAAGGGGGCCCTACCTGGGCATCCTCCCCGACAAAGATATGTTACATCAACTTTATGAAATCATCAACAAAACAATTTGCCGGATGTCGCACAATTACAACACTCAACATTCATGTGTGGTCAGAAAAAGGAGAAACAGTCATTCATCTTTGATTTTCCCAACAAATCGTTTTATTCAGATTAAACCAAAAACAACTATTCTGAAGTGTCAATGTGGGTCTTCTCAGGACAATCTGTAAGTCACAGCCTGCAAGACAAAAGTCAAGATAAGAAGGTGTGTCATGCGCTCATCAAAGGACAGAGAGAGAGAAAAAGAGAGAGAGAGAGAAAGAGAGGGAGAGAGGGAGAGGTAGAGGGAGAGAGAGAGAGAAAGAGAGAGAAAGAGAGGGAGAGAGGGAGAGGGAGAGAGAGCGAGGGAGCGGGAGAGAGAGAGAGGGAGAGGGAGAGAAAAAGAGAGGGAGAGAGGGAGAGAGGGAGAGAGGGAGAGAGGGAGAGGGAGAGAGAGAGAGAGGGAGAGGGAGAGAAAAAGAGAGGGAGGGGGAGAGAGAGTGCCGACACTGCGCACCCAGGCCTCACGGCTCACCTGCTGCCACCGGTGTGTCTCCAACCACGTGCCAGTATACCCTGAAGTCCACCAGGTCCCTTATCTGAAACAAAGTCCAGATTCATGAATGGCAGAGTCCATACAATTGCACATGCCATCATCGCTTGCCCGCCCCAGCGCACACATAGCCCCTCCCGCTGCCCAGCAGTGATTGCCCGCCCCTATGCACCCAGGCCTCACTGCTCACCTTCCACCACCGGCGTGTCTCCAAGAGGACGCACCACGTGCCAGTGCAAGCTCAAAGCCCAGGGCCTGCGACCTTGGCAGCCTCCACATCATGCAGCCCCACACCGCGGGCCACCAGGTCACATACTTGATTCTGGGTCTTGATTTCGCAATGGCAGAGATCATATCAGTGCACACGGCATCATCGAAGGCTGCACACCCGCTCAGCTCTTTAGGTGCCACTAACACTGTGAACTTCGAGGCAATGCCATGTGGTGGTAGGCTCGCGCTGCCCGCTGGCTCAGGCCTACACTGAGGTCCAGCAGGGCTCATACACTCATACATATCCTTACCAGTCCGGACCACCAGGACAGAGCATCATCGCAGGCTGCGCATCCGCTCAGCACTTAAGGTGCCCCTACCTCTGTGCACCGAAAGTCACTGTCCCGTGGCGATATGCCTGGGGCGGCCGCAGTGTATCCGGTGCCACCAAGTCTGTGCACCGCAAGTCATGGACCCTTTATGATTGGGTATCGTGGTGCAGACGTCATCATATCACCTCCGGCAGTGGGGAATGTGATATTGTAGGGCCCTAGGCCATCATGCATAAATAATAACCACACGGATACACCCAGATAGAAAGAGGAAATGGTGTCCAGCACGTGCGCCTAGGCCTTTTTATTGGCAGGGTCACATGTCCTGTTACGCCTGTGCTGGATGGGTGTGGTGTGGGTGTAAACCAGCAGTGAGGGAGTGGCTGTGGCATGCTGACAACTAGACCTGTGATCAGCAGATCACTACAGGAAAGACCTGGGACATGTAGCGTTGTTGTCCCCCCCTATAAGCGTAAGTGGAGTGGGCTGGCGAATGCCAGTCCAACTTAGGGGTGTGAACAATGACCACAGGGCTCTGGGCGTGGTTCTGTCCTGGGCTGAACAAGGAAGTAACTAATGCGAGTGTCTCTGTTGTAGTATGGGCGCCACCCGGACCGTAATCAGTAATGTTACACCCTGTGACTCAAATCCTACAACATGAGCAACATGAACATAAGGGGGAATCACTGACCCTACAGTCATCCATACTTCCACACTTGAATGATCATAGACATGACGCTTCTGTGTGAATACGAATGCTTAATGCACATTCAGTGTAGTGTTGTAGCTGGAGCAGTACAGGGCCTTGCAAACCCCAATCTACATTGTAGGCCCATGGAGGGCCAGCCAGAGTCCTTCAGGGAAGGACAAGTACATTGGAAGAGAAAAAGTTCAGTCTGCAGTCTGACTGCTGTGTCATTGGTAACCAAACAGAATATGGCAGTCCATGTTGAGGTCCAAGGTGAGTGTCGCACGGTAAATCGGGGGACAGTGGAAGGTGATGATGCGGAGGGCAGAACCAAGCAGAAACAGGCCATATGGCGGAGATGAATGCTACATCTTTCTTCTTACCACTACGGCAGAATCATTGTCATCTTCGTCCTCTGCTGCTTCATGTGCCTCACATGTGGGTGGTGGTGTTCTGTCTCCAGCACTGTGTGGCATTGACACATCAAGGGCCTGAGGTGGAATGTCTGCCGCACTGTGTGACACTGACACTTCAGGGGGCGGAGATGTGGATGGAGTGGTAACAGCAGCATTTATCCACGCCAGGCCTTGTGGCAGCAATGCCATGAGGAGGGTCTGCAGAGCACGGAAGAACCCAGCTACCTCTTGCTGGTGTGCAGCCGTGGCAGCTGCTCTTTCCGCGTGCATCCGCTCCATGTTCTCCATGATCCTCCGCATGTGTTCCAACTCCCGGGTGACATCGCTGGAGCCAGTCTAACTAGACAGTTGTTATTGTCTCTGAGTCAGGACTCCAGGGATGTCAGCCATGGATCGTTGGAGAGATGGAGCGGACTGTGGGTGTCCGTTAGGGACTGTGAGTGGTCCCTGATGGGACTTAGACACCCACGTATGGCATCTAGTTTGGCTGCCATACTTTCGAACCCCACCCGCACCTGTTCAGCCAGCTTCCCCTGGCACCCCAACACACAGCGTTGGAAGGCCAAGTGTTCTTCGTGGCGGTCCTGTGAGGCAGCCGTGGTGGTGGGTGCTGCCTGCTGTGTGGTCTGTGCAGGGGGTGGGGTCTCCTCGTTGCAGCTGGGTTGCCCTGCTCCTGGAGGTGTGTTGACGTAGCTGTTAATGAACTGTTGGATGGCATCGGTGTCGAAGGTGTGGTGGTCCTCTTCCTGATCAGAGAAGAGAGGTTCGGCCTGCTCTGCAGGAGATGTTGGTTTCCCTCTGCAATGTGAAGGGAAGATGCAGTTTAACATTGTGCTTAAATGTATGTTGACGCATTGAACATGTTTACAAACAGACTGCATGACAATGTACATTGTGATTGTTTGGGAGGATCTGCCTTTTGATGCAGGACAGTGGACATTTCCCTGCAATGCCAAATGTGATTGGCCAGTTTCTACACACAAGAGGCAACAGTTGTGTTCTCTGTTCTGTTGTGGATGTGTTGCGGTTTCTACCACATTGTTGTCAATGTTGATGTGCTCTGCATGATATGTGTGTGTGCTGTGTTTTGGGTGAGTCACCCCTGCAGCTCTGATCTTGCTGCCCCTTATCCCTTTCATGCGGTGTGCCTTTGAGTTCTGTGGTTATACAGTGCTGAGGTGTTGCATACTTGGGTACATTGGGCTCTTGGTGGGGGTTGCCATTGTGCCCATCTCCCCCCGTCCCCCTACTCCCCGGTCGTTACTCACCCTGTTGCTGTTGTGTCAGGTCATGTTGAGCAGTGTCCGGTCCCCCAACTCCTGCCACCATCTCCCCACTGATGACTGTGGACACCATTTCCTCCATCTCGTCCAGCTCTTCTTGTGGCACTGGACTCCCTCCTCCAGTCTGTATTGCTGCCTTCCGGTTGTTGGCGAGTTTCTGCTTGGTTTTGCGCTTCACATCATTCCAGCGCCTCTTGACCTCTTCCTTTGTCCTCTTCAGCACTCTGACTACATTCACCTTGTCCACGATGGACAGCTATATTCCATTTTTTGTTGCCAATGACACGGTGGAGGTGACGAACAGTAGTTGAACAGTAGTTGGCGGTGTTCTACCACTTCCGTTATCCGGACTGAACCACGTCTTCCTCTTCTTCTTGTCCTTGCCCTTCCCTGACCCCGAAGTCCCAGGCTGGTCCTCCGGGGGGCTTCTGGGGTTCTGGTTGTCCTCTGTACTTGCTCCGGCTACCTCAATTGTGCTTCGCAGTTGTTTTGCCTTTGTTTGTATGTATTTTTCTACTTTTATAGTGATTTTTCCCGCCTGACGTGTGTGAGTTGCAGGCCTGGCGGGGATTTTCACTGATTTTTTATCGTGGTTGGGCCATCGCAACTTTTTTCGCGTTGGGGTTTACATTTTTATTGCCATCCCAGTGACTTTATTGCTGACATTTGACGCGTTATCAGGAACATATCGCATGTTATCGCAGTGTTTTTTTCCCACGCTAGACGGCAATATGAAACATTGCGATAACCGATTTTGGCGATGATTATCGCACTTTCTTGAGAATATCCCCCTATATCTTTATAAAAGAGACATAACAATAAGTTTAAAAAAACTGTAACTATCTGCTTTAAAAGTATCAAGCCCTGCATTATTCATAACTAACAGCAGTGGCTCATATTACAGTCTGATTCTGAAAACACCACGAACTTCAGAGAGTATAATACGGTGCAAAGAAAGTACACCATATACATTCCGCTCCCTAACAACATGTCATTTTCCATGGCAACATATATATTGTCTGCAGGGGTTTGCTAATCCAGATTTATTTTCAGTATCCTGCCTATCTAAGATGTACCTGTAACGTGGAAAATCCTGGAATCCATTAGTCTCTGCAATTCAAAGATATTAATGGATGCCTCTAAAAAACCTCTATTCTTGATATGAAATCAAAGGCAGCTGATTTCTCAGTATTTCAATCATCTTTTCTCCCCATTCTTTCACAAATGCACCACCGAATAGCTATGGTAGCTGATTGACTGATAGTGAACAGAGCAGAATTCGTCGGCATCATCATGGCCGGATTAAGAGCAACTAATGGCCTTATTATCCTGGCTGCAGTCCATTTCTGTCCAATTCACCTTTAAGTCACTGGACAAGGTCTTGGTGTATGAGGTGCACCAAAGACTGAGTAAAAAATGCAATCAGCACCTCTTTGCAGGTGCAAAAAAATACGCTTAATATGAGCATCAAGGAAAACAGAAAAATTCAGAATTCTAGTGAAAGTGACTCAGGAACGAAATACATCCTAGGAAGTAGATGTCAAGTTAAAATAAGTTTGATCATACTCATTATTCGTTTAATAGCTTGATGTTTCCGTGCAAAATGTTTAATGCTGGTTTGTTTGCAATTGTGTCTTTTTGCACACGTTTTATGAGCAGTGCTCTCCGCATTCTGCTATCACTGACGTTGTTGTCGATGCCTTCACCTTCCTACACAAGGGGAATGCGCCTTTCTTTTTTTTATTTCAAATCATTTTTATTGAGTTTTCAAGAAATAAACAAATAAATAATGATAAACACAATGATAATGATAAACACAATAATAAGATGATAACCAAGGGCAAAAATGATAGAATACAGACAAATCATAAGAAATTCAAAGAAAAAAGAAAACAACAAGTTATTCAAGTGCCTTACCATGGGAGTCGCAGTGAAGCTGTAGTGACATACAAGTGGTCAATCAAGCACAGTTTCACACGAGTAGTGGTAGAAAATACAATACAGTACAGGAGTATCAAGCAAGTACAGTTTTCACAATTGTAATAGTAGAAAGTACAATACAGTACAGATGTATCACAGCGGATATAGCATTCTATAAGCATTACATTATAGAGGACTTGAGTCGATTTTCACGGAGGGTCGTATGAGAAGGAAAAGGCGTCAAGAGACTTCCATAGCTTCCTGTGTGATTTACGCCAGGGAGAGGCGACCTTCCGACACAAGGGGAATGCGCCATTTTTATGGTTGGTCTAGAAGCAGCTTTAACTGTTTGCCAGGCTATTGTAATAAAAAAATCATAAATAAAAAATATATATATACGAAAAGGGGGTTTGGTCAGACCTCGTCATCTATTGGCCTGTTCAAATGTCATTTACATGTTGCTTCTGCCCACCAAAGCATACAGCATGGGCCAATGGGACAGCCTGCTTCAGCCATTGAATCTCTTGCACTCAGAGTGAAAGCATTTTCCATGATCACATCTGAACATCTGCCTAAAGAGGAAGTGCACTTCAGTGCCAAAGTTAGTGAACCAATACTTTACATTGCAAATGCCTTTTTTCTTTCTTTTCTTTATCATTGTATTTTTTCACAATTTTTGTATTTAAACTATGTCTTCAGGTTAGAGTACTTCAAGGCTGATAGTACAGATACCTATTAAATCATATATTCCTGTAATGTGCCTTAAAACTCAAACTGGTTTTTATACTGATATAATTACACTTGCCTGCTAGGAAACACGGGGACTGTTACATCAAAAGTGTGTGCAGTGGTTCAATTTTCAAAAAACTTTAAGGGGCAAATTTACAACTTCTGGCGCATCTCTGCAAATCAGCAGGGATGCGCCAGAACAGATGCGTCACGTAATCCCCCCTTGCACCACCACAGATGCGTCGCATTTACAATGCGGTGCACCATGGTGCAAGGAGGGGAAGATGCGTGATGCATCTTGTGGCGTACGGGCGGCTCATTGCTGGAGTCGCGTCGCAAGCGCGACACAACTCCTGCAATGCACAGGGGCCGCCCATACTTAACGTGGTGTGTCACTCCTTACGCCTGCTTCAAGCAGGCGTAAGGATTTGACGCAGCAGCGTCGTAAAACTCACTCAGTGAGTGTAGATTTGACTGCGTCAGTTTTACGGGGCTTTCCTGCAAGGGAACGCCCACCCTGCGACAGAACGCCCATATGAAACCTGAGGCAGGTTTCATGTGGCGAAGGGCTTTACAACGTGACGCATCTCCCTAGATGCGTCACGTTGTAAATAAGTCGCAACGTGGCGCTTGGTTTACGCCGCCGCTGCGTCACAAAAGTGACGCAACAGCGGCATAAAAGTGTTGCAAGGGGCTTGTAAATCTGCCCCTAAATGTTTATTGCAAGCACATAACCTCCATGTTTAGGTGCTAGCGTATTTTCTTTTGTGGCCTATGCTTAAAATAAGAAATAAAAATGTTCTATAGGCTTTCCAGTGATTATTAATTATTTTGTCTGGGAAATGTCATTGGTTCTTAACACTCTTATCTTTCAATAAAAGGCATAGAACTGTAGCGTCTAGCCCAGAATTAGCCTCACGAATACATCTGATTAACACTGCTTCATACATTGTAACACCGCTGACAAAATGGCTCAGCAGGTTGTGAGCTTGCTGCTGACATCTTGTATGGCCTGCATATCACATGTTCGCATGGTGATATCACAGAATAAACTTATTAGCTTTCAATTGGATAATAGCCAATGAGAGTAATGCAGGCCCCTGCAGCCCCTGTGGGGTGCGGGGGCGGGGGAGGGTTGCTTTCAGAGGGGTCTCTATTCAGCCTAAGGCATATGAATGTCTCTAAGAAATGGGGGTCCCAGGGGCCACATTCTGTACGGGGAACCATCATTTTGTGTTAGACCATTGATAATAGCCAAAGACCCTCTGGTGAGGAGGGAACTGTTCAGTCTGGAAAACGAGGATACGATAGTTGGAGTTGTAAATCCGAATTTCACATGGGTAATGTGTTTAAAGTTGACGTTATTTAGGAAGTTATGAATGTTTACTTCCACGACGTGCTCAATCGGTGCCAAACGGTTGGTCTTGGAGAGACAGCAGATTAGAAAAGGCCTAGAGAAAACTTGGCCATCATCCTCGCTCTGCTGGAAGCCTGATTCGGAACAAAATGAAGTTTCTGCCCAAATTGGGATTACAAGTGATGTCAAACTACTGCACTTTGTCATTGTATACATTGAGCCAGACCAACCCTGTCAGAATTATTTGTGTTGGAAACACCTCACACTCGTAGCTGTGCAGCTCAGAGCATGGGAACACATAAAATAATACTGTACCACTGCCCCAATTCCAGATGTGCAGCTCAGAATAAGAGGTAATACCATTCTCAGTGAATACTGCACCAGTCAGTATCTTTAAATGCTCTGCATGGTATTACCCTCCAACGTAAAGCCTACCTCAGAAGGGGGCCCGTAAGATAACATCAATGATTACGATCTTGGTAGATGGGATACTCTGTCACAGATGTGGCGGTATGCAGCCCGCTATATTATATATTATTGCATATTACTATATATATTATTATAGATAACCATTATATCCTATGGAACTTGCAATCCGGCGGACGGGATATCCATCACATTTGTGACGGAGCCTCCCATCCGCCAAGATCATACGAGGCTCTTTGGGCTGCAGCCATGAAACAGCTTCACAAAGGGCTCACAGTTGATCCCTCTGTTCTGAGTCGCTGCTTGCATCTTTTGAGGAAGTCCAGGCTCCTCCACATGGGGGTGCTGGTTCACAGGGCAGTATAGGACATGTTACTCTTTCATGTAAATATTGTTTCCATTACACTGGTGGTGGCAAACACAACAAATACTGATGCAAGGGTGGATAGTTGGTTGCAGTGGAAAGTGTTGTATATCTGCCCCAACTCAAGGACAGATTGAACAACTGAATAGGGATTCTGCGCAGAGTGCCTCAAACGCTGTTACTCCATTTATCACTAGTGCCCACTCCACCAGTAGTGATTTTCACAGCAGAGGCATTCCTTCAAATGATGACACTGGCAGAAAGTATTTAAGTATCTATAGTAAGGGATCCAGCATTGGCATTGAGAGTTGTGCAAGGTTTGCAGTAGAGCCCCACAAGCATGGCACCGGTTTAGAATAGAGTGGAATAAGCATTGCAAACTGGCCCGGTCTAGCAAGAGATAAAGAAAAGAAGCAAGCGGAGAATCTTGATCAGGGGGCAGCCATCTAAATATCACACTAAGAGATTAATTGAGTGCTTTCCTCCGATCATACATTTGTATGTAAGTGATGGTCATGATACTGATTGTTTCTGAAAGTGTCTTTCTAGTGGTGCATGAAGAAAAGTAAGAGGAGATTAAAGTATCTAACTATTTTTTTGTAACTTATATGAAGTCCCCAGGAGGCATTTTTTAGTTCCTATTTTAAAGAAATTAACTTTTAACCAAGTCAGCCCAGCTCTTATGTACCTTCAATTGTTGAAGGATGATTGTATCATTTTTATAGTAGGGTTTTTAAAAGCATCTTTGAAATCTAGGCACTTTATGGACATGTAGAATTTTCTCTTTTAGACATGTTTTTAGATTATTTATAGTAAGGTAATGGAGTCTGTTTTTGAAAAAAAGAAAAAAATAGTGTTAACATTTTATTGTTTTTATGTATTGTATCTGTGTAACTTTTATGGTTTTACAAACAAAAACCGAATAAAATGTATTGATTGATTGAAGTATCTACTCCATCATCAGTCCACAAACAAGCACACCATGTAATCTTCCAAGGAAAGCTTAAAGAATACCAACAGCAACAATATGGCATCCTATTCTTCAACCCCTTTGGCACTGCAAAGGGAAAGGGTGAGGAGAGAAAGTGGAGTACATGATGCCCCAGAGAAGGTCTTCTATCTGTGGTCTACGGCCATGGTGCAATGACTGCTATGGAATATCAGTAACTCCAATCATGGTAGCCTCAGAGTGGCTTATATGTCTGAGACAGTTTCTGAACAGTATGGGGACTTTTCAGAGTGACCCACTAGAAGTGAAACTTGCCATCTATACTGATATTGGTCGACATAAATCAGCAGGGGAAAGAAAATCTTACATTTGGACACAAAGCAGAGTATTTAGCTGATGGTGACACTGGCAGTAGTGGTGGCAGAAGTTGGTTCATGAGCCAAATTGTGCACAATAGCAGCTGACCCCTCTCATATAAAGCTCCACTATTGTGTGAACTCCAGGTCCTTTCCCCAGGATTATGCATGACTGTTGAGTGTATGTTTGTGCAGTGAGTGCATAGTACATGTATTATGGAAGGACTATGTGTGTGTCTGAGGACTGGGAGCATATGATACATTTTGGATGGTTCCTGGTTCAGCATGTAACTAAATGGAGGGTGGATACAGCTTCCTGAGATAGTGGAAGTGTACTGCTTTCATTGTTGTTGATGGAGGGTGGACAGCCAAAGGCTGTTGTGCGAGAGGACTGAGACAGGTTTCCACGTAGAAATGCAAATAGGTCCGTGGTAGCATATGGCTCCTGATTAAGTGTTTCCTGAGCACTACCATTTGGTGTATAGTGTGGCGATGGGTGGGACAACAGTGTCCTGTTCAATATGAGGATGTTTTTAGGCAGGACCTGTCTTTTTGTCTGTCCCTGATTACTGCTTCATGAAGGCTGATGACAGCACAATGCAGAGATCTCACCTTTCAATGTACCCTTGTTTGAATACTCCTGCTTGCAGACAGCTTCATTATTGCCTAATGTGAGAGTCATGACTTTGCATGAAGGCTGTGTTTCTGGAACAGCCTGAAAACAACATTTAAAACAGTACCACCCCAAACCAAGTCTGTAACCTTAGACAATGTTGGACGTGCTGCAATAAAGACTTTTGAAAAAAGACACTGGATAAACATACACTGTCTGGAAAATGTATATAAAAGTGGGCTACAAACTACTCCTCTTTCTTTTAGCTCCAAGTTCTTCATGACCAAGAAAGGGAGTACTCTGCAAACTACTCAAAGGTCTACTGCGTGAACAATGCTGGTGTCTTTATGACTGCCAGACTCCCGAGTTGAAAGGACAACATCAGAGGTCTTTAATTTCTTCTGGGTAAGCTGAGGTTCTGCCTAGAGCTTAAACGCCTACCTGCTTAGCGAGGTCAGACGTGGCCTTGGGCTGGCAGGAGGAGATAATGTCCAGGAGGAGTAGTGAAGCATGCTCCCAATTTGGAGAATAGCCAGAGAGAGCCAGTGACTGTACTGGAAGAAAGCCACAAGCATTTCTTTTGTGGAAGGTGTCCTCTGGCTTCCCTGCAGGATTTTGGTGGTGAACCACATCAAGCATTTGGTAAATATCAAGCATCGTGTGTGATCGGCAGTCCATTGTGACTGAGAGACTGGTGGTGCTGCTGCCCAGAGAGCCAGAATGCTTCAAAAACGCTGAGGTGGGAACCACATTCAGCCCGGAAGACGCAACTGCCAAAGACCAACATCAAGATCGGCCAAGTCGCCACACTTTAGGGCCATATCTGCACATGGCCCAGTGAGGCTACATTTGCTGGAAAAAAGAGCTGTCATGGGAGGTGCTGCACTGAGATCACCAAGTTGTCAAGTTTTGAGCGAGGCTCCAGGGGAAGCCTAGCAGTGGAATAGCCACCATCGCAGGAGTAAGGCCGCTGCACGTATCAGTCCTGCACCATCCCAGACTGAAACATCAGCATGCATGTAACCTTGGCACTTCGAAACGGAGAGAAAGAGAGACTGTGTCGCAAACAGAGGTCTGCTGTAGAATTAAAGACTTTGAATGAATAACCACAAAGAGGTGAACGCAAACTGAACTGTTGGGTGCATCTACACAATGGGGGTCATCTGAGACCACTGCACCTGGCCTAACCAGTGTTTTGGCCCAAATTCTACATAAGAATTACAGAGGGCTGGGGAACTTCCTTAGTAGGGGAGAGTAACAAAGGACCTAGTACCTCTAGGAAATTCAAAAGCAGGATTCCCCTAATTTCACTATGGAGTATTCTGTTATACAGTGTGATTAAAGTATTTTAATTGAAAAAAGGCACTTGACTAGACAATATGTTATTTCATCTGTTAGATGAGTGTTGGGTTCGGAGCTCTTGGCCTCCGCACTACCTCCCTGAGAAGCCTCTGACTGCTCACCCATGCTACCCTGAGATCCAAGTGCATAAAGGGTGTACTTGGCTGTGTTTGCAGAGCCATAGTATGACAGACCCCGGTACACCAGTGTTAAACGGCCTGAAGCCCCTCGGTTGAGGCTTAGTAGCCCCGGTCTGACCTGTGGCACCCTGAACTGGGGGGGTCTGAACTGCTTCAGTGTTCCAGCTTTGAAAGAAGGCCACATTTGATGCTTTTTGTAGCACAGTGAACAAGTTGGACTGTGTGTTTGCCTAAGCTTGGAACAATAAGGCAGGGTACTGAGTCTGGGAGGGAAGGTTATTAATATAGACAACACAGACGTTGTTCTTCTAGATATAGTCTTGTTGTGTACTCATCCAAGTCTCTTCTCCATGGGATTTCTCTGTTTTGCTAAAAGGTACTAGCAGGCCACAAATGTCCTCCGATACAGCCCTTGGAAGTGTCTAGTGAACATCTTCGATGTTCACAGTGTCAGTTCCGCTTCTTGGTGGGAGTGGTCAGCTACTCCCAATCACTATAAAGATCAGCACGTCGCTACTTGCTTTTAGAAAGGCGCTAAAAACCTGGGAGCAGATTTACAAGCTGGCGATAAAACATTATCGCTGCTTTTGCGGCCGTTTTCGGACGAAAAGCGGCGATAATTTTATCGCCTAATTAACAAGGCCACGCTAACGCGTGAAACCTTGCTTTAGCGTCGGGATTCCTAACGCCCAGCTGGGCATCTCTAATGACATTTCTCCTATCATCAAGCCCCACGCTATGAAGCATAGCGTCAGGAAAAGTAGCGATACCCCCTGTTATCACTACTTTCCTTACGCCTGCTTCAGGACTGACTTAGTCATGATATCCTATGGAAGGTGGATATCATGGCTAAGTTTGTGAGTCCTTATCAGCAAGCTAACGCCACACTACGTGAGCTTATCGCTGGGTTTCCAGCGATAATCTCACGTTAGGCAGTTAGCGTGAGGATTTTTATCGCTGAGGAGATAAGCGTTGCTAATAGCACGCTATCTCAGCGATAAAAATCCACGTTACCCGGCGATAATTATCCTCACACTAAGAGCGCTGAGCGATAATTATCGCCGGTTGTTGCTGATATGCCCCCTGGTTCTTTTCCAACTGACCCATCCTGTACACCATGCCAGCACTGCTCTGACTTACCGACTCTAGCGCCAAGACGTCCTCAGGCATTTGTGCGCTTTACAAATGCACTAATCGAATCAAATCATTTGCGCCTTTCCTCTCCACATCTGGACCCCCTCTTCCTTTGTGTTTGTAATTCAAGACCTGTCGTTGAGGGAGTGTTCGTTGAGGAGAGCGCGGATATTAGATGGGAGTAGGCATATTGTCATCACAGGAATCCATTGTCGAGGTTATCCAAGCCCTATTTCCATACCTGCCAGACAATTAGCATTGCGGACGTTCAGTCAGTGGGCAGGTTAACAGGAGGCCGGCTTTCCTGTAGCATTTCCCACTGCTACGACAACCTTGCATGTTTATTTATAGAAATAATAATTTCTGCAAGAAATAGAACCCTAGAATCAAGATAACATCAGGGTGCACGTTTAATGTGTCAAATGCACTATTCACCTCCTCGCTCAACTGTGATTTTTTAATTGCTTTCTGAGTCCTCAAAAACATTCTCATTAATTCTCCAGGGTGGTTTTCATTTATACATTTATTTTTATTCCATCCTGGCTGTCTCTGGATGATTCCCAATACTTGTCAGTGCGGAATCAATGAATGTGAATATAGAAACCTTCACATATGTATAATGTTCGTGATAGTAGACAAGCTCAATTAAACCGTACTTATCGACTTTTACAATTCTGCATTGGGACGGCGCCAGGTTCATTTCTCAACAAATTGAAAAACATGAAAATAAGGCCGCACTCTATTTTTTAGCTTTGTCCTCGAGAACAAGGACTGCTAGAGCACGAGGCACATAGACTGCTTAATTACCCCATCCTTTTATATAACTGTTTCCAAAAAAACACATGCACAGTCAATAAAAGCAAGAGAAATGAGCTACATCGGGACTTTTAAAAACATTAATTCTGCCTAATGGACTGACAACTGAGGATTAGGCGGGCCCATTAATGGAAACAGCAGGCTCACAAAGAGCAGCACTTAAGATGTGAGTTTCAGAAATACAGGAAACAATCTGGCCATGTTTCAGGAGCATTTTTCTTGAACATTTGTGTACTCTTTTTTTTATAAAGTTCATGTTGTAGTTTCTCCCAACAGTTCATATAAAAGTAGACATTAAACTAAGGTATGGAACTTGATTTATGTTCAGGAAGTAGGCCCAGATTTATAATTCTTTCACACAGCACAACTTAGCGCGCCCCCTTGCTGCGCTGTGTGAAAGGGAAAGGGCGTGAATGCCCTCTCTTTAACTTCATACAGCGTATTCCTGTTCTTCCCTTGCGCTGGTGCACCTTTTGCTGCCTAGCACCAATTCAGGCACCCTTGCGTCATGGCTAAAGGGTGCTTGCTTTGCAGGCAGGATTGTTTTTGTGCAGGAAGGGACACCTTCCTGCACAAACACAATCCTGAGAGGCATTTTCCTCTTTCTATGTAGAAAGAGAAGAAAACGAGGAGGAATATAAATATTTCTCCTTGTTACGCCTAGCATTTTGACGCATTCCCAGGTCTACCAGTAATGGTAAATCCCAGAATGCAACCAAACCCGTCGGTAGATGTGTGGGAACACCCACGCTCCACCCATAGAGCGCCTCACTAGGCCAGAGTAATGCAAGGCAGCGATTTGCGTTGCCTTACGCTACTCCCGATTTATCAAGCTATGCAGGGCGACGCAAGATGGCTTTGCATGGCTTGAGAACTCTGGCTTTAGTGTTGCATTGCCCTTGCACCCTCTTGCGTGGCACAAGGGTGACACAACACTATGATAAATATGGGACACGGCATGCTCTTTGCTGTCCCCTCTCTCTTTGTCTTCTCAAACTCTACCCGTGTTCTTCTGACATAGTGTTCTCCTCTATCTTCATTTGAGCATTGTGGGACTTGGCCCTTTTTGCAGGGTCATCCCAGAACTTTTTGCCTCCCTTCTTTATTTTTTCTGACCTGTTTCTGTGCTTTTTCTGACTCTGGACAATTTACCACTGCTGATCAGTTTGGCGTATTTAACTTACCTGTAAGTCCCTTGTACAGTGGTATCCCAGGCAGCTAGGCAGCCTAGCTGAGCGGCGGAGTGCAGGCCGCTTGGAGATACAAGCCGCCACCACCACCGAGTGCTGCCAGTCACCGAAACCACTGAAAACCACAGGACTGTGCCAAGACCAGGTGGGAGCCCAAGCGGGAACCGGCAGAAGCAGCAATCCCGCGGTGAGTAGAGAGCGGCCGCGAAGTGTGAGCTTGGGGGGAGACCGCGGAGGCGGGCGACTAGGTCGGGTGCAGCTTGTGGCGCGCCCTTGTGCCTCGCTCACTCCGGCGCATGGAGCAAGGTGGCTCATTCGCTGAACTTTGGCCTCCGCGTTATGGGCTGACTCAAAGGAGGGCAGCACTCGAGGGAGACTAGAGGCTGCCCACCTCCTTCAATTCTGCCCCATATTATCCGCCTCTACAAAAGTGCTCTCTTCTCCACAGTCAGCCTGCAGTCTGTTGCCCGTTGTCCCCTGACCTCCAAAGTCAGCTGTCCTGGTCAGACTTTGGCCATCACCCCTTAGCAGGGCCCTTAGTGGGGCGTCAGTCTAGATAAATCTGCCTAGAGCACTTTGGCCCAGTGTAACACCAAAAGTACTAACAGTGCCAACAGCACCAACAGTACCAACAATAACCAATAACAACAATAACAATACCATATCACGACGAATAGACGAACATGAGATCCGGCAAAGAAAGGTGGTCTGTCACAAATGTTATCAATAACAGGAAAAGGAAAAATACAATTTTAAGAGAACCAACCAAAAGTCAGGTTACTACATCAATAACGCTGGCCACAGTGGATACAATAGCTCACAAGGATTCTGGTACACTGGTGGATATAGACGGAGCAATGGATAGGCCAACGCCGTGGCCAGTGAATCTGCAAAAAAACTATTTTCAACCCAACATATATATTAAAAATTTTCATTTGTGAAAGACTCTGGGGAAGTGTTAAACCTCAGTATTAACAAGCAATTGGGTCTCCCTTCCCCATTACACCCAGAAATTGAAACTCCAATAGGTAAGGGCATACCAGCCAAATCTGCACTAGGAGGCAGTGGTGAGGCACTATCCAGCACAAAAACCGACGGAGTAAAAAAAGAAAAATCAGATCAAGAGGGTGCACAAGCGACAGAATGAAAAGACCAGCGAAACGATAAGCATACTGATAAACACATTGGAAAATGGAACGAGGAAAAAAAACAACCCACAGGAAACCTGCCTACCTTTACCCTCCCGGAGGCTCTAAGAACATCACCAAGAATACCACTGGAGCTAGATATTAAAATACGGACCCGCCAGTGCGCAATGACTTAATCAGCCGCAGCACTTTCGGAGTCAAAAGCTTTTCCACTCGCCTCCGACACAATTTCAGCAGGCATTGTGGCCATCAAAATTCCAGATAAATTACCAACCAAAATAGTGGAAGTAAAGAACCCACAACTGAGTTCAGATGTTACAGTTCTCGATTACACTAATGAGAGAACCAACGTGACAACACAGGATAGCGGGGTCCATGGAAAGGCATCAAATAACATTGACACCGACATCAATACCAAGTAATTAAAAGCTGCTTTCTCTGAACCGTAGTCAGAACCTGTGCCCATTAGTTCAGGCAGCAGAATAGTGAATGCCGGGGGTGAACAAGAAGAGAACTCAAAACGCGCAGCCAGTAACACGTCCTCTCTCACGACTGAAGAATGGGAAAACCTGATCACCACATATTCCTCTGTGGGCAAAGGTGACACAGCACTTCAAGACACAGGAACTGCGACAAGGGAGCCGACAGAGAAAACGCCAACCGGAGGGAACAAAATATGGGCATCCCTCCTAAACACCATGCAGCTTTCAACAAAGGCCATGGAATATCACTCGGATAAGATGGACCTTCAACTTACCGTACTCAACTGTCTAGCCCTGCATGTTACAAGCCTCGATAGTAAGCTGTTGGAATTGAACAACTTCATTAAAAGAGCCCAAACTGAAACGGAAATAATCCCTCCGAGCTGCACTTTCCATCTAATCATCGATAAACTTGCAACACTACCAGCAGTGATGGGTAATCTCCTTACAGACCTAAAACACACAAATGAAAACAATACATCATATATAGGTAAATTTAAACCCAACAAAAGCAAACAAGAAAGAGAACTCTCAAAAGATATGGCACTGCTCGACCAGGACCAAAAAGAGCAGACTAAATCCCATAAAAATGAAAATGCTCCGGACGCTTCCTCCGTGGCGGCTAGAAAAGATCTGTGGCCGAACAGGATAAAAATATACTCCGAATCTAAAACTCTGCTCCTGGTATATAAATGGCCTGGGAACCAAAACCTTGGATAAGGTCTTATTGACGTATCTCCAACAATTCGATCTAATTCTCCCCCAAGAAACATGGCTGGAAGATCCATTTCATTTACAAGGTTTCAAATCATACCATCTCCCAGCAAACATAAGCTCGAAATGTGGTCATCTGAAAGGAGGCCTTACGACGTATGCCTTGATCAAAACCATAACGACGTTAAGGAATTAACAAGTAAAAACACTCCAACAAACGAAATAAAAACAATACAGATGGAAATAGCAGGACTCAAAGACAAACAATACTTGTCAATATCTATCTACACCCTCGCAAAAAAAATAAAAAGCGGTGCAAAACTCCTGGTAGCCGAACTAATTAAGCTAATTATCGAAGAGGCAACTTCAAACTACATCTCAGGAGACTTTAACATGTTCCTTTCAGGGTGCGCAGACTCGGACAGGCCGGCAGAAGACCGACAATCAGCATGGGGGGTCCCACTCCAGGACGAGTGCAAGTGGGGAAAGCAAACTAAGATCTCTAAAGACCTGTTGAATGATCTAAAAAGTCTGTCTCTGGTAGCATTAAACAGTCGATTTGTGGGGGACCGCTCTCAAGCTGCAACCTTCCACGATGCCTTCACAAACACTGCAATAGACTAAACTTTTTCATCTTTAACACTTTTCAGCTCAATAAAAGATTTCAGGATTTGAATACTGGATTATAGTGATCATGAACCACAAGAGCTCATACTTGCAGCTCAAGGAACGGTACTCACTTATCCAATTGATGATTCAACCTCAAAGGTCACATTGAATCACAGGAGAATCAAATGTAAAATGAGCGATCCAGGAAATATTTGGGCAGTATCAAAAACACGGTTGGAGGAAAGCAAACTGCTGGGCGGGAACAGCTTAACAGCTTGGGAAAATTTCACAAAAGCTTCGACCCATCTAATTCCAAAACAGAGTCAACAAAAGAAAAAGCAGGGCCAAAAAGCCAACGGCAAGCACTCTGCAGGCCGGCAAACAACCAAAGAATCTATCTTTCAGCAACTCAAAATGGGGAATTAAGACAAATAAAGAGCAAAATAAACAGAGCATTGTGCAGTCTCTGCCAAAATGCCCCAGTTGATAACATACAGCTGGAATTAAGGAGGCTAAAGCCCTGCAAAAATAAAATCATTTGGCATGCGAAAAAGGAAAATGCTGACACAATATGGGCAAAATTGCTACACGACCCAAAAACCAACAACAGTGCTAGGTTTTGGCACATAGTAAGCAGCATAGAGAACCCAATGGCTCCATGAATAAATTCTCATATAACGGAGGACGCCTGGGCAAAGTATTTACCGCACCACTTCAATAGGGAAGCAGGTGAAATTAAACAAGATGCACCGGTTCGCCAATGCGACCGGCAGCCCCCAAAACACCAAGGTTTAGAATTCGCTCCCCTCTTCTCAAATAAACTAATTACGAATAGAATCTCAAAAAGCCGAAAGGAGGGAGCGCCCGGGCCCAACAGCCTACCACCAATTATATGAAAGCATGATCCAAATTACTGGGCTAAAGCTCTATTACCCCTCTTTAATAATATCATGGAAGCCGAAAGAATTCCAGATTCTTGGAAGGGATCAATTATTTCACCAATCAACATGAAAGGTAGCAAGATTGAACCGAAGAACCACAGGCTCATTGCACTAATTGACATCGAGGCCAATTATTGCGCAGGCCTCTTACTGGACAAATTTACGGTGTGGGCACTGGAAAAAGCAATAATTCCCTTCAATCAAACAGGCTTTCAACAAAGCATGGGGACAACCACAAACATTCTTGCTCTTTCGCTTTTAATAGACGCTACCAAAATTATCAACAAGCCATTATTTGTCTGCTTCATCGATTTTAAAGCTGCTTTCAACAGTATTGACATGGGGGAAACTCTGGGCAAAACTTTCTGCGTGGAAAATAGCCCCAAACCTCCTGAATCAGCTAATTCTACTCCACTCTAATACATGGGTCCAAATTATGTTGGGGGCAAGGGACCGTCTGTCAAGGAGAATACCAACCACCAAAGGGTTGAAGCAGGGTTGCGTCCTTGCCCCGAGCCTGTTCAAGCTTTTTGTGTCTGATCTTTTTTACTGAGTTGGAAAACTGCAACCATCATGCACCGAATCTGGGGGGTTTAACACTTTAAAACTTACTGTATGCCGACGATCTGATACTGATCAGCTGAACTCCAGTCGGCCTGCAGCACCTGATAAGTACCACAAGTAACTTTACAGACAAGAACGGGTTAAGTAAAAACCTTGAAAACCAGAGGAGTAACAAACACCAACCCCGATGGATGCTGGGGGACTGGCCGTTAATGAATACAAGTATCTGGGAATAATCTTCGACAAGAAGGGCACATACCTCAAACAAAAAGTGGCTATCAAAGGTAGAGGGACCTTATTGGCAGTTGCATTAAAAAATATCAAGCATAAAATAACCGGCCCCAATCTTATCCCTCTACTAGAAGTGCTTCGAGCAAGGCTTTTACCTACAATCACTTATGGTAGTGAATCGATGAGATCATTTTGGATAAGGTGGTCTTTGAGGCAGTGAGAATAATATTCAATCTCCCACAGTACACTTCGCCAGCACAAATAAGGCTAGAGTTCGGCCTCCAAAAGCAGCAAGTAACACGGAAGGGTGCCTATGCCAAGTGCTGGCACAAAATAAAGGGAGCCGAGTCCGGCACATTGAACTCATACTTAAGGAAGGAGATGACAAGAAAATATGGCAGTCCTGCCATGGTCTACCTTCAGTCAGCAATAAGGTTGCTTGCTTTACAGGACCTATGGGAAACCAGTATGCCCCACAAAAACTTCAAGGACTTGGTAAACAAATCAGTAAAGTTTGTATCCCTCGAAGAAGACAAAACAGTGCTAAGCAGGAGTGCCCACGGATGGTTTGTTATTCAGAGTTATTCGAGGTGCAAGCCAAAACATATCTAGGTATAGGCTTCTCGAGAATCATGAAGGAAAGTTTTTTGCTTCTGAGGTTGGGAATCTTACCCGTAAAGTGGCACCTCCCACCATGGTAATGCTCAGACACAACAATTCATTGCAGACTATGTGATGACACCAAAGAGAATTTTTACACTTACTGTGCATTTGCAAGGGTTTAGACGAGGAACGAGGACAGCTATTAAAGCCGCGCCTGATTGAACGTCAGATACGAACATGTAGACAGGCTGTAAAGGCTTGCTTCGAGGGAGGTGATGTTCGGTTGGCCTGCAACTTCATACGCTTTATGAGCACAGTAAAAACAAAGCTAACACCGGCAGTACTCTAACAAATTGGTCATCAACCCAGGCCCACCGACTTTTTAGTTATTCATTGGAATCCTTCTTAAAAGAGATCTACTGTGGTACTTGCTGTTTACAACTACTGTTCCTTTGGGATTTTAAATAGTCTTTTAATGTTTGCGGGTCAGTAACTGCGACATAAAATTTCCAAATCCATTGTGTTATCCCAGGCTTAATAATGTGGGCCTATGAACTAGTGTACTTACCAGCATGGGAGTTACTTGGCAAGGGTTGTAAGGAATTGGGCGCACAAGTTATACAGTGATACTGCTGTTGCTGATTGCAACTGGCAAATATGTACTTTTGAATGACCACTTTCAGACTTCCATGCTAGTTGGGTCATGACTCTTAAAGCCAATTTTATAAAAACTTGCACTGCCCTAGGAATTTTTAGGAGAATGGACTCTAAATCTCATCTTGCACTTTTTCATGACACCTATTGCACCTTACTGTTCGTACTGTATGCCAGTTTTATATTCTCTTTGTACTTATATGGAAACATCGTAATTTTTTAATGAATTTTAACTAACTCTTTTATTACAAAATGGGTTGTTTATGCCCTTTGTACAGGTGTTTGACTATGTAGCTGATTGCAAAGGTTTTTATTAATCAAGCAATAAAGAGATTACTTACTTACTTACATATACCCAGGGCCTGCAAGTTAAATGCTACTGGTGGGCTTGCAGCGCTGCTTGCGCCACCCACCAAAGTAACCTTTCAAACCTGCCTCAGGCCTCTACCACTGCAGGGCCTGTGCGCACAGTTTACTGCTGCAGTGACGTGCCATGCAAAGTGGTTGCCACGTCTTAAACTCCCCTTTTACTACATATAAGTCACCCATACGGTAGGCCCTAGCTAGCTTTATGGGCAGGGTGCTATGTAAGTAAAAGGTAGGACATGTGCTTTAACTGTCTAGCATGTCCTGGTAGTGACAAACAGCCTATTTGGTTTCTCACTGCTGTGAGGCTGCCCTCTGATAGGGTTTCATAGGGGATTCCCTGATATGTGCTTCAGTGGTAATTTCTAACACTAGAGACCATGTTTGGTATGTTGGTAATAGTAGCGATAAATCCTGCTTATTGGTGAAAGTGGATTTGTCATTACTATTTTAGAAATGCCACTTTTAGAAGTGGGCATTTCTGTGTACTTATGTGTCTTTGTGCCCTGCCTGGATTTGTATTCACTATCTGGTTTTGACTGACAGGAGAGAGGGGATGTGCATTCGCTCTTGACAGTCACACGGGGGGATTGAGGTGTGTCCTGCCTTTCCTTGGTGACTCAGCGCTAGGCGGAATAGACCTTGGCTGCTTTTAGAGTAGCGGGAGGATTTCCTATTGCACCTAACTAGGCCTGGTCTGCATTTGTAGTGATTGGAGGAGTTGCACCTGCACCTGAATAGGGCTGTGCCTGCCTTCTACAATGCTGTCTCCGCCGCCCTGTGGTGTGTCTGGAGCCAGGACTTGAGAGGGGTTGTTGTGCACTTGTAAACAGTGTTTGAAGTGCCGCCCAGAACAAAGACGTTGGACCTATAAGTACAGGGACTGTAGACCCATGATTTTAGACACTGCATGGACTTGTAACCATATGCTGCTGGCTCTGCATGCAACCAGAGGACTGCTGGACTGCCAGGAGGAACCGCCTTGGGACTTAATTCCTCTGGGGGGCTGACCTGCTGCCTGTTGGGCTGAAACAAGGACTGCCATTTTGCCCTGAGAACCCCTGTGTTGGCCTGCCTGCCTGCTGGTGTGCACCAAGTTCTCGACAAGGAGTGTTGTTGTGCCCCCTTTTCCTAGTGAACTCAAGTGCATGATGAGCGCTCTACCTCACTTCCATTTTAGTGCCAGGAAGTGTGTGATGAGCGATGTGATCTGTTCTCTGGCAGGGGAGCACATGGAGGGCTACTCTCTACCTTTAATTGGGCTTAGCATGAGGAGAAGCTGAGAAGTTGCTGTGAAGCCGCTCCAAATGCCGCTGGGTCACTGGGCGTTGCCGAGCAACTTTCAAGAAGCTGCAGAAAGAAAGCTGCTGCATGATGTAGCCCAGCCCAGCAGGATGCCGCGTCGAGCCCCAGAGCAGCCAGGACGCTCTCCCGTCTGTCAGGAGATTTGCCACCAACCTGGGAAACCTTTTGTGCCTCCCACTGCATGTCGCAAGGTCACCAACTCCAGGAATCCCCTTTACCTTGCCAGGGAACTGGGTGAGTGTCTGTCCCCCCTCCACCTAGTATCACCCAACCTTTGCAGTGCCGTCGGAGCGTGAGCAGCCGACATGGTGATTTACGGGAGGGAGCACGAGCACGAGCAGAAACTGGTGATTTACGGGAGGGAGCACGAGCACGAGCAGAAACTACACGGCTGGTGGTAGTTCTCCTGGACCAGTTTGATTGAAATGCCCCACTTCTAGGCCGGCCAGGAACCCGTGGGCACAAGCGAGAAACCTGGTATTAGTGCTTCCCTGAGGGTGAAGCTCTGTCTTGCCACAGTGCCTTGGGCCCGCATTAATGAAGGTTACTTCTGATGCTTCCCTTGCAGTGAACCTGTGTCTGTCTACACGGCAGCGTGATTTATGTACAAATTGTATGATTTAGAGCAACAATGGCGTTCGTGATGCGTACCTAGTGGCATGGGATTATAGTCTTGAGTGATTTTCCTGATCTATGCATTTTTTGTGACAAGTGGCTAGTGGCACAGTGACTTATGTGATGGCGACCTAAATGTGCTTACATACTACAAGGTGATGTCCTCTTCACATGTTGGTGACGTGTGCAGCATTCAAGTATTTACTTGATGCACTACTTGTGTTGTTGACAAGGGCTTGATTGGCACAAGTGATTTTGTAATCTATGTGATGTCATGACAAGTCCTATTGAGATAGTGATTTATGTGATTGTGGTCTAATGTGTTTTATGTACAATACAAAGGGAATTTTTATATAACCTTGTGTGGAGTATCTTTTTGGGGTGTGCCTAGTGTGTCACTGGTGTGTGCGTGTGTATTGCGTAAACGCTTTACAAATTGCCTCTGGGATAAGCCTGACTGCTCTGCAAGTTACCAAGGGGATGAGCAGGGGTTATCTTGGGTATGTAACGCCCTTACCCCGACTAGAGTGGTGGGTTCTGCTTGGCTTAGCCAACCAGAAACCCCATTTCTAACAAGCATCTTCTTCACATGTGACCAAATAATCCAGGTGTTTAGGATATCAGGTACTCTTTTTTTATCAGAAATATTATGACAGTGTAAGGCACGCATTTTATTGGCCACCTGTGTTTTTATTGTGCCCTGTTGTTGGTGCTGTGAATTGGTGGTATGTTATTGGCGCTGTGAATTGGTGGTATAACTATTATTTTTTTTCAATCCTCAGATAATGGCTGTCACTGTGTCAACATGATTAGTTTTATAGTATGCCTGCTTGAGACAGCAAGGAAAGAGCTCTCCTTGTTACTCACTGAGACATGGAACCTGTGTGGAGCAGGGAGATGGGAATCATTGGCAATCCTTATTTGTGTAGAGAAGCTGTTCCCAAACATTGCTCGGATTGGCTTGGAGTTTGTAGGATACCAACAGTCAGAGACTTTCCAGTAAAAGAAAGAGGTGTGTTCTTGACAGTGCAACATTAAAAAACTGGATTTTACCTTAGCCAAAATGATGATGCCAAAAGTGTCTGTTTTTGAAAATGTCATTTGATAAACACCAGAGATGGCCAAGGCTAATCCAAGACTGCACTACATGTACTCATATGAACACCCAACCTCCATTCAAAAGTGTCTGTCACAAAGTGTTTTTAATCTGTGGTGGAGTGCACAAAATAGCTGAGTTTCTTCCACAATTATTTAGGAAGGTGGACAATAAGTGTTGAAAATAAATTTTCACCAACAAAACATCATACAAATGAATACAAAAAAATCAAAAGTCTATAATAACCCTAAGCCTAGATATTTGCAATGTAGCCCATACAGGGTAAGGCAATTGCAGCCTGTCACCAATTAATGTAGCTCATGCTACTGGATCTCTTAGTTGCTTTTGATGTGGTTGACCATGAGGTGCAACCGTTAATTTTTTACATGCATTGGTGTTAAAAATTGGGTTTCTGGTTGGCAGAAGTATGCACCCTGTCCATGCAGGAATCACAATCCTAGGCAGGGTCACAAACACACCTAAAGGAACCTGTGTACACCCTCTGGCAGCTTGGCACAGAGCAGTCAGGCTTAACTTCAGAGGCAATGAGTAAAGAATCTGTGCAATACTTCAAACAGTAAAACAGCAAAAACACCACTCAAAATCAATCCTCACCAGGTTACGAAAACAAAACTTAGTTTAATAAATAAAATCAAAAATCCAGTAAGTAGAACTTGAGATATGAATTTTTGATGAATAAACTGAAAAAGATTACCCATAAGAGCCCACTTGGGTAATCTGGTTGCACAGGACCGGGACAACGCCAAAAGTTCAGGCCAACCACAATGGAGATGGGCCGGATACAGGGACCAGCTTGGGCACACTGAACAAAAGTACCTTGATTCTGGTTTGATTCGAAGTCAAGGAAGATGCCGGGTGCAGCCGAAGCAATGCGTCAATTCTGATTCCGCAACAGAGTGAGATGCGTCAGTTTTCTCCACGCAAAGGCGGCAATGCATCAGTTCCAAGAGCAATGTGCTGGTCCTGAATGCAATGCATCGGTTCTGTTCCTGTTTCAGAGAATGCATTGGCTCCGAGGAGCGTTGCGCTGGCTCCAAAGGTGATGTGCCGGGTCCACTCCAAGCAATGTTGAGAGTGCGCCAGTTCCGATCCACACAAAGGCAAAGATGCACCAGCTCTTCTTATCCAGGCCTGGGTGGAGTTTGCAAAGTTCTGCTCTGCGGAACTCCGTGAAGTGACGCAAAACTCTGCCACGCTCCGCGGAGTTCCACAAGCGGCGATGTTTAGTAAGTGCACTGCTCGCACTGATATTCTAGTGCTGGGAGTTTGTCCCGCACTGTAAAATCAGTTCTACTCAAGCCACAGCATCCTCAACGTGAATGGCAGATTTCTCATCACGAGCAGTCGTGACCTAACGCAAGCGGTCGTGACATGCCGCGACCACCCGCATTGAGAAATCTTGCCAGGAGGAGGTCTAGCACGTGAGTTTTTCTTGCAAGTGCTCACAAACTTAACATTGGTAAGCTGTTTGTGGAGTTTTGCAGAACTTCGCGATCCCCGCGGAACACGGTGTGCCCAAAACTCAGCAAACTCTGCTGGCAGGGCGGAATTCTTCACCCACCCTTATTCTTATCCCCACAACGGCAAAGATGCGTCAGTTCCGATGAAGATTTAGGTTGGCTGAAGAAGGACTTTAGGCCTCACTTCCAAGGGTCCAGGACTGGAGTGGCACCACTCGGCAGGGCAGGCTCACATATGACAGAGTCAAGGTGCAGATGCAGAAAGTCAGGAAATCATTTATGTTCTTGAGTCTTCAATCAGGAAGCAAGCCAGCTAGTCCTTAAAGTCGCTCTGGGTTCAAGTGAGGCAGGTCCAGCCCTTCTCACTCAGTAAGGGGAATAACAGGTAGGAGGGCAGGAGAGCAAGGCAGGAGTCAAGAAAAACAGCAGTCCAGTAGATTGGCAGTCCTTCAGCAGCACAGAACCTCTTCTTCCTGGCAGAGTCTGCACAGGTCCAGAAGTGTACTGAAGTGGTGGTGTCAGAGGTCCAGTATTTATACCTTGTTGTGCCTTTGAAGTGGGGAGACTTCAAAGAAAGGTTTTGAAGTGCACAGAGGCCCTCCCTTCTTCTCCTGGCTCCAGATTCCCTACAGGGGGATATGTAGTCCTTTGTGGTGGACAGAACACATCCTATTCATGTGTAAAAGTGAGGCTGTGTCCAGATCCTTCCTCTCATCCTCCCAGGAAGACCCATCAAGTCACACCTAAGTTCCCTTTGTGTGTGGCTGTCTAGAGGGAATACACAAAGCTCAGCTGTTACCCAACCCAGACAGTGATGAGAGACTAGCAGCAGGCACCAAATGGCTAAATTAAGAAAATGCCAAATTTCTAAAAGTGGCATTTTCAGAATTGCAATTTAAAATCTGACTTCACCATAAGTTGTGATTTTAAATTGTGATTCCAGAGACACCAGACTTGGAGGTCAAATCTTTTCCCAATTGGAAGTTTCACTTATAAAATGTAATAATGCAATCCCAATGTTATCCTATGAGCTCAGTAGTGAAAAACAAATGTAAGAGTTTTTCACTAGTAGCACATTTAAAACTTAAAACTACATTTCCTACCTTTTGTACCCTGCCCTTAGCTGTCCAGGGCCTACCTTAAGGGTGATGTATATGTATTAAAAAGGAAGGTTTAGGCCTGCCAAGAGGTTTAACCTGCCAGGTTGACATGGCAGTTTAAATCTGCCCACAGAGTCTCTACAGTGGCAGGCCTGAGCCATGGTTAAGGGGCTACATAACTGGGTGGCACAATCAGTGCTGCAGGCCCACATGTAGCATTTACAGACCCTTGGCACATGTAGTGCACTTTATCAGGAACTAGGTCAGTTAGGTATAAGCCAATATTACCATATTTAGAGGAGAGAGCACATGCACTTTAGCACTAGTTAGTAGTGGTAAAGTGCTAGGATTCCTAAAGCCAACAAAAAAGGTCAGAAAAAGAGGAGGAGGAAGACAGAAGGTTTGGGATGGCTCCTTAGAGAGGGCCATTTTCTAACAATTGGCATGGCAGAGAATGCCCCAGCATGGCTTACATCATTTCTCATCAGACACATAATATGAATCCAAAAGTCCCTCCTTGTCTCCACATCTACCAGTGTGCAGTGATCCCCTCAGGGTTCCATACCATCACCAACTGTGTTTAAGCAGTTGTAGCATGTAATATCAAGTGGTTACAGTATAGTGACCAAAATACTCTAAACCAAAATATTGAGGAGGTAAATGCACATAGAGAGGAAAAGATTTTACTGTCCTTAACATTAACTCCATATTTACGTACCTTGACATTGTATATCAAGTTACACACACGTGGAGCTAAGTTGAAGATCTATACATCCTTACCTGTTGATATTAATCCTTAACATTCTGGTCACAATACTGTGACCACTCGATTTTCCTCCTTCAGTAGTCTGGGCACACACTTGTTCAACGATTCCTGAAGCCATTGGAAAATCTGCAGGTTGATCTGTCCTTATGTCACCCATTTGTATCTAATGGTGTTGTCTGAAGCTGACATCTATCGCCTGCCGGGTGCCTTTCAGAGACCTAAGGCTGGATGGCTGCAGCAGTTTAAAATTCAGCACACAAAGGAGTGATTTTCTGTTTTTTGCTGCCTGCCAGGTCGATCTTCCAGTCCAGGCCTCGCATTCCATTTGTGTTCCTTTTTTTGTTGTTTAAATCGGCTCTCACGCATATCCAAACTGTGCATTTCAAGTTCTTCCTCTTTTGGCTTAAACCATTCCGTTTTCATTATTTAGGAACACTGTTAAATGCCTTGTGTTGTCCCATATGGAAAAAAAAAGAATGCATTGCTATTTGATTTTCCCAAATGTGCTCTCCTTCCATTAAGTGCTTTTCTACATTTTGCTGGCAGTTTGTTAGAAGAGCTAGAAAATATGAGGGTATCCCCATTCTTAAATCTCTTCACTGGCTGTCCTCCCAAACTTACAGAACTTAACTTCTGCACCGACCTTCCTATTTAAGCCGCAAAGTTCCGCACCAGTGAAGAGCCTGCATATTACACAGAAGCAACTGTAGTCCAACTCCGGATTGGCCGGATTCCTCATGTCACCAAAACGCACACACCTAGCCAGGCTACTTATATTGTTGCCTCAAAGCGCTGAAATTCTTGTATGCCATCCTATGATTTGCCGACTGTTCTGATTTTTCCTTTTTTTTTTTTTATAGAATTGTGGGCCTTATTTATGAGGCACTTACGTCGCCGTTGCGTCACTTTTTGTGACGCTGCAGCAGTGTAAAAAATGCGCCAGACTGCGCCATATTTGCAAAGTCACGCATCTAGGCAGATGGGTCACTTTGTAAACCCCTGCGCTACATTATACCTGCAACAGGTATAATGTATGCAGGGTGGGCGTTCTGGCGCAGAAAAGGCTTGTAGAAGTGTCACATTAAAATCTATGAGATTTCTCTGTGACACTTCTATGGCCTCACAGCGTCAAATCCTTACACCTTCTTGAAGCAGGCGTAAGGGGTGACGCAGGCCTTTTCACATGGGGCTTGCCCCATGTGAAATGACACATTGCTGGAGTTGCATCTGTTTCCAGACACACTCCAGCAATGCGCCATTTTTGCACCGACAGATACGTCAGGATTCCTAACGTATCTGTCAATTCTTGCAACATGAAGCCTGGTACAGTAAATACGGCGCATCCATGGTGTCGCATGGAGGGTGCACTGAAATGTGTTGCATCACTGTGTTACCTCAGCAATGCAACACTTTTCGTAAATGATACCCTGAGATTTTTCCTTTTAAGAAATATTTAACATAATTTGAATGTTTCCAGATCTGATGTTTCATTTATAGTTATTTTCTGTGTGCAAAGATTCAATTGTCACTTTTCATATAGTTTTATCATGAGTTAGTCCACAGCCAGCATGCCTTTATGGCCCGGCCGCATAGACTTGTATATGAATAGTGAAGCAATAGCAAAGGGGTGAAGTACAAACTTCTTTTCTATACTTTTGTCAATAGAGCCTGCGGTGTTTTAGCAGTCTTATACTCGCAGGGCAGCTCAATTACATTCCTGCTTTAAATACCATTAAAGCAGAATTAACACTCTGGATAAGGCCATCGCTAATTTTATAATTGATCAGCCAACACTTCAAACAGCCCATTCATCTCTGCCTCCTGGGAAATGCTTTGAAGTTAGTCAGGAGCTGTTTGGTAGCATTTCAATTTGTAATTTGTGTTTTTTTCATTCTCAGCTCCCTTGTCCTTTGCGGTATGCACAACTTCCTTTGGTGAGAGACTTTGTATACCTTTCTCAGATATACCATCGGAATCCTAATGCAAAACAAAAATGCCAGGGGGCTTTTGAATCTGATCAGGGCTTGATGGGCGCCATTAACAAAGGCAGGCCTTAGCGCTGTTTCATCGCAGTGACGGTACTTTAATCTCAGCGCTACAAGTATGCAAGTCAATAATCAATGGATCCTTGTTAGCATTAACATCTTCTCAGCTGGCGACGGTGCACAATTTGCATTATATAGCACAAAGCACATCCTGACAGTAAGAAAGAGTGGGCCGTCGCTCAGTGTGAGCCACAGAGCGAATTAATATCCTTTCTCAACTCGTTTAGAGGGAATTTGCAGCACAGTTGGATACACTGAAATGGCGACGTGACAACAGAACCTCGCACAACTGAATACTGAGACCACGTTTGATACAAAATGGCGGTGTGGTTACCCGAATCCTGGGGCATATCAGCAACAACTGGCGATAATTATCGCTAAGCGCACTTAGCGCTAGGATAATTATGGCCGGCTTGCGTGGATTTTTATAGCTGAGATAGCGTGCTATTAGCAACGCTTATCTCAAAAGCGATAAAAATCCTCACGCTAACTGCCTAACGTGAGATTATCGCTGGAAACCCAGCGATAATCTCACGCAATGTGGCGTTAGCTTGATGATAGGGACTCACAAACTTAGCCATGATATCCACCTTCCATAGGATATCATGGCTAAGTTAGTCATGAAGCTATGGAAAGTAGCTATAACAGGGGTTATCGCTACTTTTCTTGCCGCTATGCTTCATAGCGTGGGGCTTGATGATAGGAGAAATGTCGCTTAGCGACATTTCTCCTGTCATGTCAGGTCAGGAACGTCCACTTTGCATCTCATTAGAGATGCAAAGCTGGGCGTTAGGAATTCCTACGCTAACGCAAGTTTTCACGCATTAGCGTGAGCTTGCTAATTAGGCGATAAAATTATCGTCGCTTTTCGGCCGAAAACGGCTGCAAGAGCGGCGATAATTCTATCACCTTGCCTTGCTGATATGCCCCCCTGTCTCTGAGAGGCTCTATAGCCTGGAATGAACTTGTGACTGAACACCTGTGAATTCGTCTCTCTAGTCATATCGAGGAAATCGTTGTGAAACACACAGAAGACTGAACTTAATTGCAATAAGAACTGGGCACATGGAAATAGTTTACCTAACAAAGTGTTACTGCTCTCTGCTTAGGGCATTAACCAAGATGAACACACTTTACTGTGTAGAGTTAACCACACTTTACAGCAGGATGTGGCCCAACGGCCAGAGCTGTCGACTTTGGACCTAGGGAACCAGATTCAAGGCTCAATGTCCTGTGATTCTGGGCAAATCACTTAATCCCCCGTGCCTACCAAAACAACGAATGTGTCCTTGTGTAATGTAACTATTGCTCATGTAAAGCGCTCCAATACCTTTCGGTCAAGTTCACGCTATATAAAACTGCACACAAAAAATGAGGTAACTAACACCAGTTCTCCTAATCTCACCTAATGCAGACAGATAAACACGGCAGCTGTCCCTCTGTGCAGTATGCTCCTTCTTCACATTCTCCCTGAGCTTAAAATTCAGACAAATGATATTAGTTTGAGACAGCCTTCGACGATTTCTCATTGACTTACTCAACCTCAGCATTCTATAACCGGTGTTTAATGCTAGGAAATTTTACAAGTAATCCTAATTACATCCTCGTCTGTGCTGCTCTTCCCAGTCCTGAATATTCGAGGCATCCCTGCTCCAAGACAACCACTTCCACAAGATCTTTCTCTAACCCAAAAAATGGTTAAGTCTTTCTTCCTTTTTAGGTCTCACCTGAGCCAGCGCATGCTCAGCTCTCGCAAGACTTTTAGTAAGTGGGCTTCAAAAAGCCGACCACAGCTTTTTGTGTGGCCTAGAGCGTATGGTTACGCACACGGTTACAAGCACAGGTGCCATCTGGCTTTCCTGTCTCGTCATGGCTCATTAAGTGCATCGCCCGTGATCTCAATCACTTTCACGGCCGCATCACTTTCATGGCCGCACGGCCAGTGCTTGGTTTTATTCCCTTTTAGCACGCGCGCCTCCTCGCTCGCACCTCTGCCCGTCATTGCTTCCGTCCTTCCGGCGCCTGTCCCTCCGTCTGAGCACACTCGCTGAGAGTAATGGGCATCCACTTTTAAGCAATGCTTGTTTTATTTGCCGATTGCTTTGGTGTTAAAATAAAAAAAGAACATTGTCATTGTATATGTGACAACATGCTCCATAATTTGTATATTCTTGTCCCATAATTTTGCCATTCTTGCCACACAATATGTTTTTTAAATGCCGCAAACTTTGTGTGGGGTCCTTATCACACTTTTGGGCACACTCAAATGGGAGATGTTACGGAGACAAGTTACCATCCCCAAACTAATTTCTGGACGTGGTCGCCTATCGCCACCTGCAGGCAAAAACTATAATTTGTGTGCTGTAATCATATGTAATCGCCACAAGAAAGATCTGAATGACGTCTGTTGATAGGGTTGAACGTGTGATTTTAAGGCGTTCTGCCTACAAAAGGTATTCCCTGTTCTTGTTTCCAAACATCCTCTCTTCATTCTTCCCTGGTTTATGTCACCCTTCCATGTTCCATTCCTTCGTTCCTTCTTACATGTTCGCTCCCTCGCTTTCTAACACTCTTCTCCGTCGCCACCACGTTTCTTAATTTCCAGCCTGTCGTTCCCCTTTCTCATTTTCTATCCTGCTCTCTCAGTCACCATCTCTCTTCCCCCTTAGACCTACCATCCTATCTTCTCTATTTCATCCCTTTCTTTATTGGGGTATCTCTTCTTTTTCTTTGATGCTCTCCCAAACTGTTTTCTGTCCCTGTCAACCCAATCTACCGCTCTTTCACACACTCGCATAAAGCGCCTTTTCTCACCCTCTCCTGCTCCCTTGAGATCTCTTTCTCTCCCCTCTTAGACCCCTTGTTCTCGCTGGTCTTTTTCATTCCAGACTCTCTTCCCTTGCTCACGGGCTCTCCCCACTTTTCCTCCCCTCACTCTCCCAGAATCTCTGCTCCATACGTGAACGAGCCAGGACATCATACATGGTCTCACTAGCTCCTCCTTTTCTCATTGCTTTCCCTATCTTCTCATCCTCAGCTCTCTTCATACTTTGCCCCGTCTCCACCTTTTGTCTTTTTCATTCCAGTTTCACCCCCACTCTGTCCCCCTATACATCTCCTGTTCATTACTCTTCTGAACCCTTCTTCTCCCTGGTCCTGTTTCTACTTTTTGCTTTCTTCGCCCCCTTTTCTCCCTCACTTCACTATCTTCTCGAACCCTCATCTTCTCCCCTTTCCCTTTCCTATTTTTATATCTGCATTGTCCTTTTCCATCAATCACTCCCTTACGTTGTCGCCTATGTCTCTCCCACTTTATATGTCTACCCTCTTCTGACCGCTCCTTTCGTCACACCTTTCTTCCCCTTTATAGCCCATCTCTTTATCCCGCCCATCTTTCATTTTCTGCCATATTTTTCCTTTTTTACATTACCTTCCCGTGCTCCAATCATTCTCCCTTCATAAATTCATTATTGTCTTGCACACTCTCCAGCCCCCTCTGCCCTTACCAATCCCACCTCTCTTTCATCTCCCTTCGCACCTCGCCTTGACACTTCTCTCCCACCTACTCCATCTTCAATGACGTCACTTCATTTCAAAAACCTTTGATGTTCCTAAACACACCTTGCCCTCACCCCACTCCCTCACCCAACCCCCTCGCTCTCTCTCTACACACTCTTACTTCACTTCCTGTCACTCTCTCCCTCCTGCTCCTTCTCGCCTTCCTCTGACTCTCCATCTGTCTTGTTCTCTGCCTGCCCCGTCCTCTCTAGCCTCTCTTCAACAGTCAAAGCCTTCTCTTTCTCCCTCCTCTCTCGCTCTTGAACCCCCACCCCCCAGCCCTTCTCACTCACACAGATATCTAAGCCTCAGAAATCCATTTCTGGGGAACCTTGGTAAATTGTAATTGCATTTATATAACACTTACTACCCCTGACGAGGTGCTGAAGCTCTTTACCCTGGGCAGCATGCTGCTACCGAACCCAAGGTTAGTGGCTAGTCATGTTATTGGTTATTGGGGTTAGTTTAGTGACTCAAGCAACTATTCCATGCATTCACTAGAATTTCCTTGGGGTAGATGAAATAAATAGCAGTTGGGTGTCAACATTAGTGGGGTGGGGGAGTGGTTGAGGTATGTGAGTTGATGCAGATGTTTATTGGGATTCTTCATGCTGTTGTTTGGTGGGATTAATAAAATACAGATGAATGCAGATATTCTGAACCCTTTCCATGTTACAAGCAATAGGCAGTTCTCGGGCACAGCCTCCTTGTCCTAGCCTCATCGCAGCCCTGGGCCCTTTGTGCAGCAAATCACTCACTGGTGTTGTTTGAAGACCTAAACCTTTCCATCAAATAGAAAACAAGCATTGGCATAGCCAATAGGTCTCTCCTTTGGGACCTTATAAGTGTTTAGCCATGCAACAGTTGATGTTGTTGCACCAAGGATATTGTGCTACATAACTAAATACTAATAAGGTCCCAAAAGCAAGACCTATTGGCTATGCCAATGCTTGTTCATGAGTTGCAAACTCCCTTCCCCAGCACCTTGGCCTTCCTGCTGATGTTTCTGAAAGAAGCCCTTCCACAGAATAGTGAGAATTTGAATCTATGTAGGTAAATGATAATGTTATTTGCACTCTTGCACAGTAGACACACTACGGCATTAGCTGATGGTGGACACTGCAATAGTTATCAGCACGCTTCCTGCTCAGGTGCAGTCAGCTGTGCTCTGAACATTGGTACCTGCGCCATGTAGACGATAACAGCGTCAGCTGGCAGTCCGGATCTCAGGAAGTGTGCGAGTGGTTTCCTCATCTCGCGAGATGGGAGAGGAAACCATTTGAAACTATATAGCAGCTCCACTGCTCTAGCGCGTACTGGTAGTAACAATGGAGCAGGTCCAGAGCTCCATGAAAGGCCTTCATTTGGAATCGGTCACTGATGTGGAGGAACTGATCTCCATTTCCAAACTGGTTTTGGAAGCCCTTATAAATAATGCCATGGAAGAGGCATTGAAAGAACTACAGAAAAAAGACCGAGATTAGACCCTGGCATAGATGGGGATTTGGAGGAAGGACCTGGGGAAAATGTATCCAAGGTCAACAGCTCCAAGAACTTTTGAAGCATATTAGAGAAGTGTTGAATTCAGGGCCGGCTTGAGGGCGGTACGACTGGTGCGACCACACTGGGCACTGACCGATGTAGGGGGCGCTGGCGCTGTGTTTAGCATTAACTTATGATTGGACGGATGAGGGGCACTTTTGCTTGGTGGGAGTAATCCAAAGAGGCGGTCATAGGGTGTCGAGGCGCCAAAAATGATTGTCTCACCGGGCGCCAACAGCGCTAAAGCCAGCCTTGGTTGAATCTTTAAACTGAAGTGCAGCGGGAAGAAGGGTGTTACTCCCTATATGCTTCCTCCAGGGCGGATGATTTACCTCTGCATTATGTAATAAAATAAATCATTCTGAAAGACAGGAAAGACCTGTGAAAAAGATACACATGGCAGGGTTTGAAGACCAATTCCCACAAATATCCAAGATGAGTTCACTATTCACAAGCATGGCCTGTTGTTCTACATGAGCGTTTGAGGAAGCTTCATTGTCGGATGCAATGGATAGAAAGCTGGTTTTTCACTCGAGGGCATATGCAGCTGCAAATTGTTCTTTAAGGAGAAAAGGCACATGCTGCTTCCGCATCTCAGGTGCAGCTCAAAGATTTCCAATATTTATGACTGTTTACAGGGGAACACTGATCCAACTGCCACCCTAGCAAATATTGAATTATTATCACAATTACAATTACTGTCGGACACCTCCTTTGACTCCCTTTGGGTCTTGTCAGAAGCAACAGGGGCAACAGGTCTCCCAGGAGGTTTTTGTAGCTAAAACTTTGAAAATTAGATCCCTCCTGAAGAACATAAGACCATTGGTTGCAATTTCTGGGTCCAAAATAATTTGGCTCCGAGTTCAGTGAAATGGTTCAGAGATCAGCAGAGGTCAGGGGGCCGCACTGTCTTACAAATCCTGGCTATAGTCAAACACCTGGATAACCCCCAAATCCTGACTACATGGTTGGGGTGTTGGAAAGAAGGTGGGCAAGCTCTTTTCACCAACGGGAAAAGATGATAAAGGCCAAATGGGTACTGCCCATTGTAAGATAAGGATATGGCATTTCTTTTTGTACTTCTCGCAGATTCGATGTTCAGAGGGATTTCGTTACTAGAAGACTGGCAGAGCTGGAAGGAATACAAGCTTTGATTCAAAAAGAGGCAGTGGCAGAAGTTTCCCAATCTCAGAGCGAATTTAGAACATATTTTTCAAATTTTCTTCTTCTGAAACAAAAGAGAAGATGGAGGCCATTACTAGATCTGAAGACATTAAACAGATATGTCCTTTACGTCGTCATTCAGAATGGAGACTCTACAAGGCACAATCCCGTTACCAGAAGAAAGAAGAGAGAACTTGCAATATCACCTAAAACACCTGCTGTCTCTACCCAAAGCATCAGCCAGGAGGCAGAAGAAATTGCAAAGACTACAGGGGTTGTTTCACGGGGACGCCACTATATGAAACCATTAATCAATCACCTACTCCTTTTCTGGTCAGCAAAGTTACAGGAATATGAGAATAAGAGTCCGGTGACCAAGGAGATGAAGCAAATCGGCAGTGGTGGCTAGTTCCTCAGAATTTACAGCAGAGGATATATTTTCAGCACGCCAACTCCCGTCATAGTGACTACAGACACAAGTCATTGGGACGGGGTGCAACATTTCAGGACTTGGAATCGAAGAGCAGATTAAAGACAGGAAAACATGCTGAAAATCTCTCAAGACCTGACAAAACTCTTGAATGCCAGACCATGATGACAGTATCATGTACAAGGCACTCTATCAAAACTGTCTGCCTTCCATTCATAGAGTGAAAGTAATGTATGGCCACTATCAAGGACACAAAAGCCAGGCCATAGACGTTTGGAAAGTTGAAATTCTTTTTTTACATGATCTGGCCTAGGGCACCTTTCCAGATAGCAATGAAATTCAACCGTCTTACCACATGTGGGGAGAAGACGGGACCTGTCAGCGTAACTCTCGAAAGAAGAGAAGACAGCACAGGTGTTGGCTCGCTGATTGCTAGCGCCAGATAGAGACTTTACCCTCCTGAGGCGGAAGCCGGGAGCACGACCTGTAATCATTTTAAACTTTGTGTGTCACTGTTTATGCTGTGTATTTTAAAACTCACCTAACCTCCATTCCTGCACTGAATCAGGGCTCAAGCTCGCTCCTGACAAGCCCACGCAGCGGATCTTAGCGCTGCCGCGGGATCAGCAACAAACACCACTACCGCCATTACCGGCGAACCCGCCGGCCACGCCCCTTTCGTGAGGCCACGCCCCCGCCGATACTACCTAAAGGACGCTGATTGCTAGCGCCAGAAAGAGACTTTACCCTCCTGAGGAGGACGCTGGGAGCACGACCTGTTATCATTTTAAACTTTGTGTGTCACTGTTTATGCTGTGTATTTTAAAACTCACCTAACCTCCATTCCTGCACTGAATCAGGGCTCAAGCTCGCTCCTGACAAGCCCACGCAGCGGATCTTAGCGCTGCCGCGGGATCAGCAACAAACACCACTCCCGCCATTACCGGCGAACCCGCCGGCCACGCCCCTTTCGTGAGGCCACGCCCCCGCCGATACTATCTAAAGGACGCTGATTGCTAGCGCCAGATAGAGACTTTACCCTCCTGAGGCGGAAGCCGGGAGCACGACCTGTAATCCTTTTAAACTTTGTGTGTCACTGTTTATGCTGTGTATTTTAAAACTCACCTAACCTCCATTCCTGCACTGAATCAGGGCTCAAGCTCGCTCCTGACAAGCCCACGCAGCGGATCTTAGCGCTGCCGCGGGATCAGCAACAAACACCACTCCCGCCATTACCGGCGAACCCGCAGGCCACGCCCCTTTCGTGAGGCCACACCCCCCCTTCCCGTCTTCCATCTCTCATAAATTATGGGCATCTTCCGGACGCGCAGCGGGCGGGCACAGCGGGCGCGCCGTCAGCGCGCCAAAGGCGCGCCTAAGGCAAGCCCGTCTGCGCCCGTCCGCGCCAGCTCCGGGCCAGGGGCCAGCCATGCTGTTAGTTCCCACCCTGCACAGAGACAGATCTGGACAAGATCACAGCTTATTGAGCTAGGTAAGACCATCTGCACTCCCTCCACACAATGCAACCTCTCTCTGTCCAGCCCTTCCCTGTTTAAATGTAACAGCTGCCCTTTCTCCTTCTCCCCTCACACAAATCTCCCCCATGACCCATTAGTCAGCCTTCCCACACCTATAAAAACCTACTACATGGGATTATTGAACTGTCGCTCTTTACCTTGCCACGCTAATGACATCTGGTTGCTGCTGTCTTCCATGTCCTGGGACCTTCTGTTCCTAACGGAGACATGGATTAAAGACTCCTCCAACCCAGACATCTCCCTTGCCTTGCCCTCGGGCTATCGCCTCACAGGTATAAGTCGCGAAGGCTCCAAGATGGGAGGCGGAATCGCGGTAATCTTACAGACTCACCTGACGATCACGTCGAGAAAAATCATGAATATAGGGCCCATAGAGGCACTATATTTCTCCACCTCGGACACCACTACAGTCGTCCTCTCAGGGATCCTGGTCTACAGCCCCCCTAATTCCCCACAGCCTGCCATCTCTGAACTATTAGCAGTTATCGCAGATCTGTCCCTCAAACATCCTCACTTTACGGTATTGGGAGACTTTAACCATCACGTAGATGTAAGCGGCTGCAGTCGCGCCACCCACCTCCTAGACTCCATGCAAAATATGAATCTGACACAAGGGGTTAGGGGTCCTACACATGTTGCGGGACACACCCTTGATCTAATCTTCTCCAACTGCACGAAGCTTAAAATTCTTCCTTCCACACCCCTGACATGGTCTGACCACTTTCTAATTCCTTTCGAGGTGTCGTCACCCCAATCTCTTAAGAAGCAATCTGCCATCAGAGCACAAGGCAGAAAATGGCACAAGATCTCATATGCCGTCTTAGAGCAATCGTACAATAATAGCTCAAACTTACTCCCGGACGATCTCAATGGAGCGGTTCTCACATTTAATAAAGACCTTATGACCGCAATTGAGAAAGTCGCACCCTTACAGACCCTCACCTCCCGTAGATCAAAACCGTCAGCTCCCTGGTTTACCTTGGAATTAAGGGAAAACAGAAGCAGATGTAAAAAACTGGAGCGCCTATGGCGTCGGACCTATGATCCCGCCACCAAATCTCTCTATAGACTTGCCCTTAAAGAGTTTCACAAACTCAAACGTAACACCATGAGTGTATATTTTGCAGAAACCATCGTTAACGCAAAAAACTCTACAAAGGCCCTCTTCAACATCGTTAAAGAGTTTACCAATCCCACTGCTCTGTCTGCTCCCGTCACCCCCTCCCAAGCACTTAGCGAAGGCCTATCCGATTTCTTTGCGGAAAAAATTGCCAATATTACGGCAACAATCCTTCAGAATCGTACTGAAATCACCTTGGATCCTGACATCACCTGCACTAATTCATTTACTGCTTTTAAACCACTCACCAAGGAGTATGCCTTGAATCTATTTCTAAAATGCAGATCAGGCTCTCCTCTTGACCCAGCCCCGGCCCTGATCCTGAATGAGATAGCCCTGCTACTTATTAACCCTCTGCTTGAAATCTGGAACTCCTCTCTATATTCAGGTGTTGTCCCCTCCGCATGGAAACACGCAGTGTTAATCCCCATTCAAAAAAAAGCCGGTATCGATCCAACTTGTCTGAGCAACTATCGACCGATCTCACTCCTACCCAAGCCAGCCAAAGTGCTCGAGAAGGCGGTACAAGAACAGCTGTCCATCTATCTTGAGTCAAATTCCCTGTTCCATGACTCTCAGTCAGGATTCAGACCGGACTTCAGCACCGAATTTGCCCTATTAGAAGTGTCCGAGTCGATACGTGAGTGCACTGATAGAGGAGAGGAGGCCATGCTGGTCCTCCTCGACCTATCCGCTGCATTCGACGCCATCTCCCATGAAACACTACTCATATGCTTGCAAGAGGTGGGAGTTGGTGGGACCCCTCTCGCCTGGGTCAAATCAATCCTCACGGAAAGATTCCAACAAGTGATGCTGGGCTACTTCTTTTCCACCAAGAAACCATTGACATGGGGAGTACCACAGGGATCTGCCCTTAGTCCGCTCCTGTTCAATGTATACCTGAAGCCTCTGGCAAAAGTGGTGGAATCACGGGGCGTCAGAGTGATATTCTATGCTGATGACACTCAACTAGTGTTTTCCTTCAAAGATCATTCTGAAAGCTCTTTGCTTAACTTTCGCCACTGCATGGTGGATATCGCCGCATGGATGTCCTCAAACAATTTAAAACTAAATACAGATAAGACGGAAGTCTTGTTTTTTAACCAAAAATCCCCCAACCCTCCCAGCCTCTGGTGGCCGGCTAATCTAGACCCTCCCCCTGTACTTGTCCAAGCTGCCCGCAATCTGGGCTTCCATTTTGACACTGCCCTCTCCTGTAAAACCCAAATTAACAAAGTTACAGCGTCTTGCTTTGGAAAGCTCCGTATGATCAAAAAAATCACCCCTTTCTTGCCATTAGACTCACGTAAGACAGTAGTCCACGCCCTCATTACCTCCCATTTAGACTACGCAAATAGTCTGTACGTTGGAGCCCTGGCGTACCTTTTAAGTCGATTACAGACAGTACAGAATTCGGCTGCTAGGCTGATCTGTAATGTCCCTTACCGCCATTCCATTACACCCCATTTGATCAAACTCCATTGGCTCCCAGTGAGATTACGTATCCAGTTCAAATCATTGACCCTTGCTTTTAGAGCTCTTAATGATCGAGGCCCCGCCTACCTGAGACACAGACTGAAGATCTCACAAGCATCCCGAAACCTCAGATCTAACCATCTTCGCTTAATGACCTGCCCCCGTTTTCGTCTAGCGCGAACGGGTGGAAGAGCCTTTGCAGTAGCCACCTCCAGACTGTGGAATCTCCTTCCAACAGAACTGAGACTTCTAACTTCCGAGCCTCTGTTTCGGAGGAAACTTAAGACCTGGCTCTTCTCCCTGATCTAGCCCTATCTTACCCCCTGAAATTCTCTGAAACCTCACGAGATATTGTCTCCAGCGCCGGGACACCTCCGTTGGAGGTAGCTGTGCGCTTTACAAACCTCTAAATAAATAAATAAGATGCCAGAATGAGGCCCACCAAGGGCACCTAAGTACCTTTACACACAGACTGCCACTCCCCAGACAGAGAACCGAAGGAGGATTCGGTTACTTGTTGAGCAACAATATTATCTTGTCAGGAACAATAAAAGTCATCAGCTCTGGAGCTGTACTTGCAAAAAAAACGGCATCCTGGTAATACACGCAATGTAGACTAGGAAAGGGACCAACTATACAGGTAATGGAATAGATTGGCAGCTACATTGAAAGGAACCTCATAAGGCACTGACCATCTTGCAAATTCCCCTCCACTTTTAAGTACAAGCCCTCCAACACATCATCCTTGGCCCCAGCGCCAAACTCAGCTACAAAATAGCCCACAGATACAGATGAAAAATGGGAGCTACCCAAAAATGATGCTCTTCTGGCTAGATTTCTGTGGAACCGAGGGCTATTATTCACCCCTGTGTAATGCCTCCATAACCAGGAAAGAGCCACTGTGGAGGTAGAGACTGTGTCAGGTAAGGCTCATGAAACACTCATCTTCCAAAATATATCCAAACACATTACTGTTTATGCAAAAATGTAGGTGGCATTCTCAAACAGGAAAGGGAGGCTAGGTACACACCATGTTCATTTTTGCTTGTTGCTCCACCCAAAAGCTTCCCTTACCCAAGGAAGACTGCTCCAGTACACATAGGCCGCGTCACTAAGGAGTCACAATATCCTCAACTCGCCCAGGGCTGCAGCAAGCATCAACTGGTAGATCCGGAAGTTTCTCAAGTTTAAGGGAGAACAGTACCTCTACATACAGGAAGCAGAATACAACCCAGTGGAGAGGTGTTGAAGCCTCCGACAGTCTGCACCCCTAACTGTCACTACAAGGAGTGAACCTCAAATCGAAGGCTAGCGCTAGCAATATTTCATGAGGGCAGAGGAAGATTGATCATCGCCCACTAACACTTAACATATCTGTATCACAGAGGAAGTGAAAACAACCCACACTTGAGGGGAGGACCTTAACCAGCCATAGATGTCGCTAGCACCCCACAAGCAAACCACCACCAGGACCACATCTGCTCCTCCCACATCCAAAGCTCAGCACCCGCCTCAGCAGCGAACTGTAGTCCAATCTTTGCCAAGGATTTGCAGCGTTCGTGACAGTAAGGATGAAACATCCCCATCTGTGGTTGATATCACCCACTGGCACCCTTACCCATGCATGGCAAGACGTGTGCCCCAGTACCCAACCAAGCCAGGGACCAGGAAAGTACACAAGAGCATGTTTAGTCCTGCTGCTCGTCCGTGTTCCCCATCTGAGACGCACTCCGATGCTCACTACAAGCAGGGATGAGAAACTACTAAAGGCACAAAATCCGTCCAAATTCAGGGAATACACTGCAGATGTCTGTAGACGGCCAGAAATAAAGGAAGTTGAGGGCATTGTCATCCACCCTTATACACCTCTTGAGACCTGAATGGAGGTGCATTTGCAGCAGCATGCCAAAATTGACAGTGTGTACTCTGCTGCAGCATGTAGTGCTGCTCACAATGGCAAGAGTACTCTAGCAGCACTCCAGTTGGCCAAGAGGACAGTGATGCTGGAACACAATCAAGTTAAACAGCTTTCCAACTGAATCCAATGGATTCTTTAATATGGATGGGTAGCAAATAGAGTAAATACATTGTATTTTCTCATAATAAAGTGTTTAAATTAGTATAAGCAGGCTGCAAACCTAATATTAGGATTTTAACCGTATAGCAGCGAACACGTTGCTTCAAAAGTTCCACTGTGCGTGGTGTTCATGTTTTAATTCATACTGTGGGTTTTTTTCTCACTTCAGCAAATAGTCAAAATGTGTCCTGTTCTGTTGAGATGTTTATTTTAGCTGTAACAATTTACAAGCTCACTGCCAGAGGAACACATAATGTTCCAACATTCAAAATTGACATCTTTGCAAGCAGAACTCAGTTTTTTTTTGTATTTTCAAGCAGCTATTGTTTAGCACTGCAATGCCATTTCCATTTGCATGTAAGCCAAAGTGGATACTTGATGATTAATTTTGGGAGGTTTCTTAGAGTGAGCTTGTTTTACAGACTTGCCTCCTGGGGAGGGCGAGGCTTTGAACGCAATGCCGCAAAACTTTGGAACTCCCTTCCAGTTCACATCAAATCTATTCCTGAACACTGGCCTTTCAGGAAAGCATTAAAAACCTGGCTTTTCAAAAACTGACATCTTCAATTTCAATAACTAACCATTTTCTTTAATGCTGTAGCAGTGCCAAGATATCTTCAGGTAAACGTCGCGCTTTATAAATAATCCATAACATACCATAATGAACTTCTGAATGATGGCTGGCTTTTAATAAAGTAATATTAGGAATGCAATCCATGGTGCCTCTTCACACCATGCTAAGGGCCTGATTCTCTGCTGCTGAAATGCTACAACAACAGTTGTATTTGGGATGTGTGCCAATGCCTGTTCCCTTATTCAGAGAGACAGACTCCATGTGACTCTATTGTTTCACCTTCAACTTCAAGAATATTTTTCATAATTATCTCCTCCCTTTACTCTGAGTAGTCCTTATGACTAATTGCTCTTTGACTCTATATTATATAGTAGTTTTTTACTGACTAACCATGTGCCTTTTTTCCTTCTGTAATGATTCTAAATTGTATACAACCTTCATGGTTTGTATTTGAACCTTGTCATGTGTGAATTTGCCAGCACGTATTATCTGTGTGTATTTTACAGTGTGGGTTCTCTGAGCTTCTTTGTAATTTTATGCCTAGGTACCTCGTCCTTTGGGACTCACACATAGTCCAGATCGGTCCAATCAGCCCTTTTAATGCTCAAAGTTACCACCATATGCTGAAACGTGCTTATGCCTCAACAGCAAGCCGTTGGAGGGAGAGAAGAGAACCATCTGCTCCAGACAGAACCCCAGGCAGAGGCTTCACTTCCTCCAAGGGTGGATTGAAATCCAAAACAGAAAACACACATTTTGACCGCACCAGGATCCAGGCTGTCTATCTGAAGGACAGAAGCAAAGGGTAGAGAGTTTGTGGGGGGAGGTGTCCCTTTGTGCTGCTTCCCTCTGAAGGAAAGCGGCCTGCTGGAGAATGGTTGGGGTGCATTTATTTATAAAATCAAGAAAGGTATCTTGGAGAGGTCATGCACCTCTTACTGTTAGGAATGTGGAAGAGTGAATGAGGAGGTACAAACACTACCTCATCTTTGGCTACAAATGAACATCTTTAAGTAGCTTCGAAAACCAACCTATGTATACAACTAAAGGCCTATAAAAGTACATTTCATTTTATGTCTCACTGCACAAAGTTTAAATATAACATGCCATATTGCTTAAGATATGCACTGTGATAGAAAGATGCAAATGAATTTGGCATACATTTTAGAGGTTCTGTAAAATAAATATAACAACCTGATTTTACGTTGTCCATTTTCCGAATTTCAGATTTGATTTGTGAAGTCATATGTATCTGCTTTTTTCCTTCATAGATGATACAAAATAATGCAAAATAGTTATTATTCCTGGTGTGTAAAGCTGCACATAATATATGTTAGAATGAATGTGAAACACCGTTTGTTCCATACACAAATACTCAGACGACAAGGATTGTGACGGACTGATATGATTGACTTTTACTCCCATACAGTGTTTGTGTATTCTGCCCCGTGACTGCAATAGAAAAAGTGACTGACACAAACGGGTTTATGCACTACTTCTGCGTATTATACAAGTAGATAATGCATAAGGTCATGTGTATCTTTGAGGAGGGTTAATTTGCCTTTGGGCAAACCCAGTGGCTGCCTATTGAGGGTGATGGTGACATAGCATAGATGTAAGAAGGTTAATTTGTTTCATAAGAAAGTCACAGAATATCCTGTGAAACAGAAAAGAAGACATCTCTGCCTTCCTTTGCTCTTTGGCTGTAGACTGTCTCAACCAGTGACCATGTTCTGTGAGATGTGTCTACACAATACCACTTACAGCATCATGTGGCCTCTTGAACATCCATGCACACTGATTCTCTTCTTGTGATGAATGCTAAAAGGGGTAGTTGCATATGTAGAAGGATAGAGGCGATATAGCTGGGTTTCTGGATCCGGCAGCCCGGTTGCACTTCGAGCTGTAGTTTTGATATCCTTAGCCTACCAGTAATGCCCAACAGCGGAGCAGGCTTTGGTAAAAACAAATTAAAATTAAAATATCTATATGTATACGGTTGTCCTTATGCAAAGTTCTCTGACACAAATTGGGTCTTCTCTACGCTGTATAAAAGTGCAAATAAATAAATAATTAAAGACATCGGTGCATTAGTTTTCTCTTTCAGGCCCAGGCCATGGAGCTGTGGACCCTGATAGAGATATTTGTTGTCTGATATCTGAGCATGTGCGATCAGACGCTGCAGTTGTATTCCGATGACTTACGAGAGAGTTGCTTTGCCTCTCCACAACCGGATCAATGGAAACATCCTATTGACCCCTCCATTTAAAGTCAAAACTAATATGAATATGAAGATGCTATCTTGTGTAGAAGGGAGATGAACGCCCATTGGCCTTTGAGACAGTTTTAGCATCTCGCCAGACAGTTGCTTTTCCAAAACAATCAATAATAGTACACTTACAGAGTGGGCTTTTTGGTTAGTGGTCTTCGACCATTGGTCTGTTGAATTGTTATTCACATTTTGCTTTTACCCAATTGCAGCATACTGCATGTGGCAGTGGGTCAGCCGACATTGCCCATTGGCTCAATTTCCTTTATATGAATGCGAAAAGTCTATGCACATTGTTCGCATCCTCCTAAAATATCTCTTTTCTCTTCAGGGACAAAGCGAGTTTAACATGTGTTTTATGTATTTGTTATGTTATCTTTAAATAACATCTATTTATGTTGCCTGCACTTTAAATGCCCAATTAGATGAGGATTTATTTTCTGTCTCCTTTTTAAAGTTGTTATACTAAAATGACACTGTAACATTGTAGTTGTCTGCAATTCGAGTGTTTGGTTTGGTGGTGATTTATTCTTATCGTCTTCACAGATAATAATTACAAAATGCATGGTAGAGTGGAAAGGCTTGTTATGTTAACATATCACTAGTACAGTGGCCATAACAGTAAATGTTTTTTTAATTTTGCATTAAACAATAATAATCATAGTATCAGTAAAGGCTAAATCTGTTGGCTTTTACAATGCTTGTTTCATGGCTGTCCCTCACCCTGTTTCCTGATGTTTTTCTCATCAGTCCTCAACTTTATTTGCCTTGTTTAGGAAAATTCACTTTTGCGCTGGTTAGCCAGCATTTATTTAATTTAAGGACTACTTGCTGGATGTTTTGGACCTTTATGCAGTGGGAGACCTCTAACCAACTTTGCTCTGCCTGTGTGCTCCAGAATAGGGCAGCTGGTCTTCATGTACTAATAGGCATATTTTGTTTTCTTGTAACTCACATAAACCCCACAAAAACTGCGTAAATGCATGAAGGTCAAATATCCATCGTTGAAAGCAGTGTCACATTATGCCACCCATAATTATGATAAAAGACAGCGAAAGGGCTGACTAGCAGCCCAGTGACACTAAAGAGAATGCTGCAGTGATAACATGTCACAATAAATTGTTTTAACATGTTTCATCCTACATCTAACAATATTAAAATATGCATGGTAGCCCAGAAGACCAGAAGCATATTAGTCAGACGTGAACCATGGATATTATGCCAGCTTGCATATTTGAGTAGAAACAGGGATACCAAAGTGCTGTTATTGCTAAGGCTGTGGCCATTTTAACTTAACAGCACATACACTATGTTTAAAAAGTATATATTTGTATCTGGAGGGTGGGGCAGGTTAGATTCTTGCAGCATTTTACTTATTGGAGAAAACTATTTTGTGGTGAATTTAGGTATTACAAATATTTTTTAAAAAATTGATAGAAGTGAAATTAAGTTCTACCTTTACTGCCTAGATAAAAAAAACTGATCTAGACAGGAACCTTTTGCAGTGAATTGTAATGAGATTTCTCCTCAACCCACATCACTGGTAACATGTGTGAAGGGCTTCATAATTAATGCTCTACCTGGAGACAAAGGGGGTTTTGGGTCAATGGCCACTAATGTGGGCCCCAAAACAAGGGAAATGATTTGCAAGAGCTTGCATTGTAGTCACCACCCAGCTCTTTACTTCTCAGATACAAGTGCAGGGAAATGAGGAGAGGTTGAGAGGTGTGACACACAAAGACCAGCGTGATCTTCTGTATCTGACTCCAGTGTTAAAGGAAAGTCACAATAGGAAAATACCTTTAAAAGCATGCATTCAAAGGGACATATTTGTACTCACTCCAATCGAAGGGCAATTGATGAGGAGAAGGTTGGACCCAAGTAATAGTGAAAGACCTGGGTGCACTTAGAAAGCACAACTATACAAAGGGACCGGGGGTCTAACAAGGGCACAATAAGTGATGTATCTGCAACCTGAAGGCCTTAAGTTATCCCTGGCGATCCGAGCTGAGCATGATTGCCATCAAATTATTGCAAGTGAAAGAGCTAAATTGTCAAGCCCTATAAGTCATTGTTATCACTTGGTAATCAGCCACATCCTTGAGGATGACCGTTAGAACGTAAGGGTCTCCTCCGTGGCGAGCTCAAGTGCTCTCCGTGGATGCCATTCCCCACCAAGGCAAACAATTCATGCCGTCAAATGTGCAAAATAACATAGAAAAACCATGAAAAAACTATGTGGTGCAGTGCAGTAAAGAATAAAAAGATTATGAGAAAAGATGTTGGAACAATGTCTCTATCCTCACACCTATTAAAACCTGAAGGAGTTAGATCAGGCTCTTACTATTACTTCATAGTCGAGCGCTATGACTCCTTCTCTGAGGTCAACATGTTTCAGCCTAAATGGAAGTGATCCAGGCTTTCATCAGGACCAAACAAAGCTACTGCATAATAATTAAAGAAAAATTCTCAACACTGTGAGAAACTATACAACCTCGCCTGGTGCGAAGCCTTCATAAGCAGGATGCAATCATCACCTAGAATGAGATAAACAAATTATCATACATTTGTGCTATATAGGACATCAGAGATCAACAGGCATACTAATATGTCCTAAAATACTCAGATGTGTCAGCTTACCCTGATGATTCAAGGTCCAAACCTCACCTCCCAGGAACCTTCCTCGGGTATAGATGAGGCCCCGCTCTACAGTGAAACAGGGGAAAATAAAAGAAAAAGAGTGGGCTCTTCAGCCAATCTCAGGCTCACACAGCCAAGGAAACCCCATCCAAAGTATAGGGTCTATTAAGGTAAAATACTCAATTGTACTTCCCAGCTTTACCCTCTTCATCAGAAGAGCAAAAACCTGTCAAATGTCATCGACCCAATTTAATCGAGCCTACTCATGTTCTATGCAGGAAGCGCAAACGCAAACTCTCCTCGATGTAATGCTCAGTCCTCAAGTCTCACCTCTAGGTTGAATTGTATTGTGAGATAATGGACCGAGCTCCGATTCTAATCACGAATCTGACTAGTTTTACATAGACCTCGTGTCAGAAAGCATTGCTACTGTCCAGTGGCGAAAAAAGTATCACGCCTGCTGATGTTATGCAAAGGAAGCGCAGTCGTAAAAACCCCCTCGCTATATGCCTTCATATATCGTACTCAAACCTCGTGACTCACCTATAGGTTATATTGTATTAAGGCTTAATGGACTAAGCTACGAACTTAATCGAGAAATTTATTGACTTGTTTGACATTGACTCCGTGTCTGAATACATAGCTACTATCCAATGGCAAAAAAAGGGGGGTGTCACGATTGCAAATATATTTCGGACAAGTGTTTTTAACTATTTCTTCGAGCCTACTGGATACAAGGACAAACTGCTGGAAATACGTGTCCTGAACTCAGAATCTCAGCTCCCATAAGTTTGCATGCACTAACCTGTCCGTCGGTACCTCAGGGCTCCCGCCGAGTTCAGGGAAGGAGGCACCGGAGTGTCGAACAGTCAAAATTTATATACACCGTGTTGTCAAGAAACTGCATCCGGTTTCGAAAAAACGCGCGCTCCTGTAAGTAACGGAGCGATCACGCCGAACTACCAAATGACGTCATACGCGTCTCGTCTGTAGTTGGAACGTGGCGCACGCTCAGTGACACTCAGAGCGGCGCCGCTGAACTACAGAGTGACGTCACGCATGATCGCCCTGTAGTTCTATTCCTCATCTCGCGTCAGAGCCTAACGTTAGGTCCTAAAGTGACTTATTGTCTAAAGAATGTATTAAAGGACAATAGTAATGCGCGCATCGCACCCTATTTGCATATAGAAATGAATTCAAAAGGTTGTCTTAGTCGGCAGCAATGTAAATTAAAGCGCCCCTGGTTAGCTTTGAATGATAAATCGGGCGTTCTCTACTTCATATTCGTATGGCATTAGAAGCTACCCTAGACTTCAGCTCTTGTCTAAGGGAGCTGTCTATGTAATGATACTCATAAATCTCCATCATTCATTGGATATGTAAAAGAGGTGAGAGGTTAGCACTGGGTCAGTGTGATAGTCTTAACATCCTTAACCCTCACCTGATTGAAAAAGTACTGAAAAAAAGTACTCAAATAAGGGGGTTGAAAAAACTACGTCTGGTGTAAGCCTTTTCTGCAAATAATGTCCCCAAGTGTTAATTAGAGTCAAATCTGTGAAGAGTTCAAAGATTCTAATAGGCCTGACTATAAATTAACCCAAGGAATATCGTCATTTAAACCTCGAGTATCGCTGTGTAGTCTGTACACCCATTTCTGCTCTTTCACAAATAGGTATCTTGATATGTCGCTGACAGAAGAGGGTACAATCGGTTTTTCAAGAACTGTCCACTTAAACTCTTCAGGTCCATGATGTTCATTAAAATGTCTCATGAGTTTAGTGGTAAGTTTCTTGCATCTAAAGGTGCTTTTGTGCTCCAACATCCGTGCCTTGACCTTTCGAGTTGTCATCCCGACATAGTTAGTTTTACACGGACAAGTGATCAGGTAGATCAGATTGCTGCTGTTGCAATTGGTAAAGCAATACTGAATCCAAGGTTTATCAGTACCTATATCGATGGTTGTAGAGTGTGAAGTTTGCGGACAGATTGAGCATTCGCCACAAGGATGGTGGCCGGTGGCCGCCGGTAAGCCCCAGAGCGTGCCCAATTGTCTGGGTAAAGGTGTCTTAGGGCGTGTGTGGACCAATTTGTCCTTGATGTTGGGCCCTCTTTTAAATGCAAACAAGGGAAAAGGGATCTTGTCTTTACTTGAATTTAGTAAGCGCCAGTGGTGTCTGATACACTTCTGTACTTGATTGGAGAGTGTACTGAAGGTGTGTACGAAAGTAAGTCTGTCTGCAGGAGGTTTTTGCGTCGGAAGCTCGAGAAGAGATTCACGGTGATTATTAGCAGCTCTCTTACGGGCACGTCTGATCAACCCCTGAGGGTAATGTCTTTCTAGAAGATTGGTTGTCAACAGCTTAGTATGTGTTTCAAAACCCTCCGTGGTAGAGCAGTTTCTCCGCACTCGGAGAAATTGCCCGTAAGGTAAATTATCTCTAAGTGCCTTGGGGTGTTGGCTATCATATCTCAGGAGCGAGTTTCTCGCCATCGGTTTCCTGTAAATCTCACTCTCTAGCCCATGAGAAGTTGCAAAAATGGACAGATCAAGAAATGACAGTCTGGTTTTACTCGCTTCCACTGTGAAATTAAGGAAAGCGTTTTGTGCATTTAGCCATTGATGGAATTCAGAAATGGAGTCAAGGTCTCCACGCCAGACAACCAGGACATCGTCAATATATCGCTTCCACAAGCGAATCGATGCAAAAAAAGGATTGGTGGGAGCAAGGACGTGTTCCTGTTCAAATGCATGTACATAAAGATTTGCCAGACTAGGCGCAAAGACACTTCCCATACTTGTCCCGGAGGTTTGCAAGTATAAGGAGTCTTCATATTTAAAAAAATTCTCTTTCATGGCTAGGCGTGCCAGTGTCATAATGAAATGAACTGGGGTTATAGAATGTAGATCAGTGTTCTCTAAAATAGACATGATGGTCTCTAGAGTTTCATCCTGAGGAATCGAAGTATAAAGGGACTCTACGTCAAAAGAGACCAAGTAGTCCTGTTCCTCATCAAATTCAATTGTTGGTAATAATCTTAGTACATCTTTAGTATCCTGAAGATACGTCGGCATCTGTTGTACTATGGGCCTCAAGAAAAAGTCAACAAAAGTTGACAGAGGCTCTAGAATAGAGCCCTGGCCCGAGATGATAGGTCTTCCGGGCGGAGGTCTTTGCTCTTTATGTATCTTCGGGAGGATATAAAAATAGGGAGTGACAGGAAATATAGTTGTTAAAAATTGAGCTTCCTGTGCTGTAATCCATCCCTCGTGGAGCGCCTCTTCAGTACATTCAAGAATAGTTGTCTTTAATCTATTCGTCGGGTCATCATGCAGTAGCCTGTATGAATTAGAATTGGGCACGCTCTGGGGCTTACCGGCGGCCACCGGCCACCATCCTTGTGGCGAATGCTCAATCTGTCCGCAAACTTCACACTCTACAACCATCGATATAGGTACTGATAAACCTTGGATTCAGTATTGCTTTACCAATTGCAACAGCAGCAATCTGATCTACCTGATCACTTGTCCGTGTAAAACTAACTATGTCGGGATGACAACTCGAAAGGTCAAGGCACGGATGTTGGAGCACAAAAGCACCTTTAGATGCAAGAAACTTACCACTAAACTCATGAGACATTTTAATGAACATCATGGACCTGAAGAGTTTAAGTGGACAGTTCTTGAAAAACCGATTGTACCCTCTTCTGTCAGCGACATATCAAGATACCTATTTGTGAAAGAGCAGAAATGGGTGTACAGACTACACAGCGATACTCGAGGTTTAAATGACGATATTCCTTGGGTTAATTTATAGTCAGGCCTATTAGAATCTTTGAACTCTTCACAGATTTGACTCTAATTAACACTTGGGGACATTATTTGCAGAAAAGGCTTACACCAGACGTAGTTTTTTCAACCCCCTTATTTGAGTACTTTTTTTCAGTACTTTTTCAATCAGGTGAGGGTTAAGGATGTTAAGACTATCACACTGACCCAGTGCTAACCTCTCACCTCTTTTACATATCCAATGAATGATGGAGATTTATGAGTATCATTACATAGACAGCTCCCTTAGACAAGAGCTGAAGTCTAGGGTAGCTTCTAATGCCATACGAATATGAAGTAGAGAACGCCCGATTTATCATTCAAAGCTAACCAGGGGCGCTTTAATTTACATTGCTGCCGACTAAGACAACCTTTTGAATTCATTTCTATATGCAAATAGGGTGCGATGCGCGCATTACTATTGTCCTTTAATACATTCTTTAGACAATAAGTCACTTTAGGACCTAACGTTAGGCTCTGACGCGAGATGAGGAATAGAACTACAGGGCGATCATGCGTGACGTCACTCTGTAGTTCAGCGGCGCCGCTCTGAGTGTCACTGAGCGTGCGCCACGTTCCAACTACAGACGAGACGCGTATGACGTCATTTGGTAGTTCGGCGTGATCGCTCCGTTACTTACAGGAGCGCGCGTTTTTTCGAAACCGGATGCAGTTTCTTGACAACACGGTGTATATAAATTTTGACTGTTCGACACTCCGGTGCCTCCTTCCCTGAACTCGGCGGGAGCCCTGAGGTACCGACGGACAGGTTAGTGCATGCAAACTTATGGGAGCTGAGATTCTGAGTTCAGGACACGTATTTCCAGCAGTTTGTCCTTGTATCCAGTAGGCTCGAAGAAATAGTTAAAAACACTTGTCCGAAATATATTTGCAATCGTGACACCCCCCTTTTTTTGCCATTGGATAGTAGCTATGTATTCAGACACGGAGTCAATGTCAAACAAGTCAATAAATTTCTCGATTAAGTTCGTAGCTTAGTCCATTAAGCCTTAATACAATATAACCTATAGGTGAGTCACGAGGTTTGAGTACGATATATGAAGGCATATAGCGAGGGGGTTTTTACGACTGCGCTTCCTTTGCATAACATCAGCAGGCGTGATACTTTTTTCGCCACTGGACAGTAGCAATGCTTTCTGACACGAGGTCTATGTAAAACTAGTCAGATTCGTGATTAGAATCGGAGCTCGGTCCATTATCTCACAATACAATTCAACCTAGAGGTGAGACTTGAGGACTGAGCATTACATCGAGGAGAGTTTGCGTTTGCGCTTCCTGCATAGAACATGAGTAGGCTCGATTAAATTGGGTCGATGACATTTGACAGGTTTTTGCTCTTCTGATGAAGAGGGTAAAGCTGGGAAGTACAATTGAGTATTTTACCTTAATAGACCCTATACTTTGGATGGGGTTTCCTTGGCTGTGTGAGCCTGAGATTGGCTGAAGAGCCCACTCTTTTTCTTTTATTTTCCCCTGTTTCACTGTAGAGCGGGGCCTCATCTATACCCGAGGAAGGTTCCTGGGAGGTGAGGTTTGGACCTTGAATCATCAGGGTAAGCTGACACATCTGAGTATTTTAGGACATATTAGTATGCCTGTTGATCTCTGATGTCCTATATAGCACAAATGTATGATAATTTGTTTATCTCATTCTAGGTGATGATTGCATCCTGCTTATGAAGGCTTCGCACCAGGCGAGGTTGTATAGTTTCTCACAGTGTTGAGAATTTTTCTTTAATTATTATGCAGTAGCTTTGTTTGGTCCTGATGAAAGCCTGGATCACTTCCATTTAGGCTGAAACATGTTGACCTCAGAGAAGGAGTCATAGCGCTCGACTATGAAGTAATAGTAAGAGCCTGATCTAACTCCTTCAGGTTTTAATAGGTGTGAGGATAGAGACATTGTTCCAACATCTTTTCTCATAATCTTTTTATTCTTTACTGCACTGCACCACATAGTTTTTTCATGGTTTTTCTATGTTATTTTGCACATTTGACGGCATGAATTGTTTGCCTTGGTGGGGAATGGCATCCACGGAGAGCACTTGAGCTCGCCACGGAGGAGACCCTTACGTTCTAACGGTCATCCTCAAGGATGTGGCTGATTACCAAGTGATAACAATGACTTATAGGGCTTGACAATTTAGCTCTTTCACTTGCAATAATTTGATGGCAATCATGCTCAGCTCGGATCGCCAGGGATAACTTAAGGCCTTCAGGTTGCAGATACATCACTTATTGTGCCCTTGTTAGACCCCCGGTCCCTTTGTATAGTTGTATTAGTTTGATTAGGGGATTTGGACTTGGGTGGTCTTTAAATTATTCTCCCTTAGACCCTCCTTTCACCTGTTGTATCAATGCACTTAGAAAGCACCACAGCTCAGCGAAATGGAGACTCTGTCCTGCCATGTTGAAGGACTCAGGAATAGGGTTTTCCGTGTGTAGCTTCTGCTAGAAAAACAAGAAGTGCTGCAATACTACGTGGAATTCTTCTGGGAAGGGGTAGTGGGTCAAATAAGGATGATGCCGGATGAACTGAAGAGGCTGTGGGGGGTCATATTACGTTCACTTAAGGAAGAATCTCCAGCGCTGCAAGTCTTCAAGAAGAAGAGGATTAGGGCCATCTTGAAGAATAACCAGCATACCAGTGAGAAAGGCTTTTTGCTGGAGCCTTTGAAGAAGGAAGGGGTTGAGAAGCCTATCTCCCATTCCAATCTGATGCCTAGTACCTAAGAAACTTTTCCTGATAGTTTGGAAACTTTGTCAGTGATGAGGGAAAAAAAGTAAGGTTTTTGTGAAGTTGAGACTTTGACATTTTTCCCTCTCGTTGGGGGAGATAGGTGCCAAGGGCAACCAAAAATGGGTCTCTCCAGGTCGGAGAAATTCTCTGGATCACGCTGCATAGGCTTAGTAAAGTTTAAAATTCCTGTGAGTCTGGCAAAACCAGATATTTACCCTTATGAAGTCTTGAATACCACTGCTGACAGTCCGGTGCCATTGAAGGATTCAGGCTCCAAAAAGTGATTTAGACCCAAAGTATAGCACAAGAGCAGAAAAAGGCGGCAAAATGACTCCAGCAAAGAGGATAGGAAACCTCAGTGGCTATAATTTCCTTGTTTGTCCTGCTCAGATCTTTTGACATTGACAATCAAGGCTTCTGAAGTGCCACAGAAGCAATGTGCTCAATCTTGTGGACCCCGTTTCAGCCACAGCATCCTTTCTTGCCCCGCAGGACTTTCATCTTCCTGACTAAGTCTGAAGGTAAAATTGTTAACTGAAGAGAACTGCCAAACGTAGCCTGAAGGTAAAATTGTTAACTGAGTGGGCACCCTGATGAAGTAGGTGCATCCACACACAAAATCAAAAGTCAAATATGTACATACGTGATTTCAGACTGCCTCTTTGATGCTATCCTAATTTGAGATCCTCTAACCAAATCTCAGATACTGATCATAGTAAGAAACTGTGTGGGTGCTCCTCTGTTGCTAGCTCTAAATCTTATTCTGACACAATATAGTCAGCTATAGAACGCTGGTACAGTCTGCTATAGAATGCGGACCCGAGGCTTAGGAGGCCATGTCAGAGTCAAGTAAATTTATAGAGGTGGGTACTCATTTTCATGTTTATACCAACCCAGCACATGCAAGGATACCATGTTAATGTGACATTTTTTATCAGGTACCTGAAGAAGCTAGGGAGGCCTCTATCTCCACTGGGTAGACACTACAAATATTGTGCATTTTGATATTTTGTTTATACCTTTCTTCTTAGTCAAGTTGTGATGACGTTCTTTTTCTTTTCACTGTTAGGATATACGCTTGACCTAAAGTGACTATGTCACACCATATGAAGATGATTATTTGCTGAAATAAGATGGCTAATAGATCTACATTATATGTGTACCAGACTTATTTGCTCCTTGTGGAGTCGCACTTTAATACTGAAAACATTAGTATTCATTATGTTGATTATTTAATAATAAGAGCAGAATTGCAAAAATATATATTCACACCCACACTAGATGTCTGTGTAAATAACAAGATTCTAGAGTATCAATGAATTGCAATATGATCCATTTCCTTTCATATTTAAGTTTTTATTCACAATTGTAGCATTGACAGATTAGACTGCAAGGCAAAATTGTTAATAGGAATGAATGTAAATCCTCTATCTGTGACTTCTCCAATTTCATTTCATATTACTTAACAGTAATTGTGAATTTAGAAACATTTTGATATAAGTATTTTTACTACTGAAAAGGCTGTATTATTAATGATAAAAAAGCATGTGCTTATAACAATTGGTGAAGGTTCCTAATCATAGAATTGCACTTTTCACTTGTGAATACAATGTTTCATAAATGAATTTGCTATCCAGCCTTTAACAATTGGTGTGTTCTTTCAACTGTTTTGTGCACTGCGGCCATCAGGAAATATGTTTTTCATAAATCTTAACAAAAGCATTCCGAAATGGTCATTGTGGCATCCTCCCCATTCTGGGTATTCACCCGGGAATAACCCACACATGGAGCCTAGTAAAACACACCTTTAATCTTTTGTGTGTAACAGCTAACTCAACATTATAAATTTGCATTCAATTTACTACGCTCTAATGCTTACGTCACAGTTTTACAGAGTCCATCAGGAGCCACAAAGGTTCCGTTATGACATACTCACATGACACTACATCTCCCTCTTTGATAAATCATTTTTTTTACCTTTTTACAAATATATAAAATTAGAGCCTTAAACGAGTTTTTGTGGCTGTGAATCACACGTCCCAACCATGTTTACGGAAACTGGGGACCGGCAGTAGAAATATCGGTGACTGGCGTTATTATCTTTTCAGACCATCTCTTCATTGACATTACTGCCTAATGAGTGATGAACCACATGTCTGAATTGCAAGGAATCTCTCGCAATGGACTTCCCAGGATGCTGGGCAGTCATCAGGCGTCCTTTGCTGGTCATAACATGAAATGGTTCAGCATCAAAAGGTGCATCAGACTTTCATTTTCTATGTTGATGAACGAGAACTCGATCTCCTTTTGTTAAGGTGACATCTTGTGCATGTCGACGCTTCTCTGCGTAGGCTTTCATTTTCCTCCTACAACCCAAGACTTTCAGGTGTGTTTCTTCCTCATTTACTCTTCTGTTGGTACATTGAGGTAACTTGGTCATCATGGTTCTCCCGAACATCATGGTTGCAGGGCTTTCACCTGTCATCGAGTGAGGCGTCAAGCAGTAAGCTTAAAGAGTGGAATTTAGAACAGCTTTATGGTCAAGCTTTTCTAGTACAACAGTCTGGGCGGCTTGTTTTAGAGTACTCATGAAACGTTCGACAAGGCCATTAGCCTGTGGCTACAGAGGAGTCCTCTTCTGATGCTTCACATTAAGATGACTGAGAAAGTCTTTGAATTCTCAACTATTAAAAGGAGGGCTGTTGTCAGGATTTAAAATCTTGAGTGATAGATGAGAGATGTTCAATCAACGGAAAATTGGAATATTCATTAACGTTCACCATCAGGTGATGTCCGTTGACAAGAGGACTGAAGAAGTGCACTGTAATTTTTTCCCATGCGTGGCCTAGGAAACTCTAACATACTTAATGGGTGTTGAGTGGTTTTCGATGACAAGCAGTTGCATAGATGACAGACCTTTCATTCTTTTTCAACCCTCTCATCGGGATGTGGAAAACAGACTAGGACTCAAAGAGCTCGTTTGGTGGCAACAATTCCACAATGACCTTCATGGGCCACTTCAATGTTGTTGCAGATTCTCCAGAATTACAATTCTCGACCCTCGTAGAATAATACCTTCCTAAGTAATGGACAATTCCTCTTTGACATTCTTAAACTTTTGATATTCACTGTCACTAGTAAGAGGTTGCAGGTGCTGGTACCAAGCCTCATGTGTAATAATGTCTTTCAGTTTCAGCATGTCACTATCTTGACTTGTGGCTGTGACAATGTGTTCCAACGAAATGGCACACAAAGTGCTTGATTTCACTATGAAATTTATGCAAGCTTCAGCTTGCTTAGAATGAGTGCTGGGGCATTGTAGAGGCACTCAAAAGAAGTAGTTCTCAGGGTTCTGATCTTTCCCTGGATGATGTATGATGGCGTAGTTGTACTCTTGCAATCGTAGACCCCAGCGTTCAATGCGAGGAGGCCTTTAGGCTTTTGGATTTCGAAAAATTGTCAATAATGCTTGATGAGCAGTCACAAGTGTGAAGTGCTTTCCATACAAGACTACATGGAAATGTCCACAAGCCAACACCACTGCCAAGCTCTCTTTCTCAGTTAGTCAGTAAGCAAGTTTAGCTTATGACAAACTTCGTCTGGCATATGCCACAATGCGTCTTTGAGCATTTGGGTGTCCACTGTGCGGGGCAAGGATGGCGCCAAACCTGAAAGGGCTAATATCAACAACAACCTCAGTTTGAAGCTTTGGATCAAAATGTTCCATTTCAGTAGCATTTTCAATAACTTGCTTGATTTTCCAGAACCATTGCTCGCATTAATGTGACCACAGAAAAGAAATCATCTATTTAGTCAAGTCTCTTAATGCCGCACTGACAGTGGCAAAGTCTCGTATGTATCTAGAACAACAGGTGACCATGCCAAGGAAAGAACGTAAAATCGAAACATCTTGTGGGGGACTGGCAATTGACAGTCCTTGCACTTTAGCAGGATCAGGTGTCATGTCTACATCAGGAAAGATATCGCCAAAGAATTTAAACTTTGTCTTATGGAACTCACATTTCTCAGCATTCAAACTTAATCTGGCATTAGTGAGCAACTGACAGTTGAGTAAGAGCTTTGTCATGCTCCTTCTGTGTTGCTCCGAAAAGCAACATGTCATCACTGTAATAGAAATTAATTATGACAGGCTGTATCATATGTTGATTGACATCTTGGGATAGCTCTGCAGCTGACCAAAACATAGTCTCTTGTAATGTAACAGACAAACATGTGTAGAAAAGGTTGTAATGTACCTGCACTTCTCCTCAAGTTCCAATTGATGAAATCATTATTTAGGTCCAGGCGAGAGCCTACCTTTACCCCATTGAATCATGTTATCATATCGGCAATGTGCTGAACTGGATGTAATTTTCTTTCAACGGCCTTGTTTACTTGACACATATCCACGCAGATGCATACAGCTCCTTCACTGTCCTTTTTTGGAACTACCACTATGGGAAATGCCCATGAAGTTGGATGAGTAGAAGGCTCAATATATATCATGCTTGAGTAAAGATTCAAGTTCCTTTTTAACTGCTTCCTGTGACTGAAAGGCAATTTGCCTGTGACTTTGAGCAATAGGACGGATATCCTCATCAATGTTTAATTGGACTTTCACAGTTTAGAGGTTTCCAAACCCATGAAACAACGAAGGAGATTGACTTACTATTTTCTGATGAGCATTCCTGTTATAGTTCATGGATATCAGTCCCATATAAGTGACTGTGCTGAAGCTGAGATAAGAGGTGCTTCACATTGTACCTTGAAGTACATGAGTGACTGCTTGTACATTTGTTTTCTTATTCTTCATTGTAGTCACAAATTACCCTTGACATTTTAGTGGTTTTGATGCAGCCCGCATATACTCTGTAGTTTTTGATGGTGTAAGTCGGGGCACTGGAGACAACCATTATATTTCTCCTCAGGAGGAGATTTATTGATGCACCACTATCGATAATGAAAGGTATTAAACAACGATTGACTTTTAGTGTGATCTTCGGACAATGTTTGGATAACTTTGGTGCTTTGTTAAGTCAGGTTCTCTTGGACAGGTGGTTTTCCGAACAGGCGGCCAGTTCAACACCCTCATATTTCTCTGAGGTGAACATTGACATGGCACACCCATCTTCTTCACTTTCACTTGATATTGACACAAAATAACTATTTGACAAAGATTTAGATGTCAATCGACTTCGCTTGGTGTCAATTTGCCTTGGCTGATGTGGTCACTTAGACTTATGGGTGTGTGTCAAATGTCACTTTTGGAACGTTAGGGTGACCCTTTTGTCTTCAAGCCATGATGCGCCTACTTTTTTTCGCCTTACACACCAAAAAAAAGTTCTCCTTTCCACAGCCTTTGCAGATCTGCCCAATGGTGGGACATTTACCTTCGTGTAGAAGCGGAAATCCACTCCTGAAATACAGCTTCTTTTCCTGTGTTGAATTCCTCTGACTTTCATGACTGATTCATTCTGGTCTTTTCTTGCACACTCTTTAGCTGTGGCAGCCATGAGAACTCGCTCCATACTAAGACTTTCTCTCAGCATTCATCATTTGAACAAATCTGGCAAGCACCTGTCAATCACTCTGATGCGTATAGCTTCCTCATCATTAAATTCATTGAACTTACAGTGTTTGAGCGTATCCAGTCTCTCAACAAATTAGTCTATGATCTCACCTGCTTTTTGTCTTTCTTGACTGAGAATGCATATTTCATAATCTACATCTGGTATTGCATTGAACTTGAGATTCAAAGCTGCTTTGATTTGACTGTATGTAATTTCGGCAACTCACAGCATTTTCTTTATGACTTCTTTTACACCTCAACCAGCAAGATTCTTGAGGTACTTGATAATTTTCTTATTATCTGCTTCAATCGCATCAGTGAAATCATCAAATATCTCTATCCAGCAGTGCATCTGTCACCAATATTCACCTTTTTGGCAGTATTGAATAACGTGGTGGTTTTAGGAATGCAGCAATATTGTAACCATTGATGGGACTTATTAATGTGGAGAGTATTGTTCTCTCCACCACTGCTTGATGATCTTGTCCATGTAAACCATCTTTGAGGCCTTGCGATGTACTGGCCTCTATATCAACTTTGATAATGCCAGGAAACAGCCCCCCTTTCTTGCTCTTCATTGGAGAGCAAATGGTCAAAATTCTGATCACCACTCTCGGCTTTCTGCACCTTGGAAACCTTTGGAGCTGTTCTGAGTCTCACTCGGCAACTTTGTTGGGGTGCTGCTTTGGATATGAATGGCTCTGCTAGTACAACCCTGGGTACTTTCTCTCGGGTCACTCCCTCCAGTGCTGTTGCATATGACTTTCTTTACTTAGAACTGGTAAGCAGATGCTCATTACTTGTATCACTTTATCTTTAAGGGTCTTTTTGTGCTGTCTGACACCTGTTTGATCTCTGCCTCACAGCTCTTTTTTCAAAGTGTTATCTTGCACTTTGTTGCTCTTTCAAATCCTAGTTGCATCCGCCTCTAGCATTGTCACTCAGTATGAGTGAATGGCTTTGAGTTGCGTAGTAGTGCAAAACCTATTGTGCGACCTTAACCGCAGGTTCTCAGCCACTGATGTGCAGACCTATCAGTGATCCTTTGATTAGCGTCAAATGCTTTTCAAGGAACTGGGGCTGCATTTTGACTCCACATACACCAAACGTCGATTCCGCACATCGCCCGAGGCACATGTGGCATGGACAAGCAGTTTTCTAGACCACAGCAAACTCTCTGGGAGAGCACTGTCGATCTTCTGTATATTTATGCCATTCTCGTCGCCAGTTGTAGCCTCCTCCACAGTCCATGTACTCGCCAATGACTATGCCACACACGGAGCTTAGTATAATACATCTTTACTCTTTTGCGTGTAACCACAACTCAACATTTTAAACCTTCATTCAATTCACTACGCTCTAATGCTTACATCACCGTTCTACAGTGTTCATCAGGAACCACAAAGGTTCCGTCATTACATACTCAAACGACACTACAGTCATCATGTACGAGGACGCACGATGGACATCTAGTGGGGAAAGAAATCATGGAAAAGCCAATAGGTCAGGACTCCGGTATCACAGGCAAATTATATTTGCTTGGATAACACTTTATGTCCCTAACTGACAGTTTTGGAAGTCTGCAAAAATGAGAATAGCTATATCAATGTGTAAATGCAAGAGTAATCCTTTATTTGTGCCTTTGTCAGTTACATGCTCTCTCTCTATTGCCAGTGCTATGTAATGAAGCTGAGCAGTAATCCTTCTTCTGTTCGATAACTTCATATTACACCACTAAAATCTCTTTGAAATAAAATTTCAAAAATATATCTGAGAGATTTAAATAGGACGCAAGTCAGTGTAAGTGTCCCTACTTGAAATAATGCATATAATTATCAGTATTATCACTGTAGGCACATCAAGGATTGACATCTATTTTTAAGACAGCGGAGGCATCAATTTTCTTTTTTCAGTGATCCATGCAATGCATTAACAAAGCTATCTTTAGGAATATGTTCTCTAGTCTTTGTCTGATTCTGAGCACCATCTTTCTGAAAGTGAAATAGAATTTTCCAGCACCCAAGTTTATTGCACGGATACTCAGCTGGAAATTATTTTGCTGGAGAAAAAGTGCATTAAGTTATAAAAGTGATGACAATAATGATGTTTATATGATTCCAAATCTATAATAATTACTATCTCCCCACTCCAAGCAATTGGACACTGTCTAACTTAATGCAACACCTGTGGCTCAGGCCGAAAACCCTGGCAGAGGGCCTTTAACAACTGGCAGAGCCCTCAACAGCAGAAAATAATAAAATGCCACTATGTGCGTAGCTAGAGCTTGTGGCGCCCGGGCTATCCCTCAGATTGCCGCCCCTGGGGGAGGTTGCTGGGGAAAAAGGACGGCAAGCACTTGAAAGAGGACCGAGAGACACGTAGTATTGCCGCTAATAGTTACCTCGTTCATGCAAGTTACATGCACATACATGACACGGTACAAGGCTGCACAGTTGAATACACCGGTGACTGGCAGTGACTGGCATTACAAAAGAGAACACACAGACTGCATGATCTATCTGGGGACTCAGAAAAACCGCAAGTGACATCCATCAGAGAGCTGCGTGAACAATTACCTGGTAATCCCCTCAGCACAATGCAAACATGCACATACATGACACTTTTCAGGGATCCATCATCTACAGCTGACATTAAATGACCATTCATCATGGTCCCCCCATTAAAGCAGTGCACTTTGTGATCTGCATGGTACATGTTCTTTGCAGCAGGCACATTAACCCTCTGTGCTACCTTTCCAGGAGTCAACCCTTCCACTAGACAAAACTCGGATCTCTCTCTAGGAAGAACATTAATCACCGAAGTTATCATTACATTTTTATTGTTGCTGAAAATTGCTGGAGGCCAGGAAGGAGGCAGCTAGTTTTTTTTAAACCATAATATACTTGCAAACACTACGCACCCACCCGTAATAGGTACCCAGTGCGGTCACACCGTTCGCACCACCCTAACCTACTCAAGGTTCATGTGACCTCAGTGACAGAGTCACAGTGACTGGATCACTGTTGCTCTAGGGTGTGCTGCTTCGTAGGCCTGCCCGCAAGACTGGAGATGAACCTCAGTATGGATTGTGGTGGACAGGCCTTCAAGGTTAACCCACAATTGACACCACTAGGGTGTACCTGCTTGTGCTGAGACATCAAGCCTTCTAAGGTCTAGTGGGGCCTTCTAAGGTCTAGCATGGGAATATGCTCCCTCAGTAGAGTGGTCTGGTGGACTGGTCATGAAGGCTGAACACAGTTCCCCAGTTCCAAATTCGACAGCTCTGGCCATAGTGCCACATCCTCTCCCCCACTGAACACCATACTTCCCCACTGAGAGAAAATCGCACTGCCTTCAGCTATAACCTAATTGTGCCTGCTATAAACACTTGGATGTGGCTCAATTCAAATCATGCACTTGATAAGAGTAATATGCTGCCTAAAAAAGAAAAGTAAAAGCAAACACTCATAGGGAATGCAAGATTCAGTAAAGCATGTGTAATGTAAGCAGAAACAACATGGTTACCTTAACGATCTCTCACTCACTATTCAGAAATCAGCGAGTTGTTTTACCTGAAAAGTTAAGGACATGACTAGAGGGCCCTGAAGGGAACCGTTTCAATGTCCATTCATTGCTTATGTCCTTACAAAACGTAAGCAGTATGGTTTAAAAAGACCACATCCATAAACACAGAGCCATGGTACACATTGTGTTTTCCAATCCACCCATCAACCAGGTATTGCAGTACCTCCAGGAATGGTACACTTTCCCACCTGGAAACAACAATGCTGTTCAAAGAAAGACTAGAAAACAAAAGTAGTGCTTCACTGGCAAACTCTGAAAAATGAGGCTGTTGTATTTGGATGTGAATAAAACCAATCTGGCCACATTGCAACCACTCTGTCTTGCTTTATTTAGTTATGCATTTATTTTTCATATTTAAAACCTTCTATTTCTTTCCATCCCGCTGCACTTTGGAATAGAAAAATGTCAGAAAAAGGGCATTTCCTGCAAGAGTGTTTTTCTTTTTTGGATCCATTTCACAGGGAAGCAACTAAATGAAAGAAGGAAAGAGAGGTTGTGAATCGTTTCTTCAAGTCACGGTTTTCAGTAAGTGAGGAGCAAGACAGAAAGAGAGGGAATAATAGGAGGAGAGGGGGTGGGACAGCTGCCAGCACAAAAAAGAAGAGGACATTGCCTGAGTCCTATTCCTTCTCTTCCCGTCCCCGAACGTCCCCGAAAGCAAGCCGAGCCTTATCTGAATGCCTTTGTCCACCCCCCAAAGAGTGCTGCCTGGGGCGGACTGCCCCCACCGCGCCCCCCCCAGCTACGCCATGGAAACATCTTTCTCCTCCATTCACTTTTCCATTTTTAAGTATTTTAACATGTGTATGTCGAACATAGAGTGATCTTGATTTTGTGTGTTTATTTTTTCAATTATCTGTGTTAATATTATATTTATATCAGTGGATGTGTAAAGGGAAAGTCTGAATTAAGCATTACTAAATCATTGAATATAAGCAAGCAAAAAATAAGTATGTATCTCATAAGATCTAGTGTTACAAAGAAAACATAAAATGTGCTTAACTGTCTGTTATAAAATACAAAATGGTTTGAGCAACTTGCCGAGAAGAGGCATTCTCAGGGAATGGAAAATGGAAGTTTGTAAAGTCTATGGCGCGATGATTTGGACATCGCCAGAAAATGTAATACCTTGTGTCAAAGATTGACAGATCAATTTGTCTTGCCCGTCCATGCTTTAATCATGAAGCACAGGTTCCTGCCAATTCCAGGAAGGAAAATGATCAAATCCAGTAGAAAGCTCACTTCTGAGGTGTGCTGATTGAACCAGGAGAACTGATGGCTGTCTGCAGAAAGAGCTACAGTGCATGCACCTCCATGCCCAGGAGAGACAAAAAACAAAAAATGATATCCTGTCTATGTGAAAGACTTTCTATCCATCAATTTGCTTCTTTTGTATTTTTTTCCAATCTCTAATGTGTCTGTTGATGTTTTCTGTTTGTCAACAGCCTAGAATGGTTTACGTTGTTTGTTGCTAATTTGCATAAAGAAATATTGTTTATAAGACGTTATATTTCATGAGACATTATATCGAATGAATAGTTACAGCGGCTGATGCTTTGCTTAACCGCCTGCAGCAAAACTGCATGGTTGATTCGGCCACTGTGAAAAACACTTGTAGATGTAATAAAAAATGAACCCTGTTTACTAATACGGTTACACTAATGAACATAATAGCTCTTACAGAATTACTAATGATGAAAAATACTTGTGCTGCTGATCAATTATAATGAGAACTAATGTTGAAGGAAATAATATGGAATAATCTAATCCCTTTTCCTTTAGTGTGCTACAGTTCAGCCACTTTCAGTAAAAAATAAATCGGAAAGCATTTAATTGCATGTTTCTGCTCATTCTAAACCACAGCATTTTTTTATCTTACTTAAATGAAACTGATTCTAATATCTTTTACAACGAATGAATCTGAAAGCATTTAATTAGACCTTTACAAAGGACTTTAACTGGGGAAGGGATTATCGTAATTCTTGAAAGTCCTGGTATGGGTAAAGTAGGATAAATGGTGAGTCAATTGCACTTTATAGCCTGGAAGCTTCACTCAGGGATACTAGTAGCTCCCAAGGTGGTAACGGGGTATTCTGGTACCTCGGGTGCACATATTGGTTATCTTTCAGAATACCATAGACATAAATATGGCGCTGCAAAAATGTCGCAGTCAGAATATCAACCACAAATACATCATCAAGGTAGGATATAGGGCTAAGAATACATTTAATACTCTGAACTCAAAAGCTATCCGCGTTGAACATAAACAAGGTACCCGGGAACCTGTGTCTGATCGACTTAATGCTAACATGATATATATCCTCCCGATATGAGCCTTGATTCGTGGTTGTTCATGCTTACATTCTATCAAAGTATTGTAGCAATATTGCATGGCCTTAGGAAGTTTCAGAACTTTTTTATATTTACAAATCTACAAAGCATGTTAAGAGGGCACAGTAAAAGCATGAGCTATATGGTTCATTTATATAGATAGTGCATTTCTGCCAAATCCTAGGCCCCTAAATGCTTTTACTTTCTGAATTAAACTTTATTTGTATTTTCCAGTATTGACTATGTACTTTCCATACCTTTGAATTCCTCAGTGATGGTGTTATCAGACTCCTTGTACAATCTTAGAGCATGCCATATACAACGTTGTAATTCCAAACTGGTTGGTATTTGCATATTCCTGTGTTCCTATGATAATTTCCATATGCTCCTAACTGAGAACATTTCTCCCTTGAGTTGTATCTTCAGCCTATTTGTAGATCCATGTCTTAACGTACTTAACTTTATCCCAACCACCTAAGCAGGTGTGAGTGCTGGTATGTAAAGGGAAGCGGAGAAGAATAGAGGTATATGAAGTTCAATACAATTACAAGTCATCATTTGGCATGTCCTCACGTGCTGGACCCATTCCCTTTTACCACATATACCTGTTGGTAGATTTCTAGCCTTAAATGTGAAGTAAAATGGCGCTCTATAGTTTTGGAGTTTTTCAGGGAGGTTAGTCATCATTTTTGCTAATCTCTCTGTATAATGAACCTTCCAGCCCACTCGCTTGGTTCATAGTTGAGTTTATAGGTGACTATAGCTCAGAAGCGAGAAAAGCTGTCAAACATGGATCCATAATTTAGACACTATGTGCTGTTTCACAAAGCTGCACAAGTCTACTGAGAGCCTGCACACAGGCACAGCGTGGGGATGTGCACCCTTGGAGACAGTGCAATTGCACTAGGGGTGGGAGGGACTAGTGGATTTTCACTCTGCGGAATTCTGCAGAGTTCCATAAAAACGCTTTGAGATTCCTCAGGCAGAAAATACACATATCCCGCATCTTGTGCTGCAATGTAATGGCAGTAGCACGAGCAGCGATGAAAAATCAGTGCGAAGGCACACTGGGGTGCACAGGTGTGCGCAGCCATTCAAGTTGATTTTGCTGCTGCTTGAGTCGACAATCTACTAGACCGGCAGCAAATCCACAAGACAAGCAGCTCTCTGACCACCAGCAACCGCTGCAACCACACACATTAGAAAATCATGCTAGGGTATGTCAAATCTGGACCCCTGTAATTGGCTGGAACGCCTCGTTACAAGAGTAATGCGGAATCGCCAAATTCTGCCAATTCCACCCCTAAATTGCACTAACTTCAGGGGACGTTCTCTGAGTGTGTGTGGAGTGCAGACAAGCCATACATTTAGCTCATTTTTATTTTTGAGGATTATCCAGAAGTGAATCATTTGTAGGAGCAAATCCAACGAAAATGCTTTTTGACATTTTTATTCTTTATTTATACAAATGGGAAATATTTTTTCTAGTTGAGCAATCCCTTCAACCACATCCTCTGAAAGTAAGTCTGTGGTTAGGTGTTTTTCACGTACACTTTTCAGTTATGTTAGGGTCTTTTTGATATAGTTAAAGGTGAAAAAATTGTGTATGAATTACAGATGGGTAGTTTTTGAATACCCAAGCTCTATGGTACTGCAGATTTTCTAGAGCTGTAAGTTTCATCAATGGGTGTAAATGTCCACACATTCTGATTCTGTAAATCAAGAAAGGCAATTTGTTCCCAAAGACAGCACTTTTCCACACCTGCGTTGAATGGAGAGCTGTTTTGATTTATAAATATTTGGGCAAAAACTTTGTTAAAGAATTGCAAAGAGAACACATCAACTCCAGAATGACTGTATTCTCTGGGTTCTGGTCCGGAGCGGTACTTGGGAACTAACCATACCTGGTTATCCAGCTGAGTAAGTGGGCTTTACTTGGAAATCCTATGTAACAGCCAAACCCTTTATAACATATTAGTAAAGTGATTCACAAATGGAAAAGACATAAATTGAACACCCAGTTGTTGAATGTGATTCTCAAAATGAAAAACATAATAATGTGCATCTTAGTAGACTTGTGTTGTGTGTACATAACTTGCACTGTGCACGCACAATTTTCTACTCCCTTTATGAGTCAAGATGCCTGACTACAATCAAACAGCCACTCACACAGGACAAATGTCAATGTATTTTAACATTCTTTTGGTATTTGGAATTATTTGCACTTTAAATGACATTCACCATCGACTACATGCAGTGAGGGGCGATGGATAATGAAACATATGCCGGTGCCACGAATGCAACAGATGAGAAAAAGAAGAAAGGAACAGAAAAAACACATTAATAACACCCTTCCACTCTCTCCTTCCCCATACCTTCCAACCCTGATCAGAGCTTAGAACTTGATGTTTGATGCCCTCCAATGTCTCCCGTCTGACATCTCCGATTTTTCTTATTACCAAGCATTAAAACGCACAAAATATGTGTATAACAGTAGCGACCTCTCGTGCAGAACTATTCTCTGGACCCTCAAGTACTGAGGACATGTAACTTCTCTACATTTTGTTTCTAACAAGTTTAGAGAAGGTGCCCAATCAGTTTTAGGTGCAGGGGCTTAACATCTTATGGACAGCAAGATCTTCTCCATTCCTAACAAATTCGACACCAGTTCTCTATTTCTCAGTTTGGGAAGTCTGGCTTTGCCTCACTGCGCCATTTTTGCCTATCTAGATGTGCCTAATACCTGTCAAATCTACCAACTCCATAGAGAATGAAGTGAGGATGTCTGTGTTGGAGGCTCAGTGTGGCGTATGCTGAGAATCTTGGCAATAATGTGTCAAACATTAAATTCACTGCATCCAGCACTTGCTTCCAATCAACTTGTTATTTGGGAAAGTGCAAAAACGAATGCACTAATTTGCTTCTGCTCCTACACCCTCACCAACAAGGCTCAGTGCTGTGCCTGTCGCAAGCATGTATTATTGCTGAGATATAATACCAACATAGGATGGGTTTGACCATAGCTCCTCTACCCACTACATTGATGGCAGTATATTGCTTACTAATACGTAGATCATCCTATTCCTCACTTGGGAATATTTCCCAGTTATTCCTCCTGTCTCATCAACCGATGGAACTTCTCTCCTGTCTTAGTGTCGACAACAGCTTATTTAAGTCTGTGACTTTTTTTCTCCTTATTTTTGCAGCAAAAACCTCTGGAACTGTGTTATAGTTCAACCTGTGTGTGAACTAATTTGTTCATGTAGCACCCTGTGTCCTATGTGAAAATGATCACAGCTATGTAGAAGGCAAGCACTTTTTTTGTGGAAGCACACAACTTCTGCCCAATCAAAACATGAGCTCCTAGCTTACAACATTTGGGCAAATGCAAAGCCCCTCTCTAGTGATGCTCACATAATTGTCTGGTGATAGCTGCGCTGTGGAGCCAGACCATAAAAAGGTAATGCTGCAATCTGGGGCTTAAAAGAAAGCTGCGAGGCAAAATTCATGCCTTGGTTGGGCACGGTGTCTACTGGAATAATAACAGAACTAAATCCTTGGGCCAGAGATTGTGTGGCTGCATAAGTGCATTTTTCCCACCACTATGACTTCCTTTCTATTGGAGTTAGATTTTAACCAGTTACTATTTAACCATCCACTCACTGCGTCCATCCAGTTAAAAAAACAATCTATGGGGAAACCTAGATCGCTATGTAAATGGACAACAACCTGGTGGACGTAGGCAAAGATTTAATATGTTTGACTACTGACTGGATGTGTGTACTAATTAAAAATGTCACCTAGTGTGGGTCATTGTGGATAATTGGGGAACACTGCAGGGTTTTCTCTCAGATAGATACATTTTTGGACACTTTGAGAAAACGTTTTGACTGGTGCTATTTCACGTCTTTTGGTACGTCAAGGGAGGGTGTAGTCTAAACACCTTTAACCACTGTAATATGAAACCAGTATTCTGGTGATGGTAATGTGTGACAAGAATGTGCATATTTTTTGTAAGGTAGCTTGTTGAAGTGATGTGCTCTGTTATTTTCTTTTTATTCCTGTTACAGTGTGATGTTGTGGCGTATGCTGGTTGTTGTGCTGCAATCCAACTGTTTTGTTGTGTTGTACCCTGTTATATTTTAATTGCAATGTTCTATTCTTTAGAATATCTTAGTATGTTATTTTCTGTTGTTGACTTTTCTCAACAAATGATGCTACATTTGCAGCCAAAAGCATTACATTTGTTTAAAAATACTGTAATAAGCAACCATTTGTCACTGTCGAAGGCCCAGATTATGAGTGGGCCAGAGTTCTCTGACCTCTGCGCTAGCACCTATTTGGGCAGGGCTCTGAATTCTGAGTTGTATAGAGTTTACCACGCCAACGCCAGGCGCGATAAAGTCCCCTCTCTTCATTAAATTCCAGCAGGTCAAGTCAGCCAGAATTGAAAAAGGGAACAGAGTATGGTATTTATTTCAGGTGTTTGTGGGGATGTTATTTCAGTGACGGTTTCAAGTACCAAAAGAATGCCTTACACACAACTTCCTTTTGTAATATAATTTTTTTTAAAGACGCAAGAACCGTGTCCGTTGTGATAGAAGTCAACCTACGAGCAAGGAATATTTGTATGGATTTAATTTGTATTATAAAAAGTTGGCCAAACTGGTATAACTCATCCACAGTGCATAACCCTGTCCTTCCTTCCACAAGCAGTTGTATGAAAATAATATTTAGCAGAATCAAAAGTTAGCTGATTCTGCAAAATAGTGTTTATGTGGCTTATCAGAACATGAAGACCTAGTTACAAAATAAAACGTACTAACAGAAATGTTTTTTCTGTAATCCTAGGGTTAGTATTGTGAGTGGATTTTCAAATACATTTAAAGCAGTGATTTTTGCTGAGGGGTGGAAGTGCTTCTCTCCTCTTTGCACTCAAGCAAATACGTAAATGATATATGTGCATTTCTATGCCTAACACTTGCAGATGGAGTGGTGGGCAACATACACACACTCAGCATATAATTCCGAATGCGGGAAAACAGGAAACTAGCCACTTTGCCACATTCAGGCACTCCAGGCAGCAAGCCCAATCAAAACTGAACATAAATATAGCCAACAGCCAGGGCCCTGCCCCTTTTCCCACCTGCAGCACATTATCTTTGAGATAGACTCTACCACATTCAAGATGCAGGCCTTACTATTCAAGAAGAAGAGAACCCTAGTAAGGAAACAGAGTTGTTAGTCAACTTTGTAGTTAACCACTAAGGTGAACTACATAATCTTTCTTAAGCGCCTCAGTGGAGCAAAGAAAGCACCTGTGTAGCAGGATCTCACTGACTATGTTGTGGAAGGCGTTACAATCTGTGGGAATATGAAAATGAAATGGTAAGAGAGAAGGAGTGTCAAAAATAAAATTTGCAGATTCAAGTGACAGTTGTTATCCCAGCAAAACTGTTGCTACTCACCCCATGGACAGTGTTTCCTTAACACCATGCACCCAGTTGCATGGCCTGCCGCTTTCGGAGACTGCCATCATCAGGGAAGGTGGGAAACACATGCCTCAATGTAGCAACATTCGTCAACCACTGTAAATTTGACCATGTTTACAAAAAGCACGCATGACTAATCCACAAACAGGCACAGATCCATAAACACAGCACAACATATATGCAACCAATGTTAATGTCCCAACACACCTGGGGCCGCATTATACATGTGGCATATATTTTTGTTCATTGCACTGAGCGCACCTTTAAAAAAGGTCCACCCAGCGCAATGAAGGAAAATGTGCCGTATTACGGTGAATGCGCTACCCCCAGGACAGCCATGAACTCGCACTGCCCCCAGAGCAGAGCATTCATGTGAAAAACAGAGCGGCTGCTTTGAAGCCGCTCCGTGTTTTCACAGTGCAGGCGGCAACCCACCTGTACTTTGAAGGGATTAGCGATCCCCTTGCAGGCGGGTGTAGTCAGTGACTGCAATGAGGGAACGCCCCTTGAAGATAGCACTGGGGCTTTTCATGCGCCAGCGATATCGGTATTACAGAACAGACTGCATAAGCCCCTTCTGTTATACCAAAGTTGCCCTGGGAGTGCAAAGCGGGCACAAATGCCTGTTGCGCCCCCAGGTACGCTGTGAAAGATGGCCCCTGAATGTTCATCCAGGACTGCACAAAGAGCCAGCAAAGAAGCATGTCTACAATAATATCCTTTACTCTTCCTAAACGTCATGCATTACCTGTTGCAGTGACCAGCAGCAGAGGCCAGCCATGACTGGAAGAGCAGGCCATCCAGCACACCTAGTCACCCAGCATGGCCAGCTAGGTATTTCTTACATGAATGTCCATCATATGCATGTACCAAACAGAGTGTCCCAAGACATATCAGACACCAATACTGGGTAACACAACCACCTATGTTTGTCACAATATGGAAACCCTTAAACATATGCAACCTCACAGATAATCCCACCTAATCAGTCTCTGTTACGATGAGGACCCATGTTCCCAGCCCATCAATCACATGTCTCCACCCCCCGTTGTTGATGTCGACTAGTCCCTCACAACGGACGGATGACAGAACCGGAAAAGACTGCCTCAAATGCTTTGCATGACTGGTTTCATATATGGTCACCTACATGTACACCTCAATGTTGCTTCCAAACACACTACCTCATGCAATGTATGTGTCACATACCTATGTTGTAATTGTTAACAAACGTCTCAAGTATGCTCACCCTGCATGCTTTGCCCTATCCTAAGGGCCCACACCAACAGTTTAGTGTTAACCCCAACACCCCCCCTTCTAATTGTATTTTCATTTCTATTTCACACAGGATGTCCCACTATTGTCCATCCTGATGAGACCCCCTACATCTAGATGTGGGTTTAAAATGACAAACTTGCTTTTTTCCTGTATACTATTGAGATTATTCATTATTTTGAAAAGTTATCTGTTGAGTAAACAACAACTTCCTTCTTTCTGTATATACTTTTCTGTTTGTAATTTTTTGGGCTGTGTTTCTTAGCACTTGGGACATGATATATGCATTTATGCCCACAGTAGACCTACCAATGATGTAATTTTGGTCCCAGTTTAACTATGAATTACACATAAAACATCACTTAAATTCTTTTGTATCTTTTGTGATGAATATTACAATATACTTTTTATATTTTCTCTGGGTTGTTATATGTATGTGACTTGTCTGTGGCATTGTCAATCCATATGATGAGCGTCTTTTCACAAACCCCTTTTTAGCTCTCAATCATATCCTACATTCTCTATATGTATACGATATTGTATGGTTGCCTATGAGAACTGCTGTAGCACTATAGAATTATATACCCAGGTTCTCATGGGTTGGAAGGTTGCTCTGGCAGCTACAATCCTATTTTACACCAAAGCAGAAACACCATTATTGCAGCTTATATAAGATCTGAATGTGTATATGTGTGAGTATATAATGTATATTTTCATATATAAAGCCTACACCTCAAGGCTCTGTACATGTTTGTCCAGCAATACAAAAACAAACATTTTAGGCAATGTAATAGCTTACATTTAAAGAATAACACGTGGTCATATAGGCACAGAAGGGGTCATTTAGACCCTGACCATGGCAGTCACTCTCCAGTGGTACAAACACACACCAGATTTTGAGTTTCTTGTCAGGGATTGCTTTGTCTTCAGTGAAGCCACAGGTGCCAATTTTGCATGGAGTGGTGCACTGAACTTGCACCACGATTGTAGTTTCTGCTTGGCAGACGATTTTGTTTTCAGGAAACAGACTCCCAAAGAAAGAGTTTAAATTTGTTTATTACAAACAAAAACCAATGGCTCTGACCTGCAGGGAGTTTTCTTCCAGTGTATTGCGGTGTTATAATTTTAAAACACTAAGCTTGACTCCCGTCGTCCCTCCGTGGAGAGTATACAGGTACACTACCATGCTGACGGTTTCCCGCCTACCGTATTTATATGTGAGCTGGCTAAACCGCCGTCCGCATTGACAGATTGTTTCCTGTTGTGTAAGCGGCGCACCTTCATCAACTCTGTGGATTCTTCTGCTGGCTAACTGAACTCCATCGTCGTAAGGTTCGCGCCAATCATATTTAGCTGTCCCCGTTGTGCTGGCATTGTCCTAGCAGCGGTTTGCTGACAGAGTGACTCGCTGGTGGAGTGGAGATTGGTAAGTACTACTTATTAATGTGTCAATACACACATATGTTGTGTTTGCTTCTAAAATATATGTAGGTAACATGTAATGCCCCTTTTTTCCACATGTTGCATTGCACACAAACAACACATACACACACCACTAAATGCACGATTGAATGCATACTCACCGGCACCACAAGCACAACACCAACATCCACCACCACAACATAATTAATTTTTTTAAGTGTCAAAACAGGTGTGTTCATTTTACCTTGATAAGTTGTAAAATAAACACAAATGCATTACACATCAGAAGAAAAAGGCATGTAACATCACTGTTAAAATACACGAGGCTCAAGCAATTGTCTGCACACTATTCACAGTAAAACAAGTGTACTAGAAACTAACCTTGGAGCCCGGTGAAAACAGAGTTGACTAGCTTTGTGGTCAAGTAGTTGCAGCAAAGGGAGGACCTGGACAATGGGGTTCAAGACAGAAACGGAAGTGGGAAACACAAAACAAGGTATGCTTCTACCTTATTTCCTTAGATTCCGCCAACTCAAAGTACGAAGTATCCCTGCCACAGTTTCCTTGACGGAAAGGCACATTGTGATTGACCCAGTGGTACTCTTGGTTGGACTCTTGCTGGACAGTTGCTTCTGCCCATGATGCTCTTGACGCAGAAGAATATTCCTGGCGGAGTCGTCGGCACTCAGGCAGTCTTTCGTCCATGGACCCACTAACATCTAAATAGAGCTGGCGGACCGCCAAGTAGGCGGGTGGTGAATCCGTCGAAAAAGCGACAGCGGGACCAGATCCGCCAAGATGTTAATCAGGCCATTAATTTCACTAAGCATTCTTATCTCATCACCCTATGTTACCTGCCACCGTGTACCAAATTAATGACGTCTTGTTGACCCTGAACAAACACTTAGCACTGGAGTGTGCACCTTCAGACTCATTTGTTTGGGACTTTAACATGTATGAATTTAAGCATGTGGTATTTGCAGAGCGTAAACTTACCCTTAAGGAAGTGGAGCACTGTACCAGGCCTGAAGGCAAAGATATCATCAGAGAGAGGCAGGGGTTCTGAGAGGGGTGTTCAAACTAATAAATGAGCCAGGATGTATTTTCCTTCAAAGTGGTGTGTCCGTCTTATGCCCTTTCCTATAATGAAAAATGGTATGGGTGGTCTTGATGGTTACGGCATGTCATTCCAGATTCTTGATACACAGATGAATTTTTTCTTTCATTCACTTTTTCATCTTCAATTTGACTCATAATCTAACTTTTAAACTAAACTCCAAACTCAAAGTAAATTTGCCAATAATACTCTCAAAGGCAATATGTCAAGAATTCCAAGATTTCTTCCTGAACAAAACCACACTGCTTTGTGACCCAACAATATGCCAACTTGGTGGAATACGATGTTAATATGAGTAATCCCCCATGAAATGTGGAATTACCCTATGGTACTGACTTATCTGGTCATAAAACCACACAGATATCCTAAGTTCACTGGGTTTAAAACATACATTTACCACCCGCTCTGGGCAGGTAGTAACTACATGCATCGAGATGTGGTTGAGTGAGGTTGAGGTAGAGAGGTGGGGAGAGAAGACAACGTTTTTTTTCTCGCAGGGGTAGCATTGTGTGCTCTCCTATCGAAACCTCATGTACTTTTTCCAGTCAGATATTCTGATCAAAAAAATTTAGTATGGGTCTACCACACCCTGAAAAACTACACATGGAAAACCCTACTGTCTCTAAATCAGGTGGAGCAAAATTCCATGCAGTAATGTCCCTATTGACTCAGATTTGAGGCCCCATTGTTAGTGCTTACTAATATGCTCAGCACCAAGCTTCAAATGCCTGGTCTTCCAGGAGTGTACTGCAGTTTGATGTTCTCCTTGAGGCGTAATAGTTCTCACACTTAATTGTTCTCAAGAAGTGGATCATTAATAAATGTAACAAACACACCTTGTTTGGTTCTCAACACAAGTCTTAGTGAAACTCAGACAAACCCCTAGAAGCTCTGGTAGTCCCAGAATATAGTATACTAAGCAGTGGCGGCTGGCACAGATTGTGAGTGGCAGGGTGGGGGTAAATAAAAATAAAAATAAACGTATCTTCGCTCCGCATCTCTCCACTGTTATCTCTCTGTGTCCGGCTAGAACAGGAAGCACCCAGGCTCCCCTAAGCCAATCACAAAGCTCAGACAGTGACTGAGAGCCTGGGCATGCTCTCCACCGATAACATGCAAGGTGCGCATGACTGTTTGCCCAGCCCAAGACGGCCGGCCAATCATTCATGCACACTCACAGAGGACCCGCAACTCCTCTCCCAGCTCTCTAAGCAGAGCAGCCCCATCCCCCAAAGCTGCCAAAGCAGTATAAAATTAAATGATAACAACATCGAGTTATTATCATTTTATTTTTCCTTTATTTACACAGCTGAAAAGCAGTGGGGCGACACTCCTCTGCCTTAGCGAGGGAACCCCCACTGGTGCTAAGTTCAAGCAATACCAATAACTTAAAGCCAAAAAAAAAACAATTTAGAAAAGTAGATAAAAATGTTTAAGCAAGAAGATATGAAAATGTTCAGAATCATGTAAGAGGAACCATGGTTTTAAGGAAAGAATTGCCTAGAGAAAGGAGAGTGCCTTTGAAATATAATAGTGTGCAGCTGACTGGGACCTAGGCGGGATTTCAGACTGACCGTGATGGAGCGAAGGTTTGCTAAACTAAGAAGGCCTCCCTGGTCATAGTTTTTACCTTCCTACATTGTTTATTTTTTGAAAGTCATTTTTTTCAGCAAGGCTGAAGCAGGTGAGGGTCCCTAAAAGTTAGCAATGTCCTTGTCTAGCTGCCTCTGTAGCCATTGGTTATAGAATCAAAAGCTCCAAGTGGCAAAAAGCTGTATTTTGTAGCTGTTAAGGTCATCTGTACCGAGGCTTTGCCTTCAGATATAGTCAATTCTTTTACTCTCAAAATCCTTCAAAAGGGCACGGTTGGAAGATGAAGCAAGGCGGGTCTTCACAAAGTCAGACACCTTTAAATACAGGTTCCTTTGAATTTATTTTCAGTGTGTAAAAAAGCTCCAAGCAGAACAAGCCTAGTCTACTTACTTACCTAGGGGGCAACCTCCCTGTGGAAGCTTCAGCACCTTGTTCTGGTACTCCAAAGGTAGATAAAATGCATAAGTCCCTGTTTTTTCCAACTTGTGGGAAAGGTCACTGCTGCAGCCCTCTGGTCCTTAGGGCAGGCTTATAGGCATCAGATCTCTTCCTAAATAGGGCACCTGCAGAGTCCTGTCCTTTGGCAGGCCTTCTGATTTTTTTATGTACCTGGAGCAGACAAGGGCTTTACCTTCCCAGGTGCAGTGATGTTCCAAGGAAGTGATGAAGAGGTTCCAGTCATTTCTTGTGCACTGACAGTGATTGAAGAATTGTTCTGACCCAATCCTTTCTACTATCTCACCCTGTTGAAACCTGTTGGTTTGGTCAGTTTTTTGTGGCTTAGATAGCTGCAGTGAATGTGTGTGCATCTAGAGCCACACTTAGGAAGGAGTTTGTAAAACCTCATAAAATACCGTAAACGATGGCCCTCTTGGCTGCCCGCACACCCACAACAGATATCTTTAAACTCATTTTGTTATATATAAACAAATGGCATTAAAAGATGGCCACACAGGATGTGTGCATATCTGCTGTGGCCCTCTTTAAAAGCATTTTGTTTTATTTTAATAAATCCTATTCAAAGATGGCCACTGTATCTGCATGTGCATCCTCAGTAGACATATTTGATTTAGAGTTGTTGTAAAAATCAAAAATCATTCAAAGAAGCCCGCTGATATGTATGCAAGTTCACGTGCAGGTGACTGTATTGAACTAGTCAGAAAACATTTTTAGAGGTTACTTTTCTCTAAAGGTTGGGGAGCAAAAGGATGCTTGGTGTGAGGAAGTGAGAGGAAAAGACAGGCTGGTGGGGAAGAAGAGGAACCAGGGAGCATGGGAGGGGAAGAAGAAGTAGACCCTCCCATGCACTACGAAAAAGCATGGTTTGACACAAAAGTAGAAGAATAGATCATTCCCTACTCCTCCCTTCACACATTCCACAATAACTCAAGACACCTCAAGCCACTGTTAAAAAAGTCTCCATTAGAGGCGCTATTAGTGTACCTCTCTTGCCATCAACTGGTAAACTGACAAAGCTGAAAAATGTATATTAAAATATATAAAAAAGAAATCATGAAAAGCAGAAAGGCCATTGGCAGGTGTATGTTCCTTGGTGCTCAGAAATATGATGACACTAATAAAACACTATACTACTCCAGCAATAAAAGGTGGTCCAGAATGTGTCCCACAAATTACATTTTTAAGTATTGGTCTCCTAATGTAATCTACTGTGACAAGGGAAATAAAAGTTAAAAGCTATACAAAACAATTGTTATTTACACATTCATTCGATAGCTCATAACATACCCAAAGACAGCCCCAGTCCTGATGAAGAACCCTGTATTGACATCTGGGAATATCTAAATATTAGGCACTGCAAAAGGGAGAGTCTTGACAGTGGGAAATTAGCTACTTCCCATACTTCTTCAGACAAATGAAAGAAAGTGCTGCATGCCTACATAACATGCATTTGGAAAAGATGAATCATGATCTCTTGAAACCTTTTGAGCACATAGAACAGCCAGTGGCATCTTATGTATATCATTTGCTGACTCATCTAGATTCATAGCAGTGTTAAGATCCACTGCAGTTCTTTAGCACTGGTGATTATTGATGTGCCAGGCATTTTTAGCCATCACCCAGTGCTTAATTTGAGCCGGTGGATTCCGGCGCTCTGCACCAGCACTTAATTGTCAACACTGGCTCTTATGACAATCTGCCACATGGCGGTGCTGTTTATCTAATTTATAGAGAAGAACAACAATAGTTGTTTATTAATTTAATATACATTAAACTTTACTAATATCTGCCACCAAAGCCATTCTAGTAGCTTTGGGGACCTGGAATACTTAGAACTGCCAAACTTGTAGTAGAGTGAAGGTTAGTTGTTATGTTGTTATTGTAATTGGCAGCGCTGACAGCGGCAATGGGCGGTGCAAGTGGAGTGGCCTCCTGGCGAGGGCCCTGGCAGTTATCATTTTTCAAATTAAGCACTGCGCATTACCATAGGAGCGAGGGCAGCTCAAGGGCCGCTATGTTGCATGGTATGAATTTAGTCAAGGTCACTGGCTACTGGGAATCCGATAATTTCAAATCGTTTTTTTAGAAAAATTTCACTTGACTCTGCGAGTCATTTAGTACAGTGGATGTCGTAAGTCGACCATGCATGTGACGCTGCCCAGGAGATTCTGCCTCAAATAAGCATCAGCTTTTTTTATCCAGCTTTATTCAAGCTACATGTCTTTTAGTTAATTTCCAGTGAGTGTTGCTACAACAGTCACAACATTATCCTTTGCAGAGGTAACCTCTGCTTGATTGAGCACTCTCTTCCCCATTTGTTACTAATTAAGGGCCTGCTGTACCCAGTGTTTGTGATCCGATCTGCACAGGAACAGATGTATAACTCTGTTGGCGCATAAAATGACCATCAGTAAGATTTGAAGAATGATGCCACATTAATATTACTGAGACACGATTTTGATTGCAAATCTTACAAAGCAGGCTGCCAATGGAATGATGGAGGCAGCAGACGTCATTCCTAGCATTTACAAAATGAATACTATTTTAATTTGAATGCATCTGTCCTCTTAGGCGACAGAGACTCCAGTAAAAAAGAAAAACAAGCTTTGGCAATGCCAATAAGTCCGTCTTTAATGGAATGCTGTATGGTAATTTGAAGCATTAGAAATAGCATGCGAATAGGTATTTGTGTGGATGCAAAGAACAGCAGAGTAATATTAGTGCAGGTTAGGATGTCAATGACAGATGCACTGTCAAGCCAGACCTAAAAATCCATCCAGGTTAATGACTGACTCCTCCCACGTTTGCTGCTGACGGAGAAATACACCACTAATTACCAGTTATCTAAAACTCTTAAATAACTTTACAAAGCCATGTGTTTGCCCCAGAAAATTCAAGCTCGGGACCCTGGATAAATTAACAAACTGATCACAACAGTGTGGAGGGCAAGCCCTTTTTTTGGAAGAACACATTTTTTTCCCAATTAATACATATACTTCTGGCTCCAAACATGTGGGAAATACTCAAATCGCCTCTCCTGATGTTCTCACATAATTGGCTGGCAGCAGCTGCACTGTCAAGCCAGAACATAAAAATAGGCATTCAGTGAATGCCATTAGGAGAGGCATGCCAGGGTCATAGCTCGTGGGGGGGGGGGGGGGAGGGGTGGGGGGGGGGGGGGGGTGACACTCCCATATAAATTAATGCTGCTGGTGTGTGTAGTTGGGTCCAAGGGCCTCCAGTAGGTATAGCATGTGTCTGTGGCCAGATTTCCATTCAGATTCGCAGCCCTCATGGCACAGGCACACATCTCTATGAAACTTTGCAGAGCTTGCATTCACCCACCCCCCTCTTCCCTCTCGCTCAAAACAAGGCCAAGAATAATCAAAGGACTGGATGGCTCTTACATGGTGCAGAGAAACCATTTAAATGTAATACTATGTATGTCCATTTTGCTATTTCAATGGCCGTGATGGTTGGGAAATCTCTGTTCTACACCCCCCCCCCCCTCCCTCCACCCCAATCTATCTGACTAAGCTGCGCCCCTGGGGCACGCAGCAGCCCACTGACCCGCTCTCCTGTTTCCCGATTGATAGACTGATTCAGACCCCTTTCACGTCCCCTCCTTCCTCGAATCGCAATGTGATGCAACCAGAGTGATTCGAAATGTAACCATTGTGACATTTCTTTTTGACATCACAAAGCCAACAGTTTTGCAAATAATCAGCTTTGGGATCGTAAACAGAGCATGTGACATTGACCGAAACATTTTGTTCCAAAGATCCGATGATTTCAAAGGTGTGCCTCATACAGGAACAGAGACTGCTGTGACTTCATGGCTAGAACATATTATTATGGTGATCAATGATTATAATAGTATTGGCATCAATGCTGTATGACAAAGAACCTTCGAACAAACATATCTTGCTACACGTGGCTTGTACATGTCACTCTGTAGGCATAGGATGGTTTTTGACCCTTCAGAGTTCCCAAACCTGATGGAAAGCTGCAGGGAAGTCAGACAACAGATCCAACCAGCGGTAGTACCCGCGCGTTCATGCAAACCATTAGCAAATATTTGAGGAATCCATGTATGGTGCTGTGACTGGGGCAGAGATGTTAATTGAGATTAAAGACAGCAGCCTCTGAAAAAATGCACAAGGTGTTTCTCACAGTCAGGGAAAAGTATTCATTGTTGCTTCAGTTTGGATGTTTCAGCAAGTGAGGTTGGAATTTTGTAAGGCACTAAAAACAACAGAGCGCAACCCAGAAACTGCACCAGAACTCAGGCAATCAGTCCCGACTCCCTATGGAAGCCAACCAGCAGAATCTCAGCCCTTAGATCTATTTTATTCATAATTCAGTACTAGATCCCTGTTGCAGAGAACAGTATTTTCTAATTACAGTTGTCACTTTTAAGTTGCACTTAAAGAAGAGGAGCGGTGACAGCATAAAGCACCACCCTGCTATGAGGTCGTGGAAGGATTTTCACTAGTTATACCCCAGTGAGCAAAGAGAAGGGTATTGCAAAGCCTACCAATGTACCTTCTCATATCGGTCGAGCATGCATAAAACACTAAGGCCTTATTTAAAAGGCCTTGCGACACTTTTGAACCACTGTTGCGTCACTTTGTTGTGACGCATCGGCGGCGTAAAAAATGCACCATGTTGCGCCTTATTTACAAAGTGATGCATCTAAGCAGATGCGTCAGTTTGTAAAGCCCTGCGCTACATTGTACCTAAGTCAGGTATAATATATGCAAGGTGGGCGTTTCCCCGTAAAATGCCTCATAGAAGTGTCTATCAGATTTCACTGCACCACTTCTAGGACGCCACTGCTTCAAAATCTTGTGCCTGCCTCACAGCAGGCGTATGACTGACGCACACTGTAACTCCTTGCAATATGGAGCACCATACATTAAATATGATGCATCCATCATGTCACAAGGAGGGCGCAGTGAAAACTGTTGCATCGCTGTTTTGAAGCAGCGATGCAACAGTTTTCATAAATGAGGCCCTAACCACACAGGCATGGAATAACTGAAGAGATCTGTCACACATTACTGGACTATTTTGGAGGACTTTGATGCAGTTCATTCACTGCAGATCCCAAATATGTACCTAATCTGACTGCTTTTTTACATCTCACATAGACACTCAGATATAGAATGATAATAAGAATGCCCACCGCAACAGATCTCTTCACTTCTATCTCCCTCCAACTGTGCCAATTTAGGACCAAAACTATACAAAACAAATCTCAGATTAGACAACCCAATGCAGTAACCAGCTGGGCAGACTATATCATATGAAATACCATAAAGGGACTTGTAGACTTGTTGTAATCTGACAGCATACTGAAATGCATAAAACTGCGCGCCTATCTCTTACACTTCATCATCCAACACACTACTATGTCCTGCATCCCATAACATGATGATTACGCCTCGATGGTCATCACGCATGACGCAGTTCCCACATAGGATCAAAACAATTACAACATCCTTCCAACCACACACCCTGCATGGTGAACCATGCTACTCACATAAAGTACGTCAGCGGTCCACATGGGGTAGCAAGAGCTATATAAAAGCTGCAGTACAATACAATATAATACTTCTGCAGTGTGCATTTCTTGCTCCTTTACCAGGGTGATAAAGCACTGTATATGCCCATGTCAGCAGCTTGATGTTCCTAATGACTCTCTGCTGCAGTTACTGTTGGTTGGAGCAGGGGAACAACCATTACAACGCAACTTTTACAACGCACTGCCATTACAACGAAACTGTTACAACGCAAATGCTGTGACAACGCATGCCATTACAACGCAAGTCTTTACATCGACTTACACTAGATGGCGTGCTAACATTAAAAATAGTGTAGTTTACTATCCAAACACCTTCCCTACTGCAACGTGGACTGGAGTTAGAATAGTAAATTACCCTTTTTTAATGTTAGCACGCCATCTACTGCAAGTCGATGTAAAGACTTGCATTGTAAAGACTTGCGTTGTCACAGCATTTGCGTTGTAAAAAATTTGTTGTAACAGCATGCGTTGTAAAAGCATGCGTTGTAACATCATACATCCAGTAACTGTTACAGGACTATATACAGACTATTTCCTGAGGACTACTGCTACCATGTCAATCTTGCAGATATCCACACACCCTCAGCTTCTACAACACTGCCCTGCATCACCAATCAAGAAAGAACAATATCTCAACTGGTGTAATTCAAGTAAGACAGTTAAACAGGCATGTCAAATACATTGCAGCAAGGAATAAGAGAGACTCTTGGGAACAAAAACTATTTGATCGGAAGGTGCACTAGGCATCGTATATTTGAAACACAATTGAGTACAGTTGTAACAGCACTGTAAGCATGAAATTCCATAGAAACAACCCGAAATTGACCTTGGTGCTAATTGTGTAAGTGACACAACAAGTGGTGACGCAAGTGACAAGGTGTATTCAGCGGAAAATGGCGCAGAGTGAGATAGGTGACTTAATATAAACAGTGAATAGTGGTGGTTCCGGTAGTATTTAGATACATTTTAGAATTAAAGGCAATCATTTGAGGAAACCATAGCATGTAGTGCGCTATTATTTGCGCTGAGTGGTCGACGACGTTTCGATCCTCTAACTCAGGATCATCTTCAGGACCGGGTTGTTGGTTTTTAAGCGGTGCTGCAAGCGGTCCCGTGTTGCAATCAGTCAGAGGGTAATATGGCAGGACAAGGACTCCAGAAATGATGTCCTGACGTACCGCGCCGGAGAGCGTGCTGTGGTAGGTGCCAAAAGTAAATCAATGTAGAGGGCAAGAAATCAACTTGCGATGGATGCACCGCGGAGGGGGGTGCTCATGGAGCACGCCACAAATGCGTGTAGAAGCGCCGAGTGAAGGCTGGAAAGTCAGCAAGTCACTGGGGCGGAAAACTGATGGATCCGTCCTGGGAGGACCGCAAATCGGTCTCGGCGGGGGAGTCGGTAGTAGTTCATGAATAAATCCGAACGTGGAGGAGTGCCGGAGTGGGCGACTTCCCGCTGCAAACGAAGGCAGGCATCACCAATCAGCACGTGAATGTGCACTTAATCTGGTTTTCCATATGGCAACGTGTGATAAAATGTTATGTTATGAATGAGGACTTCCTGCAGGGTTTTATTTACAGATTATATTACGAAATAATATTGGATGCTAAAGTTTCTAACTCTTAAATGAACCCCATGCTCATGTTGATACCGGTGCATTAGAACGTGCAGCATAATTAAGATTACTAAAATAATTGACATATGCTTTGGAAAAAAGCCAGGCCTTAATGTACCAATAGTTGGTAATCGGTTTCTAATATATCAGAAGGTGTTACGGCGATTGGTGATTCTTATTGTAAGGGAGTAGGAAAGTAAAACTGTTGTGTTTGCAAATGAGGATATGTGCAAGATAGCCCATGTGATCTCAAGCACCCATCTGCCTGCTTTTAGTCACATCACTATCATCTGCATAGGCTGCTGCTTGTGCAAAAAAAACACTAGAGGCCTTATTGTACGACACTGCAGTAGTCAAACTTTCTTTCCAAGGAGTAGACCACCTGGAGCTGATTTGCTATTGATTACTTGAAACATGATATACATAACAGTAAAATAAAGAAAATTGGTATAATATATACAGCTTAGAGAAGCACCTCAAAAAGGAGCATTCACAATTCAAGCCATTCATGGCTAAGGAAACAAATGGTGAGACACTGGCGTAACGAACCTTGAGGGGGCCTCCCTGCAAGGCACCTGAGGGTGCCCCCTCCGGGCTCAATCAGGAGCCCTGCAGCCAGAGTGCTGTGCTGAGGGGGCCCCGTGGAGCTTGGGACCCACCCCCCGCACTGCGGGGGCTGCGGGGGCCTGTGTTACGCTCCTGTGGTGAGACACAACTCTTTTATAGTTTTCAAAATTCTATTGTGATTAAAATTGAAGGAATGGGTAAGGCATTGGATTATTTTTAGAAGGAGGTGAGAACTTACTTCAAATAATAATCACCATCCTTGTCAAAGAGAACCACAAAAGTCACTAAATAAACCTGTGCTTGACCCTCTGGTAGCTTGGCACAAAAGCATTCAGGCCTAACTTAGAGTCAATGTGTAAAGGATTTATGCAGCACATAAAACAGTAATGAAGTGGAAACACAACACAAAAACAATCCCAAACCAATTTAGAAAAATAGAAAATAATTTAAGAAATAAAATGAAGCCAAAATAACAATAAACAATCAGTAGAATATGGGTTAGAAGTTTTTAGAGTTTTAGGTAAAAAGAGCGCCATAAAGGTGCACAGCATCAACTGTGGAAATCTGGTTGCGCTGGACCGGAATAAAGTCACCAGTTCAGGCTAGCTGTATTGGAATGCTGGTCAGTACAGGTACCAAATGTGACCTACCCACTGGGAGTAGGGGCTACACGGTGCTGCAATGCAAAGTTCTACATTAGTGTTCAGTAAGGTTCTTCAGGCCATCCAATCAGGGGCTGCTCGGTACTGCAATAACGGACCCTTGGATCGTCCTGCAGCATTCTGTGTCACATCTGGTGAAGCTGCCAACCAGGAGCTGTGATGTGCTGGGATGGGAGGCCCTGCATCGGTCTCCACCATGCTTCGTCATATCCAGTTGAACCTTCGGTGCACTATGACTTCAGGGATCCAGGACCTTCAGAGCAGGATTTGGAGGTTCCGGACTCATTCCCACAGAGGGCAGCAGGGGGACTTGGTCAGGTCCAGTTGGTCAACTAGAAAGCAGGAGCAGCTTCGGGAAGCTTGTTGTGTCCCAGTAGCTCAAACAGGAGGTAACCCACTGGCCCTTGAAAGGAGGCATGGCCAGGCAACATGGCCAACTAGATGCACTCTGGCAGCACTCCTTCCAGCAACACAAAATCCTGATCCTATCATTGCTCATTCGGGATCTACTGTATCACCACTGCAATGGTGTTACTGTCACCAATCCCTGGAGAGCTCCAGGTCATGTGAAAATATTTCAGAAGCCAGGTTTGGAAAAATTTTCCCGGGGGGGGGGGGGGGAGGCCTTGGGCTGCTGCGACTCTTGGAATGGAACAGTGAGGCACGTGGGGCCCCCACAGGCCTGCGCCATCTTTTCTCCTTGGACAAGCGCAGGTCGAGTGGACTCCCAGCTTGCATGTTAGAGCCCCCACACACCCAGTGGCACGAGGCTGCACCCACACTTGGTGGTCTCTGCATCGGGAGCACCCGGGGCCTTGGCGGACCTCAATAGGATGGTCCATTTTGCATGCCACATCCCTTCCAGAAGTAAGTGCATCGCACGCGGCCCAGTCAAATAAAACATGTCATGACTGGACCATATTTGCTCTGGGGTGGGGCTGCATCGTTTTCCAGGCTGGGTGCACTGACTGCCGGGGAATCCGCTCGGTGACATTGGATCCCTGTCCTATGAACTAGCCCACTAGAACCCATTTTCACAGTTGATCCTCCGAATCTACGTATTTGGACTGTGGTAGGCAGATGTCAGATGGGACATCTGGATTGCTACCATCCTTTGATAAACACCGCTCCACCCAAGGACCTAGGGGCAGGCCTTCTCTGGCCCTGGGTGAGGCATTGTCAGCTGTGCCTTCAGCAACCCACTGGCGGCGAGGACCACCTTGCACTGTACTTCGGGAACTGTTGGCCAGAACCCGGCCCCAACCTACCACGTGGCCTGCGTATTATTATTCTGTTATCCCTGTGAGGCCTCTTATTGGACCACAATGCGCTCTTCTGATTGCAGAGCACAGAGGGAGCACTGGTACGAGGTTCCTGCGTGGGCGACCCTAGGCCTGTTTATCCCCTGGGCTAGGGAGCAACAAGATTTTCCCTGTGTGCGCAGCTTTTCCTTTTTTAGGTCCCTAAAGTCTGGTGGGGACTCGGAGAACGCCTTGGCACCCACTACACCCACTGCTTAGGTTATCGACTTGGGAAAGACAAGTTTACCAAGCCCGCATAATCCAAAAAGATATTGCACTACAGCCAACCATGCCCCCCGAGGGCACATCATAGGATGGAGCAGAGGGGGTCCGGTTGGTAGCAACAAGCTGACGGCGGATCCTGCCCCCTGTTGGCAGACCTGTTTACAGCAATTTATGCTCCAAGGAGGAACTGGCTACCAAAATTGACTTGGTCATAATAGATATCACCCTCCTCTGTGCTGACCTCCGCAACATTTCCAATACGGTTACCACTGCAGGCACGGTCTTCACCCTCCAAATACGAACTGTTCGCCTTCACGAGCACATCGAGGAGGAGGAGGGCAGATCGCAGAGGAATAATCTATGATTTGTGGGATTTCCTGAGAAAGCCGAGAGTCAGTCAGCAGAATTGTTCCTCGAAGACTGGATCACCTACTCTGTCTGCCCCAAACGGCTGTCTAAGTTCTTGACTGTTGAAATAGCCCACATGACACTAGCACCACCGAGACCTTGTGCCCTGCCAAAGGCAATGATTGCCCACCTCTTCAATTTCTGTGACCATGATGTCATTCTCCAGCATGTCCGCACGATGGTCTCACCATCATTTGAGGGGATGTTCATGTCCATATTTCCTGATTATACTCAAAAAGTTCAAGAGCAAAAGAAAATGCTCCTGAAAGTGAAAAAAAGTTTGACGGACTTGAACTTAAAATACAGTTTCATTTTTCCAGCAAAGCTTCATGTTATTCAGGAGGGGAAAGCACTCTTTTTCTTTGACCCAGGAGAGGCTTCTGCATGGTTGGATACCCTGAGCATCGCTGAGAATCGGACTTTCAGTGGAAGGGATTTCACCCAACCCTCCACACAAAGGAAATCTGCCCACCTTCGATGGCGAACATCCACAGGCAAAGATCGAACATACTGCACTCATCTGTGAAAATCTTGGTATGTCCGGATGGTACCCTGACAGACTCTGAATTTATTCCTGATTCCTGTGAATCTTTCCAGAGATGTCTGAGTGATCCGGGCTCAGCCAGTGATAGCACAGATATGGGTACTACATGATTGCTCTCTTTTAATCTGTAAGTACCATTAGGCCAGTGGAGTGATTAGGCACAGTTTGCATTCAGAAAATGCTTGGTACATGTGCTTAGAGAATGGCAAATTGCGATTCCCTATTTGTAGTCGCAATTTTAGATAATCGCAAAAAATTGTGATCACCTAAAATACACTGCCAAAGCCTTTCATGCATCTTGAAAGGCTATTTTGCATTTGCAAAAGGTCAAATTTAGTGATTCACACTGTTTGCAAATTCAAAATAGATTGATACATTTAGCTCTATGTCTTTCGTCCTTAGAAACTCAATAAATATCATTTAAAAAGAAAAACGCTGACCCCTGGAGTCCATTCTGGGGTCATGGGTTCAAGGCAAGCAGGTCCAGTATTTCATCTTCAAACAGCAGCGCAAACCTTCTGAATTGTCTCAGACAGGACCGGACTGGCCGTAGTGGGCACTGGGCATTTTCCCTGTGGGCCAGAAGGGTGGGGGCCAGTTTTGGAACGGTGGGGGACTTTTTTTGTTACTGGGAGTTGGTTTTGCATCAGTGCAAGTAAACAAAAGTGGCTGCAGTGTTTCCCACCAGCATTTAATTAGTTGTTGCCTACACAGGTCTTATAATTTAATTGACAATCTAAAAATATTTGTCCCCGTGTTCAACTGAAGAGTAAATATGCAGTGTTTAATCTGGTTTGCACTTTGAGTATAGTGTGGCTAGATATAACCTTTGTTTGACATGATGAAGAAAAGTCATTGATGTGTTCTTTACTGTCAATTCCTGAAACACAAACTCATACCAGTCAGTTTTACTCTATTTGAGTTGTTTCATGCATTTACAAATTGGTTGTATTTCCCTGAGCCATCCTCAATTTGATTCATGCTTTGAGGTACCCTGCGTGTAGGGTTAATTGCTCTACTGCCCAGCTGGCAGAACAAAGCCCACCTTTGGGCTTGAAACAAAACGTCCATCCTAGAGATATTAGATTTCTCCTGGTGGAAGAAGGGGTTGAGAGAGAAATCTCCTCCAGTGGATTTGCAACACATCCCTGACAAGTATATTGCAGGATGATCCCACAAAGAACGAAGGGAGGACTGGTAGAACTATGGCTTCAGTGGCATTAGGTGATGATATCCAATCACTGGACTGGGCAGGTGACTCCCACATTCCAGAACTTCTCATTTCCATTTTCAAACCCTCTACAGGCAAGAACAATTGAGAAGAGGAACAGAAAAGGGATGAACCCCCTGTCAGGAGTGTAAAATACCCCATCTGGACTTGTAACCCTGGGATAGGAGTCCTAGCTCCCTGAATTCCTCTCAGGACCACTCAAGTGTGGACTTCTTGGGGACACCAAAGGAAGACGGTCCATTTGGATTTCTGTAGAATGGCCCTGTTTGGCCCCAGGACTGGTACTATAGACTCCTATTGGCAAATAGACACCCTGAAATAGTTGAAGGAGTGGGTGCTTGGGCAATACCAGCAGGTAGTGGTGTGGTCTGCCAGAGAGAATTTCTGGGTGCTCTTGCCATGAACAGTCTAGGTCAGAAGACCTCCGGGGTTGGCCATAAGAGCAGGTTCAAACTCTCATAGCCAAGCTGCTAGTAAGGATGAGGAAACAGTAGCACCAGCATCAAAATGCAGAAAGTCAGATGGAAATGGGCCCAACAGTGCCAAAGTTATTGCTGAAAGAATAAAGCACGCAAATGTGGCATTTCCAGCACCGCAGCAGGTTTGCAATGAAGACATTCCAACAGGGATCTCTAAATATCTCTCAGAGTGTCCATGTGGCCATAGGACGCCCCACTCAGGGGACAAGTAGTGCAATTGCATTGCTTTTAAAGTTGCAGCCATTATTTGAGGTGAGGGATTGCCGCAAGATCCACTACACCTGGGGATCCCCTAGGTTTACACTGAGTGGCCCTATGAAGCAGGGAGACCAAGAGGCACAAAGAATGCCACCACACTCTCCAAACTGCTCCCCATTCCCATGCGACACACACAAAATTTCAGTGGGTAAGAGAAGTACCGCACAGCCTTGTAATAGGCCTGGGCAGAGTTTCAATTATGCCAGAGTAATCGGAGTAATTTCTGTAATTCTGCATTACTCTTTGACAATAATAACGCAATTCCACCCGCTCACATGACTAATAGTAATTTGGGGAAAACAATCTTACAGCAAAAGCACATTTAGCAAGCATGAGCGACTGCACGTGCTGTAGTTTATGTTCTGTAACATTTGCTGCTATTTTCTTAGTGCAAAATGGATCCTCGCATCGATTTTGGATGCGAAGGTAGATTTTGCCCCCAGAAAATAGCACTGAATGCTGGGAGAAAATTGGGGGAAAATCCTACCCCAAGTGCATATTTAGTGAGCCCCAAGTGGCTGCTCTCTTTTCATGATCTGTCACATTTATCTTCTATTTATTTGTGCCAAATGAATCTTTACATCCATTTCTGACACAAAGGGGCATTTTCGTGCCAAGAAAATAGCGCTAAATTCAGAATTACTACTCTCACGTAATTTTGCATAATCTCATGGAATTTTTGGGTAATTCCGCTACACAGAATTACATGAATTATGCCGACCCCATATCTTGGGACTGCCACTTGCCCAAACAGGTGGATGGTGCAGGTGCCCCAGGAGAGCAGGGTCATCAGAACTAGTACACCAAGTAGGCATATCAAATCTTTAGGAACACAAACAGGCACAGAGTAGTTTACAGACAATGTAGCTATATCTAATGAGGCTCTCAGGGCAGAAGAACTCCCCCATAAGCCAGTGGGGCTCAAATAAAATTTACATATTTTGGAGAGTGGTGACATTTGCAGGGCAGAGACACTGCAAAGGTATGCACTGGTGTTCCAGTAGCCACCAGTAGCAGTGGGTGTCCACACTTAAGCTCCACCCCGTTTTACAGAATATCCTGAACTTAAGTCTTGAAGGGGAAAGAAATCATGCCCCGAGGAGAAGCTGTATCTTGTTTTCAAATACTCACCATGATGAGCGTTCTTGTTGCACTGTGAGTGCTGTTGAATCCTTCAAGTCGTGAAAGGTTACTAAGCAATCTAGTATAAAAGTAAAAATACTGTCTCATTGCTCTGAGACTTCCGCACCTGGGTTTCTTAAAATCTTGTTACACCCCACTCCAAGCTTCCTCCACAATCTCTACACTGAATTGCAGATTGGGAACTAAGCACACACTGAGTAAAATGACATTTTACAATGTTCTGTTCGTAAAATAGGAGTAACACTGGATTTATTGTGAGAAGCTGTAAGCTCTCCACAGGAAATGGAAGTGTTGCAGATGAAGACGGGCAGTGAGCAATGATATAGGCACTAGACTCAGGTAAATCTTGGGAGTACGGGCGAATGCATTATTTGAGACATTCAGGTGGATATTTACAACACAATGTCAGAGTGTGGTGTTACGCTAAAATTGGTAACGCCGTGCTATGGCATATTTAAAATGCAGGGATGCGCCGTATAAAGAACGATACAGCGCACCTCTGAGTTTCTCATATCGCTAATAAAGCTGCCTAGCGCCAGGCCAGACATCCTTGTGCAATATTGCAAGGGTGCCTGTGCTGCAGGGGCGATTGATTATGTACAGGAAAGGACACCTTCCTGTACATAAACAATCTTGAAAAACGATTTGCTCTTTCCAATTGTGCTGAAGAATGCAGCACACATAGAAAGAGCAAAATACGAGGAGAAATAATAATTTTTCCTCATATCGCCAGTCTAAGACCAGGTATTCGCTGGTCTTCGTTTTTGGCACTGCCCCAGCCTTGTAATTATGGGGCAGCGCCAAAAAGCAATGGTTGGTGCGGTGGAACACCCATTGCATGCACCTTTCCCGCTGAGTGAAGTGTGAAAGGGGGCCTTATTTACATGGCATCATTAAGCCACGTTAAGTGGCTTAACGCCGGTTTGTAAATAAGAAGAAGGGGTTATTGCCACCAGAACGACACTAAAAGTGTGTAAATATGCCCCTACATGTCCTTGCAAAGTCAGCGAAATTAACCGCTGAAAATGTGAAGGTTCAAATTACTACAATTGGGGATTGGAGGAGACGTTTTCTCGTGGCTAAAATGCTGCTTGCGGAACTTGAAGCATGTCCTTAGATTTGCGTATTAAATTGTAAATTTGTCTTGTGCAAATATGACAAACAATTGTGCAGAAAAGCATCCTTCTCATCCATGCAGAAGTTCGAATTGCCGTCTGATCTGCCTATCAATGGGCAACACTGCGCGGCTCTCTAGCTTCAGCTGCAGCACAGAAATAACAACACATCCAGAAGCAGCAATCCTGAGAACAAAATCTTCTGAAGTCTTCGTTTTCATCAAGAGCGACTGCTGGGTCAGGAGGTGCCCACTGCCTGAAGCTTGTTGAGCTGGAATAGAGCATCTTGTCAGTTTCTATTTTTTTATTAGCTTGAAGACTCCCCTCTTGCTGTTTGTAGGCACTAGTCTCATCGTAACTCATGTACTTGTGCTCTGATGTTGTTCCCTCAAAACTTCTTCCCGTTATTAGCAAGAGGACTGCTGTCGCTTTCTGCTCTTCAAGAAACTTCCTAATCAGGGAAGAGGTTTATCCAGGGTTTTTTAGTGGTCCGGGTCCTGCCGGTGCTCAGCACCAACAGTTCTAAAAAGCAGGTGCCGAGACGGGTCCCTATCGGGCTCTCCATTTTTGCCCTCACTCTCAGGGTGAACAAAATGTCATCTTAAATCTGCATCAGTGCCACCCTTCACTGCCTGTGAAGTAACTTCAGAGACTCGTTATAGTACTTTGACAGTCTCATCATTTCAGAACTGAAGCATTTTCAATATTATATACATCGAAGCCATAGTTGTTGCTAATTTAGCTTATGCAACTAACAACTACAATAGCCTTGGCTTGTTTTTTGTTTAATGTTGCCTGTTGTACATCAGCTTCTAATGATAGAAACAGCAAAATACCAGACAGGCGGCACACTATGCTAAGCACCAGGACATTGGGCTGAAATGGCTTCAGCCCCCCCCCCCATCGTGTGTCTCAGCCCAGGCTGCTGAGGGCTCGGCTGGGCAGTGTCTGGAGTCTTATCTCCGGCACGCCTGAGTTTTTCACAGGTCTTTAAAGACCATTTGCATATTTACATACCCTTGTAAACTGGTTACCGAGGCTTAGTTCTTTTTCTGGTTCCAGTACCCTCTGGGCCCCCACTCTGCCTATTCCTTTGCTGTAGTGTGAGAACGCATTTCATGAAAAGGAATATAAAGTGGAGCTGTCAAAAGAAAAATGCCAGCCATGTGATGTTTAAAGAGCATACAAAGAACTTGTCTTGACTAAATAGGGTTTTAAATAAAAAGGATGTATTCATTTGTAATGTGACGTTTCTGTCTTTGTTCCCTTCAATTATCAGTCATGGGTCATTCAGGCATTCCTAGAACACAATTAAAAGTGCTTTTTATTTATATTTGCTGTTCGAAGTATGCACAGATAAGTGCTGAAAATACGGCTTTGGGCGACTGTTTATTTTTGTACCGTCTGGGGCATCAAAATAATGAACTGGCAACCCTAATCATAAGACTGGAAGTGTGTTGCAGGATCAGCACATTATTTATTTTCTCCACCCTCAATCCCTGATTAATGCCATAATAGCAATAGTTTAACTTGTATCTTAAAACCTACGCCGCCATCAATAACATGCTGAATTACTTCAAGTGTTGTCTCAATGCAGGGTGCATGCCCAGACACACTACTCATTCTTGCCCTTCACTTTCACGCTCACCCTGCACTCACAGCGATCACAACATGGGCGGCTGCTCGATTAGGGTGTAGGAGCACCGCCCCACTGCTTTCTTGCACTGCGAGAAGCAGAAAATAAAATGGTATTTTAAATACCATTTTATTTTCTGCTTCTCGTGCTGCGAGAAAGCGGAAGGCATGTTGGGGACGGGTGAGAGGATATGCCTGGTTGGGGGCGGGCGGGCAGGTCGGGGAGGTGTGGCTTGCACCACTCTGAGTACCCTGACTGTTTGGGCGGCCCTGAAGCCGACCAAAACAGTCATGCAGCCTACATAGAGAAAATGGCCTCCCAACAGGTGCCCGGCTGGGCGCTGTCTGGGACTCCACACCAATCACAATGCTGCCATTGCAGCGTTGTGATTGGCTTAGGGGAGGGAGCATGCCGGTTCCTGTTCAGGAGCAGGAACCCGGCCAGGGAGCAAAGGCGGCGCGGGACCCAGTCAGGTAAGGTTTATTTTTATTGTATTTTACCTCTCCCACCCCCGTAGTAACTCCTGTGCGATAACCCCCACACAACACTTCCATTCCTGCCCCTCCACCTGCAAGTATTGTGAGCCGCGACTGGATCACAATGCACTCACACTGATCACCATGCACTCACACCATTCACCCGCTCACCCTGCACTCACAGTGATCACTCTGCACTCACAATGCACTTTGACTATTCACCCTCTACTTCACCCTGCAGTCAGATGAGTACACTACTCACCCTACACTCATGTGACACTTCACTCACCTGTCCCCCTCACTGCTCAATCTGCAATCTCACTCAAACAAACCCATCACTAACCATGCATTAATTAATCCCACTCTGCACCTACATCCGCACCCAGATTCATATGGTCACCTCACCCACCCTGCAGTCACTCCTCTTACGCTTCTCTCACACTGTCTGCACTCACATGGACACTCCTGCCACCCACACAGCACAGAGGGTTAATGTGCCTGCTACAAAGAATGTGTACCATGCAGATCACAGAACTGGGTGTGAGTAGTGTTATAAAAAAATTAAATGTTTGTCAGAAAGGTGCTATAGAGAGATGAGGTGCATTGTTGGTGAGTGGTAGTGAGGGACTTTATGGAGGAGGAGGAAATGGGGGAGGGGGCGCCATAAAAGACTGTTGCACTGTGTGTTACCAGTGCTAGGGCCAGCACTGGCAGAGAGTGTTAGCCCACAGTGGCGTCTCCTCCGCTATGGCGGAGGAGCATAACCCCCTGCTTTTGAACAGTGGAAAGGAAGTATAAAATGACAATAACTTTAAGTTATTATCATTTTATGTTTCCTCTGTTCGGGGCAGCTCTGCTCAGGGAACAGCGCAGGGGAGGAGTGGGATGCCCACTCCCAAGTGCACAATGACTGTTTGGTCGGTCCACACAAACAGTCATGAGCACTCTCCCTTCTCCATGCAGGCTCTATTACAGCCTGCGTGGAGAACATGCCCACGCCTTCAGCCCCTGACTGAGAGCCAAGTCACGGCACTCAGACCAATCATTGCAGCGTTGGGATTGGCTTAGAGGAGGGAGCCTGTGCTTAGAGGAGGGAGCCTGGCTGCCTGCTTCCTGTTCCTGAAATCGGAAGCAGGAGAGCAGAACCAGAGATGCGGGACCCGGCCGACAGAAAGGTATGTTTTTATTTATTTATTTTTCCCCCTCGTGACACCCCCGTGACACCCCAAATCTGCCCGCAACCCCACCCCCGAACCATGCTGGCCACCCCTGTTATCCCACCCTCCTCCCCCAAAGTTTGGGTCTGGTTGCGGCCCTCCTAAGCACAGATTTCTAGCTCAGGTGATTTTAAGGCACACTCTTAATTACATCGGCCACGCCCCTTTGATAGACTCCTCCATTCTTTAAATCGCACTTAAAGCACTGGGTTTATCTGCTCTTCCAATTTTTGAACAGCAACCCACAAACGCAAGGTTTTCAAAAAAATTTGCATGCAATAGGCAAATCATCGTGCGCCTGAAATGAATCATAGAAATGATCCAACCAAGCTTGACGGTATGACCTAAATCTTCAATGCAAAAATAAAAATGAATAGTCCACTCTTTTGCACTCCTGTCCTGACACGCTCTCTGTTTTTGTGATTGGCGGTTTCCAGTTTGATTATATTAGACTAGTCAATTTGTTGCGGAACCTAGAACTAATTGCAATACAATTTCTGTGAGTGGATTGTTATTGAAATGTTTCCGTAGAAAACGATGGTGAAAAGTCTACCACTCTATCATGACGCGTTAATCCAATATGGCAGATTTTTCAAAATGGCTGCCCATTATTTGAGATATAGGGTATAACTGTTTATATGCCCATTTTATATGTTTTTAGGGACGCAAAAGTCAAAAATAACATTAAAAATTGTTTCTGATGACCATAATATTGAATAATCGCGGAATCTGTCAGATAGACAAAGTTTGTATAATTTTTTCGTTGACTTAAATGACTAAGTGTGAAGGAACGTAAATATTACAATTAACTTTTGAAATAAAAAGCTTGCTATTGTTTGTGTTTTGTTTTGTAACTTTGTTGTTATTGTTTGTTTTTTTGTTAATCAAAAATGTTTAATTTATGTGTTACAGGTTCTTGCGAGTTGCTGTGAGATACAGTGAAAATGGACGTAGAAAAGTGTTTCATTTGTGATGTGGTGTTTCAAGAAGATGACGATGTATCTGTACTCACTGAAAGAGGAGTGACTGGAATTCAAAAAACATGCAAGGAGAGAAAAATATCTAAGTTTCACGTTTGTATTGCGCAGAAAGTTCACAAGAAATGTAGAGCGCGTTTTGTTAACTTGAAAACTCCGTTCCAGGAGAAAGAATCAGATCCCACAACTTCTCGTGTTCTACGGTCGTGTGAAACCCCGTTTGATTTTAGAAAAAAAAAAAAATTCTGTGATACTGAGTTAAGTTTATACTTCAGGTAGTTGAATTCAAATCATCAGTTTTACAAAAATGCAACGAACGCAATGATGAATGGGCAGACAAAGTTAAGAGACGTATCCAAAATGTGTCTGATTTACATGCTGTAGATGCATGCTACCACAAACAGTGTTACGTCAATTTTTATACTGTGAAATTCATTCCCAGGCAGTTCACTGATAACCCTCCAATATCTTCAGGTCGACCAGAGGACTCAGTTCACCAGGAAACTTTTCTTCAAGTAGTTAAATACATGGAGGCAAATGATGAAGAACAAACTACTGTTAAAGAACTTGTTAATAAAATGCGAGAATTACTGCCAGAAGATAGCGAACCATACAGTTCGAAGTATATGAAACAAAAACTCAAAGAGCATTTTGAAGATGAAATCTTCATAGGAACAGTTGCAGGGAATGCTGATGTCGTTACTTTTAAAAGTACAGCTGCTCAAGTATTGCAAGAGTACCACAGTCATAGCCATGAAGATGTTGAAGAGGATAGAAACAATCTCCTTATGGCAGCTGCTGAAATAATGAGAAATTATATTAAAGACATCCCTGTAGAACCAGAAACATATTCACCCATTGAAAACATGAGTAGTGTTGACTATAATGTGAGCTATATTCCTGATTCATTAAGGCTCTTATTATCAGTTTTTGTTACTGATAAAACCAACAGAGAGAGAAAAGTATCTTCTATAGGACAGGCAATTATGCAAGCTGTGCGCCCACAAGTCTTAGTTGCACCGTTGCAGTTAGGGCTGGCAGTTCAATTACATGACAACACAAGCTCGAGATTTGTAGTTGAAGCAGTAAATCATATGGGATTCTGCAGCTCCTATTCAGAAGTTCTTCGCTTTGAACGTTCAGCTGCAGCAGAAAGTGGAAATACTATACCTGTCCTTGTGGAACCTTCTGAAAGTCCTCTGAAATTCATTCAATATGCAGCTGATAATATGGATCAAGATATTATTACAATAGATGGCCATGGTACTTTTCATGGGATGGGCATTATCACCACTGTGACTCCAACTGGAAAATGTTCAACGGTCATTAAGAAACGTCAAATTTCATTTGAAGAACTGAGGAGGTTGGGGCAAATCCCAATAAAAACATATCATTCACAGGCCAGTGGGATGCGTTTCTTAAAGTATAATACCATTAAGGAAATTGCATACAGTGACCCATCTGAAAACCTGGATATTTTATTGAACATCTCACATCTACTCAGCAACAGTGTTCCAGGATGGCAAGGAGTATGCCAACTACTACATAAAGGTAACCATCCCGGTGTATCATCTGTCATCTTTCTGCCAATGATTAACATGGATCCAACAAATGAGACGTGTATTCTCTCAACACTGTTTTTTGTTTCTGACCATGCCAAGAGATACAGCCAGACCCCTATTATAACATTCGACCAGCCTCTTTTCCACAAAGCACTTAGCATCATAGCCAATGAATCACAGGATAGTCCTTTGAAGAAGGTCATTCTGAGACTGTGAGGCCTGCACACAATCATGAGTTTTCTTGGATGCATCATGTTTTTGATGAGTGGAGCAGGCTTGGTTGATATACTTGATATCATATATGCAGTAAATGCTGTAAAGCACATGCTTTCTGGTAAAGCTATTGCAAGAGCCATTCATGGTCATCTTATTGTTTCATCAGTTTTTAACACGATTTTTGCAATGCAAGCCCTAGATAACGACGATTTACAGGCAGCTAGATCATTGTTTAATAATCTTCTTAATGGGGAGCTTTCTGTTGAGGATGTTACACATAATGCTGTTGTCGAAATTGCAACCAAACTGCTGAAGGCCAAAGATGAAATTAAATTTTACAGGACTCCTCGACTTTGGTTGCAACATTTGCAAATGGTCAACATCCTGAAACAATTCTTAAAAGCTGAAAGAACAGGAAATTGGCATCTACATCTTGCAATGGTAAAGGAGATGCTACCTTTTTTGCAGCATGTGTCCATAATTTATATGCCAGTTCTGCACGACTGTATTATGAGAGAATGGTTGAGCTTGAATTTGAAGCTCCTGGTGTATACACAGCATTTACAAATGGTCTGCATGTTGTCCCAAGAAGTGGCAGGTTTTGGGGTGGCCTTTCCACTGATTTGGTAATTGAACAGGTTCTAATGAAGGATATAAAAGGATTCGGCGGAATGACCCATGGAAAAGGTATGACAGTCTTAGATATTTTTCTCTCCTTGCATGTTTTTTGAATTCCAGTCACTCCTCTTTCAGTGAGTACAGATACATCGTCATCTTCTTGAAACACCACATCACAAATGAAACACTTTTCTACGTCTATTTTCACTGTATCTCACAGCAACTCGCAAGAACCTGTAACACATAAATTAAACATTTTTGATTAACAAAAAAACAAACAATAACAACAAAGTTACAAAACAAAACACAAACAATAGCAAACTTTATATTTCAAAAGTTAATTGTAATATTTACGTTCCTTCACACTTTGTCATATAAGTCAACGAAAAAATTATACAAACTTTGTCTATCTGACATATTCCGCGATTATTTGATATTATGGTCATCAGAAACAATTTTTGATGTTATTTTTGACTTTCCCGTCCCTAAAAACATATAAAATGATACCACACATGGGCATATAAACAGTTATACCCTATATCTCAAATATTGGGCAGCCATTTTGAAAAATCTGCCATATTGGATTAACGCGTCATGATAGAGTGGTAGACTTTTCACCATCATTTTCTACGGAAAGATTTCAATAACAATCCACTCACAGAAATTGTATTGCAATTAGTTCTAGGTTAGCCCATTTTTTTAACTAATTTGACTAGACTATATATCTGGAAGTTGTCCCCTGCGTCACGGGCTGTGACCAAATCTCTAATTTGCCCATCTGCCTGTCTAAACTGCCCTTCTGTACACATCCCCACCATTATGCAAGTTGAATAAGTGGAAAACATCGATGGTATACTTGCCTACTTACACGAGGGCATCAAAATATATTGTATTACTGCTTCATCAGTGTCATGACGCTCACCTGCAGGACACGGGGCTGGCACGTGAATAGCTGTTTGCGATTTAGGTTTTCATATGTTCCCATGCTTTTCTTCCAGACTGTTCTGTCCAATAATTATTGTTTCTATTGACAGGGTAAAAATAAACTAGAAAGCCGAATTATAAAGTGTATTTATTATCGAACAGACAATGCTGTACCGGGCTAGTTGATTTCCCCAGTTTTCTCTTTTGTTTAGTTTAACAAAAGGGCAGTTTTCTAAGGACCATAATCATTTTACAAAGGTCCTTTAGAAGTCAACACAATATTCAAGCAAGCAAAGCTTTTCAGTGGAGGACACTGCTTTTTGCATCTTTAAAAGTTGTAGATGAAGGGTGGGGGAGAGACTTTCACATCCTTTACCTGAAATAAAATGAATATTCAAGTGACACTGCTTCATCTCCAAATGCTACTCATTATATCAATGCAATTCTGTTTAGATCACGGCCATATGTTGCAATCCTCTCTCCATTCGTGTGCTGTTTTAGAGAAAACTGAAGAATGAAAGTGTTTCAGTAGGTGGACTGGCTCATGTTCAGCAGCTAGGGGTCTTACTAGAAGTACATAATAAAGATGTCACAGCTGAGTCTGAGCTGTACATACAGTGTTTATTTATGGGGGTCTTTCGAAGTTCAAAGTGAGTAACCACGGATGAATGTGTTACATGGATGGAAACAAGACACACAGCTACAAGCACCAAGCACTGAAATACTCTTTCCTGGTCCGCGAGCCACATAGCTGGTTGCAAAGAAAGCAGGCTGTAAAAAAGCTACTGCTGCCCCGAACTATAAGTGTGAAGACATGTAGTGTTAAAATACTCAGCCACCATCACTGTCAGTACAGTGAGCACTACATTTACTAATTCAGTCACCAAAAATGACAGTACCCACATTACAACCTACAGTAACGTAACAGCAATGCCAGTACCACCACTTAGGGGTTGGTTACGAGTCTGATGGTCCAATATCCTCCAGACACACCAGGGTGCGCGGTGGCGGTTTTCCCACCGCCCTATTATGAGTTGGTTAGTGAGACCGCCACAGCCCCGCTGCAGCCGCCAGGGAACAGCCATTCCCTGGCGTTGTTGCAGTAGTGTAGACGCATTAGAATATGGCAGTTTACAACGCATGCGAATACATCGTATGCCTTTACAACTCGGTCGTTACAACGACAACATTGTCACCACATGTACCATTACATCGCAAGTCGTTACAACGACTTGCTGTCGGGGGCGTGCTGGACTTAGGAATTGTATTATTTACTATTCCTACTCCAGTTTGTGCAACAGCAAGGACGGTGTTGGATTGTCTATCCAATATTCGCGTGCCCCCAACAGCAAGTCGTTGAAACGACTTGCGATGTAAGGGTATGTGTGGTAACAACGCGGTCATTGTAACAACCGCATTGTAAAGGTACCGCGTTGTGGAGACGGTGTTGTAAACACTGTTTCCCGAAGCATCAATATGCTAGGCGGGACCGGGCATATTATGAGTTTTCTCTCCGCCAGGATTTTCATGGGGGTTCCTCCTCCATGAAAACCCTGGCAGAGAAGAAACAAAGAGGGCCCGAATGGGCCCCCTGTGCCTCTGTGCCCTGTGGAAGCACACAGGGGGCACGACATGTGCCCACCTGTGTGCATGCACACCAGTTCCTGCAAGAACTGTTTTTGGCAATAATCTGAATTGTCGCACTTGTAGGTGAGAGAGATGGTTTGTAGTTGTTTTGGTACCTTCATTGTCAGCGATGACAGAGGCAATGGGTGTTGCAAACTACAGTGGCCTCCTGGTCAGGGCCCTAGCTCTTATTATTTTACAAATTAAGCACATTTTTGGCAGGCTGTTTCTGGGTGCACTATGTACGATGACTTGCACTCACCCTCCTGGCCAATAATTGCTCTAGGGAAGGGAACAGGACCAGGTTGCACAGAATCAGCCATTCAAGAATTGTCCCTACTTTTACATTCACTCTTCTGGGTTCAGATCACGATGAGCCAAACAGCAGGATATGCATCACTGTGTAACAATGAGCAAAAAGGCTACCCTGTTGGGTGCAATTCTACCAGTGCGATGTGCTGGTGGTCAGCTTGATATGTGTCGCGTCAGTGAGTCCTGACCTGAATTAGTGTGTTTGATAGTCACAGGCTGTTTCTGAGTCCTTGAGTTACCAGAGAATCCTCTGTGGTTGCTTTCGCTGGCTATCGACACAAATCCTCTTGTTGAGGATCATACACTGATAAAAAAGTAGCGGCCGAAAGAGAATAGCTTAGCCTGTGATATCACTGGGAGTACCATGACATCCCAACAAGCAAAAGGGGCAATCAGTATGCCACAGATGCTTCCCATGTGTTCCTTCGAGTGCTTGTGTTGTCCCTGGGAGAGACCTTGTCTTCCCAGTGCATCTCCCCACTCGCTTACAGCAGAGAGTGGCACAGCAGCTCGCTACTGACCAGTTCTTCTTCTTTTCTGCCACGTAGGCCATCAATCTGCATCCAGAGGAAATCCTGACCTGTCCAGTACCAGTAGTTACCAGGCAAATTGAGATTCTAACTGATGTACATGTTGTTACTCCACAATGGCGGAGGAGCATTGCCACCCCACCAGCAGCCGCAAAACTAGAAAAATAAAACGATAATAACACATGTTTATTATTGTTTTATTTTTAAAACGAGACCTGGGGCGGGGCCAGACGATGACAGGCTGGAGGGGGGGTGTTTCAGCACTGCTGTCAGTGCGCATGTCGGTTTGGCTGGCTGTCCTAGGATGGCCTAAACGACATGCGCACTGCATGCCTCCTACCTGAGCAGCATTGCCATGTTGGAGACATGCAGGCACAGGCTCCCAGTCTCTCTGGAAGCGCACATCGAGGGCACTCTGGCCAATCCCGATGCTGCTCTCATGCGTGAGAGTAGCGACAGGATTGGCCGCAGAGGAGTCTGGGAGCCTGTGCAGTGCAGTAGAAGAACGCAGAGTCAGCGATGTGGCAAGGTCAAGGTAAGTGGTTTTCTTGTTTTTTCTCATCGTCTGTTGTCCCCCGCCCCGCTACTCTACCCTGATTCCATCTGCCACAGCTGTTACTACAGGCAGTGTTACTGCAGCTCTGGGGTTTTAAGGGTCCATGTTCACCAGAGCAAACCTGCCGAAATTCGTCCCCCGAAAAACAGCACTGTAATAGGATGTTGCCTCCGAAACTCTGTTAAGTAGCAATTTTGTCGGTGCTTTCCTATTCCTGGGGTAGAATACATAAGTAATACCACAGCTCAGAATTACCGATCCTTGCAGTGTCAGTAACTTTGTGCAGGGCAGTGGATCGAGGGCCTTACTGTCTGTACTATTATTCCTTCATTGTCTCCTAAGAGCTGTCATCTACCTTCCCATGTGTGCAGAGCCTTTCCCCAAGTAACCCCAATGAGGATGAATGACAAGTGGCATGATCAGTTTTGGTTCACGCTCAGGGCTCGGCTAGCTCCTCTCTAGCCCCACTGAGGCGCGCAGCGCTTCTCACAGACCATTGCCATAGATAATTTGACCTTGATGATTTTTGGTCCTGTCGGACTTCACCTCCCCACCCCCATCAAAAAAGGTAACACCCTCTTGGATAGTCTCCATTCTGAGGGAACTGTAAGAGACTGCATGACTTTGAAGCTCTTCATTTGGATGGCATGTGTGACACCATCAAGTAGTACCTGCTCCATTAGTCAGCATATCATTGCATTCTGGGACTTGTGGTTTATATTATAACATTGCAAGAATGAGGCAAATCTCCTAGGGGCTTATTTACAAGTCCCTTCCGCCACTTTTGCGTCACTTTTAACATGGGATAAAAAGTGACGCAAAAGTGGCGCAAGGGGCTTGTAAATCTGCCCCCTAGTATTCTATCTGCTTTTGGCCGAAAGGTCAGGACTGGATGAAAGTGCCATGTATGACATGAACACTTGGCAAACAGAATATTGCCCAGTGGGTATTTGTGGGGCGAGATTCAGCCCCACGTGGAACATCTTCAGTGATAGGAGAGTGTCTGCTTTTGGAAGCCAACAAACAGATGTTTGACACAAACATCGAAGCAGACCGTGTCTTCTGCAATCAAATAAAGCTCTGAAAAGAGCAGAGAAGGGTCGGCCGGCTGGACACAAGTACCTCAGCCAGGGGTTCACTGAAAACCACTGAAAGTGGGAGGTAGCCCGGACATACGCGCACCCGTCAGAGTGACGCTGCAGCCACCGAGGGGCGCGGGGACCAGAGGTACGGGGAGAGCTGCTGCAGCCCCTCGAAGGATGGAAAATGAACAATAAAGACGCTGTTTCTGAGAGCTTTTACCGATCAAAGACAGGCTGTCAAAAGTGAAGAAGCGTCTGACAAGCTGCTGGGAATGATTTTAACCTTGCGAATGATCTGCACTTACTACCCGGCTCTAAAACCGAAGGCACATCATAACAGGGGCCTAGGGGCACTTTTGCTGTAGTAAAGGGGGAGGGGGGGTGAATGCTGCATTATACAACAGGTTTCATAACGTACATGAATAAGAAAATGGACTCGCTTTACAAACTAAACTACAAAAGATTGTAAAGTGTGCGTCAGCAGCATGGGAAGTCCAGAAGAGTCACGTTGTTTCTTAATCCTGAAATGCGAAGAGGAACAAAGATTTTTGTAGGGTCACTGCAAACCAACACACATATTTTTGTTGATCTATTCCATACATGGTAAAGTGCTCAGATTTTTGATTTCTCAATTTTAAATATGATCAGAGATGTAACTGTTCACCAGCAACCTGGTGCTTATTTCGAATGCTACCAAAATTGGTCAGTATGTGCAGAAACCTGATTCCTGCACATAATATAATTTGCTCGCATTACGTATTTAGCAGAAAAAGTGATATATAAGATGCTGTTTGAACGTATCAGTGTTACGGTAAAGCCACATAATGACACGTAAAATATGTGCCTCAGGAGCAACAGCAATATGCACAGTAAAACATTTCAAAATCATGCAATAATGGTGTTATCATTATTTTAACCACTGAACCAAACATGCTAAATCAGGTCGGTTTAAACATTATTTACACTAATGTGTTTTTTTTAATGATTTATCACGGTGCTCTCCATAAGCAGCATTCGGTTTCTTTTAACTTGTTTAACTTGTGATCCTGAATATTCTAAATTACTTCGGTGTAGCTCAGCGGCGACAGGTGGGGGCGAACGCGGCACACACTCACTCATACTCATGCATTCACGTGCTCGCGCACACACACATTCATTCACAATACCCATTGCCAAATAGTCAAACATGCACGCATGCATGCACCAAACATTAATTTTTTAAAAATCACACTGACCTGCAGCACTGCCTCGGATGTCCCAGGAGGGCTGTACTGCTGCCTTCCCTTATTGGATGACCTTAGGTCAGCCAGTGAGGGAAGGCTGCAGGACTGCCTCGTGATGTCCCTGGAGGGCTGTACTGCTGCCTTCCCTTGTTGGATGACCTCAGGTCAGCCAGTGAGGGAAGGCTGCAGCACTGCCTCGTGATGTCCCTGGAGGGTTGGCACTGCTGCCTTCCCTTGTTGGATGAACTTAGGTCAGCCAGTGAGGGAAGGCTGGAGGACTGCCTCGTGATGTCCCTGGAGGGTTGGCACTGCTGCCTTCCCTTGTTGGATGACCTTAGGTCATCCAGTGAGGGAAGGCTGCAGGACTGCCTCGTGATGTCCCTGGAGGGTTGGCACTGCTGCCTTCCCTTGTTGGATGACCTTAGGTCAGCCAGTGAGGGAAGGCTGCAGCACTGCCTCGGATGTCCCAGGAGGGTTGGCACTGCTGCCTTCCCTTGTTGGATGACCTTAGGTCATCCAGTGAGGGAAGGCTGCAGGACTGCCTCGTGATGTCCCTGGAGGGTTGGCACTGCTGCCTTCCCTTGTTGGATGACCTTAGGTCAGCCAGTGAGGGAAGGCTGCAGCACTGCCTCGGATGTCCCAGGAGGGTTGGCACTGCTGCCTTCCCTTGTTGGATGACCTTAGGTCAGCCAGTGAAGAAAGGCTGCAGGACTGCCTCGTGATGTCCCAGGGCGGCTGTACTGCTGCCTTCCCTTGTTGGATGACCTTAGGTCAGCCAGTGAGGGAAGGCTGCAGCACTGCCTCGTGATGTCCCTGGAGGGTTGGCACTGCTGCCTTCCCTTGTTGGATGAACTTAGGTCAGCCAGTGAGGGAAGGCTGCAGCACTGCCTCGGATGTCCCAGGAGGGTTGGCACTGCTGCCTTCCCTTGTTGGATGACCTTAGGTCAGCCAGTGAGGGAAGGCTGCAGGACTGCCTCGTGATGTCCCAGGGCGGCTGTACTGCTGCCTTCCCTTGTTGGATGACCTTAGGTCAGCCAGTGAGGGAAGGCTGCAGCACTGCCTCGGATGTCCCAGGAGGGTTGGCACTGCTGCCTTCCCTTGTTGGATGACCTTAGGTCAGCCAGTGAGGGAAGGCTGCAGGACTGCCTCGTGATGTCCCAGGGCGGCTGTACTGCTGCCTTCCCTTGTTGGATGACCTTAGGTCAGCCAGTGAGGGAAGGCTGCAGCACTGCCTCGTGATGTCCCTGGAGGGTTGGCACTGCTGCCTTCCCTTGTTGGATGAACTTAGGTCAGCCAGTGAGGGAAGGCTGCAGCACTGCCTCGGATGTCCCAGGAGGGTTGGCACTGCTGCCTTCCCTTGTTGGATGACCTTAGGTCAGCCAGTGAGGGAAGGCTGCAGGACTGCCTCGTGATGTCCCAGGGCGGCTGTACTGCTGCCTTCCCTTGTTGGATGACCTTAGGTCAGCCAGTGAGGGAAGGCTGCAGCACTGCCTCGTGATGTCCCTGGAGGGTTGGCACTGCTGCCTTCCCTTGTTGGATGAACTTAGGTCAGCCAGTGAGGGAAGGCTGCAGCACTGCCTCGGATGTCCCAGGAGGGTTGGCACTGCTGCCTTCCCTTGTTGGATGACCTTAGGTCAGCCAGTGAGGGAAGGCTGCAGGACTGCCTCGTGATGTCCCAGGGCGGCTGTACTGCTGCCTTCCCTTGTTGGATGACCTTAGGTCAGCCAGTGAGGGAAGGCTGCAGCACTGCCTCGGATGTCCCAGGAGGGTTGGCACTGCTGCCTTCCCTTGTTGGATGACCTTAGGTCAGCCAGTGAGGGAAGGCTGCAGGACTGCCTCGTGATGTCCCAGGGCGGCTGTACTGCTGCCTTCCCTTGTTGGATGACCTTAGGTCAGCCAGTGAGGGAAGGCTGCAGCACTGCCTCGTGATGTCCCTGGAGGGTTGGCACTGCTGCCTTCCCTTGTTGGATGAACTTAGGTCAGCCAGTGAGGGAAGGCTGCAGGACTGCCTCGTGATGTCCCTGGAGGGTTGGCACTGCTGCCTTCCCTTGTTGGATGACCTTAGGTCAGCCAGTGAGGGAAGGCTGCAGCACTGCCTCGGATGTCCCAGGAGGGTTGGCACTGCTGCCTTCCCTTGTTGGATGACCTTAGGTCAGCCAGTGAGGGAAGGCTGCAGGACTGCCTCGTGATGTCCCAGGGCGGCTGTACTGCTGCCTTCCCTTGTTGGATGACCTTAGGTCAGCCAGTGAGGGAAGGCTGCAGCACTGCCTCGTGATGTCCCTGGAGGGTTGGCACTGCTGCCTTCCCTTGTTGGATGAACTTAGGTCAGCCAGTGAGGGAAGGCTGCAGCACTGCCTCGTGATGTCCCAGGAGGGCTGGCACTGCTGCCTTCCCTTGTTGGATGACCTTAGGTCAGCCAGTGAGGGAAGGCTGCAGCACTGCCTCGTGATGTCCCAGGAGGGCTGGCACTGCTGCCTTCCCTTGTTGGATGACCTTAGGTCAGCCAGTGAGGGAAGGCTGCAGGACCGCCTCGGATGTCCCAGGAGGGTTGGCACTGCTGCCTTCCCTTGTTGGATGACCTTAGGTCAGCCAGTGAGGGAAGGCTGCAGCACTGCCTCGTGATGTCCCTGGAGGGTTGGCACTGCTGCCTTCCCTTGTTGGATGAACTTAGGTCAGCCAGTGAGGGAAGGCTGCAGGACTGCCTCGTGATGTCCCTGGAGGGTTGGCACTGCTGCTTTTCCCTTGTTGGATGACCTTAGGTCAGCCAGTGAGGGAAGGCTGCAGCACTGCCTCGTGATGTCCCAGGAGGGCTGGCACTGCTGCCTTCCCTTGTTGGATGACCTTAGGTCAGCCAGTGAGGGAAGGCTGCAGGACCGCCTCGGATGTCCCAGGAGGGTTGGCACTGCTGCCTTCCCTTGTTGGATGACCTTAGGTCAGCCAGTGAGGGAAGGCTGCAGCACTGCCTCGTGATGTCCCTGGAGGGTTGGCACTGCTGCTTTTCCCTTGTTGGATGACCTTAGGTCAGCCAGTGAGGGAAGGCTGCAGCACTGCCTCGTGATGTCCCAGGAGGGTTGGCACTGCTGCCTTCCCTTGTTGGATGAACTTAGGTCAGCCAGTGAGGGAAGGCTGCAGCACTGCCTCGGATGTCCCAGGAGGGCTGGGACTGATGCCTTTCCCTTGTTGGATGACCTTAGGTCAGCCAGTGAGGGAAGGCAGCAGTCCCAAGCCTCGGAGGACCCAGGAGGGCTGGGACTGATGCCTTTCCTCATTGGCTTGCCCTGGGTCAGCCCTTGAGGGAAGGCAGGAGACCCAACCTCGTTACAGAGTGGGGTGGGGTTACTGAGACTGCTGACCTCACCCAACTCTGTGACAAGGTGTCACTCATTGACACTCAACCCTGGGCACTTCAGAGCTTGAAAGTGAAGCGCAAGGTCCGAGGCAATGAGTGACGCTTCCCTCCGTCATGAGGTGGAGGGCCTCGCAGACCTTTTCTGAGCTGGGGTGGTCACTCCCACAGGAGCTGTTACATACACAGCCCAGCAAAATTCAGCTCAGGCAGCCAAGAGCCTGCGCATTTAGCGCATGTCTAATTCCTGGCCGCCTGATCTGAAAATGAAGAGTGTCTGTCAGGCTGACATTTGCTCAGATTGACAAACACTCTTCTTGAAGGGCAAAATGTGAGGGTACGTGGCCCCTCAGCCCCTAGGGATGGGCCGCAGCTGGTGTGTGGGATGTCATGCTGATTGCTAACTTAGGGCATTTGTATGTTCCTCTGCTTGAGATATTAACTCTCTGGACGGTTTGAACTAGTGCACCATTAATTGGTACTCAATTCCCGATTAATGATCAGCACTTGGCCCTTCCACCTTATATTAAGGGGGCCTGAGCTGTTTGTTATATAGTTCCTAATAAAGTGTGCACACAATTAAATGCCACATAAGTACAACTAATTATTGCTTTCAGTTTAATACGCCTGTAAATATACTATTGGTTATTGTGTGTTCAGAATACTCTTTAAACTTTTCAATGAATGTACATGAACTGACAGTGTTGTAGGAGGGGGAGGGAAAAAGAAGGGGGTGTCTGTGGTGGTAGGGAACTTCAATAGTAGTTCTACTTTTTTCACAAAGGTGTACCCTCAGGGGACCTATTGCTCAGATTGCACTGAAACATCATTTCAATGCTAATTTAAAATAACTGAGAACAGGGATAAACACAAAGGGCCCGAGTCACCATGTAAACTTATACTTTTGTGTAAGTTTACTCTTTTTCTGTATTCACAAACAAGCAATTTAATAGCTTTACGACTGTGGAAACTCCATAGTCAGGATAGAGAACTCTGCACTAAAAAGATAGGCCTGTCCTGTCACAGTGTGTGATCACTAGATTATTGTGTACATTGGGAAACAAGAAGCTTAAAACAATTCAGTGCAGTTACTGTAAAATGATGGAATTGCATAAACATGTAATATTTTTGCTGCTGCCCAGTTGCAAACAACATGCTGCAAAGTGGAAGCTTGTAAATCTCCCCCTAAAACCTGGTTACTTTGTAAGGAGTTTGCAAATGTAACCATTAGCGGATTCAGTGACTGGAAACACTGAAAACTGAATCAAAGAAAACAGTGGCAATAGGTACAGCAGTGCACTATTAACTTTGTGATGGAATCTAATACATCTCTGAGTTTGTGAAGATGGCAAACGTTTTTGAGAAATTAAATTTAGCTCCTGTTTAATGGTTAGCAGTTGTTGGTGCCTTAAAATGCAGATATCTGTTGAGCTTGGGTCCTGGTGGCTCCCAGACTCAAAGACACAACCTTGATAAGGAAGAACAGGGCCGACTGGGATCTCACCCACAGGGACAGTGGTGTGAGAGCCCAATAGGACAAAGCGCTGCTCAGGTGTTTCTCAGTCTGGCGAGTGCACAAGTCAATCAAACGGTGAACCTATGCAACAAAAAGGTGCCAGGGGATTTATACAAAAACAACAGAAGGTGGTTTGTTGGGATCAGGCAGATCCACCTTTCAGGTTACCAAAACCTGCTGCAATTGTTTCTTGCTGAAGACGTCCTCTGATCACTATCAATAGGTAGAACCATTTTCTATATGCTGCGTCCATGTGTACAGACTTTATGGGCTGATGGCAGGCTTTCGCTGAGGCGAGGTCAGCAGAAGCGCAGGGCAACAGAACTTCACCAAGGCAAGTAGTCAGCTCCATTTTCTGGAAACCCTACACAGTGTCTACAAAGTGCTGTTTCAAAGAAGGTGTTGAAGAAGCCGGAGAGAAGCTCTGCCTTATGCATCCAAGTGCTCGCAGTTAACAGCATCGCTTTCTGAATTAAAGTAGGCAAGCGAAAGGCCTGATATGATGGGAGAATGCTGTTTCAGAAGCCGGTAGTGTGGAGGGAGATGCTTGACTTCTGTTACTCTACTAGCTATAATGTTTTGAGTTTGAACCTGCTGATGACATTTTTCCTTGTATCACACTGATGCCTGATCTGGGTAGCTTTTTGACCTGATATGTTGGTGCACTGGCTTTTTCCCCTTTAAAGGTGATGCAACAGTTTTGAAGAAGAGGCAAGCCTTTAGGAAATCCCATGTAAGTCCTTCTGTGTGAGTTGATATAATGGTATTTTTCCTTCCTTTTTGCTTGGGCAGGCAACAGTATAATGCCCTTCAGTGGAGCCAGCAAAGACACAGGGCACCAGAGAGCAGTTCAGACCGCGTGTGCAGCTGGAAGAGAAGGAATCTGACAGTCTCTCTGAAACCCACTCCCAGTAGTTGTTGTTTCACTTTCTGCAACAATACAATCTGGAAACCTGCTGTCTGATTTTCTTAGCAATGTGTGTCTGAAAGGTGAAGTAAGAGTAGAGGGAGAATCTAAGCAAAATGGCATAAGCTGAGGTGTGAATATGTTTAGTTTCAAGCAAGGTAACAAATATTGCTTGGATCTTGCATTTTCTTACCACTTGAAAAGAAGGAAAAATATATTTTGGTAACAATGGTTTGCAGGTAATTAAGAATGAGCACAAGGTAGGTATTGAGTTGTTGGATGTCATTGGCACATATTCTGGTGGAGTTGTGAGTCATGAACATACTGTTGGACTTTCATTTTGTCATCTGTGAACAATGATTTATGAGGTTTCTTATAGAGTTTGAAAATGAAATGAAAGAATAGATGATAGATCTCCTGGACAATCTGTAAATTTGTGAGGCTTATTGGATCACTAGGTGTCCCTCTGGAAGAATTTAATGATAGTCCGATATAATAGAGGAGAGCCTCCGAAGCACTGTGTATGAGAATTCCAAGCAGGTTTATAAGATGCTTCATGGTTGATAGTGTCGAAGGCTGCAGAAAGGTTGAGCAGGATCATTGTGTTTGACGCTCCTTTGTCAGGGATGACAAATTCATCCTTGACTTGGGTGGTTCTAGTCTCTGTTCTGTTTTTGTGCTGAATCTGAACCTAGGGGCAAACTGCTAGTCATGCAAGAATTGATTCCTATTGATTTGGTTATCTAGTTCGATGACAAATGCTTTGTCGATCATCTTTCAGAGGAGTGGCATGTGAACGAAGAAACTGCAATTGACAAGTTTTTTGGGGTCAGTTTCGTCATGTTAAGAGGGGATTTAGTGCTTCTCCTGTAAAGGGCAGCACAATGCTTGATGGCAGGGGGTCATCAACATGAGGACGTTTTTGGGAATTGCGTATATGGCATTGATGTCTTTGAGCAAACATGATGTACACTGCTACTCTGTTTAGAAAGGTTAATGTACTTTAAACATGTTGTGCATTATTTGGGTTTTTTAATGAAGCTTGAAAATCATTATTCTCATTACAATATAATAAATTAAGCTGGGAAATGTGGAAAAAATAGTTGACACTCTAAGGGACCAACTTACATGTTGAAAGTCAGAGTCAAAGTATCTGAAAGTCACACATGCTCCAAGACTGCCCCAAGGCACGGTTCTGAGTGTAAAAATGCCCTTTACTGAATAAACAGCTCCCCATATTAGAAATCTGACCTTTCTCAATCCCGAGCCGAACACTTCAGATGGTGTACATGGCTGTCTTGTAAAGAGAAATAATATAAACTTGCATTTTCAACTCAGACCACATAGAATCTTGCTGACAAATATTGTACTCCTTTGTGTGTTTTGTAAAAATAATGCATGGGTGAATCTGTACAGAAATTTAAGAAACATACTAATATACAAACAAGCATTGATAGAGTCAATAGGTCTGGCATTGGCTGCTGATTTTTTTGTTTTTTTCAATGCTTATTGTCTTTGTGAATGATAGCAGTGCCAGAGGGTTCCCTGATCCTTACCTAAGTATAACAAAAACTGTCTAAATGCCAAAATATGTATTTTATGTTACAGCACACAATGCACTAGAAGTCCCCGGCACTGAATGGGAGAACATATATGTAGTAATGACAGGAAGCTTCAGCTTGTGGTGAGTTTCTTTATCCTTATCATCGAAGATCCCACAGACAAACGTAGCAGTGCGTGCAAGCACCGCGCTGGTTAGTGTCAACTGATTCACCTTTACAACGGTCATAATATAACTGACAATGGTAGCGTGACTCGCGTGCCAGTGGGCAGCGCGAGACGAGTACCCAAGGAGTGTCCACGTGCCAAGGGTGCACGTGGACAGAATACTACAATGTTGTGGTATGCTGCTGTGTGCAGAAGCAAACTGCAAATGATACTAAAGCAGACAAGTGGATGGAGAGGGCAGACTGAAGGCCCCTGCATGCAACTGTGTAGATAATATTACTCAAAACAAAAATAACACGAGATCTAAAAATATAATACTATACCTCATGAATTCAGAAATCCATTAAATTAGTCGATGCGCAGATGGTGTCAACTAACACCAGTCAGGTTCTTGGATGTGGTTTGTCTGCTTAAAACTGACTATTCCGATGATATTTACAAGACAGTTAATTGCCCTTCATTGGAAAGACTGATAATGAATATCACTAGGGTGGACAAACTTCAGATTAGACTAAATGCAACATTGCCCAATATTACTTAATTCAAAGTGTAACTCAAACAGCTTTTTTCCTCTGAACTCAATCGATTAAATGATATCTGTCCCTCACTGGTGATTCAAGAAACTCTGCAGCTAGAAATATGAAACACATTTTGCATTCTACTTTATGAAGAGTGAAAAGATTCTCGAGCAGAATGTTTGCACTTACAAATTGTGAACAGGATGATACAGAAGTCCAATATTTCCCTTAACACATTTTGATGTACAAACTAACATGACATAAGAAGCTTTGAATCATTTTGCAGGAAAACACATTTGAGGAATTGGTCATTGGACAATAACTAATCTAAGTCCAATTAGAGCTAGTCAAAAAATACCAAAAACTGTTTGACAATAGGTGACATATCCTCCTCCCTCTTATTCTGTAACTAACGCTGGCATTTAATGTGAGGTATACACCTCAATTTTTGATACAAAAGTCAAATCCTTCAGATTTTAACTTGAAATGCCTTTGATCACACAGTTCCTCCTCTGAACTCTGAACTCTCCACTCGTGATCAGATTTTACTGTGTTTCTCAGACAGAAATAATCAGTTCCATTGCAAACTTGAAACCCTCAGACCGGTTTCTGAGCCAATCCCTGTTTCTATGGCAAAGAACCTAAGCACCCATCTTGCTCCAGGAAAATCATGGCTACCTCTGGTTAGGTCAAGATGAGTTTCCTGTCTGCTTTACAAGTGTATAAATCCTACTTCGTCTCTAAACACAGTTAGCAGGACCCAGTGCCCTATTAATATTTGGTCCCCTGTAGACTATGCTTTCTAACTGTTAGGACTGAGTGCCATTGCACTTGTACTTTCACAAAACCCTCACCCCGTTGCAGGCAAAACATACCCACTCACTGCCACAGCCTTGTCACAGGGGAAGAGGTGGCACCGGGAGACCATAGCAGCAGGGGACAGCACCATGGAGACTGTGGTCACTGAGGGGAATGACAGTCCACACTTCAAGGAGCTACAGGAAACACCAACACCATGTGGGATGCTGAAACCACTGGCAAGTAAGCTCTGTCTTCATAATGCAGGTCCCACTGGTGTAGCATTTAGGGAAAGGCCTACAAATAGTCACAGTAACTAAAGGGTAGTGTCTCAATAATGCCCCCAGTACGACAGCATTTAGGGAAAGGCCTACAAATAGTCGCAGTAACAAACGGTAGTGTCTCCTTAATGTCCCCAGTACGAGGGATGATCTGTTAAGACTGCACCTCTGACCAGGCGTGTGAAGTGTTGAACATCCAGGAAACAGATGACAGGAGCGAGGTATGCTTTGTAGGTTCTTTATTGTGGAAGGTATCCAAGAGACCCCATCCTTCAACATCCAAGAATAACTGACACAGCGTTCAAGGAGTAACATTCTCCCTCAAGTACATTCCACATTAGAATATGCCAACACAGTATGACATAGACAAGTGACCTAAGCCCACTCTAGAACATTACATCATCTCCCTCTTACAACCTAGAACACTACATCACCTCCCTCTTTTCCAAAACATCAAACCCAAAGAACAAATAAAAATAAAAACAAAAGAATAAAAACAACACTGTGACAAACAATAAGCCTCAATCTTGAAATCTTTGAGGAATTCTCCTCAACCTGATAGGTCTCGACGTTTCAGGTTGAGAAGAAATGGAGGGAACAGGTACAGCTTGAGACCCATCTCCCTCTACACATTTGGAAGGACATTTTGCGACCCTGTTAAGATTCCACACTCTATGATCTTGAGTTCTGACAGCATTACCAAGAAGTTTTATTACTTTAATTGGTTGACCAAATTTTGACTTCCCGAACCTCCTTTCAGGTAGCTTTACCCTGACCCAATCACCCACCTGAATAACCGTTCTCTTAACACTCTTCTTGTTGTCATACAACTCCTTTCTCTTAACCATTTTATCCATTTCACGATCCCTCCAACCTTCAGTTTTGTCAATAGGACCACCCAGTTCCAACCTTCTTGAAGTAACCCAAAGAGGATTCACCTGCGTGCTGGGGACCCTTCCTCTAAACAGAGTAAAAGGGGAAACACCAGTAGAGGAATGGGGTGTGACTCTATACTCGTAAACCTTTTTAACAACAGCTTCCTCCCAGTCATACTCAGACACTAATGCCAGCTGCATAGCTTCCTTGAGCACCCTCACAAACCTCTCAACCACACCGTTGCATTCAGGGTGATACAATGCAGCCCTTTTATGCGAAATCCCTCTTTCACGGAAAAATTCCTCCACCATGCTAGACACAAACTGCACTCCATTGTCTGTTAGCACAGATGCTGGCAACCCTTCACCAGCAAAAAGACCATCAAGAAAGTTGATGACAGCAGCAGAATCAACACTGTTTACAATTTTGATGACAGGCCACCTGGAAAACATGTCCACACAGACCAAAACATACTGATCTCGAGACTTCACCTTAACCGGTCCGAGAATGTCTACAGCTATATCAGTCCAGGGACCATCTGCTTGCTTTCTGATAACCATGGGTTGAGTCCTGCATTTGAGAACCTTGTCACTACCCGCACACTGAGGACACGAGCGCACCAATCTTTCAATCATAGTGTCCATTGCAGGCCACCAATAAGCTTCCCTCAGTCTTTCTTTCGTCTTTGCAATGCCCATGTGACTGGAATGAGCATTCTCAACCAATTTTAGGCGTACAGCAGTAGGAACAACCAGTCTACTTCCTCTAAAGAGGAGCCCATTAGAAAACGACAACTCGTCTCTGACATTCCAAAAACCCTTAATCTCCTCATCACACACATGCTTCTCACACCACCCATCACGAACAAAACAAACAACACGCTGAAGAACAGCATCATCTCTCAACACAGCATTCCATTCATCCTCAGTGACCACCCCCTGAGTGACCAGACACACACTCCATTCTCCACCAGAAGCTTCACCCAAAAAATAATCTTCCTCATCATCACCTTCATCCGAAATAGTGGTCCCACCAAGTCTTGACAAACAGTCAGCAAGAATATTGTTAGCACCAGGCAAGTACTGGACAACAAATTCAAATTCTTGCAATGCAACGACCCATCTCCTTATCCTATGTGACACACGGTCAATCCCTTTTTTCCCGAAAACTTCCTTCAACGGTTTGTGGTCTGAGACTACAACAAACCCTTTACCCCACAAAAATGTTCGCAGTTTACGAATCGCCCAGTACACGGCTAGAGCCTCTTTCTCAACGACCGAGTAATTGCACTCAGCCCCTCTGAGAGGCCTTGATATAAACAGAATGGTATTGTCCCCTGCATCACCGGACTGTAGTAACACAGCACCCAGTCCTTTGGAGCTGGCATCAGTCATAACATATGAATCCTTACTTGGATCAAAACTTGAAAGATTAGGAGCTTTTTTCAGATGATCCTTAATCAAGTCAAACTCAGAACTACAAGATTCATCCCACTTGAATTCACAACCTTTCTTTAATAAGGCCCTGATCTTTTCTGTATTTTGAGCAAACCCAGGAACAAACTTATTATAGAACTCTGCCATCCCTAAAAACTTTGTGAGTTCGTCTCTACTTGCAGGATAATTCAACTTACAAATGGCCTCTACCAAAGACGGTTTTGGCTTAATTCCTGAGCCAGAAATCATATGTCCCAGGTACTCAATCTGCTTCACATCAAATTTGCACTTATCCAACCTGAGAGTGAGACCAGAATCTTCCAACCTAGAGAGAACTTGATTTACCCTTTCATTGTGTTCTCCCAAACTGGACCCGTACACAAGGATGTCATCCTGATAGATTTTGACCCCACTAACACCCCGTAAAGCATTTTCCATCACCCTTTGAAATACCGATGCAGCCGATATTAAGCCAAAGGGCATTCTAAGAAATTTGAAAGTGCCAAATGGCGTGATGAAAGCAGTCAAATCTTGGCACGAGGGATGGAGTCTGACCTGATGGTAGGCCGAAGATAAATCTAGTGTAGAAAAGTGTGTGGCTTCACCTAACGATGACAACATTTCGGTGATGTTCGGAAGAGGGTAATGATCTACAACTACCGCTTTATTCAGTTCTCTCAAATCAATACATAACCTGGCCTCTCCGTTGGCCTTTTGGGCCATAACTACCGGAGAAACCCACTCTGTGGCTTCAATTTCTTGAATGACCTCACTATCCAACAATTTTTTCAATTCCTCTTTCATTTTATCTCTTACCAATAAAGGAACATTCCTGACCTTAGCCACCACGGGAATAGAATCTTTTTTTAGTTTAATCAGGTGCACGTACTTTTTAAGACACCCTAGTTTCTTTTTGAACACTTTAGGGAACTTACTTATCCAAACACTGTTATCAGAGATGGAAGCAACAGTGGAAAGATCCCTCAAACACACCGAAGGAGATTCATTGGGATCTAAATAAACCCCAAGATCACGTTGGTGTGACCAACTGATTAATGAGTCCCCTTTCATTGAGACATAAATCTTCCCAGCCGTGATCCTCCCTTTGTAATCTATTGTTCCCATAAAATATCCCAACAGGCTTATGACCTGACCACCATAACCTCTAGGAATAATATCAGGCTTAAAAAGCTTCACTTTGTTGATTAAGTATTTTTCATAGAAAATTTTTGGTACTAAAGTGATCTTGGCCCCGGAATCAAACAACATATCCACCTGATTGTCATTCACCAAAACCTTCTCTATAGGACCATCTGCTGACTGACTCTAAATTTGTGATACAATCAGATCGCCCTCATCTTGCTCATAGATGTCTACCTCATTCACCTTTTTTGTATTCTTGCTAGACCTACAACACTTAGAAAAATGTCCTTTTCTTTTACAAATAGAACATGTAGCTTTCCAGCCAGGACAGTCTTTAAAGTTAGCCACATGTCCTGCATTTCCACACCTAAAGCACTTTACTGAGAATTTTGGATTCCAGTTCTGACGTAAGATCTTAGAGGAACTTTGTCCAGATTGTACCGAAGACTTAACCAAACTATCAGAATTCACATTAGGTTTTATGTTGATCTCTTTGACATCCGTGTCAGCACTTTTTTCAGAGACCGACCCCTTTTTTATGGCTTCAGAACAAGCTTTAGAGTGTTCGTGCATCTTCAAAGTAGTGATAACATCTTCCAGCGGTGGATTGTCTTTCTGCCAAAGTGCATCTTTCGCCTTCTCAATCGAGGACCCCAACATGAGTTGGTCTCTAAGTCTTTCCTCCAAGCTACCAGCAAACGAGCAAGTGGAAGCTAGTTTGCGCAACGATGTAACATATTGTTCCACAGTCTCATCATGCCTTTGAACCCTCTTACCAAAATGATATCTTTCTAAAACCATGCTCATTTTTGGTAGATAATGTAAATCCATTTTCTTAATGCAGATTTCATACTCATTGAGGGAGTCTGCATCAGGTAGATCTGGAAGGTGTTCAAAAACTTCTTGGCCCTCAGAGCCCAGGCAATGTAGAAATAGAGCTGACTTCCTCTCAGCACTCAGAGAAGTGCCACAAACCCTGGCGTAATTTGCAAAAACTTTTTTCCATTTAATCCAAGGAATGGTTGGATCCCCAGGAGAAGATAGAAAGAAAGGAGGAGCAGTAACATTTTGCATGGCTGCTAGCAGAAGTAACAAGGAGCAACTAACCCAAGAAAAGATATAATAAAATATTAGGGCAACCCAACCTCTCTTTCATACACAACTAAAAAGGTCGTGTTTGTAAGTCTAAGAAAACATGTACCTATACTGCAGTAAAAACAATAAAGCTGTGCAGATCAGCGTTGATAAAGCAATTGAAAAAGATACAGTGCAGATTAGCGTAGGACAAAAACGTCAGGAAACAGTAGTAAAACCTAAGAAATGATCTGCTGAGAAAACAGTAAAGCTGTGCAGATCAGCGTTGTCAACGTAACAGAATTACTTGATTAGCGTAGGCCAAACAAAAGCGTCACGAAACAGTTTAAAACAGAAGAAATGATCTGCTGAGAAAACAATAAAGCTGTGCAGATCAGCGTTGCCAAAATGATTAAATAGCTGACAGTACCTTGATTTTTAGTCCTGGAATCTCTAATAGCCTCCGCTTCCGTGTGCTCAGTTTCAGTGCGTTTTGAACATGTACGGAGTGACGTCGATATTTCCTCGGTTGCAAGGTAACTGGAAATACCTTTTGCCTAACGCAGAGGGAAGTTGCTAGGCAACCCTGCGAAAGGCTGCGGAGACTGCGTACTCGTTTTGAAACGTGTACGGAGTGACGTCAATGCTTCCTCGGTTGCCAGGTAACTGTAAACAGCTTGTGCCCAACGCGGAGTGAGTTGCTAGGCAACCCTGCGACTGCGCACGAGCACCTTGAGATGAAACAAAAAACAACAACAAAAAAAAAAAACTTTATTCGTGCTTCTGACAGTGTCCGACCCTTTTCTTCAGGATTCTTCGGGACAGCAGCAAACAGCACGGCTCGGTGGGCAGCTGCACACCGCAGACGCTCACCAACGGCCAGGTAAATCACTGCGGCAGCGATCGTGGTCCCGGTAGGACCTCCCACACGCTTTGATGATCAGATCTTAGAGGAACTTAAGATCTGAGCTTTGATGATCGGTACTGAAACCACAGCGGCGGTGTGAGAAATGAATCCGAGGCAGCTTGAAGTCCAACGAAAACGCCGTGAGAAGATAGCAGTGAGTTGGGGTCTCTTGACAATTTCCACTCGTCGCCAAAATGAAGTGTTGAACATCCAGGAAACAGATGACAGGAGCGAGGTATGCTTTGTAGGTTCTTTATTGTGGAAGGTATCCAAGAGACCCCATCCTTCAACATCCAAGAATAACTGACACAGCGTTCAAGGAGTAACATTCTCCCTCAAGTACATTCCACATTAGAATATGCCAACACAGTATGACATAGACAAGTGACCTAAGCCCACTCTAGAACATTACATCATCTCCCTCTTACAACCTAGAACACTACAGCGTGCTCTTGCTTTTGTTACCTTAAGTTCCTTCTATACTCGTCTTCCTCCCTAGGGAGAGTTCCCTTCATTTCTGTTCTTCTCTGTCTTGCAATATTCTGCCTTGAACCCTAATATTTTGATTCATTCACTCCTAATCCAGTGAAGCTGTCCTCAGGGAGGGTGGGTTCCCTCTGACCAACTCCAATCACTTGTACCTGTGTCAGCGTCCTATCACTCTACAGAGGAATGTATCACCCTTCTGTGACGTTGCTGCTTGGGATCCAGATCAGTATCAGCTATGCATTCTGTATCAGGTAATTCACTTAAGAACTCTGGCAGTGGGTGGATTATTATTGTTAATTTAGACATGTGTTGTACCACAAGGACAACTTACTGGTTGATGTCCTTGTCTCATTTCAGTCCCATTGAATCCTTGCTGATTCCCAACCTTTAGTGGGTACTCCCTTCTGTTCAGTATGATATACTGGGACTAGTGGTCCCTTAATGGGCATGAGGCACCACTTCTGATCCACTCTCAAGGCCTCATCTGTCTCCAGCCACTAGAAGTCAACACTAGTGAAGGAACTGATGACTTGTACAGATTACCTACACAAAACAGTTCAGTGGGAATAATGGCCGCCTTGATGATCTGCAATATTGATTCCTATGATGCTGCAGCACAGATACTGGTATGCTACATATGATTGATGATGACATGCTCATTCTCAATAATGGTAGTTCCTTTTTATTGACCCTTCGTCACCTGTCAGCAGCCTTTCATAACCATAAATTCCTATCAATGATTCTGAAAGACTGTGTGCGCATAGAGAATATGGTTAAGGAGTTTACCTAATTTTTCAATACGCACCTAAATTGAATACTCTCTACACTGAATTTCATCTCATTTCCTCCTCTTAAACCAACATTCAGTATAATCCTGGTTCGTCACTATCAACATCCTGGGCTGATGACCAGCCATTATAGAGCCCATCAAATCCCTTGGAATAATTTTGAATTCAGACTTAACGTTCGCACTTACAGTAAAAAGTAGCCCAAAATAAACAATAAAAACAAGGTGTAAAGTCCTATATTCCAGAACAAGCATCAGTACAATGGAACAATCCTTGGAAATTGCCATCCTTGAATACAGTAACTCCTTACATAGTGGAATACACAAAATATATCTTGTTCCATCGACAGTGGTCCGGCTTACTGCAGCTCATCGAAGTCTCTGATAACAGCTACTTTAACAATATCAGTTGTTTTCTCCTCTCACTACAGTGGTTACCATTTAACATCAGGCACAGTGAAAAATCAAGACCTGCTTGAGTGTCCCCCCACATTATGCCCCCATTTTGACCACTAGATGCTAATTTTCTGACTCTGATTGTGCCCTGGGCTCTGCTAACCAGACCCAGGGCCTGTGCTCTGATTTACTCGTATATGGTTAGGTATAATTATAATTGGCAATGACAGACCCCTGTAAATCCTTAGTATATAATGAGGCAAGGGAGATTTAAACTACCTATAACTCTCTAGCATATAATAGGGCAGGGAGCTTTAGAGGCCAGTAGATTTCCCGCACTAAAGTGTGCACTACTGTGTTGCCTTCTGTCAATGTAAAAGCCAGCCCTGCCTTGCAGGATGCTTTTAAATTGCAATTATATGCATATTCAACTTAAAGGAATTAAAGGTACTTCCAAAGACTCAAACTACCTTAATTTGACATTTGTCATCCCTAAGGTATTCCCTTGGGTAGGGTGCCTTGCAACTATAAACAGGGACAATATAAAATATGTTTAATATGCCTTGGTGAGGGAAAAACTGCTAATTCTGTTTTCCCCATTGTAGCAAATGGTACCATACACCATCTTTGAGATATTTTATTTAAGTATAAATATTGACAAGAGCCAGCTGAAATATACTTCAATGTATAACATTAATAGTTAAGATAAATCCAACAACTTGCCACTCTTAAATTTATAATAAGTATTACAGAAAATAAGTTGTTAAACTTTCTTTTCTGTGAACCAAAATCCAATTTTTCAGCTGCCCTCTCCTGATTGGCCAGCCTTTCTCAGGCTGAACCAGCGTTGTTTGATGAGGTGTGAGGTGTCTTGTTAGAGTAGACAATGGATTTCCTATGGGTGGAGAACTTTAGCTGCAGAAGTCAAAAGCCAGGAGCAGTGGGGGAGCCAAACTCGTCTTTAAAGGGAGAGTGACAGTTTGGTCCAGCACAGGCTGACTCCCACATCCCACAGCCACACAGGAGCCTCAGTAATTAGATTAGTCAGGGAGTTGAAAGGGGTGTGTTAGTGAAACGTAGCCACACCAGTGGGCTGGCTTAGTCAGATCTAACCTCAAAGGAGAAGAATTCTCCATGTTGGATTTTTAGAGAATGGTGCTTTCTGGGGCAATAATATGGCTCACTTTGGAAGAAGTGGTCATGCACCTGAATGGCACCCTGCATCCCATTGGTCAGAGGTGCCCCCTGCTTGATGCCCAGAAACTGTGAATAAATATGGGAGAACTGCATAGCTCCTCATATCTACAGCCTGAAACTACAAGGATAAGAAGGGCTGCCCTGCTGGAATCTGGATCTGCACCCAAAGGACTGCACTATGAAGTACTGCACCTGAGGCACAATCTGGAACTACAGCCCTAAGGACTTTACCTTGCTTCAAGAAGGATTAAGAAGTGCATTTCCTGCAATCTACAGGTTAACAGAGCCCACCTCCATCATCTCCACCTCAAATACCCATTCTGGAGTGCAACCAGTAGACTATTAGGGATTTGGCCAGATGCATTGTGGAAATTGTAGTCCAGACATGTGTTTTGGACACTTTGAACCATCAAGGAGACCTTCTGGAAGAAGATCCAGAAGTTTGGAGAAGTTTGGAGCAACTCTTGTAGCAAGCGCCATAAGCAGACCAGGTGCATTGTGGGAGTTGTAGTCCCAGACCCCAAGAGGCAAACCAGAGCATCTGAACCCTTGGCTGGTGCTGTGGACCACTTTCCAGCATCAAGAAACACTTCTGGAAGTAAGTGGAAAGAACTTGTGACTTTGCCTTGGTCCAGCACAACCTATTTTAACCCTTTGAGTTCTAGTTTTACATTTCATCTTTACAAATTCATATCTCTGGTTCCCGACATTGACTTTTTGTCATTTTGGTTACTATTTTTTCATAAAAATATAATCTTTTTTATAAATTAGTGTTGGATTTTTATTGAGTGATATCTTACTTATTTAATGTATTGGTGTTTTTAAATGTTACACACCTGTCTCCTAAGTTACGCCTGCCTGTTCGTAGCCAGCTACCAAGGGTTGAGCCAGGGAGTGACTTATTAAGACTTTGGGCCTCATGTAGGAAGCCAAATACCGGTCGGTAACGGCCGATTTTTGGTAATTATACCGTTACCGACCGGTATTTTGGCTTTTGAGATGTAGGTGGAGAATTTCATGATTCGGTATGTACCGAATCGGTAAAATTACCGAATCGGTAATATTACCGATTCGGTAAATACCGAATCATGAAATGAGATGTAGGGGGAGTGTGTGGTGGGTGTGGGGATTCGTTATTTACCACCAACTAAAGGTTGGTGGTAAATGACGAGTAGGTAAAAAAAAGCATTTTTGTGCACGTTTAAGTGTGCAATGTGGCAGACATACATGCCCTTAGGGCATGTATGTGCGCCACATGTGCACACATGGCCGAATCAGGGGTGCAACAGGGTGTCAATGTGACACCCTGCCACCCTTGCATGTGCTCCCCCATTACCGAATCGGTATTTACCGATTCGGTAATGAGGCATACCTTCCCATCAATGGGAAGGTATGCCTCATTACCGAATCGGTAAATACCGATTCGGTAATTACCGAATTTTTCCGATTCGGTAATATTTACCGACTCATTACCTACATTGCATTTACCACTTCATAAATACCGAATCGGTATGATTCGGTATTTATGAAGTGGTAAATGCCAGCCCACCTACATAAGGCCCTAAGTGTGAATCTATTATTGTGTTTGTTGCCTTATTACTTGAGGGAAGTCACTACTTATTACTACTAATAAACCACTTTTCAAAAGACACATATTAAAAGGTCCTGCCTGGAATACAAAATCATAAATTGTGGTTATCTTAGAAAATCTAAAGAAACCGTGGCCTCCTAGAAGCAGGTCCCCTGCCAAAGTAGTGGGGCGGGCTGGGCCAGAGGAGGGAGTAGGGGAGGGTTCGGTGGACAAAAAACTGAAAAAATAAATAAATAAAAAATGTACCTGAGCGCTGCCGCCGACCACCCCATCGTGCCACTCCAGGCTTCTACTTCTGGGCACAGGCTCCCAGACTGCACTGCGGCCAATCATGACACTGCGTGAAAGCAGCATCAGGATTGGCCTGAGCGCCGGCAACTTGCGCTCCCAGGCAGACTGGGAGCCTGTGCCTGCTCTCTCCAGCCCCAATAGAAGTCCATGTTCCGGTGTGAACATGGGCTTCTATTGGAATTCTCCAGTGCATATTATTAAGCCCATTATCGCCGCTTTAGCTGCAGTTTTCTGCCGCTAAACCAGCGATCATTTTAACGCCGTCCTTGATAATATGCTCTAAAATGAGCTGAAGGTGCTGACGGCTGGCTGCTGCCCAGTAATCAATAACCTTTAATCCATAACTAGAAGGTGAATTTATCCCACAAATCGAAACCCCCAGGTATTATGAATGCATTATATGTTACAATTATCCACTGTCAGTGGCATAACATCATTACATGCACAGTGGAAGTGACACTAAGTAATACAGAAAGAAAAAAGGATATTTAGTTACTAACAATATTTCAACTAGGGGGTGTTTAAAATATTCCAACAATAATGCTGTCGAATTACAAGACTGCACTGCTCCAACCTTTAGAAAGGCATTTGATTGAGTGGACAAGTAATGTCTTTAAAAGATACTGAAGAATCTCAGGGTGGTTGGGTGGGATTAAAAGCAGAAAAATTGAAGTGCAAATATAATTTGTGCCTATTTTTTGCTTATTTGTTGCACCCATTTACTGATCTGCATGGAAATTGGGATCTGGATGCTCCTGCTGTGTTTATATCATGACTACACCTTCCAAAATTCGCTCCTGCTATTTCTACTAATTCATATGCAGTGATAACAGTGACATCAATATCTGAGCGGGTGCAAATAGCACTTTCTTAATTAACATTAATGCGAAAATGACTGCTATCATAAATAAGGTTCCTAATTTGAGAGTGGCGTCCACACTGGCTTAAAAACTCAGGGGCAGATTTACAAGCCCCTTGCGCCACTTTTGCGTCACTTTTCCCATGTTAAAAGTGATGCAAAAGTGGTGCAAGGGGCTTGTAAATCTGCCCCTCAATCTGGTTAGGTTCCAACACAGTGCAATGGGCACCTGTGGGAGCCATGTCACAAGCAGCTGACAAGTTCCTGGAGAAATATATGGCAAGTTCAAGCAGTACGAATCAATGTTAAAGTTAAAATTCCCAAAACAATTTAGAAAAAATAAGAAACAATAATAGACATAGACGTTTAAAAATGGATTAGGGAACGTAGGAGATGTGGATATTTAAAGTGTTATGGCAAAAAGTGCCATAAAACAACAGTGGGTCAGCAGTCAAAGGTCATGGTAGATTGGGACCTATGTGTGATGTCAGGCTTACCATGGTTGCGGGAGCTCTAGTATGTCTAGCAGGTCACACACCCGCCAAAGTTTTTATCTTGGATTTAATTACATTTCTGGTTCTTTTCTCAAAATCCTTCAGTGGGACAAGGTGCGACTGAAGTAGATCAGGTTCACTCAAAATCGGATACGCGCTTTACATTAGCACTCAAATCTATATGCTTCATTCGCAAAAGCAGTCCAAAAATCTGACCCCAAAGGTTTGCTGTCTCATGTAGGTGCAGATTTATGGCTGATTGGAATTATCAAAATCTTTCCAGGCTAGTGCTGGAAATCTGTGCCAGTTATTCCAAAGGGAAAATATGTTTTTCCTTGGAGAACCGTGCACCTCCACATATTTCCCAACCCAGAACATATTCACTCGGTGGCTTGTCAGGAGTAAGTCTATGAACATTTCTAAAGTGGGAAAGGTTAGAAAACTGCTTCTGGCTACCATATACATGGGTACTTTTGTGGCTGTTCATAAACTTACAAGGAATTTGCCTGTAATGCCCTCACCCCAACCACAAAAGGTTAGAAAACTGCTTCTGAATACCATATAGATGGGTACTTTTGTGGCTGTTCATAAACTTACAAGGAATTTGCCTGTAATGCCCTCACCCCATCCACAAAAGTAGATTTACTTACACAAAACTCTCCAGGTTAGTAAAAAAAAATCACAAATTCAAAACTGCCACTTGTGACTTATAGAAGAGATTTTGCACTGGTAAAAGTTAAAAAACGAATTGCCCATTGTGATGATGTGTTAGATGGAGTGTTGACGAGACATGGAAAGCAGCATTGTCAGAAGCTTGCATTCCAAGAGTGTCAGTTACTCCTGTGCAGAAAATCAAAAGGAACTAGTCCCACGGTTGAGGGGGATATGTGTATGTAGATATGAAGAAACAGAAGTCTCTTTAGTCAAGGGAAACCATTTAGGTTTTTAAGAAATGCTCACCCACCAACCTAGTTGGTGGCATGCTTCATCATCGGCCCCCTCCTTTTTTAGGGCAAGGCCGCCGATCAAGGGGCCGCAGAAGAAACCCCCAAGTCCACTGGACCGAAGAGAACGAACCAGTGAGCGCCAACACAAGGAACTGGATGAGGGCACCCCAACCGGGGACAAGCTCGTCCCATTGAATCAAGACATTACACAGAAAACCTCCCTTGTTTTCAATCTGTCTTCCATTCCCCTCACACCGGTTGAAGAACAGGTTCTTAACAAAGGGTTCTCCTTTGTTCCAACCAGCAGACTGGATAAATTCCAGTTACATATAGAAATGACAGTTTTTTTTCGCAAACTCAAACTCAAGGCCTTCTTCGAAAACACTTCGGAGCCCGCTGCCCCAATGAAGAGCAATGAGACAGGCCTAAGACCTAAATCAACTTTCGTTCCACCTCCATGTGCCATCCCTGTGGAAATCTCCACCTTTAAACAGGCTGTTACTAACGATATTATCAGCTTACAAAATCCTAACCCTTTTAATAACTTCTCCAAAGTTGAAAGAGATGCCCTCTTGTCTCTCCAAGAAAACAACAACATTGTTATCAAACAAGCCGATAAAGGTGGGGGTATTGTGATACAGGACAAATTGGATTACTCTAACGAATGCCACAGACTTCTTAATGATACCACTAACTACAGACTCCTTAGCGAGGACCCATCTGATCGCCTAAAACTGACTATACAGTGCCTGGTTGGCCACGCCGAAAGCCACGGGCATATATCCAAACAGGAAGCCGATTACCTATGCAATACACAGGCGAAGGTCCCGTATTTTTACACCCTCCCTAAAGTGCATAAACCTCCCAGACCCCCTCCCGGAGACCCATTGCCTCCAGTATTAACTTCCTACTAGAACCTCTATCAAGGTACTGCGACTTCTTTCTGAAACCCATGGTGAAAAAGGCCTCTACTTATATCCGGGATACAAAGCATTTCCTGGGCATTCTCAAAGACATCACCTTTGACCCCACGACGGAACTCCTGGTGGGTCTCGATATTGAAAGCCTCTACACGAGCATCCCCCAAGACGCCACCATCCAAGTTCTTGAGGAGATGCTCTTTGCAAAGCCCTGGAACAACGCTACTCCCAGACACTGTATCACTCAGTGTGCAACCCTAGCGCTGAAAGAAAACTTTTTTGAGTACGAAGACAAGATATACTTACAAACCAACGTTACCAGCATGGGTAGTGTTTTCGCTCCTAGCGTGGCGGGTTTATACGTATATCACTTTGAACTTACGCACATCCTGGGCAACACCAATCCATTCAGTTCTAATATTAGACTGTGGCGTCGCTACATCGATGACATCCTCCTCATATGGAGGGGCTCCACAGAGATGTTGCTTGCCTTTACCACCTGGCTCAATGCCCGGGACACCTTCTTAAGGTTCACCCATACAGCCAGTCCTGTCTCTTTGGACTTCCTTGACCTGACTATTAGGAGCGAGAACAGCGTTCTCACCACCACCACTTTCCATAAACCCACTGCCAAGAACTCCTTGCTATACTTCAACAGCTTTCACCCCAGACCGCTGCGGGAAAACCTACCATTTGGCCAGTTTCTCCGCCTCCGCAGAAACTGTAGCTCCACTACCGATTACAAACACCAAGCGGCTGACCTTTCAGTGAAGCTACAACAGAGGGGCTACCCACGGAAGGTTGTTGAAACAACGAATAAAAGGGCTCGCAACCAGAACCGCGATGCCCTGTTGGAAGACAACGCCAAGGCGGATTCCACTGCCCCCCTCACCTGTGTTACCACCTTTAATACTGCCAGCAATCAAGTGATGAAGATCATTAGAAAAAACTGGCTTATCTTGAATACTGGTACTAGAAACTGGGATCTACCTCTATTTGCACACAAACGAGCCAACAGCTTAAAAGATCGCCTGGTCTCTACACGGCCTAAACTCAAAGAACCTATCCGCAACACTATCTGCGACAGTTGGGGCCTCCCCAAAGTCACTGGCCACTACCCTTGTGGGGATTGCAGCATCTGTCATCTGACTAGACCATCCAAAAACCTGGACTTGGAACCAGGCAAGGTGTGGTACCAACACAAACACACTAACTGCAACTCCACACATGTGGTATACCTGATTCAATGTCCCTGCAACCTCAGGTACATTGGCATGACTACTCGAAAAGTGAGGCTAAGGATTGTGGAACACCGCAGCACAATTCGTTGCAAAAAAACAATAAGCAAATTGACCAGCCACTACGCTGAACGGGGTCATACCCCCAATGACATGTACTGGACTGTGATTGAACAATTTAACCCTACCCATGATAATATGGCGAAGTTTCTTCTTGACAAGGAGCAACGCTGGGTATACCGCCTGTCCACCCATGTGGAAGGTCTCAATGACCAGATTCCTTGGAATACCCTGAATAATTGAGATCGTCCCTCCACACTTGCGCTTCTTCTGTTTTATTTTTGCTTTTAGTTTATTTTATATTATTTTTATTTTTATTCTTTTCATTATATTTGGTTTCACTTTTGACTTCTTCTGTGATTTGCAGTTGACATAAGTAACTTCGCGCTACTCCTTACCCACTCTGGAGGCACTGCCCATGAACCACACATACATGCCCCTTTGTCGGTCACGTGCGCGATTTACCCTCGGCTATTGGCCTCTCTGCTTATGCGCATAATACACTCGCCACATTGCTTGGCATGTGCGAGCTGCACTTCACTGCCAATGCGCGGTTACACACCTTCTGTGTGTCGCGCTGGTCTTATTAGTCCTTTTAGTCTTTCTTTTCTTTTTGCCCGGTATTTTACCGGTCCCTGTGTGTCTGTCTTCTGTTTCCTTCTTTTTTTACAGACACCTGCCTGTTAATTGCCTGCAGCTGCTCCCCACACCTGAGCGCTATCTTGGCGGGTATGCTATTTAAGCCTCAGCTTCCTCTGCTCATTTCCAACCACGGAGTCGGAGAGAGGCCACACAGGTTATCGGTATGAGCTCTGTCAGCTACAAGTAAGTGGGATCTAATCTCTGACCGGCTTTGATTCCTTTGCCGGTTACGTTTATTTACTTCCCCCTCTTTTGGTCCCTTTCTCTCTCTTTTTTTACCCTGTCCAGATGGTAGCTGTGACAGAATACTCCTACTCCTGACTCATGGAGCCTGTCCCTTTAATCTTTGGTGTAAGCATTCATGGGTATACCATGTCACTCACGTTACTTGATTTTGCTTGAGGCTAACATTATATGTGGTATGTTTTATGTATGTTTGTCTTTTCCCTCCCACAGGATTGGAAATAAGAGGAATACCCCCTCTGCCAGTTAAGGCGCCTTAGCGTGCGCCGCACATAGATGGCTATACACACTCTGTTAGACCTGTCCTCTCACCTTCCACTTTCTTGGTCCTGATGAAAGCCAGCCCCAGTTTCCAGGCACTGGCTGAAACATGTTGACCCCACTGGATGGTGGCGGCCATTGATACCTCCTTAGCCATCCCCTGCCTCCTTTTAATGCTGCCCATGGCCCATTATTAAATCCTTCTAATTGGTTTTTGGGACCAGAGGGACAGCTTTTAAATATACACACACTACACCATCACTGCACACTCACCTTGACAATAAACCAGCTCCGCTGCAATTGCAGGCGTCGCAGCACACTTGGGGTACACTCGGTACCCCTAGTGGGGGCGATGATGAAGCATTTCACCAACCACGTTGGTGGGTGAGGTCTTTCTTAAAAACCTAAATGGTTTCCCTTGACTAAAGAGACTATTCTGTTTCTTCATATCTACATACACATATCCCCCTCGACCGTGGGGCTAGTTCCTTTTGATTTTCTACATTTGTACTCAGGGGAACTGAACCAGCTTCCTTTTTTCCTCTATCTCTCTTTGATTTATATAGTTACTCCTGTGCCCCTGCTTATACAGACGTGTTCTCTTTACTGCAATAAACTACTTCGTGTTGTACTACTGGGTGTGGAGAGTTTCACTACAGATTTGGCGACGAGGGGGAGACCCATCATGTGAAGGTGTGGTTTACGACAGAGGCCAGAGAGGGACACTACACACATTTAGGTTAGAATTAAGTATGCACATAATCTTGTAGATGACACCAATATTATTTTTCAAATATTTGGACATCATAAAATATAAAACAGGTATCTATGACCCAAGGCTTGAAGGACGGGAGAGGGATGAGTGTAGGGAGCCCTTTGTCCGAGTTTGTTTTCTATTTTCAGAGGAGACCTCGCCCTAAGCACAGGAATTCAACAGTCGTCAGAAAAACATTTGTTCAATGCATTGGGGCCACCTTTTGGAGGAGATACTGTCAGGCCTGTTCTGGCATAAAATATTATTCATTCATACAGGTTCTTTGGCCGATGCACTTGGCACCCACGTGCTGTGGTTGTTGGTAAGTAAGTAGGTTGCATCTTACCTCTTTAAATCTGATTTTCTGTGGTTTGTCACCACTCGCAGTCTTTGACACTATAAACGACGATCATCATTTGATTAATACTGTACTAATGCCAGACTGCTCATTAGATGTCAGTAAGGTCATTAGAATGAACTGAGCTAATTGCTTCAGTGAAATAAAAATTAATCTTCCGTTTTACACTGATGTGGCACATTTTATGACTTGCCCTAAACAGGCTGGCGAGGCCCTTGTGCAAATAAATCTCTTCTGTTTGGCTGCAGGGCCTGGTACCTGCCGCTGTTTGTTCCAATGGGTTGCTTCATGAATATGACTCATTACAGAGATGTGGAGGAACCATGCAGACTCTTAACCCTACTTAAAAGGCCCAACAGCCCTTTTTTCTCCTCTGTATCCCGTGCACCACCCATAACCACCGCGGTTGGTCCCAACTTGCATCATTTATGCACTATACAATCGCTTTTAATCTAGCCCGATAATTCAATGTGTACGAAGAGATGCATCACGTACAAAAACTCCTTTACATGTCAGTGTTGAGGCCTATCTTATGTTTGTGGACATGCTTACAGACAGGGCTACTGGAACTATGCACCAAAGCAGGATTACATTATGCGGTAGGGTTGACTAAATTATGCTGCAAAAATGCCAATGATGATGCACCTTCTGTGGCAAGATGAATTTACTATTTTGCCTTTTTAATACATAAAAATCTTAACACATAATATTGCTATCTGGCCATAAGTGTTTAACACCAAAATATAGGAATCAGCAATTGAAATGTGAGGATTTAGCATTTGTGAATGGTCTGCCACTGCATGGCAGCACATGTGGCGATTATTTTTGTAACTTTTGATCCAACTGAAAAAGAAATTGTTTTTTGATGGAAACTGCAAAATATGCAGTGAATGGTGGATTAGGTGACACATGCACTGAATCCATAACTATGCAAAAACTGCAGCAGAATCGCATGATGCCCGTGATCATGCTTGCAATTATAATGACCCCGTTCCTAATTTAACCTTAGAGCCCACTACAGATCTACCGGCCATTAAAGGTCCACTTGCCCATTAACAAGGGAGCGGGCCTTTAATGGCCGGTAGAGCCTGCTATGGAGGGCTCCAAGGCTATTAGAACATTCCGCCCCTAGAGGGCAATATGTTCTAATTTGTAAAATAAAGGCCTCGCAGAGCCCGAGGTGGTTGAAATCCCCACGGGCTCCGTGAGACCTTTGTTAAACATTGGAATGTTGATGCTCCGTGCTTTTACCGGCCATTAGAAGCCCAGAGCGCTCCGTTGTTTTCAATGGAGCGCTCAACATTCCAATGTTCTAATAAGGGATCATTAGTAAAATTTCAACAAATGCAAGTGCACCTGAACAGCCCAACCTAATCAACAAAAGCATGTCTCAATAAGGGCAATGATTGCTGTGTTGCTCTGCACAGTGACTTGCATCATATATTCCTATGTGTGTGCGTTTTCCTCATTAATCCACATACTCCACATACAATCAGGGGATTTGGTGGGTTTTTGTTGAGTAAATGCATGGCATGTGTTGCCTAGAGACGAATCACATATATGAAGCTCACAGTCATCTAACCCAGCGGCGTAGCTCCCATTGGTGCAGCAGGTGCAGCGGCACCAGGAGCCACAGCCCTGAGGGGCCCGCTGAACCCTGATTATTGCTGTATTTTGCAATTCAGACAGCAGCCCTGGGATCCATTTCTTACCTTACATCATGACACACTGGCTACGCTCCTGATATAGACGTTCACCTCAGTCATACGTAAATGGAGGATTTTGCTCAAACCTTTCTTTCTAATAAAAACTTAGAGGCTCCCAGAGAAAGGCAATTAAGCCTCTGAAAAACTGAAATCAGTCGAGGGGACAGATTAGGTCCTGTCTGTAAAACTGCGAGTAGATGTCAGCGCCTGAGCACGGTTTTAATAAATTAGCCGACTCAAGGACAAAAGAAATGCAGGATGGGCATAGTTCAAGGCTTTTCTTATTTATTTTTATCATTTGTTGTATTTATTACAGCTCTTTTATCAAAAGCACTGTCCAAGGGAAGGAAAAGCAATACGAAAAATGACAACAAAAGCTCTTTCAATTACTTTGAACCAAGGTTAGTTGTGCAGATCAAGGGAATGGGCTTTCAGCAAGTTGTGAACCTGACTAGGGCTGATACACTCCTGTTCTGGACAGAGCGCTCATTCCACAATGTTGGCGCTAAGAGGATAAACGAGTGAAAGCAAGAGAAAGCACGTGGATTTCTTGGAACTTTCCTTAGGTTTGGCTGATGAAGCGCTGATGCCCTTCCTCTGCACGTGGAATGAGGGCCCTGGCTCACTCAGCTCTCAGACCTCATGCTGGGAGTGAAAACCTGCCTCTGAACTGATGTACTGACTGACTTCAAGCCAGAGGTTTAGAAATGGACTCAGAGTGGCTGCTGAGAAAAGTGGTGTTACTCCACCCTCCATTGGCCAGGCACCAGCCGCTTCTACTGCTCAAATTATTAAACTGCTCACTCTCAATTTAGTGCAGCCCAAAGCACTGATCGTCAAATTGAAATTATTCCTAAATTTGGTTGCTCATACACTGATTAACAGAGTTGGATTGGGTAATCAAAAGCAGACCTGACAAAAATGTTCATGCCTGCCACACTCGCTTCAACTCCTTGTACAATCTCTCTTTCCTTCTGTGCATTCTCTATTTCTCCTTCTCCTCTCTCACACTTCTCTCTACTTTCCCCTCCCTCTCTGTCTCTCCCTCTTGAAGCCTGCCTGTTCCTGCTGCTATTGACCCTGGGAAACTGGGGAAAGTGGCAGAGGCTCCAGCGGTTCTGGTCTTCCAAAGCAGCCTCCAAGGGTTCCAGCCTACCAGGAAAAAGCCAGGTGGAATAAAAGGCCTGCCCAGCCTGCTGATTACACTGAAAGCTAATGCCCATGTGAGTCTTTCTCTGGCATTAGTGCATTGGCTTTCTGTGATGGAACTGCAAACACATAAGCCATTGTGCCAACTCATTAGGCCCTCACTCATCCTTCCTTATTAGTTTCTACATTTATTGTGTACAAGCAGGCAGCACTTTGACCGTCTTTAGCAAAAGTGTTGGTTATTCCTTCCCGCTAGAGAAATCACTCTCTGCGAACAGGAGCCAGCACGGATAAGAGGTAGCAGGTCATTGGCAGGGGCACAAAGGGGGGGGAGGACGCGGAGGAAGCCAGTGTTATAAAATAAAAAACGTACCTTCTCGCTGCTTCCTCGCCGCGTCTGTCCTCCATAGTCCTCCCTCGCTGGTCTGCACAGAAAACACACCTATGCTCCCAGTCAGCCAATCACAACGCTGCCTTAGCAGAGTTGTGATTAGTCTGATCACCGTGTTTTGATACTCAGACACTTACTGGGAGTCTGGGCATGTTCTCCACGCTGTTGGACATGTTCCATGTCAGAGAACATGCGAAGTGCACAAGACTCTCTGGCGAGCCCAAGAGGTCATTGCTACCACTCCTCCCCTGCCCCCTTATGCAAAGCTGCGGAAGTAGGAGCAAATAAATTTATAATAAAATGCAGTGGACCGACGTTCCTCCGCCTTAGCGGAGGAGCCGTCACTTATTTTTGCTCTGGTCCAACCAATGGAAGTCTCTTGCACTGTCAACAGATAAGTAATTATGACTTCCAATGTAACAGGCAACAGAAAGCCCCTGAGCTCTGTCAAACACACTAAACAGGTGGATAAAAACACAAAACAACGACTGGGATTGTATGCTGCAGAGAGCAGGCAACAGAGCGCTTTGTCCCTCCTCTTTTCTTTTTCTGCTGTTGGCAATTAAAACATATTCTGCTGTTGGTAATTAAAAGATAGCAATACAGATAATGGGCAGATGAGGGGTGAGCAGGGACAGAAACGTTTTTGCATGGAAGTTGGAGAGGTTAATCGTCATCATGGACAGATTACTACTCTCTCCCCATTTGTTTAAGGAATTAATAGCACAACTATCTTTATTACTTCAGAAATGTGTTAAGCTAATGTACAAGAAAAACAAGATCTTTAAATATTTTCAATGATGGAGGCAGAAATTACATCAATAGGGGAATGTTGCCTGGTTGGGGAATTTAAGCAGGATTCATTAGGGGAGAGGAATGTTTGGATTCCATTGGTGGGCAGTTTTGTCTCTGGTGCAAGTTGGTAGGCGGCATTTTCTTGTTGAATGACAGCACTTCTTTGGTAGTATGCAGTGCTTATTTTGTAAAAAAATAAGTGCCAGGGCCCTCGTCAGGAGGATACTGCAGCTTGTTCCCTCCATTGCCCCTGCCAGCGCTGCCAGTGACAGCACCAACACAAATACTAACCGTCCCACTCTTACAAGAGTGACAATTCTGACTATTCTAGGCCCCCAAAGCTATATGACCTGCAGGTATTAGTCACTGTTAATGTATATTGAATTAATAAACAACTGTTTTTGTGCTGATACCTACATTTGTCACACAGCGCCACCATGTGGCAGACTTTCTTAAGCACAAGTGCTGGTGCCGAGCCCCAGAAACTCCTGGCTCAAATTAAGCACTGGTTGTATGCCAGCACTATTTACCAATAAGTAATTTGCTGCTGCACACTTCTGTACCATATTTCTTTAAACAGCATCTTTCTGGTACTTTCTGCTGACAGAGTGATTTGCATGTAATGTTCCCTTCCTGGGCTACACGTGAATTTTGTTCTCACATGTGTAGTAATGTTACTAAGCTTAGTCCTTTGTAATCTTAGACTAATATGTTTTTTTCAGGCATGTCTGTCTAATAAAATAGTAGCCTTTTTTAAAAGGCTCTGCCCCGTCCACTTTATGACCACAGTTGTTGAAAGGTCGTAAATATACTGAAATCAATCCCAAACATCTGTGTATACTGCTGGCTTTTTTTTAGGTTGAGCATTCGAGACCTCATGTATATACTTTAGTATATACTTATATATGTATGTAGTCTGTGGGCTCTGGAGATCAGCCCTAGGACTTGTCTGCTTCCGCTTATGGACTTTCTTTTATGTTCAACTGCCTCTATTTAACTGTCTTGATAGAAAACGACCAGCAGAGGTCAGTAAAATGCCAGAATAATTTTATCATTCTCTAGATTCCAGTCAGTAGAAATTGTCTTCCACGAGCACCCGTAGACAATAAAAAAAAATTCAAATCTTGTATTTTCAGTGAGATGACCACAGAAGGCCCTGATTTTATATTAAAAACAGAGTTTTGGACATACCATTTCCAGCTGAAAGGCAATATTTCTCTCCATGTGTTCCCATACCTGGCGTGTCACGCAGTTTGGTGCTTACTTTCCGTCCATGTTAAAGAACAGTAGATGTTTCAGCATCCAGGCTAAGATGCTGCATAGCTAAATACATATAAGGAGGTCCGAAAGGCGAGACCGATTGCATTGCAAAAGTTTGTTTAGAACAAATGTGCAATGTTTTAAACGTATATTTATTTTTTCTCACATTCTGCTCACTCTGTCCTTTGTATTCTGACTGCAAGTCATTAAATAACTGCTTTCATAAGGATTTGCAATCACTGTAAACACTATATAATAAAGCAGTACTCGCATTTCTCACAATGGCCCTCCCTGCATTTAATGCAAATGCATCACTATTGTCGTTACACTGTGGTTTTTCACTAAAATAGTTTCTAAAAGATCTCGCTATAGATTATAGTGTTGTTTATTATTTCTTTGGACAAATATCAGGTCCACGCGCACAAATTTAAATCTCTTTGGAGCTTCCATCTAGATTACATTTGTTTTCAAGAAAAGATCGATGAAGGCTAGAACAAATGGATCTATTCTATTATTTCATTTATCTTCTTTTTTCTACTTTGCGTCCATCTGTTCTATGATCTTTTTACCTATCACGTTTACACATACCAAGAGAGACGTCTCAAAGGCTTAGTTTGAAGAAATACCATATTTTTATTGTCGGCAAAGAAACTGATTCGACTCCGTTGGATGTGTAAAAATGCTCTGCAGGGAACGCTGTTCAGTGAAACATAAATTGCAGACAATTGCCTTGACCATGTTCTCACCCACTTGCTTTTATGAGCGTCTACTCCTTGCAGTCTAAATAAATCAATGCCCTGGTCTTCAACATGAAGAAGTGTTCCTGTCCTCTATCTTATTCCGCTCCATTTTTCTCATATTGTCTTCTTCTCGGATCTCGCATTCATGTCCCGAAAGTGCCTTTCATGCTGATATATCAGACAGAACCACTGAAAAAGCTCATGGCTTGGTCTTTTATTGATTCTTTATTTAATATTTCTATATAGCGTGTAAAAAGGGCTTCAGATAAGATATCAACATATCAAAGGGATCATACAAGGGAGGAGGAGCAGAGTAAGAACAATCAGTGGTGGCCGGACACAGGTAAGAGGTGTCGGGCGGTGCCGGCCGGGGTGGGGCGGGGGCTAGTCGAAAGATATGTAAAACTAAATTAAATTAAATTAAAAAATAAATAAAACCACTTACCTTGAGCTCGCTGCATCGCAGACTCAGCGAGCGCAAGGTAAGTGGTTTTGTTTTATATTTTATAGATGATTTTGTTAGGACTAAGTATTCAGTTTCAAAGATCAATTTACTTTGATAGGCAGTCAGCTAAGGGAAGACAACATTGGTATGATGTAGTCAAATTGGTTTGCCATTGAGGCCAGACAAGCAGGGGCACATACTGAAGCAGTGTGACTTTTGGGGATTCCAGCTAAAATTGAATTCCCATGATCCAGTCTGGATAGCACCATCACCTGTATCTTGATATTCAAGTTTTGGGTGGGTAGGAATAATTTGATGTCCTATATCCTAAATAAGGTTGAATTGGTAATTTGTCGATCTTGTTGCATCACTGATTGCCGGCCAAACTCAGACCATCACCCAGCATCCATGCCAGGAACCTCGGAAAAATCATCGACAGCAAACAGGACATGATCACACAAGTCAACACTGTAACTGCATCCTGCTTCCAAACCCTGAAGATGTTGAGGAAGGTCTTCAAATGGCTTCCAAGCAACACTAGAAAAACTGTCACTCACAACCCATTCACCAGCAAGTTGGACTATGGGAACATTCTCTACACCAAAATCAGCAAGCAACTAACTAGAAGACTATAAACCATCCAAAACGCGGCAACTAGGCTCATCCTCAAGCTCTCACACACAGAAATAACATCTAGTCACAAATCAGGGAGCTCTGCTGCCTCCTGATACACAAACACACTCATTTCAAACTCATCACACAGACATTGAAGGCACTATACAATTTAGGCATCACCTACGTCAACAGTTGCATCACCTTCCACCCTCCCACCCAGACATCTCTGTTCAGCAGGACTCCAACTTGCACAACCCAGGTATACACAGAACCAGATAAGGAGGACGGGTGTTCTTTTACATTGCCCCCAAAGCATGGAACGGCTTCTAGTCCACATCAGAGCCTCCTCCCCTCTTCTTGAAATTTGCAATAAGCTAAAAACCTGGAATTTTAATTTAAAAAACTGCCATATGCCAGGTAGGCACGCACACCTGTTCAGTGCCAGGATACTCTTGAATGTGATAGTGTGCTTTACAAATACACCAAACAGTAACTGATGTTGTTGAGGACATTTAGTTTTCTGTTTCAAGAGAAACCTATGGATTTGAAGTTATCAGAGAGAGAAGCTGGCCAGCCAAGAAAGATAATCAAGGCTAACCATTTTTCAACTTGAGTATGAGATGCATTTGATGAGAGAAGAAGAAACAATGGACCATATTCACAAAGGTAAATGTACACATATAGACTTACTACAAAGTTAATTTACTCCTACACCTTTAAGTAACTTTACTACCTTTTGCCATTCACCTTTTACAAAATTTACTCAAAACGTAGACTTACATGCCCCACCCAGGTAAATGTTGAATAGGGCAGAAACTAAAATGGAGCCTTAGGAGCTGCCTGGGACATGTTTACAGCAGTCGAGCATGTGCTAGTTTAATCACTTCAAACGGTTCTCCAGGGATGACTTTTAACAATTCCAAGCATTTCCCTTCAAACCCTATGTGTTCCTTCAGGGTGCAGTTAAGGAAGTGATGATTGGCAGAATAAAATGCTGCAGAGATGTCAGGTATGATCAGCAAGCACAAGTCTCCTCTATCCATAAGTCTGAAAGCATCAACAGCTATTTGTAGACAGACTGTCACCAAACTCCAATGTTCATAAAAACCAGATTAAAATCCATCAGGTTGTTGTCTATTCAAATAATGCTCAGATGAGTGTTGAATTGCAACATTCCAGGATTTTGGCCAGGAATCGGGATCCAGAGACCGGGTGTTTGTTGTTGAGGTTTTCTGGGTCAACTGTTGTGTTTTTTTTAGCAGAGGAGATGCTTGTCCTTTTCTTTTCGTGGTAGTACATGGCTGTGTTGAGCCTTTTGTAACGGAGAAGGGGTAAGTGGCACTTACGTTCTCTTAATTTAGCATTGTCTGCATCAAGTCTTGCAGTGGTAACGTGTCCGCGTGACCACGTATCATTTTACTTTATTTTACAGTTCTGGGTAACTGCTGACAAGTCGGGGAGGTTTCTCTTATACTATAACTATTCTGGACATTAGTTACCTGAGCGGGCGCCACATGGGGCTGACCGCGCTCTGTTCTTGAGCTTGAGCAGTACCGAGTGTAGGCTTGGTAAGTGGAGTTTCTTATTTCGCCACGAGTATTTGCAGCAGATTGATGCATAGCGGGGTCACCTTTAAATAACTGTGTTTTATAGTCATCATAGTTACAGATATTTCAACTCACGCGGCGATTCTCCTGCCGGTGTTGTATTTCCAGGTTGTGATGCTCGGAGTTATTGCGTTCGTATATTTACTCAATCGAGGTGACATGGGTGGGCTTGACTTGCATGCATGGGAGTTCACTGCATTCTAGTTTTCACTTTTGGTAGATTAATTTAGCATTCTGCATGGTGGTGTTGGTTTCAGTGATTTCATTCTTAGACAAGAAGCACGTTAGGTGATGCTGTCACTTGGTTCTCTCATGTTATATTTTCTGACCCTTTCAGGTTCTTTCTGAATTCTTCCAAGCAGGACTGTCCTTTGCATGTTTCATTTAAGAAACGTGTCTAGAGATAACAGCACTACCTGTACCAACTTTGGTGAAAAACCACAGCAACTTTAAAGTAAGCACACTGCATTTACCAGCATGCAATGGGGTGAACTGTGCTGGGATGAAAGGCAGTGTGATCGCTCCTCCCTTGTGTTTAAAAGGCTCGCTTGAGGCAACGAGCTGACAAGCTTACCTGGGATGGACCTGTGTGCCTGTGGAGTAGTACTGCAACCTGTGAAGACTTTAGCAGCATTTCAGCAACCCCAGATTACTTTTCTCGACTCTCTACTACTTCTGCTGTCTACTGATGAAGGGCTAAAACCAGAAACATGTGTCTAGAGATAACAGCACTACCTGCAACAAGTTTGGTGAAAAACTCCAGCAACTTTGAAGTAAGCATACTGCATTTACCAGAATGCAGGGGTGTACTGTGCTAGGAGGAGAGGCAGTGTGCTCCTCTCCCACCTTGTATAGACTAATAATAGTTGCACTTTCAAAAAGTAAGGACATGTAACGTAAGTCTCTTCAGCAGGCCTCTGCCTTTTTCAAAAATATCCGCTATTCAAGTAGAGCTTACAATTATTTATTTTGATTCTGTCTAGTAATTGTCAAGAAAATTTCCTTTTCGTACAATGTCACTTTGTTAAAGGTGTCAATATTTGTTTACAATGCCTAAAAACTGCTCTTCTGCCTTCAAGCCTAATTCTGTCACAAGGTACTGGATACTAATATGCTGTCTTATATACAAGCATTTAGAAACAGAAAGAATATACTATCCTTCATCCTGCGTTCCAACTTCTGTCCTTACTCATTTCATAATTTTCTAACACCATTATCCCATCTGATAATAGCATGCAAGTCTCCACATTCATCACAGCCGCATTCAAGCTGGCCCATTGCCTTGTTCTCACCATAGAAAGGATCACTTTCTACTTAGGTAAGCCAAGAAACAGAATAACATGTTGGTACTCAGCAAAATAGACTAATTTAATACTTGTCTCCTTGGATTCACACAGCACTCATTCCTGTCCTATGAGACCATTGTTTCGAGCAGCACATGCTTCAGCTTCAAAGATCCACACTTAGGGCCTGATTATGAGTTTGGCGGTCTGAGGGCAGCCAAACTCACGGTGGTGCGGTGGTCTAGCCAGCTAATTACAACTTGGCCAGTCAGACTGCCATTGTACCGCCGTAACCGGTGGTGGCACGGCGGTCTTGAGGCCGCAATATGTGGCAGTCCCACCATGCATATTACGAGTTTCCTCTCTGTCACGGTTTTCATGGCAGTTCCTCCTCCATGAAAACTGTGGCAGAGAGCAAATAAAGGGGACCCTGCAGGGCCCCCTGTAGCCTCTCGGCCATGGGGTGCATGAGGGCGCCACATGTTGTGCCCCCCTGTGTGCTCCCCAGTCCCTGCACGGCATGGACTGCACCAGTCCATGCCGTGCAGGTACTGCCTTTGACATTCCCATTACGGTGCCTATTTCATTGGCACCACTGTGTCGTAATTTGGGGGGCGGTGTGCACACCGGTTTGGCAGTGTGGGGCCGCGGCATGGCAGTCTTGCTCCCGCACTGCCAAACTCATAATCGGGCCCTTAGACCATTTCACAAACAACTGGCATCATCACAGAGCGCTTTACAAATTCCTTAACCATATAGACAAATGTCCGACCTATCACAAACTATATTCATCAGGTCTAAGCTGTGTTTCAAACAGCTAATGCGACGTCCCAAATCAGATCTTTTGACTTCCCCATGAACCTCGTAGAGGCAATCACCTCGAATGTAAAAAAAAAAGGTCCTAAAAACTATCTCGTTCAGGTTGAATAATACAGCATGTCCATTTAAACCATGTTGCCATTCCTCAACACGTCACTATCTCTCGGCTCTAATATTCATTTGATTTACAGCTGAAGGATGAGTGTCTAGTTCACCACTGACATGAAATGAAATTATGATATGAAGATTGTGCACGTATATTAGCAGCAAGCAACTGACACTCTGAGCTACCTCTCCGACATTGACACCTGGTGCATCGCCAGCCACCATTTCCTACTTCCACTGATGAATGTTGTTTATTTCTGTTATTAACTTGTATACCATGACCGCATGCATATATCACTTCAGTGGCATAGCTAGACCTACTGCCACATGGGGCGGCCTCTAGGTTTGGCGTCTGGTGCAGGTAAGAGTGGGGGGCAGCCTACGGATGATGTGTTCCAGGGGCGGGGGGATGGTGGTAGTCGACAGACACCACTTGCTCCCCTCGGCCCCCCCCACAAACAGTGCCGCCCGTGGCGGATGGCCCCCCACTCTCACCTAGCTACACCACTACATCACTTCCTGTTGAAGCTATATTGAGAGTGTACATTTATACAGTCATAGTAACAAACCTTGGGGAAGATTTACAAGCCTCGTGTGCCACTTTTGAACTGCCGTTGTGTCACTTTTGTGATGCAGCGGCGGCGCAAAGCAAGCGCCATGCTGCGCTAGATTTACAACGTGACGCATCTAGGGAGATGCGTCACGTTGCAAAGCCCTGCGCCACATTTAACCTGCGTCAGGTTTAATGTATGCAGGGTGGGCGTTACGTCGGAAAAAACAACGGAAAAGTGACGCAGTGAAATCTACAAGATTTCACGCAGTCACTTTCCCGACGCTGGTGCGTCAAATCCTTACGCCTGCTTCAAGCAGGCGTAAGGCGTGACGCACCATGTTAGGGATAGGGTAGGTTGGAACAGTGCTGGAGTTGTGTCGCGCTTGCGACACAACTTCAGCACAGCGCCAACCTTACGCCGGCAGATGCGTCACGCATCTGCTTGTCTTTGCGCCATGATGCACCGCATTGTAAATGCGTTACAACAAACAAATGATGGACGGAATGCTGACAATGCAGACATTCTCCCCCAGTCAAGAGATCTGGGTTAAATCCATCGTTCTTTTGCCCACTACGCCACCCCAGTTTAGACATGGACATATGCAAATCAGTCTTGACCCTGTGCCTCATGGGAACAGTCCAGCCCGAACTGCCAAGCCATGTCTTCCCTGGACCAGAATCAAGCATCCTAGGACCGGTTTCTGGCTATCAGCCGTCATCAGCCAGGATAGCTTGACTCCAGTGGCGTAGTGAGCACGGGTCCCACGTCTGGGAATACCCATCCCACTTAGGGCGAAAAGCGTTACAACAAACAAATGATGGACGGAATGCTGACAATGCAGACATTCTCCCCCAGTCAAGAGATCTGGGTTAAATCCATCGTTCTTTTGCCCACTACGCCACCCCAGTTTAGACATGGCCATATGCAAATCAGTCTTGACCCTGTGCCTCATGGGAACAGTCCAGCCCGAACTGCCAAGCCATGTCTTCCCTGGACCAGAATCAAGCATCCTAGGACCGGTTTCTGGCTATCAGCCGTCATCAGCCAGGATAGCTTGACTCCAGTGGCGTAGTGAGCACGGGTCCCACGTCTGGGAATACCCATCCCACTTAGGGCGAAAAGCGTTACAACAAACAAATGATGGACGGAATGCTGACAATGCAGACATTCTCCCCCAGTCAAGAGATCTGGGTTAAATCCATCGTTCTTTTGCCCACTACGCCACCCCAGTTTAGACATGGCCATATGCAAATCAGTCTTGACCCTGTGCCTCATGGGAACAGTCCAGCCCGAACTGCCAAGCCATGTCTTCCCTGGACCAGAATCAAGCATCCTAGGACCGGTTTCTGGCTTTCAGCCGTCATCAGCCAGGATAGCTTGACTCCAGTGGCGTAGTGAGCACGGGTCCTACGTCTGGGAATACCCATCCCACTTAGGGCGAAAAGCGTTACAACAAACAAATGATGGACGGAATGCTGACAATGCAGACATTCTCCCCCAGTCAAGAGATCTGGGTTAAATCCATCGTTCTTTTGCCCACTACGCCACCCCAGTTTAGACATGGCCATATGCAAATCAGTCTTGACCCTGTGCCTCATGGGAACAGTCCAGCCCGAACTGCCAAGCCATGTCTTCCCTGGACCAGAATCAAGCATCCTAGGACCGGTTTCTGGCTATCAGCCGTCATCAGCCAGGATAGCTTGACTCCAGTGGCGTAGTGAGCACGGGTCCCACGTCTGGGAATACCCATCCCACTTAGGGCGAAAAGCGTTACAACAAACAAATGATGGACGGAATGCTGACAATGCAGACATTCTCCCCCAGTCAAGAGATCTGGGTTAAATCCATCGTTCTTTTGCCCACTACGCCACCCCAGTTTAGACATGGCCATATGCAAATCAGTCTTGACCCTGTGCCTCATGGGAACAGTCCAGCCCGAACTGCCAAGCCATGTCTTCCCTGGACCAGAATCAAGCATCCTAGGACCGGTTTCTGGCTATCAGCCGTCATCAGCCAGGATAGCTTGACTCCAGTGGCGTAGTGAGCACGGGTCCCACGTCTGGGAATACCCATCCCACTTAGGGCGAAAAGCGTTACAACAAACAAATGATGGACGGAATGCTGACAATGCAGACATTCTCCCCCAGTCAAGAGATCTGGGTTAAATCCATCGTTCTTTTGCCCACTACGCCACCCCAGTTTAGACATGGCCATATGCAAATCAGTCTTGACCCTGTGCCTCATGGGAACAGTCCAGCCCGAACTGCCAAGCCATGTCTTCCCTGGACCAGAATCAAGCATCCTAGGACCGGTTTCTGGCTTTCAGCCGTCATCAGCCAGGATAGCTTGACTCCAGTGGCGTAGTGAGCACGGGTCCTACGTCTGGGAATACCCATCCCACTTAGGGCGAAAAGCGTTACAACAAACAAATGATGGACGGAATGCTGACAATGCAGACATTCTCCCCCAGTCAAGAGATCTGGGTTAAATCCATCGTTCTTTTGCCCACTACGCCACCCCAGTTTAGACATGGCCATATGCAAATCAGTCTTGACCCTGTGCCTCATGGGAACAGTCCAGCCCGAACTGCCAAGCCATGTCTTCCCTGGACCAGAATCAAGCATCCTAGGACCGGTTTCTGGCTATCAGCCGTCATCAGCCAGGATAGCTTGACTCCAGTGGCGTAGTGAGCACGGGTCCCACGTCTGGGAATACCCATCCCACTTAGGGCGAAAAGCGTTACAACAAACAAATGATGGACGGAATGCTGACGATGCAGACATTGACCGCATGCATATATCACTTCAGTGGCAGAGCTAGACCTACTGCCACATGGGGCGGCCTCTAGGTTTGGCGTCTGGTGCAGGTAAGAGTGGGGGGCAGCCTACGGATGATGTGTTCCAGGGGCGGGGGTATGGTGGTAGTCGACAGACACCACTTGCTCCCCTCTGCCCCCCCCACAAACAGTGCCGCCCGTGGCGGATGGCCCCCCACTCTCACCTAGCTACACCACTACATCACTTCCTGTTGAAGCTATATTGAGAGTGTACATTTATACAGTCATAGTAACAAACCTTGGGGAAGATTCACAAGCCCCGTGTGCCACTTTTGAACTGCCGTTGTGTCACTTTTGTGATGCAGCGGCGGCGCAAAGCAAGCGCCATGCTGCGCTAGATTTACAACGTGACGCATCTAGGGAGATGCGTCACGTTGCAAAGCCCTGCGCCACATTTAACCTGCGTCAGGTTTAATGTATGCAGGGTGGGCGTTACGTCGGAAAAAACAACGGAAAAGTGACGCAGTGAAATCTACAAGATTTCACGCAGTCACTTTTCCGACGCTGGTGCGTCAAATCCTTACGCCTGCTTCAAGCAGGCGTAAGGCGTGACGCACCATGTTAGGGATAGGGTAGGTTGGAACAGTGCTGGAGTTGCGTCGCGCTTGCGACACAACTTCAGCACAGCGCCAACCTTACGCCGGCAGATGCGTCACGCATCTGCTTGTCTTTGCGCCACGATGCACCGCATTGTAAATGCGTTACAACAAACAAATGATGGACGGAATGCTGACAATGCAGACATTCTCCCCCAGTCAAGAGATCTGGGTTAAATCCATCGTTCTTTTGCCCACTACGCCACCCCAGTTTAGACATGGCCATATGCAAATCAGTCTTGACCCTGTGCCTCATGGGAACAGTCCAGCCCGAACTGCCAAGCCATGTCTTCCCTGGACCAGAATCAAGCATCCTAGGACCGGTTTCTGGCTATCAGCCGTCATCAGCCAGGATAGCTTGACTCCAGTGGCGTAGTGAGCACGGGTCCCACGTCTGGGAATACCCATCCCACTTAGGGCGAAAAGCGTTACAACAAACAAATGATGGACGGAATGCTGACAATGCAGACATTCTCCCCCAGTCAAGAGATCTGGGTTAAATCCATCGTTCTTTTGCCCACTACGCCACCCCAGTTTAGACATGGCCATATGCAAATCAGTCTTGACCCTGTGCCTCATGGGAACAGTCCAGCCCGAACTGCCAAGCCATGTCTTCCCTGGACCAGAATCAAGCATCCTAGGACCGGTTTCTGGCTATCAGCCGTCATCAGCCAGGATAGCTTGACTCCAGTGGCGTAGTGAGCACGGGTCCCACGTCTGGGAATACCCATCCCACTTAGGGCGAAAAGCGTTACAACAAACAAATGATGGACGGAATGCTGACAATGCAGACATTCTCCCCCAGTCAAGAGATCTGGGTTAAATCCATCGTTCTTTTGCCCACTACGCCACCCCAGTTTAGACATGGCCATATGCAAATCAGTCTTGACCCTGTGCCTCATGGGAACAGTCCAGCCCGAACTGCCAAGCCATGTCTTCCCTGGACCAGAATCAAGCATCCTAGGACCGGTTTCTGGCTATCAGCCGTCATCAGCCAGGATAGCTTGACTCCAGTGGCGTAGTGAGCACGGGTCCTACGTCTGGGAATACCCATCCCACTTAGGGCGAAAAGCGTTACAACAAACAAATGATGGACGGAATGCTGACAATGCAGACATTCTCCCCCAGTCAAGAGATCTGGGTTAAATCCATCGTTCTTTTGCCCACTACGCCACCCCAGTTTAGACATGGCCATATGCAAATCAGTCTTGACCCTGTGCCTCATGGGAACAGTCCAGCCCGAACTGCCAAGCCATGTCTTCCCTGGACCAGAATCAAGCATCCTAGGACCGGTTTCTGGCTATCAGCCGTCATCAGCCAGGATAGCTTCACTCCAGTGGCGTAGTGAGCACGGGTCCCACGTCTGGGAATACCCATCCCACTTAGGGCGAAAAGCGTTACAACAAACAAATGATGGACGGAATGCTGACAATGCAGACATTCTCCCCCAGTCAAGAGATCTGGGTTAAATCCATCGTTCTTTTGCCCACTACGCCACCCCAGTTTAGACATGGCCATATGCAAATCAGTCTTGACCCTGTGCCTCATGGGAACAGTCCAGCCCGAACTGCCAAGCCATGTCTTCCCTGGACCAGAATCAAGCATCCTAGGACCGGTTTCTGACAGCCCGAAACCGGTCCTAGGATGCTTGTTTCCAGTCCAGGGAGGACCTGGCTTGGCAGTTCGGGCTGGACTGTTCCCATGGGGCACAGGGTCAAGACTGATTTGCATATGGCTGGGTTCAAACTGGAATGGCATGGTGAGCAAAAAAACGATGGATTTAGGCCTAGATCTCTGTACTGGGGTGAATGTATGACATTGTTCTGCATTCTGTCCATCAATTGTTGTTTTTGCATTTGTCACCCCGAGTGGGAAGGGTATGCTCAGACGTGAGTCCCTTGCTCTCCATGCCACTGGAATCAAGCTATCCTGGCTGACGAGGGCTGAAAGCCCGAAACCGGTCCTAGGATGCTTGTTTCCAGTCCAGGGAGGACCTGGCTTGGCAGTTCGGGCTGGACTGTTCCCATGGGGCACAGGGTCAAGACTGATTTGCATATGGCTGGGTTCAAACTGGAATGGCATGGTGAGCAAAAAAACGATGGATTTAGGCCCAGATCTCTGTACTGGGGTGAATGTATGACATTGTTCTGCATTCTGTCCATCAATTGTTGTTTTTGCATTTGTCACCCCGAGTGGGAAGGGTATGCTCAGACGTGAGTCCCTTGCTCTCCATGCCACTGGAATCAAGCTATCCTGGCTGACGAGGGCTGAAAGCCCGAAACCGGTCCTAGGATGCTTGTTTCCAGTCCAGGGAGGACCTGGCTTGGCAGTTCGGGCTGGACTGTTCCCATGGGGCACAGGGTCAAGACTGAATTGCATATGGCTGGGTTCAAACTGGAATGGCATGGTGAGCAAAAAAACGATGGATTTAGGCCCAGATCTCTGTACTGGGGTGAATGTATGACATTATTCTGCATTCTGTCCATCAATTGTTGTTTTTGCATTTGTCACCCCGAGTGGGAAGGGTATGCTCAGACGTGAGTCCCTTGCTCTCCATGCCACTGGAATCAAGCTATCCTGGCTGACGAGGGCTGAAAGCCCGAAACCGGTCCTAGGATGCTTGTTTCCAGTCCAGGGAGGACCTGGCTTGGCAGTTCGGGCTGGACTGTTCCCATGGGGCACAGGGTCAAGACTGATTTGCATATGGCTGGGTTCAAACTGGAATGGCATGGTGAGCAAAAAAACGATGGATTTAGGCCCAGATCTCTGTACTGGGGTGAATGTATGACATTGTTCTGCATTCTGTCCATCAATTGTTGTTTTTGCATTTGTCACCCCGAGTGGGAAGGGTATGCTCAGACGTGAGTCCCTTGCTCTCCATGCCACTGGAATCAAGCTATCCTGGCTGACGAGGGCTGAAAGCCCGAAACCGGTCCTAGGATGCTTGTTTCCAGTCCAGGGAGGACCTGGCTTGGCAGTTCGGGCTGGACTGTTCCCATGGGGCTCAGGGTCAAGACTGATTTGCATATGGCTGGGTTCAAACTGGAATGGCATGGTGAGCAAAAAAACGATGGATTTAGGCCCAGATCTCTGTACTGGGGTGAATGTATGACATTGTTCTGCATTCTGTCCATCAATTGTTGTTTTTGCATTTGTCACCCCGAGTGGGAAGGGTATGCTCAGACGTGAGTCCCTTGCTCTCCATGCCACTGGAATCAAGCTATCCTGGCTGACGAGGGCTGAAAGCCCGAAACCGGTCCTAGGATGCTTGTTTCCAGTCCAGGGAGGACCTGGCTTGGCAGTTCGGGCTGGACTGTTCCCATGGGGCACAGGGTCAAGACTGATTTGCATATGGCTGGGTTCAAACTGGAATGGCATGGTGAGCAAAAAAACGATGGATTTAGGCCCAGATCTCTGTACTGGGGTGAATGTATGACATTGTTCTGCATTCTGTCCATCAATTGTTGTTTTTGCATTTGTCACCCCGAGTGGGAAGGGTATGCTCAGACGTGAGTCCCTTGCTCTCCATGCCACTGGAATCAAGCTATCCTGGCTGACGAGGGCTGAAAGCCCGAAACCGGTCCTAGGATGCTTGTTTCCAGTCCAGGGAGGACCTGGCTTGGCAGTTCGGGCTGGACTGTTCCCATGGGGCACAGGGTCAAGACTGATTTGCATATGGCTGGGTTCAAACTGGAATGGCATGGTGAGCAAAAAAACGATGGATTTAGGCCCAGATCTCTGTACTGGGGTGAATGTATGACATTGTTCTGCATTCTGTCCATCAATTGTTGTTTTTGCATTTGTCACCCCGAGTGGGAAGGGTATGCTCAGACGTGAGTCCCTTGCTCTCCATGCCACTGGAATCAAGCTATCCTGGCTGACGAGGGCTGAAAGCCCGAAACCGGTCCTAGGATGCTTGTTTCCAGTCCAGGGAGGACCTGGCTTGGCAGTTCGGGCTGGACTGTTCCCATGGGGCACAGGGTCAAGACTGATTTGCATATGGCTGGGTTCAAACTGGAATGGCATGGTGAGCAAAAAAACGATGGATTTAGGCCCAGATCTCTGTACTGGGGTGAATGTATGACATTGTTCTGCATTCTGTCCATCAATTGTTGTTTTTGCATTTGTCACCCCGAGTGGGAAGGGTATGCTCAGACGTGAGTCCCTTGCTCTCCATGCCACTGGAATCAAGCTATCCTGGCTGACGAGGGCTGAAAGCCCGAAACCGGTCCTAGGATGCTTGTTTCCAGTCCAGGGAGGACCTGGCTTGGCAGTTCGGGCTGGACTGTTCCCATGGGGCACAGGGTCAAGACTGATTTGCATATGGCTGGGTTCAAACTGGAATGGCATGGTGAGCAAAAAAACGATGGATTTAGGCCCAGATCTCTGTACTGGGGTGAATGTATGACATTGTTCTGCATTCTGTCCATCAATTGTTGTTTTTGCATTTGTCACCCCGAGTGGGAAGGGTATGCTCAGACGTGAGTCCCTTGCTCTCCATGCCACTGGAATCAAGCTATCCTGGCTGACGAGGGCTGAAAGCCCGAAACCGGTCCTAGGATGCTTGTTTCCAGTCCAGGGAGGACCTGGCTTGGCAGTTCGGGCTGGACTGTTCCCATGGGGCACAGGGTCAAGACTGATTTGCATATGGCTGGGTTCAAACTGGAATGGCATAGTGAGCAAAAAAACGATGGATTTAGGCCCAGATCTCTGTACTGGGGTGAATGTATGACATTGTTCTGCATTCTGTCCATCAATTGTTGTTTTTGCATTGTAAATGCGGCGCATCTGCGGTGGCGCAAGGGCAAACTTGCATGACACTGATTTGCCAGGGAACATAAATCTGCCCCCTTATTTCTAAATATTCTTTACATGCAACATTTTTCCATGTTGTCTAACACCATATATATATGAAAAGAGAGATAGAAACGCCTTTCTGAACAGGAATGTCATAACTGATCAGAATAGAGTACACAGAGCATGCATGATTTATTTCATTTTACTCCAGCACTGACATTATGAGATGCAGCACATAAACCAGAGAAATCCAGCTTCAGCTCTGCCGAAAACAGGTGCTTCATAATCCATAATCATTCAATTTGTGTTGGTGGTGAAGGGCATTGTAATAACCTACCATAACGCTCGTGTTACAAATGTGGAAGCTGAAAAATAAAGTAAAAATCCGCAGCTTGACTTCGAATTTAAACCTGTTATTTGAGAGGCGCGCATACCCTGTCTCTTATACAAACAACAACAGTGGTTCACAGGTAACTCACTCTGTACAAGATTATTGGATACACACAGCAAATATTACGGTAGTCATCGTAATATAGTAACAGAACAAAATCCGGATGACAGGTTTCCAGTGTAATAATGCAAATGTATTTACATCATAAATGTCATCCTTCGTGTTTTCAAAACAATAGCAACAACTGGCGAAAATTATCGCTAAGCGCACTTAGCGCGAAGATAATTATCGCCGGCTAGCGTGGATTTTTATCGCTGAGATAGTGTGCTATTAGCAACGCTTATCTCAAAAGTGATAAAAATCCTAGCGCTAATTGCCTAACGTGAGATTATCGCTGGGAAACCAGCGATAATCCCACGAAGTTTGGCGATAGCTTGCTGATAGGGCCTCACATACTTAGCCATGATATCTACCTTCCATAGGATATCATGGCTATATCAGTTTCAAAGCAGGCGTAAGGAAAGTAGCGATAACAGAGGTTATCGCTACTTTTCTTGTCGCTATGCTGCTTTGCGTGAGGCTTGATAATAGGAGAAATGTCGCTTAGCGACATTTCTACCATTATCCTGGGGAGGAACACCCACTTTGCATCTCATTAGAGATGCAAAAATGGGCGTTCGGAATTCAGGTGCTAAGGCAAGGTTTCACGCGATGGCGTGACCTTGCTGATATAGCGATAAAATTATCGCCGCTTTTCGGCCGAAAGCGGCCGCAAAAGCAGCGATAATTTGTTATCGCCGCCTTGTAGATATGCCCCAATGTTTAAAACAAAATGTGTGCAAAGTGACCCCCAAGTGAGCAACAACCACAACCAAACATAAAGGGAAGCAGGTAGTGAGAAATCGTAGGTATGTTATTATGCAAAGAACCAAGCAGAAGAGTCCTATTAGACCAGACACCTAGTTGCCTAACCACACATTGCTGTAGTATGTCAGAAGGTTTGTTTGCTAACAGTGTCGACGAGGTTTCGACCCAAGAAAAGGTACAAGGGTCTCATTAGGACAGAGAGATGGCCTGGGGGACCTGAAAAATATAAAATATACCTGAACATTAAGGCCGGCAACCCACTAGAAAAAATGCCAGGAATAAGGAATTGTCAGAAGATACCTACTGGGACCTCGAAGTGAGTAGGAAAGTGAGCAATCTGTGAATTACTGTGCGTTAGGTGCTGACAATCACCCAGTGATTACATGTAAACTCAAGGATACTCACGGGTGCGGCATCTGCAATAACAACTCGGGGGACATGATAATGAGTAACCGGCATAGGTGGCAAAAATAATAAAGGCATTAACCACTATGAGAACTCACCCATTAGAGAAGATGGTAAGCGGAGATTAGCTGTGAAATTTAATATTTATTTGTGCATTTTTATATATGGTGTACTTTACCCGAAGGTGTCAGAGCATTTCACAATAGAACCATTTACATTACATAAGGACTTCAGAGTACATGAATTACATAACAGATTCAAGATACATATATACGTCTAAACACAAAAAGAAATCGTTACAGTGGTGTGTACAAGAGATGTGCAATTTAAACTAACAGTGTAGGGGCAAGAATCAATACACCAGCAAGAACTTCACAGTCGGAGGAGATTCGGCAAGCAGTCTTGGTAGACCGCAGGGCCGGACTGGGGACCGAAACCGGCCTTTGTAAACTGCCCGGCCGGCCCCCGGGAGGCAGTAGCGGGTGCGGCCAAGCTGTTTGCAAGGGCTGGTTTCAGACGATTTTGTTACACGGGTGGTCGATATTGCGGCCCCTGGAGACAAAAACGGCCTCCAGGGGCCCAAAACCGACCCCCACCCTGGCAGCCCACTGGGAAAACGCCCGGTGCCCGCTATGGGCAGTCTGGCCTTGGTAGACCTTCACTGTTAGAAAGAAGCCTGTGTGCCCGAGAATTTTCAGGCTACAAATATGGCAAACCGTGGAAGCATGACTTGAAGCGCGTGCCTTCACCCGACAGCGGACAGGGAAGAGTGGAACACAAATGTGTTCCAAGGGGCCAGAACGGGGCAAAGAAAGAAAAGATGCCCTGCCGAGCCTAGTGCACAGGCCAATACAGAGTGCGAAATCCTACAAGGGATTTCTATAATGGTAAAAAGCGGTTACAGAGAAGGCTGTGGGGAAAAGTGGGTGTGCTGATATAATGTACAATGGGAGTAGGGTGATTCCACTGAGTCTCAACAATACTTTTCTTTGTTGTTGCATTTGGATTGGTTGGGGGTTCTGATTTGAATTTGCTAGCAGTACTACTTTTTAAACATGGGATGTTTTAACTAAGATTGTTTGCTTTCTGTGTTAATCATACAAAAGTGATGCGGCAGGGAAAAATCTGTGCATAATCATGTAAGATATTTAAAGCAGAAAGTCCAAATTGATGCTGCAGGGATACAAAGCGGCCACTACACGCTTTCAAGTAGGTGATAAAAATTGCCCCCAGTTATACTCACAATAATCCCGAGCACCAGTGTTCAATATACAGATTTACACAATAGGTTGATGTAGATGCATTCTTGTTTTTATTTTCACTCTTCGTGTGCATCCAATGCATCAAATACAATATATAGCCTACACGTGTTTGGTATATGGTAAGTATAACCAGTGCTGTAAATGGGCCAGTACTGCCTGGTACTGAGTACCGTTACATAAAGGGTAAACCCAACGGTACTGGGACCTGGGTAAAGTACAGTACAATAGGAAGTAGTTCCAGTAAGCACTATTTGAACACAAGAGATAAGACTAGCAATACATCAAGAAAACATACAAACAACAATGATCTGAGAAATGTTATTTAATCACACCCTCATTTTTCGCAAATATTTATCAAAAAATTACATTAATTATTATTAGCAATGTGCCCAGAAGGAAAGAGATAAAAAAAGAGGTACGGGAATAAAGGTGAATTGTGCGGAATTAGTGTGTATATAGGAGAACAAAAGAATGGGTACAATTCAGAGGATTAAAGTACAATATACAAAACGGGCTAATTTATTAAGCCACTGTTTACATGGATGTTCGTATAATCAACACACAGCCATGCAGTTTGATAAAACACAGTATAAGAATATCCGTTGTTTAGAGCTGGCATAAGGTAATCGTGTCGACGTTTCGACCCCAAGGATAAGTAGGTAACTGTCCACCTTACAAGGGGGTCTTCCTCAGGACTGTCCGCACCCCACACAGTCCTGAGGAAGACCCCCTTGTAAGGTGGACAGTTACCTACTTATCCTTGGGGTCGAAACGTCGACACGATTACCTTATGCCAGCTCTAAACAACGGATATTCTTGTACTGTGTTTTATCAAACTTCATGGCTATGTGTTGATTATACGAACATCCATGTAAACAGTGGCTTAATAAATTAGCCCGTTTTGTATATTGTACTTTAATCCTCTGAATTACACCCATTCTTTTGTTCTCCTATATACACACCAATTCCGCACAATTCACCTTTATTCCCATACCTCTTTTTTATCTCTTTCCTTCTGGGCACATTGCTAATAATAATTAATGTAATTTTTTGATAAATATTTGCTAAAAATGAGGGTGTGATTAAATAACACTTCTCAGTTCATTGTTGTTTGTATGTTTTCTTGATGTATTGCTAGTCTTATCTCTTGTGTTCAAATAGTGCTTACTGGGACCACTTCCTATTGTACTGGCACTGAGTACCAGCACTTTTTTATTTTGAGAGGGAGAGTACCGGCGCTTCTCAGAAACAAGTAGTTACTCTGGTACAGAGTACCTGCACTTCTATTTTTCAATTTCAAGCACTGAGTATACCAACGACTTCATCAGGGCTACCAGATAAATCATAACCATCCTTAGTTTTATACATTTTATATCTGATCCAAAATTATCACCACACTGATAATAACCATCACTGGAAGGGTATATAGACCACCAAGCCAAAAAGTAGGATAAGTTCTAGTACCATGATTACACCCAAAATAGTTCAGTGATCGTGAGATGTGTTGTTCTAAAATATTAATCTATTAATCCATACTGAGCGAAAACATAAGAAGTAGGAGACCCCATTGTTTCTAATGTTTTGAAACATATCATGCCTTATTCCACTTAACCGTGTTTAAGATCACCCTTAAACAGATTAATCCAATGTCGAACCTACTCACCTAATGGTTCAAATATATACAAACTGTTGCTGCGTGTACATACAATCATATAATGCCCTTCAAAATAGTAAACAAATAAAGTATTACCATTAATGGACCCATGTTTGACCAAATTCCAAACTCAAAATCAGCCTCAAACCGCTCGACTCCTTACTTTATTAGTTAATGGGTCCGCCAACCCATAACTAAATGAGTATCCTTCAGCCAAAATCTTCCAAGTATACTGTCTGTAAGTAAAATATATCAATCTTCATGCCATTGTCTCATAACATCAAATGCTTGAAAATAACTGAACTAATCTACACCCTCACTATGTCATCTGGTCATACCTATTCCATACCACTCCTCCATGAATCAAGGGGTGCTTTCTACTAATATATCATATACCGCCCTGGTATTATTACTATCAACATCTTGAACATAATCACAGAGCTTCCCAAAACCCCTTCGTGTTTAATCAGCAATCGACCTTCTGTGTTAATATTTGGCATTTCTGACCTTTACTGGGCCTTGCGAGTGCGCCCAGCAGAGCAGCACTGCCATTTTCTCTCCTGGCATCTTTTTCATTTCGCAGTACTTAAGTGAGTCTACATCATGACCATGCAGTGGATGTGCTGGCAGCGCACCCAAGGCACGCCAAAAGCAAGCCTGTCCTCACCCGGATTATGTCCACTGTCCAGTTATGCCACCAGCCTGATGTTGCATTTAGCAGCAAACCATCTACCAGTCATGCATTTTTGTTCAACCAGTACTCCGCTTATTGGTCCCTAAGCCTAGTACTTGAGTCCTCATTAAAAGCATGGGACCTTTTTACAGTATACAACCTCTTTCCCTTTTTAAAGGTCTGTCTCTAAGCGCTATGTTGAGTAGTTTCAGTGTGCGCTCAGCTGTTAAAAACTGTCCAGCTGTAAAATATTTGGTTTAGAAACACAATGTGGATATCACTTGTTTAACATAAACCTGGTTTATGGATACTATGAAAGATCACATCCTCTCTGTGTTTTATCAAACTGCATGGCTATGTGTTGATTATACGAACATCCATGTAAACAGTGGCTTAATAAATTAGCCCGTTTTGTATATTGTACTTTAATCCTCTGAATTGCACCCATTCTTTTGTTCTCCTATATACACACCAATTCCGCACAATTCACCTTTATTTCCGTACCTCTTTTTTATCTCTTTCCTTCTGGGCACATTGCTAATAATAATTAATGTAATTTTTTGATAAATATTTGCTAAAAATGAGGGTGTGAATAAATAACACTTCTCAGTTCATTGTTGTTTGTATGTTTTCTTGATGTATTGCTAGTCTTATCTCTTGTGTTCAAATAGTGCTTACTGGGACCACTTCCTATTGTACTGGCACTGAGTACCAGCACTTTTTTATTTTGAGAGGGAGAGTACCGGCGCTTCTCAGAAACAAGTAGTTACTCTGGTACAGAGTACCTGCACTTCTATTTTTCAATTTCTTAGGCACTGAGTATACCAACGACTTCATCAGGGCTACCAGATAAATCATAACCATCCTTAGTTTTATACATTTTATATCTGATCCAAAATAATCACCACACTGATAATAACCATCACTGGAAGGGTATATAGACCACCAAGCCAAAAAGTAGGATAAGTTCTAGTACCATGATTACACCCAAAATAGTTCAGTGATCGTGAGATGTGTTGTTCTAAAATATTAATCTATTAATCCATACTGAGCGAAAACATAAGAAGTAGGAGACCCCATTGTTTCTAATGTTTTGAAACATATCATGCCTTACTCCACTTAACCGTGTTTAAGATCACCCTTAAACAGATTAATCCAATGTCGAACCTACTCACCTAATGGTTCGAATATATACAAACTGTTGCTGCGTGTACATAAAATCATATAATGCCTTTCAAAATAGTAAACAAATAAAGTATTACCATTAATGGACCCATGTTTGACCAAATTCCAAACTCAAAATCAGCCTCAAACCGCTCGACTCCTTACTTTTTAAGTTAATGGGTCCGCCAACCCATAACTAAATGAGTATCCTTCAGCCAAAATCTTCCAAGGCTGTCTGTAAGTAAAATATATCAATCTTCATGCCATTGTCTCATAACATCAAATGCTTGAAAATAACTGAACTAATCTACACCCTCACTATGTCATCTGGTCATACCTATTCCATACCACTCCTCCATGAATCAAGGGGTACTTTCTACTAATACATCATATACCTCCCTGGTATTATCACTATCAACATCTTGAACATAATCACAGAGCTTCCCAAAACCCCTTCGTGTTTAATCAGCAATCGACCTTCTGTGTTAATATTTGGCATTTCTGACCTTTACTGGGCCTTGCGAGTGCGCCCAGCAGAGCAGCACTGCCATTTTCTCTCCTGGCATCTTTTTCATTTCGCAGTACTTAAGTGAGTCTACATCATGACCATGCAGTGGATGTGCTGGCAGCGCACCCAAGGCACGCCAAAAGCAAGCCTGTCCTCACCCGGATTGTGTCCACTGTCCAGTTATGCCACCAGCCTGATGTTGCATTTAGCAGCAAACCATCTACCACAGTCATGCATTTTTGTTCAACCAGTACTCCGCTTATTGGTCCCTAAGCCTAGTACTTGAGTCCTCATTAAAAGCATGGGACCTTTTTACAGTATACAACCTCTTTCCCTTTTTAAAGGTCTGTCTCTAAGCGCTATGTTGAGTAGTTTCAGTGTGCGCTCAGCTGTTAAAAACTGTCCAGCTGTAAAATATTTGGTTTAGAAACACAATGTGGATATCACTTGTTTAACATAAACCTGGTTTAAGGATACTATGAAAGATCACATCCTCTCTGATTCTACCATATTCTTTGCCCATTGTCACCTAAAATGGTGTGGGATGACTTGAAATACTCAAAAGTGGATTACTGCTTCCTCTCTGCACTTGAAGCTCACTTAAATAGGCTTAGTTAGACCTGGCACCATTGGCGTTGGTCTCCCTTCCAAATTTTGCCTTTGCCTCCTGTGTTTGCTGTATGTTGGACTCCGTTTTGCTGGTCTAGAGGCTTTGGACACTTTGCCACTGCTGTTCAGTGCCAAAGTGCGAGTGCTCCCTTTGTAAATTGTTGTTATGGATGGGTGATTCCATGATTGGCTGATTTGATTTACTTGTCAGTCCCTAGTACAGTGCACTGTGTGTGCCCAGGGCCTGTAATTCAAATGCTGCTAGTGGGCTGCAGCACTGATTGTGCCACCCACATACGCAGCCTCTAAATGTAACTCTGGCTTGCCATTGCAGAGCCTGTGTGCAGTCTGGGACTGCCATGTCGACTTGGCATGTGCACCCACCTGCTAGGCCCTAACCTTCCCTTTTCTTACATGGTAGTCACCCGTAAGGTAGGCCCAAGGTACCCCTGTGGGCAGGGTGCAGTGTATGTGAAAGGTGGAACATACCTTGGTGTGTGTGGCATGTCCTGAAAGTGAAATACTGCCAATTTTGTTTTTCACTATTGCAAGTCTACCTGTTCCCATAGGACAGAATGGGGAATGTGTTTAAAATGTTATCAACTTAACTGGCCCTGGGAACAAAGTGGGAAAATAAAGTTTAGTATGCCTGAACTCAGAATGTTAAAGTGCATCTTTTAGTGAGGGGGACTTTTACATTCTGTGTTTGGAAATACCACTTTTAGAAAGTAGGTATTTTTATTGCCTAACCATCCAGTGTGCCTCTGCTAGGTTTGTGTATTGCATGTCTGGCTTTTGGATGACAGGGGCTGGAGAGGGGCAGTGGCTCCAGAAGTCCGATTAGTCAGTGCTGGGCTGAATAGACCTAGGCTGCATTTAGAGTAGGGAGAGGAGATTTCCTTTCACCTAAATGGGCCTGGTCTGCCTTCAACAATGCTGTCCCCACCTCCTGCCAGTAAGCCTCACCAGTGAGGACAGAACTGGTTTTGGCTGGGTACGGACACTCTTTGCCTTCAGAGAACAAAGGATTTTGTTGTATAAAAAGAGGGGCCCAGACCCCAGACTTTTAGATCACTTCTGGGAATCAAGATAAACCTTTGACTAGGAGAAGAGCCGGAGAAGCTGAGTAGGAATACTGCCCCTGTGCTGTGTGCTGTCTGCGGTTGGCCTGCAGTGGCTACTTGCTGCCGAGGAAATAAGAAAATAACTTTGCTGTTTGCTTTGTCACCTGCTTGAAAGAAGATCTCCAAGGGATAGAAACTGAGCTTTCCTCCTGTTCTAAAGTCTCAGGGACACAAAGACTGCACCACCAGCTCCCCTGAATTTCCTTGCTGGAAATTCTAATCTGCAAAGAGGTGCCTGCTGCTGTTCTGGACCTCTAAAGACTGTTTTCCACTGGGAGCTGGAAAATCGACACAACTTCGAAGGCACATGTTTCCGACGCAAGAAACTGTTGCAGCGCATGCCGCGGCGCGAGATTTCGCCGCACGCCGCATCGAGTACACCGATCTCCGAAGTCTGAGATCATCGAACCGAGTTGACCCATGGCCTGCTGGGCGGCTGGAGGAGTTCACGCATCATCATCGGATCATTGCGGCGCCAAGTCTGTCGCATCATTGGGGGACGCAGTAAGAAACCGACACATCACCTCCCCACGCAGTAAGAAAATGACGCATCACCTCCTCTCCAGTAGGGAACTGATGCATCACCTCCCCTGCGCTGCAGTAAGGAACCGACGCATCACCTCCCCCGGAGAAAGGAACCGATGCATCACCTTCCCTGAGTGTAAGGAACCACCGCATCACCTTTCTTGCGGCCTGTTTTGTTTGTTTGCGTGACGCATCCCAGGTACTTTGTTAGAAAAGTGCTGCATCTGCAATTTGCTTAAACTGATCTATTTCTACCATCTGAAAGTCATATTTTTATTACAGTATTGTGTTTGGTCTTGTTTTGGTTTAGACAACTATCACATATATTTCTAAACTGGTCTGGTGTCCATCATTTCTAGTGTTTTCACTGTATTACTGTCTGTGTTCACAAATACTTTACACACTACCTCTGAGATAAGCCTGTCGGCTCGTGCCAAGCTACCAAGGGGGGTGAGCAGGAGTTATTTTAGGAGTGTATCCCCCTTACCCTAACTAGAAGCAAGGGTCCCTATTTGGACAAAGGTACCTACCTCTGACAAATAGAGACCCCCATTTCTAACACTTACTGACACTTTAGGCACCAAACGGAATGTACTGTTGGTCTGTCGATCCCCAGGGTCGATTGACCAACAGTATATTCAGTCCAACCTCGGTGTAGCCCATACTTTTGCTTTGGTTGATTTCAATTGTTATTTTGACAACCCGCTAACAGTGCCTGCTACATTCAAGGAAATCCTCTCCTTTTCTGACTTCACTATAAGTCCCCTGCTCCCCACTCATATAACAGGTCATGCGCTAGATGCTGTTTGCTCTAATATCTCCGATGATTGACCTTCTGTCCTTTTGGATCCCCGTGGTTAGATCCTTATTGAATTTCTTTCTCATGTCATTTCGCACTGCCTGGTAAGGAAGAGGCAAAGCCTGCGTTGTCTATAGATTATCACAAAGGGAGCAATGTCAGACTTGCACTCACACGGTGCCACCGTGTGACCCACGATTTTGGCTCACATCACACGGTCACCTGGTGAGGAACCAATATCACATGGTGCTGGGGGAAACTAGCTGAAAACCACTGTAAATAGTGGATTTCTGTTGTAATGTTGCACTTGCTTTTAGCAGTGCTTCTTTTCTCTTGGAGCCTTCCCCAGTGTTCCTTTTTACTGTCAACTGTGCGCATGGGTTCCACCAATGACAGTTTGTGCTGTGGCTGGCGTTGAAGGGACCACGCTTCTGTGAGCTCTGTCTTTAACAAATTAAGACGTGTTTCTCCGAAACTGACTCCATGTCATCACCACATTTTTGGCGACGAGGATGGGATGATGTTAAGAAATTGCTGAACGATATGCTTGCTGAAGGAGTTATTGAACCTGTTGAGGCGTCAGAGTGGGTCTCTCCGGTCGTTATTACGAAGAAGAGTGATGGCAAACTCAGGTTCTGTGTGGACCTTCGCAGTTTGAATCAGCATGTTGTTGTGGACACATTTCCCCTCCCAAACATTAACAAATTGTTACTTTTGTTGAAGGGTGGTAAGTACTTTTCTAAACTTGATCTGAAGAGTGCTTACCACCAGATCAAACTTCATGATGACTCGAAAAACCTAAAAGCTTTCATAACTATGGAGGGTACTTTTCGTTTTACCAGACTACCTTTCGTACTTTTGTCCGCTGCCAGTGTATTTCAGCAAATTATGACAGGTAGTTTTAAGGGCTTAGAAAATGTGAAGTTTTTCCAGGATAACATTCTGTTTTTTGGTGGGTCTGTGGATGAACACAACAAAACGTTGAGGGAGGTTCTAAGTAGGTTGAGGGAGGCTGGCCTTGCCCTTAGGAGGGAAAAGTGCAAGTTTTTGGTGGAAGAAATTGAGTATTTGGGACACACAATCTCTGGTCAAGGTGTCAGGCCTAAATTAGATCCTTTAGAGGCTATTAGATGTGCTCCCGTCCCTTCCGATAAAGATCAATTGAGGTCTTTTATGGTATTGATAGAGTACTATTCGAAATTTGTGAGAGGATTTGCATCTAAAATTGAAGCTCTTAGAATCTTGTTGAGGAAGGGGTGTTTGTTTGTTTGGAAAGATGCCCAGCAGAGAGCGTTTGATCTCATTAGGAAGGGCTTCAGAGTGGTAAAGATGTGGGTGTGATGGTCGGTGAGATGGTTTGGGCTCATCGCACCACTGTGAATTCTGTCACTGGTGTCACACCATTTGAAAGGATGTGTGGAAGAAAGCCTGGTAGCAAACTTCTTCCATCTTGGTTGGTATCTCCCAGGCCGCAAACCTTCCAGGTAGCGAAAGACATAATCAACCTTGGTGGTGTGCGTGTTGGAGATTGGGTCAAAGTCCGGCATGGAAGACCTTGCAAAGGGTTATCTAAGTTTTGGGGCCCCTTTAGGGTCAAGCAGGTGTTCGACACCTATGTGCTTCTGGACAATGGTAACAAATGGAACAAACGCAAGATTGCCTTGTATCGCAGGGGTGTTGAGATGGATCCTGTCACACATGAACCTCCCACTGTTAATTCTGATGTTCATCTAAATGGTTTTATGTTGATGAGTGATGCAGAGATGTCTTCTTCTGGTTCTGAGATTAGAAGAGAGAGGGGTTCGGGGGATGCCTTTTGTTCTTTTTCCTCTGATCTCCCGTCTGATGGGGTTGGGGGTGTTTCCCGACCTCCTCGTTTGAGGACAGCTCCTTGTTATTTGGAGTACTTTGTTCAGACCTGATTTCCATATCTTTCTTTTTCATTCTGTTGTTTTTATTTCTCTTCCTTTTGTTTTCTTTGTCTTTTGGGTAGAAGGGAGGGGGGTATGCTGTAATGTTGCACTTGCTTTTAGCAGTGCTTCTTTTCTCTTGGAGCCTTCCCCTGTGTTCCTTTCTACTGTCAACTGTGCGCGTGGGTTCCACCAATGACAGTTTGTGCTGTGGCTGGCGTTGAAAGGACCACCCTTCTGTGAGCTCTGTCTTTAACAAATAAAGACGTGTTTCTCCGAAACTGACTCCGTGTCATCACTACAATTTCCAGCTCGTTTTCCGAGGCTTCAAATTGCCGACATACATTAAGGGGCGTGAAAACACCACAGGACATCTGCACCAGCCTAGGAAACTTTCTTTATTGTTTTTTGGAGTAGGCTTCTTGGGGGCAGGGTAGTGGCAGAAGCCCCCCCCCGCCCCTCCAAGGCCCCACCCCTCCTCAGATTGTGACATTTTTGTTCACGTTGGCAGGTTTGCAATGTCTCAGTACAATTGTAACCTCTCCTTGTGATGCTGAATTATTTCCCTTCAGAATTTGTTCCCCAGCCTCTTCTGCACAAGTATAAGGCTCAGATATCAGATAGCTCCTCTGCAAAAAACTCTTCTAAACAGACTCATATGTGGCTGGTTTTCTGATGAATAATTCGTAAAGAAAGTCTCTTCACAATCTGGATAGGCTCTGGCACTATGATTATGATCCATCTTTAAAAATCGAATGACAAGGCTTAACCACTGCCATAAATGCGCCATTAACACCGCATCAAACGAGGAAACGAGACGCCAAGCAATTTGGTGAACAGCGGGAGCACGCGAAGACGCTCCGTGCCCGAAGTAAATCGTCCCTGAAGGAAAGGAAACGCACGACAGAGCACTAGAAGTACCAACATTGGAAGGATCCAATACACACAAACCTGGCAGGAAGCCACTGCACCTGCATGAAGCAGTACAAATCTAGTGAAGAGATGTCCTACCAGAAATACGCCCAGCCCTGAAGAAGGCCTTAATGCAAACAGCGTTTTTTGGTCCTACCTTCATAAGGTCTAAATGCGTTGGCACTGATTATATAGCGGTTCGGAGCTAACTAGGAAAAGAAGAGACTGATCCACTATGGACTGTTTAGTGGCATGAATTCTGCTCCCTCACACTAGTTTTTGGAAATAGCCTCCGACCCTATATAGGACTTCACAAATTAGGATATTCTGAGGACCAAGAGATATATGGTCCCAGTATACTGTGTTTTCAAAACAGTAGGACAAAAGGGAGACAAAGGAATTTTTGTTTGGGAACCCAAAAAAAACCTTTATTAATACCAACTGAAAATGTGTTTGTTTGGTGTGTAATGTCAAAAAATTCATTATATGTTTTAGTCTAATCAGTCTAGAGCTTGTTTAGGAATGATATAAATGTGTCTATGTTTTGTATACAAATGTTTTATGTGTTGTCATAAACATAGGATATGTGTAAATATATTCAATGAAGGAAAATTCTCAATCCAAAAAGATTTGATGAAAAAGAAAAAATTTGATTTGATGCCCAAAGTCAATTAAAAGGACTAGTGTGGCCAAAAGAAACAGTGTGATTAATGGTGCCAGAGGTATTTTGTTTATGAATTTGCTAGAATATTGATTCCGGCTTCTGGTTTCCTAAATTGAATCATTCCCCTGTGCTATATGCTCATTAGCACTGTTTTATTTATTATTTATTTATTTATTTTATTATTTTATTTTTAAAGTTTTATAGAGCGCGAACCAGACCCAGGTAAGGATATCAGAGCGCTTTACAGAATGCATACGGTGAACACTTTCAAAGGAGAACATTGCATATAAAAAGACATACTCCGAAAGAAACAAGGAGTAACAACAATGAAATGAATAGTTCAAGTAGTAAAACATTCAGCATTCGTGTCGATTTACACTGTTAAGGCCACCATCTTCATCAACAAAAAAGTCAATGTGCCATATATGGTCTCAGCTACTGTTTCCACCAGAAGGGAACTTGGGAATCTCTCCCATTATCCTGATCCCTCCATGTCAGAATCTAAATGCAACCATTTTGCTGTTTTCTTTTAGCACAAAATCACAGTAATTTCATCTACTATGAAGCTATATAGAACAAATAGGTTCTCCCCTCTCCTTGGTTATACCTTTGTTAAATCAAGCTGTGCTCTAAACTTGTTTTGCCTTCTCAGGGCAGAGGATTTATTTTAAATTATTCAAAATAGAAATCTCTCAGATTCTTCAGCAGACATTGTTCCAGCCAAGCTGCAACAAAACCTCAGGAGTGTGGCACAGACCCAGCGTAGCGAAGTCTTAATGAAGTCTTAATGTCCCTCTATCATCAGGACGAGTTCCTACTGGTCTCAGATTTGTACCAGGTAGTCCATTAATGAAAACAAAAACTCTTGGAATGGGCAGTGTTTTTCCAGTTAGCATATCATGTTGGGTATAACAACCTGTTGGAGGCTCTGCAAACAGGTCTTTGTCCTGGTCATGATAACTGCACTGGGCGAACTGTGTCGATGGACCAATGATAACCTCCTACATGCCTTGACACACCCTGGTCTATCTGAAGCATTCAATCCTGTAGCACATTATATCCTGTTGTCCATACTTGATGACCTTGGCCACAGGGAGAAGACCCTGACCTGGGTCAGAACTTTTCTGGCCCACAGACCTTAACAAATCACTCTTACCTCCTGCAGGTCTTTGGTCAGATCCTTACCATATGGAGTTCCTTGGGTCTATGTTCTCTTGCCTCCTTTTCAACCTCTACTGATCCCTCTAGCCCACCTTATCCAGTCATTTTGGATTTGGCAGTTTTAGTTATGCAGATGCCAATCAAATGATATTGAAACTCTTGGGCCCTGTTAGCAGCTGGGTCTCGTCTTTGGACAGCAGCTTGACCAGTGCTGAAAGCTGAAAGTGTGTTAATCAGCTGACGCTGAATGATGAGAAGACAGATATCGTGCAGCCTGTTTCGCCCTCCCCTTTCTGGGAATTATTTCTGGGAGTCCCTGTCTCGTGTGAAAATCCTTGGTTTTAAATTTGACTCTGCACTTTCTATATTTAGTCAAATCAATGCTGTGGTCAGATCTTGTTTCGTTCAACTTTCCATTCCTAAACGTATCCTTTATCTGTTTTTATTTCCCCATGAAGTGCAAATTGTGAACGCCTGTATTGCTGCCTATCTGAATGAACTACTGTAATTCAGCCTACCTGGATTTGTTGCATTCCACTGTGCGCAAGCTTTGAATGGTGCAAAATGTCACCAGTGGGCCAATATTGGGTCTAAAGAAATGGGATTGTATTTATTCTGGTCTGCCTTGCTTGCATTGGCTGCCTGTTAAGAAAAAGATTATGTTTAAGTCACTCTTCCAACTGCACAAAGCTGTATATGATAACATACCTTATCCCTTTCTGCATTGTTTTAAGTGGTAAAATCCCTATTGTTCTTTAAGATCCAGGGGTTAACATCTGCTTGAGGTTCCCAATTTCTGCCAGATTTCTCTGGTTAGCAGGGCTTTCTCTGTGATAGCTGCCATAAATTGAATTTTCTTCAGCTTTCACAATAGCTACAAGGAAATCTGCTAAAGTTTAGGACGGATTTGAAGATGTGGCTCTTGCCTCTTTGTGATAGCTAATCTTTCCAGCCTGGCCATTGAATTCTGCATTTTTGAGCATTGGTTTTCTATCAGTGCCTAGATAACCCTTAGGTGAGCCTCTGTGCTTTACAACAGTATAACCTAATATAACCTAACTCTTAGGCATAGGAAGGTTACCTAATTCATTCAGAAGCTCTTTGAAGAGTGGTCTCAAGTCTGAGTGTTATTAGCAGACAAGTTAGCATATGAATGGTCCTTCAGGTTACAGCTGCTAATAGAAATGGCTAAGGCAGAGGAAGAAAGCAATTCCTACAAAGGCCAATTAGGGATTGGGTTGGTTTATAGGCCCTTAAGTTAACCGGATCACTCTTGTTAAAAAACAAGAGCAAGTTATAGAAAGGGTATTTTACGCTCACCCTATCGTGTATTCCTTTCAATGGAATGTTCCGATCAACAAGGTCAGTGATTGCAGAGAGTTTCTAATGCATTAGTGACAGTAGGTTCTGAGTCAGAAAACTGAAACAGATCATCCTTTGAGCATCCCAAAGCAGTTTTTGTGCTTTTTATGTATGGCGTCTACATTGGAAATTGGATTGCAGCTTGTATAAGTGATCAGTGGATTTAGGATGGTTCCAGAGCTGGGATGAAATGCTACTTTGAGGTGGGTGGCATTTTTAGAGGTTTAATACAACAAAAGTAGGTTTTTTAGAGGCAATACTAGCTTTCTTGAAGAATGCCTGGCTCATGGCATGGTGAAGGGCGTGTTTATGATACTATGTAATAAAGGGCTAAGAATGCTGCTGACCCGTGTCAGGCTGGGTGAGGGGTCAGACATTTAATAAGAATGAAGCATTTGGAGTCTTTGCTGGCTCAAGGAAAAGGTTTGAGGAGAGGGGAAGTGTGAACAGTTGGCATAGCGGCAGGGGATTTGCCTATAATTTTTATAATTGAGATTTGAATATTTTTAATTTCCCTGTGGAGATTTTTGGTTCAGAGATATCGCTCATCTTATTGCAAAGGTCTTGCTACTAGTGTGGGGAGGTATGATGTGCCGGAGAATGTATCGTGCCACTAGCCATGTCTTGGGTTTCCTTGAAGACCTCTGCTGTTCCTTGTAGCAGTAGGACTGTATTGTCTCGGCGTCTCAGTTTTATATGCCTTTGCATGCCCAGGCAGAGCCTATCATTGGAGGACAGCTGGGTCTTCGGCCATTGCGTCTCAGGTAGTCCTCTTCTCCGTACCATGCATCAGTCTCAACAAAGGCTTTGATCATGTATTGCACTCCGGCAATCAATGCCATGGATTAGTTCACAAATCTTTAACGTAGTGATCATACACTGTAAGGGGACATGTAACTGGTTCTATTGTAAAGCGCTATGACATCTTCTGGTAAAGTTTGCGCTATATAAAGACGCATAAATAAATAATATCACTTTCAAGTGAATTGTATGTTTTTAGTTCAATCATCACAATCATCCTTTTAGTTAAACTAGTATAAGCACTGACTTCTTTGTCCATCATAAAACCAGCAAATCATAAAAGAGTGTGTGGCAAAAACCAAGGGGCAGGTTTACAAGCCCCTTGCGCCACTTTTGCATCACTTTTAACACGGGAAAAGTGACGCAAAAGTGGCGCAAGGGCCTTGTAAATCTGCCCCCAAGTTCTTAGGGTACCATCAAGTATCTATGATCTCCATGCCATACGGTTTACCATTTGAATCTGCAATACAGCTAATAACTTGGAAAAAAAAAAAAAACAGAGCTGGCGGATGGGTTCCATTTTAAGTGTGCTCCTTTTACAAAGCGGCCAGAGATTAGAGGTAAATCCGCCTAATACTTTGTAATAGCCTAGATGGTGGCACTGACTACAATGCAGGTCATTCATAAACGCTGGAGATCACCAGGGCAACATAATCCTGGAATTACAGGATTTTCAGTGATATTATATCTGATGCGCATAACAAATGATACAAGGCTAGTTTTCAGCCATGCATTGTGTACTGATTTATTGGTTTAAAAGCTTAGAAGTACATAGTGTTTCATCACATCCTATTAGGATTTGGTGAAAAAACTAAGGCTTCTGTGTGCATTAATGCAACTCACATGTAAATAAAGGGTTTTCACGTTTGCTTCAGTCCAATTTTACTTCTGTAAACCCTGTTTCGCTTTTGTCGGTAAAGGGCTGGAGCAAAACAATGGCGGGAATACTGTCTTTATACCTGCACAAATAACAAGCAGCGCACCCAATGTGATGAGCAAAGACACTGCCTTTAATATGAAGAGCAGTTTGTAAACTGTGAGTTGTTCATGTAAAATACAGTCCTATGTCATAGAGAAAGGTGTGTTTGCTTGTATATTGGGCAGTCAACAAATGTAAAATGTATGTGTGGGATGCAACCAAATTCACACTTTTTATGATCATTCGGCTAAATCTACAGCAAAACCGCCAAGATTGTGTAAATGATTTTTTTTTTTTTTTGCAGTAGAACAGTGTGAGTTCCAAACTCAAAAAAGGCTGACTGAGTATGCTGCTTGTGTGAGGTTGTGCAGATTTTAAGGACAATGGATGGCTGCCATTCTCAGATAGCAAGAATATTGCGGTAGTTTTAGAGAGAAGAAAATGAAAAGAAGTATGGAGGGAAGGTGGGAAAAGAGGTGTGCACCCTGAATATCAAACCCAAACTACCCATGGCACAGAACATCGGAGAAAAAAGTATTAACCGGTGAGTAATGCTAAACTTTCTATACCTAACTCCACATCTATGTACATACACAGTACATATATCTTCAAGGTACATAGTCAAGGAGTTAGGAATAGTAAATCTATACTTCCCTATATGCACTTAGCTTTCAATATTCTGTTCTCCATATTTTTGTATCTTGTCATTGCTGCTGCCGATATTCAGTCCTACAAGCAGGAATCCACCGACGGATCATGTACTGCAGTGTACCAAGAGCAGAGCGTTTGACGTCAGGGATTTGGTGGGAATTAAACTGGATGATAATATATGGAAAGTTGAATTGAAATACAGTTTATTCGAGGTTTTGCAGAAGTTTTCTGTGGTTGCAGTGTGTGTGGAGCTGGTCAAGTGGTGGAGCAAGGAGAGTTTGGAGAATGTCACATTTGACCTAGGAGCGTCCAAGAGAGAGGTGAACATGTTGAGAGTGAGAAACTAGAGATCTCCAAAGACCACCAAGAGTTAAGAGTCCTGGGTGTAAGAGTGAATTTACAGAAGTTAGTTTCTTATTCTAGGGAGTTTTTTTTCTGTGTCTTCTGATCTGGCTGTTGTTGTTGGATTGCTTGGTTTTCCATATGAAGGGAGGTGTGCTACGTCTTGTGTATTTTCCTGTAGGCCTTATATGAAGATGTTCAATTCTTAGCATTGCCTGTCATGAGCTGATAGAAAGATATTAAATAAATTACCTAAGGGTTGATGCTCAGACAGTTTGAAAGGAGATTCTGTCTGTGGTGGATGTCACCTGCTTTGGGTTGCACTAAAGAGGGTTTTCTCTTCCTGCTTTACTCTATGCAGATGTGTTGTATATTTATTTGTACAGACTGGGGAATACCAGTCAGAATTGCTTTGCATAGTAAACAGTTATTCATACTTGATAACTAATCCACTTTGGTTATTTATATATCTCAAAGGGGATGAGGTTAGCAAATGTTAGGTGAAACAAGGCATACTAATAATATACACGAAGAAGTCCAAGGGTAGGGTAGATTACTAAGAGAGGAAGAGTTAATATATCTACCTCTAGTGGGTGTGAGTGGGCTCAAGATTGGCAGCACGGCGTGGGAAGAATTAGCTGGCAAATCAACTTGGTAAAGAAATAGAATGATGCAGAGAGGCCTTTGGGATATATGCAGATAAGGTTTGTAGAGTGCAGTGTTTGAGTAGGGCAGTATAGTGAGATGGACTGTCCAAGATGGGAAAACATGACTCTAAACAGCATAAACTCTCTTTGGCACAACAATTGACCTGCTTACCACTAGAATAGATCATATGAAGGAGCAGCTGGACAAGCATGGTGGATGCATTGATCAGCTAGAGACTTACGTATCAGAGGTTGAAGATGATCATACCCTACCCTGCCCAGATCCCAGATGCGACTGATAGTAACTAGTCTACTCAACTATAGGACTAAGATACCATCCTGAAAATGACCTAGGAGCCGCGTGACTCAATATCCTGATTTCACGCTCACCATGAAATCGCCGAGAATTACTAAAAGCCAAGCAACTCGTACAAAAAGCTGAGGTTGCATACTCCTTAATTTACCTGGGCCAAGATGTGTGACCCTCTGAATGGCAAAATCAATTTCTTCATTAACCCCCAACCCCTTGAAATGTTCATGCAAACTTGTGCCCTCCCGAAGGGGGGGGGGGGGGGAGATGACTGTGCTGGAGATTGAACAGGTTTGTCACCTCGATGACAATAATTGACAGTGAGCCTGCTTCGTTTCTACTAAAGATCACCCCACAACTGTCCAATGCTGGTGTGTGGGTTGAGTGACGAATTTGAGGCACCTTTGGGTTACCCATGTTATATTGGGCTTGGAGCAAGGCACCTGATTCAAGTCCAATATCCTGCACCTGATCCTGGTCCAGAATCAGCTTCATGGATGACTTCTGATCATATTGCCCCCCAATTACCTGCACCGTCGTTCACACAGCTTTGTCCCCCCTGGGCTGTTCGCTAGGCCTACAGATGCCCTGAGAGATGTATTCCGCTATTCCTCATGATTGTCTACATGTTGGGAAGAAAGTGGGGTGAGAATGGACGGTTCAGACAGTTGAGGGGTTGAAGTGGGTGGAGGGAGGGAGGACTCAGTTGTTGTGTCATTGCAGAGCACCTCCACATCTCCATCTTACAGCACATTCATGACTTCCTGGTGCGCACCATTGTCAGTCCACAAGGAACCTCACACTGTAACGACTACCCTTAGATACCTCACCTGGAATAGTCACAGGATAAATGACCAACTAGAGGCCTGCATTGTACTCACTTATCTCTGACGACACCACAATTACATTTGCTGCTTATAGGAACTTTACTTAACTAACGCTAAATATTCTCGACTGCAAACTGGTCGGCTTGCGATAATGCATGCAGCGATATACTCCAACTATGCATGCAGAGTGGCTATTCTTATTCGCAAAGGCCTCCACTGGCATGCACGTCCATAGGCAACAAGCAGGGCAGGTATGTCATCCTGCATGGTGTGCTCCAAGGTCGACCACTCACTATTGCATCTGTGTACATACCTAACATAGATTGCCCTGACCTCTTTATAGAAATACAGCAACAGATTTGCAGTATAGGGACAGCAACTGTACTATGGGATGGCGACTTTAATGTCATACTGAACCACCACCTTGACCGATCTAGCGACACAAGAGGCTGCACCCAGGCACAGCAGCTTGAATCCACCTCATCTTGAGAGATTGTGAACTTGTGGACATATGGAGGTTTAAGCACCCCCATGATAGGGAGGGCCCTTGTGTGGACACTACACACAGCACCTAATCCAGAATTAACTACTGGCTGGTCATCAAAGACCCTTACTGCAATGCTGCTGGTTTGAACAAAGCATAGAGTTGCAATACACCGCGACCGTTGCCCCGCCCCTTGGTTCAACAACTGGCTGCGTGATGTGACTTATTGCCAGGAATAACTTACTGATCCCTCCGGGCTCCCGCTCGGTATATCTCTCGCCCCCATTCTCCAATTATCTTTCCTCACTTTTGGATTCTACCATGACCCAAGGTCCCTCAAGCCCCCGAAACACCTGAAGAGCCTCTCACAACAAGGGCACAGTCCATGCCCACTCAGTCGTACACCCCCTAGGTGAGATGGTCCCTGGCTGATACATGCCTCATTCCCGGCTCTGGAGCCACAAGAAGGCCTACAACTCGCGGCATTTTATAAATGGATATTGGTAACCTGGGGAACCAGTGAACTTTATACTAACTGATGGAGGTCTTAAAACATCGATTTAAACCATGCAACTAATATATTGCTCTGCCTGTTCTTTTTTAAAACTTTAATTACCAAAAAATAGAACTGATGAGCCATGAACGTCATCCACTGCACAAAGGGCCTTGAGAGATAAACAAATGGCTCATTTGGAAGGCCTAACAAGGGATGAGCCTGATCCACATTTTTTGAGCCAGTAAGTCTGAATTGCCACTGATTTAGGAGAAACTGTCCCCTAAGGGTTCAGGTCTACGGCAAGCCTACTGATGGAAAAACACTGTGTGAATCAACCACTGGGATTCTGAATTAGAACCAAAGGAGGGAAAGTTATCCATGGTAGCACACTATTACAATCTGATTTGGGCAATATTTTCATCTCAGAATAAGGGTGTCCTTGAAATAGCCTAATTCGAAATGACTGCGCCATTACTGTAAATGCTACTTTCTTAGTAAGCGCAGTCTTCCTCCATACATAATACAAGGTTTTGTTAAACTACTCAAACAGTGAATTATGATTTTCAGAATGAGCAAAACTCTAAGTCAGGATATGTGGCTGAAAATCAGGCTGAGATGGAATGTAAAGGGAGTTAGGAAAATTACGAAAAATGAATAGAAGCAGGTTATGTGTCTCTTACAGTTTAAATGAGAGTCAGGACACGTCACTTTCAGAAATATTTTACCCATGTATGCGCTCATTCTCGGGTCAATGGGATTTCTGCCGCAGTAACTTGGTAGCCCAAATTACCTATGCTGCAGGCATCTGTAATATAGGATGCCAAATGAACCAAGGAAGACACATTCCTTCAGCTTTGACCTGATGAAGGTGCCTCCATATACACCTTCAGTATTTTACCACCTGCGAAATTACTCATCCCTCATAATTCCTGATACAGACAATAACTCATTTTTTCCTGCTAATTAGAGAAGGCCAAGGAAGTTAGAATGGGGCCTTGTCTGCAGCCGAAAGGACCATTAATCTGGTTTAAAAGGGAAACAAAAAGAGCCACTCTTGTCAATAGTTAAAGCAAATTAAAAGTTGAAACATGCTCTGCCATTTTGGAAATGTGGTCCCTCCCTGGAAAAGATACTCCTTTTCCCCTCTGATTGTGCCTTAAAGGTACAGCGTATCAGGAGTGGTCAAATACCTGCACACGTCTTAGCTAGGCACTTCCCGTAAGAGTAAGTAAGATTACAGAAGAGGAGGGCCAGCGGCGGGAGCTCCAGCCCTGGAGCCCGGTCCCATCTGGGGGTCCGCCATGCACCCCAAAGATGCCTTCCTTTCCTTTCCCGTGGTGGGAGACATTCAGGGACGGCTCTGCTTTGCCCAGTGTTCTGGGTAGGCGGTGACGTTGATTATTCGCAGGCAGACGCGTAGCTATCAATAATGCAGCAGGTGCAGTGGCACCGGGACGAGTGTTTATGTATCAGGGCCATTACGTATTCATGTGTGCCTTGTCTCTAAGTTATTTCGTGATTCTAAATTACATCTGGCTAGACACAGGACTTGCGTTTTCTGGCCAAGCAAGACCTTGTGAAAGTAGGAGGCACTGCTCTAAAAACACATATCAGCAAAATCCAACGCCCCAGCAGCCGCATGTGGGTTTTTTTATGACTTGTTGAAAGGCATTTACAGAAACCGAGAAACAAAAAAAAAGGAAACAATGTCTGAGCTTGCAGGTCCATTAGGCAAACTACTCAGAAGCATATGCAATGGCGAAGATATTAACGCATCTTTACCTGTCATTGGGTTTGCAGAAACTGTGAAGATAATGCCGAGCTTACTGAGATGTGATTCGAGAGACGCCATTAGCTCAATAATAGGCTGTTCCACCGCCACAGCTTCCCAGTGCCGGGGCATTAAACGTCTTTTAACTGTTCTAACGCATCAGGGCTCGAGGGTGCCATTGATAAGCATTTCTCTTTGTGTACGGATGGGACGAGATGACATAATAGATCAATACGCGAAGCGAGACTGTAATGAGCAGTTAATGCGCGCCAGTATGAAAAATCATTATTAACTTAATTGTTTTGAAACGGCAGCCTCCGAAATATTATGCTTTGTGTTAATAGTTCGTTTATCGCGAGCGCGGCCAGCGAGTTCCCTGTTTAATTGCAAAACAGATTGGGAAATGTATGACTTGATATCCTGCACAAAAGATGGAGAGAGACATTACAAACAGTCATGAAAATGGAACAGAAACAAGATCGAGTCCATTGTGTCCATGAAAAAAATAGAAAGAAATAGCTGCATGATTCCGAGCCGCCTATCTAGCACCCGCACGGTGGTCTTTTCTCTCCAGTGGGCATCTGTATTCAGACACCTTTCTTGTAAAAACATATTTTTTTCATGGTGAATCATTCGTGTCTGGTCGTAGGCAGTTCGACAGCAGAAACTACCTGTCTGTCATCGGATTTTATAGGCACCTATCAAAGCCGCGCCATCGAGGACCCCGCTCTGTCTCTGCCGTCGAGAAAGTTACCAGACAAGATCCGCGCGCACCGGGCTCCGTGACCGCCTTATCTGCACAGCTCAGTGCATGCCCTGCTGCGTCCCTAAGCAGCCCTATGTTGTTCTGGCAGCCCCAAAAATCATCGGAACTGTTGGCTTATCCACTCGTGACAGATTACATAGCAGTGTAACATCGCACTGGCACCTTCTGACCTGTACCAAATATGCATGCACCGAAGAGAAAAGCATAATTTTGGACAGCTCACTCAGAGCAAATGTTGCTTCTCAACAGTTGGGGCCCGATTACTAGTCTGGCGGACCGAGGACCACCAGACTCGTGGTGGCACAGCGGTGGCGACTGCCACATTACGACCTTTGTGGTTGTGCTGCGTTAGGACCACCAACTCCGCCAGGGAACCGCTGTGGTGCGGCAGTCCAGAGGTATCTATATGATTGGTGGGACCGCCGCGGTGCCGCCAAGCATATTCCGACTTTCATAACAGCCACTGATTTCATTCTATTCGGGGATCTGAACTTCCACCTCGACAACGGCAACGACCCCGACTCCACCACTCTCCGCGACAACCTTGCCAACCTAGGACTGAAGCAGCTCATCAACACGCCCACCCGCAGAGTGGGGCACACCCTAGACCCCATCTTCGCAGGAGGAACAAACATCCACTTCAGCCACACCACCTAGCCTAGCCCCCCTGGACTGACCACCACTGCGTCCATTTCACCTTCAACACCACCACCGCACCCAAACCCTCCCTACACCCGCCACGATGGAGCTGGAGCAAGTTCACAGGGGAGGACCTCAACACCACCCGACGTCAAACCCCCCCCATCGCCACGACCGACACCAACGCCGCAGCCAGGGAATTTAATTGCTGGGTCTCCTCCTGCGGCGACAGGCTCACACCCCTTCGCCCCCGCCAAACAATGCCCTCTGAAAGCCACCTGGTTCACCACAGAACTTTAAGAATCCAGACGCTCCTGCAGACGCCTAGAGAAAACCTGGCGAAACCTGAAAACCACAGAAGCACGGAACAACCACAAGAGTACCCTAAAGGAACACCACCAGCGCAAAAGAGACACCAAACGGACCTTCATAGGAGACAAAGTCCAGACCAATGTGACAAACATCAAGGAACTGTTCAACGTCATATAGCAGTTCGCACAACCCACCTGCGAAGCCACGGACGTCACACCTTCCCAGGAACTCTGCGACAAACTCAGCTCCTACTTCCATCTGAAGATCAAGGCCCTGTATGACAACTTCAGCGAACCAATGATGAACTTCACCCCCCGTCCCACCGCCGCCGATGAGCCAGCCATCACGGCCTGGGAGCCCGCTACTATCGAACTCATCACCGCAACCATGATGAAAACTCACTCAGGAGCCCCAACGGACCCCTGCCCACCACACATTTGCCACAGGGCCACCACCGTCATCGCATCTGAACTAGGATGCACCATCAACGCCTCCCTCAGATCAGGCATCTGCCCAGACGACTGGAAACGGACAAATGTAAAACCCCTCCTCAAGAAGCCAACGGCCGACCCAACGGACATGAAAAACTACCGGCCCATCTCTCTCCTCCCCTTTGCGGCCAAAGTCACTGAGAGACTCGTAAACGCCCAGCTGACCTCCTTCATCGAAGAAAACTCCGTCCTGGATGCCTCCCAGTCTGGATTCCGCAGCAACCACAGCACCGAAACCGCCCTCTTCGCCGCCACTGACGACATCTGCATGCTACTGGATCAGGGACACACTGCGGCCCTCATCCTTCTAGACCTCTCCGCAGCCTTCAACACCGTCTTACATAGCACGCTCACAGCCAGACTTCACTATGTGGGAATACAAGGAGCCACCCTCGACTGAATCAAATCCTTCCTTTCCGGCAGAACCCAGAGGATTCGACTCCCTCCCTTCCTCTCCAAACCCACGGAAATCAACTGTGGCCTACCCCAGGGATCATCACTCAGCCCCACGCTCTTCAACATCTACATTGCCCCCCTCACTGCCATCGTTAGACAGCACGGGCTCAGCATCGTATCCTACGCTGACGACACCCTGCTCATCCTCTCACTCACAAAGAACCCCGAAGACACCAGACTCTCCTTCCGGGAAGGAATGAAGAACTTGGCAGCCTGGATGAGAGACAGCTGCCTGAAGCTCAACTCAGAGAAGACTGAGGTGCTCATCCTCGGACCCTGCACCTCTGCCTGGGACAACACCTGGTGGCCCTTCGCCCTCAGGAACCCACCCACCCCTACAGACCACACATGAAATCTCGGCATCATCCTTGACTCCTCCCTCTCCATGAACTGCCAGATCAATGCCGTCGCCTCCACTAGTTTCAACTGCCTTCGCATCCTCCGCAAGACCTTCAAATGGATCCTCCCTGACTACAGAAGGACCGTCACCCACGCACTCACAACCAGCAGATTGAACTATGGCAACGCCCTCTACGCCAGAATCAACAAAACTCTTCTACACAAACTCCAGACCATCCAGAACTCCGCAGCCAGACTCGTCCTTGGGACACCTCATCACGAGCACATGACCCAACACCTACGGGGCCTCCACTGGTTCCCCGTCGAGAAGAGGGTCACCTTCAAGCTCCTCACCCACGCCTACAAATCCCTCAACAACATCGGACCCAAAGACCTCAACAAGAGAGTTTCCTTCCACGTACCCAAGAGGAACCTTCGCTCCGCCGACCACGCCCTTGCAGAGGTCCCCCGCATCCGCAGCAACAGAACCGGCGGGAGAGCTTTCTCCTACATCGCAGCCAAAACCTGGAAAGAGCTCCCGGGAGAACATCAGACGCTCCCCGACCCTACACACGTTCAGGAAGGACCTCAAGACCTGGCTCTTCGACTGATCCGGAGCTGCCCCCCCCAGCGCCTTGAGACCCTCACAGGTGAATAGCGCGTTATATAAACCCCTGATTGATTGATTGATTGATTGATTACATGGAGGTCTCTCCTCCATGAAAACAGTGGCGATGAAGAAAGGAAAGAAAGGGGGCCCTGCAGGGCCCTCTTCTGCCTTTCGCCTTGTGGATACCCACAGAGGGGCACAACATGTGCCGCCCTGTGTGTATGCACAGAACTTCCAGCACGGCATGGACTGAAAGTCCATGCCGTGCTGGAACTTCCTTTAACGTTCCCACAGCGGTGCCAAATTTATAGGCACCGCCTTGGTAACGTCAAAGGAAATGCCTGCCAATGACTAAAAAAGTAATTATAGAGCAGGCGGTCCTCACGCTGCTTTGGAGCAGTTGCGCTGGTGGAGAGTCGGCGCAAATGCCCCAAAGTCGTAATTGGGCCCTTAGTCTGTAAGTGCAAATGATTTTATTTTGCACCTGCCCGGTCATATAAATGAAATTTTTGCTCAGCCATTTGATACAAATATCGACTTAAAATTGCATTCATTGCATTAACCAAAACAGGCTAATATGTATCACCTTACATTAGAATGGAGAGTTTGTCACCCATTATATCCGGCCTGGGAACCTCCATGGGCAGAGATGTCCAGATTGTGAAAATACTCATAACTCTCATCAAGTATCCTGGAAAGGCTTCCTCTGTTCTAATTTTGTAATGCATTGCAAATACACAAAATTAATTATTTTCCAAGTGTAGCAGATTCAAAATATCATGCTTGTGGTTCTGCGTTTGAGTTCGTTCATTTGCCGTTTCAGGTTAAGCGATTGGACCAGTTCTTTTCCATGAGGCTAGTTTGACTACTCCAGTTGGTCATTGTATCTCAATATACTCGGAATGTGAAGATTCACTAGTTCATTGCTATAATCCATCACTGAAACCTATATGCTGCCTAACACTGGCCATACAACGTTGAGAATGCAATTTTTGGCAATGCTCTCCTAACCCTAGACACGCTTCAGCTTCCATTTATGTTACGGAGTCCCTGAAATCCATACCCGGCCTCTTCAATGATGTGCTAAATCTGGGGGTTCATTGCAGCAGGTTTCATAGAGAAGCCTGCCTCCACTCAGTGCCCCCTTCAGTGCTGGCAAGAGTGACTCGTACAGCAGGAGAGCAATTACAAAAACAAAAGCATTGGGTTTACAAATAACAAAACAAAAAGCAAATGCAAAAGTGGCCAACTATCTCTCATGCAACATGGTGGGCGCTTGTCACCTCTGTCTGGAAAGCGCTCCATGCAAACCACATGTACAGTTCTAATGAGACATTTTAAAACGCCAGGCTTCTAACTACTCCCTTGGAAGATAATGTGAACGCTGGACTGAATGGAAATTGAATATGCAAGCCCGCTGATTAAACGGAGCGCATGACTAATGAGTCCGGAACATAAAAAGGATTCCACTGCCCCCCCAATGACTGAGACAATTTTACCCACGAGAAGAAAAGAACACCCACCTCGCTTCTTCTGGGCGTTATACAGCGACATATGTTGAAACGATATCAATGAAGTGCTTGGGAGGATGGTACACAAAAGCGCAATTCAATGGTGCACAGCAACTGACCTGTAACAGGTTCTGCATGGAAATGCCCATCATTGAAGAAAGTATAGAAATTGTACATCTATTTATTTGCTTATTTGTTATTTGTTTGCTTGTTTGTGTGTTTGTTTACTTTTTTGTTTGGTGAATTTGCTTATTTTCTTGTCCAGCCAGTGAGGATGTCGGAGCTCTGCATATGAACGGATAGCTAATGACAAGTGAACAAAGGGGAAAAACTAACAAAGCTAATAAAGTCTGAACAGGAGAGAAAGTTGGAGGATTTCTTCCTTCCTAGAGTCTATCTGGGCAAAGAAACATGAAAAAAGCAAAGCAAAGACAATTAACCGGGTGATTTTTTTTTTAAATGTAGAATATGTGGCAACAGTTGTATGGAATATGGTAGACAAAGAGTCATCTTAAATAAGCTAGCCGCGACACAATGCCGCAGCAACTGCTGTGCTAAAATAGGGTCCCGCTGTAAGAAGGTGGTCACTGTAGGGTTGGGGCAGAACACGGCAAAGACATTTATTAGTCGCACACTGAGGATCACTTTTATCAGCATAGCGCGAAAACCCTACTGTAAGTTATCAAGGGTGGGGGCCCAAGTAGATGCGGCCTGTGATGCCTTGCACATCAACAAGACATGTAGTTAGAAGAGATTTTGAGTGGTGTAGTGAAGAGGAAGGAGAAGGTGATACAAGAGAATAAAGGAAGTGGTTATCCGAGTGCGAGGGCGCTGAATAGGGGGCTATTGAATAAACGTGAGAGGGTAGAGTTACTAAGGGAGATATTTGCAGTACACCTTCTACAGTGAAGTAGGAAAGGTACTGAGGGTTGGGGATTCAAACAATCAACAAGACTATGGCAGTGCTCTGTGCCATAAACACATGCTATTCACCAATTGGAGATTATTCAGAGTCCTGTTGCACATCCTCATGGTCTTCCTCGTCGCTCACTCATTACATCCAATCGCTTGAAGCTACATTGGCTTCAATTCGATAAACTGAATTATCTTTAAGGCCCTCTTCGTGGTACATAGAAGTCTTCCATCAGTTTAGCCCCTCTATCTGTGGACCATATTCTTTGTGCCTTATGCACCCACAAGTACTCCACGCTCGTCGTCAGAGACCCTTTTTGTAACACCTCAATACTGTTGTGCACATATGGGTGCCTGTGAATTCTTAGCAGAAGCACACAGGGAGCTATATCTACACAGGTAACTATGTACCTATTACCTATATTGCGATCAAGGGGTTTTGGTGAGATTTATAAACCATGAGACCAAAAAGTGATTGGTTTATAAATGAAATCCGAGATAGCGTTATAGGACCATATTACACAAGTTATTCTTTATGTATTTTTTTATATTAATTGATTTTAATACTCTTGAAAAAGATCTGGAGCATTTACACATCATTCATTTATTCATTTATAACTTGAGACTGCACACGTCTGTACATTTTTTGAGAAGTGTGTGTTTTTGTTGGAGATAATGTGCTGATAATTAAAATGCGTTTTAGTCAACAATGTGTATTACTTTGAATCAAACTGTAAACACAAGGCACTTTGTAAGTACATTAAAATGTATTGTAAAATGTGATTTTCTTTTGTAGTACATTGATGCTATAGAGTAGGTTTAATAAGACATATAAAAAGGAAGAAACTAAAGGTGGACAGTGTAACTGTTTGTTGACAGGGTTCTGCGTTTACAATATTTATTTTTACACACTAAGGACGAAACAACTGGTAGATGCCAGCATCAAGAATGGACCTGCAAGGGTGAGCTAGGCAGGTGTTCTGATTAATGCTCTGAGAGCAGCACTGTTGTTGAGAAAGTGTTTTTCCCAGCACAGAAAGAATGAAGAAATGCTATTTTAACGATCCATTTAACTTTTTGCTTAGAGAAGCATAGTAATAGTATTAATTCTACACATCATTAAAAAAAAGAAGTTTAAAAGTAAACTAGGGATAATAGATAGATAGATAGATAGATAGATAGATAGATAGATAGATAGATAGATAGATAGATAGATAGATAGATAGATAGATAGATAGATAGATGATAGATGGATGGATGGATGGATGGATGGATGGATGGATGGATGGATGGATGGATGGATGGATGGATGGATGGATGGATGGATGGATGGATGGGTGGGTGGGTGGGTGTGTGGGTGGGTGGGTGGGTGGATGGATGGATGGATGGGTGGATGGAAATACAGACAGACAGACAGACAGATAGCAGACAGATGGAGTGTGTTAGTATTTAATATGTATGACTACGATAGTGCTGGAAGTAAGGGAGCTGTAGCACATGTGGAGGTCATTACCAGGCTAAGTCGTGGCAGGAAGTCAGGCATTCTTGAGCAAAGGCTTTAGTAGCAAGTAGCAAGTTGAGTCGTTCAGCCTTGTACCGTGGCTTATTGCTCAACAATGGGCTGAAGTGAGGAGTTGGGATGTATGGCCCAGAGATAAGAAAGCATTGGTGAGGCGCTCTTTGGCCATGAGAGTCTTCAGATCTTTAAGGAATATGGCTAGGGAAGGAACCTGGTGGAGATCCGAGGAGAGCTTGTTCCAGAAACTCCAGGCGCAGCCAGTAAAAGATTAATCTTTTTTCAAGGTAGGGATTTTCAGGATTAGCCTTTTCATAGTGTGGATGGACCTTGTGCCTCGACATTTTATTAGTTTGTCTGGCAAGTACTTTGGCTGTTGAGGCATAGGTTGCACTTCTACGTGGAGTCAGTAAAGTGATATTGGGACAATGTTAAAAGGTACAGACCAGTGACTGCTGGGGATAGTGAGGCAACATGTGGCACTGCTATTGGACAAGTGAGCTGTTTTTTTGTGAGAGCTGATATTAGAGCTGTTCAGAGGCCCAGATTAGTTACTGTCAGGCAAGCACAACTCCACATACATTCAAACACCATAAGAGCGTGCTACTGCCAGTCTTCTCACAACATTCAAGTACAGTTCGAGTGTATTTCAGTCGTCCTTTTCACACGTATATAAACAACAAAAGTATAATTTAATTTGCCTTCTACCTTGTATCCATTGCTTTATCTGACCTGAAGCAAATACATATGACAGTTTAGTTCCCCTCTTTAGGTGACTTCCTGGAAAGTAGGATGTGTTTGGGACAATGAAGGCCTTGGATCCACTTGCTGGGTCCTCTTGAATAAGAAATAACTTGTCCACCTCAGAACCGTGCTTTGTATCATAACCTAAAGTTGATCAAGCTTATCAATCACAATGAAGACATAAAGTAATGATCAAACTGTGGTTAGACCATCACCCTCTAGAACAGAGGCTTCCCCCTCAAATCCATACTGACTGTCTCTTCGCATGTGAGTGGACATTCGGGTGGACGTTTAGCGCATTAACACATCTTGGCACATGTGCAGATCCTGATAGGGTGCTCCTTGCGATCTCACATCCCAGCAGGCACCCGTAGCACCTTTATGCCTGTGTTCCTTTTCAGGCTTCTGAATTTCATCTGGAAATCATGTGATTCTCTTCACTTACCTCTCAGTGTGCCGCATTTGAAAATGTTTGTTTTATATCATGCCAAGTATGATTGAGTGCTATTGGTGCTATTACACCCATTTTTCTCCTGATACTGATTCCTGCAATTTGGTCTGATATGAATCCCTCACACTGCAATTTGAACAGCATCCCAAGCTCTGGAAAAACACAACATGTTTTCCACACAATGATAATCGCTCATTCTCTATGTCATGAACAAATGTTCATCACGCTACTGAGACATACCACCTATGCCTCCTATCCCTAATTATTATGCAGCTTGCATTCAGTCTCACATCCATTCACGGCATGAAAGATGTTGACCTTAAAAGGCGCCAGGGATCATTGTCCCCACTGGTGACATCACGTTTTTAATAAGTCAAGCATACTCATGGATTAAAATTTGATTTAAGACTTGCCTAGCCTTTTTTTTACGTCACTAATCACTACATCAACACCTACGTTTCCTCAATCTACACAAAGGGCCCTCAACTTGCACTTCACATCACAGCTTTGTAAAAAGATCTCCGATAAAGAGCCCCCTTGCGGGTACCCGCCAGCAATTGAAGCGCCGGCTCGACAAGGAGCAAGCCCGATGATGAACCATGACACCCGCAAGGGTGTGTGAGGGCCCCATTTCCAAAAAGGAACTACTCCCCTTGTAGTGTCTCATTTTCTCTGACCTTCTCCCCTTTATCCTTTGTTCCGTTTATCCACTTTAAGAACAGCATACCTTTTGAGAATTAACAGTGGAGCATGTATGCTGTACCTTTATGCACTCTAGGTCCCCAACATTTTGTAATGGACTCTGCAGATGATACCCATTCGCAGTGTAAGTGGTATAAGAAACAATGATGGCCAGGAACGTCCATAACTGCATGGAGGACATCAGCAGCGGAGGTGCAAATAATGCACTAAATCTGAACAGGATCAAAACAGAACTATTATGTTTTGGTCCCCTATCTACAACACATGCACCTAACTGATGGCCTAATGAGCTAGGAGAGGCACCAGCTTCAGTTCAAGCAGCAAAATACTTGGGTATAACTACTGATTCTGAGGTCAGTATGAATAAATAAATCTCCCTGGTCTCTGTGTCATGCTTCTTACACCTGAAACTATTACAGAGAGTGCTCCCTTTAATGCCCAATCAGACTGAAACATGTTTAGTCCTGGCTCTCGTTGGATCACACCAGGACTATTGTAATATCTTATACCCAGAACTTCCTGCTAAAATACTGCTAAGACTTCAAAGAGTACAAAATTGGGCAGCAAAGCTCATAATGGGAAGAAAGAGATATGACTCAGCCTCCGCAGCTATGAAAGAGCCACACTGGCTGCTGGCTAGACAGAGAGTGATTTTTAAAATGGCATGTTTGGCCACCCGAAAGTTTTATTGAAAGGACCAGTAATTATTTCCGAGAAACTATCACAATATGTACCTATTAGGGCCTTAAGATTGGAAGATGCTCTACTCTTAACCATCCCTTGAGTGAATCTTAAAAGGAAGGTGGGTATATCATTTTCTTTCCTGACTCCCAAGCTGTGGAACTTCAGGTCTCTGTCACATTAAAAGCAGAAAAAACTGGAAGTTGCGTAAGAACTTAAAGACATGGTTATTCTAGCAAATTTTACCTTTTCAGATAGCTTAGCGCCAGGACAGCCATGTGAGGTTAACAACTTGCGCTTTAGAAATACTTCATCATCATCATCATTTACTCCACCAATCATATTAATGTAACTGACCAGTAATCAAAGCGTGGGAAACTGTTAAAAAACGAAGGGCCTGATTTAGAGTTTGGTGGTGTTGTAGCGTTCCTAGGCCCATGGAAAAACTTACTATTTTCTTCTTTCCCTTTACAATGTATTACTCTTTATTCCTGCCAATGTCTTATATCACTCTCTTGGCCTCCAATGGATCTTGTTTTGTACCGAGGGGGGTTGGATATAAAGGTTTCCAACAGTCATCCAATGAGAAGCAGACCCTGGATAATTGTACTACAAGCTAGAAATCAGACTCGTGTATATTATTCTCAGCACAATTCTATAAAGGTAAAAGATAATCACTGCAGCCCAAATTCCCTGAAGAAACATAGGCGAGCCAATATCATACACCCTAAGAGTTCAGTAAAACCTATACAAAATAATAACATTATTATTTGGTGTTCCAAGATCTCTCTAATATGATCTCCTCTAGACATTAGTAACTCCAAGTTGAGAATGCACATTCATTTGGCTAGAAACAAATCATGATAGCTGAGTCGATATAGTAATTTAGTATAGTTGATCAAATCATAAGATAAGTCAAATGCATTGATAACATTTGCTTCAAATTATAAGGCAAATTGGAAAATCCCTGAAGTAAGATACCAAAGCTCGAGAGTTCAGTAAGGGACATGAAATATGCCAATTCAAGCAGTCTCCCAAGAAGGAGGAGACCACTCAAGGCACACAGATAAAACGTCAGTTCATATGGCTAGCCAGGTGAGACCTTGTACAGGTAAGTTAGGACTGCTAGCCAACAGTTCGTCCGTCACCATCAAAAGCAAAAGCAAGGAACCCAGGATGAAGAATCCAGAAAGTGTGCGAGCGAGCCAGTGTCCGTCAGTTCAGACGATATAGTCTTAAAGTTCTGGGGGTGACACCTCCTAGAATCACCTCATCTGGTCAGACCACTCAGTCCATTGGTCAGTTCGTATAGGATGGGTGTCAGGCGACATAAGGAAGACACAAACTGTAGAGAAATAGGTGGTACAATGACGCAGTCCTCAAGAAATCCACCTCGTGAAACATTAGAACAATGCTGCTTTAGCAAGAGCAGATAAGCAAGTTCAAAAGGACAGTTTCCCAGGCAGCAGTTCCTCACTGTGTCAGAAATTGTATTATAAAATGTAGCAAAGTTTCTTTTACAGTACTTGACAACTCAGGAAAGAAAACACTGTTTCACATTATTAGTTATACTAAGGAATTCTCTCACGAGCAATGGATTCAGCAAGTCAAGAAACTTCATATATGCAGTTAGGCCTACATTAAATTGTGCTAATATAATGGGAAATATGTGGAGTGGATAAACATACATTCATAAGAAATACAAAGATGTCATGATTCTGGTATAACTCTAATGCACTTAAAATCATTTAGTATGGTTATAAATAATACATATCAGTATGACGTATAGCTGCTTTTCGACTATAGGAACATATAAATATATTTTATAATTCATTTTTAAAATCTCGTTCTAGATGCGTGTTATTAGTACAAGTGTGAAATTCAATCTATGAACTCTTCATGTGAGCATCGTTAATTCCGAATGTGTAACACATATTTTTCTTTTGTCATTTTCGGTGCACATGTTTACACACATAAACGGTATATTTTAGTAAAGTTCACCCTCATAACTAGGAATAGTCATAATATTTGATACATTTTAAACCCGATATCGTGTGAGTTTATCATTTACACATATCTAGCACACGTTAATGAGAATAATACTCTCCAGGGTAATAAATCACAGTCTATATTACTTATACAAATTATATAATCAGATCTGATCATTGTCTGCATGCTTTTACGATGCAGTAACTAAAATTCTCTCATTTTCCTAATTTTTCTTGAACGTGTAGTTTGCAAACGTTTATTATTTTTCCTCTCAGAAATGTCATAATTCGGTTTTAAAGTTTAAATGTGATTTTCCTCTCCAACAGTGGATTGGTTACTCTTTCATAAATGTAACCGATACCATGTCTGCTGTATTACCGGTGCATTATAACCTACAGCACCTGTAATAAGGCGGATAGGATATCTGCCACGTTTGTAACACAGTAGTCGTCCAGCAAACTATAAAAAAGGCCCTAAAATCCCTACCATGCAAGGGCAATACCAAAAACAAATAAAAAAGAACCGACACACAATGCAACAGGGCAAAAGAATCACTGATCTGAGGGGCGGAGCTTGCCTGGCTCCAGGATGGCCGCAACTGAGTGAGGCTCCGGCAGCCCGGCTACTTATACGTTATAATCCTGGCACCCACTGCGTGAAAAACGGACGAGTGAACTGCTTCCTACAACTTTGTGCAGCCAACTAGCCTACCGAGGTGAAGGAGCGATCCAACGGTGTTTGCGGTGCCCACGGGCAGACCGACGGTGTGATCGAGGCCTAGTGGTGTGACAATCACCCTTACAGCGTCCCTGGTGCTCAGGTCTGCAGAAACAAAGTTCCACACTTCGTGGAAAGAAGTGTATTTAAAAATTAGGGAAGGTCTGTGGTGCTTATGGATGTCAAATCTGACATTAAAGGATACTTGCTGCTCAGATATACAGGGGTGAGGGTAGCCCTTGGCTTCTTGCTCCAATGCTTTCTTAATACCCTAGTTCTTCTAGCAAACCATCCATGCACAGAGGTTTAATGTCAAAGTTGCTCTTATCATGCCTTAATGCCCTTTTTATTCAATCCTCTTGGGTGTTTTTATGTGACTGAATCGTACTTTGTGTGAAGGGCGATGGAAGTTATAGGAGGGAGGGGTTAGGGGAAAAATCCAAGCTTGCAGAAAATTGCTCCTCAGTACCTGCTTTGTTTCCACGGGTGAAATGGATATTGCTCATTGGTGGAATAATATGTTCCCCCTCTGTAAGTGCTTGCACACTTCCATACATTGATTGAATGTACTTGCAAAAGCGCACAAAAGGGTAATTACGATTTAGTCCCACACTTAAAACCTGATATTAAAATAAATATACATAGAAAATAAGTAGGGATGGTTTAAGGCCTCTGCATTAGTAGGCATCAACCTAGGGCGCCACCAACAGACAGCACCGTATTGCCATTAAATGCTGCGACTGTGATCTTTTTAGAAGAGACAGGGCAAAAATTACAAATATCTCCCAGACAACAAAATGATTTGCTCATGCCGTGGTAAGAAGCGATATAAATATTTCACCTGATTGTGGTACATTTGGCTAGTTTGTTAAACATGTTTGCACAATTTAATTAAATGGTTTTGTCCAATATTTCCACTTTGCACAAGGAAAATCCCAATCTTGATTTGCAGAATCAGGATTGGCAGATTTAAACATGAGCAAAGTGCATTTGGCTAAAATCTGCTACCATGGTGGCGATTTCCTATTGGCAAAGCTGATGGAATTTTGAGATTTTACAGCCACTGCATTTTCTGCATATTTGTAGATTTGCTGTATTTGCCACGTAATCCGACATCTGCTGCATGATCTGCAGAGTGTAACAAAAAAATATGTTTGTAGCTCAAACGGATCAAAAGTTACGAATAATATGGTGACAGGGGTGGCCACGTACTGAAGGCCTTTTGTAAAGGTTGACTGGTCACCTTTCTGTTGCTTATGGCTGTATGTGGGTGTCAGACTGGTAATAATGAGGTGAAAACGTTTCCCACATAATTTTAACATGAGCAACAAGCATTTGCAAAGCAATAGGTCTCACATCACAGAAGGTTTGAGCTATAGGTTCTGCATTATTACTTACAACGCCAATAGCTCAAACTTTTAGTAATGCAAGACCTATTAAACTGCAAATGCTTCTTTTGCCAAAGCGCCCCATGCCGCGCTTTCACTTTAATGGCAGTCATGCACCTTTCTTTAGACTGCGCTAGTTTAAACAAAGGGGCGCGGTGCCAGTAAAGTGAAAGCGCGGCATGGGGCGCTTTTACAAAAAAAGCATTTGTTTCTCAACTTGACAAACAAATGCTTTTTTTCTTACAAGCGCCCCATTCCGCGCTTTCACTTTAATAGCGTCCACGCACCTTTCTTTAGACGAGCCACGTCTAAAGAAAATGCCACGGCAGCCTTTTAATGTAAATTGCGGAATGAGATGCTTTTAAGGAAAAAACGAGTCCATAAATAAATAGTTAAAACCTACGGTGTAAGAAAACTGTCATTGGCCGGTGCTCCTGGTTTAAAAACAGAAGTGATGTATCGGAGCACCGGCCAATAAGGAGCAGCGATGGAGTTGTCAGCCAATGGAAAGCAGCAGCTGTAATGTCACTCCTGTGGAGTGATTACAGCAAGTCTTGCAGACAGCACAGGCAGGGTGATACTCGACCTAAAAAAAAATAATAATAATGAAGTTTGTTTGTTTGTTTATTGAGTTTTATATAGCGCTGGCTAGACCCGGAGGTATCAGAGCGCTTTACATAAGGAACAACAGCGAGTTACAAGAATAATAAATTCAACATTTTTCACAGAAATTTCAGAGTAAATGACAAATCATAAGAGGCATAGAAGGAAAGGGGGGACAAGAATATGAGTCTAAGAAAAGGTGGGGGGAAGGGAACCGGAGTGGGGAGGGAGTAAAGGCAGTCAAAGCTAAAAGAGAAAAACGTTCGACTCAAAAGTCAAGGTATCAGAGCGATTAATATAAGGACAAGGAACAGTAATTTAAAAACATTAGTTGCACAGTTTTAACAAGGTGAGTGGAAAGATCATAGGGGGGAGAGAAGGTAGAGGGGGACAGAAGTGACAGAAGTAGTGTTCTGAGAGAGGGTGAGGGGAGAGGAGGGAAGCAGAGGGGGGAAGGAGTTAAGGCAGACCAGAAAGAGGGAGAAAAACATTTGAGGATCGCCAGGGGGAGACCGGAGGAAAGAGGGAAAGGACAGAGGTCGAACAAGATGGCGGAACCGGGTCGTGGGAAACGAAGGTGGCCAACAACAAAATGGTGGGTCGAGCAAAAGTCGAAAGTCCCTAAATTAGAACCAGAGAGCAGGATTTAAGTGCGAAAAGTCAGGGGGGGACGCAGTTCCAAAATCAAAGACAGGTGGAAGGGTGAAGAGGCGTGCAGGCTCAGGACCATTGGGGCATCGGTTTAGGCAACCCGCTGGGTGTAGCTCCTTCCCCCATCATACCTAAAAAGGTCTCTCTCGGGTCTCAGAAGTTGGAGCCAAGGCGGAGCACATCCAGGCAGAGGGCTAGCATAGGGAGGCAACGAGGCAGCAGCGAGGACTGGAAGACAGCCGATGAGGACAGAGCTGCGCCAAGGCTGGTCCGAGGTGGAGCACATCCAGGTAGATGGCCAGCATGGGGAGGCAGCGAGGCAGCAGCGAGGACTGGAGGACAGCCGATGAGGGCAGAGCTGCGCCAAGGCTGGTCCAATCATCAGCCATCTGGGGCGACTCGCTCCAAGGGAGGCAGCAGAGGGAGAAAACAGCAGCAGCGGGACGAGGAATGCCATGCCCTGATGTCCAGCTGGGTAGGTGATGGCCGCAGGAGAACCCGGGCCGGACTCCTCAATAACCGAACCAAGCGGCTCCACCAGGCATCGGCCATGTCATCTCAATGTCCCGGAAGGGTGGAATCTCGCCCCCGAGCAATCAGACGCCATCCGGAGCCATCCGAAGATGCCAGAACTGCGCCGAGGCTGGACAATCAACATGAATCTGCGGCGATTTGCTCCGAGGGAGGCAGCAGAGGTGGAAAAAATAGCAGCGGGAAGAGGGATGCCATGCCCCGATGTCCGGCTAGGTAGGTGATGGCCGCGGGAGAAACCCGGGCCAGACTCCTCTTTAGCCGAACCAAGAGGCTCCATCGGGCTTCGGCCATGTCTTCTCAGTGCCCGCTGTCGGGATACGGGAGAAATTATGGGGAAAAAGGGGAGTTTAAGCCAGAACGGCAGTCCCTGTCCGGGAGCTCCCGGCCGGAGCTCCTCACCGGGCGGCCATCTTGGACATGACCAAGATCTATATCTGTACCAAGAAGTAATACTATCACAAAATTTGCTATATTATGCTGCATTATATGCCTTTTCTTGCTGCATAATTTAGCCATCCCTGCTTCATAGTTTGTTCTTCCCTACCCCATAATTCCAGTGGCTCTGCTCTGCAGGTTTGTGGGCTGTTTAATGTGGCCCGGCCTGTAAAAGCGGCTGAACAACTAAAAAAATGCATAAATTAGTGGATTCTCACCAACAATTGTGTTGTGTGCCGACAAATAGCACAATGGTGAGGAATTAGTCTTCTTTTTATTCAGGTAACAACGGACAGCACACTTGAGAGCCTGGTGATGGTTCCAGACCTTTGCATCAGCTGCCAAAGTCTAGAACATCCACCACAGAACACTCAACCTGAAAATCGTATATATTATGTCAGAGCATGTCAAGGTAGCTCACTCTAGAAACACAACATCAACCATAACAAATCTTACGCCTTAACAAAACATGTCTAAATCCCAACACAGCTGTTAGACATGGCATCGTTTGGTGTGGTTTGCCCTGTCTTTTTGCCTCTGACCTCCTGTTTTTGATTGTGTGCTGCATATTTTATTTGCTGGTTTTAGGATTCAGGGCACTTTAATACTGCTCACCAATGCTAAAGTGCAAGTGCTACCTGTCTAAATTGTATTGGTGATTGGTTTATCCATGGTTGGCATATTTGATTTACTGGTAAATCCCTAGTAAAGTGCACCAGGTGTGTCCAGTGCCTGTAAATCAAATACTACTAGTGGGCCAGCAGAACTGATTGTGCCACCCACATGAGTAGCACTGCTAACGTGTCTCAGACCTGCCACTGCAGTGTCTGTATGAGCAGTTTTAAACTGCCATGTCAACCTGGTAAGTGCACCCACTTGCCAGGTTCTAATATTCCCTTTTATTACATGTAAGGCACCTCTAAAAGGTAGGTCTGAGGTAGCCCCATGGGCAGGGTGCAATGTCTTTAAAAGGTTGGGCATGTAGTGTTGTGTTTTACATGCCCTGGTAGTAAAACACTGCTAATTTTGTTTTTCACTACAGCAAGGCCTATCTTTCCCATAGGTTAGCATTGGAGCTGCCTTGTAACAACTTACAAGTGCATCTTCCAATTGAGAATAGACAAAGATTTGGAGTTTGGGGTCTCTGGACTCACAATTTAAACAAGACATTTGTTGGTGAAGTTGTTTTTTTAATTGCTTGTCTGAAAATGCCACTTTTAGAAAGTAGGCATTTTTTATCTGAACCATTATATGCTTCTGCCTGTTTGCTGAATACACACCTGGGCTAGGATGACAGTTGGGCTGTTTGTGCATTCACTATAGACAGTCACACAGGAGCTATGGTGTGCCCTACATATCCTGATGGCCTGTTGTCACCAGGCTGATGGGTCTTCCTGGGCTACAGTGGGGGGAGGAGTTGACACTAAAAACCTAAATATGGCTGTGCCTGTCCTCACACAAAACCCTCTCTCTCCCCCCAGTAGTGTATCTGGAGCCAGGGCTATGGCTTCCATTGCAGGACCCAGCTTGCCGCCGCAAAGCGTGAGGAGAATTGCTGCAGCGTGTGATTTGAGCACTGTCACCGAAGTCTGTGACACTGCTCTGACTACGACGCAGTGCCTGCTCCACCACTCTGGAATCGAGGCAGCACCTGCTTCGCTGCTGTTGGACCGATGCAGCACATCTGGATGCTCGACACATCGTCCCAGGGTGCCGACGCATCACCTCCTCTGCCAGAATGCAACCGATGTATCACCTCCCCTGCCAGTAAGGAACCAACGCATCACCTCCCCTGCCTAGTAGTAAGGAACCAGCGAATCACCGTCCCTGTGCAGTAATGAATAGACTCGTCTTTTTTTTTCCGGTGCCTCACATCCCATGCGCCTTGCTTCATTTGTGGTTTTTTACGCATCTGAGGGTTCTTTGTCCTAAACAAATGCATCCATTGATTTCTATGGACTAAACTTGCTTAATCTTTTGAAAGTGGTATTTTGACTTATGTATGTTGGAGTTTTGTCACTTTGGTCTTGTTTAATTCAGGTAAATATTGACTATTTTTCTAAATTAGTGTGGACTCCCATTGTAGTGTTTTTACTGTGTTACAGTGTGGAGACAAGTACTTTACTCATTGCCTCTGAGATAAGCACGACTGCACATGCTAAGCTACCAAGGGGGTGAGAAGGGGTTATCATGGTTGTGTGGCTCCCTTAACATGACTAGAGGGAGGGATACTACTTGGACAGGGTGCAAACCACTGCCAACTAGAGACTCATTTCGAACGACAACCAATAAATAACAACAGACAAATATAGGAACTAAAAATTAAAAATATGAATACATTCGAATGGGAACATACTTCAAAATAATTTACAAATATAAACACATTTAACTTGTAACAGGTTTCACATTATGCTTCTGGAATTACCTGGATTTTAACAAATGACCACACACTTTCCCACCTGGAAAGACACAAGCTTTTACTGCCATTATAAAGTCCGTCCGGTTCACAATGTCACAATATCTCTTAAAACCCAAGCTGGCATCATCAAGCAAACGAACATTCTAGAATACCTACTGCTGGTGATTGTTAGTGATGCAGGACTGTGCCAAGAACTGTTTTTGCTCTACATTGGATGGCCCTTTTTAGGAGAGAACTAAAAGTATATCCAGAGATGAAAGGGGTCAGGAACCCCCCACAGGCGATAGGTGTTTAAAGAAAAATGGTATCCTCATAAAAACAAAGCTAATTAGATGTAAAACGTCCAGTTACATTACATTTCTGATGTGGAAAGCAGGCATACGTCCTGCATAAATAAATGTGACCCATATGAATTCTACGGGAAAGCTACACGCTGTAGTTTCCATGAGAACTATTCATGAACGTTTTAAGGTAAAAAGGTAAACATTTGCTGTAAGCCTACGAGCAAATGGAAGCAAATTGTCCTGTCCACAGCGGTGCACCTTTGTGAACGGAATGTGATGCCATGTATGGTAAGGCTTTGGAAAGGGGCTGCAGGCGTTGTGCCTGGGCTCAGCCTGTCAAGGTCTCTGTTTAGGCGACAGAAACCGCCAGCCTGCGCCCTTTCCCGGAAGTTCCCATTGCAAAGCCACATAAGTATGCTGCCTGCTCGCGCCGTCCCTGCTGTCTCTTAATAGCTTTCTACAGCTCCCCAGAAGCCTCAACACTTCATTATTCCGTGCGTTCCAACTATGAAACTGTAAACAGTGTAAATCAGCCAGAGCTTGGGCGCAGCAGAGAGAGAACTCGCTGCCTTCACAGTTTACAGAAGAAAAGTGCTTGAAAGGAAAGGCATGCACTCAGAAATATATTGGGTATTCCCGCTGAATTATGTGTGCACTCAAAACTGCATATTTAATAACAAAAATTTAAGAGGCTGTTTGTACAATTGCATTTTTGAAACCAACAATTCCATATTAAAAAAGCAATTAAAATAATTAAAATAATCCAAAAGAGACTCAATATAAAAAGGGAACATATATCGAAAACAACTGATGCTATAGACTAAAAAAAAGTCACACCCATTAGAGCGTTGGTGAAATAATTACATATCACCTGCTGTATATTCCGGGAGCAGAAAATATAGGATATGGCACGAGAATGACCTACGCTTAACATATAAACTTCAACCGAGTATAAAAAGACTGGACATAATTAGACCGATATATGAATTAATTAATACATTGATAAAAACTCACTGTACTCTGGTAGTTTCCTGGTGTAATTCCGAAACAGTTACTTCAAAGCTCATAATCTGACCAACTGCTGAAAACAATCCAAAAATGTGGCACACTATACACAAATGTTACGGTATTTATGCTGCCTTGAGTTTTATGGATGTGTGACCATCTCCTGGCATGCTGGCATCAATGAGCTATTCACATATGCTAGACTAGTCTTGTTTTCCTTAAGAAAAATGCTACAGTTTTTACAACTAACAAGATTTTGAGAGAAAAGATTCAATGGCCAGACTGGGAACTGAAAGCCGCCCTGGCAAATGTTAGCAGACCAGCCCCCGTCTGGCAGGTAGCGAGCGTGCGCAGCGAGCGAGCCCTACCAATACTAGCGGGGTTTCGGGGGGTTCTCCCCCAAGAAACTTTTGGAAAAAGACAGACCAAAATGGTGAATGTTACAGCACATTTTTCATTACATATTCAATTGTATCAACTTCCAAAGCACAGTAAATAGTAGATGATGACCTTAAAGAGCACCAGGTTACCCACCCAGTCATATGTACCCATAGACATACTTTCAGAGAGCACCAAAAATAGACACAAGTAGTGAATCAGAGAGAACAAAGTAAAAGTAAGACCAGCCCCCACATGGTGTGTAGCGAGCAAGCTCAGTGAGCAACCACTACTAGGGGGAGTTTGGGGGGGTTCTCCCCCCAATAAACTTTTGGAGACAGAAAGGCCAAAACTATGCATTTTTAACACATTGTTGATTATATATTAGATTGTATTAACTTTTAAAGCATAGTAAATGATTACCTTATGGAGCACCAGGATACCCAGTCATAAATCACAGACATTCCTACAGAGAACACTAAAAGTGAAATATTGAGCACGAAACATGAATTTAAATATAACCAATTTATTTCTGAGAGATGAGCTCGCACCGTCGCACACCCTCTCGCTCCACTGTTGGCGGGGCTGGGAACTGCAGCAGGGCCCCTCCCTGCAGGACAGGTATACCGCAGTAGGGGAGGCTGGGCTGGCACAGCTCCAAGCGGTCCCATTTCTGCACTTCTGTACAACTATCAGGCCCACAGGGGGTGTCATCCTCTGGCACACGTTAGAAGGGGCATTTCCTCAAACGTGGCTATTAGTCCCAAAGATTGTAATTGCATTTATATAGCATTTACTACCCATGACGAGGCGTCAAGGCGCTTTTTCGGCGAGTAGCACGCTACTCCGGAACCCATAATGGATTAGTGTTGAATTAGTATAGTGAAATATGAAAATAATTTGAGTGTGTTAAATTAGTATAGTGAAATATGAAAATAATTTCAGTGGTGGGTAGGTTTGGCAGTTATTTGGGTTCAGAAGGATAGCAGAGGGATAGAAGAGGGAAAAAGGTTTGCATTTATATAGCGCTTGTTACCCCTGATGGGGTGTGGAAGCGCCTTTTTTGGCTAGTAGCACACTATTCCAGAACCCAAGAAGGATTAGTATTGAATTAGTATAGTGAAATATGAAAGTAATTTGAGTGGTGGATAGGTTAGTCAGTTATTTGAATTCAGAAGGATAGCGGAGGGATAGAAAAGGGAAAAAGGTTTGCATTTATATAGCGCTTGTTACCCCTGATGGGGTGTTGAAGCGCTTTTTTGGGCGAGTAGCACACTACTCCGGAACCCATAAAGGATTAGTGGTGAATTAGTATAGTGAAATATGAAAGTAATTTGAGTGATGGAGATAAGTCATTTATTTGGATTAAGAAGGATAGCGGAGGGATAGAAGAGGGGAAAAAGGTTTGAATTAATATGGCGCTTGTTACCCCTAATGGGGTGTTGAAGCACTTTGTTGGTGAGTAGCACGCTACTCCGGAACCCATAAGGATTAGTGGTGAATTAGTATAGTAAAATATGAACGGAATGGCATTTCCTGCGTTAGAGAATCAGATTCTTATGCTCCTGAACAAACCCCTGACAATTGGTCAGGTCCCTGCTAATATGAAGGAGGCCAGAGTTATTCCACTTCTAAAAAAAACAGGTGCTGACAGGACCATACTTAAGAACTATAGGCCTATCTCTCAGCTTCCCTTTCTGGCGAAAGTCTTAGAGAAACATGTTCTGATAACTCTTTCTGCATTTCTGGAAAAGCATGAGATTCTCCAGGTCCACCAGGCAGTACTGAGTTGGTTATGCGTGGATGAACTCAGACGGAAAGCCGATATGAGAGAATCGAACGCCCTGATTTTATTAGATCTGTCAGCGGCGTTCGACACTGTCTGCCACCAAAAACTACTCTCTCGTCTGGCATTTGAGGACAGGTCCATAAATGGCTAGAATCCTTCCTATCAGGACGAACGCAGAGGGTCCAATTGGCCGAGCAGGTATCAGACAAGGGCAACATATCTTGCGGGGTCCCTCAAGGATCCGCACTATCCCCCTTCTATTTAATATATACCTGCAGCCCCTGGTGACCGCGCTAGCCAAAATTGACTGCAGAGTGTTCAACTATGCGGATGACACTCAGCTTATCCTAAGGATTGAGAACACGACCCTTACTCAACAGTCTGCTCAGAGCATACTCAGGTTCACGGTAGGCTGGATGGCGGCTAACTCTTTAAAGATCAATCCTGATAAAACGGAGGTCCTTGCCATTTCAACTAAAGGTAAGCCCTGGAATGATCTTTTTTGGCCTTAGGAGTTAGGACCCCCCCCCCCCCCATGCCAGCACCTGTGGTGAAAAGCCTGGGTATAAAGATCGACTCTGAGCTTTCTATGACTAACCAGGTTAACGCGGTGGTCGGTACTTGTGTCGGTCTGCTGCGACAGCTGAGGAAACTTGTTCCCCTCCTCTCGGCCTCGACCATAAAGACAATAGTAGCTGCTACGATAGTCTCTAGACTTGACTATGGAAATGCACTATATGTTGGGTTACCTCAGAAGTTGACAAATAAACTGCAGATAGTTTTGAACGATGCAGCCAGGCTCATTTTTAGATTACCTAGAAGAGCTCATGCTACCCCTCTGCTGAGTGAACTGCACTGGTTACCCATTAGGCAAAGAGCCAAGTTCAAGGGTCTGTGTATCATACACAAAGCCCTTTATGGACATGCCCCTGAGTACATAAAAGAACGTGTACTCAAATATGTGCCTAGACGGGTGCTGCGCTCAGCAGAAGCCAGTAGACTACTATGTCCTCGTTTTAACCTCGCATCTAAAGGAGGCAGAGCCTTTTCGATCCTACTGCCTCAACTTTGGAATCAGTTGCCCGGAGAGCTACGGAAGGAATCTAGACTTCTTCCCTTCCGGGGAAAACTTAAAACCCTCCTTTTCAGAGAAGCGTTTGATCTGGTGTGAAATCTTTAGCATCTAAGGACCCAGCCTGTTTCCGTTGTCTTGTTTTTTCCTCTGTCTGAGCGCTATGAGACCTGCTGGTATATATGCGCTATACAAGATTGAATTAACAGTGAAAGTTGCTGCAGTCTGTGAAAATTACCAGAAAGTTGCTTCAGTCTGTGAAAATTACCAGTGAAAGTTGCTGCAGTCTGTGAAAATTACCAGTGAAAGTTGCTGCAGTCTGTGAAAATTACCAGTGAAAGTTGCTGCAGTCTGTGAAAATTACCACTGGAAATTCAGTGGTCAGTGATAACTACTAGTGGAAGTTGCTGCAGTTTGTGAAAATTACTAGTGAAAGTTGTTGGGGTCAGTGACGATTGTCGGTGGAAGTTGCGGTCCGTGACAATCACCAATGGATTTGCACTGGTCTGTAATAAATAGCAGTGGAGGGAGTCCATGGTCAGGATAACTAACTAGCAGAGGATGTTGTCCTGTTCTCTCAGAAACAGTGGTAGAAAATGCCCCAGACAGTAATAACTAGAGGTGTCTGTTACCTTGTTACCTTGAGTGAAAACCAACAGTGAAAGTTGGGTTTGCCAGTGGTAGTAAGTGGTGTATGTTTTACCATTTAGGGACAACCAGCAGTGAAAGCTTTCTGCCAGTGTTATCAGTAGAAGTTGCCCAGCCATAAACACTGCCCATCAGTGATAACCCGTGTTGCTGCTCAGCAACAGCCGCCTGGGTCATTCAGCACCAGAGGTCGAAGATGCCCAGTCAGTGACAACACCACTGTATGCTCACCTCGTTTGCAACACATAACAGATTCCCTCACAAAAACCCAGTCATCGAGTGAATTGGATTAGTAAGGATTTTGTATTTAGATATGTGTTTATTGTTGTATACAGGGTCTCTGTAGAGGCTATTTCAAAACCCAGGAGACAGAAGAAAGAGTGCACAGGAGTATGGGCCAGAGGCTGGTTTAGATATTCAGGGAGGGAGAATAGAGAACATTTTGTACGCCTGGAGTGTGTGGTGGTGGTAGAGGGTAGTGTGAGATAATTGAACGGAGAATAGGATAGGGTTAAAAACAGAGAACCAGGATAAATAGGCCTGAGGGTTCAAAGTACAGCAAAAGGAGAGAGAGGGGGTAGAGAAAAAGAAAGTGATAGAGAGAAAGAAACAGATAAAGAGGTCGAAAGGGAGAGAGATTTACACAGGAAAGGACTCTTCCTTAGTTATCTTCCCAAGGAAGCGCCATTGGGAGCCAAATCATTTTTTTGTAAATAATAATTAAGGTTCCCAGTTATCTGTTTTTACAAATATTTACACTCAAGGACTGACATCACAATGTAGTTTCCGTCTGTATTTCCTTTTAAAAGTGGAAATGTACTGCAAGTAGGTTTTTTTCAGAGTGACCCTCTACTCTTCCAGTTGAGATAGTTAGCCCAATATTTTTTCCCAAATAGAAATAGAAATTTTTGCCCAAGGTTTCGCCATCCATTAGGTTGTTGGGCCTGATGCGGAGCTCAAGGACGTTGATAGATTTTGGAAGGAAGGGAGCGGGGCGATCACCAGTGATCTGACCTATATAATGCCCACTCCGGGGATCCAAACAGCAGGGCAGCGGGACACAGTGCGGGCGGGAAACTCACTCTGCATTGGCTGGCTCTCCCGGCATCACGCTACATCTTGGGCACAGAGAGCCCAGTTGGAAAGTTCTGAAACTCACCTGCTGCGGGCGGCAGTCGGTAGACAGGGAGGCTAATTAAATTATGGCCATGGTAACGGTCATGGTGCCTCTCTCTGTCTCAGTCTTTTCTGGGATCATAGATGCCTCAGCGTCACCAGGCAGTCACGCGTACGTTTAATTGCACGAGCCCACATGCGGCATGAGTGACCCACCAGCCCCACCCTCAGGTGAAGTAAGGCACGCAGACGCGTAAGGAGTGAACCCATTTACACAAATGGAAATGAAGGACAAGGGAGGGTGAGGAATGTTTGTAGAGTAAGTGAAGTCTATGGCATAGGTCATGCTTCCATTGAGGGTGAAGACTAGTGTAAGCATGGTGATACGATCCAGTTGAGGGTGAGTTGAGAGGTATGCATCACCTTGCACTCTGTCATAAGGTTCTGCTGTCTGGGAATAAAAGCACAGGCACAGAAATTGGCAATGTACTCATTTTTAGCCTCTGTGCTTGTAAAGGATGTGAAGGGTGGTTGGTATAATTCTCTCCCCCCCCTATAATTTCAAGCGTGCAACAATCTGCATTAATGTATGTTATCTTTAGCTCTGCTTACAGGGTCTCAAACTTTGTAAACAATTTCTTATACCCTATCATCTGTGTGATCAATAAAATGCAAATTAATATACTTTGTGTCTCAAAAAGTTAAGTTGTCTCATTTTATTTTCATTTGTAATGTGCAGTTCTGCCAGTTGAATGGCCTTGTATTCAAACGATTTCATGGGGAATTAGTGACAAATAGCGCGAAAACCTCCATGCCTGTTTCGCAAACATATTGCTGGGACTTGTTTTTGTAGTACTCCTGAATTTCGGGTCAAGTCCTGCCTTACTACTGAAATTTATGAGTAAGCCATAAGTACTACACGAGAAAGTTACACCTACTCATACGCCAGTCTTTGTGAACTGTGCCCTCTGTTTTTTAAAGAAAGAGAGGTAAATGACGCATAAAAAAAACATATCTAAAACAGCATCACTAAGCATACGGACGGTGCACCACACTGCAGTTGTGCTTTTTCCCCAGACCACGGAGGTGAGACACGGAGTAGTGGTCTTGTTGACCTCTGCTGCTCTGCAGACAGACAGTCAGACTAGTCTGTGACTCTCTCTGATCACGTCACGGACCGAAAACAAAACCGGCCCCCTGTCTATAAAACGGCCCCCACCCCATCCAGCCTACCGGGGGATTGCCTGGTGCTCGGAATTGCCAGTCTGGCTTTGCCCACATCCACAAAGCTTTCACCGCATTGCAAGGTTTCCTCATATGGGGAATTATATGCGGTAATGGTCTTTGCGACTGATATTTCCACGTTGGATTTACCGTAGTGTAGTCGTCCTTCTACACCTTTTCTGCCAAAAGGTGTTACCTGTAGGAATTTGAGTGGGCAAAAATCTATGACCAAGTGTGATCTGTGGTGAACCCATGGTTTCAAACTGGCCTCAAGCATCACTCAACGCTCACACGCAACGTACGCAAAGATTTGACGCCCCCAGAATTTGTTTTGCTTTCTAAACATTTCAAGATCAACCTCTGGTTGAAAATTTGGAAAAAGCATGGGTTATACCAAATATGTTCTCATTGGATGAGGATATTTGTTTCATAATATTTGCCAGCTTTTCTTGGCATTCTAGATAGGTTTTGTTCTTCTTTAGCAGATGGAAAGCTTTTAACTTTGCCTCTTAAATACTCTTTTAATGTAAAACTAAGTATAAATCTGATTTTAAATATTTATATTTACTTTAAAAACTGTAAAATGTCTAATGTCATGCCACTTGTTCTCTTGATTTAGAGATGTGTGTAGGTAACAGATCGTTGTGCATGTTAATGTGCTTGTGATAAAATCAAATAAGAACAACCACTACCAAAGCCAATAGGAAATGTATGCAAAAATTCCACCCCTAAGGCAGTGCTCATATATAATTCTAGCACACACTGCATGGTAAATAATACATATGGGGGCAGATTTACAAGCCCCTTGTGACAGTTTTACGCCACCGTTGCGTCACTTTTGTGATGCAGCGGCGGCGTAAACAATGCGCCACTATGCGACATATTTACTACGTGACGCATCTAGTGAGATGTGTCACGTTGTAAAGCCCTGCGCTACATTATACCTGCGTCAGGTATAATGTATGCAGGGTGGGCGTTCCGTCACAAGGAAGCCCCGTAAAAGTGACGCAGTGAAATCTACAAGATTTCACTGAGTCACTTTTACGTCCCAGCTATGTCAAATCCTTACGCCTGCTTGAAGCAGGCGTAAGGAGTGAGGCAGCATATCAGGTATAGGGCACCCCTGAGCAGTGCTGGAGTTGCGTCGTGCTTGCGACACAACTCCAGCACTGTGTCACCCTTACGGCGACAGATGCATAACGCATCTGTCTATCCGTGCGCCATGGTGCGCCGCATTGTAAATGCGGCGCATCCATGGTGGCGCAAGGGGTTTTCTGAGACACGCAAAATAACTGGCACATCCCTGCTAATATGCAGGGATGCGCCAGTTATTGGAAATCTGCACCATGGAGTGTAAGCTCAGCCCATGCCATGAGCTCAACTACGTTGATTTAGGTGCAGAGAATGGTCTAATAGTGCACTTTATTTCCAATGAATCTGGCTTAAACAAACCATAATTAAACCAACCATACTTATACAAACCATACTTATACAAACCATACTTAAGCAAACCATACTCTTATCCATCACCAGGGCTTAAGTGGCATTATGTGCTACACAATAAAAAGTGATTTTGAAACACACAACAGTATCAGTAAAGGTTAATCCATGTGAGTGATGCAGTCTCTACTTCCATTTCACGTTTTACTTCTTCCATTCAGGGAGAGTATTTGCTTTTTCTAGATGCTGTGCTTCTGCAACTTTGTTTCATGAAACATATAACTCTTGCATGGTGCATACTGAGAACTGTGCCGCCTCTAGGTGCCGGGGGGGGTTCAGGTTGTGGGGAGATGTTCATGATGAGATGCAACTGAGGATTCTAGAATTGAGGCTGAAGGCAGTTCGAGATTCTCACAGTGCCTGATAGAGGGTCATGAGGTGTGCAGACTGCATGCTCCTCCAATCCCTGGTACCGCATCTCTGCTGAGCACACGGGCGGTGGTCACAAACATTCCAGTAGCAATTTCGGTTTGATGTGAAACCTTAAAGGAGATATGTATACACAGCAGTTAAAATATTGACAGCCGCGAAGGAAAAGAAAATGCTGTTTTTGCAGGGGAGGAGAACGGGTGGGTATGGGAAAGCATGGGAGTAACGGGGAGTGAGAATAACCGTGAATGATTTAGAATTAGTGCGGTGAGTGATGGGGAGCGGGAATATGTGTGAGTGAGAATGAGTGTGTATCAGATTAAGTCTAGAATATTTTGAGATAGCTCGATTCCCTCACTGGAATTCAGTGCATGTATTACACCTAGGGCTCCCTGTTTTCCGTTTTTACTGATTTCACAGATAAATACAAACAGAAAACATTTATTTTCGTGGCTGTATTTATTTTTAAATGTCGATAAAAACGGAAATTGGGTTGTTTTTTGAGTAATTCTAAAGTCTGTCTGCCATGACTGCTAAGCCAATAACTGTGTGGGTTGATAGGAAAAGGGATTAAAAAAGAAAAGGGATTTTTCTCTTCTTCTTGACCCTCTTTTCTCCTCTTCTTTCACCACCTTTGCTAATGAATTTTTTGACATTAATAACGTTTCTACTTCCACCCCTTACATAATTTGGGACTCCTTTAAAGCTACTGCAAGAGGTTTCATTATAGACTTTGTCTCAAGAAAGAAGAAACGTTTTCTCCAGCAACATAAAGCTACCCTGGCCCACATCAAAGCTTTAGAGCATAAATGTTATACCTCGTCGGATAACACAGTTCTTCCAGCCCTGATTCGCGCTAAATTGGCATTTAACAAAACTTCGACTGACAATGCGTCTTCCATATTTCTCCGTAGTAGCGCTCGCTATTATGGTGGTCGTAATAAAGTTGGAAAACTTCTAGCAAATTACCTTAAATCCCGTAAAGATCGTACATTGATTGACTCTGTTTATTCTGCGGATGGCAATCTTCTTCATAAGGATCAAGACATCCTTAATGAATTTAAACTGTTCTATGAAGATTTGTACACCCCGGAGTCCCCTCCCTCTAGTTCTCTCATTCAATCTTATCATGATAAATTACCATCCTTATCCAAGTCTCATCTTAATCTTTCTGGTCTTGAGGTTGACTTCACCCTTAATGAACTCTCCTCTGCTTTGTCTGTTCTAAAGAAAGGGAAAACACCTGGCCCTGATGGCTTTTCAGTTGAATTTTACCTAAATTTTTCTAACTTACTCCTTCCTAAGCTTTTAAACCTTCTTTATTCCTTTTTTCTCTCTGGTAAAACAGAAGGTACTTTTCAAGAAGCCACAATTTGCCTGATTCATAAAGAAGGACGAGATCCTATGTTTTACAAAAATTATAGACCGATTTCTCTGGTTAATGTTGATTACAAACTTTTTGCCAAGACACTTGCTTTACGTTTAGATCCTCTTTTACCTCATTTAGTTGGCAAAGAGCAATGTGGTTTTGTCAAAAGAAGGTTGACCTCTGATAATTCTTGTCTTTTCCTTAATGTTTTAAACAAAGTCCCCTCTCTCTCCACATCTTTAGCGGCCATATCTGTTGACGCTGAAAAAGCATTTGATACAGTGGATTGGTCATTTTTATTTGCATCCTTGAAATGGCTTGGCTTTGGTCCCAAATTTATTTCTCTTATATCTTTGTTATACTCAGCCCTCAGAGCTTCAGTATTAGTTAACGGTCGTATCTCGTCTTATTTTCACCCCTCAACGAGGGGTCCGTCAGGGATGTCCTCTATCACCTGTTTTTGCTCTTGAACCTTTCCTTTCCTCAATCCGCAACAATGCTTCCATCTCTGGTTTTTTATACGGTGAGCAACATTTAAAACTCTCTGCTTACGCAGATGACATCCTACTCTTTATTTCCGATCCTGACAAATCCATTCCTCCCTTATTACAAGAATTTGCTTCTTTTTCCCTTGTTTCTGGTTATAGAATTAATTCTGACAAAACAGAAATTCTTCCCCTCACTAAATTTTGTCTTCCTCATTCCTTTTCTTCCACTGGGTTTGCATGGAATAGCTTCAAAATCAAATATCTAGGTATATGGTTCTCCAATTCTATCGCCTCTTCTATTAAATTAAATATGTCTGCGATCCTGTCTCGGATTGACAAATTACTTTCCTCTTGGAATCCTCTCTATCTTTCATGGTGGGGTCGGTTGGATTCAATCAAGATGATGATTACTCCTATTTTGATTTATACTCTTTCCATGCTCCCTGTTCACATTCCTGCCTGCTATTTTAAACAAATCGATTCCCGTCTATCTAAATTTCTTTGGCAAAATAAAAAATCAAGGATCTCTCTTTCTTCTCTTCGTAGGACCAAATATAATGGTGGTGTAAATTTCCCTAATTTTCGCTTATATCATAAATCTTTTTGTCTTTGACAAGCCTCTAAATGGCTCCTTTCTGACTTCTCCCCTTTCACTCCCTTGTGGCTCTCCATTGAGCGAGCCTTATCATTACCGTTCTCTTTAAAGAAAGTCCTGGCCTTTTCTGCCAAAACGCCTCTTACTGCTTTCCCTTTGTTTAAACACACTTGTTCTCTACTGAAACCTTTGCTACATCCCAATCCTATCTCTAAAGAATCCTTTTTAGATTCCCTTATTTGGCATAACTCCCTCATTACTATCAATGGTAGAACAAGTTTTTGGAACTCTTGGAGATCAAGAGGTATAACCTGGGTCAAAGACCTTTTTGATGGTCTAACTCTGTTTTTATTTCCCCAGTTTCAGAACGCTTTTCAATGTCCCTGCTCCTTCCTACAGAAATTTACTGTTCTAGCACCAGTGTGCTGAGGACTCACACGCTGCAACGCTACTCTGCAGGTTGTGTCTATAGCTTTTATAAACCTGTTCTGTATCTTTGTTATTATTATTTTTTTATCCCCTGTTTTTATCGTGGGTCTTTCCTGCCCCTTACCTGCACTATAATAGCTGAAGCACCGCTGCTTAGCGGGTCCGGGTTCTGTGGGTTCCTAGTTTGTTTGTTTTCGCCGCCATCTTAGGTGTGGTTTTGCCGCTTTGGAGGCGCCATACCGAACGGTCTAGTGGTGCGGCTGTCTCCCGCCCGCCCTATTTAAGACCGGTCCTCTAGAGGGTCAGCCTGGACAAGGTGCCCAAGCACCAGTGTGCTGAGGACTCACACGCTGCAACGCTACTCTGCAGGTTGTGTCTATCCATGCTTAGATCCTTCCCAGCATGGATTTAGAAGAGAATTCAGCACCGAGTCAGCCCTCACTATCGTGTTAGATAAAATTCGCACGACAGTAGATGAGGGCCAGACCTCTCTCCTGGTCCTGCTGGATCTAACTGCGGCCTTCGATACCCTCTCCCCCTCAGTCCTTACATCTCGACTGAGGGAGGTGGGGGTGAAGAACGCAGCGTTGGATCTTTTGACCTCCTTCCTCACAGGGAGGGAGCAGAGAGTCAAGCTGGGGGAGTTCCTATCTCCATCCCGATCTGTGCTATGTGGGGTCCCTCAAGGGTCGGCTCTTAGCCCAACCCTTTTTAATATCTATGTGACCCCACTGGCCAAACTAATACGATCTTTCGGGATGGAGGTAGTCTCTTATGCAGATGACACTCAAATCCTCGTCTCTCTTCCCCATTCTGATGATCTAATCGCCTCCAGGTTTAGATCTTGTATGGAGGCGGTTGGTCACTGGATGATTCAGAACTCTCTAAAACTGAATGGGGAGAAGACTGAGGTGATGGTGTTTGGGGGGAAAGAAAACATCTGGTCCGCCAATTGGTGGCCTGACTCACTAGGGACATGCCCTTCCCCTACAACTTCTGCCAAGAACCTCGGGGTGCTAATTGATCCTGCTCTCGACTTATGCAGCCAGGTGAGCAGAACTGTTTCCACCTGCTGGGGTCTGATTCATACCCTACGAAGGATCAGGAATTATCTCTCCCTGCAGGCAAGAAAACAAATAGCTGTGGCGCTCATTGGATCGCGCTTGGACTACTGTAATGCACTGTATGCTGGGCTTAACAAAGGCCAGCTGCATCGCTTACAGGTAGTCCAAAACGCTATAGCCAGATTTGTCCTGGACACCCCCAGACGCTCTTCGGCCTCCGCAGCCAGGAAAACACTACATTGGCTGCCGGTAGAACACCGAATTCGTTTCAAGGTCCTATGCATGACCTACAGAGCCATTGCCAAAAATAGCGACACAGGAATTGGGTCCATCATCTCCCACTATATTCCAGGAAGGAACTTGCGCTCCTCTGGGAAATTGCGTCTGACTACTCCCCGTGTGCGGAAAGCCAAGTGGGGGGGTAGAGCCTTCTCCACTCTTGCTCCTAAGTGGTGGAACGACCTCCCCCTGGACCTGAGATCTCTCTCGTCCTTACAGGACTTTCGTTCCGCTCTAAAAACTCTTCTCTTTCGGCAAGCCTACATGTAAGGTCTCCTGTCTCCTCCTTTGATCATTTACTGGTTTTTGTTAGGCGCCTTGATACCTGAGGGTTATTGTTCTGCGCAATATAAATTTATTTTCATTCATTCATTCATTTATAGCTTTTATAAACCTGTTCTGTATCTTTGTTATTATTATTTTTTTATCCCCTGTTTTTATCGTGGGTCTTTCCTGCCCCTTACCTGCACTATAACAGCTGAAGCACCGCTGCTTAGCGGGTCCGGGTTCTGTGTGTTCTTATTTTGTTTGTTTTCGCCGCCATCTTAGTGTGGTTTTGTCGCTTTGGAGGCGCCATACCGAGCGGTCTAGTGGTGCGGCTGTCTCCCGCCCGCCCTATTTAAATCTACCCTCTAACGCGCAGCGGTGACGCGCAGCGGCTGCACCCTCACTGCGCCTGAGTCGTGCCAGAGTCCTGCCCGTCTGCGCTCGTCAGCGCCGAGTCAGGGCTAAGGCAGGGCTCTATAGCTCTGTTCCCTCCGTGTTGTTTCTGAACCCTTTTGTACGAATGTATTCTAGAACCGAGCTGCTTAGTCTTCGTGATTCTTCGCCCTGCACTCATACACCGCTACACCCTCTTTCCGGCCCTTTTCAGTGCCCCGAGTGCGTTTTTAGACTCTCATCTCCCGCTTCCACCTCTGCTTATAGGATAGCCCCCCTAGGATGCCTAGACAGTATTGTTCCACCGCTGGTAAAATCTCAGGTCCCTTATGACTTTAAGGTTTGCCATCTCAATGTGAGGTCGTTGGTTAAACACCATTTGGACGTCCATAATCTACTTACGGAGGAAGCTCCTGACATTCTTTTTATGTCAGAGACATGGTTGCATGAGGAAGCTCTGGCAGCGATTAATTTGGCTCTTCCTTCTGAGTATGCGATTTTCACCCACAATCGTAACTCGAGAGGCGGTGGCATTGCGGCTGCTGTTAAATCTTGCTACTCATGTGTATGGAAGGCTATGGACATAGCAGGCTGCGAAAGTGCCCATTTTTGTATTTCTGTTAGTCACCATTTTACTTTCTCTGGGCTACTTATTTATCGGCCTCCGGGCCCGGACGCTGCCTTTAGGTCAGCTCTCCCTGAAGCTGTCAGCTCACTAGCCTTAAGGGCTGCCAACTTTAGTATTGTGGGCGATTTAAATCTTCATTTTGATACCCCCCTTTCTCCTGCGGCCAGTAGCACTCTTGCCGACCTGGAGGCTCTCCAGCTATCTCAGCTGGTTAATCATCACACTCATGATAGTGGGCACATTTTGGACCCTATTTTTACCAATCTAACTTTGGCTAAAGTGTTGCCTCCCAGGCCTATGGCCTGGACTGATCACCATCTTATAGAGCTGCACCTCACGATTGAGGATTCTCCTCACAGAGCAATTGTGCGTGTGTCTCTTAGACGCCCTTGGAAAAAACTGAAGCTAGCCGATTTTCATCGGCTTCTTGGTCTATATCCTCCGGGCCCCTTTACTGACGCTGAGTCGGGCTATGATCTTTTTTGTAGCTGGCTGACTGGAGCCTTAGACTGCCTGATCCCAATTGCTGAGAGAAAACGCCGACGCGCCGAATCCAGTCCCTGGTATGATGACTCGCTTCGGCTCCTAAGAAAATCTTGCAAACAAGCTGAAAGAGCCTGGCGTAAGTCATATCTGCCTGATTGGAAAACGCAGTACCTTGTCAGGATTAAGAAATATCATAGAGCGGTCTGTAAAGCTCGTGCCACTTATTTTTCTCGTGAATTTAACATCAGCACCAATCCTACTAAATTAATATTTAAGGTGCTTAAGGATCTTACAGCCAGTAGAGCCCCAGTCGCTGAGATCTGCTCTGCCTCGCATTGTGAGGGCCTGGCTGCCTTTTTTGTGGAAAAGGTGGAGGCCATTTACCGTTCTTTTCCTGGCTCATCCGCATCTTCGGAGAAGCTGGAATCTGGCCCGAAGACAACCATGTCTTTGCGCTCTCTTCCAGGGCTCTCGATGGAGGAATTTCATAAAATTGCGGTGAAAGTCAAATCAGGTTCACCAATGGATCCTCTACGACCTGCCCAATTCAGAGAATCTGCTTCACTCTGTTTCCCTCCTTTATGCGACCTTATTAATTTATCCCTGACGTCAGGCTTTGTCCCTGGTAGCTGGAAACAAGCCCAGGTGATGCCCATTTTAAAAAAACCTGCCCTGGACCCATCAAAATTGGAGAACTACATCCCTTCTTCCGTGGGTGGCAAAACTGACCGAGGCCGACGTCAATGCCATCCTATCCAACCATCTCCATTCTGCCAATATCTTAGACCCTTCGCAGAATGGCTTTCGACCTTGCCACAGCACTGAGACTGCGGTGCTCTCAATGGTCGATCACCTGCGAACTTTGGTTGATTCTGGTCAAACGGCGGCACTGGTGCTTCTTGACCTCAGTGCCGCGTTCGACACCGTCTCCCACGCTGTTTTATTACAGCGTTTGGGTGAGGCAGGCGTCGATAAAGTGGCACTTGAATGGTTCTGATCGTTTTTATCCGGTCGCACATTCAGGGTTGCCACTCCTCCCTTCCAATCTAAACCCTATCCTATTGCACAGGGTGTACCGCAGGGGGCGGCTCTTAGCCCCACACTTTTCAATCTTTATGTGCAGCCGCTGGCTGCTGTCGCCAAGCGTTGGAACCTGACTATTGTGTCCTACGCTGACGACACTCAGCTGGCGGTTGCAATAAGTGGGGCTTCCGACCTTGAGGCGGCTAAATTCCGTGAGGGAATTAGCTCAGTGGCCCGTTGAATTACAGACAATTGCCTGCAATTGAACGCCAAAAAAACCGAGGTGCTCATTGTTGGCAGGCAGAGTCATCTCTGGGGTGATCATAGGTGGCCATCTGAGCTCGGCCCAACCCCCATCCCTGCCACCGAGGTTAAAAACCTAGGGGTCTGGTTGGATTCTAAACTTAGTTTTGTCTCTCACACTAAGAAAACCGCTGCCATGTGCTTCGGGACTCTTCGTAGGCTCAGACCCATTTTTAAATTCTTTGATGCTCCAACCAGAGAGCTTATTGTACAAGCTACGATTTTGTCCAGGTTGGACTACGCGAGTTCCCTTCTGCTGGGAGCTAATCAGGCCGAACTTTCCAGACTTCAACGCGTTAAAAACGCTGCCGCCAGGGCTCTGGTAGGCTTGCCGAGATTCTGTTCGGCCAAAAAAACCATCTATAAACTCCATTGGCTCCCTGTTGCTCAGAGGATTATGTTTAAGTCTCTTTGCCTTTCGTTTAAAATTCTGAAGCACTCCTCTCCTCAGATCTTGGAGCATTTTATCTTGCCGTATGTACCCCCGCGGTCTCTAAGATCTTCAGGACTCCATCTGGTCACAGTCCCGCGCTTCAAGAGGGCTAGGGCCGGTGGCCGCTCTTTCAGAGTGCTTGCTGCCAGGCTATGGAACTCTCTTCCTGCCCATATCCGCGCTATTGACGAACTTCTGGTCTTTAGGAAAGCCGTAAAAACCTTCCTTTTTCCTCCGGATTCCTAGAGTTGTTATGGTTGTGTCTTTGGTACTGCTTGTGTCCGGCTTTTTGTCCATTATAGCGCCGGGACGCCCCTTTGCTGGGGCAGCTGTGCGCTCTACAAATCCGGTTAACATAACATAACATAATGACGGTCATTCTTGATATTTTCTATTCTCTTCCATCCTCATCTCTTCCCCCTGCCTCTCATTATCTTCTTAAACTTCTTCTCTTAGTTCCTAAAGCATCTCTTATTTATAAATATTTCTCAGCTCCTAATCCAGAGCGTATGAAAACCAAGTTGGAACTTGCATGGGAATCTGACCTGGGATGTGAATGGTCTATTACCTTTTGGGCCAAACTTTGGTCCCGTTCTCTAAAAATCTCTCGTTCCGCTTCTCTTACTCAATCTATGTTCTTTCTATACCATAGGCTTTATCTCACTCCGACCTCTATTGCTAAATTCTCTCACTCTACTCCTACAAACTGTTGGACCTGTGGTTCCCCTAATACCGGTCTTCTTCATCTTCTTTTACTCTGCCCTTCAGTTTCCTCTTTTTGGGAGAAAGTTTGGTCCTATGTGTCTCGCCTATTTAATATTTCTATTCCCTATTCTATCCCCCTACTTTTCTCTGGAAGTCTCTCTGATTCCATAGACCTTCTCCCTGATAAAAAAGGGTCTTTTTGACCTCCTGCTCGCTTTGGCTTTCCAACACATCACTCTAAATTGGAAAACACTAACAAAACTCTCCATTCAACACTGGTGGAATAGCCTCTGTCATATGCATCGACTTGATATTGCTTTTGCCTCCTCTTGTAAACCTTTGCTTAATAGAGATCTCTTTTGGTTACCCCTTACCACTTATTTAGATCATTTAGTATTAACTGATAACGCTCCTTTAAATGCTGAAAATTTCATACCTCCTTGAACGTTTATTTTCCTCATTCCTTACTTTTTACTGTTCTTTTTGATTACTATATATATTAGTTTTTATCTTTCTTATTCCGATGTAAGATGCAATTTCTTAATTTATTAGTTTTAGAATGTTTACCTTCCTTCCTTCCCTCTTTTCCCCCCTTTCTTTCCTCTCCCTTATGCCCTTAAAAATGTAAAATAGCTTTCTTTTCTTCTGTACATAAACCCCTCATTTGATATGTTTTTTCTCTTATAATGAAATAATTTGTATCATTGGTTTCTTGTTCTCTGCACTACCTTTATTTGAAATAAAGCTTTTTAAATTTAAAAAAAAAAAGAAAAGGGATTTTAGTAAGATAAGTAAATAACTAGATATATACAAGGCTGATACTGAAATGTGCAAGTTTTAATATAAGTGCATTGATTTAACTTCCGTATGTGCTCACCTGGCAGGCATTCAAGCATGAGTGCATATTTATTAGTTAAATAAATGTGGAAATACACTAATTTCAGTTTAATTTTTTCACAAAGACCAAAATAAATATGGATAAATACAGATAAAATTAGCAAAAAATGTATATGTATAAAAACAGACGGAAAAGCCCAAAAAATAAATACCATTAAACCAGAAGCCCTAATTACACCCCACTAGTTTTAAAGATCACCAGGCCACTGCAGTTTGGAGCCGACGTCCCTTTCATGACCCCTCCTCATTGCAATTAAATGGATCATAAAATTCATTTTTCAAATTGAAAAAGGTCTACTAACTCAGAAAATGTTTTAGTACATAGAAAAATCCCTTTTGCGGTTGCAAACCCTTTGATTGTGAGAATCACTGAGTTTCCAACAGAAATAGGGCTTGTAGATCTAGATCCTATTCTAGAGCACCTGCCATGCTTGACTGTGATAGTATACTCGTTCTCAGAAATATGCATACGTAAAATATAAATATAATTCAAAAGCACTTTTCAACATGCATTAAGTTATTGTATTTCTGTTATCGATGATGCAACTCTTAGCAAAAGTACTATAGTTGCTCCTGGACACAAACATTACCGACCACGTTTTCCAAGTTCCATCTTGATTTTTAGCAAAATGTAACGGCTATCATCATCTCTCAGCATGAACAAGACTTAACACTTCAGGTTTTACTGCACATCCAGGCAGCCTGGTTTTGGAGTCTTCATAGCAGTGGCTTTCAAACTGTGAAGCAACCCTCCACTCCTTAGAATTTGGAATTGTGAATCGATGTTGCGGGGGTGGGGAGCGGAGAGGGGGGTGAAGGCTGGGCTAAGAGGAGCACTTAGTATGTCCTGGGGAACACCGAAAGGCATCAGGATGAAAAACACAGCTGTAATTGTGGTGAAAGCAAAGAGTGGCCGTGAGCCGTCCTGTAATGGTACATCAGTAACATCTTTTGTCAGTCATGGCTAGCGGTAGGTGTCACAGAGGGACCGCCAAACAATTCCCAGCGTCTCACCCCCTCGCCTCTCTGATAAACGATCATACTGTGAATGCTTTTAGAGTGGCAGGCCTGCAAACAGCATGCTGGCAATCACGGATTTGAGTGTACTTTTGAAATAGGAACAACAGAACTGCAACGCTGAAATTATTGGCCAACAGTGCATTGCATTTTAGAACTTGTAGGTTCGTTTTTAATATCATCAGGATAGGCTACAAATATCAGCATGCAAAATGATCTTGGTTGAAAAGTCAGGACTTGCTGAAAGGGTCCCACGTGTGATGGAGGAATATATGACGTTACAACGCAAACAATTACAACACATACAGGGCGGGTTTTACATCGCAGCTACCTTTACAACGCATGATTTTGCAACGCATGCCATTTTAACGGATTTTTAGAAACTACCTGTACAACGCATTCCATTACAACGCATACCATTACAATGCATACCATTACAACACATAATACTTTTAGGGTAACAGTGGGGTAAGTGTTGAATAGTGTACGGGTAAAAATGACTATTCCCACTCCAGTGAGTGTAACAGTAGGGTAAGTGTTGGATTGTGTAGGAGTTCAAAATGCTATTCCCACTCCAGTGAGTGCAACAGTAGGGTAAGTGTTGGATAGTGTAGGGGTAAATATTACTATTCCCATGTACCCCCAAACCCATACCCACCCGAAAACTAAAAAAAAATCCATTACTTCCTTATAATGCGTTGAAATGGCATGCGTTGTAATGGTATACATTGTAATGGCATGCGTTGTAGTGACAAGCGTTGTAATGTCTGCGTTGTAATGGCATGCGATCTAAATGCAGTAGCGTTGTAACAGCCACATTGTAAAGGTAGTGCATTGTAATGACCGCATTGTAATGGTTGTTTCCCGTGATGGAGCACATTTCCAGCTATACATGATATTGTGTCAAAATATAAGGCAATAATGATAACCATGTCATTGTTAGCTCTGATACACTCCAAAGTCCCTTACTCATTTATATTATTCCTAAGCTTATAATATATTTTCAATTTCATGAATAGGTTTTGGTGAAATGAAGTATCTGCAACAGGTTTCTTGGATTGCAGGTTTAATAGTCACCAACAACAGGGCACAACTTCTAAGTAACAGGAGCAGCAGCAACTGACTGCAGGCAACACATTCTAACATCTCCAGGTAACCAAATGGACCCCATCCACCCAACACTCCAAAGGCCTATAAGAACAAATCCCAAAAGATTGTAAGAAACAGGTAATATGGAACAATGCATTTGGACACCTCTCTACTGGGCAATCTCATTTTAAATGCAATGACCATCTGCTATGTTTTACACCGCATATATTGAGAGTGATCAATTGAAAAGCGTTACTGCATATCAGTTTTGTCCATATTCATCAGAGGGTGAGCCCTCAAGCCCACTACATTCAGAGGCATTTTAAGGCCTGGGCAAAGTGGGACGTGGACCAGGGCCCCAGCCGTTCAGGGGGCCCCTGATAGAGATAGCTCTGTTCTGCAGACTCTCCTGCCATGATAACCTGAAATAATTCCAACCGCTGCTACTCAGTTATACAGTCTGATCTAGTCCTCTGTGCCCATCTCTCTAATATTTTTATAAAAAAGGGGGGGAAAAAGGGTGTAGGTCAGATCACTCGTAAAACAACATATCCTCTACAATTTTCTTTTTTTTTTTCCAGAGTTTTATATAGCGCGAACTTGACCCGAATCCAATCAGGTATCAGAGCGCTTTACATAGCACCAGTTACGTTACATGAGGACACACATTCATATTTATTTTGTTAGGCACAGTGAGATTAAGTTATTTGCCCTGAATCACAGGATGTTCAGCGTCATTACCGAGACTCGAACCCAGTTCCCCAGGTCCGAGGTCGAGCGCCCTAGCCGTTAGGCCAACTCCTCTCCCCAATTGTTTGTGTATATGTACCACAAAGAAAAATGTGTGGAAAAATGAGAAAGCACCTCACGTGCGCACCACCAGAGGGGCTACTGGCAGGTTCTCACCAGTTTGCCCACGTTTTTATCATCATCGGTGACTTTCTCATATAGAAAAGAGATTTTGTGTCCAGTTAGAAAGGTGTCAAGAGGTGTACAGTGTGATCAAAGATATCTAGGCAATGAAACATGTTGCACCGTGCAACAGCCATTAAAAAAGGTTTCTCTTAGATCAAAACTGGACGGCACAGTTGTGAAATGGGAGGGGGTCAAAAAGATTATTGCAATAATATTGGCGAGCTGCTGCTGTATTAGAATATTGAAAGCACGCGTCACTATCCCTTAACATTGGATGTAAACAGATTTAGAATTTGGACCAGTGTGTCTGTGCGCTATCAGTGACCTGGTCAAAGACAGCATGAAAGAGCTGAAACTGGATTATTCATTCAAAGCTGTTCCCGACAGGGGCCTCCAAAATACATTTGTCCCAGGGCCCCTGATATCCTTAAGATGGCCCTGACTACATGCTTTAGCTTCCTTGAAATATATAACAGTTGTTTAGAATAAATATCAGAAAATATTTTCGTCATTTGGTGGGCTATATAATTATTTTGCAAGAGGGTGGTGAGCAGCATTAAAAGGTTTAAGACCAGTGCTCTACAGCCTATCTGTAAGCTTTCTCTCTAGGCCCACGTATATTGTGTTACATCAGGTTAGCTGCACCATCATCAGGCTTTTCGTCCAGGGTTCAACCTGCAGAAGTGGAAGGGTGCTCTTACGTATCAATGGTTACAATTTGGCACACAAGAGGAAGATGATTCACACGTTTCTAGCATGCTCTAAGGATGCTGGTGCAGTTCCTAGGATTGGGGTTATTTGAATGGGAGTTTAGTGGGGTCTGTAGAGCCCAAGTACCATGATCTCAGGTTTCTCTCTGTATAGGCAGAGATAACCTTCTTTCATCCAATGATAGATCCAGTGTTATGGAGTTACACTGGCTTTGGTAGGCGTTTTCCATTCAGGGGTAGGTTTGTGTGTCGTTAGCATCCATTTAGAATTGAACACCATATTTCCCACTAGCCTGTGATAATGGGCAAGTAAGAACTGCATACCACTTCTGGGTGGATGATTTTGCAGATCTAATGCAAACTTTCTGTCTGACTTCAGAATACAAGGAGTGGATCCACTCGAGGACACCACCAGATGTCTCTACCCACTCTTTCGGTTTGAACAGCAGTGTTTCATTTTCCAGTATATTGTAAGCTGTAGACCGGCGGATAACCATTACTGAAGTTTGATGAATGAGAGTGAACCCAGACTGGTGGCCATAAAACAGAACACTGAGTTCTACATAATTTCTCATCTATCATCTGGCCTCTTTTCAGAATTGTGCTGGGGAATGAGAGCCTATGGATAAACCAAGTGTTGGTTAACACGAGTTGGCTGTCACGAGTGGGACGATGAGTGCATGTTTTACTTGACTATGAACCAACCCTATTGATAGGGTCATGTATATCAGATTAGCCATGTCTGATGCATTAATTAGAATGAATTTCTTCATGCAGATGGCAGGGCAATGATACTCCTGTAGGACTGATGCCTTGGTCTTTGAGGCTAGCTGTGATTCCCTCACTTCTACCGTTGGAATGTGGCAAAGGGTGAGAAGGTTGTAAATATTGTTCCTTCTGTGAGCTCTTCTGAATCCTTGCCTGGAGTATTGAGATGAGAACAACAGTAGATCTCTGCACTATTGCTGGGAAGAACATGAAGTGTCCTTCTGTGGTTCTGGATTGCTCAGAGCATAAAATATATTACAAATTTCACGTGGCTGGTGCCTAGTTTTATTCAGTTCAGTTCATAATCTTTATTCGATTTTACAGGTAAAATCATTAATGCCAAGTCAATTAAAAAAACCACAAATTATCATTGACATATTCACACTCACTTTAAAACCCCTGACAGAAAATGTACAAGACAAAAACAAATTGTGGAAGAATTTAGAAACAGTAAATAGAGTAAAGCGAGCCTAACTTAAGTAAAATTAATTAATTTTAAAATTGGTCGCACAAACGCATGTTGCAAATGATTGTATTTTGGACAAATCATAACAATATGTAATGTATCATTGATCAAAGTATTGTCACGTTTACAGAGGGGCAAGTCTGAGTCCTTGAAACAACCATTATTGAGAGAAACTAATCGAGGGAACAAGATCAGCCTAAAACAAGTCATCAAGCAGCGTTGATGACGTGTCATATTCCAAATCAGATAGGGCTCTACATTACTGACAGTTTTTACAAAAATTGCATGACGTATGGAAAGTTTCAGTAATGCAGAATCCTGGCGAAGGGTGAGAAGGGCAGAGGTGAAGGTTGTAAATATTGTTCCTTCTGTGAGCTCTTCAGAATCGTTGCCTGGATTATTGAGTTGAGAACAATGTCAGATCCCTGTACAATTGCTGGGAGGAACATGAAGTCTCCTTCTGTGCTTCTGGATTGGTCAGAGCATAAAATATATTAAAAATCTCACTTGTCTGGTGCCTAGTTGTTTTAATAAACTCTTCCAATGGGTTTAGCCTCATCGTTTCCCTTGCACCGTTGCCTTCTCAGACTCACATACAAGTTTGCGCAATCCTTGTTCCCATGTAATTTCTATAAACCCAATCTGAAACACTTACTGTTGTGTTTTGGAGCCTGCTTTGGCGTCCTTATTTTGTGGAAGGCTTTCTATGTGATGGTGAAAGTATTTCAGGGAATGCTGTCTATATCTACAAAAGGTAATGAGATAAGCATGAAGAAAGAAAGCAGTAGAGGCATGTTTAGCTGGTATGAATTTAAAGGTATAGGTGAAAAGCTTTTAAGTTGCACCACTAATAGTTCAGCCTGTTGTGTGTGTTAGTTAAGGAATTAAATATGATGATCTGTTCCTAAACAAGGGGGACCTCATCCTCCCAGACCAGCTGCGGAAACTCTGGAAGTTGAAAGCTGGTGTGGACATAAGAAATTGTCTGGAGATGTCACCCCTAAAAATATAGACGGTTTTGCACTGAGAACTGGAACTTTCTTTCCTATGAGTGATCAGCAGTAAAGCAGTTAGGGGAGTACGTATACTTCCACATTTTTGATCCCGACTAAGCCTGTTAGCTTCAATGGGGTAGTAGAGGGACAAGGTTTAACTTCAATGATCAATTAAATAGACTCATGATGAAAACTAGTTGGAAGCCATGCTCCTATAAGGAAGGCTGGTACCACGAAGGAGTAATAAGCAGCATTTTCCTTGATACCTATAAATCAATGCTTATAATTTAAGACAAGCAGAAATTGTAATGGGAGTAAAAAAGAACAGGACATTACACATCTCTGTTGATATCGGGGTGAGTAAGAATAGGAATGTACACATCTCTGTTGAGATTGGGGTGGGTAAGAATTGGACCATACACATCTCTGTTGAGATTGGGGTGGGTAAGAATATAACTGTACACATCTCTGTTGAGATGGGTAAGAATAGGACGGTATACATCTTTGTTGAAATTGGGGTGGGTAAGCCAAGGACTGTACACATCTCTGTTGACATCTGGCTGGGTAATAATTGGACGGTACTCATCTCTGTTGAGATCGGTGGGTAAGAATAGGACTGTACACATCTCTGTTGAGATCGGTGGGTAAGAATAGGACTGTACACATCTCTGTTGAGATCGGTGGGTAAGAATTGGACGGTACTCATCTCTGTTGAGATCGGTGGGTAAGAATAGGACTGTACACATCTCTGTTGAGATCGGTGGGTAAGAATTGGAGGGTACTCATCTCTGTTGAGATCGGTGGGTAAGAATAGGACTGTACACATCTCTGTTGAGATCGGTGGGTAAGAATAGGAAGGTACACATCTCTGTTGAGATGGGTAAGAATAGGACGGTACACATCTTTGTTGAAATTGGGGTGGGTAAGCAAAGGACGGTAAACATCTCTGTTGACATCTGGCTGGGTAAGAATTGGACGGTACTCATCTCTGTTGAGATTGGAGTGGGTAAGAATAGGATGGTACACATCTCTGTTGAGATCGGTGGGTAAGAATAGGACTGTACACATCTCTGTTGAGATCGGTGGGTAAGAATAGGAAGGTACACATCTCTGTTGAGATGGGTAAGAATAGGACGGTACACATCTTTGTTGAAATTGGGGTGGGTAAGCAAAGGACGGTACACATCTCTGTTGACATCTGGCTGGGTAAGAATTGGATGGTACTCATCTCTGTTGAGATTGGAGTGGGTAAGAATAGGATGGTACACATCTCTGCTGAGATCGGTGGGTAAGAATAGGACTGTACACATCTCTGTTGAGACCGGGGTGGAAAGAATAGGATGATACACAATTCTGTTGAGATCGGTGGGTAAGAATAGGACTGTACACATCTCTGTTGAGATCGGGTGTGCAGATATCAGATAATATATTATGAAAGTAATGAATTCTGGAGAGACCGAAAGGCAAACTGTAACACTGCATAAATCTTCTAAATAAATGCATGAATAAAGGTGAGATACATAATAAGATAAAAGTACGTAGGGCTGTTAATATGTAATCCATAGAGCTATGAAAAGAGGTTGGCATGGCTGAGCTCCATAGACGCAGTATACTGAATAGGGCTTCATGTCACCACATCCCGCCCCCTGAAGTGCTCCATGCTTTCACATAGGAATTTTCTAAAAAGCCAGTACAAACCTGTGCATTTGACAGGAAGGAGGCAAACTAGATGACTAACCTAAGATTGCTTTGGAAAAAAGGCTTTAGTGCTTCTGACATCAATGGGGGAGTAACCTACAGGTTTCTCACAGAAAGCATAAACAAGCTGTCCAAAATCAATGCTGACTGGAAAGTAACTAGCTTATATTCATGGATGCGCTTGCAGAAAGTAGTGGGCTTGATGGTCAGGAAAAACGGTTAAATATTTTGAAGAAGGAGATACCTGTCGAGAAACGTGTCATAATTTTCGCTAGAAAATATTATTTGTCTGAAAGTCACCATCCCCAAGGTGACTCCAAAGAATATTGGGTTGAGAAAAAGTTGGTGATAAGAATCAAACTCTAGTACTTTCATTGCATGATTGAAGATGAAGTTGACATAATTCTGTGCTTTCCTAATAATGCCTATGAATTTGGAATAATCTTGAACATCTAGAGGTCACCTGCAGCGGCAGCTCCCCCGCTGTGGCAGAGGAACGTCGCCCCTCCCGCTGAGAGCCAGCCGAGGGAAGAAAAAATAAAATTATAATAATACCATTTTATTATCATTTTCTTTTTCTTTCTGTACTTGAGTCACTTCTCTTATACTAGTAATACAGCACGCGAGAGCAGTGTCGCGATTGGCCTGAGCAGGCTTGTTTAAGGCTCGCTATGGTCCTAAGAGCCTGTGCCTCTACTCCACCCGGCTGTACAACACAGTTCGGGTGCAGTGAGATCAAAGTGTGCATGGCGGTTTCCCCGGCCTTAGACATCCAGCCAAACCGTCATGCGCACTTAGTGTGCACTACTCCTCCCCCTGCTCTCATCATGGTCCCACCCGCTCAGACTTGGCTTGCTGGCTCAAGTGCAGCAAGAAAAAATAAAATCATAATGAAATGGTTTTACTATCATTTTGTTTTGTAGTTTGGTTTTAGCAGTGCTGGCAGGGGCAATTGGTGGTGAAAGCTGTAGTGACCTACTGATGAGGGCCCAGGCATTTATGTTTTTAACAAATTAAGTGGTGCTCGCTAGGAACCTTTTCTTCGATGGTATTACATGGCAAAGAGGCTCTAATCATAGTATTACAATACAGTAATGTTCTCATCAGGGCTTTAAGTGGGCTGGGCCCTGCCTATGCTCAGCACTGGCAGTTCTTAAAAGCAAGTGTTGAGATGGGTCTCGATCGAGTTCTTCACATTTTACCTCACCCTCAGGGAGAAAACAAAATTCAAACTCTTCAGCAATCCGATTGCTCAAAGCCTTTGATGTAACTCCAAAGAGACTTACTTCTGTTAGTTCATTCCCAGTCTCATCATTTCAGAACTGAAGCATTTTAAATATTATATACAACAAGCCATAGTTGTTGCTTATTTATTTTATGCAACTAACAACTATTGACAAAGCCAAACTCCTGGCTTGTTGTAGGTATGATGTTCCTTGTTGTATCATATATCTGGATGCAATGATAGAAAGAGCAAAATACCAGTCGGGGGGCACACTATTCTAAGCACAGATTTTTAGCTTACCTGTTTTTCAGCCACGCCCTCAATTACATCAGCCACGCCTCTTTGAGAGACCTCCCAGTTTTTTCATCCCACTTAAAGACCTGGCTCTCATTGATCTTGATTCCCGAATTCCTGTTACTGACCCCAATCAGATTACAAGATCCTCTGGAAAACCAAAAGTACAGTTTTTCACTGGGCAAGTTGCCAAAAACTCACACTGGAGAGTGATCACACCACCCCACCCCATAGTTAATGATATCCACAGTATTGGCTATATTGCTGGTGAATTTTCGGAGCAAAGTGCTAGTTTGTTCATTGAGATACTGTCCTTTTTGGGTCAATTGAAAAAACAGCCAACTGCGAAACTAAAGATCAGCGTAGAGACAGGACTGGAAAGAGAGAGCCCGTGAATAATGCAAGACTAAATTTTAATATAAGCTGCCTGATAATTTGAAATTCTAAAAGATGAAATTATTATAAGTGGATTCTGATCTGGTTCATGAGTAAAGCCCACTGTGCCTGCTAGTCCCCTCCCTAATATCTACTTTTGTCTCCGGAAGTGCAGTCTAATTAATAATAGCTTCAGCCAAATTGCTCTAATCTCTGCGGCTCAGCGCAGACTGTTCCATGAGAAGGACTGTACCTTTCATAATCAGAGAAGTTAAATTCCTGCAAAGTGCGGATATTTTAACAAGCGGATACCAGATCCTTTCGGCTTCCGGTGGGAAGAAAGGAAGTGTGTCTTCAAAAGAAACCCACCCGCCATTGTGTGCATTTATCAATGGAAGTCATTTAGGGGTCACCAGGAGTTGCAGCTGCGACCCATGGCTTGCCTCCTGCGACCCCTGGCACTGTCACTGCGACCCCCTGACCTCAGAGGACAGTAGCTAACTTGAAAAAGAATAATTTGTTTGTTCCAAGTGGTGTGGATTGTCTTTGTTCGTCCCGCTGCCCCTGAGCTCGTGGAAAGAGTAAGAAACAAATACAGGGGAGAGAAGAAGAGTGAAAGAAAGAGAGGAGGTAAAGATAAAAGGCTTTGAGGTGAAATAAGGATAAAATAGCAAAAGGAAAAAGACACTGTAGAGAGAAGGGTAAGCAATCAAGAGACAAAGAGAGGAGGATGTATGTTTGAGAGAGAAAAAGAGGGATGAAAGAGACACCGATAATACTGTGACATAGACAGGTGAAAAAGGACAGATAAGGGAGTAGAAAAGGAGGGAGAAAGTTAGGTGAGAGACGAGAAAACATGTATTATAAGGAGCTCAGTAAAAAAGACATGGTTATGATTGACCGGAGGGGTGAACAAGAGTCAGCAACACGTGATGAAGATGTGACAGATAATAGAAAAGTTAGACAGATCACAAACAGCTGAGGGGAGGGTGACAACTTGTCAAAGTCAAATTACATCACTTCCTGTGATGCCATTGGGGTCAACAAATTTGATGTACTTCCACTACCCATGGAATTTTGGTGAATCGACGCCCATGCATTTAACCCATGTCAGGTCCTTCATAAAGTCACACGGTGATTATCCAGACCCATTGTTCACAGGAAAGAGTGTGTTTGCATCCTATGTTTTTTGAAGCTTTTATTTATATTTTCCAACATGGGACACCATAAGGAAAGAACGACATATCGAGCAAAGTGGTACAAACCACATGGTCATTGTGACCTTGCAAGGTCACAGCAGCAACTGAATTTAACAATGATAATAAAACGGAACATATTGTGTCAAAGTTGACTTCACCGTTCATAGATATAGATGAGTTCCCCTCACACCTGGTCACAATTCACCAAGAGTGGGCGAAGTGTAGCAATTTGTTTTCTGAAATTTTATAAAATATTTCAAAATAAGGCTTTTGGCATGACATCTAATTTGGCATTATCCTACATGTACTTTGTTTTACGCACAAAGAAATGCGTAGAATAGTCATGCAAAATTCAGTCAGGACCCTGCTTTGAAGCTGGTGAGATCTTTTCTGATCAAACCAGTCGTCGTTTTACAGATTTGTATAATGTGACATTTTGAAAAATGTTATGAATGTCTCAAATTTCACTAGTGTAAGTTCAATTTTGTCCAGTCCCACTGTTCACGCAACTGCATAGGAAGCATTAAGATGATTCTATAGCATACAAGTCAAGGGTGACCAACACCGGCACATGAGGTCAGCTCTTTGCTAGGTTTGCAAGGTAACATGGGGAACCAAAATAACTGATATTTTTAGTAAGATTAGATCAATATTAGGAGTTTTTTGTTCAGAATGAGTACCAGAAAGAGCAGAAAACCCAAAATAAGTTAAATCCTCATCATTATTAATAGTAAATGTATGTTTTTTTCATACATCCCAGTCCATAAGAGACAAGTGTTGTTAGTGATGACATTTTCCTCCAGGTCCAGCTTTTTAGCTCCTGAATATTACATGTTTGGACTTACAGTTTTGCTTTTGCAAATATAAACCGAATATAAATCGCTGGCCGAATTCCTATGAACAGCTGAATGTGTCCCAAAGGCATAGGGACCCTTGCAGCCATAGATGTAAGCATTTGTTCCTCTCTGGGAATTGCACATGTCTGTAGGGGTGCCAATGTTTATCTGTGTACACGCACATCTGTAAAAAACACAATATTGCATCTCCTTATAAGTTCATTCCTGTCCTCCTTAACAATAAAAGCATTGAAAAGAAAGACTAAAAATGCACGTCTTTGAAGTCCAAAACATCAGTCGTGCATGTTCCCCATATGTTCTATATGCATTATGGAACATTTAGTTCCTTCATTGATAATGGTAAGAATATGGCAAGTCTCAGAATGCTAAGAAGGAAAATGGACTGCGTGACAAGGGACAACTTGTGGCCTCTCCAACATCACCTTCTGCCCACCTACTGCATATTGTGCGCAGTGGTGGCTGGTGACATTTGAAAGTGGTGAAGTGTAAAACAATAGCCGTACTACAATCTAGTGAGCGAGCATAGCGAGCGAGCTTGAACCACCTACAAGGGGTTTGTGGGGGTTCTCTCCCCGAGAAAATTTTGAAAAAAGAGTGGGCAAATGGTGCATTTTCAAGCAAATTTGAGATAGCAGGAAGGTTAATAAAGCAATTGTGAATCTGTTCTAACAAAGACAGTGACTGGCAAAACTGTCAGTCTAATCGGATGCATATCAGACACCGGCCTACCACATGCTCTGTCCATCTGTGCCACTGTGTGCTATTCTTTCACAAGTGATGGTTTGTACTAAACTGAGCTGGAGACCTTAGGCCTTAATGCACCGCACAGATCACGAGGAAGCGGTCTCGTACCTTCCCAACCTGCTGATGCCACGCCGGAGACCACATGCCAAAGTTTGGACTCCTAAAACAGAGACATCCACCAGACAAGATGCAAACGGTTTGTAGGCAGAAAGCCATGGTACCACGCCTCACACTCTGGAACATGCTTCCTCTGCCCCTTCACTTCGAAGCAAACTTTGAGAATCAGGAAAAACATGGAAATGCGCCTGTTCCTGGGGCCTTCTGGAGTGCACCAAAGCTGAATGTTCACCAAAAGTCGGTCTTTTCACATAACATGCAGGTTTTTTACATTTGTTAATCTCACATAGAGTCCTAACTAAACTTTCCTTCGCCGCACCCATGCAAAGCACTGTAATGTAGCCTCTGTGCAACAAAAAGTTCTGCATATATATATATATCTAACAAATACAGGTATAGTGCCATAAACAAGGAGTGAGTCTGCAGGTTTTAAGTGCTCCATGTGATGAAGTGTGTTTGATGCAGTGATGAACCAACAGAGCAAATAAACCAATTAAATTAATAGTACCTTCGTGCTGTGTCGCAGGTGTCAACATCAGGACCGTACCAATTAGTAAAATAGCTATTTGTACAACAAATTAATAAATAAAGATTATTGGACTTGTAGAGAGTGCATTTTGACCTCCTTAACTGCCTTGACAGGAGACTTGGCCCATAAATTGAGCGAGGGCCAATAACTAAAGTAATTGACTGGATCCCTGTTTATTGACGCTGCGGTGTGTTATCATATGCATTGACGATACAGATAGCTTCATGGACGGGCTACTTGCTCTGACAAAGAAGCTTCCTTTTAGAAGAGCTGCAGTCTGTGTGTTTACATTCTGACTATGCTGTTGATGCACACAGGGGCCACTCCCTCCCATGGGCTCCATTTACTGACACAACATCCTAAGCACATACAGTGATCTCATGCCAGATTCCTGCCCTCCCTCTATTCTCACTTCTAACTTCAAAACAATCGCTCAACACACACAAACCCCTTTCCTAAAAGGACATGGAACAACCAAAAACATCGTAACTTTCCCTGCGACCTGATGCTGAGAAGCCAGGCCTCCAGAGGTGCAGGCAATCGTCTTAGGCACAGTTGTCCGGAAGTACAGAGGTAACAAGCGTGTGAAGTATGTGTGTGGGGGGGTGTACCTATGAACACCCTTACATGGAAGTAAATTGCATAGCGTTTTAGGCGGCAGGGTCTTTCCCTACCACAGATCAGACCACCATCTCAACTCCATTCAGAGATGGTGTAAACTCGATTGGTACCTCTTCAGGTGAGAAGAGACACAAAGTGTACAAAACATGGCCTTCAGTTTCCAGTGAGCTTATTGATGAATGTGGACAGATTTCTATCACAATAGGGGTGGAGGGAGTAGAATCATAAGTGCACCAGGTCATTAAATGATCTATCCACCAGTGTTACTGAACACTGAGGACGAGACCGGTGCTGGGGTGTGGTGTGGTGTACAACAAATACGCCCCTCTTTAGAGAGAACCTAGTCTCGGGCCCTTGAGGCAGCACCCACAATAAACGCCACGCATGCAAAAGCTTGATCTGAAATGATGTAATTAGCGCACTTATAGCTTTAGTTCATAAAAGAGTTCCTGTGGGTTTGAGATAGCTCCCCTCTACTCCACTTCCTGTTTTACATTTAATCAAGTAAAGGTTGGGGAATGCAGAATCCGATGGGATTGAGGGCAGGGTGAACACTTTTCTCGTTAGAAAAGCTCTGCAGCGGCCTGTGAGGCCGCCATTGTGTATAAATTCAACTATCTCAAAGCATTCCGTGACTACTTGCATTAATGGTTATTTCAATCATACGTTTGCAAGTGTATGTGTGGTTCAAGGGATATTTTAGGGGTAGAAACAATTATGGTTTAAAGTGATTCGAGGTACCTTGAAAATCGCCAATTTAAAAGCAGAAAGCAAAAACTGAATAATCTTGTCATATAAGGTGCGGTATGTGACGCTGTATTCAATTGAGAAATTAGCTCTTCTTTACCACATGACGTTTCATCTAAACATAATGTAAAGAGCTCTAGATCTTGGCTTTAATTATAAAAACGCAGACACGTTTCCTGGAAGGAACAGATTTGAGTGCAACAAAGTATCGCACAATTACCAGTCCATGCAGATGTTAAGCGTAAAAGGCCATTTATTAGGACCAGGCTGCACAACAGTATCACATAACAATAAACTCAATTAACCAATAACAATCCCACTCACTCCTTTCACACCACCCAAACTCCCCTCTCATTCCAATCCATGACCCGTTCAGTTCTTCGTCCACTTCTTCACTTCTGTTCTCGCATCCTCCCCTGTATCACCTGGCATTACATTCATGCCTCCAGCCCCCTCATCATTCACTCTTCCCTCTCCGAGGGATGGGTGCGCCCGTCACTGACTCCCCCACCCCTCCCAAGTACCGCTACCTTGCAACCTGTCCTAAACTGGCACGCTCGACCTACCCAGCCCTTGAAACCTAGTACACTGTAGGGTGGGTGGGTGGCCTTTTGAAAACCCTACACCCTCCCGATGGTTCCAGAATGCAGGAAGAGGAAGTCGCCTTCCTCCCCTGCATTCTTATACCCCACCCCTTAACCCCACCGCTTAACCCCTAGCCTGGCCCTTCTGCGCGAAAGACCCCGGGGGAAGACTAGTCTGTGACTCTGCTTCCCCCAGGGCCCACCTTTGATGTCTGTCTGTCCCTGTGAGCTCCTCGAAAGGAAGAAAAATAAAGTTTTGAATGCCTAAAGTGCAACGTCACATCCACCCATCCCAGCCCACCCTACCCCTCGATGTCACAGCACAGCGATAGCCACTATAAGGTGGCGGGGGTCCTAGCTCCCACCCAGACAACTTCGTGGAAATCAATGCCAGTATTATCCGGAGCCGCACGCCACAGTCAGAATAAAGGATTGTTTTGACTTCTTAAATTGGGAAGAATTTGAGGCAAACATTGCCCCAAAGTTGAATCGAAACAGTTAGGACAGTGCCGTGTTTTTACCAAAATGACCTTTTACTTTTTGTGAGACGATGTACCTCACTTCAGAGGCAAAATGAAATGCTGAGAAGCGCCACGGTGCCTTACTGATTGTTACAGGCGCTATACAATTACGAATATCACAAGAAAAAGCTTTTAAAATAGTGAGACTTCCTTCGAAGTCACATTAAAAAACAGTCGCAGCTCGCAGTCGCAATACTAGAGGAAGGGGGGGTCACGCGGGGTTTCACGTGGGAGGACGTTAAAAGAAAAAGAAACCTTACCTGACTGGGTCCACGCCAGCTCAGCTCCTGGGTCGGGTCCTACGCCGCCTCTGCTACTCTGGAACAGGCATGCTCCCTCCCCTCCTGTTAGCCTGTAATCACAACACTGAATGACAGCATTGTGATTGATGTGGAGTCGCGGGCAGCGCCCAGCTGAGCACCTGCAGGGAGGCCATTTTCTCTATGTAGGCTGCAAGCAGCCTACATAGAGAAAATGTAGAGTGCACATGACTGCTTTGGTCAGCTCCAGGGCCGACCAAACAGTCAGGGCACACAGAGTGGTGCAAGCCACTCCTCCCCGATCCGCCCACCCGCCCCTAACCAGACATACCCCTGCATTCTGCTTTCTCGCAGCGCAAAAAGCAGAAAATAAAATGGTATTTAAAATACTTCTTGCACTGCGAGAAAGCAGTGGGGCGGCGCTCCCACGCCCTAATGGAGCGGCCGCCACTGATTGTGCACTCCCTTGAACGTCAGCAAATTTTTTCATTATATATGTTTTGGGCACATTTATATAGTGCTCCTCCACTGAAGAAGCATTAGGGCACTTTACACATGAATGATACGTTTGGACAACCCGTTGCTGGGGTATGAAACAAAACTGATGAACACTAGTGCAACTGAAGACATTCTTGCTCCTTAATTCAGGTTTGGCCAGAACAGGTGCACTTTTAGATATCTTTTGAATTTGAATGAAGCGCAGGAGGGTTTGATCCTTAAATACACTCATCGAGAATTCTAAATATGATTTGCAGATCTTGAGAAAAGTCAATGTTGACGTTGCACCTTCTCAATTACGGTGCTTGTAAGTATGGAAAGCTCCCCGCCTCTTTGCCCACAGGAAATGTTGAACAGATTTGTCAAGTATGGAGCTTTGTTCCAGTGAAGGGCCTTGTCAGCTAGGTATCCAAGTCTAAATGTGGCGGTCCAATCAGCATATAGTGCAGACTGGAAAGGATTGAGGTGATATTGTCAAATGTCCTCGATAAAGTTAAGAGTCTGTCTACAGACTGCAACCAGCTTTAAGTAGGTAATACTAGGATTGTGCACAGTGCTAGGCATTACCCAGTTACTTAACTATGAACACAATCTTGTACTCCTGGACTCCTTATCCTCCAATCTTTCCTTGATAATCACTAAGTCTTTCCTTGTTGCAAAATACACCTTCCTCAGCCACTGCAGTGCACCTCTGGGGCACAGAACTTCCTTTTGGCCCATAACCCACAATCCTCCACAGATGCACATCACCTCCCGTGGTGCACATCACCCAGTGGTTCCCTGACTCCCATCACCCTGCACCCTGTCCCTCAGCCTGTGATGCTGCACACCAGCCGGTGTTCTCTGAGGCACATCTTTCTGACAAAATGCATTTATGACTTTTGGCTTTGCCGCCTGTATGTTTGTAGGGGTGTGTCCAGATGCACTTTCTGAAAATAGGTGTCTGCAGATATGTTGATCTGTGTACTTGCTCTGTGTGTGCTGTGTACCTGTATGTTTGCATGAGTTTGTGTGTATGAATTGTACAAAAGGCAGTCATTTTGGCCTCGTCAATAGTTTTCTTTTCTCTGATCCCTCAAGCAATGAACCAGCAGGAATGCAAGTAGTGATGCCCTCCTTTGAAGAATTCTGACATCACTGGACTGTATAGCAACAAGTCCGATGCATATAATAATATAGGGCATCAGACTCACGAGAGGGTCATGCACTCATCAAACCTGTGTGTGCGAAAGGGCAGACTTCGTGAGTGTAAAACCCACACTCACAATGTGCTACAGCACGACTACAAGGTGCCAATGCCCACCATGTACCTCCTTGTGACTCGTAGGGCAAAATGGGCATCTCTCCTCTTTCCATGTAGCCACAGTTTGCCACTGCAGCTGCAGTCTTTGCTGGCGCACTGAACCCCTAAAGGAGGTGGTGTCTGCGGCAAAGTGTGAGCTGTCTGTGAATGGCAGTTTACGCTAAGTGTGTATGAGCTGTGAGCATTGGCGCGGCAGAAGGCTGATGCATGTGCCCGCGAAGCCCTTCACATCATGACAATTGTATTTATCATAGCAGCTTCTGTCCCTTTGGGGGACAGAGGCTACAATGCTGCATCCTGCGGGATGGTGGTCCGCTGTACCCTGCGGACCACCATCGCTGCACTCTCAGTCTGTGAAGGATTGGCTGAGGGAATCTTGCCACAATAATGTACATGAGACAGGATTTCAGCCACTCCTGAAGGGAAGCTTTACACTGTGACAGATGAACACATCTGTTGCAGCACAAAGCACTGGGTGCAAAGACAATGATGGCTCTGTGACTCCGCCCTGTGTACATCAGCCGACTGATTCCATCCCCCCCTACTAAGGGGCCAGTTTTGTTATTTGTCACACCATAATCAGGAAAGAAGCCTCTAAGAATTAGGCTGGCACACAGGTAGCTCACATACATTACGACTACATACAATGAATTGGTAACTTTACCCCAGCCACCTTTCCTCCTGTTTACCATTTTACCGACTGAACTGACTTGAAGTTAGCAGGAGTAGGATTTGAGCAAGGGTAAAGGCGAGGCTATAGTTGAAGGCATGGTTCAGAGTTAGTGTAAGAAAAATGTAATGGATATGTTAAGAGCTTAGTGTTGGCTAAGGGACAGAGTTAGGTTAGTGTGAGGATGAGGGTAAAGTTATGGTAAGGGAGATGCTGAGAATTAAGGCATTTTTACGACTTTGGCAGTCCTACAGCGGATGGTTCAACACCCCGTCCTCTGTAGGACTTCCAAAGCTGTGGTGCTGCCGCCCGCCAGACAAGGACTTCAATCCTGGTCTGGCGGGTGGTCCTGCAGCCCTCTTACAGCGGCGGTCTGTGAGGCTCATAGAAGAGCCTCACATGCAGACTGTCACTGCCAGAGGGCCGACTGCACCTTCCTGCACGATGTGGCATATATGCCACACCGTGCAGGAAGTGGGGGTGCAAATCCAGGGGGTATTACATACGCACCACCAGCACCAGTTAGGGCCCCCTTTGTTGCCATTCCGCCACCTTGAATCCGCCATGAAAAGGGTGCTGAAATGGCAACTTGGAATATGCTTGGCGGTGCTAGATACGGCACGGCATATTCCTGCCAGTGAGCGGCCATTGGCCCAGCGGGATCCTTTATTCTGGCAGGGATGGCAGTCTCAATATGGTCCAACTGCCGCAGTAATAATGTGGGCGGTCCTGCAGTGTGGCGTGGTCAGACCGCCACCATGTGTTCCACGCCCTATGGACTGCCAAACTCGTAATAAGGCCCTTAGTATTTTGCTTAGTATGAGGGTGATGTAAGGGACAGGTATAGGTGCAGAGTAATGTAAAGGTTTAGATTTAAGGTTAGAGTTAGGGTAAGGACAAAGGAAGAATGTAGGCTTAGGCTTAGAGATACGTTTAGAATTAGGCTCAGGTTTTATTGTTAGCATTAGGGTAATGGTAGAAGACTGGATTAGGGCACAGATCAAGGTATTGGTAAACAATGGCATAATAAAGTAGTGGTAGGCAATGAAATGGATGCAGAGGTAATCAAACATATCCCCATTGTCCTTAAATATTTTAATAACTAAAACACCCCTCACCTTTGTATAAAGAAATTGTTCCATATGTGTCTTGAAATGTGAACTCATTTGTTCCACTAAAGTCATTTAGATTGCCCAGTAAGTCATTTGTTCAAACCAAAAATGTGTTTTATTTACACACAAATATAAATGAATGGATCTCTAAAAATGTGCGGCTAATAGGAAAGAGAGGAGCAATGTCCATTGCGTACCACACCTTTATAGAGGGGTGTCAAAAAGTTTACACTGCTTTCAAACCATCTGGACAACAAAATGTGCCCTTACATCTGCATGAGATGAACAATGGCTAGCAGCGATGCGTGCAGTCCCTTTATGCATGTCAATTCACCAAAATGCAGCGACAGACAAAATGACACCACAGAAAACTGTTTCCCTTGACTGCCCCAATTTCCTTCCAAGGGCTTTAAGGGAACATGGCAAAGTATATTATAGCTTTGGTCACATATTTAGATTGGCAGAAATGGGGGACACCAACAACTCAATAAAGACACCCTGATTATGTCTCAACACAAGTCACAGTGAAACTCTGATCAACCCCAGTCGCAAGCCGCAGGCAATTCTTCAGAGAAATAGATATTAAGCTGAAGCAGCACCAACAATTTTAAAGTCACGAAAACAACACAATTAAATTTCCAAACCAATTTAGATGACTAGAGAGAAACTTAATAACCAAAATGAACAAAATTTGATGAGGCTCTGAGAATTTGTAATGTTTTAAGGCAAAAGGCCGCAAAGAAAAGTAATGCTCAGTGGAAAAATATCAGTTTGCGGTTGTACAGGGCTTCGAGCAATATCAGGCAAACATCAATAGAGTGGTGGTCAGATGCATCAAGTGGGCCATCCAACTCAAAGTTTTTACCTGGTGGCTTAGTCAGTTCTTAGATTGTCCAGTGGTGCAATCTTCAAGGGTGAAATGAACACATTTAAGTTATTGGTTTTGGTGCCATAAAGTCCCAATGGGACAAAGCTGGGATTTCAGAGACAAAAAGGTTGCTTTGCAGCTGGCATAGACTTGCCACCTTGCCCTGGTCCAAGGTTTTACTTTTCTACATAGCCACTTTTTTGGCTCTCAAAATCCTTTAGTGGGACAAGGCTGGAAATGTCGGCAGGGCTGGGCTCTACAACACCAGATTCTTTTACTGCGAGGCCCTGCTGCACCCATTTGCAGCAGAACAAAAATCCCCAAGCTGAACAAACTGGATTTTCTTGACTGTCTAGAGTGTGACCTCTTGCAGAAGCCTCAACACCTAGGTCCGATGATCAAGAGGTGAAACAAATTATTATGTCCCACTTTTATTCTACTGTTTGGAAAGTTCTGTCTGCTCACCCCTGCAGCCCTCAGGTACCCAGGGCAGACTCTATGCAACATACTTCTCTCCAGACAGGGCTCCTACAGAGTCTGATTCTTGGTGGTCAGATGGCCCCTGTTGAACTCAGAAGTCCCTCTGCTGTATGTGTCTTTGGACCAAGCAAACAGGAGATCAGCCACTTGACACTTGGTGAGACCTTTAGTTTCCTAGGTGCCAGCAGGAGTCAGAAATTCTATAGTCTTTTTTTTCCCAAAAGGGTCTTCTTTCTGCAGGTGTTAAGTTCCCAGGTCCAGGAGTGTTCTGAGGAGGGGGAGGTTGTGTGATTCACGTCTTATCCTGTGCCCCAGTAGGTGTGTGGAGAATTCCCTACATCCAGTCCTGTCTACTTTCTCGACTTCTGCTCACTTCCTTTTGCAGCACTTTCTTTAAATATTCCCAGAACTCCTTAATCCAAAATGGAAAACTCTTCCTCCATCTGGAGAGGCTCTAGCTCTTCCTTAGCCTCCTCTTTTTAGATGTGCTATCCTACCCTCTGTCAGGGTAAACATTGTTCTCTTTTCTACTGGGGTTGTATCCAGAGGGTCCAGGAGGGCACTGGGAATGAATAGATGCAGATCCCACGGAACCACAAGCCCAGAACTAAAGAAAAATTCTTCTCCAGCCTCGCCACCATAAACCTGGAACACCCTGCCTCTACACCTCAGACAATCTGCGTTGTTCACCCAATTCAGGAAGGACCTCAAGACCTGGCTCTTCGACTGAACCTCCACACCCAGACGGATCAGTAGCTCCCCCCCTCAGCACGTTAATACCCTCACAGGTAAGTAGCCGTGCTACACAAACTCCAGTTTGATTGATTGATTGATACTGTGTGCCCCATTTGGCATCTCCAAGTCAGAAGAAGAAATGTAAAGGCTGTCCTTTGTCTGCCAACTCTTCCTGTTCCCTTCTCAAATGGCTTATTCCTGTTACCTATCCAGTTGTTGGCAACACCTCTGTCTTCCTTACCCCAGAGGCCAAGATATTGTCCACTTTGAGCATGATTGATAACTGTCATCTAGTAATGTGTATAGAGCCTTTGGAGTGGGACAGAGTGATAAACTGATTCTAAACCAGTTAGGGTTTAGGTAGCACAAAGTGCAGACGTTATTTATCTGCTGCCATTATCAAAAATATACTTTAACCTTTAAATTTGATTTTTTGAGTGAAAATCTCTTTGAATCACTAAACCTAGCATTTCCTACATGAAGAAATGATATAAGGATTTTAATTACACCTAGGCCTGTACATGGAAAGCGTAGCCTAACCTACACAATGACAACTACTTTTAGGTATTTATTCAGCGTAAGAGCAAACTATTCCCCAATACATAGGATGGCACTTTATATATATTAGGCAGCCAGCCCTGTGGGTGAACAAGTCACACTGTAAGAGTGGCCTATTAATATTCAAAAATAGATTTTCCTACATGGCAAAGGCTCTTTTCTTTTTCATGTGTCATTACAGTCCTTTTAAACTGAAGCTCAGCCAGAGCTCAGTGCTGCTCCTGACAGCCGTATATTTTTATTGCATATGAACGCGGTGTAAATTAGTACAGCAACCCACATATGGCATTTAACTTCAACGCCATCTGTGTATTTTCTGCACTAACTACCATGCCTTAAAGGAAATAAGCCAAATAGGTAAATCCAATGTACAACACTTATTTTGCGGGAAAAGCACAGGCTCTATGCCACTGTTTAGCAGTGGAATTTTGTACGAAGGCATAGAGCCAGCATATATGGATAGGAAAAAATATAGAGGATCATGACAAAAAATTTAAATACTCCGAAATCTTCAAAAATATAAAGTTGACAGTTTTGTAACAGGCCTGCACTTTCTACAGAAGCCCCAATGAAATAAAAAAAAACGTACCTTCTTTTCATAGACCATATCCTGCTGGTAGCCCAAATAAAATGAGAGTAAGCAGCAAGTAAGAAATCAATTTACTTCCTTTTCTGTCTGGATGTGATTTTATTACACCTGAAAAAATCAATCTGAGGGACCCTGGCCACCTCCTGGAAGCACCTTTGCTACCACTTTCTGGAAATCCTGTCACCCACCCACTGCAAGGAAACCCAGCTACTTCCCCCCAAAAAGGTGGCCCAAGACAGAAGGAGGTAAGTTATATGCCCCAGCCTCCCAATATCTTTTCCAGCCTCTTCCCCTAGATGGCGTCAAGAATGCATCTGCCCCCTACTGGCATTATGATCCCTGTGGTATGTGAAACCTATTGAGCAAACCCCTTAATGGTATGTTGCCACCTCTCTCCCAAAGCATCAGGCACCCCCAGTGTGGCACTGGATAAAACAGGGATGTTGGGATATCCATTCCAAAAGATAGATTGTAGATTGGGCTAGTGAAGTTACTGCATTCTTTCCCCAACACCACCCATCTAGAGCTGACACCATGTTACACATGTTGGGGAACCACTTCCTGTGGAAGACATACCTAGGCATTTGTACGTATTGTCTGTGTTTTTGGGAACCAGAGGTAGTCCAAGCAGATATGCGGACAAGAGTTTTGGGGATCTCAGGACACCAACGCATGGGTTACAGATTTTTGGGGGAAGCAGAATAATCAGACATGATGCTATAACTGTTTTTTAAGGCGCATGGGTTAATAGGACAAGAACACAACTAGACAGAAAGAGGATGTATAACAGGTGGAGAAGTGTGGCTCAATGGTTAGAGCGGCAGACCTCGATGCAGAGCACTGGTCCGGGACCAGGGTTCGATTCCCGTCGCGGCAGGGTCTCGGGCTATAAATTCCGCAGACCGGATATTCTCGCCTCAGTGCCTATTCTAATCATGGGTCCCACGCTGCAACTCTGGGCAATAGCTTGCTTAATCTCCACAACGGCCCCAACAGCGCTGGGATGCCTGGCCTCACCATGGAGGTGCCCAGGAGTGGACACCTCACATGGAAAGCCAGGAAGGGTTCCTTCAGCGGTATGAGTACAGCGCTGAGATACCCGTAGTGGTGATCGGCGCTATATAAATACATTTACATTTACAGGTAACTGTATATGGGTCAATACTGGTATTTGGTTGTTCTGATGACATCATAAACCGCATAGCGAAGTGGTTTGTAAATGTCACTAGAGCACTCAGATGTACTTTATATATGGCATGTTTATTTTGGGGCACTTAATTTGAAAAGCTATTTCTTCAAAATGTAGCTATGAATGGGCACTGATTGGAATTATAATGTTTAGGTTTACCTTTCACGAATTAATAGTTGATAACACAATAGACAATGATGAAGGCCAAAAGATTCATGTGTGTCTGTGGCTGCAGGATTAGCTGCATAACTATGGATCTACCATAATTGGCAGATAATTGCATAATTTGCAGATTACACGAAAAGGTTTAGCTCCATTATATGAAAATAATACTGCCAGAGAATGCGTCACACAGTTAGCCTTTTTGCAACATAATTTAGAGAATTTTGGTGCATACTTTAGACAACATTGCTACATAATCCTAGTGGCCGTGACAATGGTAATGGACTGGGGCAGCTCTTATGATGATGAAACCCATATTTCTCATGGAACCATGAACTAAATCCCTTATTTGAAGGATCTTTGTGAAAATTCGTGTTTATACCATTACATTTGTGTGTAATAAAAGCACCCAAACTTGTAAATACATATGCATCATCATTTCCTGTTGTACGTGGGCCCCACCAACCTTATGTCAGCCCCTTTGAGTGCCCAGCTAAAAATCCCTTTTACAGACACCACTGCAGAAACAGAGTAGTAGCCATAGGAAGAATGGGTTGTAGCTGCTGACATAAGTATAAAGACAAGCTTTGTCAAAGGTGGACACGCCCAATGTAGTGTGGTACGGTCAAATGAAGCAATGTTTGGGAACCCACCAAGTGGGTTAAAAGACCCCTCACACACCAACCTGGTTGGTGTCATGCTTCATCATTGGGGCCCCAACTGGGTGGCCGAATGCCTCCCGGTTGTGCTGCGACGCCTGACTACAGCGGAGCTGGTGTAGTGCAAAAATGTGATGTGGTGATAATTTAAAAAATACCGCTGAGAATCCTTACCATTGGAAGATTTATTATGGGCGGCTCAGGGTATTGGTTAAAAAGATATGTGATGCAACTAAATGGAGAAATAATTATCTGTTAGTTGGCTATGTGGTGGGTCTACATGTTTCAGCTCTCGAATAAAAGTAATGAGGAGCTTTCATCAGGACCAGTGTGAAGTGAGTGGCAAAAGGTGAAGTGCCACGTGGTGAAAAAAATTAATTAAAAATATGAGTTACCTACACACTCGCTAAGGTGTGTGGAACGCGGTGTCAACACATTAGCGGACACTGTGGCGCAAACCTGTGGAAGAAAAACAAGACAGCACACAATACACATGAGAAATCAACATTGGTGCACTGGATGGCAGGCAACATACAAATAGGTTTAATGTGCTGTGAATGATCAAACCTGTCTTCAATGAGCGTACCGTGGGTGACACACATACATATGAAGTGTATCATGCTGCTATGCAAAAGAGCGGAGGCAAGACCATTAGGAATGCTAGGTAATACGTAAAACGTTCTGTGGACTAGGGGTGCCAAGTGGTAGATACCGCGGCACTACATAGGACTATAAGTGAAAGTCACACGAACAGCGCCAAGTGATTCTGCTGGCAACGGTTGCGGAACCTCTGAATGAGGTATGTATACAGTGAGAGGCCCAGAATGCGCTAAAAGTGAGGGGCTAAATGGAGCCTCCAAGCGCTGAAGAAGAGTGATGGGCACAGGCTCGATAAAACAATGCGCAAAATAGCAGGGGGAAAGGATAATTACACTATGGCTGAGTGAAGGCGCTGTGCAGGAAGCGGGAGGGGGGCGCTTCTTACAACAGAACTGTGGTAAAAGAAACAACAAGATTAGAGAGCGAGGCTGGCAGGAAGGAGACGGTATCCTGCTAGAGCAAATACGAGACACCTTACTTGGTTGTGAAGCTACCATCGCCTTGCACCTACTGTGGCCTCCCGAAGTCCCGGATGCTGACGGACCCCGGGGGGAGAGGAGGTTAAATAGGGAGGAGCGCCATTGTATACGTGCGTTCGTGCTGGCAAGCTAGGGCGTTACTGTCTCAAACGCGCATGCGTGTAGGAGTAGCGTGATGATGGCGCGCATGCGCGAAAGGGCTAGCAAGCTAGTTCGTTACTGCGTGAAGCGCGCATGCGTGTGGAAGTAGCGTGATGTTAGCGCGCATGCGCGAAAGGGCGCCAGAGGTTAGGGAGAATATCCAGCGTCTAGCGAGCATGTTAGAAGAAATCAGACGCGGGTGTTATAAGAGGAACCCAGGGTTACTGGGAGAGCCCACACAGGGTGCGAGCCTGGTTGGCAATAGAAGAGGCAATACTATTCAGTGCCCGGGATGGGGCGCGGGAGGTGGCGCATGCATCCCTGGACAGCCGTGGAGTGGGAGCCAGGGCTTAGGCGAAAATAGGGGGTCTAAGATGGCCAGATGAGCCAGAATGGGAACAAAACGTGGCGAAGCCTATGGATAAAGGCATAGTGGAGAGGTCCCAGGTAGTCAGGACTTTCTTAGGCAGTTCCAAGGGATATTATCGTTCAAGCCAGTGATGTGGCTCGAAAGACGATATATCCATCTTTGTTCCTGTTCTAGGAGGCGAGTCTGAATGTTGGGAATGTTGTTGTCCAAGGCTTCAAGTATCACCCATCTCATGTCGTTAGTCGTGTGGCCTTTTTCCAGGAAGTGGTTTGTCATTTTAGTGGTGTTTTTCTATAACACCCGCGTCTGATTTCTTCTAACATGCTCGCTAGACGCTGGATATTCTCCCTAACCTCTGGCGCCCTTTCGCGCATGCGCGCTAACATCACGCTACTTCCACACGCATGCGCGCTTCACGCAGTAACGAACTAGCTTGCTAGCCCTTTCGCGCATGCGCGCCATCATCACGCTACTCCTACACGCATGCGCGTTTGAGACAGTAACGCCCTAGCTTGCCAGCACGAACGCACGTATACAATGGCGCTCCTCCCTATTTAACCTCCTCTCCCCCCGGGGTCCGTCAGCATCCGGGACTTCGGGAGGCCACAGTAGGTGCAAGGCGATGGTAGCTTCACAACCAAGTAAGGTGTCTCGTATTTGCTCTAGCAGGATACCGTCTCCTTCCTGCCAGCCTCGCTCTCTAATCTTGTTGTTTCTTTTACCACAGTTCTGTTGTAAGAAGCGCCCCCCTCCCGCTTCCTGCACAGCGCCTTCACTCAGCCATAGTGTAATTATCCTTTCCCCCTGCTATTTTGCGCATTGTTTTATCGAGCCTGTGCCCATCACTCTTCTTCAGCGCTTGGAGGCTCCATTTAGCCCCTCACTTTTAGCGCATTCTGGGCCTCTCACTGTATACATACCTCATTCAGAGGTTCCGCAACCATTGCCAGCAGAATCACTTGGCGCTGTTCGTGTGACTTTCACTTATAGTCCTATGTAGTGCCGCGGTATCTACCACTTGGCACCCCTAGTCCACAGAACGTTTTACGTATTACCTAGCATTCCTAATGGTCTTGCCTCCGCTCTTTTGCATAGCAGCATGATACACTTCATATGTATGTGTGTCACCCACGGTACGCTCATTGAAGACAGGTTTGATCATTCACAGCACATTAAACCTATTTGTATGTTGCCTGCCATCCAGTGCACCAATGTTGATTTCTCATGTGTATTGTGTGCTGTCTTGTTTTTCTTCCACAGGTTTGCGCCACAGTGTCCGCTAATGTGTTGACACCGCGTTCCACACACCTTAGCGAGTGTGTAGGTAACTCATATTTTTAATTAATTTTTTTCACCACGTGGCACTTCACCTTTTGCCACTCACTTCACACTGGTCCTGATGAAAGCTCCTCATTACTTTTATTCGAGAGCTGAAACATGTAGACCCACCACATAGCCAACTAACAGATAATTATTTCTCCATTTAGTTGCATCACATATCTTTTTAACCAATACCCTGAGCCGCCCATAATAAATCTTCCAATGGTAAGGATTCTCAGCGGTATTTTTTAAATTATCACCACATCACATTTTTGCACTACACCAGCTCCGCTGTAGTCAGGCGTCGCAGCACAACCGGGAGGCATTCGGCCACCCGGTTGGGGCCCCAATGATGAAGCATGACACCAACCAGGTTGGTGTGTGAGGGGTCTTTTAACCCACTTGGTGGGTTCCCAAACATTGCTTCATTTGACCGTACCACACTACATTGGGCGTGTCCACCTTTGACAAAGCTTATCTAAATCCAGGGGATACGGACACAACCCCCCCTAGTTGTCCCTAGCTCTCCCTTTTGTTCTTGATAAGTATAAAGACCTCAAAGAAGGCCCCAGAAACATTTCAGAAATACTTGGAAAAAGAAAGCAGAGAATCCAGCTGCTCCTAGAAAAAAAGCAGAAGGGAGGTACTAGGAAGAAGAGCCTCTAGATCGACCAATTGCAAAGCTCCAACCACCAGATCCCCTATCTGGGTCAGGCATTCACTAAGAGAACCCTTTGAGCAGTCTTGTTATCTAAATCATGTCTAGATAGCCCCTAAATATGCCAACACCATTCCTTCACAAGCCAAGATGACATAGGAATGACTGTATCAAAAACACCCTATGCCATGACGCACTAGGAATCAGTGTGAAGAAAATGGTAAAGGGTATTGCCAGATTACTAAGTACATGCTTAAAGCTCAAAGCACAAACAGCACTCAACTAAGTCCACCAACACTGGAAATATTAACCTGGCATGCTACACAGATCAGACTTACTCAATCAATCACTCAAAGAAACCCTCATCTAAAAAATAATCATCATCCCAGGTCCACAATCATCACCCTCAAGCTGTTACGGGTAGTGCAAATATCCTGGGAAATCCACAAAAACTATCCAGACGCCCCGCTCAACAAATCTGTAACTTGACTAAAGGGAACGTCTGGTAAAGGTGTGATGAAGCTGTGTGATCTGAAGACACCAGAGAGGATTCATGTTGACAAATAGGGTCCATTTTCCACTCTTTCAATATTCTCTACTGTTGCTTTTTTCTCTTTTTTTGCATTTTTATAAAGCACAAACTCAACCCAAAGTTATTAGAACACTTTACATGAGCACCAATTACATTACACAGGTCACATTTTTGGAAGTGATTTACCCAGAATCACAGGGTGTTGAGCGAATGCAGAATCTCAAACTTGGTTCCCTGGTTCCAAAGTTAGCAGTGCTTGCCATAATGCCATATCTCTCCCCAATGCTGTAGGGATTAAGTCAGGTAACATTCTAATGTGAAGACTGCTCTCAATACCAACATCTCATTAGTCATAGGTGATAAAAATTCATAAGAAGAATATATGGGTGTTCTCCTATATCTTAAGGCATTGACTACTCAAACCCAATGAGTCATCCAAAGGCCAACATTCAAATCACACATTATTTGACTTCTGATCCTGTCTTTTTTCTTCCTGTTTTTAATCTAATAATTTTATCTCATACTGGGAAGGCATTTGTATAATATATTTTTTTTAAAACATAATTTATAATAATGTGCATAATTAATCTGTAAGATTTAATGAAAATAATGTGTTATAAAAGTAAATATATGCAGTAAGCAGTCATTTACTCATACTAGGCCTCAAATGGCTAAAACAATATTGTTTGACATGCTCACGTAACAAAAAACACTGTCTATGTATAAAATGTTTAATTCTTGACCTTTCCAGGAACATGCTTTTTCAAAATAAATAGTATTTTTATTAATGTTTTCATTGGTTTTCACAAAATGGTTCTACACACACAAAGATTACTGTTATAATTGTTGATAATTAGTCTTTTAATGGGGTAGTGGAGAGTTATATGAAGATGCAGAATTCAAACAGAAAATAAATTATTTTCTTTGCTAAATGTTTTTCTTTTCAGTATAGTGACTTCTACATAGACCACTGTTGGAAACTTTATATATTAGAAGGTTAGAAATGTAGTCTAATGTGGAAAGAAGAATCTAGGTGGGAGAATAACCAGCTCAAACTGAGAACTGTTACTAGTAGTTGCAAACTTAATGTTGCTGTCTGTGGACTATTCTATTTCTGTGAGAAAATGAGGAGTGATCCCGTTCCCATGAAAGCATCAGAAGATGATTGAGTGAAGGAAGGAGGAGGAAGACTGAGGCTGTTACTTTCGCAAAATGTGTTGTCTATATTAGTGGGTGTTCCTAAGGTAAGTTACAGCTCATCCCATGCTTTTTCCAGACACTTGTCCGCATTTTTTCCCAGACCCTGACCTTTATGCCACGTTGCATAAGACTCTACTGAGTTTCTTGATCTTCTCTTTATGGGTAGTTTTGCTTTACGGATTGATTGTATATAGCTGATTTGATGTTAAATCTTCATGCTTTTCTCTAACTCTCTCTCTAACTAGAGCTCTATCTGGGTTCTGACTGACACCTTTTCTCTTCCCATTCTTGGAATAGGGATTTCTTCCTTTATGGATCTTCTTTCATGCATTTATATATATTGATTAGCCAATCCTGATTTTATATTTCTGTCATATATTGATGATTGAGAATAATATGAATTTAGCTTGTGATATGCCAATAAAAGATAAATTATTAAAAAGTTTGATTAATAAAATCCTCTAACTCATAACAAACTCTCATTATTGACTGAAAATAGATTAGTGATTTGTGATTAATATTTAATGTGATATACAGGTCCTGAAATACCCTAAAACATGGGCAAAGATCAATTTGGATCTGAAAAAGCAGGGATTGGCCCTGATGATGGTAAACCAAAATATTTTAAATTAAACCAAATCCCCAGCTCCAGCATTGCCGTTCCATTTGGAAATGTTATTATATTGTTTCAAGTTCTCTTATGTTTTTCTTTCCTTGTGTGCATTTACCTCTCTGATGCATAAAACCCTTGACCGAATTGTGCCTAAAACAAACTTAAACTTCAAGGGTGTTGAGGTAAGTGGCATCATTTATTGATGTATTTTTCAGTAGGAAAGGCATGCCTCATCCGTACTTACACAATGGCGACTAGAGTGGGAATCTTACATGTTGTTTTTTTTAGGTCATCCCTTGGAAAATGATAAGTTCCAAACCTTGCACGTGCATTTATAGGCACTGGAATATGTAATATGAGAAAAAAAATAATATATAACAGCAATGAATGCCCAAAAAACATCAAAGCCCACGCGGCCTGAATCTACAATTAAGCGACTGAAATGTCTGACAGGTTGGGGTAGGTAATACACTTTATTTCAAGAATAACCAGGGTTTTTTGAAAATTTAAAGGTATGCCAATTAGCACTCGAGGAAAAGACAAGCAGTCATGCAGAAATGCTGAAATGTTGTTAATTGCTGTACATTTGAAAGGAGACTGAAATAAATATAACCTAATAGGATTTGATTTAATGTTAAAGATATGTTTTTAATTGTCGCAGATACTAAGCTAAATTAAAACTGCAGGTTGCCTGTTGTTGGAAATGGCCCTTCTTAGTGTGCTTTCCCTTGACTTTTCACTTTTCTCCTTCCCAGTTTTTCGTTGATCCAGGTACTGGCTTTAGGACTTTGAGCGCATTTGACACTGCCATTTAGTGCCAAAGTGCTGTTTTCGTCATATACATACTGGTGGTTGGTGTGTACATGATTGGCTGATTCGAGTTTGCTGTAAGTCCCTTGTCTAAGGGTTAGACATATACCCAGGGCATTTAACTCCAATGCTTTTCCGTCGACCTGCAGCACTGGTTGTGCGGTCCACAGAGGTCACTCATCGATCGTGCCACAGGTTTGCCCTGGTGGGGCCTGTGTGCACAGGTTACTGTTACTCAGCTTGGCATTTAAAAAGCTACTTGCCCAGGTTCTGCATGTCTCTTGCCAAGGGCGGTTTGGCTGGCGTCCTGTCTACGAGATCTCAGGGACACAAAGGATCTCCCCGTTTCCACAAGATTGTAAGGACTGCACAGGGTGCGGCTGAAACGGGTGGAATTGATCATCGGTTGAGACAAGGACCCTCCTGACGTATACCATCATCACACTTTGCAGAAGAGTGTGCTCGTAAAGAGAAGCAGCCCACTTTAGATGCCGAGATGTAAGGAGTTCAAGGGAAGCTTGCAGAGTCCAAGGGACCCGTGCTTGCAACAGGGGGACCTGTGCTACCTTGTACTCTGAAGCATTTGGTGTCTGAGAGTTGTTGGGGGGCCTGATCTGAGACTGTCATGAACATACAGATCGCAAAGATGACAGTGCCTGATATCGAGGACTCTGTCCAAGGTCACTGGCTCCCTCTCTCTTGACCCACGCCACCAAGTACGTAGTTGTGGAGATCACTGAGACTTGGCCTGAGGGGTTTCGCTGTGCTTTGTGGGCACCTACAGCTGGCTGTCGGGAACTACGGCAGCTCTGACCTCTGCCTGTGGGGAAGCACTTTCCCAAATGTGGAAGCACACCAGCTCACTGGGTCATAACCTTTTGTCTACGAGGGGATATCGATCCCGCCCTCATGCAGATGCCCCTTTGCACCTGGAGGTCTAATCCAGATGGATGAAAATAAGTAACTGTTTCTTTCTGCTTTAGATGGTTCTGACATTCTAATCAACGTGTCGCCAGCAGAGGCTACATGTATCACTGACTGGGGTCGTTGAATGACTGGAGGGGCTGGGTCATGAGGCGTAGTCAAAGACCTATGATTTCTTGACCATTTCAAATATTGGAGTATGTGATATTGGGAATGTCGTGTTTGTTGATTACCTGTGAATAGGACAAGTTTAGTCAAGCTAATATAAGTGGTAGTGAAATTAATTGAACGACTATTATAGAAGAAAGGGAACAAATATTCACCTCAATCTATAAGTGAAAGCTGGTGCCAATGAATTACATTAAAAAAGTCACTCCCGCGTTTAATGAGAGAGGTGTGGTGGAGAAACCGATAAAGCTCGACCTGTGTCCAAGAGCCCTGCTATGTTGTCTCTAACTTTGCAGGCAGGCGTTGTTGGCCAGGTTGTGTTACCAAATCACACATCAATGTCATTGTGCACATCTAATATTGTAGAACTGGTGTTTCTTTTTTCTTTTTGTCTGTTTTCATGAAGGTTTTTTATCATTGTATGTTTGATTTTGAAAAAACAATAATAAAGAATTTAGAGACACAAAAAAATAAAAATGACATATCTTAATTAATAAAAAATGTACGTTAACTGTCAAAGTTGCAGAAAAAGTGTGATGTTTTCTTTTTTAAATTGTGGTTCCAGACAACGGTGGACACAATGACCACACTTCCCTGTATTGTTCCCTTGATGTAAACAGGCAGTCAAAATAGGTTGAGTGTGCACAAACCTACTCCAGCACTCGCTGTCGTTGAGTGCCAACGGCTGTGCAGATAAGTGAGGAAATAGGATTTATGGAGTGGTGCACTACTCGTTATCGCGACAAATGGTAGTCAATTAGTCAATGAGTCTGAATCACTCAAGACTCTTTAACATCGAGACTCATTGACTAATTGACTACCATTTTTCGCGATAACGAGTAGTGCACCACTCCACAAATCCTATTTCCTGATGTTTTCTTTTTTGCATCACTGTTATGTTGCATAATGTGTACACCCTGCTTATCTAGACGCATCAAATACTCTGTGTATGCTAGTCAATACTCTGTAAAGTTTGGTTAATGTTAGATGCCATGAGATTTAATGCATCAGTGTGCAAATGTGTAAACTCCCTTATGTTGTCTAATTCAATGCCTGGCATGTAAAATCCAAAATTCAATAACAAATGTAAACAAAAAACAGTCACAGTTGCAAAACCAGATTAAGAACTGGAAACAGGCATGGAAGCCAAGAAGGTTGATTTATGTGGAAGTGAGAAGTGCCTCCGTGACGACACGAGCCCTGTTTCTGCCTCACCAGCTGCAGAAATTGTAACACATGGCACAACACATCCATTGGTTTCTCTTACAGGAGCATGAGAGGTGGGTTAAACCCGAAGGTGGCTTTTAAAAAGGATCTCTGCGCAATTTATATTCCTGATGTCTACAAGAATAATATTAAAGCATTCCACTTCTGTTACATAAATGCGTTACCAGCACTCAGGCTCTTGTCAATATTCAGTAAATGCACACATGGGTTCCAATATTTTCACTCTCAAAAATTCAGTATCCACCGTGCCCATGAACAAAGACATGGTGGTTTTAATTCAAAGCACGAGCACAAATTGATACCGAGAATAACATCTACAGAACCATAATTTCTCTAATTTATTAGTTGACATTTTTCCACTTTTACAGCCGTAAATACTAATTATGTTGTCAATTTCTGATTAATTGTCACTTACCTAGTCTTCCAAGAAGCTCTTTCTGTTTGTTCTGTCTGGCATGGTGAGGTGTATGCCATCTCGTGCACGCGGCTGCAGCCTAAATCATTTTTCTTGCATTATCTTCTTCCGGCAATAGAGTTACTGAATCGAAAAGTACCGCACGAGTTGAGTCTCTGGCCTCTGCGGGAAGGCACGCATGGGTTGCAATTCATAAGCACATGAGGGAAAGTCTGAAATAGTTTCTCGTGGGGTTACTCTTTGGTTCGGATGATATTTGCCACTTTATCTAATTCAGAAAAACTGCTGAGTCATGCAAAAACTGCAATCCTTGTTTTCAGAAGTACTCACTCCCAAAGTATTTCTGCATGCAGAATAGAACGCAGGTGTATCATTCACCCGCGGAAATGTAACACGAATGCTCAATAGCAAATGTATGTTTTATAGCTTGGTTTTACAATGCGAAGTATGTTTTTTAAACGTAGAAGTTTCAAACAAGTATTGGCATCGTCAATTACGCATTGGCTTTGCCAATGTCTTTTAGTCATGTTGTAACAGCATTTCTGCTGTTCAACATGGCTAAAAGTTAGTGGCGTAGGGTAGAGTGCCATAGAGCAGCATAGAGTACAGTGGCACAGAGTAGAGTGAAGAGGTGTAGAATGAAGTGGAGTGGCATGGAGCAGAGTGCAGTGGCATAGAGTAGAGTGGCTTTTAGTGGAGCAGAGTGGCATTGATTAGATTGGCATGGGGTGGCATAGAGTGGAATGGAGTGGACTAAAGTAGAGTGGAATAAAGTGGCGTAGAGTGAAGTGTGTAGAGTGGAGTGACGTAAAGTGGAATGGCATAGATTGGGGTGGCATACAGTGGAGTGGTATAGAGAGGCAGAGAGCAGAGTGGCACAGAGAAGAGTGGAGTGGTGTAGGGTGAAATGGAGTGGTATTGAGTAGGATGGCATAGAGTGGAGTGGCATAGCATGGCATACAGTGGTGTAGGATGGAGTGGTGTAGAGTGGAGTAGTGTGATGTGGAGTGGCATGGAGTGGAATAAGGTGGTGTGGAGTGACGTAAAATGGAGTGGCGTATGGTAGAATGGCATACAGCAGAGTGAAGCAAAGAAGAGTGTTGCGGAGTAGAATGGTGTTAAGAGGAGTAGCGTGGCATAGAGTACTGTGGCTTAGAGAGACGTGGAGTGACGTAGAGTGGAATGGAGTGGCATGGAGTAGAGTGGCATAGGGTGGCATAGAGTAAAGTGGTGTAGAGTGAAGCGTAGAATGGAGTGGCATAGAGTAGAGTAACGTAGAGTAGAACTTCTTCCTTCAGAGGAAAGTGTGTTAAAGTTGTCTATGGAGCACGACTCCTAGCAAGAACACCTTTTGTTTTGCAATAGAAAATGTACCTAGAGGCTCATTGATTCTCATTATGCTCCTCTTAAACACAAATTATTTTTTTTGCCTGAAGTTGAACCTTGAGGGCCATCTCCTCATAGGATGGATGGACAGTACAGAATGCAGTCAAGTTCCCTCTGGCACTCACTGGTCACAAGGGTCACCATCAGTCTGGGCACTTTTGGTTTGGAGAACGATTTATGTGGGTCATGCTGAGTGCCCTTTATAAGTGCAGGGATTTACAAAAGCACACTTTTGTGATTTATATATGGCTAGTATGAGGAACATGGTGTAACGGATTAGAGGAATAAAAATCTTTTTTTAGTGCATAAACATAATACGTGAATTTATAAAGTATCATGGCGTTCTTATCCAACTCAGTGTTGGTCATTTTAATGACCATGAAAGGCTGAGTGGATCTGCCACAATATGAACCTGAAACCAATAGGTCAAACACTGATCCCTGCAGCGTATGCTTTTGTTCATTGACCACCAGACCCAGCATGACATTCCTGAGGGGCAGTGAAGAGTAGCATAGTGTGAGGATTATTTGCTTCAGAAAGGTAGAAAATATATGGGTGAATGCAGACCCAAAAGAAGAAGGCATAGAGTGAAAGATTGGAAGGACTATTTGTGTGGAAGAACTTTATATCCAGGAGTAGTTCCACCACAGGTACTGAGAATGAGATTGATGAGAATCTAAGAAATGTTTGGGTCACAGAGATGAAACAAAGATTAAGGGATGAGAGAGATTGTGGACAGAATTAGTAGGGTTTGCAAGCTCCTCACGCATGCCTAAAAAGCCCTCCACAACACCAGACCCGAATCCCTCAGCCACCGCCTTTCCTTCTACACACCTACCAGACATTTCCGCACCGCCCATCTGCCCCTGGCCACCATCCCACGGATCCACAAGACCTCGGCTGGAGGAAGTTCCTTCTCCTACCTCGCTGCGAAAAACTGGAACTCCCTACCTCTGCACCTCAGGCAATCACAGTCACTGCCTCAATTCAGGAAGGACCTCAAGACCTGGCTCTTCAACTGAACTGCAAATCCCCCCCCCCCAGCGCCTTGACACCCTCACAGGTGATCAGATGCGCTCTATAAGAACCCTGATTGATTGATTGATTGAGCCCTATGGTTCACCAGGGATGTATCGAAGTGCGTCATTGTCCTTCCTTTTCTACACTGGGATGTTGAACTATGTGCTGCCCTCACTGCTCACTTGTAAATGTTGACTTGTATTTTGTAACTATCAGGTAATATGTACAGAATCCGTTAACCGTCTATGTGTCTCCTTTAACAAGTCTACTTTTTAATATACTGTTTTTGTATGTCCATTCTACACTGTGGTTGAACCGCAATGGACTTTGCACGAACAATTCTTGAGAATTACCTAAAACAAATTTGTTTTTGAAAATTACCAGATGAACCATTGTTTTTACTTATTTCTATGCAGACCTGCAAGGTAGAACAAATGTTTTTTTCCAACAAGCTAGATGAAAGCAGTGCTTACGCATCATGTGCTAATGTTGGTGCACCATTGTCTGATCAATGCAATTTAATGGTGGCATAAAATGTAGGGCCCGACTTTTGATGTAGCTACACTATCACTTGACAATATTTGAAAAATGTGCTTGAAAGGTTCGAACGACTGCTCTCATCACCTTGGCTTTGGATGTATTAAAGGTATTTGGCAAAACAAGATTCTAAGAATGGATTTAAATGTAGGTGAGACTATTTTCCGTGTTTGCTACTATTACCACATCATCACCAAAACGTAGGCTGTCCCATCGAGTAGTATCTACGTTACACACCAGAAATATAAACTGAATCTCTGGATGTCAAACAAAACACCAACATAAGCCAAAATCAACTTCCTAAGAGTTCGTCAGGAGACCATTTCAAGCAAATGATGCCACTGCTGCATTTCTAGATTACAATTCAGACCAAGCTGTCGCAAGTGGTAATTTTTACCTTTCAGCTGGGTCTGCCAAAATTTTGATCTGTTCATAGTACAACAAGCTGGCCCCAGGTCGGCAAAGGCCTACTTATGCATGTTTTTGAAGATTGGCCAGTTTGCCATTAAACAAAGATGGATGATGGATTAATGAATTGCGCTGGTTCCAGCCAAGAAGCCTGCCTGGAGATTTGAAATGACCTTGGTAGCCTCTAGGCACATCATGGAACTCTAAAGAAATGTCCCAAATAATTGAGATCTGGCATCAAGAAGGTCTATTAGGCGATAGGACAGCAGATCTTATCTATTGCCCTTCTTATAAGGACCTTAGGTCAAGTCTCTGGAGTAACCCACTCATGCATTGCGGCAACTTGCAGTTTCTCGACCTTACTCTTAGAGGTTCTGGTTTGGAGAGTACTTTCCACATCAGATCACTCTGGAAATTGGGGCTCATTGGGGCTCAATATGATTCTTTTAGGATGGCTGGCCATAAAAAGAACCGAGTCAAAATGATCCAGAAGGTTTATCAGGGTAACTGGGGGTCTGGCGGATCATCTGGAGGGCTTGCGGATCCAGTACCACAGGCTGCTGGATGGAGCTCAGAGCACAAACATATGCCTTGAGTGTGAGAGTGGTAAGATGAGGGGGTTAGTCTTCGCTCACCAACACCATAGCTGCAACTCAACTTCAAGTCATGATAGAGGTGGGACGGAGGCTCCGCCTCCACCCTACCCTCAATTCACCCCTTGCCACCATATTTAAATGTTCCCTATTTTGAGGCGGTTGGAGCGGCCGAGTGAAATGAAGTAACAAACTTGGCCCACGACTTCATTGCCGTTGGAGACCCCTCTTGCCTCCCTCCTAAGTGATCTTATGTCAACCTGCTCCCTGTGCACCTGTATCAGAGGATATCTCCAAGGCTGCTGGAGAGAGATGGGAGCAATCGTTGGATGGATGCCTGCATGTGGTCGAAATACCAGGCCACATTGGTGGTGTTGCAAGCAGGTGTGCCTGGCAGAAGTGCCACCATTAGTCTAAAGGTGGGAAGCAGGCCTAGTATGAGTGCTGCTTCCCCAAGGACTTCCCACCAGGATCTACATATTGAGTCCTTATTATTGTAAGGGTGTGTGCTGCTCCATCAGCCTCCAAACTCTATGCCTGGGCTCTCTGGTGACTGACTGCACTCCTTTGTGGAGGGCTTAAGGCCCTCCAAGTAAAGACTGCTTGTGATATGCCGTAAAGTCACACAAGTGCTCTATCATTAGATGTAGCACGCAGCACAGTAGTGCAAATGGAAGTGCATCCATTGCTGCTGGTTCATTATTGAATGGTGCAGCCGGTGGAGACAGACACACTAGAAAACAGCATGCACACTTCTGCATAGTGTCCTCACAAGTAATGTTATGCAATTAAGTGCATGTCTATGCACTAGCTGCATCAGGTGCAGTTTTCCATACACTTAAATAAGTATTAGACTGTTTTACACAGGTTCATGCGCTTTTGTGCAAGGTTTCTTCATGCATCTTATCCAGAGACGTAGCTGTCAATAGTGCAGCAGGTAAAGTGAACTGAGGCCCGTGTGTCTGAGGGGCCCTCTACAGCCAAATAATGGCGGTATTTCAGTACCTAAAGAAGTGACACATGGGCCCCATTTTGCTGTGACCCCCTGTGACCCTTGACACACCACTGATATTTCCCTTTTTAGGTCTCGGCTAGCGTAGGCTGCGCTTGCGCAGTCTCGCTTGCGAGATTTAACGTTGTTCAGTAGTGGGGCTTGAACCCGCCCCTCTTCTCCATTGGCTGGCTTCCTAAACGGAGACCAGCCTTTGGAGGAGAGGGGCGTCTGTCCATTTAAGCCCCGTCTTTTTCGGATTCGGGGGTGTGTTTTTTAGTTTCTTTCTCTCCTCTGGAATGTAAACATTCCAGCCAATGGGAAGAGGAGAGAAAGAAAAACACGCCCCCGAATCCGAAAATGACGCTGCGTTTCTCCGAGGCATTTCTGCTTGACCTCGGAGAAAGATGATGGTGTTCATGGACAGAGCTGCAGCAAGTTACGGGGTGCCTTTGGTAAAGGTTTGGTTGCACCTCCAGTCTTGTGTTGGGTGCTGTCGCAGCCTACGGTTAGATGCCACCGGCAGATATTAACGCCATTTTACAGCGCAGTGTAGTTTCTGGTGCTTTTGTGCTCCCAGTGTAGACATTTTCTTCTCCCTCTTTTAATAGCCACTCTGAATTATGCAAAATCTGTCATGAGTTGAAGAACTTTCGACGTGTGAACGGCAGGATCATTATTTCTACAAGTCATTCTCCCTCATATACAAGGCCGCCCATCCCTCCCTTGCTCTCGGCAAAGAAGTACAAACATGGCGTTTCTCATGCCGGGCCTGAGCTCTCTCTGTCTCTGATCAAACATTTCGTAACCGCAAGCTGCCACTCATTTCCCTCAAGCTCCTTAACCCGTTTTTTCTTGAAAAGCAGGACTAAGGAGCTTAGCAGCGCTCTCAGGAATGAGGCCATAGCTGTCAACCTGAATGAACCGCTCGGCCCTTCCAGGAGAGGCCTGCCTGCCGCGGCGCGGTTCATCCCCGCCACGCACTTCCGTAATACCCGCGAATCCTCGCGCCTGAGCGCGCGGTCCTAGGGGACTCACGAGGTCCGGGATAGGACTCGCCACGCACGAGCGACGTCCCGCCAGCACCACCCTTATTACCACCGGCCTGTGAGGCAAGTCGTACTTCTTCACCTTACTTACGGCATCGTTACTTTTATCACAATGACCGCCAGCTGCAGCTTCTTGAGCCTTTAGAACTTGTTCTCAGTAACATTAAATGTTTCCTATTAATAGCTTCATTGCGAGTGTGGCGGAATCTCCTTTGCTCCCGGATGTATACAAAGCGCCTATAAGGAGGGTCACGCAAATTGCGCTCAGACCCTGGTTTATACATGCGCTATTTCCTCCAGGGACCATATTCCAGTGCCAGAACAGTGCAGTCACCTAATCTCGCCTTAAACACATTAATAGTGAATCTGACCTTGTGTAAAGTCATCTGGTGCGTATGTAAAGTGCTCCAATGCCATTGGGCCTAGTTCGCCTATTTAAAACTGCAAATAAAAATCAAGCGTTTCGCCGTGTTCTGTGAAAATTAATGAATGAGCGAGTTAGCATCATAATGCGGTGCATTTTGTGATGGTATTGCTTAATTAGTTTGTCATGTTAATACTGCATGGACAAAGGTTTTACACCATTAGTACCAGTTTAACACGCGAGTACAGCCATAAGCAACAAAGAGACCAGTTAACATTTGAACAGGGTCTTCTAATACGCAGCAACAGTTGCTGCAGCATTTTTTTCATTTGGTAACTTTTGACCTGTTTCAGCTAGAACCTACACTTCTGCATATTGTACAGCAGATGATTCGGTATGTGGCAAATGAGGCAAACCCATAATTGTGCAGAAAACTGCACTGCCACAGAATCGTATCGTGAGAGTGGCCCTGGGTGCCAGCCCTAACCACCAATATTTGCATTGACATTGTGGTGCAAACATAGATGGGATACATCTTCTGATATTTGTCCCGTGTATGACTTTCAGGTATAATTAGGGTTCCCAGTTTATGGTATTTTGTTTTTGCCTTTTCCATTTGTATTTCTACGCATTTGGTTTTGCTAATCGTATAAATATTCATCCATATTTAATTTGGGTTTTGCGTACTTAACATTACATTTGGGACGGTTAAGGCTCCCCATTAATCTCGTAGTGATGTTGGTGCAATATGGTACCTGCAAAGCCATTTGAATTATGCAACAGGAAAGGAGCCAATTATGTTGCAGGATTGACTAAATTATGGGGCACTACAAGGCACATTATGCATCATAATGCGGTGCATTTTGTGATGGTATTGCTTAATTAATTTGTCATTTTTACATGTTAAAACTGCATGGACAAAGGTTTTACACCATTAGTACCAGTTTAATACGCGAGAACAGCCATAAGCAACAAAGAGACCAGTTAACATTTGAACAGGAGGTGAAGTGGGAGCCACTTCTGCTTTCGCTCGCAAGATCAATGTGTATGTGTCTAGACCTATGTGTGTGTGTGTGGCTCTCTATGTGTGTGTGTGGCTCTCTATGTGTGTGTGTGGTTCTGTATGTGGGTGTGTGGCTCTGTGTGTGTGTGTGTGTGCGTGTGTGTGTGTGTGTGTGTGTGTGTGTGTGTGGCTGTGTGTGTGTGTATGTGGCTCTGTGTATGTATGTGTGGCTCTGTGTGTGTGGCTGTGTGTGTGTGTGGCTCTGTGTGTGTGGGTGGCTCTGTGTGTGTGTGGGTGGCTCTGTGTGTGTGTGTGGCTCTGTGTGTGTGTGGGTGGCTCTGTGTTTGTGTGGGAGGCTCTGTGTGTGTGTGGGTGGCTCTGTGTGTGTGTGTGGGTGGCTCTGTGTGTGTGTGGGAGGCTCTGTGTGTGTGTGGGAGGCTCTATGTGTGTGTGGGTGGCTCTGTGTGTGTGGCTCTGTGTGGGTGGCTTTTCTTGTAGGTGGCTCTATGCGTGGTGGCTCTGTCTGTGTGTGGGTAACTCTGTGTGTGTGTAGGTGGCTCTGTGGGTGGCTCTATTTGTGTGTGGGTTGCTCTATGTGAGTGGCTCTGTGTGGGTGGCTCTGTGTGTGTGGGTGGCTTTGTGTGTGTGGCTCTGTGTGTGGATGCAAATGCAATAGGTCTCGCATTTGAGAGTGATTAACCCCTTCGGTGCTCATGACGGAACGGTTCCGTCATGACCCACGGTTGAGCTGTGCTCATGACGGAACCATTCCGTCATGACCACGCCCGCGCAAGATTCCGTCAGCACAGCGGCGGAATCTGCGCAGCATCGAAGGGGTTAAGCTATTGACATTGTAAATAACAATGCTGTTTCTTTAAATGTTTTAAAAACAAAAACATGAACAAAAATAATGTCATGAGCAATGCCAATAGCTCTAACTTTAACAATGCCGAGACCATTGCATAGTAAATGCTTGTTGAGTCATGCTAAAAGTACAAGAAATGTATACTGAGAAATGGCACAGATATACAATGCCCTGACTGCTCAAATATTTAAGTAGAGTTAACATGAGCACTGGGAGCGCCTAGTTAAGACTCAATCTCTGCCCCTGTTTTGGGTAACCGGTGCCATAAGTGTTTGAAGAGCTGGTACGGTGCTATTTGACCATCTTGGATAGTGGCAAAGGCTTGCTTGTCACAACAAATTTAAAGACGTGCTATTTGTGGCTGGAAATGTAGCATATTTAAAGAGAAAAAACAGAACGTAACATAATAAAACACAGAGAGCAACATAACAACAGAAAACATATGGTGCAACACTATAGTCAAAACAGGACACAACACAAGAAATGCAGTACAACACAAGAAAGTCACATTAGAATAACGCACAATACACAGCAGCACGAAAAACAACAGAACACATCACAACCTCATCTATATGCTACACAACAATTATTCACATACGTCCTCGCCAAACCTCACCACCTCCAGAACCCGGTTTTCATAACACGGTGTTAGAAAGATGTTTAGAGAAAGCACTGCCTTCGTTTACCACCGAACACATGAAATAGCGCCAATTAAAAATGTTTAGTGACCCGGCTCGTTGGCCTCTGCAAATCTCAAACAAGTCACTCGCATGCTTGCAGGCTACACTGAAAAAATACATTAAAACAAAGCAGCGTGGGTGTGTAAGAGCAAGCCAACTGGCTGTGAATAATGCGCCGCTCTTGCTTCCGAATAGAGACCTCTTTCTGTGACTAGGGCACTGCACAGATTCCCACCGTGCACTTGGCGGCACGTGCTCTGTCCTCAGGAGGGAAATATTGTTCGCCGCCATTGTGGAATCCCTGTTTCTTTACTTGCATTATTCATTCCTGAAAGTAAACCCGCAAATAACGACTCCCACGTGGGGTCGGAATCATAGCCAATGATTGCTTGGCACAGGCATCTTATTCCGCCGCCTGATGTTAATGCCTGCTATCCACAGTGTAAAAGATAGGAACACTAGTACGAACGCCTGCTAGGCTGACCTTGCGCCTTCAGAATGATACTTACTCGCGAGACAGCGTGGACGCCGACGAGCTACTTTGACAGTTTTCAGGGTAAAAAAGCTAAACACACATCATGGCTCCAGGAATGATCTGGCTCGCTATGCGCAAGGGGCCTTGCGGGAGGGGGCTTCTCAGCGCAGCTGTGTCGGGTAGTCTCCATCGTGTGACCTTGCACAGTAAGACTGGCAGCCGCTGCCGGCTGCGTGGCTGGAAGTGGCGGGGTTCCGCTTTCGAGAAGCCTCAGGCAACAGCATCACACTCTCTAAACCATTAACGCGCGTGCTGCTCAGGGCAATGGTGCAGAGAATTCAAAGCAAACCGATGGGGCTATGGGGAGCTAGAGAAAATAATAACATAACCGGGCAGCTGTGAATTGCATTTATGCACCAGGGAGGGCGGGAGATGCGCATCAAGTATTCATTCTCAGGTTCCAGAAGCCTGTTTAAATTTAACAGCAAGTGTTGTATGCTTAGTTTAGTTTCCTTTTTTTCAGGCTCTATCTGCAGGTCAGCTAGGAAAATTCATGTAACAGTCACTTTAGGTTCTGCGAACTGGATTTATAGAAAATAGTCACCGGGAAAGCTGCCATTCCTATATTTTTCATATATTTCGGTCTAAAACAATTGTGGTTACTAACCACAGTGTAAGAAACCCTCCTGGCAGCCATGGTAGGAAGAGCAACCACTCAGGTGCATATGTGCTATATCTAACAGCCACACAAATCCTGCCAGGGACACAACAAAACAAGCAGGTGCCCCTTGATGGCATCCTTGCGTCATACTTTGGTAGGATGGCTTCTACTCAAGATTTTCCTAAGAAGCGGCAACTTCAATAAAAGATACAATACAAAATATGAAGCTGTGATTCAATGTGAGTTCATAAAACGAAACTTGTATTATTTAAGCATCAAATACATTTTAAAAGTGATGTAGGACACGGCACAGGAGGTTAGAATTGTCCCCCTCGACAGTAGGATGGGCACATGGCATGGAATAGTGCACAGAAGCGGAGGAATTTGTAAACAAATCAAGAGGCTGCCCAGATAAACACCATAGAGTCTGGGTTGCTTGGAATGTCTAGTCTGTGAACTTTACCATGTATTGATGTGGAATCTGACGCAAATCTTGGTACATGTAAATCTATGACAGGGGTACTCAAGGGTTTGTGTTTAACAATGCTTCATTGAATGTTATGATCGCTATATGTTGTACTCAAAACGTAATAAACAGAGGGGCATATTAGCAAGGGCAGTATCGCCGCTTTAGCGGCACTTTTTGCCGCTAAAGCGGCGACATTTTTATCGCCCTATCAGCAAGCTGTCGCTAACAGCTGTTAGCAACAGCTTCATGGCAAAAACGACCGTTTTGGGTGCCGCTTTGCATGTCAGCGATATTTATCACTAATGACATGCAAAGGAGGCGTTCCCAACTTGAAAGCGACTGAAAGCAGTCGCAAACACACCTTCCGCCTATTTCCAAGGCCTGCGAAGTGATAAAAAAACGCACGCTAACCGCGTTTATCGCATAGATTTTACACCTGGTAGACACCTGACTTACCCATTATAGTCAATGGGAGGTGGATTCTACGGTTAAGTCCTCACCTGCCTATTAGCAAGATTTCCATTAGCGATGGGATTTTTATCGCTGGATATCTCATGTTATTGTGGGATACGCCGCTACGCTGGATTTAATATCGCTTTTGAGATAAACGTTGATGATAATGCGTTATCTCTGCGATAAAATTAAAAAAGCGCGCTTTGCGATAATTATCGCAAGTCCTTGCTAATTTGGCCCAAAGTTATAAAAAAGGGGTTGTAGGAAATGTGAAGAAAAATAAGTATAGCCTGAACAAAGTGCTGCTTCATCTGGACCTCTAACAAATTCTGGTGGACTAGTGAGAGCATGTAGTGAACCTGGGTTAATGGGTTAGGGTCAGTGAACAGAGTTACTTTTAGACTGAATCTATTCTAAAGGATTTAAACTTCATTTGGAGTGAGGCATCAAGGTGATTTCAGAAAGGACAGTCACAAGGTTTGAAAAACGGGTACGGTTCTTGGGAATAAAAAAAACCAAGAGGGTGAAAAACGCCAATAGGAAAAATCCCCCCTGATAGCTGATGCTTAATGCAAAGATGTAACGGGACGTGGAAGGTTGATCTGAGTCAATGCTTTCACAATACTAGGATGGAAACCTTATTTCCTTCTTCACATTGAACTTTTCTATTCGAATTGCATGTATCCGTAGTCACTCTTTTATTTTCAATAACTTTCCATTTCTCATTTTTCAATTACTTTCCAGACATTGGTGTTTTTTTCCATAAAGTTATTATTAAGCATCCAATTCCATCACAATTGAAACAGACCCAGCCGACGCATTACATCCCTTATAGGGACTTCATCAGGGCAATTTGATTTATCCTCCTTCTCAAAATTCTTCTTTTCCATTCATCCCCCGTTTAAATGTCTGACAACCAGCCTGTCGGCATGTGTGTGCTAGTCCTATCTGAGTCAGTTCTAATCTTGCAGGATCTATGGCCATTTTCTAGCAGCAGCAAGCAGGGCTGGCAGGCTGAATTTTAGTGGGGGACAAGGTCTCAGCTAGCTATGGTTGGAGCATGCAGCAGTCTGGTTAACAATGATTCCAGAGCTCAAACCTGGACCTGGCTGAGCCAGAGTCTTGGGCTGTTGCTTCTTCCCAAAGCTGATGATGGAACGTTGTCCTGGTCTACTAATGTGTCTCAGATCACTTCAGCGAGTGGCATAGCTAAACCTGCGGCTGCCCATGGTGGGTCCGATTTTGCCGCCCCTCGGCGGCTGTCTAAAGAGCGGGGGAGTCGATTTCTACCAACACCGCCCCGCGACGGCCACAGGTGGGGGGTACGCCGCTGCCCTCAAAACTCATGCTGCCCGGGGTGGACGGCCCCCCCCTTGATACGCCACTGATTTCAACATTGATGAATAGTGTCCAATGGAATTCCATACATGGCTTATTTCCCAAATTTGATTCTTGCACATAAAGAGGGGAACTTTAGACAAAGGGTTCTCTTTCAATCCTCCAGTAAAAAGCTACATACATGGCTAATGCCATCTGGGTTCACCGGTTCAATAGGTGCCCATTGCTGCCTTGTTGGGGTTTCACAGTTTTTAGGCCTCAGAGACGTTTATGCATCTAGGGGCACAAAATTCAAGCAAGTACGTAGAGCACCTTACGAAAGGCAAGTTGGGGTGTTGGCTTCCCCATCTCGAGTCAGGACACGTGAAAGAACAAGTCTTCTTCTTACTTGAGGAATCTAGAACTGCTGCAAAGTCAATGGGCTAAAGATAGGCTTGTATAATGCTGTCTATCTATTGATTCAATATCTGAGCCTTGTCTTCATAATACATTTTGAGGGTACGCGGGCAGTTTCAGCAGTGAAACAAATAAATCAACATTCTTTTCAAGGATCAAATCACAGTAAAAGATTTCCTCTCAACCGTGGTCCAATTATTTCCTCTAGGCTAATAATGACGTAAACAGGATTGCCTTCCTCATTCTCATTGAACAGAGCTAGCCCCACTCAAATTCAATGGCCAAAAGCATCATCTGCAAAAACATGTTTCTTGCTGCAGGTAAGAACCATAACAAATGTTAGTCTCAAAGGCCTCCAGACAGCTAGGGGTCTTTCTAACTCTGATTGCTTTCTTCAAGTTTGTTGTCTCACATATGCTACAATATTCTTGTAACAATCAAAACATTATTGTAATACCCAGAAAGTTCTTGCTTGAGTACAGGTCCTTTAAGGTCTCTAGATCAAAATAAACAGATTGGTGCTTTAGATAGACTACAGAGCCCTGCCCTATCTAGCACTAACTCCCCCTGTAGTCAGGATGGATTGTTAAAGAGACTGAAGCACTTCCCTGAAGTAGACAAGGTCATACTGAGAAAATGTAGACGTTGCCAGGTAGGCAATATTGAAGTGCTCTAGGCCAGCCAGGCTTAATTCACTATAGTCTACTAATTGGCGTGAAAATTCTTTAATATAATGAGCATCTCTGGCAACTGAAAATGTGCTTCAGGTGTGGAGAATGTGGTCAGCCATTACCTTAGTGAATTATGGGGATTTACCAGGAAACCAATAAATATACTTTTTTACTGAAATAAAACAATGATTGCAAGTGTGTTATAGTTAGGTTTTGGAATGAAACATGGTCTATTATTAGAAATAACAAAAATCATTGAAGCATGCCAGTTGTAGTTGCTTGAACTAACTATAACTTGCACCCCTTTATGCAGTGCTCATGACCTCACATATTATATCACTCATTACATGTTAAACAATATGATTGATGACATCACTGATCATATTTAAATAACAACCTTGTTGAAGTTACTAATGAGATCAACCAATGAGTCTGACAGTGTGCTCTAGGCTTGTGAATGAGGATTACTACAACAACCTAAATCAATGGTTGGAGTCATATACGCTTGTCTGTAAACGTTTAAAAGATACAGAGGAAATTGAATATTTTGGAAGTGAATCACTTTTGATAGATGCCATTTTCTGTTTACTTGTATTCCCCCAACCGATTGGTGCAGTGGGGGCAGGTCACTTGCAGAGAGCTGGCAGCTGAACATCATTGAACAGTTGACCTTTTGGTCAACCTTTGCTGTGAGGGGCTGAAAGCCATAGGTGACCATGGATGGATGGGGGCCTTGCACTGCGGTGGTTGACTACATGCAGAGGGTTGGGCGCAGAGTCTGGACATATGAAACCCAACTGCCCTACCCCATTGTATGTTGCATGCAGGGTCTGGTGTGACACCAGGTCTTGCAGACAACGTCCACTATGTACATGCAAATTCTGTGCATGGTCCGGGTTTGCTGCTTGTGGAGGGGGTGGGTGCGGACCCTTGCCACAGGTTCAGCTCTGTGTCAAGCTTGCATCTTTGATAACTGTGTACAGTGTAGGTGTGATGTACAGCCTTACTGGAGCCTAGGTACTAAGTTTAAGTCCTGGTGTGGAATGGATGCAGTCTGGCCAGAGGCTAAGATGTAGATGTCATGAGTGATGTCATTAACATGTCAATGGTGATGTAATATGTGAGGTCATAAGCAGTGCATGATAGGGGTGCATGTTATTGTTAGTTCACTAAATTATAGCTGGCAGATTTTAGGGTTTTTAACATAAGTTTGAGTCATTTCAACACCTAAAACAACATCACCTTAACTGTTGTTTTTTCAAGGAAAATTGTTTTTTAACATAAATTAAGGTCTTAGCACCTAACCAAACTACAACATCACTTTAACCTTTATTTTTTCAGTAAATATATGTCGATTTGTCTTCCAAAATGTCACTACTTTAAAATTAGGCAGCTGTTAAGAGACTGAGAAAATGGGTAAGCTGAGTAAACAGACATGGAAAGGGGATTCTGTACGTATGCAGACATCTCTATTAACTATTTTTAGCCCCTTTAAAATACATTATGTTTCAAATTACAAAAAATACCCTTGTTTTTAACCCACTGGTTTCAGACTCGCATTGACATCTGAATGCTCATTTACTTTAGCCCACTCCTCAGTCAAGGCTTTAAATTCAACGGCTCCTATTACAACAAAATGGAGCTCAGGTTTTTTGTCTTGAATACAAGTTGATGCGCTAGTTGTTTATTAGGACTTTGTGGTGATGCAGCAGTTGATTAGTGGGGAGTTAACTGAAATACTGTTGTTGATGTTGGAAGTTGATGTTTCGCTCGGCATGGCAGAATGATTTGCAGAAATGGAGGAGGAAGATATTTGAGAACTCACAAAAAATGCTCCTCATTTTAGTTTTCTAGAGCACTGATCATAATTTCTATGACAAAAACATCCCTCAATGTATTCATTTACTGCAGTATCCTCTGTCGTAAATTCCTTTCAGTTTTACAGCTTTGATTCCATCAAGAGGACATTCAGGTATGCCCCACTTTTATCATAAACTACTGAATGTTAGCGCTCTAGTTGTCAATAAAACACTGCAGGAAGCTGCAGTAGAACACAGGGAAATCAACTGTAGGCTTCTGTTGGAAGTCCGTGTTTCACTCAAATATCAGACCTTGTTTTCTAGTGGCTGTGAAAGATAGTATATTCACATTTTAGCACCTTACATAACCTCTGACAAAATGATGATAGAAAAAAGTTTTCTCTCTAATATGGTACATCAAATACCAGCACAGAGCCAACATTTGTTACTGGGTAAAATTCCCTGAAAACTCACTAGAATTCCTAAAATGAGTCTAATGCTAACAACGGATGATTATATAGTAACTAAAATCTATTTTCACCCTTCCTATGTGCTCCTTTTTGTGACTCTGAAAAACAGGCTTTCAGTACAATGCATTTCAATTGGGGTTATGACCCACAGTCCGATAATGGCTGCCATAACATGTTGTGCATGTTGTGGCCAGCCATCAAGGGTGGGGGTTCCTCTAGGACATCAAACTTATGTCTCATGGGGGTCAAGGTGTGTTCTACCTTACCCCTTATATATTTTCGTACATTCATTTTCAGGATGCAGGGATAATGTTTCTGGATCCTGTAATGGCTACCACAACATATTGTTCATGTTGTGGTCTGCCGAGCAGTATTGGCTAGTCCCGTGTAAATTGTCAAATCAGAGCATACCTGTATCCAGCCCACGTATACCTAACTTTTGAACCATTCGTGCCCGATCTGAGCCCATCTTTAAATGCTAATTTCTAAAACACTGCCAAACTGATTTACGCTGAATGACAAAAAGCACACTTTCTCAGAAAAGTTGTAACTTTTTGCCAAATTTTGTGTAATTCTGTTCAGCCATTTTTCGGTTTTCGGGCAAAAAGTTTCCAATGGGAATTAACATGACAAATCACATTTTTGGGGCACCCCCTTTTTCCTGGCCCATGCATGCCAGATCAGCACAAAAACCTGGAGACGAGTTTGATAAACTTTTATTTGGAAAGTTTCATGCAGATCTATCATGCGGCATCAAAGTTATTAGCGAAATAGAAAACAATCTTTCTGTGGAAACTTTAATTTACATGGTATAGGAGGGCTGTTTTATGCCATAAAACTTGAGACTACTGTTGGATATTTTTCATGTGACAGAGACTTGGAGTGGAAATGCAGTACATACTTCATTTTCTAAGAAAGTAGATCCACCTTTTATCATATGGACCACTTGGCAGGTAGAAGTATGATGGTACACACAAGTGAGACTCAGTGGCCATATGATTCGGCAAAGATAATAAATATGGCTTTTATCCACAATGGCGCTAAATTAGCCCTTAAAATGATACAAGATTTTTTATTACTGTCAAACGCAGACTGTGATTTGGAGAATTAATTTCCGTTGCACACCTTATTGAAGTTCATTTATTTGGAATTGTTATCAGGGTTAATTCTGACATTAGTGTTTATGCTCTCTGCACTGTATACACTATCGGCCCTATTACGATGGCGGTGGAAAAGACTCCGACCGCTGGTCAGAGCCTTCCCCACAACATGGTAGGTTTAAAGTCCAACTGCCGTATTAGGATGACGGTGGTCAGAGTTTAAACCTGTGGGGGAATCTGGCACGTTCTGACGGGCTCAAGGAGCCCATTAGTAGTTTCAGAAAGGCAACATAATCCCTTAAGGACGGCATTTCCGCAGTCGGGATTATGATGTCGGTTTTCGACAGAAATTCCTTGTCGGCCTTTCTTTCATGGAAAGGCTGTCGGAAAGCGACATTGGGGGTGCCCATGCAGGTTCCCCTTCCCTCCTGGCCCTCTGTATACTGCCCTGGGGGGCCATGGTGCCACCCTCAACATCCCTACACCGTGAGGCAGGCACCATGAGGTGCCTGCCACACAATGCAGGGATTTTTACAAACTTACACTTTTCAATAGGAACGTGTGCTGCGCACGTTTTCAGCCCGCCGCACAAGCTACCATTTAAAACTGAAAGTTTCTGACCACACTATGTGCGGTTGCATCCTAATTGGGATTGCGGAACCGCTGACCCATGGTCGGGCGGTCCCTTTCCCGCCAGGGTGTCGGGCGGACACAAGTTCGCCCAGCATCATAATGAGGGCCTATGAGTTATGTGCCTGTGTACCAAACATATGAAAAATGTGTTCTAACATCGACTTTGAGATATTGATGTGGCATCATACAATCCTTCTTTTATGTTTGCCAGGAAGCACAATGCACATTATATGAGTCTGTTTGGCTACACTCCTATACCCGCGACCAAGGTGCAACCCAAACAGCATTGAAAGTTTAATTCCATATTTAACAGTGACCATGGAATATGGGAAATATCTCATGGTGATTTACGGATTTTGTCATCATAATGACAGCATCCAAACCACTCTGCAGAGCTTTTCTATTGTTTGGGCTCCTAGGATTATGTGGCAATTAGGACCAAATTATGAGGCAAAGCTTTCTTTATTATGTAGCATAAAATGCAAACTATGCACACATTCTCTGGTATCCTTATTATTTTCATCTATTTTTCTTTATAACCAATTTTATTGGCATTTTGAACAACAAAGTGAACATTGCACCACTGTGACATATAAGATATTTCAGTATGTTTACTGGTGTTCCCGCCCCCCCCCCAATATGGTCGTATGGAAAACGAGCCGCGCAGCGTTGCGGGTAATCAATCCAGCGGTCCCATCCACATGACCCATATACGCTCATGTTTAGCCAGGCGCCCTCTTGCTTCGTATACAGCTTTTTCTTGGATGGCGCACCAGTCCACACCCATAAGCCATTTTGCAATAGAGGAAGGTGTTGAGTGCTCCCAAGCCACTGAAATGTCTCTTTTGCCTATCAGAAAGGCTGTTCCTAGAAACAATTTGTCAGCACAGGAGACATCCAACCCCTACATCACCCCCAGGAGAAGGGCAAGAGGATTAAGATGGCCTTCCCACCCCAGTATGCCACTCAGTTCAGATACAATTATTTAGAAAGGATGACGCATGACCAGACCATTTGGTAAAGATCATCTGGTTCCATCCTACAGCGCATACATTGTGGGGTTGGGAGGGATACCGCTTTGTGGAGCCACACCGGTGTAAGATAAGCGCAATGAAGATAGTAGATTTGGATGAGGCGGAGCCTGGCTGATATAGTGAGTGACCTAGGGCCCATCAGAGCGTCCCACCAGTCTTCCTCCTCCAGAGGGCCTATCCATCAGTGCCAGTGGCCTTTGAGAGGTTCTAACGTGGATGGGGTATTGTTTATCAGGGATCGATACATTTGGGTTATTCCCCCCTCCCCCGAGTTCCCCATGAGAAGCTTGGCCTCCAGTGGACTAAACTCAGGAATTGCGGTGTGGTTAGGAATGTGGAGGGCTAGGGTGTTGTGTAGCTGGAGGTACCTGAAGAATTGTGTGGAGTGTAAGGAGTATGTCTGTTGCAGGTCCCGAATGGAGGGCAAGTGCTCTGCCTTCCATACGTCAGATCCCACTTCTGGAAGGCTGTTAGTGTTCCGACCTCCTGCAACCAAGTATCTTGCCACAGTGGTGTTTGTAGTGTGAGTTTAGTGTCCCAGTGAATGTTTCGCAGAGAGGAGCGCCATGCAAGGAGAGCTGTATGGGTAACTATTGGTAGAGCGTGAGGAATTGGGGCCCCATAAAGCATGGCCTGGTCCTGAGAGAATCCGAGGCTCTCCAGTTCCAGTCAATAAGCTGGATCCGACCACCCGCCGTTAAACCAGTCATGGATCACCAGAAGTCGGGTGGCCAAATAGCACAAGAAGGGGTTCGTCATCCCCATACCTTCATCTGTGGCTCGTTGGCAGGTTGGGAGAGCCAGACGCTATCTCGATCCCCCCAAAGTGAAAATTGTGATCATCTCATCCAAATCACGGAACCAGCTGCGAGGGAGGTGGAGTGGGAGATTTTGAATGACATACAAGAGACGGGGAAGAACCATCATTTTGAAGAGAGCAACCCTACCAAGGGGGTTAAGTGGCAGTGTTTGCCATCGACGGTGGTCATCTTTGTACGTTTGAGGAGTGGTCTGACATTGAGGGTCCAGGTCAGCTCAGGGAGAAGCTCCACCCAGATACCAAGGTATTTTAAATGAGAGCCTTCGTAATGGGATGGTTGTGTGCAAGTCTACGCATTCTCTAGAGGCATGGAGAAGCACTACAGTGGATTTGGCTGGGTTGAGGCATAGGCCCGACACCCTCTCGAACGAATGAAGGCATCTTGTTTCGGATCGGGCAAGGTCAGCCAGATAGAGGAGGACATTGTCTGCATATAAGGCGATCCGGTCCCCGTGGGAGTCTTGCTAGCGCCACCCCTGTACCTGGTCATATGTCCGGATACGGCAAGCCAGAGGCTTGATTGTGAGGGCAAAGAGGAGAGGGGAGAGTGGACATCCCTTTCGGGTTCCCCCTCGCGACCGGGAAGGCCTCCAACAATGCTCTGTTTATAAGGACCCTGGCTGATGGGCTAGAGTAAGGACTCCCACCATTTTCTGGTAGTGGGGGCCAAAGCCTACCCTCTCCAACATCCTCCCCATATAGTGCCAGTCAACCATGTCAAAGGCCTTCTCAAAGTCGAGCAGCACTAAGGGCAGGTATGGGGAAAGGAGGCTACGGTGGGCGAGGGCTACATGTAGGCGTCTAATGCAGTGGCGTGTGCTGTGGTATGGCATAAAGCGGCATTGGTCAGGGTTTATGAGGGTGTGGAGCACTCATTTCATACGGGTGGTGAGAATCGATGCGCATATTTTAATCTCTGTGTTAATAAGTGAAATTGGGCAGCATTGAGCACAGGATGGCGGGGGAGGGTCTACTTTGGGTATGACCACGATGGTGGCTGTGTCGGTGACAGGGGAGAAGGTGCCATGGTCTATAGCTTCATCAAATAGGTCATGGAGTCGTGGGATCAGGATTACGTGGAATGTTACTCTGCGGGAAACCTATCTAGGCCAGGGGTCTTGTGGGTAGCGAGTAAGGAAATTGGCACACCAATTTCCTCAGCTTTGATAGGTTCGTCCATGGTTTTAAGTTCTATCGCTGACAGCCACGGAAGGGGGATGTTCTGCAAGAAGGAGGAGATACCATGTGGCATATGTGAGTGGTCTGCTGAGTACAGCGCCTTGTAGTTCGTGAAGGTCTGTCCAATTGAGGCGGGAGTACGAGAAATGTGTCCCTGTGTATCGCAGATTTCGTGGACTATCCGGTGTCCATGGGGTGAGTAGCGAGCCAATGAAGCAATTTGCCGTTCTTATCTCCCCAACCATAGACCCTGGCCACCAAGGAACTCCATATCAATGTGGCAGATTCAAGGGAAATATTTTTGATCTCTTTGCGTACTAGTTGTAGCTGTCTGCGTTCTGTCTCTCCTTCCACCGTGGCCGCTGCCATTTCAAGACGGAGGGCCCTGGCTTCAAACTGAGAGAGTTGGTGGTCATAGACCTGCTGCCTGTGTTTGAGGAACCCTTTGGCTTATCCCCAGATCATTGCTCTGTCCGCCTCCCAGAGTGTGCCCTGACATTGCACTGTGCCCTCGTTGGTGTGAAAGAAGTTGTTTAGTTCTTCCCCAATTCCCCTTTTTGTAATCTTGGTCCTGAAGGAACCAGGCATTTAGTCCCCATAGGGCCCATAGAGCTCCCGTGGGGCCTACCACCTGAAAAAGGAGCGGGGAGTGGTCTGACAGTCTGCGCGCCAGGATCTGGATTTCAGAAACGGTCCGACAATCTGGGATGGGCATAAAGATAAATCAATGCGAGAGTGGGTGTGGTGCGCAGCAGAGGTGTGCGTGTATTGTATTGTCTTAGGGTGCCAGGTGTGCCAGACATCACAAAGGCCCAGTGTGGAGGCCCAATCTCCAAGACACCTGGCCCCTAGTTGCCTTTGGGAAGATATGGCACCCGTGGCATCTTTGGTGGGTTCAGGGACAGCATTAAAATCATCCCCAATTACAGTCAGGCCCTGAGGGAGGGTGGATAATGTCTCCATCGTGGCTCGAAGGGCGGATTCTAAACTCACCAGAGGGGCATATAGTGACATTAGATTGACAGTAGAGTCCCCGAGAGTACCTGTAAGGACGACAAAGCGGCCCTGAGGGTTGTCGATCACCTGGGTCGGTGTAAAGGGGAAAGAGCGCCACAAGAGGATTGCCGTCCCCCGAGCACTACTGGAAAACCCAGAGTGCCACACCCTGTGGAATCCCTGACATACCAGAAAGGTACATCGATTACCCATCAGGTGTGTTTCCTGTAATAGTAGGACATCTGAGTTAACCCTTCAGGTGTACTTTAAAATCTCCATCTGTTTGATTTTATCTAAAAGACCATTAAACATTCCATTAGAGGACTCTCAGAGGTTCACCCCATCACAAGGACCTGGCATTGTAACAGAGTGATGGTGTATGGGCCCAGCAATCTGGAGAGCTACGGGGGACAAAGTAATTGGGTCCTGAGGGAGGCTGGATGCATTCGGGGTCGTTACTTGGGCTGCTCACAGGAGGATCTTGGATGTGGTGCACAGTGTTGCCGTAAAACAAGATAACACAACTGAGGGCTGGGAGAACAGTCCCAGTCAAAAATCCCAACCAACCCCCCCACCCCATACTTCTACAAATGAAGCATCTGTCGCCGAGTAAACAAATTCTTAAGGTGTGAGCAATTTAGTTATGGGACGTAGTATAGGGCTACATGTTGAGCCCCTCAGTGTTCAAGGATTAGCGTTCCTTCAAATCGAATTCTTTGCAGTGGCAGTACTTGTGTTCAGATGTGGGGGCTGTGTAACAGAACAGTGTCATCAGAGCTGGGCATTTGAAAAGTTATTAGGATCCGCCTCGGTCGGCAGTTCCAATCCATGTGAGATGTCTCAGAGTCCAGGCGATCCAGCTCTCTCTTGGGGGAGGCAGCAGGTGAGGTGAATGCAGCTCCACGGGCATTGCACCTTCTACGGGACCCAGCGCGTGGCCTCTTTTGGGGTTCCACCACAGGGGCACTCTTCGTTGGGTGGATTGGGCATTCCTCGGTTGCCCAGGTCCATACCGCCTCTGGCGTATCAAAGAAGTAGGATTTGCTTTGTAAAATCACTTTGAGGCAGGCCGGTAGGAGAAGTCTATAGGGCAGATTGAGGGCCCGCAGCTTCTGTTTTACGTGGGTGTATGATCTTCTATGGGCCTGCACTTCCTTAGTGTAGTCAGGAAAGATCATGATCCTGGCCCCTTTGTGGAGTAGTTCTGTTTGGGAGCGGGCCTTTTGCAGGATGGCATTGCGGTCCCTGAAGTTGAGGACCCTCACAATTATTGGTTGGCGTGGAGCTCCTGGTGGGGGTCGAGGTGCGAGAGCGCAGTGGGCCCGCTCCCCAACAAACCAGGGAGACAGGGCGTCCGTGGGCATCCAAGATCTGATCCAGCCTTCAATAAAGGTATTGACTTGGGTGGGTTCTGTGCCCTTGGGAAGGCCGACCAGGCAGAGATTATTCCTACGGGAGCGATTTTCTGCATCCTCAGCCCGCTTATGGAGATCAGATGTGTGGGATAGAAGTTGCTTCACTTGTGTTTTTGTGTTGAGACTTCATCTTCCACTTCTGAGAGACGGGATTCTGCTGCCATTACGCGGGCAGTTGAGTTGCAGAGATCTTGACAGATGAGGGCCTTATCCACACAAACTTCTCCTATCTTGGTCTACATAGACTCTTGACATGCATGTCTTCATGGCTTGTAATATGGTAGCCAAATATCCTTCAGGGCTGCCGGTCATGGAGGGTGCAGTCCCATCCTGGGTGGGGCCATTGAGTGTGTACTGTTCCATTCGGGTCTGGGTCGGGCAAGCCTTTGCTCCCTTGTCTTTCCCCATGATGGACCTGACACCAAAGAGGGGGTTAGCCCAACCTCGAAGCACACGCCCCCGCTTGAGTCTCCGATGCACTGGTTCGCCCCGCAGGACGAGACGAGTCCGCCGCCCTGGGACGAGTTCAGGCGAGGGTCGAATTATCAGAGCCGACACAGTCACAGAGCTCAGGCTCAGCTGTTTGTGTAGGTGGTCCAGCTGTTAGACCTGTCAGCCCTAGGGTGGTCTCCCCATCTATTTTTGATCGCGCCTCATTTTTTCCACCCTCATTTTTATGTTGGACCTAGGTCTTCGGGCGTCTTTTCATTGCCAATCAGTGTTAAGGTGCAGGTGCTCCCTTCTCCCAAGATGGCTGCCACAGGCCCCTGCTACTGCAGAGTGGTCTTCATTAGTAGCACCCTAGCTGCCAGGAGCTGGCTGGAACCCCACAACATTGTTGCGACACCAGCCCGCCTTTTTTGTCCCATAGGTAGAATGGGGAAGCTCCTGGAATGTGCTGGAACCTTCTAGAAGGGAGGTGTGGTTTTTACTTTTGCCGCCTTGGATAGAGGTCACCTGACCTAGGGCTACTTAAGTGAGGGAGGGAACTTTTTCTAGTCAGTTGGCCAGTGGGAGTAAAACAGACCTGTGGAAAATCCACGCAGGAGTGTAGGCAGTAGGGCCTAGCCAGGGACTTATGCCTCTGAAAGTGACAGGACTTAGGTACTGCCTTTTAAGTGAGTGAGGGATCCTGTACAGCCCACTGATCTAGCCCAGTGATAGGAGAACCCAGGGGCCATCTGCTAAGCTTGACTAGGAAGGAACTAGTCACCAACTCAATCCCTAACCCCAAGGAACAGAACCCCCCAAGGGCGCCAGTGACATCTGCGCCACAAGAACTGAATGCTGAAACTTTCTGACAGAACTGAATGCTGAAACTTCATGCCAGAACTGAATGCTGAAACCGATTGCTGAAACTGCATGACAAAACGGAATGCTGAAACGTCAAGTTACGCCTGAATGCTGGACTGCTGGGGATCAACCAGGTACTAGCGCTGAGACCCCTGCGCTCCCCGACCTGGCCTGGGATCCCCTGCGTCAGTCCCCTGTCGAGCGCTGAGCTTGCAGCCCTCCCGCTTAATTTGTCAACCCCCCCTGGCGTGGGGACCGGAAGCGTGCGCACCGCCGTGGCCCGGAGGCCTGACGTGTGCGCCCTCATCGAGTCGGGGCCCGCGGAGAAGCCCGGGGCCCGTCGCTGCCGTCGCAGCTACTGTCGGAGGCGTGAGAGGCTGTGACCTGTCCCCCGGCTGATGAGTGCCTTGATTGCGGGGCCCGGAGACGTGACGGACGCCGCCGCAGTGAAGATTCCCCCCAGGACGCCGAGATCGAGGTAACCCCCGGGGGCTGGGAGGTAGCATGGCCGTGCGGAGGCCTGGGACTCACCCCCCTGCTCCCCGGGAGGCTGGTGGAAGACCCGGTGCGCCCCCTGTCGATCGGGAGCGGCACCGCACTCCGAGACTCTGGTTCCCCTCCGTGGGATTCCCCTCTGGCATCGGAGACCCTGATTCCCCTCCGTGGGATTGCCCCCCTTGCTGCTAGACTGCCGCGTACAAGGGGACCAAGTGCCTACGGCCTGAGCATTACGAGTAGCGCTTTATTCTTAAGCTCTGCTCACCAATGCTTGATGCCTGATTATTACGAATAGCGCTGTATTCTTATGTTCTGCTCACCAATGTTTGATGCCTGATTATTACGAGTAGCGCTGTATTCTTAAATTCTGCTCACCAATGCTTGATGCCTGATTATTACGAGTAGCGCTGTATTCCTAAGCTCTGCTCACCAATGTTTACTGTTTGATTATTACGAGTAGCGCTGTGTTCCTGAGTTCTGCTCTGAAGGGCCCCATGCTGGATTATTACGAGTAGCGCTGTGTACTTAGGTTCTGCTCTGAAGTGCTTAGTGCCTGGGTATTCCGAGTAGCGCTGGGTCCTCAAAGTCTGCGCTTAAGCGCTAGTAGTCTTCCATGTGTGGCGCTACATTTCCAGCCCTATTTCAAAGCGCTGATAATCGCTAGATACCGCGCAAGGTACCCACGGCAGGTTGAAACGCTAGTGGTGGGAGGGGCGCAGCGCGCTGGTTAACCGCTGTGTTTACCGCTCCCCCAGGTTCGCCAAGTATTGCCAATGGAACTATGATGAATTGCTGATGAATCTGACGCTAATGTATTCAGGTACTGCCTATTGCATCATAATGAATTGCTGGTGAATCTGACGCTAACGTGTTCAGGTACTGCCTAGGGCACCATAATGAAATGCTGGTGATTCTAATGTCAATGTATTCAAGTAATGCCATTGCCATCTCATGAACTGCATTTGCATTGAACTGCTTAGATAAACTTGTTTGATTTTCACTGAACCTACGGTGTGGCGTCCATTATTGTGTGCGTTTCCTGCTTCAGGGGATGAGTGTGTTGTATGGTCGCTTTACACTTAAGCCTTCGGGTGCCCAACCGCTCGAGTCACGTTACCCCCTTAGGGCCCGGTGACCCCAGGTCTTACACCAGCATTCAGACAGTGGAAGGAGTACAGGGCAGGCAGGAGTTGTCCGGGCTCTTATCTGGTGATTTTCAGGAGTATGTGGATATTTGTGCATGGGTTGCAATGTTACATTGCCCTCCTCCACTGGATTTGGATTAAGCAGTGGGGCCCCCACTCTTGCCGGGCCTCTGGTCCCAGTCGGGCCCTCCCCCAGATGGACCTGGGTCCTGCACCTCACGCCACAGTCCAGTGCAGTACCCCTCTCTTTTACTCCATGTGCAACTTGTGGTAAGTGGCCCGCCAGGCACTCAAAACGATTATCATCTCACCTCCTGGAACACAGAAGTAGGCCCACGTGGCTGACTGGGCTCCAAGAGAGGGGGGAGGCCTCCTTCATGGGCGAGTGCGCAAGTCCACCAATCGAGGATCGACCAGCGTCGGCCCTTCACTGTGATTGCGGCTCCTTTGTGGGGCAATGGTTCATCTGGAGTGTCCTGCCGGTAGCAGGTCGGCAGCCTCTACAGATTCAGGGCCTTGGGATGGTGAAGAAGCCGCTCGAGGCTCCGCCAGGTCCCTTCACTACACTTCAATGGCCCACTGGGCCTCCTGCTCTAGGGGGAAGGACCCGTGAGTCGCCCAGTTTCTTCGCCCCCCATTAGCCCCAGCAGGTGGGCAGGATATTGGAGGGGTCCGGAGCATTCTCAGAGTGCGACCGCCATCTTGGCTCGCCAAGTCACGTCCCTCTATTTTAATTTGTTTTAGTGCAGTAAATCTATAATTATATGGTAAATGCTGTAGCACCAGACTTGCATACATCCCCTGCCCTCACCAATGTGCAGTATGTTAGCAAAAATGGTAATCATGAATGGTAAACCAAAATATTCTAATTGTAACCAATGTCCATTGTTAGTTGTTAGCTGCAATTTCAAGAAAACATCTTTTTCAAGATAGAAACCCCCAAAACAAACATGTAATATAAAAAATACAAAAGGGGCGACATCTGTAATATGGTCCTTTATTACCATCTCAGGCGTCTAGTGACATTTATAAACCACTCCATCTTCACCCTCATGGTTATGAAATTATGATATTAAAAAGGTGCCAAGAGCAGTGAGAAAGTTAGAGAAGTAGAATATTAGCAGAGGTCACCTCCAAGGAAATGTGAAGTAGCCAAACATCCGTGGTTTTTGTGACAAGCAAAGTAAAGCACATTTAGAACTAAGCCTGGGCAAAGCACTACTCTACGCTCGCGTAGCTTGCGAAGTTTTCGCTACTTCGCACTACGCGAATTGCACGTAGCACAGTGCAAACACGCGTAGCGTAGTGTTGCGTAGTGCAGCGGTCATTTTTTGCTTGCTCGCGGTCCTCAACGTCAAGTTGGCGATCGCGAGCAAGCAAAATGACATCCCGGCGAGACTTTTTCCTCGTTCGCGATTAGCAACATCAAGTTGACGATCGCGAGCGTGGAAAATAAACCTTCCGGCAAGATTCTCATCGCGGGGAGGTCAGGTTTCTCATTGCGAGTGGTCACGTATGCTTGCGACTGCTCGCGATGAGAAACTACCAGTCCGCGTTGAGAAAGCTGCTGCTTGACTAAAAATCTAATCGAGCGGCAGAAAACTACAGTTCGCACTGTGCAAGATGCCGTTTTCAATGATTGCACAGTGCCGGATGCTTGTCCGCACTGTGCAATCATTGAAAACAACATCTTGCACAGTGCGAACAGGGTACTACACAGTTCGCGAAGTGCTACGCGTAGCTTGCGTAGTGCGAAGTGCACTTTGCGTAGCTACGCGTAGCACTACTTCGCAAACTACGCCCAGGGTTATTTAGAACCCAAAAATGTGACAATTGGCAACAAGTAACAATCCCTCCTTCTATTGTCTGGTGATTAGTTATTTGTGACTACATCATCTATGCATGGCTGTCTTCAGAGGCAATGAATTTATTGGCTTTGCATCTCTATGAGTGTGACTTTGACTACAAAAAGTTCCATTCGATTTAAACATCCAACTTTCAAGATTCTATTCTTGAATGGCCCGAGATGGTTCTTAAGGCCTTGAGCTCTGTGCATGCAAACTGGAAATTTAAGTGTCTAGGTTTCCACCATGAACTTTGGTGGGGTACGGAGTGGCTGGTGTTAGTGACGTTCATCTCTCTGATGAGGCAATGGGTGTTTTTATTGGCACAATAAAAGATTTAGCCATAACATTAATTGGAGGAGGGGGCCTGGATTGCAGAGCGACCCCCACTCTGTGGAGGATACTTTTGTTTCTGGAAACTCCAATTTAGGAAAGAGGTGCAGATGCACATATTTAAAGAGCACTGCATGACAATGCACTAACAGTCCACTTCCTCTTCAATCATTTGTTGACCTTTTTCTTTGCCTTTGACCCTGTATAGTGTATCACTGCCTTCTGGCTAGGTTTGTGTTATACATGTACCACAAACATACATACATACATGTACATACATAAATACCTACACACATAGATACATACATACGAATTTATGGGTGAATTACCTGAGTTTCTCTGGCAGTGTATGATTCAGTCATGCATGCTCTGATTGTCACTATCTGGGAAGGAGCATGGCTATAGATGCCTTTGGATTTTACCAGTTCCTGAAAGCTTTTCAGACAATCCTCGAAAATGAATCTACATGTGAGGCCACTGAGGAGTTTATAAGGACAATTTAGGCTGTAATCTTCTTGCACAACGAGTTATGAGTGCTTCGTGATGTGCTCTCAGTGGGGTCCCTAATCAGTTTTCTTTGAATTTATCATAGCAATTTATGTGTTCAATTTTCCAATAAGATGTAGAAAAGCTTTATTACTTCAAAAAGAAGTGCCTGCAGAGACTGTATTTCGTCCTCCAAATGCTTTCCCTATCAGGCTATGGCCACATGTATGAGCGTATGGCTATTAGCATTGCAGGCATTGGTGCTTGGAAGCTGCGTACACTTCAGATCGGCACTCTCAGCTCCTAGGACCAAGGCCAAAAGAGAGGTGTGCCTAAAAAAAGCCTTATGATGGGTTAAACCCTCTGCGGTAGTGAGTAGTTTGGCCTTTCTTAGATATGTTCAGCAATTTTGTTTGATTGCATTTGAAGTTTTGGAGAGGATTGATTTTGGGTCATTGGTACATTTTGGAGAGGAAGGAGAAAGGACACCTGCTGGTTACAATGCAGCAACACAAATGGTCTACGGGAACATACACACCACCATGTACAGGCCACATTGTTCTTCCTTGACACCTCATCACTGCTGCTACCATTGATGAAGAAGATACTGTCACTCAGATACCCATCTCAGGGAACAGAAGAAATGCTGGGGTCCCTTGGGTTTCTGCACGCCATAGGCCACCCTAGATTGCTGAATGGTTAAATTCGCTAATGGGCACTTAGGAGGGGGTGGTGAGGCCCGGTAAGTGGTGCATGGGCACTCTCCACTGGCTGGATGGTGAAGGGGCAGGTGGGTCTGTGGGTGCTTTGAGAGGGCTTTGCTGTGGATTCTGTATCGGCTGGGATCCAGCGTCTATCATATTCCTTTGCAAGACCCTGGAAAAGGAATAGTTTTTTCTTCTCTTGCTGCAAAAGGTAACATAGAAGCTCTTTTTAAACCCTTGAAGTACAGAAGTAAGCATACCTTCTTTCAGTCGCGCAATGGCCCTATGGCTGAAAGGGCTTCATGCGCTTCCCCCGTTGTGTGTTTCAGCCCGGCTGCTGCAGCTCGAGCTGCTGTGGGCTCGGTTGGGCAGTGTCTGGAGTCTAATTCCCTGTACTTCGGGCTGCCACTATACCTGGTAAGGAGATGGCAACTTGTGCAGAATCAGGCTACAAGATTGATTTTTCATCAGCCTACATGGCAACATGCCTCCCCTCTTATGAAGAAGCTTCATTGGTTCCCGGTATCTCAGGCGGCGCCTTCAAAATCGTCTGTCTCATTTCCAAATCATTAAATGGCACATGCCCAGAATTAATTTCCAATATTATTCAGAGATACATACCCACCCGCAACTTGCGATCAGACCACACAAATTTACTGGTCACCCTGTACTATAAATCAAAGCGATTAGGGGGCAGCAGATTTGTGGTGCTGGACCCTCCACTTTTGGAACACCCTGCCCCTTGACATCAGATCTTGTACAGATCTCCTAAGATTCAGGAAACTTCTCAAAACATGGCTGTTTACCCAAGCAAAGGAATAATCTCTAATCATGGCTGTCCCCCGATTCTTGATTACCGCCTAGGACTTTGGTTCCTCCTACATATAGCGCCAAGAGACCAACCGGTGTATGTTCGCTTTACAAGTAATTTTAACATATCATAACAAAAATGGTTACAAATGAAAAAGTATGTATTCATTTGTAATATGACGTCTCTGTCTTTGTTCCCTTTAATTATCAGCCATGGATCATTCAGGCAGCCCTAGAACACAATTAGAAGTGCTTTCTATTTATATTTGCAGTTCGAAGTATGCACAGATAAGTGCTGAAAATACGGCTTTAGGTGACTGCTTATTTTTGTACCATCTGGGACATCAAAAGAAGGAGCTGGCAACCCTAATCAAAAGACTGGAAGTTTGTTGCCGGATCAGCACATTATTTATTTCCTCCACCTCGACCCCTGATTAATGCCATATTAGCAGGGCTTGAAGTGGGCGGGGTCCTGACGATGTTCAGCACCGGCAGTTCATAAAAGCAGGCACCGAGACGGGTCCCTATCGGGCTCTCTATTTTCACCCTCACACTCAGAATGGAAAACTAAATCTTAACTCTGCAGCAGTTCACTGTTTTGATGTAACTTTTATTTTTTTGCAGTTCTCTATTGCTTAACTTGAAGTGCTTTACATTAGCCCCAACCAGGACATCTTTATTTATTTTTTAGTAGGCACAGATGATTAAGTGATTTGCCCATAAACACAGGATGCTGAGCTGATGCTGAAACTCAAACCTGCTTCCTCAGCTCCAAAGTTGGCAGATCCAGCCATTACGCCACAACCTCTCGCGCAAGAACTAAAGCATTTTCAATATTATGTACAACAATGCCATAGTTGTATGTATGCATGTAGTATATTTATCTTATGCAACTAGCAACCTTTGACAAAGCCAATAAACCTGGCTTGTTGTATGTGTAATGTTACTTATGTGGAGGCAATAACAGAAGCAGCGAAATACCAGTTGGGTGGCACATTATGCTGAGCACAGATATTTAGCATAAATGTTTTAAGCCACGTCCTTAATTATATCTGTTATGCCCCTTTGAGAGACCTCCCCCCCAGTTTTTCCCTCCCACTTAAAGCACTGCATAATAGCAATAGTTTAACTTATATATGAAACCCTATGCCACTGTCAATAACATGCTGTGTTACTTCAAGTGTCTGGGAATTTACCCTGCATTCAGACAACTCACTCCTCATTCTCGCCCTTCACTTTCAGGCTTACAATGCACTTGCGCTGTTCACCCTGTACCTCACCCTGCAGTCACACGAGCACACTACTCACCCTGCACTCATGTGACACTTCACTCACCTGTCCCCCTCACTGCTCAATCTGCAATCTCACTCAAACAAGCTCAACACTAACCATGCATTAATTTGTCCCACACTGAACTTCCATCCGCACCCAAATTCATATCGTCACCTCACTCTCCCTGCAGTCACTCCTCTTACACTGTTGCATCGTTCACCGTGCACTCACATAGGCACTCCTTCCACCCACACAGCGCACAGGGTTAATGTGCCTGCTACAAGGAACGTGTATCATGCAGATCACAGAACTGAGTGTGAATAAACCATGAGTAGTGCTATAAAAAAATGAAATGTTTGTCAGAAAGGTGCTATAGAGAAATTAGGTGCATTGTTGGTGAGTGGTGGTGAGGGAATTCATGGAGGAGGAGGAAATGGGGGATGGGAAGCAAAAAAGACTGTTGCACTGTGTGCGACCAGTGCTAGGGCCAGCCCTAGGTGGCAGTGTTAGCCCCCTCCCCCACTCTTCCCCCCCCCCCCAAAGTTTGGGTCTAGTTGCGCCCCTGCCTTCTTTCCACTTCAGTGTCATATTAAGGATTTTGGGGCCCTTGTGCCAGATATAATTTTGGGGGCGCTGTTTGAAACTACTTTGAATTTTATTACCCATTTCCTGCTAATTCACACCAGCATGCTGTCAACAATACCACATTATATGTTAAACTTTCACGCAGTCTCTCACACAAAAGTAGTTGCAATATGTCCTACATGAGAACTAAAACATCCTTACGCACCCAAAAGAACCCTCCGCTCCGCCGATCTTGCCCCGGACAAAATCTCCTGAATAAGCAGAGCCAGAGCGGGGGGCGAGCCTTCTCATACATCGTAGTCAAGACCTTGAACGAGCTCCCCCTCAGCTTCAGATGAAACCCTACACTGCAAGCATTCAGGAAGAGCCTCAAGAACTGGCTCTTCGGATGAGACGGAGCTGCTCAACACCCCCCCACCCCAGCTCCTTGAGACCCTCATGGGTGAGTAGTGAACTTCATAAATCCCTGACTGATTGATTGATTGATTATAATGACACTGTGTAGAGAGAGACAAAGTCAGAGGTAGAGGTAGGCAGACTGGTTGAGTTAAAGAAATGGGCAGAACAGACAGACGTCAAATAGGCCCCCCGGAATGCGAGGGACCTGGGCAACAGCCTACGTTGCCCACGCCTTAAAACGCCTCTGTCCCCTTTATAGCAACGGAACTTCAATTTAATTGGCACAGTTCCACTATAATCTTTTCTGGGAACATCTGTGCAATGTTCAGCCTCTTGGCGTCGCTGGGTGACGTCCTGGAGGCCAAACCTAAAACTGGATTCATATTACTACTTCACTCTAAGTTCGGTTTAAAAGCATAATGTGTCAAGGATAGTGAATCTAAATATATCCGTTTATGGGAAGCAATGAACAATTCCTGACCTTGGCAAATACACCTTTGTTGCATATCCATTTGTTTTATAAACTCAGGATGACAACTGCATTGTTCATGGGTTCCCAGTATTGTTCTTCTGACCTTCACTGTGCATGTTTGTGCATGCAGTTTAGAGACACTTACACATTCTGAAATGTCTCTTCAGGACACGAATCTCTACCACAGTAACTCTAAGCATCTGGGGATGAATTGTGAAGCCATTCATCTCCTTTGTCAATTTTTGTTTAGACGTGTTGAAAGCACAAATAAACAGCGAAACCTTGTGATGCATAATCTGTTACAAAATGTTGCTTTTGTGCACCTGTTAATTAATACGTTTGATTTACATTAGCTAAGACCTTCCAGGAAGCTAAATCCACAAAGGAGAATAGGTCAACGTGACATTTTAATTAATAGCGCTATGTGGACCGGAATGCATATTTAAAATAAAAATTGGGTTATAGGGAAAATATTTAAATCTAGCGGGTACATTCAAAGGATTACATTAACAGTCACCCCCACTTATTCACCTGTTAAATGAAATATGTCCCCATCAGTGGTGGTTGTTCGCGGGAGTGCTGCAGGGCGGGGGGTAGTAAACTCCGGCATAAGGCCGAACGGAGTTAAGTAAATAAATAAATAAATAAAACGAATTGCGATGAAGCGTGTGCAATGTAATTTGTTTTATTTATTTATTTATTTACTTAACTCCGTTCGGCCGTATGCCGGAGTTTACTACCCCCCGCCCTCGCCCACCCCACCACACCGCCCGCAGCATTCCCTAGAGGAGCCGCCACTGGTCCTCATTGTTCAGAAACATATGTTACTTACAAATTGTGGTGCTTCTTGGATAGGGTTATTTTAGCTAGCTATTCTATAGCGCTCACACACATCATACGGGTTACATGGCGATTGTCAGCTGCAGACCTGAATCCAGGCAATGGGTACAGGTGTATCAGAAAGAGTCACATCCTAAGTGTTGCAGTCAGCGCTCTAGCGGTTCCTGCTAGAGCGCTCTTGTCACGGGTGACGTGCGTACGTCACGACGGTGGCGTACGCGTAGAATATAAATAAAGGGGGTGTGCCCATGTTGGGCATTCGCGCACCGACCCTGACTCCGAGTGTGTGGTCTCATCATTGCGCGCAGCTACCGCTAGGCCCGCGCTGCGCCTAAAGTCAACATTGGCGTCGAGGCGGTCGGACCCGCCGTGTACACCCTCAACAGCGCCCCTGCTGAGCGCATCGCGGCAGACCCGCGATCGCGCACCTGATGCCCTCGGCTTGTCCTGCTCCAGCGATCTTCACGCTACAGGCCTGACCTGCGAGGTGAGCACGTGTGCACCAACCACAGACCACGCGCATGAGCGGACGAAGATTCCCGCCCTCTGGCCCTTCACCGAGCCTGCTTCTGCCCTGGCTGTTGGCACAGTCCACGTGCCTCCCACTGCCCGATGCCCCAGCTGTGCTGCCTTAGGCCGTCCTCTGGGCTCCCCTCTACCCGGAGCCGACCCCCAGTTGCAGTGCCATGGCAGATGACAACGCTCCGCCTCCTGCCCACCCGTTCCACCCGCCCACAGGTGTCCTGCCTCCGTTTAGCGAGACGGCCGACCCGGCGACCGCCGCACCACGCTGGCACACGTGGATTGGGCGTCTGAACAACTATTTTATCGGCTCCCGGGAGACGGATGGCGCGGTGAAGAGGTCCCTCCTTCTTCACTACGCAGGGGAGGAGGTCTACCTGTTATTCAAGCACCTCCCGAACACTGGTGGCGCAGACGACTACGATGCAGCCGTGACGGCCCTTAACACACATTTCGACCCCCAGACGAACCCGGACTTCGAAATGTTCAAAATGCGCCAGGCCAAGCAAAAAGAGGGGGAGTCGGTAGATGCATTTCATGCACGGCTGAGGGTGCTGGCGGACACCCACCTGGTCGGCGACCGCGCAAAGGAGGAAATTAGAGCCCAGCTTATTTACGGCATCCGCAGTAAGAAGTTGCGGACCCTCATCCTCCGCCAACCGAACATTCCCATGGCCGACATCCTAGTGCTAGCCCGCTCTCACGACCTATCCGACGCACAGGCAGAAGAGATGGAACAAGCACTTACGCGAAGCCCAGGGCCGAGCGTGACCATCAAAACAGAGCGCGCAGACGCAGTGCGGACACACGAGAAGAAGTGCAGACCAGCAGCCAGACAGTCAACCCCGACGCAGTGCGACTACTGCGGGTATGAAGAACACCAGGGGAAAACCTGCCCAGCAAAAGGGAAGACGTGCACGAACTGTGGTACGCTGAACCACTTCTCCTCTGTCTGCAGAAAACGCGCCACAAGGAAGGATGCTCAAGGGAAGAGGCCTACAAGAGGCATGGTGAGGCAACTCTCCCACCTGTCCCTCTCCTCTAAAACTGACACAGGGCAGCGGCACGCACAAGCCCTACAAGAAGACGACTCGGAGTCCGATGACGACGAAGAGACATACGTGGTCTCGTTCACCAGGGCACTAAAGAGCACGAGACGTCCCCAGCCTCGGTGCGACATCATGGTCGCTGGATCGAAAGTGAACGCCGTGATCGACACAGGGGCGTCTGTCACCGTCATGGGAGTGCAGCAGTACAACCGCCTTCGACCCAAACCAGACCTCAAAACCTCGAAGGCCCGGATCTATGCCTACGGCAGCGATGTCCCTTTGCCCCTCCTGGGGAAGATGACAGTGCCGGTGGGGACGGAGGATGCGGAGATCACCATTGAAGTGCACATCATCAACCAAGAGGTAGACACCCTCCTGAGTGGGCATGCCGCTGAGGACCTGGGGCTCCTGGTGTTCCTCCGGAAAGTTCAGGACACGCAGACGGCCGACCTTCTGGATCAGTTCCCCGAACTGTTCACTGGCCTGGGGAAAATCAAACGTCCACCGGTCAAACTCCACATCGACCGCTCTGTCACGCCCACGGCCCTGAAGCACAGGCGAATCCCGTTCTGTCTACGACCTCTGGTAGAGGAAGAGCTCCGGAAACTCGAAGAACAAGGGGTCATAGAGACAGTCACCGGACCCACTCCGTGGGTGTCCCCGATGGTAATCGCGGAAAAACCTCGCCAACCAGGCAAGATCCGGGTGTGCATCGACATGAGGCTCCCCAACAAAGCCATCAGTAGGGAGAGGCACATCACGCCCACCATGGATGACATCATCGCAGACCTGAATGGCGCGCGGTGGTTCTCCAAACTGGACCTTAACGCAGGTTATCACCAGTTAACACTAGCCAAGGAGAGTAGGTACATCACCACCTTCAGCACGCACCTAGGGCTAAGACGGTACCGGCGACTCAACTTCGGAATATCTTCGGCAGCGGAAATATTCCAGAACACTATCAGAGACATCCTACAAGGCCTGCCTGGGGTCATGAACGTGAGCGACGATATCCTGATTCACTCTACGACCGTAGATGAACACTATCGGCGAGTCAGAGCCACACTGACACGCCTCAGAGAATACGGAGTCACTCTCCACAAAGACAAATGCCAACTGTTTCAGCAGCGGATAGAGTTTTTCGGATACACGTTCACAAACGACGGCATTCAAGTGGACCCTCGTAAATCACAAGCCATCAAGGACGCTCCTGCACCCACATCTGCCGCAGAGGTGCGCAGTTTTCTGGGGATGGCCACATACTGTGGAAGGTTCATTCCGAACCTAGCAACAATTGCAGAGCCGCTCCGACAGCTCACGAAAAAGGACGCCCCATGGCAATGGGGGCCTCAAGAAGGCTCGGCGTTCCAGTCCGTCAAAACGGCGCTCCTTGACCAGGCCACGTTGGTATACTTCGACCCGGAAAAGAAGACAGAGCTGATAGTCGACGCCAGCCCAGTGGGACTTGGTGCAGTCCTCACCCAAGAGCAAGAACCAGGCCGGTGGGCCACGCTGGCTTACGCAAGCAAGTCCCTCACAGCGACCGAACGGAGATATTCCCAGATTGAGCGAGAGGCCCTGGCTATACGATGGGGCTGTCGACACTTCCACCTGTATGTCTGTGGACATCCGTTCACGGTCGTGACGGACCATCAACCGCTGGTACCCCTGTTCAGGGGAACAGCTCCGCACCCCCCGCCACGGATAGAACGGTGGGCCATCGGGCTGCACCAGTACCACCTGGACATAACGTACTGACCTGGTGCCAAGAACCCAGCCGATTTCTTGTCCAGGCACCCAGGCCCTCGCGAGCACACCCCAGAAGGGACAGCAGAGGAAGATGATGCCGAAGCGCACCTCGATTTCATCGCGGCCCTAACCTGCCCACAAGTGCTGACACTACAGTAGATAATGCAAGCGGCGGAACAAGACCCCGTGATGGCCAGAACCAAGGAAGCCCTCCTGCAAGGATCATGGGCTAATTTCCTACAGTCCGCCAACACGTGGACACCGGAAAAACGAGCGGATTTGCAGCAGATCTGGAGAATACGAAACGATCTCAGCATTACCAGAGACGGAATAGTTCTACGAGGGGCCAGGATTGTCGTGCCAACAACCTTGCGACACCAAGCCACCCTTCTAGCCCACAATGGACATCAAGGGACCGAGAAAATGAAAGCCAGGATGAGAGAGAAGGTGTGGTTCCCAGGGCTGGATGCCCTGGTGGGTGATGTCATAAAGAGCTGTCTGGCGTGCCAGATGACCAGCGGACCGGAACGTCCGGCCCCCATCACCACTGAAGAACCCGGAAGACACCCCTGGGATAAAATCAGCGTTGATTTTGGGACCCTCCCTGATGGCAGAGTCACGCTGGTAGTGATGGACAATTTCTCCAAGTATCAACTGGTAGAGGCGCTGCCATCCACCGCGTTCACATTTGTAGGGCCGGCGCTTGAGAAAATATTCCATATGTTCGGACGCCCGTCGGAACTAAAAAGTGACAACGGGCCGCCGTTCCAAGGCCACGAGTTTAAGGAGTTCCTTGCCATCCAAGGAATACGACACCGGCGGATTACCCCACAGTGGCCTCAGGCAAACGGCGAGGTCGAACGCTTTATGAGGACACTGAACAAAACCCTCCGCATTGCCAGCGCCGAACAGCTGGACCCCGAGCGAGAACTTCAGCGTTTCCTTGGAGAATATCGAAGTACATCCCACTGCTCCACCAAGCAAACTCCCTGGGCCCTCATGCTGAAGGGGACCCGCCGGGATGGTCTACCCACAGTCCCAGGATGGGCTCCTCCACCGTTTGATGCGGAACAAGCGCTACGACGACGAGCGCACCGAAACCAGCAGGTGAGCCGGGCGAGAGGGTGTCGGGAGCGCGTCCTCGAGCCGGGAGATAATGTCCTCATCAAGGACCGACGACCGGGGAGCAAATTCAAGCCACGATATGAGCCGGGAAGTTGGACGGTAGAACGACGCCAGGGGACAATGGTTACAGTTCGCCGGGGAAATGAGTCAGCCACCCGAAACATCTCGTGGTTCAAACGCATTCCCGCAGCCACAAGACACCGGCCAGAATCGGAGGAAGAGGACGAAGGGGGCGCCCGGGGCCCCGTGAGAGAACAGTCACCGCTGCCCGACCAGCCTGAAGAAACGGCAGCCCGGGAAGGGCCCAGCTCCGAAGCTGAAGGAGCGGCACGTGACGACCCAGGGGTCACCAACACCCGAGCGACGGCCAGGTATGAACTGCGACGGAACCCCCCGCCAAGCAGCCGCCTCAAAGACTTTGCCTGTCAAGTAAGTGACTGATAAAAGGGACTTTTGGTCCAAGGTTCATTTAGCCAAAGTTGGATAGGGATGTTGCAGTCAGCGCTCTAGCGGTTCCCGCTAGAGCGCTCTTGTCACGGGTGACGTGCGTACGCCACGACGGTGGCGTACGCGTAGAATATAAATAAAGGGGGTGTGCCCATGTCGGGCATTCGCGCACCGACCCTGACTCCGAGTGTGTGGTCTCATCATTGCGCGCAGCTACCGCTAGGCCCGCGCTGCGCCTAAAGTCAACACTAAGAAGGACATGACCCACTGTGTATGAATCTGAATCAGAGGGGCTTAAAGAGGAAAGTAATGTCGATAAAAAAAAGTGCAGCACCTGGTGGTGAACATAGGGGGGGAAGCTTCCTCTTGCAGAAAGACGAAACTCGCCCGTAAAAGCCACAATGTACAATATCAGGAAAAAGGTATGCACCTCTGCAAAAATGTACGAACGTTGTGCACCAGGTCGCATCACAAAAGCGATAGAAACCTGTCAAAAAGTGTTACATTGGCATTTACTTTGCAACGCTAATCCTGCTTTGCATTAGAAAGAAGCCTAGCAACTTAAAGCAAAGTAGAGCAATGAGCTATTTTCAAGAGGGCAATTAAGAGTAGTTCATGGACGCTCAATGCAACCACCAATGGGTTTTGGCGTCAATCCTATCTACTGACATTGATCGACAGGGATCTGCACCAAAAATATACACCTCCTTGAGGCAGGCGTAAGGATTGAGAAAAGTTTTCTTTTCTCAAAACTTTTATAATGTTGCATTTGTACTGCACTGTAAGGTACACATACAAAGTGAGAAAAGTATTAAAACATAGTTTGTGTACTGGAAAGGCCTTCTTCTAGCACAAAGTCTATACTTGACAGAATGCACACACCCATGCCCTACAGTGCAAGGGTATCTAAGGTGGTGCATGCCAGAAAAAAGTGCCTTAGCTCTGGGGGGTGTTGGAGAGAAAAACACCACTATACCTGTGTGAATATGACACAGTTTTGTCTTTCCCAATGACGCAATGCTGGTGGCGCCCGGTGCAACAATTTATTTGGCACCCCAACACATGATCTCTTACACAGAATCCCTAACTACCACCCAACAAAACCCCCCCTCGTCACTCCATAACCCCTCTCTCACATACATTTTATTTGCTTTGAAGCGCTGGTAAAGGCTGACTTTCCTAATCTACTCAGCTATCCACATAAAATACTGATCTGTGCTTTGCAACAGGCATATTAACCCTATGTGCTACTTTATGGCGAGTCAAAACTGGCACTAGACAAATCTCGGATTGCTCTCTCTAGCTGGAACATTAGTCACAAGAGTTATCTTGACATTTGTATTGCTGCCCGAAAGCTGGACACACAAGGAACTCTGCAGTAGATGTTTTTAAATCTTAAGTTATTGCTAAACACAGCGCCCCCCCGAGGTCAGTGCCCCCCTCCAGGTCAGTGTCCAGTGCAGTTTCACCAGTCGCACTGCCCTAAAGCTGACCCTGGTGCAATCCAGCACAGTTCTTTATGTTGCAGCATTGTGCCAAACATGTGTTAACCTGTCCCCAAGCGTTCTGACAAAGGTATGCTAGTCAACAAGGGGTAGAGAGAGTTCCCGCACATGTTCTACTTTGTTATTACTGGACTGAAAATATCCTTAGCATGAACTCAAACTTCACACCCGTGGCATTCCCTCAGGTTCTCCTCTGTTGCTGAGTTTATTTAATGTCTCCTCAGCCACTGGCTCAGATTATTTGAAATGGGGACTTCATTTTTCGCATTTACATCATTCAAATCCTCTTTCGCTAAATGGGCACCGGGAGGTGGCAGATTACATAGTCTGTATTGTATGTTGGATAGCTGGGATTGTACTGATATTCACTGACTTAAACTATCGCTTATAAAAACAGAGGTGACTATTGTTGGCAGCAGAGAGGGCTTGTTGATCATGTCTTTTCGGGTTATTGACCTTAATGGCTGGTTCTGACGAGGGTAATTAACGTTATGTTGCCCAAGGATCTTTTGCTGGAACCCCATATTTAAAATGTCTTATCATAATGATTTCTTCAATCAAAAAGACCTTTCCCTCTCTGAACTTTTCAGATGAAGTCTCAGCTGTGACTAGGGAGCTCAAATCAAGATCTGACTCTCCCAGATGTATTGGTAGCCATTGCAAATTCATGTAAAATACCCCTTAACAGACAACGGGGTAGAGTTATTATTTTCCGTCATCACTTCAAAATATTGATAATACCTTTGGATGATCTGTAGCAATCCCAGTTTTTAACTTTTTTGCCCACATCTACACCGTCCATTCCTGGGGTTCTTGTCTGTCAGCCGCCATGTTTGACAACAGATTTTGTAACCAAATTTGAAAAAGTAATTTCTTCCCTCGCTCTTTAAGCTGTCAACCTTCTGATTGGTCTTTGGCAATTTTGAGATTTAGGTGGATGATCCGTCTGTTACCCCGTCAAATTCCTTTCAGATAGGTAAACCTCTCTTGGACTTTCCCAACTCAGCACTTTTCCCATTCACCAGACCAGTCACAAAATTGATCTTATTTTCAGTCCTTCTGATCTAGTTAGGCATATTAGCTTGCCAGATCTGGCCAAGCTATTATTAATCATGTTTCCTTTCCTACATACATGACTCCAGGTATGCAGGTGAAACAATTTATAAAATAAACTTCCCATAAATGTGTCAGCAACATTTAATTTTGTTTCTTTCAAATGAAGCTACTTCCTTAGACACAGATTTAAATGACGGAGTTTGCAAGATACAGAGCTGGCTCCCCAGTGCTGTGCACACTCTTGACCCTTCAAAAAAATCACTTACAATGGAGCTACCCCCTCTGCCCATTAGTGCTGAAGGGTGCCTAGGGGTCTACAAGAACCTTTCTGGCTCTTTACAGACTTTGGAGTACCAACTAACCATCACAAACAATAAAAACGAAATCAGGGCTCCTCGTGCTAGTTTTTATGACTATTAATGAAGCCATCTTTCTTATAGAGACGTCAATAAAACCTTTCAATAACTGGCTAGTCCTCACTCTTGCAGCTCCTCAATCGCTTCCTCTTCAGAGCTCTGAAAATCATTATCTTCATATTTTATTTTAAAAATTGTCAATATTCAAGAGACCTTTGCTAACACAGATTGTACTACCCCTCCTACTCCTCCTTTCTTCACGGTGACAAACCAGAAGTTGTCTTTCTCTTAGAATTTGCACCACATAGCATCGTCGGAAAAAGGACAGCATATTAGCTATGAAATGAGGCTGTTCATTGGACCCCTGCCCTCCACACATTTACCATCTTGGTGTGGATGTGGTAATACCCGTCTATATATCACTCAATTCCTCTCTTGCCACCACCACAGTTGCCAGTTCCCATTGTTAAAACGTCTGATTCTGTGATTTTTAGGGCGGATGAATGTTGGTAATCATTTGTGATAACCAAATAGCAAATTTTTATAATTCACTATTTGGTAATCACAAACACCAATGTACAAATGTGTCTTTGACACATTTTGCGATTCCCAGTGTGTCGCAAATAGACCTACCTCATTAATATTTATGAGATCGGTCTTGGTTGGTCACTCATTGGGAATCCCAAAAATCACAGGGATGATGACCTGCTGGGGTCAACATTCAGTTATCTTCATTCAGAAATAACAACTCTGTTTTGGTTCATGGATCAGGCTGGGTTTTAAGATTTAATGACAAAGAAATTATGATGCTTTCAATAATTGCCTACCTTAAAATGATCTTTGATGAGGGTGGCATGACAGCCCCTATGTTGGATCTTGCTGAAGCCTTTGATACCATGTGTCAAAATTGCGGTGCAGAAGCAAATTGAGACAGGGTCACGAGTCACTCATACAACATAAGATCTGCTGGGATGTGTGATAAATATAATTATTGTAACATTACCCACTACATAAATCGTAGACTCCATTTAGACAGGGACAGAATTGGAAGCTATAGAATACTAGGAAGTAGAATCTAGGGGCCACATGATTGCTAACCACCATGGGCGTGGTCATTTCCTAGTTTAGGATTCCATTTCCAGGTCAATATTGGTAGAACATATTTAATGGCACAGCACTCATTAATTCTTGCCTGGTTGGGCTGATTCTCCACTCCTGCTTAGTTCATTCTCCTGAATGGGCATTCCAGCAGTTAGCTTGTTTTTCCACTTCCTGGTTTCCTTTTTGGGGTTAGACTTTGCCCTTGTGCTTTGCAGGCGTTTTTTGCTGTATATTTATTGCTTGTCAGCCACCTGGCTGCTGCTGTTCGAAAAGTGCCCTGTTAGTTCATGTCCTGTGGCTCAGCACTGGTCAACATTTTGTCCACCCTTGATTAGGGCAAGAAGCTCACCCTGATAGTCAGACACATCATGCTGTAGAAGTGTACACTTTATTTTGCATATAAAGTGACTTTCTGACTTATCATCTTGGTTCAGAACTCACATCACCTCCTGCTTGAGAGTCAGTCACTGTACCAGTCTGGTAGCAACTGATATTTCAACCCTGTTATTCACCAACATTGCCACACCACAGCAAGCTCTCTTGTCCTTCCCTGATTTCCCCTCCTTTCTCTGATGAGTTATTCAAATAATTACAGAAGGATTTGGATATGGCAGTGATTCTCAGCAAACCCATGTCTTTGGCCAAAGCTTAGCACAATGTTTCATGTAATGCTTATTAACAAATTGTTGCACAAGGCTGGCATCAGAGGCAAGGCCCTAGACTGTCTCTCACCCGTCCTTCAGTGGTGTGTTTAAGTAGTCAATATCCCTACCTACAAATTGACTTTAAAAACTTTGACGTACAATGTGCCACAGGGATCATCACTTGGTACTACTTTAATATCTGTGTGGCACCTATTTTGATGCTGATAAGGTTTTTTTACTTCATAATATACGGCTTACACTGATAATACCCAAATCATTCCCAGATTGGGCCTAACACCCTGACTGCTCAATCAAATTACTGTAATTGGCTGTCGGCTGTAGCCGGATGGATGAAATCAAACTCCCTTACATTAAACTCTGATAAAACTAAGGATTTGGTATTGGGCTGATCTCCTACTGACTGGTCAGATCAGTGGTGGCCCTCTTCCCTGGGCTCATGCCCAACACTGGTTTCTACTCTTTGTAATCTTGACTTTAAAAAAATAAAAATAAAAATATAACTGTCTAGCTTAGATCGCTAACATCACTAGCTTCTTTCACCCAACTGTTTTTAAGGAAAACTGATATCAAAGAAGGTCATAGAAAAGTTCAAAAATAGTTTCAGGTGGGCTATAAGTTAACAGCATTGAGAGTGTAAATATTAGGGAGCTATTCAGTAAAACACCCTCTTACCCCCAGAGTAAAAGGTATAAGGGGAGAAGAGATAGAAAAGGAGTTTCTAATGGTTGCAGCCACTTAACCTTGTTGCTTGCCTTCTGGACAATCATGCCTGAAGAGATGATACCCTAAAAAGATCACTGTGATTTCCACAACTACAACAGCAGTAAGGTAAGTCTCAGTAAATAAAAAGATGTCAATATTCTTCAATACTATATGTCTTCAATACTAGTTCATGATTACTGTGACGTACTATCATCATGACCGATCTCAAAATGTATCTTAAGACTTGCATAACCTACATTATGTGAATATTGCATGTAAGTCCCCAATTATCTACACAACTTCTATGTCTTCAAATCAAATCTTACACAGCCTCCTTTTATCCCTACCTTTGTATCCCTTTTTCATGTGCGCCATTGTGCGCTGACTGTGTATTTAATTATTTTGCAACTGTACTTTATGCATCTGTACTGTGTATTCTGTGCTTCAGGAAAAATATATAAAAAAAAGATTTGATTCATTTTTAAAATAGGTTATTTACCATCCTTACTTGTGGGACTGTCACCTACTGTCTTGTGTGCAAAGAACGTGCACACACAACAGGGATGCCTTGTCATCATCCACAAGTCCTCCTGGCCCCACATCTTAGGTGATCAAACAAAACTGAAATCTATAGAACTCCTCACATACCATTTCCCAATTCTGTAAACGAGACCACCACTTTCCACATCATTTACAAGCATCCTGATTCCTGGATAAGCCAAAGACTTCATAGTATAACTGTCTGACCGCATCACTACCTCATCCGTTCAACACAATCACAGCATCCTCCTTGTACATTTTCACCTTCCTGGTACACCAAATACAATCAAAATAAGAGACACCCCCTTCACACCATTATTCTGCTTAACCTGGTGCAGCATGTTATCATTCCCAACGGCCGCATTCTCAGTTTGGTCCTCTCGTTCTCACCACCCATCCATTGCAAATCATTCACACCATGGACTGAACCGACCACTTTGCGAACACTATCACCCAAAATCATGCCCATTAACCACACTGAGTCCAACCAAAGTGAGAACAACATACCTTCTGGTCCTTCTAAGACTTTGCCATTGACATCCTACAAAACACAGTCAAACCAACATAACCATATCACCTGATGCAATAATATTCTCAACAACTTTAACACATTCCTTAAAAATCATGTAAGCATGCATGCCACCCTGAAAACATTAAACTTCAAATCAAAACACTCTGCACCCTAGAATTACAAATACCTCACCAACAGCAAACACATCATCCACAAACTGGAAAGAAGGCAGAAGAAAAGCAGATTCCCTGATTGCCTGATTAATGCTGCACATGTAGACAAGTCATCACTTTGACTAAATAAAAATACTACACCACTCAACAAAATTGTGACAAAAGCAAAACAATCTTTAAGATGATTAAAGATCATGTGAACCCCTCCCAGACCCATCCATCCCAGAATCAATCAACAAGTGCCACATTATCAATGCCTTCTTCTGCTAGAACATACAGAATATTTGTCATCAGCAGGACCAAGCCGACAACCATTATATCACCAACACCTACAATTCCCACTACGCAACATACTTGAATGGTCATTCTTTAACTGCCTCTCAGTCATAGACCTCATCAACATCGTCACCTTACTCAAAGCTACCTTCTATTGAGATGATATCCTAAACGGGGGACACATTCTAAACAACGAAGTTTTAATTACGACTTACCTGAACAACGAAGTTCGAACAACGAAGAAATCCTGATCAACGAAGTCCTAAACCACGACTTGGCCGCCCCACACCTCCCCCGGACATTAATCTCCGCCCCCCTCAACCCCCCCCCCACTGCTCACGTCACTCTTACATTCGAGCGTTGGACGACCTCACGGGTCTTAAGTGAAACACATGTTTTTTAACCATCTCATTTCCAAGGATATGGGGATATTATGACACACTTCAAAATAAAATATAATTTAACCGGAGTGCCATAGGGACACGAGAGAGAAAGAACAAATAAGAAAATAAATGGACAATGTGTACATAAAGTTTTTGTATTTTTTATCTCGGCGATGTGACTCTAAGGGACATTCCATGACCCCGGAATGCCGTGATGGCCCACGTTAATGGGATACAATTGGTGAGGGCGTGAAACCCTACACGGACAGACGCCGACAATGTCAGCGGGAACAGGCAACTAACACGGTAAGTGCAGAGCCTATTATCCATTTTGTTTCGCTATATTCTTCGCAACACTCCCTCTCCACTTTTCAAGGAAAATAGACGGTTATTGATTATGCCCGAACGGACTTTTCAAACATAATGTATTCCATTATAGTTTTATGGGGAATCCGTATGAAGCACTATTCGAGTTCGGGCTCCATAGGGGCAGGTACATTTTCGCAACACACTAGTGATGCTTTAATGCATCTAGCAAGCACACTTGAGGAAATTTGGAACACTGGTTCCACCTTGTGGACATTTCTATAAAAGAAAATATACTATTGTTTATAAACACCTAAAATTTAAGTACAATATTATTACAATACATAATGGCAAACTCCTTGTTTGCACGGATCTCTCAAACGGCATGCATTTTACTATGGTTATATGGGGAATCCATGTGAGACACCATTCGGGTTCCAGACTCGGGAGGGGTAGGAACTCTTTTACATCACAAAAGTGTGTTTAACAGTACATTTCGAGTAAACTTTTTCAGACTAGGCACTGTGGTTCGGCTTAAATTGACACCTCTATCTAATAATTTATTATCGCTTTCAAACATAGTATAAAAAATAAACGTAATGTTTACAGTGCAAACTGGGGATACCGTAAATGCAATATCGTTGTTTAGGAAGTCGTTGTAAAAAAAGTAGTGGTTTAGCATTGCTCGTTGTTTAGATTTCGTGGTTCAGGAAGTCGTGGTTTAGGAAGTAGTTGTTTAGTCATACATCCCCTAAACGATCATCATGCCCTCTCCTTAGTTGTTCTCTCACCCATACTCAACATCATCATAATCTCACTGACCCAAAGCTTTTTCTCAGAAGATCTCAAGACTAACACAGTCCTTCTCTTCAGAAGAACTCATCCAAGAACTTGAAGACCACACCACCTATTGTCTCATCACCCAGAAATCCTTTATCAGCAAAATCATCGCCAAATCAGTCTGCACCCAACTTCAAGAACATATCAACACCAATAATCTCCTTCATAATTATCAATCAGGCTTCAGATTACACAGCAGAAAAACGTAGTCTCCTTAATAGTAGATGATGTGTTCCTCACCACAGATGACATACTCATGCTTGTGGACGTCTTAGCTGCTCTCAACACCCTCCACAATCCCACCCTCATTACCCTCATACCATACCCTTGACATTCCCAATGGAATTTGGTGTCATTGTCCTGAGCTGGTTCTTCTGTTTTTTATCCAAACAACTTTAGATCATGCAGATGGGCATCTGTAGATCTCCGAAGCACTTCATCGCCTACAGAGTACCCCAGAGTTCCAACCTGTCCTCGTCACCTTTAACATAGAGCCCCTTAGAACACTACTCACTGAACTGCAATGTCTAAAATTACCAATATGCCTCAAGCACACAACTCAACATGAAAATGTCCTTGCCTCTCAAGAATCAGTGACTCAAACACTGACATTCTAACCCACAAAGACCTAGTTTCTATTCATAACAACTACTAATCAAACCTTGGGTCATAGACATGAACTTGGACGGTTTCAACTTCCAACTATCAAACAGCAAACCACTTGGATTCACATCATTACCAACCTCCCCCTCAAGAACTACATCACCAAAAGCTAAAACAGATTGGTAACTGTTCTTAATTTTGAAAAAAGTTAAATCATTATTTCATGAAAGCCGTTTATGACCTAATAAAACCTTATAATTTCACATCTGGTTGGAGGTCATGTCCTGCAGGTCATGTCCTGCTTCACTGCTTCCTATACACCAACTGGCCTCCTGAAATACATCCTGTGGGCCACAGTATGCTTCATCAAAACCTAAAATAAATCACTTTCACCCTAATGAAATGCCACACAAATGGTACCCTTGCCTGTCAGGCAAATTAACAGTGTGTGGAAAATCATGATGTACTCACAGCCAGGACACTGCTAGACTGGAAACAAAGACTTCTGAGTAAAAAAGATGAAAGAGACAAGGCAACCATGACCTTGAACAATGTGCCCATAAACATCAGAACTGTTATAAACCTCCCCAAATTCAGGAACGGCCTGAGGACTCACCTCTTCTAAGATCATTACATCACAAACTCTTAGAAAGCCCCTGAGACTTGACTGATTCCTAAAGCCCCCGTGTTTAATTGTGCTAGTGGTGGGCACTGCACTCATTTTGGGTACAAGAACTTGTGTCATCAGACATTTTCCCAAGGCAAGAGTCAGAGGACGTAAAGACAGAACGAACGATACAAAAATTATGGTTTGCTTATTTCATATACATATTTAAATGAAGGTCATTTTTTTTTTTTTTTTTTGAAAAACCTTTATTGCACATAAAAATCAATACAAACATGGGCCTACAACCACCAGGGCCGGCCGCTAATATGTACATGTTCAACAACATCAAGGAAGCAATGGGCCCCCTGGGGCTCAGCCGAGTTGACAGAGTACTGAGTGCACCTCAGAAGTTATCCGGAGATATAAATTTTAAAAAATACAAACAAAAAGGAAAAATAAAATAACACCAAAAGACAAGGCGGAAATCATCGAAAAAGAGGCGTCTAACCACGGCTGGGGGACTACACAGTACCAACTCCACCCTCGGGTGGTCAATGAGGATAATCAAGGGGGAGGTGGGGGCGACGGGAGAGCCACAACCATCTACAGGTGAAGAGCAGTAGTCCGGGAACCTCAGGATCAGGGGGACAAGGCAGCATCAGATGAGTCCACGAGGGGGGGTGTGCAGATGTTCCCACGGTACGCGTTCCATTGGCCCCAAATTCTACCCCACGTCCCCGGCTTGCCCCGGGCCACATACACAGTCTTCTCTCTGCACATGCACCAGTCCATGTTCTCCTTCCATACTGACACAGTGGGAGGCCGCCGGGAACCCCAAAGCTGTGCAATGTCCCTCTTAGCAACCATGTTCCCAAGGGCCGCCCACCGAGTCTGAGCCGCATTATAATCGTTAGGCCCCCACACGTTCAGCACACATCGGCGAACCTCAGGCAACAGGGCGACTCCGGTGACACATTCCATGACCGCGTGCACCCGGCGCCAATACTCCGCAACCTTACGGCACTCCCTGAGAACATGGAGAAAAGTGGCGCTGAGCCCACAGCCGCGCCTACAGAGCCCGTCTTCAGAGAAACCCATCCGAACTAAACGAGGGCCCGTCACGTAGACACGGTGGAGAATTTTAAGCTGGACAAGACGGAGACGCGCGGGTATAGCTACCTCCTTAGGGGAGGACAGCGCAGACTGCCAGTCCTCGTCGTCCAGTTCCACCCCATCTCCGATCCAGGCCTCCCGCAGACGCATGAGGAGATCCGCCCGAATGTTTATTAGTTTTTTATAGATAAGGGAAATAGTACTGTCGGGCAAGTAACCGTCGAGTATGCGGTCCTCGAGTGGCGAAGACACAGGGACTGCAGACCCCGCCCCGATGGCCGAGAGCAAAGCGTGGCGAACCTGAACATACCGAAAGAACTCCCGCTCACTCAATTCGTACTCACTCTGCAGCGCAGCGAAGGATTTAACCGCACCCTTCACCCAAAGGTCACCTACTCTGCTGATGCCAATCGTGTCCCAACGCTCGAATCCCTTCGTCGTCCAGAGGCTTCCCAATCTGTCAGACGCAAACAAGGGGGTCGCGCCCGTCAAGCGATCATTCCAGCCCATGGCCACATTCGCAGCCTTCCACAAGCGTACTGCAATCTTAGTGGGACCGGTTAAGGTCCTCCTAGCCGATCGAGAGTAAAGCGCTCTGTTAAAGTTGCCGCCAGGCAACAAAAATCTATCCATTTCGAAAGCCGGATTCGGACCAGGTGAGTACGTGGCATGGTTAATAGCAGATAGCTGGGAAGCCCAATAGTACCTCCTGATGTCCGGGAACGCGATGCCCCCGTCGTACCAGGGGAGAGTCAGTTTTGCAAGAGCAATACGGGCGCGACCGCCCCAAACAAGGCTCCTTTGTAAGCTCTCTACTTCCCGGAAGTAGGCAGCCGGAATAATATCAAAGGAGTTCTGAAGTGCGTAAAGAAATCGGGGAAGAGACATCATTTTAAAAAGTGCCTCGCGACCGAGGGGAGACAAGGGAAGCTTACGCCAACGGGCCACGTCTAACCTCAATCTCCGAAGTGGAGAGAGGAGATTATGCTCGTAGCGGACAGCAGGATCCAATGAGACGTACACCCCCAGGTACGTAAAGCCGGAGATGGACGCCTTAATGGGAAAACGAGAAGGCAAGAGAGGAAAGCCACCGGATATAGCATAGACACAAGATTTGGACCAGTTAATGATCAAACCAGAGTTCTTGCCGAAGGAAGTGAGGATGTCAAAGAGCACATTGAGTGAGTTACGTGGTGAGGTGAGGTACAAGAGAATGTCGTCCGCGTACAACGAAACACGATCCTCGAAGCCAGGGGCCCACTGGATCCCTCTTATCGACGGTTCCCAACGAAGCCAAGCAGCAAGCGGTTCCAAAGCCAACGCGAAGAGCAGGGGAGACAACGGACACCCCTGCCTAGTGCCCCTCCCAAGAACGAAAGGCCGGGAAACCCTCCCGTTAACGACAACCTGTGCCAGCGGGGCAGCGTATAAGAGTTTAACCCAACCAATAAATCCCGCCCCGAAGCCAAACTTTGCCAGGGCGGCCCAAAGATACGGCCATTCTATCGTATCAAAGGCCATCGTGGCATCCAGGGAAACCAAGATGGCCGGCTCTGAAAGATATTCCGCCCTTGCAAGTACGCCATGCAGGCGCCGCAAGATAAGGGCCGTATTCCGGTGCGGGATAAAACCGGATTGGTCCGGATGCACCAGATCGCAAATAACAGTAAGCAGGCGGTTCGCAAGAACCTTGGCAAGGATTTTCGGCTCTGCGTTCAGCAGAGAAATAGGCCTATACGAGGCGCAATGGTCCCGAGGCTTACCGTCCTTGGGAATCATGACTATAGTAGCCAGGCGTTGGTCATCAGGGAGAGAGCCGAGTTCAAGCGACTCCAAGAACATACGACGGAGAAATGGCGCAAGTTTATCCGGTTGCAGTTTATAGAGTTCAATCGGGAGTCCGTTGGGGCCCATAGCCTTGCCTGAGCGAAGGGAGCGAATCGCGGTTGCAATCTCGTCAACCGAGAGTGGGGCATCCATCTGCTCACGCTCCGCCACCGACTAGCAGGGCAAAGCAATATCCTTCAGCAAGTGACGAGAGTCAGCCTCATCCCTAGTAGACACCGGGGAGTACACAGCACAGAAGTAGTCCGCAAACACTCCACAATCTCACCAGGGTCAGTCACACTCACTCCCTCCGACGTCTGAAGCACGGGGACCACTCGATTCACTCTCTCCTTCTTATCAAGCCAAGCAATCAATTTACCCGCCTTATCCCCAGCATCATACAGTCTACCCTGCTGTTCCCTATACATTGCCCGAGCAGCATCCGTAACAAGGGACTTATATTCAAACTGCTTCAGGCTGAGGGCATGGAGCCCGTCCTGAGTGACACCTGTCTCCAAGGCAGCCTCCAACCCCGATATCTCAGCCTCCAATGCAACCACCTCCCCGTTCCTAGCTTTCTTGGCCTCCACGATCAGGGATAGGGCGTGTCCTCGGAGAACCGTTTTGAAGGCCTCCCACAGGGACACTGAGGACAAGACGGACCCCTCATTCTCCAGAAAATACTGATCAAGCGACTTAAGGAGGCCTTTGCGAATCTTGGGGTCACGCAAATACCAGGGGTTAATGGGGGCGATCCGCCCGGCGGATCGCATCCCGGTGTCGAAGAGGAGCCACAATGGGGAATGATCGGAGATGCCCCGGGCCAGGTGCTTAACCTCCCGGACCCGGGTGGTCTGGGCCGCGGGCATTAGAAAATAATCTAGTCTGGAAAGACTCCCGTGGGCCCCGGAGTGGAATGTGTACTGACTCTGTGTCGGATGTATCAACCTCCAGCAGTCCACCAGACCGAAAGTGTCCAAGAACCCGCCGAGCCACGCCTGGGCGGCAGAGAGGGCCCTGGGAGGGTAACGATCTAACTCGCCAGAAATCACGGAATTAAAATCCCCACCCACAATCAGGAGACTATCAGGAAGTTCAAGTAACATACGACCCACATCAGAGAAAGTGGAGGTCTGGAGGCCCGGGGGAACATAGACCGAAACCAATGAAAGAGTTTGCCCCTCCCACCGACCAGTCAAAGACGCATAGCGCCCTCTATCATCAAGAGTAACTTTGTCAATCTCAAGCGGGAGGGAAGAGCGCAGTAAGATGCCCACCCCTCTGGAGCCAGTGGTGAAGCCAGAGTGTGCGACCAGTCGGTAGCCCCCCCTGTTCATAGCATGACATACATTTCCCACCAAATGCGTCTCTTGAAGAAATACCACATCAGGGGCCAATCGACGCAAATATTGCAACACAACTCCACGTTTGATACGGTCCCCCAATCCGTTGACGTTCCAAGACATCAGTTTCAACCCGTCCCCCCCCATCCCAACACAAGAAGCTGGAGCCCCCGGGCACGCAGCCAGACACCTGAAACTGAAAGAAAACAATAACACCGCCTTGAAAAGAAAAAACACACAACCCATCCACCACTGCCACCCTCCCACCCCCACACCATTGCCACCCCCCCACCCTGCACCCCTGCGGACTATACAGCACCCCCAACTTGCAGTGTGCCTGTCGTCCTAACAATCCCATGCTACAAAAAGACCCCAGAGGAGTAAAGGGACCCGTCCCCACCCGCACCCAGACGAAACATTAATAGACAAAATATACAATTGAAGTAGAACCTGGCTGAGCACAGAAGGAAATGTCAAAGTAGAGGACCAAGAATTATTCCTGCAGAGGCCCACCGCCCTCGGCACCGCCAGTACGCCCAGTTCGGTCTCCCGGTCCCGGCAGGGAATCCAACCAGTCACTCACTGTGTCGGGGCGTTCAAAGAAGAGAGTCCGATCTTCATATTCCACACGAAGCCTGGCAGGGAAAAGCATAGAGTATTTGATGTCCAGGTCTCGAAGACGGCGCTTCACCCCCTGAAAGCTCATTCTCTGTTTCTGAACGAGTTGGGTGAAGTCCGGGAAGAGGTTGACGGAGGAATTCTCATATTTGACTGGGCCGTGCACCCTCGAGGCCTGCAGGATCGCATCCCGGTCTCTATAATGAAAAAGTCTTGCAATGATAGGCCTCGGGGGAGCGCCTGGCCGAGGCCTACCGCCCGGGACACGATGGGCACGCTCCACGGCGAAGAACTTGCTCAGGCCGGAAGGGGCAAGATGATTGAGGATGAGATCCTCGTCCATAAGGTCCACCGGACGATTGTTGGAAGTCTCCGGTACACCTATGACACGGATATTATTGCGTCGTGCCCGACCTTCGAAATCCTCCAGCCGCCGGGACATCGCGTCGTTTGCAGACTTTAGATCGCCAAGAGTTGCCTGGAGGTCTGATACATCCGTGACAAGAGTGGATGTCCTCAAGTCCAGCGATTGAACCCTCTCGTTAGTCTTAGAGAGATCCGCCCGGATTAACGTAACATCAATGGCAACCGTGTCAATTTTACGGGCCAGAGCCTCGTACTACTGGGCGATGGTCTCCCTTATGCCGTTGATGGCGCCCATAACGTCCTGGAGCGACAATTCCGTGGGGACGGACGGACCCCCACCGGAGTCCTCCATGACGGCACCCGCCGGCCCGGGGGTCCCTTTACCCTGGGTAGAGCGATCCATGATGTTACTCTGGACCGGCCCTCCACGCAGGGATGTCTTGGTCTTCCGTTTCTCGGGATCCCCCTTGCCCCCCATGTTGGGCGATGCTCACCGGTGGGGTCCGCCCGGACCGATAGCAAAGGGGCACCAGCAGATCAGACACAGACTGTCCGAGAGCCCGCTCGGGAGAGTTGAGAAAAAGGCACAAATCAGTCCAGTACCAAGGCCGGAGGACGCCCCAGCCGTGCAAAGTAGCTCCTCGATCAGGACACGCGGAAGTGCAAAAGCGAAACCGAAAGTGGGGTCGCGGTCATAGGCAAGGCTCCGATGCCGTTGTTGTTCAACTACTCCCCGGCCCCACGGTTCACCAAAGCACCGGGCACAGCTCCCAGGTGGGCCTCCAAAATGCAAGACGCTGTATTTCAGGTCTCCCCGGTCCGATTTTCGTTCTGAGAAGAGTTATGGGCTCAGCCAAGGTTCATCTTCTAGAATCCGTCCACAAATCCAGGATAATGTCAGGATAAGTTACGAGGAGCGGCGAGGGTCCGGGGAGCCCTGTGCTCACGCGACCATCTTAGATGCGCACGAAGCTCCTCCCCCATGAAGGTCATTTTTAATAATTAATTATTTAAAGATGCAGGAAAAGTCTTTTGGGCCACTCCACTAGTTGTATAAGTCACACCTATTAATAACATCTATAAAAAGTTTCCTCAGTCTCTTATACTTCCAAACCCACACCAACATTTGGTTAGGCCATGGCCGCCAGCAGATAATGTTTATGGCACATTAGCACCAATTCTATTTTTCATACCATGTAAAGCTTTGCACTCCTTTCAATAGTTAAGACATGTTAAAGACTCTCCAACCAGCCGCACACTGCATCAGTCACTCAAATCAAAATTCAGACAAATAAAAAAGACAACATCAATATATGAAATATGTATGAAAAAAGATATCAGCACTATGGACCTGCAATACTCCCTTCTATTAGCTGTCATATCATACAACAATCACTCCTACCAGCAAACTGAACACAAAGAAAATGTCATTTGATGCCAGTTTCAAGTGGTTTTATGTGTCGTATAGTGTCGGTTTGCAGTGGCGGCTTGCCAAGGGAGTGCTGCGAGTGGTGAGGCGGGGCGGGGGAGGTGCTGGGTGGGGGGCTATTAAACTCCGGCATACGGCAGAATAGAGTTAAGTAAAGAAAGAAATAAATAAAACAATTTACATTGTGCGCGCTGCATCACCGAGTTGGCGTTGCAGTGCACGCAATGTTAATTGTTTTATTTATTTATTTCTTTACTTAACTCCGTTCTGCCGTATGCCAGAGCTTACTACCGCTCACACTGACTCCTCCCCCACCCCGCCCCACCACTGCCAGAACTGCCAGAGTGCCTTCCCTGGTTTTGTCTGATAGCCAGATATACTGCTCTAACTGGTAAGCATCAGTATCAAGAATAGAAGCAACCACTGGCGTCTTGGGTAGGGGGGGAGAATTGGGGTGCAGATTGGTCCCATGTCTCAGCTCTTTTTGCTGTTTGTCCTGTTCCCCTAACCCCTTTGAGCCCAACCACCACAGCTCTTCAATGTGCCAGGAGGGGACAAAAAAGAGAAAGTGCACATTGCCACGCACATTAATTTTTCCAGAAAAAGAAGCCTTGTTTACAATATTTAAATGTTACTTTTGTGTGTGTGTCTATCTATCCACACAGCAAAAACCAAAGGAAATGATGGACGGAGTGTTGAACATTGCAAGCACTCACCCCCAGTCAACTGATCTGGGTTTAATCCATCACCGTTCTTTAGCCCACTCTGCCACCCCAGTTCAGACATGGCCATATGCAAATCAGTCTGACCCTGTGCCTCATGGGAACAGTCCAGCCCGAACTGCCAAGCCATGTCTTCCCTGGACCGGAAACAAGCTTCCTAGGACCGGTTTCTGGCATTTCAGCCGTCTTCAGCCAGGCTTGCTTGAATCCAGTGGCAAAGTGAACAAGGGACTCACGTCTGAGCATACCCTGCCAACTTATGGCGAACAAATCAAAAACCAAAGGAAATGATGGACGGAGTGTTGAACATTGCAAGCACTCACCCCCAGTCAACTGATCTGGGTTTAATCCATCACCGTTCTTTAGCCCACTCTGCCACCCCAGTTCAGACATGGCCATATGCAAATCAGTCTGACCCTGTGCCTCATGGGAACAATCCAGCCCGAACTGCCAAGCCATGTCTTCCCTGGACCGGAAACAAACTTCCTAGGACCGGGTTCTGGCATTTCAGCCGTCTTCAGCCAGGCTTGCTTGAATCCAGTGGCAAAGTGAACAAGGGACTCACGTCTGAGCATACCCTGCCAACTTATGGCGAACAAAGCAAAAACCAAAGGAAATGATGGACGGTGTGTTGAACATTGCAAGCACTCACCCCCAGTCAACTGATCTGGGTTTAATCCATCACCGTTCTTTAGCCCACTCTGCCAGCCCAGTTCAGACATGGCCATATGCAAATCAGTCTGACCCTGTGCCTCATGGGAACAGTCCAACCCGAACTGCCAAGCCATGTCTTCCCTGGACCGGAAACAAGCTTCCTAGGACCGGTTTCTGGCATTTCAGCCGTCTTCCTTTGGTTTTTGCTTTGTTCGCCATAAGTTGGCAGGGTATGCTCAGACGTGAGTCCCTTCCTCACTTTGCCACTGGATTCAAGCAAGCCTGGCTGAAGACGGCTGAAATGCCAGAAACCGGTCCTAGGAAGCTTGTTTCCGGTCCAGGGAAGACATGGCTTGGCAGTTCGGGATGGACTGTTCCCATGAGGCACAGGGTCAGACTGATTTGCATATGGCCATGTCTGAACTGGGGTGGCAGAGTGGGCTAAAGAACGGTGATGGATTAAACCCAGATCAGTTGACTGGGGGTGAGTGCTTGCAATGTTCAACACTCCGTCCATCATTTCCTTTGGTTTTTGCTTTGTTCGCCATAAGTTGGCAGGGTATGCTCAGACGTGAGTCCCTTGCTCACTTTGCCACTGGATTCAAGCAAGCCTGGCTGAAGACGGCTGAAATGCCAGAAACCGTTCCTAGGAAGCTTGTTTCCGGTCCAGGGAAGACATGGCTTGGCAGTTCGGGCTGGACTGTTCCCATGAGACACAGGGTCAGACTGATTTGCATATGGCCATGTCTGAACTGGGGTGGCAGAGTGGGCTAAAGAACGGTGATGGATTAAACCCAGATCAGTTGACTGGGGGTGAGTGCTTGCAATGTTCAACACTCCGTCCATCATTTCCTTTGGTTTTTGCTTTGTTCGCCATAAGTTGGCAGGGTATGCTCAGATGTGAGTCCCTTGCTCACTTTGCCACTGGATTCAAGCAAGCTTGGCTGAAGACGGCTGAAATGCCAGAAACCGGTCCTAGGAAGCTTGTTTCCGGTCCAGGGAAGACATGGCTTGGCAGTTCGGGCTGGACTGTTCCCATGAGGCACAGGGTCAGACTGATTTGCATATGGCCATGTCTGAACTGGGGTGGCAGAGTGGGCTAAAGAACGGTGATGGATTAAACCCAGATCAGTTGACTGGGGGTGAGTGCTTGCAATGTTCAACACTCCGTCCATCATTTCCTTTGGTTTTTGCTTTGTTCGCCATAAGTTGGCAGGGTATGCTCAGACGTGAGTCCCTTGCTCACTTTGCCACTGGATTCAAGCAAGCCTGGCTGAAGACGGCTGAAATGCCAGAAACCGGTCCTAGGAAGCTTGCTTCCGGTCCAGGGAAGACATGGCTTGGCAGTTCGGGCTGGACTGTTCCCATGAGGCACAGGGTCAGACTGATTTGCATATGGCCATGTCTGAACTGGGGTGGCAGAGTGGACTAAAGAACGGTGATGGATTAAACCCAGATCAGTTGACTGGGGGTGAGTGCTTGCAATGTTCAACTCTCCGTCCATCATTTCCTTTGGTTTTTGCTTTGTTCGCCATAAGTTGGCAGGGTATGCTCAGACGTGAGTCCCTTGCTCACTTTGCCACTGGATTCAAGCAAGCCTGGCTGAAGACAGCTGAAATGCCAGAAACCGGTCCTAGGAAGCTTGTTTCCGGTCCAGGGAAGACATGGCTTGGCAGTTCGGGCTGGACTGTTCCCATGAGGCACAGGGTCAGACTGATTTGCATATGCCATGTCTGAACTGGGGTGGCAGAGTGGGCTAAAGAACGGTGATGGATTAAACCCAGATCAGTTGACTGGGGGTGAGTGCTTGCAATGTTCAACACTCCGTCCATCATTTCCTTTGGTTTTTGCTTTGTTCGCCATAAGTTGGTAGGGTATGCTCAGACGTGAGTCCTTGCTCACTTTGCCACTGGATTCAAGCAAGCCTGGCTGAAGACGGCTGAAATGCCAGAAACCGGCCCTAGGAAGCTTGTTTCCGGTCCAGGGAAGACATGGCTTGGCAGTTCGGGCTGGACTGTTCCCATGAGGCACAGGGTCAGACTGATTTGCATATGGCCATGTCTGAACTGGGGTGGCAGAGTGGGCTAAAGAACGGTGATAGATTAAACCCAGATCAGTTGACTGGGGGTGAGTGCTTGCAATGTTCAACACTCCGTCCATCATTTCCTTTCGTTTTTGCTTTGTTCGCCATAAGTTGGCAGGGTATGCTCAGACGTGAGTCCCTTACTCACTTTGCCACTGGATTCAAGCACGCCTGGCTGAAGACGGCTGAAATGCCAGAAACCGGTCCTAGGAAGCTTGTTTCCGGTCCAGGGAAGACATGGCTTGGCAGTTCGGGCTGGACTGTTCCCATGAGGCACAGGGTCAGACTTATTTGCATATGGCCATGTCTGAACTGGGGTGGCAGAGTGGGCTAAAGAACGGTGATGGATTAAACCCAGATCAGTTGACTGGGGGTGAGTGCTTGCAATGTTCAACACTCCGTCCATCATTTCCTTTGGTTTTTGCTTTGTTCGCCATACGTTGGCAGGGTATGCTCAGACGTGAGTCCCTTGCTCACTTTGCCACTGGATTCAAGCAAGCCTGGCTGAAATGCCAGAAACCGGTCCTAGGAAGCTTGTTTCCGGTCCAGGGAAGACATGGCTTGGCAGTTCGGGCTGGACTGTTCCCATGAGGCACAGGGTCAGACTGATTTGCATATGGCCATGTCTGAACTGGGGTGGCAGAGTGGGCTAAAGAACGGTGATGGATTAATCCCAGATCAGTTGACTGGGGGTGAGTGCTTGCAATGTTCAACACTCCGTCTATCATTTCCTTTGGTTTTTGCTTTGTTCGCCATAGGTTGGCAGGGTATGCTCAGACGTGAGTCCCTTGCTCACTTTGCCACTGGATTCAAGCAAGCCTGGCTGAAGACGGCTGAAATGCCAGAAACCGGTCCTAGGAAGCTTGTTTCCGGTCCAGGGAAGACATGGCTTGGCAGTTCGGGCTGGACTGTTCCCATGAGGCACAGGGTCAGACTGATTTGCATATGGCCATGTCTGAACTGGGGTGGCAGAGTGGGCTAAAGAACGGTGATGGATTAAACCCAGATCAGTTGACTGGGGGTGAGTGCTTGCAATGTTCAACACTCCGTCCATCGTTTCCTTTGGTTTTTGCTTTGTTCGCCATAAGTTGGCAGGGTATGCTCAGACGTGAGTCCCTTGCTCACTTTGACACTGGATTCAAGCAAGCCTGGCTGAAGATGGCTGAAATGCCAGAAACTGGTCCTAGGAAGCTTGTTTCCGGTCCAGGGAAGACATGGCTTGGCAGTTCGGGCTGGACTGTTCCCATGAAGCACAGGGTCAGACTGATTTGCATATGGCCATGTCTGAACTGGGGTGGCAGAGTGGGCTAAAGAACGGTGATGGATTAAACCCAGATCAGTTGACTGGGGGTGAGTGCTTGCAATGTTCAACACTCCGTCCATCATTTCCTTTGGTTTTTGCTATCTATCCACACAAACATACAAAGTCATATTTAAACAGTTTAAACAAATGTACACACTCTTTACGATTCAACTTTGTAGGCAGTGGCATAGGAAGGGGGGGGGGGTTGCGCCGCCCCGAGTGTCTTCACTGAGGGGGGTGAAAGAATGGCAAAAATAGGTGTAACTATCTTTTTTCCCTTATTTTAATAATTACAATGTGGGCGGGGGGGGGTGACAAGAAATGTTCCGCACGTGGTACCACCTGACCTTGCTATGCCACTGTTTGTAGGCAGCCCCATCAGTTTAATCTGTGGCCCAATGTGTGCCCCTTCTCCCTCTAAGTTTACTCCTAGAGATGCCAATAGGATAAACACTCCACAAAACGTGAGAACACTTCACGGGAAATCAAAAGGAGGGCTGAAGTTAAAGGCCAGTCTCCTGTACTTTACATCATTGGTGTATCTGACAAGGAACAAAGACAGGGAAGATGACATTTATAATATACACTATTCAATCCCTAGAGAGGATTCATAGCCCTGACCCTGTCTCAACAATGAACAGTGGTGTTGCCATATTTCTTTATTTCTTTATATTTTATTTGGGGTGTTTTTAATGCTCTCCTCCCTCTATCAAGAGTTGCTTGGCGCTAAGGAAAAAGAATGAGACGTCAGCCGGATGCTATCAAGACAGAGTAAATGAGCCAACAAAAACACAACTCCACATAGATGACAAGTTACTTATTTGTTAAACAGCCATGTTTTAAGAGCTTTCTACATGTGTTTAGGGGTTGTTGAACAAGTTAGCCTGATTCTGCTAACTGTCAGAATGTCCCTGCATGAAGTAAAAGGCAATTACGAGCATTCATCTAAATGCTACTCAGCTATACTGGAAGACTCGAAATCACTAATGTTACTTTATTAGAAGCGTGTAGGCACACACATAAAATCAAAAATAAAAGCTCGCCAGCACTACTCTACATGCCTCATACGAAGTGAACTTCTGGCGTCCCTTCAAATAACATATCCTACCACAGTAACCCGTGCCCTCGAGCCTTCTCTACATGACAAAGAAGGAAACCCCACAGTGCCAGACTGCACCACACTGGCACCCAGAAGCTGTTCAATCATTATGAAAAAGAATTGTGTCAGTTTGAGGTCTGCCTGCTGGGGGCAGTGGACTATTCCAGCCTGTACCCTACTTTACCTTTAATGACAACGGCGAATGTTGAAAAAAATATTTTTGCTGTATTGATTGAAAATGCAAAAGATTTCTGTGAACTAATACTTTTTAATTGGTCTTACCGTACAAAGTCACATTAACCCAAAGTAATTATGATTGGACTTCTCTTATTTTCCACCTTCTTAGCTTTTAAAATTCCACTCCCTAACCGGAATCACCGTTCGATGGTTTTTAAAAATACTCTTCTGAAACGCCCCAGCTTCATTCAACATTTTACAGCACAAATCAGAACGTTCCAAAGCGCCATCGCAAAGCGCCCCCTTACACAGTGCTCAGTGGTAGCCCCTTTAAATGTACTCCTGCTGTCACTGACCATCCCAGCTGCTGTCATGTGTCAAACCTCACTTTTCTTATAACAGAGACGAAACTCTATCAAAATAATCCACGGCTTCAAGACGAATCCATAGAACCCTTTCAACTCCTCATATGAAGCAATTATGTCTCCTCTGCTGATAAAACAGACACATTTCATCATTCTGGCCTCGATTCTGAGTGGCTCAGAAAATAATACAATTATTTCCCACCAGGAATTACTGTTACTGATGATTTTGGAGGCGGAAAAATAACAGGAATTGCACGCTTTTGGAGACTAAAATGTGGAAATACGCTTGTCCATATTTCTGTATATTTCCACCTGTTTCTCACAGGGAGGTTCAGCTATCAGCAACCGAAACCTCCACATGAAAAACAAAATCGTAGAATTTTGATTGGCCTAGTACATTCCCATTACCAGGTCGATCGGAATTCACAAGCCACCCTTATGAGGGCTTAAGTGCACCCACGAAAAGTCTTAAAGATGTCAAAAAATATCTGTATCCCAGATTTTTGTCAACTGTGGTGCCACAGTATTGTAACAGACTAGAACCTACTAATCACTGGGGTGAAGCCCAAGGAAATATAGGGTTTTATGTAGAGTATGGAGGACAGGATACTCTGGGAGATTTCACATCTGACGTATTACAAGTGCATTATTACCTATGCACTCACCACAGCCAAACTCGAAATAAGGCCTCAGGTGTCCTGAGTTGAGTGTGGTAAAGTGGTGAATAGGAGAGGCGTCCCTGTCAGATGTGAATGGGAATTTCCAGAAAGGAGTGTCGGACGCAAGTACATGTTTGATGTGAGTTTGTGGGGCATGTTCTACCTGAAGACAAAGGGAAATAAGGGCAGTCTCTGACAGTTCCCCTACAGAAAGAACCCCATCACACACGCTTCGATGATGTGAAGTGCAATTTTTGGTACTGTCATAAACAGAGAATAATATTGGTGGCTAGTTGCAGTTTATGAAAAGAATCAAAGACCAGATAGGTTTAAAAGCATCTTTGTTTGTCCACTTTCATTAATTTCTAAAGGACGATTCATGAGTAGTGCAAGGGCCATCATTGACATGATTACTCAAATAGGTAATACACTTACCTCACTTCCCCTTCTCTAACTGAAGGAGTGTGCACTTTTTGATAGGGTACTTGTATAGGTGAGACACTTTGGCCTTTATTTAGACCTGAGTGGAGGCAGCCCTCTGCCAAGGATAGATCCGGCAACCACGCTCTCAGCCACAGTGGATTTTGTTCATTTTGGTGTCTAAGAATTCATAAAAATAAGATCTATTTTTAGAAATTGGTGTCTGATTTCCTTTGTGTCACGGTTCTTTCCTATTCAATTGTTTTGTTACTTCTAAATGCTTTGTACTTGTTCCTTTGTTAAAGTCTGACTGCTCAAAGATACAACTACTCAGGGTTGAGCTAAGGTTTTACAATTGAGCCTGGCTGAGCCCAAGAACAATTAGAGAGTTTATTACTCATTGAGGTTCCGCAACCACACCATATCATAAACCTTTTTTCTCACACTGGGGTAGTCGGTTTCTGCAGCTAACCCACTCACTCGCCTTTGAAAATGTTTTGCATACATTTGATATTGTAAGGCAAATATGCAAGATCCTGAGCTGTCCCCGAGGTTTGCAAGGTGCTGCTTCTAGAATGTTACCCCTGTGTCCCCATATCCACAACTAACAGTGAATCAATCACAGTACACAGTTTATGAAGGATGCAGAATCTCCATTGTCCAGCGATACTTATTATAGATATTATTATACTACAACTCCCATGATATACATTTTATCACCCTTAGTAGAATGAAAGGTTGATTCAGCATCAACAGAATAACAAAGTGTGCACAAATCTCTACAGTGCACGCTCAGCCACAGAACCCTGTCACTAGCTTAAGACCAGTATCAGCCGGTGGTGGGAATGCTGCGAGGCGGTTGGGTGCGGCGGGGGTGGAGCAGGGTGGGGGGTAGTAAACTGGAATACAGCCCAACGGAGGTAAGTAAACAAATAAATAAATAAAACAAATTTTGTTGCGTGCGCTGCATCGCATTTGGCAATGCAGCTAATGTAATGAAATTGGTTTTATTAATTTATTTGTTTACTTACCTCCGTTGGGCCGTATTCCATACTTTATTACCCCCCCACCCTGCTCCACCCCCGCCACGTCCAACCGCCCCGCATCCCTCCCACCACTGGTCGCTACTGCTTAAGACTATGCCCCTGTTTCCAAGTTCAGGTTTAAAGTCCCATCTCTCTGTTAACAGGGGTTTAGAATAGGCACTGGAAGTCAGAATTGTGCAATAATTGCTGTTTTCCCTGACACATTTCACAAAGTAAAACCTGGTGAAATATCTCTTGGAACATACTTGGAGAAAAGCAAAACATGCTGGATTTTGGTGTAACAACTAATCTGTATGGTATTCCTCATTTTAAGGGGGAACTCAGAACGGGAGGCATTTAAGGCACCCGGTACATATGCCACCCTATTACACCCTTCTCAGAATCATGCCATTTAAAAGGGGGAATTTTGCTTTGTGGAGGAGATTACATTATAAACCAAGGCTCAGGTTGGGCTTTAAGCCTCAATCTGAAAGGAGAATACAATCAAAGGAAGGATAAAACACATGAGGGCCAGTATGGGATATGCTTACCCTGCTCATTATACCAAATTCCATCTGTGCAAGAATTTCCAGATTACCTCCAGGAAGGAGAGTGATTGTGACCACCAGCAAATGATGCTAAACTTTAACCATGCCTTTCAGCAGCTAAATAAACACTCTAACAAAGGCAGCTTACCTTCGATAAACGGCAGAGTAATGACATGGAATGGGCTTTTCATGTCAAGCTATCTTTGCTAGCTAATCAAGAGTTCATCACTTCACGACTCAATAAATTGAATTATGATCAATCACCACTGACCATCGCGATAAGTGGGAAACAGTGTTAAAATGATTTTGAACTTAATCTCCACTAAAATCATCAATAGGCATACTCCTCAAGGTGACATTCTCAAATTAATCATTTTAGTAAAAAAGACAATGGGAAATCAATTGAGGTTCGATTTAAAGTTTCCACAAAGTTCATATTGAGATTCTCTGATCAAACATGGAAAGGCTAGTTACAGGAGAACAACACAAGATATAAGGAGGAGATGACAAGCGGATGCCTGGACTCAACTGATTGGGGCTATCAAATCAATCAACGCAAAATAATTCAGGGCCCTGGTTGGCCTTTGAACAGGGGCACATAGAACAGCAAATTATTATTTTATACCAAATGAAAGCTGGGATACATAACAAGCACTAATCTAGTAAGGGGACAACTTCCTTCTCTCTGCAGGTTTATACAAAAACTTACCTAACAATTCAACAAAAACAGTCATGTTGTGGCTCAAAAAAGTGCAGATCTTCACGAGCGGCAGACCCAAATAGAATATCTATTTATGTTTTAAAATCCGACCACAATTTTTTTCTCAAGTACTTCAAACAGGGCACATTCATTACTTCCCCTTGTGGAAGGGGACAATAAACCCAAAAAACGATTGCTTAGTAGCCCTTCTTGATTGTGAAGGAAAGATATCTGAAAAATTCCTCATCACAAGCCTTATGCTTGGTCAACGGCTAATAACCTACCTCAGTTCAACAAATCTGAATAACAGGCAGTTCCACTATCAACAATATATAATCGCCCTTAAACTATCAAGGCAGGAAACAACAAAGAAAAACCTTCTGTTGTAGGTGTGTTACATGGACGACAGCTCAGCTTTTGATAAAATTAACTGCAGCAGGCTCTGAGAGAAAATGGGGAATTGACCGTGCTTTAGTACATTTTTTTTATAGCATTACGTAATGAAACTTGGTTCAAAATTAAATTGACTAATAAGTCTCTTTCTCCAAAGATGATGACTTATCATTGTATCTAGATAGTGTCACAGACTTGCCACCAAAATTAGGTATGCAACCCATCACTTATTTGTCCCATAAGGATGATATAACCATTTTATTGTTAACTCCATCAGGTTTGCAATCTCAACTCTTAAAGCTACATGAATATATTGCAAGAATTACCTAAAATAAATCTGGTGAAAACTTTAGTGATGTGCTTTGGCAAAACTACCAAACGGTGGCTGCGGAAAATAGAGGATAAACAAATTAAACAAGTAAACAAATAAAAGTACTTGGGAGTAACCACTGATGATAAGCTAGCACGGTCTGACCATATTTCAGGCAAAAATGTGAAAGCACATATCATTAGTAAAGAGGTTTTCAAGCATCTATGGAGGTTGCGCTATCGGATAATAAACCATTGCAATCAACTCAAACTTTTTTCAATCACTTCTATATGCTTCTTTAGTTTTCAAATTTAAGACAATCAGTTAGATAAAGCCTATATGAGAGAAAAGTTTTTTATTGAACCTACGCTCATCGGCTCTGCACTGTAAAATAAGGCTTGAATTGTCTTTAACCTCATTGACAACATTGCATATAGGTGCAATGACAAACTTTGTATGCAAATGCGGCTGAGCCAAGGAACACTCCTTAAAAAACCTGATCATTGATGAATTAAAAGAAAGTGTTGGAATCACCACAGACCTGAGCCTACCAGATACAGAAAAGGCTATTACTGGAAACTAGCTTCCGCCGGTAGCTGCCCTTACAAAAATGGCCTGGTCAGAGTGTAAGGTGCTCATGCAACAAACTAAATGATCTGTCGAGGCTATTGACTCCTAAGCATTCCAGTTACATAATAGACAGATATTAATATGCACATCAGGAATAACTATACTCCAACTTAGAGACTGACTGAAAAATCAAGCACTTAAGATTCAAACACATATACATCCCTATTGCTCAATTTGAATACGCAGTGCTCATCCTCAGGGAAATGTAGACTTTGCGTCTATGTAGATGGGTCAATTAGGTATATCAGCTGCGTATGCCCCTCCTTATCGGATTTAAGAAATAAGTATTTGCCGCTATCATTTATTGTGGCAAACACTAGAATTCGCCAAGAATCTACAAAGTACTGCTTTTTCGCGAGAGATTATCAATTTATTGGGAAGCTCACTATATTTTTAGAACGTTCTACAAATGTCTGTTAATCAAAATGTCTCTGTGTAAATTCCTCATGGAGATTTTAATCTCATCTTTACTCAATGGTCAATTTTATCTTTTTATATATTAATTTTAAATGTTCCAGCAATTTATTTGTTTGTAATTCTTTATTATTGTAGTTGATACTTTTTTTTCCTATACAAAAAACTTACTTAAACATAAGGGCCTCATTTTGTGTGGGAAGCAGAAGGAAGAAGGTTTCTTGCGTGCTAGGATGCAGGCCTGCATTACTGGCGGTATCACAGATCCGAGTCTCACAGCTTTAGGGGCGCAATCACTGTGCACACTGTTCACTTGTTGAGGGCAATCAGAGGACCGATAAAGCATCCCCATGTTAATGGTCGTTGACACAAACATAAAAATATCTCAAGTGCCCCAAAGTCACCTCAACACTGCTGAAGCAGGAGTAAAGGCAAATGCCTGTTTGGATACACTTTGGGCTCAGTTGGAGCTCTGTGATCTGGAGGTAATGCCATGAACCATTCTTAGTGAAATAACTGCATAGTCTTTCCTCTACCTTTACTGTTTCTTGGAAAGATGAGAATAACCTGCGATCACAAGGTCACGCCGGGTATATTTGCGATGTGGTTTCCACCAGTCTCGTGCTGGTGGGATCCAACGGCCGTATTTCCATGAAGTGATGCAGCACTTACGTACAAAAATGTAACTCTCACAGCGCACGTGTAACCCTTACTTTACCAGTGCAGAATATGCCATTTGTGTATAGATTTAGGCAGGGCACAAGTCCTAAAAAAGAAGTGGAGGGACTAACCTAATTAATCAGTATACAAGTGGCATCACGGCACGTGACATCATGGCATGTGACATCGCGGCCCGTGACATCATAGCACATAAGGTGCGTGACATCACAGCGCGTGGCATCACAATGCGTGACATCACAGGAAGCGGCATCACAAGAAGTGACATCAGATCTTAAGCCCTCACATATATGTTTAGCAGGTCTATCATGAGTACTTTTGAACACATTTCGAGTATACTTGCAAACCCTCCTGATTTAAGCAGAAGATTCACACTTTTCTAAGCTTCACATAAACCAATGTTGCCTTTTGTCAGCATAAAGCTTCCTCTACCCATAGTGCTTTTAAAGAAAAAATAGAGATATTTAAATTATTACAACGCCTCCTCAGGGGTAATAAGCACTCAGCGCCGGGACACTCTTGGGAGTAGCCGTGCCCTTTATACATTTCTGACATAACATAACATAAATGTTATTTATTTTGTGAAAATACTGGGAAAGATCAACACATCTGACGTTCTTACAGGCATGCATATCTCCTAAACAGAGCCTGAACAAAGTGAAAATCTGCCTCTCTTAAGTATGTGTGAAGTGCTACCAAGATGTGAGCCTTTGTTTCTCCTCTGCTGCATTTGCTTCTAGTGTGAGGCTCCTGACTGCTGCAAGTCAGGAGACTTGAACAAAAGGAGTCCTGATGACCTCTCATATTCGGCCTTTGTTATGGGCCCAGTAGGAGTCTGAAATAAGAGAGTCCCGTCCCCGCCTGCACGTTGTTGCGATCGAAAGCAGACAACAATGTGCAGGCGCTGCTGAAAGTGTCCCGGTGTTTGGAAATTACACCGGGACAAATTCAGCCTCTTTTTCAGAGGGGCTTAACTTCTTGGCAGGGTGGACGGTGTCCACCCTGTGAAAAAAGTGGGTGGATGCCATCCACCTGCGTGTACCTCTGACTCGTGCCCTGGATTTAGGGGCTATGACAAACCACCACAAAGAGCGCAGTCATAGTTGTTTGGTATGCACCTCTAACCGATCAGATACAGACATCTACAAAAAACAAATCCCAGAGACACAGCAATGATAGAGGTTCCTTTGTGGAGTCAGTTGCTGCACAGTACAAGCCTCGGAGGACCAGGCCTTTCATTTTGTATTCATGACTTGGACATTGCGCAGCTGTATAAAAATGCACTGTTGGTCTCAGTGGGGCCGGTACTGTTCTGCCTCGTCACTGGGTGTCTCTTTTCAAGTCTGTAAAACACAAGCGTCTGACTCCCACAGAACGCGCACCTAATCCACCAAGCGTCCATTTACTATAAAACAGGACATCTGACTGTTCGCGCACACCACACTACATCACAGACACAAACCCAGGACTTTAAGTGGGATGAAAAAACTGGGAGGGGTCTCTCAAAGGGGTGTAGTCAATGTAATTAAGGGCATGGCTTAAAAACACATAAACTAAAAATCTGTTCTTAACAATCAATCAATCAATCAATCAATCAATCAATCAGGCGTTTGTTAAGCGCGACTACTCACCTGTAAGGGTCTCAAGGCGCTGGGGGTGGGGTTGCAGGTTCCAGTCCATCAATGAGGGGGTCCGTCGAAGAGCCAGTTTTTGAGGTTTCTTACGAAGATGAGAAGCGATGTTGTCTGTCTGTGCCGCATGTAATGTAGTGTTCCGCCCGACTTGTATTTTGCTGTTTCTGTCATTGCATCCAGATATATGACCCAACAAGTAACATCATACTTACAATAAGTCAGGACTATTGGCTTTGTCAATGGCTGTTAGTTGCATAAGATAAATAAGCAGCAACTATGGCTTGTATATAATATTGAAAAAGCTTCCACTTAAAGCCCCTGTGACACCACGACAATGTTGCTGCTCCTGATTTTCAAAAAGAGAAGGGAAATCCAGAGAGAAAATGACTCTCTTTAAAGGATTTCCCTTACCCTACAACGCTCACCTGGCATGACGTCATGCTGTAACATCTCCACTAGTGAGAAGTGAGCAGTGTGAGCACACACATCGATGTGCCTGCTGTCATAGTCCGCAAAAAACAGGCCGCCTGTGCCAGGGCACACAACAGAGCCCAATAGAGACCCGTTTCGAGGCCCCCTTCAAAAAACTGCCTGTGCTCAGCACTGGTGAGACCCGGCCCACTTAAAGCCCTGCACAAACCTCTGCTTGGCAGAGAACCCAGGGTCATTTATGGACAAGTAACTAGACAACGATTATATGTTTGTCTCAGTCTATTAACTGACTAAAATTAAAAACAGTAATACAAACGTTCTCCCAAAAACTGTCACACAAAAACGGCTAACAAGCACAGCGATTTAAAACTTTTTTATTTTATACATACAGGTCAGGCCTTAAAGACGTTTGCATAGAGCAACATGACGGAAAATTCTCATGCATGCGATTTCTCGGGAATCTGGAACAGTATTAATGTTAGAGCGGCGTTTTTTATATCAGGGAACAATTCGGTGTGATTTAAGAGAAAGCCACAAATAAGCTTGCCTGAGATAAGTGACAAGTTACATAAATCATATTTCTATAACAACTAATTATCAGCAGAGCTTCACACTTGGGTATTTCAGCGAGAAAAATTGCAGCAAGTTGACAAATGGTTCACGAATTTCAAGTCTTACAAATTACACACACAACAGGGAACACACATTGGAAATGCCAATGGGTCTGGTCTGTCATGCACCCTCCATTCACAGAGGCGCTTATCACTGGCTCACCTTCACCCAGTTGGGCACATCGCTTCAATTGCACTCAGAGTGGTACACATTTCATCCTGCATCCTCAGAGCAGGCACCCCTCTCAACCTGCACTCACACAAAACCTTTCACCCTGCACTCACACACACAAATAACTCACCTTGCCGCCACAGAGGCATACCTCTCACCTTTTGCTCAGACCAGAACACCCAGTGGCGGCTCGCAGAGGGAGTGCTGTGGGGCGGTGAGGTGGGGCAGGGACGGGGCAGGGTGCTGGGTAGTGGAGTCGGACATACGACGGCATGGAGTAAGGTAAGTAAATAAATAAAACTATTTACCTTGCGCTTGCTGCATCACCAACTCAGAAGTTCTGGGGTCCGTGCCCCGATAATTAAACAGCATTTCTCTTTGTTCTCTGGTGGCAGAGAGGCTCTGTGCTCAGTCAAAACCAATTCTTTCCTCTCTGGTCCAGCTTCCTGGCAGGAGGGGGAGCCAGCATTGAGTAAGGCAGACCAGGCCCATTCAGGTGAAAAGAAATATCCTCCCCCTACTTTAAATGCAGCCCAGGTCGATTCAGCCCAGCCCTGACTCATCCAGGAAAGGCAGTACACACCTCACCCCCCCCAGTGGCAGTCTACAGTTAATGCACACCCCCAGCCCCTGTTTCTCCAAAGCCAGACAATCAATCCACAACGCAGCAGAGGCACACCAGATGGCTAAGCAAGAAAATACCTACTTTCTAAAAGTGCTATTTTCAAACACGGAATGTAAAAATCATCCTGATTAAAAGATGCATCTTTAGATTCTGAGTTCAGGCATACTACACCTTACCTTCCTATCTTGTCCCAATGAGAAGTTATGTTTATAAGATGTTATAAATAAACTCCCATTCTATTGTATGGGAGGAAAGCCTTTTAATAGTGAAAAACGAAATTCACTGTAGTTCACTATCAGGACATGTTACACACTTCAGGACATGTCCTACCTTTCACATACACTGCACCCTGCCCACAGGGGTCCATTGGGCTTACCTTAGGGGTGACTCACATGGAAGAAAAGGGAAGATTAGTACCTGGCAAGTGGATGCACTTGCCAGATCAACATGGCAGTACCAGACTGCGCACAGACACTGCAATGGCAGGTCTGAGAACCTTTTGCATGGCTGCTTGTCGGGGTGGCACAATCAGTGCTGCAGGCCCACTAGCAGGATGTGACTTACAGGCCCTGGGCACACACAGTGCACTGTACTAGGGACTTAGTAGTAAGTCAAACAAGCCAATCATGGAAGCACCAATCCATATTCACAATTTATAAAGGGTTCCCAAAGCATCTAGACCAGCAAAACCAAAGTTCAGCACACAGCAAAAACACAGGAGGCAGAGGCAAAAATACAGGGGAAAACCACGCCAAGGATGCCAGGTCTAACACTTGTCTAAAGAGAAAGATGCAACAAAAGAGTAACATTTCTGAATCAAAGTCAAGGTGGACTTGATTGGTGAGCCAAGTGACATTCATTATTTCCGTGACATCATATCACATTTGAATGTTCTAGAAGCAGCATTTAACTGGCTCACTAGAGAATATTAAAAGAATAAATCTGCAACCCATTGACCTTTTGGGCGGGGCGGACATGCTCAGCACAGCACCTTTACTGAGAGAGAACCTGCAGTGCATGCCTGATGTCTGCTCGCCATCAAATATGTCCTCTGCTAAAATGCAGGTTAGAGGCTCAGACGAGTGTCACTCACTCCTAGCTTAATGTTCCAAGATGCTGTGTCAATTGTATGGGAAAGAGAAAGCCTACAGCTGCAATGGGGGAGCATCCTTTGTGTGAGTGTGTGACTCACCAAGCAGATTGCACAACTGCAGGTATGATTCATTCTTAGTACAACACATCAATAAAACACTGTCGGGCTGGCTGACATAATTAATGAATTGTTCTGTCCATTATCAAACCTCTTACTGCTGGGCTCTGTGACCGGGTTCGATGATCAGTCTCTTTACCCTGAGTCAACCCTGCTCCAAAAGGCCACGCTACTGCGACTGCAATTACCTGGGAATATCCCTTCCCATCTCCTTACCATCCCACCCAGAGCTGAGCTAGCAACAGTTCCTGCCCCAGGCACAAATTGTGCTGCAAGTTGTCTGGCAATAAAGTCCTGCCCGCTCCAAACTGCAATGCATCTGTCTCCTGGTGTAGGGCCTCTTGGGCAGTGTTTATGCATGGCCCTCGCAGGTTTGACTCTACAGCCACTCAGCAATACTTAATTCTGTGGACTGTACTAGAATTGACTGAGGTCCTAACAATGCTCCAGTCAATACTCACCGTCCTCTTTATGATCCCTCCTCCTCCCTGACCACTTGCAGTATATGTTCCGTCATGGTATTGGCTTTCATATGCTTCAGGGAAGCCACCATCTTAAAAACAAACACAACAAGATGATGGACAGAGTGCCGAAGCTTTTCAACCACTAACCGCCAGTCAAGGGATCTGGGTTTGGACCCATCAATAGGCTAAGGGTATGCCCAGACGTGGGTCCCTTGCTCGCTGTGCCACTGGATTCCAGCTAGCCTGGCTGATGAGGAGTGATACCCCAATCCGGTCCCAGGATACTTGTTTCTGGTTCAAGGAAGACCTGGTTTGGCAGTTCGGTCTGGACCATCCCCATGAGGAGCAGGGTCAAGACTGATTTGCATATGGCTGGGTCCAAACTGGGGTGACGTGGTGAGCAAAATAACAATGTATTAAACCCTGATCTATGACTGCGGACAGTGTTTGAAAAGTTTCAAAATTCCATCCATCATTTTATTTTGTAATATTACCATTTTAAATAAGCCAGGACCTACCAAAAGTAGCCCAAAATAAGACGAGCCCTACACAATCTTGAAACAATGTTGAAGCATTGTAAAATAAAGAAATGCATTTGCAGAAGTATCAAATGTTTCTCTTGCATGCTGCTGCATCATCACGTTTCAATACACTGCCATGTTAGGTGAGCGAAAAGCCTCCAAAAGCCAATAGGATTGCAATACAAGCACTCTTTCAGCGGAAGCACCCAACCGCTGCCTAATCAAATCCTGTACTCTTGGCTCTCAACATGTGGGCGGGGCAAAAGCCCCTCTCCTGGTGATTCTCACAGAACTGCCTTGCAACAGATGGTAAAACACCCACAGCTTAGCTAGCTACAGCCACAGCTTTGTCAATGACTTGCTACCTCTTGTACATCAACAAATACAAAACTAGACAATTTCCTTTTATGCTATAAAAACTAATTCACAGAATCATGATTTTTTTAAACAATAATTTGGTGAAATATTTCTTAGGTAAATCTAAGTAAGGGGAGGGAACATAGGACTGATTACGATGGCGGGCGGACTTGAGTGCCACCGTGGCAATTTAACATTGCGGCTGGTGCTGCTGGTTGCAGCACCCGCCGCTATGGTATATGGCCATGTTGTGCATTTCCCTGCACAACGTGGCAGGCTCCGCGCGGTGCCTGCCACCTTGTGCATGGAAATGTAGGGTGGTATCATGGGTACCCTCCCAGTGCACAACTGCCCCCACCTCCACAGATGGGGCCCGTAACGGGCCCCCCGAAGCCACCGCCATGGGAAGGCTGGCTGACGCCAGCATTGTGATCTCGTGGGCGTTGCCTTCGAGGCACCTGAGGTGGAAGCGTGACGGGCGCTCTTTGCGCCCGCCACGCTTGTGGCATGATTCCCCCCACCATCCTAATGTGGTGGGGGAAATGGGAGCCAGATGGGGGAGGTCCCTCTGCCATCGTAATGAGCCCCATAGAAAGGACAGGTCGAAGAGCTAACATTCCCAAAAGATTTGAGGGTAGTTTCCCTGGAATACCCATCCATTTAGACCAAAATATTGATTAAGTGTGTTTCCTGAATGTGGGAAGAGGAAAGAGATATATTTATGGGGAGTGTTGAGGAAGGAGGCTGTTCAGGAGCAAATATCTCTGTTCAGAAAAAAACAAGGAAAAAAAAAGAAAACAAAAAATAAATTGCACAACTTGTGCATAACCGTAAATCTGGCATATCATCTGCAAGCAATCAAATCCAGCAAGCCTAAAGATAGAGAGAAAGGACTACACCAGAAAAGCTGCAATGTTAAAAAAGCTTTCTAACAAAATGTAAATGTAAATGTAAATGTCAAGGTACTTATAGAGCGCACTGTCACCAGACGGCCACCTTGCTGTGTTGCCTTTGCGGTTTCCTGGCGCTGATACTCATACCGCTGTGGAACCCCTCCTGGCTTTCCCTGTGAAGTGTCCACTCCTGGGCACCCCCAGGGTGAAGCCAGGCATCCTTAGCGCTGTTGGGGCCGGTGTGGAGGCTAAGCAAGCTATTGCCCAGAGTTGCAGTGTGGGGCCCGTGATTAGAATAGGCACCGAGGCGAGAATAGACAGGTCCGAGGAAATTGAGCCCGAGCCCCGCCGAGGCGAGAATCGAACCCTGGTCCCTGGCCAGAACTCTGCTTCAGGGTCTGCCGCTCTAACCATTGAGCCACACTCCTCCAATTTAGCCCCAGGTCCAGATCAGGGGATCATTGCTGGGCAAGGGTGCATGGTGTGTAAACTTTTTGTGGCTGAATGTTGTTGATTAGACTTTGTTTTGAGTCAGATCGCCTGTCCTAATTGGCTAGTTGTGGGTCCAACAACAAGATAACAACCACTCAACGCTTAATTTGAGCTGGTGGTTTCCAGCGCTCAGCACCGGCACTTAATCATCAGCACCAGTGCTTTTCATGAGCACCAGTTGAGGACACATTCATTTACAGGGAGATTAAGTGATTTGCCCAGAATCATAGGATGTTGAGCTGACACTGAGACCCGTACCTGGTTACCCAGCTCTGAATTTGGCAGCTCTGGCCATTATGCCACTACCTATCCCCACTTTCATGGTTAGTAGTTGGTTCTGTTTTAGGCGGAACTAACAGGAGAATGGAGCAAGCTGTCTCCTGACGAGAGCCCTGGCACTTATGTTTTTTACAAATTAACCACTGCACCCAACCCCTTTCCAGTGAACCCACAATGAACCACAACACCCAATTTCAAGCACAGCTTAAGTAATGTAAACTGAATGCTGCATTCAGGCCTGACCCCACCACTCCCGCAACGCTCACCTGCACTGGCATCAGCCTGGCAGTGCCAGCCCATCCAGCTGGTGAGAGGTTGAATGTAGAGTTCAGCAGGTTCTTCAGTGTGAGGCCCTATCGACTGAGGGGTAAGGAAGCCTCCACAACAAGGGTTGTGCACTGCCACAGCGGTACTGCTGGCATCGGCATTTATATTATTTAATGGACTGTAAATGCATATTGCAAAAAATTAGCTGGTGACCTGTACACAACTAGGAAATCGTGCAAGCCCTTGCAATTATTATTCATAAAACATGATGCAAAACAAGTTAGTTGTTGCTAAAGTTATTGATGTTATACTACTCTACACACACTTGAAATATTAAAATCAATCACTACATGACATTATTTTATAATAATACAATCAATATCACGTTGCAGTGTTTAAAAGATGGTTTCCAAAGCATCTAGTGTTATTAACCATGCTGCATGATTATTGAGAATCATGGAGAAGGTCAGGTCCTTTAACATTTGCATCCCCAGTATAAACCAACAATAAAGATATATTAATGACACCGGTATTGCTTCTTTATGTAAAAAAGGGTTTAGTCGATTTGTAACCCTATGACTATGGTGTTGACGGTCTATTGTGTCATTTGTGAAAGTGTGCAAAATGTCTAAACCTTATGGGGTATATTTACACGGGACTTGTACCACTGGAACGTCACTTTTTTCGAGCCATTTTGCATTGTTTAATGCCGCTTTGTAAATATGGTACCCTTTAATGTAGTTATCTGTGTGAAAGGGGCGTGCAATGGGTGTTGCTTTGGGCGTTGCACTGCAACACTCATTGCTTTGTGACGCTGCCCCAGATTTACAAGGATCTGTAAATCTGAGGCAGCGCCAAAAACTAATGCCATGCAAAAGAAGGAGTTAGATTAGCGCAACAAGAAGAAATACTTTTATTTCTCCTTGTTTTTGCTCTTTCTATGTGTGTTGCATTATGCATTATGCAGCACACATAGAAATAGCAAATCACCTTTAAAGATTTTTTATGTGCAGGAAGGTGTTCCTTTCTGCACATAAACAATCATCCCCTGCAACACAGACACCCTTGCACCATGGTGCATGGGTGCCTACTTTGCAGGGATGATTTCTTGCAACTCAGGCACCCTTGCACTATGGTGCAAGGCTGCCTGCTTTGCAGGAAATGACCCCTGTAATGCAGGCACCCATGCACTGTGATGCAAGGGTGTCTGTGTTGGCACTAGGCAGCTATTTTTAGTGCCATCGCAAATGAAATCACAGATATGCTGCGTATTCTTGTGAATACGGTGCATCCCTGAGTTTTTTTAATGGTGCAGTGTGGCGCTGCAAAATTTGCCACAGTACCTCTAGGTTTCTTATTTATGGTTATATGTAAAATTTTAAATTGCACCACAACGAAACAAGGCTACTTCAATGTAGTCAGATGACCAAAGCTCTGTTCTTGCTTACGAGAGCAAACAAGACTGTCTCAGATGTAGTTCCAGGTTAGGGAGCTGTGAACTGATATGTGGATCTGCCTCAGTTGATCAACTGGGAATCACACCAGATTTGTAATTAATACTAGTTGAAAATGTCGTCTTAAGGATTTTTGGGGCCCCGTGCTCGTAACGACTTTGAATTGTATTACCTAATTTCTGCAAGGTGGCGCCAAACAAACTTTCCGGTTCACACAAAAACTGTTGAAAAATGTCTTTCTAGGGCACCTCAAACATCCTTAAGCCACTGGACAAAGAATCACAGACTCAGAGGTAGAGGTAGGCAAAGGGGAGAGAGTTTGATATATGGAAATAGAGGTGAGCTAGAAGAGTGAAAGTTTACTTACCCAGGGGGGACCTCGGAAGACGGGGGCCTAGGACAATTGCCCACTTGGCACATCCCTTAAAATGTCTCCTTTGTTCAAAACTATCAAATCAGACTACTTGGTTTTCGAGATAGTATTTGCAGTGTTACGTATTTCTTGTTCAAAACGGCTCTAGTCCTTTTCATTTTCTCTTTAAATTGTCATTAGGAATGTGTATCTCTGTAAAAATGTATTTTCACACTCACTGTCAGTTTAGGGTTAGGTGCATTCATTATGCAGGGAGGCATCGAGGTTTAGTTGTGTATATAGGAAGGGATGTGTAAGGCATGGTCTGTCATTCATGTAGAAAGAGCACCAATCTCTCCCCTCATCCATGTGCTGGCACTCTTCCTGTGCGCTCAGATGAGCTTATCCAGGACAGCGGCATGCATAACATTTCACTGCTTCTCTAGTGAGAAGGTTCACCTCTCAGCAGTACCACCCTGCAGCTGATAGACCATAGCATTTTACTTTTGATAGTAAAGAAGTTGAAGGAAGTGTCATCGCAAAAAGCTATACCAAGGAATTCAGAGGAAGAGTCTAAAGAGTCATGATATGGTAGACATTATTGAACAGCGCAAACAATTTGGGCGCTATACCTGTGTCCTCATATAACCTACTCTCAGGTGGACAATTCGCTTATTGCTCAGCCCTGTGCTCTTCCGATTCAAATGCAGTGGTGTTGCAGCGCAAGCATGCTAAACAAATTCTTGTACTCTTACTCTACTTACTACTCTAACTGTACTTAGCCCTTTACGATTAGACAATCTGCAGCATTTTCCTTTAGCACAGAGGCAATGATCCTCCGATGAATCTTTCTCTGCCGATAGGAGTGGTGGAAATTAGGGTCGCCAAAATACCACGTTAGGTGTCCAATGAAGACCATAAATTGACAACTAACTCACATTTGAAATCAGGTTTAACTACACCACTTTCAACATCATGCTATGAAAATAAAGAATTACAACAGGAAGAGCCAACCTCCTGAAGAAGTTAAGTCCGACTAGAATTATGCAGACCAATACTTCTGCTACACAGAATACAAGTGGCATAACTTGATGTTCCACAAAAGCTCTCTGGCATTCCAGGCAATGTTGGCACATCGTTTCTGCAGTTCTTCTGAATCTGGGATTGAACTACACTTGTTGAAACAGGCACATATTTGCATGTCTCCCAACATGTGCAGGACCATAATAATGTCTTTCCACTGGTGACAATAAGCTGCCAGGTAATACTGGTCTGCCATCAGTGTTAACTCACACATCGTTTTCCCCCATGGTGCAACCTGCTCGCACCCAACCATGCTGTTCTGCTTCAGCAACAATTACAATTCTGGTGTGATTCCCAGTTGATCTACTGAGGCAGATCCACATATCTTATCCTTACCTTATCTGATTCAGGGAAGATTTGACTGAAATATCAGGACGGGGCTTGGAGCACAATTCAGTCACATCCAAACAAACATGTTCAACTTCATCACTCACACTCTCATTTCCAGACAATGGCATCAAAGTAGCCTGATTCAATACTGGGCACCTTTTAAAAGTCACATTCTCTGCACCCAGTAAGATGTGTTCATACTTTGTCATGCCTACTATTGGTCAAGTACTGTGTTTGAGTATGAGTCAGCAGTATCTCCACTGAATGGGGCACTAATACTGTCAGTGGGGGACTCATACAATACATTCTCACTGCTCAAGACTGACACATGTAGATGCAACTGATTCCAAACATCCAGGCAATGCAGCAGCAACGGGATCAAGTGTCACAAGAAGTAGACGATAGGCCTGTGATTGCTTCCATGCATTTGTGTCAACATTGAAAGAGCACAGACTTCTCTCTCACTGCAAAATAACTCAAAGCACTTGTAATCAACCATTCCCAAAGCTTGTGCCCTGCAAATGCATTGTTGCAGCTCAGTGAAGGCAGTCGTGCAGCTGTCATCCCAGGGTACCGAATCAGACACGTCTTTATGCGTCAACCTCTGTAGAGCTTTTGCAGTTAATAAAAAATCTGAAATCCACTGTCTACAATAGCCTACCATTTCTAAGAACATGCAGATTTCCTTTTGGGTAGCTGGAGGATTCATTGTACGAATCGCTGAGATTCTTTCTTGCAACACTTTCCTCGCTCCTTTCTCAATTAGATGTCCCACCTAAGTACAAGACTTCTGTTTTGCAAAACTGTAACTTGGTAGGGGATACTTTATGTCCATTCTCTGAAACAAAGCACTAGAGTCAATTTTGCAAGCCTCCTTCTTGGTTGATGCCACCAGTAGGTTGTCAATATCTTGCACGAGCACTGAGTGATTTGTCATTACTAGAGACTCTGATAAAAAATTAAGAGACTCTTCATACACCCTTGTGGGATTCAGAACCATACCAAAACACGATCACCGAAACGGAAAGCAAAAAGATACTGACTATCTTCATGCAATGGAATGGATAAGAATGCTTGGCAGAAATCGATTACTGAAAACCATTCAGCTTTGCATGGAATTTGAAATAAAATCACAGCTGGATTCCGTACCACAGGACAACATGGAACAACAATAAAGTTGATCCTACTCAAATCCTGCACAAAACGATAATTGCGATTCAGTTTCTGCAAGCCCATAATGGGAGAGTTGAATGGACTTTCTATTGTTTCCTTCAGGATTCCTTGCTCAATCATTCAGTCGATCCTGGAGAAATTCCAGCAATAATATCTGGAGACAAATTGTGTTGTTGGATTCTTAGAAACTCTGCATTGGGTTTGACTGTAATTCAGACTGGGTCGACACCTTTGATTAGTCCGATATCATTACCTGTAAAGTACCTGACTTCAGGTAATACTGAGTATCTCAATTCAATGGGCAAATACTCACTCATCAAGAGAGAATACATCCCCACATCTGATTTCTGTTGGGAAAGTTTAAAGAAAACATCCTCATCATTGGTATGAAATTCAATACCTCTTGGTGTGCAGTAGATTGAACAGTTTACTTTATATAAGAAGTCACCGGAGCTTTGGTCATTTGCATTTACATTTGCTGTGAGACATAATTATTCGGTATTCTCTGTCCTTGTACCTGTTGAGTCTGTCCCATGTTATTTACATGAGATTGTGCATATTCCACATTCTGCATCTGAATTTCTACATTATTCATAAAAGACTTACACTTGCGTCTCCAATGTCCAAATGTTCCGCAAGCATACCACAGATTTGTTTTCTTCAACAGGGACACATCAACACCAGCTCTGGGGTCTACAGGATTACCATCACCTCTACCTTGTGATGGGAAACTATGCTGCTGAAAACCATTGACATCCTGTATTGTCGGAGCTTGATTATAACCTCCATGTACTTGTACTGTATTATCAAAACCTATCTGATTTTGACCTTTTTTTCATGGCTCTTATTTGAGCAATCATTAGCTTCTCCTTAAGCTTCTTGTGGTTCATTTAAATCTCATCACCACAATATTTTAAGTAACACAAAATCTCATCTAATGGCTTACTTTGCCAACAAAGTAACTGCAGTCAAGTCATGTTGCAAATCTCAGGTCTCAAACCATGCATAAATCGGTAAACAAAATGTCCCACATACTTGTCTGCAATACAATGCAATCCACCATACTGCTTGAAAGCTTGCACCAATCTCTCATAATAGGTATGCACTGACTCTTTCAGCTCTTGAGTCATTCTGTCAATCTGTTTCCGATGTCAACCAAAGTGTTTACATCAATCCACAAAACCTTCGAAATCTTGACAAATCTTTCCATCTGTCTGTACCATTCCACAGAATTTCCTCTCAACTTCGGGAAATTGTTTGTAAATGACAAAATGTCAGGTCTTGCCCAAGGTACCTGGACGTAACCTCGTCCAGGTACTTCCTTCATAGGGAGCATCTGTATCTTCCCTACACTTCATCAAAACATCAGATGGTACCTGCACCCTAAATTGCTTCTTTTCCTTCTTTTTCTACCATCTACCTTCACACTTTTCTCTTTCTTTCCATTTCCTAGTTAATGCCATTAATTCTTTCATCTGCAATTTCTTTACTGGTTCCCTCATTTTCACAGCATGTTTGTCAGTAAAGTCTAACCTGTACGATTTTCATAAAATCTTTCTGAGCCAATTCTGCCAATCTCTCATGTGTCAATTTTGCTAACATGTAATGTCTTTACAAAGAAATGATTCCTCTTCCTGGTAAGCATCTATCCTTGAAGGGCTAAGTGTTCCCTGAACCATTTCTTCTATTTCAACTTTTAATCTACTCACATTCATGAGTTGTCTAGTTTACTGGGCTGAATTTTAGACTGAACTTGACCCAAAATTGAAGCAGATGCTGAACTAGAAACTAGAGTTTGTGGTGGAACCAAATGTGGACCTGAAACTGGAAGTGAAGCTGGAACTATTGCTGACTTCTAATTATTCGGGGTATTATATTCTTTAAGGCATTCTTCAAATTCTTCAGAAGACAACCCTGATTGCTCTCTTATATTATTTAAACGTAAGCTTTCATCTATCTATCTATCTACCTATATATCTACTACATATATAAATATTCCATTAAATGACCATAGCTAAAGTGCAGTTTTGATTACAAAATAAACCCCTCCCAAAAATTATGTCATGAGTGATGTCATATGTGACGTCATCAGCAGTGCATTGCGGGGACGCGAGTTATACTAACTATAACGGTTGAATTTCTCTGGTTTTGTACAAGTGAAATGTCCAACTAACTATAACGTCCCTGAAACCTATGGCTTTTTCAGTGAATTTCTAAGGTTTATTTAAATTTTGTATATATATTTTTGCAGGGAGGGGGGCCACATGGCCCTGTCATTCAGTTTTTTCAAATACAAGGGAGGGGTGCCACGTGGCCCCCCTCCCCGGCCACTTCTGGCCCTGGGGACCCCATCCCCCAGGGGATGGGGCCCCCATGGTTCCGTTGGGGACCATGGGGGGAGACCCAATGCCCCCATGGTCCCGCCAGCTCCCTGCCCCCTGCGGGAGCCGGCATTGCTTTTGAGCAAGGAGAGCTGCTGCCATGAAGCTCCCCTTGCTCAAAAGCAATCTGCTTTGGTTTTTCGAAGCGAGAGCAGGTTTCCTGCTCTCGCTTCGAAAAACCAAAGCAGGGTTTGCTATGACAGGGCGGGAGCCATGCTCCCGCCCTGTCATAGCAAACAGCAATGTCTCAGGGGTGGGCACCCCGGGACATTGCAGGAGCCGGCTCTGGGGGGGGTGGTGGTCCCCAGGGCTATCAAGGGCTCCTAGAGGCGGGCTGCGCGGCCCCTCCCTTCATTTTGAAAGCCCCAGGGAGGTGGTGGTCCCTTGGTCTGGGGGTCCGTATTCGCATGTTAGCACACTTTTACATTACGCCTAACTTTGTATCTCTAATGGATGCAAAGTGGGCGTTCCTGACATACACTACATGTCAGGAAAGCAATAACGCGTCTTTGCGTTATCAGCAAGGATGCCCTTGCATTTTAGTAGACGTTAGTTTTTTGAGAAAACTGCTGTTTTCTCCAAAAACTAACGTCTGCTAAAATCCTGACTAAGCCACCCCTAACATTGGGGGTGGATTATGCTGATACGAACACAGGGTCGTATCAGCAAGGTTATCGCTCTTTTGCAGGGAACATCGCTGGGAAACCAGTGATGTTCCCTGCAAAACGGCGATAACATCGCTATCTCTGGAATTTTTATCGCCCTGGAGCAGCGCGCTGATGATAACGCGCTACCAGGGCGATAAAAAGCAGAGATAGCCAGCGATAAGAAAATTATCGCTAAGCACGGCCAGCGATTATTATCGCTGGCCGTTGCTGAAAAGGCCCTTAGTTTGTTCTAGATTTTGTGCTTGATGTTGTGCCATGGCCTGTCCCATTACTAGCTTGTTACAGTTTATCAAGTGATATTTCTTGAGTTTTAATTTTTGGATAAATTGAAAAACGTCCACACGAGTCCTTGTATAATCAAAACTCTTTTCAGGACCGGATGATAAACCCAATTCTAACAGTTGGATTTCTGCTTTGGTTAGAATCATAGGAGATAAATTCACCACTGTATTTATATTTTTTCTGCTGTTTACTTGCGTTGCCACTTCTTTTTGTATTGTGTTTTTTTGTTGTTGTTTGTGCCTCCATTTGCATTTATGCCTTTCTCTTCGTTTTGCGTTGAGCTTTTGTTTACTTGTGCCTGTTGTTTGCGAGGTCTCGGGGTTTGCTTCCTGTCTTGTCTGAGACAGTTTCCCTCTTCCCCCAGTGAAAGTTTGTGAAACCCCAATCGCGCTGAACTTCTGGCTTGATCGGTTTCAACCTCGCTCTCAAATGCCGAGCTCAAATCAGACATCGAAGTTGATGACATTGCTGTTTCCCTCTGGCTGGCTTATATATTTTGTTGAGTCACCAGTTTTGGGGCTTTCAGCACATCATATTTTTTGGCAAAGGTAAACACTTGTCCCTGTTTGTAATCCTGTTTATCTCTTTGAAATGTATATGTTTTTCGTTTTTTAATCATTTCTTCCTCTTTTTCAAGCCGGGCCATCATATCTTCGCGGTATTTCTTGATGGTTTGAGTGACATCTATTTTAGCGATTTCCAAATTTAATTAATCAATTTGTGCTTGCAACTTTACTCGATCACTTTCGGCGTACTTGACAAGTATTTCCACTACACGTCTCGATGAATCGGTGGTTACAGTCAGCCCACTCTCTTAACATGGTAGGATCCGGGTTTTCCTAACTCAGGGCCATCATGATGCGCAGACCTATGTGGCTGCGCCCGACTTCTAAATACCATCCTAACGACTTATTTTCCCACCACTTTGATTGTTCTATCCTCATATATATGTGTGTGTGCGTGTGTGTTATCTACTGGTGGTCACCAGCAGGTAGTTATAGTTAAGACCATGTTTCCATAGGAAAAGCGTTTTTTGACTTGCTTATATATATATATATTTGGCTGCTTTTGACTAATTTTCACTAACTTTACCCCCAAAATGTTTGTCAGTGATTCTTGTTGTGCATGGAAAGTTTCAGGGTGATCAGTGACGCGGGGGCTGAGAAAAAGGAGAGGTAAAAAAAAGTGTGATTCCATCGGGAATTTGGTCACGACTACAACCTGAACCGCTGGATGGAACCAAATTTGGCAGAAAGATAGCTCTTGGTCCAGAGAGAGTGCTTTTTGTAATTTGGCATAAATCTGTTTAGTAGTTTTGGAGTTATTAAAAGAAATTCAAATTTGTATATATAGGGATGCAAAGGCTCCACAAACCCTCCTGATCTTGTCCTGAGATCTGATTGGCTGCCATCACTGCAACCAAAAAGTGTTGGCAGCCATCTCGGGACTTGGCTTCAGGCAAGTCCCTGAAAAAACGCTTAAGAAAAGGAAAAGGGGGAGGGTAGGAATACCCTGACCACCCAGCTCAGGTCATGGGGTCCCCCTGGGATCACAACATAGCCAAAAAGCATTTAAAGAAGAAAATTACAAAAAATGCTGGCAGATCCGTGACTCCGTCAAAAATAAAATTTAAAAAAGCCAAGCAAGGCTTCCGCTTTTGTTTTAATTATAGCCTTTGGGTGGGCCAGTTCCCAGGGCCATGTGTGCTTTTTCAAAAAAGGGTGGGGGGCCCAAAGGGACCCCCTTCTAGGGCTTAGTATTGCCCCGGGGACCAACACCTCCCCCAGAGCTTATTATTGTATTATGTGGCAGGGCAGGAGGCATGTTTCCAGAGGACGGGGCCTCTGACTGAATCCCAGCAATCCCGCTGTGTGGGAAATACTGGTGGTAACAGGAGGGGTTCTTGGCCGCCAAGTACCCTCTGCATCCAAGAAGACTTCATCCCCCTACCAGTAGTGCACCAGGAGACGGTTTGCAGAGTGGTGGAGAAAGGGGGGCTGGGCCTCTGACCAGCTCTCAGCAATCCCGCTGTGTGGGACTTACTGGTGGTAACAGGAGAGGTTCTTGGCCCCCAACAGTCCCCAGGATCCAAGGGGAGTTCATCCTCAACCAGCAGTGCTCCAGGAGGCATGTTTACAGAGCTGTGGAGAAAGGGGGCAGGCCTCCGATGACCTCTCAGCAATCCCGCTGTGTGGGACTTACTGGAGGTAACAGAAGAGGTTCTTGTCCCCCCAGGGACCCCCAGCATCTTAGGGGACTTCATTCCCCAACCAGTAGTGTGCCAGGAGGTGCATTTGCAGAGTGGTGAAGAAACTGGGCAGGGCATCTGATGAGCTCTAAACAATCCCGCTGTGTGAGACATGCCCCAACAGATGCTGCACCAGGAGGCACATTTGCACAGCAGTGGACAAAAGGGGCGGGCCTCTGATAAGCTGCATCAGGATTTGCAGTTCAACATGGGATGGGGGTTGTGCTGAGCACCACAGGAGATTCTCGGATTCCTGCGTGTTGAGAGAAAAACATTATAAGGCAATTCACTGGCCTTTATGATTCCCTCTGGGACCCCTCTAACCCACCCATGGGATCAGGGTACCTGTGTCCTGACCCCTTTATTCACTTTGCACAGAGATGTGCAGCCCTGGGGACATTTCTCATTACTTAATATGGCAGCAACAATTTCCCAGTGAGATTGCAGCCAGCCAATCAGGGCCCTGCTGTGGCACATAGACCCACACGCTCATGGAGGCACTTGCAAACCCATGCACACACTCTCACACCTACTCACAGACCCACTCAAACACTCCCTCAGACACTCATGAACCCACTCAGACACCCACTCAGGTACCCACTCACAGACCCACTCAGACACTCATGTACCCACTCACACACAAAGTGAGACACTTATGCAGCCACTCCCTGACCCACTAAGACACTCACATACCCACAGATAGACCCACTCAGACACTCTCTCCCACACTCACTGAGAAACTCATGCACTCGCCCACACACTCATTCTCAAAGGTTACAGGTTACAGTTAGGAAATAGAATTAAAAAACAATTAGAAATTCACTGAAACAAAACAAAGGTTATAGGGACGCTATAGTTAGGAAATAGAATTAAAAAAAACCTTAGAAATTCACTGAAAAAAACAAAGGTTACAGGGACATTATAGTTAGGCTCAGATTTCAGATTTCGCTTGTACAAAACTTGTCAAATGCAGCATAGTTACCTGAGCTAAATATAACTTACGCCCCCACAATGCACTGCTTATGACCTCACATATTACATCACTGATGACATGGTCAGTGACATCACTGATGACATCACTGACGACATCTCAAAAAACATCACTGATGACATCATCCACAGGACCACTCACACACTCAGTAACACCCTATATAACCTTACATACACCCACTCCCACACAACTACTTACAAACCCATTCACAGACCCATACAAGTACTCACACACCCACTCACTGATTCATAGAGCCACTCACACATCTACTCATTCATACAGCCACTCTCAAAACCACTAACTCACCCATACAGCCACTCATGCACCCACTCACTCACCAATACAGGCACTCACACAACCAGTCATACAGACACTAACCCACCCATTAATACACCAATACAACCACGCATACACTGAGTCAGTCACACATATAGCTACTCACACAACTAATCACACATCCACACAGCCACCCACACAGCCACTCAATCACCCATACAGTTACGCACACACCCACTCACTTACTCATACAGATATTAATACATGTGAACACTAAACTATACAGTCACTGATAGAAGCAAATATAGCCACTCTAATATTGAGTCACTCACCCATACTCATTGTGCAGGTGACAGTTGATAACTTGTATTTAGCATGTCCCACACAAATGTTTTGGCTCTGCAGAAATAAGCTTCCAACAGGGCATAGAATTTATGTAAAACAATAACTATTGTAAACAGCCTTGAGTTACTATACAGAATCATTTCAGCGTGACAATTTCTACATAACATAGAAGGCTGCATGCACCAGATACTAACCTATGTACATGTGCTTGTTTTGCTTCAGAAGATGGGTTATCTGTAAAGTTTTAACCTCAGTATGAAGGCTGCAGAAAGTATAATCTTTAGCACTGACAGACCTTAGTTATTTTAAGTCAATAGTCACTCTTCATACAAATTTTGCATATAGTGTACACTGTTCTTAGTAGGTACTTTTTAATACACTGTGGTGCATTTCTCATGAGAGTTTTATTGTCTGACAGAAGTGTGGCACAGAGTAATCTCTCACCATAGAGTAAACAGTGTTAATAGTACCCACTTTTCTACTCATATCCACTTAATTTCTCAGTGTAGGTTCAGTGACTGTTAGACGTTTGATACAGGGAAATACTGTCCATAGTAGGACATTAGATATTTAACGGGCATGAGTATCTGGAAGAACTTGGTTTTCCCCAAACAGTTGTACACAGATTGAACACCGGGCGCAGTACATGTTACCCTTTAATCTGTGGTTCATAGTCACCATGAAGTCAGCTACCCATGAAGTGAATGGTATAGGGTCAATGTTGCACATAACCCAAGCTTAATTCACCCTTGGGGGATTTATGTATGATAGCAGTAATGATACTTCATATTATTCTGAGCTATTTTGCACTTACTTTCATAGCTCTAATGTCACACCTGTTTATAGAGCAATGTGTACAAAAAAAGCTTGGATGATGTCATCAGTGATGCCATTAATGATGTCTTTAGAGATCAGTGAAGTCATAAATGATGTAATTGAACATGTCATGAGTGATGTAATATGTGAGGTCATAGCAGTGCATGGAGAGGGCGCAAGTTATAGTTAGCTTATAGGGAGCAATCTGTTATTCTGTTTTCCTGCCTGCATTAGTGCAGGCAGGGAAACAGAACACAAGTATACTCCCAGCAGGCGGAGGCATTTTTTATGTTTTTAAAGTTTTAATCTAACTAATATAATAAATCAAACCAAATCCGTTCCAATTGATGTGAAAAGTACAATTTGTTAAAAAGAAAAGAAAGATGTAAAAAGTAGTAGACAATGGTTGGAAGCACATAAACAGTAAGATGGATTCAACAAATGATTAATTAAGGACGTAAATAATCCTTATGGGTCATGTCATATATGGAGCTACAATAATGCCCAGATATGAGTCTGCATGATAACTACCCAGTGGGCAATTTTCTGGTCCATAATAATAGCTGGATACACCATATATGGCTATTCCACAACATCATAAATATGAAACACACAGAGCACAAAGAGGAAAGCGAATCTAGCTTCATCCAAAACAACCTAAAACATAATGACTGTACATGTAATAAATACATCTTGCTTTTCTTTTTTACTAATTGTAATTGTCACATCAATTGGAAGGGATTTGGGGCCACGTGCATCAAGCTAAGGAATAGCGATTCTCGCTATCAAGGAATCGCAATTCCTTATGCATGTAGGCTTAGCTAAAATATTAGTGAGTTCTAAACATTCCTTAATTGTGAATCGCAAATTGCGATTCGCAATTAAGTAATATCTTCCCATTCATTCCTATGGGCCTAGAGGCCCAAAGGAATTAATGGGATAGCATTCGCAATTTTCAATTACCAAATAGGTAATCGCAAATTGCGCATGCAATTTGAAGGGTACAAGGGGGCCAAAAGGCCACCCTCATGCACCCCCAACAAAGGTAAGTATGCACATGTGGTGCACACACATGCCATAAGGACATGTGTGTGCACCACATTGCACTTTGAAAAATGCATTTTTGTGCATTTTTCAAAGGAATTGCAAATTACCATCAACTTAAAGTTGATGGTAATTTGTGATTCCAAATTGCGGAAACGCAATTTGCGAATGCATAATGCATCGCAATTAGGGAATCGCAATTAGTAATCCCCTAACTTCATTCATAGAATAGGTAATCAAAAAAATTGCGATTACCTGTTTTACAAATTCCTTTGGGCTTGATGCATCACAAATAGCACTTTACCGGTCTGCGAATCGGCATGTTTGCGACTGCTAAAGTGCTTGATGCATGTGCCTCTTGGTTTGATTCATTTTATTGGTTACAATTCACCTTTATTTTGATGACATATATGATTGTATATAATAATTGTAACCTTTGATTTTTTTTAAAATTCTGAGCAAGGAATTGTTAGAGAATTTTGATTTAAAAACTATTGTGTGTACAGAATGTAACGCTTCACTTTTTATGCACACGGAGTATTTGTTTTGAAGGGTGGTGAGTCTTGTTACCTTGACAAAGGCTCATGAGAACCGAAATGCATCGGACATGATTGCACAGTAAAGAATCTTTTCCATTACACCCTGGAGTGTCCGTCTTTGGTTTTCCAATGGGCAGAAGAGATATGTAGATATATATATACAGTTATATTTATACTTATCGTACATCGTACATAGGCATCCAATTGCTGTTCCAAATTACAATCAAATGTACAATTTTGCTGCTATTCGTATTGTGTAAAGTGGGAGTCAGAAAAATAGTCTGTCTTCCATATTGTTTTTGCACTTTGCACTTTAAATAAGGGGAGGACTTGTAGACGCGTCATGTGATCAAGTCCTGCATAGGCCGTAACACGTCAGGGTAATCCTATCCTGCTATGTTGTTTTTTTCAAGGGCACGGGGACCGAGTCCCTGTAATTTTAAATAGCGGGCACAACATTTCTCTTCATGTTGTGGCCAGCCAATAAGGTTGCGAGCTCAAGCGGGACATGCAGGAACTTTTTGCTCCTGCAGGAGCGGAACGGGTGATGGGAAAAAAGCCCCCTTTGCTAATCAAATCGCTTTATTATTTGGAATTGTGTGCCCGTGGAACTCCTGCGAGACTCCTGAATACCCAACCATCCAGATATCTAAAATAACCTTCATTTCTCAAACATTACTGAACAAATGTACACCAAATAACAAACCGCATACTTTCTAAGTAAAGATCTAGCTTTCTGTCAATTTGATGTAATCCCATTCAGCTGTTTTAGCTGCAGCGCTGTTCAAAATTCCCAATTTTTACCCTACTTGACGAATCAACCTGAAACCTTTCAGGAAGTAGCTGAGGTAGGTTAACTTTTTTTTAAACGTTTTGTGAAGAATCATCAAGCAGTGCCAAAGTTGTTAGCAAAACAAATAATCCATTTCCTATGGTACGTAGGTCCTAACTATTATTACACATTGGCGACTGCCACTGTGCGTATATACCTGTGATAGGGACTGAGTAGTTATGGTGAGATCTGACTTTCCATTAACAATGCCCATTACAAAGACATAATCAATAAAAAAAGAAAACATTATTTAGATTTTTAAAATACCCATTGCCTTTAAAGTTTGGAAACATTTTACACAAAGAGCAATAAATACAAAAGTGTTCTTTTTTTAGCATTTTTTACATTATTTAATAAACAAGTTTGCCTCTACATAATCCCTGCCCTGTGACCAATTTCTCAGCTGTTCACAGTCAAAGGCCTTGCACAGCAGGGATTGGCCAGCCGACGAGGACTGGCCCCAGTGCCTAGACATAGACTAGGCGCCGCGGCCAATTGTGCGGCACATGGTCATCGGCCAGGCGCAGTGAGGGTGGGCCACCCTGCTTCGCACAGTCAAAGACTGTGCATATCAGGTAGACAGTCCTTTTATTGAAGTTGGATGTAGTATATTGTTATAATAAAAGTAGAAAATGAAGAAGGCCCACTCATGTCAGTGCAAGCATCAACAGAAAGTCATGTGCAGATGTACGTATTAAAAGAGAAATACAGGCCTAAGCTACCTGCAATAGTAGAATAGAAAAGCAGCACAAAATAGAGTCAGGTCCCAGAGGGAGGGAAGTAGAGACGAACTTCAGTTGCATAGAGAAATATAATTAGACATAGCAGAAATGTAAAGATACAGACCAGCATTACCAGAACACGTCTCTGAGAAGAAATATAGATTAGGTAGCATAGAGACACAGGATAAGTGGGAGATTAGGCCTTGTAGAGCAGTAGACATGTAGGGAGTAGAGCAAAGAGACAAGCCAAGGACAACCGGTAGTACAAGCGGTGGTGTAGAAGTGTAATCAAAATAACACATGCACAGGTAATGCATTTTATAAACACATGATTAGCTTTTTGCAGAAAGTACTACTTTTGATATAATGTTGTCCTTAAGCAAATGCCTGATTGATTATGCAAATATATGATGTATTTGCGCTCACAAGTGTATAAAAGAAACTGGCCGCCCATTGTAACTTGAAGCTCAGATTCCTGTTCCACTGAGCTGTCTGACCTTCCGCGGACATTATTAAACTTTATGCTATACTGCCAAAAGAAGTTGTGTCGCCCTTTTTGTCTAGCAACAATATTATCAGTTATACTTCATTTGTGTCATAACACCTTAATATAGTGCTAAAAAACTACTAGAAATCACTTAGAAAACTGTATTAAAGTACAGATAGGGTTACAAATTCAAATTGAAAAAAATATTTTTATTTTTAGCAATAAAAACTTACTTAAAATAATATTTATAATAACAAATAAAACTTCAAACCACATCTTTATATTTCAACACATACACAAATAAATAAATCCTACTGTATCCAAAGTCAAGACATTTATAATGGTAATTTCATATTTTATCTCACTAGTAAGATCATTTATGTTATTTGTGAATTCATCTGTTACATCAAAGGTGCGGTTGAGGATTGCATTTTGTGTGTGAATCATGGTTTGCATCGCTTCTGTGAGAGTAAGGACTTGTGAAGCTAACCATACCTAGTGAAGTTTAGGTTTCAGTATTTATGTGTAACTGTAGCTCTATGTTAACTGTGTTTTTTAAGCTAATATGTATGTAGCATTACAGTCCCAAAGCCAAACCTCGAAAACCCTGAAATTCGCCTTCTATTCTACAGAAAACATAACTAGGGTTCCCACTGTGAAAACCATAAGGTGACCTGCTTGTTGACGCACAATATTTATGGCACTAAACAAGAGGAGGTACCAACATGTCATTAATTAACAAGACGTATCCAAACAAAGGAACAATACTGTTGCTCACTGAAGCCATTGATAAGGTCAATGGTAAGGTGAGAGGTAATGTCAACAATGATATAATTGACGTCATTAGTGATGGCGTCTGTCCATGGGCTCAGCGCAATAAGGTCCCCCATCCTTCAGGGACCTTTTTCAGTCTAAGACATATAAATGTCTGTGAAATATGGAGGTCTTGGGGATCCCTCATCCCATTCTGCATGGTAGACCCTCTATTTTGCCTTACACTACTACATATCTCACATTATGTGTGAGGTCAGGAGTAGTCCATTTTGGGGCTAGGTTTTGGGTTTCATGCTGGGGATGAAGTGTTTGGGTAGCAGACCCTGACTGGCAAATTTCATAGGTTTTGTTTTGCTTTTGGCCCATAAAGCCACGTTCACTGTGTTTTTTCAGAGAATTTCTTAGATTTGTTTCCCATGAGCAAAGGGATTTTTACTACCTGGATCATAACTTTATTTTAGTTTTGGTTAATCTTTATCTGACCTGTGTTCTAAGGTTTTTAAAAGCAGCATTGGTGGTATAGGAACCACCTTTGCATCCAGCCACACAACGCACAGTCATCTAATATGAACGGCAGGGGTTGTACAAATGGCCTTGCCTCCAGCTCCTCCCTTCTTCCAGCAGCAACCATGATATCATAAACCTTTTTCATTTTATTGTTTGGTAGAATTCATGAATTTCCTCTAACTCTTGAATCTGTGGTTCCTCATGTGTGGATGTTCACTATTTACCGGTCTTCATACCAGGTTTTATATGTTCAGCTAATGATTTTTATGTGTCAATTGTGATACAACCTCACTTTCTCCGTCTCTCAAAATGGCTTACAGATATGTTTTGTATGTGTTATAGTTAGAGCTTGTTACACAAAATTCACACATTTTTACGAATTCACAAGCTCCGTAAATAGGTACTTGTTTCCCCAGAACAAGATAAGCAGTCTCAGGTTTGAGAAGTTTAGAATTTCTCAAGTTTACTATAAGCTATATGCATTTTTCACTCTTTTTCATGCAATTGTTCCACATCTGTGTTCATCTCGACCCACCTCAGGTGCTTAAAACAAATCATCATGTCTCCCTTCCTCTCTGTTTTTTATCACAGTGTGGAATTCATAAGTGTTGGCATATTCACAAATGTCATGAAAGTGGGAAAAAATAATTCAAGCTCTTCATCAGCCAGTCTCATCTCGAGAAAATGTCATATATAATTGACAGAAGTAACACATTTTACATTCGTACGGTACACAAAAGTGCTAACCCTTTCAAGCTGCCTGACACCTTTTTCAAAAGCAAATATCTGAAACAACTAATGAACTGCTTTACACCAAATGAAAAAAAAAACAACCACATTTAACATCGTAAAGAAAGTTTTACTTTCATGTCAGGTGTGGCTTAAATCTTTTCAGCGGTTATTGCTGTAGGGGGGATCAACATTTTCTATGGGAGCTTGCATGGGAAATGCTTCTATTTGACCTCTCCTCTTGGCTTTTTTTCGCCTTTGATACATCTATATGAAACTTGCTGACAATTAGCTGGCTAAACGAGTGCCAAACATCACGCAGATTCATCAAATTGTGCCATAGCCTTAAGCAAAACAAAAATGTCTTTCCATGTAAAGTACATTTGAACCATAAATACACAGTCAGTATCGCTGTCAGTATTGCTAGCTATTTAACATATAAACACATTTTCAGTATATGTTTTAATTCGTGATATAGAATTAACTAGCATCCTCCAACCATTCACATTTGGGACTTTATCCCAATTAAAAGCCACTAGTACTGATATGAATGGGATGCGGGAACTGAATCTTGCCTCTTTAATTTGGAATACAGGCATCAAAGTTCTCGCTGTGATGCCACATTGAAACTGTATGCAGTGTTTTTATAGGTAAGGGCTGTGGTGGTGGGGCACGAGGGACTGCCTTAAAAATGCTACTGACAGGTGGTGGATTGCTCCTTAGTCTATCCTCTGGAAACGTTTATTTTGAGGAGGTGGGAACCTAGGCAACAACATAACTCTTTTTTAGGTCTCGCTGAGCCCAGCGCATGCGCTGGCTCGAAGAGACATTTTGTATGTGGGCTCCAAAAAGTGCTACCAGGCCAGCCTAGAGCTACAGTGCATGTGCGTGGGCGCGCGCGCCGCGTTTACTTTCACTTTCGCGGCCGCACGGCCGCTTTGCTGCGCAGATCCAGCCGAGTCATGGCCTTGAGTCAGTGGCTGGAATCCAGTTGTTTGTTCGACTCGATGAAGGCACCAAGAGGAGAGAGACATTTGATTGACATGAGGCTGGGATGCCGGTGATGCTAACTCACTTTTTGTTTTTTTTACACAATCCGTGTTTTCCCACTCATTTTGCTAAAACCCATTTGGAAACTTTAAAGTCCAGATGAAGCCAGAAAACGCACAAGTATGACGATGAAAGGCCAAGGCTTCTATATGCTGTACTGTGTTTAAATTGTGACTTTCGTCTTTGGAGCCTCAGAAGTCTTCCATCAGACACTCATGTCCGATTCATGTCCCTTTGACAAGGAGAGTCTCTCCTAGAATTCCCCTTACTTACTCTCATACAAGTGCCTGCCTTGCCGTCCTTTAGCTCGTGGGTGACCTATCGATTACCATTTTTTCGCCCTGGTATTGATTTACTGACAATTATCTTAGCCATCAGAATTATGTAATGTTCAAAAAGGAAGGCCTGACTTTTAATGTTCTAGGAATGCCATGTTTGGACTCATCTCTCAAACAAAGCACCTGAACTTCAGATGTTTCTTAACACAAACCGCTCACCTGTGATTTTATGCTCTATTGTTCCACAAGAGGGCAGTAGCATATTTCTATTGGTAGAACCTCGCTAAAAACGAATTGATAGCATATCATTTTCAAAAATATTCCTCGAAGCAATAGTTATCATAGAAATGCAAAACGACTTGTAGAAAATGTCCATAAATTACAGATAGCTGTTCCGCACGATTCTACTGCTATGAGGGTAGTGGCCTCTTTCTTTTTACCGTCTTAGGGTAAGAAACAATGATAGTGAAAGGGGGCTTAGTTCACCCACCTCATTTATTGACATCGTTCAGGTTAGGTGCCCTGAGTCTATGTGGACATTCTTCTGTCAGGGCGGGCAGGGGGCGGGGCTTTACATGGAATAGTCATGTAGAAGGCTTTCCAAGAACAGCCTTGTGTAGGAACAGTAGTTGAGGGGTGCGTGCAGGCAGCTCAGCACTGGAGGGTCTGGGTCTGTCCATGTCTTCCTTTCTCTCCGGTGGCGTAGCAGTTGCGCCATGGTGGCATCAAGAGAAAAGGGCTCCAGAACCCTGGCTAGGTAGTAAAAGGCAGCCATAAATACAGGTTTGCTTGCAAGACAGAACAGGTACGCACAGACAGCAATGCAAGCTTCTTTGCCATACAAGCGGCAAGTACATTATAGGTAGCAACATTACCTCATGTGCGAGTAGTTCATCCTCGCCTGTTGATTTTGTCTTGAGCTTCTTGCTTTAGTTAAGCCTTATAGTGTTTGAGCTGCTGATAACAGAATGCACAGCCTTCACGAAGACTTGGCAAGTTAACACCTCTGCTGAGAAACAGCTGAAGTCAAGTATGGAGGGCTATAGAAAAGCAAGCTTTTAGGACAGTTTGCCCTGTATGCAAATACTCTAGGCTAATTTGAAGAACTGATACATATAAATCACAGATGTAAATGTACAATACATGTAGGAGAGTAGGATCTGCTTCTTATGGTTACACCCACTTTTTGCTGATGTTTCACTGTTTCTTTACTTTAGTCTGGCTCTTACCCTGCTATCCAGGGCCGCAGCCTAGCTGCTTCCTCTCTAAATCGATTGCATGTACTTTAGGTACACTCCAGATTGGATTCTGGGGTTCCCTTATAAGTCCCTAGTATATGGTATACTATGTACCTAGGGAATAGGTACCCCAGAGGCCTCTCAGGGGCTGCAGCCTGGTTTACCCTGGCGAAAGAAGGAGAAATGTTTAATTGCTCCAAATTTGAGCTGTTTCCATGTGTGCTGCTTGGTACAGCGCACATGGAAACAGCAAAACTCCAGTGATTGTTTATGTGCAGGAAGGTGCTCCTTCCTGCACATAAACAATCATTTAAAAAAATGACATTTTGCAACTTCTATGTGTGCTGCATTGAGCAGCACACATAGAAGTAACAAAACGCCATCTTCCCCTGCAGCGCAGTCACCCTTGCCCTATGGTGCGAGCGTGCCTGCATTGGCACTAAGCAGCTAAATTTAGCGCCACCACAGGGGGAAACGGAGGGTTGCACCATGTTCTTGTAAATATGGTGCAGCCCTGTGTTTCTAAAGTGATGGCGCTTGTCGTTAGCCTTCTTGGCTTTAAAGCACGCTTCGTCACTTTACTAGTAAATATGCCCTTTGGGTCCAAGGCCAATGTTCCCTCTAATTTATTTCCTCTGTGTGCGGCAGTATAAGGTTTCTGTGCAATGCAACTAAGGCTATGTGCGCCGGAAACCAGACAGCGTATGTGGTGCAGCGCCAAATATCACTCCAAACCTTTGCTTAAAAAAGTGAAAAAAGAGTGCATTTCCACACATGTAGCTGGTTGAGGTGGAACCCAGCATTTAGAGTATTTTTTTCCTCTGCATTTGCTTCACTCTCTGGATAATGTCCTACACTGGGGTATCTTGCAGCTCTTAACACATTATTCTTGAACAAGGCTTTTATGTATCTAGAAAAAATGCAAATCTGTGAGTTGTTTAGTGTATTTGTGTGTGTGTTTTATAGAAGTACTACGTCAGAGGGAACATGTTTTTAAGGTTAGAGATAGCCTCAGAAGTAGCACATGAAAAAGTTTCTTTTAGTGAGAAGGTTTATGACCAGCTAAAAATCTCAAGTGTAAGTAGTGAGAACAAAAACATGAAGTTTGAGCAGAGCTCGTCAGTCTTGGTGTTTCAAGAATAAAACAAAAGCTAAAGTCCAGGCAGGGTTATGACAGTTAAGAAAATAGCCTCCCTAAGTGGACCTTGCTCTTTTATGTGCCAATCAGGTTTATTTTCTGTCACTGTGCACTACTCTGTCTAAACAGGAGCAATAATTATCGAATGAGCTTTTTTGGTCTCCCTTCCTGTGCTACTTTTCTGCATGTGTCACTATAAGTGTCTGAGGGTTGTTTTATATAATTATTATACGTTTTGTGGTCGGTGATTGGCTAACAAGGCATTATGTACATACTCTGGATGCCATTGATCTATGATTAAACAAGCATTTGCAATGCAATAGGTCTCACATTTGCAAACGTTTAAGCTATTGGCATTGTTCATGACAATGCCTTTTTTAATCTATTTTATAAAACAAAGACATAATGGAATTTATTTATCATTTACAAAGCCAATAGCTAGTGTTGCATTATTATTAGCAATGCCAGCTGCTCACACTTTTATCATGCGAGACCTATTGCATTGCAAATGCTTGTTTACCTTTTTTGCAGCTAGGATTGCACACTGCTTTTTCTGGGACTTCAGGTATGTGGCAGAGAAAAGTACAGATTTGAAGCCACCCTCCTTGTCATCCTACGGCAAGTTTCACCCAAACATATCCATCAAGTCATCCATTGTAGCCGACGGACCAAGGTACACATTCTCAAGCGTTAGCCTTATGCACATTTTGAATTCTCAAGAAAGGTGCTTTGCCAAATACACTATTTGCTCAATTCACAAATAAAGCAGCAAGCGTAGGGTTACTGCTTTCTGAAAGTTACAACAATTCCCTGAAATATGCATGTAAAGATATATTAGGTGTACAACGTATATTTGTCAAGAATGAATGCCCCAGATGGAACATATAAGATTCTTTGGACTGCAATGAGAATAACTATAAAGCTATCAAGTTTATTTCTTACAGTAGATAAAATAGTGCTACCTTGCAAAAAAGGAAACTTTCATATAATACAAAGTCTTGCCTGACATGAGAGATTTGTGACCAATTTACTTCCATCACAATAGCTGCATTAATGGCTGGGTTGATTTATGGATTACATCTGCTGTCTGTTCCTAAAGTCTGGTAAGACAATATCTTAGTGGATTTCTTTTTTTAACAAATCAATGCTATTGATTCCATCCATTGCCTGTAGCTTGGCGAGCAAGGAACAACACCTAAAAGGCTCTGGATTTGAGGGGAGAGCAGGGCCAAAGCATGGCAGTTTTGAATCTATACTGATTGACAATGCTTCCTGCCCGCAGCTCTGGTCTTGATGGAGTCTTGGAGGTTCTTCGGCAGAACACAATAGAACCGATCCACGATATAAGCAGATGTTTGATATGGATCACCCACAGTACTAATCCTAAAATGTCAATGGAATTTGTCTTCAAATTGTACATTTCCAGAACAGTGGCTGATCTGAATCCTTAGCAGCAGATAAGTCGATTTATGCCCACCATGATCATTCTAAGGACCCGGTGGCTCTTTGGACTTTGGACACAGCAACCTCGATTTTAAGAGAACCTTGCCTTCTCATTATAAATATAAAAACATTTTAGCTTTTATGTTACAGTTCTACATATGTTATGTTATGCTATGCTATGTTAAGCTGTGCTATGTTATGTTATGCTATGTTATGTTATTTTATGCTATGCTATGCACTGTTATGTATGCTATGTTATGTTATGCTATGCTATGTTATGTTATGCTATGCTATGTTATGCTACGTTACAAAGACTTTGCTGTAACTCACTAACACTAGAGGGTCCCTTGGCATGGAGACTGGCATTGGAAGAGAAACAGAGATAAAGAGGGAGAAAGAAAGAGATAGACGAAGATAGACAGAGAGAGAAAGAGAGAGAAAGAGAGAGCGAGAGAGAGAGAGAGAGAGAGAGAGAGCAGACAAATGGTCATATTTACAATAAAATGTCAGAACATAGAATATGGCACACCCCTGTGTTTCCCCTAGCAGTGGCACAAAAAAAGCTGCCTAGCGCCAGCGCAGGCACCCTGTCACCATGTAGCAAGGGTGCCTGTGCTGCAGGAATAATTGTTTATGAGCAGGAAGGGACATCCTCCTGCACATTAAAAAACAATAATGGTGATTTGCACCTTCTATGTGTGCTGCATGCAGCACACATGGAAAGAGAAAAAACAGGGAGAAAATAATAATTTCTCCTCGCTGCGCCATTCTAACGCCTGGTATTCCATGATGTTGGTTTTTGGCGCTCCCTCAGCCTTGTAAATCTGGAGCGGCATCAAAAAGCAATGGGTGTTGCAGTGGAACAACCACAGCAACACCCATTGCACTCCCCTTTGCCCCAGATGACTGCAGCAGAAAGGGGCATATTTACAAGGTGGAATTAAGCCAAGTGGCATAGCGCCACCTTGTGAATATGGAAAATAGTGCTGCGCCACCGGAGCATCAAAAAACGTTGCATTCTGGTGGTGCTGCGAGCTTGCAAATTTGCCCCAAAGTTATTGATGCTGATGGGAAATTGACCACGTTTTGGGAGTCTTCCTGAAAGAAAAGTGGTACTCAATCAAGTCCAGATAGATGGACAGTGAACGCCAGAGAGAAGGTGTATGAATAGAAAGAGCTCCATCTCCCAGTCTGGATCCGTAAAATTTAGAGTCCGATAAAATTTGCCATTTGGTTGAGCAGATAGCAAAGCATTTAGCCAAAAAGGGAGGGATCTGTCTGCAAACAAATGTGTTTTGTAAACAGAATACAAGAATGCTTATAAGGAGATGCATTTTTGGATAGAGAGCCATCCAAAGATTTTAGAATGGGGACAAAGAGGCTTAGCCTAGGTGCATTTGTAACTAGGCGAGCCTTTTGGTTTGCAATTGACAGTAGTCCGAAAGGGATTTCTTAACACCAAGCAAGAAGGAGTTGCAGTGCTTCAGCTAAGATTCAACAAGCTCAGATACTGCCAAATGCCTACTTTTCAAATCAAGAAAAGGAGGATGGGCCGAATCTTACACATATAAAAATACAGGAGGATGTAACAAATGCAAACTGGGTGTCCAGTTGAATCTAGCTGTCAATTTTTGTTCTGAGGCTGTTGACTTTTTGCTTAGGGACCATGTATTGACTGATATGCTGGCACCAGAAGCTGGATTACCAGAGAGAAAATGAATGCCCCGTCATCAGGATTTCAGTCTTGTGAACAATGTCAGAGCGCGGTGTTGCTACATTTGGTGTAACACCGCACTCCAACATTTTTTGTAAGTATACCACAATGTGTTGTGAGATGCCTAATCCTATTTCTAGAAGAAAATGTGTCACTGCGGCCATATTTACAAGCCCCTTCTAGCACCGGAGCGTCACTTTTTTTTTTACACTCAGGTGAGGTATCGCCATTTCACATATTTACAAGGTGATGCTAAGGCACTTAACGTGGCTTAACGCCACCTTGTAAATATGCCCCTTTCCACCGCAGTCCTCTATGGCAAAATGCGTGCAATGGGTGTTGCAGTGGGCGGCCTACGACAATACCCAATGCGTTTTTATGCTGCCCCATATTTATAAGGCTGGGGCAGCACCAAAAACTAACGCCAGAAAATACCTGGTCTTAGAGTGGCGATACGAGGAGAAATGATTAATTTCTCCTCATGTTTTGCTCTTTCTATGTGTGCTATATTCTGCAACACACATAGAAAGGGCAAATTGCCCTTATTAATTTTTTTTGTGCAGGAGTCCCTTCCTGCACAGAAACAATCGCCCCTGCAGCGCCGGCACCCTTGCAACATGGCTGCACTGGCGCTAGGCAGCTTTTTTAGTGCCAGCGCTAGGGGAAACGCAGGACTGCACCATATTCTTGTGAATGCGGATCATCCCTGCATTTTGAAAATGTCAGAGCATGCCATTGCCAGATTTGGTGTCACAGCGCCCTCCGACATTTTTTGTAACTATGCCCCTAAGACTTTTTTTGAAGCCTAGGAGGTTCTGTTGCTGCAGAGCTTGTGAAGTAGCTCACGAAAGGTGTCAGGTCAGATAGTATTAAGGCCAAACTGCTGAAATAGACATGGAAACTAGATTTCTGTAAAAATGTCTGTTGTGCATAATTCATGAGCTTAACAACTTTGTGAAGTGCTCTTTCCCAAGTGATCACATCTTTGCAGTTCAAAGAGGCATGATCAGCAAATTATTTTCGGTCAGAAATGTATGTATGGCGTCCAAGATTTTCTTTATTGAAATTGGACGGAGGCTGGACAGGATTGAAAAAGGAGAAATAACACAAATACAAAAGGGAAGAAACTGTAGATACATGGGGTCATATGTATGGCAAAGTAAGGCAATGCAGCGCAGAAAGCCACTGTGCTGCTCTGCATTACAGGCAAAGGGCACGAATGTTCTGCATTTAAAAGAATTTGATGCAATTCTGTCCTTGTCCTTATGCCGTTTTGGCAGCCTAGTACCAATGCAGGCTTCCTTGCACCATGGTGCAAGAGTGCCTGCGTTGCAGACAGGTTTGTGTTTGTACAGGAAAGGACACCTTCCTGCTCAAAAACAATCTTGAGAGACAAATTCCTCTTTCTATGTGTGCTGAATAATGCAGCACACATAGAAAGAGGAAGTAACGAGGAGAAATAACAATATTTCTTCTCATTATGCCTCACCTGGGAGGCATATCTTTTTGGAGCATTCCCAGGTTTACCAGTTCTGGTAAATCTGGGAAAAGGGTCACAAACCATGGGCGTTGCGTGGTAACACCTATGCAACACACATGGAATGCTTTACCAGGGCAGAGTAACGCAATGCAGCCATTTGCACTAGGTTGCGTTACTTCAGATTCTTGGAGCAACTCAAAGTGAATTTACCGTGGCTTCAAAAATCTGACTTAAGGTTTGCGCCACTCTTGCACCACGTTGAGTGGTGCAAAGTGACGCAAGCCAAGTCATAAATATGGCACATGGTGTTTACATGGTTCACTGGGCTAGTATTCAAGGAGAACTGTGCAGAATACGTCAGTTTCTAGTTCCCAGCTGGCTCCACTTCCTGGAAAACAGGAGGGCTAACTCCAGTGGAACTGGACCGATGTCTGATTTACCCCGTCATAGCCCTATAGTTGTTTAGCACAGTCTTCTAGAAGTCTTCTGTTCTAGAGCGCATAGTTTATCTTAAATAAAATATTCCTAAACTTTCTGGAAAAAGACTATTTAACTAGATTTCTGGTAGCAGCACCATGTTTTATGAACTTGGGTTACCTAATATTAAGCCCATATTTATTAACCCTTTGCATCGGGAATGCATCACAAAAGCGCTGGTGTGGGGTTTAATACCCAACGCAAACCAGAATTTGCTTTGGAAAGTTCACCAAAGTAACATAAAGTTGGGTTATGTGATACTTTGCACTACTTTTTGTCAATGGGGCGTTCCATGTAAGGTACCCAGGTATTTCTGTGCAACCACCCATGGGTTTTGGCACAAATCCCTATCTACTAACATACAGAGAGATATGCACCGAAACCTTATGCCTCCTTGAGGTCGGAGTAACGATGAGAATCGTTTTAATTTCTCCTTATTTAACCAACTGTGCATGTGTGCTTACACATAAAAAGTGGGAAAAGTCCTAAATACCAAGACTTGCTGTGGACGGGTCCCCTTCCAGTATAAATCCTACTGCATGCATTGGTGCATGGCCGCAAAAAGTGCCCCAGTGCACGGGGAAAGAAAACATGCACCATATCTTTATATAGATTTTTTTCTCTCCCTTTGACGCAAGGCAGCGCAGCAAGAACGGCTTTGCTTTAAATAGTATTAATCCGAGCGGTAGTGTGCTGTTGGACTGAAATAGATGCGTGTTGAGAAGTTCAATATATGTTATGGAAGTATATAGGTATCTGAAAAAGAAACATTTTCTTCCATCACTGGTGTAAAATCTTGGAAAGAAAACAATTGTCTGTCTTGAAGCCTTCCCAATGAATGTAAGGAAAACATGCCAACTTTGGGTACCTCCTGCTGACTGCTTGCCAGTGTCATTCACATGAGCCATTGCTATGCTATGCTGCAAAAACGGCCCTGTAACAAAAACGGCCCCCAGGGGCCCAAAGCCGGCCCCCACCCATGCGGCGCACCGGGGGATTGCCCGGTGCCCACTACGGCCAGTCCGGCCCTGTTTGGAGGGACTCTCTGCCAATCCTTTCATGTCTGTTTTCCTAGCTGAGCTGATCTATGTGAGTACCATTCATGAGTGGCCCGGGCTCTGGATTGCAGCTTTGGTGGCGCAGTGGCTAAGACAATATATCACAGAACCCTTTGCGTTCCTCTAACCTCGTGTCCTTCCTCGGGCCGTAGATCAGCAGAAAACCAGCAGGGACGCGCTGCCCGCTTACTTTAAGTAATTGGAGTACATCAATGCTGTTTGACTTTGAGTAAATGTTTTTATTGCTCTTAATTCCCAACATGGATTTTTTTTAAATGTTGAGCGCCACTTTATTTATGTTTGTAATTAGATTTATACAGTCCTTGGTTATTCCCAGGCTTTTAACTACTGAACAAAGCACCCGATTAAATGTGCACTAAAACCGCAGCACGCTTGGGCGGCCATTTATCAAGACGCCCATAAAAGCATCAATTACATCAGCGGAAGTAGTATTATTGTTTCCTCTTTCACAATGAATTTGGCCTGAATGCTACCCTGTTATGAGCTCTTCAATCACCTGTCCTGGTTAAAGGGAACGTTTCTTTATTCTTGAGCTGCATGTTATGCTTCCACTCCACTCTGCCTCTGGCTGGGCCTGAAAATATACAATATAGAACACGGGCACTGGCAAAGCCAATAGGCCCCAGCTATTCATTTTGTCAATGCTTTTTGATTGCCACTCGCATGCTACTGCATGTATCATGACTCTTGTGCACACATGGCAACCAATCTTGCAGTGGGGTTTTCCAAAATAGCCCCAAATGCATGGATTGTGACGTGGCCGTTGTGACGCATGCGCAGACATGCGTTGTGAATGATGCATGCGTGTGTCAAAACCCATGTGCACCCATGTTTATGATGGAACGGGCCGCTTTAAATGTTCTATTCTATGTAAAATAAAGTGAACAAATAGTGCAACCCAATGGGGCTGGACTGGCCTAGAGGGCAATCGGGTAGTGCCCGTTTGGCTGGTGTGACCTGTAAGTGCGTTTGCCGCTTTTGTTGGCCAGTCTATGGTCTGACGGGCTGGGTAATACTTTTGGTTTCCCTGATATTAAAAGGAACATCCCTTCAGCAAGCTCAAATTCATGCAGCCTGTCATACCTTGCAAACCACTTATACAGCATGTCTTAGAATCCAAAACTGCTTCAATGTGCAAACATGGGCCACCTTTTTAGCTTTCTAATTCGCCAATCGGGGCACTTTTATTTTGGTGCCCAGGCCTAAGAAGGCCTGCCAAACAAACATGCGCACTTAGATGCCCAAATGCTCCTCCCTGTGACCCCAGGCCCTCCCTGCCCTACACACGCTGGCTCGACTGAGCCAGTGGGGCAACGCTCCCCCGCCATTGCGGAGGAACCAATGCTGGCTGCACGCCCGTGCACAATATGGAAACAAGAAGGCCAGGGGCTATATTACACATTATCACTGTTTGATAAAGGTGCAACGTGCGCAAACAGTGATAATACGCCCCATTATGGTGTAATGCGCTGCCAGAGCAGCACATTCATGTGAAAACACGGAGCAGCCGCATCGTGTTTTCACAGTGCAGTTTCAAAGGGGCTTAGAGATTCCCTTGCAGGCGGGTGCAGTCAGTGACTGCACTCGCCTCCAAGGGGATGTCTGGGGGTCCATGGGACCCCTTTTACCCCCTGCAGAGGGCTGCTCTCAAGGGGCACTGACAGTGCGCAACCGTAAAATGACTCCTGAGGGCTTCTTTGACTGCGCGCACGTCTGTAATATGGCGTGGGGGCAGAGTCAAAGGAATTCTCTCATTTGCATAGGGCACGCCCCAATGCAAATGAGGGTACACCCTCTGTAGATAGCGCTGGGGCTTTAAGTGTGCCAGCACGATCGGTATTATAGAAGGGGACTCAACCTGCTTCCCCTTCTATAATTCCAAAGTGGGCGCAAATGCCCATTGCGCACCCGAGGCACCATCTCTAATAAAGCCCTAGGAGCAATTTTGCAGCTGCTGTGCCTCTTAAAAAAGAATTCCAGTGGGGAGTAAGATGAACTGCAGGATGGGGAGCATTATAGGAGTGGGACAGGGAGCTGGGGAGTAAAACCAAAGTGTGCAGAGATCCAGCAGCAGTTTGCAGGTTTGCAGCTGTCAAGCTCTCATAAGAATAAATAAAACATTAAAAAAATTGAAAAGGGCAGCAGTGGAGTAGAAACAAAGTGCACGGGTGGGCAAGGAAACACATGCACTCCCATGAAGTGCTGCTGCTTGTTACAGAAACAAGCATTGACAAAACCATTACTTCTGTCCTTGGCAAGCTGGTGTGCTAGTTCTTTTTAGGTGTCTCCTTCCCGACAGCTTCTAGTTGTCTGTAGGAAAAACCCTCTTGTGGACAGTACCAAATATGCACATGAACAAATATGTGCACATGTCCATTGCTTACCATTGGCTGGCTTTATTCTCTCTCTCATTTGAGTCCTTCTTATTGAGTGGCTACCCTTCCCCCCATGTATTTGTCCTCCTTATGGAGCATAAACTCTTTAACATCCTTTTGAAGGGCTGACTTGTATCCTTCCACTACTCACATTTTTGGAACTCTGTTTCTTTTTCATTAAACTCTCAAAGAGAGTGCATGTGTTTTCTTGAGCTTTCTTTTGCCTTGCTACCCTTTCAAACACTCACCATGCTTCCACTTAATCCCCCCTCTGTTGCTCCCCTACCTCATGTGGTCAAAGCAAATGCTTTCATCTGTATGTTTTCTTTTTGGAGGGCACAGAACCACCATTTGTTGGTGGGTCGCCCTGCAGTCCTTAGAATGCTCTTGCATGCCTCTGTTGTTCCATTACCCCACTCATCACAGGAACATATGACTCTCATTGGTGTATACGTGTAAAGAAAAGGTACAATTAGCGTAGAATTACTATAACGTGAATATGCAGTTTAAATACACAAGAATAACCTCAAAAAGAAAACATATTGTAAAGAAATGACATATAAAAGCGCTAGTGGAGGGCTGCAGTCTAATACTATTAAAGATTTAGCCACCAGACCTGGCACTGAAATATACTTCTTTTTAAAAGGATAGGCACATGTGATCGAGCGTAATGTCTTCATTCATGGACAAGAGAGGCATTGGCAAAAAAGGGCAGACTCATTGCACATGCTGTGTGCTTTGGTGGCTAGAAGCAAAACGTGAATGGCAATTCAATAGACCAATTGTTGAAGACGGCTGATCCATCACCCAATAGAAGCATTTGTACATGTATTTTTTATTTGTGATTTTTTTTATTATATAAGGCTGCTGAGACAGGTAACACTGTGTGGGCCAAACCTGAAACAATTGGAACACATTGAGACCGAAAAGCTACTAGGCAAGACAACACACAATGGGAGGAAACCATGGAATCAAGGGCAGAGAAGTGAGCAAAACAACGAAGCCATCAAGAACAAGCATTGGCATAGCCAATAGGTCTCGCTTTTGGGACCTTATAAGTGTTTAGCCATGCAACAGTTGCATAACTAAATACTTATGAGGTCCCAAAAGCGAGACCTATTGGCTATGCGATCAAACATCGCGGTAAAAGCGGCGCGCGCACCTGCGCACATGCACTGTAGCTCTAGGCTGGCCTGGTAGCACTTTTTGGAGCCCTCTCAATAAGTCTCGCCTGACCAGCGCATGCGCTGGGTCAGGCGAGACCTAAAAAGGGGCAGACTCAAAGCCCACTCTAAGTATTTGATATGTGCTGGAAACAATACATCCGCCAACAGATAGCTGAGACCCTCAGTGGCTCAGGCCTAAAAAAGCCAACCGAGCGGCATATTATCAAGAACGGCGTTAAAATTATCGCCGCTTTAGCGTCAGGAAACTGCTGCTAAAGCGGCGATAATGGGCTTGATAATATGCCCTTGTGAATTCCAATAGAAGCCCAGGTTCACACCAGAACATGGGCTTCTATTGGAATTCTCAAGGGCATATTTTCAAGCCCATTATGCCGCTTTAGCGGCAGTTTTCTGCCGCTAAAGCGGCGATAATTTTAACGCCTTTCTTGATATTATGCCCCCAAGTTTTTAGATACCCACAATGAATATATTTGGAGTAAAATACATGTAATACATTTCAGACTTTAACATTATTTTTTAATCATTTCGAAAATTCAACCGATTTGTACTATTTGGTGGGTCCACAAGCGACCACTTATTCAGTCGCATACAAATTGAACATCCTGCATTGTACTGAACAACTTGTACATATGGCTATCCTTCATTAACTGTCGCATTCTTTTAAAGATGACCCTTAGTGCATAGAGGGTACAAGGTCTCAACACACCCAGTCTTTCTCCTGACCCAGCAGCTTGGTTTCACATACACAAGAACAACAAAATCTATTAAAAAAAAAAAGAAACATGTTTAAGAGCATTCCGTTTCAGTATGTCCCTTATATTTAGGGACACATTTACCTGCGTGAATAGTGCCCTTTATCTTTTTGACCCTTTATTACTGGAAAGCTGGCAGCCTCCTAAGTGAAGTTTGGGACATATGTGCACACTTTGATTAATGCCTTTAATGCGACCATGGGGCATATGTATCAAGCTAATTGCGATCGCAAACGCTGAAATTCGCAAAATTTGCGATTCCCGATTTTGCGAATGCATTTAAGGAATCGCAAATTGTGATTCCTTAAATGCAATGTAGGAAGCACAGAAAAATTGCTATTTGGCCTTAAGGAATCGCAAATTATCACCAACTTCAAGTTGGTGCTAATTTGCGATTTCTTTGAAAAGTGCACTTTTGTGCATTTTTCAAAGTGCCATGTGGTGCACATACATGCCCTTAGGGCATGAATGTGCACCACATGTGCACACATACATATTTCAGGGGTGCAACAGGGTGTCCTTTTGGCACCCTTGCAACCTTGAAATTACATTCTCAATTTGCGATTCTCTAATTGGTAATCGCAAATTGAGAATGTCTTCCCATTCATTCCTATGAGCCTCCTAGCCCATAGGAATGAATGGGAAGTTATTCTTTATTTGTGAATCTCAATTTGCGATTCGCCAATAAGCAATATGTAGGATTTGCAAACATTTTTGTAAATCCTACATACATTGCATTTTGCAATTCTCTAATTGCGATTCTCTAAAAATCGTAATTTGAGAATAGCTAAATTCTTTTTTGATACATATGACCCCATGTTCCTTCCTCGCAGCTACTGAATAAGTGGTGTTTGCATCATGCTAGGCTTCTGACACGCCCCTGCACCGTTTCCCAGATAATCGCGCCCACGAGTTTGTGCCACGTCACAGTGTTGTCATCAAAGTCGTTGTCAGGAATGGTCTAGTAGAAGAGGTAAATGAACATTCTGGTTGTAAGCTGCATTTACTGGATTTGATATGAGCTAGATGCTGTAATCAAACACAGTGCTTGTCCTCGGCTGCCTAGCAGTGTTTATGCTGGTTCATGCTTCATTCATAGTCTCATCATGTTTTCCCAGCTAGGGTGCCACTCTGCTGATTGGTTTCGGCCAGGAAAAGGGTCTTGGTCAGTGGAGTAATGGAAAATGATAATAAGGGCACCCCGAAACGCCCATATCTCACAGATATTCTTTGACCCTGGCCTAAATGGGGGGGCATTTAGGGCTGGGGGGCCTAAAGGGGTGCCCCCCCGCGCCAGAATGGGCTGCAGGGTCTTGTGTTACCCCCTGGACTTGGTAGCTTCTTAAAGATCTCACGTTATTTTCTATGTTCTCTTCTGAGAGGACGCATGGCTGGGTGTGCCTTTACTTATCGGCCTGGGAAGGTGCTTAAATGTTAGCTCAGATTAGATCGCTTACATATACATCACATTATACAAAAACACTCCTATTACATACCTGCCAATTTACAAAATAACTCAGTGTGTGTAGAGGGAGCAGGCCTTGGAGGGGCGGGGCCTAGTGCTGAGAGCGATCTTAAGAGGTGCTCTGCCCAACACCAAGTACTCCCACCCCCTCCAAAAAACAAAAAAAAAACAAAGGGTCATCAAGGCTGTTTCAAATCTTCTGGGGTGTTTTCATACCTATTAATGGACATGGGCTGCTTACTGCCTCTGAAAAGGAGCTGGAAGCTCACTGTTTACAGTGGTGTTCAACTTGTTTTCCATGGATTCAACCCAGATCTGTGACTGAGGGTGAGTGTTTTAAAAAGTTTCAGCACTCCGTCCATCATCTCCTTGTGTTTGCTTTGTTCGCCCTAAGTTGGCAGGGTATGCCCAGACATGGGTTCCTTGCTCACTTTGCCACTGGATTCAAGCTAGCCTGGCTAAAGAGGGCTGTTAACCCGAAACCAGTCCCAGAATGCATGTTTCCGGTCCAGGGAAGACATGGCTTGGCAGTTCGGGCTGAACTGTTCCCATGAGGCAAAGGGTCAAGACTGATTTGCATATAGCTGTGTCTAACTGGGGTGGCAAAGTGAGCTAAAGAATGATCATGGATTCAACCCAGATCTGTGACTGGGGGTGAGTGTTTTGAAAAGTTTCAGCACTCCGTCTATCACCTCCTTGTGTTTGCTTTGTTCGCCCTAAGTTGGCAGGGTATGCCCAGTCGTGCTCCCTACTGACCCCTTAGGATATTTTCGACTTGTAGTAGCAACCTTCTCTCTTGCTTTCAATAGGAACTGCATACCCCTTTTAGTAACTTCAACTTGCCAGGAGCATGTATGCTGGTCCTTAATACGCTCCTAGTCCCCCTCATCTGATAATAATAAGAAAGCTAAAACCATGCCTGGTTTATTTTAGTGTCTCATTATTTCATGACTAGGGGTGTTGTATGAATGTAGGTAGCTTCTTGTTTTCAGGTCACACTATGATAATGCTAAGTACTTATCTCTTGTTTTTAGCAAGTGACATGAAAAACAGAGATTTGATTACTCGGTTCCTAGACCTGAATGCGGGATCAGTGGACTCCAGTCCAGTCCAATCCCATCTGTTTATAAAGCACCAAAAACAGAGTGTACACCTAGCTGCTGACTAACTGCAGAGAGAATAGAAGGTTCATCAAACACACAGGTTTTTAACGCCTTCCTAAAAGGAAATAGCTGTTATGCACATCTGAGATACTTCTGGCACAGAAATCCACTAGGCACAACCATAAATGACTTACCCCCTGGTTACTTTTGGGCATTCTTCAGAAGCACCAAAAGATGCTTTCTCTGATACAGTAGGGCCCTTGTTGATTATACTTGCTAAAAATCCTTGACATGTCCCCAGGTGTCATTCCAAACCTAGTTTTGTGTGTTTCAAAGAATTGACTTCAATTTGATTTGCATGAACACTGGGAGCCAGTGCAACTTCCCCCATGATGCGGATATATGGTGAAATGTAGACTGCTCATGTACTGATCTCCGAAGAATTCTGACACACCCGTGGCTCATTAACATTCATTCTAGTTGTCACCGGCAACCAGGTATTTCCACAATCAATTTCACAGAAAATTATGGCTCTAGGTATAGTGGTCCAATCACCCTGTGCCAGAAGGTAATGAATCTTAAGTAGTAGCTTGAGATTAATTAAAAGAGTGGATAACCAGGATAACATGACTATCCATTGGAAGCTGATGATCAAAAATGACTCCAGTTTTTCCCTCTGTCTTGATCTCTACGTCGGCTTCATGCACCTGGAAGTAGCATGACCAGCACTGTTGTTCTATAAGCACTGATGTGTGTCCACAAGCAAGAACTCAGTTTCTGTTATTAATACGGAGAATAAAAAACACCCATTTCCTCTTTTGATTACAATAGAATCATTAGACAGTCAAAACATAATTTGAGTGCTTTCGTCAAAGTTTTCAAAGTAGACACCCATATTAATTAGAAGTGAGTGTAGTGGTTGAGCATATATATTAATAAAAAGGATGTTAGACACTTATGAGCTTTGCGGTGAGCCTGGCTGAACGGTCACCATTTCCACCACCTCCTAAACCACAACAACTCTGGCTTTACAGTCAGAGAAAAGTAGTTCCAGACATTTTAATTGCAGCCTCTCGATCCAGCCATTCTTTCTAGCAGTCTGACGTGGTTGCGGATGCCAGAGGACTGTTGAAATCTCAAACAACACGAGAAGAGCACAATCTTCTGAGTCCATAATGTTCAAAATGGTGGACTTGATATTAATGGGAACTTGACAGCACAACTTAGGCAGGGATCACCTAGGCAAACAGTAGGCTTCAGGGATTTCATTAAAGATAGATGTTCATCTAAAGAGATATCCCTGAAGAAATAGTTATGCACACACCTCTCACTTTCCTTAGAGAGGCACTGGCATTCTGTCTCATTTTCTTTTTATCGGAAACTAGGCTCAGTTGCCCAAAACATTTTCTTTGGGGGGTGGGGGGGGGGGGGACTTTTGTATTGTATATCTTAGGGGTAAGATATTTAGTTAATCATCTGCAAAGAATAATATTTCAAATATTGAGTTTGACAAATTAAAAACAATTAAATTCTCAGGAATGAAATAAGCCTTTTTTTCAATCCATAGCATATTTACATGCTCCCCCAGCTGGGGCACATATTTGTGATTTTTTTTATGTGAAGACAGAACAAGCCTTAAGCAGATTGCAAAGTAATTATTGGTGAGTAAATATTTGCTGATGGAAAATGTTGTGGTGACTAACCAAGAGATAAATAGAGGTTTCACTAACTTTTATCGACAGCTGTACTCAGCCGAGGCAGCTTTGAATGCAGTGGTGATTTACCCTTTTTTACCAAATATGGTCATGCCGACATGGATACCTTGGCATCTAATATTTCTGATCAGGAGGTTTAGCAATCTAAAGGTTCTTAAACCGAGCAAACCCTCAGGGTAAGATACTTTTGCTTTGGAATTCTATGGTAAGTTTCAAGGAGTCTTCTGGTTGAGATATATATATGGACATTTTTCATAGAGGTTCGAAGGCTCTGATTACTTTATCTCAAAAAGGAATAAGAAGCCATCTCACTGTTAGAATGACCTGCCTATTTCCTTTTTAAATATAGACTTTAAAATCTCAGATCTGCAAAGAGATTTGATCTAAGGTAATTATGAACATTCAAATATAAATCCGTTAAAGGAAATAATTGTCCTGCATAGGTTTAGCAGAAAACCTATTGTGCTGAACCGAGAAGGTATTTGATTGTTGGACTAACACAAATTGGAATATAGGGGCCCATTACGATGGCAGAGGGTCTGCCACCGCCTGCCATGCGGTGGCGGTCCCACCGTCATCTGATTGCCTATTTCCCCCCGCCACATTAGGATGGCGAGGGGAATCGTTACGCAAGCATAGTGGGCGCAAAGACCACCTGCCATGCTTCCGCAACAGGCAAGCATTACCTGGCGGAGCGGATAAGACTGGGGAAATGGTCTCATCGCCAGATTGCAATGCTGGCGTCAGCCAGCCTTTCTATGGCAGTTTTATGCTGGCGGAGGCTGGATTTGGGGGCCCGTTGCGGGCCCCCTCTCTGTTGAGGGAGCCAGTTGTGCACTGGGGGGGTACCCATGGTACCCCCATAAATTTCCATGCACAAGGTGGCAGGCACCACGTGGTGCCTGCCAGGTTGTGCAGGGAAATGCACAACATGGCCATTTAGCAGTGCGGCAGGTGCTGCAGCCAACAGCAACTGACGCAATGTTAAATTGCTGGATGCGACCGCCATGGTGGCGGTCGCATCGTAATTAGGGTTGCGAGACCGCCACCTTACAGGCCGGCGGTCCCGATCCCCGCTACGATGGCGGGCGGACTCAAGTCTGCCTACCATTGTAATCGGCCCCATACTCAAAAGGTTTGGTTTTCCTCTGAATTTCGTTAAATTAATACCGGTGTTCTATTTAGGTGCTAAAGCCTAGGTTATTATTAAGTTGTGTCTGAACTCTTCTCCCTTTCAAGTGGAATCCAACAACGCTGCCCTCTTTCCTCAGTTGTTTGATGTAGGTATTGAGTCTTGGGTGACTTCACTAAGAATTTTGTTAATGTTAGAGTATTCCTTTGTTTGGTAAGGAGCATGCAATCTGCTCTAGGCAGATGATATTCTTTTATTGCTCTCCGATCCAGAAGTTTTCCTAGGATATTCTTTGAGTGAAATGAATACAGGTGTGTCTCTGATAATAAATGAAATGTGCCACAAAGCCTAACAAACCAAACACACTATATCTTCTACAGGTTTCATCAGCCTGACCAAATCTACTTGATGTTTTGGTCTCAGTTCAAACCCACACACCTTCCCCAAAAACAATAACACTACTGCATCATTTTACACCCTGATAATATGTGTATGACTCGAATATTTCATTAGCGGCCATTTGGCCACTGAACTTCATTCATGACGCCACTTTTTCGGCGTCTATCTATGGATAATGTAATGCATAAGGTAAAGAAAATAGCACAATGCACTTTATGGCTGGGAATGCCTACCATCGATTATGTCAGAGGTGCCAGAACACATCAAAATCCCCATGTCGGAACCAAGTACAATGGCTTTCACGTGAAGATAGTGGCCTCTATTGGCCAATAGAAAGTTGTAAATGGAATCCCGCTGTCCTTTCATGATATCTGCTCCAGGGTGAAACGATAAAGTGCATTCGTAATTTGCCCAAAAATTGTTGAATAAGCTATGCTGACTGATAACAAGTACTTTTTTAATACTTCTTTATCAATTATTCTAGGAATGGGAGAGCCCTCATGTGAAAGAGAGAAAGAGTTGAGTGTAGATGTAGAGAGTAGAGATTTGCTTCATCCATGTGCTCAACTTTTGAATACATTTTCATTAAAAGCTTAGACATTTTCAATGTAATTTTCTTTTTTGTAACAGTGACCAAGTACAAAGAATATACCCCACATGAAGGATAAGCAATATTTAAAGTAATCCTTAAATACAAAGGTTTGTTTTTCAGATTGAATAGTCAGACAAGCTTAATAGGGACTGTAGGACTTGGCCCTTTTTGGCTAAAGTCCCTTAACTTTTTACTTTCCCCCTTGACCATTTTTCTGACATGGTGTTGCCAACTTAGATGCTTTGGACACTTTGCCACTGGTAAACAGTGTCAAAGTGCAAGTGCTCCCTGTATAAAGTGTAATGGTAATTTGTTGTCCATGGTTGGTATGTTTGTCTTACTAGTGAACTCCCTAGTAAAGTGCACTATGTGTGCCAGGGCTGGTAATGCAAATGCTACTAGTGGGCCTGCAGCACTATTTGTGCCACCCACTCAAGTAGCCTTAAAAAGGGAACTCAGGCCTGCCATTGCAGTGCATGCGTGCAGTATTAAACTGCCATGTATTCTGACAAGTGCACCCACTTGCCAGACCTTACCCTTCCCTTTCTTTGCACATCAGATACCCCTATGGTAGGTCTAGGGTACCCCCTGGACAAGGTGCAGTACATGTAAAAGGTAGGACATGTACTAAGGTGTGTATCATGTACTGACAGTGAAATAATCTCCATTTCGTTTTTCACTGTTGAAAGGCCATCTTGCCCATAGGACAGAATGGGGAGGCTGTGTAATATGTTTTCCAGCCTATCTTCTCAAAGGCTTAAGATGGAAAGGTGAAGTTTAGTATGCCTGAACTCACAATGTAATAACGCATCTTTTTATGAAGGTGGTTTTTGCATTGTGTGTTTAGAAGCCACTCTTTTAGAAGTGGCTGAGTTTTTGTGCTCTAACATTTCTGTGTGTCTCTGCCTGGCTGTGGATTTGAAATTGATGGGATCTGGGGAATGTCTTAACCCAGGGGAGGAGGTGAGACAGCAACAGGCTGACCTGCATCTGGAGTGTAGGGGAGGAGAAGCCCCTAGAGGTGAAGAGGCCTGGGTTGCAGCTATAAAACAATTGGCCCATCTCCTGCTGAGTGATTGAGAATCCACACCCCCACTAATTAAAGTGGGAGGGACCCGGTACTGGTCTGAACAGGGGTCAGTGCCCCTGAACACAAAGACTTTAAAGCCATTGAGGGGTATAACTATGAGAGCTGAAGCCCCTGAACTTTGGAGAATGACTTGATCAAGACTGAACAAGACTGGAGCTACTTCGTGGTCAAGAGGAACCTTTTCCAAGGAAGAAACAACTGAATAGACTGACAGAAAGGACTGACCCTTGCTGTGTGTTCTGGCCTGCAGTTTGCTGTTTTAACCAAGGAAAGGCTAAAGGAACTTTGCTGTGTGCTGTGTGCCTCTGCTTGAAAGGACTTTGCTGTGCTGTGTCCTGAAGTAACTTATTCCCAAGGGCCCGAGGTGAGCTGGCTTCCTGTTGTGGAAACTCAGGAACACAAAAGTTTCCAGGAGAGTCTCAGCTGTGCTGTGTGTGTGTGATTGTTGCAGCCTGAGACCCTCGTAAGGCGTGCCCTGAGATCTTGGGCACCTGGAGTCCAAGCAAGGATCAGCGACGCCGTGTGCTTTGTGCAGCCTGAACCCCTTTGTGAGAAATTGTCCAGTGATCGTGTGCACCGGAATCAAAGTGAGTCTCATCGACGCTGTGTGCGTGTGTGTTGTGCACTTTGAGACCTTTGTGAGGATTTGCCTTGTTATCTTGTGCACCGGAATCTAAGTGAGTCTCATCGATGCTGTGTGCGTGTGCGTTGTGCACCGTGAAACCTTCGGGAGGATTTGCCTTCTTATCGTGTGCACTGGAATCCAAGTGAGCCTCATCGACGTTGTGCACCCTGAGACCTTTGGGAGGGTTTTCCTTGTTATCGTGTGCAGTGGAATCCAAGTGAGCGATACCAAAGGGGATGATGGACGGAGTGTTTGAGCAAATCAAACACTCACCCCCAGTCAACTGATCTGGGTGTAATCCATCATCATTCTTTATCTCACTCCACCACCCCAGTTCAGACATGGCCATATGCAAATCAGTGTGACCCTGTGCCTCATGGAAACAGTCCAGCCCGAAGTGCCAAGCCATGTCTTCCCTGGACCAGAAACAAGCATCCTGGGACTGGTTTTGGGTTCATAACCCTTATCAGCCAGGCTATCTTGAATCCAGTGGCAAAGTGAGCCAGGGACACACGTCTGGGCATACCCTGCCAACTTAGGGCGAACAAAGCAATACCAAAGCGGAATCCAAGTGAGTCTCATCATCACTGTGTGAGAGTCCATGAGACCTTCGTGAGGATTCGCCGTGTTATTGTGTGCACTGGAGTTAAAGTGAGTCTCAGCGACGCTGTGCGTGTGATCTTCGTGCAGCCTGAGACCTGTGTGTGGAGTTCCCAGTGATCGTGCACCCGAAGCTTAAGAAGACTCAGCAATGCTGTGTGCGTGTGCTCTGTGGCAGCCTGAAAGTTTTGTAACTGTAATGGCCTGGACCGGCAGCCCCGGAGGTGCTGAGTTTCCGGCCTGAGCCCGCCGTTGCCATTCGACAAAGTTTGCATTGGCGGCCCAGCATCATTTTTGCATAACGGAGTACCTGATTAGAGTATTACGCATTGCATTATTCCTGCATAATGAACTACCTGATTAGTGTATGACGCACGGCATCTTATCTGCATAACGAACTACCTGATTGTCGTATGACGCATTGCATTGTTTCTGTATAACGAACTACCTGATTAGCGTATTGCGCATTGCTTTATTCCTGCAAAACGAATTACCTGATTAGTGTATTACGCATTGCCTTATTTCTGCATAACGACATACCTGGTGGTTGTATTACCGTTACGCATTGCATTATTTTTACATTGCATTGCATAGTGTCTGATTGCTGCATTACGCCTTACAGTATTTTTACATTGCAAACATGCCTGATTCTAGCATTACGAACTGTATAACTTGATATTAGGATTACAGGAGAATGTTTAGAAGTGCTCATTAATACCGCCAGAATTTACAAGGGCTGGCTGGCATAACAACCGGCCAAGAGGAATATTACAAATGCGCATATGTTGGATTCATATCGTGTGGTCTTATCGTATAACTTTTTATATAAAGTTTATACTTGTTTTTATAAAACTCGTGTGGTGTCTATTTGTGGTGTCATCATTGAATTGTTGTGAGCGTGATTGCAAATACTTTACACATTTGACTTGAAGATAAGCCTGGCTGCTCGTGCCAAGCTCACGAGGGGGTGAGCGCGGCTATCTAAGAAGGCGACCTTCCGTTCCCTGACGTTGGAACGCGGGTCCCCACTCGGCCTAAGGAACCTACCTCAGACAACCAGGGATCCCGGATCTAACAGGGACAGAATATAGGGGTTGTGTCTGCAAGATGCCCTAGATTTCTTCAAAATGCACTGATGCTTGCTCGGTTTCATCCTAAAGCTGAAAACATACTATGGCAGATGAGTGTGGCATGGAGGCTTGATAAGATACTGATTCATATGCTCTACTGTCTGGGAAAGCTGTCCTCACACTTTACATTGTGCAATGTGTAGCCAGAGGCATCCAAAGTGGATCCCTCTTTGCTTTTGTAATTAATACTGTGAGCCAAACTTTAGGATGAGCATCAGAAGACATCCACTCCAGCATTTCAGAGTCTCATTTTCAATGTTTGCATCATTTACCCCTACACTTTCTCAGCTTGCTATGATCTTAAGGCTCCTGATTCCTTCCAGCACTGCCCACAGCTTCCCAGTATATGCATTCAGCCATTACTTTATGCTTCCAACCCCGGAACACATCAGCAGACTTTGCTGGAGCTGTGGTGTAGTGGGAGCCTAGCAGTGGACAGATTGTGTGTCTTATTCTAGTGCCTCAAGTACCTAATATATATTTATCTTCAAATCCAAATTATGCTGTTTTCTTCTACAGTCTTGCATCCTCAATTTGGGTGCAATCTCAAAAGGCATCCTCTATGTTGCTTAGGTACTACCTCTGTTTTTCTTTTAAATTGCCCCTCCTTCACTGCCGTCTTCTGCATGCCTCCTCTCTCTGAGCACAACTTTATCAAAGTCTTGTGCATGTTTTCCTTAATTGCTATTAATGTATTTATGCAAATTACCCACAAGTCATATCAAAGATTACAACCTCTCCTTTCAAAGCCATACCCTTGCTACCTCACAATGCCTAATCTCCTTTAACTCATCTGTTAATCACACTAACCATGTGCATGAACTCGCATACCCAAAGAAACTGGAATGAATGCATGGAATGGCTTACTTGAGCGCCAAGACGTATCCCAATAAACAACATTAACCAAGTACACTGGACTAACCACTAACCTTCGGAGTGCTGCCAAGCAATATGTTTTTTAACACCTCATCAGGGGTAGTAGGAGCAATGTATATGCAATTACAAAACAATGCAACTTTGCTGGCAATAAAGCATTAACCATACTATCTAGTAATCCTGAAAATTCATAACAAGTATTAAAATCACTATGATCTTGAGTCCACTTATAACATAATATTTGTAGCTCTGCACCATGCGTATTAAGGAGCTGTATGGTATACAAAAAAGTGATGGTTGGAATGCTTGAAATAATCTTAGCTCCTGGTAATTACTGGGGCCGCAGTACAGCCCATCATTATTTTGCACACCATTGTGCCTCAGTTCGAACCCAGTCACATGCAAATAAGTTTTGACCCTGTTCCAGTCGAAACGGTCAAGTAAGAACTGCCAGGCCAGGTCCTCCCTGATATGAAACACAAGCAACCCAGGACCAGTTTCACCCTAATTAGGGCTTATCAGCCTGGCATATGCTTGACTCCAGTGATACAGTGTGCATTTGACTCATGTCTCGGCATACGCATCCCGCATAGGGCGATACACTAAGGAAAAAATGGATTTATAGAAAGCTTGAATTAATTCCACGCACTGGCAATTACTCCTGGACAAATTCCAGCCCATCGTCAGTTTGCACACTATGCATACCACCATAGTTTGGCCCCAGCCATATGCAAATCAGTCATGAACCTGCTCCAATGAGAACAGTCCATCCAGAACTTTTGTATACTTTACTATTAAGGGGCTGCAGCAGTCTCTCACAGTGGACATGTAGAGAAATCCACTGGGCTTCAATTCACGCAAGTCATCCTGCTGCGCTGCCCTACACCAAAGTGAAAGGGCAGAAATGCATCATATACGGTGCACTACTGTCCTTTCTTCCCCTGCTGGAGCCATTACACAGGCACCCTTGCACCATAGTGCAAGGGTGCCTGTCTTGTTCAGCAGGATTGTTTTTGTGCAGGAAGGGGCACCTTCCTGCACACATCAAGCCTAAGAGGCGTTTTCCTCTTTCTATGCAGCACACAGAGAAAGACGAAAACACGAGGAGAAATAAAGAAAGTTCTCCTTATTACGCTGGACCTCAGGAGGCGTAAAGATTTGGCACTTCCCCCGGTTTTACGTAAGCTTGTAAATGTGGGGCAGCATCAAAATACATGGGTGTTTCAATGGAAACCCCACCGCAACGCCCAAGGAATGCCTCCCAAACACAGAGTAAGGCAAGGCAGCGTTTGCCTTGCTATACTCCATACCTATGAGGCCGTACAAAGGCATGCATAGTGGCTTAGTGTGGCCTTATAGATATGATTCAGTTATCTGCTCCTCAGGAGCATCATAAAAAGTGACGATCCAACAGCACATGGGGCTGGTAAATAAGCCCCTCAGTGTGGCTAGACTCACACCTGCTTAGTGCCAGAATACCGTTCAGGGTGATAGTTCGCTCTATATATCTGCATAACACAACATAACTTTCCTGCACAGAATCAGATATACAAATGTATGGCCGAGAATAGGAGCAGGGTCCTGTCGTCTGAGTTCATGAGTATTTCTATTCACATAACTATTAAATCCCAGCGTCCTTCACATAGTGGGCATGGCAGATTGAAGTTTTCTTAAGAATTCAGAGGCACTATATGCTATGGGACTACTAAATAGATAAACACTATAGTAGCCCCAACATCTTTGTGGCTTGAAGTGATCTAATAAGCATTGTGTGTAGGTTGATCGAATATTATAGGCCCTCATCGTTTCTGTCAGGGAGGGGGCATGACATTATTGGCTTTACACTTTATTTGGAGTGGCTAGGTGTTTACCCATTAGATATTCCACAGGAAAACTGTAGTATCTGAGCAGAAGTATTGGCACACATATTGATATGATCACAACAGTTCACACTTTGAGTTTCTGCGTTTTTCACGAGATCCATTTCTGTATAAATGTTTTTTTTTTTTCAAATCATTCAGCTAGGTTATTGGGCGTCTTTTATTGGATTGTATGGGCCATTCAGACCCATTTACAATCATAATGCCGACCCTGTATCAGTCTAGAGGCATATGACAAACCCGTTCCTACCACCACATCTGCTTTTCTCTATAAACCTGTGGTGGGCGATTGACAAGTCAGCAGACATTTGAATGATATTCGAGATGAACGAAAATTGTCGATACATCATTTACATTCTCAATAGCAGCATTTACTTTTAGTTTGCTTACTACAGATTGTCATCGAGTCATCCTATAAAAACAGTGCCTCCCCTTTGGTCAGTGAACAATGCATTTCTCTCTGCATGTCGAGAAACAAAATAATCCTCTGGCACAACAATGCGTTCAGAATGTGTGGACATACATCACCTTCAGTTTGCAGAGGCTGCTGCAATCTAATCTGCTCTGTAAACACCCGGATAGAAAGAATGCCTTGGGAAGCAGGAAGCAGGAATTAGATGGGAACGAACGGGGGAAAGGTCCTGTTGATGCGAGCAGCGTTGCATAGTTGATGGCAGCTTAACTCCAAGTTGACTCTGGTAAACATGACGTGCAGACGGATCGGCTGCTAATCAATGCTGGCTTCCAACGAGGTGAAGATCCGCTGTGTAAAAGATGAATGTAAGGCCAGACAGTGCCTTCCCAAAAGTCAGCCGTTCATTAAAGCATTCACAGTAATGTGTGCGAGCACACAAAAACAGAAATAGAACACCCCGAGTGATGCTGAAGGGAAGGTCTCCGCTCTGTGTCGAATATTCGCATAATTCCCTAATAGATACACCGCAGACTTAGAAGATCATTTGTAACCGTAAATGTTGTTCCTTCAGTTACTTCAGCCTTTTAATCTTAGAAAAGCCCATGACAGGAACAGCAAGTCCCTTGGTAGGAGGACAATTGGGGAGAGTGTGAAAATATATTTCTTTAGGCGCCAGTACCCTGCTGGCCACTTCTTTTCATCAATAATGTTTTTTTATTTATTGCAAACATATGCAACATACATTATAAGTGTACAATTCCGTGGCATGCAGCAAAGCTCAGAAAACACTCAAGCAGATAGATAGATATTGGCCGAACAGAATCTGATTCTTGTACAAACCAGGGCCAAAAGCACTAGGAACAGTCGAAAGCAGCCGCTCAAAGCCTTTGAGCACAGCGGGTCATCCGGTAAGATTTTTGTGCTTAAACTCAAAGTGCAAGATGCTGCTAACACAATCAATTCGATTTTAGATAATATTGGTATTTAGCAGCAGGAACCTTTGAGCGCTCTCAGAGCATTTGGTGAATTTGATGTCTAACACTATATTGTTCATCCTGCTCCCACTGCTCCACAATTTAATAAACATTGGGAATATATAACACTCAAAACACTATAGGAAATTACCTAGCCAGACCAGGCATTTATCATTGAAGAAGTTCTGCAAATCTTTGAAGAAGGAATCTTATCTCGCTCAAATTCAAAAAGACTTTCAAGGAACTAATAGCCCCCCTCTTTCTCGAGCTAATAAATGAGTTTTCTAAGGAAAATACTGCACCATCTTCGATGGATGTCAATATATCTGTCTTGCTAAATAAGGATAAAGAATCCATAATATAATTTCTTTCAGTCTATTTCTTTAATTAATTCTGATGCCAAGATTTCTGCTAAAATATTGTCCAACAGAGTTTCAGGGATCATACATAACTTGGAGCCCGATCCTATCATAGACGGGACATGTATCTTAGTGGGCATGTACGTGGTTCTTTGGGTGTGTGAGTTCCTGTCTGGGTGAGTGAGTGGCTGTGTGGGTCAGTGGCTTTGTCTGTGAGTGGGGTCGAGGAGCTGATTTGGTGAGTGAGTGGCAGTGTGAGTGACTGTATGGTTGAGTAGGGGTGAGTAGCTGATTTGGTGAGTGAGTGAGTGACAGTGTTAGTGGCTGTATGAGTGAGTGAGTGGGCATGTGAGTATGGATGAGTGGCTGTGTGAGTTTTTCTATGGGTGATTAAGAGGGTGTGTAAGTGGCGGTAAAGGTATATGAGTGTTTGTGTAAGTATCTGTATGGCTGTATAACTGGATGTGTGAGTACCAGTTTTGGTGAGTTAGTTAATGCGTGTGTGAGTGGATGTGTGAGTGGCTCTTTGGGCGAGTGATTGGTAATGTGAATAATGGTATGGCTGTGTGAATGGGTATGGGATGGGTTTTGCGGGAGTGGCAGTATGAGAGATTGTATGGGTGTGTGTGGGGGTGAATGGTTCTGTTGAATCTGTAAGGCTTTTTAACTTGTATTTCCTAACTGTAACCCCTAACCTTTGACACTGATTGTGTGAGTGAGTGCATGAGTGTCTCAGTGAGTATATGAGTGTCTGAGTAGGTTTGTAAGTGAGTGTCAGAGAGTATGAGTGGGGCTATAAGTTGATATTTGAGTGTCTAAGTGGGTCTGTAGGAATGTGTGTGAGTCTCTGAGAGGGTCTGTGATTCGGTGCATGAGTCTCTGAGCAGATCTGTGAGGGGTCAGAGAGAGTTTGAGTGATTCTGTAAGTGGGTGCATGAATGTCTGACTGTGTCTGTGAGTGGGTGTATGTGTCTGAGTTGTTCGGTGAGTTGGTGCATGAGTGGGTTCTGCTCATTTTCTATCTTTTTCTTCTCACTTCTGACCTTTATTTTGCCTCTTTCTGCTTGTTGCTGTCCCGTATTTTGCCTCTTTCTGCTTGTTTCGATCATATATTTTGCTTCTTTCTGCTAGTTTCTGACCTCTATTTTGCCTCTTTCTTCTCATTTCTGATATCTATTTTGCCTCTTTCTGCTCATTTCTGACCTTTATTTAGCCTCTTTCTGCTCATTTCTGATCTCTATTTTGCTCTTTTCGCTAGTTTCTGCGCTTTATTTTGCCTCTTTATGCTTGTGTCTGATCTCTATTTTGCCTCTCTTTCTGCTCGCTTCTGACCTTTATTTTGCCTTTCTGCTCACTTCTAATCTCTATTTTGCCTCTTTCTGCTCATATCTGACCTTTATTCTGCCTCTTCCTGCTCGTTTCTGACTGCTATTCTGCCGCTTTCTGCTCGTGTCTGATCTCTATTCTGCTTTTTTTGCTTGTTTCTCACCTTTATCATGCCTCTGTCTGCTGGTTGATTACCTTTATTTTGCCTCTTTCTGCTCGTTTCTGACCTTTATTTATTATGCCTCTTTCTGCTTGTTTCTCACCTTTATCTTGCCTGTTTCTGCTCGCTACTGACCTTTATTTTGCCTCTTTCTGCTTGAATCTTACCTTTATTTTGCCTCTTTCCCCTCTTTTTTACCTCGGGATCGTGGGGTGAGCCTCAAGGCCCTTTAGTCCCAGCCGGCACCCCGCCTCCTGCGGGAGCTGGCATTGTTCTTACAGACAGGGAGCTGTTAACATGCACCTCTCTCGCTGATAGAGTAATCCTTTTGTCTGTTTCCTTGCCTGCTTGACATCGTGCAGGGAAATAGATGAAAACTTTACTCTTAGCAAGTAGGAATGGTGTCACAGCTTCTCACTTGCTGAGAGTGGAGTTTGTGCTTGCTCTGACTTGGTGGGAGCTGTCAAAGTTCCTGCCAAGTCAGAGCAAACAGTTATGTTCTGGGGCTGTGCACTCTGGGACATAGCAGGAGCTGGCCCTTGGAGGTGGTGGTCCCCAGGGCCGTGTATTGCTCCAGGAAGGGGGGACATACAACCCCACTTCTTCTGTATTGACGGGCTGGCCCTGGGGAGGTTGTAGTCCCCAGGCCATATATGGCCCTCAGGGAGGTCCCCCTCCCATTTTTACTTATGTAATAGGTCCCTGGGAGGTGGAGGTCCTCAGGGCTCAGGGGGCACTTGCGGCCCCCCTTTAATACTAGTTTCTAGGCCCAGAGAGGTGGTGATACCCGGGGCTTCCTTAAAGCCCCCCCTTTTATAAAACTAAAGCCCGGGGAGGTGGTGGTCCCCAGGGCTTCAATGAAGCCCAGGAGGGGGGTTCGCGCATCTCACCTCCATTTACAAAGATAAATCCCCAGGGAGGTGGTGAGAGCCTTAAGAGGGGGGCTCTGTGTGCCCATCTCCATTTTTTTTTAAATGCTCCTGGGACCAAGCCCAACAGGGGGCTCATTTTAAAACAAGCTTATGCATATATTTTTTTTATTTTGCTGCAATTCCGCGGATCCATACCTGATTTTGTGGCAAGATTTAAATAAATGGGTTTTATAAAACCCAGTGGGGTCTCTCTGGGACCCCACCACCACATCTAGGGGTTAGGGTATTTTTACCCTACCCCCCTTTTCTATATTTTTAAGGTTTTTTTGTGAGACTCCGCTTCCTGGTTGAAGTGTTGACAGTCAAACAGATTACAGCACGGGAATTGTCAGATCTGTGGAGCATCCGCGTCCCTAGATATACAAATTTGGAGTTCGGTTAATATCTCTAAAACTACAAATTTACACCAAACTACCAGAAGGCACTACTCTGGACCAAGATCTACCTTTCTGGCAAATTTGATGTAATTCCGTAGAGCGGTTCAGGCTATAGTCGTGTCTAAATTTCTTATGGGAATTAACATGGGGAAAATGTGTTTTGGGACCCCCTATTTTTTCTCGACCACTCTTGATGAAACACCCCAAAACTTTCAAGACAGCAACTGAAGGGACTAGCAAATTGGTTTTGAAGATTTTCTCAAGATTCATCAAATGTCGCCAAAGTTATTAGCAAAACAACCTACTCATATATATATATATATATTATCTACTGGCGGTCGCCAGTAGATAGTTATAGTTAGGACCGAGTTTCCATAGGAAATCTGAAAATTCTATTTTGAATAACTTTGGCGCTGGTTGACGAATCCTCCCAAAATTTGCAAAACTAATGGTGCGCTCCGTTCTGCTCCTACCCTGAAAGTCTCGGGGTAATTCGTCAAGCGGGGGCCGAGAAAAAAGGGGGGTCCCAAAACACGTTTTCCCCATGCATTTTCCCATAGGACCTTTAGTCGAAGGTACAGCCCGAACGGCTGAACAGAATTACTTGAAATTTGGCAGAGAGGTAGTCCTCAGGTCAGGGAAGTGCCTTTTGCAGGTCTGGTGTCAATCTGTTCAGTAGTTCCTGAGAAAATAGCATTTAAAAGCATATCAATATCTATACGCGCGCACCGTGCGCGCACTGTGCGCGCACCCTGCCGTGCGCGAGCGCAATCCTGATTGGTTGTTAGATTTCGGTAAACATTCGAATCGGTCGAGAAAGCTATTGTAGCGAAACGCGTCATGCAAAGCCAATTGGAGAATTAAAAGCACTTTGAACTGAAGTCCTGTGTGTGCTCTGCTTCCTTCGGTTGAGGGGAGAATTGGTGGATGTTTATGGTGCGAGCCACGACCACTTTAAGAGTACCAACCCCTAAGTGTCCGGCGGTTTTTGTGGCAAAACCTTGGTGTAACTACAGACTTTGTGGTAGACGCCGGAACACCGCTTACCTGATCAGTACCTGGCTGTCAATGATGGACCGCGACTTCGCAGGGGACGCATTGCCTACTTAGGCAGTGTGCACAGGAGTTTATCGGGAGTTACGGCGGTGGGGTGAAGGACACAGGACAGTGCTATCCCGCTCATTTCCATATCGAAGCCTTCACGAACTAGGCGGCCATGGGGAAACGGGAGCAGACACCGCCCACTGGGGCAAGTACTTACTCTGATGTCTGCTCGGCTTGGACCTGGACTCCTGGGTTCGGCTCTTCCCGGTGGCATGACGACAGCACTGCCTCAACCAATCATAATGAGGCAGGCAGTTTAAAAGGAGGGCGGGAGAACCGTGAAATTGTTTGGCAGCATTTGAGAAAGCTATTGTAGCGAAACGCGTCATGCAAAGCCAATTGGAGAATTAAAAGCACTTTGAACTGAAGTCCTGTGTGTGCTCTGCTTCCTTCGGTTGAGGGGAGAATTGGTGGATATATATATATATATATATATATATATATATATATATATATATATATATATATATATATATGTTCACTGAACATTACGGTTTAATGTTAAGTTACAATGTCAGTTAAAATATACCATTTTAATAGAAAAACACTGAAATTCACCAGTTGTAGTCATCTCAAGTAACTCATGCCATAAAGTAACTATAACTTGCGTCCTCACCATGATGCACAGTGTTCGTATCAATGATATATTTTCAATGATGTCATTTCAGATGTTGCAGTATTGTTATCAATGTTGGCATAGGACATGTCATCAGTGATGTAATATCTCAGGTATTTAGCAGTGCATGGCTGTGTTTTTTAAATTACTGAAGGGGGTCCATGGCCCCTCTATCCAAACCTCAAAGAGGCCCGGGAACCCCATCCTTGAGGCTGGTGTATTATTTGGGAGGGTGGGGCATGTGCTTGGAGCCCCCTCCCCCAAGATCAGCACATTCCTGGGCAGGGAACACAACTTAAGTGTTGCTTCTATTTGCATCACACATGTTAGACCTGCCACCCTTGGCATTATATTCCCCCAAACCTTTTGCCTTCACCCACTTCCTTAACTGAAATCAATGTTGTTGCAATTAGGACTCCTTGCACTTTAACACTGCTAACCAGTGCTAAAGTGCTTGTGCTCGCTCCATAAAACATGGTAAAATTGGCCTACACCTAATTAGCACATTAAATGTACTTGTAAATCCTTAGTAAATGATATTACCTGCACCCAAGGCCTGTAAATTAAATGCTACTATTGGACCTGCAACACTCATTGTGCCACCTGCTAACGTAGCACTGTAAAATTTTAAACTAACTTCCATTTCGACTTGGCAAAATAAATATTTTGCCAGGCCTTAACCTTCCTTTTTAATGCTTATAAGTCACCCCAAATGAAGGCTCTAACCACTAATAGGGCAGGGCGCATGGTATTTAAAAAGTAGGACATGTGTACTTAAGTTTTGCATGCCCTCATAGTGGAAAACTCCTACTGTCATTGTTCACTGTTGCAAGGGCATCTCTTCCCTATACTAAACACTGGGTTACCTCATTAAACATAATAAGTGATAACATGAGTGTGGGAGAAGATGCTCCTTCCACTCAAATGAATTGCAAATTCAAATCATCTTTAATAGTAAAGTTGGATTTTAGGTTACTATTCTGAAAATGCCACTTTTAGTAAGCCTGTGTTTCTCTGCCTAAACCAAATGTGCCTTTCTGCCAGTGTCCAGGGTCACATGACTATGAATGACTTTCCTGTGATATGCTGTGTATTCCTTCTAAACATGGGGACAAAAGAGCCTGATGTGTGGGACAGGGTGTTCCTCTCCTAAGCAGGATTTCCAGGCGGGTTGTGTTCAGCTAACTGAGCTTCAAAAGGTAGCCTTAGGGCTATTCCCACCCCTTCCAGACTTCTAAAGCCTGCCTTCCCTGCAATTGCCAAATGCAGCTCCCACAGAGGCCTGACTGCCCTTTGTTACCCTAAACAGTTTGGAGCTATACCCAGTAAAGGGGGAAGGTTAGACAAAGGAGGTATCCCGAGCTACAGACTGGCACTGGGGATGAAAGTGGCACCTTCAGAACCTCTCATCAGAATACTCCTGGACCTGTGGATGATTCAGAAGAAGGACTGCCATGCTGTCTGAAAAAGATTTTACCTGCTTGTCTTGATCCCAGGCTTCCCAGAAGTGACTCGAAGGGTCAGGTTGACCTACTGTTTGAGCCACAAGAACACAACAAGCTTCCAGAAGTCTCCCTGCTAATGCCCAGCTAGCCAGCATTAGCTGGATATGTCTGTGCCTGCTGCTGGCCTCTGCTGGAGTGAGTCCTGATCCCCAAGAGGTCAGGTCCTAGACCCTTGGCTGGCATCACAGTACTTTCCTATGGAACTAAAGTGGAAAATAAGGCATGTTGGGCTCCTTGTGACCCCATAGCAGATACTTCACTCTGAACAATGACCATCAGCGACGTTCGCCAACGCAAATCTCCAGTGACAACTGCTCCTTGCTTCAGCCACGGCAGTCTGCGTCAACAGCGACAGTCCGCGTCAACAGCGACAGTCCGTGTAAACCACTAACATGAAGCTTCAGCAACAACAGGCAATTGGTGCCACCATAACGACCATTCTCAACCCTCAACCTACTCTTCACACTAACAATGTCCTTTTTCCGGTCCTGCCAACGAAATCCTACACTTGCAGCTCCTCGCATGGATTTGGACTCAGCTAGACAAACCAGGTCCCTGTATCTGACCTGGCACCTGTGGGCCTTGAGGTTCTAAAGAGAGTGTGCTCTCTGTGAGGGATTGCCCACAGGTTGAAGACCATGTGCAATAGCTACTTGCCCACCCATGTGTGGTTGTGTGCCCATGAGAGGTCAGTTATCTGAGAAGGGTTCCATAAGGGACAGAGGCTGTACATACTACTTATCCACCGAAAGAGACTTCGGTGTCTAGACGGTGGTTTCTTAGAGACTTGTGCCCACAGGAGTTAGTGTGTTTTTTCTTTAACTTTTTCAGAGATTCCGCAGTGCTCCTGTGGAACTTATTATGGACCCCGTATGATCTTGTGGAAGTCCAGCAGAACCCCACGTGGTTCTGTGCTGGGTCCTGTGAGATTACTTTGTGACCCTCCAACCACATTTATTTTATTCCTCTAGGACTCCCCATGAACTGTAAGAGAGTCTGGGTACCACTACCCTGCCCCCTACCCCCCATATCTTTAAAAAAAAACGTTTTAGGACATAGAGACCGAGTGCCTGTGTCCTGTAATGGTGGCTGTAACATCTATGTTTCTGTTGCAGAGTGCGTGTGTTTGTGTTTTATTATTCTCTTTTTGGAAACTGCAACACACCAACACAAGTTCTCAAAGTCAGACCAAAAACTGCTGGCCAAAAATGAGAATCCATTACTCAATGAACCGGCTGATGAGAGAACTATATCAGCATGCTACCAGCTATGCTGCCTGCTTCATCACCAGCTTGCAAAAGGTCATATGGCATCCAATTTACAGAACCATTCCAAGAAAATCAAATTGCTTCGTGTGTCAGTGAAAGCACATTCTACAATTGCTCCAATGAAAGTGGAATGTGTTTATGTGTGTGTATTCCAATTTTCAAGACAAGTTCATTGTTCAAAGCATATGAGAGAGAGAGAGAGAGAGAGAGAGAGAGAGGGGTTAGTTTTGATATGAGCTGTGACTGAACTCCCACAAAGACTAAACAATCTGACTCCTAAAAAGCAAGCTTTCCTCTTTGAGGAATACATAGCTCAACAATGGTACTTTGACTCAGGCACCAAGGCTTTCCTCGGAGATATGTGTGTGTGTGATACACGTTAAAAGACCAAAACAATAACATGGTTAAGAAATAATATGAGTAATAATTGTCCTAATATAGAATGCGGTGGTGGGCTACTCCATCACAAACATGAGTGATATCCTGTCCACCTTATTGCAAATGCATTATATCCCATGGCAAGACAAACTTTCGAGACCCACCTAGCTTTAATGGACATGAGGCGGGCAATATAATAATGTAACTAAAGCATTGTGCGGTAGCGTGTTGTTATTTGCAGACAGCATATTTCCCATTGAAATAGTCCCTAAATCTGCACAGACATACAGTTTTATAGATAAAAGTATATTGCACACAAATGATAACACTTGGAAATCGGGCTGCAATAAATATTTATTATTTGTGCATCACTAATTGTCTTGATTTGCTCTGATCCTATTAAAATCTTTGTTTCCATCACACTTCAGAATTAAAACTGCTGAATGCGTACAGTTCATTCACAGTTATTTACATTTTGTTATGTGCTAGGAAAAAATTACATCCTACAGCCTTTCATTTCCTTTCACACTTCATGTGCCCCAGCTGGAATGTCACATAATTCACTTTACTGTGCTTTCTCTTATTGCAAACTGAGAGGAGTTTGTAAACACCAATCCAATGTTAAAAATAAGACATAGCTTGACATTTGACATTTGATCTCTGTCTTTGAAGAGCAGCAAATTTAAGACAGTAAATACAAAGTTTAAAGGTACCTTTATTTATTGCTTCGACTTTGGCGACCCACCATGAATCGGCTTCCTACACAGCGGCAGATAGCAACCCACAGTTTGGGAAACACTGTCCTATGGTATTTATAATAAGGCGGAAGGGAAAAGGAAGCAGAAGCACTGAGAGTTGGTCATATAGAGATGTTGCTAAGGTATATCTGTTCATACAGCTACAGATATGTTGACGCATTCTAACATCAATTTATGTAAGACATTTGTTTATCTTCTAGAGATCCACTGCAGACCTACGAGACCTCAGAAGTGACGAAGCAGAGTTTGGTGTCTGTCGTGTCTGTTTTCTCTGTTATCCCATTCCCCTTTGTCCACTTAAGCCTTTGGCCTTCACATCTCAGTGCATGTGGTCATTGGTGGGCATGGCGAGAGACAGACAAGAGCATTGTTCCAGCTGGATCCTGAGCACAAGGTTAGAGTAACCTGACAGATTATGAACTGGCATATGACGCTCCGACTAGTACGCCTAAATAAATGTGAAGTTTCATATATCCCTCTGGGGGATCCTCTACTTTGGCTCCTTTATTTGTGATCTCAATGTAAAGTTTGATTGAAATAGCACAAATTAGGGGTGTGTTAAATTAAAAATGAATTGGCAAGATGGGTGAATTTGGGAAATAGTGGTAGTTTCCTGACTTTGCCTATAGGGAAGGTTTCTTTCATCCAACCCTCTTCTGTGCAAACAGATTCCCATCCAACGTGGATGAAACATCAGCCTTTGGGGGATTGTTTGGCTCACTGCCCCTCAGGACTGCCCTAAACTGTGATTGTCAGCAGAGATCTACAATACAGTGAGTCCGTTTTAGCCAGGAGACCTAGCACCGATATTCCCTAGCCATGTGTGCCCACAAAAATAGAGCTGAATGAATATATGACTGTGGTAATGATAAAGCCAATAACTGGCACAACACCAGTTTGTACTGGAGAAAATGTGCTGCAGGTTTGGTCACCCACCTGATTAGCCGAGAGCACTGAGACAACACCCCCTTTGGTGCTGAACATTTTTGGGTTCACCCCACTTCTGGAGCCCCTGATCTAAGAATCAAAACTCACGGTCAGGGTGGGCTGGTGCTGGACAAGCGCCCAGTTGCTCAGGCTTGAAACAGCTCGAGGGACTAATGGGGCGCCCTCACTTTCATTCTGGGGTTCTACATTAGAGGCTCTGGGGAAATTGGCATAAAGCTTCTCTATGGGCTCCTTCAAGTGGATTTTTCATGCACCCAAATACTTTGGACCACACTGTAACTCCGCCTGCAACACTAAATAGTGGAAAAAAGACGTGGTATAAAAGCCTATAGTCCTGATCATGATAGAAATCAAAATATACAAAATAGAGGGTAAGAGGTAGAGTGGGTTCAGTTTGGAATCCAGGCAAGAAGATGAGGGCAGGAGGCGAAAGAAGAGGGCAGGAGGCGGAAGAAGAGGGCAGGAGGAGGAAGAAGAGGGCAGGAGGCGAAAGAAGAGGGCAGGAGGCGAAAGAAGAGGGAAGGAGGCGAAAGAAGAGGGCAGGAAGCGGAAGAAGAGGGCAGGAGGCGAAAGAAGAGGGCAGGAAGCGGAAGAAGAGGGCAGGAGGCGAAAGAAGAGGGCAGGAGGCGAAAGAAGAGGGCAGGAGGCGAAAGAAGAGGGCAGGAGGAGAAAGAAGAGGGCAGGAGGAGGAAGAAGAGGGCAGGAGGCGGAAGAAGAGGGCAGGAGGTGGCTGGTATATATGCCCCCTTCCATCTCCGCAGGCCGGCTAGGAAGCTCCCCCTGCCGGAAGAGGCCCTTGGGGAGGAAGGTGAGCACTCTTGCAGGGATCGAAGCCTAGCACATTAGCACAAGTAAGATTTTTTTCTCTACCTGGAAATCTTTCCCCTACACCCTTTTTTAATATGAGGACTTTAGTGTGTTTTGCCTGGGTGCTAGAATCGATTGGAAAGGTTTAAGATTAGCCAAAAAATGATGAATTTGTGTTTGTCATCATCCAAATGAATCTGCCTCGTTCTTCTTTGAGAATCCCTATGTTCTCAATTTCTTGTAAATTTACAGGGACTAAAAATCTGATATGCTTGCTGTAGCAAGTTCCATGTTTGGGTGTAACTGTCTGCAGATCCTGGTTTAGCACACGTAGGTGGCAGTTTTTTCACACCTTCGTAGAGCTCGGGTACACAAGATAAAGTCAATTGTTTGAGGAGCTTTATTTATTTCATATGGGCAAATACAGTAAAAGTTTCAAAAGCAGGGGTTGCACTAAAGCTTTCTAGCACAAGCATACAAGATGTGGGAAAGAGAAGCCATTTCCATCCTGCAATAAAGCCCAGCACATAAATAATAGATGACCAGAACTACTCAGCACGTTGCATGAGTCGGGGAAATGTTACAAAGCATCAGCTCTGTGCTGCTGACACACTGGCTGTAGCTTTGACGGAACCTCCATGTAGGAGCGAAAATAAATCCCCCTCGAGACTTCTTCCAGCCATGCGTTTTCATCCACAGCGGGCTTTCGTTTCAAGCAGAAAGAAGCAGTAGGTATGTTTTTCAGACTGCATAATGGGTCATCTGTTCCCTATAATGATTCCCGCTGCTTTTTGTTGCTCTTACATTGCTACAATAAGTCAAAGGCATTGCAACTGCTCTGTGACCTTTAGATGTTATATTCCCTAAGCCCAGAACGAGGCTCACTTAGCTTTAGAAGAAGCAGTGTATTTTGACATAAGGGCTCTCTTGGGAGTGGAGTCCCTGGGAGAGGAGAACAGAGAGCGAAGCTGCCTCTCCAGTCACTGAAGACCTGGGCATACTTTGCCACAAGAGGACTGGACCTCAGAGGGTCTGTAAGGGCCATTTGAAGTATGTGTGGCAGCCAATTAGGGGTGCCTCGCGGCAGGATGAAGGTTAGCTGCTTGTGTCCGGATGTGAGATCAGAGGCATGGCAGAGGTTCTCTCAGGTGGCAACAAGGGTCTTCTGAGAGCCTGGTGGGGGTATCTGAGAGCAGAATGATGTTCTATAAGTGCCAAACGGGGGAGTGCAAGGGTCTTTTAGTGAGCTGAGGGTGCCTGAAGGTAGTTGGAGTGCTGGCAGAAGCAGTCACTGGCCAAGCAGGGGTGGCCAAAAGGTGACTAAACCTTGGGTTTCTGAGGGCATGCTAAGTTTCTCTGAGGACCCATTCAAGGAGCTTGAATGTGGGACAGAGGAGTCTGAGAGTGGGAGGGGATGTTTGAAGGCAGACAAAAGGTTCTGACAGACTGCTCAGGTGTCTGAGATTACACCATGGGGTGTTGATGCACTAGCTGGGGGAGTGTCTGATAGAAAGTTGAGGCTCAGATGGCAGTCTTGGAAAGCTGTCTGCAGGAGACCGAGAGTGACTTACAGGGCTCCAAACCGCTTAAAAGAAGTCGGAAGCTCTTCAAAGGCAAGCTGTTGATGTTTGAAGGCTGGCTGAAGACCTTTAAGTGACAACTATATGCATGTGAACGCAAGGATAAGCTATATGGTAGTCGGCTGGGCTGTCTCTAGACCAGCTAATAATCTCTAAGACATTTTGAGTATCTTTAAAGGATGGCTGCAGGTATCGGCTGGCCAACTGAGGGCCTCTCAGAGCCAGTTGGGATGTAACAACTAGATGGGGTGACTGTGAGCAGGTTGAGGGTCTCTAATGACATGCTCACGTTCTCTGAGTGTGTGCTGGATGTTTCTGGGAACATACCAAGCATCTCTGAGGACATTTCTGGGGACAGGCTGGGGATGTTTATATAACAGTTATGGGTGACCAATGGCAAGTTACGGTTCGTCAACGAGGTGGTAAAGGGCAAGCAGTGGGTATCTAATTGTAGACAGATGGTCACAAAGCATCTGCTGTGGGTGTCTGAAGGCAGACCAACAGTCTTTGAGTGGTGTCTAAGGACCAGTTTGGAGTACCTAAACATAAGCTGAGGGTCTCTAGTATTCTCTAAAGACCAGCTGGGGGTATTTGAAGGTAGGCAGCAGACCGGCTGTGGGTATTTATGAATTCATTAGAATGTTCTCTGATGTTTTCTGAGGGCATGCTCATGGTGTATGAGAGTACATATAACCAAAACTCCAACACACCATATTAGGCAAAGGAACAGGAAGGAGACAGGCCATCATGGTATGCACCCTACAAATAACAAATCATATACACAAATTAGCAACCTTGGTGTGAGAAATATATACAACAGGGGACTTCGAAGAGGTTATCCAAATGATGGTGCTCCAAATAAAATTCAGTATTGTATGTCAGGACATGCAATTCATCAAATCGGAAGATGAACCCTCACACACCTGCCCAGCTGCCATGCTTCAGCCTCGGGTCTCCTCATTCGACAAGATTTGTTTTAGTGTTGAATGGGCTTCCTGTGTAACTAGGAGGCGCTTAGTTGCACATACTTTATCGGTTTATCCTAAAGCCATGGTTACTGGCAAACTTAATCCTTCCCATCACCCCTCCCCCCCTAACGAAGGAAGAACTGGTTCCTCATTGAGGAACACAAACGTTTTAAAAAGGCTGGGGTTACAGGGGCCCTTGGCTGCTTTGATGTATGTACTTCATAAAATTGTTGAGGAGGCACATTTTCATGATTTATATGTCAACTGAGCAGTCTAGGGGAATGTACAGTAAACCTATACCTATCTATACATATTTATCCTGCTGATCTTTTGGTTGTCCATATGTTTGCTGTGAAATTTTATAATACAATAATTAAACCTCAACATTTTGGTATCATGCTATTTGTCCTGGGGCAGTTTATGTTCTCTTAAGGCCCACTGAAGAGTTCTGAATGTAAGCTAACTATGTTTATTAGTTGCATCTTGAACTTATTCATGACTAATCAGAGGAATTTAAATGCGGAATGAGGCCACTACCCAACTTCCTACTGGAACCACTTGGATACTTTAGCTTGTTACTTATAATTCTTGGCTTGTTATGGAAGAGTTAAGTATCTAGAGGTTTGTGTAGCTTTGTAGTAGTGAACCCCAGGAGGTCCCAGCTTCTGTAGTTGTAGACTCTGGGATATTGAGATGATTAGATGTGGATGGGAGATGTGCCTTTCCCAGATAAAGCTTCTGTTATCTACAGTAACTTACAACAGACAAAAAAGCCTTGTCTATTCAGCCGGAGACACATGTTCTGCACATGGAGGCGACAAGTATCTTAAACTTACCCCCTATCACCAGAGAGTCACTACCAGCATTATTTTGCAGACTTAAATCAGGATCCCTTTGGACCCGATGCCACCTCACATTCTGCTACAAGGAGAACAAGAGATTCTCCCCACACTTCTGGATCTTCTTAAACTATCCCTTTCCACTCAAGTAGTTTCCCGAGCTTGGAAACATGCAGTGGTTAAACCTCAGTTAAAGAAACCCAACCTTGACCCCTCATGTCCTGGGAACTACAGATCTATCTGCTTGCTTCCATTAATGGGGAAGGTACTTAAAAAAACATATCAATAAAAACCTCTCCCTGTTCCTGGAGAAGAACTCCCTTCTTAACCCCACTCAGACCACTTTCCTTTCATAACATAGTCTGGAAACTGCATTATTAGCAATAACAGAGGAGCTGAAAATATTACTGTACAAAGGAGGTTCCACTGCCATTATCCTTCTCGACCTTAGCACAGTGCTCGACACAGTTGACCACTCTGGTGCTCAGGATGAGGGAAACAGGAATAAAAAATGGCGCCAATCCCTCCCCCCTCATTAAGAGCTTAGGTATGTGGTTAGGTAGCTCTCTGTCTATGGAGTCCCAAGTAAAACAATTGACAGCGTCTTGCTATTGCCTGACCAGAACCCTACTGAAAATCCTAGACCTCCTACCTACACAATCTAGGAGAATAGTGGTCCAAGTGCTGATTCTTTCCCGCTTAGACTATGGGAATTCCCTGTATATTGGCTCACTCAAATATATTATCAAGAGACTCCAGTTAGTCCAAAATGTAGCAGCGAGGACAATCCTCAAGCTTCCCAAACAAACCTCAGTAAAACGTGCACTAGCCTCCTTGCACTTGCTTTCAGTGGAAGAAAGGATACAATTCAAGGCACTTTATCTGGCGCATAGGGTAATCAACCATAAAGGACCCTCCTTGATAAGGGCCCTTCTGGTACCTTGGACCCTTAGCAGGACCTTAAGATCGCCCACTGCACGATTACTAAAAGTTCTGAGAATCCAAATGATCAGATGGGGAGGTAGATCCTTCTTGCATTTGACCCCTAAGCTTTGGAATGCTATGCCAGCTGAGCTCAGATGCATGTTTGTGGTTGTCAGTGTACAGGTTTATGGAGCATGTGCATATTATTTATATCTGTATACATGTGTAAGTGGTGGGTCAGGTCTATACATATGTATGAATGTGCATATTAATTATATCTGTATACATGTGTAAGTGGTGGGTCAGGTCTATACATATGTATATGGGTGTGCCTGTCTGTATATGAATTTGCATATTTGAAAGCGTATGCATGAGCCACATATACATAGTGCAACTGGAATTATGCAACAGGAGAGGACCAAGTTATACAGCAGGGTTGACTAAATTACGGGTACCACAGTATATTAGACCACAATCTTTAGTCGTGTGTCCTCAAGAGGTAGTGCATTGGCAGCCTTCAGTACATACAGTTCTAAATCTGTCTCACTCTGGTTTCACCCTGTCTGTTGTTCTGTCAGTGAAAAGGGTTCCTTCTGGTGCCTGCTTGAGAATAGTCTCCATCCAGAGCTCCGCGTTCTCACTTGAATGTCAGGTTTCCTTTATATGAAGTAATTTTGGTGCCGGAGGTTTGAGTCTCATTAGTCCATATTCATATTTTGACCTTTGATTCACACTCTGGACTACTTCCTGCTTTGTCTTGGTTAGCGTTGTGATACCTTCAAGAACCTCTTCGCTCTGCTATGATATGGCTGATGTCTATCTTTCTTCCCTGACCTCTCCTGTCTCATCCCCTCACTCTTGCCTTTTCTGAGGCAGATTGCTGTTGGTTTGAGGAGGTGGCCAGTGAGGGTGTGTAAGTAGCTGTAAGGATCTGAACCTTGAGGACGCATACTCGAGTCTTTGTACAGTCAGGAGGTATAGGCAGTCTGAGTGCACGGAGCAGGGCGAGGGGTGACATGCTTGGGAGTAGGGTTTCCATTATTCTTCCTGTGCTGTGGTGTCACCGGTTTCCTTGTCTCTGGCACAGGGGCGAGATTTAGGAAGCGTATACATGAATTACTGTTAAGCAGAGGCCCAAGGGCTCCATAAATAGTCCAAAGGTGTCATTTTCTGGTTGGAATAGGGATGAGCTGAACCATGACAGCTTTGCACGCAATTAGCCCTTTAAGGTTTCACCTACAGCTTGCATGTGCTGTCAGCAAATGCTATTGTTCACAAAAATAAAAAGCTTAAAAATGAGCTTAGAGCCTACCCATTACTTACCATTGGTTGGCTTTCCCATTGCTCTTGTTTCCTTGCTTCTTACCGGTTACACTTCCTGCCAGCACTCACCTCCTCCTGGATTCTTCCTGGGGCTTCTGTCTCTGTCGTGGAGCATGGACGTATCACTGTATCGGTGTCCTACTGCTACAGATACTTTTTTTCCAACTTACTATGCACTCTACAAGACTGCACGGCACTATGTGGTCTCACCAACCCCCCTAACCCCAACCTCCTCTGGCTATTCGCTGTTTGATCAATACCCCCACTGTTCTCCCACTGCCGGTTTATCACCACTTCGGCCCTCCTCCCGTTGTCTGTTTCTCATCAAGCCCACCCTCCTCCCACTCTCCCTTGTTTGTTTCTCACCCCTCGCCCTCCTTCCTTGTGTTGCTTGCACACCCACTTTGTTTTTCCACATATTGCACAGCAGCGTCAGCTGCTATCCAATATGGCTTAAAGGGAAAAAAGATGTGTTTACGCGGGCAATGCTGGCCACATCATAGCACTTTTTTTTTTACTTTAAGCCATGTTGCACAGCAGCTCACAATGCTGTGCAATGTGTCTCAAAAGCACTGACAAAGCCAGTGCAACATGTCTAAAAACCACTGAAAAAACCAATAGATATTGCATAGGTGAAACCTATTGGCTTAGTCAATGTCTGTTTCCTCTGCAGGCGTGGCCGGCACAGGTAACAGCGATGGGGCAGGGCGGGGGTGGGGTAGGGGGGAGGAGGCAACAGATGATGGGATAGGGAAAGTAAAAGAAAAAAATGAATAAGAACACTTACCTTGCAGTCGCTGCATCGCCAAAGTGCAAGGTAAGTGGTTTTATACATTTTTTTAATGTCTTTCCCTATCCCGTCATCTGTCAAATTCCCCCTCCACCCCGCCCCACTGCTGTAACCTGTGCCGACCACTCCTGTCTCTCTGTGCTTGCTCCTTGGAATTGGGTTGGTGTGTATACCGAGCAGAGCTGGGTTTCAGGACTCAGGTTGGCATATAATAGTGCGCAAACCTTAGCCTTAGGAATGTGGCTGGGTATCTTGGGCATAGTTTTCAGCTCCAATGGGACGCAGTGTACTTATTGGAATGTGTGGGTGATGTAGCTGAGGTCTCAGGGGAAAGATGCATGTTTGCAGTTTGATTCTTGGGAATAACTGCAACAGTTTGACGCAAAAATGCAAACAATGTTTCCACAGTATAGGAGGTACTGGAGCAGACTGCTTGTGCACTTCCCCAGGTGTCTCCATTGTACAAGAGGGAGATCTTTCTTCACATAAAGATTTAAAGGTTAGTGTTTTTTAGCAAGAGGGTTCATGTGTATGGTGAAGAATAAACCACTGTCAAAAGGAATGCCTTGGTTTTAACTGTTACATTAAGGTCCTGGCAGGAAGAACTTTAGGCCAATCTAAAAGAATAGGGTTACTGTTCTTGTCACCCACTAGAAGAACGTAGGATTTGATTTATTATAAAAACATATTGTTAGAACTGAGGGTCTCTAGTTGGCAGAGGTAGGTACCTTTGACCAAATAGGGACCCTTGCTTCTAAGTCAGGGAAAGGGGATTACACTACTGGATAACCTCTGCTCACCCCCTTGGTAGCTTTGCACGAGCAGACAGGCTTATCTCAGAGGCAGTGTGTTAAGCATTTGTGAACACATACAGTAATACAGTGAAAACACTACAGATGGACACCACACAGGTTTTAAAAACATAAGTATTCTTTATATAAACTTAACACAAGACAACAAACCACAAAAATCCACAATACTGTACTCAGAATTGACTTAAAGATGGTAGAATTAACTTAGTTCAAGTTGATGGTAAATGCAACACAGTTCTCACAAAAGTACCTGGATGCGTAACGCAAAATAAACAAAAGGCTCGCAGCGTTGGAGATGCATCGGTTCCTTGCTTCGGGGGAGATGATGCGTCGCGCCTCAATGCTTGCGCAGAGTAGGGGATGAGTCTTGATCCTTACCGGAGAGAAGGTGAAGCATAGATTCTCGTGCTGCAGCCCGGTTGCGATGCGACAATCCGGTGTGATGCAATAAGATGGCGCCCTTGATGCATCGATGTTAAGACGATGCGTGCACGCCCTGGCAGCCTTGCAGCGACTCTGTACTTTGAAGCCGCGACAGGCCCTGCAACACGCTTCTCCAGTGATGCGATGGCGACCCTCACTGCGGCGACACGCTTCTCCGGGATGCGACAGTAGACAACTGTGACGAAGACACACTTCTAGGGAGATGCAGCGGCGGCACGCTTCTCCGGCGATGAGACGACTACAGCTCCGGCGGCGATACGCTTCTTCTTGTTGCATCGTGCTTCCAGCTCCTGGCGACACACAGGCTTCTGCAGATAGAATTCCCAGCAAGGAAATTCTGAGGGGAGCTGGGGGTGAAGTCTTTTGTCCCTGAGACTTCAGCAGGAGGCAAGCACAAGTTTAAGCCCTTGGAGTAATATTCTGCAAGATGATGAAAGCCCTTTGAAAGTTCCTTCTCCTCTCCTTGGCACTGAAGACACCACTGTAGGCCAACCCAGCAACACAGCACACTGGCAGCGGGGCAGTACAACTCCTACAGCTTCCTTTGGTTCTTCTCCTTGGCAGAGGTTTGTCTTGTTGTTCCAGAAGTGATCTAGAGTCTTGGGGTCTGGGTCCCCATTTTTATACTACTTTTCTCTTTGTTCTCTGAAGGCAGAGAGGCCTTTGCGTAGTACAAACCAGTTCTGGTCAGTCCTGGAGCACTTTGTTTACATGTCTCCTTCTTTCCTTTCATAGTGCAGGCCAGGGACATCGGACGCACCACAGGAGGTGTAGCCAGCATTGTAGAGGGAAGGAACAGCCCTATTCAGGTCCCAGGTGCAGCTCCTCCCACTCACCTACCTGCAGATCTCTCTATTCAGCCCTGTGCTGATTCACCCTCTCTCCTGGAATTCCCCAGCCCCTGTCACTCACAAAACCAGACACACAATACACAACCTAGCAGAGGCAGGCTTGGACAGCTAGGCAAGAAAATACCTACTTTCTAAAAGTGATATTTTCAAACACAGAATGTTAAAACCAACTTCACTAAAATATCTATTTTATCATTCTGAGTTCAGATATACTAAACTCAAATTTCTACCAGGTTCTCTGGGTCAGTTAGGATTATAAGATGTAATAATCAAACTGCCCATTCTGGCCTATGGGGAACAGGTAGCCTTGCAATAGTGAAAAAACGAAAATGGCTGTAATTCCCTATTAGGACATGCCACACACACCAGGACATGTCCTACCTTATACCTACAATGCACCCTGCCCTTGGGCCTACCATAGGGGTGTCTGATATGGAGAAAAGGAAAGGTTTAGGGACTGGCAAGTGGGTGCACCTGGCCAGTCAACATGGCAGTCAAAGACTGCACACAAGCTCTGCCGTGGCAGGCCTGAAACACACTTTACAAGCTGCTTCTGTGGGTGGCTCAACCAGTGCTGCAAGCCCACCAGCAGCATTTGATTTACAAGCCCTGGACATACATGGTGCACTGTACTAAGGTCTGACAAGTAAATCAGATAACCCAATCATGGAGTCACTAATCAATACATCAATTTAACATAGGGAGAGCATATGCACTTTAGCACTGATCAGCAGTGGTAAAGTGCCCAGAGTCATAAAACAGCCAACAACAGGTCAGAGAAAATACAGGAGGAAGGCAAAAAGTTCAGGGATGACCCTGCAAAAAGGGGATGTCCAACACATATAGACCACACAACTCATTTAATTGCGTCTAGGAGTTTGATGTGTTCTTCAGCAGGTTGAGGTGGAGTAAAGACAAGGCACGAGGCCATGTTAAAATTAATCTGCTTCCTGCGCCATGAATCCTCAGTAGGTGAAAATAATAATTCGTAATTTTGCTAGAGAAAATCTATATTATGGTAGCTATGAAGCACTTTGCTGGCAGTGGTTACGAAAAGGGAACCTCTCAAAACATAAGGAGAGACAGTAACAGAGAGGCATTTGTGAGGTGAGCACTTTTAATTGTGTCCAGGCCCAGAAGGGTATCCAGGCGAAGCTTCTCACAGTCAAGACCTATTAACCTCTTTCAGGCCTCCAATCATTTTTTTCACAGTGGTCTATGGGGAATTCAGAGAGATAAACATGCAAAGCATCCTCCAATGAGATCCCCCAACACAGAGGCATGAAGATGAGGCAGGGCAGAGAAAGATGCATGCTCTTCAAAGGCGTGCAGTGCCTCTGGCCCAATTTTTGGCCCTCTCACTAGATAATCTCAGAAAGGGACTCTATGATTTGACAGCGTTGGTCATGTGTCCAAAGGAGCAGAAGTGAGGGGGGGTGGGGCAATAGAGCTACACTGACGCCAAGGAGCTTCACCTCAGTCATGGCATCTTGTGGCCACGTGCCACATTCTTCTAGGCACGGGAGGGCATTCACCGTGACCACAAGGATACCTGTAAACTGAAGCCACCGTAACTTTGTGGAGTGAAAAGGAGCAACTTTTGAAATATGTAGAGGCGCTAGATTTGTCTGGTCAAATACTCGCTCTCTACATTCGACACAGTGACCCTACTTCGATGTTAAGCACTGCTTGTCGGATTCCCTTTTATGTCTGGCCCTTGCAAATAATTCAAGTGAGCCCAGCTTCAGCTGTTACAAATTATAGCTGGTACACATTTTAAAACTAAACTTTGGTTCTCTGCTCCTTCCTAACATATATATCTTTTCAAATTAGCCATTTCTATTGTAATATGCCAATCTCCTCTAGATTCACCGGTCAGCATAACATTATTTGAATTGAACGTGGAACTGCAAATGAGCTCAGAAAAAACAAAAACTGTCCGGGGTAAAGTGTCCTAAATAAATAAATAAAATGGTAACATATTGTCGAATGCCTTCCGAGCAAGAACAATGCATGGCTTTCCTTAAAGCGAAGCATATTTACAGTATAAACAACTGGTAGATCGATCCTTCGATAAATAGTTTCCTTGTTCCTGACTCGTTTGTGTGTCCACACCACTTGGTAGAAAATGGCCGCCTTTGTTTTCTAAAAGAAAGAAGTAGCAGGACAGACAGATCTAAGAACAACACTTCAGTGCCCAGTTGAGAAGAAGTAAAACATAAAAAGGTATTTACTCTTAGAAATCCCCTGTTCAACAGGGAGGCTCTTGAAAAAAGAACATGAAAATGAATCACATAAGGGATGGAGAAGTTAAAATAAAAGCATTGGACAGCCGCATTAAGGGGTGCTACAAAAGCTAACAAATCATTAGAGACCATTAGATGTCAAAATACATCAACACAGCTCCACTAAGATACGATGCGTTATTGATAACAGCCACAATGCATCTCTTTACTCCAACTCTTAAGACATAAGACTAAAGGTCAAACAAGGTAAGCTAAAAAAAACTCTAGAATAAATGGGCATCTAAGTTCTCTCTCCCAGAGAGCACACAAAGTACAGCGGAAGCATCTTAGGCTGTCGCTGAGGCACTCAAGCTTCTGAAGGCAAAGTACCTCAACAAACACCTGCACGCTGCTCCAAGCAAAGCATCTCAAGAGGCACTTGTGCAAACAAGTTACTGCAGGCAAAGCATCTCAACATGCGCTGGTGCAGTCAAGTTACTGCAGGCAGAGCATGTCTAGAAGCACTTGTGCACTCAAGCGTCTGCAAGCAAAGCATCGCTACCGGTGCCAATGCACTCCAGCTGCTGCAACTGGAGCAGCGTCATTTTGGCTCCACCCTTACACGTCATAAATGCGCAATATATACGTGCACTTAGCTCTACATACGTTGAGTGTCCTAACATTATTAATGTGAAGTGTTTCACTATTTAGTTCTGAAGTGCATTCACTGTAGAATAAAAAAATCATATATACTTTGGGTCTGATTTAGATTTCGGCAGATGGGTTACTCGTCACAACAGTGATGTATATCCCATCCGCCGAATTATAAATCACATAATATCCTCTGGGATTTATATTTCGGCAGACGAGATATCCGTCACCGTTTTGGACGAAGTAACCCGTTCACCGAAATCTAAATCAGGCTCTTAGTGCATTAACCTTATTAAAATGGAATGTAATCTTAAGAGAATAAATAAAATCATCCTCGCACTATTAAAATGTATTTACTTTTGAAATGAGAAAGATTTATGTGAACGTATGCAATAATGTTTTCACATTTGCATTCATAATGTAGTTCACACTTACATTCATGAATTTAAAGTTATATTGCATTTACTTAAAAGTGCAACCTGAATCTAATGTTGAATTTATGTAATGACATGCCATTTATTTGTAGTTATTTGTGCACAATCGACATGTATTAATGCTCACCATTGAATCATATGTTTAAGTTGAGCTAAGTAGGTCTGTATTTCTTTCTGCATAAATACTGATTTCCATTTTTGCTTGTGCCTTTTTCCTTGCAGGTATGTTCACATGGTTTGTTAGTTTGAGAATAGACGTAACACTGTATTAGTGATAGAGAGTCTAAGCAGAGGCGCAGGTGCTTGGCAAACAAAATGGAGAGCTAAAACCTTGATTGGCAGCTCCTATTCAGTTATGTATCGAGGATTTGCTGGTACCCAAGGCCAATATCGTTCACAAGACTGATCTGGGAGAATCTGATAATGTTGCAGCTCACAATGTGGGAATGCAAAGGGCAAAGGAGCCCCTGAAGGTGTGATCAAGGGGTGTTATTATTAACATGTATTACAACAGGTTGAGGTTGGATACTTTTCCTTTGGACTCTGATAGATACAGACCTCTATGCTTACCCCTCTGATTCTTGACTGAGCTTCTGCAATGCTGACACCTTCCCACATTGATCTCTTTCGCTGCATTTCCCAAACTTTTTTAGACTTCTTTACATTTCATCTCTTCTGATGGTTTATACTCTAAATTAGATAGTTTTAGATATTGCTCCTGTTTAGAAGAGAGGGTCAGAGGCTTTGCTCTGAGCACCAGATTCTACTGTTAATTTGTTAGAAATTAGTTTTTGGGTTGGCTAGGATGTACACCTAAGCAAGGCAGAAGCCACCACTCACACACACGCACCAGTGACACACTTGGCACACCGCAAAAAGAGACCGCACACAAGATTATTTAAAAATATCCTTTGTATCATACAAAAACACATTAGACCACAATCACGTAAATCACTTCACCAGCCAGGCGATTGTCATAAACTCACATAGATCATAAAATCACTTTGACACTGGGCAATGGTCATGATAGCATAGGGAGTGCAATAAGGTAAATACTCATAGATTGCACACATTATACAAATATGATGAAAACATCACCTTACGCCATCATTGTAAATATTATGCAGGTCCTGAAAATGATACTCTTTATCGTGTCATTACAGGGATCGAAATGACAATTATCAACATATTTAAGTCATACAAGACAACATGTAATGAGTAAGGCACATACAGACTTTTGAAGATATGCCATTTCACATAAGTATCACATTAAGGGCCTAAAGTAACCATTGGGTATAGATGCACCGGCACCTCTTGTAGGATACTTACGGTACTTTCAGTGAAACCCCAACCACATCCAGCAGTTTCAAATGGGGGTAATGGTATGTCAAGGTTCTGCCCAGTTTAGCAGTACTGCAAAGCCAGAACCTATATAGGGAAGCCAAGGAGTGCCCCAAAATGCAAGAAAAGTGCCCCCAAAGCATGCCAAAACGGGTGGGGACACAAAGCAAAACCATGCGGGACGGTATCGTAGGCCACAAGAACTCCCAGACACACCTACTGCCTATAATGCGCTAATTGGCCATGAGCAGCAGCAAGCAATCGAGTGCCAGTGAATGGCGGCCATTTGGGACCTTAAGGTGACCTGTCTCTGTGTGATTTGGGGGCTGAGGGCCTCGGTGGACGTCTTCGCCCGGCGTGTCACGAATGAACAATACCCCCAACAGTAAGTAAAAGTACTGCTGTCCACTCTCAGGCGGCGTAGAGGAGCTAGGCTCCCGCAAAGTGGGATGAGGGAACTGACTCAGTACCCCCTCCAGTCCCTGGTCGGGACCAATCAGGAAATGCGAACTCTGGTACTGGGAAGCGTGTGCCTCTATCGAGGTTTATTCTGTAGTGAGAGAGCCAATTGTAAGACGTCCCACGTCTGCCACAGGGACTGTGGTAGGCGGAGCTTGTGCCTGCTCCACCATGAGCGCTCAGCTCCCACTCCAAATACCTGACTCTGCGCTGCCCTCTCCGGCTCTCTGACCCCCAGTGGGGTGAAGCAGGTCAAAGGACCACGCGGTGGTGCTTCTAATCCTAGCAAGGATTGTCTTTCTCTCAGCACGGCTTGGGCAGTAAGACATGGTGGGCAGCGTGGGGATGCCTCCCACCTGGGACTTCCTTCTCCGTGCCAGGCCTTTGTTGGTTACTCTCTGGCTTCACAGCTTTCCGTCCTGGCTGGTGAGGCTCCACGGAGAGGGGGTCTGTGACCTGCGGCCGGCTCTTCTGTTGCATTTTTCTGACCTTCCCCCAGCCCGGGGAGTCCTTTCAAAGAAAAAGGAAAGCACCAGGTGTCTTTCAGAAGTTTCACACAAACTCCTCGGCAAAGCACGAGGAAGTTCAAATAAACGCCAGGAACTTCACTTTAGATTTAAAAAATCCAGCACTCCACAAGTGCACCCTGCAGGTCAACAAACTACTCACCATGAGCTCTGGTTGCAGGGGCCAGGTGCAGCAACCAGCACTCACCATATGCTGGGCTCCCTGGGAGAACACTGGTAGCACCAACAACAGGGAGCAGGCAAGCAGGCCAGCTCATGGGTTTCTGTAGCAAGGGTGGCAGTCCTTCTCTCAGCCCAGCAGGCAGCAGTCCAGTACTTCAAGCAATCAAGTCCAATGGCGGTTCCTTCCGGCAGTCCTCTGGAAAGGTGTAGTCTGTAGAGCCAGCAGCGTCTGGTTACAAGTCTGCACAGTGTCTAAAATCATGGGTCACAGCCTCTGTCCTTATACCCCTAAAGTCTTTGTTCTGGGGGCACTTTAAACAACCTTTAGAAGTGCAAAACACCCCCATTTAATCCCAAGCCCTGTCTCCAGATCCACTACTAGGGTGCTGAGACAGCATTCTGAAAGCCAGGCACAGCCCTTTTCTGGTGCTAGCGAAACTCCTCCCACCACTCTAAATGCAGGCCAGGCCTATTCAGCTCAACAATGAGTCACCCAGGAAAGGCAGTACACACCTCAACCCCCCTTATGTCTGTCTAGAGTGAATGCACATCCCTTGCTCCTGTCAGTCTAAACCAGATGTTGAATTCACAACCAGGCAGGGCACAAGGAGTCATAAGCACACAGAAATGCCTACTTCTAAAAGAGCCATTTCTAAAATAGTAATAACAAATCCGCTTTCACTAATAAGGAGGATTTATCATCACTACTCCAAACATACCAAATATGGCCACGCTACCACATTCCTATCAGAAATTACCACTGAAACACATACCAGTGAATTCCCAATGCTAACCTATGAGAGGGGCATCCTCACAACAGTGAGAAACCAAATAGGCTGTCTGTCACTACCAGGACATTCCACACAATAAAGGCACATGTCGTACTTTTTTCCCACACAGAACCCTGCCCATAGGACTACCTAGGGCCTACCTTAGGGGTGACCTATATGTAGTAAAAGGGGAGTTTCAGACTTGACAAACACTTTAGATGCCATGTGACTGTGGCAGTAAAGTGCGCACGCAGGCCCTGCAGCGGCAGAGGTCTGAGACTGGATTGAAAGGCTTGTTTGGTGGGTGGCGCAAGCAGCACTGTAGGCCTACTTGTAGCATTCAATTTACAGGCCCTGGATATATGGGATACCACTGTAAAAGGGACTTACAGGTAAATTAAATATTCCAAACAGGTGGAGACCAATATTACCAAGTTTACAAGAGAGAGCACAAGCACTTTAGCACTGATCAGCAGTGGCAAAGTGCCCAGAGTAAAAAAAAAAAAAAAACAGGTTAGAAAAAAATGCAGGCGGAAGGAAAAATGTTTGGGTATAACCCTGCAGAAAAGGGCCAGGTCCAACATAATTCTTTGTATTGCTGTGACTGAACTTCTTATTTGTCTCATGTTGATTCGCCTGAACTTCTTTAGGAGGTTTGGCTATCCAGTTGCTATTCTTTACACTTACAGCATGGTATTGAGATTCATTTACATTAACCTAACTTCTAACTCGTTATAAAACTCCTCGACTATATTTACTGATTCCTGCTCCTTATTGCGTAGGTAAATAGGCTAGACTGTTTATTGATTCGTTTGACTAAATGCTAACTCCTTTCACCTCTTAGTCGACAATGAAAAAATCCATCAGTAAATCAATGGTAAAAGGTTGGCCCAGTGCTGGATCACAGGCAAGGCATCTAATCAAGCACTGGTGCATTCAGGCTACTTCAGGCAAGCTACTGCTGGCAGAACACCTCAACAGGCACTGCACACTTGAGCTACTAAAGGCCAAACGCTGCTTTTTGCACTCAAACTTCTGCAAGCAAAGCATTTCAACAGGCACATGTGCACTGAAGCTACAGCAGGCAAAGCATCTCAACAGGCACTATTGAACTCAAGCTTGTTCAAGCAAAGCATCTCCACTGCAGACAAGCATCACTACAGGAACATTACAATGGCTCATTCCTGCTCTCTCACTGTGCATTCTGCAGCATGCATAGAAAGAGTAAAATGTCATCAATTACTGTTTTTGTGCAGGAGGCTCCCTTCCTGCACAAAAACAATCATCCCTGCAATGCAGGCACCCTTGCAACATGACGCAAGGGCGTCTGCGTTGGCACACAGCTGCTGTTTGTGCACGGGCTCAGGGGTGAAGGACAGGAATTTATCTTGTAGATACGGCACATTCCTGCTCTTTTCTTTTGACGCAAGACAGCTCAGCAGGAAGGCCAGCCGCAGTGTCGTGCGTCAAAAGTTTGTAAATGAGGCCCGATGTGTTTTACTGCAAACCAAATAGCGATGAGAGTAAATGGAAAGGAGAACCTACCTTACCTTCTGAAGATGCCATGGAGAAGCATAGTTGGTTATCTTATCAGAGATTTTAAAACATTGATATCCCCTAACACTGAAGGGGTGAAACTTCACTTTGTTTGATGGTACATCGGGTGGATAGCTAAAGACTCTTCCATTTTTCAAACGGTAAGGGTCTTGCCCATAACCATGGAAAGTGCTGCTCAAGACCATTGCGTCACCTGCCAAGACCCACCCTAATGCCTTCTTCTCGTTTCTAGGCATTAACTTGTAATCCTGCTTGACCTTTTTAATTTTTGGGGTGTTTGTTGTGTTGCCTTGACTCCACCTCCATAATGCAGTTCGCATTCAGAAACATTACTTTTTCTTTCTCTTGATGAGTTTGTCAGAAAAATTACAACATGGAAAAATGAATCAATATTAATATAATCAATATTCCCATCTAATTGTTTCCCTGCATTAATACACACAGACTGAATCAAGACAGATCCCATTACTCTGTCTTCTTTTATGGCTAAAATATCATCACATCCCCATAATAACTTCTCTTTCTGCACTCCCATCCTGCGTTTCATAAATTAATCCATAAATCGTACAGAATGGAAACTCAGTAGACATCTCCTGAACTCACACAAACCTTCTAAACTCCTGCATGTATGCTGAATAGTAACCCACAACTTAATAACTCAATGCTCCAAAATGGCTGCACTTGCAAGGATATGTTTCAGCACTGCATACGATATATAATCTAATGCGTTACACACCACAGAGGTAATATTAAAGAGAAACCTGACCTCTGGAAGTAGCCAGTAAGGGGCGTTTGTGGACAGGGGTGACAGACAGGTCTGGAACCGGTCTGCAGTGCTAGAGTTAGTTTACCATAGGAGCAGTGAATGCCTAGGCTTGAAAGGGAGCAAAAAGCTGAAGCGGAGGATGGGCTCATGTGCAAGAGTAAATGGTGGAGTGAGAAACGTACCTGAAGCACAGCCAAAAGATGGATGTGAGGCAGTTGTCCTTCCACTCACCCATTTGATAGCTGTGGACTTAGCTGTTGAAATGTGTAAGGTGCTCGTGACTAAGGGGCTTCCTGAGTGGCATTTTTTAGGGTGTTGTCTAGACATGAATTAAGGGCACTCAAGGCATGAAACCACTCATGTCATCTCTAATGTATGTTTGCATGTCATAATTGTGGTGTAATTACGGTGTCATAGTAAAGACAATGAAGTGAACAGAAGTGGGCAGAAGTGACCAAAGTCTGGGTACTGATGGCCAATGTAATATATTAAGGCAGGCCATGCTGGGTTTAATAGGAGGATCACACAGTCTAGAAATGGGGAACAGCATGTGAATGGGTAGAAATGGTTCTGGTTATGAGAGTAGTGGGATCTTAATCATGAGCCTGAATTAGAGTTCAGCGGATGGGTTACTCCATCACAAACCTGACAGATATCCCGTCAGCCGTCCTACAAGATGACAATTGTAACACTGCGGGTGGGGTACCCATCCCATTGGTGGCGGAGCAGCCTGTCGCCAAGCTCTAAAGCAGGCCCTATGTCTGCAGGACATCTGTTTTAGGAGGCAAGGCCTCTGGTACAATTCAGAATGTTAACAAGATCACTATTTTTCTGTGATATTCAAGATGTAGTTCCTCCACCATCTAAAGCAGTGGTTCCCAAACTTTTGACTCCTGAGGACCCCCATTGAGTCACCACTGTATGCCGGGGACCCCCAAGCAATTTGTAGGATTTACATTTCAAACATTAAAACAGTAATTCGAAAACAATTAACACGTGTGCACACAAAACAAATACTCAAATTACTAATGATTTTAGGTGCATATTTATAAGCCCCTATCACCATGGGAACATCACTTTTTGAGACGTTCCCGTGGCGATAGGGGCTTCGCCTTATTTACAAGGCAGCATTAAGCCTTAACGTGGCTTAACGCTGCCTTGTAAATAAGACCCCCCTTTCACCCAATGCTTAGCGTGAAAGGGGTGGGCAGTGGGTGTTGCGGTGGGCGTTTTCCCTACAACACCCATTGATTTTGACGTGGCCCCCTATTTACAAGGGCAGCGTAAATGGGAGGCAGCGCCAAAATTAAGACCAGGGAAAACCTGGTCTTAACTTGGCGAAACAAGGAGAAATGCTTCATTTCTCCTCGTTTTTGCAAAACGCCTTGCTGCACATCAACAATCTTTTTTAAAAAAAAATATATGACATTTTGTAACTTCCATATGTGCTGCATTAAGCAGCACACATAGAAGTGACAAAACGACAATTCAAGATTTTTTATGTGCAGGAAGGGGGACCTTCCTGTACATAAACAATCTTCCCCTGTTAAGGGTAGCGCCAGCGCAGGGGAAACGCAGGGCTGCACCATATTCTTGTAAATATGGTGCAGCCCTGCGTTTCTGAAGTGGCGGAGTGTGTTTAGCCAAGGAGGCTAACGACCCTCTCCGCCACTTCTGTTGTATTATATATTGAAAGCATTTGCAAGAAAACGAAAAAAGTTAATGGGAAGGTTGGTGCTGCATCTCCGTGACTAACTTTTCAATGGTTGGTTTTATTTCGCAGTACGAGCCTCCTGCTCCTGCCAGGGCCAGACTGGATATCCAAAGCCGCCCTGGCAAATGGTTTCAGACCAGTCCCCATACGGTGCACACCAAGTGCAGTGAGAGAGCCTCCCAGAGCCCCTCTGGGAGGCTCTCCCCCCAAAACATTTAGGAAACAATGGTGCAGTCTACAACACATTTATCATTATATATTGAATTGTGTTAGCTTTTAAAGAATAGTAAATGAAGACCTGACTATGCACCAGAATTCGACCATCTTTCTGGGGGGTCTTCAATGATTCCCCCACTATCACCCTCCAACAGTGCTTCTCATCGCCCCATAGCCCCTCTGTCACCTGTATTTAATTTTGTATAGCATCTCTCATACCGTTGAAGGATGTCAGAGCACTTTACATCACACACATATAGAGACAGTGAATCATACGTGTAAATCAGTGTATAGAAAATGTTACATAAGGCAAAGAGGACTACAAGGTGTAGAATTCACATGTCATTCATACTGGTAGGCATTGTTAAGGAGTGCTCGGTCTGGAAAAGCACAAACTCAGGATTCAGAACATAACACAGTGGTTAGCATTGACTTTAACACTAAAAATGTATTTCCTCCCAAATAAACCTTTTTAGCAGCATCAGGATAATGAAAGACTGGGAAAAAACATAAGTCACTAACTTGTACCTTGCAGTTTGCAAGCAGCTGTTTGATGACAGTTTATAGGTCACTGTGCTAGATTACGATTGTCCCTTATGAACTGCACAGTAAAAAAAAGAATCTCTCTGACAAAAGAAGTAACCCACTGACCTATGCATATAAAATACTGTTTTTTAAAATGCATGGTACACGTTCTTTTCAGTAGGCATTTTAACCCTCTGCGCTACATTCGATAACTCAAAGCTGCCACTGGACAAAACTCATCTCTCTCCAGCAGGGACATTAATCACTGGTGTTATCTTGACACTTTTATTGTTCTTTGAAAACTGCTAATTAAACAAGATACTTTGCAGTGCTTTCAAAACTGCTGCCTGTGGACCCCCAAGGAATGTGTCAGGGACCCCTGGGGGTCCGCGGACCATAGTTTGGGAAACACTGATCTAAAGCATATCGTAAGCGTAGGAGCGGGGTTTTCGTCATTACTTTTTGCTTCATGGTAGAAGTATCTGTATAAGAAATATTGATTGGAAATAAAAAGCAATTCTCAATAATAAGCTTGGCTATGCATTGTCTAGATACAGTGAAAAAGAAGCAGAATGGTGTATTTGTCCTTATCAGTACTTGGTTCCTTTATTAAATCTGAAGTAGAATGTGTAGCTGTGAAGGAGTCAATCAGCACACGCGGACTGTTGTCATATTTGTGCCATGAATAAGATGCTCTGCATCATTGGTTGGGTTCCTGTCAATATTATAGACTGCTGAACCAGCTTCTGCTTTCATTGGTCAGACCGTAATACTAAGGAAGATTCTCTCATAAACTAAGACCTCACGCTAAAAATTGAGCGAGTATCTCATGATGAAACTTATTAATCAAGACTTGTCTTGAATTCGTAAACCAGCACCATCATTTCACACTTATTTTCGTAACACCTCAACTTCCCCTGGTCTACGGTCCCCCAGACTCCAAACACCCCACCCCCTTTTATGTGCATCCTACACACCACAGTAAACATCATGGAGAGCCTGAAGAAATATGATGACTGTTGGAAAACGAGGCAGTATCTGTGAGGCCTGCACAAATAACATGACTACATTTGTCCTTCACTGGGAACCAAACACCCAATTGTACCGCCTGACTCTCAGAGGGTAGCTTTGCAGAGCAGTCTGAGGCTTACTCAAGGGAAGTGGTGTCGGTTAGTAATCGCCATTACAGGTGCGCAGAAAGAACACTCAATAATTGATTGTCCAGTCTGTACTTTGCTTTATAAAAGTAAGAGTACATTTATTAAACACACACGCTACTCAATACTATGCACCAATTTACAAATATACATAAGCTGTTGTAATTACTTTGTGACACTGCATAACATCTCCACCCCTCCCGCAGGGGGATGGGGTCTAGTACCACCACTCCCATGTATGCACATCATCTTGCCCCCTAATGCAGTTAGTTGAACATAACCTGGAGCGAGGGCCCTGCGCACTGGCACCATCCCAGTGGCGACCCACCCCATTACCTCAACAAGCATTTAAACTAGGCACACCTGCCCTGGTGTCACATAACCCATACTGACCATACCGTATACACCTCTACATCTTTAGTGGTTAACGGTCTGGGTTGTTCTTCACCTAAGCGCAGCATCAAGAATACATGTTTACGCATCACTTTAGAATGACAGTACTCATCACATTTGTTGATTATTATAATACATTGCAATTACAGCCCCTAAAGGCATCACAAATGAATCACAGGATTAAGCATATACAGCCAGACACCCTAGCAGGAATGTCCGGCAACATAACCCCACTTTACTTATGACATCACCTTACACAGGTACTTCTCATTACACATGTGACTTTCAGTTTCTCTAAAAGAATAACATTAGTAAATGCCTTTCTGGAACACTTACACCTCTTCACCTCCAGGGGATGCCCTTCTAGGCATCCCCAACGCAGTCCTCCATGTCATGGTGCAGTCCTTTAAGCACCCCCAGCTGAAGAACAAAAGTTCCAGCCACACGGATGCTGATGACGCTTGCCTGAACCCTTGAGGGGTTGTTCTTTGCAAGTCCCCATGAGACTTAGGGAGGAACTTTTCTTCTTCATCCTGGGGGAGACTGCGTTGCTCCTGCAGCTCCCCCTCCACCTTGTCACACGTTTAGTGGAGACCCTGTCCTCCTGGGGCCCCCACGAGTAGAGAAAACGCTGTTTGCCCTTGCAGGCCGGTCTAGGCCTGCAAGGCATTATGGGGCGCTTCCTTGTCTTCCCTGTGCATATCGGAACAGCGGCTCTCCCACTGTGCCGGAGAGCCGTGCAAACTGCATTCCTTCGTGTGGGCCTGGTTGGGGACCTCCCTCATTGCCAGGCTCGTTGTGGGGCCCGGTCCCACCCGGACCCCCAGATAAGTGTATGAGGCTCGGGGAGCCCACCCCTGGCCGCTCTGCTGGTTTTCGGGGGCCCGGTCCCACCCGGGCCCCTCGCAGCTCTACTCTTGGTTTCGGGGTCCCGGTCCCACCCAGGACCCCCCTGCCTTCTTACTCGGAGGGCAGCCCGGGGAGCCCACCCCCGGCTGCCCCTGCCGGCCCCCCGCGTGCTGCCGTGGGAGCCGGCTTTGCAGTTGTGGTCTGCCTGCTCCGGCGAGCAGATGCGCAGGCCTTCGCCTGCTCCTCCGGCCTCCGGTGCAACTGCACTCCCCACCCGCCTTCCTCCACTTTGGGGCCCGGAGATGTGGTCCCTCTCCCCTCCTACTCTTCACGGGGATGGCGCCAGCGCTCCCTGTCTTGCTTCTTTGCCAGGGGCCAGGGTGGGCCCCTGGCACCAAGTGGGGGGACATCTTCATGGGGAGCGCGGCTGCGCTCCCCGGCTTTGCTTCGGGGCCCAGAGATGGGGTCCTGGGCCCCCGAGACCTCTTTTCGGGAGGGGGCACAATGGCACTCCCCACCTCCTCCTGCAAATCTTCACAGGGAGGGCGACGTCGCTCCCCGACTTCATTTTCGGCGGGGGCCAGGATGGGCTCCTGGTACCCTGTGGGGGCACCTTCACAGGGAGCGTGACGGCACTCCGCGACATCCATCTCCGTGGAGGGCGCGACCGCACCCCCCGCCTTCAGCGGGGCCTGGAGTTGGGATCCCGGGCCCCTTTTCACCACCTTTATGGGAAGTGCGAAGGTGCTCCCTGCCTTAGCTTCTGTTGGGGACAACCCCCGGAACCTGACCAACCCCGGAGGCACATTCAAGACTGGCTGTGGAGCCCCACGCACTTCGTCATCGGTCTTCTTGGAGGTCAAAGGTGACCTACCTTCTGGGGGACATATCTCAGCCCCCATGGTACCAATCTGCACCATTTTTGCCTCCTCATGCTCCTGGTGGCGCTCTCCAGCCACTCTCCTTTGCACTCTGGGTCTCACAGAGGGTGGATTCAGCAGGGAGCTGCCGTCACTGGCTCCCTGCGCCAGCATTTTGCCTGGCTCTCCTCCTGGGCCTCTCTTCTTGTGCAGAGGCCCAGGCTTCTGCTTACTGGTCCTGGTCTCCCTTCCTGGCGCAATTCAGGGTCCTGGGCCAGTCTGGAGGTTCTTCCTTCCAGCCGCCCATGGTGTCATGCTCCAGCACCAGTCGTCCTTAGCAGACAACACTCCAGAGAGAGCTTCTCTTCTTTTGCAAACACTTTTTAAAGAATGGGGAGGGAGCTGGCAGGAAGTCTCTGTTTGTCCTATCAAACAGCGACACCTCACTTCACTGCCCCTGCTCCCTCCTTCCTGTCCAGGCCTCTGGGTTGGTTCAAGATGGCGTCTTCCAGGGGTCTCCTTCCACATGGTCTCTGATCCCCCTGCGCTGCCTTCTCCCTTGTGCAGCTTGGTGCCTGGCACCAAGTGACAGCTGCTGATGGATTAGCCTGTAGCTCCACCCATCTTCTCTTCTTGGAGAGGAGGCCTTCGCTCTTGGTGAAAAGGTCATTAATCCAGCCTGCCAGGGCCAGCCCCCAGCCAGGCCATAGTTATGAGCTGACTCAGGGAAATATGACATTTCTGGATGACCCAAAAGCAGTACAAATATGACTTTGGACTCTGTAGAACACTTCTTCTCACACCAGTTACAGTGGACTTTAATGCGTGTCTGGAACTTGTAGGCCTTAGGAAAGTGAAACTAGCCCATGTGCTCTCCATCCTCATAGCGGAGTAATGGAGTGAAAACAGTAATACACACTGACTTTCCCTCAAATGTTTCTTCCCATTGTATAAAGCCTATTCCATGTCACCACCCAATTCTGCATAAGTCCTGCCACACCATTCACTTTGTAGCTGCTCCTGGGCTGCGCACGCCAGGAATCTCACCTGCGCAGCCCGTACACGTGTGCACACGCATGTACACATGTTTCTGCATGTAACCAGCCCGGTGCACCTTACTCCAGCTGCTGTGCAGCAGCCTAGTCAAGCTAGGGGGACAGCAGTAAAATCCACATGCAGTCTCTTTCCTCATGAGTTCTCTGTGGGTGAGTCCCAACTTATGAGGCTCTCCCACAGTAAAAGCTCAACAAATAGGTGCTCAAAAAGTGACAAATCCGGGTGGCTCAGAGTGTCAGAACCACCTTCTAACAATGACATCAAACCCCTGATTCAAACTCCATTTGCTCCCCTCTCAAGCCCACATCACTTTCTAATCTAGTTGCATAATCTACAACACAAGCACCTACCTGCAAAACGGCCTGCACCCCTGCCTATCTGGATGACAACTTCACTATCTCATCTGGCTCATGGGACACCCAGCACACCCACATTAAGGACACAATAAAGACGAAAAAGTGCAAAACATTAAAAATAAAGCATTAGTCCTTCTCCATCTGTGGGTCTGGAACTACACTTCATGTTCATAAGAAATGGTCGAACCCTGCTCCAATTTAGGAGCTGAGTAGACACCTCTTCAAAGAACACCACGCCCAGTGTAGCAGCAGTCCACATTCACTCTAGGAAACCAACGACATCTCCAATCACACGTTTAATGTATCTCTGTATCTGATTGACCCTGTACAACCTACTGCGACTTCTGCCGAGGATGAATAGCAAACAAGAATTGCAACTCCAGTGCAACTCTAGTGCACATGCCACATTGAGTCTATACCTTGCAACCTTGCACACCTTCACTTGCAACGTGGCACAATCAGGTAATGCAGGACAACAGCTGATTTTTAAAATTTATTTTATTTAACAGAGTTTTATATACCTTGAACTTGACCCGAAGGTATCGTAAATCAGAACGCTTTTCACAAACACCAGTTGCGTTACAAAAGGACACATTAATTGTTTCTGTTAGGCACGGGGAGATTAAGTGATTTGCCCAGAATCACAGGATGTTGTGCATTCTTGCCAAGACTCTAACCCGGTTCCCCAGATTTGAGGTCGAATGCCCTAGCCATTGGGCCACATACTCTCTCACCTATAAAAAGAAAGCATGTGAAAACCCTACTCAATCCGAATGCACCTGTGCCATGAACAGTAAATGGAAGCACCTTGAGAAATGCAGAGACCGCCCAGAACTGTCATTCTTTCGCTCTGACAGTAATGCTGAGCCACATCCAGACTTTCCGGGACCGTACACCCTCATCTCTGCCTCTAGGCTCCTCTATATATAGTGCACATTCAAGGCTTCCTGCCACATAGAGCATGGACATGCAGCAGTTAGCCATGACTGCTAATAAGGATACCACCACTGACACCCGCCCAATAAGCATTGAACATCAGCTCAATGTGTAGTGACTATCAGGGAACTACACCTCTAGATGTATTAATGAACCTGACGTGATTCTTAGGAAGATTCTGGCTAAAGAACAAACAATGAAATGTCCATCCTTAAATTACTGTTATTCCATTCAAAATCAGAATCCGTCCAGAAAATCACCTGGTGGCAGAAGTAAAGATCAAATACAAACAGATGCTATTGCCTGTCAAAAGGTGAGTGGTATAATGATTGGCCTAAATGATGGCCACTAGGCCTACCTCATTTCGAATGGTATTATGGTTTGGGATAATATGATGACTTCCACATTCATATGGAAATAAAGTGGAATGGGCATAATTGATAGGGCTACCACAGTCCAACAAGGTAACCAATGGTCAAAGTCTATTATGTGTCCCAGCACAGACTGGTATAGTGTATATCAATGGAGGGGAAGCAGTGAGCTACATTTCATTTACCCAACCCGAATATATCATGGGCCTGTGTCTCTGATTTACCATATTGCCTAGGGAAAATTTGACATGAGGTAATGGTGCTTTGATAACTTTTTGGACTACCCCAAGAACCCAAACCAAAAGCTCAGCCTTGTCTTAGCTGACTGTGAGGAGGAGCCTGCCTTTACCCCCATCATGACCCCTAACCCCGACATACAGAACAACCTGTCCTCTGCTCAGGGGAGTAAATCAGAAAAGCAAGGGTTAACTAACCCGGACTCCTCTCCCATACAGGAACGGGAACGCCCCAGGGAGGAAGAGAGCCAATGGAAAGAGCTCCCGGCAAATAGAAAGTAGGGACATCCTCCTCGAGGGGGAGACCCGGAAGATGTCAGTGAGAGGAAGGAGGAAGGTGATTGGAAACCGGAAGGAGGAAGCCTAGTGAGGACCGTGACAGAAGAGGGGATTCACTGCGCATCAGGACAAAAGGACGAAGGATCCAGGACCGGCACCCATAATCCCAGTTGCATTCTGGACAGTCAAACTTACCACCTTCTATCTCTTCTCTTCCCTCAGTACCCAGGGACGTTGCCATCACTCGCCTGGAGGAGGGAGGACGGAAGGAAGAAGGACATTAACCACCCGGATACCCCCTGAGACACTCACCTGTTTTTTTTTGTGTGTTTTGTTGATCCCCGACAATAAAATCATGCCATCATTGATCCACAAATAAGACCTACTCAATTCTTTTTCCACCCAACCCTCTCACACTGACATGGTGTGCGGTGTGTTTTTCACTGGGGGAGGGGTGCGTTGGGCTTAACCAACCATGACAGGTAGCTGATGATGTTCAATCTTAATCTCTTTTTTATAGGGGTGGGCGGAATTTGTGTAGTCGCGCTATGTAAAGCTCCGCGAAACGGTAAAAAATCTCCACGAGCACGCAGAGTTCCGCGAACACGCGGAATTGCTTGTTCCGCCCGTTTGCAATGCTTTTTTCCTGTTCGCGAACGCTGTTTGCATGCTCGGGGAGAAATATCTTGCGAACACCCATTTTGAAAGCGCGTACAAGCAAAAAATTACGCGGATTGTGGAATTTTTGACAATTCCGCGTCCTTTGCGGAACGCGAAATTACCCAAATTCCGCAAATTCTGCAAGCAAACCGGAATTTACCGCCCAGGCCTACTTTTTTATTCAAGGTATGTGTAGTCACCAATGGTTCCTCTTAGCATGAAATTTCATTTCCATTGGGCGTTCCTTCTCCACCTGAAGTCTGGCATGAGTATGTGGGCCCATTTTGGAGTTGCATATTGACTAATCAGATTTCTTCCTTCGGTTTCTCATCATCTGCATAGTCTGTTGCATTCCCTTCTGAAATAGCATCTCGGCAAGGGCTGAAGATTCTTACCTATGTGCTTTAATGGAATCTAAGGGTGCATGTATTGAGGTATGCATGAGCCTGTGACAATTAGCAATGGCTGCTAAAAGGACTTGTGTCTTCGCTTCCTCACCTTGTTAATTCATGCCTTATACATTCATATATGCATTATCTGCCCATAATGAATAGCTTTTAATACTTGTTTCTGTGGCTGTTTTCCTTTTTATTGAGAATCCCATCATGTAAAATATGCATATGCACTGTATAATTTACATTTTTCAGGTGTGTGGTAAATAAAAATACCGGACTGAATTTCATACGGAATCTTAAAATAAAGTAAATAGCTCAAAATAACAAGAGGCAGAATCCGTGGTATAAGAGGTTTTCTAAATGGGCTTTATTCCATTCAAAATGGCCGACTCGAGTCGCGGCCTTCAGGTTCCGTCACCACGAGGGTTCAGGAAGTGAAGTACAATAATTTATTAACAGACATGTATTTTTATAATAAGTACATTACAATGAAACGAATGTAGAAGGCGTAACATTTGATAAGAAAAGTGACAAAACAGTGACATAATCGAAACTAGGCGTAATAAGGAATAAAAGAAACATGATTGGTTAGAATTATCAGACATAGGTGGATCTATAAGATAATACTTGGCATAGATGCGCGCGCGGCAGCATGACGTGTAATTGACGTGCAACTAGGGGGTGAAGGGGACTTGACATTTAGCTCTACATGTGGAGACGAGAAGTCTGGGGGTCAAGTCAACCTAATCCCAAATCATATCTAACATCCTATGTTTAAAGAACTATGTTATCCACAAGGAAGAGACTCTCGGACAGAATCTATTCTATACTGACTGTGTACGTGTACAAGCGTCTAAGTGTCTATATGAGATGCGAGGGATAGAAAACTTTCCATGGCAACAGGGCTATGAATCACTTGCAGGAGGACGGAAAGGCTGAGTCCTTTGCTTGTGAGCTAAAGGAAATGTTTACCTAAATCACTGGACAGGAATGCATCGGCTGGAGAGCAAAATAGATAATTCGAAGGTGAAATACAACTTCTTGGCAGACAGGCGAAAACTGGCCGAGGCAGGCACCGTTAGCTGCACAGGGAGTAGGACAAAGTTCATGGATACAGATGCGAGCTCAAGCTGAAGCTGTCAGAGACAGAGAGCAGGTAAAGGCTTGAGGACAGAATCGGGCCTACTTGCCTGAACTGTAAAAATGAAGTAACTTAGCCATATAAAGTCGGTGGCCTTTCATACTTAGGAATCGAATATCCAACCCTGTGATGGCGGATCTGACAGAGAACATGTCGACGGTAGACACACATATGTTTGCGTCTTAGAAACTGGAACTGGAGGGAACATACATGTACTTGTAACATGCATATAGAACCGTTGGGGTCCAAGATAGGGGACATAACTGATCAGGAAAATCCACATTTCCACATTCCCTCCTTGTCCCCTTCTTGCCCTTCACGAGACATCAATCTTCATCATTCCATTGATTTGCTCATGGAGCATCATTTCTTCTTCCTTCCGGCATTCTGAACGGGACCTGTGATGTGGAATGCATGATGTGGCACACAGACCACAAATCGCTGGTCCACCTTGCAGGCATAAACAACAACTGAAGAGCATAAGAAGGCCAATACCTAGGAAGGATAAAACTCTCCATCCCCAGGCTGATATCACACTCCAAAACCACCCGGACCACGTCCAAGTGCCTGGATTTTCGTGTATCTGGCTTACAATCTTATGAAGGTGTGTTATAGCTTTATATACAGATGGCGAATTTTCTGGTATGAATATGCAGCAGCTGGATCCGATGACCCTGCAAGCTCCGCCCCTATCGGCCAGGATGACGTCAAGGACAAGACGATTCTGGAGAACAACAATTCTCATCACTGATTGTTCCTCTGTCAGATTGCCTAGGGCGGCTATAGTCTCGTTTACTACAGCTTCAAGAGTCTTGGTGAGTCTGCGTATCAGCTTACTATTTGATATTGTACCTATATAGGGAAAGATACCTTTATTGAAATCTACATACTTGTCCCATGCTGTCTCAGTATAATCGACAACTGGGAGATCTCTTTGCTCTCTATTGTGTACTAAATGAACATTTCGATAATAATCAGGGGGAGCTAGGAAAACAGGTGGCAAAAGGAATGCTATGTAACAGGTACCATCCCAATCTAGAGGCAGACGCATATATGCCGTCTGACCACATATGAAGTAAGAATGGCGAGAAGCTCTAAATGAAGATTTACCTTGATCACTATATTCTACTGTAGTAACGCATTGGCTATGGCCCATATGTATGGAACCAACTTTTCTTACACATAATTCACCCTTAACTGGAAATACTGACATAGTGGGCAGAATTAGTTCAACTTCGGATTTGACATTCAGAATCATAAGATTAGGCGTAAAATTACCTAATTTATACACTTCATTTTCTAAATCAGTTCCTGTTCTACTGGGGTGACCCTCCTTATTAGGGTGACAGACTTTGAATAAAACTAGATTCAGATTTCCCCATATCCAATGTTGTTGATAAACTGCTGTGTCTGGGTCTATGGAATTTAATAAACTAAACCATGCTCCACAGGAGCCATTGTGTGTGAATGGATGTGGAAAGAAAGGCAGAACTCCTTTGTTATTCTGATAGGGAGGAAGTCGGCCACACACCCAACAATTGGTCGCATTACTAGTCTGATGGGAATGATGTAACATACTAATGAAGGTGTTATTGCGCAGCGCAAGTCTATAAGATAATTCATGTGGCGGTAGGTCACTAAAAGAATGTTCTGCAGCAACATTATAAACATGTCTAGAGATAGGATGATATATGTGCAAAATCACACTCGTAATAATTACTAAAATACTCAATAAAAACAAAATTAATAATGTCCTCATACAGTAGCTACGCAGTGATTTACAATACGCCTGTCGTTTCAACATTTCTCGGGTATTTTCTCTACTCAGGTCCAAGGGATACATGTCGGAGACAATTCAACCGCTTCACCTTGGAGAGGACTTAAACAATCAAATTGCTCGACTGTTTGGGCCTAAGCTTTAATTTATAGTACTGAGAGTCATTCTGTTCAACAAAAGGAAGTTTTGAATCAGTCTGTGAGGGAGTGCAGGGCACAGTGTCTATATCTGAAGGTAGTCCATGAAATTTTTTGACGTGACTTGAATGAATCCACCCTTTGCGTCCCTCGATCTTCACGGCTGTTCTTGTGGTCAACAGGACCAACTTGGGTGCTTTCCACCTGGGCTCCAGTTGACTTTTCCTGTCGAAATTTCTCACAAAGACAAGATTACCCGGAACAACGTCATGGGGTTTCGCCTCAGTGTTGTCGGGAAAGGCTGCAGCTACCTGTGAACGAGAAGATTGTAGTGCAGACATCAAGGAAGCCAAGTAATCTGTCAGCATGTTACAGTCAATGTCAGTTATTTTGCGTGGTATAGGCGTCCCCCACATATTCGGTGGTCTACCAAAGATCACCTCATACGGGGATAGCCCTGTTCTAGAGTGTGCTACCATTCTCATGTAAAAGAGTGCAACTGGTAATGCTACTATCCAGTCGACACCTTTCTCTCTACATATTTTGGACAGTCTGATTTTCAGTGTCTGGTTATGTCTTTCTACGAGACCTGCTGCCTCGGGGTGTCGGACACAGTGGAATTTCCACTGATATCCCAACAAGAGTGAGACATGTTTCATTAATTCGGATGAGAAAGGCTGACCGTTATCTGAATATACAACACGTGGTAAACCGTACCGTGGGAAGAATTCTCGAACTAGCTGCTTGGCAGTAGTCGGGGCAGTGTAATCTGATACGGGATACGCCTCTGTCCAACGGGAGAGAGCGCAGACAACTACGAGGACATATTTGAATCCTCGACAACGTTCCATCTGAATATAATCCATCTGGAGGACTTCAAAAGGATGGTCAGGAGGCTGAAATCCACCCTGCTCTACGGGAACACTCTTTCCTGGATTAAACTGACAACATATCATACAGGTACGAACTTTTTGTTTAGCTGCTGCTCGTAAATGTTTGTTGAACCAAATGTGCTGAATGCTGTCTAGCATAGCCTTCTCTCCTAAATGTGCTGGACTGTGAACTGTAGCTATAATGGCTTGAACCATGGAATCAGGGAGAAACCATACAGATTTCTCCTTCGTCATCCACCCTTGATCTGTCTGGATCCCTCCTAGTTCAGTCCACTTCTTTATTTCTTCTGCTGTGGCATGTGTCTGTATGTCAATTACGTCAAGTGCGGGATCCTTAATTGTCATACACTGTGTTGGTGTCTGAACTATTGGCTTTGTCATGTCTAATGTGCGATTCTGAGCAGTCTGTTTAGCTGTTTTGTCAGCTAAATCATTGCCTTGAGAAATGGTATCAGTAACCTTCGTGTGTGCTTTACATTTCATAATCGATATAGCAGTGGGTAGATGTATTGCATCTAACAAAGCATGAATGAGGGGCCCGTGCTGAATGTGGGCACCATGGGACGTTAAATAACCTCTCTCTCGCCACAGCACGCCGAAGTCGTGTACAACTCCGAATGCATAACGTGAGTCAGTGTATACATTAACTTTCTTATTTGTGGCTTGAATACAGGCTTGCGTTAGAGCAATAAGTTCTGCTGCTTGGGCTGACAGAGTATCTATACAATGTGTCTCAATAACTTCAGTGTCTGTTGTGACTGCATACGCGGCCACTAAATCTCCTGTACTTGCTCTCATGCATGATCCGTCTACATACAACGTCAGGTCTGGATCTAACAATGGAACGTCTGTCAAGTCTTGTCTAGGTTTCGTCTTTATTTCAATGATTTCAACACAATCATGAGCTAGTGGGTCTGTTCCAATTACAGGTAATAGTGTAGCAGGATTCAATGTATTACACCGTCGGATCTCTATGTGTGGTTGAAACAATGTCAGTTCATAACCGGTAAGTCTTGCTATGGTCAAGTGTTGTGTTTGTGTTCGGTTCACAAGAACCTCTACTGCATGTGGTACTTGAACTGTCAATGGGTGTCCTAATACTATGGCATCGCTTTGTCTGATTGCTAAAGCTGTCGCTGCCACTGATTTCAGGCATGCAGGCAAAGCCTGAGCTACGGGATCTAATGTACTGGAAAAATAAGCACATGGCTTGCATGATCCTGCTTGATCCTGAGTGAGTACTGACAAGGCAGTACCTTCGCGTTCTGTAACAAAGAGTGTAAAAGGTTTGCTATAACATGGTGTTGCTAAAACAGGTGCTTGACATAAAGCTTCCTTTAGGCTTTCAAAAGCTTGTGTATGTTCCTGAGTCCAAGGGAGAACAGTCGATGTGGCTGCCTCCTGTGTGGTTAACTGAATGAGTGGTTTTGCTAGAAATGCGTACTGAGGGATCCACTGCCTACAATATGAAGTGAGGCCTATGAAAGCTCGCACCTCCTTTTGTGTCCGGGGTATTGACATGTTAGCAATTAACTGGATGCGATCTGGTGTAAGCTGCCTTCCCTCCTTGGACAGCGAGTGACCAAGATAAATAACTCGCTGAACACAGAATTGCAGCTTAGAAGGGGACACCTTGTGCCCCTTGTCGGCTAGGAAATGTAAAACTGTCAGAGAAGCTTTTTCACATTCTGGCTCGCTTCTCGCGGTGATCAGCAGATCATCGACATATTGAAGCAGTGCAGTATTGACTGGCATGTGGATACTGTCAAGTTCTCGTTTCAATGCTTGGCTGTAGATGCTGGGGCTTTCTGTGAATCCTTGGGGAGCGCGTGAGAATTTAAAACTGCGCCCATTTAAACTGAATCCGAACAAGTATTGGCTTTCCGGATCTATTGGGACGCTGAAAAAGGCATTCTTGAGATCAATTACAGTAAAGAATGTTGCTTCGGAATCAATTGCTGTCAACAATGATGATATATCAGGGACCACAGGGAATTGTGGTACAATACACTTGTTTAGTTCACGCAAATCAATAACCAATCGGTATACTGGCGGAGCAGTAGGATCAGTTCGTTTAAGAATCGGAATTATCGGTGAATTACATACATTGGAGTCTGTTTCTACAACTACTCCCTGGGCAATCAGCTCATCAATGATTTTCAACAAAGCCACTACAGCATCATGCGGTAACTTGTATTGTCGCATTCGTGGTAGTACCACTCCTGCTTTCAATGTAACTCGATAGGGTGTAATGTTCATGCAGCCAACATCCGTAGGGCCTTGTGCCCATAGATGTACTGGTAAAGTCTGTAGTCGGGGATCCATGTCTCTGGACACATAGTGACCTTTAAAATCACGTAAAAACAACCTTACTCCTTCCGGAGAACAACATATTATGGCTCCTAGTGCTTTCAGAGTTTTAATTCCTAACAGATTTTCTGGGCATGATTTAGTAAGCAATAAATCTGTAGTTCGTGTCAAAGGTCCTATCGTAAGTGGTAGAGGCTGTGATACTTCATTAACAATAGGTTTTCCTGAAAAACCAAGGGAAACATTTTGAGAGCCTGAGAGGGGTGCCCCTGGAACTTCACTACGTTTTATGGTTGTTCGACTTGCCCCTGTATCGAGTAAGAATTTTCTATCTTGACCTAATAATTCACTATGTACATAAGGTCCTTCTTGATCTACAGGAATCTCGATAAGCGGTAAGTCAACTTCCCTCTCTAGGCTGGTTCATGCGTAACGCTGATACTCAGGGTATTCATACTGTGCAGTCTGATACATTTGTCGTGTTGTGGTTTGTGTGGCAGTAGCAGGCAACGGTGGTGCAGCTGGCACAAACTGTATGGGTTGCTGTGAGGCTGGCATGGACTGTTGCTGAACTGGCATGGACTGTCCATGCTGCATAGCTCCTTGTTCATTCTGATCTTGTCTAACTAATCGTGGTCTCTCTTTTGCAATACCTGTAGCTATATTACGTTTCAGGACTGGACAATCGTGTACATAATGGCCTAGTTGTTTACAGTAATTGCAGGTTCCTTTTACAGGAACTGCAGAATCACCAGAATGTGTCACACCCTTTTTGTGACCATCTGCTGGTACTGTCTGAGAAACTAGCATTTTCATTTTTGTATCCTTCATGCGTCTATGCTCGTGTTCTTGTTCATCCCTAATTCTATTGTGATGATACTGTAACATTTGTAGCATTTGCGACGGAGTGTTACTTTGCCAGGTACTCTCGAATTTCAATATTCTATTCTTTACTGGAGGTAATGCATTTTCCACTAATTTTGTCACAAATAAATGTGGATATGAATCACTACTTGCTTTTATACCACTATTTATACCAAAACATTTTTCAAATCGAGCATAATAATCGCTTGTGTCTTCATCTTGCTTTTGTTTACAGGCTGTGATTGCACCCCAATCTTCCTTTTTTGTAGTTAATAAACGTGGCAGTACCTGTACTAGTAAACCTGGTAATAGTTTAACTTTATCCCCGAGCCCTGAACCTGCAGCTCGGCCCCTTTCTTCCTCTGCTAATGCTGTCCAGTCTATCTTTTGGTCTCCCACTTCCCACTCTTTTTCTTTCAGTTTTTCATATATGCCAGCAGGCAAAAGCACCTTTAATATCGTCATAATATCAGGAAAGGTGTACTCTCCCATCAGTAACATGTCTTTAATTTCTCGGTGGAAACCCGCTGGGTCTTTGTCATGACTAGGTACTACTTTTTTCATTTCTAATAATTCCATTTTTGATATGGGTGTGTAAACAAATACACGGTGAAACTCATTGTCTTCGCCTTTTATTGGGTGCACTTCTCGTAGGGGATTTTGTCTATCCATATAGTACGGCGCTCTTTCTCTGTGGGGCAGCGAGAGAGAATCCGGACTTACAAAAAGGACATACTGCTTACGTGACACTAATATCTCTTTAATTAGCTTGTTACTAGAACCTCTCCATCTGTTCGTGAGTAGTTCCGTTAATATATCAGGTAAAGGACCAGGGTCAGCATGTTGGCTCTTATATAATATGAGGAGTTGCTGAATCATATATATTCCAGCTAAACGTTGTTCATCTGTACTGAGGTTAAAAAACGTGTGTGCTACGGTCTCATCACCGTATTTTTCAGGACTGTCAATCCAGTGAACGGCTGATCTGGCTAATTCTTGCTCATCCATGGAATCGAGGAGGTGGTAACCTCTTCGTTCTCGTAGTATTTTATCTGCGGCTTGAAACGAATGTTCAGGAGATTTCAGATTTATTACAGGCGTCGGATACGTTCTGCTATTATTTGGACATACAGAGTGTATGGGATCAGAAAAACATCTAGTATTTTCACAGTATCTTCCTCTGCCTACATAGGCTATGGTCTCTGACTGTCTTGCGGAATTCCCTGATTCGGACACTTCATCTTGCTCAAACTCGTCTGTTCCCAATCTCTCTTCATGAATACGCTCTATTTCTTTACGTATTTTTCGGCACATGGCTATTATACAATTTTGCTTATCGTGTCTCCCTTCTGATATATTCTGACTCCATCTTGTAAGAATAAGCATTGCATTCGGGTCTACCCCCGGACGATCTTGATTTCTGATTACACAGTTTATGAGGAAACGTAACAGTTCCCCCTGTATCTCTACTTTCTGGAATTCCATAGCTCTGTTAATACATCCTGGATCTCGTCCTGTTTGAACAAAATGATATATGTTATCTAGATGCGTAGTCATCCCTGGTAACCTTGCTAAATACTCTGCGGCTCGCCTGATACGTAATGATGCCAGGACCATTTCGTCCTCTTTACCAACCACTGGGTCATATCTACAATTTACAAGGAGTTCCTTAAGCGTACGTTCACTTACGAATTTAGGTGTACGTGAATGCGCTGACTCTTGAAAAACAAGTTTATTTATTCTGGGTGGTGTAAAGGTACTGCTAGCACCTCCCGTGGCCCCATCTGGGGCGTCGGGTGTGAATGGATTCGTTGACCGTGACACAGCAACTACGGGTGTCGATACCCCTATAGGATCGACTGCGGAGACAGATGCGGAAACAGATGTGCTTGCCGAAGCTTGTATCGGGACTTGCTGTTGCACGGGGACAGATACCTGATCCTGACGTTGAACCCCTCCGCCAGACGGTCTATGTGGTGTGGCGTTAGCATACTCGGGAGCTGCATCGTCTAGATATGAGGAAAGAAAAACATCTTCTGCGGTTCTGGGATGCCCCTTTGGATGTACCTTAATTGGAAATAATGGGGGTGGCAAGTCTTTTGGCATCTCTGTAACAGCCTTAGGTAGTCCTTCGGCTAGAAGGGGATACATACCATTCATAAGAGCATTTCTTTGTCTATTCACTTGTTCTGATTTCACTCGGATACCTTCCTCAATTAATAGATTTTCTTGAACTTTATTTGAACTTTCTTTACTCCTCTCTTCTTGTCTACGTGCTTTTTCTGTTCGTCTATGAGATTCTTTACGCCATAACTCAACAGCGTCTTTCTGTGACTGTCTGACCTTTCTTTTCCATAACTCTTCCTCCACTTTCATGATGCACTCTGCATCCCAGGTTCCCGCTATGGGCCACCTTTGACTTTCCGGTAATCCTTTGGTATAATCTACCCATAGATCAAGAAACAATATGGCATCTAAGCCATGTTTATGGTACATAAAATGCCCTGGGGTGTCCCTAGGAGGAATAGGAACTGCTTCTTCAAGCACCCCTTTTCTGGTAGTAATCTGTCTTAACTTCGAGAAGAGCGGCATATTGACAACTGATCTGATACTTACTCTTGAATTTTCTTAATACGAAAAACACCATAAATGAACAGTGAACAATGAACAGTCATTCATACCACAATATGCAAGACATTTCTGAATACTTTAAACATTAAACATTAAACATTTAATAATGGTCGACAATGATGACAGTCTGCCTAACTAATCACCACGCTGAATTCTTGACAATAACTGAATACTTCGGAATACTTGATATACTGCTAAACAGTACATATACACTGCTAAACAGTGCAGACCGGATTTGTGTACCCAAATCCGTCTTGACCGGCACAACCTATGTGCGCGTCAACACGCCTCCCCGGCGATGGTACTCACCGAGTAGCTCCTTGAAACGGAAGGCCTCAGAGAATGGACAGGACTCGATAACTGCGGACAGCGGACCCTCTGGACATCGGGATTTCGGAAAACCTGGTGGGCCTCTGTATACCTCGGATCTTGCTCTCTCAGCTAGGCTCTGGTCGGGATACTTCGCACTTCTCACCGCCTCGTCTGGGTTGATCGCAGCCTCAGTCGCCCCCGCTTGACCGGAGGGAGCTTACAGGAAATCCTGCTGGTACGCGTTTATGGTCCGTCCAGCTGTGGCAGGAGACCGGGCCTGCAACGCACCGCCGGCGCGTGAGATGAGAAAGTGTCCCTATTCGGGCGCCATTATGTGGTAAATAAAAATACCGGACTGAATTTCATACGGAATCTTAAAATAAAGTAAATAGCTCAAAATAACAAGAGGCAGAATCCGTGGTATAAGAGGTTTTCTAAATGGGCTTTATTCCATTCAAAATGGCCGACTCGAGTCGCGGCCTTCAGGTTCCGTCACCACGAGGGTTCAGGAAGTGAAGTACAATAATTTATTAACAGACATGTATTTTTATAATAAGTACATTACAATGAAACGAATGTAGAAGGCGTAACATTTGATAAGAAAAGTGACAAAACAGTGACATAATCGAAACTAGGCGTAATAAGGAATAAAAGAAACATGATTGGTTAGAATTATCAGACATAGGTGGATCTATAAGATAATACTTGGCATAGATGCGCGCGCGGCAGCATGACGTGTAATTGACGTGCAACTAGGGGGTGAAGGGGACTTGACATTTAGCTCTACATGTGGAGACGAGAAGTCTGGGGGTCAAGTCAACCTAATCCCAAATCATATCTAACATCCTATGTTTAAAGAACTATGTTATCCACAAGGAAGAGACTCTCGGACAGAATCTATTCTATACTGACTGTGTACGTGTACAAGCGTCTAAGTGTCTATATGAGATGCGAGGGATAGAAAACTTTCCATGGCAACAGGGCTATGAATCACTTGCAGGAGGACGGAAAGGCTGAGTCCTTTGCTTGTGAGCTAAAGGAAATGTTTACCTAAATCACTGGACAGGAATGCATCGGCTGGAGAGCAAAATAGATAATTCGAAGGTGAAATACAACTTCTTGGCAGACAGGCGAAAACTGGCCGAGGCAGGCACCGTTAGCTGCACAGGGAGTAGGACAAAGTTCATGGATACAGATGCGAGCTCAAGCTGAAGCTGTCAGAGACAGAGAGCAGGGAAAGGCTTGAGGACAGAATCGGGCCTACTTGCCTGAACTGTAAAAATGAAGTAACTTAGCCATATAAAGTCGGTGGCCTTTCATACTTAGGAATCGAATATCCAACCCTGTGATGGCGGATCTGACAGAGAACATGTCGACGGTAGACACACATATGTTTGCGTCTTAGAAACTGGAACTGGAGGGAACATACATGTACTTGTAACATGCATATAGAACCGTTGGGGTCCAAGATAGGGGACATAACTGATCAGGAAAATCCACATTTCCACAGGTGTTAGGATCAAAGTATTTTGCTGTGAAGCAGATGTTAGCAGTTTCTCTTATCTTGTTTACATGCTTAATAGCATTCTTCATTTTCATTGGTGGGTACAGACATGAAAGGGGTTAGACTCCTGCTTGCGCTTGCAAAAACTGTGTAATAAGCATTCTTCTTGTTTGCACAGTGAGCCAGCCACTACACCGTGTGATTAAAGATATGCATGAGTGAATGCTTAATCTTTTGACCATGGCATAAAACATTGCTTTTGATTAAGTCACGCTATCCTTTAAAAGATAAAGAGCTACATTTTAAGGATTTTAATGGATATTGATAGTTGAGCTGAAAACTATGTTAACTATGTCATGTAAGATATTGTTTGTTTCCAAAATTATGGAATATTGATCCTTTTGCGACTATTGCACCAAACAACCACATTTCTGCAGCAGATTGGTACAATTTACAAATAATATAATTGATGCGTGTTTCAAGTAGAAAATAACTCACTGATGCCCATCAATGGCAAAGTCTTAAAATGGGTATTTGGGCTCCTTCAGATCTTTCTGGCGGTTTTTTGATTTAAAGTAAAACTGGCAAGCCTGAGGGTGTGATAGGTCTTTGTCCTTATCATAAACCCATTCTCCTTCTGTTCCCATTCCTGTCCTTCTCATTCTCTTTCTCACTTTCTCTGACTCATCCTCACTCTTCCACTTTCTTTCCTCTTTTTTCTTCCTCCTCTACTTTTCACTCCCTCTTTTTCTCATGCACCCTCCTAACCCCTTCACTGCATGATGTTCTTTTCTTAGCAGTTCTTTCTTCCTTGCCCCTTTCTCATATCATTCCTCCATTCCTCTTCTTCCATTATGCCTGCCAACTTCCTCTCCTACCAACTCAAGCTTCTCTTGTCCTGATGTCTCTTAGGGGCATATTATCAAGAAACGGCGTTAAAATTATCGCCGCTTCAGCGGCAGAAAACTGCCGCTATAGCGGCGATAATGGGCTTTGATAATATGCCCTTGAGAATTCCCATAGAAGCCCATGTTCTGGTGTCAACATGGGCTTCTATTGGAATTCTCTGCGGCATATTATCAAGCCCATTATCGCCGCTTTAGCGGCAGTTTTCTGCCGCTAATGGGGCGATAATTTTAACGCCGTGCTTGATAATATGCCCCATAGTTCTTTAAGGTTGTTTCTTGCCTTATCCCTATCTTTGTTTTCTTTTCTATATTCCTTGATTATTTTGTTTCCCCTCTTTAACTTTCCTTTCTAGGGTCAATCTCTTCAAGGTTTGAACCTCACACCAACCTGTGCCCTAAAGGGTGAACTTGAAGCCTTAGGAATGTAAAAAATATGCAGATAATAAGAGCATGTTACAAAATGTAAAGATGTAAGGCCAGTATCACTGGAACTACACAAATCAGTGACTATGACTTTTACCATTTTTGTTTCAATCTCAACCAGATCAAACTTTGCTAAAACTAAATGCTACAATTGGAATGCTGTGCACTAAATGGCAATTTTCAAAACGTGATGACATTTCATCTATTGATCACTGTATTCACACTTGAAAGATGGAAAAGAAATTGCCTGAGAGGAATTAATATGCCCAATTATTGGAGTGTGTAATGTCTTTTGTCTGACGCAGGAAACAAACGTGCTATGTGCTTAACTGTAATTCATATACTAAGGAAAGAATGATTTCTTCAATTTGAGGTTAACATCACAGCCAACGTTCTATAAGGAGCAATTATTTAAAGTAGGTATTTTGGTTTTCAAAGACTTTTAAACTTATTGTGTATATTTTTAATGTTTGGTGTATTTAATACCTTGCATTCACCAAATATGCCTCCTATCGATAAGTGGCTATTGTACATATGGAATATGCAAACTGATTCTTCAAGGCTGTTTCTTAATCCAAAAATGTGCTACTAGAGTTCAAATAGTGTGAACACCAAATAAATCTAAAACGGAAGACACATTATAAAACATAACTGGGATGAACAGAGTCAAAGAGGTGAGCATTTTTTAAAAGATGTACACAGGTTCCTTTGCTGCTGAGTGATAAGTTGTATATGTTTTACTCTGAGAGGTAAAAAGGGCAGTATCAATAAAATGGGTTTCCTTTGCTCTCATGCGAGATTTTGATCTCTCTCTCCCACTATAGTACAAGTTAACCAAGTTGCCAAATAATTTTTCCAGATAATGTGATTTCTGCATCAAATATTTCCCCAGAGGGTACAGGCACTCATTGCCTTAGTACTTTCACACTAAGAATACAGCAAGCTCACATACTTTGGAGCCCAAATCCACTTTATTTGTAAACTGTACAGAATACAGGATGTTGCTATAAAACAAAACCCTAATCTATATTTACAGATTTGCATTTCACTAGCATTCAATTCTTATGCTGGCTGCATGTGACTGGACCTAAAACAGTTTAAGCGATATGCATTGCATATCGAGCCATCGACAACACTGAACTATTTTTACTTTAGTATAAATTCAATACCTGCCACCAATTACATCACTACAACATAGGTTGGAACCACACCTGACCATCACTTCCTTTAAAAAATCTTGGTATGGGCACTTTATCAGTTCAGACGGGTACCACATAAAACTTGCTTCATGTTAGGATAACAATAATTGACGAGCACCCCAAATTAAAAGAATATTATTGTATGACAATGATTTATTTAAATAGTTTGGGATACTTGCCTATATGAGAGACCAGTAAAACAAGAGAGAGGACCCCACCCAACAAGCAATCATTTACAGTTGAAAACGGTATACATGTACACACCATTATATCTTTGTGCTTCTTTATATTGTTGTGGTACTGGATTCACTGGTAAAATTCTTGGTGTGACATTGGCCTGAAGGGTGTTTGAAAAATTGTGTGACGCATATGCATGTGGCATGGTGACTTCCCAAGGGGAGATTTGATTTTACTATATGAACAACCACCTCTATTGTTCCACTTCATTGCAACATTGCATGCATATCCACTGCTACTAGGTTACTAAACTGTGGTGAGAGAATATTTACAAACCTTATGCTCCTCATACAATTCCACACATATTGACCGAAAACAGCCATCACCCTCCTGAAAAGGGCACGCAGGAACCTGATGTGATCTATGCATTTTTCACAGTTCATTTGTCTCTTTTATATCAATGTGTGTTGAATTTAAAAAAAACCTAGCCTACGATCCCAGGAAAGATGCTGAATAATTAATTAAAACCATTACATACATAAAAAGGTATACCAATTATTATTATCGTGATATTGCAATATGATATTGCAGCATATTTTCACAGTTCAAAAAGGATAAAAGATAAAAAAAATCGCCACAGAATCTCATTTAGCTTTTCATCGGTAGGAATTTCACAGAATAACAATGTAACTATGAAATAAAAAAATATATATACTACCCTCCATAAACAACAAGCATTGGCATAGCCAATAGGTCTCGCCTTTGGGACCTTATAAGTGTTTAGCTAGAGATATTGACTTTGCCTATGTCTTTAAGCAGTGCTGAACAGAAGTCTGCAGCATGCTGAAAAGTTATAATAAAGAAGCGTCAGAAGCATTTTTGTTACCTTATATATGACCAAGAAAGCATTATGTACAACTGAACAACCATATTAAAAAAGTATTAACAATAAGTAATGTCTTGAGTTTTTTTGTCCTTTTAATGCTGGCAACTTATATCTGCCTGTCCCAATGTTTGCTTGTTAAGGTTTTTTTTGTTGTGGGGGCATAAATAGGAGGAAGGTAAAGGTTGGGAAAACAGTACCTGTATAACAGTCAGTGTTAGAGAGTCAGCCAGTCAGTGAGAGAGTTCGTTAGTCAGTGAGAGAGAGAGTGAGAGAGTCAGTCAGTGAGAGAGAAAGAGTCGGTCAGTGAGAGAAAAAGTCAGTCAGTGAGAGAAAGAGTCAGTCAGTGAGAGAGAGAGTCAGTCAGTGAGAGAGAGAGAGAGAGAGAGAGAGAGAGAGAGAGAGAGAGAGCAAGGCAGTGCTTAGCAGTAACGCAAACAATGAAATTGGGACCCATTACCAATTTTGGTAGTAATAAACGGTTGCTAATTGGGATGAAGTGAGTCCCTCACAGCCCTGGATCCCAGTGGAATAGCACCTGCTGAACTATTGCTAGCTACGCCCATGTAGGGGTATTGAAACAGGTTTTCCAATGGGCCTCCCTCCGTTATTTTTTGCACCACTCAACAAGGTCCAAAACTTTGCAACCAGAGCTTTGTACAATCTATATAGGCATATTCCCACTCCACCATACAGTCACTAATCTGGTTGGCTCTCTGCCAAAAAAAGAATCATATAAAATCTCCTGACACTTGTATTGAAATCAGTAAATGGCACAGCAACTAACTACTGCCTAACATACTGTCTACACTCATACCAAGAATTTATGACCAACTAACCAGAACTTTTTCCACCCTAAGCCACCTCCAGGTTCAGATCACTATTAGGCCCTCATCACTGTAACACCCTACCAAATAACATTCAGACAACCACATCTCTCCAAGAGTTCAAAATGGTACTGAAAGCTTGAAGAACGCAAAAGAGTACAGCTCCCTCATATTGAAGTAAATCCGTGTATTACAAGCATAAATGCTTAAATAGGTGTAGAAAGGCAAATTCAGTAAATGTATGGCTGTATTAGTCAGTGTTCACCACACTACTGGTACTATTAATATCGCAAATGTTGGAGGTACTCTTAGTGATGCCATAGTGTTGCTGGCTTAGCTGGCTTCCCTCTCGGTGTCCTGTTTGCACAGACATGATGTTGATTTTGGGTTCCCCTTGCATAGTTATAGCATCACTATATCCTCTGTAGACTGTTGATGCAGATTCGGATTTCCTAACTTAAGTGACATGTCCTGGGGGAAAGATGGGTTAGTTATGATTGGTTTTTTTTGTTTTCAATTTCATGCGACACTTTATATTGTTTTTTTACTTGACTGTAGATATATGTAACCTTGTTTGTTTCAATGCTGTTACTTCCAAGCCAGTCGGCGTTGCATGCAATGTCATATCTTAACAAAATGCAATAACATTTGTGATTAAAAAAAAATAACGACGCCAACGAAACAGAAAAAAAAACAGTCATCTACATAAACAATCTAATCTAGGCGTTTTATTCCTCCCTTGTTTTTCTTCTTTAAGAACCAGTGACTACTAAAAATCGTTTTGAAAGTGCGTCAGTGTCTGCACAGTCACTGTGTTTTGCGACAAATCATTGAAATGAAAGACAGCCCCTACTTCTAAATGTTAATCTTACCTAAGGTGGCCGCTTAGTAAAGAAATGTCATTAGGTTTAACACGAAGGAAATGTCACCGTGCATCCCTGCACTTATCCAGTAAACAATTATTAAGAACTCCCCCAACAGTGACGCCGAATCCATCCTGGTAATACTTACTTACCTGGACAGGGTATTTGTTACCGATGATGAAGCATGCTACAAGACCTACGGAGCTCCGATTGTTCAATGCAGACATTTAGACCAGGTTGTCGAATTGCGTGTGATAAGTGCGACAGTCCACATAACATGTACCTATAAACGAACGAGACTCAGAGCTTCACTGACCTATATAGCTCCGGAAAATGCAATGAATATGCTGAGGCTGCACATCAGTAGATATAAAGTAATAAATAGAAATATCAGGCGGAATAAAAGGCTCTTCACAAATGCGACTTTGTGTGCACGGTAAAAAACAAGATAGGGGTTTGTGCCACCAGGTTTTTCCTCCACCTACTCAAGTCTCCTTGCGCTGCTGGAAGAAGTGAACACACGCCCTAACACAGGTCCAACTCATTTGCAGAAAAGATGACAAATAAGGCCTCAACTTCCCGTGCACACAGGCTCAGTGTACAGACGAGCTCACGGGCACTTTCTGAGGCCTGCCACTCTCCCCTCCCAAGAAATACAACCGAGTAAAAAACACAAGCCGGCATTGAGGAAGAGTCGGAACAGAAGAACGGCGCCAATGTTAACATGCTTTATGCACAAGTACACACACAGGAAGGTACAAAACAGGAAGGAATAAACCTGTGCCCAGCTGCAACAAGATAAGAGATGGGAGGATAAGAGAGACAAGCGGCCGTACGGCCGCGAAAGTGATCGCTATGGCGATCAAACATCAAAGCAGCCGTGCGGCCGCGAAAGTGAAAGTAATCTCGGTCAAGCGTGGCGCGCGCCCGCGCACATGTACTGCAGCTCAAGGCTGGCCGGGTAGCACTTTTTGGAGCCCTCTCAAAAAGTTTCGCCAGACCAGCGCATGCGCTGGGTCAGGCGAGACCTAAAAACATGACTAATGCCGACCTCTCAGGGAACTCTTTTTTCTAGTATTTATAAAGTCCTTATGTGCAGTGCAAAACTTTGCATAAAGTGCATCTAGTTTGATAACTAAAACCAGTGCATGCACATAAAAGCAAATTCTAACATGTTACCCAAATGATACGAAACAGCCACTAAAGCATTATGGTTAAAAACATTCCACCTCTCAGGAATTTTTTTTCTAGAGTTTAAAAGTGGGTGTTTACAGTGCAAAACTTTACCATAAGTGCGTCTAGTGTAAAGATTAAAACCACTGCATGCACATAAAAGCAACAACTCACATTTTACCCAGATAATACAGGATAGCCAATCAGGCATTATTATTTAAAAACATTCGACCAGTCAGTACATATTATCATAATCAGATAAAGTGCTATATCTAGTAAGGTGAAAAAGACAGACGTTTACTTCGTAGGAAACCCTTTGTCCTAGTGATAATAAGGTGCACAAGTACTGTTCAAGACTTCTGTCATAAAGTTCATATGTTTTACTTTACACATACTAAAATAAATACTGTTCTCTTAGTCTAAAAATCCCTTCAATTGTCGAGGGGCGTGCACTTTCAATGTGTACTACATTATAAAATTTTAAAAACATGGACCAAATCGCCATTGTACTAATCTCCAATAGAGACCCGGATTAAAAGTCAGATACTGGATTTTGCCAACTCCTTGACTGCTAGGTTTAGAAATGTTACTGTTTTACATGCCAATTGCTCGGAAGCTCCCCTCACTATTTTAATAAAAGCAGGTCGGCATGCCCTAGTTTGCAAAGTTCTTAATGTAGGTCATAGGAGTCTTTGTCTCTCTATGAGCAAGGCTGGGCAAACATACAGCAAGTGGAGCAAAGAATTGTTTGTTTGGCCACAGAGCTGACATTCTGGAGTTGTTCAGTGCAGTTTCCAGGAGGGCGTGTGGTCCTTTGATGCAAACTTGCCATAGTGGCAGGAAGTCAAGTTTTTTGTGCCCTGCCTATAGCGACCGTGGTGGAATAATCCAAATTCCAGTCTAATGTGGTCTTGCAACACGTACCTTGTGGAGTTGCAAAGAGTTTCTTAAAAAGGCTTGATTGTAGATTGTTTAGGGTTATGACGTCTTTCCCTTGAACAATTCAGAGCTGTAAGATTCTGAAGGCAGAAACTTGGCTTCCTCAGCTTGAAGTAGATGGCACGCTGAGGTGTTTAAATCATCACACAATGGTTTGGATGGTGCACCAAGGTTCAAGGCTAGCACCCACGGATTTTGCAACCGTTGGTGTGAATCACACATAAGAAAGTAGAGTGCTCCAAGGTGTAAGACTTATATCCTATACTTGAAACAGTGCTTGAAACTGTGTGAAGTTGTGAGACTTAAAAGGGTTATGTGCACAATTTATCACTGAACCTACAGGCTTTTATAATGGTTAGTAAATAGACACAACGCTTGTGTAGAAGCGTTTAGACTAATTAGAACATAATGGCTAATTTAGACATGGTTTGTCTAACAGCTTGTTCTGACATCTTTCCCTGACAGCTTCCCTGACATCTAATCGTATTTGCAGAAAGAAATGTTCACTTTTATTTTATGTGAACGAGCTTTTCTACGTGTGCTTTTCTATTTCAGAAACTCAGTGAAGTAGAAGCTTAAGGCACGGTCTCTGTATTAACAAATTGTATGAATGTTGGTTCCTCCAAGGAAAGCATGCTCAGGTTGTTCCTGTCTTTGTAAATTTCACAGTCCTTTGCTCAAGCCCTCTCTAGGGACCATTCGTCAGCTGAACTGTCTATTGCATTTCTTTTTTTTGTAAATATCATGTTATTTCCTTCCTTTGTTATGTACTTCTCATACACTAATATGCAGCAAAGCGGGTGTTTCTAGGTGTATCTTATTGAATGTGTCTTATGTACTATTATATACATTTCTCTGCATCTTTTAACATTGCTAGTCCAACACTGTCAGACCATTAGAAGTAACTGAATGTGTGTGGCTTTTCTCTCTAGAACCTTATATAAAATGATGTTTCAGGCTATGTACCAGACTTTCTAAACTGTACAGACTCTGCTGGTCTGTTTTACTAACTTTCTACTTTGTTCTTTCTGGGCTTTCTCAGAAGGGAGTTCTATGCTAGTCTGTCTATTGATTTATGCTTAAGAGCTTTTGGAGCACTCTTTAAAGCAGACTCTTTGTCCTCTTGCTTAACTATATTTAGTTCTGGTTGTTAACACTTTGGAGAGTGACCTTATGTCAATCCTCTTGCATTGTTTTGATTTACTAATGAGAAATGTATTGCTAATTCCTTAACTAATTATGTACTTTCTTTAATGATCTTAAACATTTTCTATTTAGTGCTACAGTGATTGTATGTGCTATGTTCTAAAGTATTATTCCTACGTTCTAAGTGCTATTTCTACAAAGTGCTAATTCCTGACAGTGGTCCATGTGGCCCTGTCCCCTGTATATATAATCCCTTGTAAATTCTGCCCGTGCCTATTGGCACATTGTAAAGTGTGTGTTTTTATCTAATGTGTTTTGGTATAATACAAAGGCTATTTTTATATAATACCTTGTGTGGAGTTTCCTTTGTGGTAGGCCTTGGGTGTTGTTGCTGGGTGCGCGCGCAAACGCTTTACACATTGCCTCAGGGATAAGCCTGACTGCTCGCGCCAAGCTACCAAGGGGGTGAGCAGGGGTTATCTTTGGCGTGTACCTTCCTTGCCCTGACTAGAGTGGTGGTTTCTGCCTGGCTTTGGTGCAAGCCCTAGCCAACCAGAAATCCCATTTCTAACAGAAATGTATTGCTAATTCCTTAACTAATTATGTACTTTCTTTAATGATCTTAATTTTGAATAAACCTTATATTGATTTACTTTAAATATTGTCTTATGAAGGTTTTCTTAATTGGGCTTGGACTCAATCTTATGAAGACTAACAAGGTTTACAAAGACTCGGATAGCCCCAATCCTGTGTATCGACCAATATAATTGCTTTAATTAGAGGGTTGACACTTGTGTTGCTTTACCAAGTGAGCACCCAGGCAAATCTATTGTAAATACCCCCATATCTTGTTGATTTGCTAATTGTGGTTCTACTTTCTTCCAAGGAATTGTCTATTTAGCAAACACATGGAGGAATCTTATCCATGTGGCAAGCCACTTTCTTTATTAAGAAGTCACACAGGCAGGTGCGGCCCTTGCAGTTACGAACAGTGGGGTGTGGGTGGTGGGGGGGGGGAATCGGCAGACAACAATGAGGTCAACTTAAATTTTAAAAACCAAAAACCACCTACCTGCCGCTTGCTGCATCGCCGAGTCGGTGATGCGGCGAGTGCAAGGTAAGTGGTTTTCACCTTTTTTAATTTCAGGTTATCTCCTCCTCGTCTGTCGATCCCCGCCACCCCACCGCTCTTACCTGCACAGGCCACGCCTGCACATAGGTCACGCTTCTTCTACAGCACCCTTACTTACACTTATTAGGTCATGCCCCTGAATATTGCTGTGTGAAGATTTAAAGAGCCAGACCTTTTTCATCCCACTCAAAGCATTGCAGGCACCACTGGCTGCGTATCGTAACAGAGAAAAACAGCTGGAATAACACAAACAGGATATGGTATTAGGTTGAATTTTACCAGGATTTACTCTTGGACAGCATAAACAAACATTCGTGTTTCACACAGGATCAGCTAGAAAGACCTGCCAATGGTATCTTAGTTCAAAAGTCCACGAAGAGAGCATTAGTGAATATTGATCATGAACATTGTGTATGCCCAAGAGAAGCCCTGGCTCACAGTCTAGTGAGTTAGTATATTAGGCAAAATAACAAAAGTCAAACAAATGATCTGTTTTATACTGTCATTTTAATCATATAAACATATCTCTCACATATCTATTTAAAAGTATTTTTTGCAATGGTTTAAAGCTTGTGAAGTGTGGATACCTATGCCAAAAAGCAATAGCTTGTTACATTGAAATCCTCCATGCTGTAAACTCTGGTATTAAACATTGCTGTACAAATGTACAACCTGGGGCTTTGACATCTGAGGAGAAAGCATACAGCATACTAAATTCTGAGCACATTTTAATAAAAACCCTCAGAGAAAATGTTTTTTAGTTAAATCATTGCAATACTCCCTTGACAATGCCTCTCTCTCTCTCTCACACACATACATACATGCAAGTCAGTTTCTCGATATAAGGTTATGTTGATAGTAAAAAAAAAAGAAAAGAATTGTAATATTTGAGAGGACATGAAAATTTATGATGCGGGAGATTGGTTTCGCTACAGTGGATCTACATTTGAAATGATTGGTATATTAACCTTATACAGTGGTGCTAACCAGGAGGAAAATCCCTCTGTGTCACTATCGCTTACATTTCCCTTGAGTATTAAAAAGAAATGGGCTGATGGCACCATAGGAAATCATACTTTTTTGGTGTGGTCATCCACCTTTTTTTTTATTATTGGAGTGTTGGTATTTGGATCTTGTGCACAGAGATATCATTAATTGGTTTCTAGGTGCATGTATTTTTTTAAAGAATGTGCGTTCTTAGGTTGCCACAAGTGTTAGCCTGCCTGTTCTTTGTACAGAAGCACTGGGTCAGTTCAGTTTTCATGAACCCTCAGGGGACTGCATCGTATAACTGGAGGAGGAGAGCAGAGATGAAACAGCAAATTAATATTGCCTCCAGAGACTTCAAATGACACATCAAGCTGCGATGGCAGCACAGACAGAAATATGTGATTCTGCGGCTGCAACGTTTTCCGGCTAATTATGCATTTCCCACATAATCTATCACCTGCTTCAATATTTGCAGATTTTAACACAATAATTGTTTCTAGCTTAAACGGATCAAAAAGTAATCAAAAGTCAAAAACACAGCAACGCGTATTGCCAAACGGTGACTACTCACCTTTCAGTTGCTTATTGCTATATTTGGCTGGTATAAAGGCACAAATGAAGAGAACCCTTTGCCCAGACAGTGTTAACATGTGTAGAAATGGCAAAATAATAAAGTAATACTATCGCAAAATGTGCCACATTACACAGTATATTTGTCTTTTCTTGATTGAATACTTTAGTCAAAAATGCTGTATAATTTGGTCTTCCCCTCTAATTCCAGTGGCCCTGATCAAAGGTCAGCAAACCTACCGAGGTGAGACAAACGTTGTTTCATTATGGGAAGGGAGAAATTGCGAGAGGGGACACTATACCAAAGGGACAGTACTCCATACACGACTAAAAAGTCAGAAAAACTCCCTTTGGGACAAAATCTTTTCACTCATTCATTCTAATTTTCATCACCATAATATCATATATTCTTCGGTGTTGACCCCAAAACTCAACAAATCAAGTATTACAAATTAGCTAAATGATGACATCTTTAATACTGTATCATCAGAACAGCAAAGTGGATTTTCTGTCCTTGGTGTGTGAGAGGCGGTATTAGTCACTCACAGTCGAATAGACCTGGGTGGTGCGCTTCTCACAAGGCATCAGAAAGAACTCTTTATGTGAAACTGACAAATTGACCAGTTGTGATTTATTTTGCAATGGTCTTTGTGAAGAGTCGTTGTTGTATCTTGGAAGTGAGTGAAAAAGTCAACTTCCACTCATTGTGAACAGGTACAATGAAAGTCAACTCTGGCATGGGGTATGAGAACTGTTGGAAGTGGACCTTTTCGCAGGGTTATGCCCAAACTTTTTGCTTTTTGCCTCCTATTTTACTGACCCTGTTTTTGTTGGCTGTGTGATTCTGGGCACTTTACCACTGCTGATCAGTGCTAAAGGGCATGTGCTCTCTCTATAAATTGTGACAATGATTGGTTATCCATGATTAGCATATTTGATTTACTGGTAAGTCCCTAGCAAAATGCACGGTGTGTACCATAGCCTGTAAATCAAATACTACTAGTGGCCTTGCAGCACTGTTGGTGCCACCCACGTGAGTCTCAGACCTATCATTGTAGCGTCTGCACATGCAGTTGTAAACGGCCATGTTGACCTGCCAAGTGCACTCACTTTCCCGTCCCAAACCTTCCTTTACTTACATGTAAGAAACCCCTATGGTAGCCCCAAGGTACCCCCATGGGCAGGGTGCAGTGTGTGTGAAAGTCAGAACATGTATGTCTGTGTGACATGTCCTGATAGTGAAATACTGTGTATTTCGTTTTTCACTCTTAAAAGGCTATCTATCCCATAGGCTAATATGGGAGTTGCTTTGTAACATCTTAAAAAGTATAACTTTCCATGGGTACAAGAATTAGAAATGGAGTTTAGGCTCTGTGAACTCAGAATGTAATAACACACTGTTGGACCCGGCCCTTCTGGCAGGTTCACCCCGAAACTTTTTGCTTTTTATTGGTGACTTGATGTAGTGATTTTTGGTTTCTGCGCACTTTACCACTGTGTCCCAGGGTAAAGTGCGTGCGTGTTGTGAGGTTGGCCTGCCCTCCCATAGGAATGCATGGGGGAATGTATGTGTCCTGGTAGTTCCTGATGCGTGGGGTGTGCAGGCCCGAGTTTGGTATGTGCGGACTCGTGTGATTGAATGCTGCGCGATGATGTGTGCGGCGTGCATGTACCTAGTGTGGAAGTGCCACTTCTAGAAGTGGGCACTTCGGTGTGCAGTATGAAATGTGTGGCTTGTCTGGCGATTGGCTGGTGGAGGTCATGTGACGGGCTAGGGATTCCCCAGAGTCAGGAGGAGTCACCCAGTGGTGAATGGGGAGTTTAGCATACTGATGGCTGGGGAGGAGTACACCTGGCTCCTGAATAGGACAGGGCTTTCCCCACACAATGCTGGCTCCGGCCCCAGTGGTGCGTCTGATGACCCTAGCCCTGCCAGTGAATAGGGAGAGGGGCTGAGCAAAACAAAGTGCTCAGGAACCTGTTGTAACTGGTTCGCCCCTTCCCTGCACCTTCAGACAAAGACTTTTACTGTATAGAAAGGGGCTGTGTCCCCTTACAATTGGTTCTCTTGCTGATCCAACTTGAGGGGGGCCTGCTGCTGCTGGGCGCCAGGAGAGACCGCCACTGGGGACTGCCTCCCTGCTTTTGAAGACTTTGTTTCTGGACTAGTTTTGTCCCTAAGCGCCTGGAAGCGCTTTTCTTTCATTTATAGCGCTAGGAGCGCTTTGTTTGTGGCCAGCAGCACGGAGCTGCGATTCTTAGCGAGGGAACCCCGACGTAGGGATTCCCTGCTAGTTTGCCGTGCTTGCGGGTGCCTACCCCGCTTAATTGTTGATTTTACGGCGGGAGGCCACCCCGCCGTACATCCGCTATCACGAGGGAGCCTACCCCTCTTATTGCCGAGATTTAAAAATCACCGCTGCAGCCCGGGACATCCAGGAAGTCAGGCGGGCCGGGGGCGGGCCACCGAGACAACCGGAACTTGTCATAGGAGGGCGGGAGCCTACCCCGCCTCCCATCAAAGCATCGCGGCTGCTCTGAGCCCCGGAGCCGGCAGGAGCCTACCCTGCGCCCCGGGGCACTCTGCCCGGAAGAGAAGTGGAGCCGGAGGTTCGGCGGGAGCCCACCCCGCCTACCGGTGAGGAAGAGAGCCCCGCGCCAAGACCAGGAGCGCCGCCAGAGTCCCGGTGAGTGGGGACAGCATTGTGGTGTTTGGAGCGAGTGCGCTCCAGTGGGGACCTGTTCTGACTGAGTGCGCCTCCTCCGCTCCAGTGAGTGTAGATTGGTGGTAGAGGCGCGAGGTCGCTCCAACGAAGGAGCAGTGGTTGTGTAGAGCGCGAGGTCGCTCTAACGTCGTGGGCCTTACTCTTCTTTTCCAAGAGTCCCCTGTGGGGGACTCCAACGAACGGGGGCATTCCTTTTCAGTTACGAGCGGCCCCGAAAGGCAGCGGGCCGCTCCAACGTTGCCCCCCCCACAGCTGTTCAGAGCCCACGAGGCTCAGGGGGCATTAAGTGCTGAATCAGAGCGGCCCCGTAAGGCAGTGGGCCGCTCCAACGAAGGAGCACATTATTATTTAGAGCCTGCGAGGCTCTAGGGGGCATTTCATTTGTTTCAGAGCCCTGGGAGGCTCCAACGTTGGCCCCAGCATTTCTCCAGTTGCCCAGCACTTAGTGGGCAACTGCTACGTGTAGGTTGTGCTTTGTGCGCCTGGTTTGCGCAGCCTTACTGGACAGGGCGTCCAGAGCCCCAACAAGGCCAGTTGGCCTAGGGACAGCCACAGTGGTGGCTTATGTGAGTTCTTGCGCAATTGTGTTTCCCTGCTCCTCTGAATGTGTGTTTATGCATCATGTGCCTTGTGTTACACCGCTGAATGTATTTTATGCATCATGTGTTTTCCTTCCCTGCACCTCTGAATGTGTGTTTATGCATCATGTGCCTTGTTTTACACCGCTGAATGTATTTTATGCATCATGTGTTTTCCTTCCCTACACCTCTGAATGTGATGCATCATGTGTAATGTGCGTTTACCCCTACAGGTATTGTGATACTTAGGTGGTTGTTTGTTTTCTCCTAGTACAGGTGGTGCTAGTGAGGTCCTAGTCCCCTGCGTGACATTTTCCTAAGGTGGTTAGGGTTGCGTAGGTGGTACTTACCTGATACCAGTAAGTACTGGTTGTGTGCTATATATGTTATTTTGTGCTATGTTCTAAAGTATTATTCCTAAGTTCTAAGAGTGCTAATTTCGGACAGTGGTCCATGTGGCCCTGTCCCCTGTACATATAATCCCTTGTAAATTCTGCCCGTGCCTGTTGGCACATTGTAAAGTGTGTGTTTTTATCTAATGTGTTTTACTATAATACAAAGGCTATTTCTATAGAATACCTTGTGTGGAGTTTCCTTTGTGGTGGGCCTTGGGGGTTGTTGCTGGGTGCGCGCGCAAACGCTTTACACCTTGCCTCAGAGATAAGCCTGACTGCTCGTGCCAAGCTACCAAGGGGGTGAGCAGGGGTTATCTTTGGCGTGTAACTTCCTTGCCCTGACTAGAGTGGTGGTTTCTGCCTGGCTTTGGCGCAAGCCCTAGCCAACCAGAAATCGCCAGTTCTAACATTGGTGATCAGCGGTGGGATTTGGACTTGCGTTTGCGCTGTACCGCAGCAGCGACTGGCTACACCACAAAACTCTGCATTAGATAACCACATTTTAGGGATTATTGTTTTTGAGTTCCATTCGTTCTTCTCCTAAAGGTATCCTTTGTGAATTATGTACTCCTGTGTTAGCTCAGACACTCAGGTTCCTTGTGTTAAACTCTTCTCAGGAACGTCCGCCAAAATGGAGCCTGCTTTTAATTTCTGTGGTCTGTATAGATACAGTAGGTTGGAGTTGGTAAGGTTCTGTGAAGAGAGGGACATAGAGGTGGGTGAGTCAGATACCCAGTCCAAACTGAGGGACAACCTGATCCTATGGCAAAAGGATGAGTGGGAGCGAGAGCGCAGCGAGGAAGATAGGGCCCGGGCCGCACGCCGAGAGGGTGGTGGGTCTGAGGGGAGCCCTGAAGATTCAGAAGAGAGGGAAGGTTACCTGACAGGGGCGCCAGTAGACAGTGAAGACCCCCTAGATAGGGAGTCCCTTGTTGGGTCCAGTGTCAGGAGCAGCACCCCATCCCTTTCCCTGTCCCCAGAGGAGTGGATAGATAGGAGGGAAGAGAGGGAGCATCAGCTGGCCATGGAGAAGCTCAGGTTAGAGCATGCCAAGGCGATGGCGCAGCTGGGGGTGGAGGAGAAAAAGTTTGAGACTGAGATGGTCTTGGCGGAAGAGAGGATGGCGGAGGCTGAGAGCGCCTTCGCCAGGGAGAAATTAGCTCTAGAGGGTAAATTGTCCCCTGAGCGCATTGGTTTTCTGGATTCACCAGTGAGGGTAGAGTCCAGTGGTGGCAGCGATAGAGAGGCCAGTGCAGAGAGTCCCATTCCCACTTCCCAGAGTATGGTACCTGTTTTCCAAGAGGAGGAATGTAGGTTGAAATTCAGGGGCAATAAGAAACTGCCTCACCAGTCTTGGGGCACGTTTGTGGGTGAATGTGAGGATGCACTGGACGATTGGTTAAGGGTACACACGAAACGGGCTTTTGGCGGACTGTATGCTCTGGTTATCAAAGAGCAGCTGCTTGGTAGTTGTTATCCCGGGTTGCGCCAACACCTGTTGAGGTATGGCTCTTTTTGCCCATGGGAGCTGGCAGAGGAAGCAGACCGTTGGGAGGGTGCCCAGGGTTCTGATGAGGTATGGGAGAGTACTTCCAATAGCAGTGGCTCAGGGATCTTCCCGTCCTGGATGGGGGTAGAGGTTCAGAGTAGCCCAGCTAGGTCCCAGAGTAGTGAGAGGGGTGTAGGGGCTCACGGCCTATCTCAGTGGAGTGGGAGTGAGTGGGTGACTTTGAGTCCCCAGAGGCCCGAAACCCAGTCTCAGAGCCTGGATGGTTTCTTCAGGGAACACCAGGTAGGGGGCCTAGGCTGTCCTGTTAGGCCACTTGAGGAGGATCGCCCAGTGTATGGAGAACCTGGAGTCTCTGTAAGTAGAGCTCCAGTGGTTCTGGTGTCAAGCAGTACCGCTCCAGTAGGGAGGGTGCGGAAGTCCAGCGAGAGGAGTGGCATGGGGCGGTGTTCCCCAGTGGAGGAGCCAGTGGGTCAGGGACCAGCCGGTAGGGCTGAGTCTCCTAGAAGTGACCATGGCGACCACACGTCTGTCCTGGGGGATCTTCGCGCACTGTCAGGTGGACAGGGGACGGGAGATCTGCGCCAGGCAGACTGTCATGCAACATATGAGGCATATGTTACTCTTGGGGGGATACTGTGTAAGTCCCCAGAAGTCCTGGAGTGCCAGGCAATTATTCCACCGAAGGTTCTAGACCAGAGGTTGGGAGGCCAGGTTCAGGATCAGCCTGACCTGAAGGGTAGGACTACTGTAACAAGTGTCCTGACCGGTTCTTCTTCCAGAGGTACCACCCCAGTTGGTGGGGGGCAGGACTCTGGAAGGGGGTGCAGAGGGTGGGAGAGCCCACCTCTGACCCCGGTGCAACCTGAGGGGTTAAACCCTAGGTTGGAGACCAGTTCTCAGGGAGAGGTCCTGAGCTGGTGGGGAAGTTGATTTCTGAGGGTGCCTCTCAGAGGAGGAGAGGACGGAACCCTAGAAGAAGAGGTAGGGGGAGGAGAGCCTCACCCGTGACTGTTGGTCAGCTTGAGGGTACAGACCCTGGGCTGGAAGATCAGTGGATGTTTAGAACCGCCCTGATGAGGGGTAGAGTGGAGAATGGCTGCTATGTGCCAGGGGTTACTACCCCCCACTCTGTGGTTAGGCAAGGACCAGTGGCGCCTAGATGGCCTAGGGCCTGGTCCTGGCCGCGGACAGCTGAGGAGTACCAGTGGGGTAGCCCAGTTGGTCCGCCGGGTTTTTCCTGAGGGAACCACGTGGGTTCAGAGTGGCGTAAAACCGGAGAGTGTCCCTGCCGTTGCGGGCCTGCGTCCGTGTTTTATTGCCCAAAGCAGGGAAGACCTTCACGGTGGTGATTGGTCTACCCTGCGTTTTGGCTGGAAGGGGGTTGTGTTGGACCCGGCCCTTCTGGCAGGTTCACCCTGAAACTTTTTGCTTTTTATTGGTGACTTGATGTAGTGATTTTTGGTTTCTGCGCACTTTACCACTGTGTCCCAGGGTAAAGTGCGTGCGTGTTGTGAGGTTGGCCTGCCCTCCCATAGGAATGCATGGGGGAATGTATGTGTCCTGGTAGTTCCTGATGCGTGGGGTGTGCAGGCCCGAGTTTGGTATGTGCGGACTCGGGTGATTGAATGCTGCGCGATGATGTGTGCGGCGTGCATGTACCTAGTGTGGAAGTGCCACTTCTAGAAGTGGGCACTTCGGTGTGCAGTATGAAATGTGTGGCTTGTCTGGCGATTGGCTGGTGGAGGTCATGTGACGGGCTAGGGATTCCCCAGAGTCAGGAGGAGTCACCCCGTGGTGAATGAGGAGTTTAGCATACTGATGGCTGGGGAGGAGTACACCTGGCTCCTGAATAGGACAGGGCTTTCCCCACACAATGCTGGCTCCGGCCCCTGTGGTGCGTCTGATGACCCTAGCCCTGCCAGTGAATAGGGAGAGGGGCTGAGCAAAACAAAGTGCTCAGGAACCTGTTGTAACTGGTTCGCCCCTTCCCTGCACCTTCAGACAAAGACTTTTACTGTATAAAAAGGGGCTGTGTCCCCTTACAATTGGTTCTCTTGCTGATCCAACTTGAGGGGGGCCTGCTGCTGCTGGGCACCAGGAGAAACCGCCACTGGGGACTGCCTCCCTGCTGGAGGGCCCTGTGAGCTGGCCCCTGGGCCCAGTCTTCACCCCCCCTGCTTTTGAAGACTTTGTTTCTGGACTAGTTTTGTCCCTAAGCGCCTGGAAGCGCTTTTCTTTCATTTATAGCGCTAGGAGCGCTTTGTTTGTGGCCAGCAGCACGGAGCTGCGATTATTAGCGAGGGAACCCCGACGTAGGGATTCCCTGCTAGTTTGCCGTGCTTGCGGGTGCCTACCCCGCTTAATTGTTTATTTTACGGCGGGAGGCCACCCCGCCGTACATCCGCTATCACGAGGGAGCCTACCCCTCTTATTGCCGAGATTTAAAAATCACCGCTGCAGCCCGGGACATCCAGGAAGTCAGGCGGGCCGGGGGCGGGCCACCGAGACAACCGGAACTTGTCATAGGAGGGCGGGAGCCTACCCCGCCTCACATCAAAGCATCGCGGCTGCTCTGAGCCCCGGAGCCGGCAGGAGCCTACCCTGCGCCCCGGGGCACTCTGCCCGGAAGAGAAGTGGAGCCGGAGGTTCGGCGGGAGCCCACCCCGCCTACCGGTGAGGAAGAGAGCCCCGCGCCAAGACCAGGAGCGCCGCCAGAGTCCCGGTGAGTGGGGACAGCATTGTGGTGTTTGGAGCGAGTGCGCTCCAGTGGGGACCTGTTCTGACTGAGAGCGCCTCCTCCGCTCCAGTGAGTGTAGATTGGTGGTAGAGGCGCGAGGTCGCTCCAACGAAGGAGCAGTGGTTGTGTAGCGCGCGAGGTCGCTCTAACGTCGTGGGCCTTACTCTTCTTTTCCAAGAGTCCCCTGTGGGGGACTCCAACGAACGGGGGCATTCCTTTTCAGTTACGAGCGGCCCCGAAAGGCAGCGGGCCGCACCAACGTTGCCCCCCCCCCACAGCTGTTCAGAGCCCACGAGGCTCAGGGGGCATTAAGTGCTGAATCAGAGTGGCCCCGTAAGGCAGTGGGCCGCTCCAACGAAGGAGCACATTATTATTTAGAGCCTGCGAGGCTCTAGGGGGCATTTCATTTGTTTCAGAGCCCTGGGAGGCTCCAACGTTGGCCCCAGCATTTCTCCAGTTGCCCAGCACTTAGTGGGCAACTGCTACGTGTAGGTTGTGCTTTGTGCGCCTGGTTTGCGCAGCCTTACTGGACAGGGCGTCCAGAGCCCCAACAAGGCCAGTTGGCCTAGGGACTGCCACAGTGGTGGCTTATGTGAGTTCTTGCGCAATTGTGTTTCCCTGCACCTCTGAATGTGTGTTTATGCATCATGTGCCTTGTGTTACACCGCTGAATGTATTTTATGCATCATGTGTTTTCCTTCCCTGCACCTCTGAATGTGTGTTTATGCATCATGTGCCTTGTTTTACACCGCTGAATGTATTTTATGCATCATGTGTTTTCCTTCCCTACACCTCTGAATGTGATGCATCATGTGTAATGTGCGTTTACCCCTACAGGTATTGTGATACTTAGGTGGTTGTTTGTTTTCTCCTAGTACAGGTGGTGCTAGTGAGGTCCTAGTCCCCTGCGTGACATTTTCCTAAGGTGGTTAGGATTGCGTAGGTGATACTTACCTGATACCAGTAAGTACTGGTTGTGTGCTATATATGTTATTTTGTGCTATGTTCTAAAGTATTATTCCTAAGTTCTAAGAGTGCTAATTTCGGACAGTGGTCCATGTGGCCCTGTCCCCTGTACATATAATCCCTTGTAAATTCTGCCCGTGCCTGTTGGCACATTGTAAAGTGTGTGTTTTTATCTAATGTGTTTTACTATAATACAAAGGCTATTTTTATAGAATACCTTGTGTGGAGTTTCCTTTGTGGTGGGCCTTGGGGGTTGTTGCTGGGTGCGCGCGCAAACGCTTTACACCTTGCCTCAGAGATAAGCCTGACTGCTCGTGCCAAGCTACCAAGGGGGTGAGCAGGGGTTATCTTTGGCGTGTAACTTCCTTGCCCTGACTAGAGTGGTGGTTTCTGCCTGGCTTTGGCGCAAGCCCTAGCCAACCAGAAACCGCCAGTTCTAACACACACCTTTTGGTGAAGGTGGTTTTTAATTTCTGTCTTTGAAAATGCCACTGTTAGAACGTAGGCATTTTCTTAATTTACCATCCTGCTTGCCTATGATTGTTTGTGTTATTCAGCGTCTGGTGTTGATCTGACAGGATCTGGGGATGTGCATTCACTCTAGACAGTCACTGGGGTGGTTGAGGTTGCCCTGCCTTGCCTGAGTGACTCATCGCTGGGCTGAATAGACCTGGTCTGCATTTAGAGTGGTGGGAGGAGTTTCATTTTCACCTGAATAGGCTGTGTCTCCTTTTCACAATGCTGTATCCGCCTACTGTGGTCAGGCTGCGCGAGGGAGGACAGGACTGGTTTGGGCTGGGTTCGGAGACCCTTGCCACAAATAGAACAAAGACAATTTGGGGTATAAGTATTGGACCTAAAACCCCAGGACTTCAGCTTACTTCCAGGAACAAAAGGACCTGGCCAAGAAGAAGAGCGGAAGAACTGTGTGAGGAGTGGGTTGGCCTCCAGTTGCTGCTTCTGTCTGTGGTGGAGGAAAATAACGGACTCTTTTTGCCCTGCTGTGGTATCCTGCTTGAAAAGGAAATCTCCAAGGGCGTGTGTGTGCTGGCATCCTGCTCTGGGAAACTCAGAGACCTCAACATTTGTGTGCTTTATTATTAAGAGCTCTGTGTGCTTTTTATTTTCACTTAAACTTCCCGTGCTTACTGGAAGTTCTTGGGGGTGGAGAAGTTCATTGGGCTACTTTTTTCTGCGAAGCGCCTCAGTCCACCACCTGGGAGGCCCTCTGGCTCTCCCTGTATTGCTACTCCCCTTGGGCACTGCCGCTGCCGTGGGCCCGAGTTTCAAGCTGAGCCCATCCGCTGCGGCACAAGAAATCGCAGGAAGGCGAGAGCAGCCGCTCACCAGCAAAGTGAGCACCGCAGGAGCACAAGGCGTTACTTAGCAACTAGACCGACGCTGCTAACATGGGAGCAGAGGCCGGAGAAGGGCCGTGGCTCACCGAAGCCCTGTCCCAACCAAGACGCTGCGCCGAGTGCACCAGCGCCTCCGCAGCGAGGACGCTCTCCAAACGGATTAGCATACACCGGCTCAGGAGAAGCGGGACGTTCTCAGAAGGGAAGAGAGCCGCCACCTTGCAGCTGCACCAGATTGGTGTACAACCACTGACTAAGCAGGGAACCCTTTGCCTATCATCTAGTTCAGCTGGAGAGGGCGCACTACAAGCGTCCCGTGGGTCCTGACCGTGGACCAAGTGGGTGCCCTTCTTCTCTTTGGCCAAATATTCTTCACCGCAGCGCCACCTGAGTGCGAGCCGGCGCTATTCTTGGCAGCCAGTAAAGGGGGCATTTATAAGCTTGTACCACTTGGCTGGTGGTAGCGTACAGGCGTTCCTCAATCCGGGCTGCCCCTGATACCAGCCAAGGCCCGCATTGTTACGGTCGGCTCGTTTTGTGAATGGCCGGTACCGTATGATTAATGCAATGCCCAGTGTTTAATGATCTGTGAAAGTGATGAAGTAATGGTGATGAAAATAATGGTTAGCTAATGTATTTGGCCTATTCCACAAAGTGATTTATGACCTGTGCAGGGTATGAGTATTTTCTTCAGCGAGCTAACTGTGATGATGTGATGCCTAATGTTTTCACACTGTTTTTATGACATATGCAACCTATAAGTATTTACTGTAGTGCACTACCTATGCTGTTATGACCATTGCCTAGTGGTAACGTGATTTATGATCTATGTGAGGTTATGGCAATCGCCTGGTTGGCAAAGTGATTTATGTTATTACAGTCTAAAGGGTTTTATGTATAAAACAAAGGATATTTTTAGATAACCTTATGTGCAGTCTCTTTTTGTGGTGTGTCTAGTGTGTCACTGGTGTGTGTGTGTTGTGTAAACACTTTATAAATTACCTGACTGCTCTGCCATGCTACCAAGGGGGTAGGTAGGGGTTATCTTCGGTGTATAACTCCCTTACACTGACTAGAGTGGTGGCTTCTGCCGGGCTTAGGTGCATACCCTAGACAACCAGAAACCCCATTTCTAACATTGGTTGTTGGTGAGAATAGATCTTGTGTTTGTGCAGTACTGCAGTGACTCACTGTTGCACTACAAACTATGCACTTAGACCAGTGTCTTTGTTCTTCTATTTTTTGTGACACCTCTTGAAAGTCAGTCATTACTTACTGGGGTGACCCAGTAGTGGTTGTATGAAAAACTGCATTTGAGTTAGGGGAATTGCGTTCCTACACTGCAAGTGATTTAAAGCAGTTCTGCAAGGATCTTGGTCTTCATATGAGGAGTCCTGCCCGAAAGGGGGAGCTGCAGGAGGCCTTGTTTGCCTGGTGCAAAGCCAAACACACTGAGGGGGGTGAGGAGGATGATGACGAGGAACTGGGAGAGGAAAACCAGTCAGGGGGGTTTGTAGCTCAGGATCTGCCTTTGAAGGTAGGGACCTCCAGGCCTGGCAGCAATGTATCCTCTAGAACTGTGTCCCCAGAGGAGCTGGTGGACAGGCATAGGGCCAGGGATCATGAGTTGGAGGTTGCGAAGCTGAGAAGAGTATAACAGGAAATGATTCTGGCTCATGAGGCGAGAATGAGAGAGCTTGATGTGGAGCATGAGCTGAGAATGAGAGAGCTTGATGAGGAGCTCGAGAGGGTTGAGGCACCAAACTGAACTTGTACCTGGAAAGATAGGTGATGAACTGAATCACGCATGTGGAAAAGTGGGGGCCCTTTCTACTGATTTTCGTGGACACAGAGGGATGAATGACTCCGCCTGGCATGGAAACGCAAGCCAGTGATACACCTAAGAAAACTGTTTAAAGTTTGGAAGCAGTGAAATCATTCCCACTTGTACAAAATGACTGCATTTTATGTAGCCCCTCAGGCTGTAATAAAGGGAAGAAACAGCCTGGAGTTGGAAGTTAGGTTGTGCTCCTGGAATGGGAGGAAGAATCCAGACCCTACTTGTGAGTAGTGCAATCAAACTTTATATTTTATTAGTTGGTTTGGGAGCTTTCCACAAACAAACCCATATTCAACAGCTTGGCTCCCAGCAAATGCTACCTCTTTCTCAGTCCTTCTATACATAGCCCACTTAAAAGACACACAGGTTTGACTTGCACTACTGTGTATTCTTGACGAACAATTAACACTAAGACTATTTACTAAATGTCAATTTACTATTAATCTGATTTGCAGTGAAGTGCTTAATTAAACCTAATGTGATATTAATGGAAAGAAGGTTTATTTCCTTCTCCTATGAGGACACATGCAAACTATCCACTCGTACTCTTGTGGAGTGCTTCAGGTCTGGCTTTTTTGAAAGTGCATGCAGATATGCACAGGATTACTGGTGTTGGATCTAACCAAGACAAAGACAAAGAGCCAGACGTTCGAAGATTTGCAATTCCTAAATCGTGGTCACAATTTGTGTTTTCTCACAGATAGAAATCCCAAATTGCGACCGATTTCGGGCCTTTGTACATTGGAAAAGTCCATTTAGCATTTCTTTACGGTCGAAATTGCGATTCGGCCCGTTAAGAAAGGTAAATGGCTTCATACATCTTGCCCAAAATGAACAATTTAAAAAATGGGGCCCTAAATCCACCCAAAGCATGAAGTAGACCCCTTGACCCGCTTCATTGGTTTCTTCCACAGGGACAGGTGCTCCTCTGTACAAAGCACGGTTACTGCTTGGAAAAAATCATTTAAAATTCGGAAAAGGAATGTCAAACTTTGAACAATATTCTATCAGCCTCATGCATCAAGCCAAAATCCAGTCGGTAAAATACCGATTCCTTATTAGCTCCCGGTAGCGAGTCCCAAATACCCAATCCCAATGCATCAACCCAAAACGTGAGCAAATAACGAATCGCTAAATAAATATCCGCTAACATACCGAATCGGTAATACCAAAAATGCTAAGTTACCGAATCGCTAAATACCGAATTAGCAGTTACCGAAATCACTATTAGCTCCCGGAAAGTGCCAATAGCAAATAACGAATCGCACCCCAATGCAACAAAACTCGCTAATAACGAAAATGCCTAAAATCGCTATTTTGCAAGAGCTAAATAAGGGGAATCAAAACCTGGAGGTAAAGTTAAAAAAAAAAAAAAAAAAAAGACAATGCAAAAAATTTTCCTACATGTGCAAATGATTGAGGCAATCACTAATCCCTTAAAGGTGGCCCAGGAGACCCTGTTGGCTCCCACAAAATGGCTGCCCTCTACGTGCTTGCAAGGAGGATGCGGATCAATGCAGCAGGACAGCGCAGGAGAAGGGTCCAGGAGCGAGTTTTCAGACTGCGCATAACCTTGCTCGGGCAGAATGAGGACGAGGTGTACCAGAAGTATCGCCTCAATCGCGCTATGATCATGCGCCTGATTGCAGACTTGGAACCATTGCTGCAGCACCAGACACACCGGACAAATGCAATCCCTGCGCACGTTCAGGTCCTATGCAGCCTGCACCTACTGGCCTCAGGGAGTTTCCAGGGTGTAATTGCGGTGGCCGGAGGTGTTTCGCAAAGCGCACTGTCACGCTTCTTCAAGAAATTCCTAGATGCCATGCTGACAATGCTCCACACACACATCAGGTTCCCCACAACCCCACAGCAGTTGGACCGCACCAAACAGGCTTTCTACCAGGTGGCACAATTCCCACATGTGATTGGATGCATCGACTGCACGCATATCCCCATATGCCCTCCATCTGCAAATGAGTACATATTCCGGAACCGCAAGTCATACCACTCGATCAACGTGCAGGTTGTGTGCGATGCCAAGAACATCATAACGGACCTAGTGGCACAATTCCCGGGGAGCACACACGACTCATACATCTTCCGCAACAGTGGAATGCACAGGCGACTAATCAACGGAGAATTTGGAGAGGGACTCCTGCTAGGTACGTAGAAATACGCTTCCCCACACCAACACCACACATGTATGTACATCACCAATGCTAAGTCTATGCTTCTATCTTCTAGGTGACAGTGCCTACGCCCTGCGGGAATACTTACTCACCCCATACTTAAATCCAGCAACCCCGCAGGAACATCGCTACAACGCTGCACACATCAGCACGAGGAATGTGATAGAGAGGACTTTTGGGATTCTCAAGAGCCGCTTCCTTATCCTCCACAAGACTGGCGGCGCCATGTTATACCAACCAGAAACATGCTGTCGGATAATTGCTGTATGTGCAATGCTGCACAACATTGCCACCAGAAGGGGGATACCAATAGAGGTGGACAGGGATGACGACCACCGGGCTGACCAACCACCCACCCAACAACGACAGGCACACATCCCAAACACAGCAGAGGGCCATAGGAGGCGGACATACATTATGCAACATAATTTTTGAAACATGGGGAAATGAGACATTACAAGTTGGTTTGGGGTGCAACTGTTTAATGCACAGTAGCACTGAGGATTGTGCAACAAAACTAGCATTGTAAATCATGCTCCAATTGCATCATTGTAAATAAAAGGTGCCTTAAAGTCACGCCTGTGCATACACAGTGATTGGATGGCCATGGTTGCCCCACCATGGTCCTGCATGCATGTCCAACTGTCTAGTGGCGCTTCCCACGTACCACAAGCCTCCGCTCAGGTGTATCCAATGCCTCACCACGGCCTGTCCCCGCGGAGGCACGCGATCTGCGGCGCCTGGTGCTGGCCTCTGCCAGTGACACGCTGCTGACACTGGAGGCAGCCTCACTGTGTCATCCCCTCCCAATGCAGCAGCACTGCATGTGCTGCTCTGAAGGTGTTCCACAGCAGTGGTGATGTGTCCTAGTGACTTTGCGACATCCCCGCAGAAGTGCCCAAGGTCCACCTGCAGGGCGACTGAGCGGCGTGCCAACACAGCGGTGCTGTTGCTGTGCCGTGTGATGGCCTTGGTAGCGGCGGAGGTACGCAACATTTGCTGCCGGTGACTCCTCTTATGGCACTCATGGCCCTCCCTCGTGGCACGGGTGAGCTCATGTACCTCCTCCCTGAGCTGAGCATTGCCCTCTGCAACCGCTGTGGTCATGTCCCTGACCGCCTTGCTCATGTCCGTGACTGCTGCAGTCATGGCGCGCATCTCCCTAGCAAGGCGCACAATATTGCAGCTAATGTTAGCCACATGTCGCCCCTGCATGCGCTGTGTACGCAGCATCCTCTCCTCAATTGCAGAGGTTGTTGGGACATCCTGTTCGGCTGAGGAGACGGAACTGCGACGAGCCCTGTGCCGCCGTGCGCGTCTAGCACCTCCAGGTGGTGCATCAGGTGGTGTGTATGTGCTCTGCCTGGGTGCCAATTGCGAGGTGGGTGTTTCCATCTCCTGCAAGGGCGCAACTTGGGACCTGCGCCTTTGCGCTATTGAGGCTGTAGTAGCTGCAGCCTGTTTGGCTGGTGCCGTTGCTTGTGGCGCTGGTGCAGGTGCCGTAGCTTGTGGCGCTGGTGGAGGTGCCGTAGCTAGTGGCGCTGGTGGAGGTGGTGCTGTTGGGGTGGCAGGTGTTGGCGATGCATGCGCGTCCTGCGCTGTCTCCTGGTCTGACTCGACGGGTGTTTCCGATATGACCAGCTGGCTGCTGTCGTCCGAATCCCCAGGTGATGCATCTGTGTGTGAAACAGTGCATGGTTAGTGGGATAATTACAACTACAAGTGTTGTACACATTAATCTCCCTCTGTGGTCCACTACATGAACAGTCTCCATCCATGTTCAACTGATGTGGTGTATGGTCATTGGATTTACGCCTGTACATGCACACTGGGCTGACTAGACTACAACTCCCAAGATGCACTGGTGTCATGTGTTAAGCTGTCTGTGCCAGAGCTGCAGACACACTGAGATCGGGCTGGGGGCATGGAAATGGATTTACGCAATGCTGGGTGTGGGCACAGGCATGCATCTTACCTTGGGCACTTGTGGCTGCGCCGGACGTGTCCATCTGGGTCACCCCCACGACGGCTTCCCGCTCTATCGTCCCTTCCACAAGGTCCTCCAGGGCTGTGTTGGCTGGTGCTGTGGATGCTCCGCCTCCAGTCCTGCTCGCCTCCCGGAGCCTCTCCGCAATCCTCTCTTTGGCACGCTTCCGCAGGTCGTACCACCTTTTTTTGAGGTCGTCGATGCTGCGGGTCGTGACGCCAACTGCATTCACCCTCTCACGGATGCGCAGCCATATGCGCCGCTTCTCCTGCTCAGGCACCTTGAGGGACAGCTTGCCAAAGAGGCAGTCGTGTTTGCTGGAGACTCCCTCGATTAGGTACTCGAGCTCCCTGTCTGAAAATTTACGCTTTCGTTTGCGTGCAGACTCTGCGCTGGATGGCACTTCCTGCGCCATGATGTGTGTGGCTTTGGATTTGCAGAGTCGGTGTGGCCTCACTCTGCACAGGCAGTCCTCCTTCCCAGCTCCTGTCTGTCGAGGCAATGTGGGTGGGGCAGCAGTATTTCCTGGTTGGTGATGTCATCTGCACGTTCCCGGAGCGACGCGGCAAATTGCGATTTCGCTAATACCGATTCGGTAATAGCTAACTCGGTATTACCGAACTCGCTATTAGCTAATTCGGTATTACCGAACTCGCTATTTGCTATGGGGAGTTTGCGTGCCCCGCTATGTAGGAATCGGTAAATTTAGCGATTTTTAAGGAATCGCTAAATTTTACCGAATCTGTTGATGCATGCCATTTACCGAATCCTTAATGGCGATTCCTTATTTTTCGCTATTAAGGAATCGGTATTCGGTTGGTTGATGCATATGCCCCTATAATAAGGAAGCAAAATCTGGAAATTTCGCATGTCAGCTCTTTCGTGATAATATTGTTTCAGTGCCTCAAGAGTTTTTCACACTTCTTAGAATCACAGATAATCGAATGTACTTTCAGATAAATCAATCAGGTTAGATTAGACAGTTTTAAGGAAACATTGTTTTTATCTGTTGTGCTTTTATGTTTTTCTTTTTATTTTCATTACACACGATGACAATTCTATTTGATTGCTAATGTTTTGGATAGGGAAGTAAGACCTCATTTAGATGGCGAAAGTAGAGCATTTGCAAGAAATTAGGGGATGCTCTGCTGGGCTTTCTATTGGATCCCAGCCTCAGTTAGGAATGGGAACTGCCAAGTTTCCACAGACAGAGGTTCACCTGGCTCTGCCATTGGAAAAACAATGCCAGGTGGCTAGCCGTCCATGGACTCGTGGTGGCAGAAGTTCTACGTATTTGGGACTGGTGTCCAATACGGTGTCTACCTGCCTGGGGTCACCATGCACAGCACGGCCGCCCTATGCAAGGAAAATAACAATTCCTGATGAGCTTTAGGAAAACTGCCAGAACTTCAGAAACATTTAGATTTTGTTTTTCAAATCCAGCCACCTGTTTTAAGGGTTTGCCTTTAAAAAAAAATAAACCCTGGCCGACCCACCATGCCACCATGTTTAATCAACATTTTATATGTTCATTATTTTGATTAAACTCAGTTTTGGCACAAAACCCTACCCCTAATATGGGGGTGTCTAAATAAGGTGGCCCACACAACAAGGTCAAGATGTCCTACTTAGGTTCATGTGTACGCCAGCAAGAGAAATGTACTAGTGGATAAGGTCATCAAAGACAACCCGGTCTGACAACCAAGGCTGTCCCTTGGGCCCTGCCCTGAGCACTTTTCTCCTCCTGGACTTCTCTTAGGCTGCTGCAGGCAAAGACACATTATAAAGTCTTACAATCTCATACTCAACTGCTTTCTCGAGCAAAAGCATGCAGCCAGCCTGTCATTTTGCTGTATTAGTCACTTCACGAATTCCTGTACTCAGAGCAGCAACAAGAAAAGAGGAGGGAAAAGAGGAAATGAGGTTCTATAGAGAAAGAGCAGGAATAAGATAGAAAATGAGAGACATTTAAAGAATGCCAAGGGCAAGCAAAAGCAAAAAAAAGAGAAAAGGAGATGAAAAGAAATTAATGAACAATGTAGGATAAAAGCCAAGCTAGAAAGATGGGGGCAGGAAAGGAAGAGAAAGGGAACATGAAAAGAAGGAAGATGGTGGAGAATCTACATTTGTTGAGAAATAAGAGTAGATATAAAATTCAAACTTAAGAGGACAGGGTAAGAAAGGTGGAACAGAACATAATAGTGTAAATAGAAAATAATGAATGCCAAGAAAAAAAGCAGATAAAAATAAAGAACACAACAAGATATATGAAAGGAAAGAAAGCATTAATAGAGGAATCAAACTTGAAAAGAGGGACGAAGTAGAAAGAACTGGGAAACAAATAAAAATAGCAAGAAAACAAAAATAGACCCTAAGACAATTTACAAAGATAAGGTAAGGCATAATTCACGCTGAAATAGCTAAGTGGAAATGGAGGTGACGAACTGGCAAAAAATGAGGGCAAACATTCTAGCACTAGTGAATGACAGATGAGGAACATAAAGTGAGGTCAGGAGAGGAAATATACGGCACAAAATGCCACACATATGGTGACACATTTCGTGGAACTGCACACCTATATGCCTATGCTCCATGGCACTGATGCCTGGCCCATCAGGATTCTCAGATCCCGTAACTTGTGCAAATCATCCTGGCATGGATACGAGGGTGGTGAACTACACTATGAAATGTTACTGTATATTTTGCAGTCAAACCGCTTACATGTGGCAACTTCCTTTGGAGCATAACCACAAGTAAGCGCCTGAAGTGTGGACATCAATGGTGTAAAAATAAGGTAACTCCAGTGCTCTAAGTGGGCCGGGGCCTGCCAGGGCCATGGCGGCCCTACAAATCCGAGTCCCTATGAGGACCTCTACTTCTATCGTTCACCAACTGAAAAAAGCCTCTCTTCATGTCTGTCACATGCTAGTGCTGCAACCCAATGTCACCAGATGTCCCTTTTGTGACACAGGTGGATACTGTTGTTTACCATTGGTGTTCCAGGGCCTAAAACATTATTTCATTTTAATTGAATAACTAACGTATTGACACTTACATCTGAACTTACCTTGTCATTTTTTATTTCTTTTTTTCACCTGGATAAAGGTGCCTTATAAACTGTAAAATATAAATATTGTGTTGGTGTTGACGACTTTGCTTTTCCCAGTGAAACCTCATCTATGAGTTTGACGAGCATATGATATATTTGGTATGTATTAGTCTCAGACCACATTCTTTTAAGAGCCCTGCCATCTTTTCTTTTTTATTTCACTCACAGTACTGGGTATCTCTGTCATTCCTTGGGACACTGGAGTGGTCAATGAACAAAATGAACAGTTCTTATGGAAATGCATATGGTGTGCAATCAATCTGTCCGGGATATTTTAATATACCTAACACAAGATAAAATTATAACTGCAGACCATTTTATGGTGAGACAACTGCCTTTATCATATTTCAAACAACGAAAACACATTAAAAAAGGCTCTTGAAAAATGACTCCTGAGAGCGAGGGGCCCGATTCACAAAAGTAATCTGAAAAAAATCCTAACTTTACGACTTTCTTTATTCACAAAATGCATTTAGTAGTAAAGTTAGGATTGCTAACTTTACTACTACTAAATGCCTTTTGTAAACACCGAAAGCCTTTAAGGTAGGATTTTGTCTCAGATTACTTTTGTGAATTGGGCCCGAGATAACTAACTTCTTATGAGATACGAACCAAGAGAAAGGCGAGAAAACGCACATGATATAAAATAACACATCTGAATTTGAGTACATGGTTATTGAGAATGATTGGAAAAAATGCTTAACTTGATGCTCACGGTCTTTAAAATAGGAATGCCTAAAAAACAATTTTTTAGGATCATTCATTACTATGGTCCAATAGGCAAAATTAGAAAGTTTAAGAACTCAACATCTAGTAGGTGCCCAATTAAGAAGGCAGACACAATACACATACGTGCACTATGCCTTCAATTAGAGACACACTTGAAGAATGGGGACAAGTATTTGCAAAAATATTTACAGGCACTTGTGCTTTATGACTCCGACCAGGTGAAGGATGTAATATCAGAACTTTATTTTCAAATAATTGACATCACCAGAATCTGTAAACCGTGAAGATATAAATCTGCAACAAATGTGAATCACTGAATAAGTCGGATAAATACAATAAGATAAAATTCTTTAGCGGGACACTTAGGTCAATCACGGGGCGGGATTGATTAGATACCATGCCTTATATTTGCATTGCAAATGTTGAACTAATAAAAACAAATCAAATAACCCTTCATGTGCGTGGGAAGATCATATGTTCATGTATGTCACTGAGATGCAGATGACCTTTGACTTTCAGATATTTAGTTCATTTGGTGACATGCATAAGAATGCATTAAACAAGACTATATAATAAATGTTGTACACACATCAGAAGTGTTTATGCCGAAATGTCCTCACATTCGAAGCTTGTACAAATGTTTAAGGAATTCAATGGAAAAATCAAGCAACGAAGTGAGGTTTGGTGTTCCCTTGGTATGAGCACCCTGCCACCCGGGGTGCAAAGGCCAGAACAGGAGGTTCCCCGTTCGGCCTACAATAACTCAAGGACCACACAGACGCACTCAGAGAAGTTGCTATAATCTATTGTTGTTGTTGTACATCTTTCTCATTACTGTCCTGTCCCTTGCTGCTCAGCCATGAGTGATGTCACTTGGAATGTTGGTGTGTGGGACTGGAGGAGTTGGCAGTTGGAAGAGATGGGCTGAGCAGCAGGGAGGCTGCTCCTGGTGGGGCTCACATAGGATCTTAGCAGAGGCCTTTCTGGTGTTTTACTTGGACTTTGTAACTTATGGAATAAACCTTTAACCTATTCTAAGCCACCTGTCTACGAGACATCTTTGATTATTACACTGGCGACGATTTGGAGGAACTAGCGCGTGTGCTGGATTATGCTTTATGAAGCTTAAAGGAACTTCAAGAGAAATTGCGTGTTTTGTGGAAGCTGACACTCAAGAGCCCCACCAGTGACCACTCCATCGGTCGCCCTAATATGTGAGTGCCAGTTTATTTTGGAACTTTATGTAAAGAGCCTACATGTTGAGGGAGGATGGCTGTGAATACCTTTTCATGCCCTGCTGTCCTTTAAGAGTTCGCAGTTGTAACGAGTGTTTGGAAATTGGCACCTGCGATGCATGCTGGGCAAAACCAGCAACCCTGTGATCTGTAACTATTAAAAAAAAAACAGAGACTATTATTTCTTTTAAACCTGGAGAGAGGCTGCTGAGGTGAAAGGAAATCGGCACCACACACGCAAAGGAATTAGCAGCTGCGACGTGTGCTGTAAGCTGTAATGAGTTTACACTGGCAGCGTGTGTTTTAGTGTACTGGGAGGATCTTTTGCGTACAAAAGAGGACTGTTGTGGTGTTGGGTGCGACCTGTTTCAAGCGTTGCTGTGGAGAGACTGACAAACTTTAATGCGAGTCTTTCTACTGACACTCCTTTGTCGGGGGCATAAGTCGAGCCCCAAGGAGTGTTTGCCTGAACTTTGATGTGATTGAGCACAGAGCGCTGGCAGCATTGGCAACTTGGATGACTTTGGGGATGTAAAGATCGGTTTTTGATGCCGTTTAATTTGAGTTGAACTTGGACAGGATTGTAGCCGTTACGAGCGCGCAGACCTCTTTCATTTAAATGAAAATAGAGCACGAGCGCTTACCTGTTCTGTACACGCGCGGCTTCTGATGATCACGTCTTTACTGGTTTTCTGCCCTGCGTCTACACGTTTGAATGCACGAACGTGCCGGCAACCACCCGGCTTACCGTTGTATTGCGTGCCACCATTTTGTACAAGCTACTGCTTTGCCAATCGAGCATCGTTTTCTCGGTGCAGTTAGGGATTTTCGAGCAGCGTTCCAGCCTTGCCAACCACGTTTCTTCAGTGTCCGATTATGGAGTGCATGCGCGGTGCACACCTTCGTTTCCATAGCTGATCTCTGCTCTGTTGGAGCACTTGCGCATGTGTAGGGAAAGAGGTGTTCACTTTTGTTAAAGCTGCAGATCTTTGTCAACTGTCAACTACGTTTTTTTTAATGGGAACTTCCTAGTCATGTGTCTTGAAACACACGGAGGACACTGGATCTTGCCTGCAGTTTGGGTGGTTATGAAAGGTAGTGCGCATCTTGGACGAAGACAAGGACAAGGACTTCACTTTGGGTGAGGACTTCGGGTGAGAGATCGCTCACCGGAGTCAAGAATTTCTTGTTTACTTCTTCACATTGCTTCTATTATTATGCATGCCCTTGTTTTTGTGTGTGTGTGCTCTTGACAGTGTTTTGGTTTTATCCGTGATTGGGCAACCTCTACTACTGCACTGTGTACCCTTCTTCACTGCACTGTGTACCCTTCATGCTTTGGTTTGGTGATTGAATTCACTCATGGGGGAGTTGTATGGGCGGTGAGTGTCCCAGTTATGTTCCACAGGGTGGTGTACATCCTGTCACGTGCTGGTTGTGGAGCGGTAAATGCCTATTCTGGATCTTGGGGGGATGTTTCCCTATTACTGTGATTTGAGTCATGGAGTACATTGGGGAGGTTCCCTATTACAGAGTCTTTGGGAGGTGTTTTTCCCCTATAGGGTGACGTAGTTCCCCTATTTCTGAGGTTATGGGAGGTGTTTTCCCCTATAGGGAGGTGTTTTCCCCTATTTCTGTGTTTGGTATCATAGGGAGGTTTATTTTCCCTATTTCGGAGACTTTTGGGAGGTGTTTTTCCCCTATAGGGTGATGTTGTTCCCCTATTACAGTGTTGGAGTTCAGAGGGAGGTGCGTTTCCCTATTTCAATGTTCTTTGTGTCTAAGGGAGGTGTTTTCCCCTATAGGGAGGTGTTTTCCCTATTACAGTGTTGGAGTTCATAGGGAGGTGCATTTCCCTATTTCAATGTTCTTTGTGTCTAAGGGAGGTGTTTTCCCCTATAGGGAGGTGTTTCCCCTATTACAGTGTTGGAGTTCATAGGGAGGTGCGTTTCCCTATTTCAATGTTATATGTGTCTAAGGGAGGTGTTTTCCCCTATAGGGAGGTGTTTTCCCTATTACTGTGTTGGAGTTCATAGGGAGGTGCGTTTCCCTATTTCAATGTTATATGTTCTAGTGTGTACCATCTAATTTGTTTCTCTGGGGTGGGGGATGGTGTTCATCATTCTTTTGTTATTGTTATTTTCTTGCGACTATTTGCTGATTTGATGTATAATTATTTGCTTATTGTTCTTCCTTTTTGATTTTGTGCTATCTTGATTCAATGCATATCTTTTGCTTGTTTTTCTAAGGAAGGGAGATGTGCTATAATCTATTGTTGTTGTTGTACATCTTTCTCATTACTGTCCTGTCCCTTGCTGCTCAGCCATGAGTGATGTCACTTGGAATGTTGGTGTGTGGGACTGGAGGAGTTGGCAGTTGGAAGAGATGGGCTGAGCAGCAGGGAGGCTGCTCCTGGTGGGGCTCACATAGGATCTTAGCAGAGGCCTTTCTGGTGTTTTACTTGGACTTTGTAACTTATGGAATAAACCTTTAACCTATTCTAAGCCACCTGTCTACGAGACATCTTTGATTATTACAGAAGTCCACAGTAATATAAGTCTGTTCAATGAGGTAGTAAGGCTAGGTTGTGATTGAACTCTGTGTGATTCATTTCATGGTCAATATTGCACATTTTTTGTATCAATTCTGGATATCCACATACAGACAGGCAGCCGACACGTCTTCGTCACAGAGACTTTCTCAAGGCTGAAATAAATGATGAAATGAAAAGCCACAGTATGGTGCCTCATCGAAAGAATCAGGCAAAAATCAGTGGAAAAGTTGTGAGTCTCCAATAAGCCTGTCAGTAATGGCACCGCACAGACATAAAGAGACAAAGTGCTACATCGGGCCTTGATAAGCCTAAGCGTGAGCAGGGCACCCATCCAGGACTCTTGCCGGGAAAGATTCCTGGATGGATGCGCTGCTCGCGCTTAGGCATATTTTTTCCTGATTCTTTCAGTGATCATAGGGACTTCTTTTGCATTGAAAATATTTAGTCCTGTTAGTGGCTGTCAACATTGTAACCCTTGGTGGCAACAGTTCCTTGGTCTCCTTGGAACAGGGCAGTGCCGTCTCCTCCGCTAAGGCTAAGGCGGAGGAGCGTCGCCCCCTTTGCCTTTCACAGTGTAAAAAAAGGAAAACTAAAATTAGCATAACTAGACATTGTTATAATTTTATTTGTTCCTGCTGTAGTGTCTTGGTGGGTGGATCTGCTCTGCTGACAGAGCAGGGGAAGAGTGGTTTGCAGTCCCTAAGGGAATATGAAGGTTTGGCCGGCCATCTTGAACCGGCCAAACATTCATGCTCACTTTCCCTGTTCTCCACCCAGGCTGCATTACAGCCTGGGTGGAGAACATGCCCAGGCTCCCATTCTCTGCATGAGTGCAACAACGGCGCTCAGACCAATCACTACTCTGCATTGCAGCATTGTGATTGGCTATGGGCAGCCTGGGAGCCCTGGTGCTTCCTGCTTCCTGTTTGCAAAGGAGAAGCCAGAAAGAGTACGGAGAGGATGGAGGACAGGCGGGGCCGGCCAGTCGTCAGGCAAGTGAATTTCTTTTTTTTCTAATCTCCCCCCCCACCCCACTGCTGCTTCCCGGGAGCAGCCGTCACTAGAATGGGGCCCTTCAGACTACTCAAAATCAGGGTAATTTGAGAGAAAACCTCCAAAAGCGAAGTCAGGGATTAATAGTGTTGAGTAAATAGAACCAATCATCAAAAGATGTATGTTCTATGACGAAAGCAGCAGGATTTGGGTCTCTGTTCCTCTCTTGGCCCACTATCCAGGTTCCTTCAGAAATAGTGGGCTTGCCCTGTTATAACTAAGCCACCCATCATTCACTAGCTTCATAAATGCTGACAATACACACCCTTAAGCACCGACATGAAAACCTTCACCAAGCCAGCTATCCCAGTGCTTAATTTCAGTCAGTAGTTGCGGGTAGGACCCACCACCACTCATTTTTAGGAGCCGGCACTTATTGTTCTTCATCAAACATTGACCCAGAGCACAAGAGAGAATAATACGGAAATGGAAAAGAAGGAGGAATAGAAACACAAAAAATAGTGACAAACAGAAAAAGCAGGGATGGAAAATCCTGCTAGAATGAGATAAAGGTGCAGTTATTGTCTGGTGGTTGATGAAAGAGGTAGAATCCAGGCTAGGCAGCCTTATAGCACACCGGCCTTAAACAGTGCTGGCTGCGGGCTTCTGAGCAAAGCTTTAGGCCCCAACACTTGTTATTTTACAAACTAGGCACTGGGCTAGCTATAACCCTTCTTACCTCCCACACCCTTGGAGGAGAGTGCAGTGGGCGGCACTAAAATATTACATTGGTGCCCTCAGCAGCTGAGTTCCTTGTGGAGCCCCTACTCCCAGCAGTGATAACCTGCTCTGACTCCTTCACGGGCCCTCTGTGGTCAGCGTGGAGTCCATGAGGCAATCCACATGTAAACATAGCAAAGTAAATGTAAGAAGGATTATTTTTGCTTCTGAATTTACAGCTCACACATGCTCAACAATGTCTGACTCAGAGTCGCCCTTTCCACCTCGGATGCTGTTCAGGTGTTTGGTTTTGATTCAGCTCCAAAATGTACAACCAGGAGGAGGCTGCACTCAAAGCCTCCACTGGAGGGCGTTTGATTGAACCGTGCAGTGCTTCTGCTTAAAGGAAAATACCATGAAAACACCAAAATAGCATGAATCGTATGATGAGCATTTGTATTTATATGAGCCGTAGAAGTAGTGCGGTTAGTATTACTACTTTTCGTTACTAGTATTGTTTTTAATCCAAGGGTTGTTATTTTTGCCATATTGTGAACACCTCAGTGCCTTGTCAAGAGTGGACCTGCTCCAGCAAAAAAGGTCTCAAAATAAATAACAGAACAAGAGAGACCCATGAGCTTCTCTTCAAAGAAACTCAGGGGTGTGCCCGTGGTCTCCACTCCGATGGCCAGGGGCATTCTGCCGATGTGCCACCTTGCTCTGTGTTGCCTCCTCCCATGGAGGGTCGAAGGCTGCTCTCATGCCACCATGGCTCAAGGAGGGCGTGGCCTGCTGCCTCCTGTCCACTGGGACGGCAGCTGCATTTAACACAGGGCACCTCAGCTGCAGCGCCCCGCTGGCACCACCCAGGGGCACTCGAGAAGACCAGCAGCTTCTGTTTGTTTGCAACAAGGAGAACATTTACATCGATCGCAGCTGGCCACGCTGCACTCGGGGGCGACGGCCCTGACCTGCAGACAGCAGTGCGCGGACCCAGCCTGACCCTAAAATGGACACCGCAGAGCTCTGCTGAAACAAGCAGGGTCAAGAGTGCAGCTAAGTGCGTGTAAATACACTTAGAAACGCGCGCCCACTGTGAACATGGTGTAGTTCACTGTTTCACGGCCAAAGCGCGGGGAGAGATGCTTTCATGAAGCATTGTCCCTTGACAGCCCACTGGAGCACACCGCAGGCAGGCCTCGCTGTGATAGACACTTCCCCCCAATAAAGAGCATTAAACGCCGAGATGACATCTCTCTGGAAGGTGGGCAGTCAATTCAATTGCGCGTATACTCCGCGCCTCAGCAGGTGTTGTGAGAAGTGGCGTTCCTTGTGCTGAGTTACAATCAACCCGTTATGCAGCGGTTTCCCGTGAAATTATTCGCAGCGCGTGACCATCCGGACACCTAGTTCCACTGCTCGACAAGACAGTGGCGTAATGATAATTGAGGGGGCCCCCCTGCAAGGTACGTGGAGGGGCCCCCTCCGGACTCTATTAGGAGCTCCCCGGCCAAAGTGCAGTGCTGAGGGGGCCCCCTGGAGCTTGGGGCCCCCCCGCACTGCGGGGGATGCGGGGGCCTGTGTTACGCCCCTGCGACAAGAAAATACCGCCTGGAACCCAATAACAACAATAATAGACAGCAACAAAAATAATGTCATTACAGACCCGTTCCGACCTAACAATCTAATGTAACAATGTGTTACCCAGAGCCAGACTGACAGCTTAAGAGGAAGCCTCAGCCAATGAGGTAAGGTGGCATGTCTTTATTTAGGACAGTCTTGTCCTGGTTGCCCCTGGGAGGTCATGTTGAATGGAAGATTCTGTGCTTCCGCTCACGGCGCCTTCTCATGAGTGGCTTGGCCTTGCCCCACTTCACACCAGTCCTTCTTCAGTTAAATCAGCCAATCTGTTTATGACCTTATGGGCGAGTTCATTTATATGTACAGTGTCTTTGCGGTGTGATCCCCACAGATTGGTAAGGAGAAACCCAGGGAGACAATTCCTCCACACAAGAACCATCAAACGTCAACATACAGCATGCAACTGCTACATCCAGCAAGTCACGTCCAGTTAGAAAAGGTATCATCAATAGGGCCACATCGCCCATGACATCTTTGACTTGGCCCTACCTTGAATGCCATGCAGGCTCAACACTGAGGAATGGATGGATTCCAAAGAGCCCCGCTAGTACATGCATCTCTGTGGTTCCTGGTCCGCTCTATGAACGGAGCTCTATAAAGTTCAAACAAGAAATCCACAGAGGGCTTCTCCCTGCATGAAAGCACCCAGCGGCCATCCCAACAGAAGCGCCAGCAGGAATACTCGAGGCCTATCCAAAGAAAACTTAAAACTAACACTCCAGACTGGTTAAACTCCCTGCGCTAACACTCCATTCCTTCTACACTAAGTTATTTCCACTTCCTCCCCACCCGGAAATGTGTGGAAGCAATATTATGAGAATGAGATGGGAGTCAAATGGACTTTCTAACAAGTCTTTCATTAAACAGCTCTGATACACATACGTGGCCCAGTTTTACCTCCACGTGAAGGACCCTTGTTTCTAAAGTGATTTAAAGTCCAAAGAACTTTAAAATATTGTACAGAGATCTCCATAGCAATCTGATTAAACGCCTTAAGTTACTTCAAAAAAAGGCGGAGAAACAGTAATATGGGAGTTGGCACTAAGAGCACACAGTCTGGTGGCTGCAGGAGAGTCATGCTGATGGGAAGAGTCTGTGTTTCCTCATCAAGGCTTCTGTTCTCTCCCACTATTCGCCATTCAAGCCCACACTTCCCTCGTCATGCTAGCCACACACTCCGTTTGGGCCTTGTGTGTTCTATTACTTGCTATGCACAGTGGGTTTAATAGGAACACCTTGTCTGCTCCACCAGTAGTAATCTTATAGATGAGATATCCACTGAGGTAATCGTCCCACACATACTACACACCTCGCACCCTCGTCCAGCCTGCCAGATGTGTGGCCTAAACACATTTAATGTCAGGGGTTAAATGTCGAAGATTCAGTCAATGCCTTGCCCAACAGGTGCATTCCATGCAACGCCATTTATTTTCAGAAACAAACCTTGCCGAACTGCGGGTTCCATTTCAGGACATGTATCAGAACTTTGCTGTCAAATTGGCTTCATGCGTGGATTCTTTGGGGCTTCCTTGGACCACCACAAAGTCCGCCTGCTCTCATGCTGCTTGTGCTCTTTCAAAGCCCCTGCTTTTCAGTTTTTCTTAGCACTCATCTAAGCACTTTCCGAAAATAAATTAACACAACGTGCACGTGGGTGCTGCATGACAGGATGTTAATATATTTGCCAAATGCGCTAACAACAGCATTACCACAGCCAATTCAGCGGCTGCAGCGGAAGCCCAACAGAAACTCGGGTGCAGGGTCACCCACCACACGGGTCACCCATCACCACCCACCGCTTTCATATACATAACACATGCAGTCACTCTGTGCCTAGGAATGCCCGCATCTGCATAGCACCCCAAGGGATCCGGTCCCATGAGTGCCAAGTCCCAGGCTGCCCTTCAGAAGAGGCTGCAGGAAAGGAACGGTACTCACCAGCTGCAGAGTGCACAGGAAGATCAGCGTGCAGCGCCCACTGCAACAACCCATTGCTAAACCAGGGCAGGGCACGAGGCAGGTGCAAAGAGCGGCGCCCGGGAGGTGGAAGAGGAGAGCTTCTCCGGCACGCGACAGAATGCGCCGACCGAGGGAAGAAGGCAGAAGGGGCCCCCGGCAAACAGCAAACTAACTATGCCGCGCTCAGAGGAGCGCCGCCCGACTGGAGAGTCAAGGGCTTCCCCGGCCACCAAAACTCCACAGGCCCAGAGGGAGTGTCACCAGCAGAAGAGGCAGGTGCTCCCCGGCCACCAAAGGTCCCCAGAGTGTCACCAGTGCTCCACGGCCACCAAAAGCACCACAGCCCCCGAGTGTCACAAGCAGGAGAGACAGGTGTTCCACGGCCACCAAAGACTCCACAGCCCCAGAGGGAGTGTCACCAGCAGAAGAGACAGGTGCTCCCCGGCCACCTAAAGTCCCCAGAGTGTCACCAGTGCTCCACGGCCACCAAAAGCACCACAGCCCCCGAGTGTCACAAGCAGGAGAGACAGGTGTTCCACGGCCACCAAAGACTCCACAGCCCCAGAGGGAGTGTCACCAGCAGAAGAGACAGGTGCTCCCCGGCCACCAAAAGTCCCCAGAGTGTCACCAGTGCTCCACGGCCACCAAAAGCTCCACAGCCCCCGAGTGTCACCAGCAGGAGAGACAGGTGTTCCACGGTCACCAAAGACTCCACAGCCCCAGAGGGAGTGTCAACAGCAGGAGAGACAAGTGCCCCACGGCCACCAAAAATTCCACATCCCCAGAGGGAGTGTCACCAGCAGGAGAGACAGGTGCTCAACGGCCACCAAATACTCCACAGCCCCAGAGTGTCACCAGCAGGAGCAGAGGCAGGTGTCCCACGGCCACCAAAAACTCCACAGCCCCAGAGGGAGTGTCACCAGCAGGAGAGACAGGGGCTTTCCCAGTCCAGCCCAGAGAATACCGGGCTGTCACTTGGATAAAGAATCCCGCGGGCTCGGATCAGCTACAAGAAGGAGGTCGATGCTCCCTGAAGCTTTTGAAAGCGGACGGATGTCTCTGTTTATTCTCCAGCCACGGCTCATTCCTCGCTGCCTTCAGCATGCCAAGCATCACAAAGGGGCGCCCAGAGCCATTGTGCGCAGCGCCGAGACGTCCCCGCGGTGGGCTGCAGCGGCGCTCCTTTCAGCGCGCCACCGTGGGCTCTTCCTCCGGCCGGTCAGATGTACGCGCAGCCCGCGCCTCTCCCATCCGCAGAGCCTCCTCCGCGCCCTGCCTGAGCGGGATCTGCAGGAGCAGAGCCGGCCGTATCCCGAGCGCGTCGCCCAGAAGCAGAGATGCTGTGGGGTACAGGGGGATGGATGCTGCTCTGCCGAGCAAGCCACTCCTCTCCGGCAGCTCCAGAGAACAAATATACAGTTACTGCATGGATAGTTGGGTTTTTTCTGGGATCCCTTCCACTCCGCCTGAGCACCCCGAGCAGGGCACAAGCTGCAGCAACGTGTATGTGTGTGTGTGGTCTGTGGTGCCTCGCGCCCTCTAAGCAGCAGCTCGAGGTGCTTCCTTTACCTCCGGCTTTACAGCTCCTGGAATTTATACAGCAGCACCCATTAGCCACAACGCCTGAAAGTGCCTTTATTTTATTTAAGGAATATACTGAATACCCTACCGGGAAATGTAAACCCCGAAGGGCGTTAGCCGCACCTACGCCTTGTATGCTGCCTGTGTGGTGGGTGTGTCAGCCAGAGCAATAAACGACCTGCAGAGTTACTATTGTCACAGATTCATATCGACGCACGCTTTACCACGAGAGCGTGGTGAAAAGTGTCAACGAACGTGGTGTGTGAACCGGCAGCACAGCGCCATTTCAATCCGTCTCGGAGCCTCCCTGGTCTGGGGGACCTCAGAAGGCACCCCTAGCCAGAGGTGCCGGTGTGTGGCGGGGTGCAGCTCAGGGTTTTGCAGCTATTTTTTGTAGCTTGTGGCTGGGTGTTTTCTCTTAAAGAGCCAGTATGAAATTCTAAAAGAAGCAGGCTAGCTTGTATCACAATGAATGCATCAATTACCAGTAATTGCATTACTCTGAGTCCTACTCCCTCTCTTCCATTACTTACGCATTGAGGCGGTGATGCCTCAATGCGTAAGGAATGGCAGCGAGGGAGGGACGAGGAGGTAATGCTGTTAATAATAGTGAAAATATGGACTGTCTTTGCAACAATACACCCTGTATTTTTTTATAACCAGCTATAGGTGTATAAATGGACAACTAAAACAGGGCAGAGGGACCACCTTCTTTATACGATTGTGCTAATGGTCTATTTCAAGGCTCATCTTTAGCAGCCACAAGAAGATCACACAGAATTCAGAACTCTGCTACCAAACTACTCCTACGTGTCCGCAAGTGCTTATCTACCCTACCTTGAGAGCGTTACATTAGTCACCAGTAGCCAGAAGAACCACCTTCAAGCTGGTTTATAAGACTCAAAAAAGTAATAATGGCAAAGGACCACTCATCATCAGGAGGAAAATCACAAAAAAAATACAACAAAGAGACCTTTGCTCTAGGCTAGCAACCTACCACAAATCCCCAGTATACAAGAAACAAATTCATGGATGGAACATCTTTTGCTGTACAAGCAGCAAAAGGATGGAGTTTGTTACCTCCAAGCATAAGATCCACTGACAGCCATCTCAGCTTCAGAAGACTGGTCAAGAATTGGCTCTTCTCTATATGATCACAACACTCAGAACACAACAATGTACAGCAAAGAACATACAAGTCATTAATATTATGAATTACAAATATATAAATATATTTTAAATAATTTAAGCTCTGTTGTGTGTGTATATATATATATAGATATATAAATATATAGTCACTGAAAAAAATCACAGGTTTCAGGGATGTTATAGTTAGTTGGACATTTAATTTGTACAAAATCAGTGAAATTCGGCCGTTATAGTTAGTTGAGCTAACTGTAACTTATGACTCCGCAATGCACTGCTGATGACGTATCATATTGCATCACTCATGACATGGTAAGTGACATCACTGATGACATCACTGATGACATCATCCAGTAACTGAATTTTAAAAAAAGTTTAATTTATATATATATTTATATATATATTTATATATAGGCCAAGGTGTATTGAGGAATGGGTGGGTGTATCAATGTCTGAATTGATAATTTAGTGGGTGTGTGACTGACTGTATAGGTGAGTGAGTAATCGTGTCTTAGTGAATACATGGGTGAATGACTAATCTGTGTGAATGTCTACCTCAGTCTGTCAGTTGGTGTCTAAGGGGCTGTATGGGTTGGTGAGTAGGTAGATGAGTGTCTATATGGGTCATTGATTAGTTGTCTGAGTACCTGTATGGGTGCCTGAGTGTCTCTGTGGGTGGGTGAGGGGTGCGTGACTCCCTGCATGGATGAGTGAGTGGGTGATTCACTGGGTGTAGGGGTTCATGAGTGAGTCTGCGAGGGGCTGTATGGGTGACTGTCTGTACATATGGCTGTGTTGGTGGGTGAATGGATGTCTCTGTGGTATATGTGTAAGTAACTACATATGTGAAAGGCAGTATATGTGAGTGTTGGTGTATATAAGTGACTAAATGTTAGAGTGAGTGATTGTGAGAGTGGCTGTATGGATGAGTGTGTGCTTGTGTCAGTGATTGTAGAAGAGATTAACTATGAGTTACAATCTGCAGGAATAAGTGAGGTGGTGAGTATAACTGTATAGGTGACTAAATGGCAGTGTTATTGATTCTTTGGTTGACTGACTAGGTGTTTGAGTAACTGGGTGAGTGGCAGTGTGTGGGTGTCTGTATGGGTGTATGAGTGCATATATCAGTGGCTGTATTGATGAGTGATTGCATGTATGTGTGACTGGATGGGTTAGTGAGTGGATGTGTGCATAGACCTATGAATCAGTGAGTGGGTATGTACTAACTGGTATTGATATGTCTGTGGTTTCAAGAATGCTAGTCTGTATTTTAGAGTGGGTGTATCAAAGGTTATATTAGGTTGTGAAGAGGTGCATCAGATATTACAAGGATGATGCCATCAGTGATGTCATTTGAGATGTCATCAGTGATGTCACTGACCATGTCATGAGTGATGTAATATGTGACGTCATCAGCAGTGCATTGTGGGGGCACGAGTTATAGTTAGCTCAACTAACTATAACGGCCGAATTTCTCTAGTTTTGTTGGAATGAAATGTCCAACTTACTATAACGTCCCTAAAACTTATGTTTTTTTCAGTAAATTTGTAAGGTTTTTTAAGTGCTAATTTCTAACTATAACATCCCTGAAACCTATGTTTCTTTCATTGAATTTCTAAGGTTTTTTAAATGCTAATTTCTTACTATAAGGTAGTAGTCGTGTTTGCAGATTGGTGCAGAAAGGGGCCTGGGCCTCTGACCAGCGCTCAGGAATTCCACAGCATAGGACTTACAGGAGGTAGCAGGAGGGCTACATGGCCGCCAAAGTCCGTCAGGAGTAAAGTGGACTTCATCCTCCACCCAGTACTGTGCCAGGAGACGTGTTTCTGGTAGAGAAAGGTGAGCGTGGCCTCCGAAGACCTCTTAGCAATCCCACTGTGTGGGACTTACTGGAGTAACAGGAGGGGTAGTTAACTACCCCTCCTGTTACCTCTAGTAAATCCCACACAGTGGGAATGGTAAGTTGTCATAGCAGGCCACTCCCCCTTTCCCCACCACTCTGCAAACGCACTCCCTGGCATACTCTTGGATGGGCATTAAAGTCAACTTCGCTGTTGCGGGTCCTTAGGGGCCAACTAGCCTATTTTCGTATAGCTCCTATAAAAAGTATACAGGATCTGCACATTTAGACAGCATACATTGTAGGATTGGTGTCAGACTGATTCCGGACACCCCAACCGGGTATGTTGGCTTCTTGTACCAACTAGCTCACAGTGCCACTAGAATCTCCTCTTACCAAGGAAATAATAGTTCTTGGCAACCATCGAACATGAAAACCTTGATCCCTCAGGACCGTGGAAACAATATACTACCTTTCACTCAGTCACTCATGCTTATTTAGTCTGTCTCAGAGAGATACACAGAATTAACAGGCTGGGCGTTTTCAATAAGTATTTATTGTACAGTTGTTAATCTGGTGTATAAAATATGACCTGCAAAAACCATTAGACAGTATAAGATATAAATGATTAGCAGTATTATGAAGGTAAACGGATGGTATAGGTCTACCATCTTACAACAGTCATGAATATATAGGAGTATATAAAACACAAAATAAAAGATGCGTAATCCTATGATGCCTCCCTAACTAGATGTACCAAGTGTACCTAGCATGTGTGTGGGTGTTAAGCCAAGAATCCCTCTAGGATTTAGTCAACCCCATTATCTCAAGTGAGAGACTGTGGGACCCAATCCTGGTCTCAAGTTGAACACCCCACGAGGGATGTTAGACCACTGCGAGCTGGTCTGTATGCAGGAGCCTGAGCGTCTCTGGTCAGTGTGTCGGCCGTGAAGTCTCAGTCTCCTCTGCTCTATCTTAGTAAATTGTGATGTATATATACCCATAGGTCTCCCCAGGGGTCCTACCTTGCTGTATTACTGTGTCGGCCTAAGGATGGCATCGGGTATGAACTTTATACATAGATATTATACAGGAGATGGGGTCGTCCTGCTGTGCTTCCAAGAATCCTCATGCATAATGTATGAGATCTTGAACTAGGGAAAACCCGTGTTCTGAATGCAGTGTCGTATTTAGGTAAAAGGTCAGTCCCTGTAAACCGTGACAAGTGTAATGTAGGGAAGAATATAGGTGAAGGGTAATGAAGTTACCGGGGCCTATATTATGGTACCTATAGGGAACAGAACACCCACTCCTCTTCCAAATGGGCGACATAGTTAAATTTTAAACATACTATTAGGCTGACAAGATACTGGTACGAAAAATAGTTAAAAACATTAGTTTCTTGTTATGCTAAAAACAATGTTAAAGACGTTAAAAAGGTTCTAAATTTTCTTTTTTAAAAAGAGGTAAAAAATGGAAATTGACACTCAAGCTATAGCTCTAATATGTCAGTAGGTATAGTTCGAACTACTACAAGCATTTGATAGCCATGCATGCTCAAAAGAATTTTGATATGGAGTTCCAATTTTCTGTTTGTTTTTCAAAAGTCAATTTTTTTTCCCAGGACAAGACGGGCCAAATGAATCAAATGTTTATGTGTCCTGGCTGGTAGACGCAACATTTTCATTGACTGCCTCCGCAGTCGACGGTCCCTGTAACACCTTGCAGATTATGTCAATTGAGCACAGATGATATTTTGTACTGTCCACAGCCGATGCTGGGACAGCCTGTGCGCCATCCAAGGCCTGGGTGTCAGAGGAGGAGCCGATGTCCATTCCAACAGGAGCTGATACCACCTGTGGTGGCTCTCGGAATGGCTCCATCAACGTAGGAATATGCTGGGGATACTGCAGAACATGGGCCATTATCGGGTCCAGTAAAGCATCAATGTCCGGTTTCGCACATGATGGGAGAGTCAAACAGAGATCCAACATGGATTCTTCTCCGCAAAACAGGCATCGGAGGACAGGTAAGATGCAGTCCATCCAGACTGGTCTAAATGACAAGAAACAAGATGCACTTAGTTAGGTGTGCCTAGGTGTTGTACCATGCGATCACGGTATGTTCGCTCCAGGAGTACTGTTTCCATCTCCTTGGTGACTGGGACGTCCATTGCGTAGCAGAAAAATGACAATCAGGATACCTGCTATTAGAAACAGGATAAGCGTCAGCCCTCCAAATATGCTTCCAAATACGGAGCGTATAAAGTTTGGTATAACTCCAAGGAACGTCTGAAAGGTGCTAACTAGTCCAGAACCCATGGTTTTAAATAGGTGGACGATACCTGCCGTATCAGAAATGTTAAAGATGCAATTTACCATTTCTGAAAAATGGAAGGGGCAATTTGTACTTATAAGTGTCTGTATCTCTGCCGAAGACCTTGCGACTTGAAGATCAAAAGTCTCTCGAGCGGAGGTTAAGGGCACAGATTTCTGTATAAGCATGGCTTTCATTCTGCTCAAAGCATCAAACCGTATTAATGAAATATTTAGTGAAGTCCATAATGACACCTCCCTGACTGTATGTGTTGGTGGAAACAATACTTGCATACAGCAAGTAACCCCTGGAAGTTACGGTTACCAGATATGCAATGCCCGGAATGCATCCCACAGCAACCTTGATCGTTCAGCATCAAGTAACTCCCATTCAAAAGTAGCCTGAACACTGGAGTGATCACAGTAGCTGGGGCACCCTTTAAGTGACAGGATAAGTTTGCTACTGAACCGTTACAGGCCCCATAAAGCATTATATCCTGGCATATGAATGATCCACTTAAAGTATTCTTGCTGTTTGTGCCGCTTAAAAATACTTATTCTTCCCCACTCCGGCAGTGAAACCTGTACAGTAATTCCCAAGATTACTTGATGAATTTCCTACCCATTTCTTCATATCTGCCTGCCTGCATTTTTTCAAGGCAATATTGGAATTGAAAAGTTGTGACCGGGAAAGTTATGTGGCCATGGATTAGCCATTCTGGGTACGGTGCCACTGTAAATGCTAATCTGTCCAGTTTTTCAATATGCAGCATTGCATACTTTGCTCCCCTCTGTGCCATTTCTATCTGTTTTCTGTCAGATTGTACGAAGAAAATAAAGAAGTGGGGGCATATTATCAATAAAAGTGTAGCCACTTTTCTGGCACATATCGCCGGAAAAGCGACGATTTTCCTATCGCACTATCAACAAGGACTCGCTAACATGCGTTAGCGCATGTTTCCATGCGATAACAGCCATTTTTTTTGCCGCTTCGCATGTCAGCGATATTTATCGCTAATGATATGCAAAGTAGGCGTTCCTCACTAAAACAACATGGAAACAGTCTCAAACACAACTTCCCTCAATTACCAATGCAGCCCCAGACTCGCGAAGTGATAATAAAAGTCACGCTAACCACTTTTATCGCTGGTATCTAACGCCTGATTAAAACCTGACTTAGCCATCTTGTCAATGGGAGGTGGATTGTCAGGCTGAGTCCACACCTGCCTATTAGCAAGCTTTACATTAGCGCAGTCAAAATATCGCCGGATTTCTCTCGCTATTGCTGGTTTTCACTGCTATAGCTGGATTTTACATTGCCTCGGAGCAAAGCGTTGCTAATACGCCGCTAACACGGCAATGTAATCCAGCGTAATCCAGTGATAGCCGGCGATAGTAAAAGACGTGGTAAGCGCGCTTTGCGTTAATTATCGCATTCCGTTGATAACATGCCTCGTGCTGTTTATGAAACGCCAAGGCACATAGCCTGCACGCAGAGATTGCAGTGTCCAGCTTAATAACATAATAGAACGCAATTCTGATTGCCAGTGTTGTAATATTGACAAATCCTGTTCTAGTACATCAATAGCAGAAGATACAATGTTGCCCAGTGAATATATCCTGGAGGTTAGTGTCGTTAACTCATTTTCAACCAATGCTAGAGCTTTCTCTAGGTTTATACGATCTATTTCTCATAATATTTCCACGGCCTCTTGTTGTGATATTTTCCAAATCTTATTATAGACAGCATAATAGAAACGTTTGTGACGTGGCTTCCCGTAGGTCCACATCCTCTGTAAGTAAGGATAAGTGTTGTTTCACATGTGTGAGTGTTGAGGTCTTTAGCCTATCGAGCCATAACTTCCCAACACTGTATGATGTCACTACCCCTGGGTGTTGTCTCTGTACATAGTGTGGATCTGCCCTGTTGATACTAAATCCTTTAGTTTTACCCAATAATCTTCCCTTACAGCTATTGGTGTCCGTTGGCCAAATCAACCATCCATTCCAATCGGGCTCTGATCTATTGTATTGCATGATGTCATCTAGTGTAACCTCTTCTTGTGATGTTATGTTACCCTCAGTGTGTGATGGTGTGGGCAACCGAGGTGGAGTCTGCAAAATTGCCGCTGGAAGCCTAACGTGAAAAATGCGGTTAAATACCTGCTCTCAGGCACAATATTCTGGCAGAAAAATCCATTTGAGATAGCTAGTGTTGTTTTGCATTTTTTCCGCACAATGTTATTCATTAATGCGGCACTGTGTGCATTTTGTACTGCAAATGTCTTAGTGCAAGTGTTTAAATGTCTGTAATCTAAAACTAAACAATATGAATTGTCGGGTTTTGATTTGGGAAACAAAGGGTCATTCATGTGTGAGGTGTAAGTTTCAATCACCCCTTGGTATTCAAGTTGATATAAGATCTCCCTGACCTGTTTTTTAGCTTCTTGCTTTATTGGATACTGCCTTTGTGCAGTCAGAGTATTTTTAATGGAATTATGTGGTGGGTTGAATCCTCATCCCATCCGACATGATTTTTGTATAATGCTGGAGCTTGGACTACCGCCCACTCCCACGCATGTGTATATTTTATCTATTTGGGAATATGATCGGAAAATGCTGGTAAAATTACCATTTCTCCCCGAGGGCAATCCATGACGGATGCTGGCGGGCAATCTCTTTTTTTTTCTTTTTCTCCTCATTGCCCAGGTTTACAAAAGGTGATAATCCGAACACCGTGGTCTCTCTTGAGATGGCACCATCCGGTGATCTTTTGTTTTTTAGACCCGGGGTGGTTCACTCTATAACTAATCATTGGACTATTATATAATTGATTGTTCCCAGTTCTCATAGGGAAGCCAGAACTCATTTCGCTTGTATTTGCATGCTCTATCTAATCTATTAATATATATTTTTTAAGACCAACCATTCTATTTTAATTGGAGGGGTTGCTTTTACCCAATTTTAGCTATTTCCCTACGAGCAAGCAATATTAAATAAAATATACATTTTATAGTATTTTTTAACAAAGATTTGTGATTTTTCCGGATCCCAAAGAAAACCAAAGTTTTGCTTACCTGGAGCATTTCGCGAAGTATTAAAAGTAGCGTGTTACTCACATCCAACCAGAACCCTTGAATCGCCGGCCATTCCAAGAACATGTGTATATTGTCACCTTTTTACTACAGTTGGGACATCTTGGCATATCTCCTTTCCCCAATTTTGTTAATTTGTGTGGCCTCCAGTAAACCCTGTGGAGACAAAAAGGTGGTTCCACCTTAAATTTGCGGCATGTACTGTGGATTATAACATGTTGCAAGATACTTGCCATAAGTCTTCTATCTGCTCTCCTGGCAAGTTCTTTTCCCACAGTACTGCTGGCAAATTCAAATCTCCACCTGATATCTCCATTAACAGCCAGTACTAATTTGCCACCTATTTTTTCTGTATTGCACCACTTGTCAGGCGAACTTCCAGTTCATTAGACAGTCCCGTACCAAGACCATCCGTAAGGCTCCAGCTCTTTATTTGAAGATACTTAAATCTTGACAGTTGACCGTTAGTTAACTCTTGACCCTCTTCCCAGGAAATTAAAACTCCGTTCTCCATCAGTTGTCTCCAGATTTTTATTACTGATTCTTTTAATGGAAGGGCCAAACAGTCCTTAGCCCACTCCGGAGATCCTGGCGAATCAAAAATGGGAGCCATTCCACTATAATAATTGAGTTTTAGTTCTCTCCTGACTTTATACCATGTGGTTGCAAAGCCTTGTACGGTTTTCAGATGCACCTTTTTAAAATATCGCGGGTCTCCATATTTATATACAAAGCCATATTCTCCACCTTTTACGTCACTAAGCATTGCTGTAAACATCTTCCCGACCTCCAAGAAATCTGGTGCATTAAACAAACATTTCCCTCCTTTTAATAGGAAGACCCAGGCATAATAGGATAAATCAGGCAACCTTGAGCCCCTTTGATCATATTGTCATCTTAACTTTTCCCATTATATTCTTACACCTTTAGAGGCCCAAAGACAACTGGTGATTTTTGAATGGATCTTTTTAAGCCAGTACCTCACAGGCGGTCGCTCCCCCTCCACTGCTGCTACCTGACGCCTGCCTGCCTGCTTTTACCGCTGACACCCCTGACGCCACTTACCTCATCCGCCGCCGCTGACCTCTGCCCTGCCGCTTGCAGGTACTGCCCTCCGCTCGCTGCCTGCTCTGCTGCCCATATTCGGCCAGCTCACCGCCGCCGCTGCCCCGGTCACTCTCCTTCCTTTTCCCGCTTCCCAGTTCCGGTTTCCCGCCGCTGACCCCGCAGTCCCGCCTCCCCTTCCTTCCCATTGGCCACCCAGCCTCCCGCCTCCCAGCTGACCCTCCCTCCCGGCTCACTACTTAAGGGGTCCACTCCGCGCTGGTCACTGTGACCCCCTGTACCTCACAGGCAGTCGCTCCCCCTCCACTGCTGCTACCTGACGCCTGCCTGCCTGCCTGCTGTTACCGCTGACACCCCTGACGCCACTTACCTCATCCGCCGCCGCTGACCTCTGCCCTATCGCTTGCAGGTACTGCCCTCCGCTTGCTGCCTGCTCTGCTGCCCATTTTCGCGCCAGCTCACCGCCGCCGCTGCCCCGGTCACTCTCCTTCCTTTTCCCGCTTCCCAGTTCCGGTTTCCCGCCGCTGACCCCGCAGTCCCGCCTCCCCTTCCTTCCCATTGGCCACCCAGCCTCCCGCCTCCCAGCTGACCCTCCCTCCCGGCTCACTACTTAAGGGGTCCACTCCGCGCTGGTCACTGTGACCCCCTGTACCTCACAGGCGGTCGCTCCCCCTCCACTGCTGCTACCTGACGCCTGCCTGCCTACTGTTACCGCTGACACCCCTGACGCCACTTACCTCATCCGCCGCCGCTGACCTCTGCCCTGCCACTTGCAGGTACTGCCCTCCGCTCGCTGCCTGCTCTGCTGCCCATTTTCGCGCCAGCTCACCGCCGCCGCTGCCCCGGTCACTCTCCTTCCTTTTCCCGCTTCCCAGTTCCGGTTTCCCGCCGCTGACCCCGCAGTCCCGCCTCCCCTTCCTTCCCATTGGCCACCCAGCCTCCCGCCTCCCAGCTGACCCTCCCTCCCGGCTCACTACTTATAACGCCCCCTCAGCGACCGCGCAGCGGACGCGCGCAGCGGCAGCGCCGATTGAGCGCCGAAGGTGCGCCAAAGGTAAGCCCGTCTGCGCCCGTCCGCGCCTGGCCCGCGCCCAGTGCTAGACTGTCTGGCCCCCGCGTCCGCCACCCCCCCCGCAGGACCTACGATGCCGCCACACTCATCGCACTCAACACCGCCCGAACCCCCGGGTGCTACCGAGCATCCCCGCGACGCACCCATGGACCCTTCGCCTGCCGATCTTGCAATTTCTCCTGCCTCCGTACCGGCACTGCACCCACCAAGACGGACAACAGCAACCACCTGAAGTGCATCCTGCTCAACACCCGCTCCGTCCACAGACACGCCGTGGAACTCTGGAACCTCCTCGACACCGCTTCTCCAGACGTCGCCTTCCTCACGGAAACCTGGATGAATGCCTCCTCAGCCCCCGACATCGCCATAGCCATCCCGGACGGCTACAAGATCATCAGGAAAGATCGCGTCAACCAGACCGGAGGAGGCATAGCCATCGTCCACAAAAGCACCATTCGCATCTCGACTGACTCCACCGACGCTTTCAACGCCGCCGAATACCTGCACTTCCAGATCCACACCGTCCCCAAGACTACCCTCAGAGGCACCCTCACCTACAGACCCCCGGGACCACGCGCACAGTTCTGCGAAGACATCACGGACTTCATCAGCCCCCACGCCCTCCCCTCCGCTGACTACATCCTCCTCGGGGACCTCAACTTCCACCTGGAGAACAACAACGACCGCAACACCACCACCCTGCTGGACAACCTGGCCAACCTCGGGCTCAAGCAACTGGTCAACACCCCCACCCACTACGCCGGCCACACGCTCGACCCCGTTTTCTCATCCAGCAAGCACGTCACCTTCAGCCACTCCACCGGACTTCACTGGACTGACCACAGCTGCGTCCACTTCAGCTTCAAAAAGAACACGGTCCACCACCACCCGAAGCAGGTTCCCCACAGGAACTGGAGCAAGATCACCGTCGACCAGCTCGGCACCTCCCTCAGCCAGAACCCACCTGTCAGGACAACGGACCCTAACACACCAGCCCTCAACCTCACTCAGTGGCTGACCTCCTGTGCCAACGACCTCGCCCCACTGAAGAACCCACTCACCAGGCACAGAAGCAAGAAGGCCTCCTGGTTCACCGACGAACTCAAGAACTCCAAGAAGGCCTGCCGCACCCTCGAGAAGGCCTGGCTCCTCGACAAGACCGCCGACAACATGACCGCCCTCAAACTCGCTACCCGCAGACACCACCAGCTCATCCGCACCACCAAGAAGAAATCTCTGAAGAAGCGACTGGACAAGAACGCCCATGACAGCAAGGAGCTCTTCAACATCGTCAAGGAGTTCTCTAACCCCAGCACCGGCAACAACGACATCACTCCCTCACAGGACCTCTGCGACTCCCTCGCCTCGTACTTCCACTGCAAGATCGCCAACATCCACAACAGCTTCGGCGTTTCACCCCCGCACCCATCGGTCGAACCTACGCACCCCGCCGCCATCCTCCAGACATGGACCAAGGTGACCCCCGAAGACACAACACGCATGATGAACACTATCCACTCCGGATCGCCGACAGACCCGTGCCCCCACCATGTCTTCAACAAGGCCGCCTCTACCATCGCACCCCACCTCCGAGACATCATCAACACCTCCTTCGACACAGCCACCTTCCCAGAAAGCTGGAAGCACGCCGAGCTCAGCGCACTGCTGAAGAATCTAACAGCGGACCCGACCGACCTCAAGAACTTCCGCCCCATCTCGCTCCTTCCCTTCCCTGCCAAAGTCATCGAGAAGGTCGTCAACAAGCAACTGGCCGCCTTCCTCGAGACGAACGGATCCCTCGACCCATCACAGTCCGGATTCAGAGCCAACCACAGCACCGAGACCGCCCTCATCGCAGCCACCGACGACATCCGAGCCCTGCTCGACAACGGTGAAACAGCGGCACTCATCCTCCTAGACCTCTCCGCAGCATTTGACACTGTCTGCCACCGCACCCTAGTCCAACGCCTCAACGACACCGGCATCCAAGGGACGGCCCTGGAATGGATCATCTCATACCTCTCCGGCAGAACACAGAGAGTACGCCTCCCTCCTTTCCTCTCTGAGGCCACCGGAGTCATCTGCGGCGTCCCGCAAGGATCATCGCTCAGCCCCACTCTCTTCAACATCAACATGAAACCCCTCGCTGCCATCGCACGCCAACACAACCTCAACATCATCTCCTACGCCGATGACACCCAGCTGATTCTCTCCCTCACCAGAGACCCTGACACCGCCAAAACCAGCCTACACGAAGGGATGAAAGACGTCGCCAAATGGATGGACATCAGCCGCCTGAAATTGAACACGGACAAGACAGAAGTCCTCATCCTGGGACCGTCGCCCTCCGCATGGGACGACTCCTGGTGGCCCCCGGCCCTAGGCACCGCACCCAAGCCTACGGACCACGCACGCAACTTGGGCGTCATCCTGGACTCCTCCCTATCTATGACCAGGCAAGTCAACGCCGTATCCTCAGCCTGCTTCCACAACCTTCGCATGCTCCGTAAGATCTTCCGCTGGATCCTGACCGAGACCAGGAAGACGGTCACCCAGGCCCTCGTCACCAGCAGACTAGACTACGGAAACACCCTCTATGCCGGTACAACAGCCAAGCTTCAGAAAAGACTTCAACGTATCCAGAACGCCTCCGCCCGACTCATCCTGGACATCCCCCGACGCAGCCACATCTCGAGCCATCTGAGAGACCTGCACTGGCTCCCCGTCAACAAGAGGATCACGTTCAGACTCCTCACCCACGCACACAAATCCCTCCATGACCTTGGCCCAAGATACCTCAACGACCGACTGACCTTCTACACGCCCACCCGCCAGCTACGATCCGCAAACCTCGCCCTCGCTGTCGTCCCTCGCATCCAGAGAACCACCGCCGGAGGAAGATCCTTCTCCTACCTGGCGGCTAAGACATGGAACTCCCTGCCCGTCCACCTGCGACTGACCCCGGACCACCTCGCCTTCAGGAGACAGCTCAAGACCTGGCTGTTCGAGCAGTAGCAGACCCCCTCCCTCATGCGCCTTGAGACCCTTCCGGGTGAGTAGTGCGCAATACAAATTTCATGATTGATTGATTGAAAGGCCATGGGGATATTCTGAAATAGAAAGGTAATCTTTGGAAGGATTGCCATCTTAACAAGATCCACTCTTCCGTAAATAGAGAGAGGCAAGTGAGACCAGCCAAGTAAAAGTTTCCCCACTTCCTTATTGATCTTGTGAAAATTGGTTTCAGGTATTTGTTCTATTTTGTTAACAATTCTAATACCTAGATACCTCATTATCCTCCTTAACACACTGTAATGGCCACTAGTGGCTGTTTATATGCGGATGCTTTGTCTATGGCTCCAATTAAACTATAGGTTAGGTATTTAATACCTCTACCCCGCACAAAGCCTTTCTGATCTTCATGAAGGAGCACTCTCACTACCCCATTGAATCTGTCTGCTAATATTTTCATAAAGATCTTATAATCCGAATTTAGAAGCGATATAGACCTATAGGACTCACAACAGTCTGGCGGTTTATCAGGTTTAGGTATCAAAGTGACAGTGGCTTCAGACCATGAGGGGGGAATCTCTCTTCCCTTTTAAAAAACCTCTGAAAACAGCCTAACAAAAACCGGCATTAGATATTTTCCTAACTTTTTATATATCTCAACTGGAAGACCATCTGACCCTGCCGCCTTACTTGTTTTCCCGGCTTTGATGGCATTCCCAAGTTCCAGCTCGGTTACTGGACTGTAAATAGCTTCTTTTTGGAGCTCAGAGACTCTGAGGGGCATTTCTTGGCCTAACCAATCTTCCACCTACCCTCTTGTCGTACTTAGACCTTCAGAGTACACTTCACCTAAATATTTTAAGAGTCTGAATAGACATTTGACCACCCCATATTCTACCTCATTATTTTGTATTTGTTGTTCTAATCTTTGAATTTTATTTTCAATATTCGCTATCTCAACCCTTCCTTTTTTATTTTTATAGGACTGAATTGATGTAATTTTACCCCTTAAAAAACCCTTATAAGTATCCCAATCGGTGCACTATCCAAATTATTTTGGAAGAATTCTTGAGATTCCAGCCCTAATTTTAGACAATATAGTACGGTCCATTGTCCATCTCCTTTCTGTTACTATACTCGGAGGGACTCAGAGCGTGGTTATGGCTGAATGATCTGACATATGTGATCCCACATGTTTGGCATCTCTACATGATCCTTTATATTTAGACTAACTAGAAACAGATCCATTCTAGATTGATGTCCGTATTTTTTGTTATTAAAAGTGAAGCTTTTAAGAGATCCCTTCTTTTCTCTCCATATATCGCACCATCCTAAATTCTCTATCGAATTTATTATCAAAGATCTTGATTTATTATGTACAATGTCTCTGCTTTTAGTGGAACGATCTAAACTTCCATCTAAGACCACATTAAAGTCCCCTGCCATTATAACAGGATCAGGGCAATCCAAAAGTTCTGAAAGTAGATTACCAAATGGGATAGGATTCTCGAGGTTGGGTCCATAATATCCAACTATAGTATACAATTGATCGTAGCATCTCACCTTTGCAATCACCCACCTGCCAGCTTTGTCCACCCTACTTTTCACTATTATAATCTGAGGATTCATTTTTACAAGAATCACCACCCCTCTAATAGTAAGTTGCAGCTCTGTACATACCACTTTCAGTAGCCATTTTCTATTTTTGAACACCTCACTCATTTCCTTACTGGTTAGATGAGTCTCTTGGAGGATTATAATATGGGCCGAGGCGTCTTTTAAATACTGTAAGATCCACTCTCTTCTGTGTCTCACCCTGAGACCATTAACATTACACAATATGAATTCCATCTGTGGCTTCTGACTAGTTGTCATTTTTTATTTCTTAACCTCATAGCTCTATTAAATCCTGAGTTCCGACTTAGTTTGTTGAGGACACATTTTTTAAATTTTTTCTCCCAATGCTCCCCCACCCGTACATAAAATACTACCTGTGACCCCTCCCTCTCCCTTGGAAAACCTTCCTCTTCTTTCTTGATGGCCTAAGCCTAAGGAGGCCCTCCGAGTCTTCGAAGATCTATGATTTAATTTTAACCCTTCATTTTGCCCTTTCAATTTATTTACAGCTTAAACCATTCTCTCATTTAATTCTTAAATATAAACTAGAACAGCCTGTAGACCCCATGTTCACCATCTAAAAGAAAAGGAAAAAAGGAAGCAAAAACCACAGAGAAAAAATTGAAAGAGGTAGGATGTAAAGGATGTAAAGAGAGTAGGTTCAACCCTTCCTATCCTGTGCCTGCCCCTGATATTAATTTAAGAAATTCCTCCACTTCCTCTATTCTGCGAAAGGTCTGCATCCTGTCATTGTGCATTACACGTAAGCTGGCTGGGAAATTTAACTGTGCTGTCACACCCAGTTTCTTTAAGGGCTCAATCAGATTACCAAATTCCCATTGCTTGTTTGCCGTAAATTGGGAGATATCTGATCTAATCTCAAAGTTAATACCATCCACTGTCAGTGTTTTCAGTTTCCACGCTTTGGAGAGAATTTCTTCCTTGATTTTATAGGTGTGGAAATTTACCAGGATTATCCTCAGTTTAGCTTCGTTCGTACTCAGTCTATATGGATCTTTATGGACCCTCGGTATGTCTTTAATTAGTTCCTCTTCTGTCCACTCTACATGCACTCCTTCCTTGATCTGACGTAACACAAATACCTTTATATCTTTCCCCTCCGCTCCTTCAGGGATTTTTAAGATACAGAGGTTACTTCTTCTTTGGTTGTTCTCCAATGACTCTATTTTTTCTTTTAATACCATCTAATTTCCCATAAGGACTCTGATCTCTTTCGTTTTAACCTCTGACTGAAGGGTTAAATCTTCCACTGCAGTTTCCAACTGTGAAGTCCTAACAGCTATATCGTCCAGCTTCTTTTCTAGACTATCACAAGCAGATCTAATCTCTTTTTGGTTAGACTCAGTATTTTGAATCTACTTCTAACTTCAGTAGTTAGTACTTGAATTAGATCAGTGACTGATTGAGGCTATATTTGAGACTGAGGCTGAGATTGGTATTGGTAGCTGAATGGAGTGCCCCATTAGTTTTGAAAATTTCGCGAAGATTCGTCAAACGGCGCCAAAGATATTGGCAAATTGAAAAACACTTTTCCTATGGAAACTAGGTCCTAACTATAACTACCTACTGGCGACCGCCAGTGGGTACTATATATATATATGTAAGCATATATATGTGTATATATATATATATATATATATATATATATATATATATATATATATATATATATATATATATATATATATATATATATATATATATATATATATTTTCAATGTATATATATTTACACCTATACACACACACATATTTCTATAATACATGGGATTATGTGATCCCTGTATAAATGTCCATCACTAATTTCTTTAATAATGACGACTTGTGACACACTTAGTCACCGATTATAAAAAAATGACTAGGAACTCAACTGTAATAACTTATTACAGTTGAGTTCTGCAGGGGTGGCTCCTCTGCCATTCCCCATCTGAGGGCCGAACCACGGTATAGTAAATACAATATCGAGGGCAATTAGTCCTGTCGCTTGCCATTGGTTAACTCTGGCACTGCTCTTCTTATCTCGCTTATTGTTGGCTGGCACTCTGATACGTCACTTCCGTTTTTTAAGGAAGCAGGACTGACCAACTACAGTTAAGTTACGCTGCAGGGCTGAATCTTTTAATTTAGGGACTATTTTTTTTTTTTTAATTGTATCTGTTCTGAGCAGGTTTCTTTTTCCACTTGATCACATGAGGACTTGCTTTCCTTCCAGCTCAGCTTGTCAGACCAGAAAGGTCATGCCCAGCCCCGCCTTCCTCCGAACTGTTAATCTTTTCCAAAAGCCACCCGGTCAGTGGGGTGTCCGTCTGCAGCAATTAAATGAACGGATGGTTTCTGCTCCGCTTGCTGCAGTCACGGGAATATTCCTTTTGTTCGGCAGATTCGGCCCGGGGTGGTTAAAATCGCATGCCATTGACACACCACACGTCTGCACGTTGTGAACGACCACACAACCTGCAATAAAAAGAAGCACCATTCAATCTGGCTCCTTATTGCGGCTGCCAGCAGCAACTGAACTTCATATTAAGCTTTAACTGAAGCCCTCCTTTGTTCTGTTCACTGATTAACACTGGAACGTGTTACCTGGCCCGTGACAGCTCCAGGCTCATGATTTGGTGTGTGTTGGCCCGAGTGGGGATTTCCATCCCAATAGCAAGCCTGTGATAGCTCCAGGCTCATGATTTGGTGTGTGTTGGCTTGAGCGACAGGCCAGGCTGGGCGCATGGCGCAGAGAAGGCCATGCACGTGCAATGGAGGCGAGATGAGACAAGTACCCCAGCGAGCACACACACATACTTACAAACACGTTGCCTGGTTCGCAGCAGAGTTGTGGGCTTTGCCGCTCAGCTGCTAATGTCAGCTGTGGGATAATGCACCACTTGGGTGTGAGTGTGAAAACCATGCATGGCCGTACAAAAACTGCGTACGGCTGCTATGTTCCCCCAGGGTGGTGGTTGCGTGGGATCGCATGATAGCCAGCACTTAATGCCCCCAGGTACATGATCTGGGTATGTGTTTGCATGATCTATGTGTGAGTGAGTGTGTGCGTTCGCATGATAGCCAGCACCTACTGCTCCAGGGCGCATTATCTGGGTATGTGTTCGCATGATAGCCTGCACCCGATGTCCCAGGCACATGGCCTGTGTGTGTTCGCATGATAGCGAGCACATTGTGACCTGGGTCGCATGGTTTGGTGTGTGTTCACCCGAGCGGTGCCTACCCTGCACCCGATTCCCCAGGGCCCATGACTGAGGAGTTCCGAAGGGGAGGGGTACTGCCAGCCCTCGCGTGTGACCAGAGAGCACAGTATTGGTGCGCTTGGGGTGCGGTGTTTGCGTCGCCCCCACCCCTTGTTGCTCCATCACTCTGAAGTGTGCAATACTCGATCTGAGCTATCGTTACACCCGTCTCTCCATCTGAAGCAGAGGTTGGGCCAGCGGGCTGCCAGAGCCATTAGTGCATTCTGGTGATCTCACACTCAGTGATCTGGGCAGAGACCTCTGGAGTGCACTCCGGTGGTCTCACACCCCGTGATCTGGGCAGAGGCCTCTGGAGTGCACTCCGGTGACCTCACACCCGGTGATCTGGGCAGAGACCCCTGGAGAGCACTCTGCTGCTCAGGGAGGACCCGGCCTGTCCGGCCCCTTCTCAGCTCCTGAGCTGGGCCTGGGTCTGTGGTTGGACTGCGGTGTCTCAGCGGCTTAAGGCAAAATGATGGGGCTTGATGTACAAGTGAGGAGGGGCTTTTAGACCCCCGTAACTCACTAGTATTCGTGGGCCTGGAACTAAATGAGAGTCCCCCAAAATATGAGACGGAGAACCCCCCACACTCCCTTCCTCAGGTGTCAGTCACCAATCACTTGTTGGCCGGTGTGCTGGTGAGCTGCTGTCAATCACAAGATCTCTTTTTTTGGCATGGTCCAGAGCGCTGTATTAGTAAGCACCCAGACTGGTGTTTAATATGCACAACCCCTAAGGGCGGCTGTCCAGCCCACCCCTCACCTGCACACCCAGCAGGCAGTCCCGGCCCGCAGAGGTTCCTGCCTCCATTTCCCTCCATTGTGCCTGCCACAACAAAGGACAACTAGCATTTGCAATGCAATAGGCCTCGCATTTACGCGAGTTTGAGCTATTGACATTGCAAATAACAATGGCTTTTATTTTGCTTTAATTTTTAAAACATAAATAAAAGGCATTGTTATTTACAATGCCAATAGCTTAAACTCGTGTAAATGGCAGACCTATTGCATTACAAATGCTTGTTCATTTTAATTTTCTCCCTTCTTACCCCCTTCCCCCGCCACATTGCTGATTCGCGGGAGCAGCCGCGACTGGAGTTCTGGTGTCACAATGCCATCTGCCAGAGTCAGCAGTTGAGGGGAAAGGCAGGTCCTGTCACGGAGCATCATTCAAGCAGCCAGTTAAAGCAACAAAAAGAAGCATTGCTTTTCTTTCTTCTGCTCTGTTTATCTAACTTACAGTGACAATCATAAATTACATGTTTAATTTTTGCACTCCTTAGATAATTATAGAAAAGTTAGAATCTTTATGCATGTTTCTATTCATTCCAAGCTACTGCAGCTTTTGTCTTTCAAAAAAGAATTTACTTGTATTAAATTTTGCACTAGAGGTTCTATTTTTATTCTCCATATTTGCAAACATGCTTTCTCCTTCAAATGGTTTGTGGGAAAGGCAATGGTGTGATCATGTATAATAAGGAATAAAGTACCCCCTGCAGTACATAATAAGTATATTGCAAGTCAACTCGGAGTTCCATACCCTTATAATGGAACCCAGCCTTCAGCCTCAATCCTCTACATAATTATGGTGTCCTTGCAATATCCTTATAATGGGGGTCCCAAAATGCTTGTTCTCCATGTTAATTTCATAGGAAACTGTTGATGCAGCTACAGCCTGGACTGCTGAACGGAATCACACCAAATTTGGCAGAAAGGTAGCTCTTGGTCCAGAGTGCACTCTTTTTGTTAAATGGTGTAAATCTGTTCAGTAGTTCTTGAGGAATTTAAAGATTTCTCATATATACAACTGTGGCCGCGGTGGATCCGTGAACCCTCCTGATCTCGTGACTCACAAGAAAAAAGGTTAAAAAACAAGAAAAGGGGGCAGGCTAGAACCACCCTGATGCCTTAGGTGTGTTTAGGGGGTCCCACAGGGCCCCGCAGGGCCATAAAAAAGCATTTTTTAAAAAAAAAATGTTGGTGGGATTGCGCTGGATTCGTGAATCCCACCTAAACCCCCCCCCCAAAAACGAAGTGTGGGCTCCCACGCTTCTTTTACTTTAAGCCCCCGGGTGGGCCAGATCCAGAGGGCAATTTGACATTAAGAAGCGGGAGCCCGTGTGGGCCCCCCCAGCCTCGGGGACCGACAGCTCCCCTGGGCTTTATTATAATTATAATGCATGTGGGGACCACCACATCCACCAAATTTTTTTAAATGTGGGGGGGGCACTTGGTCCCCTGCAGCCCCAGGGACAGCCACCTCCCTGGTGCTCTTTTAAAAAATGCGGGGGAGCCATGTGCCCCCTCTGCCCCGGGGACCACCACCTCCCCGGGGCTATTTTAAAAAGTGTGAGGCGGGCTGCCCGGCCCCCCTCCTGGAGCTGTAAAGGGCCCTGGGGACCACCCCCCCCCCAGGGCTGGCTCCAGCTATGTCTCAGGGTGCCTACCCCAGGACATTACAGTTTTCTATTGGCGCACTGCTGGTGGGGCAATGAGGTTCGCTTGTGTCCTGAGTGCCTCACGACTAAAGTGGACTTCATCCCCCAAGCATCAGTGTACCAGGAGGCGCATTTGCAGAGTGGTGGAGAATGGGATCATGACCTCTGACATCTCTCAGCAATCCAGCTTTGTGGGGCTTACTGGAGGTAACAGGAGGGCTAGTTGGCCACTTTTACATTCACTCACTCACACATACAGTCACTCATATACCCAGTCACTTACCTATACTGCCTTTCACATACTCAGTTACTCACCCATACTGACATGCACTCAATCACCGGCACAGCCATACAGACACTCACTCACCCATACAACTTCTCATACATGCAACAGTACCCCATACAGCCACTGACTCACCCACTCACTCATTCATACTGGCAGTCACACACCTCCTCACCCACACAGACACCCAGACAACAATAGAGGTAGTCAGACAACCAATCAATCACCCATATAGACATTCATGTACCAACTAACACACTCATACACCCACATAGACATCAACTGACAGACAGATACACACATTCACACAACCAGTCACTCATCCATACATTCACATCGACACCTAATCAATCACTTACACAAATACACACCCACTGAGTCATCCATACAGTCACTCATGCACCCACTGATTCACCAATACACCTTGGTATCTATATTTAACACTCATAAACTTTTAAAAAACATTCAGTCCCTGCACAATGTCATCAGTGATGTAATTTGAGATGTCATCAGTGTTGTCATCAGTGATGTCACTGATCATGTCATGAGTGATGTAGAATGTGAGGTCATAAGCAGTGCATTGCGGGGGGCGCTAGGTGGCGCACAACCAAGATGGCCGCACACCTGTGAGGCTCTGGTGGCTTTGCAGCATGATCCAACAATTATCCTTGCTCCTACCACATAAAATTACTCTGTGAAGCTGTTCGCCTGTTCCTTAGACTGTCCGGCAGCTCTGTGGTGAAAATCGCGACTCTCAGACTCCTAGAGGTGACTCCAGCCCGGACTTTGAGCTGCTGGGGACTGAAGTGGCGAAGCTCCTGGTAGCCCATGTGGCAGCCGCTGCTACTTGTGCCCTGGGGATTCCACGTGGCCATGGGCCCTCTGGCTGGCAGCTTTCTCCCTGCTGCTCTGTTGGCCTGCCGGCTGACAGGACTATTGCCTCCACGGACTGAAGCACAACAGTGAGCCTCCTCTTGGACCGGGACAGGAAACATGGTAAGGTGGCTGATGCGCGGGGCGAGAGGTCTGGTCCTGGGTGCGCGCCATTTCTACTTTGCTGTTGCCGTGCGTGGAGGGCTCCGTGCTGCCGCCGCACTGACTGCTCTGCCACTTATATGCCTCAGACCTGCCCTTGCTACTTGGAGGCTGATTCCTGTATGATTCCTGGGGGCCCTCAATCTAACGGGTGTGTTGTACATGGCGTTTGACCCTACATCAAGGAGCCTTTCGTGAGGTGCTGCCATTTTGCGGGCCAACATGGGGGCTTGACTGCGGCATAGGCGCTGATGTTGTGCTGCGCTTGTAACAACCCGTCAGCCATCCCGTGCTTCCACTTACCTGCACCTTCCGCCGAGGCATAATCCTGAGCTTGGCTCTCTACCCCGGCCTGCGGCGTTGCTTGGAGCTGCCGTTCGTTCTCTGGGCTGATTGCGGTATTGACTGCACCCCTTCTGTGAGAACTCCATACCGCCCAGCTGAAGACTATTGCTGCTGGTGCACCCCGACACACCCGGTAGTCTCCCATAGCTGCACACTGCCGTTCGGATCTTGCACAACTGGTGCAACATTGCAGGGGGGATGTGAGGCTACGCTACGCTGCCTGCACGACCATACGCAACTGCTGCTGCTCCGGGGGATTTCTGTGCCATTACACAACATACTTGCCCCCACTTGGTATGCTACTCAGAGCCACTGACCCACCACAGGACTTAAACATACTGGCTTGCGCTGTTGCCTCTACTCCTCCGGCCTTGGCGATATTGGTGAGCAGGTGGCGTCTATCTAACCATGCTTCTGCTGTATCCATATCTTCGTGCCCGTTGCTGATGACTGCCCATTAACCAAAGGAGCTTGCCAATTTCCCAGATCAAGGCTTGCCCCCTGCACAGGTGGGTTATTGGACTCGCCTCAAGCTCCCCTGACGAGTACTACTGCTGCATACCCATTCTTTCACTGCACTGTGCTAACTCCTCTTCCGAATGGTGGAGGAGTGATCTGATCGGTTTGGCTCTCCTCCATCAGTCCCCTGGATAGCTCCTGGGTGAAGTGACCCCCGATACTGCTCCTCCTTTCTGCAAACACCACGCGCAGCATGGGGAAACCTGATGGCCACCAGCCCAGACTCACCTTTGACACCAAAAAAACCGTTAAAACACTGCTCTTAGCTATGCAACATAGCCTCACCGATATTTCTGGGAAAATGGACACAATGATTTCCTAGTCCAGAAAGTTGACTAGCATGATGGGCAGTTGAAGGAAGCTATGAACCGTATTTCAGAGAAGGAGGATGCCACCTCCCAGATGTTATGTTATGTTATTTAAATTTATATCCAGGCACAACAGCTACCCGCAAGGGTTTCCCGGCGCCCGACGGAGGCAACAGCAGAATAGTAGAGAGGAGCTTACTGATTAAAAAGCCAGGTTGTTAAGGATTTGCAAAATAATGTGACATTCATCTGAGTGCGAAGAGACAGTGGAAGAGCGTTCCATAGAACAGGGCCTAAATATGAAAAGGAACGGCCGCCCATACGGGCAAGTTGAATCCTTGGCACCTGAAATTTAACCTGAGTAGTAGATCGAAGAGTGCGAGAAGGTAAGTAAAGATGGACCACATTTTGCACATACATAGGAGCCGTGCCGTGTTTAATTCTGAACATATAGTTCAGAGCTTTAAACTTGATCCGATTCTCAATTCTCAGCCAATAAAGATCTCTCAAAGAAGCAGAAGTAGAAGCAGTTCTCGGAGTCCGACAAAGCAATCTGGCCGCTGAGTTTTGTTCTCCCTGAAGCTTTCGGATAACATCTTTATTGGCTCCCAGATAGATGATGTTACCGTAGTCCAGTCTAGATGTGATAAGAGCCTGGACAACAGTTCTCTGAGTAGGGCTAGGGAGCATCCACACAATTTTTCTCAGCCACTTTAGAATGGTGAAACATGTTGCAGCAACCTTTGTGGCTTCATGACGCATAGATAGTGAGTCGTCAATAATAAGGCCAAGGTTGCGAGCATGATGAGAAGGCTGAGGTACTGCACCCATTTCTGTGGGCCAATGTTGAGGACCCCAGAGCTCTTTATTTTTCCCCAGTACCAAAACCTCAGTTTTTTCACCATTCAGCTTGAGAAAATTGGCATGCATCCAGGATGCCACTTTGCTCAACCCAGCCCGAAGAGCAGAGGGCTCTGATTTTTTTCCTGCAGAAAGTGAAAAAATAATCTGAGTGTCGTCAGCGTATGAATAAAACGACAACCTAGCTTCTTCAACAACCGTTGCCAAGGGTCTAACATATATGTTAAACAACAAAGGACTAAGAATAGACCCCTGGGGGACTCCATATGGGGATGAATGAGTTTTGGTATTTGCTGCAGAAGAAAAATCCTGAAACGTACGATCAGTAAGAAAAGATGTTAACCAGCTAAGTGCAGGACCAGTGACCCCTATAGATTGTAGAGCTTTTATCAGGACGGCATGGGACACCGTATCAAAGGCCGCACTTAAATCCAGTAAGACAAGTGCGACCGTATTGCCTGCATCCAGATTTTGGCGCAACATTTTGGTTGCGCCAAGAAGAGCCGTCTCCGTAGAATAACCGATTCGAAAAACGGATTGAGAGGAATGTAAAATCTTGTTATTTTCAATGAACTGAGATAGTCGACAATTAATATGCCTCTCCAAGATTTTAGAAAATACAGGAAGCAAGGAAATTGGCCGATAGTTAGACGACAGAGTAGGGTCAGCGTTGGCCTTTTTCAATAATGGAATAACCATTGCATTCTTCCATTCCAGAGGAACCAGGGATTCCTTTAAAGAAGTATTTAGGAGTTCCATAATGATTGTAAGCATTGACAGGTCAAACTGCTGCAGCACAGAGATAGGAAGGGAATCACAGGGAGAGCCAGATTTGATGCGGCCCAGATGCAATTTAAGGGACGTCAGGTCCAATAATGTCCAGTTCTCAATGTTATTGATGGTATTTATAGCAGACAAATCTTTATCAACAGATGGCAAAGTTAAATGAGTAGGAGTTTATGGTATTGACATAGAGAATGGTGACGGATTCTCAGTCAAAGTAGAATAAATTGCTTCAACTTTATTAGTAAAGAATTGAGCCAGATCTTCACATTGTGTTTCATTCAAATTGGGGGGAATGGGCTGAGTAGTGGCACCTGATAGTTCTTTTACCATTTTGAACAATGTTTTAGAACAATTCTTGGCATCGGATAAGAGTGAGGAAACATATTTAGCACGCGCAGTCCTACAGAGAGAATGATATTCCCTTTTAGCGTGCAAGTAAGCAGTTTTGGCTTTGGAGGCATAGGCCCTTCTCCACCGTCTTTCCATATTTTTACATTTGGTTTTCTCAGCTTTAAACAGGTCTGAGAACCATGGGGCTGGAGGGCAATGGTTACTAATCCTCTTACAAGAGGCAGGTAAACAAATGTCTGTAATTTTAAGAATCCACTCTTGAAATGTTGCCAAATCAATATCAAGATTATTTATAAAAATAGAAGCAGTGTGACAAAGAAGTTTATTAAAATTGTCTATATCCAGCTTTTTCCAATTCCTTGTTAGTTTTGAAGTACCGCAAGGTGCCACATGCGTATTGTCAGTAATTGTTAATTTAAGATCAACCAAAAAATGATCGGACCAGCATAAGGGAATTGCTATAGAACATGCAATATTGGATAAATTAGAAAAAATAGGATCTAATAGGTGGCCAGATTTGTGAGTAGGTCCAGAGTTATGAAGTAAAATGTTGATAGCTGAGATAAGAATGTTAATAGTAGTACAAGCAGGATCCTCCAGATGGAGATTGAGGTCCCCTAGAATTGAAAAATTCGCCGATCTGAGCAATAGAGGAGAGACCAAATCAGGGAAGTTTGTGACCCAGGGACCGGCAGGCCCAGGGGGTCTATAAACCTGAAAAAGTGAAGTGTGGAGTTAAAGTCAGCTTAAACAATGCAGCTTCGCAGTCAATGACCTGTAAGTCGTCAAACTTGCAGCTATATATATTTTTATAAATTATGGCGATCCCCCCACCTCTTTTATCCTCCCTATCCTTTCTAACTATAACATAGTTAGGGGGCAAAGCGGCAGCTTTGTCCGGATCAGAGCTATTGTTTAACCATGTCTCTGTAAGGAAAATAGCTTCTGGTTGTTTGTCCATTAATACATCAAAAATATCAGCCTGATTTTTAGAAAGTGAGCGACAGCTAATATTGAAAAAGAGAAATTCCTTAGTAGATGGTAAATTATCTTTCAATTGTGAATTAATGAGTTGTTTGATGGAAGTAGAAAGTTTTGGAACATTAGATACCTCGCATAGTCCTAGGTGCACTGCTAGTATACAATTCGAACAGGAGTTAGTCTCTTTCTCAAGGTTAAGAAGTGTGCAGCCAGAGTGTGGATTAATACGGTAATCCAACAGTTGTTTGGGAGAATAGGTTAAAATATCCCTATTTATTGAAGCAGGGGTCTTGGCCCCGGGTCCCGGCCTGGCGCGGACGGGTGCAGACGAGCTTGCCTTTGGCACGCCCACTGAGCGCGTACGCTGCGTGCCCGGTCACCCGTGGTGATTTTATAGAGCCCCCTGTGGCGGAAATGATGGCAGGGAGGTGGAGCTGCGTCCCGCTACTGAGAGCGGTAAAATGCGGTGAAAGGATTAAGTACTGCTGAGCAGATAAGAGGGGAGCAGGTGAGTGCAAGTATGCCTCATTAAAAGTCACGTACCTGTATGAGGACTATGTTAAAAACACTTAAAAGCAAACAGAATAACTACAACAAAATACCGAAGGCAAATCGGCAATACTGCGCGATGTTGTCATCGGCTGCACGGCCGGGCACCCGTGGTGATTTTATAGAGCCCCCTGTGGCGGAAATGATGGAAGGGAGGTGGAGCTGCGTCCCGCTATTAAGAGCGGTAAAATGCGGCGAAAGGATTAAGTACTGCTAAGCAGATAAGAGGGGAGCAGGTGAGTGCAAGTATGCCTCGTTAAAAGTCACGTACCAGTATGAGGACTGTTAAAAACACTTAAAAGCAAACAGAATAACTACAACAAAATACCGAAGGCAAATCGGCAATTCTGCACGCTGTTGTCATCCGCAGCAAGTGTCACAAATGGACAAGCCGTTAAAAGTCATTGTGGCCAAAAACGAAGAGCTGGACGCCCCCTCTCATGGGAGAGCCCCCATACTGCTTATACCCCTTTTTTCTTACTTTCCTTTCCCTGCTTGGTTGAACTTTTTTGACTAAGACTGTAATGTTATGACTTTTGTGGGATATGGGTGGGCAACCTAGTACTGGCACGATTGGGGTGCTGTTGTGGGGGGAGATGTTCTTGGGTGATCGCTACAATGCCAACACGTTTGGGGTGTTGTTGGGGGGGTGGTTTGGGAATGTTGCATATTGCTTTTATGTATTTGAGACAACAGTGGATAGATATGCTAGCACACGTTGACCTAGTCACACACTTTCCACACACTGGGACATTGCTTATAGCACTACACTACCTTTGGAATGTCTATACATGCTGAACAGTTACGAGTAACATCGATTACATGGAATGTCAGGGGCCTTGGCGCCCCCGACAACGTAGACAAATACTGGCATATCTTGATAGACATCGCATACAAGTCGCAATGCTTCAAGAGATCCCCGCCGTCCTAATTGTTTTGGCAGCAATGGGCCACTGTTTTCCTCCTATTCTACGTATTCACGCGGCACACTCATTTTAGTCAAGAAAAACACGGCCTTCATACTAGGCGGCACATTTAGTGACCCTTCAGGTAGGAGTTGTATGCTCTGGGGTATACTGGGCACACAATCGGTTCCACTCACTTGCTGTTATGGGCCCAACACGGATGACCCGGACTATTTCACCACCCTATGGGGACAAATAATTAAGGTAGGATCCACTCACATTATATGGGGAGGAGATTTTAACACTGCCCTGCACCCATCCATGGATGGATCCAACCCTCTTCCCCATCATTACACCAACACTCAGGACACACTGTCTTGGTTAGTTCTAGATCATGGGCTCATAGAGGTATGGCGTTACGTCCATCCAGCTGACAGAGAGGGTACCTTTTATAAGGCAGGGCACTCGTCCTGGTTGCGCCTGGATTACGGGGTTTGCTCCTGGGGGGTGGGTCCTTGGATACTCTCGGCAGAGCATATGGCCAGAACGTATTCGGACCATGCGCCGGTATGCCTGGTGATTGCATCCCCTAATTTAATCGCCACCCCACGTTGTTGGAGACTTGTACCAGAGGCACTTTTGGACACTGTTTTTCAGGCAGAAATTGGTGAAGAGATTGCTGACTTTTTTGCTAGAAATAAGGGTTCCGTCACACATGTGGGCACGATCTGGGAGACCTTTAAGGTTACTATACGCGGCACATGCATGTCCAAAATCTTCGGAGTCCTCAGAGATATTCGAAGGAACTTGCAGCATCTTGAAAGTGAGCTAAAGCAACTTGAACAAGACATGTGGAATGAGAAGTCAGGAGCCCAGAGGGCTTTCATTCAGTAAAAAATTATGGACTATACTGACACGGTGGAACGTGAAGTCAAATTCCGAGGCAAATACTTTATTGCCTGTCGTTATGTGGAGGGCGAGAGACCCGGCAGGGCACAGGTGACTGAAATTCATCAGCCCCGCATCTCTATTTATTAGACGTGGTCGACGGAGATGGGGTGCGCCACAGGGATAGTCTCAAAATCTTACATATATTTACTAAATTCTATACAGATCTGTATAGCTCTCGCCGTACTTCTCCCCCTGATTTCTCTTACTATCTTGAAGATATAGCGCTGGGATGGCTGGGCGATCACCAGCGGGAACTTTTGGCGATGATGAGCTTCGTGAAGCTATCATGCAGATGAAATCAGGGAAGGCACCAGGGTCCGATGGGCTCCCCATAGATTTTTACAAAACTTATATTGATCAACTACTTCCAGTGCTGAAAGAGGTCTACATAGAAGCCCAGGAAACTCAGATCCTTCCCGCATCGATGAGAGAGGCACTCATTACGTCAACACTGAAGCCGGGCAAACCCGCGGATCATTGTGAGTCCTATCGACCCCTTTCTCTCATCAACACTGACACAAAGATTCTCACCAAATTACTGGCCAATCGCCTAAGTTTCCTGATGGAGAAACTGGGTCTACCGGATCAAGCCGGATTCATCCCTGGTAAGGCGACCTCTCACAATCTTCGGACGCTTTTTTCTATACTAAAAAATGTAGATCCAAGGGGGGCGTGGCTAGCCGAGCAGCGAGATGGCCGCTCTTTGAGTGAGCTCCGCCGGCTACTTCTATTAATCCTCCATTAATCCTGGTCCTGGAGACTGCGGAGCCCCGCTCCTCCAGGGTTCGGCTGCCTGCTACCTATAGATCCTCCGATCCGAATCGGGAGCACGGGGACGGCTCACACCCGCGGAGGGAGCGGACGGCTTCTTAGCCGGCTGGCTGGCTGGTCCCGACCGACGCCGGAAGTGCCCTCAGACGGGAGGTGCGAGGCACGAGAGACCGCGGCTGCGGGGGCCCCAGCGAACGGAGCGCCACTTACTGTCGGAGCCCCGCGGCTCCACCCCCATTGCGGCCGGCGTTGACCTTCCCTTTCGGAGAGCTGAGGGGAGATCGAGGTGACCGGGTCGCCTGGTTGGATTAGCTGTGACGCGACGACCTTGCCGCCACTGAGGGCGGCGCTGCCTGGTGTGAAGCCCGGGGAGATCGTTAGCGCGGACCTGCGCTGGCTGCTACGCGGAGACGTCCGTGGAGGAGGTGAGAGGGTGCCATTGAGGGACGAGGGGCTGAGACGATCCTGCCGCTTCACGGCGCCGTCGGGACCTCCCACAGCTCATCGGCTGGGCAAGTCTCACTCCTGAGCACCTAGAGAGGTACTTCGTGGCCCTGAACACCCCGGGCCCCGGCGCGCCGCCCTTCTGGTGGTGGGGGCAGATACCACGGTGCGCTCGGGCTCCGCAGACGCCCCTCGCTGACCGTTGCGGCTTGCTGAACACGCTGGGCGCACTCGGAGATCTCCAACTTTGCCTGCCCTACCTGCTGCGGGTTAAATAGCACGCTTGGCTAGCGCTTGTGCCGTCTGGTCAGCCACGCATATACCTGGAACGTGCCAGCGGGGGGACGAAGGGGTGCTGCCCCATTGCTTGGCCGGTGGTTACATCCTGCCGGATGCGATGGGGAAAACGGATGCCAAACAGCCTAAGCTGACATTTGACGGTAAAAAGACCACGAAGAACGCGGCAATGGAACCGGAGGCGAACGCATCGACGTCGCAGGGGCCGGCCCCAGATATAGATTTTGGGGCCCTTATCATGGAGGTGAGGACGAGCCTGAAGAGTATAGATGCGAAGCTAGACACCATGTCGGCGCAACTCGAATCCGTGAAGACTAAGGTGGACACCCACGAGAAGAAGCTGGAAAGCCTCGAAACTAGGCAAACGGAATGTTGCGAATTTCAACAACAGGCTAAGCGGCACATCACGACGATGGAGCGCGAGCTCGACCGTCTGCGCGCCAAGTCGGACGATTTGGAGGCGCGTTCCCGAAGATCCAATATCCGCATTACGGGCGTTCCAGAGACCACCAACACGGGAAAGATGGAATCGTTTGTGTCGTCCCTCCTGCATGACCTGTTCGACCCAGACTTGTCCCCGGTATTCACGGTGGAGAGGGCACACAGATCGCTGGGGAAGAAACCCCCGGTGGGGGCCCCACCGCGTCCGATCCTTGCTAAACTGCTTAACTACCAAGATAGGGACATCATTCTCAGGTTGGCGAGAGAGAAGGGCAAGATCACACATCAGGGTAATCACATATCCTTCTACCCAGATTTCACCCCGCTGGTGCAGGCGGCCCGGAAAGGAATTTCTACCAGCGAAGAAAGTTCTGTTACAAGCTGGCGTGCCCTACTCTCTTCTATACCCGGCTAAGCTGAAGGTCCTCCACGATAACACCTCACACTTCTTCGCTGACGCCAAGTCAGCCCTCAAGTTTGCCAAACACGTCTGTGCTGGGGCCAGGAGAAAATCGCCAAGACTAGAGGAAGCTTCGGGTCACCTGAGTGACAACGACTGAGGTCACTATCATGTTCACCCTGAAGGGCTGCAAATTTGATTTTTGAGAAACTGTGGCCAGCCGGACAGAACTTTTACACAAGCTTGCTCCTCCTGCACTGAATACTTGCAATTGGTAGCTGGGACGCCATAGTACACCGGCTGGAGCTGCCGTCTCCGGGCTCTAACTGATACAAAGGTTGGTTGCGGACCTCGGGGTTTGAGGGGTGGAGGCGCTGCCAGAACCCAGGACCATTTAAGTTTGATGGTAGCCACCCCGCAGGTATGGGGGTGTTAGCCGAGCACGCCACGCCTCATGGGGTGCCTCCCTTTGTTGCTAATGTTGGGGAATTTTGAAGAACTGTGTACTTGTTATTGGGTTATGTCACGACCTGATTGGGGGGTTGCTGAGGGAAGGGGGTGGAGGGGGGGTTTTGCTATGTTGCAAGTTTGGGTTCGTATTAGGTGCATTGTGCTACTACACATTCCTAGATCTCAGAACGCTGGGTCTGCTGGTGGGAGGTATGGGTGCCGAGGCGCTTTCCAGGGGTGGGGTTGGGTGGCAGGGCTCTGGGACTGTCCACTGCATTAATGGGGGACGTTAAAATCTGGACTTGGAACATTAGAGGCCTTGGTGACTTCCGGAAAGCCCGCTTGCTACATGGCATGTTGTCTAGACATAATGTCGATATTTGCTTCCTACAGGAAACACACCTGAATGTCACCCCCTCAGCTAGATTGAAGAATTCCAGATGGGCGCATGTTTACTCTTCCATTTACTCAAATTATGCGAGGGGCGTAGCTATACTCGTTCGCAGGGGGCTGGATTGGCGGGAGTATTCTCACGAGAGGGATGCGGAGGGTAGATATGTCCTGCTCCATGGTGCTCTGCAGGGGCGACCCATTGTCCTAGCTGCAATATATGGCCCGAATGTGGACGACCCTGACTTCTTTAGAACTGTTTGGGCGAAAATTGTGTTGCTGGATTGTCGGGCGGTGGTATTGGGGGGAGATTTCAATGTGGTGTTAGATGATGATGCAGATCGCAAGGGTGTGAGCAGACCGCAGCACACTAGGGCGCGCCAAGCGCTTTCTGACATTATGAGGGAAGGTCAGCTTTCAGATATGTGGCGAGTTAGACATCCGGGTGCACGGGTAGGGACCTGCTACACTGCTCACAAGGCTGCTTGGTCGCGACTAGATTTCTGGTTGGTGTCTCCTGAGGTTGCGACATGGGTGTCGAGGGTGGATATCATGGCCCGATCATTATCAGATCATACTCCCTGCATGTTGGTCTTGCGTCCCCCCGACGCTACGCGCAGGGCGTTCCAATGGCGTCTTCCTCCCCACGCGCTCACTGACCCTGTGTTTGTAGAGGAGATAAGAGAGGATATCACTAATTATTTTACTGAGAATGAGGGATCCGCCACTTCTGATGCCCTGGTGTGGGACGCATTTAAAGCTGTCATAAGGGGGCAATGCATTGCCCGAAAAGCAGGGGTCCTTAGCTCCATAAGGGCCACGTTAGCTAAACTTGAAGGGGAACTGAAAGACCTGGATGTCGCTTTTAGCTCCGATCCTACGCTGGAGCTAGCGGGCGCACTGAAAACCAAACTGCTGGCATTTAACGAGGAGGCGGAACGTGAGGTGCGATTTCTGGGGCGGCAGGCAGAGGCGCGCAGGTACGGAGAGGGGGATAGGCCAAGTAGGACTCTTGCCAGACTGATTGCTAGTCGCACACAGTCGAACTACATACACTCTATCTATGATAGCACTGGCAGTCTGGTGGTGGGCCAGGAGGCGGTGTTGGGAGCCTTCGCAGACTTCTATGCTGCTCTGTACACCTCGAGACAGCCCGCGGCGCCGACGTCGCTACAGGAGTTTCTCGACTCCATAGCCCTCGTATGGTTCAACAACAAGCACAGACAATACATGGACCTCACCGTTACAGTGGAAGATATCGCCCAAGTGATTAAAAGCATGCCGGCCAATAAAGCTCCTGGCCCAGATGGCCTGACCACCTCCTTTTATAAAACCTACGTTGCTGAACTAGCGCCGAGACTACACGCCGTGTTTGTCGAGGCTCTTGAGTCGCAGTCCCTCCCAGACTCAATGCGTGAGGCCCTCATTGTCACGCTCCTCAAACCAGACAAGGACGATCAACAGCTAGACTCTTACAGACCCCTGTCCCTTATAAACGTAGATGCCAAAATCTACGCCAAAGTCATTGCCGATAGATTGCAACCGTTGTTGCCGATTATAGCGCTTCCTGATCAATCGGGATTCATCCCTGGTCGTGCAACATCACATAATCTCAGGACTATCTTTTCGGTCCTCCACTATCTGCACCCGTCAGTACAGGCGGCGGTGGTGTTTTTAGACGCCACCAAAGCCTTTGACTCTTTGGAATGGCCCTACCTTTTCGAAGTGCTGAGGCGGATGGGATTCAGTCAAAACTTCCTGACCCTTATTAAGCTCCTATACACGTCACCCAGAGCCCGTGTGAGCGTTAACGGTCTTGTCTCCAAACCTTTCGATGTCTCGAGAGGTACTAGGCAGGGCTGCCCGCTATCTCCGCTCCTCTTTGCGATTGCTATGGAGCCGTTGGCAGCTCGAGTTCGGCAGCACCACACTGCCAGGGGCATCGGATTCAGTGCCAGAAGCTTACTGATCTCGTTATACGCGGATGATGTCACCTTGTACGTTCAGAACCCCAAAGAGAACCTGAGCCCACTACTGCGTGAGTTTGTGAGATTTGAGGGTCTGGCAGGGATATCCATTAACTGGTCGAAGTCGGTGGCCTTCCCCCTGACGGAGAGCACTGATAGACCTGCTCCTGACTACCCCCTCAGGTGGGAGACGGAGGCTGTCAAGTATTTGGGCATCTGGATCAGTCGAGATGTACAGGAGTTGTGGTCGCTGAATTTCGGTAGGGCAGTGGACTGGCTGGAAGGGAAGGTCGAAGTCTGGAATAAACTGCCGCTGTCCTTGGTTGCTAGAATTGCACTGGCCAAAATGGTGGTCCTCCCCAAGTTCTTGTACTTGTTCGTCAACGTACCACTACCTATGACGACGCACTTCCACACCCGGGTCCGCTCGCTCCTGCTGAAACTGGTGTGGGCGGGCGGCCAGGCCAGAGTGTCCTGGGACCTACTCACGCTTCCTCTCCGACAGGGAGGACTGGGGGCCCCGGACTTGAAGCTCTATTCACTCTGTGCACAAGCTCAATTCCTGCATTTCTGGGCCTACCCAACCCCCTTCCAGCCGCATGTGGCGGTGGAGCTAGCAGCAATCGCCCCCTCGCCACTAAGAGTGGCGTTGTATGGAGAGGTTGTATGCCCGTCGCGTGAGGTGGACACGGTGGAAATGGTCCGCTGGTCCTGGCGTGAGCTTCGGAAGCGGGCTGGTCTCTCCCTGCTTTATGCGCCGGCGGTTCCTCTTAGGGGCAACCCGATGCTGCCTTGTCTGGCGGCGAGGGGTGACGTCCTCACTATCTGTGGGAGTAGGCTTCTCACTTTCGCGGACCTTTATCCAGATGGCTCATTTTTCGAGATGCCTGCGGATGGGGATGACCAACCCTGCACGTTCGCTGACAAATTACTATATCATTCCCTTCGGGAATCTTGCAAGAAGATAGGACAGGGCTTCCCGGAAGAACCTTGCGCACTAGCCGCGCTGCAGGACTTGCTCTCACGTCCATCCCCTAAAAAGCTAGTGTCTAGATTATATAATTGCATGCAGGAACAAGCCCCGGTGACGGTAGCATTGGCCGAGTCCGCTTGGGCTGAGGACCTGGGGGATCAGCTGCCGGATGACGCATGGGAGTATTGCTGTGCTCAACTCACAGCTCTATCACCGAGTTACCGACTGCGGCTTATCCACTTCAAATTCCTTCACAGATACTACCGCACTCCGACACTACTGCGCCGCATGGGTCTCCGTGAGGATGCCGCGTGCTGGAAATGCGGGGGGGACGATGCCACCTTCCTTCATGTGGCTTGGAACTGCCCCAAGCTGGAGGCATACTGGTCAGGGGTCTTCAACGCCATAAATCAAATCGTACAGAGATGTGACTCACCGTCGCCACTGCTGGGATTGCTGGGGTACGTTAAGCGCACGGAGCCCTGTGACAGGAAACTGCATGCGTTACTCCTATTATACGCCAAACGGCAGATAGCTATACACTGGGGAAGACCGGCCCTCCCCACGCTCGAGAGCTGGATCAGGGATGTGACTTATGGCCAAACTCAATTGACACACTACTGGGAGCCCATGCCCACCGCTTCCAGACCCATTGACATATGGGGCCCGTTTGTACGGTGGATTACTGAACGTGCGGCCTCTGACCCCGCTGATACCTCCCGCGCTACTAGTGTCTCGGACGATATGGGCTAGGGGGGCACGCTGTGTAAGTTAATGATAGCGGTCCCGCTGCCCCGCATTTACGCTGTCGGGCACTGCCCAGACGCAGGAAATATGTTTACCGACTCCGCTAACCCAGATAGAGTGAGCTGCTCCCCCCCCCACCCCATTGGCCCTATTATGGATAATTTGCTGCCCCTCCCCCTCTCCCCTCAGCCCCGCCCGTCCCTTGCTCAAGCGAGCAAAGCTAAGATATCTTCCCCGCACCTGCTCTACACATGGCCGGCCCTCTATCAGAAAAACCCTCGGTGAGCCCGCGCATCCCCTTTGGGGCCTGGACTGCGAAATACATGCTGTTCCTAAGTACCTGCACCTATGTTTGAGGTTTATGGTTTAGTTTTGTTGGGGGGGATTGTGGGGGGAAACATGGTGCTGACTGACGAATCCTGTCTATAATCTGCTGCAGCGGTGGGTTGACTGCTGCTTCCTAGGGGGCGGATGCATTGATTTTCACCATCTTTCTACGGTCAGCAGCACTGGGGCAAAAGTAAGACCGTTTCCACGCTAGAGATGTACAATACACACTGAAGATTTTATTGTATCTTAAGTTCGCCTCGGACTGCTCCCCTGGCCGGATGAGGGCCTTAGAGTTGTTAATGTATAATCTTTGTACACTTTACCATATAGCGGCCTGCCTCCGGGTTGTTGGCGTGACGCAGTGTAACGCATCTGTTTCATTTGTTCATAATAAATGTCTTACGTCAAAAAAAAAAAAAAAAAAAAAATGTAGATCCACAACTGGCACTAGTGGCGGTCTTCCTTGATGCCATGAAGGCCTTTGACTCGGTAGAATGGGACTACCTATTTACTATACTTCAATGTATGGGGCTTCCCATGGGTTTCTTAGCCTGGATCCGGCTCCTCTATACCTCCTCGAAAGCAAAAGTACTAATCAATGGACATGTTTCTCCCTCGATCTCTCTCCCTCGTGGCACCCGGCAGGGATGTCCATTATCTCCTCTTCTATTTGCCCTTGCCATAGAGCCTCTGGCAGCTAAACTCCGACAGCATCACCAGGAAAAGGGCCTTCATTGCTTTCTTCGCCCAATCCTCATTTCTCTGTATGCAGACGATGTTACCCTATATATTAAAGAACCGCACCAGAACCTTAACCCGCTCTTTTGGGAGTTTGTCAGGTTTGGTGGTCTCTCCAGTATCCACATCAACTGGACCAAATCCCAAATTTTCCCATTAACTGCTTCAGCTGCACCGTTTGACACAGACTTCCCCATTGAATGGTGCTCTACTGAAGTAAAGTACCTAGGGATACACATCACTGCAGACCGTGAGGAACTGATGAGGCTAATTTATGGGAGAGCGTTGGACCATATTACCGGCTGCATAACTAGGTGGAATGCACTCCACCTTACTATGACGGGCTGTATTTCGCTCATTAAAATGATGGTCTTCCCTAAATTTGTATATCTCTTCTTAAATATCCCATATGATCCAGGACGGCATTTCTTCTCCTCTCTCCGAGCGGAGCTGATTACATTAATATGGGGGGGCAAACAACAGCGCATACAGTGGGACACACTCACTTTCGACCATACTCCCAGGGGGGCTTTGATGTTCCTAATTTTGAACTGTATTACATATGTGCCCAAGCACATTATTCTCACTTCTGGTTCCACCCTCCTAGATATACACCCCAGGTTTTTTATACTCCCCACTGCTCCCACTTACATATCATCTGAAGATGCCATTACTGTAGGAAGGTGTGTTTAAGAGGGTCACAACTACGCGCAAAATCCAATGTTGGGGCGACCTATTCTTAAATGGCAAATTTCGTACTCTCCAACAATTATATCCAAACTCTCCACCTTCCGCTATGGAGACTTTTCTGTATGTCCAATTATGGCATGTGCTAAAAGATTGCACCTGTGCGTATCCATTAGAGCCCTTAGTGGTAGCCCCTTCGCATCATGTACTACATACAAACACTGATTCTCACCTGGTGTCTACACTGTATCACAGCCTATAAGTTGATGCCGAGTACCCTCTATGTGCAGCTCGGGATAAATAGTCGGCTGAACTAGGACAAGACATCTCCGATTCACAATGGACATTCTGTTGTAAACAATCTGAAGAGGTCTCCTCCAGTAGCCGTCTACGCATTACTCACTACAAATTCCTTCATTGTAGTTATTACACCCCGGTTAAGCTACACAAATTTGGGTTACGTGACACAAACCGATGTGATAGATGCAGGACAGAAACTGCTGACTTCCTCCATCTAGCTTGGGGATGTCTTGTCGTTCACAACTATTGGCAATAGGTCTTCACAGCGCTAGATCGCATGACTTCTCTGTCCCTCTCGAAGTCTCCTCTTTTGGCCTTACTCGGTTATACCGAGCAGATACCAGCAAAGCATCGTAAATTTGTTTCATTTGGCCTGGTTTTGGCCAGACGGCGGGTGGCCTGTAGATGCGGTCGAGGAAGGGCACCCAAGTTCAAAGAATGGATTGGAGACATAACACTATGGCAGGATCAAACTTGTACATATGCTGAACTTCTCCCGATCTCCACACGCCCCCAAGATATTTGGAGCCCACTGCAGTCATACCTACTGGAGCATCCTGCAGACATTGAGCAGGGTTCTTGATGCCCACCCTAATCATTATGTATTCAGGCCTAAACATTACATGCTATGTTTTTTTGCTCATGCACCTGTGTATATTGCCTTTTTTTTAAACTACCCATTGGTATATGATGTTCCTAACATGTGACATTCATGTAAGATGCTATTGATGTGAAAAACTGTTGTAGATGCTTGCCCTATGTGCATTTATGGATTTGATGTCACTGTGCTACATGCCACTTGCTCAGACCTGTCCTGATAATGCTGGTTGTCTAATGCATATGCTGTACTCTGTTTATGTGAAACATCAATAAAAAATAAAAATAAAAAAAAGCAGTGCATTGCAGGGGTGCGAGTTCTAGTTAACTCAGCTAACTATAATGGCTGAATTTCGCTGGTTTTGTATGAGTAACATCTGACCATAACTATAACGTCCCTGTAACCTTTGTTTTTTCTAGTGAGAAAAAATTATATATATATATATATATATATATATTCAGTTAAAAAACCATAGGTTTCACACATGTTATAGTTAGCTGGACATTTCAATGAAATTCCCCCGTTATAGTTAGTGCAGGCAACTATAACTCACGCGACCGCAATCCTCTGCTGATGACGTCAGATATTACAGCACTGTATTTAGACACTTATTTACCCATGTCTTCTTCCATTAATCTTTAGCTATACATATATTACAAATATTTATTTTTCATAAAGACACATATGTCATCAGTGATGTAATATCTGACGTCATCAGCAGAGGATTGCGGTCGCTTGAGTTATAGTTGCCTGCACTAACTATAACGGGGGAATTTCATTGGTTTTTTACGAGTGAAATGTCCAGCTAACTATAACATGTGTGAAACCTATGGTTTTTTAAGTGAATTTGCAAGGTTTTTTAAATGCTAATTCGTAACTATAACATGTGTGAAACCTATGGTTTTTTCAGTGAATTTGTATGGTTTTTTAAATGCTAAGTTATGTATTTTTTTTTTCAGGTTATTCACCGTGCGCGCACCGTGCGCGCACCGTGCGAGCGCTGTGGTTCGCACCCACGGTTCGCAGTGCATGCCGCGCGCGCACCTCGCGATTTAAAAAAAAAATAAAATAGTTTTTTTCTCCCTTGGGGGTCCTTCTGTGACCCCCTGACCAAGGCTAGGGGGTCAGGAACTGTCCTCTCTGCCCCCATTTCACGTTCTCAACCTTTTTTTTTCACCCCCTCAGACTGCGAGAGACAAAATGGCGGCCGACACTTCCTGGTTTCGACCGATTCGAATGTTTACCGACATCTAACAACCAATCAGAATTGCGCTCGCGCACAGTGCGTGCACGGTGCGCGCGTATAGATATTGCTATGCTTTAAATGCTATTTTCTCAGGAAATACTGAACAGATTTACACCAGACCTGCAAAAGGCACTTCCTTGACCTTATGGCTACCTCTCTGCCAAATTTCACGTAATTCTGTTCAGCCGTTCGGGCTGTAGCTGCGACTAAAGGTCCTATGGAAAAATGCATGGGGAAAACGCGTTTTGGGACCCCCCCTTTTTCTCGGCCCCCGCTTGACGAATCACCCCGAGACTTTCGGGGTAGGAGCTGAACGGAGCGCCCCATTTGTTTTAAAAATTTCGCGGGGATTCGTCAACCGGCGCCAAAGTTATTCAAAATAGAATTTTGAGATTTCCTATGGAAACTAGGTTGTAACTATAACTATCTACTGGCGACCGCCAGTAGATAATATATATATATATATATATATATATATATATATTCACTTAAAAAACCATAGGTTTCACACATGTTATAGTTAGCTGGGCATTTCCCTCGTAAAAAACCAATGAAATTCCCCGGTTATAGTTAGTGCAGGCAACTATAACTCACGCAACCGCAATCCTCTGCTGATGACGTCAGATATTACATCACTGTATTTAGACACTTATTTACCCATGTCTTCTTCCATTCATCTTTAGCTATACATATATTACATTTTTTTTTTTTTCAGAAAGACACATATGTCATCAGTGATGTAATATCTGACGTCATCAGCAGAGGATTGCGGTTGCGTGAGTTATAGTTGCCTGCACTAACTATAACGGGGGAATTTCATTGGTTTTCTACGAGGGAAATGCCCAGCTAACTATAACATGTGTGAAACCTATGGTTTTTTAAGTGAATTTGCAAGGTTTTTTAAATGCTAATTCCTAAGTATAACGTGTGTGAAACCTATGTTTTTTTCAGTGAATTTGTACGTTTTTTTAAATGCTAAGTTATGTATTTATTAATATATTTTTTTAAACAAAACTTTTTCACGGCGCGCGCACGGTGCGCTTCACGCACCTTGCGCACGCAGTGGGCACGCGGTGCGCTTCGCGCACCGCGCGCCCACTTTACGCTGTTCGTGCCGTGCACGCACGGAGCGCTTCGCGTGCCGTGCACGCACGGAGCGCTTCGCGCACCGTGCATGCACGGTGGGCACACGGAGCGCTTCGCGCACCGCCCGGCCACTTTACAAAGTTCATGCCGTGCGCGCACGGAGCGCTTCGCCCCCAAGGGCCAAATAAATTTTTTTTTTCGATAAATCGCGGAGTGCGCGCACGCTGCGCCAACTTCGCAGAATTTTTTCCGTTTGGGTGGTGCGCGCAGGGTGCGCGCACTCGGCGATTTTTCAAAAAAAAAATAATTGTTTTTTGGCCCTTGGGGGTCTTTCTGGGACCCCCTGACAATGGCTAGGGGGTCAGGAACTGTCCACCCTGCCCCCTTTTCACGTTCTCCACATTTGTTTTTCACCCCCTCAGAGTGCGAGAGACAAAATGGCGGCCGACACTTCCTGGTTTCGACCGATTCGAATGTTTACTAAGATCTAACAACCAATCAGAATTGCGCTCGCGCACGGCAAGGTGCGCGCACCCAGCGCGCACGCTGCGCGCGTACAGATATATATATTGATTTAAATGCTATTTTCTCTGGAAATACTGAACAGATTTACACCAAACCTGCAAAAGGCACTTCATGGACCTTATGGCTACCTCTCTGCCAAATTTCACGTAATTCTGTTCAGCCGTTCGGGCTGTAGCTGCGACTAAAGTCCCTGTGGAAAAATCCATGGGGAAAACGCGTTTTGGGACCCCCCCTTTTTCTCGGCCCCCGCTTGACGAATCACCCCGAGACTTTCAGGGTAGGAGCGGAGCGGAGCGCCCCATTAGTTTTGAAAATTTCGCGAGGATTCGTCAATCGGCGCCAAAGTTATTCAAAATAGAATTTTGAGATTTCCTATGGAAACTCGGTCCTAACTATAACTATCTACTGCCGACCGCCAGTAGATAATATATATATATATATATATATATATATATATATATATATATATATATATATATATATATATATGTGTCCAAGCAAAGAGGTCTGAGCGGCGCGCACTGACTGCCGGTGCCAGCGTGGGGGTAAAAGACCTCCAACCCCCAACAAATATTGTTCAGCAAAGAAAAGCGCTGCACACCCGGAGATTCCAATTAGCAGGTTTTTATTCACAGAGCAGCATGTCAATCCACGATGCATTTCGACCTTAAGTCTTTCTCAAGTGGTAATGCTGATTCGCAGTTCTATTCGTCATGCCTTGATATACTGTCCACGGCATTCTGGGATTTGTAGTGCTTAATTTAATTTAACTTAGTGTTTGATAGTATGCTTCAACCCACACGACATAGTTTAAATGCACATTTGAGTAATGTAGCACTCTGCTTATCTCCGGACCCTTTTAAAGTTCATCTAGGGTTGCATCGGTGAAATTAATGTACCGGGGCTCATGCTCACCGTATCCTGGATGAGTCTGTCCCCGTGCAGCAAGTCTCGCTCGGCGCTTGTTGAAGTTTGTGCTTGTGCATCAGTCTTCAAGTGTCTTGTACACTGCGCAGGGGATTGGTATCCCCTCGTCAACTTTGCCTTTGATGATTGAAGTTGTTCCATTTCACTGGGCACCGCCGCTGTATAATTGTGTCCAAGCAAAGAGGTCTGAGCGGCGCGCACTGACTGCCGGTGCCAGCGTGGGGGTAAAAGACCTCCAACCCCCAACAAATATTGTTCAGCAAAGAAAAGCGCTGCACACCCGGAGATTCCAATTAGCAGGTTTTTATTCACAGAGCAGCATGTCAATCCACGATGCATTTCGACCTTAAGTCTTTCTCAAGTGGTAATGCTGATTCGCAGTTCTATTCGTCATGCCTTGATATACTGTCCACGGCATTCTGGGATTTGTAGTGCTTAATTTAATTTAACTTAGTGTTTGATAGTATGCTTCAACCCACACGACATAGTTTAAATGCACACTTGAGTAATGTAGCACTCTGCTTATCTCCGGACCCTTTTAAAGTTCATCTAGGGTTGCATCGGTGAAATTAATGTACCGGGGCTCATGCTCACCGTATCCTGGATGAGTCTGTCCCCGTGCAGCAAGTCTCGCTCGGCGCTTGTTGAAGTTTGTGCTTGTGCATCAGTCTTCAAGTGTCTTGTACACTGCGCAGGGGATTGGTATCCCCTCGTCAACTTTGCCTTTGATGATTGAAGTTGTTCCATTTCACTGGGCGCCGCCGCTGTATAATTGTGTCCAAGCAAAGAGGTCTGAGCGGCGCGCACTGACTGCCGGTGCCAGCGTGGCAACTTCAATCATCAAAGGCAAAGTTGACGAGGGGATACCAATCCCCTGCGCAGTGTACAAGACACTTGAAGACTGATGCACAAGCACAAACTTCAACAAGCGCCGAGCGAGACTTGCTGCACGGGGACAGACTCATCCAGGATACGGTGAGCATGAGCCCCGGTACATTAATTTCACCGATGCAACCCTAGATGAACTTTAAAAGGGTCCGGAGATAAGCAGAGTGCTACATTACTCAAATGTGCATTTAAACTATGTCGTGTGGGTTGAAGCATACTATCAAACACTAAGTTAAATTAAATTAAGCACTACAAATCCCAGAATGCCGTGGACAGTATATCAAGGCATGACGAATAGAACTGCGAATCAGCATTACCACTTGAGAAAGACTTAAGGTCGAAATGCATCGTGGATTGACATGCTGCTCTGTGAATAAAAACCTGCTAATTGGAATCTCCGGGTGTGCAGCGCTTTTCTTTGCTGAACAATATTTGTTGGGGGTTGGAGGTCTTTTACCCCCACGCTGGCACCGGCAGTCAGTGCGCGCCGCTCAGACCTCTTTGCTTGGACACAATTATACAGCGGCGGCGCCCAGTGAAATGGAACAACTTCAATCATCAAAGGCAAAGTTGACGAGGGGATACCAATCCCCTGCGCAGTGTACAAGACACTTGAAGACTGATGCACAAGCACAAACTTCAACAAGCGCCGAGCGAGACTTGCTGCACGGGGACAGACTCATCCAGGATACGGTGAGCATGAGCCCCGGTACATTAATTTCACCGATGCAACCCTAGATGAACTTTAAAAGGGTCCGGAGATAAGCAGAGTGCTACATTACTCAAATGTGCATTTAAACTATGTCGTGTGGGTTGAAGCATACTATCAAACACTAAGTTAAATTAAATTAAGCACTACAAATCCCAGAATGCCGTGGACAGTATATCAAGGCATGACGAATAGAACTGCGAATCAGCATTACCACTTGAGAAAGACTTAAGGTCGAAATGCATCGTGGATTGACATGTTGCTCTGTGAATAAAAACCTGCTAATTGGAATCTCCGGGTGTGCAGCGCTTTTCTTTGCTGAACAATATATATATATATATATATATATACGCTCACTTTACCGCCGGAGCCTCTGAGGAAGGAGTCATGAGACTTTGAAACGCGTCAGGCATTGACGGCGGTACAGCTGTTTAATTGGAATCTGTTTTGCTGGCGATATCCATACCTAATAAAGGCCTTCGGCTCAACACTGCTGGTTGAGTGCTTCTTGCCCGGCGGGCACCCTTGCAGCATTAATACATACATACATATATATATATATTTGTTTTGTTTTGCAATTACATATAATTTTGCATGTTGAACAATGGCCGCCAATTCGGACTGAAGCAAGTCCTATGTTGATGTTCATGACATGAGTAAAGTATTTATGTCCATTGAAAGTCGGCGCGTCTGGCAATTGACAAAGGCGGTAGCCAAAACGCGTTTTGCTGTGAATTTGTCCTGTTAATAAATCTGGACACTGTTCCCGTGAGTGCTGGTGTATTTGTGTACCTGGAGCTGTTACCGCGCGCGGTATCCGTCACCGCGTTGATAGCACCCGATCGCGAGTGAAGGGACAAGACGGAAAGTTGAGCTGGATATATATATATATATATATATATATATATATATATATATATATATATATATATATATATTTCCAACAGTCCTGTGCGACTGTATCTTTCAACAACTAAATCAGGTACAGACCACGAAATGTGCAGATAATTCTCTTCGTGCTTTATTTCTCCAAACAAGTCAACATGACGCGTTTCGGCTGTGTAACCACAGCCTTGATCACATGACCCCCCGGTGGAAAACAGGTTGAATTTATAGTGACATGCTGGATACACTGGTTACGTAGCATTTGGCCAATTATAGAGCTAAACAAAATACTTCTTATTACGGGTATAATTGTTGGATTCACAAACATTTAACTATTATTGTAAATAAATAATTAAAATGTCATAAATATGTACAAAAAATGTTAAAAGACATGAAGCATATCAGCAATATACAAAGAAGTCTTTAAAAACCTTTTTGTAAAAGCTGATGTAAAATCCTGTTTAAATAATTGCCAAGTGGCTTGATCAATGCTACATAATCACATCTATGAATCTGGCTCAAATTGAAATCCCTATTCATGCAGTAACCAGAAAGATAATAAAATGCTAGTGCTAAAATCATAAATTGTGCAAAATTGTGCAAATAAATAAACTATCCATGAATAAAAGATAATAAATCCATATCACATCCAGGATAACAAATGTCTAAAATAAAAATGTATTTATGTGAGCAGCACAATAGCCGATGCTTGAATCTATTTGCTCTAAATTAGTGCAAGAGTCTAAATTACTGGCATTGAAGTTGAAATAATATTTCATATCTTTTGCCACTTCAAAACATCATGATTCAACACATGCATGACTGATCCCACAGTAATCAATCACTTTAAATTAAATATATTATATAATCATACATTTCCGCTAAGAAAACCATTAAACAATTAATTAAAATGCAGTAATGTTATATCATTGGGTCTCACAGTCTCCTAATCCAATTAATCCTCTTTGATAATCATAAAGGATAAAAGAGCGAGAGTTGATAATCCTCAAATGGAACTGACTTCAATAATAAGGTAATGTAATACCTGTCATACGTTATGATTCAGAAAGATGTTTTTAGATTTTATAATTTGTATTACAGAAAATTATGGAGATATTCTCCTATATTAAGCCCTTTTGGAATTCTAGTATCCAACAAGAGGATATATTTAGATTCCAATTGCCTCAGCTGTTTTTCTCTGTTACCACCTCTCAGATTTTTTGGTACAGAGTCAATGACGAAGTAACTTAAGTCTTTCAAATTTTTATTGTGTACCAGTTTAAAATGACGCGCTACAGGATAGCTTTCGTCAGAATTAATTATTGCCCTTAGGTGCTGCAGAATACGATTGAATACCTGTAATTTGGTAGGTGCTGCAGAATACGATTGAATACCTGTAATTTGGTACTTCCCACATATTTCATTTTACAAGTACATTCCAAAATGTATACTGCATAATCAGTGCGGCACGTAAACAAGCTTTGGATTTTAACAGGGCTAGGGTCAAATGCACTCCAATATTCTGTGGTGTTCATGTCAAATTTACAGGCCCTACATGATATACATTTGTGGAAACCTGTTTTAGTCGACAACCAATTTTTGGATGTTATCACCTCAGGACTTGATTTGACCAGGGCATCCCTCATTGAGGGAGCTCTTCTAAAGGTGATAAGCGGTTTCTCAGGTAACAATGGAGCTAAAGTTATATCAGTTTTTAATAAAGGCCAGTGTTTATCTATGATCCCTCTAACGTTCCTTTCCTCCACACTGAAAGTGGCTATAAGTCTGATATGTTCTTGATTTATTTGTGGATCATCGCTGTTATTCATCACTTCTTTGTTTTTTTTTATTTAACAGTGGTGTTTAAACACTCTTATCTCATGTGGCTATTAGCCCTAATTTTGGCCTGTTCTAGCTCTTTCAGACAGTATCCACGTGCAAGAAATCTCTTTTGGGCCTCTGCCTGGCATCTTTCTAAATCAATACCAGAACTGCAAATTCTGCGCATACGCAGAAATTCTCCATATGGTATACTCCTAATGAGGTGACCAGGGTGAGCACTACTAGCATGTAAAATTGCATTTCTAGCCGTTTTCTTTCTGTGTAATCTAGCTTGAATTTCATTATTACTGATATAAATTTCAACGTCCAAAAAATGGACAGAGGATTTACTAATGTCTGCAGTAAATTGTAAATTCAAATCATTATTATCAATAATATTTACAAAATCACTGGCTGATTCTGGTGTTCCTTTCCAAATCATGCATATGTCATCTATAAATCTCCAAAATTCACATTGGAATCAAACAACAGTTTATGGGTGCCCTTGAGGACATGTATCTCCCACCACCTGACATGTAAACAGGCATAGGTTTGGGAAAAACATGCCCCCATGGCAACTCCTCTCCGTTGCTGGTAGATCTCTTTGTTAAATAGAAAATAATTATTTCATACTTCGTTTATCCAGAAAATACTTTACAGCTCTTAATCCATCTGCATGATGAATAATCGTGTAAAGGGTACATATGTCCATAACCATTAGTACATAGTCCTCTTCCCATTTTACATTTTTTAATTTCGACAGAAAGTGACCTGAGTCCTTAATATAGGAAGCAAGGTTCTCTACTGATTCATGCAAAAAATGATCCACATATTTTGACAATGGTTCTAGGAGACAGCGTTTGGCTGAAAAAATGGGGCGTCCCGGTACTGGCATAGTTTGTTTATGAATTTTCAGAATGAAATAGAGGGTGGGTATAACTGGAAATTCATTCTTTAAGAAATTATGTTCCTGCTTACTCAGCAAACCTTCCCTTTTCCATTGATTTAATTCTTTGAAAACAGTCTCCTTAAGGCATTTGGTATCATTAAATGATCCTATCCTATAACAAAAATTGTCATTTAGATGTCTTTCTGCCTCTTCTAAGTACAAAGTACAGGGCCAAATGACAATGTTACCCCCCTTGTCAGCTTTATTGATAATGAGATTAGAGTTGCTTCTTAGTTTTTTCATCAGTTTTGCATATGGTATTTCCATGTATTTGTATCTTTTTTGCTTTCGGGATGAAATACATTGCAATGTTTTCAACTCTTCAATTACGATATCATTAAATGCATCGATAGCGTCTTTTGGCATAAGAGGTATGAACGTTGAGGGTGGTATGAAATGACTGTTACATGGAAGGTTACTGACTATGCCCATAGATGCCAAATCTTCCTGCGTGGATCCAGTATTATCTTCTTCATTTGTGGATAGGGCATGTATTGTCTTCAAAAGGCTGGTATCTGCAACTTGGAATTTGTTAGTGGGGCGCGCTAAGTTGGTTATAGTTCTTGCCTGATCTCGTGCATTGTTTAATTTGAAATGTTTTTTCAATTTAAGCTTTCGTATAAATTTAAAAACATCTATGCGAGTATTTATATATATGCTCATATATATGCTCAACAGACTCAAAAACAAAGAAGCAACAAGGAAACAAGTGGAGACACAAGTAATTAAAAACAACAATACAGTTATTAAACTGTCGGATACAGTACTCAATGAAGCAGAGATCCAACTTCTATCACTTGGATTAATTTACTGCCCGGAAAGTAGTTTTAACTATGGTCAAACTTGCATTGATACATTCAAGTTCATTCGAAGACTAAAGCTTACTAAATATCACAGATAAAGACAGCATCCTGTTGAAACGACAACAGAAGCTCCAGCACATGATGCCAGTTTGAATAACTTACAAATATCGGATCTCCAACTCATGCATGATTCACATGAACTGCAAAATGAAGGACTTCACTCTGGCATGTTAACATAGACTCAACAGATTATGCAAGAACAAGACCTTACTGCATTTGGTTCAATTAAAAGCCCAACCAAACCCAAATCACCGTTCATGCCAATAAAGCCACTTGATGCTGTCACTATTTTGAATGATCGAGTAACAGAGGAAATCAAGAAACTCAATCATAAAATGTAACAATCTGTCAAAAAGTGCAGTAACCATAAGAAAAAATATTACAGTTTAATACGTAAGCTACAAAGTGATAATAAAGTTATAATTCGAAATTCAAACAAAGGAGGCAACATATTACTTTGGCCATGAACACAATATCTAACTGAAGCATACAAACATCTTGATGACACAACATGTTATAAGAGGATCAATATACAACATGTAAGGAAGACAAAAAATGATTTTCATGAAGAATTAACCAGGTGGAAACATGAAGGATTGCTAACTAAGGAAGAATATTTGTTCCTTCGCAACAACCATCCTGTAATGCCGGTCTTATCCTTCATCCCTAAAGTCTATAAAGGCACTATTCCAATACCTGGCAGACCAATCATTTCAGCTAGAAATTGTTTATTTGAGAGAACACCTCAGTATGTTGATTATTTCTTACAACATTATGTATCGAGTTTACCATCATTTATCAAAGATACTGGTGACTTTCTCAGGAGAAAATTTGACATAACCCTGGTCCAGAGAATACCTATTGATGACATTGGACATTACCTCTTTATACACTAGCATCGGGCATCAAGATGGACTGAAAACAGTGGTGCACTACCTCAGGAGTAGGCCCTTAAGAATGTTCAATCATAGTAGGATGATACTGGCCATGATTACTTGGTGTTTAAACAATAATTAATTTCTTTTTGGCAATGAAACCTTCCAACAACTGAGGGGGTGGCCATGTGTACTTACTTCTCCCCCAGCTATGCATGTTTACACATGGGCTGGTGGGAGATGCAGGTACTTATGGTGTACTATCATGTGGATTGGGAGGAACATGTGGTGTGATGGCTGCGCTATATAGGCAATGTATTTATTATTTGGAGAAGGCCGGTGCTGAGTGCTGAAACATTTGTGGAAAAAATCAATGTGACTACAATTAATTTGGAATTCACTGCACATATTTTTTGGATGTACAGGTCTTTATTAATAAAAACAAAATTGAGTCCAAATTTCTTCGCAAAATAACAGCCGGGAACTCAGTACTTCATGCCTCCACCTTTCACCCCAGACATTTAGAAGATAGCATTCCTTATTGGGAAATGCTAAGATTACGTAGGATCTGTAGTCAGGAAAGCGACTTAATTCAATGCCAGAATGAAGCCAAACAGAGGTTTATAGATCGAGGATATTCGACTAATATCATTGCCCGGGCGATTAATAGAGCCAGTAAAGAAACTAGGGAAACCATTCTATTTAGGGGTAACTCAAGTACCAAGAGAAAACCAGACCCCAAGCACAATCAGGATAGTGATGAGATCAATATTAGATTAATCACTACATATAACAGACAAGAAAAACAAATCAGGTTCATTTTTAACAAACAATGGCCATTAGTGCTAACTGACCCAACTATAGGACCAATACTCCCCAAAAAACCTACCATTTCATTCCGTCGAGCACCTTCTATGAGTAGTGCTTAGTTAAGGTTAAGAGCAGTCCAAAAGTAATACAAACCAGTAACTGGCTCTCTTTTAGGAAGGCTTTTTTTAAATACAGTTTGTGTAGGGCATGCCGCTTTGGGTTTAACATAATGCAATATTACACAACATTCAATGCAAGACCACTAAAGCTAGAGCGTTTGTACACTTGCAAAACTGAGTTTGCGGTTTACATTCTAGAATGCACCTGTAAACTGCGATATGTAGGAAGCACTAAGCTACAAGTGCATGTAAGAATCTTACAACATTTGAGGGCGATAGTGAATTCAGACCCCTCGTACCCTATGACTCGCCATTTCAAACAATTCCACAGCAACGTTAATTGCTTGAAATATTTTGTTATGGTGCTATCCCCAACCTGAGGAGAAGAGGAAATCGTGAAAATTTGCTCTGGCAATTGGAGACCCGATATATCCTAGAGCTAGATACTAAATCCCACAATGGGCTGAATAGTCGTGAACATCTTCATAATTTCCTATCATTTCAAGGTTTTCCAAATCAGATCTGGATATTTGTATATATTATGGGATGAACCAGACACGATAGAGATAACTATTGTACAACCTGTGCTGCTGGATAATTTCTCAAATTTCTTAATGCACTTTTAGCACATAGCACTTTTTTCTTATGGGTATTGATGGTTAAAAACAGCGATTTGTTGTATGTGAATTACAGGTGGTATTTTACTATGATATCTTAATGCTGGGCCACAATTGCCAACTACAAGAACAAGATGGTGGGGATAGTTTCTTTGACAAATCTTTTTTTACGGACCAATATAGAAACTAGGTGTAACATGGTATATTGGGCGGATGTTTTAATAATCATGATTTTGCCCAGTGGCAATGACTAAGCTTACTATGGGCACAATTTTGGGTCTATTGGCAAGATATATACATCTATTTATTGCCCATGTTTCTACAACAACTCTGCATATGTATAATCATTTCAAAACGTGGTCTGTTTCTTCAAGGGGTGATTGCCTAAACGTCAATATGTAGTTCTAACAGCAGTGGCTATGATATTATATATTTGCACATATTTATATGAGGTCATTAAGGCTTTTAGACGCAAAGGTGAGCTTGTGGACTTTATTGCTGCTCCTCAAAGAATGGTCAGCACTCGACGGGGAGGATTTCTATTACTTTAATGAGAATTTGTGTGCAAACTGACACATTTCGGCAAATGCCTTTGTCAATGTCAGCAATCGCATTTGCAATTTATTGCCATAAACAAAGGACTAGTACCTGCACAAAAGTATTTGTGTTCAATACCTCAGGCTGTCTCCGCCACTTTGGAGTCTATAAGACATTGCCTACAATAAACAAGTGCAAAACATTATCAATATTACACTATAGATTAGTGAAACAGAGATCATATTGTTGCATCATTTAATAATATTCATATAATCACACCCCTGTATGGGCAACTCAAATCCTGTACTTCTGTCTGTATGCATGAAGCGAGGATCGACACAATATAATAATTATAACAAGTCATAGGGAAAACATGAGTATGGGCCATCCTATGACAATTTCAACACGTGAAAATACCCAACTGAAACATAATCCAAAAGAAAAATTCAAAACATGCAATTTATATTTTGTCCTGTCGTTCCCCTAATATTTATGCTTATTATATCTTGTATAAGCAGTATCAGACCATAAGTCATGCGGGAGCCAATGATATTGGAGGGCAGTTCCTACTGACTATGTCATCAGCACAATTTGTGATCATTATTACACTTATGCTCCTCTAGTGCATCTCGGGGAAACAATTGTGCCAATATTGATATATCGTTACGTGATGGAACATGTGGGCAATCCTACATCATATTGGGATGTACACTCATGCGTATTGTTGGCGTTCAGGGCAAATAAACCATATCGGAGAGTAAATTCAAATTGCTTAATCAACCAGGCATACACCAAAGTAGACTTTGATATACCCAGGCATTAGTGGTGTAACAAATGCCTCCGCAACCCTGAAGGTGCGGGGTTCCCCTGGCCTGAGAGCTTCATGCTGGGCCTAGAGCGTTGGGGGCCTCCTACTTGTACTTTGCCAGGGGGTTCCCTAAAGTTTCGTTACACCATTGCCAGGCATCCACCAATACCAACACTGACACACCTAACCTAACTCTAATGCATCCAATAACACACCCAGATATACACTGATGTATACAGTGACATATCCAGGGTGATGCTAATGCATACACTGGCACACCTGGGCATATATTAATGCAGACACTGACAGGGCCAGTCATACACCAAAGCAGGCACTGACATACCCAGCCAAACACTAATGCATCCAGTAACACACCAAGGCAAACACATATGCACACACTGACAGTCTCAGCCTCGGCCAATGCAGGTAACAGCGGGGGGGCAGTGGGCTGGGTGGGTGGGGATTCCGACGGATGATGACGAGGGAAAATGTATTATTTATTTAATTTTCCCTCGGCATTGTCCCTCAAAATCTGCCCCACCCGGGCCCACCACCCCACTGCCATTACCCGCACGCACCGCAGCTAGACACACCCACTCTCACACTGATACATACATTAAAAACAAAGTTAGTTCTTTGTTTGAGGAGATGGTGAATCTAACAAGAACTGTTTTTTTTTTCTAGAAGGGTTTTTTAACGGTTTAAAAAAAATCTTTAACAAAAATTGAACATGGTAGTAAAAAGGGTAAGGATGGTGAAATGCAAAGAAGCAACTGGCTTCAGTCTCAAAAAACATTATGTAGTCACTGTAAGCAAACAGAAAAAACTTACAGTGATGCGTCTTCACTGTATCCAAGAATGCAGCAACAGAAGATATTTTTATAGCGACAAGCATGTGGCATTTCATGCAATGAATAACTATCTCACTCAATTCTTCTCAGGCAGCTGGTATTGTAATGACTGTCACTGATGATGGTTCTAGCAAGGCTGCTGTAGATGCCGACTGTCCTGCTACACCTGCTTTCTCTCACATCATCTGGTTGTAGACCCTTTCAGGAATTGTTTTTAGGTGCTTCCACATGGAACTTGTCCCATGTGAATACTTACTTCTTTGCAGGGTATCTGGATAACTGCTTGCCACAAATATTGCACTGCACATATTTTGCTGTCACTTTTTTTTCTGGAAGGTGGTGCATCTTCCTCCTCATCCTCAACAGGTTGCGGATGGTTATCTTGGATGGACGATGTAGCTTCAGCCATTGTGTAAAAGCAGAGCAGCACTGGTTCTCAAAGCTCCTTCTAGAGACTTCACTGGAGAAATAACTGCTTTTGGGTATGTGTTTCCATGTGGAAGGGTGGGGTCTTAATGTATCCAATCAGAAGGCAAGGTGTGGGTGAATATTATAGTGAATTCGTGAATCCGGCCTGTAAGTTCGTGGATACATGAACTGGTAAACTTAAAAAACAAAACAGATATAAGGTGATTTATATATACTTGTAAATATGTTCACACTGATGTTATGAATGACAATGCAGAGATGTACATATGCGCAGTTATGTATTAGATTTTCATTGAATCTGTGAATTCAGATTCACTGCTTTGTTCCGATCAAGTGATCGGGAGTCAAAACCATAGAGCAGTAGTCTGTCAATGTTTGTGGAACCGCAAAGGTACCACGGTACCCCAAAAATATATTTTTTTAAATGTTTAATTACATTAAAAAACACTTCATTATTTTAAATTTATTACATATGTGATTTTTATTTTTTGAAACATATAAAAAGTATATTTATAGCAAAAAAGAATGTCTACAGTATAAAAAAAACTACATTAAATACAAAAATAAATAGTAATAAACTTAGAATTAAAAATAAACTCCACAAATTTACTAAAAAAAATGAACATTAGAGGGACATAATATTTTAGAAATGAAATTTGAAAAACCTTTGAAATTCACTGAAAAATACAAAAGGACATTATCGTTAGGAAATAGAATTAAAAAAAATCACTGAAAAAAGCAAAAGGTTACAGGGGCATTATAGTTAGGCGCAGATTCTACTCATGCAAAACCAGTGAAATTCAGCAGTTATTGTTACCTGAGCTAACTATAGCTTACGCATCCGCAATGCACTACTTATGACCTCACATATTACATCATCCATGACAGGGTCAGTGTCGTCACTGATGACATCTCAAATTACATCACTCATGACATCATCTACAGAACCACTCACACACCTTCTCACACCCCCATACATCTCATACACTCTGCATTGCCTCCTACTTCACCTTAGCTATGTAGAGGTATTAAACACATTATAAATCTTTATATTCAAGAGTAACTCTGTGTACAGGTGACAATAGACTTGTGTTCATTATTTCCACATAAGTATTTTGGTACTGCAGAAAAAGTGTCCAGCAGGGCAAAGATTCGACGTACTAAATACTAAGGGCCAGATTTAGATCATGGTGGACTGGTTGTGACAGAGTAGCCTGTTCGCCAAATGTAAATCAGGCCCTAAGTATTGTAAGCAGCCTTCAGTTATTGAAGCGACTCATCTCAGCATGACAATTTCTTCTTAACACAGAAGACTGTATGTACCCGGCACTAACCTATGTATGTGTGTTTGCTTTGCTTCAGAAGATAGGCTATCTGTAAAGTTTTCACCATAGTACCTGGCCGGATATGTGCAAATGATCATGCCACACACGGAGCTTGGTATTACACGTCCTTATTCCTCAGCGTGTAACCGCTAACTGAAACATTCTACATTAAGAATTCTATCACTCACACCCACACACTTACATCACTATTCTATAGACTCCGTCAGGAACCAAAAAAGTCCAGTTGGCTCTAACTCACAAGACACTACATCTCTCCCATTGTTAAATAAAAAGTACCAATAATACATATATTCATTACAACTCTTCAATAAGTCATTTTGGTGCTCGAATCAATTGCCCAGATCTGGTCATGTGAGGTCTTGGAGTTACAGCAGAAGTGCCCATGATTGGCACTGGTACCAGAGACACTGGTACAGTAATTAGGCTCTCCATATGCTCAGGCAGACAAATCTCACTTCTGACATTTGGAGCTGTTGAAGGTCGAGGCAGGTGCTTTAAATGTGAAGAATCTCGAGTAATGGATACTGCAGGATGACCGTATGTCCCTTACTAGTCACAAATCTCACTGGGTCAGCATCAAAAGGAGCATCAGACTTGCGTTTCTGTTTCTGTCTGACGATAACTTTCTCTCCTCGGTTAAATACAGTGCTCCGAGCACTGCGACGTCTATCTGCATCACTCTTCATTTGATGTTTGTTAGACAAGTCTCTCAATGTCAATGGATCTCTCATTGGCCAATTGTGGCAACATGGTGCTCATGGCTCTCCCAAACAATAAGGTGGCAGTGCTTTCACCTGTGGTAGACTGCTGTGTTGATCTCCATGCATGAAGCGTAGACTGAAGAACTGATTTGAGTTCAAGCTTTTCCATCGCAGCGCGCTGAACAGTCTTGAGGGTACTAATAAAACTTTTGACCGCACCATTCGCCTGTGGCAAGAGACGCATGCTTGTCTGATGCTTGACATTTAGATGAGTGAGAAAGTCTTTAAATTCTCGCCTATTAAAAGGCAGGCTATTGTCAGATTTTAAAATCGAAGGAACACCCCATGTTGTAAAGTTACTTTCTAATCTCTCAGTGATCCTGTCATGAGTAGTTGACAAACAGATCTTCCACAGGGGGAAAATGGGAATATTCATCAACAATTACTAGTAGACGATGTCCATTGTCAAGGGGTCCAAAGAAGTCAGCTGCAATTTGCTCTCATGCATGCTTTGGAAGATCAGACATGTTTAAAGGATGTGAGGTTATTTTGGACAACAAACAGCTGCACAGACGAAATCCTTTACTCTTTTTCAACTCTTTCATCAAGATGAGAGAACAACACTCTATCACGTTGAGCTTGTTTCATAGCAACACCTCCACTGTGTCCCTCATGGGCCAGTTCAATAACTTGTCCTCTCAAACTCTCGGGTAGGACAATTCTCAACCTCTGTAAGATGATGTCTTCTGGGGTAACTGAAAGTTCTCTTGTACATTTTTTAATTTCTGGTATTACGGTAATCATGAGGAGGACGATTATGTTTTCACCATGATTGATGTTCAATATTGTCTTTAAGTGTCAGCAAATCACTGTAGGTTCTTGTGGAAACAATGATTTGTTCTACTGATATGGTAGCAGGGGTACTGGAGTTCACAATAAAGTTGACATAGGCATCAGCTGCTTTAGAAGTAGTGCCATGGCACTCTATTAGCACACTTGAGAGGTAGTCAGTAGGGTTTTGATCTTTAACTGGACAATGCACAATTGTGTAATCATACTCCTGCAATCGCAACCCCTCACCCCTTAATGTGAGGGGGCATCTTGGCTTTAGGTTTGCCGGAAATCGCGAGCAGAGCTTGGCGATCAGAGAACACTGTGAAATGTTTTCCATATGGGAACAAATGGAAATGCTCACAAGCTCACATCCAAGCAAGGCTTTCACTTTTCAGGTTATAATTAGGCACGTTCTGTCATTGACAAACTTTGGCTAGCATAAGCCACAATGTGCCTTGGGGCATTGGGATGTACAGTGTGCTGGGCAAGGATGGCACTCAACCCTACTGGGCTCGCATCAACAACAACCTTCGTCTGCAATTTCAGATCACAGTGTGCCATTTTAGTTACATTCTCAATTGCATACTTGATTTTCTTGAAGGTTTGTTCATATTCACTTGACCATTGAATGGGACATTTTGATTAGTTAGGTTTCTCAATGGGGCACTTACAGTGTCAAAGTCACGTATATTCCTTGAACAGTAATTGACAATACCAAGGAGGAATCTCAGCATAGTTATACTTTGTGGGGTATGAGTGGATGAAAAGGCCTGTACTTTATTTGGATCTGTAGTCGTTCCACCATCAGAAAAATTATGACCAAAGAACTTGAGTTTGTTATGATGAAACTCACATTTTGGCGCATTTAAAGTGAGACCTGCATCAGTAAGTATATGACACACTTGTGCAAGAGCTTTATCATCTTCCTTTTGTGTGGCCCCAAAAACTAGTATGTCATTATTGAAATTGAAAGTATTTGTCACTGGCTGTATTATGTGATGAATAACATCTTGAAAAAGTTGTGCAGCTTATGACACTCTGAAACTTGTCCTTTTGTATCTAAATAAAACTAACATAAGTCGTAAAGGTAGTAATGTACTGGTAATACTCTTCTAGTTCAAGCTGGTATTATCCTTTATTCAAATCAAGGCAGGAAAAGACTTTGGCTCCATTCAGCTGCTTAATTATGTCAGCGATGTGCAGACCTGTGTGCCGTTCTCTTTCAATTGCCTTGTTTGCTTGGCATATAGCCATGCAGATGTGCACAGCTCCTCAATTATCCTTTTTTGGCACTACCGCTATGAGTGATATCCATGGCGTCGGACCAGTGGATCTTTCAATGATGTTGTGCTTCAATAGTGTCTCAAGTTCTTTCTCAGCAGCCTCTTGTAAATTAAAGGCAATTCGACTATATCTTTGAGCAACAGGACGGATGTCCTCATTTGTGTGAAGTTGCACTTTTATGGACTTAACTCTTCCTAGTCCATGAAAGAAAGATGGAAACTGATTCACTATCTCATCATAGACATTGACATTGTAGTTTACTGAAATCAGCCCCAAGTCAGCAGCAGTACTGAAACTGAGTAAACATGTGCTTGATGAAGTACCTAGCAAGACATAAATTAGCACTTGTACTTTCGTATTTTTATGCTTTACATTTGCTATGAATGAACCTTGATTTTGCAGTGGCATCTGGGCAGCCCAAGTATAGACTTTGGTTTTTGACGGAGTTGAATAGGGCACTGGAAACAGTTCATTGTTCTTTTCCACCGGCATAATGTTTATTGACTCACCACTGTCTTTGATAAAATGTATGGAACACCCATTCACTTTCAGAGTGATCCTGGGACAGTGTCCAAATGAATTTTGCACTTTCACTTTGTCAGCCTAGCTTTGACCGTCATTCTTCCTTATAACAAGCTAATTCTACATGCGCATGTCACTCAGCGGTCAACATTGACATCGCACACAAATTTTCCTTATTGTTGCTTGACAAAGATGCTTGACAAACGTAAAGAATTATTATTTTTTTTAATAATGTTTTTATTAAAGATTGCCATATATCAACATACATGAAGCAGCATATATGAAGCAGTTAGAGGCACACTTTAGTGAGAATGTAAGTTTGTGCAAGTCTGGCATGACATAATGTACAATAACAATCGTTTTATCCAACCCATGACACCCCTTAGACGTGGTACAGTGTGGCAGGTCCCATCTCACCAGTCTGTGTTAGTTAGTCGCAGTGGGCCCGGTTCACAGAACTAACTTAAGACAAAATCCTAAACTTACTACCATTTTGGTATTCACAGAAGGCACTTACTCATTTTGGTATTCACAGAAGGCACTTACTCATTTCGGTATTCACAGAAGTTAGGAGTCCTATCTTTAGGACTCCTAAATGCCTTCTGCGAATACCAAAAGTCTTAAAGTTAGGATTATTCTCAGTTTAGGAGTAGTGAAGTTAGGACTCCTAACTTTAGGACTCCTAAATGCCTTCTGTGAATACCAAAAGTCTTAAAGTTAGGATTCTTCTCAAATTAGGAGTAGTAAAGTTAGGACTCCTAACTTTAGGACTCCTAAATGCCTTCTGTGAATACAGAAAGTCTTAAAGTTAGGATTTTTCTCAGTTTAGGAGTAGTAAAGTTAGGAGTCCTAACTTTAGGACTATAAACAAACTTTCTGTAAGGCCTTCACTTTCTTCAAAGGCCTAGCACTGGCTAGAGTGGCACTTGGATTCCACATATGCTAACTGTTGATTTTCACTTCGACTGAGGCACATATGGAACACACCAGCAGTTTCATGAAAAAAGGCAAACTCTCTGGGAAATCACTGTCGGGACTTTGGGTTACAGGGTTTAGGTGACCCCCTATCTCATCAGTTGTAGTGACCTACTCCAGTCCGGGTACATGCAATTGGTCACGCTACACACAGAGCTTGGTATTACAAATCTTTATTCCTCAGCATGTAACCACTGACTCAAACATTCTATGTTAAGAATTCTATATCCAACACTAATACCCAAGCACTTGCCTCAGTATTCTATGGAGTTTGTCAGGAATCAAATGGGTCCCCTCATCTCTAACTTACAAGGGACTACAGTATTAATGGGGCAGGTATTAGAACGTTTACCACCTTCAGATCTTGATTATTGTTAGTGAATAGTGTCTTTTTTTACAGCTGTTGCATAGAGTGAGCACCGTGGAGAGGGACTGGGCTCTCCTTTCAGACTTCTCTCTCAGATGACAAATGTGAATAGTAGGGTGTATGGATGGACTGGCTTCTCCTTTGAGACCTTTGTCTCAGATGTTGGGTGTGTTTAGTAGGGTGTGTGGAGGGAGAAGCCTCTCCTTTCAGACCCATCTCTCAGATGACAGGTGTGTGTAGTAGGGTGTGGGGAGGGACTGGCCTCCCCTTTCAGACATTTCTCTCTCAGATGACGGATGTGCATAGTAGGATGTATGGAGGGTCTGGCCTCTATGATGAGGCTTCTCTCTGTAACAATGGGTGTGCATAATAGGGTGTGGGGAGGGACTTTCCTCTCCTTTCAGACCTCTCTCTCTCAGATGACAGATGTGCATAGTAGGGTATGTGGAGGGACACGCCTCTCTGCTGAGACTTCTTTCTGTAATGATTGGTGTGTGTAGCAGGGTGTAGGGAGGGACTAGGCTTTCCTTTCAGATGATGGGTGTGGGAAAGGACTGGTTTCTCTGGTAGACCGCTTTCTATAGTGATGGTTGTGCATAGTAGGGTATGGACGGACTTGCCTCTCCTTTTAGACCTCTCTCTCAGATAATGGGTGTGCACAGCAGGGTTTGTGGAGGGACTGGCTTCTCTGCTGAGATGTCTCTCTTTAATGATATGTGTGCATAGTATAGTGTGAGGAGAGACTGCCCTCTCATTTTAGACCTCTCTCTGAGATGACAGATGTGCAAAATGAGGTGTGGGGAGGGAATGGCCTTCTTGCTGAGACCGCTCTCTGTAATGATACATGTATATAGTAGTGTGTGGGGAGATAATGGGATCGCCTTTCAGACCGCTCTCTCAGATGATGGGCGTGCATAGTAGGGTGTACAGAGGGGCTAACCTCTCTGCTGAGACCTCTTTCTGAAATGATCGGTGTGCATAGTAGTGTGTGGAGAGGGACTTGCCTCTCCTTTCAGACCTCTCTCTGAGATGGTGTGCGTGTGCGGTAGAGTGGGGGGGGTGACAGCCCTCTAGTTATTGGACCTCTCTCTCAGATGACAGGTGTGCATAGTAGGGTGTGTGTAAGGACTGGCCTCTCTACTGAGACCTATCTCTGTAATGATAGCTGTGTGTAATAAGGAGTCGGGAGGTACTGCCCTCACCTTTTAGTCTTCTCTCTGAGATGACAGGTGTGCATAGTAGGATGTATGGAGGGACTGGCCTCTCTGTTGAGACCTCTGTCTGTAATGATAGGTGTGCATAGTAGGGTGTGGGTAGGGATTGGGCTCTCCATTCAAACATCTCTCTTAGATGACTGGTGTGCGTAGTACGGCATGTGGAAGGACTGACCTCTCTGCTGAGACCTCTGTAATGATGGGTGTGCGCAGATGGGAGTAGAGAGGGTCTGGCATCTCCTTTCAGACCTCTCTTTCAGATGACGTGCGTGCATAGTAGGGTATGTGGAGGGAGTGCCCTCTCCTTTTAGACCTCTCTCTCTCTCTCTGATGACAGCTGTGCATAGTAGGGTGTGTGGAGGGACTGACCTCTCTGCTGAGACCTCTCTCTATAATCATAGATATGCCTAATAAGGCATGGGGAGGAACTGCCCTCTGCTTTTAGACCTCTCTCTCAGATGATGGGTGTGCGTAGTAAAGTGTTTGAAGGGATTATCCTCTCCTTTCAAAACTCTCTCTCACAGGACAGTGGTGCATAGTTGGGTGTGGAGAGGGAGTGCCCTTTCTTTTAGACTTCTCTCTCAGATAATGGGTGTGCGTAGTAGGGTGTGTGGAGGGACTGGCCTCTCCTTTCAGACCTGACTCTCACATGACAGGCGTGCATAGTGGGGTGTGTTAATAAGCCTGAACTCTGCTCACAACTCTTCTCAAACCAATGAGCATAATTAGTAGAGTCTGATAAATACCATCTCCACTAAGACTCCTTCATACAGTAACAAGTGTGCATAGCAGAGTGTATTCAAATATCACCCACACCTTCCTACTTTTCACAATCCCGCAAGAGTCTCACAAGATCATAAAATTTAAATAAACAGATTTAACTTTCTAATCATCACATTACTTATCTCTTACACACTTCCTCTTAAAATCAAGGACCACACTATGCATTCCTACTAATAGAGAGTATTGACAACTCATCTACTCCTCTTTACTATTCACAACCCCACGAGAGTCCTGGGAGATCGTAAAAATAATAGTTAAAACAATATACATTTATCATCTTCACTGTAGTATTCCTTTGACACCTCCTCTCCAAATCTAGGGAGAAGCAAGCCTTTCTGCTTCTCCCTTATATAGCTAGTTTACTTCATTGCCACAACACTTCCAATTTTTTACAGTAAACAGTAATTGCAGCCATTTCATTTCTAACATTTCAACAGCCAGCCAATCACGGCAGTCCCGGGAGCCTCTCGCTCCTGTGAGAGTGTGAAGGCTTATGGAAAAAAATGGCCTCTCAACCAATCACAGGCCTCCGTTTTTTATTTTGTCCTCTGACAGAATGCCCTCGGGACTCTTGTGAGGCCAACTGCCAAAATATACAATTATTTTTAACCCTTAATATCCCAAAACCTATTGAATGGATTTACACCAAAGAACAATAAGCACAATCTGTGGGACAATATCTGACTTCCTGCCAAATTTGGTGTAATTCCTTTCAGAAGTTGTTGTAGCCTTGTCTAAAGAGGTCTATCAATCAATCAATCAATCATTATACTTGTAGAGCGCGCTACTTACTCGTGAGGGTTTCAAGGCGCTGGGGGGGGTGCCGCTACTGGTCGAAGAGCCAGGTCCTGAGGATCCTCCTGAAGGTGAGCAGGTCTTGGGTCTGCCGTAGGTGGGTGGGGAGGGTATTCCAGGTCTTGGCGGTGAGGTAGGAGAAGGATCTTCCGCCGGTGGTCATACGTTGGATGCGGGGGACGGCGGCAAGGGCGAGGCTTGCGGAGCGGAGCTGGCGGGTGGGGGTGTAGAAGCTGAGTCTGCTGTTGAGGTAGGCTGGACCGGTGTTGTGGAGTGCTTTGTGTATGTGGGTGAGCAGCTTGAAGGTGATCCTCTTGTCTATCGAAAATGCATGGGGAGTTTGCATTATGGGACTCCCCTTTTTTTCTAAGACCCTGCTGGACGGATCGCCCTGAAACTTTTCAAGATGGAGCTGATGTGGATGAAATTTTCTTTTCGAAAGTTTTGTGAACATTCGTCAAACAGGGACAAAGTTATTAGCAAACCAAAAAAACTCTGAGTCTATGGAACGGCAGACCCAAGTATAACTACCTACTGCAGATCGCTAGGTGATATATATATATATATTCACTTAAAAAACCATAGGTTTCACACATGTTATAGTTAGGTGGATATTTCACTCGTAAAAAACCAATGAAATTCCCCCGTTATAGTTAGTTCAGATAACTATAACTCGCGCGCCCGCAATCCACTGCTCATGACGTCACATATTACATCACTCATGACATGGTCAGTGGCATCACTCATGACATCACTGATGACATCATCCTTGTGATAGAGTGGCGGTCGCGCGAGTTATAGTTATCTGAACTAACTATAACGGGGGAATTTCATTGGTTTTTTACGAGTGAAATATCCACCTAACTATAACATGTGTGAAACCTATGGTTTTTTAAGTGAATTTGCAAGGTTTTTTAAATGCTAATTCCTAACTATAACGTGTGTGAAACCTATGGTTTTCTCAGTGAATTTGTACGGTTTTTTAAATGCTAATTTATTTATGTATTATTATTTTTTATATATATTTATTTTACAATAAACTCCAATTCCCCTTTCCCCAATTAAGTTTAGTATCAAAAAGGACCCCAGGATACGAAAATGTTTTTGATGTGGGGATTACTACTTTACAATTTTAAAAGAGAAGTTCCTTCTTGGTTGTTGGCCAACTTGCATCACAAATGATTTCGAATAATTGACCAGGAGGTCTCTATCCGTCATGAACAGTTTAAAAGCATTTAGTAGAGCTTGAAGACCCCTCTCAGTTCTAGAGATTAAAACCGCATCATCTGCGTATAAAAGTACGGGAATTCCCCAGCTGCCAACTCTAGGGCAGTCAGCTGGTACTTTCTGCAACACACTATCCAACTCATTAATATAAAAATTAAAAAGGAAGGGGGCCAGGATACATCCTTGGCTAACACCCTTACCTATGTCAAAATTATTTGTTGTGCTCAAGTCTTGAGAATATCTCACGTTTGCTCTAGTGTTACTATATAAATCAACAAGGAAGTCCACAATTCCATTATCTACACCCTGTGCCCTCATGGACTGCCACAGCTTTCCCCTGTTTACACAGTCGAAAGCTGAGGACAAGTCCATGAAGGCGAGATGGACGGTACCCCTTCGAGCAACAGTGTACTTACTTAATATTAAAAAATGGTTAAGGCACTGTGTTACTGTTGAGCGACCACTACAGAAACCATACTGGGCTATGGACCTAATATTGGTTTCTGATGCCCAATCTGAAATTCTCTGCAGTAGGATTCTGCCTACAATTTTAACCATAGAGTCTATTAATGAAATAGGTCTATAACAATGTGGGCTGCCTTTGAACCCCCTTCTTGAAGACCGGGACAATCGTAGAGACCCCCCATGATTGAGGGCAACCTGTTTTTACAGCAGCATTGAAGACAGACTCTAAAATGGGTGCCCAGAAACTTGGCTCAGACTTAAATAAGTCTGGGGGAATCCCGACAGGACCGGGAGCTTTCCCAGCTGTTAGGCCCAGTATGCCCTCAGTAACCTCTTCTACATCAAAAACAAGTATTCCACCATTACTACAGGGGGTAAGATCAGAATTTGCGTCCGTCCGGCAGCAGTATAATTGCTTAAAGTGTGCTTCCCACTCCTCCTTTGAAATGTGGCATTCCAGGCCGTCACCCGGCTCTTGAGCAAGGAAAGGTTTCTTCATTAACGCCCAGAATCTAGAGCTACACCGCAAAGTGGTGGGATCAAGAATCTCACTCCATGCCTCATTTCTTAAGGATTCCTTGCGATTGCCAATGGTAGATTTGTATTCTTTCCGACAACATTGAACTGCCGCCCTTGCTCTTGGTTTAACCACTAAAGCCAGCCTTAGATTACGTGCTGCTTTAGAACAGTCATGATTAAACCATTTTGGACCCACAGTCTCTACCTTCCTTGCTGGGGCCGACAACAACTGGGACACCTTAAACGATAAATTTTGAAAAGCACTAAGGACCTTAGTCGGCTGTGACTCTTCTTGAGTGCAGACAGTAATTTCATCTGCACAGGAGGCTTTAACATCTTTACATAACAGATCTGGGGTGATCTTAGACCATCTTAAGCGACGTCTCCCATCGATTGTGCTAACCCTCCCAGTGCTATTATTCCATCCTTCTTTAACTACCCAAGGACCCTTCAAGTGGACAGTGAGCGGGTTGTGATCACTAAATTCACTATCTTCAATAATAAAAGAGTTCACAAAGGACTGCATTGAAGAGGTGATTAGTATATAATCAATAAAAGATCCCCTCCCATGCCCCTTGAAGGTCGGGGTCACAAAACTCTTCGTGGGGTCCGTCAATGCCATAGTCAGCATTAAATCCAGGTCATTCAGCAGATCATTACAAAGTTTCCCCTCAGTCGTGTGTTCCAAATGGAGACCCTCTAGGCGTGCACACTGTAAATCCAAAATACTCTTCAAAAGGAGGTCGCCACAAGGGTGAACATTAAAATCCCCCATAATCATAAGGTTGTGGAGACAATCCTTCAAAGAGGTAGTAATAAAAGCGTTCAATGCAAGTATCTGACTAAAAACTGAGCATGCATTGACAGCATTATAAAAATTGACCAGACCGACCGTACAGTTTTCTCCAGTTAAAATTAAACCAATAATTCCAGAATTACATGTTATAACTCTGCGTATTTTACAAGATAATGCAACCGAAATGAACGTAACCATTCCCCCCTTAGATCTACCCCTGGTTGTTGCCGTTGCAGGGACATAAAATGCCTTATAACCTTCGAGGAAATAATCACATTCAACCGACCAGGTCTCGTGCAGACAGATAATCTGAAACTGCTTAATATACCTAGTCCAGTTGTCATCCTTCATCTTAGCACCCAGTCCCGCAATATTCCAGGAAATTACATTGTTTTCACTAGATTTTACCGGTGTAATCTCCATACATCCTGCTTCTGCCAATCTCTCATTTCCCTGGTCCCCGAATTCCTCATGTCAGTCACATGCCTCCAGACCTGAGAGTGAATCGAATCTATTCTGTATTGCAACATTGAACCCATTCATACAATGGCTATCAACATTGTACAAATATGCCCCTTCAGGAACCGGAGGCTGGATAGATATTAAAGGACTAATTTTTCTAGGATTAGGTGGGACTTTATTTAAGTGAGTATAAAAATAACCAAGTGGGCGTACACATACACTGTTTGCATCATAAACTAAGGAAGCCGCTCTTAATAGGACTGTTGCAACGTGTTGGGGATGTTTAAAATGTATAATGATACAATCCCCACTAGATGTCTTTCTGGACGGGCCAATCCAGTTCACCCTTCTCGTTGACAATATTTGATCAGAGTATGTGATTGGGAAGCCACATCTGGTATTTAACCATGATACAGTTTTATTTTCAATGAATCATAGGATTCCCCATAGGACTGAACAGGGTGACAGTCACTAGGCGGGACATTTGTTAATACAGCGACATAAGGTGCACAATCAGGAGGCAAATTAATGTAACGACTTCTTTTTACTTGGGTGGTATCCGGCTTACCCCCTGGACCTGATATGGCCTGTTTCTTCTGGACAATTGGTGGTGAATGATCAGGTGAGGCAGTTTCAGTTATATTTAATTGCTGGCTAGTTTGCTGAGTGTTCATTCTACCAGTTCCCTGCCCCTCTCCCACAGAACCCTTGGCCAGAGCCTTAGGTCTACCAGCCGAGGCTGAGGTCAAGTGTGTAGATATCAATCCACCTAGTCTATTAACTTCTAGGGCGACGCTGTCTAATTTAGATGTCAAGAGTTTCATCAGCTCTTCTATCTTTGCCTCTATCTTGGCTTCTATAGTGTGAATCAATAGGGCAAATTGCTCCGGATTTATCTTTATACCACCAGTATTATTACCTTCATACAAATTAATTCCAGTAGCGGGGCTATTGGGAGCGGATTGAACTATTTCGAATCTTTTTTTACTGTATTTCCCCCGCGTTTGAGTTGTGACTTTCTGCAAGTTCTCACTGGTCTAGAGGCAGGCGGTGACTGCTCTATAGCCTCAATAGGTGTATCGGGTAGATCTTCGTGCAGCTCAGCATAAACCTGTACTTCAGCTGTTATAACAGCCCTATTGCCCACGTCTGGGATATCCGGGATATTAACCCCAACTGAGGGCACCTCTAAGGGGGGAATATCTACGTCTGACACAGGTTGGCTCCCTAGCGAGGCCCTACGATCATTGTTAATTTGATTCACCATTTTTACCAAATAGTTGTCCATGATGCCCAGGCCGGGTACAGGTTTATCAATTTTAGATTTAGACATCGTCCAGATTTGTTTTTACACTAGGATAATGTATGGATAAACAGGACAAAACTAACAAACTCTGAATACACTTTATACTAATAGAAAGGTTGAATGTCTCACTTGGTGAAATAAGTCCTTTTGACACACGACCAAAGGTTATGGCCCAGCCCAGCCTCCTCCGGCCTCTGAGGACCTGACAGGGCCCGCCCTTTGCCCGGGCTTAGCCCCGGGCGCTCCCGCCTTTGCTTTTAAGCGCCACCTGGCGCGGTATTGCGGAATGCGACTTCCGGTCCCCGAGGCAGGGGCAGCTGGGTAATGTAGTTTTGGCCCCTCGCTCTCCCCCACTCAGCGGCAGCACTCAGATTCTTCAAGGTGCAGCGGCGGAGGGAGAGCGGTTCCCAAAGCACGGGGCAAGGCAGCAAGAATACAATCCTTCAGGTTCAGCAATAAGTAGTTCTTGGAATACGTCCCCGCTCCACCGAAAATGGCCTTTGCTTTTAAGCGCCACCTGGCGCGGTATTGCGGAATGCGACTTCCGGTCCCCGAGGCAAGGGCAGCTGGGTAATGTAGTTTTGGCCCCCTCGCTCTCCCCCACTCAGCGGCAGCACTCAGATTCTTCAAGGTGCAGCGGCGGAGGGAGAGCGGTTCCCAAAGCATGGGGCAAGGCAGCAAGAATACAATCCTTCAGGTTCAGCAATAAGTAGTTTTTGGAATACGTCCCCGCTCCACCGAAAATGGCCTTTGCTTTTAAGCGCCACCTGGCGCGGTATTGCGGAATGCGACTTCCGGTCCCCGAGGCAGGGGCAGCTGGGTAATGTAGTTTTGGCCCCCTCGCTCTCCCCCACTCAGCGGCAGCACTCAGATTCTTGAAGGTCCAGCGGCGGAGGGAGAGCGGTTCCCAAAGCACGGGGCAAGGCAGCAAGAATACAATCCTTCAGGTTCAGCAAAAAGTAGTTCTTGGAATACGTCTCAAATGACATCACTGATGACATCACTGATGACATGATCCAGTGAATGTGTGTTTTTCTGAAAATTACATATGTTTTATATATGTATATCTCAAGGTCGATGGAAGAATAAATGGGTATATAAGTGTCTAAATCGATGATTTGTTTTTGAAAAATTGATTGTATAACTGACTGATTAAGTGTATCTTAGTGAATACATGGCTTAGTGAGTATGTTTAAATATGTAAATATCTGTATCAGTCTCTCACTTCGTGTATAAGTGGCTGCATGGGTTGGTGAGTAGCTACATGAGTGTCTATACAGGTTATTAGTTGGTTTTTTGAGTATCAGTATGAGTGTCTGAGTGTCTGAGTGTCTGTATGGTTCGGTGGGGGGTATTACATAGTGCATAGGTGCATGAATGAGTGACTCACTGTTTGTATGTGTTGAAGACAGCATGTGTGCAGGACTGTATGGGTGGATGAGTGTGTGCATGGGTGTGCTAGTGAGTGAATGACTGTCTCAATAGTATCTTTATGAGTAACTACATGTTTTAAACTAGTATATGTGACTATTGGTGTATATAAGTGAGTATATGTGAGAGTGAGAGATTGAAAGAGTTCCTGTATGAATAAGTATGTGTTTCTATAAGTGATTGTTTAAAAGACTAAGTATGTGTAAGTTTCTGTAGAAGTAAGTGTGGTGGTGTGTGTATAACTGTATATGCAAGTAAATGGATGTTTGATTCTTTATTAGCATGAGTGACTGTGTGTGAGTAACTCTACGGATAAGTGGCGTTGTGTAACAGGATGTATAGGTGTATGAGTACATATGATGAGTGAGTACATGTATGAGTGACTGTATAGAACTGTTGGTGAATGAGTGGATGTGTATGTGGATCTTAGAATTACTGAATAGGTTGTTGTAAATGGTATTGGTATGTCCATTGTTTTGAAATTTTTAGTTTCTATTTTTGAATGTGTGTATCAAAGGTTATATTAGGGAGAGAGGAGGTGGGCCACTCTATCACAAGGATGATGTCAACAGTGATGTCATCAGTGATGTCACTTGAGATCTCATCAGTGATGTCATGAGTGATGTCACTGACCATGTCATGAGTGATGTAATATGTGACGTCATCAGCAGTGCATTGCGGGTGCGCGAGTTATAGTTAGCTGAACTAACTATAAGGGGGGAATTTCAATGGTTTTGTACGAGTGAAAAGTTCAGCTAACTATAACGCCCCTGAAACCTATGGTTTTTTCAGTGAATTTCTAAGGTTTTTTAAATGCTAATTCCTAACTATGACGTGCCTGAAACCTATGGTTTTTTCAGTGAATTTCAAAGGTTTTTTAAATGCTAATCTCTAACTATGCATACAGAGATAGAACATATGAAGAAAGAAGAAAAAACGCACAGAAAGAAAAAAAAGAAATGCAGAAAGAAGAAACACAAGTCCTCAAAGACGAAGAAAAGTGCAGGAAGAAGGATAACGTGCAGAAAGAACAAACAGAAGAGAAGAGCAGAAAGAAGCCTTGTTGCAAAATCATCCTGTACCCTCAACTTTTTCAGACGGATACTGGTGGTAACTGAGTCTGACTAACCAGTCCTAGAGCCAGTGCTATGTTAAAAGACACTCAGAATACAGTGAAAACACCTACATACACTAGGGAACACTATGCGTTGGGATCCCCCTGTGATTAGCATGACCTCCTCTGTTTAACCCCCCAGTATATAATAGGGCAGGGGATTAAAACTACCTCTTAAAACGCGCCACAGCGCGTGTTTGCACACGTCACCTCAGGCCCGTCCCCTCCCTTCCCCACTGTGTAAACATGCCCTGTGGCCGTTTTAAGTTGGGATATTAAGTCTCCTTGAATTCTGAGGGTCTCCAGGGTCCAACTAGACCACTAGGTACCTCCAGTAAGCGCCACAGAGCTGCGTTGCAGAGAGATGTAAAAAGGGGCACGGCCTAGACCACCTCTCTGCAACGCAGCGCAGTGGCGCTTACTGGAAGCACCTGGTGGGCTAGTTGGCCCCCAGAGTCCCTCAGGATTGAAGGGGAATTATTTACCCAACTTAAAACGCGCCACAGGGCGTGTTTGCACACGTCACCTCAGGCCCCGTCCCCTCGCTTCCCCACTGTGTAAACACGCCCTGTGGCCGTTTTTTAAGTTGGGAGATTAAGTCCCCTTGAATCCTGAGGGTCTCTAGGGGCAAAATAGCCCACTAGGTACGTCCAGTAAGCGCCATTGCAGAGAGGTGTAAAAAGGGGCACGGCCTGCACCACCTCTCTGCAACGCAGAGCAGTGGCGCTTACTGGAAGCACCTGGTGGTCTAGTTGGTCCCCAGGGTCACTCAGGATTGAAAGGGAATTACTTCCCCAACTTAAAACGCGCCACAGGGCGTGTTTGCACACGTCACCTCAGGCCCCGTCCCCTCCCTTCACCACTGTGTAAATGCGCCCTGTGGCCGTTCTAAGTTGAGAGATTAAGTCCCCTTGAATCCTAAGGGTCCCTAGGGTCAAACTAGCCCACTAGGTACCTCCAGTAAGCGCCACAGAGCTGCGTTGCATAGAGGTGTAAAAAGGGGCGTGGCCTCAGAACACCTGTCTTCAACGCAGCTCCCTGGCACATACTGGAGATACCTGTTGGGTTAGTTTGCCCTCAGGGACCCTCAGTACTGAAGGGGAATTAATTCCCCAACTTACAACTGGCCAGGGGGCGCGTTTGCAGAGTGCTGCAAGGAGGCGGCGTGGCCTCCAGCGCGATGCCAGTCTTTTATTTTTTTTATTTTTTTAAGAAGGAGGGCTGTGTGGCCCCTCTTCTTTTTCTAATTTATTGGCCCTGGGGACCTCATCCCCCAGGGCCTGCACCATAATTTTTTTGTTGAAAAAAATTAATTTGGCCCTCCCAAGACCTTAATCGGCCCCGGGGACCCCAACCTCCGGGTCATGGCCTTTTTAAAAAAAAAATCTTAAGGAGGGGGGGGGCTGCGTTGCCCCCCTCCTCAGGCCACTTATGGCCCCGGGACCCCATCCCCCGGGGCCGGCCTTTGTTTTTTATTATTTAAAAAATATATATATTTATAGAAACACCTAGGACATGCTTGACAAACCGTATGTACCTATCACCATGACGATTTGGATGATAATTATTAAAAGGCGACTATGCATACAAGGAATCCACGTGGAATGTATTTACACCGCTAGTGAAGCTCTGACGTGTCTGACGCCCTACCGTGCAAAATCCCGGCGCCCTCGCAGTGGGTACTCTCCAAGTAGACAACCTTGTTGTTTATTTATACAAACATAGGTAGCTATTGACGGGCACATTTAATACACACGCACACCAAGTCATTCAAAGGGGATTCGACAAAAATTCGACCAAACTATGAAAGAAACCCCCCTGACGGTTAATAAAACACACATCCACTGCCGGATGTGTAATACTTTTTATTTTACTCTCTGGGAAGGAGCCGAATCTCACTTGAGAGTCACAGCGTGCTCCTGGCTGAGCCCAATGCTGTGTTACACCCACCAGTGCCCGCCGAGTGCCACACACCTCTGTGTTGTATTCCACCAGCTAGTGCGTATGCTATGACACTCTCTAGCCCATGTGCACTGTAACACCACCCCGTGAATATGTCATGCCACACTTGCCTTCGCATGGGGTATATTGCCCCATCTAACGTGCCTTTCTCGATGCCTATGTTATAACGCACAGCGCTATGCCATATATATTACAATCTGGGATCCATATCTTTGTCACAGTGCATATGCAACGTTACACTCCTCAGCACATATTTTAGATTACAACTTTAGAGACTAGTTAGGTTACACAACACTGCCCTGTGCATATTACACTCCAAGGCGCATATCGCATAGCACGTGCTAGTGCCTGTGCTATCTCGCGCTCTCCCATGAATCTGTCATTGTGCACAATGTATTGCATATTATATTTCACGCCCCGGTTCATCTTATATCACACTTTTTGGTGCATAGTTTATACCATATATTATATCTAGTTTTCATTTTCAATCGTGCTCTCAGGACTATATTCTATATAACACTGCGTCCACCTACCCTTTTCACGGGCATTACATTTTGCTATGGGGGTGGAGGGTCAGGGGGTGTTTCTGCCAAGTGAGCCAGGAGTCACAGTCACAAACGTCCTCTTCTTCCTGAATAAAAGTGAGATTATTCTGCATACTTGTTCATATTTTAAGTAGTACGCACAGACACACATTTTAAAAACAATAAAGTTCCTAATACCCACCTTCTCTGAACAGTTAGCTTGCTGCCCCATCCACCTCCTCCCTATCCTCTGTTGTCTGAATCCATGGACTAGCCTCCTCCCTCCTGCCATGCATGGTCTGATGTGCTGCCACTGCCCTCCATTTAGCATGATGTACCAGTCCACTCCTCCTATCCTCCATTGCCCAATTATATGGCCCATCATTGACCTCCTGCTTAGCCTCTGTGCTTAGCTTGCTGCCCCTATTCTCCTTCCCCCTGCCCTCCGATGTCTTTGTGCATGCCCCTGCTCCATCCTTTTTGCCCACCATGTTCCATGGACCTGCCACTCCTATCTACTCTGAGTGTTCTGTTGAGCTGCCACTCCCCTCCCACCTGCCTAGCATTGTCAGATGACTGTAACCTGTCCCTGCCACCTCCACCCTGCCTGTCCACATGCCATGCACCTATCCCCTTCCTCCTGTCCTTCATGGTCCATTTTACTGCCACACCCTTCTGCTCCCTGGTCTGTTGTGCTGCAACTGCTCCTCCTGCCTGCCCCGCGCAGTCTGTTATGAGGTCCCTTCCCCTGAACTCTCTTGTTTGTGCCCAGGTCCTGACCCTCCCTTCTATCTATGGTCCTTTGTGCATGCCCCTGCACCCTCCTTCTAGCCCATCATAGCCGTTGTGCTGCCACTAACCCTCCCTCTTGCCATGCATGGTCTTCTGTGCTGCCATGGCCCCTCCCACCTTCCCTGTGTGGTCAGCTAACTGCCCCTGACCCCCTCCCACCTTCCCTCTATGGTCTGTGTGTATGCCATCATAGTCTCATTGTTGCTCTCCATGGTGTGTCTTGTTTCTAGTGCCCATCCTGCCTGACCTCCATGGTCTTCTTGCTGCTCCTGCCCTGTCCCCTTGCCCCCAGCCCTCTGTTTCCATGTGCAGACCCCTATTCCCTCCCTCCTGGCTTGTCTGTTCCATTGTAATGCCCCTGATCCGTCCCTCCTGCCCATCATGGTCTGTTATGCTGCAGCTTTCTCTCCTGTCTGTCCATTATGGTCAGCTAGCTACCATTGCCTCTTTCCCCTCTTTTCTCTGTTGTCCATGTGCATGGTCCTGTCCCCTCCCTATTGCTTTCTATGGATTGTTGTGCTGCACTCCCGCCCGCATGCCCTGTGTGGTGTATTGTGCTGCTGCAAACCCTGATGCCTGCCCTGTAGGGTCAGTTTGGTGCACCTCTCCATGTCCCTCCTGTCCTCTGTTATCCGAGTCCATGTCCCTACCCCAATTCCCTCTGCCTACCATGATCCAATGTACCATACTTGCGAACATTTTGAACTTGGTAAGAGGGAGATTTTGAAAAAAAACTGGGGTATTGATTTTCCCCTTTGAGTTACATTGAAAAAGAGGAGATTGTAGACAGGAGACAGATCAAATAAAGCCCATTTGAGCTTAAAAACATTGGACGTTTCCTGGCTGAAATGGGTCTGTTGGCATGTATGGTTGTACTAACACAGCCTCTTCCTTCTGCCCACAATGGTCTATTATATTGCCACAGCCTCTCTTGCCAGTCCTGTATTGTTGGTTTGTTGCCCCTGCCCCCCTTTCCACTACCCTCCATAGTCTGTTGTGCTGCCACTGCCCTTCCTGCCTGCCCAGTGTGGTCAAATTGTTGCCTCTCCTACCTCCCTTCAATTTTCAGAGTCCATGCCCCTGGCCTCTGCCTCTCAACAGTATCCCAATGAACAACTTGATTGCTAACATTCTATATTTATTACAAAAGTGTGGAACGCCTGACGGCATCTTGATGTAATCAAAACTGTAATAACTAGAGCATTTCCTTTAGAAATTACATATATGAGAGGGTCTTATTTGCATCAAAATTATGGTTAGTGCTCTAAAAAACTAAAATGAGGACATATTTTCTGAGTTTTCAAATAACAACAACGAACTTTTAAATTATTTGTAATCTTTATGGTTTTTTATCCAGTTGACCACTTGATTAAATGTTGCACCTAGGGGAGAGGATGTGGTGTTACTTCCAGAGCTGCAGACTTTGCAACTGGGGAACCAGGTTGGAGTTTCTGCTTCAGCTCAACATTCTGTGATTCTGGTCAAATCACTTAATCTCCCCATGTCTACAACCAAAATGAATTTGATCTTGTGTAATGTAACCAATGCTCATGTAAAGCACTCCAATACATGACAAATCTGCCCTATATAAAACTGCAAATACACAAAAAATATGTGTTTTGCGCACTTCTGTCATTGGGCTACATGTGGGCTACATCTGGGTGATATTTGTGCTGCATTTGGGCTCTTTTGTGTCTGGTGGCCATCTTGGGAGATTCATTTGTTATGAAGTTTCCTAATTTCCTCATTTACTGCAGTCTCCTCAGTAGGAAATACTTTCAGTTTTTTACTTTGGTTCCATCAAGAAGGCATTCAGATGTGTCACACATGTGCCATAAATTCTGAATGTTAGCACTCTAGTTGCTCATTAGATCACTGTAGTAAAGCTACTGCTCACCAGGGAAGTCTGCTGCTGGTATTCAAAGTGCATGTTTCAGTCTGCATTTCAGAATTTTTTATGAAATAGAAGAGGATTTGAGAAGTCAAAATGTGCCCTAATTTTTCTTTCTGCAGCACTAATCATAATTTCTATGGCAAAATGAACCCCCTCATTGTGTTCCTTTTTAAATTAAATGTTTTAAGTGTTACCGGTTTATTCCAATCAAGATGGCTTCAGGTGTGCCATACTTTCGTCATAAGTAAGACAGTAAGCGCTCTAGTTGTTCTTAAGAACAATCTGGGGCATTCTGTCATTGGGCTATACTTGGGCTACATCTGGGTGATATTTGGGCTACATTTGTGCTCTTTTGTCTCTGGTGGCCATCTTGGGAGATTTATTTGTTATGAAGTTTCCTAATTTCCTCATTTACTGCAGTCTCCTCAGTAGGAAATGCTTTCAGTTTTTTACTTTGATTCCATCAAGAAGGTATTCAGATATCTCACACATTTGCCATAATTTCTGAATGTTAGCACTCTAGTTGCTCATTAGATCACTGTAGTAAAGCTACTGCTCACCAGGGAAGTCTGCTGCTGGTATTCAAAGTGCATGTTTCAGTCTGCATGTCAGAATTGTTTTATGAAATAGAAGAGGACTTGAGAAGTCAAAATGTGCCATAATTTTTCTTTCTGCAGCACTAATCATAATTTCTATGGCAAAATGAACCCCCTCATTTTGTTCCTTTGTAAATTAAATGTTTTAAGTGTTACCACTTTATTCCAATCAAGATGGCTTCAGGTGTGCCATACTTTTGTCATAAGTAAGACTGTTAGCGCTCTAGTTGTTCGTTAGAACACTCTGGGACATTCTGTCATTGGGCTATAGTTGGGCTACATCTGGGTGATATTTTGGCTACATTTGGGCTCTTTTGTCTCTGGTGGCCATTTTGGGAGACTTATTTGTTATGAAGTTTCCTAATTTCCTCATTTACTACAGTCTCCTCAGTAGGAAATACTTTCAGTTTTTTACTTTGATTCCATCAAGAAGGAATTCCTATGTGTCACACATTTGCCATAAATTCAGAATGCTAACACTCTAGTTGCTTACTAGATCACTGTAGTGAAGCTACTGCTCACCAGGGAAGTCTGCTGCTGGTATTGAAAGTGCTTCTTTCAGTCTGCATGTCAGAATTTTTTAATGAAATAGAAGAGGATTTGAGAAGTCACCCAAAATGTGCCCTAATGTTTCTTTCTACAGCACTAATCATACTTTCTATGGCAAAATGAACCCCCTCATTTTGTTCCTTTTTATATTAAATGTTTTAAGAGTTACCACTTTATTCCAATCAAGATGGCTTCAGGTGTGCAATACGTTTGTCATAAGTAGGACTGTTAGCGCTCTAGTTGTTCTTTAGAACACTCTGGGAAGCTGCAGTAGAACACAAAGGAATCAACTGACAGTCTCTGCCCTTGTTGGATGTACATGTGTTACTGAGAATGTCAGACTTCATTCTCACATGACTGAGAAAGATAATGTGAATTTACAGAAAATATGCTCTCAGTTTAGCTTATAGATCACCTTCCAAACTTCTGTGGGAAAAGCATGAGAAAATAGTTTTCTCTCAAACATGATTCATGATATCACAGCAGAAGGCTTTTTCACATGGTAAAATCACCCTAGAACACACCACAATTCCTACAATGAGTATGGTACCATCAACAAATTATTTATAATGTAACTAAAGTCTTAAAACCTTCTATTAACTGCAATGCTTTTTAATGAGGTGCTATCATGTATATTGGTCCCAAGATGGCTGCCAACACTTCTTGGATGAAGTGCTGACAGCCAATCAGATCTCACGATGAGATGTGTGGTTAGGCTCCGCCCAGATATATCTATCTTTTTAACTCTAATTTTCTCAGGAACTACTGAACGGATTTACACCATTTAAGCAAAAGGCACGAGTCTGAACTGAGGACTACCTGTTTGCCAAATTTGATGTAATTCCGTTCAGCAGTTCAGACACCAGCGCCGGTGCCTCCCCGTCCAGCTCATTCCAGACGGAGGTACCGACGGATAGGTAAGCGCTGAGTAGATGCGGCGTGTTTGTTTGTTTCTATACCTTTGCTTGACACTCCAGTAGTCGAGTCTTAGAGTGAGTATACATTATCAACGAAACACTAGTTCCGCGATAGCCACCCCTGTTGCCCAATTTCAATACCACGGTGAGTTCTGACTTTGTTTCTGGTTTTGACTTTGAGGCACATGTAGCGGCGCTTCTGTGTTTGTGATAATAATACGAGCGCTTTCGTAATTTGGCCCATTACATCTATAGCCAAGACCAGAAACATTTTTTTTACTAATAAGTCATTTGTTTGTACTTAGCCATGTTCCTATCATTAGGATAATAGCGTAGAGATTTTATTTTATCTGACCAGCAATTTTTGCTTGGTATGTACATCATTACACCCGTTTATTCTGATACAGAGCGGGGCCTCTTTCATCTGAGCGGATGCCAGGTGGGGTGAGGCGTGACCCCCTACATTGAGGGGTAAGCATTTTTCCAATTAAGTTTTTCTTGTTGGTGGTATCAAGTTGGGTATTTAAACTGATTTGTTATAATTTTTGACACAAGTTAGTTAGTTAAACTAACAATGAGAGTTTCTTAAACGCTATAAGTATTTTCACATGAATATTGAGAAAAAGCTTGTGAACCACGTTGTTGTTCTCCATCACAATTTCTGTCATTTACAATTTCTTTCTGTTTTAGGATTTACTAATTACTCCATGTGCATTCGGGAGTGTTTCAATACTTCCATTCAAGTAGGTCGTATCTTTCTTTTTTTGTTTGGATTATTACACCAATTAGCAGTAGCTTGTAGATCTGGTCCTGACGAAAGCCTGATTGATATTCAATCACTATGGCTGAAACATGTAGACCATCTTTGGGACAATAACAGTTATTTATTCAAACTGCTTCCTGCACTGTTTTTAACTACATCACTTGGACAGTTATGAATAAATTGTGGGACTGACCTAGTAGTTGTTTTTAACATTTGCACTCACTTTGTTTGTTTTTTTGCACTGCTTCAAGACCATTTGCCACTTTCAATCATATGTTAGCGACATCATACCATACCAGGGCTTGTGAATTCTGTGAACCTGATTGCCTTCCCCTGGTTCCATACACCACACGTGTCTCTAGCACTAGAGTTGTGTGTATGGTTGAATCCTATATGATGATATGCGCTATTCATAGTGGCTGATGGGATTCAATATCGATGGTATTATTCACAACTGTGCTTTTTCTCCCTTTTAAGCGTTGTTTATTGCAATATTTGGCTCCTATCTTTTGACCCTGGTTATTTTTGGTTGTTATTACATGTAAGGTTAAGGGATTAGTAACCATTGGGTCAGTAAATATAATTCCCTTTGGCCCTCTCTCAAAATTTATTTTTGGTATAATATCCTGAAACATCAACATTGAACGGACCTACTCAAACCAAAAACTGGAGTGGTTGCCATGAACACGGTGCTATGTACATAGTTATTGTTATTGAGACATCAATTCACAAGTTGGACATCTAGACATTATATTACATTGAGGTTATACTTATAAGACAAATATCTGTAAACTCACAAGAGTCCCTCATAAAGCGGCTGTAATGTAATTGAGATGGCGTATCGGCTCCCATGGGAGATCAACAATGTCCAGTGTTGTGATGTCCTTATACTATGTGTGCAAAAAATATTCCATGTCATGGATCGTGTACATACCAGTATCTGTCGGTGATAGTGAAAATTACCAACGTGCATATGAAGAAAAGGGTAGGTGGCCCGTGTGGGTGAGTACGTGTCAAAAGGGTACCTTCCTTTTCTCCTGTGAATGAAAAAGAGAAATAAAATTAATGATTAAAAACAGTTACTGCTATCATAAAAAACTGTACATATTGATAGCATACAATGCACATATACAGCTGGAAGAAAAACAGAAATATTAGTATTACATAAGTTCCTTAAATGTTCTGCTCAGACATAAAGAGAGAGAGAAAACAACAACAAAATGCAAAAGAACCTTGGTTATGACCCAACTCTGAGGTGGATTGATAGTTCTTCGTCCATATTTAAACCTCCAGGGCTCTTAGTTTGAAAATCAATGATGTAACATGATTCTCGCTGTCTTAAATTGAGTACCCGATCTCCCCCTCTGGGATTTTTGGGAACATGTTCTAGGATCAAGAAACTGAGATCTGCCACATTCGAGAAATGTTTCTCGTCGAAATGCCGGGCTACAGGATACTTGGGGTCATGGTTGGTAATGGCTCTGAGATGTTCCAAGATCCTCTTTTTGGCAGAACACGTAGTGCTGCCTATGTACCAGAGCTTACAGGTACATTCAATGGCATAGATGACATGGGTGGTGCCACAAGTTAGAAATTGAGTGATATTTTTGTTAATACCATTGTATTCTAAGGCTCCCCTGTATTTGCTGTGTTTGCAAGCCTTGCAATGGCCACATGGATAAAAACCAATGAGGCCATGGCTGGTGGGAGTGGAGTGGTTGGTAATGTCATTCCTGACTACCAGATCTCGTATGTTTTTGTTGCGTCTGTATGTTATACTAGGTCTTTGCATGATACTAGTACCTAGAACATTATCGGCTTTCAAAATGTCCCAATTTTTGGCCAATATGTGCTTCACCTTCTGTGATTCAGAATTAAATGTGAGAATCATGCGAGTATTGTCATTCTCATCTTGCTGATCAATCACCTTCTCACTGAGTGTGTCAGTTCTTTCAACCTTCTCTGCTCGCATTATGGCCTTCTTGAGCACCCAATTAGGATAGCCCCTCGTACGGAATCTATCTATGATGATGTTTTGTTCTTCTAGATATGCCTGAGTGTTGTTGCAGTTTCTTTTCGCCCTCAGCAGTTCTCCATAAGGTATACTCCATTTGAGTACCTCTGGATGACTGCTGAGGGCGTGTAGGATGCTGTTCCCTGCCGTGGCCTTCCGAAATAGAGAGGTGCACACTCTGCCTCGTTTGATCTCCAGGCTTACATCAAGATAGTCAATTCTATCTGCATTAATTTCACCTGTAAGCAAGATGTTATATTTGTTGGTATTGAGTTTGTCAATGAATTTGGCAGCCTCACATTTAGAACCCTTCCAAACGATAAACAAATCGTCTATGTAGCGTAGCCACATGACGATGTTCTGGAGGTCTTCCTTGAGGGTGGTACTGCTAAAGATCTCTCGCTCCCAGTAACCCATGAATAAATTCGCGAAACTGGGAGAAAAGCACGAACCCATAGCAGTACCGTTGACTTGCCTGTAGAGGGTGCCATTGAAAGAAAAAATATTGTTGGTCAAACAGAACTGTGTCATTTCAATAATCATTCTGCTGTGGTCTCTGTACCTGAGGGGTCGCTCTTTCAAAAAATGTTCACATGCTTCCAATCCTTGTTGGTGATCTATTATGGTGTAGAGCGAGTGAACACCTAATACAATGAAAAGAAATTCTGGACTCCAAACCAAGTTATTGATTTTGCCTAAGAAATCTTTGGTATCCCTTAGATAACTAGGCAAAGATACAACAAAATCTCTCAAAAAATGATCTACATATTTGGAAATATGTTCGCACACACTGCCTATGGATGATACAATGGGCCGTCCTGGTGGTTTCTTGTCATCTTTGTGTAATTTGGGGATTAGATACAAAATGGGAAGTTTAGGATGGTCATTTTTTAAATAACAAAATTCCTCCCATTCAAGGAGTCCCATGTCTCTCCAATTCACAAGTTTATCCCAAATCTCAATTATACTTTTATCATAAATATCTTGAGTGATGGATATGTAAAATTTATTGTCATTCAATTGGCGTAAAGCTTCATTGATGTACTCATTTCTGTCTAGGACGACAATGTTGCCCGTTTGTCAGCCGGATGGATCACTATGTTAATGTCTTCATGGAGTGATTTGAGGGCCTGCCTTTGTTTGTAAGATAAGTTGTTATTAGTCACTTTAGATTTTTTGTTGTTCTTATGTCTCAAATCCACGAGTGCCTTGATAGTGCATTCGTGAAAGGTATCTATATTGTCATGCGGCATTAAAGGTACAAATGTGGATTTTACCTTGAAATCTGTTTTGGCCGATGCTCCTGTGTCTAGTTCCATATTGTCTAGAATTTGTGTGGTGCCTATTTCGTTATCTACTTGGTTGTTGTCACAATTTAATTCTGCTATGGTGATGAGAGTGTCTACATCCCCAATTGTCAAATTATCATTAGTTCTGATGTCACGATTTCTAATCTGATTGGACCCCAATCTCTTTAACTTGTGCCATTTTTTAAGTTTTAATTTCCTTACAAATTTGAATACATCTATCCTAGTGTCTGTGTAATTGAATGGGGATGATGGGAAGAAAGAGAGGCCTAGACAAAGAGTTCTTTTTTCTATATCGCTTAAAGGTCTATTTGACAGATTGACCACAGTTTTATTTACCATATTAATATCCATTAATATGTTTTGTTGGAGCGTGTTTGCCGATTTCCCATTGCGCCCCTTCTGTTGCCTGTGTTGCCATCTTTGTTTGATTCTTTTTGGTCTGTTTCTGCGTTTCTTAGGCCTCTGCCCCTTCCCTGGCCTCGTCCTCTCATTCTCAGCGGTGGATTTTCTTTCAAAGTCTGTCGATCCCTCTTCATTACCCTGAACTCGTCTAAAAAATTGATTTGTCTGGGATTACGTTCCTCACTAGATAAGTTGCCATCGGATACATCTGATTCCGTATCACTTGCAATAGGAGTGTTTGATGTTGCATTGCTGACATGAGTGGCAGTATCTTCAATCATTTGGTCCTTATATAGGTGATCATATTTTTTGCTAAATGTTAGTATTCTGCCACATTCATAATCCTTGTAATCACGGTTCATTTTCCGTTGTTTCCTTGCTTTGATCTCATCTTCATACCTACTGAGGCGTTCTTTCATGAGTTCAAGAGTTATGCCTGGGGAGAAACCAAGGCCAGTGGTAACTGGCCCCCTTGACAGTTATTTTAAAAAACCTTTTGTAATGGATAAGGAGCTGGACACTACCCTGGAGGAGCGCAGACTAGAACGTCGTCGCTCTATTGAAAATATGAAACGTAGACCTTCGGAGGTTGTTTCCCCAATCATTTCTGTTGTCGATAGTGGTAGTAATGGTGTAAACGACACCCCCCTCTCGCAAGAGGGTGTTCCGCTATTGTTACGTGATTGTTCGCCCTCAAACTGTGTTCCTAGTGTTCAGGTTATCAGTGACTCTCTCCCCCCACATGCCATAAGTCATTCTAAAATTTACAATACGCGGCTTGCGGGACGGGGGGTAGGAAAAAAGGCTAAGAATCTGAACAAGGGGATTATTCACGGCCCTCCTCCCAGGAAAAAAGGCGTAGGGTGGGGGTGATCAATGGCCCCAGGACACAGCATTCAGAATTTGGCCACTATTCTTCTAATGGGTCTGTTTCAGGGTTATTAACTGGGCCAGATCACAGCCAGACGGCGGCCATTAGTACCTGTTTAACGGCTGTGAACCCTGCTGTGACCCCCTCAGAGCCTGCTCAATCAGCTGTAGTTATCCCACAGGTGCCTATTTCCACCGTTTTTTTACCCCAACTGGGGGATATGATTAGCATTCTCCTTTTACCCATTACTGATACCTTAAGGAAGCTGGAGTATAGGCTAGCGAACATTGAATCTACAATGAGAAATATGACCGTTGTAAGTAAGGTTACAACGGATGGTACCAGTAAACAGGCTGGAGCTCCCCTTATAAATCCACCTAGGGAACCTCCTGATCTCAGTAGGAATGTAATGCAGAATGCGGGCCACCTAGTTCCGAACCAGGGCAGAAATGAACCTTTGTTGCCGAAGGAACATTTAGTTAGTAAGCCCGTTATGGATTTGGTGGAGGAAGCCAGTATTTCCCCGGTAGGGAGCACTGTCCAGGCGCAGGGTAACCCAAGGTGGGAGGGGGCCCCTGGGATTCATGGTCTTCGGGTTGATTTACCCCCAGAAGCTGCACCCTTAGTGGTGGTGTTGACTGGGGTTCCTGTTTTAACTGATAACAAGAGTGAGGATTATGCCCAGCTTAAAAATAAAACTATCCACTGGCTAAGAACATATAGACCCATAAATAGGAAAGTAAATGGTGAGATATTACATGTTAGACGTCTCCCATGGCTTGGTGGAAGGAATAAAGACGTCGATGGAGATATAGTTCTGATTAATTTCAGAGACCCAGAAGCGGTAGCTCTTATATTGAACTGGCCCCTGGGCAACGGTAATAGTCAAATTCGCCCTCGATCTTTGACCTATTTATATCCTAGGTCCTTGGTTTTCCCCACACCCTATGTAAGGAAAAATCGTTTAGTCTACACAAATGACCCCACTGCCCTTTATGCACCAAATCAGCGAATCGATCACCAAGGTTGGAATATGGTTCCCTTTAGTAGCCACAGGAATAACAACATTCGGAGAATGGAGCACCTGAGGCCTTTTACATCTTTAGAATTAGGGAACAGGTTTGATGTCTTTTCCAGCATGGATGATTGTGATTGAAAATTACAGTTTGGGCAGGGGAAGCGGGAGAGTCCAATTGGAGGTGGTGCTGTGGGGAACGTTACTGTGTTATCTAATGTGGTTGATGACCCCCAAAGTAGTGATGGGCTTCTCCAGGATGCGGAAAACATTACTCTAAGAACTTCTAATGTGTTAGATACCACCATATGTACTGCCGAAAAATGTATGATAAATCCAAGAATATTATCGGCCACAATAGTTACCAACCCATCCCAAGTAGCCTTAGAAGAGAACCTAAGGGCTATTACGTGGAATATAGCTGGGCTAGCCTCTAAGGTAAACACCTCCATATGGGCTGACTTTATTAAACAAGGTTATGATATTATTTGCCTGCAAGAAACTTGGGATAGGGCTGAAGTACATGTTGAGGGCTATACTTCCTTTAACGTGCAGGCTGTGGCATCCCAAGCTGGTCGAGCCAAGGGTGGACTCGTGACCCTGATATCGACTGCACTGACTGAGTTCTGTGCTAGTGATCATGTAGTTCTAGGTGAACATGCCTCGGTTCTGCGTATGGTCCATAGCGGATGCAGAGACTTAATAATAGTGAACTTTTATAACAACATTGCCGGGCACAAACAGGGAAAGTTTATTTCTGACATAGAGCAGGCCATTGATGCCTTTTTATTGAGTACACCCAAACCTGCTGCCATCATATGGGTGGGAGATTTTAACATTAAATCATGTACCTATGCACTCAAGGGGGCTTGTGGCCATAGGGAGGAGTACTCGGGAAGGGAAACAACATGTGTATATAACCATTTCCCGCATAACAACTATGGTAGTGCTCTGAATAACCTATTGGCCAAATATGACCTGGACCTCCTAGAATGTAATAAGGACAAAAACAATGTTAGATGTCCAACATTTCATGGGAGGAACAGTCAATCATTTATTGATCATATTATGATATCTTGCTCTGTAGCTCTGTTGATTTACCCCCAGAAGCTGCACCCTTAGTGGTGGTGTTGACTGGGGTTCCTGTTTTAACTGATAACAAGAGTGAGGATTATGCCCAGCTTAAAAATAAAACTATCCACTGGCTAAGAACATATAGACCCATAAATAGGAAAGTAAATGGTGAGATATTACATGTTAGACGTCTCCCATGGCTTGGTGGAAGGAATAAAGACGTCGATGGAGATATAGTTCTGATTAATTTCAGAGACCCAGAAGCGGTAGCTCTTATATTGAACTGGCCCCTGGGCAACGGTAATAGTCAAATTCGCCCTCGATCTTTGACCTATTTATATCCTAGGTCCTTGGTTTTCCCCACACCCTATGTAAGGAAAAATCGTTTAGTCTACACAAATGACCCCACTGCCCTTTATGCACCAAATCAGCGAATCGATCACCAAGGTTGGAATATGGTTCCCTTTAGTAGCCACAGGAATAACAACATTCGGAGAATGGAGCACCTGAGGCCTTTTACATCTTTAGAATTAGGGAACAGGTTTGATGTCTTTTCCAGCATGGATGATTGTGATTGAAAATTACAGTTTGGGCAGGGGAAGCGGGAGAGTCCAATTGGAGGTGGTGCTGTGGGGAACGTTACTGTGTTATCTAATGTGGTTGATGACCCCCAAAGTAGTGATGGGCTTCTCCAGGATGCGGAAAACATTACTCTAAGAACTTCTAATGTGTTAGATACCACCATATGTACTGCCGAAAAATGTATGATAAATCCAAGAATATTATCGGCCACAATAGTTACCAACCCATCCCAAGTAGCCTTAGAAGAGAACCTAAGGGCTATTACGTGGAATATAGCTGGGCTAGCCTCTAAGGTAAACACCTCCATATGGGCTGACTTTATTAAACAAGGTTATGATATTATTTGCCTGCAAGAAACTTGGGATAGGGCTGAAGTACATGTTGAGGGCTATACTTCCTTTAACGTGCAGGCTGTGGCATCCCAAGCTGGTCGAGCCAAGGGTGGACTCGTGACCCTGATATCGACTGCACTGACTGAGTTCTGTGCTAGTGATCATGTAGTTCTAGGTGAACATGCCTCGGTTCTGCGTATGGTCCATAGCGGATGCAGAGACTTAATAATAGTGAACTTTTATAACAACATTGCCGGGCACAAACAGGGAAAGTTTATTTCTGACATAGAGCAGGCCATTGATGCCTTTTTATTGAGTACACCCAAACCTGCTGCCATCATATGGGTGGGAGATTTTAACATTAAATCATGTACCTATGCACTCAAGGGGGCTTGTGGCCATAGGGAGGAGTACTCGGGAAGGGAAACAACATGTGTATATAACCATTTCCCGCATAACAACTATGGTAGTGCTCTGAATAACCTATTGGCCAAATATGACCTGGACCTCCTAGAATGTAATAAGGACAAAAACAATGTTAGATGTCCAACATTTCATGGGAGGAACAGTCAATCATTTATTGATCATATTATGATATCTTGCTCTGTAGCTTATATTAATGTTTGGGTGATTGAACAAAAGGTCAGTGATCACAACAGTGTAACCGTTGAACTATTGGGTTGGGGAATCAAAAGGAATACCTTTGGTCAACCAATTCAGGACATTGTTGCAGTAAGACCGAATGGGATGAGAGTGAAATGGATAAAAGTTGACCCCACTAAACTTGTTGCCAATGTGATCACAAACTGTTGTGGAGAGGTCGAGTATTGCCTATTGCTGGACCCATGCCCACGAATTCTGTTATCCAAATTCCTAACTATTACAAAAACCATTGAGAAATCCCTGACACACAAACCTCGGAAATTACGGAAAGTTAAGGCGGTGTGGTTTGATGACCATTGTGCGCAGTCATTAAAAAGGTTAAAAACTTCACTTGATGCCACACCAAGAGACGTTTGTAGGATCAGGGAAGAGCGCCATAACTATAAAACTGCACTTTCCATTAGGAAGAAGGAATTGCAGGATGCGGCATGGGAAAAATTAGATCTGGCTGCAGATACCAAAGACCATAAACTTTTTTGGGATACTGTAAATAGTCCATTCTTGAAGAATGATAACGTCCCTGAACTAACTTCGCATGTCAGTTGTCAGGCCTGGATAGCGCACTTCTCTGGGATTTTTAATTCTGATTTTACTACCGTTTTTAATTCTAATGTTTTAACTGATACCCCAACCTGTTTTAAATGGGAGAAATTATTGTTTTCGGTGACACTAAGCGAGGTGATTGTGGCAATTGAAAAGAGTAAGGGGGGGAAAGCCCCGGGTCCAGATGGGGTCCCCGTGGACTTCTTCAAATCTGAGATTGTATTATGGGCCCCCATTTTAACCCGTTATTTTAATGCTGCAATCGAGGACGAGTTACCAACCTCATGGGGTCAATCCATTTTAGTACCACTTTTTAAAAAGGGTTCCAGGGCTGAAGCACGAAATTATCGCCCAATTTCACTTTTAGACTCGTCGTTAAAGATTTTGAGTCGTATACTTCTGGTGAGACTAGAGACCTGGGCCGAGGACAACAATGTTCTTTCGCCTATTCAGTTTGGGTTCCGAAGGGGTCTAGGAACTATGGAGCAGTGCGTGAACCTTGAACTTATCATCGGCAAGTACACTAAAGCCTAGGAGGGGAATTTGTTTATGTGCTTTGCCGATCTAAGTTCTGCTTTTGATTTAGTGGAACACGCACTGCTCTGGCCAGTACTACTTGACATGGGCGCACCACCTGAAATCATCCACCTCTTGGCTAGAATGTATAGTAATCTTTCAAGTAAGGTTAGATTCGGAACAAATGGTGAATGCACCCCCCTTTTTAAAATTGGTAGAGGGATCCGACAAGGGTGTGTGCTTGCTCCCCTTTTATTCTCCCTTTTTATAAATCAGGTTGATCAATTTTTACAAGAATTTTATGCTGATGCTCCCATCATCAATGGAAAGCAAATACCCGTTCTACTATATGCAGACGACGCGGTCCTGATTTCCAGGACCGCAAATGGGTTGCAAAAGTTAATTGAGAAGTTCCATATTTTTATTCAGGGCAGAAAGCTCAAAATTAACAAGGGTAAGACTATGACTATGACTTGTGGTAAGAAAATAAAGAAAAACAAGTCATTCTTTTTAGATGGGGATAAACTTGAGGCAGTTCGACATTTCTGCTACTTAGGTATCACCTTTTCAGGTGATGGGAGATGGGTAAACGAGCAATCTTGTGTTGGTTTGAAGATGACCAGAAATACAAATTGCATCTTCAGATTCGCCTCGAAATTGGGGGGTCGTAGAATCCGAGAGATGATTTCCATCTATAATTCAAGGTGCATGTCCTCTGCTTTGTATGGAGCAGGGATATGGGGATATAATCGTCAGATTGCTCTGTCCATCCAGCAAGAGGAAAACAAGTACCTGAAACGATTATTATGCCTCCCCGCTTCTGCCTCAAACGAGATTACCCACAGAGAGCTAGGTATAAATTATGCTGCAGATCTGATTGCATTGCGTCCCTTGTCCCTATGGCGGTCCATATGGGCCAAAGAAGAAACTAGGTTTACCCAGGAAGTAATTTTGGACTGCATCCAACTAGATCGGCATTCGAAAATCCCCTGGTTAGAACATATTCACTCCTGGTATAAGATTCTCTTTGGCCAGGATATTTTTAAAGATATTTTAACAACATCGGTTTTAACAAAGCGTAACCTTAAAACCACCTACTTGGACCATGCAAAAGGGACCAGAACGAAGGAATATGCAATACAAAGTACGTTCAAATTATATCTGGAGTACAACCTTAGTACAAGATTCCCACCTTATCTTACATTTGTTAGCATTAATTCTCATCGCTTCGTTCTAGCACGCCTGAGGTTGGGTATAGTCCACCATCTGGTGGCTTTCCCAACCGTAAAAAAACCCGGGTCATGTCTGTGCCCATGCGATGGGAAATCTAAACAGAGCATCTGCCACTTTTTACTCTTCTGTAATTTTTATACTGGTTTTAGAAAGTTTTATTTGAAGCAACTATTTTTAGAATATAAGACATACAATACAAGAGCCGCAATACAATTGTTGTTTGACTTGGCCTCCCCGAATGTGTGCTATCGCGTGGCCACCTACATTTTAAAATGCACCTGGCACAGGAAATCAATTATTATATGATTCACTCCTTCCGTTATCCCCGTTCACTCGTTGGCTATTATATTTTATGACTACTGGTGATTTACTGTTAAGTTACATTGTTTGTTGTGTATTTATTTTTGTATTGGCATTTGCACAAACTTCTATTACAAACAAACTGCTGCCAAAATGTCTAACTGAATTAACTCCCCCTTTAACAACTATTACTAAAATGTACTTAATGATTAAATTTAACTCTGTACACAAAGTGATATACTTTATTGATTTAACAATATTGGCATGGATAGTGATGTAATTTAAAATGTTTTTTTTTTTTTTTCTATTTAATTTCCATAAATGTGATTTTTCTTTTTTTACTGTTTTGATGTATGTTGCTATATGGTTGTACTTGTACATACCGAATAAAGCATTTTTGAATTTGAATTTGAGTTCAAGAGTTTTGTTCATGGTGTCATTATTCATGAGTTGAGATAGTTCGGTCATAGTGTCCTTTATTAATTTGAGTGTTTCCTCTCTGTCTATCCAGGCATACTTGATAAGTATCTCCATCATAATTCTGGAACTTGATGCTGAGTGTTCCGACCATTCTTGTAGCATTAATGGATTAGGTGTTTCATACGTGGGGGTGATGAAAATTCTAAGGCCTCTGGGTGCCATTGCTTGATCTACATAATTTTGTAATGACACTGCCTCCCACCATTTAGAAATTTCAATACGTTTCAATTTCTCTAATTTGTTAATTTTTTCTTCCAAAGAAAGGTTTTTGGGATCTAGTTCTCCCGTTTTGCTATGTGTGCTGGAAATGCCTGGTTTTCTACTGAACAGAGTTAGAGCAGCTGCTCTCCTTTCTGTTTCTTCCTCCATGCTATGTTCATAAAATGGAACACGAATACTTAGTTATGTTGCCAGCCATCCCCTTTCATAAATAGAAAGTTCCTTCTGCCTCACGATTCGTCGTTACTGTGTAAAATGACTGCCAGCATCAACACAAAGAGCCGCGCTGAGTATAGACTGTCAGTTACAGTTCATATTAACGCAGGGCATTAGCGAAAACAAGAAATCTTGCCGTTTAGGGAAATGTCCGTGCCGAGAAAGGTTCGTACAATAGAAAGCACCGTGGCTTAACGATAAACGGCAAAGGCCAATAACCCAACCCCACAGAATCAAAACACACACTGGGTAGTTTCTGCCGCTCGCACTGTCTGCCTATGTATCTGTGAGTGTCGCCCAACGAAACGATGCGCGAAAACACACTTCAAACAAGGGTCAGATGGGAGTATGGCAGGCTTACCTCCGTGTATGTTTGATCGGGCAGCTTCAAACTTCTTGTTCGACTTGTAATGTTCCGTAAGGCCGGTCCTGTGTATTCCTCAATAAATCCACATTTTCCACGAAGCTCCTTCCGGAATACTGGGACCCTCAGGGAAGGTGGCGTACACTCCGGCGGAGCGTGCCGGTAATTAATATCCAACCAAAGCAAAAAGTTCGTATTGGTACGCTCTCAGGAAGAACCAGGCAACAATCCAGTATGGTGATCCAAATTTAATACTACACAACACGTTTCGGCGACAGCCTTGTTCACGTGTAGGATTACAAAATGAAAACAGGTGCTGATAAAGTTGTTTCTGAACCAAACATGGACACAAACAAAGGACTACGTTTGCAGTTTAGCTGTTGAACATGGCATCCATCTTGGAAAGGGGAATTTCAACTAGTGTAAACATGCTAATGTGTATACCTCCTGTAGACATACTGTAAGGTCCTAGTTGATGATACAGCCACTTAACAAGCAAATAATATAACATAAATGACAATGATATACATGTGACCTGTGTATGTTACATTGCACGCGTAAAGGCCCATAAACTTGTTTACGAAGGACAGTGTGTAATACACGGGCCAGATGGCCAACTTGTGTGCGAAAAAGGACTGAAAACATGGGCATTGTAGGCAGAATAAATGCTGCTACTTGTGCAAATTGCATAGGTTATCCTGAAACATCAACATTGAATGGACCTACTCAAACCAAAAACTGGATATATATATATATTATCTACTGGCGCCAGTAGATAGTTATAGTTAGGACCTATTTTCCATAGGAAATCCGCAACATTCTATTCCCAATAAGTCTGGCGCCGGTTGACGAATCCTCGCAAAATTTTCCAAACTGTTGGCCAGCTCCGCTCCGCTCCTACCTTGAAAGTTTTGCGGTGATCCGTCAAGCGGGGCTGAGAAAAAAGGGGGGTCCCAAAACGCGTTTTCCCCATGCAATTTCCCATACGATCTGTTGTCGCAGCTACAGCCCGAACCGCTGAACGGAATGACACCAAATTTGGCAAAGAGGTAGTCCTCAGTTCGGACTCATGCCTTTTGCATATATGGTGTGAATCTGTTCAGTAGTTCCTGAGAAAATTAGGGTAAAAAAGTTAGTGATATCTATGGCCGCGGAGGATCCGCGGACCGTACCCACACCGTAAGCGCACCCTCCCCGAACCGAGCATGCACCCTCCCAATCGCGCGCTGAATGCTAATTGGCTGTTGAGTGTCTCTCTACATTCGAAACCAGGAACTGTTGGCGGCCATTTTCTGCCTCGGTAGAAGCGAGGCTGAAGAAGCAAGGGGAAAAAGTATAAAGGGGGCAGAGTGGAAATACTCTGACCCTCTAGAGGTACTTAGGGGGTCCCAGAAGGAACTGAAAACCTGGTTATTTCACTCAGTCTAACCTTCTCTCCCTTCCCCTCTCCTGAGTCCACTGGTCGGACTATTGGTACTCTTAGCGCTTGGACGCCTTTTGGCAGCAATTCGCGCTCTACAAATGCACTTCCAATTCCAATTCCAATTCCAAGGACCCTCTGGGGCCCCCTTTTAAAAAAAAAAAACCCGGCAAAATGCATGCACGGTGCGCGCATCCTATCGCGTTGGATGCACGGAGTCTCTCGCGGTGGGTGCGTAAATCCAAAAACATGGCAAAAAAATATATAAAATAAAGTTTTGCACATATAGTTAAAAAAATATTTTGAAAAATATATAAAAAAAATGTTTGAAAAACCCATTAAGTTCAAATAGTATTTTTTAATTTTTAAAAGAATTAATTGAAAAAATACATTTAAAAATGGTGATAAAAAAGTATTTTAAAAAAAATGTAATTAATGAAATGACACACTGAATTTGAAAATTATAGAAATCCAATAAAAATCATTAAACATGATATCTTCAGAGATAAGTTATAGATAGGAATTAGCATTTAATAAACCTTTGAAATTTACTGAAAAAACCATAGGTTTCATGCACGTTATAGTTAGGAATTGGCATTTAAAAAACCTTTGAAATTCACTGAAAAAACCATAGGTTTCAGGCACGTTATAGTTAGGAATTGGCATTTAAAAAACCTTAGAAATTCACTGAAAAAACCATAGGTTTCAGGGGCGTTATAGTTAGCTGGACATTTCCCTCGTACAAAACCCTAGAAATTCCCGTTATAGTTAGTTCAGCTAACTATAACTCGCGGCCCAGCAATGCACTGCTGATTACGTCACAAATTACATCACTCATGACATGGTCAGTGACATCACTGATGACATCACTGATGACATCATCCATGTGATAAATTACTGCATCTTCTCACACCCTAATTTAACCGTTGATACACGAACTCAAAATTTCAGACGTCCATTCTCAAAACCATGGATACTCCAATACCAATAACTACATACCCACTTATTAACTCTTAGGTCTACATACACCTCCGCTCATTCACATGTACAGTCACTCATACTTACAGTCACTCCGTACAAGACTATCATATGCATTTATACACCTACATAGACACTCACACACCACCAATCATCCATAGAGGTACTGTCACACCTAGTCAGTCATGCAAATAATTAATCACACTCCCATTTACTTACCTATGCAGTTATACACACTCAAGTTCACTTACTCATAAAAATAGTTCCACATTCTTACGCTCTTATACAATCATTGATACAAGCACAGACTCATCCATACAGCCACTCTCACAATCACACACTCTCACATATACCCACTTATATACTCTTACACGCATATATACTGCCTTTCACATATGTAGTTAGTCAGAAATGTACCACTGAGATATACATTCAATCCCTAACACACCCACACATACACTCACTCAACCATACAGTTCATCACAGATGCACTCTTAAAACCATGCACCCATAGAATCACGCACTCACACATCTATGCACAGAGTCACACACAGCCTACCTACACAAACACTCAGGCACCCATACAGATACTCAGACAACCAATCGATAACCCATATAGACACTCATATAGCTATTCACAAAACCATGCAGCCACTTATACACCAACAAACAGAAACATACAGACATTCACACAGTTTAGTCACTAGTCTGCAGTAAGATACATTTAATGACTCACTTATAGAGTCAATTACGTACCTAGAAAATCATCCATTCACACACTTGTACACCCACTTATTTTTCAACAGGCCTTTCCCTATATATATTAAACATATTAAAACTGTTCAGAAACACATACTCAATGGATGATGTCATCAGTGATGTCATCAGTGATATCATTTGAGATGTCATCAGTGATGTCATCAGTGATGTCACTGACCATGTCATGAGTGATGTAATATGTGACGTCATCAGCAGTGCATTGCGGGGGCGCGAGTTATAATTAGCTGAACTAACTATAACAGGGGAACTTCTAGGGTTTTGTATGAGGGAAATGTCCAGCTAACTATAACGCCCCTGAAACCTATGGTTTTTTCAGTGATATATACATATATACATATATACATATATATATATATATATATATATATATATATATATATATATATATATATATATATATATATATATTCCAATCGTCGTTGCTCCCAAGTGAAGACACCACACGCGATGTTTTATGCTTCCCCATTTATTGCTGAACTGGCTGCCACATCTACAGGTACGACTTCACAGCGTGAAATTGCCTCTTGCCATACGCGTTTCAGGTTTCCCCTTGTTCTCTGGCTTGGCTTCTGGTGAACAAGCGGCTATTCAGAGTCTTTCGCACCTGCGAGTAATCTTATAGTTCCGCCCTGGTGGGCGTTTGCATCAGTGTACTCTGGGTTTTGTAGTTTGGTAGTTTGTATCTGTAGTAGTTTAGCTGCTGTACAGTTCCTCCTTTGATAATATCCCGTTGGGTTCGCTTGTTAGATCGCAGCCGAGTGTAGCATTCCTTCCGCCTTGTTCAGCTGGTAACACCGCTCCCAACCGCGCTGCAAGTCTCACAGCGCAAGGACCCGCCCTAAAGCAGTGGGGTATCTTCGTGGCCAGAGCAGGCCACTACATATTCCAATCGTCGTTGCTCCCAAGTGAAGACACCACACGCGATGTTTTATGCTTCCCCATTTATTGCTGAACTGGCTGCCACATCTACAGGTACGACTTCACAGCGTGAAATTGCCTCTTGCCATACGCGTTTCAGGTTTCCCCTTGTTCTCTGGCTTGGCTTCTGGTGAACAAGCGGCTATTCAGAGTCTTTCGCACCTGCGAGTAATCTTATAATTCCACCCTGGTGGGCGTGTGCATCAGTGCACTCTGGGTTTTGTAGTTTGGTAGTTTGTATCTGTAGTAGTTTAGCTGCTGTACAGTTCCTCCTTTGATAATATCCCGTTGGGTTCGCTTGTTAGATCGCAGCCGAGTGTAGCATTCCTTCCGCCTTGTTCAGCTGGTAACACCGCTCCCAACCGCGCTGCAAGTCTCACAGCGCAAGGACCCGCCCTAAAGCAGTGGGGTATCTTCGTGGCCAGAGCAGGCCACTACATATTCCAATCGTCGTTGCTCCCAAGTGAAGACACCACACGCGATGTTTTATGCTTCCCCATTTATTGCTGAACTGGCTGCCACATCTACAGGTACGACTTCACAGCGTGAAATTGCCTCTTGCCATACGCGTTTCAGGTTTCCCCTTGTTCTCTGGCTTGGCTTCTGGTGAACAAGCGTCTATTCAGAGTCTTTCACACCTGCGAGTAATCTTATAGTTCCGCCCTGGTGGGCGTGTGCATCAGTGCACTCTGGGTTTTGTAGTTTGGTAGTTTGTATCTGTAGTAGTTTAGCTGCTGTACAGTTCCTCCTTTGATAATATCCCGTTGGGTTCGCTTGTTAGATCGCAGCCGAGTGTAGCATTCCTTCCGCCTTGTTCAGCTGGTAACACCGCTCCCAACCGCGCTGCAAGTCTCACAGCGCAAGGACCCGCCCTAAAGCAGTGGGGTATCTTCGTGGCCAGAGCAGGCCACTACATATTCCAATCGTCGTTGCTCCCAAGTGAAGACACCACACGCGATGTTTTATGCTTCCCCATTTATTGCTGAACTGGCTGCCACATCTACAGGTACGACTTCACAGCGTGAAATTGCCTCTTGCCATACGCGTTTCAGGTTTCCCCTTGTTCTCTGGCTTGGCTTCTGGTGAACAAGCGGCTATTCAGAGTCTTTCGCACCTGCGAGTAATCTTATAGTTCCGCCCTGGTGGGCGTGTGCATCAGTGCACTCTGGGTTTTGTAGTTTGGTAGTTTGTATCTGTAGTAGTTTAGCTGCTGTACAGTTCCTCCTTTGATAATATCCCGTTGGGTTCGCTTGTTAGATCGCAGCCGAGTGTAGCATTCCTTCCGCCTTGTTCAGCTGGTAACACCGCTCCCAACCGCGCTGCAAGTCTCACAGCGCAAGGACCCGCCCTAAAGCAGTGGGGTATCTTCGTGGCCAGAGCAGGCCACTACATATTCCAATCGTCGTTGCTCCCAAGTGAAGACACCACACGCGATGTTTTATGCTTCCCCATTTATTGCTGAACTGGCTGCCACATCTACAGGTACGACTTCACAGCGTGAAATTGCCTCTTGCCATACGCGTTTCAGGTTTCCCCTTGTTCTCTGGCTTGGCTTCTGGTGAACAAGCGGCTATTCAGAGTCTTTCGCACCTGCGAGTAATTTTATAGTTCCGCCCTGGTGGGCGTGTGCATCACTGCACTCTGGGTTTTGTAGTTTGGTAGTTTGTATCTGTAGTAGTTTAGCTGCTGTACAGTTCCTCCTTTGATAATATCCCGTTGGGTTCGCTTGTTAGATCGCAGCCGAGTGTAGCATTCCTTCCGCCTTGTTCAGCTGGTAACACCGCTCCCAACCGCGCTGCAAGTCTCACAGCGCAAGGACCCGCCCTAAAGCAGTGGGGTATCTTCGTGGCCAGAGCAGGCCACTACATATTCCAATCGTCGTTGCTCCCAAGTGAAGACACCACACGCGATGTTTTATGCTTCCCCATTTATTGCTGAACTGGCTGCCACATCTACAGGTACGACTTCACAGCGTGAAATTGCCTCTTGCCATACGCGTTTCAGGTTTCCCCTTGTTCTCTGGCTTGGCTTCTGGTGAACAAGCGGCTATTCAGAGTCTTTCGCACCTGCGAGTAATCTTATAGTTCCGCCCTGGTGGGCGTGTGCATCAGTGCACTCTGGGTTTTGTAGTTTGGTAGTTTGTATCTGTAGTAGTTTAGCTGCTGTACAGTTCCTCCTTTGATAATATCCCGTTGGGTTCGCTTGTTAGATCGCAGCCGAGTGTAGCATTCCTTCCGCCTTGTTCAGCTGGTAACACCGCTCCCAACCGCGCTGCAAGTCTCACAGCGCAAGGACCCGCCCTAAAGCAGTGGGGTATCTTCGTGGCCAGAGCAGGCCACTACATATTCCAATCGTCGTTGCTCCCAAGTGAAGACACCACACGCGATGTTTTATGCTTCCCCATTTATTGCTGAACTGGCTGCCACATCTACAGGTACGACTTCACAGCGTGAAATTGCCTCTTGCCATACGCGTTTCAGGTTTCCCCTTGTTCTCTGGCTTGGCTTCTGGTGAACAAGCGGCTATTCAGAGTCTTTCGCACCTGCGAGTAATCTTATAGTTCCGCCCTGGTGGGCGTGTGCATCAGTGCACTCTGGGTTTTGTAGTTTGGTAGTTTGTATCTGTAGTAGTTTAGCTGCTGTACAGTTCCTCCTTTGATAATATCCCGTTGGGTTCGCTTGTTAGATCGCAGCCGAGTGTAGCATTCCTTCCGCCTTGTTCAGCTGGTAACACCGCTCCCAACCGCGCTGCAAGTCTCACAGCGCAAGGACCCGCCCTAAAGCAGTGGGGTATCTTCGTGGCCAGAGCAGGCCACTACATATTCCAATCGTCGTTGCTCCCAAGTGAAGACACCACACGCGATGTTTTATGCTTCCCCATTTATTGCTGAACTGGCTGCCACATCTACAGGTACGACTTCACAGCGTGAAATTGCCTCTTGCCATACGCGTTTCAGGTTTCCCCTTGTTCTCTGGCTTGGCTTCTGGTGAACAAGCGGCTATTCAGAGTCTTTCGCACCTGCGAGTAATCTTATAGTTCCGCCCTGGTGGGCGTGTGCATCAGTGCACTCTGGGTTTTGTAGTTTGGTAGTTTGTATCTGTAGTAGTTTAGCTGCTGTACAGTTCCTCCTTTGATAATATCCCGTTGGGTTCGCTTGTTAGATCGCAGCCGAGTGTAGCATTCCTTCCGCCTTGTTCAGCTGGTAACACCGCTCCCAACCGCGCTGCAAGTCTCACAGCGCAAGGACCCGCCCTAAAGCAGTGGGGTATCTTCGTGGCCAGAGCAGGCCACTACATATTCCAATCGTCGTTGCTCCCAAGTGAAGACACCACACGCGATGTTTTATGCTTCCCCATTTATTGCTGAACTGGCTGCCACATCTACAGGTACGACTTCACAGCGTGAAATTGCCTCTTGCCATACGCGTTTCAGGTTTCCCCTTGTTCTCTGGCTTGGCTTCTGGTGAACAAGCGGCTATTCAGAGTCTTTGCACACGCCCACCAGGGCGGAACTATAAGATTACTCGCAGGTGCGAAAGACTCTGAATAGCCGCTTGTTCACCAGAAGCCAAGCCAGAGAACAAGGGGAAACCTGAAACGCGTATGGCAAGAGGCAATTTCACGCTGTGAAGTCGTACCTGTAGATGTGGCAGCCAGTTCAGCAATAAATGGGGAAGCATAAAACATCGCGTGTGGTGTCTTCACTTGGGAGCAACGACGATTGGAATATGTAGTGGCCTGCTCTGGCCACGAAGATACCCCACTGCTTTAGGGCGGGTCCTTGCGCTGTGAGACTTGCAGCGCGGTTGGGAGCGGTGTTACCAGCTGAACAAGGCGGAAGGAATGCTACACTCGGCTGCGATCTAACAAGCGAACCCAACGGGATATTATCAAAGGAGGAACTGTACAGCGGCTAAACTACTACAGATACAAACTACCAAACTACAAAACCCAGAGTGCACTGATGCACACGCCCACCAGGGCGGAACTATAAGATTACTCGCAGGTGCGAAAGACTCTGAATAGCCGCTTGTTCACCAGAAGCCAAGCCAGAGAACAAGGGGAAACCTGAAACGCGTATGGCAAGAGGCAATTTCACGCTGTGAAGTCGTACCTGTAGATGTGGCAGCCAGTTCAGCAATAAATGGGGAAGCATAAAACATCGCGTGTGGTGTCTTCACTTGGGAGCAACGACGATTGGAATATGTAGTGGCCTGCTCTGGCCACGAAGATACCCCACTGCTTTAGGGCGGGTCCTTGCGCTGTGAGACTTGCAGCGCGGTTGGGAGCGGTGTTACCAGCTGAACAAGGCGGAAGGAATGCTACACTCGGCTGCGATCTAACAAGCGAACCCAACGGGATATTATCAAAGGAGGAACTGTACAGCGGCTAAACTACTACAGATGCAAACTACCAAACTACAAAACCCAGAGTGCACTGATGCACACGCCCACCAGGGCGGAACTATAAGATTACTCGCAGGTGCGAAAGACTCTGAATAGCCGCTTGTTCACCAGAAGCCAAGCCAGAGAACAAGGGGAAACCTGAAACGCGTATGGCAAGAGGCAATTTCACGCTGTGAAGTCGTACCTGTAGATGTGGCAGCCAGTTCAGCAATAAATGGGGAAGCATAAAACATCGCGTGTGGTGTCTTCACTTGGGAGCAACGACGATTGGAATATGTAGTGGCCTGCTCTGGCCACGAAGATACCCCACTGCTTTAGGGCGGGTCCTTGCGCTGTGAGACTTGCAGCGCGGTTGGGAGCGGTGTTACCAGCTGAACAAGGCGGAAGGAATGCTACACTCGGCTGCGATCTAACAAGCGAACCCAACGGGATATTATCAAAGGAGGAACTGTACAGCGGCTAAACTACTACAGATACAAACTACCAAACTACAAAACCCAGAGTGCACTGATGCACACGCCCACCAGGGCGGAACTATAAGATTACTCGCAGGTGCGAAAGACTCTGAATAGCCGCTTGTTCACCAGAAGCCAAGCCAGAGAACAAGGGGAAACCTGAAACGCGTATGGCAAGAGGCAATTTCACGCTGTGAAGTCGTACCTGTAGATGTGGCAGCCAGTTCAGCAATAAATGGGGAAGCATAAAACATCGCGTGTGGTGTCTTCACTTGGGAGCAACGACGATTGGAATATGTAGTGGCCTGCTCTGGCCACGAAGATACCCCACTGCTTTAGGGCGGGTCCTTGCGCTGTGAGACTTGCAGCGCGGTTGGGAGCGGTGTTACCAGCTGAACAAGGCGGAAGGAATGCTACACTCGGCTGCGATCTAACAAGCGAACCCAACGGGATATTATCAAAGGAGGAACTGTACAGCGGCTAAACTACTACAGATACAAACTACCAAACTACAAAACCCAGAGTGCACTGATGCACACGCCCACCAGGGCGGAACTATAAGATTACTCGCAGGTGCGAAAGACTCTGAATAGCCGCTTGTTCACCAGAAGCCAAGCCAGAGAACAAGGGGAAACCTGAAACGCGTATGGCAAGAGGCAATTTCACGCTGTGAAGTCGTACCTGTAGATGTGGCAGCCAGTTCAGCAATAAATGGGGAAGCATAAAACATCGCGTGTGGTGTCTTCACTTGGGAGCAACGACGATTGGAATATGTAGTGGCCTGCTCTGGCCACGAAGATACCCCACTGCTTTAGGGCGGGTCCTTGCGTTGTGAGACTTGCAGCGCGGTTGGGAGCGGTGTTACCAGCTGAACAAGGCGGAAGGAATGCTACACTTGGCTGCGATCTAACAAGCGAACCCAACGGGATATTATCAAAGGAGGAACTGTACAGCGGCTAAACTACTACAGATACAAACTACCAAACTACAAAACCCAGAGTGCACTGATGCACACGCCCACCAGGGCGGAACTATAAGATTACTCGCAGGTGCGAAAGACTCTGAATAGCCGCTTGTTCACCAGAAGCCAAGCCAGAGAACAAGGGGAAACCTGAAACGCGTATGGCAAGAGGCAATTTCACGCTGTGAAGTCGTACCTGTAGATGTGGCAGCCAGTTCAGCAATAAATGGGGAAGCATAAAACATCGCGTGTGGTGTCTTCACTTGGGAGCAACGACGATTGGAATATGTAGTGGCCTGCTCTGGCCACGAAGATACCCCACTGCTTTAGGGCGGGTCCTTGCGCTGTGAGACTTGCAGCGCGGTTGGGAGCGGTGTTACCAGCTGAACAAGGCGGAAGGAATGCTACACTCGGCTGCGATCTAACAAGCGAACCCAACGGGATATTATCAAAGGAGGAACTGTACAGCGGCTAAACTACTACAGATACAAACTACCAAACTACAAAACCCAGAGTGCACTGATGCACACGCCCACCAGGGCGGAACTATAAGATTACTCGCAGGTGCGAAAGACTCTGAATAGCCGCTTGTTCACCAGAAGCCAAGCCAGAGAACAAGGGGAAACCTGAAACGCGTATGGCAAGAGGCAATTTCACGCTGTGAAGTCGTACCTGTAGATGTGGCAGCCAGTTCAGCAATAAATGGGGAAGCATAAAACATCGCGTGTGGTGTCTTCACTTGGGAGCAACGACGATTGGAATATATATATATATATATATATGTGTGTATGGCTGTTGAAACAATAAAAAAGAACTGCACAAATAATTCAAAGTATATATATATATATATATATATATATATCTCCACATGAAAGGCACTCCCAAATGAAGGCCCCACACACAGCGTGAAATTATCCATCTTTAATTGCAGGACTCTCAGGACATAAAACAATGTTGTTTCAGCATCAATATGCCGCTCTCGCCATACGCGTTTCAGGTCCTTTACCCTTGATCACTGGCTCGGCAAATGGAGACCGCCTTCTCCCCAAGGCTTTATTAAGGATATGCAGAGGGCACGTGGCCCTCCCAAGCCCCAGGGACCACCACCTCCCTGGGGCTCTGTTTAAAAAAATAAAAAAAATGTGGGGGGGGGGGGGGCTCGTGCCCCCCCACATGCCCCATGAACCACTACCTCACCGGGGCACCAAATATTCAAATTTGGGTGTCTGTTACGGATCCCCGACTCTGGGGACCACCACCTGGGGCTTTGCAAACATGGGGAGGGGCCCTTGATGGCCCTGGGGACTGGCACCCCCCAGGGCTGGCTCCGGCAATGTCCCGGGGTGCCCACTCCCGGGACATTAGTGTTTGCTATGGCAAGGTGGGAGCACAGCTCCCGCCCAGTCATAGCAAACTCTGCTTTGGTTCCTTGAAGCGAGAGCAGGAAAACCTGCTCTTGCGTCAAGGAAGCAAAGCAGGATTGCTTTTGAGCAAGGGGAGCTCATGTTAACACCTCCCCATGCTCAAAAGCAATGCCGGCTCCCGCAGGAGGTGGGGAGCCGGCGGGACCCTGGGGGCATTGGGGCTCCCCCCACGGTCCCCATTACAGAGGCCAGGCCCTGGGGGATGGGGTCCCCGGGGCAAGAAGTGGCCCGGGTGGGGGGCCACATGGCTCCCCACCCCCACAATAATAATCGAAAAAAGGGAAGGCCAACACCTGGGGATGGGGTCCCCGAGGACATAATTGGCCTGAGGAGGGGGGCCGCTCCAAAGTATTAAATAAAATAAAAAATAAAAGACTGCCCATGCCCCGAGGAATCCCCTTCTCGATTTTTTTATTTTTTTTACAAAGGGTTCTGGCCCTGGGGGATGGGGTCCCCAGGGCCCAAAAAAGTTTTTTAAAAAAGGGGGGTCACACAGCCTTCCTTGTTAAAAAGAAAAGCAAAAAAAAGCTGCCATCTCGCTGGAGGCCACGACCCCTTTCTCCACCACTCTGCAAATGCGCCCCCTAGTGCGTTGCTAGTTGGGGAATAAATTCCCCTTGAATACGGAAGGTCCCTGGGGGCCAACTAGCCCACCAGGTACCTCCATTAAGCGCCACAGAGCTGCATTGCAGAGAGGTGGTCTGAGGCCACGCCCCTTTTTACACAACTCTGCAAATGCCACATTCTGGTGCACTGGTGGTAGGGCGATGAGGTCCTCTTGTGTCCTGAGGACCTCAGGACACAAGTGAACTTCATCCTCCGAGCAGCAGTGCGCCAGAAGCCGCGTTTGCAGCGTAGTGTAAAAAGGGGCATGGCCTCGGAACACTTTTCTGCAACACAGCTCTGTGGTGCTTACTGGAGGTGCCTGATGGGCTAGTTGGCCCACAGGGACCCTCAGGATTCAAGGGGACTTAATCCCCCAACTTACAATGCACCAGGGGGTGCATTTGCACAGTGGTGCAGGAAGGGGGCGGGCCGTATAGAACAAGTTAGCAATCCTGCTGTGTGGGACTTATTGGAGGTTATAAAAGGGTTAGTTGGCCCCCAAGGTTGACGTTGAGAGCTAACTACCCCTCCTGTTACCTCCAGTAAATTACACACACTGGGATTGCTAAAAGGTGTTTGGAGGCTACGCTCACCTTTCTCCACTACTCTGCAAATGCGACTGTATACGGTATAGTTAGAAATTAGCATTTAAAAAACCTTTGAAATTCACTGAAATACCATAGGTTTCAGGGACGTTGTAGTTAGAAATTAGCATTTAAAAAACCTTAGAAATTCACTGAAAAAAACACAGGTTTCAGGGACGTTATAGTTAGTTGGACATTTCACTCGTACAAAACCAGTGGAGCTCCCAAGCCTGCAGGGCAGGATCGGCAAACAGGTATCGAGCAGCCCATAATTTCAATCCAACAAAACAACAAATCGCCGAACCCAGTTTCAAAAGAGCATGCGTTTATTCTTCAAATTGCTTGGCAGCACGCTCAAATCCTTACGCATTTTGGCTTCTTAGTAAGCCTTGTTCACAGATGAAGAGCGGTAGGGAAATAAACTGATTGTGTGCTTTTTCTTGCTTTTAAACCTGGTGCTGTCAAGTGAGTCAGGATTCCAATGGCCTACTAAAACCAGAATGCACTTCTTTGGTTCACAGTCACTTTATTTGCCTACCACTCGTCACATGTGAACAAGGCTTACTAAGAACCCAAAACGCATAAGGATTTGAGAGTGTTGCCAAGCAATTTGAGGAATAAAAGCATGCTGTTTTGAAACTGGGCTTGGCAATTTGTTGTTTTGTTGTATATATATATATCTATATATATATATATAGATATATATATATTCACTGAAAAAACCATAGGTTTCAGACATGTTATAGTTAGCGGAAATTTTACTGATAAAAAACCAATGAAATTCCCCCGTTATAGTTAGTGCAGGCAACTATAACTCACGCGACCGCAATCCTCTGCTGATGCTAATACTGTATTTAGACACTTATTTGCCCATGTCTTCTTCCATAAATTTTTAGCTATACATATATTACAAATATTTTTTTTTCCTAAAGAGACATATGTCATCAGCAGAAGATTGCGGTCGCGTGAGTTATAGTTGCCTGCACTAACTATAACGGGGGAATTTCATTGGTTTTTTATCAGTAAAATTTCCGCTAACTATAACATGTCTGAAGCCTATGGTTTTTTCAGTGAATTTGCAAGGTTTTTTAAATGCTAATTCCTAACTATAACGTGTGTGAAACCTATGGTTTTTTCAGTGAATTTGTACGTTTTTTTAAATGCTAAGTTACTTTACGCCATTCGTGGCGTGCACGCCCACTTAACGCAGTTCGTTCCGTGCGCGCACGGTGCGCTTCGCGCACCGTGCGCGCACAGTGAGCACGCGGTGCACTTCACGCACCGAGCGCCCACTTTACGCAGTTAGTGCCGTACACGCAAGGTGGGCACGCAGTGCGCTACGCGCACCGCGTGCCCACGTTACGCACCGTGCACACATGGAGGACATATTATGCGCTTCCTTGTGATAGGTATCCTGTTAAATTTAATTTGTAAGTGATGACAATAATATGCCATGCACAGAGAGTGTTTTTTTTTTTTTATAAAATTTTTTAGCGTAAGCGCACCGTACGCGTACGGTAAGCGTAATCGGCGAAATTTTCAAAAAATAAAAATTTACCGTTTTTGGCCTTGGGGGATCTTTGAGGACTCAACTAACATGGCTATGTGCATGGGCGCTGTCTAAACAGCCCCTTTATATGTTTTTTGCCTTTGTTTACAGCCCCCCCCTCAGAGTGCGAGAGAGAAAATGGCGGCCGCCGCTTCCTGGTTTCGACCGATTCGAATGTTTACTTAGATGTAACAGCCAATCAGAATCGCGCTCGCGCACGCCACCGTACGCGTACGGTAAGCTTACGGTAAGCGTACCGTAAGCTGGCTCAGATATATATATTGATTTAAAGGCTATTTTCTCAGAATCTACTGAACAGATTTACACCAAACCTACAAAAGGCACTTCCTTGACCTGAGGACTACCTCTCTGCCAAATTTCTAGTAATTCTGTTCAGCCGTTCGGGCTGTAGCCCTGTCTAAAGGTCCTATGGAAAAATGCATGGGAAAAACACGTTTTGGGACCCCCCTTTTATCTCAGCCCCCGCTTGACGAATCCCCCCGAGACTTTCAGGGTAGCAGCGGAGCGTAGCGCCCCACCTATTTTGAGAAATTCGCGAGGATTCGTCGACCGGCGCCAAAGTTATTCAAAATAGAATGTTGCGGATTTCCTATGGAAACAGGGTCCTAACTATAACTACCTACTGGCGACCGCCAGTGGGTAATATATATCAAAGCTCAAAGTACCCAAACGTACAAGGAGCACTCGGGCCTCAGCTGCACACGAGGAGCCTTGATAGGTAAGCACGCCTCCAACACAACAATTCCTTTCACTGTTCAAAACTGCCCTGGATGCCTGACGCGTTTCGAAGTGTCCCCACTTCTCTTCAGAGGCTTTGGCAGTTTGGAAAAAGCGCTTAGGGCACCACCCCCTTAATTGCATAGATGCACGCCCTGGATGGGCTTGTGGGATTTGTAGTGCCTCACGTTGCGCAAATGTTCAGCTGGCAACCTTTCAAGCCCACAGATGGGCCTCGCTGTGCGTGATTCGTGCAAGATCCATACGCTGCTGCCCCACAATATCGGCCCATAATTAAGGACCGCATGGCCCCCGGTTCTCTCAGGGTGGTGCTCCTCCCGCGGCAGGGTCACCGCGTAAATATCAAAGCTCAAAGTACCCAAACGTACAAGGAGCACTCGGGCCTCAGCTGCACACGAGGAGCCTTGATAGGTAAGCACGCCTCCAACACAACAATTCCTTTCACTGTTCAAAACTGCCCTGGATGCCTGACGCGTTTCGAAGTGTCCCCACTTCTCTTCAGAGGCTTTGGCAGTTTGGAAAAAGCGCTTAGGGCACCACCCCCTTAATTGCATAGATGCACGCCCTGGATGGGCTTGTGGGATTTGTAGTGCCTCACGTTGCGCAAATGTTCAGCTGGCAACCTTTCAAGCCCACAGATGGGCCTCGCTGTGCGTGATTCGTGCAAGATCCATACGCTGCTGCCCCACGATATCAGCCCATAATTAAGGACCACATGGCCTCCGGTTCTCTCAGGGTGGTGCTCCTCCCGCGGCAGGGTCACCGCGTAAATATCAAAGCTCAAAGTACCCAAACGTACAAGGAGCACTCGGGCCTCAGCTGCACACGAGGAGCCTTGATAGGTAAGCACGTCTCCAACACAACAATTCCTTTCACTGTTCAAAACTGCCCTGGATGCCTGACGCGTTTCGAAGTGTCCCCACTCCTCTTCAGAGGCTTTGGCAGTTTGGGAAAAGCGCTTAGGGCACCACCCCCTTAATTGCATAGATGCACGCCCTGGATGGGCTTGTGGGATTTGTAGTGCCTCACGTTGCGCAAATGTTCAGCTGGCAACCTTTCAAGCCCACAGATGGGCCTCGCTGTGCGTGATTCGTGCAAGATCCATACGCTGCTGCCCCACGATATCGGCCCATAATTAAGGACCGCATGGCCCCCGGTTCTCTCAGGGTGGTGCTCCTCCCGCGGCAGGGTCACCGCGTAAATATCAAAGCTCAAAGTACCCAAACGTACAAGGAGCACTCGGGCCTCAGCTGCACACGAGGAGCTTTGATAGGTAAGCACGCCTCCAACACAACAATTCCTTTCACTGTTCAAAACTGCCCTGGATGCCTGACGCGTTTCGAAGTGTCCCCACTTCTCTTCAGAGGCTTTGGCAGTTTGGAAAAAGCGCTTAGGGCACCACCCCCTTAATTGCATAGATGCCCGCCCTGGATGGGCTTGTGGGATTTGTAGTGCCTCACGTTGCGCAAATGTTCAGCTGGCAACCTTTCAAGCCCACAGATGGGCCTCGCTGTGCGTGATTCGTGCAAGATCCATACGCTGCTGCCCCACGATATCAGCCCATAATTAAGGACCGCATTGCCTCCGGTTCTCTCAGGGTGGTGCTCCTCCCGCGGCAGGGTCACCGCGTAAATATCAAAGCTCAAAGTACCCAAACGTACAAGGAGCACTCGGGCCTCAGCTGCACACGAGGAGCCTTGATAGGTAAGCACGCCTCCAACACAACAATTCCTTTCACTGTTCAAAACTGCCCTGGATGCCTGACGCGTTTCGAAGTGTCCCCACTCCTCTTCAGAGGCTTTGGCAGTTTGGAAAAAGCGCTTAGGGCACCACCCCCTTAATTGCATAGATGCACGCCCTGGATGGGCTTGTGGGATTTGTAGTGCCTCACGTTGCGCAAATGTTCAGCTGGCAACCTTTCAAGCCCACTGATGGGCCTCGCTGTGCGTGATTCGTGCAAGATCCATACGCTGTTGCCCCACGATATCGGCCCATAATTAAGGACCGCATGGCACCCGGTTCTCTCAGGGTGGTGCTCCTCCCGCGGCAGGGTCACCGCGTAAATATCAAAGCTCAAAGTACCCAAACGTACAAGGAGCACTCGGGCCTCAGCTGCACACGAGGAGCCTTGATAAGTAAGCACGCCTCCAACACTACAATTCCTTTCACTGTTCAAAACTGCCCTGGATGCCTGACGCGTTTCGAAGTGTCCCCACTTCTCTTCAGAGGCTTTGGCAGTTTGGAAAAAGCGCTTAGGGAACCACCCCCTTAATTGCATAGATGCACGCCCTGGATGGGCTTGTGGGATTTGTAGTGCCTCACGTTGCGCAAATGTTCAGCTGGCAACCTTTCAAGCCCACAGATGGGCCTCGCTGTGCGTGATTCGTGCAAGATCCATACGCTGCTGCCCCACGATATCGGCCCATAATTAAGGACCGCATGGCCCCCGGTTCTCTCAGGGTGGTGCTCCTCCCGCGGCAGGGTCACCGCGTAAATATCAAAGCTCAAAGTACCCAAACGTACAAGGAGCACTCGGGCCTCAGCTGCACACGAGGAGCCTTGATAGGTAAGCACGCCTCCAACACAACAATTCCTTTCACTGTTCAAAACTGCCCTGGATGCCTGACGCGTTTCGAAGTGTCCCCACTTCTCTTCAGAGGCTTTGGCAGTTTGGAAAAAGCGCTTAGGGCACCACCCCCTTAATTGCATAGATGCACGCCCTGGATGGGCTTGTGGGATTTGTAGTGCCTCACGTTGCGCAAATGTTCAGCTGGCAACCTTTCAAGCCCACAGATGGGCCTCGCTGTGCGTGATTCGTGCAAGATCCATATGCTGCTGCCCCACGATATCAGCCCATAATTAAGGACCGCATGGCCTCCGGTTCTCTCAGGGTGGTGCTCCTCCCGCGGCAGGGTCACCGCGTAAATATCAAAGCTCAAAGTACCCAAACGTACAAGGAGCACTCGGGCCTCAGCTGCACACGAGGAGCCTTGATAGGTAAGCACGCCTCCAACACAACAATTCCTTTCACTGTTCAAAACTGCCCTGGATGCCTGACGCGTTTCGAAGTGTCTCCACTCCTCTTCAGAGGCTTTGGCAGTTTGGAAAAAGCGCTTAAGGCACCACCCCCTTAATTGCATAGATGCACGCCCTGGATGGGCTTGTGGGATTTGTAGTGCCTCACGTTGCGCAAATGTTCAGCTGGCAACCTTTCAAGCCCACAGATGGGCCTCGCTGTGCGTGATTCGTGCAAGATCCTTACGCTGCTGCCCCACGATATCAGCCCATAATTAAGGACCGCATGGCACCCGGTTCTCTCAGGGTGGTGCTCCTCCCGCGGCAGGGTCACTGCGTAAATATCAAAGCTCAAAGTACCCAAACGTACAAGGAGCACTCGGGCCTCAGCTGCACACGAGGAGCCTTGATAGGTAAGCACGCCTCCAACACAACAATTCCTTTCACTGTTCAAAACTGCCCTGGATGCCTGACGCGTTTCGAAGTGTCCCCACTTCTCTTCAGAGGCTTTGGCAGTTTGGAAAAAGCGCTTAGGGAACCACCCCCTTAATTGCATAGATGCACGCCCTGGATGGGCTTGTGGGATTTGTAGTGCCTCACGTTGCGCAAATGTTCAGCTGGCAACCTTTCAAGCCCACAGATGGGCCTCGCTGTGCGTGATTCGTGCAAGATCCATACGCTGCTGCCCCACGATATCGGCCCATAATTAAGGACCGCATGGCCCCCGGTTCTCTCAGGGTGGTGCTCCTCCCGCGGCAGGGTCACCGCGTAAATATCAAAGCTCAAAGTACCCAAACGTACAAGGAGCACTCGGGCCTCAGCTGCACACGAGGAGCCTTGATAGGTAAGCACGCCTCCAACACAACAATTCCTTTCACTGTTCAAAACTGCCCTGGATGCCTGACGCGTTTCGAAGTGTCCCCACTTCTCTTCAGAGGCTTTGGCAGTTTGGAAAAAGCGCTTAGGGCACCACCCCCTTAATTGCATAGATGCACGCCCTGGATGGGCTTGTGGGATTTGTAGTGCCTCACGTTGCGCAAATGTTCAGCTGGCAACCTTTCAAGCCCACAGATGGGCCTCGCTGTGCGTGATTCGTGCAAGATCCATATGCTGCTGCCCCACGATATCAGCCCATAATTAAGGACCGCATGGCCTCCGGTTCTCTCAGGGTGGTGCTCCTCCCGCGGCAGGGTCACCGCGTAAATATCAAAGCTCAAAGTACCCAAACGTACAAGGAGCACTCGGGCCTCAGCTGCACACGAGGAGCCTTGATAGGTAAGCACGCCTCCAACACAACAATTCCTTTCACTGTTCAAAACTGCCCTGGATGCCTGACGCGTTTCGAAGTGTCTCCACTCCTCTTCAGAGGCTTTGGCAGTTTGGAAAAAGCGCTTAAGGCACCACCCCCTTAATTGCATAGATGCACGCCCTGGATGGGCTTGTGGGATTTGTAGTGCCTCACGTTGCGCAAATGTTCAGCTGGCAACCTTTCAAGCCCACAGATGGGCCTCGCTGTGCGTGATTCGTGCAAGATCCTTACGCTGCTGCCCCACGATATCAGCCCATAATTAAGGACCGCATGGCACCCGGTTCTCTCAGGGTGGTGCTCCTCCCGCGGCAGGGTCACTGCGTAAATATCAAAGCTCAAAGTACCCAAACGTACAAGGAGCACTCGGGCCTCAGCTGCACACGAGGAGCCTTGATAGGTAAGCACGCCTCCAACACAACAATTCCTTTCACTGTTCAAAACTGCCCTGGATGCCTGACGTGTTTCGAAGTGTCCCCACTTCTCTTCAGAGGCTTTGGCAGTTTGGAAAAAGCGCTTAGGGCACCACCCCCTTAATTGCATAGATGCACGCCCTGGATGGGCTTGTGGGATTTGTAGTGCCTCACGTTGCGCAAATGTTCAGCTGGCAACCTTTCAAGCCCACAGATGGGCCTCGCTGTGCGTGATTCGTGCAAGATCCATACGCTGCTGCCCCACGATATCAGCCCATAATTAAGGACCGCATTGCCTCCGGTTCTCTCAGGGTGGTGCTCCTCCCGCGGCAGGGTCACCGCGTAAATATCAAAGCTCAAAGTACCCAAACGTACAAGGAGCACTCGTACCTCAGCTGCACACGAGGAGCCTTGATAGGTAAGCACGCCTCCAACACAACAATTCCTTTCACTGTTCAAAACTGCCCTGGATGCCTGACGCGTTTCGAAGTGTCCCCACTTCTCTTCAGAGGCTTTGGCAGTTTGGAAAAAGCGCTTAGGGCACCACCCCCTTAATTGCATAGATGCACGCCCTGGATGGGCTTGTGGGATTTGTAGTGCCTCACGTTGCGCAAATGTTCAGCTGGCAACCTTTCAAGCCCACAGATGGGCCTCGCTGTGCGTGATTCGTGCAAGATCCATACGCTGCTGCCCCACGATATCGGCCCATAATTAAGGACCGCATGGCCCCCGGTTCTCTCAGGGTGGTGCTCCTCCCGCGGCAGGGTCACCGCGTAAATATCAAAGCTCAAAGTACCCAAACGTACAAGGAGCACTCGGGCCTCAGCTGCACACGAGGAGCCTTGATAGGTAAGCACGCCTCCAACACAACAATTCCTTTCACTGTTCAAAACTGCCCTGGATGCCTGACGCGTTTCGAAGTGTCCCCACTTCTCTTCAGAGGCTTTGGCAGTTTGGAAAAAGCGCTTAGGGCACCACCCCCTTAATTGCATAGATGCACGCCCTGGATGGGCTTGTGGGATTTGTAGTGCCTCACGTTGCGCAAATGTTCAGCTGGCAACCTTTCAAGCCCACAGATGGGCCTCGCTGTGCGTGATTCGTGCAAGATCCATACGCTGCTGTCCCACGATATCAGCCCATAATTAAGGACCGCATGGCCTCCGGTTCTCTCAGGGTGGTGCTCCTCCCGCGGCAGGGTCACCGCGTAAATATCAAAGCTCAAAGTACCCAAACGTACAAGGAGCACTCGGGCCTCAGCTGCACACGAGGAGCCTTGATAGGTAAGCACGCCTCCAACACAACAATTCCTTTCACTGTTCAAAACTGCCCTGGATGCCTGACGCGTTTCGAAGTGTCCCCACTCCTCTTCAGAGGCTTTGGCAGTTTGGGAAAAGCGCTTAGGGCACCACCCCCTTAATTGCATAGATGCACGCCCTGGATGGGCTTGTGGGATTTGTAGTGCCTCACGTTGCGCAAATGTTCAGCTGGCAACCTTTCAAGCCCACAGATGGGCCTCGCTGTGCGTGATTCGTGCAAGATCCATACGCTGCTGCCCCACGATATCGGCCCATAATTAAGGACCGCATGGCCCCCGGTTCTCTCAGGGTGGTGCTCCTCCCGCGGCAGGGTCACCGCGTAAATATCAAAGCTCAAAGTACCCAAACGTACAAGGAGCACTCGGGCCTCAGCTGCACACGAGGAGCTTTGATAGGTAAGCACGCCTCCAACACAACAATTCCTTTCACTGTTCAAAACTGCCCTGGATGCCTGACGCGTTTGGAAGTGTCCCCACTTCTCTTCAGAGGCTTTGGCAGTTTGGAAAAAGCGCTTAGGGCACCACCCCCTTAATTGCATAGATGCCCGCCCTGGATGGGCTTGTGGGATTTGTAGTGCCTCACGTTGCGCAAATGTTCAGCTGGCAACCTTTCAAGCCCACAGATGGGCCTCGCTGTGCGTGATTCGTGCAAGATCCATACGCTGCTGCCCCACGATATCAGCCCATAATTAAGGACCGCATTGCCTCCGGTTCTCTCAGGGTGGTGCTCCTCCCGCGGCAGGGTCACCGCGTAAATATCAAAGCTCAAAGTACCCAAACGTACAAGGAGCACTCGGGCCTCAGCTGCACACGAGGAGCCTTGATAGGTAAGCACGCCTCCAACACAACAATTCCTTTCACTGTTCAAAACTGCCCTGGATGCCTGACGCGTTTCGAAGTGTCCCCACTCCTCTTCAGAGGCTTTGGCAGTTTGGAAAAAGCGCTTAGGGCACCACCCCCTTAATTGCATAGATGCACGCCCTGGATGGGCTTGTGGGATTTGTAGTGCCTCACGTTGCGCAAATGTTCAGCTGGCAACCTTTCAAGCCCACTGATGGGCCTCGCTGTGCGTGATTCGTGCAAGATCCATACGCTGTTGCCCCACGATATCGGCCCATAATTAAGGACCGCATGGCACCCGGTTCTCTCAGGGTGGTGCTCCTCCCGCGGCAGGGTCACCGCGTAAATATCAAAGCTCAAAGTACCCAAACGTACAAGGAGCACTCGGGCCTCAGCTGCACACGAGGAGCCTTGATAGGTAAGCACGCCTCCAACACTACAATTCCTTTCACTGTTCAAAACTGCCCTGGATGCCTGACGCGTTTCGAAGTGTCCCCACTTCTCTTCAGAGGCTTTGGCAGTTTGGAAAAAGCGCTTAGGGCACCACCCCCTTAATTGCATAGATGCACGCCCTGGATGGGCTTGTGGGATTTGTAGTGCCTCACGTTGCGCAAATGTTCAGCTGGCAACCTTTCAAGCCCACAGATGGGCCTCGCTGTGCGTGATTCGTGCAAGATCCATACGCTGCTGCCCCACGATATCGGCCCATAATTAAGGACCGCATGGCCCCCGGTTCTCTCAGGGTGGTGCTCCTCCCGCGGCAGGGTCACCGCGTAAATATCAAAGCTCAAAGTACCCAAACGTACAAGGAGCACTCGGGCCTCAGCTGCACACGAGGAGCCTTGATAGGTAAGCACGCCTCCAACACAACAATTCCTTTCACTGTTCAAAACTGCCCTGGATGCATGACGCGTTTCGAAGTGTCCCCACTTCTCTTCAGAGGCTTTGGCAGTTTGGAAAAAGCGCTTAGGGCACCACCCCCTTAATTGCATAGATGCACGCCCTGGATGGGCTTGTGGGATTTGTAGTGCCTCACGTTGCGCAAATGTTCAGCTGGCAACCTTTCAAGCCCACAGATGGGCCTCGCTGTGCGTGATTCGTGCAAGATCCATATGCTGCTGCCCCACGATATCAGCCCATAATTAAGGACCGCATGGCCTCCGGTTCTCTCAGGGTGGTGCTCCTCCCGCGGCAGGGTCACCGCGTAAATATCAAAGCTCAAAGTACCCAAACGTACAAGGAGCACTCGGGCCTCAGCTGCACACGAGGAGCCTTGATAGGTAAGCACGCCTCCAACACAACAATTCCTTTCACTGTTCAAAACTGCCCTGGATGCCTGACGCGTTTCGAAGTGTCTCCACTCCTCTTCAGAGGCTTTGGCAGTTTGGAAAAAGCGCTTAAGGCACCACCCCCTTAATTGCATAGATGCACGCCCTGGATGGGCTTGTGGGATTTGTAGTGCCTCACGTTGCGCAAATGTTCAGCTGGCAACCTTTCAAGCCCACAGATGGGCCTCGCTGTGCGTGATTCGTGCAAGATCCATACGCTGCTGCCCCACGATATCGGCCCATAATTAAGGACCGCATGGCACCCGGTTCTCTCAGGGTGGTGCTCCTCCCGCGGCAGGGTCACTGCGTAAATATCAAAGCTCAAAGTACCCAAACGTACAAGGAGCACTCGGGCCTCAGCTGCACACGAGGAGCCTTGATAGGTAAGCACGCCTCCAACACAACAATTCCTTTCACTGTTCAAAACTGCCCTGGATGCCTGACGCGTTTCGAAGTGTCCCCACTTCTCTTCAGAGGCTTTGGCAGTTTGGAAAAAGCGCTTAGGGCACCACCCCCTTAATTGCATAGATGCACGCCCTGGATGGGCTTGTGGGATTTGTAGTGCCTCACGTTGCGCAAATGTTCAGCTGGCAACCTTTCAAGCCCACAGATGGGCCTCGCTGTGCGTGATTCGTGCAAGATCCATACGCTGCTGCCCCACGATATCAGCCCATAATTAAGGACCGCATTGCCTCCGGTTCTCTCAGGGTGGTGCTCCTCCCGCGGCAGGGTCACCGCGTAAATATCAAAGCTCAAAGTACCCAAACGTACAAGGAGCACTCGGGCCTCAGCTGCACACGAGGAGCCTTGATAGGTAAGCACGCCTCCAACACAACAATTCCTTTCACTGTTCAAAACTGCCCTGGATGCCTGACGCGTTTCGAAGTGTCCCCACTCCTCTTCAGAGGCTTTGGCAGTTTGGAAAAAGCGCTTAGGGCACCACCCCCTTAATTGCATAGATGCACGCCCTGGATGGGCTTGTGGGATTTGTAGTGCCTCACGTTGCGCAAATGTTCAGCTGGCAACCTTTCAAGCCCACAGATGGGCCTCGCTGTGCGTGATTCGTGCAAGATCCATACGCTGCTGCCCCACGATATCGGCCCATAATTAAGGACCGCATGGCCCCCGGTTCTCTCAGGGTGGTGCTCCTCCCGCGGCAGGGTCACCGCGTAAATATCAAAGCTCAAAGTACCCAAACGTACAAGGAGCACTCGGGCCTCAGCTGCACACGAGGAGCCTTGATAGGTAAGCACGCCTCCAACACAACAATTCCTTTCACTGTTCAAAACTGCCCTGGATGCCTGACGCATTTCGAAGTGTCCCCACTTCTCTTCAGAGGCTTTGGAAGTTTGGAAAAAGCGCTTAGGGCACCACCCCCTTAATTGCATAGATGCACGCCCTGGATGGGCTTGTGGCATTTGTAGTGCCTCACGTTGCGCAAATGTTCAGCTGGCAACCTTTCAAGCCCACAGATGGGCCTCGCTGTGCGTGATTCGTGCAAGATCCATACGCTGCTGCCCCACGATATCGGCCCATAATTAAGGACCGCATGGCCCCCGGTTCTCTCAGGGTGGTGCTCCTCCCGCGGCAGGGTCACCGCGTAAATATCAAAGCTCAAAGTACCCAAACGTACAAGGAGCACTCGGGCCTCAGCTGCACACGAGGAGCCTTGATAGGTAAGCACGCCTCCAACACAACAATTCCTTTCACTGTTCAAAACTGCCTTGGATGCCTGACGCGTTTTGAAGTGTCCCCACTTCTCTTCAGAGGCTTTGGCAGTTTGGAAAAAGCGCTTAGGGCACCACCCCCTTAATTGCATAGATGCACGCCCTGGATGGGCTTGTGGGATTTGTAGTGCCTCACGTTGCGCAAATGTTCAGCTGGCAACCTCTCAAGCCCACAGATGGGCCTCGCTGTGCGTGATTCGTGCAAGATCCATACGCTGTTGCCCCACGATATCGGCCCATAATTAAGGACCACATGGCACCCGGTTCTCTCAGGGTGGTGCTCCTCCCGCGGCAGGGTCACCGCGTAAATATCAAAGCTCAAAGTACCCAAACGTACAAGGAGCACTCGGGCCTCAGCTGCACACGAGGAGCCTTGATAGGTAAGCACGCCTCCAACACAACAATTCCTTTCACTGTTCAAAACTGCCCTGGATGCCTGACGCGTTTCGAAGTGTCCCCACTTCTCTTCAGAGGCTTTGGCAGTTTGGAAAAAGCGCTTAGGGCACCACCCCCTTAATTGCATAGATGCACGCCCTGGATGGGCTTGTGGGATTTGTAGTGCCTCACGTTGCGCAAGGCTCCTTGTGTGCAGCTGAGGCCCGAGTGCTTCTTGTACGTTAGGGTACTTTGAGCTTTGATATTTACGCGGTGACCCTGCCGCGGGAGGAGCACCACCCTGAGAGAACCGGGGGCCATGCGGTCTTTAATTATGGGCCGATATCGTGCGGCAGCAGCGTATGGATCTTGCACGAATCACGCACAGCGAGGCCCATCTGTGGGCTTGAAAGGTTGCCAGCTGAACATTTGCGCAACGTGAGGCACTACAAATACCACAAGCCCATCCAGGGCGTGCATCTATGCAATTAAGGGGGTCGTGCCCTAAGCGCTTTTTCCAAACTGCCAAAGCCTCTGAAGAGAAGTGGGGACACTACGAAACGTGTCAGGCATCCGGGGCAGTTTTGAACAGTGAAAGGAATTGTTGTGTTGGAGGCGTGCTTACCTATCAAGGCTCCTTGTGTGCAGCTGAGGCCCGAGTGCTCCTTGTACGTTAGGGTACTTTGAGCTTTGATATTTAAGCGGTGACCCTGCCGCGGGAGGAGCACCACCCTGAGAGAACCGGGGGCCATGCGGTCTTTAATTATGGGCCGATATCGTGGGGCAGCAGCGTATGGATCTTGCACGAATCACGCACAGCGAGGCCCATCTGTGGGCTTGAAAGGTTGCCAGCTGAACATTTGCGCAACGTGAGGCACTACAAATCCCACAAGCCCATCCAGGGCGTGCATCTATGCAATTAAGGGGGTGGTGCCCTAAGCGCTTTTTCCAAACTGCCAAAGCCTCTGAAGAGAAGTGGGGACACTACGAAACGCGTCAGGCATCCGGGGCAGTTTTGAACAGTGAAAGGAATTGTTGTGTTGGAGGCGTGCTTACCTATCAAGGCTCCTTGTGTGCAGCTGAGGCCCGAGTGCTCCTTGTACGTTAGGGTACTTTGAGCTTTGATATTTACGCGGTGACCCTGCCGCGGGAGGAGCACCACCCTGAGAGAACCGGGGGCCATGCGGTCTTTAATTATGGGCCGATATCGTGGGGCAGCAGCGTATGGATCTTGCACGAATCACGCACAGCGAGGCCCATCTGTGGGCTTGAAAGGCTGCCAGCTGAACATTTGCACAACGTGAGGCACTACAAATCCCACAAGCCCGTCCAGGGCGTGCATCTATGCAATTAAGGGGGTGGTGCCCTAAGCGCTTTTTCCAAACTGCCAAAGCCTCTGAAGAGAAGTGGGGACACTACGAAACGTGTCAGGCATCCGGGGCAGTTTTGAACAGTGAAAGGAATTGTTGTGTTGGAGGCGTGCTTACCTATCAAGGCTCCTTGTGTGCAGCTGAGGCCCGAGTGCTCCTTGTACGTTAGGGTACTTTGAGCTTTGATATTTAAGCGGTGACCCTGCCGCGGGAGGAGCACCACCCTGAGAGAACCGGGGGCCATGCGGTCTTTAATTATGGGCCGATATCGTGGGGCAGCAGCGTATGGATCTTGCACGAATCACGCACAGCGAGGCCCATCTGTGGGCTTGAAAGGTTGCCAGCTGAACATTTGCGCAACGTGAGGCACTACAAATCCCACAAGCCCATCCAGGGCATGCATCTATGCAATTAAGGGGGTGGTGCCCTAAGCGCTTTTTCCAAACTGCCAAAGCCTCTGAAGAGAAGTGGGGACACTACGAAACGCGTCAGGCATCCGGGGCAGTTTTGAACAGTGAAAGGAATTGTTGTGTTGGAGGCGTGCTTACCTATCAAGGCTCCTTGTGTGCAGCTGAGGCCCGAGTGCTTCTTGTACGTTAGGGTACTTTGAGCTTTGATATTTACGCGGTGACCCTGCCGCGGGAGGAGCACCACCCTGAGAGAACCGGGGGCCATGCGGTCTTTAATTATGGGCCGATATCGTGGGGCAGCAGCGTATGGATCTTGCACGAATCACGCACAGCGAGGCCCATCTGTGTGCTTGAAAGGCTGCCAGCTGAACATTTGCACAACGTGAGGCACTACAAATCCCACAAGCCCGTCCAGGGCGTGCATCTATGCAATTAAGGGGGTGGTGCCCTAAGCGCTTTTTCCAAACTGCCAAAGCCTCTGAAGAGAAGTGGGGACACTACGAAACGTGTCAGGCATCCGGGGCAGTTTTGAACAGTGAAAGGAATTGTTGTGTTGGAGGCGTGCTTACCTATCAAGGCTCCTTGTGTGCAGCTGAGGCCCGAGTGCTCCTTGTACATTAGGGTACTTTGAGCTTTGATATTTACGTGGTGACCCTGCCACGGGAGCACCACCCTGAGAGAACCGGGGGCCATGCGGTCTTTAATTATGGGCCGATATCGTGGGGCAGCAGCGTATGGATCTTGCACGAATCATGCACAGCGAGGCCCATCAGTGGGCTTGAAAGGTTGCCAGCTGAACATTTGCGCAACGTGAGGCACTACAAATCCCACAAGCCCATCCAGGGCGTGCATCTATGCAATTAAGGGGGTGGTGCCCTAAGCGCTTTTTCCAAACTGCCAAAGCCTCTGAAGAGAAGTGGGGACACTACGAAACGCGTCAGGCATCCGGGGCAGTTTTGAACAGTGAAAGGAATTGTTGTGTTGGAGGCGTGCTTACCTATCAAGGCTCCTTGTGTGCAGCTGAGGCCCGAGTGCTCCTTGTACGTTAGGGTACTTTGAGCTTTGATATTTACGCGGTGACCCTGCCGCGGGAGGAGCACCACCCTGAGAGAACCGGGGGCCATGCGGTCTTTAATTATGGGCCAATATCGTGGGGCAGCAGCGTATGGATCTTGCACGAATCACGCACAGCGAGGCCCATCTGTGGGCTTGAAAGGTTGCCAGCTGAACATTTGCGCAACGTGAGGCACTACAAATCCCACAAGCCCATCCAGGGCGTGCATCTATGCAATTAAGGGGGTGGTGCCCTAAGCGCTTTTTCCAAACTGCCAAAGCCTCTGAAGAGAAGTGGGGACACTACGAAACGCGTCAGGCATCCGGGGCAGTTTTGAACAGTGAAAGGAATTGTTGTGTTGGAGGCGTGCTTACCTATCAAGGCTCCTTGTGTGCAGCTGAGGCCCGAGTGCTCCTTGTACGTTAGGGTACTTTGAGCTTTGATATATATATATATATATATACAGATAAATAGATAGATAGATATTTTTTTTATTTCACTGAAAAAACAAAATGATAGGTAGACTCAGATTTCACTTGTTACCTGGGCTGACTAGAACTTATGTCCCACAATGCACTGCTTATGACCTCACATATTACATCTCTCAGGACATGGTCAGTGACATCACTGATAACATCTCAAAGGACATCACTGATTACATCATCCAGAAAGTGCAAGTATTTTCTAAGAGTTTACCAGTGTTAAACACATATACTAACCTACTACAAAAGTTAAATTAGTATACTAGGTGTACTTCTAGTGAGCAATACTATTTCAAACATATGTCATCTGAGTGGATGTGTGACTGTATCAGTGTGTGATTGGATGTCTGAGTGGCTGTATCTGTGTGTGAGTGGCTGTATGGGTGAGTGAGCGGGTTGCTGAGTAGCTGTGTGGATGTGTGAGTGGTTGTGTGAGTGGTTGTATGGGTGTGTGAGTGGTTGTATTGGTGTGTGAGTGGGTGTGTGAGTGATTGTGTGGGTGTATGAGTGGTTGTATGGGTGTGTGAATAGTTTTATGGGCTTGCGAGTGGGTACATGAGTTTTTGGGTGTGTGAATAGTTGTATGGATGTGTGAGTGGTTATATGAGTTTGTAATTTGGTGTGTGAGTGGTTGTATGGCTTTGTGAGTGGGTGTATCAGTAGTTGTATGGATGTGCGAGTGGTTGTGGGGATGTGAGTTGTTCTGTGAGTGCATGTATGGGTGTGTGAATGGTTGTGTGGGTATGTGGGTGGGTGTTTGAGTGGTTGGGGGTGTGAGTAGTTGTAGGGGTTTGTAAGTGGGTGTGTGAGTGGTTGAATGGGTATGTGACTGGGTGTGTGTGTCTGTGTGGGTGAGTCAATGGCTGTATTGGTGAGTGAGTGGGTGAGTCAGTGGCTGCATGGATGAGTGAGAGTGTGTGTGTGTGTGAGTGCCTGCATGGATGAGTGAGGGCATGTGAGTGGCTGTATTTATATATGAGTGGGTATGTAAGTGACTGTATGACTGGGTATGTGAGTGGCTGTATGACTAGGTGTATGCTTGGCAGTATGGGTGAGTGAGTGGGTGTGTTAGTGGCTGTATGGATGAGTGAGTGAGTATGTGAGTAGTTGTGTTGATGATGTCATCAGTGATATCATACATGATGCTATTTGAGATGTCATCAGTATCCAAAATACACAAGCACAGCACAGACCCACTAGAAAATACTCCCATATACCTGGATTTCTGTCTGTGTCCTTATGTCCTGCACCTGCCAACATACTATAAGTACTGTCTGGATTTCATAACCAAGATCCAAATCATTCCTTGGCAATCCAGTTACATTACAGTCATTGTTAGAAATGGGATTTCGGGTTGGCTAGGGCGTGTACCTAAGCCAGGCAGAAACCACCAATCTAGTCAGGGCAAGGGAGTTACACACTGAAGATAACACCTGCTCACCCCCTTGGTAGCTTGGCACGAGCAGTCAGGCTTATCCCAGAGGTGATGTGAAAAGCATTTGCGCAACACACTCACACAGCAGCGACACACTGGGCACAACACAAAAGAAACTCCACACAAGGTTATTTAAAAATAGCCTTTGTATTATTCATAAAACACATTAGAGCATACTCACATACGTACACTGTGCCACCTGGGACTAGGTATCAATTTACACGGATTATATACACTACAGGGCCAATCGGGCCACCTTCTGAACCATTAGAGCACACAAGTAGTGAGAAATAAAAACATCAAGTAATGACTGGTAAAGGTGCTCTTAGCACCACACGTTAGGCATAAACATCCGGGACATGAGCATCACAGTAAACACTGGTCATAGTACTCCTAGCCCAAGCACATTAGGCATACATCATGGCATTAGCACCAGTACACCCCAGTGGACACTGGTAATAGCACCCCTCAGAGACCATGCGCATACTGTAGCCAGGGCACCACACATGTGTATCAGGCAACTTCCTGCTGCCACTAGGCAAGTGTCCAACAAGAATTGCATAGGTCCCTGTGCCCTCCTTGGCATATACAACAGACACCTCTTGGGGTTTCCCACCTATGCGATGAGGTGCCTAACTCCTGCTGCCACGCAGGCAGACACGGCTTCCCTCTCTGAGAGACAGTCTGCAGTAGACTCTGTGAACGTAGACAAAAGGAACAGGGTCTCCCACCTGGAGATCCATAGGGTTGTGCAAGCTCCACGACAGCAAGGGGGTGAGAGTACAACTCACCCTATCTCTGGCAATGGAGAATACGCCGGGTGCTGAAGAGCATGACACTGCAGCCGCCTGTGCCCGTAAGGCGCTGCTGTAGTAAGGCCGAGCAAGTAAACAGGGCTCTTCCCAGGCCATACTCACAGGGTCTCTCTGTCCCATCCATCTCCTTCTTTGGTGCCCATGAACGCGGGGTAGGCCCCTGCTTGGATTCAGGCTCGGCGGCGTCTCTCCTTTGTGTGCGGGCCATGCCCACAACAAGGCTCAGCCTTTGCCTGGCTTCTACCCTGTCTCCACCTCGGCTTCTGGCACCCGCGAGGTGCCGGCTCTATCTTCGGTCAGGCCCACCCACAACTAGGCAACCTCCGCCTGACTTCCTGATTTTGGCATTGCTGCTTTCTCTCATGGATGAAAATGTGGGGTAGGCTCCCGCCCTCCTTCCAAGGTCACCCCACAATCAGGCTAGGAATTCCCCAGGACTTTGGAGCCTCCACGCAGCCTGAGGCCACTTAGCAGAGCCCCGGCTGCTAATCCATTGAAGCGCTACAAGGGAGGGGCACAGCCAGGACCGGGAGAGCGCTTCCTATGGCTCAGTTCTCCCCTCCGTTACTCAGGCACTAAGAGAGAGGGAGGCACTGCCAACGCGGCAGGGCCAAAAGCGCTCCTCTCCTCCTCTAGTGCAATGGCTCCTTCAGCATCGTAGGGCAGGATCCCCCAAGCCCTGGGGGAACAGATCAAGCACTCACCAAGCGCTAAGCCCCAGAGTCCAGAGGGGGCAGAGCTGGGCACAGGAAGGCCAGTATGTAGTGACCCCCCAGGAGAAATCAGATGGGTTCCACTGCAGTTCCTCCTTGCCCAGCAGTCCTTCAGCAACACAGCTCAAGGCAGGTAAGCTCAAAGTTCCACAGACATGGGGTCACAGCCCCAATATTTATATTGTGAAGGTCTTTGTTCTCCCCCTGCACAGGGCTCCGCACCCAGTCCAAACCAGTTCTGGGGGTACCTACACATGTGCACAAAGCCCTCCTTTGTCAATGTAGGTCCTGGCCCCAGACACACCACTGGGGGCAGAGCCAGCATTGTGTGAGGCAGGCCCTGTCCTATGCAGGCCCAGGTGCTACTCCTCTCACCACTCCAAATGCAGATGGGCCTATTCAAACTAGAGCGGACTCACCCAGCCCCTCTGGAGCCACTGCACCTCCCCAGCCCCTGTCACTCCAGAGCCAGACATGCAATACACATCAGGCAGGCAAAAAGACACATAGCACACAGAAATGCCCACTTCTAAAAGTGGCATTTCTAAAATAGTGATAATAAATCTGCAAACATGACTACGCAGCATTTATTACCACTATTCCAAACATTCCAAACTTGATCACGCTGCTCCTGACATATCTGAGACAGGTTTGAAAGGCTACTTTGGTGGGTGGTGCAAGCAGCGCTGCAAACCCACCAGTAGAATTTAATTTACTGGCCCTGGGTATCCGCGATACCACTTTACAAGGGACTGATAGGTCAATTAAATATGCCAAACATGTGTAGACCAATCTAACCCTGTTTTACCACAGAGAGCACATGCGCTATACACTGGACAGCAGTGATAAAGTGCCCAAAGTCCAATAAAACTACCAACACCAGGTCAGAAAAAAAACCAGGAGGAAGGCAAACAGTTCAGGGATGACCCTGCAAAAATGGCCAAGTCTAAAAGTCACCATCTATGTAGTGTCCCAGTACACATGTATTGATCATGACTTAGGACTGCAGGCTTGCAGGCACTTCTTTAGACGTAAACCCCTGCACCTATACAATAATTCTATGATGCTTATTAACATGTTGAGATTCTGTTTGGAGCACAATTTCTTTCTATTTGCTAATCAGTGGTTTAAGCAATTTACTGGGACTGCGATGGAAAGTTGCTTCGCTCCCAGTTATACAAGTATATTCATGGGATGGTGGAAGGCGAAACACATTTGGACAGAAGAGAATGAGAGGTGGACACAGAATTTGGTATTTTGGATGTGTTACATTGATGACCTCTTTATCATATGGGATGGTCCACAGAAAGTCTTAGATGCATTTTTCTGTGGCTGAATGACAATGAATTTGATCTCAGATTCACTCACAGTCACAAAATACAACTATGAAATTTCTAGATGTGCTGGTCATAAGGGAGGACACTGCTATTCACACTAGCCTGTTTAGGAAGATTACAGCAGGTAATCTCATTCCACATGCCCATAGCCATCAGCCACCCAGCCTCAAGCGGAGCATCCAGTATTGGGAGATGTTGAGAGCTAAGCGCAACAGCAGCATGCCACAAGATTTTGAGGCAGAGTAGAATAAAATGATTGCAGGATTCAAGTCTGGGGGTACCCGAATAAAGTGATCAGAGCAGCTTGTGATAAGGTGTTGAATGTCAGTAAAGACAGCCTACTAATACCTAAGAAAAAGAACAAATGTGCCACTCAAGTCAGAATCATACCCACCTATAATAGTGAGTCCAACTCTATAAGCTGAGTGTTGAGGAAACTTTGGCATTTGGTTAAGACAGATCAAATTATTGGTCATTCCATTTCCTCATATAACCTACAGAAAAACAGGTTTCTGAGAGATATGTTGGTGTATTGTTACCCAAACAAATGCCAGGGTCATTCAGGATTCTGGCTCAGGGAGCAACAGGGGTTCTATAAATGTGAGAGATGCAAAGGTTGGACCGACAGCTCCAACAAGAAAACATTCACGTTACCCACAGGAAGACAGGTGAAGATTAAAAAGTTCATAAATTGTACCAATGATTTTGTTGTCTATGTCTTGGTCTGTCCTTGTGGACTCCAATATGTCGGAAGCACAATCTTCCCAGTGAAGAAAAGAATTCTAGAGCACTTGTGTGCCATACGCACTAACGACCCCAGTTACCCCATTGAACGACACTGGCACAAGACACACAATCAGATGACTGATAACATTTCCTTTTTTGGAACTGACTGAGTCATAGTGAATGCAAGAGGAGGTGACAGAGAGCAAATTCTGAGAAAGATGGAGTCTAAATACATCATCCTGCTCAACAGCAAGCATCCAGGGTGGCTCAATCAACACGAGGAACTGCATGTGCACATTGATTGAGTGATTGAACTGTGTATGCATATGCTGAGTTGAGCACAGGAGTTTCCTCTCTACCCTGTGTTCTATGGTGAGATCTGGATTTTACCTTGTATTTTTGGTCTTTGTTATTTTTGTTTTGTCAGTTCATGTAGCAGCATAACAAGTCCTGCACAGGAGTATCGAATAAACAATATTTGAATGGATCACATTATAACTGTTACAGGTTATGTGTTGCTGCCTTCATATAGATATATATGCTTCGATTTATGTCATACTGATGATCTTAGAAAATGCCTGTCCCCCTTTTTTCTCCCCCCCCCCCTTTTTTTATTGAGCACATTGTTTTTCACTGGGTTTCATATTTGAAAGTTCATAGTGTTCCTTTCTATTTTGTGAATGGACTGGAACTACATATATGGATCGCTATTTTTCCACAGACTTATAAAAAGCCACTGGGCGCAGGTTGTTTCATGGCTATACTTTTTTCTGTCTTATGCCACTAGGCAGTCATGACTGTGAATTAGACCATGATTGCAGATATCTGCAGTTAACCATGTGTATACTTCTGTTTATTGTTGCATTCTCTACCACAATGCTCAAGAGAAAACTTGATTGCTGTTTAGTCACTTGATAAATTATTAGAGATGCCATTGGTTTTGAATGTGGTTAGCAGTATTGTTATGTCTTTGCAGGAATCTTAGTCTGATTATTCTCGATGCATTGATCATTATTCTGCCATGAGTGTAACTTCCTGTAAAAATGGATGAGCCAGGGAAAATTATGAGCTTAACAATATATCTTTCATTGTAAATTACTTTGTAAAGGACAGGCTATCTAGTCTTTTTACTGTGTTGATGGTGACGTTTTGTATTTATAGAAAGTGGGGCACTTTCAATTGCTGTGGCTCTGACAAAGACCTTTCCGGACGAAACATGTCAGCCTTAGCAATAAACTTCCCGGATTATGACACTTTGAAGTGCAAGCATTTCTGTGTTTGGAGATTAATGCAGGGATGGTGTTAGATCTGGGGGTCTCTAGTTGGCAGAGGTAAGTACCTTAGACCAAATAGGGACCCTTGCTTCTAGTCAGGGTACAGGGACACACACGGTAGATAACCCCTGCTCACCCTCTAGGTAGCTTGGCTCGAGCAGACAGGCTTATCCCCAAGGCAATGTGTAGAGTATTTGCACGTAATCACCACAATGACCCCCCCTAGTACACCACAAACTGAGACCACACAGGTGAGTATATCAAAAATATAGCTTTATCTAGTTTCAGCAGTAAAATTCTATTACCATAGCATTGCACATTAGTCTTCTGTTTCTCTTTCAGCTTTCTTGGATCGTTAGGTACGCAAAATAATTAGTCTCTAGTCTATTGAATGAATTCCACAAAGAATATGATCGCAGGTTCTGAGTTCTTAATACACGTTATTCCGTGGTGCCCTTGCGCTCGCGACTGTAGCGCTCTTCTCCGGCTGTCCCCTTGATGGGAACCAGCTGATTAGACCTTACGCGGCAGTCACCGAGCCCCCACACACTACGCGGGCTGTTCGGGACTTGCGAAGGATGCTACTACGTCACGGATTCCCTTTCCCTCTACAGACTCACCAGGATGGGGCCCGGGGTGCGAGGACTCGGCGCGTTGGAAGGTTTCTTTGGTGCAGGGCTCCTGCAACTCGCTAGCGCTGGCCAATCCGGTCGCGGCTCGTTCGTCGAGCCCCCAGTGACGTCGACAGAGGTCCACGGGCAACGACCAATCGCAGCGCAGCTCCTCTGGCCAAGCCTCCACGAACCACCAATCGGGTTGCGGCCTTCTCGCTTCTTCCTTCACGGCTTTGCGGAGCGAGTTGGTCGAGACGCTGCCGGGCTTCACAGCGGCTCAGGAGGCACCCACGATCTTTTAGGCTGGCAGGAATGCACGTGCCGATGAGCATGCCGATCTCCTCTCCACGGCAGCCGGTTTCAGGCAGGACTCGGTGCGGCGCTCTCAAGCAAAGCGGAGAACAGCCAGCGCAGTTCACGGGCAGAACAGAGTCTTGTAGTCGCGGCAACCTTGATGTCCCTGGGTTGCCAAACAGGAGGCCAGTTCTTCTCAGGCCCTTGGAGATTCAGAGTTTGAAGACACAGCACACAGCAAAGTCTTGTTTGTAGGTCAAGCAGGTAGGGTCACAGCACACAGCACACAGCAAAGTCCCTTATCCTTCTCAGCTTCAGTTGTACAGCAGGACAGGTCAGCCCTTAGAGCACACAGCAAGGCAATCTTCCTTCAGTCCTTCAGCGGTCCGTCTTTCAGCAGAGGTTCCTCTTGATTGTAGAATCTAACAATCTGTTGTCAGGGGTCTTGTACTTATACCCCTAAAAGTCTTTGAAGTCTTTGTGCAAGTGGGTCCTGAGCCCGGTCTGATCCAGTTCGGGGTGTTGCTGGAGCACTTTGTTTTCCTGGGTTCTGCTTTCTTTTCAGAGTGAGGGGCAGAGTCGTCAGCCGCCCAGCAGGAGGTGGAGCCAGCAGTGTGGCAGGCAGGCACAGCCCTATTCACTCCCAGGTGCTATCTCCTCCCTCCACTTTACTTGCAAATGTCGCCACTCAGCAAAGGGCTGACTCAGCCAACCTCCTGGGGGATTCCCAGCCCCTGTCACTCTCAAGCCAGACAGTCAATCCACAAGCATGCCCAGGCACACAGAAGGGTCAGACAAGAGAACAGCTACTCTCTAAAAAGTACTATTATCCAACTCAGGATTTAAAAACAGCCTCTCCTAAAAGATGTGTTATTAAATGCTGAGCTCAGGGATATCAAACACTCATGTCTTATCTTGTTCCTATGAGAAGATAGGCGGATAGCCATTGGCACCAGCCTCCCCCATGTTAGCCTATGGAGCAAGATAACCTTGCAGCAGTGAACACACAAAATGGCCGCTGTTCCTACCAGAGCATGATACCTGCACTAGTACATGCTCTACCTTTTACATACACTGCACCCTGCCCAGGGGGGTACCTTGGGCCTTCCAGAGGGATGACTGATGTGCACAAAAAGGGAAGGGTTAGGCCTAGTCAGTGGGGACACTGACCAGGGTGACATGGCAGTCCGGGGACTGCAGGCAGGCCTGCGGTGGCAGGCCTGAGACACCATTTTAGGGCTACTCATGTGGGTGGCGCAATCAGCGCTGCAGGCCCACTAGTAGCATCTGTCATCACCAGCCCTGGCACACACAGTGCACTTTACTAGGGACTTCAGGGTGATACAAATATGCCAATCAGGTATATCCAATCAATATGATATTTTACACAGGGAGCACTTACACTCTGGCACTGATTAGCAGTGGCAGAGTGTCCAAAGCATCTAAACCAGCAAAAACGAAATCCAGCACAGCATCAAAAATCCAGGTAGTAGAGGCAAAAGATAGGGGAAAAACCCACGCCAAGGATGTCAGGTCTAACAGATGGATATATATATATATATATATGTATATATATATATATATATATATATATATATATATATATATTACCTACTGGCGGTCGCCAGTAGGTAGTTATAGTTAGGACCCCTTTTCCATAGGAAATCCGCAACATTCTATTTTGAATAACTTTGGCGCCGGTTGACGAATCCTCGCGAATTTCTCAAAATAGGTGGGGCGCTACGCTCCGCTCCTACCCTGAAAGTCTCGGGGGGATCCGTCAAGCGGGGGCTGAGATAAAAGGGGGGTCCCAAAACGCGTTTTTCCCATGCATTTTTCCATAGGACCTTTAGAACGAGCTACAGCCCGAACGGCTGAACAGAATTACTCGAAATTTGGCAGAGAGGTAGTCCCTAGGTCAAGGAAGTGCCTTTTGTAGGTTTGGTGTAAATCTGTTCAGTAGATTCTGAGAAAATAGCCTTTAAATCAATATATATATCTGAGCCCGCTTACGGTACGCTTACCGTACGCTTACCGTAAGCGTACGGTGGCGTGCGCGAGCGCGATTCTGATTGGCTCTTAGATCTTAGTAAACATTCGAATCGGCCGAAACCAGGAAGCGGCGGCCGCCATTTTGTGTATTTCACTCTGAAAAAAAAGAGTGAAAACAAGAAAAGGGGGCAATGAGGAGAGTTACAGACCCCCTAACATTTGTAAGGGGGTCAAAGAAGGACAGAAAAGTACAAAAAAAACATTTATTGATTTTTAAAAAAATCACGGGGTACGCGTACGGTAAGCTTACGGTAAGCGTACGGTAAAAAAAATAAAAAAAAATAAATGAAAAGCAGATTTAAGAGTTTAGATATTAGGGAGCTCTAAAAAGAGCTGTTGTGTTTATGAAGTCATTTTTTTAGTGGTACCTACAAGTAAGTACCGATGCAGAGTCTAAGGTTCAAAAGGAAGACTCTGTTCCCTTCATCATTGAAGTGCACACCATCTCCTCTATAAATGTCTTGCATGTCATAACGCAAGTTGTTGTGGTAAATGGCACCCATACCATAGTCACGGAGGAAAGCAGAAACAGATTTGTTGACGTGCTTTCTTGCTTTGTCAATCTGTGGACAGAAATGATTGGACCAGTTCCATTTTTGCCTTTGGCATATGTTGGAAAACACAAAGGCAGTTTTAGGGAAAAGAGAAAACAGTTGTGCAAAGGTGTCCTTCATAAGCATTTCCAGACCTACCCCAGTCAAAGTGCCTAGGTCATTGCCACCACAGTGCACTATTATGAGGTCAGGGTGTTGGATTTGCATGAAGGATTTCACCAATGGCATCAATTGGTGCCACTTTAACCCTCTCTGACCAATCCATTTAATGTCTACATTTGGTAAAGCAAGGTCTCTCACCATATCTGTTTTCTCTGCAAACTTTTCACTCCAGAAGACATAGCTGTGCCCTACAATCCACACTGTGAACATCTTCAAAGGAGATCTGGATGCACTCAGGAGGTGTCTTTCAGTAGAATGGCAATATGAAAAGAAAGACAGTTTGGAAATGGAGGCATACATATTTTTTTCAAAACAAAAAGAACTGATTGGCTGTTTCATACCATTCTAGAATAAAAACTAGGCTGTATGTGTAAATTAATAGAAGCATGTTTTGTATTGGTACAAAAAAATGTGTAACCAAAGAACAGTACTATGGATTTGCTGTTAGGTTTGAAAAGTCAAGCACTCTTGCTCTGTGGAATTGAAACATTGTTTGGCGAACTTCTGACCTAACTCAACACAGCAGTGTTCCATGAGCTGTTGCTATGGTAGCAGGCAGAAGTCAAGTTGGGGGAAGGGTACTAGGCAGAAGTCAAGTTGGGGGAAGGGTACTTTTGGAAAAGGGTTGGTTTTCAACCAATAGAAATGTGTGATTACATTTGAAAAAAAGGGGGAAGCACTGAGATTTGAAACTTACATGTATATGTGTGGAAAAATAGAGGGAAAGTTTGCCATTATCTGGTTCTGCTGAGAGGAGAGAGGTGAACACAACAGAGATCCTGGCTCTGATAATCTGCTGTTTGAGTGTCACATTTCTTTCACAACTAACTAATTTTAAAGGTGAGTTTACAGTTTGAGAGGGGATGTATGTGGTAACTTAAGAAATGAATAATAGAAATGGAAATTGTTTTTGTTGTAGTTGCGTTTATCATTTTCTGTTTTGGGAGAAATTTAAATGTGAGGAACATGTAAAATAATATGGAGTATGTTTTCACAATAAATTAAGGTGTACTGGAAAAAAAAAGAATAGTTTAAGGGTTTGAGGTTGGACTCAGTAATGCAAATACATTCAGCATCACTAAGGCTGGTTGCCCTTGCTGGAGTGTAGGCAGTCACCGAGAATACACATGGTGGTGGTCTGAAAAAACAGTTTGGACATGTGCATTTAAATAAATCAAAAAAAGTGGTTTCATAATGTGTCAGTCTGTAAAAGTGATTTTCACTTGCCCCGAAAAAAAAAGAGCAGTAAGTGTGCTTTCAAATTGGCAAAGAAATTTCGTTTTGGGACTAATGTGAAAACATGACTCTGTGTGCAGAGAGGAATTATAGGCAGAGATTTATTGCGTATTGCTCTGGTGATTTCACAGTTGCATTAGATGGAAAGGGGGAGCGAATTTTTGGGGGAAGAAGCAGACTCTTAGCACACACCCATGTGCTTGCCATGTATAATCATGCACAGTATTTACAAGCGAGTGGGGTTTTCAGGTTTCAGTCTGTAATGCAAATACATTCAGCATCACTAAGGCTGGTTGCCCTTGCTGGAGTGTAGGCAGTCACCGAGAATACACATGGTGGTGGTCTGAAAAAACAGTTTGGACATGTGCATTTAAATAAATCAAAAAAAGTGGTTTCATAATGTGTCAGTCTGTAAAAGTGATTTTCACTTGCCCCGAAAAAAAAAAGAGTAGTAAGTGTGCTTTCAAATTGGCAAAGAAATTTCGTTTTGGGACTAATGTGAAAACATGACTCTGTGTGCAGAGAGGAATTATAGGCAGAGATTTATTGCGTATTGCTCTGGTGATTTCACAGTTGCATTAGATGGAAAGGGGGAGCGAATTTTTGGGGGAAGAAGCAGACTCTTAGCACACACCCATGTGCTTGCCATGTATAATCATGCACAGTATTTACAAGCGAGTGGGGTTTTCAGGTTTCAGTCTGTAATGCAAATACATTCAGCATCACTAAGGCTGCTTGCCCTTGCTGGAGTGTAGGCAGCCACCCAGGTTACACATGGAGGTGGTCTGAAAAAGAAGTTTGGACATGTGCATTTAAGAAAATCAAAAAAAGTGGTTTCATAATGTGTCAGTCTGTAAAAGTGATTTTCACTTGCCCCGAAAAAAAAAGAGCAGTAAGTGTGCTTTCAAATTGGCAAAGAAATTTCGTTTTGGGACTAATGTGAAAACATGACTCTGTGTGCAGAGAGGAATTATAGGCAGAGATTTATTGCGTATTGCTCTGGTGATTTCACAGTTGCATTAGATGGAAAGGGGGAGCGAATTTTTGGGGGAAGAAGCAGACTCTTAGCACACACCCATGTGCTTGCCATGTATAATCATGCACAGTATTTACAAGCGAGTGGGGTTTTCAGGTTTCAGTCTGTAAAATATTTTTTGGAAAAAAATGTAAATATGTGTACTGTATTATAAAATGTTTTAAAAATATTAATACTTTTTTCTTTTTTTCCAGATAGATATAGAAAAATTTCGAAAACTAGAACCATTTTTAAAACTATTTTTTTTTAAAAACAAATGAATAAATATTTTTTTGAGTGAGTATGGTAAGTCAATAATAATAATTGTAGTCTCTCAAGGACCTTGTAATGTGATAATTGATTTTTAGTGTTTTTTATAAAAAAAAAAAAAAAAAGTACGCGCACCGTACGCTTACGGTAAAAAAAAAAAAAAAAAAGTTTTTAAAAACATATGTAAAAAAAAGATGAAAGATAAGGTTGGCTCTTAAAAGAACCGTTGTGTTCATGCAGGGACAGAGGAAAGGAAGCATGGGAAAATTATTCAAAGCGACAAATGTGCTGATCTATTTTGTTGTTCACTAGGGAAACACTGGTCTCCCTATAGCAAATTAGATCTTGACAAAATGTGCATCGAATATCACCCTTCGAAATCGAGGGTTGATTTCCAGAGGGCCAGCAAAAGGAGATTCTCCCCCCACAGATGAAGGGCTCACCTGACCTGCAGAAGAAGGAGTCAGCCCTGCAGATGATGGTCCAGGCTGAGCTGCTGTGGATGTACTGGCTTGTCTTTCTGAAGAGTTACCTCCAAAAAGATGACCATGTGTCCTTCTGTGTACATCCTGGAGGTGTCTCTTCATGGTGTGATTCCCAAAGGAATACTTCCTGTTAGGATTACCTCTAGAAAGTACACGCTTACACAGCTTACAAGTCACTAAGGGTGCATTTACCTTTTGCTGGCCTTCAGGAAAAGTAAAATAATCCCATACATAAGAGGGCTTTTGTTTCCTCGATCTCTGCCTCAAGACAGTGCTGCTAGTGCTAGCCTCACTCTCAGAAGAGCTCTGCTGTTCTGCCATCGTATCCCAAAGACAAACCAGCTCCTTCTCCCAAGGGATCACAAGCAGAAATGAGGGGAATGGGTGTGGTGTAGGAGAGTTCTAGAACTGAAAGTAGTTTCAACCAATCAAAAGTTGTGTTTCATGATCACATGACCTACCGTACGCTTACGGTACGCTTACGGCAAAAGTGCGCATGCGCGTAAAAAAGACACGCGCTTGCGCGCATGCGCATAACAGTCACTACCCGACACTTCCGCGTAACGTGCGCGTGTAGCGTACACGCGTACGCGTCCCACGCGGAGGACGCGCGGCTACGCAAATTGCGTAACTATACGCAAACAGCGTAGATAAATTACGAACGTTGCGTAAACCGTACGCTTACCGTAAGCTTACGGTACGCGTACTAAAAAAAAAATAAAAAAAAAGGAAAAAATGTATTGCTAATAAATTTTACATGTTTATTTTATAAAATATATTAAAAAAAACATATTATAGAATTTTAAAAATTTAACCATAGTCTTTAAAAAAGGATAGAAAATTAAAATAAAAATATGTTTAAAAAAATAGAAGAAAAAAAACAAAATTAGCATTTAAAAAACCTTGCAAATTCACTGAAAAAACCATGGGTTTCACACACGTTATAGTTAGGACTTAGCATTTAAAAAACCTTGCAAATTCACTGAAAAAACCATGGGTTTCACACACGTTATAGTTAGGAATTAGCATTTAAAAAACCTTAGAAATTCAGTGAAAAAACCATAGGTTTCACACACGTTATAGTTAGGAATTAGCATTTAAAAAACCTTAGAAATTCAGTGAAAAAACCATAGGTTTCACACATGTTATAGTTAGCTGGACATTTTACTCGTAAAAAAACAATGAAATTCCCCCGTTATAGTTAGTTCAGCTAACTATAACTCGCGCGCCCGCAATGCACTGCTGATGACGTCACATATTACATCACTCATGACATGGTCAGTGACATCACTCATGACATCACTGATGACATCTCAAATGACATCACTGATGACCTCACTGATGACATCATCCTTGTGATAGAGTGGCAGACCTCCTCTTCCCCTAATAAAACCTTTGATACACACATTCAAAAATAGAGACTAAAATTTACAAAAGAATGGACATACCAATAATAGTTACAACAACCTCTTCAGTAATTCTAAGATCCACATACACATCCACTCATTCACCAACAGTCCAATACAGTCACTCATACATGTACTCACTTATCATATGTACTCATACACCTATACATCCTGTTACACAATGCCACTCATCCATAGAGCTACTCACACACATAGTCACTCATGCTAATAAAGAATCAAACATACATTTACTTGCATATACAGTTATACACACACCACCACACTTACTTCTACGGAAACTTACACATACTTAGTCTTTTAAACAATCACTTATAGAAATACATACTTATTCATACAGGAACTCTTTCAATCTCTCACTCTCACATATACTCACATATATAAACCAATAGTCACATATACTAGTTTTAAACATATGTAGTTACTCATAAAGACACTATTGAGACAGTCATTCACTCACTAACACACCCATACACACACACATCCACCCATGCAGTCCTGCACACATGCTCTGTTCAACACATACAAACAGTGAGTCACTCATTCATGCACCTATGCACTACGTAATACCCCCCACCAAACCATGCAGACACTCATACTGATACTCAAAAAACCAACTAATAACCTATATAGACACCCATGTAGCTACTCACCAACCCATGCAGCCACTTATACACAAAGTGAAAAAATGATACAGATATTTATATATTTAAACATTACTCACTAAGCCATGTATTCACTATGATACACTTAATCAGTCAGTTACACAATCAATTTTTCAAAAAGAAATCATCCATTTAGACAGTGATATACCCATTTATTCTTCCATCGACCTTGAGATATACATATATAAAACATATTTAATTTTCAGAAAAACACACATTCACTGGATGATGTCATCAGTGATGTCATTTGAGATGTCATCAGTGATGTCATGAGTGATGTCACTGACCATGTCATGAGTGATGTAATATGTGACGTCATCAGCAGTGCATTGCGGGCGCGCGAGTTATAGTTAGCTGAACTAACTATAACGGGGGAATTTCATTGGTTTTTTACGAGTAAAATGTCCAGCTAACTATAACATGTGTGAAACCTATGGTTTTTTCACTGAATTTCTAAGGTTTTTTAAATGCAAATTCCTAACTATAACGTGTGTGAAACCTATGGTTTTTTCACTGAATTTCTAAGGTTTTTTAAATGCTAATTCCTAACTATAACGTGTGTGAAACCCATGGTTTTTTCAGTGAATATATATATATATATATATATATATATATATATATATTATCTACTGGCGGTCGCCAGTAGATAGTTATAGTTAGGATCGTGTTTCCATAGGAAATCTCAAAATTCTATTTTGAATAACTTTGGCGCCGGTTGACGAATCCTCGTGAAATTTTCAAAACTAATGGGGCGCTCCGTTCAGCTCCTACCCTGAAAGTCTCGGGGTGATTCGTCAAGCGGGGGCTGAGAAAAAAGGGGGGTCCCAAAACGCGTTTTCCCCATGCATTTTCCCATAGGACCTTTAGACACAGCTACAGCCCGAACGGCTGAACAGAATTACTTGAAATTTGGCAGAGAGGTAGCCATAAGGTCAAGGAAGTGCCTTTCGCAGGTCTGGTGTAAATCTGTTCAGTATTTCCTGAGAAAATAGCATTTAAAAGCATATCAATATCTATACGCGCGCAGGGTGCGCGCACAGTGCAAGCCCTGTGCGCGCACCCTGCCGTGCGCGAGCGTAATTCTGATTGGTTGTTAGATGTCAGTAAACATTCGAATCGGTCGAAATCAGGAAGTGTCGGCCGCCATTTTGTCTGTCGCACTGAAAAGGAAAGGTGGAGACCATGAATAGGGGGCAGGGTAGGGAGTTCTTGACCCCCTAGCCATTGTAAGGGGGTCACAGTAGGAGCACGAAGGGGAAAAAAAAAGATTTTCCTTTTTTTTAAAAACATCGCGAGGTGCGCGCACTCTGCGCGCACCCCGAAAAAAACCATTTAAAAAAATAGAAATAAAAATCACGTTTAAGTGTTTAGATATTAGGTGGCTCTAAAAAGAGCCCTTGTGTTTATTAAGTGTTTTTCGGTACCTACAAGTAAGTACCGATGCAGAGTCTAAAGTTCAAGAGGAAGACTCTGTTCCCTTTATCATTGAAATGTACACCGTCCCCTCTATAAATGTCTTGCATGTTGTAACGCAAGTTGTTGTGGTATATAGAACCCATACCATAGTCTCTTTAGGAAAGCAGAAACAGACTTATTGACGTGCTTTCTTGCTTTGTCAATTTGCGGACAAAATTGGTTGGGCCAGTTCCACTTTTGCCTTTGGCATATATTAGAATATACAAAGGGAGTTTGTGGAAAAAGTGACATCAATTGCAGAAAGGTGTCCTTAATAAGCATTTCCAGACCTACCCCAGATAAAGTGCCTAGGTCATTACCACCACAGTGCACAATAATAAGGTTAGGCTGTGGGAGATGTAGAAAGGTTTTCACCAAAGGCATTAATTGGTGCCACTTTAACCCTCTCTGACCAATCCATTTAATGTCTACATTTGGCAAAGCAAGGTCTTTGAAAATACCTCTTTTTTCTGCATACTTTTCACTCCAGAAGACATAGCTATGACCTACAATCCACACTGTGAACATCTTCCAAGGAGAACAGGATGCACTCAGGAGGTGTCTTTCAGTAGAATGGCAATATGAAAGGAAAGACAGTTGAAAAATGGAGGCATACATACTTTTTTTTAATAAAAAGAACTCATTGGCTGATTCAAACCATTTTACAGTTAAAACTAGGCTGTATGTTTACATTTTTAAAAGCATGTTTTGGATTGGTACAGAAAAATGTGTTCCCACTGAAAATTACTTTGGATTTGCTGTTAGGTTTGAAAAGTCAAGCACTCTTGCTCTTTGGATTTGAAACATTGTGTGCTGAACTTCTGACCTCTCTGCTCACACCTGTGTTCCATGAGCTGTTGCTATGGTAGCAGGCAGAAGTCATGTTGGGGGAAGGGATGATTTGGAAAGGGGTTGAAAGTTGCAACCAATAGAAATGTGTGATTCCATTTGAAAAAATGTGGGAAGGACTGTGATTTTACATTAACATGTATATGTGGGAAAAAAGAGAGGGAAAAATTGCCATTTACTGGTTGTGGAGATAGGAGAGAGGTGTACAGCTCTGAGATTCTGGCTCTGATAATCTGCTGTTTGAGTGCCACATTTCTTTCTCAACTAATTAATTTTAAAGGTGAGTTATGAGTTTGAGAGGGGAAGTATGTGGTGTATTTTGATATAAATAATAGAATTGTCATTCTTGTTTTAAAGTTGTGTTTTACATTTTGTGATTTAGGAGAAATTTAACTGTCTTGAACTAGTAAGATATTCACTGTAAGTTAAGGTGTACTGGTATCACTGAGGAATACTGTTTTGTGCCTAGAATCACATCATGAGTCTGTGTGCAAACAGGATTTGTTGTCAGAGATTTAATTTGTGTTGCTCTTGTTCTGTTAGCCTTGCACTCGCAGAAAAGCGGCAGTTTGTTTGCTTAAAGTGTGATGGTTAGCATTCAGCAGAAATTAGTTACTCACAAAAAAGAGGCAAATGCAAACACATTTGAAAATAGCATGGTACATTTTCCTACCACTTTAAAAGTGGTGTTTTACATTTCATGTTAAGGAAGATATTTAAGTGCCTTGAACTTGAAAGATATTATGGAGTATGTCTTCACCATAAGTTAAGGTGTACTGGTATGACCCAGGAATACTGTTTTCTGTCTAGAATCACACCATGAGACAACATGCACACAGGAATTGTAGTCAGAGATTAAATTTGTGTTTCTGTTGTTCTGTAAAACTTGCACTTTCAGGAAAGGGCCTGGTATCACCCAGGAATACTGTTTTGTGCCTAGAATCACACCATGAGACAGTGTGCACACAGGAATTGTTGTCAGAGATTTAATTTGAGTTGCTGTTGTTCTGTAAAACTTGCACTCGCAGGAAAAGGGCCTGGTATCACCCAGGAATACTGTTTTGTGCCTAGAATCACACCATGAGACAGTGTGCACACAGGAATTGTTGTCAGATATTTTATTTGTGTTGCTGTTGTTCTGTAAAACTTGCACTCGCAGGAAAAGGGCTGCTTGTTTTGTTCAAATGTGTTGGTTAGTACTCAGCAGAAATCACTATCAGAAAAATGAGAGGTAAATGGTAACACATTTCAAATCAACAGGGTAGATTGTCCTTCCACTCCTGCAATGGGTGAGGTAGTTCCTACATGTACAAAACTCCAATTAACCTTTACCAAACATGTACTCTTACACACATATCTGCAGTCTTCATGCACTTGTAAAAATCTCCATGCAGATCTCTCTTGCAACTGACAATACACAGTCTCCAGAAACACACTGTTTGCACACATGCAGCAGCTTCTCCTACACTCCCATGCATAATACTCAGCTCTGTGTTGTGTTTCAGATAGCAGTGTATAACGCAAACACATTCAACGTCACCAAGGCTCATTTCCTTTGCTCTACTCTAATCACTCACCCTGTAACACATGCTGATGGTCTCAAGTAGCTATTAGGACATGTGCTCTTTTTTGCCTCTCTAAAATATAAGGGAAATGTGTCAGGCTGTCACAGTAATTATCATTTGCTCCTCAACAGAAGTAAATGTGCTTTCAAATTGCCAATCAAATATCGTTTTCTGCCTAGAATCACACCATGAGTCTGTGTGCAAACAGGAATTGTTGTCAGAGATTTAATTCATGTTTCTCTTGTTTTGTAAGACTTGGACTCGTAGGAAAGGATCAGCTCATGTGATAGGATTTGAAAAGTTGAAAAAAAAAATTGTAATGAATTAAAATTACATAAAGGTATGTTTTTTTTAGTTTTTTGCAGGTATTGCTGAGCAACAGTGAAAAAATTTAAAGATGCCTATAAAGTCAAGAAAGAGAAAAGAAAAGAAACAACAACTATATTTGAAGACGACTGGTAAAAAAAAAATAGGAGGTGAAGCGTGTGTTGGAAAACAGAAAAAGTCTTCTGGTAAGCAAACTAAAGAATTTTTTAAACATATCTTCCAAAAAAAAAATGATAGAAAGATAAATTCAAACAGTGTTTCAAGTACAAAACAACAACAGAGTCGACAGCAAAAACAAAATGCTAATGTAGACTCAGAAGTAAGAAAGAGTGACTTAACACGGAAAATAGATTTTAAAAACATTCGTCGAAAAATGTTTCAGAGAAGAGTGATGTTAAATTTGCTAAAGGATGTGAAAAAATATAAGAAAAAAACCAAATTTTATAAGAAAAAGAAATTAATTGAAAGTATTGTTACCAAGGCATTAGAAATAAAAAAAAAACTATTCATTTTAATTTTGAACAGGATGCGTAGATTAGATAAATTAGTCAATACAATGAAGTCACAAAGCAAAAGGAAAAGAGAAGTCAAAAAAAATAACTTTTGTAAAGTGTTCTTAGGAGAATGGAAGCATAGTTCAAGTACTGAACCATTTTTTAATGAAGAGAGTTATCTTCAAAGTAATAGTTTGTTGCATGCAGTTGACACCAATGGAAGAGCATATGAAGTTAAGGATGGTTGTGTAATGGAAAAGGAGAAAATGGTTCCAAGAAATGAGGAAGAAGTGATGGCTGATGAGGGTATGGGGAGACGTCCTAAAGCCCCAGTGTACACTTGGAATTGTAGTAGTATTTGTACTGTGCGTCAGGAATCTATTGATAAATTACGTGACTTTCTAAGAGAATATAGTAAAAAGAGTGTTAAACAGAAAATTAAGGTGCTTCAAAGACTAGATCCATGCAGAGTGAGAGAGAATACTGGTTTGCAAGGACATTCTCTGGCTTGTCTATCTAGGAAAGTGTGTCAAAGTGATTTTCACCATTTTAGGATGCTCGCTGTTCATCATACTGAAATGAGAAAGTTTGTGAGAACATTGTATTTTGCTAAAAGTCCAGCACTAAAGTTGAATGAGTTGAATAATGCTCTGTTCCGGGGATCTGTATCAGATGTAGTGAAGGTTACTGATGAGATTCAGTTTTGTTACTTTGGTCCAGAACAAGAAAGTGCAGAAAATGACACAGTTATTGATGAAAATGTGGAAGAGAATGTAGAACTTACTGTTAGTAATAATTTTGAAGATGAAATGACAAAATTTGCTATCATCTCTAATGAAAGACCAAATATTACTTGTATTTATTGCCGGAGAAGCCATTACAAAATTCAAACAAGGAATGTTGATCTGTATAAAAAAAGTGAAAATGAAGATAATTATAAGTGGAAAGATTTTGCAACATATATATTTCTGGAAAATTGTTTTGATTTGGGTGAAGATCAGCGTATTTGTAAATACTGTTATAACAAGTCAGAAGAAAATAGAATGCCAGCAAGAGCTGTACATAATAAATTAGAATTGGTTGAAATTCCTCCAGAACTTTCGGATTTAAATACGTACGAGTCTATACTTATTCAATGTGTCCATCCGTTTCAGACCATAGTGCGTATGGAGCCAAAAACAGGTAAATTACCTCCTTCGGATTTACAAAGAGGTTTAAAAGGAAGAGTTGTCTATTTGCCATTGGATTTGAAAAAAAATATGGAAACAATTCATGCAGATACTTTAGAAACTGAACCATTAGTTATTCTGGTTAATGGTGTACCTACAAAGAATAAGAAAATTTGGCAGGAGCTGGTGGATGTACGAAAAGTACAAAGAGCAAATTTGTATTTGAAAAAAAATAATAAATGGTATGAAGCCATTTATATGGATGAAGATGAAGAAGAAATAGTAGAAGACACAGGAATACCAACTGGGCAAATTGAAAAAGTAGATAAGTCAAAAGAAGAAGAAATTTATGAACATTTCAGCATACATCCTCTTCATTCTAAAGAAGTTATGGGAAACGCTATTGATCTGTTTCAGATGAAGAAAGCAAAAGGAACTCCTGTGAGTGTATGGGAGGAGAGCTTGGAAGCTCGTTGTTTTCCCCAACTGTTTCCTACAGGAGAAGGTGGACGATATGATGAACGTCCAGTACAAATTCCTGCTTCGGAGTATCGGACTACAAGATTATATGCAGAAGATCCCAGATTTCGTCAAAGTATTCCTTATTTGTTCCATCTTTTATTTGAAAGTGACTTGTCTGCACTATCTTATGCAGTAAATCACATTTTAAAAACTGGAGTACATCTACATAATGTGTCAGCAAAGGACTTTCTCAACAAAGTGCAACAGCGAGATGATCATTTGGAATCTCAATTGATCAATTTGATGGCTTGTCAGCGTGGAACTAATGAATATTGGTACCGACGCCATGGAGAATTGAAGTGTATGTTACGGAATTTAGGAACTCCTACATGGTTCCTTACCCTGAGCTGTGCTGAGTACGCTTGGGATGATTTACTGGATTTTCTGCGAGAGGCAAATTCAAACATTGAAAACATCCAATACAAGACAGCAGGAGAATTGTGCTCATTAGATCCGGTTAATGTTTGCAGATATTTCAATCATAGATTTGAGGCTATGATGTCCTTCATCTGCAATAAAAAAAATCCACCTCTTGGAGAAGTTGTGGATTTCTTTTGGAGAAAAGAGTACCAAGCAAGAGGTGCTCCACATATTCATATGCTGTTGTGGATCAAGGATGCCCCAAAATTTGGAACAGATGCTGATGAAGCAGTTTTATCTTTCATTGAAGGATATGCAACATGTGCTATACCTAAAAGCACAGAAGAGAAAAACTTAAAAGAGAAAGTTTTACGTTTCCAAAGTCATCGGTGTGGAAAATACTGTCGACGAAAGTACAAGAGTAAAGATAAATTCTACACAAAATTTCGATTTAGATTTCCACGACCTGTTCTTTCAAAAGGAAGAGTAAACAGTTTTATGTCAGCTGTGCGACATACTATTACAAGAAAATCGCCTAAGAATACCTACAACCTAAAAAGAAAAGAAGAGTCAAAATATATAAATGACTACAACCCAGTCATTTTATCCATGTGGAATGCTAACATGGATATACAGTATGTGGCTGACAATTCTATTGCTGTTGCTCGGTATGTCACATCTTACATCACTAAATCTGAGAAAACGGAATTGAAGGAAATGTGGGAAGAGATTTCTCACGAGAAGACTGTCAGTAAGAAGCTATACAGTTTCAGTTTAAAGATGTTATCGCATCGAGAAATTGGATCTTACGAATGCTCAGATAGGTTATCATCTGCAAGTCTGTACTCGAAATCCAGAAGAATAATTTGGGTAAGTTTAGGCCTTGCAGGAATGCGAAATTGGGTACTGAAACCTATTCGAGAAATTGAGTATTTAGCAGAGTTCGAACCAGAAAGTACAGACATTTTAAGAACAAACATGTTGGACACATATTACCCACAAAGACGTCATCACCTTGAGAACATGTGTCTCTATGAAGTGCTGCAGAACTTCATTTTTAAACGGAATGCCACAGAAGATATCAACAATGGAAAATATAAAGTCCGTGGTAAGGAAGGAGATTTGGTGAAGCAAACAAAAGGAAGTTTGATAAATCACCGGAAGCTGAGTTGCGACACTCCTGACAAAAAGGAATTTTACTACTTGCCACTTTTGCAGCTGTTTAAACCATGGCGTTCAGAGGACGAACTACTTGGAGAATTCCAGAGTTATGAAGATTCCTTCAATGCTAGCAAAGACAGCATAGAATGCAGTACTTTCACAACTTATGTTCAAATGTTAAATGAAGAAATTGAACAAGAAGCAACAATTGCAGCTGAAGTAGCTAGAGACAGTTCTCAAGACAGTCAAAGTTCTGGGACATTCAGTCAAGATCCTCTAGGACAACCAATCGTAGAAAATGAAGCAGCAATGGCCATGAATGAAGTGGAAACAGCTATGAATCAAGCTCAGGAAGATTTAGTACACTTAACATATTTGGAGCAGCAACTGAATGAAGAACAAAAACAAATTTATGAAGAAGTCAGGAAAAAAATTGATCACGGATTACTACATGAAAATAAAGAGTGCTCATGCACATCTTTCGAACCAATGAGAATGTATGTAAGTGGACAAGCTGGAACTGGAAAAAGTTTCTTAATTAATGTAATTAGAAGCTACCTACAGAAGAAAATGGATTCCATTTTGTCTTGTGTTGTTACTGCTCCAACTGGGTTAGCAGCGTATAACATAAAAGGAGTTACCTTACATCGTTTGCTAATGTTACCAGTATAGCATGAGAACAAAATACAGTACCACAAACTAGCAGGAGAAGCATGCTTGGAAGTTTCAAGAGTATTGAAGAAATTGAAAGTACTCATTATTGATGAGGTAAGCATGGTATCAAACTTAATGCTTGCCTTTGTGCATTTAAGAATGCAGCAAATTCTGAAGACAGAGTATGACGTGTTATTTGGAGGAAAACACGTCATAGTTTTTGGGGATCTTTTGCAACTTACTCCAGTTAAAGGACAACCGGTATTCCATACTCTTACACATTTAAGACACGAAAAAGTCGTTAGGAAGTATAGCCAATGTAAATATTTGGACATATTTTGAGTATAAGGAACTCATTACCAATATGAGGCAAGCCAATGATGAGGACTATGCAAGTATTCTGAAAGATATAAGAATTGGACTACTCACAGAACATGGCAGAAAAGCATTACAGAGTCGATTGCTGAGTAATTTGTTTACAACAGAAGAAATAGTTCCAGAGAAAATATACAAGAAAATTGCTGAAAAAATACTGTAATCTGCTTAATGCCAACACTACATGAATGCTCTGTATTCAATCAAGAACTTTTGAAATTGGAAAATGAAGAGATCATAAAACTGGAAGCTGTGGATAAAATTCAACATGAACGAATAACTATTATATTGACAGGCAAATTGGCTACTAAATTGGATTCTCTGGAGAAAAACATTTCAAAAACAGCTGGTTTGGAAAATAATCTTTATGTGTGTATGAACTGTAGAGTAATTTTAAGACGCAATTTGGATGTAGAAAAAGGTTTAGTGAATGGAGCTATGGGTAAAGTTGTGGGTTTTGTAAAGTACAAGAAAAAAGATGGAATTGAATTCTTAAAAATAAAATTTGATCAGATTGAAGAGGTTAAAGTCATTAGTCGTTGTTCAGTTCGTTTTTTGCTAGTGAAAGACTTATATGTACGTAGGAAGCAGTTTCCGATTTCTCTAGCATATGCTGTAACTATTCACAAGTCTCAAGGATTAACTGTTGATAGTGCTTTTGTAAACATTGGGTCTACTGTGTTCAAAGAAGGTATGGCATATGTTGCTTTGTCACGCGTGAAAAAATTATCTGGTTTATTCATGATAGACTTTGATGACTCAAAAGTAAGTGCTGATGCAAACTGTGTAAAGGAGTATAATAGATTAAGAAAAAGCCATGCTCCTCATTTAGGTCAGTATCCTGTGTTTGAAAAACGTGTTGTTTGTCGGAAAAGGAGATTGGAGAATATCTGTAATGAGGATGTACAGAAGAGAAAACAAAAAGATAGTGATGTGACTGCAAACAAAAAGAAAAAGGACAGTTTGGAAGAGGTTGGTGGTTGTCATTTTGAAAATAGCTCTGGTGTCAACTGCTATGCAAATGTAGTGCTGAATGTTGTATTTTATCTTGAAACTTTGCAAGAGCAGATAATACTAAATCATGAAAAAAGATTCTGTTCTTTGCTGAGTCTCCTTTATGAGAAGCTGAGTAATGATAAAACTAAAATAGAAAGTGCTTCAGATGTTAGAAATCTTTTAGATGTATGTTCTGGATGTACACAGTTTACACAAAATGTACAGCAAGATGCACAGGAATTCTTGATGTATATCCTGATGGTACTGGAAGATGAAGGAGTCGAAGTAGAAAATTTGTTTGGTGTCTCTTATACATGGGAACATTGTTGTGATAACTGTATGAACACAAGCAGTAGTAATGTAGATTCTGAAAGGTTCATATATTTACCATTACCAGAAAGTAAAACAGTGACTTTTAGTAAATTAGTTAAAGATGCTAATCACAACATGGAATGTTCTAAATGTAAATCTGAAATGTTGTCAACGTTATTTTTAAAGAAATATGGAGAGTATGTAATTTTAATGGTACAACGTTGTAGAGCTGATGGAACAAAATTGGAAACTTTACTAAAGAAGTTTGTTGGCAACCAATTATATATATCTGGGAAAACTTTTGTAGCAGTTGCAATAATTTTTCATGATGGTCCTTCTATAACTTCTGATCATTACACAGTTTATCTTAAATGTGAAAAAGGATGGACATTGTGTAATGATTCTCAATTGATTTTCAAGCAACGTTTGCCTTATGATTTACCCAATTGTTACTTAATTTTTCTGAAACCCAAATTTTAAATACTAACATCATCATCGGAAGAAAGCATTATTAAAATTTAAAAGGATTAAAATTGGATATTTCACTCAAAAGGGATTTTAAACTTACCATTTGGCCTCAAGGAAAGGTAAAACAAACAATTGTGGACTTCTTTAACAGATATTATTTTGCAAAATGTTCTTTTGCAACAAGGTTTACAGACGTTATTTCTTGAAAATTGTTATTGTTCTTAAAAGGTATTTTTGACATTTCTATTAAGGTATGTTTTAGTGAGGATACATTTGGGGCTTTTTTAAACAATCTTTCAGATTGTTTTTTTTTGCCCGCTGTTAAATGATGAATACAATTGATTTCACTATTTTCAGTGAAAATCAAAACATTCTGAAAACAGCAAAAAAAGGGCAAAAAATTGCTTTGCTAAATATGAAAAATACATGTACTGTTTAATAAAGTGTATTGTTGAATATTAATACTTTTTTTCTTTTTTTCAGAACTAGAAAGAAAATTTAGAAGATGTTATTCAGTTTTCTTTGCAATTAAATAAAAATATTTAATTCTAAATAATTTACTTTGATGGTCAGGTAAGTTTAACATATCTGTATGCGTCACTGCTTTCGTTTCATGCTTCCTTTTCTTCACCTCTCCTTACTCTGCTTTTCTCATTTCTCTTCTCACTCTCTCTTCCTGCTTTACTACTCTTTGTAACTCCCTCACTCCTTCTCTACTACTCCCCTACCTTTACTATCTCCATCACTAATTTTTCATCCATGTTTCTTTCTCTGTATCCATATGTCTTAGTCTTTTTAACTGCCTTACTACTTCTCAGTTGTTTGCTCTCTGTCTCTGTATCTGTCACTCTCGGTTTGTCTGTTTTACCCTTAATTTCCTTAACATCTCTAGGGCACATTTACAAGCCACCTGCACCACCACTACGTCACCTTTCTTGACGTACTAGTGGCGCAGGGTGCTTTTCCATATTTACAAGGAGAGGATAAGCCACTCTGTGTGTCTTTTCCTCTCCTTGTAAATACAGCCAATTCAAATGCAGCACTAAAATGAGCTAGTATCTTTTTTGATAGGTTTAGGGTACCTATAGGTAAGTACTGATGCAGAGTTTAAAGTTTAATAGGAAGACTCTCTTCCCTTCATGTGTGAAATGTACACCATGTCTTTTTTAATTACTTTGCCACTCCACTCTCTTTGTCAGGGAGTCCTTGAAGGTTTACTAAAGGTAAGAAAAATGATTTTTTTTTTTTTTAAATGTCATTGGGTGCGCGCAAATAGATTCAAAAAACAAGTTTTTGTGTTTTGATTTTAGGTGGCTCTAAAAAGAGCCCTTGAGTTAATGTAGGGACAGAGGAAGAGAAAAACGAAAAAAAACAAAAAACTATGGCCTAGTGCAAGGGTGCTCCTCAAATTTCCTCTGAATGAGATCAATACTGCTCTCACCAATAGTAATAAGAGTACCACAATCCATGCACCGTGTACTCATCCTCCCAAAACAAGGATGAATATCCAGAGGTGTGTTAGAAGGTGAAGGCACCATTGCAGAAGAAGTGCTCGCCTGAGCTGCCGAAGATGTGCTCGGCTGAGCTGCTGCAGATGTCGTCGGCTGAGCAGGTGAAGGGTTTGCTCCAGAAGCTTGACGAAAAGTCACAGGATGCATTGCCTCAACGTGCCTCATCATAGTGTGAATACTAAAAGAGTACTTCTTATTAGCATTCCCACGTGACAAGGTGCGCTGGCACAGTGTGCAGGTGACCTTTGGTGCATTCACCTTCTTTTGTCCCTCAGGAAAAGTGAAAAACTGCCATATAACGGAGTCTTTCTGCTTCCTCTGCCTCTGTCTCTCAAGAGTGTCCTGCTCACTCTCAGAAGGTGGCTGGTGTTCTGCCATTGTCTCACAAAAACAGAGTAGCTCCTTCTCCAAGGGAATCAGAACTAATAATGAGGGGAGTGGGTGTGGTTTTGGAAGAATCTGGAACTGAAAGTACTTTGAACCAATGAAAAGTGATGTTTCTTGATCACATGACTTGCCATGAGGGGATTGGGTGTGGTGTTGAAACAATATGAAACTGAAAGTAATGAAAACCAATTAAAAGTGTTGTTTTATTAATCACATAACCCGAGGTGCGCGCACGGAGCAAGCTCCGAGCACGCACGGTGCAATTACGCATGCGCAAACGCGTAGGCATGCATGCGCATAAGTATTATGCGCGTACATAACGCGTATACGCAGCACGTGCGCATGCGCGAACGTCAGCGCGCGTACTCTACGCGTATACGCGAGTGTAGCGCGTGGAGCACGTACGACGCACGCATGCGTACGTACACATGCGTACTGGGTGCGCGCTGCGAGCGCGTACTAAAACGTACGTATTCGTACATATATAATGTGCGCATTTGTACGCAAAAAATGTACGCATGCGTACTAGGTGCGCGCTTCGAGCGCGCACTAAAACATATGTATGCGTACGTAGATAACGTACGCCTGCATACATGAAAAACGTACGCAAACGTACTAGGTGCGCGCTCTGAGTGCGCACCCTAAGAATTTATAGAAAAATAAATAAATAAAGTGGACATAACTAAATAGAATATATTAACTATGCTGTTCAACTTTATCCAAATTCAAAGTAAAAAAAAAATGACCCACACAAAATTAAAGGAAACAGATAATTTATAAATGTATACATAGGGACATTTTTGAAAAAGAAATATATAAAAAATATAATTAAAAAAAAAAAATTAGCATTTAAAAAACCTTTGAAATTCACTGAAAAAACCATAGGTTTCACACACGTTATAGTTAGGAATTAGCATTTAAAAAACCTTGCAAATTCACTAAAAAAAACCATAGGTTTCACATACGTTATAGTTAGGAATTAGCATTTAAAAAACCTTTCAAATTCACTGAAAAAAACCATAGGTTTCACACATGTTATAGTTAGCTGGACATTTCACTCGTAAAAAACCAATGAAATTCCCCCGTTATAGTTAGTTCAGCTAACTATAACTCGTGCGCCCGCAATCCACTGCTGATGACGTCACATATTACATCACTCATGACATGGTCAGTGACATCACTCATGACATCACTGATGACATCTCAAATGACATCACTGATGACATCACTGATGATGTCATCCATGTGAAAAATTAGCACATCTTCTCACACTCTAATATAAACTTTGATACACCGACTCAAAATTTAAGAGTTCCATTCTCAAAACCATACATACTGCAATACCAATAGCTACATACCCACTTATTAACTCTTAGGTCTACATACACCTCCACTCATTCACCTGTACAGTCACTCATACTTACTGTCACTCCATACAAGTTTATCATATTCATTTATACACCTATATAGACACTAACACACTACCAATCATCCACAGAGGTACTCTCACACCTAGTCAGTCATGCAAATAATCACACTCCCATTTACTCACCTAAGTGGTTATACACACTCAAGTTCACTTAGTCATAAAAAAGTACCACATTCTTACCCTCTTATAGAATCATTCATACAAGCACACACTCATCCATACAGTCACTTTCACAATCACACACTCTCATATCTACTCATTTATATACTGTTACACGCACATATACTGCCTTTTACATATGTAGTTAGTCACAAATGTACTACTGAGATATACATTCAATGCCTAACACACCCATACATACACTCACTCAACCATACAGTCCATCACAGATGCACTCTTAAAACCATGCACCCTTAGAATCACCCACTCACACATTTATGCATAGAGTCACACACACCCTACCCACACAAACACTTAGGCACCCATACAGATACTTAGACAACCAATCAATAACCCATATAGTCACTCATATAGCTATTCACAAAACCATGCAGCCACTTATACACAACCAACAGACACGTACAGACATTCACACAGTTTAGTCACTAGTCTGCAATAAGATACATTTAATGACTCACTTAAAGAGTCAGTTACGCACCTAGAAAATCATCTATTCACACACTTATACAACCACTCATTCTTCAACAGGTCTTTCCCTATATATATATTAAACATATTAAAATTGGTCAGAAACACACATTCACTGGATGATGTCATCAGTGATGTCATCAGTGATGTCATTTGAGATGTCATCAGTGATGTCATGAGTGATGTCACTGACCATGTCATGAGTGATGTAATATGTGACGTCATCAGCAGTGGATTGCGGGCGCGCGAGTTATAGTTAGCTGAACTAACTATAACGGGGGAATTTCATTGGTTTTTTACGAGTGTAATGTCCAGCTAACTATATCATGTGTGAAACCTATGGTTTTTTTCAGTGAATTTGAAAGGTTTTTTAAATGCTAATTCCTAACTATAACGTGTGTGAAACCTATGGTTTTTTCAGTGAAAAAAAAAATATATATATATATATATATGAAAAGCAGGAAACTCCCACAACCTCCGAACGGGCGGCGAAGAAGGAGAGACGGACCACAGGAAACTTCAGGCAAGAGTATTTATTCGACCATTGCTCAGCAAACCATGACGCGTTTCGGGCTCGAAAGCCCTTGTTCACATGCGGAGACAAGTTGCACTGAAAGATTTTTTATATATGCGCTGCAACGTGTACACCCACTTCCTGATCACGTGCTACTAGACCAGGAAAACAGACTTTGTGTGATACATTGAAAATCAATGGAATCAAATTGCACGATAATTATAGAAAACGTAATACAAATGTAAAATACGTATAGTTGGTAATTTGTGCAGTTTAAAATACGGAAATGCAATGATAACCATTGTCATAGGCAGCCAGCATAAAGCATATACAAGATACTGAACCTGTTCAAGTAAAGGAGTGTAGATATAACAGGATAAATCCGTATTAAACACCCAACTGACAAGAAAAGTAAAAACAATGCCATAAAAAACTTTTACCGTATAATATCATCATATAAGGACACTCAAAATCTGTACCAGTGCAAAAAGGTGCATAGCAGCATTTTCCATGATTGTGCAAAATCGTGCGAAATGTGCAAAATTTTTCGGGAATGTGTGCAAATATAGCAAGACAATACAGTAAGATTAAAATAGGAATGAATAAATATTAATAACAATAAAAGATACAGTCCTGATAATTATTGTTAAAATCATATAAATTTCATTTCTAAGATTCCATCATCTTACTGGAGAGTGCTGACAAGTCATAGAATAATATGTATTTATGTATATGACAAAAGAGGTATTGGGAAAAAAAATATATATATATATATTCACTGAAAAAACCATAGGTTTCACACATGTTATAGTTAGCTGGACATTTTATTGATAAAAAACCAATGAAATTCCCCCGTTATAGTTAGTGCAGGCAACTATAACTCACGCGACCGCAATCCTCTGCTGATGCTAATACTGTATTTAGACACTTATTTTCCCATGTCTTCTTCCATTAAATTTTAGCTATACATATATTACAAATATTTTTTTTTCATAAAGACACATATGTCATCAGCAGAAGATTGCAGTCGCGTGAGTTATAGTTGCCTGCACTAACTATAACGGGGGAATTTCATTGTTTTTTTATCAATAAAATGTCCAGCTAACTATAACATGTGTGAAACCTATGGTTTTTTCAGTGAATTTGCAAGGTTTTTTAAATGCTAATTCCTAACTATAACGTGTGTGAAACCTATGGTTTTTTCAGTGAATTTGTACGGTTTTTTAAATGCTAAGTTACTTTACGCCATTCGTGGCGTGCGTGCCCAGTTAACGCAGTTCGTTCCGTGCGCGCACAGGACCTACTAAAGGAAGTGAGTTTTGTGGGACTAAAACTACAGATCCCAGGAGTCATTACCAGCACTAAGCTCAGCCCACTGAGGGCGGTATATAAAATGTGATTCAAACTCCCTGCGCCAAATGCATATTTGCTGATGACCTTCAAAAAAGAGGAGAAACTCGAAACGCGTCAGGTCAAAGTTAATCTCGCCAAGGAATGCTGATGTGAGTTTCCTGTATTGCTAATAAACCTCTGGGTTTCATCTGCTGTTGTGTGCGCTTCTAAAAGCTTTTGGGCATTTGTTTGATTATTTAACTACACGGCAGCCCTGTCGTGGGATGCGGCACCATCCACAAGATGAGAGGAGGCTGCGAGGTGAGAACTGTGTCTTCACTCATCATGCAGCATAGCAGATGGGGACACTTCAACTCGCTAAATGCATTCAGGGGCCCACTCAGGGTTTCACAATGTTTTTAAATATATGGATTGTAATGCAGGACCTACTAAAGGAAGTGAGTTTTGTGGGACTAAAACTACAGATCCCAGGAGTCATTACCAGTACTAAGCTCAGCCCACTGAGGGCGGTATATAAAATGTGATTCAAACTCCCTGCGCCAAATGCATATTTGCTGATGACCTTCGAAAAAGAGGAGAAACTCGAAACGCATCAGGTCAAAGTTAATCTCGCCAAGGAATGCTGATGCGAGTTTCCTGTATTGCTAATAAACCTCTGGGTTTCATCTGCGATTGTGTGCGCTTCTAAAAGCTTTCGGGCATTTGTTTGATTTTATATATATATATATATATATATATATATATATATATATATATATATATATATATATATATATTCAGTGAAAAAACCATAGGTTTCACACACGTTATAGTTAGCTGGACATTTCACTCGTAAAAAACCAATGAAATTTCCCCGTTATAGTTAGTTAAGCTAACTATAACTCGCGCGCCCGCAATGCACTGCTGATGACGTCACATATTACATCACTCATGACATGGTCAGTGACATCACTCATGACATCACTGATGACATCTCAAATGACATCACTGATGACATCACTGATGACATCATCCAGTGAATGTGTGTTTTTCTGAAAATTAAATATGTTTTATATATCTCAAGGTCGATGGAAGAATAAATGAGTATATAAGTGTCTAAATGGATGATTTGTTTTTGAAAAATTGATTGTATTACTGACTGATTAAGTGTATCTTATTGAATACATGGCTAAGTGAGTAATGTTTAAATGTGTAAATACCTGTATCAGTCTCTCACTTTGTGTATAAGTGGCTGCATGGGTTGGTGAGCAGCAACATGAGTGTCTATATAGGTTATTAGTTGGTTTTTTGAGTATCAGTATGAGTGTCTGAGTGTCTGTATGGTTGGGGGGTATTACGTAGTGCATAAGTGCATGAATGAGTGACTCACTGTTTGTATGTGTTGAAGACAGCATATGTGCAGGACTGTATGGGTGGAAGAGTGTGTGTATGGGTGTGTTAGTGAGTGAATGGCTGTCTCAATAGTGTCTCTATGAGTAACTACATATGTTTTAAACTAGTATATGTGACTATTGGTGTATATAAGTGAGTGTATGTGAGAGTGAGAGATTGAAAGAGTTCCTGTATGAATAAGTATGTGTTTCTATAAGTGATTGTTTAAAAGACTAAGTATGTGTAAGTTTCCGTAGAAGTAAGTGTGGTGGTGTGTGTATAACTGTATATGCAAATAAATGTATGTTTGATTCTTTATTAGCATGAGTAACTATGTGTGTGAGTAACTCTATGGATGGGTGGCATTGTGTTACAGGATGTATAGGTGTATGAGTACTTATGATGTGTGAGTACACAAATGAGTGACTGTACAGGACTGTTGGTGAATAAGTGGATGTTTATGTGGATCTTAGAATTATTGAAGAGGTTGTTGTAATTGGTATTGGTATGTCAGTTTTTAAAAAAATGTCAGTCTCTATTTTTGAATGTGTGTATCAAAGGTTATATTAGGGTGAGAGGAGGTCTGCCACTCTATCACATGGATGATGTCATCAGTGATGTCATCAGTGATGTCATTTGAGATGTCATCAGTGATGTCATCAGTGATGTCACTGACCATGTCATGAGTGATGTAATATGTGACGTCATCAGCAGTGCATTGCGGGCGCGCGAGTTATAGTTAGCTTAACTAACCATAACGGGGAAATTTCATTGGTTTTTTACGAGTGAAATGTCCAGCTAACTATAACGTGTGTGAAACCTATGGTTTTTTCACTGAATTTGCAAGGTTTTTTAAATGATAATTCCTAACTATAACGTGTGTGAAACCTATGGTTTTTTCACTGAATTTGCAAGGTTTTTTAAATGCTAATTCCTAACTATAACGTGTGTGAAACCTATGGTTTTTTCACTGAATTTGCAAGGTTTTTTAAATGCTAATTCCTAACTATAACATGTGTGAAACCTATGGTTTTTTCAGTGAATTTGCAAGGTTTTTTAAATGCTAATTTCTAACTATAACGTGTGTGAAACCCATGGTTTTTTCAGTGAATTTGTATGGTTTTTTAAATGCTAATTCTTAGCTATAACATATGTGATTCCCATATTTTTTTTTATTGATTTTTTATGATTTTTTTATTATAAATTCTTATATTAAATGTGTTTTTTTTTTTAAAAAACAAGTTTTTTTTTAACTTTTTATTCTCTTAAAACACTATGTTTTTTTTCTAAAAAATCTGCAATATTTCAAGTTTTCTCTTTTTTTTTTTACCAAACAGGTAAGATATATTAGTATAACTTTAAAAATATTATTTTTTTTTTTTTTTTTTTTTAGTGCGCGTACGGTAAGCGTACGGTAAGCGTACGGTTTATGCAATGTCCGTAATTTATCTACTCTGTTTGCGTATAGTTACGCAATTTGCGTAGCCGCACGTACTGCGCGTGGGGCGCGTAGGCGTGTACGCTACACGCGCACGTTACGCGGAAGTGTTGGGGAGTGACTGCTATGCGCATGCGCGCGAGCGCGTGTCTTTTTTACGCGCATGCGTACTTTTGCCGTAAGCGCACCGTAAGCGTAACGTACGCGCATGGTGGGTCATGTGATCATGAAACACAACTTTTGATTGGTTGAAACTACTTTCAGTTCTAGAACTCTCCTACACCACACCCATTCCCCTCATTTCTGCTTGTGATCCCTTAGGAGAAGGAGCTGGGTTGTCTTTGTGATACGATGGCAGAACAGCAGAGCTCTTCTGAGAGTGAGGCTAGCAGCACTACCTTGAGGCAGAGAAGGAGGAAAGAAAAGACCTCTTTCATATGGGAGTATTTTACTTTTCCAGAGGACAAGAAAAAGGTAAATGCACCCTTAGTGACTTGTAAGCTGTGTGGCCGTGTACTTTCAAGAGGGAATCCCAACAAGAAGTATTCCTTCGGGAATCACACCATGTTGAGACACCTTAAAGATGTACACAGAAGGACACATGCTCGACATACTGAAGCTACCCTTCAGTAAGTCAACCAAGCACATCCACAGCAGCTCAGCCTGGTCCATCATCTGCAGGGCCGAGTCCATCTTCGGCAGGTCAGGTGAGCCCTTCATCTGTGGTGGGAACATCTCCTTTTTCTTCTCCTCTGGAAACAAACCATCGGTTTGTGAGGGTTGAAATACGGTGCGCCACTTGTCATGATCTAATTTGTCATAGGGAGACCAGTGTTTCCCTAGTGAACAATAAAATAGATCAGCACATTTGTCGTACCGACTAATATTCCCATTCTTTGTTTCCTCTGTCCCTGCATGAACACAACGGCTCTTGTAAGAGCCAACCTTACCTTTCAACTATTTTTTATATATGTTTTTAAAACTTTTTTTTGATTTTTTTTTTACCGTACGCGTACGGTACGCGTAATTTTTTTTTTTTTTTTTTTAAAAACACTAAAAATCAATTATCACATTACAAGGTCCTTGAGAGACTACAATGAAAAACTGAAAATGTGATTGTGGAGAAGTGGAAAAAAGGGACCATGAAATTTTTGACTTACCATACCCACTCAAAAAAATATTTATTAATTTAAATTTAATTTTAATTGCTTTAAAAATGGTTCTAGTTTTCGGAAATTTTCTATCTCAATCTGAAAAAAAAGAAAAAAGTATTAATATTTAATAAAACATTTTATAATACAGTACACATATTTACATTTTTTTCAAAAAAAAATTTTGCCTTTTTTTTGCTGTTTTCAGAATATATTGCATTTCACTATAAATTGTGAAAGCAATTGCATTCATCATTTAACAGCGGGCAAAAAAAAAATTAACAATCTCAAAGATTGTTTTAAAAAAGCCCACAATCTCTTTTTGCATAAACATAACTTTATAGAAATGCATAATATTCTTAAAAAATATCATCTAATATCAATACTTATTTCTTTAAAATACCGTCTGACATTTTTGTTTCAGAAGTATAATCACAAAAATATATCTCAAATAACTCCACAATACATCTGGTTCCATTTCCTTTAGGCCAAATAGTAATTTTAAAATTCTTTTTTGATTAAATTTCCAATGGTAATCCAATAAAAATCTAAAGTTTAAATTGTACAGATCTCACCGATTGTCTGTAACATTTTGGTTTCCGAAAGATTAATTAATAATTAAATAAGTCCACAATAGAATTGTTTACCTTTCCGCATGGCCAAATAGTAATTTTAAAAATCTTTTTTGAATAAATTTCCAATGGCAATCCAATAACATTCCAAAATTTAAATTGTGCAGATGTTACCGATTTTGTCTAAATTTTTGGTTTTCCAAAGTTTCATTAAAAATTGAAAAAGTCCACATTACAATAGGTTACTTTTCCATTAGGCCAAATGATAATTTGTAAAATCATTTTTTTTTTAAATTCCAATGGTAATCCAATAAAATGGTAAAATTGTTTTGTACAGATGTTGCCAAATCTCTCTAAAATTTAGGTTTCAGGAAGATTAGATAGGAATTTGCTAAATCAAAAGGCAAACGTTGCTTAAAAATCAATTGGGAATCATTACACAGTGTCCAGCCTTTTTCACATTTAAGATAAACTGTGTAATGTCCAGAAGTTACAGTAGGTCCTTCATGGAAAATTATTGCAACTGTTACAAAAGTTTTTCCTGAAATTGATAATTGCTGTCCTGTAAACTTCTTTATTAAAGTATCTAATTTTGAACCATCAGCTTTACAGCGTTGCATCATTAAAATTACATATTGTCCGTATTCCTTTAAAATTAACGTTGAAAACATATCAGATTGACACTCACTGCATTCCATGCTATGATTAGCATCTTTAACTAATTTAGCAAAAGTGACTGTTTTACTTTCTGGCAATGTTAAATAAATAAACCTTTCAGAATCAACATTAGAGCCACATATATTGTAACAGTTTTCACAACTATGTTCCCATTTATAAGAGAGACCAAATACATTTTCAATGGGAACCCCTTCTTCTTCCAGTACCTGAAGAAAAAACATCAAGAATTCCTGTGCGTCTTGCTGTACATTTTGAGAAAACTGTGTTCGTCCTGAACATACATCTAAAAGTTTTCTAATTTCAGTTGCACTTTCTATTTGAGTTTTATCATTACTCAGCTTTTGAAAAAGGAGACTCAACTCAGAACAGAATCTTTTTCCCTGATTTACTATTTTCTGCTCTTGCACACTTTCCAGATAAAATGCAACATTCAGCACTACATTAGCGTAGCAGTTGACACCAGAGCTATTTTCAAAATGACATCCTACAACCTGTTCTTCATTTTCCTTTTTCTTTTTGCTTGCAATTACATCACTCCTCTTTTTTTTCCTCCTCTCTACATCTTCATTACAGATATTCTCATTTCTCCTTTTACGAGAAACTACACGTTTCTCCAACACAGGAAACTGACCTAAATGAGGAGCATAGCTTCTTCTTAATCTATTATACTCCTTTACACAATTTGTATCAGCACTAACTTTTGAGTCATCAAAGTCTATCATGAATAAACCTGATAATGTTTTCACTCGTGACAAAGCAACATATGCCATACCTTCTTTGAACACAGTTGAACCAATGTTCACAAAAGCACAATCTACAGTCAATCCTTGAGACTTGTGAATAGTTACAGCATATGCTAGAGAAAACGGAAACTGCTTCCTACGTACATATAAGTCTTTCACAAGCATGAAACGAACTGAACAACGACAAATGTCTTTAACTTCTTCTATCTGATCAAATTTTATTTTTAAACATTCAATTCCATCTTTTTTCTGATAATTAATAAAACCCACAACTCTTCCCATAGCTCCATTAACTAAACCTTTTTCAACATCCAAATTTCTCCTTAAAAATACTCTACAGTTCATGCAAACATATAGATTTTTTTCTAATCCAGCTGTTTTGGAAATGTTCTTCTCTAGTGAATCCAATTTATTTTTCAGTGTGCCTGTTAATGTGATAGTAATTCTTCCATCCTCAATTTTGTCCACTACTTCCAATTTCCTGATATCTTCCTTTTCCAATTTTAAAAGCTCCTCATTGAATATTGAGCATTCACGTAGAGTTGGCATTAAGCAGATGACACTTTTCTTTTCTGCAATGTTCTTGTATATCTTCTCTGCAACTATTTCTTCCTTTGGAAATAAATGATGTAGCAACCGACTCTGTAATGCTTTTGTGCCTGCTTCAGTGAGTAGACCAATCCTGATATCTTTCAGAATACTTCCATATTCTTCATCGTTTGCTTGCCTCATATTAGTAGTAAGTTCCTTGTACTCAAAGAAGGACCAAATATTTGCATTACCAATGCTTCCCAATGACTTCTTTGTGTCTTCATGTGTCACAGTATTAAACACTGGTTGTCCTTTAACTGGAGTAAGCTGTAGAAGATCCCCAAAAACTATGACATGTTTTCCACCAAATAACACGTCATAGTCTGTCCTTAGAATTTGCTGCATTCTTAAATGCACAAAGGCAAGCATTAAGTTTGATACCATGCTCACCTCATCAATAATGAGAACTTGCATCTTCTTCAATACTCTTGAAACTTCCAAGCATGCTTCTCCAAGTAGCTTGTTGTATTGTATTTTGTTCTCATGCTCCACTGGTAACATTAGCAAACGATGTAAGGTGATTCCTTTTATGTTATAGGCTGCTAACCCAGTTGGAGCAGTAACTACACAAGACAAAGTAGAATCCGTTTTTTGCTGTAGGTAGCTTCTGATGACTTTTATTAAGAAACTTTTTTCAGTTCCAGCTTGTCCACTTACATACATCCTGATTGGATGAAATGATGTGCATGAGCACTCTTTTTTTTATGTTGAAATCCGTGATCAATTTTGCTTCTGATCTCTTCATAAATTTGTTGCTGCTCTTCATTCAGTTGTCTTTCCAAATTTTGTAAGTCTATAAATTCTTCTTGAGCTTGATTCATAGCCGTTTCCACTTCATTCATGGCTATTGATGCTTCATTTTCAACGATTGGTTGTCCTAGGGGATCTTGACTGAGTGTTCCTGAACTTTGGCTGTCTTGAGAACTGTCTCTAGCTACTTCAGCTGCAATTGTAGTTTCCTGTTCAATTTCTTCATTTAACATTTGCAGATAAGTTGTGAATGTACGGCATTGTATGCTGTCTTTGCAAGCATTAAATGAATCTTCATAGCTTTGAAATTCTCCCAGTAGTTCATCCTCTGAACGCCATGGTTTAAACAGCTGTAAAAGAGCCAAGTAGTAAAATTCCTTTTTGTCAGTAGTGTCGCAACTCAGCTTCCGGTGATTTATCAAACTTCCTTTTGTTTGCTTCACCAAACATCCTTCCTCACCAATGACTTTATATTTTCCATTGTTGATGTCTTCTGCGGCTTTCCGTGAATAAATGTAGTTCTGCAGCACTTCATAGAGACACATGTTCTCCAGATGATGACTTCTCTTGGGATAATATGTGTCCAACATGTTTGATTTCAAAATATCTGTACTTTCTGGGTCATTCTTGGCCAAATATTCAATTTCTCCAACAGATTTCAGTACCCGATTTCCCATTGCTGCAAGGCCTAAACTTGCCCAAATTATTCTTCTTGATTTCGAGTAGAGACTTGCAGAAGATAACCTATCTGAACATTCGTAGGATCCAATTTCTCGATGCGATAACATCTTTAAACTGAAACTGTACAGCTCCTTACTGACAGTCTTCTCGTGAGAAATCTCTTCCCACATTTCTTTCAATTCAGTTTTTTCTGATTTAGTAATGTAAGACGTTACATATCGAGCAACAGCAATGGAATTGTCAGCTACATACTGTATATCCATGTTAGCATTCCACATGGATAAAATGACTGGGTTGTAGTCATTTATATTTTTTGATTCTTCTTTTCTTTTAAGGTTGTAGGTATTCTTAGGTGATTTTCTTGTGATAGTATGTCTCACAGATGACATAAAACTGTTTACTCTTCCATTTGAAAGAACAGGTCTAGGAAATCCAAATCGACATTTAGTGTAGTATTTATCTTTGCTCTTGTATTTCCGTCGACAGTATTTTCCACACCGATGACTTTGGAAACGTAAAACTTGCTCCTTTAACTTTTTCTCTTCTGTGCTTTTTGGTATAGCACATGTTGCATATTCTTCAATGTAAGATAACACTGCTTCATCAGCATCTGTTCCAAACTTTGGGGCATCCTTGATCCACAACAGCATATGAATATGAGGAGCACCTCTTGCCTGGTACTCTTTTCTCCAAAAGAAATCCACTACTTCTCCTAGAGGTGGATTTTTTTTTTTGCAGATGAAGGACATCATAGCCTCAAATCTATGATTGAAATATCTGCAAACATTAACCGGATCCAATGAGCACAGTTCTCCTGCTGTCTTGTATTCGATGTTTTGAATGTTTGAATTTGCCTCTCGTAGAAAATCCAGTAAATCATCCCAAGCGTACTCAGCACAGCTTAGGGTAAGGAACTATGTTGGTGTTCCTAAATTCCGTAACATGCATTTTAATTCACCATGGCGTCGGTACCAATATTCATTTGTCCCACGCTGACAAGCCATCGGATTGATCAGTTGTGTTTCCAAATGATCATCTCGGTGCTGCACTTTCTCCATAAAATCCTTAGCAGACACATTTTGTAAATGTACTCCACTTTTTAAAATGTGATTTACTGCATAAGACAGTGCAGACAAGTCGCTTTAAAATAAAAGATGGAACAAATAAGGAATACTTTGTCGAAATCTGGGATCTTCAGCATATAGTCTTGTAGTCCGATACTCAGAAGCTGGAATCTGTTCTGGACGTTCATCGTATCGTCCTCCTTTTCCTTTAGGAAACAGCTGGGGAAAACATCGAGCTTCCAAGCTCTCCTCCCATACACTCACGGGAGTTCCTTTTGCTTTCTTCATCTGAAACAGATCAATATTGTCTCCCATAACTTCTTTTGAATGAAGAGGATGTATGCTAAAATGTTCATAAATTTCTTCTTCCTTTGACTTGTCCACTTTTTCAATTTGTCCAGTTGGTGTTTCTGTGTCTTCTTGTAAATCTTCTTCTTCTTCTTCTTCTATATAAATTGATTCATACCATTTGTTATTCCTTTTCAAATACAAATTTGCTCTTTGTACTTTCCGTACATCTACCAGCTCCTGCCAAATCTTCTTATTCTTTGTAGGTACACCATTAACCAGAATAACTAATGGTTCAGTTTCCAAAGTATCTGCATCAATAGTTTCCATATTTTTTTTCAAATCCAAGGGCAAATACACCACTCTACCTTTTAAACCTCTCAGTAAATCTGAAGGAGGTAATTTACCAGTTTTGGGCTCCATCCGTACTATGGTCTGGAACGGATGAACACATTGAATAAGTATAGACTCATAAGTATTTAATTCAGAAAGTTCGGCAGGAATAACATCCAATTCTAAATTATTATGTACAGCTCTGGTCGGCATTCTATTTTCTTCTAATTTGTTGTAACAGTATTTACAAATACGCTGAACTTCACCCAATTCAAAACAATTTTCAAGAAATATATATGTGGCAAAATCCTTCCACTTATAATTATCTTCATTTTCACTTTTTCTATAGAGATCAACATACCTGGTTTGTTTTCTATAATGAGTTCTGCGGCAACAAATACAAGTAATATTTGGTCTTTCATTAGAGATTTTTTCAAATTTTGTTATGTGATCATTAAATGTCTTACTTACAAATGGTTCTACATTCTCTTCCACTTCTTCCTCATTTACTGTGTCCTTTTCTGCACTGTTTTGTTCAGGACCAAAGTAACAAAACTGAATTTCATCAACAACCTTCTCTACATCTGATACTGATCCACGGAACAGAGCCCTATTCAATTCATCTAACTTTAGTGCTGGACTTTTAGCAAAATACAACCGTCTCACAAACTTTCTCATTTCAGTATGATGAACAGCCAGCATCCTAAAATGATGGAAAACACTATTACACACTTTTCTAGATAGACAAGCCAGAGAATGACCCTGCAAACCAGTATTCTCTCTCACTCTGCATGGATCTAGACTTTGAAGCACCTTAATCTTCTGTTTTACACTTTTTTTACTATATTCTCTTAGAAACTCACGAAATTTATCAATAGATTCCTGACGCACAGTGCAAATACTACTACAATTCCAAGTGTACACTGGGGCTTTAGGACGTCTCCCCATAGCCTCATCCGCCATCACTTGTACCTCATCTCTTGGAACCATTATCTCCTTCTCCATTATGCAACCATTTTTCACTTCGTAAGCACGACCTCTGGTGTCAACTGCATGCAGCAAACTATTACTTTGAAAATAGCTCTCTTCATTAAAAAAAGGTTCACTACTTGAACTATGCATCCATTTTCCTAAAAACACTTTTCAAAAGTTTGTTCTGTTCACTACTCTTTTCCTTTTGCTTTGTGATTTCAGTACATTAACCATTTTATCTAATGTACGCATCCTATTCAAAATTAAAATGAATAGTTTCCTTTTTAATTCTAATGCCTTTGCTGCAATGGCTTCAATTTCTTTTTTTCTCTTGTAAAATTTTGCCTTTTGCTTATATTTCTTCACATCCTTTATCAAATTGGACATAACTCTTCTCTGAAACATTTTTCTACGTATCTCTTTAAACGCTGTTTTTCTGTTTAAGTTAATCTTTATATTTACAGAAGGTATACTTGCATTAACTAAATTCTCAATTTTTTCCTGTCCTTTTCTATTGAAAACATTCTTTCCAGTACAGACATTTTGTACATTTTTCCTTTTTTTGAATATGTTCTTTAAAAAATCTTTTGTCTGCTTACCAGAAGATTTTTTCTTTTTCCCAACATGAGCATCTCCAACTAACTTAGGTCCTCCAGTTGTCTTCAAATATAGGTTTTTTTTGTGGTCTTTCTTTAGTCTGGATTTTGTAGGCATCTTAAATTTTGTTCACTGCTCTTCAGCAATACCTGAAAAAAACTAAAAAAAAATTCCTTTATTTTATTTAAATATATTACTACATTTTTTATGTTCTTTAGAAATCTTAAAATACTATAAACCCCTTTCCTATAAATGAAAATCACAATAACACCTTCACAAATTAAATATCTAAAAATAATTCCTGTGTGCACACAAAGTCATGCTTTGAAATTAGACAGAAAACGAAATTTCTTTGCCAATTGCAAAGCATACTTTCTACTCTTTTTTTTGGCAAGTGATAAGTACTTTTACAAACTGACACATTTTGAATCCACTTTTCAGATTCTTAAAAAAGCACATGTCCAAACTGCTTTTTCAGACCAGCACCATGTGTAACCTGAGTGACTGACTACACTCCAGCAAGGGCAACCAGCCTTAGTGATGCTGAATGTATTTGCATTACTGACTGAAACCTCAAACCCCACTCGGTTGTGAATACTATGCATGATTCCAGAGGATAAGCAGCTGGGTGTGTGCTAAGAGTCTGCTTCTACACAAAAAAAATGGCTCACCCTTTCCATCTAATGCAAATGTGAAATCTCCAGAGCAATACGCAATAAACCTCTGCCTGTAATTCCTCTTTGCACACAGAGTCATGTTTTCATATTAGTCACAAAACGAAATTTCTTTGCCAATTTGAAAGCACACTTACTACTCTTTTTTTTGGCAAGTGATAAACACTTTTACAGACTGACACATTTTGAATCCACTTTTCAGATTCATAAAAAAGCACATGTCCAAACTGCTTTTTCAGACCAGCACCATGTGTAACCTGGGTGACTGACTACACTCCAGCAAGGGCAACCAGCCTTAGTGATGCTGAATGTATTTGCATTACTGACTGAAACCTCAAACCCCACTCGGTTGTGAATACTGTGCATGATTCCACAGGATAAGCAGCTGGGTGTGTGCTAAGAGTCTGCTTCTGCACAAAAAAATGGCTCCCCCTTTCCATCTAATGCAACTGTGAAATCACCAGAGCAATACGCAATAAATCTCTGCCTGTAATTCCTCTTTGCACACAGAGTCATGTTTTCATATTAGTCACAAAACGAAATTTCTTTGCCAATTTGAAAGCACACTTACTACTCTTTTTTTTGGCAAGTGATAAACACTTTTACAGACTGACACATTTTGAATCCACTTTTCAGATTCATAAAAAAGCACATGTCCAAACTGCTTTTTCAGACCAGCATCATGTGTAACCTGGGTGACTGACTACACTCCAGCAAGGGCAACCAGCCTTACTGATGCTGTATGTATTTGCATTACTGACTGAAACCTCAAACCCCACTCGGTTGTGAATACTGTGCATGATTCCAGAGGATAAGCAGCTGGGTGTGTGCTAAGAGTCTGCTTCTACACAAAAAAAATGGCTCACCCTTTCCATCTAATGCAACTGTGAAATCACCAGAGCAATACGCAATAAATCTCTGCCTGTAATTCCTCTTTGCACACAGAGTCATGTTTTCATATTAGTCACAAAACGAAATTTCTTTGCCAATTTGAAAGCACACTTACTACTCTTTTTTTTGGCAAGTGATAAACACTTTTACAGACTGACACATTTTGAATCCACTTTTCAGATTCTTAAAAAAGCACATGTCCAAACTGCTTTTTCAGACCAGCACCATGTGTAACCTGGGTGACTGACTACACTCCAGCAAGGGCAACCAGCCTTAGTGATGCTAAATGTATTTGCATTACTGACTGAAACCTCAAACCCCACTCGGTTGTGAATACTGTGCATGATACCAGAGGATAAGCAGCTGGGTGTGTGCTAAGAGTCTGCTTCTACACAAAAAAAAATGGCTCACCCTTTCCATCTAATGCAACTGTGAAATCACCAGAGCAATACGCAATAAATCTCTGCCTGTAATTCCTCTTTGCACACAGAGTCATGTTTTCACATTAGTCACAAAACGAAATTTCTTTGCCAATTTGAAAGCACACTTACTAGTCTTTTTTTTGGCAAGTGATAAACACTTTTACAGACTGACACATTTTGAATCCACTTTTCAGATTCTTAAAAAAGCACATGTCCAAACTGCTTTTTCAGACCAGCACCATGTGTAACCTGGGTGACTGACTACACTCCAGCAAGGGCAACCAGCCTTAGTGATGCTAAATGTATTTGCATTACTGACTGAAACCTCAAACCCCACTCGGTTGTGAATACTGTGCATGATACCAGAGGATAAGCAGCTGGGTGTGTGCTAAGAGTCTGCTTCTACACAAAAAAAATGGCTCACCCTTTCCATCTAATGCAACTGTGAAATCACCAGAGCAATACGCAATAAATCTCTGCCTGTAATTCCTCTTTGCACACAGAGTCATGTTTTCACATTAGTCACAAAACGAAATTTCTTTGCCAATTTGAAAGCACACTTACTTTTCTTTTTTTTGGCAAGTGATAAACACTTTTACAGACTGACACATCTTGAATCCACTTTTCAGATTCTGAACACAGCACATGTCCACACTGCTTTTTCAAACCAGCACCATGTGTAACCTGGGTGACTGCCTACACTCCAGCAAGGGCAACCAGCCTTACTGATGCTGTATGTATTTGCATTACTGAGTGCAACCTCAAACCCTTAAAGTATTCCTTATTTTTACCAGTACACCTTAATTTATCGTGAAAACATAGTCCATATTATTTTACATGTTCCTCACATTTAAATTTCTCCCAAAACAGAAAATGATAAACACAACTTCAACAAAAGGAATTCCATTTCTATTATTCATTTCTTAATTTACCATATACACCTCTCTCAAACTCTAAACTCACCTTTAAAATTAGTTAGTTGTGAAAGAAATGTGGCACTCAAACAGCAGATTATCAGAGCCAGGATCTCTGTTCTTTACACCTCTCTCCTCTCAGCAGAACCAGATAATGGCAAACTTTCCCTCTCTTTTTCCACACATATACATGTTAATTTCAAATCTCAGTGCTTCCCCCTTTTTTTCAAATGTAATCACACATTTCTATTGGTTGAAAACCCAACCCTTTTCCAAAAGTACCCTTCCCCCAACTTGACTTCTGCCTAGTACCCTTCCCCCAACTTGACTTCTGCCTGCTACCATAGCAACAGCTCATGGAACACTGCTGTGTGGAGTTAGGTCAGAAGTTCACCAAACAATGTTTCAATTCCACAGAGCAAGAGTGCTTGACTTTTCAAACCTAACAGCAAATCCATAGTACTGTTCTTTGGTAACACATTTTTCTGTACCAATACAAAACATGCTTCTATTAATTTACACATACAGCCTAGTTTTTATTCTAGAATGGTATGAAACAGCCAATCAGTTATTTTTTTTATAAAGAAAATATGTATGCCTCCATTTCCAAACTGTCTTTCATTTCTTTTTACCATTCTACTGAATTTCACCTCCTGAGTGCATCCATTTCTCCTTTGAAGATGTTCACAGTGTGGATTGTAGGGCACAGCTATGTCTTCTGGTGTGAAAAGTATGCAGAGAAAACAGATATGGTGAGAGACCTTGCTTTGCCAAATGTAGACATTAAATGGATTGGTCAGAGAGGGTTAAAGTGGCACCAATTGATGCCATTGGTGAAATCCTTCATGCAAATCCAACACCCTGACCTCATAATAGTGCACTGTGGTGGCAATGACCTAGGCACTTTGACTGGGGTAGGTCTGAAAATGCTTATGAAGGACACCTTTGCACAACTGTTTTCACTTTTCCCTAAAACTGCCTTTGTCTTTTCTAACATATGCCAAAGGCAAAAATGGAACTGGTCCAATCATTTTTGTCCGCAGATTGACAAAGCAAGAAAGCACGTCAACAAATCTGTTTCTGCTTTTCTCAGAGACCATGGTATGGGTTCCATTTACCACAACAACTTGCGTTACGACATGCAAGACATTTATAGAGGAGATGGTGTGCACTTCAATGATGAAGGGAACAGAGTCTTCCTCTTGAACCTTAGACTCTGCATCGGTACTTACTTGTAGGTACCACGAAAAAATTAAATCACTTCATAAACACAACGGCTCTTTTTAGAGCCCCCTAATATCTAAACTCTTAAATCTGAATTTCATTTCTTTTTTTTTCTTTTTTTTTCTACCGTACGCGTACGTTGAGCTTACCGTACGCGTACCCAGCGATTTTTTTTAAAATCAATAAATGTTTTCTTTGTACTTTTCTGTCCTTCTTTGACCCCTTTACAAATGTTAGGGGGTCTATAACTCTCTCCCTTGCCCCCTTTTCAAGATATCACTCTTTTTTTCTGAGTGAAACACACGAAATGGCGGCCGCCGCTTCCTGGTTTCGACCGATTCGAATGTTTACTAAGATCTAACAGCCAATCAGAATCGCGCTCGCGCACGCCACCGTACGCGTACGGTAAGCGCACCGTAAGCGCACCGTAAGCTGGCTCAGATATATATATTGATTTAAAGGCTATTTTCTCTGAATCTACTGAACAGATCTACACCAAACCTACAAAAGGCACTTCCTTGACCTGAGGACTACCTCTCTGCCAAATTTCAAGTAATTCTGTTCAGCCGTTCGGGCTGTAGCTGTGTCTAAAGGTCCTATGGAAAAATGCATGGGAAAAACGCGTTTTGGGACCCCCCTTTTATCTCAGCCCCCGCTTGACGAATCCCCCCGAGACTTTCAGGGTAGGAGCGGAGCGTAGCGCCCCACCTATTTTGAAAAATTTGCGAGGATTCGTCGACCGGCGCCAAAGTTATTCAAAATAGAATGTTGCGGATTTCCTATGGAAACGTGGTCCTAACTATAACTACCTACTGGCGACCGCCAGTAGGTAATATATATATATATATTCAATGAAAAAACCATAGGTTTCACACACGTTATAGTTAGGAATTAGCATTTAAAAAACCATAGAAATTCAATGAAAAAACCAAAGGTTTCACACACGTTATAGTTAGCTGGACATTTTACTTGTAAAAAACCATTGAAATTCCCCCGTTATAGTTAGTTAAGCTAACTATAACTCGCGCGCCCGCAATGCACTGCTGATGACGTCACATATTACATCACTCATGACATGGTCAGTGACATCACTCATGACATCACTGATGACATCTCAAATGACATCACTGATGACATCACTGATGACATCATCCTTGTGATAGAGTGGCAGACCTCCTCTCACCCTAATATAACCTTTGATACACACATTTATAAATAGAGACTAAACTTTTCAAAACAATGGACATACCAATACCAGTTACAACAACCTCTTCAGTAATTCTAAGATCCACATACACATCCACTCATTCACCAACAGTCCTATACAGTCACTCATACATGTACTCACTCATCATATGTACTCATACACCTATACATCCTGTTACACAATGCCACTCATCCGTAGAGTTACTCACACACATAGTCACTCATGCTAATAAAGAATAAAACATCCATTTACTTGCATATAGTTATACACACACCACCACACTTACTTCTACAAAAACTTACACATACTTAGTGTTTTAAACAATCACTTATAGAAACACATACTTATTCATACAGGAACTCTTTCAATCTCTCACTCTCACATATACTCACTTATATACACCAATAGTCACATATACTAGTTTAAAACATATGTAGTTACTCATAAAGACACTGTAGAGACAGTCATTCACTCCCTAACACACCCATACACACACTCATCCACCCATGCAGTCCTGCATACATACTATCTTCAACACATACAAACAGTGAGTCACTCATTCATGCACCTATGCACTACGTAATACCCCCCACCGAACCATACAGACACTCAGACTGATACTCAAAAAAACAACTAATAACCCATATAAACACTCATGTAGCTGCTCACCAACCCATGCAGCCACTTATACACAAAGTGAAAGACTGATACAGATATATACATATTTAAACATTACTCACTAAGCCATGTATTCACTATGATACACCTAATCAGTCAGTTACACAATCAATTTTTCAAAAACAAATCATCCATTTAGACACTTATATACCCATTTATTCTTCCATCGACCTTGAGATATACATATATAAAACATATTTAATTTTCAGAAAAACACACATTCACGGGATGATGTCATCAGTGATGTCATCAGTGATGTCATTTGAGATGTCATCAGTGATGTCATGAGTGATGTCACTGACCATGTCATGAGTGATGTAATATGTGACGTCATCAGCAGTGCATTGCGGGCGCGCGAGTTATAGTTAGCTTAACTAACTATAACGGGGGAATTTCAATGGTTTTTTACGAGTAAAATGTCCAGCTAACTATAACGTGTGTGAAACCTTTGGTTTTTTCATTGAATTTCTATGGTTTTTTAAATGCTAATTCCTAACTATAACGTGTGTGAAACCTATGGTTTTTTCATTGAATTAGCAAGGTTTTTTAAATGCTAATTCCTAACTATAACGTGTGTGAAACCCATGGTTTTTTCAGTGAATTTGCAAGGTTTTTTAAATGCTATTTTTTTTTTTCTTCTATTTTTTTAAACATATTTTTAATTTAATGTTCTAACCTTTTATAAAGACTATGGTTAAATTTTTAAAATTCTTTAATATGTTTTTTTAAATATATTTCATAAAATAAACATGTTATAATTTTTTGCAGTACATTTTTTCCTTTTTTTTTAGTACGCGTACCGTGAGCTTACGGTAAGCGTACGGTTTACGCAACGCCCGTAATTTATCTACGCTGTGTGCGTATAGTTACGCAATTTGCGTAGCCGCGCGTACTCCGCTTGGGACGCGTACGCGTGTACGCTACACGCGCACGTTACGCGGAAGTGTCGGGCAGTGACTGTTATGCGCATGCGCGCAAGCGCGTGTCTTTTTTACGCGCATGCGCACTTTTGCCGTAAGCGTACCGTAAGCGTACCGTAAGCGTACGGTAGGTCATGTGATCATGAAACACAACTTTTGATTGGTTGAAACTACTTTCAGTTCTAGAACTCTCCTACACCACACCCATTCCCCTCATTTCTGCTTGTGATCCCTTAGGAGAAGGAGCTGGGTTGTCTTTGTGATACGATGGCAGAAAAGCAGAGCCCTTCTGAGAGTGAGGCTAGCACTAGCAGCACTACCTTGAGGCAGAGAGCGAGGAAACAAAAGACCTCTTATGTATGGGATTATTTTACTTTTCCTGAAGGCCAGCTAAAGGTAAATGCACCCTTAGTGACTTGCAAGCTGTGTCAGCGTGTACTTTCAAGAGGTAATCCTGACAGGAAGTATTCCTTTGGGAATCATACCATGATGAGGCACCTCAAGGATGTACACAAAAGGACACATGCTCGACTTTTTGGAGGTAACCCTTCAGAAAGTCAGCCAAGCACATCCACAGCAGCTCAGCCTGGACCATCATCTGCAGGGCTGACTCCTTCTTCTGCAGGTCAGGTGAGCCCTTCATCTGTGGGGGGAGCATCTCCTTTTGCTGGCCCTCTGGAAATTAACCCTCGATTTCTGAGGGTTGATATTCGATGTGCCTCTTGTCATGATCTAATTTGTCATAGGGAGACCAGTGTTTCCCTAGTGAACCTCAAAATAGATCAGCACACTTGTCACAGAGACTAATTTTCCCATTCTTTCTTTCCTCTCTCCCTGCATGAACACAACGGCTCTTTTAAGAGCCAACCTTATCTTTCATCTTTTTTTTATAGATGTTTTTAAAAACATTTTTTTTTTTTTTTTACCGTACGCTTTTTTTTTTTTTTTTTTTTAAAACACTAAAAATCAATAATCACATTACAAGGACTTTGAAACACTACAATTATTATTATTGACTTACCATACCCACTCAAAAAAATATTTATTCATTTGTTTTCTATATCAATCTGAAAAAAAAGAAAAAAGTATTAATATTTTTTAAACATTTTAAAATACAGTACACGTATTTACATATTTACCAAAAAATATTTTTGCCTTATTTTTGCTGTTTTCAGAATATATTGCATTTCACTTTAAATTGTGAAAGCAATTGCATTCATCATTTAACAGCGGGCAAAAAAAAAATAACAATCTCAAAGATTGTATTAAAAAAGCCCAGAATCTCTTCTCACTTAAACTTAACATTACAGAAATGCATAATATTCTAAAAAAATATCTTCAAAAAACAATACTTATTTCTTTAAAATACCGTCTGATATTTTTGTTTCAGAAGTATAATCACAATATTATATCTCAAATAACTCCACAATACATCTGATTCCATTTCCTTTAGGCCAAATAGTAATTTTAAAATTTTTTGGGGATTAAATTTCCAATGGTAATCCAATAAAATTCTAAAGCTTAATTTGTCCAGATCTCACCGATTCTCTGTAACATTTTGGTTCCCGAATTTTTTTTTAATAATTTATTAAGTCCACAATAGAATTGGTTACTTTTCCGCATGGCCAAATAGTAATTTTTAAAATCTTTTTTGAAAAAATTTCCAATGGCACTCCAATAACATTCCAAAATTTAAATTGTGCAGATGTTACCGATTTTCTCTAAATTATTGGTTTTTGAAAGTTTTATGAAAAATTTAAAAAGTCCACATTACAATTGGTTATCTTTCCATTAGGCCAAATGATAATTTAAAAAATCTTTTTTTTTTTAAATTCCAATGGTAATCCAGTAAAATGGTAAAATTATTTTGTCCAGATCTTGCCAAGTCTCTCTAAAATTTAGGTTTCAGGAAGATTAGATAGGAATTTGCTAAATCAAAAGGCAAACGTTGTTTGAAAATCAATTGGGAATCATTACACAGTGTCCAGCCTTTTTCACATTTAAGATAAACTGTGTAATGTCCAGAAGTAACAGTAGGTCCATCATGGAAAATTATTGCAACAGTTACAAAAGTTTTTCCTGAAATTGATAATTGCTGTCCTGTAAACTTCTTTATTAAAGTATCCAATTTTGAACCATCAGCTCTACATCGTTGCATCATTAAAATTACATACTGTCCGTATTCCTTTAAAATTAATGTTGAAAACATGTCAGATTTACACTCACCGCATTTCATGCTATGATTAGCATCTTTAACTAATTTTGCAAAAGTGACTGTTTTGCTCTCTGGCAATGTCAAATAAATAAACCTTTCATTATCAACATTAGAGCCACATATATTATAACAGTTTTCACAACTATGTTCCCATTTATAAGAGAGACCAAATACATTTTCAATGGGAACCCCTTCTTCTTCCAGTACTTGAAGAAAATACATCAAAAATTCGTGTGCATCTTGCTGTTCATTTTGAGAAAACTGTGTTCGTCCTGAACATATATCTAAAAGTTTTCTAATTTCAGTAGCACTTTCTATTTGAGTTTTATCTTTACTCAGCTTTTGAAAAAGGAGACTCAGCTCAGAACAGAATCTTTTTCCCTGATTTACTATTATCTGCTCTTGCAAACTTTCCAGATAAAATGCAACATTCAGCACTACATTTGCGTAGCAGTTGACACCAGAGCTATTTTCAAAATGACATCCTACAACCTGTTCTTCATTTTCCTTTTTCTTTTTGCTTGCAATTACATCACTCCTCTTTTTTTTCCTCTTCTCTACATCTTCATTACAGATATTCTCATTTTTTCTTTTACGAGAAACTACACATTTCTCCAACACAGGATACTGACCTAAATGAGGAGCATAGCTTCTTCTTAATCTATTATACTCCTTTACACAGTTTGTATCAGCACTAACTTTTGAATCATCAAAGTCTATCATGAATAAACCAGATAATGTTTTCACTCGTGACAAGCAACATATGCCATACCTTCTTTGAACACAGTTGAACCAATGTTCACAAATGCACAATCTACAGTCAATCCTTGAGACTTGTGAATAGTTACAGCATATGCTAGAGAAAACGGAAACTGCTTCCTACGTACATATAAGTCTTTCACAAGCATGAAACGAACTGTACAATGACAAATATCTTTAACTTCTTCTATCTGATCAAATTTTATTTTTAAACATTCAATTCCATCTTTTTTCTGATAATTAATAAAACCCACAACTCTTCCCATAGCTCCATTAACTAAACCTTTTTCAACATCCAAATTTCTCCTTAAAAATACTCTACAGTTCATGCAAACATATAGATTTTTTTCTAATCCAGCTGTTTTGGAAATGTTCTTCTCTAGTGAATCCAATTTATTTTTCAGTTTGCCTGTTACTGTGACAGTAATTCTTCCATCCTCAATTTTGTCCACTGCTTCCAATTTCCTGATCTCTTCCTTTTCCAATTTCAAAAGCTCCTCATTAAATATTGAGCATTCACGTAGAGTTGGCATTAAGCAGATGACACTTTTGTTTTCTGCAATGTTCTTGTATATTTTCTCTGCAACTATTTCTTCCTTTGGAAATAAATTATGTAGCAGCCGACTCTGTAATGCTTTTTTGCCAACTTCTGTGAGTAGTCCAATTCTGATATCTTTCAGAATACTTCCATATTCTTCATCGCTTGCTTGCCTCATATTAGTAGTAAGTTCCTTGTACTCAAAGAAGGACCAAATATTTGTATTTCCGATGCTTCCCAATGACTTCTTCGTGTCTTCATGTGTGACAGTATTAAACACTGGTTGTCCTTTAACTGGAGTAAGTTGCAAAAGATCTCCAAAAACTATGACGTGTTTTCCACCAAATAACATGTCATAGTCTGTCTTCAAAATTTGCTGCATTCTTAAATGCACAAAGGCAAGCATTAAGTTTGTACCATGCTCACCTCATCAATAATGAGAACTTGCATCTTCTTCAATACTCTTGAAACTTCCAAGGATGCTTCTCCAGTTAGCTTGTTGTATTGTATTTTGTTCTCATGCTCCACTGGTAACATTAGCAAACGATGTAAAGTGATTCCTTTTATGTTATATGCTGCTAACCCAGTTGGAGCAGTAACCACACAAGACAAAGTAGAATCTGTTTTTTGCTGTAGGTAGCTTCTGATGACTTTTATAAGGAAACTTTTTCCAGTTCCAGCTTGTCCACTTACATACATCCTGATTGGATGAAATGATGTGCATGAGCACTCTTTTTTTTCATGTAGAAATCCGTGATCAATTTTGTTTCTGATCTCTTCATAAATTTGTTGCTGCTCTTGATTCAGTTGTCTTTCCAAATTTTCTAAGTCTATAAATTCTTCTTGAGCTTGATTCATAGCCGTTTCCACTTCATTCATGGCTATTGATGCTTCATTTTCAACGATTGGTTGTCCTAGGGGATCTTGACTGAGTGTTCCTGAACTTTGGCTGTCCTGAGAACTGTCTCTAGCTATTTCTGCTGCAATTGTAGTTTCCTGTTCAATTTCTTCATTTAACATTTGCAGATAACTTGAGAATGTACTGCATTGTATGCTGTCTTTGCAAGCATTAAAAGAATCTTCATAGCTTTGAAATTCTCCCAGTAGTTCATCCTCTGTACGCCATGGTTTAAACAACTGTAAAAGAGCCAAGTAGTAAAATTCCTTCTTGTCAGTAGTGTCGCAACTCAGCTTCCTGTGATTTATCAAACTTCCTTTTGTTTGCTTCACCAAACATCCTTCCTCACCAACGACTTTATATTTTCCATTGTTGATGTCTTCTGCGGCTTTCCGTGAATAAATGTAGTTCTGCAGCACTTCATAGAGACACATGTTCTCCAGATGTTGACTTCTCTTGGGATAATATGTGTCCAACATGTTTGGTTTCAAAATATCTGTACTTTCTGGGTCATTCTCGGCCAAATATTCAATTTCTCCAACAGATTTCAGTACCCGATTTCTCATTGCGGCAAGGCCTAAACTTGCCCAAATTATTCTTCTTGACTTCGAGTAGAGACTTGCAGAAGATAACCTATCTGAACATTCGTAGGATCCAATTTCTCGATGCGATAACATCTTCAAACTGAAACTGTACAGCTTCTTACTGACAGTCTTCTCGTGAGAAATCTCTTCCCACATTTCCTTCAATTCTGTTTTTTCTGATTTCGTAATGTAAGACGTTACATATCGAGCAACAGCAATGGAATTGTCAGCTACATACTGTATATCCATGTTAGCGTTCCACATGGATAAAATGACTGGGTTGTAGTCATTTATATTTTTTGATTCTTCTTTTCTTTTTAGGTTGTAGGTATTCTTAGGTTATTTTCTTGTGATAGTGTGTCTCACAGCTGACATAAAACTGTTGACTCTTCCATTTGAAAGAACAGGTCTAGGAAATCCAAATCGACATTTAGTGTAGTATTTATCTTTGCTCTTGTATTTCCGTCGACAGTATTTTCCACACCGATGACTTTGGAAACGTAAAACTTGCTCCTTTAACTTTTTCTCTTCTGTGCTTTTTGGTATAGCACATGTTGCATATTCTTCAATGAAAGATAACACTGCTTCATCAGTATCTGTTCCAAACTTTGGGGCATCCTTGATCCACAACAGCATATGAATATGAGGAGCACCTCTTGCCTGGTACTCTTTTCTCCAAAAGAAATCTACTACTTCTCCAAGAGGTGGATTTTTTTTATTGCAGATGAAGGACATCATAGCCTCAAATCTATGATTGAAATATCTGCAAACATTAACCGGATCCAATGAGCACAGTTCTCCTGCTGTCTTGTATTCGATGTTTTTAATGTTTGAATTTGCCTCTCGTAGAAAATCCAGTAAATCATCCCAAGCGTACTCCGCACAGCTTAGGGTAACGAACCATGTTGGTGTTCCTAAATTCCGTAACATGCATTTTAATTCACCATGGCGTCGGTACCAATATTCATTTGTCCCACGCTGACAAGCCATCAGATTGATCAGTTGTGTTTCCAAATGATCATCTCGGTGCTGCACTTTCTCCATAAAATCCTTAGCAGACACATTTTGTAAATGTACTCCACTTTTTAAAATGTGATTTACTGCATAAGACAGTGCAGACAAGTCGCTTTCAAATAAAAGATGGAACAAATAAGGAATACTTTGTCGAAATCTGGGATCTTCAGCATATAGTCTTGTAGTCCGATACTCAGAAGCTGGAATCTGTTCTGGACGTTCATCGTATCGTCCTCCTTTTCCTTTAGGAAACAGCTGGGGAAAACATCGAGCTTCCAAGCTCTCCTCCCATACACTCACGGGAGTTCCTTTTGCTTTCTTCATCTGAAAGAGATCAATATTATCTCCCATAACGTCTTTTGAATGAAGAGGATGTATGCTAAAATGTTCATAAATTTCTTCTTCCTTTGACTTGTCCACTTTTTCTATTTGTCCAGTTGGTGTTTCTGTGTCTTCTTGTAAATCTTCTTCTTCTTCTTCTATATAAATTGATTCATACCATTTGTTATTCCTTTTCAAATACAAATTTGCTCTTTGTACTTTCCGCACATCTACCAGCTCCTGCCAAATCTTCTTATTCTTTGTAGGTACACCATTAACCAGAATAACTAATGGTTCAGTTTCCAAAGTATCCGCATCAATAGTTTCCATATTTTTTTTCAAATCCAAGGGCAAATACACCACTCTTCCTTTTAAACCTCTCAGTAAATCAGAAGGAGGTAATTTACCAGTTTTGGGCTCCATACGTACTATGGTCTGGAACGGATGAACACATTGAATGAGTATAGACTCATATGTATTTAATTCAGAAAGTTCAGCAGGAATAGCATCAAATTCTAAATTATTATGTACAGCTCTGGTCGGCATTCTATTTTCCTCTAACTTGTTGTAACAGTATTTACAAATACGCTGATCTTCACCCAAATCAAAACAATTTTCTAGAAATATATATGTGGCAAAATCCTTCCACTTATAATTATCTTTATTTTCACTCTTTCTGTAGAGATCAACATTCCTAGTTTGTTTTCTATAATGAGTTCTGCGGCAACAAATACAAGTAAAATTTTGTCTTTCATTAGAGACTATTGCAAATTTTGTGATGTGATCATTAAATGTGTTACTTACAGAGGGTTCTACATTCTCTTCCACTTCTTCCTCATTTACTGTGTCCTTCTCTGCACTGTTTTGATCAGGACCAAAGTAACAAAACTGAATTTCATCAACAACCTTCTCTACATCTGATACCGTTCCTCGGAACAGAGCCCTATTCAATTCATTTAACTTTATTGCTGGACTTTTTGCAAAATACAACCGTCTCACAAACTTTCTCATTTCAGTATGATGAACAGCCAGCATCCTAAAATGATTGAAAACACTATTGCACACTTTTCTAGATAGACAAGCCAGAGAATGACCCTGCAAACCAGTATTCTCTCTCACTCTGCATGGATCCAGACTTTGAAGCACCTTAATCTTCTGTTTTATACTTTTTTTACTATATTCTCTTAGAAACTCTCTAAATTTGTCAATAGATTCCTGACGCACAGTGCAAATACTACCACAATTCCAAGTGTACACTGGGGCTTTAGGACGTCTCCCCATAGCCTCATCTGCCATCACTTGTACCTCATCTCTTGGAACCATTATCTCCTTCTCCATTATGCAACCATTTTTTACTTCGTAAGAACGACCTCTGGTGTCAACTGCATGCAGCAAACTATTACTTTGAAAATAGCTCTCTTCATTAAAAAAAGGTTCACTACTTGAACTATGCATCCACTTTCCTAAAAACACTTTACAAAAGATTGTTCTGTTCACTACTCTTTTCCTTTTGCTATGTGATTTCAGTACATTAACCATTTTGTCTAATGTACGCATCCTATTCAAAATTAAAATGAATAGTTTCCTTTTTAATTCTAATGCCTTTGCTGCAATGGCTTCTATTTCTTTTTTTCTTTTATAAAACTTTGTCTTTTTCTTTTATTTCTTCACATCCTTCATCAAATTGGACATAACTCTTCTCTGAAACATTTTTCTACGTATCTCTTTAAACGCTGTTTTTCTATTTATATAAATCTTTTCAGTTGCTGAAGGTATATTTGCATTAACTAAATTGTCAATTTTTTCCTCTCCTTTTTTTTTTAAAACATCCTTTCGAGTACAGACATTTTGTACATGTTTCATTCTTTTGAATATATTTTTTAGAAATTGTTTTTTTTGCTTACCAGAAGATTTTTTCTTTTTCCCAACATGAGCATCTTCTACTAACTTTGGTCCTCTAGTTGTCTTCAAATATAGGTTTTTTTTTGTGCGTTTTTTGAACTCTGGATTTTGTAGGCATCTTAAATTTTGTCCACTGCTCTTCAGCAATACCTGAAAAAAACTAAAAAAAAATTCCTTTATTTTATTTAAATATATTACTACATTTCTTTTCACAATAGTCACAAAACGTAATTTCTTTGCCAATTTGAATGCACACTTACTGCTCTTTTTTTTTGGCAAGTTAAAATCACTTTTACAGACTGACACATTATGAAACCACTTTTCAGTTTTTTTAAAAAGCCCATGTCCAGACTGCTTTTTCAGACCACCACCATGTGTATCCTCGGTGACTGCCTACACTCCAGCAAGGGCAACCAGCCTTAGTGATGCTGAATGTATTTGCATTACAGACTGAAACCTCAAAACCCCACTCGCTTGTAAATACTGTGCATGATTATACATGGAAAGGAGCTGGGTGTGTGCTAAGAGTCTGCTTCTTCCCCCAAAAAATCGCTCCCCCTTTTTCCTACTAATGCAACTGTGAAATCACCAGAGCAAAACGCAATAAATCTCTGCCTGTAATTCCTATTTCCACACAGAGTCATGTTTTCACATTAGTCCCAAAACGAAATTTCTTTGCCAATTTGAATGCACACTTACTGCTCTTTTTTTTTGGCAAGTGAAAATCACTTTTACAGACTGACACATTATGAAACCACTTTTCAGATTTTTTTAAAAAAGCCCATGTCCAGACTGCTTTTTCAGACCACCACCATGTGTATCCTCGGTGACTGCCTACACTCCAGCAAGGGCAACCAGCCTTAGTGATGCTGAATGTATTTGCATTACAGACTGAAACCTGAAAACCCCACTCGCTTGTAAATACTGTGCATGATTATACATGGAAAGGAGCTGGGTGTGTGCTAAGAGTCTGCTTCTTCCCCCAAAAAATCGTTCCCCCTTTTTCCTACTAATGCAACTGTGAAATCACCAGAGCAAAATGCAATAAATCTCTGCCTGTAATTCCTATTTGCACACAGAGTCATGTTTTCACATTAGTCACAAAACGAAATTTCTTTGCCAATTTGAATGCACACTTACTGCTCTTTTTTTTTGGCAAGTGAAAATCACTTTTACAGACTGACACATTATGAATCCACTTTTTATATTTTTTTAAAAAGCCCATGTCCAGACTGCTTTTTCAGACCACCACCATGTGTATCCTCGGTGACTGCCTATACTCCAGCAAGGGCAACCAGCCTTAGTGATGCTGAATGTATTTGCATTACAGACTGAAACCTCAAAACCCCACTCGCTTCTAAATACTGTGCATGATTCCATATGGTAAGCAGCTGAGTGTGTGCTAAGAGTCTGCTTCTTCCCCCAAAAAATCGCTCCCCCTTTTTCCTACTAATGCAACTGTGAAATCACCAGAGCAAAACGCAATAAATCTCTGCCTATAATTCCTCTTTGCACACAGAGTCATGTTTTCACATTAGTCCCAAAACGAAATTTCTTTGCCAATTTAAATGCACACTTACTGCTCTTTTTTTTTGGCAAGTGAAAATCACTTTTACAGACTGACACATTATGAAACCACTTTTCAGATTTTTTTAAAAAAGCCCATGTCCAGACTGCTTTTTCAGACCACAACCATGTGTATCCTCGGTGACTGCCTTCACTCCAGCAAGGGCAACCAGCCTTAGTGATGCTGAATGTATTTGCATTACAGACTGAAACCTCAAAACCCCACTCGCTTCTAAATACTGTGCATGATTCCACATGGCAAGCAGCTGGGTGTGTGCTAAGAGTCTGCTTCTTCCCCCAAAAAATCGCTCCCCCTTTTTCCTACTAATGCAACTGTGAAATCACCAGAGCAAAACGCAATAAATCTCTGCCTGTAATTCCTATTTGCACACAGAGTCATGTTTTCACATTAGTCCCAAAACGAAATTTCTTTGCCAATTTGAATGCACACTTACTGCTCTTTTTTTTTGGCAAGTGAAAATCACTTTTACAGACTGACACATTATGAAACCACTTTTCAGATTTTTTTTAAAAAGCCCATGTCCAGACTGCTTTTTCAGACCACCACCATGTGTATCCTCGGTGACTGCCTTCACTCCAGCAAGGGCAACCAGCCTTAGTGATGCTGAATGTATTTGCATTACAGACTGAAACCTCAAAACCCCACTCGCTTCTAAATACTGTGCATGATTCCACATGGCAAGCAGCTGGGTGTGTGCTAAGAGTCTGCTTCTTCCCCCAAAAAATCGCTCCCCCTTTTTCCTACTAATGCAACTGTGAAATCACCAGAGCCAAACGCAATAAATCTCTGCCTGTAATTCCTATTTGCACACAGAGTCATGTTTTCACATTAGTCCCAAAACGAAATTTCTTTGCCAATTTAAATGCACACTTACTGCTCTTTTTTTTTGGCAAGTGAAAATCACTTTTACAGACTGACACATTATGAATCCACTTTTTAGATTTTTTAAATTGCACATGTCCAGACTGCTTTTTCAGACCACCACCATGTGTATCCTCGGTGACTGCCTACACTCCAGCAAGGGCAACCAGCCTTAGTGATGCTGAATGTATTTGCATTACAGACTGAAACCTCAAAACCCCACTCGCTTCTAAATACTGTGCATGATTATACATGGAAAGGAGCTGGGTGTGTGCTAAGAGTCTGCTTCTTCCCCCAAAAAATCGCTCCCCCTTTTTCCTACTAATGCAACTGTGAAATCACCAGAGCAAAACGCAATAAATCTCTGCCTGTAATTCCTATTTGCACACAGAGTCATGTTTTCACATTAGTCCCAGAACGAAATTTCTTTGCCAATTTAAATGCACACTTACTGCTCTTTTTTTTTGGCAAGTGAAAATCACTTTTACAGACTGACACATTATGAATCCACTTTTTAGATTTTTTTAATTGCACATGTCCAGACTGCTTTTTCAGACCACCACCATGTGTATCCTCGGTGACTGCCTACACTCCAGCAAGGGCAACCAGCCTTAGTGATGCTGAATGTATTTGCATTACAGACTGAAACCTCAAAACCCCACTCGCTTCTAAATACTGTGCATGATTATACATGGAAAGGAGCTGGGTGTGTGCTAAGAGTCTGCTTCTTCCCCCAAAAAATCGCTCCCCCTTTTTCCTACTAATGCAACTGTGAAATCACCAGAGCAAAACGCAATAAATCTCTGCCTGTAATTTCTATTTGCACACAGAGTCATGTTTTCACATTAGTCACAAAACGAAATTTCTTTGCCAATTTAAATGCACACTTACTGCTCTTTTTTTTTGGCAAGTGAAAATCACTTTTACAGACTGACACATTATGAATCCACTTTTTAGATTTTTTTAAAAAGCCCATGTCCAAACTGCTTTTTCAGACCACCACCATGTGTATCCTCGGTGACTGCCTACACTCCAGCAAGGGCAACCAGCCTTAGTGATGCTGAATGTATTTGCATTACTGACTGAAACCTCAAAACCCCACTCGCTTCTAAATACTGTGCATGATTATACATGGAAAGGAGCTGGGTGTGTGCTAAGAGTCTGCTTCTTCCCCCAAAAAATCGCTCCCCCTTTTTCCTACTAATGCAACTGTGAAATCACCAGAGCAAAACGCAATAAATCTCTGCCTGTAATTCCTATTTGCACACAGAGTCATGTTTTCACATTAGTCCCAAAACGAAATTTCTTTGCCAATTTGAATGCACACTTACTGCTCTTTTTTTTTGGCAAGTGAAAATCACTTTTACAGACTGACACATTATGAAACCACTTTTCAGATTTTTTTAAAAAAGCCCATGTCCAGACTGCTTTTTCAGACCACCACCATGTGTATCCTCGGTGACTGCCTTCACTCCAGCAAGGGCAACCAGCCTTAGTGATGCTGAATGTATTTGCATTACTGACTGCAACCTCAAACCCTTAAAGTATTCCTTATTTTTACCAGTACACCTTAATTTATCATGAAAAAATAGTCCATATTATTTTACATGTTCCTCACATTTAAATTTCTCCCAAAACAGAAAATAATAAACACAACTTCTACAAAAGGAATTCCAATTCTATTATTCATTTCTTAATTTACCATATACATCCCCTCTCAAACTCTAAACTCACCTTTAAAATTAGTTAGTTGTGAAAGAAATGTGGCACTCAAACAGCAGATTATCAGAGCCAGGATCTCTGTTCTCTACACCTCTCTCCTCTCAGCAGAACCAGATAATGGCAAACTTTCCCTCTATTTTTCCACACATATACATGTAAGTTTCAAATCTCAGTGCTTCCCCCTTTTTTTCAAATGTAATCACACATTTCTATTGGTTGAAAACCAACCCTTTTCCAAAAGTACCCTGCCCCCAACTTGACTTCTGCCTAGTACCCTTCCCCCAACTTGACTTCTGCCTGCTACCATAGCAACAGCTCATGGAACACTGCTGTGTGGAGTTAGGTCAGAAGTTCGCCACACAATGTTTCAATTCCACAGAGCAAGAGTGCTTGACTTTTCAAACCTAACAGCAAATCCATAGTACTGTTCTTTGGTAACACATTTTTTTGTACCAATACAAAACATGCTTCTATTAATTTACACATACAGCCTAGTTTTTATTCTAGAATGGTATGAAACAGCCAATCAGTTCTTTTTGTTTTGAAAAAAATATGTATGCCTCCATTTCCAAACTGTCTTTCTTTTCATATTGCCATTCTACTGAAAGACACCTCCTGAGTGCATCCAGTTCTCCTTTGAAGATGTTCACAGTGTGGATTGTAGGGCACAGCTATGTCTTCTGGAGTGAAAAGTTTGCAGAGAAAACAGGTATGGTGAGAGACCTTGCTTTGCCAAATGTAGACATTAAATGGATTGGTCAGAGAGGGTTAAAGTGGCACCAATTGATGCCATTGGTGAAATCCTTCATGCAAATCCAACACCCTGACCTCATAATAGTGCACTGTGGTGGCAATGACCTAGGCACTTTGACTGGGGTAGGTCTGGAAATGCTTATGAAGGACACCTTTGCACAACTGTTTTCACTTTTCCCTAAAACTGCCTTTGTGTTTTCCAACATATGCCAAAGGCAAAAATGGAACTGGTCCAATCATTTCTGTCCGCAAATTGACAAAGCAAGAAAGCACGTCAACAAATCTGTTTCTGCTTTCCTCCGTGACTATGGTATGGGTGCCATTTACCACAACAACTTGCGTTATGACATGCAAGACATTTATAGAGGAGATGGTGTGCACTTCAATGATGAAGGGAACAGAGTCTTCCTCTTGAACCTTAGACTCTGCATCGGTACTTACTTGTAGGTACCACTTAAAAAATCACTTCATAAACACAACGGCTCTTTTTAGAGCCCCCTAATATCTAAACTCTTAAATCTGCATTTCATTTCTTTTTTAATTTTTTTTTTATTCCGTACGCTTACCGTAAGCTTACCGTACGCGTACCCCGTGATTTTTTTAAAAATCAATAAATGTTTTCTTTGTACTTTTCTGTCCTTCTTTGACCCCCTCACAAATGTAAGGGGGTCTGTAACTCTCCTCCTTGCCCCCTTTTCTTGTTTTCACTCTTTTTTTTCTGAGTGAAACACACAAAATGGCGGCCGCCGCTTCCTGGTTTCGGCCGATTCGAATGTTTACTAAGATCTAACAGCCAATCAGAATCGCGCTCGCGCACGCCACCGTACGCGTACGGTAAGCTTACGGTAAGCGTACCGTAAGCTGGCTCAGATATATATATTGATTTAAAGGCTATTTTCTCAGAATCTACTGAACAGATTTACACCAAACCTACAAAAGGCACTTCCTTGACCTAGGGACTACCTCTCTGCCAAATTTCTAGTAATTATGTTCAGCCGTTCGGGCTGTAGCCCTGTCTAAAGGTCCTATGGAAAAATGCATGGGAAAAACGCGTTTTGGGACCCCCCTTTTATCTCAGCCCCCGCTTGACGAATCCCCCCGAGACTTTCAGGGTAGGAGCGGAGCGTAGCGCCCCACCTATTTTGAGAAATTTGCGAGGATTCGTCGACCGGCGCCAAAGTTATTCAAAATAGAATGTTGCGAATTTCCTATGGAAAAGGGGTCCTAACTATAACTACCTACTGGCGACCGCCAGTAGGTAATATATATATACATATATATATATATATATATATATTACCTACTGGCGGTCGCCAGTAGGTAGTTATAGTTAGGACCCTGTTTCCATAGGAAATCCGCAACATTCTATTTGGAATAACTTTGGCGCCGGTCGACGAATCCTCGCAAAATTTTCAAAATAGGTGGGGCGCTACGCTCCGCTCCTACCCTGAAAGTCTCGGGGGGATTTGTCAAGCGGGAGCTGAGAAAAAAGGGGGGTCCCAAAACGCGTTTTTCCCATGCATTTTTCCATAGGACCTTTAGACACAGCTACAGCCCGAATGGCTGAATAGAATTACTTGAAATTTGGCAGAGAGGTAGTCCTCAGGTCAAGGAAGTGCCTTTTGTAGGTCTGGTGTAAATCTGTTCAGTAGGTCCTGAGAAAATAGCATTTAAATCAATATATATATCTATAGGCGCGCTCCGTGCGCTTACCGTGCGCTTACCGTACGTGCACGGTGCCGTGCGCGAGCGCGATTCTGATTAGTTGTTAGATCTTAGTAAACATTCGAATCGGTCGAAATCAGGAAGTGTCGGCCGCCATTTTGTCTCTCGCAGTCTGAGGGGGTGTAAAACAAAGGTGGATAACATGAAAAGGGGGCAGGCTGGACAGTTCCTGACCCCCTAGCCTTTGTCAGGGGGTCTTAGAAGGACCCCCAAGGGCAAAAAATGAATTTAATTTTTTTTTTTTAAAAACCGCCGAATGCGCGCAGCGTACGCGCACGGCGTAAACGGAGAAATTCCGCGAAATTCGCGAAATTACGCGTACCGTGCGCGCACGGTAAAAAAAAAATTTCAAAAAGGAAAGCCTAAATAAAAAAAACAAAAATTGTGAGGTAAGGTTGGCTCTTAAAAGAGCCGTTGGGTTCATAGAGGGATGGAGGAAAGAAAGAATGGGAATATTATGAGCGTCTACAAACGTGCTGGTCTATCTTATTGTTAATAAGGGGAACACTGGTCTCCCCAAAAACAATAAGACCAGAACATGTTATACACCTCATTACAACCCTCCCAAATCGAGGGTTAACATCCAGAGGAGCAGAAGAAGGTGATGCTCCCACCTCAGAGGAAGGGCTCAGCTGAGCTGCCGATGATGTACTCGGCTGAGCTTCTGAGGCTGGGCTCCGGTGACTTACTGAAGAGTTTTCTCCACTATGTCGAGCAAAGGTCCTGGGATGTCTATCCCTAAGGTGTCTCATCATAGAGTGATTTCCAAAGGAATACTTTTTCCTAGGATTTCCTCTTGATAAAACACGGTCACAAAGTGTGCAAGTGACCAGTGGAGCATTGACCTTTTTCTCCCCCTCTGGAAAAGTAAAATACTCCCATATAAAAGAATTCTTCTGTTTCCTCCTTCTCTGGATGATGGTGGTGCTGCTAGCCTCACTCTCAGAAGAGGTCTACTGTTCTGCCATTGTATCCCAAAGACAATTCAGCTCCTGCTCCTAGAGAATCACAAGCAGTAATGAGGGGAATGGGTGTGGTGTGGGAAGTTTCTGGAACTGAAAGTAGTTTCAACCAATGAAAAGTGTTCTTTCAAGCAGTAATGAGGGGAATGGGTGTGTTGTGGGAAGTTTCTGGAACTGAAAGTAATTTCAACCAATGAAATGTGTTCTTTGTGGATCACATGACCTACCGTACTTACGGTACGCGCTCGTAAACAAGTACGCATGCGCAAACGTGACGCTTACGGAGCGCTTACGGAGCGCGTACGTAAGATGCACTCGCGCATGCGCATTACACGCCCCTGCGTAAGCGTGACGTTGCTTCCGCGTGTACGCGTATGTCGCGCACATATCACGTAAGCGCGCTGTACTTATGACGTGCGGAGCGCGTAGCGTCAGCTTACCGTACGCGTATCCTATTACGTACGCGCACCGTACTTATGACGTACGGAGCGCGTACCGTCATCTTACCGTACGCGCACGGAAAAAAATGCAAAAAAAAAAAAACCTTTCTATAATGCAGGATATAGTACATATATTATTTTAAACATAGATTTAAAAAAAATCACAAAAAAAAATTTGCATTTAAAAAACCGTACAAATTCACTAAAAAAACCATGGGTTTTACACACGTTATAGTTAGGAATTAGCATTTAAAAAACCTTGCAAATTCACTGAAAAAACCATAGGTTTCACACATGTTATAGTTAGCGGAAATTTTAATCATAAAAAACCATTGAAATTCCCCCGTTATAGTTAGTGCAGGCAACTATAACTCACGCAACTGCAATCCTCTGCTGATGACATATGTGTCTTTATGAAAAAAAAATATTTGCAATATATGTATAGCTAAAATTTAATGGAAGAAGACATGGGCAAATAAGTGTCTAAATACAGTATTAGCATCAGCAGAGGATTGCGGTTGCGTGAGTTATAGTTGCCTGCACTAACTATAACGGGGGAATTTCAATGGTTTTTTATGATTAAAATTTCCGCTAACTATAACATGTGTGAAACCTATGGTTTTTTCAGTGAATATATATATACATATATATATATATATATTACATTCAGAACGGAGTTCCACTCGCGCACTCAGACCATCAAATCATCAGGGTTCCACAAGAGTTTTGACAACAAAATAGGGGGTTGTGTGATAGCCCTGCATATCTGGTTCGAGTTACCATTATATGTGAGAATCATGCGTGTTTCATTCTTTTTCTCATTATCTATGGGTGTTTTAGTGGTATCTCCCAGCATGCTGGTTCTATCAGTTTCTTTTATTCTTTCCATTGCTTTTTTTAAAACCCAAGCTGGGCACCCTCTGTCTTTGAATCTTTTATTCATAACCTTCTCTTCTTTTTGGTAATATGTTGCAGTGCTGCAGTTCCTTTTTGCTCTGAGCAACTCCCCATACTCCAATGGTATACTCCATTTCAAGTTATCCTGGTGGCTGCTCAGAGCATGTAGCAAGGTATTACCTGCTATGCATTTACGGTAAAGAATTGTGCGGATTTTGTTGTCCACTACTTGTACCCTTGTGTCCAAATACTCTACCTCCCTTTTGCTGATGGTACTGGTTAAAGTGAGGTTTCTCTCATTTTGATTTAAGTCATCAATGAACAGCAAAACATCACGTTCTTCTCCCAGCCAGACAACAAAAATGTCATCTATATACCTAAGCCACAGTTTGACTTTGGCGAAGGCATTGTGAAGGTGGATATTTAACCTATTGTCCTCTTCCCACGCCCCCATGAACTAATTCGCAAAACTGGGCTCAAAACATGTACCCATTGCGGACCCGTGTGTTTGTTTGTAGATGTAGCTTGGGTTTTAAAAAAAGCAATGGAAAGAATAAAAGAAACTGATAGAACCAGCATGCTGAGAGATACCACCAAAACACCCATAGATAATGTTGAAAAGAATAAAACACGCATGATTCTCACATATAATGGTAACTCAAACCAGATACGCAAGGCTATCACACAAAATTGGAACATACTGAGAAGTGATCCGATAATAGGTAACAGCATGCCAGATAGACCAAGCATAACCTGTAGAAGAGGACGCAATCTTAGAGACTTGCTTGTACATAGTGATTTGACAGAAAGTGTGAGCAGCAGGGGAATTGACCTGCAAGGCTTCTTCCCATGTGGCCACTGCAAGGCCTGTGGGAACAGCCGGATGGTCAAAGAATTCTGGAACACTAGCACCAATACCATGGTCAGTATAAAGCAGTTTCTGACATGCAACGGCACCTACACTATATATGTATTGGAATGCCCATGTAAGTTAAGATACGTGGGCAGCACAACACACATGGCAAAGAAACGCATTTTGGAGCATATGCGGGCAATCACGAATAGAGATAAACAATATCCTATTGCCCGTCGTTTTGAAAGCCATCATTTCTCAGACTATACCAAGCTTTCATATTATGCCATAGAACAGATTTTACCCAATAAAAGAGGGGGAAATCGCACTTTAAGACTGAGACAACGAGAATCTAAACACATCATAGGCATGTGCACTCGCTTTCCTATTGGGCATAATCTGGATGAGGAGATGGCAAGCCACCTGCAAGGGGAATAAGAGCCCCAATTCTGATCTCCGTGTCTGCACATATAAGATTGAAGAACATAAAAGAAATTGTCTTTTTTCATTGACACCCTTTTTTACAGGAAGGACAATAATGCTAAACTCTTTCTTATAACATGTATCTCTCTCTCACAGGAGGAAAGGAAGGGACTATGTCTCAAGCCAGTGGCATCGGGATCCCTACCCTTTTCTTCGCTCATCTTCCAGCCTCACTCCAAGATGCAGATAAGACATTTTAAATTTGTGGTTATTGTGTATTTGGTAGCTCTAGGGGTGGTACACGGGGTGAACAAGAACAAACAAAGTAACTCAGAAGTATCTTTCGTAATGTAATACAAAGTGACTGGACTATTTTCTGGTGTGTGCCATTTATTCCCTCTACAGAGGTAGGATAAAGATATTCCGATGGCATGAAAAAGATATAGCCTGTCCTACATGGAACACTATGCCTGGCATACTCAAGTATTGATATCCCACTATTAGGGTGTTTAGTCACGACATATGACGCCATAATTCTAGCAGGTGTCATATAAGCATGTATGGCTCAATTTCCTCTAACAAAGGTATGTTACACACATAGAGTCTACGTAGTTCGTACTGTCAAAAAGAAATACAACACTCCCTCCCACTAACAAGGGTATACTGCATACACATGGTTAATCCATTTAGCCGCTGCTAAATGGAATACAACACGTCTCGCAATTCTCAACATTTGGGTCTGTGCTTCACCACGAACTAGGTGATTGTACAATGGTATAACCTAGTCCTGTGTATCAAAAGAGTACACACAGACATACGATTACATACCGAGCAGTATGTTAAACCACGAGCACCAGAATGCATTGCGAGAAACACCGTAGGTCAAGAACAAAACGCTAGGTTCATGATATACTTTCACCCATTTGTGCATACATACATTATGATCATTCAATACTGAGGACAGATTTGTCACTATCAGTATAATTATGCATTAATACTATTGATGACACACGGCACACTTAAAAACAGAAAAAACAGGGATTGTGGATTGTAATATACATTGAATTAATTATGCCAAAGCACAACGATCCGTGATTATGAATTATACAGAAACACTGTGATTATGTTATGATTTGATATCTATAGCACTAGCAGTGTATAAGAATAAAATGGCATCCAATGTCACTGTTATTGAGCATTGACAGACGTGTGTAGTCCTTTCACTCTGATTACGACCATACTAGAGAGAGTATGTAATGCTTTGCAACTTGTAACATCGCTGTGTGAACAAGCCCATTTGAGGGCGAAATGCTCCACGGCGGGTTTATGACTTGAATAAACCCCCTTTTTTGTTCTTTAAACTCTCGTGGAACCCTGATGATTTGATGGTCTGAGTGCGTGAGTCGAACTTTGTTCTGAATGTAATATTAAATTACCGGTTTTCTCCGCCGGCATCGCGCCACCTCTCGATGGGCCACGAACTCCAGAAGGAGTACCTTGGATCGCATATATATATATATCCATGCAGGGATAACCGGCAGCCCCAAATATATCGTACCACACTCTTCGATTTGAAAAGTAACGCACGGACGCCTTGGAAGAATGCAGTTATGTAGATTTATTGACTGCAAGAACGCAACACGTTTCAGCTTTCGCCTTGGTCACGCTTGAAGCAAAATTCTGTGACATCTACATTTAAACTAGTGCTCACAACATAAAAAACAGATTACTTGTAACACCAATGGTGAGTAGTTCACAGAAAAGAGAAAAGGTGGTGGCCATCTTAGCACTATACTTGATTCAATTGTAATGCATAATAGCAATTACCACAATGCCAATGAAACTGTATTCTGGAGAGGCAACATTTCTATTAATGATTCCTTTTTTTTTATTTTATTTTTTTATTTTAACCAGCACACAGAAACAAAAAATGGATCCTCAGCATTCAAAGAAAGCGAAGCACAACATAGATATTCAGGCATATAAAAATAAAACACATATTAGGAAGATATACAGTTAAAATTTCCAACAGAAAAGAATTAGAGCCATTTTTTGATAAAGTCCCAAGTTTGTAGACCAAATCTTATTTTCCTATGTCGTTTAAGCCTATACAAAGCAGTTTCCAGATGATATAAAGCTAGAATCCTAGCTCTCCACTCCAAAAATGTAGGGGGGTCAGAATCTATCCATTTAGATGTAATACATAATCTAACAATAGACATACAAATAAATGAAAAACGAGACTCAGGAGCATACCCCCCACTACCACCAATGCTCGATGACATTCCAAACAATACAACTTCAGCAGTTACTTTGCTAGTTATACCCAGAGAAAAATTTAGAAAATGTTGGACTTCAGATAAAAATACAACCAGCAAAGGACACGCATAAAACATATGTATTGAGTCAGCAGCATACAACTTGCATCTAGGACACTTGTCCCCCCTTCCCGTCTTCCACTTTGCTAGTTTAGAAGGTGTATAGTAAAGGTTGAAGGCGGACATATAAAATTGACTTCTCAAACTCCCAGAAAATAGCACTGAATTGGCCATTTCCAACATCGACTGTATATCAATCGGGATAGCGCCAAGTCTCTGTTTCCAGTTTTCCTGTTGTACATCTAAATCGTCAATTCGAGCGGAGATTAAACTTCGATATAGCTGACCGATATTGCACTTGGCCACAATCATTTTTATCAATTTAACTTGCCCTTCCTGAAAAATTCCTTTCGACCGGGCATTATCCAAGAAACTATGTATCTAAAGATATTTTAAAAAGTCGCCCCTACGCAAATCAAATTTATCCTGTAACTGTGAAAAAGATAGAATCTGCCCAGATTCATATAGATTCCTGATGACCCGTATCCCCACCATATCCCACCTACGAGAAGCAGGATCTTGAAAAATACTAGGAAGTAACCCTATAGATTCAAAATGGTGTCAAAACTGATATTTTAGGAATCTTACATGATACGTATCTTTTTCCAGATCAAAAAGGCAGCTTCCAGAACCTTAAACCGGGTTTTTTTTATAATAGCTCAGCTCTAAAATCCTACAAGGAGATACCGGGCCTTATTGTCCAAAATCATCTTATAAATTGACGGAGTGTGAGCAGGATCATACATTGATTCTTCGCCAGCTATTAAATCCCCCAGATACTGAAGTAAAGAAGCCCAATAATAATACCTAAAATTTGGCACATCCCACCCACCTCGTACTCTGGGTAAATAAAGCCACTTCATAGCCCTCCTGGCTCTCTTATATCCCCACATAAAGCGAGCACACATTCTTTCTGTGTTAGTAAATACAGCATTTGTAAATACCAGGGGTATAGCACGAAATAAATATAAGAACTTTGGGAGTATTAACATTTTCAAAACGTTAGATCGACCATAGAGTGATAGATGTAAACTGTTAACTTTTTCTAAAGATTTGTTCGAGGAGTCCAAAATCTGATCTATATTAGCCGCTGGTATCTTCTGGACATCAGTTGAGATACAGATGCCCAAATAAACTGCCTCAGACACGGTTTCAACCTATTGAGGAAGACCCACCTCAGAATGAAGAACTTGGGTCTTACCCAGATTTAACTTATACCCTGAGACCGCACCAAATGAATTAGTGATGATTTCAATTCTATCCAATGCACTTTTAATATCAGAGGATATTATTGCCAAGTCATCGGCATATGCCAAAACTTTGGGAGATTCTGTCGGGGAAGCTACAGGGAGTATCAGAGGGTCTGTCTCAAACTTATGAATTAAAGGTTCCAGGTATAGAGCAAAAAGGAGGGGTGAGCAGGGGCACCCCTGACGGGTCCCCCTGTACACCGCGAATTCCTCCGACTTTCCACCGAGGACCCTAACAGTGGCCGACGCATTCTTGTATAAAGACTGCACCGCTTTTATAAAGGTCATCGGAAATCCATTCCAAACAAGTGCTGACCAGAGGAAATCCCACGAGACCCTGTCGAATGCCTTTTCGGCATCCAACAGGGCCAACCCCATTCGGGATTTCGTGGCCTGAGCCCAATTGAATAATGCTATAAGCCGTCGAATATGATCCGTAGTACTTCGTCCACCAATAAAACCATGCTGCCTCAGGGACACCAACGGAATAATAACTTTCCCAAATCTATTAGCTAAGATTTTAGAATAAATCTTGCTACCCACATTTATTAAAGAAATGGGGCGATAAGATGGAAGTTCCAGGGCATCCTTACCCTTTTTCTTAAATACCACAATTGTGGTTTTTGACCATGAGTTAGGTGGTGTACCATTATAGGCACCCTGCATTACAGACAGCAATTCCACTTTTAAGACATTGCGGAATGTTATATAAAATTCCAGTGGAATTTTATCTGGACCCATTGCCTTCCCCCGTGAGAGAGAGAGGAGAGCCAATTCCACTTCCTCCCAAGTAATTAAGGAGACTAAATAATCCTTATTACTATCTGATAAAAACGAGCTTTCTATCCCTGCTAAGTATTCTTCCGCAGTCGCAGTCTTATCATTCGTATAGAGCCTTTGATAAAATTCCCTAAATGCCTGCCTTATAATTGATTGGGAAGTCTGCACATTATCATCCACATCTCTAATTTTTAAGATCTTATTCTGAGACTCCCTCTGTCGTAGTCTATTAGCTAGAATCCTACCGGTCTGCTCCCCAAATTCATAACACTCTCTCTCATATGTCTCGAATTTTAAAGCCACCTCTTCTGAGAGCTGTTGATAGATCATCGATCGTTTAGCTGCAAGTCTTGCCTGACATTCTGCTAAATCTGATTTATATTTAATTTTCCCTGCCAGCTCTGTCTCCACATCCGACAGAATAGCCATACTTCTATCAATTTTGTCTTTGTCTTTTTTCCTTTTTTGTACAGCAAAACTCAAAGTTTCACCATGGATCCCAGCTTCAAAGGCGTCCCAAACTATGGGCTCAGAGGCAGATCCCTTATTAATCAGAATTCTTTTTTAATCCACTCCCCAATATGAATGTAATACTCCTGATCCAGAAGGAGTTTCCTATCAAACGACCAATTATTTGCCAACAGCGGAGAATCAGTGCCTGAGATTTCAAAAATGAGAGGATTATGATCCAAAATTATTCTTGGAAGCTTTTTAACAGAAGATCTTACTAATATAGAGTGTGAGACCAAAGAATAATCCAGGCATACCAGCTTGCTATGTGGTACCGAAAAATATGTATAGCCGGGATGAGTGGGTCTTAATCTGGCCCAAGCATCACATAATCCCTGATCCTGCATTAATCCTTATAAGCTTTTGAAAACCCTAGGTTTACACCCCACATAGGACTGACCTATATCAGCATTGAATTCAGCCTCTAAATGTATATTTAGGTCCCTGCATAGTACTAAAGGTTGTGGCCATAATGCTAATTCATTATTAATCGAATCCATCAATTCCGCATCATCCAAATTTTAACCATATAGACTACAAATCGTAAAACCTTCGCCATTAATCTTCACCTCCAAAATCACCCATCTTCCCCACGGATCCTCCTTTTTCCTTTTACATTCCAATATACCCTTTTTTGACAAAATTGCAATCCCCCTAGTATTAGTTGATTGTCGTGAGCAGCCTAGCAATTCCATCCCAAGCATGCCCAGCCATGCCCTATGAGCCCATGAGATATGAGTCTCCTGGAGACACACAAGATCCCATCATTGCGACTTCATTAACCCAGCTAGGACCCTCCGTTTGTTAGCATTATTTAGCCCAGATATATTAGGGGGACAGAAAATTAGTTTCCTCATTTTGGTGATATAAATTTTTTCCTTGCTATTACAATATAAAAAATGTGAAAAAATATATAGATGAATAGCAGACAATCCTGAGACAGAGACTAGTGCATATTTTTTTAGCTTCATACTCTGCACAATAGTATCTAATCCCATCTAGATAGCCAAATACCAAAAAAGAGACACCAAAAAAAACACATAGCTGGGTTATAATATGGCCAATAATTATAACATTCAAGAATGCTAAAGTTTGTAGCTGGATTTTTTTCCCCTCCCCTCCCCCCTCCACCAACACCACCCCCCCCTTCACCACCTCTCTCCCACCCCTCCCCCTCAGCCCCCCCACACCCTCACCCCCTCCACCCAACCCATGGAGTTTAGGGACAGATGTCCCTTTTGATGTAGAGTCGATCCCTCCCATAGACCTCCTCCCTGATGCAGTGCGAACCTCAACAAGAGAAATATCATATCTAGCTTAAAACAAACCGAGATTAACAGAGTAACAAACAGATCAAAGAATCAAAATGTAGCCTTCGAAAAACAATTTAAGAGCACCTGGTTTGCAAAAATTCATTAGCTTTCACTTCAGAAAAAAAAACCTGTGTACGATCTTTAAGGTTACTTTTAGCCTAGCCGGATTTTGCAAAAAAAATTGTGTCCCCTTAGCCTGGAATAATGGGATTAAACTGACGCATTCTCCAGCGGATCTCAACCGTAGCCTGGCAAAAATCCAGTCTTACAAAAAATTCGCAACCCTTCCCTTGGGCTTTTTTATGAGGGTGTGCCAAATCATATAGAGCTTCTCCCGCTAAAAAATTATTGAGTGAAATAAGAATAGCTCGTGGTAGAGACTCGTTCTGACCCCTTCCCTTCTTTTGATTAAATGGAAAGCGATGCGCCCTCAAGACCTCCTTTTGCCAATCCCAGTCCCCCAGTCCCGGGAAAGCCTCACTCAATAACTCAATAACAAATTTCCTAGCACCAGAACCTTCACTTCCCTCCGGGACCCCCAAAATGCACAGATTATTACGTCTGGCCCTATTTTCTAAGTCAATTAATTTCCATTGGATATCGTCTCTCTGAGAGGTTAATGATGCTGTTACTTCTTTCTGTGCTATTAAGTCATCTTCTAGAGTTGATATCCTGGTTTCAGTCTCACCAATCCGTGTTGCGATATCAGAGCAAGTCTTAGATACTCTTCGTATTGCACTTTGTAGCCGCTTACATGCACTCTGATAGCGATTACTCTCAGCCTGGGTTTCTGCTCTGTGAGCCATTATGAGATCGTAAATGGTAGTAAGTGTAATTTCCCCCGAGCCTTGTTCTTTCTCTACGGATATAAGCCCGCCCACGTTGGAAGGAAGAGGGGCTACATTCAGAGAGTTCTGATAATCCCACGACAGTGAGGCATCGGATCCCTGTTGACTCTCCACCACAAGATTACTCTTATTATGCACAGTCCCATGCTCAACAGTAACATATCCCGGTATATCTGAGTTCCCTTCATCCTCATCTGGATTGGAGTCTTCAAGCCATTATTTGACTAGACTCTCGACAGAGGAGCGCTCAGACAGTGAAAAAAAATCATCCGTATTTTAAGATTTTGTCAGGAATGTCCAGACTATCAGGGGCACCAAGTTTTCAGGTGCATTGCTGGCCACACTGCTCACACCTGCGTCAGTATTGTGTTCTATTGTTCTCAGATCTATTAAAGAAATAGGTTCTTGCAGGCATGGTCCCGATGAAGCTTGCATCTCCCGTAAGTCACTAGAATTTTCAAGAGAGAGTTCAATCCCCAAAATGAATTGTTTTGGCAGATGCTCACTAGAACTTTCCGGGATAGTTTCAGCACACGGGAAATCGGGACCCAAATCTGTAGCCACATCCGAAACCTGGGGCCCCCGTCAGATATGGAAGTTAACCAAGCCTGGAGAAGAGAAGTGATCTCACCAACCACGCCATCAGTATCACTCTCCACATCGCTACACACCATGCAACTACCTTCCATAGGCGCGACCGCTGATTCAGAAGCAGGTCCTCTCTTCGCAATCCGCGAAAACATTGCAGGTACAGTTGTAGGTGCAATTTGAATGTTTGATTGTGTACCTAACATACGGCCAGGCGGTACAACCTTGGAGTCCGTAACCAAAGATGGAGGGGTCTGCGGTAGAGAACCCTTTCGAGTCATAGAACCGTTAATTTTGACAGTTTGCTTACTCGCAGTCTTATCTCCCGCAGCAGCCGTAGCATTTCTGGTCTTGACGGGAGTCCCAGCCACCGGTGCAGTGCCTTTACCACGCTGAACTCGAGTAGCTCCCTTCAAAGCCATCATTGTCGAAACGCTCAAACACCACGGCACTCCACCGATGAGGTAATACAGAGACAAACCTCCGTGGTCTCTCCAACCTCGGAGCGAGAAAACTCTACAGCGCATTGGCCCCTCTGGAGCTCAAAATCACCTCCTACAGGTCCAGCCAGTCTTTTTTCTCGAGGGAACAGTTTAAGCTTGCCACTGCATCTGCATCATCGGAGAAGAGAAAGCCGACTCAACCGGCCGACATGTCGGCCGCCATCTTGCCCCTCTATTAATGATTCCTAATGCAAAAATATTTACAAAATTCATCAATGATGCAAAAATTAGTGAATTAAATCATATTCACAAAAATTAATAATATACCTACATAATGCCCTAGTGGACAAGTAGCATAGACAAAATTGCAGTCAAACTCCAGTTAACAATACACAAATGGCAAAATGCCCAAGTGGGCTAATATTTCAGTAATATAATTATGCACAGATGGATTATTTTAGTTGATCAGTAGCCCGTTCAAAAAGTGGATACCAATGCCTAAAAGAAAAAATGAATTACAATTTAGTATAAAAAGGCAAGAAATATTTACAACAGCAACATTTACACATCTCATTGCAGATAAAAACATTAATTATGCAGGTGTACAGACAGTTCCTCACTTGAGTTCAACCCCTTCGGGGACATGGTTTCAAAATCAACAATATATCTAGACTCCAATTGCCTCAAACAAAGTAATTTGTGGCATTGTGGTAATTGCTATTATGCATTACAATTAAATCAGGTATAGTGCTAAGATGGACACCACCTTTTCTCTTTTCTATGACCTATTAATCATTGGTGTTACGAGTAGTCTGTCTTTTATGTTGTGAGAACTAGTTTAAATGTAGATGTCACAGAATTTTGCTTCAAGCGTGATCAAGGAGAAAGCTGAAATGCATTGCGTTCTTGCAGTCAATAAATCTACATAACTGCATTCTTCCAAGCCGTCCATGCGTTACTTTTCAAATCGAAGAGTGTGGTGCGATATATTTGGGGCTGCCGGTTATCCCTGCACGGACCGCCCTGCCAGACAGCCTTTATCTTTACCGGGATTTGTGTTGTCTCATATATATATATATATATATATATATATATTATCTACTGGCGGTCGCCAGTAGATAGTTATAGTTAGGACCGTGTTTCCATAGGAAATCCGCAACATTCTATTTGGAATAACTTTGGCGCCGGTTGACGAATCCTCGCGAAATTTTAAAAATAGGTGGGGCGCTCCGCTCCGCTCCTACCCTGAAAGTCTCGGGGGGATTCGTCAAGCGGGGGCTGAGAAAAAAGGGGGGTCCCAAAACACATTTTCCCCATGCAATTTTCCATAGGGACCTTTAGTCCAAGGTACAGCCCGAACGGCTGAACAGAATTACTTGAAATTTGGCAGAGAGGTAGTCCTCAGGTCAGGGAAGTGCCTTTTGCAGGGCTGGTGTCCATCTGTTCAGTAGTTCCTGAGAAAATCAAAAGTAAAATCATATATATATGTGGGCGGAGCCTAACCACACATCTCATCCTGAGATCTGATTGGCTGTCAGCACTTCATCCAAGAAGTGTTGGCAGCCATCTTGGGACCAATATACATGATAGCACCTCATTAAAAAGCATTGCATTAATAGAAGGTTTTAAGGCTTTATTTACATTATAAATCATTTGTTGATGGTACCATACTCATTTTAGGAATTGTGGTATGTTCTAAGGTGATTTCACCATGTGAAAAAGCCTTCTGCTGGGATATCATGATTGAGAGAAAAATATTTTCTCATGCTTTTCCCACAGAGGTTTGGAAGGTGATCTATAAGCTAAACTGAGAGCTTATTTTCTGTAAATTCACATTATCTTTCTCAGTCATGTGAGAATGAAGTCTGACATTCTCAGTAAAACATGTACATCCAAAAAGGGCAGAGACTGTCAGTTGATTCCTTTGTGTTCTACTGCAGCTTCCCAGAGTGTTCCAAAGAACAACTAGAGCGCTAACAGTCCTACTTATGATAAATATGTGCACACCTGAAGCCATCTTGCTTGGATTAAAGTGGTAACTCTTAAAACATTTAATTTAAAAAGGAACAAAATGAGGGAGTTCCTTTTTCCATAAAAAGTATGATTAGTGCTGCAGAAAGAAAAATTAGGGCACATTTTGAGTGACTTCTCAAATCCTCTTCTATTTCATTAAAAAATTCTGACATGCAGACTGAAACATGCACTTTCAATACCAGCAGCAGTTTTCCCTGGTGAGCAGTAGCTTTACTACAGTGATCTAATGAGCAAAAAGAGTGCTAACATTCTGAATTTATGGCAAATGTGTGACACATCTGAATGCCTTCTTGATGGAATCAAAGTAAAAAACTGAAAGTATTTCCTACTGAGGAGACTGCAGTAAATGAGGAAATTAGGAAACTTCATAACAAATAAGTCTCCCAAGATGGCCACCAGAGACAAAAGAGCCCAAATGTAGCCCAAATATCACCCAGATGTAGCCCAAGTATAGCCCAATGACAGAATGTCCCAGAGTGTTCTTAAAAACAACTAGAGCGCTTACTGTCTCCATTATGACAAAAGTATGGCACACCTGAAGCCATCTTGATTGGAATAAACTGGTAACACTTAAAACATTTAATTTAAAAAGGAACACAATGAGGGGGTTCATTTTGCCATAGAAATTATGTTTAATGCTGAAGAAAGAAAATGAGGGCACATTTTGAGTGACTTCTCAAAGCCTCTTCTATTTCATTAAAAAATTCTGACATGCAGACTGAAACATGCACTTTTAATACCAGGAGCAGACTTCCATGGTGAACAGCAGTTTTACTACAGTGATCTAATGAGCAACTAGAGTGCCAACATTCAGAATTTATGGCAAATGTGTGACATATCTGAATACCTTCATGATGGAATCAAAGTAAAAAACTGAAAGCATTTCCTACTGAGGAGACTGCAGTACATGAGGAAATTAGGGAAACTTCATAACAAATAAATCTCCCAAGATGGCCACCGGAGACAAAAGAGCCCAAATGTAGCCCAAAATCACCCAGATGAAGCCCAAATATAGCCCAATGACAGAAGTGTGCAAAACACTTATTATTTTGTGTTTTTGCAGTGTTATATAGTGCAGACTTGTCAGGTATTGGAGTGCTTTACATGAGCATTGGTTACATCACACAAGAACAAATTCATTTTGGTTGTAGACATGGGGAGACTAAGTGATTTGACCAGAATCACAGAATGTCGAGCTGAAGCAGAAACTCCAACCTGGTTCCCCAGTTGCAAAGTCTGCAGTTCTGGAAGTAACACCACATCCTCTCCCCTAAGTGCAACATTTAATCAAGTGGTCAACTGGATAAAAAAACATAAAGATAACAAATAATTTAAAAGTGCTTTGTCGCTATTTGAAAACTCAGAAAATATGTCCTTATTTTAGTCTTTTAGAGCACTAACCATAATTTTGATGCCAATAAGACCCTCTCATATATGTAATTTCTAAAGGAAATGCTCTAGGTATTACAGTTTTGATTACATCAAGATGACGTCAGGCGTTCCACACTTTTGGTAATAAATATAGAATGTTAGCAATCTAGTTGTTCATTAGGATACTGTTGAGAGGCAGAGGCCAGGGGCACGGACTCTGAAAATTGAAGGCAGGTAGGAGGGTGCAAAGGCAACAATTTAACCACACTGAGCAGGCAGGCAGGGCTGTGGCAGCACAACAGACTATGGAGGGCAGTGGAAAGGGGGGCAGGGGCAACAAACCAACAATACAGGACTTGCAAGAGAGGCTGTGGCAATGTAATAGACCATTGTGGGCAGGCAGAAGGAAGAGGCAATGGTAGTACAACCATACATGCCAACAGACCCGATTCAGCCAGGAAACGTCCAATGTTTTTAAGCTCAAATGGGCTTTATTTGATCTGTCTCCTGTCTACAATCTCCTCTTTTTCAATGTAACTCAAAGGGGAAAATCAATACCCCAGTTTTTTTTCAAAATCTCCCTCTTACCAAGTTCAAAATGTTCGCAAGTATGGTACATTAGATCATGGAAGGAAATGGGGTAGGGACATGGACTTGGATAACAGAGGACAGGAGGGACATGGAGAGGTGCACCAAACTGACCCTGCAGGGCAGGCATCAGGGTTTGCAGCAGCACAATACACCACACAAGGCATGCGGGACGGGAGTGCAGCACAACAATCCATAGAAAGCAAGAGGGAGGGGACAGGACCATGCACATGGACAACAGAGAACAGAGGGGCAAAAGGCAATGGTAGCTAGCTGACCATAATGGACAGACAGGAGAGAAAGCTGCAGCATAACAGACCATAAAGGGCAGGAGGGACGGATCAGGGGCATTACAATGGAACAGACAAGCCAGGAGGGAGGGAGTAGGGGTCTGCACATGTAAACAGAGGGCTGGGGGCAAGGGGGCAGGGCAGGAGCAGCAAGATAGCCATGGAGGTCAGGCAGGATGGGCACTAGAAGCAAGACACACCATGAAGAGCAACACTGAGACTGTGATGGCATACACACAGACAATGGAGGGAAGGTGGGAGGGGGTCAGGGGCAGCTAACTGACCACACAGGTAAGGTGGGAGGGGCCATGGCAGCACAGAAGACCATGCATGGCAAGTGGGAGGGTTAGTGGCAGCACAATGGCTATGATGGGCAAGAAGGAGGGTGCAGGGGCATGCACAAAGGACGATGGAGGATAGAAGGGAGGGTCAGGACCTGTGCACAGACAAGAAATTTCAGGGGAAGGGGCCTCACAACAGACCGCACGGGGCAGGCAGGAGGAGCAGTTGCAGCACAACAGACCAGGGAGGGCAGAAGGGTGTGGCAGTACAATGGACCATGTAGGATAGGAGGAAGAGGATAGGGGCATGGCATGTGGACAGGCAGGGTGGAGGTGGCAGGGACAGGTTACAGTCATCTGACAATGCTAGGCAGGTGGGAGGGGAGTGGCAGCTCAACAGAACACTCATAGTAGATAGGAGTGGCAGGTCCATGGAACATGGTGGGCAAAATGGATGGAGCAGGGGCATGCACAAAGACATCGGAGGGCAGGGGGAAGGAGAATAGGGGCAGCAAGCTAAGCACAGAGTTTAAGCAGGAGGTCAATGATGGGGCATAGAATTGGGCAATGGAGGGCAGGAGGAGTGGACTGGTACGTCATACTAAATTGAGGGCAGTGGCAGCACATCAGACCATGCATGGCAGGAGGGAGGAGGCTAGTCCATGGATTCACACAACAGAGGATAGGGAGGAGGGGGATGGGGCAGCAAGCTAACTGTTCAGAGAAGGCGGGTATTAGGAACTTTTGTTTTTAAAACGTGTGTCTGTGCGAACTACTTAAAATATGAACAAGTATGTGGCATAATCTCACTTTTATTCAGGAAGAAGAGGACGTTTGTGACTGTGACTCCGGGCTCACTTGGCAGAAACACCCCCTGACCCTCCACCCCCTATTGCAAAATGTAATGCCCGTGAAAAGGGTAGGTGAACACAGTGTTATATAGAACATAGTCCTGAGAGCACGATTGAAAATGAAAACTAGATATAGTGTATGGTATAAACTATGCACCAAAAAGTGTGATATAAGATGAACCGGGTGTGAAATATAATATGCAATACATTGTGCGCAATTACAGATTCATTGGAGAGCGCGAGATAGCACAGGCACTAGCGCGTGCTATGCGATATGCGCCTTGGAGTGTAATATGCACAGGGCAGTGTTGTGTAACCTAACTAGTCTCTAAAGTTGTAATATAAACTATGTGCTGGGGAGTGTAACGTTGCATATGCACTGTGACAAAGATATGGATCCCAGATTGTAATATGTATGGCATAGCACTGTGCGTTATAACATAGGCATCGAGGAAGGCACGTTAGATGGGGCAATATAACCCGTGCGAAGACAAGTGTGGCATGACATATTCACGGGGTGGTGTTACAGTGCACATGGGCTAGAGAGTGTCATAGCATATGCACTAGCTAGTGGAATACAACACAGAGGTGTGTGGCACTCAGCAGGCAATGGTGGGTGTAACACAGCATTGGGCTCTGCCAGGAACGCGCTGTGACTCTCAAGTGATGTTCGTCCCCTTTCCAGAGAGTACAATAAAAAGTATTACACATCCGGCAGTGGATGTGTGTTTTATTAACCGTGAGGGGGGTTTCTTGCATAGTTTTGGTCGAATTTTTGTTGAATCCCCTTTGAATGGCTTGGTGTGCATGTGTATTAAATGTGCCCGTCAATAGCTACCCATGTTTGTATAAATAAACGACAAGGGTGTCTACCGGGATTAGGCACGGTAGGGCATCAGACATGTCAGAGCTTCACTAGTGGTGTAAATACATTCCACGTGGATTCATTGTATGCATAGTCGCCTTTTAATGAATATCACGCAAATCGTCATGGTGATAGGTACGTACGGTTTGTCCAGCATGTCCTAGGTGTGTCTATAAATATATATTTTTTAAAAATAATAAAAAACAGTGGCCGGCCCTGGGGATTGGGGTCAAAAAAATATAATTAGGAGACAGGCCCTGGGGGATGGGGTCATCAGGGCCAATAAATTAGAATAAGAAGGGGAACCACACAGCCCCCCTTCTTAAAAAATTCAAATAAATAAAAGACTGGCATCGTGCCGGAGGCCACGCCCCCTCCTTGCAGCACTCTGCAAACGCGCCCACTGGCGAATTGTAAGTTGGGGAATTAATTCCTCTTCAATACTGAGGGTCCCTGAGGGCCAACTAGCCCAACAGGCATCTCCAGTATGCGCCAGGGAGCTGCGCTGCAGACAGGTGTTCTGAGGCCAAGCCCCTTTTTACACCTCTCTACAACGCAGCTCTGGAGGTACCTAGTGGTCTAGTTTGACCCTAGGGACCCTTAGGATTCAAGGTGACTTAATCTCTCAACCTAGAACAGCCACAGGGCGCGTTTACACAGTGGTGAAGGGAGGGGACGGGGCCTGAGGTGACGTGTGCAAATACGCACTATGGCACGTTTTAAATTGGGGATATAATTTCCCTTCGATACTGAGGGCCCCTGGGGGCTAACTAGCCCACCAAGTGCTTCCAGTAAGCGCCACTGAGCTGCATTGCAGAGAGGTGGTCCAGGCCGTGCCACTTTTTACACCTCTCTGCAACGCAGCTCTGTGGCACTTACTGGAGGTACCTAGTGGGCTAGTTGGACCCCCAGGATTCAAATGCACTTAATCTCCCAACTAAAAACGGACACAGGGCGTGTTTACACAGTGGTGAAGGGAGGGGACGGGGCCTGAGTTAACGTGTGCAAAAACGCCCTGTGGCCTGTTTTAAGAGGTAGTTTTAATCCCCCTGCCCTATTATATACTAGGGGCTTACAGAGGAGGTCATGCTAATCACAGGGGGACCCCAACGCATAATGTTCCCTAGTGTATGTAGGTGTTTTCACTGTATTCTAAGTGTCTTTTAACATAGCACTGGCTCTAGGACTGGTTAGTCAGACTCAGTTACCACCAGTATCCGTCTGAAAAAGTTGAGGGTACAGGGTGATTTTGCAACAAGGCTTCTTTCTGCTCTTCCTTTTGTTCTTTCTGCACGTTATCCTTCATCCTGCACTTTTCTTCGTCTTTGAGGACTTCTGTTGCTTCTTTCTGCACTTCTTTTTTTTCTTTCTGTGCATTTTTTCTTCTTTCTTCACATGTCCTATCTCTGTAGGCATAGTTAGAAATTAGCATTTAAAAAACCTTTGAAATTCACAGAAAAAACCATAGGTTTCAGGCACGTTATAGTTAGGAATTAGCATTTAAAAAACCTCAGAAATTCACTGAAAAAACCATAGGTTTCAGGGGTGTTATAGTTAGCTGGACTTTTCACTTGTACAAAACCATTGAAATTCCCCCGTTATAGTTAGTTCAGCTAACTATAACTCGCCCACCCGCAATGCACTGCTGATGACGTCACATATTACATCACTCATGACATGGTCAGTGACATCACTCATGACATCACTGATGACATCTCAAATGACATCACTGATGACATCACTGATGACATCATACTTGTGATAGAGTGGCAGACCTCCTCTCACCCTAATATAACCTTTGATACACACATTCAAAAATAGAGACTAAATATTTTCAAAACAATGGACATACCAATACCAGTTACAACAACCTCTTCAGTGATACTAAGATCCACATACACATCCACTCATTCACCAACAGTCCTATACAGTCACTCATACATGTACTCACTCATCATATGTACTCATACACCTATACATCCTGTTACACAATGCCACTCATCCATAGAGTTACTCACACACATAGTCACTCATGCTAATAAAGAATCAAACATACATTTACTTGCATATACAGTTATACACACACCACCACACTTACTTCTGCACAAACTTACACATACTTAGTCTTTTAAACAATCACTTATAGAAACACATACTTATTCATACAGGAACTCTTTCAGTCTCTCACTCTCACATATACTCACTTATATACACCAATAGTCACATATACTAGTTTAAAACATATGTAGTTACTCATAAAGACACTTTTGAGACAGTCATTCACTCACTAACACACCCATACACACATTCATCCACTCATACAGTCCTGCACACATGCTGTCTTCAACACATACAAACAGTGAGTCACTCATTCATGCACCTATGCACTACGTAATACCCCCCACCGAACCATGCAGACACTCAGACTGATACTCAAAAAACCAACTAATAACCTATATAGACACCCATGTAGCTACTCACCAACCCATGCAGCCACTTATACACAAAGTGAGAGACTGATACAGATATTTACATATTTAAACATTACTCACTAAGCCATGTATTCACTATGATACACTTAATCAGTCAGTTACACAATCAATTTTTCAAAAACAAATCATCCATTTAGACACTTATATACCCATTTATTCTTCCATCGACCTTGAGATATACATATATCAAACATATTTAATTTTCAGAAAAACACACATTCACTGGATGATGTCATCAGTGATGTCATCAGTGATGTCATTTGAGATGTCATCAGTGATGTCATGAGTGATGTCACTGACCATGTCATGAGTGATGTAATATGTGACGTCATCAGCAGTGCATTGCGGGCGCGCGAGTTATAGTTAGCTGAACCAACTATAACGGGGGAATTTCAATGGTTTTGCACAAGTGAAAAGTCCAGCTAACTATAACACCCCTGAAACCTATGGTTTTTTCAGTGAATTTCTGAGGTTTCTTAAATGCTAATTCCTAACTATAACGTGCCTGAAACCTATGGTTTTTTCTGTGAATTTCAAAGGTTTTTTAAATGCTATATATATATATATATATCCAAACAAAAAGTTGCTCACGCAGATGAAGCGCCCACTCGACGTTAAGATTTCACCTTTTTATTTAAACTGACAACAGCGAGTCCAGCGCACAGATACAGGCAAGGTTACTTCAAGCCTTTCGCCGACGCGTTTCTGGAGACATTTCTCCCTTCCTCATGGCAGGCTTATGGAGGACAGATTCGGCTGCTCTGCATTTTCATCTGTTAGCCAATTACAAAGTCCCGCCTCCTGGGGCGTGTTGCACCGTGACATTATGGTTCTTGCAGTCCAAGTATTAATCATCCATAGTGGAGGCAGCAGTTACTCAACCTTCCCATATTGATATCCATCGGGTCGCTTGTACCTCATTGCGCTGGGCGCGTTGCTTCTCTTGTGTCAGAATGAACGGTGACGCCGTTCCAATGTGGTGTTCTCTTCTAAGAACATCCGGACCTGCACAATCGGCAGTAGGGCAGCTTCGTGACCAGAGCGGGCCACTTAATATCCAAACGAAAAGTTGCTCACGCAGATGAAGCGCCCACTCGACGTTAAGATTTCACCTTTTTATTTAAACTGACAACAGCGAGTCCAGCGCACAGATACAGGCAAGGTTACTTCAAGCCTTTCGCCGACGCGTTTCTGGAGACATTTCTCCCTTCCTCATGGCAGGCTTATGGAGGAGAGATTCGGCTGCCCTGCATTTTCATCTGTTAGCCAATTACAAAGTCCCGCCTCCTGGGGCGTGTTGCACCGTGGCATTATGGTTCTTGCAGTCCAAGTATTAATCATCCATAGTGGAGGCAGCAGTTACTCAACCTTCCCATATTGATATCCATCGGGTTGCTTGTACCTCATTGCGCTGGGCGCGTTGCTTCTCTTGTGTCAGAATGAACGGTGACGCCGTTCCAATGTGGTGTTCTCTTCTAAGAACATCCGGACCTGCACAATCGGCAGTAGGGCAGCTTCGTGACCAGAGCGGGCCACTTAATATCCAAACGAAAAGTTGCTCACGCAGATGAAGCGCCCACTCGACGTTAAGATTTTACCTTTTTATTTAAACTGACAACAGCGAGTCCAGCGCACAGATACAGGCAAGGTTACTTCAAGCCTTTCGCCGACGCGTTTCTGGAGACATTTCTCCCTTCCTCATGGCAGGCTTATGGAGGAGAGATTCGGCTGCCCTGCATTTTCATCTGTTAGCCAATTACAAAGTCCCGCCTCCTGGGGCGTGTTGCACCGTGGTATTATGGTTCTTGCAGTCCAAGTATTAATCATCCATAGTGGAGGCAGCAGTTACTCAACCTTCCCATATTGATATCCATCGGGTCGCTTGTACCTCATTGCGCTGGGCGCATTGCTTCTCTTGTGTCAGAATGAACGGTGACGCCGTTCCAATGTGGTGTCTGTTCTCTTCTAAGAACATCCGGACCTGCACAATCGGCAGTAGGGCAGCTTCATAACCAGAGCGGGCCACTTAATATCCAAACGAAAAGTTGCTCACGCAGATGAAGCGCCCACTCGACGTTAAGATTTCACCTTTTTATTTAAACTGACAACAGCGAGTCCAGCGCACAGATACAGGCAAGGTTACTTCAAGCCTTTCGCCGACGTGTTTCTGGAGACATTTCTCCCTTCCTCATGGCAGGCTTATGGAGGAGAGATTCGGCTGCCCTGCATTTTCATCTGTTAGCCAATTACAAAGTCCCGCCTCCTGGGGCGTGTTGCACCGTGGCATTATGGTTCTTGCAGTCCAAGTATTAATCATCCATAGTGGAGGCAGCAGTTACTCAACCTTCCCATATTGATATCCATCGGGTCGCTTGTACCTCATTGCGCTGGGCGCGTTGCTTCTCTTGTGTCAGAATTAACGGTGACGCCGTTCCAATGTGGTGTTCTCTTCTAAGAACATCCGGACCTGCACAATCGGCAGTAGGGCAGCTTCGTGACCAGAGCGGGCCACTTAATATCCAAACGAAAAGTTGCTCACGCAGATGAAGCGCCCACTCGACGTTAAGATTTCACCTTTTGATTTAAACTGACAACAGCGAGTCCAGCGCACAGATACAGGCAAGGTTACTTCAAGCCTTTCACCGACGCGTTTCTGGAGACATTTCTCCCTTCCTCATGGCAGGCTTATGGAGGAGAGATTCGGCTGCCCTGCATTTTCATCTGTTAGCCAATTACAAAGTCCCGCCTCCTGGGGCGTGTTGCACCGTGGCATTATGGTTCTTGCAGTCCAAGTATTAATCATCCATAGTGGAGGCAGCAGTTACTCAACCTTCCCATATTGATATCCATCGGGTCGCTTGTACCTCATTGCGCTGGGCGCGTTGCTTCTCTTGTGTCAGAATGAACGGTGACGCCGTTCCAATGTGGTGTTCTCTTCTAAGAACATCCGGACCTGCACAATCGGCAGTAGGGCAGCTTCATAACCAGAGCGGGCCACTTAATATCCAAACGAAAAGTTGCTCACGCAGATGAAGCGCCCACTCGACGTTAAGATTTCACCTTTTTATTTAAACTGACAACAGCGAGTCCAGCGCACAGATACAGGCAAGGTTACTTCAAGCCTTTCGCCGACGCGTTTCTGGAGACATTTCTCCCTTCCTCATGGCAGGCTTATGGAGGACAGATTCGGCTGCCCTGCATTTTCATCTGTTAGCCAATTACAAAGTCCCGCCTCCTGGGGCGTGTTGCACCGTGACATTATGGTTCTTGCAGTCCAAGTATTAATCATCCATAGTGGAGGCAGCAATTACTCAACCTTCCCATATTGATATCCATCGGGTTGCTTGTACCTCATTGCGCTGGGCGCGTTGCTTCTCTTGTGTCAGAATGAACGGTGACGCCGTTCCAATGTGGTGTTCTCTTCTAAGAACATCCGGACCTGCACAATCGGCAGTAGGGCAGCTTCGTGACCAGAGCGGGCCACTTAATATCCAAACGAAAAGTTGCTCACGCAGATGAAGCGCCCACTCGACGTTAAGATTTCACCTTTTTATTTAAACTGACAACAGCGAGTCCAGCGCACAGATACAGGCAAGGTTACTTCAAGCCTTTCGCCGACGCGTTTCTGGAGACATTTCTCCCTTCCTCATGGCAGGCTTATGGAGGAGAGATTCGGCTGCCCTGCATTTTCATCTGTTAGCCAATTACAAAGTCCCGCCTCCTGGGGCGTGTTGCACCGTGGCATTATGGTTCTTGCAGTCCAAGTATTAATCATCCATAGTGGAGGCAGCAGTTACTCAACCTTCCCATATTGATATCCATCGGGTCGCTTGTACCTCATTGCGCTGGGCGCGTTGCTTCTCTTGTGTCAGAATGAACGGTGACGCCGTTCCAATGTGGTGTTCTCTTCTAAGAACATCCGGACTTGCACAATCGGCAGTAGGGCAGCTTCGTGACCAGAGCGGGCCACTTAATATCCAAACGAAAAGTTGCTCACGCAGATGAAGCGCCCACTCGACGTTAAGATTTCACCTTTTTATTTAAACTGACAACAGCGAGTCCAGCGCACAGATACAGGCAAGGTTACTTCAAGTCTTTCGCCGATGCGTTTCTGGAGACATTTCTCCCTTCCTCATGGCAGGCTTATGGAGGAGAGATTCGGCTGCCCTGCATTTTCATCTGTTAGCCAATTACAAAGTCCCGCCTCCTGGGGCGTGTTGCACCGTGGCATTATGGTTCTTGCAGTCCAAGTATTAATCATCCATAGTGGAGGCAGCAGTTACTCAACCTTCCCATATTGATATCCATCGGGTTGCTTGTACCTCATTGCACTGGGCGCGTTGCTTCTCTTGTGTCAGAATGAACGGTGACGCCGTTCCAATGTGGTGTTCTCTTCTAAGAACATCCGGACCTGCACAATCGGCAGTAGGGCAGCTTCGTGACCAGAGCGGGCCACTTAATATCCAAACGAAAAGTTGCTCACGCAGATGAAGCGCCCACTCGACGTTAAGATTTTACCTTTTTATTTAAACTGACAACAGCGAGTCCAGCGCACAGATACAGGCAAGGTTACTTCAAGCCTTTCGCCGACGCGTTTCTGGAGACATTTCTCCCTTCCTCATGGCAGGCTTATGGAGGAGAGATTCGGCTGCCCTGCATTTTCATCTGTTAGCCAATTACAAAGTCCCGCCTCCTGGGGCGTGTTGCACCGTGGCATTATGGTTCTTGCAGTCCAAGTATTAATCATCCATAGTGGAGGCAGCAGTTACTCAACCTTCCCATATTGATATCCATCGGGTCGCTTGTACCTCATTGCGCTGGGCGCATTGCTTCTCTTGTGTCAGAATGAACGGTGACGCCGTTCCAATGTGGTGTCTGTTCTCTTCTAAGAACATCCGGACCTGCACAATCGGCAGTAGGGCAGCTTCATAACCAGAGCGGGCCACTTAATATCCAAACGAAAAGTTGCTCACGCAGATGAAGCGCCCACTCGACGTTAAGATTTCACCTTTTTATTTAAACTGACAACAGCGAGTCCAGCGCACAGATACAGGCAAGGTTACTTCAAGCCTTTCGCCGACGTGTTTCTGGAGACATTTCTCCCTTCCTCATGGCAGGCTTATGGAGGAGAGATTCGGCTGCCCTGCATTTTCATCTGTTAGCCAATTACAAAGTCCCGCCTCCTGGGGCGTGTTGCACCGTGGCATTATGGTTCTTGCAGTCCAAGTATTAATCATCCATAGTGGAGGCAGCAGTTACTCAACCTTCCCATATTGATATCCATCGGGTCGCTTGTACCTCATTGCGCTGGGCGCGTTGCTTCTCTTGTGTCAGAATTAACGGTGACGCCGTTCCAATGTGGTGTTCTCTTCTAAGAACATCCGGACCTGCACAATCGGCAGTAGGGCAGCTTCGTGACCAGAGCGGGCCACTTAATATCCAAACGAAAAGTTGCTCACGCAGATGAAGCGCCCACTCGACGTTAAGATTTCACCTTTTTATTTAAACTGACAACAGCGAGTCCAGCGCACAGATACAGGCAAGGTTACTTCAAGTCTTTCGCCGATGCGTTTCTGGAGACATTTCTCCCTTCCTCATGGCAGGCTTATGGAGGAGAGATTCGGCTGCCCTGCATTTTCATCTGTTAGCCAATTACAAAGTCCCGCCTCCTGGGGCGTGTTGCACCGTGGCATTATGGTTCTTGCAGTCCAAGTATTAATCATCCATAGTGGAGGCAGCAGTTACTCAACCTTCCCATATTGATATCCATCGGGTTGCTTGTACCTCATTGCGCTGGGCGCGTTGCTTCTCTTGTGTCAGAATGAACGGTGACGCCGTTCCAATGTGGTGTTCTCTTCTAAGAACATCCGGACCTGCACAATCGGCAGTAGGGCAGCTTCGTGACCAGAGCGGGCCACTTAATATCCAAACGAAAAGTTGCTCACGCAGATGAAGCGCCCACTCGACGTTAAGATTTTACCTTTTTATTTAAACTGACAACAGCGAGTCCAGCGCACAGATACAGGCAAGGTTACTTCAAGCCTTTCGCCGACGCGTTTCTGGAGACATTTCTCCCTTCCTCATGGCAGGCTTATGGAGGAGAGATTCGGCTGCCCTGCATTTTCATCTGTTAGCCAATTACAAAGTCCCGCCTCCTGGGGCGTGTTGCACCGTGGCATTATGGTTCTTGCAGTCCAAGTATTAATCATCCATAGTGGAGGCAGCAGTTACTCAACCTTCCCATATTGATATCCATCGGGTCGCTTGTACCTCATTGCGCTGGGCGCATTGCTTCTCTTGTGTCAGAATGAACGGTGACGCCGTTCCAATGTGGTGTCTGTTCTCTTCTAAGAACATCCGGACCTGCACAATCGGCAGTAGGGCAGCTTCATAACCAGAGCGGGCCACTTAATATCCAAACGAAAAGTTGCTCACGCAGATGAAGCGCCCACTCGACGTTAAGATTTCACCTTTTTATTTAAACTGACAACAGCGAGTCCAGCGCACAGATACAGGCAAGGTTACTTCAAGCCTTTCGCCGACGTGTTTCTGGAGACATTTCTCCCTTCCTCATGGCAGGCTTATGGAGGAGAGATTCGGCTGCCCTGCATTTTCATCTGTTAGCCAATTACAAAGTCCCGCCTCCTGGGGCGTGTTGCACCGTGGCATTATGGTTCTTGCAGTCCAAGTATTAATCATCCATAGTGGAGGCAGCAGTTACTCAACCTTCCCATATTGATATCCATCGGGTCGCTTGTACCTCATTGCGCTGGGCGCGTTGCTTCTCTTGTGTCAGAATTAACGGTGACGCCGTTCCAATGTGGTGTTCTCTTCTAAGAACATCCGGACCTGCACAATCGGCAGTAGGGCAGCTTCGTGACCAGAGCGGGCCACTTAATATCCAAACGAAAAGTTGCTCACGCAGATGAAGCGCCCACTCGACGTTAAGATTTCACCTTTTGATTTAAACTGACAACAGCGAGTCCAGCGCACAGATACAGGCAAGGTTACTTCAAGCCTTTCACCGACGCGTTTCTGGAGACATTTCTCCCTTCCTCATGGCAGGCTTATGGAGGAGAGATTCGGCTGCCCTGCATTTTCATCTGTTAGCCAATTACAAAGTCCCGCCTCCTGGGGCGTGTTGCACCGTGGCATTATGGTTCTTGCAGTCCAAGTATTAATCATCCATAGTGGAGGCAGCAGTTACTCAACCTTCCCATATTGATATCCATCGGGTCGCTTGTACCTCATTGCGCTGGGCGCGTTGCTTCTCTTGTGTCAGAATGAACGGTGACGCCGTTCCAATGTGGTGTTCTCTTCTAAGAACATCCGGACCTGCACAATCGGCAGTAGGGCAGCTTCATAACCAGAGCGGGCCACTTAATATCCAAACAAAAAGTTGCTCACGCAGATGAAGCGCCCACTCGACGTTAAGATTTCACCTTTTTATTTAAACTGACAACAGCGAGTCCAGCGCACAGATACAGGCAAGGTTACTTCAAGCCTTTCGCCGACGCGTTTCTGGAGACATTTCTCCCTTCCTCATGGCAGGCTTATGGAGGACAGATTCGGCTGCCCTGCATTTTCATCTGTTAGCCAATTACAAAGTCCCGCCTCCTGGGGCGTGTTGCACCGTGACATTATGGTTCTTGCAGTCCAAGTATTAATCATCCATAGTGGAGGCAGCAATTACTCAACCTTCCCATATTGATATCCATCGGGTCGCTTGTACCTCATTGCGCTGGGCGCGTTGCTTCTCCTGTGTCAGAATGAACGGTGACGCCGTTCCAATGTGGTGTTCTCTTCTAAGAACATCCGGACCTGCACAATCGGCAGTAGGGCAGCTTCGTGACCAGAGCGGGCCACTTAATATCCAAACGAAAAGTTGCTCACGCAGATGAAGCGCCCACTCGACGTTAAGATTTCACCTTTTTATTTAAACTGACAACAGCGAGTCCAGCGCACAGATACAGGCAAGGTTACTTCAAGCCTTTCGCCGACGCGTTTCTGGAGACATTTCTCCCTTCCTCATGGCAGGCTTATGGAGGAGAGATTCGGCTGCCCTGCATTTTCATCTGTTAGCCAATTACAAAGTCCCGCCTCCTGGGGCTTGTTGCACCGTGGCATTATGGTTCTTGCAGTCCAAGTATTAATCATCCATAGTGGAGGCAGCAGTTACTCAACCTTCCCATATTGATATCCATCGGGTCGCTTGTACCTCATTGCGCTGGGCGCGTTGCTTCTCTTGTGTCAGAATGAACGGTGACGCCGTTTCAATGTGGTGTTCTCTTCTAAGAACATCCGGACTTGCACAATCGGCAGTAGGGCAGCTTCGTGACCAGAGCGGGCCACTTAATATCCAAACGAAAAGTTGCTCACGCAGATGAAGCGCCCACTCGACGTTAAGATTTCACCTTTTTATTTAAACTGACAACAGCGAGTCCAGCGCACAGATACAGGCAAGGTTACTTCAAGTCTTTCGCCGATGCGTTTCTGGAGACATTTCTCCCTTCCTCATGGCAGGCTTATGGAGGAGAGATTCGGCTGCCCTGCATTTTCATCTGTTAGCCAATTACAAAGTCCCGCCTCCTGGGGCGTGTTGCACCGTGACATTATGGTTCTTGCAGTCCAAGTATTAATCATCCATAGTGGAGGCAGCAGTTACTCAACCTTCCCATATTGATATCCATCGGGTCGCTTGTACCTCATTGCGCTGGGCGCGTTGCTTCTCTTGTGTCAGAATGAACGGTGACGCCGTTCCAATGTGGTGTTCTCTTCTAAGAACATCCGGACCTGCACAATCGGCAGTAGGGCAGCTTCGTGACCAGAGCGGGCCACTTAATATCCAAACGAAAAGTTGCTCACGCAGATGAAGCGCCCACTCGACGTTAAGATTTCACCTTTTTATTTAAACTGACAACAGCGAGTCCAGCGCACAGATACAGGCAAGGTTACTTCAAGCCTTTCGCCGACGCGTTTCTGGAGACATTTCTCCCTTCCTCATGGCAGGCTTATGGAGGAGAGATTCGGCTGCCCTGCATTTTCATCTGTTAGCCAATTACAAAGTCCCGCCTCCTGGGGCGTGTTGCACCGTGGCATTATGGTTCTTGCAGTCCAAGTATTAATCATCCATAGTGGAGGCAGCAGTTACTCAACCTTCCCATATTGATATCCATCGGGTCGCTTGTACCTCATTGCGCTGGGCGCGTTGCTTCTCTTGTGTCAGAATGAACGGTGACGCCGTTCCAATGTGGTGTTCTCTTCTAAGAACATCCGGACCTGCACAATCGGCAGTAGGGCAGCTTCATAACCAGAGCGGGCCACTTAATATCCAAACGAAAAGTTGCTCACGCAGATGAAGCGCCCACTCGACGTTAAGATTTCACCTTTTTATTTAAACTGACAACAGCGAGTCCAGCGCACGGATACAGGCAAGGTTACTTCAAGCCTTTCGCCGACGCGTTTCTGGAGACATTTCTCCCTTCCTCATGGCAGGCTTATGGAGGAGAGATTCGGCTGCCCTGCATTTTCATCTGTTAGCCAATTACAAAGTCCCGCCTCCTGGGGCGTGTTGCACCGTGGCATTATGGTTCTTGCAGTCCAAGTATTAATCATCCATAGTGGAGGCAGCAGTTACTCAACCTTCCCATATTGATATCCATCGGGTCGCTTGTACCTCATTGCGCTGGGCGCGTTGCTTCTCTTGTGTCAGAATGAACGGTGACGCCGTTCCAATGTGGTGTTCTCTTCTAAGAACATCCGGACCTGCACAATCGGCAGTAGGGCAGCTTCATAACCAGAGCGGGCCACTTAATATCCAAACGAAAAGTTGCTCACGCAGATGAAGCGCCCACTCGACGTTAAGATTTCACCTTTTTATTTAAACTGACAACAGCGAGTCCAGCGCACAGATACAGGCAAGGTTACTTCAAGCCTTTCGCCGACGCATTTCTGGAGACATTTCTCCCTTCCTCATGGCAGGCTTATGGAGGAGAGATTCGGCTGCCCTGCATTTTCATCTGTTAGCCAATTACAAAGTCCCGCCTCCTGGGGCGTGTTGCACCGTGGCATTATGGTTCTTGCAGTCCAAGTATTAATCATCCATAGTGGAGGCAGCAGTTACTCAACCTTCCCATATTGATATCCATCGGGTCGCTTGTACCTCATTGCACTGGGCGCATTGCTTCTCTTGTGTCAGAATGAACGGTGACGCCGTTCCAATGTGGTGTCTGTTCTCTTCTAAGAACATCCGGACCTGCACAATCGGCAGTAGGGCAGCTTCATAACCAGAGCGGGCCACTTAATATCCAAACGAAAAGTTGCTCACGCAGATGAAGCGCCCACTCGACGTTAAGATTTCACCTTTTTATTTAAACTGACAACAGCGAGTCCAGCGCACAGATACAGGCAAGGTTACTTCAAGCCTTTCGCCGACGCGTTTCTGGAGACATTTCTCCCTTCCTCATGGCAGGCTTATGGAGGAGAGATTCGGCTGCCCTGCATTTTCATCTGTTAGCCAATTACAAAGTCCCGCCTCCTGGGGCGTGTTGCACCGTGGGATTATGGTTCTTGCAGTCCAAGTATTAATCATCCATAGTGGAGGCAGCAGTTACTCAACCTTCCCATATTGATATCCATCGGGTCGCTTGTACCTCATTGCGCTGGGCGCGTTGCTTCTCTTGTGTCAGAATTAACGGTGACGCCGTTCCAATGTGGTGTTCTCTTCTAAGAACATCCGGACCTGCACAATCGGCAGTAGGGCAGCTTCGTGACCAGAGCGGGCCACTTAATATCCAAACGAAAAGTTGCTCACGCAGATGAAGCGCCCACTCGACGTTAAGATTTCACCTTTTGATTTAAACTGACAACAGCGAGTCCAGCGCACAGATACAGGCAAGGTTACTTCAAGCCTTTCACCGACGCGTTTCTGGAGACATTTCTCCCTTCCTCATGGCAGGCTTATGGAGGAGAGATTCGGCTGCCCTGCATTTTCATCTGTTAGCCAATTACAAAGTCCCGCCTCCTGGGGCGTGTTGCACCGTGGCATTATGGTTCTTGCAGTCCAAGTATTAATCATCCATAGTGGAGGCAGCAGTTACTCAACCTTCCCATATTGATATCCATCGGGTCGCTTGTACCTCATTGCGCTGGGCGCGTTGCTTCTCTTGTGTCAGAATGAACGGTGACGCCGTTCCAATGTGGTGTTCTCTTCTAAGAACATCCGGACCTGCACAATCGGCAGTAGGGCAGCTTCATAACCAGAGCGGGCCACTTAATATCCAAACGAAAAGTTGCTCACGCAGATGAAGCGCCCACTCGACGTTAAGATTTCACCTTTTTATTTAAACTGACAACAGCGAGTCCAGCGCACAGATACAGGCAAGGTTACTTCAAGCCTTTCGCCGACGCGTTTCTGGAGACATTTCTCCCTTCCTCATGGCAGGCTTATGGAGGACAGATTCGGCTGCCCTGCATTTTCATCTGTTAGCCAATTACAAAGTCCCGCCTCCTGGGGCGTGTTGCACCGTGACATTATGGTTCTTGCAGTCCAAGTATTAATCATCCATAGTGGAGGCAGCAGTTACTCATCCTTCCCATATTGATATCCATCGGGTCGCTTGTACCTCATTGCGCTGGGCGCGTTGCTTCTCTTGTGTCAGAATGAACGGTGACGCCGTTCCAATGTGGTGTTCTCTTCTAAGAACATCCGGACCTGCACAATCGGCAGTAGGGCAGCTTCGTGACCAGAGCGGGCCACTTAATATCCAAACGAAAAGTTGCTCACGCAGATGAAGCGCCCACTCGACGTTAAGATTTCACCTTTTTATTTAAACTGACAACAGCGAGTCCAGCGCACAGATACAGGCAAGGTTACTTCAAGCCTTTCGCCGACGCGTTTCTGGAGACATTTCTCCCTTCCTCATGGCAGGCTTATGGAGGAGAGATTCGGCTGCCCTGCATTTTCATCTGTTAGCCAATTACAAAGTCCCGCCTCCTGGGGCGTGTTGCACCGTGGCATTATGGTTCTTGCAGTCCAAGTATTAATCATCCATAGTGGAGGCAGCAGTTACTCAACCTTCCCATATTGATATCCATCGGGTCGCTTGTACCTCATTGCGCTGGGCGCGTTGCTTCTCTTGTGTCAGAATGAACGGTGACGCCGTTCCAATGTGGTGTTCTCTTCTAAGAACATCCGGACTTGCACAATCGGCAGTAGGGCAGCTTCGTGACCAGAGCGGGCCACTTAATATCCAAACGAAAAGTTGCTCACGCAGATGAAGCGCCCACTCGACGTTAAGATTTCACCTTTTTATTTAAACTGACAACAGCGAGTCCAGCGCACAGATACAGGCAAGGTTACTTCAAGTCTTTCGCCGATGCGTTTCTGGAGACATTTCTCCCTTCCTCATGGCAGGCTTATGGAGTAGAGATTCGGCTGCCCTGCATTTTCATCTGTTAGCCAATTACAAAGTCCCGCCTCCTGGGGCGTGTTGCACCGTGACATTATGGTTCTTGCAGTCCAAGTATTAATCATCCATAGTGGAGGCAGCAGTTACTCAACCTTCCCATATTGATATCCATCGGGTCGCTTGTACCTCATTGCGCTGGGCGCGTTGCTTCTCTTGTGTCAGAATGAACGGTGACGCCGTTCCAATGTGGTGTTCTCTTCTAAGAACATCCGGACCTGCACAATCGGCAGTAGGGCAGCTTCGTGACCAGAGTGGGCCACTTAATATCCAAACGAAAAGTTGCTCACGCAGATGAAGCGCCCACTCGACGTTAAGATTTCACCTTTTTATTTAAACTGACAACAGCGAGTCCAGCGCACAGATACAGGCAAGGTTACTACAAGCCTTTCGCCGACGCGTTTCTGGAGACATTTCTCCCTTCCTCATGGCAGGCTTATGGAGGAGAGATTCGGCTGCCCTGCATTTTCATCTGTTAGCCAATTACAAAGTCCCGCCTCCTGGGGCGTGTTGCACCGTGGCATTATGGTTCTTGCAGTCCAAGTATTAATCATCCATAGTGGAGGCAGCAGTTACTCAACCTTCCCATATTGATATCCATCGGGTCGCTTGTACCTCATTGCGCTGGGCGCGTTGCTTCTCTTGTGTCAGAATGAACGGTGATGCCGTTCCAATGTGGTGTTCTCTTCTAAGAACATCCGGACCTGCACAATCGGCAGTAGGGCAGCTTCATAACCAGAGCGGGCCACTTAATATCCAAACTAAAAGTTGCTCACGCAGATGAAGCGCCCACTCGACGTTAAGATTTCACCTTTTTATTTAAACTGACAACAGCGAGTCCAGCGCACAGATACAGGCAAGGTTACTTCAAGCCTTTCGCCGACGCGTTTCTGGAGACATTTCTCCCTTCCTCATGGCAGGCTTATGGAGGAGAGATTCGGCTGCCCTGCATTTTCATCTGTTAGCCAATTACAAAGTCCCGCCTCCTGGGGCGTGTTGCACCGTGGCATTATGGTTCTTGCAGTCCAAGTATTAATCATCCATAGTGGAGGCAGCAGTTACTCAACCTTCCCATATTGATATCCATCGGGTCGCTTGTACCTCATTGCGCTGGGCGCGTTGCTTCTCTTGTGTCAGAATGAACGGTGACGCCGTTCCAATGTGGTGTTCTCTTCTAAGAACATCCGGACCTGCACAATCGGCAGTAGGGCAGCTTCGTGACCAGAGCGGGCCACTTAATATCCAAACGAAAAGTTGCTCACGCAGATGAAGCGCCCACTCGACGTTAAGATTTCACCTTTTTATTTAAACTGACAACAGCGAGTCCAGCGCACAGATACAGGCAAGGTTACTTCAAGCCTTTCGCCGACGCGCTTCTGGAGACATTTCTCCCTTCCTCATGGCAGGCTTATGGAGGAGAGATTCGGCTGCCCTGCATTTTCATCTGTTAGCCAATTACAAAGTCCCGCCTCCTGGGGCGTGTTGCACCGTGGCATTATGGTTCTTGCAGTCCAAGTATTAATCATCCATAGTGGAGGCAGCAGTTACTCAACCTTCCCATATTGATATCCATCGGGTCGCTTGTACCTCATTGCGCTGGGCGCGTTGCTTCTCTTGTGTCAGAATGAACGGTGACGCCGTTCCAATGTGGTGTTCTCTTCTAAGAACATCCGGACCTGCACAATCGGCAGTAGGGCAGCTTCGTGACCAGAGCGGGCCACTTAATATCCAAACGAAAGGTTGCTCACGCAGATGAAGCGCCCACTCGACGTTAAGATTTCACCTTTTTATTTAAACTGACAACAGCGAGTCCAGCGCACAGATACAGGCAAGGTTACTTCAAGCCTTTCGCCGACGCGTTTCTGGAGACATTTCTCCCTTCCTCATGGCAGGCTTATGGAGGAGAGATTCGGCTGCCCTGCATTTTCATCTGTTAGCCAATTACAAAGTCCCGCCTCCTGGGGCGTGTTGCACCGTGGCATTATGGTTCTTGCAGTCCAAGTATTAATCATCCATAGTAGAGGCAGCAGTTACTCAACCTTCCCATATTGATATCCATCGGGTCGCTTGTACCTCATTGCGCTGGGCGCGTTGCTTCTCTTGTGTCAGAATGAACGGTGACGCCGTTCCAATGTGGTGTTCTCTTCTAAGAACATCCGGACCTGTACAATCGGCAGTAGGGCAGCTTCGTGACCAGAGCGGGCCACTTAATATCCAAACGAAAAGTTGCTCACGCAGATGAAGCGCCCACTCGACGTTAAGATTTCACCTTTTTATTTAAACTGACAACAGCGAGTCCAGCGCACAGATACAGGCAAGGTTACTTCAAGCCTTTCGCCGACGCGTTTCTGGAGACATTTCTCCCTTCCTCATGGCAGGCTTATGGAGGAGAGATTCGGCTGCTCTGCATTTTCATCTGTTAGCCAATTACAAAGTCCCGCCTCCTGGGGCGTGTTGCACCGTGGCATTATGGTTCTTGCAGTCCAAGTATTAATCATCCATAGTGGAGGCAGCAGTTACTCAACCTTCCCATATTGATATCCATCGGGTCGCTTGTACCTCATTGCGCTGGGCGCGTTGCTTCTCCTGTGTCAGAATGAACGGTGACGCCGTTCCAATGTGGTGTTCTCTTCTAAGAACATCCGGACCTGCACAATCGGCAGTAGGGCAGCTTCGTGACCAGAGCGGGCCACTTAATATCCAAACGAAAAGTTGCTCACGCAGATGAAGCGCCCACTCGACGTTAAGATTTCACCTTTTTATTTAAACTGACAACAGCGAGTCCAGCGCACAGATACAGGCAAGGTTACTTCACGCCTTTCGCCGACGCGTTTCTGGAGACATTTCTCCCTTCCTCATGGCAGGCTTATGGAGGAGAGATTCGGCTGCCCTGCATTTTCATCTGTTAGCCAATTACAAAGTCCCGCCTCCTGGGGCGTGTTGCACCGTGGCATTATGGTTCTTGCAGTCCAAGTATTAATCATCCATAGTGGAGGCAGCAGTTACTCAACCTTCCCATATTGATATCCATCGGGTCGCTTGTACATCATTGAGCTGGGCGCGTTGCTTCTCTTGTGTCAGAATGAACGGTGACGCCGTTCCAATGTGGTGTTCTCTTCTAAGAACAACCGGACCTGCACAATCGGCAGTAGGGCAGCTTCGTGACCAGAGCGGGCCACTTAATATCCAAACGAAAAGTTGCTCACGCAGATGAAGCGCCCACTCGACGTTAAGATTTCACCTTTTTATTTAAACTGACAACAGCGAGTCCAGCGCACAGATACAGGCAAGGTTTTCCAAGCCTTTCGCCGACGCGTTTCTGGAGACATTTCTCCCTTCCTCATGGCAGGCTTATGGAGGAGAGATTCGGCTGCCCTGCATTTTCATCTGTTAGCCAATTACAAAGTCCCGCCTCCTGGGGCGTGTTGCACCGTGGCATTATGGTTCTTGCAGTTCAAGTATTAATCATCAATAGTGGAGGCAGCAGTTACTCAACCTTCCCATATTGATATCCATCGGGTCGCTTGTACCTCATTGCGCTGGGCGCGTTGCTTCTCTTGTGTCAGAATGAACGGTGACGCCGTTCCAATGTGGTGTTCTCTTCTAAGAACATCCGGACCTGCACAATCGGCAGTAGGGCAGCTTCGTGACCAGAGCGGGCCACTTAATATCCAAACGAAAAGTTGCTCACGCAGATGAAGCGCCCACTCGACGTTAAGATTTCACCTTTTTATTTAAACTGACAACAGCGAGTCCAGCGCACAGATACAGGCAAGGTTACTTCAAGCCTTTCGCCGACGCGTTTCTGGAGACATTTCTCCCTTCCTCATGGCAGGCTTATGGAGGAGAGATTCGGCTGCCCTGCATTTTCATCTGTTAGCCAATTACAAAGTCCCACCTCCTGGGGCGTGTTGCACCGTGGCATTATGGTTCTTGCAGTCCAAGTATTAATCATCCATAGTGGAGGCAGCAGTTACTCAACCTTCCCATATTGATATCCATCGGGTCGCTTGTACCTCATTGCGCTGGGCGCGTTGCTTCTCTTGTGTCAGAATGAACGGTGACGCCATTCCAATGTGGTGTTCTCTTCTAAGAACATCCGGACCTGCACAATCGGCAGTAGGGCAGCTTCGTTACCAGAGCGGGCCACTTAATATCCAAACGAAAAGTTGCTCACGCAGATGAAGCGCCCACTCGACGTTAAGATTTCACCTTTTTATTTAAACTGACAACAGCGAGTCCAGCGCACAGATACAGGCAAGGTTACTTCAAGCCTTTTGCCGACGCGTTTCTGGAGACATTTCTCCCTTCCTCATGGCAGGCTTATGGAGGAGAGATTCGGCTGCCCTGCATTTTCATCTGTTAGCCAATTACAAAGTCCCGCCTCCTGGGGCGTGTTGCACCGTGGCATTATGGTTCTTGCAGTCCAAGTATTAATCATCCATAGTGGAGGCAGCAGTTACTCAACCTTCCCATATTGATATCCATCGGGTCGCTTGTACCTCATTGCGCTGGGCGCGTTGCTTCTCTTGTGTCAGAATGAACGGTGACGCCGTTCCAATGTGGTGTTCTCTTCTAAGAACATCCGGACCTGCACAATCGGCAGTAGGGCAGCTTCGTGACCAGAGCGGGCCACTTAATATCCAAACGAAAAGTTGCTCACGCAGATGAAGCGCCCACTCGACGTTAAGATTTCACCTTTTTATTTAAACTGACAACAGCGAGTCCAGCGCATAGATACAGGCAAGGTTACTTCAAGCCTTTCGCCGACGCGTTTCTGGAGACATTTCTCCCTTCCTCATGGCAGGCTTATGGAGGAGAGATTCGGCTGCCCTGCATTTTCATCTGTTAGCCAATTACAAAGTCCCGCCTCCTGGGGCGTGTTGCACCGTGGCATTATGGTTCTTGCAGTCCAAGTATTAATCATCCATAGTGGAGGCAGCAGTTACTCAACCTTCCCATATTGATATCCATCGGGTCGCTTGTACCTCATTGCGCTGGGCGCGTTGCTTCTCTTGTGTCATATATATATAAAAATACAGGACATTTTTCTCGAATAATGATAGAGAAATAAAGCAACACCTAACCTGCAAAACGGAATTCTGTGTATATGTCCTTGAATGTGACTGCCATCTTAAATATATTGGCAGCACAAAGTTGGCAGTCCATAAGCGAATCCTCCAACATCTAAGGGCAATAACAAACAAAGATCAGAATTACCCGGTCGCTAGACATTTTGAAGCTATGCACAACAGTGACCCGAGATTTCTTCATTATTTTGCCATTGAGTCCATCCCTACAACAAAAAGAGGAGGGGACAGGGAGGCTACCCTCCGTAGGCTTGAGACCAACTATATACTGGAGTTCAATAGTAAGTGGCCGGGTGGTTTAAACACGACTGAAGATCTTTACACGCTACTCTAATATCCATCAGGAAATAGAGGGTGCCCTATACTATATGGCTATCTGTACTGTATTTTGATATGTGCATGTGGACGCTGGTTTTTACAGTCAATCTTAAAAGGAATTTCATGGGTAGTTTTATCTATGTTTGTTTTTTTTATATTGATTGTTTTAACTGCGTCACCAGGCTGGTTTTATTGAATTAATTTTAACACAACATGGTTGATTGGTATTTCATCAGATCCCCCATAGACAAATCACAACGCACATATGTTATCCCTCTAGAAAGTATTCTCTTCCAATTTCATGTCCCTGATTGTTTGTTGTAATGTTACAGATTTCATGGTTTTAATTGTATCATAGTATATCTATTTTTTAGTATTATGTATACTTTAAAAGGATGTAACTATAGCACTTTATTTCGGTGAGCACTTTATAAAAGAAAAAAGGTATAAATTTTGTTAGGAAAATTTTGCAATGAATCAACTTAAATGTAATTTTAGACAATGAATGATACTCTCATTATACATTTGCCATAAGATAACTCACTTAGACATGCATACTATGTGTAAGTACCAATGCATTTAGGCTTTAATTTTGTGAGTTACACTATAGGCATACATGTGCATTATGCAATTATAAATGTTCTCATTTTAAATTATAATATGATCATGGATGGTCGATTTAGAGTGATTTAAAATAAGGAAAACAGAGTATGTTTTCTATGTCTATTGTTGATCCATGCACTTGCACTTTAAAAACGGGTCTATCAGTGACGTGCGATCAGGTGATCAAGGCCGCTTGGACGGCCGAAACGCGTCCTGACATATGAGGAGTGAAAAATAAAAAATAATGCTGCACAAGTGGGTCTGTACTAGTGATTTCCGTGCGAAAACGGGAGTGTGTCACAAGCTGCTGTAATATATATATTTATATATATATCCACATGAAAGGTTGCCCCAAATGACCCCCCATTCCAGCATGTTTGAATTTGAAAACATTGGATCCGCACACTTCGCAGCAGGGCGTCTTCGCGGTCGAGCAAGCCGCTAAAAAACTCCACACGAAAGGTTGCCCCAAATGAAGATGCCGCTTACGGGCAGTTTCACACCTTTAATTGAGGACAGCAGCACAGTGGCGTAACAGTCTCCCATTCCAAATCCATAAAGCAGCCCAACGCGTTTCAAACACTGTGTGTCATTGTTCACGGGCACTGAAAAAGAGCACTGGCAGACATTCAATGGGGAATACCTGATATGTATACCAAGTCCCGCCCCAGTGGGCGTAAGCATACTTGCATGCTGGTACTTGCAGTTCCTCCTGAGTCTAACCACAGTGGGTGCTGCCACGCCCCTTGCCATAGTTCAAACTTTTATCCCAAGTGGGTAAGAAGAGGGATAAGAAACATCACTGAGCTGTTCATTCATTGTCCATTAACACGGACCCCCCATTCCAGCGTGTTTGAATTTACAAACACCGGATCCGCACACTTCGCAGCAGGGCGTCTTCGCGGCCGAGCAAGCCGCTAAAAAATCCACACGAAAGGTTGCCCCAAATGAAGACGCCGCTTACGGGGAGTTTCACACCTTTAATTGAGGACAGCAGCACAGTGGCGTAACAGTCTCCCGTTCCAAAATCCATAAAGCAGCGCAGCGCGTTTCAAACACTGTGTGTCCTTGTTCATGGGCACTGAAAAAGAGCAATGGCAGACATTCAATGGGGAACACCTGATATGTATACCAAGTCCCGCCCCAGTGGGCGTAAGCATACTTGCATGCTGGTACTTGCAGTTCCTCCTGAGTCTAACCACAGTGGGTGCTGCCACGCCCCTTGCAATAGTTCAAATTTTTATCCCAAGTGGGTAAGAAGAGGGATAAGAAACATCACTGAGCTGTTCATTCATTGTCCATCAACACGGACCCCCCATTCCAGCGTGTTTGAATTTGCAAACACTGGATCCGCACACTTCGTAGCAGGGCGTCTTTGCGGCCGAGCAAGCCGCTAAAAAATCCACACGAAAGGTTGCCCCAAATGAAGACGCCGCTTACGGGGAGTTTCACACCTTTAATTGAGGACAGCAGCACAGTGGCGTAACAGCCTCCCCTTCCAAATCCATAAAGGGCAAATTTTTTAATGTGTGGGGGGCCTCTAAGGCCTTCCCAATCCCCGGGGACCGCCACCCCCGGGGCTTTCATTAATTGTTTGCGGGGGCATGCGGCCCTCTGCAGCCCCGGGGACCGCCACCCCCTGGGGCTTTTTAAAAAAAAAAAAACCTGTGTGGGGGGTCCCCAAAGGAGAGGGCCAGTCCCGGGGGATAGGGTCCCTGGGGCTAGGAGTGGCCCCCCCTCCCCTGTGCATTAAAAAAAAGCAGAGGCCAGGCCTCGGGGGATGGGGTCCCTGGGCCATATTTGGCCTAAGGAGGGGAACCATGCGGCCCCCTCCAAAAAAAAAAAGAAAAAAAGCAATGGCCAGGCCTCGGGGGATGGGGTCCCGGGGGCCAGAAGTGGCCCGGGAGGGGGGCCACCCGGCCCCCCTCCCAAATAATTTTTTTTAATAATAAAGAAAGGCCCTAGGGGATGGGGTCCCCGGGGGCAATAGAGGCCTTAGGAGGGGGCCACGCAGCCCCCTCCATAATAATAAAAAAACATATTGTACATGCCATGGGGGATGGGGTCCGACGCAGCCCACTGCCCGTAATATTTTTTTTTAAATGGGGGTCAGGCCCTGGTGGATGGGCTCCCCATGGCCCATAAAATAGAAAAGGAAGCCCCCGTCTTTAAAAAATAAATAAATACTGGATGTACCTGGTAGGCTAGGGGCCACCTAGCCTACCAGGTACCTCCAGTATGCGCCTGGGAGCTGTGTTGCAGAGAGGTGTTCAGAGGCCACGCCCCTTTTTACACCTCTCTGCAACACAGCTCTGTGGCGCTTACTGGAGGTACTTGGTGAGCTAGTTGGATCCCAGGGACCGTCATGATTCAAGGAGACTTTATCCCCCAACTCAAAACGCGCCACGGGGTGCGTTTTTGATCAGTGGTGAAGGGAGGGGGCGGGGCCTGAGGTGACATGTGTGCAAACACACCCTGTGGCGTGTTTTACGTTGGGGAATTCATTCCTCTTCAATCCTGAGGGTCTCTGGGGGCCAACTAGCCCACCACTTACCTCCAATAAGCGCCACTGCGCTGTGTTGCAGAGAAGTGGCCCAGGCCATTCCCCTTTTTACACCACTCTGCAACGTAGCTCTGTGGCACTTACTGGAAGTAAGTGGTGAGCTAGTTAGCCCCCAGGGCTCCTCAGGACTCAAGGAGACTTAATCCCCCAATTTACAATGCACCAGGGGGTGTGTTTGCACAGTGGTGCAGGGAGGGGGTGTGGCCTGATGTCACAAGTGTGCAAACGCACCCTGTGGCGCGTTTTAAATTGGAGAATTAAGTCCCTTTGAATCCTGGGGGTCCCTGGGGGTCAACTAACCCACCAGGTATGTCCAGTAAGTGCCACAGAGTTGCATTGCAGAGAGGTGTAAAATGGGGCATGGCCTTGGACCACCTCTCTGCAAAGCAGCTTTGTGGTGCTTACTGGAGGTACGTAGTGGGCTAGTGTGACCCAGGGACTCTCAGGATTCAAGGGGACTTAATCCCCCAACTTAAAACGTGCCACAGGGTCACACACCGCCACTCATCGATAGAGGTACTCACACACCTAGTCACTCATGCAAATAATTAATCACACTCCCATTTACTCACCTATACAGTTATACACACACCAGCTCACTTACTCATATATATTTCAAATACTAGCACATTCTAACGCTCTTATACAATCACCGATACAAGCACACACTCATCCATACAGCCACTCTCACAATCACACATTCTCACTTATAGCCATTTAAATACTCTAACACACATATATACCACCTTTCACATATGTAGTTACCCACACATGTACCACTGAGATACACATTTACTCACTAACACACCCATACACACACTCACCCACCCATACAGTCCATCACTGATGCAGTCTTGAAACCATGCACCCAGTTGTGGAAATATGGATTTTTCTGGTCAGTTATGTCCCCTATCTTGGACCCCAACGGTTCTATGTGCATGTCGCAAGTACATGTATGATCCCTCCAGTTCCAGTTTTGATGACGCAAACACATGTGCGTCCACCGTCAACATGTCCTTTGTCAGATCCGCCATAAGTGGGCTGGATATTCCATTCCTAAATATGAAAGGCCACCGGCTTTATATGGTTCACTTATGCCATTTTACAGTCCAGGCAAGTAGGCCCTGATTCTGTCATCGAACTCCTTTTGCCTTCTGCCTCTGAAAGCTCCAGTCTGAGCCTGCATCCGTGACCATGAACTTTGTCTCATTCTCTGCGCGGCTCACGAAGCCTGACATCAGCCTATTCTCTGCCAAGAACTGTATTTCACCTTCGAATTATCTGCTTCCCCCTCAGCCGATGCATTCCTGCCTAGTAGCTTAAGTAAACATTCTTCCAGTTACCAAGCAAAAAGGCCCATCTTCTCTGTCCTCATGCGAGTAATTCATAGCCCTGTTACCATGGAATATTCCTACCCCCTCGCATTCAGTGTAGACACCTAGACGCTTGTACACGCACGCACAGTCAGTATAGAATAGATTCTGTCCGAGAGTCCTTCTTTTGTGGATAACATAGTTCTTTAAACATAGGATATTAGATATGATTTGGGATTAGGTTGACTTGACCCCCCAGACTTCTTGTCTCCACACGTAGAGCTAAATGTCAAGTCCTCGTCACCCCCTAGTTACACGTCAATTACACGTCAGACTGCTGCGCGCGCATCAATGCCAAATATTATCTTATAGATCCACCTATGTATTACATCATAGCCAATCATGTTCCTTTCTACTCATTATTACACCCATTTTCGGCAACGCACACCAAAACGTCAATGTCCTTATCAATTGTTACGCCTACTGTATTCACTTCATTATGATGTATGTATTATAAAAGTTACTGCTTGTCAATAAAGTATGTACTTCACTTCCTGAACTCCCGTGGTGATGGAACTTGAAGCATCCGATTATAATCGCTTATTGGAATAAAGCCCGTTCTGAGACTCTAATATCACGGATTCTGCCTCTCATTTTACTGAGCTATTTTACTATGTTCCTGTATCAAATTCAGTCCCGGTAAAGGAGAAATATTTACCACATGATGGCGCCCGAACAGGGACACTTTCTCATCTCACGCGCCGGCGGTGCGTTGCAGGCCCGGTCTCCTGCCACAGCTGGACGGACAATAACGCGTACCAGCAGGATTTCCTGTATCTCCCTCCGGTCAAGCGGGGGCGACTGAGACTGCAATCAACACCCAGACGAGGCGGTGAGAAGTGCGAAGTATCCCGACCAGAGCCTAGCTGAGAGAGCAAGATCCGAGGTATACAGAGACCCACCAGTCCGACGTCAAGTCCAGTGTCCGACGAGTCGAGTCGAGTCCAGTCCAATCCGAGTCAAGTTCAAGTTACTGAGGCCTTCCGTTTCCGAAGCTACCCGGTGAGTACCATTGCTGGGGAGGCATTTCTGACGTGCACATAGGTTGTGCCGGTCAAGACGGGTTTGGGTACACAAATCCGGTCTGCACTGTTTTAGCAGTGTATCTGTACTGTTTAGCAGTATATCAAGTATTCCGAAGTATTCCGAAGTGCCTAGTTATTGTCTAGTTATTGTCGAGAATTAAGCTTGGTGATTAGTCATGCAGACGATCATCATTGTTGTTTCAGTTAAAGGTTTAATGTTAAATGTTTGAAGTGTTTAAGTATATCGTGGTATGAATGACTGTTCATTATCGTGTTTATTGTATTAAGTCTGTTCAAATTCAAGTATCAGGTCAAAATCAAGTATAAGGTCAGTTCTCAATATGCCGTTCTTTTCGAAATTAAGACAGATCACTACCAGAAAAGGGGTTCTCGAAGAAGCCGCCCCTATTCCTCCTAGGGACACCCCAGGGCACTTTATGTATCATAAACATGGATTAGACGCCATATTATTTCTTGATCTATGGGTAGACTATACCAAGGGATTACCAGAAAGTCAGAGGTGGCCCACAGCAGGGACCTGGGATGCAGAGTGCATCATGAAAGTCGAGGAAGAGTTATGGAAAAGGAAAGTCAGACAGTCACAGAAAGACGCCGTTGAATTATGGCGTAAAGAATCACATAGACGAACAGAAAAAGCACGTAGACAGGAAGAGAAGAGTAAAGAGAATTCCAATAAAGTTCGAGAGAATCTATTAATTGAGGAAGGTATCCGAGTGAAATCAGAACAAGTAGACAGACAAAGAAATGCCCTTATGAATGGTATGTATCCCCTTCTGGCCGAAGGATTACCTAAGGCTACTCCGGAAGCGCCAAAAGACTTGCCAACCCCATTGTTCCCAATAAAGGTACATCCTAAGGGGCATCCTAGAACCGCAGAAGATGTTTTTCTTTCCTCTTATTTAGATGACGCAGCTCCCGAGTATGCCAATTCCGCCCCACGTAGACCGCCTACCAGGGAGGTTCAACGCCAAGATCCAGTACCCATATCCCTACGGCAACAAATCGAGTCACAAGTTCCGGCAAGCACATCTGTTTCTGTATCCGCTCCTACAGCTACTTCTATGGCTGTGTCCACACCTGTAGTTGCTGTGTCACGTTCAACGAATCCTTTTACACCCGACGCCCCAGATGGAGCCGCGGGAGGAGCTACCAATGTCTTTTCTACGCCACCCAGAATAAATAAGCTTACTTTTCAAGAGTCAGCGCATTCACGTACACCCAAACTCCTTAGTGCCCGTGCGCTTAAGGAACTTCTTATAGATTGTAGATATGACCCGGTGCCTGGAAAAGAGGACGAAATGACCCTAGCATCATTGCGTATCAGACGAGCCGCAGTGTATTTAGCGAAATTACCAGGAATGACTGCACATCTAGATAATATATATCATTTTGTCCAAACGGGGCGAGATCCAGAATGTATTTACAGAGCTATGGAATACCAGAAAGTAGAGATACAGGGGGAACTGTTACGTTTCCTCATAAATTGTGTGATCAGAAATCAAGACCGACCGGGGGTAGACCCGGAAGCCATGAGAATTCTTACAAGATGGAGCCAGAATATATCAGAAGGGAGACATGATAAACAAAATTGTATAATAGCCATGTGCCGAAAGATCCGTAAAGAAATAGAACGCCTACACGAAGAGAGATTGGAGACAGACGAGTCCGAACAAAACGAGGAAGAAGGGCCAGGACTGCCCACAGGACAGTCAGACACCATAGCCTATGTAGGTAGAGGAAGATCTTGTAATAGGAATCAGACTAGATATCATACTGACCCAATGCATCCGACGTGTCCAGACCATAGCAGGAATTTTCAAATACCTATAATTAATATAAGGTCTAACGAGCATTCGTTCCAAACCGCCGACAAACTACTCCAAGAACGAAGGGGTTATCATTTCCTCGATTCTATGGATGAACAAGATTTAGCCAGGGCAGCTGTCCATTGGGTGGACAGTCCCGGAAAATATAGTGATGATACAGTAGTACGCACATTTTTGAATCTTACCCCAGATGAACAAAGGTTAGCTGGGATTTATATGATCCAACAACTCATTATACTGTATCGGAGTCAGCATTCGGACCCTGGTCCCTTGCCTGACATACTGACTGAATTACTTATGAATAAATGGAGAGGTCCAGGTACTGAATTAATTAAAGAAATTCTAGAATCAAGAAAGCAGTATATTCTTTTCGTATGTTCAGAACATGTTCCATTGTCCGTCAAGGAAAGAACTACGTACCACATAGATAGACAGAATCCCTTACGAGAAGTGCACCCAATAAAGGGTGAGGACAATGAGTTTAAACGCGTATTTGTATATACGCCTATATCGAAAATAGAATTATTAGAAATGAAGAAAGTAGTACCCAGTCATGACAAGGACCCAGCGGGGTTTCACCGAGAAATTAAAGACATGTTACTCATGGGAGAGTATACCTACCCCGACATTATGACAATATTAAAGGTGTTGATGCCTGCTGGCATTTATGAGAAACTCAAAGAAAAAGAGTGGGAGGTAGGTGATCAAAAGATAGAATGGTCAGCATTAGAAGCAGAAGAAAGAGCCCGAGGTCCAGGTTCGGGGCTTGGGGACAAAACTAAGGCATTACCAGGGCTACTAGTACAGGTACTGCCACGTTTATTAACTACGAAGAAGGAAGATTGGGGTACCATTTCAGCCTGTAAACAGAAGCAAGATGAAGACACTAGTGATTACTATGCCCGTTTTGAAAAATGTTTTGGTATAAATAGTGGCATAAAAGCAAGTAGCGAATCATACCCACATCTGTTTGTAACAAAATTAGTAGAAAATGCTCTGCCTCCAGTAAAGAATAGAGTATTAAAATTCGAAAGTACCTGGCAAGGTAACACTCCAACACAAATGTTACAAATGTTACAGTACCACCACAATAGAATTAAAGAGGAACAAGAACATGAACACAGACGCATGAAAGACACAAAAATGAAAATGCTAGTTTCCCAGACAGTTCCAGCTGAAGGACATAAAAAGGGTATGACACATTCCGATTCAGCAGGACCTGTAAAGGGGACATGCAATTATTGTAAAAAGCCAGGCCATTACGTACACGATTGTCCAGTTTTGAAACATAATATCGCCATAGGTAAAACACAAGAAAGATCACGGCCACTCAGACAAGACCAGAATGAACAAGGAGCTATACAGCATGTCCAGGCAATGCCAGCCGCACAACAGCCAATACAGTTTGTGCCAGCTGCACCCCCATTGCCTGTTGCTGCCACACAGACAACAACACGACAAATGTATCAGACCGCACAGTATGAATATCCCGAGTATCAGCGTTACGCATGAACTAGCCTAGAGAGGGAAGTTGACTTACCCCTTATCGAGATTCCTGTAGATCAAGAAGGACCTTATGTACATAGTAAATTATTAGGTCAAGATAGAAAATTTTTACTCGATACAGGGGCAAGTCGAACAACTATAAAACGTAGTGAAGTTCCAGGGGCACCCCTCTCAGGCTCACAGAATATTTCCCTGGGTTTTTCAGGCAAACCTATTGTTAATGAAGTGTCACAGCCTCTGCCACTCACGATAGGACCTCTGACCCGAACTACAGATTTACTGCTTACTAAATCATGTCCAGAAAATTTATTAGGAATAAAAACGTTAAAAGCTCTAGGAGCCATAATATGTTGTTCTCCGGAAGGAGTAAGATTGTTTTTACGTGATTTTAAAGGTCACTATGTATCTAGAGACATGGATCCCCGACTACAGATTTTACCTACACGCCTATGGGCACAAGGCCCTACTGATGTTGGTTGCATGAATATTACACCATATCGAGTCACACTAAAGGCAGGAGTGGTGCTACCACGAATGCGACAATACAAGTTACCACCAGATGCTGTAGTGGCTTTACTACAAATCATTGACGAGCTCATTGCCCAAGGAGTAGTTGTGGAAACAGACTCCAATATATGTAATTCACCAATAATACCGATTCTTAAACGAACAGATCCGAAGGCCCCGCCTGTATATCGATTGGTTATTGACCTGCGCGAATTAAACAAATGCATTGTGCCACAATTCCCTGTGGTCCCAGATATCTCGTCATTACTGACAGCTATTGATTCCGAAGCGACATTCTTCACTGTAATCGATCTCAAGAATGCCTTTTTCAGTGTCCCAATAGATCCGGAAAGCCAATATTTGTTCGGATTTAGTTTAAATGGACGTAGCTTTAAATTCTCACGCGCACCTCAAGGATTTACAGAAAGCCCCAGCATCTATAGCCAAGCATTGAAACGAGAACTTGACAGTATCCACATGCCAGTTAACACTGCTCTGCTCCAATACGTCGATGATCTGCTGATCACCGCCCGAAGCGAACCTGAATGTGAAAAAGCATCACTGACAGTTTTACAATTTCTAGCCGAAAAAGGGCACAAGGTTTCCCCTTCTAAGCTGCAATTCTGTGTCCAGCGAGTTGTTTATCTTGGACACTCGCTGGACAAGGAGGGAAGGCAGCTTACACCCGACCGCATTCAGTTGATAGCTAACATGCCAATACCCAAGACACAAAAGGAGGTGCGGGCTTTCATAGGCCTCACTTCATATTGTAGACAGTGGATCCCGCAATATGCATTCCTAGCAAAACCACTCATTCAGTTGACTACCCAGGAGGCAGCCACATCGACTGTTCTCCCTTGGACTCAGGAACATACACAAGCTTTTGAAAACCTAAAGAAAGCTTTATGTCAAGCACCAGTTTTAGCAACACCATGTTACAGAAAACAGTTTACACTCTTTGTTACAGAACGCGAAGGTACTGCTTTGTCAGTACTCACACAGGAACAAGCAGGAGCACACAAACCATGTGCTTATTTTTCTAGTACATTAGATCCCGTAGCTCAGGCTTTGCCTGCATGCCTGAAATCAGTGGCCGCAACAGCTTTAGCAATCAGACAAAGCGATGCCATAGTGTTAGGACATCCATTGACAGTTCAAGTACCACACGCAGTAGAGGTTCTTGTAAATAGAACACAAACACAACACTTGACCGTAGCACGACTTACAGGGTATGAACTTACATTGTTTCAGCCACATATAGAAATAAGACGCTGTAACACATTGAATCCTGCCACACTTTTGCCAGTAATCGGAACAGACCCACTAGCTCATGACTGTATTGAAGTCATTACTGTAACGACAAAACCCAGACAAGACTTGACCGATGTTCCATTGTCAGATCCAGACCTGACATTTTATGTCGATGGTTCATGCATGAGAACAAGTACAGGAGAGTTAGTAGCCGCTTATGCAGTCACAACAGATACTGAAGTCATTGAAACTAATCGTATAAATACTTTGTCAGCTCAAGCCGCAGAGCTCATCGCTCTGACACAAGCCTGTATTCAAGCCACGAATAAAAAAGTCAACATATACACTGATTCACGTTATGCATTCGGAGTTGTACATGACTTCGGCGTGCTGTGGCGAGAGAGAGGTTATTTAACTTCCCACGGTGCCCACATTCAGCACGGTCCCCTCATTCATGCATTATTAGATGCAATACATCTACCCACTGCAATATCAATTATGAAATGTAAAGCCCATACAAAGGTTACTGATACCATTTCCCAAGGCAATGATCTAGCCGACAGAACAGCTAAACTGACTGCTCAAACTCAAACCCCCGGTATGACAAAGACAATAGTCCCGACACCGACACATTGTATGACAGTTAAAGATCCTACTCTTGACGTAATTGACATACAGACACATGCTACACCAGACGAAATAAAGAAATGGACTGAATTAGGAGGGATCCAAACGGACCAAGGATGGATGATGAAGGAAAAGTCTGTATGGTTCCTCCCTGATTCAATGGTCCAAGTCGTAATTAACACTATACATAGTCCAGCACATCTAGGAGAAAAAGCTATGCTAGATAGCATTCAACACATTTGGTTTAATAAGCATTTACGAGCAGCAGCCAAACAAAAGGTCCGTACCTGTATGATCTGTTGCCAGTTCAACCCAGGAAAAAGTGTTCCCGTAGAACAGGGTGGATTTCAGCCTCCTGATCACCCTTTTGAAGTCCTACAGATGGATTATATCCAGATGGAACGATGTCGAGGATTCAAATATGTTCTCGTAGTTGTCTGCGCTCTGTCCCGTTGGACAGAGGCGTACCCGGTTTCAGATTACACTGCCCCGACTACTGCCAAACAGTTGGTTCGAGAATTCTTCCCACGATACGGTTTACCACGTGTTGTCTACTCAGATAACGGCCAGCCGTTCTCATCCGAATTAATGAAACACGTTTCACTTCTGTTAGGTTATCAGTGGAAATTCCACTGTGTCCGACATCCCGAGGCAGCAGGTCTCGTAGAAAGACATAACCAGATACTGAAAATCAGACTGTCCAAAATATGCAGAGAGAAAGGTGTCGACTGGATAGTAGCATTACCAGTTGCACTCTTTTACATGAGAATGGTAGCACACTCTAGAACAGGGCTATCCCCGTATGAGGTGATCTTCGGTAGACCACCGAATATGTGGGGGACGCCCATGCCACGCAAAATAACTGATATTGACTGTAATATGCTGACAGATTACTTGGCTTCCTTGATGTCTGCACTACAATCTTCTCGTTCACAGGTAGCTGCAGCCTTTCCCGACAACACTGAGGTGAAACCCCATGACGTTGTTCCGGGTAATCTTGTCTTTGTGAGAAATTTCGACAGAAAGAATCAACTGGAGCCCAGGTGGAAAGCACCCAAGTTGGTCCTGTTGACCACAAGAACAGCCGTGAAGATCGAGGGCCGCAAAGGCTGGATTCATTCAAGTCACATAAAAAAATTTCATGGACTACCTTCAGATATAGACACTGTGCCCTGTACTCCCTCACAGACTGATTCAAAACTTCCTTTGGTGGAAAAAACTGAAAGCGAACTTTACAAAGTTAAGTTAAGGCCTAGGACGTCGAGCAATTTGATTGTTTAAGTCCTCTCCAAGGTGAAGCGGTTGAATTGTCTCTGACATGTATCCCCTGGACCTAAGTAGAGGAAATACCGGAAAAATGTTGAAACGACAGGCGTATTGTAAATCACTGCGTAGCCACTGCATAGTGACATTATTAATTTTGTTTTTATTGAGTCTTTTAATAATTATTACAAGTATGTTGTTGCACATATATTACCCTATTTCTAGACATGTTTATAATGTTGCTGCTGAACATTCTTTTAGTGACTTACCTCCGCATGAATTGTCTTATAGACTTGCGCTGCGCAATAACACTTTCATTAGTATGTTACATCATTCCCATCAGACTAGTAACGCCACCAATTGTTGGGTGTGTGGCCGACTCCCTCCCTATCAGAATTATGAAGGAGTCCTGCCATTCTTTCCGCATCCATTTACACATAATGGCTCCTGTGGAGCATGGTTTAGTTTAATTAATTCCATAGACTCAGATACGGCAGTTTACCAAGACCATTGGATATGGGGAAACCTGAACCTAGTTTTACTCAAAGTCTGTTACCCTGACAAGGAGGGTCGCCCCAAAGGAACAGGAACTGATCTAGAAAATGAAGTATATAGATTAGGTAATTTTACACCTAATCTCATGATTCTAAATGTCATATCCGAAGTTGAGCTAGTCTTACCCACCATGTCAGTATTCCCAGCAAAAGGTGAATTGTGTGTAAGAAAGGTTGGTTCTATGCATATGGGCCATAGTAAATGCACTACTACAGTAGAATTCAGTGATCAAGGCAAATCTTCATTCAGAGCTTCCCGCCACTCCTACTTTATATGTGGTCAGACTGCATATATGCGTCTACCTCTAGATTGGGATGGTACCTGTTACATAGCATTCCTTTTGCCACCTGTTTTCCTAGCTCCTCCTGATTATTACAGAAATATTCATTTAGTACACAACAGAGAGCGGAGAGATCTCCCCATTGTCGATTACACTGAGACGGCATGGGACAAGTATGTAGATTTCAATAAAGGCATCTTTCCCTATATAGGTACTGTTACTAATAGTAAGCTAATACGTAGATTAACTAGAACCCTTGAAGCAGTAGTGAATGAAACTATTTCCGCCTTAGGCAATTTAACAGAAGAACAGTCTGCTATGCGGATTGTTGTGCTTCAAAATCGTCTTGTCCTTGACGTCATCCTGGCTGACAGAGGCGGAGCTTGTAGGGTCATCGGATCAAGCTGCTGCGTATTCATACCAGAAAATTCGCCATCCGTATATAAAGCCATCACTCGCCTTCACAAGATAGTAAGCCAGATACACCAGAACCCAGGCACTTGGACTTGGTCCAGTTGGTTTTGGAATACGGTATCAGCCTGGGGATGGAGAGTTCTATCCTTCCTAGGAATAAGCCTTCTCATACTATTCAGTTGCTGTCTATGTCTGCAATGTGGACCAGCAATTTGTGGTCTATGTGCCACATCGTGCATTCCACATCAAGATTTTCATTCAAGATCCCGGAAGAAGAAAGAAGAACAAATGATGCTATATGAACAGATCAATGGATTGATGAAGATTGATATCTCTTGAAGGGCAAGAAGGGGACAAGGAGGGAATGTGGAAATATGGATTTTTCTGGTCAGTTATGTCCCCTATCTTGGACCCCAACGGTTCTATGTGCATGTCGCAAGTACATGTATGATCCCTCCAGTTCCAGTTTTGATGACGCAAACACATGTGCGTCCACCGTCAACATGTCCTCTGTCAGATCCGCCATAAGTGGGCTGGATATTCCATTCCTAAATATGAAAGGCCACCGGCTTTATATGGTTCACTTATGCCATTTTACAGTCCAGGCAAGTAGGCCCTGATTCTGTCATCGAACTCCTTTTGCCTTCTGCCTCTGAAAGCTCCAGTCTGAGCCTGCATCCGTGACCATGAACTTTGTCTCATTCTCTGCGCGGCTCACGAAGCCTGACATCAGCCTATTCTCTGCCAAGAACTGTATTTCACCTTCGAATTATCTGCTTCCCCCTCAGCCGATGCATTCCTGCCTAGTAGCTTAAGTAAACATTCTTCCAGTTACCAAGCAAAAAGGCCCATCTTCTCTGTCCTCATGCGAGTAATTCATAGCCCTGTTACCATGGAATATTCCTACCCCCTCGCATTCAGTGTAGACACCTAGACGCTTGTACACGCACGCACAGTCAGTATAGAATAGATTCTGTCCGAGAGTCCTTCTTTTGTGGATAACATAGTTCTTTAAACATAGGATATTAGATATGATTTGGGATTAGGTTGACTTGACCCCCCAGACTTCTTGTCTCCACACGTAGAGCTAAATGTCAAGTCCTCGTCACCCCCTAGTTACACGTCAATTACACGTCAGACTGCTGCGCGCGCATCAATGCCAAATATTATCTTATAGATCCACCTATGTATTACATCATAGCCAATCATGTTCCTTTCTACTCATTATTACACCCATTTTCGGCAACGCACACCAAAACGTCAATGTCCTTATCAATTGTTACGCCTACTGTATTCACTTCATTATGATGTATGTATTATAAAAGTTACTGCTTGTCAATAAAGTATGTACTTCACTTCCTGAACTCCCGTGGTGATGGAACTTGAAGCATCCGATTATAATCGCTTATTGGAATAAAGCCCGTTCTGAGACTCTAATATCACGGATTCTGCCTCTCATTTTACTGAGCTATTTTACTATGTTCCTGTATCAAATTCAGTCCCGGTAAAGGAGAAATATTTACCACACAGTGAATCACCCACTCACACATCTATGCACAGAGTCACACACACCCCACCCATACAAACACTCAGGCACCCATACACATACTCAGACAACAAATCAATAACTCATATATACACTCATGTAGTTATTCATAAACCGATGCAGCCACTTACACACCAACAGACAGACGGATACAGACATTCACACAGTTTAGTCACTAACCCATGCATTCAGTGAGATATGTTTAATCACTCACTTATAGAGCCACTCACGAACCTACTAAATCATCCATTCAGACACTTATACACCCACTCATTCTTCAATACGCCTTTCCCTATATATATTAAACATATTTAAACTTTACAGAAACACACAGTCACAGGATGATGTCATCAGTGATGTGATCAGTGATGTCATGAGTGATGTCATCAGTGATGTCACTGACCATGTTATGAGTGATGTAATATGTGACGTCATCAGCAGTGCATTGTGGGGGCCCGAGTTATAGTTAGCTGAACTAACTATAACGGGGGAATTTCACGGGTTTTGTATGAGTGAAATGTCCAACTAACTATAACGCCCCTGAATCCTATGGCTTTTTTTAGTGAATTTCTACGTTTTTTTAAATGCTAATTTCTAACTATAACATGCCTGAAATCTATGGTTTTTTCAGTGAATATTACCTACTGGCGGTCCCCAGTAGGTAGTTATAGTTAGGACCTAGTTACTATAGGAAAATGGCAACATTCTATTCGCAATAACTTTGGCGCCGATTGATGAATCTTTGTTGAGATCAGCTCCTATGTTGAAAGTTTGGGGGTGATTCGTCAAGGGGAGACCGAGAAAAAATGGGGGGTCCCAAAATGTGTTTTTTCAATGTTGATTTGTATAGGAAACTTTAGACAAGGCTACAGGTCGAACGGGTGAACGGAATTACCCCAAATTTGGCAGGGAGAAGGGACTTGGTCTAGAAAGCACGCTTTTGTTTATTTGGTGTAAATCCGTTCAGTAGTTTTTGAGAAATATTGAAATTTACAGATATCGATATTAGGGAATTCTGCCATCTGATTAGCTGAGGTGTTACGAACACGAACTTGCTGCTGATTGGCTGCGAGCGCTGCGAGCGTTTGCAACTAGGAAGTTTTGGCCGCCATTTTGTGATTCCGTTGAAACGAGTAAGGGGGACAAAGGGCGAAAAATGTGGGAAAGAGGAGGGTAGGAGCCCTGTTACCTCTGTGGGGTGTTTAGGGTGTGCTATAGAGGGGGTGCGAAGTGAGATACTCATACCTACCGGTCTGAAAGTGCTGGGTACGGAAATTAAGTGAGGTATTGCGTAGTCTGATGCTGCTAAGGTGAGCTGCTGCGGGAGTCGGGGATGAAAGCGTGAGACTAAACTGTGTGTCTTATGGTGTGAAGTCATGTGCCCTGGCCGCTGCAGCACACCTGTGGAAGAAGTGTCAGCATGTGTTTATACCTACTAGGATGAACTACTGACTCCCACTGGTTTGAAAGTCCTGGGGTACGGAAAATATGTGAGGTATTGTCTAGAGTCTCATGGTGCTAAGCTGAGGTGCTGCTGGAGTCGGGGATGAAGGCATGAGCCAAACTGTGTGTCATATGCTGTGAAGTCATGTGCTCTGGCCGCTGTGCCACATCTGTCAAGTAGTGTCAGCATATAGTTATACCTACTCGGAGGAACTCTTGTTTTGAACATTGTAACTTGTGTATGGTGCTTAGGGGGAGTTATACAGGGAGTGTGAAGGTAAATTTGCTTGTATCAAATCAATACGGTATTTGTAAAGCGCAAACTACTCACCCCTATGGGTCTGAAGACCCTCGAGGCCGGCTTGGAAATTATGTGAGCTATTAAGTGAGCTATTGCCCAGAGTCACATGGTGCTGAGCTGAGGTGTCCAAAGGTGTCCTTCATAAGCATTTCCAAACCTACCCCAGTCAATGTGCCTAGGTAATTTCCACCACAATGCACAATCATGAGGTCAGGGTGTGGAAGATGCAAAGAGGTTTTAACCAAAGGTAGCAATTGGTGCAACTTCAATCTTCTCTGTGTAAACCATTTAATGTCCACATTTTTTAAACCTAGGTCTAAGTCAATAAATCTGTGTTCTGCATACCTCTTGCACCTGAAAATATAGCTATGCCCGAAAATCCACACTAGCATTTTGAAGGTATGGTTGGAAGGTATGGAAAGATGTCTGTAGCTCATGCAGTTCCTTGGTAGAATAGGAGATATGTTTAAAGATGGGGAAGTACTATTTTTTGCCATACAAAACGATACATGATTGGGAGTTGAAAAGCATTCTTTTTTAAAAGTAGGGTGCACATTCGTTTTGTGGAAAAGCATCTTTGTGATTGGTTAAGAAAAAGCAATTTCAACGTGGAGTACATATCATAGGATAACATTTTCTCAACTGAACCACAGCTGCTACTTACAATTGGAAGGCACTGTTCAAACTTAAAACAATCGTAAACGTTTAACCTGCACATGCCGTTAAATGTTCAAGAAAATGTTGCAAAAAAATATCGTTAAGTTTAAAAAAAATTATGAATTTATAACCTGCACGTGTTGTAGAATGTTCTAGAAAGTGTGTTGATAGAATACGTTGCACTTCTGACTTCTATGTGTTGTTGAATATTAAAAAAACGGTTTATATGGAAAATTAAAAAGAAACCAATAGAGAGAAGTTTTGAAACCTAAAAGAATGAAGGAACTATTCAAATTTGTTCTTTACATGTGTTTATGTGTGGAGTAACAAAATCATAGACACAACAGCACCAGGAAGAGGAAGAAGCAGGGAGTGGGGGGACGGGGGGAGATGGGCAGAATGGCACACATGCACAATTAAGTACAGCACAAGTATAGACAAACAATGGCCAAAATGAAACACACCAACAAGGATCACAAGTCACACAACCCACCAACATTACACCACTGAACGAGCATAGAAGTGAAAACCACGCTGCATTCATATAGGATGTGTACAAAGGCCGGTCATTGGTATTGTGTCATGTCTGCGACCGTGGTTATCATAGATGAGATTCCCAGCACATGGCACATGGGCGACTTCACTGTGTGTTACATTGCCAAACAGCTGCTTCTCCCTCCCACGAGCCCCCATACTTTTCTACGGTGCGCTGTTGCATCTCGTGCACTCGTACGACACACCATTGTAATGCCTATTCGCACATGTCCTGCTACATTCAAACTACACCATCACAGTGCCGTTTGGAGGTGGTGCATGGCACTTTACAACATTGAGTGCTGCGGCCTTTGTGGCAGGCCACACCAGAAAACAGAAACACACTTACCGCACTTCCTGTACACGGACATGTCCGAGATACCCTGTTCCCATTGCCGGATAGCCACACCCCTGCGCTGACCTGTGTACTCTGGACCAGCACATGCCAGTTGTGCATGCAGAAGGATGCGTGCGTAGCTATATGTCCAGGCTCACTGCCAACGCTGAGGTGACAGCACACTGTGATGTTGCAGGGCTCGTGCCTATCATGCTAAGACAATGACCACAGGGACACACTTGCTCAGATGCGGATTTGGGGGGCGTTGGTGGTCCTGGAGTTGTTGTGATGAGTCTTGTGGCCCTCATGGGTATCCCTGCATCATGCTCATTAATTCTATGGCACCTGTGGGTGTTCTGGTGTGGCTCTTGGCTGTGTTCTGTTTCATGGTGCAGGTAGTCGTTCTGCTTAACACCAGCAGAAAGCAGGTGTAAAATGCCTGGTGCTAACGTGGCTTATCGCCGTAATTTGTTTCGCATTGTAGTTGGTGTGAAAGTTGTGATGTGATTTTTTTCGTGTGCAGAACAATATACGAACTGAGCAGTGTATCTCGTCAAGATCCAGCACTTGACGCACTATTCCCAATCAATATAAATACAATGAGAGTTCTTAATTGATTTTGTGTGTACACTGTAAGTGCAGCCATTACCTCAGTGCAATTCAATACAGGATTTTAGTATTTAGAATAAATCGCAAACGTGCACCTCGTGTCTTTTTGTACAGGAACGGCTAGTCTGCATTTCCTTATCAGCACTTTAATGGAAGTAAAGTTGAGATAAATCTAACACACTATTCAGAAGTTGGTGTAAACTGCAGAAATCACCAGTATTTCCACGATAAGTGCCCCAAAATTTAACACCATGGTGGACTCCATCAAATAACAGTATTAAGAACAAGAAAGAGTCACACAGCAGTGAAGAGAACAACCAAAAACGTTATTAATTCTTTTCTTAAACTTTATTGTTTTATAAAGATATATGTAAACGATAAACGAAAAACTATTTGCAAAATTAATTTTTTTATTAACATATATATAAATGATAAACTAATAAACAAAATGTAACAAAAATAATAGAAAACAAGAAGGCGGAACACTCCTGTGGGGACCATGGATGTCGACGACAGAGCCTGGAAAATAAAGCACAAAATAAGGACATGTGTAATGGGCATATCAAAGGAGCGAGCCAGAGAGAAACAGAGAAGGAAAAAAAAGCCAGAGAGGGAAAGAAAGAAAGGGTGTGAGAAGGGGAGAAGGAAGAGAGAGAGTTAGAGAGATAGAAGGAAAAGAAGGAAGAGAGAGAGAGAGAGAGAGAGAGAGAGAGAGAAAGAGAGAGACAGACACTGCCACTTCTGCGCATCCATGAGAAAATAATTACCTGGTGCCACCGGAGTGTGCAGCAGTGGGCACTCTACATGTCCGTCAAAACTCCACGCATACCAGATATGTCGCTGAGTCCTGAGTCATGAATGGCGGAGACAACATCAGCTTCTCTGTGGATCTCACAGATGTCGCTGAGTCCTGAGTCAGGAATGGCGGAGACCACATCATCTTCTCCACATCCCAACGGATCTCACACATGTCACTGAGTCCTCAGTCATCAATGGCGGAGACCACATTAGCTTCTCCATGGCCAGGCAGATCTCACACATGTTGCTGGGTCCTGAGTCATCGATAGCGGAGACCACATCAGCATTTGGGGCCACTAAGCCTGTGGAACTCAAGTGTGTGCACGTGGTGGTAGGCCCCTGATGGCCATATGAGGTTTGGGTGGTACTAACCCTGTGCATCTGAAGTCCGTGCCAAGGGGGTGGTAGGCCCCTGATGGCTATACAGATCACGGTGCGACTAACCTTCCCTTCTGCGCAACTTTTCAAAGACTCTTTCTGGTTGAGACACATGGAGCTTCCGCCACCTAGTCAGCACCGGCAATAAAGGATGTCACGTTGTCGATATATTATATTTGCGTGGTCACATGGCCTGTGATGCATGTGCCAGATGGGTGTGGTGTGTGTGCAAACCTGCCCTGAGGGAGTGGCCATGAGATGTTGAGAACTAGACCACTGACCTGCACACCAACAGCGACTATGCCTGCGACAGGTAGCTATGTGGGGTCAACGTCGGAACGTAATCGCAGTGGCGTGGCGTATGATAGAACATGGCAGGGATAGCTACAATAACGCGGACAGCTCGTAGTACTGCGACTGTGAGTTGAGTGGACGAGCTGCAGCTGGTCCTCAGCGAGCCTTGGTGCAAACTGTTTATAACTCACACTACATAAGCATTGAAAAACCATTTTGTGATTCAGTCCGTCAGCTGGCATTTGTCCGAGGCATTTGTGAAAAGATATCGGAGTTCATTCTGTGATAGATACCCCTTTGACGCTGCCTCTCCCCACATCAGCAGGTAACGCACCCTCTTCCCACATTACCATCATACCCCCAACAACCTTCTTGGGCCTGGAAGTGTCCCTGTGCGGTTGGACAAAGAAGAATCTTAGTCATGTATAGATTTACATATAAAAACAATTATTTAAAGAAAAGAACAACAAATAAGACTGAAGGGAGTCTGGTGCTGTGGTCGCTGCCACGAAGTTGGGGTCACTGCCATTCAGGACTCAGGACACAGTTACACATGTGGGACCGGCTTGTGTTAAAGAGGGTTAGTGGGACTACGTGTCGCCTGCCTTGCATATCGAAATATGCGTCATTGATCGAAGGGAGTGTGGTGCTGTGGTCAGTGCCACGGACTTGGGGTCACTGCCATTCAGGACTCAGGACACAGTTACACATGTGGGATCGGCTTGTGTTAAAGAGGGTTAGTAGCACCAGAAGTATTGAGACTGTATGAGCCTGTGATGATGCTTGGTGTGGACGGGCCGCACTGGGAGCAATATGCATTGGCTACTGGACTGCGTCATGTGGAATCAGGACTATCTGAATTGTGAAGCATGCTGACCATAGTGTAGGCCAGAGGTAGCGGTGAGCAAGGGCCCACAGCCACATGCATACGTTGGTGGCCCCACCGGCCTGCGTAGTGGAGGTTCAGTGGCACCACGTGTCGCCGGCCTTCCATATGCAAATACCCCTCACTAATCGAAGGGAGTGTGGTGCTGTGGTCGCTGTTACAAAGTTCGGGACACTGACGTTCAGGACTCAGGACACAGTTACACATGTGAGATCGGTTTGTGTTGAACAGGGTTAGTGGCACCACGTGCTGTTGTCCTTGCATATGGAAGTATGCTTCACTGATGAGAGGGAGTCTGGTGCTGTGGTCAATGCCAAGGACTTGGGGTGACTGCCATTCAGGACTCAGGACACTGTTACACATGTGAGATCGGCTTGTGTTAAAGAGGGTTAGTGGAACTACGTGTCGCTGGCCTTGCATATGGAAATATGTCTAACTGATCAAAGAGTATGCTGCTGTGGTGGCTGCCACGGACTTGGGGTCACTGCCATTCAGGACTCAGGACACAGTTACACATGTGGGATCGGCTTGTGTTTAAGAGGGTTAGTGGGACTACGTCTCGCCGGCCTTGCATATCGAAATATGGCTCACTGATCAAAGGGAGTCTGGTGCTGTGGTCGCTGCCATGGACTTGGGGTCACTGCCATTCAGGACTCAGGTCACAGTTACACATGTGGGATCGGCTTGTAATGGACAGTGTTAGTTGGCACCACGTGTCCAAAATTCAAATTGTGAGGTCTGCTGGCCGCAGTGTAGACTGCTGAGTGATCGGCTTGTGTTAAAGAGGGTCAGTGGGACTACGTGTTGCCGGCCTTGCATATCGAAATATGCTTCACTGATCGAAGGGAGTGTGGTGCTGTGGTCGCTTACCACGGACTTGGGGTGACTGCCATTCAGAACTCAGGACACAGTTCCACATATGGGATTGTTCAGCTTGTGTTGAACAAAGTTATTGGCACCACATGTCGCCGCCGTTGCATATGGAAATATGTCTAACTAATCAGAGGGAGTATGCTGCTGTGGTCGCTGCCATGGACTTGGGGTCACTGCCATTCAGGACTCAGTACACAGTTCCACATGTGGGATTGTTCGGCTTGTGTTGAACAGAGTTATTGGCACCACGTGTCGCCGCCGTTGCATATGGAAATATGCCTCACTGATCGAAGGGAGTCTGGTGCTGTGGTTGTCTCACGGAGTTAGGGTCACTACCATTCAGGACTTAGGACACAGTTCCACATGTCGGATCGGCTTGTGTTGAAGACGGTTAGTGGCATCATTTGTTGCCGGTCTTCCACAGTGTAGGCCAGAGGTAGCGGTGAGCAAGGGCCCACAGCCACGTGCATATGTTGGTGACCCCACCGGCCTGCGTAGTGCAGGTTCAGTGGCACCACGTGTCGCCGGCCTGCCATATGGAAATACCCCTCACTGATCGAAGGGAGTCTGGTGCTGTGGTCGCTGCAATTCAGGACTCAGGACACACTTACACATGTGGGATCGGCTTGTGTTGAACAGGGTTAGTTGGCACCACAAGTTGTCGGTCTTCCACAGTGTAGGCCGGAGGCAGCGGTCAGCAAAGGCCCACAGCCAGGTGACGTTGTCTTGAAATACACAGATTGGGAGCATGTGGTGTTCTTAACCCATTATAGTGTCTTGCACAATTTGTGTCGCTACTAATCTTGATTTGTGAACCGTGTAACCCCAGTGTAGGGCAGAGGCAGCGGTCAGGATGGGCACACAGCTACGTGGCGATGATTTATGGTGCACTGAGTTAGTAGCACCTGAAGCACACAGCGTGTGTGCACCGTGCGATGATGCGTGGTCTGGGCGGGCTGTACTGGAAGCAAAGTGTCTTGCGAACTGGACTGCAACATCTGCAATCACCACTGCATCTGAATTGTAAGCGCTGCTGTCTGCAGTGTAGATCGAAGGCAGTAGTCGGTACAGACATAAGTCTGCGGTGCTGTGCCGCTGGGTTTACAGGGGGCCTGTGTCGAGGAGGCCCGCGGTTATGGCGAAAGCCACATGCCAGGGTGAGGGCTGCTGCTGTGACAGACTCGTTGGTCTTCCCTCAAGTGAACTACGCCTAGGGCCTGGCCTATTTATTCACACTGCTACGCTGGAGTGGCGTACGTTGGAGAAGCCCACTCCGCTTCTGCTTCCAGGGGAGGACAACACAGCTACATGAACGCGATCTTCCCCACTGCCTGAGGTAACATGGTTGCATCCACTGTGCACTACACTACAAGTATCAACAGTATATCTCCACATGGAGAGGTTTGTGCTTTGCATAGTGAGGTTTGTGCAGCACATCAGCGTTACACTTGTCATTGTGTGCTTTATTGTTGAAGGGTGACTTGCCTCCTTCATATATAGTTGGTTGTCACATCTCCCAAAATTCAGCTATCGTGTGGCTGAGAGGCATGGTGTTTTGGGAAGGTCCGTTTTCCTGTTTTGCGCTGCCTTGGTGGTAGTAGGGGGGGGTGCGGGGGGGAGGTTCTGGTGGTGGTGGCGCTGGGTGTTGTGGTCTTGCTGTGTGTCGGACCTGCATGATCAGTAGCTCTATCACGTGTTAGTCTTTAGATGTGGCTCTGAGTTGGGCCCAATTCACGGAGTAGATAGTCGACCTCCTTACACCAGTTAAAGGTTGATGTTAATATGTTACTGCTAACTCGGCTTATCGCCTGATTTTTGGATCGCATGGCAGATTTGGCTGGTCGTTGAAAATATGGGGAAGTGGTGTTTTCGTGGTTTTTTCCACGGGAACGCCTACTTTGCATTTTATTAGCATTAGTTGTGGCTCTCGTTTGTGGCGATTTTGTTGGTGTAAGGTATCGATGGGAGAGTGGTGAGATTTGCAGTTTTCACCAAGTTGAGAATGGGTTGATAATTAAAAAACACAGAAAAAAAGATAGGTTTAATGAACATTATAATTAGAAATTAGCATTTAAAAATCCTTTGAAATTCACTGAAAAAACCATAGGATTCAGGCAAGTTATAGTTAGAAATTAGCATTTAAAAAACCTTAGAAATTCACAGAACAAACCATAGGTTTCAGGCACGTTATAGTTAGAAATTAGCATTTAAAAAACCTTAGAAATTCACTGAAAAAAACATAGGTTTCAGGTACGTTATAGTTAGAAATTAGCATTTAAAAAACCTTAGAAAATTCACAGAAATAACCATAGGTTTCAGGGATGTTATAATTGGTTGGACATTTTGCTCATAGAAAACCATAGAAATTCCCCTGTTATAGTTAGTTGAGCTAACTATAACTTGTGCCCCCGCAATGCACTGCTGATGACGTCACATATTACATCATTCATGACATGGTCAGTGACATCACTGATGACATCAATGATGACATCATCCAAGTCAAAATCTGATGCAACTTATCAGACCCTAATATAACACTTGATACACCCACTCTAAAATACAGACTATAATATTTGAAACCATGAACAGACCAATACCAGTTAGTACATATCCACTCACTAATTCCTAGGTCTACACACACATGCATTCATTCACCCATACAGTCACTCATACATACAGTCAGCCATCAATAGAGCATTATCATATCCAGTCATATATCTATACAGACACTCACACACCGCCTCTAATTCATAGAGTTATTCACACACCTAATCAGTAATGGAAATAATCAATCACACTTTCATTTACTCACCTGTACAGTTATACGCATACCACGTCACTTATTTAAACATATACTAACACATACTTACACTCTAATACAATAACTAATACAAGCACACACTGATCCATACAGGCACTCTCACAATCACTCACTCTCACATAAAGTCATTTATACAGTCCAACACTCATATATACTGCCTTTCACATATGGAGTTACTCACACATGTACCACTGAGGCATCCATTTACTCACCAAGACACTCATACACACAATGCGATGCGGCGCGCGCAACAAAATTTGTTTTATTTATTTTTTCGTTACTTACCTGAAATCGTCCGTATGCCACATTTTACAACCCACCACACTGCCCCTGCCCCGCCCCACGTCACCGCCCAGTGGCATGCCCTATACGGGCCGTGGCTGGTCATGAATGATGTAATATGTGACGTCATCAGCAGTGCATTGAGGGGGCGCGAGTTATAGTTAGCTCAACTAACTATAACAGGGGAATTTCTATGGTTTTCTATGAGTGAAATGTCCAACTAACTATAACATCCCTGAAACCTATGTTTTTTTTGTGAATTTCAAAGGTTTTTTAAATTCTAATTTCTAACTATAACGTGCCTGAAACCTATGGTTTTTTCTGTGAATATATTATATATATATCTATATATATATATATATATATATAATATATATATATATATTATACATATATATTATCTACTGGTGGGTACCAGTAGATAGTTATAGTTAGGACCTGGTTTCCATAGGAAAACCATTTTTTGTTTACCCAATAACTTTGGCGCCGGTTGACGAATCTCCGCGAAATTTTCAAAACTAGTGATCAGCTCCGGTCAGCTCCTGTCTTGAAAGTTTCGGGGTGATTCGCCAAGTGGGGGCTGAGAAAAGGGGGGTCCCAAAACACATTTTCCCCATGTTATTTTCCATAGGAATCTTTAGACAAAGCTACAGCCCGAACTGCTGAACGAAATTACACCAAATTTGGCAAAAAGTTAGCCCTTGGTTCAGAATGGTGTAAATCCGTTCAGTAGTTCCTGAGAAATTTGAAAAAGAAAAAGTTTCGATATCTAGGGACGTGGTGGAGACGCGACCCCTTCCGACCACGAGCTTCAGTCTAATTGGCTGCCAACACTCAAAACCAGGAAGTGTTGGCCGCCATCTTGTGACTCGGTAGAACCGAGTCCAAAGAAAACAGTAGAAAAAAAATTAAAAAACAAGGAAAAGGGGGCAGGGTAAAAACACTCTGACCCCTAGGGCTGGTCAGGGTGTCTTACAAGGACCACCAGGCCCAAAAAAACCATGTTTGTTTTATAATTTCGGCAGACTTCAAGCTGGGGTCGCGAATCCCGCCGCAATTATTTTAAAAAATGAAGCGCGGGCTCTTGCGCTTCATTTAAATGAAGCCACCAGGTGGACCAGGTACCGGGGGCATTGCCCAAATCATAATTAAAAAATTGCGGGGGCTTGCGAGGGCCCTTGCAGCCCCAGGGACCGCCACCCCCGGGGCTTGTTTTTTAATGTGTGTGTGGCCTCCAAGGCCCCCCAAGCCCAGGGGACTGCCACCCCCCGGGGCTTTTGTGAAATATCTGAAGGTAATATTTGCGGGGGTCACATGGCCCCTCCGCTGCCCCGGGGACCGCCAACCCCTGGGGCTTGTTTAAAAAAATTTAAACCTGCGGGGGGGCTCAAGCCCCCTCCACACGCCACGGGGACCGCCACCTCCCTGGGGTACTAAAATGCAAATGTGGGTTTCTATTATGGACCCCCGAGCCCCGGGGACCACCACCTCCCCGGGGCTATGTAAATAAAGGGAGGGGGCCACGTGGCCCCCCTCCTGGAGGCCTTGATGGCCCTGGGGACCGCCACCCTCCAGGGCCGGCTCCTGCAGTGTCCCAGGGTGCCCACCCCAGGACACTGCTGTTTGCTATAGCAAACTCTGGTTTGGATTTTGGAAGCGAGTGCAGGTTTCCTGCTCTCGCTTCCAAAATCCAAACAAGATTGCTTTTCCACACAGGGAACTGCATGTCAGCAGCTCCCCATGTGAAAAAGCAATGCCGGCTCCCGCAGGAGGCAGGGAGCCGGTGGGATTGTGGGGGAATTGGGGTTCCCCCCACGGTCCCCAACGGACAGGCCAGGCCTCGGGGCATGGGGTCCCCGGGGCCAGAAGTGTCCCCCCTCCGAATATAATTATTATTTTTTTAAACAGAGAGGCCAGGCCCCATGGGATGGGGTCCCCCGGGGACATAATTGGCCCCCCTCCCCAATAAAATAAAAAAATAAAAATGTCAACGAGGCAGAGCCTCGGGGGTTGGGGTCCCCGGGGCTAACAGAGGCCTCAGGAGGGGGGACACACAGACCCCTTCTTTGAAAATATTTTTAAACTTTTTTTTATATATGGCCATGCCCCGGGGGATGGGGTCCCCGGGGCAGAAATTGGTCTCAGATAGGGGGGCAATGCGGCACCCTTCCAGTTAATTTTTTTAAACAATAGGTGTCAGGCCCTGGGGATGGGGTCCTCAGGACCCCAAAAGTGCAAAAAGAAGGGGGGCCACACAGCCCCCCTTCTGGAGAATAAGGAGGTACCTGGTGGGCTAGTTGGACCCCAAGGACCTTCAGGATTTAAGGGGACTTAATCCCCAACTTAAAACGAGCCACGTGGTGCTTTTGAACTGTGGTGAAGGCAGGAGGCGGGACCTGATGTGACAATTGTGCAAACGCGCTCCGTGGCACATTTTAAGTTGGGGGATTAAGTCCCCTTGAATCCTGAGGGTCCCTTAGGTCCAACTGGCCCACCAGTAAGCACCACAGTGCAGCGTTGCAGAGAGGTGTAAAAAGGGGCGTGGCCTTGGACCACCTCTCTGCAATGCAGCTCTGTGGCGCTTACTGGAGGTACCTGGTGGGCTAGTTGGGCCCCAGGGACCCTCAGGATTCAAGAGGACTTAATCCCCCAACTTAAAAGTGCCAGGGGGCGCGTTTGCACAGTATTGAAGGGCGGGGGCAGGCCTGATGTGACATGTGAGTACTTATCCAATCACTCCACGAAAAACCAAGCACTTATAAATTTACCATGCAATCTCCTTGCAGTATTCTTATCATCCAGTCAGTACCCATGCACTCATGCAATTACCCATGCACTAACTCATGCACTGCTTCAATACCCTGAGCACTACCCATGCAGTCCAGCCATCTCCTTGTCACTACCCATGCACTCCTCCAATCACTCAGCCAGTTCCATGTCCTTATCTAATCACTGCGTCAAAACGTAAGCACTTATAGATTCACCATGCACTCTCCTTGCAGTACTCTAATCATCCAGTCACTACCCATGTACTCATGCAGTGACCCAGGTACTAACACATCCACTGCTACAATCCCCTGAGCACTACTGATGCAGTCCAGCCATCTCCTTGTCACTACCCATGCACTCCTCCAATCACCCAGCCAGTTCCATGTCCTTATCTAATCACTGCACCAAAAGACAAGCACTTATAAATTCACCATGCACTTTCCTTGCAGTACTCTAATCATCCAGTCAGCACCCATGTACTCATGCAATGACCCAGGCACTAACATATGCACTGCTACAAACCCCTGAGCACTACTGATGCAGTCCAGCCATCTCCTTGTCACTACCCGTGCACTCCTCTAATCACTCAGCCAGTTCCATGTCTTTATCTAATCACTGCACCAAAACACAAGCACTTATAATTTCACCATGCACTCTCCTTGCAGTACTCTAATCATCCAGTCAGTACCCATGTATTTATGCAATGGCCCAGAAACTGACACATGCACTGCTACAATACCCTGAGCACTACCCATGCAGACCTCTAACCACCTACACACTACTGATTCACTCCTCCAATTACCCAGGTAGTATCCATGCACTCAAGCAATCCTTTTGTCACTACCCATGCACTCCTCCAATCACCCATCCAGCATCATGTACTTATCCAATCATTCCGCCAAAACCCAAGCATTTATAAAATCATCATGCACTGTCCTTGTAGCACTCTAACCATCCAGTCAGTCAGTCAGTCAGTCACATACTTTTATTCGATAATTTAAGATCATAAAAAGACACAAATACAGTATTTATCACAATGATACAAATCCATAATTAAAATAATACATTAAAATGTCCTTTTAAAATCCATTCTACGTACTACACATAAAAATAGTGAGCAATTCCATATACAATAAGCTAAAAATAAGTCACAGCAATAATCATAAACAAACTACAGCACCCATAGGGCCTGCTCTTTTCTTCGTATTATTAATCCGCACGGCTGCCACAAGGAAATTTGCAACATGAAAAATAACCTGGGCACTACTCAACAGTTGCAGATAAATAAGTGCCGGCCTAACCTGGACAAACCCTGCTCCCCTTAAGACTGGAATCAAATACTTTTTCCTAATGTCTGCGTAAAACTCGCAGAACATGACAAAATGCAGAGTATCTTGTATTGAAAAATTGTCACACTTACAGGGCTCAGCATTATCCGGTATTCCCCATTTTGGGAAATCTCCCAATGTAAGGTGAATTATGTTAAATCGGAATATGATTAACAGGTACCGATGAAAAGGGCGTGTAACTATCTTAAGGTAATGTTCAAATCCTGGTGAGCTCACTAGCCCATAATGCGATCTTACCATAGGTTTTTTCAGCTCTATTTCCTCGCTTTCAGTAAATAGGAGGTTTGCCATGGCAATTTTGATCAAATCTACATCTACTTTCTTAATAGTTTCCGGGGCCGTAAAAAGCCCAGGACGTCCCAGTTTTCTAAAGGTGGATTCGATATATGCTATCCGTGGGATTTTACCTGCCTTATCTAGAGCTAGGCAGTCTTTTAAAATCATATGGTTCAATGTGATCTCCTGGTTAAGCCAGGTCTTAAGCCAACATATTAGCGGGGCTGTTTTCAATATATCAGAGACATAACCCAGCCCTGTCTCTGCATGGATCGAAAAAGTAGGGGTTGACTGTGGTACGGATAGCAAGGTTCTTAGAAATATATTTTCTACCACTTGAATTTGATGATCTTGTGAGCTATACCCCCAGATCTCTGAGCCATAAGTAGCAATTGCAAGGCACTGAGCCTTGTAGACCTTCAAAATAGCTTCCATGGGTCTAGCCCCAAGACGTTTAGAAAAGTCCATAAGGGCTGAGGTAGATCTGGCAAATACATTTCTTTTATGTTTCAGTTGGGGACCCCAGGACCCCATTTCATCAAATAAGAGCCCTAAATAAGTAAAAGCAGGGACCCTTTTAACCTCATCTCTCCCACAGAAAACAGACATAATTCTTTTCTTTCTACTTTGATCCCCCACAATCATTACATGAGATTTTTTAGCATTTATTTTCAGATCCAATGACTCCATAAATTTACTAAAATTATCCAGCAATTTATTTAGCCCAACACCAGTACGTGGCAATAAAGCCGCGTCATCTGCGTAAAGGAGAACTGGTATAATTGTTTCTCCTACACGCGGGACGTCTAATGTTGCTCCCTTCAGGGCAGGTTCCAATGCATTTATATGGAGCGTAAAAAGTAGGGGTGCCAATATGCACCCCTGCCTGACCCCTCTTTCTGAATTAAAATACTTTGTGCATCTCCCTTCCTGGGTGACTCGAATAGTGGCTGATAAGCCACAGTGGAGATCAGCCAGGAATTTAACTAAAGCATGGTCAATGCCTATATTCAGTAAAATTTGCCACAGCTTCGATCTGTTTACTAGGTCGAATGCCGTTGAGAGGTCCATAAACCCCATATAGAGAGAGCCCTTTTTAGCTACAGTATATTTACTAATAAGGAGCTGTAGATTGAGACATTGATTTAATGTGCTCCTTTTGGTTCTAAAGCCATACTGGGCATTAGACAAAATCCCTCTCCCCTCAAGGCAGTCTGTCAACCTCGCCAAGATAACTCTGCCTAAAATTTTCACCGCAGAGTCTATCAAGGAAATAGGCCTATAGCATGATGGATCATCTCTTTGGCCCTTTTTAAAAACCGGAATATTAATAGAGTTAGACCAGGAGGCGGGAGATGAATTCGACCACGAGGCATTAAAGACATTAGTCAATATCCTAGCCCAGAATCTGGGGGAACTTTTAAATAGGTCCACTGGGACCCCATCCGGTCCTGGCGCTTTGTTTTTCCTAGTCTCCTCAATTGCCCTTACCACTTCGGTCTCATGGAACACCACTGCAGGGGCTAATTCTAAGTTCAAGATCACATTTTGTGAGCACACTGCCAACTGTCTCCCATAAATCTTCTCAAAGTGGGCTATCCACTGATCGTCAGGAATATTACAGTCAAGTGGGGAATTATCTTCTCCAGAAAAAAAGGGCTCATTTATGGTTAGCCAGAATTTCCCACTATCCCTCAGAATCTCCGTGGACAAGAGTTTATCCCATGCCTCTTCTTTGATCTGGTTTTTCCTTTCCCCAATGGCCTGTTTGTAGGACTTCCTTAACTCCTTAACTAGCTCCCTGTTTCTGGGGCACTCTTTCAGTGCTTTGAAAAGAGCTGAGTGTGCCCTAGAACAGGAGCTATCAAACCATCTTTTTCCTTTACTAATTAAACGGTGACTTTTCATGGTCAAGGAACTATTAATTTGGTTACAAATAGCATCAAAAGCCCCGACAATCATTGTACTTAATGCAGCAGTGTCCAGGCAAGTGGAAACCTCGCTCCCTACTTTGGACAAGACTTCCCCCATAAAGAGTTCTGGGATTACTTTTGTCCATTTTAGTCTCCTGCCCTGGTCAGTTGGTATAATCTCCCGCCTAATACCCGTGATCTCTGTTTCAATAAAACTTAAATAGGCCCCCGGGGCCACTTCTAAAATCACGGGATTGTGATCACTAAAAACAGAGAACCCCACCTTGTAAATTGACACTCTAGTCAGAACTAGCGCTGACATAAATATATAGTTAATGACTGTGCCCAAAGCCGTACCTTTATAAGTAGGAGCCCTTTCGCTTCCCATGACACACCCAGATTCGTAAAGATTCGTAGTGGCCAGGAGGTTCTCCAGGGCCTCCCCTTGCTTAGTGTGTTCAAAATGAGTTTGAACTGAGTATGGGGGACCTTCAGAATTATTAAAAACACACGCTAGAGCACATGGATGAATATTAAAGTCACCCATAAGGATAACCTCAGAGCTTGGATTTTTGACTTTATATGTTACTAAAAAATCCTCTAAGCAGGTTAAGAATTGGTTTAGACACTCACTCTCAGGGGAATTGTAGAAATTGACCAATAACAATTTCTCAGACTGTGGCAGTGATAATTCCACTACCAAACAATTATGGCAGCCCGCGACAAGTTGTTTTAACGAACCATTTAATTTCAGGGAGAAAAATATTGCTAAACCTCCCTTTGCTCTTCCGGACTGGGCCTGTTTAGCAGGAATGGAGAAATGCGAATACCCATCTATAGTGAAATTGTTATTTGTGACCCAAGTTTCTTGGAATGCCATTATATCATATGATTTTATCTCACCCAACCACATCCTATCCCTGCACTTGCTTCTCAACCCAGATATGTTCCAGCTCTGAATTTTGCATGTAGGCACTTGGGGAACAACGTCAGAGCTTTCTGTTACATTTATGTTCTTGACGTCCTCGCCCACATTTTGGACTATGTTACTAGCCATCCGAGCACAATTATCAATTTGCAGTCAGTCGCAATCTTCCAAGCCAGATAGCCCTTTGAATATGTTAGAAAGCGTAATATGCCCCGGAACACTCCATTCCTTTTGCCCCTCAATTAGGTGTTTTTCCCCCCGCCATGAAGCCTTAATTACGTAAAAATAAGACAGGGGAAAGGAATGGATTACTGACACTGAGTCTCTTTGTTGCCATTTACAGATGTATTCCACCGCCCTCCTGTTCCTGAAATTAATAACTATGCAATCCCCCTCTACAGACTTTGGCTTATTCCCCACCCAACCCACTCTTCTAGCAAAAGGAATTTCTGCAGATTCATGGGAAGGCAGTGGGCGGTTCTTATTAAGCCAAAAAATACATTTATTCTTTAGCTCCAAGTATGATTCCTTCTTGCCCTGACTTAGTGAAGGTACCCCCACCAAAACCAGCACATAAGGAGAGGACTCTGGGGGGAGCTGAATATTCGGTAGTGCTTCGCTATAACCAGTAAACTTTTTATACATAGTTTGCTGATAGGTTGCAGACCTGCGGGTCTCTCTTTGCTGCGACCTGTCCCTTTCTCTAATTTTCTCATCAACTGTCGGGTGATTGGGGGCTAATGCAGGGCATTGTACTCGAGCAACAGCCAAGTTACCACTGTCATTCTCTTTACTCGGTATTTTAGGGGGAATATCTACTACTGGTACAGTGGATACATTTGTCCCCAAGACACCTACTTGATTACTGACTGGCCCAATAGCTTGCTTTTTCTCCCTGACCCGAGATGAGGCAAGCAACAATTCAAGGCACACTAGTCTGGTTTCAATTAAGTCCAGCCTCTCTCTTAATGGGGCACAAGACTTCTTAAGGAGGCTTTCCAACTTTGACCAAAATGATGGACCCATCTCGTTAGTTCCTTTATCTTCGTCCCGAGGATGATGGATCCTTCCATCACTAGCAGAGTGTGGGCTTTCAGAAATTTGAGGAGGACCTCGGGTAAAGGGCTTATTAGACATCAAAGCTTTTCCAGGTTTTGACTTCTTCCTGGGAATCTGTACTTTAGCACCCTTTTGAAGCTGTTTTACTGGCAAACCCTGTGCACATTGGGCCAGCCCCACCTTAGCACTACTAGCTGATCGAGTTTTTATATTGGAAGAGCGTATGACCCCTGTAAAAGTGAATGTATTTTTATCCGGCCTTTTGTCCGATGTACTGAAATCACAGGGAGGCTGATTAATCAATAGTCCAGCTGTTTCAGGTGACCGGCTCTCTCCCCCCTCCGGGGATATCATTGAGTCACAGATATTGATCCGTTGTAGATCTGGAGACCGGACTTCAGCTAGCCCACCAATGGATGATCTTTTATCAAAGGCAATGTCCAAGGACAGTCTTTTTTCTGTTAGCTCAATGTCCTTTGATAAAGCCGAGGAAACTCTAACTAAGAAATTGTCCAGAGTGCACAATAAAGCTCCTCCCGTTAATTTACTAGTGTCCCTTCCTGGCAATACCGAGGCAGTCATAATGATATTAATAATAGCAATCAAGCGTAGGCAACCACTTACTAGAGTTGAGGCTGAACGATTGTTGTAAGGGGGGTGGCCCGTCCCGGCCTAGAACAGGCTAAAACGGGCCCGTCCTTGGCCCGGGCTTTGCCCGGCTCGTCCCGCGGGGCTCTACGTTGTTTAAATGCGCCTCCTGGCACAGGCGCGGCGTGGATGGTGCACGCCACCGCTGGGGCTACCGGGAAAAGAAGTCCCGTGGCGGCGGCGCTGCTTATAGCAACCAAAGACTCCTGGCAATGTCGGCGTTATCCGGTACGGCAAGGTAAGGTTGTTCGCCTGCTTTAGGTCCCCCACTAGAAGGCAAGCAACTGTGTGGCAACTGAATGGTTTAAGAGGGCAAGGGCGGAAGGCTAGGGCTAAGGGCTAAGGCTAAGTGCGCAACCGTGCTATCGCACTCCCCGGCCCCTTTTACTTCTTACCTCTTGCCTCTGTACCGTCTCGATGTGTACTGATGCTTAGTGCATGCTCCAGTGCTCTGCTGTCCGTAGGCAACCCAGACAATCCTCAGGTGAAGAAATGAGGAACAAGAGGGGGGGCGAGGCACGAGTCTCAATAACTCCATCCAGTCAGTACCCATGTACTTATCCAATCACTCCGCCAAAACCCAAGCACTTATCAATTCACCATACACTCCCTTTGCAGCACTCTTATCATCCTGTCACTACCCATGCACTCATGCAATGACCCAGGCACTAACTCATGGCAAATACAGAGGAGGTCATGCTAATCACAGGGGTACCCCAATGCATAGTGTTCCCAAGTGTATGTAGGTGTTTTCACTGTATTCTAAGTGTCGTTTAGCATAGCACTGCCTCTAGGCCTGGTTAGTCAGTCAGTTACCACCAGTACCCGTTAGCAAAAGGTTGGGAGCACAGGAGGACTTTCTGCACAACTCTTCCTTCTTCCTGCACTTTTCTTCGTCTTTCTGGACTTCTTTTTCCTCTTTCTGCATTTGTCTTGCTTCGTTCTGTGCTTTTCTTCCCCTCTCTTCACATGTCCTACCTTTGTAGGCATAGCTAGAAATTAGCATTTGAAACTTTTGAAATTCACTGAAAAAACAATAGGTTTCAGGGACGTTATAGTTAGAAATTAGCATTTAAAAAACCTTTGAAATTCACTGAAAAAAACCACAGGTTTTAGGGATGTTATAGTTAGGTGGACATTTCTCTCGTACAAAACCAGAGAAATTCGGCCAAACCAGGCTAAGCATCGCAAGTACTTAAATGATTGTATTGAAGAGCAATAGAAGCTTGTATAAATTAATGGTATTAATTAATTACATGGCATTTGTCATAAAATTGTATAGGAGTCCAAAAGATATGGTCAACAATTGTATTTGTACATATCATGAAAACCTGTGCCAAGCGCTGCGCGTACTTGGATAACTGTTGGAATGTCAAATTGATACATTGTGCCGAGATGACATGGTTTAATTTAAAATCGTTTTCACAGGTTTCATATTACGGGGATACTTATTATAGTGGGGGAACGTATGGTGGCACTGTAAGGTATTCTGTGGTTAAGGATGAGGCATTCTGGTACAAGTAGTTTCAACAGAATGAAACACTGAGCATGATAACTTTATTGTATCCTAATGCCGAGAACAAACACTGCAGAGGATTCATATGTACTTAGTGGCAATTAATAGCATATATCATGATGGTTACGACAATGAATTTTAAGCTATTTATATTGTTTTATAATGTATTTAACCCTCAGTCCAAATGTTGTTATGCACTGCTAACTGTGAGACATATGAAGCACGCGAGGTATGTTTTCTATGTTTATGAACTCTGAAAAGTATTTCTATAGGAATTAGTTGTACAGGAAGTGAATTGACAAAGGCGAAACAACCAAAAGGCCTCCTCCTTGACTTTGGTGCACAATAAAATTATTTGTTCTGTCTCCTGCTGTGCCGCATCCTGTTGTGTTCTGCCATTGAGGCGGAGTGAAGGACTCCATTAAAATTTACAAACGGCTGCTGTCGCTGTTTAGCAGGCACCGACACAGTGGGAAGGGAACCGCTAAGCGCTTCAACTCTGTGGCATATATAGGAAATCAGCAACATTTTATTTGAAATAACTTTGGCGCCGGTTGACGAATCCTCGCGAAATTTTCAAAATAGGTGGGGCGCTCCGCTCCGCTCCTACCCTGAAAGTCTCGGGGGGATTCGTCAAGCGGGGGCTGAGAAAAAAGGGGGGTCCCAAAACACGTTTTCCCCATGCAATTTTCCATAGGGACCTTTAGTCCAAGGTACAGCCCGAACGGCTGAACAGAATTACTTGAAATTTGGCAGAGAGGTAGTCCTCAGGTCAGGGAAGTGCCTTTTGCAGGTCTGGTGTCAATCTGTTCAGTAGTTCCTGAGAAAATCAAAAGTAAAATCATATACATATGTGGGCGGAGCCTAACCACACATCTCATCCTGCGATCTGTTTGGCTGTCAGCACTTCATCCAAGAAGTGTTGGCAGCCATCTTGGGACCAATATACATGATAGCACCTCATTAAAAAGCATTGCATTTAATAGAAGGTTTTAAGACTTTAGTTACATTATAAATCATTTGTTGATGGTACCATACTCATTTTAGGAATTGTGGTATGTTCTAAGGTGATTTCACCATGTGAAAAAGCCTTCTGCTGGGATATCATGATTGAGAGAAAAATATTTTCTCATGCTTTTCCCACAGAGGTTTGGAAGGTGATCTATAAGCTAAACTGAGAGCTTATTTTCTGTAAATTCACATTATCTTTCTCAGTCATGTGAGAATGAAGTCTGACATTCTCAGTAAAACATGTACATCCAACAAGGGCAGAGACTGTCAGTTGATTCCTTTGTGTTCTACTGCAGCTTCCCAGAGTGTTCCAAAGAACAACTAGAGCGCTAACAGTCCTACTTATGATAAACATATGGCACACCTGAAGCCATCTTGCTTGGATTAAAGTGGTAACTCTTAAAACATTTAATTTAAAAAGGAACATAATGAGGGGGTTCATTTTTCCATAAAAAGTATGATTAGTGTTGTAGAAAGAAAAATTAGGGCACATTTTGAGTGACTTCTCAAATCCTCTTCTATTTCATTAAAAAATTCTGACATGCAGACTCAAACATGCACTTTCAATACCAGCAGCAGTTTTCCCTGGTGAGCAGTAGCTTTACTACAGTGATCTTATGAGCAAAAACAGTGCTAACATTCTGAATTTATGGCAAATGTGTGACACATCTGAATGCCTTCTTGATGGAATCAAAGTAAAAAACTGAAAGTATTTCCTACTGAGGAGACTGCAGTAAATGAGGAAATTAGGAAACTTCATAACAAATAAGTCTCCCAAGATGGCCACCAGAGACAAAAGAGCCCAAATGTAGCCCAAATATCACCCAGATGTAGCCCAAGTATAGCCCAATGACAGAATGTCCCAGAGTGTTCTTAAAAACAACTAGAGCGCTTACTGTCTTCATTATGACAAAAGTATGGCACACCTGAAGCCATCTTGATTGGAATAAACTGGTAACACTTAAAACAATTAATTTAAAAAGGAACACAATGAGGGGGTTCATTTTGCCATAGAAATTATGATTAATGCTGAAGAAAGAAAATGAGGGCACATTTTGAGTGACTTCTCAAATCCTCTTCTATTTCATTAAAAAATTCTGACATGCAGACTGAAACATGCACTTTTAATACCAGGAGCAGACTTCCATGGTGAACAGTAGTTTTACTACAGTGATCTAATGAGCAACTAGAGTGCTAACATTCAGAATTTATGGCAAATGTGTGACATTTCTGAATACCTTCATGATGGAATCAAAGTAAAAAACTGAAAGCATTTCCTACTGAGGAGACTGCAGTACATGAGGAAATTAGGAAACTTCATAACAAATAAATCTCCCAAGATGGCCACCGGAGACAAAAGAGCCCAAATGTAGCCCAAAATCACCCAGATGTAGCCCAAATATAGCCCAATGACAGAAGTGTGCAAAACACTTATTATTTTGTGTTTTAGCAGTGTTATATAGTGCAGACTTGTCAGGTATTGGAGTGCTTTACATGAGCATTGGTTACATCACACAAGAACAAATTAATTTTGGTTGTAGACATGGGTAGACTAAGTGATTTGACCAGAATCACAGAATGTCGAGCTGAAGCAGAAACTCCAACCTGGTTCCCCAGTTGCAAAGTCTGCAGTTCTGGAAGTAACACCACATCCTCTCCCCTAAGTGCAACATTTAATCAAGTGGTCAACTGGATATAAAAAACATAAAGATAACAAATAATTTAAAAGTGCTTTGTCGCTATTTGAAAACTCAGAAAATATGTCCTTATTTTAGTCTTTTAGAGCACTAACCATAATTTTGATGCCAATAAGACCCTCTCATATATGTAATTTCTAAAGGAAATGCTCTAGGTATTACAGTTTTGATTACATCAAGATGACGTCAGGCGTTCCACACTTTTGTAATAAATATAGAATGTTAGCAATCTAGTTGTTCATTAGGATACTGTTGAGAGGCAGAGGCCAGGGGCACGGACTCTGAAAATTGAAGGCAGGTAGGAGGGTGCAAAGGCAACAATTTAACCACACTGAGCAGGCAGGAAGGGCTGTGGCAGCACAACAGACTATGGAGGGCAGTGGAAAGGGGGGCAGGGGCAACAAACCAACAATACAGGACTTGCAAGAGAGGCTGTGGCAATGTAATAGAACATTGTGGGCAGAAGGAAGAGGCAATGGTAGTACAACCATACATGCCAAAAGACCCGATTCAGCCAGGAAACGACCAATGTTTTTAAGCTCAAATGGGCTTTATTTGATCTGTCTCCTGTCTACAATCTCCTCTTTTTCAATGTAACTCAAAGGAGAAAATCAACACCCCAGTTTTTTTTCAAAATCTCCCTCTTACCAAGTTCAAAATGTTCGCAAGTATGGTACATTGGATCATGGAAGGAAATGGGGTAGGGACATGGACTTGGATAACGGAGGACAGGAGGGACATGGAGAGGTGCACCAAACTGACCCTGCAGGGCAGGCATCAGGGTTTGCAGCAGCACAATACACCATACAGGGCATGCGGGACGGGAGTACAGCACAACAATCCATAGAAAGCAAGAGGGAGGGGACAGGACCATGCACATGGACAACAGAGAACAGAGGGGCAAGAGGCAATGGTAGCTAGCTGACCATAATGGACAGACAGGAGAGAAAGCTGCAGCATAACAGACCATAAAGGGCAGGAGGGACGGATCAGGGGCATTACAGTGGAACAGACAAGCCAGGAGGGAGGGAGTAGGTGTCTGCACATGTAAACAGAGGGCTGGGGGCAAGGGGGCAGGGCAGGAGCAGCAAGATAGCCACGGAGGTCAGGCAGGATGGGCACTAGAAGCAAGACACACCATGAAGAGCAACACTGAGACTGTGATGGCATACACACAGACCATGGAGGGAAGGTGGGAGGGGGTCAGGGGCAGCTAACTGACCACACAGGGAAGGTGGGAGGGGCCATGGCAGCACAGAAGACCATGCATGGCAAGTGGGAGGGTTAGTGGCAGCACAATGGCTATGATGGGCAAGAAGGAGGGTGCAGGGGCATGCACAAAGGATGATGGAGGATAGAAGGGAGGGTCAGGACCTGGGCACAGACAAAAGAGTTCAGGGGAAGGGGCCTCACAACAGACCGCGTGGGGCAGGCAGGAGGAGCAGTTGCAGAACAACAGACCAGGGAGGGCAGAAGGGTGTGGCAGTACAATGGACCATGTAGGACAGGAGGAAGAGGATAGGGGCATGGCATGTGGACAGGCAGGGTGGAGGTGGCAGGGACAGGTTACAGTCATCTGACAATGCTAGGCAGGTGGGAGGGGAGTGGCAGCTCAACAGAACACTCAGAGTAGATAGGAGTGGCAGGTCCATGGAACATGGTGGGCAAAAAGGATGGAGCAGGGGCATGCACAAAGACATCGGAGGGCAGGGGGAAGGAGAATAGGGGCAGCAAGCTAAGCACAGAGTTTAAGCAGGAGGTCAATGATGGGGCATAGAATTGGGCAATGGAGGGCAGGAGGAGTGGACTGGTACATCATACTAAATTGAGGGCAGTGGCAGCACATCAGACCATGCATGGCAGGAGGGAGGAGGCTAGTCCATGGATTCACACAACAGAGGATAGGGAGGAGGGGGCAGCAAGCTAACTGTTCAGAGAAGGCGGGTATTAGGAACTTTATTGTTTTTAAAACGTGTGTCTGTGCGAACTACTTAAAATATGACCAAGTATGCAGCATAATCTCACTTTTATTCAGGAAGAAGAGGACGTTTGTGACTGTGACTTCGGTCTCACTTGGCAGAAACACCCCCTGACCCTCCACCCCCTATCGCAAAATGTAATGCCTGTGAAAAGGGTAGGTGAACACAGTGTTATATAGAACATACTCCTGAGAGCACGATTGAAAATGAAAACTAGATATAGTGTATGGTATAAACTATGCACCAAAAAGTGTGATATAAGATGAACCGGGCGTGAAATATAATATGCAATACATTGTGCGCAATTACAGATTCATTGGAGAGCGCGAGATAGCACAGGCACTGGCGCGTGCTATGCGATATGCGCCTTGGAGTGTAATATGCACAGGGCAGTGTTGTGTAACCTAACTAGTCTCTAAAGTTGTAATATAAAATATGTGCTGGGGAGTGTAACGTTGCATATGCACTGTGACAAAAATATGGATCCCAGATTGTAATATGTATGGCATAGCACTGTGCGTTATAACATAGGCATCAAAGAAGGCACGTTAGATGGGGCAATATAACCTGTGCGAAGACAAGTGTGGCATGACATATTCACGGGGTGGATTTACAGTGCACATGGGCTAGAGAGTGTCATAGCATATGCACTAGCTAGTGGAATACAAAACAGAGGTGTGTGGCACTCAGCAGGCAATGGTGGGTGTAACACAGCATTGGGCTCTGCCAGGAGCGCGCTGTGACTCTCAAGTGATGTTCGTCCCCTTTCCAGAGAGTAAAATAAAAAGTATTACACATCCGGCAGTGGATGTGTGTTTTATTAACCATTGAGGGGGGTTTCTTGCATAGTTTTGGTCGAATTTTTGTCGAATCCCCTTTGAATGGCTAGGTGTGCATATGTATTAAATGTGCCCGTCAATAGCTACCCATGTTTGTATAAATAAACGACAAGGGTGTCTACCGGGATTAGGCACGGTAGGGCATCAGACATGTCAGAGCTTCACTAGTGGTGTAAATACATTCCACGTGGATTCATTGTATGCATAGTCACCTTTTAATGAATATCACGCAAATCGTCATGGTGATAGGTACGTACGGTTTGTCCAGCATGTCCTAGGTGTGTCTATAAATATATATTTTTTAAAAATATTAAAAAACAGTGGCCGGCCCTGGGGATTGGGGTCAAAAAAATATAATTAGGAGACAGGCCCTGGGGGATGGGGTCATCAGGGCCAATAAATTAGAATAAGAAGGGGAACCACACAGCCCCCCTTCTTAAAAAATTAAAATAAATAAAAGACTGGCATCGTGCCGGAGGCCACGCCCCCTCCTTGCAGCACTCTGCAAACGCGCCCCTGGCAAATTGTAAGTTGGGGAATTAATTCCTCTTCAATACTGAGGGTCCCTGAGGGCCAACTAGCCCAACAGGCATCTGCAGTATGAGCCAGGGAGCTGCGCTGCAGACAGGTGTTCTGAGGCCAAGCCCCTTTTTACACCTCTCTGCAACGCAGCTCTGTGGCGCTTACTGGAGGTACCTAGTGGTCTAGTTTGACGCTAGGGACCCTTAGGATTCAAGGGGACTTAATCTCTCAACTTAGAACAGCCACAGGGCGCGTTTACACAGTGGTGAAGGGAGGGGACGGGGCCTGAGGTGACGTGTGCAAACACGCAGTATGGCACGTTTTAAATTGGGGATATAATTTCCCTTCAATACTGAGGGCCCCTGGGGGCTAACTAGCCCACCAAGTGCTTCCAGTAAGCGCCACTGAGCTGCATTGCAGAGAGGTGGTCCAGGCCGTGCCACTTTTTACACCTCTCTGCAACGCAGCTCTGTGGCACTTACTGGAGGTACCTAGTGGGCTAGTTGGACCCTTGGGACCCTCAGGATTCAAATGAACTTAATCTCTCAACTAAAAACGGACACAGGGCGTGTTTACACAGTGGTGAAGTGAGGGGATGGGGCCTGAGTTAACGTGTGCAAAAACGCCCTGTGGCCTGTTTTAAGAGGTAGTTTTAATCCCCCTGCCCTATTTTATACTAGGGGCTTACAGAGGAGGTCATGCTAATCACAGGGGAACCCCAACGCATAATGTTCCCTAGTGTATGTAGGTGTTTTCACTGTATTCTAAGTGTCTTTTAACATAGCACTGGCTCTAGGACTGGTTAGTCAGACTCAGTTACCACCAGTATCCGTCTGAAAAAGTTGAGGGTACAGGATGATTTTGCAACAAGGATTCTTTCTGCTCTTCTTTTTGTTCTTTCTGCACGTTATCCTTCTTCCTGCACTTTTCTTCGTCTTTGAGGACTTCTGTTGCTTCTTTCTGCACTTCTTTTTTTTCTTTCTGTGCATTTTTTCTTCTTTCTTCACATGTCCTATCCCTGTAGGCATAGTTAGAAATTAGCATTTAAAAAACCTTTGAAATTCACAGAAAAAACCATAGGTTTCAGGCACGTTATAGTTAGGAATTAGCATTTAAAAAACCTCAGAAATTCACTGAAAAAAACCATAGGTTTCAGGGGTGTTATAGTTAGCTGGACTTTTCATTTGTACAAAACCATTGAAATTCCCCCGTTATAGTTAGTTCAGCTAACTATAACTCGCGCGCCCGCAATGCACTGCTGATGACATCACATATTACATCACTCATGACATGGTCAGTGACATCACTCATGACATCACTGATTACATCTCAAATGACATCACTGATGACATCACTGATGACATCATCCTTGTGATAGAGTGGCAGACCTCCTCTCACCCTAATATAACCTTTGATACACACATTCAAAAATAGAGACTAAAATTTTCAAAACAATGGACATACCAATACCAGTTACAACAACCTCTTCAGTAATTCTAAAATCCACATACACATCCACTCATTCACCAACAGTCCTATACAGTCACTCATACACATACTCACTCATCATATGTACTCATACACCTATACATCCTGTTACACAATGCCACTCATCCATAGAGTTACTCACACACATAGTCACTCATGCTAATAAAGAATCAAACATACATTTACTTCCATATACAGTTATACACACACCACCACACTTACTTCTACGGAAACTTACACATACTTAGTCTTTTAAACAATCACTTATAGAAACACATACTTATTCATACAGGAACTCTTTCAATCTCTCACTCTCACATATACTCACTTATATACACCAATAGTGAGATATACTAGTTTAAAACATATGTAGTTACTCATAAAGACACTATTGAGACAGTCATTCACTCACTAACACACCCACACACTCATCCACCCATACAGTCCTGCACACATGCTGTCTTCAACACATACAAACAGTGAGTCACTCATTCATGCACCTATGCACTACGTAATACCCCCCACCGAACCATGCAGACACTCAAAAAACCAACTAATAACCTATATAGACACCCATGTAGCCACTCACCAACCCATGCAGCCACTTATACACAAAGTGAGAGACTGATACAGATATTTACATATTTAAACATTACTCACTAAGCCATGTATTCACTATGATACACTTAATCAGTCAGTTACACAATCAATTTTTCAAAAACAAATCATCCATTTAGAAACTTATATACCCATTTATTCTTCCATCGACCTTGAGATATACATATATAAAACATATTTAATTTTCAGAAAAACACACATTCACTGGATGATGTCATCAGTGATGTCATCAGTGATGTCATCAGTGATGTCATGAGTGATGTCACTGACCATGCCATGAGTGATGTAATATGTGACGTCATCAGCAGTGCATTGCGGGCGCGCGAGTTATAGTTAGCTGAACTAACTATAATGGGGGAATTTAAATGGTTTTGTACAAGTGAAAAGTCCAGCTAACTATAACACCCCTGAAACCTATGGTTTTTTCAGTGAATTTCTGAGGTTTTTTAAATGCTAATTCCTAACTATAACGTGCCTTAAACCTATGGTTTTTTCTGTGAATAGATATATTCACTGAAAAAACCATGGGTTTCACACACGTTATAGTTAGGACTTAGCATTTAAAAAAACCATAGAAATTCAGTGAAAAAACCATAGGTTTCACACACGTTATAGTTAGGAATTAGCATTTAAAAAACCTTAGAAATTCAGTGAAAAAACCATAGGTTTCACACATGTTATAGTTAGCTGGACATTTTACTCGTAAAAAACCAATGAAATTCCCCCGTTATAGTTAGTTCAGCTAACTATAACTCGCGCGCCCGCAATGCACTGCTGATGACGTCACATATTACATCACTCATGACATGGTCAGTGACATCACTCATGACATCACTGATGACATCTCAAATGACATCACTGATGACCTCACTGATGACATCATCCAGTGAATGTGTATTTTTCTGAAAATTAAATATGTTTTATATATGTATATCTCAAGGTCGATGGAAGAATAAATGGGTATATTACTGTCTAAATGGATGATTTCTTTTTGAAAAATTGATTGTGTAACTGACTGATTAAGTGTATCATAGTGAATACATGGCTTAGTGAGTAATGTTTAAATATATAGATATCTGTATCAGTCTCTCACTTTGTGTATAAGTGGCTGCATGGGTTGGAGAGTAGCTACATGGGTGTCTATATAGGCTATTAGTTGGTTTTTTGAGTATCAGTATGAGTGTCTGCATGGTTCGGTGGGGGGTATGACGTAGTGCATAGGTGCATGAATGAGTGACTCACTGTTTGTATGTGTTGAACAGAGCATGTGTGCAGGACTGCATGGGTGGATGAGTGTGTGCATGGGTGTGTTAGTGAGTGAATGACTGTCTCAATAGTGTCTTTATGAGTAACTACATATGTTTAAAACTAGTATATGTGACTATTGGTTTATATATGTGAGTATATGTGAGAGTGAGAGATTGAAAGAGTTCCTGTATGAATAAGTATGTGTTTCTATAAGTGATTGTTAAAAAGACTAAGTATGTGTAAGTTTCCGTAGAAGTAAGTGTGGTGGTGTGTGTTTAACTGTATATGCAAGTAAATGGATGTTTGATTCTTTATTGGCATGAGTGACTATGTGTGTGAGTAGCTCTATGGATGAGTGGCGTTGTGTAATAGGATGTATAGGTGTATGAGTACATATGATAAGTGAGTACATGTATGAGTGACTGTATTGGACTGTTGGTGAATGAGTGGATGTGTATGTGGATCTTAGAATTACTGAAGAGGTTGTTGTAACTGTTATTGGTATGTCCATTGTTTTGTAAATTTTAGTCTCTATTTTTGATTGTGTGTATCAAAGGTTTTATTAGGGGAAGAGGAGGTCTGCCACTCTATCACAAGGATGATGTCATCAGTGAGGTCATCAGTGATGTCATTTGAGATGTCATCAGTGATGTCATGAGTGATGTCACTGACCATGTCATGAGTGATGTAATATGTGACGTCATCAGCAGTGCATTGCGGGCGCGCGAGTTATAGTTAGCTGAACTAACTATAACGGGGGAATTTCATTGGTTTTTTACGAGTAAAATGTCCAGCTAACTATAACATGTGTGAAACCTATGGTTTTTTCACTGAATTTCTAAGGTTTTTTAAATGCTAATTCCTAACTATAACGTGTGTGAAACCTATGGTTTTTTCACTGAATTTCTATGGTTTTTTAAATGCTAAGTCCTAACTATAACGTGTGTGAAACCCATGGTTTTTTCAGTGAATTTGCAAGGTTTTTTAAATGCTAATTGTTTTTTTTTTCTTCTATTTTTTTTAACATATTTTTATTTTATTTTTCTTACCTTTTATAATGACTATGGTTAAATTTTTAAAATTCTTTAATATGTTTTTTTTTTATATTTTTTTTAAAATAAACATGTAAAATTTATTTGCAGTACTTTTTTTCTATTTTTTTTATTATTTTTTTAGTACGCGTACCGTAAGCTCACAGTAAGCGTACGGTTTACGCTACGTCCGTAATTTATCCACGCTGCTTGCGTATAGTTACGCAATTTGCGTAGCCGCGCGTACTCCGCGTGGGACGCGTACGCGTGTGCGCTACACGCGCACGTTACGCGGAAGTGTCGGGTAGTGTCTGTTATGCGCATGCGCGCAAGCGCGTGTCTTTTTTACGCGCATGCGCACTTTTGCCGTAAGCGTACCGTAAGCGTACCGTAAGCGTACGGTAGGTCATGTGATCATGAAACACAACTTTTGATTGGTTGAAACTACTTTCAGTTCTAGAACTCTCCTACACCACACCCATTCCCCTCATTTCTGCTTGTGATCCCTTAGGAGAAGGAGCTGGTTTGTCTTTGGGATACGATGGCAGAACAGCAGAGCTCTTCTGAGAGTGAGGCTAGCACTAGCAGCACTGTCTTGAGGCAGAGATCGAGGAAACAAAAGCCCTCTTATGTATGGGATTATTTTACTTTTCCTGAAGGCCAGCAAAAGGTGAATGCACCCTTAGTAACTTGCAGGCTGTGTCAGCGTGTACTTTCTAGAGGTAATCCTGACAGGAAGTATTCCTTTGGGAATCACACCATGAAGAGACACCTCAAGGATGTACACAAAAGGACACATGGTCATCTTTTTGGAGGTAACTCTTCAGAAAGACAAGCAAGTACATCCACAGCAGCTCAGCCTGGACCATCATCTGCAGAGCTGACTCCTTCTTCTGCAGGTCAGGTGAGCCCTTCATCTGTGGGGGGAGCATCTCCTTTTGCTGGCCCTCTGGAAATTAACCCTCGGTTTGCGAGGGTTGAAGTACGGTGCACCACTTGTCACGATCTAATTACTTATAGGGAGACCAGTGTTTCCCTAGTGAACAGTAAAATAGATCAGCACACTTGTCGTACCGTCTAATATTCCCAATCTTTCTTTCCTCTGTCCCTGCATGAACACAACGGCTCTTTTAAGAGCCAACCTTACCTTTCATCTATTTTTTATATATGTTTTTAAAAACTTTTTTTTTTTTTTTTTTTACCGTACGCGTACGGTGCGCGTACTTTTTTTTTATTTTTTAAAAAAAAACACTAAAAATCAATTATCACATTACAAGGTCCTTGAGAGACTACAATTATTATTATTGACTTACCATACTCACTCAAAAAAATATTTATTCATTTGTTTTTTTTAAAAATAGCTTTAAAAATGGTTCTAGTTTTCAAAAAATTTCTATATGAATCTGAAAAAAAAGAAAAAAGTATTAATATTTTTAAAACATTTTATAATACAGTACACATATTTACATTTTTTTCCCAAAAATATTTTTGCCTTATTTTTGCTGTTTTCAGAATATATTGCATTTCACTATAAATTGTGAAAGCAATTGCATTCATCATTTTACAGCGGGCAAAAAAAAATAACAATCACAAAGATTGTAATAAAAAAGCCCAGAATCTCTTTTTACTTAAACTTAACATTATAGAAATGCATAATATTCTAAAAAAATATCATCTAATACCAATAGTCATTTCTTTAAAATACCGTCTGATATGTTTGTTTCAGAAGTATAATCACAATATTATATCTCAAATAACTCCACAATACATCTGATTCCATTTCCTTTAGGGCAAATAGTAATTTTAAAATTTTGTTTGGAATAAATTTCCAACAGTAATCAAATAAAATTCTAAAGTTTAATTTGTCCAGATCTCACTGATTCTCTGTTACATTTTGGTTCACGAAAATTTTTGGAATAATTTATTAAGTCCACAATAGAATTGGTTACTTTTCCGCATGGCCAAATAGTAATTTTTTAAATCATTTTTGAAAAAAATTCCAATGGCAGTCCAATAACATTCCAAAATTTAAATTGTGCAGATGTTACCGATTATCTCTAAATTATTGGTTTTTCAAAGTTTCATTAAAAATTAAAAAAGTCCACATTACAATTGGTTATCTTTCCATTAGGCCAAATGATAATTTAAAAAATCATTTTTCTACAAAATTGTAATGGTAATGCAGTAAAATGGTAAAATTATTTTGTCCAGATCTTGCCAAATCTGTCTAAAATTTAGGTTTCAGGAAGATTAGATAGGAATTTGCTAAATCAAAAGGCAAACGTTGTTTGAAAATCAATTGGGAATCATTACACAGTGTCCAGCCTTTTTCACATTTAAGATAAACTGTGTAATGTCCAGAAGTAACAGTAGGTCCATCATGGAAAATGATTGCAACAGTTACAAAAGTTTTTCCTGAAATTGATAATTGCTGTCCTGTAAACTTCTTTATTAAAGTATCCAATTTTGAACCATCAGCTCTACATCGTTGCATCATTAAAATTACATACTGTCCGTATTCCTTTAAAATTAATGTTGAAAAAATGTCAGATTTACACTCACCACATTTCATGCTATGATTAGCATCTTTCACTAATTTTGCAAAAGTAACTGTTTTACTTTCTGGCAATGTCAAATAAATAAACCTTTCATTATCAACATTAGAACCACATATATTATAACAATTATCACAACTATGTTCCCATTTATAAGAGAGACCAAAAAAAATGTCAATGGGAACTCCTTCTTCTTCCACTACCTGAAGAAAATACATCAAAAATTCGTGTGCATCTTGCTGTTCATTTTGAGAAAACTGTGTTCGTCCTGAACATATATCTAAAAGTTTTCTAATTTCAGTAGCACTTTCTATTTGAGTTTTATCTTTACTCAGCTTAAGAAAAAGGAGACTCAGCTCTGAACAGAATCTTTTTCCCTGATTTACTATTATCTGCTCTTGCAAACTTTCCAGATAAAATGCAACATTCAGCACTACATTTGCGTAGCAGTTGACACCAGAGCTATTTTCAAAATGACATCCTACAACCTGTTCTTCATTTTCCTTTTTCTTTTTGCTTGCAATTACATCACTCCTCTTTTTTTTCCTCTTCTCTACATCTTCATTACAGATATTGTCATTTTTTCTTTTACGAGAAACTACACGTTTCTCTAACACAGGATACTGACCTAAATGAGGAGCATAGCTTCTTCTTAATCTATTATACTCCTTTACACAGTTTGTATCAGCACTAACTTTTGAGTCATCAAAGTCTATCATGAATAAACCTGATAATGTTTTCACTCGTGACAAAACAACATATGCCATACCTTCTTTGAACACAGTTGAACCAATGTTCACAAATGCACAATCTACAGTCAATCCTTGAGACTTGTGAATAGTTACAACATATGCTAGAGAAAACGAAAACTGCTTCCTACGTACATATAAGTCTTTCACAAGCATGAAACGAACTGTACAACGACAAATGTCTTTAACTTCTTCTATCTGATCAAATTTTATTTTTAAACATTCAATTCCATCTTTTTTCTGATAATTAATAAAACCCACAACTCTTCCCATAGCTCCATTAACTAAACCTTTTTCAACATCCAAATTTCTCCTTAAAAATACTCTACAGTTCATGCAAACATATAGATTTTTTTCTAATCCAGCTGTTTTGGAGATGTTCTTCTCTAGTGAGTCCAATTTATTTTTCAGTTTGCCTGTTACTGTGACAGTAATTCTTCCATCCTCAATTTTGTCCACTGCTTCCAATTTCCTGATCTCTTCCTTTTCCAATTTCAAAAGCTCCTCATTGAATATTGAGCATTCACGTAGAGTTGGCATTAAGCAGATGACACTTTTGTTTTCTGCAATGTTCTTGTATATCTTCTCTGCAACTATTTCTTCCTTTGGAAATAAATTATGTAGCAGCCGACTCTGTAATGCTTTTTTGCCAACTTCTGTGAGTAGTCCAATTCTGATATCCTTCAGAATACTTCCATATTCTTCATCGCTTGCTTGCCTCATATTAGTAGTAAGTTCCTTGTACTCAAAGAAGGACCAAATATTTGTATTTCCGATGCTTCCCAATGACTTCTTTGTGTCTTCATGTGTGACAGTACTAAACACTGGTTGTCCTTTAACTGGAGTAAGTTGCAAAAGATCTCCAAAAACTATGACGTGTTTTCCACCAAATAACATGTCATAGTCTGTCTTCAAAATTTGCTGCATTCTAAAATGCACAAAGGCAAGCATTAAGTTTGATACCATGCTCACCTCATCAATAATGAGAACTTGCATCTTCTTCAATACTCTTGAAACTTCCAAGGATGCTTCTCCAGTTAGCTTGTTGAATTGTATTTTGTTCTCATGCTCCACTGGTAACATTAGCAAACGATGTAAAGTGATTCCTTTTATGTTATATGCTGCTAACCCAGTTGGAGCAGTAACCACACAAGACAAAGTAGAATCCGTTTTTTGCTTTAGGTAGCTTCTGATGACTTTTATTAGGAAACTTTTTCCAGTTCCAGCTTGTCCGCTTACATACATCCTGATTGGATGAAATGATGTGCATGAGCACTCTTTTTTTTCATGTAGAAATCCGTGATCAATTTTGTTTTTGATCTCTTCATAAATTTGTTGCTGCTCTTGATTCAGTTGTCTTTCCAAATTTTCTAAGTCTATAAATTCTTCTTGAGCTTGATTCATAGCCGTTTCCACTTCATTCATGGCTATTGATGCTTCATTTTCAACGATTGGTTGTCCTAGGGGATCTTGACTGAGTGTTCCTGAACTTTGGCTGTCCTGAGAACTGTCTCTAGCTATTTCTGCTGCAATTGTAGTTTCCTGTTCAATTTCTTCATTTAACATTTGCAGATAAGTTGAGAATGTACTGCATTGTATGCTGTCTTTGCAAGCATTAAAAGAATCTTCATAGCTTTGAAATTCTCCCAGTAGTTCATCCTCTGTACGCCATGGTTTAAACAACTGTAAAAGAGCCAAGTAGTAAAATTCCTTCTTGTCAGTAGTGTCACAACTCAGCTTCCGGTGATTTATCAAACTTCCTTTTGTTTGCTTCACCAAACATCCTTCTTCACCAACGACTTTATATTTTCCATTGTTGATGTCTTCTGCAGCTTTCCGTGAATAAATGTAGTTCTGCAACACTTCATAGAGACACATGTTCTCCAGATGATGACTTCTCTTGGGATAATAAGTGTCCAACATGTTTGATTTCAAAATATCTGTACTTTCTGGGTCATTCTCGGCCAAATATTCAATTTCTCCTACAGATTTCAGTACCCGATTTCTCATTGCTGCAAGGCCTAAACTTGCCCAAATTATTCTTCTTGACTTCGAGTAGAGACTTGCAGAAGATAACCTATCTGAACATTCGTAGGATCCAATTTCTCGATGCGATAACATCTTCAAACTGAAACTGTACAGCTTCTTACTGACAGTCTTCTCGTGAGAAATCTCTTCCCACATTTCCTTCAATTCTGTTTTTTCTGATTTCGTAATGTAAGACGTTACATATCGAGCAACAGCAATGGAATTGTCAGCAACATACTGTATATCCATGTTAGCGTTCCACATGGATAAAATGACTGGGTTGTAGTCATTTATATTTTTTGATTCTTCTTTTCTTTTAAGGTTGTAGGTATTCTTTGGTGATTTTCTTGTGATAGTATGTCTCACAGCTGACATAAAACTGTTTACTCTTCCATTTGAAAGAACAGGTCTAGGAAATCCAAATCGACATTTAGTGTAGTATTTTTCTTTGCTCTTGTATTTCCGTCGACAGTATTTTCCACACCGATGACTTTGGAAACGTAAAACTTGCTCCTTTAACTTTTTCTCTTCTGTGCTTTTTGGTATAGCACATGTTGCATATTCTTCAATGTAAGATAACACTGCTTCATCAGTATCTGTTCCAAACTTTGGGGCATCCTTGATCCACAACAGCATATGAATATGAGGAGCACCTCTTGCCTGGTACTCTTTTCTCCAAAAGAAATCCACTACTTCTCCAAGAGGTGGATTTTTTTTATTGCAGATGAAGGACATCATAGCCTCAAATCTATGATTGAAATATCTGCAAACATTAACCGGATCCAATGAGCACAGTTCTCTTGCTGTCTTGTATTCGATGTTTTTAATGTTTGAATTTGCCTCTCGTAGAAAATCCAGTAAATCATCCCAAGCGTACTCGGCACAGCTTAGGGTAAGGAACCATGTTGGTGTTCCTAAATTCCGTAACATGCATTTTAGTTCACCATGGCGTCGGTACCAATATTCATTTGTCCCACGCTGACAAGCCATCAGATTGATCAGTTGTGTTTCCAAATGATCATCTCGGTGCTGCACTTTCTCCATAAAATCCTTAGCAGACACATTTTGTAAATGTACTCCACTTTTTAAAATGTGATTTACTGCATAAGACAGTGCAGACAAGTCGCTTTCAAATAAAAGATGGAACAAATAAGGAATACTTTGTCGAAATCTGGGATCTTCAGCATATAGTCTTGTAGTCCGATACTCAGAAGCTGGAATCTGTTCTGGACGTTCATCGTATCGTCCTCCTTTTCCTTTAGGAAACAGCTGGGGAAAACATCGAGCTTCCAAGCTCTCCTCCCATACACTCACGGGAGTTCCTTTTGCTTTCTTCATCTGAAAGAGATCAATATTGTCTCCCATAACTTCTTTTGAATGAAGAGGATGTATGCTAAAATGTTCATAAATTTCTTCTTCCTTTGACTTGTCCACTTTTTCAATTTGTCCAGTTGGTGTTTCTGTGTCTTCTTGTAAATCTTCTTCTTCTTCTATATAAATTGATTCATGCCATTTGTTATTCCTTTTCAAATACAAATTTGCTTTTTGTACTTTCCGTACATCTACCAGCTCCTGCCAAATCTTCTTATTCTTTGTAGGTACCCCATTAACCAGAATAATTAATGGTTCAGTTTCCAAAGTATCCGCATCAATAGTTTCCATATTTTTTTTCAAATCCAAGGGCAAATACACCACTCTACCTTTTAAACCTCTCAGTAAATCTGAAGGAGGTAATTTACCAGTTTTGGGCTCCATACGTACTATGGTCTGGAACGGATGAACACATTGAATGAGTATAGACTCATATGTATTTAATTCAGAAAGTTCAGCAGGAATAGCATCCAATTCTAAATTATTATGTACAGCTCTGGTCGGCATTCTATTTTCCTCTAACTTGTTGTAACAGTATTTACAAATACTCTGATCTTCACCCAATTCAAAACAATTTTCTAGAAATATATATGTGGCAAAATCCTTCCACTTATAATTATCTTCATTTTCACTCTTTCTGTAGAGATCAACATTCCTAGTTTGTTTTCTATAATGAGTTCTGCGGCAACAAATACAAGTAAAATTTGGTCTTTCATTAGAGACTATTGCAAATTTTGTTATGTGATCATTAAATGTGTTACTTACAGAGGGTTCTACATTCTCTTCCACTTCTTCCTCATTTACTGTGTCCTTCTCTGCACTGTTTTGTTCAGGACCAAAGTAACAAAACTGAATTTCATCAACAACCTTCTCTACATCTGATACCGTTCCTCGGAACAGAGCCCTATTCAATTCATTTAACTTTATTGCTGGACTTTTGGCAAAATACAACCGTCTCACAAACTTTCTCATTTCAGTATGATGAACAGCCAGCATCCTAAAATGATGGAAAACACTATTGCACACTTTTCTAGATAGACAAGCCAGAGAATGACCCTGCAAACCAGTATTCTCTCTCACTCTGCATGGATCCAGACTTTGAAGCACCTTAATCTTCTGTTTTATACTTTTTTCACTATATTCTCTTAGAAACTCTCGAAATTTGTCAATAGATTCCTGACGCACAGTGCAAATACTACTACAATTCCAAGTGTACACTGGGGCTTTAGGACGTCTCCCCATTGCCTCATCTGCCATCACTTGTACCTCATCTCTTGGAACCATTATCTCCTTCTCCATTATGCAACCATTTTTTACTTCGTATGAACGACCTCTGGTGTCAACTGCATGCAGCAAACTATTACTTTGAAAATAGCTCTCTTCATTAAAAAAAGGTTCACTACTTGAACTATGCATCCACTTTCCTAAAAACACTTTACAAAAGATTGTTCTGTTCACTACTCTTTTCCTTTTGCTATGTGATTTCAGTACATTAACCATTTTGTCTAATGTACGCATCCTATTCAAAATTAATATGAATAGTTTCCTTTTTAATTCTAATGCCTTTGCTGCAATGGCTTCAATTTCTTTTTTTCTCTTGTAATATTTTGCCTTTTGCTTATATTTCTTCACATCCTTTATCAAATTGGACATAACTCTTCTCTGAAACATTTTTCTACGTATCTCTTTAAACGCTGTTTTTCTGTTTAAGTTTAACTTTTTAGTTGCAGAAGGTATATTTGCATTAACTAAATTCTCAATTTTTTCTTGTCCTTTTTGTTTGAAATCATTCTTTCCTGTACAGACATTTTGTACATTTTTCCTTTTTTTGAATATATTCCTTAGAAAATCTTTTTTTTGCTTACCAGAAGATTTTTTCTTCCTCCCAACATCAGCATCTTCTACTAACTTTGATCCTCTAGTTGTCTTCAAATATAGTTTTTTTTTTAGCGTTTTTTGAACTCTGGATTTTGTAGGCATCTTAAATTTTGTTCACTGCTCTTCAGCAATACCTGAAAAAAACTAAAAAAAAAATTCCTTTATTTTATTTAAATATATTACTACATTTCTTTTCACAATACTCACAAAACGAAATTTCTTTGCCAATTTGAATGCACACTTACTGCTCTTTTTTTTTGGCAAGTGAAAATCACTTTTACAGACTGACACATTATGAAACCACTTTTCAGATTTTTTAAAAAGCCCATGTCCAGACTGCTACACTCCAGCAAGGGCAACCAGCCTTAGTGATGCTGAATGTTTTTGCATTACAGACTGAAACCTGAAAACCCCACTCGCTTGTAAATACTGTGCATGATTATACATGGCAAGCAGATGGGTGTGTGCTAAGAGTCTGCTTCTTCCCCCAAAAAATCGCTCCCCCTTTCCATCTAATGCAACTGTGAAATCACCAGAAAAAAACGCAATAAATCTCTGCCTATAATTCCTCTTTGCACACAGAGTCATGTTTTCACATTAGTCCCAAAACGAAATTTCTTTGCCAATTTGAAAGCACACTTACTGCTCTTTTTTTTTGGGCAAGTGAAAATCACTTTTACAGACTGACACATTATGAAACCACTTTTTTGATTTTCTTAAATGCACATGTCCAAACTTCTTTTTCAGACCACCACCATGTGTAACCTGGGTGGCTGCCTACACTCCAGCAAGGGCAACCAGCCTTAGTGATGCTGAATGTATTTGCATTACAGACTGAAACCTGAAAACCCCACTCGCTTGTAAATACTGTGCATGATTATACATGGCAAGCACATGGGTGTGTGCTAAGAGTCTACTTCTTCCCCCAAAAAATCGCTCCCCCTTTCCATCTAATGCAACTGTGAAATCACCAGAGCAAAACGCAATAAATCTCTGCCTATAATTCCTCTTTGCACACAGAGTCATGTTTTCACATTAGTCCCAAAACGAAATTTCTTTGCCAATTTGAAACCACACTTACTGCTCTTTTTTTTTGGGCAAGTGAAAATCACTTTTACAGACTGACACATTATGAAACCACTTTTTGGATTTTCTTAAATGCACATGTCCAAACTGCTTTTTCAGACCACCACCATGTGTAACCTGGGTGGCTGCCTACACTCCAGCAAGGGCAACCAGCCTTAGTGATGCTGAATGTATTTGCATTAGAGACTGAAACCTGAAAACCCCACTCGCTTGTAAATACTGTGCATGATTATACATGGCAAGCACATGGGTGTGGGCTAAGAGTCTGCTTCTTCCCCCAAAAAATCGCTCCCCCTTTCCATCTAATGCAACTGTGAAATCACCAGAGCAAAACGCAATAAATCTCTGCCTATAATTCCTCTTTGCACACAGAGTCATGTTTTCACATTAGGCACAAAACAAAATTTCTTTGCCAATTTGATAGCACACTTACTGCTCTTTTTTTTTGGCAAGTGAAAATCACTTTTACAGACTGACACATTATGAAACCACTTTTTTGATTTTCTTAAATGCACATGTCCAAACTTCTTTTTCAGACTACCACCATGTGTAACCTGGGTGGCTGCCTACACTCCAGCAAGGGCAACCAGCCTTAGTGATGCTGAATGTATTTGCATTACAGACTGAAACCTGAAAACCCCACTCGCTTGTAAATACTGTGCATGATTATACATGGCAAGCACATGGGTGTGTGCTAAGAGTCTGCTTCTTCCCCCAAAATATCGCTCCCCCTTTCCATCTAATGCAACTGTGAAATCACCAAATAAAAACGCAATAAATCTCTGCCTATAATTCCTCTTTGCACAGAGTCATGTTTTCACATTAGTCCCAAAACGAAATTTCTTTGCCAATTTGATAGCACACTTACTGCTCTTTTTTTTTGGCAAGTGAAAATCACTTTTACAGACTGACACATTATGAAACCACTTTTTTGATTTTCTTAAATGCACATGTCCAAACTTCTTTTTCAGACTACCACCATGTGTAACCTGGGTGGCTGCCTACACTCCAGCAAGGGCAACCAGCCTTAGTGATGCTGAATGTATTTGCATTACAGACTGAAATCTGAAAACCCCACTCGCTTGTAAATACTGTGCATGATTATACATGGCAAGCACATGGGTGTGTGCTAAGAGTCTGCTTCTTCCCCCAAAAAATCGCTCCCCCTTTTTCCTACTAATGCAACTGTGAAATCACCAGAAAAAAACGCAATACATCTCTGCCTATAATTCCTCTTTGCACACAGAGTCATGTTTTCACATTAGTCCCAAAACGAAATTTCTTTGCCAATTTGAAAGCACACTTACTGCTCTTTTTTTTTTGGCAAGTGAAAATCACTTTTACAGACTGACACATTATGAAACCACTTTTTTTATTTTCTTAAATGCACATGTCCAAACTTCTTTTTCAGACTACCACCATGTGTAACCTGGGTGGCTGCCTACACTCCAGCAAGGGCAACCAGCCTTAGTGATGCTGAATGTATTTGCATTACAGACTGAAACCTGAAAACCCCACTCGCTTGTAAATACTGTGCATGATTATACATGGCAAGCACATGGGTGTGTGCTAAGAGTCTGCTTCTTCCCCCCAAAAATCGCTCCCCTTTCCATCTAATGCAACTGTGAAATCACCAAATAAAAACGCAATAAATCTCTGCCTATAATTCCTCTTTGCACAGAGGCATGTTTTCACATTAGTCCCAAAACGAAATTTCTTTGCCAATTTGATAGCACACTTACTGCTCTTTTTTTTTGGCAAGTGAAAATCACTTTTACAGACTGACACATTATGAAACCACTTTTTTGATTTTCTTAAATGCACATGTCCAAACTTCTTTTTCAGACTACCACCATGTGTAACCTGGGTGGCTGCCTACACTCCAGCAAGGGCAACCAGCCTTAGTGATGCTGAATGTATTTGCATTACAGACTGAAACCTGAAAACCCCACTCGCTTGTAAATACTGTGCATGATTATACATGGCAAGCACATGGGTGTGTGCTAAGAGTCTGCTTCTTCCCCCAAAAAATCGCTCCCCCTTTTTCCTACTAATGCAACTGTGAAATCACCAGAAAAAAACGCAATAAATCTCTGCCTATAATTCCTCTTTGCACACAGAGTCATGTTTTCACATTAGTCCCAAAACGAAATTTCTTTGCCAATTTGAAAGCACACTTACTGCTCTTTTTTTTTGGGCAAGTGAAAATCACTTTTACAGACTGACACATTATGAAACCACTTTTTTGATTTTCTTAAATGCACATGTCTAAACTGCTTTTTCAGACCACCACCATGTGTAACCTGGGTGGCTGCCTACATTCCAGCAAGGGCAACCAGCCTTAGTGATGCTGAATGTATTTGCATTACTGAGTCCAACCTCAAACCCTTAAACTATTCTTTTTTTTTCCAGTACACCTTAATTTATTGTGAAAACATAGTCCATATTATTTTACATGTTCCTCACATTTAAATTTCTCCCAAAACAGAAAATGATAAACGCAACTTCAACAAAAAGAATTTCCATTTCTATTATTCATTTCTTAATTTACCATATACATCTCCTCTCAAACTCTATCCTCACCTTTAAAATTAGTTAGTTGTGAAAGAAATGTGGCACTCAAACAGCAGATTATCAGAGCCAGGATCTCTGTTGTGTTCACCTCTCTCCTCTCAGCAGAACCAGATAATGGCAAACTTTCCCTCTATTTTTCCACACATATACATGTAAGTTTCAAATCTCAGTGCTTCCCCCTTTTTTTCAAATGTAATCACACATTTCTATTGGTTGAAAACCAACCCTTTTCCAAAAGTACCCTGCCCCCAACTTGACTTCTGCCTAGTACCCTTCCCCCAACTTGACTTCTGCCTGCTACCATAGCAACAGCTCATGGAACACTGCTGTGTGGAGTTAGGTCAGAAGTCCGCCACACAATGTTTCAATTCCACAGAGCAAGAGTGCTTGACTTTTCAAACCTAACAGCAAATCCATAGTACTGTTCTTTGGTAACACATTTTTCTGTACCAATACAAAACATGCTTCTATTATTTTACACATACAGCCTAGTTTTTATTCTAGAATGGTATGAAACAGCCAATCAGTTCTTTTTGTTTTGAATAAAATATGTATGCCTCCATTTCCAAACTGTCTTTCTTTTCATATTGCCATTCTACTGAAAGACACCTCCTGAGTGCATCCAGTTCTCCTTTGAAGATGTTCACAGTGTGGATTGTAGGGCACAGCTATGTCTTCTGGAGTGAAAAGTTTGCAGAGAAAACAGATATGGTGAGAGACCTTGCTTTGCCAAATGTAGACATTAAATGGATTGGTCAGAGAGGGTTAAAGTGGCACCAGTTGATGCCATTGGTGAAATCCTTCATGCAAATCCAACACCCTGACCTCATAATAGTGCACTGTGGTGGCAATGACCTAGGCACTTTGACTGGGGTAGGTCTGGAAATGCTTATGAAGGACACCTTTGCACAACTGTTTTCACTTTTCCCTAAAACTGCCTTTGTGTTTTCCAACATATGCCAAAGGCAAAAATGGAACTGGTCCAATCATTTCTGTCCGCAGATTGACAAAGCAAGAAAGCACGTCAACAAATCTGTTTCAGCTTTCCTCCGTGACTATGGTATGGGTGCCATTTACCACAACAACTTGCGTTATGACATGCAAGACATTTATAGAGGAGATGGTGTGCACTTCAATGATGAAGGGAACAGAGTCTTCCTTTTGAACCTTAGACTCTGCATCGGTACTTACTTGTAGGTACCACTAAAAAATCACTTCAAAAACACAACGGCTCTTTTTAGAGCCCCCTAATATCTAAACACTTAAATCTGAATTTTATTTCTTTTTATTTTTTTTTTCTACCGTACGCGTACGGTTAGCTTACCGTACGCGTACCCCGCGATTTTTTTAAAAATCAATAAATGGTTTTTTTGTACTTTTCTGTCCTTCTTTGACCCCCTTACAAATGTTAGGGGGTCTGTAACTCTCCTCATTGCCCCCTTTTCTTGTTTTCACTCTTTTTTTTCAGAGTGAAATACACAAAATGGCGGCCGCCGCTTCCTGGTTTCGGCCGATTCGAATGTTTACTAAGATCTAAGAGCCAATCAGAATCGCGCTCGCGCACGCCACCGTACGCGTACGGTAAGCTTACGGTAAGCGTACCGTAAGCGGGCTCAGATATATATATTGATTTAAAGGCTATTTTCTCAGAATCTACTGAACAGATATACACCAAACCTACAAAAGGCACTTCCTTGACCTGAGGACTACCTCTCTGCCAAATTTCTAGTAATTCTGTTCAGCCGTTCGGGCTGTAGCTCGTTCTAAAGGTCCTATGGAAAAATGCATGGGGAAAACGCGTTTTGGGACCCCCCTTTTATCTCAGCCCCCGCTTGACGAATCCCCCCGAGACTTTCAGGGTAGGAGCGGAGCGTAGCGCCCCACCTATTTTGAGAAATTCGCGAGGATTCGTCAACCGGCCCCAAAGTTAATCAAAATAGAATGTTGCGGTTTTCCTATGGAAAAGGGGTCCTAACTATAACTACCTACTGGCGACCGCCAGTAGGTAATAGATATATATATATATATATATATATTACCTACTTGTTTTGCTTATAACTTTGGCGTCGTTTGATGAATCTTCATGAAAGTTTCCAAACACATTCTTTCTTCATATCAGCTCCTATGTAGAAAGTTTGGGGGTGATTCGTCAAGGGGGGCCGAGAAAAAAGGGGGGTCCCAAAACATGTTTTCTCCATGTTAATTTCCATAGGAATCTTTAGGCAAGGCTACAGGTCAAACGGGTGAACGGCATTGACCCAAATTTGGCAGGGATAAGGGTCTTGGTCTAGAAAGCACGCTTTTGTTTATTTGGTGTAAATCCGTTCAATAGTTTTGGAGAAATATCACAATTTACAGATATCGATATTTGGGAATTTTGCCATCTGATTGGCTGAGGTGTTACGAGCACGAGCTTGCTGCTTGTTGTCTGTGATCGGTGCGAGCGGTTGCAACTAGGAAGTGTTGGCCGCCATTTTTTGATTCTGTTAAAATGAGTAAGGGGGAAAAAGGGCAAAAAAAGTAGGAAAGGGGAGGGTAGGAGCACTGTAACGTCTGTCAGGTGTTTAGGGTGTGCCATACAGGGAGTGTGAAGCGAAGTATTTAGTCCTACCGGTGTGAAAGTGCTGTTTTGCCATGAGTGAGAGGGTGCTGAGGTGAGGTGCCAGTACACTCTGGGATGAAAGTGTGTGCCTAAACCGTGAGCTGAGTGCTGTAAACTGATGTGCTGAAGTATTTATCCCTACCGGTGTGAAAGTGCTGTTTTGCACAGAGTGAGATGGTTCTGAGGTGAGGTGCCGGTACACTCGGGGATGAATGTGTGTGCCCAAACCGTGAGCTGAGTGGTGTAAACTGATGTGGTCTGGGCGCTGTAGCATACTGGCCACTGTAGGATAGCTGTGCAGGTGGTGTTGGTATGCGTTTAGAGTGTAGCGGGAGTGGAAAGCAAACTACTCACTGGTACTGGTCTGAAGACTCGGGATGAAACCGTGAGCGTAAGCTGTGAGCTGATTGCTGTAAAGTGATGTGTGTGGGCGAACTACTCACCTCTACTTTCTGAAGACTCAAATGCAGTGTTTTAGGAAGAAGGAATAAAGAAATAATCGTGAAGAATATCATGCAGAATGTTGCAATGCCACAGAAGAGCAATGGTGAAATCAGGTATGACTAAGAAAGTGGGTGTGTGTAATAGGAAGGAGGAATAAAGAAATAATGGTGAAGAATATAATGCAGAATGTTGCAATGCCACAGAAGAGCAATGGTGAAATCAGGTGTGTCTAAGAAAGTGGCTGTGTGTAATAAAGCGATGGAGTCTGAAAGTTATATAAAGAGTGTCTTTATTTAAGTGCCATAAATGGATCCACTGGTGCAAGAGGTAAGGCATTCAGTTACGGCAAATTCCAACCGCTTCTGATGTATTCAAACGTAAGCTCCTGCATCAGTGAATTCCAGATTACATGTTTCAGTTCCATGTGACATAAACAATACCTATTACACTTGAATGACTCGAAATTCTATAATGAAAATAAAGGTAGGATACTATTAGCACATGTATCCTTTAAGAAAAGAAACAAAAAAAAATTGCAAAGTGTAATCATCAAACTTCTTCTGTACCCTGGTACTCCTTTGTTGTAACACAAAATTATCAACAGTAGAACAGTCAGCAATCTCTTGTACGGTAGATTCAATTTGGTGCATGTCAGAATTGGTAATAGTTCTAGTCACATCGGAACTTTGAGGAGGAACACAAAATTGTGCTTCTGAGAAGCACATTAGGTACCCTTCTCGTCAAACCATACATTATAGTCTTCAGCTCTTTCAAAAATAATTATTGTGCAAAGAGCTAAGGCACCGAGCTGAGGCAAACTCCAACCGATTCTGTTATATTCAGATCTGAAGCTGCTACATTAGTGAATTCCACATTACATGTAACAGTTCCATGTGACATAAACAATAGCTATTAGACATGAATGACTCAATTCTATAAAGAAAATAAAGGTAGGATACGATTAGCACACTGTTCCAACCAGTTCCTAAACAATGTCGTGTTTTTGATGTTGATCGCCAGCTCGTGAGTAGAGGCTGAGGATGAGTAAATTTGTGTGAAAGGGCTTCGTGGATAACAGGCAGGCAGAGAGACGTGTGCACAAAGAATAGAGATGGTTTCAAAATGGATGTCGGGTTTAGGCTAATTTAGGAAGTAAATAGCGTATTTGGATAGACCATACATCACCCATCCCTGGTTAGACTGGAGACGTAAGGGGCAATAATGAAAACAGAGTTCAAATGCCTGAGCATACTTAGAAAGTTATTATATGAAAATAGTTCAATTGAAGTGTATTAAAAAAATTGAAAGGAAAAAGTCAAAAAAGTTGGTAAGAATCAATCCAAGAAGAACGTGAATTTCTTACAAGTCTTGGAGATTGCAGTCTGGAAGTTCTTCAGCGGCTTGAGATGCGCAATGTTCCTAGAGGTCATTGTTGCCATCGTGTGAGAAAAGGGAAGCGATCCAATTCATATCTTCGAAGAGACAGTAATGTTCCTCGAATGTTGGAGCAGCAATTTGAATTGGCAGGCAGTCTGCGATGTTGTCAAAGGTCTATGTTGCAGTAGATCTTTCGCGGCTGCGCAGAAATCTCATACCGCCACGATACCTTTTTGCGTTGCATCCTCCATTGCTCTACTGCCTGAACAATCGAGTTCATGGTTTTCAAGATACTCCATTACCTGCTGGATATCGGGAGCGATTGTTGGGATGTTGGCATGGCATACATCCACTCGCCAGTCGAATGGGCAAGTTTTGCAATAGAAAGATGGTTGCACGCAGATTGTATATGTGTAAATAAATGTCATGTTGTAGCTGGCTCCGATAATAGATAGAGGCAGGCAGCCGAAAAGTTGTTCCATTTTTTCACGGTATTGATGTTGCTTCGCGTAGAGGCGTATTCTGTCGGAGATGCTTGTTACCACAGGGAGCACACTCTATTTTTACAAGCAAAAATAGTGGTAGGATGGCCTCAAAGAGAGCGAGACTTTTGGGTACTGTTCCTGTTATTCCAGAGATGATCGAATGAATGAAGTGTGGTATTATACCAAAAAACAGTTTGAAAGGTTGTGAGAAGGCTGGAGGAGACCGTATTAAAAAAGTGTGCCAGACCTTGAGTGTGAGATGTGTTGAAAATTGGGTAACAATTCACAAAGTGTAATGGGAGGTTCGAATTTAAAAGGGACTGTATTTTACTGGAAGTTTGTGCTATCTGCAAGCGATACATTTCTTTTGCAGAAGTGAGGGACACTTCTGTTCTGAAGAAAAGCGCTTTAGTTTGGTTAGTTTAATGAAATCTGTTTGCAAAGTAGGGATTCAAGGCCAAGTTGAAGTTTGGGAGTTAGTTTGTTTGGGTGGGAATAGACATTGCTACAGGAAGTTACTCGGTTTGAAACGGTAAGGACATACGGTATGCCACCTCACATTCCGTAGGAGTGCTTGTTATTGAGAAGCAGATAATTGCCATTAGAAAGCTGTGTGAATGTTGGTGTGATTGTGGGAGTTGGCGTGCATTCAAGAAAGCAGGCAAGATTGGGGGCTGTAAGCTTAGAAGTGTCGTGCAGTTGGAAATTCTTTCATAGTAATGAATGACTGCCTATGTGGTCACAGTTTGCACCTGTGAGAAAAACTTCTGTATGCTCTTTAAGACAGCGATATGTAAATGGGAGAAACCACTGCTCGTGAATAAACGCACTACCTTATATAATCACATACAACATGACAAACAACATGTACACCTATCAGACACAATGACACTACGTACTGTGGGAACCGTGGCTAGCCATGTACACAAAGCAAACATGGCATAGCACCTCTGTTACACAATGCAGAATGCGGGGAGAGATGGGAGCAAAGTATGTGCGAAGGTGGCAAATGATTCTCGATTATACAAGTATACAATGCAAAGTGTTGAGGGGATGTGCCGGACAGACTTGTGTATGCAGAGCACACACATGTACATATGAACATACACTGATGGTCTATTGAGTGAAGTAGATAGTGGACAGAACCATAATAGTACAGTCAGTAGGGAAGATTTTGAAAACATAGCGCGTACGTGACCTTCCCCCCCAAAAAAATCTTTAGCGCAGTGGGCTGGCTCGGCGTGCGCAAGGCTAGCGTAAGGGTATGAATAAAAGGCACGTTTCTCTGAGTGTGGTTCTCTTCCGGAAAGGCGAAGTGTCTGCTAGGTCTGCGCAGCTTACACCGCCACGAGGTTGACCTCGTGAGTGAAGGTGGTGTAGTGGAGATGGAGATTTAGATGCACACATTGCTATGTTAGCATAAGCATCTTAGAAGTTAGAAACGCCATCTTGCCACTTTTGCTGCTTTTGCACACGACACTGCAGATCGATGTTATTATATGAAAACTGCTTGCCTGCCTTTTCTTCACATGAGAACGGTCTGTTGTGCACATCCCTAGACGTGCACCGCGACCTTGGTCTGAACATTGTGCGCAGAAACTGTCAGGGCCAACAAACAATGTAGCGAAGGGAGGGTAGTTGTATTCCACTATCATCTGTAATATGATGTCCTCCTTCATTTTCTATGGTATTGTAACAATGCTGATGGTTTTATTTTTCATCATTTGTCTGCTTATGTTAGCTAAAGTACTGCATCTTAGGACACGTAGTTTATAAAATAAACATTTGAAACTTTACGGTGTCTCTGGTTACTCTTGTTGTGGACTGATATGAGAATAATAACGGACAGGTATTTCTGATTCCCACCATTCCTGAGAGTACTCTAAGTCGCATGTTCTGGGTTGTCTAATCATTGGTAGCTTCGAGATGATACGAAGAGCGAATGAGACACTGATGCTAGTCGGATAGGGGTTCTGGGTACTGAGGGGAGTTTTCGGTACACCGCAATTCACTGAGGTCCTGGTTTCCTGCCCATAGTTCTGTGCATGAGCAGAATCCCTGCAACATTGCGCACCTAACGTTTGGTCTTATGATTTGAGACGCCTTAGTAGTGCTTATATTAGTCCACGACACCCTCACTCTTGTTTCCGGATAGCGGGAGTGACGGTTTTAACCTACCTATTAGTTCAATAGGTTCAATCAAGCTTGTCAATTAAAAAGGTTTTTATATTTGGACCCTTTATTGTGTTACGGTTATATTAGATTTTTTTTCTTCTCTGTGTCCTTATGGCTGCGGTCGCTATTGCAGCGCATAGCCGAGCGCCTCTCCGGCGTCATTTGACGCAGTTCGGGGTGCCGGACGATGGGATGGCTGTGATTTTTGTGGTGAGTGCCGATGCATCATATCCCTACGATTTGTTTTACTCCTGGGTTACTATGTCGGCGGTGAATGTGGACGACAGTACGTTTCACTCCTATACTCCCACGCAGGTCCCAGCAAATTATACGCCATATAGGACGCAGGAGATTCCTATTTCGGCTTGGCAGCATCGCATTTGGTTTATGGCGCCCTTCCCCATATGATTACACTGGTTTGCTTGGGCCCTTTGTCAATTCCAGGGGCCACTTGACTGGTACTGGCCGTATTTACACCTCATCCTCGTTATTTGAATGCTATGGTGGATGAGTTACGTGTCCTCCATACAGCCCTGATTACAGTACATCGGGCTTTAGTGCAATACGTTTCACGCAACGTGCAATTGGGGGCACCAGTAGTTGCAGGGCAGCCAGCTGGCCCGGCCGGGATTGTCATTAGTCCCATCATGGTTAATTCGGTAATGGGCAAACGCCCCCAGAATAAGGACGATTTACCTTATTGGCTTGCTGAGAAATTTGACCAGCTGGAAGCAGTATTTCCACACTCTACTCCTGTCGAGAAACAGGATACTCACCATTAGTTTGCAGAAAGACTTAGTCCCAGAGGTGGCCGATTGTGACAACTGGGGTAAAGTGTTTGCAGCGGTCTACTCAAAGTGCTTCGGCACCCCGTCTATGGCCGTGCTTCCCTCCGTCATCAAACGTGTTCAAGATCAACACGGTCCTGAGGCGGCGGTCGAGTTGGGAATGAGGCTTGTTGGTGTGTTCAACGTAGTTGCCACTCTCATCCTTGGTAACCTCAAGGGAGATGCGGTTCACTTTCAAGTGGCGAATGGTTTAGCCCTCGTAGACGAACTCAATAAGCCCCGAGAGTTGCCTAAAATGATTGCGGAAGCTTATAGAACTATTGGCCGCAGTAGTTTGGGGATTAAGCCTACTATTGTCATTCCAGATGTACAACAGCAAACTAAGACGAGTTCGTCTTTCAAAGACGATCGTCCAAATTTTCCTAAACAAAATTGGAGAACTAAGAAACAAGGAAATCAGCAACAGAAACAGGGGTCTCGTCCGGCGTCACCGGTACAGGCGACTAGTGAACGCACATATGATTTGCGCGATCGTACTAGAATTAGGTCACCTGACAGATTTCAGATTACTGAACAACGTTCTCCTCGTTCTTCACAGGAAACATCGGCCTCACAGTCCGGTGGTGGGGAACGTGGCAAAGGTCAGGGTGTCCAACAAGGACGTGAGCAACCCCGTCAGCCTGACGGTAAGCGCAAGCAGGATGAGTTTGCACGTCAACGTCCCCCGTTTCAGAAAAAGAAAGTTGCTGCGCTAACAGTGAGGTATGCCACAGATAGGGAGAACGCAGCTTCGGAACCTGACATGGGCACTAACGCTGCTCGACAGCGCAGCGGAGGTTACAGTAGTGCGGCAAGCACTGCGTCCATATCTGGAGGCGACAGCAACTGACACGTTCATTACTGTAGAAACTGCAGATACTAGAGTGGCTCCCCCTGACAGACTATATGACATAGTCCTTTTGATTGAAGGTGACATACAACGTACAATACAGGGGATTTTTTGGGATAATCTGACCTCTACATATGATATTCTATTAGCAGAGGCGGACTGGCCCCCTGCTTTCATTTTGGCTGCTCCCAGAGGTGAGGCGGTAATCCTCCGTCCTTCGCGCACACAGTGCCACAGGATCACGCTCAAAGAGTGGGCCCAGGTGCTTGCTCCGGCTCTGTACCGTACTCAGGTTGGGTGGGATAAATTGTTGCCAAACCATGAGATTCCTTTATGGTCTATGCCCCAGCCGCAGCCCCAATATCCCATGCGCCGCTAAGCTAAATTTCACGTCGCAGAAATCCTTGAGCAATTGGAATATCAAGGTGTTATTGAAACCTGTGTGTCACCAATGAATAATCCCCTATTCACTGTAAATAAATCTGATGGGTCGTACCGCATAGTTTTGGATTACCGGCATTTGAACTCTCATTGTCGGACTTGTGCTGTACAGAATACCCACAGTTCTGCCCTCGTTGATAGTCTCGTGAGAAAAAGGTTTAAGACCACACTTGACATATCCAATGGCTTTTTCAGCCATAATCTGTTCTCTATTAGTAGTCAGTGGACAGCGTTTACTTCTGCTGGAAAAAAAAACAGTTTAAGAGATTAGCCATGGGCTATAAAAACAGCCCTGGCATCTTTGCCGCACATGTAGTCTCTCTGTTAGAGAGCATTGACCCTGATGCGTACTCGTATGTTGACGATATCTATCTCATAGACGACGAATTATGGCCGCATCTGTGTCGCGTTGATCGCATCATTGTTATGTTTGCGGACTTCGGTTATAAATTCAACTTTGCAAAGTCACACATTGCAGAGTATGCGGTGTTGTTTTTGGGCTACGCGCTCAACAATGAAGGTCGAGGATTAGGATTAGCACCTCACTTCCTAGAGAAGTGCGCATGTTTGCGTGCTCCCACAACGCTGAAAAAATTACAGTCTTTCCTGGGTTTTCTGAATTTCGGGCGTACTTACATTCCCGATTATGCCCAGCGTATCAAGCCACTGTATGCCTTGGTACAACCTACTTTTTCCAAATTAATCTGGCTGCCAGAGCATTCAGCTATCTTGTAATCTTTGCAGGCTGATCTTCTTGCTTCGAAATACTTACTGACACGTGATAACCACACTAACCTGGTGATAAGAATTATGCCTGGTGCAGTGGGTTTCACGTACTTAAGGTTCAATGAGGGCGACACAGTCCCCATTGCCTACAAGTCACACCTGTACACTTCGGCTGAAATGCGCTTTTCCACGGTCGAAAAAGTTTTGACTGCAGTACAGATAGCGATTCTTAAAGAGCGTGCACTGTCGCAAGGGAAACGCATGTTGGTTGTTACACCGTATCCTGCTCTAGAGGCAGTGACGAAAGCCAGTGCACCTAATTCTAAAGCTTTGCATGCATGCTGGATACAATGGGCCACTTCCTTGACATCACCAGATGTCACCTATATCTTTGATGCCTCATTACAGACTCAGGAGTACTTGCAGTATGAATGTGTTCATCCAGCTCCTCTGTCTTTTTGCCCGCTTGTAGATTACCATTGTGTCATTTAAACTGACGGTTCGGTGCAACCGGCGACGGAATCGAAGCATGCTTATTCAGCCGCCTGCGCAATTGTGGCAGTTACTTTCGTGAATGGTGAATTCAAGTCTGATGTCGTGCATACGCAGTCATTAGGTGATTGTACCACACAGTTGGCAGAGCTACATGCTCTAGTGCTTGCACTGGAGTTTGCTGATCCTCGTGTTACTACTCTTATTGTGAGTGACTCGTTTTACTATGTTCAGTCTTTTAATGACAATGTATTCTTTTGGTCTCAGAATGAATATCGTGATTCCAAAGGTAGCACAATCAAGCATAAAATGCTTTGGGTTTGGGTGGCAGAACTTAAACGGAATCTGCCCCTCGTGAATGTAATTCACACTCTTGGGCACCAGTGAGTTGGTATCCACGCTGTCGGGAACAGCTTAGCTGACGAAGCAGCGAAAACAGCAGTGGCAACATATCTAGTAGCCGCGGTTACAAGATCCTAAAGTAAGATTGATGATGACATCTTGGCAGCTATTGCTGCAACAGAGAACGGAGGTAATTACCCTAGAGGTTTCGCTTCTCGGTACCCTTATCATTTAAGTCCTGATAAAGTCCCCTATGTGAGAATTAACGATGTTGGTGACAGATTGATTGCCAACGCGGACTGCAGACCTTCCTTGATAACAGCGGCTCACGAAGGTATGGCCTCTGCCCATACCGGCGTTTCAGCGACTGTTACTCTCTTACAACAACGTTACTGGTGGCGCAGGTTGTATAAACAGACTCGTGCTTATGTTCTTGATTGCGACATTTGCCAGCAGATTAAACCTTCGACTGCTGCACGCCCACCACAAACTCAGTTGTACATATCTAATAAACCACTTGGGTGTGTTTATCTAGATCACTGCGGTCCTTTCTCCTCTGATACTGCGTACAAGTACATCTTAGTTGCAGTGGATTCGTGCACACGTTTTCTTTGGGTGTGGCCACAAAGGAGTGCTGATGCTCGAACTGTCATCAGGGATTTGAGTGTCTTTGTGGGAATTTTTGCATGTGGTACCCTTCAATCTGACCAAGGTCCTGCGTTCGCCTCTAAGGCGTACAAAGAAGCCATGAGATCTTTGGGGGTCCAAGTCAAATTTTTGTCTCCGTACCGGCCTGAGGGCAATAGTGTTGTGGAACTAATGAACCGTGACTTAAAGCAATCCCTGACAGCTAAGATTTTAGGCACTGGCAGGAACTGGTTAGCCCATCTGAATAACATACAACGAGCACTTAATAATCTCCCTAGAAGGTCTCTAGGTGGGCGGACCCCATACGAAATGCTCTTTGGCATAAAGATGTTTGTCCCGGACCTTGATGGTCTAGACATGGCGGCGTTAGCCACACCCTTTGACGTAGATGATCACTGTGCTGTATTACAGAATCTACAAGAGAAAAGAGACAGTCTTGCAAAGGAACACTTGCCCTCCACAACTGATGCTGCGCTTCAGATTCCGGTAGTAGGCTGGCTACCTCGAGTTGGTGACCTGGTCCGTGAGAAGAGTACAAGAAGGAGTTCGGCCCATCTTACTGTGCACCAGTGCCAGTGCTTGGCGTGCAGGGTACAAGAACAGTCATTTTACCTCCACTTCCTGGTCTCAAGGATAGCAGGTACATCTCCATTGACAATGTCAAACTACAGCGAGTGGACGATTCTTCTTAGTATGACTCCAGCGGTCTCTTGTCCAGCGATGCTGAGAAATTCTGTTTTGGCTCCGGCAAATACCAACAGGCCTGACATTGCCATCGAGATGCATACAGTTACTAATCCTTTGTTGCCACCACCGGCAGGTGGTCCACCTGAAGATACTGAGTATACTTATCCCACAGATGTGTCGTTGCCTGGTTTACAATCAACTGCAGTTGACCAGTCACGTTTTTGATTTGACACTAATTCTATGACTTCGAATGCCCCAGCGAAAATTTCTATGTTTGCTGTTTGGTTTAAAAGACATTTTTTAATTCTCCCTCTGACTTATGCTTGGCTGATGCTCATAAGTATTTTTTTGTTTATGTCCATTGGATTTGTGGTGGTGTTTTTTAATCTTGTAAATGGACACTATCTCAACGAAAGATCTACAATTAGACTAATTGATGGAACTGTGGCCCCCCCACTCCTCTTCACACATCATGAAAAGGAACCAGACTTTTGTGAATATTACTGCCTGGCCTGTGTTGGATGGGATTGTGTGGGATGCTGTAAAATTTCAAATTCATGGACACATAGAGGTTATTAATGTCCCCAATGTACTTCGTGTTTCTATGAGTGATGTGAAACAAAACATCCGCTCTGATGATTGGGACGTTCAGGCCATAGAGGCACTTTTTTCTGATTTAAAATATTATGCTGCCTTTGATGCTGAAGATTTGTATTTAGACACTGCTAATTATGGGGAGCTATTTTGCTACCAACATTATGGCAATCATTTCCTACATAAAGCCAATACCTTTAGAAATTTTGTAAATTATAGGCAATGGGAACATTGTCCGGCACCAATGGAAGGCAGCTCCAGCACATTAGTGATCAAATTTACATATTTTACTGATTTCAGTGTTTCTAAGCCTGAGGCCTTTTATTTTAAAGTGGCGGCAGAGTCAGCTTCGAAGGTTAGGCTGACCCACACTAAATTATTGTATTCCAAGTCCTTTATGGATGAATTGGCTATCGGAGGTTATGAGCTGTGGAAAGATACTATTGATCTTAAATCTGTTTGGGGTTCTAAGAAATGGCAGGTGCAAGGGACTGAAGCTCTGCATCGTGCTTGCCTTATCCCAAACCCCATGTTATTTTTGAATTCTACTATTTTTCAAACCACCTGTTTTGGATTGGCTACAACTACAAAGATGAATTCCCCTCTGTTCCTGATCTGGGTGCTTATCCTAATTGGGATAATCATACAGATCTATCCCTTGAAGAGTTGCAGTCGTACATTACTAATACATCCTTCAACATTTCCGATTTAAATCGTGAAGGATGGTTGATATGGCAGAAGAGCTCAGACTCCTGTCAACATCGGTTTCTGGGTCTACACCCTGGGTATACCCAGGTTCGAGTGGACCCCCGCTTTGAATCTTCCCATTCAGTTATTACCTACTCTGTAGGGAAGTTATGTCAGAACTGGCTGCAACATTCCACCTTGGCATCTGTTAAACTTCATTTATCAAAATTACATGACAAAATAGATTTGAATGTTTTTGTTAAGGGTCCTGTGGGTGGCAGGTCCAAAAAGTGGGTGTATGCTATGTATAACGAGGTTTGGAAATTATTGCAAATTGAAGCTGCTTCCATATTGAGATTCATTGATCAAGCCAATTTGGAAAAAGTACTAGCCGTTATCGATAATAGCATTAACACCCTTTCTTCCAGAAATTACACTATAGATAATATTGTTTCATCTGTTGTGGATATTGTGCAGGATGATCTGTCTGTGTTATATCATGGTCAACATCAATTGCGTTCTATAATGCAGTTTGCATGGACTTTGCAAACATTGAAGGCTGGGAAAGTTCCCTGGGACTACATGAACACATTGTCTTTGTTTCTTCCATTTAATTTGACTGCGAAACCACAGTTCATGTCCATGAAAGATGGAACATATTCATTACTGCATATTGAAAAGTTAGAACCTTTGCCTTTCTCTGTGGCCGAATTGAACTCCGTTGTGTGGCTTATCCACGGGTTAATCACATTACCATTTCCTTTGTTTAAGTTCAGTTTGAGCATGAAACATTATGCCCTAGGCAGATTTGAACCGTTGGGTACTGCTTTCCTGCATGAAGTCTGGTCACTCCCATTTACATACAGGTGCATGAGAGACGGTAAAGAAGTTTATTTGAAAGGTGAGGAATGCACTTCCACACCAGATCACTCAGTAGTCTGTAGGCACATCCAATTGCATTGCGCATGCAACGTTCATGCACCGAATTTAGCTTGCGTCCTGAAAGGGATTCCAGTGCCAGCTATTACGCCCTCTTTTACGTTGTTAGCTAACGGTAGTTACATGCTTTTAAATAACGATGCTTGCTGCTGGATGCTAGTGGGAATTCCCTACATTGTGACTGTATCACAACGAGTAGTCTGCTGTAAAAATGTCCTTTTCCCACCCCCGCATGGGTGGCTGGATGTCTCCATTTGGCCTTCCATCCCAACCTTGAAAAAAGAGTTCAACAAAATGAGCAGAATAAGGGCTCTATTGTCTCAAAAAGAAGTCGCTTTGACTTCCTCCCTTGAAACATTTGTCCTTCACGTAGCAAACACCTGCACCGAGGTGCATGCACTTGTAAATACTGATCTCCCCCTTCATTTCGGTGCTCTGATTCACACTATATTTAATGCCTCGTCAACAACCGGCTTGGCACATTTTTTCAAAGTTGTGGGCTCCGGCCTCGTGACCTCCTTCCATACTATCTTTGGTGTGATACCGTCATTTTTTATTCTATTTTTTGCCAGCGTCTTTTGCGGGCTCCCTTTGATTCTCGCCCTCACGGCTGGTGTGCTGCTGTTGGTCTGCTTACTGCGCAATGGCTGCACAATTTGTGTCTCACGACAGCCTGTCCCGAATGCTCCATCTTCGTAACCAGATGCTTGAATATTATGGAACATTACCACTGGCCACCTTAAGCATAGCCTATGGATTGTCCTTCCGGTTTCCCTACTTTACTTGCGTGCAACCTGTTTTTCATTGCCTATATTGTCCTTTCGAATGGGCTCTGGATTTGTGCTCGTCGAACTCGGTGTCTCCTGCCCCGGATTATGATCAACTGATGAGTCCCTTAGTGGCTCATGAGTTGGACTGTTCTGGCATCAGGATTATGGCCTGTGGAGCAGCACATGGAGTCCTAGGGAATTGGGACATCTGTATGGCAGCGTATGACTTCTTGGCGAGAAGTTATCTTGAAGAACACGCCAGTTGTCCTCTGATTGTGCTAGAGGCTCCAGTTATCGAGGAACATGTATGTTCGTTTACCTTGTTAGACTGGATGGCGGAAACTTTTACAGAACATTCTAATGACTTCCTCTTGGAGGCTATCGCTACTTATTGTGCTTACACGTTGATGGATTGACTTGGATGTCGTCCAACTTTCCTTGTACGAACTACACATTTTCTTTTTTTGTTGAATTCGTCATTTAGGCTCAACTAAGCCTTGGCAAGATGTCACGTATTTTTCCTTTTTCTTTTTTTTCTCTCATTTTTTACACGGGTTTTTCGAACTTTCACTCCCATCTATATGGATTTACAATACATGCACTTGGTTCTGTCTCTGTCGAACTTGAACTTTGCATTCCTCAATTGTATCCCTATTTGTTCGTGGTCTGATCAAGGGAGGGTGTAGTGGAGACGGAGATTTAGATGCACACATTGCTATGTTAGCATAAGCGTCTTAGAAGTTAGAAACGCCATCTTGCCACTTATGCTGCTTTTGCACACGACACTGCAGATCGATGTTATTATATGAAAACTGCTTGCTTGCCTTTTCTTCACATGAGAACGGTCTGTTGTTCACATCCCTAGACGTGCACCGCAACCTTGGTCTGAACATTGTGTGGAGAAACAGTCAGGGCCAACAAACAATGTATGCTTTTGAATTCAGGTTGATCGGCCCACGCTCTAGCCATAACACGCACACAGCTGCAAATATTTGAAACTCGAGCACCTTTAATATTGCAGTTTGCATTCATTAGATATGCATTCTGGAGAAGAACTTTTCCAGGCACAGAGCAAAGCTGATCCTGTGATGTGATTCACCTAAGCTGATATTTATGGTATGGGGTTCCCCATTCAAACCTATAGACCTTCTATTAGTCTAATAATACTAGCTTACTGGCGAAGGGAGGGTGGTTGTATTCCACTATCATCTGTAATATGATTTCCCCCTTCATCTTCTATGGTATTGTAACAATGCTGATGGTTTTATTTTTAATCATTTGTCTGCTTATGTTAGCTAAAGTACTGCATCTTAGGACACGTAGTTTATAAAATAAACATTTTAAACTTTACAGTGTCTCTGGTTACTCTTGTTGTGGACTGATATGAGAATAAAAATGAACAGGTATTTCTGATTCCCACCATTCCTGAGAGTACTCTAAGTCGCATGTTGTGGGTTGTCTAATCATTTGTAGCTTCGAGATGATACGAAGAGCGAATGAGACTCTGATGCTAGTCGGATAGGGGTTCTGGGTACTGAGGAGAGTTTTGGTACACCGCAATTCACTGAGGTCCTGGTTTCCTGCGCATAGTTCTGTGCATGAGCAGAATCCCTGCAACAGTGGCTGCGTGAATGATGCTCTCAGCCTGCTGGTACTCAGAAACCATTGTGGCCGCTGCAACGCACATATGCCCCACAGTTCACCTTTTGCTACCGCATTATGTGAAAGAGGGCCCACCACGTGCCGGCGGAAGCTCAAGGGCCGAGGTCTGCAAGGTCGGAAGGTTCCTCAGATCAACGCTGGCTACCGCGACACAGGCACACAGCGTTCAGTTTGAGGCCCAGCAGCGTGGAGTGCTCTGTATACTACTAACACAGTAGTCGAACAGGTACCAACAGTGGAACGGTGTCTTGATCCCACAATGGACGATGTTAGAACTGCATCTGAGAGTGGAGATGAAGGTACTCCCTTGGGGCAGGTGCAACCAACTCTAGGTCACAATAGTGGAACGGTGTATTGATTCCAGAATGGACGATGTCCGATATTACTTGCCAGTGGGTTTTCACAGAACTCCTTCTGTTCACGTCCATCAGACTCTGTGCTTCCGTAGGTAATTGATGCACATGATTATTGGGCTTGGCTGACTGCAGTGGCTGGAGTACACCGCGCTATAGCAGGTCCTTAACAGTGAAACAGGGTCTTGATCCCACAATGGACGATATTAGAATTGCATCTGAGAGTAGATATAAAGGTACTCCCTTTGAGCAGGTGCTACCAACTCTAGGCCCCAACAGTGGAACGGTGTCTTGATCGCACAATGGACTATGTTAGAACTGCATCTCAGAGTGCAGATGAAGGTCCTCCCTTCGACCAGGTGTAACCAACTCTAGGTCCCAACAGTGGAACGGTGGCTTGGTCCCACAATGGACGATGTTAGAACTGGATCTGAGAGTGGAGAGGAAGGTACTCCCTTCGACCAGGTGCAAGCCCGTCTGCGCCCGTCCGCGCTCGGGTCGCGCACAGCACCCAAACCCCTGGATCGTTGATATCAGGTGAGACTTTAAAATACTCCTACACTAGAGAGGCATTACTGGAATTGAAAGGGTCATTTAAGAACTCCGATTGTCTCTGCTTGGCCATGGACTCAGGGGCTTCTTTGTCGATTGGGTCCTGCTCAAATTGCAATATGGCGCTTCCCAACATTCTTTACCAGCAGGTTAAGACTACGAAGGCCCACAATGAATGGGCCAGCTCTATGGGTAAAACTATTAGTTGTATATTGATTAATGCTAGGTCATTAGTAAAACATAGAATAGAGTGCGCAAATCTGATGGAGGGTAATGGTATAAAGTTAGCATTCATTACTGAAACGTGGATGGACGAGGCGTCTGGAACGGACCTGGTGAAAGCCACTCCACCTGGCTTGCAGTGCGAGGTCCTTAACAGGCCAAATAGAAAAGGAGGTGGGCTGGCAATCATTTACCATAACTCTATTCATGGAACTTTTAAACCTGTAAATTTGCCTACTTGCGAAGCCCTTTCTTTTACCTTGGATGGTGTTTTTTCTAACTACCCAGGGTAGTCTTTTGGGGTTCTATTGTCCTTGGTTTGGTCTGATCATGCTGCTGCTCTGTTTGACCTCAATTTGGAGAGTCAAAAGATTAAGGGCAGATATTCTAGGGAACAGATTGAAACCAGAGCTTGGAATAGGGTGGAAGCAGGGACTTTGCATGAATTCCTGACCTCTTCAGCTGGCCAAGTGACGCTTGGAACTGAAGAAGCGGTAGTCTCCTACACTAGATGGCTCTCTCGTGCACGCGAAGAATTAGCCCCTCGTAAACTTATCATTCCGAAAAGAGCTCTTCCCTCGGCCCCATGGTACACAGAGGAGTTAAAAACGCAAAAGTGGACTTGCAAACGGCTGGAGCGTAATTGGAGGAAAGAGTACCTCGATACTGAGAAGGCATTATATAAATCCAGCCTGCAAATCTATAAGCAAGCGGTTCGGTTGGCCAAACAGAAATATTACACATCCCAAATAGATTCGGCCAAGAACTCCTCTAGAGAGCTGTTTCAAACGGTCTCCAAGTTGGCCATTTTGAGGCCATCCACTATCCAGTCTAGCCCCGATCTTTGCGAAGAGATTGCCATGTTCTTTCGAACAAAGGTTACAAATATTTTTTCAGTCCTCAGTGACCTAAATAAGGATGCCTCAACTGAAATAACTGAGCTGGAATACTCAAAATTCCCGTCGGGGACCATGAAGGACTTGAACCCACTGACGGTGCAGGACACGCTGAATCTGTTAACAGGTGCTAAATCTGGTTCACCTTTGGATCCATGCCCACTGAAAATTATCAAACTGGTCCCTGTCCCTATTGCACTGTGTCTTACATCCATTTTTAATGGTATGTACGAAGGTGGACAGTTTCCTAAACAATGGAAGATACTACCTCTTTTAAAAAAGCCCAGCCTTGACCCTCATGATCCCAATAACTTTCGGCCGATCTCCCGCCTTCCTCTTTCCACGAAGATGGTAGAAAAGGCGATGAATAGACAACTCAGTGCCTTCCTAAAGAAAGCCCAAGTGTTGGACTCTTCCCAACACGGTTTCAGAGAAGGACATAGCACTGAGTCCGCCCTGATTAAAGCCACAGAGGAGATTAGCTAAGCAGTGGACCAGGGAGGTAGGGCAGCCTTGATCTTGCTAGATCTTTCAGCCGCATTTGACACGGTCCATCATGGAAGGTTGATGGACCATCTAAGAGAATGTGGTGTAGAGTGCAAAGCTTGGGAGCTGCTTAACTCATTTATCTCCGACAGAAGCCAGATAGTAGCATTGGGGAAATTTCAATCAAAACCTTTTTCATTACCATGCGGCATCCTGCAGGGGTCTTCCCTGAGCCCGATTCTCTGTAATGTATATGTTTCAACATTGGCACCAGTTATTAGTGCTTATGGGTTTGGGATCACCTCGTACGCAGATGATACGCAAATTGTGGAATCTCTACTACCTGGCAAAGAAACCAGAATGGACAGGTGCTTCCAGTCCTGTATGGCAGAAGTCGGAAGATGGATGGCAGGTAACTGCCTGATGAACTCGGATAAAACCGAGGTGATGTTGTTTGGAGACGTCCCTCATTTTTGGACCCCCTCATGGTGGCCGGCTTCACTTGTGTCACTCCCCATTCCATCTAAGAAGGTTAAAAATTTGGGGATCCTGTTAGATGAGAAACTTTCCATGGGAGCCCAGGTCAATGTGGTAGTTTCCAAAACAGGGTACGCTTTAAGAACAGTGAAAAAAGTCTTGAATCTTCTGACGCTAGACTGTCGTAAAACAGTGGTTACGGGCCTGGTTTTATCAAGGCTGGACTATTGCAACTGTTTATATTTAAACATACAACAAAAACTGCTGTACAAGCTTCAGCTGCTCCAAAATGCCGCGGCCAGACTCCTTACGGGTACCCCCAAATTTGCCCCGATCTCCAATGCGATAAAAAAACTGCACTGGCTCCCGGTTAGGAACCAGGTGCAGTTTAAATCACTATGCATGGTGTTCAAAGCACTGCATTTAGAGGGATCTGACCACCTCAAAAGGCAATTTCAAAGATATAAACCAATGCGCACGCTTCGATCGTCAGAAGCGAAACTTACTGCTGTCCCGTCAACAAAAAAAGCCCACTGGGGCGGTCGAAGCTTCACCTTCTGTGCCGTAAAGGCCTGGAATGAGCTTCCATTTCATTTGAGAAATGCCAATAATCTGTTAAGTTTTAGAAAGGATTTAAAGACCTGGGGGCAGATTTATATGAGACTTGCGCCACTTTTACGCCGCCGTTGCTTCACTTTTGTGACGCAGCGGCGGCGTAAACCCTGCGCTATGTTGCACCCCATTTACATCGTGACGCATCTATGGAGATGCGTCACGGTGTAAAGCCCTGCGCCACATGAAACCTGCATCAGGTTTCATGTGGGCGTTTCTACTCAGGGGGGGCGTTCCGTCGCAGGAACGCCCCTGAAAAGTGACTCAGTGAAATCTATAAGATTTCACTGAGTCACTTTCCCAACGCTGATGCGTCAAAACCCTGCTAGGGATAGGGTAAGTTGGAACAGTGCTGGAGTTGCATCGCGCTTGCGACGCAATTCCAGCACTGCGCCAACCTTACGCCGGCAGATGCGTCACGTATCTGCTTGTCCTTGCGCCACGATGCACCGCATTGTAAATGCGGCGCATCTGCAGTGGCGCAAGGGCAAACATGCGTGACGCATCTTCCCTGGCACATCCATGCTGATTTGCAGGGATGCGCCAGGGAACATAAATCTGCCCCCTGGCTTTTTGATAAATAACCTTCCTTCCCTGGCCTTGCCTAAAGAGAAGTAACTAGCGCCAGGACACCTTCGGGTAATCGTGCGCTTTAGAAATCACCTTAACATAACATAACAAGCAACTCTAGGTCCCAACAGTGGAACGGTGTCTAGATCCCAGAATGGACAATGTCCAATATTACCTGCAGCTGGGTTTTGAGAGAACTCCCTCTGTTGAGGTTCATCAGACTCTGTACTTCTGTAGCTAATTGCTGCACATGATTATTTGGCTTGGCTGACTGTAGTGGCTGGAGTACACCGCGGCACAGCAGGTCCGAACAGTGAAACGGGGTCTTGATCCCACAATGGTCGATGTAAGAACTGCATCTGAGAGTGTAGATAAAGGTACTCCCTTTGACCAGGTGCTACCAACTCTAGGTCCCAACAGTGGAACGGTGTCTTGATCCCACAATGGAATACGTTAGAACTGCATCTGAGAGTGGAGATGAAGGTACTCCCTTCGAACAGGTGCAATCAACTCTAGGTCCTAACAGTGGAACGGTGTCTTGATCCCACAATGGACGGTGTCCGATATTAACTGCTGCTTGCTTTTCACAGAACTGCTTCCGTTGAGGTGCATCAGTGTCTGTGCTTCCGTAGTTAACTGCTGCACATGATTATTGGGCTTGGTTCACTGTAGTCGGAGGACTACACCATGGTACAGAAGGTCCGAACAGTGAAACGGGGTCTTGATTATATGATTGAGGATGTCAGAAGTTAAAGTCTGTGATGATTTCTGTGTACTGTGCTGTGGATAGTGTATGCAAGCATGTTACCTCTGGCTGTGGGGAAAACTTTGGTTATGTAAGTTTTAGGTGTATGCCTATCACAGGTAGAAGGCTACTTTACAGATCATGAATATTGATGAAGATGATGGTTGCATGTTGTGTGTAGTGTAAGATATGTGTATACAGCAAAATCTTTTCAAAAAATCTCTCTAAGCAGAAGAGGTGTGTCTCATCAAATGCTGTAGAGAGAATGGCGAAAATGGGTGGCGTTTTCCAACTGGTAGAATGGATAATGTTATGAACCAATCAAATGCTTTTTTTTTAAGGTCACATGGCAATCGCGCACTCAGCGCGCAAGGAGACCACACTCGACCAAACCTTGGCGGATCACATAAGTCACTATTTCAGGGAGAACGCCGGCACGGCCAGTACGCGAGCGTCGGAATGGAATGCTTTTAAGGTTGTAATGCGTGGCAATTGTATTCGTCATATTGCGGGAGTCCGGCGGGTTCTGGAAGGGGACATTCAGCGGGCGGAAGGGGCACTGGCCGCGCTTACTAAGGAGATGGACCCAGCTAAAGCCACACCAGCAGCGATAGCTAGTGCCGAGACTGCGTACTCCGCAGCGTTGGCAAGCATGCGCCGGTTTAATTTTGCGGCATATGCTGCTAGGGCCCACACAGAAGGCGATCGCGCGGGCACACTATTGGCGTGGCTCATAAAGCAGGATTCGAGCCTCCCGACCATCACGGCCATTCGTGATGCCCAAGGCACCTTGGTGTATTCGCAGGGTCAGATACTCAAGGCCTTTCAAGAGCATTACACGCACTTGTACACTAGCCCCCATCCCCCGGTGTCGGATGAAGTCCCGGCTGAATTCCTGGATCGTATTCGGCTTCCCCGCATAGACCGTGATACACGTCTGGACCTAGATCGCCCTCTCAAGGCGGCCGAGATTCGGCACGCTATGAAGGCGCTAGCCACTCACAAGGCCCCCGGCCTGGATGGCTTCCCACTTGAATTTTACCAGACTTTTGCGTCCCAGTTAGTCCCTCAACTAGAATTGCAGTTCCAGGCAGCTCTAGACGCGGGGGTCCTACCTCACTCCATGCGCAAATCTGTTATAGTATCCCTCCTTAAACCGGATAGAGACCCGCATCAGCTAGGCTCCTACTGACCCATAACTCTATTGTCGGCGGATTACAAAATCTACGGGAAGGCCCTGGCGGACAGGTACACCACGATCCTCCCACGGCTTGTCCACCCAGATCAGAGTGGATTCGTGCCTGGTAGGCACACCTCTTCTAACATCCGACGGTTGTTCCACGTACAAGACCAGGTGCGGGAACGGTTCCCCAGGGCAGCGTGTCTGGTGCTGGACCTCGAAAAAGCATTTGACACACTCTCCTGGGCCTACATGTTTCAGGTCCTGAGCCGCATGGGCTTAGGGCCCAAACTGCAGGCCTACACTCGGCTCAGCTACTCCTCGCCCAGTTCCAGAGCACGTATAGGCCCCCTCATTTCGGACTCCTTCCCGATCCGGCGTGGTACCAGGCAGGGGTGTCCTCTCTTCCCCCTACTATTCGCGTTGGCGATGGAGCCGCTGGCAACCCTGCTGCGCGGGGCGGGCGAGGAGTGGGGCATCCCGGTAGGCGATTCTACCCACGCAGTATCACTGTACGCTGATGACGTACTCATATATGTCCGGGACATTACGATCGACTTGACCCCTATATCATGCATCCTGCATGATTTTGCGGAGGTGACGGGCCTTAGGGTGAATTGGGCCAAGTCCACCATCTATCCCTTAACACAAGTCGTGCCCCAGGGTCCGATACGAATAGGAGACGTTGATATCTCGTGGAGTCCCCAAGCGGTTCGATATCTCGGCGTTAAGCTATATCATACGCCGCAAGATATCTATGAGGGGAATTACCGCACACTGATGGGCAGCATCCGATCCTTGGTCCATTTCTGGAAGGGCCTCCACTTGGCTGTCACGGGAAAGATAGCCGTTGCGAAGATGATCCTGGTCCCGCGCCTACTTTACCTCTTCTCCAATCTTCCGGTGGTCCCCCCGCGATCCCTGTTCCGTGAGCTGGATACCCTGCTTGGGACCCTCATATGGGGCAACGGCCGCCAGCGTATAGCCCTGGCAAAACTGCAATTACCCCTTGACCAGGGTGGGTTGGCAGCTCCCTTATTCGAGGCGTATTTCCTTGCCGCCCAATTAAAGTGGGTGTCGCGTTGGACGGCAGGCCGGGCACAAGAGGAGCTGATCACTGAGACGGGGCGGATTCAAACCCCCGCGGTCCATCGCATGCTGCTGCCGGGTGCAGCACCGCTGCTATCCCGGCCCCTCCAGCTCATGACAGCGCGCGCCTGCTTGGCGCGTGTTCACTGACTTAGTCAGGATACTCCCCTGTACTCTCCGCTGCTGCCGTTGGTGGGGCTCCCTAGGGGTCGGGCATATTACACAGAGCAAATGATGCAGGTGTGGACGGATCATGCTGTGACGGAGGTGGGGATGCTGTTCTCCGGGGAGAGCTTGCAGACCTTCGATGCACTGGTCGGGGACTTCGAGCTTCCCGGGTGGCAGTTCCTACGGCATAGGCAACTTCTCACGGACTGCCGCAGGCAGTGGCGTGGAATCGATACAGAGCCCCCCACGCACCCGGTCATCCATGCGATACTGCAGATGGGGTCAGGTCGCCATCTTGTCACTTGGATCTACAAAGCGGTACGGACCCTGCGGAGTCCTACGCTGGCGCCCCTTAGAGAATGCTGGGAAGATGACTTCCAAAGGCTTCTACATGACAGGGAGTGGACCAGGGCCCTGGAATACACTAAAAAAGTGTCCCGCAATTATCGGTTTAAGAACATACAGTTGCATATACTACACAGGGCGTATCTCACCCCCGAAAAGCTGCAGAAATATTTCCCTGACGCTGAGTTCGGTTGCCCCAGATGCCTGGAGCCTGCTGCCTCGTTTAAGCACATGTTTTGGGATTGTCCGACGCTCTACACTTACTGGCACACGATTCACACTGCCCTTACAACGGTTACGGGGTTCCAGGACCTGGACACATGGGAGGCGTGTGCACTGGGTATTCATGGGCGACATAAACATCAGAAGGTGGAGAGGAGGTTTGCTTTCCTGGTGTTGCTCCTAGCCAAACGATGCATTGCTATGCACTGGAAGACGCCGGGGGGGCCCCCTCTAGCGGCATGGGTGGGAGCAGTCAAGAGGTGGGGCAAGGTAGAGGGAACCACACTCAGAACAGAGGAGGCCCGGGGGATGCGCAAACACCCGATCTCCATGCCCTGGGCCATGTTAATGCACGCTTTCGCGCAGGAAACAGCGGCTGTGGTGAGTTCAAGACTGATTGACCCCCCCGGGAGCGCCCACGACTCCGGAGCCCACCCCGGGTAATGCGCAGGCAGTCCAAGCACCCGGTGACTCGCAGAGGCAGACACCACAGGTCGGTGCTCCTGCCTCCCTTGCCCCCCTTCCCTCCTCCGCATCCGTGACCACCCCGACTTTATCCCACACGATGGTCCAGCTCTCAAGCGCACAGCTACAAGTATTCCTGATAGGCGACATAGTGCACCCCTTTTCCCTAGTTCTTTGTCCCCGGTTAGTTAACGGTTAGCTAATGGCTGCAACCCTATAGCCCCTACGACGCCCCTTGCAGGGGTTCACTCACATTGAACGGCACCCAAGCGGCGAGGCGATCACTGCGCGCTCCAGTAGGGCATACCCAGAGGCTGGTCCCGGACACATACCTGCAGCCCCACTCAGGGTAGAGGCGAGTGGCCTGAGGGTCCACGAGACTGAGAGACCGAAAGGGCTGTGACTGGGCGCTCCTGATATGTAAGCCTCTATGATAATGGCGCTATCGCCTGTGCTTGCGTGTATAATTGTTTATAAATGCCAATAAAAAAAATGTTTTACAAAAAAAGGAGACCACACTCGACACGATTTTGAGAAAATATATTTACTATAATATAAGTCTATTACAGTTGGAAATATACAAATGTTTAAAATATTTTAGATTATTGCTTGCTCTCATATACACTTTAAAGTTATGTAGATATAGTTTTGAGACATACAAAAAAAATAGGGAATGGCATACCCGGCACGGCACCATACATCTATGACGTAACACAGGGCCTGGCAGCGTGCAGTCATCGCATACGCAACGCGCAGCGGGCATGACCCCATACGTACATGATGTAACACGCGGCTTGGTATTGCGTACCCATCACATACCAAAGTAGCAGCTGGCGCGACCTCATACATATATGTTCTTATGCGGGAGGTGGTGCCACAAACTCGTCAGATACGAAATGCACACCATTTCAATATGCCGGATAGGATTTGCGTGCTGATGGAGCTTGGTAGACTACCGGTATGGGACTCTAGTTTTCTCAGAAAAAAAATAAATTATATAGAGATATATACATTATTTTTTTGAAGATATAAAACATTACATCATTTTTAAAGTTAAAAAAAGGTTTATAGAGTTCCAAACTATTATTAAAAAAAATTGAGAAAATATAGGTTTTATAAATATTAAAATATGAAATTAACATTTAAAAAACCTTCGAAATTCACTGAAAAAAACACAGGTTTTACAGACGTTATAGTTAGGAATTAGCATTTAAAAAGCCTTAGAAATTGCCGTGATTGATTGATTGAGAAATTCACTGAAAAAACCATAGGTTTCAGGGACGTTATAGTTAGTTGGGCATTTGACTCATAGAAAACCATGGAAATTCCCCTGTTATAGTTAGTTGAGCTAACTATAAATCGCGCCCCCGCAATGCACTGCTGAGGATGTCACATATTACATCATTCATGACATGGTCAGTGACAACACTGATGTTCAATTCGAAAGCATGGACTTGCTTGCAGCAGATCAGAAGGGGTACACAGAAATAATATCAAACTTCAACTTCTGACATCCTCAATCATACAATCAAGACCCCATTACACTGTTCGAACCTGCTGTACCACAGTGTACTCCACCGACTAGTGTCGACGAAGCACAATAATAATGTGCAACAGTTAGCTAAGGAAACATCGAGTCTTATGCACCGCAACTGAGGGAGTTCTATGAAAACCAAGCAAAAAGTAATATCGGACAACTTCCATTGTGGAATCAAGACACCGTTCCACTGTTGGGACCTACAGCTGCTTGCACCTGGTCGAAGGGAGTACCTTCATCTCCACTCTCAGATGAAGTTCTAACATCCTCCTTTGTCAGATCAAGACACCGTTCCACTGTTGGGACCTAGAGTTTGATGCACCTCATCGGAGGGGGTACCACAAATCATCACAAACTGTAACTTCTGACATACTCAATTATAGAATCAAGACCCCGTTCCACTGTTCGGACCTGCTGTACCGTGGTGTACTCCACCAACTACAGTCAACCAAAGCCATTAATCATGTGCAGCAGTTAACTACGGAAGCAGAAAGTCTGATGCACCTCAACAGAAGGACCTCTGAAAATTCACCTGCACATTTTATCGGACATCGTCCATTATGGGATCAAGACACCGTTCCACTGTTGGGACCTAGAGTTGGTTGCACCTGGTCAAAAGGAGTACCTTCATCTCCACTCTCAGATGCAGTTCTAACATCATCCATTCTGGGATCAAGATACCGTTTCACGGTTGGTACCTAGAGTTTGATGCACCTCATCAGAGGGAGTACACAGAAATGATCACAAACTTTAACTTCTGACATCCTCAATCATAGAATCAAGACCCCGTTTCACTGTTTGGACCTTCTATACCACGGTCTATTCCAGCGACAGCAGTCAACCAAGCCCAATAATCATGTGCAGCAGTTAACTACAGAATCACAAAGTGTGATGCACCTTAACATAGACAGTTCTGTGAAAACCCAGGTTATATCGGACATTGTCCATTCTAGGATCAAGACACCATTCCACTGTTGGGACCTAGAGTTGGTTGCACCTGGTCGAACAGAGTACCTTCATCTCCACTCTGAGATGCAGTTCTAACATCCTCAATTGTGGGATCAAAAGACCGTTCCACTGATGGAACCTACAGTTCGTTGCACCTGATCAGAGGGGGTACACAAAAATCATCACACACTTTAACTTCTCACATCCTTAATCACAGAATCAAGACCCTGTTTCACTGTTCGGACCTGCTGTACCACGGTGTACTCCACTGACTGGTGTCAACGAAGCACAATAATCATGTGCAACAGTTAACTACGGAAGCACACTTTCTGATACACCTCAACGGAGGAAGTTCTATGAAAACCAAGCAACAAGTAATATTGGACATCTTTCATTCTGGGATCAAGACACTGATCCACTATTAGGACCTAGAGCTGGTTGCACCTGGTCGAAGGGAGTACCTTCATCTCCACTCTCAGATGCAGTTGTAACATCGTCCATTGTGGGATCAAGATGCCATTCCACTGTTGTGACCTAGAGTTGATTGCACCTGGTCAGAGGGGGTACACAGAAATTATCACAGACTTTAACTTCTGACATCCTCAATCATAGAATCAAGACCCTGTTTCACTGTTCGGACCTGCTGTACTGCATTGCAATTTCAACTTCATGCACAGCAATGGCTGCTTCATTTTCCAGTATTGCTCGTCCAAGAAGATCGTGACTACATGGACCACTAGTTTCACTATCTTGAGACCTTTATTACTAATTTCAGCTGTAATAGTCTTTTTCTGTTCAACTTCATCATTCAACATTTTTAAATATATAGCAAAAATTGTACATGCAACGCTACTTTTACATGTATTACAAGAATATTCGTAACAGTCAAAGTCTCCAAATAATTCCCTTTCACTACACCATGGCTTAAACAGTTGCAGAAGTGCTAAATAGTAAAATTCTCCCTTATCTAAACTTACACAACTAACTTTCTTGTGGTTTATGAGATTACTCTTTGCATGTTTTACTAAACAACGATGACATCCAACTACTGCATATTTTCCTTCTTTTACATTCTCTTTAACATTTCAAGCTGTAATGTTGAAGTACTTCATACAGACATAGCTGTTCCAGATGTTGACTCCTTTTCGGTTAGTACGTGTCCAACATATTAGTTTTAAGATTGTCTGTACTGTCTGTTTTTACTGCAAATTCTTCAATTTCTTCAAATCATTTCAAGACTCCATTTCGTTTGCAGGCAAGACCTAAACGTACCCAAATGACTCCTCGTGACTTTGAATTTAAACTTGAAGAGCACAATCAGTCTGAACATCCATACAATCCAATTTCTCGGTGGGAAAGCATTTTCAAAGTAAAGCTGTACAATTCTTTACTAAGGCTTTTCTCTTGTGTAATTTCTTCCCACAGTTCTTTCATCTCTATTTTTTCTGATTTTTTATGTACGATGTAACATAACATGCAACAGCAATTGAGTTATCTGCAACATGCTGAATGTCCATGTTTGCATTCCACATTTTTAAAATGACTGGATTGTAATCATTGATATACTTTGACACTTCTCTTCTTTTTAACTTGTAGTTATTCTTTTGAGATTTCCGAGTTATTGTGTGCCTTACAGAAGAAAAAAAATAATTTACTCTTCCTTTACAAATGACTGGACAGGAGAAACCAAACCGACATCTGGTGTAAAATTTTCCTTTAAAGTTATAGTTTCTTCTGCAATACTTTCAACAACTGTGACTTTGGAAACGTAAAACTCAAGCTTCTATCTCCTTCTTCTCTTGGTATCTCACATGTCGCATACTATTCAATGAAAGACAATACCGTTTCATCAGAATCACTTCCAAATTTACGTTCATCCTTGATCCATAGTAGCATATGTATATGAGGTGCACCTTTTGCTTGATACTCCTTTCTCCAAAAGAAATCGGTAACCTCTCCAAGAGCTGTATTCTTTTTATTGCATATAAAAGACATTATAGGTTGAAACCTATCATTACAATATCTGCACACATATACAGGATCCAATGAACACAGTTCACCACAAGTCTTTGTTTAAAAATTTTTTATATTGGAATTCGCTTCTCTTAGAAAGTCAAGCAAATCTTTCCATGCATACTCTGCACAGCTAAGTGAGACAAACCATGTTCTTGTACCTACGTTCCGTAACATACACTTGAGTTCTGCATGACGACAATACCAATACTCATTTGTTCCACGTTGACATGCCATCAAATTGATTAAGTGTCCTTCTAAATTTTCATCTCTTTCTTGAAGTTTCTCCACAAATTCTTTCGCAGAAAGAACTTATTGATGAACTTTAGTTTTAAGTATGTGGTTCACTGCATACGACAAAGAAGACAGATCACTTTCAAACAAAATGTATAAAATGAAATGTCGAAATCTAGGATCTTCATAATATAATCTAAAATTTCAAGTGGTCAAATAGAGAAATTGGACAAGTCAAGGACTGAAGATATTTATGAACATTACACAATATATCCTTTACATTCAAAAGAATTAATAGGAAGCAGCATTGAGTTATTTGAAAAGAAAAAAGCACAGGGAACTCCAATAAGTGTATGGGAGAAAACCTTGGAAGGTAATTTTTTTCCACAGCTGTTTCCTACAGGAGAAGGTGGATAGTACAATGATCCACCTACGCCGACGACACCCAGCTGATCCTCTCCCTCACCAACGACCCCGCCACCGCCAGAACCAACCTACACGAAGGAATGAAAGACGTAGCCGAGTGGATGATGAACAGCCGCCTGAAACTGAATTCAGACAAGACGGAAGTCCTCATCCTGGGATCTTCGCCCTCCGCCTGGGACGACTCCTGGTGGCCCCCTGCCCTGGGTAGCACACCCAAACCAACAGACCACGCACGCAACCTGGGCTTCATCTTGGACTCCCCCCTCTCCATGACCAGACAAGTCAACGCCGTCTCCTCATCATGCTTCAACATCCTACGCATGCTACGTAAGATCTTCTGGTGGATCCCCACCAAAACCAGGAAGACGGTCACCCAGGCCCTCGTCACCAGCCGACTGGACTACGGCAACTCCCTCTATGCCGGAACCACAGCCAAACTCCAGAAAAGACTACAGCGCATTCAGAACGCCTCAGCACGCCTCATCCTGGACATTCCCCGACACAGCCACATCTCCGCACACCTGAGAAACCTGCACTGGCTCCCCGTCAACAAGAGAATCACGTTCCGACTCCTCACCCACGCACACAAAGCTCTCCACAACCAAGGCCCTAGATACCTCAACGACCGACTGACCTTCTACGCCCCCACCCGCCAGCTTCGATCGAACAGCCGCGCCCTCGCCGCCGTCCCCCGTATCCAAAGAGCCACTACGGGAGGAAGATCCTTCTCCTACCTGGCTGCCAAGATGTGGAACTCCCTCCCCACCCACCTCCGCCTGACCCAAGACCACCTCGCCTTCAGGAAGCTACTCAAGACTTGGCTATTCGAGCAGTAGCGGACCCCCCTCCCCCAAGCGCCTTGAGACCCTCTGGGTGAGTAGCGCGCTATATAAATGCTTGATTGATTGATTGATTGATTGATCCACCTGTACCGATTGCAGCTTCAGAATATCGATCAACAAGATTCATCTTCTAAGCGTATTACCTGTTCACCCACATTTACAGTTTTGTAATAAATATTGTTCTCTATAAGATATAAGGTAGTCTGTTCAACTTTATTAACACCCACAAAATCTTTCCATATTTTCCGACTTTGTTACTACAACATTTACTAGAATGACTACTGCCTAATTTTCCTCTTTCACTCCAGCAATAGTTTCAACATTTTTCTTAAAATCCAAAGGTAAGTACACCACTCTTCCTTCAAACCTCTTTGCAAGTCTGTTGGTGACAGTTTACATGTTTTAGCCTCCATCCGAATTATAGTTTGAAAGAATTAACACATTGAATTAGAACAGACTCATATGTATTCAATTCTGCCAGTTCCTCTGGAATAGCTGCTAATTCCAAGTTATTATGTACTGCTCTAAAAGGCATTTTGTTCTCTTCTAATTTACATATACGTTGATCACTACGTAACTCAAATTGACCTTCCACCAACAAGTAAATTGTAAATTCTACCCACTTACCATTGTTCTCCTTTTCACTTTTCAAATACAAATCAACATTCCTACTTTGACTTTTATAATTAGTACATCGACAACAAACACAAACGTAGTCTCGTATTTCATACCACACCACATTAAACTCTCCAATTTCTTATTCAAACTGATCAGTGCTAATCACTTTCCCATCTCCTCCAGCATCAGTAATTGTCAAACTTTCATGTCTATGAACTGCTCCTCTGAACCAAAATATTGCATTTCAATATCATCACACTTTTTTTGAACAACTAATAAAGAAGCATATAAAAGACTTGTAGTCAGTTCACTTAAAAATAATGCAGAACTTTTTACATAGTACACTTTCCTCACAAACTTCCGCATTTCTGAATAACATACTGCTAACATCCTCAACTGATAGAAAAAACTTTTACAAACTTTTCTTCAAAGACAAGCCAGAAAATACCCATACTTCTCAGTATATTTTCTTATGTGACATAGATCTAGTCCTTGTAACAACTTAACGTTCTGTTTAATGCTTTCTCTTCAAAATCACAATGAATAACTTCTGTTTAAAATTGAAAGCTCTATCCACTATACTTTCAATATGCTGTTTCTCTTTCAATTCAAAAACATTCCTATATTTGAAGCATACTTTCATTGAATTCTGAATCACTCTAGATTGAAAAAGTCTGACGATTTTCATGAAACTACTTTTGTCTCCAAATAACAGATACTATTTCTTTATCATCTTTCCTTTTCCTGGTATTTGAAATTGAACTCTGCTTCACCTTACTTGAAAAATTCCTTTTTTTCCTCGGGTGATCCTTTTTTCATCTTGTACTTATAGTAGAAAAAAAATTTTCTGTACTACTCCCATTTCTTCCAAATACAAACTTTTGCCTGTTGCACAAAAATATATTTTTCTTCTCTTTTTTTTTTTTTTTTTGACTTCTTGGCATTTCCAAATTTTAATCCAAACGAAATATTTTTCTGAAAAAAAAAATAGATTCAATTATTTTTCACATTTGTTCAGTATGTTAAAATTATAACATACAATTACAAAACTTCCACTAACGACTTCCATACCCAGTGGTGCAACACGATTGAACACGACAGAGCAGCTCTAACATGACAATTAGTGCCATAGAACATACAGCAAGTATTGATTTAAATATTTACAAACACTTTCACAATTTATATGTAACTGCACTACCTCGTACTTTTCACCTCTCCGCCGCACCCCACCACCCCTGACCACTCTCTCTGCAACCCACCACAGACAACTTTATAGATAGTATTTTTTAAACATTTTCATCTATGTACTTAAGCTGATATTAGCAACCAAAAAGCACAGACAAAAATTACCATTATTAGCCTACAATTTTATCTACAACTTTCCAAACATAACACTGCCCCCCCCGGTTGAGCAACAGCACTTTATTTTAGGTGGCCTTGAAACAGGTCTTTATGGGGTCTACTTTCGGGCCTCGCAAACCTCATGCCTTTTTATTTTCATTATTGCACTGCTGTGAGATTGTGAGAGCATGTACATTACTCACTACTTAGAAGTGCAGACATCATGCAAGGTGACTTGCATTGTAGGAGAAGGGAAATCCTTTAAAAAGACACTTTTTCTCTCAGAATTTCCCTTCTCTTTTTGCAACGCAGGAGCAACATCATCGTGGGGTAATTAGCAAACACACCACCAGGCGTGCATCGCCCATTGCCCCGGACTCTCTCAAATAGCTTCCCGAGGGCACACACACAGCCGCACCCGAATACTTCACAGGTTTTCAAAAGATAATTTTTTGGTAAAGATGACTCTGTTCTTTTTCACCCCTTTTTACAGCCCCTACATCCCCACTCTGCCTATTGCTGAAAAAATTAGGCTCTTCCGAAATTTCGCTCTGGTTGCGCCACTTCAAACGACCACAAGCAAGCAACTCCAGCTCTGACCTTACACATTCTCTTATTCACTTTGCCTGCCTCACTTAGTTCTCACACCCCCTCTTTAATATGAACATAAAAGCTTTCCACTTACTTTTATATTCCTATACTGTACTTCACATGGAAATATAGAAATCAAGGTTCTCACCACCCCAAATTACCTCTCTGATATACTTTCCCAAAAGTAAGAAATACAGGTATTCAGGTATTCACGGCCACTTTTAAACAGTGTACCTATTTACAACTCGACAAAACGTTATGTTTCTAAATTAACATCTTACACTTAAAAGCTCCTTTACATTTCTTTCGCTATATGTACCTTTCTTTAAAACACCACCAGGGAGGGATGGTGAAGTATGCTCCACAAAGAGCAACTCAAAGCTTTGTTATTCTTTATAAAATAATCTGCCTGTCAATGCTTTTCGCAAACCTTTTCGACCCCTTAACAGGCTGGATGAATGAGTATAATACGTCCTATTTAGGATCGGGGGTGAACGATGCCCGAAAATAAGAACGTATGGTTGAATAAAAGGCGAGTGGATGCATGGCCAGATGCATAAATGCATATATACATAGATGGATGTATCAATATATGATTGGAAGGATAAATGAATACAGGGACCAGTACTTACGATAGACTGATGGACTGCTAGATGCCTAGGATTGGTTATGGGACAGATGTATCTATGGATATATAGGTGTATGGCTGCATGAATGACAGTGCTTAAAATAGGCGAGTGCACTCATAGATGCTTAAGATAAGTGCAGGGACAGATGTATGTATGTATATAATTAGGAATGTATGCATCAATTAAAAGATGGTTAGATGGCGCAGTGCTTCGGATAGATGAATGCTGGGCTTTAATTGGGCTGGGTCTGAGGACCAGCACTTATTTTCATGGAGCCTCCAAAAGGGTCTCTATCCGGCTCTATTTTCAGCCCTCGCAAACATAGTCAATTTTATTTTTGGCCCTCGCAAACATAGTCAATTTGTTTTTTTGTTTTTTATTGCACTGCAGTGAGAGCATGCACATCGATGTACGTGTGCTTAATTTGCTCACTACTGAGAACTGGAGACATCACGCTACGTTACCCACGAGGTAGAAGGACGGGAAATCCTTTAAAGGATGTTTTTTTCCAAATGTAGGATAATTGGAGAGGATTTTCTAAAGCACACAATGATACTTATCTTGATTTAGACCACGGACCTACTTGCATAGCCCACACCCCTTTAAGAGCTTTGCCCCCCCCCTTTTAGAGCACCCCCACTTTCTGAAACGCTCATAAGCAAAGCGTATTAAAACATGCAAATGTGCGAGTAAAACATATACCATGCCATAGGGCACTTTATAAGTGCTCCCAGTGGTACTACATCACCTTTATTAGCTTGACATCTGCACGTTACTATATTCTGTGTTTTAATCAATGAGCTCCTATACTCCCGTTACCGCCACTATAGCCATAGATAGACTTAATGTCAACAGGTGTCTGCCAGAATGCTCATCAGCAAAAGCTATTGAAACTTACAATTTTGCAACTCAAACATACACCATACCATAAGACGGTTTATAAATAGTCACAGTACCACTACACCACCTCAACACCTGCCCTTGCTTAACTTTACGCAATAAAAGAAAGAGCCCACGTAAACGTAGAAGCGCCACTATAGCCATACACAGTCTGAACTTCAACAGATGTCTCCTGGAAAGCTCATCAGCAAACCGTATTAAAACATGTAAATTTGCCGGTAAAACATATACCATGCCATAGGGTGCTTTATAAGTGCTCCCAGTGGTACTACATCACCTTTAGTAGCTCCACATCTCCACGTTACTATATTCTATATTTCAAACAGCAACATAACTACCTCCCCCACACCCACCCTTGGTTAACAGTACGAAATCAAACAGAAACCCCCCATTCCTAGTAGCACCACTATACCCATACACAGGCTTAATTTTAACATGTGTCTACTGGAACACTTATCAGCAAAAACTATTCGAACATGCAAATTGGCAGGTAAAACATAAACCATCCCATAGCACTGTTTATAAATGGGCCCAGTGAAACTACATCACCTTTAGTAACTACACATGCCCACGTTACAAATATCCGTCTTATAATCAGCAACATATGCACCTCCCCCACCCCCACCCATCCCTTGCTTAACCTTATGAAATCAAACAACGAGCCCCAGCACTCCCGTTACCGCCACTATAGCCATACATAGACTTAATGTCAACAGGTGTCTGCCGGAACACTCATCAGCAAAAGCTATTAAAACCTGCAATTTTGCAACTCACACATACACCATACCATGAGACGGTTTATAAATAGTCACAGTACCAGTACAACACCTCAACACCCGCCCTTGCTTAACTTTACGCAATTAAAGAAAGAGCCCCACAAACATAGAAGCGCCACTATAGCCATACAGAGGCTTAATTTCAACAGATGTCTCCCGAAAAGCTCATCAGCAAAACGTATTAAAACATGCAAATTTGCGGGTAAAACATATACCATGCCATATGGCACTTTATAAGTGCTCCCAGTGGTACTACATCACCTTTAGTACCTCCACATCTCCCCGTTACTATATTCTGTGTTTCAAACAGCAACATAACTACCTCCCCCACACCCACCCCCACCCATGCTTAACTACGAAATCAAACAGAAACCCCCCCATTCCTAGTAGCGCCACTATACCCATATACGACGTTCATTTTAACAAGTGTCTGCCGGAACACTTATCAGCAAAAAGTATTCAAACATGCAGATTGGCGGGTAAAACATAATCCATCCCATAGCACGGTTTATAAATGGGCCCAGTCCAACTACACCACCTTTACTAGCTAGACATCTATATGTTACAAAAGTCGCTTAAACACTCTGTAGAGTGTATAGCAGGGCATGTGGAGAGTAAACAAAGTTCTAATTCCCAAACTTTTGATATACAGTCCCTTTACTGTATCTATATTAAAGATATTGAATGGAATGAATAAATTGACGAGTGTCTCAAAAGGGATAGTGAAACTCACCATCAGTAAAACACGAACCACTTCAACACCTACATATGTCCACCACAGCGACACAGTCTGACAAATAGTATAACGTATAATCACATGTATTTCTCTAATGTCAACAAAGTCATACAGAAAATATACCACACATTTAAAAATTATTTTTATCTCTCACACATTTATAGCACATCTCTTCTAAGGAAGCACTCCCCAACTACTTCTATTCCATAAGAACAGACAATAATTAATACGTTTACCACCATATATTTACCTTTTTATTATTCACTAGTCAGAAACTACAAAAACTAATAACTATACCCAAATGCAAACCAGAAACCATATTCTTATTATATCTCAACTTAGGATCACATGATTCAAACTATGCGTACATATAAAAGGAACGTATCACTTTTCCTATCTCCATCTCCTCTCCATGTAATCTCCAAACACTGTACACTGCCCCACTGTACAACAACCTACCCTGACTTACATTCAAACCTACCTCCCAGTGTCAAAAATAAGACCACAACCTGCCCACATAACATTTCTGCATTTCGTTTTATCACTTTTAACTTAATAACACATACATCTTCTACTACCACCCCCCCACCCCACTAGTTCCACAAAAAGTATAAGTTGCAAACGTGCAACATTTTCTTTATATCCCCAAATAAATTACAAACTCAAATTAACGCTGTACCTCATTTTCAAAACAATACAGTCCTTTAAAGATGACAAACTACTTCTTCTCTGTGAAAAATTCCTAAACATATATAAAATACTTATATAACAGCTCAACTTTTATGCATATTTCATAACCAATATCAAACACCACACTTTACTAACACTATATTACTTTGAAATAAAAAATACTTTCAAAATTAAAAACATCACCTCAAATACATAATCAATACTATAAAACACATAACACACCTTGTTCATTTCTAACTCACCTTTGTAGTAGTTATCCAGATTTCAATTGGCACACGCATATAATTCTCTCTTTCTTACATAGTACATGTAAAGCTCCGACTTCATGAAGAATGGAACCAGGAATGGCATAATTTCTCTGTCGCTCCACACAAATACATGTAAAGAACTAATCAGAATACTTCATTCCTTCGACGACATTCCAAAACTTATCTCCATTGGTTAATTTAGAATTTTCCTTCCGAAAAGCTACTTATTATTCCACGCCACATACAGGTCACAAGTTCAACCTATTTTATCACCACACTTTCTGGAACCTTCTACGACACCTGCAGGTTAAAAGTTCATCTTTTTTTTTTTAACCTAACGATATACTTTTGCAACATTTTATCGAACATTTAACGGCACGTGCATGTTAAAAGTTCACAATAGGGGTCAGTAGTTCATCAGCTTTATTCCCAACTCCAGCAGCACCTCACCTTACGCCCCCAGCGCCATCAGACCCATAGGAGTCAGGGCTTTCCACTTTCTAAATACCAAATTCATTTCATACACACAAATTTACCTTCGCACTCCCTATATAACACCCCCTAATCACCATACACAAGTTACAATGTTCGAAACAAAAGTTCCTCCAAGTAGCTATAACTACATGCTGACACTACTTGCACAGATGTGGCACAGCGGCCAGAGCACATGACTTCACAGCATATGACACACAGTTTGGGCTCACGCTTTCATCCCCGAGTCCGGCAGCAGCTCAGCTTAGCAACATGAGACTCTACACACTACCTCACATATTTTCCGTACCCCAGAACATTCAGACCAGTACGGGTCAGTAGTTTGTCCTAGTAGTTATAAACACATGCTGACACTACTTCCACAGCTGTACTGCAGCGGCCACGGCACATGACTTCACAGCATAAGACAAACAAATTAGACTCACGCTCTAATCCCCGAGTCCCGCACCACCTCACCTTATCAGCATCACACTCTAGGCAATACCTCACTTAATTTTCGTAGCCTAGCACGTTCACACCGGTATGTATGATTAGTTCACTTCGCACCCCCTCTATAGCACACCCTAAACACCCCACAGAGGTTACAGTGCTCCTACCCTCCTATTTCCCACTTTTTTGCCCTTTTTTTCCCTTACTCGTTTCAACGGAATCACAAAATGGCGGCCAACACTTCCTCCTTCCATGAGACTCTAGACAATACCTCACATATTTTCCGTACCCAGGACTTTCACACCACTACGGGTCAGTAGTTCATCCTAGTAGGTATAAACACATGCTGACACTACTTCCACAACTGTGCTGCAGCGGCCAGGGCACATGACTTCACAGCATAAGACACACAGTGTGGGCTTATGCTTTAATCCTCGAGTCGCGCACAAGCTCACCTTAGAAACATCACACACTAGCCAATACCTCACTTAATTTTCGTAGCCTAGAACTTTCACACCAGTAGGTATGATTACTTCACTTTGCAACCCCACTATAGCACACCCTAAACACCGCACAAAAGTTACAGTGCTCCTACCCTCCTCTTTCCCACATTTCTCACCCTTTTTCCCCCCTTACTCGCTTCAACAGAATTACAAATTGGCGGCCAACACTTCCTAGTTGCAAACGCTCGCAGCGCTCGCAGCCAATCAGCAGCAACCTCGCGCTCGTAACGCCTCAGCCAATCAGATGGCAGAATTCCCAAATATCGATATCTGTAAATTTCGATATTTCTCAAAAACTACAGAACTGATTTACACCAAATAAACAAAAGAGTGCTTTCTAGACCAAGACCCTTCTCCCTGCCAAATTTGGGGTAATTCCATTCACCCATTCGACCTGTAGCCTTGTCTAAAGTTTCCTATGGAAATTAACATTGAAAAAACACGTTTTGGGACCCCCTCTTTTCTCTGTCCCCCTTGACGAATGACCCCCAAACTTTCAACAAAGGAGCTGATCTCAACAAAGAATAGTTTTGAAAATTTCACGAAGATTCATCAATCGGCGCCAAAGTTATTGCGAATAGAATGTTGCCATTTTCCTATAGTAACTAGGTCCTAACTATAACTAACTACTGGCGACAGCCTCCAGTCCCGACGCGTTTCGTTAGTCACTTCTTCAGGGGTTTTGGAGAAGAAACAAACAGCAGGGCAATTTTGGCAGCATCCGTTTTTATTCCAAACACCTCGCCTCAGTGGGCGTGGTCAGACTCTGGCCTGCTGGTACTTGTGGTTTCGCCGTTGTCCTTAAGTGAGCTGAATGCTAGGACACTAATGAAACACACATCTTGCGAGAACCGGAAATTCCATTAAATGTTTTACCTTCTTCATCTCTGTTAACAACAGACAGGTTCACTAATTTGGCCTTTCAATCACAGACCAAAGAGAATTCCGCTCCTCGATTATCATGTGTGGAGGGAAAGTATGTGCATAAATAAATTTTCATGCATATGGAAGAAATTGCACACACTTCCAACAAGAGGGGAAGTGACTACTACTAATTAGGAGACATTCTAAATCGACCATTCCTCTATTCCTCCCAAGAAAACATTGGTACCTTACCATGACCTCTAGTTCAAGTTTAAATTTACTTTGTACTAATTGTGTACACAAATTGCAACTCGTAATTATTTGTTTCCTTTTTTGGCCTTTAACAATGGATTAATTTGAAGTATAATTTGAGGCAAAATCACTTTTACTTTAAAATCATTGTCGTTGCGATTAAATGTCCAGTATGTCTTCACTGTTTATTTGAAAATATCTGCACTGATACTTTAAATGGACACTCTGGGCTTTGAGACTCTATGGTCCAGTCGAAGGCCAAGTGCCGAAACGCGTAGACCGTCTCCTGTGTGTGTGACGCCTTGTTTTCGTTTGAAATAAATATCATCTTGAGTGTCCTTCGTGGTGCTGTGGTCCTTACCTGCGACGAACCTTCGAGAAACCGAGGGAGAAGCGAGAGGAATTTTGCGATAGATATAGATATATATATATATATATATATATATATAGATATATTCAAAACCACAGTTGCCCAAGAGCGAGGCGCACTCCCCCTCGGCGTTGTCAGGTCAAGGAAGGTTGCAGGCAACACCTGCGTCTGCAGCAACCGACGCGTTTCAGGCTGACGCCCTTCTTCAAGGGTTAATGCTGCTCCCCACAGAATACCAACAAACAGAACATCCAGTGAACGCCCTTTATTATATCCACAATGTGACTCAGGTGAGTAAATGTTGCAATGAATTCTGGGACTGGAAGTTCTTTGTAAAATAACACCCAAGTGGGCTGTTGGCAGCTTAGAGGCAAATATCAAAGTTAATATCCTCGGTATGTCCACACTTCCTTCCTCCATTGCGCCTTTCGCCTGTTTGGCCCACAGCGCTATCACAAGAACAGCAGCGGGACCGCTCATAAGCAGCGGTGCGCCTCCCGGCCGGACCGGCCGTAAATATTCAAAACCACAGTTGTCCAAGAGCGAGGCGCACTCCCCCTTGGCGTTGTCAGGTCAAGGAAGGTTGCAGGCAACACCTGCGTCTGCAGCAACCGACGCGTTTCAGGCTGACGCCCTTCTTCAAAGGTTAATGCTGCTCCCCACAGAATACCAACAAACAGAACATCCAGTGAACGCCCTTGCTGCAGATGCAGGTGTTGCCTGCAACCTTCCTTGACCTGACAATGCCGAGGGGGAGTGCGCCTCGCTCTTGGGCAACTGTGGTTTTGAATATTTACGGCCGGTCCGGCCGGGAGGCGCACCGCCGCTTATGAGCGGTCCCGCTGCTGTTCTTGTGATAGCGCTGTGGGCCAAACAGGCGAAAGGCGGAATGGAGGAAGGAAGTGTGGACATACCGAGGATATTAACTTTGATATTTGCCTCTAAGCTGCCAACAGCCCACTTGGGTGTTATTTTACAAAGAACTTCCAGTCCCAGAATTCATTGCAACATTTACTCACCTGAGTCACATTGTGGATATAATAAAGGGCGTTCACTGGATGTTCTGTTTGTTGCTATTCTGTGGGGAGCAGCATTAACCTTTGAAGAAGGGCGTCAGCCTGAAACGCGTTGGTTGCTGCAGACGCAGGTGTTGCCTGCAACCTTCCTTGACCTGACAACGCCGAGGGGGAGTGAGCCGCGCTCTTGGGCAACTGTGGTTTTGAATATTTATGGCCGGTCCGGCCGGGAGGCGCACCGCCGCTTATGAGCGGTCCCGCTGCTGTTCTTGTGATAGCGTTGTGGGCCAAACAGGCGAAAGGCGGAATGGAGGAAGGAAGTGTGGACATACCGAGGATAATAACTTTGATATTTGCCTCTAAGCTGCCAACAGCCCACTTGGGTGTTATTTTACAAAGAACTTCCAGTCCCAGAATTCATTGCAACATTTACTCACCTGAGTCACATTGTGGATATAATAAAGGGCGTTCACTGGATGTTCTGTTTGTTGGTATTCTGTGGGGAGCAGCATTAACCTTTGAAGAAGGGCGTCAGCCTGAAACGCGTCGGTTGCTGCAGACGCAGGTGTTGCCTGCAGCCTTCCTTGACCTGACAACGCCGAGGGGGAGTGCGCCTCGCTCTTGGGCAACTGTGGTTTTGAATATATATATATATATATATATATATATATATATATATATATATATATATATATATATATAGATATATATATATAGATATATATATATACGAAGCAGAGAGCTCTGAGTAGTTCTCAAGATTAGGTGGAAAGTAGCTCCAGTATAGAGCACTCTCAACACCAGCGACACTCTAAATTTGCTCAACTCAAATGTCTGCTTTTCTATCAAAGTCTTTAAGCGTAGGATTAGGACAGTGCCATCCACGCCATGCTAGAAAGGGACAAAGTCTTTTACATTTCTACAACAAAGTTTTCAAGCATAGGATGAGCACAGTGAAATCCTTGCCGAGCTGTAAAATGACCAAAGCCTTTTACCACTCCAGGCACAGTATAACAGCTTTTGATTGGTAAATGCCATCCAAGCCAACCTGAAATGAATAAAACAGCCCTGACACGTGTTTCGCTCTCATTAGAGCTCTTCAGAGAGGTAAAGCTTTGTCCATACACAAGGGAGCACCCAGTATAAGTCAAAACAATTCCCTTTCAGTCATAGAGTGAAGCATAAACTATGCAAAAAAAGAAGCAGAGATCTCTGAGTAGTTCTCAACTTTAGGTGGAAAGCAGCTCCAGTATAGAGCACTCTCACACCAGCGACGCTCTAAATTTGCTCACCTCAAATATCTGCTTTTCTATAGATAGCTTGGATGGTATTTACCAATCCAAAGCTGTAATACTGTGCCTGGAGTGGTAAAAGGCTTTGGTCCTTACCTGGGAGTTAATTAGGTGCTAACACTTTACATATTAAGTTATTAAGGATTTAACCCTTTGGGATCACTCACTTATAATGTCTGACATCGAATCAGACGATTCCAAAGCTCTGGCCCCCACTTTCCCAACCTTAATGGAGGCTTATTAAAAAATGTATGCAAAAAGAGATGCACACATGCATGAGAGAAACCATCAGGCAAATTGTTGCGGGTAAAAGACCCCTATCTGAGGCTAACAACCCCACTGCACTCCAAGGAAGGCACATTGAAGATTTTAATAAATGCAGGGGCAAAAGGTCAAGGAAAATCAATAATTTAGAAAGGGAGAGCCCATTGAGCACACTGGGAGGTCCAAGCACCTCGAACCTATTGGGAGGCTTGCGAACCTCACACCCTAAAGGGGGACTAAGTGCTTCAAACTCTAAGGGAGGTCTACGTGCCCCAAAGACATCAGGTGTCCATAGCGACACAATCTACCCGGATGCCTCAAGTGGCACACTCTACCCAAGTGCTCTAACTGACCCCCAATTAATTGACATTGATCAAGGAGCCACTGAGTCTACAGATGAATATATCCTCGACTTGGATCCAGATGAGACCGACCCGGATTTTATTGTTTCAGAGGATGAACTTCCCTCTTCCTCTAAGGAAATAATTATTGATCCCTTAGGTGGGGAAATGTTCTCCCCCTATAACATACAGCATCCTAGGAGCTCCCAATTGTGGCCTCAGAACCACGTGGCCAAGTTTAACAAGAGGTGGTTAAGAAACCCCCTTCAGAGAGACACAAGAAATATCTTAAAGGCTGAATGCCCAAGACCATTGGTCCAAGATCAAATTTGTCTCACTCAAAACTTTGACCCAGAACTTATTAAGTTGTTATTTAAACTGGGCAGGGGCCCTAAGAAGGGGACAAAGCACTCTCTCAAGACTTGCCAGGACCGCATCCTTGACATGGTAGGTCCCTTGTGAAGAATGATTGACTTAATTGAAGAGAGCCACATTAATGGCTCTTCCCCAAACAGAGACTTACTGAGGGGATGGAGCCAGAGGACACTAATCCTCCTCGGGAACGCTAACGCAGCAATTGATACCGAAAGAAGGAAACTTGTCTTATCCAAAATTAACCCTAAACTTTGTGATATGGCCGAAAAGGAACCCTCTGTCAACCCAAATTGACTTTTTTTCAGGGAGGACATGATCAAAAGACTAGGCAAATACGTGGCAACCCTCACTGAGCTAGATAAGGTGCAAACTAACATTCACAGAGTTTTTAATCCTAATGTTTTTGACAGGGCAAGCAGAAGGGTTTGCTCTGCCGGCCGTCCCTACCAAAGACCCTTTCTCAGACAACGGGGTTTTGGTCGTCCCTACCAGACCAATCCCTCCTTCTTCCCTCAGAGAGGAAGACCCTTCCATTCCAGAGGCTTTAGAGCCAGAGGTCAGAACTCCTCCAACACTTCAAGTAAGAACCAATTCACCTCATTCTTCCTTTTGAACAGGGAAAGTGGGGAGTCGCCTAAAACATTTTTCACACCTGGGAACAAATTACAAATCCTTGGGTTCTAGGAACTTTCAGGGTTTCAAACTAGATTTTATAGAAAAACCCAAACAACTTACAAAACCCAAAGTGTTAAACCTGACCCAAGAACAACAGTTTATTGTGGCAGAGAAAGTGGCAATTGTAGAGGTCCTGTGGGAACATTTGAATTTCCTGAGCAATATTTTCCTGGTGGAGAAGGACATAGGCAGGAGCCCTTTAATAAATCTCAGAGAACTGAAAAAATATCTCACCTACAGACATTTCAAGATGGAAGGTATCCATCTCCTCAGGGACATGGTTTTAGAAAAAGACAGGTTAGTGAAACTGGACCTAAAGGGCGCCTACTTTACTATTCCAATGGCGATAGAATCTCAGTCCTTCCTCCAATTTACTTGGAACAATCACCTATAACAGTTCCAAGCTCTTCCCTTTGGTCTATCCTCTGCCCTCTGGTGCTTCACCAAAGTTATGAGGGCCATCACCTCAGTCTTGAGAGAAAGATGAATCTGCCTTATAATTTATCTGGACGACATTCTCCTCATGTCTCAAGACCACTCTGAAATACTGAAAGACTTGAATACTACCGTAAGTTTAATAGAGAGTGCAGGTTTTATTATAAACAGATAAAAATTGATCATGACTCACTCGAGGTCTGTAGAGTTCCTGGGTTACACAGTAGACACTGTGAAGTCTATGCTGTTACTCCCCCGAAAAAGATAACCAAGATTCGAAGAGAGATACGACATGTTCTGAAACAATACCTGTTAACCTTTAAGAGAACTAGCCAGACTCCTGGGCCTCCTCTCATCCTCCATACAAACTATTTTCCCGGGTCCTTTACATTATTGGGCCCTCCAAAGGCTGGAGGGTAGAGCCCTTTGATCTGGCCAAAGGTACAGAGACAACATTTATCTAGACACAGAAGTCAAGACAGAACTGACCTGGTGGTTAGAAAATCTGGACTCATGGAATGGCAAAGCCATATTTGGCCTTTCCCCGAAATTTGTCCTGGAATCAGACACCAGCCTTCATGGCTGGGGTGCTTGCTTTCAGAATGAGAACACGGAAGGCTTATGGTCCTATTTGGAGTGTACATACCACATTCATTTTTTGGAGTTGACTGCTGAGCTCTATGCTCTAATGGGTTTCAATCAATCCTTCAGGGCAGGTCTGTCATTCTCAAGATGGACAACATGTCAACCGTAGCCTACATAAATTGCTAAGGGGCACCAAGTCGCCAGACCTTTCCAACCTAGCAAAAAAGCTATGGATGTTCTGCCTGGACCACAAAATATAATTAAGAGCATAATAACAATGTTTGTGTGTATTGGAATTCCAGATTCCTAGTAGATCCATCTAAGCTGAAGTATCTGAAAAAGGAGAAAATATTAAGTATTTGCGCTAATAAGTCCTATGTAAAAGGGAGAATATAGAGGATATCGAATAGTGCATTAATAAAACATAATACATTGAAATAACTGAGTTGTTTTCCTCTATAGACTTTTTTTTGTTATGATTTTTTTTAATTCTAATCTTCAAACAAAGGCAATAAAGTAAATTATTAACATGCAAGCTTAAGCGTTCACTACCGGGAGGGAAGGGTCATGGTAATAGGAGAATCACAATTTCATTACAAGACCGGAGGCTACCATTATGCATGTTGCTAGGCTAGTAAAACTACGTCAGACATGTGTTCAACAGCTTTACAGTAGAATTTCACAGGTATAGGAGCTGGACCAGTCAGCCGCCTTAAGAATATAGTCTAACTTACCTCCTTTCCAAAAGGATTCGCTGGCCATAGCGCCTCTTAAAGAATGTGTTTGAAATCTGTGGAGGTTTATGCCTGCCAGTTGCATAGCTAGTTTAACCCATCTAGCAATAGAGGAAGAGGAGATGGGTTTGAAGGAAATAAGAAGCTGGTTTACACCAGCAGTGCGATGTTTGTTCATCCTTGCATCATACTACTTCATACAATCTACCACACACATCTTTTTGCAAGCGTCGAATCATGGGTAAAAAATCATGTCAGACATAGTTTCGATTCTTTTGATTATTTCGAATCTGACACTGAGGGCATAATAGGATCTATTAGTTATTTCCAGTGCTTTAACATCTGATACTCTCCGACAGGATATTAGGGATAGGAGAGAGGCTAGTTTGATGGAGAGTTTTTTTATTATCTAGCAGACTGTTTTTGGGCCAGTTAGAAAATAGGTCAAGTAATAACTTCACGTCCCATAGTGTTTCGTATTTATGTTTAGGTGGTCTTTTAAGCCTAATGCTTTTCATAATTCTACATATTATTGAGTTTTTCCCTATAGTTTTCCATTTAAAATGGAGTGACCTCCATTTGGAGGACAAGAGTAATTCGGACATTACTAGATTCCTGGACAGCCTGGAAGCTTACGGACTGCAACAACTGGTTTCAGCCCCGACTCATAATGGGGGCCATACCTTAGACGGCTTGTCCTCCAGCCACCCAGATTTGCTATATCTCAGGGCTGAGCACCTTCCATGGACCGATCACAGGGCTGTGGTCTTCAGATTAGGGGTAAAAACAAGGGCAATAGGTGTTCCCACTAAAACCTAGTAAGATCCTGTTTAGGAGATGGAGTAAGGTTACATGCTCGTCCCTCACTGAGGCGCTGGGTAACCCCCCCTACCTTTGATATCAATAATGAGAGGGCTGTTTCCCAGTTTACTGATTGGATCACGGAAGCAATCAATCTGGTCGCCCCCCTCCAGTCAGCCACCCGGAACAGGCGTCCCCCTGGCGCCCCGTGGTATGGCCCGGAGCTCAAACTATTGAAGGTTGAGTGTAGACGGCGGGAAAGGCTCTGGAGAATGGACTACAACTGGGTCTATAAGCAAGCCTATAACCAGGCGCTGGACAACTATAAGCAGGCCATCCGGAAATCCAAGAAGGATTATTCTTCCCGGAAAATCTCGGAGGCAGGGAACTCCACCAAAGAACTTTTTAAAACTGTGTCTTTCTTGGCGAATCCTCAGCAGACCAATCAGTTCAGCCCAGACCAGTTACGTTGTGATCAGTTGGCTGCCTTTTTTCAGAATAAGGTGGCCACTATCTATGACAAACTGTTAAACTCAGCGGGACCAAAAACCATGCACTCTGAGCAGGAGTTACCCGCATGTAGCCTGACTATTTTTTATCCTTTATCTAGCGGTGAGGTCCTGACACTGTTAGGCTCTATAAAGTCGGGGGCTGCTTCAGACCCCTGTCCCACTCATATTATGCACCTAGCGGTGGATAGGTTCACACCTAGTCTCACGGTCCTGATCAATCAGGTACTAGCAGCGGGACCCAACCCAGCCACCTGGAAAACGTCGAGTGTTAAACCCCTTCTCAAAAAAGCCTCTCTGGATCCCTCTGAATTTAAAAATTATCGTCCCATCTCTGGACTCCCTCTGATGGCTAAGGTCATGGAGAAGGCCATAAATCGGAATCTGATGGACTATCTGGACAAGAATGCCCTGCTGGACAGGTCCCAGCATGGCTTTCGGCCTAGGCACTCCACAGAATCTGCCCTCATAACGGCAGCTGAGGGTATTCGAGCCACAGTGGATGGAGGGGGGAGAGCTATTCTTGTCCTCCTGGATCTGTCCACTGCATTCGATACCGTGAATCATGCCGTATTGATACAGCGTCTAAGGGAGGTAGGGATTGTGGATCGGGCTTTGGCCCTTCTCTCTTCCTTTCTGGATAATCGAAGACAAAGTTTAAATTGGGCCGGTTTTCACTCGGCCAACTTTGCTCTACCTTGCGGTGTTCCACAAGGTTCTGCTCTCTCTCCGACGCTTTTTAACATATATGTGAGACCTCTGGCTGGTCTGGTCAGAGAACATGGTTTTAGGTTGGTGTCCTATGCGGATGATTCACAATTAGTGATATCAGTTGTGGATCACCCTGATGAAATAGCGGCTAAATTCCATGCCTGCCTTTCTGATGTGATGGAATCGATGCGCCTGAGTTTCTTAAAAATCAATACTGAGAAAACTGAAGTAATGGAGTTCGGGAAAGGTCCCTCAGTCTGGAACACCTTATGGTGGCCTTCGGCGGCAGGGCAATGTCCCCTCCCGGTCACTAAGGTGAGGAATTTGGGGGTGCTTTTTGACTAAAAGCTGAATATGTCAGCCCAGGTCAATAGCCTAACTTCATCATGTTTCCTACTGTTGAAAACTTTGCGGAAAATCCTCCCATACATCCCTTTGGCGCTACAGAAAATCGTGATGGCCGCCTTATTCATGTCCAGACTGGATTATTGCAATGCCTTGTTCCTGGGTATCGACAAGTTCCAAGTTGGAAAAATCCAGTCTCTGCAGAATGCCGGGTTCGTGTAATTCTGAACCTGCCCAGGGGCTGCCCTACCTCTGCGGGCAGGAAATCTCTTCACTGGCTTCCGGTTCAACAGAGAATCTAGTTTAAGGCACTCTGTTTGGTTCACCGGGCCCGTTTTGGGGAGGGCGCTGAGGATGGAATAGATAGGTTTTTACCTTACATCCCGCCCCGTGCCTTGCGGTCGGCCAACCTCGGTCTTGTCAGATTTAAACTAGCGAGATGGGGCGGCCGTTCCTTTGCCATCCGTGCAGCTAGGTTATGGAATGATCTGCCAGTGGAGATGCGACTTCAACCCAGTTATGCCCTTTTCAGAAAAATGCTCAAATTTTGCTTATTCCAGGTCCAATAATCATTCCGTTTCCCGCTGATCATACACATCATCATAGTGCCAAGACACCGTTTCGGTATTTGAGCGCTTTACAAGCTTCTTTTATACTTATACCCACAGAAATGGCTGATCTATAGCAGTTAATCGATCTATAGGTAAGGCCTCTTTCAAATTCTTCAACAAGAAAGATTGCTACATGCACGATAGGAGCCTCCACGGAAACCAGGTTCCTTTCCAAGCACCAACGGACCCATCTTTTCCAGATGCCGTTGTATCTATAGTGTGTACCGGGGACCCAGGATTCTTGGAGGAGAGAAAAAGCCTGTGCCGAAAGGTCAGAGATTTCATTGGCTCCCCTGACACTTTCCAGGCAAGAAGGCTCAAAGTCCCACTGGTGAAACAAAACTCGAGGGTGCCTCCCTGCAAGGCACGTGGACGGGCCCCCTCCGGGCTCAATCAGGAGCTCTACAGCCAGAGTGCTGTGCTGAGGAGGCCCCTGAAGCTTGGGGGCCCCCCTCACCGCGGGAGCTGCGGGGGCCTGTGTTGCGCACCTGCAAAGTCCCGCTCTGGAGTAGGGGGTGTTCCAAACAGTCTATGTCTCTTAGGAGGCCTGGTGAAGCTGGGAGTATAAAGGGAATTTCTAAAGCTAATTCCAATGTTGTTGGAAACCAAGGTTGGGACAGCCAGAAGGGTGTTATTAGGATTATTGAACATAGTTCCATTCTCACCTTCTGTAGGATGAGCTGGATCATTGCAAAGGGGGGGAAATGCATATCCCTGAATCCCTTTCCAAGGTTGAAGAAAGGCATTCACTGCCAGAGCACCTTGGTCTGGCATCCAGCTGAAGTAATTGTGTAGTTGGGACATCTGGTCATGGGAATAGGAGAATCGCAATTCCTGGTCTGTGCAGGGTCGGTGGGATCGCCTGCAGGCAGGTTGCTCGTCCGACTTCCGGGAGATGAGGGTCGTCCATCTGGCTTGTCTGGAGATTGCCCCTGCCCTTCGGGGGCATCATGTTCTAGTCTGAACGGACAATTGGGTGGTGATGGGCTACCTCAATCATCAGGGGGTTGCAGTGTTCGCTCTTTTTGGCTCTTGGCACAGGAGTTCCTGTCCTGGGTGGAGAGGATGGTGTTGTCACTCAGGGGGACCTATCTCCCGGGGAAGGAGAACTGCGTGGCGGATAGCCTGAGCAGGGTGTTTCTTCACATGGCTTCCATCTCCCTGATGGTGGCTGTGTCCTGTCTGTTGCTGGTCCAGTTTGGGTACCCGACGGTGAATCTGTTTGCGGACGAGTACAATGATCACTTGCCTCGCTTTTGCGCACTCCTCCTGTGCACAGGGTGTGGCAGCTGGATGCATTGTTATTCTGATGGCCGGGCTCCCTAATTTACGTCTTTCCTCTGATACCTTTGAGTGTGCGAGTTCTTTGCAAAATTCATCAGGACAGGGCATTTGTTCTGTTGGTGACACCCGGCTGGGTTTGCTGCCCTTGGTTTCCTCTTCTGAGGGAGATGTCCATCCAGGAGTGCTGGGGGATCCCGGATCTCCTGTACCCATTTTGGGGTCTTCACTTCCTGGGGGGGTTCTGCTTCATCTTCATCTTCAGGCTTGGCTCTTGAAGGGATGAATCTGCTGACTCTGGGTTGCTCCCTGGAGGTGGTGGAGTTGCTTCAGGGCTCCCACGCCCAGCTACTCTTCTTTCTTATTCTCGCCATTGGGCATCCTTTTCTCAGTCGTGTGTTTTGAAGGGGTTGGACTCTGTGTCTGTGGATCCGATAAAGGTGCTCAATTTCCTTTCCGACGGCTTTGCCTTGGGCCTGGCCTCTTCTACTCTGCGGGCTCAGTGGGCTGCCTTGCGGGCTGTCAGCAGTCCTCTGTTGAACGGGTTGGATCCTTTGGTGGTCCGGCTGCTTTGGAGTTGCTTTTTGCAATGTCCCAGGGCTATTTGCCTTGCACCATCCTGGGATCTTCCATTTGGGCTGTGGGTCATTCGGGAGGCTCCTTTTGAGCCCCTGGGGTCCGTGGATATCAAATTACTCACCATGAAGGTAGTTTTTTTGGTGGCCATCGTCTCTGCAAGTCGGATCGGGAAGCTTGGTTCTTTTCTGCACTCTCCTCCATTCTTGCGGGTCCTGCCGGACCGTATTGTGTTGCGCCCGGATCCTAAGTTTCTGCCCAAGGTCCCTTCCGTTGTCAACCATTCCGGCGAGGTGGTGTTGCCTACTTTCCCTCTGGTCATTGGGTCTGAGGTGGATTCTGTTCTCGCTGTTGGATGTCCGGCGTGCTGTATTGTTGTATTTGGAGCTGACTGCATCTTTCTGCTGCTGTGTCAACTTGTTTGTCACTTTTGGTCCTGTCCGGTCTGCTGTAGATATCTGTAGACCTGCGACCTGCAACCTGGTCCTCCCCTCACATGTTCATGGACCATTACCAGGTGGTGTTGGGTGCTCCTACTACTGGGGAGTTTACTGAAGCGGTTCTCTGGGCAGGTTCTCCCGGCTCTTGAGGTTGCCGCCTTCTTTGCTTCTTCATGATTGTTTTCCAATTGTTTTAGTTTTTGGATTAAACATGCTGTTTTGCATTATCCCGTTGTCTGTGGTTTCCATGAAGCCGCTGGGCTTGGGTATGAGCTCACTTTGTAACTCTGGCGGCGAGGAAAACTTATGAGGAGGTAATGCCCCAGTTACTTAACGGTAATCTTCATTACTCCGAGTATTGTCTTCCTCGCCACATGAGTTCCCACCCCTCCCTCCCTGTTTTTCTATCGGCTTCATTGGTTCTTGGGGCTTGGTAGTTCTACAGGAAGTGGGGTGCGCCGACCCTCCCCTTATACTGGGTCAAGGGTGACGGTGGTTGGCCATGTTGGGGAGGGATGGGAGGCATGGGATGCTTTGGAGGGTTCTGGTGTGGAGCTGAAGCTCACTTTAGAACTCATGTGGCGAGGAAGACATTACTCGGAGTAATGAAGATTACCAGTAGGTAACCGGGGCATTAGTGTTGGCTTTTTCCCCCCATGTCATTCGGTGGCTCATTTCCCTTACTTGCTTTAGAGCCCGTAACAACCTTGCCACTTGCAGCTCGAATCCATGGAAAACATACCTCAGGTACATGTTGAAGAGTGATACTTAAATCGCATGGTCAGTCCAGAATCACCCTTGGTAAAAGCAGACACTTCTTGCATGAAAGGCCATTCTAGAGAAACCAGCCATTGTAACTACTTCTTTTATGTTTTCTAAGCGTTTCTCTTACAATATTAACTCAATCTAATCATAATATCCGATAAGATAAAGACGCTTTTACAGGCTCTCCTTAACTAGTTATTTCATTGAAGCCAATATACCGAGACGCAATGGGGTGTTACCGCCATCTAGTGGAATATGTAAATATTGACAAAGTCGAACGTAATTATTGAACAGTGCAGACAGATTGTAGTTACATTTGGGCGTTGGAGTTGAGATCTACAGCGACTCAGCGAGCATTTCTTCTTTGCCCCTCTGCTGTTGTAGAAGGTGCCCGTCAGCCGGGCACAATTCAAACCAAGCTTTGGGGGAGGGTGGGGGTCAACACTTCGAAGAGTGTGGGTGGAGCCATTCTTAGAGCCTAGTCAGAATTACTTGTTTGGTGGGGGAGGCGGGGGGGAAGGGATATTTGACAAACAGATCATGAAGATCAACTCAGCTAAAATGTAAGTCTGGATTTTTTTAAGACGGCATAATGAGTGTATTTCAGTGGAATTCTTGTGTCAGGCACAGAAGCAGAGGAAAAGACATCTTGAGGGAATGCTCAGTAGTCAGGGTCAGACAGCCACAGAAAATATGCCCGGGCGCCAAAATAATAGTGTCATCAAATAGTAAATTAGATAGATAAAAGTGGCCCACATATGTGTTAATCAAGGCAGCATTCATCTTCTTAAGACATGCTGAGTATGTGTTTAGCAAGGTATTGGGAGACTGCATGCATATGTGCTTGCTGTAGGTAATGTTTGTTGTAACATTAATCAAATTAACAACAAAACTGCACTAGAAAGAAAGCCCACAAAAGCCAAAGAAATGGCCCACATACTGATCCACCAGTCCAGCCCTTCTGGCAATACCAGATTGCCCCATAGCCCATCCACCCCAGTACCATAACAAACTTCTTACTGAAACTCTAAGTAGAGTGGGGTTCGGTGGATCTGGCAGACTTGATATCTGCCGCTTTTTGGCAGTTTTCCTACATCTACCAAATTGTAAACGAGACCCTTAGTCATCTAAGTGCTGAATAATTGATCAATCTCAGAAGGATGAAAGGATTAGATGCATCTGCAGATTGCACATACATACTTGCAGAATGTTCAATACTGACAATATACTCACATACAGGTAAATGCTTGTCTGTACTTTATTCAGAATGATTAATAGAACAGTAAATTAAGGGCCAAGTATATCTGCACAATCATGCATTTGTGACCGCTGCAGTCCTTCTTGTTATGTAGGAAACCCATTTTCTGAATCAGAAAACATTTGCTGAGTAGTAAAATGAGTTTACAACCCATACTGAATCACAATTTGGAAGACGTGAAATGGGTAGTCCCTCTGAATAGCGGTTCAGTAAGGTGTTTCAATGATTTGCAAAGGTAATCCCAGTCCTAATCCGTTGATAAATTAATGATTGCTTAAAGGAGCTGGTAGCTGATTAGCCAGGGGCTGCTCCACCGCAATGGCGGAGGAGTGTCGCCCCACCACCAGCAGATGATAAATAAAACGATAATAACACATTGTCATTATCGTTTTATTTATCTCTGTCTGGGCTGCTTACGTCCGACGGGGGGGAGGGGGGGGCATGGCAGGAAGGAGTACTGTTCACTTAAAAGTGCGCATGTCAGTTTGGCATACCCCTCTAGGGTCAGCCAAACAGACATACGCACTTATGTTTCTTCAACCCAGCTGTGTTTTAGAGCCATGTTGGAGAAACTTCACAGGCTCCCAAGTACCGTCTGAGTGGCAATCGAGGCCGCTCAGACCAATCCAGATGCTGCTCCCATGCTATGAGAGCAGCCTCTGGATTGGGTGGGGAGTCTGTGTCTCCAGGCCCATCCACTTCCGGAGGAGTAGCAGGAGCAACGAGGCGGCCGGCAGTGGGAACCAAGCAGAGCAGCAGGTTAGTGATTTAATTTTTATTTCCCAACACCTCCTCTTCGTCCCTCCCGCCTTACTGGTTTTGATTGGCTACCACTGTGATTACCAGATTGAAGGGGTGCCTTAGGACTTCTTTCCCCTTTGAGAATTGGGGTGTCAGCCTCAAGGGGAGCAGACAGTGGTCCACTGGACAACTGCCTTATCCATATCAGGTTTTCCAAAACTGAAAAAAAAAATTGTCATTAAAGCAACTCCTGAACCTTAAGAAAGTGGGCTGCCTTAAGGAAAAAAAACTGTTTTGGAATGCAGTCATGGGGATGGTTGTCCACTGTCGCTTGCAGATCAACTGCAACTTGCGACATGCCTAAAATATATTAATTGGGCATGTCGTTCTAGGACCTCCTGCAATTCATTATTTTGTGAACCCACATTTTAGTACATAAGGCAATTCACAAAATCCAATTTTATTTGCCAAAATTCTGTGCACAATTTTTTTTAATTGATATAGTACACCTGACCAGTGCTTAATTTGAGCAGGGTGCTGAGCACAGGCATCAACACCAGCGCTTTTACGGGGAGATTACATGATTTGCATGAGTCGCAGGATGTCGAGTTGTGTGTAACCTGAAACCTTGAATGCATTTTTCAAAGTTTTTGCAAAATACAGACCACAGTAATTTCTCTGTATTTTGCGGCCCCAAATAGCGAATTCGCTATTTCTAAGTGCTTCTAGCATTGCATTTAAGGATTCGCAAATTGCAATTCCTTAAATGCAATCGCAATTTAAGAAATCGCAATAAATTGCGGTTTCTTAAATTGCGCGTGCCTAACACTTTAATGCATCGCAAAAGGAGTTTTTGCGGGTGCAAACGGTCGATTTTTGCGAATTGCATCGTTTGCGCTCGCATAAAGCTATGCCTGTTAGTTGAAATAAGGTGGAAAGTTTCAGATGGTCAGTGCTTTATTTCTTTTTTACCACAGGCTGCAAGGTGCATGAGTCTGGATCTGAACGAGGGGGAGGATGAGAACTTTGGGGGCTCAGGACGAACACTTGCAAACCCTCAGTGCTCAGCTTCTACTCAGGGATAAGAATTTCAAATCGCAGCGCTCACGGCTGCAAATCAGTAAATTGCAACCTTCGGGGGCAGATATGTTTTAAGGCATGGGCAAAGCGGGCAATTGTCCAGCGCCCCCACTTTCAAAGAAGAATACTGGTAAAGTAAGAGTAACAGTCGAAATTTCTGCCATAATAATATTGCTCATTAAAAGCCGTTCCTACTGTCTCGTCCTGGCACAACTCAGAGCCGATTTTTACTTGCTGTTCTGCTTTCCGCTAAAAAATAATACATCTGCCCCTTTGTGTGCTTGCCTGCCCTGCCCAGCTTTACCCTCACACTCTCAGACAGTTGATGGCAAATACATAGAAAAATAGTATTACTGTGTCATTTTACTCTCAAAACACCGCATCTCTTCTACTTTAACATTCTCTCTTAACTTCCTTTTATCTTTCTCCTTAATTCACTATGTTCCTTCATGCTCTCTCTCTATCACAGTTCTCTGTACCTCACCTTTATCTGCCTCGCTTGTCTCTCAGCATACCCGATACACCTCACTTGGCTTATTCTCTCTATCTCTCTCGCTCTCTCGTTCTCTCTCTCGCTCCCTTCTCTATCATTATGTGCCTCCATCTATATCTATAACCCTTGACCCCCTCTTTAACTCAACTCGCTCTACCTCATCCCTCTCTGTACCTTACTGCTCTTTTTGCATCACCTCATTCGTCCACGTCAGACATGTAGATCAGTAAGCCATCCTCCAAAGTCCATTCCAGCACAGTGGCAGTACCAATGTGGCCTGTAATGTGTGATCAGCATTTACATTGCACTAAAATGTCACATTATACTCTTTAACATTTCATTTTACATGGTAATGTAAACATAATTAAATTGTAGAAGGAAAAAGATGCTACATGCACAGAGCAGAGTTCTGCTACAACAAGAGTTCAGCATCTATAAGGGACAGCCTCTGGAGACCATGGGCTGATGCACAAAGAACTTTTAATGTGCAAAACTTGCACGTCACCAACTCAAAGTTTGCAACCACAAAAGTGCTTTTACAATGAACAATCGTCCTTTTGCATGTCAGAAAAGAGTTTCTGACTCCTAAAAGAGTGAACACTTATGAGTTGCCAAGGCATGTATCAATTGCTTGTGTCTGCGGTTGTGGGTACACACCACTGATCAGTTACCTACCCCCGAGGTGGGCTGGTAGCTAATTCACAAAGAGGAAGCTTCTTCTTAGGGAATTGTGATGGCGGCTTAGAGTGAGCAGGCACTGTCCGCTTCTCTCGATAACCCCAAATGGGAAACACTTTTTTTAAAACCAGCACCTGGCTCTTTAATCAACTCTTTCTACTTAAAAAAAATGTTTTCACTCTAGAAATGCAAATGCAGCCGCAGAGATCTACTGTTTGATGTCAGCCCTGCATTTGTAGTCAATCACAGGTCTTATATCATGACCTGCCTGATTATTATTCACTAGGAACGTCATTTGTGCCACTCAGCGAATGTACATTTTACACTGCGACCTATTTGTACACAGATCACACTGCAAAGTTACAGGCAGGTCACAAAACGTCAGTGTGCATTATCCATCCAACATTTGTATATGAATAAGGCCCCCCGTGTGCTGTTCTTTCTGCGAGTGCCCGCTGAGTACGCATGGATCGTTGTGGTACCACTGCAGTACAATGATTAGGTTCCATGGGACTGAGGTCAGTTGGCTTTCGGAGAGCTGTAAGGAGGGTCGGCCATGAAAAGTCTCCATTTCAATACATTATTTGCTTCCCTCATATTGTGTCCTGCCTTCATTTTCTCACACATCCACCCCTCAGCGCCTTAAGACCCTAACGGGTGAGTAGTGTGCTCTGCAAAAACCTAAATGATTGATTGATTGATGAACTGGGTACACCAGTGGCCTGATACCAGGTGGGTTTGAAGCCCAGCTTGGTACCTCTAATGGTTTTGTGTTTGAATTCCTGCAGAAAAGGCTGGGCCAGGCTTTCTCTGCTGTCAGTGCCTCAGCCTCTCCCACATCTCTTCTGCCCAAGCCTGGTGCCCATTCATTATCACTGTAGCCAGTTGACAGCTGAAGTGAGTAAGTGCAACCAGCAATCACTTGTTCCCCAGAACTGGAAAGGATCTCCTTGATCCAACCACCTAGCAGAAGCTCTACATTTTCCCAGGTCATTGTGGAGTTAGTAGGTCTTGCTTACTACCCCTACCCAGTTTAAAACGGGAAACCACCTTACAGTGTAGAATATGGAAATGTGGGACCCAAGACCCACATAAATAGCTACCCTAGAGATTTTTTTCCATGGCTGCCAACACAAACTGCACATGTGCAACTGAGGCAGAAGTGAAATCGTCCATCACATACATGCAGTTGACTCCCCAAATCGATAGACACCTAAGAACTGCAAAGCCCACTGAGTTAGTGTGCGGGGAACTTCCTAATTGTTCAAGAAATATCCCAAATGCCTTAATAGAGCAACTCCTCCCTTCCAAGTCTCGTTAAGGCACTACTTTGATAGCTTAGATGAGCTAATGACTTTGTTCCTGGTGTAATGAGGGATGATAAAAAGAATAAACACTATTCAAAATAGCTGGGAGGTGCGAAAAAGTGATATATAAATTGGGATTGATGGTCATCCATCACAAATAATAAGGTCACTATCTTTTTAAGGCAAGTTAAAGGTTTCAGTCAATTAAATCTGAGCTCGACTCCTGGTAAGTATGACACAGAAAAGACAGGCTTAAGTTAAGAACATTTGTAAAGCATTTAGAAGTAACAAAACAGTTAAAAAGTCAAATACAACATAAGAAAAATCAAACTCTAATTTATAAAAATGGGGGATAATTTCATGAACAAAATTACACCAAAATAACAAAAGTCCATGGCGAGGGAACCAGAGGTATGAATTTTTAAAGATATAAGTAAAAATAGCACTAAAAAGCACAAAGTCAATGGTTGCAGTAGACCAGGACCATGGCATGATTTCAGACTAACTTCAATGGAGAGCAGGTCGGACACAACAACCAGGTTCAACCCTGTTGGATGTTTTGCCTTGGAACTTTGGGCCTGATTTAGAATTTGAGGGCTGGGCTACTCCATCACAAATGTGACAGATATCCCATCTGCTGTATTACAAGTCCCATAGGTATGCTTTCCTGTTTTCAGTTTCTATTTTTGGTAAATTCTGGTGGGGGGTTTTCAGTGTTTTCAAGTGATTTCAACACCTTAAAAAACAGTGGTTATCAGTGGTTACACATTTTGCCCAATTAAAAACAACAGAAACAGTGTTTTTCCGGTGTTTATGGAACTTTTTGCTTTTATTATTGCTTGCTTTCTGCACTGATAGTGCATGGTGTATAGACAGTGTACGTACAGTGTAAATGAGGTCCAATTACATTTTTACAAATCAAACTTATCATAGTACAGCATACAATACTTTTTCAGTGAGTCTTTGGTCATGCACGCTCGCTCTTTCCTTCCCATGTAAACTTGTATCTGTGAAAAGACTGTCTCAACATTGACACTTGAGACAGGCAAAAATTGCGATTCTCTGCGACAGGTTCTGCAACATATGCGTTGAACTGGGCACGTATGCCCTCAGAGTTATTGAAGCGATCAAAAATGAGGCAGCACTTTTGAAACTCCGGAGAAAATTTCCCTTTACGGAAAGGATCTATAACTTGTGCAGAGTACCACAGTGAGGCTACATTGACTTCAAATGCCATGGTTGGTGAAAGGCTATTTCTCATACATTGTAAAATGAAAATTCCAGAATTCCTCCTCAACATTGCTTTGCTTACCAAGTGGCAAACACTCTAACAAATGCAATGTGTTGCAGTGCCAAAGTCACTAAAAGTGTCGCCCAGCCTACTCTCAAGGAGATGTTTCACATCTACACCAGTTATGCTGAACACTTGGCAGACAAGGGTGTTTTCAAACTCTAGTTTTTTTTATTCTGTCCACTACAGCCGTCATGCTTTCCTGGAAAAGTCGAAGAATGAAGTAGAGTGTACTTTTTTTCAAATCACTATCAATATCGGATCAAAGATCCTCACATTTCTTGCCTTTGGCATAATCACTCAGCAAACACTCTGTAAACGGTTGCCATATGTATAATATAGCATTCATGGCCTCTAGGACTGAGAACCACCAGCTAAGTGACACAGTTGGGATGGCTCTTTCGTTGATGCCACACATAGCACACAATGAGAAATGATTGCGTTTTAGTTTCCGTGCATAACAAAACAGTGCACCAGAATGGACTAAAAAGTCAATACCATTCTTCATTAACTCTAAAGATTGTAAAGATGCTTTCAGCATACCATCGAACAAGTGGCAAGGATCTCTTACAGGGAGGCACTTTAGCTCAGGTATCGATTTTGACAAGTCATCATATAACCTTTTGATATACGTAGCTGAATCACTGCAAATACAAACAAAATCACTCCAATCTTTGTTGAACTTGGTAAGAACTTTTTGCGGCTACATTCCAAGTGACACTGTGTTCCATGTTTTCCAAAATTCTGGTGTCATGTTTTCACTAGTATCCCAGATGCTTTGTAACTGCACTTTTTTCACATATACCGGTCACTATACCTTGCATTGAATGTTTAAAGCCTGGGGTGTTTGGCAATTCACCTACTATCAATACTGACTCACTAGAAAAGGGGGCTGATGTATCAAGGGTTTTTACCCTTTCTCTGTGGCTAAATGTGATGGTACATATTGGGAAAGATTCTTATGAAACCTATATTTTTCCTATCAGTAAAAAACTCAAACGTAGCCAAAAAATCAAATATGATTTTGATATTTCCTGATTCTCTACAGTTTATGAAATAAATAAACACTTAAAACATTCAATCAATCACATAATTTGTAGAGCGCACTACATACCCGGTAGGGTTTCAAGGCGCTGGGTGGGGGGAGGGGGGAGGTGCTGTTACTGGTCGAAGAGCCAGGTCTTGAGTTGTCTCCTGAAAGTCAGCAGGTCTTCGATTTGTCGCAGGTCGAGGGGGAGGGTGTTCCAGGTCTTGGCGGCGCGATGGGAGAAGGACCTGCCTCCGGAAGTGGTTCTCCGGATGCGTGGGACCGTGGCCAGGGCGTGGTCAGCGGAGCGGAGATTCCTGTTGGGTACGTAGAAGGAGAGTCGACTGTTGAGATAGGCTGGGCCGGTTTTGTGGAGTGCCTTGTGTGCGTGGATCAGGAGCTTGAAGGAGATTCTTTTATCGACGGGGAGCCAGTGCAGGTTCCTCAGGTGGGGGGTGATGTGGTTGTGGCGCGGGACATCGAGGATCAGGCGTGTGGAGGCATTCTGGATTCTCTGTAGTCTGCTGATGAGCTTGGACGGGGCTCCGGCATAGAGGGCGTTTCCATAGTCGAGTCTGCTGCTGACGAGGGCCTGGGTGACTGTTTTCCTCGTGTTGGTCGGAATCCATCTGTAGATCTTGCGGAGCATGCGGAGGGTGTTGAAACAGGTGGAGGAGACTGCGTTGACTTGTTTGGTCATGGAGAGTTTCGAGTCGAAGATGACTCCCAGGTTGCGTGCGTGGTCGGTGGGGGCCGGGGTGGAACCCAGTGAAGTGGGCCACCAAGAGTTGTCCCATGCAGAGGGGTTGGATCCAAGGATGAGGATTTACGACTTGTCTGTGTTCAGTTTGAGGTGGCTGTCCTCCATCCAGTCGGCGACAGCCTTCATTCCCTGGTGGAGGTTGGATTTGGCGGTGAGGGGGTCCTTTGTGAGGGAGAGGATCAGCTGAGTGTCGTCGGCGTAGGAGATTATGTTGAGGTCGTGCTGACGGGCGATGCGTGCTAGTGGTGCCATGTAGACGCTGAACAGTGTCGGGCTGAGGGAGGATCCTTTAGGGATGCCACAGATGATCTTGGAGGCCTCAGGTCGGAACAGGGGGGAGGCAAACTCTCTGCGTTCTGCCGGAGAGGAAGGAGGTGGTCCAGTCCAGGGCCTTGTTACGGATCCCTGCGTCATGGAGGCGCGTGCGTAGTGTGAGGTGGCAGACGGTGTCGAAAGCGGCAGAGATGTCCAGGAGGATGAGGGCCACCGTCTTGCCGTTGTCCAGCAGTATCCGGATGTCGTCTGTGGCGGTGATGAGGGCGGTCTCGGTGCTGTGGTTTCTGCGGAATCCTGATTGGGACGGGTCTAGGATGTTGTTGTCTTCGATTTGCCGGGTGAGCTGGGTGTTTACTATCTTCTCGATGACCTTAGCTGGGAACGGAAGCAAGGAGATGGGCCTGAAGTTCTTGAGGTCGCTCGGGTTCGCCTTGGGTTTCTTCAGTAGGGCGTTGATCTCTGCATGCTTCCAGATCTCAGGGAAACAACATGATTCTAACACCTGTATCTTTAGACCAAAGACCACAAACCTGAAAAAAGGAAGAAGAAACTATATTTTAGTGATATCACTAAACAACAAAACTCAAGCAGAATAATCTTAGCCCAGTCTTTCTTACTGCTACCTTATATAGCAAAGTTATATTGTATTGGCCCCTGCAGGAAGAAATAAAAAAATTACCCTTTCACTCTCCTCTTCCTTTCTTTTAATGGCATTTAGTTTGTGGTTTTGCAGGGGTTTTTTCAGTATTTATAGGTTTACACTGGTGAGGGCTATTTCCTTTCCAGTGGGGTTTTATCAGTTAATATAGGTTTAAACCTAAAACCAGACAGCCTACCCATAGGATATAATGGAATCGTAATTTGGCGGACGGGATATCCTTCACATTTGTGATGGAGTAACCCCATTCACCAAACTCTAAATTAGGCCCTTAGTCTTTTATTTGGTAGTCAAAATTCATCCTCGGGGTAAGGCAGCAGGTTGTTTCCGAAGATGGCTAAATGAAGTTGGATAGGCAATAGATGAGGTTCAGTGAAGCCACTGGTTTTGGCATAAAAAGAAAAAATTTGGATGCAGAAAAGTCCTCTCGGAAGTCAAATACTTTTGGTGACTTCACCGAGTCTAGATTTCTACGTTCATACTTATAGGGCCTGATTTAGATATTGCTGAGACTGCGACAGAGTGGGCTTTTTTGGCGGTCTTCCCACCCACCTCTATTACAATGCTGGTGGCTTCACAGACTAAAGAGCTTCTTGGTCCCTGCGACTCAGCCAGGGATGTTCCCCCATGTCGACGGTGCAATAGGCAAAAGCAGCTGTCGGAGGGCGGACCGCCACATTCACCGCCCGGCCAATTACGTTGTGCCACACCTGAGTTGGCGGTTTGGGACAAATACAAAGCACAAACTCACCTTAATGCACATTTATTCAACTTCACAACCATGAACCCAATCTACCAGTTGGTGCCCTGATCCTGCTGATCGAGGATGAAGAAAATCAACACCATCGAGGACGGGATCAACGGTAAGAAACACCTTTACCTGTTACCTTTTTGATTGCCACAGAACTTAAATGCTGTAATCTTGTTTCAGAAAATTGTGCTTACAAACAATAGCTTACCAATGTGCAATGCATATGTCTGAAATATTAATAGTTAAGAAATTTAAAGAAAAAACAAAATCAGCATATTGGACATAAATATTTGGTGCAAGCTGCCAAATTTACACATTTACACTTGCACAAAAAAAGATAACAAACCAAAATATTTAAAAAATACATACAGTTGTGTTTTTAGACAGGTAACAAAACTGTAAAATCAAAAAACATATGCAACCTCATTGGGAATAGTGCAATGTAACATGATGTACAAATTGCACTAAACAAGCTGAGACCTTTACCACATTAATTAGCACTAAAATCAATGTCAGTTTCAAATTGTAAGTATGCTACATATACATCCATAGAACTTTACCCTTTGTCTACTACAAGTCCTGTACCATATCCCAATACAATAGTTACAATTATTGATAAGGTGTAATGCATATGTTCCCAGACTAAGCAGAAATCAAGGTAAAATAAACACATCTACAGTACCACATTTAGAACAACAAATGTTCAACATCAATTCTTTGGTGCAAGTGGCCCTTACTAGGATAACAGTGTGCACCTACATCAAATGGCCATCACATATTATGTTAACCAGTGTATGCACTTAACCAACTACACATTAACTAGTCTAGCAAGTGTACATGCCAGCATGGTAAAGAAAAATAAGTACTCCACATTTTAGTTAGAAACATTGCTAGGAATCAAAGAAATCTGAATTAACATTATTGACATGACAAACTTCATGACAATAAAATAAAATATTTATTAGCAAATTATATGGCAAACTGCCAGTCCAAATCAGTCCATTGTCACTTGCACTCCTGTACACTGACACAACAACTTGCCTCCTAAGATACTGCCTTGGTTACCTCCTCAGGAAGGGCGATCTATGTGGCAGAGAAGGCATTTCTAGATCTTACATGGAAGGGGGTGTGTAGGTGTTGGGCTTGGGAGGTGCAGGGGATGGTTAGGTTTAATCAGGGGAGCTTTGTGGCTTTTTTTGTCCAAATTCTTCGGCTTGACAGGGAAAGTGTAGGCTGGTAGAGGAGCCTTTTGACATTTTTCCTCTGAACTCTTGGGCTTGGGAGGGGAAGAGGTGAGTTGAGTTTGCTGAAGGGAGCGTTTCTGTTTTTATTGGTAGTCTCAGGAGGAGGAGGTGTTCTTTTTGATTTGGGAGGGGGGTTTGGGCAAAGGTAAACAGGATATCCCCTTGGGGAAAATAGGTGGGATATTCGCGAGGGGTTGAGGTTTGGGAGGGAAAGGGAGTGGATATGTCTGTTGTGTGTGTTGAGTGTGCAGGTGCCTGTGGGTCTGGTGTATGTGCCGAGTGTTTTGTGGTCTGTCATTTGCTAGGTGTGTTTTTCATGGGTGAATGTTGGTGTTTGTTTTTCAGAGGTATGCTTCCTAATGTGTGTGGATGTGTATGGTGTGGAGGTGAAGGGTGTTGGTGTGGTGCATGTGGAGGGGGTGGTGCATGTGTTTGTGGTGTCTGTCAGTGTGCTGGTTGTGGGTGTGAGGGATGGGTATGTGGTGGTGTGTGCACTGTCAATGGGTATGTCAGTGGAGAGGGTAGTGAGTGTGTCTGTGGTGGTGTGTGTGCTGCCACTGGATGTGTCAGTGGAGAGGGTCGTGAGTGTGTCTGTGGTAGGGTGTGTGATGTCAGTGAGAGTGTCAGTAGAGAGGGTGGTGAGTTTAACTGTGGTAGTGTCTGTGCTGTCAGGGGGTGTGTCAGTGGAAGGGTGGCGAGTGTGTCTGTGGTGGTGGTTGTAGTGGATGCACGTTTGTCATTTTCCCTTTGTTTCTTTTGGTTTGCTGCTTGTGTCTGTTGAAGTGTCTTTATGCAAATGTTTGCATGTGCTTTGAAAAAGGCTGGGCATGAGGAATGAGGATGGGGTAGGGATGGGAGGTGGGGCAGGAGGTTGGGCAGGTGGCAAGGCTGCGGTCAAAGAACTGAAACTAAAACTCTAGCCCGGACACACCTTTTCAAAACCAGTTTCATTTTAGGGGGAAAGGGGTATCTCCCCCTGTCTCTGGGCAAGAACCATTACTTGAAAGCTTCATGCTTATTAGATGATGAGTAAGGGATGAGGATCTCTTTCCCCTCACACTCTTTCAAAGAGCAGACCAGAGCCTGAAACAACCGCTGTAGGTCAGACATACCACTGCGAATGCCTTCCAGGAAAGCTGGCATGTGCTGCATCTGGGATCTAAGCCCCTGGATGGCATTCAGCAAGGCATATAATGGGATTTATATTTTTCCAGACGGGACATTCGTCACCATTGTAACAGAGTAACTTGTCCGCCAAAATCTAAATTAGGCCCTGATTCATACATCATGATCACTTCTAAAAGACAAAAATAACACAAAATGCCGCATATTACACCTTGATAGATTTCTACTGTTGACTAATGAGTCCTAACTTGGACCAGAATCTATGTTTCCAAAATGGGAAATCACTATATAGATGTGATGGAACATTAATTCGCCAAAAGGCCTTGCAAGTATTCCCTTTGACTCCATCATAGCTGTAGCTTCTGAACATAGCTTCAGTGGCTTTGTGTATCTGTTATTGTATCACCAATGTGTAAACATTGCTGTCTGCGTTGTTGAAATGTGTATGCCTCTCAAAGATTTTTATGAGAAACCAGACAGGCTTACATCCACACTTGTGAAGGAGTAGGACATCATGCAAACCGGTCACTTGTCATAGGAATTCACATGTAGGTAGGATTCTCAGCACAATTTGGATATGTATAGAACTATAGATCTAGATGTATAGAACCTAAAAGCTAGCCATTTCATCTAATGGCATTAGAAAATCTGGCTCACTAGCTCACTCTTGTGTGGGTAGGAAACCAACTTACCAAGGTGATATCTGGAACATCCATTGTATAATGATTTCATTGTATGTTATGTCACCTGTATTAGGGCTAATTCTAGATCATTCACAATAGGAAAGGATCATTACACCTGACACATGAAGAACTAGTGGCCTGTAAACTAAAATCATCCCTCTTACATCCAAACACTCATGAGTAAATGTTTTTTGGGCAGGCAAGTGTCTTCTGAAACCAGTCCATTGGTAGTGAACACAAAGCAGGTGGTATCCTTTACCAAAACAATCATGTACAAAACACTTCATCATACACCTTGTTCCAAACTTACACCTTCCAAAAATTAATCTGCGTTGGATATGTGTCAACCTTAAAGTAGATGTCAAAAATAGTTGCTGTAACAAAACAATAGTCAATTCACATGTTCAACTCACACTAAGCCTTACCCCCTTTTATTTATTTATTTATTTATTTATAAAGCACACAAATCACCCTATAAGGGTATCTCAGCGCTGGGTATCCCTTGCTGCTGCTGTTGGGCTCTCAGCTGCCCATCAAGTGCCAGATAGGCCACCGCAAGAACACGGGCCATTAGGGGGGTCAGTGCGCGGCGCGCACACTTCCCACATTAGAAGGACTGGGCAAGCTGGACTTCAGCTGACTTTCAGGTCGAGCGTCATAGGCCCTCTCACCTTTTCCTGCAGTAAATGGTGCGCTGCTTGTGGACCCCCAAAGTCCGCATCTGCCTGCCGATGGCCTTCCAGATCTCCCGCTTCTGATGGGCGTTGCCCTGTATGGATACAAGAAAAGGGAGTAAAAAGAATGGGTTAGTGACTTTTTGTTTGTCTAAAGTGATGTCACACAATTTCTCTACACTATCCCAAGCATGACTCATAAGTTTATATACCACATGTGCATCTTCACATGCTGACCGAACCAAATATCCAATGGCACACTTTTGTAGTGACCTGTTGACCACCCTCATCCCTTGTCACTTCCTACACTCATAAATCCAGCACAGTGACATCATATAGGCCAGAGTAACCTACATTTTCATTAATGTGAGCTACTTCAGATCACTGCAAAACATTGTGAGTCTCTCACAGGCAAACAATTTGTACTATGAAAGGTCTGCCATGAGTGTCAGTGAGAGTGTGCTCTTTGGGGATGCATTCAGTTGTGTACCGATGGATGGGCTGACATTGAACGGATGAAACAGTCTGTGTGGTAATATCTTGTTGCACAGGACATACATTTTCCCACATGTGGTACTTTTACATGGATGACACAAACATCCATTAGTATGTCTATTTGTTTTTGGGGATTGTGAAGGTTCAGAATATGGTTCCATGTCAAGAAGAGTTTGATATAATATTCTCTGCACCATAAATTTCCCCAAATCAGATGGACATGAAATGTTTAGTTTGTGTCAATCATATAACAGTAACACATATGGGAAAGAGTGTGTCTGGTGCCACAAGAGTTTGCCAGAGTTGTCTGACTGCAGCCCACGACCTCTCAGTGGCCAGTATTCAATGTGCTAACAGTACAAATGCAAGACACAGCCCTTTTTAAAATGTGAATGTTTGAAATGCAGAAAATGTACTCTGATGAGAAGTGTTTGGCAAAACATTTCTCATCACTTCAAAAATATCACATCTAACTAAGGGTGGTGGCTTGCATTAGTATAGATGGCACAGTGAATATTAGCCACTGGGAGTAAGGACCCCACACTTTGGAAAGGAAACACTTCTTAATGGGAGTCTAACTGAAATGAAGTGTTTCCTTAAGAAGTGAGGTAACTTGCCATTTCAAATGCCCACCATATCTTAGCATATAGGGCCATTTTCTGGCACACACCTCCAATCCTCTGTTGCCAAGGAACCAATTTAATGATATCAATATCTCAGTGCATCAGTGCTTTGCATTAGTGACTCAACCCCAGCCTGGTCCATTATTCTGACTGAGCACTGATAATTGTCAGGGCCTGATTTCAGCAGTCTGCTGATCATGATGTCACATGAACACAGTCTTCACTTAACTTACATGTGGAAAACTGACCTAATGCCCATCTAATGACTTACATCAAGACTGTGTGCCACTCTTGAAAGGTCTGAGAGCTACTGGTCGCTCCCAAACTGCTGTTTAGACACCCCAGATCTAGGCTGAGGGTCTTCTGGCACTATACACATAGCAAACATCCATTTAATTTGGTAGCTACAGAAAACATTTACATGTGCAGTTGTAATGACATTAGAATGCATTATCAGAAATACATGATGAGACACTGCATTTCACATGTATTTAAAAGTACACATGGATATATCTCTATATGTACAGCCAAAATATTTCACTTGGCCTTTGAACACACAACACATTATACTTAATGGGGTCTTTTGATTTTTTATGGGAAAGTGCTTACAAATCCTCAAGATCCTTGTCCTAGGGGGGGAACTAAATATATGACACCGCATTTTTTTAGAGTTTTATATAGTGCGAACTAGACCAGAGACATCGGGTATCAGAGAGCTTTACATGAGCACCAGTTTCATTACTGACGGACACATTAATTTTTGTTAGGCACGGGGAGATTAAGTGATTTGGCCAGAATCACAGGGTGTTAAGCGTCGTTGCCGAGACTCGAACCCGGTTCCCCAGCTTCGAGGTCGACCGCTTGTTCTGCTTGGGTTTTCGGATCAGATAGAACCCGCTCATCAGAGCCTCACTAACCCAGACAGAACGTTACCCCCTCCCTAGGGCCTATTTACAATAGTGCAACCACATATATCTACCACCTAAGGACAGAGAATTCCTACTATACATACCAAGACCTCTTATAATCGGCGGCCTCGCGATCCCATACGGATCCAGACCTCTCTGCCCATACGACAGTATCACAAGTGGCGGCCTCGCGATCCCATACGAATCCAGACCTCTCTGCCCATACGACAGTATCACAAGTGGCGGCCTCGCGATCCCATACGAATCCAGACCTCTCTACCTAGACGGCAGTCTCAGCACAATCGGCGGCCTCGCGATCCCATACGAATCCAGACCTCTCTGCCCATACGACAGTATCACAAGTGGCGGCCTCGCGATCCCATACGAATCCAGACCTCTCTACCCAGACGGCAGTCTCAGCACAATCGGCGGCCTCGCGATCCCATACGAATCCAGACCTCTCTGCCCATACGACAGTATCACAAGTGGCGGCTTCGCGATCCCATACAAATCCAGACCTCTCTACCCAGACGGCAGTCTCAGCACAAGTGGCGGCCTCGCGATCCCATACGAATCCAGACCTCTCTACCCAGACGGCAGTCTCAGCACAATCGGCGGCCTCGCGATCCCATACGAATCCAGACCTCTCTGCCCATACAACAGTATCACAAGTGGCGGCCTCGCGATCCTATACGAATCCAGACCTCTCTACCTAGACGGCAGTCTCAGCACAATCGGCGGCCTCGCGATCCCATATGAATCCAGACCTCTCTGCCCATACGACAGTATCACAAGTGGCGGCCTCGCGATCCCATACGAATCCAGACCTCTCTACCCAGACGGCAGTCTCAGCACAATCGGCGGCCTCGCGATCCCATACGAATCCAGACCTCTCTGCCCATACGACTGTATCACAAGTGGCGGCCTCGCGATCCCATACGAATCCAGACCTCTCTACCCAGACGGCAGTCTCAGCACAATCGGCGGCCTCGCGATCCCATACGAATCCAGACCTCTCTGCCCATACGACAGTATCACAAGTGGCGGCCTCGCGATCCCATACGAATCCAGACCTCTCTACCCAGGCGGCAGTCTCAGCACAATCGGCGGCCTCGCGATCCCCTACGAATCCAGACCTCTCTGCCCATACGACAGTATCACAAGTGGCGGCCTCGCGATCCTATACGAATCCAGACCTCTCTACCTAGACGGCAGTCTCATACGACAGTTCATCCTATGATCACCATAACATACAAAAAGGGAATCAGTCTCACTATTCATCAGATCACACAAGGATTGCCAGTTCGAGCATAGCCTGTTCTCAGGTTCGAGGGGCTCCTCTTTCCCTTATTCAGTTACCACTTACCTGATCAGGGTTAACATCTGTTCATGTAGCCGCAGCTGACTAGAAGAATAGGCTACCCTCTCATACAAGAACACGCAGCACATGTTGGTTCACTACAAACTGGGTACTTTATTACTCATTACATACACAATCACATAACATTATGATATAACACATAACCTGCAAAGAAAAGTGAAAGATTAAGTTGTACACTCTAATAAGAAAGGGTCGACATCACCTTAGTAGTATGTAGCCTGCACTCAGTGGTCATCTAGGTTCCCTTCTCGTCTGTGCCTCGGCTCGCCTGGAAGTCACACCTCCGCAGTCACGGATACATGTCTGCACCACTATGCGCTGTTCTCTTCACCCTTCTCCGAGTCACTGGGACCTCTTCCTTCTCGGCTACTCTCTCCTCTCTGGCTATTCTGCTAGGAGAGTATCTGTCTCTCGGTTCTTTTCCGCCTTCAAGATGGCGTCTGTCTTCCCTGGAATAAGTAGTAGCTTTACTGCTAACGGCTAGATGCCGCCTACGGACTGAACATGTAACTGCCTCAGACTTTCACTAATATAGAGGTGCGTTTCCTCATGGAAAATTCCGGCCTGTAACCTGCCGCCCACCAAATTCATGTACCTCCCCGTACCAAGGACACGTTCCCAGCCGGCCGGCCTGATGTAGTGTCTTCGGCATGAAGAAAAATACAATCCTTCGATAAGGGCCGGCCTGAACCGGTTCTCTCCAAGCGAATAACACCTCATAACTAAAACATTACATTTGACCTAGAAGCATCCCAAGCTGCCGGAGCAGAAAGAAAGATGGAGTCTCTCCCGTTTGAGGCCTACCAGGCCTGAATTCAGCACAGCTCCATGAAATACCCTCACTACAGGACAGGTTATCCCTAATACTAACGAATCTATCCCCTAGGCTATGTGTGCAAGCCCTGATCTATGGGGAAGAGCACAGAATCATGTCGAAGTGCCTAGTAAATAGGCTCCATTCACTACTCTAACCCTTAGACTTGAATGATAAGAGACTGAAGTCACATTCCATCATTGTTCCTCACAAGAAGGCCGGGAAAATCGAGCAGAACATTTCACCCTTGACTTCAGTCTATTATACATTCATTAAACAGAACTAATATCTGTGGAAGAATAATATGAAACAAGACTAACTGATCTATGTCTAGTACCAGGTGTGCAGAATTGAAGTAGCGAAGGAATACACTGAATAAAGCAACAGATAGAAATCAAAATACCGATAGTAATCAGAATACCTCCTAATATCTGACGTAACATATGCAAATCAGGTAACCAATTAAAGAGCCAGTCAAACCAGCCCTGGTCAATGTGTTTTCTAACTTCTTCTGTCAAGTCATGTAGTTTATCAATGTGAGCTTGAATGGATTTTGTATGATCCGACAAGTTAAAACAACAAAGACCCTCAAAATCAGAACAATCGTGTCCATGTTTAAGCAAAAGATAATCAATGGCCGCTCGATTTTGCAAGATAGCCCTACGTTCACCCTGGGCGTCTAATAGCATGTCAGACAGGACTGTCGAAGTATGATTGATGGATTTTACCATCCAGCAGGCCATTTTCCCAATAGATTTGGCATTATAAACTGCCAAAGCAGGAACACCAACAATTGAAATAGCCAGGCTAAGGTATTCAGACTTGGAATATAAATGCAAAGATGAGTCACAATCCTCCTGTAACCTCACTGTATCTCGAATCGCACGAGAGTTGGCATTCGGATGTGACGAAAACATTACTCAGTCTAGTAATGGCACAAGGGCCTCCAGAAATATTTGCGGGAATATATGGCCAGGAAGTATTACCACATGAGAAAAGCCATCCGGCAGGTAGTAACATCGTGCGATAATGACTGGGGGTAACTACCAAACTCTTGCAAGTCATGTTATTCTGACTGGATGGGGGGTATCGGGTCTGACAGTACAGTACACAAGGGGCAATACTCATGGGCAGCAAAATCGCCCAGAAGAACATTGGGGCGAGCACTCGATATATTAAAAATATGAGTCAAAGTCTCCAATGAAGCAGGTACAGCAACTAAACAAGTCGCTAGAATGTCCGTCACCGATCTCATCGGTGTCAAGCAGAAATGAGGGGCTTTAGTCACTTGTTTGGCTAATGTAATCCAAAAGTTCGACGACGAATCCCACGCAGCGAAGGAACGCGACACTCGGGTTCTCAACTCAGCCCGGGTTGATGGGATCCCTCCTCTCTCGTCGTACCAGCCCAAAAGGAGTCCAACGCCGACACATCCTGCAGCAACAGTCCAAAGAATGATCTGAAAGAGAATCAAATACAGGCATTATTCATTCTCGTAAGTAACATTTGTCAGCCGGGACTGCTTCCCAGCTATCTTTCCCTGGTCTCATAACTAAAATGGTGTTGTCTTGACCGGTTGCAATGACTTCTGCTTGTTCAGGGGGATTCTTAGGCGACTGCACCCAAACTCTGGCCCCAGGATTATCTGTGGAGCCAAAACCTTTCTGGCCTCGTACAGTTAGCAACGTTGGGGCAGTGCCTTTTGTGATCTCACCACTGAAAACAGGCATTATTAGCAATTGAGCCACTCGGTCAGTTTGATGTATCAGTAAGTCAACCTCACTGCTATTCAGCAGGAGCACCTTAATCTCTCCCTGATAATCACTATCAATGATTCCTCCAAGCACCTGAATGCCTTTTACAGCCAGCCCCGATGTAGGGGCGATTAATCCGAAATTTCCAGTTGGTATATGAACACCAACACCAGTTTCGATGATGACTCGATCCTTACTTTTTATAACGGTGTCATCCATGGCATGCAAGTCTAAACCTGCCGACCCTGGGGTCGCTCTACATGGAGCCAAAGCTCCGGGAGTAATTTCCCAGTACATCACAGTCTCTCTGATTTCATTGGGCTGAGCATCAACATTCGGAGGAAACAAACGCATAAGTGGGGATTCAGCATTTAGAAAAGGACGGTTATTCAAAATCAATAACGCTTGAGGCAAAAAGTCTCGCCAATTCTTATACTTGTCATCTGTTAATTTACGTAACTGGTCGTTCAGCAGGCCATTCAACCTCTCCACAAGACCCGAGGCCTGTGGATAATATGGTATATGAAACACCCATTCAATATTGTTTTCCACACAGAATTCCTGTACCAATCTTCCACGAAAATGGGATGCATTATCAGATTGAATTTGGAATGGCACACCATAATACATCATAATCAATTCCAATGTTTTAATAGTATTCAATTGGGTAGCTTGCTTACAGGGAAGGGCCACCAACGGGCCACTGTATGTATCAACAATAGTGCAAACATATTGACAATTCCTACTCATAGGAAGTGGACCGATGTAATCAATCTGCCAAATTTGAGCGGGCAATTTCCCGCGATGTAAATGACCTTTAACAGTCTGGGGCACTTTGCGCTGCCTGATATGCTGACAAATGGGACAATGTAGAATAACATTTTTGATTAAATCTAGGGGAATATAAATTCCTCGATCAGCAGCCCACCTGCTAGTGGCTTTCTCTCCAAAGTGTCCTGCTTTCTGGTGGGCCCATTTCGCCAATCCCGCAATATCAGAATCTTGCCTGTCCACCACTGCCTCAGCAATTTTAGATTTCTCATCTGCAATGTTATGAAAGAATTTGTCAAGAGAGTCTATCGGGGTATGAGCATCCACATGGAAGATTGTAACAGTACTCAGTGGGAGCATTTCCCAAATCTCCTGCCATAATTCTTTTCCCCACAGTTCTTTTGAATGGATTCTCCAACTATGGGAATGCCAAGTCGGTAACCAAACTGCCAGCCCATTGGCAGTAGACCAAGAATCGGTGAAAATATGACATGTGCCAGGTAACTCATGTTTCAGAACTTGATAAACAGCATAGAGTTCAGCAAATTGACTGCTCTTACCCTCACCAGTTGTACTCAGCAATTTTTGTGTGATCGGATTATAGGACACCGCCTTCCAATGCCGGTTCGTCCCTATGAACCTTGCTGAACCATCCGTAAACCAGACATGGTTTCTGTCCTCTGCGGACAAATCATCAAAAGGTCTACCCCACTTAACAGGAGACTCCTGTACTAAAGGTACGGAACATTCACTCTCAGTCTCAGTTGATGGCGCCCGTGCCACCTGCTCACGCAGAATCCTGTACGCAGACAGAACAATCCAACCTCTGCGCCCCAAAACGGGAAGCTCATCACCCTTAGATACCGGCGCCTTCTGTAAACAAGTAATCACATTAGCCGGCTCCGCCAGCTCCAAAAAAGAATTCCAAGTCTCACTCAAACCAGTAGAATCAGCCCACTCACGGGCTAAGGCTTCATAAGGCGTTGAATCCCAACCGGGAATATCAACGGGCAATTTAAAAGTAGATTTCGACTTTCTAGAAAACATCTCGGAAAAGAAAGAAAAAGAGAAAAAGAGAAAGAAGAAAGAAAAGAAAGAAGAAAAAAAAAAACTACACACACAATTATAGATAAATAATATACAAACTAAACCACGCACGCGCCGAAAGCAAACACGATACAACCACAACGCACACAGGTTTCGTAAACGGTTCGTGACGCCAAATGTTCTGCTTGGGTTTTCGGATCAGATAGAACCCGCTCATCAGAGCCTCACTAACCCAGACAGAACGTTACCCCCTCCCTAGGGCCTATTTACAATAGTGCAACCACATATATCTACCACCTAAGGACAGGGAATTCCTACTATACATACCAAGACCTCTTATAATCGGCGGCCTCGCGATCCCATACGGATCCAGACCTCTCTGCCCATACGACAGTATCGCAAGTGGCGGCCTCGCGATCCCATACGAATCCAGACCTCTCTGCCCATACGACAGTATCACAAGTGGCGGCCTCGCGATCCCATACGAATCCAGACCTCTCTACCTAGACGGCAGTCTCAGCACAATCGGCGGCCTCGCGATCCCATACGAATCCAGACCTCTCTGCCCATACGACAGTATCACAAGTGGCGGCCTCGCGATCCCATACGAATCCAGACCTCTCTACCCAGACGGCAGTCTCAGCACAATCGGCGGCCTCGCGATCCCATACGAATCCAGACCTCTCTGCCCATACGACAGTATCACAAGTGGCGGCCTCGCGATCCCATACGAATCCAGACCTCTCTACCCAGACGGCAGTCTCAGCACAAGTGGCGGCCTCGCGATCCCATACGAATCCAGACCTCTCTACCCAGACGGCAGTCTCAGCACAATCGGCGGCCTCGCGATCCCATACGAATCCAGACCTCTCTGCCCATACGACAGTATCACAAGTGGCGGCCTCGCGATCCCATACGAATCCAGACCTCTCTACCCAGACGGCAGTCTCAGCACAAGTGGCGGCCTCGCGATCCCATACGAATCCAGACCTCTCTACCCAGACGGCAGTCTCAGCACAATCGGCGGCCTCGCGATCCCCTACGAATCCAGACCTCTCTGCCCATACGACAGTATCACAAGTGGCGGCCTCGCGATCCTATACGAATCCAGACCTCTCTACCTAGACGGCAGTCTCAGCACAATCGGCGGCCTCGCGATCCCATACGAATCCAGACCTCTCTGCCCATACGACAGTATCACAAGTGGCGGCCTCGCGATCCCATACGAATCCAGACCTCTCTACCCAGACGGCAGTCTCAGCACAATCGGCGGCCTCGCGATCCCATACGAATCCAGACCTCTCTGCCCATACGACAGTATCACAAGTGGCGGCCTCGCGATCCCATACGAATCCAGACCTCTCTACCCAGGCGGCAGTCTCAGCACAATCGGCGGCCTCGCGATCCCCTACGAATCCAGACCTCTCTGCCCATACGACAGTATCACAAGTGGCGGCCTCGCGATCCTATACGAATCCAGACCTCTCTACCTAGACGGCAGTCTCATACGACAGTTCATCCTATGATCACCATAACATACAAAAAGGGAATCAGTCTCACTATTCATCAGATCACACAAGGATTGCCAGTTCGAGCATAGCCTGTTCTCAAGTTCGAGGGGCTCCTCTTTCCCTTATTCAGTTACCACTTACCTGATCAGGGTTAACATCTGTTCATGTAGCCGCAGCTGACTAGAAGAATAGGCTACCCTCTCATACAAGAACACGCAGCACATGTTGGTTCACTACAAACTGGGTACTTTATTACTCATTACATACACAATCACATAACATTATGATATAACACATAACCTGCAAAGAAAAGTGAAAGATTAAGTTGTACACTCTAATAAGAAAGGGTCGACATCACCTTAGTAGTATGTAGCCTGCACTCAGTGGTCATCTAGGTTCCCTTCTCGTCTGTGCCTCGGCTCGCCTGGAAGTCACACCTCCGCAGTCACGGATACATGTCTGCACCACTATGCGCTGTTCTCTTCACCCTTCTCCGAGTCACTGGGACCTCTTCCTTCTCGGCTACTCTCTCCTCTCTGGCTATTCTGCTAGGAGAGAATCTGTCTCTCGGTTCTTTTCCGCTTTCAAGATGGCGTCTGTCTTCCCTGGAATAAGTAGTAGCTTTACTGCTAACGGCTAGATGCCGCCTACGGACTGAACATGTAACTGCCTCAGACTTTCACTAATATAGAGGTGCGTTTCTTCATGGAAAATTCCGGCCTGTAACCTGCCGCCCACCAAATTCATGTACCTCCCCGTACCAAGGACACGTTCCCAGCCGGCCGGCCTGATGTAGTGTCTTCGGCATGAAGAAAAATACAATCCTTCGATAAGGGCCGGCCTGAACCGGTTCTCTCCAAGCGAATAACACCTCATAACTAAAACATTACATTTGACCTAGAAGCATCCCAAGCTGCCGGAGCAGAAAGAAAGATGGAGTCTCTCCCGTTTGAGGCCTACCAGGCCTGAATTCAGCACAGCTCCATGAAATACCCTCACTACAGGACAGGTTATCCCTAATACTAACGAATCTATCCCCTAGGCTATGTGTGCAAGCCCTGATCTATGGGGAAGAGCACAGAATCATGTCGAAGTGCCTAGTAAATAGGCTCCATTCACTACTCTAACCCTTAGACTTGAATGATAAGAGACTGAAGTCACATTCCATCATTGTTCCTCACAAGAAGGCCGGGAAAATCGAGCAGAACACCGCTCTAGCCGTAAGGCTACATTCTCTCCCTGCAAGGCTACATCCTCTCCCATTATTCATTACAATTCAGGAGTTCAAAGGGACATTGCAGCCTGTGTTTCAGGAAAAATTGAGACAGACAGATTCACATACACATTTCAAATATGTACCTGCTCCTCTGGTGGGCCACAAAGTTGGCCATACAGGGAAAGGACCTCCCCTGCCAGCTTCTCCAGCTCCTCGTACATGAAGGAATGGCCCCTCTTTCCAGAAACTCATGTTATCATGGGCCCCAGAGGTCAGAAACCGCAGCAAAATCGAGTAGGTCTTGATGGCTGCAGTATTAGGAGGCAAGTGAACATTTTCAAAACCGCCGCATACAAGTACACAACTGACATGATCGTCAGGGGCGACAGACACAGTCATTGGTTGCTTTCACACACATTAGTCAAAGGCTGTGTCTATCGTGGAGTACAACACCCACTAGGCGCTCAAGTTCTGCCACGGACATGCACCTACAAATGTCCTGGCGGTGATGTCCGGATGTAGACATTTTAGAATTTCAAATAATGCTATGGTGTTGATTAACTGCGTGATCACCACTCAATAAGGTGGCTTCTTTTATTTATTTAGGAGTTTTATATAGCGCAAACATGATCCCAAGGTATCAGAGTGCTTTACAGAGTAAGCACAAGAACAATAGCAAGAGATACCTAGAGATTAGATATAATAAACTATATAGTAACAGCAAACGGTATACCGTGGGATATGTAAAAAGAATAGCAACAGATTTCAGAGTTACATAATGCATACGAAAAAATACATAGCAACATTATAAAGAAGAAGAATCCAATAGAAAGTAGGACAAGTGAACACATCAGGTCTGAGGTAGTTGAGGTAGGGAGATGTGAGGGAGGGGAGAGTAGATGCATTCCCATGGCCATTTATGGCGAACATAGCAAAAACAACAAGATGATGGACGGATGCTGAAACTTTTCAATCACTCACTTTCAGTCAAGAGATCTGGGTTTAATCATTGTTCTTTTGCTCACTATGCCGCCCCAGTTTGGACCCAGCCATATGCAAATCAGTCTTGACCCTGTTCCTTCATGGGAACAGTCCAGCCCAAACTGCCAGGCCAGATCCTCTCTGGACCGAAAACAAGCATCCTGGAACCAGTTTCGGGGTTTCACCACTCATCAGCCAGGATAGCTTGAATCCAGTGGCACAGCGAGCAAGGGACCCAAGCTTGGGCATAGCCTTGGCCGCTTTGGCCGAATATAGCAAACACAACAAGATAATGGACGGAGTGCAGAAACTTTTCAACCACTGACCCCCGGTCAATAGATCTGGGTTTAATCCCTCGTTCTTTTGCTCACTATGCCACCCCAGTTTGGACTCAGCCATATGCAAATGAGTCTTGACCCTGGTCCTCATGGGAACAGTCCAGCCCGAACTGCCACCCCAGGTCCTCCCTGGACCGGAAACAAGCATCTTGGGTCAGTTTTGGGGTCTCACCCCTCATCAGCCAGGATAGCTTGAATCCAGTGGCACAGCAAGTAGGAACCCACGTCTCAGCATACCCTTGGCCACTTATTTGCAGGGGAAAAAACATGGCATCTTAGTACTTTTGTTCATGACAACTTACTGCTATGTAGAGTAAGCACTTCAGCAATAGCATCAGTTACAAAGAGAGTAGATAAAAATATAAAGTAACAGTAAAAAAGAGTAAACGAAATCCAATGGGATATGTAAACAGAATAGCACCAGGTACAGGAGTTACATACACTGTAAATAAAAATACATTGCAACAGTAAATCAAACAAGATTTTGATAGACAATGTACACAGATTTTGAGGAAGTTGTGGTAGGGAGGAGCGTGGGTGGGTGGGGAGAGTAGATGCACCGTTTTCTCCAAGTTAGTGCTGCATAGATTTATGTGAGGGGTGTGGTGTAACATGGCCCAAGACTCAGGCATATTACGGAGTGACGAGGCAGCGGACAAAAGGAGGTTGGGGTCTAGACGGAACGGGGCGTGGCTGAGTCTTCAGTGAGAGAGGATTTTGGTGGATAGAATTTTTTTTACTTCCTTTCTGAAGAGGGATGTGGATGGATTGCATCTGATCTCAGAAGGAAGCGAGTTCCAATTATTTTGGTCCATTCCAAAGAACGATTGGTTGTAGGTTTTTCTTTTCTTGAATTTTTGTTGCTTGAGAAGTAAGGAGCTCATACTTTTGGAGGGTCTGTTTCCACCTGAAAGGGCCAGTTTCTGGGACTGGTAGGAAGGTTTATTATGGTGCAGCGCTTTATGAGTCATGCAAGCAAATTTGAAGTGTATCCTGGCCTCGAATGGTAGCCAACTCAGAGCTTGAAAGTCAGGGCTGATGTGATCACTTTTTTTAGATCCCATGATGAGTCTAGCTGCTGCGTTAAGTATAGCCTTCAGAGAAGCAAGTTCTTTCAACATTGAAAAAATTCAGATGACATTCATGTTTGTTTAAAAACAAAATGTATGTGTATTGTGTTAGTGTAGTGACTTGCGAGAGTAGCACAGTGTTAAAACCTCTGTTGACGTTATTTTAGGAATACATTTCTTTTTAAAAAATAGGAGGGGTGTGTAAATTATACATGCCAAATATATCATTTTCAAAATCATATATTTAGTACATGTTGACAGAAAAAAGGACATTCAGATGTTAAGTGACAACTAACAGTATAGGTCTATATTAAAAATAAATATATGTTGTGTAAGCATATATATGTTGTGTACATCATGAAATGTGTGTTCATAAGCCTCAATGTGCATGTGGAAAATGTTCTGAAAATTGTCATTACTTTTTTCAATTGCAGACATTTGAACACTGAGAGAGTTAGGAGACGACAGCCTCAAGTGTACCAGCCATTTCTAGACCTGGCCACCATGGAGAAAACTGATATTATAAAAAAGTACAGATTATAAAGCAAGCTATACTGGATTTGTGTAATCAGCTGGAGCCTGACCTTCTGCAGCGCAACAGAAATACCACCACTATTACACCAATTGTCAAAGTCATGGCAGTTCTACATTTTGTGGCCACAGGATCATTCCAATACACTGCAGCAGTATGTGGTGGGATGCCACAACAAACTTTCCATGGTGTGCACATGAAGTTCTTGAGTCAATGATGAGACACATCAACAACTTCATCCAGTTCCCACTACGCAAGGATTTGGCTAATGTGAAGGGGGACTTCTATGCTTGGGTCGGCTGCCACATGTGGTTGGATCGATTGACGGCACACATATTGCCTTAGTGCCACCAAGCACCAGAGAACCAGTATACCATAATCGGAAACAAAATCATTCAATCAATGTGCAAGTTGTCCGTTTACCTGATTTATACATCTCAAGTGTCTGTGCCTATTTCCCCGGATCTGCCCATGATTTGTATGTACTATGGAACAGCAGTATACCCCAGCAAATGTCCCAACTTGGAACTGAGAAGGCCTGGCTTGTTGGTAAGTACAATCAGACATGACATTTTTTGGGTAATCACAAGGTGAATCATCAGTAATTGTGCTACTTATTTAGCCAAATTTATACTTTTCCAATTAGGTGACTCAGCTTATCCTAACCAACCATGGTTGTTGACACCACTGAGGAACCCGACAATGCCAGGGAAAGTCCGCTTCAATGAAGGCCATGTAAGAACATGGAGGCCAGTTGAGCGGGCTTTTGGGCATCAGAAGGCCAGATTTTGCTGACTGGATAAGACTGGTGGAGCCCTCCTTTACTCACCCGAGAAGGTGTGTAAAATCACCAAGGCCTGCTGCATGTTGCACATCGCCTTGCAACACAACATCCCTATGCATCGCAAAGGATGGAGGGCATGCAGAGGCACCGGATGAGGATGTTGAAATGGCAAATGAAGATGATAGTGGTGAAGAGGAAGAAGATGACTTACATCAAGATGTTATTGCCAACTGTTTCACCTGAGTGTAAGTATACATCTATATTTCATGACATTCAGCTTAAACCAACTTTTTATCTCATTAGGAGTACAGTCTGTGCTGCACATTTATCAGAGAGGGCATATTTATGAAATCCAGGCCTTAGATGTTTGTTGCTCAAAGTGTTGACACATTGACTACTGCGTTGATTTCAAATGTTTTCTTTTCATTGACCTCAAGAGCACTCATTTGTAATGTGTCTGTGTAAAGTAATTAAAATAAAATATTTAATGTTGCCATTTTTTTAGGATCCCCACCGTGTCATCTTCATTTGGACATTTCCACATTGGGACATTTGCTGTGATGTGTTGCTATTGCGCAGTACAAAGGGAACATGGGATAATCCTGTGGAAGAAACGCAGACTTTGGGTGTACTTATCTTGTACTGAGACTACTTGCACAGTGATTGAATGGAAGTGTTGAAGATTGCAATGGACTTGTTTTCTGTTAAATGGTGGCACCAAGCCAGTATGCGCTGCTTGATTTGCTCTAACCACATGTGGTAGTCAACCAAAAGCATAGCCACCCCCTTCACATTGGATAAATGCTAATTTTGTGTTAAGTGTATAAAGCTGTTGTGTCTCATCATTGATGCAAGAACTTCATGTAGCACGCCACTGAAAGTTTGTTGTGGCATCCCGCCACATGCTGTCACAGTGTATTGGAATGATCCTGTGGCCACAAAATGTAGTAATGCCATGACTTTGACAGTTGGTGTAATAGCTGTGGTATTTCTGTTGCATGGCAGAATATCCGGTTCCAGCTGATGACATGAATCCAGTATAGTTTGCCTATTCACTCAGTACTTTTTTATTCTATCCTTTTCCTCCATGGTGGCCAGGTCTGGCAATGGACAGTACTCTTGAGACTATTGTCTCCTAACTCTCCTATGGTTCAAATGTCTGTATTTGTGTTATGTATGGTTTGTTATGCTTAATACAAAGTTGACAGAACAATCTTTTACACATTTAAAGATATACTATTTGATGAGTTTCTGTTATTTGTACTTTGTTGCCATGGTAGAAATTAGTGAGAAAGTATACCTACTTGCAAATAACTTATTATACAAAACTTTTGTTGTACATATTTAGAATATTTATGGAATGCATTGGAATAGCATGAATACAAAACAATAACTTAAAAAACAGTCTTCTTTTATTGCATAAAGGAAAACAAATCAAACATGGGGATGAAGCAAACAAAATAACATAAAGTCAGTCATTGTGAATGAAACCATAATTGTTGAGCTAAAATTATTTGTAGTCGAATGTCTAAAATACACGTAATCAGAAAGGTGTATGTGACCAGAAATTGTCCACAGATTAATGTTTGTCATAGAGTGGATGAAATTAGGATTGCGGTTTCTTGCTGGTAGTGGGGGGTCTTGCCATCCTCTCCTAGTGGTCTGGATGAACGTGTGTGCCTGCAGGGGAATGGTGGATAAACAGTTGCAGGGACTGGGGTGGCTGCAGGTGTTGCCTCAGGTTGCATGGCCTCCCTCTTTGTGGCTGAGGCTGATGGAGTAGTATGTCTTGCAACACCCCAGTCAGGAAGCCCACATTGGAGTTCCGATCCTGCGTCTCTACATTGTGCTCCCTCTGCAACTGTCTCATCTCCTGCACCCCGGACAGGACCTGACCCACCATTCCTTGGGACTGCCATAATGATCCCAAGAACTGGGTGATGTTGCCCTGGGTGATACATGCCACAGTGGCCTCACTATGCTGCTCCCCCCAGACACATACCCACTACCCCTAACCCCACTATCCAGTTTGCCCCATCCCACTGGTTCCTGCCTGAACTGGAGGTGATGATGGTGGCGGTGGTGTTGTCTCTCCACCAGGCAGGCCTGGGGGGGCACAAGATGGTGCTCCTTGCACTTCGTCCACAGGAAGTGGATAGATCTGATGGCAGTGGTGTTGCTACAATTGGGGTGGTAGGTGCAGTTGTGGGTCTAGTAAGACTCACTGGAGTGGTGTGCCCATGCTGATGCGATGGACCAGGTGTGTTGTGTTCATAAGAACTGTCTGCATTGGAGAAATTCCTGGAGGCTTGCTCATGGGCTGGAGTGGGGTCATCTAGAGTGGCAGATGTTTGGCCATGTACTGTGGCAGTTGGATCTATCAGGAAGGTAAGAGAAAATGTCTCAGTAAAAGTGTGGATTACACATCCATGAGTTGTGAGCAAATATAATGTAGACACCTACAATTGAAAAAGACTTGCATATCCTGATTGAACCTTTCAGTGTAAAACTTTCTTTAGTACACAGTTTATGTTTCATACAAAAGTACTTAAAATTAACAGGTAAGTAGATGTCCTAAAATGAAAAAAGAAGCATTAGTAAGTATGCCTAAAATATAGCAACTATTCAACACAACACATTCAGCACTCCAAGACCTAGCAGACTAAGAGACAAATGTTTACACAACTCAGTAGCCTCAGTCCTCATATGAACAGTGCATAGTTCAGTTTTAAGATATGCCACTTGTATTCCACATATTGCTATGGTCAACAAACGTTGTTTTGTGGTACTAATGACCTCAGTTCACTTACATGACAATAACATGACATGATCCTAACAACACCACAAACAATTTTCATACGAGAGCATCAAATAGTGATAGATGACTGAATGACGCTTTGGCATATGGAGATATTTGTTGAAAAAGGGGAGAATGATCTATATTAAATGGCAAGATTTCTCCACACAGAAACAAGGCATCATTGTAGTTGTAGTTCAACTCAACATTCACAATGCTTTCAAATTTGTAACTTGTACATACCTTGTGCAAATCTGCAGTAGTAAGAGAACAGACAGTTACTATAGGAAACATAACCATATTATTTGGAGTATAAACACTTACAGGCACCATCATGTGATGGCTATTCAAAGCTGCTATCTTAAATACAACTCATTGCATTCAAACAGAGAAGCCAAAGAAGATTTTACAGATATAGTTAGGTTTCTATTTCAAAAACATGTGTGCATGACACATTAGGAACAGCTAATGTCAAAGCAAATAGGATATTTGTGTTTGGTGACACATTGAAAGGTATTACTTACCAGTTTCCACTCCACCAGGGATTCCTGTCAAGCATTGCAGATGTAGGATGGACAAGATCTTTTCCTCCCAGGGCATGAGATGTAGTGGGAGGCTGGGAGAACCACCACCAGTCCTATGGGCCAGCATGTGCTGCTTGGAGACCAAGAAATGCAGTCTCCCCCACAGGTCGTTCCACTGCTTCATAATTCCCTCCTTTGTGCGCAGATTGTTAGCAACAGCTTTCCCTCTGTCAACTATTCTGGTCCACATTATCCTTTTCTGAGACAGAGGTGTATTTTGGACTTGTGCTTCAAACAATTGTGGCTCTACTTTTATGATTTCATCCACCATGCCTGACAATTTTCCCTCTGTAAAACGGGGAAATTTGGTGTCAGGCATTATGGAATAAATTATATACTTCAATTATATTAAATTTACACAAGGGAACAAATGAAATTTCAAAACAGAGGGAGAACAAACAGGGAGACAACAAAAAACCCTGCTTGACTTCTGGGAATCCGCTTCAGTGTCATGGTGCTGTGGAATGGCAAAGGATCTTGGTCAGAAATTGGGTGTGTTTTATAGTGTAGTAGGCAGGTGTTCACAATTGGGAACAGGTGTGGGATGCTAGCATCACCACTACAGCCACAGAAGCAGTGCAGTGCTCACTGCGTCCCACCGCGGACTCCCTCCATTGGCAAACTGCCTCTATGAGACCGCTAGGCCAACTGTATTGTCTCAATAGGCTTGCCACAACCCTGCTGCCCTGACGGTGACAGAGTACTAATCGCCTATATTGGAATCCAATGCGTCGGCTGTGGTGTGATGCGGCCACCATGGTAACCACTCTGTTGACAGCAGCTGCAAGTCAGCCCCGCATACATCTAAATACAGCTGATGGTCTGCCGTCAGCTTGACTGAGTACTAGGGACCACCGCTGCCACGGGTCGGTGGACTACCATCAAGATCTATATCAGGCCCTTACTCTCTTTTTTGAAGCTTGGAATCCCCTATCAGTGCAAGGCTGTGGTCAATATCAGAAGAGGACTGTAAGAAATTGGGTTTTTGGTTGACTGGGGAATAAACCCTACTCAAGCAGTGACTACAATCCTTGTCAGGGCAAGGCACAAGAAAACCCCAAATTTACCTGTGCTCACCCCTTTGTTAGCTTGGCACAGAGCAGTCAGGCTTAACTTTGCAATGTGTACAGTATTTGTGCAACACTTCAAACAGTAAAACAGTGAAAATAGACCACAAAAGAAGCCCACAAAAGATTTAGAAGAATAGAATCATTTTTCATAAATAAAACAAGACAAGAAGAACAAAAATACAATAGTGGAAAATTGTGCCAAAAAGCACGAATCGCCAACTGGAAATATCTGATCACACCGGACCAGGAAAAAGTCATAAGTTCATGCTGACCACAATAGAGTGCAGGCCAGCTATGGGGAGCCTGTTAGGTCCGCTTTAAAAGTACCCTAAATCCTGGTTACAGAGCATTGCGTGAATCCGGATTGAAGAAGCGCTGCACAGCCGAATCGATGCATCTGTTCAGAGATGCAGCGATGCTGCGGTGCGAGGTCCTGTTGCATCGACGTAGTGGATCCCATCGACGGGGCTTGTGATGTGAAGTTCGGGTGTCGACGATGTGATGCGCAGCTAGTGATGGGTCAGTTTTGAGGAGCTGTGATAAGGAATCCGGCATCGTCAAGGCATCCATTAATGAGAGTTGTGAGGACCCGGGCTAGAGTTGCGCCACTCCATCGCCATCGGTAATGCGTCGGTTCCAAGGGCTGCAAGGGCAGTGCAGGTCTTCTGCTGTGGAGCCGAGAAGATGCACTGGTTCTTCACGGGGATGTGTCACTCCGCAGAGAAGATGCATCAGTTCCACTGGCCAGCAACTGTGGCCCACTTCCAAGGGTCCAGGAATGGGATAGCATCACTTGTCAGGGTAGACTCACAGATAGCAGAGTCCAGGTAAAGGTGCAAGATTTCTGGAAGCCAGTATTGTCCCTGAGGCTTTAGATCAGGAGGCCAGCCAACTAGTCCTCGGAGATACTTTGGGTTCAAAGGAGGCAGGTTCAGTCCTTCTCACCCAGGCAAGAGGGCAGCATACAGCAGGTCATCACTGCAAAGCAGGAGTTCGGCGGAATAGCAGTCCAGCAGAGTGGCAGTCCTTCAGCAGCACAGCAGTCCTTCCTGGCAGAGTATCCACAGGTCCAGAAGTGTACTGAAATGGTGGGCTCTGCGGTCCTTCTTTTATACATAGTTGTGCCTTTGAAGTGGGGAGAACATTTTAGAGGCATACCTTTGAAGTGCATAGATGCCCTGTCGCCCCTGCCCTGTCTCCAGACTAACTATAGGGAGTATGCAGACTGTTGTGTGGGGACAGGACACAGCCTATTCAGGTGTACGTGAAGCTGGGCCCAGCTCCTCCTTCACATTCTGCCAGTAATGGCCCATTCAGTCACACCTAAGCTCCCATTGTGTGTGGCTGTCTAGGAGGAATACACAAAGCCCTACTGCCTACTACACCCAGTCATATGCCCAGAGACAGGTTTCAGGTACCAAATGGATAAGGCAAGAAAATGCTACCTTTCGAAAGGTGGTATTTTTAGGATTATAATGTAAAATCTGACTTCACCATAAGTTAGAATTTTAAAGACAGACCCTCAGAGAGAGAGGCCTGGGGTGAGGTGACACTGCTGAGCAGGGTGTGGTTCTCTAAGCACAAGATGACGCAGGAATCTCACAAGTGTTCTCCTATGTCGAAGGTGTCGTTGATCCAAGTCTGCCCTCCCTCCTCTGGGCTGGTGCCTTGCACGTGAGGATTGGAGACCGAGCGCCTAGTGGAGGACTCCTGGGAGCGTGGCCGCAGACTGACAGTGGTGCAATCTACTCCTAACGAGACCCTGCATTCAGCCGCAGAGTGGCTGCTAGTTTATCACAGAAACAGCTCCTGGGCCTCCCACGTGCGAAGAAGGAAGCATGTTTTTATCTTGGAGTGGACCTTGTCCTAGTCCAGATCAGTTTTCAATGTGAGGAGCTGATGGTTTTATCCTTGATCTTAGTGGTGTGCACTGTGACCAGCTGCATATTAAACAACCCATGGTGCTCGAGGGAGACACTGTGATTGCCTGCATTTTGTGCCTGATGAGGACAAGCCGGATACAGTTTCATCAATTCTTTCTCGTATACCCTCACAGGCAGATCTACCATGGGGAAGGACAAAGGGTCGAAGGCGGTGCAATCTAATACAATAGTACACTACACGGGTCCCTGGACCTGGCCCCCAGGAAAAGTGGATGGAAATTACTGTGGCGCATGCATCTGCAGATCGCCCACAGAGCACTGCTGAAATACTAGCCTCAATCCAGGACTCCAGGTAGGCACTGGAAACCAATGCAACGTCCATGGACATTAATCATTCGCGCCTCGACCTACGTAAGGTGGTTGAAAGGGTTTTCGCTATAGAGGAGGATGTAGCGACTCCTAAGAAGGAAATCAAGGACCAGTGGCTGTGCTTAAGTGCAGTGTGCAACGCAGGTAGAAGAGTGTGCGGATGATGCTGAGGGGCCCTCCAGGTGCAACAATCTATGCTTTATTGGTTTCCCTGCATTCATAGCTGGCATCTATGGGGAGTGGTCCTCCTCCTGCTGCTGCAAATTGATGTCCTGTGCGGGCCCCAACCACCTACCTTAACTAATCCTGGCGCTGCTCTCATGCTGTTAGCCAGCATGAGAGGGGTGCCAGGATTGGAGGGAGTGGCCTCTCTTGGCACTCCCGAGGGCACTGGAAGCCTGCACTTACTCTAACCCAGCTGTCTTAAGACAGCTAGGTTACAGCTTTCAAAGTGCGCATGTCTGGTTGGTGATGGATCTACATGCTACTGCACTGGGGAGGACGCTACAACTGATGACCAGATAGGGAATATGTAAACCCTGCAGTGCTCTCCCAGAGACTTTGCTGAGGTCCTGCAAACTGCTCATGCGTGCCACAAGCACATCCGTCGAAGTGAAGGATTGACAGTTGGCGTATATGGGGTCAAAGCACAACTCCAGCTAGTACTAGACCTTCGAAGAAAGTGAATATCCCATGAAAAGTTTCATTTATTGTCTAACTTCATGCTGAATTTTCATTCAATGAAAGGGTTTCCGTCTTCTCTCTAGTTGGGCTGGGAACTTTTAGTGCGCCTGCAGCATGTGGCAAAAAATGTCTAGGCTGGGTGACAGCTACACTTTGTGCATTCCCTCTAGACAGCCACAAATACAGGAAGGATGGGTGTGACAGAGAACTCATCTGCATTCTGATAGGTTTCCTGAGTAGGACGGTGGAGAGGGAGCTCACACTTACATCTAAATATGCTGTGTCCTGTACCCACACTAAAGACTGGTAACCCCCCCCCCCCCCCCCCCAAGTTAGCCTGGCAGACAGGGCTTGGATGAAAGGGGACCTGTGCACTTCAAGGAGCTGCTTTGAAGTCACCCCTACTTCAAAGGCACAATTAGGTATAAGTACTGTGGCTCAGACCCTACCAAATCAGCACACTACTGGACCCGGGAAGAGCGTTGCAGGAGTAAAGACTGCTGTGCTGTAAGGATTGCCACTTTGCCTTGATTGACTGTTCTGAGGAACTGTTTTTCTGCTGAGCTGCCCTGCTGCCTGCTGATCTCTGCCGTGTTGAAGACAAGGACTGGACCCATCTCACTTGAATCCCAGGTTGATTCCAAGGGCTTGCTGGCTTGCCTCCTGTTTTCTGAAGACTCAGGGACACAAAAGACGTCGTACATTCCTGCTGGTGGTGCTGGACTCTGCCATCTCTGAGTCCTACCAAACCGACGCATCGTCACCTTTGTGCCGATCAGAACCAATGCATCACCCTTTGACACCGACACAGAGGGTGTTCAATGACAGCGGTTCTACAGCCTATGCAGCTTGACAATGATACATTGCCTGCCAGCCCTCCATTGGTCCCTTTTTTTTGTGCTATTGATTTCTAAGCACCGTTTTTGCATGTATTCTTTAAAATTAATATCTCAACAGTGTGTGTGTGTGTGTGTGTGTGTGTGTGTGTGTGTGTGTGTGTGTGTGTGTGTGTGTGTGTGTGTGTGTGTGTGTGTGTGTGTGTGTGTGTGTGTGGGTTTGTGTTACTATCCTTGTGGGGACTTGGGTGTGATAACACACTCACGCTGTGGGGACTTGATTGCACTGTGGGGACCTGAACCCAAGTCCCCACAAGGCAATGTCCTTTAAATGATAAAAAATGGCTTCAGGAACATCTGTGTCAATTTTTACAACTTTTAAAAAAATTGCCTTGTGGGGACCTGTGTTTCATAAAGTGTGTTTATATTTTTGCTCAGCTCTGCCCCTGTAGACAGGAGGCGGTACTGCAGTCTTAAACACACTTTGCATTTAAACACACTTTGTTCACCAGGAACACAAGTTAGCAGCAGAAAGCACAGATATTTCAAAGGAAAAGCTGCAAAACCCTGTGTTAAAAAATGTTTTTACTGCAAAGTAACATTTTCCCCATTTAATAAAGAGAAACTTTATTTACATGAACATTTTAAATTCAGAATATTTGAGTTTAAAAATTGTTAGTGGTTTTATAAACATTGCTAAAAGCAATTTGGGGACGTTTTGAATCCCAGATTACGTCACTATTGCCATTTGATCCTTATCTGCGATTAAAGAATGATGGTGCATTAAAACATGATAGAATATAAACTGATCTGATCGTTTTTTACAAATTTGATTACATATTAATATGCACTTTGGAATACGTTCTTATTATGATAGCACAATGCAACTCTAGGCACTCACTCATCTAGCTAACAGCTATGCTCTCTTAAATGCCGAACTGCAGTAATGTCATGCCCACACCATGGGTAAGTTTAATTTTAACAGAAAAAGCATGTTCTTAGAACATTATTGACGTTCGTAGAAAATATTTTCAAATATTGCCGTAAGATGACATCACATGTAAATCCTTTGTATTGCTTAATTTCCAAACTGTTCCCAATGCTTTACAAATTAAAGCAGCGTCATTCCCATAGATGGGTGAAGAACAGTCATATAACAAGCATTGGCAAAGCCAACAGGTGTCACCTATGAGACAGCTACTGGCTTTGACAGAGTTTTTTTGCCCTGTTGTACAGCAGCGTTCCTGCTCTGCCGCATGGATGAAATTGAAATTAAAAGTTTTAAAAAGCAATATGATGCAGCCAAAACAGACCACATCATGACACTTATTTTTATTGCTGGCAAGAGGGTGAGGGCATGTGAGGGGTCAACACTATCAATGGAGGGGGTGGGGAAAAGAAAAATCACTGACGCTGCCACTACTGATCACAGTATATAAAGTTGTCAGAGCCTCCTTGGCCTTATTCAATTATAAAATGCCGACTTTGATATATATCAACCTTAGTGAAGTAGGTGCAGAGGCACAGGGTCCTGGTTCACCTTAATTAGTGGCTATGTTTTAAAAGACGAAAAAGGGGAGGTGAATGGGCGACCAAATCTCTATATTGCATTAGGGCTCACAGTGCCCTTACTACTGCATTGGCACCCACACGTATTACAGTTTGGACTTAGTGCTTCAGCTAAGGTGCAAAGTTCTGTTGTAAAAATTGGCCACCTCATGTTGGTGTCCACTTCAATTTGCCCTTCCTGTGTATTTAAATATAGTTTGCCTTCCAAGATCCTACCAGTTTAACTACAACATACTGCAGTAGCATAGGCTGTGCTCAACCACCTACCTTATTAGTGAGAAGGTCTTCAAGCCGGAAGTGTGAAAAGGATGTGGCGTTATGCTAGAGCTACAAACTTGGAACTCAATTCTTGATGTTGGCTTGACATTGTGTGATTCTGGTCAAATCACTTAATCACCCCGTGCCTAAAGAAATTGTACGCGACTTAACTGGTGCACATGTAAAGTGCTTCAAATTGGAGTGACCCAAGCACATCACTAGTGGGAATGAGGCATTTACAGAAGTATGTGAGAAGTGGCTTCTGTTGCTTCACCATGAGAACTTTTGTGTGGGTCAAGTCTACTAATGCTACCACAGCCATAGGCAGGGATGAGATAGACTACTGCTCAGGTCTCGAGATCTGCCATGAGGTAGCTGCAGCCTGTCCCACATCAGTACTAGACGTCCTTCAATTGGGAAAGTTAATATCTGCCTTGAGAAGAAACTCAGTCAGGTCATCAGGGCAATGACCCTCGCACATAACAAATTTCCCATTAACAAGTGAATAGGCCGGTACACCTGAACATCCTCAAGTTGATTCCACTCCCATAGTGGGAGATGGGCCCTGCTGGTAAGAGCACACCTTTGTAAAGAGAAGCAGCATGGGCTGTGCCTGACCTAAGACCTTGAAAGCAACTAGGCAGAGAATGAAGCATCTAAAAGGCCTCACCGATTAAAAACATTTGCTCACGGCATAACAAACATCAATATCAAAATGTTTGGAGCACATATTTGCTGTACACAGCTGAAATATTTTAGCTACTACTCAAAGCCCCTACTATGACTATACACTTATTCTGTATAAAAACGACTCAATCCTGGAGAGCCTCATACTCCACCCAAGAGAAGAAGGGCTTTCACCGCAGACAGAGTGCATAAAGAATGGACCAGTATATCACACTTAGGGGTTGAAAAATGTCTTGTTTAGAAGTGAAATATTCCTTTGGCCTAATATGTTGTTTATGATCATATTGGTCAGCAGTTGGGAGCAGAGATTGTGGGATTCGCTTAACTGCAGACTATTAAGAGTGTTTATAAGTTTTGAAGACCTATCTTTAGCAAGGAATCTACCATACGTGTATTGGAATTGAAGCATGAATGTTGCTGTAATTAGACTGTCATTTAAGGAGGGCAGTACTTTTTAAAATGAGGCACTACACTTAATATTTTGGGTAAGCTTAGAAAACTATTGGTATACATCTAAGAAGAAAGAGCCAGGCAAGATGGCGATCTGACGTGGATCGCAGTGCTAACGCATCAGGCTCCTGATCGGAGACGCCGAGTGAACCCCCCCGTCAGTCTAATCATGTATGAAAACTGATGAAACTGGATCTGCAGCCGCGTATCTATACTATGGCTCTTGTTCGAAGTTGACAACACAGTGATTAGCGGATGAAAAAAGGCGGAAAAATAAAATCGAAAAACAGCCGCAGTACCGAGTATCGTAGCCGCATATGGATCTAATACATGGATCTCACCCCCTGACCCCTCCAACCCGATACGTCGCCTGGACTTGCTATTCATGTATAGGCTGGCTAGCTGTATATCGAATTTTCATCAACTCTCTTACCTCTGCAAATAGACCCGTCCGCTGTGCTTGTGCTTGTGCGCGCCGAGCGGGGCCAAAGCAATCCCGAGACGTTGGAATGCAAGCGGAGCTCACGGCAGAAATGGCCCCAAAAGTTGCTGCTCCCTCTACCGCCTCCACTGCCTCCACTGCTGCTGCACGCGCAAGGGCAGCAAGGCAAGCCCAGCGCGAAGCTCTGGAGCACCGGGGGTCGGACAAGACGACGGGTCAGGCCGATACACAGCATCTGAAAGCAGCGAAGGAGATGGCGGTAGCGGTTGATTCCTCTAAACCAGGGGGCGCAACCCGGAAGAAAGCCACACGGAGGGAGCTCACCGGACCATCAGTCGTGGACCTGCTACGGAAAGGCTCCTGTTCGCTTCCAGGTCAGGAGAGGCAGCGGCGGGCCTCACACTCCGAGGGGGAGTCTCTTCCTGTCCCAGACCTCGCAAACGGCCCACCCTCTCTAACGACGACAGTGGGCGATAAAACCTGTACTGCAACGGAAGATATCCAAACTCAACATGCAAAAAGGGATCTTGGTAACCCAGTCTCATCTCAGCAGCAGCCACATTCAAGTCTTGAGGTGAGCATGCTACCTGTTGTACCTGATATGCCTGATATACACTCTAACTCAGGGGTCTCCCTAGACAACGATCTGACTAACACTGTAGAGAATGATTTGGTGTTAAATAAATCTGCCAAAATAAATGCAAGCATTGAGCTCGGGCTCAACAGACAATTGCAGCAGCAGAAGTCTCTTAGCTCAAGAACCCAAATGCAGACAGTGCCGCCAGCCACTATGAAGACCATGAACACTAACCCCGATTTGGCTGAGAACATGTCTGAGAACATACCTAAAAATAGGGGTGTAACACCGGCTCTGGAACATCTCGGCACTGGCAGCACAATTCGCAATGATCTTGAGAAGGAGGCTAGTGACTTTTTCTCCTTCTCTGATGAAGCAGAACTAGGAGCAGCATGGGGCGATACATCAGCTTCATATGTGTCTGATGAATCTGATAGTGCGACAGATGCGGGGGCAGAGCCAGTCACTATCAAACTAAAGCAAAAGGTCCTCAACAAAAGGGGAAATAAATCGCATGGAGCGGCTTTACACTGGGATCATACACACTCCGAGCAACTAACTCCACTGAATTCTATAAACTCGCCTGCTCCAAACAACCCTGCGGCTGCATCTATAGAGGCTGTCCTGCAGGCTATAGCCTCGCATCGTGAAGAGACCTCACAGGATGGGCGAAAAGCGCAGGCAGCATTGCGTAAGGTGCAAGGAGTGGTGAGAAAGCTGGTTAAAACATGCAGTACGTTCGGCGATCGACTAACCGAAATAGAGTCCAGAACCTTGGCCAACGAAACTGAAGTTGTCGCAATCCAAGAGCGGGTGGAGTCAAACGAGCTGCAGATAGGGGACATCAGATGGAAACTGGAGGATTTTGAAAATCGTCAGCGCAGAAACAACCTGCGTATACTAGGAATACCTGAGAAATCAGAGGGGGAGGACATCCGCTCATTTATGGTTAACATTTTTAGAGACTCTCTGCCAGAGCTATCAAATTGGAATTGGGACGTCGAAGTCCAGCGGGCACACCGAATGCCTCTTGTTCAAAAAACCCCCGATAAGCCCGGCGCATACCCAAGGGCTGTTTTGGTTTATTTTGGCAATTTTTTGCTCAGACAGGCAGTGTTTGAGAAGGCAAGGCCTGAAGCCAAACGCACCTCAAAGGATATCACCTATTTTTCACGTCCTGATTTTTGTCATACAACCGTTGAGAGAAGATGGAGGCTGCGGCAGCTTATAAAACCCTTCCAAGACAAAAAGGCAATAGTGTACCTGAATAACCCCGCACGGCTGAAAGTTATATATGGAGGGCAGGTGAAATTTTTTGTCTCGGAGATAGCGGCACAAGAATACTTGGACAGCCTAAAATGATTGCCTCCGACTGATAACTTTATATGAGCTAGGGCACGTCTGAGTTGATCTGATTGAGCTATCTAAGCAATTCAAGGCACTCTCAAAACATATTAACATAATGTGAATGTGAATTATGCGAATACTACTAACTGGGGGAGAGGAGGCAAACACTGCGGAATATTCATTATTATATTATATTGTATTATATTCATTAATTTAAGGTGGGGGGCCAGTGGTTCGTGAGATATCTGCTTAAAAAGAAATATTCGTAAGGGGGAAAAAAAAAAAAAAAAAATTTTCTTTTTTTTTGGAAGAGGGGTCTAAAAAAAAAAACGATGACGGCTGACCGATCAGGGACCTGATAGCGTGATGCACGTCCCTCACCAAAGGACTCTTATTGAGTCTTGTTGCCTTATGTTGGGAGCAGGGGGGGGGGCAGGAAGATGGGGGGAGGGTGGGGAGGGCGGGGAAGGGAGCAAAATGGGGAAAATGCTGACAACTCCAAACAAAGGAACTCGAACTATCATGACACATTATAAAATATTTCGGTATTACAAGACAAATCTAGAATCAAATTTCATTACCAGTAAAAAGACTGAAACCTTAGCTATATGGGGAGGATAAGTATCTGTAGCTGGAACATTGCAGGGCTACACGACAGAGGTAAGCGAGGGCGGTTTTCTGAGATAGTAAAGCAAAATTCATTCGATATTATTTGTCTGCAAGAAACACACCTTCCTTGGTCAATGCGAAGCCTATTAAAAATACAGGGGTACAACATCTTGGCCACTACAACTCAAACAACTAATAATCGAGGTGTGGCGATATTAGGTAAGAAATATTTAGGAATCCCTATACGCCAAGCAACTGACCAGCATGGCAGGTGGATAATTGTTGAGCTTGCTATAGGGCTAACCATCTGTGCTGTATATGGACCAAACATAGACGATCCAGCTATGTTTGAAAGCTTAGAAGTAGAATTGGCTGATTGGCCAGGCCCGCTGATCTTGGCTGGCGATCTCAATATCACACTAGATTCAGTTCGGGAAACTCTAGGCAGGCATAGGTATTATGGTCGTAAACCTAGGGTGTTTAAAGCTGTTAATTCACTCCTTACGAGTCATAATTTAGCCGATATCTGGCTGCTCAAACACCAAGGGGATCCGGGGTTTACATTTTTTTCAAACCCACACAATAAATACAGCAGAATCGACTATATATTTTCCACCAGAAATATCTCGAATTCAGCAAACATCGTCAAATATCCTAAGTTAGTCTCTGATCATAACGCCCTAGTGCTTACTATTAATCTAACAAACACCACCAGGAAACCTTCAGTCTGGACGTTTGATAGGAAACTACTGGCCAACAGTGACTATGTTAATTTTATCAGAAATTGGGCTCAGGGATATTTTGATATTAATCGCTATAGCGCCCCTAGAAATATAGTGTGGGATTGTTTTAAGGCCTCGCTTAGAGGGGAAACCATCAGCTTTGTAGCTCGGACCAAAAAACAACAGACCGCTGAGCTCACTAAGAAATTGGGCGAACTAGCCAATTTAGAAACCGCGCATACCATATCACTAGCACAAAAAACGGATGGCTCAGATCTACTACGACAGATCCTGATCTTAAAAAACGACCTAAATAAGGCAATTTCAAAAAAGTCTGCTGAAACTTATAGAACACAGCAAAGAAATCTCTACGAGAATGGCGAAAAGGTCGGCAGGCAATTGGCCTTACGGACAAGACAAAAGGCATCTCAAAACACTATCTCCTTAATTAAATCAAACGGACAAGATTATACACAAATTAAAGATATAGTCGACATTTTCCAACACTACTACCAGAACCTCTATCGGAACGACATCTTGTGTAATAAAGAGGATATTAATACATTTTTGGGTAACTTTGTAGCTTGCTCAGATAAGAGGCTAGATAATGCTATCAAAAATAATCTGGAGAAAGAAATATCAATAACCGAGGTAGAACTCGCCCTGGCAGAACTAGCATCGGGGAAAGCAGCAGGCCCAGATAAACTGCCGCTAGAGATCTATCGAGTCTTAGGTAAAATAATACAACCATTTTTATTAGATCTATTTCTCGGAATTCAGTGGAACGGCCACACGCCAGCATCATGGCAGGACACAAATATTGTCATTTTTGCTAAAAAAGGCAAACCTACTGATTCTCCATCCTCCTACCGCCCAATCTCACTGATAAACTCAGATTCGAAACTCTACTCAAAAATACTCGCCAATCGGCTCAGGGGGGTCATTGGGCATCTGGTCACGCCATGGCAACATGGCTTCATCCCAGGAAAGGGCACTACCGACCACATCCGTAGAGTAATTACATTATTTGATATCACTGCAACAACGGGTGGCCAGATGTCAATGATTCTCCTTGATGCCGAAAAAGCATTCGACAGAGTATCATGGGAATTTATGTGGGCTATTTTAGAACGGTTCAACTTTGGGCAAGGGTTTATCAAATCAATCAAGGCAATGTATATTGACCCAAGGGCTAAGCTTCAGGTTATGGGGTGCGAATCTAACACCATCCAAATCTCAAGAGGAGCAAGGCAGGGATGCCCGTGCTCCCCGATACTATTTGCCCTCTACATTAATCCTCTGATACTCAAAATGCTGGAAAGTAACAGGATTACACCGGTGGTGACAGGCCGATATGAAACAAAAGTCCTAGCATATGCAGATGACATTGCTATTGTTACACGTGACCCCGAGACAGCCATAACCGAGATAGAGGCAATCACACAGCAGTTTGGTGCCTATTCAGGATACTCCCTGAATAAAAATAAAACCATAATATTATGTACAGCAAACACACAGTGCGTGGATGCGAGACGGGCAGAACTAGCAACATATTTAGGGGTCCATATATGTACAACAGCACAAAATATTATCAAAATTAATTATGAACCACTGATTGACTCAATTAGCCAAGATCTCACAAGGGTAAACAGTTTGCAGCTATCTATCATAGGGAGAGGGAACTTTATCAAAATGACTGTTTTTCCTAAAGTATTATATCTATTTCGTGCTATCCCTTTGCTAGTAGACGATACAATTATTAAAATTCTGGATTCACAATTCTCTAAATTCGTTTGGCAAAATGGCAGGATCAGAAGATCGCTGAAATACTTGTCTCTTCCACTTGACAGAGGGGGGCTTGCAATTCCACAGCTACTTCTTTATTTCTGGGCTTGTTTTTTGAAACAACTCACCCCAATGGTTACCCTAGCAGATAACCGGGAAGAGCTAGATATTCCGTCCATATATGAACTAGCCCTCGGACATAATGCAAGAGGACTTTTGTTAAGACAACTCGAGCCCAGTTACTATAAGAAAGTCAAATTCAAGATTGTCATCGGGGCATGGAAAGTCTGGTGCAGAATCAAAAAATTTATGAATATCCCCAGACTTAGTCGATATACTCCACTCTGGCATTCATGTGTATTACCGCAAAACATGAATGATGCTATCTCTGCCAGGTGGGAGAGACAAGGAATTATATCCCTTTATGATTTCCTGGGTATAGACATGAAGGCCAATTTTACTACTCTCCAAAATCAATTTAATATACCTGCGACAGATTACTTAAAATTTCTCCAAATTAGATCAATTATAAACTCTCAGTTGCACAACGTAATCTGGACTAGAAGCCCTATTATTGAAGCCACCACCAGTCCTTCTTCCAGAATCGGCACGATCTATACGTTTCTACAAGAGAACTCACCAGATGATATAATACAGACAGAACTATTATGGGTAAATAGGCTCGATAACTCAGATATAGACATCAATAAGGTTCTTGCCATGTCAACACAACTATTACTTTCCACTAATCTGAGGTCCCAACTCTACAAAACTATCTATAATCTCTATTTCACTCCAGCCAAGCTATTCTCATGGGGGAAAAGAACCAATGATCAATGTCCAAGGTGCAATTGTGGACCCGCAACGTTAACCCACATGTTTTATTATTGTGCTAAGCTGACATTATTAAAAAAAATGATCTGGGAATTTTGGGAGGCGATCTTTGGGCATAAATTACCCGAGTCCCCTACGATTTGCTTGCTTGGATATGATTGTACGCTAAAATTGAACTCCAACGAGGAAGCTATCCTTTTCATCGGAACTGCGATATATAGAATTATTCTTGCTGCTCTATGGAAAAATTGTGATGCCCCTAGTTTCCAAATGTGGCTCTCTAGATTTCTGTCTGTATATAATTACGAGCTTGCAATATACGCAACTAGGGGCCCTAAGTCCAAAAGAAAAGGAGATAAGATTTGGTCCCCCGTCACTTTATGGTGCACCGCAGCTGTCCCAAATTAATTTATAAACCTTTGGTACTAAGTTTCTTACAATGCAACAGTTCCTATTGTCTATTTTGGATTATATACGAATTCTTATGTTCCCATTTTTTTTTTTCACTTAGATTGAACCGGCAAAACTCAAAAAAAAACAAAAAAAAAAAAAAGAAGAAAGAGCCATAGCAGAAAACAGTAGATGTGTGTCTGTTTTGGAATGTAATTGCACTACATTACCTACAGCTCATACCCTAGCATGGAAATAGTCTTAAGTTAGTGGCTAAGCTGGAGACAGTATATTATATAAATACAGCCATGATTTACTCACATTTTGATCATGTACTCGTGTGGCAATTAGGGGAATTCAACTTTGCCACACAAAATGCTTTTTGTGTCAAACGTTGATGTGAGTGCAGCACCAAATTCTCTGCTCTATGGTGCACAACCCACTATCAGGGTGGGAACAGTTCAAAGACAACTATAATCCACACAAAGCCAGATCTACTTAACTAATGTGTCCTGCCTTTGCATGAAGTTATACCACCAAATGAAACCAGGAGCAAGCAATGGGTATATGGAAAAGCCTAGGATATTTCCTGACGTAATTTCTTCAAAATTATCCACTGGACACAGCTTACCCTTAGCCTCTTGACATTGTGTGTAGAAGTTTGTACTGGAGAGCTTCATCGTATATAAAATTCACAAAAGACACTACTAGCTTGGCTTAGCACTGTCGTGCAATGCTTAGAATCACACAAAAAGGCATCATTGCCATGCAACTCTTTGAAAATATGGTGCTGTACTATTTTTACTATTTGCCCAAGGGAGTGCAATGGAATATTACAAATGTTTATATAGCACTGTCCCATGTTTAATGTATTTAGATCACAGGGTGGCACCACAGCTCCATGTTTCTGAACAAGAAAGTCGCCAGAAAATTAACATACTCCCCGATTTTGAACTAAAGCTCTGATGGCACCAAGTAAGTGAGCCCAATCCGCCCTAGAAGAGCTCCCTTGTCTCTTCCATCCAGGCATCATTTCACCCTATCTGTTGATATCCACTTTTTCACCTTTACATTGTATCAGTCATTTATTCTTTCATCCGTCATTCATTCTTCACCATTACATCCATCAAGCCATCCGTCTATCCAGCCTGCCATCCATCCACACAGTCATTCATCCACTCTGCCATGCATCCATCCATCCTTCCACCCACTCTGTCATCCCTCTCTCCATTCTGCCATTCATGCATCATCCACCTTGCCATCCATCTGTTATCCAATCTAGCATCCATCATTCACTCTTCCATTTATCCTCTCTTCCACCCACCATCCACTCAGCCATCCATCATCATCCATCCATCCACTGTGTCATTTATCTACCCACTCAGCCTTCCATCTAGCCATCCATCCACTCTGCCATCCATCCACTTTGCCATCCATTCAGCAATCCATCTACTCTGTCATCCATTTACTCATTCATCCAGTCTGCCATATATCAACTCATTTCATCCACTCATCCATCACTTTAATCTGACATCCTTCTACCCGCCCATCCACATATCCATTCATTAATTCATTCATACATACAGCAATACCTTTACTCTGCCATCATTTCACCTTTCTATCCAGCTTTACTCTGCCATCTATCCAAGTCTTACCTCTGCCACCCTTTCACATGTTCATCCACCTATTCATTCCCTCTCTCATCCATCCAGCCATTTTCTCTGCCATCCTTTCACCTGTACATCCAACTATCCATTCATTCATTTCATGCATCCTTGCACCCACTCATCCGTCCACCCACCCACCTACTCATACACCCATCTTCCTTTCTTTCACCCATCCTTCCTTTAAATATTCCTTCTTTCTTTCCTTTTTCTCTTTACCCATGTTTTGTTCTTCCTTTTTCCTGTTTGCTTTTCTATTGAGGCAGTATTCCTTTATTGCATTAATTACGACATTTTGTCCGCCCAGGTGAAGACAGAATAGGAACACAAAGAACTATAGCCCCCCTGTAGCTGCTGAAGCAACACGACACCCCTGTTTCTGAGCTGTGCTAGCTCCAGTTTATTCACTAACTTGTACTTCAAGTTATTTCATGCCCACATAGGCATTCTGGGTTAATTCAAAACAGGTACACTGCTCCCTTCAGCATGGCATGCCTTCCAGACTCTTTAAGCATGTAACTTGAGTAAGAAGAGTCTTAGACTGCCCACTGAACTGTGATCATCCACAACAGGTGTGTTTGTGGATTTGCAGCCAGCCAGGGAAGACTTCTCAAGAGTGGCTGAACATCCCAATAACTACACAGTATCTCTGTTGGGACTTGAACATGTTAGTAACCACACATTATTTATGGGGAGATTTTAACATTAAATTCACACACTATCTTTGTGGGGACTTGAATAAGATTAATTACACACACATTCTGTGTGAGCTCTTGAAAAGTCCTATCATCACACACTATTTGTGTGGGCACTTGAACATCATATTCTTCACACACAATTGTTGAGGTGACTCGAACAAGACTGCCTTCACACGCAATCTCTTTGAGATCTTAAACATTCCTATAATCACACTATCTCGGTGGGTACCTGAACATCATTTACTTCACACACAATCTTTTTAAGACTTGAACATTCCTATAATCTTCATTATGAGGTCGTTCGGAAAGCATCTGGCCGGCAGTTGGATTCCCCTAGACCGTGTTGGAACCCATCCGCCCGACTCAGTCAGAAACAATTCCGACTGACCGATTATGATGCTCACGGTCGGAAGGTGAATTCCAAATCGGAACTGATTCGTACAGCTCAACTGTCAGCATTTCTGCCTGCCTGATTATGATGTCGGATTCCAACAGCCTTTCTGACTTGGTCTGTCTGACACGAAAAGGCTGTTGGAAACTGACTATGGGGCCCCTAGAAGGCCCCCCTTCATCCTGAGTCCTCTGGTTTGGGCTCAGGGGAATATCTAGGGGACCCCCCTTGTGTAACCATGCACAGTGTGGCAGGCACCATGGGGAGCCAACAACAGGCAGCAAGGTTTTCTGCAGCTACCCATTTTTCCAATAGGAGCCTGTGTTATCGGTCGGAACAGAGGCTCCTATTGAAGTCAATGGGAGTCCTTCCGAACGGTGTTTGGAAGCATCGTTATTGGTCAGGCAAGAACCACCGGCCACAAGTCAGTCAGAAACGAATCCGACAAGGAGTCGGGCGGTGTAGTTTCTGACCAACATCGTAATGAGGCCCTAAGTATGTGCAGGGTTGAACATGCCTATAATGCATGTTTGAACGTGAACAATTGTACGTTCACATGCTATCTGTGTATGGACATGATGATCATCTTTAAAAACTGTCACTGTAGGGACTTGAAGACTACAATAGTTGCACACTATCTCTGAGGGGACTTGAACATTATAATTAACACACACTATCTTTGTGGCTGCTTGAACACCCCAGCAACCACCTACTATGTCTGTGGGGAGATTTGACTATTATTTTCACACACTATCTTTGTGGGGACTTGAACATGATTAACTTCACACACAATCTGTGGGAGGTCTTGAACATTCCCATAATCACAAATTTCCTGGTTCACAGGTAAACTTACACTTCTGTGTATGCGGAGTCTCTGCCACGGGTTTAGAGGCTCTGCAGCCATAAAGATACTACTCGTAAAATGCCTTTGTGAATTGCAAAAATTTGTAAGCTTAAACAAAAGTTTACCTTTATGAATCAGGACCACAGTGTCTCCGTGACACTAGAACAGCATTTTTGTGAAGACTTTAGCATGATCATCAACCACTATATTTGTGGTGACTTGATTACCTTCACACACACAAAGGCTGTGAGGTCTTGAACTTTCCTGTAATCGTTTCATTTCTTTGGGGACTTAAACATCATTATCTACACACAGTGTCTTTGTGGAGCCTTGAACATCATCTTCATGCTCTATCTTTGTGGGAACTTGATCAATCATTATCTTCTCACACCATCTAATTGAGGTCTTGATCATACCTAAAGACACACACAATCTTTGGAAAACTTGAACATCCCTATAATCACACACTATTTATATGCAGATTTAAACATGCCTATATTCAGATAGTATTCCTTTTTAAATGTGAACATCATTACCTTCTCACACTATCTGTGAGGAGACTTAAAGATCATATTTAAACTCTACCACTATACGGACTTAGGGCCTGATTTAGATTTCAGCAGACGGTTACTCCATCACAACAGTGATGGATATCCCGTCCACTAAAATATAAATCTCATAATATCCTATGGGATTTATATTTTGGCGGACGCGATACCTGTCACTGTTGTGACAGAGTAACCCTTCCACTGAAATCTAAATCAGGCCCTTAAACACTATTATCTTTGCACACTATCTTTGTGGGGACTTGAACACCCTAATAAACACACACTATCTTTGTGGTAGCTTGAACATCCCATTAACCATACACTATCACTGCTGTGACTTGAGCATCCCTGTAACCACACACTATCTTTGTGGGGACTTGAAAATCCTAATAAACATACACTCTCTTTGTGGGAGCTTAAACATCCCAGTAACCACACACTATCACAGTTGGGACTTGAGCATCCCTGTAACTACACACTATCTTTGTGGGGACTTGAACATGTTAATAATCACACAATTTTTATGGGGAGATTTGAACATCATATTCACACACTATCTTTGTGGGGACTTGAACAAGATTAATTTCACACACAATCTGTGTGAGTTCTAGAACAGTCCTACAATCATGCACTATTTGTGTGGGGACCTGAACATCATTTACTACACACGCAATCTTTTTGAAACTTGAACATCACTATAATAACGCTATGTATGTGCAGGGTTGACCATGCCTATAATCCCTGTTTGAATGTGAACAATCTTACTTTTATATACTATCTGTGTAAGGACATGAATATTATTTAAACACTATCACTGTTGGGACGTGAACACTACTATAGTTGCACACTATCTCTAGGGGTACTTGAACATCATAATAAACACACACTATCTTTGTGGCAGCTTGAACATCCTAATAACCACATGCTGTCTCTGTGGGGACTCAAACTCATCACTAACCACACACTATCTGTAGGGATATTTGACCAATATATTCACACACTATGTTTGTGGGGACTTGAATATGATCAACTTCACACACTATCTGTGAAAGGACTTGAAAATTACCATTATCACACGGGGCCTGATTCACAAAGGTGAACTTAAATATTTGTGTACGTTTATGACATTTTGCAATTCACAAATCAATTTCACGAGCGATATTTTTACGACTCTATATCTTTTTATGTGTGGAGTCTCTGCCCTGATTGCAGAGACGCATCAGTCATAAAGATACTACTCATAAAATGCCTTTGCGAATTGCAAAAAAATCATTTTACCTTTGTGAATCAGGACCACAGTATCTCTGTGATATTAGAACAGCATTTTTATCACACACTAGCTTTGTGGAGACTTGAACATGATCATCAACCACCATCTTTGTGGTGGCTTGAACATGATCACCTTCACATACAATCGTTGTGAGGTCTTGAACTTTCCTGTAATCGCTTCATTTCTTTGGGGACTTAAACATCATTATCTACACACACTATACTTGTGAAGAGTTGAACATCATCTTTATGCTCTATCTTTGTGGGAACTTGATCATCATTACCTTCTCACACCATCTCTGTGAGGCCTTTATTGCACCTAAAAACACACACAATCTTGGGAGAACTTGAACATCCCTATAATCACACACTATGTATATGCAGATTGGAACATGTCTATAATCATATACTATCTCTGTTTAAATGTGAACATCATTACCTTCACACACTATCTGTGTGGGGACTTAAAGATTATATTTAAACACTACAATTGCAGGGACTTAGGGCCTGATCTAGATTTCGGTAGATGGGTTATTCTGTCAAAACAGTGACAAGTATTCTGTCCACCAAAATATAAATCCCATAATATCCTATGGGATTTATATTTCGGCAGGTGGGATATTTGTCACTGATGTTGACAGAGTAATTCTTCTGCCGAAATCTAGATCAGGCCCTTGAACATTATTATCTTTGCACACTATCTTTGTGGGGACATGAACAGCCTGATAAACACACTCTATCTTTGTGGCAGCTTGAACGTCTCAGTAACCACACACTATCACTGCGGGGACTTGAGCATCCCTGTAACTACACACTATGTTTGTGAGGACTTGAAAATCCTAATAAACATACACTCTATTTGTGGCAGCTTAAACATCCCAGTAACCACACACTATCACTGTTGGGACTTTAGCATCCCTGTAACCACACACTATCTTTGTGGGGACTTGAACATGTTAATAGTCACGCACTTTTTATGGGGAGATTTCAACATCATATTCACACACTATCTTTGTGGGGACTTGAACAAGATTAATTTCACACACAATCTGTGTGAGTTCTAGAACAGTCCTACAATTATGCACTGTGTGGGGACCTGAACATCATTTACTACACACGCAATCTTTTTGAAACTTGAACATCACTATAATAACGCTATGTATGTGCAGGGTTGACCATGCCTATAATCCCTGTTTGAATGTGAACAATCTTACTTTTATATACTATCTGTGTACGGACATGAATATTATTTAAACACTATCACTGTTGGGACGTGAACACTACTATAGTTGCACACTATCTCGAGGGGTACTTGAACATCATAATAAACACACACTATCTTTGTGGCAGCTTGAACATCCTAATAACCACATGCTGTCTCTGTGGGGACTCAAACTCATCACTAACCACACACTATCTGTAGGGATATTTGACCAATATATTCACACACTATGTTTGTGGGGACTTGAATATGATCAACTTCACACACTATCTGTGAAAGGACTTGAAAATTACCATTATCACAAGGGGCCTGATTCACAAAGGTGAACTTAAATATTTGTGTACGTTTATGACATTTTGCAATTCACAAATCAATTTCATGAGCGATATTTTAACGACTCTATAACTTTTTATGTGTGGAGTCTCTGCCCCGATTGCAGAGACGCATCAGTCATAAAGATACTACTCATAAAATGCCTTTGCGAATTGCAAAAAATTCATTTTACCTTTGTGAATCAGGACCACAGTATCTCTGTGATATTAGAACAGCATTTTAATCACACACTAGCTTTGTGGAGACTTGAACATGATCATCAACCACTATCTTTGTGGTGGCTTGAACATGATCACCTTCACATACAATCGTTGTGAGGTCTTGAACTTTCCTGTAATCGCTTCATTTCTTTGGGGACTTAAACATCATTATCTACACACACTATACTTGTGAAGAGTTGAACATCATCTTTATGCTCTATCTTTGTGGGAACTTGATCATCATTACCTTCTCACACCATCTCTGTGAGGCCTTTATTGCACCTAAAAACACACACAATCTTGGGAGAACTTGAACATCCCTATAATCACACACTATGTATATGCAGATTGGAACATGTCTATAATCATATACTATCTCTGTTTAAATGTGAACATCATTACCTTCACACACCATCTGTGTGGGGACTTAAAGATTATATTTAAACACTACAATTGCAGGGACTTAGGGCCTGATCTAGATTTCGGTAGATGGGTTATTCTGTCAAAACAGTGACAAGTATTCTGTCCACCAAAATATAAATTCCATAATATCCTATGGGATTTATATTTCGGCAGGTGGGATATTTGTCACTGAAATCTAGATCAGGCCCTTGAACATTATTATCTTTGCACACTATCTTTGTGGGGACATCAACAGCCTGAAAAACACACTATCTTTGTGGCAGCTTGAACATCTCAGTAACCACACACTATCACTGCGGGGACTTGAGCATCCCTGTAACTACACACTATGTTTATGAGGACTTGAAAATCCTAATAAACTCAGGGCCCGATTCACAGAACTAACTTAAGACAAAATCCTAAACTTACTACTGTTGGTATTCACAGAAGTTAGGATTTTGTCTTAAGTCTGTCTTAAGCCTGTCTTAAGTCTGTCTTAAGTTTGTCTTAAGTCTGTCTTAAGTCTGTCTTAAGTCTGTCTTAAGTCTGTCTTAAGTCTGTCTTAAGTCTGTCTTAAGTCTGTCTTAAGTCTGTCTTAAGTCTGTCTTAAGTCTGTCTTAAGACAAACTTAAGACAAAATCCTAAATTCTGTGAATACCAAAAGTAGTAAGTTTAGGATTTTGTCTTAAATTAGTTCTATGAATCGGCCCCATACACTCTATTTGTGGCAGCTTAAACATCCCAGTAACCACACACTATCACTGTTGGGACTTTAGCATCCCTGTAACCACACACTATCTTTGTGGGGACTTGAACATGTTAATAGTCACACAATTTTTATGGGGAGATTTCAACATCATATTCACACACAATCTTTGTGGGGACTTGAACAAGATCAATTTCACACATAATCTGTGTGAATTCTAGAACAGTCCTATAATCGTGCACTATCTGTGTGGGGACCTGAACATCATTTACTTCACACGCAATCTTTTTGAAACTTGAACATCACTATAATAACGCTATGTATGTGCAGGGTTAAACGTGTCTGTAATGCCTGTTTGGATGTGAACAATCCTACCTTTACATGCTATCTGTGTAAGAACATGAAGATTATTTAAACACTATCACTGTTGGGACTTGAACACTACTACATCTTAAAACCTGGCTTTTTAAAAACTAATCCTTCTCTGCAGTATGTGGTCCGCAGTGCGCCTAGACACCTACGGGTAGTAGTGCGCAATATAAATGGTTATAACATAACATAGTTGCATACTATCTCTGGGGGTATTTGAACATCATAATAAACACATACTATCTTTGTGGCAGCTTGAACATCCTAATAACCAAACGCTGTCTCAGTTGCGACTCAAACTGATCACTAACCACACACTATCTGTGGGGAGATTTGACTATTATATTCACACACTGTCTTTGTGGGGACTTGAATATGATTAACTTCGCACATATTCTGTGGAAGGTCTTGAACATTCCCATAATCACACAGGGCCTGATTCACAAAGGTAAACGTAAACATTTGTGTAAGTTTATGATATTTCGCAATTCACAAAGCAATTTTATGAGCGCTATTTGTAAGACTCCCTACCTTTTTATGAGTGAAGTCTCTGCCCCAAGTGCAGAGACTCCCCAGTCATAAAGATACTACTCTTAAAATTCCATGGGAAATTCAAAAAATCGTAAACAAGTGTAAGTTTACCTTTGTGAATCAGCACCACAGTATGTCTCTGATACTAAAACAGCATTACAGTCACACACTCTGTAAGGAGACTTGTACATTATTATCAACCACTATATTGAAATGGAAAGGCACTATTCTACTGCAGCTTTGAAAGCTGATCATGCTGTAAAACAATTGTGTAACCACACTCCAGTCGCACCCTACATGAGATTACACCTGTTCTGACCATTGCAGTTGCTTTCAGAAGCACAGACAAATTACATCATTTGAAATTTGCCAGACCATGTTTGACTATGGAAACCCTTATTGCAACTTAGATTTGCAAACCATCTCTTTTTTTATTTTAAACAGTACCATATTATGTGATCTCTCTGTAAACACAAAAATCACTGAACTCTGTAGTGCCTGCCCCGCCTGTAACCGGCAACACTGCTGGAAAAATGCTGCCTTGGGCTGACGCTGTTCTAGTAGTTTGTTAGCTGGGATGTGGTGTTCTAAGTATACAATTTCAGTGATGGAATCATCCACGCCTTCCCTTTACAACAATATTTTAACTCTGCACCTATATACTTATTTCTTCAAAATTACCATTTTACTTGAAGCTGTTTATTTAATGTTAATTGGCAAGAAAGCAACGTCTGATGCGAACCTGTTAACTACCTCGACTGCACAGTGCGAGCACCACATAAATGCAAGAAGCCACACAGCGCCTCGAAGTCCACCTTTCAATTTCATTAGTAGAATAGAAGCAGTGATTAATCCAGTGGACTACAGATTGGGCAATAATCGGCACACTGAAGCCCAACAAGAGCCCAGAGTACAGAGAGTGATTGCACTTACTCACTTCTTCCTGTCCTATGTTTTCCATCACACTCCAAGTGCACGCACACAGGGACATCTTAAAGATTTCGGGGGCCCTGAGCAAAATGTAATTTGGGGGCCCCCGTTAGGAACAGCTTTGGGATCATGATCTAATTTCAGCTCTTTTCTGCTCTTGTTGACCAGGTCACTCAAAGTGCACAGGCTCACTGGTCCATATTCCATGTGTGTTTACATTTGATACTCAAGGATGGTGACCTGTTTTCAATATTAGAATGTACAGCGCCAGCTCACTAATATTATTGCAAATAGTCTTTGTAACTCCCAGTTTTGGCCCTGTTTTGATCTAAAAGATTTTTTATGGATATAGCTATTGTTGAGAAACAAACATTTCCCTGAAATATGACTGTAATAACACACATTGCCCACATTAAAATGAAATTAAAGGAAAACAGTGTTTAAAACAATCTAAAATTTACCAAGGTCATCATGGCAACACTGCAGAACAACGGTGGCTATATCAAGGAGGGGGGGGCCCCCTGAAAGGCTGGGGCCCTTGGCCAGGGCCCACTTTGCCTATGCCTTATGCCTTAAAAAGTCTCTGCGTGTATGCACATACTCTTTCTATTGGTATTTTAATTTGAGCATGAAATGGCCCCATCTGACTCTCTGACAGAAAAGGAAAGAGGAGGAAGGGTTTGTACAGTAAGCTGTAGGGAACAAATGCTGTTGACCGCTGCTCTGCTCAGGGCTGCTCAGACAGTACAGTGCTCCAGTCAGTCGAGCAGCCCGGAGACCTCAGTGCTTTGACTGGGGACAGATCAGGCAGATGTTCCCAGAAGTAGACGTTGCGGTGAGTGACCTAACCGTGGAATGGTTAGTTGGACTGAGCTTTACCTTTAAAGACAGCACTCACCGTGACAAGTTGATCTGATTCAGAGCCTTGTCTGGAATCACACGATGTCTTCCTGGAGGCGCGACAGAACAGTTCTTAAAAACATCCTGCCTGGTGCAAGTGAGGCATGCCAGCCTCCTAAACTACGTCATCACCAGCTCTGAGGCTGACTCACACTACCCCACGTGGACCAGAGGGACACTGAGCAGTGCAACAAGGAGAAGCAAAGCTCCTGCCCGTCGCCTCAATTACTCCAATACAATGTTGTATTTTTAATGTGGTGACATGGGGCTGTGACGGGGCAAATGATACCTAGAGCAACCCGGCTGCCTGAATGGTAGCTTGATCAATGCAGCCCCCAGGCTGCAGTATCACCATCAGTGATGTAGCTGCCATGGCCATCAAATTTGCCAATATACTCAGAGTACAGTCTATGCAGCATCATTCTCAGACAGCAGAAAGTGTTCATTCTTCCAGATGCGCACTTGCGCCGCTGCTAATGCAGCACCTCTCATGGTAAGGCTCACACAGTGCTGTTGGTGTCAGCGAAGCGCTATAAAAATGCATGACTAACCTATTTTAGTGTGGTGATGTGAACACCACATTAAAATGCAGAAGTCTACCGCCTGATGCATGGTACTTGGCAGAACTGACATGCTATCCCTATTTGAATGTGAACATCGTTACTTTCACACACTTTCTTAGCTGGCTGTGGTGAGACGGACGGAGTTCTTGTGTACGATGTTGAGTCCTCCTCCCAGGTGGTTGAGGCAGTCCTTCCTCTGAATCTTGTATTTGTTGGGGATGGCGGTTGCGATGTTTGGTGCGGAGGTGGCGTTGGTCAAGGTTTCTGTGAGGAAGGTGACGTCTAGTGACAGGGTGTCGAGGAGGTCCCAGATTTCAACTGCTTGTCTGTGCAGGGAGCATACATTGAGGAGGATGCAGCTCAGGGGTTTGTGTGCGATGGTTACCGGTGGGTTGGTGGTAGCTTTCAGGGCCCGGAGATGGGTGAAGGTGTGGCGGCAGTGTCGGCAGGAGAACGTTAACAGCTGGCCGTTGTTTCTTTCAGGGTTTAGTGCGTGGAGGGCAGCTGAGTCATAGCGGTGGGAGCTCGAGAACCAGGGTAGGATCGTAAATATGCAAGTTCAAAGATTTCAGTGGCAATATAGCATCAAAAAGTACAAAGACAACTGTGATTTTTTGATCGAGTTGGACCTATATTGGAGGCCTAGGTCAGAGCTCCCAATTTTCCCAGTTTCAAACTAGTGTAGCTCACTCAGGTAAGATTATTTCCTTTTCAATCTTGGAGTTGCTTTCGGTAATCATGTTTATACCATTAGGCAAAAGCAGTGACAGATAAGGACAGAAATGGAGGCCCTGCAACACTGCACTCCACATTAAGTAGAATCGCCTGCATCCAGATATAACTTGGCTGTGATATCTGGATTGGATCTACATTACATTTCAAACCGGGGATCATGTTAAAGAGTGCGATTACACAGATCTGGTCCCCGTAGTAATCCATTTAAGTGAGAAGGGGGGGGGGGGAAATGGAATTGCTTTGGGATCTGCAGCAAGGGTCCCTGATGTGAGCATGCCCTCCAGAATGCAGGCATTGGCACAGGGGCTCAGGGTTGCTTGTGTTTGAGCTGCACTTTTCCCACTGGAACAGAGTCACGACTGATTAGCATATGTCTGGGTCCCAAATGAGGTGGCATGATATGGGCAAAATAACGATGGACTTAGTATGTTAACAGAGTAGCTAAGGGTTATCTGTGTCATCAGTATGGTGACTTCTGTACTTTATATGTTTTATGAGTGTGGTCATCTGTTAACAGAAAGATAGAGGCTGAATGTGAAGTAATGGGCCATGTGTTTGAAATGGGACATTTACTGAATTTGAGTAGGTGTGTGAAGGATTCAGAGTTCAGAAAGGTAACTTTGTATGTTTTCCAGTCTCATTACAACAGCATGGCTCATATGGACGGTGTTCCTAGCTCAGCTTCCGACTCCAAGAATTCTTGAAGAACAGGTGCCTTTTCTTCAGGGAGGCTATGCAATATCCATGTTGTACAAAACATTACAAAAAGTCAGGCCTAAACACAGATGACTGATAAGAGAGACTGGATATTGAATGAATGAACAACTTACAAAAGGAGAGCGGCATTGGATGTGTCAATGTGTTTATTCTGTATATGGAAATACAAGATTCAAATTGACATAATTTAAAGTCTTACATAGAATGTGCCTCTCACCTGAAGTGTTGCACATAATTTATCCCTGCTGAACAGACACTTACCACAGGTGCAGGGACAGAACTGTGAGATTTATACATACAACATTAAATTGTTGGATCATTGCTATATGTTGGATAATTGTAGTTGAAAATCTGAACAGATGGGTTAGACCTAATGCAAGGTGTACTGTTAAGCATTGCTTGTTGGGAATCTATGCAGTGTCCCGGTAAGGCAAAATACAGCATAGGTTTGCAGTTCTAGGTTTATTAGCTAGAGGGAGTAATGATAAAAGCTGCTGTTATCAACACATGACATTACCTCCATATTAGGCGAGCTATTTCACAGTAAAGATGGACAATAACAGCTGGTAACCTTCTTTAAAACAAACTTTATTGGTTTTGGAAATCAATACAGTACATTTGGTTACTTCATCAATGGACAGTGTTCAATCGTACAGTACTTGTACCTTATACTCAGTGGCGACTCCTCTAGGGAGTGCTGCGGGGCGGGGGGGAGGGGCCGGGTGGATGGTAGTAAACTCAAGCATCCGGCCGAACGGAGTTAAGTAAATAAATTAATAAAACAATTTACATTGCGTGCGCTGCATCGCCGAGTTGGCGTTGCAGCGTGCGCAATGTAAATTGTTTTATTTATGTACTTAACCCCGTTCGGCCGTATGCCGGAGTCTACTACCCCCCCACCATGCCCCTCCCCCACCCAGCCCACCACCCTGCAGCACTCCCTCGAGGAGCCGCCACTGCTTATACTGCATCTATATGTAGTTTAACAGAGGGCATCATAATCATTGAGTAATGTGTCATGTCATGAGTAGCATTTGATAATATTGTCTGTCTTAAAACCCCATAAATTGGTGAACTTCTAAACTCCGTCCCCCCTTCCCACCTACTGATTCCGTCATGAATTAGATCAGAAAAGAGAGCATGTGCTGCTTTGAAAACAAATTTTTTGATAATACAACAAGCATAGTTATACATGCCATAAGATCTTGGGGAACCAGGTCATGTGTTAGAGTTATCATGGCTGTCCTCTTTCGGTACACCTGCAAACAGTGCACAGACACTACCAATTTCAGCAATAGGCTATACCCCTCATGTGGTAACAGCGTTGTAACCTTGCAGGGAGTTACAAGTTGCGGCAATCAAACAATAGACAAGTCCAGGGCTTTAAAGGACTCTAGTACCCAATCCCAGTCCATGGCTGCTGGCCTCTTCCGTAACCCACAGTGCTCTTCCCTGTGGAGCCCTCCACTCTCCACCATTCCCCATCTCTCCATATCCCCCCTCTACCACAAGACAGCAAGGGGGAGATGCCTCTTTGTCATTAGACAAGTTGCTAGGAGAAGAGTCCGATCTGCAAATATCACTTTTACCTCATAACCTTTTGGATGTGGGTATAGACCCAGAAGACAGCTCTTAGTTGTTCGCCAGTTATTACCAGTTAAAACACGCAAGCTAAAAATCTGTGTTTAGCACAGTGTGCTGCCCAACTTGTATTTTGCTGTTCCTGTCATTGCATCCAGATATATGATACAACAAGTCACATCATACCTAAAAGTCAGGACTATTGGCTTTGTCAGTGGTTGCTAATTGCACAAGATAAATTAGCAGCAACTATGGTGTGTATATAATATTGAAAAAACTTCCACTCTAAGCCCTGGTGACACCACGACAATGTTGCTGCTCCTGAGTTTCAAAAAGAGAAGGGAAATCCAGAGAGAAAATGACTCTCTTTAAAGGATTTCCCTTCCTCTACAACACTTAACACAAGCACATCAATGTGCCTGCTGTCACTGCAGTCTGGGAAAAAATTGGACCGCATGTGCCAGGGCACAAAACAGAGCCCGATAGGGCCGGTGCTCAGACCCGGTGAGACCCGGGCCACTTAAAGCCCTGCATACATACATACATGTATACACACATAGACACATACATACAAATACATACATGCATAGATACATACAAACATACATACAGTTATCAAGTTATTATTCATTCAGCACTTGACCCATCTGCTTTTCTCATTGTGGTGCTGGTAGTACTATATCTCAGGGTAAAAATAAAACTACAAGTATCAGAAAGCACAAAATAAAACAATGAATACAATGCTGAGAACCAATGCCAACACCACATAATAAAAAAATATTCATAAACATTGGACCTATAAAATTGATAATACGGAAAAAGCACACACTAGTTCACGTTTCAAAAATTCCCTCTCACTAATACCTATAGACAAAGTATTATTCTAAATGAGATTCGAAATTAAACTTATTACATTTACTAGGAGTGTGAATATAGTTTAGCGATTTTAATTTCATAGTATTCTTAAAAGCACCTTAGAGTTACTACTGGATTCCCAAGTCAAAATATCAAAGCTCCAATGCACGCTTTTAAGAACCAGGAAATGAAAGTTCCCGTGCCCCTGTCCCTGCCCTTTCTGCTGACTAGAGAACACACAATGTGTATGAATCATGATTGAGGAGGACAGGACAGGCGCGTTAATCTGATGTACTCTGTTGCTAAACTCGCCCTCCTTCCGAAGTGCCCCATCCTTTGTGGAACCCTCCCCCACAGACAGGTTGATGCAGGGGCGAGAGCCTCTTCTGTCTGCCTGCGTTGTCATGACTATGGCCGTGAATCAGGTGTGAATGGGCGCTCTCCCAGGTTCAGCATAACAAAGGGCTGGAAACTTGACGCTCTCAGCTTCATTCTGACCTGGCCATTTCACACCCTGAGCCAGGGCGTGCACAGCAGCAAGACATCCCGGGGCACCTTGCATCCCAGACTGTAGTCGTGTGGGAGGGGATTCAATGGGCTCAACATAAACACCCAAGCTGAAAAATGAACTTTACACGCATCTCTCTAACTTTTCAACCTTCCATTGTGGGAACGTATACTTCGGAGGCAGCTGTCCAACATAAGGTTATCAAGTGCATCTTCTTATATATGCTAAGACTATTTTCTGTCTCATGACAAAAAATATATTTCTCAGGCTAGGACCTTTTTCGCTACATGTGAAATGCTGCCATGCTGCTGCTAGCTAGCATCATTTTTATTTTACACTAACTGATTTTAAATTGTAAAATACTTGAGGACCCTAATAAATTGTGACAGGAATGTTTATATTGCTATTTTTTTTTGCTTCTGGAAACATGGATTCTATTCGTGAATTCTGCACAAGGCAAAAAGATTTTTCAGTTTTGCGCAGTTCCTTTATCTCCCTTCTTAACTGCTCTGCTACTCTCCAAGTCCCTATCACATCATGGTTTCTATAATAAAACGTTACTGATAATGCAGATATATTTTGTGCAAACAGCATCTCGTTTTAAAATAAACTAATACAATAGATTCATTCTTTATACACCTTAACACTATTCGTTGAATTATATGTCCGAGCTTCAGCAAATGCAAAACATTACATGGCAACAGGATAAGGGGAAAGGAAAGTATACGGAGATTGGAGGTGGAGTTAGAGATCTCGGCATCGGCTCAACATCTCTTGATTCTGGGCAAATAACCTAATCTTCCCGTGCCTGAAAAGTGAACGTGACCTTGTGTAATGTAATTGGGGCTCAAATAATGCACTTAAATACATTTGGGTATAGATTGTGCTATATGCAACTACAAATTTAAAAAAGGCAACAGAACTTCATTTCGCTGATTAGTTCAATTCAAACCCTGGAAGAAAAAAAACATGAGTCATGGCAAGGAGATGATGGAAGGTTGAAATGGAGAGACATATGTGGGAAAACAAAGACAACACAAACCAAGCATTGGCAAAGCCAATAGACCTCGCCTATGCAAGAGTCATTGGTTTTGCCAATGTGTTTTAACCATGTTGTACACCAGCGTGGCTGCTGATCAGCATGGCTAAAAGTTAGTGGTGTAGAGGAGAGCAGAGTGAAGTGTCAGAGTCGAATGATGAAGAGTGGAGAAGAGTGTTGTGACATAGAGTGTCATGTATTGGAGCGGCGGAGTGGAGTCACATAGAGTCTCGTTCACTGGAGGATTGTAGCGTAGAGTGAGCTGGTGTGGAATGCATTGGCATAGAGTGTTGCAGAGTATAGCGGCATAGAGTGCAGTGGCATAGAGTACAGAGGCATGGAATTCAGCAGCATTCAACACAGTGTTGTATAATGAAGTGGCATAGATTAGAGTGTTGAACTGTAGAGTGCAGTAGTGCAGGGTGAAGTGGTGCAGATTAGAGTGGTGTAGAGTGCAGTGGTGCAGGTTAGAATAGAGTCGCAGAGCGTAGTGGCATAGAGTGGTGCAGAATAGAGTGGCATAGAGTGGCGCACAATAGAATACAGGGCTGTAGTGTGCAGTGGCATAGAGTGCAGTGGCATAGAGTGAAGTGCTGCAGAGTGCAGTAGCGTAGAGTGGAGTAGAATGGAGTGGCCAGGTCTGGTGACTTAGTGGACTGATGCGTCTACTGTAGGGGCCTGTGTTTGACAACATGGTCACATGTTCAAATAGTGGTTTAGAAGAGTGCAGTGGCATAGAGTGCAGTGGCATAGAGAGGAAAGGCGCAGAGTGGAATAAAATGACATATATTGCAGTGGCATAGATTGCAGTGGCATAGAGTAGATTGTTTCAGAGTAGAGTGAAGTGACAGAGTGGAGTGGTGCAGGGTAGAGTGTCAGAGTGCAGTGGTGTAGAGTGGCATAGAGTAGAATGGCAACGGGTACAATGGGGCAGAGTAGAGTGCATTGGCATAGAGTGCAGTTGTTTTGAGTAGAGTGACAGAGTGCAGTGGCGCCAAGTGGATAGAGTGATATAGAGTGCAGTGGCATAGAGTAAAGTGACGTAAACTAGATTGTTTCAGAGTAAAGTGAAGTGCCATATAGTGTAGTGGCACAGAGTGACGTTGGGTGGCATAGAGTGCAGTTGCATATAGTGCAGTGGCGTGGAGTAAAGTGTTTCAGAGCAGAGTGAAGTGATGTAGAGTGGAGTTGTTTAGGTAGAGTGCAGTGGCATAGAGTGCGACAGCATACAATTCAGCGGCGTGCAATGCTGTGTCATAGGATGCAGTGGCGTAGATTACAGTGGTGCATAGTAGAGCAGTGGTGCGGAGTGCAGTGTGCTGAGTAGAGTGGCATAGAATGCAGTGGTGTAGAGTAGAGTGGCAGAGAGTGCAGTCGCATAGAGTGGTGCAGAGTGGAATGGTGCAGAGTGCAGTGGCATAGAGTGGAGTGATGCAGATTGCTGTCATGCAAAGTAAAGTGTCATAGAGTTCATTGGCATAGAGTGCAGTAGTGCAGAGCAGAGTGTCGTAGAGTGCAGTGGTGTAGTGTGGTGTAGAGTGCATTGGTGTAAAGTACAATGGCATGGAGTACAGTGGTGCAGAGTGGCATGCATTGGCATAGAGTGCATTGGCATTTAGTGCAGTGGTGTAGAGTGCAATGGTTTTGGGTAGAGTGGCATGGAGTGGAGTAGAGTAATAGAGTGCAGTGGCATAGAATAGATTGTTTCAGAGAAAAGAGAAGTTGCGTAGAGTGGAGTGGATTGGTGTAGAATGAATAGGGCAAAGAGTTGAGTGTTACAGAGTAAAATGCATTGGCATGAAGTCTATTAGCATTATGTGCAGTGGTGCAGAGTGGTGTAGAGTGGAGTGGCATAGAGTGGAGTTGTTCAGAGTAGATTGGCGTGAGCTAGATTGGAGTGATGTAGAGGGCAGTGGTGAAGAGAGCAGTGTTGTAGAGCAGAGTGGCATACAGTTCATTTGTATAGAGTGGAGTGCTGCAGAATAGAGTAGAGAAGCGTAGAGTGAAGTGGCATAGAGTGTAGTTGGGTGGAGTGCAGTGGCATACATTGATGGGGTGCAGAGTGGAGTAGAGTGCAGTGGCATGGAGTGGTGTAAAGTGGAGTGCATTGAAATGGAATGGTGAAGAGCAGAGTGGAGTATGCATGGTATGGTAGGACACTGCCATTACAGACAACACATTTTCAATTGAAATGTCCATTACATTTGCACAGAGATACCATTTTACAAATAAAGCTATACAGTACACAAACAATATTGTGTGGAAATTCCATCACCTAGTGTATTGATTTGTTTTGATCATATTAAAGAATTTGTTTCCAAAACACTTCAGAGTTAACAAAAAATGTGCTTCACCTGTATGTTGCTATTTTACAATAGTTTCGTTAACACAAGGGGCACTGTTCCTGTATGCGGGGTGCAAAAGTCACTCACGCATGAGGGTGCAATTAGTCACCCGTGCAATGAAAGAAAAGGGTGTGGGGATAGAAGAAAGAAATTAAGATATCCTAGGTAAAAATGGGGGCCCATTCATGAAGTGGAACTCCCGGCAGTGACTTGGAAGGGGTAGGTGTAGAGGAGGCAGCCCCCCGGAGAAACACCCAGTAATGTTGCGGGCATTCCCTGCTCTTGCCGGCGGAGGTATCCTCATAACATTATGAGGTTCTTATCAGGAGCGTTCTTTCACCATGCAGCTGTAACCGTACTAATGGTAATCAGGTTACTACCCCGCCCCTTTTTTGATTTAGAGGGTTTTGGAATTTTTATCACGTGCACTTTATATATCATTGCTCTGGTCCTGAAGAAGCGCCAACGACCCTTAAGGCGACACAGGCGCGAAACATGTCGACCTATGACCTTTTGACACCCGGACATAGTGTTTTCCGGGGCAAGTTTTCAATTAGCAGGCAATCTGCCAAGGGTTTACTATCCATACATTTGCTGCATGTCTACCCTTTATTAAATATCTCACTACTTTGCACGCACCTCTTTCACCCTCAATTGGACCCATACCCCACACACCCACATGCACCATCCGGCAGGCCTAAAAAGATCTCCGATAAAGAGACCCTTCGGGGGACCCGTGGGGAATTGCAGCGCCGGCCCCACGAGGAGCAACAGCCCGATGATGAAGCATGACACCCCTTGGGGTGTGTGAGGGCAACAGAGTACAAGTGGTAGTTCCACTTCATGAATGGGCCCCCATTTTTACCTAGGATATCTTAATTTCTTTCTTCTATCCCCACACCCTTTTCTTTCATTGCACGGGTGACTAATTGCACCCTCATGCGTGAGTGACTTTTGCACCCCGCATACAGGAACAGTGCCCCTTGTGTTAACGAAACTTAAGTATTTGGAGCATGGACACTGGACCTTTATTAGCTCCTTGGCCCCCCCCTCTTTTGATATGTTTAGCTATTTTACAATATTCAGAAATACTTGCACAGTTATTTTAAATGTTGTATGCTAGAAAAAAACCTTTCTTACATCTAGTATCCAGCAAGAGTGTCACATAATTCTTCTCACTTTTATGTCGGAAAAAGAAAAGTAAACACCAAGCTCACTCAGAAGACAGAGCTTGACATTTGACCTCTGTCTTTGAACGCAGAGCAAATGTGACGAGATACAACAAGATGTGCCGTAAGTTTGCCTAGACATTCTCTGATGACATTTTATTCAGGAGATGTTCATTGGCAATTGTTTGATTTGCCTTTTGATGAGCAAAGATTGTTCAGCAAGTTTAGACTCATCTCCTATCTTTTTGGTACCTGGACATCCCTATAATTAGACAGCTGTCTTTGTGGGGGCCTGGCATCTCTATAATCACACACTATCTCTGGAGGGATCTGGGCATCCCTATAATCCCATACTATCTCTGTGAGACCTGGTGTAGGAGAGTAGGGTCTGCTATCCTATGGTCACCCCAAATTTTTGCTTTTTGCTTCACTGGTTTTTGACATATTGAGGCTGTGGGCCTGCCAATCAGACCCCCAGCCTGCTGTTCTCTCTACTAAATTAAAACTATGCACCCTAGGTGCATAACCAATTGGAAGTGGATCACCCTGTCAGCCCCTGTACCAGTGTACACTAGGTACCCAGGGCATTGGTGTATCTAAGGCCTGCCCGGGGCTGAAGCATGTATTATGCCACCCCAGGCTTGGCCTAACAAATTTGACACAACTGGCTGATCACTCAGCTGGGGTAAGTTGGTGTAACCACCTCTTACTTAGGTGTAGTATACCTATACCTAACCTTAAATGGGACACCTGGTAACCTATAAGTCACTCCTATGGCAGGTCTTAACAATCCTGAAGGCAGAGTGCTTGGTTCCATGTGAGATGGTGCTCTGGCATGAGCTGAGCCTGTCTGCAGTGGTCGGAACAACTTCCTTCCACTGTTTCCAGATATCGTCATACCATATACTCTTAAGTGCATTATGAACCTCGCGGTTAAATGCTATCTTTGGTTTGGCTTTAATAACACACCATCTTTGTAGGGACTTGACCAACACTGTAATAACACACTATCTTTGCGGGGACTTCAACATCACTATAATAACACACCATCTCTGTGGGGACTTGATCATCACTATGATAACACACTATCTCTGTGGGGACTTGAACACCGCTATGATAACACACTATCTCTGTGTAGACATCATTGTGTTCACACTCTTTATAATGGGATTTAAGCTTTGAATGTACACACTATTTCTATGGAGACTTAAACACAATCTTCACCCACTATCTCTGTGGGGACCTGAACATCTATTTTGGCAAAAACGTAAGCAGGTAATCAAGCTTTGGGTTCCACTTGACCATATTCCTTGGTTCCATATGTTAATTTCTTTGTGTTAGTTCCCTTATCTCCTAAGATTTTAAGCACTAATAAATAGGTTAAATACAGCTTAAGTCTCTTTCTTTAACCATTATATGATATTTTCTGGCACATTAACATAATCTGTCTTTAATGTATACAGCAATTCATTTATGAATAGATTATAATGCCGTTTGTGTACACTGTTGATAAAATAAACATTTAGCCATGTGCCTTCGACTGAATTCAATCACAAATAGTGTTACGGACTAGGTCCCCACAAGGATGGTAGCACGTGTTCAAGTCCCCACAAGGATGGTGCTGTGCGTACGATTAAATAACAATATATTTGCAAATTTGAAGCAGGATCCTGTATCATGAATTTTTTCTTAACATTTTTCTGTTATTAGTCTGTTGTAAAAACATTCGGAAAGGTTAGTCCCCACAAGGCAGGTATTCACACATAGTCCCCACAAGGATGGTAACACGTGTATGTGTGTGTGTGTGTGTGTGTGTGTGTGTGTGTGTGTGTGTGTGTGTGTGTGTGTGTGTGTGTGTGTGTGTGTGTGTGTGTGTGTGTGTGTGTGTGTGTGTGTGTGTGTGTGTGTGTGTGTGTGTGTGTGTGTGTGTGTGTGTGTGTGTGTGTGTGTGTGTGTGTGTGTGTGTGTGTGTGTGTGTGTGTGTGTGTGTGTGTGTGTGTATTTGTTTGTTTGTTTAGGTTGCACAAATACTTTACACATTGCCTCGTAAGTTAAGCCTGCCTGCTCTGTGCCAAGCTACCAGAGGGTGAGCACAGGTTAATTTAAAGTGGGCATCTAGCATCCTTTGAACATGTCGGATCTTTCAAAACATATCTGGGAGAAAATTGCAGTTGACTTCTTTGGGCCACTTGAAATTGGCCTTTACCTCATGGTAATCATAGACAAATACTCCAGGTTTCCTCTAGTGTAAGACCATTTGTCAATCACTTATGAACAAGTAGTTGAAAGAATAGATGGCATATTTGCAACCTGGAGTGTTCCGCATCTTCTAAATTCTGACAATGGCACGCCATTCAGTGGTCGGGAATTCAAAGACCTTCTTGCTCATTTGAATATCAGGCATCGAAAAGCACACCTCTATGGCCACAGGCTAATAGCGTTGTTGAACATCTTATAGCAGAAGATAGTGGGATAAAACATCTGCCCCAAACTGCTATGAGCATACGCCAGGACCTGGGTGCGAGTCAAACTCCCAAGGGAGACAGCCACTGCCAAGATTGACACCGATCAAGGTCTGAAACAGGGCTGTGGGGTGGGTGCTCGCCCCCATATTACTTAACCTATACACTGTGGATTTGGGCCCGGCCTTAGCAGGAGACGCCCTAGTCACACCAAGAATCAGAGTGAGGAGAATCCCACTTATGTAGTACACGGACAACCTAGTGCTGTTCGATCATACGAAAACTGGTCTGCAAAAAGCCCTCAACATCTTGAATATGCATTGTGCTAGGAATGGCTTGTGGCTAATGGAAGCCAAACAAAAGTAGTGATCTTTGGGAGATACCCAAAGAAGAGGCTTACTAGTTGACGGCTAGGGCCACTGAGGCTGGACTATGTACAACACTATAATTACCTTTGAGCATGGCTATGTCAACCCGACAGACTCTGCTGCAAAATAAAATGAAAAACAAAGCAAAAATTTACCTTGTGCTAATTAAACAACACACTCAATAGCCCAACGTTCATTGCCATTTGGAGGGTTGCCCGTGCCACATTGCTACCTGTGCTCAACAAGCATTTCCAGGTATGCTGGGAACCGTCCTAAAAAAGATTCAATGCAAAGCCTACAAGAAGTTATTTGGCCTTCCACCTCATACAAGGAACACTTTCATCAGGTTGAAATTTGGGCTGGTGTACCAAAATCTGAAAAACTTGGCAGCCCATGCTAAGTACTACTTTCAGGTAACAGTCACTCCCACCAACACCATGAAGGCTCTGATAAAAACAATATTTACAAGCACTAACAAGCCTTTTTCCAACAATCTTGCTGCCAGCTGAAGAACGTTTAAAATTTGCGGTGGTGAACGGGGACAGATTCCGGAGTCAGTCGCCCTGGCCGCGGCGCCACACCTCTTCCTCTTCAACTTTAGCATTCTGGCTTGTGTCAACATGCCTGTTATGATCCTGAGCTGCTTTGTACATGCATAGCTTATTTTCACACATTGTGGAAATTTAGCTTGTAACTGAACATTATCTGCGCCATCTTGCCTCTCCCCAGCGCCACGCACAGCGAACGCACGGCCGCCATTTTAGGCGCCTCTCTCTCTCTCTCTCTCTCCCCGCTCATTGCCGATCACCAGCGCGTCCCTCAGGCGCTGCGAACATCCCCCGCGCGCTGGCCACCCCCGCTCTCTCGTACATGGGCCATAAAATCTCTCCTTCTGCGCGACCCTGCCATGGAACCACATCCCACGCCTGACCGACATCCCATACATGGTCATGCATCTCTTTGATAACCCCCTTCCTCTGCGCCCAATTGTCCGAACCGATCCCAGGCCATCTCCTAGCCCTGCGGATGCAGTTTATTGCCCCTACTGTAAGGGAAACACCCCCACATCAAAGGGATTACAGTAGATCAAGGCCCCCCACCCCCTGAGACCCGACCGGTCGCACACACCCCCGGGAATTGGCGGAATGTCCAGCTGTGCGATAGCCATCTCCTACTGTGGGTGGGGTGGGGACTTCTACTATAGATATGTGTGGGAACGAGCTTGAAGTGGGGATTTCGAGGATGTTCTTTCATGTATCAAAGCGATCTCAAGAATGTGCCATGTATGATAAACCTGCAATAAAGTCATAAACCTGTGTATAAGAGGCCAGGCCTCAGAGATGCAGTTAGAGCCCCTCGTGACGATACCTCGCTGTCTGATCTGATGTGTTCCACTCCGACGGAATAAAACTTTGTTTCCTGCCTTCCAGTCTCCGGCGCCTGCCTCTTTGTTGGTTTAGCATCGAATTGTATAAGAGGCGATTACCGCCGGGCAATACTTGAAAAGTTATCGACTACGACTGCCGCTACCATTTAACAATTGGCGTCCCAAGCGTGGGGCCCATCAGCGACACGTGGATCCAAAGAGAGATGTCCCGACGACAGAGTGAACGACTGCAACGATCGGGAGAGCTCCTGCCCGATAGACCCTCGTCTGGCAGCCGATCATCCGAACTTCACTGGTTCCGAGCAGACCTCTCTCGAGTGATCTACGGTCCTGACTGGGAACCATCAGGAGTGCCGCGGCAATAACGGAGAGTAGAGGACGATCGGGCGATGGAGGCGGAAGACGAGAAACTGTCCACGCGGTCCGGGTAAGGTCGTGAAACACGACAAATTGCGAAACGATTGATTGATTGATTGAAATACTAGTATTTGCTTATTGATTGTTCTCTTTGAGATATTCGCTGTCTACAAACGGGGAGGAGTAGAAAAACTCTCTCTTCCTTTGCAGATAGTGAAGGGTAGGTAACGCAGACTTTTGTCCCCATTGTAACCCGTCGTACCTATTTTTATCTCCCCACTGATTGATTGTCCGAATATTGATTGTTTTGAAGGATAGTGCTCTTGAGATATTCTCTATTTGCAAATAACGTAGAATAGAAATATTCTGTTTAGTCTTTGCAAATAGTGAAGGGTAGGTAACGCAGACTTTTGTCCCCATTGTAACCCGTCGTGCCTATCTCTTTCTCACCATTGATTGATTGATTGTCCGAACACTAGTTGTTCGATATTGGTTCTTTGGAGGTATTCTCTGCTTACAAATAACGAGGAATAGAGATATTCTATCTAGTCTTTGCAAGCAGTGAAAAGATAGGTAGTGCTGACTTTTGTCCCCGTTGTAACCCGTCATGCCTATCTTCTCCCCACTGATTGGTAGTTGGTTCTGCCCGGACCGCTTATTAGAGGTGAACCATCCGGCCCCACTGGAGGGCACCCCTAATAAGGAAATGTTCACTAAATATGGACTAGTCGCCGTAGCTTATAGCAAGCTATGGCATAAATATACAAAGAAGGACCCCGAGAGTCAGTGGCCACTGATGGGATCCTTCGATGACCATAAAATAGAAACGCTAGAAATAGCTCTACGTAGTAATAAAACGACGCCTACTATGCTTGACAGTATCGGCATGTGGCGCAAAGAAGCAACGCAACGAAAATAGAGGGAAGAAGTGAAAGCTGAAAAGGAATTACGATAGGCAGCTCACCTTGCCGCTAGAAAGTTAGAGGAAGAAATAAAGGAGAGAAGGGAAGCTAAACTAAAACAAGAGCCTGAAACATCAGGCCAGTACCCTGTTAGGACCCCCTCTATGCTCTACCCTGAGTTGCCTTCCAAGCAACGAACGAATGACGAATTGCTATTAGGTCCCCCGATCATCTACATGCCCCCTCCATACGCACCCTCCCAACCGGTAGTACAACACCCACAACCCCCAAACACAAGCGAAAGCAGTACCAGGGCCTCGGTCCTCACGGCCTCCGCGCCGGCCGAGCCTCTTGTACTGAACACAACGTTGGCGATAACGTTAGATGACCCTGAGATGAGAAAGAAAGATTCCATCAGAATGAATCGACTAACAAAGGATGAACGAGCTGGAATCGATAAGATAGTAAGGACACTGGTAGAGCGAAAGGAAAGTGAGGAGTATATAACAGACGTGTATAACTCGTATGCCGACAACCGCAGACGACACTTTGTCGTACGACTTTGTTATCACGCCCTGAATAGATATGAGGATAGGTACCACGATAAAGGTCCCGAAGGCTTAGCGGCCCTATATAGGAAGGTAGACATTGGGGAAGAAGGAGAGGGCGATGTGACGGACCTCTTCACTCGTACACTCGAGGTCTTCCGGCACCTTAAAGAGCACAGACAGACAACCAAAGCAGAAACCCCCATAGCGACCAAACCCCAGACAGGAAGGGCTGACACCATGATGCCCATCAAAGAAGCCGCCCCCTACTGGGTCCCCCCGCGAGGTCAGGGAACACATGACGACATCAACCACCAAGATGCGAAGGGAAGGGTTGTATATAACTGGGTCTACCAGCCATGGGACCGACAAGACATCTTGACCTTTAGAAAAACCCTACCCGACTTAAGAAAGAACCCGACTGCCTTCTACACCGAACTAGGTACAGCCTTAGGTTCAACAATAATGACCTTAGCAGATATCGACTTGTTCTTCGGGTAATGTCTGCCGGCTGATGTGTGGAAGCAAATCCGGAAAGTCGACCACGCTGAGCCGTTCGGATATACCTGGGTACAACTTGATACCATAGACAAACAGCGAGAACCGGGACAGAAACCCCCGAAAGCCATATTGGAGCTCCCAGACAAGATTGTACAGAAATTGAAGACTCTAATCCCAGAAAGAAAGGTAGACTGGTCGATAGTGACGGCTTGTCGCCAGAAACCCCAGGAGGATGTGTCTGAATACTTCTCTCGATTCGAGACCGTGTTTTCCGATTATAGTGGCCAGGACATGACCACTGCACCCGGACATCACCTCTTTGTCCAGAATTATGTGAAGGGTCTGTCGCAAGAAGTCTCCCAGAAGCTACAGACCAGCGAGAGTAGTTGGGCAGCCTCCAAACCCGCAGCAATCCTCCAGATGGCCCAATACTACAAACACCAAAAGAATGAGAACGATAGGGCGTCCGAGAGAAAGAAAAAGGAACTGAAGGAGAGGGTAATGATAGCACAGTTGCAAGGGGTGACCATAGGAAGGGAGCCCCCTAAAGGAAATTACCAACCAACCGCCTCTAGAAAGCTACCCCCTAGAGACCATACACCTGCACCCTACACTGGACGAAGAGATTTAGATGGGAACCAATGTGCGTTCTGTAGAGGGTTCGGACACTGGAAATCCCAGTGCCCGGTCCTTCTGGAAATGAACAAAAATAGGGACCCCAGAGACATAGCATATGACCCCAGAAGTAGAGGACAGGGACGAGGGTGCACGAACGACGCCATCAACGACAGGCCAGGCAGACCAAACACCTTTGATCGCCCCCGACAAAACCAGTGTCAGCAGTCCGACTACGAAAGCACCCATGACTTCGCATAGGACCGCCAGGGGCAAGGGAGGGATCCAGTCGAACTCCGTGTTGACCAGCAAGGTCCTTACATCACTGCTAAGGTCTTGGGCACAAAGTCTCCATTCCTGGTAGATACTGGGGCGACACGTAGTGCGTTATCTAAACGACTGATTCCTAGGGCACCCTTGTCTGGCTCACACGTAACCTCAATAGGCTTCGATGGAACGCCCTCCACTAACCCCTTGTCAGCACCAATCTCCTTTGATTTAGAAGATAACGCCACTGACACGACCTTTCTGCTCTCCTCCAACACCCCCGATGCTATTATGGGACTCGATTTGCTAAAACATTTCCGAGCTACCATCAGATGTTCCCCAGACGGAGTTCGAGTCATCCTGCACGATAACCCAGATCTGTTCAGACCTTGTCGCACACGACGTATGCTCTCTATAACCGATGCTGACCTGTCCCTACTCAACACGTTACCCTCACATCTATGGGCTAAAACCGACTCAGATGTAGGGCGCATGGTGATCGACCCAGTACACATAACCGTCCGACCGGACGCAGTGCTCCCAAAGCTTCCACAGTATCGAATATCGCCCGAAGGCGAGAAGGCATTGGTGGAAATCATCCAGTCCCTAGTCGATGCAGGAGTAGAAGAAGAAGTAGTCAGTAATGTTTGCAACAGCCCTATCCTACCCATTGTAAAGAAGCAAGGCGAGGGAGATGAGAAAGCATACCGCTTCATTGTTGACCTACGAGAAGTTAACAAAGTAGTCATACCTCAGTACCCCGTGGTCTCAGACATCACCACCATCCTCACCCTGATTCCGTCCACTGCCACCACCTTTACTGTTATTGATCTCAAGAACGCATTCTTTTCCATCCCCATCCACCCAGACAGCCGCTACCTGTTCGGCTTCACTTTAAAAGCCTGTTCGTACAGATTCTGTAGGGCACCCCAAGGCTACACTGAGAGTCCCAGCATTTATAACCAAGCCCTCAAGAGACAACTAGATGCAGTCCAAATACCTGATGGAGTGGTGTTAATACAGTACGTCGACGACATTCTTTTGGCGGCCGACACCACCCCACTTGCTGTCACAGCCACCATTCACCTCCTCCACTTCCTCGCGGAGAACGGTCACAAGGTCTCCAGGAAGAAGTTACAGTTCTGCCAACCCCAAGTGACATACCTAGGCCACCTCCTATCCAAGGACGGGAGGAAACTTACCCCTGACCGAATTCAGACCATCCTAGAAACCCCTGTTCCCAAAACTCAGAAGTAAGTGCGGTCTCTAGTAGGCCTCACCTCCTTCTGTCGACAGTGGTTGCCAAACTTCAGTCTTATTGTAAAACCTCTGCTTTCCCTGTTGGCTAAAGATGTCCCCTTCCCCCTCCCCTGGACACCCGATGCCAATCCTCCTTCAAAGAATTACGAGATGCCCTTTGCTCAGCACCAGTCCTAAGAACCCCAGACTACTCTAAACCTTTCTCCCTCTACACCCACGAAAGGGAGGGATGCACGTTGTCTGTCCTAACCCAGTCCATAGGTCCTAAACAACGCCCTTGTGCCTACTTCTCTGCCACTCTTGACCCTGTAGCCAGAGCTTTGCACGCCTGCCTTCGAGCAGTAGCCGCCGCTGCTGTCTCTATCCGGCAAAGTGAGGGGATCGTGCTCTCGAACCCCCTCACTGTATTGGTACCCCATGCGGTTGACACCCTCCTGAACCAGACCAAGACTCAACACCTGACTAGCGCACGACTGACTGGTTATGAACTGACTCTGCTTGCACCCCACATCACATTGAAACGATGCACCACTCTGAATCCAGCCACTCTACTACCTCTCCCTGACACTGACCCCAATGCGTCCCCTATACATGACTGCGTGACTCTCACCGACGAACAGACCAAGAGTAGGGTTGACCTTCGAGATACTGCCTTCCCGGACCCTGACGGAGAACTGTGGGTGGATGGCTCATGCATCAAGCTCCCCGATGGCACCACTTCAGCTGCCTATGCAGTCACCACAGCCCGAACAGTTGTTGAGACAGCCCGCATCACACAGCGATCCGCACAGGCGGCTGAACTGATTGCTCTCACACGAGCATGCATCCTGGCAGCAGGGACAACCGCAAACATTTACACAGACAGTCAATACGCCTTCGGGGTAGTTCACCACTTTGGGCTCCTTTGGAAGGAGAGGGGATTCTTGACTTCCCATGGCACACCCATCCTGCATGGAGATCTAGTCTCTGCCCTGACCGAAGCAGTCCTCCTCCCCACACGGCTGGCTGTGATCAAATGCCAGGCACACAAGAAGGTGACAGACATTATAGGACAGGGAAATGCACTAGCTGACATTACTGCCCGAACCACAGCCGAGAATAGGTCCACGACCCGTATGTACGTAACCAGGTCACAAACTGAGAAATGGAAGGATGCTAGGGAAACGATTAGGGACATCCAATTAGCCAGCTCACCACACGAATTAACTGAATGGGCACGGGTGGGATTGAAGGACGATGACGGTTGCTGGCGAACTAAAGACTCGAACAAATGGTTGCTACCTGACTCATACTTGATCCCCATGCTGACCATGGCACACTCCCCCGCACACATAGGGTCTGCCCCCATGATCGAACTCATCTCCAAAGTCTGGCACAACGACAAAATCCCAGACTCAGCCAAACGTCTGGTCCAACAATGCCTGGTATGCCTCCAACACAACCCTGGGAAAGGAACTGCTGTACCCCGGGGAGGGTTTGGGGTTCCCAATCACCCCTTTGAAGTCCTACAAATGGACTACATCCAGTTAGAAAGATGCCAAGGTTTAAAGTACGTACTTGTCGTTGTGTGTGCCTTCAGCAAGTGGGTGGAAGCCTACCCAACCCGCGACAACACCGCTATGACTACCGCAAAAGTACTACTGAAAGAATTCTTCCCCCGGTACGGCCTTTGTCGAATTTTGTGGAGCGACAACGGCCCCCACTTTGTAGCCGAGGTTATCCAACTCATCTTAAAGGGGCTGGGTGTAAAACAGAAGTTCCATGCGGTCTTCCATCCCCAATCTGCAGGCTTGGTTGAGCGACATAATGCCACATTGAAGCTTAAGATAGCAAAAATAGTTGCCACCACAGGACTGAAATGGCCAGACGCTCTCCCGCTAGCATTGCTATCAATGCGTTCCACCCCCACCAAACACCACTTAACCCCCTACGAGGTCGTCTTCGGGCGGCCCATGAACCTTTGGACTGCACCAAAACCAACATCCATCCACGACGTCCCGGACGTCCTCATGTCTGACTATTTGTACAACCTAACTAAAACGTTGTCTGTTATCCATCAGCAGGTGCTGCAAGCCATTCCCGACGTTTCCAGGGGCCCCGGGCACGACATCCAACCCGGTGACTTTGTCTTAGTGCGTAACTTCCAGCGCACCAGGAGTCTGGAGCCCCGGTGGACGGGCCCCCTGCAAGTCCTGATCACCACCCGAACAGCTCTTCGAGTGGAGGGGAAGCGCAATTGGCTGCATGCACACCACTGCAAGAAGGTATCATCGACCCTGACGACCACGGACAACATCACCGCCCAAGAGGAACTTCTGGACAAAGCCCGACCATCCCTGAGCCACTGCCCGGATACAGAGACACTTGAATTAACGAAATATCCCGACCCCACTGTGCCATCCAAGGAAGGGTATAACCTACGACGAAAGGAGGGAACTTCGGCTAAGCAGACCACAAACTAAGTTGAAATCTCAGAGCGGTTGCCTAGCCACCTCAAAGGCCACCAGGAGAGAAACTAAACAAAGTCTGTGGTTCTGCCCGCTACCGAGTCCCTTGAAGGTGATGGAAGCACCCGACATGAAGATGATGGAAGCAACCGGACGTCCGAAGATCCACTACAAAATCCCAAAAACTGACAAAATGCACAGCTCAACGACTATTGCACTTTTCATTACCCTTCTCTTTTGCCTTCTCCTCGTGGTCACCTTCTGGATCGTAGAGGAGAGCGCACCTGCTCACAGGACATTGCTGACCACCGTTCAACCTACCACCATGAGAGAACACCATCTGATCTCACTTTCACCCCAACTCCGAGAAAGGCGTAAGGAGTTCTGGAATAACTCTTTTGTACAGTTGCTCCACCAACACAATCTTGCCGCCAATGCCACTAATTGCTGGATCTGTGGATTGCTACCACATGCCACCGGACACTCTATCCCTTTCATCCCTTCACCTTTTTCTGTCAATGGCTCCTGCCTCGCTTGGCTAATCCTCCTGCAAGAAAGCTACAAGGATAATGCCACTTCCGGCAAAACTGTGTCACACTTCTACCATGGGTTCTGGCTGAACAAAACTGGAAAAACTTCTGCTCCCTTCTGTCCTCTGAGATCAAACACTTCCTTTCACATGGACATCCCTGCCAAAGAACGAGTTGAAATGCAGGTATTCAACAACCCAGCCAGACCCACCTTCTCTTACCTCCGGAAACGGACGGCCGCCACCCTAACAGTAGCCCTATCCATCATCAACATCACTGGACTTGTGTGCCTCGAAGGCCTGGGGGCGCAGCTGGTGGGCCACAGCTCCTGCCTCATCACCCGAACATTGGACTCAGTTGATCCACCCTCCTTTGTTACCTCCCCAAATATGTACTTCGTCTGTGGTACTAAGGCCTACACCTGGCTTCCGAAAGGTTGGGGAGGCACCTGCTACATCGCTTTTGTCCTTCCTCCGACATATGTGGCTCCAGCAAACCATCACCGACAGAAACGTGCCAAAGACATTGTACAAGCCGACTCCACCGGAGCACAGTTCCTGGATGCAGTAAAGGGACTTGTTCCACTCTGGGGTCCAATGGCAAACAGCCGTGCCATCCGCCACTTAACTCAGGCAGTCGAAACGGCGATGAACATTACGGCTGGCATCCTCGCCAACAACACCGCCAAGCTTCAGGCCGTCCGCCTGGTGGCTCTTCAGAACCGCCTCGTTCTAGATGTGGTTCTGGCTGATCGTGGAGAAGCATGCCGCATCATTGGGTCCAGCTGTTGTACCTACGTACCGGATAACTCACCCTCAGTCTACAAAGCAATTGAACACCTCCACAGACTTTCCGCAGAGGTTCATCAGGAGCAAGAAGGATGGTCACTGGGAAGTTGGTTTTGGGACACTATTAGAAGTTGGGGATGGAGGCTGTTTTCATTTATCCTAATACCGATTGTGATACTATGTGGATGTTGCTTGGGGATTCAGTGTCTGCCACCTTTATGTTCGCTTTTTATGAACTGCATCTGCCCTAAGACTTTGAACTTTGAAGCGGAACGAATGAAAGCTTTGTATGAGGTGGAAGTTCGTAGTATTATGGGGATAGATCCGAACTAAACAAGCTGGCGAGATATGTTAAAAGGGAGGACTGTGGAAATTTAGCTTGTAACTGAACATTATCTGCGCCATCTTGCCTCTCCCCAGCGCCACGCACAGCGAACGCACGGCCGCCATTTTAGGCGCCTCTCTCTCTCTCTCTCTCCCCGCTCATTGCCGATCACCTGCGCGTCCCTCAGGCGCTGCGAACATCCCCCGCGCGCTGGCCACCCCCGCTCTCTCGTACATGGGCCGTAAAACCTCTCCTTCTGCGCGACCCTGCCATGGAACCACATCCCACGCCTGACCGACATCCCATACATGGTCATGCATCTCTTTGATAACCCCCTGCCTCTGCGCCCAATTGTCCGAACCGATCCCAGGCCATCACCTAGCCCTGCGGATGCAGTTTATTGCCCCTACTGTAAGGGAAACACCCCCACATCAAAGGGATTACAGTAGATCAAGAACCCCCACCCCCTGAGACCCGACCGGTCGCACACAGCGTCCAGCTGTGCGATAGCCATCTCCTACTGTGGGTGGGGTGGGGACTTCTACTATAGATATGTGTGGGAACGAGCTTGAAGTGGGGATTCCGAGGATGTTCTTTCATGTATCAAAGCGATCTCAAGAATGTGCCATGTATGATAAACCTGCAATAAAGTCATAAACATGTGTATAAGAGGCCAGGCCTCAGAGATGCAGTTAGAGCACCTCGTGACGATACCTCGCTGTCTGATCTGATGTGGTCCACTCCGACGGAATAAAACTTTGTTTCCTGCCTTCCAGTCTCCGGCGCCTGCCTCTTTGTTGGTTTAGCATCGAATGGTATAAGAGGCGATTACCGCCGGGCAATACTTGAAAGGTTATCGACTACGACTGCCGCTACCATTTAACAACATCATCTGTAGTTTACAAAGTTGCACACCCTACGTCACTGCCCTTTGCAGATTAAGGTCAGGGTCTGGTGGTATGTCAGATGTTACTATCCTCTGCAGGACCGTGAGTCCCTACACATATGTTTTTAGCATGCATTAGTTCCTCTTAACAATTTAAAAAGCCGTCGGTTAATGAGTAGAACTTTTCTGGAAAGTTGTCTGACGTCTTAGGTGAGCTACAGGGGGATTTGACGCTTATACTTTGTGCTACGCTTATTGATCCCTTACATGGACTACTGCTATTTGATTCTTTTTTATCCGCAGAGCCCTCCCCATCCGTGTATTTTAGTAGCTTGCCAGGGGCCTCCCCATTCTGATCGGGGGTTGAACGAGCATCTGTCGCAGTTTCCAGGCTGAGTAGGGAGGTAGAGTGTATTGTAGAAGAGGGAGCCCCTAAATGCATCATTCCTTCACATGAATCTGCCTCTGCCTCATGTTGTTTGGTCAAAGATGTTTCCATCCCTTCAGCCCCTTTTGCCCCATCTGTCGTGGTATGTCCCTTAAGTCCTGACCCCGCTGTTAACCGAAAGCTGTTCGTGATTAACGGACGACAATGTCCAGGATCTTTGTACATTTTTTTAGCAGTTTTCTTGTAGCTTCTCCTTTCCCCCCTCCTTCTTGATTTGTGGCCTCTACTCCTTCATTGTTCTCCCCCTTTTCTCTTTTCTCTGGCACCTTGCTTTTACTTCCACGATTATCTAGGAGTTTTTGCCGATTATCGGCAGTCACTGAGCCGGGTTGCAGTGCTAATTGTAATTGAGAGCCAATTTGCGTATTTTTGCCTTTTGCTGCCGCTTTAGCCCCCTTGCCCGCCATCCTTACTTGTGCTTGTTTGGATCTCCTGGTGTTACAAAGTATCCCTTTGATGTAGCAGGCCGCCAGGAGCTACAAGTATTGCACCAGCCACTGAAGTCCAACAAGTATCTCCCTCGCAGTGAGCGAATTACTGTGGCTCACCGTTAGGTTTCTACGTTGCAACAGTGTTGCTGCTGAGTCACGCCGCAGGGCAAGGATCATCGAGGATCTCCAAATCATGGCGGCTCTCCCGCGGTAGGAACGTGGCATGTAGATGGCACGTGCTGATCCTGCTCGTCGCGTTGCAGACCTAATTGACAAGGTAGGGATGTGCTTCATATGTCGGAGCGACTTCATTCAAATTCCTTTTCCATCTTTTTTGTGAAAAAAGCAGAGTTCTGTAATTCAGGGTTTTAAACAGCGGGGGTCAGACCGGCGGAGCATCGGGTCGGAGTTTATCACTCAGACGCCATCTTACCTGTAACACTGACCGAAAACCCTACGAATCTGAACTATTGGATATAAGTATATCCGCCCCAAGTGAAGAAACCGGGCCTAATGGAAACTGCAGCTCAAACGCAGAGCTCTACAAGAACAGTCATGGGCAGAGAAAGGTTCAAAGAAAAAAGAAGGGAGAACAACAAAAAATATGTGATACCCCTGATGGAGGAAGCGCGGCTGATTTGAGATGGGACTATTCCGCCACACAACTTACGGTCTTGCCAGATACAACGGTTGCCTCTGACACCAACTGTACAATTACAGGCAATAATGATGGCAACAGCGGAGGGGGAGATGGGGTGAAGGCTTATCCTGCACTGGTAACAGTTTTGCAGACCATCAAGAGCTTCCAGGAGGAAGCCAAATCCGACCGCCGCAGATCACGTTTAGCTGCCAAACAATTACAAGGGACCGGGAGGAAGGTCGGTAGGACTTGCAAAGAAATTTCAGATCGGATGGGTTCCGTTGAAGCACGGACAGAAAAAGAATTTAGTGAGAGATTTAGCCGCACTGAAAAATCAAGGAGGTGAACATGAGGGCATAGTTAAGTACCTCATAGGGAAGATGGAGGAGCAAGAAAACAGGCAGCGGCACAAAAATCTCTGCTTTCAGGCATTCCGGAGTGTGTGGAAGGGAATGATCCCAGGGGCTACATGGTCACGCTCCTCAAAGGGGCCTTCCCAGAATTAAACATGTGGGACTGGGACAAAGAAATTCAGTGGGTGCTCAGATTCCCGCTAGCTCCCTCCAAACGTGCCTCTGCCACGCCTCAGCACTCCCATGCCATGCTTCTATTTTTTGGAAACTTCCTCCTACGTCAGGCATTGTACGATTTGGCTAGAACTACGAACAAAAGGGTGTTTGATGGGAACACGTTCTTCACACGACCAGACTTTGCCCACGCAACAGTGGAACGGAGATGGAGGCTGAGGCAGCTCTTCGCTCCCTTTCAACAACTTGGAGCTGAAGTGTACTTGCAGAATCCGGCACACTTAAAAGTTGTCTACAAGGGGACCACACGTAGTTTTGTCTCCGAGATACAGGCTAAAGCATACTTACAGGAAATTGCTGATAGAACTGGGAATAAGCAGTGACAGACTACCAGGAAATGCTCTAGATACAACTAGCTGGGAAAGAATGCCAGTATAGTTCTACAAGAACATGTTTCCTGTGTACTATTAACATTCTAATCTTCTCCTTACTTATTTGTTTTTCTCTCTTGCTTCTCATCTAAGCTGGCTTTGTCAGGTTTTTTTTTTCGTTCTTACTTCCTTTGTTTCTCTCACCTCTCTTTATAGCCAGAAAAGATAAATGTCTTGAAGTTCTTTTACTGCAATACTTAGAATGCTTACAATATTGAAAATTCCGTTTTTGTGTCTCCACTGAGGGGTGTACGGGGGGGAGACCGGTGGTAGCATGGGGCCTTCTGTCCCTCAGATGCCATGCTCCCGGCCCTAGCTAGGCCGGGTAGCCTCTAGAAAAGGTGGTGGGAGTGGGGAGGTGCAGGGTCGAGGGGGAACACTGGGGGGAGGGAGGGCAGGGGGGTTGGTCTACTAAAATGGAGAATTATAGCCTCCAACAATTGCTCTACAATATGGAGCAAGCACTATTAAGTATAAATGAGTAAGCTATGTATCGCTAAAATTAATATTTGTGGTCTCAAAGATTTAAAAAAAAAGACAGAATACTGCTGCTGGATTAAGGTTATTAAAAGCAGACATATTCTGTATGCAGTAAACGCACATTGAAAACGCACAGAAACATCTTTTAGCAACACTTGGATATGTATTAGTTGGAGCCACAACACAGAACTCTCGCACACGTGGGGTCGCAATCTTGGCATCCAACCGTACGTTACAATTTAGCCGTACTTTAGTTGATCAGCTAGGTAGATGGGCAATCACACAATGTCATAGGAATAATGGGGATCCACTTACTATTTGCTTCATCTATGGTAGTAATTTAGATGACCCTATGGTATTTCATTATATCAATAACGAACTAGCTAATTGGCCACTTCCTTTATTAATCTGTGGGGATTTTAATATAAACTTGCCTGCCGACAAGAATTTGAGACAGGAGCCAGGTTGGACATATATGGGCCATAAACCAAAGGTGTTTAGCGCGCTAAGGTCATTATGTCCGGAACATGTGCTCACTGATCTCTGGAACTGGCAGAATCCTAAAAATCCTGGCTACACCTTTTTCTCCCATCCTCACAGCAAACATGTTATAATAGACTACATCTTAGTATCCCACTCCCTACTGCAGGATTGTAGAATAGAAAAAACTCCTCGTAAACTGGCAGATCATAACCCGTTAATAGTAGAGATTAAGCTGGGAGGGTTAAAAGGGGGTGCCCCTTTCACATGGAGCTTTGAGCGAGCACTTCTTTTTAATGAAGAATACTGTCACCACATGAAGAGGTGGATACTTCAATTTCTTAAAGAAAATATAGGCAGTACTGGAATTGACATTGTTTGGGATGCACTCAAGGCAGGAATACGTGGGGAAACACTTAGATTTTCTCTTATAATGAATTTTAAAAAACAAGCTGCAATGAATGACCGCGTAGCGAGTTTAACAACTGCCGAAGAGGAGCTAATTAATATAGCTCTAAATGAAGGTGAACTTAAGGAAGCACAAGCAAAGGTTATGGCTGCCAAATCGGCAATCATGGAAATAATAGCTAAAGGTGCGGCCGATAAACTAGCTGCTTGGCAAGAGGAAGCATATAAATGTAGCGAGCGAGTCAGTCATCATCTTGCTATTAGAGACAGACAAAAGGCCACCCGGAATTTAATTTTGAAGATTGAAAATCCCGACAAGGGACTAATCTCAGACTCAGCAGGCATTCGTGAGGTATTTCACTCTTATTACCAAAAGCTTTATTATGAAGATCCACAAAGAAACTCGTCAGAAATGGCGACATATCTTAATCAGATCCCCATAGAACCATTCCCACAGGCGGTACAACAGCTGGAGGAGCCGCCTCAATGGCTAGAGATCCTAATGTGCATCAATAGCCTCCCAAGTGGTAAGGTTACCGGTCTTGACAACATACCCCTTGAATTTGAAAAAATATTCTCTACACAGCTAAAAGATTGTATGATGCAGCTGGTCACACATGTTTTTAAAGGGTGTAGACCTACTGAATCTTAGTCACAGGCCAAAATTATAATTTTTCTTTAAAAAAACACCAACAGATCCTGGTTCGTACCGTCCCACAACAAAGATCAACTCTGACAACAAGATTTATTCAAAAATGCTAGCTACACGCTTGGCTTCAGTAATCCATATGGTTATCTCTACACAACAGCATGGGTTCATTCCAGGACGTGGGACGACCGATCACATCTGAAGAGTCATTACACTTATTGACGCCAAAGATTTTACTAAGGAACCAATTGCATTAATCTTGTTGGATGTGGAGAAGGCCTTCGACAGAGTTTCCTGGCCCTTTCTCTGGGAAGCTCAGTCGAGGGTCGGGATTGGAAAGGGCTTTCAGCAAGCCTTCAAAATGCTCTATGTCCATCCCACTGCAAAACTCTTGGTGAATGGAGAACTCACTGACAGGTTTAATATAATGAGAGGTACCCGGCAGGGCTGCCCGAGCTCGCCTCTCTTATTTGCAATATAGATAGACCCTTTTCTACGTCAGCTAGAACATAATAATGTTATTCGGCCCATTATAACCAACAACTGGGAAACCAAAGTCCTGGCATACGCCAATGATATTGCTCTGGTGACACCTGACCCTGACGTAGCTATTGGCGAGATCGAAATAAAGGCGGCGTGATTTGGATCACTCTTCGGGTTCTCCATTAATCCCAACAAAACCCATATCATCTGTAATGACCACGCTAAGATTAGTGATGACCGAATGTTTGAAAAAGCAACATACCTGGGTGTCGAAATTGTCGCAAACACTGACTGTGTAGTGAACGACAATATTAAACCACTAAATTAAACCAGAATTGGCTAGATTACACAATTTACATCTATCTATTATTGGTAGATGCAATAGCATCAAAATGTTGTTTTTTCCAAATTTTTTGTATTTGTTACGGGCAATTCCTTTAGAATTTGATGCTAAATGTTTTAAAGCAATCGAAGATTTATTTTCCAGATTTATCTGGGGATACACGAAACCTAGAAGAGCATATAAATTCCTCACGTTGCCCAAAGATAGGGGAGGACTGGCTCTACCAAATATTAAACTTTATTATTGGGCTATTACCTTATTGCACAATTTAGTTTTTATCCAAGAAAAAACTAAAACCAGCAGGATTGAAGAGATTTCATCACCAATTGAGTTTGTTATGGGCACAGAGGCATGGGAATGGGCCTGTCGACATCTGCAGCATGACTATCACAAGAAAGTCCGCTTCAAGTCACTACAAGGTGGATCCAAGATCATTAATTATATTAAGAAACTTATGGGACTCAGCCGCTTGAATTTTTATACTATACGCCACTTTGTGATAACCCCATTTTGCCGGAAATCTTTAAAGGCTCTATTATAGAAAGATGGAGTGACGCTGGCCTGACCAAACTGGGAGGTTTCTTTTCCCCTGTAGGCCTGGCTTCTTTTGAAAATCTCAGAGAATGGTTTGGGCTAGACAGCAGGGACTTTTTTACGTTTTTACAAATCCGTGACTTTTTGACTAAGAAGGGGGGGGCGAATAGGTTTTCTAATATTGAAATTACTGATAAACTTAGAAAGAATAGAGGTCTGTCTATTGGTTATGTCTATAATTTCTTTAACTCATTAATACCATATGATATGGGAAATGGAGCTGCAAAATGGAAGGCAGAGACTGGCGTTTCAGAGGAGTTATTTTTTCATGCAACTAACTTAGCACAGAATATCTTAGTACCAGCTCGTCTCCAGGCTAAATACTATAAATCGTGCTTTTCGCTTTATTACAGCCCTAAAAAAAAATCGCTAAATTGGGAACAGGAAGAGGAACGGCCTGTCCGCGCTGTGCCATATATCAAGCCGACCTTAGTCATATTTTTGCCACATGTAATGCTCTGGATACATTAAAACGAGAAATTACAAATTTTTATAATGAAGCCCTGTGGATTACATGCTACCTCTCACCAATTTTAATTGGACTATGGTTCGATCAGGATCTACAGGGGAACTCTGGGGAAAAACTAGTGTGTATTGGTATGGCAATACTGCGCCTGTGCTTAGCATCTGCCTGTTTGGACCCCAATCTACCAGGTTTTCAACAATGGCTCTCTCGGTTAATGGCGAATTATAACCTGGATAAAGCTATTTATGCAAGGAGGGGACAGCGCTCCCGAAGGAAAGGCGAAGAAATCTGGGCACTACTGACTAGATGGTTAGCGAACTATGACTGACTGATTAAAAGTTTAATTTGAAGTTCTACTTGAATTTGGAAGAGCAATCGGAAGGTGACCAACCAACCCCCTGAGGGGGGGAAGGAGAGGCAAGGGTGGGGCAGGTAAAGGGTGGGGGGAAATATAAATGCAATACCTTCTCATTTTTTCTTTATTGCTGAGCTCTTTATATGATTTACAAAAATGTATAATATTGTTGAATCTATCTACTTTTTTTTGCATTAATAAAAAGAGATTAAAAAAAAAAAAATCAAAAAGCCATTGTTCAGACCATCAAGATTTTTCGCATTTTATGAGTTTTGTATTAATTTTTCGGTGCTTGCAAAATATGTTCCCATACAGGAAATGTTTCAGGGTTTTTATTGCAGTATTTTTCTATACTGTGATATATGCGTTTTATGTAACTTGTAATGATTTTAAGTAATCATACGATGAACTTGACTTGTACTTGTACCTGAGTAGACGTCGGATGGCAATAATTACGGCTGACAGAGAAATCAAGGGCGTAATTATTTCATTTCTATACAACTGCCAGAATGGTAAGAAAGGCTGATCACCTCCCACCCACCCCCCACTTACCCACTCCGAGCCTCTCTGCATCTACCTTTTGTCATTTCAGTAGAAAATTGTGCCCACTGGAAGACATTACTATAGACATAAAAAATACAATCATAAAAACAACACAATTAAAGCTTCATTGCTGGGAATCAGCAGACAGCATGCTAATATGTTCCAACAAGCACAATGCAGACTTTACAGGAGATCATGCAGCTTTCCTACCCTAACAATTATATCTAATTATCTGCATTTCGTGATTGTATACTATAAGCATTAAAATTGCTCATCTACTTCCATTGTACAGATACTGGCTGGCATTGGATTTTTGCATAAAGCAATATGAGACAGACAACACCTAGAATGCAAAATTGTATGTCACTAGAAAACAAATACGTTTCCAGTTTTACCTTAAGTAAACCTGTTAGTTCAAACTATCTTGGGGAAGCGCATGGATCTGAAATGACTGTTTAATATCCACAATAGTGTGAGAGAGTAAATTACAGGTAGCAAGAGTTACACCATTCACTTAGGAACGGCTGCTTCACTAACAATTTCTGTTCTCACAATGGTTTACAAGCGACTTCAGCAGATTGGGCAAATATCATCATCTTTTGTGTAGCCAGTGACCTGGTTCTAGAGATTACTACCTGTGGCCTCCATGAATATACACCATATTATTCACCTGTCTGATGGAAATCAGCCACTATAAAATAGGGAGACATTTATCCCTTACGCTGCCAACAGAATACATGTTTACATGCCCCCTCCCACTAGATCTCATTATGTATTACATGGTACCACTTAAGAACAAGCATTGCAAAGCCAATAGTTATCAACTTTGTGACCAATGCCTTTTTGCACCGCGGTGCAGCATTGACAAGAGGCTGTGCAGCATGGCCAAAAAACTTAAAAGAAGAACAAAAGGCACGATGATGCGGCTGCAGCAGCCTCGTCATTTTGCTTTGCTGCACCCTTTTGCCAAGCCCACATTAATGTTTAACCCCAGTGCAATAATGAGCCGTCCTACAATATGCAGTGAGCAATCAAAGCCCATCTCAAGCCCCACCTCAGATTCAGCCGAACTCACGTTGCCAGTGAGGGCCCACACCGGACACCCTCGGTCCTGCTCTATCCGAGACTAAACTCCTACCCCCTCTTCTCCACAGACCCACCTCAACAAATGTAATGATTACAGGTAGCAAACAAAAAAACAGTTTCAGAATATATACACCTTCTGTGCTCCCTTGCCTCCAATAGACGCCTCTCACTTCTACATAAAAACACCCTTCGCCCTCTCCTCATCCTGTTTTTTTTTCGTCTCCATCTTGACTTACCTTCCGGTGTTTTCCCTTCATGGCTGAGCCTGGGGGGCTTCGATGGATGGTTCCCTGGCAGTTGCGGTGCTTCTGCTGGTGTTCTCCTGGCTTGATGGTGTCTTCCGGGTTTCCCTTCAGCATGGTAAGAAGGATCACTATTGGCGGTCGTCAGACAGAGTCCGGCGGTCCTGCAGTGGCTGCGCTTCCGGGTCAACATCCCTCAATGGTCTTCGGATTGATGGTTGTTGTGGCCGGTAGCACTGGCACTAGTGCATTTCTGTCTTTCCTGCTGGGGTGGTTGGTGACGAGGCTGATGGACTTTCTGGTGGGTGACTCCTCTATCTTCTACGAGGGAGGTGCCCAGTCCATGGCTCTGTACTGTTTTTCAACTGGACTCCTTTTTCAGGGTGCTGGGTTGGGTTTTTTCGCTGTGGGTTTTGTGCATTTGGGGGTGTCGATTGTACGGAGTGCTTGATTGAGACTGGAGCTCCTGCCCTCCTACATTTCTCCCTGGTCCAGTGCCTATTCGTTGAGCTAGTCTGTGGTGTCTTCTCAGGAATCTACCTTATTGTGGCCATTTGGTCTGCAGGACAGTGTCCTCTGGCTTGACCTGTGGTTAGCTTGTCGGGTCTTGGGCCTCTGGTTCTGGGGTTTGTCTTTTCCCCCATTTCAGTTGCTTGCTTTTCTGGGGTGGGATACTCCAGAAGTTCAGTCTCCGCTTTTCTTTTCGGCTCTTCCTTTCAGATCTTTGGGGAAGTTGCGTTTGCCAGCTTGGCAGTGACTCGGTGTGCCTTGGCTGGTCTTGGTGCTCAGGTGCTGTTGGGGGTGTCTTGACGATCCTTTTGGTTCATTTGTTCGGCACTTTTGGGCCTGTCTTTGGCCAGCCTTTTTCATCTGTGTGTGTGGCAACCTTGGTTGTTCCTGCTGTGGCCAGTCGGTTTTTGGTTGTGCAGTGTTTGCAGAATGGTGTTTCTCTGGGTCGTCTGTCTCTCCGTGGGAGTAACTTGGGTGGTATTTCTGGAGTTTCTGGCATTTCGCAGTTCTTTGCGTCTTTATCAAGACTGGTGCCTTTGTTAGGTCTCGCCTAGCGTTGCAGTGCAAAGCGCTGCTCGCTGCGCGAGAGATTTTGTAGGAGAGTAGATTTGAGAAGGGGACTAGAAGCCCCGCCCCTCATTTTCATTGACTGTCGTCACCGTTTATGCTAAACGGTGGCCTGCCATTGGAAATAAGGGTTTTTTGGTGACGCGCATTCACCTTTTCGTCCGTCCAATCCGGACTGGCTCGTCTGCTTTGCGGCTGTCGCAAAGCACTTTCTTATCTTTATGGGGTCATTTGTTTCTAATTAGCGTGGAGGAGCGCACTGTCAAAGGAAAAAATCTTGGTTTTGTCAAGATTTTTTTCCTTTGAGAGGTCGGGGGCAGTGCGCGCCTCCACGCTAATTAGAAACACATGGCCCCATAAAGATAAGAGATCGTAGACAAAACCAAAGCTTATTCAGGGGGCTTTGCTATTCAAAGTGCCTGATTGCTTTTGGCTTTCTTTTATCACAAAGCGCTCGATTTAAGTGTATCAAGGACGCAGAAGCACTTTTGTTCGACCGCAAGTGAAGAGCCCATAGGCATCCCGAATACCAGAGTTTACAAATACCTGTTATGTTATTTGCGCCTGTGTTTGTCTTGCGCTTACTCTTCACTACACAACTCCCAAACATAGACAACAAATTGGGAAGTTAGTATTACAAGACATAACCAGTGTCTTGCCACAGGCATGTCATGAGGTAATATAGAATGCACCCCACTGCCCCATGTGTCTCGCGCCCATATCCCCACATTTCCCCAACTTGACTTGCTTGCCCACTGACGAGTCACTCTGCGTCCATTTGGCTGTGTTCTAAACAATGCTTCTGCTAAGTCCTTTTTAAACGTTTCCATACAATTTAAAGTCAGAACAAATACAACAAAAAATCACAATTAAAGCACGGAAGTAAACTAGTTTGCTATGTTTTGAAAAAAGCAACTTTCAAGCACTGGGGCTCAATATATTTTCCGCTCCCGTGCCTCTCTGGGCAAGGCTGACGTGCAGTAAAAAGTAAGAAACGTAAATATGGCTATTAGCAGGGCGGAAGAGAGGAGAAGAGTGTGTGAGCCGACAGAGCTTGAGGCAGGAAGCATGCTCCTAAAGGCAGCTGGCAGGCCACGGCAAAGCTCTGACCCTCAGATAGGGTGAATACTGTCCCTAAGACATCCTCTGACTGATGAGTCCGTGGCGCGTCTTTGAACTCACTTGGCGTGAGATGCAAGACAGAGGTCATCTTGATGTCTGCCTTTAACAGATGCCCTGCTCATTTTAGTTGGCTGAGTGAATTAAGAACATCACTCCCCGTCAGTCACAGTGTAGGGGCCATGGTTTAAGGCAGGACTGGGCATGGGAATCCCAAGGCACCCTAGAAATCGTGTCAGACTTATTGCAAAGAGAAGTTCTCCCTGTCATGAAATTAGAACATTTCCCCTCAGGCCACTATCGCAGCAAGATCAGAGTGGCTGAGATAGTCCGTGACATGTGTGAGAATTCGTTTAGTGGCCAAAACTACTGCAAAGCTGTTAGGGCTGGGGCAGGATCAGTCACGTATGTCCCAGTGAAGCATCGTACGGCCTTTAAAAAAGCTGTGAGTCATATATCAGACCAGTCTGACGTGTCTGGCTCTGTTCAAGCCCTAATGCCCTTTCAGTGACTGACTTGCTAGCATACCCAAAACAGCGGAGCTGTCACTCATGGTACAGGTCGATGAATGGTAAGTTTTGTCTGCACGCCGTCCTACACCTCGCTAGTCAAGCTGTCATCGGCAACCAAAAAGAGCTTCGGGTTGTTGGTTCTCGTGTTTGACTTCCCTTCTCGTAAGAAGTCCATTAGTGCTGCCAGATGGCTGCAGGTGCGGTGGCCTGTCAGGGGCAGACCACAGTGGGTGCTGTCAGGCCGGGAGGGCCAGGGATCTCTAGGACAGGACTGGCGGTAAAAGCTGACCCACCCTACGTCACTCTATACTAAGAACCATGCATGGATGGCATGCCCACATCCAGCTTCGACTTAGATACGGCCTGGTATGCTGTTCTTCACACATAGCAGATCAAGAGACTAGGATATGCCAAAAATGTGTCTGTATCCCACCGTGGTGCTTAAAAAACACACCCAACTGGGCCAGTCCAACTGGAGGGCCTTCACTAACTCCCCATGCACCTATAAGGGTTGTAGTACAAGACCCTTTGACTCACTTACAAATTTCTGGAATGATTAGTTTCCAAATACCTTCAGGATACAAAAAACAAACATGGGCAAAGCCAATAGGTGTGGCTTTGATAAACTGGTGCAAAAGAAACAAGCATTGAAAATGCAATAGGTCTCACCTTTGATTAAGTTAAAGCCATTTGCTTTGCTAATGGTATTAACTAGCAAAGCAAATGGTTTTACCTTAATTAAAGGCGAGACCTATTACCTTTTTTTAATGCTTGTCTTTTTTTCTGGGACTGTTGCCCTGGTTTCCCGGAGCAGTGTGTTTCTTACCCTGTCATTTGTCTTTGTTCTGGGAATTGGTGGCTTTGCTTAGTCCTCCTTGTGTGTCCCTTATGTTCGCTTTGTGTGTTGCATGGGGCCCCGCTGGGATGGGGCCTTCTTTCTTCCGCTTCTTTTTATGATTGGTTGCGTTCATGGTCTTGTTGGCTGATGGGGCATGGGTGTGGTTTTCCCATTGGTGTTCGGGGCCTTCTGCGCTCTAGTTGGGACTGTGGTGACTGTCTTCCTTGGGTCCTCTGTGGTGGAGTTTGGCCTGCACCTTGGTTCTCTCCTTTCTCGTTTGGGCATCTCTTTCGGGTTGCTGAGTTGTTTCCTTTGGTTTTTGTGTTTGGTCACAGGATTTTGTCCTCTCTGTGGGTGTAGAGGTTGTTCTGTGTGGGCTCTAGGCACTCTTGTTTTGTTGGGTTTTTCTTGCTCAGTTGTCCATTTTCTATTTTGCTTGCTATGTCCTCATTGGTTAAGAAGAGAGGCGAGGGAGGGGCAGGAGGTAAAGCGTCCATTTCTTATTGATAATGGCTTTACTCCTAGTCCTACTCCCTCGCCTTCCTTCAAGGTCCCTCCAGCCCTCCCGGTACGGAGCAACTGAGTGTCTGGGTTGTCTTGTTTATGTACAGGATGAGGAAGGGGCAAGGGGTGTTTTAATGTAGAAGTGGAAGGGGTCTATTGGAGGCAAGGGAGACTCATTGGTTAAGAAGGAAGGAGAGGGACTAGGACTAGGAGTAAAGCCATTATCGATAAGAAATTGATGCATTATTTAACAGGAACATCAGACCAAAGTAACCAAAGATAGCATGTTAAAAAAATTGTGAATATATGGCTACCTATGACAACATTGTTGACATGTGTGGCTTGTTGTGAGGTCAGTAGGGTATTTGTCCTATAACTACACGCTTCACTTGAAGGAAAAATAGGACCTAATTGTCACCTTCTTGTCTGATTTAGTTTCTACAGAAGTTTTTATTCGGTCACCTAATGATACCTCTGTTTTCGGTAAAAAAAATATATATTAATGCATATATTGAAATGCAATTGAGGTAGAACTTGAAAACTTGCTTTTTAGTTCCCATGAAGGGGTAATTTTAGGGGCCAAAGAGCTCTTAAAATGAGAGAAAACACAGAGTCCCTAGCAATCAGCATTCAAGGTACAAAATCAGCAACATAAATTGGGGGTCACTTATGTGTTCTTGGCTTTTTGGGTAAATATGAGAGAGCAAAGCACGACTTAACTCAAAAGAGATTGCTTGTTTACAGACAGACACGGCGATCACAAACTTCACAACACATGTACAGAAATCTATAAGCAGAAAAAAACAAAGCATAAATGCCATTGAATATTGATATGTTATCCAGAGTCTGAAAATGGCTATAATCTGCAAAAGATACTGATACACTTGACCAAACTGGAGGATTGTAAAACCCTCCCATCAAAATGGGCTACTTTGCATCTCTTAAGTTACTTTAAAGGTGTTGACAAACCTAGATGTTTGTAAATTTTGGATTAAAACAACAAACATCAAATTCAGTGGCAATAACACTATCATGGGTACTACATGGCAAGGGCATGGTGTCTCCGAGTTTGCTTACATATATGGGGGTACGTTGGAGGTACACCACTGTAGGATGTCTCAACTGGTGCATGGGGCAGTTGCCAAAAAGATTGTTCCACATAGGGCCTTGGTTCCAGCTAGTTGACTTGCCAGCTGAATGCTGGAACAACGTGCTCGGTAAGGGCAAGGGAGCAAATAAAAAAAAGACAGAATAAGGTTGCTGAAAAGAGGATAGGCTCACCAGGTTGAGTCACGACCCTCTCAAGGTTATTGTTGGTGAGTTAAAATGCACAGCAGCCTGAACCCTTCTCATGGTGAGGGGTACAGCAAGCAATCGTCAGGCTCTTTGTAGGTGCAGGACTCCATGGGGTGGCTAGGAACTTCCATGCTGCGCAAGGGCAGCAGCAGGATAGCCATGTCAAGCTTGAGAAGGGTCTTGGTTTAGTCCCAGCCAGGAGGAAGTGGGCATAATTTACACTCTAAATATAGCTTCAGTGTCCATGGGTCACCACAACTCCAAATACAGAATCAGTGTAAGGAGATGCAAGGAAACTCTGGATGCCATTGCTCAATATGGCTATTTCGGCAGAAGTACACTGCTTAATCACTTGCAATTGCATTCTTAAAATGTCAAAGGTTTGGCCAACCAGGCTTCCCTTCCCATGAGAAGCCTGGGATACCAGAACCTTCTGTGTATGTGCAGGAGACCAGGTGGAACCCTCTTTGGGCGGCTCTGGCGATGTGGACTCTCTCCACTGCCTAAAATAAAGAAAGGAGAAGGAAGAATAAATGGGGAATGGGACAGCACTCATCATCCATCTTGAAATCATCTTCATGACAAATGTTCAAGACCATGTATAGGTAACACTAACATAGGCTCACCGGTAGTGTTCACAAAGCTCTTTGTCATAATTAATACAAACATATGTTCATGAAGAGTCAAGTCAGCGAGAGCAGCATGTTAATGTTCACAAAACGTAATTTAATTTTAAAAAAAGGAAACCAGAAAGGCCCGCATCAGCCCCAGGCCTCTGCACTTAATTTAACTTGGGAGCCAACACATTGGCTGCATACAGACACTGGGTGCCATTGTTATACACAGTGACTCCAAAAGCTACTATCAGCTGCCATCAGGCAGGACCTGTGCTAAGTCTGTTAGGGGCTATCCCCCTGAGACTATATGTGGGGGAATCAATGGAGATAGTCCAACTCTTAGGGTACACGATAGGTGTCTTTCATGAGCGCGCATCCACAGGGATTAAGGCCCCCAAACCTTTGCTGAATATGAGAAATCAATGCATGCTGCTGGGAGAAAGACGTACGGCAGAGCCACTGTGCTAATCATGCGCTTACGTCCCTACATTCAGTAAGACTCTGTTCCAGTTAATTTGACTTTGTTAGCATTTTTCTCATATTAAAGTCATGTCGTCATCATCATCATCATTGTGAAATATCATCCACGAGTAGTTACTCTCAGGGGCGGCTGTAGGGCAGTGCGACTGGTGCGGTGGCACTGGGCGCTGACCTGTGGAGGGGGCGTTGGCCTCGGGGAGGGGGGGCGCTGTGCTTAGTAATACCATATGTTTGGAGAGATGAGGAGCACTTTTGTCCTGTGGTGGAGAGAGTATCCGAGGAGGCGGTCAAAAATGAATGCCGCAGCGGGTGCTGCCAGTGCTTAAGTCAGCCCTTGTTACACTGATTAATACCATAGGTTTTCTCTAAGTCAGGCAATCTAATGCCCCTGCTATCACTCCCTCCAGAACTGCCACTATCTGTTTAAAGTAATGAGTGAATATTATCAACAAGTGAACAATCCTTATATATTCTGGCTTGGATATCCATATATCAGAAAGGAAATACACTAGTGTTCTAATATACTCAAGGAGTATATTAGAACACTAGTTTTACATCATCAATAACTAAGACAACCTTTTATAAATTGAATTAAAAATGTGATGTTTAAAGCACAATATAATTACCCCAAAAGGGGGGGTTGCTGGCGCCTTCTAAGCTACGTCAAAAGTGCTATCATATTATGTGCTTCTTTTTCATGTATGTTTTTGATGCAGCTGCACCTAATCCCAAGGTGACAGTGTGTTTTACAGAGAATTTTTTCTTATAGTTGGAGGACCTCAAACATGATGTGCTTTCCATAGAACTTTAGGGTGTGTATGGTCTAATTGAAAACAGATTAGAGAACCAGGAAGAGCTAGGTTGAGGTTAGTAGGGCATGTACCTTGGATATTACCAGACAGGACACTTTGCAGTTGGATGAGTACTTTATATAGTGCATACTTACAATTTAACTGCAACAAGGTGATGAATGGAATGCTTGAATCAATTATAGCCACTGACAATCTCTTGGGCCGTATTCCAGTATATTGTACATGCCTCTCAAGACCAAGGCCCTCCATCAGCAAAAGTCAGTGCTGACCCTGCTCCTCATAGTGTCAGTCCGCCCGCACTGCCAGACCTTTCCTCACTATGCCAAAGAATTCAAGCTGTACCTACCTGACGAGGCCTAACATGGCCGGAACCGGTCTGGGGTTGTGTGTGTTGCATTCTGGAGGGCACCTCGCCTGGCAGGCCGGAAAGGACTGCGTCATTACTGATTTGCACAAGGCCGGCCTTCGTCTCGAATGGCACAGTAGGCAAATATCGATGGGCTGGAATGCAACCCCAAGTAAAAACTAGTGGTTAGACTTTTTCCAAAGATTATTCCCATCCCATTTTGTGTGACTGATATACTTACAATTTAAGGCAGTGATGATTAACCTTTTGACTTCCATGCACCGCCACAGAATCCCATTCTGGAAGTCCGGGATCCCCAGTTTAAGTAATTTCTACAATCTGAGCTTCAAAACAATAAACATTTAGAAATAAGTCTAAATTAAACAAATATACAAATTAGGAAATATTTTTTTCACAATCCACAAAAGACACAAAAAAACTACATTTTAATTTTACCTGAAATGTTGGAGCTTTTCGAAATTCGGTTTTATTTGTAAAAGGCAAAGCGATTGACTCGAACATATCACCTTGTATTTTTTGCTTCTAGTGCATACTCTTTTTCAGTCCGTGCATCTTAGTGTTTCAATTGAAGGCACAAATCCTTTATACTAGATTCTTTTTGCTGGATTTGCATTCATTCCATGAATCATGCTAAAGATAGCAACTTAATGTTTAGACTCCAATTTTAAATTCCTTCAAATTTGCAGAGCATTTTAAGATGTTTTACATTTTCCTTTTTTAATGTATATTGTTTATTAATCTGCTAATCGTTTTAACAGTGGCACACCCCCTTAGTAGGTGTCGCAGGTCAAACGGTGTCTGCAAAGCCCAGGTTAAGGAACACTGATTTATGGCATCAGAAAATGAAATCGGTTGCTAGGAATGACACAAGGTCTAGTGCAGTAGTTCAAATTAGAGCCCAGGTCTCAGGAGTCCAAGGTCAGGTATTCAGCCTCTTGATCACATCTCATTTAAGTTTGGTACTAACAATCATACAAAATATTTACTATAGCAAGGTAAGAAAGAGATAAAAAACCTTTTTCGTGTATTTTATTCCAGAGTCGGTGCATGGTGATTCAGAGATTTAACAAAAGGTATATGATTTAATGGTTGTCATTTACTTGTGGCTGCCGTAAACTGTAGCCATAGGTCCAGGTTTATCTCTACTCAGACCATGCACCTATTTTCACCTATCCCATATCCATTGCTATGAACCACAAAGACATCCACATGTCTGAAATATGCTCACAGTACCAAGAGCACATTTGTGGGCACCCAACGTGTGCTTGTGCGCTCACTCATCCTCCTTGGACCTCTTTTTTCATCTAATTTATCTGTACATGAGTTTGAATATGTCTAAGTATCACCCTGCCCAAATGCTATAAGATGTGCCACCTATAAGTTTTCTTTTTGTCTTCATCCCCATTTGTAACCTGCATAATTGCCACTACACTTACACATACTCCGACTCACTGTTTGGGGGGGAAGGCATTGGACTTCTACACCATTTCTGCTCTCTACTTAGTAGGTGCTTTACATTGTGTCTCCATTGTCTCTTTGCTGCCTACTGTGCTTTCATGCATCTGCCCGCCTCTTTTTTCCTCTGTATCACAAAATAGTACTGCTGTGTGTCTCACTGTCACTTTTGATTGTTCCCCATGGTGTTTCCTCCTCCTATGAGGACTCATAATCCCTCCTCGATCCTCTTTCCCAATCAACCACCACCAGAGACCACATATCTACTCTTCATCCTCACCTTTTTAACACTCACAAGCCTCTTTGCTGTCTGACATTGCCCTCTTCCACCTGGACGTATTTTTTCCCAGCACATTTGATTCTTAATGCAATCTCGGGGGGCTGTCTCTTTGACAAGTCAACCATCTCTCTGTCTTGAGCTTATCCTCAGGGAAACATTCTGTATCTATCACTCATGTATCTGCCTATGTTGTGCTCCTCCTCATTCGCTTCAGTTCCCCTTCTTCAAAGAAACCCCCATCTTCCCTCAAGCGTGTGAGTCAACCTTGCAAAGCCTAGAAATGTCCTCCGCTTGAACAAAAGAAACTGCAGTCCCAACCCTTATCCCGACCATCTAGCAATGGCAGCGCTCAGGAAGAACTAATTAGCACTCCTTTGCTAACAAGGATGTCATGGAATTTCTCAAGGTAGGCCTGTCTTCACGTCAATATCTGGATCTCCATCCTCCAGTCACCGGAATGATGCAATACACTTCCACTTTTTTAAAGAACCTATCCTTACCCTTGTCAGGGGTACTGGAATTATGAGATTGTGCAGCTGCTGCGATTTCCAGGAAATTGTAGATTTACCGCATTTGCCACATATCCATTATCTGCCACATAATATGCAGATTTGAATAACAACAAACATTTCTAGTTCAAACGGCTCAAAAGTTAGTAAAAGCGCAGCGACTCGTTTTGCAGCGCAGTGGATGGCCCTTTGCAAAGATTGACTGGTCACTTTCCGAAGCTTATTGTCAATTTGAGAGTTAAACTTGTACTAATGAGGTACAACTAATGCCCAGACAGTGTTAACAAGCTTAAAATTGACAAAATAATGAAGTAATACTATCACGAATGAGCCTCATAATGCCTCATTATTTGCCTTTTCTTGCTACATAATTTACACAATCCTGCCACATAATTTGATCCTCCCCTGGTGCATAACTCCAGTGGCCTGTCCAGCAGTTGAAGTGCTGTAAAAACAATATGGAAACTGTGAAGCTGCATGCAATTGGGGTGGGGCGACTGAGCGTAGGGGTGGCATTGCCAAAAATACATAAAAGTGTATAACTTTTTTCAGTCTTTCACCTTCAGGTAACTACATATAAAATAACATACAGCTAAAATTAAAAATAAATGCAATTTTAGTTAATCAGTAGTAAACGCACTATTGTACTTTATGAAACCTCTATCAGTTAATGCACTGCAGAAGTCTGTTTGTAACCAGAGAGCCATAGAATTGAATCCTGGTTGGAGCAGTAGAGAATAGTGATTTGTGTATGTTTAGTTGTAAGAGGACTCAATCTTTGACAGAAAGCTCAATGACTATTTAACTCATTATTTTAAACTTGCATTACACACAGTATAAAAGGGGGCGCTACCAAATGCACAAAAAGGTTTAAGATAAAAAAAAGTGCTTCCAAAATAGAGATTTTAGTAAAACCAGACTGTACATAGTGCCTTTTTTTTTATAACTGTCCGTTAAGAGCACACACCTCACCGCTCAGCTAGTTACTCTCTTGCAATACCACTCATAAAGAATAAATCTGAGTTATTAGGAAGCTTCAAATGATTCCACTAATTAAAGCCTAAACCTTTGCAATCGCAGATTGACCAGTTGCACACATTTACATTTTTTCCACACAAAAAGGCACCCTGGCAGGAAGGCTTGTTTTGTTGTCTGCTCCTCCCTCGGGTTCACAACAGAGGAGAATCACTGCCTTACATTGCAGCTGAAGCATTTCACTCACGGAATTGACCGTCCTGGGACAGCTATCTTTTCACAACAAGCAGGGGGATCTGCTTTTCATAAATTAAAAAAGTATGGGCACGTCGTGCCCCTCCAATCCCGCCCCCTTCGAACACTGGCCCAGACCATCGCTGCCAAGCTAAAGTGGGGTCATACACAATGGAGCCCACTTGCCCCACATTGCAAAGTAACACAACACACCGAGAAGCACTACTATCCATGTGACACACTCTCGCTGCACATGCAAGCGTTTGACATGCACAGGGGAAGTCAGTACAGGGTTCTGGGTCGTTAAAGCAGAATTTTACATGGGAGCAGTCTATGGACCATACTCTCACTGACACAGGAAATAGTCTGGTCACACTATAGGTACATAAATACTGCCATCAGTGCTTTATGTGATACACCCAGCGAATGGACAGTAGTTTATTTCCTTCTATGAGGGCATGCTTGTGGTGCCGCTCCAGGTCAAAGAGTAGGTTCTGGTCTTCACACTGTGAGGGACAGAACTAGGCTGCTGAGCACGTTCTAGTTAAGCGTCACACCAGAGCCAAAATAAAAGTCACAATAAAAATTTCACTTGCAGTCAAGCAGTTTAGGGCAGGGGTACACACCTGCTTACATTACAGGGGACATTCCCGTCCCAAGGGTCGCCCTCTACCTTTCACTGTGCTTGTATTCAGCCTTGCTGTTCCATTCGCCTTGTCTCCTTCACTTCGGCACCTCCAGATCCTTTCTGGGTCTCACTCCTTGTCGCAAGCATGACTCCCAGAATGCTACCCGTCTTTCCTCCTCTCTTTTTCGGATTCCCCATGCATGTACTGGTCGCAGCACATCCTAGAAGAACACCACTGGCAATGCACACCATGTCTCTCCTGGCTTCAACAGGGATTGAGCCGAGCGCTGCCCTTTTCCTCCACTTCCCAGATTCACTCAGTGCAAGTACATGGTTTATGTATCTGGTTTGTGCTCTTTTGGAGAAAACGTCTGCAACACAATTTTTTTAACTGTCCTAAAAGAAAAAGTGTTTTTTCTCCACACCTCAGGAGCGTTACGCACAGCAGCGACCGGCACAGGTAAACGCGGTGGGGTAGGGCGCGAAGCAGACAGACGACTCAATAGATGTTATTTATTTATTTATTATATTATACCTATTACATCAGCAGTCATCTTCCCCTCGCTTCCACCCTGCCCGCGCCACCCCATTGCGTTTACCTGTGCCGGCCACCGCTGGTTACACAGGCCTCTTCAGCCCCTGTGGAGCAGGGTACCTATGTAACTTGCTTCAGCAAATAACCATGGCTCACAGAGATGCCATATGATCCATGATTCTACCCAGAGCCGGCTTTAGCGCTGGTGGCGCCCAGTGCGACAATGTTAGTTGGCGCCCCCCCAATCACCATCTCCACCACGAGTATCTCTCACTAGCACCGTTTAAAAGTGACCAAGTCTCCATAACCACTCTCTCTCAGATCCATTGAATTAGTTATATAGCGCCACTCATACCAGTAAAGGATTTCAGAGCACTTTGCGTCACAAACACATTACACAGAGACAATCAAACATAGGTTTGTAAACCAGCTTATAGGAAATGTTACATAAGCCAAAGGAGTAAAAGTGTAGGAGTCACATGTCATCTATACTGGTAGGCCATATGGTTTAGGAGTGCTTGGTGTGGAGACGCACAAACTCAGAGTCGAAAAAGAAACAGCATAGTTGGGAGTTTTCTTTAATAAAAAAAATCGATTTCTACCTACAGTAATCCTTTTTGCAACATTAATCTATGCTCTAATGTATACATTGCAGTGTGTATGCAGCTCTATGATGAAAGTTGATACCTCATTGTCCAATATTAGGATTAGGACTTTAAGTTATCAATTGCAAGGAAAACAAGCATTGGCAAGGCCAATAGGTCTCGCCTTTGGGACCTTATAAGTGTTTAGCTATGCAACAGTTGCATAACTAAATACTTATAAGGTTCCAAAAGCGAGACCTATTGGCTATGCGGAAGTGATCGCGATCAAACATCAAAGTGAAAGTAATCGCGGTAAAGCGCGGCGCGCGCGCCTACGCACATGCACTGTAGCTCTAGGCTGGCCTGGTAGCACTTTTTGGAGCCCTCTCAATAAGTCTCACCAGACCAGCGCATGCGCTGGGTCAGGCGAGACCTAAAAAAGGATGTCTCTTTTAAAAGCAGTAACCTGCTGATCTATTTACATTATATGCACTCTGTAATCTACATGGTACACGTTTTTGGCAGCAGGCATATTAACCCTCTGTACTACCTTCACATAAGTCAAAACATCAACTAAACAAAAATCCAATCTCTCTCCACGAAGAACATTAATCAGAAGAGTTAACTTTACATTTTGGTGAGGCCTGGGAATTGCCGGAGGAAAGGAAGGCAGCATAATAAACTTGCAAGCACGGCGCCCCCAGGAAGCCAGCACCGTGTGCAGTGGCACCGGTCGCACCGCCCTAGAGCTGGCCCTGATCCTACCATGGGAACACCAGAACACCAGGTATGGCAGAGAAGGGGGGTTGACTGCTAAGGGTGAAGAGCTGTATTCGCTTGTGCTACATGTTGGTGGATTAACGATAAAGATGTAAGCTTCACTTTGCCTCAGAAGAGCTTCTTAACATTGGCAACGATGATGGGATCCGAACCCACACATGCATAGCACCATGGATTAGCAATCAGTACCTCCAACCTCTAGAAGACCCCCTTTTTGCCAAATACTTCTAACTATCTGTGTGACATGGAAATCTCGGGGTTCCTACAAAACATTCTGCAGAGAGGTCCATCGTTTTACCTTACATCTCAGCCAGGCACAGTCAATTCAGTGGATGAAGCGTCATGACTGATGGGTCCCTAGAGGACTGGGCTGCGACCCCTGACTACGTCCCAAATGACGTTCATGGTGCGCCTCCCTCACTACCCTCCTAAAAAAGTATAACAGCCAACACAAACAGCGCAGGACATTTTGTATGTGACTGTTCAGGTTTTATCTCATTTAAATTGCAGGCGCCTCATCGGAGAGCGGGCAGAATCAGCAAACTGCTGGATTCTGTTTGGATCCTGTTTTGAAGATAGAACTCTACCTAAAACCATTTCCTTAACTTGACTCCCTGCGGTGTGCCTCGCCTGCTCACGTCTCTCCAGCTGTGAGCGCAGACAAATAGCTTCCCCCGTTGTTGACACTAATTCTTTTCCCGAGGTTATCTGCCGGAGGTGGGACCGTGTGATTCGTTCAGCGCCGCTCGCTCCCACATTCGCACATCACTCTGTTATTCACTCTCCGCTGCGTCCAAGCCTTCCGGCAACAGGTCAGCCTCGAGAACGGCTGCGTCACGGCGTCTTTTATGCATCTGCATTCTTCTCTGAGAGAAAGAATCCCGCAGCAGGAAACAACCGCCAAAAACAATGGCTCCGCCCCCAAGCCGAGTGGCAGCTGAAGACTGCAATAAAGAGACAGGGCAATCACCTTTAAATCTCCATTTAATAAGAATTGATTTTAGGTATCGAGCAGGAAACTAAATGTCCTGGTACATGAACGATGATTGAAAACGTCAATTAAACCAGTACATTATGATACGCGAATAGTGCCCATATTAACCGCTGCATAAATCCCTGTCTAATGGTGTGTAATCAATATTAGATTAATCAGATGCAAATTGGAGAGCTCTTGCCTCATCTCTTAATTATCCTAAATGGCTTAAAATTGCACATTTGTAATGGGCATCTTGCTGCCATCTCATCTAAGGTGAGCCATTAGCATTTCCTTAAGTGGCAAATTATTTAAATATTGCAAATGATGGGACTTTTTGGAAATTGAGAGGCAACCTAAAATGCATCAGGGAACCGCTGCAGAAGGGTTCTAATAGTAGATCTGTAATGCACGCGCATGGCAATCCTACGGTACCACTGAACTTCAAGTCTATAGTTCCATGCTGGTACCATGCTGAAAACATCTGAACACGTTGACATGCTACACTGATGTCGATGCTGACAGATCCCCAACTTCAACACAGCCCCACCTTAGAAATGCTGTATTGCTTCCAAGGGAGCTCCGTAACGTTCTGCGCTAATGTTCATCTCAATTCTTAGCACACTGGGTGTCTTTGTGGTAATCTCAATGCACCTGAGGAGACATGCTGGTGGTTTTTGAAGAATCTTTCTGATGGTCTCAACCTGTTGGCCAGGGGAGCTGGGACCATTGTTACTACAATTACCAAGAAGGCCTACTCCTAACTGTTTTTTGACTATCGAGTATTTCTAATCTTGCGCGTAGATACGTTCTTTCTCCCGTTTCCTCCGTTTATCCCGATACCTTGTATTCTTTTCAGCCTTGTTTATTTACTATCTTGGGACTTGTGCCCTTATTATTCATCCATTTTCTGGATGCTACCCTTCTAAAAGGAACATATCTATCCAGCTCCTGGACACATTATTTGGTTCTCCTCTTCACTCGATACAATTGTCTTTAGGGGTAAGTTCCCGAATATATTTCAAAACAGTGGATGGCTATAACTAGACGTTTTCTTGTCTTCATTGTATTTTTTGTGTATTTTCTCTCTTTATTTTTGCCTTCATATTTTCATTCTATGCTATCCAGTGTCCTGATATTTATTGGGGACTCGGCGGCGTACCCCATACTGCTAATTTGCTGAGCTTCGGTTGTTTGTCCCTCTCAAGGATATTCCTCCCTGTGGTAAATATTATTAGTTTTCACTATATATTTGGTCTTTCCTCACTCTATATCTTGGCATGACACCTAGCCAACGATACTTATAATGTTTGGCTATTAAATTTAAAGTCCTGGATGTATTTATCTTTCTTTAATCTTTATCTTTATTGGATTCTATGGATGTACTCTGTTATAACTTTGCACTTATCTTTTCGGGTGCATGTAATGCATTGCTCTCCTTTTTAATAGAATGCACATAGCTTTCTATGGTGGTTGGCCATATTACTTATATACAGACAATTGTATTTATGTCTCTAATTGGAACCTTGTTTTGATTCTCAGGCTGTCACAAGATTGCCACCCGGTGCATACTTGTTTTTACCTTGGCGGTTGTCCCTTGTTGCCCTGAGGAAGGTGTCACCTTATCACTGGTGTCTCACCGAAACGCGCGTCGGCACTACCTTTTGTGTTATGCAGTGCACTACAAAAAAATATATTGTTATATAGTCATAATGATGTTTTGCTACTCTTCCATTTTTGTGAAAGTATTTATTCTAGCCTACTAGAATTATTGTATTATTGGAAAACCAATTACGACCGACTTTGAAGAAAATTATCCATTGTTTAATTCCATTGTTAGTGTGTTGAGTATGAAGAGTATAGGGAATGACTGACATGTATGTGTTTTTAATCTGAATGATGGTTGGGTGGTTGTTTTTCATATTAATATATATTGATATATATTATGTTATGTAATTAAAATTTGGAAGCATCTAGCTATATGATTAGTCTTATGTCCTGTGCCTTAAGGGATTGTTCTTTGAATGCTTTATTAATGTTAAAATAAGCAATATATAAAAACAAAAATAAAATAAACAAAGTTTTTGTTATTTGTAGCTTTGTGGCTCCTCTTAATCCAGTTTATCTCTATACATTTCCAGAGAAATACCCTATCATATTGGTTAAGGAGATTTGAGGCTTATTTTTTGTACTTACAACATGCTATGGGCATCCGAATCTCCTGAGAGTGTGAAAGTATCTACAATGTGATCCTTTATCAGAAATTAGGGGTATAGGATTCTGGGGGTTATTTAGAGCCCCTCCCCTTCTGACACCTGGTCCCAGCCAGGGCATGAGTGACAAAAGACTGTTGACCCATTTCAGAAGTAAAAACAACAGTTGATGGACAGAATGCAGAACAATATCATACATTCACCCCAGTACAGAGATCTGGGCCTAAATCCATCGTTTTGTTGCTCACCATGCCGTTCCAGTTTGAACCCAGCCATATGCAAATCAGTCTTGACTCTGTGTCTCGTGGATACAGTCCAGCCTGAACTGCCAAGCCAGGTCCTCACTGGACTGGAAACAAGTATCCTAGGACCGTTTTCGGGGTTTCACCCCTCTTCAGCCAGGATAGCTTGATTCCAGTGGCATGGAGAGCACGGCACCCACGTCTGGGCATACCCTTCCCACTCGGGGTGACAAATGCAAAAACAACAGTTGATGGACAGAATGCAGAACAATGTCATACATTCACCCCAGTACAGGGATCTGGGCCTAAATCCATCGTTTTGTTGCTCACCATGCCGTTCCAGTTTGAACCCAGCCATATGCAAATCAGTCTTGACCCTGTGCCTCGTGGGTACAGTCCAGCCCGAACTGCCAAGCCAGGTCCTCACTGGAAACAAGCATCCTAGGACCGGTCCTGGGCTCACTGTGCCACTGGAATCAAGCTATCCTGGCTGAAGAGGGGTGAAACCCCGAAACCGGTCGTAGGATGCTTGTTTCCGGTCCAGGGAGGACCTGGCTTGGCAGTTCAGGCTGGACTGTTCCCATGAGGCACAGGGTCAAGACTGATTTGCATATAGCCAGGTTTAAACTGGGGTGGCATGGTGAGCAAAAGAATGATTGTTTTAACCCAGATCTCTTGACTGGGGGTGAATGTTTTGATTTGTTCTGCATTCCATCCATCAATTGTGTGTCTTTTGCTTTCTCGCCCTAAGTGCGCCAAGTATGCTCAGACGTGAGTCCTGGGCTCACTGTGCCACTGGAATCAAGCTATCCTGGCTGAAGAGGGGTGAAACCCCGAAACCGGTCCCAGGATGCTTGTTTCCAGTCCAGAGAGGACCTGGCTTGGCAGTTCGGGCTGGACTGTTCCCATTGTTGAAAACTAAAACAGCGATATGATTAAGCATTCACTAAAGACATGAATTCTCCTTCCTTAGAACATGTTTCTTGTCTTATGTTGACTAATGTCTGGACTCCATCTTGTATTGTCATGTCTCCACGTGCTTTGCACGAGAAGAGTCCTTCCTTTTCGTTAGTTGCTCTTGTAATCTGCCTAGTAACAGTTTATAAATAGCCCCTTTGTCCGTCTGGCGCATGCCCAGACTTGACCACATATGTTATCAGTTAGTCCTTGTTTGACCATGTTTTCGCGGGCTCAGGAATGTGTTAACTCCGCCCACATATTGATTTTGTATCGAAAATGTCCATAAAAGGTAATGCTTTTTGCCTCATGTTGTATCCACCCACTTATGAGCCCCTCTGTTGTGTATAAAAGGGGACCGTGTACACAAGTTCTTTGTGCTACTCTATGCAATACTGAAGAGTGTTGTATAGTTTGTAGGACCACCCTTAAGGGTTAATAAACTCTGTCTTTGTATTTGCAGTTTCCGTGCCAACTTCCTTCTAGTTTTTGTTACAGGAGAGCGAACCCTTGTATTCTGCGGGCCTAGCTGGGGCCTGTATTCTTCAATTGGCGCCCGTCACGTGGGGCTCATCGGCGACTCGGATGCTCGAAGGACTGGTCGTGACGAAGGTGAGGAATTTGGCCAGGGATGTGATCACTGCCAGTGGCGTTTTTAGTCCTGGCATCCCGAGGTTTCTTCCTTCCCTTCCGAACTGACCTTCTGGGTGGCGCCGGTCCTCGACTGAGACCTCTTCTGTCGGTTTGCCGCGACAGCCGTTTGGGCGAATTTTGGAACTTGGCAGTTGGAATCTGGACACTCTTGATTGGTAAGAACCGTTGTACGGTACTTGCTCCGAGTTTTGAAGCCCGGGTTGGCTATTTGAGTTTGATTTGTGATGACCGGTCATATTTTGTATTGATTACTGTGAGAATATATGCGTTGCAACACATATAGGCAGGTAATGTGGAGATATTTCTCCGGAGTTGTGTAAATCTGAACGGCGCAAAGTTTAAGTGCCATTTTTGATAATACTGCATATTTTGCATTATTTTTGAGCATGCCTGCTTTTAGCGCACTCCGTAAGTGGTGCTGCTGCTTTGGAAACCGGTTAGATCTTGAGGAAGCTGCTCCAGCCCCCCCAGAGGGGACTCCTAACAGGGATATGTATGTGAAGCATGGTCTTTCCTCTATAATGTACAGCACAGTGTGGAGGAAATACACCAAAAAGGATCCTGAGTTACGATGGCCTTTGTATGGATCGTTTGATATGCGTAAGATTGAGTATGTGGAACAGTGTATGTGTAAACGGCGTGCTCGGCAAGACATGTTTGAATGTGTACGGTTATGGGTGAAGGAAGTGCGTGAGCGAGACAAACGTGAGAAAGCTCTGTTTGATAAAGAGCAACGGAAAAATGATCATGTGAGAGCGCAGGATGCGAAGCGTCGGGAGGAAAGAGAACTGGCGGAGAGACAAGAGAAAGAGCGTAGGTTGCAAGTCTCGGGTCAATATGCTGTCCGCCAGCCACTTTATCCTGTCCTTACTAATCTTGAAGATGATTTTTATTTATTAGATCGCTCTACGCCCCCTTATTTGGCGCGTCTGCCCCGAGGTCACAGGATTCTGGATCGGTTTCGGATAAGGTAGACTCACGGTCCATGTTATCAGTTGAGCGTATGGGTGAGCTTCGGAAGATTTCTTTGCGTGCGCTTAAAGGCAAACTATCTCTTGCTGAATTGTTGGAATCTTTGGAAAGTTGGCAAGATAGAGAGAAGCTGTATTTTGCGGCAACTTTTTCTGATGAAGTGATTACTGCCTTTCGGAAATATTCTGATGTTTTCGAGCCTGATGCTGTAGTTTCAGATGCTAAAGCCTTACGTAACGGTGTTTTTTCTCCCTCTAAGGTGCCCGATGCGGTCCGACGGCTGTTTGCATTACGGGACGCGGCGTTTGAACTTAAAGAGAAAGCGTGCCTGCAGGCAGGGGAAAAGGAGCAATCGGATTCACATATCGGCGGCGACCAATCATCTACCTCCCACTCAGATAAGAGCGAACTAGTGCATGCTAAACCGATGCGAGAGGCGGCACCTTTGTATGTTCCTCCTAAAGGAGCAGGAAACAGTTCAGATATATCTTCCCCCGATGCTAGGGTGTTGGACTTGGCCCTTCTGGCAGGTTCACCCCTGGACTTTTTGGCTTTTTATTGGTGACTTGGTATGGTGATTGTTTGGTCTCTGCGCACTTTCCCTGGGTCCCAGGGTAAAGTGCGTGCGTGCTCTGAGTGCATGTGGTGAGATAGGCCTGCCCTCCCATAGGAATGCATGGGGAATGTATGTGTCCCTAGTAGTTCCTGATGCGTGGGGTGTGCAGGCCCGAGTTTGGTATGTGCGGACTCGTGGGAGTGAATGCTGCGCGATGATGTGTGCGGCGTGCATGTACCTAGTGTGGAAGTGCCACTTCTAGAAGTGGGCACTTCTGTGTGCAGTGTGTCTGTCGCGTGATTGGCTGGTCGTGTCATGTGACGGGCTAGGGATTCCCCAGTGTCAGGATGAGTCACCCAGTGGTGAATGGGGAGATCAGCAGCTAGATGGGTGGGAGGAGTCCACCTGGGTCCTGAATAGGACAGGGTTTTCCAAACACAATGCTGGCCCCGCCCCCTGTGGTGCGACTGACGACCCTAGCCCTGCCAGTGAATAGAGTGAGGGGCTGAGCACATCAAGGGTGCTCCCCAACCAGCTGCGACTGGTTTTCCCCCTCACCCTGAACCCAGAACAAAGGGTTTGCCTGTATAAAAATGGGGCTGTGTCCCCACAGAATCTGTTCTCTGCCAGGATCTTACCTGAGGGGGGCTGCTGCTGCTGGGCGCCAGGAGAGACCGCCACTGGGGACTGCCTCCCTGCTGGAGGGCCCTGTGAGCTGGCCCCTGGGCCCAGTCCTGACCCCCCACCTCTGAAGACTTTGTTCTGGACCTGATTTTTATCTTTAAGCGCTGGGAGTGCCTCGTTTTGCCCCTAAAGCGCCTGGAAGCGCTTTTAATTGCGTTTAGCGCTCGGAGCGCTTTAATTCTGAAAGCCGGTGCCCACCCGGCATTTGCCCGTTCTAAACACATCCTGAAGTCCCCTGGCAGGTGCCCACCCTGCCAGGGACATTGCCGTGGTCGTCGGCGGGTGCCTACCCCGCTTAATTGTTATTGCGCTCGCGGGTGCCCACCCCGCTTATTTGCGCTGATCTATACGTAAATCCGAAGGCGGGAGCCCACCCCGCTCTTCGGAGAAAGCCGACATCGCAAATCACCGCTGCAGCCCGGGCCGGGACATCCCGGAAGTCAGGCGGGCCGGGGGCGGGCCGCCGGGACAACGAGAACAGGAAGTAGGAGGGCGGGAGCCTACCCCGCCTCCCACCGAGGACTCGCGCTGGCTTGAAAGCCCCGGAGCCGGCAGGAGCCTACCCTGCGCCCCGGGGCCCTGAGAAGTGCTGTGAGAGACCACGCGGGAGTCCCAGGTAAGCGGGACTCCGTGTGGGTGGTAGACTCTGCCCTGCCCCCCCCCAGCGGCGCCGCAGTAGCGGGCCGCTCCCACGGGGGCCACCCTAACGAGAACGCTGGTGGCGCTCCAGCGGAGAGGAGCACCGGTGTTCATTCCCGAGCGGCCCCGCTTGGCAGTGGGCCGCTCCGACGAGGCTCCCTCCCTCCGATCAGGGGACCAGCAACTCGGGGACATTCTTGTTTTTAGAGCCTGCGAGCCCCGGGAGGCTCCATCCATACGGGGGCATTTCTTTTGTGACTGAGTGGCCCCAGATGGCAGCGGGCCACTCCCACCTTGCCCCACAGAGTTGCGCAGAGCCCCGAAGGCTCTAGGGGGCATTTTGTGCATTTAGAGCCACGAGGCTCCAACCCCTGCCATATTTGTTTAGGAAGGCACAGTGGTGCCCCAGCATTTCACCAGTTGCCCAGCACTTAGTGGGCAACTGCTACGTGTAGGTTGTGCTTTGTGCGCCCTGGTCTGCGCAGCCTGCGCAGTCACGCCCTGACTTTGCTGGGACATAGGGCGTCCTAGCCCCGACAAGGCCAGTTGGCCTAGGGACTGCCACCGGTGGTGGCGAATGTGAGTTTTGCGCTATTGTTCCTTTCCTGCACCTCTGAATGTGTTTATGCGTCATGTGCTTTGCTTTACACCACTGAATGTATTTTATGCATCATGTGTTTCCCTTGTTCTACACCTCTGAATGTGATGCATCATGTGTAAAGTGCGTTTACCCCTACTGGTATTGTGATACTTAGGTGGTTGTTTTCTCCCTAGTACAGGTGGTGCTAGTGAGGTCCTGATTCCCTGCGCAATATTGTCCTAAGGTGGTTAGGGTTGCGTAGGTGGTGCTTACCTGATACCAGTAGTCACTGGTTGTGTGCTACATTTGCTATTTTGTACTACAGTATTATTCCTATGTTCCAAGTGCTATGTTCTAAGAGTGCTAATTCCGGACAGCGGTCCATGTGGCCCTGTCCCCTGTACATATAATCCCTTGTAAATTCTGCCCGTGCCTGTTGGCACATTGTAGAGTGTGTGTTTTTATCTAATGTGTTGTGTATAATACAAAGGCTATTTTTATAGAATACCTTGTGTGGAGTTTCCTTTGTGGTGGGCCTTGGGTGTTGTTGCTGGGTGCGCGCGCAAACGCTTTACACATCGCCTCAGAGATAAGCCTGACTGCTCGTGCCAAGCTACCAAGGGGGTGAGCAGGGGTTATCTTTGGCGTGTAACTTCCTTGCCCTGACTAGAGTGGTGGTTTCTGCCTGACTTTGGCGCAAGCCTTAGCCAACCAGAAATCCCATTTCTAACATTGGTGATCAGCGGTGGGATTTGGACTTGCGTTTGCGCTGTACCGCAGCGGCAACTGGCCGCACTACAAAACTCTGCGTTTAGATAAATCACATGGTATAGGGATTATTGTTTTAAAGTTTGTTTTTAACTTGTCATTTCTTTGGAAATGTGTTTTTGTGCACTGTGAGTTAGGTGTCCCTAGCTCGGGAGGGTAGATCATCCCCCTTAGTGCATTGTGTTTCTGGATTCACCAGAGGGTGGGATCCAGTGGTGGCAGCGTAATAGTGTCCTGTACATTTGTCCCCCGCCCTGCGCCCAGAGTTGGTACCTGTGTCACGTGGTGGTCAGGTTGAGGAATCAGGGGTGGTAGAAACTGCCTTACCAGTCCGAGGGGAGGGTTGTGTGTGTGGATGAATGGTGTGTGGCACTAGGCAAGTGAGTGTGAGTTCTCTGGGTTAGAGAGCTTGCTGAATCTTTTTGTGAATTGTGTGCTCCTGTGTGGAACTCAGACCCCTAGGTTCCCTGTATAATTGTTACCATAACGTCCGCCAGAATGGAGCCTGCTTGTGATCCCTATGAGCTAGCTTGGCGCCAGAGGCAGGAGTTAGAAAGGTACTGTACAGAGGAAGAGTCAGAAGAGGAGGTAGAGGATGACAATACCTGGACGCCAGTAGAGAGTGAGGACCCCATAGGTAGGGCGTCCCGTGCTGGGTCCAGCGTAGGAGGCAGCGCCTCATCCCTTTCCCTGTCCCCAGAGGAGTGGGAAGATAGGAGGAAAGAAAGGGAGCACCAGCTGGCGTTAGAGAAGCTCAGGTTAGAGCATGCTCAGGCGATGGCGCAGCTGGAGGCCAGGAAGCAACAGCGAGAGACTGAGTGGGTCTTGGCGCGGGAGAGGGTAGAGGAGGCTGAGAGGGCCTCCACCAGAGGCAAAGTAGCTCTTGAGGGTAGACTATCCCCTGCGCGCAGTTTTAATTTTCTGGACTCCCCAGGGAGGGTTGAGTCCAGTGGTAGCAGCCAGATAGATTCCAGTGTAGGAAATCCCAGTCCCAGTTCCCCCAGTCTGGTACCTGTTTCCCAGGAGGAGGAGTTAAGGTTGAAATTCAGGGGCAGTAGGAAGCTGTCCCACCAGTCTTGGGAGGAGTTTGTGGATGACTGTCAGGATGCACTGGTGGAATGGCTGATGGTTAACCCGGAAGAGGATTTGAAGGCAGTGATCAAAATGATTATCAAAGAGCAGATGCTCAGTAGTTGTTCTCCAGGGTTGCGCCAACACCTGCAGAGGTACGACTCTTTTTGTCCTTGGGAGCTTGCAGAGGAAGCAGAGCACTGGGAAAGGGCTAGAGGTTCTCTAGAGTCATTAGGGAGTGACTCCAAAAGTAGTGGGTCAGGTATCTTCCAGCCCAGCGTGGTGGAAGAGGCTCAGTGTAGCCCAGCTAGGTCCCAGGATAGCGAGGAGGGTGTAGGGGCTCACTGCCTGGCTCAGTGGAGCAGGAGTGAGAGGGTGACCGAGGGTCCCCGGACGTACGAAACCCTGCCTCAGGACTTGGATGGTTCCATGAGGGAACACCAAGTTGGGGACCTAGGCTGTCCTGTTAGCCCATTTGAGGGAGATCTCCTGGTGAGTAGAGGACCTGGAGCACCTGTAACCAGGGCTCCTGTGGTTCTAGAGTCTGGCAGTACCGCTCCGGTAGGGAGGGTACAGGAGTCCAGTGTGAGGAGTGATTGGGGGATGAGTTTCCCAGTGGAAGAGCCTGTGGGTCAGGGACTACCCAGTTGGGCTAGGATCCCGTGTAGTGACCAGGGTGGCACCACTTCTGTTCTGGGGGATCTCCGCGCACTGTCAGGTGGACAGGGGACGGGAGATCAGCGCCAGACAGACAGTCGCTCGACATATGTGTCCTTTGATAGCCTCAGGGGGATGGAGTGGAAATCCCCAGAAGTCCTGGAGTGCCAGGCAATTATTCCACCAAAGGTTCTAGGCCGGAGGTTGGAAGGCCAGGTTCAGGATCAGCCTGACCTGAAGGGTGGGACGTCTGTAACCAGCGTCCCGACCAGTTCTTCTTCCAGAGGTACCGCCCCAGTTGGTAGGGAGCAGGGCTCTGGAAGGGGGTGCAGAGGGTGGGAGAGCCCACCTCTGGCCCCGGTACAACCTGAGGGGTTAAACCCTGGGTTGGAATGGCATTCTAGGTGTATCCCTCGCCAGAGGAGGAGGAACCCTAGGAGAAGAGGTAAGGGGAGGAGAGCTTTCCCTGAGACTCCTGGTCCGCCTGAGGGTGTAGACCCTAGGCTGGAGAACCAGTGGCAGTCTAGTCCTGTCTTTCAGAGAGGAAGAGTGGAGAATGGCCGCTATGTGCCAGGGGTTACTACCCCCCACTCTGTGGTTAGGCAAAGACCAGTGGCACCTGGGTGGCCTAGGGCCTGGTCTTGGCCGCGGACAGCTTGGGAGTACCAGTGGGGTAGCCCAGTTGGTCCGGACAGTGGTGTTAAAAAGAATTCCATGGGTTCACCGTGGCGTAGAACCGGAGGGTGTCCATGCAGTTGCGGGCCCGCGTCCGTGTTCTATCGCCCCAAGCAGGGAAGTCCATCACGGTGGTGATTGGTCTGCCCTGCGATTTGGCTGGAAGGGGGTTGTGTTGGACTTGGCCCTTCTGGCAGGTTCACCCCTGGACTTTTTGGCTTTTTATTGGTGACTTGGTATGGTGATTGTTTGGTCTCTGCGCACTTTCCCTGGGTCCCAGGGTAAAGTGCGTGCGTGCTCTGAGTGCATGTGGTGAGATAGGCCTGCCCTCCCATAGGAATGCATGGGGAATGTATGTGTCCCTAGTAGTTCCTGATGCGTGGGGTGTGCAGGCCCGAGTTTGGTATGTGCGGACTCGTGGGAGTGAATGCTGCGCGATGATGTGTGCGGCGTGCATGTACCTAGTGTGGAAGTGCCACTTCTAGAAGTGGGCACTTCTGTGTGCAGTGTGTCTGTCGCGTGATTGGCTGGTCGTGTCATGTGACGGGCTAGGGATTCCCCAGTGTCAGGATGAGTCACCCAGTGGTGAATGGGGAGATCAGCAGCTAGATGGGTGGGAGGAGTCCACCTGGGTCCTGAATAGGACAGGGTTTTCCAAACACAATGCTGGCCCCGCCCCCTGTGGTGCGACTGACGACCCTAGCCCTGCCAGTGAATAGAGTGAGGGGCTGAGCACATCAAGGGTGCTCCCCAACCAGCTGCGACTGGTTTTCCCCCTCACCCTGAACCCAGAACAAAGGGTTTGCCTGTATAAAAATGGGGCTGTGTCCCCACAGAATCTGTTCTCTGCCAGGATCTTACCTGAGGGGGGCTGCTGCTGCTGGGCGCCAGGAGAGACCGCCACTGGGGACTGCCTCCCTGCTGGAGGGCCCTGTGAGCTGGCCCCTGGGCCCAGTCCTGACCCCCCACCTCTGAAGACTTTGTTCTGGACCTGATTTTTATCTTTAAGCGCTGGGAGTGCCTCGTTTTGCCCCTAAAGCGCCTGGAAGCGCTTTTAATTGCGTTTAGCGCTCGGAGCGCTTTAATTCTGAAAGCCGGTGCCCACCCGGCATTTGCCCGTTCTAAACACATCCTGAAGTCCCCTGGCAGGTGCCCACCCTGCCAGGGACATTGCCGTGGTCGTCGGCGGGTGCCTACCCCGCTTAATTGTTATTGTGCTCGCGGGTGCCCACCCCGCTTATTTGCGCTGATCTATACGTAAATCCGAAGGCGGGAGCCCACCCCGCTCTTCGGAGAAAGCCGACATCGCAAATCACCGCTGCAGCCCGGGCCGGGACATCCCGGAAGTCAGGCGGGCCGGGGGCGGGCCGCCGGGACAACGAGAACAGGAAGTAGGAGGGCGGGAGCCTACCCCGCCTCCCACCGAGGACTCGCGCTGGCTTGAAAGCCCCGGAGCCGGCAGGAGCCTACCCTGCGCCCCGGGGCCCTGAGAAGTGCTGTGAGAGACCACGCGGGAGTCCCAGGTAAGCGGGACTCCGTGTGGGTGGTAGACTCTGCCCTGCCCCCCCCCAGCGGCGCCGCAGTAGCGGGCCGCTCCCACGGGGGCCACCCTAACGAGAACGCTGGTGGCGCTCCAGCGGAGAGGAGCACCGGTGTTCATTCCCGAGCGGCCCCGCTTGGCAGTGGGCCGCTCCGACGAGGCTCCCTCCCTCCGATCAGGGGACCAGCAACTCGGGGACATTCTTGTTTTTAGAGCCTGCGAGCCCCGGGAGGCTCCATCCATACGGGGGCATTTCTTTTGTGACTGAGTGGCCCCAGATGGCAGCGGGCCACTCCCACCTTGCCCCACAGAGTTGCGCAGAGCCCCGAAGGCTCTAGGGGGCATTTTGTGCATTTAGAGCCACGAGGCTCCAACCCCTGCCATATTTGTTTAGGAAGGCACAGTGGTGCCCCAGCATTTCACCAGTTGCCCAGCACTTAGTGGGCAACTGCTACGTGTAGGTTGTGCTTTGTGCGCCCTGGTCTGCGCAGCCTGCGCAGTCGCGCCCTGACTTTGCTGGGACATAGGGCGTCCTAGCCCCGACAAGGCCAGTTGGCCTAGGGACTGCCACCGGTGGTGGCGAATGTGAGTTTTGCGCTATTGTTCCTTTCCTGCACCTCTGAATGTGTTTATGCGTCATGTGCTTTGCTTTACACCACTGAATGTATTTTATGCATCATGTGTTTCCCTTGTTCTACACCTCTGAATGTGATGCATCATGTGTAAAGTGCGTTTACCCCTACTGGTATTGTGATACTTAGGTGGTTGTTTTCTCCCTAGTACAGGTGGTGCTAGTGAGGTCCTGATTCCCTGCGCAATATTGTCCTAAGGTGGTTAGGGTTGCGTAGGTGGTGCTTACCTGATACCAGTAGTCACTGGTTGTGTGCTACATTTGCTATTTTGTACTACAGTATTATTCCTATGTTCCAAGTGCTATGTTCTAAGAGTGCTAATTCCGGACAGCGGTCCATGTGGCCCTGTCCCCTGTACATATAATCCCTTGTAAATTCTGCCCGTGCCTGTTGGCACATTGTAGAGTGTGTGTTTTTATCTAATGTGTTGTGTATAATACAAAGGCTATTTTTATAGAATACCTTGTGTGGAGTTTCCTTTGTGGTGGGCCTTGGGTGTTGTTGCTGGGTGCGCGCGCAAACGCTTTACACATCGCCTCAGAGATAAGCCTGACTGCTCGTGCCAAGCTACCAAGGGGGTGAGCAGGGGTTATCTTTGGCGTGTAACTTCCTTGCCCTGACTAGAGTGGTGGTTTCTGCCTGACTTTGGCGCAAGCCTTAGCCAACCAGAAATCCCATTTCTAACATAGGGGATATTTTGTGTATAATTGGGTTTATACTCCCTGGCATAGGGCTGATGTTATGGCATTAAAGAATGCATTGCCTGACCCCCGCAAGAATCCAGCGGCCTTTTACGAAGAGGTCGAAGGGGCCTTGAATTCTTGTACTATGACTTTAGCAGATATAGATTTGTTCTTTGGGCTTATTTTACCACCGGATATGTGGCGATCTGTGCGGAAGGTGGATGATCAAGCCGCTTTTAAGGCCAAATGGTCTGAGATTGAGGATGTGGATAGGGAGAGAAAACCCGCGCAAAAACCACCCCAGCTTATTTTAGATCTTCCTGCTGCTATCTTGACTAAATTGAAAACAATTATCCCCCCTAAAAAGATTGACTGGAACATGTTAGCCTCATGTAAACAGAAGGTTGATGAATCAGTTTCAGACTTCTTTACGTGCTTTGAGGAGACATTTCATGATTTCAGTGGTCAGTCACTTACGGATGATACGGGTCGACATCTTTTTGTTGATAAATATGTGGCGAATTTATTACCGGGAATAGCAGCTCGTTTAAAAGCGAGTGAAAGTTCTTGGTCCACTTCGTCTCCGGCATCCCTCCTGACTATGGCTCGGTATTATGAGCGTCAGGAACAAGAAGCGAAGGGGCATGAGGAGAAGAAATCAAAAGATTTGAAAACTAAGGTGATATTAGCACAAGTGTATGGTCCACCTCGTCGGGGTGTCGAAAGAGGTAGAGGAGGATTCTATGGTCCCCCTTCCGGTCGGTCAGATGTTAATAGAAATCAATGCGCGTATTGTAAACAGTCGGGTCATTGGGCTAGAGATTGTCCGGTATTATATGCATCTCGTCAGGGACGTGGTCAGGGACCACCAAGAGGTAGAGGGGGCTTTTCGAATTTCAGAGGGAATTCTAATGATCGTGCTCGCTTTGAGCCTAACATGCAGCAACGAGATAGACCTAATGTATTTGATCGGCAAAATCAGTATCAGATGTCTGGGAATGACCGCCCTGGGTACCATGATTCGCAGCATGCATAGGAGTGCGTTGGATGGGGGTTGGAATAGTTGAAGTACCGGTTGATCAGAAGGGTCCTTATGTTTCAGCAAATGTTTTGGGTTCTACTGATCGGTTCCTAGTTGATACAGGAGCTACTCGCAGTGCACTGTCCAAACAATTGGTTCCGAGGGTTCCCCCATCTGGCTTAATGGTTATATCGGTAGGGTTTGATGGTACACTCTCTCGAAGCCCTCTTTCCCGACCCCTTGCATTCCATGTTGACCACTTTTCTGCACCCTGTCTGTTTTTGCTTGCTCCGAACACGCCCGACAACATTATGGGTCTTGATATGCTTAAGCACTTCAGAGCTACCATCCGCTGCTCCCCTACTGGGGTACGTGTGATATTAAACGATAATCACCCAATGACAGAACGGATGTGTGTGGTTGCGGAGGATATTGTACTGGCTTCCCTCCCTCATTCTTTGTGGGCCACTTCGGATACTGATGTGGGACAGATGGTGATTCCGCCTGTCCACATTAGTGTCCAGGAGGGTGCGGTGTTACCACGCCTCCCTCAGTATCGTATTTCCCAGGAGGGGGAGGAGGCACTCATACAGATTGTGCAGGATTTGATTAAGGTGGGAGTAGTGGAGGAAGTTCCCTATAATGTCTGCAACAGTCCTATTTTACCCATTTTGAAGAAAGATACCGATACCAGGGTTTATCGTTTTATCATTGACTTAAGGGAAGTGAATAAGATAGTGATACCTCAGTATCCAATGGTTTCTGATATCACGACGTTACTCACTTTGGTCCCGCCAACGGCGACCACGTTTTCAGTTATTGATTTGAAAAATGCTTTCTTTTCGATTCCTATTCACCCTGATAGCCGATACCTTTTCGGTTTCACTTTGAATAATAGGTCTTATAGATTTTGTAGAGTCCCTCAGGGTTATACAGAGAGCCCTAGTATTTACAGTCAAGCATTGAAAAGACAATTGGATTCCTTTGTTCTGCCTGATGGTGTCGCCCTTATACAATATGTCGATGACATCTTGTTGGCGGCCGACACTCCTGAGCTGTGTGAGAAGTGTACGTTATCTTTGCTTTCCTTTTTGGCATCGCACAACCACAAAGTGTCGAGGAAGAAATTGCAATTCTGTAGACTAAAGGTGACTTATTTGGGTCACCTTTTGTCTAAGGAGGGGCGTGCACTCACACCAGATCGTATTCAAGCAATTTTGGACACGCCAGTGCCTTCCACACAGAAGGATGTGCGTGCATTTTTGGGTCTTGCTTCTTTCTGTAGGCAATGGATATTGGGGTTTTCACACATAGCTAAGCCATTGTTAGCACTCTTGACAAAAGACACTCCGATACCTCTTCCCTGGTCAAATGAGTGTAAAATTGCTTTCCAGCAATTACGACAAGCCCTTTGTTCAGCACCAGTGTTAGGTACCCCTGATTATACGAAGCCCTTTTCATTGTATGTGCATGAGAAAGATGGATGCGCATTATCAGTTTTAGTGCAGATGCACGGCGACAAGCAGCGCCCTTGTGCATATTTTTCGGCTGTACTTGATCCTGTTGCCCGAGCATTACCAGGGTGTTTTCGCTCGGTTGCGGCGACAGCTGTGTCAATACGCCAAAGCGAGGGAATTGTATTATCTCACAAACTATTGGTATTAGTTCCCCACGCTGTTGATGCCCTGCTTATTCAGACAAAGACGCAGCATTTGACCAGTGCTCGTTTAAGGGGATATGAGTTGACGCTTTTGGCTCCTCATATTACGTTAAAGAGATGTGCAACGTTAAATCCAGCCACATTGTTGCCGTTCCCGGAAAATCAGTCTGAAGTACGAAAAGCACATGACTGTATTCTTGTGACTGAGGAACAGACAAAGGGTCGTATTGATCTCCAGGATACGCCCTTTACAGATGTAGATTGAGAACTATGGGTGGACGGATCATGCCTGAAGCTACCAGATGGTACGACTTCAGCAGCGTATGCAATTACCACATTACAAACAATAGTGGAGACAGCACGCATACCGCAGAAATCAGCTCAAGCAGCGGAACTGATAGCATTAACACGAGCATGTGAGCTCAGTGCAGGATTGTGTGTGAATATTTATACAGATAGCCGCTATGCCTTCGGAGTAGCGCACGATTTCGGCCTACTCTGGAAGGAGAGAGGGTTTCTAACGTCACATGGAACACAGATAATGTATGGGGAGTTAGTTCACAACCTTTTGACTGCATTAAAATATCCAAAGAAGATTGCTATAGTTAAATGTAGTGCCCATAAGAAGGTGGTTGATAAAGTTGGAGAAGGGAATGCTTTAGCAGACCGGGTGGCACGAGAGACTGCGATGCAGCCTGGTGCTACTGCAATGTATGTTGTGAAGTCGCAGACAGAAAGATGGCACGATGCTAGGAGAGAAGTGCTGGAGATACAGAGGACCGCTTCCGATAAGGAACGGGAGCAATGGTCCAATGATGGAGAATTAGATGATGAAGGGTGTTGGAGAAGTAAGCAGATGGATAGATGGAAGTTACCCACAGCTTTCGTACAACCTATGGTTCAGATGGCACATGGACTAGCGCATGTCGGAGCTTCCGCAATTGTTAAATTACTCACACGAGTTTGGGAGCATCCGGAGATCGCTAGTACGGCAAAGAGGGTAGTGCAGACCTGCATGATTTGCCTGAGGTATAACCCGGGAAAGGGTACACGAACTCCAGCAGGAGGATTTGCGACACCTACTGCACCCTTTGAGGTTTTGCAGATGGATTATATTCAGCTTGAACGCTGTAATAATCTGAAGTATGTTTTAGTAGTGGTTTGTGCCTTCAGTAGATGGGTTGAGGCATACCCTACGAAAGACAATACTGCAATGACTACAGCCAAGATGCTATTGAAGGAGTTCTTCCCTCGATATGGTGTTTGTAGATTGTTGTGGAGTGATAACGGACCTCATTTTATAGCACACGTTATCAAGTATGTCCTGAAAGGGCTAGGCATTACCCAGAAATTTCATGCAGTGTTTCACCCTCAGTCTGCGGGATTGGTTGAGAAATATAATGGTACTTTGAAGCTTAAGATCGCTAAGATCCAAGCTTCGACTTCTTTGACTTGGCCAGATGCTTTACCACTGGCATTATTGTCAATTAGATCGATACCGCATTCTCGGACCGGTCTCACACCCTACGAGATCGTGTTCGGACGCCCAATGAATATTTGGGGTCCACCAAAACCGAAGTCAGTGTATGATGTACCTTGTGTAATGATGAATGATTATCTGGCACAGTTAACGGATAATTTGGTTTCTATTCATCAACAGGTTCGAGAAGCGCTCCCTGATCGGTCCACAGGTGAAGGTCATAATCTCCGACCTGGAGATCATGTCATGATCAAGGTGTTCGAAAGGACGAACAGTCTGGAGCCGAGATGGGTTGGTCCTGAGCAAGTCTTGCTCGCAACGAGGACAGCTGTGCGGGTTTCCAATCGAAAGAACTGGATCCACTCCTTGCACTGTCGTAAAGTGCCGCCTGGATTGGTGGAGCCTGCTGTGTTGACCGACCATCGAGAGATCCTGACTGCGGAGAAAGGCCGTGCTGTGGAACCGAACGACACTGAGGAGCTCTTCCCGGACCAAGCGATTCCTGGAGGAAGAAGATATCACCTCAGACCAAGGAAGTGATTGTTGTGTCCAAAGACATTGTCAGAACGGCTCTTAGGTTAGTGAAACGGAGAGCCAATGAGGCAAGGGGGGGGATCAGCCCTGCATTAGTGTAGTGACACCCGTCTTGGCCCGCTGGTGAAGAAATCAACGGCTGCCTAAGGGGAAGAGTTCTGACAACCTTTTTTTAGTTTCAGGAAGATATTGACTTCTTATTACAAGATGGAGAAGAAGAAGATTCTTTGTGCGACAAGCTTTATTATCATTGTGGCTATTGTTGGTATAACCACATGGTTTGTTGAAGATGTGACTCCTGGTCGCGAGTTGCTTGTTTTGACCACTCCAGTGCCTGAGGAACACTACTTTTATACCCTTCCGTATCAAGAATTGAAGCATCGTCAGTCTTATTTGAATAACACTTTCATCCAGATGTTGCATCATACCCATGTTGCTACAAATGCTACGAACTGTTGGATATGTGGTATGATGCCAGCTCATCAGAAGAAAGGAGGAACGCCGTTCATACCTCTTCCTTTCTCTCATAATGGCTCTTGTAGAGCATGGTACACTTTGCTTTTCGCCACACGGAAACCCACAGTGGGACGATTACTTTTTAGACTTAATAGGGAATGTCATCAAGATAAAGATGGCTATCCACAAGCGAATGGGACAATATGGGAATGGGAAGAATATCGACCAGACAATGAATCGATCCCCTACATCTTCACAAACACCAGAGACACTGCTGGGAATGGACAATTCGTGATTCAAGTGGCACAAGCTCAAGCGGACCTGTGTGTCCAGAGTGTGGGTTATATTCCTGTTGGTGTTAGCGATTGTATTATTGTTCTGAACATAGATGGATTAAATAATAGTACTTTCTTAGCCTCCCATAACACATACTTCGTATGTGGGAATAAGGGCTATTATCGCTTACCAGCCGGCTGGTCCGGAGTATGCTATGTAGCATTTTTATTACCCCTGTATTCTTAGCACCTGCATCCTATCATAAAGATTTGAAGTTGTTGAATAATGTGACTGTAAATAGGTATAAACGTACTCTATCCATTGATGATGTTGATCAAACTGATACTAGCCTACAGCAATATATTGATTTTAACTTAGGATTGTTTTTCTTTGTTGGAGCTGCCCTAAATAGTAGGAAGGTTCGAAGGTTAACGAGAGTTGTAGAGGCTGTGACGAATCAGACTGCTGCTGCTCTTGGGAATCTTACGCAAGAATTACAAATTACCAGAATTGTTGCATTGTAGAATCGTATGGTATTAGATGTTATGTTAGCTGACCGAGGTGGAGCATGTAAAATTATCGGAAGTAGTTGTTGTGTGTTCATTCCTGACCATACGCCATCAGTTTATAACGCTATTAATAAATTGCATAAAATCGCAGCTGAGATTCATACAGAAAATGGCACTTGGACCTTTTCTGGATGGTTTTGGGCATTGATCACTACATGGGGATGGAAGGTTTTAACTGGTCTCTGTATTATTGTAGCAGTTCTGTTTTCCTGTTGCATCTGTGTTCAATGTGGTCCTTTACTCTGTTCTCTATGTGTGTCATTCTGTATTCCTGATAAGAAAGCTATTGCCAATGTCACCTATCAGAAACATTTAATCAAAGAAGTGGAAGAGATGATGAGAATTGACATATATGATGATTATCCTAATAAGCCGAATGTCTTCAGTAAATGCTGAAAGGGTCGTCTGTTGAAAACTAAAACAGCGATATGATTAAGCATTCACTAAAGACATGAATTCTCCTTCCTTAGAACATGTTTCTTGTCTTATGTTGACTAATGTCTGGACTCCATCTTGTATTGTTATGTCTCCACGTGCTTTGCACGAGAAGAGTCCTTCCTTTTCGTTAGTTGCTCTTGTAATCTGCCTTGTAACAGTTTATAAATAGCCCCTTTGTCCGTCTGGCGCATGCCCAGACTTGACCACATATGTTATCAGTTAGTCCTTGTTTGACCATGTTTTCGCGGGCTCAGGAATGTGTTAACTCCGCCCACATATTGATTTTGTATCGAAAATGTCCATAAAAGGTAATGCTTTTTGCCTCATGTTGTATCCACCCACTTATGAGCCCCTCTGTTGTGTATAAAAGGGGACCGTGTACACAAGTTCTTTGTGCTACTCTATGCAATACTGAAGAGTGTTGTATAGGTTGTAGGACCACCCTTAAGGGTTAATAAACTCTGTCTTTGTATTTGCAGTTTCCGTGCCAACTTCCTTCTAGCTTTTGTTACAGGAGAGCGAACCCTTGTATTCTGCGGGCCTAGCTGGGGCCTGTATTCTTCACCATGAGGCACAGGGTCAAGACTGATTTGCATATAGCCAGGTCTAAACTGGGGTGGCATGGTGAGCAAAAGAATGATGGATTTAACCCAGATCTCTTGACTGGGGGTGAATGTTTTGATTTGTTCTGCATTTCGTCCATCAATTGTGTGTCTTTTCCATTTCAGAAAGGCAGTGAGACAGTCTGTTTTTTTCACTAAAACACAGCACTATTTTCAGCATGATTCTCATCTAGGACAGGGTCTGATACCCCAACTGAGATCAATTTAGGCCCCCAAGAGGTGAGGGGGCACAGTATTAAGACTTCTGTTCTAGAAAGATCTCTGTGAATTAATTTCTAATATATTCGATCAGACTTCTTGCACGTAGGTATGTGGCATTAAAACTAACATTAACCTTTAATTGTTACAATTAACTTATTTTGTTCAAAGTGACACTCTAAACAAACATTAATTTTAAGGGCTTGACAGACAATTGGCAACTTATGGAATTTGTGGTATGGATGTGAAATTACTACTTGTTTGAGGGGCAACAAACAATGCTGTTACCTTACAGCACAATACAAATTTGACAAAACAAAACAAACACGTGATTCTAAAGTAACCTCAATAGGAGAACTAAAATGTTAAATATAAAAACCAGTTAAACTACAACATTCTACCACTACAATAGTTCATAAACTCCTCAATACACATACTCAATTCTTGCAGCCTTTGTGTCTGGAAGTTCAGTTCTCATGGTACTGCACAGGCTTGATTCTCAATATGTCCAGAATAATCACCTTTCTGTCCAAGAACCACTAAAACAGGGTATCCAACTCTTTCAATCCTTACAAAACAACTTCAAAGCATGAATATGTATTCCTTGTGGAAGTCTTAAGCAAATTATTTTCATAAAAGTTAATTTAACCTTATTCATTTCAATTAAACTAAATGCATTTCAGCTATTGACCCTACATTAGGAGTTACACTTTAATGTTCATGTCCCTTCATGTCAGAAAGAACAATAAAACGAAACAATAATTTGGAAAGTACTAGCTTCCAAATTATCTAATTATCACCCTGCACTTACTTCACACTCCGTAATCTCCTGATGGTGCTGCAGCTCACCATTGACTTCTTGCATGAGGGTTCGAATTTCCCCAAGGCTCTTTAGTGTGTTTCTACTCTCTGTCAGACACAACATCACTCTAAAATATATTATTTCTGAAGGGTCTATGGATTTACCTCACTATTTTTTTTTCTGAAGACACAGTCATCTTACTGTTCTCTGCTAGATCCACATTTACATATCCTCACTATTCAACATTCGTAGTCTCGCAGTATCTCCAAAAAAGCACTTACATTGTATCCACTTTCAGGTCTTTTCTGCTTATGGCAAAATGTTCGCTTAAAATAAGAGCTGCCACTTCTTTAAACACCTTCAGAAAATAGCACCCAAAAAGTATAATCACAGAATAAACTAAAAGCAGCTTTTGTGCCCAATCCAGGCTGATATTTCAAGCCCTTATTGCATCCACAAATATATCACACTCAGAACAATATACGCTCAAGTGTTTTTGGTAGATGGGAGTCCTAGATACCGGTAGTAGTTTGTAAGAGATTCTGGATCAGTGTTATGCTTCATCAATAACGTATTAATCAGAATGTGTGCCAACTACATAGTGACATACTTTGTGATGAGAGGGAAGAAAGCTGTAAGACATTGATTAATTATTAAATAAAAATGTGTCTTCCCGGATTACACCAAACTGGTCAAGACCCAGAGGAATTCATTCAAACAGGTCATGCAGTAGCTATGGCCATGAACCTCAAATGCATGCTTCTATGTTCTTTAACCTCTCTGTTGGAGTGTGAGAGTGGGTTGAGGAGCAGCCCCTGTGGGCCTGGATGGGGATGCTCAGGGATGCTGAGAGAGAGTGGAAGGAGTTGCAGCGGTGCCACCCCCGGGGTGTTGGCCTGGGGGGCACAAACAATTTTAGAGATAAGGGTCTGGTCATGGATCGAAGGCTGGAGATACCCTGCTGGGCTTGCCTCGTCAGACTCTGATGAAGCCTGCAACCCACCCCAAGATCTTGTTATGCAGAAAACACATTTGGAATCCCTCAAGACTGATCTGAGCAACACCTTGACTCTGTCCCACCCAGGTTAAGGTCCTTGAATTTGTCTTTCGAGTACTATCTCTATTGGCCGACAGATGTTTCTGGGTGGGTAGTGTAGAGTGGATGGTAGTTGGAAGGGCTGTTCTTTGTTCCTACATTATCTTTGGCTTACTTTCTCACAAAGCATTCACCATGACTGCTGTTCCCATTTTTTCAACCATTTCCTCTTCAATTTATACTGTCATGCGCCATGTGCCCACAGCTCAGGGTGTTGACGTTAATGGACTCTTAGACAAGTTAGAGGGGGGGGCCAGTACCCAGAAACGTATGACTAGCTCTTGCCATCCTTCTACTTTAGGAGACCCACTTGTTGGGCACACACTGTATCTTTCTTAGCCTATATAGCGATGCTTGGGTTTTTCATGCCGGCTTCACCAAAGAGGACTGAGGTGTGGCCATATTTCCTCACAAAACATGCTCAATAGTCATTAACAACTCTAGATCAGCAACATCAGCAAGGCAGATATGTGCTCCTTGAAGGCACCCTGAAGGGATCACCTTGGGTTGTGGGAAGCATATATGTCCCCACCACTCATTACCAGAACATTCTGTGAGCTGTCAGACACATTGCTAAAGACCCATCCCAGCACATTACTCTTGGGGAGACTTCAATTTCATCGTGGACAGAGCCATAGACACCTCAACAGCCTCCTCCACTAGAACAGACGGGCGGCCTCCCTGGGGATAAAGGACGTACGCAGTAAATTGCACCTCCGTGAAATACACATGTAGTGAACTTTACTAGGGACTTATAAGTAAATTAAATATGCCAATTGGGTATGAGCCAATGTTACCATGTTTAAGGGAGAGAGCACGTGCACTTTAGCACTGGTTAGCAGTCCTAGAGCCAGCAAAAACAAGGTCTGAAAAATAGGACAAGGAAGGCAAAAAGTTTGGGGTGACCCTTCAGAGAGGGACATTTTCAAGCACTCATTGTTCTGTATTGCGCAAAAGAGACTCCAGGCTTGATTACTTCTTCATGTCAGCAGACTCTCTGCCATGGTACGGTTACACGTATACTCTCCGTGGCTTCTAAGACCACGCACCTGTAGAGTCCTCCTCCACATTTAGTGTCCTCCTCCACATGTGGATGCACACATGTGGCACAACATGTGCATGCACATTAGTTCCTGCACAGCATAGACTTTTCACTCCATGCCATGCAGGAACTTTTGTGGACATTCCATTTGTGGTGCCCATTTTCAGGGCACCGCTGTGGGAATATCAAAAACAAAGCCCATCAGACAGTAGGAAAGTCCTAATCTGGAAGGTGGTCTGACCATGGGTTTGGTGGTGCGGCGGCGGGGCGGGCCCAGCAACGCACCGCCAAAGTCGTAATCAGGCCCTAAATGTTAATGTGCTGTTCATTGCTGCATCATCATATGACAAGTAAACTCGTCTGAGAATTATTGCTTCAAGTACATCCTCACAATTCGCCATTTGTGCATTTGTACACTTTGTGGTTGTTAACAGACTACCACCCCTGCATCCTATGCAGTGCCAGGGGCCAATGACTGAAGGTACTGGAAAACAGATGTCCGATAGCTGTTAGAAATGTGAGCTGCTCAGCTACCTCCCATAGTGATTGTAGGTCCCTTCTGTGAATCTATGGACTTTTAGATTCTAACTTGTCACCCTAAGATTAAACCTGTGCGGCACATATTTGCCCAGTTCAGCTGTGGTTAGATCCATGGGAGTGACGCCATGCTCCTACAAACACATGAACTACTTATTGTGGAAACATTTGATACTGAAAAATGTTTATGGGTGCCGGTACTCTGCAGTATGCCTTTGTAGCACCATTAAACACTTTCACCATGTGAAGCAGGCTGCTACTATTGATACCCTACTGTTTTTACTGAAATATATCAACTATGATCTGAGGCTGTTTATCTTGACATTGATTGAAGATTCAGAATGACCTTGTGAAGGATGACCTAAAGTTGCACCTAGGCCCCTAGTTTACTGCCATTATCGGTGCTTTCTGTGCTCTTGGTGCTTTTTGACTTTGGAACTTTAAAAAGTCATATCTCGTAATTTGATTTTGACCAATTTTGCAGCATTTTGTGTGTTACATTTTTCGCATTTTTAACTAAATTACTTCTGGATTTTTTACTGGTTTGGTTCTTGACTTTAATGTTGCTTTGGTACTCATTAATACTTTACAGGCATTACTGAAATGAAAGTATGGCTGCTGTGCACCATAGTTACCAGGGGTTTGACATTTAAACAGTGTTCTTACTTCACAACAAAATCAATTACTATTGTGGTAAGACCTTTCTCCTAGTTTAATAATTTACTTTGCCTACTCTCCACTGACATATGTCAACTAATATAGTTACACATGTTTCCATGTGTTTTGTTAAATTCATGGTCTGGATTACAAAACATGTTTGCCTGGCACTATGACAAGTCCTTGGTGATAAGCAAGACAGGGCTTGGTACAAACCTCTCCCAACTGTATTATGAAAGCAGATTTATGGAGGTGGCAATGTGTGTCAAGAATATTTTTGCATATATTTTGTGGTGCATTTTGCTGTGTTGTTTTTTGTGTGTGGTGTTTTTGCTGCATTATTGCATTGTGCTGCCATTGTGATGTACTGTGGATGTTGTGTTGCATTTCTTGAATGTTTTGCTCTGCTATGTTTTAATTGTGTTGTTATGTTGCTTGTGTTACATCATTGTATTCTATAAGTACGTGAACAATGGTGTACAACCAAAGAACATGGAAAGACCTTGACAGCAAGTGTCTACATCGGGCATGGATCTGACCCTCCAGGACCGATTTTGGAGAACCCTGGTCTAGAGGAAAAGCGGAGGCACCCGTCGGTGGTAGGGTTGATTCAAATTGGTGGGAAGGGAGTCAGACAGGGCTATTTTATGAAAGCACAGAGGAGGAATGAAGCGGCGCACAATCCCAATACAGCATGCAGGTCAGAAAAATGGTGGAGCTAAAACTGTGGTATTTTTTACCCACAAGGAAAGCAGATATCCAGTCAGGAAGTGAGAATACCAGGAACACCACAGACAAAATGCCGAAAAACTCCATGGCCCCACTGTGACGGAAGGGAGTGAGGTCATGGGTTTTTTAGGAGGTGGAGCATAAGTGTCCAGGAATCAAGAGCACGAGGGAGGAGACAATATGAGAAACAGGGGAGGTGGTGACCAATGGATACCTGGGAAGAAGAAGATGGGAAAGAATGAAAGAGGAGCCCATCCCTATGCAAGCCAGGCAGAAATAGGTGAGGATGCAAAATGGGAACAAGACCAATCCTTACCTGGGAAACCTCTCTGTTTCAGGCATGTGTGGGGAATGGTGAGGTAGGAGCGAGGATGCAGAATGGGAACAGGACCAATCATCATCTGGGAAACCTCTATGTTACTCCAAGATGAGATTTGGAGAAATACTTACCTACTGAATAATACCATATTCAATTGGTACACACACTTGGGGTACTGGATGATTATTTAAAGTTCTATTGTTTACTTTGGCGAAGTCAACAAATGCTGCTACATTTGCAGCCAAAATCATCACATCCATAAAAGTTACTGTGACAAGCAACCATTGATGTCCTTCTAAGTGGTAAAATACCACTCCTCCTGCTCTTCCAGTATTCAAGACACCAGCCAGCCAAAAACCGTGGCCGAGATTTTTTGCTAATTAACACTTCGAGTGCTCACTGTGCATGAGACGGCCTCATGAGTCAAAGCTTCAACCGACTCCTCACCTAACTCTCTAAAATGGCCGCAGCTCCATTTCTGTGCACTGGTGTACCTACTAGGTAAGCCAAGAGATGGCCTGATCTAGGTCTCGCTTGTGATGGACTGCCACCTCTGCTCAGCGCCTCGAGACTCTCACGCATGATTTGTTGCGCTTTATAAATATTTAATGGAATGGACTGATTGCTGTTCTTGTGCGCAGTGAGTGTGGCTGTGTATGCATGTACAATTAAAATAAATATAGTAGAAAAGACTATACCCAAAACTAGGGTGACCAGATTCTCAACAAAACAAGCATTAGCAAAGCCAATAGGTCTCGCCTTTGGGACCTTATAAGTGTTTAGCCATGCAACAGTTGCATAATTAAATACTTATAAGGTCCCAAAAGCGAGACCTATTGGCTATGCAAAGCGGCCGTGCGGCCGCGAAAGTGAAAGTGATCGCGATCGGGATCACGATCAAACATCAAAGTGGCCGTGCGGCAGCGAAAGTGAAAGCAATTGCGGTAAAGCGCGGCGCACGCGCCCGCGCACATGCACGGTAGCTCTGGGCTGGCCTGGTAGCACTTTTTGGAGCCCTCTCAATAGGTCTTGCCAGACCAGCACATGCGCTGGGTCAGGCGAGACCTAAAAAAGGGACAGGTGTCATAGACATAGAAGAAGGACTGACCGAAGTACCCATGTCTTTAAGTGGGATGAAAAAACAGGGGGAGGGGGGGGGGGGGGTTCTAACAACGGGCGTGGCCAATGTAATTAAGGACGTGGCTTTAAACACATAAGCTAAAAAAAAATCTGTACTTGGCATAGCGTCCCGCCCGAAAAATGTGCTGCTTCTGTCATTGTATCCAGATAAATAATATTATATAACGAGTAACATCACACCTACAACAAGCCTGGACTATTGGCTTTGTCAACAATAAAACGAGTAACATCACACCTAGAACAAGCCTGGACTATTGGCTTGTCAATGGTTGTTAGCTGCATAAGAGAAATAAGCAACAACTATGGCTTCGCAGTACATAACATTGAAAATGCCTCAGTTCTGGAATTAAGAGGACTGTGAAAGAACTATAACGGGTCTCTTTAAAAGCAGTGAAGGGTGGTACTGCTGCAGCAGTAAGCTTTTTTTCTCCGTGAGGGCAAAAATGGCGAGCCCAATAGAGACCTGTCTCAGCACCTGTGAGCAGCAAAGCAGGCGCACCGAGTGAGATACTATTTAAAAACCGGGACATTTATCTGTTTACCCCGGGCACTGCGCAAAAACCGTGACATTTCTTTAATTTGCAGCAAAGTGTCGGGAGACTGCTCCAAAAACGGGGACCTCCGGGGAAAACCGGGACGTCGGATCACCCTACCCAAAACTCAAACATACAAAAAGCCAACGTTTAGATCATTTTATTCAATATAAAATGTAGAAGCAATTAGGATAAAATGCACACTGCATACTAATAACGATATGTGTGTGTCCGTTATTTTGTAGACGATATATAGTCAACGCAATATTTTTGTGGTTGATAATTCCATTTTTCAGCACATCTCTTGTAAACTTTGCTAACCCATGTTTTTTAAATTGTGTTCCGATGTTAAAAAGAACGCTTTAAAGTTTGTCTTTAATGCTACAAAGCAAACTACCCTTAAGGTCCTCTTTTAGAGTTGACAGCTGGCCGTGTTTCAAATGTGTCTGGGATCCTGTTCGCCGTCATCGACCATGACCGGAAGGATTTAGGCGGTCTTGTTGATTTAATGGCTCTAAAAACGCAGCAGCTAAAACAGCATAGTTTTTTACGAACATACCTGTTTGACAACGTGTCACTCTCAGCAAAAGCGTTTATAAAAGGTATTTAATAGAAGCAAAAACAGTCATCAAAAAAGTAATCCTTTTCATTTGGCGGTTATTGCTACATTTACGGAAGATAAACTTTATTTCTTAAAGATATGATAAGCGTTACTGAAATCAACGCATGTGTGTCCCTCAACGTCTTCGTTATAGTGCAGCAACACTGACCTCTGGCGAGTAAACTATGTACTACAACATACAAGCAATGCTCAAAGGCTTCCTCTCCACAGCATACAATCTCAAATGTCTGCAGGATGCGGTCCGTTCTCGACCAAAATGTCTCTTGTATAGGTAGGGTGACCAACTGGCATGGGTGCAAATTCAGGACGGTAAGTGTAGAAATTCAGGACAATGGGTCAAAATTCAGGACAAAAATTACGGACAGAAGGTCAAAATTCAGGACAAAAGTTCGGGACAAAAGGTACGTTTTACACACACATAAGAGGAAGTTGCGCAATAGTATAATAGTAAGTAAATAGACAACCACTTAGGTACAAGTCAAAATAAGTTTATATTAGGTTGAGACGATCGTGCACTTCATGGTTTTTCGGTATGCACGCAGCTTTAAGCAACTATGCAAATCTTTTTGTGGTATTTCACATGATAATAATCTATTTATATGGTTGCTGCACTGGGTTGTTCAGTCTGATGTATTGTTTACAACTCATGGTCCTGAGCAGGCATGTTTGATGAGAGAAGTGATCAGGAAGATCTGCTCATATAGACTTTGTTACCAGCATCTCATATCTGAGTGCCATTGTGAGATGTAAAGCAGCACACATAGGTAAACTAAAGGGAGGATTGCTGTGAGGAACCTTCTATAGGGAATGCATTATGGGTGTTTCAGCAAGTGGAACTTAAAATATGGAATCCCATTTTGCTTATGGGGGCTTCGCAGTGAGTTGCACTAGCTGACGGAAGTCACAAAGGTGCTTTTCCCTGCAGTTTTCTTAAAGAAGGCACTGGTTTGTTTTTGACGCCATGCCTATTGCTACAAGCACAATATACATCTCAAGCACAGCTCATGGCACTATGAGGCTCTCCCTAAAACCTTACACCTAAAACAAAACAGGCAAACATTTACAACTACTAGTGTAAAGTTCAAGTAGCAGTTGGGTGTCACTCAAAATGTTATATGCATGATGTATAGATCCCACACATAGGCACACAGCAAATACAGAATAGTAGCACATGGGCAAGGGAGTAGCCAGAAAATGTAAATACCTCCCATTGTGAACTAAAGCTATTATGGCACCAAGAAAGCAAAGTAAGTCATCACAACCCTCCCCAGAAGAGCTCTCTTGTCCAAGGATCTAGCCATTCAAACTTCCATCAAACCCCTGATATCCACCATTTCAAACTTACATTCTGTCATCTATTAATTCTTTCATCCATCATTCAGTCTTTCACCATTCATTCTGTCCTTCCATCTGTGTGCCCATCCAAATGCAAACCTTTTCGACCATTTGCAAACCTATCCATCATCTATCCTTTCATCCATCATTTCACTCATCCATCCCTCCATCCACCCTTTTGCTCATCCATCCATCCACCCTTTCACCAAATCCATCCTTTCACTCATCCATCCACTAGCCCACCCATCCATTCATTCATCCATCCAACCAATTAACCTTCCACCCTAACCATCCTTTCGCTCATCAATCCACTCTTCCACCCATCCATCCAACTATTTATCCTTTCACCCACCCAGCCATCCTTTCACTTACTCATCCATCCACCCAGTCACTCATCCGTCCACCCATTCAACTTTTCACTCATCCATCGTTTCTCCCAGCTCTCCACCTTCCCTTTCACTCATGTATGCATTCTTTCACTCATCCATCTTTACATTCTTCCTTTCACTCATCCATGCACCGATAAGTGCATCCATTCTGCCAATCATTCATCCATGCTTCTGCACATCCATCCATCCTCCCTTTTTCTCTCCATTCCCCTTTCACTTAGCCACCCACCCTTTTATCCACCCTTCACCCACTCATCCATTTACTCATACACTCATGAATCTATCCATTGACCCTATAACTCATCCATCCATCCTTTCTCTTATCCATCTACCTTTTCGCTCATCCATCCATCCTTTTGTACATCTACCCTCCCTTTCACTCACTCGTCCATCCTTACATCCACCCTTTCACTCATCCATCCATCCATTTATTCACCCTTTCACTTATCATTCATCAATCCCTCCATCATTTCTCTCATCCATCCACCCATTTACTTGCCCATCATCACCCATTCACTCATCCATTCATCCTTTTACTTACCCATCCACCCTTTTACCCATCCATCTACCCTTCCACCCATACATCCATCTATTTACCCTTATACATCCTTCCACTCATGCATCCATCCATCCCTTCTCTCATTATCTATCCATTCACCCTTTCCCTCATCCATTCATCCTTTCACTAATCCATCCAGCCATATACCCATTCCTTCACTTATTCACTAATCCACCTTTTCACATTCATCATGAGCTGAGCCTTTGTCTACTTAGTTGCAGACAGAGGAGGCCCATAAATAACTCCACCCTTGCTGTAGTTCCTAAAGCAAGGGGTGGAGTGGGGTGGGGGAGGGTTCACTATGTCCCTGCATATAGGCAATCTGAAAACTTGGAAAACATGCATGATGTACAGTACCAGGACGTGAGGTGACTGTGACATGGTGTTGTTCCCAGGGCTTTAAGTGGGATGAAAAACCTGGGGGTCTCTCCAAGGGGTGTGTCTGATTTAATTAAGGGAATGGCTTAAAACACCTAAGCTAAAAATATGTGTTGAGCATAATGTGCTGCCCGACTGGTTTTTTGCTGTTTCTATCAATGCAGCCAGTAACATTAGACCTACAACAAGCCATGACTATTGGCTTTGTCAATGGATGTTAGTTGCATAAAATAAATATAAAAGCAGCAACTATGTTTTTTTGTATATAATATTAAATATGCTTCAGCTCTGAAATGATGAGACTGTGTAAAAACTATAACCTCTTCTTTTTAACTTCTTTCGCCAGCTTCTTTTCATGAACTGGCACATAGCAGAATGGGCGTTTTTGTACATTTGTTTTGTACATTTCTTCCATTTAACCCTAACAGAATGACCTGGCCTAGACCACGGCAGGAGGAGGCCACACCCATGTGCACAATCTTCATAATCACCCGTTGTAGGTGGCTGCTAGTGTGTAGAGGTGGGTGAGCCAATGAAAGCTCAAACAAGGATCGATCCTGAAGCCTGGATCTAGCTCAGCTGGAGGTCCTGTTGGAACCTCAAGCCCATAACAAGCCGAGCTTTCAAGTGGGGATAACATTGTAAAGCTGGGGATCTGGCACTTTGAATGATCTCCTTGCACATTTGGCTGAATACAGCATGGGACCTCAAATAAACATTGGCTTTCAGATCTAAGATGCCATGCGGGAACGTAGGGGGTAACTTATCGCAGAGTACTTTAGGTCCAGTGTGATAGATGAAGCTTCATGTACATTTACTTCACTCCAAAGAACTTGCAATAGTGCAATTTCACTTCAGAAAATCTTTGCATGGTGGAAGCTTGTCAGCAAATGTTTGTAAATATCCACTGAGTCAGGAGTTTTCAAGAGTTCACCTACTTTGCAAGGAATCCCCACACTCAAATGGCCACTCCCTAGCCATGTGTGAAGACTTGCTCACACCAATATTACATAATGCTGGTTGGACAGTCCATGTGAGTAAATCTGGTTGCTAATTTGTTGTGTGCATTCTACTCCTAAAACAATCTATCTGCTCATATTAGTAGAAATTAATTGAGCTAATGGCTTTTTGGTGGGGATTCCTTGATTTGTAATGGGTTTGGCAAGTCTATTTTATGGTTATTATATTTTTCAATATCTTCCTATAAACGAGGTGCATCTACTTTCAATCTGCTCCCTTGTGTGTTTACAAAACACTCCAACGGTACGGGGTGTTCTACACTCTTATGAACAGAGCTCCTTCTGAACTTTGATTTTGTGGAAAGATTTTGAATTGAATTCAGCTTTGGTAATATGTTAGTAACTTCTTTGTTTAAGATTTGCATTGATTGATTATTGCTTGCACCACTCTCGTGGGTTGGAGTGCCCAAGATGCATTTGCCCATTTTGACATGGGTTGATCAAGAGGGAGAGGCTGGGGCCTCATTTTCTAACCCTTTCCTTGATCTTGTCCAGTACAACCTGACAGGACACAAAAGGCGGCCACCACATACTGTAACAGCTCAAACTGGCCCATCATCATCCTGCATGTGACAATCATCAGCTAGCATACAGAATGACAATGGGCGGGGGGGGGGGCTGATCTTGTGCTCCGAGGACGAGTGTGAGGCAAGCTCTCCATGCCACTGGAGTCAAGCTATCCTGGCTGATGAGGGCTGAAAGCCCGAAACCGGTCCTGGGATGCTTGTTTCCAGTCCCACCAGAGCCCACCCCGCATCGAATTGCGTCCCACAGGGCATAAGGGGGGGGGGGGCCCGAGCGGGTGAACGGAAGTGGCTGGGTGGTGAAAATAGCTGGTGTGGGGAAAGGAGAATACCCTCAGAAGCCCGAGGTGAGGCGGACTCTCACCTGGCACTGGGGAAGGATTAAAGCCGAGAGTGCAACAGCTTAGCAAGCACGGCAACTCACCTCACTGTGTAAAGAAGCGGGTTGCAAGGGGCCAGGGAGACAGGCGGGGCTTGCGCCATCCCGATTACCCCGAGGCCGTACAGATACAGACTGATGTGGCCCCAGGAAGGCAGCGCAGGCAAATTGTGCGGTGTAGACGGCAGAGCGGCCGGCGCGGCATAAAGAAGGTAGCCGGGGCGCCACATGATTATGTGTCCGCATCGCACTGAAGGCGGAATGCCAAGTTTAGCAGTCGGCCGATGGAAATGGTGCACCTCCAGGCGAAGAGAGCGGGTAGCCGGCAGGAGTGGAAGGGCCAGTGCACGTCTGGTAACCATGAGGCAGCCGGAAATGAACGGGTGGGGCTAGTAATGTGCCTGTGAGAGGCAAGGTACCGCAAGGCAAGCAGAACACAAGAAGGTGCGCCGTGATGCGGCCTTACCTGGCGGCCAATGGAGGCTAAAGGAAGCGGGGGAGGCCGCTGCAGAGATTGTGCAGCGCGAGGGCCCTGCCCATAATAAACAGAACTGCAATTCGAGTGGGGCAGCATCGGAACTCCCAACCCCAACAGGCTGCCAGAACATTAAAAGACATTAAAACAGAAAGACTTAGTTTGCACAAGAGGAGGCGCGTCTGTAAAATGGTGAGTCCCCCGCTGCGCGTGTACCTCTTGGTTACAGGCAGCCGAAGGATTTGTTGGGGAAAGGAAAACTCCGGGACAGTGCGCAAGAAGAGACCTGCAGCATGAAGGAAGCTGCCGGGGCCTTTGAAAGTAAAGCAGCAGTGCCTCTAGTGGCTGTTGTCAGGAACAGGCCAAAGGAGAACAATGAAACAACAGTGAAAATAAACGAAAAGACACAGAACAGCTTGAGCCGATACATGTGTGTAGGGACATGATCTGTTCCCCCAAAGAGACTGCTTATGAACGGCCAGGCAAGAGGTCTGAGATCTTCCATGACAAACAGACAAGAGTCCTCTAGATGCACATGGAGACTATGGGAGCTGCAGTGATACGTAGTGGCCATGGGTAGTCACTGCAGCAGTGAAGAGCTTCTGTTGGCAGAGTTAAAGGCAAACAGCAGGAGGAAAGTTGCAGTGGCAAATGGGGGAGGAAGAAGAAACAGCTGGCAGTACCTTAACAGCCCTAGGCCGCAAGAGTATTTAAGAGACAGAGACTGGTGAGTCCAGAGATGTAAGGTCAGCGTCGCAAAAGGAGAAACCAAGTGCGCACGCCACCCGAAGCGGAGTACCCTGAGATGACAGACGAGAGTGCAAGGAGAAAAGTGTGCTGAAGATCTTACCCGGGACCCTGGCGGTATGGGCTGGAGCCAGAGAGTGAGCACCCTGCAAGGAAGAGGGCCCAGGTGGTCACAAGGCATGACAGATCCTGTGAAGTTGGCCCGAGTGAAAGCTGCAAAGAGAGAGCCACATTGGTGTAGTATTGAGGCGCCTGGTGCGTGCCTTCAAGCGAGGAGGACCTGCAAGAGGTCAGTGGAGATGACCTGCAAGAGGTCAGCTGAGGTGACCTGCAAGAGATCGGCAGAGATGACCTGCATGAGGTCGGCGGAGATGACCTGCAAGAGGATGGCGGAGATGACCTGCAAGAGGTCGGCAGGGATGATCCACAAGAGGTCAGACAGCAATGACCTGAGAAGAGGTCAGGGAAGCGGTGATCTGAGAGGAGGTTGGAGAAGCAGCGACCTGCGAAGAGGACCGAGTAGAGGTCCATGAATAGGACCGAGGAGAGGTCTGACAAGATTGAGCTGAAGTTAGAAGTAATGACTGGAAGAAGGTTGCGATGGCAGGTCTTGTCACTGAGAGAAGAGAATGCTTTGTCCTAGGGGTAGGACAGGACCAAGGAGACCCGTGTGAAGTGCACATCACATGGAGAGGCCTGGTCAGCAAAGAAGTGCAAGTCCTGATGGGACTAGACTATGTCGTGAAGCGAAAGAACAAGAAGGAGGAAATTGTGAGGCGTGATGCCACCGCAAAGAAACTTCAAGAAGAAGAGAGGAGTGTGTGATCTGACAACTCGCACACCACAATTGCTCCTATTGCAGCAACATAGCACAAATTGTCATGAGTATAAAATGCCCCCCTATACTACGATATGAAATCTGTTTCTTTGTTGACGAGCGAAGGCTTTGGGAAACCGACTTTGGAGAAAGTTGAAGGATAGCCATTTCCACTAGTTTGGCTGTTGTGCTCCTCACAGGCACCAGAACCTCTTATAATCTAGTGGCATGATCCACCATGACCAAGATACAATTGTTGCCTAAAACAAGAGGGCAGGGGTCAAAAAGTACAGTGATATCTATCCCTGCCCTCTTAAACAGCATGCTGAACACTGGTAGAAGTACCAATGATGCTTTGGTCTGGCCTCCGGATTTCCTACTCACTCGCCAAGTCGAGCAGGCTCTGCCAAACATCTCAACATGGAGGAGTCACTAGATTATTAGTGATTCCTAGATTGTTGTAGGGACATTGTAAAATTTGGGCCACTTCGCCTTCTTTTGTGTTTACCCCCTTTTTTTGACTACCTCCCAGTGGTTCGCCTGTCATGTTGAGGGGGACACTGATGGGAATAATTTGCATTTGGGTTATTATTATTTGCAGTATGTTTTTTGTGCATTGTATATAATTGATGCTTTGTGATATATGTCATTTTTTCTTTCTTTTAATAAGCGCCTGTTTTTGTGTATTTTTGAAAATAATGTTTGATGTACTCATAATGAATATTTGATACTCTTGAAGGGGTAATTAAATGTGCTCTCTTCGTGAATGATTTTTTGTATTATTTCCTTGATACCTTTGCCTCTTACATACATATCTGCCAAACATCTCAACATTCAGGTCCGCCCCTGCCCAGTAGAACAAAGGTTCTCATGAGCCCTTAGTCTGCTTAATACCCAGTTGCCCCTCTAAAGGTAACTCATGGACAAGCAAAAGCAGGAAATTCCTGTGTGCTTGCAAAGAGCTACCAACCTCTTGTGGACTTCAGGTCCTGGATCAACAGGCACATCTTCCCAATATGCCTGCCATCTATAAGCCCCAGACCCTTCCTGTGCCTTACGGAACTCCCCTCAAGTAGTTCCCCCATCAGATAACTCCTACATCTCTGGCAGTGACCCATTTTCCAACAGTCTATCTTTGAGGTCTCATCATCCTGACCGTCTGGTGCTGGGGTGATGGACACCAGGTAATTGCAGAGCAGACACCCAGCATCCTGCTTCCCTGGCATACCTTCATTGACCATGGCCTACCTGCTGTTGAATTCTATTCAACTCTGGCAAGCAGATACTCCATGTTATCCCTACCGGCTACCAGACCATTACTAATGGTACCTGCGAGAAATTCCTCGGGTAGGTTTCAGATATTTCCTCTCAACGATAATCATTTTGACAGGAAGTCAAAGAGAAGATGTAGTATCTTATAGCTAACACTGATGTACAGCGTGAATCAGTGTTAGCCCACTAGAATGTTAGAATGTTGTCCCAAGTTAAAGAATGCTGATGCTTAACCATAGACAGTTACTCTGAGCCTGGATCAGAGCTTGATGGCAGCTCCACGGCTGAGGCTGGAGTGTTGTTGATTCTACTTAATAAAATCATCCTGCTCTTCAAACTATCTGCTGTCTCCTACATCATTTCATTGGCGACGACCTGGAAGACAAACGGACTCACGCCTTGACTTCAACACTCCAACTCGATTTCTTTTTTTTTTTAAAACCAAGCTCATCTCATTCAGCAACTCGCCCAAGATCTTCACTCAAGATTTTCTACTGTTTCAACACCAACCCCACAAGACTCGTTCATCGTGAACCGAACGATAAAGAGACTCCTGGTGGACACTCACCCTAAAGTAAGGAGACCTGGTGGTTGGCCTGGGACCCGTAACCTTCCTCTTCCTTGGCCCGTTTCTCGTGTTCCATTGATTTCTTCTTTCTTTTATTGGTTTTTGGGGACTGTCCTCCTCTTTCTTCACAGTGCGAGGGCCTTGCGCGCGCAGTCCACCCTAACGCCTGCTGGCCTGTGAACTCGCTTGGTAACACTCATGCCTTCCTTGCGCGAGATTGTAAGTGAGGAGCTGCCGTCACGTGTGACAAGCTTGCATTGTGACTGACATCATTCCCTTCCTACGCAGATCTCACTGGAATTCTGCTGCATACTACATGCCCATTGTGACGCGGCACGTTTCGGCGTACGGCGGCCTTCTCAGTCCTGCTTTGGAAATTAGTGTTGCTCTATTGCATGGCAACCGTTCAACATTGTGCCACCGCTGATACGCACAGCCTGTCGCTATTCAGCTTAAGCACTTAGCTGTTCGTTTCTTCATCTTCCTACACTGACCTCTTAAACGCTGACTCGCATAGTGTTTAATGATTTGTGTGCAGCTCTCTTCAACATCGCTGACAAACACAGCTTGCTTACTACATTTTTGCTGACACGAACAGCATTCTTCACCTTCGCTGACACGCACAGCTTGTGATTTCATGTTCATGTCAATTGCGTGTATTCCTTTTCGACTTTGCTGATAGGCACAGCTTCCCTGCTACAATTTTACTGATACACTCAGTATTCCCTGCTTTCGCTGACAAGCACAGCTTGTTATTTTACTTATATGTTATTTGCGTACAGCTCTCCTTGTCATCGCTGATTCGCACAGTTTATCTACTGTTACTTCAATGACATGTACAGCTTCTCATTTCTTTTGCGTGTGGCTCTATTGTTGATGCACACAATATTCATTTATCATTATTGAACACAATCTATTTTAATATTTTATTTTTATTTCTAATTTCATTGTTACCAATATGCAAAACGTCCCAGCTCCACCCTTCTTCCTCATTGTTAGACCTGGCACCTTGGCGTGAGTCTCCCTTCCACTTTTTGTCACTGTGCCTCATGTGTTTTGCTGGTGTTAGCTGCTCAGAGCACTGTGCCACTGCCAACCAGTGCCACAGTGCAAGTGCTCCCTATTTAAAATGTATATGTTGGTTGGATTCCATGATTGGCTTATTTGGTTTACTGTCAGACCCCAGTAAAGTGCACCAGGAGTGCCCAGGGCTTGTAAATACAAATGCTGCTGGTGGGCTTTCAGCACTGGTTGTGCCACCCACAGAAGCAGCCTAGTAAAATGTGTCTAAGGTCTGCCATTGCAGAACCTGCGTGCAGTCTGGTACTGTCATGCTGACGGGGCAAGTGCACCCACTTCCCAGTCCCTAAACCTTCCCTTAACTTCATATTAGTCACCCCTATGGTAGGCCCAAGGGCAGGGTGCATTGTAAGCATAAGGTAGAACAAGCCCTGATGTGTGTGGCATGTCCTAATAGTGAATTACAGCCATTTTCGTTTTTCACTATTGCAAGGCTACCTGTTCCCATAGGCCAGACTGGGCTGTTAGAATTGTTACATCCTATGATCCTAACAGACCCAGGGAACATGGTAGAAAATCGAGTTTAGTATGCCTGAACTCAGAATAATACAATACATCTTTTAGTAAAGTTTATTTTAATATTCTGTGTTTGCAAATGCCACTTTTAGAGAGTTGATGTTTGCTTGCCTAACCATTTCAGCCCTCCTCTGCTATGATGTGTATCTGCCTGTCTGGTTTGTGTGAGTGACAGGGCTGGGGAAACTCAGAGGGGCAGGGCTAGGTAGCCTGGTGGTGAATAGACAGATTGACATCCAGATGGGTGGGAGGAGTGCACCTGGACTCTGAATAGGGCTCTGCCACCACAATGCTGGCTCCACCTCCTGTGGAGCGGCTGATGTCTCTGCCCTGCACCCTGAATAGAAAGTCAGATTCATGTCAACAAAGAGCTCAGGAACTGGTTTGGACTGGGCAAAGGCCCCTCTACCCCAGAGGAACAAAGGAATTAGGGGTATAAGTATTGGGACCCTGATCCCAAGAAATTAGATCCTGCTTGACAAGAAGAACCTCTGCCTGAGGAGAAGGAACCAGGAAAGCTGTAAGGAGGAGTACTGTCCCTGACCGGGGGGATTGGCCTGCAGTGGTTGCCTTGCTGCTGAAAGGAGAGGAGAAAGACTACAAATAATTTATTTCAACTTGTGCTTCAAAAGATCTCCAAGGGCTTGGAATAGAGCTTGCCTCCTGCTGAAGTCTCAGGAACAACAGACTTCACCCCCCAGCTCCCCAAAGTTCTTTGGAAGTGCCTGCTGCTGTTGTTGGGCCATCTGAGGAACTGCGTGTCGCAAGGAGCTGGAAGCGCAACTCAAGAAGGAGAAGCGTACCGCCGTCGCAACTGCTGTCGTCGCATCACGTAAAGGGTGTCGCCGCTGCAGCCTCGCATCGAGCGGAAGCGTCTCGCATCATCCAAGAAGTGTCTTGCAACGCCGAAGAAGCGTGTCGCCATCGCAGCCATCATAGCTGACGCATCGCACCGCATCAAGAGAAGAGTCTCGCATCGAGGAAGAAGCGTGTCGCCATCGCAGCTATCGTAGCTGTCGAATTGCACCGCATCAAGAAAAGCGCCTTTCATCCACGGAGAAGCGTGCCGCCGTCGGAGCTGCTGTCGTCGCATCGCATAAAGGGGTGTCGCCGCTGCAACATGGCATCGAGCGGAAGCGTCTCGCAAACGTCGGAGAAGAGTGTCGCTGCCAAGGCCGCTGTCGTCGCATCGCGTAAAGGGTGACTCCGCTGTAGCTGACGCATCGAGTCGCGTCTTCTCGCAACATCGGAGAAGCGTAACGCATCTGGAAGATCTTCGCATCTTTATTTCTTTGCACCAAAAACTTCATCGCATCAACATCGTTGCAACACTTTCGTTGCCCTGCGTGTCGCATCTAAAAGGTACATTGACGTAAAGTGTCGCATTTAAGAACTTAAGAGAACTAAACAAACTTCTACCATCTAAAGTAACAGTATTGTGTGTTTTTGTCGTTTAATGGTCTTGTGGTAACTCTATATAAAGAATCCTTATTTTTAATATAAAAACCTGTGTGGTGTCCATTTGTAGTGTTGTCACTTGGTTACTGTATGTGTTCACAAATGCTTAACCTATAACGCTCTGAGATAAGCCTTGTCTGCTCGCGCCAAGCTACCTAGAGGGTGAGCTGGGGTTATTTTAGGAGTGTAACCCCTTACCCTGACTAGAGGAAAGGTTCCCTGCTTGCCACAAGTACCTACCTGTGCCAACCAGAGAACCCGGATTCTAACATTAGTGGTCAGCGGTGAGGATTCTGGACTTGCATTTGTGACTCATATACAGTAATTGGTGAACACTACTTAGTGAGTGCAGACCTTAACGCAACCAATACTTGTTGGTAGATTTCTTTTTGGGACTTTCTATTTTTGAGTACTGCCAAGCTTAACCATGGTGGAGAAAGCAGCATCCATAGTCTCTGTTGATAATGAATGGGAATGGGAAGAAGAAAAACTGGAAAGCTACAAAGTATCACAGCTAAAGTTCTTCTGCAGGAAATGTCATGTTTCTACTACTGGATGTAGAAACAAGGCAGAGTTCTACAAGGCGCTGAGGGCCTGGGTAGAAGCAAGGAATGCCACTGATAATGATAATGCAGAGGAGCAGCTGGATGGGCCAGTGAGTCCAAGAGGAAGGATAACCCCTTCCCCTGCCGGTAGCAGTGTTTCCAGTAAAAATCTATCTCCAGAGGAGCTGGCAGATAGAAAACAGTGTAGGATGCATGAATTGGAGCTGACCAAGCTCAAGTTAAGTGGGCAGTTAGAATTTGAAATGCAAAGTAGAAAGTTAGCCCTAGAAGAAAAAAAGCTACAGTATGAACATGAAAAGGTTTTGAGGGAGTTGGAGCTGAAGGCCCAGAGTTTAGAAATTGCTCCCTCTGGTGGCAGCACACCATCAGTGCAAGTAGAATCAAGGGTTTACATACCCAAAGATGTGGTAAAGGATTTCTTTTTAAATGATGACATAGGGCAGTGGTTCAAAGCCTATGAAGTAGCCATGTCTGCCCACCAGGTCCCTGAGAAGGATTGGGGAGCGGGGTTGTGGGGACGGTTCCTTAGTGAGGGGCGGGACACACTGCTAGACTTGCCTTCAGATGATTATAATTCTTATCCCCATATGAAGGCAGCTTTGATGGCTAGGTATGGGTTGACCCCTGAGTTGTATAGACAAAGGTTCAGGGGGTGCACCAAGATTCCAAACAGTGCGTATGTTGAGTATGTGACTTTTTTTTACAGAGCACTGGATGGTTGGGTGAAGGGTAGTAAGGTTAATGATTTTCAAGGGCTTCTTGATTTAATGGCATGGGAGCACTTGTCCAGTAATTGTTTTCCTGAGCTACGCCAGCACCTGATTGATAGTAGGCTGACTAACCCTAGGTAGCTTGCTGAGGAGGCGGACCGCTGGGTCAGTACCAGGGTCCACAAGGGTTCAGTGAGACACTCCGCTAAAGGTGGGCAGGGTCCCCAGCAGAAGAGTGGGGGGGACAAGGGTAAACAGAGGGAGTTCCCAAGAAGGCCCCAAAGTAATCCCCAAGGGAACCAAGGGAAAGGTTCTCAGCCTCCCCCACCCTAGAAACCGACCGGGGCCCGTCAGATCCACCTGTTCAAAAGGGGCCCATAAAATGTTACAAGTGTGGTAACATGGGGCATTTTGCCTCTGATTTAAAGCGTCCTTTGTATGGTAAACCAGCACCCACTGGTGCTCCACCCCGGCACGTGGCTAGTGTAGCCTTGGGGGAGGAGATGACAATCCAAGGTGGGTGGGGTCCCGCAGAGATGTCCCTTGTCTCATTAGGAGACTGTGAGATGGTCCCCCAAACCCAGCTGCCTGATAACACTAAGAAATACAGGCAGTGGGTGACCATCAATGGCCGTAGGGTGGAAGCTCTCAGAGACACAGGAGCCAGTGTGACAGCTGTCAAGTGTCACCTGGTGTCTCAAGAGCAGGTTGTCCCAGGAGCGTTCTATCCAGTTGTTGCCGCTGACAACACAGAGAGTCACTGCAAGGCGGCTCAGGTTCCCTTTGAGTGGGGGGGGTCTCTGGTACTCTTCAGGTAGCTGTGAGGTCCGCCATGCCTGTAGACTGTCTGTTAGGGAACGACTTGGAGAGCTCACCTTGGGCTAAGGTGGAGCGGAGTGCTCACCTGGAGATGTTGGGTATGCCGGATTGGGCATGTCTCACCACACGGTCCATGGCAGGAAATAGAGGTACTCAAGAGGTCCTGGAGCCTGAGAGGGAGGACCAGGGACTGGCCTTAGAGGGAAGAGGCAGGGGGTGCAGGAAACCGGCCCCTGAAGTTCCCACGGCCCAGGAGGAAGCAGACCTTGAGGGGAATGCCCTGGAGTCTACCGGGGAACAGATAGCTGAACTGGGGGACCTGCATGAGCTGACCTATTGGCAGCAGGAAGGAGGGCCCTCCAGGGAGGACTTTTGTAAGGCACAGAAAGAATGCCCTTCTCTCGTGGGTATGCGGCAGCAGGCTGCAGACCAGGCCGCAGGTGATCAGTCTGGGTCACATTTCATTTACTGGGAGAACGACCTCCTATATACCGAGCCTAAGGTTGCTGAGCCTGGGTCAGCCCGTGCGCTGGTGGTACCCCAGGACTTCAGAGCCTTCCTACTGGGGCTGGCTCACGATGTGCCATTGGCAGGACATTTGGGGCAGGACAAGACCTTTGAGAGGCTTGTCACCCACTTTTATTGGCCTCAAATGCGCAGGAGTTCAGACACTCACTGCAGGACCTGTCAGACTTGCTAGGCAAGTGGAAAGAGTGGAAGAAGCAGAAAGCTCCACTCCAGCCATTCCCTGTGGTCGGTACCCCATTCCAGCGAGTGGGGATTGACATTGTGGGGCCACTGGACCCCAGGACAGCATTGGGCAACAGGTTTATCCTGGTCCTGGTGGACCATGCCACCCGGTATTCGGAAGCCATCCCTCTGAGGACAGTGACGGCCCCCGTGGTGGGACGTGCACTGATGGGAATTTTCTCCAGAGTGGGATTCCCTCTAGAGGTGGTGTCTGACCGGGGTACCAATTTCATATCCAAGTATATGAAATCCCTTTGGAAAGAGTGTGGTGTAACCTACAAGTTCACCACACCTTACCACCCCCAAGGAAACGGGTTGGTTGAGAGATTCAACCGTACCCCCAAGGGCATGATAATGGGTCTGGAAGAACCCATGAGGCGTAAGTGGGTCGTCCTCTTGCCATGCCTTCTCTTTGCGTATCGTCAGGTGCCACAGCATTCTCTAGGGTTCAGCCCCTTTGAGCTCCTGTATGGCCACGCTGTGAGAGGACCTCTAAGTCTGGTCAAGGAAGGCTGGGAGCAATCTCCCAGGAAACCTCCCCAGAGTGTATATAGCTACATGCTGGCCTTCAGAAATTAGACTAGGCGATTCAGGCAACTTGCTGAGGCAAATCTGGAAGCCAGCCAGGAGGAGATGAAGCGGTGGTACGACCAGAATGCCACTCTGGTAGAGCTTCAGCCTGGACAAAAGGTGTGGGTCTTGGCCCCCGTGGAGCCTTGTGCGCTCCGGGATAAGTGGACCGGTCCCTTTGAGGTTGTGGAGTGCAAGAGTCCTGTTACCTATTTGGTGGACTTGCGGTCTCCAAGGAACCCCTTGAGGGTCCTTCATGTCAACCGCCTCAAGCCCCACTTGGAGAGGTCCCAAGTGGGCATGCTCTTGGCAACAGATGCTGGAATGGAAGAGGAGACCGAGCCTCTTCCTGACCTCCTGTCAGCCCAGGAGCAAGATGGGTCAGTGGATGGTGTCATCCTCTCTTCTGCCCTGACCCCTGAGCAACAGAATGATTGTCGCCAGCTGCTGGGACAATTTTCTGATCTGTTTTCCCTGGTTCCCGGTGTCACTGATTGGTGCGTCCATGATGTGGACACTGGGGATAGTACACCTGTGAGGCACAAGGCCTACAGGGTGACTGACAGGGTGAGGGCATGCATCAAGGAGGAGGTCTCCAAGATGTTTGCACTCGGGGTAATTGAGTCCTCCAGCAGTCCTTGGGCCAGCCCAGTGGTCTTGGTCCCAAAGGCTGCAGCGCCGGGAGCCACACCCGAGCTCCGGTTCTGTGTGGACTATAGAGGACTCAATTCAGTCACCAGGACTGACGCATACCCCATCCCCAGAGCTGATGAGCTCATAGATCGGCTAGGGGCTGCCAACTACCTCAGCACGTTTGATTTAACATCTGGGTACTGGCAGATCGCCTTGACCGAGGGGGCCAAAGAGAGGTCAGCATTTTCAACCCCAGATGGGCACTACCAGTTCCGGGTTGTGCCCTTTGGGATGAAGAATGCCCCTGCCACCTTCCAGAGGTTGGTCAACCAGGTGTTGGTTGGACTGGACTCGTTCAGTGCAGCCTACCTGGATGACATCGCAGTGTTCAGGTCCACTTGGGAAGAACACCTGCGCCACCTCTGGGAAGTGTTGATGGCGCTGCGGAGGACAGGCCTCACGATCAAGGCGAGTAAGTGCCCCTTCAACCCAAGATAGAAACCATCCTGAATTGGGAGTCGCCCAAAACCCAGACAGAGGTGAGAGCCCTACTGCGTCTCACCAGGTACTACAGGAGGTTTGTCAAGGGGTATGGCAACATTGTTGCCCCCTTGACAGTGCTGACTTCTAGGAAGCATCCCAGGAAAGTGATTTGGACTGACACCTGTCAGAAAGCTTTTGAGGCCCTGAAAGCTGCTATGTGCACGGCGCCCGTGCTCTTGGCTCCCAACTTCTCCAAAGAGTTTATCGTTCAGACAGACGCTTCAGAGCATGGTGTGGGGGCTGTTCTTTCACAGATTAATGAAGAGGGCCTAGATCAACCTGTAGCCTTCCTTAGCAGGAGGTTACTTCCACGGGAACAGAGATGGAGTGCTATTGAGCGTGAGGCATTTGCTGTGGTCTGGGCGATGAAGAAGCTAAGACCCTACCTGTTTGGGTCTCACTTCCGGGTTCAGACAGACCACAGGCCCCTCAGATGGTTGATGCATATGAGGGGTGAGAATCCAAAGCTGTTGAGGTGGTCCATTTCCCTACAGGGTATGGATTTCACGGTGGAACATCGCCCTGGTACAGATCACGCCAATGCTGACGGTCTGTCCAGATTTTTCCGCCTTAGTGATGAGGAACTCCCTGGGGTAGGGTAGTTCTCCCCACGTTTCAGCTGGAGGGGACACGTGTTAGACCTGGCACCTTGGCGTGAGTCTCCCTTCCACTTTTTGTCGCTGTGCCTCATGTGTTTTGCTGGTGTTAGCTGCTCAGAGCACTGTGCCACTGCCAACCAGTGCCACAGTGCAAGTGCTCCCTATTTAAAATGTATATGTTGGTTGGATTCCATGATTGGCTTATTTGGTTTACTGTCAGACCCCAGTAAAGTGTACCAGGAGTGCCCAGGGCTTGTAAATACAAATGCTGCTGGTGGGCTTGCAGCACTGGTTGTGCCACCCACAGAAGCGGCCTAGTAAAATGTGTCTAAGGTCTGCCATTGCAGAACCTGCGTGCAGTCTGGTACTGTCATGCTGACTGGGCAAGTGCACCCACTTCCCAGTCCCTAAACCTTCCCTTAACTTCATATTAGTCACCCCTATGGTAGGCCCAAGGGCAGGGTGCATTGTAAGCATAAGGTAGGACAAGCCCTGATGTGTGTGGCATGTCCTAATAGTGAATTAAAGCCATTTTCGTTTTTCACTATTGCAAGGCTACCTGTTCCCATAGGCCAGACTGGGCTGTTAGAATTGTTACATCCTATCATCCTAACAGACCCAGGGAACATGGTAGAAAATCGAGTTTAGTATGCCTGAACTCAGAATAATAAAATACATATTTTAGTAAAGTTTATTTTAATATTCTGTGTTTGCAAATGCCACTTTTAGAAAGTTGGTGTTTGTTTGCCTAACCATTTCAGCCCGCCTCTGCTATGATGTGTATCTGCCTGTCTGGTTTGTGTGAGTGACAGGGCTGGGGAAACCCAGAGGGGCAGGGCTAGGTAGCCTGGTGGTGAATAGAGAGATTGACATCCAGATGGGTGGGAGGAGTGCACCTGGACTCTGAATAGGGCTGTGCTCTGCCACCACAATGCTGGCTCCACCTCCTGTGGAGCGGCTGATGTCTCTGCCTTGCACCCTGAATAGAAAGTCAGAGTCATGTCAACAAAGTGCTCAGGAACTGGTTTGGACTGGGCAAAGGCCCCTCTACCCCAGAGGAACAAAGGAATTAGGGGTATAAGTATTGGGACCATGCTCCCAAGAAATTAGATCCTGCTTGACAAGAAGAACCTCTGCCTGAGGAGAAGGAACCGGGAAAGCTATAAGGAGGAGTACTGTCCCTGACCTGGGGGATTGGCCTGCAGTGGTTGCCTTGCTGCTGAAAGGAGAGGAGAAAGACTACAAAGACTTTATTTCAACTTGTGCTTCAAAAGATCTCCAAGGGCTTGGAATAGAGCTTGCCTCCTGCTGAAGTCTCAGGAACAACAGACTTCACCCCCCAGCTCCCCAAAGTTCTTTGGAAGTGCCTGCTGCTGTTGTTGGACCTTCTGAGGGACTGCGTGTCGCAAGGAGCTGGAAGCGCGACTCAAGAAGGAGAAGCGTGCCGCCGTCGGAACTGCTGTCGTCGCATCACGTAAAGGGTGTCGCCGCTGCAGCCTCGCATCGAGCGGAAGCGTCTCGCATCATCCAAGAAGTGTCTCGCAATGCCGAAGAAGCATGTCGCCATCGCAGCCATCGTAGCTGACGAACCGCATCAAGAGAAGAGTCTCGCATCGAGGAAGAAGCGTGTCGCCATCGCAGCCATCGTAGCTGTCGCATTGCACCGCATCAAGAAAAGCGCCTCGCATCCACGGAGAAGTGTGCCGCTGTCGGAGCTGCTGACGTCGCATCGCATAAAGGGGTGTCGCCGCTGCAACATCGCATCGAGCAGAAGCGTCTCACAAACGTCGGAGAAGAGTGTCGCTGCCAAGGCCGCTGTCGTTGCATCGCGTAAAGGGTGACGCCGCTGTAGCTGACGCATCGAGTCGAGTCTTCTCGCAACATCGGAGAAACGTAACGCATTTGGAAGATCTTCACGTCTTTATTTCTTTGCACCAAAAACTTTATCGCATCAACATCGTTGCAACACTTTCGTTGCCCTGCATGTCGCATCTAAAAGGTACATTGACTTAAAGTGTCGCATATAAGAACTTAAGAGAACTAAGCAAACTTCTACCATCTAAAGTAACAGTAGTGTGTGTTTTTGTCGTTTAATGGTCTTGTGGTAACTCTATATAAAGAATCCTTATTTTTAATATAAAAACCTGTGTGGTGTCCATTTGTAGTGTTGTCACTTGGTTACTGTATGTGTTCACAAATGCTTAACCTATAACGCTCTGAGATAAGCCTTGTCTGCTCGCGCCAAGCTACCTAGAGGGTGAGCAGGGGTTATTTTAGGAGTGTAACTCCTTACCCTGACTAGAGGAAAGGTTCCCTGCTTGTCACAAGTACCTACCTGTGCCAACCAGAGAACCCGGATTCTAACACTCATGAATCCGGGAGAACCACAAATTCCTTGGAAAAAGTGGAAATATGTTTTCTTCAACTATTCAAAAGTATGTGGGACATTTTTAAGCGCAGAACGCAAGATGGCCTTATTACTTCATTATCTTGGTTCTGAAGGCCAAGAAGTCTTTCAACATCTTCCTGACTTGCCTGATGATCTGAGTGATAATTTAAATGAGTACGAAATTTGCATAAAAAAATTAGACTTACACTATTTATCAAAACGTTTGAGAGTTTTAGAACGATATCAATTTGGGAAACGTTTACAGAGGCCTGGGGAGTCTGTTGAACAATATCTCTCTGTTTTAAGGAAGCTTGCCTCCACTTGTTCATTTGAAGTTTCTACAGACGAAAAGCTTCATGCTCAATTCATGTTAGCTTGTTCTATAAAGAAAGCCAGGGAGAGCTTCTGGCAAAAAGATAATCCCTCTCTTTCTGAAGTGGTTACTATTGCTAAGAATTTTGAACACAGTAAAGCTTGTGTTGAAGAAATAAAAAGAAGTGACACTACTCTAAAGGAAGAAACAACTCAAAGTGTTTCTGTTTGCAAAAAAAATGGTAATTCTTACACTCCTAAGCTTTCTCAGAAAGACACTGGTAATTCTCAACGACTGCAATGGAAAGATAATAGTATGCCTTCTACTTCTAACACAGGGAAATGCTATAGACATGGTGATGTTGGACATTATGCTAATGTCAAAGGTTCTGTTGGGTGGAAATCTACCTATAAGAAATGTGGGAGGAATGGTCACCTTACTAACTCTTGTCGCAGTTCTAATGTATCTCATCTAAAAAAAAGATTCTAAGAAGTCTCTTGTGATTTTGTTGATGAATCATCTGAAGACGAAATCATTATGCAAATTCATGATGGTGCAGGTGGTTCCTGGGAATCTGTTGAAATAGATAAGTCTTCTGTCTCCATGTTATTTGACTCTGGGGCGAAGATAACTTTAATTCTAAAGGTTTTCTTTGGAAAAAAATGTGCACATGAAATTAAGTTGCTAAGACCTGACATTTCTCCCAAAGGATATGGTGGACAACCCATCAAATTAGTTGGGTATTTCAATGGATCAATTCATTTATAAAATAGAGACATTCAGGAAAAATCTATGTTTCTGTAAAGGGTGATTCACTCATTAGTTGGATACATCAAAAAGAATTAGGTGTTTACTAGGACCCCAGTGCAAGTCCCTCGGTTAGGCTAAAGGAAAACTATGAAGTCAATAGTGTTGATTCAAATAAGCCGAATTTTAAGGAAGAGGTTCCTGAAGTTTTTGATAAACGTCTGAGTTGTATAAAGAAGTATATTCACAAGATCAAAATCAGAGAAGATGCCAAACCAGTTGTAAGCAAGGTTAGAAATGTACCTTTGATTGTTAAAGAAAAGATGAAGGTTGAGTTGGATAAATTAAAAGAAAATGGCATCATAGAAGAGGTTGAAGCTACCCAATGGCTTGCCCCAGTTGTTATGGTGAATAAACCCAATGTTGAGGTCCGCCTTTGTGTAGACTTGCGTGAGTTAAATAAGTTAAATAAGAATGTTGCAGTGGACCATTATCCCCTTCCGAACATTAATTAAATGTTAGCCATGTTAAAAGGGGCTAAGTATTTTACGACGGTGGATCTCATCTCAGCATACCACCAAGTTAGACTTCACCATAAGTCTCAAGAATTGACAGCATTTATCACTCCGTTTGGCACCTTTAAGTATGTACGCATGCCATTCGGACTGATATCAGCTGCAGCTGTCTATCAGCGCGTTATGGAGAAAATATTAGAAGGCATATTGGGCATTAGAATTTATCAAGACGATGTCCTCATTTTTGGAGAAGATGTTAATGTGCATAACAAAATGGTACGTCAGGTCATGCAAAGGTTCAGAGAAAATGGTATTACCTTGAAAGCCAGCAAGTATAAGTTTAATGTGATGGAAATTGGCTATCTAGGCCACAAAGTAAGTCAGAATGGAATTGAACCTAAAAAAGATCTAGTTGAAACTATTAACATCTTAGTTAGTCCGTCATCAAGAAAAGAGGTCATTAAGTTCCTAGGAATGACGGAATATTATAACAAATTTATTCCTAACTTTGCTGAAAAAACAAAGAATTTAAGGTCTCTTCTCAAAAAGGGAATTCCGTTTGCTTGGAGTGATGAGTGTGAGTTAGAGTTTTGTAAGGTGAAGATTTGTTAACAAATTCCTCCAGTCTTCAGAGTTTTGAACCAGGACATGAATCCATTATAATGTCTGATGCAAGCTCAAAAGGACTTGGTGGGGTGTTAGTACAGAGACATAATGGCATAGAAAGAACAATTTTGTTTATTTCCAGAGCTCTGAGGGATGCAGAACTGAACTATTCAGTTATAGAAAAAGAAGCCGTAGCTGTTTCCTGGGCCATACAAAAACTTAAGAAATTCATTATGGGGAAGTGAATTTACAGTAAAGACATATCACAAACCTCTCAAAGAGATGTTTGAAAGAAAAGGGTTGGATGCTGTCTCTGCCAGGATCAGACGCTGGGTCATAGGCTTACAAGAATTCCATTTTAAAGTAGAGTATATTCCAGGTTCAAGAAATTGGCTTGCAGATTGCTGTTCATGACTAGTCAACTCAGCAGACTCTTGTGAGAATGGTATGGATGAAGATGAAAATCTGGATTTTTGTGAGATTAGTGCAAGCATTATTAAAGAAGATGAGTGGGTGACAGAAGTTAACAAAGATCCTGTACTTCAGGCTGTTGTTGAAAGAATAACAAGGTCATGGTCTTTTTCAGATAAGAATGACGAAGCATTGCAAGCTTTTTGGAGAGTCAAAGATGAACTATCTTACCCTTACCAGGGTGGTTTCGTATTCAGGGGCACTAGACTTATTCCCCCCCTTTCCTTGAGGGAGGGTTTGATTTCTTTGGCTCATGAGAGTCATCCAGGGATCTCAAAAACCAAATGGAGGTTAAGGATTATGTATTAGTGGGCGGGAATGGACATTCAGGTGGAGCGTGTTGTACGTGAGTGTGGGGAGTGTTGTAATGCTGATAATACTTACAAGTGCAGAGTACAACCCATGGTAATAAGAGATATTCCCAAAGAACCTTGGAAGGAAGTCTCTTTTGACATTTAGGGACCCATTGGCCTTGGAAGTGTTGACAAATATGTTTTGGTTCTTTTAGATATGTTCTCCAGATGGCCAGAAGTTGCTATTACAAATTCTTTTGAGTCTCGGGATGTTATAACATTTTTGGAATCTGTTTTTGAGAGGGAAGGATTTCCCAATGCCTTGCTATCTGACAATGGGGTGCAGTTGGTGTCTCGTGAGATGGAGGGATTCTTGAAGGAGAGAGGAATTAGACATAAACAATCTTCTCTATATCATCCCGAGACCAACGGCATGGTAGAAAGAATTAACAAGGTGTTGAAAGAGACTATCCAGCGTGCTGTTTCTAATAATCTCTGTTGGAAACGTGAGATTCTTGACAAAGTAAAGAACTATAGGATAAGTCCCCATTCCAGCACAGGTTTCTCTCTGTTTGAATTATTCAGGAGAAGGAAGGCCAATAGCTTGGTGTGTCCTTCCTGGGTTAATGATTTAACTGACAACGATTTGTCTGTGAGTCAAAAGGAAGAGTTAAAAAAGGTGAAGGAGCACAAACTAGCTGTTAGGAGGAAAATGTTGTTTGACATGGGCAAAGCTACTAACAAAACTACTGTTCAGGTTGGTGACCTGGTCAAGATAAAGAATCCTCGTGGTAGTCTGTGTTCCTCCGGTTCCAAGTTTTCATCCCCTATGAGGGTTGTGAAACTTTTTGGAAATGCCTTCAAAACAGAGGATCACCGTATCTGGAATTTGAATTGTGTTGTAAAAGTTGTTAAGAAGGATGTTGTTAATACTAAGCTTGTTGTAAATATTCCTGATGAAGGAGGTTCTCTTGTCCGCAATCCTGGCGTGAGAAAGTTATGTTATGTTATGTTATGTTATATAGCATTTCTATAGCGCACGGCTACTCCGACAGAGTGTCCCGGCGCTTTTCACTTGCAGCTCAGCGAGAATAACATAACAACATGGAAACAAAACAGAAAAAGTCAGAAGAAAAGAAACCTAAAGATTAAAAAGCCAGGTCTTAAGGCTCTTCCTAAACAAAAGCAAATTAGACGTGCTGCGTAGAACCAGAGGCAGCGAGTTCCAAAGCTGGGGGGCTTTCAAACTAAAAGAACGCCCCCCAATACGGGCTTTCCTTACACGTGGACCAAGGCCAGGTATGAAGCTTCTGATCGTAAAGAGCGGGCTGGGCGATAAAAAGTCAACCTCCGCTGCAGGTACTTTGCCCCTGTGCCAAACAGAGCTTTATGCATAAGGGTCAAGGTTTTAAACATGATCCGTTTCCGGATAGGCAACCAATGCAGTGCCTGCAACAGCCCAGAAGCCCCCACTCGCCTATGGAGCCCAAAAATAGCTCGAGCCGCAGCATTCTGCGCCACCTGCAAGCGCTGGACCAAGTAGTCCGGGAGCCCCAGAAAGAGGGCGTTGGCGTAGTCCAGTCTAGAGCCTATTAGTCTTCCAGAGTTTCCAAGAGACCCTCGTCTTTGAAGGAATATGTATAAACCCTTTGTACTTACAGTTTCTCTTTTTGTTTGTTGTTGGGAAAGGGGGAAGGTGTGTAGTATCTTACAGATAACACTAATGTACTGCGTGAATCAGTGTTAGCCCACTAGATTGTTAGAATGTTGGGACAGCTACTTGGTTGTCCAATGTTAAAGAATGTTGATGCTTAAACATAGACAGTTACTCTGAGCCTGGATGGGAGCTTGATGGCAGCTCCACAGCTGAGGCTGGAGTGTTGTTGATTCTACTTAATAAAATCATCCTGCTCTTCAAACTACCTGCTGCCTCCTACATCATTTCAGAATACCCTGGTATTTGGGTGAATGTGTTTAAGAGCATCTGGATCCTTTCCCTTGATGTCCATAGCAACTAGGTTGAGTGCCATTGAGACCTCTTTGATACACATAAAGATTGATAGCATGTTGTCTATTAGATGTGCAGCTGGCACAGGGTCCTTAACTGGAAAATCATTATTTTAATACCCTTCACTGGGACACCTAAAATAAGTTACCACCTTGTACGGAGCCCGTGTTTTTACCCTCCATTTTCCTTCTGAATCTGACTAGAAAATGGGTCCCTTTAAGCTTCTGTCCCAGTCAGGACCCTAAGCAACCATTCTGTTCTTTCCCTTTCAGTTTGGAACCTTCTTTTGAAGACTTCCCCTGCCCCTTATTACAGGCCTGTGCTGCTCCGTCATGAGCCACGGGCGCCGTGTGCTCATGACGGAGTGGTTCCGTCATGCTGCGGCCGTTGCGGCCGCTCCGCCCACGCAGCGCTGATTCCCCGCCTGTGCGGGTGAATAATGCAAGTGGGCGGAGTCGTGACGGAACCACTCCGTCATGAGCACAGCGCGCCCGTGGCTCATGACGGAGTGGTTCCGTCACGAGCATGACGGCGCCGCGCTCACCCCGAACCCCCCCAGCGCCGCGGCAAAATTTGTGCCGCGGCGAAGGGGTTAAAAAATATAAACTAAACTATAAAAATTTACAATCAATACATATTCCATTCCCACTACCCTTTATACAAAAGTAGACAACGTGTTATACTAAGGAGGGGTGAACTTTACTAGTCACACTCCACACAGTACAACAGGGAAACTGTTGGATTACACAGGAATAAAATATACTATTTCCACTCCGGTCAGTGCAACAGTAGGGAAAGTGTTGGACTGCGGAGGGGTTACAATTTACTATTCCCACTCCAGTCAGTGCAACAGTAGGGAAAGGGTTGGATTGGGGAGGGGTAAAATTTACTATTCCCACTCCAGTCAGTGCAACAGTAGGGAATGTTTTGGATGGCGAAGGGAGTAAAATGTACTATTCCCACTCCAGTCAGTGCAACAGTAGGGAAAGTGTTGGATAATGGAGGGGTAAATTGTACTATTCCCACTCCAGTCAGTGCAACAGTAGGGAAAGTGTTGGATTGCGGAGGGGTAAAAATTTACTATTCCCACTCCAGTCAGAGCAACATTAGAAAAAGACTAATTAACTTGAACAAAATAAAATATTTTAAAAAACATTCTAAATAACAAACAAAATAAATATAAAAAAATGTGTAAATACTTTTTAAAAATAAATAAATATTTATTACAATCTTTAAAACATATAATAAATAACTACCCAATGTATTATAATTAAAACACAAAACTATATTGTCAAATTAATATTAACCAATAAATATAATATTTTTAACATTTAAAAAGTTTAACACCATTAACACATACAATAATAAATACTATATTTATGAAAATTAATTAACTATTTTTAAATGTATTATTACTTAAATACCTTTCTAACCTGTATTTCTACAAAGTACACAACACATATATGAAATTAAATCTTAAAATGGTATTATTTACACGTGTTACATAATTAAATGATTATTAAGTAGTAGTAATAATTCTTTGTTCAATTATGCATCATAATCATAAAAGATAAAAACATATGAACCACATAAATACGTTAAAAACATTAAAATATACAGCACACCATATTGCGCTGAGATAACACTTTCTATAAACATTAGGTAGAATTTAGAGGAAAACAAGCCAACCTATCTATCAAATCATTGTAAATTAGGCGCACATAATTTTATTCCAATATAGAACTTCTCTTAGATAGGCAGTAACCGCTACCATCACCGCGTGATCAGGATATAGCTGTAAATGTAAAAAGGCAGGTCAAAATTGGATGAAACACCAGGATTTTAAAAGTGGTATTAAATACTTTTTGTGCAAAAAAACATATGTATTACAAAATAAAACCAGATGTATCAGGGTTTGGGGGGAGCAACTATCACACGGACAAGTTAAAAGTGCATGGGGGTCATTCTGACCCGGGGGAAAAAACAGATCATTGTACGGATAGAACCCAAATGAAATTTTGTAAGAAATGATCTGTCCCAAGGATGTCTAACAACTGTAAGGTACGGTTCGATACTTGTTACAGTTTTCAGGAGCAAGAAGGATCTATTGGTGTGTTTCTCCAGTGCCCTGGGTTCCATCCCATCCTTCAGTTGGTTTAAAAATCGTTCCCTAAGGAGGCTCCAATCTCATTTTTTTAGAAAGTGGGGACTATTAAAAAGGTCCATACAGTCTAGGGTGCGGGCAACAGTTTTAATATAATTTAACCACAGTATTTTGTGGCCATATATACACCAGAGACAAACCTCAATCACACTCTTGTTAAACTTCAGTCTCTCGTCACGCCATAATGAGATCCAAAGTAAGAATGGGGCCAATTTAACTTGATCCTCCACATAATCCAAACCCAGGTCTTCATGAGTAAAAAAGGATGCACTATTTATACCCAGGCTCAATAATTGTCTACAAAATTGGTCCTCTTCCTGCTGTATCACCTCGCAGTTATGGTACCCCCAAATTGCTGCACGTTATGTCAATACTGGGAGACATTTCATTCTATAGATTTGCAGTAGTGGCAGAATTGGTTTATTGCCTATCGACTTGGAAAATCTAAACAGAGCGCTACAAGATTGAATTAATTTAGAGCATCGGTTAGATATACAGATAAGCCAATTGTTCTGATGGCCAAATGATACTCCCAAATGTGGAAAAGTAGAGACCCTAGTAATTGTTTGCCCCTTTATGTCAATAGGTCTAGTTTTTCCAGTCTTCCTCCCGCACACCATATATGGAGGCTTGGAGATGTTTGTGTCCAAATCCAAGTCATCCATAAAATTGACATAGAGATCAACCAATAGCTTCAGCCCATTCGCTGTTCTGGCCATCAACACTGCATCATCAGCATAAGCAGGGAGGGCACACTAACTGACTTTATCTTAAGCAGATCAACCCTGTTGTTAATCAGGCGAGTGTTCAAGCTACTTATGTTTAACAGAAATAAAATTGGTGCCATCACACAGCCCTGCCTAATGCCCCATGCGGGACTAAATGATTGGGGCACCCCCCCCCCTACATACCATATCTGACATAGGCATTTACGTCCATGTGTAGGGCTCTAAGAAAATTGACCGAAAGGGAAGATAGTCCTAATATGTCCCAGAGCTTTGACCTGTTTACCTGGTCAAAGGTGCTACTGAGGTCCATGAATGCAAGACAAATGGACCCTTATTTTGCCACTACATATTTATCTATCAAAAGGTTAAGGTTCATACATTGTTCCAATGTGGCCATCATTTCCCTAAATCCATATTGGACAGGGTAAACAATGTCATTGGCATGGGCCCAAGATTCCACACGCTTTAATTAAGACAATATGGCCTATCACCTTCACAATTGAATTTAACAGGGAAATTGGTCTATAACAGGTAGGATTCTGCCTATTCCCCTTTTTAAAGACTGGAACTATGGTAGCAGATATCCAAGATGGGGTTAAGCCTATCTGGGCTGCAGCATTATGTACATTAGTCAAAACAGAGGCCCAGAGATTTGGTTCTGCCTTATGTAAATCCATAGGTATCCCATCTGGACCAGGGGCTTGGTTGCAGGGGCTTCTGATAATAGCTGCATAAACCTCCTTGGGATCCAGCCTAATCTCAAGTGGGTACAAGCCACAATCTTCATCCATTGCTACGGGCACTAGTGTATCCAGAGCATAGACCCTATGATAGTGAGCCACCCAGTGAGCTGGAGAGATGGAAATCCAATGTCATCCTAAGCAGCCACATTATCCTGCCTTCCATTGACCAATGCCCAAAAACCCCTAGAGTCCCTAGTGGCACAAGTAGACACCAACCATTCCCAAGAGGCCTCTTTAAGCTCATCTTTCCGCTTATCAATAATTAATTTATAGGCTCTTCTTGGTTCCTTGATAGTATCCCGGTGCAAGGTTTAAGATTAAGGGCCTCACGCAAATACTTGCCAGCCTGCCTGCTTGATTTGTTAAACCAGACCAATTTTGTCCGCCAATGTTTGTTCAACATAACCCTCATAATGATATTAAGAGAGCTATTTAATTGGTCAAACGCTTCCGAAATTGTGGCAGGTGGTGTTTCAAGGGCTAATAGGGGCACCATAATAATTCTTAAGTTAGAACTAACTACAGACTTAATCAGGGTTAGGATTGAAAGGTTGCACCACTTCACCCTAAATCCCCTATCTTTCACAGTTAAACTGGTCAGGCCTGGATCAGGGTTTGCGCCCAAACTCGAATTTACTCCTAACCTAATTTCTATTGGATTATGGTCGCTGAAGCAAGTTTCAAGTACCATCCCTCGACAATGTAAGCGTCAAGCAACCTCGATATAAAAACATAATCAATAATAGTCCCTTTACCCCATCCCACAAAAGTGGGTAGTTCCCTGGACGAGCCAGCCCCCCTAGACATGACATTTCGTAGACCATCCTGACCAAGTGCATCCAATAGCTTGCGACCCCTTTGGTCAGAGCCTGAATCAAAAATCAAATAATCATCGACTACAAAGGGATTACAATCATTTGGGTTAACTCCTAACTTAGCATTCAAATACCCACCTATTATGATGTAAAAAATAAATAAATAGGTATATGATCTAGCCTCTAGACTAGTTACTACTTCAAAAGAGCCTCGATTTGGCACCCAAAATCACTGATAGAGTTATAGAAATTCACCAGAAAAAAAATGAAATTTTTAGAGACAATCACCCATAAGATCTGTATCCCATTGTGTCTCAGGGAAGCTGAAAAAACCCTTAATTGCTTGGAAAGACGAAACTGGATGGTTAGCCCACCTCACCATCTATGACCAATGGAGGGGATCGCTGCCACTTAAAGCTTTCATCGTCATTCCAGCCAACCAGCTCTTGGGCCCAGGTTTCCTGGAGCATAATAACGACAAATAAATTCAATGACAAAATTAAGCCATTCTGGGTCGACCAGCGTATCTCTTATACCAGCAATATTCCAGCTAAGGGCTCTCAGCGAAGGTCTCAACACAATAGAGGGTGTTAGCTCAATGGGTAATTTACTAGTACGACATTCAGCCAAGCAAAGGGGCCTATGGTTGGGAAAGCAGGGGGGGTGTCCTGGAGTCAGTCATCTTGGTCCAAGTCAGACAGAGTAAGGAATCTATTAGCTGTAGAAATAGCTGGTTGTCTGGGAAGGTAATGTTTCATGCTATCCCACATTGGAAGTTTAGGCTGTAAGCATCGATAGAAAAACCAAGTGGGAGAATATTGATATCTGTATCCTTAATAGGCAATGAATCAAAGCTTTAAATTAATCGCTTAGCCAAAACAGGAGACCTACAGTTGATTACAACACAATCCCCCTCTAGGATTTTGGACTAGGGTCGAATCCACCCAACCCTCCTAGCAAATAAAATATCATCATAGTCTTTGCCATTAAAGTGTGCATTTTTAGCTAACCAATGGCATACTTTGTTTTTTAGTTGGACAGTAGATTCGGTAGTATTCACACAAATACATGGTACCCCTATCAAAATTACTACATAGAGACAGCAATCAGGAGGTAAATTTAGGCAAGGAATCCCTGCTTCCCATTGAACCCCCTCCCACCACTAAACCTGTCTCCATTCGATCTGTTCGTCTACTAGAGTTCCTTCCCCCTCCTGTTAAGTTCCCTGGATCAGGCAATCCCGGAGGTACCAAAGGTTGGGAAAGCAGCTGGGGTGGCTTAGTAGGACAAATATCCGGGCCCTCTGGGACTGGACGTTGGGACAAAGTCTCTCTACCAATTAGAGCGTTCACACCCGGAAACATGGGTCCTAAGGTATGAAGGGAGTTAATAGATTCCTTGATAGGCTCAATCCCTTTCATCAACTCTGTAACAACAGACTCCAATGCAGACAATCTTTCAATCAGAGGGGCAATGCTTTGCGAAATTATGTCTTTGATTTTACCAAGCACCATGATCCAATCTATATTTACAACACTCACTGTCTCCATGTTAGCAGAGCTATCCTGTTTCATAGGTAAATAAGAGGGACCTTTGGGACCCTTGGCTGTTCCAGTGCATTTTGCTTGCCGCTTCCTTTTAGGTAAGGGTGAGCAAATGCTATTGTTTGGAATATCCAATACGGCTCTGTCCTGGTGGCATTCCACTAGAGAGACATTGGAAGCTTTGATTGTTCTCCACACATGGCTGGGCTTGAGGGGCAGTCAATAAATCATGAGGTGACGCAGTCCCTAGCATGATGCTGCCCCCCCCAAACATCCAACGATAACCTGCATTCAGCCAAGTCAATCTCAGTGGTAATGACTCCACTGCTTGGGCCAAAAAAGAATCAAAATTGGTACTATTTGTAAATTTTATGGTAGTATCTTTGGAGCCCGGTACCTTACGCTTCCCCATTTTAGTGCTTTCACTCCCTCGAGCCCGATAGTCAAAAGTCAAGTTTGATTAAACAGCTCAAACATCCAACAGTCTTAAAAACACGGTATTAAAGAATAAGCTGTTATGCTGGGAATTACCCACCGGGCAAGCCCTGCTTGATTCTCAGTCACAGAGGAGGGCCCAGCCCAGCCTCCTCCAGGCAATGAATGGGCAAAGATAGGCCCGCTCTTGCCCCGGTCTTGGCCCGGGCCACACGTGCGCACCCCGCGAGGCACCTCTCGGCAATTTGTGGTGCTACGGCACCCAGAGATGACGTTTCACAGCCTCCGGGCCAAGCAGTGAGTGCTGGAAGGTGTGGTCTCTTGTCGTGTAGTTCCTACTAATCTATGTAGGATATGCGCGTTTACACAACATAAACTAAGGGATTGGTGTCCTGACTGATTCCAGGCACCCCCGAAGGATATGTTAGTCTGCACATCATTTACTCCCCACACAAAGAAAGTAGCGGGCACCTGTTTTGGCGTTCTTCAGAGTCTCAGGCCTATTCTTGAATTCTTCGATGCCTCTACTAGGCAACTTATAGTGCAGGCCATGATTCTTTCTAGATTGGATTATGCCAGTGCACTCTTATTGGGCACCAATCAAGCAGAGCTTACACGCCTTCAGCGCGTACAAAACGCGGCTGCTCGTATGCTGATAGGTTTGCCAAAATTTTGCTCAGTCAGGAGCGCCATTTCTGATCTTCACTGGTTGCCCGTTAGGCAGAGGATAAAATTTAAAGTACTGTGCCTGGTTTTTAAAATTCTGAAGCTTGCTTCCCCTCCTATTTTGTCTCAGACTATCTCCTACTACACACCTGCTAGAACACTTCGTTCAACGGGTCAATTTTTGGCCATAGTCCCCCGCTTTAAAAAATCCAGAATGGGCGGACGCTCATTTGGTGTCTTGGCGGCCAGCCTTTGGAACACATTGCCGTTCAGTATTCGATCCATTCCGGACTTGCTTCCTTTTAGGAAAGCAGTGAAAACATTCTTGTTTCCTTTGGTCTAGCGGTCTTGGCTAGTATGTTACATCTGTTGGTTATGTTGCTCGTCCTTTGTAGCGCCGGGATGCCGCTTGGCTGTGGCATCTGTGCGCCTTATAAATGTAAATAACATAACATAACATAACACACCAGCTAGCTCACAGTGCCACTATGAGTCCCACTTACCAAGGAGCGAATAGTGTGAGACGTTGGCCTGGTATATGCTGTTCACTAGTTAAAGTGGACACCTTGCACTAGTACAATTCGACTCTTATGGTAGTAGGTTTAAGAGAACCTTTAAAGAAAGCTATCCTAGTGGTAGCTGTGGAGAGCAGCCTTCAGGCTAAGTCTTTAGGGGAATGTAAAGAAGGTTGTTTTACCACATGAACTCTTGAATTACCAAATGAAAGGACACCACACAGGTATATATATCAAATATATATGTATTTATTACTAAACAACTCTCTGCTAATCTCTTTATGAGATTAGAAGTCAGGAACATATGCACAAATCAACGTTTCACAATAAATTAAGCACAAACATGGCTGGGGCCCTAGGGGCGTACCAGACCATATACTAGATAACGACTTGCAAGGGGACAAGGCCTAGGGCCTTCATAAGCGTTGGGGCCTCATGAAACCACCCAAGGCAGGTAAGTAAAGGACCCACAGGGGACGCATGCAGTGTGTTAACCCAGCCGCGAATCCCAGTTTACTTCAATGGTGCAAGTCGCGGTTGGAAATTAAGAGTTTAAGGATACTTCGGAAGAGTCTGCAAGCAAGTCATTTACAGGGTAAGTAGTTCTAGAGCCAACACCCATAGGAGCACTGTAGTGCTGGAGTTACCTCACCCAGGGAAGCCGGGTGCATAGGTGTCTTTTGGTGTCGGGTCGCTGCGTCGTTTTCAATGGGAGCCAATGAAGACTTGCTGCTTGTGAAGAGAGAAGAAGTGTCCGGTGGAATCCAAGCCTGAATTCAGAAGAAGGAAGACCTGAAAGCAGAGGGGACAATGTTCAAAGTCACTTGGCAGTGACCCGGGGCCAGAAAGCTGGATGCCCACAGTCGTCGGGTGATTTCAGGTAGTTCACGGGTGTCTTGACTCTTCAGCCATGAGTTATAGGAGGCATCGATGACAACCAGGAGCTGGATTCGGCATGTCCCACAAAGTCTGCAGCTTACTGCGGTGTTGGTGACCAGATTGGAGCCAACAAGTCTTGGTAACAGCAAGTCTCATGGAGAAGACAAAAAGTCAGCGGTGCAGACCAGCAAGGTCTGAGGAACTCACCCAGTGAGAGTAAGTCAGGGCAGGCCTGGAGCAACCAGGGGAGTCCTGTGAAATTGTAGGAAAGTCTTCAGGGGACCCACAAGCCAACTGGCAAGGGATTGCGAAGACACCTCAGGAGGATCCACTCAACAGAGGCCCACGGTCACTCGGGACGGGGTAGGCCTCTGATCTTTGGAGGGATTTCTGCTAGAGGCTTGGACCACACATGGCCCAAAGCACAGGTTCATAGAACGTCATGAAGGGGTTGCACTCGAAAAAAGTGCACGGTACCCAGGGATTGCGGTTCCTCATCACTCGTGGGGTCCACATGCCTCAGCGTCGCTGGGGACTCACGGTGGCCTTGGAGAAGTCAGGAAATCCTATTCCTGGGCTGCAGGGACTTCGGGCTCCGGCGGGAGCGATGGAGTTTGCAACCGTTGATTGCAGTTTTGGGTGCCTGCCAAGCAGGGGAGTCACTCCTTGACTCCAAGGGAGATTCTTCCATCTTCCAGAGGTAGTGGAACGTCGAAGGTCTGGGATTCATCTTCAGAGCGTCGTCCAGGGGTATCTAGTTTGCAATGGCAAGGGTTCCCTAACTTAAACTAGAAGGAAGGGAGGGACTAGCTCTATGACCCCACCTATGGGAGGGTCAGGGGAGTGGGTGGCTACACCCACTTCCCTTTGTCCAGTTTTGCGCCATAGCAGGGGCAGGTAGCCCCTGAGCCGGTTTGAACTGGTGTATGCACAGAGGAGCCTACTGCTCCGCCAGTGCAGGACTTCAAAGCACTCTAGGAGTGCACCCACCCAGCCCCAATACACTAAACCCTGTCTGGGAGGTGGTCACACCTCCCTGTGACAGGATACCTATTGTTGGGCTTCCTCCACTGTGAGTTTCGGTCATCAGCAGGAGGGCAGCCCAGTGTCTGTGACTGGTGGCATCCATTTTGTGATGCTAGGGCTCTTCAGGATTCTACCGTGTTTCCACAGTAGGTACATGTCTATCCCTCTAGAAGGGTGTGATCATACTCCCACACCAGTTACTGGTGTGGGGGTATGATTCCAAAGCATTTGACACCACACACAACATGTTTTGATGCAGCCATTCCAAAGTTAGCATTTACCGCGAGGTTATAATGCACTTAAGAGTATATGGTTTGACCGCATTCACAAACAGCCCCAGAGATTGGACTCTGAGAGCTGCAGAGGGGCCCTGCTCACATGGAAACCAAGCACCCTGCCCTCAGGATTGATAGGGCCTGCCTTAGGGGTGACTGATAGGTTTAAATGTGTGTGCAGGAGAGGTATAGGGAACCTATATCTCAGTGAGGAGTGCTAGCACCACCTCACCCAGGCTGCAGTAGCAGACCTGTGGTGTCAGATTTAGTCTGCTTCCTAGGGGTGGAATAATACATGCTTCAGCCCCTGGTAGGCCTGTGAAGTACCTATGCCCTTGGTACCTACGGTACCATATACTAGGGACTCATAAGGCACCACAGTATCCAATCACTAGTGCACCTAATATGCACTCCAGGTTGTTTGGAGAGAACAGAGAGGCTGGGGCCCTGATTAGCAGGGTCCCAGCCAGACTATAGCCAGAAACCAGTGCAAACATCAGAAAAAATTGGGGGTAACATATGAGGCAGATCTACTCTCCTACACATAGTTTCTGCCAACTATCGAATATGACAACCCTGACCCCCTCAGGGATCGTGGAAACAGTACAGTACTTTTAGCTCAGTCACTCGTGCTTACTTTGTCTCAGAGAGACACACAGAATAAACGGTGGGGACGTTTTTCAATAAGTATCTATTGAACCAGTGTCATTCTAGTATAAAATACGTGTACTGCAACAACCAATAGACATAAACAGATATATACTGTTATGAGCATGAATAGAGTAAAGAAAAGGTAGAATTCTGCGTACTCCTATGACGAAAACCCTAGATGTACCGAAATTTACCTAGCATGTAGGTAGATGTATAGCCAAGTATCCCCTTCGGATAGAGTCAACCCCATTACCTGATGTGGGAAAGCGAAGGACCCCGTCTTGGTCTCGAGATGGACACCCCCCGCAAGGGATGTCAGACCACTGCTTGATGAAGTGTCTGCGTGCAGGGACCTCAGTGTCTCACTTCAGCGGGTCAGCATGGAAGTCTTTCTTCTCTGGTTTGCTCAGTGAAGATGCAGTGCTTATGTACCCAAAAGGTACCCTCAGGGGTTCTATCTAGAAGTGTACTATGGGCATGTCGAGCAAGGAGGACGATAGAGGTGACCATTATACAGAGTTATTATGCAGAAGATGGTAATCCTGCTGTGATACTGAGAATCCTCATGCATAATAAATGAGGCTAGTTTTTGGAGAAAACCATACAACATTTATTCAGCACCTAACAAGGTAAAAGGTCAGCGTCTGACCCGTTATGTAGAACAATGGTTTGACAGATGTAGGTAAAAGGTTGTGAAACTACGTAGGCCTATATTGGGGTACATTGGGATTCATAACACTCTCTCCTTTCCAGCACGGAAACAAGGAGTCGGTGGATCGAGGGTCCCGTGCTTCAGGACACCTTTCGGCAATCTGTGGTGCTCTGGCACCCAGAGATGATGTTTCGTGGCCTCCGGCCAAGCAGAGAGTGCTGGGAGGTGTGGTCTCTCTCCCTCCAAGCGTGGAAACAAGGAGTCGGTGTATCGAAGGTCCCTATTTATTACATTTTTAATAATGAACTATGACTAAAATAATAATATTCAAATACCTCCCTGCCCTATATCCATACAAAACAAGCAACCTACACCTAATATATAAAATAAACAAATATTATTTCCATCATTTTCATAAATAATTGTCAATTAAACAATTAGTATTAATAATTAACTATAAAAAATGTATTGTATTTAATTAACTTCACTTCCTTTAATCTTACAAATACCACAACTCACACCTAATATATAACGTAAACAACATCTTAGGCCCCCCTGCTAGGGCTCTTTTTAGCCCCGGGATCTACCATTTCCACAAAGCTTTATTTAAATTTGGGAGTGTGGACACGTGGACCCCCTTCTTTTGGGCTCATTGATCCCTGGTGACCACCGCCTCCCCGGGGCTTTACTACATAGTGGAGAGGGGCCGAGCGGGCTTTAATAAGATCCAGGACCACCACCTCCCCAGGACCAAATGCACCTATAAAACTGGGAGGGGGCCAGGTGGCCCACTTCCGGGCCATATACTGCCCGGGGACCATCACCTCCGTGGGGCAGGGCTATGTAATTAAAGGCGGGATGCCATGCAGCATTCCTTTTGGAGCCATTAATGGCTCTGGGGACCCCCACGCCCCTAGTGCCTGCTCACCCGAGATGCCCACCCTAGGGAGATAGCTGTTTGCTTTTGCTTGGTGGGAGCTGTGACAGCTCCCACCAAGTGACAGCAAACACTAAATCCGTTCCCAGCAAGTGAGAGCTGTCAAAACTGCTCCCATTTGCTGGGAGTGGCATTGGGCAGGGAAACAGATGAAATATTGCTCCTGGACTCACGGAGCTGCATATTTAGCCGCTCCCTGCGTGCAGGAGCAATGCTGTCTCCCACAGGAGGCGGGGAGCTGGTTAAGACTGCGGAGGCATTGAGGCTCCCCCCGCAGTCCCAATCGAAGCACACTGGGTGTCCTGGGTGGGGGCAGGGCACGCAGGTAGGCTTGGCCAGGCCCCAGGGGATGGGGTACCTGGGGCTAAAATCAGCCTGAGGAAGGGGGCCGTGTGGCCCCCCTCCCCTATTATGTTTTGGTGGGGCTTTTCTGGCCCTGATGCTCATTTCACAAAAATTAAACCTCAATGGTAAGCACTTATAGAAATAAACATAGTGGGTGCCCCAGTTGAATCTCCACTTCTGTAAAGGTTAAAGGATCCTGACCTCCTGGGCTTGAGAAAGGCAAAGCAAGTGTGTTTTCTCAGCAATTCGAAATTGAAAGGCAATCTGCAATGCTTTATGGAGGTGAATGCATTGTTGATCTATTTGAGCGCAACCTGTAGTGACTGTGACAAGGGTTTTTTTCCTTGTCCTTACCTGGTGAGAGCAGAGTCCATGGTTATCTCTTTAAATTATTATGAGTATACAAATGTATAAATTCACTTGAAGCTCCGCCCTTTTGGCCCCACCCCATTCAACTTAGTACTATGCAATGGTTTTCCCCCCTTTTGCCAGCATGAACGACAGCTTACCAAAGTCCACCTAGCGCATTTACCGCCGATTTTGGTGATGCGTTCTTGATGCTGCCAAATATGGGGACATCTCCACCAAACAAAAAAAGCACTTACTTCATTAAGTTAAGAGGAAGGGCCATTGTTTGGTGGAGATTTATCTCTTAGTAGTCTTGTTGTCTTTTCCATAGAAGGATTCATGTTATCACAGATTTCTGGATGAAGACACATGAGAAACAATCACATTGCCAAAATATGCACAAGGTCACTGCAGACATTTCCTCATCATCCATTACGCAGCTATCAAGTAGAATATGCTGTAGATATTTTCTTAAGTGGGTGTGTGAGTGGTTTTGCGTATGATGTCATCAGTGATGTAATTTGAGATGTAATCAGTGATGTCATGAGTTCACGTAACTATAACTGCTGAATTTCTATGGTTTTGTACGAGTGAAATGTGAGCCTAACTATAACATCCCTGTAACCTTTGTTTTTTTCAGTGAAAAAATATATATATATTCACTGAAAAAAACAAACGTTAAAGTAACGTTATAGTTAGGTGAAATGTTCAGTAACAAATTATAAAAACAAATGCTTTTGTAAAAGCTCCCCAAACAGTGCTTTCATTTTAATAGCCTCCGCCCCCCTTTCTTTAGACGTGGCATGTCTAAAGAAAGGGGCGTTGCCGCTATGAACATGCAAGCACAGCATGGGGCACTTGGAAACAACAAAAAACAAGCACCACAGCTGTGGTGAGGTCCTGTAAGCAGTGTGGGAGCAAAGAAAGCTGTGTTATACCCCACTTACTGTCTCATATATGAAGGACCCAACACTGTCTTTGCTCCTTGTCCCGGGATCTTAAAAAAAGGCGAGCCGTGCAGAAAGAAAGGCATGTGCCGCCTTTCTGAAAGGGAAAGCTCACTGAAAATAAACAAAAGAAGCGCCTACCATTGCCTAAGTAGTGGAGCCACTGCTGAAGTGTAAGTGCGGAGCTGGTGGAAAAAAAAAACATGAATATTTAAAATACAAGGGAGCCTGCTGTGATGAAAAAAAGCCATTTTTTGTATGCGCCCGTGTTAGGACTGGCGTGCGGCCGGCACCTGCTGTGAAAAAAATATGCAGTAGTCGCCATTGTTTGTATTGCACTGTGCTTTGCTAAAACATTAAGCACGGCACCTGGGCGATGAGAAGCAGAGAGTTTAAAAGCGGTACCCCAGCGATGAGGAGCTTAAAAATGCCATCTACGGCGATGAGGAGCAGAGAGTTGAAAAGCGGTCCCCTGCAGGAAAGCACCTATTGTGTACAATAGGAGCATGTCATTTAAAGAAATTGTGCTAACAGACTATAAATAAAACACACAGAGTAACAACACAGAAAAAGGTCTAGTCATCATGGGAGGATACAATTGCAGACAAGGCGGTACTAAGGAGGGACTACTAAGCCTATTCACGAATCAAAAGCAACCATTTAGAAAGGACAGTAACAGGAGTCAATTGAAATGATGGACTGGAAATGAGTGGAGCTTCTATTCCATACCTCAATACAGCATGTCTCGAAGAGATAGCAGGAGCGCTGCCTAGGCGAGACCTAAAAAGGCACCTAAAATGCATCAGGATCATTCCCATTGGTGCTTTGTACATTGTAGCAAGTAGGATGAGGATTTTTGCGGCGAGGCAGAGAAGGAAGAGGAGAAATATTACCTGCTTAATTTGCGTACATGTTTTCGTAGGGAAACAGCAATTAAAATGTGGTCTTTACCACACATGTCCATACCACTCATATTGCTACTATGACTTGCCCTTACAACACATGCCATTACACCCAAAAATGTAAGCATTTTGCAGGTAAGTGTATATATATATATATTTATATTCACTAAGAAAACCAAAGGTTACAGGGACTTTATAGTTAGGCTGACATTTTACTCATACAAAACCAGTGAAATTCCGCCGTTATAGTTACCTGAGTTAACTATATCTTGTGCCCCCACAATTCACTACTTATGACCTCACATATTACATCACTCATGACATGGTCAGTGACATCAATGATGACATCTCAAATGACATCACTGATGACATCAGTGATGACATTATCCAGTGACTGTGAGTGTTGTAAAAATGTTTATGAATGTTAAATATATAAACCAAGGTGTGTTGGTGAATCAGTGGGTGTATGTGTGACTATATGGATGACTGAGTGGGTACATGACTCACTGTATATGTGAGTGATTAGGTGTCTCAGTGAATGTATGGATGAGTGACTAGTTGTGTGATTGTGTGTGTGTGTTTGTGAGTTGATGTCTAAGTGGGTGTATGAGTGTGTTAGTGGGTACATGAATGGCTATGGGCAATTGATTGGTTGTCTGACTATCTCTATGGTTGTCTGGGTATATGTGTGTGTGGGTGAGGATGTGTGTGACTGCCTGTATGGAAAAGTGAGTGGGTGAGTCAGTGCCTGTATGGGGTAGAGCATGTGTGAGAAGCTATATGGGTAAGTGTCTGTATGGCTGTGTCGGTGATTGAGTGCTTGTGTCAGTATGGGTGAGAAACTGGGTATGTGATAGGCAATATAGGTGAGTGACTGGGTATATGAGTGACTGTATGCGTGAGTGAGTGAATATGAGAATGGCTATATGGGTGAGTGCATGCTTCTGTCAGTGACTGTATAGGTGAGTGACCATGTGCCAGTATTTGTATGAGTAAGTAAGTGGATGTGTGTGTAACTGTTTGGGTGAGTAAGTGGGTCTGTGATTGACTGTATGGGTGAGTGTCTAGTTGTGTGAGTAATTGTATGGGTGACTCACTCAGTGTGTGAGTATTTGTTTGGGTGTATGACTGGATATGTCAATGGCTGTATTTGTAAGTGAGTGGGTGTATGAGTGGCTGTATGGGTGAGTGAGTGGATGTGTGTATAGATCTAGGAATCAGTGAATTGGTGTGTAAGTACTGGTATGGCTCTTTGAATAGTTGTGTGTGAGTGGCAGTGGGTATATAAAATATTCTATAGGGGTGTAAGTGGGTGTGTCAGAGATGCTGTGGATGATGTCATCACTAATGTCATCATTGTTGTCATTTGAGATGCCATCAGTGTTGTCATCATGGATGCCACAGACCATGTCATAAATGATGTAATGTGTGAGGTCATGAGCAATGCATTGTGGGGCGTGAGTTATATTTAACTCAGGTAACTATAATGGGTGAATTTCACTGGTTTTGTATGAGTAAAATGTCACCCTAACTATAACGTCCCTGTAACCTTTGGTTTTTTAGTCAATCAATCAATCAATCAAAGCATTTATATAGCGCACTACTCACCCAGAGGGTCTCAAGGCGCTAGGGGAGGGGGGTCCGCTACTGCTCGAACAGCCAGGTCTTGAGTTGCTTCCTGAAGGCGAGGTGGTCCTGGGTCAGGCGGAGGTGGGTCGGGAGGGAGTTCCACGTCCTGGCGGCGAGGAAGGAGAAGGACCGTCCCCCTGTGGTGGCTCTTCGGATGCGGGGGACGGTGGCGAGGGCGTGTGGCCGGTCGATCAAAGCTGGCGTTTGGGAGCATAGAAGTTGAGGCGGCTGTTGAGGTATCCTGGGCCTTGGTTGTGTAGGGCTTTGTGTGCGTGGGTGAGGAGACGGAAGGTGATTCTCTTGGTGACCGGGAGCCAGTGCAGGTCTCTCAGGTGTCCGGAGATGTGGCTGCGACGGGGGATGTCCAGGATGAGTCGTGCTGAGGCGTTCTGGATCCGCTGAAGTCTTTTCTGGAGTTTGGCGGTGGTTCCGGCGTAGAGGGAGTTGCCGTAGTCCAGACGGCTGGTGACGAGGGCCTGGGTGACCGTCTTCCTGGTCTCGGTGGGGATCCACCGGAAGATCTTTCGTAGCATGCGCAGGATATTGAAGCACGACGAGGAGACGGCGTTGACTTGTCTGGTCATGGAGAGGGTGGAGTCCAGGATGAAGCCCAGGTTGCGTGCGTGGTCTGTTGGTTTGGGTGCGCTGCCTAGGGCGGGGGGCCACCAGGAGTCATCCCAGGCGGAGGGTGAGGATCCCAGGATGAGGACTTCCGTCTTGTCCGAGTTCAGTTTCAGGCGGCTGTTCTTCATCCATTCGGCTACCTCTTTCATCCCTTCGTGGAGGTTGGCTCTGGCGGTGGCGGGGTCGTTGGTGAGGGAGAGAATCAGCTGGGTGTCGTCGGCGTAGGAGATGATGTTGAGGTTGTGCTGGCGTGCGATGTCTGCGAGGGGGCTCATGTACACGTTGAAGAGGGTTGGACAGAGCGAGGAGCCTTCAGGAACGCCGCAGATGACTTCGGTGGCTTCAGATCTGAACGGGGGGAGGTGGACTCTCTGTGTCCTTCCGGCGAGGAAGGAGATGATCCACTCCAGTGCCTTCTCCTGGATTCCGACGTTGCTGAGACGCTGCACTAGTGTACGGTGGCAGACAGTGTCGAAGGCCGCGGAGAGGTCTAGGAGGATGAGGGCCGCTGTTTCTCCGTTGTCAAGCAGAGCTCGGATGTCATCGGTGGCTGCGATCAGTGCGGTCACGGTGCTGTGGTTGGCCCGGAAGCCAGACTGCGAGAGGTCGAGGGATCCGTTCGTCTCGAGGAAGGCGGCCAGCTGCTTGTTGACGGTCTTCTCGATGACTTTTGCAGGAAACGGGAGCAGCGAGATGGGGCGGTAGTTCTTGAGGTCGGTGGGGTCGGCTGATGGCTTCTTTAGTAGAGCGCTGAGTTCGGCATGCTTCCAGCTCTCCGGGAAGGTAGCGGTGTCGAAGGAGGTATTGATGATGTTCCGCAGGTGGGGTGCGATGACAGCGTCGGCCTTGTTGAAGACGTGGTGAGGGCAGGGGTCGGTAGGAGATCCGGAGTGGATGGAGTTCATCGTGCGGACGGGGTCTTCGGTGCTGATCGGGGTCCAGGCGCGGAGGGTGGTGGTGGGGGGCGGTGGTTCGGTCGTGGCGTGCGTCGGTTGAGTGCTGAAGCTGTTGTGTATGTCCGCGATCTTGTTGTGGAAGTAGGAGGCGAGGGAGTTGCAGAGGTCTTGTGAAGGGGTGATGTCGTTGTTACCGGCGTTGGGGTTGGAGAGCTCTTTGACGATGTTGAAGAGTTCCTTGCTGTTGTGTGCGTTGTTGTCCAGTCGTTCCTTGAATGCGGTTTTCTTGGTGGCGTGGATGAGTTGGTGGTGTTTTCGGGTGGCGAGCTTGAGGGCAGTCATGTTGTCCGGTGTTGGGTCTCTGCGCAAGGTTCTCTCGAGGGCTCGGCAGTTCTTCTTGGAGCTCTTGAGTTCGTCGGTGAACCATGGGGCTTTCTTGCTGCCGGGTCTGCTAGTCGGGGTCTTCAGAGGGGCGAGGTCGTCTGCGCAGTTGCTGATCCACTTCGTGAGGTTGGTGGCCGCTTGGCTGGGGTTCGTTGCGCTGGTGGGTGGGTTCTTGCTCAGGGCGGTCGCGATCTGGTCGGCTGTGATCTTGTTCCAGCTTCTGCGTGCAACCTGTTGTTGGTGGTGGTGGATCGTGGTCCTTCTGAAGCTGAAGTGGACGCAGCTGTGGTCCGTCCAGTGGAGTCCGGTGGCGTGGCTGAAGGCGATGTCCTTGCTGGATGAGAAGACGGGGTCGAGTGTGTGTCCGGCGTAGTGGGTGGGGGTGGTGACCAGCTGCTTGAGTCCGAGGTTGGCGAGGTTGTCCAGCAGGGTGGTGGTGTTGCGGTCGTTGTTGTTCTCCAAGTGGAAGTTGAGGTCCCCGAGGAGGATGTAGTCAGCGGAGGGGAGGGCGTGCGGGCTGATGAAGTCGGCGATGTCTTCGCTGAATTGTGTGCGTGGTCCCGGGGGTCTGTAGATGAGGGTGCCTCTGAGGGTGGTCTTGGGGTTGATGTGGACCTGGAAGTGCAGGTGCTTGGCGGGTGCGAGGGTGTCGTCGGTGTTGGTCGTGATGCGGATGGTGTTCCTGTGGATGATGGCGATGCCTCCTCCGATGTGGTTGATGCGGTCCCTTCGGATAATCTTGTAGCCGTCTGGGATGGCGATGGCAATGTTGGGCGTTGAGGAGGCGTTCATCCAGGTTTCCGTGAGGAAGGCGACGTCTGGGGCTGTGGTGTCGAGCAGGTTCCAGAGCTCAACGGCGTGTCTGTGGACGGACCGGGTGTTGAGCAGGATGCATTTCAGGTGGCTGCTGCTGTTGCTCGTCTTGGTCTTGGTTGGTGCTGGAGTAGTGCAGGTCCGGATGCAGGTGAACTTGCAGGAGTTGCAGCAGAAGGGTCCGTGGGTGCGTCTCGGGGTGGCTCGGTAGCATCCTGGGCTTCGGCCGGCGTTGAGTGCGTAGAGGGTGGCGGCGTCGTACGTCCGGCGGGTGGGCTGGGGTCTGCGGAGGCCAGGGGTCCTGGCGCTGGGCGCGGTCCAGGCGCGGACGGGCGTAGACGGGCTTACCTTTGGCGCAACTTCGGCGCTCAATCGGTGCTCCCGCTGCGCGCGTCCGCTGCGCGGTCGCTCTGGGGACGTCATAAGAAGGGAGCCGGTCGGGAGGGTCTGCGGGGAGGCGGGAGCACGAGCCAATCGGCTGGCGGGGGCGGGGCCACGGGCTGGGGCGGCGGGAAAGCTGGAGCGGGCTTGGCGGCCCTCGGGTGGCTGGGGCTGCGGGAGGCTGGTGTAGGCTCAGCGGCCCTCGGGTGGCTGGGGCTGCGGGAGCAGGCACAGGCACAGGAGCGTGGGGGTGACCAGGCCGGAAGGCACAGTGGTCACTCCCTGGTTCTGGTCAGGCTCCCCTTAAGAAGGGAGCCGGTCGGGAGGGTCTGCGGGGAGGCGGGAGCGCGAGCCAATCGGCTGGCGGGGGGGCGGGGCCACGGGCTGGGGCGGCGGGAAAGCTGGAGCGGGCTTGGCGGCCCTCGGGTGGCTGGGGCTGCGGGAGGCTGGTGTGGGCTCGGCGGCCCTCGGGTGGCTGGGGCTACGGGAGCAGGCACAGGAGCGTGGGGGTAACCAGGCCGGAAGGCTAATTCCTAACTACAAAGTCCTTGTAACCTTTGTTTTTTTCAGTGAATTTTGATGGTTTTTTAAATGCCAATTCCTAAATATACCGTCACTGTAACCCTTGTGAAAAGAAGAGCCTTCACAGGTTTCCTTGTAGTTTTCTAGTAGTTTTATTGATTAAACAGCATCCCAGCAGAGAGCAGCTTCTTCCACATCAATGGCTCTCTTCTAACTGTTCTTCACAGAACATTCCCTCACATCCATTCCATATGTAACTAGGTAACAGGGCTATGACATAGGCAATGTGGAGATCTCTACATATCTCCTTTTTACACAATGCAACAAACATATGTAAAAACTATATAGTAATAAAGCAAAGAAAGATCAAAAGAACTAATAAGATATTAGTTGAAATAATATCAAATATAATAAGATATATTTCATGGTAAAGTCCTATGGTCCAGACACTTGACAAACATTTCCTAGACTCCAAATTGTATCATCTTCCAAAACTACAACATTGGATTTTACATTTTTAACTTGAAAAGGTCCTACATATTTGCTTTCACCTTTACAAACCCATTCATTTTTCCGTACTACAACCCAATCACCCACTTGAATAGACATCTGTTTAACTCTTTTTCTGGAATTATAAATATTTTCCTTCTTCTCCTGACCTTCTTCAACTTTTCTTAACACTTGTTCACGATCAATCCATATTTTTTCTTTCTTACATAACCAAACAGGACACTCTTTTTTCCCTGGTTCCCTTCCCTTCACTAGAAACCAAAAAGAAGGTGAAGATATTAAATCTTATGTGTCTACTCTAAGAGGGCTGGCTATAACAGGTAAATTCGAGAAACTAAATGACTTTTTAATAAGAGGTCAAATTGTACGATGTACTAATAATAAAAAGATAAAGGAAAAGTTGTTAAAGAAGGAGTATACCTTAGATGAAACAATACAGATTGCAAAAGGAATGGAACATACTGACATGTGGATAAAAGAAATAGAAGGATCTGTTAGCAATTTGAAGCAAGAAAAGGTTGAACTTATTGAGAAAAAAAGGATAGGAAATTAGAAGTAAAAGCTAATGTAGACGTTAAAAAGTCTCCATCTCATTTTAAAAAAGGAAGTTATCAACCTAGAGAAATCAAATGTTTTAGATGTGGTGCTCCAGGACACATAGCTACTAGTCTCAATTGTATGGCAAGAGGAACGCTGTGTAGAAATTGTGGTAAGAGAGGACATTTTTCCAAAATGTGTCGCACGAAAGGTATTGCAAAGAATAGAGTTCAAGAAGTGGAAGACATTTGTGAATATGTCGATGACGTTTTATTGATGGTTGAAGGAGATCAAGATGTGGGGGAAGTTAGTAAAATCCATGACTTATGTATTCGTAATGTAAAGATGGAAAGTACAGACAAGCTAGAAAAACCACATTGTAATATCTTGCTTGATGAAAAAGAAATAAGAGTATTGGCAGATTCTGGGAGTTTATATACTCTCATATCCAATAAGACTTTGAAAATAATTGGTCCGAAGATAGTGGTCCAATAATGTACAGTCCTGATATTCGTGCAGTGGGATATGTAGGAAAAAGAATAGAAATTTTGGGAATGTTTTGGATGACCTTAAAATTTAAGAGTAAAGCAGTCAGGGGTAGAGTGTACATTACAGATTATGGGTCGGATCTCCTTGGATGGCGCCATCAGAAAGATTTAAACATCATTATTGACCCAAATGCCAAAGAATCTGTTATGGTTCTAGAAAAGTCTACTGTTCAAAATATATGTGATGATGATGAGTTATTTGAAAAATATCACAATGTTTTTAATTCAAGGTTAGGACTATTGAAATGATTTTCACATAAAATTGTCTTGAAAGAAAATGCTAAGTCTGTTGTTCATAAAATTAGAAATGTACCAAATCTAATGCTAGAACCTTTGCGTCAGGAGATTGATAATCCATTGAAGCAAGGGATCATTGAACCGATTGAAGCTTCTGATTGGTTGGCCCCGATTGTGATTGCCCCAAAGGATGGAAATAAATCTGTCTTTGCATAGACTTGCGCGATCTTAACAAGAACATATGGGTAGATAAAGAACCATTACCCAATATATCAGAAATGTTATCAACTATGGATGGTGGACAGATTTTTAGTGTTCTAGATATGTCTGCCACATATCATCAAATTAAATTGCATGAGTCATCAAGACATCGGACTTCCTTCGCCACACCTCTAGGTGCGTTCAGGTACAAAAGGATGCCTTTTGGCTTGGCGTCGGCCGTTTTTCATTGAGTGATGAAAAATATTTTCGGAGACATGAAGAAAGTTTGGTGTTTCCAAGATTACATTTTAATTGCTGGAAATGATTATTTTGACCATGACAAATTGTTTGAGGAAGTAATGTCAAGACTAGAGAAACATAATTTAACGATAAAGCGAGAAAAGTGTCAATTGAGAAAAACAAGGGTTGATTATTTGGGACATGAAGTGAGCTCAGGGGGTATACGACCAAAAAAAAGTATTATTAAAGCAGTTACAATGGCACCTGAACCAACGAATAAAGATGAACTTAGATCTTTTTTAGGATTAGCAGAGTATTGCTCAAAGTATGTGAACAGCTTTACTGAAATCGTTGAACCATTAAGAGAAATTATGAAAAAAATGTTTTGTTTGAATGGTCTATTGATTGTAACGAGAGTTTCGAACTTATAAAAAGAAAAATATCTGAAGCACCTACATTAGGACGTTTTAAAGTTGGTGCAAAAACCTTCTTAACTTCTGATGCTAGTGGTGTTGGTGTTGGAGCAGTGTTGTCACAAGTAGTTGGAGGTGAAGAACAGATCATTGGTTTTGCTTCGAGAAGATTACAGGGTGCAGAAAGATCTTATTCAGTAATTGAGAGGGAAGCTTTGGCGTGCTGTTGGGGAATGTGTCACTTTAAATTTTACTTGTGGGGTCTCCCTTTCAGAATACGAACTGATCATAAACCATTATTGTATATTTTCAAAGGTGGAAGAGGATAGGAAGGGAGAATAACTCCAAGAATCTCTAGGTGGTTACAATCTGTCATGGAATTCAATTATGAATTTGATTATGTTAAAGGGAAGAAAAACGTGATTGCTGACTATTTATCAAGGATGCCTCTGGATGCAGAGTGTGATGAAATTTGTGCTGACGTAAATGGTGACATTGGTGGCATGACAGGTGTCATTGCTTTGTCGTCTGAGGAATGGAGCAAGGCCATGGAAAGTGATTCTGTATTGAATAAAGTAGAATCCAAAATCGTTGAAGGTTGGGATTTTAATGATAACAAAGATTTAGAGTTAGTGGAATTCTTTAAAGTCAGAGAAGAATTGAGTCTAAGCAATGGAAATATTATGCGGAGATGGCAAATTGTACCTCGTAGAGGTGTAAGGAAACATATTCTTGAGATAATTCATGAGGGTCACCCAGGGCAGGGAATGTCAAAGCGAAGAATTAGAGAATCATTCTGGTGGCCTGGAGTTGATAGTGAAGTTGAGGCTTTGGTGAAAGACTGTCAATTCTGCTTGAACAGTGATAAGTCTAAAATTGTACATCAACCTCCTTTGGAATGTACGAAATTTCCATCAAGACCGTCGAAAAAACTATCTATGGATTTTATTGGTCTGGTTAATAAATTAGGAATAAGAGACAGATTTATTTTGGTCTTAGTTGATTACCATTCTAAGTGGTTTGTGATAGAAACCATGGGAGAAATCAATACCAATAATGTTATAAGGTTTCTTGAAAAATAAATTCTCGAAGAAGGGATACCAGCTAGTATAGCAACTGACAATGGAGTACAATTATCCCATCCTCGTCGCCATGAAAAGAAGAGCCTTCACAGGTTTCCTTTTAGTTTTCTAGTAGTTTTATTGATTAAACAGCATCCCAGCAGAAAGCAGCTCCTTCCACATCAATGGCTCTCTTCTAACTGTTCATCACAGAACACTCCCTCACATCCATTCCATATGTAACTAGGTAACAGGGCTATGACATAGGCAATGTGGAGATCTCTGCACTTTGTGTTTTATATATATATACAGGAAAAGAAATCCAAGAAAATGCAATTGAACCAATAAGATTCATAACCACCTATTCGAAAGAATCAAATCAGATCAGACAAATTTTAAAAAGAAATTGGAAAATCCTGAAACTGGACACGACAGTGGGATCTATTATGGGCAATGTACCCAACATTACATATCGACGGGCAGCAAATCTAAAAGATCGGATCACACAAAGTCATTTCCATAAAGAAAAAAGGAAATCATGGTTACAAAGTAAAGGCTTCAAACAATGCCATAACTGTAAAGTATGTCAAATTGCGAGAAACACTCAGGAAATCAAATTGGCAGATGGGAAAATGTGCATGATACAAGATCTAATTACATGCAAAAGCCAATACGTCGTTTACGTAATAGAGTGCCCATGTCAACTAAAATACGTAGGTAGCACGAAATGTGAACTTAAAAAACGCATTTTAGAACATGTAAGGGCAACTATCCACAAAGATAGGATGAATGCAGTTGCAAAACACATGGAAATAAATCATAACAGCAACTGGAAAAATCTAACATTCTATGGCATTGACATGGTTAAAAAACACGAACGAGGCGGTGATAGAGAGAAAAAACTGAGACAAAAGGAATCAAGATATATATTGAATTTACGCTCTTTAACACCGCATGGATTGAACCAAAGTGAAGAACTTTATACACATCTGTAGTGTACAAAAAAGAAAATGGAGTATTGAAACAGGAATACACAGACAAGACTAAAAACTTTTGATTTGAAATGATGACTTTTTCTTTTGAGCCTTTCTTGTATATAAAGAAAACTGAATCTATAACAAATTTATAATTTGCCATAGGGCAATTATTTGAGATTATAACTTTTTGATGGGGTAAATGTGTATGGGAGATCAATAGCCACCAGAGGCATTAATTTTTTGAATGAGGTGAGACAAAATAAAATCACCCTGAATATCTCCAATACACACTCATTTGGTATCAAAAATGAGTAAAAGTAACATTTAACCTTTGATTTCAACTCGTTAATTAATATTTAAAATGAAATATTGTAAAAAATATAAACTACATGTTCCACCATGCACCTCTTGATTTGAAACAGGAAATGAGGTAAACACTTGTGTTTAAATATGTGACACGTTCATGAGGGGCGGGACCGTGATCAAGATCTGAGGGAAGATCGAAACGCGTTGGTTTTTGTTTCCTACTATGGCTGGAATAACGAAATAAACATTGACTTAAGCTTTGAAATTGACTTGCCGGAGTGCGACCTATTTTCTTTGTTTGGAGAGAGCTGGAGCAATATTTGGGCGGTTTTGGTTCAACCGCAAGGTACCGCACAGCTGCAAAGAGCGCCACAAGCAGCGAAGAGAGCCAAGGAGGTTAAAGGATTACGCAAGCTGCTCTGGGCGACGCCGATGTAAAACGTTTCAAAATAACACATAACACAGCGGAAAAAGAAAAGCGGTGCCGACTGCTCGACAGAGTGAACCGCTCTGAAACCGGAGGGTAGCTGAGACGGATTCCTCTCTGCAGAGCAGGTAAGCGCCGATGACCTTTAGCTGTGTGTGTTGAATGTCTTTCGTTTTGCTGAGAATAGGAATTATTTTCAAAAGCACATCGGTCAGCACGTGACAAAACATTAAGTATCAGATGAAAGCATCCCACTGAAAAGGATTTGACGGCAGATCAGGGGAGTGAATTTGATACATAGTTAATGGTGAAGTCACGCCGACAAATAAAGTTAAATCATCAAAGACACTGCACATTTCAAGTATAGCAACGTTCTCAGCCATTGGGAAAACAATATGGAATCGCGAGAGGCAAAAAGATTAGAGTTATTGCAAACAACTGAATTTTTTGAAACGCAGGTACATAGGAAAGTGACCCGAAGTCACAAAAGAAATCAGATGTGAAAACTAAATTAAAAACATGGGAAAAAATATCAAAAAAAGAAATAAATAAATGGTGGGAGATCACCACCCTAAAAAAGTACATAGAAGTACAAAGAGTACCACGAGGACTTAGGATCCATCTAATGCCCAGCCATCAAGATTCAAGTAATGATCTTTTACAGGAGTGGGGAGAGTACATTTTAAATTCTTCATTAGGCTTAATGAAAATACTCATAAAACATATTGAAATTGCATTACTGAAAATTAAAAACCAACTAGTGGAAATTGAAAAGGAATTGTCCACAATAGATTTATCTCCAGAAATGAAAGAACTAAAAATGGAAATAGAAAAACAAATCGAAATCCATGAAGAGTCAGTACAAACACGCAAACGGATTAAATTTCAACGAGATAAAGAAGATTACAATGAAGGACGCATTTTCACGTATGCACGAAAATTTGATGCATTAAAACAATATGATTATATGAGTCAAGCAGGGAGCACCTCTGATAGCCTTTCCTCCATCACGTCTACGGATCTAAGCGAAGGAGAAAATCAACAAAGCATAGACAAAAGCAAGCAGTCTTTTTTAGGAGATATGAGACGAGTCCTACAACAGCGTCAGTGGGAACAAACAAGAGGCTTCCAGTCGCAAAATCAAAGAGGCCGAGGGAGAGGAAAAGGAAAACCACGTACAAACAGGCAAGAAGAGGAAGGAGGGGCATCAGGCGGAGAAAAAGTAGGAGCAATGACTCGAAGCATGAGAGTGAAGAAAACATTTTAGAAGACAGTCAGGAATTAACGATCATAAATTTGTCTAGCAGACCCATAACCGACTCGGAAAGCTCTTTGCTAAAAAGTGGCTTGAATTTCTGCCCTAGCACACACATGGATATGGCACAAACACGCATAGACTTATTTAAATATATAAGGAAAATAAAATTGGCAAAACTCTTTAAGGAAAAAGAGATAGAGATGACTCGCAAACAACAAAACATTGGGAAAGAGACACCAATTTCTATGCTATCAGCACAAGACTCAGAAAGTCTATTAACCTTAATAAATCTTGATACAAGAACAGAATCTGAACATGTAGAACTTGAGACAGCATGCAAGCAACTGGGAGCTGGCTTAAGCCAAAAGAAACCGAAATCATATTTTTACCCACAAATGCCACCTGGTAATAAAATTGATACCTTTCACGAAGCGATCATACAAGACATTTACAACTTAAAAAAACAAAAGTATATGGATAATTTGAAAACAGATGAACGAGCGGCTTTGATAGCCCTCAGCCAGGATGACAAGATCGAAATCAAAATGGCCGATAAAGGCGCCAATATCATCATTTGGGACAAACAAGACTATGAAAAAATGGCATATGAACAATTAAATGACATAGTCTATTATGAAAAATTGAAATCAAACCCAACGGCAAAGATGAAATCAGAATTGGATAATGAATTAAAAAACTGGTTAGACAAAGGATTAATAGATCATGACGAATGGAAATACCTGACAGTGGAACATCCTGTAATTGCAACTATGTACTTTCTGCCCAAAGTACACAAGAATCGAACTAGACCACCAGGGCGTCCAATTGTCTCCGCAAAAGGATCCTTATTTGAACCAATGGCGAATTATATTGATCATTTTTTGTTACCTTTTGTTTCAAATTTAAGTTCTTATATTAAAGACACTACAGATATGCTTAGACATCTCAATGGTACCCCGTGGCATCCCACCTACAAACTGATAACGATGGACGTTGTATCGTTATACACCAATATTGACCATGAAATTGGAATCACTGAATGCAAATTTTTCTTAAATGAGAGAAACATTCACTACACACAGCATAACAACATGCTGGAAGAGATGATGAGAATGTGTTTAACACAAAATGTGTTCCTCTTTGGAGAAAACATCTTTAAACAAACCAAAGGTACAGCAATGGGTTTTTCCTTCAGCCCAAGTTTTGCCTGCCTCACGATGGGATGGTGGGAACAAAAATGGGCTTGGCGATCAGACAATGATATTTTTTTGAACAAAACAATTTTATGGTTGCGTTTTATTGATGACCTTTTGATTATTTGGGATGGGTCTGAGAGTGAGTTTAAACAATATTTTGAAATCCTAAATAAAACTCCTGCCAATTTTAAATTCACCTATGAACTGAGTGAAACAAGAGTGACATTTCTTGATACAGAAATTTACATTGAAGCTAACGAAATTTACACAACATTGCACAGAAAATTAACAGCTACAAATGCAACCTTGCATGCGAGTAGTTTCCATCAGCAATGCTTATTTCAGAATATCCCTTATGGAGAATTTTTGCGGATCCGGAGGATATGCTCAACACAAATGGAATGGTCCAAACAGAGCGCAACAACTTTCAGGAGATTTGAAAAAAGGGGTTACACAAAATCACAAATAAAGAATGGTTGGAAAAGAGCAAATGAAAAAGACAGAAATGAATTGCTAAAAAGAATTCCAGGAAAAGAAATCCAAGAAAATGCAATTGAACCAATAAGATTCATAACCACCTATTCGAAAGAATCAAATCAGATCAGACAAATTTTAAAAAGAAATTGGAAAATCCTGAAACTGGACACGACAGTGGGATCTATTATGGGCAATGTACCCAACATTACATATCGACGGGCAGCAAATCTAAAAGATCGGATCACACAAAGTAATTTCCATAAAGAAAAAAGGAAATCATGGTTACAAAGTAAAGGCTTCAAAAAATGCCATAACTGTAAAGTATGTCAAATTGCGAGAAACACTCAGGAAATCAAATTGGCAGATGGGAAAATGTGCATGATACAAGATCTAATTACATGCAAAAGCCAATACGTCGTGTACGTAATAGAGTGCCCATGTCAACTAAAATACGTAGGTAGCACGAAATGTGAACTTAAAAAACGCATTTTAGAACATGTAAGGGTAACTATCCACAAAGATAGGATGAATGCAGTTGCAAAACACATGGAAATAAATCATAACAGCAACTGGAAAAATCTAACATTCTATGGCATTGACATGGTTAAAAAACACGAACGAGGCGGTGATAGAGAGAAAAAACTGAGACAAAAGGAATCAAGATATATATTGAATTTACGCTCTTTAACACCGCATGGATTGAACCAAAGTGAAGAACTTTATACACATCTGTAGAGTACAAAAAAGAAAATGGAGTAGTGAAACAGGAATACACAGACAAGACTAAAAACTTTTGATTTGAAATGATGACTTTTTCTTTTGAGCCTTTCTTGTATATAAAGAAAACTGAATCTATAACAAATTTATAATTTGCCATAGGGCAATTATTTGAGATTATAACATTTTGATGGGGTAAATGTGTATGGGAGATCAATAGCCACCAGAGGCATTAATTTTTTGAATGAGGTGAGACAAAATAAAATCACCCTGAATATCTCCAATACACACTCATTTGGTATCAAAAATGAGTAAAAGTAACATTTAACCTTTGATTTCAACTCGTTAATTAATATTTAAAATGAAATATTGTAAAAAATATAAACTACATGTCCCACAATGCACCTCTTGATTTGAAACAGGAAATGAGGTAAACACTTGTGTTTAAATATGTGACACGTTCATGAGGGGCGGGACCGTGATCAAGATCTGAGGGAAGATCGAAACGCGTTGGTTTTTGTTTCCTACTGTGGCTGGAATAACGAAATAAACATTGACTTAAGCTTTGAAATTGACTTGCCGGAGTGCGACCTATTTTCTTTCTTTGGAGAGAGCTGGAGCAATATATATATATATATATATATATATATATATATATATATATATATATATATATATATATATATATATATATATATATATATATATATATATATATATATTCACTTAAAAAACCATAGGTTTCACACATGTTATAGTTAGGGGGATATTTCACTCGTAAAAAAAAAATGAAATTCTCCCGTTACAGTTACTTCAGATAACTATAACTCGCGCGCCCGCAATCCTCTGCTCATGACATCACATATTACATCAATCATGACAAGGTCAGTGGCATCACTCTTGACATCACTGATGACATCATCCTTGTGATAGAGTGGCGGTCGCGCGAGTTATAGTTATCTGAAGTAACTATAACGGGGGAATTTCATTGGTTTTTTACGAGTGAAATATCCACCTAACTATAACATGTGTGAAACCTATGGTTTTTTAAGTGAATTTGCAAGGTTTTTTAAATGCTAATTCCTAACTATAACGTGTGTGAAACCTATGGTTTTTTCAGTGAATTTGTATGGTTTTTTAAATGCTAAGTTATGTATGTATTATTATTTTTTTTATATATTTATTTTTCAAGAAACTACGTATTAAAAATGTTTTTGTTTTTTTTTATGGTTTTTCACCGTGCGCGCACGGTGCGCCTCCCCGCGATTTAAAAAAAAATTTTAAATTTTTTTTCTGCCTTTGGGGTCCTTCAGGGACCCCCTGACAAAGGCTAGGGCGTCAGGAACTCTATACCCTGCCCCCTTTTCACGTTCGCCACCTTCCTTTTCCACTCTCGCACTGAAAACAAACAAAATGGCGGCCGACACTTCCTGATTTCGACCGTTTCGAACGTTGAATGACATGTAACAACCAATCAGAATTACGCTCGCGCACGTTAGGGTGCGCGCACCCTGCGCGCACGGTGCGCGCACGGTGCGCGGCTATAGATATGTATGTGCTTTTTACTGCAATTTTCTCTGGAACTACTGAACAGATTGACTCCATATATGCAAAAGGCACATTCCTGACCTGAGGACAACTTCTCTGCCAAATTTCAAGTAATTCTGTTCAGCCGTTCGGGCTGTACCTTCGACTAAAGGTCTTATGGGAAAATGCATGGGGAAAACGCTTTTTGGGACCCCCCTTTTTTCTCGGCCCCCGCTCGACGAATCCCCCCGAGACTTTCAGGGTAGGAGCTGAGCGGAGCGCCCCATTAGTTTAGAAAAGTTTGCGAAGATTCGTCAACCGGCGCCAAAGTTATTCAAAATAGAATTTTGAGATTTCCTATGGAAACACGGTCCTAACTATAACTATCTACTGGCGACCGCCAGTAGATTATATATATATATATATTCACTGAAAAAACCATAGGTTTCACACATGTTATAGTTAGCTGGACATTTTACTGATAAAAAAACAATGAAATTCCCCCGTTATAGTTAGTGCAGGCAACTATAACTCACACGACCGCAATCCTCTGCTGATGACATATGTGTCTTTATGAAAAAAAAATATTTGTAATATATGTATAGCTAAAATTTAATGGAAGAAGACATGGGCAAATAAGTGTCTAAATACGGGCACCATTTGTACACGGGGTGTGGAGAATGTGGATATTTTTTTTTTTAATTAGTTTTTTTACCGTACGTGTACGGTAAGCGTAATCGGCGATTTTTCGAAAAATATTAAAATTGAATTTTTGACCTTGGGGTTTCTTTGAGGACACCTTCATCAAGGCTAGGTGGTTGGGAGCAGTCTAAACAGCCCCTTTATATGTTTTTTGCCTTTGTTTTTCTTCCACCCCCTCAGAGTGCGAGATAGAAAATGGCGGACTAAGCTTCCTGGTTTCGACCGATTCGAATGTTTACTAAGATCTAACAGCCAATCAGAATTGCGCTCGCGCACGGCACTGTACGCGTACGGTAAGCTTACCGTAAGCGCACGGTAAGTGCACCGTAAGCTGGCTCAGATATATATATTGATTTAAATGCTATTTTATCAGGAACTACTGAACAGATTTACACCAGACCTACAAAAGGCACTTCCTTGACCTGGGGACAACCTCTCTGCCAAATTTCAAGTAACTCTGTTCAGCCGTTCGGGCTGTAGCTGTGTCTAAAGGTCCTATGGAAAAATGCATGGAAAAAACGCGTTTTGGGACCCCCCTTTTATCTCAGCCCCCGCTTGACGAATCACCCCGAGACTTTCATGGTAGGAGCGGAGCGTAGCTCCCCATTAGTTTTGAAAATTTCGCGAGGATTCGTCAACCGGCGCCAAAGTTATTCCAAATAGAATGTTGCGGATTTCCTATGGAAACAGGGTCCTAACTATAACTACCTACTGGCGACCGCCAGTAGGTAATATATATATATATATATATACACAAGTAATGGTGTTAGATTATATTTTAATTGATGCAAAGTGCAATAAGGAGGAATACTGTTCAAATTGTGCAATAATTGATTTTTTGCTTTATTATAATTTATTCATTAATTCTTAGCCCGAGTATGGGGATAAAATATAGTGCAAATTCACACATGTTGGTGGAAGAAAATATAAAACACATCACGTGAAGGGGAATCATAATGGAATGAAATTTAAAAAAAGGAAAAAAAAGTAGAAAGAAGAAAGAAATAAGAAAAATATACTGCATTACTTAAGAACATGACAATACATATGTGATAAGTTTTTCCCTTCAAAATGTGATGAAGTGAATCACTAATGGCGGGTATTGTTTGCCAATGAAAAATGAAGGAAGGCATACCTCTAGTTGCAATTAGGGGTTATGGACATGAAAGAAGGACATGTAATAAAATGTGTGCAATGTCAAACCCACAGTGACCCAGTAGAAGGCAACTCGCCGAAATGCGTTGGTCTATAATTGTATACTGAAGGACCGCTTTTACTATTTTACTGTTTAAGCCTAAAATAAAAAGAACTTTTGTAAAAAAACTGACCTGGAAGTCGGAGTTCAATTGTGCTTGCTGGACGTGTGCCACCGTGGGATCGGGTTTCCAGGAGAAAGGAAATCCAACGGAGACATAAATATATATATGTATACATATATATATATATCACACATTTGTAATCTCCAAAAAATCCGTAGAAACGAAGAATGGAAACCACGCAAATCCAGGTAAGGCACAAATGTTTTTAATTTATTATCAGCCGAGTTTCACCAATATGTATATATATAAGAAATGTATATATGCATATAGATATATATCTATTAAAAAGCCATTTTTTGTAAATAATTTTAATATAAAAATGGATTCGCATACTGGACACGGTTCTCCGCGTTATGTGCGTGTACCCATTTATATGTTTACAAGTGTAAAATACTGTAAAATTTGTTCTTTAAGTATAGTTTAAGAGTGGTAGTTTACAACTAGAGTAGTGAAATGAATACGTAGCTAAGGTAAAGGTAATTTAAAGACAGAATTAAGGTATTTTATGGGGTCGCGAAACTATCGCACACATTACCAGGACATACTACCGGGTCCGCATAGGAGTGGCGGCCCCAGCATGATTTCTTAAAGTAATATTTATGGTTGTGCATAATTTAAATTTGAATATTACTTTAACAGTTTTGTGTCCAATATGTACCACCTCCATATTTGTCCGCAAACTGTAACTGCGGAGTCGCGGTCAGAACGCGACTCTGACTTATTTTTTTGTGATATTAAAACATATATATATATATATATACACAGTTGTATGGTTAAGTTTAAGGTTAGAGTTTTACTAAGATAGTAATATATATAGTGAGGTTATGGATTCACTGCGTACATTGCTAAGTTAGCATAAGTTAGTATAAGCTTGACTGCCATGTTGCCGCTTTTTTCAGACGTTTTTACATGAATTTCTTTTCACAAAGTCCTGTGCTTGTGCTCGTTCACATGAGAACCGTCTACCTTTCACTTTTCTAGCTGTACTCTGAGGATCTGTCTGCACAGTGTGTTGAAGGTCGAAAAACAATGTGCTTCGTTAATCTGCGTTGGTCAGTCCCACGCATGTTAGACATAATACTGCCACAGGTGCACTACTGAAAATTGGGTGCTTTTAATATTGCGTGTAGGCATGTTAAGACACTTGAAGAAAATCTTTCTGAAGAGAAGAGCTGTGTTTGTCCGGAGATGTAAACCCTTGCATCTAAAGCTGAGGTATGGGGTCCCCCTGACAAAGCCCAGAGGTCTTCTATAGTTTTAATAAACTAGTTTCTAGCATGGGGAGGGTGGCCAGGCACATTAGGCCTTTTTTCCACTAGCTTTATAAAATGATATCACTGTTCATATTTTATGGAATTGTAACAATGCTCACTATATTGAGTTTATGCATTTTGCTGCTAATATTGGCTCGTGTACTGCATTATAGAGCACGTTAGTTAAAATAAACATTTTAAACTATACTATGTCTCTGATTACTCACGTTGTGGAAAAGTATGAGTGAGTCAATGAAAGAGTGCTCTTGCTCCCGCGATTACTGAGACAGACTGAGTTACATATCTAATCATTGGTAGCTTCGCTGTAGTACGGAGAACGAATAAGACACTATAGCTAGTCGGATAGGGGTTCCGGGCACTAAGGTGGGCGGTTGGTACACCACTGTACACCGAGGTACTGGTTTCTTGCGCGTAGTCTGTATATGTGCAGAATTCCTGCAACAATATTAATAAGTAGAAATTATTAAAAAGGATATTTTATAATAATTTTAGGAGTCGCGATACGTCCGCGTACATCGGCTGCACGTATTTACGGGTTTGCGTAGGGGACGCAACTCTAAAGATTATTTTACATTATTAGTAACAATTAGTTTATTTTGAATGGAGAGGTATAATTAAGGGTAAATCAAATATTGTGATATGCAACCAAATCTAGTTCAAATGTAAAATAAAAATAAGTTGCGTGGAGGAGCCTAGCGCGCAACCAAGATGGCCGCGTAGGTGCGAGGCTCCCGAGGACCTCCGCAACCTCCTACGTTTATCCTGTCTTCATCCTGCCTCGGTTGAGGGGACTGTGTCGGTGAGCCTGAGCCGAGGTGGTACCCGTTCCCCGTTCTCGAATCGGACTTCGGGTACCGGAGTGAGCACCGATTGAAGTTTGCGGCCTACTTCTCGCCGGACCCCGGATTTGCGCTGGGGGGTGACCCAGTGGCAAAGTGAACAACAACAGCGGGATGGGCCTGGCGAGTCGCGTACCCCGCACTTTCGCTTTCACTTTCGCACCCCCTTGCCGTCTCTGCAAGTGAGATCGCGGAGTTCTTTGTGTTGGTGTGGCCTCGCTGGGAGACCCTGCCTGCCTGCCGGCTGTGACCCACCCCACCGACCTGGGGTGGCCCCCCGGAGCTCGTGGCCTTGATTGCCTGCCCTCTACGGCGTAGCTGATGCGGGTGTGTGACCCGTGGCGATGGCCACGAAACAAGACGGAGATCGGTCGAAGACCAAGTCGACCCGGCGTGGCGCCGTACATCAGGCCAACATCATGGACCGCTATACCCTCCAGAAGGGATCTCCCGGCGGACCGCACAAGTCCTCTGAGGGCCCCCCTGATGCCCCGGATTTGCCCACGGATCTGACTCTGCAAGACGTCATGGGCGCCATTGCTGAGATGAAGGCCTCGGTGGGCCAGCGGTTCGACACCTTGGCGCATAAGATCGACGCGGTCCTCGTGGATGTCGGCCTGGTGAGGGCTGATCTCTCCAAGACCAACGACCGGGTTGATTCTTTGGCCCGAACCGCGTCGGGCCTCACGACTGAGGTGGCGGCCCTCCAAACGGAGGTGCACCGACTTCGTCAGGCGAGTGCGCTTATGGATCGGCGCCTGGAGGATTCCGAGAGTCGGGCCCGGAGGAATAATATCCGCATCATCGGAGTACCCGAGGGACGGGAGGAGGCGGCGGCGGATCTTTTTGTAGAGGACCTGATCTCTACCCCTCTCCAGCCTCGGGGACTGAGTAAATTCTTTGCCGTGGAGAGGGCCCACAGAGTTCCCGGGGGAAGGCCGAAGGTCGGAGCCCCTCCGCGGCCTCTCATTGCCCGGATTTTTAACTTTCGGGACAGGGACGCGATCTTGCAGGCCTCCAGACTGCAAGGGCCGATTAAGCTGGAAAATATGGAGGTGAACTTTTATCCCGATTTTACCCAAGCGGTCCAGAAGCAGAGACTGAGTTTCCTGGGTGTCAAGCGCCGTCTCCGGGACATGAACTTAAAATACGCCATGCTCTTCCCGGCCAAGCTGCGGGTAGAGGTGGATGGTCGCACGCACTTTTTTGATCGTCCCGAAGCGGCCGGGGACTGGCTGGACACTCTGTCTGGGGGTAGTGATCGAGATGGTGGGGGGGGGGCGGCAGGAGGAGACGGCCCACAGGATCGGGACTGAGGGGTTGATATTGGGCCTCACTCTGGACGACTATGAAGCCACTTTCGACCAAGCTTCTGTCTTTGTTCTTTCCCCTCCCTTGGAGGTTGTGTGGGGTCTAGAAGGGGTACTCTTTCCTCCTCTAGGGGGTCTAGCTAGTTTCATTATATAGGGGCGACAGGCACACTGCAAGTTGGGGGGGCTGTCTGGGCTCATGCAGGGGTGCAGGGAGGGGGGAGTTTTGTTGGGGTGGGTGGGTTGGGGTGGGGTGTTGTTCGTTTATACCACAAGGCAAAAGTATCGTTGTGTTATTTCTAAAGTGCTCTCTGGGGGACGAGTGATGGCTTCTGTTTATGATGGGGGGTAGGGGACTGAGCCTGTTGTCCTGGAATGTTAATGGATTGGGGGACAGGATAAAACGAGGTGTGGTCCTGCAGTTCTTGAAGCGAATTTCGCCCGATATAGTTTTTCTGCAGGAGACACACCTCATTGGCAACTCCTTTTGTGCTATGAATCGACGGGGCTACCGCCTTGTGGTCCATTCGGGCTTCACGTCTGGTTCAAGGGGTGTGGGCATTATGGTTAAGAACTCGCTCCCGTTGGAGATTGATGAAGTGCTCCATGACGACAGGGGACGTTACACAGTTTTGGTGGGTAGAATGGAGGGCAGAGTGGTCGTTTTTGTGTCTGTTTATGTCCCGCCGGGGCTGCAGACGACCACCTTTGCGGATCTGGGCCGCCTCCTCCTTGGCCTTCCGGAGGGGATTCTAGTGGTGGGGGGGGATTTTAATGCTGTGGTTTCCGGAACTGTGGATCGTCACCCCCCTAGGGATCTCCCCCGTGCCCAGGCGTGGTTGTCTGGCCTCTTGGATACCTTGGGGCTGGTGGATTGTTGGCGTTTGAAACATCCCACGCAGCTACAGTACACCTTCCATTCAGGGGCTCATGGTAGTCTCTCACGGCTAGATTATGTCCTGGTTCCGGCGACGCATGTGGGGAGGATAGGGGAGGTGCGCCATTTGGCACGGGGTATTTCTGACCACTCCCCGCTCTTGTTGCACTTTGATATTCTTCCGAGGGGAGAGGGTAGGGTGGTCCCGATTAATCCCTGGTACCTGCGTGACCCCACCATTCGCGCAGAGCTGGTTAAATCCCTTAAGCGCTACTTTGACGAGAATGTGGGGTCTGTGTCATCGGCGGTCTCACTGTGGGAGGCGTTCAAGACGGTACTCCGGGGAGAGGCCTTGTCCCTTATTTCCCATTCCCGGAGGCGCGAGCGGGAGGAGGTGATCCGTGTTGAAGCTGAGATAACCGAGTTGGAGGGTGCTCTAGAATGTGGGGTGACGGATGACAAATTACATGTTCTCCGACTCAAGCAAGCGGCCTATAAGGCCCTCGTCACGGAGGCGGCCAGGGGCCTCAGTAGAGAGCAACAGGGGAGACTGTATGATGTGGGTGATAAGGCTGGTAAATTGATTGCGTGGCTGGACAAAAAGGAGAGAGCGAGTCGAGTTGTCCCGTTGATTGAGAAACAGAATGGTGTGTGTGTCACTGAACCAGAAGAAATTGTCTCCTGCTTTGCAGACTATTTCCGTGGGGTGTATTCCCCGGTGTCCTCCCGCTCTGAAGAGGATTCCCATGCCCTGCTCAGGGATATCGTGCTGCCTTCCCTTTCGGAGGAGGACAGAGTGTCGTTGGACGCCGCTCCAACTTCCGAAGAAATTGCCCTCGCCATACGTTCGATCGCTTCCGGCAAGGCCATGGGTCCTAATGGTCTTCCCATCGAGTTGTATAAACTGCGACCGGATACACTGGCGCCGCATCTCCGTGCTATGTTCCTCGCGGCCCACTCAGCGGGTTCCCTCCCGCTAGACCAGCGTCTAGCTACTATCATGGTTATCCATAAGGAGGGGAGGCCACGGGACCGGGTCACATCCTATCGGCCTATTTCGCTATTGAATGCGGAGCCCAAAATCCTCGCCAAGGTGTTGGCCAATCGGCTGGTCGGCGTAGTGTGTGACTTGATTCACCAGGATCAGTCCGGCTTTATCCCTCATCGCAACACTGCGCTTAACCTGCGGCGTTTGCATGGGGTGCTCGCACGTGTCCCGTTCATATGAGAGCCGGCCATTTTGGCGTCCTTGGACGCCACTATGGCGTTTGACACACTTGAATGGCCTTATATTTGGGCGACGCTCGCGAAGTTTGGGTTTGGCCCAGGATTCATCAGTTGGGTAAAATTGTTGTACTCTGGCCCGCTGGCGCAGGTGGTTGTGAACGGTAGAGTGTCGGCTCCGTTCGAGCTGGGCAGGGGCACGCGGCAGGGCTGCCCGTTATCGCCGCTCCTTTTCGCGCTCGCCTTGGAGCCCCTGGCGGAGTGGCTGCGGTGGGAACCTTCTATTCGTGGTCTCCGCTGGACGCCCGAGTATGAGGACCGCGTATCTCTATACGCTGACGATATTCTCCTGTACCTGGCTTCCCCACGTAAGTCACTGATAGTACTGGTTGATGTATTGCATTCATTTGGTCTTAACTCCGGCCTTGTCATCAACTGGGCTAAATCGTGCGTCTATGTTCTCTCTGGGGAGGATCCTATCCTTCCGCGGGGCTGTCCTATCCAGATCGCCCCGCGGGGATTTCGGTACCTGGGTGTCTTCATTACCCTGGACGCGGAGGCCCGATATGGTCAGAACTTGCTTCCCCCCCTCCAGCGCCTGAAGGAGGATGTCGCGCGTTGGAGGCGCTTGCCGCTTTCGCTGCTCGGCCGGGCGGCATTGTTTAAGATGATGTCGCTGCCGCGTTTCCTGTACGCTCTGCAGAACACAATGGACGTCGTCCCGGCGCGCTACTTTCGCGAGGTGGAGAGTTTGCAGCGCCGACTGTTCTGGGAAGGTAGACCGCGTATCGCCCTGGCGAAGCTGACGCTCCCGTGGTATGACGGGGGGATTGCCCTCCCGGATATCAAACGGTATTATTGGGCCTCCCAGCTGGCTGCGATTAATCACGGCCTGTACGGGCCCGCTCTAAACCCGGCCTTTGAAATGGATAAGATGTTACTGCCGGGTGGTGATTATAACCGAGCGCTTTACTCCAGCTCGCTTGACGCACGTCTGACGGGCCCCACGCGTGTCATGGTACGAGTGTGGCACACGGCTAATGTGGCGATGGGGTGGAAGGATCGTTTGACCCGGGCGTCGCCACTATACGCATCTGAGCAGTTGGGCTCCCTGTGGACCTCGAAGGGCTTTGAGAAGTGGGACATGATAGGTATCAGCAGGGTGGGTGATCTCTGGACGAGGGGGGGATTCAAAACGTTCGAGATGCTACAGACAGAATTCCAGTTGCAGGACAGGGAGTACTTTCGGTATATGCAGATCCGTCATGCGCTATGCTCCGTATTCCCGGACGTTGCCTCCATCCCGGAGTATTCCCCTCTGGAGGATAGAGTGCTAGATGGACATGTACCGGACAGCACGATTTCATTAATCTATAAAAAACTTATCAATGACCGCTCGGGACTGCTGACTAACCTTCGTGAGGCATGGGTGGCCGATGGATTGGAGCTGGATGACGAGGACTGGGTATCTGCGGTGGCCTCCCCGAAAGAGGTGGCCATACCGGCCCGCCTTCGCTTCGTCCAGCTCAAGATACTCCATAGGGTCTATGTTACGGGGCCAAGGCTACTGCGTATGGGCTATGCTGTGGACGGGTTGTGTAAGCGTGGGTGTGGTTCGTTGGGGACCTTTCTCCATATTTTGTGGGAATGCCCGGAGGTGGAGCGATTCTGGCGTGGTGTGCATGAGGTCCTGCGGGTGGTTACGCGTGCGTCGCTGCTGCCCGAAGCGAGGAGATGCCTTCTGAATGTGTGGGAGCCAACCGACTACTCGGTGCCGCAGACGCGGTGGGTGACTCTGGGATATATGGTGGCCAAACGCGACATTGCTCAGCTGTGGGGTTCCCAGAGGTCGCCGACTGTCTCGGCATGGAAGGATAACATGGATTGGTGCATGTTTCGGGAAAAGGTGGTGTATGTTGCGAGAGGTAAACATGGGTGAACGTATGGGGCCCCTGGAACGCCTACCGCGGGGGAATCTGTACCCCGCCGTTATTGCCCGATCCGTCACCGGCCCCGTCCCCTTAGCCAGTTTATCTCCCCGGTTCCGGGCACTGAGTCCACCTAATCCCCGTCTTGACCTTTTCCCCCCCTTGATACTCCTATGGATTGGTAGGGTCCCCCCTCTAGGGGAGCACATGCTGCTGTTTCCGATTGTGGGTTGCCTTGTGGATTTGTTTTTTGTTGTTATTTATATTAAAATGAAACCGTTATGTGGGGTCCGGATGGTGTGGCTACCACCGCTTCTAACTCCTGTGCATTTCCCTTTGCCGCGGCATGCGCGCTATTGTTTGTATCACATGCTCCTTTTGCTTGCTAGCGGCCGGCCTGAAGGTTGTAGGCCCATCTTTGTATATTTCTTGAATTTTGTAATAAACGGTTTCAAAAAAAAAAAAATAAGTTGCGTAATCTCGTTGGATGCGCTATACCACCGCGTAGGAGCCGCGCACCGCGTGTGACACAAAAAAAGAGATATGATTGGTTAAATATCTTGGCGTCATAAACCAAGATAAATCCCACCCTCTTTCTTCTATATCGGGGTGTGGCTGGAAACAGTCACATTTATTGGAGCAGAAGCTATTTGGAGGAGTTTTGATTTTTTTTGTTTTTCTAAAAAGGAAGAAGGCAATTTCTGCAGAGACTGGGGAGCAGGAAGAGCACAATGTGGTTGAGGAGAAAGAAGAGCCACCGAAAAAAAGAAAAGAAAATGTGTTATGGCAGTTCTTTACAATTCCTGAGGGGCAAAAGAGAGCTAATGCCCAAAAATATATGTGTGTACTCTGCAAGAAAGTGCTGTCACATGGGTCAGTGAAAAAGTATTCATGTGGTACATCCTAAATGTACAAACATCTCAAAACAATGCAGAGTAACTGACTTGCAAGAGCAGAGTTTATAAGAATGAAGGAGCAAGAGGGTGGATAAGGTTCTGGAGACGCACAGCCTGGAACATCTAGAGAAGGACAAAGACTTCAGAGCATCCCTGTGACGGTGTCTGATTTTGCTAAGGCTAGATTGTTTTGTCCAAAGTGCAACACAATTTTAAGTGTGGGAGAACAAGTTGTAGCTACAATGTTGGAGACAATTAATAATCATCGTTGTTGTTTTTCTTTTACAATATAAAGCACACTTTTTGTGCTTGTTTTTTGTTTTATTTCTGAAAACAACCAAAAAACACACAAAAAGTCAAAATAGTTAGAAAACTTGGGTGAATGGATGAGTGCATGATTAGTGCCTGTGTAATTGAATGAGTGCATAGGTAGTACATGACTGATTGGATAAGTGCATGGGTAGTCCCTGGGTGACTGTATGAGTATACAGGTAGTGCCTATGTGGTTGTATGAATGGACGTATAGTACAATAGTGATTGCATGAGTGCATGGGTAGTGCCTTGGTGATTGGATGACTGCATGCATAGTGTGTAGGTCATTGCATGAGTGCTGGATGAGTATATGGGAACTGCCTGGGTGATTGAATGTGTGCATGGGTAGTGCCTGTGTGAATGGATGAGTGCATGGGTAGTGCCGGATATAGTAGATCGTATAGTTGTTAAGTTAGGGCCATTAGCTCCAGGATATATGTTAAACTACATGTTCAAATGCAAACACACATCAGACATGGAAGCTGCCAAACATTCAAATGTAACAAAATACACTCTCAGTTTCAATCATAGATATCTCTATGCATCTACTACTTCTAGTATACCTTTGTGGAGACTAATATGGGCTAGGATAGAGGTAAATACATTTTTCAACATGTTTTCAAACTCACATTTCTACAATAGTTTTTTTAAGCATAAGCAGTTTGCAATAGACTATCTAATGCAAAATGAAAGGGCAACTATTATTATGTCTCTTCTATTTGTGTTAGCATTTTCGCAGAAAGTTAGTGTGTTACTGCTACTCAGGAGTAGGATGACACTTTTAAAATGATCTATAAGTAGTAGATTATGTGTGTTAGACACAAATGACATATTCGTTCATCTTAAATGATTGTGCAATTTATCAAGAATATTAAATTATATATACTTACCTTTGAAGTAATTTAGATACATCATTTAGTAAATCTGTTTTAAGAGTACTATTATCTTAAACAATACCAAAGCTGTTTTCAATGTTGAACAGTACCTGCTATTAAGAAGGAAGAAAAAGTAAGACTATTATATAACCATATTATATTAGAAAAATAATATTAGTACTTTTTTTGAAACATAACATTGTTTTATAATTAGATATCAGTTTCAGTTTCCCTTTTTTTACTGTTCTCAGATTGCACATAACTTAACCATACACAGTGATTTAAATGTAGCATCATCATTGGAGAGTGGGGAAAAATTAATCAAACGGATTGTATAAAAAAATAAAACAGCATAGTACATCATTATCAATATGTGTAACTATGCGTTATACTAACAAAATTTTCTTAATCACTTCTTTCATTTATATTAACTCTCCTATTTATCATAAATAGATTTTTTAAAAATGACTATTAATATTATACCTGGTACAGTATTGACAACAAACATATATACCACTTGCTTTTTAAAGACATTTTTACAAAATGTTCTATCTATTAGGCAAAATAATAATCAAAACAGTAATTATGAATACTAATAAAATCCAGTGCTTTCTGTTTTATGTTGACATCACCCCCAATAGGCTGAATGATGTTCTTAAAACTTTGACTGGAGAAATAACATATAAGAATTTGCTAATTGAAAAGGCAATCTAGCTTTGAATTCTAGGTGGGCATCATTGTAATGTGTCCATCCATTTGTACACTTTAAATAAACAATATAGTGTCCAGATGTTGTAGAAAGGTCTTTCATGAAAAATAATAGCCACTGTTGTATACGTTCTTCCTGAAATAGATATCTGACTTCCTTTAAAATTTGTAATTTTTTATTCCAATTTTGTTCTATTTGCTCTACAATGCTGTAACCTTAAAATGAGATCTTTTCCAAATCTTTGTGTATGCAATGTAGACAGCATGTTGTTTCTACCTCGCTCATGGCTATTGCTGCTTCATTTTCAATAATCGGTTGTCCAAATGGATCCTCAGTCATTGTACCAGAACTTTGACTGCTTTGTGAACTTTCTCTAGTTATTTCAGCTGCAATAGTTCCTTCTTGTTCAATCTCATTTATCATTTTTTAGAAAGTTGGAAATACTGTACACAGAACAGTATATTTTGTTGCATTGAAAGAATCATTGTAACAGTCAAAATCTCCAAACAATTCTGTTTCAGTACGCCAAGACTTGAGCAGTTGCAGAAGTGCTAAATAGAAACATTCTCTCTTATCTGGAGTTTCACAACTGAGTTTTCTGTGATTAATGAGATTCTCTTTGACATGTTTCACCAAACATCCATCACATACAACTACTGCATATTTTTCTTGTTTTATATTTTCTGTAGCATTCTTTTTAAACCTGCAATGTTGAAGTATTTCATAAAGACATAGGTTTTCAAGATGTGGGCTCATTTTGGGATAGTATATATCCAACATATTAGTTTTCACACTATTAGTGCTTTCTGACTCATACTGTGCTAACTATTGGATTTATTGAAAAGATGACAATACTCTATTTCGTGTGGAGGTTAGGCCTAGACTTATCCAAATGAATCCTCTTAATTTTGAATAGAAACTGGCTGAGCTCAAGCGATCCGAACACTCATAAGATTCTATCTCTCTTTGGGAATGCATCTTCAAGCTAAAGCTGTACAATTTCTTGCTAAGACTCTTTTCTGCAGAAATCTCTTCCTACATTTCTTTAATCTCTGACTTTTCAAATTTTGTAATATATGATGTGACATAATGAGCAACAGCAATTGAGTTGTCTGCAACAAACTGAATATCCATGTTTGCATTGCACATTTTTAAAATGACTGGATTATAGTCATTAATATACTTTGAAGCTTTAGTTCTTTTTAAGTTGTATGTATTCTTGGGAGATTTCCAAGTTATTGTATGTCTTACTGCTGAGAAAAAACTATTTACTCTTCGTTTAGAAATTATAGGTCATGGGAATCCAAAATTACATTTTGTATAAAACTTTCCTTTACATTTTTATTTCCGTCTGCAGTATTTCCACATCTATGACTTTGAAACCGTTATACTTGTTGTCTCAAGCTGTTTTCTCCTCCTTCTCTTGGAATCTCACATGTAACATACTGTACAATGAAAGACAGAACAATTTCATCACTATCTGTTCCAAATTTTGGTGCAGTCTTTATCCATAATAGCATGTGTATATGAGGAGCACCTCTGGCTTGGTATTCTTTTTGCCAAAAGAAATTAGTTACCTCTCCAAGACGTGGAATGTTTTTATTGCAGATAAATGACATCATAGCTTGAAACCTATAGTTAAAATACCTGCAGACATTTCCAGGATTCAAGGAAAAAAGTTCCCTAGCTGTCTTTAGTTCTATGTTTTTTACATTTGAATTTGCTTCTTGTAAATCAAGTAAATCATTGCACGCATATTTAGCACAACTAAGTGTTAGAAAGCATGTATCTATACCTCGATTTCTTAACATACATTTAAGTTCACCATGACGGCGATACTAATATTCATTGGTGCCACATTGGTACACCATCAAATTGATTAACTGAGATTCCAAATTTTCATTTCTTTGTTCAACTTTCTCCATGAACTCTTTCACAGAAACATGTTGAAGATGAACTCTTTAATATATGGTTCACCGCATATGAAAGTGCAGACAAATCACTATCAAAACAGAAGATGAAATGTATATGGAATGCACTGCTGAAATCTTGGATCTTCAGTGTACAGTCTTGCTGATCGGTAATCTGATGCTTGAATCCATATAGCTCTCTCATCAAATCGTCCACTTTCTTCAGTGGGGAATAGCTGTGGAAAACAACAAGCTTCTAAACTTTTTTACCATATACTCATGGGAGCTCCCTTTGCTTCTTTCATTTGAAATAATTTAATAGTGTTTCCTATGATTTATTTAGAATGGAGAGGACGTATTGTATAATGTTGATAAATCTCTTCACTCCTGGATTTGTCCACTTTTTCAATTTGGCCAGTTGAGATTAGTGTTTCATCTTGTAAGCATCTTACTTCTTCATCAACATTTACATTCTTATAATAAATATTGCTCTGTGCCAGGTATAATGTAGCATGTTGAAGTTTATTAATAATTACAAACTCTTGACAGATTGTTTTACTCTTTGTTGGTATACCATTTACTAGAATAACTGCTGATTAATTTTCCACAGTCTACAACAACAGTTTTAATATTTTTCTTAAAATCTAAAGGTTAGTATACAACTCTTCCTTTGAGACCTTTTTGTAAAACTGTTGGTGACATATGAACTACGTCCTAGAATTGGTGTACAGATTGGATAAGGATAGGCTCATATACATATTTACATATGCCAGTTGCTGAGGAATAGGTACCGACTCTAAATTGTTATGTTTTGTTCTAGCTGGCATTTTGTTTTCTTTTAATTTGTTGTAACTGTACTTAGATATAACTTGAGCACTGGACAACTCAAATTGTCCTTCTACAAACAAAGAGCAAATTGCTGCCACTTATTATTGTTTTCTTTTTCACTTTTTAAATATAAATGAACATTCCTAGTTTGACTTCTATAGTGAGTATGTTGACAACAAATACAAAAAGTGTTTGGTTTTTCAGAGTAAACTGTGTTAAACTTTGTAATTTATTCTGGAAAATCATCAATATTAATCTCTTTGCCCTATTATACAACACCTAAAGTTATCAAACCCTCAGTTTCTCTACACTCCTCTTCAGAACCAAAAAAACTGTACATCATCACAAACTTTCTGTACATCTGCTACAGAACCATGCAAAAGAGCTGTATTCATTTCACTTAAACATAATGCAGGAGTTTTCACATAGTAAAGTCTCCGTACAAACTTCCGTATTTCAGAGTGATGTACATCTAACATTCATAAATGATTAAAAGTGCTTTGGCACACGTCTCTTGAAAGACAAGCCAGAGAATGACCATGCAACTTAGTATATTTTCATATTTTACATGGATCTAGTCCTTGCAACATCCTAATCTTCTGTTTAACACTTTTATTTGCATATTTGTGTAAAATTATTCATAATATGTCAATAGACTCATTTTGAATGCTGAAAATACTGCTACAATCTCACTTATATACAGGAGCTTGTGAACACCTTACTTGACCTTCTTCAGCTATTACTTCTTCTACATACTTTTGGAATGGGAGAGCCATCTTTCACCTCATAACATCGACCACTAGTATCAACTGCATTTACTAATGTGTTCTCTTGAAAATAGCTCTCTTCACTAAACAAAGTCTCAATGTTGGAAATGTGCATCCATTCACCAGTAAAAGCTTCACAAAAGTTAGTTCTATTAACCAGCCTGTTCTTTTACTTTTCTCCTGCATAAACACCATTGTTTTATCCAATGTTCTAATTCTCTTCAATATTAAGATAAAATAATTTTCGTTTCAACTCAAAAGCTCTATCTACTACACTTTCAATCTCGTGCTTTTTCTTATAAGCTGCTGATCTTCTTTTATCTCTTCTTAATTTTTTTTATAAATGGTAAATTACTCTACTTCTAAACATTCTTCTTCTTATATCCTTATACTGTTTCTGCCTTCTTGTCAGATGTGTTGTTTTTCTGTAATTTGAAGTTCTTTCAACATGACTAATTCTCTTTTGTTTCAGATTTGTTATTAAACTTTTCTTTTTCTTTTTAACATTTTCCATAGTTTTCAATCTTCGAAACAGTATTTTAAGAAACTGTTTAGTTCTCTAACCAGAAGATTTTCTTTCCTCTATAGCATTGTGTGCGTCATCTAATTTCTTCTTTTCACTCTATAAGTAGTACTGTTTTTTTTATCTCTTCTCTTTTCATGTTTCCTTATCACCTTTAAGTTTTTTTTATTAAATAAAGTAAACATCTAAAAAACAAAGAACAGTTTCAATAGTATGTTACATCAATTAATAATTTTAAATTAATTACATAATATTATTCATATTAATCTCTAAGCAGTTATTTACAATTACATTGCCATTGTCTCCATTAGCAATAAATAAGGAGGATATCTAACTATGCACATTAGGAAATCTGTAAGTGGTTGAATGTCTGGCAGAAAAGTTTTATAAATTGGTATACCCTTTTATTTTCTACATTGATGACTTTCTATTTATTTGACAGGATAGATAGGTATGAACCTGTGTAATCAAACGCTTACACCTGTCCTGTCTAGCAAACAGATCTATCTTTGTAGTACTAGAATGTGAAATACTTTAAATAATATTTTCCCACGGGTATGATAGACTTTATACATTTTCACCTATTGTAATCAGCTGTACTATACATGTCAAACTAAACACGTAAGTAGAGACATACCGAACACATGGTAGCAGTTAGACATTTAAATTTTACAGAATACTTTCTGTCTAAGGCATACACCTCACTATGTACAACATATGAGCATTGCACTATTGCAGCGACTAATATGGAGTAGGATACAAGTAAGTACATCTAGCAACATGGTTTAAAACTCAGTTTTCTCTAACAGTTTCACTAGAGAGGCAGATCTCTCATTGCCAGTCCTATCCCAAATTGAAAGGCCAACTGCAATCATGCCACTCTTCTGAGTGTCAGCATCTATCTAGAGACCTCAATAAGTGTGTCAGTGCCTTTTTAGAGGCGAGATAATACATCCAAACAACTGTGAACGTACTACACTACCCTTGTTTCACATTGTAAGTATTCTAAATGTTTGTTAGAAGAAGCTCAATCAATCACCTTCTGCTCATTACACTGGGCAGGCAGGTATGAAAGTGTGTGTTCAAGTGATTTCGTGATCCCAGTCTAGCTAAGAGAACTCTACTTCTGGGACTGAATGCTGAAGAAGCTCTGATAAAAATTGTGCAGGGGTATAATAGGCTGTATGATTTTTAAATTAGTCTCATGAGGTGCACCACAAATATCAGAGATCACGGTGAAGTGCACACATACCTGAGACATGGTAGCAGTCACACATTCAAACTTGTCACAGTATGCTTTTAGTTTAAATGACACATTTTATTATCTGTGACCTACTCCAAGAATAGCTATGCAGAGACTTATATGGACTAGGATAGAGGGTAATACATCGATGAACATGCATAAAACCTCATGTTTCTCTACCAGTTTCATTAGAAAGGCAGAAGTCACAATGCTAGGCCTAAGCGACAAGAAAAGGCCAACTCCTGTCATATCATTCTGAAGAATGTCAACATGTTTATAGACCTGAATGAGTGTGTCAGTGCCTTTCTAGAGGCAACAAAATACATTCAAACAACCCTGTATGTACTAGACTACCACTGTTAGACACCACATGCATTCTAAATGTCTGTTGAAGAAGATGCATGAATCACACAGAGCAGCTGGGTATGAAGATGTGTGTTCAAGTCTTATCATCATGCCTGCCTAGATAAGGCATCTGTGTTTCTGCAACTGAATACTGTAGTAGCTCTGATAACATTTGAGCAGCTGTGTGATAAACTACATAGTTTTTAAGTTAGGGTCATCAGCTGCACCACACATCTCAGAATACATGTAGAAGTACAGACATGATAGCAGCCAGATATTCAAACTCGACAGAGTACACTTTCCGTTTAAAGCAGACACCCAAATTTCTACGGCCTTCTTCAAGTGTGCCTTTGCAGAGACTCATATGGACTAGGATATAGATTAATACATTTGCCAACGTGTTTTAAACCTCACTTTTCTATTGCAGTTTCATTATAGAGTGACAGCTCACAATGTCAGGACTATGCAAAAATTAACAGCCGACTCCTGTCATGCCACACTTGTGAGTCTCAGCATCTTTCTCAAGAAGTCAATGAGTGTGTCTGTGCCTTTTTTGGTGAGATGAAACATCTAAAGAAGCCCATAGGTACTAGAATACCTCTGTTTCATACCACATGCTCTCTAAATTTGTTTAGAAGAAGATGTATGGATTACTTTCTGTTCATTACACAAGGCAGGTGGGTATTGAACTCTGTATTCGAATGCTTCTGTGATGCCTACCTAGGTAAGGGATCTGTGCTTTAGCGACTGAATGCTGTAGTAGATCTGACAAGATTTATGCAGCTGTATGATAATCTGCACAGGGGCATATTATCAACGGCCAGCGATAATTATCGCTGGCCGTGCTTAGTGATAATAATATTATCGCAGGCTATATCTGGAATTTATCGCCCTGGTAGCGCGTTATTAACAACGCGTTTCTCTAGGGCGATAAGAATTCCAAAGATAGCAAGGTCATCGCCCTTTTGCAGGGAACATCGCTGGTTTTCTGGCGATGTTCCCTGCAAAACGGCGATAACCTTGTTGATACGACCCACAGGGTCGTATCAGCAAAATCCACCCCCTATGTTAGGGATGACTAAGTCAGGATTTTAACAGACGTTAGAATCTAACGTCTGCTAAAATTATGTGGGCTGCCTTGTAAATATCGCAATGTAAACATCAGCGATATTTGCAAGGTAGTCCATCCGGGGTACGCCCAGTAACGCCCACTTTGCATCTCATTGGAGATGCAAAGGGAGGCGTTGGGAAAAAGGGTGCTAACATGCGATTATGCATGTTAGCACCCTCTTGTAAATAGGGCGCTGGTTTTATCTCCGCTTTTTTGGCTTTGTAAGCCAAAAATGCGGAGATAAAGCCCTTGTAAATATGCCCCATAGTTTTGAAGTTAGGGTCATCAGCAGCACCACAAGTGTCAGAATACATGTAGAGGCACAAACATATCTGAGACATTGTAGCAGTCAGACATTCAAAATTGTCAGGGTATGTTTTAATTTAAAGCACACACCTCACTATCTGTGCCCTACTTGGAATGTACCTTTGCACAGACTTATATCGACTAGAATCCAGGTTAATACATCTGCAACATGTTTTTAACATCACTTTTCTCTAGCAGCTTGGTTAGAAAGTCAGAGATGACAATGCCAGGCCTACACCAAAATAAAATGCCAACTGTTCTGATGCCACTCTTATGAATCGCAGCGTCTTTCTAAACAGCTCAATTACTATCTCTCTACATTTTACAAGTGAGATGACACATCTAAAGAAGCCTACAGGTATTAGACTACCTCTATCTCCCAGTGCATCCTCTCAAAATATTTGTAAAAGAAGCTGTATGGATTACTTTGTGCTCATTATACAGGACAGACGCATATTGAACTCTGTATTCAAGTGCTTCTGTGATGCCTACCTAGGTAAGGGATCTGTGCTTCAGCGACTGAATGTTGTAGTAGCTCTGACAACTTTTGAGCAGCTGTACGATAAGCTACATAGTTTTTCAGTTAGGGTCATCAGCTGCACCACAGGTGTCAGAATACATGTAGAAGTATGGACACACCTGAGACATGATAGCAACCAGACATTCAAACTTGGCACAGTACACTTTCCGTTTAAAGCAGACACCTACATTTCTACAGCCTACTTCAAGTGTACCTTTGGAGAGACTCATATCGACTAGGATATAGATTAATACATCCGCCAGCATGTTTTAAACCTCACTTTTCTCTTGCGGTTGCATTATAGAGTGACAGCTCACAATCTCAGGACTACGGAAAAATGAAAGGCTGACTCCTCTCTTGTCACTGTTGTAAGTCTCAGCATCTTTCTCAAGACGTCAATGAGCGTGTCTGTGCCTTTTTGATGTGAGATGATACGTCTTAAGAAGCCTATTGGTACTAGAAAACCTCTGTGTCACACTACATGCTCTCTAAATTTGTGTAGAAAAAGATGTATGGATTACTTTCTGCTCGTTATACAGGGCACAAAACAATGGGGTGACCCAAAATTAACCTGAAGGACCTGGGTAACTTATGATACAGACAAACAACGGTCCAATCAGAAAAAGCAGCAAGAGGCATAGGAGAACTGAATATATCAAAAGATCTCCTACCACTATCTGGAAAAGAAGAAAAACAGTTGTGTAGATTCAATCCACAGTTACGAGGTTAGGGCAGCAGACCAGATTTCAAAACCAGAAGATTAAGACACATACACATAATTGCATTTCTGAAAGTTTAGTTACATATAAGTCAATCTCAAACAACATTCTTATTTACACATTATATCGAAAACTCTTAGATCCACAAATGGATACAGTGATAAAGATGAGTGCTCAGAGAAGGTGCTGGTGTGGAAAAGGAGTAGAAAAAGGGGAGAAAAAAAGGGGGGGGGTCCTTTAGACAAATCATATTATTGTACATGGAAGCCTGTCTGGTCTACAATTTCTAATAACATATATCGCATCTAGAAGTGGTCCAATTATTACGTTACTATTGCCACTCTTCACAGATATCCAAACGTTCCAGGCTTAGTGAAAGAGCGTCGATATTTTGGCCCGACACCTGGGGAGGGAAAGGGGCCACTGAATGCCTCAAACGTGAGTCTTCATCTGGACTAGGAAGGTGAAAGAGCGACCTGTAGAGAAAGCAGGAGTGATCTCTTAGAGTAAAATAAAGTATTGTGTCATTTGAAAACCCTATAGATGGTTAAAATAAGATAACAAAACCAAGCTGCCCATACCTGGATGCCGAAGTCATCCAACTGGGAAAATAGACTAGGATAATTTCATGAGGCAGTAGGGCCCAAAGCCTCCACTCTGATGGGGGAACAATCTCCACTTTAATACGTGGTTGTAGCAGTGACCATAATGGGGAGCAAACACGCCTTCAAATTCAGCTTAGCTGTGTGGTCCAGCCTAAAAAATCACAAAAACTGAAGCACTGTAATTGCAGCATATTGACAAGAATGTAGAATTAAAGGTTGGAGTCTCTTGCCAAGCTCACATCGTTTCAAGTCAACTGGTCATGGCTAGGAAAAGATCCACAATTGGGGTTTGGGGCACACAAAATGGAGTTAATCACACAGGCCCTGTAAGAAGGGGGAAAGAAGTGCCTGGGAACTGCACTGTCTCAAACTAAAAACTAATCACAGAACAAGGATTCACCCTTCGACTGTACCATTATTAAAGTATAAAAAGGAGCAAAACTAATCTCACATGATACTGTTCATTGCACTCAAATTTTAAAAGGCAACATTGCTCAAACTGTAAACAGAGAGATTTGAAACTAATCACAGAACAAGTATTCACCTTTTGACCGTATCATTACTAAAGTATAAAAAGGTGCAAAACTAATCTCACAAGATACTGTTCATTATGAAAACTCAAATTTTAAAAGGCAGCATTGCTCAAAATGTAAATAGAGGGGGTTTAAACCGCAGCATTGCTCCCTGGGAAGCTGCATACTATATGCATAAAACTAAACTCACATTGTGCTGCTAATTGTGAGGCTCAAGTTACCAAAGTCACCATTACTTAGATGACATGCAGAGTTCAATATTTATGCTCCTGAAAAGAGATAGAGGACTACTTTAAAGAGTCAGAGGACCTACTGGAACGGTTGGTGTCCAGGGGATATCTCAAAACCCTTGTTAATAGGTCACGTAAAAGGGTCTGGTTTTGCCCACGAGAATACCTTATTTGAACCCAGGGATCTCACAGACCCTACCTGCGACCGTATGACATGCGTGACTACTTTAAACACATGCAGTAATGAGATACACAAGGTCATCAATAGACATTGGCCCTTGGTATCCGATGACATTGACATAAGACAACCACCTATCCATTCCTTTGGAGGGGGCAAAAACATCAAAGACTATGTAGTCACTTCCTTGTTGGGGGACCCGCCCAGACCCACCATACAAACACTTTGGAACCTTCTTCAACTTATTAGTCATTATAAATGTGGGAGATGCAAGGTAAGTGGATTAACTTTCGAAACTCAGGTGTTTAACTACAATGGGCAGACACATATATTGAAGGAGCATACTAATTGCAATAGTACCGATGTAATCTATGTAATCAAATGCCGATGCGACATTCTTTATGTGGGACAAACTCGCCAAAAGGCAAACGCATGCATCCTGCAGCACTGAAGCAGGATAAGGTGGAAAATACAAGGGGCACCTCTCGTGGAACATTTCACTACAGAGAATCACCCTATAGACAGTTTGAGGTGGTTAATAATTGAAAAGGTGCACCCTAACCCTAAGGGCGATGATTTGGGAAATATTCTCAACATACGTGAGTGCAAATGGATCCATTTTTTGGATACAGTAACCAAGGGTTTGAAGGAATATGAAGAAATATCAAAACAAGTGACAAGCCTTGACAATGGATCATTTTTCTCCATCTAAACCCCATTGTATCTCTGTTTACTGCCTACTATAACCCCTCCAACTATCTTGGACTACATTGCAGTTGTGATCAGTATGTTATGTGTTTTAAATGGTAAAAAATTTTGTTTCTATGGGTAAAGGGCTATGCTAAGAAATGCACCAATATATTTTACCTCTGCTTTTTGCCTACTGTACCTCTACAATTACCAATGACTACACTGCAGTTATAATCAGTATGTTATTCCTAGGGGAAAGGGCTATGCTAAGAAATGCACATGTATATTTTACCTCTGCCTTTTATAATTAAATACATTGCAGTTATAATCAGTATGTGATGTGTTGTAAAATGACATCCCCATCTGATTTCGCTATGCCAAGAAAAGCATATATTATAAGGATAAAATGCAGATTTCAACATCTAATGTACTGTTTCCTTGGACAGCAAGTCTACTTTTGCCTTTGATTTGAAAAGCTCTTTACTGTTAGATTTAAATGCTTCTTAATCTTTAAGTTTTTCTTGTAAATTCCATTCTGACCGTGACATTTCAGTTTCTTTCATAAACTGACCTTTACAGTCCTCCCTTGATTTTGTTTCTCTTTAACAATGGAGAGAGTGACTTTCCCCTTGGGGCCTTCCTTTCCTTTACTATCTGAGAGACACGTCAGCGTATACGTGCACGCTGACGTCTTGTTGATTTATGAACCACCACAGCCAACCAGTTCTTCCGACTTTGTTTGAGGGAGGATGCATTTGCTGTAGCAGCTGCAGGTCAGCATTGCTGCTGTTATCTTTTTTCAGGAGCATGAATATTGAACTCTGCTTGTCATCTAAGCATCTTGTTTGTCTGTATCATTATACAGGGCAGGCTGGTATTAAACTCTGTATTCAAGTGCTTCTGTGATGCCTACCTAGGGAAGGGATCTGTGCTTGTGCGACTAAATGCTGTAGTAGCTCTGACAAGATTTATGCAGCTGCATGATAAGCTACATAGTTTTTAAGTTAGGGTCATCAGCAGCACCACACGTGTCAGAATACATGTATAAGTACACACATACCTGAGACATGGTAGCAGTCAGACATTCAAACTTGTTAGGGTATTTTTTCAATTTAAAGCACAAACCTCACTATCTACAGCCTACTTGGAATACACCTTTGCAGAGACTTTTATGGACTGGAATATAGGTTAATACATCTGCCAACATTTTAAACCTCACTTTTCTCTAGCAGTTTCATTAGAGACTCAGAGGTCACAATGCCAGGCGTACGCCAAAATTAAATGCCAACTCCTGTCATGCCACTCTTTTGAGTCTCAGCATCTTTCTAAACACTTCAATAACTGTGTCAGTGACTTTTAGGGGTAAGCTGACACATGTAAAGAAGCCTATAGATATTAGACTTCCTCTGTTTCACACCGCATGCCCTCTAAATGTTTGTAACAAAAGCTGCATGGATCACTTTCTGCTCATTATACAGGGCAGGCCGGTATGAAACTGGGTTTTCGATTCTTCTGTGACACCTGCCTGGCTAACTGATCTATGCTTCTGGGACTGAATGCCGAAGTAGCTCTGACAAAATTTGTGCAGGAGTATTAAAGGCTGCATAGGTTTTAAGTTAGGGTCATCAGCTGCACCACACATCTCAGACTACACATAGAAGTAGGAACAAGTGATTATGGGGTAGGTACTGATTGGCCCACAGGTATCATCTGAACTAGGGCTACACGTCGATATATACAAGACTACAAAATATAAAAGTTAAGATCAGAAAATAAAGGAAAGCAGTTGGAAATACATCCAGTACAGAGAGATGGGTATGTGAACTAATCACCATTAGACAGGGTCCCCTCGAGAAGGGTAAAGGCGATGCAACAGGGTACTCGGAATATTAAACTGGTAATACTATTTATTTGCAGAATGTCATGTGGCTCACTATCCCAGTCAAAGATGGCGCCCATAGTTTTTAAGACTGTTACGGAGACCGGAAGGGAGGCGGGTATGTAGCAGCCAATTGAGAATTACTAATGGGCTCGCTTTTGAGGAGTGCCAACAGGTGAACTAAATCTAACGGTGTTACTCAGGACATTAATGCGCATAAGAAGATCTTGACAGATAGTGACATGAGGAAGAGGAGAATGAAGACTCCTTATATTTGGTTTAATCTCCCCAATCCAAGATGGCGCGCATAAGTGTGACGCGGGGACTTGGGCGTTCTCCCTCGTAAGAATATAAACAGACACGGGAGGAGAACACGGCTCACCGGTGGAGATAAGGAGCTCCGTGAGGCTTTGGGTGGTAAGGAGGTCTGATTGAGAAGGAGGGTGCTGTGTGTTATGCTTACTATCCCCCGTTTGAATACTTGTACCATTCTTTTAATTCCGTCAGAATTACCAACCAACTCATGCCGTTAGGAACACGAGTAATAGGGGAATATTCCCCAGCCTTCGGAGTTCCGTCAGTGCACTGGATAGTTGAGGCACTGATAAATGGCTAAGTGATGAGAAAAAGTAGGGGGCTCCATTTTTCAGTATCGGGTGTTGCGAGTTACGAGTGACGATACTGAGATATGTATGGATAACAATGGCTTTCTTCCGCACTCTTGTTTTAAGAATACATACCGGGTTTTCAGAAACACCGGTGATGAGTGTGTATATATATAACAAAAAAGAAGAGGAATACAAAAAAGCATGGGTATCTCGATGTAGCCCAGTGAGACCTTAGGTTGTTAAAAAGATGACGTAGGAAATAGGGACTAATGAGAAATTTTATTATCTGTAGATTCGCATTACAGCTGAATGCGGAACCACTACGAGGACTCATATATGGAGCCCGTGTTGTGACCTATAAAAATGAGCTGGTACACGAGGCCATGGCTCAAGAAGGGTAATGAGTGGATCTAAGTGAGAGATATATATCCATAAGTGGAAAATGGGTATTAAGTAAGAGTTTTGTGTTGTGTGTTTTTTACTTTTGGCAGTCCCCGAATGAAATTTTAAGAAGTGTCCCCAACTAGTGCAAAGCGACTGTAGTTGCCCTGACGAAATCGCTACAAATACCTCTGGTGATGAAACATGTTGGCACAGCACAATGGTATGCATATTAAGCAACCTTTTTAAATTTTGAATTGGGTGCACATCTATGGAGGAATAAAGTTTGACCTATGGGAGGTGCATCTTCTTCATTTTTTACTTTCACAATTCAGTCGCATTTTGATATGTGATTTTCTCACCACTTACCTTCACATTTTGGGTTTATCTTTGTGGACACTTTATTTATTTATTTTTGGGGCAAGATGACAACCGATGATGATAAAAGTGGGCAGAGCTGGTGAGTACCAAACAGCAAGCTCAATTGGTGTTGCGCACGTGAGGTGTCATCTTGCTTCCTTCACATTTTTTCATAGGATTGTAAAAACACCCGGTGTATTTGACTTGTGAGTTCTTACACTGAGAGGTCCATTAGGGGGATTGCCGGAAGTAAAATTCTTGACGTAGTTTTTATAAACTATAAATTGAAGGTGGATGGCTCTTGGTGACTACCTCAAATTTAGAAAAGTGGGGAGTACAAAACACCTACAGTGATAGGGTTTGAACCACAGTCCATGGTGATTATACCTTCAGAGACCCAGGCCTGTGTAGATGATTACACATAGAAGTACACAGATACCTGAGACATGATAACAGTCACACATTCAAGCTTGACAGAGTACACTTTCAGTTTAAAGCACACACCTCACTATCTACGGCATACTTGAATTGTACATTTCTAGAGACTTATATGAACTAAGATTCAGGTTATTACATTTAGAAACATCCTTTAAACCTCACTTTTCTCTACCAGTTTCGTAAGAGAGAGAAAATCCACAATACCAGGCCTAAGCCAAAATGAAAGGCTAACTCCTCTCATGCCACTCTTGTGAATGTCACCATGTTTCTAGAGACCTCAATGACTGTGCCAGTGCCTTTCTAGAGAAAAGAAAATACATTCAAACAAGCCTATACGTACTAGACTACCCCTGTTTGACACCACATGCTTTCTAAATATGTTAGAACAACCTGCATGAATCACTTTCTGCTCATTATACTGGGCACTTTGGTATAAACACGTGTGTTCAACTGATTTCATTATGCCTGCCTAGCTAATAGAATGAAAAAGCGTCTCTCCCCATAGGAGTAGTATTAGTGGCATCATGTTTCTAGAAACACCAATGATTGTCTCAATGCCTCTTAGGGGTGAAATAACACATACAAAGTATAGTATACACTACCTCTATTTCACACCTTATCCTGTCCAAATATGTGTGTAAAAGAAACTGCATGGATCTCATTTTGCTTACTATACAGAGCAGTCAGAGATGAAACTGTGCGTTAAATTAGTTTCACAAACCCTGTCTACCAAACTGATCTTTGCTTGTGAAACAGAATCCTAAAGTACCTCTGACAATATTTGCCTAGGGGTATGATAGAACGAATATTTCTTAACTTATGATCAATACCTGCATCACATGTGTCAAATAACACAGGAAACTACAAACAAACCTGAGGCATGGTACCAGTTAAGTATTCAAATTTCACAGAATATGCTTCTAGTTTCAAGTACACGTATCAGTATGTACAACCTATTTGCAATGCTCATTTCAGTAGAACTATATATAGACTACAATACAGGCTCCAACATTTGGTAACATATTTTATACTTCACATTTCTCTAATGCTTCTCAACTGTTATAAAGACTGCATCTCAAAGTAAAAAATGTGATTACAATCACTGAAGCACTCCTACACCATACATAACACACCTTACACATTTGTAACATACCTCTGAAATCCTGTTGTAGAATATGAAAATATCAGAAACTCTTAAATAATTTTCTTTCTCACACAACACAATAAATGTGATACACCACTCTCAACAAGGAAAACCCAGTAATGGCAAATGTTCCCTCTCATTTTCCACAGAAATGAATGTAAGTAACTAATCAAAATACTCCATTCTTTTTTCAAAATCTAAAACCTCTTTCTAACCCTTTATTACTGTCTTCTAAAAGAGCTCAATCTGGTTCTGTAACTTTATGGATTTGTGTCTCCACTGCCGTACCGCAGTTTAATGTTGCGATGGAGTCTTTAACCATTATGGCAGTTCAAAAACCCATTTCCACTAATACTAGTTCTATTTTTTAAGACCATACCACTTGTAAGCATTTTACTGATTTGGGAAAACTTAATTTACAAGCATATAACATAACATATAACATATAACATTCCATTTCATATTTAAAAACCACAGTTTACTTTAAAACCTTCCTCCATAGTGCTTCATCCTAGTTTCCATAGGAACAGTTTCTGCAACATTCAACTGTACCAGTAGGTCAGACATTCAACATGGGCCATATGTAGCAAATTTCTATTCATCGATTCCTAAATACCGAATTTTACTGATTCGGTATTTAAGAATCGGTAAATAGAATGTAGGTAAACAATCGGTAAATGTTACCGATTCGGTAATATTTGTTATTACCGATTCGGTATTTACCGAATCGGTAATAAGGAATACCTTCCCATTCATTCCTATGGGCCTGGAGGCCCATACGTATGAATGGGAAGCCATTCACTATTACCGATTCGGTAAATACTGAATCGGTAATAGGGGGAGTATATTCAAGGGTGGCAGGGTGTCACATTGACACCCTGTTGCACCCCTGAATCGTGCATGTGTGCACATGTGGCGCACATACATGCCCTAAGGGCATGTATGTCTGCCACATGGCACTTTTAACAAAGCACAAAATTGCTTTTGGAAAGGTATTCGGTATTTACCACCAACTTGTAGTTGGTGGTAAATAACGAATCCTTAGACCAAAAATGCACTCACTTGAGTGCTCCCCACATAGGATTTAAGTATTCGGTAATTTACCGATTCCTAAAATAACGAATCGGTAAATTACTGAATCCTTAAATCCAGCCTCCTACATCGCAAAGGGCTAAATACCGGTCGGTAACGGGAAATTTACCGATTTTCAGCAGTTACCGACCGGTATTAGCCCACCTACATATGGCCCCATATTTTTAATGCAGCACACTAGCGACCAAATGCAAAAAACAGGTGTGGTTGACTTTTGCAAAACATTAGCTTATCCAGTCTACTTTACCTTTCAAACTTTGCTCCATAACTAGTCAGAACCATACTTGTTTTGCAAAGTAACATGCAACCTATTTTTAAGTACACAATGTTTATGAACACCCAATTACTTAACTGCTTTTTGTTAAACTACATTCTTTCCACCATTTTACATACCTCTCATTATACCAACTAACTTACTCAGCAACAGCCATCTTTTGATTCCTTGCACATATCCCTTCAAAATGCTTTCAATATGGATTGTAGGGCACAGCTATATTTTCTGAGGCAAAAGGTATGCTGAATACAGAGGTATTGACAAATACCTGGGTTTGCATAATGTGGATCTTAAATGGTTTGCACAGAGAGGATTAAAGTGGCACCAATTTTTGCCTTTGATTAAAACCTTTTTGCATTTCCAACTCCCTGACATCATGATTGTGCACTGTGGTGGCAATGACCTTGGCACACTGACTGGAAATCCTAATGAAGGATACCTTTGCACAACTGATGTAACTTTGCCCTCACACTGTCTTTGTATACTGTAATATATGCCAAAGACAGAAATGGAAGTGGTCAAATCAATTCTGTCCTCAGATTGACAAAGTCAGGAAGCATGTTAATAAAGCTCTTTCTGCTTACCTCAGAGAGCATAACATGGGTTCTATCTATAACAAAAATCTACGTTTTGACATGGATGACATCTACAGAAGTGATGGAGTTCACTTCACAGATGAAGGGAACAAGGTGTTTCTCAACAACCTCAAGCTGTGCATCCACACTTACATGTAGCTGCAAAAAAGTCATAATGAATACAACGGCTCTTCTTAGAGCCACCCTATAACCCAACAGTGAAATTTAAATATTTTTTAACACATATACTCTTTGTAAATATTTGCCGGATTCGCGAACCCATCGCAAATCCGCAAAACACAAGTACGAATTCAATGAACAGCAACACATTTCACTTTTTTAGGTATATTTTTTTATTGATATATTTTAAAATACTTTCAGTTTGACTGTGATTAGGTTGTTCATGCTCAGTAGCTCTATAATAAACTACGCAATTGTAAGAGTAGCTCTGTAATTGTATAATATTTATTTATTTAAGGTAGATCCGTGACTCCATCTCAACGTTACACTGGGGGCCACGCTGAGCGCCGCAATGGGGTCGCGACTCCTACCACGTGAGATAAATAAAATATTATTTAAAACCCCCACTTCTCTGGGCTGATTTTGGCCCTGGTGATCCCATCTCCTGGGGCCTGCTTTTTTCTCATATATTTTTATATATATATTTTGTTTTTAAATAATGTGGGCCAAATCAGCATTATGCTCATGAAATTTCTATCAGTGTCTCGCTACTGGATAATTGACATCACAATTCCTGATTGATTGATAATGCTCCAAGACCCTCTTTTTCACTGGGCAAGTAGTGCTGCCAACATATTGATAGCCACAAGGACATTCCAGTACATACACTACATAATCATTACCACATGTTATGGATTTATTGATAGCCCTGGTTTGTCCAGTGGGTAGCGTGAATTCCCTTCTACTCTTGCTGGCAGAATTTGTGCCATAACTGTGAGCCAGAAAGTCCTTAAGGAATTTAGATTTCCAGTTACTGGAGGATATGTAGGCATGATTTTCCCTATCACAGGATCGGTTTTAATCAAATGCCAGTGTTTGTTATGGATCTTTCTTACAGCATTCTATTCACTGTTGTACGTGGTTATAAATCTTACCCGTGAGGGATCTTTCTGCTCTTTATTCTTCTGAACCAGGAGATGTTCTCTTGAGATTTTTTCTGCTTTACCACTAGCAGCATTGAGATCTTTTAGGGGTAACCTCTTGGTCTGAATCCCATGATCATTCTGTCTTACTCCTGACTGAAGCTCAATGATGTGCTAAAAGCTCCTTTGGCTCTAAGGAGCTCGCCATATGGAATGCTCCACTTTAAATGTTGTGGGTGATGGCTTCTGGCATGGAGGATGCTATTTCCTGCTATCTCCTTGCGGTAGAGAGTGGTTTGTATACTACCCCCTATTTCTGAGACTGAAACGTCCAAAAAAATCCATCTGTGTCTTGTCTATTTTGTATGTGAAAACAAGATTTAAAGAATTGGGGGAAATGTGTCTCAGGAAATCATGTAGTTCTAACTCAGGACCTTCCCACACCATGAATAAATCATCTATGCATCTGGTCCAGAGGACAATCTGATTTGTCCACTTCTAATCCTCCTCAATCCATGCATGTTTCTCCTCCCACCATCCCATAAACATGCAGGCATAGCTTGGAGCGAAGCAACTCCCCATCGCAGCCCCAACCAGTTGTCGATACCAAAGATTTCTAAATACAAAGTAGTTATTCTCCAGGCAAAAACGTAACATCTCCAGCAACATCATGAGTGGTCAAACTTATGCAGTGGCTTATCTCTAAAGAAGTGTTTGCATACCTTTATTCCCAAGCCATGGTTTATATAGGTATAAAGAGAGACCACGTACAAGGTGACAAAAATGTAGCTGCGGTTGTAGCCCCTGATTTTGGTAATAAAATCAGTGCTATGCCTACAGTAAGATGGCAAGGCAAGTACATATGGGAGAAGATGGAAACCAAGAAAAACAGATGTTTGCTCGAGGAGACTGCCATTAGCTGAAATCATCAGTCTCTCTGGTAGGTCTGTTCTGTTTTTATGTACCTTTGGAAGCATATAGAAACATGGGGCAACAGGTTGTTTAACCAGAAGGAAACGGTATTCATCACCACTGAGTAGCCCCTTCTCTCTCCACCCTCACAGTTGGTCATGGTAATTCTTAATTGCTACACAGTATGTACTTTTCTCATAGCTGGTGGAATAGAGTTGTCTATGTGCTTCTTTTAGATTTTTGTCAACATCCCAAAGGCCTATATTTCCTCTCTTATCAGAGGGCTTGATGGTGATACTCTGATCTTGAGAAAGGGATATGAGGGCTTTCTTCTGACCAATGCTCACGTTAAAGGCAAACTGGTTGGATGATTTTTTTCATAAAATCATGAGATCACGATTTACCACCTCATGAAATGAGTCTCGTAAATCTTGTGGTACAATCGGGTTGAACAGCGATTTGGGTTTGAAACTGCTTCTACCTGTTTGACCCAAATCTAGATCTAAGGCAGTAAGGACATCCCTCTCAGAGGTCCCCCCCACAGCTGTATTTGTCCTGTAAATCAACTAGGGCCACCAGTCCTGGGATATCACCCAGGTTAAGTGTATCAAAGTGGTGTCATGAACCGGGGCTGCTGAAGACACAGTGATATTTTTACTTCACTGAATAAAAAAAAAATTGAGGTTCAGTTTACATACACAAAGAAAAATGTCAAAGCGTGTCTTGCAATAGTCCAGGTTAGCAGTGGGATAGAAAAAAGACACAATTCCAATAGTGAAGGTTCTTCTGGGGTCAGTTCATGGGATGTGAGATTAACAATTGTTAGAAGGTTCTCACCCATTATGGCTTCTTTGTTTGCCTTGTGTTTCTCCCATGTGGCACACTTTCTTTTCCCAAATCCTCCTCTTCTGGTTATTTTCCTCTTCTGCTGCCTACTCCTCTTCTTTTTGGTGGTCCCCCCCTGATGGTCTGGTTTGACTGTAAAAAACGGTATATATCCATACCTGTCTGGGATGGTATTTCTCTGGATGAACTGGATGCCTGGTCATCCGAAGAATACATGTCAAATCCCAAGTCTGTTGTGGCTAGTTGCTGTTGTCTTAATATACCAGCTTGTTTAAATTGCCTAATGGCAGGAGGTGGGGGAGCTTGTAGGGACCATGGGGGCCTTCTGGCTCCCCTGAAGTCCCTAATGAAGTGGCCAGGCCCTGGGGATAGGGTCCCCAGGGCTCAATAATGGCCCAAAAGGCCCCCTCCCTTCCAAGAAAATATTTTTTAAAAGAAGAAAAGGCCTGCCCCTGGGGGAAGGGGTCCATGGGGCCAAATGTGGCCTGGGGAGGGAGGCTGTGTGGCCCCACACCCCTTTAAAAAAACAAATATATAAAGGCCTGGCTCCGGGAGATGGGGTCCCCCCTCAATGAATTATAAAAAAATAAAAGTAAAGGCCGAGGGATGGGGTCCCCGAGGCCAAAATTGGCGCAGGAGGAGGGCCGCGCTGCCTGTCAGGGATGGTATTTCTCTGGATGAACTGGATGCCTGGTCATCCGAGGAATACATGTCAGATCCCGACTCTGATGTGGCTAGTTCCTGTGGTCTTAATATACCAGCTTGTTTAAATTACCTAATGGCTCCATCAAATTTCTTGTCAAAAGTTAAAATTCATCCATTTGCATAATCACGTTTATCGCATAAAAATTTACATATATCTATTGGTTTTGTTTTTTCAAAAAGCCGCTCACTTTGCTGGAAACCTTGGCGCCTCTGTGGCGGTGCGTTACCGAAAACGGCCGAGCCAAGCCGGTAAATACATTTCCCCAAACTTCTCAAAAGATGGTACTCACTCGCACTCATGGGTCTGTTGCGATCTTCGATTTATTAATTTAATGCTACATAAGCCAGGACCAACAGAAAGTCCTGATGCGTTTCGGTCTCTCAGAGACCTTGGTCATGGTTATACCTGTGACCAAGGTCTCTGTGAGACCCGTGAGTGCCTTCTTGTGAGAGGTTTGGACCTACAGGTGACAGCCAGTAGGTAGTTATAATTAGGATGAAAGTTTCCATAGGAAAAGTGTTTTTTGTTTTGCCAATAACTTTGGTGCCGCTTCACGAATCTCCACAAAAGTTGGCCAAAACGCCCCCTTTTTTGGTTCAGGTGCTGTGTTGAAAGTTGCAGGGTGATTCGTAAAGTGGGGACCGAGAAAAAAGGCAATTCCCTAAATGTGTTTCCCTCATATTTAGTCTATGGGAATTTTTCATTTTTTGAACACGACTACAACCCGATCTGTTGAACCGAATTACACCAAATTTGGCAGAAGGCTAGATGTTGGTCCAGAAAAGGGGCTTTGTATGATTTTGTCTAAATCTGTTCAGTAGTTTTTCAGATATCTAACATAAAAAAATATAGATATCTGGGAAGTCGAGTCCTTGCAGTGGACTTGCGGATCCTACAAAAATTTGATTGGCTGTCAACACCTCAACCAGGAAGGACTCATATTGCAGCTGAATCCCAGAAAAAAATGAAAAATAAAGAAAAGGGAGCAAGGTAGGAATCGGGTAGGAATGCAAAACTTGTCAGGTAAAATGGTCACTACTATAAAGGGTTCAATAAGCATGAGCGTATTGAAACCAGGGAAATAATGGGGACTCTGTGCTTTCTAGAGGCCTACAACCCTCCTCAATGTTGATTATAAATTCTCTATGGTGATATTTACAGTCAGACTTGACAAGGTAATGGCAGACCTTACCCACCCAGATCATGCAGGTTTTCGATGGTAGAAACTGGCAATAATGCAAAAAGTACTCCATTTTATTGATATCACAAAGACAACGACAGTGCTGTTCTCACTGGACATGGAACAATTATTTGATAGATGTCAAATGGGAGTTTTAGTGAGTTACGGCTCGCCAAGGGTGCAGGTGAGGATGAACAGTCAGTTATTGAGGTCAGTTTCCATCGGTTGTGCACGAATAAAGGTTGCTCATTGTCGCCGCCGTTGCTTACCGGTTACCTCAAACCATTGGTGCAAACCAATAGGGACAGAGTAAACATTGAATGCATTAGGTTGAGGGTCGACACATTTAAAATAACACTTTTTGCAGACAATATGGGGCCGATTCAGATCCTGGAAAAATTTTCTCCGTACGAATCGTATCCGGATTTTTTTCCGTCCGAATCGTACAAGTACCGTACAAACTGGCAAGTACAATTCGCATGGGAAAAAATACATACGATTCGCATTGGGAAAATTCCCCCACACGTCCTCGGGTCAGAAAAAGTGTCCGACACGTCCCCGGACGATTTTACGTACGAATCGGAAAACTGAAGTCCGAGCGCGCAAGTACGATCCATCCCGTCCGTCCGATTGTACAACCGTATGGAAAAAACACCGCACGGAGCGAACTTCAATAGCAACCATGGAGACATGTGCCCGCATACGCGCCGTCCCCCCCAGCCCCCCGTATGTACGCGCCGTCCCCCCCAGCCCCCCCACGGATGGATGCGCCGTACCCCCAGCCCCCCCGCGGATGGACGCGCCGTACCCCCAGCCCCCCCACAGATGGACACGCCGTACCCCCAGCCCCCCCGCAGATGGACGCGCCGTACCCCCAGCCCCCCCGCGGATGGACGCGCTGTACCCCCAGCCCCCCCGTGTATGTCCAGTGCAGACCCCCACCCCCGTATGTACGGTGCGGACCCCCACCCCCGTATGTACGGTGCGGACCCCCACCCCACCCCCCGTATGTACGGTGCGGACCTCCACCCCTGTATGTACGGTGCGGACCCCCAACCCACCCCCCGTATGTACAGTGCGGACCCCCACCCCTGAATGAACGGCACGGACCCCCAGCTGGGGGTCCGCGCCGTACATACGGGGGTGGGGGTCCGCACCGTACATACGGGGGTGGGGGTCCACACCGTACATACGGGGGTGGGGGTCCGCACCGTACACACGGGGGGTGGGGTGGGGGTCCGCACCATACATACGGGGGTGGGGGTCCACGCCGTACATACGGGGTGGGGTGGGGGTCCGCACCGGACATACACGGGGGCTGGGGGTACGGCACGTCCATCCGTGGGGGGGCTGGGGGTACGGCGCGTCCATCCGTGGGGGGGGCTGGGGGTACGGTGCGTCAATCCGCGGGGGGGGCTGGGGGGACGGCACATCCATCCGCGGCCTGGGGGGTTGTTCGGCACGTACATACAGGGGCTGGGGGGTGTTCGGCGCATACATACGGGGGGCTGGGGGGTGTTCGGCGCGTAAATACGGGGGGCTGGGGGGGTACGGCGCGTACCGGGCCCCCAATTCCGCTCGCATCGCGGCGTACTTCGCTTTTCCGGCACTTTTTGGGTGCCGTAAAAATATTGCCGTCCGGACTGCTGTCGGTTCGAATCGTACTTCCTGGTTCGTGAAACGCAGCCTGAATGCGTCCCGACGTCACGTCGGCGCTTTCCCGGATCACATTTGTATGTATATTTTCGTCGGTCGGTGTTTTTTACGATTCGTACGGAAATGGTGTTTCCGTGCGAATCGTACTTGCATGTTTGTAATGTTTTTTTCCCGGGTACGAGTCGGACGGAGAAAACGCTCCGACCGACGGTTCGTACCCGTTTTTTCCAGGATCGGAATCGGCTCCTATATTTCTGACACTGTCAAGCCCCATCCATCAACAGATGACCCGTTACAAGCACGGGATAGATTTCAGACAGTGGCAGAATTTATGACCAATTTGACTAGCTGAGTATTTTATGGTTTCTCTTGATAGGGAATCATCAGACTTCATGAAATAGACCACACTATTTGGATTGTCCACCACACATAGACACTACTTGGGGTTGACTTAACGGCCATGATGGGGTAAACGCTTGTATGGTAAAAGCTGCATGGTAAAGGCACTGCGTGGCAATTGAAAGGTAAAGGCTGTTTCCCATAATTCCTATTCCACTGTCATGAACAGTAGGAATTGTATAGCAGTATATAGAGCAATTAAAGTGTGACAGATTAAAAACTTTAGAATGACTATACTCCCCCAGCTACTATATGTTTTTCAAGCCTTAAAATTGCAGATGTGGAAGTAAGGCTTATACAGCTCCAATGATTATTAAAGGGATATATCTGGGCAGGTAGGAAATTATGAATGAACATGGCGCGTGCAGAGCACATTACAGGCCATGGAAGGGTGGCTGGGGATTCCAATTATCACTTTCTATTTGCAAGCTACCCAGCTCTGCTTCTTGGTCGAATGAATGGAGAGAAGAAAAATGTCTGATGTATGTTGGAACCCTTGCAGGGAAACCATTGTGGGAGGTCCAATGGATACCAAAACAGCAACTAAGTGGGAACTTGTATAAATCCCAGATGCCTTATACAACATTGAAGACATAGACAACCTGAGTAGAATCAGGGGGTTGACTGCATACCCTCCACACTCTACATTCTTATGGAAGAAGAAAGCCTGACCACAGGGATGCAAAGAGAAACTGGTGGAGAAGGGAGTGCAGCATGCTGCATTAGGCTGCATGATATGTGCTCCAACGAGCAACTGAAAAAGTATGAAGATTTCAAATGAGAATTTGTGATAGCCGAACGTGAGCACTTCAAGTACTCACAAGAAAGTCACTGACTGTTACAACTGAATTTTAAAGTCACTAAGGCTCCCACGAAAATTGAAAAACTTCTCAAGGAAAAGAGAGACACAGCATATGCTATCTCCGGATTGTGGAGAGTTGCAAATGACAAAACAGGAACATAAGGCAACCTCCCAGGAAATTTAGGAGAAGAAATTGGATATCCACTTAGATCATATGCAGATATTCCTCAGGAATACGAACTACACTAGGCATGGGTTTCGGGTTGTAAAGGTGTTCTTAGAGTTTAGTAGTGGTAGGGTATAGGGTATTTAATGAAAAGGGGTGTTTTGGAGTATCCCCCAATAAAAATAAAAATAATTTATTAGAAAAATGGAAGGGGGAGGTCTCCCCCCAAAATGCTCCAAACAATATTATTACACATATATACATATCGCTTACCTAATTTATACTTACCTGCGTGGTAAATGCAGATGTGTGGCAAATGCATTCACATGGTAAATGTATGCGATGTAAAAAATGCATGGTAAAGGCTTGTGTGGTAAAAGCATGCTTTATAATGTCATACAGCTGGAATCATAGGGGAGACTTAGTTTTCACAAATGTGGTCCTCACTGGGGATGGACAAATTGGCCTATGATGTCCATAGAAAGGACAAGACACTCAGGAAAATTTGAGGTGCACTTGCCAGCTATTTGGCTAAATATCATAGAGAACTCAGTTGCCCCAGACAACTGAGAGTTGTACACATCACAGAAGACACTGTTGACTGAACAAATCTCAGGTGACGGATACAAACCACTCTAGGAATGCAAAAGGGAAGGTGCTCCGAACAAAAAAGTAAACCAGGTAACAGGCGAGGTACGGCTGGCAGGAGGAGGGCAAGGAGAGAGTTGAGGGTTTTGGTGATCATTCACATTATAGGGTGGATTCAATAGATGTTAATGTGCACTTTTAAGACATGCTAGCTGATGCAGACGGGAAGCAGAACCGCTGTACACCTTTAAAGCTAAAATTATATCTACCACCAATAAAGGCGAGTGAAACATAAAAAATCAGATTGCCTGTAGCTTTATTAAATTGATCTTTTTTTTTCAAGTGGCTGGATCCTGATTTTGCAGCTGCAAAGGCTTAATTTATGTACTTTCTCTATGGCAGTGCGCTGCAGGTCACAGGAAGATGTGAACTATTTCGAAAGTAATTTTAATTAGGATAATTACATACTTGCTTTTGTGTTTCTGCAATTTATATCTCACAATTCCCCTTTACTGTGTTTTTGTTGCCTGGCTGTAAGAAACAAAAAGAATGCTCAGTCTAAATTATATTTGCCATCATGCTGCTTCTAGAGAAATCTTTCTTACTGTCACGTAGTCGAGCGATACAATTTTAGGGCCTTTTTTCGAAAAGAACGAAGCAGTCAAAGTAAAGAACATTGGCGTTCTGAGTGCTCCAAAGTACATTCGGTCACATTTCCATATTTTAAAACTTCAAGCTTTCCTGAGGTAAAATTAGATCATTCTTTTTCTGTCTTCTGGAGCCCTGCAGTTCATGTCTGAGCCCTGTTGCTGTAAGATTGCCACTACAAAGTCATGTAAAATATAAATCGAGGCAAGTGGCATATTTTCTGCTTGGTCTCAGAAAGATGAGCTGCACTGTTCTAAGAAATCTGCTTTAATTTACAAGAACAGATGAACTAAAAGTAAAGTTTTCGAAATGCTAAATTAAATGTCACCCAATGCATTTGAGAATTATTTTGAAATGATGATGCAAACAGGGGAAACATCCCAAACTTCCATGCAGCTGCAAATAGGTAAATTAAGTCACAGCGCAAGTTCTGATTGACTAAGATATATTCTGGAGCATCTATGCGATAGACAGAGCCGCACTGTCGTTGTACAGACGTAACAAACATTATTGATGGAGAGACCTGCAGGTCACACCGGATGTCAGCAGTGAGCACATCAATAGCCCAGCCATCTTGCCTTCTTTTTGCTTTGCTTACCTGAAAGCGGCTGGCACATCCTCAAGTATATTTTAGTAAAAAATCCAGGTTGATCTTTATTAACAACGGTTTTGAATACTCTATTTACCTTGATGCCCATACCTTAGTTCAAGTTTTGAGACTGTGCTGTAATTCTTGTGGTATAGTAAGTCTCCACCATGCTTGTGAATAACTTGTATATATTATTAGAACTGTATATTTCCATGAAGATTGTGAACAAGCTAGAATTGGAGGTTTTTTAGAACAGCTTGTTGAAACAATCTGGTCTCGGTGATCTGCCTTCTTTCACAAATATGTGGCCTGATTTATATCTAGAGCACAGATCGGAGCATCCACAGATATAGTATCTTCCTCTGGATGTTTAGGAATCGGAAGTGAATTCAAATATTCTGTTAATTTTGTGGGATAAATTTGTTTATTTTGATACAAATCGGTGTAAAATGATCTGAAATTGTATTGCTCTGTATTTTTCTCAGCTTTTCTTTAACATTATTTAAGCATTTGCTTTAGTCCAAATGTTTAGACTATATACCAAAAGTATATACACTTTTTTGCCTCCCTGCCAATAGGATTGTCAGATCCTGAACAGCACCTTATCGACTTTCCTGATAGGAAGAGTGTACAATTTCAAGTTGTCTTTCCATTCTCTTTGAGCTTTGCTTAGTTCATCCATTTCTAATTTCCTAGATTTTTTGTTAGATGCTGGTGATTCAATACATTTGCAGTGCATTGCTGTTTTCTTTTCTTCCCAAACCAGATTTACATTTTTAACCGAGTCAGTATTTTCTTGCCAAAGGTTTGCCAATCCTTAATTTATTACTTTTGTTAGTTCTCTATTTCTCCGAAGTATAGGTTCCAACTTTCTTTGCCTGCTTCCTGTAGATTCCACCTCAAGGTCCTCTACAAGTGCAGGTGGTGTATGGTCAGACAATAAAAAGCAATCTGCAGTGGCATAGATAGCTTTTTCTATGATTGAATTATCAGTAGAAAATAGGCAGTTTTGGAGAATGGAATGTGGGAAGCAGAATGGAAACTCATGAGACAGAGTGTGCACCCTTCAAATATCCACTTATCCTAAGTCACTTTGGAGGCTTTATCTCTTTCACTCCTAATTCTTAAGGAGGGATCATTTTAGCAAGTTAAGGATCTGCTGAAATATTGAAGTCTCCCGCAATGCATATCTTGCTTCCATGAGCATTAAGCACTTCTGGATCAAAAAAGTGAATATCCATTGATGAGTTGCTGATTGGAAGATACAGGTTTCCAATGAGTATTTCTTTTCTGTTCAATTGTTATCTTAACAAAATCTGTCTTCCTTCTGTATCTTATTTCATCACACATAGTATTTTAATCACGAGTATTCCCCTAATTTGTTGATCACTAATGTGTGAAGTTCATGTCCAACCCAAATTCTTTTCAATGTCCTTGTTTCTTCATCTTCCAGGTGTGTGCCCTTTGAAGTAAAGCAATATCTAAATATTTTAATTTAAAAAAGGTGATGATTTTTTCCTATCTGCTGGTTGAATGATACTGTTGACATTCCAATTTATGTAGAGAAAATAAAGTAACAGTGTTATATTTGGGATAGTCGTTTACATGTCGTTAGTTGGACTAGTAAGAGGTCAGGAAAGCTAAAAGGTATAGGAATATATCTATATATAAAAAATGCAGATCTGCAATGAATAGTGTAGTATATTTTACAAAAATCAACACCAAATGTAAACTTAAGCAGTATATTATGTATCTAAATTGTACATTAACTTCAAACACAAGTTTCACTTCGAAGAAATATTGAAATTGAAATATACAACTATGCTAAATTGATAAGCATAAATTATAAATACATGTCAGGAGGTATGGATTACAGCTTATTGTGAGGTTGGCTCAGGGGCTGAATTCTCCAAACCTACTCATGCCAAGTCAGAGTAGGAAAGACTGGAGATCTCCAGATGGTGTCAGCACTGTCTGGTGCAAGGTTTCTTGTGTGTGGAGAATGTATTATGCGATGGCATCGAGATGACAAACTATAGTTTCCAACAGTACCTGAACTGTCACATTGTTTGGAGACAACTGGCGACCATCTTCAATTATTGGATGTATCTTTTCTTATGTTGATCGTGTCCTTTCTAGGCAGTTATAATAAATGTTGCTGAAGTTAGGACCATGTTATGTGAATTTAAGATTTCTTTTGTAAAGAACCACTGCTTTCCTTGGGGATTGTTTGTAGATATTGGGAATATAAACAAATATCCTGAAAATCAAGTTGTGTTGAGGACACTAACTTTGTACTGTTTTTTTAAACATTTTACTTTGGGGTAGCTTGAGAAATAATGATTGTTTAAGTTGAAACACGGTTATTGTGACAGAACAGGAAGCATTCTAATGCCAAGCTAAAATACAGACAATATATTTTAGTGATTGTACATAAGATTGTCAGAGTTCTTAATAGATGGTATAACAATTGCTATTACAGAAACCACAGAATATTAATAACTGTTAATAGTCTTTCAGTGGCACAGTGAGTCAAGTAGTCACTGATTTTATCTTCAGGAGTGAGCACAGAGTTAAAAATCTTGGGCAAGTTATTTATTTCAAGGGATGAGTGTAGATGAACATATGTGTTAGATATTTACTGTTGTATGCTTTGTTTAAGGCATAACAAACTTTGTTTCGGAAAACAGAGAGTTGGGTACACAGAGACACAGCTACGTTTTATTCTATCACTGTTATGGCTAGATGCAGGACTTTCAAAACAGATTACTGATAAATTTTCTGTCTTGTTTCGATACCCACATCAACCTGGAGTCATCACCGCCCAGCAAATGTGACGGGTCAGAGTAAAAGCTGCTCAGAGCCTCCAGCCACCATGAAGGACCAGAAGAAAGCAGGACCAAGCTCGATACTAAGCCTTATCAACCCAGTGGTGGGCAGATTTCCAGAGACTCTCTACATTATGCAGCCCATCCTTGCGAGATGAACAAAGAAGCAAAAGATGGAGAGGAGTTGCCTGATCTGCAGAATCCTTGAGTTGACCATCAGTGTGCGACACATAACCTATATGTTCCACCAACCCTATGAGCATATTTCAGGGCACTAGATGGGTTCCTAGTTCACCACCAACGAGGACAGGTCATTTTCACTGATTTACTAGTCTGATACTTTTCTTTTTTTAAGTTTGAGTTTATTGAAAACCAGAGAGAGGAGATGGAACAGCATAATAATGAACAAATATTATAAAATACAATTGATACCAAAGTGTATATAAATTGAAAAAAGGAGTGATGATCACAATAAGCAAACTGGAAAGAAAGAAAAAAAAGGGGGAGGATAGAAAAGAAGGGAAGGGGGAAAGAAAACATTATTACGTTGTAAAAATGAACAGTGAAATATGGAATTTAAAACACTGTAAGCGTAATAAACAGTCAGTAAATAAACAATACGATATAATTAGATCATCAAAAATTAGGAAAAAGACAACAGGGTAAAATCACGGTGGTTTCAGGACCTCATCAAATGCATTATCAATATGTATAGTAGTAGTGCTTTGAGAGGCAGACCATGATAGGACTGTAGTAAGAGGAAGCCATAGCAGATCCCTTTTAATAGTGAGTCTGATACTTTTCTGAAAAGAGATTACGTGGGTTAAAGACAGACTTAGGTAGAATTAGCCTAAAACATGCTCAAATGGTGCAAATGCTGCCCCACAGTTTACTGTGCTACCACCCGAGTGTAGGAGTAGGACACTTCCAGATTTCATCCCACCAAGGAGGGTGGACATTTTTCTGCCCGCGGTGTAGAGTATGGTAGCTCCCTCACTGGTAAGATTCTGAGATATTAAGGCCAGAGAAAGTGAGATACAGAATGAATGTTTATATGTTCCCCATATAAATGATTTTCTGGAGAGCTATGCTTGTTTCAGGTGATAATAGACTCTCTCCTGTGACAGGGATTACAATTTAACATCCCAGGATATTGCATTTGTTCTTGTTTATGATGCACAAAGGAGGCTTTCTTGGACTCAAATTAAGCACGGAGGCCATCCTAATGTTTAGCTGCTGTGCCTATATAGTTCAGGTTACACACGTCTGAGACAATAACATCACCCCTTTCTTGTGCACAGAAACAGGCCAGGGGCTTTCAAAATGGAACCCATAGGCCTCTTTCATTCTGCTTTCTTTATATTTGTAATGCATACGCTGCAATGGCCACATAAACAAACACACACAACATACATTTGGATTGGATTAGGTGACAAAATGGTATAAATCTGACTGAACCTTGGCAAGATGCTCTCAGCCAGTGCCAAATGACAACATTTTTGTGAGTGAGTGAAAAAACTTTTAGTTACAGAATAGTGAAAGAAGATCTTTAAATGAGATCTTTTCTTTTTTATGCCAACTCCCCTTGTGCAGCATATAGACCCTGTACTAAGGTTGTGATACTCCACACTATGTTTAAAAGGGTTGTCCTAGGCTTTGCACACAACAGGCTCAGGCTCTAAAGAATGAGAGGTAAACTCTGAATCACATTTTTATACTGTCTGCCTTGGATCTGAAGCAATATGTCTAATGTTGTTCTTTCTACAGTTTACTTCCTCCAATGGCTTGCTAACTCAGAGAGGCTTCTCCCACTATGCTTTTAAAACCCAGCATGAAAAATTGATCTTGACCTACTTCTGCTTGATTCATGTCCTTTCTTTTGTCAGAGTGACCATCTTCTTACCTTCTATCCTCTTCATGCTTTTAATTTCTGAGTATAGCCTCCTCTCAGTCTCATTCCTTTCTTCCTTAGTCCTTCTTGTTGTAATTCTGCAATTGGCTGATACCTCATTTCATAGATCACAACCTCTGCTTTTTAAAACTGTATCCCTGTAACACCCTGTAATCTAATATTACCTCATTCCCACCAGCCTATCTTACTCACCAGCCGTTCACCTAAAACCACATAGTCCCCAATAATGATCACACTAACTGGTATTAATATAATCTATGACAAAGTAACTGGAGTAAACGCATGCATTGTTTTTCTTGAGAGCACATGACTAATTGCAATAACCACTAGATTAACCTTGGGTTCCAGAGTAGTGTTCTCCTCAACGTAAAGCATTTCAATGCCTCATCAGAGGTAGTAAACATTATAAAACACAATTACAAGTCATAAATATTGAAAATCCCAGTGGGCATTGTCACTGCTCTAAATGTTATGTCATGTTACTAGGTTTTATAAAGCGCTCATTCACCGGGCAGGTTTCTTGGCACTGGGCATCAGAGATAAAGCACAGTTTACAGAAGCTTGGTCATAGGCTTGTCTGAAGAGCCAAGTCTTCAAAACTTTCTGAAATCTCGCATAGTTGGATGTAGACCTCAACTCAGAGGGGAGGGAGTTCCTGATGCATGGAGCAAGAACAGAAAACCTGGTGCCTCCCAATCTCTTCTTTTTAAATGAAATATATTTACTTATACCATACCAATACTTAACTTTAACCCAATTACAGATGATACGGAATAATGCAATGGTTGTTTTCTCTTTCTTTTTTTATACCTTTCTCAATAAAAACAAATTGCTCAGTTTTTATTATTCTATTGGTATACCACTTTAATACCTGCCCAAAAATATTGTCTGGCTATACTATTTGGGTCATAATATCATGACTACTATGATATTGTGGACCAAAATGTCAAAGTTAAGTAAATAATTGTTTACTGTTTTACAATAATATCAAAGTTTGATATATTGTTTAACTTTAGATGGTTATTTATTTTATTGTATGTTTTTATTGTACTAAATATGTTACATTTATTTTATTTTTCTTTAAAAAAATGTATGTAATTATTAATTGATTCATTTTTAAATTTGATTATACATTTGATTAATGAGTAGTTTTTTTACAATTTTTTTAATTATGTATTTCATATTAATGTTGGTTTGTGGGTTTTATTAGGTAATATGGTAGGTATATTTAAATATATAAATCAGTTTCTATTAATTGTGTGATGTAACTATTATGTACTTTTTAATTGGAAATTAATTTATTGTATGTCTAATTATTATTAACATTTTTAAAAACATTTGTTATTATCAGTCAATCAATCAATCAAGTTACTTGTATAGTGCGACTACCCACCCGTAATGGTCTCAAGGCGCTGGTGAGGGGGGGCTGCTGATCTGTTGAAGACACTGCGGTTCAGTGAAAGAGTCAGGTCTTGAGGTCCTTCCTGAATTGGGGCAGTGATGGTGATTACCAGATCTTCCCCCGGCCATGGTCTTGCAGATACGTGGGATGGCGGTCAGGGCCAGTTGGGTGGAGCGGAGGTCTCTGGTGGGTGCATGGAATGAGAGGTGGTGGTTGAGGTATGCAGGTCCTACATTGTGTAGAGATTGTAGGTGTGTGTGAGGAGCTTGAAGGTGATTCCTTTGTAGACTGGGAGCCAGTGGAGGTCTTTCGGTTGGCTGGTGATGTGGCTGCAGCAAGGGATTTTGAGGATGATTGTGGCGGAGGCATTCTGAATGTTCTGCAGTTTCTTGAGAAGTTTCTGAGTGATGCCGGCATAGAGTGCATTGCCATGGTCGAGTCTGCTGCTGATGAGTGAGTGAGTGAACGTCTTTGTGGGCTTGGTGGGGATCCACTGGAAGATCATACAGAGAAGGCATAGTATGTGGAAACAGAATGATGAGACGGCGTTGATTTGGTGGTTCATGGTGCGTGAGGAGTACAAGATGATGCTGAGATTCTGTGCGTGATCTGTCGGTGTGGGGGGTTCCAAGGTCTGCGGGCCACCAGGAGTCATTCCAGATGGAGGGGCTGGTGCCCAGGATGAGGACTTCAGTCTTCTCTGAGATTAGCTTGAGGCAGCTGCCCTTCATCCAAGTGGCGACAGCCTTCATCCCGTTGTGGAAGCAGTTCTTTGCGACTGTGGGTTCATTAGTGAGGGAGAGGATCAGCTGTTTTTAAAAGAAATGTTAATAATTCTGTAACTGGTTGTGAGGTACATTTTGGAATGCATGGGTAGTTTTTTTTAAAGGTTAATTTATTCGGAATCACAAATTTAAATTTGTTACATGTAAAAATGTACACATTTTCTCATGTGTGTTTTATGTGTGATTTTGAGGGGGGTTTAAGTGTTTTTTTAACAGTCTTAAATTATTTTATTTTTTACTAATTCTGAAAAATATATATATTTTTTTCAAGTTTATTTTAATAATGTTTACATTTTTAAAATATTTTAATTTTAATATCTTAAATAATTTTAGTGGGTACTTACATTATTTGGACCTACTGAATTTGACCACAAAAATATTAGAACTTTCCCCAAAGTTTGTTAGACAGGAGTTGGGCCACGAACACCCAATATAAACCATTTCCCCAATGTTTGTTGGACTGAGGTTAGAATAGTAAGTATGACCTCTTTTCCCCCATGTAGGTACTTTCCTCAATGTTTCTATATTTGGAATTAGAATATTAAAACTACACCCCTCCCATGAACTCACTTTTTCAAATCAATGTTGGACTGAAATCAGAACAACAACTTGCTCCCCCCTCCCAATTGTGTGCACCTTACCCAATGTGTGTTTGACTGGAGTTAGAATAGTAAATATGAGCCTGCTATTACATGCATTTTCACCAATGTTTATTAAACTGTGGTTGGAATAGTAAATCTGGCTACCCTCTCCCCAAGCATGCACTTCTGATACTGGTGCTAGAATATTATACTCTCACCTCTACCAACTATCCCCAAACTTTGATAAATTGGGGTTAGATTCGTAAATCATACTCCTCCCCATTTATGTAGTTTCCTCTGCATTTTTTATATACGATTTAGAACCACAAACCTTACCTCCTCAATAATTTATGTATTTCTCCAGTGGTCATAGGATGTATTTGCATTTGTTTTTATTTGTTTATTTGTTGTATGCTTTCAGGTAGAAATTTGGATAACATTTGTAATCTCATTCTTGGGATTTTAAAAGATATTTTGAGGGTGTCTGATTTAAAAGTATATATTCTTAAAATTAATTATTTATTTTCATTATTTTATTATGTTTTATTTTTAAAATGATTTCCTATTAATTATGTAATTGTGGGCCACGTGCATCAAGCATTTTACCGGACGCAAACGGGCCGATTCACAGAATCGGCCCATTTGCAACCGTTAAAATGACTTTTCCGATGCATCAAAGGCATTGCATTCGCAAAATAGGTAATCGCAATTTATTGAGATAACCTAAATCGCGAATGAAGTTAGGGAACCGCAAATTGCGATTCCCTAATTGAGATGCATCAAGCCTTTCCTAAATGCAACTTTGCATTTAGGAAACGCTAATTACCATCAACTTCAAAATGATGGTAATTTGCAAAATCTTTGAAAAATGCACAAACGTGCATTTTTCAAAGTGACTTGTGGCACACACACATGCCTTTAGGGCATGTGTGTGCACCACATGTGCAGACTTACCTTTTGGGGGGATTACCAATTTGGTAATCTCAAATTGCGAATGCATTCGCCATAAGTCTTCGGAGGAAGACATTTTATTTTCAGGGCATTCATGATTCACAGCATTAGATGCTCCAAGGTCATGGTATTCAGGTTGTGTGGGTTAAGACAGAAGCAGGAAGCCACATAAGAAATGATTTCAGTATATTAATGGTTCACAGCGTTCCATCAACGGAAGAAACAAGGAAGTGCTCAGCTATGCAAAAAAAATGGAAGAACCTTGGGATAATAGGAATCATCTCTCATTATATCCCTTGTGAAACTGCATTTTCTTCATAAAAATCTCCAGACAGATCGATATAATGATGATGAATTAGAGGCAGAGGGCCAGATGTACGACCCTAAATTGCATGCGCAAACAAGTTTGAGACCCGATTGTGCAGGCAAAATGTTACAGGGCCATGTACAATTCCTAATTAGCAATTCACTAATTAGGAATTTTGAGTCGCTATTAGGAAGAGGCGTGCCGAGAGCGTCCCTTCCTAATAGCGAGGGTGGTAATGGAGTCGCAAAGGGGAAGGGGTCCCTAGGAGACCCCTTCCCCTTTGTCACTGGCTCCAAAAATATTTTTTAATGGAAGGCAGTGGTCCCATGGACCACTACCTGCCCTTAAAAAATGAAACAAAAACGTTTCATTTTTTTTAAAAAATGCATCCCGTTTTTCTTTAAGGAAAACAGGCTGCATTTAAAAAAAAAAAGTGCTTTATTTACAAGCAGTCCCAGACATAGAGATCTGCTGAACCCAGCAGGCCACCATCCTGGGAGGGCCAGCATTTCCCAATGGGGTCACAAATTGCGAGTGGCTCATTAATATTCATGAGCCTCACATTTTGCGACCCCATTTAGAATCGCAATCAGTTACTCTGACACTGTTGTACATTCCAAATTGCGACTCGCAATTTGTGACTCGCAATTGAGTGCAAATTGCGAGTTGCTATTTAGAATGGTTGTACATCTGGCCCAGAGTAACCGAAGGCAGATATTTGCAAGGCACAGGAGTCATAGCCCCAGAGAACACCTTGGGCATCCTCCTCCTTTACAATGGAAGATCAAGAGGATTATCTGTTGCCAGATTCCGATCCCAAGAAAATGTCTCTCTTCCAGTTCATGAGGTAATAGACAACATTCTGGAAAGATTTAAAGACTAACCTTTCCTAATTTTTTAACAAAAAATAGACAATTTTGGGAACTTTGAAAATTACATTCCATCTGAAACATGGGTAGATTCTTCTTTGACAAGTGAGAGACATTTTTTTGTTTGGAACAGGGACTTATGCTACATGCACTGCACAGTCAATTTTAAAGGAAATTCAGATTTTTTAAGGTTATGCAAATTGGGCAAGATTTCATACCAATCCTGGCTAAAATGACAATAGTTCTGCTGTCTTTGGGATATAACATTTGATAAACTATTAGCTACAGCAGCTGCCTCAGGAACTGCCATTTTAGTGTGTCGTCATGTGAGTAATAAACAATCTTACCCCGGAACTACATTACCCAACAGCCACTCTGAAAGCATTTCTATATACGAGAGAGACTCCCAATCTGCCAGTAGGAGACATCATATCTATCTCTTTTCCATGGCAAAAGACAGTGTCACATTAATGGGACCTTCAGTGAGGAAAGCCTGATCATATTCTGAAACTGAATCATTCTTCACCACAAGAATTTATTTAGCAATCTCCTCCGACCTCATTCTCAGATTTTAAAAAAGATGACATCTGGGAAGGTATACAATCTTTTATGTGAAAAAATGCAGTAATATTATTTCCTCAGAAACCAGAATGCCAAGGTTTATATTGCATACTCTTCTTAATGGGCAAGCTAGATAAAGATGTCATGCTTTTTCGACACCTAATAATGCCTCTCAACAAGTACATTATTTAATTGAATTGAAAAGGCATTTCTAGAGCGAATGGCTACCCGGAGGCCTCCCAGCGCTATGAATCATCATCATATGAATCATCCATTTAACCCCTTTGCTGCGGGGGGGGGGTGGCGGCGGCGGCGGCGGCGCTGTGCTCGTGACGAGCCCAGCTCGTCATGAGGCACAGTGGAGCTGGGCTCGTCATAAGCATGGAAGCAGTTAAGAAGACAATATTAAAATCCATCCTACTCTTAATCCATGCAGGAAATTTCTTGTCAACCCTGGATCTAACAGACACATACTTTCATATGCTAATATGTCCCAGTCATCAGAAGTTCCTGAAATTTGTGGTGGAAAATACATTTTTATTACTTATTTCAGATATTTCCTTTTGGATTAACACCAGCTCACTATATTTTAGCACAAATTCAGGCTCCTTTGGTTGCAGTTTTGCAATTGCAGGACATCAAAGTCTTCCTGTATTGAGCTGTCTGGCTGATTACTGATTTTTTCTTTTCAAAGGCTCACGAGGATGCCTTACTACTCAACTTAGAAAGTCTTGTGTTCAACCCTTCAATTTTTTTACATTTTTAAGAGACCATTTTCAAACCAAATCAGAGAGAATATTTCTTTCTCAATATCGCTCTTCTAACATCCTTGTTGCAGAGAAGAACAGCACCTGTAAGAGACTAATGTCATCCACAAACTTTGGAGTTCTATGGGCTTGATTTCATCTCAAGTTCCTTGTAACCTTCATCCTGGACCTCTAGTCTCCAGCTTAAATAGACTACAATATTCATCTGAAAGCAACAACATATCTTCTAGACTCTCTAGTTTAGTGGTTAAACATAGTCAGTCTTGTGATGTGAGTGTCATTACACCCTCAAACTGTGTTTACCACAGTTTTAACAATAAATGCCAGTCCAAGGTGATGATTTGCATTTCTGGGGAATCTTTTTGCACAGGGTCATTGGACTCCTTCAGACGACCTACAATACTCCAATCGAGGGGAAATGACTGCTATACTAAAGGCCCTCAATCAATCAATCAAGGGTATTGTAAGCGTGCTACTCACCCATGAGAGACTCAAGGTGCTGGGGGGGTTTAGGAGCTCCGTTCAGTCGAAGAGCCAGGTCTTGAGTGTCTTCCTGAACATGTTCAGGGAGGGAGCGCAACTGATGTCGATCGGGAGCTCGTTCCAGGTCTTGGCAGCGATGTAGGAGAAGGCTCTTCCACCTGTCCTGGCTTTGCAGATGCGCGGGGTTTCGGTGAGGCCAAGGACGGTGGTTCAGAGGTTTCTCTTGGGTACGTGGAAGGAGATTCTCTCATTGAGGTATTAGGGGCCGGTGTTGTGGAGGCATTTGTAGGCGTGGGTGAGTATCTTGAAAGTGACTCTCCTCTCTACGGGGAGCCAATGGAGGTTGAGTAGGTGTTGGGTGATGAATTTGTGTTGAGGGATGCCAAGGACGAGTCTGGCTGTGGTGTTCTGTATGGTCTGGAGTTTATGGAGCAGAGACTTGTTGATCCCGTCGTAGAGGGCGTTTCCGTAGTCCAGTCTGTTGGTTATGAGTGTGTGGGTGACCGTCTTTCTTGATTCAGGGGGATCCATTTGAGGATCTTTCGGAGGATGCGGAGGGTGTTGAAGCAGCTGGAGGTGACGGCGTTGACCTGTCGGGTCGAGGAATCGAGTATGATGTGGAAGTTTCTGGCATGGTCTGTGGGGGTGGGAGGGCAGCCACCAGGTATTGTCCCATGCGGAGGGGTAGAGTCCGAGGACGAGGACCTCTGTCTTCTCCGAGTTGAGCTTCAGGCAGCTGCTGCTCATCCAGGATGCGATGTCCTTCATTCCTTCCTGGAAGTTGGGTCTGGTGGTGACAGGGTCCTTGGTGAGGTAGAGGATAAGCTGGGTGTTGGCGTAGGATACTATGCTGAGTCCGTGGTGTCTATCGATGGCGGCAAAGGGGGCCATGTACATGTTGAAGAGCGTGGGGCTGAGCGACGATCCTTGGGGAACTCCGCTGTTGATTTCCGTGGGTTCGGAGAGGAAGGGTGGCAGTCTGATTCTTTGGGTTCTGCCGGTGAGGAAGGAGCGGATCCATTCGAGGGCGGTTCCCTCTATGCCGGCGTTGTGTAGTCTGGCAGTGAGTGTGTGGTGGGAGACATTGTCGAATGCTGCAGAGAGGTCGAGTAGGATGAGGGCCGTGGTGTGTCCTTGTCCAAGGAGGGTGCCGAGGTCATCTGTGGCGGCAAGTAGAGCGGTCCCGGTGCTGTGATTGCTTCGGAATTCTGATTGGGAGGGGTCAAGGATGGAGTTTTCTTTGATGAATATTGTTAGCTGGGCATTAACGATCTTCTCAGTGACTTTGGCCACGAAAGGGAGGAGGGAGATGGGTTGGTAGTTCTTGAGGTCCGTGGGGTCTGCTGAAGGCTTCTTGAGCTTCTTGAGCAGGGCCCTACTAGTACTCCTTCAGTATCTGGAAGGGAAACTCCTTCTTGACAAAACAGACAATCTGTTTTCAGGCACCTACATAATGCATCAGGGTGGGCAAGGTGTTTTACTCTGAATCAGGTATTTCTAAGTGGAGAGAGGACAACCTCCTTTTTCTGTCTGAATGTTAGCACCCGGTGAAGAGAAGTGGGACCGCAAATGCCTCATTTGACAGTTTCAATTTTCTTCCTCAGAACATTTTTCTATATAATTTATCACAGATGGAGAACTCCTCTACTGGAATGTTTTGCCTCTCCAGAAGACATTCTTCTCCCCCTGTTCTATTCAGCAGTTCCATGCTGCCATTATTAGGAGGCCGATAATATTCTTTTCTCCCTTGACCTCAAACCCTACTCTATGTTTTCTTCCAAATCCAATTTTGGCCCAGGTATTTGTGAAGGCCCAGATAAAACAAGCAGAATTAATTGTACTAGTGGCAATAAGGCATACAAGACCATGGTTTTGGCTTCTTCTTGCTCTAGTGATGAAACCTCAATGACTGCTACCAGTAACTCCTTGTCCACTTTGCCCGCTTCTTCTATCTCTCAAAGATTTCTTCTGCTTTGAGTAGAGGTTTGGAAATTAGCGGCTTACAGCAGTTTGGATGTTCAAGAGAGGTTGCTCTAAATCTACAAGATGATAAACGATCATCAACATTAAGATCCAATGAGGAGCCTTGGCAACAATCATCTTCTTGGTGAGCTAAATGATTACAGCAAAACAATTGCGATGCTTTCTGTATTTTTGTTTATGAGATGGTTTACTACTGGATTTGTCAGTATCCATTCTAAGGGTACAATGCCAGGGATTAAAGCTTTCAGATCTCCTATTTCAGATCTATCTTCTATCATTTCTTTAGCATCAAGGCTATTTTATAGTTTTTCCAAAAAATAATTCAGGAATTTATATTTAGTTTTAAGAATTTTGCTAAAAACTTCTTTTAAACGTTTATTTTTAAGTCTTATGGATTTATTGTCTGCACAGGTTTAGGTGCAAAAACTTCAGGTCATAGAGCAGGGGTACTAGGAGTCGATCCATACCATGAGCCATACTTAATGTTTTTCCTGATAAAGTGATTCATAGGCCTAGACCGTCTTTTCAACTTAAAGTGATTTCTAAATTCCAGCTCTCACGAGAGTTGATACTTCAAATACTTTGTCTAAAATGTTTTTGATGTAGATTCTTTGCATTATCTATACAGGTCCATAGAGCTCTATCAATTTACTAAAAACGTATTTCAGTTTTTCACAGAGCTGAGTCACTTTTTGTAGGAGCTAGTCCATCAAGAAAAGTTGAGAAACCATTTGCAACTAGTTAGAGCAGATGGACAGGTCTAACAATTACAAAAGCATACTCATTGTAGGAGTTCCCTTTCCTAGTTCCTATTCTGGGAATTGAGACATGGGATTGCAGCTTCCTCGACAGAATTAAAAAGTGTTTTTTGCATTCATTGCACAGCAAGTTTAGTTGCCAGATAAAGGTATACATCATCACAAGCTGTCAGTTATGGGGCCCCATTCAATTGCTTTTGGATTAGGTGTTTAAAAATCTGTTCACAATCGAGTTATTTCAATAAATTATCATGGTGTCAAAAATAATAATGTGCAATGTTATTTTGATTCATATTAGCATATTAATTCCTCAATTGTTTGGAGTAGGAGGAGGAAGGAAGAAGAGATGGTAATGGTAAAATTACTTCCTAGTAATCTTCATTAAATTGAGTCTCACCTAGTCCTCAGAACTACCATCCCCGGCTTCTGTGTGATGAAAATTCAGACAGGAAGTTTAAGCAGGCGGTGTAGCATAGTTAAATAAAAGATATCAAATTCAAATAACGGAACAAAATTTGCAGAATATCTCCTGGTGAGCACTGACATTTTAATTGTTAGGCCTGGAATGAGGAACTCAAGACTCAATTTTATCAAGATTACCAGTAGGTAGCATTTAGTCTTATAGGGCCTGATGATTCAAAATGTCACATATAAAATTTCACCCAGAGAGTTACATTATCGTAGGGGTGCAGATTTATGACTTTGGGAAATTCTCAACTGTTTCCAGAACAATGCCTGGAAACATACAACAGTTGCATGTTTCCAGGCCTTTTCCAGGACTACTCCCAAATAACTAATTGAAAAGCTTTGTGAATAACAACTGCAACTATGCATATGTACTTTGAATGTGCAATTGTGCATTGTGCCAACAATTGTTCATAGGAAATATCATTACATATGTGCAGTGGAATTTGTTTTTTACCATGGGAAAATGTTTTTCCATTGGAGAAATCCCTCCTCTTATCCCACCCATATCAGCCCTCACCAATCGAGGGTATTTTCATCACCTTTTTGTTCTTGCGAGGAGTACATTTGTGACCTTTTCCTATGAAGAAAGTGTGTGGAATACCACCAAACTTTTAAGTTCTCAGCATTTCCAGTCTTCCATCCAGGCACGCCCACTCTCCACCCCTGAGTATCATTTATGCATGTACAATAATACACCCATTTTGTAAATATATGTCTTGTAAATCAAGCCATTTGCATGTGTAAATTGGACTTACAAACACAAAATTCTTTATAAATCAGACCTGAATCTTCAATTCAACTTAAGTGTAGTTTACAAGTCAGAGAAACCCATTGATCACAGGTAGGATATGCATAGACCCAAAAAACTCTACGAAGTTAGGGAATAATGTAAAATAAAGTAAACTAAGCAGTAACCACATTTTGTTGCTTCAACAAGGTTCGGCAACTGCTCTTATAGAACGACACTCTGACAAGACCCTCATCCCTAGATCCACCAATCTCCTTCATTTTTAAAAGAAATTCCATGAGTAGAAAGGTAGGGCATGTGGAGCTGGGTCCATATCGCCTCTGTGAAGCTACAGTGGGGGCTTACAAGGTAAGAAACCCATTGTTGAATCTGACATAGTGCAAAAACCAAGCTTGCAGTCTTACTTCTCTACTCCCATGGTTTGAGTAACACCCATCTTTGCACCGTACAGGAGTGGAGATCATTTTTTGCCATTGCAGCGCATGCTGCATTTCAATTATAATTCTGCTGAATTACCCTGGGCCCATGGAAACCATGACAGAATGTTCAAAATTCGGCCTGTCATGGAACATTTACTGCCAGGTTTCCAGATATTTATACTCCTGGAAAGAATATAGCCATTGATGAGCACTTGATCCTGTACAAAGGGCGGCTGACGTTCAGTCAGTACATTGCGAGCAAAATAATTCGATATGGAATGAAGTTGGACATCCTGTATGAGAGCTCTACTGGCTATGTATACAGTCTGATAGTATATACAAGGAAGGACTCCACTCTAAACCCTTGTAGGTTGCACTCCCACGCTACGACTCACAGGAAAGTTTGTAAGGGAGCTTGTCCAGACATTCCATAAAGGTAAGGTTATAATGTTTATGTGGACAACTTCTATACGGGAGTAGACGGTTCAGTGAGCTCTACAAAGCTGGCACTGTGGCAATCAGTACAGCTTGTTCTCACTGCAAAGATTCCCACAGGAGCTAGTTTATAAGAAGCTCCAACAATCCCAGATCACTGTGTTGCGTTCCAATGAACTGCTCACAATCAAGTTCCTTGATAGGCATGATATGTACATGCTCACAACAATCCATGATGAGAGCAAATTCCCACTCACGGTTTGGGCCCACCTGTATACTTGATTACATAAGTACATGGGCAGAATGGATAAGAATGACCAGGTTCTTCAGCTGTAAAACTCACACTTGATATAAGAAGCTGTTTACTTACCTGATCCAGAAGGCAACATACAATGCTGTTTATCGTCAGACCACCACAGGAAGATCCATGTCTTTCCTTGACTTTTAGTTGACTGTCATTGAAAGTCTTACTGCTACAGAAGGAGCAACCTCCACTTCATATGCTTTGGAAGATGTGGTGAGGCTCCAGGGTCGACACTTTACTAATTGCATTCTTGCAAAAGCTAAAAAGACCCAACCATGTTGTTGTCACATTGTTTGCTCTTAGTAAAAAAAGAAGCAGGAGACTCATTGTTACTGTGCCCAGTGCCCACCTCAGTCAGCCCTATGTTTTTATGTTTATACTTTCTTCATGTTGTACCATATAAAAATGAAGTATTAGGAAATTGACTGAGTTGGAGCTGCTGTAACATATGTTATATGGATTTGTAAAGCGCAGCTACTCACCCACAACGGTATCTAATCGCTGAGAAGGGCGAGGGCCAGAGGAAGGAGGGCGGCAGAGATCATACATGGTTTTCAGCAAGAGCCAGAGGTCATTCTAGGCTTTGTCTGCGATGTGTGAGAAGGATTTCCCCCACTTCTGGTCTTCTTGATGTGAAGAGTGCATGCAGTAGCCTGGGAGGCTGAACAAAGGTGTCAGTTGGTAGAAGTTGAGGCGGTGGTTGAGGTTTGCTGGTCCAATATTGTGGAGGGTTTTGTAGGCATGCATGAGCAGTTTGAAATTGCATCTTTCCTGAACTAGGAGCCAGTGGACTGCGTTGAGGAGTGGTGAGGTGTCTGTGTTATGTGGTATGTCCAGGATTAGTTTGGCGGCAGCATTTTGAATGGTTTGGAGTTGGTGTAGGACACGGGCCGGGATTTCAGCGAAGATGGAGTTTCCATAGTCGACTCTGCCTGTGATTAGAGCCTGAGTGACTATTCTTTTGGTATTCATAGGGATCCATTAGAAAATCTTGCAGAGCATTCCCAGGATGTGGAAGCATGATGAGAATAAAGCATTGATCTATTTATACATTGTGAGGTTGGTGTCTAGAATGATCCCGAGGCTCTTGGCATGATCAGTGGGGGTAGTTGGAGGGGCAAGTTTGGAGGGCCATGAGGCATTATTTAAAAAATCAGAACCTTTTCAATGGCTGTGCATGGATATATGCCTTCCATGGGCCACCACTTCTTTAAGAAAGCAGCCTTAAAAATTGTTTTTCTCTACTTGAGGAAATGGTGTACTTGCTTATGGCCTGCTTGACACTTTTATCCACTGTCATAACTTGGTAGGTATTCTGTTCACCGGATGACAAGTGCATTACAGTCACCACACTCCACATAACGGTGGACGGAACATAAGCTGTGTTGTCATGGAGTACCCTGCATGGCAAAAACATTAACTCTTTAATAGTTTCTGAAGTGTTCTTTAGGGATCTTAGGTAGTCTTCCCCAGTGGATCACTGACAGAATATTGTAACCAAAAATATCATGTAGACCAGTGTTTCCCAAACTGTGGTCCGCAGACCCCCAGGGGTCCCTGACACATTCCTAGGGGGTCCGCAGTCAGCAGTTTTGAAAGCACTGCAAAGTATCTTGTTTAATTAGCAGTTTTCAAAGAACAATAAAAGTGTCAAGATAACACCAGTGATTAATGTCCCTGCTGGAGAGAGTTGAGAGTGTTGTCCAGTGGCAGCTTTGACTTATCTAATGTAGCACAGAGGGTTAATATGCCTACTGCAAAGAACGTGTGCCATGCATTTTAAAAAACAGTATTCTATATGCATAGGTCAGTGGGTTACTGCTTTTGTCAGAGAGATTTTTTTGTTACTGTGCAGTTCATAAGTGACAATCGTGATCTAGCACAGTGACCTATAAACTGTCATCAAACAGCTGCTTGCAAACTGCAAGGTACAAGTTAGTGACTTATGTTTTTTCCCAGTCTTTCATTACCCTGATGCTTATAAAAAGGTATATTTGAGTGGAAATACATTTTTATTGTTAAAGTCAATGCTAACCACTGTGTTATGTACTGAATCCTGAGCTTGTGCTTCTCCAGACCAAGCACTCTTTAAAAATGCCTACCAGTATGAATGACGTGAATTCTACACCTTTGCCTTGTGTAACATTTTCTATACACTGATTTACACGTATGATTCACTGTCTCTATGTGTGTGATGTAAAGTGCTCTGACATCCTACAATGGTATGAGAGATGCTATAAAAAATGAAATACAGGTGACTGAGGGGCTATGGGGAGATGAGAAGCACTGTTGGAGGGCGATAGTGGGGGAATCATTGAAGACCCCCCCAGAAAGATTGTTGTATTCTGGTGCATGGTCAGGTCTTCATTTACTATTCTTTAAAAGCTAATACAATTCAATATATAATGATAAATGTGTTCTAGACTGCACCATTGTTTTCTAAATGTTTTGGGGGGAGAGCCTCCCAAAGCCCCCTTTGTAGTGGTCAGGCTCACTCACTGCACTTGGTGTGCAATCATTTGCCAGGGCTGCTTTGGATTTCCAGTCTGGCCCTGGCAGGAGCACGAGCCTCGTACTGCGAAATAAAACCAACCATTGAAAAGTTAGTCACAGAGATTCAGCACCAACCTTCCCATTAACGTTTTTCGTTTTCTTGCAAATTTTTAATAATAAAATACAACAGAAGTGGCAGAGAGTGTTGTTAGCCTTGGCTTAACAACACACTCCGCCACTTCAGAAACACAGGGCTGCACCATATTTACAAGAATATGGTGCAGCCATGCGTTTCCCCTGCGCTGACGTTACACTTAACAGGGGAAGATTGTTTATGTACAGGAAGGTCCCCATTCCTGCACATAAGAAATCTTGAAATGTCGTTTTGTCACTTCTATGTGTGCTGCTTAATGCAGCACATATGGAAGTTACAAAATGTCATTTTTTTTTTTAAAGATTATTGATGCGCAGGGAGGGTCACCTTCCTGAACATAAACAATCCAAGGCGTTTTGCAAAAAAGAGGAGAAATTAAGCCTTTCTCCTTGTTTCACCAAGTTTAGACCAGGTTTTCCCTGGTCTTAATTTTGGCGCTGCCTCCCATTTAAGCTGCCCTTGTAAATAGGGGGCCATGTCAAAATCAATGTGTGTTGCAGGGGAAACGCCCACCGCAACACCCACTGCCCACCCCTTTCACGCTAAGCATTGGGTGAAAGGGGGTCTTATTTACAAGGCAGCGTTAAGCCACGTTAAGTGGCTTAATGCTGCCTTGTAAATAAGGCGAAGCCCCTATCGCCACGGGAACGTCTCAAAAAGTGATGTTCCCATGGTGATAGGGGCTTGTAAATATGCACCTAAAATCATTAGTAATTCGAGTATTTGTTTTGTGTGCAAACATGTGTTAATTGTTTTCGAATTACTGTTTCAATGTTTGAAATTTAAATCCTTCAAATTGCTTGGGGGTCCCCTGCTTCCAGTGGTGACTCAATGGGGGTCCTCAGGAGTCAAAAGTTTGGGAACCACTGATGTAGACATTATATCATGTCAAAAATATCGAGGGCCAACATTTTCAGAAGGTAAGTGCAAATAGATAAGTATAGATTTACTATTCGTAACCCAACATCTATGTACCTTGAAGATATATATATCTCATCAGGGTACATATATGTGCAGTTATGTAAAGTAAATCTTCATATCCCTATAGAAACTTACCTTCACAATATTTTTTCCTCAATATTCTTGACACAATATTTTGTCCCACTATATTTTTAGTTCCAATATTCTGTCTAAACACCTACCCAGCATGTTTGCTTTAGTTTCAAAGGTAGATATGCTCACTCAGTTCAAGGAACCTGGGCCTTGAAAGTCTCAAACACCCTCAACCTGCATCCACAAACCGAAAGGAAGTGGATTTAGCACTGTGAATGCACTAAAGGTGCATGAAAGACACATTTTCTGGAGCTTCAGGTAGTTTGCAACAGATGGTGTTAGTAAAGGTTCACTTGGCAAGTATACAGGATTAGACAGTAATTTGAAAGGGACAGAGACATTAAAAGGTAGAAAAATCTTAGGCTAGGTGTGCTTTCACAGGGATATCACATAGGTAGAAGGCAGATAGTCAAGGTAGTAGAGATGCACATGCCATCACTTCATCTTCACAAAAGGACTCAAACCAACCACACCACACTCACCCCAATACTCAATTAAACCACATTCAACTAAGTAGATCACTCCAAAACACAGAAAATGCAGCAGTCAGCCTCCCCCTTAACCTCTCACCATGTGTACACCCTGCATCTCAAGAACTTCACTGGATCCTCATCCACAGCTCTTTTCAAACTCCTGACACACACATTCCAAAACTTAGACAACTCAGTTCCAGCATACATCAAGCCTTAGATTTCAGAAACCTCACAGACACCTTCGCTCAGCTGGACTCGTACTCACACACATTCCATGCAGCGCAGAACCAGACCAGGCAGTTGTGACTTCTCCTACCTTGTTCCGAAAGGCTGGAATGACCTGCCCCATCACATCTGCGCCACCTCTAAAATGATTGCATTCTGCACCAAGATGAAGGCTTGGCACTTCAACTAGGTGAGTCTATGTGATGGAGCACGGACTCATTTCTGCGAGACTTGCTTGGATTCAATTCACTCGTTTAACTTATTAATTTATTAACATGAAATTACTAATTAAGTCTTGTGATTAATCGTTACACAATACAGTCACATGGTTAAAATAGTGAAAAGCTTGCCTACGTGTTTACTAACCATTAATACGGATAGCGGACTAAAAACGTGGCTTTAACAGGGAAAACCTTACTGTGCACACGTTAACTGCATCTACGTAACGTGATGACTAATAAGCTTTGGAGAGAAAATCCTGCGCACGAGCAGAACGCACTAACATGGCGTCTTTAAGACCCACATGCCTTGCATCTATTTTGCTATCTAGTAAATGTTTTATTCACTAAGAGCTAACGCAGGGAAGTGTTAAATGAATAAAGGGGAATAGAGTCCATGTAGGGGGTATACAGTGAAACCATTTATTTCTTGAATTAGTATTATTTCTTTTGACCTTTTAATAGTTCGTATCTTGGGCCTTCTTGCTGCAATCTGAAGAAATAAGCAAACCCTTCTGCACATGAGCGACCTCTACTTCCCCTGGAAGGATGATCCCATGATTGGACCACATACAAGGCCATCGACCGCTAAACCCTGGGAAATGCGGATGTCTGGTGTGCGAAGAAAGAGATCATATGAACATTATTATTAAAATTGTTACAATTTGGATGAACTCGGGTGGGAATAAATTAAAATGAATATTAATAAAGGGGTGGGTTTGAAAACAAAGAAAATGCTATGTCATCATGGTGTGATGACCAAACGCCCCTTGCCTGTCCAATCAGTAATCAAAATTTTGCGATATTACAACTTTAAGGGGTGGTACATGAATCCCAAAAGGTATAACTAAGGTAGTTTAGGCAGTTGAGTGTGCGGAGTCATTGATGATGCTGATGCTGTGAGATGCTGAAGAAGATTTGAATAGAGAATTATCTTAAGCAAACAATTAGAAGATCGCGGAAGAATCTCGAGGAGGAAGAGAGTGTCAGAGAGGGGTGCGGCGGGTCGTCGGTTCTATAGAGGTCCACTATCCTGTCCTAATAACTGTCCTGAAGTCTTTGTCGCCTTTTCTTTACCAGGGGAACCTTACCAGCCCTTTGGCCAGAGGGTTGGTCTTCACACCATCTGTGGTAACTATAAATTTGTATGTATCCTGATGTACTGCTGTCTCTATCCTCTCCTTTCTGAGCAACGTCAATCTATTTAAAATTCAAGAATACATGAATTGGCTGATTCTTCCTTCCTGATGATTTATGATGTCCGTGGTGTATATGAAGGGTTCACTCACCATTTAAACTTTAGATAAAGGTTTTGAAAACTTCCCGAGTCTGTGATCATTGTTATAGATGAATTATTTGTGAGAAAAGGTATGTGCATCATCACCATCAACTAGTTCCAACTAATTTGGTTCATCGACCAAATGGAAAGAACTTATTGATCAAGTGATCAGTAACAAACCCCAGCGGTTAACCAAGGGAATTTGAGTGTAAGAGTCATTGATGGGCCACGGTGAATATATGGTATTGAAGTATATGTTATTGGTGGGCCGCTGGATCATATGGACCATCCTAACTGGTCCTAATCGGCAACAAGATATCCTCCCGGGTGACAGTACACTTTACACAAAATCATAACATTACAGAGAACTCTGCACCCAAAGCTGCACCTATGGGTAATATATTTATCCTGCTTGCCATATGCATCCTCCATCCGCGGTAGATGTTCAGTTTGCCATATGACAAATGCATTACAGTCACAGCACTACACATAACGGTGGACGGGACATATGCCACATTCTCAATGTCTACCCTGTGTTTCAAAAACTAATGCTCTTCGTAGTTTAGGATGTGCTCTTTGGGGTACTTAGGATGGTGTTTCCCAACATGTTTACCTTAGTTTCCAAGGTAGATGTGCTCACTCAGTTCGAGGTATGTGGGCCTTGAAGGTAGTTTCGGGCACCCCCCAATTTTCATCCACAAACTGGAAGGAGCTGGATTTAGCTTAGTGAGTGCACTAAAGGTTCCAGGAAAGCACATCTTCCTGAGCAACATGTGGATTTCATGGGAGCTGTTATTAAAGGTTCACTAGGCACACCTTCGGTAATGCTCAGAATGTTGACTCAGGCGGATACTTGACAGGTAGTAAAAATGCAGTAAAAACGTTTTTTCATTTGCGAAGGTTGTTGACGCACCAACTGTTTACATGTCTGGACATATATGTTTATATAGGTTTGCTTTTGGTGTGTTTATATGTAAGTTGGTTGATGACTGGATGAGAGGTTGATTTGATTGGGGATTCCGTCCTGTGGTGTATTAATGTGATGGGCTCTTGAATGGTGGTGGTATGTTGATGTGAGTGCACTGATGTGTTGGATTGGGCCTGTGACTGGCAGTATGAAAGGCTATAAAGTGGCTGGTGCCTTGATTCAGCTTTATGCCTCACCTTCAGTAGTCTTGGTTTCAATATTCAGGTACTGTGACTAGTATTTGATATTTTAAGTTAGCATTTCTGGAGGTGCCAAAATCAGCCACTGTAAGTGGTGTATTAACTTCAAAAATGATGGACCAGATTTATATCTGTGGCGTTAAGGATACTCCATCATAACCGTGACGGACTATCCCTACTACCAAGATAATGAGCCGCACACCTCGCACACCTGATTTATATGCGGGCAGACCATAGGTGTAACTATGATGGAGACTACTCCGTCTCTGGCATGGTTACACCCCACCTCGACTTGACAGAGTAAGGGCTTTCAGAGGCTGACCCCTATGTCCGGCCACCTAATTTAGATGGGCAAACATACAGGTTACTTTTTTTTTTAAAGAATCTTTTTATTCGTTTTATAACCATGAAACAAATAGTACGACCCCACACCCCCACTGGTCTGTAGTTCTCGTAGTGAATCCACACTCCTCACACCGGATGTAAAGACATCAGCACATATAATCTCACTCCATGTACAATACACCATTAGTCCCCACCTCATTCCAATCTTGCATACGGCGTGAGTCCCAGTCGTCGATATAGTAGGCTTTCCCCTGGAACCACCCTTGGCTCCCCAGGCCCGGCCCCTACCCTTCTGGTCTGTCCATGAACTGCATCCAGAGGCCACACATCCTTCTGAAATTTCCAGGGGGCTTCGCAAGACCGATACACCAGCACCAGTCCATGTTAGATTGCCGGCCCTCGCCCCCAGTTTTGGATTATATCACTCTTGGCCACTGCCAGCACCACATTGCAAGACAGACTTGCACATTTGTCTAGCGATTGACCTCCCCATATACCCAGCATTATTACAGTAGGAGAAAGCTTCGGGGAAAATCCTACCCTTTTCAACATTTCCCCGGCAACCATGTCCCAGCAAACACATAGTCATGGGCATTCCCAAGGGTGTGAACTAGTGTGCCTCACTGCCCACAGCCCCCTGAGGCTTCTATCATTGTTAATCCTGCCCATCACCAGCAAACTTGTTCTGGTATAATATGCTCTATGGAATATCTTTAGCTGTAGCTGCCTAAATCCTGAACTTATGGCCACCTCCCTTAGGTATCCACATGCCTCTTCCCAGGCATCAGCCTCAAGTCTACCAAGGTCCTGTTTCCATTTATTCCTGAGTGCCGTAAGGGGAGGTAGACAGTTGTTGAGCAGTGTTGCATATATCTGTAACACTGTGTGTTTGTGTAAGGGACGCCCCAAAACCCTCATCTCTAACGATGTTTCCTCCTCTATCTCACACATATTGCCAATGCGGAACTTCAGCTTATTCCTCATCTGGATGAAATAAAAAACTGGGTTACCCCCATGTCGTATTTTTTCTAGAGTTCCTGGTGTCATACGGTTCCTACTAATTTGGGAAGACTGCGCGTTTGGGCAAGATAAGTGTCAAAATTATGGGGAGTATATTCAGCATGCAGCGGGCAGAGCCCACATGATCCACTGCTAAGCTTGTTGCCAGGGAACTCTCCTCCTGCTACATCAGGATTCCTTTACCGGGTTTGTGTCCATGCCGACAACTCTGAGAACGGCATGAACGCAGCTGATTGCATAGGTGCTGTGTTCAATTTGAATAATTATCAGGACTCTGAGATGACCTACCTGCTGCTGTAACAATCTTACAGCAAGGGGCTGCCAGGCAATTTTGGAGATCTTGTAATTGAGAACCAGCCTCTCCGCAAACATTCGCATCTGGAAATGGAGCTTCTGGGGTTCCCTGCTTGCAGTTCGCATCCTGTTTCTGGAGCCGTTTGCATCTTTTACTGTTGTGACCGATATCCGCGGGCTACGGTGGAGTTTTTCACTGCAATAAGTACAGCACTCTGCAGTGAGGAGCCAGAGTAGAGTTTGCCTTATTACTAAGCCTGGGCAAAGCACTACGCTACGCTCGCGTAGTTTGCGAAGTTTGCGCTACTTCGCACTACGCGAATTGCACGTAGCACAGTGCAAACATGCGTAGCGTAGCATTGCGTAGTGCAGCAGTCATTTTTGGCTTATTCGCGGTCCTCAACATCAAGTTGGCGACCGCGAGCAAGCAAAGTGACATCCCGGCGAGACTTTTTCCTTGTTCGCGATCAGCAACATCAAGTTGCCGCTCGCGAGCATGGAAAATTAACATCCTGCCGAGATTCTGAATGCGAGGAGGTCAGGTTTTTCATTGCGAGTGGTCGCGTATGCTCGCGATGAGAAACTACCAGTCCGCATTGAGAAATCTGCCGCTCGAGTAAAAATCTACTCGAGAAGCAGAAAACTACAGCTCACACTGTGCAAGATGCCGTTTTCAATGATTGCACAGTGCCGGATGCTTGTCCGCACTGTGCAATCATTGAAAACGACATCTTGCACAGTGCGAACAGGGTACTACGCAGTTCGCGAAGTGCTACGCGTAGCTCGCATAGTGCGAAGTGCACTTTGCGTAGCTTCGCGTAGTGCAACTTCGTGAACTACGCCCAGGGTTACTTATTACCCAGTTGAAGGTTGCTAGATGGGTTCCTCTAGATTCCTCCAAACTAGTTGTTCATCTTGCTCCCGAGAGGTGGACCCTGTAACCTTGCATTAGTGTACTGGCTGCATTTTTTATAGCAGTACTGGCAAGCTCTATTTTTGATTATGCAGCAGCTACACCATTGAGGGGCTAATACTAAATCCTAAATCCTCTGGAGCAATGCCTTTGCCCCTCAAGACAAAGCGTTGTGTTGGTTCATTACACCCCACGGGGACTGGCAAGGAAAAGACTGCTGCTATCCGCGAAAACGTTTTGCGGCCCAACTTGGTTGCACCTACACTGGCAGCCCGGGGGAGACCCAAAGCAGGAATCACTAAATGCTACAACGGACTTTGAATTTAGCCATGAGGGGGCTCTGCTGCCTTCGCAGGGCGGCATTAGCAATATGGCCACCACTGTTAATGCCAGTTCAACAAAGACGGCAGCCAATGTAGGCAAGGGAAATTCATCTCTTCTCAACCTTCATTCGGACACTATATCAAAATATTATAAAGGGCTCATAGATTACCCGCTGTTTTCAAGGAATCTGAAATGTGGAGGAGAAATTTTAGAGGCCTCTAAGACTCTTCTAGGGGTGCTACATGTGGTGAGAACCAGCTTTGGGAAGGAAACTAGCGGTAACCAAGATTATTTGCTGAGCTGTACTACAACCGAGGATCCTTCTAGCTATCCTAATACATTGCTGGATCAGCCTCAGCCAGTATGCTTGACTCAGACGCAGAGTAGTGTTTCACTTTCTTAAGCTTCTGCTGAAGTGGAGATCACTATCCGATGCAATTTAACATCAGCACTTCCCAAAGAAGTATCCCCAAAAACTCTACTTCATCAGCACAGCCGTTCTTGGTACATCCTCTCTTAGGGGCTCATTACGATGGTGGGCGGAAAAGTCCTCCGAGTGCCGTGCTGCCAGATAAAAAACGCCTGCATGTTCCGTGGAAATTACGGCAGTCACATTACGATGCAATTGCAGTAAAATCCGACCGCGGTGGTGGGATTTGACAAAACGCTGTTTGCTACGGTTGGGAATCGAGAAAATCCAACCGCGGCAGATGGAAAAGCTGTTCCCTGGATTAAAAAGGCCAATTCACCAGCGATATGACTGCACGGCAAATTAGGATGAGATCGTGGAACTTTTGTAACGAGCATTGCATTACAACCGCCGCGGTTGCGCGAAGGCAACATAAAAAAAGGTCGAATGCAATGTCAAAACGGAAAAATACACCTGATGGTCATTCCTCAGGTGGACACACCCACACAGCAGAGTATAAAACCAATGCCTGCCCTGACCATCATCCATTGCAAAACCACAGCATTCAAGGGCCATACACCACAGCTGTTGGGAGAGGCAACTTAGCACCCAGCACACAATCACACACAACTATCTCCACACACCAAGACTTCTCACCCACACACCTTACACCCCCCATCACCACCTTCCTCCCTGCACTTGTCTCATATTTGCACTGCATAGACCATGTCACAGAAAAAAATTCCAAACTTCACAGACAATGAGGTGTCAATGATGGTAGATGAGATAATTAGAATAGAACCACATTTGTATGGAGCCATGGTTCAACAGACCCCACTTGTTAGAAAAAATCAAATGTGGGATTGTCAACGAAGTCAATGCAGTAGGTACCACCTTGCGCACACTGCGTGACATTAGGAAGAGGTGGCATGACCTCAAGACCAGGGTGAAAAGCCATGCCCAGAGGAACCATGAGGCGGCTCAGAGAACTGGCAGTAGCCCTCCCATTCCACCACTAACATTCACTGAATGGGAGGGGAAGGTGCTTGCCATCCTGCATCCATAGAGTCTCACAGGAATATCTGGGGGAGTGGAGACTGGTAAGTTCCAACAAATGTATCCCATCACACTGTCAGATACTGTTGTGCACAACCATTAAGCTACACTTCCATGACAAAAACTAATTCATGTACAACGCACTCTTTCAATCACATGTCTCACATGGCTACCATTTCCTTCCTCTGCTTCACCTTACAGGTAGGTAGCCATCTTTCCATGGGTGTATGGGGCAAGGCAGTCAGCACTCCAACACCCACCAAGCTTTCTTGCCTCGCAGCTGAGCAGGAGGAATCACCCCTCCCACCCCAGAGCCACGTGGCAGCCATCTCCCTCCTCTGTTTCACGTTACAGGTAAGTATCCAGCTCATGCTCTCTGGCCTCACTCACAAACAACATGGAGCACTATACACACGCCACAGCAATGTGGCAGCCATTTCACTCCTCAGTACCTCCTTACAGGTAGATAGCCATCATACTAGGGAGGGGGTTGTTGGAACATGAGAACAACACTTCGACTCCCACAAGGCCCTCTGGCTTCACTCACAAACAGCATGGAACACTCTCACCACCCCAGAGCCATGTGGCAGCCATTTCACTCCTCAGTACCTCCTTACAGATAGGTAGCCAGGTAATGCTCTCTGGCCTCACTCACAAACAGCATGGACCACCCTCCCCACCCCAGAGCGATGTGGCTGCCATCTCCCTCTGCTTCACCTTATAGGTGGGTAGCCAGCTCATGCTCTCTGGCCTCACTCACAAACAGCATGGAGCACCCTCCCCATCCCAGAGCCATGTGACTGCCATCTCCCTCCTCTGCTTCACCTTACAGTTAGGTAGTCATCTTACTAGGATAGGGTTTTTGGGACATGAGAACAACACTACGACTCCCACATGGCCCTCTGGCTTCCCTCACAAACAGCATGGAACACCCTCCCCATCCCAGAGCCATGTGGCAGCCATTTCACTCCTCAGTACCTCCTTACAGGTAGGTAGCCAGCTAATGCTCTCTGGCCTTCCTTACAAACAGCATGGAGCACCCTCCCCACCCTAGAGCCATGTGGCTGCCATCTCCCTCCTCTGCTTCACCTTACAGGTAGGTAGCCAACTCATGCGCTCTGGCCTCACTCACAAACAGCATGGAGCACCCTCCCTACCTCAGAGCCATGTGACAGCCATCTCCCTCCTCTGCTTCACCTAATAGGTAGGTAGCCAGCCCATGTTCTCTTGCCTCAACCCTCAACAGCATGGAGCAATATGACCGCCACATCCCTCACTTGTTAGCCAGTTCTTCAATGCTCCATATGTCACATCCACTCCAAACACAGCAAAGCTCACATATATGTCACATAAATCACACTTTCAATCACAAAGTCCCATGTTAAGAAAAGCAGAGCCCAATTGCGATATGAGCAAAATGCAATTTGTAAGTCCCAGATTAGTAAAGCATGAAGGCTCATATGCACACAGCACACGCATAGACACTCATTCAAATAACACAACCCACATGATATGAATGATAAATAACCTACAGAAATTAGGAAATGTCTGCATAGGTGAAACATATTATTTGAAAAGTCTACAAAATCCCTGCATAAACTAAAGTGGATGAGCACCAAGTTGGTAGATGATGACATGTCCTTGGAAAAACAATATCTGTACATGTCAATTGTTTGGTATTGCCATGTCACCTCTCTAACAAGTAATGGATGTACCTCAACATCATGTCATACTGCAGATGAACTGTTGCAAGTAACTTGTATTTTCAATGCTAAAAGTTTGATCTTCACCACTAAAACATCAAAAACAGTGTCACCAATGTGGTGGAGTGTACTTAACATGTTGACAATGTAACCTCTGTTCAACAGGTGAATTGCAATTTACAGCTGGCAAGACCACCACCAACCAGCAGAGCCAGTCTCCCCCCAGAGCATTAATTCTCAGATGCAGATTCTCTTCAATTCTCAGATGAGGAGCAACAACCTAGCCATTCAGGCCTGCCAGGGTGTACTCAGTCTCAGGGCCACCTTGACCCCACCACCACCACCACAACTCCCAACACAGCAGCAACAACAACAACGCTGAGCCCTGCACCAATTACATGTGTAGCAACCACCTCCATCACCACCGCTGCTTTCAACACTGTCTCTGTCTCAGAGGTTACCAACACCGCCACCCACACTGAGGATGCTGGAGACAGTGTGCGGTTGTGTGTACAGTCAAGGCCACAGATCCGTGTGTGCAGGGCAGGTGGGAGGACAACTGGGGGCCAATCACAGGAGTCCACTGAGACTGAAGCCCTGGCCACTGTCGCAAGAGTCCTTGGGGCGTACAAGCAGATCCAAGGACAGATGGGCCAGGTTGTAGATTAACTCCGTGAGCTCCGCCTGGTGCAGATGTCCATGGACACACATATGGGACAACTGGTAGATCTCATGGGCCAGCTGGTGGGTGTTCTGAGGGATATACATGCAGCTCAAGTAATGCCTCCCCCCCCCTTCCAGTGGCCAGCCTGCTGATACTCACACCACCTCAGCAGCGGCCAAAGGGAGGGATGAGCTGCAAGCCAATGACTCCTCAGACACCTCTGAGCCTGCAGTAAAACCCCCCTGCCAAACGCAGGTGGGGACATCCGAGAAACACCAAGGGAGGATCAAATGGCAAAGCATCAAGCCAAGCCAGGTCGCTGAGCCAGCCTGATGTCACTAGTGTTGCACAGAACATTGACTTTGTTGACCATCCTGTCCCACATTGCGATGTTGATGGCATGAATCTGTTGGACTTTGGAATTCCACTACTGTGGTGACTACTCTAATTGTCTCTGTTACCATCACTAACAACTGAAACACTGTATGCACAATTAACATTTCACTCACTTTAAAAGAAACACAATATATACGTGAAAATAAACATAATTAACACCCATTCCTTTGTGTGAGTTGTATGTTTATCAGAGTAAGTACAATGTAAACTCAAATAAAAATGTAACACAAGATGATATTGTGACAATCGATTGATAGGGCAGAGGGACCGAGAACAACACGACAAGAAGATAACATTGAGTTGTCATATGATGGCAGAACAGCAAGAATACACTACTGGTCAACACTGTACAAGATACATATCAGATAACACTGACCAACACCATCAACATAGACATCAGGTAAGTGGAAATACAAACACAGCGATGCACAAAGTACCCCACAGCAGGGTGCCAACAACAGCCAACATCCCAACACATCATTAATGCTTCTGCCCTAACAGCCAAGCTATCTGACACAGTCATAGTTGCTCTATGAAAACTTACACTCAAGGGAAGTAGTTGTTGATGAGCTGTCGACGCAGGTCAAGACCTTCCTCCTTGCCACTATCATCGTCACTGTGCATGTTTGGATTTGCAGCGGGGGGCTCCTGCTGCTCATCGTCGTCAGGGGAATCTCTTTGCGCAAGGCCAGGTTGTGAAACATGCAACAGGCGACTATGATCTGACACACGTTCTAGGAAGAGTACATTAGTGCACCACCATTGTCAACAGGTCTGGTATAGGCTAATACACAGGTGGTCATCTCCTTCGCAATCTGGCAGCCAACATATCTGTGAAAAGAGTCAAAGATGAGATGGTTGTAACTGCGTACAGGATGATTCACACAACCACAACATTGACAGAACTGTTGAATCCGTTTAATGCACAAGTGCCATGCATAGACTCCTTGATCCCCTGTAGTCAATTAGGTAGCCAGGGTGTACATATTAACTACTGTCAAATCAAAATTAGCCTATGTGTCAGGCATATGGTAGACTGCTAAATCATGTGTACCCAGCCATGTAGGTTGATGACACACACATATGGCAAACAGCATAAATGCAGAGTTGTATGTAGCTGCTGTCACTGCACAAATTCCACATTGAGTGCCACAAAACACATCATACCAAAATGCTGCTAGTGAGTGTAAGCTGTACAAGACTTCATTGATATACAACACTGTGTACAGAAACATATGCACATTTCGTGGGCAGACCATCATGACTGTGGGAGGAGTATGCAGTGCACACATTTCCATATTCCCAACAATGAAACACAAATCCAACAGAAATGTGTATACATGCCCACATGGATGAAAATGACCTGTGATGACGGACAGACTAATGCATTTTATACCATGTGTACTTCCATTACATGTGTAAGAAGTCTAAAGTAAAATGTCACACTCTCAAATCCCTTTACAAGGTGAACTATATTTTTGAGAATTCTGTTGGGCTCATTGGTGCAATTTGCAAAGTGAGAATGCAAATGCACAATGTGTTTACATGTGTGGTAGACATGCTCCGCCACTGCGGGTACAGGCATTGGCCCCAAATGAATAATGCAGGGTAGCGGGTGAGAAATTCTGACCCCCGCTGTGTGACACTGCCAATGCGAATAAAACAGCAGCCAATGGGAACTGCCATCGCGGTAGTGCCTTTCAGTTTTTGAACGTAGCAGTAGGCGTGCTCTGCCACTGCGGGCACAGACATTGACCCCAAGTGAATAATACGACCGAGGCGGACCAATTACATTAGCAGAATAACACTGAAACAACCCTAGGGGCCTATATATGTGTGTGGAAGGGCCATACTTGTCACTTGCCTACAGACATTGTTGCCTGCCATTCATCCCCACCAACTGCTGCTGAACTTCATCTCTGGAACCAGTCATGGCTCATACTGAGAACATCAGGGCCCGTCCCTTCACCACAGTGGAGCTGGAGATCCTGGTGGACGAGGTCCTTGGCTAGTACGGGTGGCTATATGGTGCTCCAGAGGTACTGCTAAGTGAATGTGTAACTTCTTTTGAGTGATTAGAATGCTCACCCTATGTGACTGGACACTAATATGTGCCTTAGAGTGCAAGCCAATGTAAATGCCTTTAGACTTTTGTCATCTGAATAGCCCATACATGAAGTACAATTTGTTCCACTTGAGTATGTGGGGAGGATGGCACCATTGTCACTGGTAAATCTCCCTTTGACACTTACCTCACACATATTGTTCTCAGAATGGGTAATATAAATGTGTCATACTCTGCCTATTAGAATTACTTCACGGTAATGGTGTGTAGAGCCTTAATCCCCTGATCCCTGACTGCATGCAATGATGAATTGTACATAATGAATTTTGGCAGTAGTACAGTTACACTGATGATTGGAGCAATTGTCACTTTGTACACATATTCCCTGTGAAATGTCACAAAAAACCACAGTAAGTTTACTTCTAATCATAATTTTTTTTTTTTTTTTAAACCGTTTATTACAAAGTTCAAAGAATATACAAAGATGGGCCTACAACCTTCAGGCCGGCCGCTAGCAAACAAGAGAAGCATAAGATACACACAGTAGAACGCAGGCAGCGGCAAAGGGAAACATACAGGAGTTAGCCGCGTTGATGGCCACACCATACGGACCCCACATGACGGTTTCTTTTAAACATAAATAACAACAAACAAAATCCAACCACCAGGCAACCCACGATCGAAAACAGCAGCATGTGCTCCCCTAGAAGGGGGACCCTACCAAACCATAGGAGTATCAAGGGGGGGGAGAAGGTCAGAACAGGGACTGGGTGGACTCAGTGCCCGGTACCGGAGAGCTAAACCGGCTAAGGGGACGGGGCAGGCGATGGATCGGGCAATAACGGCGGGGCGCAGATTCCACCACGGTAGGCGTTCCAGGGGCCCCACACTTTCACCCATGTCCCAGGCTTACCTCTCGCTACATACACCACCTTTTCCCGAAACATGCACCAGTCCATATTTTCCTTCCAGGCCGAAACAGTCGGGGGCCTCTGGGAACCCCACAGTTGAGCAATATCGCGCTTGGCCACCATATATCCCAGAGTCACCCACCACGTCTGTGGCGCCGAATAGTCGGTTGGTTCCCACACGTTCAACAGGCATCTCCTCGCTTCGGGCAGCAGCGGCACACGCGTAACCACCCGCAGGACCTCATGCACACCACGCCAGAATCGCTCCACCTCTGGGCATTCCCACAAAATATGAAGAAAGGTCCCCAAAGAACCACACTCACGCTTACACAACCCGTCCACAGCATAGCCCATACGCAATAGCCTTGGCCCCGTTATGTAGACCCTATGGAGTATCTTGAGCTGGACGAAGCGAAGGCGGGCCGGTATGGCCACCTCTTTCGGGGAGGCCACCGCAGAAACCCAGTCCTCGTCGTCCAGCTCCAATCCATCGGCAACCCAAGCCTCGCGAAGATCAAGCAGCAATCCCACGCGGTCATTGATCAGTTTTTTATAGATTAACGAGATCGTGCTTTCCGGTACATGTCCATCCAGCACTCTATCTTCCAGAGGGGAGTACTCCGGGATGGAGGCAACGTCCGGGAAGGCGGAGCATAGTGCATGACGGATCTGCATATACCGAAAGTACTCCCTGTCTTGCAACTGGAATTCCGTCTGCAGCATCCCGAACGTTTTGAATCCCCCCCTCGTCCAGAGATCCCCCACCCTGCTAATGCCTATCATGTCCCACTTCTCGAAGCCCTTCGAGGTCCACAGGGAGCCCAACTGCTCAGATGCGTACAGTGGTGACGCCCGGGTCAAACGATCCTTCCACCCCATCGCTACATTAGCCGCGTGCCACACTCGTACCATGACACGCGTGGGGCCCGTAAGACGTGCGTCGAGCGAGCTGGAGTAGAGCGCTCGATTATAGTCACCACCCGGCAGTAGCATCTTATCCATTTCAAAGGCCGGGTTTAGGGCGGGCCCGTATAGGCCGTGATTAATCGCAGCCAGCTGGGAGGCCCAATAATACCGTTTAATATCCGGGAGGGCAATCCCCCCGTCATACCACGGGAGCGTCAGCTTCGCCAGGGCGATACGCGGTCTCCCGTCCCAGAACAGGCGGCGTTGCAAGCTCTCCACCTCGCGGAAGTAGCGCGCCAGGACGAGGTCCATTGTATTCTGCAGAGCGTACAGGAAACGCGGCAGCGACATCATCTTAAACAATGCCGCCCGGCCGAGCGGCGAGAGCGGCAAACGCCGCCAACGCGCGACATCCTCCTTCAGGCGCTGGAGGGGGGGCAGCAGGTTTCAATCATACCGGGCCTCCGCGTCTAGGGTGATGAAGATACCCAGGTACCTAAATCCCTGCGGGGCGATCTGGATAGGACAGCCCCGCGGAAGGATAGGAGCCTCCCCAGAGAGAACATACACGCACGATTTAGCCCAGCTGATGACAAGGCCGGAGTTACGACCAAATGAGTGCAATACATCAACCAGTACTATCAGTGATTTACGTGGGGAAGCCAGGTACAGGAGAATATCGTCAGCATATAGAGACACGTGGTCCTCATACTCGGGGGTCCAGCGGAGACCACGAATAGAAGGTTCCCACCGCAGCCACTCCGCCAGGGGCTCCAAGGCAAGCGCAAAAAGAAGCGGCGATAACGGGCAGCCCTGCCGCGTGCCCCTGCCCAACTCAAACGGAGCCGACACTCTACCGTTCACAACCACCTGCGCCAGTAGCCCGGAGTACAACAATTTAACCCAACTGATAAACCCTGGGCCAAACCCAAATTTCGCGAGCGTCGCACAAATATATGGCCATTCAAGTGTGTCAAACGCCATAGTGGCGTCCAAGGATGCCAAGATGGCCGGCTCCCGTATGAACGGGACACGTGCGAGCACCCCATGCAAACGCCGCAGGTTAAGCGCTGTGTTACGATGGGGAATAAAGCCGGACTGGTCCTGGTGGACCAAGTCACACACCACGCCGACCAGCTGATTGGCCAAAACCTTGGCGAGAATTTTGGGCTCCGCATTCAATAACGAAATGGGTCGATAGGATGTGACCCGGTCCCGTGGCCTCCCCTCCTTGTGGATAACCACGATGGTAGCCAGACGCTGGTCTAGCGGGAGGGAACCCACCGAGTGGGCCGCAAGGAACATAGCACGGAGATGCGGCGCCAGCGTATCCGGTCGCAGCTTATACAACTCGATGGGAAGACCATTAGGACCCATGGCCTTGCCGGAAGCGACCGAGCGTATGGCGAGGGCAATTTCTTCGGAGGTTGGAGCGGCGTCCAACAACACTCTGTCCTCCTCAGAAAGGGAAGGCAGCGCGATATCTCTGAGCAGGGCATGGGAATCCTCTTCAGAGCGGGAAGACACTGGGGAATATACCCCACGGAAATAGTCCGCGAAGCAGGAGACAATTTCCTCCGGTTCAGTGACACACACACCATTCGTTTTCTCAATCAACGGGACAACACGACTCGCTCTCTCTTTTTTATCCAGCCACGCAATCAATTTACCAGCCTTATCACCCACATCATACAGTCTCCCCTGTTGCTCTCTACTGAGGCCCCTGGCCGCCTCCGTGACGAGGGCCTTATAGGCCGCTTGCTTGAGTTGGAGAACATGTAATTTATCCTCCGTCACCCCACGTTCTAGATCCCCCTCCAACTCGGTTATCTCAGCTTCAACACGGGTCACCTCCTCCCGCTCGCGCCTCCGGGAGTGGGAAATAAGGGACAGGGCTTCTCCTCGGAGTACTGTCTTGAACGCCTCCCACAGTGAGACCGCCGATGACACAGACCCCACATTCTCGTCAAAATAGCGCTTAAGGGATTTAATCAGCTCTGCGCGAATGGTGGGGTCACGCAGGTACCAGGGATTGATCGGGGCCACTCTACCCTCTCCCCTCGGCAAAACATCAAAGTGCAACAAGAGCGGGGAGTGGTCCGAAATACCCCGTGCCAAATGGCGCACTTCTCCCACCCTCCCTACATAAGCCGCTGGGACCAGGACATAATCTAGCCGTGAGAGACTACCATGGGCCCCTGAATGGAAGGTGTACTGTAGCTGCGTGGGATGTTTTAGACGCCAACAATCCACCAGCCCCAGGGTATCCAAGAGGCCAGATAACCACTCTTGGGCCCGGGGGAGATCCCTAGGGGGGTGACGATCCACAGTTCCGGAAACTACAGCATTAAAATCCCCCCCCACCACTAGAATCCCCTCCGGAAGGCCAAGGAGGAGGTGCCCCAGGTCCGCAAAGGTGGTCGTCTGCAGCCCCGGTGGGACATATACTGACACAAAAACGACCACTCTGCCCTCCAGTCTGCCCACCAAAACCGTGTAACGTCCCCTATCATCATGGCGCACCTCATCAATCTCCAACGGGAGCGAGTTTTTAACCATAATGCCCACACCCCTTGAACCGGACGTGAAGCCCGCATGGGCCACAAGGCGGTAGCCCCGTCGATTCATAGCGCAAAAGGAGTTGCCAATGAGGTGCGTCTCCTGCAGAAAAACTATATCGGGCGAAGTTCGCTTCAAGAACTGCAGGACCACACCTCGTTTTATCCTGTCCCCCAGTCCATTAACATTCCAGGACAACAAACTCAGTCCCCTACCCCCCATCATAAACAGAAGTCATCACTCGTCCCCCAGAGAGCACTGTAGAGATAACACAAAGATACGTTTGCCTTGTGGTGTAAACGAACAACACCCCACCCCAACCCACCCATTCCAACAAAACTCCCCCACCCTGCACCCCTGCATGAGCCCGGACAGCCCCCCCAACTTGCAGAGTGCCTGTCACCCCTATAAAAAGAAACTAGCTAGACCCCCTAGAGGAGGAAAGAGTACCCCTTCTAGACCCCACACAACCTCCATGGGAGGGGAATGTACAAAGACAGACGCTTGATCGAAAGTAGCATCGTATTCGTCCAGAGTGAGGCCCAATATTGACCCCTCAGTCCCGATCCAGTGGGCCGCCTCCTCCCGCCGCCCCCCCCCCGCCATCTCGATCACGATCCCCAGACAGAGTGTCCAGCCAGTCCCCGGCCGCTTCGGGACGATCAAAAAAGTGCGTGCGACCATCCACCTCCACTCGCAGCTTGGCCGGGAAGAGCATGGCGTACTTTAAGTTCAGGTCCCGGAGTCGGCGTTTAACGCCGAGGAAGCTCAGTCTTTGCTTCTGGACCGCTTGGGTGAAATCAGGGTAAAAGTTCACCTCCATATTGTCCAACTTAACCGGCCCATGTAGTCTGGAAGCTTGCAGGATAGCGTCTCTGTCCCGAAAGTTAAAAATCCGGGCAATGAGAGGTCGCGGAGGGGCTCCGACCTTCGGCCTTCCCCCGGGAACCCTGTGGGCCCTCTCCACAGCAAACTATTTACTCAGGCCCCGAGGCTGGAGATGGGTAGCGATCAGGTACTCCACAAATAGATCCGCCGCCGCTTCCTCCCGTCCCTCGGGTACTCCGATGATGCGGATGTTATTCCTCCGGGCCCGACTCTCGGAATCCTCGAGGCGCCGATCCATAAGTGCGCTCGCCTGACTTAGCCGGCGTACCTCCAGTTGTAGTGCCGCCACCTCAGTCGTAAGGCCCGATGCGGTGTGGGCCAAAGAGTCAACTCGATCGTTGGTCTTGGAAAGATCGGCCCTCACCAGGCCAACGTCTACAAGGACCGCATCGATCTTCTGTGCCAGGGTGTCGAACCGCTGGCCCACCGAGGCCTTCATCTCGGAAATGGCGCCCATGACGTCGTGGAGAGTCAGATCCGTGGGCAAGTCCGGGGCATCAGAAGGGCCCTCAGGGGACTTGCGCGGTCCGCCGGGAGATCCCCTCTGGAGGGTATAGCGGTCCATGCTGTTGGCCGGATGGACGGTGCCACGTCGGGTCGACTTGGTCTTTGACCGATCCCCATCTTGTTTCGTGGCCATCGCCGCTGGTCCCACAATCGAACCAGCAACGCCGTAGAGGGCAGGCAATCAGCGCCACGAGCTCCGGGGGGGCCACCCCAGATCGGCGGGGTGGGCCACAGCAGGCAGGCAGGCCGGGTCCCCCAGCGAGGCCACACCAACACAAAAGGCTCCGCGATCTCACTTGCAGAAACGGCGAGAAAGCGAAAGCGAAAGTGCGGGGTACGCGACTCGCCAGGCCCGGCCCGCCGTTGTTGTTCACTTTGCCACTGGGTCACCCCCCAACGCAAATCCGGGGTTCGGCGAGAAGAAGGCCGCAAACCTCAATCGGTGCTCACTCCGGCACCCGAGGTCCAATTCGAGAACGGAAAACGGGTTCCACCTCAGCTCAGGCTCACCAACACAGTCCCCTCAATCGAGGCAGGATGAATTCAGGATAAATGTAGGAGGTTGCGGAGGTCCTTGGGAGCCTCGCACCTATGCGGCCATCTTGGTTGCGCGCTAGGCTCCTCCCCACTTCTAATCATTATTGAGCTGGTACCTGTCGATCAGGCAGAGGGTACAGATTAGTGGGTGTAATGATTTGACAGTGACACTATTGAGATGATTCCAGTCTGCACAAGAGTTCAAGGCCTGTATCTGTCTAGATTAGAGGTAAATCACCTCTCACACATCTGCTACATGTAGAGTGGACATGTCATATTTGTTTTGGTATGCAAAACTATATTATCCCCGTGCACTCGAAATGTAGTTAAGTTCAAACACTCGTGTTGGCGCCACTTGTGTCACACGAAGTCCAACCGTGTCTTAAAATGAAGGGAATGTTGTGGGGAGTGTCACCTTCCCACCAAACAAGTGCGCACTGTATTCAATGAAACGCTGGGGTTTCTTCACATATTTCGGTTTATTGGTTATGAAAAAAGATTACTTCATTGGTTAAACTTCAAAACTCCATAAATTCTTAAATCAACTGAATATTGCATCCGTAATAGTCATCTGATGGAGCAATTCATTCTTTGTATTCAACGTTAAACATCCACCCAATGCATTTCGGGTCAATCAAATCTGACCCTTCCTCAGGGGTCTATAACAAAAGAAACAGGACCATTAAGTTCACTGCACAATTCAATACATGGTAAAAAAATACATTTGAATACAGTGCACACTTGTTTGGTGGGAAGGTGACACTCCCCACAAGATTCCCTTCATATTTGTTTTGGTGCCATTATGTGTTGACTCTCACATGTGTATGTACTATGCCATCATTCTCATTCTACATACATGTGAATCTTGTGATGGACCACAATTTGCGTCTGTAACAACACCTAAGGCCTGTCCAGTGAATGCACACGGTATCAAGGCCACATCACTCAAAGGACTTGGCAAGACATACGAGTAGTGCACCCTCATAATTATGAAGCAGCATATAGAGGTATGTAGAGTACACAAGACAGGCCTACACCTTGTCACATGAGTGAGAGAATGTAGTATCATCTACCTTATTGTGACATCCATAACACATGTAGCTATGCAGTGGTCCTGGACATTAAGGGGTGTATAGTGAGTATTACCACTAGGTATCAATTAGTCTATTGTCTGTCATGCTCACTCACATCATGCATCACAGATGAGGCACTGTTTCATCCTGATTTAAGTGCACGCCCTCTGCATGTGTATGAGATGCCCAGGTAGTCGGTCCATCCTCATAGATGTTAACGTTGTACTCATCAAGCTTGGTCAGAGTCTAGTAACATGGTCTGTAGACTCTGCTGTCCATTGGCCTATGTGTGTGGTGTGTTTATAAGTGCTTCTGGACTGGCACTCAATGGTCCACGACATACTGTTTACAACATTTGTCTCTTGTCTTACATGCCTACAGCTCAAGATCCATCAGCGTAAGGCAATATGGCGGGCCATCGCCCGCAAGGTGCGGGCACTGGGGGTCTCCAACCGGCGACATACTCACTGCCACAAGTGGTGGGATGACATCTGCCGCCTCAGCAAAAACTTTGCAGAAATGATGCTGGGACTGGTCCCTCGAAGTGGCAGGTTGGCGAGCCGGACCATGACCCCACTATTGGCCCGCATCCTGGCAGTGACACAGCCAGAACTGGATGGAAGCTCAAGGGCCCAATAGCAGCAAGTTGGGGTTGAGCATTGGGCTAAGTGCGACTTGATGCATGACTGGCTGCATTAATCCCAGCCATGGGCAACACAGGAACCTCTGAGATGTCTCTAGTGGGATGCAATTGGTTCAAAGTTGCCTCAGTGGCAATGGCATGGGGTTCTGCATGTGTACAACCATTGGATTGTCATGTAGGGAATACATTAACAGTGTCCATGCAAATCATCTTGACATGTTTGCATGTTCCATCTGGAAAATGGTGTCTGACTGAGCCATTCCTACACAGGAAAATAAGTTGTGTGAAGTGTCTAGCACAGTACACTTGTCAGCCTTGTGTGTGCTGTGTGGCTCCCACAATATTGTGACTCATGTGATGGTGTGCAAGTGGATTAAGACATGGAGAAATGTGGACTCAGGGTGCCGTGAGCTAAAAGAGGTTACACCTGTCCTATGGGTGGTGTACAGCAAAATGATACAGATGACAGCATCAGAGCGACACATTTACACAAATATCAGCAGCATGGAATAACATAATATAATTCCCTGCAAAAATGACAGCGACTGCACACAGTCACTAATGGTGTAGATGGTGATGCATTGGATGATCTGCATTTGCTCATTGTGCTCATGGCAACATGTCTTTGTGATGGTTAGACAATGGAAGGTTGAAGCTAAGGAGCAAACATGGCTATTGGGAGATTGTGTTTGCACTAGGGCTTAACATGGTTGTATGTGGACAGTGTGTATGGCAATTTATGATGTATTTGAAGTGTTGTACTTTAACCTTTGATGGAAAAAGCCAATGTGACTCTGAGTGGCAGTAATTACTATATGTGCATTGAGGAGGGGTGTACATATGCACCAGTGCATGGTCAAGTTGTGGCTACTTGTTTACATCAGTGAGTGTTCTTATGTGACATTGATGTGTCCTGGGTGTCAGCAGTCAGCACAACGTAGGGATGTCAGATGCCAGACACTAGCTTTTGGAACACAGTGCCTGTCCTTATGGAGGCCACTCAAAGCTTAATCTACAAACGGCACTCTCATGCCTTGGATCATTGAAGGCTTGACCTGAGATTAAAATATTGTTGCTATGTGACATGTCACAATATGCAAGGCCCTTGCGTCACATTGCCCTAGTTATGCAAATGTGCATTGTCTTTTTGTCAATATTTGTATATAGTGCTTCATGGATGTTTATACCTATAAATGTGAGCATCATGTTAGGTTGTATTGAGATATTTTTGGTGTGCACTTCCATGTCATTGATGCATCTACAAATCGGTTAACAATGTTCAGCAGTAGTTTTGCTGCAGTACCAACATAGTTGGAAGGAAGTATGTAAGGTCACTTAACAATTGTCATGTTTCAGTTAGTATTTGTGGTGTTTTGTGAACTCATACTTCAAGTGTGAGAAACACAACAGAATTGGATGTGTAGCTCTCTTAACTAAAGGCATGTAGATGTGTTTACACACAATAGGATGTGATGTTGAAATTTTGACTCATGCACAGTAATTTGGCCGTGCCAACGCATCATGGAGCATGAACGTTAAACAAACATGTGTCAGTACATCATGTGATCAGGCAAAAGATTGGGCTTATGGAGCCAGTACATGTACACGTACATTTTGGCTCCTAAGTCAAATGAATTATGTTTGTATTTCATATCATCTTTGTGAGGCCATTTCACTGAACCTATGTCTCTATCTCTTACAGCATCTATGGAGGGCAGGGAAGGAGAGGGGCCCGACACAGTTTGGGAAGCAGCTGGCATTAGTGGGCCCCGCAAGTACAGCAACCCAGAGGGGACCAGCGCCTCGGAGGGGGACATGAGTGCCCTCAGAGTCCGGGCCAGAAACACCAAGCACAACATCTTCGCACTCCAGTGGTGACTCCACAAAGTTGGCGGACACAAAAAGTTTGACATCTGCTTCTTCGTCCGCCACACCCCATCCTGTGTCCACCCTCCCGGCTGCTCCCCAAACTGGTATCCAGGCCCGCAACCCTAAGAAGGGCAGAGTCTCCTTCCCCCAGGCACAGCTGCCCCTGCCCCTGTCTCCACTGCTGCCCTCAGTGTGGAGGCCATAGACATCTTGCGGTAGCTGTCTGTGGTTCAGACTGCGCTCCTGAATGCCCTCCAGGATCATGGCAACAAGTTGTCACAGGTTGTTGCATTCCTGGAGGGCATTCATTCGGAAGTGGGTGGCCTGCACAGAATTGTCCATTCTTTGACCTCCACAGTGACGGCAGCCATTCAGCAGTACTAAACTCACAGTCCAGCTCCTGTCCCTTCCACCACCACCCTCCCAGTGCCCCCACCTGCCCAGAGCACACACCAGAGCACTCAGGCACCCAGTCATCCACATGCAGCACACAACAACACCACTAAAAGCGACACAGACACAACACACCATTCCCAATGCACACAGAACTGCACAACAACAAGACCATCACAAGACACACAGAAACATAAAGGCAAAAAACATGCAATCAGATTGTATACCTCAGATTCCTCGCCCTCCAAGAGCCCTCCTATCCCCACACCTCATCCCAAAGCCTCACAAGCACTTACCCTGGCTTCCCTGGACCTGGTGCCTGCCACAACTGCCCCCCCCAAGTTAAGAGGGCTGGGTTGCCCAAAGCTTCCACTCCCACCCACCCTCTTGAGAAGCATGGCCACAAGACAAAAGAGGTGAAAGTACCTCCACAACAAGGGAGGCAGTGGAAAAGGCAACCCACTACAGAGCGTCCCACCAGATCTGGGAAATCTCCCATGAAAGAAGCACCACCACCTGCACCACTTTCTGCGAAGAAGGAGGCTGTTGTGACCACCTCACTTCTCCCTTGGCCGAAGACGCTTAGTTGATATTGGATACCTAAACAAGTGAAACCCAGCCCTCCACATGCAACATCATCCGCTGAGCCTCCCCCTAGCATTTTTCCACCTCCCCGTGCCACGACTCCACCTGGTCCACCCAGTCCTCAGCCTACCACATCCAGTGATCCCACTGCGTTAGCCAGTTCTCCCCATCCCAGGTCCAGTCCTTCCACTACCCCAGACAGTCATCCCCCTCTCAGTTCCAGTTCTCCACAATTTTGAACCAGACTGCCCCTTCACACCACAATCCTCCATGAGCGGTGCTTGAACTGCCCATTTGATGCCCTATCTTGGGGAGATTTCCATGACAGTGTACTGTGTTGCAAGTTTGTAGTGCAAGTTTGCATGCACCCAAGTGCAGACTAAATTTTGGACTGGCCATTGGCCTTTGTGTTTGGCACTTTTCTTACAGATGCAGAGTTTATGTATTAAAGTTATATTTTTGTTCAATGCTTTGTCGTTTGCTTTGCTAATGATACAGAAAAATGTATGTATATGTTTATCTGTTCCATGCTCTGAATGCAAAATTCACAGTGGTATGTACTTGATTTACTGTTGCAGGTGTTCACGGAGGTTGCAATGACTAATGTGCTTATTGAGTCAGAGGGTTAATGGGGCCATGATGCTTATCTGTGATGGTCTACTCTTGTCCTCTACATGAATTTTTATGGTCTCTACTTTTGTACACATGTCATATTTGGATCCTCTACATCAAAAACAGCTATTTTAATTAACATGATGACGTGAGGGGTGGACAGGGTGCATCAAATGTGAGGGATCTATCTTGATGTATACACACCAGAATAGGTGTGAAGTTATCTTGGATAGGTATAGCTTCATAGTCACATGGGTACTTTTACATGTGTGCACTTAACTAATCATGCAGTGTGATTGTCACGTCAAGAGCTGATGTATTATTGTGTATGTGCACTTGAGCATGCCCCTTTCACACATACACAATACAGTAGTTAATATGTGCCTGTTTGTTTACATGCTCAGACCCAGGCAGGAGGTTGTGTGAACATGTTGAAGTCGTTGCCGGATCAATGTGCAGTGTGTCAGTGTGACCTCGCAGTGCTAGGGTACATCTACTTATGGGCCACATCATTTGTGAGTATGCAGAGTGTGTCACTCCAATGTGTGAAGTGTGAGATTTGGGATCAGACATGGCTCTTGCTTACCTTTGTTCTCACTGTGCTAACTGACTGTGGCAAACATACATTATATGTGACTTTTGCCATACATTGATGTCACATTACACTTTATCTACTCCACTATGTGGTATGGAAATACATACCAGTCCTGTACAAAAATCCAATCTCTGTAACTCCACTGGGTGCTGTTACAGTGTACTTGTGATCACTGTATGACACTACAGTCACAATAAGAACATTTGAGGCCTACACAATGTGAGATACTACACTATGGGCCTTATGTAGGTGGGCTGGCATTTACCACTTCATAAATACCGAATCATACCGATTCGGTATTTATGAAGTGGTAAATGCAATGTAGGTAATGAGTCGGTAAATATTACCGATTCGGAAAAATTCGGTAATTACCGAATCGGTATTTACCGATTCGGTAATGAGGCATACCTTCCCATTGATGGGAAGGTATGAATCATTACCGAATCGGTAAATACCGATTCGGTAATGGGGGAGCACATGCAAGGGTGGCATGGTGTCACATTGACACCCTGTTGCACCCCTGATTCGGCCATGTGTGCACATGTGGCGCACATACATGCCCTAAGGGCATGTATGTCTGCCACATTGCACACTTTAAACGTGCACAAAAATGCTTTTTTTCACCTATTCGTCATTTACCACCAACCTTTAGTTGGTGGTAAATAACGAATCCCCACACCCACCACACACTCCCCCTACATCGCATTTCATGATTCGGTATTTACCGAATCGGTAAATTTACCGAATCGGTAATATTACCGATTCGGTAATTTTACCGATTCGGTAAATACCGAATCATGAAATTCTCCCCCTACATCTCAAAAGCCAAAATACCGGTCGGTAACGGTATAATTACCGAAAATCGGCCGTTACCGACCGGTATTTGGCTTCCTACATGAGGCCCTATGTCTTTTTGCTCTGTACACTCCTCACCTGTACAATACTCCTATATACACCACTTCACTCAACACTATTCCACTCCATGCCGTGCCAGTGTTTGACCCTACCCACCACTCCATAGTGTGACACTATACTGTGGGAGAATGATTTGTGTACAAAACCATTGTGCCCCTCAGCACTGTATCCCAATTTGATATGTGCTATTTGAGTCTACCTAATAGCAGTCATGGGTAATCCTGTATTATATAGATGAGTTTACGGCACAGTCCTCTAGTCTTGTCCCATGCATTTGTGTTTGCCTGAGTTGTGGAGCAGTAGGGGAGAGCAATAGTGTGTAGGTGTTTGCTGAGGCACTGCCACCCATCCTGTGAGGGAAGTGATGTGTGTGCTGTAATGATTTGTGATGTTCTTGTTCATGGTGGTGAATTCAGCTATGTCTGTCCCTGGTTGTAGAGGTGTTCACACGCTGCTTACTGTGCATGCACTGTTGTCAGTGGCTGATGCACTGTCTTTGAGCAGTCACTTGTCAGGATTGTGCCTAGGAATGCTTGGGCTGGACACTGACACCATGGTCCCTTTGTAACCGGTGGAGTGTCTATGGCAGTGTTGACAGATTTGTCTGGATGCACACACTTTGGGGTTATATGTGTCATTTGTTTTGATTTGATGGATTATGCAGTGTGTGAAGTTGGTCACAGGAGAAATTATATCTGTTCCAGGTAGGACTGGAGCAAATGAGGCTATCCACTCTTTTGCTGCGCATGGCCATGCTTATTGGACTTCTTTTGGTGGGGTCTGTGATACATGTATTTAGCAATTGCGTTGAGATCTGTATAACATGAGACATCCTTGACCTGAGCTCAGAGATTTGGAGATACACACCAGGGTGTAGCATTGTCTAGCAGGGAAGTCATAGGAGTACATTTGCACCCTTAACAGAGATTGTCCAAATTGTAGAACAGGGAAGGTGGTAGATGGGTAGGTGAGGAGTAGGTGTGAAGGTTAATATTAAGTTTGACTGTCAGGGAAGGTCACCTTGAGGCATGAGTGGTGTGCCAGTGGCATACACATGACATATTAGTTAAGACAAATGAAGTGCTGGTCACTGTATGCCTGATGACAGGTCATCTCATTCTGGTCCAATGTCTTACTTGCATTGCTGGATCACAGTGATACTGCACTGATGATATCTTTCATACTATTTACTTACTCTCTGTGCCACATATGGATTAGTTGATGTCCTTAGTGTAGTGTCATATGTGAGACCTCTTACATTCCATGAACATATGCCACCACTCATTTCTCCATACATTTCCTGCACTGGTCCATCCAGTTTTGAATGGTTTACTTGTTCTCATACAGTGTGGGTGGCTTATAGTTTGTAGAGGAGGCAAAGTAAGAGTTTGTAACCTATATCAAGGAATTGGCATGCAGACTGACCAGTTCCAAGGTGTGTAATCTACACAATTGCTGTTTATTTATTCAATTACTCACATTTATTCACATGAGTGGAAGGCAGTTGTGAGGAAGAGGTTTGTCATGGGTCTTAGGTCAGAGTTTACTGCTATCAAGATGGCCTCTTCATGACACTTTGACATTCATTCAATATTTTCTAGTTGGTGCTAAATTTGGAGAGATGGAGTGATGGTTTGGAAGAGCTCAGCGGAGTGGTAGGGTAGTCAATGTTATTGATGTACAGGACATACTCACATGGGGTCTTCTTGTGCATCACTGTACAAATGAGACAAATGCACAGTGGTGTTTACTTTACGTTTGCATTTAAGTCAAAATGTTTCAACAGTGTGGCATTGTATGGCCTGTCATAATGTTGTATGGTCAGCCATTGTATGTGATGAGCCTGTCAATGTCTGCTCAGGGTGTGGGCTGAACTGTGATTATGTGGCAGTGGTAGCTCTCTTAATATAGCAAACACAAGGAGATGATGGACGGAGCACTGAAACTTTTCAGACACTCACCCCCAGTCACAGATCTGGGTTGAATCCGTCATCGTTCTTTAGCTCACTTCGCCACCTCAGTGCAGACACAGCTATATGCAAATCAGTCTTGACCCTGTGCCTCATGGGAACAGTCCAGCCCGAACTGCCAAGCCATGTCTGCCCTGGACCGGAAACAAGCATCCTGGGACCGGTTTTGGGCTAACAGCCCTCATCAGCAGGGCTAGATTAAATCCAGTGGCAAAGTGAGCAAGGGGCCCACGTCTGGGCATACCATGCCAACTTAGGGCGGACAAAGCAAATACAAGGAGATGATGGACGGAGCACTGAAACTTTTCAGACAGACACACCCCCAGTCACGGATCTGGGTTGAATCCATAATCGTTCTTTAGCTCACTTCGCCACCCTAGTTCAGACATAGCTATATGCAAATCAGTCTTGACCCTGTGCCTCATGGGAACAGTCCAGCCTGAACTGCCAAGCCATGTCTTCCCTGGACCAGAAACAAGCATCCTGGGACCGGTTTCAGGCTAACAGCCCTCATCAGCCAGGCTAGTTTAAATCCAGTGGCAAAGTGAACAAGGGACCTACGTCTGGGCATATCCTGTCAACATTGGGCAAACAAAGCAAACACAAGGAGATAATGGATGGAGCGCCTAAACTTTTCAGACACTCACCCCCAGTCATAGATCTGGGTTGAATCCATCGTCGTTCTTTCGCTCACTTCGCCACCCCAGTTCGGACACAGCTATATGCAAATCAGTCTTGACCCTGTACCTCATGGGAACAGTCCAGCCCGAACTGCCAAGCCATGTCTTCCTTGGACCGGAAACAAGCATCCTGGAACCGGTTTAGGGCTAACAGCCCTCATCAGCCAGGCAAGCATAAATCCAGTGGCAAAGTGAGCAAGGGACCCATGCCTGGGAATACACTGCCAACTTAGGGCAAACAAAGCAAACACAAGGAGAAGATGGATGGAGTGCTGAAACTTTTTGAACACTCACCCCAGTCACAGATCTGGGTTGAATCCATCATCGTTCTTTAACTCACTTCGCCAGTCCAGTTCAGACACAGCAATATGCAAATCAGTCTTGACCCTGTGCCTCATGGGAACAGTCCAGCCCGAACTGCGAAGCCATGTCTTCATTGGACCGGAAACAAGCATCCTGGGACCGGTATAGGGCTAACAGCCCTCATCAGCCAGGCTAGCTTAAATTCAGTGGCAAAGTGACCAAGGGACCCACGTCTGGGCATACCCTGCCAACTTAGGGAGAACAAAGCAAACACAAGGAGCTCTCTTAATATGTCATCTGACTTTGCTCTCTGACTCATCCAACACCTTATTGTCCTACTGTGAACTCCACAAACACATCTGCTCTTGTCTACTCTATTGCTCCTTGGATTTGGTCCTGATTTGACTGCAATGATCGCCCTTGTCCCTTTCAGGTGACTCTTGCCTCATTCGTCAATCCTGTTGCTACCCATTTAATAATGTGTCTACTGAGATGTGACTATAAACACTGTGCCTGCACATCACTCCTTGCAGCAGCTATGTTGTGCTAATTGGAGGCTAATTCTGATTGAGTGTGGGCTGGAGGATGATATAGGGATCTTGCTAACCCTGAATCATGTGCTGAACTTCTCCATCCGTCAGGCCCATGCTAGGTGGTATGGTTTTCATTGAGGTGGGTTTCAACGATGCTGAGGTGACAATGTACCTTCGTGCGAGGAATGGGTGCTTTAACTGTGGTATATGTTTCTGTGGCCATCAGGGTGTCCGATGTTGACAGGAAAATTACACGTGAGTGATTGATGTGTGTTGTTGTTGTCAAAGGGTTGCATGCGAAGAGATGTTTTGGACTTACCTCTGCTTTTTTCCACAACAGCTTCGTATTTGCTGGTAGTGGATTAGGAAGAGCAGAGGTATGGCTTGTAGAGCAGGATACATGACGGGCATGAACGTGGAGAGGTGTCTCTGACTCGAGTTTCTCGCCCCGTAGTTGTGCTTCCGGCATCTCTGATGAGCTGGTTTTACCGCTGTGTTCTGATGGCCTGATTGACGCATCATAATCTGAAACGTCCTTCCGCACAGCTGCCTTTCTCTATTGGCTCCCTCCGGCACCCTTGCGTAACGAAATTTCTGAAAGATCCGGAAACACAGTGACGGATGGAAAATGGGCTATTTTTGCCCGTTGTAATATGGCGGTCGCCATGACGGCTTCCAAAGTAACTAAATCGATGTTTTCCGCCACCGCCAGCACCGCGGAGCTGCCTACGACCACCATCATAATAAGCCCCTTAGAGACTATTCTGTTAGAGATTTGTGAGCTGAAGTTAGCACAGGCTCAGGATGTTGCCTCACTTCACCAATGGCTGGGTAAAATTGAAAAAGTTGCATTTGCAGATTCCAGCACGTCTACAAGAAATGGTGCAGAGATCATCTAACCTGGAGGACAATTCTTTGGTTTGGAATAAAGATATACATTTATTCCAAAGGAAGCTGGCTGATACGCAAAACAAATTTGATGAGATAGAAAATTAAGTGAGGCGATCTAATCTATGCTTTATTGGAATACCCGAAGGTGCTGAAAATTCAGGGGGTCATCAGAAAACTATCCAATTCATGGAAACCCTAATTAAATCTCACATTCTTGAGGAGGCCCCGGCTGAACTTTTAATCATGTGAGCCCATCGGATTCCTGCTCAGCGCCCTTCGAACTCTAAAATATCCTCATACCACCATTGTCAATTTTGCAGACAACTATCATTTAAAAGAATGCATCTTGTTATTGGCTATTCAAAAGACAGCATTTATGTGAGCAGATAAGAGTCAGGTCTGCATCTATTCAGATATGTCTGCAGCAGCTTCACATAGGCGGAGAGACTTTGTAGAACTCCTGGGTCAATTTAAATTAGTGAGGGAGTAGGCTTTGATACTGCAGCAGTCAAAACTTAAGGTCCTGTTCTAAAGCTGCTTTCACCTATGCAGAACAGTTGAAGAGGCACAAGTCCTGCTGAAAGATGTCCGAAATATCCAACGTTGAAGAGATAGCCCCTTTTCTTTTGTGTTTGTTCCGGGGCCTTTTTCTTTTTTAGGCGAGGGAGGGAGGTTCTGTTCCCTGCAGTCAAACCAAACGCCATGTTTTCAGGGGGTAAGGTGGGCAATTCCCCCTTTTGGGGTGGGCAGATCACTGTGTTTGTCTTTGGGTCATGCATGTTGGGTGAGGGAGGGTTGGAGCAGGGAAGGGGGGCACAGGAGTTTGCAAATGTGAATAAAAATGGGCAGTTTCATCAATTAGCACACAACTTCGGATATCGCATTGACAGTTTTTGCTTTATTGTTTGTTTGCCATTTTTTCTTGCAACAGGCGATCTTTTTTGATCAACATATGTGGATGAGGGTCTGGGCTATAACATCACTGTTGTTGCTTAAATGGTTTGCAAAATTAGAATAATTTCATGTAATGTCAACAGATTTTTAAATAAGCAAAGTATTGGACCATGATGAAGTGGTTGTCTTCTCTCAATCCTAAAATTCTCTTTTTGCTATGTGTGGAGTCACAATATGTCTGGCTAGATCCATAGATTGGAAGATCAGGGAAGTCATTAGGGATACGCTGGGAAGATGGATCTGGCTAAAGGTGCGATTCAAGCTTCTCCATTCAATTTAGTTACCTAGTATGGCCCAATTTCCAACAAAACTGGTTCTCTGAGAGATCTTTATAATCTAGCTATGGCGCCTGAACAGTCTTTGATTGTTGGAGGTGATTTTAATTTTATTCAAGACCTGAGATTGTATACGTCCAACAAGATAAAAAAGCAACTCAAGCCTAAAACTGCCACAGTCCTTGCCGCAACTAAGCAGGATTATTATTTGGTCGATCCCTGGCATGTGAACCACCCAAACAAGATGCAATATACTTGTTTTTCCTGACAATTCAATTCTGCATCTCGACTCAGTATTTTCCTAGCAACCCAGTCTTTTAGCTGGAGGATTTCAGATATAATGGCCAATGCCTTCGCTGACCACTCAATTGCATACATCGATTATGAGTTCGCAGAAATGAATCTCGCCAGACCAAGGTAGCAGTTCGACAGAACTCTTCTATCCCATCAGGCTTGGATGTCTGAGACCCAGATGTTTTTTACAGAGTTTGTTTATTGAAAATGCCGATCTGCTTCAGTGTTGATAGGGGTGTCCTTTAAGGCTTCGAGGCCATGAAATTACATATAACATTAAGCATCATAAGGAGCGAAAGGCCTGCATACAGGAACTGCAGCTTGCTGTTGATACAGTATAAGCTGCCTTAGGCAGGGCAAGTCCAGAAGAAAGGGATTGGATAAAAAAACAACTCATGTCGGTCAAATGGATTTCTCACTTGGCCTACATGGATTAAACAAGACTCGCAATGTATCCTTAAGATCTGGAATCCTGCCTCAAATTTACTCCCATCTGAGGATAGAGCTATTGCAGAAATATTTCTTCAACACTATGGAGGCGTTTATCAAGGAGCTCCTGTTGTTCCAGCTGTTCATCTGGAAGAGTTCTTCAATTCAGTTAGGCTCTCACAATTGAACTCATCTCAAAAGGCAAATCTAATAGCCAGCATTTCTGAGCAGGACATAGCAGCAGCCCTACAAAATATGCCTAATGCCAAGCCTGTGGCAGTGATGGCTTACCAACTACGTTTTATAAAGCCTTTTCGAAAGATCTGCTCTCTTTTTTGACTGAACTTTTCAATTCTATTAGTGAAGGCATGGCTATACCATACACCTTAAAGGAGTCTGTAATAGTTACCTTTTTGAAAAAAGAGATGCCTCCTCTCAATGTGAATTCTTATTATTGATTAGTTTGCTAAATACAGATTATAAGTTGTTCACAAAGGTTTGGGCATCACCCTTTAATAATGTTGAGCAAACCCTGATGCACAAAGACCAGAATGGTTTCCTGCTTAATAGATTGATGGCAGTAAACGCGCACTTTCTGATTCAGGCTATTGATTTTTTTTCTAATTGTCAGATCCTCTGGCTATTATAATGTTTGATGCTGAAAAAGCATTTGACTTAGTGACTTGGGACACCTCGTTTTTCACCTTGAGCAGGTTCGGGTTTCTAGACGCAGTGGTCAACATGATCCATAACCTGTATCAGGGTGCGGAGGCACGAGTCATAATTAACAGCAAGAACGTTGGGGCAGTTCAGAACACTAGAGGCACCCGCCAGGGGTGCCTGATGTCACCTATCCTTTTTGCTCTTTTTATTGATCTCTTGGCGCGAAGAATTCATAGAGCTGCATCCATTAAACCCTCCAATCAAAGGAATGCCCAAGATCAAGTTTTTTTTATGAGAATATGGTTCTTTTTTTAAAAAGCAGACAGGGCAAATATTGAGTGTGCAAATGAGTTAATTCATGAATACACAAAGGGAGGAGGATATAAGATCAACTGGGAAAAACAGAGAGCCTGATTTCGAGTTTGGCGGATGGGATGCTACGTCCCAAACGTGACGGGTATCCTGTCTGCCATAGTTTCATAGGATATAATTGAATTGTAACTTGGTGGACGGGATATCCGTCACATTTGTGACAGAGTAACCCTGTCTGCCAAATTCGTAATCAGGCCCAGAATCTCTTTTATTTAATGCCTCGTCAATGGTGTTGCCTTGAATCTACAGGACAAATACAATAGACATTGATTGCCTGGTCAGCTATTTAGGGGTTCATGTAACAAACCAATATTCAGATCGGTTTCCTCTCAACTTTAAAGCCCTGCTAGACAAAGTTAAAATCCTGCTGTCAAGATGGACGATTTCCCCACTGACAATAATTGGGGGAACGTCATTAGTTAAAGATGTCTATTTATTTTCCTTTTTCCAAATCTCCATATAAAAGTTAATGAGAGTTTTTTTAAGGAGCTAGATTTCCTTATTTTTAAATTTGTGTGGAATGACAGAGCCTCATGAATCAAATATTCCATCAAATATTCCATCTTGCAATTAGATAAAGATCAGGAAGGACTGCCAGATGTTTACTCTTGCAATCAGGCGGCATAGTTAAACACTAGAATTCATGAAGGGGTGGTCTCCCACAGGTTAGATAATGTTCTAATATTCAGAACTGCCCAATATTATAAAATGTACCTTCCTGTGTCCCTTAAGATGGCTTGGTTCCCGAAACAGACAAGATTTAAGGTGTTAGTTAACAGGGATGCTGTATTGAAATGCTTCTTTCGAGAAAGACAAGTGTTACCTCTTCATAAGTTCATTCAGCAACAGGACTGTGACGCCTTAGGCTTAGGTATTTTCAAGCCTTCGCCCAGATTCTGGAACTATTGTTTTTATGTAGCATTAGGCGCCATTCTAATTGGAAATTGGTCATTAACCTGGGAGGATATGCTACAATGTCTGCGACCAGAATACCATCGTATCTGGCATAGGTTTTTGAAGATCTATGTATTCCTTACTAGTAATTGGCAAGAGACAAATTAATCCCTTCAGTTGCAAGTTCGAACTGAATTGCTGGTGAATGGTGATTGGTAATTGGTAAAGGGCAAACGGCTCTAAGGAAAACCTCTGATTCACCCTTGATAAGAGAACATCTGAATAAACTTTCAGAGGTAGCTGGGTGCCTGGTGTCTTAGGGTGAATAAGAGCATATTTCGATAGTTGGGTATAAATCCCTTACAGCTCCAAATTTTAAAAGAATGGTATATTCCTCTTGAGGTGGATGGCCTAGTATACCCCGCTAGCCATAAAATGCTCCCGAATATCTTGAACCAGTCTTTTAGATATTTGCAGCAGGATAAAGGGGATTGGCTCCACCTTTTGTTTCTGTGTCCCAAACTGGCCTGCTTCTGGCAGGATGTATTTTTAATCCATGGTAAATGTTTACAGATTATGATTATGTCTACGGTTTTGACGGTTTTATTAGGTGTATCCCCCCTGCCCTGAAACTTAATATGTTTTCACAATATTTCCTACTATCCGCTGCTTTATCTGTCGCTCGATCCCTGATCCTCCAATAATTTAGGTCCACTTTTGTTCCTGGGGTTAAAGGCTGGCTTGAGAAGCTTTAGAGGACCTCGGCCTTCGAGGAGGCATATGCTCAGCCGATTGGTGCCCTAACGAGGTATAAAGCTGTTTGTGAACAATTAGCCATTTATGTTAATAGTATGATGCATTTTTTGTCTGGTAGCACACTGGTCGCAAAGTACCGCATTGAACAACTAGTATTTTTAGGTCTCGCCTAGACAGCACATGCTCCGAGACATCAAGTAATCTGTTAAAGAGGTGAAACTCCGCCTTTTGCAAGGGGATTTCTCCTGCCGCTTGCCAGGGAATTTCTCCTGCCGCTTGCCATTTGTAAACACTGGCATTGTTTTTCTGACAGGGCTTATAATTGGATGTAGATCCGATGCGTAACTTGCGTTCCTTCCGGAAGCAGCACAGCCTAACTACAGTTCCCTTCCACTTTCGTGCTTCTGTTTTCCTTTTGGGACTACTTTATAAAATTGTAGCTTTCTACCCGCGTGTTCTGTTCATGCTTGCTGCCGTGTGCCCCCCTTGTTTAAATTGTAGCTTTCTACCCATGCGTTCTTTTCTGCCTGTTGTTGCTTCTTTTATTTCGAGGAGTTTTCACGAGAGCAGCTTATGCTTGCTGCCGTGTGCGCCTCCGAGACTTCAATGCTAATCTCCCCCTTGTTTAAATTGTAGCTTTCTACCCACGCGTTCTTTTCTGCCTGTTGCTGCTTCTTTTATTTCGAGGAGTTTTCACGAGCGCTGCTCATGCTCGCTGCCGTGTGCGCCTCTGACACTTCAATGCTAATTTCCCCCCTTGTTAGGTATGCAGTTTGTTCATTGTATTCTGCAACTCCGTTTTGTCGCTGAGTAGGTTGTCCTAGTATTGCCGTTATTTCTAAATAATATAGAGCGTGTTTTCTGTATAGCTGGTCTATGGGTGGCCCGACTCGGAAGCGAGCTTGAATTGTTCTTTCGGTATGTAAACGTGCTATTCTGATCAGTAGTGCATAAATCTCTCTCGCGCTTCCTGTGTTTCTTTCTTTCATCTTGTGTTCCTTGTGCGGTAATTCCTCCTTGTATAGTGTAGGAGAGTAGGATCTGCTTCACATGGGTACCCCCACTTTTTGCTGGTGTTTCACTGTTTTTCACCTTAGTCTGGCTGTGGCCCTGCTAATCAGGACCACAGCCTAGCTGCTTCCGCTCTAAAATGGTTTGCATGTACATTAGGTACATATCTAATTGGATTCTGGAGTGCCTTATAAGCCCCTAGTATATGGTATACTATGTACCTAGGGCATAGGTACCTCAGAGGCCTACCAGGGGCTGAAGCATGTATTATGCCACCCCTGGGAAGCACTCCAAAATGGCACCACAGGTCTGCTACAGCAGCCTGGGTAAGGGTGTGCTTGCACCCCTTACTGTGGTATAGGCTACCTATATCACTACCATTGCTCACACATATAAACCTTTAAGTCACTCCTATGGCAGGCCTTAACAATCCTGAAGGCAGAGTGCTTGGTTTTTATGTGAGAGGGTGCCCCTGCAAGAGCAGAGCCCCTCTGCAGCGTTCAGAGTACCTCCTCTGATGCAGTTTGTGGTGCAGCCTGACCATATACTCTTAAGTGCATTATAAACTCGTGGTAGATGCTAACTTTGTGATAGCTGCACGGAAAAATTTTGTGTTTGGTGTCAAACGCTGTGGAATACTACCCCCCGCCAGTTCTGGCAGCGGGGGTAGCATTCCACCCTTCTAGAGGGAGAGACATGTTCACACTGGTCTAACCAGGTAGGACTTTCTTGAGCCCTGGCATCACAAAATGGATGCCTCTGCCACAGACACGGGTCTGGCCTCCTGCTGCTGACCGAAACTCCGGCAGGAGAGGCCTGGACAATAGATTCCTGTCCCAGGGAGGTGTAACCACCTCCCCAGACAGGAAGATGTGTATTGGGGCTGGGCGGGAGCACTCTCTGGTGCTTTGAAGTCCTGCACTGGGGGCACACTTGGTGTCCCTGTGCATAGTCCAGTTCAAACCGGCTGCAGGGGCTACCTGCCCCTGCTCTGGCGTGAAACTGGACAAAGGAAATGGGTGTAACCACACCTCTTTCCAAACCGTCCCATAGGTGGGTCCCTAGAGTATGTCCAACCCCCAAACTTAGTATAAGTATGGGAATCCAGTCCTTGAGACTTTAGATTACCCTGGACGAAACTCTGCAACATATATCCTGGACCTTCAACTTTCTATTTCAACTAGAAGATGGAAGAAATCTCCCTTGGGGTCAAGGAGTGACTCCCCTGCTTGGAAGGCACGAAAGAAGCAACTGACCCATCTGCATCGCTGAAGCTCCCGCCGGGTGTCGGTGTCTTTGCATCACCAGAGGTGGATTTCCAGACTTGCCCAAGGCTACCCTGAGTCCACAGCAAAGCTGAGGCCTGTGGCTATCTGTACTGCTCGATTTTCCCGGCCTTCTTGTGTTGTAGAGCGATTAATATGACTTCAGTCTCTTTCCATCCAAGTCTAAGGATTAGAGTAGTGAATAGAGCCTATTTATTAGACACTTTGACACGATCCTGTGCTCCTCCCCATAGATCAGGGCTTACATACATAGCCTAGGGGATAGATTCGTTAGTATTAAGGATAACCTGCCCTATAGTGAGGGTATTTCATGGAGTCGTGCTGAATTCAGGCCTGGTAGGCCTCAGACAGGAGAGACTCCATCTTTCTTTCTGCCCCGGCAGCTTGGGACATTTCTAGGTGAAGGGTGATATTTTAGTTATGAGGTGTTATTCGCTCGGAGAGAACCGGTTCAGGCCGGCCCTTATCGAAGGAGTGTATTCTTCCCCTGCCGAAGACACTACATCAGGCCGGCCGGCTGGGAACGTGTCCTTGGCACGGGGAGGTACAGGAATTTGGTGGGCGGCAGGTTTCGAGCTGGAATTTTCCATGAGAGAATGCACCTCTATATTAGTGAAAGTCTGAGTTAGATATTGGCACTTGCTTCTAGTCCATAGGCGGCACCTGGCCGTTAGCAGAAAAGCTACTACTTATTTCAGGGAAGACAGATGATGAACTTGAATCTAAAGAGGAGAGAGTAGCCGATGAGGAAGAGGTTCCAGTGACTCGGAGAGGGAGAAGGGAGTAGATCCGCGACTGCGGAGGTGTGACTTCCAGGCGAAGCCGAGGCACAGACGAGAAGGGAACCTAGATGACCATTGAGCACAGGCTACATACGACTAAGGTGATGTCGACCCCTTTTTATTGAAGTGTATAACTTAACCTTTTACTTTCCTTGCAGGTTGTATATATGATGTATTCTGTGAGTGTGCATGTAGCAATTAAATAAAGTATTTAGCTTGTTGTGAGTCAGCATGTGTTGTGTATCCTTGTATAGGAGGATAGCCTATTCTTCTAGTCAGATTCAACTTGACATGAACAGATGTTAATCCTGATCAGGTAAGTGGTAACTGAATGAGGGAGAAAAGAGCCCCTCGAACTAAAGAACAGGTTGTGCTCAACTAATAGTCTTTGTGTGATCTGATACATAGTAACCCCGATTCCCCTATCGTGTACTACGGTGATAATAGGATGAGCTCGTGCTAAGGCTGCCGTCTGGGTAGGAAGTACTGGGTCCGTTCGAGACCGCGAGGCTAAGGCTGCCGTCTGGGTAGGAAGTTCTGGGTCTGTCTGAGACCGCGAGACTGTGGCTGCCGTCTGGGTAGGAAGTTCTGGGTCTGTCTGAGACCGCGAGACTGTGGCTGCCGTCTGGGTAGGAAGTTCTGGGTCTGTCTGAGACCGCGAGGCTGTGAGGTCTGAGACTGCGAGACTGTGGCTGCCGTTTGGGTAGGAAGTTCTGGGTCTGTCTGAGACCGCGAGACTGTGGCTGCCGTCTGGGTAGGAAGTTCTGGGTCTGTCTGAGACCGCGAGACTGTGGCTGCCGTCTGGGTAGGAAGTTCTGGGTCTGTCTGAGATCGCGAGACTGTGGCTGCCGTCTGGGTAGGAAGTTCTGGGTCTGTCTGAGACCGCGAGACTGTGGCTGCCGTCTGGGTAGGAGGTTCTGGGTCTGTCTGAGACCGCGAGACTGTGGCTGCCGTCTGGGTAGGAGGTTCTGGGTCTGTCTGAGATCGCGAGGCTGTGAGGTCTTAATATATATATATATATATAATAGGAATTCCCTGTCCCTAGGTGGTACATATATATGTGGTTATTTAGGTGTAAAAAGGCCCTAGGGAGGGGGTAACGTTCTGGTTTGGGTTAGAAAGGCTCTGTTGAGCGGGTTCCACCTGATCCGAAAACCCAAGCAGAACATTTGGCGTCACGAACTGTTTACGAAACCTGTGTGCGTTTTGTTTGTCTTATGTTTGCTTTCGGTGTGTGCGTGGTTTTCTTTGCATTCTTTTTTATATATTTGCGTGTATAGTTTTTTTTTTTCCTCTCTCTCTTTCTCTCTTCCTTTCTTTTCTCTGCGTTTCTTTTTCTTTCTTTTTTCGCGATGTTTTCTAAGAAATCTAAATCTACTCTTAAATTGTCCGTTGATATTCCCGGATGGGATTCAACGCCTTATGGAGCCTTAGCCCGTGAGTGGGCTGACTCTACTGGTCTGAGTGAAAATTGGAACTCTTCTTTGGAGTCGGCGGAACCGGCTGACGTGATTACTTGTTTGCAGACGGCACCTGTATTGAAGGGTGAGGAGGTTCCCGCTTTGGGGCGCAGAGGTTGGGTTATTCTGTCTGCGTATCGGATTCTGCATGAGAGATTGTTGAAATTACAGATCTCTCTTAAGGATGTGGAGGCACACTTTGTTGAGATTCAGAATTCTAATACTCTACTGCGATGTTAAAATAAGTTGCTTTCTGACAAACTTGACACTTACCAAACGGTTGCCGAAAGGGCGGCTGTGCGGATTGCTCGTTATAAGTACAAGAACAGGCGTGGTCGAGTTTCGACGCGTAAGGTGCGTCTGGTCGTGGCGAAAGCTGGACTAGATTGGAATCCTGATGAATGGGATGGTAATATCTGGGACTCGAGTACCTCTTGTTCCTCGGGTGAGGAGTCTGTTACGCACGAGTTTTCTCGTTCCCGTCATGAATGTAAGTCTGCTTCTCGCACCTCTGATGGTGCACCCCGTGATTATGCTCGTTCTTCGGGCGGGATCGATGCTTCTTACACTGATTGTCCCTCTACTAGTACTGCTCGGGCTCCTTGTGATGCTCGTCCCGTGGTCTCTGCGCATCCGGTTTTTCGTCGGAAGTTGCAGCAATCTCCTAATGCTCCGCAGGGTGTTTCTTTGGACTGTTTAGAAGATTTTACTCAACAAGAAATTAGTGATATTTTGCAGCGCTTTCGGCAGCGGACTGGTGAGGCCTTGCTCACATGGATGGTGCGCCTTTATGAACTGGGCGCTGCCGGTATTATGCTGGATACTGGCGACTGTTTGAAATTTTGTTCTTTGAGTTTGGATTCTACTGTGCAAGATCATTTTCGTAACTATAATGGTGGTGGTCAAATTTCTTTGCTCCAATTGGCGACTGAGGGTTGTAATTTGAAGTATCCTACTGAATCTGACTGGCCTGTCAATGACAAGCCGTGGTATACCTTGCGTGATGCTGCGCAACGTCTTAAGGAGGAAGTGATGAAAACGGCTATTTTTCTGGGCACTGCTGACAGGTTGCTTGATGGGATGTTGACTTCTTCTGTGCGGAATCGTATCATTCGCTCTTCTCCTGTCGCCTACAAGCAGGTCATGATGACTTTGTTGATTAACCAGACTGGTAATGTGCTATCTACGGTGTTGGAATCGGTGCGCCAACTCGGTGAGTTGGGTGAGTGGTTTAAACCTGAACGTCAGCCCCGGTCTGACACTCGTACTCCTGGTGAATATAAATTTACTAGACGTGATATCTTTACTGGTCTTTTGGCTGATGGTGTACGTCGGGAGGACATTGATGGTGAGACTACTGCTCATTTGTGGGAGTTGTTTCGCAAACGGGGCTTGGATCGGAAGGAGGGTGCCCGGCGTGTTCGAACGACTGAGTGTGATCGTGGTTGTTCTGATGGTAGCGGTGATGACGATCGCCGTGGGCGCTCTGATCGTCATGATGATCGGTGTCCTGTACGTGATCTGTTCCCCCGTCGAGAGCGGGACAGGGAGAGAGAGGGGGAAAAGGAAAGGGGGAGAAATGATCATGCTTACAGCAGGCGTAGAGATGATAGGGATCAATCTCCTGAGTTGAGGAGGAGAGAGAATCGTCACAGCTTGGTTGATCGTAACCCACGGTATAATACTGAAGACTTGAATCCGTTCCGTACGGGGAATGGATATGAACAGGAGGTACCGATACCTAAGAAACGTGAGAGTCTTTATCCTGATTTGTCCTGGTACACAGAATGCAGTAAGAATGACTAGGAAATAGGTCAAGCTCCGGTACACAGATGGGCTCATAGAGATAATAGACCCTATGTAGATATTGATATTTATTGGAGACATCGTAATATCCAAAGGGCCCGAGCATTAGTTGATACAGGAGCGGAGGCCACTCTTATTCATGGAAAATCAAAGAAGTTTACAGGGCAGCCTTTTACTATTACCGGATTAGGAGGAAAAGAAACCCCTGCAGTTCAAACTTTGCTTGAAATGAGAATAGGTAGAATCCCTAGAAAGGAATATTCTGTATTAGTGGTGCCACTCTTAGAATTCATAATTGGAATTGATATTTTGAAGGGAATGACGTTGCATCTTGATGATGGGTGTTACCAATTTGGAACGACGCATTATATCTCGTCCAGACCTATACGGGTTGGTCGTTTAAGGATGCCCCCCATACAAGTTCCCCAGGCGACCAAAGTGGTTTGTCAGAAGCAGTATCGTATTCCGGGTGGTCATGAAGAGATTAGTACCACCATTCAGGAGTTGGTTGATGCAGGTGTTATAACTCCAGTTACTTCTGCTTGGAATAATCCTGTTTGGCCGGTGCGTAAGAGTGATAATTCTTGGCGCATGACTGTTGATTATCGAGAATTGAACAAACACACGCCCTCTTTGACTGTTGCAGTACCGGATGTTATTACCCTGATTGAAAGAATCCAAACACATCCAGGTACATGGTATGCGTCCATCGATATTGCTAATGCTTTCTTTTCTATTCCAATTGCCCCTGAGTGTCAGGAACAGTTCAGTTTTACATGGAACGGGCGTCAGATGACGTTTAGAAGTCTTCCTCAGGGCTATGTGCATAGTCCTACGATTTGTCACCGGCTGGTGGCAGAACATTTGGCTGAGGTACCAGTTCATCCCAAAATTCAGATATGTCATTATATTGATGATGTTTTGATCCAAGGCGAAACACAAGAGGATGTTCAGACACAATTAGATAGAGTCATTGAGTGTCTGCGTGAGAAAGGTTGGGAGATCAATCCGGATAAATTACAAGGTCCGTCCCAAGCTGTAAAATTTTTAGGTATTAATTGGCATGAGGGACTCCGCGAGGTGATCCCTCAAGTTAAACAGAAGATTCTTGATTTTTCGGTTCCGAGGAATAGGAAGGAAGCCCAGAGCTTCATTGGCTTATTTGGTTTTTGGCGCCAGCATATTCCTCATTTGAGTCAAATATTGGCCCCTTTGTACCGAATTACACGTAAAAAGAATGCATTTGAATGGGATAAGCAACAGCAAGATGCATTTAGTCTGGCGAAAGAGGCAATTCAACATGCTATGGATCTATGGCCTGTACGTGATGGTGATGTGGATTTGAATGTGTCTGTGCAAGGCCCTTATGCAAATTGGAGTTTGTGGCAGAAACAAGGCAGGAGTAAGGTACCGTTAGGTTTTTGGACCAAAAAGCTACCTGATGCTGGTGAGCGTTATACACCCTTTGAGAAACAGCTACTTGCTTGTTATTGGGCTTTGGTGGATACCGAGCAATTGACTTTGGGACATGATATATTCTTGCGTCCTGAAATTCCTATTATGCAGTGGGTTCTGAGTTCACCGAAAACTCATCGAATTGGGCATGCTCAAGAGGCGAGCGTGATTAAATGGAAATGGTACATACAAGACAGGGCACGTGTGGGCCCGAAAGGAGTTGCGTCTTTACATGAGCAAGTGGCGCAAGCACCGTCGACTGAGACTGAGAGTGAGTGTTCCGTACCTTTAGAACAGGAGTCTCCTGTTAAGTGGGGTAGACCTTTTGATGATTTGTCCGCTGAGGACAGAAACCATGTTTGGTTCACAGATGGGTCGGCGAAGTTTATTGGGACGACACGGCACTGGAAGGCGGTGTCTTATAATCCGGTCACACAGAAACTGTTGAGCACAACTGGTGAAGGGAAGAGTAGCCAATTTGCCGAGCTTTACGCTGTTTACCAAGTTTTGAAACAAGAATTACCTGGTACATGTCATATTTTTACCGATTCTTGGTCAACTGCCAATGGACTGGCTGTTTGGTTGCCAACTTGGCATTCCCATAATTGGAAGTTACATTCCAAAGAATTGTGGGGAAAAGAGTTATGGCAAGAGATTTGGGAGATGCTCCCACAGAGTACTGTTACAATCTTCCATGTGGATGCTCACACTCCAATAGACTCCCTTGACAAATTTTTTCATAACATTGCAGATGAAAAATCTAAAATTGCTGAGGCAGTGGTGGACAGACAAGATCCTGATATTGCGGGATTGGCGAAATGGGCACACCAGAAGGCAGGACACTTTGGAGAGAAGGCCACTAGCAGGTGGGCTGCTGATAGAGGAATTTATATTCCCCTGGATCTAATCAAAAATGTTATTTTACATTGTCCCGTTTGTCAACATATCAGACAGCGTAAGGTACCCCAAATTGTTAGAGGCCATTTACATCGCGGGAAATTGCCCGCTCAAATTTGGCAGATTGATTACATCGGACCCCTTCCCATGAGTAGGAATTGTCAATATGTTTGCACAATTGTCGATACATATAGTGGCTTGCTGGTAGCTCTTCCATGTAAGCAAGCTACCCAATTGAATACCATAAAAACATTAGAATTAATTATGATGTATTATGGTGTGCCATTCCAAATTCAATCTGATAATGCATCCCATTTTCGTGGAAGATTGGTACAAGAATTCTGTGTGGAAAATAATATTGAATGGATATTTCATATACCCTACTACCCGCAGGCCTCGGGCCTGGTGGAGAGATTGAATGGCCTGTTAAAGGACCAATTACGAAAGTTAACAGATGACAAGTATAAAAACTGGCGAGACTTTTTACCACAAGCACTATTGATTCTGAATAATCGTCATTTTTTAAATGCTGAATCTCCACTTATGCGTTTGTTTCCCCCAAATGTTGAGACTATGCCTAATGTAATCAGTGAAACTGTGATGTATTGGGAAATTACTCCCGGAGCTCTGACTCCATGCAGAGCTACCCCAGGGTCGGCAGGTTTAGACTTGCACGCCATGGATGACACCGTTCTGGAGAGTAAGAATCGGGTCATCATTGCTACTGGTGTTGGTATTCATATACCACCTGGGAATTTTGGATTGATCGCCCCTAGATCGGGGCTGGCTGTAAAAGGCATCCAGGTACTTGGAGGTGTCATCGACAGTGACTATCAGGGAGAGATTAAGGTACTTCTGCTAAATAGCAGTGAGATTGACTTACTGATACACCGCACTGACCGAGTGGCTCAATTACTCATTATGCCTGTTTTCAGTGGCGAGATATTGAAAGGCACTGCCCCAACTTTGCTAACTGTACGTGGCCAGAAAGGCTTTGGCTCTACGGATAACCCTGGGGCCAGGGTTTGGGTGCAATCGCCTAAGAATCCCCCTGAACAAGCAGAGGTTATTGCCACCGGTCAGGACAATACCATTTTGGTTATGAGGCCAGGAAAAGATAGCTGGGAAGCTGTCCCAGCTGATAAATGTTATTTACGAGAATGATTAATGCCTGTATTTGGTTCTTTTTCAGATCATTCTTTGGATTGTTGCTGCAGGATGTGTCGGAACTGGACTCCTTTTGGATTGGTTCGGCGAGAGAGAAGGGATCCCGTCAACCCGGGATGAACCGAGAACCCGAGTGTTGCGTTCCTTCAATGCGTGGGATTCGTCATCGAACTTTTGGACATTACTGGCCAAGAGAGTGACTGATGCCCCTCACTTCTGCTTGACACCGATGAGATCTGTGCATGACATTCTAGCGACTTGTCTAGTTGCTGTCCCCGCCTCACTGGAGACTTTAATTAGTATCTTTAACGTTTCGAAGGCTCGTCCGAATATTATCCTGGGTGATTTTGCTACCCATGTATATTGTCCTTTGTGCACTGAACTGCCGAATGAGCAACTCCCCATCCAGTCCCAAATAATTACGTATAATATCACACGAGGTGACCTATGCTTCTTTCTTACATGTAATCCTAATGCAATTTCTGAATGCCTACGCCTCAAGTTAAGAGGCGCCACTTCATTCACAACTCACGAACGGACTTTGTGTTTTCAGAGGACACCGACCACATGTGTCTCAGTCCAGAACAATATGACTTGCAATAGTTTGGTAGTTACTCCCAGTCACTATCGTGCGATGTTGCTACCTGCCGGATGGCTTTTCTCATGTGGTAACACTTCCTGGCCATATGTCCCTGCAAACATTTCCGGAGGCCCGTGTGCCATTACCAGACTGAGTTTGCTGATGTTCTCATCACATCCAAATGCCAACTCTCGTGTGCTTCGAGATACTATGATGTTACAGGAGGATTGTGACTCATCTTTGCATTTATATTCCAAGTCTGAATATCTTAGCCTAGCTGTTTCAATTATTGGTGTTCCTGCTTTGGCGGTTTATAATGCCAAATCTATTGGGAAAATGGCTTGCTGGATGGTGAAATCTATTAATCATACTTCTACAGTCTTGTCTGACTTGCTATTGGACGCCCAGGGTGAACGTAGGGCCATTTTGCAAAATAGAGCAGCCATTGATTATCTTTTGCTTAAACATGGACATGGTTGCTCGGACTTTGAAGGCCTCTGCTGTTTTAACTTATCTGATCATACACAATCCATTCGTGCACACCTAGATAAGTTGCATGACTTAACGGATGAAGTTAGAAAACACATTGATCAGGGCTGGTTTGACTGGCTCTTTAATTGGTTACCGGACGTGCATATGTTACGCCACACATTAGGTGGCATTTTGATTGCTATCGCTGTTTTGATTTCTATCTGTTGCTTTATTCAGTGTATACCTTCACTGCTTCACTTCTGTACACTCGGTACTAGACATAGATCAGTTAGTTTTGTTTCATATTATTCTTCCACCGATGTTAGTTCTGTTTAATGGATGTATAATAGACTGAAGTCAAGGGTGAAATGTACTGCTCGATTTTCCCGGCCTTCTTGTGTTGTAGAGCGATTAATATGACTTCAGTCTCTTTCCATCCAAGTCTAAGGATTAGAGTAGTGAATAGAGCCTATTTATTAGACACTTTGACACGATCCTGTGCTCCTCCCCATAGATCAGGGCTTACATACATAGCCTAGGGGATAGATTCGTTAGTATTAAGGATAACCTGCCCTATAGTGAGGGTATTTCATGGAGTCGTGCTGAATTCAGGCCTGGTAGGCCTCAGACAGGAGAGACTCCATCTTTCTTTCTGCCCCGGCAGCTTGGGACATTTCTAGGTGAAGGGTGATATTTTAGTTATGAGGTGTTATTCGCTCGGAGAGAACCGGTTCAGGCCGGCCCTTATCGAAGGAGTGTATTCTTCCCCTGCCGAAGACACTACATCAGGCCGGCCGGCTGGGAACGTGTCCTTGGCACGGTGAGGTACAGGAATTTGGTGGGCGGCAGGTTTCGAGCTGGAATTTTCCATGAGAGAATGCACCTCTATATTAGTGAAAGTCTGAGTTAGATATTGGCACTTGCTTCTAGTCCATAGGCGGCACCTGGCCGTTAGCAGAAAAGCTACTACTTATTTCAGGGAAGACAGATGATGAACTTGAATCTAAAGAGGAGAGAGTAGCCGATGAGGAAGAGGTTCCAGTGACTCGGAGAGGGAGAAGGGAGTAGATCCGCGACTGCGGAGGTGTGACTTCCAGGCGAAGCCGAGGCACAGACGAGAAGGGAACCTAGATGACCATTGAGCACAGGCTACATACGACTAAGGTGATGTCGACCCCTTTTTATTGAAGTGTATAACTTAACCTTTTACTTTCCTTGCAGGTTGTATATATGATATATTCTGTGAGTGTGCATGTAGCAATTAAATAAAGTATTTAGCTTGTTGTGAGTCAGCATGTGTTGTGTATCCTTGTATAGGAGGATAGCCTATTCTTCTAGTCAGATTCAACTTGACATGAACAGATGTTAATCCTGATCAGGTAAGTGGTAACTGAATGAGGGAGAAAAGAGCCCCTCGAACTAAAGAACAGGTTGTGCTCAACTAATAGTCTTTGTGTGATCTGATACATTGTAACCCCGATTCCCCTATCGTGTACTACGGTGATAATAGGATGAGCTCGTGCTAAGGCTGCCGTCTGGGTAGGAAGTACTGGGTCCGTTCGAGACCGCGAGGCTAAGGCTGCCGTCTGGGTAGGAAGTTCTGGGTCTGTCTGAGACCGCGAGACTGTGGCTGCCGTCTGGGTAGGAAGTTCTGGGTCTGTCTGAGACCGCGAGACTGTGGCTGCCGTCTGGGTAGGAAGTTCTGGGTCTGTCTGAGACCGCGAGGCTGTGAGGTCTGAGACTGCGAGACTGTGGCTGCCGTTTGGGTAGGAAGTTCTGGGTCTGTCTGAGACCGCGAGACTGTGGCTGCCGTCTGGGTAGGAAGTTCTGGGTCTGTCTGAGACCGCGAGACTGTGGCTGCCGTCTGGGTAGGAAGTTCTGGGTCTGTCTGAGATCGCGAGACTGTGGCTGCCGTCTGGGTAGGAAGTTCTGGGTCTGTCTGAGACCGCGAGACTGTGGCTGCCGTCTGGGTAGGAGGTTCTGGGTCTGTCTGAGACCGCGAGACTGTGGCTGCCGTCTGGGTAGGAGGTTCTGGGTCTGTCTGAGATCGCGAGGCTGTGAGGTCTTAATATATATATATATATATATAATAGGAATTCCCTGTCCCTAGGTGGTACATATATATGTGGTTATTTAGGTGTAAAAAGGCCCTAGGGAGGGGGTAACGTTCTGGTTTGGGTTAGAAAGGCTCTGTTGAGCGGGTTCCACCTGATCCGAAAACCCAAGCAGAACACTATCGTGGGTGATGTGGAACTATGACCCCTGGACACTGTGAACTTTTGCAGCAACACTATCTTCTGGGACTTCCTCGAAGTTGTGCTTTGGGCTCCGAGTAGCCCCAGCCTTGAGCACCTCCTGCACTGAAGATTGCTGGTCTCCACTCCACAAGTGACCCATGGGTCAGTTTCAAGTGCGACTTGCCGAGGCTCCTTCGTGATCGCTAGCCCGTTGGCTAGTGGGTCTCCGCAAAGGCAACTCCTCTTTTAATTGGGCTTTCCTGGTTGCTCCAGACGTGCCCCGACTTACCCTTGCTGGGTGAGTTCCTCAGACCTTGCTGGTCTGCACCGCAGTCCTTTCTCTGATTTCCAGTGACTTGCCGTTGCCAAGGCTTGTTGGGTCCAATCTGGTAGCCGACATGGCAGCACTCGACAGACTTCGTGGGACAGCTCTAATCCCGCTTCTGGTTGTCATCGGCACCTCCTGGACCTCGTGGCTGAAGAGTCAAGACACCCATCAACTCCCCTGAAGCACCCGACATCTGTGGGCATTGGTCCATCCTGCCCTCGGTCACTGGCTAGTGACCCAGACTCTGTCCCCTCTGCTTTCAGGTTCCTTCCATCTTAGATCCAGGCTTGGATCTCTTCGGACACTTCTCCTCTTCACGGCAGTAGCAGTTCTTCGCCAGCTTCCATTGTAATCGACGACGCGACCCGACACCAAAAGACACCTATGCACCGGGCTTCCCTGGGTGAGGTAACTCAAGTACTCCGGTGCTCCCGTGGGTGCTAGCCCTAGAACTTCTTAAGTCCAAAAGGGTTTGGTCCTGACTCTATTCTAAGTGTCCCTAATCTTTAAATTTCCAACCGCAACATTGCCCATAGAAGCTAACGGGAACCCACGGTTGTGTTTACACACTGCACACAGTCCCCGTGGGTCCCCTGTGTCACTACCTTGGGTGGTTCCTTGGGGTGCCAGCGATTCTACACGCTCTAGGCCTTGTGTGTAGTTCAGTCGTAGTTCTTATACCACTTTATTGGTATACGGTTTGGTACGCCCCTAGGGCCCAAACGTGTATTTGTGCTATTACTGTTGATTGCTAACTTGTGAATTAAGTACTTCGAACTCCAGTCTCATACAGAGACTAGAGGAGTGTGTTTTATCCTAAATACATATATTTTGAATATACCTGGTGTGGTTGTCCTTTCATTTGATCATTCAAGAGATTATAGACTGGTAAAACAAGCTGCTTTACATTCCTTCAAGACTTAGCCTGAAGGCTGTTCTCCATAGCTACCACTAGGATAGCTATCAATAAAGGTTGTCTTTAACCAATTCACCATAAGGGGTTGTTTGGACTGATACAGGGTGCCCACTAGAATTAGTGAACAGCATATATCAGGCCACCTTCTCACATTGGTGGCAGCGTGTGGGATTCCAGCTTGCTATTGTTTTACCAGATAATCTCAATTGAATTGATCAACTGAAAACCACTAAAGGTACCTAAGGTACATATAATATCAAGTTTAGCTACAGTAAGTTCTACTGAACTTAGAGTTGTGTTTTAAGGGATAGCACACCCTTTCTACAACTCAAGAGAGTTTAGTAGGCCACACTAGTGTAGGTAGTGCAATACACCACACCACATTAGTAATGTCTAACCAGCCACGAACCAGTGGGTCCCTGCCAGGAGCCAGTGAGCTCCTCCCCTATAGACATGAGGATCTCTCCTTTGCTCAGCTTAGGGCCTTATGTTCCATTAGGAAGATGAAGACAGGCAAAAGCCCAACCACCCAGTATCTCATAAAGATATTTAAGCTGGATGACCTCCCAGGACCTAGTGGTTCTGATGGGGTAGGCAGTGTGGGTGGGGCAGCATGTGAGGGTGGGCCTAGGGGTGGAAACTCCCCTGACTCTACCTCTAATGCTGACCAGACTGGTGACAATGACCAGAATCTGGTGAACCCAGCTCTCCTGGATGAGGATGAGGAGGATGACAACAATGCTCCCTCCTTTATTCCTCCAGGAAGAGTTGAAAGTAGGGCTAGAAGGGAAATATCTCTGTCTAGGGGATCTGTCCAGTCTAACTCCTCTATAGGGACCTCTGTCTCTTCTCACAGAGGGAGGGAAACCTCCCAGGAGAGGAGAGGAGAGAGAGACTGCTGAAGTATGAGCAAGACAAGTTCAACCTCAGAAAGTAGCAGATGGCCTTAGATAGGGAAGCCCTAGAGCTCTACAGAGCTAGTAAAAAGGAGGGACTAGAGTCCCTTGGTGACAGCAATTTCCCTAGCGATAGGGAGAGGTCTTATGACCATTGAAACCTAAGTAAGATTGTTCCTCCCTACCAGAGTGGGGATGACATCCACAAATGGATAACTGCCTTGGAGAGGGCCTGTAAAGTACAGAAGGTCCCTCAAGGTCAGTGGGCACCAATCTTATGGCTCTCCTTTGCAGACAAAGGTAGAGATAAGCTCCTCACTGTAAGAGAAGAGGATGCTGATGATTACCAGGTCTTGAAAAGTGCACTGATAGATCGGTTTGGCCTAACCACTGAACAATACAGGTTAAAGTTCAGAGACACCCAAAAAGCACGAAATCAAGACTGGGTTGACTTTGTTGACTGTGCTGCTAAGGCTCCGGAAGGTTGGTTATTGGGCAGTAAAGTGTGTGACTTCATAGGATTGTGCAATCTTATAATGAGGGAGCAGATTCTTAATAACTGTCAAAATCAGCTGTTGCACCAGTACCTGGTAGACTCTGATCTGACCTCTCCCCAAGAATTGGGAAAGAAGGCAGACAAATAGGTCAGAACCAGGGTGAGGCAGAAGGTACAGAACCAAGGTGGTGACCCAAAGAAGCAGGATTCTAAGAACTCTGACAAGGGTGGGGACGAGGGTAAAGACCAAAAGTCTTCTCAAGGGCCCCCAAAATCTTCTTCTAATGGGGAGTCACAGTCAAGTAAGGGTAAAGGCCAAAAGAAACCTTGGTGCACAATCTGTAAACAGAAACTCACTGGACCAGTGACTGCACCAAGTCCAAAGAATCTACTCCAGCCACCATTGCCCCTAAGGCAACTGTTCCCCGTAGTACAGCTACAATAGGTGGTGGCAATGTTCAGATTAAGGGTGTAGTAGGGTTGACCCTGGGTTCTGAGATGGACTCTGGCCTAGTCAGAGTTCCAACTCAGGCTGTGCTTGTCTGTGATGGGGGCATGGATATGTCCCCTTGTGTGAGTCCCAGTAATTTGGGCAAATACAGACAACAGCCTTTGATAAATGGAGTAGAAGCTTGGGAATTCAGGGACACAGGAGCTAGTGTCACAATAATGACAAAACATCTTGTGGATCCTGGGCAGATTGTACTTGGTGAAATGTACCAAGTGACCACTGCTAGCAATGTCAGAACAGACCATTCCCTGGCAGTTGTTAACTTCTCCTGGGGAGGGGTAACTGGCCTCAAGAAGGTTGTGGTATGTGCAGACCTGAAGTACAGTGCTTGCTTGGCAATGATCTAGAGACTTCAGCTTGGGCTGAAGTGGAGCTCAGGACACATGCAGAAATGTTAGGGATCCCTGCTCATGTGTTTGCTGTGACTAGGTCACAGGCCAAAATGTCTAATGCTGGACAGGCCCTGGATTCTGGAATAATGGACCAGGTGCCTCACAAGAGGAGGAGCAGTAGGGTTAAGGAAGAGCCTTCCCACCTGACTCAGAATGCTGATCAGTCTCCTCAGGGAGATGATATTGAGCCTGAAGAAGGAACTGTCCCAGAGGAGCTTGAACCTGACCAGGTTGAGTTCTTGGGGACAGGGGGCCCTTCCAGGTCTGATCTGAGCCCGGAGCAGAAAACCTGCCCCTCTCTTGAACCCCTCAGAAAGCAAGCTGCTGGTGAGGCTGCTGGGAATGCTAGTGGCACCTATAAAGTTTATTGGGATGATGGACTCCTTTACTCAGAGAGTAGAGACCCCAAGCCTGGTGCGTCCAGGAGGTTGGTTATACCTCTGAAGTTTAGGGGTTTCCTATTGACACTAGCCCATGATATTACCCTAGCAGGACACCTAGGCCAGAACAAGACTTGGGACAGAATTGTCCCTCACTTTCACTGGCCCCACATGTCTGAGGACACAAAGGAGTTTTGTCGCTCCTGTGTAACCTGTCAAGCCAGTGGCAAAGCAGGTGGCACTACAAAAGCCCCCCTGATACCACTACCTGTGGTGGGGGTGCCCTTTGACAGGGTAGGGATTGACATTGTTGGTCCCATGGATCCCCAAACAGCATCTGGGCACAGGTTTATACTGGTGGTGGTGGTGGATCATGCCACCAGGTACCCAGAGGCAATTCCCCTAAGGACCACTACAGCACCTGTAGTGGCAAGAGCTCTCTTGAGTGTATTCTCAAGAGTAGGCTTTCCTAAGGAGGTAGTATCTGACAGGGATGCAAACTTCATGTCTAGTTACTTGACTGCTATGTGGAAGGAGTGTGGAGTGAACTACAAGTTCACCACACCCTATCATCCACAATGCAATGGTTTAGTTGAGAGATTCAACAAAACCTAAAAGGGCATGATTAAAGGACTCCCAGAGAAGCTTAGGCGAAAATGGGACCTACTCTTGCCCTGCCTTTTATTTGCATACAGGGAGGTGCCTCAAAAGGGGGTTGGTTACAGCCCATTTGAAGTTTTGTTTGGACACCCTGTCAGGAGTCCATTGTGTTTGGTGAAGGAAGGATGGGAGTTACCTCTCAAGCCCCCAAAGCAAGACATAGTTGACTATGTACTTGGTCTCCGCTCCAGGATGGCTGAGTACATGAAAAAGGCAAACAAAAACATTGAGGCTAGCCAGGAACTGCAAAAAGCCTGGCATGACCAAAAGGCTGTACTGACTGTTTACCAGCCAGGACAGAAAGTGTGGGTGTTGGAGCCTGAGGCCCCAGCAGCCCTCCAGGACAAATGGAGTGGCCCCATACCATTGTTGAACAGAAAGAGGAGGTTACCTACTTGGTAGACCTTGCAACCCCTAGGAGTCCCCACAGGGTACTTCATGTCAACAGACTTAAACCATAAGTTGACAGGGCAGACATGACCTTGCTCATGGCTACTGATGAAGGACAGGAGGAAGAGAGTGACTCACTCCCTGACCTGCTTTCTCAGAACCCTGATGATGGGTCAGTTGATGGTGTAGCCTTGGCAGGCAGCCTCACTGCCCAGCGCAAACTGACTGCAGAAACCTTCTCAGACAGTTTAGACATATGTTTTCTCTGACTCCAAGTCATATCATCTGGTGCACTCATGAAGTGGACACTGGGGACAGTCTACCTGTGAAGAATAAGATCTACAGGCAACCTGACCATGTCAGGGACTGTATACGGACAAAAGTCCAAAAGATGTTGGATCTGGGTGTGATTGAACCCTCAGTTAGCCCTTGGGCTAGCCCAGTAGTCATGTTACCTAAACCTCACACCAGTGGTGGGAAGAGAGAGATGAGGTTTTGTGTAGACTACAGGGCTCTCAATGCAGTCACTAGGACTGATGCCCATCCCATCCCCAGGGCAGATGAGCTAATAGATTCTTTGGCCTCAGCCAAGTTTCTAAGCACATTTGACCTGACAGCTGGCTACGGGCAGATCAGACTACCTGATGATGCAAAGCCAAAGACAGCATTTTCCACCCCTAGTGGGCACTATCAATCTGTGGTAATGCCCTTTGGTTTGAAGAATGCACCTGCCACTTTCCAAAGGTTGGTGAATCAAGTCCTTACAGGCCTGGAAGACTTACGTGCAGCATATCTAGATGATATTGCCGTCTTTAGCTCCATCTGGGAGGATCAGCTGGTCCACCTGAGGAATGTTTTGGAGGCCCTGCAAAAAGCAGGCCTAACTATCAAGGCTACTAAGTGCCAAATAGGGCAGAGTCAGGTTGTGTACCTGGGCCACCTTGTAGGTGGAGGCCAGGTTCAACCATTGCAGAGCAAAATCCAGACCATAATGGAATGGATTGCTCCAACTACCCAGACTCAAGTGAGAGCCTTCTTAGGCCTGACTGGGTACTATAGGAGATTTGTCAAGTGGGTATGGATCAATGGTGACACCCCTGAATGACTTAACTTCTAAAAAGATGCCCAAAAAGGTTCAGTGGACAGCTAGCTGTCAAAAGGCCTTTGATGACCTGACGCAGGCCATGTTCACTGCTCCCATTCTGCAGAGTACTGACTACTCCAAGAAGTTCATTGTCCAAACAGATGCATCTGAATTGGGGGTAGGAGCTGTACTGTCACAATTGAATGATGAAGGTCAGGATCAGCCAGTAGCTTTCATAAGCAGAAGGCTGACCCCTAGAGAGAAACGTTGGTCAGCCATTGAGAGGGAGGCCTTTGCTGTGGTTTGGGCTCTGGAGAAGTTGAGGCCATACTTGCTTGGTACTCACTTCCTTGTTCAGACATACCATAAGTCCCCCTTATGGCTAAAACAAATGAAGGGTGAAAACCCCAAACTGCTTAGGTGGTCAATTTCCCTACAGGGGATGGAGTTTACAGTGGAACATAGACCTGGGAGTATCCATGCCAATGCAGATGGACTCTCTAGGTATTTCCACTTAGAACATGAAGACTCAACTGGTCAAGATTAGTTTAATGTCCCTGCTTTTGGGGGGGTTGTGTAGGAGAGTAGGATCTGCTTCACATGGGTACCCCCACTTTTTGCTGGTGTTTCACTGTTTTTCGACCTTAGTCTGGCTGTGGCCCTGCTAATCAGGACCACGGCCTAGCTGTTTCCTCTCTAAAATAGTTTGCATGTACATTAGGTACATATCTAATTAGATTCTGGAGTGCCTTATAAGCCCCTAGTATATGGTATACTATGTACCTAGGGCATAGGTACCTCAGAAGCCTTCCAGGGGCTGAAGCATGTATTATGCCACCCCTGGGAAGCACTCCAAAATGGCACCACAGGTCTGCTACTGCAGCCTGGGTAAGGGTGTGCTTGCACCCCTTACTGTGGTATAGGCTACCTATATCACTACCATTGCACACAAATATAAACCTATACGTCACTCCTATGGCAGGCCTTAACAATCCTGAAGGCAGAGTGCTTGGTTTTTATGTGAGTGGGTGCCCCTGCATGAGCAGAGCCCCTCTGCAGCATTCGGAGTCCCTCCTCTAATGCCGTTTGTGGTGCAGCTTGACCATATACTCTTAAGTGCATTATAACCTCGTGGTAAATACTAACTTTGGGATTGGTTGCACGGAAACATGTTGTGTTTGGTGTCAAACGCTTTGGAATACTACTCCCCCCCCGCCAATTCTGGCGGCGGGGGTAGCATTCCACCCTTCTTCATGTTCACACTGGTCTAACCCGGAAGGACTTTCTTGAGCCCTGGCATCACAAAATGGATGCCTCTGCCACAGACACGGATCTGGCCTTCTGCCGCTGACCAAAACTCCGGCAGGGGAGGCCTGGACAATAGGTTTCCTGTCCCAGGGTGGTGTAACCACCTCCCCAGACAGGAAGATGTGTATTGGGGGCTGGGCGGGAGCACTTTCTGGTGCTTTGAAGTCCTGCACTGGGGGCACACTTGGTGTCCCTGTGCATAGTCCAGTTCAAACCGGCTGCAGGGGCTACCTGCCCCAGCTCTGGCGCGAAACTGGACAAAGGAAATGGGTGTAACCACACCTCTTTCCAAACCCTCCCATAGGTGGGTCCATAGAGTATGTCCAACCCCCAAACTTAGTAGAAGTATGGGAACCCAGTCCTTGCGACTTTAGATTACCCTGGACGAAACTCTGCAACATATATCCTGGACCTTTGATTTTCTATTTCAAGTAGAAGACGGAAGAAATCTCGCTTGGGGTCAAGGAGTGACTCCCCTGCTTGGCAGGCACCAAAGAAGCAACTGACCGGTCTGTATCGCTGAAGCTCCCGCCAGACGCCAAAGTCTTTGCATCACCAGAAGTGGATTTCCAGACTTGCCCGAGGCTACCCTGAGTCCACAGCAAAGCTGAGGCCCGTGGCTATTGTGGGTGACATGGAACTGTGACCCCTGGACACCATGAACTTTTGCAGCAACACTATCTTCTGGGACTTCCTCGAAGTTGTGCTTTGGGCTCCGAGTAGCCCCAGCCTTGAGCACCTCCTGCACTGAAGATTGCTGGCCTTCACTCCACGAGTGACCCGTGGACCAGTTTCAAGTGCGCCTGCTTGAGGCTCCTTCGTGGTCGCTAGCCCGTTGGCTAGTGGGTCTCCACAAAGGCATCTCTTCTTCTAATTAGGCTTTCCTGGTTGCCCCAGATGGCCCCGACTTACCCTTGCTGGGTGAGTCCCTCAGACCTTGCTGGTCTGCACCGCAGTCCTTTCTTTGATTTCCAGTGACTTGCCGTTGCCAAGGCTTGTTGAGTCCAATCTGGTCGCCGACACCGCAGCACTTGACAAACTTTGTGGGACAGCTCGAATCCAGCTCCTGGTTGTCATCAGCGCCTCCTGGACCTCGTGGCTGAAGAGTCAAGACACCCATCAACTCACCTGAAGCACCCGACATCTGTGGGCATTGGTCCATCCTGCCCTCGGTCACTGGCTAGTGACCCAGACTCTGTCCCCTCAGCTTTCAGGTTCCTTCCATCCTAGATCCAGGTTTGGATCTCTTAGGACACTTCTCCTCTTCACGGCAGCAGCAGTTCTTCGCCAGCTTCCATTGTAATCGATGACGCGACCCGACACCAAAAGACACATATGCACCCGGCTTCCCTGGGTGAGGTAACTTGAGTACTCTGGTGCTCCCCTGGGTGCTAGCCCTAGAACTTCTTAAGTCCAAAAGGGTTTGGTCCTGACTCGATTCTAAGTGTCCCTAATCTTTAAATTTCCAACCGTGACATTGCCCACAGAAGCTAACGGGAACCCGCGGTTGTGTTTACACACTGCACACAGTCCCCGTGGGTCCCCTGTGTCACTACCTTGGGTAGTTCCTTGGGGTCCCAGCAATTCTACAGGCTCTAGGCCTTGTGTCTAGTTCAGTCGTGGTTCTTATACCACTTTATTGGTATATGGTTTGGTACGCCCCTAGGGCCCAAACGTGTATTTGTGCTATTACTGTTGATTGCTAACTTTTAAATGAAGTACTTCGAACTCCAGTCTCATAAAGAGACTAGAGGGGTGTGTTTTATCCTAAATACATATATTTTGAATATACCTGGTGTGGTTGTCCTTTCATTTGATCATTCACAAGATTATAGACTGGTAAAACAAGCTGCTTTACATTCCTTCAAGACTTAGCCTGAAGGCTGCTCTCCATAGCTACCACTAGGATAGCTATCAATAAAGGTTGTCTTTAAACAATTCACCATAAGGGGTTGTTAGGACTGATACAGGGTGCCCACTAGAACTAGTGGACAGCATATATCAGGCCAACTTCTCACATATTGAATTCGGCTGGGTCATCTGCGAGTCACTTTGTGTGGCTTTCATTTCCCAGTACCTCGGGGAAGGGCTTGTCACTCTTTTTACAATGTAAAGCAGTCTCGCCTGTTGACTTTTCACTCTTTCACTTGCAAAAAAAACAGTGACAACATATCCTTTCCTGTCAGTGTCAGGCTTTGCTTCTTGTTTTTCTTTTGTTCGTACCCCTGTGTCTCTTTCTCTCTCATAGTCACTGTTTAACGCTCTCTTTCTCTCTCTTTCTTTACATGTATACCTCTCATTTAGTTTCAAGACAAGTGGTTTAAAGGGTAAGTCACCTGTAATAGAACCCGGAAAAAGATCTAATCCTGGCTCCGCCACTTAACCACATTATGACCCTGGGCAAATCACACTGAATGTGCCTCTTCCATATTATGACCCTGGTTCACCCAAGCTTAAGGTCCCTCGCCTATGTCTGCCACACAATAGGTGTAACTAGAAACAGTTTTAACCACCCGTTGACATTCCCTTTTCCCGTTTTTTATTCCTTTATTCTTTTCGACCACCACCCTTTATACCCAGGAACTCCTTGACCCTACCCCCCTTCATTTCCTCCATCAGCCCTTTATTCCTTCCTCCCATTCATGCTGTTTTTTTCTCACCGTTCGTTGTCCCTGCAGTTTTCATCGTCTCTTCTCTTTCTTTCGTTCTCTTCCCCCTCCTTCAAATGTCCTGTTTTCTTTTATCTGCTTCACTTCATTCTTTCTGTCTAATGTGCCCTTCCATCCTTTTCCACACCCCCTTCCTCCATCATTTCCTTTCCTTTCCCTTCCTCTTCCCCTCCCTTACTCCCTCCCACCCTCTGTTCTTGGCTCCCCCCTCCTGCCTTCCTTCCTTTTATTTTGCATTATGTTTATTCAGGGTATGGTTCTTACAACAGTCATGATTTAAGTACTATGCCTTTATGTGTTTTCACTCAAATACCGTTCATCACATATTATCCCACTGAATCTTGATATATTTTCTGTTATTTTCTGCAACATTCTTTAACGCAAAAGAAACGATCAAAAAGTCAGCTATCCTATTAAACAAGCATTTGCAATGCAAAAGGTCTCGCATTTAAGCGAGTTTGCGCTATTGGCATTGTAAATAACAATGCATTTTAAATATGTTTTGCGTTTTAAAATATAAATAAAAGGCATTGTCATTTATAATGCCAATAGCTTAAACTCGTGTAAGTGCGAGACCTATTGCATTGCAAAAACTTGTTGTATATATGTTTGAACAAATTGGCATGAATTATGCACTCCTGCATTTTATTTTTCAAATGCTGTTTATCTTAATTGCCAAGATTTGGTTAAGTACTGCCAGTTTAATCTTCCATGGCCGGCCCTGCATACAACTTGAATTGGTATTTATTTTGTGCACAATGCACTTTCGATCTTCTATGCACTTTATTTGTATGCTAGTTGCTGCTATTGGGTCTGCTGATTTGTTCCAGGTAGGTATACATATGTATTTCATAGATCTTTTTCTATGCGAATGCACCTTATGAACGTTTATACGGTTTTTACAGGCTGTATTTATTGGAAACACTTTCCATCTGTTTACATTTTAGGTTATTATTTTCCTTGCATAGACATGAAATATATATTTTTAATGTTACTTTTGTAATAAGGAAAATCTGTTTTGGTATATTAGCAATGTCTTCTATTTATTATGATATTACTGCTCAAAGAATAAATATATTTCTTAAAAGCAAAAAAAAAGACTACATACACTCATACCATCAGAATATATTGCCCTAGTTCCTGGATAACTCTCAGTGCACCATATGGACCTCTAAACCGTACAGGGTACCTGATGGCATCTGCAACATCAGGACATGACAACCCTAGTTCCCCCAAGGAAATCATGGTAACAGGTCGGCCCCTTCGCTGTTATCTCAAGCATGCCCAAAGGAAGACACAAGAAATACAGAAATTGGCATTTCAGACATTCATTGAAGCAATTGGATTCTTGTATAAAATATGTGTGCTGCAATGATTTGTAAAAGGAAACAGAGCATTTTAACCAGCATTACAACAACGGTGAAGAAGATGAATATTTCAACCATTATAATTATTTCATTAATTATATGGATACATATAATTGTACTCCTACCTTGCACTACCTATCCTAGAGAGCATAGTGTATGTGCGATTCTGTCAGATACCTTAGAGTCTAACTCTCCATGTACCTGTGTGCGTGTTTCATACGGAAGCCAGTCTGGTTTAGAACAGGCCACCGTCCCTCGCAGGATAGTCATGCAATTCAGCTGGGCTGGAACTCAGGCCCAGGTCGACCATGACAATCCATAGAAATTCTCCTCTGTCGAACAAAGGCTTAGGGTAGTAAATATAATGAAAACTGGACCCATTCACACTGTGTCTGAGTTCAGATTCGGCTGTCATTGTTGATTCTACCAATTCAGAGTTGTCTCCGAACATGCAACGATATGCAAGGGCAGTTTGTGCAGCGCACTCGGTCCTTGGACCAAGTGTTCAATGGTATGATAATGTGCCTATGAAGAAATGTATTTGTCAGCAAAACACTTTCTGAATGCACTATCGAATTCAAGTGCGCAAGCAAAAATGCATTCAAAATCATCGTCTATAAAGATGTCAACTTTAAACTTTAAAATGGGAGCGTTTGTGCACAGGCTCTTTTAACCTTTACGGCACTGGAAGGGTATCACTTCACCATCCCTCCATAAATCCCCTAGCTTAGAGATACCCAGCAGGTCCCACTTCATGTGGCCTTGTATTTTTTGCATCTTTCAATGCTTCCGAGTCCCACAGAAGTGACTCCAATGTTAACTTCTCTCTCCAGCCCACAGCTGTTTTCTTCCACAACTGAACCACCCTTCGCCGTTGGAAGTGGCAGTGCACGCACTCATTTTCCTCAATAAAGGTATAGTAGATATCCACTAGGGTCCATGGCCTGCCTCCCTGCCATCAGGGCAGGATCTTGCTGGCTCGCATACACCCAGTCATTGGCCACCAGCAGCTGAGATGCCCAACGGTATAAATCTAGAAACCCTGTCGTGGGGTTTTCTGGTCAGGGTCGACAGTGCTATCCTGGGGACATCCCCATCCCCCAACAGTTCCCTTGTTATCATGTCCACTTCCCTAAAGAAGCAATCTTGGAGCTCAAATGGAGTTTTCTGCAGAATGTATAAGAATTTAGGCAAGTGGATCATCTTATACAGAGCTGTCCTACCCATCATTGCTAGGGGGGGGCGTCGCCAATGTTTGACGTTATTGTGATAATTCTCCAGGACTCTACCAAGGTTTTGGTATAAAGGCTGTCCTGGTCTGTTGTCACAAAGATCCCTAAATATCTGAATCTGCTAGGCTTCCATTTCAGTGGAAAATTCCATTCATCTCCCGGTTCCCAGTTTGTCAAAGGATAGACCACAAATATTGGCCCAGTTTAGGCAGATTCCCACATAGGTCCAGAAGACCTCCATAATCTTGAAGACCCACCTCATGGAGTCATCTAGGTCTGCCTAGTAGAGGAACATGTTATCCACGTACATCGATATCACGTCTTCCCAGTCTGGGTCCCATCACAGCCCCTGGAGCTGTGCGTCCATCCTGAACCACCAAGTCTGCGGCTCGACAGCCTCCGCAAACAGCAAGGGGAACATCGGGCAGTCCTATTAGGTACCCCTGCCAATATGGAATTCCTGTGATGTAGTTTCATTAACCCAAACCCGTGCCAGTGGTTCTCTACACAGTAACTCTATCCAAGCCATGAAAGACGGGCCAAAGCCCATCTTACGCATGACTACCCACAGGTATGGCAACTCTACAGAATCAAATGTTTTTTCAGCATCTACTGACAGGAGAACGGCTAGATTCCACAACCTGCTCTAGCCAAGCCAGGCAACCGAAGAGCCTCCTCAGATTATGCATAGTTGCTCCATACAGCATAAAGCCAGTTTGATCCTTTGCAATCAGCGTGTTTACCACTCCCATCAGACAATTGGCCAGGACCTTAGTTTCAATATTCAGGAAGGAGATTGGCCTATACGAGGCGCACTCCTCCCTTGGTTTCCCCTCTTTATGGATAAGCATTATTGTAGCCTGTTGCCAATTTCTGGGGAGCCCTCCTTCTTCCTTTGCAGCATCCAATGTGGCCTTGAGTGGTCGTGTAATTCCAGAGTAGTCTTGACCTGGCAGACGTTAAATCCCCCACGATGCTAACTGAGAATTCTTCTCCCACCAAAATGTAAATGTGGCTCTTAGTAAAATCTCCTCTTTTTTTTTGCAAAATAAACACCGGAAGGTGACCAGGGTGGTGTAATTTGCATCCACTCATTTTCCTATAATTCCCTGCAAAACCTGAAAGTGAGTAAATAACTAAGACCATTCATTAATTTACATTTTGTATTGGAAATTTCTGGAATCAGATGAGATCCACAAATTGACAACCACCAAGCGTTCCCATATGTCTCCACATAAAAATGGAACCAAGTTGTTGTGGGTGGCTATAGCGCCTATGATTGGAAGGGCAACATTTGCAACATGGACTCCTCAAATTTGTCCACTGAAACCTGACACTGGACCGTAGCTCAGTCGGCAACTAGAGAAACCTAGCAAACCGGCACACTTTTGAAGCTAATCAACCAGGGTATTCTAGGGTGGTGTGCCTTGCATAGATCCCATGAGTCCTCTCCAGAGGGCTCCCATTGACTTTGGTTTGATCCGTTCCTGTCGTGGGCTCTATGTCCAGCTACACAACTGGAGCAGCATTTTTATCAGCACACGTGGGGTAACCCTGGGTGGTAGGACTTTTGTGGATTCATGCGGATTCCAGATGATTCCATCATAGAAATGTAAGAAAATGAGTGATTTTAGGCAAAGTTTGAGGTTTCAGTGCATTGTGGGTTGATAAACCTCATGGGATTCACACAAGGCCCAGCACCATGGAGTCCCCTTGGTGTTTACTTTTAAAAAATGTGTATGGTTGGTAGGTTTCCATGGGTGGTGGTCAAGCACGGCCTCAAATATCACAGTCACCCCTTATTGCTGATCTCTCCATGCTACGCTTTAGTGCCTTTTGTGTGATGTTCTCCTGGCCCACCTACACAAGTGGGGTACTGTTCTTATCAGAAGAGGTGTGGGGGCTCAGGGTCGTACGAAATGTGTAGCTCCCCACAGATTCCAGAACTTACTTTCACAGAAATCTGAGGAAAATGTGTGTTTTTGGTTTGAGGTTTGCAAAGGCTTCTGGGTAAAATTACCTGGTAAAAGTCATACAATTCATGCACCCATGAACTCCCCTAGTTGTCTAGTCTCCTGTAGGAAGCTGGCTCTGCATATCCAATACCAAAGTAAGGTTTAGTGTGCACAGAGTCCAGGGGATCCCCAGAGGTATAGCAGAGGCTAAATTAGAGAATCACTAAGAGCTCTATTTGTTGTAGTGTGGTCGAGCAGTAAGGCTCATCAGGAGCATTCATTGCATTCACTCAATCAAGGCTGATGTCACACACTCGGAGACAGAATCCCGACCAATTAGGTAAGAATAAAAAAGGTATACTTATAGTTTATTTCTAGAACCAAGCAGGACTTGGTACAGGTTGGTAATAGGTGCTTTCAAATACATGACTGTTCAAGGAAATGCAATTGTTCTTGTAATTGTAACAGTTACAGGTTGATATCACTTATAAGAATACTTGGCATTACATAGTAAATACTCTTTGATTACTTTCAGATTGAGTTCAATGGTGCTTACATTTCCCCATACATTAGCATTTCTACATAGAACACTTTCTAGACCCCAAATCTCATACTATGAGTCTGTGTGGGAGGAAGAATGGTTAACAAACTCAGAGGTAAGTATTAGACTAACAAGGTTGAGGTTTGGGGGCTAGGACCAAGGTTCCCCACGGTCCAAGTGGACACTCTAGTTACACAACCAGCGGCATTGGGGCAGCCGGGTGCAGAGTGCAGGGGCCCAACGTTAGCAAGCGGGCTAAGGGGGGCCTTCGGTTGGGGTCTGCTGGCAAGCAGGCTACTTGAGTGTGGGAGCAAAGCTCTTGAGGTTGCAGTCGGCACTGCGGGGGCCAACGACCCACACAAGAACTGTACCGCCAGTGGCACCAAGGTGGCAGGGTGCAGGAGGTAAAGCGGACGTCGCTGTCCCTGGGCTTCTCAGTAGAGACTGTCGGTTTTGGAAAGTTGCAGCTCGGTTGGGAGGAATTCGTGGAGGCGACCAATGACTGGTAAGCAACTGGGGATCTGGGAGGATGCTTGGACACCATCGGTTGAACCACCTAAGACCGGGAAGGCGTTGAGGGCTGAGCTGTCTTAGTCATTGGTTTCCTTAGGCTGCGATCGGTCACGGTCGGCGTCTGTCGGACAGACGTGGTCAGACTTCCTGGATCGCTTCAGTCAAGGGAGCATTTGTCTTACCGCGTCAGTCGTGGTCTGGGGACCCTTCAAGTAAAGGCTGCAGGTTTAGTTTTGACGCTTGTGGGAGGTCAGGGGTCACCGGATCCCAACTTAAGATCGCCAGAGGGGTCTCTTTGAAGTATGAAGCCACTCTACCTTGGGCAATGGCGGTCTGGTGCAGAGTGGTGCAGAATCGCGAAGTCCGGACTCTGACAGCTAGTCTTTGATTTGAGCAAATCCGGTGGTCACAGAAAACAGAGTCTGTTAGTTGAGTGCAGGGCAGATCCTCCGAGCTCTGGGGTCTGCTGCTGTGGGACACTACAGTATCTTCGCTGTAGGAATGTCGTGTTTGGGACAGGCTGGTAGGGTTGGGGCCAAGTCAGTTGGTGTCCTCGGTTTCTTCGTGGGTCAGCATGGCTCTTCGGTCCTTTTTCTTTCTTCCTCGAATCTGAGGAGGCAGGGTTCAGGGTCGCCCCTAAATATTAAATTTAGGGGCATTAGAGGAGTGTGTAGGTTGGGACAAATGGGTCCCTTCCTTTGGGTGGTACACCCCCTATTATGCTACCCTCCAAAGGGAGGGGGCATGAGCCTCTTCGTAATTGACTGAGTCCCCTCATCTTCAAGATGTAGGGGACTGAGATGTGTGCTGCACCTTGCTTTCCTCACCTGAGGGGTGGGGTTGACAAAGGTGGGCACACCTCTCTTCCTAACTTGGATTTCCCCCTATTCTCCCGCCCAAGTGGGGATCATAACCGGTGGGAGCCAACTGCTGGTGGCAGCAAAAGGCAGGGACAGCATCCAAAGACGGCAGGCCTTTGAAGCTTTCCCTTTAGTGGGCACAGTCAATCCTTGGGGAGGAGGCATGGCACCTCTGCCCAGGATGGGCTTTGTTTCGGGACCTATGGGTCCAGAAACCTGTGTGGTGGTGGAATGGCGGGCAGCCATTCAGGAACCACACCAGGGCTGGTCGAACTTCAGAGGGAATCTCTTAGATGACCTCTGAGTGCATTTTACATTAAATCCTACACTGGCATCATTGTGGGTTTAATGTGCTGTGACGTTTGCTACCAAACTTCCCAGTTTTTAATAAAGCCATTATGGAGCTGTGGAGTTTGTAGTGTCCAACTCCCAAACCATATATTCTTTATGGCTTTACTACCCTTACAATGTCTATGAATGAATTTAGACACTGTAGGGGTACAGGGCTCACGCCTCTGTAACCTCACCTTAGGACTAGTGCAGCCTGCTAGAGTGGTGTCTTACCTAAGCCTTAGGCAGTGGATTACAGGCATGGCACGCAGGGGTGCGTGCCATGTTGACTCTTCACTTTTCTCTGCACCAAAACACGCAGACTGCTTTTTGCAGAGCTTCTGGGCTAAGGTGCAGTGCCTCTGAGGGTGGCACAATAGGTGCTGCAGCCCTCAGAGGACTTCCTTGGCCCTAGTCTCCTTGGTACCCATGGAACCTTTTACAAGGGGCTTGCCTGTGGCCAGGGATGTGCTAATTGTGCATACAAAGGTACAATTTTGGGAAAGTACACAGGCCCTGGGAACCTGATTGGCAGGGACCCAGGGCACATCAAGTCGGGTTGCATCAGATGTCAGGCAAAAATGGGGGGTAACCATGCAAAGAAAGGACACTTTTCTACATCTCCCTAGTTGCCAGCTGAGCTAGAGCCCAAAATCCATGCTACCCACATTGCAAAAAAGGGCCAGTTTTCTGTGAAAAAATGTGATGTGTCTATGTTGCATTTGGGACCCTTTCCTGTTGCAGGCACTTGGCCTACCCACATAAGCAAGGTAGTATTTTTATCAGGAGACACATTGGAATGGTGGGTGGTAGGAAATGTGTGGCTCCCCAGATGTTTTCCTCACAGAAATGGGAGGACAATGTCTGGTTTTTGTCAAAGTTTGCAAGGGCTTCTTGGTAATAAAACCTGGGAAGAGCCACTTGTCAACCCACCCTGGATCAGCCTAGGTACCTAGTTTTCAAAAATGTGCAGGTATGCTAGGTTTCCCTAGGTGACGACTGAGCTAGGACCACAAATTCATAGCAAACCACCTTGCAAAACAAGGGCCAGTTTTGAGTGACAAAATGTGAAGTGTCCATGTTGTGCTTCTGGCCATTTCTTGCTGAGGCACTAGGCCTACCCACACAAGTGAGGAGCCATTTTTATCGGAAGACAAGAGGGAATGTAGAATAGTAGAACATTTTTTATTATCATTTGGATTTAGCTGCATTTGTGCCTTCCAAATGTAAAACATTGTGTAAGAAAGAAGACATTTTGAAAAATGCCCTCTGAATCCCATGCTAGTATGGGTACCCAGAAATTCAGAGATGAACTAATACCCACTGCTCCTTAACTCCATATCTAATGCCCATTTCAGAAATACATAGCTTTGCTTAATGTCCATTTTCACTCTAGATATTTCACCATATGAATAGGTCTGTACTCAATGAAAAAACATTTTAAGCTGCAGCTCAGGTGTTGGTGCAGATTTTTAGACAACCTACAAACCCTGTATAGAAGAGTCGAGCAGACATAGTGGTATATTGCTTTTGCAAATCGGACATTGTGACAAAAAGTTAGAGATGAATATGTTGTCACAAATTGCCATTTTTTCCTATTAATTTTCAATATTATGTTTATTTCAACAGTTAGTTTCTTTAGGGAATCTTGAGGGATCTATACATATGCCCCCTTGCTGAATTCAGAATGTTGTCTACTTTTCAGAAACCTTTAGCTTTCCTGGATCACCCATATGTTTCACACCAATTTCCACCATAAACTGGAAGTAGGTTGAAAGCACAATAATTAGGAACAAGCACTGGCAAAGTCTGTGTTTTTTTTTACATGCTACACAGCAACGAGAGCCAGCGTTGCCCACATCATAGTGCTTTTTTTTCTTTTTCTTTTAAGCCATGTTGCACAGCAGCGTGTCCGCAAAATGTAAAAAGCTTGAGAAAACCAATAGATCTCGCTTGGGCGAAACCTATTTGCTTTGCTAATGTTTATTTTTACTCACGGTGGCATGGAGGTGTTTTACTATTTGCTCCCTTCCCCTCGAGCTACTCTCAACAAAAAACAATCACATCCCAAAGACAAAAAAAATGAATAGGATGAAATGTGTCAGTCATTAATAAACATCTTTGAGAGATGTATAATTTTCTTGACAAAGTCACATTTAAAGTGGTACTGCTAATAAAATTATGTACATAACCCGAATATATTGTTAGAGGATACTGACTTGTTTTAATGACAAGCATTGGCAAAGACAATAGGTCTTGGCAATGCCAGAGTCATTGGTCATGTCAATGTGATTGTCATTTACCCATTTTGTCTAGCAGCCCATCTACTGTTCAGCATGGCTGAAAGTCATTGAAAGCCCAGAATCACAGGATGTTGAGCTGACGCCCGGCTCTTGCCCCCCCCCACCATGTAGATTTTATTGTCCTGCCCCTCCTAACACAAAAAAAAGCTATGACATGGATTGTGCTGGCCGCATCATTGCGCTTTTTTCAATTACTTTCAGCCATGCTGTACAGCAGATGTTCTGTATTGACGGGTATTGCTGAACAAATGTAGAAGTGATAGTGAGAAATAGTTGAGGAGCTTTGAAGTGAAGCGAGGGTGTGATATAATGGCCAGAGATACCAACAGGGGAAATGGGGAACCCGGTACAAATCTTAGGGTCGGCTGAACAGTTTTTGATTCTTGGCAAACCACTACAGCTTCCCCCAGCATACGACAATGATTGTGTCATTGTGTAATGTAACTGGTGAGCACTTAAAGAGCTCCAATACCATCGGCTGGTGTTAGCACTACAGCAAGATGGGGGATGGAACAAATGCTCCAATACCATCGGATTGTGCAAAAATAATAAACAAGTGCTGTTCATGTTTTAACAACTTGCATTCATTTATGTACACGTGCATGCATTTTAGTGGTGTTTGTGAGTATGTGTACAAGTGAGACTATGGCAGGACGGAGGTCAGAACGAGTGCTCGAATACCATCGGATCGTACAAAAAAATAAAAGCAGCAGCAACAAGGGAGATAGTGGGTTGATGGGTCAAGCAGGGAAGCAGGCAGGGATGGGCAAGCAATGATAGGAGAGGGCGAGACAAAGCAACAACGAAGGGATAAAAAAAATACCTTAATTGAAGCAGGATCAGCAGCAAAAATGAATGTGTCATTGTGTAATGTAAGTGGTGAGCACTTAAAGCGCTCCAATACCATTGGCTTGTGTTTGCGCTATGGCAAGACAGAGGACGGAGCGAGCACTCCAATACCATTGGATTGTGGGGAAAAAAATAAGTGCTACTCATATTTTAACAACTTTTTAAAAAATGAAATTGTTTATGTGCACGCACATGCATTTTAGTGGTATGTGTGTATGTGTACAAGGGAGACGGCCTGAAAACACAGGTATTCCTATGAGGTGTTTCAAAACTAAGAAAAAATAGCTGCACAAACCAGGAGCAGTGTAAGGAGACATGTAAGTGGTCCATGTGCTATGGGAGGTCCAAACACAAGATGAGGGCATGACACCCACATGCCATGACGATTGGCATCAAAGAAAATGAGAGCAATGCTGAAGTTTACCAATGGTGGGCAATAGGCAACCTGGAAGCCCACAGATAGAACACAACTGGTCTCTTTGAGACAGCATGTGCACTCTCTAGCTCAGCAGCGCATGCGCAGTCTAGCCGAGACCTAAAACAATTGATTTTCCACAGGTGAAACCTACTGGCTTTGCCAATGCTTGTTGTGTTTAGAAAGAGGGAGATTAAGTGATTTATCCATAGTCACAAAATCTGGAACTGAGGCCGAGGCTAGGAACGTGATATGGAGTTCTTTCAGGAAAGGGTGTGGCGTGAGGGCCAGAGCTGCTGACCATGTGGTTGGTAAACAGGGTTCGAGTTTTTGTCAGCTTAACTTCCTTGATTTTGGGCAAATCACTTGATCTCATCGTGCCTAAAAAAATGAATGTGACCTTTTGTAAAGTAACTGGTACTAATGTAAAGTGCTCCAATACCTTCGAGGGTTGTTGGTGCTATATAAAACTGCACAAAAAAAGTAACAGGTGATAAAGTAAAGCGTTCCATTACCTTTGTGTTGTGTCGACGCTATGTAAAACTGCACAAAAAAAGTAACTGGTGCTTATGTGAAGCGCTCCAATACCTTTTGGTGGTGTTGGCACTACATAAAACTTTACAAATTATTTTGAAAAACAGAGTCGGTGGTTGAGGAAATCTGTGCAACGGAGCTCAGCAAGGGTAAGCAGCGATGGGCGGGAGGTGGACAGGCAACCATCAGCATATGCGGGCAGCCGCAGGGAGACTATTTGATTTGGCTATAATCACAAAATGTGGAACTGAGGCCAAGGCTAGGGAGACGATGTGGTGTCCTCTTGGGAAAGGATGCGGCGTATAGGCCTGAGCTACCAGCTATGGAGATGGGAAACAGGGTTTGCATTTCAGCGATGGCTTAACATCCTTGATTCTGGGCAAATCACTCAATCTTCCCATGCTTACAAAGGAACGGGTGATAATGTAAAGTGCTCCAATACCTTCGGGAGGTGCAGTCACCAAACTCGCTTAATCACAAAGAAAAAAGTAGTGCCATAAAAGGAGGAGGAAAAGTTCAAATGGAGTACTTGGTCCAAGCTCCACTGATAAGAAAACACATATGTAGAAAGATGAACACAACAGGAAATAGCATGCTGCAACCAACAGCAAGCAAGAAAACAGAGTAACAAGCATACGAACAATGGAAAGTAAGGGCTGTAGGTCCCTTTTGAGATTTTTTTTTTTTTTAAATACAAAAGACTTCGTAAGCTCAGTGCAAGAGCTGTGCAGGCTAAACCTAAAAATGGGCTACCTCTTTAAAAACTGCCAAACTGGTAAAAAAAAAATAGGATTTTTCATTCAGCTTTGCATGTTACTGAAAGCTTGGAAGATGGTGACTTTAGCACAGCAAACTTTTTGTTGCCATATTTATGAAATAAAACAGACCTTTTTTTGCGGAGCACTTTATTCCTATTTTTTCACCAAAACTCTAACTTTTGCTGTTTTTTCATATTTTCTTGGCCCCCTCCAGGGAATCCTGAGTATCTTTTTCCCAAGATTTTGGAAAAAATGGACAGGAATTTTGTACAGATACCTGTGGAAAAAAGTTATGGAGACCTAAGCGCGAACTACCACAAGTTGCTAAAAAGGGGCTCAGGCTAAGCATTCGGGGTGCAGATGGGGTATTTGGCCTCAACTGTTAAGAGGTTAACATCAAGACTACTAGGATTATGGGCAGATTATGCAGCAAGGTTTTCAAATTTGTGCAGTAAAATCTGCAAATTATGTCGAGGGAATTCCATTATAATGCAATAAATGCTGCAGGCACAGATTTGCATAAATTCATTGATTTAATAATTTCCCGTATGTTAACTCAATTTGTTTGTGAAATGTAAGCAAAACCCAAACATCCTAATACCAAACTATTTCCCATTGTTAACAGCCCTTTGATGAGAAAAGCCTTTTCAAGATTACTATCCAAAATAAACATGTAATATAAAAAATACATAATGGGTACCATGTGTAATATGGTCCTGTATTGTCTTCAGCATCATCTATCATGTCTTCAGTACCCTTTCAATATCAATATTGCTCCATGTTACCCTGTTAACGCTTATGAATGGGTGGGTGCAAGCCTTGAGGTATTTTTCGCATCTGATATCTATCAGCAGTGGTGGCCGACACAAACAAGAAGTGGAGGGTCGGGTGGAGGGGATGCGGGGAGCAGGGAAGAGGTAGCACGGGGGTGGAGGGGACTTTAATAATTTTATTTAAATTACTTACCTGAATCTGCCGGCCGCCTCCCGCCTCGCGCTTCGCTGTTCTTCTTCTTCCTGGTCCCAGCAGACACTGGGACAGCATCAAAGACGCCCTGTCCAATCCCCATGCAATGAGAGCAGCGCGGGGATGGGCCAGAGCAGGCTGGTTTGACGCTCTACTCAGGCACAGGGAGTCAGTGCTGTTTCTCCAACCTAGTTGTGCTACACAGCTGGGTTGGAGAAACCTAACAGCGAATGTCTGTTTGGCCAGCCTAAGATGGCCGGCCAAAGAAACATGCGCACTTAGAAGTGCACTACACTCCTCCTTCCCATGGCCAGACCCAGCCCCTACCTACACACGGTAGCTCAGCCACCAGATGAAAAATAAAACTATAATAAAATATTGTTTTATTTTTCAGCTGCTGGCTCCGAGCCAGTGTGGCAACGCTCCTCTGCCATTGCGGAGGAGCCAATGCTGATTATCGGATACGTGAAATACCTTTCAACTTGTAATTCCAAACCGTGCATAAACTGGGATATACGCATGGGTTGGAATACACCAACCACATCATAATTAGGCCCTATGACTCTAAACTTCAAAGGTGTAGGAAACTTGGAATGATTTAGCATGAAATTGAAAGTAAAGGGTCACACAGTTGAGCCTGTTAGAAGCAGATTACACGTAGGGACAGTTCAGTTGTATTTGAACTAGCTGCCTAACACAAGATGATGGCCCCCCTCACAGAAGGCCTTCAGGCGTGGGCCGGACTGGGAACCGAAACCGGCCCTGGCAAAGAGCCCTGGCAAAGAGCTCAGCAGGCCCCAGGAAAGGGGAGGGTGGGGAGAGGATGAGGTGCTAGCGGAAAGCGGTGTGCCGCTTTTGTTGCTGGTGGCCGATATTGCAGCTACGCTGCAAAACTGGCCCCCGGGCTGCAGGGGAATAGCCCAGTGCCCGCTAAGGCCAGTCCAGCCCTGCTTCAGGGCCTCTTGAGACTCCATAGGGACTGCCCCTCATATGAAAATATTTGGGAAAGCTGCTGCCCGTTTAGTGTCATTATACGATGGGCACTTTAATAAACGCAGAAATCAAAGATGTGGCAGATGCGTTATCAAATACTCTTGCAGCTGTGTTTTTGTATTTAAACAAAATGTCGTCAGTCATTTGCATGGGTGCCCAGTGCACATAATGGGCTCCTCCAGGAGACTGCTAATCATTCTCAAACATTGCAGCTCAAAACTGCGGATAACGAGGTGGCTGCCACTGGCATCTTTACAAACAGCACTGCACGTTTGTGCCAGATATCTGGCGTGCAAGTTTGTTTGCAAAGGCTCTGTGCTGTAAATAGGTGGCCTATACCATCACACAGACATTCACAAATAACTTTTGTATCCCTTTCGCCAGATTCACCCTCTCTAGTTAATTGTCTTTCCCCAAAGTGCGTAAGAAGCAGGGCCATAGATAAGCAGTTGCTACAAAACTATGCAAACTGTATACTGCATTGAGAGCAGATATGTAAGCACATCAGCTTTTCAAAACAGGTGTTAAAAGAGGGTCAAAACTAATTAAGCACTGGTCTATTTTGGATGATGGCAATTGTACAATTTAGTTACTAGCATCCATCCTAAATTAGATTTAATTCGACCCATGACCTTTAACTATGTAGAAAAAAATGAACTGATGCCAGAGATTCAGGTTTCTGCGAGTGCTTGGCCCCTCCTCCGCCCCATAAGGCAATGGATGCCACGCTGACATCTAATCTCTGCAGTGATCCTTAAATAAGTAAACCCGGGAGCCTTTGCCAAGCATTTCTAAACTTGCCTCCGAACAAACAGCACAGGGCTCCTTGCAAGATGCTGACAGACAACATCTGGTTCCTGCCAGCAGATGTGACCGCCTTCTTTGAGTTCAACCCGTGCAGGGCTGAGGCCAAGGGAAAGCCAAGGCAGAGGAAGGAAGAACCAGACAGTGTGCTCTGCCAAATGCTATGGAAGAACGGGTGAAAGGTTATTGAAAAGAACCATCACTGATAAATGATACAGAAACCAAAACAAAGAAAAAAAACATTGGCAAAGCCAAGAGGTCTGGTCTTGGAAAGCTTTTGGATATTTGTTATTTATTTATTTTTTGCAAACATATGCCATAGGCATTAAAAGTCTAAGAGTCTAAAAGTAGAACGGCTGCAGTCCAAAGATGCCATGAACGTTTGCAAATTAAGTAGTTGAAAAATGACAAATCTTTTTTAAGTTCAATAAAATTTTATTAGTCAGTGGGAAAGAATAAACCATTACATAACATCAGTTTGGAAGGGGAAAGGAGGGGGAAAGTGGGGAGGAAGGGGGGAGGGGGGAATAACAGAATGTGGCACGTAGAGGAAAATATGCAATAAAACAATAATCATGGGCAATGAGTATCTGAACAGTTAATCATGGGCATTGAAAAAGAAGAGAAACAGAAAAAAAAAAAACAATGCATTAAGAAAAAACTTGGATGTGGAAAGGGTATCAAGGGGGTTTGGAAACCTCTTGTTGGGCAGGCGTTGGGCGAGACGAATGGGCAGTACATTTATCTAGGTACAACGTAATGGGGAGCCACATTTTTGCTCGTTTGGTAGCTAACTGAACAGGAAAAACAAAAGCATTATCGAGTCTGTGGTTATGACAGACATTATACCACCATCCTTTGAGAGAAACATTAGATGCAGTTTTCCAATTTACAGTAATCTGCTGAAAGGCTACAGCTAATAACAGATCTACAATGCGAACACACATATCCACATTATCCCAACCCGGGGACAGGCTACCCAAGAAAAGATGAGTGAGGGAAAAAGGAATACAAGTATGAAAAATAACATTGACTTGAGCCCATACCTGTAACCAAAAGTCATGCACATACTTACAGAGAAATATCATGTGAAATAAGGTAGCATTAGGGGAGCCACACGACCAGCAAATGTCTGGGGTATTGGGAAAGCGTTTGTGCAGTGTAGAAGGAGTGTGAAGTAATCTGTTGTATATAAAGAATAAAGATTGTGTCAGGGAGGCTGCTCTGGAAGTTTTACGGAGTTTTGTCCATATCTTATCCCAGAGAGATATCGGCCATTCTGTTCCAAGGTCGGTCTCCCATTGGATCTCAACCTTAGATTTAGGTCTAAGTGATGGATGTGAGTGAAGATGTTTATAGATAAGGGATGCTTTGGGGCTTGTACGTAGAAGAGAATGGAGTTGGAGCGTTGGGAGTTGTTGAACAGGGGAGGGAGAAGAAGAACCCGAGAGCCTCTCATAAACCTCTAAAACGGTACTTTTAAGTAATAAGTATTTAGGGGCAAAAGATAAAGGTAGACCAAAGGAAGAACTAAGATCAGAGAAAGAGAGAAAGATGGAATCAGAAAAGAGTTGCGAAATCCATATCAAACCTCGGGACCTCCATGTTTTCCAATAGAAGGGCTTATTACCGATTAGAAGATATTTATTATGCCAAATGGTGGAAAAGAGGAAATCGGTAACAGTCGTGGGAGGGCCAGGGGCCTCAGATAACAAGAGCTTAAGGGTATATTTGTGGATAGGAGTAGGAATCGAAGAAGGTTTACGAGAGAAAGCAAGATATTCTGTAAAAGAGAATGGAGAAAGGAGAGTGCGCTCAACCTTGAGCCACAAAGGGCAGGGAACAATGATATCATGTAGCCAGAGGGAAGCTTGACGTAGCAAAAAGGCCTTCTGATATGCAGGAAAGTCAGGGAAGTTGACACCACCCTCAGAGGCGGGGCGTATAAGTCTAGCGAGAGACATTCTAGGTTTTTTAGAACTCCACAAAAATGAAGATAACGTTAAGTTGATCTTCTTAAAGAATTTCATTGGAATAGATACTGGGATATTGGATAAGGTGTAGAGAATAATGGGGGAAATCATCATTTTAATAGTATCAAGGCGACCCCACCAGGAGAGGTATAGGGGATGCCACTTTGTAGTAAGGTCCGTGATTTTTTGTGTACATTTAGACAAACAAAGAGAGATAGTGTCAGGAATAGAGGGGGTGATATATAACCCCAGATATTTAATGTGAGTGGGGCACCAAGTAAATTGAGAGTCACAAAATTCTTGTTTGAAAGTGAATTTGGTCAGGGGTAGGATCTCACATTTATCATGATTAAGTCTATACCCAGAGAGGGAGGAATAATTCCGAACTTCAGCCAGAAAATCAGGGACAGATTCCGCGGGATTGGAGAGAAAAAGTAAGATATCATCTGCATAAGCAGCAAGTTTAAGATGAAGGTCCGCAAACTGAGAGCCATGGATAGCAGGATTTTGACGTATTCTAGATAAAAAGGGTTCTAGAGCGAGGTTAAAAAGAAAAGGGGAGAGGGGGCAACCCTGACGAACGCCCCTACCCAGATTGAAATAAGAAGAAATTTGACCATTGGCAATTACTGCGGCTCTGGGGTGCGAGTATAACAGGGAAACTAAAGAAATAAATTTGGGGCCAAAGCCAAACCAAGTAAGAGTGTGAAAAAGATATCGCCACTCAACTCGATCAAACGCTTTTTCGGCGTCAAGGGCAATCGCTGCAAGTGAATGTTGACAGCGGGAAGACTTTGATAGAATATTAAATAGAAGTCTGGTATTATCCGTAATATGTCGGCCCTTAACAAACCCGGATTGCTCTTCCCCAAGAAGATCCGGGAGTAGGTGATGCAATCGGACCGCCAGTACTTTAGCAAAAAGTTTATAGTCAATATTGACTAAAGATATGGGCCTATAATTTTTGCAATGTTGTACATCCTTCCCAGGTTTAGGTATTAAACATATGTGAGCATCTGAGAATGTCCCTGAGGAAGTACCTTGGGCAATAAAAGTACGGAGAAGAGAGTGTAGGCGTGGGATCAACAGCTTAGAAAAGTGAAGATAGAATTCAACGGTAAAACCGTCGGGGCCAGGAGCCTTATTAAGCTTAAGGTGTTGCAAAGCAGTGAGTAGTTCCTTTTGTGTGATGTCAGATTCTAAGGAGGAAAGGTCAAGAGGAAAAGTGGGTGGTGCGTGAATGGTGGAGAAAAAATGGGCAAGAGAGTTGGGGGAGGGCTGAGTTTCAGATGTGTATAATGTTTCATAAAAATGGGAGAAGGCAGCCAAAATATCAACATCTTTATGCTTCAGAGTGTCATTAGAGTCGTAAACAGATTCAATATTGAACTTGTCATGCTTAATCTTTAAATAGTTAGCCAGGAGCTTCCCTGCCTTATTCCTACCCCCATAAAATTTAGCAGTAGATTTTAACAAGTACAGGGAGGCGTCCTCCGTAGATTTCTCATTAAATTTCAATTTTGCAGCAACAAGGGCTGTCAAGCTATCCTCAGAGTGGGAGGTAAAGTATGCGTGTTCCAACTTCTTAATATCTAAAAGGAGCTGTTTGGTGGATCTTCTGGCAGCCCCGCGCTTACTCGCAACGTAGCTGATGATAAAGTCACGTGCAGCCGCTTTAAAAGCGTCCCAGATAGTATGGTCCGGAATATCAGTGTGGTCATTAATCAGAAAAAATTCATCAAAAAAGGAAGTGAAAGTAGACGTAAACTTGGGATCAGTTAGGAGCGAGTTATTAAATCTCCATCTTCTGGGACCATTAACCTTAGGGAACACATCAACGCTTGTAAGGACGGGGGCGTGATCCGAAAGTAATATCGGGCCAATCTCAGAATGTAATAGTGATTGAGCAAGGTTGTGGGAGACAAAAACATAGTCAAGTCTTGACTGGGAGCGATGACATGGAGAGTAAAAAGTGTACTCCCGTAATTTGGGGTTGCAAAGGCGCCAGGAATCCACCAATTTATGCTGTGAGATAGCATGACGAAATAGCTTGTGGGGTTTGTTGGGAATATAGGGGGCCATAGATTTCCTATCAATAAAGGGATCTAGAGGTTGATTACAATCCCCCGCCAAAATAAAGTTGTGGTCCATAAATTTAGTTAGTAATGGAGAAAAATCAGCCCAAAAGGAGGGCTCACTCGTAGTTGGGCCATAAACATTAAGAAGGGAAATTGGAACACCTCTGAGTGATAGCTTGGCAAAAACCCAACGACCGGAAACGTCCGATTCTTGAGTAAGAACCTGAAATGACAGAGACTTGCGACAAAGGATTGCCACACCATTCCGTTTGCCATCACCCTGTGAGTAAAAGAGTTAAGTGCGTTTCTTGAAGGAATGCAATATCAACATTCAATTTGGCTAGGTGTGACAAAATTCTTTGACGCTTAATTGGAGAGTTAATACCCTTCACATTCCATGACAAAATATTCAAGGACATAACGATAACCTATCTACAAAAATGTGAAAAAACATATCAAAGAATGGAAAGCCCATGTACCTTGGAAAAGACATGAAAAAAGAAGAAGAAAGCGAGAACCAGTGTAAACATGCTGGAAAAGAGGAGAAGAAGAGGATAAATGAGAAACTAAAGAGTAAGTGCACCAGGAGGAGCAAGGAATGTAACTCTTATATAAGCAGAAGATTTCAGTCGAAGATAATATGCTAAAATATAAACATGTGAACAAGAATATATACAAGAGAAGAGGGAGGAGGAAAGGGTAAGGAAAGAAACCATCAAATGCACAGGGAAAACAGATAGGGGAACGGAGAAAGATCATACCTACAAAGGAGGGGTACGAGGAAGGGTGGAGGAGGGAAGGAGCCACATGGGTGAGGCAGCACATCCAGGAGCAGCGAGGCAAGGACCAAGAGACATCATCAAACACGGGGAAAACTTCCTGTAAGACGAAAAAAGAGAACGAGAGTTGAAACAAATCAGGACATCATGCGAGAAGCGTGACTAACAAGAAAACATGGGACAACCATCATGCATAAACGGTAACAAATCAGCAAAATAAGTTACTGGAAGATCAGACAGAGTCGAGTGAACTGCAACTGAGAGAAAATCTCTGAGCAAGTACAGGAAAAAAAAATACAACAACCACATGAGAATTATGAAAACATTAGTCAACCATGAGCAGAGGTTGACGGTCCGGAGGCGTCCATGGCAGATGACTTGTGCGCATTGATAAAACTTTGTAGGCGCACTGGGTCTTCATAGGTTGTAGTCTTGTTATTATAGGTAACTTTAAATAGACACGGGTGATACAGGCCATATCGCGCACCCATCGCCCTCAGATCTGCTCTTAGGCTCAGAAAGACCTTACGGCGGGTGGCTGTGGCTTTAGCATAATCCTGTGCAAAGAACAAGGGCGTGCCAGACCAAGCTAGATTCGGAGAAGATTTAGCCGCCGTTAGAACCATCAAAAGGTCAGTGTATTCCAAGAAATAGATGATGACCCCTCTAGGTCTCTGTGAGGAGGAAGCAGAAGAAGGTGGTCGACCCAGTCTGTGAGCACGTTGGATGTTAAGGGTCTTGTCCGGTGACAAATGCAAAAGCTTAGGAAGGAACGACTTGAAGAAGGCGATTGGATCAGATCCCTCAAGTCCCTCAGCCAGGCCATAAATACGGAGGTTATTGCGTCTATTTCTATTCTCCAACTGCTCCACTTGTTGTTGAAGGTCTGAGACTTGATATTTTAGGTTGGAGACCACAGAGGACGTCTCTTGAAATGACTGAACAGATTTTTCCATCGAAGTTACCCTCGTTTCCATCTGCGACCAATTATCTGTAAGGACCTGGAGTTTCATATTGGTCTCTTCCATGAAAGGACGCAAGGACCTTATCTCTTCTAACAACAACTCCATTGATACTGGACTTGAGAGTTTTGGAGGTGAGAGAGAATTTGACTTAAGTCTTTTTGTGGTAGATTTAGAATTATCCAGCGTACTTTTGGAAGGATCCATTGGTGTGTCTGAACCAGACGAGTTAAGAGAGTCTTCCAGTTGCGAGAAAGCAGAGAAAACCTTAGAGTTCTTCACTAGCTGGGGTTTAGTCGAACGAGGCAAGTGCGACATTGATTTAAGTTTACCCATGTAGTAAAGGCGCGGAATGACTGATACAGCAGATGTCACAGGAACAAAAACGGGGTAAATTGAATATTTTATGAGGAGGATATGGCCAATTTCACAGCGCTTAAGTTAAAAAACAGTCGTTAAAGCATACATGGACAGGCAAAGGAGGTCGTTAATGAGGAGATTACGGTAGCATGTATACGGCATATATTGCAGAGATTTGGCAGCAGCTCACCGCAACATATGAAGCGATTTTAATCCACACAACAAGAGGTGACAGGAAGCGCCTCGCGAAATGCCTCTCAGGAATCCACATTAAATAGCAATATCAATAATAGAAAGCAACTAGGCATGTCATAGAGACACCCCACCACTCGTAGACAGATTCAGGGCGCATCGTGGATAAAAGAAATTATGCCTTGAGGAACGACTTAGTGGTAAACATGTGGAGCAAGGGCACCGCATGAAGGGACTTTATGGTTGCGTAGCACATAAGGTGAGTGGTACCATACTGCAGACTTGGTGCAGGGGAGCAGAGCAGATAAATGAGTCATAAGCCCATTAGAAATGTATAATTAGCGCTGGGCTGACTGAAGAAAAACCGCCACAAAACGCGCATCATTTGGCGGATCCAAGATGGCGGCCGCCGACGTGAGAAACTCGTCAGAACTTACGAGTTCAGTTGCTGTGTCACGGAGGCATAAAAAGTGTTCCACTGATGCCAGGTGAAGTCAGGACATGTTCCGACACCTTTCCATTCGAACGCCTTCAGGAGACGAGAGCAGGAACCGGCTCGTCCCTCAGCGCCGCCCCGGAGCTCTACTCGAACGCCGCCACCACCATCAGGCGCCAAGCCACGCCCCCAGAAAAAGGACAAATCTAAAATATTAAATAAATAACCGGTAGCAGAAATAAAACCAGAGAACAGCCTACTGACCCTGTCACTGAGATGGACTACTTTCTAGTCGTAAGTCTGCATGTGTAAGTGCAAAACCATGCCACCACTTACAGTAAATGATTTAAGACCTAGGGCCCCATGCTGTGGGCTGTGATGAGCAAAAGCAAAATGTGAACCTAACAAAAATGATACTCATGAAACGGACTGCAACACATAAATAGAGGAACAGAAATCAGCAGAAAATGTAAGGAGAGTGTGCTATTTTTCTCACTGTAGGGCGGATTCACAAGTGGTTTAAGGTTGTAAATGGGGGTGCAGGCTGCATTGGCCTGTTACAATAAATGTATGTCATTTATTTATTACATATTATACATTTTAGCCTGATAATAGGTAATGAGTTGAGATACTGCAGCTGAGCATGTAAGACAAGTTATGGTACATCCACTTGAATAACGCATTTCTACCACTTATACATTCTTCTATCACTTTGGACTATGGGGCATCCATTAAGGCTCTGAAATTCTTATGACTGGAGTAAAAATAGTGAGTGAAGATTGGATATAGTTATGTTTCATAATGTGAGAGGTGATTCATTTTAAATAGACCGGTGTCGTGTTTAGTAATGGATTGTATTGGATAACTGCTGGCTAGATCCTGTAATGAATATGTGTGTAGAATTATGTGTAGAAATATGAGCTGAAGAACGTTGATATATATTTTGTTTTCCAATACTGCACAACTGACTATTTCTCAGCTTAGTATAGCTAGTCAGCTTTGGAGCCATTTTGCAGCAAAAATGTTTGCATGTGATTGTAGTTAACGTTTTCTGAATAGTTTATATCTAGATTGGTGAAATGATACACAAGTCTTGTTCTGGTGGTGATGCCTTGACAATAACATCTATTTAATGCTGTACTCCTTGTTTGAAATGATGGCCGGTGATGTTGAGCTAACTAGTTATTTTGCTCAGAACTAATTGCCCAGGGCTTCCATCTTCCAAGGCCCGATGGGAAAGTGTTTTTTTCCACTATCTCAACCTCTCCTTTCCTGTCTGTATATCTCTACCACAAATTCTGTATCTCTCTACTCAGTGTCATCTAAGAATTTTGGGACCCCGGCCAAGACATATTTCAGCTGGTTATTACTGAATATTTAAAGTATAAATAACATTTGTTTGGTATCTTGCAGACTTGAGTGAGAAAAAAATAGGTAATAAGATTCAAAGTTATTCCTAATAGGGGGGCGTGGTCTCGCCAGCGGCAAGATGGCTGCGCGCTGAGCGAGCTCTGCTGGCCGAGCTGTGTAATCCGCCAGGATCCACCATCAAAGGGAGGCATCTGGCCTCCAGCGATGACATCTGACATTGCGCACTCACACTGTGGCTCCGGGGGGGCCTAGAAGCGACTGCGACTTGGGCATTTCGGACCAAGGGCCTAACCGGCCGCCCACACACCCACCAGCACTTGGACCTGGCTGGTCAGCAGAGCCTCTCCTGCTGGTGTTGCCGGGGGCACCTCCCTGGCGCTTCCCCGTGCCCAGCCTGGTGCGGTGCTCCTCTGGGACCGCTTTGTGCCAGAGACTGCAGCACCTCCCCTCCAGTGACTCCGGCCTGCTGCCGGTGTGGGAGCCGCGACTTGGGGGCGGAGCAGAGGCCTCTGCTGCTCCGGTGCCCGGCCTGGACTCAGGCCACCTGGAATGAGTGGCAGTGGTGGCGGCGAACCCAGGACCCAAGGACACCCCACGTAAGGCCGCGTCACCATCATCACACACCTGCAGCCTTGCTGGCCCCACGGACAGCCCTAACACCCTGGCAACTGGCTTCGGACCCCCTTGTGCTACCCCCACGGCCCTCCCGTGCCCTGCATTGATCCCTCTGGGAGCTGCCGCATTACATCTCTTGCAGTGTCGCCCTGCCCGACCTGCTTTTAAGCCGTGGGTCACCTCAATCATTGGCAAACCCCTCGAACTATACATTTCTCCCACTGTCCTACAAGCCCACCATGGGAAAAACGGACACCAGACAACACAAGATCACTTTTACAGGGAGGGGATGGGCAGAAGTGACGAGGACCCCCCTGATGCCGGCGAACAATCCACCCACACTGACCTCCCTGGCGAACAGGATGACAGCCTTCGAACCATCCTCCTAGAGGTGAAATCCAGCCTAAAGTCAATCGAAGTGAAAACAGATCACCTAACGTCCCGTCTCGACCAGGTCAAACAGAGGGTGAACTCCCATGATGCTCGCATTGTCCAGCTCGAATCAAGGGTCTCGGACGCTGAGGACGCTGGAGCCGAGGGTGTTCAGAAGCTCCTCAAAATGGACAAGATCCTTGAAGTCATACGAGCCAAGAACGAGGACCTAGGGGCGAGCTCCCGAAGGAACAACATTCGGGGCGTTTTCCTGCCAGAGTCCACTGCGACCGGAAGGTTAGAGGATTGCCTTGAATCCTTGCTCCGCGACCTCTTTGGCCCGGTCCTGTCCGAACACTCTATCATCGAACGGGCGCATAGGTCTCTTGCCCCAAGACCCCCCCGCCCCCGGATCCCCTGTGAGGCCGATCATCGCCGGCTTGTTGAATTACCAAGACCGCGACTCAATTTTACGTAGGGCCCGGGAGTTGAAGGAGATCAACCATCAAGGCAACGTTCTGTCCTTCTATCCTGACTTCACCCTGTCCGTCCAGGTGGCCCGCAGGGATTTCCTTCCTGCCAAGCGCATCTTGCAGCAGCTCCACATCACATCACTTATGCTATGCTCTACCCTTCAAAACTCCATATTGAATTTGGGTAGAAGCCAATATTTTTCACCGACCCGAAGGCTGCCTCACTTTTGCTAATCAGCAACAGAAGTCCCCTCTGTGGAACCGCCGCACCATTTCCGAAGACAGTCGCATAAATGACAATGACTGAACCTCGCATGCCTAGCCTTGCCTCACAGTTATGCATGTCTCTCGGCAATTATCCTACGCACCATGTTTGATGTAATGTCATGTGCATTGTTTTCCTATGTACTTGCCTTTGATCGCTTTCCCCTGAGGCGTCCAGCAATGGGCGAAAATTGTATGTTTAGCATCGTTTATAGGAATATGGGCCAATCTAGGTATACCACGTTCATCTCACCTCCCTCTGAGCCGTACAACGCTCGGCCACTCTGCCTATGAGGCAAGGGGTAAATGGCTGAGCCCGCGCACCATGAAGGGATGATTCCCACTCCCGTACTGGGTGGGGGTGGTTCAGATGCTCAATCTATTTGGGGGTTGGAGTGGGTAGGGGAGGGCTTGGTTTTCTCATTTACGGTTCCGTAACAGGCACCTTCCGCAGAGGGTTCGTTTTGTTGTTCCTCTTGTATTGTTTTTGGCATGTCACCGACTGTATGCATTCTACAATGTTCTACTCCTTAAGACACTGGCTCTTGCTTTTACCACGGACCACAGACCCTACACTATCAATTTTCCCCCAGCTGCTACATGACTGACACCACCTTTTGGACATGGAATATTAGGGGTCTGAACGACTATTCAAAAGGCAAGCCTTCTGCACGCACATCTCACTAGACATAGGGTGGATGTTTGCTTCCTCCAAGAGATGCACCTCCTCCCCGCCACCTCATCGAGGATGCAATCCTGTCACTGGGGGGAGTCTTACACTGCCTTCTACTCTAAATATGCGCACGGCATTACCATCTTCTTCAGGAAGGGCCTCCCCTGGCATGGCACCCACTCCTTCATAGACACTGAGGGTCGCTATGTGATCCTTGCCGGCACCCTCTATAACCAGCCATTGATACAAGCGGCGCTCTATAGCCCCAATATCGATGACCCTAGCTTCTTCACCCATGCCTGGCAAATCATATCCTCTCTGGGACCCCACTCTTTGATATTGGGCGGTGACTTAAATATTGCACCCTCACTGACACTAGACCGCTCGGGGGACCACACTCAACACCCACAGGCCACTGCTATCCTCCACTCAATCTTAGAAGACAACTCCTTATTAGATGCCTGGCGGCATGCACACCCTGGCGAGCGCAAAGGATCTTGTGTATCCGGCTCACACGGATCCTGGTCCCGCATCGCCTTATGGCTTATTACCTGAGATGTCACCTCTTGGACAACCTCAATGGACCACCTGGCCCGCACATTATGCGATCACGCCCCGGTGCGCCTGTGTCTGCGATTCCCGGTTACCCTTCACCGCATGTTCACATGTCGCTTGCCCCCCAACTCGCTCCACGATGCTGCTTTCCGTGAGGACATTTGGGATGCCATCATTGACTATTTTCAGCGCAATACCGGCTCCATCAAGTCGCCCTCGATGCTCTGGGAGACCTTCAAGGTCGTGATTCGGGGGGAATGCATTGCAAAACAACCTGGGGTGTTAAAATCCATCAGGGGGATTCTTGAGCACCTGGAAAAAGACATCAAAGCCCTAGATCTCGAACAATCTCAGGACCTTAGCCCCGCCACTATTGCCTCCATTAGATCTACGCTCACTGAGTTTCACGAGGAGAAAGCTCGAGAGTTTGCATTTCTAGCGCTTGCTGCTATGGCAAGGGCGATCGCCCTGGCAAGACCCTTGCAAACCGTCTTAGACAGCCACATGCATCCTCTTATATCACAGCACTTTGTGACGAGGCTGCTGGGAGGACCACCTCCCCCACAGACATCATCGCTATGATTTCTGCTTTTTACTCCCAACTGTATACTGCTGGGGAGGCTGCGCCTAGGGAGATCCTGGATCAATATTTGATTCAATTGAGCTGCTATGGCTTGGCAATGGTCACCGGGAATACCTGGACGAACCATTCACCCTTGAGAAAATCACCTAAGTCATTGCGGCACTCCCGGGCGATAAAGCTCCTGGCTCAGATGGGCTCACCCCTACATTTTACAAAGAGTATGCGCCTCTTCTTGTCCCGCATCTGGCTGAAATGTACAACGAATCTCTTGACTTGGGCAGATTTCCCCCATCTCTCCACGAGGCGATGATTACTCTCCTTCTAAAGCCAGACCAACCCCCCGAGAGCTGCAATTCCTATCGCCCCTTATCGCTAATCAATACTGACAGTAACATTTATGCTAAGCTCCTGGCCAATCGTCTCCTCCCACTTATGCCATTAATAGCTCGCCCTGATCAGTCGGGGTATATCCCGGGCCGCACCACCTCGCACAATCTGCGCACCATCTGCTTTGTTATTCACCAGAATACTCTGCCTGCAGTGGCCACCCTCCTGGACACCACTAAGGTTTTTGATACACTAGAGTGGCGTTTTCTTTTTTATCTTCTTCCCCGTTTGAGCTTCAGCCTGAACTTCGTGCAAAAGATTCAACTTCTCTACACACTACCGACCGCACGCATCAAGGTTAACAGGCAGGTTACCGACCCTATAGCTATCACGAGGGGTACTAGGCAGGGATGACCCCTGTCCCCCATGTTATTCGCCATTGCTATGGTGCCTCTGGCGGCGCACTTACACCAGCATCATACCCAACGGGGCATCAGCTTCTCATCCCGTGCCCTGGTTACCTCTATGTACGCAGATGACATCACAATATATATCCGCGAACCACAGGAGAATCTAGCTCCCATGACCAGGGAGGTTATCCGTTTCGGCTGCTTATCTGGGGTTTGGGTCAATTGGAGCAAATCCATTCTCTTCCCCCTCACAGTTGCCACTTAGCCGTTCTCAACTGATTATACTTCATTGGGGCGAATGGTCCCACCAGATACCTGGGCATTTGGCTGAGCAGAGATATGGACGAGTTGTGGAGGTCTAACTTTGGCAAAGTAATGGACTGGCTTGAAACCAAGATACACACATGGCAAAAACTCCCTCTATCATTAGCCGGGCGTATAGCCATTGCAAAAATGATTGTGTTCTCAAAATTTCTATACTTATTTTTAAATATTCCCATTCCGCTTACATTACAATTTTTCAAAAAACTACGCTCTAATATCATTACATTGATCTGGGCAGGACGCCAGCCCCGTATCGCTTACAACATCCTTACGCTGCCTCTAGCCAGTGGCGGAATGGGGGCCCCTAATATCAGACTCTACGCTCTGTGTGCCCAAGCTAGCTTTCTCTGTTTGTGGATCCACCCAACGCCTTTCCAGCCACATGTGGCTTTCTAGACAGACCTGGCCTCTCCCTGGCCACTATGGACAGCACTATTTTTATCACACAGAATCCCCCAAGGTGGGATCAACACAGTGGAATGTGTGCGTTGAGCCTGGGATGGGCTACACAGATACACTTGCGCTAAAGTACTCTTCGCACCTTCAATGCAGCTTGCCAGCAACCCCTCATTCCCCCCATTGCAAACAGCGGCCATGGTGCGCTGTGCAGCAGATTTGGGCATCTGCACCAATGCCGACATTTACCCCAATAGCAATTTCCTCACACTTCCTGATGATGCAGCACCACTTGACAAGCTGCTCTATTATCAGATTAGGGCCACATGTAAATGTGATAACCCCACCTTTCCATTCGCTTCCCAGCCCAATACTGAGCTCAAATACATCTACTCTTAAACTTCCCCACGCAAAATGGTCTCAAGGCTATACGTTCTCACCCTGGCGGCTTCCCCCATAGATACGGAGCGGGCTCACAACGCAAGGGGCGTGTACCTGGATGGTGGTCTCTCTCTTGCGCAGTGGCGATATTGCTGCAACTAAACCAAGCGTCTTTCCCCCAACTAGAGCTTATGGCTCATTCATTTTAAATATCTACACCGACTCTACTACACTCCTGTAACGCTGCACAAGATGGGACTGACGGACAGTGACAGATGTGCGTGCTGCTGGGATCCCGGTGCGGGTTTTGCGCACCTAGCCTGGTCGTGCCCCAAGGTCTCTGATTTCTGGCTCTAGGTGTGCTCAACCATCAGTGATATCACTCTAGAGCGCATTGCTCCGGACCCCCTACTGGCCTTCTGGGTCACATTAAGGACATCTCAGACGCTATTCGCAAACTAACTGCGATGCTACTGGTGCTCGCCAAGCGCCGGGTGGCGATCCACTGGGACTGTAAACCGGCGCCGCAGGCCAAGCACTGGATAGCTGATGCAGCCCACTACCAGACACTCCTGGGCAAATTCTGGGACCTGATACCTATGGCAAACAGACCTCCAGATATATGGGACCCTCTCATGTCCTACCTTCACCGACTGGCCAACCCGGACGAACCCACTGAATGTTCCCCCATCACTGATGCCCAGATTGCTGAAGATGGTCCCGAAAAGACTGACCCTTGACGCCCGACTGACTACCCACATTCTACACTGATGTAGTAGCCACATCTCCCTTTTCATATGTTGTGCCTTGGTACATCCTGTTCAATATTTCTCCAGCAGTGTCAACTATATTTGTGATTGTAATAGATGTTATGCTACCTGATGGAATGATAACCCGTATCATGCCTTATTATTCAATAAAGGTTTTTGAAAAATCAAAAAAAAAGTTTTTCCCATTAGGGGTCCCTAAATATTTCTTCGCCGAGGCACTGAAGTCCTTAGGGTGGCACTGAGTAGAACTGTGCTGTGCACATAACGGAAAGTATGGGAGCACTGGATATAAATGTGTCACCAACATGTAGCCAGCTATGTAGCTTGGAGCCAGGTTGTGTGACTGATGGTAGAAGGGTTTGTTGATGCAGGGTGAAATGTAGGTCCTGGGAGCTCACTTTCTAAAGTGAAATTGAAATGTCATTTAGTCAAACATAAGTGTATGTTAGACATTGGTCTTTAAAAACATATACGCAATAAAACACATTATCCATACATTATAAAACCACTGTCGTTAAAATCATGTCATCCACAGATAAAACATAGCATTACTCCTATCCAAAATGTTCACATTTTTTCTAAAACTTCATTCACAGACAATAAAAATTGCCCCAAGGCACAAGTTACATCCAAGAACTGCATGTCCAAAAGTAGATAAAATGCTTGCCCCTTTCTCTAATACCGTATTTTTGAAAAATTGGTTGTAATAAAAACTTCACTTGAGTTAAAAACCACCAGACAATCCAAAGTCTCCTTTCACGTGTTTTTTTTTAAGCATACTTTTATTGAGTTTTTACATTGACATTGTACATATTTCAATGTGTATATTAGCATGAAAACATAAAGGATAAAAATAGTATTCTTGCCAAAGTAACATCTCAACCGGTATCGAAGTACAGAGATCTGTACATGTACATATATTGCATGAAATGAGTGGCCTGTAAAAGGAGCCAAAAGTGATAGCAACAATAATAATGATAAAAATTTGTGTAAGTGACATAGGCATACAGTCGTAAAGTACATACAACAATAAAAACTCCTGATTATTTATTTAACTTCTAATTACTATTTTATAACTCAACTAAATAATCCCTCCCACCCCCCTGGTTGTTGGTCCATTGTGTACACAATAACTGATGACGAGAATGTAGTACCATAAGCAACAGGAAATAGTATCAAGCATATGCATCCATATATATATGTATACTGGTACATATTTATAGTTATGTTTCCCTTTGACAGTAAATCAGGTGTAATAATATGATGCTATACAGTTACGGTCGGGTGGATCCGCAAAGGTATAGGAGAAATGGGTAGCTCAGGCCCAGCTTGAGACGTCGGGGGAGTCAAGGACTCCAGGGCTTTAAAGGCCTCTGTGTTTACCACAAAGAGCTACTCCTAGTGTGATGACCCAACTACAGTTACAAAAGCAATGTGAGTGAAGGCATCTCACAAAAAGTGACGGACTGGTCTCACACACCACCTGGTGTCATGCTTCATCATCGGCCAGTCCTCGCCCTCTAAAACCTTCGTTTGATAGAGGGCGGGCATACAACTGACGACAGGGATGCACTTCTAAATTACTAAGAGGGGGCCTGTGAGAATGTGAGTGAGGTTAAAAATCATTATAGTTATCAGGAAATCTATTTTAATGTGACTAATAACTATATGATACTAAAAACATTGGACGGTGAATGGGGTATTTAGTGTCCACTAGCCGTCTCGTGAGTGGTCAACATGTTTCTGCGTTGTCGGCCCAGGTGGGTCCAAGGCATTCATCAGGACCTAAGTGTTAAGGGGGTTCCGTTCTTACCAACTGGTGGCAAGAAACTACCACTGCACGGGTATGGCAAAGGCCACTCTCCACTTCCTAAATGGCTTCCAAATGTCAAGCCTAAAGAGAGTACGATAGAAATCAAACATTTTTGTAACAGTAGGCACGGGTCAAGAGAACACGAAAAACTGTATAAAGAAAACAACGCATGCATTGGTTCCTATGGGTGAGTGATTATTCACGTGACTTTGTGACACTCTATGTGTGTACACAGAAGCAGAAAAATTGTAAGAGCGAAGGGCTCTTACTAATCTTACCCTAATTGCAAGAACTACTTACCCCATGGGGAGAGGGGGAGGGGAAACTCCTGTTATCCGCTCTGTAAAAGAAAATATAAAAACCACAAGCTGCATAAATGAGTGTATTGGAGGGAAGCCTCCATACCTCAGTGCAAAAACGCCCACATTCGCACAAGAACGGATCAATGGATCCTAGTGTATCACTCAGTCCAATCACACTCTTACTGTCTCAGGAAAGCTTCCTTCATGCGTCCTAGGTGGCAGCTCCCGGTCCCCCCAAATGTTGGAGTGTGAGGGTGGTACCAGCAGTTTTATAGTGCAGCCTTATCGTTAATTGGCAATGACGGCGTGAAATTAGCCGAGAGGGTGCCTCCCGGTGTATGCCTTCCGGTGTCCTGAGCGGTCAAGGAAATATTGTAGCCAGTAATGCCTGGTCTCAAGATGGCAGCGGTGCGCGTCCAACGGTGTCGCGTGCAGGGCCGGTCATGCCCAAACAAGGAGTTGCTCGGGCGGGACAAGGCTCCGGAGGAGAGAGGGGGAGAGCGTGACTGGCTGGGAAGTGCGTACATAGGAATGAGTGTCCCATGTGTACTGGTGGTATTGGAGCGTGGTCGTGCGTCTGGACGTAACGCGTCAAGGCGTGTACGGTTGCCATGGTGATGCGGTAGCATCGGGGGAAATGAAGTGTCCAAAGTTGAACTGTTGGAAATGCGCGGGAAGCGCGGTTCAGGTGGCCAAGATGCAGCACCCTATCTACAAACTAAAAAAGAAAGTCGTGTACCCGTGGTTTTGTTGGGTGTGCATGCGCGAAGTAATTGGTGTTGCTACATTGTGGTGGTGTGATGCGAACACCAATGATGTATGGCCTTACATGGGGTTGCCTGGGTGACGCAGGGGCGACCGGGGGAGTTCCACGTCGTGGTCGGTGTTAGTGACTAATTGTGCGCTGTGAATGCGCAAAAAAGCATGATCGAAAAGGAATAAGATTGGACACCGAGCGTGGAATTTCAATGGCAAATTGCCGGGAGTGTGAACACGGTGCGTCTTACTAATACATGCACGTCACGAGTGTTGTTGGGCGGTGAGATGTTAGTCCGGTATGGAATTGCGTGACACGGGGGCGTGAAGGAGATGTGAGCCCCTGGTACATCGGATTGACGTCCATACTATGGCCTCATTGTGGCGCAAGGTGTTAAGAAGAGAGGTTGGCCGGTGTCTAGGTCATGCTGTGACTGCTCTATATTTATGACAAATAACTAGGCAGGGAGGGGTACTAGACAAATGTCACCGTCCCAACTGTAGCCACGGGATGTCATCATTAAGGCCCTTTTCGTGGGACCGTAGGCGATAGACCCACCGTTGTTCCCTCACATGTAGGGCTTTAGTAAGGTCAAATTTGCTTTTATTCATGACCTTAAGAATGGTCCATCTTAGGTCCGTGTCACTGTGATTTCTTTCAGCAAAATGACGTGTCAATTTAGTGTTTGTTTTTTTACACCTGATGGTGCTGCGGTGTTCACTAATGCGAATTCTGATTTTTCTTGTTGCCTACATAGTTAAGGTCGCATGGACATGTTAATAGGTACACAACATTTTTGGTGTTACAGTTGCTGAATGTTCCTAGTTGCCATGGTTTTCCGGTGCCTATGTTCACCTCTTTCGTGTTTTTGGTGAGATTGCAGGATGTACATCCGCCACAAGCGAAATGGCCCACTACTCGTGGTTGGTCCCAGAGTCTCTGTTGTTCGTCACCATCTGTGGTTGGCGAACAATGGTGGCTCCCACTGTTTTCCGGCGCTATTCAAGATATGCCATCTCTTCCTCATGATTTTTTTTACTGTATTGGAGGCAGGGGTGAAAGTAGTAACGCACACTGGTCTCCCAGTGTTTTCTTTGTCCGAGTTCTCCAACAGTGCTTCCCTTGGATTGTTTCTTGCTCGTTTTTTAGCCTTTCTCACCATTTTTTTCGGGTACTGGCGTTCGAGGAGTTTCTTTTCAAGTTGAACTGCCTGTTTTTCAAAGGTATCCTTATTTGAGCAGTTCCTCCTAACGCGAAGGAACTGTCCTACCGGTAGGTTTTGTCTCAAGGCCTTCGGGTGGTAGCTCTCATATAAGAGTAAGCTATTCCTATCGGTAGGTTTGTTGTGTACCTTGGTTGCTATCCCTTCGTTGGTCAATGTGATATCCAAGTCTAGGAAAACTGCGTGGTTCTTGTTGATAGTGTGTGCGAATCTGAGGTGTCTGTCTTTGGAATTGACCCATTGGACAAATTCTGTTGCATCCTCTTCTGTCCCATTCCACACTATCAGCACGTCATCTATGTAGCGCTTCCAAATTTTTAGGTGTTTCAAGAATGGGTTGTTTGGACTGTGGATAAAGTCATCCTCGAATTGTTGGACATAAAGGCAGGCCATACTGGGGGCAGATGTGCTGCCCATCGAAGTTCCCGTGATTTGGTGGTAGATGACTTTCTCAAATTGAAAAAAATTCTCTGTGAGGGCCAGTTCAGCGCATTCCGTCACAAAGTGTTGTGGGGTGATAAAATCCCACTCCCTGTGTAGGATGACATTTTTCACGACTTCCAAGGTCCGTCTTTGTGGTATGCTCGTGTAAAGAGCTTCTATATCCATTGTTATGAACCAGTCGTTGGTTGTATCCACCTCCAGGTCTCTGAGGAGACATAGAATGTCCTTTGTATCCCTGAGGTAAGATTGTGATTCCTTAACGATAGGTCGCAGGAACCAGTCGCAGCATTGTGACAAGGGCTCCAGAGCTGACCCAATTCCTGACACAATTGGTCCACCTGGTGGGGGGGATCCGGTTCTTATGAATCTTCGGGAGTATGTAGAATCTTGGCATCCTGGGTTCCTCGCTCACGAGGAAGCCTGCCTCTTGTCTGGTAATCCAGTTGTTGTTAAGTGCTTCTTCCACTGTATTTTGAATCCTGGTCATGAGTGGGCCTGTGGGGTCGGTTCGATGTATAGCGTAGCTGGTTGAGTCAGCGAGCAGTCTTAGGCATTCTTCTCGGTACATGTCATGATCCATGATGACAATGGCTCCCCCTTTGTCTGCAGGTTTTATGATGAGATCATTGTTGTTTTTTAGGACTTGTAGGGCCGTGCATTCTCTTCCGGTGAGGTTATTGAACCCTTTCATGTTTTGGAAATTGATTTCCTCGATGTCCTTGAGCACCGCTTGCTCAAATGCAAGTATTTGACAAGAGATGTTTCGATTGGGTGGTTGGAAGGTCAACCTCTTTCGTAGTCCAGTTGATTTTTTCTCTTCTGTATCTTCCTTAGTGTCTCCAAAATAATCGCGTAATTACATTTTTCTGAAGAACTGGGCCAGTTCTGTGTTGAGTACAAAGGGGTCGTTCTTGGGTGTGGGAACGAATCCGAAGCCTTTAGAGAGGACGGCCTCTTCATCATATGTAAGTGTGTGTTTGCTGATGTTGACAATATTCGTTATTCCTTGCTTGTCGAGGGCATGTCCGTCCTCCCTTTGCTCCTGGTCACCACTCCATGGGGAGGTTGGTCCTCCCACTGCACCCTTGTGTTTCTTCTTTTTTGTCGGCCTCTGCCCAGGAATAAAAAAGGCGGCAGGCCTTGTGAGAATCCGAAGCCTGGTGGGAAATAAGGCTGTTGCCAATAACCGAATGGAGGGGGTTGTGGGGCTTGCAACATGGGTTGGTGGTAACCCGTTTGCTTCCCATATTGGGGTCCTGAACTCTCATCGCTGCTGCTATCGCTCCTCTCCTCTCCAGAGCTGAATGTTCAGTTGAGAGGAGTGGGTCTGAACCGTTGTTTTCTCCCTGCCTGTTGTGGAGCTGGTTTGTCATAATGTTCAACAGTAACATATGGGTATACAGTTTCTTTGCTGAACTTCTGTACGTCCTTTCTGAGTTTTGTCAGCATGGACTGTATAAGGTATTCCTTATACTCAGAATGGTCATTGTTGATTTCTTCCAGTTTTTTGTTAAAAACCGAGAGTTGTACTGTTGTCTTTAGTTTGCACTCACTTTGTTGGATCTCAATGAGAAGGGCATCTGCTAATTGTCTGGCGGTGTTAATGATTAGGATGAGCCAATCTTTAGTGCACTTCCAGGCAATGCTGGACCAGTTGATTCTGAATTCCCTGTTATTGAGGAACAGTCTCGGCTCGTTAGTAACAATGAGTCCTCTTGGGGCCGTGTTTTTTAGGAGATACTCCGTCATAAATGCCCCATGGAGGGCTGTACGTATCTGTTCTTTTTTCTTAGTAGATAGTGCTTCCCATTCATCTGAACTTTTGACCGTTTGTGTAACTATGGTTTCGGCTAATAGAGATGGTGTATTAAGAATCTCTGCCAAAATATCCTCCTCGAACGAGAGTTCGGTGTCCATATTGCAAGTAGGGTAACGAGGTTGTAATACGTGATCAAACCTCTGATCTGCTATTTTCGTTATTAGAAGAAGACGCAGCTAGATCTGTCCTTCTGTTCTGATCAGGAGGACCTGTGTTTCAGAACATGCCCCTACAGTTAGGGTGGGTACCATAAGCAACAAGAAATAGTATCAAGCATATGCATCCATATATATATGTATACTGGTACATATTTACAGTTGTGTTTCCCTTTGACAGTAAAAAAGGTGTGATAATATGATGCTATACAGCTACGGTCGGGTGGATCCGCAAAGGTATAGGAGAAATGGGTAGCTCAGGCCCAGCTTGAGACGTCGGGGGAGTCAAGGACTCCAGGGCTTTAAAGGCCTCTAACATGTGATCCCATTCCATTGAAATAGGGATTCTGCGCAGACCTTGGAGTTCTTCTTGTCTAATTATTACACTCTACGCAGTGCCCCATCTAATCGTCTCTGTCTGCCATGTAAGTGGTGTAGGGGGGAAGTGGATTTCCACCTCATTGTAATTTCACGCTTAGCTATGAGCATAGCTAGTTCCGCAAATCTGTATTGGACCTTCTGTGTCTTAGGACGCCTGTACAAACCCAGCAGGCAGCTGTCTGGAACTGACTACCGTGTTGGTGACCTTCTGCACAATGTAGCCAACTGTTTGCCAGAACCCTCGGAGACGCGGGCAGCCCGCATCCGCCTCCCGACATCTGGGACAAGCGAGCCGCGCATCAGGGTATATGTTGTTAAGACGATGGGGTATGAGATAGGCTCTGTGTAAAATCATGTATTGTATGTATTTTAATTTGGCATTGCGGGAAACTTTTTGGGGAAATTCTAAAATCATGGCCCACTCTTTATCATTAAGCTCCCTTTCCATCTCCAATGACCACTTAGTTCGAAGTGAAGCTAATTGTATGCCAGCGTGTGCCCGAATACCCTTATATAGCCAACTAATAAGGTGACGCCCCTCTCCCATTAAATGCATAGCATGGACTAATTCATGTGTGGGGGGTTCAATCCCATCCGGAGTTCTTCTTGTCTAATTATTACACTCTACGTAGTGCCCCATCTAATCGTCTCTGTCTGCCATGTAAGTGGTGTAGGGGGGAAGTGGATTTCCACCTCATTGTAATTTCACGCTTAGCTATGAGCATAGCTAGTTCCGCAAATCTGTATTGGACCTTCTGTGTCTTAGGACGCCTGTACAAACCCAGCAGGCAGCTGTCTGGAACTGACTACCGTGTTGGTGACCTTCTGCACAATGTAGCCAACTGTTTGCCAGAACCCTCGGAGACGCGGGCAGCCCGCATCTGCCTCCCGACATCTGGGACAAGCGAGCCGCGCATCAGGGTATACGTTGTTAAGACGATGGGGTATGAGATAGGCTCTGTGTAAAATCAGGTATTGTATGTATTTTAATTTGGCATTGCGGGAAACTTTTTGGGGAAATTCTAAAATCATGGCCCACTCTTTATCATTAAGCTCCCTTTCCATCTCCAATGACCACTTAGTTCGAAGTGAAGCTAATTGTATGCCAGCGTGTGCCCGAATACCCTTATATAGCCAACTAATAAGGTGACGCCCCTCTCCCATTAAATGCATAGCATGGACTAATTCATGTGTGGGGGGTTCAATCCCATCCGGAGCCCAATGAAGCTTAATGTAATGAGTGAGAGTTGCGTGGAGAAGAAATAACATCGGGGGAAACCCCTGTGCCCGGAGAAAGTTATCATGATCAGCTAGTGTGCCCTCTACAAACAGTGCCCCAAGAGTTGACACCCTCTCCCGTGTCCATGAGGCTATCATTCTTCTGGAGATTAAGCCAGTTGCTGTACGGATGCCAAGTAAGGGAATGTTGGGAGAGTACAGGGGTACCCCCCTCGTATATTGTAGGGTTTTTCTCCAATATAGCAGTGCAGTTCTAAGCAGGGGGGGAACCGCGGGTGGGATCTTAACAGTTGGTAGTAGTAGATTATGTAGGGTGCCATGGTTAAGAAGCTGGGGTGTGAAGTCTATTTACTGGGTATGTTGTCCCGCGAGCCAATAAGACAGCCATTGTAATTGACTGGACATGCAGTAAGCTCGAAAGTCTGGAGCGCCAAGCCCTCCCTCCCCAGGTCTTAGCTGCAGTTTTGCAAGGCTCACCCTCCTCCACCCCTCACCCCAGATAAGATCTGTTAGAAGGGCGTTAAGCGTGTTGAAAATTTTAGCCAGAATCAAAACAGGGATATTGGTAAGATAGAGGAGTCGGGGGAGCATCACCATTTTAGAGAGGGCAACTCTGCCCATCACAGATAGTGGCAGCGAAGTCCAAAAGGAGACCTGCATACGGAGCGATCCTATGGCCTTCATTAAGTTGCCGTCTATGAGATCTTGAGGGGTTCTATAAATTTGCATACCTAAATATTTAAACGTGTCTGGAGCTGTGTTAATGATCAGATCACCGAATAGCACAGGGTCTAGGGTATCATTGAGTCACATGTAAAAAGCATAGGATTAGGGGCCATATGTAGGTAGGTAAATACCGGTCGGTAACGGCCGAAAATCGGTAATTTTCCCGTTACCGACCGGTATTTAGCCCTTTCTAATGTAGGAGGCAGGTTTTAAGGATTCGGTAATTTACCGATTCCTTATTTTAAGGAATCGGTAAAATACCGAATCCTTAAAAGGTATGTAGGAGACACTCAAGTGAGTGCATTTTTGCATTCAGGATTCTTTATTTACCACCAACTACAAGTTGGTGGTAAATACCGAATACCTTTAAAAAAGCAATCATTTGCTTATTTCAAGGTGCCATGTGGCAGACATACATGCCCTTAGGGCATGTATGTGTGCCACATGTGCACACATGCACGATTCAGGGGTGCAACAGGGTGTCAATGTGACACCCTGCCACCCTTGAATATGCTCCCCCTATTACCGATTCGTTATTTACCGAATCGGTAATAGTGAATGGCTTCCCAGTCATACCTATGGGCCTCCAGGCCCATAGGAATGAATGGGAAGGTATTCCTTATTACCGATTCGGTAAATACCGAATCGGTAATAACGAATTTTACCGAATCGGTAAAAATTACCGAATGTTTACCTACATTCTATTTACCGATTCATAAATACCGAATCGGTAAAATTCGGTATTTAGGAATCGGTAAATAGGAATTATCTACATATGGCCCTTAGTAGCATTAATAGCCAGACCCGATATCCGCTTGAATTGACGGAATTGGTTCAAGATTCATAGTTAGGTCATTAAAAAAGAGAATAAGGTAAGTCTCCTTTCACGTTAAGGCCATATTTACAATGTTATCTTTATCTAACAAAGAACCTTGAGCATCGAAAGTTAAAATCTGAGTTACCCTATATCTAAATTTCAATAGGCATTGTCTTAAACGTTGGGTAAATTCTACAAAGGAAATGTCTCCTCTTCTATCCACAAGTTCATCAGGCAGGATTCTGATTTCTTATTCCTCAGATATCTTAGATCTTCATCTCTGGCCACCTGTTTTGTTACCCTTCTAAGCTCGACTTTACTCACACATATCCGTTCGAGCTCACATTTTAGTGTTAATTTCTTACGGAGATCGAGAATCCTTCTTCTGACTGATCTTGGCCACTTTAATTTACTAGCGAAAATTTCTTTTTTACATGGGGAGCTCCTCGCCATCTATTCTTGTCCAGAATGTCATTGTCTCTGCAAATGCTAAGTAAGTCCATGATGTTAGGCCAGTTTCTATCCTAACAGCCTGGACCATAGTGGAAGGTGGAAGGGAAAGTAATCTTTGTAAGCTCCTGCCCTCTTCGAGATCCCAATTTGATTTCCCATTAATACAGACACCTTCTACACCATACTGCAACTGTGGCAGTATCATTCCCTGATGAGGTGCCTGTGCCGGTCTTAGGGAGGGGCCTCCATACGATTTGTTGAATTTCTGAAGCCCCCCACCACAGAAAAAAGTGCTTTAGCCTACAGAGATTCTATATGATCTTCCCATGACAAAAAATTTGAGAAACACATCCCCAAATATTGTATTTGCTAACAGTCTCAATTTTGACTTTATTTAAAGTCCAAACCGACTTTATCCTCTTCGTCCCAAAAGGAAGCACTTAGGGGCATATGCAACAACATTAGCATTTGCGATTCCTTATTAGCGAAAAATAAGGAATCGCTAATAAGGAATAGCAAAAGGCTATGCATGTAGGAATCGCTATTCAAATAGCGATTCCTTAACATTCCTTATTACCGAATCGGTAATACCGAATCGGTAATAAGGAATACCTACCCATTCATTCCTATGGGCTTGGAGGCCCATAGGAATGAATGTAAAGCCATTCTGTATTAGCGATTCGGTATTACCGAATCGCTAATAGCTGGAGCACTTTCAAGGGTGCCAGGGTGTCAAAAGGACACCCTGTTGCACCCCTGAAAATGATATGTGCACATATGTTGCACACACACATGCTCTAAGGGCATGTGTGTGCGCAACATGAAACTTTGAAAAATGCACAAAAGTGCATTTTTCAAAGTTTTTGCAAATTACCATGCAGTTCATCTTCATGGTAATTTGCTCCCCTTATTAGCGAAATCGCTAATTTTTTAACTTTGATGCATTGCATTTAAGGAATCTCACTTTGGGATTCCTTAAATGCAATCGCTATTTAAGGAATCGGTATTTAAGGAATCCCTATTTAAAGAATCGCTATTTAAGGATTCCTTAAATACCGATTTCTGCTTTTGGGTTGATGCATTGGGATTGGGTATTTTTTACTTAATACCGGGAGCTAATAAGGATTCGGTATTTTACCGACTGGATTTTGGCTTGATGCATAAGGGTGTTAGTCTTCTCCATGTTTATGGTTAATTTTCTCCTCATGCAGTAATCATAGAGGATATATAGCTCCCTCTGGAGGCTAATTTCTATCCGATGTAGAATTACTAGGTCGTCAGCATATAGGAGACAGCTTACATCTATACTGTTCATTTTAGGACTAAAACCATTAGATTGACAAAATATTTAGCAGATTCACCAAAAATAAAGAAAACAATATGGGTGCCAAAACACACACTTGTCTGAGGCTGTTTCATATATCTATTCTCCTTGAAAGTACTTCGACCTGTGCATGACCTTTCACCAGCCCACCAGGAAACTCAGATCTGGATCCAGCGCCCTAGCTGCCACCCCTCGCATCTGCTGGATAAACAGCGGAGGCCGCTCCTTCTCCCAGCTGGCGGCCAAGACCTGAAATGACCTCCCTCTGCACATCAGAGCCTCAGCATTGCTCCAGAAATTCAAGAAGGACCTCTATACATGGATGTTCAAACGATAGGCGAACAGGCAGTTTATATTAGACAGCGCCTTGAGACAGCCGCGCTGCACTAATATTGATTGATTGATTGATTCAAAGTAACCCCTCGATATCTAATTCCACTTAGGCCCATTTGTCTCTGTGCAATTCCTGTAAAATCAAGAGAAGACTATGCAGGATTTCATAGTTTCTTAAAACTTCTCATAACAAAAACCCGATCAACAGAATCAAATGGGGAGCGAAAAGGGCTTGGAAGAAAGGGAAAAAGAACAAAGGACTGGTTGGGAGACTCGTGCCTGGTGTACAGTGAGGAGGGCCTTCTATTGCAAGTCCACTCTTTCTGCCCTTCCCCCTTTAAACATGGTTAAACTGGCTTATCCCTAATTGACATATGTAACTTGCCTATAGGTCCCTAGCATATGCTGTAGATAATGAACCTAGGGCCTGCAAATTAAATGCAATCTTTGGACTGCAGGATCTATGGTGGAATCCACAGGGTTGGCTGTAAAACATTGCTTCAGGCCTACCACATGAAGTCTGACTGCAGCAGTCTAAAAACCTGCTGTTGAACTCATCAAAATAATCCTTTTTGAGGCGGGAAACCCCTGCCTTTCAATAATAAAAAGTTTCCCTAAGTATACATTGTCTCATAAAGGGTAGGTTGCCTGATATTTAAAAGTGGAACATGTGCGAAATTAAAGTTGGCATGTTTTCATGCCCACATACTGCAGCTACCCTCATACTGAGAAATCTAGATGTTGCCACTGTGTTTTTGGGCCTTTCCTGTTCTGAAAGGATCTCTCACACATGTGGGAGTCTGTATTTATTGGCGAGGGAATGCATAATAGTGGTACATCTGGTTTTATCTGTTGAATTTCCAAACATTTTTAGCTTATAAATATAAGTCAGTGTGCACAAAAAACACTTTTGTGTAAAACCCCTCAAAATCAAGAGATAGTTTAGCTAATCCCAAATTCGCAGCGGTATGAATAACCCTGTCCCTAAACTCAATTTTTTGGACACATCTAAAAAATAAATAGCTTTCTTTCTGACCTATTGATGGTTCATTATAATTTACCTTATGAACTGATGAATAATTAAAACACAATAAAAATCATTAGCCACATCAACTTATTTGATGGCTCTGAGTATTGAGTTTTCTGGGGAACCAAAACATTATATTTCTTTGTGATCAGAAGAGTTTGATAGATCTAATGGTATCTTGCTTTTGTAGCTCAGCCTTTAGTGAAACAAATGACAGATAAAAACGTCACCTGTTTTAAATCTTTTCTTACATACTTTTTCTAGTTTTTATTTCAACAATTATTTTCTTTGGTAAAACCATGATTGATCTACACAAATGAGCTCCAGCTGAATTTTGAATTTTGTCTACGCTTCAGAAATGTAAAGCTTTTCAGGTTTACTCAGCGTTTTTATCTGTTTCCCCTTTTCATTACTCCCTGCCTCCACTAACAGCAAGCATGTAGAAAGAGGAAAAATAGTAATCACTGACCCCAGTTTATGGTGAGAAAAAACTTTTATAACTCTAACTGTTTATAAAATCAGCAGAGAGGGACATCTTACCACAGAAAACCTGTTTGATGCAATTTTTTAAAGGAAAACACAATCCACTTTCATTCTTTCACATAGCTGTTTTCAAATTTGGAAAACAACATTTTGCCACATTTTTATATACCAAAACGTAATTCAGTGGTAAAATCGTACTTGTAATAAATATTTTACAAAAGGTACTTTTAAAAAGTAAATTTTAACCAGCCTAAAGGCTCTAGAAGCCCATTTGCATGAGCTTCCAGCTGTCACCAAGGAGTTGAATAGCTCCTTGATAAGATGTGAACTTACTCTCAGAGCTAAGACAAAGGCCTTGGGTGTAGGGTGGTGTTCTGTTTCTCTGACAGGATGACCATCTGGGCTGTGCCCAGGAACTTAACTAACTTCATAGAGGCCAACCCTGTCACAGACAGATGCAGTTAACACCTGGGCCTGCCCCATTCCTTTGTTCTCCTAGCCATCATGCACCAGGCCCAGTGGGAGAGGAACTGCCCCAAAACCAATTTTGAGTGACACAGAGGAGATGTTCCTCATTTCTCTGGCCACACGTCAAGGGTGGGTACAGAGGTTCTACTCTGGGGAAAAAAGAAACGCCACATCGGAATTTGGTAGAGAGGGGCACTGTGGTATTGCGTGCCATGGGGATTACAGGAGCTGCTGCAAAAATGGGTAGGGTTACCCGTGGGAACTTTTTCCCTATTGGTTAGAGACGGGTTAGGCCCAAAGCCTAGTGCCACGCATAAATGTTGCACCTCTGGGCACACTCTGGAGGACACTGCTAGACTTGCGAAAGACAGAAAAGTGACTGTATCTGGGGTTGAGACCTGCGAAGAGAGCCCTAAGTGCTGGACCTGCTCCCACTTGTACCATGGACAAAGACATGGTGTCTACGATTCAGTTGGCTGACCTCCTGCTAAGCTACAAGGATACAAAAGCTGCTAGAAGCCCACCTTCATGGAAGAGCCCACCTGGCCCGTTTCCACTAGAGCTTGCTGGTGCCTTCTGTTAGAGTGAGTCTTGACCCCAAGTGTTGTTCCTCAGGACCTGGCACCCTTGGCTGGTGTCAAAGTGTGCTCCTCCTACCTAAACCCTACCCCTGTGACTTAGAAACTTTCCACAAAGTTTTTGTCTGAAGAACCATTAATAGATGCGGACCAACATGCCAACTGACCTGCTGAGGGTGCATTGCAGTGGGCTTGACTTTACCGTAGCCCCCACAATGATCTCCAGTCGATGTCGGAATCTGTCAATGCCAAAAGTGCTTTGAATTTGTCCTGTAGCTCAATCGACACCACCGGCGACCAAAACCCAGTGAACGGTGAAGACATCCGGGGCGTGAAAACATTTCCCTCTCCTGCTAGAGGCTCTCCCTACTAAACCAATGGTTGTGCCAAGTCACCACCCCAATGCTGGACCTGTAGACATTGAGGACCTTCTCTCTGCATCAGCCCACTTTCTGATTTCACTGAAGGCTGTCGACATCGTAAGGTAACTTTTCCACCAGGATGAACCTGGTGCTTGTATGTGAACTGCGCTCAATCACGGTTGCTCTTTAACCTTCCTCTTGGCCTGGTCTAGCACAACCAGTTGCCCGTAGTTGGCTTTTTGGTGATATTTTTATTTTAAACTTTAAAAATGAATTTCTCCAGTTCCCCTTATTAGATTTTTGTCATTTTTATGTCATTTCGTTCATTAAAATATTTTCTAATTTTATAGATTGGAGTGGGGTGTGTGCTGCGTTCTGTTTTTGAAATTTTAACGACTTTGGTATTTGTGAATGCTTTATACATTTTCTTAAGTTAAGCTAGTCTGCTCTATGCCATAGCTAACAGGGTTTGAGCTCCGGTTTAAATTAATGAAATCTGTACTGGACCTAACATGAATAGTGGCATTGTTACTTCTAGTGGACTACAACCCAGCCCATCTAATATTCCACTAACATTGGTGGCAGCTGTGGGATTCAAACTAACTATTAAGTTGGAAATTATGAATCCCTAAATAGAAAAGAAAGCAAAAATGTATTTTAGATTTTTAATTGGTATTAGGTATTTTATTTGGGTCATTTTTTATTTTACAAAATTATTTTTATTGCACTTTTTGCACCTTTTAAAAGTGTAAGAGAACATGGAATTGGGTCTGACTACATTGACAATTCTTACAGTGGTGGAGATGAAGGCCCTGTGCAGAGAAAGGAAATTGAAGTGAGGCCAGAATGCCAAGAAGACATATTATGAAAAGGTCCTCAAGGCCTGGGAGGAATCCCAATAAGTACAGATCCCCTATGAAGGGGTAGCAGTGGATGTAACCCCAGAGGACGAAGAGGCATGGAACCACCTGGCCCAAAATAGATCTTCTAGTGTACCATTCAGGGATGAAGGTGAAGAGGACTCTGCCAACACAAGCTCTTCTGAACTGGCTATGCACCAGTTTGAGCTCAGTGATAGGCAAGCAGCAAGCGAGCTGCAGGCCAAACTGGCAGCTGTATCACTGGAGGAAAGGAATCTTGCACTGGAGGAAAGAAAACTGGCCTTGGAGGAGAAGAAGACCAGCTTAGGACTCTTGAGTCTTGAGGCCATCATCAATGTGAGGTGTTTATAGGAGTCACACACTCCTCGCTTGTCCAATTGTATGGTTCCCAGCTTTGTGGTGGGGACCACATTGACAAATGGTTTGACTCCTATGAAAAAGCATTGAGAATGAGCAAGGTGGGTGAACTGCCTGAGGAGCCTTACTGTGAGAGTTGGAACCAACACTGGGGAGTGATACACTCTATGTCTCTAGAAGAGGTGGTGGGTGACTCTTACAGTCACATGAGGAATGCCCTTGTGTAGAAGTTTGGCATCACTCCTGAAGAGTACTGGAAGAAGTTCAGTGATACACACAAAGACACACAACAATCCTCAGTTGATTTTGTAGATTTCTTACTAAAATGAAGGCATGGTAAAAAGCAATACAGTCACTACTTATGATGGGCTATATAATCTTATCATGAAGGAGCACATCTTGAGTAATTGTCATTCTGAGTTGGGGGCGTGGCTTTGTCGAGCTGCGTAATGGCCGCACATTAGAGCGGCTCTGTCGGCCGAGCTGCATTAACCCTGTCAAAATCTGAAAATACTGCCCTAGGTGGGGGTTTGCAGACGTCCCAATGCCTGCTGGGTGCGGCGACCTTCCCGGAGACCATAAGTGAGGGTGGCGGAAGTGAAAGACGACGCAGGCGACTGCGAGGCCTGCATGCGCCTGAGATCCGGAAAGCCGGGACCTCGAGTGTGGTCGCGATCCCGAATATCGGCTAGGCGGCGCGGCCACGAGAGAGCGGTGCTGCGGTTCCTGAGGACGGGGTCACTTCGGACACCGGCTGAAAGAAGTGAGCGGGAGGCTGTGCACAATCCACACCGAGATCCTGGAGGAGCGCTGCAGGTAGTGTCCCCGAGGAGGAGAGGGCAGCAGGTGGCAGCGGGGAGCATGAGAGACGCGCAGTAAAGATCTGCGAGGGCGGCCTGGGAGCATTGGAAGTTGCCTGATCGTGGCGCGGGGGGGTGTACAGAGACCGCCCCCCCCCCGCGGCATTGATTGAGAGCGGTGCTGTCCCCCCGGCCCAGACAAAAACAGAGCCAGGACGCCAGGAATAAGACTCGCGTGCCGAAATCCGCCATGTTACAGATTAGCGGATACTAGTACGTCCGTAAGGGTGTACAGGAACTGTATGTGACTAGCGGAACACGGTGATTGCGAAGAGTGATTGGGGAAGCTGAAATGTACACCTGACGAGGATAGAAGAGGTGCCATAAGGAGTTGGAGATAAAATTCCCCGATAATTGGCTACGTGGAAAGGGCTGCATGCACAAAACAGCGCGTGAAGCAAAGCGGACTGCAGTGCAGTAGACAATTGCTATTTCTAGCCACGGGCTGCCCAGATAGCGGACTGGCATATGTGGATACTCGGCGGGGCAGTGAGCGCCGGGTCTGAAGAGGCTGCACATTACTATGAAGCATTTCGAGTCGCTTTCTGACGAATATAGAGCCTGCTGTGGGCTGCTGGTGCCACCTTGGAAGCACATGAGAGTACTGTTCCGATTGGCAGAAGGTAGCTGTTAAGTACCCTAATAAAAGTGAGGAGTGCCACGAGGACGAAGTGGAGAAGCTTTGCGGGTGCCAAGTGGAGTCGCAGAGGCGAGGTTATACCTGCCTGACCTGCTGCTTTCTGGAGCGGTTGTAAAAGAGAGGTGACGTCTGGGGCCGAGCCTTGCTCCTTTGTGGAGGTGACCGGTGGCTGACGAGCACACTCGACAGCGGCTTCCCAAGCGGACAGACAGATAGCCTGTGTAGGTTGCCTCAGGAGGGGGATAGTGGCTGGCCGAGATGGGGAAAAATGATACAAGACAGCCCAGGCTCACTTTTAATAAAAAAGCCACCAAAGCGGCAGAGGGTGAGACTAATCAGCAGAGTCAGGTGGAGGAGGGTGCAGCTTCGGTGCCGCCAGCAGAAGATATTCGAACTATGTTTAAGGAACTTAAGGCAAGTATTCAAGGCCTGGATTCCAAAATAGACTCCCTAGCAGAGCGCATGGACCGAATAACGCAGAGGGTGGACAAGCAGGAAAGCCGAATGGGAGTTTTGGAGACCAGAGTAACGGAGACGGAAGAAGGGCAGTCGGACATGGCCAAACAACTACGTGAAATGGATGGTGTGCTGAAGGTAATTCGATTAAAGAATGAGGATTTGGAGGCAGGGTCAAGGAGAAACAAAGTACGAATTACTGGCGTATCGGAAACCACAGATATCCAGAACATGGAACAGTACGTAGAGACCATGATGAAAGAGCTATTTGGCCCCTCCTTATCTCCCATGTTCCTCATTGAGCGGGCTCACAGAACTCTGGGCCCTAGGCCGCGACCAGGTGCACCGCCAAGACCTATCCTGGCGAGAGTCCTGAACTACAGAGATAGGGATGCGATCCTTCGAGCAGTACGGGAGAAAGGATACGTGCAATATGACAGAAATAACAGTGCTATGTACCGGGATTTCTCTCACTAAACATTTCCCCTTAAACCATAGATTATCACTACACACAAAAGTTTTTTTCTATTTTTTCTTTTTTGTTAATTTATCAAAAATATTTTCTTTTCTTATAATATCAAAAACTTTATAGAAATACAATTTATATAGAGAAATCACACAAATAATTACACATACGGCAGTGTCACAATATCATTTCAATTTACAAAAAGACCTTGATTTAGTGAGAGTGATTACTTAGGTATGAATTAGATAGGCCAGTTGAGAGGTTCTTCCACTTTGTTGTTTTTTCTCCCCCTCCTCTTGGGCCTTAAAGTATTTGGGGGTAACCTTGTTGTAATATACTATGTACCCGGATTTCACATTGCAGGTTCAAGCGGCCCGAAAAGAATTTATGCCAGCCAAAAAGATCTTTCAACAGATTGGAACTAAGTACTCGCTGATATACCCAGCCAAGCTGAGGGTACAGGGACCTGGCAGGCCTGCCTTCTTCACAGATGCAAAGGCTGCTCTGTCGTATGCTAAACAGTTGGCCAAAGAACAGAGACAAAAGCCGAAGCCGGGGGATTCGAACGAGGCAAGAAATCTGATCGACAATGACTGAATACACCAGAGTGCTGCACAGTTTGGCCAGATAAGTCCACACATTTGAGCCACTGTATTGTAATGCTTGAACCGACGGGGGCACTTGTTGATTGTAGATTCTAATGGGTTTGGCTGTTAAATTACTTGGCGTCACTGCGGCTGTACTAATATGCATGTTGTCACAGACAAATAATAACTATGGCGCCGAGACCTGGGGCAGTCAGTGTTAAGCTCGGCCACCCTGCCATGAGTGCAGGGGTGTTATGCCGGTGGACCTATGTTCCCCACGGGATGATTCCCTTAGGGCTCCTTTTATGGGGCTACTGTTTACAAGTTGGGGTAATGGGGGGGACTTCACAACCTGATTGGGGGTTGGTGTGGGTGGGGACAGGGAAGGTGGGGTTTTGGGGTAGCTGCCAAATGTTATATGCACACTCAGAGGTCGTTGTTGGCTGTCCAAAAGAACTCGTACATATGCGGATGCAGCCTGAATGATAGTCAAAGTAGTACTGGGATGGAGGAAAATTGCAAAGGTGTAATGATAGACCCGGTGCCCGGTGTGTGGGTTAGAAATGTCGGTTCCTTGATGCACAGATGTCACACTTAAAATGTATTACTTGGAATATTAGAGGTCTAATTGATCGTCGGAAGGCGAGACTGGTACATTCCTAAACTGCTCGGCATGGTGCGGACATATGTCTGCTGCAAGAAACACATCTGACAGACAGCACGGCGGGTTTGCTTGGGCACAAAAGATGGGGAGAGGTGGTGTCCGGGGGCTACTCCAACTATTCAAGGGGGGTGGCCATATTGTTGTGCAGAGGACTACAATGGCGCACACATCGTGCAGTGGTAGACAAGGAGGGGAGATACATACTGCTGCAGGGTACACTATATAACACACCCACGATGATTATAAACAAATATGGCCCAAATAACGTCGACCCGGATTTCTTTCAGCGGATAGGGCACTTGATGCAAAGACTTAATCACACATCGGTCATATGGGGGTGACTTTAATGTGGTTCTCTCGGATGTTGCGGATAGGCAGGGCGCATCACGCGAACACCACCCAAGAGCAGCGGCGACGCTGCATGACATTGCAGCAGATATGCATCTGGTAGACTCTTGGAGGATGTTGCACCCCACACTTAGAGAGGGCACCTGAGTGACACATCATTGCGGCACCTGGTCGAGGTTAGATTTCTGGTTGTTGTCTAGGGATCTATACACTTGGGTAGCGGAGAATGAGCATCTACCATGTACATTCTCAGACCATGCACCTGTACAGCTGACATTTAGAGTGCCAGGCCCATATATAGCTCCGTTTAGCTGGAGATTTCCCTCTGGGGCGTTGCAAGACCATGTCTTCAGAGAAGAATTACGGAGGAAGATAGAGGATTACTTTGCACTAAATGAGGCCACCGTAGACTCACCAGGAACTGTGTGGGAAGCTTTTAAAGCTGTGATAACAGGGGACTGCATAACACTAAAGACAGGGGTACTCAAAGACATACGAACTACATTGGGGAGGTTGGAGCGGGAGATTGGAGAGTTGGAGCGAACGCAGGCCTGCTCCCCAGATCCTACTAATATGGCGAAGATCCGGTCCCGATTGCCGGAATATCAGGCAGAAGCGGAGAGAGAAACAGCGTACCTGTACAAATCGGCACAGGCGTGGCGATATGGCGAGGGAGACAGAGCAGGGAAAACACTAGCGGGTTTACTTAGACAGCCGAAGGGGGCAGATTATATAACGGAAATAACCACGGAAGATGTTGAGTTAGTTAGGTCCCCGCCAGAAATTTTGAATACGATGTCCCGATACTATGAAACACTGTATGCATCTAAGACTAACCCTCCCCAGGTGGATATAGAGGACTACTTGGATACTATGGCATTGGCATGGTTTAGCAATAGCGCTAGGCAGTACATGGAGCTCCCCATAACGGTGGAGGATGTACGGCAAGTAATAAGTGGTATGCCAGCGGGGAAGGCTCCAGGGGCGGACGGGCTAACGGCGGCCTTTTACAAAGAGTACTCAGATATCCTGGCGCCGCGCCTGTTGCAGGTGTATCTGGAGGCAATGGAAACAGGTACCCTTCCTCCTACCCTTAGAGAGGCGACTATTATAACATTGCTGAAACCCGATAAAGATCCTAGTATGCCTGAATCATATCGCCCGCTCTCCCTTTGGATGCTAAAATCTATGCAAAACTTTTGGCAAATAGATTGCAGCCCATGTTGCCACAGATAGCACTGCCAGACCAGTCTGGTTTCATACCGGGCCGATCGACTGCCCATAATTTACGAACATTGTTTGGCATACTGCACTATCTGGCCCCACATGTTCAGGCAATTGCCGCGTTGCTAGACGCCATGAAGGCATTTGATTCGCTGGAATGGCGATTCCTTTTTGTTCTGCTGCACTGCATGGGGTTTAGCCCCTTGTTTATTAAGCAAATACAGCTGCTGTATACGAACCCTATGACACGGGTACGAGTGAATGGACAGGTGTCAACACCCATCGCCATAACCAGGGGGACGAGACAGGGCTACCCACTGTCGCAGCTGTTAATCGCCATTGCCACAGAACCATTGGCGGCACGGCTCCGCCAACACCACACACAAAGAAGCATTGGGTTCACGTCTAGGGGACTGCTGATCTCAATGTATGCTGACGACATGATAATCTATCTCACAAATCCTAGAGAAAACTGTGTGGAAGCCATGTGTGAGATTGTTCGCTATGGTGGGCTTACAGGTATCCAGGTGAACTGGACCAAGTCCGTGGTATTTCTGCTCACTGACGATACCACCCAGTTTGAAACAGAATACCCCATACAGTGGGCAGGTGCGGAAGTCAAATTCTTAGGAATATGGGTGAGCAGATCGGTGCAAGATATATGGCTGGCAAATTACGGGAGGGTGATGAACTGGATAGAGTGCAAAGTACAGAAATGGAAACATCTTCCGTTGTCATTAATGGGGCATATAGCCATTATCAAAATGGTGATTTTACCAAAGCTTCTATACCTGTTTGTGAACATCCCAATGCCGTTAAGCACGCACTTTTTTAGAAAACTGAAATCTCACCTATTGGACTTGGTATGGGCGGGTAAACAACCGAGAGCATCCTGGAAGCTGCTGACGCTTCCTTTTGCTCAGGGGGGTCTTGGAGCCCCTGATTTTGAACTATATGCTTACAGTGCTCAGGCGCAATATTTGTTTTTTTGGCAGCACCCCACGCACTTCCAACCCCATGTACCGATAGAAATCGATAGAGTGGCTCCCACTCCGCTGAATACGGTGGTATACCAGCCTTACAAAAGGCCTCATTTAGAAATTGATAAGGTGGAAGCACTAAGGTGGGCTTGGGCTGGGATAGCCAAGAGGGCAAAACACGAGGTATTATATGCACCATCTATGCTGCTGGGGGGTAACCCGCTCCTAACTCCACTAGTAGACAATGCAGTTACGCTACGAGCCTCGGCACATGCACTGGTGAAGGATGCAGATCTTTATCCGGATGATACATTTCTTACAATACAACAGATGTGCAAGGATAGGGAGCCGACAGCGTCAGACACACTATTGTATTATCAACTTAGCGCCGCCTGCCGCACTAGATACATGTATTTCCCACAGGCGCCGCCCGCACTGCCAGCACTAGAGAATGTGTTGGAGAATTCGTCGTCTCGTAAATTGATTACGCTTATATACAGCATCACGCACAAGGAATCGCCGATCATGACGTGTACTGCCAGGGCTGAATGGGAGAGAGATGCATGTATTGACATCACGGATAGGCAGTGGCATTACTGCTGTTCGCAGCTGGAACACCTATCACCCAATTATAGACTGCGGCTAATACACTTGAACTTTTTGCACAGACTATATCGTACGCCCTCCCAGCTGCACCGCATGGGCATACACCCGGACATGAACTGTTGGAGGTGTGGGGCACCTGAAGCCACATTTTCACACCTGGCATGGGACTGTGGTCAGATAGGGAGATATTGGGAGGAAGTGTTCGAGCATGTTCGACAAATCACGAAGCACAGGCTACAGGCCTCTCCCCTGACGGCGCTTTTGGGTTTTGTATTTGAGGTCCCAAAAAACACACATAAACTTACGGCCATGCTGCTGCTGGCAAAGAGACAGGTGGCTATTCACTGGAAAAAACAACAGGCCCCTACAATAGCAGAGTGGGTAAATACTGTGGTTTATTGTAAAGACCAGCTGTCGCTCTATTGGGAGTTAATGCCAATCAGATCCAGGCCGACGGATATCTGGAAACCGTTTAAGGTTTGGCTAGAGGCGGGAGGCTCAGACCTAAGACGGAGATAAGTGGAGAAGGACTGGCGGTATCGCCATGGAGCAGGCTCAAAGTCAAATTTCTGTGATGTATATTATGTAGTGTGGAAGGGAAGGGGAGAACCTTTGTGAGATCAGACGCATTTTGGGGAACATGGGAACATGTGAGCATATAGGACCACGACAACCAAGTAGACTGTATGACCAACTGAGTAATATCATGGACGATTAAAATAAGGCAGAGGGGGTGGGTGGGGGGGAAGTTAGTTGTTTGGATTAAGTTAATTAAGTACGAATGTATGTCAGTAATGGCGCTAAGATGATGAATGGGCACAGCGGAAGTTGTAATGCATTTATGTTGCATCGCTGCCGGCCCGTTGGGTTGTAGGCACGCAAGCTGTGTATTGATAGCAATGCTGAAACCAGAAACTAGCTGCCGGCCTCCGGGTTATGAGCTGTGTCAACCTAATTTTTCATATCAAATAAAAAAAATAAAAAAATAAATTGTCATTCTGAGTTACACTAGCAATAAGTAGATTTTACTGACCCCAGGTAGCTTGTTGAGGTAACTCACATGTGAATGTTTACTAGAGTGTCTACAAAGTCCTAGGGGTGCTCTCAAAAATTGGGGTTCAGCCCCTCCTCAGGGGAAGAGGGAGTGACAAAGATAAAGAAAGGGGCACTAGGGAAAGAAAACGTTTGAACAAATGAAGGCTGGAGTGAGCCTAGACTTGCACAACTCAGGACATGAAAAGGGAGACTCAGTCTGATCCAAAAAGCCACCCACAGGTGGACAGTCCCAAGGGATTGAAAGTGTATGAATTGGGGTGGAAGTTTGCCCGGGGAAACCAAGGGGTGGACTGAAGCCACCTTAGTCACTGTGGGCGAGTGGGATGTTGAAGCCTTGGCTGATTTAACTACCATCTTGGTGAATTTCAGGCAATGACCAATCATCAATGAGATCAAGGTACAGGATCTGAGGGATAAGAGAGCCAGTATGACCACAGCGGTGGTCCAGCTGGTTTCCCCAGAGCAGATTATCCCAGATACTTTCCATAGGGTAGTCAACACTGCCAAAGGTGAAGTTTCATCCCATGGCAATGGTCACCTTTGAGTGGGGAGAGGTTACTGGTTTGAAGAAGGTAGCAGTGAGTGCTGCCATTTCAGTGGAGTGTCTGTTAGGAGACAACATAGAAATGTCTGCTTGGGCTGAGGTGGAAAGGAAGGTTCATGGAAAAGTCTTTGGTCTGCTCCAGCATCAAAACATCCCATGGCCCAGAAGGAATCTGACCGGAGGAGGATCTGGAGCCTAAAGAGGAAGAAGAGGCTACCCAGAGAGACCTGCCAGAACTTTTGGAGTTGCACAGGGCAGGAGGACCCTCCAGGGAGGAATTCTGCCAAGCACAGAGGAAGTGCCCAATTCTTGAAGCCCTTTGGTGCCAGGATGAAGCCCAGGAGCAGGCGAATACCAGTAGAACCCACTGGATCTACGGGGAAGAAGGTGTCTTATACACCAAGCCTAGGGACATAAAACCTAGAGCAACCAGGAGGCTATATGGGATGAGTGTGGGTGGTTTACAGAAGTGACATTGTTACTTGTGTTAGACTACCATCCACACCAACTAATAATCCACTTTCTTGAATGTTGTGTATACTCAACCCTTGGCTAGTCAGGTTCTAGAAATTGGATTATTACTTTGGGAGGAGGATGGTACTCCTACCAACTAAACAAAAGCATGGTTAAAACAGCTCAGTTCAATGTGAATCTCTGCTTATCACCTGGTATCCATTGGCACACACAGTAGGAGGTTATCCCAAAGAAATGTGTGCTCCTTTGAAACAACATTAGAATTAAAAACACAACACAGGAGCTTGGTCAAGATGGAGGACGGTTGACACAGAAACTCAATAGGCCTCATTCGACACTGGCTTCCTCTTGTTACTCAAGTACTAGAGATCAATTTACCTAAATAAGGCCTTCATTATAAGTGACCTAGTAATCTCTTACTTCCAACAGAACCAGTAATAGAAGTTACTGGCCACATGAGAATTAAGAGATCTGCAGAGGCACCATGGATCCAATTACTTTCTCACAGATATTTTTGCTGCTGAATACAGCCAATGTGTTTGTGTGAAAGTTTGGGAATAAAGAAGAATTACCAGTGAATTGGACATGAAATTGCCAATGTCTCTGGTAATTCCTCATTTCTTGGTGGATCCACAGGGTCCAATGTATAATGGGCAATTTTTTCCTCACCCCCAGATTTACTGGTATTGGTTCTAGGCTGATCATAATGTAGGTCTAAGTGAAGGGATAGCTGTTGAGAGGCAGTTCAACAGGTTCAGGGCGGAATCTGAGCCCCAAAAGAGATGATCAATAAACCCTCAGAGGGTCAAGGCCCCAGAGCACTGAGCAGTGTCTTGCCAGCAGCTCTAGATGTCTATGGAGAAGGACTCAGGCCGCAGACAGGCTATGAGTGAGAGCTGCAGAGCAAGGCAGTCCAAACCTTTGGCTTTGGCGGTCATCTATGTTGCGAAGTTCTTTACCGATTGAGTGGCGAGCAGAGCCTCGATGAGGGCCATTGCGGATGATCCCATTCACTGTGGAAATAAAGGTACAACTTGCAAGGAGTTAACTGGGAAGATAGTGCAAGGGATCAGCACCCACACTATAAGCTTAAGAGGTTTGTAGAATCAGCATAAATAGAATCCATCCTTGGGGGAAACAGCAAAAGTAGCAGTAGAGGCGAGATTTCTTCTCTCTAAAGAAATCTATCTGGAAAATACAAGAAGATTAAAGAGACAGGGGCTACTACTCTTATGCACGTTTTACAAGACTATTCTCCACTGGACACCAACCATGATGCAAAGCAGCAGAAATGAACACTGAGGTACTAGATACTATGCTTGACAGGTTACTAGATTCAGGGACTAGATTCAGGGACTACCTCAGATGGTGAAGTGATGTCCTAGGAACTGCTGTCTCTTCCACTAAGAGCTGTGAGGAATGTCTGATAGAGCTCTGGAACTGAATATGTTTCTGTCACTTTGGTCCAAAATTGGGATTTACACTTGAAAGAGGAGCCTGTTGATGTTGGGGTTTTCCCCCTCTGTCCTACAAGTAGCCAGAATGCACTAGCAAGCCAGTACTCTAAGCCTTATGCACAGCATGGAAGTCTACATTTATTTTAAGTCCAGTTTGCTATCAGGCAGCACAAAGTTCCAACTTATTTTTTTTTAGCATACTCTCTTAATATTCTTAGCAAGCACCCACTTTTAACATTAAATGAAAATTTTGATAAAACATGGAAGATAACTCTTAAGCAAGTTCATATTATTTCTCAGGGTGAGTTGCAAAAATGAACTTTTATTCACAATCAGACTTGTGGAAAATGTAACTTGGCCTACACAATTAGAAGCAGCTTTAGGCAACTCTTCGGGGAATAGGGTATCATTTCTTTAATATTTAGTATGTCACACTTGTATTAATTAAGCACCCAACTATTTAGGCCTCCAAGCAACACTTAGAAGTGACTTACTAAATGTTGTTTTTCTACATGCAAAGCATATTTATTTTATATGTCTTACTGGAGTTCTTTTAAAACTGTAGATCGGTAGGGCATAATGGTGCTGTCTGGAACTATACACTTTAATTATATATGTGAGTTATGTAAATATACACTGCAACTCACATGACATTTTAACTGTCACACCAATGGTACATTTCCTGCATCAACTCACCATGGCCTTACTAGAAAGTTAAATAAGTCAATTAGGTGTAACAATGTTCCCAGTAAATGTTGTAAGGGAAAAGCACTGTGCCACTGAATGGTTGTGTCATTGGGCACAGAGATCTAATGCCAGCAGCATCAGCAGGAAAAAGTGGAGGAAGCACAAAAAAATGACTAGAGCTCCTGACATTATACAATGTATTTGTATAGAAATTTCCAGCAGTAATGAGCAATATATTGTTTTGTGTTTTTTATATCTGTATTTAAATGTATGTATTTTGTGTATAAATAATCTGAAGCCAGCATATTGCCCATGTTTACTTAAGCGATCAAGGTACACATGCAGGTGGATGCTTCGTGGGCTTTAGTGCTGTAAGAAGCCATTCATATGCAATACACTCAAGTGATATTCACATTTTAGCACACATGCTCATTGAAGCATCAGTAGAAAAACATATTCCTTTTTTATCTCTCCTTTGCATCTAAGCAGCTATTGGCCTAGCAGTCATGACTGACAGCATCAAAGATCACTCAAAAGAAGACTATTTTCCATATTGGTTCTTTCTTTAAAAAAATTGCAAAAAAAGAAAGACAGAAATAGATGCTTCTCAGTCTGTATTTTTTCTGTAAAATCTGTAAAAATGGAAACAGTAAGCCATAGAAAATTATGCGAGTTTGCCATTCCGCTATGTTGTGCTGTAGCTTGGGACTGCTTGGCCATATTTATGCAGACAGTCAAGTGACCCTACTTGCTGACAGAGTACCTTGAGTGCTGGTTGCTAGACACCTTTCCCTCATTTAGAGAACCAAATGATTCAAGTAATTACCCACTCCAGTAACCCAACATGGACAAGGCTATTGACATTCTAAAGGAAACGTGCTCTGGCCCAGTGCTGAGGGTCACTGACTAAGGCATATAATTATAGCAATACTGACATCTCAGAACATGGCATGGGGTAGTCTAGCAGAGCTGAGCTTGGCAAGACCAACCCATGTCATTAATTTGTAGATAGTTGCTATTCAAGGAACAGTGTACCGCACTATGAAAACTGTAGCCTTTGTGTTTCTGTGGTCGTTAAAGAAACTCTGGTCACACCTGTTTGGGTGCACTCATTCCAAACATCACAAAGCACTTAGGGGCATATGTATCAAACGATTTTTTAATCGCAAACGCTGCGATTCGCAAAATAACAGCGTTTGCGATTAAAAAATCGGTAATCGGGATGTATGAGCCACATCCCATCGCAAAATTAAGGAATTGCTAATTTAGCGATTTCTTAATTTTGCGTAAGCATTTAAGAAATCGCAAATTGCGATTTCTTAAATGATATGTAAAAAGCACCCAAGTTGTGCGAATTATCCTTAAGAAATCGCAAATTACCACCAACTTCCAGTTGGTGGTAATTTGCGATTTCCTTTCAAAAAGCACTTTTTTGAAATTTACCAAGTGCCACGTGGTGCTCATACATGCCCTTAGGGCATGTATGTGCGCCATATGCACACACATGCTCATTTCAGGGGTGCATCAGGGTGTCATCATGACACCCTTGCACCTTTGAAATTATTCTCAAATTGCGATTAGCAAATTGCGAATCGCTATTTGAGAATTACTTCCCATTCATTCCTATGGGTCTCCTGGCCCATAGAAATGAATGGGCAGGTATTCCTTAATTGCGATTTCGCAATTTGCTAATCGCAATTAAGGAATTTTAAGAAATCGCAAAAAGTTTGCAATTTTTTTAATACATCCCGTTTTGCAATTCTCAAATAGCGATTCTTTAAAAATCGCTATTTGAGAATCGCAAATGGTGATGTTGATACATATGCCCCTTAATGCTTTATGTAGGAAATGTTTTGTTTTATACTTGCCAATCCCAGTAGGTCGCAAATCGGCCTACCTCATGAATAGTAATTATGTAGGTAGCAGTTTGCGACCCTTTGGGAATGCAGCCATCTCAGGCATGGTGGCCTACTGGGGTCAGCAAAACACCATGCCTGTGATCGCCTTTAAATAAAGGTTTATTTCTTTTCTTGAAATGCAATCCATTTTCCTTAAGGGGATAAAATAAAAAATAAAATGTTTTGTTTTAATTTCTTAAGAGCAGGCAGTGGTCCATTGGACCACTGCCTGCTCTTAAAAAACGTTTTCCCAACACTCACAAACGGGAAGGTGCCCCATACATTCCTCTTCAAATTTGCGAATGCATTAGCACCAACTTTGAGGTGGGGGTAAAGTATGAAGGTTTTGAGACCGAAATGTATGTTACAAAACATTCATACATGCCAATGTGATTCGATATTTGGATAGGACGACCTAAACACGCCCCTTCCAAATACAGAACCGCAAAAAACAAATTGCGTTTCAGTAACATGTGACCAATTTGCAATTTGGGCTTTGTACATTCCAAAAAGCATTTTTCCGGTTGCAAACAGGACCGGAAAATGCATCCTACATATGGAACTTAGTTGGGTACTGCAAATAAAGGATAACTTCAGTTTTCTTTGTGTTGTAGTCCATATATCTTCAAGGCATGGACTTTAGGATGGAACATCAACTTGGTTCAGACGACACTAATGCCAATAGCTTGTCCAGATTCTCCTACCTAATCAATGAACATTGAAAGAGGATATATAGCTTTCTTCTGGTCTTCAGCTGAGGTGCATCTTTAGGAAATCCAACCTTTTGTAATGTCATCACCCACTTGTTCTGCCCAACATCTGGTATGAACCCTGCATTGGCGACATGCTGCTGTTGAAGCACAAATGTAGGTGTTCTGTTTGAGAGGACAGGCATTTTATTCCAATTTTTCCTCTCCTAAACGCAGCTAAGGTGGATATTTGTGTGCAGGTCCCCTGTGCAGAAGATTAGAGAACATATATTGGAAGTATGAGCAAGCGTTTTGTATACTCTCCACGCTTTCAAAGCCTACTATCTGGTTTTAAAATGCATGTTTTCCAAGCAGGATCTGCTGTAGGAAATTTTTCAAAATTAACTGGATAATAATTGCTTGGAAACTACTATCAAAATCACATTTGCACCTTACAGATAACCTGGTCTGGTACCCACTACCCATACAGAATTTATGGCCCAACCTTTAAGGCTTTGTTTTTGCATTTTTAAGTTATATCATAAAACATGAATAACAAATCAGAAAGTAATCAATTCTTTTATTGCGCCATCAGGGAATCTCAACAGCTCTTTGCGTTTCTTCACAAAGTAACCACAATTATATTACATTCACATAGCCATATCTCAGACACAACTTCCGTCAATCTTAAGAGCATTCCATCGTGAAACAGCCTACCCTGCCTAGAATATCAATTGGCTTTAAGCTGATGTCCAGCTTTGGGTTCTGTCAAGGGATCAGCAGATTGTCTAGCCAAGGTGAGTGCTGAGAATATGGCATCTGAAAGCCATAGTATTTCCCCAAAGAAAGCCATGCATGGACTGTGTTAGTGACTGCGCCGAGTTCCTTTGAAAAGCAAGGCACCTTCTGGCAAATCTTTTTTTTGCAACAGTGTGGGATCATCCACACCCGACTGCAAACCGTGTGTTGAGGGGCAGTGTATAGGGTACCAATAAAATTCAAATTTTGCTTGTGTCCTGAAATGAAAGCATCAATTATACCCAGGGTTGTTTACCTGCCCAAATAACCTATTTGAAAATAGTTGAAAAATATATAGGGGCATATTAGCAAGACCGGCGATAAAATTATCTCCGTTTTAGCGGCAGGAAACTGCCACTAAAACGGCGATAATGGGCTTGCTAATATGCATTATAGCATTCCAATAGAAGCCCAGGTTAGATGTCCTGCACACTTAACCTGGGCTTCTATTGGAATTCTATAACGCATATTAGCAAGCCCATTATCGCCGTTTTAGCGGCAGTTTCCTGCCACTAAAACAGCGATAATTGTATCACTGGTCTTGCTAATATGCCTCTAAGGGGCATATTATCAAGCCAGGCGATAAAATTATCGCCGCTTTAGCGGCAGAAAACTGCCGCTAAAACGGCGATAATGGGCTTGATAATATGCTCTATGGAATTCCAATTGAAGCCCATGTTAGATACGAAGGACATCTAACATGGGCTTCAATTGGAATTCCATAGAGCATATTATCAAGCCCATTATTGCCGTCTTAGCGGCAGTTTTCTGCCGCTCAAGCGGCGATAATTTTATCGCCTGGCTTGATAATATGCCCCATAGTTAGGTAGAACAGGATATTGTTACAAAAGTATACCAACTTAGGCATGAAAACCATCTTGATCATAGTGATCCTCCCAACCAGTCAACTGAAGTTTTTTTTAAATTAAATAATTCTTTATCTGCAATTTTATGGTTGAATTTGCATACATATCACATAAAATGAAGACAGCAAGTCACGGGTGTCTACAGACATTGCAAGCAGGTGGAGTGAACAGAGTTACTCAAACCTGTTAATGTCGAGAGTCAACTGTCATTTTACCCATCGGTCAATCTGACAAGAAAGCCTGGTGATATATTTACCATAGTGTTCTCTTAGAACTTCTTCAGCCATTGGGTATAAGTTGATACCAAGGTCAAAGCGGCCCAGAGTATCAGTTTGATAGCACAGATGATGGTCGCGCCTAGCCTTCGTTCTTCCTACTGCACCTAAAAGGGTAGAACAGAGACTCGAATAAATGGAGACATTACCGGACTGCCTACAGTTCCTTTTCAAATTGTGTAAAGTTTCTCTTACCCACTAACACACTGGACACTGTGTAATTACTGCTACTATTTTGGATTAGGGTTAGGTGGGTGGGGTTGTTGGCCCTGCCTTCAGTATTGATGGGTTTGACCCCTTGAGGTGTACACTGGCCTGATCGTGGGCCTTATCATACTTATAATAATGTTATATTGCAATACACAACCTGTACACTCAGGGTTTAGGGGTCATATGGCTGCGGCGTGGTTGGTGGAGGGAGGGGTAACCCCTTCGGGGTCCTTTCTTACTCTAGTACCAGTTGCAGAGCATTGATTCCTAGCATTGCACTCTAGATTATTGATGTTGTTATCATGATATTTTTCTTTTTGTACACAATAATGGGTATGGGGCACAATTTTGGACACGGTGATAGGGAACATTACAGCATAACATGAGAATTCTACAAATTTCTTGTATCGCTCAGTTCGAGGTGAGATGGGTTGGTGGTACAGCCCAGTGGGAGGGGTGGGGAGTTGTGGGATGGGGAAGTTAGTTTGTTCATACACTTGGGTGGGAGGCTACTCAGACGGACGAAAGGACAACCACGTAACAGGGTGTATCTGAAACCTGACCTTACCGATACATTAAAATGGCAGATAAAACTTTTAAATTCTTGACATGGAATGCCAGGGGCCTGGCGCAGCCTGTAAAGAGACAGAGGGCGCATGCCTATCTTAAAAGATATCATATAGCGATTGCCTTCTTGTAGGAGACACACGTCTGGGGTGACTGTTTCCCTGCGCTACGCAAGCGATGGAGGGGCAGTTAGATGCAACATCATACTCAGGGTTTGCATGTGGTGCATTAATATGGGTGGCCCCGGGAATACCGTTTCAGTATAGTGATACGTGGTGGATACGGAGGGACGTTTTGTGGTCCTAGCGGGGCTACTGGATGGGCATGAGCTTCTCTGTATCTCGGTCTATGCCTCAAACGAGAACTGCCCCCAGTTCTACACTGATGTGGCAAAAGCAGCTGCCCCCTACCTAGCTGGGGACATACTTCTTGCAGGAGACTGCAACTGTGTACTGAACCCGTCACTAGATAGTGAACCCCCAGGGTCCACACTAAGCCCTACATGACATCACGCTTACAAACAATACTGAAAGATTTAGGGTTAAAGGACATATGGAGGGAAAGACACCCACACACCCGCACTTTCTCCTGCTGCACCCCCGCAAAGAATGCACACAGTAAACTGGATAACTTTTTCTGACCTCAACCATTGCTAATCTAACATGTGAGGTGACCTATCTAGCCCGATATCTATTAGACCATTCCCCAATCTTGTTATCTCTATCACGAGAGAAACTGCTGCCTGCGGTGCTGAGGCGCTCAAAGACCCATCATCTCTGCATGGTGTGCAGACAGCACTGGGGCATTATTTCTGTGAAAATTGGGGGACCTCCACACCTAGAGCCCATGACTGGGACGCAATGAAGGTTGTGCTCTGGGGAGTGTGTATGAACACGACATATGGGGTGTGGACACAGCTGATCTAAGACATTGACTGTGGCAAGGCCAAGTTACTGGAGATTGAAATATCGCTCCCAACACAGCCCTTCAGGTTGGAGCAGTGGCGGCACCAGCATGTCACGGTACTAGATGACTGGTGTAGATTAGAGAAACATATGTACAAAGTCCATAAGCATAGATTATATGCAGAGGCCTTGCTGGCCAGACTGGTGAGACAACAGATATCCCACGACCCTATCCTGGCAATGAGGGATTCGGGAGCACACTGCACACGCCATAAACTGATTAGTTAGACAATATCTTACTGATCTATATGCAATGTCAAAAATTGCATATATTGACAATGTCAAATAAAACAATTTACATTGCGTGCGCTGCATCGCCGAGTTGGCGTTGCAGCACACGCAATTTAATTGTTTTATTTATTTATTTACTTAACTCCCTTCGGCCATATGCCGGAGTTTACTACCCCCCACCCTGCCCCTCCCCGCCCTGCCCTACCACCCCGCAGCACACCCTCGGCGAGCCGCCACTGCCCATAACAAGCTCTTATACGGTGACTCTCGTGGATATCAGACCATCTCGGCTTGCCGCCATCACTCACTTTGCAGACACCTCATTTCACAGATGCTGGGGGCAGCATGACAAATCATTGCTCTTCATTGGAAGAAACCCTCCGCCACGTCTATCTCAGCATGGTTCCTGCACCTTTGGCATGTCATGGCAATGGAGCTACTGACTGCCCTCCTAACCCACATGGACACCAAATTCACACACACCTGGCAATCGCTTATTCACCACTTTTCCCAACTGGAAAACTCTCACTATACTCCCCCCCCAACTATGAGCACTTCAGCCTTTTGAGGACACTCTCCTGCCATACACTTGAGGGACTCCTCGACCGGCCTCTCCACCTCACAGACCTGACAGGAGACACCTTTCCCCCTAGATGCAATATATGACTTAGTTGATTCCGCTCTGGGCTCGCCCCTTCCCTCCTTCCCCCACATTGACATTTTCCCTCACCCGTTCTTTCTTATTTTCTCAAGTTATGCTGTTTAGTCATCATCAAAGAAATATTACCATCTGCTGCTGAAAATACTCTTATGCCACTGTGTAAAGTACGACTTCAAACAGAATAAAGTCATAAAGTCGTTCATTAGGTTGAAACACAGGAGCAAGGCATGACGCAGCAGGTCTTCTTCCTCAGTAACTGCTTTCCCAGAGCCTCCGCAAAGAATCTAGAGCTTTGCAAGAAGATGCTCGTCGAAGCCAGAAGGTTTGGAAGTAAATAATTCTAAAAGACAAGAAACATGACACATCTTCCCCCTTAAGGTAAATAAAGGAAAAAAAACAAAATATAGGAAAGCAAAATACAATTATTCACATATGTAGCATACATAATCTGTCATCCACTTGGGTTTAAAGCATACTTTTTTCTTAACAGAAATATCGTCTGTGACAGTTTCAGCAAGTTCAACATTTTCATCTGCGACAGGTTCAGCAGGTTCAACTTTGTTCTACCATCACGCCGTCTCCCCCCCCCCCTCCCCCCCAACAATATTGTTCTTCACAATTTGTTCTAGATTGGGATTAGGAACGTATTCATTGACAACATTAGACTCAAGAGTATTTGAAGTGATGGCTTGACTGTCGATGTCATCAAAAGTTTCAACAGACAACGAAGGTCTTGAAATTTCTTGATTCTCCTTACCTCTGAAAATGGCAATCCTTCTAACATTCCAAACCTTACCATCACTTAAGAGTACAGCATTGCGTAAAACCTTCTTAACCAGCAAAGGCTCAGAAAATTGAGATTCTCCCTTGCAAATTTGCCAAGTTTTTTTTTACTTTGACCCGCATTCCAGCCTTAATGTTGACTAAACCTGAACCATATTTATCGTCAAAGATGCATTTGTATTGTAAATGTTTTTCACAGATATTTTTTTTAATGGATTTTTTTTAATGGAATTCTTGCAAATATCAAGACTAGAACTCTTGAGCAACCAATCAGGATTGCATTTGGTTCTAGCAGTACGGCCTCTCGTGATTTCAAAAGGAGACATTTTTAAGGCTTCATGAACATTGGTTCTATATGTCCAAACCGCTTTGTACACTTGAAGTTCCCAATCAGTCCCTTTCATAACAGCAATTTGAATGGCATTTTGTAATACTCTGTTAAACCTTTCACATATGCCATTCCCACTAGGATTATACAATGAAGTGGTTCTATGTTTTACACCTACTCTCTCAAAGTAAGTTTTGGCTAATCTGGACATGAATTGTACTCCATTATCACTCATGATTTGGACTGGGAGACCTTCTTTAATGACAACTCTGTCAATAAATTATAAAAAAGTGGCAGAATCAATTTTATCTACAATCACTATGGTTGGCCATCTCGAAAAAACATCAATCATGGAGATTATTTATTTGGAAGCAATACCAATCGGGCCCATGATATCTATAGCCATAGTATGCCAAGGGCCATCAGGTATGATGGGTTCACACATATCCGGTCTCAACGTTTTTAGAGCTTTGTCAAAGTTAGCACAAATCATGCAAACTCTTACAGTTCTTTCAGCACTAAGGTCAATTCCTGGCCAACAGTACCATTTTTTAACCCTCTGTTTGGTTTTCACAATGCCACAATGATCTTCATGACATAATCTTAAAATGGATTCTTTTAATAAAGTGGGAGGAATAGCTTTATCCCCACGAAAGATGGTATTGTCAGAAACAGATAATTTGTTTTTTACCTCGCAAAATGGTTTAAGACTAGCAGATACCATGGATTTTTTTGGCCAGCCTTGACGGATAAAAGAGATAAGAGACATCAAGTCAATTTCTTTCAAGTATTCTTCGTTCCATTTTTTCTTCTACACAAAAAGGACTCTCATCATGAATAAGGGCAACATGTGAATCCTACTCTTTCACTTTGCATTCATGTAAGTCTAATGGCATGTGCGAAAGGAAATCTGCTAAAACATTGCTCTTACCAGGAACACATTCCACTTTATAAATGAAGTCTTGTAGGTGCATTAACATTCTGGCAATCCTAGCTGAGGCTTTGAACAACCCTTCTGTAGTAAGGAGTTTGACTAAGGGCTTGTGATCAGATCTGACTATGCATTCTCTGCCCCAAACAAAGTTACGGAAATGTTCCAAAGCCCATACACAGGCCAATGTTTCCTTTTCAATGACAGAAAACTTACTTTCAGAAGGTGAGCGTGCCCTGGACGCATATGCAATAATGGATTCTTTTCCTTTCCCATCAATTTGGGAGAGAACGCCACCCAAATCCTTGTTGCTGGTATCCAAGGTGACTATGCATTTGGAGTTCACATCAAAAGGACACAGCACAGGAGCATAAACAATGGCTTTTTTGATATCTTCAAATTCGTCCTTGCATAAATCAGACCATACAAATCTAGTATTGCTCTTAAGTAACTGTCTGATGTTGTAAATCTTACTGGAAAACATTCCACGAATTTGGCAGAAAATTCTACCATTCCAAGGAAAGATCTCACCTCATCCTTGTTAGACAGAGGAGGGGCATTTTTGATCGCATCCACTGACTTGGGTTTAGTAGCAACACCTTCTGCACATAAAACGTGACCGAGGTAAGTCACAGATTTCACACAAAATTTACGTTTTGAAAATTCTACAGTCAACCCTTTATCCTCTAAAGTACCCAACACTTCCTCAAGTACAGCATCATGTTCAGCTTTATCCTTCCTAAAATGCGGATATCATCTTGGAAACATCTCACTTTGGGATGCTTGCCAAAGAGATGATGCATAAGCTGTTGGAAAATGGCAGCGGCTGATGCCAATCCAAACGGCATTCTTTTATATTGGAAATAACCTATAGGTGTGATAAATGCAGTGAGGCATTTACTATCCTTATCTAACATAATTTGGTGGTATACCGCCGATAAATCTATTGTAGAAAAATAAAATTGCACCATTTACTAAGGACAGCATTTCCGAAACTTTGGGTAAAGGAAACTTATCAACTACTATGTTGTCATTGAGACGGCGTAGGTCAATGCAGAGGCAAATTTTTCCATTGGACTGCATGGCCACAACAATGGGAGAAATCCACTCAGAGGACTCTATTGGCTCTATGATATTTTCTTTAACAAGTTTATCTAGGAACTTCTCTAGCCTTGTGGATTTTGGGATTAGCATTATCCTTTAAAACTATGCAGTCTTCAGACCCCTAAAACTGCCAATGTTGCCACTGAAAACCTTTGAAAATTTGGTTAACATAGCATTCCAAATTGCTCTGCTATCATCCACAACTAGTACATCATACATTTTCAATCACCCAGTACCAATGGAGTGCAAAAATAGTTTTTTCTTCCTTTCTGACTTCATTTTGCCCTCCTCATCTATAGTCTCAATAAAGTTAAAAAAATATGCTTTCCATTGTAACCACTTCATGCAAGGTTCACTTCCTGCTGGCCAAAAGGCTTGTGGAGGTTGAATAGAAACATGTTATGTAGTCATTTGACAGGAAAACATTTGACAGTTAATAATTTAGAGGAAAAATGTATGAGTAAGCTGAGTTCCTCAGGCTGAAAAACACCATAAATATAAATGAAAACAAATAAGTTTAAAAGGTATTCACAACTTGTGAAAATTTAATTGAAGATGAAGAGTTGTCCAGGAAGCGAAGCAGTGAATTCCTAAACGACAGTGCGTTCATTAAGAAATAACGATGTTAAAAAAAAAAACTAGAGCGGAGCAAATAAAATACTGGCACAAAAGTACTTTAAATATGGCTGTACGATGGTTCGCAAAGTTGCGCGTCTGCAAGATACGCGTTGAAGAACTTGAAGCAAACACGCGCTGGTAAAGTTAAGGTGGAATGAAAACTAAAATGGCGGCACGTACTCGACACGTCACACGTAGACGTGATGTGCGTGACTTACGCTCAGCAAGATTATGTCAGTCCAAGATGAACGTGGAGGAGAATGGAGGGACTGAAGATTCTCTGCTCAGCGTTCCTTATTGCGAACAGTAAGAAACATCTTTTAAAATAAAACCTGTAACTCTTGAACTCCTCGTTAAAGTCAATGGCAAAGAAGTAAAACGGTAAAAATGCAAATTACAGGGTTTAGAAGATGGTAGGAAGTTCTTTTAAAAAAAAAAGAAAGGAAAGGGTAAAGCACAGGAAAAATAGTCAAGCAAACCCGATCCTAGCTGAAGTACAATTAGCCATGGGAAACAGCAAAGTTAAACAGAAGATCTTTAAGAAAGATCAACAGTACCTTAATTAAGTTTTTGAAAAGTACAATCGCTGAGATATCCGAAATTCAGGCGGATCTAACGAAAATTCTATCCGAAGTACTTGAAAATAGTAATAAAGATGGATTTGTTTTCTTCCTAGTGTTCCAACAGGATCGTCGCCAAATTGTAAAGTACGACTTCAAGCAGAATAAAGTAATAAAGTCGTTTATTAGGTTGGAACACAGGACGCGGCCTGCACAGGTCTTCTTCCTCAGTAACTGCCTTCCCAGAGCCTCCGCAAAGAATCTAGAGCTTTGCAAGAAGATGCTCGTGGAATCCAGAAGGTTTGGAAGTAAAGAATTCTAAAAGACAAGAAACGTGACACACTGGTGTAATGTTGAGCTCTCCACTCAAATGTGCCTTATGAGGTATGATATCTATGCATTGTTTATGTCACAACTGCTGTATGAAGCCTCCTTTCAACTCAAATGTACCTTATGATATTTGATATCTACACACTGCTAATGTTACAGCTACTGTATGAAGCTGAATAATCTGACAATGTCACTCCAGTGTCTTACGCTGTTAATGATGATGTCTGTTCCCCCTTAAAACTTTAATAAACCGATTTGAAAACAAAAAAGATTAAAAATTTTACTTTGAAGTGCAGCAAGCCTTGCCCGGATGGATTTGAGAATGCCCAAGGATTTCAATATACAGACCCTTCTAGTGTAGGGGTTAAGGCCTTCCAGATGGTTCCTGAACTATGTACTGAGTCTGTGCTATTTTAGAAATATTCAGCTATGTCTGTTCTTAGCTCACTTCAGAAAACTAGACCCAGCAAGGCCACTTCAGAAAACTAGACCCAGCAGGGCCACTGGAAAAAGTGTTATTGTTTACCACTATTGCACTCCGTGTGAATCACCAGTGAGTGAGTAGGGCAGGTGAGTGGTCAAAATCCTGGCTAGTATGTGCTGGCATCTTTTGAGACGACCCAGAATAGTGAGGCATGTGCCGATGAACAGTGGGTATAGTCACCACCTAAAGTGTTGTGTTGTCGCCAGAGATCTATAGGTTGGAGCTGTGTTATTGTTTGCTGAAGTGTTTTAGCATCTGATGGCATTAAGTATTTGGTGTTTACCGGCATTATCTACACCTCTTTTCATTGAAGATGTCGTCAATGGATGCCTCTTACAGATGTGTTTGGTGAATTCCACTGCTTTTTGCTCATCATTGAAGATGTGAGGCCTGTTATCCAAAAGGATGCATAGTCTTGCAGGGTACGGCATGGCGTATGTGACATTTGCTTGTTGCAGTTTTTTGACATGCGCAAATGCATGCCTGCAGCCTGCACATACTAAGTGAAACTGGTGTACTGAGTTATTGGTGTGCCTTGATTAGCAAGGTCCTTTTTCTTGTGGCTAGCCATAGTGTTAGGTATCTGTCATGATAGTTTAATATTCTTGCAATGACAAGCCGAGGTAGAACGTCTGGAGGCGGGCACTGTGCCAATGAGCTATGAGCACACTCCACAATAAATATATGCAAAAATAATGACAATACTTTGTGATGAATTGCACAAAACAGCAACCAAAGTATTTTGCAGCCAGGACCCAAAGAGCACCGTAATGAGCGATACCAGTGTGCTAGTTGTTAACACAGTGGTATCCAATCCCGTCAAAAGGGGCGGTGCATTCTCTCCTGGTGGCAGCGACCTGGAAGGAGGCGACGAGCGAGTGGAATACGGAGGACAAAACCAAAGAACAGGGAATCGAGGACCACTGCAGGACCAGTCAACATACCCAGGATGTGTGGCAGATGGGGAGGACAGGAGAAAGTTTCCGGCAACCGGAGGGAGGGGAAGGCAAGGAGGTGAAGTTGGAACCCGAGAAGGGGGTGGATCCCTGTTTCCACAGGGAGAAGGTGTATTCGGCTGACTCGGGGAGAGGCGTGAAGGATGAGTCTGCCGAGGTCCTAGATCAGGACCATGGCCTCAGGCAAGTGCTGGGAAAGGGGACCGGGCCTGTGCAGTGGTGGGCGGCAATATGGGAGAGGCTGGTTGAGGATGGCCTTGACCTCCTGATTCTCAACAGGAGAAGCCTTGAGGGGCTTTGTTGCTTCTACTTTGAGTCATCTTGTCTTACCTCTTTTCCACTTCCCTATCCACACAAAATACATTATATTTTTCACGGGCACTGCCTTCATAAAAACTATTTTTGCACCGGGTGTTATGACTACAGGAATTTAAGGAGACTTTGTCCTATGCATATATAAAACACGCTGGAGAGATTGTGGTGTGTGAATAAGGAATAAAGTCGAGCAGAAGGGTCTGAATACTAAGACTTCTGTCTTTCTATCCACAAAGGTATACACAGTCGATCCCACCTGAGGAAGAACCAAGACGTATAAGAGAAGGAAGATGGAAAAGACGTCGGAGGATTGTAGTCAGACCTTATTGGAACTATACCAAATGTTTCCTAAATAAAAGTAAATTCTACCCAAAAACCCGGTGTTGTCAAATCCCTTTCATATTTCTGTCACATACTTCTAATATGGCTTTCAAGTACATTTCTATCTTGCTTGTATTTCTGTTTTTCAGAAATATCCATAATGCAAAGTGTATTCCTCCTTGACCGGGCCTCCAAATCTTCTTGGCTCTGATCTCTAACAATTTTTTGCCCAGCTGGGACAGGAGGGATAATGTTATGTCACAGTACTTTCCGCATCAGAGATTCTGCAGTCTGCCATATCGATTCTTTCGACCTGCCTATCCATTCTTTTCTTTAGCTAGTCAACATGTACTGTCAGGGAGTCAGTTTGTTCATCAATAGAGGTCAGGCTTTTTTTCATTTCCAGCAGTATTGCCTTGACGTCTTGCATATCTATCTTGCCTTCAAGATCTGTTGCAGCTTCATCCTTGTTGTGTTTTTATTCGGGCATATTCCTTTGCTTTCTCTGTTCAAATGTCAGTTTGGTTTATCATTGATCGTTTTTGCCCATAGTTGTGGTCATATGACACCCTGATCTCGGTCCTCAGCAAAGTCACCTCCTTCTTCCCCAAGGTGTTTGCAGCGAGCTGCAGGCTCATCTCAACTAGCAAGGGTCCTAACTCAATAGTTACCACAACACAATAATGTCATTCAGTTATATCTTTTCAAGTTTAGAGCTAAGAGAGATCATTTAGGGTAGCTCAAAATATTCAATATAGCATTCTAACATGAAGCAATGCAACATCCAGTACTTGATTCATCAATATTTATTTACAAAGAGAGTATAAATTGCATAATGTTCGGCGCATGGTTGCTCCAGAGGGAACGTGCATAAAACGAGAGTGCTGAGAAGTGAATGTGTAGAGGCAGAAGATTAGGAAAACAATAGAACAATTATTAAAATCCTTTACAGAGTACACGGTTATAATTCACCGTAAAAGGTGTCCTGGTAACGTTTGAACATATCAACAACCAGTTTTGGATATTTCATACACAGAATTTAATTCATGTTGTAGCACGTTGGGGAATGGCGTATACCAGGCTTAACAACAAGGGGGTGTCGACGTTTCGACCCGTCTCAGGGTACAGAGGTATTTTGAGACCTTGACCGTGCGGGTCTTCTTCAGGACAACAGGGGGGGATTGGGGCAACCTGACGTAGTCCTCGACTTGACTTCTGTGTCTGAAATAATGAGAAGGGGTGATGAGGATGTTGCATTGATGGTGCAATTAAACACCAGTCAGAGGGGGTGTAGGCTTACCTAATATGAATCCAGGTATGACTCTACCACAGATCGCGAGTCCCAATAATTCAATTAACATGTATGCAGTCCTGTCTAGTTAATTCCACAGGCTGTCGAGCTGAAAGTAAGCAGAAGTGAAAATATTGAAGGTGCGGGTCAGCGATTAACTCGCTCTCCCTACAGTACCGGGGGCATAAAACTGATAGGTATCAACATTACCTGCAGTTGTAGAATCAATCAATTGTGCAGTGTCTCGGGCCTTCTATTTAAGAGAAAGGAAACGGAATTCATTTGGGCATCTCGTTTCCAGCCGCTGGGCGCGCTGTAAGGAAACAGAGTGGGGAGTATGAGTAAGTGATTCCCAACGGTGCAACCTGAATCACTGGAAAGGGTCCTCGCAAACTCATACCTGCGTCCATATAGGTACGTGCTTCCCGTAGCGTCTCAACCGAGAATGGCGGGAGCGCGTTAGGCTCTAAGTATATAGAGTCACCGGGCAACCGTTCACGTAGTGACGGTGCGTCGATGAATGTCACGGTGGAAAGACTCACCGGAGCCGTACAATTGTAGTTCAGTCAAGGTGTGCGGAAACACCCGTAGTGAATAAGGACCGAGTGAGTGATAATATTCAATGTATGACTTAACCGTAAAGTAGTTCCTGGTCATGGCAATCTCGAGAAGTTTTATGATGAATTCTGTGGGAACTGGATGGGGTGCAGGTCTGGTGTTGAGAGCCTGTTCCATACAATTTAGTGCCAGATGTTGCGGAATGTTGGTGTACAGGGCAGTTATGTCCATCGTCACAAGCACTTGGGGGTTTGGAATCAAAGGGATAATCATCCACTAGTTGGATAGTCTGCATGGAATCCCTTAGGTAAGTGGCAGTGTTCTCTGCTAAAGGTTTTAGAAAAACATTAATGTATTTACACAGAGGCTCTAGAATAGAACCACTGCCGGAGACAATTGGTCTCCCACAGAATTCATCATAAAACTTCTCGAGATTGCCATGACCAGGAACTACTTTAATTTTCAGGGACAGTTTTTCATTCAAACCAAAGGCGTAGCGATGGGGGCTAGCTTTGCTCCTAACTTGGCTATTATTTATATGAACCATTATGAACAGCAATATATCCTTAGCGATCTTAACCCATACAGGGAGAATATAGAAATATGGCGCCGTTATATTGATGACGTGCTCATCATTTGGCGTGGTGATGTTGAAGATCTTCAAAGGTTCCATCAGTGGCTCAATACATGTTCGAGGGACATACAATTCACTATTGAATTCAATAGAGAAACCATCAGTTTCCTTGACATTCTTATAAAATCTGAGCAGGGCAAACTCCACACTAGCCTTTATAGAAAAAGTAGTGAAAGGAACACTTTACTACGGTATTCTAGCCACCATCCTCGTAACCTCAGAGATAACTTACCTTTCGGACAGTTCCTGAGGTTACGTAGGAATTGTTCCAAAAAGGAAGACTATTTTGAAGAATCTGCTGGTCTTCTAGCACGTTTGATTGATCGGGGCTACCCTATTAGACTCCTTAAAAAAGCTCGGAAAAGGGCATGGCATAACCATAGGGAATTGCTTCTGATCCCTAAATCTAAGGAAACCTCCAAGGCAGAACGGTTGGTGTGTGTCACAACGTTCAGCACAAAGAGTAATGACATCAAAAAGATATTGAATAAACATTGCCACTTAGTGTCGGATGAATTGGGTAGCATACCAACGCCTTTGCATGCTTTCAAGAAAGGCAAAAATGTGAGAGATCACGTGGTTAAATCTCTACTACCCATGGCTCAGAATGCTGGTCAGACCACCTTATGGGGTATTCCGGCGATTGTGGGACACCATAAGTGTGGATCCTGTAAAGCCTGTTCCTTGACCAAGGAAATCAGTGAATTCACGCACAATGAACAGGTACACATTTTGAAGGGCTTCAGTAACTGTTACTCCTCAGGGGTCATATATGCAATTGTTTGCCTATGTGACTTCATGTATGTGGGACAGACGACTCAAAAAGTTAAATGTCGCATCCTTCAGCATTGCAGCCGCATACGCTGTAAAACAGTGGGAGCACCCTTGGTTGACCATTTCACGAGTTTTGGTCACATTGCAGACAGCTTGAAATGGTGGGTTATTGAAAAGATCAAGCCCAATCCCAGGGGAGGGGACTTCGGCATGATACTAAACAGAAGGGAGTGTAGATGGATACATTCCTTAGATACAATTAACAGAGGATTGAATGAACTGGAGGAGATTAATAGACAGATCTCCATTATGAGCAATGGCTAATGGGGTTTGTGACTGTTCTTGATTCAGGTATACTGCTCATGGTTACAATTGGTCAACAATGGATAACTAAACCTATATATTGACAGCCGATGGACTGTCTAATTGTATGTTTGTTTGACGTGTTATTATCAGTCCAATTGTTCAATTTATTTGTCTATCCTTCCTAATCATTCATTGTAATGACATATTGATGTACCCCTCTATTGTTCATGGTTACAATTGATCAACATTGGATAGCTAACCCTATATATGGACAGCCGAGGGACCTTCTAACTGTATGTTTGTTTGATAAGTATATGTACGTGTCACTATCAGTCTAACTGTTCAATTTGTTTGTTTATCCCTTTTAATCATTAATTGTAATGACATATAAATAAGATATTGTTGTTGATATTATTGTGAGATTATGTATTCACAATTGTTTCTAAACCGCGAGATTGTACTCCCCCCCCTTCTCCCATGTACCATGGCGTTCTGGGACCTCAGTTTCTTATAAGGCGCACCTTGCAACTATAATTCTAACTTAATCCCCGACTGTGCATTGGGCTTAAACTACTTACGGTTAAGTCATACATTGAATATTATCACTCACTCGGTCCTTATTCACTACGGGTGTTTCCGCACACCTTGACTGAACTACAATTGTACGGCTCCGGTGAGTCTTTCCACCGTGACATTCATCTACGCACCGTCACTACGTGAATGGTTGCCCGGTGACTCTATATACTTAGAGCCTAACGCGCTCCCGCCATTCTCGGTTGAGATGCTACGGGAAGCACGTCCCTATATGGACGCAGGTAAGAGTTTGCGAGGACCCTTTCCAGTGATTCAGGTTGCACCGTTGGGAATCACTTACTCATACTCCCCACTCTGTTTCCTTACAGCGCGCCCAGCGGCTGGAAACGAGATGCCCAAATGAATTCCGTTTCCTTTCCCTTAAATAGAAGGCCCGAGACACTGCACAATTGATTGATTCTACAACTGCAGGTAATGTTGATACCTATCAGTTTTATGCCCCCGGTACTGTAGGGAGAGCGAGTTAATCGCTGACCCGCACCTTCAATATTTTCACTTCTGCTTACTTTCAGCTCGACAGCCTGTGGAATTAACTAGACAGGACTGCATACATGTTAATTGAATTATTGGGACTCGCGATCTGTGGTAGAGTCATACCTGGATTCATATTAGGTAAGCCTACACCCCCTCTGACTGGTGTTTAATTGCACCATCAATGCAACATCCTCATCACCCCTTCTCATTATTTCAGACACAGAAGTCAAGTCGAGGACTACGTCAGGTTGCCCCAATCCCCCCCTGTTGTCCTGAAGAAGACCCGCACGGTCAAGGTCTCAAAATACCTCTGTACCCTGAGACGGGTCGAAACGTCGACACCCCCTTGTTGTTAAGCCTGGTATACGCCATTCCCCAACGTGCTACAACATGAATTAAATTCTGTGTATGAAATATCCAAAACTGGTTGTTGATATGTTCAAACGTTACCAGGACACCTTTTACGGTGAATTATAACCGTGTACTCTGTAAAGGTTTTTAATAATTGTTCTATTGTTTTCCTAATCTTCTGCCTCTACACATTCACTTCTCAGCACTCTTGTTTTATGCACGTTCCCTCTGGAGCAACCATGCGCCAAACATTATGCAATTTATACTCTCTTTGTAAATAAATATTGATGAATCAAGTACTGGATGTTGCATTGCTTCATGTTAGAATGCTATATTGAATATTTTGAGCTACCCTAAATGATCTCTCTTAGCTCTAAACTTGAAAAGATATAACTGAATGACATTATTGTGTTGTGGTAACTATTGAGTTAGGACCCTTGTTTTTTGTATTGATTCTATTCCCAGGTCCGTGACTTTCGGGGTAACCCCATTCTTTGTAATGGTCATCTCAACTAGGGCACTTTATCTAGAAGATATATCTCTACATTAGGCAATGTCTGTTGGATGTCTTTCCCCAGCTTCGGACTCGCCAGTGGCACCCCATGTGCAGGGCTAAGCTCAGCAGCAGAGTTGCCAAGGTCATGTTTTTGGGATCTGTAGGGTGTCTAAGAAGGCACATTCAGTGCTGCCCACCAGAGGGCCTTTATTCTAATATGGCGCAGTCCTTCCTTGTGATTTCCAAATATGGTGCAATGCCTTGTGCCAACTGTTTGTGTGGATTAGTTCCTCGTTACTTTATAGGCGCTCAGTAATGGTGCCCTAATCTTTTATTGAGCCCATCCACTTTCACCCGCATACCTTAGTACTCCCTTAACTCATGTCGTGTTGTGGCTGTTATCTAGCCACTTTGGGCTTGGTTCAGGCAGGTTTTGCTATGCATGATTATCAAGGTCCAGACCCAAATTTATTTAATGGGTTTTTGGTGGCCTGGCCTTAAACTTTCCCAAGTATTGCAATCTCTTTTACCTACTCCCCCTTGACACACACCTGGCCAGTGCCATGTTTCTCAACTGCACTGGGCACCTTTAAATTCCATTCTGTCGCACAGACTGTGTCCGACCTGCTTGTCCTCTGGCTTTCATATGCCCATCGCTCCAGCTAGCACTGCCATTCTTACAGTACCAACCGGGCAAGAAGCTGGCCACTCTGTTCTTGGCCCGTGCTTGAGGACTTGATTCTCACCGATGTTCCTTTGCAGGCGCTCCCGCAACTCGAGGTTGGGGTGCCATTAGTCGCGTCATTGGCAGGAGCCTGCCCAGGGATTCCACTGTTGGTTACAGTGGTGGGGGTGTGATATCATAGATGTGCACAGGGGGCCAGGGTGCATTTAACCCAGTGTGCCTCTGAAGCTACCCTCTTTCCCTCTTCATTGCGTCTTGGAGTCATCTCAACTGGTCAGCTCAGGATCCTCCGATCAACCTCAGCGTTTCTGACGGTGAGTGAAGCTGAGGATAAGTGAGGGGAGCGAGCAGTGGAAGGGGGTCGCCAATTGCGGAGCCATTTTGTTGTGCATGTTTGTTTGATGTGCATTCCTTTGGGCTTGCGATTGTCCATTTTGTCTTGTGTTTTATACATATTTCTTTGCGCAACCAGCAGTTTGTGAGTCTCCTGCGTGCATCATGTCTTGTTGATGTTGTCGCATGTATGTTGGTTTTCTGGCCTTGCATGCACTGTATGTTCACGGCATGCCGGTTGCGATGCCCGGGAGCGACTGTGGCACATGGTAGGTGGAGAGGGCAAATCCGAGAAGCTGTAGAAGCCTCCGCCTGGTTTGCCTGGGGCTTATTGAGGCCGGTCGTGACAACCAAGAGCGGGTGTGTTTCTCCTGGTAGTGGATGGGGACTTTTGCATGTTTCTGGCAGAGTTCAGCGAGATGGTGAGGAGCCGATGATTCTCGAGCATTATTGGCCGAATGCTGGGGGCGCTTCATGGCATTATCTAAGGTAAATTACCAGATTATTGAACACCGGAACCGCCTCTGATTTTCGCACACTCGCCTAATTTTCATGGCACCTTAGTTCACAGGCTTGACAGGATTGCCTTCTAGGGCAGGGGTTCCATCCCTGGATGGGCCTCATAGCATTTCCTAGCCCATTTTCTTATTTTCCTACTGCTGTTACTGTGATGCCGCATGTGCTGCAAGAGTTTTTTCATGTGTTCTTTCAATCATCTGGTATGAATACTTACGCTGTGTTAAACACGCAACGCGCGGATTACACCTCGTCATATGGGGAATCTGTTAATAGATTGTAACCTTATGACCTTTAATTTGGCGCTCAGATGAAGTGCCCTAATACTTAGTGATCGTTCTCGGCCCCCCTTTGGCTGTGGGTCAGCCTATGTTTTCACCCCTGCAGTGTTCCTGGGGGGGCAGACGATTGCATGTATGACCTGGTTTAGTCGCAGCTTGGGGCCCCCCTTTTTTCATCTGGTAAGCCCTGGGGGAGGGGGGCAATGCACTTTTTACAGCAAGGTATCAATGTAACCAGTTTATCTTAGTGCAATTATTATACTACGGAATGTTTTCACCAACGCTAACCTGCCTATGCTTCAACAATCATTGACCCTCTCCCGTCATCTACTAACCTTCCCTCGCCCATTTGTCTGCATGGGTTAGCGCACATCCTTGGCAAATACAAAAATAAGTGCAATACTCACCTTCAATACTATGGTTTTAGGGATGGCTTTCGCATTCCTTTTAGCGGCGATCCAACCCCAACTCCACCTAAGAATCAAATGTCTGTGGTGTGCCAACAGGAGATTACTAAGGAGAAGATTCTAAAGGAAGTGGGGTCGGGACGGTGGCAGGTCCATTCGACTCCCCTCAATGTGCAGGTCTGGTCTGCTCACCTTTAGGGCTGGTCCTGAAGAAAGAGCCAGGCAATTTCCGCCTGATCCACAACTTTTCCTTTCCTCCCGGGTTGTCTGTCAATGATGGTCTGGACCAGGTTTTATGTGCAGTGTGCTACACTACCTTTGACAAAGCAATTTCCAAACTGCAGAAGCTGGACGGGGGAGTTGATGGCGAATTCTGATGTAGAGGCAGGTTTTCACCTTTTGCCAGACACCCGCCTGCTGGGTTTAACTTTTGAGGGGCAATTCTACATCCACAAGGCAATGTGGGGTGTGCCATTGCGTGCTTCATATTTGAGACCTTTAGTAGGTTCGTGGAGTGGGCGGTCAAGAACCTAGTGACCTCCAAGGATGTAGTGCATTTCCTAGAAAACGTTTTGTTCATGGGGCCCCTGAGCTCCTAGGCTTGTAGGAAGGCCCTGCTGGGTTTCGGCAAACTGACGCAACCGCTGGGATTACCATTAGCTGAGGGTAAGACAGAGGGCCCAATGACCTGTATTTCAATACTTAGCATAAAAATAGACTCAGTAGCAGGGGTGTGTAGACTACCTAAGAGCAAGGTGTCCGCATTCAGGACCTCCACTGAGTCTTGCCTGTTGGTCAAAAAGGTTACATTTCATCAATTTCAGGTTCTGGTGGGTCAACTAAACTTTGCTCTCAGAGTGATCCCCATGGAGAGCGGGGTTTCTAGGAATATTGCTAGGGCCATGTCCGGCCTCCAGGTTAAACACCACCACACCAGGATCTCACATGAGATCTGGGACGATCTGTGCTGATGGAGGGACTGCATGCTCTTGTAGCGCCAACCGGCACAGTCCAATGCAGATTTGGCTCTCTACACAGACGCTGTGGGCAGCGTGGGCTTTGGGACGGTGTTCAACAAGTGGTGCATGCAGCATTGGTCAGTAGACTGGGTATCATCCGGTATCACCCGTAACATTACATTTTTGGAACTGTTCCCAATTGTAGTCACCCTTCTGATCTGGGATGCTTGCCTAGCCAATTAAAGGATCATATATTGGTCCGACAGCATGTCAGCAGTGATGGCAATTAACAACCAGAGCGCTTGATGCCCATTCATGTTGAGGCTGCGCAAGGCCCTCATCCGCAGCTGCCTCATTTCAAATGTATATTTCTCTGCCAAGCATGTTTCTGGGGTAAATAATACAGTAGCTGATGCCTAATCCTATTCTAAGTAGGCAGAGTTTAGAGCACTGTGGCTGCAGACAGATGAGGTGATCACAGACTTCCCCAAGGAAGTGTGGAAGCTTAGTGCCTTACTGTCCCAGAATTTATTACAGCATCCTAGGCCCCCCACAACAAAACGCACGTCTGAGGCTGCATGGGGAGTGTACGATGTATCTTTTAAGTCACTGGACAGTTATGAGTGGTTAACCCCGCAGGGTGTATTCCATTTCCTGTTTAAGCAGAAGGTAAGTCGCTACCACTAGTGAGGAGGCAGCAGATGCCAGCAATTGCCTTTTTCACGGGACTTAGAGGTGCTAGAGATCCAACCAAGGACTTTAGGGTGCGGAGGGCCATCAAGGGAAAGAAGCGCCTTATCCCGGTTCCACAGGACAGCAGGAGACCTATTAATGTAAATAGTCTGTCGCATATTGTGGGCATTTTCCCTCAATCTGCTCGTCCCAGTATGAAGTGGCACACTCACTCGCTTTCTTTGGGGCGCTCAGGATCTACGAATTGGTAGCCACTTCCAAGGAAGGACAGGGTACCGAGATTGACGCTGGTGACATAATGTTGTTGGGGGGCCTCCTACGTGTGAGGGTGAGGAGGTCAAAGATAGACCTGTTAGGGAAAAGGACATGGGTGCAACTCTGTGCAGCTCCGGGGACTGCGTATTTCCCAGTGGCTCTAACACAGGACTTCCCTACATTTCGCCTCTTAAACAGAAGTACCAATCTGCTGGTGCATGCAGATGGAGCCCCACTTACATGTTTTAAATTTACACAGATATGCAGACGCTCTTTGGCCCTGCTGGGTGAAAAGACGATGCAGTTTAGCTCCCACTCCTTCAACATCGGCAGCATTGGGCCAATAATCAGAGGCCATTAAAGGAGTAGTTAGATGGAGGTCATCCTGCTTCGAGCGTTATGTTAGCCCACACTTGGCCAAGGTGTCAGGCAGTCACGTGTCAATGGGACTTCTAGCTCCGGTAACACTTCTCTCTTGTCTTTTCCACAGACTGCGAGCGAGGGCTGGTGAATGTGGGCTGGTGTGGTCACCGTAGAGCAGCTATTCAGTTTCACGGATCCGGGATCTAGAAGGCCCAGCTGGATGCAGGAGTCGGTGTTGGGATGGGTTATGGGACTCAGATTGGAGAACCTTTTTGAACACCTCTGAAGAGTGCTCGATAAAGGTAGTCTGCCAACCCCTGATATTCTCATTATCCATGTTGGGGCAATGATATGATCCCGTTGTGGAGGCGGGGTGCAAGAAGCACTATTTTCTGCTTTTTCCAACGTGAGGAAGCGACTACCAGATACTGCAGTTTTGTGCTCTGAGGTTATACTACAGACTTTCTGTCCCTGTGGGGGGGGGGGGGGTGGTCCATCATGGTGGTAAATTATTCAGTAAAGAAGCTTATTCACTCAGTGAAAAAAATCATGGTGGGTTCCTCTATGGGCACGATATGGCACCAGTTGTTCCAGTTATCCAGGGTGGAATTGCTCCATAAGAATTTGTTTCACATGTCTTTCAAGGGTCAAGAGCTCTTCATTCAGATCTCAGGGGCCATTGCTGAACTCTGCCAGCAGCAGCAGGGACAGGGCAAGATCACCAGTGATCTCCTCGCCCTGTGGTGGAGTCCCTGGCAGCAGAATAACAGGGGATACCCAGGAATTGTGCCTACATGTTGGCATGTGTACCTTTTCGTGTTGTTGTATCATCTGCACAACATTGTGCACGCACTAAAAGCACAACTCTACATACAGTAGTGCAGATGATCCTACAACAGGGAAAGGTACACATGCCAACATGTAGGCACTAATACTGATGGCACCAATGATGTTTGCTATCTCATGTTACTATACATTCCCCACTTACCAAGGGGAAGTATTGCTCAGTAACTGCAGCCAAAGTGCACTGTATGCTCTGTCACATGTAAGAGGGCCACCATCACATGAGGCACAGTAGTGAGGGAGCATCACTCCTGACACACTGAAGAGACATGGCCTGTTTGGTACAATTGTCACCCACAACATCAAACTATAGGAGCTGATTAATCCCTTTACTCAGCCATGTATCTGTTCAAGACAGTAAATTGGTAGTGGACTGGACTCTGCTGTTTTCCTGGTCAGAAAGACAATAGGCAAAGCACATAAGCATGCACCTACTACCAGACCTACACAGCCAATAACTCTTCTTGTGCGTCCCACATGGGCCACCCCCAATATTGATGGGGAAATGCCTGCCTGTCACACACAAAGTTGGCAATGTAACATGTATGACTCTGGCCATGACCCAACCCCTTGTAGCTGCTGTTGGACCCTCATCTGTCCATCAATCTCTGGGTAGGCCCCCCCAGTATGCGGGCAATTAGGGGGGTCAGGGTCTGGCGTGCGCCCCATCCACGTTAGGAGGGAATCCCCAGCTGGACCTCCGTGAACGTCCTGGTCCAGCACCTCAGGTCCTCCCACCATTCCCTGCAAAGGACAATGCACAGTGATAGACCCCCAGGGTCCGCACCTTCCGGGCAATAGCTGTCCAAATGGCTTGCTTCTGATGGACATTGACCTGTATAAATGCAATAGATGAGGACGCTTTTAGATTATAACTGCAAGTTTTAGGATAGCTGTTTGTTTGACACACATTTTGTGTACACCTAGCACAAGCCTTAATCAATACACCAATGTATAATTCTCACATGCTAAGACATGAGTACACACGTTTGTAGTCATCTGCTGACTATCCTCAACCCTGGTCATGACCTACACTGACTAAGTCAGCTCACTAACATCATGTAGCCCAGGGCCATCCTATATGTACTGTGATGTGAAACACAGCACACCATTGTGACCTTCTGAAGGGTAAACTACTTGTGCATGACTGTACAGACACCTTTACAACCAGGCCCATTGACTTGATGCATACAGTCCATACAGGCTGGTAACATAGTATAGAATACATCCTAAGACTTAGGTCACAATGAAAGGGCTAGAATGTGCTGTCACTGAGAGCTTCCTCCCTGGGGATGTGTGGACATGTCCACTTCTTAATGGGATATCATACTATGTCTGAATGAATATGTGTTGTATGTACTGCAATTACAGGACACAATTTTGCCATATGTGGCTCAGTTACAGGGGTGAAATTAGACATACCAATGTATATCTTGATTGATTGGTTAAAAGTAACAAAACTGGTGATTCACATATCAACATCTCTTTAAAAATAACCAATTATCTGCACTGTTAATGTGTCACATGTATAATATGCTTTTACAGTGCAAGCATGGCTTATGGAAAAGTGACAAAAGACCTGTGAGAGTAAGGAGCCTGTCATTAGTAAATGTCAAACATTGACAATGTGAGTCAATGGAAAGAAGTATCAGGTCCAGGGGGTTACATCAGTCACCATTCCAAATGTAGTCCATGTAAAAGCAATCAGGGCTCCTATTGGTTCAGAAAACTCATTTTGGGAACATCCAAGGATCTGCAGGTCTACAGGGAGATTACTCTGTTCATCAGTTGTATTGCCACAGTAACTCAGCCCCAGCCTGCCAGACTGGGTACAACTCATTTTCATGCCTTGCTCTTTGCAGGCTGAGCATACTGATCTCACATGAATACCACATTTCCAGCAATTCAACACAAAAAGTACATCTTGTGGCCATCCAATATGTGACCTCAATGTTGTGTGGCACTCTGAAGGGGTCTGTGAGGTCGAGTTAGCTCCCAGTCAACAAGTTGGCCTGATGTGGGCTGAGTGATATGTGGGACTGTACACATAGCTAACATCATCCTTAAGTGCTTCTTACAGTATACATACACAGCTCCTGCTGTAAAGCCTATACTTTCTTTGCACATTTCCCATGAACTGATTAGCAAATATATCATAGGTACCATGAAATGTATACATGCATGGATATGTGCATTTAACACAAGTAGGATATAAAGCTTATCACGCATCACATATCACAGTGGTGATGTTAAGTACACAAAGTGAGGTGTTACACAATCCGTTACATGATTGTCCTTTGTAGGGACCACAAAAAGTTACAACAGTAATCTGAATTCACTCTGGGACTCAGAGGCACATTGTAGCCTGTGGGAATGAAAAGAATGGAGTTGAACAGAGTAAAATATGTATGTGAGATAGTTACCTGTTCCTCTGGTGAGCTGTTGAGCTGGCCATACAGGGGAAGGATCACTTCAACCAGTTTCTCCAGTTCTTCTCGAGAGAAGGCGCAGGCCCTCTCACCTGCTTGACCTGGCGTGATTGCTAACAGAGGTGGCAAACAGCAGCTAAAGTGGAGGAGGTGTTGATAGCAGCAGTGTCAGGAGGCAAGTGAGTTCTTTTTCAAACCACAGCAATCATATATGCCACGTACGCCTTCATCAGAGTAGATGGACACAGCCATTGGGCCGAGGCGTGACAATCACCAATATTAGCCTATGGCTATGTATGCCATGGATGAAACTGCCCAGCGTACGATCGACTTCTGCCGGCGGCGGTAGGTTTCAACTGTCCTATATGCGAGGTCAGGCATCTGCCATTTTAGCAGTTGGAACTGCAGTACTGGTGACTGTTAAGTGTGTCACCACCACTACAAATGTGTTGTAACATGTTTATATATGCATTACTCCATTGCTCTGTAATTTCCTTTACACAAACATCAGTGTAGTGTATTACTGTGCATAAACCCTATTTTACCGCCATGACTGTACACCGCCAGTGGCGGTATTTTGTAAGAACAATTCAAACTTTACAATACTAAGGTGCTTATGATACATTTGTGGATGTATAATGTGCACATTTCTGTCACAGACACATGTGAAGACCACAATGGGGATTATAGGTGGATGTTGGACAGTAGCCAATTATTATGTGAATTATATGTAATGCTTTCTGAAGCAGTTATGCTTTGTTACATTACTTTTGGCTTACTCTTCATATATGTTATTTTGGGTACTGTGACCAATGTTCAAAATTGATTTCACTCCACACAAAGGTACCCTGGGAGAGGGTGGAGACGACAGCCTCCAGTGTACCGCCTCTTTCTAGACCTTCATACCATGGAAGAAAGGGATGTCATCAAGAGGTTTTGTTTGAATAGGCAAACAATACAGGATTTATGTCATCAATTGGAGCCTGATCTCCTTTCTAAATCTCACATGTACCCCACCTATTGTGAAACTTATGGCAGTATTGCATTTTCTGGCCACAGGTTCCTTTCAATACACCGTGGCTATATCTAGTGGTATGTCACAACCAATGTTCAGTGGTGTACTACAAGACGCGCGTTCAGCAATGATGAGACACATTGACAGCTACATCCAGTTCCCCATACGTGAGGATTTAGCCAATGTGAAGGTTGACTTTTATGGATTTGGTCACATCCCACATGTGGTAGGAGCCATTGATGGCACCCATAATGCCTTAGTACCACCGTAAGCCAGGGAAAAAGTATACCGTAACAGGAAGCACTTCCATTCTATCAACGTGCAAGTTGTCTGCTTACTGGATTTGTACATCTCAAACGTCTGTGCCCGGATCAGCCCTTGATTCCTTCATACTGCGGAACAGCACCATACCCCAGCTGATGTCACAACTACTACTGGAGATGGCTTGTTTTTTTGGTAAGTTTGATCTGTCCTAACTTTGTGCGGGTGATGTCAGGTAGAATGATCAGAAAGTATGTAACTTATGGTTGCACTTATGTCTGACTTCCATCTAGGAGACTCAGTGTATCCCAACCATCCATGGATGTTGGCACCGCTGAGGAATCCAACTACACCAGGGGAAGTCCACTTCAATGAGGCCCATAGAAGAACATGGCGGCCAGTGGATTGGGCTTTCGGGCTCCTGAAGGCCAGATTCCAATGTCTAGACAAAACTGGGGGAGCCCTCATCTACTCACCCGGGAAGGTGTGTTAAATCACCACGGCATGCTGCATACTCCACAACATCGCCCTACAACGGAACATCCCTTATATTGCTGAGTATGGAGACCATGAAGTGCCACCGGGTGAGGATCCTAAAATGCCAAATGATGATGATAGTGGTGAAAAGGAAGGAGCTGACTTGCGTCAAGATCTCATACTAAACCTCTTCTCATGAGTGTAAGTATGTTGTGAGATGACATGACTGACTATTAAAGCAACTCTTGTTGTGATAATGTGAAGAGTATGTGTAGGAAGGCTTTGACACAAGCTCATTTCGTTAGTGTTGCTTTGTTTAGCTTAGATTTTTGTCATTGAATGTGTTCTCCAGAATTTGACTATGCGAATTGTGTCATATGTATGGCTTCATAATTAATGTTGTAGCTTTGTTTTCATCTGTTTTTAGGTACCTTCACCATGGCATCTTCATTCAGACATTTCAGAGTTGTGACATTAGCAGGTATATGATGCTGTTTGTACGTACAAAGTGGATATGGATTGTTCCTGGGAATTTCTGTCACAGACTTTTGGGTGTACAAAACCTGTACCAAGACAGCCTGCACAGCGATAAGATGGAAGTTCAGAGGAATCCATTGGACTTGTTCTTTGTTGTGTGGTGGTCCTAACGCTTTATGTGTGCTATCATGTGCTCCAACAAAATGTTGTTGTGGGCCTATACCATGCTAGTCTCCCTTCACGTTGGCTAAATCCTCATTGTGTATAAACTGTATGTAGCTGTTGATGTGTCTCCTCATTGTAGGCCAAAGTGCTTGTGGCACATCACTGACATTTGTTTGACATTCCACCAGATGCAGCAAGACTGGATTAAAATGACCCTGTGATCAGAAACTGTTGTACTGCCATGTGTCTGTTTATTGGTTTAAATGATGTGGGGTTCCTTTTGTGAGGTAGGCGATGACACTCCAACTGATGGCATAGACCAATTTTATTTTGCCTGTTCTATAGGAAATTGTCTGATATATCCCCTCCTTCTGTGTTGTTAAGATCTGTACCTGAAAATATGATCATACATAGTCATGCGTGATTTGCTATGACTGGAACAATGGAATAAAGATGTTATAAGACAAGACACTTGTATACATGTGTTGGTGTGACATGGCTGTGATCCTGAGCTTAACATTGTGTACAAGCAACATATCCATGCTTACACAAGTAGCTTGATTTGGCATTGTAAAGTTAATATGAGAGTACATATATACATTTGTAGATGTGAGATTTACTACAGCAGACAATGAGTTTGTGACTTGTGCATTTATTAAAGTGGTAAAGGTAAAGAGATACATTTTGCAAAAACAAACATAAAAAAAGTGAAGTAGAAAGCTATGGTGAATGAAACCATAGTTGTAGATTCAAATTGTCTGAAGTCCAAAGTCCAAAATACTAATCCCATCAGAAAGGGAAACGTGTACATACATTGTCCACAGAGTGAATGTGTTACACACACTGGAGGAAATTAAGGTTGAGGTTTCTTGCTGGTGGTGGTGGGTGTCTTGCCATTCGCACCACTTGCATTGCTGAATGGACGTCCCTGCTTGCGAATGCTGGGGGGATCTGTTGCTGCATGGACAGGGGTGTCTGCAGGAATGTCTTCTTCTGGTAGGGCCCTCCTTTCATGTGGCTGCCGCAGATGTAGAAGGCTCAAATGTAGTTGGACCACAGGAAGATGTAGATGGTGGTGGAAAAGCCCTGCACATGTTTGTGTTGATGTCCTGCAGCACTCAATTATGGAGACCATGTTGGTGTTGTGGGTGGCCAGCTCGTGGAGTATGTTCCTCTGTAGTTGCTTCATCTCCCGGATTTCGGTCAGTACCTGGCCCATCACGCCTTGGGACACATGATAGACTACCAAGATGTGGTCGATGGCAGCCTGTGTATGAGTGGCCCCAGTGGCCTCACTCAGTGGCCCACAATACCCCTCCCATGATCCCTTGGCCCAGGGTGCCTTCTCCCATTGAGTCCTGGCTCCTCCTGTGACTGAGCTGGTGATTGTCACCTCAGAATCTAGGACTGGGGGGCACAAGATGGTAGCGATTGTGCTAGATACACAGGTTGGGGGGACTGGAGTTGGTTTTGGTGTTGCAGCTGATGTGGGAGGTGTTGGTGTGGGCACAGTGAGACTCACTGTTGCCGTCTGCACAGGCTGACCAGATGGGCCAAGACTGTCATCCACGTCCACATGTCCCAGAGTGTTGTCACACTGAGGACTTCATCCAGGGGTGGAGTGGGAGTCTGTTCGGTGGCAAGGCTCTGCCCAGGTGGTGTGCCAGGTCAACTTGTTGTGAAATTGAGAACATTGTTATTAGTGGAAGTTTGGTAACTACATCCAAATGTTTTGTGTCACAGTAAGTATAGACCTCAGAAAAACAAAATAGGTAGAGATTACTATTGTGACATATTTCCCTGGTATTGAACTTGTTAACAAGACATTTGGAGACATTCAATACATGTACTAGAATTGAGCAGCTTATTAGATGTATTGAGATGGTGCATTTTGGATTAAGGAATGAACATGACATCGCACAAACATTTAGACCAACACAGTGGATAAGTAACATGTGTATTTGACCATTTCAAGGCCTATTTGTGTACAATACAGGAAGACACTCAACTTGGTTGACTAGTTAGCATTAGTCATCATGTGAGCAGTGCAGAGTCATTGGGTCACCTGCCACTTCTAATCAGCTGACTTAGCTTAATGCTTTACAAATATTTGAGGTGCACACTTGGTTTGGTGTCACTCATGCCATCAATAGTTTCAGTTGAGGAGACCCGAACAAAATCAAGATAATAAGGCAGACATGTCTGTGAGTAGAGCACTGTATGTAGATTACTCTGTCCATGAGGAATGAAAATCAGTTGTAACATGGCTGATAAGAAAAGAATGAGCAAAATCACTATTTCTTCTTGTTTTCTGTTACAGAAATGGGGCCTCATGGTAGTTGTAGTAATTTCAATCTCTATTGCCCAACACTTGACAAATGGTTAACTCCATGAGAAGTGAATATCAGTTGTAACATGGCAGACAAGTGAGAATGGGCATAATCTCGATTGCATTTTGTTTTCTGTTACAGAAAGAGGGTCACATGGTAGTTGTAGTCATTTCAATCTCTACTTCCCAACACTCGACAAATGGTTAGTCTTATATACCTGTTGCCAAAATGCAGTTGGGATGGACCATACATTTACAAATTGACACATATCATGGGTCCTGGGATGATAATTTAATAGTAATACACTTACAAACACCATTCCAATATGTGGTATGTAATGGAGATTGATGCATGTTATCTTATATGCAACAATACACATTGACACTGACAAACATCTCTGATACTTTGAGTTCTGCATGTTAGGAAAGTAGATAGACAACACAATAGCAAAAGCTGAGTTGAGAGCATACAGGAAAATGAAGTGTTGTGACAGTTAGTGAGGTGTAACGTACCAGACTCAACACCCCCATCTATTCCGATGAAGCCCTCAGAATGTAGGCAGGTCAAGACCTTCTCTTCCTAATGAAATAGTTGTAATGGGGAGCTGGGAGGACCATCACAAGTCTTCCGGACCTCCATGTGTTGCTTGGAGACCAGGGAACGCACCTTCCCCCTCAGGTCATTGCACCTCTTCCTAATATCCTCCTGTGTGTGCAGGGTGGTACCTATAGCATTTACTCTGTCGACTATTCTGTCCCACATTTCCCTTTTCTTACTGAGAGGCGCATGATGGACTTGGGCTCCAAACAATTGTTGCTCTACTCTAATGATTTCATCCACCATGAACGACAACTCAGCCTCCGAAAAACATGGATATGTTTGACGTAACATAACTCTAAATTAAAGTGAGTGACAGGGACTAAACCAAAAACACCATGAGATAGAAAAAATGCAACAGAAATGTATGGAGAGTGATAAATGGGATAGGGAAAAAAGGGCTGCCTTATCTCCCCCAAAAAAGTGTGGTCCTTTCTTGCTGTGCTGCAGTGGAGAGGCAAAGGATGGTCTGGGATGGGGTGTGTTTTATAGTGTGATTTGCAGGTGTGTCCACTTGGCCAATGGTTATCAGCTGTGTTGTTTTTTTATCCATCCAATGGGCACTGTTCTGGTGCTTTGCTGAGAGCTTACCGCAATGGTCTAGCGCCATCTGGGAACCACTGCAAAGGGGACCGGTAGTACAACTGTATTTTCATAATCATCTCGGCGGTAAGCCGCGGCTCTGATGGTGATTGAGTATGCACCGCCAACATTGCAGTTTGCCGCAGCCCAGTTGGGACACACTCCGTCAATGTGGTCGGCGGTTCAGACTGCATGCCTTGTAATACGGTGGGTGGAAGACCGTCGGCTCAGCCGTCTTCTTGGGACTGCCACCACCGTGGTATGGTGATGAGACCACCAAACTCGTAACTGGGCCCTTAACACTGGCATGCATTACAGAAAAATTATAAATAAAACAAATGTTACTTACCCGGGCTACATCATCTGTGTCCACTGCAGTCTCTGGCTCCGAGCACGAGTTGAAGACCTAACTTCCCTAAGCAATCCAGATGCTGTTTTCATTCTGTTATTCAGCATGAGAGAAGGGCCAGGACTAGATGGAGCAGGCTGGGTAGAAACACCATCAGGCCCTGGAGGCCTGTGCTGGGTCTCCACCCAGCTGTCTATGACAGCTGGGTGGGTAGCTTCAAAATACGCATGTCACTTTGGCCAGCGCAAGACTGACGTCCAAAGTGACATGTGCACTTTGGAGCATCCAGTAAAGCCGCTGCTCCAGTCCTCTATGCTTCCAATCAGCAGCAGAGGACATCCCCCATTTATCCCGGCTCAAGGGATGGCTGACATCTGTGGTGCGTCTTTGTGAAAAATAAAATGGCAATGAAATCATTTCCTTGTCATTTTACTTTTAACACTTACCGCGACTCGCAGCGGGTAGGAAGGTGATGGTCCATTGCCCTAAATAAGAAACTGTTGCTGACAGTATGAGGTAAGACTCTAAAGACCTAATTATGAGAACGGCGGTCCCCGTACACCTGTATGGCAGTCTGACCGCCGTATTGGGTCTCCTGCCTGATTACGATGGTGGCGGTGGGGCCACCCCCACCCACAGTATCCAGGATCCTGCGACAGTGGGGAAAGCAGGCTGGAATCACAGATTTGCGACCTGCCTTTCCACCAAGTCTTTCATGGTGGGGACCCCACCATGAAAGGCTTGGCGGAAGGCATGTAAAGGGGTCCCCAACAGGTCCTCCGGCTAATCTGTGCATAGGGGTGTGCACGGGGGCACATAATCCCCCCAAAATTGCAGAGACATGGTGCATGCCACACTGTGCACAAATGTGGTGTAGGCGCTGTCACTGTGGAGGTATGCTGTTTAGGTTCTCCTCTGAGCAAAACAATCCTGCTGCCGTGGCACCACTGCCACCACACCACCATCCCTGGATTACTGTTGTAATCCACCAGGCGGGAATGCCAAGGGCTTGACAGTCTTCCTGGGACTGCCACGGCAGCAGTCATACAGGAAGCCCACCAAAGTCATAATCAGGCCCTATAACAAAGAGCTCACCAAGAATAGGCTGGTTCCCAGCAACAGAGGAGCCAACTGGCTTGAAACCATAGCAAATAAAGAGCAAATAAATATAAATTTGCAAAAGCAAACACAGTAGAGAGGCAGAGAAACCAAAATCAGTATGCTCTGCTTGCTATAACAGGTTAAGAGCAAACATATCATGCACACTAAAAGTAAACATGTTAAACGCTAATTAATTAATACAGAGTTACAACTAATGTAGGAAGGAATGAAAAACTAATAAAGAGAAAGTAGGTGGAAATGTTTTTACCACAAAAAGAAGATATATTTTTTTGTTTTTTACCATTAAGCACACAGAAGTAACCAGAAAATTAAAATACCCCCCATTTTGAACCAAAGCTGTTTTGGCACCATCAAGCAAAGGATGTCATCGCCACCCTGCCCAAAAGAGCTTGGTTGTCTCTTCCATCCAAGCATCTATATATTCATTTTCATCTTTCCATCCACCTGCAGATATCTTCCATTTCACCTTTACATTCTGACAACTATTCAGTCTTTCATCCATCCTTCAGTCTGTCACCATTTTGTCCAACCATCCATCCAGTCGCCCATCCATATCCAATCCTATCCATTCAAACATACCTATCAAATGTATCCATCCATCCATCCACCCTTTCATTCAGTCATCCGCCCTTTCACCTATCCATCCCCATTTCATCAAGCCACCCTTTCAATCATCAATCCATCCTTTAGGTCATCAGTCCACCCTTACATTCCATCGATCCATCCATCCATCCACCATTTCACTCCATCAGTCCATCCTCCCTTTCTATCATCCACCCACCATTTCACTCAACCATCCAACCTTTCACTCATCCATCCACCCTTTGACCATCTATCCTCTCATCCATCCAGTCATTTACCCTTTCACACATCCATCCATCCTTTCACTCACTTATCCATCCATCATTTCACTCATCCATCTATCCAGTCACTCGTTCACTGATCCATCCATCCACCCTTTTATCCAGCCATCCATCTCCCCTCCCTTTCACTCATCCATTCTGACATGCATCCTTTCACTCATCCATCCATCCTTTCACTCATCCATCCATCTATCTTTTCACTTCATCCATCTATCCAGCCTTTCACTCCCTCATCCATCTAGCCATCCAAACAATGATCCATCCATTTACCCATTCACTCATCCATCCATCGACACTTTCATCCAGCCATCCATCTACCCTATCTTTCACTCATCCATCCATCCTTTCACTCACTCATTCACCCATCCTTTCTCTCATCATCCATCAACCCTTTTACTCATTCATCCATTCATCCTTCCTCCTTTTCACTTATCCAATCTTACATCCAACTTTTTACTCATTCATCCATGCATCTATCCATCCACCCTTTCACACACACATCCATCCAGCCTCCAATCCATCAATCCTTCCTCCCCTTCAGTCATCCATTGTTACATCAATCTTTTCACTCATTCATCCTTGCATCTATCCAGCCACCTTTTTACTCACCCATTCACCCACTAATTCACTCATATATCCATCCATCCATCAATTCACTCATCCATCCATCGTTTCATTCACTCATCCATCTAACCACCCTTTCACTCATCCATCTATCCATTCACCCTTTCACTCATCCATCCATCCACCTTTCATTCAGTGATCCAGCTACTCAATTCTTGATAGATCTAGATAAACAACTAGAGAAACTAATTTAATGAGAGTGAAAATGAAGGATCCAGATATTAACAACAAAATAAATTAAAAACAAATGACCTAGCACTGAACACGATTTATGAAAAGCGCATAACCTTAATGCTGTTGCAAAAAAATGATGGGCACAAATAAAATGTAAAACATAATGTGTTTTCAAGAATATCATGGGAGAGCCTATTGCAGGTAAAAATATCAGTTGTAAGTGTTTAATATTATTGAATTTATTATGGGTGTACTCAATATCATTTTTAAACCTTATTTTTGCTTTGTGAGTATATTTAAAGGGTAATTTACCTTATTTAAATGTTCTTTACTTATTAGTGAGTTGTTGGGTTTCTAGGGAGTAGGTAGGTAAGTGTATTTAATATATATTTTATAATTGTTAGTAAATAAGTTATTTTATATGGGGCCTGATTATGATGTTGGGCAGAAATCCCTCCAACAGCTCGTCAGAGGCTTTCCGCCCGACATCATAGGTTTCCGTCTGACCGCGGTATTATGATACTGGCAGTCTGAGGGAAAACCATGGGGGAAATTCCGCTGTGCTTCTGACGGGCTCAAGAAGCCTAATGAGGCGTCAGTTGGACAGATAATCGCCAAATGGCGGCTGTTCCTGCTCAGACACCACCTATGATGTCGGTTTTCCACAGTCTTTCCATGTCGGCATTTCTGACATGGAAAGGCTGTTGGAAAGTGACTCTGGGTAGCCTAAGCAGGGCCCCCATTCCCTCCATGGCCTCCAAAAACCATGCATCTTGTGGTGGGCACCGCATGGTGCCTGCAACACGGTGCATGGATGTTTTAAAAGTGTATTTTCTATATTGCGGCTTGTGCTACAGCCCACAGCACAAGCCACAATAGAAAAAATACACTTTCCAACCACTGTGAAGGCAGTCGCCTTGTAATAGTGGAAGTGGAACTGCCGACTCCTACTCATACTCTGTCAGCGCAGCTTCAGTGTGGCAGGCTCGGAGCTTCCAGCCTTAAATCAAACATTCATCTTTTCTTGGGCGGCAGTGGCTTTTTCTTTGGGAAAAGATGGATGTTCGAGATATATATGTATATATATATATATATATATATATATATATATATATATATATATATATATATATATATATATATATATACACATACATATATTATCTACTGGCGGTCGCCAGTAGATAGTTATAGTTAGGACCGTGTTTCCATAGGAAATCCGCAACATTCTATTTGGAATAACTTTGGCGCCGGTTGACGAATCCTCGTGAAATTTTCAAAATAGGTGGGGCGCTCCGCTCCGCTCCTACCCTGAAAGTCTCGGGGGGATTCGTCAAGCGGGGGCTGAGAAACAAGGGGGTCCCAAAACGCGTTTTCCCCATGCAATTTTCCATAGGGGCCTTTAGTCCAGGGTACAGCCCGAACGGCTGAACAGAATTACTTGAAATTTGGCAGAGAGGTAGTCCTCAGGTCAGGGAAGTGCCTTTTGCAGGTCTGGTGTCAATCTGTTCAGTAGTTCCTGAGAAAATCAAAAGTAAAATCATATATATATGTGGGCGGAGCCTAACCACACATCTCATCCTGAGATCTGGTTGGCTGTCAGCACTTCATCCAAGAAGTGTTGGCAGCCATCTTGGGACCAATATACATGATAGCACCTCATTAAAAAGCATTGCAGTTAATAGAAGGTTTTTAAGATTTTAGTTACATTATAAATCATTTGTTGATGGTACCATACTCATTTTAGGAATTGTGGTATGTTCTAAGGTGATTTCACCATGTGAAAAAGCCTTCTGCTGGGATATCATGATTGAGAGAAAAATATTTTCTCATGCTTTTCCCACATAGGTTTGGAAGGTGAACTATAAGCTAAACTGAGAGCTTATTTTCTATAAATTCACATTATCTTTCTCAGTCATGTGAGAATGAAGTCTGACATTCTCAGTAAAACATGTACATCCAACAAGGGCAGAGATTGTCAGTTGATTCCTTTGTGTTCTACTGAAGCTTCCCAGAGTGTTCCAAAGAACAACTAGAGCGCTAACAGTCCTACTTATGATAAACGTATGGCACACCTGAAGCCATCTTGCGTGGATTAAAGTGGTAACTCTTAAAACATTTAATTTAAAAAGGAACAAAATGAGGGGGTTCATTTTTCCATAAAAATTATGATTAATGCTGAAGAAAGAAAATGAGGGCACATTTTGAGTGACTTCTCAAATCCTCTTCTATTTCATTAAAAAATTCTGACATGCAGACTGAAACATGCACTTTTAATACCAGGAGCAGACTTCCATGGTGAACAGTAGTTTTACTACAGTGATCTAATGAGCAACTAGAGGGCTAACATTCAGAATTTATGGCAAATGTGTGACATATCTGAATACCTTCATGATGGAATCAAAGTAAAAAACTGAAAGCATTTCCTACTGAGGAGACTGCAGTACATGAGGAAATTAGGAAACTTCATAACAAATAAATCTCCCAAGATGGCCACCAGAGACAAAAGAGCCCAAATGTAGCCCAAAATCACCCAGATGTAGCCCAAATATAGCCCAATGACAGAAGTGTGCAAAACACTTATTATTTTGTGTTTTTGCAGTGTTATATAGCGCAGACTTGTCAGGTATTGGAGTGCTTTACATGAGCATTGGTTACATCACACAAGAACAAATTCATTTTGGTTGTAGACATGGGGAGACTAAGTGATTTGATCAGAATCACAGAATGTCGAGCTGAAGCAGAAACTCCAACCTGGTTCCCCAGTTGCAAAGTCTGCAGTTCTGGAAGTAACACCACATCCTCTCCCCTAAGTGCAACATTTAATCAAGTGGTCAACTGGATAAAAAAACATAAAGATAGCAAATAATTTAAAAGTGCTTTGTCGCTATTTGAAAACTCAGAAAATATGTCCTTATTTTAGTCTTTTAGAGCACTAACCATAATTTTGATGCCAATAAGACCCTCTCATATATGTAATTTCTAAAGGAAATGCTCTAGGTATTACAGTTTTGATTACATCAAGATGACGTCAGGCGTTCCACACTTTTGTAATAAATATAGAATGTTAGCAATCTAGTTGTTCATTAGGATACTGTTGAGAGGCAGAGGCCAGGGGCACGGACTCTGAAAATTGAAGGCAAGTAGGAGGGTGCAAAGGCAACAATTTAACCACACTGAGCAGGCAGGAAGGGCCGTGGCAGCACAACAGACTATGGAGGGCAGTGGAAAGGGGGGCAGGGGCAACAAACCAACAATACAGGACTTGCAAGAGAGGCTGTGGCAATGTAATAGACCATTGTGGGCAGAAGGAAGAGGTAATGGTAGTACAACCATACATGCCAACAGACCCGATTCAGCCAGGAAATGTCCAATGTTTTTAAGCTCAAATGGGCTTTATTTGATCTGTCTCCTGTCTACAATCTCCTCTTTTTCAATGTAACTCAAAGGGGAAAATCAATACCCCAGTTTTTTTTCAAAATCTCCCTCTTACCAAGTTCAAAATGTTCGCAAGTATGGTACATTGGATCATGGAAGGAAATGGGGTAGGGACATGGACTTGGATAACAGAGGACAGGAGGGACATGGAGAGGTGCACCAAACTGACCCTGCAGGGCAGGCATCAGGGTTTGCAGCAGTACAATACACCACACAGGGCATGCGGGACAGGAGTGCAGCACAACAATCCATAGAAAGCAAAAGGGAGGGGACAGGACCATGCACATGGACAACAGAGAACAGAGGGGCAAGAGGCAATGGTAGCTAGCTGACCATAATGGACAGCCAGGAGAGAAAGCTGCAGCATAACAGACCATAAAGGGCAGGAGGGACGGATCAGGGGCATTACAATGGAACAGACAAGCCAGGAGGGAGGGAGTAGGGGTCTGCACATGTAAACAGAGGGCTGGGGGCAAGGGGGCAGGGGCCTCACAACAGACCGCACGGGGCAGGCAGGAGGAGCAGTTGCAGCACAACAGACCAGGGAGGGCAGAAGGGTGTGGCAGTACAATGGACCATGTAGGACAGGAGGAAGAGGATAGGGGCATGGCATGTGGACAGGCAGGGTGGAGGTGGCAGGGACAGGTTACAGTCATCTGACAATGCGAGGCAGGTGAGAGGGGAGTGGCAGCTCAACAGAACACTCAGATAGGAGTGGCAGGTCCATGGAACATGGTGGGCAAAAAGGATGGAGCAGGGGCATGCACAAAGACATCGGAGGGCAGGGGGAAGGAGAATTGGGGCAGCAAGCTAAGCACAGAGTTTAAGCAGGAGGTCAATGATGGGGCATAGAATTGGGCAATGGAGGGCAGGAGGAGTCGACTGGTACATCATACTTAATTGAGGGCAGTGGCAGCACATCAGACCATGCATGGCAGGAGGGAGGAGGCTAGTCCATGGATTCACACAACAGAGGATAGGGAGGGGGGGATGGGGCAGCAAGCTAACTGTTCAGAGAAGGCGGGTATTAGGAACTTTATTGTTTTTAAAACGTGTGTCTGTGCAAACTACTTAAAATATGAACAAGTATGCAGCATAATCTCACTTTTATTCAGGAAGAAGAGGACGTTTGTGACTGTGACTCTGGGCTCACTTGGCAGAAACACCCCCTGACCCTCCACCCCCTATCGCAAAATGTAATGCCCGTGAAAAGGGTAGGTGAACACAGTGTTATATAGAACATAGTCCTGAGAGCACGATTGAAAATGAAAACTAGATTAGTGTATGGTATAAACTATGCACCAAAAAGTGTGATATAAGATGAACCGGGCGTGAAATATAATATGCAATACATTGTGCGCAATGACAGATTCATTGGAGAGCGCGAGATAGCACAGGCTCTAGCGCGTGCTATGCGATATGCGTCTTGGAGTGTAATAAGCACAGGGCAGTGTTGTGTAACCTAACTAGTCTCTAAAGTTGTAATATAAAATATGTGCTGGGGAGTGTAACGTTGCATATGCACTGTGACAAAGATATGGATCCCAGATTGTAATATGTATGGCATAGCACTGTGCGTTATAACATAGGCATCGAGGAAGGCACGTTAGATGGGGCAATATAACCCGTGCGAAGACAAATGTGGCATGACATATTCACGGGGTGGTGTTACAGTGCACATGGGCTAGAGAGTGTCATAGCATATGCACTAGCTAGTGGAATACAACACAGAGGTGTGTGGCACTCAGCAGGCAATGGTGGGTGTAACACAGCATTGGGCTCTGCCAGGAGCGCGCTGTGACTCTCAAGTGATGTTCGTCCCCTTTCCAGAGAGTAAAATAAAAAGTATTACACATCTGGCAGTGGATGTGTGTTTTATTAACCGTGAGGGGGGTTTCTTGCATAGTTTTGGTCGAATTTTTGTCGAATCCCCTTTGAATGGCTTGGTGTGCATGTGTATTAAATGTGCCCGTCAATAGCTACCCATGTTTGTATAAATAAACGACAAGGGTGTCTACCGGGATTAGGCACGGTAGGGCATCAGACATGTCAGAGCTTCACTAGTGGTGTAAATACATTCCACGTGGATTCATTGTATGCATAGTCGCCTTTTAATGAATATCACGCAAATCGTCATGGTGATAGGTACGTACGGTTTGTCCAGCATGTCCTAGGTGTGTCTATAAATATATATTTTTTTTAAATAATAAAAAACAGTGGCCGGCCCTGGGGATTGGGGTCAAAAAAATATAATTAGGAGACAGGCCCTGGGGGATGGGGTCATCAGGGCCAATAAATTAGAATAAGAAGGGGAACCACACAGCCCCCCTTCTTAAAAAATTAAAATAAATAAAAGACTGGCATCGTGCCGGAGGCCACGCCCCCTCCTTGCAGCACTCTGCAAACGCGCCCCCTGGCGAGTTGTAAGTTGGGGAATTAATTCCTCTTCAATGCTGAGGGTCCCTGAGGGCCAACTAGCCCAACGGGCATCTCCAGTATGCGCCAGGGAGCTGCGCTGCAGACAGGTGTTCTGAGGACAAGCCCCTTTTTACACCTCTCTGCAACGCAGCTCTGTGGCGCTTACTGGAGGTACCTAGTGGTCTAGTTTGACCCTAGGAACCCTTAGGATTCAAGGGGACTTAATCTCTCAACTTAGAACAGCCACAGGGCGCGTTTACACAGTGGTGAAGGGAGGGGACGGGGCCTGAGGTGACGTGTGCAAACACGCACTATGGCACGTTTTAAATTGGGGATATAATTTCCCTTCAATACTGAGGGCACCTGGGGGCTAACTAGCCCACCAAGTGCTTCCAGTAAGCGTTATGAGCTGCATTGCAGAGAGGTGGTCCAGGCCGTGCCACTTTTTACACCTCTCTGCAACGCAGCTCTGTGGCACTTACTGGAGGTACCTAGTGGGCTAGTTGGACCCTAGGGACCCTCAGGATTCAAATGAACTTAATCTCCCAACTAAAAACGGACACAGGGCGTGTTTACACAGTGGTGAAGGGAGGGGACGGGGCCTGAGTTAACGTGTGCAAAAACGCCCTGTGGCCTGTTTTAATAGGTAGTTTGAATCCCCCTGCCCTATTATATACTAGGGGCTTACAGAGGAGGTCATGCTAATCACAGGGGGACCCCAACGCATAATGTTCCCTAGTGTATGTAGGTGTTTTCACTGTATTCTAAGTGTCTTTTAACATAGCACTGGCTCTAGGACTGGTTAGTCAGACTCAGTTACCACCAGTATCCGTCTGAAAAAGTTGAGGGTACAGGATGATTTTGCAACAAGGCTTCTTTCTGCTCTTCATTTTGTTCTTTCTGCACGTTATCCTTCTTCCTGCACTTTTCTTCGTCTTTGAGGACTTCTGTTGCTTCTTTCTGCACTTCTTTTTTTTCTTTCTGTCCATTTTTTCTTCTTTCTTCACATGTCCTATCTCTGTAGGCATAGTTAGAAATTAGCATTTAAAAAACCTTTGAAATTCACAGAAAAAACCATAGGTTTCAGGCACGTTATAGTTAGGAATTAGCATTTAAAAAAACCTCAGAAATTCACTGAAAAAACCATAGGTTTCAGGGGTGTTATAGTTAGCTGGACTTTTCACTTGTAAAAAACCATTGAAATTCCCCCTTTATAGTTAGTTCAGCTAACTATAACTCGCGCGCCCGCAATGCACTGCTGATGACGTCACATATTACATCACTCATGACATGGTCAGTGACATCACTCATGACATCACTGATGACATCACTGATGACATCATCCTTGTGATAGAGTGACAGACCTCCTATCACCCTAATATAACCTTTGATACACACATTCAAAAATAGAGACTAACATTTTCAAAACAATGGACATACCAATACCAGTTACAACAACCTCTTCAGTAATTCTAAGATCCACATACACATCCACTCATTCACCAACAGTCCTATACAGTCACTCATACATGTACTCACTCATCATATGTACTAATACACCTATACATCCTGTTACACAATGCCACTCATCCATAGAGTTACTCACACACATAGTCACTCATGCTAATAAAGAATCAAACATACATTTACTTGCATATACAGTTATACACACACCACCACACTTACTTCTACGGAAACTTACACATACTTAGTCTTTTAAACAATCACTTATAGAAACACATACTTATTCATACAGGAACTCTTTCAATCTCTCACTCTTACATATACTCACTTATATACACCAATAGTCACATATACTAGTTTAAAACATATGTAGTTACTCATAAAGACACTATTGAGACAGTCATTTACTGACTAACACACCCATGCACACACTCATCCACCCATACAGTCCTGCACACATGTTGTCTTCAACACATACAAACAGTGAGTCACTCATTCATGCACCTATGCACTACGTAATACCCCCACCGAACCATGCAGACACTCAGACTGATAATCAAAAAACCAACTAATAACCTATATAGACACCCATGTAGCTACTCACCAACCCATGCAGCCACTTATACACAAAGTGAGAGACTGATACAGATATTTACATATTTAAACATTACTCACTAAGCCATGTATTCACTATGATACACTTAATCAATCAGTTACACAATCAATTTTTCAAAAACAAATCATCCATTTAGACACTTATATACCCATTTATTCTTCCATCGACCTTGAGATATACATATATAAAACATATTTAATTTTCAGAAAAACACACATTCACTGGATGATGTCATCAGTGATGTCATCAGTGATGTCATTTGAGATGTCATGAGTGATGTCATGAGTGATGTCACTGACCATGTCATGAGTGATGTAATATGTGACGTCATCAGCAGTGCATTGCGGGCGCGCGAGTTATAGTTAGCTGAACTAACTATAACGGGGGAATTTCAATGGTTTTGTACAAGTGAAAAGTCCAGCTAACTATAACACCCCTGAAACCTATGGTTTCTTCAGTGAATTTCTGAGGTTTTTTAAATGCTAATTCCTAACTATAACGTGCCTGAAACCTATGGTTTTTTCTGTGAATATATATATATGTTCATATTTTAATTGGGAAATATTGTTCATATTTTTTATCATCTTAATTACTAATGTTGTAACCTGTATTTGTAACTATTGACATTAATAATTAGGTATTTACTAAAATGACATTTATTTTTATTAGATTTATTGAAATACATTTTAATGTTTTTTATCTTTATTTGAATGAATGAATGAAATTATATTTATATAGCGCTCAGCTACCCTGAGGCCTCCTAGCGCTTTGCGGAGCGGAAAGATGCGAGCGAGGGGGACTCACGTTAGAGTGCTGAGAGGAAAAGGTGGGTCTTAAGCAATTTCCGAAATGCCAGCAGATCAGGTTCTCCCCGAAGAATGGGGGGGTAGGGTGTTCCATAGGTTGGAAGCGTTTAGAGAGAACGACCGTCCGCCTCACCTAGATCTTCAGGCTTTTAGGGGAGTGGCAAGAAAAGCCGAACTGGAACGAAGTGTTCTAGAGGGGTGATAGGGGGTGATCAAGGACTGAAGAATGGTTGGATCGGATTTCCATAAATCCTTGTGGGCCAGGCACAGAGCCTTGAAATGAATCCTGGCTAGTATGGGCAGCCAGTGGAGGAGCTTCAAAGCGGGTTTTGCTGTTTGTCTACGGGGAATCTGGAGCAGTTGGCGCGCCGCACAGTTTTGAATAACTTGAAGTCTGTGAAGAGTAGACTGGGGGGCACCTAAATATAGTGCGTTCCCGTAGTCCAGGCGAGACAGAATAAAGGCCTGCACCATGATCCTCCTGGCTTGGAAAGGAAGAATTTTCCTAAGCATCCGCATCAGGCCAAAGCAGGTGGCCGAAAGCTTGGTGGTTTGGTGGTTGAAGCAGAGGGAACTGTCAAGCCATATGCCAAGGCTTTTGATCTGCTGCTTGGGAATAGGTATGGGGCCAAGACAAGGTGGCCAAGTAAGTAATGAAGAGGGTGATGGATTTTTACCCAGGAACATAAGTTCGGTCTTGTCCCTGTTTAGTTTAAGATGGGAGTGGTTCATCCAGTGGGCAACTGCCTCTAAACAGAGACCCAGCGTGCTGGAAGAATCCTCAGGGTGATTTAATGCCACCACTAGTTGAGTGTCGTCGGCGTAGGTAATGATTTTTATACCGTATGAGAGGACTATCTCAGCAAGTGGGGCCATATAGGCATTAAAAAGCGTGGGGCTTAAGGAAGAGCCCTGCGGAACCCCACAGCTGAGAGGCCAACAGTTGGATGAAGTGGACCCCTCGAACACTTGGAAAAAACGGTCCTAAAAGAAAGGACTGAAACCAGGAGAAAGCCAAATTTCGCACTCCCAAGTTTGCAGCCGCTCCAGCAGGATGTTATAGTTGACAGTGTCAAAGGCCGCGCTGAGGTCTAGCAAAATAATGGCTGCCGATCCACCGTGGTCCAGAAGTCTTCTAGCTTCTTCAGTTACTGCAAGCAGGGCCGTCTCTGTGCCTAACTGAGGACGAAACCCTGTTTGGGACACATGAAGCAGAGTGTTTGCTTCCAAGTAGTTGACTAGGGTGGAGTTGATATGTTTTTCGACCAGCTTGCTCAGCCAAGGGAGGAGAGAAATAGGGCGGTAGTTGGCCATGTTAGAATGATCCAGATTGGGTTTTTTCAAGAGGGCTCTAACTTGGGCACATTTCCATGCCATTGGTACTGTCCCGGATGTGATGGAAGAATTTAATGTGTCTAGAATGACAGGGCTGATTGTCTTGTAAACAAGTGTGAGGTGTTGTGGAGGGGCGGGGTCTGTAGGAGAGCCAGAAGTTACTATGGACATAAGGGTGACCAGGGATTTTACATTAAGTAGAGGAAAATCTTCTAGAAAATTCTTAGTTTTGGCAGCTGTGCAGGGGACATTGGATTCTGGCGCATAAGGGAGAATGGCAGACAGATCAGATGAATTTTTTTGTGGAAGTATTCAGCTAATTCAGCGCTGAGGGGCCTCCTCCTCTCTAAGGAGTTCCTGTGGTAGGGAAGTTAGAGATTTAACAATACGGAAAATTTCTTTAGGGGCGTTGGCAGCTGCATTGATCTTTCCCTCGTAGAAGTTTAATTGTGCTAATTTGATCTCGGCTTTATAGGACCACATTAAATCTCTATATTCGATTTTCCTAACTTCTTCGTAGTTCTGTATCCATCTTCTTTCCAGCTGTCTACAGGACTGTTTGAGTTTCCTTAGTTTAGGGGTGAACCAAGGGGAGGTTTTTAACCTAGCTTTCTTCAGAGAGGATTTTTTTGGCAGGAGCGTATTCAATGAATTAAGGATCCAAGAGTTGAAATTACTGTTAGCCGACTCCGGATTAGAAGCGGCAGGTGGTCTGGTCACACTGAGAGCCTCTGTCCATTGACTAACAGATAGGTTTGACCATTTCCTCTCTAGGGTAAAAGTAGACTTAATTAGAGGGTTGGGACCCCAGGTCTCCCAGAACAGGGGAACTAACGAATGGTCAGTCCAGGGGAGAGGGATGGGAGCCCCGACCGAAAGCTTCTGATCGTTACTGAAGACTGGGTCAAGGAGATGACCTTTATCATGAGTCGGGGCAAAGCCTTTCTGCTTAATTTGAAGGGCAGATAGGCAGGAGGATAGCTCAGTGGACAGTTGGTTTGAGGGATCATCCAGATGAATATTAAGATCACCAAGAATTGAGAAATTCGCTGAGGACAAAGCTAGATCTTCTACCAATAAAGGGAGAGAGATGAGGAATTGGCCGATTGGTCCTGGGGGACGATAAAGCAATAGGCCTGAGAAGGTGCAGGTGGATGAAATCTCAAGGGAGAAATGCATACTTTCACAGTCGGGTGGGCCAGCCAAGGAGGAGCGGCAGCTGATATTGTCTTTATAAATTATAGCTAGGCCCCCACCTCTTACGGTCTTGCGATCAGCACTTTGTATTAGATAACCAGAGGGGAGGGTTTGAATGATGACTGGATCAGATCCCTCGTGAAGCCAGGTTTCGGTAAGAAAGAGGACATCTGGTTTCAGGTCATCTAGTAAGAGATTGATTTCCACAGAATGTCTGGGGAGGGAGCGGCAGTTTAAAAGGAAGAATTTCAGTGGAGGGCCAGAAGTGGGAGCCTCCTTCCATTGAGGCTGAAGATTAAAGCTACAAAAGGAGCATCTGGAGGGGGTGAGAGCAATATCCATAGAGTGCAAACAGTTAGTGTTAGTATCTCCTCTTATGGCCCTAAGTGACTGAGCACTGTATCGGAGAATGTTATGGAAACTGACAGGGTTCGTGGCCCCGGGTCACGGCAGGGCGCGGACGGGCGCAGACGGGCTTGTCTTTGGTGCGCCTTTGGCGCGCCGCCGGCGCGTCCGCTGTGCGAAGGATTAGGCATCCGTTTAAGTAGCCAGGCAGCGCGAGAACTAAAGCGCTACCTGACCCGGAAGTAAACTGCCCTGCGAGTGTCTCCAAGCAGCCCTCCACTCAACGGCACTTGCCGAGTCGGACCGGGGCTAAGGAGCACTCGGGGAAGGAGGAATCAGGTCGGAAGATGTGCAAAATAGCAAGAGCAGCGTGTGGAACTGAAGGTAAGCACAAATAGAGGGCACAATTCAATACAGGTCGATTCAATTCAAGTTAAAAGTTTTTAAAAGTATAAACTACCGTCTAAGCAGCTAGAGGCATAACCTCTTGCTTCAGGCTCTGCGCGCGTCTGCTGCACGAAGGATTAGGCATCCGTTTAAGTAGCCAGGCAGCGCGAGAACTAGAGCGCTACCTGACCCGGAAGTAACCTGCCCTGCGAGTGTCTCCAAGCAGCCCTCCGCTCAACGGCACTTGCCGAGTCGGACCGGGGCTAAGGAGCACTCGGGGAAGGAGGAATCAGGTCGTAAGATGTGCAAAATAGCAAGAGCAGCGTGTGGAACTGAAGGTAAGCACAAATAGAGGGCACAATTCAATCCAGGTCTGTTCAATTCAAGTTAAAAGTTTTAAAAAGTATAAACTACCGTCTAAGCAGCTAGCAGCATAACCTCTTGTTTCAGGCTCTGCGCGCGTTAAATTTAGGATTCGGACTTATAAATCTGAACCTTGCAAAGTCCAACATTTTCCATACTGGTGCTCAAGCTGGAGTGGGAATAGTAAATCTGACCACACCAGTCGACGCTGTGGGTGCCAGTGCAAAACATGCTCGGTTCGCTCTTATATGTGATAAACAAAAGTGATAAAGTGTATTCAACATGCGTATCAAGAAGACAAAATTAGCACAGTCCGTCAATATAATAAACAGAATATAAAGGGTCTATGTTTAAATTCAACGACATTTCGATCCATTCAAGAATGTCAGGATCATCATCAGGGCTCTGAGTGTATTGGGAGCTGGAGAAAAAGCCAGAACAGTAAAAAATAGAGACATCAGAAAAAAATATTCACAATTAAATGGACAATAAGAAAAGGCTCACATTTCATATTTCTTAATAGAACTGGCCAATACTAACCACAATACTGGGTTTATGAGGAACCCTACTAAAGAGATCCAAACTGAAATATTGAGACTCACTTCCCTGGCTAAAGAGACAGGTTATCTAAACAATAGCGAGTTCTTATATCTAAATGTGAAAACTCCCTTCACAACAGTTATTTATGCTCTCCCTAAGGTTCACAAGAATATTGAGACTCTGCCAGGTAGACCGATCATCTCAGGGTGAGGCACGATTCTAGAACCCATTGGATAGTATGTAGATTTTTCTTAAAACTCTTTGTGCCTCTTACAGAATGCTATATAAGATACAGCATGCGTTTCATCAATTTGATAGACACCTTTCAGGTCTCTGCATCCAATTCTTTTCTGGCCACAATACAATCCCTCCATGCTAATAAATCTCAAGCAGAGGGAATAGATGTCATACTTGACCTCTCAATATTAGACAAAAACCACATTAAGGTGCCGATTCCGATCCGTGTCGGAAAGCCGGAGTCCTGAAGTCCAACCGAGCGAGTACCATGTGGCCGTATGCTGCCAGACTCGGTTTGGTCGGACTCCCATAGAAGTCAATGGGAGCCGGTCGTACGACGCGTACATGGGCTCCCATTGACTGAATGGGTACGTCTCGCGCAAGGGCGTCCCCTACAGTGGGTAAGCGTCGGTGCCATCTGCACCGTACATGCCTGTGTTGGGGGGACCCTTGGGTCTCCCCCTGTGTCCGAGTCGTAGGGCTGCGGGTGACAGGGGGTCCGACACGGACCCCCAAAGGCAACCACCCGGACGTTGTGAGAGCCGGACACTCCGGGTGCACAGGCTGTCCGACGCGTGCATCGTACTGGCTCGGTCGTAAATGGCATCCATTGCACGCCGCGGTTAGCTTCCAACCGAGACGTACAGAGCGGTTAGGACCCAGAAACAATTCGGTCGGTGAATTTCACGTAGCTCGCATCGTACTTGCTCGCTCGTACAGCTGTACGAGTCGGGCGGAAAACACGCGTACGACTAGTAGTTTTTCCGGCCGGATCTCGTTCGGTGCCCTTCCGACCTGGATCGGAATCGGCCCCTAAGTCCTTAAGTCTTTCATTATCTCCTTAATCAATTTGGCACTAATATTGAACTTAATTAAGTTCACTTAGTAATTTTTCCTTCAGATAAGAGGCACTTCTTTTGAGCCATTTTTTGCTCCAAATTTAGTAGTCTTATATATGGTCTTATATATGGATGCTCTTAACTACCACCAATCCCTTTAAAAAGCATATTGTTCTTTAAAAAAAGTAAATTGATGATCAATCCTTACATATGCCATTCCACAATTGGCTTAATCAGAATTGCAATGAATTGAATCTTACCATGCAGTTTCACAAATCAGAGATTTCTTTTCCCGACTTTACTGTCAAAGTAGAGAATGACCAATTGTGCACTACCTTATATTGGAACCCAACCAAAAGGAACACACTTTTGGCTTTAACAGTTATCAGTCATGCTGTCTTAGGGACTCCCTTCCCTACAGCCAGGTTCTCAAGCTGAGACGCAACTGCAAATACAAGGCAGATTACTTCAGAGAAGCAGAAATTACCTCTTTGTGGTTATCAAAAACACTTAATTAAACATTCTGCCAAAAGGTCATGGCATTGCCCTAGGGACATCCTGTTAATACAACAAAACAAGTATCAATCAGAAAGGCTTGATTGCGAGACAACGTTTTCCCCTACTTCCAACAGTAAAAAATAGAGACATCAGAAAAAAATATTCACAATTAAATGGACAATAAGAAAAGGCTCACATTTCGTATTTCTGAATAAAACTGGCCAATATTAACCACAATACTGGGTTTATGAGGAAACCTACTAAAGAGATCCAAACTGAAATATTGAGACTCACTTCCCTGGCTAAAGAGACAGGTTATCTAAACAATAGCAAGTTCTTATATCTAAATGTGAAAGCTCCCTTCACAACAGTTATTTATGCTCTCCCTAAGGTTCACAAGAATATTGAGACTCTGCCAGGTAGACCGATCATCTCAGGGTGAGGCACGATTCTAGAACCCATTGGATAGTATGTAGATTTTTCTTAAAACTCTTTGTGCCTCTTACAGAATGCTATATAAGATACAGCATGCGTTTCATCAATTTGATAGACACCTTTCTGGTCTCTGCATCCAATTCTTTTCTGGCCACAATACAATCCCTCCATGCTAATAAATCTCAAGCAGAGGGAATAGATGTCATACTTGACCTCTCAATATTAGACAAAAACCACATTAGGTGCCGATTCCGATCCGTGTCGGAAAGCCGGAGTCCTGCAGTCCAACCGAGCGAGTACCATGTGGCCGTATGCTGCCAGACTCGGTTTGGTCGGACTCCCATAGAAGTCAATGGGAGCCGGTCGTACGACGCGTACATGGGCTCCCATTGACTGAATGGGTACGTCTCGCGCAAGGGCGTCCCCTACAGTGGGTAAGCGTCGGTGCCATCTGCACCGTACATGCCTGTGTTGGGGGGACCCTTGGGTCTCCCCCTGTGTCCGAGTCGTAGGGCTGCGGGTGACAGGGGGTCCGACACGGACCCCCAAAGGCAACCACCCGGACGTTGTGAGAGCCGGACACTCCGGGTGCACAGGCTGTCCGACGCGTGCATCGTACTGGCTCGGTCGTAAATGGCATCCATTGCACGCCGCGGTTAGCTTCCAACCGAGACGTACAGAGCGGTTAGGACCCAGAAACAATTCGGTCGGTGAATTTCACGTAGCTCGCATCGTACTTGCTCGCTCGTACAGCTTACGATTCGGGCGGAAAACACGCGTATGACTAGTAGTTTTTCCGGCCGGATCTCGTTCAGTGCCCTTCCGACCCGGATCGTTTTCCCCTACTTCCAACTTTATCTCGAAAAGTATTAAAAAACATTGGCATTCATTAGAAGTCGGGGAGCTTGCTTTTGAAACTCCTTTGTTTGCTTATAAAAGCAGCAGAAATTTGAAAGACCACCCTGCCTGAGCTGCAACACCAATACAGAACCCATTTCTTACTCTGAGCGGCCACTGGGGTATCTCTTCCCTTGTAGGGCACTACAAATGTCGACAATGCAGTCAGACTTTGTCAATTTTCCATTGAGACCAAGGAAATTAGTCATATGAATACAACTGTACTTCTCAAAACATTTTCAAACAGCAACCCCAGCAGTGTCATTTGTGCTGTATTCTGCTCATGCAATTTACTGTATATTGCCCAGACAACTCAAAAAGTCAAAATCCAAATCCGTCAACAAAGGAGTAGGCTCAGAAGCAAGGTCCTTACTGTTCTACTAGTGCTCACTTTTTAGAGCATGGACACTCTGAAGATGACATAAAATGGCAGGTCATCCCTGCCATCACAATCCTCGACAGAGGTGGCAGCTTGTAACAGCTATTGAATTAAGAGGAACTTAAATGGATAGCAAGTATGAACTCTGGGTTGAACCTCAATGAAGACTAGCCTTCACTTTTGTAATGACCTGCACACATGTTTCTTTAATTACCCGGACTACTTTTCCAGTGGTTACTCACTATGTATGATTATATGGGTCTCCGGTATATAGCTCTTTTCCAAGCTTTGTAATTATATTTCTTGCTTATTATGTAGTTGACACATTGTGGTGGAAACCAATATTTTATTATTGTCGAAGCAAAAACTTCAATATGATCAAAACAAATCAATACACTAGGAGATGGCACTTCCACACATTATTGGTTGTGCGCTGAATCCTTTTAATGGTAAAACGTATGCAAATATGATGGCCATTTCAATTGAAGATGTGTTTTCTGTATTGGCAGTGCACTACCACATCATGCATATTGCACTAGACCCCACTCCACTCTACTCTGCACCACTCCAGGCCACCGCACTCTACTCTGCACCACTCCACACTACACTACTCCACTCTACGTCATTACACACTGCGTCATTGCACTCGGTGCCTCTCTACTCTACTCTGCACCACTCAACTCTATGCCAGAGCACTCTACTTCACCCCACTCTACTCTACTATGCACCACAGCCCTCTACATCACTCCAGCCTGGGCTACTTCACTCTATGCCACTCTACTCTGCAACACTGCACTCTATGCAAATGCACTCTAATCTGTATCAGTCCACTCTATGCCAGTGCACTGTATGCCAATCCACTCTACGCCACTCCAATCTACTCTCTACGACTGCACGAGATGCCACTGCACTCTATGACACTCTACTCTATGCCACTGCACCCTACCCTCACCACTCCAGTCTACACCACTTCACTTTACTATGAAACAATATACTCTATCCCACTCTACTCTGCACCTCTCCACTGTCCTCTATGCCACTACACTCTATATCACTGCACTCTACGCTGCACCACTACACTCTATGCCAATGCACTCTACACCACTTTACTCAGAACCAATGCACTCTGCACCACTGCACTCTCTGCTAATTGACTCTGCACCACTCTACGCAATTGCACTCTACATCACTCTACTATACACCACTGTTTTCAACAACAGTCTACATTGCAACACTGCACTCTCTGCCACTGAACTCTAAGCCCCTCTACTCCATGCCAATGCTCTCTGCGCCACTGCACCCTACTACATGCAACTACTGCACTCTACATAAATGCACTCTATGCCACTACACCCTACGTCACTCTATCCTGTACTACTCCATTCTACACTGCCCTAGCCACTCTTTGCCACTTCACTCTACGCGGCAACACTTCACTCTCCGACATTGAATTCTATGCCACTCTAATATGCACCACTCTACTCTATGCCAATGCATGTATGCCACTACACTCCATGCCACACTATTTGCATTTTTCCATTCTACGCCTCTCTAATCCACTCTGCACCACTGCACTCTACAACACTGCACTCTACGCCACTTCTCTCTACACCACCTCACTCTACTCTGAAACAATCTACTCTCTCCACCTCACTCAATTCCACTCCACTCAATGCCACTGCCATCTACCCTGCACTACTCTATACCACTCTACTCTATGTCACTCTATTCTATGCCACTGCACTCTACTTTGAAACAATCTACTCTATGCCATTTCACTCTACGCCACTCTGTTCCACTGTGTGCCATTCTACTCTATGCCTTTCCACTCCACTCTATGACACTGCACTCTACGCCACTGCAATCTACCCTCCACTCTCCTCTGCACCACAATACACCACTCTATTCTATGCTGCTGCACTCTACGCCAATGCACTTTACACCACTTTACTCAAAACCAGTACACTCTATGCCACTGCACTCTATGACACTCTACTCTGCGCAACTATACTCTACATTACTGCACACTACGCCACTACTCTACACCACTGCACTCTACGTTACTGAACTCTATGCCACTCTATTCTACTTCTGGATTCAAGCTAGCCTGGGTGATGAGGGGTGTTGTCCCGAAACCTGTCCCAGGATGCTTGTTTCCAGGCCAGGGCGGACCTGGCCTGGCAGTTCGGGCTGGGCTGTTCCCATGGGGAATAGGGTCAACACTGATTTGCATATGACTGGGTCTGAACTGAAATGGCATGCGGAGCAAAACAACAATGGATTTAGGCCTAGATCTCTGTACTGGGGTGAATGTTTGACTTTGTGAAGCATTCTGTCAATCAATTGTTCCTTTTGCATTTGTCACCTAAGTGGGACGGGTATGCCCAGACGTGGGTCCCGTGTTCTCCATGCTACTGAAGTCAAGCTAGCCTGGCTGTGATGGGGTGATGCAGTGAAACCGGTCACAGGATGCTTGTTTCCAGTCCAGGGAGGACCTGGCCTGGCAGTTCGAGCTGGACAGTTCCCATGGGGAACAGGGCAAGACTGATTTGCATGGGGGGGCGTGGCCTGGCGCGGACAGAGATGGCGGCTTGAGAGAGGTGCTCCGCCAGAGCCGCAACAAAAGCCCTTTAAAATCCGTAAATATCCGCTCTTGACGAGGCTGCCGCGATCGCAGCACCTACAGACCACCCGCCTCATCTACCGGTGTGGAAACCTTGATGCCACAGCCGGCGCTGATGCAGTGCTCCCACCTGCGCAATCCAGAGCGGGGTCTGAGCGAAGGTCCAGCGGGCGTGGGAGGCGTTCGAGTGGTAGCTCTGCCCGGCTAAGACCCGCTGTTGCCGGAGGCTTGTGGCTCGCCGGAATATAAGGAGGCCCCGACGGACCTCCTGCTCCCCCTGGGATTCGATCGAGGACAGGCAAAAGACAGTGGAGCTGAGGCGAGATCCAGCGGATCCTGTTGGGATCGGGACTTGCCCGACTCCGATTATCTGCAACCAGCGCCCTTTTCCTGCCCGGCAGAAGCTCCAGGACACGGGCCGGGTGACGCATGGGAAACGTCGGACACCGTTATGGGGGTAAGGACTTTTCCCCTCTTCTTCCTGCCCCCATGGAAAGCCCGTATTAACTCGCTCTGGGCGCGATCCCAGTGGATGGCCTGAAAACAGATTGCCAACCACCCACAGTGAGCCCCTGGGGGCATAGACCTGCACTGGGAGCCGGCGATATGGGATGTTAATCACTACACCAGCCGGAGTCTCCATTCGGGCTTTCTCAAACTGCACCCGGTGCCCCTGTCAGCTGAAGACCCCTCCTAGGGACTAATCCCGCACCAGTCCAGTCCGAAGTTGTAGGAGGGATCGGCGTTTGGCGCATACAATGTCCCTTCCCTACCCCGGAGTCCCCCCACTCTAATAGATGCTGGAGATTGCATAGAGACCCCAGCCACCTCACAGGGGGGTGAGTTTCCAGACCAGCCACGAACCAGGGAGGAACCAGATTCATGGCTGCGCCCAGCTTGGGGACTGAGTGGGTGGGACGAGACATTGGAGGTGCCCACGGCAACTTGGCGTACTGCGCAGTTTGTGGCAGTTGGGTATACACTACCCCACGGGGATTGTATGGATTTCAGACAGCTGCCAGGCGAATGACGGCACACGGGCCGCACCGGCTCTACCTATTCGCTTGAAGTTTTGGAGGTGTTGATTCCATCCCGCGGAGTTGAAGCTGGCAATTGGAGACAGGTGGTCCCTACACCCACAGCAGGACTCCCCAGACGCTACTTGACCCTGGAACATTGTTAGGCGTAGGCAGCTGTAGTGCTGCAACATACGGTGATTTATACGGCATTGGCTGCCACACTATCGCTGCTGCTGAGCAACAGGCGATACTCCACCCAGCGCTCCACCCTTGTGCTTTGACTTGGTGCGAAGCTTCATCACCACCAAGTGATTGAACTGCTCCCGGGACGCGGTCGATCAACTTCCCGCCGTGATGAAGCCTAAGGTGGGATCATCAGTGCAAACTAATAAACTTGATAAATACGCTGTACCTAAGCAGTCGGTGCCAGATGAGGGAGCCACAAAAGGCCAGACCGGTGACACTGAACCATCACTCGGCTCCATAATGGCTGCAATCCAGGTGCTGGGCGCTACACTGGAAATGAAGATCGATAAGGTCTCTATCAAAATGAACCTGCTTAGACCCGACATGAACAAGACTTCAGAACGTGTAACAAAGACACAAGGTAATGTCACAGAGCTCCAAAACAAAACTCGTAAATTGGAAGAAAAAGTCCAAAAACTGGTCCATCAGCACCGACAGGTGGCTCTTAAGATGGAAGACCAGGAAGGGCGGGCCCGCTGCAACAACGTTCGAGTGGTTGGGGTCCCGGAAGGGGCAGAGGGGCAGAGCGTAGACCTTTTTCTGGAAGATCTGATACTGAACCATCTTAAACCCAAACGGTTCTCTGCCTTTTTTATTGTGGAACGATCACATAGAGCCCCGATCCCCCTGCCGAAACCGGGAGCAGCCCCCAGGACGATTATAGCCAAAATCCTCAACTACAGAGATCGAGATGCAATACTGCAGGCGGCCCTCCTCCATGGAGATCTCCGATATGAAAACGCAACCATCAGGTTTTTCCCAGACTTTACCTTAAAGGTCCAGCAAGAACGCCGCTCCTTCGACGGGGTGAAGCAAGCACTCAGAGACAAAGGCATCAAGTACATGATATTTTTCCTGCGAAACTTAAGGTAATAGCGAACGGGAAATCATGGTTCTTCACTACTCCGTCAGACGTCCAGGCATGGCTGGATGAAGGAACCACAAGAAGGATGAGACAAGGGGGCGCAGATGGCTGGTCGAGATCCACGAGCCCGGTTGCATCTGCGACTGGCAGAGACTGATCTCCTCACGTCTGGTTGCAGTTGACGGGACCCATGGCAAAACTTGTAATGTATACCATTTGCTCCTTTTCAAAGGGATAGTGACTGCCACTAAGATAAGGTACTGCAGGACCAATGATGTTCAATAATGCCTCTTTCCTAGTCAGGGCTGGAGTCGGGCTCTAAGGAGCCTTCATCGGTGCCACCCCGTAGCCCCTGTAACAGTTAACTAGTTCTTTGGGGGACAGGCGCTCTGCTAGTTGGGGATGTGGGTAGTTTTGAGCCTACGCAGCAGGGTAGCAGGGAGGGATGAGGTATTTAAGGGGGGTTTTTCCTTCGTTGATTGCATTTTCTTCTTTAACCAGAAGCGAGGAAGGTGGGCCGGGGGGCTGGATTGGGAGTATGTTACTGTTGCATGTTATTGGACCTACATCGACGAGACACACTGGCATTTACACAGAGGAACTTGGACTTTCCTTTGGGACCGATGAGTACACAATTGGACAAATGTGCTAAAATCTTGAGCTGGACAATGGGCTTGGAGATAAAATCAAACACAGTATCATCCTACAATATTTTAAGCGACAAGCCCCTGATGTTATTATGCTTCAGGAAACGCACTTGGTGGGGAACTCCTGCAAGGCACTCAACAGGTAGGGATACAAGTTGTTAGCGCATGCTGGGTTCACAACCAGCTCACGAGGAGTGGGCATTATGGTAAGAAACTCCTTTCCCTTTGCGGTTCGTTCCACGTGGGTTGACGACCGAGGCAGATACATAGGGGTCACGGGTTCATGAGAAGGCTACACAGTAACACTTATGTCAGTCTACAGTCCACCGGGCCTCCAAAGTACCACATTTAAAGACCTAGGCACTCAAATACTCTCATTACCTGATGGTATTCTGGTGATTGGGGGGGGACTTCAATTCAGTATCCTCGGGCACACTAGACAGGCACCCCCGGTGTGAACTCGGGCCCTCTAACAGATGGTACCAGACTTCCTGGAAGCACTGAGACTGGTTGATGGATGGAGGACGCACCACCCAGGAAAAATCCAACACACATTCTACTCTGGGGCCCATCATAGTCTCTCCCGTATTGACTATGTCCTAGTCTCAGCTTTGCAAGATGCTAACATACACGAAGTTAAACCCTTAGCAATGGGAATTTCTGATCACTCCCCAGTTTGGGTTCAGATAGTCCTCAGCCAGGCATGGGTGGGGAGAGTTGTCCCCATCAACCCATGGTATCTCCGGGACCCTAGTATCCGAAAGGCACTACTGACAGCCTTTGACACCTATTTCCAAGAAAATGAGGGATCAGTCGATTCCGCCCAAACTCTGTGGGAGGCATTCAAATCCGTAATTCAGGGTCAGGCGCTGTCCCTAATTGCTGGAATGAAAAAAGACAGACAAAAAGAGATCGTGGAAGCGGAGGTAGAAATAAGCAAACTGGAAGACGAGTTAGCAACAGAAGTCACACAAGAGAAACTTCACACACTACACCTTAAACAGGAGGAATATAAAGCTCTAGTCACGGATAGGGCCAAAAGTCTAGGGAGAGAAAAGCTGGGTAGAATATACGACTTGGAAGACAAAGCCGGGAAACTAATCGCTTGGCTCCATAAATAGGAATAGGCTAGTCGATTGGTACCAGAACTATTGGGCACAGACAACGACATCATGACCAATCCATAAGACATCGCCAATCAGTTTGCAACCCACTTCAAGACAGTATATACGACTAGCGTGCCATCCTCGGAAGAGGATGCGTGCGAACTGCTGCGTGACATAGTACTCCCCACCTTGTCGGAGGAGGACCGGTGCTTCTTAGATAGTCCCCTGACAACAGATGAAATAGCGCAGGTTATTAGATCACTGCGCTCCGGAAAGGCCCTGGGCCCCAATGGCCTACCTATTGAACTATACAAACTGAAACCCGATAAGTTAGCCCCGTACCTTAAAGCCATGTTTGAAGAAAGCAAGGAGTTGGGATCCCTGCCACCAGATCAAAGAGTGGCCACGATGTTCACTATACACAAAGAGGGTAAACCCAAAACCGACTGTGCCCCATACTAGCCGATCTCCCTGCTAAACGCAGAGCCCAAAATTCTGGCCAAGCTCCTAGCAAACCGCCTCGTCAAAGTAATTGGGGGGCTAATTCATCCTGATCAGTCAGGGTTTATGCCACACCGCAACACGGCACTGAATCTACGCAGAGTGCATGGTGTACAGGGGAGAGCGGATACGATCCGAGAAGACACTATAATCGTATCCTTAGATGCCTCGATGGCGTTTGACACCATAGAGTACCTATTTGCAGTTCTTGTGAAGCTGGGGTTTGGTCCGGAACTCATTCAGTGGGTACGGATCATATATTCGGAGCCCCTAGCGCAGGTAGTGGTAAATAACAAGAAGACAGACAAATTCACATTGAGACGAGGGACCCGTCAGGGGTGCTCTCTCTCCCCTCTCCTGTTCGCCCTTGCTTTCGAACCACTTGCGGCATAGATTCGTCAAGACCCAGTAATACGTGGTCTGCATTGGTCCCCTGAATGGGAGGACCGTATCTCTCTTTACGACGACGATATCCTGTTGTTCCTAGCCTTCCAGAGGAAGTCATTGGTAAGTGTTTTAGACATCATGGCAATTTTTGGTAGATACTCTGGATTCTCCATCCAATGGACCAAATCCCTCCTATACGTCATTACTGGAGAACCCCCCCCACTCCCCCACGTGGGTGCCCAATCCAAATAAATACGGTGGGCATTAAATATCTGGCTATCTTCATTACGTTGGACCACAAGTTCCGCTTTACCCAAAATCTCCTCCCATCTCTGCAGCGACTTAACCGTGACATAGCAAGTTGGAAAACTCTTCCGCTCTCGCTACTCGGTAAGGCAGCCCTCTTCAAAATGATGTTGCTGCCCTGTTTTCTGTATGTTTTGCAGAACACGCTGGATCCAGTTCCAGCGACGTACTTTAAAGAGGTTGAGATTTTACAGAGAGAAGCCACGTATAGCACTGTCCAAGATCACACTGAACTGGTATGATGGGGGATTAGCCTCCCAGCTATCAAAAAATACAATTGGGCAGCACACTTCGCAGCCATTAATAAGGGCATCTATGGCCGACCTGATGATCCGGGCTATGCCATGGACAGATGGATGCTACCGGGAGGGAATTATAATAGGACACTCTACTCAAAACCCAAACGATACCCCTTGACCGGACCCACAGAGCATTCAGTCCACATTTGGCACACCGTTAACAAAACTCTAGGCTGGGAGTGGAAATTTACGAGTCCCCTATGGGACTCAGAAAAATTGGACAGCCTATGGAGATCGAAGGGTTTCAGTAAATGGGACCTCATTGGGATCTCGCAGATCAAAGATATATGGGAGAAAGGCGAAGTGAAAACGTTCACCTCTCTGCAATGCCAGCATGAATTAGCCGACTGGGAACACTTTAGGTACGCCCAAATCCGTCACGCACTATTATCCCACTTCCCGAAAGGCTCCTCCCCTCCAGAACCCACTCCACTGGAAGACAGGTTGCTAGACGGACACCTACCCGAGAAAACAATCTCATTGACCTATAAAAAATTGATCAACAATATGGCAGACCCCCTTGGGCTGCTGCGTGAGAAATGGGTACGGGATGGACTGGAGTTAGATGATGAAGACTGGCAGGAAGCGGTGTCCTCCCCAAGAGTGGTAGCAATCTCCGCCAGACTCCAGCTAGTCCAACTCAAAATTCTGCATAGAGTGTATGTCACAGGGCCTTGCTTAGTGCGCATGGGATGGGCCGATAGTGGGGAGTGTCAGAGACAATGCGGTCAAGTAGACTAATTTCTGCACATACTATGGGAATGCAAACACATACAATCGTATTGGCGCGAAATCCATGATGTTCTAAGTGAAGTTCTCACACTCGCCCTTCACCCAGAAGCCCGCAGATGTCTCCTAAACGTATGGGAACCAACAGACTTGAATAGCTACCACACACAATGGGTCACATTAGGATTAATGATGGCAAAGAGGAACATCACCCAATTGTGGGGAGCGTCACAGCCACCCACAGTAGAGGTCTGGAGGAAAGATCTAGACTGGTGTATGTATAGAGAGAAGACAGTTTACACGGCCCGGGGCTGCCCCAAAAAGTGGTCCAGAATATGGGAACCCTGGAACTCCTAACGAGGATGTATCTGCAATCCCCCGCTTAGTAAAGTCCCCCCCTCTCCATAGTCCGTACTCCCTGTGTTCCTATATAGAATATGCATCTAACATTGCTTTTACTGATTGTGATGTACTTGATTCCTCTGTGCTATATTGTATATCAAGTGTCGATGAATGTTTAATAAAAATAATTATTAAAAAAAATACTGATTTGCATATGGCTGGTTCTGAACTGAAATGGCATGGGGAGCAAAAAAACGATGAATTTAGGCCCAGATCTCTGTACTGGGCTGAATGTTTGACATTGTGCAGCATTCTGTCCATCAATTGTTCTTTTTGCACTCTATTCTACTCAGCACCGCTGTACTGCGCGCCACTGCTCTCAACATCACTGAACTCTGCTATTCTACGACACTCTACTCTGAAACACTGCACTCTCCTCCCCTGAACTCTATACCACTTTCCTCTGTGCTACTCTACTCTGCGCCACTGCACTCTATTCCACTGCACTCTAGAGTGCACCACTCTAAGCCACTCTACTGCATTCTATGCCAATACACTTTATCAGGCACATGCATCAAACAAAAATCCTCTCGCAAATTTGCGAATCGCAAAATAAGTCCTTTTCCAATCGCAATATAGCCCAATACAATGCATGAACAAAAAATCTCTAAGATACAAGAAATCGCAAGAATAAGGAATCGTAACATTTTGCGATTCCTTATTAGCTAATAAAATTTTGCGATTCCCATAGAGCTATTCGCAATTAAAGAATCGCAATGAAATGCATAAAAAATCGCAAATTGCGTTTTCATAGAAATCCGCATTTTTGGAGGTGCAATTTAAGAAGGATCACAACCAGGTGGTAATCATGAGTGAAAATACCAGACAGCTGAAAATCAACAGAAAGCTATTTAAACACACCCAGAATGCCTCTGAACATTTCACAATGGCAGCGCTTTACCTGATGGCGAGGAGGATGAGGCTCCAGGCAGCAACACACAGAAGGAGGAGAATATAGGAGCGCATCTTCAGAGTACGCATTACACTGCTAGGACAAACAGAAAAGGAAATATACGAGAAGTATAGGCTTAATGGTGCCATGATCCTTCACTTAATAGGAAAATGGATCCCATGTTGCAGCATCAGACCCGTAGGACCAATGCAATACCCATCCATGTGCAGGTCCTATGTTGCCTGCACCTACTTGCGTCAGGCAGTTTTAAAGGGGTAGTAGCTGTAGCTGGCGGGGTGTCACAGAGTGCACTTTCACGTATTTTCAAAATCATTCCTCAATGCCATGATATCAAGGATCCACTACCACATCAGCTTCCCCACAACCGCACATGAACTGAATAAGACCAAACAGGAATTCTACCAGCGAGCCTGCTTCCCACAAGTATTAGGTTGCATTGATTGTACCCATGTAGCAATATATCCACCAGCAGTTAATGAATACATATTTAGGAATCGGAAATGCTTTCATTCGCTAAACATACAGGTAGTTTGCAATGTGAAATATATAATTAATGACATTGTGGCTCAATACCCAGGAAGTGCCCATTATTCCTACATATTACGCCAGAGTGGCATACACACTTGTCTGCTCAGGGGTGAATTCGGAGAGGGACATCTGCTTGGTAAACATGTGATATGATTCCTCACAGACATTGTATGTATGCCAATGCATGACCATCACTGACACTTTGCTTACTCCCTGTAGGTGACAGTGCTTACGCCGTGCGTAACTACATCATGACGCCATACCTCAATCCAACAACCCCCAACGAGCAGAGGTACAATGCTGCACACTTCTCCACCCGGAACATCATTGAGCGCACCTTTGGGCTGTTAAAGAGCTGCTTCAGATGCCTACACAAGACAGGAGGAGCATTACAGTACAAACCCAAACAATGCTGCAGGATTGTGGCCGCATGTGCCATGCTACACAACATTGCCACAAGGAGAGGCATTCCCATTGAGATCTCTGACAGCGAGTCAGATGACGACAACCTCGAAGGGGCACAACAACTTGCAGCACATGGGGCAAGTGCTGCAGAAGGACGCAGGAGACGTACAGAAATTACACTAAATTACTTCTGATGTGAGTAATGATGAGACAATACACAGCTTTTTTGAATTAACTATATTTTTCACAAATTAAATATGTTGTAGTGTTGCGGCACACATATCAGGTGCACAGTAGCACATGGATAGCATTACTGACAAATTATACAAAGACATGCACATTAGACTTGATAGTCAGTCACCAGTATTGTCTTTGGCAATGGTTACCTCACCATTGTTGAATGTCTCTGGACATGCCAGTCTATCTCCACCTCCCACACACACCCAGACGCCTTTCGCCTGCTTCTTCTCCATCTCTCAAGTTGGAGACGGAGGGTGTTGAGCTGCGAGTATTGTGCCTCCTGCTAGTGTTGACAGGCAGTGACAGACTACTGCGACTTGAGGCCTCCTCACTCCCCTCTTTCCCCGTCATGTTGTCAGCCCCAACAGTGGCAGCATGCATTTGTTCAACCACATTTGTCACCTGGCCCAAGGCCTTGGCCACATCCACACTACGATGGGACATCTCAATTTGCATGTTGACGGACCGACGGGCCAGCAGTGCAGTGTTAGTGCTCATGCAATTGTTTGCTCGGGTATAGCCATGCAAGCGCTGCATCGACTGGCGATGGTGTCTCGTCTGTGTCACTTGTCCTGCCTTCATCACCCTGGTCAGCTCCTGCGTCTGCCTGTTGCCCTCAAGCACAGCTGAAGTGAGTTCCCTCACGCAATCAGTCAGTCCAGCAATGTTACCTGCCATCTTGCTGATTTGTGCCTGCACTAAACGCATGGTTTTTGCCTGCAGGCGCTGCACACGGAGCATCTGGGCCTTCAGACCACCCCAGACATCAGAAGATTGTTCCTCCCGCAGTGCGATGCGTGACATTGCCCTACACCTCCTACTTTGGGGTGTGGCATTCCGGACCTGTGCTTGTGGTGTCGGCGTGGTGGTGCTTTGAGCCTGACTTGTCTCTTGCGTTCTTTGGGACTCATCCTCAGTCTCCATGGTCTGTAGTGGTGCAAATGTAGACCTACTGTGGTGGGAGCACGGGATGTTGTCTGTGGGATCCCAGGTGTGTCTACTTCATCCACAGCCGTAGTATCCTGGGTGTCTATGCAGTCACTCTCCTCAGCCTCTCCTTCATCTGCATCTGTGATGTTAAACAGTGCAAATCTTAATTATTTCTGTGTGTGATGTCATGTCACAATAAGCATCATTTTGCTCTGAATAAATTAATGACTGTCACACATTATTCACATGTTCTGCCTTCTCATTGTGTGTCTGCCTACGAACCTGCCTAACCTGCCTGTGTCTCCCATAATGCACTTGGCTGTGGCTGGAAAACCTGGAATGGATTTCCTTTCTATACACTTGTCCTGAACTTGGGTGATGTGCTAATTTAATTATGTCTCTTGTAATGGTCACTTGCATGCATCATACCTTGAGATGTGTTGGCCGCTCCAGATGTGTACAGCTGTGTCACTCCCACCACAGCTTCAGGCTGGAGTGTGGACTCCACCAAGTCCTCCATGGGCGTGATCTCAGGCTATGTTGGTGGTCTCCCTCCGGTCCTCTTGGCTTCCTTCAGCCTTTCAGCAATCCTTTCTTTTGCCCGGCTGCGTAGGTCGTACCACCTCTTCTTCAGTTCATCAATTGAGCGGTGTGTGACCCCCCGCGGCATTCACTTTACTCTGGATTCTGAGCCAGATTTTTCTTTTTTGAGCCTCTGGGACTTTCAATGAAAGTTTGCCAAACGGCTTTTCGTGGCTTATTACCACATCCTCAATGAGTGTCTCTATTTCCTTTTCACTGAATTTAAGTTTTTGTTTTCTCCCTGAGGTACTCTCCACTGATGTTGTTTGATCCAGTTTTGCAAAGGGACAGGTCTGCAGTCAGAGTTATTTGAAGTACTGTCCTGCTCCTGCACTCTGCTTCCTTCTCTCACAGCAACAGAGCACTGAATGAAGCATGGGCTGGCTGACTTCCTGGTTGTGATGCCATCACCATGCATCAAAATGCAACCTCGCAAATTGTGAAATCGCTAATACCGAAATCGCTATTAGCGATTTCTGTATTTGCGAGTTTTTTTGTGGTATCGCAATTAACAATTGTGATTTTTTGCGATTCACTGTTTGTTCATTAATATTTTCAAGCATTACAAATTGCGATTCCTTATTTGCGATTCCTTAAAAATCGCTAATAAAGAATCGCTATTTTGGACTTTGATGCATGTGCCTGCATGCCTCTATACTCTACGCCACTACACTCTATGCCGCTGCATTCTATGACAATCCACTCTATACCACTCTAATCCACTGTGCACCACAGCACTCTATGTCTCTACACTCTGCACCACTCACTTTTCACCATTTCATACTGTCAATGCACTCTCCACCACTCTATTCTACTATGCACCACTGTACTCTGTGCCACTACTCTCTACACTACTCTACTCTAAACTACTGCACTCTCCACCACTTTAATCAAAACCAATGCACACTACGCTAGCTACTTTGCACCCCTGCACTCTATGCCACTATACTTTACCTTGCAACACTCTACGCCACTGCACTCTACCCCACTGCATGCTTAACCACTGTACACCATTGCGCTCTGTCACTGCACTCTATGCCTCTATGTTCTACTCTGCACCACTGTACTCTATTCCAGTGCTCTTTACACCACTATCATCTGCACCATTCTGCGCCACTGCACTCTACGCCAATGCACTCTACACCACTCAACTCTGCCAAACTGCACTCTCCGCCACTGAACTCTATGCCGTTCTACTCAGCGTCACTGCACTCTATGCCACTGCAAACTACACTGCACCACTCAACTCTACATCACTCAATTGCATTCTACATCAATGCACTGTACCCCACTTTACTCTGCATCACTCCACTCTACACTGATGTACTCTATGTAACGCTAATCGACTCTACAACACTGCACTGCACTCTATGCCACTGCACTATACTTTGCACCACTGCACCCTAACCTGCACCACTCCACTCTACTCTGAAACAATCTACTCTATGCAACTGCACTCTATGTGCCACTCTACTCCATCCTGTGCCTCTACACTCTACGGCACTGCACTCTATGCCACTGTAATCTACGCTACACAACTCCACTCTACTCTGCACCAACCTACTGTACGTGCTGCTCTGCTGTATGCCAATGTACTCTACTCCACATTACTCAAAACCAATGCACTCTACGCCACTGCACTCTATGCAAAAGTACTCTGCACCACAGTACAATACTCCACTCTATGTTGCTTTACTCCATTAAACTTTACTCCACTTTATGCCACACCACTCTACAACACTGTTCCACTCTATGACACAACTGCACTCTACAACGCGTTACGCAACTTCCTCCATGCCACTCCATGCTACTTTACTCGACTCTGTTCTATGACATTTTACTCCACTCTATGTCACTCCACTTTCCGCCACTCAATACCACTTCACTCTGCCACTCTATTCTATGCCACTCTATGACACTCCACTCAATACACTACACTGAGGGAGCACAGACCCAGAAAACAAATCACATTTAAATCTCAATATCCACCAGAAATGTTACACAGGTAATAAAATATCATCACTTTATAAAAAGTAAAAATAAAAATGTGAAAAACGCCCAACCACCATGGCTGCTGAACTTTTTTTCAATCTTAACCACACACTGGAATGCTTCATTAAAGGCCTTTTGCTCTTTTGTTTTAAACAGGTTTTAGAAATATTTTTCGAAGTCGGATAAATTCAGGACAGATTAACAAAAGATGTGAGATAATTCAGAAAATGTCTTATTCAATCACGTTGCTCCAATGTTGCCGTCCATTTTTCCACAGTAGCATTGTGATGGCCTGGAACCCGTGCCACCCCCATGCTGAGCAACGAGCGCGTTTAATTGTTGATGAGGACGGCTAACCGTATAGCTGGGAATGTCTGATGGTGATTTAGAATTATACAGATGAATTAATTAGCACTTTTTAGTAATGTACTCTAAATAATGTTAAAAGAAAGGTAACAAATTATTATTATTATTAATCTGGGACTTCTTAACATATACCCCTTGTCCATCTGTCTTCCAGTCTTCAAACAGGAATTCCAACCCATATTTCGCAAACAACTCTTTGATCTTTGTTAGTTGCCCTTGTCCATGCGCTCCCCGAATTTATTGAATCTTTCCAACACAACGTTGCAATAGAATCCCCTCTTTCCCTGGGAAAACCTCGGTTTTTATATCAATGGAACGCAGACCCATCTCCGAAGTGCTTCACTAACCACAGCCTTCTTATTTTTTCCATAAGCATGGAAGGAAACTGCATCAAAAGTAGCACGAAGGCCAACAAAACACACATATAAGTTACCATCTGTCATGGACTTCTGTATTATTTAGATTATAGAGGAAATGTGCTGAAAAGTAGAAGTTAGTGTCAGTGTCTGAAAAGTGTCAGATTCTGATTTTCTGTACGGCTGTTGGTTGCAGTTTAGTTTATTCTCCATTCTTGTTCTTCTTGAGAAACCTGGGTATTCAAGTGCTTCTTTATTGCTTTCCTCCATGTCCCTTTCCCTCTGGCTGCCCCTTACCTGCTCCCTTCATCGTGGGAGTGGTCTGGAGCATTGCCCATTGGAGCACATTACATATGAGGCCACAGATACACTCATAGTCATAACACACCAGTTAGTATAGAAGTCTGGTGTCTCCCACCATGGCACAGGCCAAAAGCAATATCTGATCCCTACCTGAGGTGGCAATCACCCAGTCACCATCAGATTACCAGCCCGCCTAAAATGCTCCAACCTTCACATACCCCACACCACCAATGACCTCAATGACGCAAGAACAAGATGGTAGTGGTCACCATGCAGAAGCCTGCGTATGCTCTTGTGAATGTCAATGGTTTAGGATAGTGGTTCTTAACCTGTGGTCTCGGGAACCCTGGGTATCCGCGAAGCCTATGCAGGGGTCTGCGACTGCTTAGAAAATTAAATAATATTAACAGATTAAAAAGTGTATATAAATAAAGAAGCAAAATATAAAATTGGAAATTTTAAAACCTTCTGTAAATGTGAACGAAATTGAAATGGAGGCTAAAAATTAAGTTAGTATCTTCAGATCGATTAGTAGGAGGAGTATCAGTGCATCAAACAGATAAGCGCTTCAACTGAAATTAGAAACCCTCCAACCTTCCCATCGAAATTTAAAGAAAAACTTTTAGAAAATGTGTTAGTGAATTAAATATTTAATTGTATGTGCATTTATTTGAAGAATGCTTCTTTCTGAATTTTTTGTGTATTATTTTGAGGTTCAAATCTTTGAAAATACTTTGGCCGGGGTCTCTGTCTTCGAGTAACGACTCAGTGGGGTTTCCCGGCTTTCAATAATGATTCAGTGGAGGTCCCCGGGTTCCAGTGATGATTAAGTGGGGGTCCACAGAAATCAAAAGGTTAAGAACCACTGCTTTAGGAAATCATTGCTTATGTGTGTCCAGAGGGTCTGGAAGGATAATGAAGGGCACTTCGTATTTGCAGGGTCTCAGTTCAAGGTGTGACAGTCATGATGGACTTTGTATGTACTCCCAAGGGCCAAAACTCCCTTTTTTCTTGCCTGTCCAGTTCCCACGCAGTGTGTAACAGTCTCACAGTGGTTAGAGGGGGGGCTGGAAAAAGACAGGAATCCAAATCCCGGAATTGCCTTGGAGGACTGTAATGGGTCACTCGGGGATCGGGTCAGTAGCTTGGTTTACTTGATGACCAATCACTCAGAGATATATGCAGACTTCTCCATCCCCTGGAAAGTGCTTATACATTTATGTGTGTGTCCATGTCATCTACAATTATATTGACTTCTTTCTTACTTTTAACTCTGTCTTGTCCTTGGTCGAGACTTGCAACATACTTGAGGGCAGAACTTCTAATCACTTCCCTGTCCACTTGGTCTTGATCTTTAAGTACCACCACGTTGCTTTTGACACTTCAACTCTTCTTATTCGTACAAGTCACCTGAGAAGTAGACACTGCATGCACACTCCGTGGACTCTTAGAAAGTGTCCTCTTAGATAACGCTGGCTTTGTTTGTTTCCTCAGACCAAACGCTATTGGCAGCCTTTAAGGTTTGCGTGAGGGGTCTCATATCATTGGGCTCGATGCTTTGTAAAAAACAGCAGTGCAACTTGCTGAAAGCCTTGGGGCCATATTATCAAGGAACGCCAATAACATTGTCGCCGCTTTAGCGGCAGGAAACTGCCGCTAAAGCGGTGATAATGGGCTAGATAATATGCCCTTGTGAATTCCCATAGAAGCCCGTGTTCTGGTGTGAACCTGGGCTTCTATTGGAATTCACAAGGGCATAATATCAAGCCCGTTATCTCCGCTTTAGCGGCAGTTTCCTGCCGCTAAAGCGGCGATAATGTTATCGACGTTCCATGATAATATGGCCCTTGGAGACTACTTTTAGGGATCTGGCCAAGCGTTACATTGAATCACCTTCTGACCAACATCTTCAAGATTTTACCAGGCTAAATAGGAACATAATACTCTCTTTGTTTTTGTAGCTTAAGACGAAGACGCCTTGGATCATTTGAAGCAGAAACATTATGAAAAGTGAGGGAAGGCTGGCACAGAGGGCTGGCACTCACTTTACAACAGCAGGAGGGGATCTTGAATACACTAGCTATCTGTGTTACAGAGGGACTTGTTGACTCAGACGGTTGACATAGTTAGAGAATTCTCAAGCTTTTCTTGAGCTATTCATAGCTCCGGGCATGAATAACATCTCGCCTTGAAGAAGACTCCATCTCGGGTGTTGATCTTCCACGTTTGGTTGCAGAGCAGGGGGCATACCTGGTATAATTATTGATGAGGAGCAAAGGAGGGCTCGTGGATATAAGAGCACAGGAAAGCACCTTGAGATGACGGATTTCCAATTGAGTATTGCAAGATGAATAAATCCAAAGTATTGCAATTATTCTGTAGAATGTTCAGGGGCGTAGAAAACTCAGGAAGTTTGCACCCCAAGTTTAAACCAGGCAAATATTTTGCTGACACCTATGCTCAGTAAGTACAGTTCCAGTGCCGCAGCTTTCAGCCATTTCATTGCTGAGCCATCTTTTGCGTGGCATTCCCCAAGATTTTTTGCCTTCTTTAACTGAAACCATTTTTGTTGGCATTCGGACTCTGTGTGTTTTGCCCCTGCTAACCAGTGGTAAAGTGCTTGTGCTCTCCGTTTTAAACATGGCAAAATTGGCACCCTTCTAATTGGCACATTCAATTTACTTTTATGTCCTTTGTACACAGCATTATAAGTACCTGGGGCCTGTAAATTAAATGCTGCAAGTATGGGGGGTGGAGCTTGGTTCGAAACGGGAATGGCCGCCTGAGCCCGGAGCTCCTCTACGCCGATCGCTGATCCTTAATTTATCCGTTCGATTCACACCTTTCACAGCAACACGTATATATATTTGTGCACCGGAATACGGCAGCACCCCTTGGACGAAATCCCGGCCTCACTGGACCTCCCCTGACTGATGCTACAGAGCAGGGCAGTGGGCGAAGTGCCAGGTCGTGAATCCCCGGACTGAAGTGTGCGCAGGTCAGAGCGACGTCACTGTGCGTGCGGGGGAGCGCAGGCAGGAAGAGCCGATACACGGCGCTGCGAGGCCCGGTCTCGCCTGATTCTTTAAGCACACTCCAAAAGGCTCCGGCGGCACTGCGGAGAAGGCGCGGGGGGGGTCCGTGACTTCGGAAGCGGCGAGATAAGAACAATTGCAGCATTCGAAAAGGAGCGCTGTGGGGAGCTGCAACGCCCTTCTCTCCCCTGGAATACTGAGTACCCACGACCTGTGAGTTGAGCAGTTCCAGCTGGCAGCAGCATGAAAGACGAGTCACGGAGGCACCCACAAGCAGGAGGGCCAAGAAGAAGGAGCTCACCTGGCGGCATCTAGAGGTATGGGAGCAACCTCGAGAGACTGCAACGCGCATAAATAGCGGCCCAGCAGGGGGAAAGAGAGCTCATTAGGCCACGAGGGCAGCCCAGGGAAGCCCAAACAGGCGCCTCTGCAAGCGCAGCGAAGTCGGACTGAGGGGCGGTGGAGCACTGTCAAGGCCAGGAGGAAAACTGGATTGCAAACAGTCAGTCTGCTGTAGTTTATGGAGGTATAATGGCATTACACCCACAACATCGCTGAAGCTGCATTCTGGCAGAGGGGACAGGCCACCGGAAGACACAGAGGCCCCCACAAAGAGTGGAAATAGCGGATTCCAGAAGAATGGTAGGAATACCAAGGAGAGTAGTGGCCGCCCGGTTGCCCTGTAGAGTGCAGCGCCCACAGAAGTGACTATTCGTCAGCAGTAAGGTCTGCAGAAGTGAATAGGACCGGGCCGCAGAAACAGCGGTAAGTGCTGTAGTGGCACAAGGGACAATATAAGACTGGTGCTAGCTTGCCCAGACAGCAGATCAGCGTGCATCACGAAGCCTGGGCAGTTCAGAGGGGGCAACGCCTGAGGCTGTCCAAGCAGGAGCACATGGCATCGCAGCATTTGCGACGCGAGAAGACGCACAAGCCTGGCGTTGAGTAGCTGGCTGGACACTGAAGAGGAGAAGCGAGGCAGATGGCGACTGCACACAGGAAGTTACGGGTGCAACCCCCCTGGTGGCTGGTATACTGCCGCAAACAGCTGATAGCCAGCACGTGTGGCTTTCTGGTCTGGGGCGGTGCCATAACTCTTCGCTCGGACTTACCTGGCCCTGTGGTGGAAACTCTTGGCGGTTTAGTACTGGCCCTTTAAACTGAGGAAGACAATGGGAAGAACAGACAAGACCCAACCCAAACTTACCTTCGAACAAAAGCGCTCTCAGTTGCAAGACTTGACTTCGCGCGCGCCTACTCGGACCCCTCTGCCTGCGGAGGAAGAACCGGATCTTCGCAGCCTGCTGTTATCAATGAAAAAGGGACTGCAAAACGGTATCACATCGCTGGGCGTGAAGATCGATGCCCTCTCCTACTGGATGGACAGGATGGGGGAGAGGCTGGATAAACATGCGGAAAGACTAGATATGTCCGAAAGACAGATGACGGAAGTCGAGGAGGCACAGACAACCTTGAACGCGGACCATAAACAACTGGAGAGGATTACACGGGTAATACAGGACAAGACGGAGGATTTTGAGGTCCGCTCGAGACGCTGTAATCTACGCATAACTGGTCTACCGGAGACGACTCAAACGGGCAACATGGAGCGCATTGTGGAGAAACTGCTGGTAGATCTTCTAGGCGCAGAAGTGTTCTTGAATATGTTCATGGTGGAGCGAGCCCATTGCTCCTTGGGGCCCAGACCGCTGCCGGGAGCCCCGCCACGCCCAATCATAGCCAAGTTGCTAAACTATCGGGACAGGGACGCGGCCCTTCCTACTGCGATGGACAAACAGACACTGGCCTATGAAGGATCAAACATTTTGCTGTTCCCGGACTTCACTACCCGAGTGCAAGAGGCTCGCCGACAATTTATCCCCATGAAAAAACAGCTACGGGATTTGGGAGTAGACTATGCAATGCTGTACCCAGCTAAGTTACGGGTCAACAGACAGGGGCACTCTCACATCTTTGTAGACCCGAGGGTGCTACAAAAGGCGATCAAGGACTGGAGCAAGGAACAACGACGGCGTCCAGAGAATCAGACTCTGAATGAAGCCGAAGGGAGTTTGATGGAGGAGCAAGACTGAGTCCCGACTGACAGTGTGCTGCTGATAAGTATCGTGGGGATGGGGGGGTGGAGGGAGGCAAGGGGTAAAGATAGGGATGTACTAATGCTCGTGCTGGGATAGGAACCTAATGTCTCATTGCAGTACACAGCTGTGGACATGCTGCTTGCACCGGTTAGGTATATGGACAAGTGTCAAGTATCTAGGTACTGCATGAAAACAGTTGCACTGATCAGGGAAGATAAATGGGACATTGCATATAACTGGCCGGGTTGAGATGGCGGGGTGCGTAATAGTGCCACGGCAAGTACAGATATGACTAGTGGTTAGGTGGAAGGAGAAAGTATAGCGGTCGGCGGGGGGCGGGGTCGGGACAGATACATACTGGTGTCAGCGTTTATCATTGTATTCGTTGTCCACAGAGTGACCTCCGCCCGCAAGTGACAAACACCATGACAATTTACCCAGTTGGGGCAGGGAGGGGGGGGAGGTGTGGGAGGTCCCTGATAGGGATGATGTGCGACCGAGTTGTGGGTGGTCTACTGTGGGAGGGGGGAGGGGAGGGTAGTGTTGGGAACCTGTTTTTGTTCTCTAAGTTGGGGAGGGTAGAGTTGCAGTTGCAAGAGGTACAGAATGAACGTCAGTCACAGGCTTTAGGGTGTTCTTCGCTGCGTAATAGAAAGAAATGCAATGTCAGGAGCAATCACTGACCAGAGACCACTAGACTCCCTCAGAACGCTATCATGGAACGTGAGGGGCCTGAATGACCATCGTAAACTGGGGAAAGTACTGCAATATTTAAACAGACATAAGATAGATGTGTCCATGTTACAAGAGACGCACCTCCCTCAGCAAAGTCCAATGATGCGTACCAGGGGCATTGATGGTAATACCAACACGAGCAGGATTCATGTCACATGCTAGAGGGGTAATGACATGGGTGAACCCTAGAACTGACTACACACTACAACTACTGAAGGAAGACACGGGTGGGAGGTTCGTGATCTCCAGATGTCAGGGGTGAGGACTGGATCTTTTACTGGTTAATGTATATGGCCCGAACTACGACTGCCCGGAGTTTTTGTGCTGCGTTAGCTAACATAGTGAGTGAATGTGGGAAGATGCACATGTTATGGGGAGGGGACTTTAACTTTGTAATGGACCCGAGCTTAGATAGATCAGGGGGGGGCCAATCAGGAAGCCGGCATCAGCAGCTAGAGCAATGGAAAGTGTACTGATTAGTCAAGGCCTCAAAGATGTGTGGAGGGAACTTCACCCGCTAGAAGGAGGTTTCACACACTACTCCGCCTATCATAATCTGCACACCCAAATAGACTACTGGCTGGCATCAATAAGGCTCATCCCACAAATACGTGCATATCAGGTTTTTCCACGCACACTGTCGGACCACTCCCCGCTCCTTGTGATCTTGGCTCCTCCCAAGAAGATAATCCCTCCATTTACATGGCGATTCCCCCCTTATTCATTGTTGGACCCTCTTTTCAAAGAAATGATGGGTGAAGCCATCGAAACATTTTTCGCCAACAATATTGGGACAGTCAACAGTTTTCAGACGGTATGGGAAGCCTTCAAAGTGTACATTAGAGGGGTGGCAATGGCCAAACACTCAGGGGTACTCCGCGACATCCGCCAGAGACTGGCAGCTCTGGAGCGACAACTGGGTGAGTTGGAATGAAAGCAGTCGTCAAGGGCAGATGGGGAACATGCGGAAGTAATGAAACAGTTATTGGAGGAATACCAGGAGGTAGCGGACAGTGAAGTGAAACACTTGGGGAAATACGCTACAGTGAGAATAGACGGAGAGGGGGACAGACCGGGATCAGTTCTGGCTAACCTATTGAAAGCCAAACGTGATAAAACCTTAATTACGACAATCAGATCCGAAGAGGGCGACCTCCTCACTGAGGAAGTAGAGATAGCTAATAGATTTAAACAATACTACTCAGAACTATACGCCTCACGCCTATCGGACATGGACGGGGAAATACTTGATTACCTAGAACATATCAAGCTGCCCTTTTTGTTCAACTCGCGTAGAGAGTTCCTTGCTCTCCCCATCAAAAAAGATGAGATTTTGGAACCGCTGTCGGGAATGAGGGTGAACGGTGCCCCAGGATCGGATGGCCTCACTGTGAAATTTTATAAGACCTTCATAGCTTTATTGCTCCTCCACCTCTCGGAATTATTCGATGACATGTGTGTTACGGGACAGATGCCGCAAACGATGAGGGAAGCTATGATAGTTGCAATTCCCAAAACAGGTAAACCACGGGAGGAGTGTGGGTCGTATAGGCCGCTTTCCTTGCTGAATATTGACGCCAAATTGTTCGCAAACGTTTTGGCAACTCGACTGGCACTGCTGACACCGGATCTGGTGGCTCCGCAACAGGCAGGATTCATACCTGAGAGAAACCTCACATACAATCTTCGCACGGTCTTCGGCACAATACAACATGTTCGACACGATACGAAGGCAATTGCGGTCTTCTTGGATATGGGGAAAGCTTTCGACTCGGTGGAGTGGCCCTTTATGAGGCAAGTCTTGACCACAATGGGACTCGGCCCAGTATTTTTACAACTGATAGGGGTGCTATATAACGCCCCCACGGTGCGTATCAGGCTGGGATCCTTGGTCACTGACCCTATTCGCATTACCAGAGGTACTAGGCAGGGCTGTCCTCTGTCACCGTTGCTATATGCACTGGTGGCAGAGCCCTTGGCATGCGCACTTAGGGAATATCATGGCCACAGAGGGGTGAGTTTCCCTAACAACAAAATAGTGTTGTCAACTTATGCGGATGATACACTTCTCTATGTGAGGGATCCCGAAAACAATCTAGCCCCGGTCTTGCGTGAAGTGGTGCACTATGGTGCATTGTCTGGGCTGAAGGTCAACTGGACCAAATCCATTGCCTTTCCGCTCACTCCATCTACAGTGAGGTTCGAGATAGAATATCCGTTACGGTGGTCGGGCGACTCGGTCAGGCGACTCGGTTAGGTATCTAGACATTAGACTACACACGGAATCGGACATTGTCTTTCGCGAAAATTATGGAACTGCAGTGGCCAATTTAGAAGACGATGTAGAAACATGGATTGGATTGCCGCTATCGTTGCTTGGCAGGGTCTCTATCATGAAGATGGTAGTGCTACCTAGATTCCTCTTTCTCTTCACAAACATACCGATAGTTCTACCGCGTTCTTTTTTTGCCCGGGTAAATAAATCATTAGTGCGGTTAGCTTGGGCGGGCAAACAAGCGCGTGTACAATGGCGGGTACTCACATTACCATATCACCTGGGGGGACTGGGTGCACCCGACCTGGAGCTGTATTACAGAGCAGCACAGGGCGCGCAAGCACATAGCTGGGTCCACGGAGCGGATAACATCCCGTACCTCCGGCTCGAGAGGTTGTTTGCAGACCCACTCCCTCTCCCTGCGGTCATATTTGAACCAATGGACCGCAGAACAGGCTTTCTGGATTCATTAAACTCGACCCGGCACGCCTGGTACAGCTTGCTACAACTAAGAGCGGGAGCGTTGCTATATTCCCCGGAGATGTTAGTGGACTGGGCGGTCTGGCTGCCCCCCTATAGGGACAGAGGGGTCATCAGAGCGCTGCAAGCGCTGGGTATTCGCAAGATGGGAGATCTGTTTACAGAAGGGTTCGTCATAACTAGTGATGAAGTCATGAATTCCGCTGAAGCACCCACTTTGCTTCAACACTTTCAGTTCCACAGAGTGCGCAGTGCGCTTAGACAACAGCTGGCGGACGACTTGAATGAACCTCCTGAAGTGCAAGAACTAACATACCTGATAAAACTAAATCCCCCCGCAAGCTTGTCTCCAATATCTATAGATTGGCAATGTCACAGAGAGCTAACCAGTTTACCAAAGCTAGATTGGCCTGGCAGCACGACTTGGAAACAGGTATTGATGATGCCATGTGGACCTACTGCTGCACAAACACAAAACGCATATCTCTGCATGGGAAACATAGATTGATACATTTTAAATATATTAACAGAGTGTATTATACACCTGGAAGATTATACAGGTACGGTTTGAGGGAGGACGCGACATGCGACAGATGCCGAGCCACTTCAGCGGATTTCATGCATGTAGCATGGAGTTGCCCAGGTGTATACCGATTCTGGGAAAATATATTCCGTGAGATTAGTGCAATAGCTGAGTTGGAGATCCCCCCTGACCCAGCACTGGCGTTGCTAGGCTACTCTAAAAAACTACCGAGGCCGGTTCGTAGACTGGTGGACTTAGGCCTGCTGATGGCTAAGCGCAGAGTAGCAATGTGCTGGTTGAGGGGCCCCTTACCCACAGAAACACAGTGGTCGCACGATGTACTTTACTGCTGCACACAATCTGAGAGCTTTAGCGAATTGCTCCCTCCAAGGAGCAGACCAAAGAATTTCTGGGGGTTATACACCACATATTTGAAAGACAAGGGAGAGAGAACAGCGGCAGCGGGACAGGAAGTGGGACACAATCCCATAGCTTCATAGAGGACAGGACTGGCTTTCAGTCTCAGTAATCTCCATCCGTAAGGGAAAGCGTCAAGTGCTGAGAGAGTGACTAGGTCAAAGCAATAGGTGGGCACTAGAGGGCAGTCATGGTAGCGGGGGGTGGAAGTCAGAATAGAGGAGCGACAGGCATAGAATGTCACCACTGAGCAGTGGAGTAACTAACGAGAACTCGGAAGATGGTTGGCTGGATTAATACCTCTTTGCTTGGTTGTTAATTTAAAGGAAAAAATGTATTTTTTTTAATATATAGTACAGACGCTGACACATGGCAGTTTCGCCTAGTATCGTGTTCAGTTACGCAACTCATAAGAATTATGCTGCCCGGCCTCTGGGATGTGGGCAAAAGAGCTGTGTAATACGCTTTAAATATGAATGCCGCCGGCCCCCGGTTTGCAAGCGTCCGGCTGTGTTTGTCAGTGGCATTTCTCGCAATAAAAAAAAAAATGGTGCAAGTAGGCGACAGCACTCATTGTACCACCCACTAAAGTGGCACTGAAAAACATGCCTCAGACCTGCCACTGCAGCCTGTAGTGTCGTTTTTCATTGCCATGCCTGTTGACTGTTAGGGAATGACCTAGAGTACACCACCTGGAAAGAGGTGGAGATCGGTTCTCATCTGTAGATGTTGGGATTGCCTAAGTGGGTGTGCCTGACCACACAGTCTATGACAGCCCATCAGGGGAGTGAAAAGGACCTGGAGCCTGTAAAAATGGCCCATGTAACTGACAAGAAGAAGAAGAGCAGGGGACATGGAAAACCCACCCCAGAGAATTCCACAGTCTGGGAGGAGGCTGATACTGAGGGTGACACCCCAGAACCTATAGGGGAAGACATTGCTGCCCTGGGGGACCTACCTGAGTTAGCCAGGGGGGCAAAATGTGAGGGGGGCAACACAGGCAAAGTTCTACAAAGCGCAGGCCAAGGGCCACGCAACTGGCGACACATCTGGTGATCACTTCCTGTACTGGGAGAAGCATCTCCCGTAAAGCGAGTCTAAAGTCCCTGAGCATGGGTCAACCCATGTGTTGGTGGTCCCCAGTGCTACCACGCATTCCTGTTGGAGTTGGCTAATAATGTCCCCCTGGCAGGATATCTGCGGCAGGCCAAAACCTTGGACCGACTGATCACCTAGACCCCGGATGTCAATGCAGTCTTATGACTTCTGCAAATCCTCCATGACCTGCCAGGTCATTGGAAAGTCAGGGGCAAAACACATGGCCCCTCTGTTTCCATTCCCCATAGTGGGAAAACCCCTTTGACAGGGTGGGCATAGACATTGTTGGGCTGGTATTGGGACAAAACATTGAGTTGTAAATATCGGGAAAAAATATTGTTATACAAAAATATTGTGATGCATGTTGTGTATTGGGTTTACTTGTACCTAGTATTATGCATGATGTAGCATCATTCCTAAGTAAAATCCTGCATTGTTAGAGAGGTTGTTCTGGCGACCAGACGAGCCTGGGCAGCTTGTAGTATGGGCTGTTTTCCTTCTCTCTACGTGTGGGTCTGTTGATGTTCTGGTATTAAAATACAGCTTGTACCAGCCACCGTTTCCTACATTTGTTCGGGTGGACGTCACATTGTTGGGACGGTATTTGGACAACATATTGAGTTGTAAATATCAGGAGAGAAATATCGGGAAACAATATTGTGATAACAAACATGTGGTGTGGAGATATCATTGTCAAGAATATTGTTTTTTCCAGGTGAGTAATATTGTTGTTAAGAATATCATTGTTGTTGTCTAAGAATATCATTGTTGTTAATATAGTTTTCAATAATATAGTCGTAAAAAATATTGTTTTTAATTGTTAATTATCTTAATGTGTTTCAGTTAATATATTAATTTGATGTGTTATTATTGGTTGTATAATTGTTAACAATATTTTTGAAGATAGTTTGTAATTTTAAGTGATTTATCATTTTAAATTGTATTGCTAACAATAATTTATAGTGGGTTGCTATGATTGTAGAGGTATAGGGTGGAAATGTATTAAGTAATAATTAATTAACAATTAATTCTTTATTTAAAAGTAATAATTCAGTTGATTATTAATGATGGAAATTGTGTAATTGTATTTTGTTTTGTTACATTTTAGGTGCGGGCTGCTGGGTTTGTAGGGGTGTAGGGTGGGAGGTAATTATGTAATTATTAATTAACAATTAATTATGAATGTATTATTAATAATTGAATTGAGTATTAGGGATGTAATTCGTGTAATAGTTATATATGTTTTTTTATGTTTTAGGGGCAGGCTGCTGGGTTTGTAGGGCTGTAGGGTGGGAAGTTATTTGAGTAATAATTAATTTATTAACAAATAATTATTAATTTATTATTAATTATGTATTTGAATATTAATTATGTGAATGATATTTTGTAGTTATATTTCAGTGTGGGCTGCTGGGTTTTTATTGGTATATGGTGGGAAGTTAATTAAGTTATAATTAATGAACAATTAATTATTAATTTATAACTAATTATTTGAGTATTAATTATGTAAATGGTGTAATAAGTTTATATATGTGTTATTTTAGGTGTAGGCAGTTGGATTTGTATGGATAAAGGGGGAAAGTTAAGTAATAATTAATAAAACAATGAATTGTTTTGTTTTTATTTAATTCTTTAATTAACAATTAATTATGTACATTTTGTAATACTGATTTGTGGGAGGCAAGATAGCGTCCGCACGGTCAGACGTGTGAGCTGGCTACTCCCGGGTGCTCACAGCCCCACATTAAGGCGATGGTGATATGATTGATTGACAAAGGAGAGAGGAGAAGAAAACTTGAAATTACTCACAGGCGCTGGCCCCCTTGATATGCAGAGCGTTGCGGCTGCAGCGATCCCGGCATGACTGCGCCGTTTGCACTGCTCTTGTTGGTGGAGTTTTGCCTGGAGCTGGCGTTGGCGGTGTCTCCCGGCTCCTGCACATTCCGGTGGCTGGCGTTGTCCCCCGGCTCCTGCACATCACGGTGGCCGTGGAGGGGAAGATTTGTTAGCGCTAACAATGCTTCCCAAGGCAGTGAGAGGGAGGACTCGCCCTCTTGTGGATAGCTCCGGTACTGGAACTGGGGGACCTAAGATTACAGCGAGCTGCTCCAAAACGTCTAAAAAGGATTCTTTGGCAAAGGGAGAAAAATCGACGGAGAATGCGGGTAAGCGGACCATCCCGCTTTTATTTTCTGTCGGCAAAGACATAGAATCTGGGGACTACTTCTATTCACTTTTGGACCATTCAAACTCATCAAGTGACGACCTTGAGTCTATGCTTATGGCTTCAGCCATGACTGTTGCGCTGGGTGACGAAGGCAGTGATCGTAGCAGTTTACATCTAGACTAGAGGACACCGGTGATACATCAGATGGCAGCCTTCAGACTGTTCGTAAAAGTCCAGATTTTAGAGGTGGTGCCAAGCAACTGAACGGTGGTAATGGCAGTAATGCCCTACAGTGGGACTATTCTTGCTCAACTGATTTAAGCACTGAGAATGAGCAAAGCCATGGGACTGTTATTGAACTGCCAACTAATTCATCTGAGGATATATCACTAGCTTTGATTTATCAAACTATCGTTACCCACAGGAAGGAGGCACGAGTAGAGAATCAGAGAGTGCAGGGCTCATAGCTAAGACCTGCACAGAGTTCACAACTAGGTTTAATGAAGCAGAAGCGAGAATCTCATGTCTTGAAGACGAACTGGTTGCACAGAAGGCTTTGACTGAGTCTCTGCGGTCCCTAAAAGATGACACGCAATGGAAACTAGCCGACCTAGAAAATCGTTCTCGTAGGAACAATCTTAGAGTTCTGCAAATTCCTGCAGGGGTCGAAGGACAGGACCCTCGAAAATTCATTATTGACCTGTTTACGGAAGCCTTCCCTGAGCTGGGAAAATAGGATTGGCAGAGAGAAGTAGAGGGAGCACATCGCTTTCCATTCGTTCTTCGTCCTAGGTCTGGTCAATCCCAGTGGCGGCTGGTGTTAAGGGGCGAAAGGGGCATTGCCCTACTAGCTTCTGGACCAGGGCATTGGGAGCAACGGGAGGAGAAAGAGAGACTGTACTGTATGCCATGCAGCAGCTGCAAATTAATTGCTCACTGCTGCGTGAGATTTCAAATTCAAGTTGTTTTTTCTGGAAGGGATGAGGGCAGAGAACTCCTGTGCATGTGCTGCCCGAGGCGAGGACTATTGCTCGCCCTCGAGGCACATGCCAGAAGAGTGATGTCAGCCTGAAGGGAGTGGCCAGAGAAAGCGCAAATGGTTTGTCTTAAAAGGGGCGCTTATGCTGCGGCCCAGGCGGCAGGGCTAGCCTATCTGAAAACAAAGTAGTGGGTGGCAACAATTGGAGCTTGCCTTCGCGCTACTTTTAGGCCTCCGCTCCTTATTGGATAATGGGAACTGGGCGCGTGGGCTGAAGGAGAGTTTGGCTGTGCAGGCGCAGCTGTGAATTCGGCAAAATAGGTATTTACGCAGCAGGTGTGCTGTATTCGATGTGTTTCATTGTTTGCTGCTCGGGACACATACTGGCACGGTCCCCGGCTGCAGTCACTGAAGGAGAGCGCCACGAGGTCAAAATTATGCAGAGTGCAGGCGGCTCAGTCCCAGCATCTCCACTGACTCTCCTTTGGGGCCATATGTAGGTAGCATCACATTTACCGATTCATAAATACCGAATTTTTACCGATTCGGTATTTATGAATCGGTAAATGTGATGTAGGTAATAATTCGGTAAATTTTACCGAATCGGAAAAATTCGGTAATTATGAATTGGTATTTACCGATTCGGTAATGAGGCATACCATACCAATCCATTGATTCCTATGGGCCTGTAGGCCTATAGGAATCAATGGGAAGCCAGTTACCATTACCGATTCGGTAAATACCGATTCGGTAATGGGGGGAGCATATTCAAGGGTGGCAGGGTGTCACATTGACACCCTGTTGCACCCCTGAATCTTGCATGTGTGCACATGTGGCGCACATACATGCCCTAAGGGCATGTATGTCTGCCACATGGCACTCTTAAATCTGCAGAATATTACTTTTTGCAAGGTATTCGTTATTTATCACCAACCTGTATTTGGTGGTAAATAACGAATTCTTAATACTAATTTTCACTCTTTAGAGTGCTCCCTACATCTGATTTCAGGATTCGGTATTTACCAAATCGGTATTTTACCGATTCGGTAATTTACCGAATCCTGAAATTATGCCTCCTACATCTCAAATAGCTAAATACCGGTTGGTAACGGGATATTTACCGAATTTCGGCCGTTACCGACCGGTATTTAGCTACCTACATGAGGCCCTTGATCTTGGCATCGTTGCCTGCAGACACACCATCTCCCTTAAGAGTTCCACTCGACCTGCCATGCCGCCGGCCTGGCTATGGTACTGGGGTGACTGCGAGGGAAGGGCATACTGCTTACACTGAGCTACAGCAACAACACAAGTAAGTCTCACTGTCTCCACAGTCCACTTTCTGAAACCCGTGGCTCGAACTCCAGGATGGAGCAAAAGAGCTCGCATTGTCGTCTACAAATTAGCATGTTTGCTTCCTGTTTTTTTATTTTGTAATTGTAATGATTGTCTGTGATGTTGAAAGCTGAGGCCTCCGTTCACAGTAAACCACTGTAAATGAAACTGGGAAGCTTTGCTGGGGATAAGATTGTTGTCATCTGATATAAACCCAAAGGTATGCAGTAATTGTGGCGTAATGATCCAGTCCAGGTTTTCTCTTTCAATTCTGGGACTTATACTCCGGCTTTTTTAATGACATAAACAAGCCTAAAAGGATAAGGAGACTGCAGGGGCGAGAGTATAGATATTAACAAGGGTGTGGATGGAGGGGGGGCATTTTGAAAGTGATTTATTTTGGCCAAACAGTAAAACTGCAAAATAATTTAGATGTTTGAGATTCTTTGGAATGAGTACCCATTAGAAATTAGAGGTTTCTAAACGTATAGCTTTTCACCTAGAATAATGGCTCTGAGTTCACTGGCTCCTGTCAATAATAAATCAGAGCCCTGCGTCTGAGCTCGAGGAAGGTCTCGCTGCTGGTCAGAGCTGTAGTGACAGAGCAGCAAGGGCTCTAGTGTGGGGCCACAGATGTGATGACAAAGTGGTCTCTGAAGAAAGGGACAATTGTTAGTCCCCTGGAGTCAAGATGAAGGCGTAGAGGAAGGTTTTACCTCCAGTTGGAGAAGTAGCAATCAAACTGTTGATGACCTGAGCTCGCAGATGTTTTTGCACTAATCATAAATGATGGGGTAGAGCAGGTTTTTGCTCCAGTTGATCAGGTGTTCATACAGTGATGTAGTTTAAGGTGGGAGAGGCTGGTCCCCTCAAGGGGGTATATTCACATAGCGATCTAGGGTCTAGTTCTGCAGTTATACTGAATAAGAAGCTACCGACATCATTTTCATATGAAATCTCTTTATTGATGTCATAACTACACTTTCACAATTGGCTTATTAACCTTTTTGCCTACGAAAATTTGCTTGATAATGCATCATTTGCCCACTCTTTTAAAAACGTTTCTCAGGGGAAGAAGCCCCCAACTGAACTACCCTTATGACAGTCAGGCTTGCTCGCTATGCTCACAGAAGGTCACTTATCGATAACGTTTACGCCCTGCCTCTTTCGAATGTCACCAGCCGCCACTGGTCAAACCGAAGACAAACCTAGAGCTATTCTGATATCGTTTAATAGCTTTCTGGCTTGGGAAGATGTGTATTCCCTGGCACGTCCTGATAAAAAAAGGGCAGGGAAAGGGCTTGAGTTCTTTTTTAGGCCTGACTTTTGTTATCTAACTGTGGTAAGGCGCTGACATTTACGCCAGCTTATCGCACCATTTCAGGCCAAAGGGGCTCAAGTTTTCCTATTAAATCCAGCAAAACTTAAAGTTATAGCTAAAGATCAAACTCGCTTTTTCTCCTCTGAGGCATTAGCGGAAGAGTTTCTACAATCTTTGTAAAATGTGCTTAACTGGGGTGGCAGCTGTTAGAATTGCAGTCAGGGTTAGAACCAAGATGTAGATTCGTAATTATGTTTGTTGTTTCCTTCTTCTCTCTACTCTTTTCATCAGGTATTATCTCACCCTATGTGAGAATGGGGTAATCTAAATAGGATAATTGGACATTAGCAACATATATATGGTCTAAGAATGTTTTGAATTGTATTTTTTCTTATTGTTGTCGTGTATGGTCAATAGGGTTAGGGGTACGTTGTGGGGGTGATCACCTGGGTGGCGGAAGCTTGTCATCACAGGGACCATTGGTCCTAAAGCCTCGTGGAAGGGTAGGGGTAGGTGGTGGAGGGTGGTTTTCAGGGCTTGCAGGGGCTCGGGGGGGGGTTGGGTGGTTCAGGTTGGGTAAAATAAGAAACATAATCCACAGTATTGCTAAGATTTTGAGTCTGACAGATCTAATGTTTTTTTTAGAGAATTGAGTATTGGTTCACTCCCCTATTTTTCTAATGGCTAGATTTGGACTTCGAATATGCTCCCTAAATTTATGTGGCCTAAATAGCTACAACAAGAGACAAAGGGTTGCTGCTGAACTTCGGGTGATTCAACCAGACTTGGTCTGCCTACAAGAAACTCATTTACCTTGGGGAAAGCGGAAAATGTTATCGGAAATGGGTTTCGTGCTCTTAGCCGCCTCACAACAATCCTCAATGACACAGGGGTGGCGGTCTTAGCCAAACCTGCCATACAAACCATGGGACGGGTTTTAGCAGATAAGTTGGGGCGATGGCTTATTGTGGAATGGATGATGGGGAGAAACAATTTACGCTCTGTACTGTTTATGGCTCCAATCTTGATGAAGCCATGGTTTTGGAACAACTAAATATGGAGCTTGCACTTTGGCCTACCCCCCCCTGGTGCTGTGTGGGGATTTCAATATTAATCTGCTCAATAAGGAACTCCAATCAGGTATGCAAAACTACAAAGGAAGGAAACCCAGGGTTTTCAAGGCGTTATATCACTTACTGGTGGATCACAGCTTGGTAGATGTTTGGGATTCTCTTTGCATGCCTGAACCTGGGTTCACATTTTATTCCTACCCCCATCAGAAGCTGTGCGCCTTGATTATTTACTGAAGCCAAAATTTGAGTATTACCAAGAATCACCTCTGATCACGCACCAGTAGTTCTGGATATCCCCGCACTGGGCTCTTGTATAAACCCAAGAACTTTTACTTTTGACAGGAAACTTCTTCTTGATAATACTTTTATAGATCATATGTAGATTTGGATTAAGGATTTCCTTCAAAATAATCGGCATTCCATATTGGTGGGGGTTTTGTGGGATACTTTTAAGGCTTGTTTCAGAGGGGAGGTCTTAAGCTACGGATTGTACCAACAAAAGAAAGCTAAACTCGTAATACAGGAATTGTATACCAAACTTAAGACTGTGGAAGAAAACCTTGCACAGGGGATTCTGCTCAAGAACAATATCGTTGAACTACAAACTAATGTGGCTAGATGTAAGGCTAACATCAACTAATCCTGGAGCAAGGAAATTGCAGCTAAATATTTGGTGTATAAAAAGGATTGTTATGAGTATAGGGAGTCTGTAGGACGCTGTTTAGCTAAAAGGTTACGCTCTAAGGAGGCTGCTCATAGAATAGCCGGTATGAAGAATGCATTAGGCGACACGGTATATGATCCCCAAGAGATTCTTCAGATTTTTCATAATTATAATGAAGATTAATATACAGAAGAAGAGTCGGGCTGCATATTAGGAATCCTGGGGTACAACATTTAGTGGAGCAGGTTGGCCAGGAGGAGGTAGAGATAATGGAGAGCCCCATTACCATGGAGGATTTAGAGTTAGCCATAAATAGCATGACGATTGGTAAGACAGCGGGTCCTGATAGGCTACCTTCAGAGGTTTATATGGCCTTCTTTTAGGATATTAAAACGGATCTGCTTGCCGTCTTCCGAGCAGCCCAAATGGGGGGGGGGGGGGGGGGGGTGCACCACAATCATGGGATGAAGCTAATATCATCATTTTTAGGAAAAAAGATAAGCCACCGGATTTGCCAGGGTCATGTCGCCCAATTTCTCTTGTTAACTGCGATGGGAAGATCTACGCTAAAATCTTGGCAAATAGGTTGGCAAAAGTTATTTCTCCTCTGGTCTCCCCAACACAACATGGATTTATTCCTGGTCGGGGGACTGTGAATCATATTCATAGAATTGTGACACTGTTCGATATTGCTCAGGTTCAGTCCAGGGATCTAGGACTGATTTTAATTGATGCCGAGAAGGCGTTCGATCGTGTCGCCTGGGACTTCCTTTGGGGGATTATGCAGCCGATGGGGTTCGGTCAGGGGTTTATCCAGGATATATGAGTATTAAATCCATCACCCATGGCCAGGATCTGCTCTATGGGTCTTGTATTGGATTCTATAAAAACATTTAGAGGCACACGGCAGGGGTGCCCTTGTTTCCCCCTACTGTTCGCCCTATATATTAACCCTTTTTTAATAATGTTGGAGAGAAGCACCCAGATCAAACCTTTTCGTGTTTTGGAAGATCATTTTCGTGTTTGTGCATATGCCGATGATATAGCCATTATAACTTTGGATCCCGTCACGGCTATACCTGAAGTTGAACGCCTAGCGTATGAGTTTGGCACAGTCTCTGGCTATAAGATGAACAAATCTAAAACCCAGATTTTCTGTACGAACCATATTATGGCTAGTGACCCTAGAGTGGTCAAGGAAGTCACGCATCTAGGAATTAAGATCCGGGAGTGCTTGAAAGATTTGGTTGACATCAACTGGGGGGATATCATTGGTAATGTAAAGCAATCATAAGTACGATGGGACAGTTTACATCTGTCTTTTGGTTGGTAGAGCCAACATCCTCAAAATGAATATACTCCCCAAGGTTTTGTATTTTTTCAGATCAGTACCTCTGGAGGTATCCCGTGGCCAATTACAACATCTACATGCACTTTGTGCTACATTTTTATGGGCTTCGGGGAAACCACGGAGAGCTTTGCATTTTATGACTCTTCCCAGAGAGAGGGGTGGTTGGTCCGTTCCCGACTTCATGATCTATTATTATGCATGTCTTTTATTAAATATGCTGATAATGTTGACTGGAGAAGATGTGAGTAATCCTGCTGAGGCTCCCTCAATTTATCAGATGGTGTTAGGAAAAGAGGTTAAGAACTGCCTGCTAAAAAAAACGCGTTTTAAAATCTTGGGGGCAGCCTTTAAGGTTTGGAGCATGGTATGAAAAAATGTACAGATACAGAGATGAACCTTTTATACACCTACCACGGCCGTGGGTATATTGCCATTGATATTTCAAGACCATGTGGCAACTAGTTGGAGATGTATGGGTATTATCCAAATTGGGGATTTTTATGTGGCAGGGGGGTAATATTTGTCTTTTATAGACCTAGCTGATACATTTCTTCTTCCTAAGAACCAGATTTTTAAATTCCTACAAATACGTGATTTCCTGAGCAAACAGCCAACAGTGATGATACCTCAAAAATTAGTTGAAGCTATTAAGCGCCAGGAAAAGATAGGGGTCCTTTACAAAATCCTTTTAGCTTCAAGGAGGGATAATTTGGATAAGCACAACTTTAAGTGGGCACTGAAACTGGGAGAGTCTAGGGTTTCTTTAGAGAAGGCGAGTGTTATTGCTGGGGAAATTTGTCTGTTGGCGAATCTCAAAGCCCAGTTTTATAAAACCATATTTAATGCTTATCATACCCCAACCAAGATGATGAAATGGGGGAAGGGGAACGATGGTAAATGCTTCCGCTGTGGTATGGATAATGCAGACAGTCTCCATATTTTTTATGTTTGTGCTAAACTGGTGACATTAATAGAACATATTGAGAAGTTTTTGACGGAGATTACAGGGGTTGTAATTAACATATCGGCTTCCATGATGTTGCTTGGGATTGGTGAGGATCTGGTGCAAGGGAGACCCATGTATACATTCCGGTATCTGCTTTTTATTGCTACAGCGGTAGCACGGTTATGTTTAGAGTCTTCATGGCTTCTGCCTGAAGTACCATCTTATGAAACGTGGCGAGCTCGGTTTTATAGTATATATAATCTGGAGCACAGTTTGTATTCTGTTAAAGGACCAAGGAAACACAAATTAGGCATCTATATATGGGGGGCAATGATTGATCAAATGAATTGTTGAAACTGAAATTCAATTTGGTATAACTGAATGAAATGAATTGCTTTTAAGCCTTGTTATTAGATCTGTATGTATTTATTGATGTTTTGATACTGTGGATAATAAAAATAAAAAAATGTAATAGTGATTTATTTTAATTACGGGTTAATAGGGGTATAGGGTGGGATGGTAATTAAGTAATAATAAATTAACAAATAATTAATTATTAAGAAATTAGTTAATTGGTCATCAATTATGTAAGTTGTGTTATGCTTATTTATTTTAGTTATATTTTGACCGTGGACTGCTAAGTTTGTAGGTGCATAATGTGGGAAGTTAATTAAGTTAAAAACAGTTTTTTTTTAATTGCTAATTATTAAATTGAATAATATTCATGCAAATTGTTTACATATTTTTTATTAATATATATATATATATATATATATATATATATATATATATATATATATTGTTTTTTGGTTAATTAATAATGTTCATAATAAGAAATGTATATTTGTCCTAAATTAATAGGATTGTTTAAATATGTAATGTGTTTGAAGTGAGGTACTTTTCGTAGTGTTGATTAGACTTCAGGGGGAAAAGTAAATGTAACCCCTCCAAAGTCCAACACTTTCCCTATTGTTGAACAGACTGGAGTGGGAATAGTACATTTTAGCCCTTCAAAGTTCAACGCTTTCCCTACTGTTGCACAGAACTGGTGTGGGAATAGTACATTTTACCCCCCCCCCCCTTAATAGTCCAACGCTTTCCCTCCTGTTGCACTGACTGAAATGGGAAAAGTAAATCTTACCTCTCCAAAGGTCAACGCTTTCCCTACTGTTGCATAAATTGGATTGGGAATAGTATTTATATTATTCCCAGGCTCCAATACGTTTCCTAAAATTGTATAAATAAATCTATGATTATTTATTTTTTAATTCGATAAGATTTGCTATACATATACATATAGGCAATCAACCTGAGGCTGACGACGATGCGAATTCCATTGTATCAACGGATAGTAGCGCTATGACTAACGCAACTACCAGTGAGGTGGATTCGGACAATCAAAGCTCAAGCAACGAAGCGGGGGACCTCGGGCTTTTAACTTTGGCAGAAGAACTGGATTATGTTCGCATGCAACGCAAACAGACCCTACGCCCACGGCAGCAACAATCACAACCAGCCAGAAGCGAAACATCAGAAGGAGGCAAAGAAGGAAGCGCAAGAGGGCGAAATCGTCGCGGGCAACAATGGAGACAGTACAAGAAGTAAGTGATAATACGATCATCAACCTTACGGATGTCGAACTGAATATGGCGGAGAAACAACTACTGTCATTAGGCCTTTCGTTCTGCCCAGAAAGCAACTTTAACTATGTGCATACGAGAGTGGATGTTTTCAAGTTCATTAGAAAGATCAAATTAAAAAAATACTTTACCATTAAAAATAAATTGAGTGAAGAGTCCAATATGAGATCGGAACTAGATACACCCACAAGCCATGTAAGTACGAGTGAACATAACACCAGAGGACTAGTGGCATCTGATATGCAAGCTATCGCTATCTTAAATGCACTAGGTAGAGGTCAGGAAGTTACCAGTGCTACACAGGAGGTGGCAGAATATGAAGGGATTAACATTTCCAAGTCTTGCAAGAGTCCGTTCAAACCGGCCTCCACATTTATGCCGACTATGCCGCGTGATTCCACAGACGTATTTCAAGAGAGAGTCATTGATGAGTTAAAAAAATTACAGCACCAGACTCTAAGAAATAAGACAAAACCTACCCAAAGAATGAGAGACTATTTTAATTTGATGTCCAAACTGAAGGAAAACAGCAATGTCATCATCAATAAATCAGATAAAGGAGGCAATGTAGTCCTATGGGGTAAAAAAGAATACAAGGAGGAAGCATACCGGCATCTCAACAACTCGGAATGCTATCGTAGGATACCAAGAGCACTGGTTGAGAGCACCAATAAACAATATAAAGATGAATTATATATCTGGCATAAAGAGGGACTGCTCACGAAGGAAGAACTACATTTTTTGTATAAGGAGTATCCGATTCTTCCGAATATATACTTCATCCCCAAGGTGCATAAGGGAGTCAATCCGATTCCAGGACGCCCGATAGTATCGGCAATTAACGGTATATTCGAGAATACCTCGAAATACATAGACTTTTTCCTCCAGGAATTAGTGATTAACTTGCCCAGCTATTTAAGAGATACTATGGACTTTTTACACAAATTGAACAATCTGAATTTGCCCTCTGATGCTATTCTTATGACTATGGACATCACAGCATTATACACCAGTATAGCTCACGAAGATGGGTTGAAGGCTGTGGCTCATTTTTTGGGTGAAAGAGACATTGAGTTTTATAACCACAATAACATGTTATTGAAAATGATTCGTATTTGTCTTAATAACAATATGTTTCAGTTCAATGGTGAGTTGTTTCAACAACTAAGAGGCGTGGCGATGGGGGCATGCTTCTCTCCTAGCTACGCATGTTTACATGTGGGCTGGTGGGAGAAGCATGTCCTCAGGACCCGCTTTGAGGATCAGTGGTCGAACAACATTCTGGCTTGGTGGCGTTACATAGATGACGTGTTTGTCATCTGGAAGGGCACGGAATCTGAGGCATTTGAATTTGCTAAAAATATCAATGTCAATGACCTAAATCTGGAATTCACAGTACATGTGAGTACCAGTAATGTTAATTTTCTCGATGTAACGGTGCATGTTCATGACGGGGTATTGGAGACTAGCTTGTTTCGCAAGAAGACATCAGGAAACACGGTACTGCACGCACATAGTTTCCATCCCCAGCACACTATAAAAAGTATTCCATATGGGGAATTCTTGCGCATCCACAGAGCGTGTAGCACTATTGCAGCGCGTGATCAACATCAATTGGATGCCAAAAACAGGCTGTTAGCGCGTGGATATGAGGAACTTAGCCTCAACAAAGCTATGACCAAAGCTAATCTCAGGAATAGAGATGATCTTCTGGTAGTTAAAAACACCGCAAATGCGAATCAGGAAACTCCAATAGTCACCAGTACTGCCCCTGATAAGGAATCAAGTATTAGTGAAATGAGATTGATTACAACTTACAGCAGACAGGCCAGGAAAATTAAACAAATTATCTGTAAAGAGTGGCCCATTGTACTGACTGACCCCACTCTAAAGACAGTTCTTCCCAATACTCCTACCGTCACCTACAGGCGTGCGTTCTCTATGAGGGACGAGCTGGTCTCCAGTAGTCCGGAAGTATCAGCAGGTGGCACCTGGCTTACCCCCACTAAAGGATTTTTTAAATGCTCCTCGTGCAGAGCTTGTAAGTTTGGAACCAACACTTACCAATATATGACACCTTTCAGCGACAAGCCCATACATTTGAAGGGTCATTATACCTGTCGAACTGATCATGTGGTTTATATACTGCAATGCACGTGTAAACTTCAATATGTTGGCAGTACAAAGCTACAAGCACACATTAGAATCCTGCAGCACTTACGTGCTATAGTAAACTCCGATCCTGCGTACCCGGTAGCCAGACATTTTAAAGCCTGTCATAACAACAATCTGAGCTGTCTGAGCTACTTTGTCATAGATTCGGTACCTAAGCAAAAGAGAGGGGGCAATCGTGAAAAAATCCTTAGGCAATTGGAATGTAAATATATATTGGAGTTAGATACCCGTATACCAGGAGGTCTTAACAATGGGGAAGATCTGCACCACTTCTTATGAGAGTCCTTGAGTACTGCATATTAGTGGGTTCATCAGTATATTGTGTACATAAGGGTCCTTTTTCTATTTTTCTGTTTTCCTCAGGTCTACTAATATTTGCGTGCATAGTTACATCATTACGAATTCTCTATAGTCATGAAGATGTGAGGATAGCAACTTTGACATTTTATATTCTTTCCGTGCATTGTATTTTAGTTTCATGAGTATACACTTTGGGTATTTCATCTATCAACTTCCTCGTGGCCTTCATATAGTTACACATTATGTGTTTTTAGTCGTGCTTTGTTCATATTGTCAGTGTGCCATCTTTGTTGTGACTCTATTAGACCACATATATAAGAGTATAAGGCTTTTGTTTCTTTCTTTCCAGATTTATTTTATAATTGTGCCATGTACAATGTATTTAGGACATTTAAGTTGGTTTACTATGTATGCTTCGCATATTTTCCACATTATATGGGGGTTGTGTATATCGAGCGGTATTTGTACATCAAATATACACATTGCCGAATTTGCACATTTTCATTTGCGGATTTGCACATCTTGCTGTATTTGCACATATATTTCCATTCAGCGTATTTTGCACATATATTGCATATTTTGCACATCTTTGGTAAGTGTAGTTTTTTATATGTCAATCTCCTCATGTATTTTATTGTACCAACTATTTTTGCGCATTTGAGCAACAATCTGATTTTGTCCTTTTTTCATTGTATATGGAGGTATTCAATGCAATATTGCATTTCTGGAAATTGTCGTCTGTAATAGAGTACAGGATTTATCCTGTTATTTGCATACGTGAGAGAATCATAACAAAGCGATAGTATCTTTTCTATGCCTATACGCTAAGTATTTTGTTTATGTCTATTCGTAAGGTGTCTCACATATGATTTAAAAGCACCACGTTCTGTTCGTGTAAACCATGTGATCAAGACCGCTGTGTCGGTCGAAACGCGTCAGAACCGGATTGAAGTTTGCGTGGAAATAAACTAAGCTAAATACCTGTACCAGCGTATCTGTGTCCGTGTCTTGGAGCAACACCGGCTGGTGTTGCGAAAGGAGGAGTTGATATATATATATATATATATATATATATATATATATATATATATATATGAGGCTCCATGGGGATGTCCAGAAACGAACAGCACTCGGACACAGAACAGCTTTTTCCCCAATCAAGCTTTATTCAAGGTATGGACAATCACTCTCACCAGTCATTTAAAGCCTTTGTCTGCACCCGACGCGTTTCGAGAGGATCTCTTTTTCAAGGGTGATGTGGACAAAGAGCGCATGTGCGCCTGCAGCTTCCTTTTCAGCGATATCGCACACCATTGATTGGTCCCTCTGTATGAGAAGTGCGTTGCTTTCTGGGAGCTGTAGTGCGTGATTTCTTCCCTTAATGGATGCGCTCCAAATTTCAGGCGAATTCTAGGCTCTCACACGAGCCATTGGGGGGAGCAGTAGTCCTTGATCCTGATTCTGTGTCCCGCTTCGTGAGCTTGGTGTATCCAGTGCTCCGCGGCCCCCTGTTATCGGGGTGGTGCGCGTTCAGCGGCAGGACGGCCGCTATAGATATGAGGCTCCATGGGGATGTCCAGAAACGAACAGCACTCGGACACAGAACAGCTTTTTCCCCAATCAAGCTTTATTCAAGGTATGGACAATCACTCTCACCAGTCATTTAAAGCCTTTGTCTGCACCCGACGCGTTTCGAGAGGATCTCTTTTTCAAGGGTGATGTGGACAAAGAGCGCATGTGCGCCTGCAGCTTCCTTTTCAGCGATATCGCACACCATTGATTGGTCCCTCTGTATGAGAAGTGCGTTGCTTTCTGGGAGCTGTAGTGCGTGATTTCTTCCCTTAATGGATGCGCTCCAAATTTCAGGCGAATTCTAGGCTCTCACACGAGCCATTGGGGGGAGCAGTAGTCCTTGATCCTGATTCTGTGTCCCGCTTCGTGAGCTTGGTGTATCCAGTGCTCCGCGGCCCCCTGTTATCGGGGTGGTGCGCGTTCAGCGGCAGGACGGCCGCTATAGATATGAGGCTCCATGGGGATGTCCAGAAACGAACAGCACTCGGACACAGAACAGCTTTTTCCCCAATCAAGCTTTATTCAAGGTATGGACAATCACTCTCACCAGTCATTTAAAGCCTTTGTCTGCACCCGACGCGTTTCGAGAGGATCTCTTTTTCAAGGGTGATGTGGACAAAAGCGCATGTGCGCCTGCAGCTTCCTTTTCAGCGATATCGCACACCATTGATTGGTCCCTCTGTATGAGAAGTGCGTTGCTTTCTGGGAGCTGTAGTGCGTGATTTCTTCCCTTAATGGATGCGCTCCAAATTTCAGGCGAATTCTAGGCTCTCACACGAGCTGAAAAGGAAGCTGCAGGCGCACATGCGCTCTTTGTCCACATCACCCTTGAAAAAGAGATCCTCTCGAAACGCGTCGGGTGCAGACAAAGGCTTTAAATGACTGGTGAGAGCGATTGTCCATACCTTGAATAAAGCTTGATTGGGGAAAAAGCTGTTCTGTGTCCGAGTGCTGTTCGTTTCTGGACATCCCCATGGAGCCTCATATATATATATATATATATCTGGCCACGTACACTATACATGGAAGAAGCAAAGAGACATTTGGAAGATACTTTATGTTATAGAAAAAGCTCAGCTATGGATGTGAGGAACCTAAAAGAAAATGTTTTTAAAGAACTAAATCAGTGGAAAAGGGATGGCCTATTAAGCAAGCAAGAATTGGGTTACCTCAAGAATGAATTTCCGATTATACCGACTCTTTATTTTATCCCTAAAATTCATAAACAGGTAGTGCCGGTTCCAGGGCGACCGATCATTTCGGCTCAAAGGAGTCTCTCGGAACCCATATCGAAATATGTGGATTATTTTTTACACGAATCAGTGGAGAATTTACCTTTTTTTATAAAAGATACAGGACATTTTTTATCCAAGTTAAAGGAAGTAAAATGGGAAGACGATTATTTGTTAGTAGTCATGGACATATGTACCCTATACACCAGTATTCATCACACTGATGGTTTGAATGCTGTTAAACATTTTTTGGACAAGCGCAGTATTGACTTTTGCCAACACAATGTTATGACATTGCGCATGATACAAATTTGTTTAGAGAATAATTACTTCCTATTTAATAAGGAGATTTATCAGCAACAGAGAGGAGTTGCCATGGGGGCTTGTTTTTCCCCATCATATGCCTGCCTACATGTTGGATGGTGGGAGGAACATGTCCTCAGAGGTACTCACAAAACAACGTTTGATACGAATGTAATTGAATTTTGGCGGTTTATTGATGACATTTGTATGATATGGAAGGGTACCCAAGAATCTGTGACCACCTTCATTAATGTACTCAACCAGAATAATTTGAACCTGAAATTCACTGCTGATATCAATAAATGTTCTGTCCAATTTTTGGACGTAGAAATCTACATTAGGGACAATAAAATTCAGACCAGGCTACATAGAAAATTGACAGCAGGGAACTCAATCCTCCATGCTAGTAGTGCTCACCCAGGCCACCTTACAAAAAGTATACCCTACGGTGAATTTCTACGTATGCGTAGAATTTGTAGCTCTGATGTAGATCTGGAAAAATGCCAAGATGAGGCCCAACTGAGATTTTTAGCTCGTGGCTATCATTTAAAAGAGCTAATTCAGGCTAAAGACAAGGCTAATAACCGCACAAGAGAGGAGTGTTTAAATACCACTGCTACATCCAAAAAAAAGAGACAAAAAAACAATGATGAGGATTTGCCCAATAACCAAGGTGGAGTTAGACTTATAACTACGTATAATGTAGAAGAAAAGAAAATAAGGGGTATCATAACAAAACATTGGCCTCTCTTGAAAACAGATATAACTTTAGCTCCCCTAATTCCGACTAACCCTCTCATTACGTTTAGAAGAGCGCCCTCAATGAGAGATGCACTAGTCAAATCTAACCCTGAGGTAATCATTTCCACCAATTGGTTATCTAACAAATCGGGGTTCCACAAATGTATCTCATGCAGGGCATGTAAGTTTGGCATCAATACCACTGAATACACTAGTGTCTTTGAGAAGAATCCCATTAAAATTCAAAGTCTCTTTACTTGCCGCACGGATTATGCAGTATACGTTTTGGAATGTACTTGTAAAATGAAATATGTGGGCAGCACTAAGCTACAAGTGTTCAACCGTATCCTGCAACATTTAAGAGCCATAGTCAATTCTGATGATACTTATCCGGTAGCTCGTCATTTTAAATTTCCACACAATAAAAATTTGAATGACCTATGCTATTATGTAATTGACTCTGTAAAAAAGAATATAAGAGGCGGCAATAGAGAGAAACAACTCAGGCAACTTGAATCCAAATATATCCTTCTCTTAGATACTAGAATTCCGAAGGGATTAAACACAGGAGAAGACTTACATAATTTTTTATGAGAGTATTTTTTATGAAATATTTTTATGATTTTATGGAATATCTTACTCTTTTTGTGCATCCATTTACCTGTATTCACTATGGGGTTAACCTATGTTAATGTTTTAGGAATCCCAATTGTTTCTGTCATTATGAATTTTAGAACTGGGGGATCTCATCTGTATATAAGATTGGATATAAATTCATGAACGTTTTTCTTGGATGTAATGCTATCAATTTCATCCAATTAATAGATCATGTATATCAAAATAGGAATAGGTATTTTTGAGCATCATAAGAAAATATTTGTGATATTTTTAGTCTTTTTTTCACTTTTTTAGCACTAAATTTATCAGTATCGTGATTTAGGATGTAATATAGAATATATTAATATTTCTGTATATACTTTGCACTTAATCTTATTGTGAGACAGCATTTTGAGCATTTGCACTTTAAGTTGACTAGTTACGACGTATTTTTGGAATAACATGTATTAGAGCACTATTCATGCAAAAGGGAACACATCGTGTCACTATGGCACTGAAAAAAAACCGGGGGGAGAGGATAAAAAACTCGGAAATAAAACCCGACTATGTGGGCCCTTTTTTATTTTAAAGGTCTTATATATTATATGATATTATTTTTATGAAATTTTATCATATTAATTGTGATTATATATTTAACAATGATGACATTTTAGAGTTATTTATGGATTTTAACCCCTTCAGTGCCACGCCCTTTCCCCCTCCTGTGCCGGGCGTTGCACTTGTGGGTGGGGTTCATGACGAGATAGTCTCGTCATGGGCACAGCGCAACCATGCTCCATGACGAGACTATCTCGTCATGGGCACTGAAGAGGTTAACAAGTATTTCTACATTTGAAGTATTTTGTTTAGCTCTACATTTTTTCAAAAACGCAATTGTAACTGACAAACATCCAATCATGAGCTGTATATATAAATCATGTGCGTCACTGAGGGGTCATGTGATCAAGGCTGTGTGTCAACAGCCGAAACGTCATGCTGACCGTGGAAGAATAAAATTAGCACGCTTAATCTACATGGCACTTTGTGGTCTGTACCTGTTTAACAAGGAGAAAGACAGGATTGCTGAAAATTATATATATATATATATATATATATATATATATGTATTATCTACTGGCAGTCGCCAGTAGATAGTTATAGTTAGGACCGTGTTTCCATAGGAAATCTGAAAATTCTATTTTGAATAACTTTGGTGCCGGTTGACGAATCCTCGCGAAATTTTCAAAACTAATGGAGCGCTCCGTCCAGCTCCTACCCTGAAAGTCTCGGGGGGATTCGTCAAGCGGGGGCTGAGAAAAAAGGAGGGTCCCAAAACGCGTTTTCCCCATGCATTTTCCGATAGGACCTTTAGTCGAAGGTACAGCCCGAACGGCTGAACAGAATTACTTGAAATTTGGCAAAGAGGTAGTCCTCAGGTCAGGCATGTGCCTTTTGCATATATGTTGTCAATCCGTTCAGTAGTTCTTGAGAAAATTGCATTTAAAAGCACATACATATCTATAGTCGCGCACCGTACGCGCACCGTACGCGCACGGTGCGCGCACCCTAACATGCTCAAGCGTAATTCTGATTGGTGGATTCATGACAGTCAACATTCGAATCGGTTGAAATCAGGAAGTGTCGGCCGCCATTTTGTGTGTTGTGTGTGTGACAGGGAAAAAGAAAGGTGGAGAACGTGAAAAGGGGGCAGGGTAGAGAGTTCCTGACCACCTAGTCTTTGTCAGGGGGTCCCTGAAGGACCCTTAAGGGTGAAAAAAACATTTTATTTTTTTTGAAAAAACCGCGGTGTGCGCGCACGGTGCGCGCACCGACCAGCCGCCATTTTGAGTTTTAGAGGTAGAAGAGAGCTAAAAACAAAAGTGGAGAACGTGAAAAGGGGGCAGGGCAGAGAGTCCCTGACCCCCTAGGCCTTCTCAGGGGGACCATGAAAGACCTCTTAGGTCTAAAAAAAAAAAATAATTAAAAAAAATATCGCGGGGTGCGCGCACGGTGCGTGTACGGTGGCAAAAAAACCATAAAAAAAATAGATTAAAAAATCAAGTTTAAGTGTTTAGATGTTGGTTGGCTCTAAAAAGAGCCGTTGTGTTAATTGAGTGTTTTTTGTACCTACAAGTAAGTACCGATGCAGAGTCTAAAGTTCAAGAGGAAGACTCTGTTGCCTTCATCTGTGAAATGAACACCGTCTCCTCTATAAATGCCTTGCATGTTGTAACGCAAGTTGTTGTGGTATATAGAACCCATACCATAGTCTCTGAGGAAAGCAGAAACAGACTTATTGACATGCTTTCTCGCTGTGTCAATCTGTGGACAATATTGGTTGGACCAGTTCCACTTTTGCCTTTGGCATATATTAGAATATACAAAGGTAGTTTGTGGAAAAATTGACATCAATTGCACAAAGCTGTCCTTAACAAGCATTTCCAGACCTACCCCAGTTAAAGTGCCTAGGTCATTTCCACCACAGTGCACAATTATAAGGTCAGGCTGTGGAAGATGTAGAAAGGATTTCACCAAAGGCATTAATTGGTGCCACTTTAAACCTCTCTGACCAATCCATTTATTGTCTACATTTGGCAAAGCAAGGTCTTTAAAAATACCTCTTTTTTCTGCATACTTTTCACTCCAGAAGACATAGCTATGACCTACAATCCACACTGTGAGCATCTTTCAAGGAGATCTGGATGCACTCAGAAGGTGTCTTTCAGTAGAATGGCAATATGAAAAGAAAGATAGTTGTAAAATGGAGGCTTACAAACTTTTTTTAATAAAAAGAGCTCATTGGCTGTTTCAGATCATTCTACACTAAAAACTAGGCTGTAAGTTTAAATTTTTAAAAGCATGTTTTGTATTGGTTCAGAAAAATGTGTTCCCACAGAACATTACTTTGGATTTGCTGTTAGGTTTGAAAAGTCAAGAACTCTTGCTCTTTGGATTAGAAACATTGTGTGCTGAACTTCTGACCTCTCTGCTCACACCAGTGTTCCATGACCTGTTGCTATGGTAGGAGGCAGAAGTCAAGTTGGGGGTAGGGATCATTTGGAAAGTGTTGAAATTTGCAACCAATAGAAATGTGAGTTTCCATTTGAAAAAATGTGGGAAGCACTGTGATTTGAAGTTAACATTGCCATTTACTGGTTCTGCTGAGAGGTGTACAGTTCAGAGATTCTGGCCCTGATAAACTGCTGTGTGAGTGCCACATTTCTTTCTCAACTAACTACTTTTAAAGGTGAGTTATGAATTTGAGAGATGTATGTGGTGCATTTTGATAAAAAAAAATGTAAATGAGATTCTTGTTTTAAAGTTGTGTTTTACATTTTATGTTTTGGAAGATATTTAACTGCCTTGAACTTGTCAGATATTATGGAGTATGTCTTCACCATAAGTAAAGGTGTACTGGTATCACCCAGGAATATTGTTTTCTGCCTAGAATCACACCATGAGTCTGTGTGCAAAAAGGAATTTGTTGTCAGAGATTTAATTTGTGGTGGTCTGGTTCTGTAAGACTTGCATTCGTGGGAAAGGGGCAGCTTGTTTTCTTGAACTGTGATGGTTTGCATTCAGCAGAAATCATTATCTCACAAATGAGAGGCAAATGCTAACACATTTGAAAACAACAGGGTAGATTTTCTTTCAACTCCTGCCATGGGTGAGGTAGATCCTACATGTTCAAAACTGCAATTAACCCTTACCCCACATGTACTCTTACATACATCTGTGCAGTCTTCATGTAGTTGTGCAAGCGTCCATGCAGATCTCTCTTGCACCTGACAACACACAGTCTCCAGAAGCACGCTCTTAGCACACACACAGGCAGGTGCTTCTCCTGCACTCTCATGCTTACTATTCAGCACTGTGTGGTATTTCAGATAGCAGTGTGTAACGCTAACACATTCAATGTCACCAAGGCTCATTTCCTTTGCTCTAGTCTAATCACTCACCCAGGTTCCACATGCTCATGCTCTCAAGTAGCTGTTAGGACATGTGCTCTTTTCTGCCTCTCTAAACTATAAGGAAAATGTGTCAGGCTGTTGCTGTAATTATCACTTGCAAAACTACAGCGGTAAATGTGCTTTGAAATTGCCAAAGAATAATCGTTTTCTGCCTAGAATCACACCATGAGTCTGTGTGCACACAGGAATTTGTTGTCAGAGATTTAATTCGTGTTGGTCTGGTTCTGTAAGACTTGCATTCGTAGGAAAGGGGCAGCTTGTTTTCTTGAACTGTGATGGTTTGATTTCAGCAGAAATCACTATCTCACAAATGAGAGGCAAATGCTAACACATTTGAAAACAACAGGATAGATTTTCTTTCAACTCCTGCCATGGGTGAGGTAGATCCTACATGTTCAAAACTGCAATTAACCCTTACCCCACATGTACTCTTACATACATCTGCACAGTCTTCATGCAGTTCTGCAAGCGTCCATGCAGATCTCTCTTGCACCTGACAATACACAGTCTCCAGAAGCACGCTCTTATCACACAGGCAGTAGCTTCTTCTGCACTCCCATGCTAAGTATTCAGCACTGTGTGGTATTTCAGATAGCAGTGTGTAACGCTAACACATTCAATGTCACCAAGGCTCATTTCCTTTGCTCTAGTCTAATCACTCACCCAGGTTCCACATGCTCATGCTCTCAAGTAGCTGTTAGGACATGTGCTCTTTTCTGCCTCTCTAAACTATAAGGAAAATGTGTCAGGTTCTTACAGTAATTATCACTTGCAAAACCACAGCTGTAAATGTGCTTTGAAATTGCAAATGAAAAATCGTTTTCTGCCTAGAATCGCACCATGAGTCTGTGTGCACACAGGAATTTGTTGTCAGAGATTTAATTCGTGTTGGTCTGGTTCTGTAAGACTTGCATTCGTAGGAAAGGGGCAGCTTGTTTTCTTGAACTGTGATGGTTTGCATTCAGCAGGAATCACTATCTCACAAATGAGAGGCAAATGCTAACACATTTGAAAACAACAGGGTAGATTTTCCTTCCACTCCTGCCATGGGTGAGGTAGATCCTACATGTTCAAAACTGCAATTAACCCTTACCCCACATGTACTCTTACATACATCTCTGCAGTCTTCATGCAGTTGTGGAAGCGTCCATGCAGATCTCTCTTGCACCTGACAATACACAGTCTCCAGAAGCACGCTCTTATCACACAGGCAGTAGCTTCTCCTGCACTCCCATGCTAAGTATTCAGCACTGTGTGGTATTTTAGATAGTAGTGTGTAACGCTAACACATTCAATGTCACCAAGGCTCATTTCCTTTGCTCTAGTCTAATCACTCACTCAGGTTCCACATGCTCATGCTCTCAAGTAGCAGTTAGGACATGTGCTCTTTTCTGCCTCTCTAAACTATAAGGAAAATGTGTCAGGCTCTTACAGTAATTATCACTTGCAAAACCACAGTGGTAAATGTGCTTTGAAATTGCCAATGAAAAATCGTTTTCTGCCTAGAATCACACCATGAGTCTGTGCACACAGGAATTTGTTGTCACAGATTTAATTCGTGTTGGTCTGGTTCTGTAAGACTTGCATTCGTAGGAAAGGGGCAGCTTGTTTTCTTGAACTGTGATGGTTTGTAGTCAGCAGAAATCACTATCTCACAAATGAGAGGCAAATGCTAACACATTTGAAAACAACAGGGTAGATTTTCCTTCCACACCTGCCATGGGTGAGGTAGTTCCTACATGTTCAAAACTGCAATTAACCCTTACCCCACATGTACTCTTACATACATCTGTGCAGTCTTCATGCAGTTGTGGAAGCGTCCATGCAGATCTCTCTTGCACCTGACAATACACAGTCTCCAGAAGCACGCTCTTATCACACAGGCAGTAGCTTCTCCTGCACTCCCATGCTAAGTATTCAGCAATGTGTGGTATTTTAGATAGTAGTGTGTAACGCTAACACATTCAATGTCACCAAGGCTCATTTCCTTTGCTCTAGTCTAATCACTCACTCAGGTTCCACATGCTCATGCTCTCAAGTAGCAGTTAGGACATGTGCTCTTTTCTGCCTCTCTAAACTATAAGGAAAATGTGTCAGGCTCTTACAGTAATTATCACTTGCAAAACCACAGCGGTAAATGTGCTTTGAAATTGCCAATGAAAAATCGTTTTCTGCCTAGAATCACACCAGGAGTCTGTGTGCACACAGGAATTTGTTGTCAGAGATTTAATTTGTGTTGGTCTGGTTCTGTAAGACTTGCATTCGTAGGAAAGGGGCAGCTTGTTTTCTTGAACTGTGATGGTTTGCATTCAGCAGAAATCACTATCTCACAAATGAGAGGCAAATGCTAACACATTTGAAAACAACATGGTAGATTTTCCTTCCACACCTGCCATGGGTGAGGTAGATCCTACATGTTCAAAACTGCAATTAACCCTTACTCCACATTTACTCTTACATACATCTGTGCAGTCTTCATGTAGTTCTGAAAGCGTCCATGCAGATCTCTCTTGCACCTGACAATACACAGTCTCCAGAAGCACGCTCTTAGCACACAGGCAGTTGCTTCTCCTGCACTCCCATGCTAAGTATTCAGCACTGTGTGGTATTTCAGATTGTACTGTATAACACTACCACATTCAACATCACCAAGGCTCATTTCCTTTGCTCTTGTCTAATCACTCACCCAGGTTCCACATGCTCATGCTCTCAAGTAGCTGTTAGGACATGTGCTCTTTTCTGCCTCTCTAAACTATAAGGAAAATGTGTCAGGCTCTTACAGTAATTATCACTTGCAAAACCACAGCGGTAAATGTGCTTTGAAATTGCCAATGAAAAATCGTTTTCTGCCTAGAATCACACCATGAGTCTGTGTGCACACAGGAATTTGTTGTCAGAGATTTAATTTGTGTTGGCCTGGTTCTGTAACACTTGCATTCGCAGGAAAGGGGCAGCTTGTTTTCTTGAACTGTGATGGCTAGCATTCAGCACAAATCAATATCTCACAAATGAGAAGTAAATGCTAACACATTTGAAAACAACAGGGTAGATTTTCCTTACACTCCTGCAATGGTAGAGGTAGATCCTACGTGTTCAAAACTCCAATTAACCCTTACCCCACATGTACTCTTAGATACAACTCTGCAGTCTTCATGCAGTTGTGCAAGCGTCCATGCAGATCTCTCTTGCACCTGACAATACACAGTCTCCAGAAGCATGCTCTTAGCACACAGGCAGTAGCTTCTCCTGCACTCCCATGCTAAGTATTCAGCACTGTGTGGTATTTCAGATAGTAGTGTGTAACGCTACGACATTCAACATCACCAAGGCTCATTTCTTTTGCTCTAGTCTAATCACTCACTCAGGTTCCACATGCTCATGCTCTCAAGTAGCTGTTAGGACATGTGCTCTTTTCTGCCTCTCTAAACTATAAGGAAAATTTGTCAGGCTCTTACAGTAATTATCACTTGCTCAACCACAGTAGTAAATGTGCTTTGAAATTGCCAATCAAATATTGTTTTCTGTCTAGAATCACACCATGAGTCTGTGTGCACACAGGAATTGTTGTCATAGATTTAATTTGTGTAGCTTTTATTGTGTAAAACTTGCAGTCGTAGGAAAGGGATAGCTCATATGATATGTTTTGAAAAGCTCATAAAAATATAGTAATATATATAAATTACATAAAGGTATTTTTTTTTTTGTTTCTTTCAGGTATTGCTGAACAAGACTGAAATAAATTAAAGATGCCTATAAAATCAAGAAAGAGAAAAGAACAGCATCTATATTTGAAGACAACTGGACAAAAAAATTTAGTTGAAGAACCTCATGTTGGAAAAAAGAAAAAGCCTTCTGGTAAGCAGACTAAGGATTTTTTTAAAAATATCCTCAAGCAAAGAAAAAATGTAAAAAATATATCCACTGGAAATAGTGTTTCAAGTAGAAAACAACAAGACAATCAACAGAATATACTAAATGCTAATGTACAAACAGAAGTAAGAAATAATGACTTAAAAAGAAAAATAGATTTTAAAAACATTCGTAGAAAAATGTTTGAGAGAAGAGTGATGTTCAATTTGCTAAAGGATGTGAAAAAATATAGGAAGAAAGCCAAATTTTATAAGAAAAAGAAACATATTGAAACAATTGTTGCCAAATTTTGCAGTCGCCCTTGTTGGTTCCAGGTTGGACTATTGCAACTCTCTTTACATGGAATCCAACAAGGGCCTTATACATCGACTGCAAATCGTGCAGAACGCTGCCGCACGTTTTGTCCTGGATCTCTCCAGGGCTTCTTCTGCTACTGCTGCGAGGAGAGACCTTCATTGGCTGCCTATTCAGCACAGAATTTATTTTAAAATTCTGTGTTTGACATATAGAGCACTTGAGGATGAATCTAAAGGCGCTATCAGCTCTCTGCTTACTCGTTACCACCCCTCAAGGCGTTTGCGCTCTTCGGGGTTATTTCAACTTGTTGTCCCTCGCTTTAAGCTCACCAGATGGGGAGCCAGGGCCTTTTCAGTTGTTGCTCCACAACTTTGGAACAACTTGCCGATAGAGTTGAAGACCTTGCCTTCTTTAGCGCTGTTTAAAAAGGCCCTAAAAACTTGGTGCTTTTCCAGAGCTTACACAGGTTGAGCTGCAGGAGCTTTGTTATGAGCTGGATTTGGAATTAGGCGCCTTGACGCCCATTGGGCTATGTTTGCGCATGACAAGATCCCTTTTATTATTATTATTATTATTATTATTAAGGCTTTGGAGTTAAAAAGGAAACTATTCATTTTAATTTTGAACAGGATCCGTACATTAGATAAATTAGTGAATGTAATGAAGTCAAAAAGAAAAAGAAAAAGAGAAGTGAAAAAAAAAACTTTTGTAAAGTGTTCTTAGGAGAATGGAAGCATAGTTCAAGTACTGAACCATTTTTTAATGAAGAGAGTTATCTTCAAAGTAATAGTTTGCTGCATGCAGTTGACACCAGTGGTCGAGCATATGAAGTTAAGGATGGTTGTGTAAGGGAAAAGGAGAAAATGGTTCCAAGAAATGAGGAAGAAGTGTTAGCTGATGAGGTTATGGGGAGACGTCCTAAAGCCCCAGTGTACACTTGGAATTGTAGTAGTATTTGTACTGTACGACAGGAATCTATTGATAAATTTCGTGACTTTCTAAGAGAATATAGTAAAAAAAAGAGTTAAACAGAAGATTAAGGTGCTTCAAAGACTAGATCCATGCAGAGTGAGAGAGAATACTGGTTTGCAAGGACATTCTCTGGCTTGTCTTTCTAGGAAAGTTTGTCAAAGTGTTTTTCACCATTTTAGGATGCTGGCAGTTCATCATACTGAAATGAGAAAGTTTGTGAGAAGTTTGTATTTTGCTAAAAGTCCAGCACTAAAGTTACATGAGTTGAATAGTGCTCTGTTCCGTGGATCTGTAACAGATGTGAAGAAGGTTTGTGAGGATATTGAGTTTTGTTACTTTGGTCCAGAGCAAGAAAGTGCAGGAAATGACACAGTTATTGAAGAAAATGTGGAAGAGAATGTAGAACCCACTGTTAGTAAAACATTTGAAGATCAAATGACAAAATTTACTATCATCTCTAATGAAAGACCAAATATTTGTTGTATTTGTTGCCGGAGAAGCCATTACAAAAATCAAACAAGGAATGTTGATCTCTATAAAAAAAGTGAAAAAGAAAATAATTCTAAGTGGAAGGATTTTGCTACATATTTGTTTCTGGAAAATTGTTTTGATTTGGGTGAAGATCAACGTATTTGTAAATACTGTTATAACAAGTTAGAAGAAAATAAAATGCCAGCTAGAGCTGTACATAATAATTTAGAATTTGTTGATATTCCTGCAGAACTTAGTGATTTAAATACGTATGAGTCTATACTCATTCAATGTGTGCATCCGTTTCAGACTATAGTTCGTATGGAGCCCAAAACAGGCAAATTACCTCCTACAGATTTACAAAGAGGTTTAAAAGGAAGAGTTGTCTATTTGCCTTAGATTTGAAAAAAAATATTGAAACAATTGATGCAGATAGTTTGGAAAGTGAACCATTAGTTATTCTGGTTAATGATGTACCTACAAAGAATAAGAACATTTGGCAGGAACTGGTGGATGTATGAAAACTACAAAGAGCAAATTTATATTTGAAAAGAAATAATAAATGGTATGAATCAATTTATATGGATGAAGATGAAGAAGATTTACTAGCAGACACAGGAATACCAACTGGGCAAATTGAAAAAGTGGATAAGTCAAAAGAAGAAGAAATGTATGAACATTTCAGCATACATCCTCTTCATTCTAAAGAAGTTATGGGAAACACTATTGATCTCTTTCAGATGAAAAAAGCAAAAGGAACTCCCGTGAGTGTATGGGAGGAGAGCTTGGAAGCTCGTTGTTTTCCCCAGCTGTTTCCTACAGGAAAAGGTGGACGATAGGATGAACGTCCAGTATAGATTCCTGCTTCTGAGTATCGGACTACAAGATTATATGCAGAACATCCAAGATTTCGTCAAAGTATTCCTTATTTGTTCCATCTTTTATTTGAAAGTGACTTATCAGCACTATCTTATGCAGTAAATCACATTTTGAAAACTGGAGTACATCTACATAATGTGTCTGCAAAGGATTTTCTGAACAAAGTGCAACAGCGAGATGATCATTTGGAATCTCAATTGTTTAATCTAATGGCTTGTCAGCGTGGGACTAATGAATATTGGTACCGACGCGATGGAGAATTGAAATGTATGTTACGGAATTTAGGAACTCCTACATGGTTCCTTACCTAAGCTGTGCAGAGTACGCTTGGGATGATTTACTGGATTTTCTTCGAGAGGCAAATTCAAATATTGAAAACATCCAATACAAGGCAGCAGGAGAATTGTGCTCATTGGATCCGGTTAATATTTGCAGATATTTCAATCATAGATTTGAGGCTATGATGTCCTTCATCTGCAATAAAAAAAATCCACCTCTTGGAGAAGTTGTGGATTTCTTTTGGAGAAAAGAGTACCAAGCAAGAGGTGCTCCTCATATTCATATGCTGTTGTGGATCAAGGATGCCCCAAAATTTGGAACAGATTCTGATGATACAGTTTTATCTTTCATTGAAGAATATGCAACATGTGCTATACCTAAAAGCACAGAAGAAAAAAATTTAAAAGAGCAAGTTTTACGTTTCCAAAGTCATCGGTGTGGAAAATACTGTCGACGAAAGTACAAGAGTAAAGATACATTCTACACAAAATGTCGATTTGGATTTCCACGACCTGTTCTTTCAAAAGGAAGAGTAAACAGTTTTATGTCAGCTGTGCGACATACTATTACAAGAAAATCACCTAAGAATACCTACAACCTACGAAGAAAAGAAGAGTCAAAATATATAAATGACTACAACCCAGTCATTTTATCCATGTGGAATGCTAACATGGATATTCAGTATGTAGCTGACAATTCTATTGCTGTTGCTCGGTATGTCACATCTTACATCACAAAATCTGAGGAAACGGAATTGAAAGAAATGTGGGAAGAGATTTCTCACGAGAAGACTGTCAGTAAAAAGCTATACAGTTTCAGTTTAAAGATGTTATCGCATCGAGAAATTGGCTCTTACGAATGCTCAGATAGGTTATCATCTGCAAGTCTGTACTCCAAATCCAGAAGAATAATTTGGGTAAGTTTAGGCCTTGCAGGAATGCGAAATCGGGTACTGAAATCTATTCGAGAAATTGAATATTTAGCAGAGTACGAACCTGAAAGTACAGACATTTTAAGAACAAACATCTTGGACACATATTACCCAAAGAGAAGTCATCATCTTGAGAACATGGGTCTCTATGAAGTGCTGCAGAACTACATTTATAAACGGAATGCCACAGAAGACATCAACAATGGAAAATATAAAGTCATTGGTGAGGAAGGATGTTTGGTAAAACAAACAAAAGGAAGTTTGATTAATCACAGAAAGCTGAGTTGCGACACTACTGACAAGAAGGAATTTTACCACTTAGCACTTTTACAGTTGTTTAAACCATGGCGCTCAGAGGATGAATTACTTGGACATTTTCAAAGCTATGAAGATTCCTTTAATGCATGCAAAGATACCATAGAATGCAGTACTTTCACAACTTATGTACAAATGTTAAATGAAGAAATTGAACAAGAAGCAACAATTGCAGCTGAAGTAGCTAGAGACAGTTCTCAAGACAGTCAAAGTTCTGGGACGTTCAGTCAAGATCCTCTAGGACAACCAATCGTAGAAAATGAAGCTGCAATAGCCATGACTGAAGTGGAAACAGCTATGAATCAAGCTCAGGAAGATTTAATAAACTTACCAAGTTTGGAACAGCAACTGAATGATGAACAACAACAAATTTATGAAGAAGTCACAAAACAAATTGATCATGGATTACTACATGAAAATAAAGAGTGCTCATGCACATCATTTGAACCAATCAGAATGTATGTGAGTGGACAAGCTGGAAATGGAAAACATTTCTTGATTAAAGTAATTAGAAGCTACCTACAGAAAAAAACTGATTCAACTTTGTCTTGTGTTGTTACTGCTCCAACTGGGTTAGCAGCATATAACATAAAAGGAATTACCCTCCATCGTTTGCTAATGTTACCAGTAGAGCATGAGAACAAAATAGAATACCACTAGCTAACAGGAGAAGCATGTTTTGAAGTTGCAAGAGTATTGAAAAAAATAAAAGTTCTCATTTTTGATGAGGTAAGCATGGTATCAAACTTAATGCTTGCCTTTGTGCATTTAAGAATGCAGCAAATTCTAAAGACAAACTATGACGTGCTATTTGGAGGAAAACATGTTATAGTTTTTGGGGATCTACTGCAGCTCACTCCAGTTAAAGGACAACCAGTATTTCATACTCTTACACATGAAGACACGAAAAAGTTGTTAGGAAGTATAGGTATGTGAATATTTGGACATACTTTGAGTATAAAGAACTCATTACCAATATGTGGCAAGCAAATGATGATGATTATGCAAGTATTCTCAAAGATATCAGAATTGGACTACTCACAGAACATGGCAGAAAAGCTTTACAGAGTCGATTGCTATGTAATTTGTTTCCAACAGAACAAATTGTTCCAGAGAAAATATACAAGACAATTGCTGGAAAAAATACTGTAATCTGCTTAATGCCAACACTACATGAATGCTCTATATTCAATCAAGAACTTTTGAAATTGGAAAATGAAGAGATTGTAAAACTGGAAGCTGTGGATAAAATACAACATGAAGGAATAACTATTATATTGACAAGCAAATTGACAACTAAATTGGATTCTCTAGAGACAAACATATCGAAAACAGCTGGTTTAGAAAAAAATCTTTATGTATGTATGAACTGTCGAGTAATTTTAAGACGTAATTTGGATGTAGAAAAAGGTTTAGTGAATGGAGCTATGGGTAAAGTTGTGGGTTTTGTTAATTACCAGAAAAAAGATGGAATTGAATTTTTAAAAATAAAATTTGATCAGATTGAAGAGGTTAAAGTCATTTGTCGTTGTTCAGTTCGTTTCTTGCTTGTGAAAGACTTATATGTACGTAGGAAGCAGTTTCCATTTTCTCTAGCATATGCTGTAACTATTCACAAATCTCAAGGATTAACTGTAGATAGTGCTTTTGTAAACATTGGATCTACTGTGTTTAAAGAAGGTATGGCATATGTTGCATTGTCACGCGTGAAAAAAAATCTGGTTTATTCATGATAGACTTTGATGAGTCAAAAGTTAGTGCTGATGCAAACTGTGTAAAGGAATATAATAGATTAAGAAGAAGCTATGCTCCTCATTTAGGTCAGTATCCTGTGTTTGAAAAACGTGTTGTTTGTCGGAAAAGGAGAATTGAGAATATCTGTAATGAGGATGTACAGAAGAGAAAACAAAAGGAGAGTGATGTGATTCCAAGCAAAAAGAAAAAGGACAATGTTGAAGAGGTTGTTGGTTGTCATTTTAAAAAAAGCTCTGTTGTCAACTGCTACGCTAATGTAGTGCTGAATGTTGTATTTTATCTTGAAAGTTTGCAAGAGCAGATAATACTAAATCATGAAAAAAGATTCTGTTCTCTGCTGAATTTTCTTTTTGAGAAGCTGAGTAATGATAAAACTAAAATAGAAAGTGCTTCTGATGTTAGAAATCTTTTAGATGTATGTTTAGGATGTACACAGTTTACTCAAAATGTCCAGCAAGATGCACAGGAATTCTTAATGTATATGCTTATGGTACTGGAAGATGAAGGGGTAGAAATAGAAAATATGTTTGGTCTCTCTTATAAATGGGAACATAGTTGTGAAAACTGTTTGAACATATGCAGCTCTAATGTTGATTCTGAAAGGTTCATATATTTAACATTACCAGAGAGTAAATCAGTGACTTTTAGTAAATTAGTTAAAGATGCAAATCACAACATGGAATGTTCTCAATGTAAATCAGACATGTTATCAACGTTATTTTTAAATAAATATGGACAGTATGTAATTTTAATGATGCAACGTTGTAGAGCTGATGGAACAAAATTGGACACTTTAATAAAGAAGTTTACAGGACATCAATTATCAATATCAGGAAAAACTTTTGTTGCAGTTGCAATAATTTTCCATGATGGACTTTCTATAACTTCTGGTCATTACACAGTTTATCTACAATGTGAAAGAGGCTGGACACTGTGTAATGATTCTCAATTGATTTTCAAGCAACGTTTGCCTGCAGAATTACCAAATTCCTACTTAATTTTTTCTAAAACCAAAATTTTAGATACAAATTGCAGTATCTGAAGAAACCATTATTTCGATTTTATTGGATTACCATTGGATATTTCACCAAAAAAGTATTTTAAAATTACCATTTGGCCTCATGGAAAGGTAAAAATTTCTATTGTGGACTTCTTTGACTGATATTATTTTGGTGTTTGAGCTTAAGCAACAAGATTTACAGACGTTATTTATTGCAAATAGTTATTGTTCTTAGAAGATATTTTTAATATATATGTTACATTTCTATCAAGGTATGTTTTACTGAGAAGAGATTCAGGGCTTTTTTTAAACAATCTTTCAGATTGTTAATTTTTTTGCCCGCTGTTAAGTGATGAATGCAATTGATTTCACAATTTGCAGTGAAATTCAATATATTCTGAAAACAGCAAAAAAAAAGGGCAAAAGATTGCTTTGTTAAATATGAAAATATGTGTACTGTATTCTAAAATGTATTGTTAAATATTAATACTTTTTTTCTTTTTTTTCAGATCGAGAAAGAAAATTTAGGAAATGTAATCCTTTTTTCTAGCAATTAAAAAAACATTTATTTATAATTAAGTTATTTTGTCGGTCAGGTAAGTTTGAAATATCTGTATTTCTCACCCCTTCACTTTCATGCTCCCTTTTCTTCACTTCTCCTCACTCTGCTTTTCTCATTCCCCTTCTCTCTGTCTTCTTCCTTTACTGCTCTTTCGTAACTCCCTCACTCCTTCTATACTACTCCTCTAGGTTTACTGCCTCCATCACTACTTTTTCAACCATGTATCTCTCCCTGTCTCCATGTGTCTCAGTCATTCTAACTGCCTTACTCCTTCTCAGTTCCTTGCTCTCTGTCTCTGTTTCTGTCTCTCTCCCTTTGTCTGTCTTACCCTTAATTTCCTTTACATCTCTGGGGCAGATTAACAAGGCCACTGCGCCACCACTACGTCACTTTTCATAACATACTGGTGGCGCAGGGAGCTCCTTCATATATTCAAGGAGAGTAAAAGCCACCCTGCGTGACTTTTCCTCTCCACATAAATACAGCCACTTCACACGCAGCACAGTGTGTTGAAGGGGCGTTCCATGGGTGTTGTTGTGGGTGTTCCCACGCAACACACAAAGAACTAGACACATCTCCAGGTTTACGAGAAATCGTAACTCTGGAGATGCGTGTGAATGCTAAGCCACCCTAGAGGTGGTGTTGCGAGGCACAATGAGGAGAAATGTTTTTATTTCTCCTCGTTTTTTCCTCTTTTAGTGCGTCCTCCATTCTACAGCACGCATTGAAAGAGGAAAAAGCCTCTTGTGATTGTTTTTGTGCAGCAAGGTGTCCCTTCCTGCACAAGAACAATCTCCCCACCACGCAGGCATCCTTGTACCATAGTGCAAGGGAGCCTGCGCTGGCGCATGGCTGCAGTTTGTACGCCTGCGCAGGGGAAGCATAGAGATGTGACAAGAAAAAATCTTTAAAAAAATAGAATTTAAAAAAAGTTTAAGTGTTTGGGTGTTGGTTGGCTCTAAAAAGAGCCATTGTGTTAATTGAGTGTTTTTTGGTACCTATAAGTAAGTATCGATCCAGTGTCTAAAGATCAAGAGGAAGACTCTGTTCCCTTCATCTGTGAAATGTACTCTTGCTCTTTGGATTAGAAACATTATGTGCTGAACTTCTGACGTCTCTGCACACACAACTGTTACATGAGCTAATGCTATGCTAGCAGGCAGAAGTCATGTTGGGGGTAGAAATCATTTAGAAAGGGTTAAAATATGCTAAAAAAAGAAATGTGTGTTTACATTTAAAAAAAAGGTGGAGAACGTGAAAAGGGGGCAGGGTACAGAGTTCCTGGCCCCTTACCTTTTGACAGGAGGTCCCTGAAGGACCATGAAGGGTGAAAAAAACATTTTATTTTATTTAAAAAAAAAACAAGGGGTGCGCGTACCGTGCGCGCACGGCGGGGAATAAAAATTTAAAAAAATGATTTAAAAAAAAAAAAAAATGTTTTAGATGTTAGGTGGCTCTAAAAAGAGCCATTGTGTTAATTGAGGGACAGAGGAAGGAAAGAATGGCAAAAATTATAGGGTGCCGCACGTGTGCTGCTGTATCTTGATATCTATTAGGGGACAGCTGGTCTCCCCCAAAGCAAGAAGAGCATTACACGTATTGCACCGTATATGCACCCTCTCAAACAGAGGGTGAATGTCCAGAGGAGCAGAAGAAGGTGAAGCTGCCACCGCAGATGAAGTGCTCAGCTGAACTGCCGATGATGTACTCGGCTGAGCTGCTGCGGATGTGCTCGGCTGAGCTGCAGGAGGGTTTTCTCTAGCAGCTCGAGCATAAGCCACAGGATGTACATCACTTACGTGCCTGATCATAGTGAAGATACTAAAAGAGTATTTCTTTTTAGGATCTCCTCTTGATAAGACACGACTACACAGAGTGCAGGTGACTTTGGGAGCATTGACTTTCTTCTGCCCCTCTGGAAATGTAAAATATTGCCAGTTAAAAGAATCTTTCTGTTTCCTCTGTCTCTGTCTCACAAGAGTCTCCTGCTCACTCCCAGAAGATGACTGCTGCTCTGCCATTGTATCACAAAAACAGTTCAGCTCCTTCTCACAGGGAATCAGAAGAAATAATGAGGGGAGTGGGTGTGGTGTTGGAAGTTTCTGGAACTGAAACTACTATAAACCAATGAAAAGTGTTGTTTCTTGATCACATGACATACCGTGCGCGCACCGTACGCTTACGGTGCGCGCACGGTACAAGTACGCATGCGCGATACGTAAGACGCGCGCATGCGCGTATGGAGCACGTGCGCATGCGCAAAAAGAACCGCGCGCATGCGCGTACAGAGCTTGCGCGTACGCATCGCGGACGAGGTACGCATGCGTACGTAAATCACGTACGCATGCGCACACGGAGCGCGTACGCATGCAAACCACGTGCGCGTACCGTACCGTAAGCGCATCGTAAGCGTAAGGTGAGCGCACGGTCAAAAAGCCTTAAAAAAAAAAAATGTTTAGAGGTTTGTAGAAGATATTAACTATGCTGTTCAACTATATCTAAAAAAAATGTAAAAAGGTGAGCCATTCCATATTGCAGGATGCAGTAAATCTATAATTATATACATAGGTAGCATATTGTAACATAAATAAATAAATAATATAATAATACATTCATAAATTAGCATTTAAAAAACCTTTGAAATTCACAGAAAAAACCATAGGTTTCACACACGTTATAGTTAGGAATTAGCATTTAAAAAACCTTGCAAATTCACTGAAAAAACCATAGGTTTCACACACGTTATAGTTAGAAATTAGCATTTAAAAAACCTTGCAAATTCACTGAAAAAACCATAGGTTTCGCACACGTTATAGTTAGCTGGACATTTCACTCGTACAAAACCAATGAAATTCCCCCGTTATAGTTAGTTCAGCTAACTACAACTCGCGCGCCCGCAGTCCACTGCTGATGACGTCACATATTACATCACTCATGACATGGTCAGTGACATCACTCATGACATCACTGATGACATCTCAAATGACATCACTCATGACATCACTGATGACATCATCCATGTGATAAATTAGTGCATCTTCTCACACCCTAATATAACCTTTGATACACCGACTCAAAATTACAGAGTTAAATTTTCAAAACCATACATACTCCAATACCAATAACTACATACCCACTTATTAACTGTTAGGTCTACATACACCTCCACTCATTCACCTGTACAGTCACTCATATTTACAGTCACTCCATACAAGACTATCATATGCATTTATACACGTATATAGACACTCACACACCGCCAATCAACCATTGAGGTACTGACACACCTAGTGAGTCGTACAAGTAATTAAACACAGTCCAATTTACTCACCTATACAGTTAAACACACTCAAATTCACTTACTCATAAAAATAGTAACACATTCTTACACTCTTATACAATCATTGATACAAGATTGATTGATTGATTGATTGATGTACTTATAGAGCGCAACTATCACCCTACGGGCATCTTGGCGCTTGCATTGGGAACCCGTCCTGGTTTTTCCCTGTAAGATAACCCGTACTGGGCATCCCCAAGGTGAAAGCCAGGCATCCCGCCGCGGGGGGCCGTTGTGGAGATTAAGCAGGCTTGTTGCCCAGAGCTGCATAGTGTGAACTCGTGCTTAGAGTGGGCACTGAAGCGAGAATTATCGAGTCCGTGGACAATTGGGCTCTGGACCCTGCCGCGTCGGGAATCGAACCCAGGTCCCGGGTCTGATCTCTGCTTCAAGCACACAATCATCCATACAGTCACTGTCACAATCACACACTCTCACATCTACCCACTTATATACTCTTACACGCATATATACTGCCTTTCACATATGTAGTTACTCACAAATGTACCACTGAGATATACATTAAATCCCTAACACACACATACATACACTCACTCATACATACAGTCCATCACAGATACACTCTTAAAACCATGCACCCATAGAATCACCCACTCACACATCTAGTCACAGAGTCACACACACCCTACCCACACAAACACTCAGGAACCCATACAGATACTCAGATAAGCAATCAATAACTCATATAGACACTCATATAGCTATTCACAAAACCATGCAGCCACTTATACACCAACATAAAGACACAAACAGACATTTACACAGTTTAGTCAGAAGTCTGCAGTAAGATACATTTAATGACTCACTTATAGAGTCACTTACGCACCACAGAAAATCATCCATTTACACACTTGTACACCCACTTATTCTTCAACAGGCCTTTCCCTTTAAATATTAAACATATTAAAATTGTTCAGAAACACATACTCAATGGATGATGTCATCAGTGATGTTATGAGTGATGTCACTGACCATGTCATGAGTGATGTAATATGTGACGTCATCAGCAGTGGATTGCGGGCGCGCGAGTTATAGTTAGCTGAACTAACTATAACGGGGGAATTTCATTGGTTTTGTACGAGTGAAATGTCCAGCTAACTATAACGTGTGTGAAACCTATGGTTTTTTCAGTGAATTTGCAAGGTTTTTTAAATGCTAATTCCTAACTATAACGTGTGTAAAACCTATGGTTTTTTCAGTGAATATATATATATATATATATATATATATACACACACACATAACCTACTGGCGGTCGCCAATAGGTAGTTATAGTTAAGATGAAGTTTCCATAGGAAGAGCTTTTTTTCATTTACCAATAACTATGGCATTGTTTGACGAAAGTTTCAAAATAATTTGACTATAACTTTAGTTGCTTTCTTGAAAGTTTTTGGAGTGATCAGTCAAGCGGAGGCCAAGAAAAAGGGGGGGGGGGGGCAAAATGTATTTTCCTCATGTTAATTTCCAAAGGAACTTTAGACACGACTACAGCCTGAACTGCTGAACAGAATTACACCAAATTTGGCAGACAGGTTTAGAAAGCAATCGTTTTGTAAATGGTGTAAATCCATTCGGTAGTTGCGGAGAAATTTACCAAAATTTCCAGTTGTGTATCTAGGGACGCGGAGGATCCATGACCTCTTCTGTTCTTGTGCTGAGATCAGACTGGCTTTCAACATTTCAAACCAGGAAGTGTTGGCAGCCATCTTGGGACTTGCAGGGCCAGAAAAGCATTTTTTTAAACTTTTCACCGGTAAGCATGCAGGATTCACAAATATTGGTGAAAAGTTTGAAAAAATGTTTCGTTTCTAATCGGCCCCAGCGTGGGTCATGTCCAAAATGCGTAGTAGTTGGGTGCACTGGGCCCCCCACTCCTAGGCATCCTCAAGCCCCAGGGACCACTGCCTCCCGGGGCATTCTTAACAATTTAAGCGGGGGTTGCCCAGGACTGCCACCTCCTCAGGGCAAATGTATTCATGGGGGGGCCCGCAAGGCCCCCCACAGCCCCGAGGACCACCACCTCCTCAGGGTTAAAAATGAAACAAATGCGGATGGACATGCACCCCCACCCCGCAGCCCCAGGGACCACGACCTACCCGAACTGTGACCTACAATGGAGGGGAGCCATGTGGCCCCCTCTTTGAGCCATAGATGGGCCTAGGGCTGGCTTCTGCTATGTCCCCAAGTGAAAGAAATAGAAGGGCATAAAGGTTCAATAAAATATTAAAGTGTAATAAAAAAGGGAAATATATATCAAAGTCAATCAAGATGCATATTTTTCAGTCATAAGCATTAAGCTCAGGAATCAATCAGACTATTTCAGAGATTTTACTCATTCTGTATAGATTCTTAGTCCAGAATATGCAGAAAATCAGTAGCAAATTTGGAAGCATGCCTAGCTCAACACGGAGAACAAAAAGATCTGGGTCACCCCACAAAACATGTCCTTTTTCATAAATAAATTCTCCATAGAAAGCAAGGGAAATTGTACAGTCAGCATAGGGTGAGCAAATGTATCCATACACCATTGAATCATAACACTGCATTATAAAAAAGTTATATAATGCCATATCCTAGCACTATCCACCCAAACTGAATAATAATGAGTCTACTCTTAACTTATGTCATTGGACATGTTAGCACAAATCTCGATACATAAACAATAGCCGCATTATGAGTGAATATGGCAACAGTGAATGAACAGGAAGAGTGCTTGGAGTGCACTAAAGAACTTCCTCTGAGGCTTCTCAGGAACAGCATGTCAACATAAAACATCAGTACACAGTTTACTGTGTGAAGTGTCAATGAGAAGCAAAAACATGGAACAAAGATGGCTTCTAAATTTAAGATGGAATCGAGACCAAATTGAGGCCTATTTCGGCCTATGCCAAGAAAACATAGTTCTGCATGTTACAACTTTGTCTTTCTATTGCACACTTTTCATATTAGTAACCAAACATTATGTAAACTAAAACTAACACCAACAAGAGCATGATCAAAATTCTGCCAGAGAACCTCAGGAAGAAGTAGGATCTTCTCCTGCCATGTCTCTTATTTACCTATAATGAAATTCCACAAGAAGGATTTGGGTTTTGCCCCTTCTAGCTGTGGTTTAAGCACCAAGTGAGTAGTACACTCACCTTAGTCAGAAAAGGTTGAGAAGGAACTTTTGAGGCACCGCAGAAATATGTGGTGGACACTGTAAGCGGCCTCAGGAGGTTGATGGCACAATATATGACAAATAGGTGCATTGCATGCCAGAGTGTCGACCCTATGATGAAGCATGCCACCGGTGAACTTCGGTGGGTGAGGATCTCTTAAAAAACCTTAAGGAATTCCAAGTACAATTGAGTTTTTCTGGGGCAACCCAGTTCCCTTAGACCTTTGTGGTAGTCTAGCCCACTCCCTTTGATTCATTCCACAGGGGGAGATTGCCAGTGAACAGCAAGGTTTACAGGATGTAAGAACACGTCCTAGAATGCATCAAAGCAGAGGTTACTAAAATGCTTGACAGGGGTGTGATTGATTGCTTCTGTAGTCCCTGGGCCAGTCCAGTAATGGTGTCTAACGAAGGATCTACAGACTTGCACTTTGTGTGGACTACCAGGCCCTCAATGATGTAACCAAGACTAAAGCACATAAAATTCCCTGAGCTGATGATCTAATGGGCTGGCTAGGTACTCTTTGCTTCTTGACTATCACATTGCCACCAAATGCCACGGAGAAGACTGAATTCTCTATGCTAGGAGTGCACTAGTTTAGGGTCATGCCTTTTGGGGTCCAGAATGCTTCTACCACTTTTCAGCGCCTAGTGAACTATGTTCTCCCAGGCTGGAAGAGTTCTGTATGGTCTATTGTGACAATAATGTAATTTTTACCAATTTGTGGAGGCCCACTTGAAGCACCTAGAACAGGTGTTGATGAGGATACAGGAGGGAAAACTGACCATCAAGATCAGTGCACCTTTGGGTTGTTCTATGTGGTCTACCTTGGGTAGTGGGAGGATGCTTCTGCTGAATGTTGAGATCCAGTCTGTATTAGAGTGGAACGTTTCAACAACTCAGACTCCGATGTGATACTTTTAGGACTCATTGGATATTACAGAAACATTGTGGCTACCTATGGACCACAGCTGGGCCATTGACACACCTGACATCCAACAAGCAGGCTACAAAAGGGATTTGGAATGTCACACGGCCTTAGAAGACCCGAAGGCAGCACTGAGGAATGCTCCTGTTTTGAAGACACCTAACTTTGGTCAACCTTTCAATGTATAGATGTACGCCTCCAAAAAAAAAGGAGTAGGAGCAGTACTGCCTTAAATTGATGGCCAAGGTAGGGTGGAATTCATAAGTATCAGACTGGTTCAGAGCTGGGCTGCCACTGAAAAGGAATGCTTTGCAATAGTGTGGCCCTGATGAGGTTCCAGCCTTTTTTGTTCTGGTACTAAGTTTGTGGTCCAGACAAACCACTCTAGTGGTTAATGGCTATGAAGGGTGAGAAACACAAGTTATTGAGATGGTCTTTCTCATTGTAAGGCCTAGATTTCACTGAAGAGCACATAGCCAGAATGCAACATAGGAATGCAGTTGGATATTGCCGCCAATTTTGCTGATCCGCCCACTGGACTTTTCTCATGGTGATGCAAAGTTATGGAACTGAGATAACCATCTGTTTAGATGGTTTAGAAAATAGAAAAGGCATTTTCACAAAGCCTTTTATTTTAGTTCAAACACAGAAAAAAACAGGCAGCATATGTTTTGCACTATTTCTGACGTGTGCATATTGGTGAATACATTTGTGGAAACTAATTGGCACATATCAGTAAATCTTGACTCAGTGTGACTGTGAAATATGTAGTAATGGTAGCAGGGTGTATTTCGTAAAAGAAATTGTATTCATCAACCTCGAAAGGTGCATGCTAAGCAGCACTAGTGCACGTGATCATGACTGTTAAGGAAAAGACTTATGCTCTAAAGGGTGGAATTTTGAGTGTTGTAACTATTTAGCTATTGAACTGTGAACTTACATAGCATTCGAAGATATTTTCTTTCACATGTAAGGATATGAATGAAGTCCTGCTGTGTTTGAGCAGTGCAAGGTTTGAGCGGTTACGGTATATGGTGAGTATGAGGGATAGCTATATATTTATGGCAAATACTGTAGTTTGGTATTTGAGTTTGAAAATAAACTATATAAAAGAAGATAGTAACTTACAGCTGGTAGATTGAGTAACATTGATTAGTAGAAAATAAATGGAATTAGGACCATTGTATGTGGAGGTCAGAAGAGATGCACATAGAATTGTTTAAGGTGATAGACTCAGGGCACTGAAATGTTAACTTACTTTAAATGGAGTTCAGGCCCTTAGAAAGTATTGTTACACCGTTATGATTTCTTTAAAAAGAAGAATGATATAATATTTTTTATGACAGAAGTATTTGTGTTGCAAGGTTGCAATTGTTAACATCAATATGCAATTTCATATTGTTTTTTTGGGACCTGATTTAAGAAATACTTTAAATTTTGAATGGCTTTTTTGGAGGGTAAGATGTCTGTGTTATTTTAATAATCATAACAATGGAGTTGAATAGGAAGTTACCAGAGAGTTTTCGGGCTTTCATATACTTCCTGTTGCCATTCTGAGAGATTAATTTGCATGTACGAATGACTGGTGAAGGATGAAAGGCAATATGCCTGATTACTTTGCAGTGTAAGTGAAATAATCAGACTTTGTAGTGGTTATAACTATGTTTTAAGTAGTTTGAAATATTTATAATGGTGGTTTCAAGTTCTTTTTAGACTATGTATCAGAATATGAGGGTGATATAAAAAGAAAGCCAATGATTTGGAATGATACTGACCTGAGCAAGAATTGCAGTAAAAGCAGGATTAAAACATATGTTGATATTGAGCTATTGTGGTTAATTAGTGATTAATACAGTATGGCCAAGAAGCAAAATATTAAGAGATAACAAAGGTGATGAATTACACTTTATCAGAGAATTATTGTTTTGATGTATGAGTATTGTGGATTTAGGTAATAGGCAACTTTACCGCATATAATGTAATTAATTTGAAGTTGAATATCTCAATTATTTTTATGACCTATAAGTCATTGAAAACGTTATTAAACAAGTGTACTCTGTGTCAACTATAATTCAAAGATCAATTTAGCAAACAAACAAAACAAAACCTCAATATATTTCTGTTGGAAGGTGGTTTGTTATTAGGTGCAAGTAAGTACCTACATCTAGTAACAACACCACAATAACAAATAAGGTCCAGTAAAGTCTCAATAAATTAGTCCTTGCCCAACCCTTTGTCGCTTGGCTCACAAGCAGTCAGGCTTAACTTGAGAGACAAGTGTGTTAATCATTTAAAAACACCAAAAACAGTAAAGTATGACACAATACACAATAAAAATCCAACACCTGTTTCTAAAAATAGGAAATATTTTTATGATTAAAATGACACCAACATGACAAACATCCAATGTAGGCGGCTGGAGATATGATTTTTAAAAATTAAAAGTAAAACTAGCACTTAGAAGAAAATAGCGGGCAAAGGGTTAAAAAAAAAAAAAAGGTCCAGGACAAAGTCAATAATTCAGGCCATCCACGATGTAACACTTTTAACCCCTTGAGTGCCCCGCCCTTTCCACGCCCTGTGCCGGGCGTTTCATTAGCGGGCGGGGCTCATGACGAGATAGTCTCGTCATGGGCACAGCGCAACCGCGGCCCATGACGAGACCATCTCGTCATGGGCACTCAAGAGGTTAAACTTACTTCCAGAAATGTTTCATAATGCAGGAAAGTGGTCCACAGCACCAGCCAAGGGTTCAGAAGCTCTGGTTTGCCTCTTGAGGTATTGGACCCATTCCACAGACACGCACATTTTCCTGTGTGTCTTCTGATGCCATTTTCATGAAGTGAATTCATCTACTGACTTTGTTTGAGAATAAATGTTGACACTAGCTAGAATTTCTCTCCTAGCACTATAGGGTGACTAAGGTTCTTTACACTTCGCCCTTAGGGAACTATGGTTAACACTCCTGCTTGACAGATCCACTGATTCACTATTTGGTGCCATGCACTGATGTTTACTGTACTATTCACCAGTTCTTGGTGTACGCCTGTAGACAATTGTTTTTGCTTTGCTGGATGTATAATATATTATTTTACTTTGTTCTTTAGGGGCCACTTGTGCTACATTCAGTCCTGAAGATGGTCTCATGGATGTATTCCATTTGTAGACTGAAAAGTTGATATCTCTTCCACATTAGCCCTTGAAATGTCAATTTTCTGCTTCTGAGCTCTTAATATAAAGACTTTATACTAAGGCTAAGTGGTTGTTACACCATTCAAGTGGCCCTCCAGGAACTGTAGCATTATCATATTTTCTGTGGCCTTGTTGGTATGTGCTATTTAGTGTGACCCTCCAATGCTTGCAGAAAGACTGTTAATTGAATACTATTTAGTACTGAAAAAACTAAACATTAAAAAAACATATATTTTGTGATTTAGTAATCAATAACCTTATTCCTTTGTTTATTAAATTGATCTTTGTCTTTACTTTTGATAATGTTTTCAATGACTTATACATCATAAAAAATCACTGAGATATAATACATTTTTGTTTGAATTATTGCTGACCAGTCAATTTATTTTTTAATTTTTTTAAAGTAATCAGATTAAACACATTTTTCAGGTTCTCCAGATACCCATCTCCTGGTGGATGACTCAGTTGCCTTAGTGTGTTTATAGAACTTATTTAGAGCTAGGCAGACAGTATACTCCATCACAACCATGGATGATGTCCTGTCCACCGTTTTACAAGTGCATCATAGCTTATGGCACTTTTAAAATGCATTCCTGCAGCTGAACGCTGGAGACCCAGATAGTGATGTGAGAGGGGATAGAGATAGTGCTGATGCTGGAGCGGGTTATGCAAAAATTTGTATACCCACCCCATTTTGCATGATATTTTATTAATTAGATTAATGAATTAATTATAATCGAACTAACGGATTGGAGTGATGTGGAAATAACTAATCAACCTTATTAATGACTGAAATACACGTGGGATTTGCATCTGCATGGCCTAATTAATGACGTGAATTAAAAATCGTATGCATATTAATGATAGATAAATAGAACATTGCATGATATATGTCGCTTTGGTGATGTAATTGTGATTCGTGCTTTATTTAGTAAGTATAAATCGCATTGAGTGTTGCTTTTGGCTAGATAAATACACACACATATGGGTATTAGCGACGGAATAACATTTAATTAGTCATTTCTATGTATTAATTAAGTTGTTGTGTTTCTTTGCTTAAGTTGACTATTCTGGCCTATCGAATGATGGCTGCTTTTGGTGCCTAACCCGACTGCCAACGCTGAACCATGCTTGGGTGAAGTGCGCCTGCGCTAAGATGAGCAACAATGGCCCTGTCCTGACCCCAGGCAAGCTGTACTTATCAAGGCCACTGGGAATAGTGTCAACGCTACAGACAAAAGACTTTAATAAAGAACCGGAACCAGCAAGTATGCTGACACCATGGACTAAACCTTATGGGAACTTAGAGGATGACCCCTGATCAGCCAATCAGAACAGTTTAAAACTCAATTTTGTTACATTTTGTTATTGAATTTATTATAAAACCCCATAGAATAGAGAGGTCGGGAGTCGCTCCTTCGATTTCCTGATGATATGCTGACGGAGAGGACGGTGACACTGCAGGACAGCTGTTAGCCTGAATCTTTGACAGACTGAATTAATGCCCAAACTCCTGATGAACTGAACCTGCTAGAATTGATGGGCATAGATTCGCGAGACTGACAGATTTGACATAGAGGACGACTTTAGCCAGAATAGGTAAATATGAATGGCAACTTGATCAAATGAATGATTTAATTTACAACGTTAATATAAATTTGGATTTGAAAATCTACAGAAATGAGTTGGGTTGTTTATTCATTGAAATGTGTTAATGAAAAGGTCAATTAGAGTATTAGAAATTCACTTAAGCCTACAACTAACAGATCTGTCCCATTTATGAGGGGAATACCAAAGGTGAAATCCAGGGCCTAATGAGTATTAGAAGGTTATGTAGATTTGTTACTCATTAGGGTAAAGGTGGTATCTTTCCTCCCTCATTATCCAGCACTTGGAAGGATAATCGCCTCTCGCACGGACTGATGGTGAGTGTGTGTTGGTGTTATGGGCCCCACCAGCGAATGTATGGATAGTGTGCGTGTGTGAGATCTTTTGGTCCGTGACGGTAGGGAGGGATTTTGCACTCCGCGCTGGAGCAGTTTTTTGGGTAGCAGTATGATGGTTTGTTATTGTTTGGTTTAGTGATTATTGCTTGTACATTGCTTATTGATTTTGGTTATTGATTGGTATTGATTTATGTACTAACACTCTATGTTGAGTTACGTTGAGTTCTGTGTTGTATGCATGGTTTCTGGGATGTAGGAAGTCGGAAGTTTGTAACAGTTCCGTAGTAGAGCAGAGGTAAGCGCTGCTCTCGGGAAAGATGGAATTGTTGTAGCCCTGTAGGTACACAGGGGAAACGTGTGACAATTGAAGTTGCACGGCGCATTGTCTGGGTTCGATTCGGTGACATTGCCGTGTGTTGCCATTAGAGACATTTTCTGTGTTAAAGAAGTGTGTATGATAGCGATGGTTACCTGTGAAGTTCTGGTCTTAGGTTCCAGGGATTTAACTGGCATTCCGATAACGCTTATCACTGGAAAGGTAATAGGTATTCTCTGAGCTTGTTAGAAGGACAAAGGAGAGGTAAGCGCTGCTTTGTTAACGTATGTCATAATTCTGTAGTAGAACAGACTGTTCGCTGTTCTCGGGAAAGACAGGATTCTGTGTGAACGTACTACATTTTCTTGTGTGAACGAGTGTGAATGTAAAGGCATTTGGGTTAGTTGCGAAACTCTAGGTTCATTTCTCAGGAGCATTGGGTCTCCAACTATGTGTCTTATATGCTAGAGAAACAATTAGCTAATGCTTGTTAGAAGGGTGAAGTAGAGGGATGTGCTATTTTATCAACGGAAGTAATGATTCCGTAGTAGGGCAGAGGTAAGCGCTGCTCTCGGGAAAGACGGAATTCTCGTGAGAAAGGTCTTTTGCTGTTCTTTGGTTAGCGAAGAGGACAATGGAGATGTTTCTATGTTGTTACTAACAGAAGTGTAGAAATTGAAACCAAAACTTACTGAGCGGATTTGTAAAGGAGCGGCTGCTGACGTCAGAACGACCGCGCTGAGATTGGACAGTCGGTCAGAACTGTGAAACACCCCGGATTGGTGCGTTAGTGTACGCCGCGCTAGGATTGGAGGAAAACAGGGTGACGTAGACGCTCCTTATTGGTGCGTTAATGTGAGTTGCACTAGGATTTGAGGACTGTGACAGTGACGTGGACGCTCTGAATTGGTGCGTTAGTGTGAAGTCGCGCTGTGATTGGATAGATTAGCGGTACAGTTGTAAAGAGGGACTAGCATTGCGTGAAAGACAAGAAAATGTATTACGACCCACCAGAAAAGGAGAAGAAAACTTGGTTAGGGAGAATCAAGAACTGGTTTAAGAAGGATGAACCAGTTAAGACTAGGGAAGGACAGTTACTTCCTCCACCGAAAACCCCCGCATCCTTTATGATTGCGAAATATGGGTATCATACTTGTATTTGGTTAGATAACTGGGTGAGATACACTAAGGACGACGGAGTGTTAGCTTTTCCAGAGCATGGTTCATTTAATTTGGTGGTTTTAAGAAATTTAAGGGAAAAGATGATGAATTTGGAACCAAGACATAGACCGACACAGTTTGAGGCTTTGACAGAATGGGAAGACGAAATGCATGAACAAGAAAGACAAAGAAGTGGTAGAGGATATAGGTACTGGTTTAGAAGACCATACGGACACGAAACGCATCGCGACCGAATGAAAAGATGGCGAGATGCGAGCATGACTGAGGGTGTGTTCCCTGTAAGAACCGTAGGAGAGAATGAAGGACGAAAGTGTGTAGAAAAGAGGCATAATTTGGAGTTGAGAGGGTATGGAGCGAATGAGTCTGAGGATGATGTTCTTGATGATATGTTCTATAAAAATCCACCACCGTATCGACCAGAACCAGAAATGTTAACTCCAAGTGCCCCAATGAGAGAAACGATGCGAATTATAAAATCAGAACCAGAATCCCTAAGTTTGAGTAAAAACAGTGGTACCAGGGAAGTAGAAAAGAGATCGTAAGGAAGAACAGATGGAGAAAATTCTGTAGAATTAGCAAGAACAACCCTGGAATTAACTGAGAAAATAAGAGAATTGACTAAGAATCTAGAAGCCGTAACTGTTCCAGTAACGATAGGTCCAGTAATGCCTATTTTTGAAAAACAGAAGGACAGTGAGCATTGTTTGACAGTCCCTTACAGAAATAATAACCCTGTAGAACAACCAAAAGTGAGTCAGAATGAGAATCCATGGAGGCAAACTATGAGTGTAATGGAACCAAATTCTACAAATAATCCATTTGTAGATCAGAATTGTGCAGAGAGACGTATGACAATGATAGAGAAACACAAAATGATTTTGGACACAGAAGTGTAGAAAAACCAGTAGGACCATCAACAGACGAGTTAAGTGAATGGTTGAGAAGCTTGCAGAAGAAAGACAAAGAATCCCAATCAATTGATGTGGCCAAGTTACAAATGGTATTGGAAGAGTTAATCGTAGGGACTATCCCGACAGAAAAATTGAAAACCTATCAGGATGAAGAATTATTATTTCTGTGCAAAAGTGTGACCTGGAGAGCGAAAAACGTACATGAAAGGTTAGAAGAAATAGCAAATGAAATGGGTATTGATATTGAAAAGGTAAAAGCCTTACAGAAACCTTATCGAGTAGAATTCACTGAGAAGGATATTGAGAATATGAACACCACAGGACGAATAGGTCAAATTAAGGACATAATAATTTTGCTGAGAAAATGGGGAGACGTGGATAAATGGAGAAGCAGGTGGTATAGAAAATGCGAAGATGCCTCAGATAAGACATTTTCAGCCTTTCCTGTAAGAGAAAAAGTGAAGGTAGTGACTGAGTGCCCTATGAGAGAGATTCCAGGAGGTGGATATATACATGTCCCATGGACGAGACAGGATATTTTGTCTTTTACAAATGATTTCCCTCGACTCCGCGAAAAGCCCGTCGAGTGGTACAGACCGGTAGACAGATTTGTGAAATTGTCTAAAGTACTATGGATTGATTTGAATAGTCTATTTGACATAATAGTACCAGCAGATTTATGGTCAGAATGAAAGCTGATGATAAGTTGGCCAACCAAGGAATATCCAAGGGATCCTAAAACAGGAGCACCAGACCCCGAGGTAATGAAGAAGTACGAGCAGGTTATGGTATTTCTGAAAAATAAAGTGCCCCCTAAAGAAACAGACTGGGTAAAAATTGATCGAACACACCAGGAAAGTAAAGAGTCAGTACATGCATACTATGAGAGGCTAATACAAGCTTTTAAGCAGTTTAGCGGAGACGAGAATCTGAGTGAAAAGGATTTGAGCCATTTTGTATACAGATTTGTATATGGTCTACGACCAGAAATTGGTGAAATGATTAAACAGCATACGGTAGATTGGCAAAACAAGAAAATAGATGAAGTATTGAGACATGCTAAATACTTCAGTGATGAAATTGAAGCAAAACAGCGGAAATTAAAGGAGAAGGCAATGTGGGCACAGGTAAAGGTAGTGGAGAGACAGGAATGGTGGAACAGGCAGGGACCAAGCCAAAATTTAATAATGGGAAGTACAAAGGGAACATTGAAGAAGTTAAAAAGAAATTTCCGTGTCATAATTGCGGCAGGATAGGGCATTGGAAATCCGAGTGTAAATTTCCCCCGAGTACTAACAATGAAAATCCATCATTGAACCCACAGGTGCAGCATGAGGTGAGTGGTCAACTGCAGCAACAGCAGCAAGTTGTTCCCCCACAGAATCAGGTGCCAAAGCCGCCTTTTCCACAGAGCAGAAACACACAGAAGTATAGTAGTGAATCGGGATTCTACAATGAAGAACAGGTAAATAAGCTGCCACGCGCTAGCGCTGTCTCGCAGTATTGGCTGCAACGTGATGAGAGTGACGCAGAAGAGAGTTATTGACGGTGCCGAAGGGAGGAAGAAGAGTGCGTACTTGGCGCAACTCTAGAAGTAGACCAGACAGGACCTTTTGTAGATGGGAGGGTTAATGATGATAATATTACTTTCCTAGTGGATACTGGTGCTACTCGATCAACTGTTAGATCAGCCGATGTTAAGAATCTTCCTCTCTCGGATGAAACGATCCAAGTAGTTGGTGTGTCCAACAGACAAATTAAGACATATCTTACAGAACCAGTGAAAGTCAGCAAAGGGAAATTTTCAGAAATGCACCGATTTGTGGTGTGTGACTCCAGTCCTGTGAATTTATTAGGTAGGGACCTGTTGTGCAAAATTAATTGCACCATATTTTGTACTCCGGATGGAATAGCTTTTGAAACACCAGATGATGATGTATTGTACAAGATGACCACAGCTAACAGAGAAAGTGAAGTTACTGAAACATATGCTGTATTCAACCCAGATGAATTACCTAAAGAATTGGGAAAATCTGTAAAGGCAGAAGTTTGGGATTTCACTGGAGAAGATGTAGGACTAATGAGAAATGTAGATCTAGTTAAAATAACTGTAAAAGAAGGAGTAACATATCCAAATGTTCCACAGTACAGATTGACACCTGAAATAATTGAAGGTGTAACTCCTGTGATAGAGAAAATGATCAGGCAAGGAATTTTGAGAGAAATAATGAGTAGTCCATGTAATTCACCGATAATGGGAATGAAAAAGCCTAATGGGAAATTCAGGATAGTGCAAGATCTGAGAAAGGTGAATAAAATTGTGGTATCATGTTGTCCTATTGTACCAAATCCATCAGTGATTTTATATCAGATTCCCCATGATGCAGAATGGTACACAGTAATTGATCTGTGTCATGCTTTCTTTTCCATCCCATTGCACCATGACAGTCAGCAAATTTTTGCATTTCGTTTTGGTGAGCGTATTTAGGCATGGTGCCGAATCCCACAGGGGTATACAGAGAGTCCCTCAATATTCAATCAGTTATTAAAGAAGTCTTTGGAGAGTCTAGAAATGCCAGAGAGCTCTGTATTGGTTCCGGAAATTGACGACCTATTGGTAGCGTCAAAAACACGTGAAGCCTGTGAGGTAGATACAATAGCCTTGCTGAATCATTTAGCAGATGGAGGACTTAAAGTGTCACCATCGAAATTACAGTTTTGCAAAAAGAAAGTACAGTATCTGGGACACAACATTGAGAAAGGACTAAGGAAAATAACCATAGACAGAAACAGAATAATAAAAGGAATGAGAGCTCCCATGACTCAAAGAGAAGTGAGAATGTTTTTGGGAATGGTAGGGTACTGCCGTCAGTGGATTGGTAACTTTTCCTTGATCGCAAAGCATTTGGTGCGATTGTCGAGAAGTGATGTAAAAGATCCCCTTGAATTAAACAAAGAAGAATTGGCAGTATTTAGACAATTGAGAGATGGTTTGTGTGAAGCACCTACATTAGGCATGCCTGACTATGAAAAAGAATTCGAGTTGTATTGCAGTGAGAGAAATGGATGTGCACTTTCAGCGTTGACCCAGAAACATGAAAAAATTAGAAGACCAATTGCATATTTTTCATCAATGCTTGATCCAGTAGCTGTAGGTTTACCTGGATGTTTGAAAGCGGTGGCTGCAACATGTCGAAGTTTGGAGCAGAGTGAAGGAATTGTGATGGGATATCCATTGAAAGTGTTTGTACCTCATGATGTAGCGATTCTGTTGACAAGGAGTCGTACTCAGTATATGACACACAGTCGGCTGACTAAATATGAGAAGGTCATATTAGGTGCAACTAATGTGAGTCTTGCAAGATGTGTCAATGTGAATCCTGCAACTTTGTTGCCTGATGCTGAGATTGTGGAGGTAAGAGATGAAGTTGATCATGATGGTCTGGATGTACTTGATTTTTGTACCAAACCACGACCAGACATAAAAGACGTACCTTTGCCAGAAAGTAATTTTGTCATGTTCGTTGATGGGTCATGTTTGAGAACAGATGAAGGAGTGCTGAGTGCAGCGTATGCTGTATGCACAGTCGCAGCAGTAATTGAAGCATCATATTTCAAAGGAGTGCAATCAGCCCAAGTAGCAGAACTTGTGGCCTTGACTAGAGCCTGCAAGATTGAGCAGAGTGTGAGAGTGACTGTGATAACTGACAGCCAGTATGGCTTTGGAGTCGTACACGACTTCGGCCAACTATGGCTAAAAAGAGGTTTCCTGACCTCGAGTGGAACTCCCATTAAGAATGCAGAAGTGGTTGGAAAGTTGCTTGAGGCGATATAGCTGCCTAAACAATTGGCTGTTGTAAAATGTGCTGCACATAGTCTGGGTGGTGATTATATTGCCACTTGGAATAGGTATGCAAACGACGTGGCGCAGTATTGTGCACGAAATCAGAATTCGGTCAATCGGGCAAAGGAAAGAGAAATGTCTTCTTGCTTATTGATGTTCACTAACATTGTGGGAACTTGGGAAGAGGTAAAACAATTGCAGGATGAGGCAGGAGATGAGGAAATGAGACAGTGGGTAAAAGCAGGATGTGCCCCAAGGGAAAAGGATCATGTGTGGGTCTATCGAGATGGAAGACCAGTTATGCCTGATAGCATGATGTCTACCATGGCACGGATGTATCATTGCCAGGGACATATTGGGAGAGATGCCATGATCAGGTCATTTAAGCAGACCTGGTACAATGCAAAATTCAGACTTGTGGCAGAAAGTCTTTGTCAGATATGCTTAATATGTCAGCAGTACAATCCTGGAAGGAAGACAGTAGTAAGTCTGGGAACAATATGTCGAGAAGGAGGGCCTTTCACCAGAATGCAAGTAGATTTCATTGAGATGCCTCCCTGTAACAGACTGAGGTATGTTTTGGTAGTGGTCTGCCTATTCTCCAGGTGGGTGGAAGCATTCCCAACAAGAAGAAATGATGGGGTGACAGTAGTAAAGCTACTGCTGAGAGAATTCATTTCCAGGTTCGGGTTCCCAGTGACAATTGAGTCAGACCGAGGAGGACATTTCCATAATGAGATTGTAGGATTAATTTGTGAAGCATCGAATGTACAACAAAAACTACATTGTGCCTACCGACCAGAGGCTTCTGGTGTGGTTGAACAGATTTTTTTTTTTTTTTTTTTTTTATTAGGCGCACAGCTGCCCCAGCGAAGGGGCGTCCTGGCGCCTGATCAGGTACACAACACAACAGGTCAAGGCCAAGAAAAGAGAAATCAGATAGCAGGGGCAAACAGATGTGTTTTAATGGCGCGTCTAAAAAGAGTCAGGCTGTTTAGGGCGCGAATATGTAAAGGAAGGGAATTCCATAGATCAGCCGCCAGAACACGAAAAGAGCGTCCTCCCATCCTACTCAGCCTGAACCTAGGCTTAGTCGCCAGATGGTAAGATTCAGACCTGAGAGACCGCGTGGGGACGTAAGGAGAAATAAGGCCCGCCAAAGCAGGGGGAGAGGAAAGCTTCAGGATCTTAAATGTCAGACAGAGAGCCTTAAATTTGATTCTCTGTCTGACCGGAAGCCAGTGAAGGGAGGTCAGAACAGCAGAGACAGAGCCTCGTCTCGGAAGGCCAACAATGGCCCGTGCAGCAGCGTTCTGCACCCTCTGAAGCCTAGTAGCCTCAGCCTGGTTGACTCCAAGAAGCAAGGCACTCCCGTAGTCCAGCCGGGAAAGAATAGAGGCCTGAACCACCAGTTGCCGAGTGGGGGGGTCAAAGAATTTGAGGACTGACCTCAGCCCTCGCAGAATACCAAAACAGGTAGCTGCTGTCTTCTTTGTATGGCTGGTATAAGAAAGATTGGAATCCAGCCACACCCCCAGATTTTTAACTTCGGCCGCTGGAATGGGGGACACCCCGAGTTCAGAAGGCCACCACTGGTCTCCCCAGATGAATGGTACTATCAAAAATAGAATAGGGAAAATGTGTTTGGCCACAGGTATGAAATGGCCTGATGTCTTGCCTCTAGTACTCATGACAATAAGGGCAATTCCAGACAGAACTACAGGATTGAGTCCTCATGAAATAATCATGGGACGTGCAATGAGACATGTGTTTATACCAGTCAACAAGTTGATGACAATAACTGATGACATGGTGTTGGAATACTGTAAAGGCCTGGCTGACGCAGTTCATTCTGTGTTTCATCAGGTTGGACCAGATGCCACCACACTTGAAAAGAAGCAAGCCCATGATCTGAGCCCAGGTGATTGGGTAAGGATAAAGGTCCACAGAAGAAGAAATTGTCTGGTTCCAAGGTGGGGAAAACCACGACAAGTCATTTTGACCACAACCACAGCTGTGAAGTGTGCTGGACTGAAAAACTGGATCCATGCCAGTCAAACATTGAGAATTCCAAATCCGGTGGACAGCACAGGATAAGAATACTTTGATGAATCAGAATCAAGCACCGAATCAGATGACGAAGGGTTAAAGACACGAGGAAACCCTGAAAGGGGGGAAACTGGACAAAGATTAACTTTAGTCCCCAGAAGTATCGCTCTGAGAAGAAGATTGCAGATTTCCGAATCTAGCGATTCTGGAAACAAGCAAGAAGCACAGGGTTCCAAGAAGGAACACAGGAAGAAAAGGGGAAAGAATACTGAAGACACAACAAAAGAAATTCGTGAAAAGGAAGTACCAGATGAGAGGCTGAGAGAAATTCCACCTGAAGTAACAAATCTAAGTGAACAAGGGACAGGTACAGAGAGAGAGGGACAGATTTCTATGGAAGACCCCCGAGGAGGTGTAGGGAACTGCAACATCCAGTTAGGTGAAGGGACAAGTAGCCAGCAGGAAGATTGCGTGCCGGAGACCCGAGGAGGGACAGAAGTAGGGAAAACAAAACAAGTGGTGGAAGAAGAAGTTGCTGAAAAGACAAAGCAAGTTGAGACAGAGTCTGAAGAGAGTGAAAATGAAATACCTGAAGGTCGAGTTCTAAGAAAGAGAGCTTGGAGGAATGAAAAGAATGACAAAGGAAGCAAAGTAAAAAGAGTTGCAAGAGATGATGTTTGGCCCAATAAAATAAGGAAATTGAGATATCGACTGACACGAGTGAATTCACCAAGAGCTGAACAGGTTTATGAAGTGACAAGTCAAGTAAAATCAAAAGAAGACGAATTAACTGAAGACAAAGAGAGTAGAAGAACAAGGAAACCTAACCAGAAGTATAAGTCACCAGAATGGACGTACGTGGCTCTATCTGAACAGGGAGAGGAGGCAGATAGTCAAGGAAATCCAGAGGAGACTGTACTGAAAGTGGTTGAGGATGAAATAGAATCGGAAATCCTGAGAGTTCTCTTGTCCGACATTGGAGAAGAAGAAACAGAAGTTCTGGCAAATCCATATTTGGAAGACGAGAGGAGAGTGAAGAACAATGAGATGCCAAACTGAATAAGTTAAGAAAACTATTGATGAAGAAAACAAGATATTGAATTAAAGATAGAGACTGGTAGAACCAAATAGGTGTTAGAACCTTAGGTTAGAAAAACTAGTTGTGAAGTAAAAGAGGCTAAGTCAAAAGACACGGTCCATTTTAACAAGATGGCTAACATAGAAAGTAGTAAAGGTAGATGTACATTCATTAAAAGATGGTGTAAAGTGTGTTGTTGTTGTACAGGATTATTAATGCTTTTATGGAGCATCCTTGCTCTTGTCATTTCCTTTAAGCCTACTATAGACACATTAGAAGGACATAGTGAGAATAAACCTAATATAGGGAAGATTGCAAAAGTAGTTCCAACTAGAATAGATAAAAATGATTTGCATAAAGACAGGTCAATAACAGATTTTTCTAATAATGTATTTTCAAAATTATTGTATAAATATGTAAAGACAATGGACGTACGGGACTGCTACGTATGTATGCAGTTACCTGCATCTGTTTCTGAGGGAGTGACATATCATCACCTTCCGGCAACGTATGGAATAACATGTAGTGTAATAGCTAGTTTGTTTTATGAGACAGGGAAATTAGAATATTACTTTTCAGATGTAGATAACATTTTTGCGCAAGTGCCTTCTTATAATAAATTGAGCAAAGTAAAACCTGCTAAGGTATTAGGTGAATTCTTTTTAGAAACTAAGGAACTAACATTAGAGTATATTTTTAGAAACAATCTAACATGCAGTTTGAAGAAGGAGGAAAAGACGTTCCTAGACATGGTCGAGGAAAGAAGATTGAAAATGCAAAGAAAAGCAGCAGAAGGGAAAATGGAGAAAACAATCTGGGATATAGAGAAAGAAAAACATTTGAAAGGAGAAGCTAGTCCAACTATAGCTTTAGGTTGGCCTCAGAAAGGTACATTTTGCATTCAAAGGAATCAAACTGTGTATGATAATTATTTTCTAGGTAATAGTGAGTGCCATGATACATATCGAATCATGGGTGGATGGGGATTCAAAGGTGGAAGAGATCCAGTCTTTCCTGGATTATATTTTATTTGTGGGAACAGGGCATATTATCGTTTGCCAGACCATTGGTATGGCACATGTTACGTAGGCCTGGTCTTTCCAAAAATCTTTCATATGGATAGAGGAGAAGATGGTGTACATAGTTTAAGTAATCATTTAGTGAGGAGTAAGAGAGAATCTTGGGCAGAAATTGTAGGTGACATTTTTCAGGCATTGATACCAGCAGTGGGAATAACTCTGAATGCAAACAAAATTAGAAAATTGTCAACAGTAGTGGATCGCTTGTCAACAAGCACCGCTGGAGGATTTGTATTGGTTAACACTGAAATGGTTGCCATGCGTGCTATGGTGATACAAAATCGACTTGCCCTTGATATTTTATTGGCAAATGAGGGGTCTGTGGAATGCTGAAATTTCAACATTGTTGTACTTACATTCCTGACGAAAGCAAAGATCTGAAAACTTATATTAAGAATATTACTGAATTGCATGATGAACTTGCACCAATGGAGGTTGAAGGTGTTTGGGAGCGAATTGGAAAGAAAATAGCTGCTATTAAGAATTTCTTAGTAAAAATAGGTCGTACTCTTATAGGTAAAATATTGTTTCCATTAACATGTGTAATTTGCATAATTTTAGTGATAAGATTATGTTGTATGTGCTGTAGAAAAAGAAAAATAAGAAAAGATTAAAAAGTGAAAATTAAAAAAGAAAAGATAAACAAGAAAGAGAAATTGAGGAAATAGAATTGGAGGAGTGGAAGGAGAGTATGTATGAATCAGTAAAAAGAGAAGACGTAGGTGAAACCGAATTATGATTAAGAGCAAGAAATCATTTTAAAGATTCCGTAAGACAGAACAAAATTCTGGGTGGTGTGGTGATAAAATCACCAAAGGGGGGATTGCTGGAGCGGGTTATGCAAAAATTTGTATACCCATCCCATTTTGCATGATATTTTATTGATTAGATTAATGAATTAATTATAATCGAACTAACGGATTGGAGTGATGTGGAAATAACTAATCAACCTTATTAATGACTGAAATACACGTGGCCTAATTAATGATGTGAATTAAAAATTGTATGCATATTAATGATAGATAAATAGAACAGAGCATGATATATGTCGCTTTGGTGATGTAATTGTGATTCGTGCTTTATTTAGAAAGTATAAATCGCATTGAGTGTTGCTTTAGGCTAGATAAATACACACACATATGGGTATTAGCGAGGGAATAACATTTAATTAGTCATTTCTATGTATTAATTACGTTTTTGTGTTTCTTTGCTTAAGTTGACTATTCTGGCCTATCGAATGATGGCTGCTTTTGGTGCCTAACCCGACTGCCAACGCTGAACCAGGCTTGGGTGAAGTGCGCCTGTGCTAAGATGAGCAACAGTGGCCCTGTCCTGACCCCAGGCAAGCTGTACTTATCAAGGCCACTGGGAATAGTGCCAACGCTACAGACAAAAGACTTTATTAAAGAACCGGAACCAGCAAGTATGCTGACACCATGGACTAAACCTTATGGGAACTTAGAGGATGACCCCTGATCAGCCAATCAGAACAGTTAAAAACTCAATTTTGTTACATTTTGTTATTGAATTTATTATAAAAACCCATAGAATAGAGAGGTCGGGAGTCGCTCCTTCGATTTCCTGATGATATGCTGACGGAGAGGACGGTGACACTGCAGGACAGCTGTTAGCCTGAATCTTTGACGGACTGAATTAATGCCCAAACTTCTGATGAACTGAACCTGCTAAAATTGATGGGAATAGATTCGCGAGACTGCCAGATTTGACATAGAGGACGACTTTAGCCAGAATAAGTAAATATGAATGGCAACTTGATCAAATGAATGATTTAATTTGCAACATTAATATAAATTTGGATTTGAAAATCTACAGAAATGAGTTGGGTTGTTTATTCATTGAAATGTGATAATGAAAAGGTCAATTAGAGTATTAGAAATTCACTTAAGCCTACAACTAACAGATCCGTCCCGTTTATGAGGGGAATACCAAAGGTGAAATCCAGGGCCTAATGAGTATTAGAAGGTTATGTAGATTTGTTACTCATTAGGGTAAAGGTGGTATCTTTCCTACCTCATTATCCAGCGCTTGGAAGGATAATCGCCTCTCGCACGGACTGATGGTGAGTGTGTGTTGGTGTTATGGGCCCCACCAGCGAATGTATGGATAGAGTGCGTGTGGGAGATCTTTTGGTTCTTGACGGTAGGGAGGGATTTTGCACTCCGCGCTGGAGCACTGACATTAGAAATTCAATGAGACGCTTGTTAGCAGAGGGCTGCTGATTAGTTTTTCTAGAGTACTGCCATTTGGTGGATGGAAGGGATGAGGGCTGGGACTACTGTTTGTGTATTCAGGATGCAGATGTTTTTAGGCAGGAGCTACCCCTTTGTCTTTTCTCTAATAATTGCTGCAGAAAGTCTGATGACAGCTAGGTGCATGGATCTCACACTTCATTGTGCCCCTGTTTTGGGTACTTCTGCTTGCAACAAGCATCATTGCTACCTGCTGTGAGCCCCACCACCTTGCCCAAAGGCTGTGACTGAGAAACAGCCCAAAGAAGACATTTGTAAACCTAAGCTGATTCCAAAACCATAGTCAGTGGACCAACATCCCTTGTTTTGAAAATGAGTTCAGAACTGAGCCTTCACCACCCACTTTGTTTCAGTTTTAAGTTCTTCATGACTACGAAAGGGAGTGCTCCACATGGTACTCAAGAGACTACTGTGGGACCAGGCTTGTGTCTACATGATAGCCAGAGGTGAGAGGTCTGACGTTTGTACTTCTTGCTAGAGGAGTTGAGGGTCTGCTTGCCTGTTATCAGAGGGAAGGAAAGTTCCTGATCCTGCAGGAGGAGAGATGCCTGGGAGAAGAAGCATGGAACATCCAGAGGAAGCTGACTGTGAGAAGGGGCAAAGCCAGGAGGGACCTGTGTTATAAAGGGTCTCCCGAGCAGTTCCCCTTGTGAACTACACCAAGAATGTCAGGAGCGAAAAATCTATGTGTCATTGGCACCCGGAAGTCTCATGGTGCTGCTGCCGGACATCTGAAGTGAAGATCCCTTGTCGCCGCTAATGAGGAAAAACTAATAAGCCTGCAGGCCGCAAATAACGAAGACACACTCCCACTGAAGATCCGTCCCATGGGCTGCAACTGCCATTGCTGAGCAGCCACCTGCACCCGTCATGGGAAGCTGCAACTGCCAAAGAAGAGTGCCCGCCACACAGGCCTGCTGTGCTGAATGCTTCCAGCAGCTCACGTCCTGAAAGACTTCACCACTGCTGTGTTTTTTTCATTAATTCAGCCCCCACCAGAGGAGCAGACACACAGAAAGCACCCACAAGAGCCAGGGCAAAACCGAATAGGAAAAAGCAAGACCCGCTGTGAACTGAACAAAAGACAGAGAGGAGAGAGGACCTTAAAGACTCTTGCATGGGGAACTTGAATTGGCAAAAGGCCTTGAACAGATTTATGCATCTAGCCAGTGTGGTAATCCAGAGATAACTGCAGCTGTGGAAAGTTAAGACGGGCTGTTTGCTAAAGAGCTACACTCACCTAATACCCAATAATTGTGTATGATTTAGTGATGTAGTTAAGCATCTGACCAGGTGATGCACATACCGATATAGTACATTTTATAGATCACTAAAGTGAAATACATTATGATATTGATGTCATTGGTGTAAATACTAGTGCATATAGAGGGAAAAGCTAGGTGAAAGAAAGACAGACTATCAGTTAGGTCTATTTGGATGATATGTGAACACTAAAGTGTAATGAGATGGGCTTATAATAGAGCAATTGAAACTAACAGATTAATTGCTGCTTGGTGAAATCTAGTGCAGGTAATGTTATGGCCGGCCAAACCGGCATGCGCACTTCGCATGTTCTCCATTGGGCTGTGTTGCATAGCTCTGTGGAGAACATGCCCAGCCTCCCCAGGCACTGCCTGAGTGTCCAAACAGGACGCTCAGACCAATCAGGATGCTGCTTCTGCAACGTCGTGATTGGTTGGGAGAGTCCGGAAGCTAGATGTTTCCGGTGCTTCCAGCAGATGGAGGAGAGGTGTGCGGCGGCTGGAGAGGTGTGCTGTGGTGCGGCGGACAAGGTAAATTACATTTTTTTTTTTTAAAGTAATCCCCCCGCCCACCACGCCCGTTCTGAGCGAGCCGCTACTGTCTCAGAGAGCATGCAGTTTGAATATGTTGGAAACGGTCTTTGCTGCCTGTTGGGGAAAAAAGAGGGACCCTAAATATGGAGTGGCCTGGCAGAGTTGTGTCAGTAGGGGAGTGTCATGTAGGAAGTAGGAAATGGTTAGTGTCAGGATAACCGAAAAAGGTGGAGAAACCATTGCCCTTTTGGATGGGACTGTTGTTGGCATTAGAAAGAATTGAATGCCAAGACAGAATATATTCATGAGGACTGTGTGGACTGAATTAGCTGGGGAGCAAAGGATAACTGAGGGTAGATAAGTATGAGAAAAAAACCTTTATATATAACTCTGGGTGACCGAGTGTGTTTGCCTTCTAAGGATGACCTGGGTGTAATATTAGCGATTCATTTTGGATTTGTTGTATTGCAAAAACATATAATTTGTTACATACATAGTAGCTTGCCCCAAAAGGTCGTAGGTTAACAAATTTGCTACAAACATGTAAGGGCTCTGATGTTTTTTCATTAGTTGCAAAGAGAACCGTCTACTGCAAGAGAATGACATAAGAGATGGGCGGATTTCAGTGGGACTTTACACACAGCAGCATGCAAGCGTTGTTCATTAAAGTAGTAGCAACACAATATAATTACAAGATTGTTTAGGATCAAGCATAATATATTTATCCCATAAGAGAAGTGATAACCAGCATTGATCAGGTGGATGGTACATAATATAAAACAAGCATAGTGATTACAGTATTTCCAAAGTTTCCACCAAGTACCAGTTTATCATCTGTTTTTTTGTGATCTTGCTTTACTATCTCTTGCAAATTGACAACAGCCTTAAAAAAGACAAAGAACTGCGAGCCAAAGCATAGCGCGAAACTCTTGTTGGCTGAACAATTTAAACCTTTTAACTAATGACTGATGCATTATCGACATTAAAGGAAGGCGCTACCAAGATTTGATTCTGTTCTTTTTACAACTATGTCTCAGTATCGTAATGTATTACGTATTAGCGATTGATAAAATATTGTAACTTGGTATGTGCATTCCCTGAACTGCAGCTATGCCTGTACCCATGCCACATTCTGGGAACTGTAGACATTAGCAAACTCCTATATCATGAAGAGGGCACCAGAGTGGGGTGCATTGCCTTACATGGGATCATGAATGAGAGTTTAATCTTGCACCCGACACCTCTGATGTTCTGTGTGGTCTTTTGTTTTCCTGGGACATTAAAGTATTTTCTTTTAACTTAAAAATTAGCTCTGGGCATGACAATATGTTATTGTATGTGTTGGTTGACTGTTGACTTCTGAGCTCTTGTCCCCCTCATACTACCGCCCTGAAAAGCCTTTGACTGCTCAGCCTTGCTACCCTCAAAGTCAAGTGAAGAAGGGTGTTGTTTGCAGAGTTACAGCTGAACTGTAGGACACCTACAGGAAACGACGAGAACCGCTATGTTTGTAGCCCAGCAGCCCCTTCCTGCCCTGTGCTCCCCCGAATAGATCTGACATTCACTAATACTGCTGGTGTGACCTATTTGTTTTGCCACCCCAATTTGCATTCTTAGGTAAAAGAAGTCTCCGACTAGAAAATTATATTGCACAAAAGGTAATAAATTCGGTTTATAAGGACATAACTGCTTTATTCTTCTTGAGATAAAGTGACACACATAAGGCATAGCAATGTCACTCATCAGACTACGGATTAATGGAAATGTCAATGTTAAAAAAAACACTTACCAGCTAAGCATATGCATATAATAATCATCAGTTTAGTTAGGGCCACGATGGTCATTTTTCTAGAGCAATGTGTAAAATTAGAAGTGTCAATATTTCCCATTTATTTGAACCCTTTCAGTGCCCATGACGGAGCGGTTCCATCATGAGCCACTGTGGGCGTGTGCTCATGACGGAACCACTCCGTCATGGCACCCACCCATGGCGGAAGCGCTGGTGCTTCCCCCATGGGCAGCCCAACATCGTGCCACAAAGGGGGATGGCAGCGGAAGAGCTTCCGCTGCCACCCCAGCCCCCCCTCGGCGATACTGTGACGTCAGCGAACACAGCGCGCGCCGACGTCATCAGAAAGCGCTGGGACGCCTAGAAGCCATTTGCTTCCAGGCATCCCAAGGAGAAAGGGGGAGCGTTTCTGCTCCGGTGGGGCGGGGGGGCCAGATCCACACGCCTTGAGCCATCGGGGGAGAGGGAACAGTGTTTCCTCTCCCCTGATGTCTCAATGCAGGGCATTCCTGCTGCACGATCGCGCATATTGTCGCGATCGTGCAGCAGGAATGCCCCCACTAGACACCAGGGATGTCTTTTGTCATGAAAGGAAGCGACCCCTTGGGCATGTGTCGCTTCCATAGGGGGATATTTAATTTGAAGTCTTTTCTGCCCCCCACGCCCCCCAGGGACAGATCACCCGATTTTTGGGGCGTTTCTGGCCCCAGAGGGGGCAGAAAAGCCCACTAGAGCCAGGGATTGTTGTTTAATTGAATTGGAAGCGACCCCTTGGGTAAGGGTCATTTCCAGGGGTCTTATTTTAAGAAAAAGTATATTCTGCCCCGCCAGGGGCAGATCGGTTTGTTTATTTGGCCTTTCTACCCCAAAACCTCACTAGACACCGGAATTTTTTTAAATTAAATTGGAAGCAAACCCTTGGGCAAGGGTCGCTTCCTTAGGGGGATACGTTTTTTGAAGACTTTTCTGCCCCCCCTGGGGACAGATCGCCTGCATTTTTTGCTGTTTCTGGTCCCAGAGTGGGCAGAAAAGCCCACTAGAGCCGGGGATGTTTCAAAAATTAAAATAGAAGCGACCCCTTGGGCAAGGGTCATTTCCAGGGGCCATATATTTTTTAAATATATGCTGCCCCCCTGGGGGCAGATTGGTCTGTTTACAAAAACCCCACTAGACACCAAGGAGTGTTTTAAAGTTTAAATGGGAGTGACCCCTTGGACAAGGGTTGCTTCCTTATGGGCCTTATTAATTTTTAAGACTTTTCTGCCCCCCCTGGGGACAGGTCGCCTGCATTTTGTGGTGTTTCTGGCCGCAGGGGGGGGCAGAAAAGCCCACTAGAGCCAGGGATTTAAAAATAAATGAATTGGAAGCGACCCTTTGGGCAAGGGTCGCTTACAGGGTACATCTTTTTTTTTGTGTGTATTCTGCCCCTCCTGGGGCAGATCGGCCCGTATATTTGGCCTATTTGCACCCGGGGGGGGGGGGTCAGAAAACCCCACTAGACACAAAGGAGTTATTTAAAATTAAAATGGAAGTGACCCCTTGGGCAAGTTTTTTGGGCCTTTTTGCCCCAAAGGGGGGCCGTGGTGGGAGGGGGGGGGGCAGAAAATCCACTAGGCACCAGGGATTTTGTTTTGTGTGTAATGGAAGCGACATGGTTGCTTCCAAGGGGGTAAAATTTGGTTAATGTTTTTTCTGCCCCTTTTTTGGCCTTTCTTCCCTAGGCGGAAGGGAGGAGGTGGAAAACCCTACTAGGCACCAGGGATTTATTTTTTTAGCAAGGGGGGCACATTTCTGTCTGCTGATTTCTGCCCCACCTGGGGGACAGATTGACCTGGCAGACAACCTCACCCGATCCCTTGGGAAAGCTCACGCCCCATTTTTCTCAGTCCTATTTGAAGGCCCATCCGGCAGATTGACCATTTGGGTAGTGACATAGCGTGTTATAATATTAACTGTTTTATTTCTTGTGAATTGCAATTGTAATGCCTTATTTCTCCCTTTTTGTTTTAGTTCAAGGCTTTTGCTCTTTAGACTATTCTAAGTTGTGGTTTCGTTACTGGTGGTTCTGCTGTTTGTGTAGTTGCATGTGTTTGGTAAGAGACTTTTTTTATACAATTTAAATGTTTTTCATTTCTCTGCATGAATGTGTTTTTTGCAAATAGTGTAATAATAACAATATGTTTGTCTTCTGGTTTCTGAGTGTCAAAAACTTTTTGTATTTGTGCTCGATGTGTATTTTGTTGTCTTGTGAGTAATTGGTTTTGTTTTTTTCTTTCTAGTGGGATATCGTTGGTTTTTGCTGTCTCTCTGCAGAGTAGATGCTGGTGAGTGTAGCTGTCTCTTGCAAGTGAATCATATAGTTTTTGAGTATATAGATCTTTGTGATAAAGGCACACATTTTCTTTACTTATTTATTTTGCACAGTGTTGGTTGTTGTTGACTTGTTTGTGCAGTCTCCTTTCTTAGTAAGGATAATGGCTAGCCGCAGGATTACTGCTCAGCAAGCTGTTGGTTTGATTTTTGAGTCTTCCTCTGACCATGGTTCCGAGACTGACTCTGTATCTGAGGCAGAGGAGGGAGGGGAAGATTCAGGCAGTGATTTTTTGCTCCCCATGGAATCATCGGATGATGAAGCTACTCTCAGTGTGGATGAAACAACTCTTAGTGCGGATGAAGTACCTGTTTTAGAGGAGGACATTGATGTGCCAATAGTGCAGCAAGAGGCATCTGGGTTGCAGCCTGGGGCTGCAAGGCTTCCAGTTGGAAGTGATGACCTCTGGGTTGCCTCAGGCATGGTGCAGCCGGCATTTCCAGACTTTACTGGTGTTCCAGGGAGTAGAGTGAATACAGATTTTTTTTTGCTGAGCTGATACATTTTTTTCAGTTGTTTAGGGACGATGTGTTTTTGGCAGAGATTGTTGAGCAGACTAATTTGTATGCCGAACAAGTTTTGAGGGTCAACAGTGCCAGCCTTAAGCCCCATTCTAGAGCTACCCGGTGGACTCCCACTAATCTGGAAGAGATGAAGAAGTTTTTGTGTTTAACTTTTTTGATGGGCTTGCTAAGGAAGCCATCAATGTCTTCATATTGGTCTACTAGTCCCTTGATGGCAACCGCTATATTTCCGGCAGTCATGAGTCGTGATATGTATTTGCTTTGGCTTCGGATGCTGCATTTTGTCGATAATGGTTTAGCGTTGCCACCAGATCACCCTGAGTATGACTGTCTTTTTAAGATTCGGCCTGTCATTGATCATGTTGTAGATCGATTTTCTGAGATCTATGCTCCAGGGTAAGAAATAGCAGTGGATGAGTCTTTGGTCTAGTTCAAGGGCTAGTTCAAGGGCTGCTTGGTTTTTAGGCAATACATTCCTAGTAAGAGGGCACGCTATGGAATTAAGCTTTATATGCTGTGTGACAGTAGGACTGGATATGTCTCTAATTTCAGGGTGTACACCGGTAAGGAATCCAGGATTAACCTCCCTGGTTGTCCATCCACTTTTGGAGTGACTGAGAAAATTGTGTGGGAACTTGGTAGAGGACTTTTTAACAAAGGTCACCATTTATACGTAAATAACTTCTACACTGGTGTGCAGTTGTTCAGGGAATTGGCCAAAGTGGTCACTGTTGCTTGTGGCACAATCCGCTCTAACCGTAAAGGTTTCCCTAAAGAACTAGTTTGTCAAAAGCTTGTGCGGGGACAGTGCAGTGCGTTGCGTAGCGAGGAACTCCAAGCTGTAAATTTTTCGGAAAGGAGAGATGTCTACATTCTGACTACATCCATGATGAAAGCACTTTTTACCTGTGACTGTTTGGGGTCAGGTTGCTGAAGCGCGCACACCTGTGTGCATTTTAGACTATAATAGGCATATGGGTGGTGTTGACAGAGTAGATCAGAGGTTGGAACCTTACACTGCTCTTCGTAAGGCTTACATTTAGTATAAGAATTTGGCTATCCATCTTTTCCACTTGGCAACCTTTAATGGTTTTGTTGTATTCAAGGATTCTTGTCCTGAGTCAAAGATGACTTTTGCTAAGTTTCAGGAGTCTGTAATAGGCAGCCTTGTTTAAGTGGAAAAGGCAAGTGTTCCTAGAGTTGGAGTGGTGGAGGATGTGGCTAGTTTGAAAGATCGCCACTTTCCTGATCACCTTCCTCCAACATCCTCAAAAGACTTTCCCAGTAGGAGATGTAGAGTCTGTTGGCGAAGAGGTACGTGGAAGGAGACTTGTATGTAGTGCCCCAGTGTCCTTCTAACCCTGGGCTGCGTGTGCTTGCTTGTTTTAGAATGTACCACACACAAAATAATTGGCGAAGAGGTACGCGGAAGGATACTCGTATGTAGTGCCCCGAGTGTCCTTCTAACCCTGGGCTGTGTGTGCCTGCTTGTTTTAGAATGTACCACACGCAAAATAATTTTGGGGAGCATCCATGAGTGGTAAAGTGAACTGCCTGCTCTCTATTGTTTTAGATTTTTTTGTTCAGTTTCAAGGTTGGCATTTGTGCAATGTATTTAGTTTCAGATTTTGTGTTAGTAGATTTGTATCTATTTGCAATTTGTTTTCTTTTTTGTATAAAAAATCCTAAATGTGATGGCGGTGTGTGTAGGCTGGCACTTGGCTGGTGGTGTGCGTGGACTGGCGCTTGGCTGGCTGTGTGTTTGGACTGGCACTTGGCTGGCAGTGTGTGTGGACTGGCGCTTGGCTGGCGGTGTGTGTGGACTGGCGCTTGGCTGGCGGTGTGCGGGAATTGGCACTTTGCTGGCGATGTGTGTGGACTGGCGCTTGGCTGGCAGTGTGTGTGGACTGGCGCTTGGCTGGCCGGTGTTGGTGGACTTGCGCTTGGCTGGCGGTGTGGGTGGACTGGCGCTTGGCTGGTGGTGTGTGAGTAGTGACTGGCTGCTGGTCGCTACACACACTGCTAGCCAAACGCCACTCCACACAATACGTGAGCTGGTGTGGTTGCTGTGTCAGGAATGTGAAAGTGATGGGCCCTTGAATGGCGCTGTCTGCTGGGCTCGCGGCTGGCGGTGTGAATGCTTTTGTATGTGTCACACGTATGAAAGGTGTATGAATGGCCTGTAAAGAGGTTGGTGCCTTGTCGTGGCTTTACAGCTCACGAGCTGTGAGTCAATGGTTCAATTTCTTGTCCTTTCAATTATTAACAGTGCATTTAATTTTTGTGAAATCTCTTGTTAATAAAATTTTATATACTGAACCATCACTCGCCCTTGTGCCAAATCCAACCAGTAAGTGTGTGTGCTTGAGGAATAGGCTGTGCAGTAATCTTTGTCTTTTTTGCCTCTCTGCCAAGGTGTACATTTCATCTAAGAAAAACCTACCAACTGTAGATTTTTTCGTAATTTCTGTGGGGGAAAGTTCTGGAATCTGCGTGGATCCACAAGTTTCCTCCCACCCAGTGTTCCTCTAGGTCTCCCGATAAAAATGGTACCTCAATTGCGTGGGTGGGTCAAGGACCCGCGACAGGCAAGGTCCCAAAACCTATTGAGGCAACATCAAAATTATCGATCACAAACCGACCTGGTTTTGCAAGGGGGGTCCCATGAGTTTTTGGCCCGGGGCTTGGCATCCATCTAGGGAAACCTACCAAACCCACACATTTCTGGAAACTAGACAGCGGGGGAGTCCAGCGAGGTATGGCTTGCGTGGGTTCCCCAACATTCTCCTACCCAGAATCCCCTGCAAACCTCAAATTTCGCTGAAAGAATCACTTTTTTCTCAAATTTCCGTGTGGGAAAGTTCTGGAATCTCTGTGGAGCCACAAATTTCCTCCCATCCAGCGCTCCCCCAGGTCTCCTGATACAAATGGTACCTCACTTGCGTGGGTGGGTCAAGGACCCGCGACAGGCAAGGTCCCAAAGCCTATTGAGGCGACATCAAAATTACCTATCACAAACCAACCTGGTTTAGCAAGGGGGGTCCCATGAGTTTTTGGCCCGGGGCTCGGCGGCCATCTAGGGAAACCTACCAAACCCACACATTTCCAGAAACTAGACACCTTGGGGAGTCCTGCGAGGTATGGCTTGCGTGTGTCCCCCAACATTCTCCTAGCCAGAATCCCCTGCAAACCTCAAATTTTGCTGAAAAAAAATCACTTTGTTCTCAAATTTCTGTGTGGGAAAGCTCTGGAATCTGTGTGGATCCACAAATTTCCTCCCACCCAGCGTTCCCCCAGGTCTCCTGATAAAAATGGTACCTCACTCGCGTGGGTGGGCCAAGGACACGCGGCAGGCAAGGTCCCAAAACCTTTTGAGGTGACATCAAAATTACCCATCACAAACCAACCTGGTTTTGCAAAGGGAGTCCTATGAGATTTTGGCCCGGGGCTCGGCGGCCATCTAGGGAGACCTACCAAACCCACACATTTCTGGAAACTAGACACCCGGGGGAGTCCTGCAAGGTATGGCTTGCGTGGGTCCCCCAACATTCTCCTACCCATAATCCCCTGCAAACCTCAAATTTCGCTGAAAAAAATCACTTTTTTCTCAAATTTCTGTGTGGGAATGTTTTGGAATCTGCGAGGATCCACATATTTCCACCCACCCAGCGTTTCCCCAGGTCTCCCGATAAAAATGGTACCTCACTTGTGTGGCTAGGCATAGTGGCTGCAACAGGAAATGGATCAAATCGTACTGTGGAGACTTCAAAATTACCTATAACAAAACTACCTGGTTTGGGGGTGGCACCTGAGATTTTGGCCCAGGGCTCGGCAGCCATCTTGGGAAAGTACCAAACCCAAACATTTCTGAAAACTAGACACCTGGGGGAGTCTAATGAGGTATGGCTTGCGTGGATCCCCCAACGTTTTCTTACCCAGAATGCCATGCAAACCTCAGATTTAGCTGAAAAAAACACATTTTCCACATATTTTTGTGTGATATCACCGTGCTGACACAAATGTCCTACCCCACAGCGTTCGCCTTAGTGTCCCAAGTAAAATGATTTTGTAGGATTGGCTAAAAACGTATTTTTAAAAAAATGTAGCGCTTAGAATTCTCTGTGCTATACCCTTATTCCCTATGTTTTTGGCTCTTCCCAGTCACAGGCCCTTGCCACACCCACACAAGTGAGGTATCATTTTACTCGGGAGACTCAGGGGAATGCTGTGAAGTAGGACATTTGTGCCGGCACAGTGATTCCACGCGAAAATATGGGAAAAATGCGGTTTTTCAGCTAAATTTGAGGTTTGCATGGCATTCTGAGTAGGAAAACGTTGGGGGATCCATTTTTTCTTTTTTTTTACTTGAGAGCCCATGGCTGCCTCTGCAATGAGGCGTCCCAGCGCTAAAGCAGGACAGAGTGGGGAGCAGGCGAGGAGTTAAAGTTGAGAGAAAAGCCAGGCCATCTCAAGACCTGGTGGTCCGAGTTGCTGCGGATGTGTAGAGGAAGAGAGTTTCATAAGGCGGGGGCCAGTCGCCTGAAGGAGCGACCGCCAGATCTGGTCCTTCGTATGCATGGAATTCGTGCGAGGATCAGGCTTGCCGAGCGCAGCGCTCGCGGTGGGGAGTAGAGGGCGCACAGGTCGCTCAGAATATCTGGGCCGATGCCTGTCAGAATCTTGTGCATGGTACTGCGCGCCTTAAAACGCACTCGGTGTTCAAGGGACAGCCAATGCAGGCGGTGGAGGAGGTTGGAGACACAGCTGTACTTAGGGGGGCAAAGATGGCACGTGCTGCAGCGTTCTGGACTCGCTGCAGTCGATTCAACACAGACTAATTCGAGGCCAAGAGAAGTACGTTGCAGTAGTCCAATCAGGCCAGTATGGAGGCTTGGATGATCAGCTGATGTGTTTGTGCGTCAAATAGACCAAGTATTGGTTTAAGGCCACGCAGTAGCCCGAAACATTTTCCGGCCACTGATTTGGCATGCATCTCAAAGATGAGATCTTTGTCAAGCATAAAACCCAGATTTTTCACAGTGGGTTTAGGGGCAGGAGGGGCTCCAAGGGCCAGAGGCCACCAGTCATTGTTCCAAAGATGGGAGTCTTTGCCAATCAGAAGAATCTCAGGTTTAGCAGAGTTCAGCTGCAAGACGTTAGCTGTCATCCAATCTGCAATAGCCAATATGTCTTCTTTAAATTTCGCTCTGTCCTGGCTGGGATTGTTAGACAGGGTGATCACCAGTTGGGTGTCATCTGCGTACGACACCAGGGAAATTCCCCGCGCTTTGGCCAACCGTGCCAGTGGGCTCATATATATATTAAAAAGAGTGTGGCTCAGTGCCGAGCCCTGAGGAACCCCACAGCGGAGTGGGTGGACATAGGAGGCAAAAGGTGAAGCTATCACTTGGAAGTTCCGGTCGGCCAAGAAAGAAGAGAACCACGATAAGGCTTTGTTGCCGATCCCTATCTCCTCAAGACGGTCGAGCAGGATTTCGTGGGAGACAGTGTCAAATGACGCGCTCAGATCCAGCAGAACCAGAGCAGAGGTTCTGCCGGCATCCAAGGTGGATCTTAGTTGCTCTACAACCATCAGCAGTCCGGACTCGGTACTATATCGTGGTCGGAAACCGTTCTGGGAGCTATCAAGTATATGATTGACTTCCAGAAAGTGGGTTAACGTTGAATTTAAATGAGCTTCCAGGATTTTGGATAGGAATGGAATCAGTGAAATTGGACGATAATTTTCTAGCTTGGATGTATCCAATGTTGGTTTTTTAAGTAGAGGAACCACTTTTGCATGCTTCCAAGATTTTGGGACCACCGCAGAGGCGCGGGATAGATTGAGCAACTCCAGACACTCAGGTAGGAGGCCCTGTTGAACTTTCCTGAAAGCGTCCGGGCTTAAGGGGTCATCTGGAGATCCTGATTTAATTTTGACTACTAATCCCTCCAAGTCTTTAAGGAGAATAGTGGGTAATGATGTAAGAGAAACGATCTCAGGACCAATGTGCGTGTTCCTCCTGGTGAAGCTGGGAGTTACGCCGTGGTCGAAGTTATGGTAGATACCTTCAACTTTCTCCAGGAAGAAATTCGCCAGCTCTTCACATTGTTGGCTAGAAGATATAATACTGCCTGATGCTGAGGGAGGAGTGACCAAGTCCTTCAAAAGAAAGAATATAGTTTTGCTGCGATTGGTAATTGTGGTGATCAGGCTAGAGTAGTGGGCTGCCCTAGTTTTGCGCACTAGTTTATGGTAGGATTTGATAGCTGATCTGTACTGTAATTTAGCCTGGGAGTCATATGATCGCCTCCATATTCTTTCCAGAACCTTGCAATTCTTCCTGGCTAGGGTCAGGTCCTCGTTGAACCAGGTGTTAGCCCGAGCACCTTTAGAGTGAGTGAGTTTGACAGGGATGCAGGTGTCCAGTGCTTGGGTTACGCACCATGGAATAGCGAATCAGCTTCTTCCATATTAATGGCTCTATCTCTCCTATACGGATACACGCAAGCCATACCTAATTGGACTTCCCCGGGTGTCTAGTTTTCAGAAATGTTTGTGTTTGGTACTTTCCCAAGATGGCCGCCAAGCCTGTGGCCAAAATCTCAGGTGCCCCCCCCCCCCCCCCCCCAAAACCAGGTAGTTTTGTTATAGGTAATTTTGAAGTCTCCACAGTACGATTTGGGCCATTTCCTGTTGCAGCCACTATGCCTACCCACACAAGTAAGGTACCATTTTTATCAGGAGACCTGGGGGAACGCTGGGTGGGAGGAAATTTGTGGATCCACTCAGATTCCAGAACTTTCCCATACAGAAATTTGAGAAAAGAGTGATTTTTTTCAGCGATATTTGCGGTTTGCAGGGGATTCTGGGTAGGAAAATGTTGGGGGACCCACGCAAGCCATACCTCGTTGGACTACCCAGAGTGTCTAGTTTCCAGAAATTTGTAGGTTTGGTAGGTTTTCCTAGATGGCCGCCGAGCCCCGGGCCAAAAACTCATGGGACCCCCCTGGCAAAACCAGGTTGGTTTGTGATAGGTAATTTTGATGTCACCTCAATAGGTTTTGGGCCCTTGCCTGTCACGGGTCCTTGACTCACCCTTGGAGTGAGGTACCATTTTTCTCTGAAGACTTTGGGGAACGCGGGGTTGGTGGAAATTTGTGGATCCAAGCAGATTTCAGAACTTTCCACCACAGAAATGTGAGGAAAATTTGGGTTTTTTGACAATTTTTTAGGTTTGCAAGGGATTCTGGGTAACAGAACCTGGTGAAAGCCAGTCAAGTCACCCCATCCTGGATTCCGCAGGTTGTCTAGTTTTCAAAAATGTATAGGTTTGCTAGGTTTCCCTAGGTGTCGGCAGAGCTAGGGTTAAAAAACTACAGCTAGGCACTATGCAAAAAAGGGGCATTTTTCATTGTGAAATTATGGTGTATCCACTTTGCGTTTTGCACTGTTCCTGTCGCGGGCACTAGGCCTACCCACACAAGTGAGGTACCATTTTTCACAGAAGACTTTGGGGAACGCAGGTGGGTGGAAATTTGTGGATCCACGCAGATTCCAGAACTTTCCACCACAGAAATGTGAGGAAAATGTGGTTTTTTTTAAATTGTTTACGTTTGCAAGGGATTCTGGGTATCAGAACCTGGTGAGAGTCAGTCAAGTCACCCCTTCCTGGATTCTCCTGGGTGTCTAGTTTTCAAAACTGTATAGGTTTTCTAGGTTTCCCTAGGTGCCGGCAGAGCTAGGGTTCAAAAACTACAGCTAGGCACTTTGCAAAAAAAGCGTCATTTTTCACTGTGAAATTGTGGTGTGTCCACGTTGCGTTTTGCGCCGTCTCCTGTCGCAACCACTAGCCCTACCCACACAAGTGAGGTACAATTTTTCTCGGAAGACTTTGGGGAACACGGGGTGGGTGGAAATCTGTTGATCCACGCAGATTCCAGAACTTTCCACCACAGAAATTTGAGGAAAATGTGTTTTTTTGTGACAATTTTGTAGGTTCCCCAGGGATTCTGGGTAACAGAACCTGGTAAAAGCCAGTCAAGTCACCCCATCCTGGATTACCCTGCATGTCTAGTTTTCAAAAATTTATAGGTTTGCTAGGTTTCCCTAGGTGCCGGCAGAGCTAGGGTTAAAAAACTACAGCTAGGCACTTTGCAAAAAAAGGGTCATTTTTCATTGTGAAAATGTGGTGTGTCCATGTTGCGTTTTGCGCCGTTTCCTGTCGCGGGCACTAGGCCTACCCACACAAGTGACGTACCATTTTTATCGGGAGACTTAGGGTAATTCAGATTTGTAGAGCAACTGTTATTACCTATTGACTTTCGATGCATTTCTGCCTTCCAAATGAAAGACAATGTGTAAAAAAGAAGTCATTTTGAAAAATTACCGATAATTCTCATGCTAGTATGAGTATTCCCAATTTCGGAAATGTGCACATATCTACTGTTTCTAAACTCTATATTTTGTTCCCATTTCAGAAATACATAGGTGTCTTTCATAGCAATATTTCCATGTATACATTTTCCAAGAATAATTGCTATATACCTCTACATAATAAAAAACCATTGCAAGTGGCTGCTCAGTTTTTGGCTCTGGGTTCGTCGGGTTCTTGGTGCACCTACAAGTCCTATATATCACCACAACCAGTAAGGTCCAGCGGATGTAATGGTATATTGCTTTCAAAGAGCTGGCATAATTAGAAGTTACAGGTGAAAACGTTGACACAAATGGCTGTTTTTTTCAACTAATTTTCAATTCTTCCTATATTTAACTATTAGTTTCTATCAAGAAACCTTAAAGGATCTACACAAATGACCCCTTGCTGAATTCAGAATGTTGTCTACTTTTCTAAAATATGTATAGCTTTCCAGGATCCATTATTGATTTCATACCCATTTCTACCATTAACTGGAAGGAGGTTGAAAGCACAACAAATAGCAAAAATAGGCTTTGTCCCAGAAAAATGCCAAAACTGTGTAAAAAATGTAGGTTTTCTGACAAAAGTCTGCCATTCCCTTAAAGCTGGGAAAATTGTGATTTCAGCCCCACAAACACTTTTTGATACCATTTGCAGGGAAAAAAACAGACGCTTTCATTTGCAGCACTTTTTCCCATTTTTACCTCCAAAAAACACATTTAGATGTATTTTGGCTAATTTTTGGGTCCCCTCCGGGGGAATCCACAAACCCTGGGTCCCCTTAGAATCCCCATGATGTTGGAAGAGAAGGATGCAAATTTGGCGTGGATGCCTTATGTGGTCAAAACGTTACAGGGGCCTAAGCGCGAACTACCCCAAATAGCCAAAAAAAGGCTTAGCATAGGGGGGGGAAAAGGCCTAGCAGCGAAGGGGTTAATGTGACTTTGGCAATTACCTTCCATTATGTCACTGACATCTGCCAAAACAAATAAGGCATAATGGAAGGCTTGATATGTACAAGCATGCTAAAATGCCTGCAACAGGTGGGAGATTCTAGATTTTAGAACATAAATGGCTTTATTTTACCTTTCTCCTGCTTAAAACTTTCTTTCCTGCAAAATATGTTATTGGGAATTGAAAAGACAGATTTTTTCTAAATAGCTCTCTTATCAGTTTCCAAATATTGGGATTCATAAATATATGTTTTAATCTGTTGTTTTTGGTAACGCCGGCTTTTACAAATCGTGTGTGTATGCGTTAACATATTAAGGGCATACTTATATGTTTTGCCTAAGCTTGTTTTATTACTTTCACTCTTTATGAAAGGTCCATTTGCCTGAATGCTGTCCTCGCTGTTCTTCAAATAAATGGAAATAAAATGAAATATGTTATCAGGAGCGCATTGGGCTGAATAGGCTTGAATCCCCCCCCCCCCCGCACCCCTGCCTGCCCCTCATCCCGCGTCAGGTGTCTCAGCCCAGGCTGCTGCTGGGGTCTCGACTGGACAGTGTCTAGAGTCATATCAATGGCACGCCTGAGTTTTTCACAAGTCTTTAAAGACCATTTGCATATTTACATACCTTTGTGAACTGTTTACCAAGGCTTACTTTTTTTCTGGTTCCAGTACCCCCTGGGCCCTCACTCTGCCTATTCCTTACATTTGGATTTTACTTTTACTGCTGTAGTGTGAGAATGCATTTCATGAAAAGGTATATAAAGTAGGGTTTCCAAAAGAAAAATGGCAGCCATGTGTTGTTTAAAAAGCCTGCAAAGACCTTGTCTTGACACTAAATAGGGTTACAAATAAAAAGGTATGTATTCATTTGTAATGTGACTTCTCTGTCTTTGTTCCCTTTAATTATCAGTCATGGATCATTCAGGCAGCCCTAGAACACAATTAAAAGTGATTTCTATTTATATTTGCTGATGGAAGTATGCACAGGTAAGTGCTGAAAATACGGCTTTAGGTGACTGTTTATTTTTGTAACGTCTGGGACATCAAATTAATAAGCTGGCAACCCTAATCATATATATATATTTTTTAACATACTTTATTGATGACTTTAACAATTCTGAAATGTAATAGTCATTCTACAGAGACAGTCTTTTGCTTTTATATTAATAACATTATACATGCTACATATAATGACTACATGTGTCATTTCTTGAACGAGAAAGTCGAAGACAGTGATCTCCAATAGGGTCGTGAACATCAAAACAATAGGATCTAACAATATAGATCGACAATAGAAGACAATTAGATTCCAATCAACCAGGGAACCCCATTAAACCATACCCTCCCTCCCTCCCTCCCTAGCTCCCCCGCTCCCCACTCCTGGTCAGTCGTGTTTTGGTTTCTTCAACTATCTCTCTGTGGCGTTATGATATAGAACCCCAAAGGGTAGCAATGCCTTCGGGTTAGCAAACCTGTGTGTCTGGGTCACGAAACCTATAATGGAAGGGTCATATAGGAATCCTGTGTGCTAATGGGCTGGGATAGTCTGCGAAGGTAATAGATCGAGTGATTCTAGCTTAAGCAGCATAGCCTCCCAGTCCATCGAGATGGGTTGTTTCCTGAGCCCCCTATCCTCTTCCCTGTGAAGAGCTGCACCCTCCGCCCTCCCCCACTGAATCATGTCACTCTGCCACGTGGATACCGCCGGGCTCCTAGGAGACTTCCATCGCATGGTAAGAGCTCTCACTGCCATGATAAGGGCCAGGTCTACAAACCGTAACTGGACTTTCTGCACTTTTGTGCGTCTGCGGAGGCCTGCGAGACAATATAATGCATCGTCCGGGACAGGGAGTCTAGTGACTGCGCTCAATGCGTCTCGGACTCCTACCCAATAGTCACTAAGGCGGGGACAGGACCATAACATATGGAGGAAGTCTGCCTCATCCCCCCTACAGCGGGGCTGGCAACCCTAATCATAAGACTGGAAGTTTGTTCCAGGATCAGCACATTAATTATTTACTGACCCTCGATCCCTGATTAATGCTGTAATAGCAGGGCTTTAAGTGGCCGGGTCCTGTCGGTGCTTAGCATCAGCAGTTCATAAAAGCAGGCATGGAGATGGATCCCTATCGGGCTCTCCATTTTCACCCTCACACTTAGACTGGAAAAATAATCTTATCTCTGCAGCAGTTCACTGTTTTGATGTAGCTTATATTTTTTTGCAGTTCTCTATTGCTAAACTTAAAAGTGCTTTACATGAGCACCAACAAGGACATCTTCATTTATTTTTTGTAGGCACGGACGATTAAGTGATTTGCCCAGAAACACAGGACATTGAGCCATTACGCCACAACCTCTTGCACAAGAACTTAAAGCATTTTCAATATTATATACGAAGCCATAGTTGTATGTATGCATGTAGTATTTTTATCTTATGCAACTAACAACCTTTGACAAAGCCAATAGTCGTGGCTTGTTGTAGGTTTAATGTTACTTATGTGGAGGCAATAACAGAAGCAGAGAAATACCAGTCGGGCGGCACATTATGCTGAGCACAGATTTTTAGCATAAATGTTTTAAGCCACGCCCTTAATTATATTGCCCTTTTGAGAGACCCCCTGTAGGAAGTTGGCTCTGTATCTACTATATCAAAATGAGGTATAGTGTGCACAGAGTCCAGTGGAACCGCAAAGGTAGGCAGATGTAAAAGTAGATAGCATCTTACTCTCTATTTGTGGTAGTGTAGGCGAACAGTAAGGCTTTATCAAAGGGTAGTGTTAAGCATTTATTGTACACACTCTGGCAAGAAATGATGTCACACACTCAAATACTGAACTCAGACCAATTTGTTCATATAAAAATATTATTTCGTTATTTTATTTCTAAAACTAAGCCAGTCCTGGTGCAGGTAAGTGAAATAATACTTTGCAAAATCTTATGCAGTGATTTACAGTTGAATACTGGTTCAAATGCTGTTGGTTCATTTACAGGTAAGTCATCAGTTTGAAATTACTTTTCAGTTACTTTACAGATTACTGTGTATGTTATGTTTTAGATTACTTTTTAAGTTACTTTTGCTGATCAGTGTGTTATGCTTAGATATCACACTGAGACATTTCCTAGACAAAAGGTAAATAATTCAGTTTTTACACATAGGCAGTTTTTCAAAGTTTCATACTAACCAACTCCACACTTAGAGAATGTTCAAGGAAAAGCAGTCAAAGCAATCCTATGGGAGGAAATTAAGTTATCAGTTTGCAGGTAAGTACTGGTGTGTGAGAGTTGGTATTCTGGGGGTTAGAACCAGGGTTCCCCCAGGGTCAAGGATGCACTCTCAGAACACCCCCAGCGGCACTAGGACGGCCGGGTGAAGAGTGCTGAGGCCCAATGTTATCCAGTGGGGGATAGGGGGCCTCCGGTTGGTGCCTGCTCACAAGCAGGCCACAAGGTTGTGGGAGCAAAGCTCCTGGTGTTAGGCTCAGGGCAAAGGGGGATCCGAGTTAGCACACAAGGTGCACCCACAGTGGCTCAGGGTTGGCTAGGTGGAGGGTGCTGTTTTGGCATCGGGTGCCCTGTTGTTTTCAATGGGGTATTGCCGGTTTTGTTTTTTGGCTGCAGGCTCGGTCCAGGAAGACTTCCTAGAAGAACCAACAACTGGGCAGGTAAGTTGGAGTGCTCGGGACGTAGGTGCACCTTGGGTGCAGGGAGGCTGGATGCAGGGGTGTCTTTTGAGGTCGGTTTTCACCTTACCGGGCCACTCGTGGTTGGGGGGTTCTCCGTCCAGAGGCTGCAGGCGACGTCAGGAAGTCCTGGGGAGGTCAGCCCACAGTTGACTCGGACTCTGGAGTGCTGGGGGACCTCGCTGGGACCAGTGAGCCACCCAGATTTGGGCGGTAGGCATCGGATGCAGTCGTGGTTCCAGGCGTCTGGTTTCTTTGTCCTCAGCAGGCTCCGAGTCTGTCTTGGGAGTTTCTTTGGAACAGCGCTGCTGTTCACAGGTGATCTGGTCTTTGTTGAAGGCAGTCTGTCCTCCCAAGGGTTCTGGAGGTCACAGGCTGCAGAACATGGCGACTTTTGGCGCAGGATCTCTGGAAACTGCAGACGGGCCGGTAGGGCTGGGGCCAAGTCAGTTCCTCTCTGTAGTTTCCTCTGCTGGGCGTCTTCTTTCGTCCTTCTTCTTCTTAGGTTGTGGGAGTCTATCTTCTTGGTTCAGGGCTACCCCCTAAATACTGAATTTAGGGGACGTTTTAGGGGTCTCAAGGTCAGTAGCCAATGGGCTACTGACCTTAGGGTGACTACACCCTTGGTGTGTTCACCCCACGTGGGGGAGTGCCCACAATCCCTAATCCTGATTGGAGAGTGCCTGTCATCAACAAGATGTCGAGCACTGAAGAGTGGGCTTCACCTCGCCTCCCCCACCTGAGGGGTTGGATTGGCAGAGATGGGCACACCTTCTAGGGTGTGCCAATTTTTCCCACCTGTCTTCTCACCGAAAAGGAGGGGGGACAGGAAGAAGGCCTGCTCCTGATTGCAGGAGAGGCTGGGGGTTGCGTTACCAAGATAGCAAGGCCTTTGAAGCTCCCCTGCCACAGATAGCTCTTCCTGGTCTAGGGGAGGGGTGACCACCTCCACCCAGGAAAGGCTTTGTTTCTGGGCTCAGGGAGCAAAGGCTCCCTGACCAGGGTCCAGAAACATGTCTTGTGGTGGCAGGCTGGTGTGTACCAGTCAGGGAACCCACCAGAGGTCGGTCGTTTTTCAGTGAGCATCTCTAAGACGCCCTCTGAGTGCATTGTATAATAAATCCCACATAGGCATCAGTGTGGATTTATTATGCTGAGAAGTTTGCTTCCAAACTTCCAAGAATTCAGTAATGCCTTTATGGTGCTGTGGAGTTCGTAATGGAAAACTCCCAGACCATGTACTCTTTTATGGCTTTACTGCACTTACAATGTCTAAAGATTGACTTAGACACTGTAGGAGTACAGTGCTCATGCAACTGTACCCTCGCCAGGGGTATTGTGCACCCAGCTAGAGGGGTAGTCATCTGGAACTGTAGTTAACTGGTTCACTTCTTTCCTCCAAAATAGATCCCAAAGATTCAAGGTCAACCAATCCCTGTCCAACCCCATGCCAGTCACTTTAGGAGTTCCGCAAGGCTCCTCCCTCTCACCCACCCTTTTCAACCTCTTCATGGAACCACTTACTGATCTTCTCAGCCTCGCCAAGATACACTTCCACATGTAAGCAGACGACACCCAAATCTACATCAAGATCCACTCACTTGATGACATCATATCCCTCAACTCCACACTACAAAAAACCCAAACTTGGCTGGCCGAAAACCATTTGAAACTAAGCTCCCTCAAAACGGAATTCCTCTTAACCTCTCCCCCTAACAAAACTCCCATTATGCTGGATTGGATGAAGCACCTAACAGCCCTTAATGGACAACCTCTCGTCATGGACTCAGCTTGACAGTAACCTAAAGATGCAGAAACATATCAGCGCCTCCACAATAGGACCTAACTTCCACCTGAAGACCCTGAGAAAACTGAAACCCTTTCTGCCTGCCTATGATTTCAAACTAGCGGTTCAAGACCTAGTAATCCCTCGCGTGGAATATGGGGTGGTAACCTTATGCGGCCTCCCAAGGTCATCGACAGCCCCGCTAAGAGCCACGATCAACTCAGCTGCGAGACTCATCACGGGTTCAAAGAGAAACTCTCACATATCCCCAGACATGTGAGCCCTCAACTGGCTACCATTTGAAGCCAGAATCCATATGAAAATCGCTTGTATGACACACAAGGCCCTCTGCCACAACGCCCCACACTACCTAGCTCAGAAACTGGTGCTCTCTGCGGGCGTCGGAGCCTCCAGGAGTGCCAAGACTCTTCTTCTAAAACCACAACGATTTACCAAGAAAAAAACCTATAACCAATCCTTTTCTGGTATGGCTCCTAGGATCTGGAATGCTTTGGCCAATGAAACAAGAATGAACCCTTCCTCTGCCTCATTCAAAAAAGAAGTGAAAGCGATCCTCATGGCTAAATTCACGTCAACTCTATAACTGTTTACCGTATTTCTTACGTATGCTGTTTCTACGCTCCATAGTCGACCTTCTGTTAGCTTATTCTTTACGATTATGAGATTTGTATAACTTTTTCACATAGATCTAGGTATGCTATTTCTTGCTTTCCTCCAATGTCTTGTAAAGCGCTCTGTTACTCACAAGAGTGTTGTTCGCGCTATATAAAACCGACAAAATAAAATAAAATAAATAAAATATACCTTAGGCTGTGGGTTGCAGGCATGGCACACAGGAATGTGTGCCATGTCGACTCTTCACTTTTCTCTGCACCAAAACACGCAGCCTGCAATGGCAGTGTGTGTGTTAAGGTACAGGACCTCTAAAGGTGACACAATATGTGCTGTAGCCCTTAGAGCAGAGGTCTTCAAACTCTTTTGCTCTGAGACCCCCAAGCAAAAAGTTTTGAAGTTGGGCCCCCCTCCAAAACTATATGGCAAGGATTTGGGGAGGGGGGGATGATCACAGGGGGCGGGGATCATGTCATCATTTCAGGATTGCTTTTCTGTAGCTCGTAATCCACACTGAATATGGGACTTATAAAAATGCAACAGCACCAAACAAGAATAGAATTGACCCAAAACACTACTGCCCATAATTGGGGTGCTGTAGGCCTCAATGCAGTCCATCTGCGGCACTAATCATCGCTGTGGCCCTTAGAAGCAGTCTATCTCCTCTTCTTTCACTCCTTCCCCACAATGTCTGACCATCACTTCAATCTCGCAACAAGCCTGGTCTCCTTCTGAAAGAAAATGAGCTACTGCACGCTGCCCACCTTTTTTGCGCCAAGGGCGCTATCTGTCCTGCTGCTAGCAAGGAAAATGAGCCCCCATGCACCCTTTTTATTGTAAAACATTCAAACTTGTGATGCAGTGGGCCCCTGGGCAAACGTGTCACTGCACCTGCTTCACTAATGATAGGTACAGACATTTGTTAACGTCATAGGCTCTCATCTCACACCATCCCTCTTAATCCCATCTCTCATCATCCCTCTCCCTCCCATCTCTCTGCATCCCTCTAATCTCTCTGATGTCCAAATCAAGGTGTCTCCTCTGAACTAATTTTTCCTTTCCCTTAGCTCATTGCTCCAAGGTTTCAAAGAAGCACTGACGGGGGCCGTGGCTTGGGCGCGCATGGAGTGAGACATGTTACACTGAATCTCCGCTCCGTTAACTCCCGAAACTGCTTTAATCTTTGACACCGGGCCTGCTTAGCGGGTCGGGACGCCTGGCCAGTTGTGGGGACCCCCCAGCGACGACTTCCTCAGCGGGGGCGGCCCAGAGGATCCTGTGGGACTGAGCTTCCCGGCTAAATGCAGCCCAGTCCTCTCTCGCCGCCATCTTATCTGGCAGTCGCGGCTGCAGACGATTGTGCGCCTGGCGGCTTTATCTGCGGGTGCTGCGAGAGGCTGATCCCCGCACAGTTGTTCTGGACACCGCTGCGGCCGCCGGACTACTCTGGCCCCCGGACTGCTATTGGGGGCCCCCTCGCTCCTTGGCGCCTGCTGGGACAGACGCCGACCCCCCTGCCATCTTGGATGCCTGTGTATCAAAAGGAGTGGGGAAACCCAATATACCCTTGGAAGCTTGGGCGATCAAACTTAGAAATATGTTAAAAAGTGTGGAACTGATGGAAACCGTGTATGTTGTGTAAATAAATGATACTGCTCAGGAGAATAAATCACACTTGATAAGTCGCTGTGGCCATTAGCTGTTGTTTGCACGGTTCAAAGAAATACGTGCATTTAAACTGGTCACCGATATTCCCTAAACCGGATGGTGTACGCGCTCAAGTACCTTGACTCTTCTGGATATAATTCCTTTCAAAGAAATTAAAGGATGATACCTTTTGGTTTCACAATCAACCTCACGTCCTGAGGATGGTCTGACGGTCTTATTGCCAACAAAGACCGAAACGTCGACTGCAACGTCTATTTCTTCACATATTTGTTAATCTCAAGGAACCGTTTTCTGTTTTGTCAGATCGTTTTCCTTAGTTAATTCATGGAATAGATGTATACATAGTTGCTTCGCAGGTTAATTTGTGACACCTCTGGCATTATGTCCCGAGCTGGGACACACGCTGTGGGAGCCTGCCCAGCATCGCCTGGTTTGATTCTCCTGGTCCCCGGGCCCGCACTGCCAGAGAATTTGCCTGTGAGGGCCCTGGACATGCCCGGTCTATCAGAGGGATCGCGCTGAGCTGGGCGCTGCCTTGCTGCTTATGGGGCCCTTGGAGGGGGCCCAGAGACTACCTCCACATTTTCATTTCATGAGGTCCCCTCCTTCTTGTCCTGACTGGCTTGGTTTCTGACTGGAGGCCCCTCTTGTGTTTAAGGGCAGCGGAGATGACCTGTGTTGGGACCCTACCTCCTGGAGGGTGCGGCGGCCATCTCCTGTCGCCGGTTGGAAAGTCATCTTCTGCCTGGAGGGGTGCAATCATCTGTGACCCCCCTGCTGAATCTGGCCCTACACAATCAGAGGCCCTTGGCGGTGCAACTCTGGCTGGTTGAGTGCTGTGTGGGTCTCCTGCTCTTTCTCACTTTGCTGCTGGTCGCCCCGGGGCCCGCCGTCGGCTGGGGTAGCATTGGTTTTCCACTGCTGGGCCCTTGACTATTCAGATCGCCGCAGTCATGCCTCCTAAGCACAGGGGTAATAAAGGCACTGACTCTGCGGCTGCCTGCGAGAACCCAGTAACCTCCCTTTGGTCCAAGTCGACCCCGCGCACACAGAAGGACTCTACCATTTCCTCAGTGCCCTCTGGGTCATCCATCTCAGCTGTACCAATCACCCAGGCATACATGCCGTCCTTTCTGCAAGAAATTAAGGGTGAAATTGGCTCCCTTCGGCAAAACTTCAAGGCCGGGCTTCAGGACATCCGCAGGGAGGTCACTGAGCTAGGCGACAGGTTTGATGGTCTCTAACGCACGATGGACACCAGGACGGAAGATCTTGAAAGCCTCTGAAGGAAAGTAACCGAACATGAGGACCAAAATATTACCCTACAATTGAAGCAGGAGGATTTGAAAAACCGGATTCGGCGGAACAATCTGCGCATCAGAGGTGTTCCATTGGGAACAGAGGGGAAAGACATCTTGACGTATACGGCGGACCTCCTGCACGCCATTCGGGAGAGTGAAGGCACCTCGCTGCCTTTGCTTGACCGAGCACATCGAGTACCTGGCCCCTGTAACCGAGAGTTCACTTCTTTGCGGACAAAGAGGCCATCCTTAGAAAGGTGCAGGGGGTTAAATCGGTCTCCTACAATGGATTCTCCATACAAATTTTCCAAGATCTTGCACCCTCTACACTCCTCCAGAGGAAGGAATTCAAGCCCGTAAGAGACCTTGATGTTAAATATCAATGGGGCCATCCTTTTGCCCTGATGTTCACCTGGGAGGGTAGACGGAGGGTTCTTCGGTCCCTGCGGGAGGCACAGCAGCTCCTCCATCTTCCCATGGACTCTGACGATGATGACCACCATCCTCTCAAACGCGCCCTGCGGGCGCACTCCAGCCAGAATGGTCCACAGTTCCTCCCCCTAGATCCAGACGCCTCTCGTGGGAGCCCGAATCTTCGCAAGCCAAGCAGGATGTCATACGCCATATTCGTTCTTTGAGTGGCTCCCCATCTCTCTCGAACTAGCTGCCCTCTGCTACACGAGGTTCTCCATCATGACTCTACCTCTGGCTCAGGCTTGGCAGTCCTCCCAGCCCAGGCCTGGTGGCTGGATTAATACTTGCTTTGTCCATTATTCCACGGGATACAGACGGTGGAGACTCTTAACCTCCTGTGTTAATGCCGCCCCCCCCCCTCTCAGAGAGTCACTTCTCCGGAGTGGCCCACTGTTAGACCTGTCAGCCCTTTGGGTGGTCCCTCCTCATCATTATTTATTTTGTCCCACTTTTGCCTCAAACCCTGTTTGAATTTTTCCTTTTTGGGAACCACCAGACTTTTTAGTGTTGCTGCAGATTCAGGGAGCCATTTTAGCTACCCCTGAAACTTCTGTCTGAGGGCCTGGAGCACAAAATGGTGGCCACCTGTGACATCACCAGCATCCACTGGAACCTACCAGCACCTTCCAGAACATTCCAGGAGATTCCAGAACTCTGTGACAGTTGGAGACCGTTTAGAATGTTGGGAGGATAAGAGAGGCAGTTGGCAGTTGGAGCTGGCAGTTGGCACCTGACTGGTGAAGAGAGAGGAGCACAACAGTGAAGGAGGAAGGAGTGAAGCAGCAGGGGTGGAAACTTGTGCCTGGAGTGGGGTCCATAAACCCACCCTTGATACTTGTCCCTACTGATGGATCCCAGCCTATAGCCCTGTGTGGGAAGAAGACAGAAGAAAACCATCCTAAGGACCTGGACAGCAGGAACAGGCCTTAGAACCAAGAAAACAGCAAGATTCTGACCTGAGAACTGGTTTCCCTGGAGTCCGGCGTCGAGTAGCCTGAAGACCTGGAGCCCGAGGTGGAGAAGCGGCGCTGACTGAAGTAGCAGACGTCGTACCCGGAGCCGCCTGAGGTCGTGAGAGGGCGCCGACGGGGGTCGAGAGGAATACCAGAGGTCGAGGAGGAAGTGAACCGAGGTCGAGCGAGCGGCGTCATCGGAGGAGTGAAGTCCGCCCTCCGGAGTCGTCGGAGACCGAGGTAGAGGTGAACCGGAGGTCGGGAGTGAGGATCGCACTCCGGAGTCGCCCGGAACCTGTGAGGAGGAGCACCGGAGGTCGGGGGTGAGGATCGCACCCCGGAGTCGCCGGAAGTCGACATCGAGGCCAGGCCGGCCGACGTCATCGGAGCCGAGAGCGCCATCGGACCGAAGCCGCCCGAAGTCGACATCGTGAAGAGACTGCCGGACGCCGTCGAATCGGAGGTAGAGATCGAACCGAGGCCGCCGACATCGGACCGGAACCGCCTGCCGGCGTCGTCAAAGAACTGACATTGTGCCGAGGCCGCCGAGACCGAACCGGAACCGCCTCACGGCGTCGACACGACTCCAGCGGCGTCGGAACATCAGAAAAAGGGCAGTAAGTGGAGTAGAGGGCGCCTAAGGCCCTGTGGAGACCTGAGAGACTGCTCTAAGGGGCTAGGGAGGTGCTGAAACCCATCTGACTGTGCCTGGGGTGAACTGGGACTAACCTAGAGAGGTTGTGTGGAGAAGGAAAGCCAGGGCATTGGTATTTCCCCCCTTTGATCTACCTCAGTTTAGGCCTCAGCCTTGTCCCAGCCAGGGAGTAGCCTCCCCCCTCAAGCCTTCCACAACCCTACAAGCTGTGCCTGGGCCAAATCAGCCCTTAAGAAGTGAAGTGTCATCTGATTATATGAGGGGTGCTGTATACTTGTAATTATTTATTGGGGATACTGTATTTATTGAATTTTTATCTATTTATTGCTGCACTATATTTATAGGTCCACAGGACTTGTTGGTGTACAATATTTATTGGTACAGTATTTATTGCCTCAAAGTATTTAATTGTCTGTATATATTGCACTTGTATTTATGCCCTGTTATTTATGATCACCCCTATTTATTTCATCAAACAGCCAATATTTATTTGACCTGCACTAATTGAAACTTGTATATTGTGATTGACCTATTTATTTTTCCAATCAGCAACTAAGAGAAAAAGATAAAGAAAGAATATTTTCATAATTTTTACGGTGTAGAGTCGTTTTTGGAACGGATGCACGCATGGTTATTGTATGGGTATATTGTATGCTTAGCACTGCGCCTGTTTCCTGACCACTCGAGCCAAGCTACCACAGTGTGTTCGGGGAGTCCACCACCACCCTGCGGAGTGGGAGTGGGCTGTTTCCAACATAAATTGGTGTTCAGTGGTGGGATAGAGCTGTGCCTACATATACTCAACAATAACTGTGGGTAGTCCATAGGCCTACACCGGGAGTTTTCTCACAGCGGCCTTCCTAATTGTGGGTTTTTGTTTTTTCCAAATTTACTCTGGTGGTGGGAGGAGGTATTATTAAAGGTACCACCCTACATTGTTACTGCACAAAACCTGTCCTCTAACCTGAGTGGGCAAGATGGAATTTGTACTGGAAGACTTAGACACGTACACTGTGGCCCAACTCAGGGAGTTTTGCCAGCGGGAGGGGGTGTACTGTCCCCCAGGAGCAAAGAAGGGTGCGCTCCAAACCAGCTTAAGGGCTTGGGGGGAGGCACGCCGAGAAAGCAAGGCTGAGGAGGAAGACAGGGATGGAGAGCCTGACCCCGAGGGGGCTGAGATGTACCAACCTGAGGTGGGGAACCTGTCAGCAGGGCCCAGGACACTTTCTAGGAAGGGCAGCACTGTCTCTAGCGGGGGCTTATCCAGCGTGGAGTTAGCAGATCGGAGAGAGAAAAGACAGCTCACATGGGATTTAGCAAAGCTGGAGAAGGAGAAGGAGGAACAGAGGTTGGCTCATGAGACGGAGAAAGAGAGGATGGCTCATGAGATAAGACTGAAAGAGATAGAGCTTCAGATCTTAAGAATTGGGGCACCAACTGTTCCTAATGGTGGCAGCAAAGACCAAGAAATCACCAGGGAATCCAAACCTTACCTGCCAAAGGACATAGTAGCTAGCTATGGGGCGGGTGACGACATCGCCAAGTGGCTAGCAGCCTATGAGGTCTCGTTGAGGGCCCATGGGGTTCCAGTGAAGTATTGGGGAGGAGGATTGTATAGGTACATGCCTCCAGCTGGTAGGGATGCTTTATTGGCCCTCGAAGAGGATGAGCAGACCCACTACCCCACCATGAAACTGGCGCTCATCAGAAAGTTTGGACTAACACCTGAAAAGTACAGACAGAAGTTCAGGGGTAGTCACAAACTGGGCACACAGAATTGGGTGGACTTCCTGGACTATGCAAAGAAGGCACTGGAAGGTTGGATTCAGGGCAGTGAAGTAAGGAACTACGAGGAGCTGTTTGACCTAGTACTGAAGGAACACCTACTCGAGAAATGTTTCCCTGAACTGCGGCAACACCTGGTGGATAGCAAGCTGACCAGCCCCCGGAAGCTTGCTGAGGAGGCGGACATTTGGGCCAGTACCCGGGTGTCCACAAGGGGGACTGGAGGGGATACTCAAAAGGCCGGACCGGGCGCCCCCCAGAAGAAAGAGGGAGGGGAAAAGAAAAAGGAGTTCTCCAAAGGCCCCCAAAATAACTTCCAAGGGAAGGGAACAGGATTCACCTCTAAGGCTAACCCACCCAGAAACCCTAATCCTGGCCAGAGTCAGCAGCCAAGGGTTGTCCATTGCTACGAGTGCGGTGGCGTTGGACACTATAAAGGAGATCCGAAGTGTCAGAAACGATCACCCCCTCCCACTGGAGGAAAGCCCCCCGGAGTAGCTAGTGTAGTGCTCGGGGAGGAGATGCCCTTAACTAAGGGAAGGGAGTGGGCGGGTGTCACTTTAGTGTCCCTGGGAGAACGGGAGATGGTTCCCAAGATCCAGGTGCCCGCAAATACCGCAAAGTATGGGCAGTGGATCACCATCAACGGCCAAAGAGGGGAGGCTCTGAGAGACACAGGAGCCAGTATGACTATGGTGCGTAGCCAGCTGGTGTCTCCAGAGCAGGTAATTCCCGATGTACTCCACCCAGCCGCGATGGCTGACGGCAGAACAGGTCACTATCCAGTGGCCGAGGTTCCCTTTGAATGGGGGGGGGTTGCAGGTTCACTTCGAGTTGCCGTAAGCCCTGCCGTGCCAGTCGATTGTCTGCTGGGCAATGACATGGAGCACAACGCTTGGAAGGAGGTGGAATACCGGACTCACACCGAGATGCTGGGTACACCTGACTGGGCCTGTGTTAGCACAAGGTCCGAGACTACCCGAAGAGGGAGTTCATTCCGGCTGGAGCCTGGAACAAAGGCCCAGCCAGCTGCCAGTCAAGGGAAGAACCGAGGACAGGAGGAGCCTGCCTCGGCGTCTCCACCCCGTAGGACGGATAGGCCACCGGAGGTGGTGGGCCAGGAGTCTGCGGAGGGGGACGTTACCAACCTGGAGGACCTGCCCATCCCGGCCGAGTGGCACGTGGAGGGAGGCCCGTCCAGGGAGGAATTCTGCCAGGGCCAGAGGGAGTGCCCTACCCTTGAGGGGCTGAGGCGACAGGCCGAAGCCCAGGCAGCAGGGAACGTTGAAGGGAACTACAGTGTTTACTGGGAGGATGGCCTCCTCTACAGTGAACCCAAGGCACCCCTACATGGATCGTCACGAGCCTTGGTAGTTCCTCAACGTTATCGAGCCTTCCTTTTAGAGTTGGCTCACGAGATACCATTGGCAGGACACCTGGGGCAAGACAAGACCTTCGCCCGTCTTGTCCCACACTTTTATTGGCCTCAGATGAAAGTGTCGTCCGATACCTACTGCCGGACATGTGTGTCTTGCCAAGCCAGTGGGAAAACAGGGGTGAAGCTGAAAGCTCCCCTGGAACCACTTCCTGTCGTTAGCACCCCCTTTGAAAGGGTGGGCATCGACATTGTGGGTCCATTAGATCCACCGACTACAGCTGGTCACAGGTTTATCCTGGTTCTGGTGGATCATGCCACACGGTACCCAGAGGCAATACCTCTGAGGACCATAACAGCACCTGTTGTGGCTAGGGCCCTGATGGGAATCTTTACCCGAGTGGGTTTTCCCAAGGAAGTTGTGTCCGACAGGGGGACCAACTTCATGTCAGCATATATGCGGGCAATGTGGAAGGAGTGTGGAGTGACCTACCGGTTCACGACTCCTTACCACCCCCAGACCAATGGTCTGGTGGAGAGGTTTAATAAAACCTTGAAAGGCATGATCAGAAGTCTGCCTGAAAGCCTGCGGAGGAAATGGGACGTCCTCCTACCCTGTTTACTTTTTTCATACAGGGAAGTGCCACAGAAGGGAGTGGGCTTCAGCCCCTTCGAGCTTCTGTATGGGCACCCTGTACGTGGACCTCTTAACCTGGTGAGAGACGGATGGGAAAGAACTCCCAGAAAGCTCCCCCAGGATGTGGTGAGCTACATGCTGGCCTTCCGGAGCCAAATGGCTAAGTTGTGGAAGCAAGCTTCTGACAACTTGGAAGCCAGCCAAGCAGTGATGAAGGCGTGGTATGACCACAACGCTCACCCGGTGGAGTTGGAGCCTGGCCAGAAGGTGTGGGTGATCGAACCAGGAGAGCTTAGTGCCCTTCAGGATCGCTGGTCAGGACCCTTTGAGGTGTTGGAGAAGAAGGGTAAGGCTACCTACTTGGTGGACCTGAAGACCCCTCGTCAGCCCCTGCGGGTGCTGCATGCCAACCGCCTCAAACCCCACCACGAGAGGCCCGAAGTCATCTTGATGATGGTGACTGACGGAGGAGAGGACGTGGAAAGCGAGCCTCTCCCTGATCTGTTTGCGTCTCAAGAAAAGGATGGGTCGGTGGAGGGAGTGGTTCTCTCCCCATCTCTAACTCCTGAACAGCAGGAGGACTGTCGCCAGGTCCTGGGGCAGTACTCTTCGTTGTTCTCCCTTGTCCCGGGTAGGACTCACCTGTGCGTCCATGACGTGGACACAGGAGACAGCCCACCTGTGAAGTCCAAGATCTACCGGATGTCAGACAAGGTGAAGGCCAGCATTCATAGTGAAGTCACTAAGATGCTGGAGCTAGGAGTGATTGAACCTTCCAGCAGCCCCTGGTCCAGTCCGGTGGTGTTAGTACCGAAAGCTGCACCACCGGGTGCCCAACCAGAACTGAGGTTCTGTGTGGACTACCGGGGACTGAATTCAGTGACAAAAACTGATGCTCATCCGATCCCTAGGGCGGATGAATTGATTGACCGGCTGGGAGCTGCCCAATATCTAAGTACCTTTGACCTTACTTCGGGGTACTGGCAGATCTCTTTGACTGATGGAGCAAGGGAAAGGTCAGCCTTCTCCACGCCCAATGGCCACTACCAGTTCTGTGTGATGCCCTTTGGGCTCAAGAACGCACCTGCCACGTTTCAGCGCCTGGTAAACCAGATCCTCACCGGAATGGAGAGTTTCTCTGCTGCTTATCTGGATGACATAGCCGTCTTCAGTAACAGCTGGGAGGATCACTTGCGTCACCTGCAAGCTGTTCTCCAGGCCCTGAGACAAGCTGGATTGACGATCAAGGCCAGCAAGTGCCAGATCGGGCAGGGGTCGGTAGTGTACCTTGGACACTTGGTGGGTAGGGGAACGGTGCAACCCCTCCAGGCGAAGATCGAGGCCATCATGGCCTGGGAACCCCCCAAGACACAGACTGAGGTCCGAGCATTTTTGGGCCTCACGGGTTACTACCGCCGCTTCGTGAAGGGGTACGGTACCATCGTAGCCCCCCTCACGGAGCTCACGTCCAAGAAACAACCTCGACGGGTAGTCTGGACGGAGGCTTGTCAGCAAGCCTTTGAGAGATTGAAGAAAGCCATGTGCGAGGCCCCGGTCTTAAGGGCCCCAGACTTTTCCAAGAAGTTCATTGTCCAGACAGATGCATCAGAACATGGCATTGGGGCAGTGTTATCGCAACTCAACGAAGAGGGTCTGGATCAACCCGTGGTCTTCCTATCCCGGAGACTACTTCCCAGGGAACAGAAGTGGAGTGCAATAGAGCGTGAAGCCTTTGCAGTGGTATGGGCTCTGAAGAAGCTGCGGCCATACCTGTTTGGCTCGCACTTCCTTGTTCAGACCGACCACAGACCCCTTCGTTGGCTGATGCAGATGAAGGGGGAGAATCCCAAGTTGTTGAGGTGGTCTATTTCCCTACAGGGGATGGACTTTCAGGTGGAACATCGGCCTGGAGTGGACCACGCCAATGCAGACGGTCTCTCAAGGTATTTCCGCCTTAGTGATGAGAACTCCCAAGGGGTTGGGTAGCTCTCCCCACTTTCAGCTGGGGGGGACGCGTGTTAGACCTGTCAGCCCTTTGGGTGGTCCCTCCTCATCATTATTTATTTTGTCCCACTTTTGCCTCAAACCCTGTTTGAATTTTTCCTTTTTGGGAACCACCAGACTTTTTAGTGTTGCTGCAGATTCAGGGAGCCATTTTAGCTACCCCTGAAACTTCTGTCTGAGGGCCTGGAGCACAAAATGGTGGCCACCTGTGACATCACCAGCATCCACTGGAACCTACCAGCACCTTCCAGAACATTCCAGGAGATTCCAGAACTCTGTGACAGTTGGAGACCGTTTAGAATGTTGGGAGGATAAGAGAGGCAGTTGGCAGTTGGAGCTGGCAGTTGGCACCTGACTGGTGAAGAGAGAGGAGCACAACAGTGAAGGAGGAAGGAGTGAAGCAGCAGGGGTGGAAACTTGTGCCTGGAGTGGGGTCCATAAACCCACCCTTGATACTTGTCCCTACTGATGGATCCCAGCCTATAGCCCTGTGTGGGAAGAAGACAGAAGAAAACCATCCTAAGGACCTGGACAGCAGGAACAGGCCTTAGAACCAAGAAAACAGCAAGATTCTGACCTGAGAACTGGTTTCCCTGGAGTCCGGCGTCGAGTAGCCTGAAGACCTGGAGCCCGAGGTGGAGAAGCGGCGCTGACTGAAGTAGCAGACGTCGTACCCGGAGCCGCCTGAGGTCGTGAGAGGGCGCCGACGGGGGTCGAGAGGAATACCAGAGGTCGAGGAGGAAGTGAACCGAGGTCGAGCGAGCGGCGTCATCGGAGGAGTGAAGTCCGCCCTCCGGAGTCGTCGGAGACCGAGGTAGAGGTGAACCGGAGGTCGGGAGTGAGGATCGCACTCCGGAGTCGCCCGGAACCTGTGAGGAGGAGCACCGGAGGTCGGGGGTGAGGATCGCACCCCGGAGTCGCCGGAAGTCGACATCGAGGCCAGGCCGGCCGACGTCATCGGAGCCGAGAGCGCCATCGGACCGAAGCCGCCCGAAGTCGACATCGTGAAGAGACTGCCGGACGCCGTCGAATCGGAGGTAGAGATCGAACCGAGGCCGCCGACATCGGACCGGAACCGCCTGCCGGCGTCGTCAAAGAACTGACATTGTGCCGAGGCCGCCGAGACCGAACCGGAACCGCCTCACGGCGTCGACACGACTCCAGCGGCGTCGGAACATCAGAAAAAGGGCAGTAAGTGGAGTAGAGGGCGCCTAAGGCCCTGTGGAGACCTGAGAGACTGCTCTAAGGGGCTAGGGAGGTGCTGAAACCCATCTGACTGTGCCTGGGGTGAACTGGGACTAACCTAGAGAGGTTGTGTGGAGAAGGAAAGCCAGGGCATTGGTATTTCCCCCCTTTGATCTACCTCAGTTTAGGCCTCAGCCTTGTCCCAGCCAGGGAGTAGCCTCCCCCCTCAAGCCTTCCACAACCCTACAAGCTGTGCCTGGGCCAAATCAGCCCTTAAGAAGTGAAGTGTCATCTGATTATATGAGGGGTGCTGTATACTTGTAATTATTTATTGGGGATACTGTATTTATTGAATTTTTATCTATTTATTGCTGCACTATATTTATAGGTCCACAGGACTTGTTGGTGTACAATATTTATTGGTACAGTATTTATTGCCTCAAAGTATTTAATTGTCTGTATATATTGCACTTGTATTTATGCCCTGTTATTTATGATCACCCCTATTTATTTCATCAAACAGCCAATATTTATTTGACCTGCACTAATTGAAACTTGTATATTGTGATTGACCTATTTATTTTTCCAATCAGCAACTAAGAGAAAAAGATAAAGAAAGAATATTTTCATAATTTTTACGGTGTAGAGTCGTTTTTGGAACGGATGCACGCATGGTTATTGTATGGGTATATTGTATGCTTAGCACTGCGCCTGTTTCCTGACCACTCGAGCCAAGCTACCACAGTGTGTTCGGGGAGTCCACCACCACCCTGCGGAGTGGGAGTGGGCTGTTTCCAACACCCACCTTCGGAATCCTGGGCTGTCCCAAATAGACGCTGTATTGACTTTTTCATTTCCTTTGTTACTGCTACCGGCTGCTTGTCCCTTTTTCCTTGCTGCGCGACCTTAGGGGGCTGCTCTTTTCCAGTCTTTGAGGGTTGTTTTTTTGGGCTTCACTGGGATGCGCCTGGCCAGTCAGGGGGCTTGGGCCTGAGTTCTGGCGAGGTGGATGGAGAGCAACGTCTTCCCCCATTTGTACCATGACGCACACTGTTACATTCCTCTCTCTCAATGTGAAAGGGCTCAATTCCCCTAACAAGCGTCGACAGGTATGGCGCTATCTGCTCCAGCATGACCCTGATGTGGTTTTCCTGCAGGAGACCCACTTACTCCCCACTGACACCCACCTAATGTCCCACCATAAGTACCCCATCCAATTTTGGGCATGCTCCCCATCCAAAACTAGTGCGGTGGCTAGTTTTTTCAAGTCTGGTTGGCGTGAGGTGATCCCCAGATGTGTGGCTGATGGGGGGGGAGATTTCTTAAGGTTCACATGGTCTGGGGTTCTGCACCTTTGTCAATGTATACGCCCCTAATCAGAAACAGGATGCATTTCTAGGCCTACACCTTGGGGCTCTCCTTCGCTCCCTTTCTATCCCTGTTGTCCTTGGAGGCGACTTTAACCTGGTTTTGGACCCTGAGAGAGATCGTACTGTGCAGGCGCACCATGCTGCTGGGGCGATATCAGCGTCATTACGGGATGCCATTACCGACTTCGGTCTGGTTGATGCCTGGAGACACCTGCACCCGGATTCTTGAGATTACTCTTTCTTCTCACATGTGCACCGCTCCTATTCGCGAACTGACTATTTTTTCCTCTCGCTCCCTTTGGCTCACAAGCTGTGCAACGCGGAAATTTCAGACATATCCATTTCCGATCATGCACACGTCTTGCTCAGGCTTCAATCCCCTGGCGCCCGTAGAGACCCTCTCCCTCTGTGGCGTCTGCTCCCTCAGGCTCTCCGGGCCCGGTAGATGTGGCAGACATTCGCAAGGAGATCGAGGCCTTTTTGTTAGCTAACTCTCTCTCTGATACCCCTGAGGATGTCCGTTGGGATTCCTTCAAAGCTACTGTTTGGGGGGTTATCACCTCAATCTCCATCGCCAGGACCTGGGAGGCACGTCTGGTCGAATCCTCCCTTTCTCTGGATATTAAAGACTTGGAGCGCAAGGACCACGCATGTCCCTCCCTCTCCAACAAGCAGTGTCTCGCTGACCTGCGTGGTCAACTGCGCTTACAGCGTACTAATAAGGCGTAACGGCTTCTCGTCAATCTTAAACAAAAATTCTATGTTGGCGGTGATACGGTTGGGGCGTGCCTATGGGCCCAGACTGCCCGCTCCCACATTGCAAGGCTCAAGCGACCAAACGGCTTCTGGGCCATCTCGTAGTCGGACAAGGGCCTTGCATTGATGGCATTTTAATAGAGATCTTTATGCGCATACTCCTTTCTCCCCGGATGCGGTCAAGGCATTCCTTGATTCCTGTCCCTTGGACCCTATTGATCCCTATTTCACGAAGTTACTTGATGAGCCTATTTCCCATGAGGAAATTGCTAAAGCATTAAAACAGCTCAAGATAGGCAAAACCCCGGGCCCTGATGGCCTGCCGGTCACTTTTTATCTGGTCTTCTACCCGCAACTGCGGGATCACTTGCTTCATATTTTTAACAGCTTCACTGATCTTTCGGGCCTCTCTCCTATGATGAATGAGGCGGAGATAGTGCTAGTCCCCAGGCCTGGCAAAGACCCGACCCTGCCCGCCTCCTTCTGCCCTATTGCCCTGTTAAACACTGAAGCCAAGATATTCACGAAAATTCTGGCGAACTGATTGGAACCTCATCTTCCGAGCCTTATCGAACCCGATCAAGTAGGGTATATGCACCACCGTCAGGGTGCAACAATATCCGCCAGATCACCCATCTAGTGGAGAAGTCGCGTATCAGAGCTATCCCTGCCTGCTTGGTCTCCCCGGAAGCCGAGAAAGCGTTCGATCGTGTGGACTGGGGCTTTCTTCGGGCGGTTCTCCAGAAGGTCGGTCTGGGACCTGGATTATTTCTAAACTGATGGCCCCCTATGCGAAGCCCACCACTTGCATCTATTTTAATGGCTCTACCACTGCCCCTATCCCTATCCACCATGGCACTCGCCAGGGGTGCCCCCTCTCGTCATTATTATTCGCTCTTGTGGTCGAGCCCCTGGCTATTGCTATACGCCGCAACCAGGACATACGGGGTATTCCCATGGGCGGCATTGAGCATAAAGCCTCTCTCTTTGCCGATGACCTTCTCCTGTCTCTGTCCTCCCCAGCAACCTCCCTCCCTGTGGTGGCTGCGCTTCTGGGGTCCTTTGAGGCCTCCTCTGGCTAACGGATCAACCTTGCGAAATCCCAGGCTCTTAATCTTATACTCTGGGCCGTGGAGGTCCAGGGGTGGTGGGACTTGAACCCTGTGCAACGGACACATGAGTTGATTCACTACTTGGGCCTGGATCTGACTCCTACACTTGCATCTTGGACCTCGTCGAATTGGCCCAGATATCAGAAGTCCATTCGGGAGGAAATGCGTAGATGGGAGAGCCTCCCCTTGGCGTGGTTAGGGTGACTTAACACCATCAAAATGTCCCTCCTTCCTAAAATCCTTTACCTGTTCCAGTCTCTTCCTACTCCCATACCACACATTGATATTTTGGCCCTGCAACACGATTTTACCAAATTTATCTGGGGGCTATCCCGCCCTCACTTCTCTCATATATTCTCATGCTTCCCTGTTCTCGGGGTGGCCTTGACTGCCCCAATTTGTTGGAATATTATTGGGCTTGTCATCTCCGGTTTATATCTGAATGGATTGTCCCTGAAAGCGAGAAACACTGGTTCCATATGGACTGGACGGTAGGTAGCCTTGTGGGACTTAGCCTGGCTCCCACGAGAGGCCCGCCCTCGCAGTGCCTACATAGCGACTCCAACGAGAACGGTACTGGAGATTTGGGATAGATTGGCGGTGTCCCGGGGCCTTACATTTCCTTCCCCCAACACCCCTCTAATACGCAATCTTAGGTTCACTCCTGCCTTGCAGCCTCAGGCTTTTGCTGCTTGGACAATAGAGGGACGGCGAATTCTCGAAGACTTCTTCCAGGGCACTGCCCTTTGGACCTTCGACCAGTGCAAACAATTCTTTCATTTCTCGGAAAGTGCACATCTGCAATATTGCCAGTTGCAACACTGGCTTAGCTCCCAGACATATTCCCGGGAGGTGACTTGGCAGCTCACCCCCTTTGACTCCTTGGTTCGTAGGTTCGAGGGGTCAAGGGGCCTGATCTCCAAAACCTATTCTGTCCTTCAACACTCACAACAGCTCCTGCCTCATGCCTACTAGATGCGCTGAGCCTCTGATCTGGCTGCTGACATCTCCCCGGAGGAGTGGGCTTGTTTTGGAGGGTCACCCCCAAGGTGTAACGTAGCACGCCTCAGCGCGAATCAGCATACAAACTGATGACGCTATGGTATTATACCCCTACCCGTCTCCATCAGATGTTTCCGAACACTGGTTATCTTGCCCGGGTCTTGCTTTGTTTTGGAAGGAGGTTCTCAGTCATATTAAAGAGGTGGTGGGTTTCCCGATTCCCTCTACCCCGTCACTAGCGATTCTGGGCATTCGGCCCGGCACGCTGAAGGCTATGACTTCGGCGGACTGGCACCTAATTCTCCATCTATTGGGAGCGGCAAGACAGTCCATTGCCTCCTGCTGGAAGCGAACACACCCTCCTCCTATTGCCGCTTGGTTTCTTCGACTGTGGGATGTCTTGTCTTTGGATCTATTCACGGCTTGCCTCAATCACACAGACACTCGATTTGACCACATTTGGCAGCCACTTATACGCTATTTCACTAAAACCGAGCACTCCCGCTTGATGCCCCCCCGACTGCGCGCCCTGCAGTTGTTTCGAAGACTCCCTGGAGCCCCTCTCTCGGGGTCAGAGGCCAGACCCCCCGGAGCAACCCGCTTGAACTGCCAGGCGGGCCCCTTTGCCCCTGAGGTCTTTGGCCCCCACTCTAGGCCCTGGCCCTTCCTCCTTCCCCCCCCCCCCCCCCCATGGTGCATCCTCCTTTGATCCCCTCTCTCTTCCCTCCTCCCTCTAGGAGGACGCACCCTTAGCTGATTTCTTTTTCTTTCTGTCCTCACCTCTTCGCTATCTTTTGTTTCCTTCTTTCTTTTGTTGTATGGTTCCCTTTATATTGTGTATGGCAAAGTATATTAATATTGTCGCAGTGCGAAGTGTCCCCCTTCTGCGGGGTGGATGTTTCTTATTTGTTGGGGCCATGTTTACTTAGACCCATTTTGACTCTCTGGCTGAGATGCTATGTCATCGAACCCTGGTTTGGTTTCTGCCCTTTTGTTCCTCCCATAGTCCCTCCCTTGTTCCTGGTGGGGGGTTATTTTTAGCGCTGTCACTTGTGTTTTGGGAGGGCCCCATGCCTTAAATGCATATGTATATCAGGGTTTGTGGGGACGGGGCTGCTTTGATGAGTTGACCCTGTACTGATAACTTACTGTGTAGCCCAGCCTGTGATGCCTTCCCACCCTTGTTTTTTCTTCACTGCGACATGTACTTCCTATTTGTTTGAATTCAATAAACAGATATTAAACAAAAACTAAAAAAAAAAAAGAAGCACTGGTACAGCAAGTATGTTGCTGTCTAATGCAACTGCTGCACCAATAATACCTACAGCTTCAGGCTGTCCACTCTGCCCACTCAACAGGGCCATTACTTCTAGGCCAGATGCCCAAACAGCCTTTCTGCCACTTTGTGTAAAAAACAGCAACAAAAAAGCACATTTACCCATCCCTCCTCCCCTGTTGCTTGGGCCCTGTTCTGTGCGCAACAATAGTGACTTGAGCCCTAATGCTGATAAGCAAAATGCACCCTGTGTTCTTTTTAATAGTAAGACTGCCATAACTGGGTTCCAGCACCCACTCACAGAGGATGGGAACTGGGTCCTGTGCTGTGAAACAGATAGTAGAGAACTAAAGAAGAAGCATGCCTTCTCACCAAGGTGCCTGCTACCTGAAAGAAATGGAAATGTGTGCAGTGGTTAATTACCAAATATAAAGGCTGCTGTGGAGTCAGTGTAGCTTTTTTATTAAAGGAGTCAATCGGCTACATGGTGACAAACATGTTTTCTTTTTGAGAGGTAATATATGTGTTCATTAAAAGGAGAGCGCATTTTGTAATGGACACATATAAATATATTTAAATTAGATATAGTTTGAATGCTTATCACTGAAATGTGTTTTTTTAAACACTTGTTTTTCTTTAAACAGTATTTTGCAGCAGCCTGTTTTATACAGTGTAATACAATTTTAAAATAATGGCATTCATAGTGATTTCTGTCACAGACTGGGACCTCGTAGCGCTATAAACAATTCAGTATTCCTCATTGCACCAATCAGGATGTAATTCTGTGACTGTCTGGTCACACATGAAGCCATCTGCAGTGATCACATTAACCACCTGAGGTTTCATATGGTAAAATAGTGGTTTCCCCCTTGATTAGTTTAACTTGCATTTATTTTTTATTTGAGGTGTGTGCATGTTTTATATGAAGTTACCCAAGGTTAACGAAAAACAATAAAATGCAGAATTTTTAGCCATGTCTTGGACCACAGGCGCAACTAGACTCTGAGTTCGGGGGGGGGGCTAATACTTTAATCAATGGTGGCATAACCATTATTGGAACCTGGGTTACAATGACTAGTTGAGGCTCCCTTTACTGTAGTGGTATGCTACATAATCTGGACAGCACGATAACGCACAGATTGTTGAAGCTGTATTTAGTAGTACTACATGGTAACCATGAATTTTAGCTTCCAGTGTGTATTCATGCTTTTGATATGCTTAGCAAGTACCACAGCCGCATGAAAACAACTAATATTTGGAAAGATGTTGGGGCTAACAGCACATAATAAAGTACAGAAACTGAGCATGAAGTATGATTATCCATGATACATCTACAGCACAAAGATTAGCATTATCCAACTGTATCAGCTGCTACAGCTTTCTGGACATTTGTTATCCCTGGTAGTGTCTTTGTCATTGCTGCTTTTTGGGTTCAATGCAGTTGCTGGATCAGAAACTAAACATGGCTCTGAAAGTCCTGGACTGATCAATCAAAAGGAGGTCAGAGAGGCCTAAGGTGCGTCAACCGATCAACCATGTATTGTCATTCATGGGTAAAGGGCATGAAATATCAGGTCCATTTTGGTACTTTAATTGTTTGAAGTCCATGACAGCACAGGACCAATATCCAAGCATGCATCGCATATATGTATATTCGTAGAAGGGGAGTAATAAATAGTAGTGATTTCTAAAAATAGTAACAGTGCAAGAATAGGAAATTCTACAGCCTGAAGTCTGTTGAATTTCAACCCAATGTGTTCTCTCTCTTTCTCGCGCTCGCTCTCTCTCTCTCTCTCACTCTTTCCCTCTCTGTAATTTCTTGTGGTCTTGCATTTCCTCTGGATTTTCGATGCTCTCTTGGATTGCTCTTTCTAGGAACGTTTTCAGTCTTTCTCTCTATCTTTCTCATTCTCTTGTTCTCTTTCGGCACCTCATCCTTCTGAGTTCCTCCTCTGCTCATTATCCTGCAACCACATAGCACTTCCTCTCCCTTTTCAATCCCTACTTATCCATAGGCCTATTCTGCATTATTTCTTTGCATAGAACAGATGTCTCACAAAAGTAGAATTTGTGACAGCCCAACTTGGGTGGATGCATGTTGCCAGATGGTCACCATGCACCCAGCCAGCAGTTGTGTCTAAAATAAAAGGTAGTAGTACAGCCACAATATCATGTGGTACATTACCCCACTCCACCTTCCAAAACATGAAATGTTACTTCAAAGGTATCGTAGCATTGCACCTTCCAAAAGACACACTAAACAGGCAGAGTATAAGTACCATTTATGCATGTTTTTCTCCCACACAAAACATATACATCATTGGCAGCAGCAATAGACGCTTACCTCAACAGCACAGGTACAGCATGCTCAGCAGGAAGAGGAACCTAGGGCTCCCGGTGACACCAACAGTGTATGAAGACTGGTGAGAGGGGCAGGGTTATGCCATGAGGATCATCCCTGCATTAAAGTCTGTGTTTGAAGATAGGGTTAGTGCAGAAGTCTGCTTTGAGGTCCCCAGCAATATATGCTGAAGGGGAGAGTATGGGTGAATGCCAGCTCTGAGTGTTGGGTCAGTGGTCTCCTGCTGATGCCTCTGTCATCTCCTAGAACTCCTCTGTCTTCCCTCAGTGCTGATCTGCAAACCACACAGCCCATTACATTTTTTTCAGGACACTATGAGCCCATCAGCCACCTGGGAGGTGTGGTGGTAAATCCCATCAGAGGAAAACAAAAGAAGGCTTCAAGATGGCAGATAGTCAAGCTAGTAAAGGCAGTCAGGATGTGAAGGTTACGAGGCCCAGAGAAAGCAACAAGGTAGGAGTTAAAACACCCAGCCCATAGCAGATCGTAAATACTCTACAATCAGCACAATTTCTCACTGTGTGTTAGTAGTGGAACAGAGGCTAGAATATGTGAAAGGCCAGACCCCTCCCTATCCGGATTCCGCAGCAACCACAGCACCGAGACTGCTCTACTCGCCACCACTGATGACATCCGCACCCTCCTCGACCAAGCACACACCACGGCCCTGATCCTACTTGACCTCTCTGCAGCATTTGACACCGTCTCCCACCGCAAACTCACCGCCAGACTCCACGGCGCCGGCATACAGGGAACCGCCCTTAACTGGATCCACTCCTTCCTCAGTGGCAGAACCCAAAGAGTCAGACTGCCGCCCTTCCTCTCCGAACCCACAGAAACCAACTGCGGAGTACCCCAAGGATCATCGCTCAGCCCCACGCTCTTCAACATCTACATGGCCCCCCCTCGCCGCCATCGTCAGACAGCATGGACTCAACATACCATCATCACCAGACTCAACTTCCAAGAAGTAATGAAGGACGTCGCATCCTGGATGAGCAATAGCTGCATGAAGCTCAACTCGGAGAAGATGGCGGTCCTCGTCCTCAGACCCTCCCTCTCTGCATGGGACACACCTGGTGGCCCTCTGCCCTCGGCAGCCCCCCCACCCCCACGGACTAAGCCCGAAACCGTGGCATCGTACTCGACTCCGCCCTCTCCATAACCCGACAGGTCAACGCCGTCACCTTCAGCTGCTTCAAAACCCTCTGCATCGTCCGGAAGACCTTCAAATGTATCCCCCCTGAATCAAGAAAGACCGTCACCCACACACTCATAACCAGCAGACTGGACTACAGACACGCCCTCAACGACGGGATCAACAAGTCTCTGCTCCGCAAACTCCAGACCATACAGAACACCGCAGCCAGACTCGTCCTCGGCATCACTCGATATGAACACATCACCCAACACCTGCAGAACCTTCACTGGCTCCCCGTTGAGAAGACAGTAACCTTCAAGATATTCACCCATGCCTACAAATGCCTCCACAAACACTGGACCCCAATACCTCAACAAGAGAATATCCTTCCACGTACCCAAGAGGAAAATCTGATCCACCGACCTCGCTGAAACTCTGTGCATCCGCAGAGCCAGAACAGGTGGAAGAGCCTTCTCCTACATCGAGGCCAAGACCTGGAACGAGCTCCCGATAAACATCATATGTGCCCCCTCTCAGAACATCTTCAGAAACACACTCAAGACCTGGCTTTTCGACTGAACGGAGCTGCTTATACCCCCCCCCCCCAGCATCTTGAGACCCTCACGGGTGAGTAGCTCGCTTTACAATTCCCTAATTGATTGATGTCACTATAGTCCCACATGCACCATGACGGTCAGGGTACAAACTTAATAGTGCTTGGTGTCCCCAGTGTATATGGAACCAAAAAAACAAAAGACTTGTGAGTGTGTGATATATATGACTTGTTTTCCACAATTTTCAAAGACGAACATCAATAATTTTACAATAATCACAGCCACTGTGTAAAATAATCAGAGCTGATCAAATGGTTCGCTTAAATTAGTTGTCGACGACGTTTCGACCCTTCATACGATATAGGGTCTCTTCAGGACCTATGGATGTAGGGACATCTGAAAGGATATTGCGCAGCCACGTGAAGAGTGTGACACACCAGTCAAGTGAAAGAAGACATAGAAAGTAAAAAGAATACTCACAGGGGACCCAGCCGGGTACCCTGTGTGAGAAACGGGGTGAGGGGCTGGCAACCACAAAGATGCGCAGCGCGGCGAATGCCGATGTGTAGGACGTTGAACTTCCTGTGGACTCGGCCTGTATTAGGTGCGGGGAGATCTCAGGGTAAGTGCCAAATGCACAGGCGGTGCGGTTGTTACAGCCTACGTAGGGTGAGTTCTGACGCGGGTACTGGATCGGGCCGAGGTGTCAAGATGCACTCTTGGGAATTCATCTGGAGATCTGTAACGCGTGCCTAAGCTATGCGGTGAGGTAGATCCATGCAATCCATCTACCTGGGCATCTTGACATGTCGGCATGATCGAGTACCCGTTTCAGCACTCAACCTACATAGGCTGTAGCAACCGCACCGCCTGTGCATTTGGCACTTGCCCTGAGATCTCCTCGTACCTAATACAGGCTGAGTCCACAGGAAGTTCAACGTCCTACACATCGGCACTAGCCACGCTGCACATCCTTGTGGTTGCCAGCCCCTCACCCCGTTTCTCACACAGGGTACGCAGCTGGGTCCCCTGTGAGTATTCTTTTTATTTTCTATTTCTTCTTTCACTTGACCGGTGTTTCACACTCTTCACGTGGCTGCGCAATCTCCTTTCAGATGTCCCTACAGCCATAGGTCCTGAAGAGACCCTATATCGTATGAAGGGTCGAAAAGTCGTCAACAACCAATTTAAGCGAACCATTTGCTCAGCTCTGTTTATTGTACACAGTGGCTGTGATTTTGTAAAATTATTGATGTTCGTCTTTGAAAATTGTGGAAACCAAGTCATTTATGTCACAAACTCACAAGTCTTTTGTTTTTTTGTTTCCATTTACACTGGGGACACCAAGCACTATTGGGTTTTTTCCTTTATGTATATATTCATACACTCTTTGAAATATAAAAAAAACATTGGAAATACAACCGTAAGTGTTCTTGGTCTCCTTTCCTTCTGACATCGAAATAACCCGTAACCATTGCGATTGTGCATATAATTATCACTATAGATAAATATTTTTCTCCTGGAACCACTGTTTTCTGTCACATACAATTTACCCTGGTTCCCAGCGAGTAGGGTGTCCCTTGTTTTTGTTCTCGCGGGTACAAACTTCAGCAAAATCCAAGGAACCCTTTTTTGTCATTTAACAAATATGTTATGTTATGTTATGTTATGTATTGGCATTTGTAAGGCGCATAAATCACCCGTAGGTTTCATAGCGCCCGCAGAAACTCCAATGAAGAATAGGGGGTTAGAGGGTGTCAGAATAACCAGGTTTTCAGAAGTTTGCGGAACTTCAGATGGTTAGCTTCAAGTCTCATAGGAAGAGGGAGAGAATTCCAGATCAGAGGGGCTATTTTAGAGAAGGATCTGTCTCCGTTTCTAACCGTCCGAACTTTGGGGACGGAGAGGAGGTGCTTACATGATGATCTAAGGGTTCTGGTCGATTGATAGGCTATGAGCTTGTTGGCGAGATATAAAGGGCCTTTTCCGTTTAATGTTTTGTGAACCAGACAACACAGTTTGAATTCGATGCGCTTTTTTATAGGAAGCCAGTGTAATGATCTCAGGCTGGGCGCCGAGGATGTGCGAGAGGGGAGATCAAGGACCATCCTGGCAGCGGTGTTTTGTAGAACCTGGAGCTTGTTCAGTATATAATGTTGTGTTCTACGTAGTGATTGCTACAGCAGATTTTGCAAAAGTAGAAAAGTACTGTGTGGAATGTTTGAGTTAATCTCAACCACTGGTAATTATTCAAGACCCCAATCCAGTGCATGATTGTTTTGCCCACCATACCACCCCAGACAGAAACGAGCAAATTAGCCTTGGCCCTGATTCAGTAGGAATAGTCCTGCTGAGACTGAGAGCCAGAGCCCTCAGAACAAGAGCACAAGCAGCCCTAAACCTGATTTGGCCCATTTGCCCTGGTCAGTCGGGTGATTGAGTCCTATAATGGAGTGAGCACAGGAACCAAGTCTAGGCTCTTAAAGCGTGGTGCTGAAGAAAGCACAAAAGGAATTGGTGAAAAGCTTGAATTACTCTCTACCACTGGTAACTGCTTGAGGCTGCCTTCCAGTCCATCAATTTTTTTCTCGCCATGCCATCTCTGACAGGAACCACCCATGCTCCAATTTGTGCAACACTGTGAATAACATGTTCTAACCTTAACTCAGTGATATCCATTTTTTCAGACTGTGAAAGATGAAAGTTTGGACAGCCCTGCTTGAATTCCTAATCTCTTCAGGTTGCTCATAGATATCTGTAGATGGCACAAAAATGGCATATAAACCTACCTACATACACCCAGCTGTATATAATGAGCAGTAAGCAGGTTTATATATGGAAGGTTTGTTTTTTTATTTGATTTCAAAACATACTCTTTCTTTTGTGCATTTTACTTTAATAGTGCTGCACAATATCACTGGCTTAACAGCACCAAGAAATAAAGTAAACTCTATTAAGATGTACGTTATAATTCAATACACTGGTCTAAATGTTTGCAATTTTCTGTGGAAAGCAACATTCTTTTGGTATAGCACAGCCTTTTAACTGCCATGTGATGGGTATTTATTGTGGCTTACATGTTGAAGTGGAAGTGTTGCTGGATACTCCTGCTATCTATTTGTTGATGGGTGTGGGGTGTGATAATGGCATTTTTTACCCCTGCCGATTTCCACCACTCCAAATTAAATCTGGTAGGTCATTGTTTTTTGTTATGGCATTGAAACAATCATGTATATAATATGAGACAGGAAGGCAGCAGCATTTTTGGAAAGTAAGAAAAACACCTAGTGGCTTGTCTGGACTTTAAACCATCATTGTAGTGAACACTTTACATGTAATTGAAGGTCAAGCCAGTAGCCTCAGCCCTTTCAGCTAACGCCACTGAATATGACGGTGGGAGGTCTAAAGCCCTCTCAGCCCAATGGTCGGTGTGCACCTGTCTTGGATCCCGAATTCACACTCACTGACCCTGCTCCATGTCACTCAGAATTACTGTCCTGGCCCGTTTTTAGGGGCTTTAACTGCTGCATGTAAATGAAGACAACCTAGAAAGGCGCCTTTTGCGCTGCCAAGCAGTCTTCATTTACATGTAATTGCAGACCCATTTGCGCTCCCATAGGAACACTTCCACACCCCCAAGGGAGGCCTGCCCCACAGTTTGAAGACATCTGCCTTAGAGGCCTTCCCTGGTCACAGTGCCCTTGGTGCCCATGGTACAATTTTCAAGGGACATACATGTGGCCAGAGAGGTGCAAATAGGGGGGCCGCATCTTTACTTTTTCTAAAAAATATGATGATGTCTCATCCAAAGTTACTAAAGCCACTGAGAAGGCGGAAAGTGTGTCTTCCAACACTAGTGCTTCCCTTTCCTCTATTGAAAGCGATCTGGGGGAGGGAGTAAGTAATCTGGAAACCTCTACCTCGTCCCATTTTTTAAGGGAGGTACAACGTTACAGACTGGGGAACAAAAAGAAAAACCCAAACCAAGAATCAGGAGGGGAGGGAAGAAATACAAAAATAGGCGTACAAACCAGAATGCAAAGCAAAACACAAGTGAGGAAGTGAATACCATATTGGATGAATGTAATAACGATGATGAAACTACTGCCAATGATCTAACCGCTAATGAGTTGAATATTGTAAACTTGTCAGGAAGAACTCTGACCGATTGTGAAAAGGACATCCTACGTAAAGGATTGAGCTTTTGTGTTACGAATTCATGTGATTTTGTTGATGTTCACATTGATCTCTACAAATTTGTAAGAAAACTGAGATTAAAAAAGTTCTTTGAAAATCGACCTTGTATGCGAAATGTATTGTCTGATCACCCAAATGTTTCCTCATTAACTATTGCAGATCTGAATGCTACACATCTTTTGGCTACCCTTGATAATGATGATGACAATATTGATATTACGGACACTGCAAGTATGCTAGAAATTTTTGAGGACACCTCAATAGATAGTGGTTTGAAAGATAGATCAAGGTTTCAACCACCAAGAACACAGGACACCCACATTGACGAGTTCTACAATAGGGTCACACAACAGTTACATCAGTTGGAGGATAAACACACCGTAAATGCCCATTGTAAACACAAATATAATATAACTAAAAGAGAAAGGGAATTGTTAGCATCACTAAGGGAAGATCCAGAGATAGTTATAAGAGAAGCTGATAAGGGAGGAAACATTGTGGTGATGAATAGATGTGATTACTTGGGTGAAATTGACAGACAATTGGGAAATAGTGACTGTTACACACAACTTAAGGAAGATCCAACGAAACTAATTGAACAAAATATCAATGCTAGTCTACGTGATTGGCACGAATCATGTCTTCTGTCTGATAAGGAATATAAATACCTACTAGCACAGGATTCTAGAAAACCATGCATCTACATTCTCCCGAAAATTCATAAGGGAGGGGGGGGATTTCCCCCAGGAAGACCAATTATCTCGGGTAATGGGGGACCAACTGAGCACCTCTCGGAATATGTAGATGGGTTTTTACAACCCTTTGTTAAGAATCTGCCATCGTATCTTAAGGATAGTAGGGATGTCCTTTGTAAGCTGGAGGATTTCATCTGGGACAGTAATGATCTTCTATTTGTATCCTTAGACGTTGAAAGTCTGTATACATGCATAAAAACTGATGTTGGACTTGAAGCTCTAAGACATTTCCTATACAAACGAAATGCTTGTCACCTGGAGCATACTCTTATGCTCCTTGAAATGACTCGCTTGATTCTCAGTATGAATGCATTTTTGCATGGTGATAAATGGTTTCTACAACAACAGGGCACGGCCATGGGATCCAGGTTTGCTCCGTCTTATGCAAACCTTTTTATGGGTCTGTATGAGACGGAGCACGCCTGGGGACCAGGCTCAAAAAATTGGAGCAACAATATCATTTTCTATGGGAGATACATAGACGATGTGCTCCTAATTTGGAATGGAAGGGTGGAAGACCTATTGGATTACCACAAATACCTAAACCAAAATAGATTTAATGTGAAGATGACCATCAATTACTCTAGAGATTCAATTGACTTTCTCGACTTAAACCTATATGTGGCAAACAATCAAATACAAAGTAAAATGTTTGTTAAACCAACTGCATGCAATAGTATTCTGCATGCTGAAAGCTCACACCCCAGATCTACAATCAATGCCATACCCTTCGGGGAAATGATTAGAGCACGGCGTGTTTGTAGCGAAGAAAGCAATTTTTAAAAAAGCATTAATAACATCAAACATAAATTCAAAAATAGGGGATATACAGAAAAATGTCTGAAACAAGCAGAATCAAGGGCATTAAAAATAGATCGCAAAACTACTTTAACATCAAGCCAACAAAAAGAAAATAGAGGGGCAGAAACGGAAGAAATTCTGTTTATAACCAAATATAATGCTTACAGTGATCATGTATATAATATCCTGCGAAAAAATTGGCATTTAATTGCCAATGAACAAATGCCACCTGGTAGTGTATCTAAAAAACCGAGTGGTTTATAAAAAAGGTGAAACATTGAAAAAGATTCTCTGTCCAAGTTACATTAAAAAAACTGATATAAAACCAACCACATGGCTTCCAAATAAACCATCAGGGTTCTTTACATGTGGTTCGTGCAGTGTATGTAAATTTGGATGCAACAAAAAAACAGATTTCCGGTATAACACACAAAAAGGCTATACAATTAATACTTTTATTAATTGTAATTCAACTTACACAATTTATGTCCTTGGATGTGCCTGTAATAAAATATATATAGGCAGTAGTATCAGAAATTTGAAAACTAGGATCCAGGAGCACATAAGGGCCATAAAAAACAAGGATGAACGTTATCCAGTAGCAATACACATCCACGAACATCACCCATTGAAAACAGACATATGGTTTCATGCATTGGAACACATAAAAATACCGGAGAGGGGTGGAAACAGAGAATCGATTCTAAGAAAAGCAGAAGCTGGTTGGATTTGCCGCTTAAGAACAGTAGCTCTGGGTCTAAACACAAATGATGAACTTTATCATTTTTTGTGAATTTGAATGCCCTAAAATGATTACAGATGAACAGTTCCATCTCTAAATAAATCTTGTATGGATGATGATTGACACATATATAAGGGGTATGTAATTTTTCTAAAAACTGGCCCCCTTGATCCTAAAGGTTTTCCTTAAAAAGACTATTAAGAACTACCTGGGGTAGAATGCCACTCATGGGAGAGAATCGGAATATAAGTGGTGTAAATAAAAATATAATTTAGATATTGTTCGGAATATCTTTTTTGAACACATGGTACAATATTCAGATGATTCACGACGTGATGTCATGTAAAATTTAATATCATAAAGAACCATGACAATTAGATCACTTTATATACTTTAAAAACTTTTTCATTATATAAATGAGACAAATAGAATATCATTCAAAGATGGCAGAATCTAAAAAGAGCAAAAATTGATGAATAATCCTTTAAAGAGATTTTAGTACATATTATATAACTACACAAAATAATAAAGGGAGCACTTAATAATAAGTCATATAGGGAGCATGTCATTGGGAGCACAATGTAGGATTATCGGCATTGTGAGTATAAAATAGAAATCCTCAATACACTAAACCCTCGTAATGTAAAAAGTGGTGTGTATCCTCAAAAGATTAAAAAAAATTTAAATTAACAAAATTTACCTGGTATTTGAAAAATTTGGAGAGTTTAATATGAGACATAAAAGATTACTGTATAGTACTTATATACGAGTACTAATGAAATGAGGAGTTTTTCATATATATTGAAGAATTCCCTATCCGAAATGGTGGTATGCTTTCAATACAAACATAACAATAATATATAAATAGAACTATTGTTGACAATATGTTTGAATAACAAAATATAGTATTCAGACACACACTAGTATGAAAAATCATGTGATTAAGAAGGTATTACTTAAAAAAGCGCTGTGGATATGCATAAATAATAACATAAGGCATATGTACATGCACGCCATTGAAACAATTCTGTTTCAAAAAGGGTGGTTTGCCTTCATAAAAAACCAAATATAATACACTGCACGATTGGGTATAATTTAGGAATGATTGACAATATATAGAATATATGTCGAAAGATATATAAAAGGAGACGCTTTCAAAACGTGTGTTGATATATTAAAACCTTTGAATTGGCTATTACGCTTATGGAAATCATTTAAAGATGGCGAAATGAAAGTATCGGCATACGTTTTGATAAAGATGGATATAATGCACTGCAAAATCGGATATAACCGAATAAATGTTGATAATATATAGAGTTATGTCACTAAGAACATAAAAATATATGTATTAAAGGGAGACGTTTTTCGAACGCGTGTGGATACACTAAAAGCATCAAATTAGCTATATGGCAGCACGCTTTAGTATACCATTCCAAGATGGCGACATAAAAACATTGGGTGAGGTTTTGCGATGGGTTGATGACTATATGACTGGGCTTAAAGAACAGGAAGCGGATAATATATACACGCATAATATTATGCTTGAGCGTACCAAGAGAATAAATTCTTTTAAGTAAAAAAGACGAGAATGATATATGGTAAAGTACCTATTCTAAGATGGCGTACAAGATTAGAAATCGTTAATGGACGAGGCGCCGACTTGATACAGGTGCAGGTACATGTTTGGGCTTAAAGAATAGGAAGCGGATAAAATATATTTACGCATAATACTGTGCTAGAGTTCACCATATGAATCAATTAAATGATTAAATAGATCTTTTTACGTAAAAAAACGAGAATAAGACATGATAAAGTACCTATTCCAAGATGGCGACCAAGATTAGAATTTGTTAATGGACAAGGCGCCGATCAAACACAGGTGCTTCACATTTCAATTAAAGCGGGGTATTTAAACCCGACGATCACACTGCTTTTGGCAATACTGACGCCACGCGATTAGCCGGCAGACAAAAAACGAAAAGGTAAGCCTATGGATATACATATTGGAACTAACTAAGATTAATGGGGAACTAATAGAATACCAGGGAAATTGCTTTTATTTGTGGCTAAAACATTTGTGTGATATACATATTGGAACTAACTAAGATTAATGGGGAATTAATAGAATACCAGGGAATTTGCTTCTATTTGTAGCTAAAACATTTGTGTGTTATGGAATTGAGGAGAAATATCCATTTTAGAAGTGAGGGTTGTATTAGTATTGAATCCCTACAGTCCTTTTGAGCACGTTTAAATCATATCTATATAAAGACCTGGGACAGAAAAGAGATAAAAAGAAGAAGGGGAAAACTAGGGAGAAATAAAGAAATATATGTATACTGGCCTATGATTACCATGGATGGGGGTAGCAACATACTCTATGTTATTTACTTTAAAATAGATACTCACTGACTGAGGAATGGCGGACTTTGACTAACCCAACGAACCGGGAAAATATAAGGAACTGAATTTTCCAATCGCCAGAGCACTCTGTCAGGTAGGGATATGCAAATCCTTTCGAAATTGGCAACTTAGAAAGTAAAAAATAGCATAAATCCCTGTGTCCTAACATTATTACTTTATTATCCTTTTACAAATAACTCTACAAGTCTGTATACATATTTCACATCTTATAAAATTTAAAAAAATTTAAAAAAATGAAATATTTTCTTTGATAGATATCGCAAAAACGTACACAACAATTAGACTACCCGCAATCGTAACGATAGAGCACAGACCACAGAAAAACAAAGCTACTACTTAATGGTAAGCCTGATGGAATTGATACCTTTTTTCTATTTTAGCCAAGGGTCTTGAGATGCTCCAACATGACAGTATATATTCATGTGAAACGCATACGGAATTGTAAACAAATGAAATGTTCAAGGAATAGTATATATAATTGTTCCTCTCTTGTAATTTGGAATTCAGCAGAGTGATTATGATCCCATAGGAGATGTACTGGAAATGGGCAAAAGGAAGGAATGAGTTTTGAGTACTTTTGCTTTATTCTTTCATGTTAAAAGAACTGTCAATTCATTGTTTTAATCATAAAGAATTGGGAACCTCGAACCACTATGGTTTGTACATTCATGTTTATATTTATTTTTACTTAATAAGATGCTATGATTGTTTGAATTGTATATAGTGTAATATAAAAAGAAAAATTTTGTGTAAATAGTGTATATTAATTTTATGTACATATATGTATTGTTTATAGCCCTGAAGAAGTCCGCGAGGATGAAACGCGTTGGCTATGGTCTGTTTTAACATGTTGAAAGAAAATTTCTGAATAAAGGATCAAAAAGGAAAAGAATCATCTCTGCTGAAAGTCCATGGTTTTTATTTGAAAGACGAACTGTTGACAATTATTTATGTCATAACAAATGTTTAATATCTGTTGCTATTTGGGTGCTGGACCATTGGATTTTGCTTAGGGGGTACAAAGTTACAGTTTTGGGAAAGAACACAGGCCCTGGGAACCTGATTGGCAGGTACCCAGGGCATATCAAGTCTAAGTGCATCAGAAATCTAGCAAAAAGTGTGTGGGGGGGGGGGGGGTACTGCAACAGAAACCCAGCTTCCTACACTCCCCAGTTTTTTCATCCCACTTAAAGTCTTGCATAATAACAATATTTTAACTTATATCTTAAACTATATGCCGCCGTCAATAGCACGCTGAGTTACTTCCAAGTGTCTGGGAATGCACCCTGCATTCAGACAACTCACTCCTCATTCTCGCCCTTCACTCCCCTGCCCCCGCGGTTCAGGTCTAGTTGCGCCACTGTATGTTATTGTTCTGCATTTGTTTAACCAAGCACTGAAGTCCCTTTAGAACTTCTGCAGATGCAGAGCTGTTCCAAGCTGCCAGCTTACTGAAAACAAACTGCGCGTCTATTTTTTTTAAACATCCTGATCGACCACACTGCCAAGTGGTGTGTCGCCTAACAGAATAACCCGCACTGTTGGAGTCATAACGCACGACATTGAAACACTTCCCACATAGGATCAAAGAGGAAAGCCAACACATTCCCACCCACACAACATACAAAACGCAGCTATCTGCCCAAGCGCTTCAGTGCCCCCAAGTATGAATAGTATTAGTTATATAAAATACGGCAGCAATACAAGTGTTGGCAGAGTGCTTACTTAATACACATGGGGGGGGGGGGGTAACTACAATTTCCCAGAGAAACCAGCTCTTAGCGCTCTCCTTTTGAAACTGGGGATTTTACGCCTCTCGCCCCCTCCCAAAGCTCATTGAAACCTCGCGAGAGGCTGCGCGGTTTCATTGTGCCACGTTCAAAAGGTTCTCTGGAGCTTCGGCGTCTGGGAAGAAAATAAACACAATGGAGAAAGAGAATGGAGAGAAGAAGGTGGGCGAGGGAGAATAGTTGACCAATCACAGATGGCTCACTGTTCTGACAGGCAGCACAGGGCTTTCAAAGCCTGAACTTACTTGCCTGCACGGACTACGTCCCAGACCCACTATCTCTCCCGATTGGTCGCGGTCAGTTGGGGGCGGAGATAGGAGTCCTTGCTGCGTGGCGAAGCTACCCAGTCCTGGAAAGGGGCGGTAGGAGGATTGCCTCCACCTTGGATTGGGAGCGGCGTGACAAGACTGAGCATGCGCAGAAGAGGAGTGCCAACCACCGTACCTGGCAGTAACCCAGAGGGAAGGAGCAGTAAGGGGCGCAGCATAGGCACGGTGTATTCCTTTCCACATATCCATTAAGACTGTCCACCACGCTACGAGACCCCCACAGGCAGCATAAAGGTGGCACCGACTACAGATCCCACAAAGCAGAGGAACAAGCGAGAAAAGCAGACCATGCCTTCTAGACCGAACAACAGGGGCAAGAACCCCGGGGTCAAGCGAGGTCGGTACCCGTGTGATAGACACATATGCATTAGCAGGTGCCCATGCTTATTCTTGCGTATGTGTACCCTACCATGCACTCCTGTTTTCTACGTGTGCCTATATCTGCTCCCCGTGTGTGTGTGGCGCTATGGTTTTGCGCTGGGCTGTACTGAACGAGTGCTTTATGTAATCTTCCTTGCCGTACTGTAACTCGACAGTGTCTTACTGCTTGACCCTAAGCCATGCCCTGTGTATCCATGCCATGCGTCATGTATCGCGTTTGCCCTCTCTGCGTTGCGTTTGTGTCTTAGACAATTGGTACTCTGCCTATTGAAACCCTTTGCCAGTAGTATACTCTCCTTTTTGTAGTCGTGCTACACCAAGAGAGTTTTATTTGAGGTATTTTGGGGGCGTGGCGAAGCGCATGATGCTGCCACTATGCTCCATCAGTGTGTAGCCCATAAACGTATGTACATATCCCTCTGTGAATCTTTACCGCCCTCTGCTAGAGAACATTTCACCTTTCCTCCTTCTGTCCTCTCATAAATCTCTCTAAAGGACCACAATACGCTAATCGTAGAAGGCTGCACAGCATACTCATAGGCTGTTTAGCCAATTTGTAGTAAGTTGCACAATTCACCTCGAACGTGCTCTTTGCCCATCTGCTTATTTCTCCCTTAAAACACACCATCTGAACTTATCTTTCTCTCAATAGTTAAATTATTATTATTTGCACTGGTAGTTTACTGCGCTTGGACAAATCAGTATTTTGAACATTATCTATCCACGTTTCCTTAATAATCACGTTAGGGGGTGAATATTATCTGCTACTTAGGCCTACATGTAGTGTATATGCTCCCACCTTTCTTCTTTTTCGTATGTATTCAGACGCATGTCACCTGATACTTTTTTTTCTTATCAACTCCACAGTTTGTACATTTTTGAACGTTTAAAGTCGCACTTGCGAGTTGTGGTAGAACGGTGGCATTTGCTGTGATTAGTACAAATGAAATTGTGAAGGGATTAGTGCATCACCAGGCAAAGTAGGGCAGGAGCCCTCTGCATTGAGCAGGGTAGGCCTGGGGGCTGGGAGTTGTACAGGAATTACCGGAAAGCTTGTTAGATGAAGCAGACCCGCCTGGGATTGCTTTCATTCGTCGACTGTGCCATATTTAAAACAGTTATGTGTCCACAGTAGATCATTTCAGCGGTCAAATGTTTTCGACAACTCATTCGAAAACATGGCAGTCACATTAATTGAAAGGCATTGTTAGCTAGAACGCTGAATAGCCTGGGAACATTTTTACTAGCTTTGAATGAGTCACTTCGCTCAAGGCTGCTTTTATTAAAGCTTGCATGGAGACGAGGGAGAGAGAGAATATTTGGCTTCATGCTTGAAAAAGTATTGAAATTGTAAATTTTTGTGGCTGCCTATACGAATATCAAGTTGTGGGGGTGTCCTGTGCGTCGCGTGTGATGCTTTTTCTTTGTATTCTTACATGTAGTAGTGCTGTCTTTTCCTATTGTACATGTAGGTAGGCCTATTAAGTATCAGATTGCAAAGAAGGAAAAAAAACAGGGTTCGGTGAGCGCATCGCAATCTGATTGATGCAATAGCACACATTGAGATATCTTGCATGGTTTGGGCCTGTCCCAGAAATCTTCAATTGCCTCCTGTCCGGTTCCAAATAACCCATTAGTTCGCGTTTGTTTCGTCAGGAATGGATAACATGCGCATGTATTTGACTCCGTGAGACGGTTCACGTGCGAGAGTGTAATCCTGTGGAGTGTAAAAATGTTAGGAGAGAGAGAGGCCATGCTTTGTAAACAGGTTGGGCCCAGAGGCGGAAATTCACCCTTCCACTGCTTGGGCTACTATGTTCACGTGTCAGTTCTTAAAGGGGAGGGGAACAGATGGTTCCAATTTGTTGCTCTCATTGCTGTCCTCAGTCACGTTGCCTTTCTTTGCTTTTAGCTAACTGGCACTTGAGCGTTTTGTGCAGTTCAACTATTTAGAATAGGGATGACCAATTCTAGCAGGATAAGGCAAACTTTCCCGTTAGTTAAAGTAGCACAGACATTTTGCTGAGAGAGCCTATAGTCGTTAGCTGTGATTATTTGAGGTATATAGAGCAACCTGTGAGTAAGTTATTACTCCCAAGTGTGTCACTCCAGAATGGTGTCTTTCTGAGCTGTTCTATAATTGAGTATGCCTGCCAATTCAAATCTACCAAGAGGCCAATTTAATTTTTAAAATTGAAATCAAACTCTATGTGGATAACCTAGGAAGATTAGTTTATCTTTATGAAACTGAGCGTTTATGTACTAAATACCATACAGAGACAACAAACATAAATTCGGTGTATATACAAAGTAAAATAAGGGTTAAACGAAACAGTTAAACTTGTAACTGTGATAATGCCTCTTTAACTCTGTATTTGAAAATCAGCAGAGAGAACAGGGCAGCACCATATCCTCCTAATTATCAATTCTCATTAACAGAATTGCTCAATGTCTAACTTAAATATTTCTCACTCTACTTGTTACTTGATGTTGAGATGAGAATGTCCTCTGCATGATTTACAGTTGTGACTGCTGTCTGCATCCCCGAACAGCTTAAACCTGTGATCCTAGTTTTTGATCGTGCAGCTTACTAGTCTCATGTGCACCTTAGTCCCTCTTTGTCAATGATTGTTTCTGGTCCTTGGGCGGAACCAGGAGTGGGCGCACTAAGCGCACACTTAGTGACAGAAAGCTACTGTCCATGTCGTGGGTTTCCATGCTCGGAGCTCAGTGGTGACAGCATACTGTGTTAATTATAGTAACACCTTTTTTACCTGTGAGACTTGAATGTACGCATACTGGCCCATGTACAAAGCTCTCTGCTCACTTTGAACCTAGGATCCTGAGCCTGACATAACTTGCGCGATGCACATATGAATGTGTGCTAGGACTAATAGTGTGCTATGCACAAGTGATAACGGCCCACATGTTCCCGTTTAGAAGCCTAAAGCCAAGACCGAGTACAAGATGGAGAAAAAGCTCCCCTGTCAGCGTATTGATATTGCTGGCATCTCCTGGAAGGAGGGAGGAGCAGCAGTCAGTGGTGTGGAAAGCGGATACAGGCTGTCCTAAGAAATGCCAGGGTCCTTACCAATACTTTGGGCTGTAAATGACTAGCTGCCGTTAAGTAGATGCCAGGGGATGCAGGATGAGTCCTGCAGTATCTGTTGTTGAGGAAAGGCGTCCTTTAAATGGGCACAGAACTCTTATTACGGTTCCTGATCTTTGTGGGGATGGATTGTTAATAGTTGTGTGCAGCATGCTCATGCCTCTTTGTACTTCTGTGGTGGGAACTCCACCTCGAGACTCTACTAGGCAGAGCAGCAACGCAGACAAAGGCCAGATGTGGAAGGTGGCATGGCCTGGGCACATGAAAGGGGAACCAACCTAAAGTGGTTCCAAGGAAGCAGAACTGTAATACTTTCACCATCTGAAAAATCGGTATAAAGATGGGAGCTTAAGCCCCATTGTTGTTCGTTGTGTAATCTCTTCTGCCGAGGACTGGCTACTCAGCAGAGTACGTGGTGACTACTACGAAGCCCAAGGGTTGGTGTTGCATTGACAGCCAACTCCCAAGAGGCAAGGGAACATCGCCTGGAGTCCGGACTGAAGGAGGAATTAATGAACTGAACTGTCCTGGGCACCAAGACATCCTGCATGTGAGCAAGAGAAGGAAGTGCTAACCCCTCAGAAGGAACTGTTCGTGGATGAGACGGCTGTAACTTACTGTGGTGTAGGGTCTGTCCAGCAGAGACTTGCTAAGCAAGAGCACTGAAGGGATCGCAGTACTGCCGGCTGAGCCAGTGCTAATGGGAGTCACTTATCCATGTGCATCTATAAACGCACCTGGAGCTGTGTCCGAGTGGTGGGCCCAACTTAAGCAGGAAGTGCCTGTTGGTGGCCCGTGGGCCTTGTAGTTGGAATGCATAACCACAACACTGCCCAAGTCTGCTATAGATTTAGGACCAATTTGGAAGACTGTGACTAGAGAAGTGCCCCTGGAGAAGAATCGAGGTTGTCCTGTTGAGGCACTGCATGCAAAAAAAAATAATAGTGCTTGATGTCTGCCGCACCGAAGAATCCTCTGTAGGTGTGTGGCCGTCGCACACAAGAAGTGCCAAGTACTCACCAAAATATAGGTGAACCATGCTGTGAATAGCCACCGAATTGACAGAGTGAACCACGACCACCAGCCCGCTGACTGGAATAAGGCCACAGACGGAAGCCTCCGATCCTGGCATGACCCTCAGAGTGACACACTGCATGGCTGGCTGCCAGGCAGCTTTCTGGAACACTGCAGTGTGCCGCTTGGGAAGATTTCTGCTACAGGTGAGACCCCGCTGTGGCAGGTAGGCCAAACGCAGCCCTTCATCGAGCTAGGTGAGAGACTGAGCAGGCGTAGGCCCGAGAGACTGAGCGCTAAGACCAAATGAGGTGGGGGAGCATAAGCAGCACCTATAGATCTTACCTAGAACTCTGAACCTGCAAGAGGGGGGCACCCAAAGAAGGGGGAGCTCATGAAGAGACAGAAGGATGGCTAACACAATTATTCGTTAGAGGCCCCTGAAAGCACACAGACTCGCACCATTAAATCGGTTGTTCATGCATTGTTGAACATGTAGTGAAATTATGTTTTCTGTACAATAAAGGACTTTCCTTTTCTATGAAGAAAAGCACAGGGCTGGGCATTGATCTTATTGCGCTTTTACGGTAGTGGTATTGATGCTTGAGTACCCCCTTACTAATCGCCCTGAGAAACCTATGACTACTTGCCTCGCTACTCCTGAGAGTCAAGTGTGGAAAGGGGTTGTGCTTTGCTCAGTTTGTAGGGCTATAGTAAGACCGACCCCCAGGTCAGCAGTGACAAAAAGACCTCAAACTCCCACAGTGGTAGCCATGTAGCTCCTTCTCCTCCTGAACAGGGTCTGAAGCCTAATTAAGGACCCAGTGCCGGATTTACAAAGCCTTTTTGCAGTCCCAAACAGCTTGATTCGCAGAATCGAGCTATCTGTAGATGCAAACCGGCTTTTCTAACGTATCAAACCCAACATGCGATTCAATAGCACTTTAACGAATCCCAATTTTGGTTTCCCACTCAATACCAGCTCGCTATTTCGAGTGGGTGTGTTTAGGGCGTTTCTTCCAAATACAGAATCTTAGTGGTATGTATTAATGTTTTGTCAACATTTCATGGGTGGCCTTCCATTCGCAAACAGAAAGGGGTCCCCAAAGAACCACTTTCCCTGTGTGAATGTTGTAAAAAAACATAAGGAGGCTGTTGTCTAATGAACCACTGCCTACTCCTGTAAACAAAAAAAATATATATATATTTTTTTTTTTACACTTTTCATTCTTTTGTTTAAATGCATCTCATTTTCCATTAAGGAAACCGGGTTACATTTCAAGAAAAACCATCCCTTTACTTAAAAAAACAATTTGTCATTGAGGTCTGCTGACCTCAGCACACCAGTGATAACTGTGATTCCTAGTGGGTCACAATTTGTGAACTACCTCCTTAATATTCATGGGGTAGGTCAAATTGAGCCCCACTGTGACTCAGTAATTTGCAAATTATTAGTACATAGGTCTCCGCAAAAATACTGATTGCAACCAGTGTTTGAGACCAGTTATATGTACATCTGGCCCCTAGTCCGTCCCTTTCTTCTAGAAGAGCCTCCGACAGTGGGGTGTCTTAAGTTATAGTGGGTACAAGCTACCTGTCACTATTCATGCTTGCTGGGGGCCTTTATTATTGACATATTCAGGTATCTTTATTCATTCTTCTGCTGCTTTTCCGAAGGTATAGTGGGTACAAGCTACCTGTCACTATTCATGCTTGCTGGGGGCCTCTATTATTGACATATTCAGGTATCTTTATTCATTCTTCTGCTGCTTTTCCGAAGGCTTAGATTTGTTGCAATCACATTAACATTTTTTTTTGGATATATATGTTATTTAAAAAAAAATGTATTTTATAAAGTGGAAACTCCAGTGTTACACAGCACACCAGGAAGAGAGCATGTACGAAACCGAATGTACGAAACCGAATGTTTCATACTAGTACTCCCCTACAAGCAACATAAATGTTAGTTATTTGGGATGCCAAAATTGTTCCACCACTGCCCCAGATCTTCATGCACTTATGGGACAACCCTTAGCCTTGAAACTTGGTTCTTCAAATATCGTGCCTCTCTCAATGGCACTCAATCACGCACAGTTGCATATTTCTGGTGCCTGGCACTGTCTTTTTTGGCAACCATAGTACCAATTCCACCTAGAGCACGTTCTCCACAGGTGCCTCCAAGATCCCTAGTAGTCCATGCATGGTGGTCTACCTAGCATTTGAGACAGTGGTAAGTATCGATGTCCAGTATATTACAATCGCAGGATAGTCCAAAACTACATGGAAGAAATGACCTTCATTTGAGCTCCATTGGAAGCAATGTGGCAAAGGGATCCTACACTATGCTACAATCTTGGAGAGGGTGAAGTAAGCGGTGTGCAGATATTTAAGCTGCACATGCCTGGGGGGCATCTTGCCATCCTTCCTTTTTTGACTTTTTTTTTCTTCTTTGCGTTCTCGTTCAGTTTTATCTTTTGTCAGTGTTTAAACTCAATAGTGTCGTGGCTGAAAACAGTTGATCAGTAATTCTCTGGTCCTTGCACCGCGTCTTGATGCCTCTGGGAGAAAGCTCTAACTCATTTTCTTTTATTTTTTTTCTGTGAATAATGAATATTTGCACGAGTAATGAGCACTTCCTGGCTGTGATCCTGGTGCGAGGATTTGGAAGCAGCATGTGTTGGCAGATTCCACTATACAAATTCATGTTTGCTTTCCATTACACCGTGACCCAGATGAGCAAACAGTGACTGCAAATAACCGGTGGCCGTTGTAGGTAGCTTGCCTTATTCAGGGCCATCGCTGCACACCCCAGAGGTCACAGTTCTAAAGCTTTGTTTGATTGTGTTGGTCGTGTTAAGGAGAGCTCATCTCGGAGTAGCAGTGCTACCACACCTGCAGTTCAAAGCCACAGATGACCATGCTTCATGCTAGAGCTTGTGAACAGGTACGCTAAGTGCCCCGATATTGAAACCCGTACAGCTTGAAGACAGCACAATGAGTTCATTAGCTGTTATGTAGGCTATATCTAACCTGCAGTTCAGAAGTTAAAATCCTGGCATAGCAGGTTCAGCCTTTCATACCTCTCACTCGACACACAAAACGGGTGCCTTTGGGGTGCATAACAACATTTACTATACTGCAAAACACGAGACTAACCAAGAGCAGAATGAATGAAAGGCAGAGGGCTCCAACATTGCAAAGTGTGATTAAGACGCCATTAAATTGAGGTTCCATATAAAATATAGCCATACTCCCCTTTATGTACTTCTGGTTGTGTTTTGTCGTGGCTATGCCAATATGGGCCGTGTAAAGGGGACAAGGGAAACCCTACTCACAAGGAACCAGGGTAAGTATTATATAAACAGAAACAATAGTTCCTGTGGAAAATATAGTTAATAAATGAAAGTAAGCACAATGGCAGTGAAACAAGGGGTTAGATGGATGTCCAAAGGAGAAGCAAAACCATATACCACTCAATGTTTGGTAATGACAACGGATATATATATATATATATATATATATATATATATATATATATATATATATCTCTATCTATCCTTCAAATATAGGTACAAAAAAATCAGTGCAAGGTGTCCCCAATGAACATGGAACCTACAAAAATAGTGACCTATTGTGAAATAGACAATTGGTTTCCAACAATAGAGAAGTCGACCATCAAGAACAATGAACACAGCCTCCTTATTTAATAATAGGGGCTGGCGAATGGTTCGCTTTAAGTTATGTCAACGGCGTTTCGACCCCCTTTACAATAAAGGGTCTGTTCAGGACCGAATGATGTAGGGACATCTAAAAAACAATGGAAAAAATGCATCCTTGTGGGGGCCAAGACAGCTACATAGCTATATGGAAAGGTCAGGGGAAAGGCTGTACCTGCGAAGGGACATAGACTGATTTCCAGGAGCTCGTGGTATACCTCAACAGAATCCAAAAACACCTGACATTCATGTTCACTGGGGACACCGTGCACTGTTTTTATTTACCTATATTTGAAGGTCATATATGTAAATAACCGTCGTTTTTACCAAACATTGAGTGGTATATGGTTTTTCTTCTCCTTTGGACATCCAGCTAACCCCTTGTTTCACTGCCATTGTGTTTACTTGAATTTATTAACTATATTTTCCACAGGAACAATTGTTTCTGTTTATATATGCCAATAAGAGAGCAGTAAAACAGAAGCTGTGATGTGCCAATCAAATTCATGCAATTGGCTGTAATTGCATTGTGTGTGGTTCGTTGCATCACAAAAACGGCAAAATGTAATTGTGATGACTTCGCTATTTCGTGGTCATGAAGTTCAGTGAGCAGTTCTAATTTGCATTCCAGAAATGCTTGAACTCTGGAATAGCCTGTTTAGATTTTTCGGATCACTGGTATTTTCTCCGTCTCTGAGCTATAGGCGTGCTCACTTTTTGCCTTCTAAAGGTGAGAGCAGCACATTCGTTTTCCACTCTTTGTGGGGGCAGCATTATTAACAACCCATACCGTGTAGGGATGGGTGATTTTGGTTATCAGCTTATATAGGAAATAGTTTTATGTAGTGCATATTCACTGAGGTGCAGGTATTGTGTTATGGGTCTCAGCCCCTGGCGGTGTGAAGATTGAGCATACATAAGAATGCCCAAATCGTAACTTTTATAAGGACTAAAATCATATACGCAGCTACACAGCACCGTACTGTCTAAAAGGGCAGCGGGATGCTCCATGTGTGTACACAGAAAAGGAGGGGGTTAACCAGAGACAGTCAAGTAATCCATATGGCAGTGATGCGCCAGGCAGAGATGGTGTTGAATAAGTAAAATGAAGCCAAAAGGAGAATAATTGATGATATGAGCAGTAACCGTACATTCTTTTTTTGGCAAGCTTGCTGCCCAAGATCCCATATGAGAACAAGCACCAGTTGGGTGAGCCCTAGTTGGGTAGTAGCCCTAAGCATACTGGCTGCACCTGCATATGTAAGGAAGGGTCAGAAAACAAGAGACTGGTTAGTTGCTGCCCTGTCAGCACAGGAGCAGATCTGTCTGCATCATGTTACCCATTTGTCCTTGCGCCCGCATGCAAGCCCAGTACTGTTCTTGTGTCCCAGAGACCCTTGCTCTATTTTACATAAAGAGGCATCTTTTGGCCTATCTAGAATTTTCTCCCAGACAATTCCACTTGCATTCTTAGCAGTAAATGACATGTCAGGGTAAAAAACAGAAACCATGCTGTGACAAGAGACTGGCCCTTCTTCCATTGTTTTTACCTGGACAGCAGCATGGCACTGAACTGGTAGTTCTCAAGTTTGTTCAGTCTTAGTCCACCTCTTCAGTAGGTTGTTCCGATTCTCTTGTACTTTCTGAGGCTGGGGTGTTAAGCGGGTTCTCCCTGCCTGCAGTGACATGCGTACAATTTTCGAATATTGATAAAATCACTAACCTGGTTTGTAAAAAAAAAAAAAAAAATTCGAATGCTAGTGATTACCAACATTTTTCGTAGGCTTTCTTATTGTCCTTTGTTGCTTTCAGTGACAATGTACATTTAGTTAACAATGTTGCCTTTGGGGATACATTCTCCCCCCCCCCCCCCCATTTTTATTCACTACCTGCAATACAACACGCACCTACAGTTTGTGCTTCTCAGTTGTGATTCAGCATGGTGAGCCAGACATTTTGACTGTCAAATGTACCCTTTTGTGATCTTTGTAGCCAAATTGAGTTGCGTTTGAAGTTCATGAAGCTGTGTCCAAGGTCTGGAAAATGACCTAGCCATGGGTTTGTGCGCTTTCTTTGTTATTCCATTGAGGAATGTTTGCTGACTGGCCTGTCACGCCAATGTAAGGTGTCTAGTCGTGTTCAGATTTTATAACTACCTCCATTTAAAACCAAGGATACTATAAACCTATAAACCTAGATCATTTCTGTCCCTGGGCGGTTCACTCTTTTTTTTTATTTTTTTTTTTTATGTCTTGCCTGACCCAGCGCATGCGCTGGTCTGGCGAGACTTATTGAGAGGGGTCCAAAAAGTGCTACCAGGCCAGCCTAGAGCTACTGTGCATGTGCGCGGGCGCGCGCACCTCTCTTTACCGCAATTACTTTCACTTTCGCGGCCGCTTTGCATAGCCAATAGGTCTTGCTTTTGGGACCTTATAAGTATTTAGTTATGCAACTGTTGCATGGCTAAACACTTATAAGGTCCCAAAGGCGAGACCTATTGGCTATGCCAATGCTTGTTCTCTTTGGATGTAATCGTGGAATACTAGGTTAGCTTTTTGCTGTCCACCCCAAAAAAACGTTGCTGGGTCCACTAGAAGGGTTCCTTAGCATGAGTGTGTTTGATGTCTGGCAGTGTGTAGTGGGATGTGAAGCTTAGCTCTTTTGAAAACGTAAAGGGTTTCCGAGCGTCCATGCCATACACTGTCTGTAGCACATTGAGAAAGTGTTTTTGCATGGAAGCTTAAAGGGTCAAAGCAAGTGGATCGAGTCTGCTAAAGTTCCATCCCCAGGAATTGATTAAGGAATTGCGATTCTGTGGCTCATCGTACAGATTCAGCATAGCGTTATTTATACATTAAGGAGGGCCCTTTTGTAGAGTCCACATGTTAGGCGTACATGTTTTGAATGGGTAGAAGTTGTGCGCTTCCACAAAAACATGCTTTCTTTCCACACAGCTGTAATGATTTTCTTTATTTATCCGGCTGCCAGAGCTTGAAATTTCAGGGGCGCACACAGCACTTCTAAACTGTCTAAACCTCCTTTTATGTATTGTTAAGTTTTTTTGGTGTATACACACAGTAGTGGCTGCTGCTGGTCCTGGGTGGTGGTGGGCCGAAGGATGGGAAAAGAAAAAACACTTACCTGGAATGGCCGGCCCGTCTGGCTGCCGCCTCTCCTGCATCTTCCAAGTCAATTTCCTGCAGACTCCCGGTAACAGGAAGCACCCCGCTGACTGGCTCCTCTGAACCAATCACAGTTGTGATTGGTCTGAGCGCTCCGACTGCAACAGGGAACCTGTGCATGTTCCTGACCAGGCTGTGTAATGCAGCCTGGCAGGAGCATGCACAAAGTGCGCATGAACTGTTTGGTCGACCCAAGAGGGCCGGCCAAACAGTTTATGCGCACTTTGGGAGTGCACAGCACTCCTCCCCTGCTCTGTGTAGCCCCGTCCGAGAGACACTGACTACTATAGGAAAAATAACATGATAATAACGATGGTTATTATCATGTTGTTTTTCCTTTTGTTCATTGGGGCGACGCTCCTCCACCTTAGCAGAGGAGCTGCCACTGTGTGTGTGTGTGTGTGTATATATATATATATATATATATATATATATATATATATATATATATATATATATATATATATATATACACACACACACTACTGGTGGTCGCCAGTAGATTGTTATAGTTAGGACCGTGTTTCCATAGGAAATCCGCAACATTCTATTTGGAACAACTTTGGCGCCAATTGACGAATCCTCGCGAAATTCTCAAAATAGGTGGGGTGCTCCGCTCCTTCCGTGAAAGTCTCGGGGGGGGGGGGGGGATTCGTCAAGCGGGGGCTGAGAAAAAGGGGGGGTCCCAAAACGCATTTTTCCATAGGACCTGTAGTCCGAGCTTCAGCCCGAACGGCTGAACAGAATTACTTGAAATTTGGCAGAGAGGTAGCCCTCAGGTCAGGGATGTGCCTTTTGAAGGTCTCGTGTAAATCTGTTCAGTATTTCCTGAGAAAATAGCATTTAAATCAATATATACATCTATAGGCGCGCTCCGAGCGCGTACCGTAGGCTTACCGTACGCGCACGCCGCCGTGCGCGATTCTGATTGGTTGTTAGATCTTAGTAAACATTCGAATCGGTCAAAACCAGGAAGTGTCGGCCGCCATTTTGTCTCTCGCACTCTGAGGGGGTGAAAAACAAAGGTGGAGAACGTGAAAAGGGGGCAGGGTGGACAGTTCCTGACCCCCTAGCCTTTGTCAGGGGGTCCCAGAAGGACCCCCAAGGGCAAAAATTTATTGTAATTTTTTTTCGAAAAATCGCAGAATGCGCGTAGCGTACGCGCATGACGTAAACTGAAAAATTCCGCGAACTTCGCGTAACGATTCCGCGACTACGCGTACCGTACGCGCACGGCAAAATTTTTTTTGCAAAAAGGAGAGATTAAAAAAAAAATTGTGAGGTAAGGTTGGCTCTTAAAAGAGCCGTTGTGTTAATACAGGGATAGAGGAAAGAAAGAATGGGAATATTATGAACGTCTACAAACGTGCTGGTCTATCTTATTGTTAATAAGGGAAACACTGGTCTCCCCAAAAACAATAAGACCACAACACGTTGTACACCTCATTGAAACCCTCCGAAATCGAGGGTTAATGTCCAGAGGAGCTGAAGAAGGTGATGCTCCCACCTCAGAGGAAGGGCTCAGCTGAGCTGCCGATGATGTACTCGGCTGAGCTTCTGAGGTTGGGCTCCGGTGACTTACTGAAGAGTTTTCTTCAGTATGTCGAGCAAAGGTCCTGGGATGTTTCTCTAATGTGTCTCATCATAGAGTGATTTCCAAAGGAATACTTCTTCCTTGGATTTCCTCTAGATAAAACACGGTCACAAAGTGTGCAAGTGACCAATGGAGCATTCACCTTTTTCTGCCCCTCTGGAAAAGTAAAATACTCCCACACAAGAATTCTTTTGTTTCTTCCTTCTCAGTCTGATGATGGTGCTGCTAGGCTCACTCTCAGAAGAGGACTGCTGCTCTGCCATTGTATCTCAATGTCAATTCAGCTCCTTCTCCTAGGGGATCTCGAGCAGTAATGAGGGGAATGGGTGTGGTGTTGGTAGTTTCTGGAACTGAAAGTAGTTTAAACCAATGAAAAGTGTTCTTTCTGGATCACATGACCTACCGTGCGCGCTCCGTAAGCTTACGCTACGCGCTCGTAAACAAGTACGCATGCGCAAACGTGACGTAAACATGCGCTTACAGAGCGCGTACGTAGGACGCACTCGTGCATGCGCATTACACGCACCCGCGTAACCGCGACGTTGGTTCCGCGCAACGCGCATGCGTGTACGCGTTGCCGAAGAAGTACGCGTACGTACGTCACGTACGTATCACGTAAGCGCACCGTACTTATGATGTACGGAGCGCGTAGCGTCAGCTTACCGTACGCGCACGGCAAAAAATCCATTAAAAAAAAAATTCAAAGTTTCAAGGGTTGTAGAAGATAACTGTGATGTACAACTATATGTTAACATTAATTTTTACAAAATTAACCATTCCATAATGCAGGATATAGTACATTTTTTTTTTATACATAGGTTGGATATTATTTTTTAACAAATCTCAAAAAAAAAAAAAAAAAATTGCATTTAAAAAACCTTTGAAATTCACTGAAAAAACCATAGGTTTCACACACGTTATAGTTAGGAATTAGCATTTAAAAAACCTTGCAAATTCACTGAAAAAACCATAGGTTTCACACATGTTATAGTTAGCTGGACATTTCACTCGTGAAAAACCAATGAAATTCCCCCGTTATAGTTAGTGCAGGCAACTATAACTCACGCGACCGCAATCCTCTGCTGATGATGTGAGATATTACATCACTGATGACATATGTGTCTTTCTGAAAAATAAATATTTGTAATATATGTATAGCTAAAGATTAATGGAAGAAGACATGGGTAAATAAGTGTCTAAATACAGTGATGTAATATCTGACGTCATCAGCAGAGGATTGCGGTCGCGTGAGTTATAGTTGCCTGCACTAACTATAACGGGGGAATTTCATTGGTTTTTCACGAGTGAAATGTCCAGCTAACTATAACATGTGTGAAACCTATGGTTTTTTCACTGAATTTGCAAGGTTTTTTAAATGCTAATTCCTAACTATAACGTGTGTGAAACCTATGGTTTTTTCAGTGAATATATATATATATATATATATATATATATATATATTACACACACACACCTCTGTCTAAACTGGATAATTCATGGTATTTATCTCTGGCATCCCTACAGATGGGAGGAGGTAGGTACGTGCATGGAGTTTTTAGGTCTGGTTGGCAGTGCACCTGATTATCCTAAATGTATTTGCTTCCACACAAATACATATACATGTCCATGCTATTTACTTGTAATGGTTACCATATACAATGACTTTAAAGTCAGACCTATTAGCATTGCAAATGATTGTTACAGCTGCTTTATTTAGTCTTCCGACACTTTCTTTCCACTTTTGTGACCGGTAACAAGTTACATTGTGCTTGGATGGTGACCGTCTGCTGTCGGCCCTTCGTAAACACTGTTCATCTGTGTATGGTATAATGCTCACTCCAAACAGTTTCCCTCTGCTCTTCTTGGCAGTAAGTCTCACAGTTAAGAAAACCTCCCTTTGCACTAACATAAAGCGATTGAATAGAATTCCAAGTTACATGACCACATAATTACCGGGTTTTAAACGGATTATGAAAGCATTCAAAAGTCTGTGCACTTCTTTTTTTTTTTTTACATTTTGTTTTAAATTTTCTTTTAACTGTGCAGGTTTGTGGTTTTTAAAGTGTGAAGAAGAAAGGCGCTGCCAGGGGCGAAACGTAGCATATAGTTGCCACGTTTGTTTTAATGCAAAATCTAGACTTTGATCCCCACCCGTTTTGGCACAGTATTGTGCAGCATCCTTGTCGCCCTTAGTAAATACGTGGGTGTGCGCACACCTATATGCTATTTAACTCTATTTCTTTACTGTTGTTAACCAGCTCAGTGGTACTCCTTTTATTGACCTTAGAAAAAAAGATTAAGTTGGCCACAGCCAGATTTGATCTCGTCACTATCGTGTTGTCCTCAGACTACGACAGTCAAACTCAAATCCATTGGGTATTTTATCTACTTATCTGCAGGACTAGTTTCCGCTGGTGAAATAGCTAAAAGGAGGGCTGTGGCTCTGGCTTCAGAGATCTGTGTATTCAGCAGGTCTCAAGACAGTATTCCTAAGAGAATTCGGATGTCCGTGTATCACCTGCAGGTTTCGGTTTTTAAACCTGGTCTTAGCTCAGTGGGTTAATGTATTTATTGCTGAGGTCCTTGAGTAGCCTACGTGGCACAAGTTTGAATACTGGTAACCTATTCAATTGGATTATGCACCATCCACAAACCATTTGTATGCAATTTGTAAGGCATTCGTATGAATCCTTTAAGGGCTAATTCAAATGCTTTGTCTTGTGAAGTCGATAACATAAGCACCATTTAATTGGGCAGTGATTAACAGCTTTTAAGTGCCAAACAGCAATTGAATTGTATCTTTTGCTACTTAAAACCTGGTTATTAATATAATTATACATGGAGTAAGTGAGAATTTATGTAGCGCAAACTATCTCTTCGCACTTCAGGTAATCTAAATGCATTGTGTTACATTTCATATTCATAGAGAAGCCATTTATGTTCATTGCCTCTGATTAAGACCGAATGCAACATATCTTGAAACAAATTCTTCAATCCCTTGTTGTTTCTTCTAGTATCATCAGGTACATTTTCTTCACCATTTTTTTTGAAGTCTCATCTTTTTAAAAGAGTCTGACAAATTTGAATGTCTAGAATTCTCAAATTTTCTTGTAATCAACTTGAGAAGTGTTCTGCAAAACATAATGTAATTTCCTCTTGTGTACGGGACGAAATGTGTGACCGTGTACACCTGCTCCCTTTAACATCTCGCACCTTCTCCCCAGGACACAAGTTTGAATAAAAAAACTACTTATTGTCCACAATATACAACGACTAAAGAGTCTGCGCCTCTACTTTTCAGATCTTGCCTAAAACTGCATATGTGAAGTCTCTTACGAGACCTATTGTCTTAGAGTGGGCATAGAGTCCACCCATTGCTTACCATTGGTTGGCTTCATTGTCACTCGATTGCTTGCTTGTTATTAGTTAGCAGTGTGCGTCTAATTTTCCTCTACTTGTGTTTGTCGCACCCCTTACTATGCCCTTCCACTGCTTGCTTATTCAGACTATACATTTTTTCTTTTTGTTCAAACACTCTCCCCATGTGCTGCTTCACACCTTACATCCCAACCTGCCTCTGTTGCCCACCTGTTTTCTTCCTTTATCTTAAATACAATTGTGCACTAATATATCTTTTTTTTCTTTTTCTATTTGAAGGTCCAAAACGGTTGTCTGCCATTGTGGAACAGTCTATTTTTTTTCTTTTCCACAATGCTGTTTTGCATCGGCATAAAGCTTGGCAAAGTCATGAGTCTTGATTATCAACGCCAAAGGGTAGACCTATTGACTTTGCCAGTGTTTGTTTCTTTTGCAGATTCACACGGCTTCATATATTTATTTTTGGAATCTGCAATGCAAAAGCATTCACTCTGGTCACCGGGGGTCAACTGGCAACTATCAGTTCCATATTGTGCACAGTAACAGGTTCCCTTTTGAAAACTGTTGCACTGTCCTTTTGTTAAAGCATTGTTTGGCCTTCCAAGAAATGGAGCTGACAGAGTACGGCCTACTGGTCTGGCCATTCTCGGAATATAAAAAAAAATGGGTTCAATTGTGCCCAAGTGGCATCTTGCTTCTTTTTTGATTTACTTTACCCAGTCCCTCAAGTAACTGGGTAACCTGTGTGTCGGACATAACCCAACTCGGGCAGTCAGCAGCAGCTGTGCAAGGCCTTTTGGGTTGGCCTTGAGGCATGCAGTGGTTGGCCACAAGGTGTGGACCCTGGCCAGCCCTGTGACCAACTGGCCATGGGTGTTCAGGCATTGTGACCAACCGATTACAAACGTTCACATCTGCACCAACTCTAGTACCGTGGATAGGAAAGGAATGATGCAGATAAGATTCCTGCATCTCATATCAGATTCCTGGTTTTTAAATGTTTGAATTCATGAATCCCAAATGACAGCTACTCAGAAGTGTTAACTCTTTAAAGCCCACTCAGCAACTTTTTAAAATCGCTTCTATTTCAAAAACTAGTGCACAGATTTTCCCCAAACCAACAAAAATAGGCGTTCGGAGTGAAGTCCTACTTTCATGCCGTGTTTGGAGTAAATCTGTTCAGCAGTTTCCACTGTCGGCGAGTGTAAAATTTTCTATGGGAGCTAAAATGGAATACTTCATTCTTTTGCCACTCTGCTATTTTTAGGTATCGCCTGAGCCAGCGCATGCGCTGCCCTGCAAGACATTTAGTAGGTGGGTTTTCCAAGTGCTGCCACAGGCTTTTGGTGGCCTAAAGCTTGTGTGCACGCGCGCAGCCACCATCTGTCTTTCCTTCGTTGATCGCGATCACTTTCGCCGCGCGGCCGTGTCACTTTCTCGGCCGCGTGGCCAATGCTTGTTGGGGTAGTTGCACGATTTTATGGTTCAGTCACTCCCATATTTCACGCTGGAATTATTTGGTATTTGTTTTAATATTTCATTTTACTGTACTTCGTAGCTTTTTGTTCTCAATTTTCATACATATCGCGCTGTTCCACTCTCTTATCAGTTTCTGCGAGATATATATATATATATATACCTGTTTTTGTTAGTCTTTGACCGCTGAGGAAAAATCCGGAGAACCCCTTGTTAAATATTCGTGAGTGGTTCAGGCCATGATGACTGTCGGGGGTAAAATTAACATAGAAAGCTCTCTGTTCATGAGGAATTCAACAACGCTCTGCCATGATGAGGGAGACGAACTTTAGCCCTTATGTGCTTAGTCTATGCCTGTGCCCTACCTGAAATGTCACCTAACTGTGGAGATTTTACCAGTTCTGCTCAGGTTTTTTTTTTTAATACTTTGCGGCCATGCAGCAACACTGAATGTAACAAAGTGATGCAACCTCGTTTTTTCTTAGCAAAGTCCCCGCTGACCGCTTGAAATGATCGTGGGTTCACGGAGTGCATCCTACTCAAGGGAGCACAGACCCTGTCTTCGTCGTGTAGGAGTGAATGAAAGGTGTGTGGAGAGGATACATCCGGGGACATTCCTAAACACGATCCCTGGCATGAGCTTAACACGTGTAGAGAGACGTGCAGCCGTTACCGTGGACTGCTGGTTGGCTGCATTTTAACTTTGTGACCCGAGATGTTTACTTCCTGTTTTCAGGATACTTTTGGCGCAGAAATAAAAACCATACATGTCTGCTTTGTTTTGATATTTCTACAGACATAGCTGTATCTCACAGAGCTTGATTTAACTCCTTTTAATAGGGTGTTGGTGTATAATAACCACCCGGTGGCAGCAAACGTGGTACGGCTGCGCTCAGAACACTTTTTTTCTTATATTAGGCCCTGACCTGTGCCAACAGCACCAGGGTGGAGTATAGTTTATGGAGCAGTCAAGCAGGAAAATCCACGATGGGCTCGCACGTTTCCCTTTTCCAGCCTTCTCAGCTTTGTGTGTCACGTCTACAGAAAAAGATTGTGTTATAGGGCAACCCAAATTATGTGACTTAAGGACAGGAAGATCCAACCATGTCATCGGCTTATGGAAAGGTGAGCCAATGGGCGCGTGCAAACCAACAGTGCGTCAGCACGCACGGGCTGCAGTAAACGCTGAGGGCAAGCGCGCGGGACTTCGTTTTCCTCACCTGCACCTCGCTCTGCTCGCTTTGCCAGCCTCTGGCGGTACTTAAAGTAATGCTGGCCCACATGGGACCCTAAAATAGTTCCACACTGCATGGCTATATAACGTGACCTTCACTTGTCACCTTAGTTACAATGATATAAAGGAGGGTGCCTAGCAGTCCAACTGGGCCAGACTCTGACATCCTCCCTCTCCATGCAAGACCCCTGTCTTGCCCCATAGAATCGCAGAGAGGATGACTCCAATGACGCAACCAACATAGAAAAAGCTTTGGCATAGCCAATAGGTTTCGCCTTTGGGACCTTATAAGTGTTTAGTTATCCAGCACAATATCCTTGGTGCAACAACTTCAAGAGTTGCATGGCTAAACACTTGACGAGACCTATTGGCTATGCCAATGCTTGTTTCCCCTTGCATGGATTGGTGCGCAAATTGGCATGCTGCACAATAACTGGAAATACAAAGCAAATGCCAGAGTTGGTGCAAATTAGTAAATGGGATTAGAAGTTGTAGGCATATGCACTCCCTAATGCCTGAGGCATGTAGATTCGGGATCGTAGAAGTCAAGTCAACCATGGGGAATGTGCTCTGACAACTTGCTTTGGCTCACTCTCAACTCTCATTGGTGGTGAGGTACAAATATTCGGGAGCCACAACCAACTTCCACGTACCACCATTCAAGGAAAAAATCTTCCACGGGACTCATTGGTGCAACGTGTGAAATGCGACATTATGAAAAGAGATGATCTGAAAATATAAACTTAAATAATGAAAGAATAATGTTAAGAATACGAGCCCAACATCGAAACCTTTCACTGAGAAAGAAGAAACCTGCTAGTAGGATGCAAACAAAAGCACTAGGGACAGCTGCACTTGGTTGACCTAAGAGAAAGGTGGCTTTCAGTGTTCAGTACCAGTGATGACATTTTCCAGCTGGTAGTAGGGCAATGCAGCACATGTTGCCTTCCCATTTTAGACGTGATGAATAGAAAGGGTATGTGCTGATCTCTACTGTGCTATAAGTGCAGACCGCCCTCATGACAGAGCGGAGCCTTGCACCAGGGGCCCCCTTTGTATTTTGGGAACAAATAAAAATGCATCTTCCAGTTAATTGCTCCACATTGAACGGACGAAAGACCGCACATCCACCCACTGTGAATCCCGGGAGTCGCTTACGCACAAAAACAAACTGTAAGGTGAGATGAAAGGTCCATGGAAAGGGATGGAACAAGGTAGGGTGGAAACCCAGAGACATTAAAGCTCACAGCAATATTATTCAAAGATTCGATTCGTCAAAATTGATTTCTTTATCATGTATTGGTCATGAACTTGTCACCTATACGTCCTCGGCTACAGCACAGGTGTTCAAAAGAGCCAGAATGTCATTGTTCGCTCAGTAATCTTGTTCGCTCAGTAATCTTGGAATAATATTTTGTGTCTCTCTGTGTTGGGCGCTATAACAGAAAATATAAAGATGAAAACAAGTTAATTAAAAGAATACTGGCATGTAGCGTAATTTCTAGCAACAATATCCTCATAGGTAATGTTTCACAATTGTGTATTTAATTGTAGATCACGGCTTCACCAGAGGACGACTAGGCTGATCACATTTATGGTTTAAAAAGAGGACTTTGTTAACATGCCATGCTAAATATAGGAAATTAAAAATATATATCTGATTTCACACAAGTTAATTCAGACTAGTTAATGCCGTATCTAGCTGTACAGTTAAAGATATATTTTTCTGTGCCAAGTGCATGTTACGAAACCTGACACGAGTCAATTTCGCAAATGAACCACGTTTTTAAACAGAGCTTTCCTGGATCTTCTCATCCATACGTGGGTTTTCCCCTTTACACACAGTTTGCCCGGCCGCCAGAATCCCACTCTGTGAATACCTATGCACTCTCCTAAAAACCTGAAACTTTGGCCTCTTCAAACCCATTGTAACGTGGTGAGCCATCATACTTGTTTAGAGTGTAGATTTCAGGAGTTACAGCTTCTTTGCACAAGGACCCGTGCATTGCCTGTAATATAAGACATTTAATGCAAGCGGTTAACCTAATATCCCCTAACTCGAAAATGAGTTTATTCTTGTCCTGGCATGAACAGAAACTCTAGTTCATCTTTAAAACATGAAAAAACTACGACATATGTTGGGTCTTAGGGAATATTTTTAAGACCTGGCATGGCTATACTCCCCAACGACTAGCTAAATACACACTGATATCCACGGGTCTAGATAAGCTGTTAGAATCACAAAACAACGATGATGCATGTCACCACTGGTGAGTGATGGGAATCCGTCCTTTTATAGGATTTCTCCTTCTGTAGTCTGCTAGAGGTATATAGGTTTGGTCACCACATTTAGGTCTTTTTGCATCACATCCAACTGAATTGCCTCGTCCTCCAATCCCTCTTCCCGCTGTTGCTTCGTCCCTCTCAACCCGTGCCTGCTTGCCCGGTGCTTTTCCGATTGTCCCAGACTGTTAGTCTCCCAAAAAAATCCGCTACCTACGCCTGGATATGAAACACTTGAGGTCTGCTGTTTTCCCAAGAACAGACTACACAGATTCCACGTTATACCAAACACACGTCCAAATACAGTTGAGCGATAACTTCAGAGTGGGCTGGTCAGTTACTTACAAAATCTGCAGCACATTTACTTCCGAGGCAACAGTGGGTGGTTCGTTCCGGTGAGTGGTGCTCGTAGCTTTTTGAGGCAAGGGCTTTTTTTTTGCTAACCAATAACATACTTTATTGAGAGAGAAACCGCAACTGAGCCACTCCCAGGACAACTCTTTAGTCTGTCAATCCCATTAAACTGGCTTTCTAATTACCTTTCTCGGCCTTCACTTATTCAAGTCGATCAGTGTTTTTCGTGCAATTAAGTCAGTAAAGATTCTAGCAGAGGAAACAGGATCTAAGTCCCAGGTACGGTATCCTCTCGCTTGGTTTGGGAAGGGTTGCCATGCATGTTTAACTATTGTGGGTGCACTGAGATACCCCTCCTTTGTTTCATGTCCAGGCTTCCTGTGACAGTTTCGCCTCTCCAGCAGCTTTTTTTCCAGTCTCCCTCCTGCCACCGGTCGTCGTACTTACCAACTCTTTGTCCCTCATGTTTCTTATCTATCTTTTAGGTTAATGCGGTTATCCGCTTTGGTGCTTACGCTGACCTTGCATCTGCAAGCGTCAGTAACGGTTGTTGCCTCAGCCTGCCAGGCTATCAAACTAGCTAGGCTGAAGGAAGCTTCATAAAAGCATGTACAGCATAGCTAAACCGAGACCTATTGGCTTTGCCAATGCTTTCTTTCCTAGACGCGACGAGGCCAAGATATTCGAGCCGTCATCATGAGACTGCGTGGCAGAGGTCTCTGTGGCTCGCTCTGTCTTTTTTCCAGAAATGTGGTTCCTGAAGGCCCTGTTGCAGACAACATATTTGAATATTTACGGATATTTTTAAAGCTGTAGTTGTGCACCTCAATAACCTCCACCACAATAACCTCCTCCATCAACTAACTCCCCCCCCCCCCCCCCCCCCACCCCAAAAAGCATTATAGATGTATGTTAACCAAGGCGACCTTTAAACAGCTCAGTATGTAAATGGAATTAAAAAGCAGGTTGATTAACAGTATATTATATTTGTAACGTGTAAGTTAGATGGTGGTCTCATTATGGAAAACTCAGGTTCGCGTTTTCCAAACTGAAATTAAGTGCTAAAGTTCGAGTTTAAATCGTTGTTTCTGCTGAGAGCATAAAGGGAAATGTGACGATTCTTTCCCAGCATTACTGGCCATGCAAAAGCACCATCAATTGCATAAATACAATAGGCACGTGACACGAGTTGGAACGCTAAAATTTTTTAAATACACTAGCCTGCCCAGAAGCAGTCCTTCTCCCAAATAACTCTTTCACGTCTCCATGAATCTATCACCTCAGTCCATATTTTCTATCAAGTAACCATTTTATTAATTCTGTGAGCGGGGTTGGAAATACTACATTGTTAAAAGCCTTCTTATTTAATACATTTAGGCAATGTGGCCCCCGCAAGTCTCCGCTGCCATTTGTTCGACCACTTTGAGGAAACCCTTTATAAAATTAATACCCCTCAATGTCCCTCTCACCGTAAAGATACATCCTGCCAAAAGAGGACTTGCATATGCTGTTTTTGAGGAGTCCAAACATTCTGAGTTTTTTCCTTACAATTTCTCATAAGTCACCTTTTCAAAAACAGATGTTAGGTGAAGTATAGCTTTCGGTTGCAAGCTATAGATTGATCTTTAATATTTTGCAGAAAAAAATACCTACAAAATCCTTTTTGCAGGTATTTCTACATTTTGCAGAGTCGCAATGATTACACTATCGGTCGGAGTGACCAGTCATCCAGTTTAGGTGACCTCATTATGCGCAAGTAACTGAGAATACCAGACCATCTCTAGCCATCTGTTATGCCATCAGTGAAATCATGGAGAGCAGCCATTCCCCTCGTCACTGCGACAGGGGTCTTCATTTAGATTGCTATCAGAACAAGCATTGGCATAGCCAATAGGTCTCGCCTTTGGGACCTTATAAGTGTTTAACCATGCAACAGGTAATGTTGTTGCACTAAGGATATTGTGCTGCATAACTAAATACTTTATTAGCGTTTCAGGCTGTTAGCTTAGCTGTTAATGTCAATGAACCGTTTCCTGTTTCTTCACGCCTTGTCATGTTAAATTTGCATAAGTTGATTTCTCGCACACAATCCTAAAATCAATATTACATTCTGTTTCTGAATTTTCATGTCGGGTGTATTATTCTTTTGAAGTTGTATCTTGAAAATGTATCCTTGCTCATACCTATGCTGAAAACGCAACCAAACAAAGCTTTGTAAGTTTTTTCTCTTTTTTTTTTTTTCTCTAGCTTGCCAGAGAATTTCTTTCTTTCCGTTAGAGAAGGCCCCGAGGGTGGGTTGTTAATTCTTTTTATAGTCCCGGACAAAGGGATTTTGTTGTACATGCATAACATTGTATCCTGTGGTGAACCCACAGTTTACAGAAAAATGAAGTTGCCAGTTTACATTTACATCGAGGCGAATTTTGAAAATTACCCACCTACCATGCTCCAAAGCAAAAACCTTGGAGCTGAATGAGTTTTCCCGATTTTCTCACATAACCTGCGTAATTGGAATGCAGCAGTTTTGAACGTTCCATATAATTTTACAAAGTATACGTGCTGTGCATGGGCTTGTTTCTTGTAAAATAATTTTTATTTCTCACAACAATGAGCCCCCTTTACATGTAAACCCCCTGTCACACCTATATCTGTTTTTAAGAAGCACCGCTGTCCTTCCCAGTGGCCTACAGTTCAAAATGTTTTTTTTTTTTTTTAAGCATTGTCATTTACACCTTTGCATACAAAATTTAAAAGCACCCCTATAAATACTAACAAGCATTTGCAATGCAATGGGTCTCGCATTACTGAAAGTTTGAGCTATTTGCGTTGCTAATAGTAATGCAACGCCAATAGTCCAAACTTACAGTAATGTGACACATAAAGGCTCTTCGGCATGCTGTGGTGGGAGGGGTCTGAAGGCGCCGCCAACCGCAATCTTATAATTTCAGCGGCCCTGCTTCTAGCTATAAATTCGGAACGACAAGTTTCCTCAACAATGCAGCCACATTCTGCCCTGCTGTCTCGTTCATCATGTGCAACCTTATGTGCGGTTGCCATTAAGCAACATGAAAACAATAAAAAGCAGGATCAAAACAGACACACAACTGAGAGCAGAAATATTTGACAAACTAATTATAAAGCAAAGTCACGGTGCACTGAGAGACACTTGGAGACACTTAAAATCTGGATTGAGATAATTGTCTAATAAACAATAAAGGGGGAAACCAGGCTGACGGGGCGTAACTGAGAGAACTTCCCGATCAAAGCAAGAAAGGAATTCGTGACGGTCTTACTTACATATTTCCGAACTTCAAGCGAGGTTCCAGGTAGGATAATTGCTACTGTCAAGCCGTAGCATTGGTTGTGCAGAATTCACGAGCTTTGCCTGGCACCCCCTTTGTCGTTGGCGTGTACCAGCCGTGCGCGTCTGCAGTGTGTGTTTACCACAGTACGAGGGAGGGTGTTAAGCTTCAGTGTGAGCACTAGCCGGGGGCAGGTGGAGGCACAGACTGAGCTGTGGAGATCAGGACGCCCTGGAATGTGAGACGCGGCGGGGGTCTAGAACTACAGGGAAAATGCCTGGCACTTTCTGACGGAAGGGATAGTCCGAGGGCAGAGGTCGAGAGGGGACTGACCTTCTCCCAGCCTTCAGAGAGATGAGTCGTAGGAGCATTGGATGTTTTGGGAATAACGGGGCACGCCTTTTAGAGAGGAGCCCTATAGTTTGTGAAATTACATAATGACGAAGATAGTGTTCACATTGTGTATCTGGCTAGGGAATAGACATAAGAAAGCCCGATCAATGCTTTATTTCAACTCAGTCTTATTTATGTGTAATTTTGACTCTTATGGGAATGTGCTGAAGAAAAATTCTTGGTAATTAATTACGCCTAATAAAAACACCTAATAAACAAATGTTAAATAGTAAAGATGATAACTACTTTATCTTACTGAACATGGGATGACAAGCTGGGCACGATAATTGAAAACAGATGTTGGCGTGCTGGTAACAGACCCCAATAGGCCATGGGCGAGCAGCGTGACCGCCTTTGGCCTATTGCGCGCTCTCTTTCTAAAAAAGACTGCAAACGCCAATACCGTGGACCAAAAGGAATCGCATGAGCGTGTGCGATTCCAGGGTCTGTTTTGGAACCCTCCACAAAAGGGCTCTCGCCTGCGCGAGCAGTGCTGAGCTCTGCATCGCTAGGGCCGAGCCCTAAAAAGGTGTAAAAAGCTAGTGAGGAAATAATTGCAGCTTTTACTTGCACAAAAGGTCTATAGTGAGGTGAGTATGATAAAGAAAGTGGATGTACCCATAGAGGCAGTAAGAGCCCACAACCGAAGAATAAAAACATCCTATGCATTTTATTAGAAAGAAAAGGAGATGCGACTAAAAGAGATATAAGAGCTATACACAAAAAAATCTGACCTAGCAATGAATCCTGTTTGACTTCAGATCTTGGTGCCAATTGCCTTGGCGACTGCCCGGTCTTTTCAGTTCATGGACATTTCATTATGACATTGCATTAATGTTCTGTAGTTCATTAATTACACTCTAAATGTTGACTTGCACTGTAATCCCAAGTAAGGATCGGTGCCCAGCGATTAGAAAGTAGGAGAGGAAAATGAGGGTAAGAGTAACTACAGCTTGCACTTTTTGTAGCAGCCAGGGCAATAATATTTGCACTTCTGTTTTTCTGGGCTGCCTTAAGAAAAGCTGCAACTCTCTGTGTGAATTTTAAAAAAATAGTCACCCATAAGTAGTGGAAGGGACCTACAGTGATCTTCATTTCGGACTAGTTTTAAGTATAAGTATCAGGCAAGGATTACCTACTCTTATAATAGCATTCACTCTATTCGCACTCTAGAAGAATGTGGGTGATGTTTGAGATTGATTTCCTCTTGTAAAGCTTCTGGATGAGTGATCTTTTTCCTTGTATGGCTCTGTTCGTGCAAGTCCAGCAGGTTGAATCTTGTCTGGGCAAGTGTCCTGCCATAATCTGCAATCTAGATAGTCGAGAGGTATGGCAAGTATGATTGGGAATGCAGCGCGAAGATCTCAGTCCATGGAATACATTTAAGTTTCCACATTTTCCTACTATTCTGCTTTTCTTCTGCGTTTTGCAGCATATGCCATCACTTATATCTAACATGGTAGTTTGACCAGAATATATACACAGTTGGCCTTAAGAGCAAATGTCTGAATTCTTCGTTATAGACCCCACAGCCAACACACTTTCCTCTCAATGATCCCAGACATGAGCTTCTCTCCATATCTGACCACACCTCTGAGTCGATTGGTTATGTAGCTATAGATAGTATATAGAAAGGAATCCTCCCTCTGAAGCGTTGTGAAAATGGAGGATTTTGCCATATGTGTCTTCCAGGCGGTTGTGTTGGTGATGGTTCTGCCCAGATAGTTGAAGGTCTTCGTGACTGCAAAGGGATCTGTTAGCACCAAGATCTTGCCGACTGCCAACGTGAAGCGCCTGTGAACCCGATTGTTCGCGCTACAATGACTGCTAGCGATGAGTTGCAATGCGAGATCTGCACTTTGTGATACAGTATCGACAACCTGCGGTGACTGCCAACGCAATCCTCCTCAACTCCATACAGGATGCTTGCACTACAGCAACAACCAAGTTGGCCTGAACTTGTCACTTTCCCCAGTCTCGCACAACCAGATCACTGCGAGTTGCGTTTTGTTCTTTTAGATGCTATAATTACCCTAACTTATTGAAATTGCATATCTCCGGTTCTACTAATTGTATTTTTGTTGTCATAGTGTCAAATATTTATTAATATTTTACTCTATTTTTCTTAAATTGGGTGGTATTTTTCTTGTCGTGTGTTTTCTCTTTAACGGTTTGTATGCTGCATAAATACTTTCAAATTTGCCTCAAAGTGAAGCCTGTCTGCTTTTGTGCCCAGCTACCAGACGGTTAAGCACAGGTTAATTTAGTGCCTTTTTGTAGTTCACCCTGATGAGGATTGAGGCTGTTCCTCACACCCTCCTTAATCAACAAACCAATTTATCACAGTGTGCTATGCACCTGCGCAAACCCAGAGTATTCCGCTTATGCCTGGACCCCACGAGATTCTATCAGCACAAATGTCCAACAGCACAAACAAAAAGCATGGCACTTTACTCCCACCATGTCACCATTACATCCTTGAACGCCACCCACCGTCGTTGCCTCTCATGCCCACCTCCACCCAGTAACATCACAGACCACATGCCGGTCGTAGTCATCACTGCTGCGCCCAACTCAAACACATATCCTTGTAAATGTTGCATGTCTTTACTGGCTGATGGAGGGAAAGTATGCATTGGTCAGAGACTTAATGACTCAGTATGTCAGACTTAGGAATTACTGAGTCCATTTTTGTTACGAAATTGCTCAATTAAAAAAAATCTTCATATCGTACTCCAGAGTTTCACTTCCCCTGTCACATTTAAAAAGTGTGGAAAGGGGTGGCAAAAAGAAAATAGGTTTGCAAAACCGTAGAAATCAAAGCAGTGTATTCGCACCCGTAAATGGAATCATTCTCCAGGTCCTTCTAAACTAGAAAAGGAGCAGATGAGATGGCTGGTCTGAGCTGAACTCTGAACCCTCATAATGTGCCAGCAATGAGTGCCAGTGTTCACTTTGGGCATGGTTCCGAATCTTCTCTGCTCCACTTGGAACGGCATACATTCTCTTTTTATTTTGTTACTTCATCATAATGCCTAGGTATAAATATGTAGGGTCTCAGTCTAGCAGATCGAATACCTGTGCTACTGTATATTACGGCTTATTTTTAGGTCTTGCCTGAGCCAGCGCGCATGCGCTGCTCTGCGAGGCATTTAGCAAGGGCTTTTGAACTCTGAACACACGCTCTTGCGTATGCTTTTTCCTTTTAGCCCGCAATTGACCTGTGCATGCGTCTTTCTTAAAAAGGCAGCACGCAATTGGTTCAAGGCGGGTGATTGTCCCGCCTTCTTTGTTCCCTGGCCTAGGGTTCTCGGAAGCTAGCATTAATGCCATCTGTTTCCAATTATCATGTTTGCGTTAATTTGAAACAGATGGCGGTCAGTGCTGGTTTTTCGCCTGTTATCAGCAGGCCGGCGATCTACAAGCACTCCATTTAGATACGTTATTTAGTGTCTGGGAGTTTGAGTTCTATGGCTATTTTGGCCGAGGCAGCGTGTCCTTCAGAGCGAGCAAACCCTGACAAGCGTCCATCTGCCAAATGGCAGCAGCGGCGGTAAGCAACAAAGTGAGTTACCTTGTTAGGAGGGTCAGTTTAACAGATTCCACAGTCTTGAGCAAAGTAGCAGCTTCAGAGGCACGAGCGACAGATCGATAGCCGACCGTACCGTCTTCACAAGGCGTTGTTTCCTGTTTACATCGCTGCTGTTACATCTGAGACTTCCGCCCAGTCCTCGGTTCGCTCCCGCTTGCAGTGCCACACCTTCCCTGGAAGCCAAGGCAGTGTGACTGCCAGTCTGTATCCAAGCTGTCCTCCTCAGGTCCGCCCGTCCCACTCTTTTGTGGCCAGGTGTCTCTTATGGTAGGCCCATGGTGTCTCCGTGCCTGCGTATGCACTCTGAAGTAAGAACCGACTTGTGGAGCCGGAAGGCGGGAAACGAATGGCTCCTAGCCAGCTGGGTTATTTGCATGTATGGACACTGGTGCTATTGTGTAATCCAATAGAGAAATTAGGCGTTTCCTAGGTTGTTGTAACCTGGCATTTCTTTTGTTTGATACAAAGTGAATTATATTGAGTACGTTCTATTTTATTTTGAAGTGGACGGTCTGTCTACATCACATGCATGTCCGTTGTATTTTGAATTGTAGTTGCAGTAGTGCATGCTTGATAAGTGGGATATGTATGCACAAACCTACCCCACCCCACTCTGAAACTGTTGTTACCGTCATATTTAAAGTGTGCAAGTCCTGCAAATAAGTGTTGCACGTTTCTTATTACGCTGGGGGCTGTTTTGAAAAAATACTGGCCCAGTAAAAGCTCCCGAACTTGTGCATACGCGCTCGTATTATTGTTATTAGTAGGAGATTCCTGTTAAAAGTTATTACTGTCCACCTAAAGTACAACTGTGCCTGGAAGTGTCGATACGGTGCACAAGTGCTTATGCATCTTATTCCTGGACAGACTTGCACCTTGCTGACAACCGTCCCTACCTGCAGTGGTGAATTCACAGACCAAATGTTAGTGATATCCAGCCTATGGGTCAATCACTCAAAGTGCGTATAGCCATTGTGCTCTTCTTCTCTCACTGGCAAAGATAAACTGGCGGTACCATATGCCTAGCTGAATCCTTGGGATGATCGCCATTACTAACGTGAATCCTTGATGGATGAGTCACCTTTTTGTACCTGATTGAATGCATTTGTCTTTTTGCCAGTCCTTCAATTTGATATGCCTTTTGCCAGTAGCGGCTGTTTTTTAGGGACATTACATCCTCAATTCCACGACCTGCTGCCTTTTCAAGTTTTAGGTCGCTTAATTACACTTCCCCCCCCCTTCTTTTCTCTCTGGGTTTCAATACTTTTTATCCTATACTTGTAGTTGCGTAGAGCCCAAGCGTCCCTAGTTACCTAGCGCGCTGGAGCGCTCCCTGTACTTGGGTGTTTTTCCAGCAGCCGCATTGGTTGACTCTGAGACCCGCCCATTTTCCCTCCTACGACCATCACGCCCCTTCCATGGCAAGCGTCATTGATTCCCTCTGGCGCATTGCTACGATGATTGGTTGTACCATCCTGAGACTCGCGCCCAAGACTTGGCCATGCCCCCACACGTCAACCACCTGGATATGCTTAGTATTTATCCCCACACCGACAGTGCTTCGATGTCACTCGGGGCGCCGATGCGGGTCCTGGATTAGGCACAACAGCCGATATTGTTTCACACGCAGTAAGTTCACAGACTTGATGCGGGTGGGCACCGCTAAGTCTGCCCCCCCTTCCCTATGCCTTTCTCACCCCTCCTCGTTCTCATCCGTAGATCGTGGTAGGAACAAGCTCCTTGAGCCCGGCACCCATGAGGCACGCTATTTTAGCGTCGCAAGTAAGGCCCGCACCCACGGCTTTGCATTCTTCTCCACCTGTCCAATTCTCGCTTGTATCTCACATGATCTTCACTGAGTATGCTCTTTTATGTTTTCTACACAGACTCACTAAGTCGAGTGAGTACGCATACACCCACGCTAAAGCCAATCCAAAACAGTCAGTGTGTATTTGTTGAATGACGAGTGTAACTCGTGCTAGTCACTTTACCACTCGTCGCTGGATGTGTGCACCCCAGTATTTCCTGTGAGTGCACACGAACACACATCTGTTTGAGTGGGTTGTTTTTTATGTATCACGGGCGGATTCCAGCCTTGTTGATGATACAAGTTTGGACTTCTATTGAACCCTTGGTGCCACTGATTCTAAATGGCACGACGAGCATGACTGAATTGAGTCAATTGATATTTCTCAAAAACACTGGATGCAGAATGAGAGGAGCCTTATATTAATGCTGTGTACAGAATTGATCATGCTTTGCGTATATTGTTGTTTTTTGTCTTCACAGGCGTTTTTCCTTTTCTAGAATTTCAAGTAAGGATCTTTCCCCACTGTGAGTACATGATGGGGTTTCACTATAACCAAGGGTAGGGTACACCTTAGCGTGTGTAGACCGCCCTGGTTATTAACACCGGTCCTGATAAAAACCTGGAGATTCCTCCACTAGGTTGAAACATGTAGACCACTTTTACCTTTCACTTCACTTTTAAGATACCTCAGGTCAATCTAACCTCGTATGGTATCCCCTGAATTTTTTAACATTGTCCAGTTGCTCCAGAATAAATTTTTTTTTTTATCCATTGAGAGTTAAAACTGCCCAATTTTTAAATCACTTATTTTCACTTGCACACAATAAAAGAAAATACCAGCTCCGCTGTAATCAGGTGTCACAGCACACCCGGATGGCATTAGGCTATCCGGGTGGGACCCCGATGATGAAGCATGTCACCAACTAGGTTGGTGAGTGAGGGGGTCATCTAAAAAGGATGACTCTGTCCTTTCGGTGCACCTCTTTTAATTATGGAGGCACTGGGGTACCTCCATGGGTGTACTCCTCCTAGTGTTTGTTTATACTGATTAAGGGGACCAGGAGTACCCCCGCGCAGAATACCCTTTCTCTCACATTGTTTTTCTAAAGATAAACTGGCTGCACAATCCGCCAGGGCTCAACTATTAGGTAGACCAGTTGCAATACACTCAGTAGAAATCCCATGTGCTTTGCACAATATCTGTTTATATGGTTGTCAGGAGGTGTTAATGCGAAGTCCTTGGTATCTCTGCCCCCTGACTTCATAAAAGTGGACGTACTGTTAAGTTCATTGTGGCATAGTTTACAGGGATTCCAAATGGCACATTGGTGGGCCTTGTAGAAATAATCCGTTACTGGCGGAACCATTGTTACTAGCCCCGTTGGCAAATCTCATCCTTGCTCACAATTTTATACTGGCAGCACTGGCACTCGGGGTTCAAATAGTGGATAGGTTGTCATTTCATCCTCTTCACTCACTGACAATCTAACCTTGGCTGCACAATCTATTCACGCTGAAACGTCTGACACTGACTTCAAAACAGTCGGTGTCAAATGATTGACCGAATCGGATCAACTTTCTAGTAACGCGTAGGACATTTTATTGAGCAGGTCCTGAATATTATCTTAGTCGTCCCTTTTCAGCTCCAATTCCTTTTCATGACCGATTCGTCCTCATTTTTTTTTTAACATGCTTCAAAAAATACAGGTACACCCGCTACTGCAGTATGCTAGCTTTTCAAAATAGATAAGATGCAGATTTTTTTTCTCTGTGAATTTGTAGTTATTAAGCATTTTCAAGTTTTGAAAGGTCAACCGGAAGCATATAGCGGAATAAATCTACATTTTATTGGAATGATGATGGAGTCTTACAGACACATGGCACTGTTGAAGCCTGTGAACCCACTGGCAAAGAATCCGTTAAGATTCTAAAATCTTAAAAACCAGCACATGCACTAGAACTGCACCCCAGAGAAATACAGGCATAGCAAACAAGACAGACACCCTCTGAAATTAAATCTAAATAGAAAGAAAACGATAACCTAAAGCATCTATAGTAGGTGTCTTCCTCGTTACAAAAACAAAACTACGTGTGAATCCTATAGATAATGTATACCGCTATTCGTTCCTTACAAAAACGAGCATTGGCATAGCCAATTGGTCTCGCCTTTGGGACCTGCTACATAACTAAATACTTATAAGGTCCCAAAGGCGAGCCCTATTGGCTATGCCAATGCTTGTTTATTATGTTGCAGGCTTGTATGCCACTCGGATAAGGGGCTTTAACCTCCAAAGCAGCGAACAGTTTCATTTGTTTGGCAGAGTTCCAGCTGTATAAAAGTATTCGTAATTGGTGTGCAGTTTTCTGTGGTGCCTGCATAAGCTGGTTGGTATCTGTGTAGATAGCTTTGCTTATGCGAGTGGCTACTTCGGATCTGCATAGTTCAGTGATAATCAACGGGGCTTGGTTCGGGTAATTTTGACTCTGTTATGAAACTTTCTGAGCATTGTCCTTTCAAATGAGCACCTTTTAGGTGATCCGGGCTTTTCTGGATAATGCTGATATGGTATTATTTGACCAGTGTGGGGTGGAGATCCATTTTCTTGTTGTAGCTTGCCAAAAGGTGTGACTCACCGAATGCTTGTAGATACTCCAGGCGGTGTCAGTTCCCCCGCTCCTGACAAGTTAATTCGTGGGAATCACCTTCGGCCTTCTACATTTTCAGTTCGTTTAATTTTCCGTTGTTATTTTCTCTGCAGTTTTTCAAAACGTTTGTTTGTTGTGCTAGCCAGATGGCTTAATTTGAATCGGAACACAGGTTGAACCACTAGCCAGAGTATTTTACCTCGTACCCAGGCGAGATTTTTTTCAAAGTAGACATCACTTTAACACACAAACATTGTATCGTTCTATTGGTAATGTGCTTTTAAGTGCATTATGATGTTCCTGCCCCAAAGCCTGAAGTTATATGTATTTCGACCATCTATTCAACTATACTTGGGTTTTAAGTGTTTTTTGTAAATCAAAAGGAATCATTCCTTAGCCCACTCGAGGAATGAGGCTGATGTATGCATTCACCAGCCTTTTTGCTACTAAAGGATTTTCTTTTTGCAGAATATATTCAAGAAGGTTATGCTTGTATTAACGTTCTCTCTTCTTTTAAGTCACCGGCAAGTGCCAAAGGATTTTTTTGGACTTGCCAGCAATAGTGCATGCGCTCTCGCTTGTGAGCGATATTGTATATAACAAGAGGCTTGCTGCCCACTCATTGCTTACCATTTGTTGGCTTAATTGTCGTTCTTGTTTGCTAGCTTCTAATTGGCCAGTGCATGCTGGCTTAACTTGATCTTCCTTCAGCTGGAGCATCGACCAAGTACTGATTGCTTCAGCTTGATTGCTGCCCTTCCACTGTTTGCTCTCGCTGTGATTGAAGTACTATTTGTGTGTCTCTGTCACTCTCCCACCCTTCTCACTATGGCTTCTTTTCCCTCCCACTCCTTAAGAGTCCTGTTCCCCTCAGTTTGGCCTTCTGAAGCCCTCCTCTTTTGCATTACTGGCCATTGCTGACTCACGGTTCCAGCCATCTCAGCCTTCAGCAGCCTTCCATTGCCTGGGATTGCAGCACATTCCTGCTTCCCACTGTTGGCGGCTGCAGATGCTGTTGCCTCATGTTCCCAGTGGCTTCTGTCCATCCACTGTTTGATGGTTCTCACTTGTCTCCCGTTTTCTGTGGCCAGAACATATTCGGCATTCTTTTATGGCTTCCGCTGCTCACAGCTACTGCACTTCTCCCTGGAGTACCACACCTGCAGCACTATCTTCAGTTCATAATGTTTCCATTTATGTTGAATATATGGGTCTGTGTTGTCAGCATTTGTGTTTGTTGGTCGTGTTGCTTTTTCCCCTTCCGTCCCCATTCTCTGTGAAGCATATTCACCACCCCGCCCCCACCCTCCATGTTGCCTCTTTCCCGCTCCCATTCCCTTTTGCCTGTGTTGCTGCTTCCCCCTCACACCCTGCCTTTGTTGTTTTGCTTCTTCCCCTCCCACAAGAAAACGAGCATTGAAAATGCAATAGGTCTCGCCTTTTATTAAGTTAAAGCCATTTGCTTTGCTATACAATACCATTAGCAAAGCAAATGGCTTTAACTTAATCAAAGGCGAGACCTATTGCATTTTCAATGCTTGTTTTTTTATGCCTTGACAATAATGCAATAAAATGATTGAATACAAAAAAAGTTTGTACAGTGAATTCATGTACCTGCTGCAGAGCTCTTCCTGCATGCACAAGTTTGAATCGTTGAGCTGGCTGACTCAGACTGTTATCCTTATGATGTCACTAAAACGATCACCACTGTGTTACCCAATAATAGCATTGCAAATAATTGTGCCTAACCACGAGCATGCGTTATATTTTTCGGTTTTCTTTCAAGTCATTACGGAGAAGGTGTGAATTAGTGGCAGCAGTGGCATAGATGTAGAATCAGGGGATCGGGATTCTAATCCCCAATTAATGCCTTCCCCACATTGTGTGCTCCTGAGCGAATGGTCTATCTTCATGTGTATGGCTTCCTTTCTTCTTTTTTTGCAGTTTTAATTCAAACTCGACCCTTTATTTTAGGGACGGGGAGACTAAATGATCTGCTGGAATTACAGGCTGTTGACAGGACGCCATGACTCTAACCTGGGTCCCTAATTCTAAAGTAAGCAGCTCTGGCCATAACGCCACATCCTTCACTTGTGGTGTATACATCAATAACAGCTGCTGCCCTGGGACATCAGCAGAACAAAAACAATCACGTTCATTATTATCACAACGGAGCTGGCATTTAATTTCGCTTGTTTCTATCTATTTTGACTTTTGTTGTATATGTGGCCCCTGCTGAAGTCTTACACTGTGAATCCACGCAGATATATTCTCTCTATCGCTCTCTCTCCCTCCACAGAACGGGACATCTCTGTTGCATGTGAAAGGTTTTTCCCCATACCAACACAGTACAGACACCACAAACCAGTGCGATGTCATTTCAGACCGGTGAAAACACATTCAAACAAGAAAGACATTAATTTACCGTTTTACAGCTGAAATCCATTTATCGTCTTCCACGCTCTGTCCCATTCTCGGAGCCTTTAATCACATTACTCCATGGCCCTCCTTTCCCATCCATGTAAGATATCCAGCGATCTGCGCGTAACTCCCTTTGATGTCACATTTACCCGTGCAGCTTGGGTAGTGAGAGGTGCATGTTTTCATTCCTGAGCTTCAGTAGTCCGCCCACTTGCGGGATGTACACGGAGTCTCGCCCGAGACTTTGAAGTACAGGGCACGAGACTGTGCTATATGATCATTGGAGCGTGCGCCCTGCAGAAGTGTGAAGAATGCCTCCTTACTGCTGCTGGGGGTTGGTTGAGCTGCTGCTGGGAAGGATCATGTGCTGTTTCCCCTATTGGTAGAGGGGCACGCCACAGCTGCTGCTGGGAGAATGTCCGTGCAGTGTCTCCTACAGCCACTAACACTGGCTGTGTCGCCGCTGAAAGAGGGTATGTTTACAATGTCCCCCGAGGCTTTGCTATGGTACCTCCGAGGTGTGTGTGCAGAGCTCTGTTTCCTCTGTTCATCCGTGAGCAGATCCGCTAGTCCAGGTTTTTTCACGTTGCATTCCGGGACGTGTAGGTCTGTTTTAGGTTATTAAAAATTATGACTACAAATCCTAGAAAGCAAAGCAAACAAGCAATGCTCGCTGGAAGCCTTGCACCAGCTTCATCAGCACTGTCTGGGAAAGCCAAAGCATGCCGCCATGCAAGCGTAGGGACAAAAATGCGTGTGCGCCAAGGGCTCTCCACATGCGCGTGCATTTATTTGTCCCTACGCGTGCATGTTTAGCTTTGCGGGCGGCGCGAGCAGCCATGTTTGTCCATCTGGACACGCGTGCATTCAGCTTTGGCTGAATCGATTACAAAAGGTCCTCTCCATGGCGGTCTGCAGCGCTTGCGCTGCTTTCGCCAGGCGAGACCTAAAAAGCACTGTGATGCAGCCAGTACTGGCCACGACATAGTGCTTAAAAAAAAAAAAGTTGTAATACATTTTTGCCGTGCTGGATAGCAGCTGCACGCTGCTCTCTACAACATGGCTAAAAGACACTGGCAAAGCCAATAGTTTTTGCATAGGTGAGACCTCGTGACTTTGCCGATGCATGTTTTGTTCTGGTGATAGCCAAGACCTTTTTTATTTTACTAAAATTATATTTACCTTTTTTATTTTACTAAAATTATATTTACTTGTAGCTTCTTCCATCTAGGCCTCTTTATCCATTGGTCTGTTGATGATGATCGTGTTTGCTTTTCGCCCACTGCAGCCTGTAGCAGTGGTGTAGGTCACTTCAGCAGTTTGCTGACTTAACTGGGAGTAAATTCTGCCCTCTCATAAGGAGCACATCCACACACAAAATAGTGACCTTATGTTTCAGAGACTATGACAATGTGTACTTTTGAGTAATCTGGCAGCCCAACGCCAGACCTATTGACTTTAAATCCTATTTCTTTCTTGGAGGCCTTCAAACATTTAGCTGGATTTTAGCAAGCAACAATAATTATTGATCTGAAATTGACAGTTGGGGGTAAAATAATTCTAGTTCCACTCTGTTCATAAAAGCTCTGTTTGACCCTGGTCAGAACTCTGGCCGCCCTCTTCTTTGCTTTCTGGTAGACTCTTCATGATGTGAGGTTTCCAGGATTGTATTTAGTTGAAGTGACTGCCTCAGATCGACCCATATTAAATTAACTCTTTACACAAAATCCTCTGAATAACGAGAGGACGATGTTAGCAAATTGTAACATGGCGATTCAGATGTTATGACTTGAAGCAGTTCCAGTTGTATGTTTGTTAAATTCATAAGTTTCCAGGTGTGCTAGGCGAGTTTATGTAAAACGTTCTTAAATCACAAAAATTTGCTTGCATGCCTGCGATGTGCTGACCGAGTACAACGTAGTTTTGGGACATGACCCGAAGACATGTAAGTGAATGATCAGTGATGAGAAGCGAATGCTGCAGTCAAGGGCTAATTTCTACATCCAATAACTATCCATTCAATCCCACCGTCCACATTGTTGGAGAGTTGCTGGGTCCTGCCGGTGCAAGCAAGCCCCCTGCATTCAATTTGCAAGGTTCACTGCATAGCGTCTAGTGAGTGAGATGGTCAGGAATGTATGGCTACATTCGTATAGATCTTTAGCCTATGCATACTGGGCTTGCCAAGGCAGCAAGATATCCAATATGGCCGCTCTGACTTGCTCCTTCCCTTGTGCCAGCATGCACCCGGTGATGCACAGCAGAAGATGAGACCAAAGAATAGCAGATCTGTATGTGCATCCATTCGTGAATTAGAGATGCAAATACATGTGCCTTGCACTCCTCCATTGGCTAGCTGTGATCTCTGTGCATGTCTATGGTCATATGAGCACATGTAAATCATATCGAGTTTCGAAGTTTGCATTCTTTTCTCTGTGTATATGTACATGCCTTAATTAAGAATGTTCTGTAGCTCGAGTTTTTTTTTTTTTTTTTTCTTTTTCTTCGCCCCCTCCCCTCCCCCAAGGCCCTTCAACTTGCTGCCAGAACGCTTCTTTCTTAAAACACATTGTCACCTCCCTCCCCCCCACACCCCCCTTTTAAAAAAAATGTTGTTTTATACTTTTTAGGGATGGGTGTCTTTCATCCGGAAACAGAAAATATATATCTATTTTTTTAAAAGGCAGCCGTGATGTGCCATAGACACATCCGTCATCACACTAGCCCACCAAACACCTCAGTTTTTTCCCCCCCAAGCGCTGTGCAGCATCAGCAAACTGATATGTTTTTTAATTTGGAAAGCCAAGGGGGCGGGGGCAACTGTTGATGTTGCCATTAGGATCATGAGAAGAAAGCGCCGACTTAATCAACAAATCCTTTATAGCTGATCTTTTTTTTAATGTATACTTTCATCAGTAATCCCCTTCTTAGTTCTTATTTGAAATGGTGAATGTGCAGTTGATGCCCCCAACAGCAGTACGGCACATAATGTCTATTTACCAAGGCTCTGCAAAGGTCTAAATCTACTTGTTTAATTGTGATGCATATATTTGCATCGTTGTGACATCGTGAAGTTATTATTTTTAGATTACGCATATTCTAGAGTTTTGTGGGAAACTTCTTGTGCAATAGTGCGATCCATGGGCGTTTGTTTTTAACAAAGAAGTGAAAACAAATCTAAAATGACCTTCGTTAGTTTAATGTGATACCTGCCAGAGAGGTTTGCCCGGGGTGATTAATCAGATGGAAAGTACGACCTGCTCCCTTGGCATTTCTTATCTCTGGTTACACTCCTTCTTTTCATATGTTGTCTCAATTTAAAGGTTTTAAGGGTTTTCGAACTTAAGAGGTACTTTTGGGCAGAACTAGTGGCAATATTTCCCATGAGTGCAATCATTTGTAAAAACAAACATTTAAAAAATAAAGTACTGCTATATACGTATATATCTTTGTTTTCTATTTAGTTTTGGGGCAAGAGGCACACAGATCACAAATGTGTCAAATGCCGATGGATTGCCATGTTTGTAGCCGTCCCACTGGTTAACCTTGTTTGTATAAGAGGCTGTTCTGTTTTGAAAAACCTGTAGCCTTATGGAGCCGACATACCCAAAACCCGTATAGGTTGATCAGCTGTTATATTTAATGATTCCCTCGTAGTTAGTTCCTTTGTTGTGTGCGTTTGTGTATATATTTTTATGATTTTTCTTGTGTCTAGTATTGGTTTATAGCCATTTTGATATTGGTAGGTTGTCACGAAAGTTGGCTTTTTAGTTTGTCCCATAGGGTGTCAGTCCTAAAACCTATAAGCTGGGATCCTTCTTGAGGCTGTAGGAAAGCTACTTCTTGGACACAGTTGGGGCTCACAAGGCGACCAAGTCCTAACTGACTTAATAAAGTGGGGATAAGGATTATTGAAGTCACAACAGTAAAATCTGCAAAGGAAAGTAGTCCCACCAGTGAACAGTTTGAGAAACCGCAGTGATGAATGCTTCTTGTCTGTCGTTTTTTTTTTTTTTATTATTATTTTTTTTTTACTTTCCTAAGTAGTCTTATTCACGTGATATATTTTTAACTGTACAGCCATTTAAAAAAAAAAAATCTGTGCATGTGGTACGTTCACTTTTAGTCCATTGCATTCGAGGCAGCTAACTGTTGAGTAAAGGAAAGTGCTTTTTATTCTCTGCATTAACCTTTATTCTGGATTCTTCTTTTTAGCGGTTTTATCCAGCAAATAAATCTATCTTTACCTGATTGGTTCTTCCCTGATGGCGATTATAAACTGGTAACTGGTGTGTGGTCTGCAGTGATTGCTCATGGTGTTCAAATGCATCCAAAACAGCGTGCTTTCTGTGTGTGCATGCCTTCTTGTTGTCCATTAGACCCACAATTGCATTTTTAGCTGAAGTCCCAACTAACAGTCCATGAGCTAATTTAAGCATATATTAATTCATTTGGTAAACCACATTCAAACCCAGAGTATAAGGTGAGGATTTTCCCTTGCATCTTGTGGCTGATGACCACTCTCACACGCTATTGAACTTTAAATATGTTATGTAAAACTGATGGATTGGGAGGAGCATGTACGATCCTTCCTGGGTGTTCAGGTGGGAAGAGCTGCGAAAGGAAGACCAACAGAACCGCTGTTCCATACAAATGTCGTATTGTTTCCTCTGCAGCTGGTCCCTGGCAAATGACCTAGATCATCTAACTTAGTTTACCCTCTTTTACTCCGGACTGTTGCTTTTCATCCGCCTTCTCAAATAAGGTTACAGGTACAATGATCAGAGCCTCGGTTCCCCCCTCACCCACACCATTTGCTCCCCTTCACAATTCGTTCAGTTCTCCCTCTGTAGAGAACCCAGCCTCTGAGAGATCTATATTGAAACACCACTCCACAGATATACAGATACTCTATTAAAATTCATTCAGCCTGCATCATTCAGACAAGCCCCCTCATGTGACATGCCTGTTCCTTTGCTCTGCCACAGAAACATTGAAACTCACACATCCGTGCCTTTGAGTACTACTTCTGATAAATCAACTTGTCCCTCATCATCAGTACCTGTACTCGTTGCTTTAAAACTACTGTTGTGATCCCTATTCTCAAAATTATCAGTCAGCCGCCTCCTTTCCTTAAATGACTTGCTCATCTCCATTCTCAATTGTATCAATGAAACCCTTGAGATGGTTTCCTTCAGTTTACTTCCAGATTGAATAAGCAACCTATGCACCTTCCTACAGACATGGTTCTTAAAAATTAACTGCACTGAAACGGCCCTTGTGCTTGTCTTTAACTTCAGTACTAACTTGCATTACAATTGCCTCTGATTCCTCCTCCTACACGACCACCCACTCACTTCAGTGATATGGACCATAGCCGTTGATATTCCTGGATGTGAGTCTTTACCTGCTCCTAGTGACAAATCTGCAACTCTGTGGACATTCTTGCACAGAACTGCGTTCCATCGGCCTTGAGGTCATTTACGTCTGACTGCTTCCAAGTAGATCCTCAAGAACTGTCTGAACAAAGAACGACCGTGCAGTTTACCATCAATTTACTCTGTCTAAATGCATTCACAGCTCTATGGTCTTTCTCTTGAACAGTGTAATGTGCTTCTGGGCCTCCAGGTTATAAGCTGGTGTGTCTTCACAGTTACCTGGACCCTCTCTCACCTTCATGGGTTATCATTCTCTGTCGTCATCCACTCTAATCCTTGGAAACCATCTTGTTCACACCACATATAGCATTTCTTGTCCAAATGTTCTCAGCAGCTTATTAATAAATACAAATGAATGAAAGCGTCATGGAGATAAAACGTAGACTAGACCAATCTATTCTAGCACAGTGTCCTAGTAGCTTGTATTAATTCCAAAGAGCAGTGTTCTCTTTTGTTTCTCAGCGTTTGCTACAGTAGTTGCACTGCTCTCTGTAGGTCAGGCGGAAGTCTGATCCAGCCAGGCTACCAAGCCTATAAATACATACCAATATTTGGCCCTTGGATATAAGAAAGTTCTAAAGGGAGGTGGTGGGCAATAAATTAACGGATAGCCCAGCCTGCTGTGCTTCACCTGGACCCCTTTGTCATTGTGGGATGGTAAACACCCGATAATTATGAAACCCAAATCAAGATGGTCAGCGGCATGCTTCTGATGGCACTGCACTGAATTTTGCTTTTTGTGTAGCAGCATATGCTAGGCCGAAGATGGGTCTACCACAGTTGCAAAAAGTGACTGGGGCTCCTTTATGGTAATGTGCTCCAATTCCTCTGGTCCTTACTCATGCCTGTGGAGAAAGATTCCCCCTTTTATTCTTTGTTGATGTCCTACCTAATTCTTGTGATCCCCCTTCACTTGCCTCCCTGAGAGTTAGGTTAACATCCAGATCAGCCCTTGGCCTAACCTAGTCAGACACATCTGCCTTGGGGTGAGCAACAGAGGGCCACCTAGCATTTACATTTGAAAAAATATCTTCTGATGGTCTGGTGCCTATTTCTGCAGAGTGACCATAAAAGGTTTTGGTAGAAGAGTGCAGAACTATTATGTCCCTCCTTTTGGAGGGGCAAAATATCATGCTTAGTGGGAGGGGCAGCATGGGTGATTTCTTTCAAGGTGGAGTCACCTTACTATTACCAACCAGGACTAGAAAACGGAAGGCTGTATGCTTTTTCTCACTGACAAAATGTTAACAGTTGCAACCACTAAATTAGTCAAGGTTTAAAATTAATTTTAAGGACCTTACAAATCTATTTTTCCACATGCACTATAACAATAGAAATGAAGTGGTTTGGGGACATAATGGAAAGATCAATGGTTGCCGAGCTCCCATTGTATTTCGATTAATGGATGTCTTTGTTACTTTAATCTTGTGTTTCTTTTCTGCGATTGGACTATAGTTGAGGATTGTATCTTCATGTCTGAAAGCAGACTCTGATGGGGTATATACATTTTTTCCCCTGTTAATCACAGCCAGAAAAAAACCTGCTGGTACCAAACAGAACAAGCATTTGCAATACAATAGGTCTCGCAGTACTGATAGTTTGAGGTAACTGATAGTTTGAGGTATTGGTGTTGCAAATAATCATGCAACACCAATAGCTCATACTTTCAGTAATGCGCGACCTAGTGCATTGCAAATGATTGCATAGTGAGCCAGGAACCAGCATTGTATGTCTCAGTGCAGTACTGCAAGCTGCTCCTAGAGCTCGCCTAGTGAGCAACGCACCAGCATTGCATGTCTAGGTGCAGTACCGCAAGCTGTTCCTAGAGGTCCCTAGTGAGCATCATAAACTTTAAAGATCTGGTAAATCCACCCCACCCATAATGCATAGCATGGAAGACTGTACCACAGTACATTCAATATATACAATTGGTAGCTTTGAAATGTGACAAAAGAATTATTATATTAATTCCGGATTAGGTTGTACTTTATGTGGAGCTGATGAAGGGAAATTTATAGAAGGTCTAATATAGATGTGTAGTTGCAGTACTGGAAGCTGCACCTAGATGTCCCTAGTGAGCATAAAACTGTTGGTCACATATGGTACTCCCCTAAAGCATTGCATGCTAGACAGTACGACAAGTACATTCAAATAGCTATGTCCATATATACAATTAATAGCTATGAAATGTGACAACAGAATTATATTAATTCTGATTAAGTTGTACTCTATGTGAAGCTGAAGAAGGGAAACTTATAGAAGGTCTAATATAAATGTGAGATGTGTAGGTGCAGCACCGTAAGCTGCGCCTAGATGTCCCTAGTGGGCATCATAAACTTTGAAGATCTGGTAAATCCACCCTACCCATAATGCAAGACAGTACCACAGTACATCAGTATATACAATTAGTAGCTTTGAAATGTGACAAAATAATTATTATATTAATTCTGGATTAGGTTATACTTTGTGGAGCTGTTAAAGGGAAATTTATAGAAGTTCTAATATAAATGTGGGATGTGCTAGCGAGTTAAGTAATCACTGCCAACCTTTTTGAGGACCAAGTGAGTGTCCTGTCAGAAGGCCTTTAAGAAAATAGTGCCTAGCAATTGTAATTAAAACCTGGGGCGTAACAACACATGTAATAGGGGGTGTCCTCATGGGAGGTAACAAAAAGACAGGGAGGTACTAAGGAGGGACTACACAGCCTAATAACCAATGAAAAGCCACCATTTACAAAGGACAGGGACCGGAGCCAATTAAAAAGATGGGCGGGAAGTAGGCGGAGCTTTATACACATATCTGGAATACAGCATGTCTCGAAGAGATCGCGCAAGCGCTGCCTAGGCGAGACCTTAAAAGTACCCCAGACCTTGGTAGATCGCTGCCAGGGTGTGGGGGGGGAGGGGTTATTCGTTTTTATTTTTCAAAAGCAAACTTCCAGTTTATGAGTTTGTTTTCCAAAAGAAAAAAAAAAAGTTTGGTGTGCTGCTGTAATGTTTCATCACAGAATCTATTGTGACGGCGGTTCCTCTGAAGGCACAGACATGACTGCTGGACCGGCAGTGATCTCTAAGTATGCCAGCCAGTTGAACTACAGACACTAAATTGGCTCCAAAGTGTTTCTGATTATGAGAACGTTCAACGCTTGAAGTGTTTACTCTTAAAAACTGCTTCAATAAAGGTGGAAAATAGGCCTGCTGGGGGAAAAAGGTAATATAGGTATTTGATGGCTTAGTATTGTATTGGTGTGTTTGTCTCTGAATCTTCTCTATATAACTGTTTTGTTGTGCCTTCTTTGTCTTGTTCAACCATGCACGCGACCTCTGTACTTGTTAACCTAGGATGCATGGATTTGTGCACGCTCTGAAACTTGCATTGGTACTACTTTTTTCAAAACTGGATCCTATAACCACATTCCTTTTTTACTAGTATTTTCTCAAAATGTAGCCAGATTTTATTTTAGGTCTTCTGAATGTGACTTTTGTTTTCAGAGTATCAATCCATACAAGATTTCTGACGCCACAGTCTTCGTTTGTAGCAGAACTTCTTTCATTGGTTTCTTGTGCTCTTAATGCAGCATGAAATGGAGTAAGGAGTCAGTAGTTCATTCAATAATGGTTTCCTCTAGCCCTGCAACTATGCCAAAATTGCGGCAGTGTGGTGCAAAACTCTTGCAATCCGTTCAGGTTGTTCCAGTTCAGAAGGCTGCTCTTCATGACACTCGTTCGCGAATAAAGGTGCTGTTGATTCAAATTTGCTGCCGTTGTGTATTATTCTTCGTGTTACCCCGTTTTAAATTCCCAAAGATGTTACTTGGTGCTCAGAGCCTTTCAAAGTCCCTCAGGGAGATGATTTGAAGAAGCACTTGTATTGCAGATGAATGATTCTTTCTTACCTTCCATCTAACAGCGTAATTTTGATTACATAGAACAGTTTTCAGCACGCACATCTTTTTTTTTTTTTTATAGCATGTTTCTAAAGTTTCATTTACTTTGTACGGATTGTGTGATTACATTACGTGAACTTTGTGCCAAGCCTATTTCTGGGTTTAGTAATTGCTTGGCCCTTGTTATCTAAAAGCTATATTTTACATTTAGTCTTGTAAATAACATAAACTTACATAAATAAGTGTAATATGGCCATGTTTGTGTCAAAACCAAACCCTTTCAGGCATAGAGTGAAGCATAAATTATGCAAAAAAAGAAGCAGAGAACTCTGGGTAGTTCTCAAGTTTAGGTGGAAAGCAGCTCCAGTATAGAGCTCTCTCAACACCAGCAACACTCTAAATTTGCTCACCTCAAATGTCTGCTTTTCTATCAGTCTTTAAGCGTAGGATTAGCACAGTGCCATCTACGTCGGGATAGAAAGGGGCGTAAAGTCTTTTGCTATTTCTACAGCAAAGGCTTTCAGCATAGGATTAGCACAGTGCTATCCATGCCGAGCTGTAAAATGGCCAAAGCCTTTTACCACTCCAGGCACTGTATTCCAGCTTTGGATTGGTATATTAGTGTGTGTGTATACATATACACACAACCACAAAAGTACAGTACCCGTTTCCTGAAAATACCAATGAATTTAGTTTTCAATTTGTAATGCATTGAAATAAATTACACACAGACGGGCACATGCTTACGCGCACATGCTTACGCGCACACAGATGCACGCACCGACAGACAGACGGACACACGGACACATGCACACAGGCACGCACACATTGAGAATGACAGACGCACACAATGTACTGGCGGCAAAATTGAAAACTTACCTCAAACATCTCACTCAGATAAGTGAAAACTATCTTGAAAGAAATAAGCCTTTAGTGTGCGGAGCAGACACTTTCTCATTAAGCAGTTACACTGAAAGTTGAACTTCCATGTAGGATCTGGTCTAGTTTCGGGAACATGTTGACACTGTCTGTCTCTTTTGGTTATTACAAGGAAAATATTTTCACTTTTATAGGTTCCACAAAGCCCTTCGTTTTGTAAGAGAAGTAATAGCTCAGATGCTGTGGGATAAAAGGTGAACATGCAGCATGAATAATTTGGTTTATTGCTAATTCCATCACCATCCTGTGTAGATACACCCATCGATAGCAGGCGGATATAGAGCTTATAAAACTCATCCAAAAATAGCATCATAAGACAGCTAAGGCCCATTGAGAAACGAAATCTAGCAGCAGTCATATTCATTATGTTCTTACCAGATGTCAGCTGAATTCTTGAATATTCTTTAATAGACACACATTTGGTAACTGGCAGCTAATCTTAGATACAAGCAACGTGTATTTAGTATGCCTAGGACACGGCTGAGAGAAACCAACATAGCAGCCCGTGAATTCCACTAGTTTCAAGGTGCAATTAAAACCCATGGAAGAGAACAGTTGCTCATTATACAGGAGTTTCAGTTGATGGATTGAATGTACAGTATATGCAGGTGAAGGAGCAGACCAAATTACATATAGGAAAGCAATAATTGTTGTGTGCGGTGACTTCTCAATGTACACCGGTGTTAGTACACCCACAAGATTAAATTAATACAACAACACATATCTACTCCCACTCTGGTTTCTTTGTGATTAGTACTCCAACTACCCCAGACCTTTCCCCATTTCTTAGGGCAGCCCCTGCTGTGATAGACGGCATGCTCTGTTGACCCCAGTCCATATCAGTCTCCCAATCTTCAATATTGGGAGGCATACCTACCCCTTCGCACATGCTATATTACGCTTAGCTACCTCTGAAGCCACCACCAGCCAAATCTTTGTTTATCTGGGCCATACCTCCTCACCAGTGATGTTCATGAGATGCCATTTAGCCTCCAGAGGCACAGTCAGACCAGTGACCTAGGCCATTATCCACACATTTCCCGCCCAATAATGTTGAATTTCGGGGCAATCCCATAGTATATGGAAAAAGGTGCCCATTTGTCTGCAGCCCCTGAGGCATAGAGCAGTGTCACACCTCCCCTGTCGGTGCAGAAGTGGTCTAGATTAGTATTATGGTGTAGTATCCTCAACTGAACCAAGCAAGAACTGATATTTGGTAGCCTCGTGCCACACCCTCAAGAGTCTGGGTGTGCGTTGGCAGGGAATGCTCCCGCCCTCTCCGATATAGAGCCTGCAGGTAGCACCTGCCTCCCATAGAGTCTCCCTTTACATGATACCCGGGCTCTGAACGGTCAGCAAATACCCAGTCATTGACTGCCACCAACAGCACAGCCCAATAATATTTGAGTATGTTGGGGGCTACCAGCCCCGCTTCATAGACCCCTCTCTGGAGTTTACACAGTGCTATTCTCAAGCTGCCCCCATCAAACAGTACTTGGTGTATGTCATGGTCCATTTTCCTCAAGAATTTAGGGAGGGATCTTATATGGAGTGTTATGCAGGACATAGAGCAGAAGTGGGAGGGATATCAAGTGGAGGTCAAACTAAACAGGGGGAAGGTATCCACCCCCTAAACTCAGCCCTCTATTCATGAAAGACTGGGGTTTACCATTAGGTGTAAAACACCATCGACTCAGACTAGTGTGTGCTGCACACCCCCAAAAATTGTCTCGTCAGAGAATTCTCGGCCAAACTAGAAGAATAACTGACCAAGACCTACCGTTGCAAAGGTTAACCACATAGATTTCATTTTGGAAAGGAAGGAGGCACTCCTCATAATGGGGGACTTTGAAAATCTCCACAGGTGACAACATAAGGTGTGTAATCCGTGTTGCCTCAACGTCCCTTCTCCCAAAAAAGGGTCTTTGAGGTGAGGTCAGAAGTTGTGTTGGTTAATCCATTATGTGAAGACTAACCTTGCCAGTAGAGGTTGATTACTGTGCTGTCATTGTCCTCAAGGACACATAGTTTCGTGTATCATTGCATCAAATATAAGATAAGAGGTATAAATACTTTGTGGTAGGTGAATGTTTGATAATGGATCCAGTTTGTTGGCGTAAGGCCTGCAAATAGGTTTTAGCAAATGGCTTCCTTTGGTGACAGACCCATACAGTTCTTAATCTGTACGCCTACTGTTCAGTTGTCAAGGGAAATTTGTTCTAGAGATTAGAAAGGCCGTGAAAGAGTGTACCTTCTGGGATTTACTATTTAGCTTCAAAAATCGAGTTCTGCTCTAACTTTCTAATGTTGGGCATAAATGCAGTCAAAGAAGTAGTTCACAGAAACCAGCATGGACACAATTCTGACATTTAGGAGAAATATCCCATTTTAAAAGACTTATGGGACTGCAAGACCTCGGACTTTGTGAACTGACATTCAGCATGGATGATATTTATTTCAGACCATTGTAGGACTGGCTCACTGGCTATGGGTCTAGGGGAAAGGTGAGGTGGAGGATGTAGTGTGCAAAGAGGGATATAGTGGTTGTTGCAGTGAATGGAGAGTTAATAACCGTTACCTAAGGGAAAGTCTTTCTAAGAATTTGGTTTTGGGTCAATCCGATGCTTCTCTCAGTGTCGGTAACATATGATAGATGTGACAAAACTAAGCAACTGAGGCCCTCTTAAAGGGGTGATTTGTATCCTTCATATACAAAAATATGCCTTGATGTACGTTCTTCTCAAGAGGGAAATAGTGTATTGAAAAACAAATACAGGATATTTCCTTAAGCTTTTCTGGTAGTTCCTCTGATACCTGCAGGAGAATGGAGGCAATCGTGTATCATAATTTTCTTCATAGGACCCAAATGGAACAGATTAGTATGACTCTCCCATTTGGTTTTAGTCATTCCATACTTAAAGTTCCTGGTCCTTCGCATCCTCCTAACTGTAAATCAGCCCAGGGTCCGTTGTGCAGATTTAATGTCTCTGAACTTGAGTGATGGAGTTTATTTAGGGACACCCGGAAATCGTTACTCAGCCATTTAGAAAACATTTATAACCTAGTATTTGTTTGAAAGTAAACTACCCATAAATATACACAAGTCATTTTACAATATGTATTTCACTCCGTGAATACAGGGTTGATTTGGAATTCTGAGGGTGTGTTTAGCTCCTTCGACAGGCTATATGAAGAGGAAAGAATGAACATCTGTTAGGACGCCATTGACCTGCTTTCTTTGAGTTGGTAAAGAGTCATCCTTTAGCATAGGACTCCTTATCCGACTTGGAAAATGAAATTGACACGGTTGTCATTACTTTTTAACCGACTGCATAAAGTCAAAGTACTTGATTTGAAGAGGTTTCTAATAACCACCACCAATGTTTTGAGTTGTTTCATAAATGAACCAATCCATTCAGAAACGCATAATTGCAGATGCATACAGAGCATGTGATCTGTAATGCTAGTAAGCTACATAACAAATGTTAGTTATGTCATTTTTCCTTGCATATCTTTTTTCGTAAGCGTGTTCTTTGACACCCACTGGGGCCTATGAAAACAAAACTAAGGTGTCTTTCATTAGTCAGTCAGTCCAATGGCCTTTTTTTAAACGTTCGTCCACTGATGAATTTCCAACTCAAAAGTGGTTTGTGTGTACTTTTGTCCACGTTTGCACAAGAACTCTAAACACATGGCAACCAGTCCCTTTCATGTAGTTGCAAGTAAGACTACTTTTTACACACAGTCGCATCACAGATTGTTGATTAATGATACCAAGCACACTAGTCGCACAAAATGTTTATAAATAAAACATTGAGCGCTCTTAATCAGTGGCGGCTGGTGTGTCCCGAGGGGTGGGTGAGGGAGGGCACATAAAGATACAATAAAGGAAAGAAAAGTAATATACCTTTTCTGCCAGCGCTACGTCCTCCTTGATCCTTCTCTCCTCGAGGCAGGCTTCCTACTTCCTGGTGCTGCTATCTTGCCGCATGAGATCAGCGCTATTGGTGGGAGCGGCATCGATCGGTGCTCAGCACTAGAGGCCTTTGCAGTCTTAAGAAAACTAGGTTAGAGAGGTTTAAATTGCACATGCCTGGCTGGCCGCCACAAGACGGCCGGCCAAAGGGACATGCACATTTTCTACTTCGGGCACACTGCTCCCTGCTGCCACTCAGCACTGGCCCCGCCCTGATGCTTAGTTCGGAACATGTCGGTTGCTGAAAAATAAAAAGTTAAAAGTTTATTGCCATTTTATTTTTCAGCTCTGGCCTTGGACTTTCGTTTGTGGGGGCGACACTTCTCCGCTCAAACAGAGGAGCCGCCCATGCTCTTCACACACATTCGGCATTTATAAACCAAGAGACCAGTCTTAAAATGTTATTTCCAAAATCATTTGATGCAAGAGCAAAGGAAATCGTATAATTGGATGAACTCTCACGAACTCCGAAGCTTTATATCAACCACCTGAAGGCTATCTTTGTGTATTTTTTCCACTTTGTAGGAATTCCTGATAAAAATCAAGTTCTAAAGTTATTTTTCTCTTTAGATAGTACTTGCTTTGCAAAACAGTAGACCATCCAAAGTGAGTCCTTCTGGAATCGATTCATTTCCAAGGATTCTTAAATTGGACCAGCAGTTGAATATCTGGTCACTTGTCACATTGTGGTCGCCTCTACCCACCATATTTTCTCCTTTAAAACCCCATTAACCTTTTGTCAGGGCTCATTAGATGCCAGCGTGCAAAATCGCTTTTCACAGGTTTCTTGAAATTTGTCTTCCTAGTCCTTGGATCGCTACACTCCACATATTAACCAGTATCTGCTCGGGTACAGAAATCATTTATAGCTTTACAAGACTGTTCAAGGTAATATATTAGGACTTGTTAGAAATGGGATTTTTGGTCGGCTATGGCATGTGCCAAAGTCTGGTAGAAACCACCATTCTAGTCTGGATAAGGGAGTTACACTCCTAAAATAACCCCTGATCACCCCCTTGGTAGCCTGGACCGAGCAGTCCGGCTTACCTTAAAGGCAGTGTGTAAAGCATTTGCACATAACCAACAGTAATACAATGTAAGCTCTAGAAAAGGATACCACACCAGTTTAGAAAAATATCCAATATTTTTGTATATTTAAGACTAGACCAAAAACGATAAAAATCCACAATACAGTAGTTAAAAATGTTAAATTATCAAAATATGCTTGAAAAATAGTTCCTTGATGTCGCTAGCTCCGTCCGGGGCTATCACGGCGTCGTAAGCAAAGAAATCCAAACAGTTCTGGCTGACCGCGGCGTCGTGGGCCAGCTACAGTGTTGGGAAGACCCGCAAACAGTACCTTTTTAGAAATGCAGGGCGTCGGCGACCTCTCGTTGAGCTTCCGAAAGCACGGCATCCGCAGGACGGTTTTGGTTCCGGAGGTCGGTGCAGGAGTCGTTGGGGCTCTTGAAGTCACATGCTTTGTAGGTCGAACTCCCCGCTCGGTGGCGGCATCAGATGGGGTCTGTGAGACCAGGGTCGCGGTGCGAGGTGAAGGCGGTGCTCGCCGCTGTGCTGGCAGGTCACTGTGCAAGCAGCAGCGGTGTCGTGGCTGAAGCGCTGTTGTTGGCTGACGAACTGGAGTCGATCGTGCCGGCGTCGGTAAGCCAAGACTGCGGTGCAGGATGAGGGCGGTGCGTCGTGTAACTTTACGAGCGGTGCCCTTGAACCACGGTGCAAGCAGCGGCGTAGATGTCAGCGTGGAGCGTCGTCCGGGATACCAACACGTTGTTGTGAAGCGAGGTGGTGCGGAGTGCAGTGCCCACAGGTCGTGGTGCGAGCAGTGGCTCTTTGGCGGCGTCAGGAGGCGTAGTTGGTGAGGCGTTGCGGTGCCTTCAGGACACGGAGTCAGCAGCGGCATTGGGTTGCTTTTTCCTCTGTTGCAGCACAAAACACACAGTTCCCAGTGCTGAGGGCAGAAGAGCTTGAAGTCTTTGCTGTTCCTGAGACTTCTTGAACAGGGGGCAAGTTCTACCTCAAGCCCTTGGAGAAACTCACAAAAGTAGATTGCAGAAAGTTCACTCCAGTCCTTTCACTGCCCAAGACCGAAGCAGCCACTGCAGGCCAACACAGCAAAGCACACAGCAAAGTGGTAGTTCGTCCTCACAGCTTCTCCAGCTCTTCTTGGCAGTCTTCTTGATCCAAAAGAGTTCTAAAAGTCGGGGGTCTGGGCCCCAATATTTATATCCCAAAATCCTTTGATCTCTTAGGCAGAGAGTCTGTGCCCAGCCAGAACCAGTTCTGCCTTCTCTGGTGGGACTTCCTGGCAGGAGGTGGAGATGGCATATGGTCAGAGGCAGACCAGGCCCTTTGAGGTGCAAGGAAATCTCTTCCCCCCCCCCCCTTCCCCCTTCCCCAATTGCAGATTAGGTATATTCAGCCCTTTCCTGACCCACCCAGATTATTTGGAGCCACTCCTGCTCCCCAGCCTTCTATCATCCAAAACCCAGACAGGCAATCTACATTCCAGCAGAGGCACACGGGATGACTGAGCAAGAAAATACCTACTTTCTAAAAGTGGTATTTTCAAACACAGAATGTAAAAATCGCCTTCATTAAAAGATGCATCTTTAGATTCTGAGTTCAGGCATACTAAACTTTGTTTTCCTACCTAATTCCCCGGGCCAGTTATGTTTATAAGATGTTATAAACAAACTCCCTATTCTGTCCTATGGGGAACAGGTCGCCTTGCAATGGCGAAAAACAAAATTGGCTGTAGTTCACTATCAGGACATACCACACACACACCAGGGAATGTCCTACCTTTCACATACACTGCACTCGGGCCACAGGGGTACCTGGGGCCTACCTTAGGAGTGGCTGACATGTAACAGGGAAGGTGAGGGACAGGCAAGTGTGTGCACTGGCCAAGTCGACATGGCAGTTACAAACTGCGCACAGACTCTGCAATGGTGGGTCTGAGTTACCTTTTACGGGCCGTTCGTGTGGGTGGCACAATCCTGTGCTACAGCCCACAACAGCATTTGATTCACAGGCCCTGACACACGCAGTGCACTTTACTAGGGACTGACACATAAATCAAACAGGCCAATCATGGAAACAACAATCCATAACACATTTTACCACAGGAGCACTTGCACTTTACCACTGATTAGCAGTGAGAAAAGTGCGCAGAAACACTAAGCCAGCACAAACCGAGCCAGAACCGGGAGGTCAGAAAGCAAAAAACTCAGGGTAAACACGCCAAAAGATGCCAAGTCTAACAGGACTTATGGTAATATCCCTTAGTGAGACTCGGAACAAGAACCGTAGCAGTGACACTTTGCAACAGTGCAGGACAAGAAATGTAAGGGAAACACATTGAAAATGCATTGGTGCAATATATGTCCCCTCACATTATCTGTCGTTCTGAGACGCGGAAGAGGAAAAAAAGTAGAATCATTTATCCTTTTTTGTAAAAAGGCTTGTTGTAATGAGCTTATAGCCACCTTAGACGCAATGCTTTGAAATATTTCTCTCCTCCTATGGTTAGTAAGCTTTTCATAGCATCACTCCTATTCTCCTATATATTTTTAAATATTTCCCAGTCTGTTTTTAAAATAAGTTGTCTGATCTTTTTTTAATCCTCTTACTTGATTCTTAGTCTCCAGCCTTTTTTTTGTTGCATATGTTAGGCCCACATGCTTCTAAGCACCGTACAGAGAACAAGAACATGTACAATATGCATAATGTGAAATCATGACCATATACTCCACAATCTGCCATTAAACGAAATTTGCAGTTGGGGATACTAACAGACCAGTTGTTCTCATATGCTAGGTGAGGGCGGGACATAGATTGTTATTGCAATTCCATGCGAACTTTGTGTCTTCAAGTTACTCATTTTACGCTTGATGTTTTGGAAGGAAGCGATCTTTTGTTAACTGGATAATGGATACTACTTTAACCTAATCAGAACTTTCTAAGTTAGTATGACTCACGTTCGAGGAAAAATAATAGTTTTTTTTCTCTTAATCATTGAATATTTAGTTGGCAGGGAGGCAGCGTATTTAAGATCTAGGGAGCATTATGATGATCATAAGGTGTGTTTGTGTTATATATATTTTTTTTTTTTTAGGTATTGCCTATCGGCAGGTTAGGATTAATTCGGCCATAGTAGTCTTCAATTTCAATAGTTTGAAGTGTGTTTCCTAAGTCAGAAATTTTATCTGTAGACTGTTTATTTTTTTATAGTTGGGTGTTACTGGCATACGTTGGTGGGAAATGTCTGTTTATTTGAGAATCGTTCTTGGTCAGTTATGGTAGAGGGTCAAGAGTTGGAGCTGGTGGAGAACCTCGTGGTAACCCGAAAAGCCCTATCTTCTTGCACAAACCTTGCTTTAATGGAGAAAGCAGAGCTTCACTAATGTGTGCTATTGTATGTTCTATACTTAAAGTTCCACCCTTGCTCATGATTGGATAGTTTTCTTGTTTATCTCTGTTTCTTGCCCCTACATTGATGGCTTCCTCCATTTTCTTGTGTTCGTCCTGCACAGAGGAGCATTAATGTCTCACCACGTTTTGATTGAATGAGTTGTTGTCCACTGCTGGTGTAAGGACATTACAGTGCATGTAGGACTATTTTTTTTTTTTTCCTCTCTTACCTTGCTTTCTCTGTTCCCCTGCTTTACCTTCCACTCTTTATTTAAAATCCTGCTCTTCCCCTAGTGTTCCATTTGCCCCAAACACTGATGCTGGCTGGGTCTATAAATGGGTTTCAAACCATTCCAACATCGCAAGAGTGTGTATTTGAGTTTGCGGATTCATGATGACTGTCTTTGAGTGATGTTATGCTTTATGAAAGAACATTACCAGTTTGCCTTCCAGATGTGCATGCACGACCGACCAACAAACTTGCCTTTTTAAAAAAGTTTTTTTTTTTTTTACATCTATGATGGCAAAGATGCATAACAAACACTTGCAAAACAAGTAGGTCTGGCACCATGTGCCACAGGCAAGGCTCACTAACTTTGCCAATGCCTATTCTTAAATGCCGATTGCATACAGATTCAGTACTCCATAAAGAACTTTGGCTTCCAGAGATTTTTTTTTTTCTTTTGCTAGATATTGAGGACTTTGTGAATGATGTTGTGTATGTGAATTTGTGTTCATTGGAAGCTACTGGAGTAACTACAACTGGAGTAATGTACTCAATACATCTACTTCCAGAACTAGCTGCTGCTTTAAAAGTATCTTTCAATGAGGGTGAGTGTATTTTAGGGAATTCTTGTGAAGAGAGGTTTAATTTAGTCAAGCCTCAAAAGGAATTGAACTAATTTCTTCAGGCCTAGCACTGTTATGGAGGGTTTCATTCTACACGGAAACCTAATGCAAATTTAGTTGTATTGATTATGTGTAATTGAAAACGTTAACCTTTTATGAAGGATAAAACTGATTTAGTGCATGCAATTATCTCCAGGTTATAGACAAGGAAACTACCCGAGTTTAACAAGGGTGGTATATTGGTACCTAGATGGTGGGGTAGATTAGGAGGAATTTGTCCATAATAGCTTTCACGTTTAGTTGATGGATAGTCCTCTTTTTATTGATTGGTTTTTCTAAGTGAAAAAGATCATGTGGTGAGTCTTATGATTTAGGTGTATGTTTTTAGCATACATTTGGTAGGAAATGTCTGTTTATTTGAGAATGGCTCTTAGGGGTCCAACATATCCTCTCACTCACCGACGACGCCACTAGAACCAACTTCCACAGTACATGTCAAACGTCACCAACTGGGAGAAGAACTGCCTGCAGCTGAATACACACAAGACGGAAGTACTGATTTTTGGCAGCAACATATCCAACGACTCCTTGTGGCCATCAGACCTAGGACCTTCACCCACTCCCTGCGACCACTACAGAAACCTCAGAATCATCATTGACAACAAGAAGCCCACCATGAAATCACAGATAAATGCAGTCTACTCCGCCTGCTTCCTCCCTCTGCGCATGCTACGTAAGATCTTCAAGTGGCTACCCCTTACAGACAAGACGCACCGTGACACAGGCTGACCTCACCAGCCGACTGAGCTATGGCAACGCCCTCTACTTCGGAATCACTGCAAACCTACAGAGACTTAAGACCATACGGAACGCAAAAGCCAGACTCATCCTTGGCCTTCCACGACGAGCACACATTACACCCCACCTCAGGCAACTCATACAGGCTCGCTGTACAGAAGAGATGCTGACCAACGCACACAAGGCTCTACACAACCAAGCACCTGCACACATTACCTACTGCCTGGACTTCCACCAATCTTCGAGAAGATTATGCTCCATCTCTTTTTCACTTACCCATACTCCCTGCATCTACCTTAGCAGAAGTGGAAGACTGTCCTGGAACTGCCGCCACACGATCCTCCGTACCATCACCTCACATCCGGAATTCCGAATGGCCTTCAAGACCTGGCTGTTCGAATAAACCTCCGTGACCTGCTAGTGCCTGCATACCCTATCAGTTGATTAGCCGTGATTTATAAATCCTGATTGATCGACCTTGTATGACTCTTTGTGGATTTCAAAAGGAGTTTCCTATTTTTATTTGTTGAACTGTCTGTAAGCTACGAGGTACACCACAGAAGTACTTTGACCCCAAAGGGCTTGCGTTCCTATTGGGTTTTAATCAGTATATTTTAGCTAACTCTGTTGAAAGCAGCCAGTAGATCTAAGAGAATTAGAGTTGCTTTTATCTAGAATTTTTGTAAAGATTCATTTATCACATGTTTCATGTCTGTCTCTGTGCTACATTCAGATCTGAAATCTGATTAAAATTCATTTATAGGTTATCATGAATGTATTAGTTATATAGCAACACAACTTGTGATTACTTTTGCTACTAGAAGGAGATCTGAAGCAAGTCTGAAATTACTGCTGTCCATGTAATGTATAGATAGATTTTTTTTTTCCTGAAGTTGAAACTTGGCCCATTTTCAAACTGTCAAGAGAAACCCCTTGGATGAGGAAACTATTCACTACGCTTGTCCAAAAAAGTGGAAAGTGGTGTCATAGCTGTGGCTAGAGAGGCTAGGTTGGGTTGTTTCCAGTGTTTAGATAGTTTTACATGATTAAAGGAAATGTTATTATGAGCTTTTAGTTTTCCTCTTTCTTTAAGATCAAGACTTAGAATTGCGAAGGAGCTATAATGAAAGTGCAGTTAATTTCTTTTAAAAATGTTTTAATTCCTCCCAGATTTTAAGTGTTCCGAATTGGACTTTGTGGAATTATGTCTTCATTTTCTTTTCAATGCTCTAAGAGATTTTCTTTCTGGGCTCAGTTCTTCGGAAAACAGTTGAGAAGACCGTTTACAACCTTTTTTTGTGATGTGCCAAGTCATTGAGTGGTTAAGCCGTACCCCAGTTACATATTTTTTTTGTTTTTAATATCTGTGATTTTATTGATCTAAATTACAATTCCGTTCATTTTCCCCAAGAACTTTGAGGTCCGGGCATTTATTTTCTCTAACTAGTGTTATCTTTTTGTGTTCTTTTTTTTTCTTTTTTTTTGTCTTTTTTTTGGCTTGATAAAATAACTGTTATCCTTGTAAGAAATGTCAACTACGCATTAGACAGTCACACTAGTCAAAATGATTCCGGTCTTCTATGCATTATTTTCTGAGATCTTTGGTCAATCCTTTACAGTGAGTTGCTTTGCGGAAGTGTTGAGTAAATTTACTAGTGAGGAAGGACAGACAATTTGTGTTCAGTATTGTTCACTTTACTCCAGTGCAAGTTGAAATCACCGACAAATATTGTTGCCTGATAAAATCAGTTGGTTTGTCTTTCTGAAATGTTTAACAACTCTTGCAAGGAAAATTAAATTTTTACTGGAGTTGATTGTTATGTTAAGGATTGTAGAAGATGATGAAATGTATTTCATTTCAAGAAATTAGGACTCGGAAGAGGACTGAGTTTTAAAAGTGGTTATTTATAAAAGGTAGGAACCCCATGGATTTCTGTTACCACTGCACTAATTTGACAACACCATCACTTTTAATGTTGGAGTTTTTATCTGGTAATAGAACATCTGGTGTAAATTTAGGCAAAAGTTCAAGGTCAAGCTAATAATCTCATCAGTTATTTCAATACAGTGTTTCACAGATGTTCTAATTAGGCATGCAGGGAGGTAAGGCATTTACTGTTTTAGAAAGAGAAGTCATTAGGGATCTGGATAGGATTTTTGAGTTACCTTGTACGAGTTAAATGATTTTTAATAGTCCTGTGTCTTGATAAAGTTGAAAATTGTATATTCTGTTGATAGAAAAATCCCTTTTGGGCAAATGGTTTGGGAGTCCTAATCCCACAACAATACTCTGTTCTCAGTAGTGAATTGAGAGTTAGATCTACAAGGTTGATGTTCGATATTGCTTTATCGAACTGTTGTTGTATCTCAGAGGTCCGTAGATGTGTATATCGACTTTGATGTCACTTTTAAATGTCTCTGCAAGTGTTTTTCATTTTTAAAAATATATCGCCGGTATTCTAGGTAGGAGAAATGTGTGGTGTGGAAAAAGAAGGGGCTAGTGTCCTTAAGTTGTTTACCTGGATAAAATTCTTAAATCATCAGGCAGTCTTTATATTGAAATGGCCTAGTAGTGAGCTTGTTATTGTGGTCTTGTGTGACATTGGTAGTTAGTTTTCAGAGTTAATACCCTGAAAGGGGAGTTAAAACCTACTACTTGCGAAATTTTCATTTTCCTAACTGATCAGTAAAGGACATATTGACAGACCTGATTCTCCTGTCCAGAGACCTGCCTGTTTTGTCACTTACCATTTTTGAAACACTACATTTTAAATGTCCACATCTTAGAATCGTATGTTATTTTGTTTGCTACAAAGTCATAGGTTTCTTTTCATAGTCTTCATGGGTTACTGAGCATGATCACTGCTGTGTTTCCGGGATTCGACCACTCTTTGGGGCACACCCTATTGACATGTTGTGACTCATAGTATAGATAATCCTCTCTAGAAGTCCTATATGTAATGATTGCATGTCTATTTGACATGAACTGTAAATATTGCTGCATCTATGCACATATGGGTATTTATATTTAGGGGTTTTCTTCAGCCAATACAGTTTTACCAAGTGTCTTGTGCATGTTAGTATTTATACATTTATTTCAGTTTTTGATTATAAAAAAACGTCCTTTCAACCTTTGTCCCATCCCTCTCCGGCTCATCCCACACCTTTCTAACTACTATGAACCCCCAAACATCCTTTTTAAGCCATTTTGCCCAACTAATTGGCACACACACGCACTACTTATAAAGCCAAATACTACTTCCCCTTCCAAATCCATTTCCATCACTCTATCCCTAGTGTAAACTCTACTTGACACATAACCAACCAAGAGCACAAACCTAACACAACTAATGCAGACAAAAAAATAACTATCTACTATCAACCTCAACTCCTGGATTCTGGAGAACCACGATGCTCGCCACAAAGCGCTTCAGCGCCTCATCAGGGATAGTTGATGCTATGTGAATACAGTTTACAATTGAAGAAAAGGTTGTCCTATATTCTGTATATGTATAGTAATCTTTCACAGCATACATTGGGGGACAAACGCTTGCAACTCCGACATTCACTATCAGAGTAGGCCAATTTTGCTTAGCATTCATATGACCAGGTTTCTCCTCCAGAAAAACACACTATTGCTGTTATTGCAATCTTGAATACTTTACTGCTCGATAAGGTTGAACAGGTTTTCCCTGATAAATTGCAGCATCTGTGAAATCCCTGAACATATGCCTATTGAAGATGTTGAACAACCATATAGCTAGAAGCCTGTTGCTGTCTACTTATCTAAAAAAAAGTGTCAAGTTGTAGTCTATTGGTTTGAAGCCTTTCATGATGTCGCACTCCTCTAAATAATCTAATAGTTGTCTTAATCAGACCCTGCAATGGGAGAGTGACCTATTTATTAAATAGAGTAGTGCTGCTTTACACCTCCTCGCTCTGCCCTACCCTCTTCAACACTTGTATGATCCCTCTATCCAGCACTGCCAAAACCCATGGACTCCACATCATAGCCTATGCAGACAAGATACAACTCATCCCCTCCCTCTCCGAAGACACCACCAAGACCAACTTCCACAACTACATGACAGACGTCTCTAACTGGCTGAATCACAGCTGCCTGAAGCTCAACACTGACAGGACGAAGGTAGTGATTTTTGGAAACAAAAGCTCCCCATTGGACGCATCTTGGTGGCCCTCAAAAGACGGGGCTACTCCTACTTGCACTGACTAAGCTAGGACCCTAGGCTTGATTCTGGACAAGCACCCTGACAACTCAAGCCAACTCGGTCTCCTCTTCCTTGATGCTCCACATGCTTCGTAAGATATTCGAATGGCTACACCAAAGCTCAAGACCGAGGCCCTCATGTCCAGCCTACTGGACTGCAGCAATGCTCTCTAAGCAGGAATCGCAGCTCCCTTTTTCTGACTACAACAGACCATACAGAACACCGCAGCAAGACTCGTCCTGGTTCCCCAAGTCAAAACCAAATCACTCCCTACCCCAGAACTCCACTGGCTCTCTGTACAGGAAAGATGGCAGTTCAAGCTCCTGACCCATGCATACATGGTCCTACACAACTGCGGACCTGCCTACTTTCAACTACTGCCTCCACTTCCATCATCCCATCAGACATCTCTGTTCTGCATCCCTTTCTCGAACCCTCACCCCCACATCTGATGTAGCAGATAGGGAGGTCGCTCCTTTCCCTGCCTAGTGGCAAAAACCAGGAACGAGCTACCCTTTCATCTACATACCGCCCCATATCTTCTCTGAAGACCTGGCTATTAGGCTAATCCGCTAGACCCTGTCAGCGCCTGGAAACTCACAGGTGACCAGAAGTGCTCTACAAATCGATTGATTGAACCTCATCATCTTATCTAGAATAGTCAACCGTTCTTGCGCTACGCGCCTGTTATTACATTTTGTGGTCCAGTTCAGGACCATATAGTACACAGGTGAACACAAGTGCAGGTGCTAGTCTCTTCACTTTTCAAAGCATACGCTTTTTTCTGGTATTCTGACTTAATGGGACTTTCTTGATTTAAATAAACGTATGGGCCCTGGTAAGTACACTTTAGTTTTAAAGTAAGAGGTTTTTGTTTTAACAAGAACGAAAGGTCTGTGGTCGGTGCCGTTGAAGTTCTAGCTCTTGGTGGTGGATATATTTCTTGAATTCGTATTGATATAGTTCTGCGTAAACAGCAGATGGAGCCATTCTTCAGAGCAACGCTTGTAACGATGGTGAATTTCCATTCAAAAATTCTGTGCAGAATAACCGGCCTTAGCAACTAGTTGCATAATTATTTTCGAGAGTTTTTATCGCTCAGTTGTGCATTGCCCTTCTATTAACAAGATAATGCAGAAGCCAGTGTGGAATTCCTACTACGGTTCCCATTTTCCGTATTTGGGTGCGAGATTTCGTCTTTATTTAGCAAAATTTTAATATTTTTTCTTCCCCCTCCCCCCACCGTTAAAATTAACGTTTTGCTGCAAGGTCATCCGTCTTAATGCTAAATATTTTCAGGAATGTAAAAGTAGTGCTTCATCTCAATATATTCCTCTATCATCATCCTAAGCGGTTTTTCATCATTTCTCTTAACATAGCGTGAGACTGACTTGCTTCATCTCTATTCTCATATGGATTTTTACTATGCACAATTTCAGAATGCCCCGCTGCTCTACATTCCCACAGAGCAAGAGAAGCCGCATTTACAGGGGACAGAGAATTTGCCTCTAAGCTACCAAATGTATCCCTTTGCAGATACTACCTCATTCTGTTAAAATATCTTGCATAGCTGCATGATTTACAATCCTGGCTGAATAGCACCTGAGAATCTCTTGAGGCAAACTCGAAGAGCAGGACTAAAGAACTTCGCCCCCCCCCCCTCCTCCCCCAGTGTAACATGAATAGACTTGAGAAGCCAGCATTACCTGACACTGGGGCTCTCAGGCATGTGGGAGGTTCTGTTAAATTTTTCATCCTCCCGGGAAGCAACCAGAATACTTTTTATCGATCATATATTGAATATCGGTAAAAGAGTAACTAGGCAAATTGGCTTATTTATGCACTATACAAAGGCGTATTCCTGTTTGCGTCCATTGTACATGTCCATACTATCAGGTACCCTATGTGCATTTAATTTTCATAACTAACGTTTACGGTCGGTAAACTATATTGTCTTCATTCTTACTCGTAAAGAAAGGTTGACTCTGTCAGCCAAAGGTGGTGGAATTTTTTTTTTACATGAGATTTTACATTGCTCACATCTTAATTATAATAAACACTGTGGGCATCATTAACTATGCAGCTTCATAGAAATACTGTCCTATACTGGGCGATGCTCTCATTTTTGCAAATCACTGCAAAATTGAGTTTTCTCTGTATCGCACGCAACACACATTCCACATTTAATTGTTGGAAGTTTTGATTTTGGTTCGATCATCCGAGTAGCCTTCGGTCTCTGGACTGTAGTGGAACCTTGATTAGTAGGAAGCTGCATGGAGCGGACATATGGATGTGTAGATCAGGACTCCCTGCTACTGATATCAGTTCCCAGGGCAGGGAAAATACAATTGTACCAACAAATCCTAGGCAACCACTTTTTTACTTGGCATTATGTAGAATAATTGCTAATTCATTCTAAAGAAGGCTAGGTGTAGGCATGGAAACAAACCATAACATATTTTATTCTATCGAACGATCTGTAAAAATCAATGATATACAGTGTCTGTACAGTTACATGTCAGGTTAAAAACAAAATACTTCATAATCACTGTCTCTCATAAGGATAAACCTACATTGTACGAAGATTCGTCAATGATTGAAGCCACTCTATTGACTCTCAGAACAGATATACTCTTTGAGATGTTCTATTATTTATTATATTAATGGACGAAAAAACTGCCCTTGTCAACCATCTGTTGTGACTCTATCAGAAAAATGTCTTTATGATTGTAAAAGTTGCACTTAAAACTATCAAATATCAGTTTACATTTGCATCTTGAATTTAGATTAACGACACGTGACCTTGCTATGTTTATCCTAATGAAAGACCGCTGTCATGAATTATTCAGTTTTTAACCTGTCATGCAACTAACTGTACAGACACTGTATATCATTGATTTTACAGATATTTTATATTCTATTATCCTCCATAATGCTAAGTAAAAAAATAGTTGCCTAGTGATTTGTTTGTACAATTGCAGAGGACATATGGACATGTTTCCGGAAGGATAACAAAAGGTGAGATAAGTCAAGAGACTTGATACCATTTGGGGCCTTGGGACATAGTGCCCCAGAGGCGCAATGGGCTTGTGCAACCATTTTCTGCACCACCGGGGCACTGTTTTATTACCGAAGGGATCTCGGAGACTTGTGGGCCCCTCCTTTAAAACTGATAGTGCTGGCACTATTTTAAGAGGGCGCTCTCTCCTTTGAGTGAAACACTTTTCTTCCTTGTCTGTGCGTCATGGACGCTGGTGCAGAATACCAACAGGAGGCACACTACCTGTGCACCACAAAGAGGCGATGCAAAGCCCCCCTGAGGGCAACCCTCTGGACGGACAAAAGGGGGTCCCAGACTTTCTCCTGCAGGTGGGTGCATTCAATCAGTGCACCTGCCTGCAAGGAGATCTTCCCCCGTTTGAAGTGCAGGTAGGTCCTGCCTCATCAGTGAGTCTGCTTTAGGCAGCTGCTCCGTCTTTCACAAATGGGCTTCCCCTACGACAGGCACGAGTTTGCTGCTGCCCTGAGGACAGTGCATGGTTTGTAATAGGGATCTTTAGCCCTATTTACACCAGGCATACCTGTTTATAGGTGCGCTGCGGCTCAAACTGGGACAGTTCTCTTGTTGCATAATACGGGCCTAGGTCTTATGTGGAGCTGCTCTGGAATGCATGCTATTTGGGTGCATGGTGCAAACTTTAGTCTGAGGAACCGCTCAAAAATAACTTCTATACTGGGTGTGTGGTCTAAATCATTGGTGTAATCGGGAGCAGTTCAAGAATAGATGCTGGTTGGATCCATGGTGTAGTCCAGGAGCACCTTTAAAATCTGAATGAGTGCGCTGGTGAGATGAGAGCCCATAACGTGTTCAAGAGATTACACAAAGTATGTGACTAGCATTGTCAGTGGAATAGTATTGCTGGGATTAGAGGTCGGGCTCTAATCTGAGTGGTGGAAGGTTTAGGAACTTAGTTTAACTTTTTGAGAATGGATTTCCTTCAGTTCCATCCATGTAAATGGGGAAATTATTGTCTTTTGGAGTATTAAATGCATCCATGCTTAAACATCTTTAAGGTCATTCGGAGAGATTTCCTTTGTCTCTGTATTTACATATTTAAAATTGAGAGTACATATTTAAAATTGAGATCTAATCACTGTTATTTAATGTTTCAATTAGTCTTGAAGCACATTTGTTGGTGGTGTTCCTCATTTGTATTAAATATATTGTAATTGCATTAATATAGCGCTTAGTACCCCTGAGGCGAGTAGCAGAAAAAAAAGATAGGAGTTAAAATTTGAAACCACGATTGTCCATTTTCTTTTAACAAGACGATTGGATTGCACACAAACCACTGTTTCTTCTCATCCACTGCAGCTGGTAATATCACTTTACCTCCCTACCTTCAGAAGCCACATATCCAGTCAGAGGCTTAGCACTTTCAAACATCAAGCCATTGCCACCCTGCTAATTAACAACACTTCTGATTGTCATGGGTCTGAAATGTGTGGGATGAAATGGTCAATCTGGAGTCCCTTGCACAAGGAGTGAATAGAATAATACTGGGCCTTTCCATTGAGGAAAATCAAATATCCATTAGCCACTTACAGTATGCCATAGACTGCACAGCTTCAGAATTATTACTCTGGCTCTTACATTTCAGATTTTCCCTGACCATTAAATCCTTCACAAAGAGCGTAACCAAAGCATTTGGAATATTAAAGTTAATTAGGGGTGTTTGAAATTTTGGAAAAATGACACTGAATTACATGAAACTCATCTCTGTCATTGAACGCTCTATTTTAGCATGAAGTGCAATTTTGACACGAGGGCACATTTCCCACTGGAAAAAAAATAGCGCAAAAACACAAGTGCCACAAGCAACAGCTGCTTGTGTTCTGACCGTTCACATTGGTGCAGGGAGCGCGGGTCAAAGCTTGCCGCACGCAACATAAAATTACATGACATAATGATATAATTTTGGGAATCTCCTGTCACAAGCATAATGTGAAAACCCTGAAACTACATGAATAACCTTGCGTAATTTAAATTTCGCCGGAGCCTAGTTTTCATTGCAATGTGTATAGAAGCTGCCACTCATCTGAGGACAAAGTCTGGAAGCTGTGCAGGAGAGTAATACTGTGCAGGCCAGGGCTAAGCTATAGACCACTGTATGTGTAGTGTCAAACGCACAATTGTTAGTTAGAAAGGCCTACCAGACATCATCTGATCTTAGCATTTTTTGAAATTGAAAAAATTGCAACTTGCCCAGGATCAGGCAGAGGTTGTGGTTCCGAGTAGCAAGTCTTATTTTTTCAAGGTCTGTGCTTCAGTTACTACACTTCATGGCCTGTATTTTAAGCATACGATAAAACTTAGTTAGTGTCATGATAAACAAAGGAAACGTGTCGTCTTAACCTGCATGCTTTGCAGTGCATCTCATGGGCGGAGTAGGAAAACACCCCAGGGCTTCTCTGTTTAGCAGGAATTCTTTCACTTTCAACACTTTTTTTTTCTTGCATGTTCTCTTAATTGCTGCATACCTAAAGCTAAAAGCTTCGCATGGAGTTCAGACTCCCCTCGAGGCATTATTCACGCAACATAATTGAAAGTAAACGGAATAATTAGGAGGCCAAATGAAGGCACTGGCGACACGACGTTCTCGTCCAAAAATAAGTAAGAAGTGCTCTTTCTCTATTCTGTACTTATAAGGCAGAGAGACACCGTTGTTGGAACCTACAATTGATTGTGGAATGGGTCTAAAAAGCAGTGTTCTTGGTAGAAAGCCAGGCCCCAATGAAATGGCGCAAACCGGCTTTTCGTGGAGCCATTTTGTCTTATTGTAGACGACTCTTGAACCCTCCAGCTCGGCAGTTGATGCGTATCGGAGTCCACGTCGAACTGTAGCCCAGTTTCTACCCTGCACTGGAGTTTAATTTCGCGTGAGGGATCTCGCCTAAATGGCACCCGGGCCGGAATGTCCTGGGAGCAAGTGCTGTGCCGGCGCTGCATTTCCATATGAGTGCTTGGAGAAGTTTGGCACATGCGGAGGGGAGTTCTAAAAATAACCTGGAGCAGACTGTGTGGGCAGGTCCGGTTTCTGGTTCTAGCTGAGTCTGCTGCACTGAACTTTACTGTCGCTGCAGCAAGAGCGCAGTTTGGAAGTGAATTGGGTTCGATTCCCACGTCGGGCAGTGGTTTGGGCAGTACACCTTTTTAAAATCCATGGATACAGGACTTCGACATGGCTGAAGACTCAGGTAAGAGCTGATTTTTGAAACCTTAATATCAACGCCATTTTGAGGGGTTTTGTTCCGGTCTCTGCATTTCTAATGGATTAGAACTGTCAGGTTTCTCTTTGTTCTGCATTGTTGAAGCTAGCCCCCACGCCCCCCTCATCTTAAACCAAGCCATAAACTGTGGATGTGTTACAGAAACACCCTGGCCCTTAGGTAGCTTGTCAGAAGTCACTTTCAAACTGATAGCTTTACCATGTTAGACCTGTTCTGAGCAGCGTGCCACCTGTTCTGAGAAGCGTGCCTGATGGAAAGTTTAGCTGGCTTTTGAAATGCGTTCAGAATAATTGCTTTTCTGTAATTTTACAGCCAATCGTTGATCCCTGCATTCTCACGTATGCACTGCTCTGATGCATGAGAGTGAAACATACTGTTTTGGGAGCGAGCAGTAAAGGGGTATACCGTAAGGCTGGCGAGTCCTTTAATCTGGCCTACTTTCATTTGAACTGGCCTAGTTTTTAAGCAGCTGCAGTGAAATGTGAAACATGATCCATACTTGTGTCTAAGTCTTGGGAAGGGAATATGGCTGCTCTAATGTACGAGACAGATTCTACTGTAATCTCGTACCAAATAGTCATGGATTAAGCAAAAGGAAAGAGCACCTCCTAAATATAAGTTTGTTTCCTTTTGTTCTTTCTAATTGCGGAGTAAATAACGGGTGTATTATTGATTCTTCATTTGTTACATAAAACTAGAATGTAATGTGTTGCTGGACCAAGATCTTTGCTCCTGTATGGAATCTGCAACCACCTCTTGTTGATCTTGGATGATTGTGCATGCTTTGCTGGCTAGAAGCCCTTTTGTTTTGGGAGCTTGGATGGTTGCTCCACCCTCTACTGTGGGTCATCGACGTCACTGCTTTTTTAATAAGAGAAAATGGATGCCAGTAAACAACTGAATGTGCGAAGGACTTTTTTTTTTTTAATATTCAAAACATTTGTTGAGGGTATCCTTCATCCTGCTATGCATGCTCATGGAACTTGTGCTTGCAGTGTGTCACTTACTGTAACATGGAATAGTCTGATTATAAATCAAATAGTAGAGTCTACGTGTTCTTTCACCCCCTTTTTTAGACCGCTTATGTTAAATTAATCTGAGTGGTTTTGCTAGCTTAAAGGTAAGAATTTTTTCTTAAAGTTGTCCTTCTAAGGTGCTCTGGGTTAATGGCTTTTCCTGTGTTATGCAGTTAGGTTATAGGCGTGCATACATTCTACTTTATGTTGCCTGTGGACCATTGACCTAACCTAATTTATTCTTTCATGTATTCACGGGGGGGGTGTGTGTCTCTCAAAGGTTAAAGTAACATTACAGTTTGGTGAGCTTGTCAGACATTAACCTTTTGAGCTAAAGCAAAATAAAAACACAGAAATTCGCCAGTTATAGTTAGCAGTGGTAAGTATTAGCTGCACTGCTTATGACCTCACTCATGACATGTTCTATGGCATCATTCGAAATCACTGGCTTCTCAAATGATATCACTGATAACATCATCTGGTGAGTGTGTTAGAAAAGAAATATGGTAGTTACTCACCACTATGTAAACTATAAAACTAACTATCTAATTTTCTACAGCCAGTGTCCAGTTCATCAGTATGTGTTTACAAAACGTGTGCTCCGAATGCACCATAGGTGTGTAGAGATTTGAACATATTATAAATGTTTGTATCGAAGACTAACCCTGTGTGCAGGTGACTGTTGACCTGTGTTCATTATGTTCCACACGTTTTTTGGCACTGCTGAAAAGTTTCCAACATGGCAAAGATTCTACCTACTATATACTAAGTATTGTAAGCAGCCTTTAACTATTGAACAGAATCATCTCGGCATGACCATTTCTGCATAACATATACTGTGTGCACCAGGTACTAACATATGTATATTGGCTTATTTTGCTTCAGAAGAACGTCCTATCTGTAAAGTTTTCACCACAGCATGAAGACTTAGTATGATCTTTAGCACCATTAGACCTTAGTTATTTTAAACGAATAGTGTCTTTTTTGACAAGCGTTGCGTAGAGTGTACGCTGTTTACAGTACCCACTTTTCTACTCCTATCAACCTATCTCAATGTAGGTTGGGTCACTGTGTAAGCTGTCTGTAGTAATAATTATTGAACATATGTTGAGTATCTTGAGGAACTTTGCTTTCTCTGAACAATTGTGTGTGTGTATATATATGGAACACAGTGTACAACAAGGGTTTCCCATATCGGTGGTTGATTGTTAAAGTGAACTAGGCTACCTAAGAAGTGTATGGTATGGGATAGGGTCATTGCACTGAACACATGCTTTCTACACCTAGGGGAGTTGTATCTGGGATGGCTTTAATGGTGCTTCATATTATTCTGTGCTATTGTGTACTTCATTTCAGGCCTCTAATGCCATACTAGTTTATAAAGTAATCTGTACAAATGAAGCTTGGATGAGGTCAGTGATGTAATCAATAATGTCATTTGAGATGTCATCAGTAATGTCCTAATTGATGTCATTGAATGTCATGAGTGAGGTAATATGTGAGGTCATAAGCAGTGCATTGTAGGGCATAAGTTCTAGTTAGCTATGCGAACTATAACTGGTGAATGTTTACTTTTTTTTTTTTTTGAGGGGTTCAAAACAATGTTGCTGACGTTCACCTAACTAACGTTAATTTAACCTTTTGTGTTTTCTTTTCCAGTGACTTTCTAAGTCTTTTTAAAACAAACAAACAGATCTTCTATTCACACTGAACTATAACGTTAGTTTAACCTTTGTTTTTTTTCTGTGAATTTCCACAGCTATTCAATGCAAAGTAATATTTTATTACTATAGGTAAAGCCACCGCATATGACCAGGGTTTGTTGCAGGGCCTGGCCTGCAGCAAACCTCCCACCGGTAGCCAAGACCACGCTGTGCACAGCATTTGGCCAACTCCATGCAGGCGGCCACCCAGAGGCAGCCAACACCACTCAACACTACACATGGCCTTTAGTCCTACGTGGCGTTGGGGCTAACCGCAGGGCCTTTCTTGTAGCCAGGCTTTGCTATCAACTACCCGCAGGCAGCCAACACCACACCACGCATGCCAATACTTAGTATCTACTGCATAGAATCTTTGCACTGCTGGAAACTGTCTTTGGCAGTTGCGCTGCCCTGGACAGTTTTCACGGGTCTGAAGCCGTCTCATTTGAGTCCTCTCGGCCAGACTGACAGGTGCTCCTTTTCAGCAGTTGCAGCCTCCAGGCTGAGGCAGTTCTCCTGTTTCAGTGACTGCTTCTCACAGATTTTACCACACATTTGCAGTCCTTTAGACATCAGGCATGCCGGACAGCATGTTGTTGCTTGGCTCAACGTTTCTTTATTAAGACCCATACTCTGAACCCCTCATGGCACAGGTTGGTCCCGGAGATGGTCTTCTGTGTGTTCAGCTCACCGGGAAGATGGTAGGATTTGTCCTTCTCAACAATATCTCCTTCTGCAGGTCTAGGTACTATCCTTTCATCTCTGCCTCCAGCCTTAAAGTATGCATTTAAACTCAAACTGACAGCTTCTCCAGTAGGTTGCTTAGACTTTGGGTTATGGCCCCTCACCTCTAGGAGACTCAACAGCCCAGGTCACGAAACAAATTCAAGTCCTCTTGAAGGCACTCCCTTCATTATTCAAGAAGAACTCTGAAAAAAAGTTTTGTCAGGAACATTAATTTGCAGATAATGGTACCAAGCCACCACCGCTTCAAGTCGACAACCGAGGACATGGATACTGGTTCCATTTCAACAAAGGAGGACACTATCGCTGTGCACCTCCATGTTAGAGCTATTTCTGGACCTTAGCATTACCATAGACAGGGCTAGGCCTCGGTGTATATGCTAGAGTAACATGCTGGCTGGGTCACAAAGTCCGTATACCCGTTTCAGGTGCTGCTTGGTCACTAGGAGAGCAAGTGTGCTTCCAGATACCAAACCTGGGATATTCCTTTCCCAGTAGAGCTAGCTTTATGGCTAGCTTTATGAAGCAGACATACCTCTTGTGTCGGCTGATTCTGTGTCTGGCAGTGTAGCCACGTCTTTTGTTGGGAAGGCCTGGTAATGGCCTGGGACTGTAACGATGTGCCCATTAAGATCCATTATTGGTGTGTTATTATTTTCTCTGGTCCACTATTTACCATAAGAGATCACGCAAGTACATCTTCTGTACTTAATGAATAATAAATGCTCTGCGTTAGGGTTGACCGGAGCAGTAAGCACTTCTTTCTTTAAAAACGACAGAAATTCTGAAAATGTATCCTCGACGTTGAAGGAGGAGGCGGATTTTGGCACACGTTAGGAATATTGTTTCGAAGTTGCATGACTGGATTGCTAGTTATTTGTCGAGCTTTAAAAGAATACTAACTGCATGAGTTATTGTTTTATACAAGACTTCATCCGTGTTTCACAGAAAACCTGTAAAACACATCTCTTTACCAGCGAGTCAGTGCACAGTATGAGGTTTTGTTTTTTTGCGCACTAAATTGTGGATGAAACCATCTATTTTTTTGACACGTAGATTTCTGTCAATTGCATTTTCTTTGAAATGGATTTTTTTCGTTTTTACACATTAATTCTGTAGAGACTGGACCTGGCAAAGCAGATTAATAGTTGAATCCCATTTTTTTTCACAAATAAGTAAACAAAGTGCTTTTCCCAATATCTTACAGTTTGATGATAAGGGAAGGAAGTTTACAATTTTAGGGTTCACAGGTAATAACTGACCCACTCAAATAAGTGTGCTTTTATATCTACCACATTGTCACGATCAGCTTCTCTTGTCTTTTACAAGGATTCTGTTGACCAGGCATGAGTTTAACCATCCCTGAACACATCCATTTTACATTCGCTCCCTCCAAATCTAAAACGTTAGTATCTGTAAGAAAAAGGTGAGCCGCCTCTGCCTCGCATTCTTTCCTGCTCATCCGAGTTTGTAATGTGCTGCCCTGTTATATTTCCAGTAACAGGATCCGTTTTAGTTACCTGCTATAATTGCTCTTCTCCAAAGTGTGAAGTTGAGATCACACATTTTCCTCATTCCCAAAAGCGAGTCAAATGTGTTAAGGCCCTTGTTTTCCTAATATAGTGTCACCCCGCCATTTCTGCAATATTTAAAGGACATCTCATTAAAATATATATATTCCAAAAGAAGAACACGCACCACTTCAATCAGACGTGCTTCAATAAAAAGATGCTTTTATTCCAGGCAAATGCAAAAACAACAGTTGATGGACAGAATGTAGAACAATGTCATACATTCACCCCAGTACAGAGATCTGGGCATTTGTCACCCCGAGTGGGAAGGGTATGCCCAGACGTGGGTCCCTTGCTCTCCATGCCACTGGAATCAAGCTATCCTGGCTGGAGAGGGGTGAATCCCCGAAACCGGTCCTAGGATGCTTGTTTCCAGTCCAGGGAGGACCTGGCTTGGCAGTTCGAGCTGGATTGTTCCCATGAGGCACAGGGTCAAGACTGATTTGCGTATGGCTGGGTTCAAACTGGAACAGCATGGTGAGCAAAAAAACGACGGATTTAGGCCCAGATCTCTGTACTGGGGTGAATGTAAGACATTGTTATGCATTCTGTCCAACTGTTTTTGCATTCATTCCAGGTAAAGCATAACACGTTTCGGTTCCAGTGAACCTTAATCATATGCAACTCAGTGGCAGTTCAGTTCAACCCCTTTAAATCCATGACGGACAGCGAAAAAGGACCAGGTTTCTTGCCGATTGCAACATTTAAAGTGGCAGTGGTAACACTTCCGGAAAAAAAATATATACACACATATATATATATCATGTGATCAAGGCTGTGTGTTCACAGCCGAAACGCGTCATGCTGACAATGGAGGAATAAATTAAGCACAAACTCTCTACGGCGCACTTTGTGGTCTGTACCTGTGTAACTTGTGAAGTACTCTTCAAGTGATCCAGGATTATTGAATTTAACGGCCGAAACGCGTCATGACCAAGAGCAGTGAGAACCGAAAATAAATTTCGTTTTGCCACCTAAGAGGAGTTCGTGTCATTTCCTGGTGGAGTGATTGTTGCAACATATATATATATATATATATATACTTTCCCACAGCGGTTCAAAAGTCCGGTTTGCCAGGCGCTTCAAAAAGGTGCGTCGCCACCCTCGCGGTTTGAACCAAAACCGCTAAACATGCCACAATTTCCTTCTGAAAGAAAAATAGGGTCTCACTCCAGTTCGTGTAGATTAATTTATTCTTGAATCATTTGCAAGTCAGCAAAAAGCCACACAGGTCCCTACCAACGCGTTTCGGTATTCACAAAATACCTTGTTCACGGTGTGCTAGCGACCTCACCTGCACTAAAGAACAATACTAATCCTGCTTTCAAAATGTTTAAAAGCAGCCATGTCCTCCTTCGTTGGAAACATTGCAAATTGCTTACTTCTCCTCCTACCCCGTTTCTGACCCTGTCCCCTCCTCCCCCTTTGCAGATGTCACCTATCGAAATGGCCCTTCTCACCTGTGAAATTCAAAATAATATAACATACTGATCAGGTTGCGATTCCTTTTGCAGTTTTAATTTCATATGCTTGGATATCTACCTTTTTATATGCCTTTTACAAACCTAGGGTTTTAAAACTTTACTGACTAGAATCTCAAACCTTCTATCTTCGTGCAGTGCTTCCATTCAATGAGAAGGCTATTGAGGGGCTAGTTTTATACATGTCATCAGAAAAATGAGTGGGGATAATTATGGCTCTGGCTTCATGCAGCATATTGTTTGTAAACAAAAGCACTCCTACTTTTTATCAGTAAAGAGAAATAAGAAATACATTTTAAAAGCGGGACACATGTTTAAAAAATAATAATTACAAATTCTCCGTTTGTCAAGCTGCTTTCCATCTTTCTTTTTAATTCCCTGCAACATCGGGGTGTCAGCAACCCAGCAACTCTTTCCAGCTGGTAGTAAGACCGATTTCCCTCCCTCACGTTAACCCAGGTGGATGACATGCCTGGTCCTAATATACAGGGGGTGTCCTCTCTCTAGGTTGGTGACTGAATGGAGTCTGGTATCTAACTGGTAGTGCATGCTGGCATCTCCTACATTTAGTGCAATTGGTGGTAGAATTTCTTTTTAGCTTTGGCAGTCCCTTGGTTTGTTCACGCTTGAAACATCCGATTCCCCAAAAGACAAATCTCTGGACTCAGTATGACCTTACCACAGGGCAGCAATGTCCGATTGGTCAGTCAGTGTATCTGATGTCCGTATGGTCAGCACTAAGTGGGTAGGTTCTGCAGACAATGTAGTACGAATGGAGAGTAGGCACAGAGGACAGGCTTTGTGGTGAGTGCAGCAGGGATGCACGGGGGAGGAATCCCAGAAGCCAGTTTTTACAGTCGCAGTAGTGGGAATGTGGACTTAGTAGAGACCAGGATCATCAGCACGTGCGTCAGTCACTGGAGTAGAGAGGCTAGGCGATGTAGTTGGTGCAGGAAGGGAGAGAAGCAGCGATGCCAGGTGGTGTTGTCTGTGTAGATGACCGCAAAACCAGCTTTTTTTCTCTTCAATTTAAAGCTCCTCCGAATATCAGCAGGGTCTAGCACCATCTTAAAGATGCCAGCAAAGTAAACAATTTTGACTATGCTCAATAAAACTGCCATCACTGTTGAGGCTCTGGTACACTTTGCAGAACATGTTCTCTATCTCATGACTGTTTAGTACTTTGCCTGGCCCTGTAATGACGATACGCCTGCCTTACCCCATGAGCGCATGCAAAATTTCTGTCCCTGTACAGCTTTTTCAGAGTCAAGGCTCAAATGTTGGTGTCCTACGTATACAGACAATCTTGCTATTTAAGGTTATTGCTTCTATGTCAGAAGTTCAGACTGGACAATTCAGCAACGCGCATGAGAAATGGGAATCTAGAAATGTTCTTGCTCCCCCTGACGTGTTTAATTGAAAAAATGTTCATAAACCTCAATCGCTTCCATATAGTTACCAGTCCGAATCTTCATACAGATGGCTTAGTTCGATCAGGTGCGATCTCCATGCCAGTTAACCTCCCCACTAAAATGTTGCAGTATATTCAATTTGTATTCATTGTCCTACCGTTGTTTAAATACCAAAAGAGTGCTCGGCAACTTTGTTATTAATATTTTCTCCGCTCCGCTGAGAAGACAGTTCTTGTAAATTACTACCAGATTCTTATTTGCCTTTGACCTTTTGCAGATACGAAGACTGGTGGCAAGAATGGCAAGAAAGAAGGTTCTTCGGGCAGCTCCTTCTTCACCTGGTTTATGGTTATCGCTCTGCTCGGAGTCTGGACGTCAGTGGCTGTGGTTTGGTTTGACCTTGTAGACTATGAAGAAGTTCTGGGTAAGAGACTTTTACTTTTTCTTTCGTCTCTTCGTATGATAGAAAGATTTGTAAACTCCACTGTCTTTAGTGTCCATTTTTAGGCATTTCCTTCTCACTCTCCTCAAACCCACATAGCCATTTTATTTAATGTTCATTGTAAACCATATACAGAATATAGGCTACACCACTGGACTCTACTAACCCAACAAACGCATGGTTCCAGTCTCAAACATTTTTCCATACTCTTGAATTTGAAAGTGCTACTGCAAGTGTTTGCAGTGTTCCCGGTGATTAGTATCCTCTACTTTGCCAGGATAGCCATATTTTTCAAGCCACAAGTTTAATTCTATTACATTTGCTATAATCAATATTTGGAAATTGCTGAATAAAACCATTGGTGACAACCCCGTTTCATATTTGCAAAGTTAATAATAAAGTCTGTTTCAAGGTTTCGAAGTCCAGCAATATGCTGCCAATTCCCTTGAGTGATAAAGCTGAATATATCACCACTAAGGGAATGTCGCAGATCGGATTCCTAACTTGATAGCCTTAATTCTCAACCTGCTGCAATTATCCCTATTACTTCTGTGTACTTTTTCAAAGTAGAAAAGGAGTTTATTACAAGTCCTAAAACTGTAGGTATTGCTTGATTTTTAAGCACAAGTAGAAAATTAAACTTTTGTTGTAGCATTACATTCTGTAACCTTTTTCAATGTGGATAACTCACACTGCAATGAAAGTGCTGAATTAATGCTTGCTTACAATGATTCAGTGTGTTCCAGATTATTTGACTCTACTTTAACACCCACATTTTAAGTGCCCCCTCAATACTGATCAGCTCATTCAACAGAAACAAAAATGTCATTCCTGGCTTCCCAAGGAAAACTTAGAGAATGGGCAGCAGATGGGCATCATACCCTTAAGATGGGTGGCTGACTCTAGGATTGGATGCCATTTGCCTTGTGTTGGCAAACTTGTGGCTAACATGAACTTGCAGTACTCTTCTTGTATCCTATTGGAGGCCTTACTGTACTACGCCATATGTTGTTCCAGTCTTTCAGAGCCATGTGGGTTTTGTATTTTGAATTCCTCAGATTTTTCATGCAGCCCTATTCAGTTACTTAAACTATTTCACTTTTTCGTTGACTTTGCTTTATAAATTTGTTTACAAACCTGTTAGGCTTTTCGTTATGGTTTATGTGCATTAAAGAAAAAAGATAGTGAAGGCACTATTGCAGCCAGTGGCTACTAGAACACACAGGGTGCCAGTGGCAAGTGAATTGCACTTTTCATAGCACATACGCCGGTTTGAGCATCCCAAGTAAAGAGACAATCCAATACAAAAGAGTGAGCAATATTTTGCAGCTTTTCATCCCCTCTTGTGCAGTAGCCTTATAGTTACCCTTCTCTGGTTATAACCAATTCATTTAGATCAGTTGTTTGAGGCATTGCTTAGCAGTGGTGTGTAGAACCTGCTAGCAGGTTAACACCATCTAACCATTTTCATGTTTTCTACATGGCAATCAACTGGGAAGTAAAGGAGATGAGTGGAGTAGTCCTGGTTCTAGAACGTGTGAACGTTTCAATGTAAACTCCTAATTCCTGTTTGGTGAAACATGCTTGCATGTTTTCAAGGTTCTTCAATTTAGGACGATTCATTAACCTGATTAAACTAATATACTGGATGTATGTATTTTAACAATACCTGCATCATCAGTGTTTTTTTTTATCCACATAGACACATTTTCAAAGCATTCGATTAAAAACAAAATTGAAACTATCGGTGAATATTCTAAGACATTCAGTGCTCTAATTTGCTTAGATCTCTATTCATGTGTTTATTATTCGTATATGCGTGGATCTGATGAAATCGTATTTTTACAGTTACCTTATTAAAACTAAAATGGAATATGTATAATGTGGTGCGGAAAATAACTGATTCATTTGCTTTCTTTAAGCCCCCCACTTTACGTTGCATATCTTAAGCGATTTTTTTTCACTCTGTTAATCTCACATGACCGTGTTTGTTTTGGTCTCGGCTCGAAGGCTGCACTTGCGCAGTCTCGATCCGAGATTTAATGACTTGGAGAAGAGGGGCTTGAACCCGCCCCTCTTCTCCCCTGTTCTCCATTGGCTGGCCTCTTGAATGCTGGCCAGCCATTGGAGAAGAGGTCCGTCACTCTGAACAGGCCCCGTCCTTTTCGGATTCGGGGGGGGAGTTTTTTTCAAGAAGTCTAATTATCTCCTCCAGCCAATGGCAAGAGGAGAGTAAAGGAAAACACGCCCCCGAATTCGAAACCGCCACTGCGTTTCTCCGAGGCATTTCTGCTTCGCCTCGGAGAAAGGCAGTGGTGTGCTTGTTCCCTCTTGTCTTGGTTTCCTCCTCAAACCCCCCAGAAGTTGGCCGCCTCGGTGTTTAGAAGCTGCCTGCGGGGTCCAGGTGGGGAATTACAGCCCCAAAAAAAAATCAAGACCTGCAACGTTTCCGTTTAAAAAAAATATTATTCTGCTGTTATCGGGTGTTCCGTTTCCTTCGTAGCCATTGGCTCGCTTACGCTCTCCGATTTAAAATGAAAACCAGTTTTTCTCGTGCAGAGTTGAGCCCTCGGTACACGTCCCAGCCCCTGGTTCCTTCAACGCCTTTGTATTGATTCCCTGCAGCCGGGCGCAGCAACTCCACCACACGGCGGCTATCTTGTGAGGAGACTGGGTGGAGCGCGAGCGCCCGGGGGAGAAGGAATGCCGTTGTTTTAGTGCTTTCTTGTCCAGCAAAATGCGACCTTACCGGCGTGAGCACCATTCAGAGGGGGCACCATTGCCAATAATTCCTCGCCTCGGAGAAAGGCGGCGGTGTTCGGCTGCTGCTCTTGTCTCCTCCCCCCGTGTTGTTATGAATACTATTTACATTGTATAGTAGTTCCTTGCACTTGGAGATTGATCTATTCGATACTTGTGCATTTCTCATTTTAATAGGATTCAATTTCTGTTTTGTGTCCACTTATCACTCTCTTACTAACCATCACGCACAAGATGTGTTTCTAGTTATATTTTGTATATGGGCACAATTTTTGGCTCAGTGCATACTTATTCACTCACTATTCTGACCTCACGGCTACACCTGTAACTAGGATTAGTTAGTTTATTTTTGCTTTGACTAGTCCATTTCAAGATGGCGGCCGTTTGTGAATATGTGCCAGGGACTGCCTTTTTTTCCAATGTACACTTGCATACTTGGATTCGGTCTTTTTGGGGTTTCATGATTATATTGGATCCATATTAGGACCCACCCGCGTTAGTGTTTATTCAGTATGTTCATTTTTTATTGAGATGATCTGGGAAATTCTACATTATCGGCATTAGTATGTGTCTTTCAACCGGCAACCTGGGAATTATCAGTAATAGCTCATAACCTCTCTCCCCTATAAGATGGCGCCTTTTTTGGTTACACTAGTCCGCCTTTTATTTCCATTTTTTGGTCGCATGCGCACTTGCAACCACGTGACTGTCGTGGTTTGTCCTGCCTATTTCAAGCTAGCGTGTTTGACCCCAACTACAGTTTACTGGCGAGCGTTATCACGCGCGGTGACTTCTATGACACCTTGGGAATTTATGAGGTGAGTCCTTGGGCGTCTTCATATGTACACAACATTTGATACGTTTTATATACGGGGTCTCGTTTGTCTACTGATGATATAATTTATAAATTTGCAGGACTTGACGCATCATGATCGGATGTTTGTTTTCCGACCTTACTTCTGGTCATTATACACTTGCCCGTTATAGGAGGTGAGTGTTACGAGGCATGCCAGTTGACTTGAATAGCATAGGTATACACTAGACATTAGGTTGTGTTTATTTCATGTTGTGCACTGTTTCCCTGCAGTTTGCTCCATTTTGAGTTATATGTTTGGCACACATCATTCGCATTAGTGATCATTGCTCAGTGTAACTTTAATAATATTTCGGGTGAGTTACACTATTCACGGAGAGTAGTCTTGCTTCGCATGCTCATTATCTGACACACTCGTGCATAGCTTTACTTATTGCTGACACTCTCACTGTATGCTTGAAACTTGTAGTTTCTTTATATGAGAAGCAGAAGGACGAGCAGCAATACAAAGGACAGGATAAGGGTTCCTGTGTTCGCTGACCAATCGCCCCCACTATGGCCACCTCAGAAACCTTTCAGATAATCTGTCAATTTTTATTAGTCATTTATTTTTTAAATGCTTAATTTTTAGTGATAAATGCAAAGATCTAGAAACGACGGTGCCACTTCTGTTTTGGCTCCCAAGATCTGTGTATGTGTCTAGATCTATGCGTGTGTGTGTGTGGTTCTGTATGTGTGTGTGGTTCTGTATGTGTGTGTGTGTGGTTCTGTATGTGTGTGTGTGTGTGTGTGGTTCTGTATGTGTGTGTGTGTGGCTCTGTATGTGTGTGTGGCTCTGTATGTGTGTGTGTGGCTCTGTATGTGTGGGTGGCTGTGTGTGTGTGTGTGTGGGAGGCTGTGTGTGTGTGTATATGTGTGTGCCTCTGTGTGTGTGTGTGTGTGTGTGTGTGTGTGTGTGTGTGTGTGTGTGTGTGTGTGTGTGTGTGGCTCTGTGTGGGTGGCTTTTTTTTTTATAGGTGGCTCTATGCGTGGGTGGCTCTGTCTGTGTGTGGGTAACTGTGTGTGTAGGTGGCTCTGTGTGGGTGGCTCTATTTGTGTGTGGGTTGCTCTATGTGAATAGCTCTGTGTAGGTGGCTCTGTGTGTGTGGGTGGCTTTGTGTGTGTGGCTCTGTGTGGGTGCAAATGCAATAGGTCTCGCATCTGAGAGAGATTAAGCTATTGACATTGTAAATAACAATGCCGTTTCTTTAAATGTTTTAAAAACAAAAACATAAACAAATAATGTCATGAGCAATGCCAATAGCTCTAACTTTAACAATGCTGAGACCATTGCATTGTAAATGCTTGTTTTGGAAGCTGGGGTGATGTCAGCTCCTTGGTGTTTATGTTGTTATCACAGTGGTTATTGGGTCTTCTATGAAAACATTTGATGTGAGAAGGATGAGCAACTGTCACGTTGCAAATAAGTATTTACATTGTGCACCTATATGCTGTACGTATTCATAGTAATGTAGAATTTAAAATATTTACCTGATTGTCCTGCTTGCCTGCTTGGAACTACAATTTGTGGGCAACACGAACACAGTGCATCTTTAGCTGAAAGCAAGCTAGCGGCTCTCTGGTCACATTTTTTTCATTTTTACTACACACGTGATTCTGCTTATCCCACTGATCCCGAAGGTCTTGTGTGGGAGTAGATGATTCTGGTTTCCTTGTTTTCCTGCTTGTCTTCCAATAACTACAGATTGTGTGCAGTGCTGACTTGGAGGGCACTGAACACAGTGTTGTCACAGGTTGGACATAGGATTTCATCTCTCTTAGACGCAGAGAGGGAAGGGTGCCCCTTTCTCCTTTCAGAAAGCTGCACTTTTTCACCAGGTTGTAACAGGTGTTACAGCTGGCCTGAACTCTATAAAGTAGTGCCTGTCGGCATAAGGAGGGAAATAAAGCACAAAAACCTCAAAAATGCAGGTTCCTAATTGTAGGACGGTTCTTTCAAGGTTATGTTTTGGATATGGTAAAGACCTGTCCCAGAGCACAATTGGCAGGCCTAGCACAGAGCTAAAGTAAGATCAGGACTGGTGCGGAGCAGAAGCGAAGGCTCAAACTGCAGAAGAAAGTTTGAGGTGTTTCAACCTACTGGCACACTCTTCAGAGTCTTTGTATATAACGGTATAACAGGAAAGGGCTGGACTCTGAACAAAAACCATCTGACAAGATGGGCCTGTCTTAAAGACCTACTGCAATGGTAATGATGATTGGTAGCCATCTTGGAATGACGTCTTGCTAAAGAAGAGCTGTACTGCAGTGTCCCGTTTAGAACCATGCACATTGCTGTTGAAGAACCATATTGTGTTGCCACTGAGCTAGTTGCAAGGCCCAGAGGACTGATTGAACTGCTACTAAAGCTTTTTCCTTAAGTACCAAGCTCTCCACATCTTCAGACCACCCATCGATCGAACCAGCAGTTGTGACTTCAAAGCAAGGGATTCATTTTCGGATAGAGAATAGATGGCCAAATAATATTACTATTACTGTATCTCAGTTAATCACAGTTGAGCCAAAATCCGTGACACATGTGTCGGCTCCTCTGACCCACTCACCTCCTTTAAGTACTCAGTCTTATCTCCTCTGCTATGGATCTGCTTGCTAAAAAGACCAATTCCACTGCTTAGACCATCACTTTTTTTTACGTACTGAAGGCACCATACAATATACGTCATCTGACAGCACTGAATGTAAAAAATAAACCGCAGATATCTATTGTTCATGCAAAGCTAAATGATCAGTGCATATCTGATAACATGAGAGGCCTTGACTGCGGATCTTTAAGTTCCATCCTCACCATGCTCTGGTATTTAATTGACCAACTTTCTGATACAGACTGGTGACTTCTCAAATATTTAGTTTAAATGACCGTTTATCTATAGCTAAACCATTTACCTTAATGGCACTGCAGAACTCTAGTGCCTGTTTTAGGTATTGTGTTACTACCTGCCTCCCATTGCCAATTTCATAGCAAACCCCTACCACACTTACATCCTGAAGATGTTAACATCTTGACATAAATGCATACATTTAAGATTTTCACAAATGTCTCTGATAGCTACTTTAATTAGCTCCATTGAAGAAGAGGATTTGGCACACAATTCTGCTGGGTTTATATACAAAGTGCTTGAAACTTCACTTTGAGCCCAAGAAGAACCTGTTAACAACTTCATAAGGTGCTCTGCACTTTGCTCTCACTTCCTTAACTGAAGTGTAAAAGTCTGAATCGAGCAAGCAATATGTGCTACATGAGAAAGTACTTAAAGCTATTACTGTAAATGCAAGACCATGCATACAACATTGGACACCTTATTACTTGACTGAACACAAAACACAATACAAGCAATGAGGGCCACAAACACGGAAACCTGGGTTTGAGGGCAATTGACATGTGCATCCCCAGAACACTACCAACCGCTATTTCTAAGCAAGCAGATGATCAAAACCACAGAATCCATAGCCTGAATATGATCCTAGGGCTGCCCTGGATATTCCAGAAACAAACGTTCTGTGATACAGTTATGGATGAAAACAAAGTAAATCGGTGCCTACCTGTTTCAAGCAAAAAAAAGAAAAACAAATTACAAGAAAGTGCTGGCATCACTTCTAGACAAAAGCGTGATGGTGTTTCCTTTGGACAAAAAACCCATACCTGGAAAGAAATGTATATGAAATTCAGTACTAAACTGCAGTACATGCTGATGGAAAGCAAGGTGGCCATAAATTTGCTGGCATCCATCTCAAATGTTACAACAAGCATCGATAGGAGTACAGTTGAGAAAAATCAGGGGCCATTCCTGTAAAGATGTTCACCACCTGCCTTAATCTTCTTTCACCCTGGAGGGGGGTGGTGTAGAAATACACTCCTAATAATATCAATCTTCTTGGCAGCCTTGAAAAACTCTTAAATTAATCTCGTCAAAGTACTCCAAATATTACAATTTGGTGCTTTAGTTAAGAGTAATTCCTTTCAGTAATATTAAACTATTGTCTGGTTAAGAGTTCATCATCTAACATTCAATTTAAAAATGCTACCTTCAAGGGACTTTGTTTTAACTTGGTGCTTCATTATATAGCTTGTCAGATCAGTGTGCCCTGAAAAAGCACATCTACATGCTGTTTGCTATTGCCTTCCCCTAATCTCAAACAATTTAACTTTAATCAGCTGCATTCTGCTTTTTTGAGGGAATGCACACCTCTTCAGTCTTAGTTACCGTTCATGTATTATTCGGTTTCTGTACTGCTGTTGGATTGTTGGATTATAATTGTCCCAGCACACCTACGGCTAAGTCCGCACCCACTACCATGCAAATGTTAGATGAGACCTTTGTTCTGGACTATATAATGTTTACTAGCATCCTTCATCACCAATGGGAGCTTTTACCTCAACAGATTCTCATTGCCTAACTTAGCGTTGCATTGATGGACTCAACCAGCATATGAGCTTTGCGGCATTCACATTTGTGAATATTGCTTTCTTCACATGCTCTATTAATTTTGAAATCATTGCTCATGAGGAGTAACCATCAATATAATTAGATGGTCTGTTTGAGATTTCACCTAAATATCTTGCCAGAAGTGCTAACTGAGACGGAGGTATTGATAGATAATGCATGATGCAGAAGGACTAATCTAAAGAAAGTTGTGTGTATATCAGCAATGATAATTACAGATGAGGTTGACAAATCTTGTCAAATCAAATGGTGCACATTCTTTAGATAAGCTTTATACATTGCTTGCACAAATCTCCCCTGTTATGAAGAAAGGTAATAGTATGTATATCACTTGCTACTAAAAAGTGCAGAATTACTGGTATGATTATGAAGTAAGGGATATCCACAAATATAAATGAAGGAACACAAGGAAGCTGAAGAGCAGTGTACGGCCTATATCCAAATTACTTCACGTGAAATTAAGAAAGATAAACAAATACTCTAGAATATGATTAAAAAAGTGGAATAGTTCTGCAGTTATTAGAAAATAGAAAGCAAAGATGGGTGCCCTTGACAATAAAGGCCTTGGACAATATTAATCCTTGTTACCAAGGTTCTCTAAGAACTTTTCCATTTGGAAATTGAATGAACTTCTTTCATACAATTACAGCTGATTAAAATATGGCGATCCTTTGCTGCCGCAGGTTTTCATGGCCATACCAAGAATTTAATTAAAGCCGACCCAATATGGTAGGCTAGTATTTTATCTCACTTTTTTTTTTTTTTATTCCATCCTGAAGTGAGTTTTTCTGCCTCCATTGTGGGTTGATCCTCTTCTAGTGCCTATTTTGAAGAAATGTAACCAAATTAACCCTGCAGACTATAGTATCATTGCAGTTCTATCATAGCAGTAAAACATTTAGAAAATTTATTTTTGAGGATAGCAGACAGGTAATTGAAGGCTGTGGCACTAGAGTGCTACTGTGACAGTTTTATTGTCCGAATATGTCCACTGTACACAGTGCAAGGATGCTTGCCAGCCGATAAAGTATTGGTGTGTGGCGCAGTGCCACTTAATTGCATTTATTTTGGCATGTGCTGATCTCTGCTATGGAAAAAAAAATAACTTTGGGATTGCTGTAAAAACTTGGTTGCCATGCTATCAGATTCACATTGACATACTTTGGCTAGATTATCGTCAGACCCTGCCTTTCAATCACAAATTTCAAATAAATCAGGTGTTCGGCAAGGGTGTCTGCTTACCCTGATTTTGTTCAACATATACTTGTCTGATCTTGACTCTGGTCTCTAGCTAGTGGACAACTTTCTCCTGTGTTAGGAGATTGTAAAATGTATGCCCATATTGTTCAGATGGTCTCTTCATCCGTGACCATTCTGCAGTCATACGCCACCACACTCTAGACATCTTACATAATGAGGAGTTTCAAACTGGTTATCCATTAATCAGCAATGAGTTGGCTAATGTTATTTGGTGGAAGTACCAGTTCTATCTCATTACATGTTGGAGAGCATAATTTGATAAACTGATTTATATTGATAATCTGAGTGCTCATTTGAACTCCAATCTGCAGTAGCAGATTTAAATATATCTAAAAAGAATGCTTTAGATACTTTTTGTAATGCCTGGCATTCATCCGGTGGTTTATATGGAGATTTCTCTTTGCACCTTCTTATTAACATTTTATTTGGCAAAAAGCTGTTGGTTTACCTGCTTACGGGGTCTCTTTTTGAGGGTCCCAAAAAATTAACTCCTTCTGGGATAGACGAAGTGGAAACTACTAGGTCTTTAACTGAACGCTAGTAGAACTTCTACCGCAAGAGCTAGCTGATTAGATAAGTTGGGTGAATGCTTTAGCTGGTACTTTTGCTGGACCTTGCATTGTCAATCATGCTTCTGTTAACACTCTACAGTGTGGTATTTGGAAAAACCCACAGAATACCATAAACGGAAGCTATCCTCATGTCAAATTCTGCATCAGATGGATAAGTTACTTACAGCCTGACCTAGCCTTAGTCAATTCCATTATGACCAGTATCCTATTCAGATAAATGCTGAAAGGGACAATAAATTCTAAACGTAATGAAGCATGCTAATGTTATATAGTCAACCAGCGTATGGCAAATGGTCACAGAAACGTATCGGGTTTCGTTTTAGACATCTTATTACTTTGAATCATTGGGGCATATGAAAGCTTCTCCTGGCTTTATTATTTTGTGGTAAAATATTGGGACAATTATATTTTTTCACTGTAGTTTGAGTGCTCATTTTAGATTATGGAATCAGCACTTTTCCTATTTTCGATAAAGTTCTTTTATGCAAATCTGTTTAATGAGGAATTGTAAGCAATGACAATATTATTTTATTTCTTGTATGTTGATGTTTCTGTTGAATTGAATTTCTAGTGATAAACCATGATATGACACATGTTTTAGCCTCAAATAAACTATCCGTTTTAAATGGATTTCTCGGATGCCCCATGCTGCATTTATCACTTAATGTTTTGGAGGTCCAGCACTGCATGGCTAATAACCGCCTATAATCAGACACTTTTCAGAATGTTAATATTGTTCCATGGCACCCCTGTGTGCTGCATATGCGGAATCCACTCTGTAAAAAGCAATAGGTTTCACTTCTGTCCCAGGTGTAAATCTAATTCTAGATTGGGGCAGCCCTATTTAACTTTTAGTACTAGATTCAGATAAATGTTAAAAGGGGCAACTTAACTGTAGCTAGATTTTTGTTTTAGTTTTAAGTAGAGAAAAAGTAGAAACCGAAAAAAGTCAATCTTTCAGTCATGTAACATGAGTGCTGTAGACAATCGTTATCAGGGCAGGGACTAGATAACAAAGGGCAACCACTGTATCCTAAAGAGATCAACCTAGAAAGATCATGTTCTTACTTCATACTAACGTTAGTATGGTGGAGCTGAATATGTGGACCGATCTGTGGCAGTACCATAGTTTTTTCAGTTCAGCAGTTTTTCACGGAAGGTAGGGTGTATAAATCTAACTCTGGGTTCGCCCACTGATTATACTACAGAGGGGTTTAATGTCTTCATCGTTAGACACAGACTAGTCATGGTAATTAGCTTTGGATCCTCCAGGGAGGTTAGACACATACTTGCCAAATGAATTCAGTTGTTCATTTATTTTCCTGGGTTCATTAGGTTGTTACACTAAGACAGTATAAAAAAGCGTACATGGATGCGAAAACCAATGCCTGTGTCCCTTAAGTCTCCAATATTGATGCCAATAAGCTTTCTTTATAAGGCACAAACATGCTGTGTGCTGTTTTGTCTACAATTGTCCTAATTTAAATTTCAAGTGCTCAAATAGCTACATTTAGTGACTGCAGGCTGTCTTCCTTGGCCAGTGTGAAGAAATCTATAAGCTATACTAAATCTCATTAGCTGCGTCCAATAAAGTTAGAGCACAGTGTGCATCGTCATTGGTAGCTGCACCCTGAACAATATTGGTGCAAGTTTATACTGGTTGCAGAAGCCTCTCTGATTTATTTGATGGTAGGTAACGTTTCTCGTGTGGTGTTTTTGGTTCCAGGCCCAAAATGTTTATAGTGTAAATGTTTCTTTGTTGTATTGTATTTTGCATCGTATTTGACTGTGTTAGGACATAACAATTAGAAAATATTTCTCTTTTCTAAACTCATAAATAACAGTTTTCATGTTTTTATTGTGCATGCAGCCAAAGCAAAGGATTTCCGATATAACTTATCAGAGGTACTTCAAGGTAGGATATTGGAGACCTACTCAATCATTTCAGACTTCTTTCATACTCCTTTTTGCCTTACACTGAAACTGTGCCTTCCTCAAACAAATACTGTTTCTCATCTTTAAAACTCTCTCTTTTGCAAATGGCAGCATGGTGCCCACTCTATTTTCAAATTTGTTATACTGACTCTTAGCAGGGATTATGATCTAAGGTTCCAAATTCTGAGTAATCCCCTTGTTCTTCATTCTGCATCTAATCTCTCAGGCTTCCAAGGGCTACATATACTGATCTTGCTTTTGATATTTCTTTTTGGTATGGTGATGGGCAACTGAAATCTACCGCTTTATTTGTATCTTGATCATGGGCAGAGGGAATAATTCAAATTGGTCTGTGCTTGTTTGGCTTTCTGTTTGAGTTACATGGTATTTTTTTATGCAATATACAGACTGAAGTAATGAAATGAATGGACTCGCAGTTGCCTTCTTTAGGTCCATAAACCTTGTCAGCTACTCTGCAGGGGTGTAACGCAAGCCTGTGTGGCTCCAATCCTTCAGGGGCCTCCAGATCCTTCAGGTCAACCGCCCAACGCCAAAGAATATTCCGCCCAATACTAATTAATATTTGTGAGATATGTGAGACTCTGGGTCCCCTGTTCACATTCTGCAGGTGGGCCGCATCATTTTATGTTATGTCACTGCTATACTGGTTCTTTACCCCTAATAAGTACATAGAACAGGGATTACATGGAGGAGCGGATAAACTGAAGGGAGTACTCTGCGGTTTGTTTTCGTTCAGTTAATACTTTAAATGTGGAAGCAATGGGCATATTCTCACATGCAGTCTATAAACATGACACACTTTAAAAGACCATATGCGATCCTGAACATCTGCGGTCTTTTTCTCTTTAAATTTGCCTAAAACTGAGTTCTTCCTCCTGTTTTTGTTTTCAAGTTCCAACTCCAGATTGAACCACTTAATAATCAGTTTGCTTGCTTCACCAGCTCCCTCTCCACCAAAGTCAGGCCTCTGGGCGTCTTCATTCAAAGAATTCAAGACCAAATCCTGGACAGGTTGTAACCGAATCTTAAATACCCTTCCTCCCAACTCGTACCTTCTACGCTGCAGCACAAGCACTTTTTCATTTGCACGTTGATTAAGGAAAAGCCCTGCTGCTAGCCCCTTTGGTGGCGAGTGCAGGAATGACCATATCTGCCCATTCCACAAGGGAGGTCGCTGGCTCCTAATCTTGGCACACGTCGTGTCAATTAATTTGTCATTTGTAGGGGCAGGCGAATAGCAAATCAAATTATCTAGATAAACTCTTTCTGGACGCAACCGCAGTAGATGCCTCCCAAACCTAATGGAAATCCCAGAGTTAAAAAAAAAAAAAGACGGAAAAAACAAACCCTCTTGTGTTATGCCTCAATAGTCTGGAATTAACTGTTTGCCACACAAGCATATTGTAAAGTAACTCCACCACACAAAAACCTGCCCGCTTTGTGTCACCGGTAGAGGGTTATGGTGCAATGAGAACAAAGTTCAGCAATGTGGAAATCCAAATTCGAATGGATAAGATATTGGTGGTGTTGTCCACAGCATATGCTGCTGAAAATGGAGGCATAGGTGAAGCTTTAAGCACAGCCACAAAAGAGGTATGCGATTTAAAGAAAAAAAAGGTTTACAATATGAAAGGCGTACTATAGAGGCAAATTATACAAACCATGCTACTGGAAAATACGTGGTTCCCTAAACCCAGTCAAGCTAGGGCCTTCCAAGCTGCCTGCCTCAATGCTATTACATCTGCATAGATTAGGTTGTCTAGATTCTTGTGTAATGGAGTCTGGCACCCCAATCCCCTTTGAGATTTGTGTGAAACTGGGGACACGTGTGTCAATTCTTCATTTTGATTGAACCACACACACTTGAGTCCAGAATCTAACATGTCTTTGCCTAGAGATACTAACTCCCTAGCGTCCACCTATCCTATCCCCTTCATTCTTTGCAAATGTATCATTAAAAACGGGTGAAACGTGATATGAGCCATCCACTTAAGTATTTTTGTTGAGAGGACATGTCACTCTTCCATGAAGGCAACTCTTTTCCTTTGACAAGTAAAACGCCTAAAATAAAGCAAGCATTGGCAAAAACAGGTCCGATCTTGGAAGCTGTGCAACGTTTTTTCTTTCTTTTTTGCATGCCTATGAAACGTTTTAAAGTGAAAAAGTAAAAATGCCATCGTCTAAAAGTGCTGTGCTTATGTTTCATGGGGGGAAAATGAACCATGGGCTAGTTAACCAGCCTTGGCACATAAGTACACTCCTTTTCAAGCAGCTGTGCACGTGTAATCTGGAAAAGTGCCATCACTGACCATACAAGGCAGAAAATGGCTGAAATGTGCTGACCCAGTGCCCTATGCTGTACGCTGTGATGGACGGAGGCAAATTATGAATGACCTTTGAACACACCAATAGATGAAGATGGCAGTCTGAAAGCCACCCCATTTATTTATTATTTTTGTTTGTTAAAGCTTTCTCTAGACCAAAACTCATAAATGTCATGGGGGCAAAAAAAGTGATGGGGAATGTGTCCTGCCTAATTTCAGCAATCCTGTCCGCAACAGGAAACCTTGTCACACACAATCAATGTAAGATGTAGGTTGTGCTTGAAAAGGAAAGAGTGTGAATATTCATAGAAAACACCTCATGGCCATATAACATCTAACATCATGGATAGATGGGCTGACGTTCCAAACACTTGCATTTTCAGTGTTTCTCTATCGTGCCTGTCCGCTCATCACTGTTCAACCAGCTCCTCTTCTTCTTCTTCTTCTTCTTCTTTTTTTCATCATTGAAGTTGTTTTATATTTGTTGAGTTACTACTACACCAAGGGATTTATTTGGCAACATCTGTGCCAAAAACAGACGTTGTCTCCTTTCAGCATTCACAAGAGCTTTGCTGCAATGAAGAGAGGGGCAGGAGGTAGAAGCTCTTGTAAGGGGATTGCCCCTCTCGGGCTGAAAGAGGAATGGTACAAGTGTGTCAACCTCGAAACACCCTCGTAAAAGAGTGAATTTCAGAATGGCACCATCAGCCCAGAGCTGCACCCAGTTTGTAGCTCTGCCACTGCTACAGTCGGTCTAAGGTGTATTTTCTTGGGTCCTGAGGAGCACTGGAGTAAAGCTTCGTCACATTGTTGATACTCCTGTTTAATGTTGATCATGCTTGGTCTTAAAATTGTACTGCAACTCCACTTTCCATGATGAGATTAAGCTATTTTTTAATACGTAATCTTCAATGGCCTACTTACGCTGATCTTCAGATATGGCATATAGCTTTTGTAATTAACAGAGCAGAATGTCACTTAAGTCGTCCTCATTGCTGTGGTATCATGCTACTGTGTTAGTTAATAATAGGCACGTTTGTTATTTGTTACATAGTCTTGTCAATGAAGATATGTGGTACAAACATGGAAGACGGGTTTCTTCCTTTGTTAGTAAATTTCACTGCAGATATTGTCATTTCAACTTTTCATTCATTGAAAACCACTGGGAAGAGATGAACAGAACTATAAGGAGCGACACCCCATAGTGCTTTTTCCTGCTGAAATCAGCCTTGGCCCCTGTGTAGTTTCTCAGTAAAATTATATGTTTTTTTTTTGCTGGGCTTTCAAGGAGTAGGTGTTGCATGGAACAATTGTCATCTTTCCGAAACAGTTTTCCCTCGATTCCGCGAATATGCTTCTATAATCAAGGACTTTAAGGCATGTGTCCTTTTATCTAACGAGTGGAGGGGACCTAAATCTCTGCTGCATTTTAACAGTGTGAATGCCTGTTTGTGAATGTCCGACACACCGTTTTTGGTATCATCCTTTCTCCATCTCCATCTGCATTGTAGTAATGCCCATGCCTCACAGACTCTGCTTCTCAGATTGAGTAATCTGTGGCTGAACACACCTTTGGTCACTGGCCTGTGACATTGAAACCAGGTCACCTCCTGGCAGTCTTTTTTAAGCTTTCTGAACTTACTGAAGAATTGCTTTCAGAATGTGAGATTATTTTTTTAAAATACATTTACATAAAAAATGTTCATTGATTTGCCCTATACCCACAGTGTGTGGTCTCTCTGTAGGCAAAGGTTACCAGACCGTAGGGTACGCACTACTATGTGGCCACTTCCAGTGGCTCTTTAGAAGATGGGAAAGATGGGCTGGCCAAGCGCTTTGCCTTCAATGGCAGTCCTAAGATTCCATAGACCGATCTTTGAAATCAAGAGTAGTGAGCCATGCCAATACGCCAGCTTAAAAAAAAAAAAAATACAACCTGGGTTACCTTGTGTAGTCCAGGCCAAGTATTGCTTCGGATTTCACTCCTATGCAGGGTTGATTGGGCATCCATCCAGTTCTTTCCTAGAGCCATTACCATTCAGTACATCTTTATCATGAAAATTACTCTGACATTACATCCTTGTCCTGAAGGAGGTTAAAATAGTGCAAACATTCTTTTTAGTGCCTGTTCTTTCTTGGCTAGAAATACACAGATCCTTATACTCCACCACCTGAACATCAGGGGCCGTATTATGGAAACTGTCCCAGGAGGAAGGGGGGGCTTTGATATTACAAAAGGAGCCTCATACGCTTGTGTGGCCCCCTCTGTAATACTGATAGTGCTGGTGCAGATGTAATGCCAGCACTATCTCAAAAGTGCGTTCCCTCATTTGCATGGGGTTGTGGCCGCATGCAAATGTGGGAATCACTTTGCCTCTGCACTCGCGCCGTATTATGGACAAGGGCGCAGAGAGGCAAACATTAAAAGGTGATGTATTTTCAGAGCGCCCGCCACCGCACAACATCTCCTTGCATGCGGGTGCAGCCACTCACTGCGCCCCTCTTTCATTATAGGGCACCCGTTCCCTGTTTGCGCCCGGTTCAACTGTTTTGAGGCGTGCTGTCACACAATCGGGGAAAGTAGCTAAATATGGGCCTAGATTGATCAATCACTCTTGAGGAACAGCCTTACTTTGGTAGGCATGGCTGTTTGTGCTTGTGTATCCAGCTCAGTTAACCTGATACTTTGCAGTTCTATGCCAAGCAGAGGTTACATACAAGATCTAGACTTGTTCGCATTGACAAGCGATCATAGGCTTTTATTCCTAGTAATTCTGCTTGCTGGAGGGAATGGGAGGAGCAAATGAGAGCTGGGATTTCTTAATTTTTTCAAAAGCTCTTGGTTCTTAATGCATTCCATCTGATATTCCATAATTTTCAATGTCTGCAAAATTACTCTGCCATGACCTTTCTCTGTTAAAACCTATGTCATTGTTCTGGTCCCACTTCCAGGTATCATATGCCCATGACAAACTGCCTGGTGGCAAAAGATCTATTGGGAGCTTACCAAGAACTTGCACTGGGCTATACAGCCTGCCCATTGCTTACCATTAGTTGCCTTTATTGCCACTCTTATTTGCTTGCTTGCTTATTCAGTGGATTTCCGTGTCCCATCGTGTCCATCTTTTGTGTTTCTCTTTCCTGGAGCATAACCTTTTTACCATATTTTTGTTTGGCTGACTTTTGGTGCTCCACTTGTCAGTTTGAGGAGCTACTTTTTTCATTTGGTTAAGCATTTCATGAGAGAGCATATATTTTCCAGCTCTCTGCCTTGTGCGCTCCTCCCCCGCCAAATACTTGCACTCCTTGTGACTCTGTCGTGTGCTGCTCCGTATAGTGTTTTTTTCCATGCATGTGTATACAATCAGAATCAAGCAGGCATGCGCCTATAAAACGCCAGCCTTGTCATCACACTTTTTTTTTGGTTTTTTTTTTTGGACTGATGCCTCGTTGCCAAAAGGTTTTGACAAAGGCGAGACCCATTGGCTTTGATAATGCTTGTTTTTTTATGTTGTGCAAAACAATAGTTTGCGTACACCCTAGAAATGGGATTTATTTGTGAACAAATCCATTAATAAAATACCAAACAAACAGGTAACGCTTGTCCATCAATGTGATCTTATTGAAAGAGATGGGATCTGTGATTCATCAGAGCTATGAAGCGCTAAATAAATTTAATTTCAAATCTGTGCACTGCATTTAATGACCTTGTTCCTCCACCCTTCCTCTAGGCAAGCTTGGAGTCTATGATGCTGATGGAGACGGGGATTTCGATGTGGATGATGCCAAGATTTTGCTAGGCAAGTATAGTTTTCCCGTTTTCTATGCCTACATGTTTTTTTTTTTTTTTTTTTAGTTTAGATGCCGTTTATTACTTATTACTTAAATATTTTCTTGTGTCCACCCATTAAAAATACACAGAGAACAACAGTCCGATATATGCGTTGCTATTTGTTCGTTTTGTGATGATGATGCTCACATTACTGTTTTTTGTTTTTACATCCTCGCCCATCGAACAACAGTCTTTCTGTTTAATTTTTTGCTGACAGGTTTCTGAAACATTATTCATGTTTGTTTTGCATGGGTGGGGTGTTGAGACACCTTGTGTCCTTACATGATGAATGGTTTAGTTTTCAATGTCCAAGGTAATATTTATATTTTAAATAGATGCACTTTTCCACCAAGCACACTTTATGATGGGGCGGACTTGAGATTGTGATGGGTTCATCCTTAATTATGGAGCCTCTGTCTTAAATATTTTACGCCACAGTTTGGCTGAAAGGTTTTCTGAGGACTTGTCTGCTTTCTTTGAGGCCATCTTCAGGAACCTTTGGAGTGAAATCAGCAAGGAAAGTGAGCCTGGTTGGTTTAAAGCATTCTTAAAATTTTAATAAACATACCCTTTTCTGGTACATTGTATTCTTCATAACATTAAATTAATATCCCTACCTGGAACCTTGAATACCTTGGACCACCCACCGAACTGCCCTACAACCTTGAGGTTCATGGACTACATGTAACATCCTAATGCTTCGCATCCTTTTTTTTTTTTTTTTAAGCTGCCCACTATTCTAACTCTTATTTACATCGTCATCTTTTTGAACCGTCCACGGTAATGTGTAGCACGCGCAGTGCTAGTTACATTCCTCTCAAATGCAACCTTGGACGTGGAATAATTGTTACAGAGATTTGAAAAGCACTGTGTTGCTATTAATCTAACCCTACTGCATTTTGTCCTATACCGATGAGGACTATGAGCAGATGATCCTATGGAAAACATGTTTCTTATGATAAGACTGCAATCTGCGTCATAGGTACTCAAGAGGCCCTTTACCTGTGGTAGTCAAGGCAAGGTACAGTATACATGTGCAAGACCTTCACCTCATTGCAAAAATGAATGTAACAGGTCTTGTACAAAACCTGCCAATTTGTCAACATTTCAGTGGATAACGCTGCACTGCAGCCTTCGTCAGTAAACCTTTGGTTGAGATGCCTTTCCTCCACACTACGTTTTCTTTGCATGGTTGCTGAAGTGTCACTGCAAAGGGTACATTTTAAGAAGTTTAATTAAAGCCGGTCAAATTCAGTGCTTGATGATACTGACTTTTAAAAAGTATGTTAATGATAACCTTAAATGTAAGACTGCAAATTATTGGATATGAAAGCCAACACAGTAGTGGAACATGACATGTAGTTTTTGAATGAATATTACGCTGTACTTTCCTTGCCATAAAAAGATTCCAAAAGATAGGTGTTTGAAAAATGTCTACAGCTTCTGCTCCCAGGCAAGCTTTAGCTTCATCCATCTCTGAAAGTTACTGTTATGAAGGCATATGATCTTTCCTTACACCCATGTGCCTGGTGTGATGTAGTGTATCGTGTTCCATGGCTGGTCTTTGATCCACGGTGGGGTCATTGGTCTGCGACTGCAAGTTGCCATGCGCATTAACGTGAACACCATCATTTGATTCAAGAGAAGGTTTGGTACCCTTGAGAACTGATAAAATACACGAGGCAGGTGAGCGCCACTTTCATTTTTTTGGCTTGTTTTGTATTAAGGCATGCCTAATATTATTTAACAGAGCTGCACTTAAGTGTTTGTGGCCTTTTGAATGCTTTCCGTTGTGCTGAACATTTCTTCAGACAGTCTTTCTAAACCTATTTTATTATGTCTTTCTGTAAAGCAAAATAAAATCATCACTAGATGAACAGCTACAAAAAACAGTAGCGATAGGGAGCCCTGGGGAGTTTAGAATCGCTGCCCTCATCATCTGTCCCTAATACTACTTGGGATGATGTTACCATATATTATGTGGGTTGCCCATGCTTTGAGACATCAGAGCTGGATGATCCTGTTACACCAGCTGTGTTTGGCTCCTTAGAATTTTTCCGGCACCATGCCCTACAACCACACTTGCCTAAATGCCCAAGGCTCCCTTCCACTCTCGCAGTGCAAACACAAATGTTGGGGCTTATGGCTGTGGATGTTCCTTTGCTTGTTTGTAACTGGCATTATCTTCTCCAACTCACAAAAAGCAGTTCAGCTGCTTGATAGTAAGTTCTTGTTAAATGGTTTACTGTTAATCTAAAAGGGAAAACCCCATTTAGGAGAAAATGCACTGGGGAATTGCTAGCTAAAAAAGAATATCATAAGGAAGGCTATGAATTCTTTATAAATGGAGTGCATTTGAATACTCCTGAACATCCAGGTCACCCCTGCATTTAAAAGTAGCAAGTGACATACTACTACCTGCAGAAATTATTTTTAAGAAGCCTGGCCCTGTAAAGGATATCACAGTAGTCATTGCAGCTCTGCATTGTGGTAGATGGAAGTCTTTTGGGTCAATTTCAGGAAATATTTTCTCTTCATGTTACTGAGCAGGTACAAGTGCATAGGAGAGGTAATTCCACAGTAGTGCCTAGTTCTTCAGTTAAATGCCTTTCTGAAAGTTTAATTGTTTACTTCTATTTTGGACCATTTTTTAATCTTCCATATCCCGAGTAAGCCTCCGAAGATCTTGGAAAGGATGGCACTCATTGTGCTTTGCAGTTTTCATCCAACTTATGTTCTCGTGAGCCTCCTGTGCTTGGTTATGATGGCATAAATAATCCATCTTTAAATGGTTCAGAGTCATATAATGCGAATTGATGTTGGCCAAAATGTGTGGTCCCACTTGTATTGTGTGTGATTGAACTTGATTTTTTGCTGTTTTTTGTATGCTTTATATATCTATTCAGTTCTTTTTCTGTGCTGACTTTGTTTTGTTGTTTTCCCCTCAACATTGGTGTAAAAGAGGTGTGTTTTCAAAGTGAAAATTTGAAGGGATAGATTTTGTTTAAAAAAATAAATAAACCAATAACTCTACATGCAACACCTCCCAACCCCAATCCAATTTGCCGTTGATACCCTATGCACTATTAATTGAAGGTAAAAGATGCCTACACATTTATACCATACCCTAGTTGTAGTTCAATGGACTTCCCTTGTATGCTTCCTGTCAACCTTCTTTTTCCGTCCTTCCATTTAAATAGATGTGAGCCCATGTTTTTGATTGTTCTGGGGATGTCCTACGTTGATGGCATTCTTTCAACTCATGAGAGAGAATAGTGACACTGATGGTCTCATGTGGAGCCTTATTTTTGTGGTCACGCAATGTTCTATTGGAGTAGCTTTAAAGAGCTTGGGCCTGAGAGACTGAGAGGTCACCCCCCTCTCCCACGAGGCCTGCCTTCAGTACAGCCTGTAACTTTTTATACCCTGTCACCTGCCCTTTGCTCTAAATCTGGATTGTGAAAAACACTTTCTCTTTTAGTAAAACATGTAGATTAATGTTTTGTGCATTTCCTACTGATTAGAACTACCAGCAGATTGATCATGTTGGTCACAAGCCTTTTTCCTGTCTATTGCGTGGCATGTTATTAGCCTGGATTAGGTTAAGGGGGGGGGGGGGGGGGGAGGTAGCAGAGGTGCAGCTCAATTTAAACATCCATGTTTGTTGACTATGTGCTGTCGTCATTCCGAGTTCATTCCCCTGGCTCATTGAAGTTCCACCCTAAACTATTTTGTTCATGGTACTACTGTGCTGAACAAGGCCTCTCGCATGATTTCTACATTTTGTTCTGCTGAGTTTACATTAGTAAAGGGGAGCAGAGGCTGAAGTTTACATAGAGGATAAACAGCAGGAGTGAAAAAGAAGTGGGCATGTAGAAGACAGACTTAAAGACCTCCTCCTCTGTGTTGGCAGAAGTAGGAATATTTGTCAAAATGTATTCAATTGAGTTACCAATACTACATAAATCTGATTAGCCACCCATACATTTTTCAAATAACTTAATATTTAAAACCCTTTTTAACAACATGAGGTGCACAACTGCTGGATCTAGGCTTGCCATTTAGAGAACAAAGCCCCCACTGCTGTGAATTCCTTATCTTCACGATTTTCAGGTTATGTGTGCCTGTTGCTAGACTGCCAGACTTGTCATTCCAAATTGCCACTGTACAGTAATGATGGAGGAGTGTGCCATTCTGTGGAGACCAACTTAATCCCCTTCACCGAAGTCCATTTTTGCCTGATCTGGTGCCTTTATAAAAAAAGAGAAACCAAGAATTCATAAATGCCCCTTTTGAAGAAATAATTCACTATGGCATACTAAATACAAGGTAACACCTCTCAATGCACTGCAGCCGGTCAGAGCTCTTGTAGGATGACCTCATAGACTGCTTTAGGCACAGGACTCACGTCAGTGAACGATTATAGCTCCAGATAACCTATGTATATAAAACGAGTTTTTCTATTGTGCCTGCTGTAAGATGTCAAGCAGACTTGCATGCCATCAAGAGGGGCTTATTGAAGTGTAAAAAGAAGAGGACTTCTACTAATATGCATTAATGTGGAAGGGGATAGGAGTTTGTTTATTTCTGGACCTCTAAAGCTTAAATTGGTCTCTGCAACTTGAGAATTCAAGATGGTCAGATCGGTCCTGGGTGCAGCAGCAATTCATGTGTATGATTAGAAAATACATGTTTGGATGGTGTGTTGGTCACTTCCTCTTTGGGTCACCCAGTGCACAGCCTTCGCCTAATGTAGGAGACGTCTTACTGCTTTAGTTGTATCAGTACTAATCCAAATCTTATCTACAGCAGCAAAGACACACTTATTGTTTGAGCTATCCTGAAACTAGCACATCTTTCTCCAGGAAGGAGTAGGGGTGCACAGAGCTTCATCCTCCACTTTCGGGGCAGTCTATTCATCTTGGTCCTGTAGTTTCTGTCTAGCCTCTTTTTAATTGGCCTTTTTACATCGATTTGCAGTTATTGGACAAGAGAGATTACAAGAGGAGCTAGTTCCCCAAAGGGCTCATTGGGCCTATCCAGAGACAGAGTATCCTTATTTTGTAGAACGTTAATCTTGCTCTAGTCTGGACTTGGAGAAACCTGTACTCCTATGGTTTCATTTCAGGGTCCTAGGTCTACTCATCTGCATAACTGATAAAAGTGTGGTTGTTTCAGGCTTCTTTTAGGCAAGTGGCCAGTAATCGAGGGAAGACAGCTGTCTAATATCCTAAATCAATGACAATCTTCATGATTCTCAAGACATTGTTCCTGCTCTTGTCCAAGAGGATTTTGATTCGGCCAGACACCGTTTCGTGTTTTGTTCATGAACCTATGGAAGTAGATTGGTAAAGGTCACAAGTCTGGAGATGGATAGACAATGCAGCCTCTTGCCATGCCCTACATAAATCGGGACTGAAATAATTTTGTTCGATTGCAACATGGGAACCCCACTGGTCTAACAAAATGTTGTTTATGCTTTTCCGTCTGCACAAATTATTCCAGAGCTGTTTGACAAATTCAGATGTAGCTTTCCTTATATCCAGATTGTTCATTCGTGTTCTCTGTTTCCGAGCTTGATCACTTGCTTCCCGATGCTCGGAGTAGTGTTTTTGGTCTGTCTGACTATTTAGCAGTAATGCAGTTCAATATTAAGTACTTTGCCGGGTTGCAGTTTAAGAGTAATCTGCCATGTGTTTGTTATTGAGCACTAAAGAAGCTTAATACACTCAGGCCTAGTTAATGGCGTTCTGTTACACCTCAGTGATGAGGGTAATCAAGTTAATTCACTTGCTTCTGATCCAGTAATAAACAGGAGAAGCTCAATATATTTTTTGTTCATAGAAGATTTTAGTTACTATTCCGATGGCAACATTCTGTTGCCATCTTAATATTGTGGTAGATATTGTTTCTGAACCCAGTTTGAACATACAGCAACCTTTCTTATTACCTGACATTGTGGAAGCTAGCTTTTCTATGTGCTAATGGGCGGAGACATTTTTTGTCTTATTAGTGCTAATTGAGAAATATCTTGTTATCTTGACGAGTACAAGAATAATTTACAGTATAGCAGTCATGAGGTATGTTGCATTGCTTTTTCCCATAGGCCCCATTCTTCTTGGGCATAGAGATGACGTCAGGACTCCAAAGAGATTTGTAGTCTTATTGGGTTTGGTCTCAACTAATAAGCTTTATCAGTAATGAAGACCACAACCCTGCCAGCTTTGTCTATTAAGCCATAGTTGAATAGCCTCTTTGACATCTAAGTCCCATTTCATTTGGGTGCTTTTCATCTGAAGGTCACACGTGATTGTCTGATCAGAAATGTCAACAGAGATGTGAGCTCGTTGACACCATTCTTACTTTCCCACCTGAGTAACTGACCCCCCCTCCACTTATTTTCTTCAAGCTCTGCTCTCTAAATGAAAGTTTAGAAGTGGGCATGGAGCTTTGGCAGATGGTACTTAATGTAATAGCATCCCCACTTCCATGAGGTGTCTCCCTGGGCACAGGTCAAAAAGCTGAAAGACAGCTGTTTAATTCTTCAAGGAACGCACTTCTCAACTGGTTCTTTTCCAAAATGTTCTTAATTATTTATTTTCACAATAATTCATTTGTGTTAAAAAAGTCATTTCCTAAAATGCAATGTTTCTGGGTTAATCAATCCAACATCTTGTTGTCCGTTCCAATGCATTTCGGCTAAAAGCCTTCATCAGGGAAATGTCTATAAGAATCAAAATTAATAAGTGTACAGAATGGGGAATACACATCTGAATTAATATCACCACCACACCATAAAGATGTCTCAAAGGGTGCCTAATGAGTCATGCGGATTATTCACCAATCTATGTCTATTCCGAAGTTTATTAAGTCTTGGTGCCTGTTAAAGATCATGGCGTGCCGCTAATATTAATGTGATTCGTTTATAGTTTGTGACTTCTGGTGTTCTATAAGTCGGAATACCTAGTTAGTGTATCGGTTATGTTATCGTGAATGACATGCGTCTGATTACAGTTAAACATAGAGTGCTCAGTTAGAGCAGGAGCTCAATGGATGAGTTCATTCAAAATTAGCTAAATTATTTCTCTCAAACGTAGTTACCAAATTAGTGTTGGACGTCCTTGATTCGAGATTGGTAAAATTGCCTTTTAAAAAAAAGAAAAAAGATGCATGAAACCGCTGCTACTCAAGAACTGTTGAGTCACCTTCATAAATACAATGCCAATTAGTTTATAACTATTTCACGGTCCTGCTTTTAAAATTATTTTGCATCAGTATCTGACCCTGTGAGTATCCTTGATGAGCGTCAAGGGCTTGACTGCGGCATATGTCTTCGTGGTATCTGTGAAGTCATTTATTGTTGTAAGTACTTCCGAAATGGCTGGTATTTGTGCTCCTTCAAGCCATACTCTCTCTGTTACTAGTAACCACAAGCCCTTTGCTGATAAGACGACTTTGTAAATGCAGAAGTAAAAAAGTAGAACCAGTCATTTTTGCCTCAACGAGTTTTGCAGCTCCTGCGTTTTATAATGTCTGACCAGTCTGAAAGCACGTTCAGCTTGGGGGGTTCGAATTGAGCATCCTAAAGCATGAGCAGTGCAGCTAGTTTTAGTAGTCCTCTTTTTTTTTTTTTTTTTTTTTTGTTTACCCCGGCCAGATGTTAATATTGAAATTGGACTTATTTTTTTTCTGCAGAGTTATCGATATGTTAACTACAAAGATACCCTGAACTTATCATATTATGATGTTGCCTTTGAGAGGAAGACCTATACTCATTTTGAGTACTCTGTAAATGGTTAGTCCCTTCAAAAGCAGAAATTCGGTATTTCACCTCAAGCATGCAGTTTAGAAATTCTACATTTATATTAAAATGCAAGTTTAATAGCTGTGGGGTCTGCAGGAAAAAAAGCTGTGAACTTTTTTTTATATGAGGGTGCCGGACAAGCTCTGCTATTAAAATGGTCTTCTTTCGTGTCCCAATTTAGAATCCTGTTGGTGCAGTTTGGATCACATAACTTTGTTGTTTTAAAATTGAAGGACTCGCAGACCACTTCTTTGACACATCAAATGTTGTTTTAAATGTTTTGTTCCCCGTGGCAAGATCCTCGAGCCTGTCAGACTGACATTGCACCCCAAACTCCACCTTCCATAGGTTTGTGTATTATACAGACACTGATACTTATTTATCATACCCAAAAATATCTCAATGCATATCTTATTTCAATGCATTTTGGCATCCTTATTCAGTGCATTGAAATATTAATATAAAATGTAAGCAGTTCACTGTCCACCATATTGACCATGCATAATTCTCATCGAAATGTCATGCATAGAGGTATATTAAAATGGGTCCTGATACTTGTAGGCTTGAGGAAATGGTGTGGATACACTAACCTGTAGACCATCTAATTGCTTTTGTCCCGAGTCAAAGGTTTCATGTCCGAGAAGAAAATGGGAGCTCGGGTAGTGAGTTGGGTAGGATGTTGGTGTGTTTTTATGCAGCCTCATCTGATAGATTTGGGAAAGATATTATTCTTTGTATTATATCTGGATCTGAATCAGAGCTGCCACCATTTCAGATATTAAAATGTGGAAACCACCCGGTTCAAATTCCCGGCTTTTATGTGACACTTCATCAATGCACTTTTGACCAGTAGGAGCTGAAAATTCGTAAATGAGCACAGACAAGACCGTTCTATAGGGGCTTGTGTGTAATTGTGAAAAAAAGCTTTCAGGGATATGCACCTTGCTCTTTCTTTCTTTTGCTGTGCATAGTCACAATCTTTAATAAACTACTCTGTGAAGACTGACAATTTAGGCAACTTAATGAATTTCTACAGTGGTTCTGAGTTCTGTCCTAGTTGCCAAGACAAATGATTTAGCCTAGCTACACAGATCCTCAATGGGCTATTGATTAGTCTGTTTTGTAAGGGTTACCTACAAGACTGACTCTCAACAATACTAACTTGACATTAAGCTAAATTACTGATATGCATTAGAGTGAGGCAAATACGACATTGGAGAACCCTGGTGTAGATGAAGCAGAGAATTACAAATGTTACTTTTTTCTTGATGTGCCATTGAATAACTGAGTAGAGGGCTATAGTTATTGTCTTTCTAAAAGTAAGCACGGTTGTACTCCATGACTTTAGATTTAACCAACATGGCCATCTTTTGTTTAGGTTGCAAACCTGCATTTTCGCAGTACTACATTTTATAGGAAAATAAACAATGCTAAATTCTGTCTGTATACTTAGTTTCTACATAGAGCCTACCCACTGTTAGCTCGTTTCTTGAAGATCTTCAATTAGTGAATATTGATAGTGGGAGAGAACATTGTGAGCATTCATAGATGATTTTACCCTATTTGCTAAAGTGGTCATTTAATGAACATGGCCTAGTGACCTGCTTTGCTTTCTCAATTATATCTGCATATTGGGTTTTTCAATGTCCTTGATCTCACCTATGTTGTGACTCGGGACACCCCTTGTCTAATTGTTGTCATACCCTACAATTCTTTAGCACCCTCTTATTTTTTTCTTTGAGATGGACTGCTGGCCAGAACATCCTCTCTGCTATCTTTCGCTACACAAGTCCATAGGAATCAACAGTTGTTCAGATAAACAATTTCTGCGCTTCCACTTGAGCTCATGTCTACGATATGCCCCCTTGTAACACTGACCAATAAAATTCAGTGTATTTCGATTTTGCCATTCTTCAGAGGAATCTTGTTTCATTTGTCAAAGTATATTAAAGCTACAACAAACCAAGCAGTTGTCTAATGTTGCCAGGCGCTGAAATGGTATGTCTGTTTTGCAGGGCAAGTCCGGTGGCCAAAATGAGTGCAGTGCATCAAAGGCACATTACAATTGTGCTGCAGCCTATGAAGCATAGGCGTCTATAATCCCAGGCATTTGTTACATTACTGGTACTCCCCCAGAGATGTCAGATTTTTGCAGCTCCGAATTTAATGGGGTTATGGAGTTTTTCAGTACCATGCAGACTAGTACAATCTAGTTTTAATGATTTGCTTATAAATAGAGCTACCTGGAACGCAGTGGTGGTGGCTGGATTTCGCCTTTGTGCATTTTGCGTGTGGCCTAGTGATTGGACCATGATTAATTAATGCTGTTCATGATACAGATGCATCCGCGTGTTTTGCAACTTTTTCCCATGAGTTTTCAGGCAAGCTATAAAACTGCTCAATCGACCACAGTGCTTGTCTTGGACATAGGCATGCCAAACATTTCTGTGAAAGAGTACCGATTGAAGATGAACTCGTGGAACCAATTGAAGATGAACTTGATTGTTTCATCAAAGCAAGAAAAAACATTACTTTAGAAAAGCATTACCAGCCACAGGTTTCGATCGTTTAACCGTCGGACCCTAAATGAGTTGTAGGTAATAAAATTCCCCGCACCCGTGCTAAGCCTGGAATTAAAGGTTCATCCCCTTGTTGGGGAGAGAACCACGGAACAGAGTTTTCCAAATCAGTTTCCTCTTTTGTTTGTGGAAGGCAGTGCTATGACGTATTAGAAAGGGTCTGTGCTGTAATAGTGACTTGTGGTGGCACGTGTTGTATGAAGGTTTGAATTTTATAACGTTTTTTTTTTTTTAAATCCAGTGAGCGGCTACTAGGGAGCAGCAAGAGATCATTGAATAGATCCCTGGGCAATTCAAGAAGGGAGAGAAAAGTAAAAAGAAATAAAGCAAACATACAACATTTAACGCCACATCTCTTTCTGCATGTTGTCTGTTTCTACGGAACCAAACTAACCTGCAAAATGTTATGCATTGCATTGTAAGCTTATATTAGAAAGCCCAAGCGGAACATTTGTCATACAGTTGATTCGTGTGCATGTGCGGTGTTATACAGTCTTTCAGATGTGCATGTGGCTGTCAAATGCAGGACATATTATGGTTTTTTCAGGGCCCTTGTATTGTTCATTGACACAAAAGGGGTCAGGGTTCACAAGAGTCAAAAAGGTGTAGTAGCAATGATACTGAATTCTACTTTCAGGTTGTGATCAAACTCTGCAGAACATGCACATAACTTTGGTCAATGTTCAGTTTCCAAGATATGTAACTGTTTGTTCTGAACCGCAGCATGTTGTGTGCGCGCATCCTTCCCATAACCTCTTTGGAGGGTCCCTCATTCATTTTACCTCCTTTCACTCCTTTGTGCTGTCCTGCAATGACTGCTGCCCTTCATGTCTGTCCTGCATCCCTCTTGTCCAGTGTCCTTTTTCGGCCTAATCTCTCTCTCCTTTTTCTCTCTCCTTTCCCCCCCTCTGCTCTCGTGTAGGCCTCTCCAAAGATGGCAGTAGTGAGAATATTGATTCTCTTGAGGAAGTGCTTAACATACTAGCGGAGGAAAGCTCTGACTGGTTTTATGGCTTCCTCTCGTTTCTCTATGATGTAATGACTCCTTTTGAGATCCTAGACGAGGAGGAGAGCGAAGCCGCAGACGACGTTGATGGTACGTCACAGAATGAAGGGGTTCAGGGGAAAAAGACATGCGTCATTTTGGATTTGCAGAACCAGTAGCCGCGTGTTTTGCCCTCGGTTCATTCGCTGGTGTGTGAACCTGTTCGAGCTGCCTTCACCGTTGGCGTATGGGGAGCTTTATGGTTGCACCGTGTGGAAAATATCCTTCACATTTCAGTGGACAATGCTAACTAACTCTGAACACGAAGCCATCTGGCATTAGTGACATGCTGCCTTGAGCAATGGGGGACAGGGACATTACACAGTTGTGCAATGCGAGTCAGCAAATCATGTGGGCTAATTGCCTCATTGGTGTTGTAAGTTCCTGTGTGGTTTTGCTTCTGTTTGTGCATTAAGGGCACTAAACATAAGCAACTAATAACTGTAACGGGGTGAACTGATTCTAACTAACTCCTGTTTGTATTCACAAACCCTACCACATTTTACCTTGGTTTCATCAACAGTATTCTGGTGCGGTTTGACAAGCCATTTAAATGTTGCAGACCAGTTCCTTCAGGAGCTCGCCTCACCATGTACAAAGTATTTATGTAAAGAGCATTAAGTCTGAGATTACATGTGGCATGTGAACACACTTTATGCTGTTTTGTTATTCATGTAGTGTAAGCAGGTAACCATTGCAAATGTGTGCACTGCAGGAAGTGGCTGAAGATTTATTTCATGTTACATAAAAAGAGCCAAAAAAATACGCTTTCATGACGGTTAGCACATTGTTTTATGCAGACCGTGGTGAACGTTTGCTCTTAAAGGATATGATTTGAAAGTTCTTTCAGAATACCATTACACATAAATACAGAAATACACGAATAGGACGGCATGTGTTTTTTTTTTTTCTTCATTGTTTGAGTTTGATTAGGAAGTTCTAACCAACCCTTTTTGGCCATTGCACTATAAGAGCTGAAAGTTAACCCTAGGCTGCCGCCTATATTTCTTTCTCTCTGCTAATCTCTGACAAGGCTCCAAGTAGACACTCCCATCAGTTCGTGTCTTCTCTCATGCTGCACATAAAATATCATTGCATTGGTCTTGAAACGTCCGAGACTAGCAAGGAGGGAGAACGCTAGTAGCTGGCAAGTATTTGTTTTGCTGCAGTTGTTTGAAGAAGTCTCTAGATTTCGGGATTTAGATATTTTATTCCAATCAATTCCCAAACGGATTTGGGTAAATATTTTCCTCTGATATAAAGGTTCGTACAGGTATTAACAGGGGAGACCAGACAGACATGTGTTCCAGGAATGTGCTCACGTCCTGTATTTACTTACTTTTGATATAGTAGCTCCAGTTTGTGCGTGGGCACATTTTCTTTGGAATATTTATTTCATGTCTTTTTCCCATGTGAGCGCATTCAGTGCTCTCCGTTTGTTTCATTTGGCACCAATGAATGGGAATGCTGGATCCATCCACGTCCTTCGAATGTGCATCTGAGTGACCCGCTCACGTAGAGTTAAGATGCTGAACGTATTTTGGTATGATCTGAAATCCAAGCACAATGTCACTGCAGATGCTGGGCACTCTGAGCCACAGGCAAGTGGAGCGACTCACCATGGTCACACAGTAACCGGGTGCTGACGTGAAGTATTGATTTTGCACCATGTGGAGGGCATTCTAAAGAAGCCCACTTTCAGCCTCCTGACTTAACAGAAAGGCATGCATAATGCTCTCTAAAGTCTGCATAACAAGTAATTAAAATGCATGGAAATGAGAGTATGAACTATATGTAATTATTTGTTAGTGTCCTGGAGGTACATGAAAAGGTACACCTTGATATTCTGATAAATACTTATTTTACGAAGGGTAATGGCTCGCTCGCAGTCGAATGCAGGTTAAGTTTATAGATTGTTTTTGGTTAACTGATTGTATAAGAGAATAGTAAACTGCAGTGTTTACAGGGGCCACAAAGAATGGCTATTCAACCTAGCTTTGCTAGTATTTAGCGGCTATTACATGGGATTTTTGATTACATTATATTGGACTGCTAAAAAAAAAAGGTACATTGCCTGATTAACAAACTGTGCTGCCAGACTCAGGAATGATGATTGCATGAACCAAAGTTTGGTTGAAGGACTAACACGTTTGTGATTACTTATGCAAAGGATATTTTTTGGATTGTACTGGAAAGCCTGTTTTGTTGCTTCTAAAAACTCCTGTATAGAGGTTGACATAATCTTGTCATTAAGTACATTCTCCTTTCTTTTAATTGGCTTTTTAAAATGTGGCAAAAAGAATCCCCAAACAAAATTCCAACAGTATGCAAATGAAGCCTGATGTTTTCTTTATCTTGGAAGAAATATTTTAACTTCCAGTATGTGTTTTCCATGGATCCACTCTTAAAAATGTTTCATAATTCTCTCCCAAGTGCTCTAATATTTTGGACAGTGTGTAGAGTAAAAAAAATAAGATACTAAACCACAAAATGTAGAGTCACATCACAGCATAGATAGGCTTGTTTTGATTGCAGAATACGAGTCAACCAAACCTTTCTCCCCACCTATAGAAAAGGACACTAAATTCATGCTCGCTTCTAGGCGGTTTTTTTGGTTTTTTTAATAACGGATATTACTACCCTTTTTACCTTTGATCAAACTCCCTGTTCACACCACCTCCCCAATATTTTATCATATTCCCGGAACACCAGTATGACTAAAATTGCATTTCTAGTCATGACTGGATGAGTGGGCTTTGAAGTGTACTTGGAGTTGCTTGTGCTCGGTGTGAACTTTCTCACTATATTCCTGTCTCGTTGAACACAAAGGCCCAAGTATATTGGGCAACACTCTTTACTACAGTATTAAGATAGGGAACAAGGTAGAGTTTGGATTTAAGTAAGATTTCCAGTTTCCTTACATATAGCAGACTGTTGCTGCTAGCCTGCGGAGGTGTGCGGTGTAGTGGGGAAAGGGGAGGAAGGAAACTAGGTGGGCCACTGGAATGACTCTGACCTGGGTTCTGAACCTTCCAAAAACATGTCTGCCTTTGCTCTGTTACGGAATTGGAAACTTTTTTTATCCCTCAAAATAGGCGTGTGTCCAAGTGAAGATGGTGGCCTGATTTGTTGGAATGTTTCTAAGATGTAGTGCATTTGCGTGTCAGCGATCATTTTAGGTACACCTGAGACTGCTGTAACAGCTGTACAAATCGTTATACATATAGCGGTGGAAAAGCTAAAGGAAAGCTCTGCATTGCTCCATGTGACGCATTCTGCTGTAATGATCCCTTTGGTTTCAACACGTTTGTCGCAAGTACCAGTTTCATTCTAGCCATATCCACTGACTCCAGTGTATTTACTATCTAACCTTCTAACCAGCATATCCTAATCTTTGGTGTTGTGGGTGGCTGAGAGTGCAAGCAACATTAGAGCTTTGGTCTTGCTTTTTCCAAGGACGGCATTGGTTCTTCTCAGTTATGAGCCCCAGAGGTTTCAATGCCTCTCGGTTGCCAACTGGAGATTTTGAAGAACAAATTTTAGTGCATTGTATTTTTGTAACTGCGTTATAACCTCTCATTCCATGATCTTTCTGGGTTGTGATAAATTGGACATTGGCCAGTAGCTTGTCAAGATGTTTGAGTCAGTTTCTTCAGCAGGGGCGTAATGGTGGTGTGTGCGCAAATCTGGAGAAACAGTGCCTTAATCATTACTAATAGTTTTACCTTAAAAGAAGTGAGGGCTTCTTAGTAGATTTTGTACCTCCTTTTTAGTTTTCTGATTCTTAGAGGACCAAGGTTGTAGGTGCAAAAAATATTAAGATAATCATTATTCAGCAAGGCTTTGGGTTCAAAGCAGTTTCTGAAGAGTGTCTTAGTTACAATCTTCTTTATCTGGTGGCAGATATATAATACAGTTTAAAAAACTGCTATTCTTGACAAACATGAAGGGGGACATTTCTCTAAATAAGTGCTGCCAAAAAGACCCTCAATCATATAAACATATTTTCTAATTCATTAAGCCCTAGAAGGGCACTTGCATCCAAGAGCATGGGGTAGAAGGAAAAAAAGCAGAATGACAATTTTTATAGCATTGCACACAAGAGAAAAACTCAGATGGTTGGACAATGACCCGATTAGGTCTGCATTCCATGTGCCTTTAATGCAGAAATAAATGTTAAGTTTGGTCCAGTGGCAAGATACTGTTCTAGATTTTCGGGCACTCTCCAGCAAGGGCTGAACAGGTTTGTTTTAAGTTATTTTTAGGTAACCCCCTCATGGAGATTGGGATGACCAACCCCAGCTCTGGTTGCACCACAACCTGCAAAACTCAATGTCACAACCCTCCTCCTCGGTAGGCCCCACTTCCAGACCTTCATTTGGTCTGATGTCAGCCACGCAGAACAGGTATTCTCACGGTGCTTCAATCTCAGTATGGGGCTACCTCAGAGGGAAATAGAGGCAGTAAATGGCCCACTCCTCCACTTACTACAGAACATCTTCAAGGTTCCCAGGTTCAAAGATTGGATTCTACTATCTCACCAATGCCCAGAGTAGCCAGGACAACTCCAACAGCAAAGCTAACTCATGGAGCCCACAAGGGTGTGAGCATTCAAAATCCTAATCCGTTTCCACTGTACCATCACCACTCCCAAATACGTTGTGTTTCCAGTTTTGTGATTTGCCCCATTTTATGACTATTCCATCATTCCATAGTACATGTGTCCCTGGAATCTGGAAAGTAGAACGGGAAAGGTGTAAACATATCAACGTGAGGGATATCCCTCCCTGCAGCATGACTTTGTGCTGGTCCTAAAGAATGCAAGGGAATGTGCAGGACAGCATTTTTGCCTTCCTGCCTTAAAGTGTGAATCCATGGTCAAAACATGACTTTTTCGAGTAATTTATTATTTTTCCACTTGCCTTTTAAAATTGAGTCATCTTTTTGGCAAACTAGCCACTCCACCCAAATCTAATTTGGAAATATCGCTTGTGATTTTGAGCCAACTTGTTGTAACCAGGCTGTTAAGTTTTATTGTCTGCATTGGTCATGATTTTGCTTTGCTACAGACTAGCGTGAATATAGTCTACAGTGATGCTATTTCTGCTGTCTGCCAAAAACCACGCTTTTAGTGTTGTTGTCAAATTTCGACCCCCACATTCTGTGACCACCTTCATCTGCCAGCAAAAACATTAGATATTTATAACAAATAATAATACATATATAAAAAAACGGTTTGGTAACACAAATGATGAAATTGTAGAAATCTTGCGACGGTTGGCTATGAAATTAGCCAAATTGATCATATTCTTTAACAGTGTAGATTTCTGTCTTCATTTAAACCTTATTCTAAACAATATTTTGAATGACCTGTTTTGTGATGCTTAGTCAATGATGTCATGTGTTGTGATTTACTAGTGTACACGAAAACATTATATTTTTCTTGCTGAACTTTTAATTTACCAAGTTTGTACGCCCATTTCATATAGGACTGAATAATAAATCTTCCGAAGTGGCCTTTCACTTTTTTCCAGACCGGGCCAACTTTCTGTTCTAGTATTGCAGATTAACCAGTTTACACCATCTATTTTTACAGCCTCTACAAGATATTTTAAGTGGAATTTTGCCATGTTAGACTAACTGTTTTTTGGCTCCTAGCATAAGAAAATCCATTATTTTTCCTCCGCTAGCTTCGTTTGATTATGAAAAAAAGGATTCGGTGTGTATACTTCTCATCCTACACTTAAAACAAATTTTGCTCCGTGAAACAAAAGAAAGATTTAAATGCTGCTTTGGTTTTAACTGTGAAGATGGGGAATGGGTGGTCATCATTGCATTTTTCTCTTAATGAGGCACGTACTGCTAGCAAGCATGTGCTTTGTCCACTATATTCCTAAACCGTGAAATTGCAGTTTAACTGATCAACGTTCTACTTCCATTCATAGCTTGCTTCTCTCACTAATTCTGAAATTGTTTCTTCTTACAAAATCTTTAATAAGAAACTGATTCAACATGCGCACAAAAAACGGTAAGGCTTACCTGAGGGGTGTTCTAGAAGTTCTCCTAAATCCTCTGCAAATATCTGGACACATCAGTTGTACCTAACCGTCATATCAAAGCTGCCTGCCTAAAATTAGGTTAATTCCTTCCTATAGCAACTGTGTTGCTTAACACTTAGAGTTATCACATGGAAACAACTGATGTCTTATTGAAGCGTCACTGATTTGAGGAAAAAGCCTAGTGGCGTAAAAAACCTGCGGGCAATCCGGATATCCTAGGTAGAAAATGGTAGAGTGGCTTAGAACTCACAAAACCCAGGCCGAAGGAGGTGAAGACCAAATCCAGAAGGAGAAGACCACCAGGTGCAGATAAAGGGATCCATGCGACACAAAATCGGTAATTATGGATCTAGAACCTGCTGACAAAGGTACTAGAGGATTTGGGGTGCATAGTACTGAGAGTTCAGCTCTTTTTACAGGTTGAATCAGGAAGTAGGTGAGAGGCAGCAGGAATTGACCTGCAGGGAACAGCGCCAACATGATGGGTTTAAATGTGACATTGACTGTAGAGGTGACCATGATAGTTGGGGAGGAATTGAATGTGTAACTTTCTTTTTCTTCTCAGAGACACTTTTTTTTTTTATAAGAAAGTTTTTAGAGATCTGGGCTGAAAAGGAAATTCAGAGTTGGAGACTGGGTTATAAGTAAGGATACTGCTAATGTGGTGTTTATTAACTTTAGAGATGGAAGAATGTGCAGAGTTGGTTTCTGAGAGCAGCATGCATATGTTTAGGCAAGTACAGGAGTCTGTCTCCTGCACTGTGCCAGGCAAGAAAACTGCTGCTGTCTTCGGGGCAGCCAGAGGCTGTGGTTGCCTGAGATCTGTGTGGCATGCACGCCATAACTTTCTCTCCATGATGACATTTCCTGATGTGGAGATAACCTACTTTTTGATGCCTTGTGGTCCATTTGCTATAACTTGCAAACCATTTGGCAGGCAAATAAGAGGTCTTATTTGAGGTTTAAATGAGCACGATCTGGATTTTTTAATAGCCGATGAGATGGTTAACAAAAACCGGACTTTTATTTCAATCGCTTAATTTGGTTTGCTTATAAACTCACCAGAGATGCTCTGTTCTCCACATAAGCATGCAGTGTGTTTATATTTGTTTTTTCCTTCATGCTTTTAAGTGGCCCCTAGAATAGCAACCCTACCCATCAAGGAGTGTATGGAATGAATATCTGTCCTGTAAAATAACTACAATGAAAGAACAAAGAAGCTGCATGAGCAAGCATTAAGTGGAGTTTGTATATGATGTCTCAAACCTTTCCATAGCTGTAGTAAAGGGGCTTAATGGAAGCCCGCAGAGGGCGATAAATACTTGTGGGACCAAGTTAAAAAATTCCCATTAGCCAGGTATAACTGCTGGTACGTATAATGGAGAATGAAAATGTTCCTAGCTACCTTAACAGACTAGACACGGAGGTGAGGATTGTTTTACTTTCTCCACTTTTATTATCACAGTAGCCATCTTAAAACAAGCTTAAACTTAATTTCCCATAACCTCAAACAGTTCATTAACCAATCGGGGACCGATATTCCACTTCATATGCCTCGAATGACTCTTCCCCCTCTTTCTACCTGTGACAAAAGCTGGCATTGGAGTGGCTTACTCCTACTTGGAAGACTCCGTTCCTAGAAAATAACATTCACATGAGTCCATGGGGAACATTATCAAAGCCAACAGCACATTTAATCATCTACTTAACAGTTACAACAGCAAGCTCTGCACATAGCACAAAGAACCATAAATATGACATAAACTACCCAGATTACTTGCTTATAACACAACCGTGTCCTTACCCAAATGGGTGGGGGAAGAAACCATCCAAACGATGGGGGGGGGGGGGGGGGCGGGGCGGGATCCTTTCCTCGGTGTCCTTAATAGAATTGAAACTTTCTGTTACGATAGTTGGGAATTTTTTATTCTATGTACGGACTGGAGGCGAGGATTATGCTAGTTTAAAGCTTGTCCACCCCCAGGGCTACAAAGAAGGACACTGGTTTGAAGTAGATCCTTTTTAAGGGCGAATCTGAATACCAGTCTGCTGCATTTTAAAACTATTCTCCAGAAGAGCCCACAAGGGCGAAGGCTTTAGAAGCCATAGCTCCCATATTGGAATGTGCCCCTAGCAATGTAGTGTAGATGCCAGCTTCCTGCATGGCCCATTGGCCCGTCTTACAATAGTAGGGTAAATATACCGGCTTATAAGGTTTCCTAAGGGCGATTAGTAACTGTCGGTCTCCGTGGGGATGAACGTCCTTCATTAAGGCCTTGTATGCCTTGATGCAGTGTACCACACAACTTGGGAGACTCCACAAATGCGGGATAGTAGATGCATGGAATTACGTTTTGTACGTCTGAAGAGGTGTAAAGTGTCCCCATCAGGGGTAAAAGTTCTGCCCGCAAGATGCACGACATCAGAGACCTTTCTGCAGGAGACCAAACATAACAATGTCGCGACTTTTGCTGACAAGTCTTTCCTGGAGAGGTGCCTATTGTTAGGCCGGGACAAACTAGTTCAGAACCTTATTAACGTCCCAGAGAACCGATTATCTCTGTTCCTGAGGAAGGGATAGGCGAATGCCTTGAAGCAATGTCTGCCAAATTGGTGTTTCCCAGCCTAGAGACCTCTAATATGGGCATGACCCAAGGATATCGTTGAGCGAAAGGTGTTTGCTAATCTGTAAGCCGTGCCTTCCGAGGCCAGCAAAGCCAGAATGTTCAGGATATTAACAACGTCTGTCCCCACGGGTTCAAAGTCCCTCTGTTTACACCAGCCCAACCATCTAGACCAAGCCGAACAGGATCTCGGTGTGGATAGTACAATCAGACTCTCGGTGTGGATAGTACAATCAGACTCTAGACAGGAGGTCCGCAGCGCTTCTCGAAAGACCCAGGACTTGGCATTGGGACCTGGAATCCTCCACGGCATGAGGTGAAAGGTGCCGTTCATCGTCATGTGGTGAGGAATTCCTAAGGAGATCTGTACACTGGGGTAGACGGATTGGAGAATCCCAAACCGGAACCAGAAACCACACTTGAGACCTCCAAGTTGGAGTCAGGACCACCAGATCTGCCTGCTGCTTGCGAGCCTGGGCTGTGAGCCTCATTTACATGGCGAAGAGAGGAAAGGTGCTGTGTAACCCTTCTCTCATGACCTATCCTGAAGGAAGGTGTCGGTTGCACCTGCACTGGGGTTCGGTCTCAAGCTGAAGTACCGGGCAGTCTGATGGTCCAAGGAAGATGTGAAGATGTCCACTGTGAAGGCCCCCACCGATCTGAAAGGGAATTGAAATACTGAGGAGTGCAGTTGTCAAAGACTTGTGTCCTTCAGCTAACATGACTGCCAATCCACCACTTGGTTGGCTGTCCGCGGAAGGTGTTCCACCACCTCAGATACATGGCTGTCAAGGCAGTATCCTCAAAAGCTCTTGGCCAAGACCGAGAGGGCTTTGGACCTTGTGGTCCCCAGATGATTGATCTAGCAGACCGCCTCTATGTTGTCCATCTTTAAAGAGGACACTACATTGAGAATGATCCTTGGTCCAATATTTCAATGGGAAGGAGCCGCCCATCAGCTCGAGACAGTTGATGTGCAGGGGTAGTTCTGCGGCAGACTATGTGCCTCTGGTGATTAATTTCCCACATTGTGCCCCAACCAGTGCTGCTGGCATAGGACTCAATCACCAGAACCGGTGCAGCTCGCCCATGGCCTTGTTGGAGAATGAAACTTGTTAGGAGTATACAAGACCTTGGCGTAGGTGAGACACCTCCAGATGTTGAAGTGCTCAGTAATGGAGGGCCCCGGGAAAAAGGTCTGGATGGAAGACGACAGGAGGACGACCAGCCTGGAAATCTGTCTGAGAGATGTGGAGGGCTTGGAGAGGTTCTGTGACTCTGGTGCTGAATTTTGTCAATCTTCCTAGACGTTCCTCAAGGTCGACTCCCTTGAATTGATCATGAAGCCCAGGAATGTGCAGGTCTAGGACAGTCAGTGCAGATTTCTCCCAGTTGATGACTAACCCCAGGGACTGAAGAAGGGGAAACTGTGGGTCACCAGAGCTTGAGGGCACTGGTCCATGAATAGTATGTCATCCAGGTACACTATTGTGCGTATCCTAGGCCTGGGCGGTAAATTCTGTTCCACTCGCGGAATTTGGGTAATTTCGCGGTCCGCGGAGAACACGAAATTGCCAAAAATTCCGCTTGTTCGTGCTTTCAAAATGCGTGTTCACGTGATTTTCCCCCAGGCACGCAAACAGCATTTGCAAACAGGAAAAACGATTTGCGAACAAGCAGTTCCGCATGTTTGCGGAATTTTTGCGTGCTTGCGTAGACTTTTTTTACCGTTTCGTGGAGCTTTGAATAGGGCGACTAAGCAAATTCCGCCCATCCCTAGCGTATTCCCCAGCCCCACAGGTACACCACCACCGGCTTGAGGACCTTGGTGAAGCACCAGGGAGTGGAGGATAGGCCAGATGGAGGGAGGTGAACTCGAAGGTTTGACCTCTCCATTGGAACTGAAGGAACAGACGGTGAGGCAGGAATATTGGGACCGTGAGGTATGCGTCCTTAAGGTCCAGATGTACCATTCAGTCGTCGGGTCTCTGGAGATCCTGAAGGAGGTGAATTTCTTCCATTTTGAAGTGGCAGAAGATCAACCACTCGTTGAATTCCTGGAGATTTATCACCGGGCGTTGGCCCACATCCGGTTTTTCCCTCCAGGAATAGGTTGCTGAGAAATCCAGAGTGATGTGGAATGGTAGGGGAGATAGCCCATTTGGAGAGAAGATCCTGGTCCTCTAATTGAACAAAAAGGGGCTTCCTCCTCTGAGAAAAACATGTTTTGAGGAGAGAAGACCTTACCCGGGGACAGATAGAACTCTATGTGGAAACCCTGAATTGACTGCAGAACCCAGGCATCTAAAGTCAAAGGTCTCCAATTGCGCACAAAACTCACTAGACAACCCCCTGTCATTTGTGGAAAATCAAAGATGCTCTTGTGTGCGTTGGTGGAATTGCCACCTTCTCTGGAACTGCTTCTGGACCCTCTGCGCTGTGGGTAGCCCCTGGTGGGGTAGACGCTCCCGACCCTGGAGGAGTCTTGCCATTGGCCCATCTGAAGCCCTGGCCTATAGTGGAAGCTTGAGATTGCTGCCAGCCCACCGAGCGCCTCCTTCCACGGCCGCCCCCTGTAAACACCCGGGGAATAATTATGCATTTATTGGAGGATTGAGTTTTGTCTAGAGTTGAACGAGGCGACTAATTTGCCTAGCTCTTTGATTAATGGCTCCCCGAAGAGCCCACCTTGCATCATCTGACCTGCCTCCGAGGTGGCCAGATCTCCTAGTTTTGGGTCAGTCTTATTTAAAAGGGACCTGCGGCTCTCTATAGAGATGATGCAGTTGGCATTACCCATAAAGATGATGGCACGTTGGGACCAACCGGAGAGTATGTAAGGGGAGATAAGGGCACCGGAGTCCTCGACATCCTCCACAATGGCTAGAATCTTTGTCAGGGGAGCTGTGACATTTTAGTAGTTTATCCTGGCATGACCGCCAGGAACGGTCTATTCCCTTCTTAGGGTCCCTGACATACTTCGCCAAAAAAGTGTCCATTCTCTGGTCTTTCAGGCATCAAGCCCACCTTGCTGTCCAGCATGGGGCTAGGGCAATCTGCTCGAAGGCAGTTGCATATTCCCTTGTCGAGGGGCTTGCTTAATCTGCCTGCCACATACGTGGCGACCTTGGCTGCTAGGGCCCAGTCGGAGGAACATGGGTGCATGAGCTCCTTGGGGCCCAACATATCGGATTCGTAAGCTTGGGATTCCCCATTGTCTGAGACAGTCCCAGTTGTGAGCGGTGCGGATGGCCGCCACGGATTGTCATACTCAGCCTCCACATCAGATCCTGTGTGGAAGTCATCAATGTCTAGACGGGGGCAAGGAGGCTGGCCTTCCTCCTTCGTGCCTACCCAATCGGTGCATCTTGCTTTTGGTGGGGGCAGGGGAGGAGCTTGATAAATGAAATCTGGCAAAATCATCCAGGTCTACCGGGGTAGGCGGGTGCTTGCACGGATTTTCGGGATGTCCTGCAGCGGGTTGTCCTAGAGGTAAGAGTGCCAAAGGTCCTGGAAGGTCTTCCCTCGGCGTGAGGGGTTGAAGGAACCTATGGGCCATTGCAAGAAGTTTTATGTCCAAATGCACCACCGCATCGGAGTCTGCCTTAAGGATTAATGCATGGACCCCCTCACAGAACCCATCTGTGACTGGGGAAGTAGGAGAATGACTCCTCTTCTGTAGAAGCGTCTTCAAACCCCTCCATAGTATAGAGGGCAATTGAACTGGCGGTACTCAGATAATTAAGGCCAGCCAGAGGCTAGGTCATATTAGTCACACAAAGGCGTGAGGCTGAAGGCCATACAGGACACCAAAGGCCCGTTTTTTTTAGTTTTGTTTTTACACTGGGTGCCAATATTGCTGCCTGGGTCGATGTCCAAACAAATATTTGTCCGGTTTCAGGTTAAAGAAAAAATAAGGACTCCCACAGTGGAGTTATGACTCCAGGCGGTTGAGGTGCTGAAAATCTACTCCGCCTGGCCAGAGGCACTCATACAAGCTTCTAAGGGGAAGTACTGAATGTGCTCTGGCGACTGGACCACAGCTGAAGACCCTATTCGCGTGAGGAGTGCACTCTCCAGCGGCCCCGTGGCGTGTACTGGGCCAAGGAAAACAGGACGCAAACCAGTGACAGAATCATCAAATTACAACCGCATAGAACAGCGCATATATAATACACATGCTTTCTACCAGAACAAGAGAAAAAGAGGACCGTAGCCACGATACTCATCTTGACGGCTGCTGGAGCAGCGAAGAAAGAGGTGGAAAGAGTCATCTGAGGCATATGAAGTGGGATATCTGTCCTTGATTGGTTAAATGAACTATTTCCTTTTCCCGAGGTTTTATAGGAAATTAAGTTTTATTTTGTTTTAAGATGGCTGCTGGGGTGATAAAAGTGGAGAAAGAAAAGCATAAATCTCACCTCCGTTCCTGACCTAGAATTCAAAGCTGGCAATTAAGTGAATGTTGGGGAGTTGTAGGTAAAAGTAATTCCTCGCATAAGCGACTTGAGAGTGGATTTCCATTGTATAGTCTTGTGCCAAAGATGGTTTGTGGTCTATAATAGAACCCAAATGATCTTTGACAAAGGTATACCCTCCTCAAGAACATGAACTTAGATATTAAATTTTGTGACTTTGTAGTCCTTCACATGTACCCAGACAGACTATCTGTGTGTCGTAAAATTAGTGAGCGCCAAATTTCCATTTATGAAACTACCTCTGTCATTGGGTAAATCTGCTGATAAAGACCTTCTTTTACAATGTCTTATCCTTGAGATATCTATGAAATCTCAAATTATGGGACAGCTTTTGGTCATGTATCAGCTAGAGGTGTATTTTCTTTTTCTAATAGTTGCTTCCATTTGTCAAATCAAGAGGTTGTTTTGCTGTTTAATGTAATTGGTGAATACCTCTTGTTCAGGATGAAATGCAGCGGTAAGTTGAAGGCCTAATCATGTCATTGTGCATGTCAATGGACACCTGCTAAACAATCAAACTGTTTAAAAGTGGTACTTTATACCCTTTTCTTTCCAGAGGAGAAGGTTTACGATATGTATAAGCCGATTTACTTTTTTAGGTTTTTTTTTTGTGTGGAACATAGCCAATGTTTTAAAGGCTTACATTTCAAATTTGAAGTGCGGAAATATCGAAGGTAGTGTTACAGTGATCTTTTAATGCGAGTTACTGGTTCATTTACTCCCACTTTCTCAAGACTCATGGAATGTGTAGGACCTGAACACATTTTTGCCCTCTGTAAAAATGGCCCTGCTTTTTTCGGAACTTTTCAGTTTATACCCTGTGACGTTGAGGTTGATGTGTTTGTTAGCTCAATGTGCTTGATATGTGATTGGTTACTTCAGTGCCTCTTGGCTGAAGCCCTTGCTATGAATGTATGCCTCTCAGGAACACCAAGGCATATCAATGGTACCCCTGAGGTGGAGACCCGCCCGCAAACCACTAAATGAGACCACACTTGTTTGCTTGGAAAGGTCAAACTGCTTAATCTGTAGTATCCAAGACCAAATTAAAGTGGCCTTTTGTTTACCAATCCTACGGTCATTTCTCACATGGTTAAAGTTTTGATTTTATAAATGAATTATAATCAGGCTGTTCCATGTGGATGCATTGGATAGAAAATATGACGTTTTACATAGAGAATTATACAGTTTTAATAATCAATTTCTTTGTTTTGAGTCTTTTTGGCTTAACAAATCTTGAAAATAGGAATCCCCTTCTTTACTAAAGACAGTCTGGGGAGAAGTTGTTCTGTATCGTGAGTTTAGGAAGCGTAGCCAATATCATTGTTTTTTTCTAACCCAATAGACAATCAAAATTGAAGAGACACAGTTGTCTTTTGTATGTGCAGTAGTAAGACCGAAGTATCAGAAATGTTAATGGCTTTAAATGACCTAATTTTGTGACTGCAATTGGTCTATTAAAATTGCTTTTGTTCTAAGCACAAACGCGGATATTTAAACTGAATTTACATATTGAACTTACTTAAGATGTTAGTCTGTAAAGTCATTGCATCATGTTTTATTCCCCACTTATTTTTGTTAACCTTTAATGTGACACTGGGTTTTGTCTTTTATGTTATCCTGAACAAAAAACGAGGGGCGTGGGAGGGATAAATAAATGTACTGCATTCATTCCTCATGTAAATGAATGTTAAATTAAATAAATTCTACTTTGTTGACCTCCCTTTGTACTTCTTTTCAATATGCGACTACGTGAATATATCTTTTACAAAGATCAATTCAAGCTTAAAGTGCTGTTAAAATTTCATTTTCAGGTTTGAAGACTTAACATTTATCAACTTCGCACTTGCACACACCCTGCATCCAATGTCAAGGCAGCAGCATTCACTATTAATTTTCTGTTTGTATGTTTACCCCATTTGTACCACTCCTGTGTGAAACCATTTTCCCCTCAAGGCCATTGCTACAGAGCTGCTGTAAGTGCAGCTGATACACATAGGCCATTGTTGACTTACCACTTTCGGCACAATTCGGTTAAGGTGCCACAGACCAATATCTATTTAACGTGCACTCATAAAGAACCCATTCTCCATACAACAGTGAACCTTTCCTTGTCTTAAGCAGATACGATGTCATAATTCGACCTGTGAAACAAATAATTGAATTGAAATCCTTAATCTGTACTTCAGCAGTGTCCACCTCTTGAAGACCTTTTAACTGCAGAAAAGAGTAGTACTGTCACTCTAGAAGGTCAATGCCCCCCCCCCCCTTTCTAACAACATACGCAGTATCCATTCAAAGACTTTTGTGCCATCATCTTTTTGGTTAATGCCAATTGCAACATCTCCACAGAGAGCCGCAGGTCCCTTTTAATTTTATTACCAGCCCTAAAGACCAGCAAAGCTGTGTACTGTTGACAAGAAAGGCATGTATCTAAATCTCAAAACGTAGCTGAAGGGAGCCAAACCAACAGCTTTCTATTGAACAGCAAGATGACCATCTTTGTATCTAAAACTGGCAGTATGCATGGTTTTACCTTTCTATTAGAACTCCAATACATATCGTCGAGCCACGTGACCCTTTATTTTTGTCTACAGACTTTGCTCAAGGGTGTTTATAACTGAATCTTTAGTGGCCAACAATTCTTTTTTTTTTTTTTTTTTTAAAGTTTTATTTTTGAAACTTTAGAGCAAAACATACAGCTGTGTTCCAAAGAGTGACACTGAGCAGATACAGTCCTCATTATTGATACATAGAAGGCGTGGAGGAGGAACAGGTAATACATTTCAGGCATCATTGGCGAGACCAGCATTATGGAATCAGTGCAAAACAACATCCATGTACCCTCCCGCAGAAGTCGACGCATGGCCCCAACATCCCAGGGGGGGCTCCCCAAAACAACACACCTCACACCAGAATCACACCAGTTCAGCTGGATGTGCGACCTACATCTACAGCGCCCACCGTGCCAACGTACCACGCCAGCAGCCCTGGGCAGCCACTCCCGCCAGCACCCTCGGCCACCAGCCCGACATCACCCAGCTGCCAGCATGTCGTCCGTGGCGGCCGCCCCGTCCAGGAGATAGCATCGCAGCGGAGCCCAAATGTCCGCGGGTTTAGACGTCGGCAGCATAAGCTCAGAGTAAGTACATATCTGTTCTTGACAGTATACAAGATCCCGCACCCAGTCCTTGAATTTCGGAGCCCTGCCTCTACCCCACCGACACGCCACCCTTCTCTTAGCAAGCAGAAAGGCAAGTGCAAAGAATTTGCGGTGCGTTGCCTGTATAGGCTCTACGTAGCCCAGCAGGGCAAGGAGAGGGGAGGGCACCAATACTGTGGAGATCATTTTGGAGAGCGCGTCGAGCACCTGACACCAATAGCGGTGCACCGCTGCACACTACCATGCCAGGTGAAGAAAGTCCGCACCGGGAGCCCGGCAGCGCTCGCATCTATCATCACGGAGCTGATAGCTATGAAGTCTGGCCGGGGTGTAATAAAGTCTGTGAATGTATTTGTAATGGATAATTCTAAGGCGGCTACTGGAGGAAACGCGAGCCGTCTGCATTAAGCAGAATTGCCACTGCTTATCAGTCATCGGGGCCGGTAACTCTCGGTCCCACTTCTCCCTGGCTGCCAACTGCAGTGCCGGCATTGAGGAATGCACCGAACGGTATATTTTGGAAACAAGCTTGACTGGAGTGTCATCATTCAATATGCGTTGCAGCGGAGCCACATGTGGGGGTTCCCGCGGGAAGCTGGGCGTGAGTGCCCTCAGCCCCTGTCGGAGGCGGAGGTATAAAAAAACATCGAGGGGAGAAGGCTGTATGCCGCCATACAAGTGCTCCATAGATCGGAACGCGCCATTGTGGTACAAGTCCCCCCATGGATAGCGTGAAGTAGTTTCCGGAAACCCGCCTCCTGCAACAGGGGCATATTCGGGTGGTAAGCAAGGGGCAACAGCGGCGCGTACACCAAGTCTAGCCCGAGAGTGGCAGCCAACCGGCTCCACGCAGTCACAGTGCTAATCAACGTCGTGGGCGTCTTGTCCCTTCCCTGCACTGGAATGTACAACGCGCCCTCTAGAGGAATGGGGTGCGCCAGCCAGTGTTCGGCCGCAACCTGCGGCATATATCTAGGCTGCCGTATCCAGAAGTAGGCATAATGCGCCTGGGCTGCTAGGTAGTAGAGCTCAAAGTTGGGAATGCCAAACCCGCCTTGGTCGTAGGGCTTAATAAGTATCTCCCACTTGAGCCGGGGTGTCTTACCACCCCACACCAGTCTGGTGAGTTCCGAGCGGAGTTGACGAAAGAAAAAAGCACCGGGAGAAAAGGGAATATTCAGAAAGGTACAGCAGCTGCGGCAATATTACCATTTTAATCAATGAGGACCTGCCAGCCATGGAGAGGGGCAAAGTGATCCAACGAGTAACGCAATCCGTAATGCGGGACATCGCTGTACCATAGTTAGCCCTCATAAGCTCGTCCCTGCTTTTTTCTATACGGATGCCCAGGTACTTAAAATCCCCTTCACACCAGGCAAGGGGGAAGTCCAGCCCGAATCGCGCTGTGGAGGCTGTCAGGGGGAACAGGCAAGACTTGTTCCAGTTGATCTGGATACCAGAAATCACGCCAAATCGAATAAATTCCCGAAGGATCGGGTTGAGATTATCCTTAGGGTCGCGGATGTAAGGGGTGATATCATCAGCGTACATGGAGATCAGTATTTGCCGCTGGAAACATCTCAGCGCCCTGTCACGATGGTGTTGCCGCAACTTGGCCGCCAAAGGCTCCATGGCCAAGGCAAACAGCAGGGGCGATAGGGGGCAACCCTGTCTGGTGCCTCTAGTAATAGGGAACGCAGAAGAAAGCTGGCCGTTCACCAACACTTTGGCCGTAGGATCAATGTATAATAACTTGATCCACGAGATGAATATGCTCGGGAATCCCATGCGCCCCAACACTTGGAACAGGTAGTCCCACTCAAGGGAGTCAAAAGCCTTCGTGGCATCAAGGAACACGGCGGCCATGGGCAGGCCATCATGCACAGAATTGAGGATCGAGAAGAAAGTGCGCAGATTATGGGATGTAGCCCTACCTGGCACAAACCCGGACTGATCGGGCAGTATCCGGTTAGGGAGGAGCAGGTTAATGCGAGTGGCTATGATCTTGGCTAGGATTTTCACATCGCAATTTAGCAGGGAGAGAGGCCGGTAGGAGTCAGTCACTCGCCTCCTTCCCCGGTTTAAGAAGCGACGTGATGAGGGCCATGCGCATGGAAGGGGGCAGGTGGCCCACCTCCAGTGCATCTTCATACACCTCTCAAGACTGGTGCCATAAAGTCGATGTAGGTTTTGTAGAATTCGATTGGTATTCCATCCAGTCCGGCGGTCTTGCCTGACCTCATGTGCATGATGGCCTCCCGCACCTCATCTAGTTCAAAGGGGGAACTCAGAAACTCTCTCTCTGCGCATCACTGAGCCACCCCAGGGAAGCATCTGCGAGGTAGTCGTGCAATTGTAGCTCCTCAGCCCTAGTCGACGCGTACAGCACACGATAGTGTGCCACGAAGGCGTTGAGAATTTGCGCAGTATCCCTGTACAATGTGCCGTCCGCCCGCACAATCTCCATGATAGTATTAGATGGTCGCACTAGTCTCAATGTCGCTGCCAGGGCTTTCCCCGGCCGTTCGCCCTCACCATAACTCCGGGCGACCCAGTATTTGCCTCTAAATTTTGTTTCCCTAGCAGCCTCAGCAGCGTACTCTGACTTTGTCCCTAATACTGGCCAGAGTGGCATCATCAGGATTTACAGCCAGTGACGTCTCCAGCGCCCGAAGATCAGTCTCCAAGGTGCGCAGGCGCGTCACTATACTCTTCAGAACACCCGACCCCTTGGCAATGCACAGACCACGCAAGGTCACCTTGAACGCATCCCAAATAGTCTCAACGTCCTTCACGGAGTCTTTGTTGTGCCTAAAGAAATCCAAGCAGTCCTCCCGAAGCTCCTCCTGAAAAGGGGGATCGAGGAGCATCATGGGCTGCAGACGCCAGGCCGCCAGTGGGGGGCCGAGGTCCGCAGCCCGCAAGGTAACACGTACTGGCGCATGATCCGAGAAGGTTCGCGGGAGATGTCGCGCCGCAACCAGCGCCGCATGAAACTGCGGGGCCAGGAAGACGTAGCCGAGCCCAGGTGCGCGCCTGCGCCGTGAAATGAGTACCCTCACGGACATCCACTTGGAGGTGTCTCCACGCGTCGATTAGTCTATGCTCTTCTACGATCTCAAACAGCGCCCCCCGGGATCTGGTATAATGATGCGGGGCCGGGTGGGATCTGTCCATCGTCGGATTGAGCGCGACATTGAAATCACCCCCCCATATGAGGTGCTGCGTACCCGCACCCACTATATCTGCGCCAAGGTCCGCAAAGAAGGTAGGGTCGTCCACATTGGGACCATAGCATGCCAGGGTAACCACCCTGTGTCCTAGTCTACCACACATCAAGCTGTATCGGCCTTGGGCAACACCCCTTGTGCCCGACAGAATAAAGGGGGTTCCCTTTTTGACAAATATTGCAACACCACGAGAGTATGATGAGTAGGAAGAAAAGGCAGTGTACTTCGCCCACCTACCAGAAAAGGTAGGAGCAGACTGCGCCCTGAAGTGGGTCTCTTGAAGAAACGCGATGTGTATTGCAGGACGATCTAAATAGGACAGGATTTGTCTCCGCTTTCTAGGGTCACCCAGGCCTCTGACGTTCCACGTAAGTATGTTCAGGTCAGTGTCCCCCATAAACAGGTCATTACAAAACAGGAATATAAGGCATTGGTATAGGGCTCTCGCCTACACAACCCCAACCAACCATGCACGCCATCCACTCTAAGCACCTCGCACAGAGGCACCGTCCTTCCAGAGCCCTCACCAGCCGCAAAAACATAGTGGTATACATCTCCAACAATTGTGTACCCTCCACGCCCCGCAGGGGGACCTCGTCTTAACCACACAGCAGGAGCCCATGTCACCTTTGTGGACCGTAACACCCTGAACACAGCTGCGCCCAACAATGGAACAACCTTTAGAAACACTCCCGACCTCCCACCCCTCCCCGAGAACTGTACCAACATGCAGCCCATGTAGAGCTCAATTGCGAATCGAACAGAAGGAGTGTGACACCCCATCCCACAAGGCCCCGAACTGGGTCTGCCCTCCGCCACCCAGGAACCAGCCCTGCCGTGCAGCCTCCCCAGTCCGGTGAGCAGAGCCTGCATCCCAGGGAAAGGAGCCCACTCTGCGCCCCCATCCCGCAGCCCCCAACCCAATGAAATCAGCACTCCACCACATCCAGCGCTATGCGCCCCACTGTCACACCCCGCAGAATAGGTTTTAGGACCTTGAGGCTTTGCGTCCAACCTAGGGGCCGCAGTGCGTTCCCCCACTGGAAGTGCAACGAAGCTTAATAAGGCAGTAAAGTCATGCACAGTGCCAAAGGCCCTAGCTGCAAGCCGAGTGGGCTCACACCATCTTCGACGCAATCCAGCCTTAGGTACACACATCAGAGTTCCCAGGGATAGTCTCGCACCCCACATGAACACCAACCCATCAGCCCCAAGGAAGGGAAAGGAGGAAACCGGCATGGCCTCGAAACCCTCCCACCCACCCCCCCACCACCCACTGAAGCAGCCCCAACTCGCCAGCAAAAACTACCCACCCCCCACCCGTCAGTGCAATCAAAGAGCTCAACAGGAGCAACCAAGTCAGTTTAGTCAATGGGGTACACACTACGGGAGCCATCCGCTCCCCATCTGAGACACAGGAAGAGGGGGAAAGGGTGGTGCCTGGAATACATTACCCACCATCGACCAGCACACGACCAGGACAGTCTTGATCAGTCATTGACGCCGCCCCTCAAGAAGGGCTCAAGTGGCGAGTCACCAGTGAAAAGCAGAGGAGCTGTAGACTAGATCAGGGGCCTGGCCACCATGGCAAGCCGGTTAGCAGTTAATGTTCATTCCCCTGAGTAGCATCGTCCTCTTCAAGTCTTACGTCTCGCACTCTCCGCAGAGATTTCAGGAAGTCCTCCACTTGTTGCGGGTTCAGGAAGAAATGTTGCTTCGCTTGATGGGTGACAAGCAGCTTCGCTGGGTACAGCAACGCGTAATCAATCTGGAGTGCCCGGAGCTTTTTCTGGACTTCAACAAATTTGCGCCGCTGTTCTTGAACCACAGGCGTGAAGTCTGGATAGATGGTAAAGCTGACACCTTCGCAAGAGAGGTTTTGATTCATACGCGCGGCCCGCAACGCAGCGATCTCGGTAGTTTAGGAGCCGCGCGATGATGGGCCTAGGCGGGGTGCCAGGACGGGGCCGCGGCCCAAGGGAGCGGTGGGCCCTCTCCACGATGAACTGTTTAGAGAAGGTCTCCGCGCCAATAGCGGCCAGTAGTATCTTTTCCACGTAGTCTTCCATGCGCCCCGTATTGGTGGACTCCGGCACACCCACCACGCGTATATTATTGCGCCGGCTGCGGGCCTCCAACTCCTCATTCTTAGCAGCTATGACCCGCAGGACATTGTCCATTTTTGTAAGCTGCGTAGAATGGGCTGCAGTTGTATCATCATTATCAGATATCCGTCGCTCGACCTCAGTGATGCGTTCCTCGTGGGCATCCATTTTCTGGGCAAACGCAGCCACGCGTGAAGAAAGGCGGTCCACTATGGTGGCAAAGCCCTGCCTCATCTCCCGCATCATCTGTTGGAGGTCCGGCGTCGGAGAGGCCATGTCCACGTCAGTCGCCGGAGGGCCCCGCTCACCTCCATCATCCGGCGCACTCCGCAGCCCCGTCTTAACAACCGGAGCCGCAAATGACAGCTTAGATTGTTTATTGTCATGCTTGCCCATCGTGGGCTCGAAGAGGGGGGACGCCGCCCACCCCCACAGAGCGGAGGTCGCTCACGCCACTGGCAGGACAGAGCCAAAGGACCTTAGGAGCTGTCCAGCCCGCGCCGGCGGACGCACAGATGATGGCCCAGTCAGTCCCCGCGGGAGGAATAAAGGCAGGGAGCTCGGCGTCAATCTTCGCCGCCACCAGGACTACGCCAGCCAGCCCACCTCGTCAAACAGTCGCCACTCTCACATTATAAGGGTTTAGCCACGCGGCAAAGTCACCCCAGGCCCAGAGGCCCACGGGCAACGATCCCATCCCCCGGACAACGGGGGGGGGGGGGGCAGGAGCCAGCCGGCGGGGGTCCGCAGGAATAGTCAGGCCGAGCTCAATGCAGCCGCCGCAGGCGCCGAACCAAGGTCCCCGCTGTCGCACCGCGACTCCAGCCGCCAGCACCACAAGGTCAAACAGGTACAAGGCAATGACGGGGCCGTGCCGCCAACAGGTCTCCGTGCGCCACAGAAGCGAACACAGCAGGAGGGCCTCCTCTCAGCCGGGGCTCCAAATCGGCGAAGGCAGACGACCCAGAGTGGTCTCAGCGCAGCATAAGGCAGCAGTAAGCAACCACGTGAACAGCGTCGGGGGGAGGTGGGGGGCCCCCATCAGCACCTCAATCAGCACAAGCATACCAGAGGGGGGGGTGGGGGGCGGCGGCCCACACCGCCTGTATCCCCAAGAGTCCCCACCGTCCTCCAGCCCAGTCCGCTCCGGTATCTCAGGCGCCCCCGCTCCACAGTCCGCTCCAGGTCAAACGCTTGCGGGGGGGGGGGGCACCCCAGGCAAATAAACAGTCTCGTGCCACGTCGTCCCCCTCCGACACCCGCCGACGAGCAGACACCACGATCCCCGCTCAGGGGGGCTCCGTTACAACAGTTGACACTTCTGGGCCCACCTACCTCGTGTCATGCACCGGAGTCGCGTAGCTCCAGAGCCCGGCAGTACCCTCCCCCACACAGAAGCCAGGGGCACGGTCCAATTTGCGGCGCCGATATCTCCGTTCCCGGAGGTCGAACAGCTTCCAAACTTGAGGCGGAGCCGCAGGGGGACATCAGCTACATCCCCACCTGGTCGTGGTTCGGAAGACGGTCAGGTAACAAGGATAAATACAGGATTGTGCGTCCAGGCTGCAGGAGCCTCGCGCGTGTGCGGCCATGCTGCTTGTGCGCCCTCGAGCGCCCCCGTGGCCAACAATTCTTGTATGGCCAACGGTATCTGTTTATTCAACTCTACAAAACACTGGTTGATGTTAGTCTGCACTGTTTCTCCTGGCACTTGTTTTCTAGACCATTTTAACATTGTGTTTATTATTAAATTGAATGCACCAATTTTCTATACTTGTCTCCAAGTCAAGTAAGCCTGTGTTCCAATTCCAATAACTCACTGGACGTTGTTGTCCAATTCCTGTGACACAACCTTTTATGCTGTGGGTTTCTGTGAAATTGCCATATCTAAAATGCTAATCTTCTGAGAATGCTGCAGAGTGTGAATTATGAAAGGAAAGTAAATTCTTTTTGTCTATGAATCACATTTATCCCCTTTAAACATTTGTGTAATATGTTGTTAAGGGTACTCCAGTATTGGAACTTTCATAGATTCCCATGCTTGAATCATTCCCAGTCGTCGAGATGGGAGTCTCGGTATACATAAAATAGCAATAAAAAAACATTACAAAAGAAGAAACTAGGCCTATTCTAATTTTGCAATCTATCCACCTCTTTTTGTAAAAGGGCCCGAACAATCTGAACAACCAATCAGAACAGCCTCACCTTCTAGAACCTCCAGACCCTCAGATTTTCTACCGCACGTTGTGCAAAGGGATTCTCCTTTGAGCTCTGCTCACTTCAACTCTGTTCTGTTTTTTCAGCAGTTTTTTTCTTCAGGATTGTTTGATATTTCTTCTTGGAATGTCTGACAAAGAGAAAAAAGCCCTTTTTAAGGATTGTTCCACCTGTGACAAGAAAAGGTTGTATGTGGAGGACAGGCATCAAGACTTCATCTACTGCCTGTATCCGGACCACAAGACAGCGGACTGCAAAATCTTTCGGACCTTTTCAACAAAGACTCTCCAGGACCGCGTGGGTCGCCTTCTCACCTGGCTCGACAAGTTGAAGTCGAGAAAGGAAACACTGTCAAGTGACAGTGCAGGATCGTCATCTGCTACTTCGTCCAGAAGGTCAGTGAATAGGGGTAGGGCTTCCCCTTCACCATCTACAGACCGTCTGGCAAAGGCCTCAAAGACCCCCCCCCCCCCCCCCCCCCCCGTGAGTCTGAGAGCTGGAGTCCTAGCGAATAATATCCTCACCACGGTGCAAAGGATAGGGAAGGACTGCCTTCAGCAGCAGCAGTGGCGAAGTCTGCTAAACCTTTTAAAAAGCCTGGTGTTGACGCGCTCGTTGACGACTATGTCAACTACTTCAACGTAGACAATGATGTCGACGAGGGTGTCAACGGTAGCCGCAACGACTATGGCGTCGACGACGGTGACTACGGCGACGACAGCGGGAGTGTCGACTGTCTTGTCGACGACCGTGCCGACTACGCCCATCTCCTCGTCAACGATCTGTCCGTCGACGGTGGGTCTTCCATCGACGATCTTGTTGATGGTTTCTTTTTCTTCACCACCGTCGATGGTACCATCGACAACGTCTTCGTCGACGGAGAAAATCACCATTTCTTTGAAAAGAATCACGCCGGACATGACTTCTCCAATGATGGTTGCCGCTCTGCCTCCCGCGCTGTTGCTGGATGAGGAAGAAGATTCTGAGGGAGAGGAAGATCCTTTTGGTTATGCCAATAGCCCCTCACAGCTCCTAGTCAAGTGCCAGGACACTGATTCTGAAGGTGAATACCTCCATGGGCACCCATATCATCACACTTTTCACCATCAGGAGGACACTCGTCAGGAGATGATATCTGTTCCTTCTTCTCTCTTGGCGGATCTTCAAGGCATGTTGCTGGACTATAGGAGGAGATTCTTCCAGCCTCTTCCTTCTCCACCTCCTTTGGTGCAGGCTGTGTCTGCTCCGCCAGCCAAGGCCACCGTCCCAGATGGTATCACAGCCTCAAATCCCCAGTCCAGTTATACCTCCGGTGGTTCCAGAGGTGCAGGTTGATTCCTCGGACGAGGATCACGGCGATATCAGCAGGCCGGACCAGTGTGAGGAGTGGGATGATTATGTGATACCAGACCCAGCATCTCCAACACCGGCTACAGCTGATTCTCCCCCCGGCAGACATTGGGGAGTTTCACAAATTGATGAAGAGAGCCTCACGCAGATTTGAACTTCCCATGCTTTCCGTTCAATCCGAGTGTTTTCTCTATGATTTTAAAGAACCTTGTAGGAAGACGGTCCGTTCCATTCCTATTGTTGGCCACGTCTGGGAGGAAGGAATAAAGGCAATGAAGAATCCGGCTACTGTCATTCCAGTCTTGCCGCGTCTGGAGAAAAAGTACAAGGCCCCTGACAACAGTCCAGCATCCTTAACAGGTCAACCGAAGCCGGATTCAGTGATCTCTCAGGCGGCTCAGAGAAAATCACGCCACCCTTCTGCGCCCCTTACTACTCCTCCTGATAAGGAAGGCAGTCGCCTAGATAATGCTGGGAAGAGATTTTCCTCGATGGCAAGTCTTTTGATTAGAGCGGCTAATGCGTTGGCGATACTTGGCCGGTATGATCGTCAGATGTGGTGTGACCTCTCACCATATCTAGACCCGTTGCCTGAGGAGTCCAAGGTGGAAGCAAAGACAATCTTGCAGGAGGGAGAGGTTACATCAGCTGAGATTGACTGCGCAATGGACATTGCCACGACGGCTTTCCGCTCGCTAGAAGGCGCAGCTGTTCTTCATCGCCAAGGCTGGCTAAGGGCGACAGGTTCCGGCCGGAGGTCCAAAACAAGATCCTGAACCTTCAGTTTGATGGGGAAGCATTATTTGGTAAATATATTGATGATGCCCTCCAAGACATCAAAAAGGATACGGAAATAGCAAGATCCTTGGGAATCCTACAATATCGAAAGGTTCCTTTCTGTGGAGCCAGTGGAAGAGGTACTACAGCCTACAGGGATTCATATCAGCAGCAGCGATATGCTTCTTATAGTTCAGCGTCCCAGTCTTATCGTCCACCTTACCATCAAAGACAAGGCCAGACCTTTTCTTTCTCTAGGTCCAGCTCTAGAGGGAAACTGAATCACCAGGGGCGTGACACCACTAAGCGACAATAGCGGCGTGCTGGCTCTTCCTGCTGTACCCCTCTCCTCGACAACATCTGTGGGGTGCAGGGTATCTCAATGCCGCCACAACTGGCAATGGATAACATCAGACCGTTGGGTACTCAACATCATTCAATGTGGCCACACGCTGGAGTTTGTTCATCTTCCACCTCCATGCCCCCTGCCTCCATGCCTTCTAAACATCTGCGTCTTCTGCGGCTCGAAGTTCATCAGATGCTCCTCCAGGGAGCTGTAGAGCCGGTCCCCTTTTCTCAGAGGGGAGCGGGGTTCTACTCCAGTTTTTTTCTGGTCAAGAAGGCGCTGGAGAAGTGGCGCCCCATTTTAGATCTCAGGGAGCTGAACACCTATCCCCTAAAACGATCCTTTTGGATGGTGTCTCTCAACAACATTTTTTTTCTCCACAAACCTGGGGACTTTATGGCCACTCTCGATCTCGAGGATGCGTATTTTCACATACCCATTCATTCAGCCCACAGGAGGTTTCTACGGTTTACAGTAGCCAAGAGCCACTTCCAGTAGAAGGTTCTGCCATTTGGACTTCGGGCTGCTCCGAGGTGCTTCACCAAGGTGCTGGCGCTGGTGGCAGCCTTCCTCCGGAAGCAGCATTTTCAGATCTTCCCCCTACCTGGACGATTGGTTGCTCTAGGCCCTGACCAGACGTGCAGCGGAAGAAACAGTCGATGCATGCACACGTCTGTTCAGCAATCTGGGCCTGACTCAACAGGGAGAAGTCATCTCTGTCCGTCCACGGAAGCTCGATTCCTAGGGGCCATTCTGGACACGTCTCTCAACAAGGCTTCTCCATCTCTCAAAAGGCAAGAAAAACTTCTGTCCATGGCTCAGCTGTTGCGAGGAAGAAAGTATCTTTCAGTTCGCCATTACAAAACCCTGCTAGGAACAATTTCCTCTTGCATTTCTTTTAATACCTCACTGCAGGTTGCGGATGCTTTCACTTCAGGAACAGCTCGACCTGCAATGGCGACCGGTAGACGGATCCTTCGACAAGGTGGTGATCACTCCGGCTATGAAAAAGGCCACTTTGTGGTGGACGAAGGAAGAAAATGTATCCCAAGGTCTATCCTTCGTAATCAATCCAGGTAGTGACTACAGATGCCTTGCTGGAAGGCTGGGTCGCGGTGCTACAGGACTTGCATGTAAGCGGACATTGGTTGCCACAGCACCGCCTTCTCCATATCAATCTCCTGGAACTCAGGGCGATTCGTTTGGCACTACATGCCTTTCTTCCACGGCTGCAGGAATCAGCGGTTCCCGTCCGCACGGACAACACCACTGTCATGCACTATATAAACAAAGAAGGGGGTACCAGATCTCGTCCGTTTTCACAGGAAGCCCAGAAGATTTGGGAGTGGGCTATCCTTCACAGGATATCATTGAAGGCGGAACATCTTCCAGGAGTACTAAACGAAAAGGCGGACATGCTCAGCAGGCTGACGTCAGTCAGCCACGAATGGGAACTGAACCAGACAGTCTTGGAGGGAGTTTTTCACCGGTGGGGCAGACCCTCAATAGACTTCTTTGCCACCCCGGAGAACAAAAAAATGCCAGTTTTACACCAGCAAGCTACACCATCACAGATCGCTGGGGAATGCGCTTTCGATAGCCTGGTCAGGCACATTTGTATACGCTTTCCCCCCCATTCCGTTGATACCCAGAATACTCAGGAAGATCAAAACGGAGCAGTGCAGGATGGTCCTGATGGCTCCAGCTTGGCCGAGGCAGTTCTGGGTCACGGAATTTCACCTTCTCTCTCTGGACCCTCTGCTGCTACTGCGGACGGTCCCAGACCTTCTCATGATGTCCCAGGGCCAGGTCTGGCACCCAGACCCTCGCTCGTTGCACCTGTCAGCATGGCTCCTGAGCAGCGAGAGTTTCTTGGGCTAGGTCTCTCGGAGGAGTTTAAGGAGGTTCTCTCTCAGGCCAGAGCTTCTTCTACTAACAAGACATACCGTTTAAAATGAAAGCGATTCTGTATCTGGTGTCAGCAGGAGGGTTTCGACCCTTTTTCATCTTAACCTCACAAAGTTCTTCCATACTTCCTATCTTTGGCTAAAGCGGGGCTGGCTCATTCATCCATGAAGGTTCATTTGGCGGCATTTTGTTGCTATAGACGCACTGCGTCTGGGCCTTCTCTCTGGTCAGCCAGGATTGTCAAGCAGTTTCTTAAAGGCCTCTTTAGAGTCTTTCCTCCAGTGAGGCCACCGCCTCCTATGTGGCACTTGAATTTGGTTCTCACCCAGCTGATGAAGCACCCCTTTAAGACGATTCATAGAGCAGATCTGAAATTCCTCTCTTGGAAGGTGGCGCTTCTCCTAGCTCTCACTTCCGTAAGAAGAATGGGTGAGTTACAAGCTCTGACGATCCAGGAACCCTTCCTTCAATTCAGGAAAAATACAGTGATTCTTAGGACTAATCCAAGGTTCATACCTAAGGTGCCTTCAGACTTTCATTTAAATGAGTCGGTGATTCTTAGGGCTTTCTTCCCTCAGCCCACTACGCCGGCGGACAGAGCACTCCACTCTCTGGATGTGCAGAGATGTTTGAAGCTCTATCTGGACCGTACTAAAGAATTCCGAAAATCTTCTCAACTGGTTGTTTCGTTTAGCGCTCCCCGCAAGGGCCTTCCCCTGTCCAAGCAGGGTATTGCTCGGTGGGTGGCCAGCGCTATACGTTTTTGTCTTTCAGCAGCGGGCAAACCCCTGGAGGGTAGAGTCCGAGCACATTCTACAAGGTCCATGGCTTCCTCTACGGCCCTTTTTGCTGGGGTCCAGATCAAAGATATCTGCAGGGCTGCAACTTGGAGCAGCACGCACACCTTCACAAGACATTATTGCCTGGAGGCCTCGACACAGGAAGACACGGCTGTGGGCCAGGCAGTCCTGAGGAACCTCTTCCATTGAGTGGTGAGCTTTCCTTTTCTTCCCTCCTTCCTTTCTTGCTATTGGCACATTTTGACTTTGTGTTTATATGTGCATTTGCTATTTATACTTAAACATTACTGCACTGTTTTTAATGTTCTTTTGCTTGATGCAGGTTTTTTAAAAAAAGAGGAGAGACACACACAACAATGAGATAGCAAAATGTGCTTCTGACTGCTAGCTCCTCTGATTCAAGCATGGGAATCTCCTGAAAGTTCCAATACTGGAGTAAGAAAACAAGTTACTTACCTGTAACTTTGGTTCTCCAGTATTGGAAACTTTCATAGATTCCCATGCGACCCACCCTCCTCCCCTGGGAATGCTCAGCTTTCAGTCTCTTTTGGATAAAGTTTTACACAACGTATACAAAAATCTGAGGGTCAGAGGTTCTCTCAGCAAGGTTCTGAAGGGTGAGGCTGTTGTGATTGGTTGTTCAGATTGTTTGGGCTCTTTTACAAAAAGAGGTGGATAGATTGCAAAATGAGAATAGGCCTAGTTTCTTCTTTTTTAGTGTTTTTTTTATTGCTATTTTATGTATACCAAGACTCCCATCTCGACGACGGGGAATGATTCAAGCATGGGAATCTATGAAAGTTTCCAATACTGGAGAACCAAAGTTACAGGTAAGTAACTTGTTTTCTTCTGCTGCTTGGTATGTCATATCCTTCCACCTCCTTTATCCATTAATTTACTGTCCTCATTAGAGATCCATCATTACAGTATGTTATTCCTCATTGTGGGTTCCGAAGGATCTTGCATATAGCATTTCAGCGCATAGAATTTTGTAACCTGGCATGCTGGGGGTTTTAAAGTATATTTTTGTCTTACCTTGTACATTAAGAACATGCAGATGTACACGAGTTGTTGGTAGATGTATGTGCTTGTATAATAAAATGTATTTTATTTAAAGTGTCCAATTGCAAAGTTTTGTAAACTTGTAACTTTCTCATTGAACATTTGTCCGATGTCCTTGCTGTCACTTCTTTTTATCTACTGTCTAATGCCCACTGAACCATTTTGAAACAAATAATTGGGTGATAAGAGTCCAACTCTACTTGCTATCTGTAGTCCATATGCGCAGTTGAGCACTACCATGCTGTGTTTGGTTTGGTGCCTGCTCATGCCTTGTGTCACAGAGTAAATGCACTTGTTAGGAAGTAAGTTGCTGTGAATTGCCGAAACGTGAGAGGAATAATGTTCATATAATTGAAACATAATGTAGGAACTAAATAATGTAATATCCAGGAGCATTTACACCGGTCACGCTCTTCACCCATCGCTTACGTTTTAACAGCTCAGTTTCTATTCTCGGATGGATTTCAGAGCGTATTTCATTCCAGAACCCTGCATGTTATGCACTGAATTGCCAGTGGGTCTTTCCAGCTGCTCACTTTACCAATTTACTTTCCAATTGCTGAGATCATATCTTTGAGGCATGATTGTTTTATATTGAGTTCTGTGATTGATCGGTATAATTTTTCTTTCAGTGTACCTGGTGAGTGGTCCCTATGCTCCATCTGTTTTGGTTGATGTAACTACTTGATTCTTCAGACACATTATTTGTTCCGCTTTAACTGTTGGAAAACAAAGAGTGTTTAACATGAGAACTCTCGATTGAGAGGATTTCTGCAGTCATAAAAGTTCTGACCTCCTCTTTTGTGTTCTGACTGAACCTGGACCAATAAAGGATGTTGTCTGTCAATATGTTCATACCTGTGTAGCTATAATGGGCAGCAATTATGATTAAGGTTGCCTCTGGACCTTGTTCTTCAGGTAAATGATAGTCCTCTCACAAGCTTACCTTGGTCTTTCTCCAAAGCCAAAAAGCAGGTTTAATGGTGTGCTCAGACTCTTCTTGTCGCGGAGTGTTTCGCTCGTCTACTGTGATCACCCAGAGATTTATTTCACCACTTACTACTTGTAGGGAAAGTGAAGAGTGGAATGCTGTCCTCGCATAACTGTACCCACAGGAGGATGCACTATTGCAAATGTATGTTTTGGAACAGATAGCAATATAGGTCTTAATGAAAATGCTGTCCTGAGTTACACACGAAAGTAGGCACCATATAATATTAGTAATAAGCCACACCTATTTCAACTAGCTGGCAATAAAGATATGAAATATCCATAAATTATCTTCTGAGTGTGGTCTTAATTATCCTGGCTGGTGCACTGAGTCATCTTGGCTTAGTCTCCTTAATCAAGCTTCGATAGACTACGCTCTCATTCATCCAAATATGGGGTTACGGCAAATTGAATCTAACTGCAGCATGCTTGAGCTGCAAGCACCAGATATTTTTATCTTTCTGTCCTTCCTTGGCAAGAATTTGGGCTCCTTTGTCCTTCACAGTGCCCTTGTCTGAATTTCACTGGTTTCCATAGAAATGTATTGATTCTAAAGTAGTAGTATGTCATTGCTCTGTAACCAACCTGTTCTAGCCTTCTCAATTTCTTAGTCCAATTAAAAAATCATGTTGGTGGCTAGGAAAGACTCAATGAAATCATATCAGAACGGGTAGCTGCTTGTATACCACTGAGCTCAGACCAATGTGGGTATATTTTATGATGATGTTCAGTAATCATTTAGCGGAGTGGGTTTTCCAGGTGAATATGTAAAACCTGTGTTTAACAACCATAGCCTACAAGGCTGGGTTAGCTAGTCTTTTTTTCTTTTCTAGGGGCACAATTGGTCATTTTGATGGTCTCCTTATTGCGTCTGATCTTTTTGTTTTATGACGTGCCATGTAATACTACCGGTCTGTCGATCATTGTTTCAGCAATAGAGTCTGACTCCTTTAAGTTTTATTGTCCCTTTTGAGCTTTACACCATTTTGCACTGAAATGAAGCAGGGCTCAGAACATACCATTCATTTATTCCTCAGATCCTTTAGGATTTGTGAGCTTTTGTAATTTTCATTTGCAGTAATCTAGACGGGCAATAGTACAGACAGCTAGGTCTGCAGTCAGTGGTGCACCCATTTGAGAGGGTGCGTTAATCATTCGGGACAGCATTCACCAATAGGTTGTGGTGATGTCTTAGTCGGTGTCTTCGCAAGTCAGTAGGGACATCAGTCTGGAGAATTCGTTGGTGGGAAAATCAGTAAATGAATTCAATATCAGGAGGGCATGAGTCAATAGGGTAGTCTTTTAGTGGTGGGTGTAACTTTTGTTGCTCCTTTTTGTATCAGTTGCATGCTTTTGCATCTGTTTACTTGTATTGTGGGGATCAAACATGTACAAATGTGAGACTTCATCATTCATGAAGGAACAGGTTTGTCCTAGTCACTGGTTAGTGTAGTCATCTTGGTGTTATGAGACAATGGTTAAATATTGGTATTCGGAAGAAAGGGAAACAAGTGAGTGGTTGTTTCTACTGGGGTTGCAATAATTTGCACCTGAAGGGACATTTTGCCATTAAACAGATGCACTGAGCGGATGATGATGAAGGAGGATGTTCAGGTAGGAAGCGGAGGTCGTCGTGTGCCCGCACGCCTGCCTTCCTTTTTTCAGAACTCTTCAAAAGGTCTAGGCATAGGTGGCCCACGTTAAATTGGCCCCTCCGACTTCTGCAGGTGCCCTTCTGTGGACTTGTGATAGTGGGAGCCAGCCTGTCCAAAGAGGACTCTATTTATCACCTGTAGTATGCAGATATGCCTGTTGGAGTGGCTGTGTCTTTTTGTTCCCCCTCTTTTCTCTATTCTGAAGTAATTTTGTCAGTATCCAGTAGTTGGACCTGCGTGACCTTAAGCAGCATGACTTCACACTTTTACTTCAAACAGTTTTAACAGTGATAAACCTTTTGCTTAGGATATTCCCCCCCCCCCCTTCGAGTGTGTCCCCTGCTACCGGATCCTCCAGGTATCTGCTGTATCGTCCTTAGGCCCGTGGAAAACCTAGCTTATTTTCTTTTTCTTTATTCTTGCCAATGTCTCATACCACTCTCTTGGCCCTCCGATGGATCTTGTTTTGTGCCCAGACGGGTTCGATATAAAGGGTTCCAACAGTCATCCAATGAGGACCAGAAATTGGATAACTGTACTACAAGCTAGAAATCAGGCTCGTGTGTTGTTCTCAGCACAATGCTAAATAGGTGAAAGATAATCCCTGCAGGCCCAAATCTCCTGAAAAAACGTAGGCAATCCAATGTCACACACACAAAGTTCAGCTAAGGCTATACAAAATAATAACTTTAGTATTTGATGCTTGCAGATCTCTCGAATATGATCTCCTCTAGACATAAGTAACCCCAAGTTGAGAGTGTATTCATTTGGCTAGAAATAAATCATAATAGTCTATATTGTAATGTAGTATAGTTTATCATATTTTGAGATAAATCTAGTACATTAAAATTTGCATCAGATTATATGGCAAATTGAGAAAATCATTGAAGTAAGATGCCAAAGCTAGAGAGTTCAGGTAGGGACATGAAATGTGCCAATTAAAGCAGTCTCCCAAGAAGGAAGAAGCCACTTAACGCACAAAGCGTATGCGTCGGTTCATAAAGATAGTCAGGTGAGTCCACATTCAGGCAAGTTAGGACTGCTAGCCAACAGTTTGTCTGCCACCAGCAAAGCAAAAGCAAGGAAACAATGAAAAAGAATCCAGAAGGAGTGAGACAGCAGCCAGCTAACCAACATTGTCAGTTTGGACGATATTATATTCTTAAAGTTTCTGGAGGTGACACTTGCTTGGATCACCTCCTCTGGTCAGACCACTCAGTCCATTATTCAGTTCGTATAAGATGAGTGATAGGCGACCGTAAGAAGACACAAATTGTAGAGAAATAGGTTGTACAATTACGCAGTCCTCAAGAACTCCACCTCGTGAAACGTTAGAGCAATGATCCTTTAGCAAGAGCACAAAAGCAAGTTCAAAAGGACCGTTTCCCAGGCAGCTGTTCCTCACTGTGTCAAAAATTGTATAAAAAAATGTAGCAAAGTGTGCTTGTACAGTACATGAGAACTCAGGAAAGGAAACACTGTTTCACATTATTAGTAATACTGAGAAATTCTCTCGAACAATAGATTCAGCAAGTCAAGAAACTTCATATATGCAGTTAGGCCTACATTAAATTGTGCTAATATAAGATGAGATCTATATATCATGATTCTAGTATTAGTCTGATGCCCTTTAAATCATTTGGTATGGTTACAAAGGATACATGTCAATATGATGTATTGCTGCTTTTTTATTGTAGTAACGTTCAAACATATTTTATAATTTTTAAGATCTCGTTTTAGATGCATATCAGTATATCATTAGTACATGTGCGAAATACAATATCTGAAAGTTTCATGTATGTGAGCATCATTAATTAGGAATTTGTAACTTCTGCTTTTCTTTTGTCATTTTCGGTGCACATGTATAAAAACATAAATGATAGGTTTTATTAAAGTTCACTCTCATAACTAGGATTATTCATAATATTCGATAAATTCTTATTAGTTATACACATATAGAAGTGAAATAATAATGATTAGAGGTAAACTCCATGCCATGAAAGTTTACCATTTACACGTTAATGAAAAAATACTCTTCAGGTTAATAAATCAGCCTATACTACTTATATGAACTATATCATGTAAGCTAATCATTGTCTGCATGCTTTTACGATGCAGTAACTAAAAATATCTAATTTTGCTAATCTTTCTTGAACATGTAGTTTGTGCACGTTTATCATTTTTTCTCTCAGAATGTCATAATTCTATTTTAAAAGTTTGACTGAATTTTCTCTCTAGCATACCTAAGAGGTAGTGGGGAGTCTTGGCGGATCTTCTAAGCTGTTCATTCCTCATAGAGTGAGAACTGTCCACTTTCTTAATGCAAAGTGCTTTTTCTTCTCTGTACATCATTGAAATGCACACAATGTTTTGTTAGATTTAGTTATGGGAAAATACTGCTTTTATCACAAACCTATCCCTTGTTTTTAGATGATGGGGTTGTGGGTTGCAGTTATTTACATAATTTGCTTCCTCTCTCAACAGGATTTGCGAACACAAATAACTGCCTGACGATGGCAGGTAGTGTATGTTGCATTATGACACGTATTAACTCATCCTTTACAGCACCTCATTTCTTTGACTGAAGTTAAGTCATTTTGGGTTCACCCTTTTTTAGGTCTCGGCTAGCATTGCTGCGCACATGCGCAGCTCGCTCTGCGAGATTTAATGTAACTGAGGAGTTTCAGTAAAGGGCTTTAAGCCCCGCCCCTCTTTTGCATTGGCCGGCGTCACCGTTTATGCTAAACAGTGGCCAGCCATTGGAAAAGAGCTTTGTATGTTGCCTCCCTTTGGCTTTTTCTGCCGTCCCACTTGCACAGGCTCCCTTGCTTTCCGTTCGTCGTAAACGTTTTCTTATTTTTATGGGGCCATGTGTTTCAAACACATGGCCCCATAAAGACGAGATCCGGCTGCAGCACGGTCCTCTTTCGGGACCGTGCTTGTTTAAATACTTCTATGCGACTTTGCATTCGAAGGCATTGCACCACATATGGAAGATACATTAGGTTAGCACAACAAAAGACTTCTCATAATGTTTAGTCTTTTGTTTATTCATTCTTCAAAGACCCACGCACCTCAATCTGTAGCGTCTCGATGTATCTTTCTTCACCCGACCGTTAGCTCCCAGTTTGTTTGGAAAAAAATGCACCAGCGCTAATTACTTTGACATCACAAAAGTCAAATATGTGCTCGCCACCTCCACAGACAGAAGGGAGGAATTATCAAGGGTAAGTACGGTAACGTCTCGGTAAGTGATGATGCACATCGCCAGGCTGTCAATCATGGGCGGGCGCTCGCGCTCCATCTCATTACTGCATCCCGGGGCTATGAGCACAATGTGCGCCAAGGGGCCAGACATCCCATGCAGCAGGCCACCTGGGCAAGACACAGCTCTGCGCGTATCTTTGCAGGCATCTTCTCGATGGCATTTTTGTTTTCCTTCCAAATGTCTTTAATGTCAGATATTTATAACTCACGCTTTTGTTCTACCTCATGAACAAGTGCACATTTTGGGAACAAAACCGAGGTTCTGAACACTGAATAGCTTCTTACGCAAAACGTACCAGCCTTCAATGATTAAACATGGCGGACAGCCGTGGAAAGTGACAATGCAACCTAATCGCTTCGGAGCTGGTCATTACGATTTTGCTCAGCTGCAACGAGCAAAGCAGGAAAAACAAACCAAAGAAGCTCGCTAGTGTCCTGATGGCATAGGTTAGGTTACCCCGCCACACCACCCCTGTTAAGGCTACTGCTAAATTACTTATTTTCTCAATAGGTCATTATACTTGAATAAAGCTTTTTGCCAAAACGCCACATAAGGTAAATAGGAAGGAACAAAATTAGATATAGGAACAGTCTAAGAGAAAAATCAAAGTATTCCAAATAGTGAATGGAGGTGGTAAGGTATCATCCCACTACAACGCATTTACCACAACATGGTAACTTACAATCCATTACATTTACAATGCATTTAAGGTGGGTGGATGGGTAATTTGGTGGTTTACGGATTGCAACTGGTTGGGGGAAAGGTTTAGTTTTAGGGTAGTAAGGGAATTGTAAGGTTCAAAGATGGTTTAGTGTACAGCGGTAAAAAGAGGTTTTTTGGGGTTTATGGATGGGTAACGTGCTTCTTGCGCGATCACCTCATCGCTGCATTTGCCCGCCTTCTACATGGGGCACATTCCTGAGGGAGGATCTGCCACCTGTTAATGCCTGATCATGCCGGAGAATTGAGTCGCTGGCTCTCTAACAACCCCCCTCACCCACACACAAACAGGCAAAAGTGGATTGGACATGAATATTTCAGGCGCCCGCTGGCCTCACAGCGTAGGCAGGGCAGAGCTGCTCACCCCGTTCAGACCGCGGCTCGGGGTGACTGGCGGCAGAGGGCAGCAGGGCAAGCCACCGCAACATGCCCAACAGCCCTGCGAGTTTCTCCTCAGAGGCCTCTACCGTGCCCTCTTGGGTGCTGGCAAGATACTCATGCCAAGCCCGTCATGACTTCGGCATTGGTCAAGGGGGGGCTTGCTGCTGCCTATTAAAGCCACAGGAAACGGGTGTAAGGAGCGGTGGGGGGTCCGGTCTGACATTTAATGAGCAGGTTTTATTTTGTTGCAGGTTTATATTGCGCGAACTCTACCTATAGGTATTGGGGCGCTTTACACGAGCACCAGTTACTTTACACTAGGACACATTCATTATTTGTTAGGCGCAGGAGAGATTAAGTGATTTGCTCAGAATCACAGGAAGCTGAGCCGTCGTGGGCATAGAATGCAAGCGTGGTGTAGATGCCATCGGAGTCTGAATAGCGCCCCTCCCTGGCTCTCAGATGGGCCAAGCACAAGGCTACACTAAGAGGGAGGGGCCGTAGCTACCATTGGTAGTAGCAGGGCCAGTTGAACGCTGACAATGGCAGTCTACTGACCAGCAGTCAGGGGGACATTAGTTTTTTTGCTTGCGCCAGGGTCCATGGCGCCCTACTGATTTCGCCAGGTCTCGCGCACCTGCCGCCAGCCCTCGAGTTGATATGTTTGCCACACGTTCTTATTGGGAACATCACTGATAATTGTGTGAACCCAACGTCACTTAGTAAGTGGTGGCCAGACATTGTCTTAAAATACTGGTTTTATTTCTCTTTAAACGGTTCTCTCTGTAAAACCCTTACCACGCGCAACAAAATTGTAGAGCGTCCCAAGTAAAACGAGCATTGAAAATGCAATAGGTCTCGGCCATGATTACGTTAAAACCATTTGCTTTGCTAATGGTATTGTATAGCAAAGCAAAGGGCTTTAACTTGATGAAAGGCGAGACCCATTGCATTTTTAATGCTTGTTGGGCTTGTCAGGAGTTTCACCATCATTCACACCCTCCCTGCCCAGCTACAGCCTTTTCTTGATGGCATGGACCCAGGCGCGCATTCTTTACTTCTCAAAAACACTGACCTGTTAACTGACATTTTTATTAGGCAGAGCCTTTGGGCAAGAAGGAAGTTTAGGTTTGAAAAATCTGATTAGTAACTGAGATTAGCATTATCTTTTGAAAGGTGAAATGTGAGTTAATGAATTTAAAACAACTTTTGTTCTATTGGGGAATGAATAAGGTTGACTGAATAAATTCATGGTACTGCTAGTTAGATTTTTTTAAAAACTTTTTTAGTTATTGTTATAAGGTTAATCCTGTATAACTAGCATCGCTTCCTGCCCCCGCAAATTCCTCAGCCCATCATTTGTTTGCTTCCTTCAAACGTTTGACGTGCTACCTGCTTTCTAGGTTCCCATCTCCTAGTGCCCATGTGTTTTCACTTCATTGCCCTTAACATCAGCTAAATTATCACATCTGTATTCAAAATCTGTGTTTTTTCCCTAGTGCCTTGTCGAAATTCTTTTTGATTCCCAAATAGTCATATTATAGTAATTACAACTGTTTGTAGTGTACGGCGATGGGAATTACTAAGATGTAATCGTAGTAGGAATCTTTTCAACAACTATTTGAGCTATAACCATTCTTACATGTTTGTCAAGTGCAATGCCATTGCTAATTGCATAGAATGCCGGGTTTCCTTTGTTGTATTAATTTTGATTTATTTAAAACTTATCCTGAAATGCCTGTAATGTATTTTCATCTTGTGAATATCAGGGCGAGATCCAGGCGGGATAGAAAAGGCCAAATCTAAGGCAGAAGGTACCTTGCTGTGTTTTTCTGAACTCCTTTGTCAGCCGTGTGTGCAGTTTGACTTTTTGGAGGCTGATAAGCATGCTGATGTAGAGGTTACCCAATGATTTGCAGTTATACGCCTGCATTACATTTGTACTAATTAGACTAAAAGGCCAGTGCCTGTTTTGGGTAAAGAGTATGGGTTTTTATGTTTAATGTTGAATGCTCAGTTATGCTATTTTTGAAGATAACTAATACATTTTTCACTTTAGAGATGCTTTCAGAACTTGTAATTCTGACCCCTGTCCTCCTCCTGCTTCTCTACTGGCTGCTTCTGTTTAATAGAAATTGTCAATTGAAGAATTTCAATGGCTCAAGCATGTGTGTAGGTCAAGCCTATAGATAGTGTTCACGTCACTGTATCAGAATTGTTAAGATTATAATAAAGGGCCTCAATCCACCCTATTAGTTAATCCTCATTAACATTGTGGTCTTAATGTGAACCATGTCTTCAAAAAAAAGCCTGATACTTCCCTTTTTACTTATTTGGTGCAGAAGCTTCTCAACGCTAGTTTTCTGTATTCTGCCAAGAACGTTCTTAGTTAAGACCATACAAATCTCATCTATCCATTTTGAAGTTGTGCTATAGATGACTTTGCTTTGGTGCATGATTCTTCATTCATCAGTGTGATGTGTTTTAAACATGTACATATTGGTAGAGCTTATTTCTTTGTTTTGCATACTGACTCCTCATCAGTTTTTACAAGAAAGCTGTTGTCTTCCTTTTCCCCAAAGCAAGTTGCTCTCCATAGCACTACTATGTGGGATGTGGTCACCATAAGGGAGATTGTATTGCTCTATGTGTAGGAACCTTATTCGACAGTCTTGGCCTGAGGATGTCAGCCCATGTTCCAACTCTTCCTCCCCCATGGGATGGTGCCCCCAACCAACCTAGTGCAGGCGACTTTTAAGAGGGAAAGGGCTCTAACATGTCAAGTTCTATTACAAGAAAGAGCAAATGAAACCTGTCCCTCTCCACCTTGTCTCGGCACATTCTTAAGTGCCCCCTGAAGCATAAGATATACAGGAAGAATCAAAGACACAGAGAGGCTCTGGCCTTGCTCAGTCTTGCCCCTGGCGAGCCCTCCATAGTACCCTTGTTGGGTGGTTACCCCAAAACTGGTGCACTGTACCCAGGATAACATCCAGCTGTCCTACTTGCTACTCCATATATTGGAAGAGTAAAACCTTGTTTCAGGCTCGGGTTGGGCCTGCTGTTGGTGCCCGAAAGTATAGGGAGTACTGGCTCTTCTCGATTCTCTTCCAGATTAGGAGGAACAGCCCTAGTACTTAATAATCCTCATGCTTCTAGCTTAGCCCTACCAAGTTTCGTTATTGGACATCCCTCCCCCTTCAGCCTAGACGAGGGAAGTTTTCTTCATTGAAGGATGAAGAGTGCTTTACTCAGACTCTTTCCATCGCTCAGCCTGAATGCTTAATTCCTAATAAGCTAGCAATTGACTAGAATGTGGTTTAGAGTAATTTCAAGTGAATTAGATTAATTCACACCTTCCAATCCGCACCGATTTGCTTTTCTTTAAGTTTACGTGTGTGCACAACCTGGCTTTCAAATATCTATGGAAGAGTCTTGGAGCTAAATTGAGCTTGAAGGGAGGGAGAGTTGTTCTGTTACAATCTTTGAACACCTTGAAGAACCTGCCTATGCACCTCTGGTCTAACTGACATTATAATCCTTTATGAGGCTGCTGAAATCACTGCTCTCTTAGAGCCCTGGAGTGATCCATGCTCCTAGATAACATGCCCGAGCTGTATTGCGCTTTATAGGCAATCAGCCCGTTCTTATAAGGACTTTCTTGACTCTTAGTCGGAGCTAGTTTTAGAATTCTGGGCAGGTACAAATACCCACTACCTACCATACTTTTAAAAACACATCACACCCTCCACACTGAGCTTTTGGCTGTGCTCTGCCAATCCTCTGTGGAGAGGTATGGGCCTCTTCTCTCCATGCGCCTCCGTGCTCCATCCAGTATTTCTAAAAATAATGGGTCTTCTTCAGGCAAACACTTAGCACCCACTGTTTTCAAAAATATTTTGCTATGGCATTTTAGCCGATCTGACCGGTTTGCTTTTACTCATGTTTGAATTGCACCGAGAAAGAATACATGTGATGAGACTGTGAAGTTAAAACTATCTGTCCACTATATGAAACATACATTTTTCAAACATGACTGGGTAGGTTGTACCGTGCATTGTTATGCAATCTCCTGTGAATGTAAATTTCATTTTGTTTTTGAAATGCAATGAAAGAGCCATGTCAAAGTAACTTGTTAATGAAAGGTATTCTGTCTGGTCACTAAGCAAATAGGTGTGATTAGGTTTAGAACACTTGGATTTTACCAGCGTGCATGCTGCATGGAAAAAATATTGCTAAGTATAGCATTCCTAGCTGGGGCACGTATGCTATTGTTCTTCGAGTTAACTTCCTGCTTGTGTGGTGTGTTTTTGTTATTGATGTGAAGAAAGGCATTCCTAAAGATGTCCAGATGGTCATTGTGGCACTTGCTAAGCTTTATCTGCATCGTGGTTTTGCTGTCAAGTTACTATGTTTTCTGTTCCTTCTAGCTGCACGGAAGTGTGCTTTTTTTTTTTTTGATAGAGTAGTTCATGTTGGTGTTTCTTCTTTATAAATGTTGTGCTTGCAGAGTGGAAATAACTCTCGTTCAATTGCTACATGCCTCACGGGTGAACAGCGTTAGTCCTGTCAATCCACTTATGAGATGGGGAGGGTTTAATACCGAAAGAATATGCTGAATGTTATTTATATCCAAACTATATCACACATGTTCATTTTACTTGACTTTAAAAAAATCACTTGGATAGACTCTAGAATGAAAGCTGTACACCCCTGATGTAATTGTAAATGAATGCAGATAGCCTTGTGTTTTTTTGTTTGATTCATGACTGCTGTTTTAGTGTAAATGTGCATTTCTTTACTCCATCCAGACAATGTTGCTATGTGTAGGATCCTTTACCCGAGAGACCAGCTACCATTTATTTTTATTGCACAATCCATATGTCCTCAATTTAACAACAACTTGTCCTTTTGTTAGGCTATTTTACTGTATAATTTGGTAGTGGTTGATCTTCATGTTGACTGTTGTCCAAAGTCTCGTTTTGTAAGCCTAAGAGTGAGGTGAATTTCTACTTTTGGTGTCTTCCTCAAAGCCTGGTTCTGTAGGTAACATAACACAGATCGCCTTCTCAATTCATTTTTAATGATGGACACCTTTCTCAAGTAAGTCTGGAAGAATATACTCTGCAAGGATTCTCTACATCCTGACTGGGTCTTAATCCTGATTTTCAACATCTTTCCAAGCTAAAGATAATTATGTTCCAAATACCTCCATGGTAAGAAAATTGGATTGGATTACTATTAAGTCCCTCCACAATCTGTTTGGGAAATGAGAATGTACCAGAATTAAATAGGCCATTGTACCTTACGCTTGTGTGCCCCGCAAAAGCTTATAGCTGCACGTTTATTGTACTTTAGTTTTGTGTTCAGAATGGTCTATACTTTCATTTAAGCCCGGATATGTCTTTGTGATTTGATCCTTGCTTCAGAGTACTGCTGTCAATTTAACTTGCGGGTCAGAGTACGGATTCCATAAGAATTTTTGGAAACTTGGATTTGGAATTTTACTGTTGGATTTGAATTCTGGGTGAAAGAAGGAGGTCTTGAATATATAGATTAACTGCAGCAACACTTGATAGTGCATACTCAGACTTATTCGAAGAGGTCAGTTTAATTCATCTTGTAACAGGCACCACCTCTAATCTATGAATAATTGATATTGAACTGACTATAAATTTTAAATTGATAGCTTGTTAACATGCATTTAGTTCCAAACAGATGTTCAGTGAGCACAGTGTAGGTACATGCAAATTACAATACATATTTTTTTATCTACATTTCTCAATAGTACTCAAATAGGACAACATATATGAACTTCTAGAATTGCAAGCCTCCAGTGCACCCACCCTCCCTACACAGAAGGCATTTATTCAGTATGATAGTAGCTTGAATAATCAGGAGGAAAAGTTTAGAAAAAAAAATTATTATCCTACTTCTATAATTAACATAATTTCAACAACCATTTCAGTGCCCTGCATTTACTATTCAGTTTATTGTGGCTGGCTTTTATCCTCCCTCGTATGATGTTTCTAACCATTGGGAGCGAGAGATGCCTGGGCAGGGTGGAGCTGCTTATGAAGTATGTCGACTTTATTTTGTGTGTTATCATCAACCAGAAATAAAATTCTGTTGAAAAAGGCAACTAAATACTGCCCTCTTGCTGTAACCTTTCTATTTCACTTCTAAATGCAGTGAAGGGCACAGGCTGGTTTTGGCCTTAACACACGCTTTTTTAAAGCATGCGCTGGAAGGAATAGGTCTTTATTTACAGTTTCTGTACTCTTCTTCTCTTCAGTGTGTTAAAGATTTACCAGCCCTACCAGCAGCATCTTAATTTTACTTGCTGGGGCGGGCTTTGGTCCTCTGCTAACATAATAAAAAGATGACCTGGATTTGGTGGAGTCAAAGTATTTGCTTTGAGCATTGCACCTTCCAAATTGCTTGGCTGTGATGTCCTCTTAGCGTAGTTGAGATTTTGTTTCGGTGTAGACTTTACGAATTCTTGTTCTGAATGGCCCTACTTGACAGTGTACTCTTGGGCAAAATACTTCCTTCACCAAGCCGGCTATAATTAGCTAGCATTTCAGAGAACGTGCCTCTGGTTTTCACCTGTACCAAGCATTTTCTTCAGTGTGATGATAGGTTTCAAGGAAATGCCTGGTATTACTTAGGAAGATTAATAGCTGACTGGCTCAATGATCCTTTTCTTGGTACGGTATGAATACAATTTCTTAAACTCCTTTGCATTAGCAGTCATAAATCAATGTAATGGTTTGTTTCCTTACAATGCAAATACAATTTATTTTTAGAAATCACTAGAACCTATTCATTTTTATAAACCGCTAGAACCGTAACTGTTTAATGCAAATCAGTACGTAGTTGCTAGATGGAATCCAGGAGTAAACTCTAAAAACATCTTTTACTCACTGTGTGGACTACAAACTATAAAAATTAAACTCACACTTGAATGCCTGTTTATCTTCTGCTGGCTTTCAGAAAAGGTCAGTGAAATACATTTTCTTTATAAAGCTTCAAGTCAATGAAACCATCTTCTGGTTACCAATCTTAGCAGTTCTCATTTTATTGAAAACCCATATGGACGTTTGTGCCCACAGACTTGGTAAAGGTTGAACTGTCGTAAAAGTGAGGCATGCTTTAGGGCTGCCTTAAGTTGCCCTCTCTCTGTGAGTAGGAGCCCTGCATGGCGTAAAGGAATGCACTTTTTACTGTTCTCGAAATGTTTTTAAGTGTTATTGTTTAATTTCACGTTTCTCCTTTCCAAAAAAAAAATAACACATTAAAGTCAGAGAATCGATTAAAGCCCAGCTTAAGAAGGCTCAAGAAAAGCTTGATGAACATAAAGCAAAATTAGAAGACAAAGAAAAATCCAAGAAGGACAAGGAAACTGCAGACAAAAAGAAACACAAGAAGGTGGAAACGTCCAAGAAGGATTTGAGCAAGGAGAAAGAAAAGGGAAAGCCAGCGGACAGAATCTCAAAACGCAAGGAATCTGCTAGATTGACCAGCGTGAGGGAGGCCAGGAAAGAGCGGGAGGGTAGCAGGGCGTCTCGAATATTAGCTAAGCTGTCTCGAAGTGCTGCAAAGGATGAAAAGAAGAAAGAGAAATGAGGAAACTGTGCTTCCCTAGTTAGTTTAATGAATTTAAAAAATGACTTTGTGAAAAAATGCTATTAGACGTGGAAGGATGTTGTCGGAATAATTATGGTAGAAACGGTATTTCTGGAAAAAGATGACATTCAAAGTTATGGTAATTCTGATCCGCTTGTGTAGGCATTTGTAAATTATATAGCTTGGTATGTGTGCAATCATTCTCTCCAAGAAATGCAGTAAAGTCTTTTTAGATGTAAAAAACGAAGTACCATGCTCACAAGAGATCCAGGAAACCTTCTTCAATGTTGATCTGCGTCCTATTAGTCTGTGCCAGACAATGGGTCAACACAATATAGATTTGCGAAACACAGTTTGAGCATACTCCATTTTACTCTCTTATAAATATATGTACATAGTGTAGTGATTATATAGTCTGTAACCTAACACCATAGCTTCAGGACAGTACTGAATGCAGGCCCCTTCCCCTTTAGCCTTCTAGCTAACACGTTTTGGGTTTACTACACCGAAATGTTTAGATTTCATGATGCACCTTCCAGCTGCTCGTGTGCATTGCCCCTGTTTTGTTGAACTGCCTATATTAGTGGAAACATAAACAAAGCACATTTCCAGTAGCATAGTTAGTAAAACGTTTTGAAATGCTAAATATGGAGGATGATTTTGTACACTTGTTGTATAGATGCATTGTAAATACATTGTTCTCGAAGCATGGTTTTCCTATCTGTTCCACCTGTACTTTAGCTAGTACTTTTTCAACTCCTGTTTGCTGTCATGATTTGACTGATGGTCTTGAAATTCAGCCGGCTAACACTGTGATGTGGCTTGGTCTTGAAGGTAGTGTCATCTATGTGACTTTCATAATATTATACAAATTGCAAAGTTTTCCCCCCCACTGTCAGGCAACTTTTAATAAATCTCCGGACACATTGCATGTGTCTGTGTGCCATCTGACTCATGTTCATTTCTGCATTTTTCTGTCTTAAAATATTGTCATGCCATTCCTTCAAAGCCCAGTTGTGGTTTACTGTACTGTGCCTTAATGTCCTGGCTTGTCAATTCTGCCATAAAGTTCATTCTGATATCTTCCTTCTCATAGCTTATGTGTAGGGTGTTTATGGTCCAGCTGCACAAATTTGGCCAATGGAAAAAAACTGTGCCCGTTCGCTTCTCTTGGATAACTTTCTTGGTAAAAGCCTAGCGAACTTGGGTAAAATGTCAATTGTTGCATAATATTTAATTTCAGATACCTGGATGTTCAAGTCACATCAACTTTCCCCAGTTCAAGCAGAAGAGATGTTAAAACCAGGCTTCTCTAAACGTCGAGTGGCTAGAAGACCACTCCCCAACACAGCATAGCATTGATGGCTGTGCTCACGTCTAGTGTCTTTTCTGTTCCCAAATAAGCCAGTAAAGAGCAATATTTAACAAAAATGCAAATTAGTAGTTGAATATAATTTACAATTGGTGTAGCCTTGCCCACTGTATCTTCTCAAAAGTAACTTGATTAGTACAATGTACTAAACGTGGCACTGGTGTAGACTAAGTTTCTTCTATGAGTATCCAAATCTGTTGCCTTTCTTCTCATATATTAGGTAGTTTTATGGAGCATGCAACACATCCCAAACTGTCTGTCAAATATTATAAACTCTGTTAAATGTTTCTCAATACATTGCATTTTAGTTAATCAGTGTGTGCACAACAAATAAACATAAACCACAGTCATGGCCTGTTTGTGGTGTAGCAAGAGATATTCACTATGCCACATGTCCAGCAAACTGGCACAGTCTAGTTTGAAATCTGCTGTTCATCTAGAAACACTAGATATCACATATATGGTGCACAACATGCGATTCCTCGAGATGACCTAGTAGTGGTGCATAAAGGAAATTAAGACAGTTGGTCAGATTTCTGGTATTTTAGTCTTTGCATGGCACCATATTCCACAGATTTCAGGATTAAAGCTAAATCCCTCTGCACCCCAGAGATCCTGGAGGCTGGTGGTTTTCTTTTAACAGCTTCACAGCTTAAGGGCAGATTCAGAGCAGCCATTTAAACAATGGAAAGATTTCATATACTTGTCAATCGGCGAGAGAAGAATTGCGTCACTGAAATCAAAGCAACATGTTTCAGTTACTGAGTTAAAGAGACTAGGAATGTTAATCCATTAACGGGGGTCTCATAAGATCTTGATCCAAGATCACTTAAAATATTTGGGTATGTATCGGTTGCTGGTGAGCATGGGGGTCTTATTGTTAAGGCTTTGGAATTTCATTTTAAGTACCATCAGCATTTTGACATTGTTTCAATTTTATTTGCCTCAGTTTGTCTTATATCGGCCATGTTCGGTTAAATGTAGTATAAAATTCAGGTTTCCTAGAAATGGCCGCCCTTGGAAGGGGGGGGGGGGGGTGCAAACTGGGAGCCAATAATGAAATACTGCAGACTGAAAGGGTTCTGACATCGAGATTTGTAGGGTATTCTGGTAAGCAAGTTGTTTAATTCACTGAAAGGGTATTTCTGTATAAATTATGCATTCTGTTGTTTCCATAGTCTTAGGGTATTTTCAGACAGTGAATAACTGCCTGAACATATTCGTCTGAAGGATGCAGTGATTAGCAGATACCTAGAGAATAAGAAACTTTTTAGAAGGTACAGTTTTTGAGCCAACCTGCTCAAACAGCAAACTGTGTCTACTGCCAAAGGTTGTCTGATGGAAGAAGACCCACTAGCTACAGGGTCTGTGGTTCCATATCAACACCTACTAGGTGGGGAACCTGATTTATGTCAAAGCAGGCCACAATTTTATAGCCCTGTTAGGAGCAGATTTAATTCAGACATTTTTAGTTCTTCTAGTGGTGTATGGCATAAACTGTTTTCAAATTGCCTTTCATCTTTTTTTGTTAATGGGCTTCCTGCAATTTGCCAATCTGGTGGTCATTTGTGTAACTGTTACTTTTTTCCATGTTAGCTAGAGCAACATATCGACACTGAATAAAGGAAACACGCTAACCCTGTGCGACTACTTACAAAGGATTGAAAGGGAATCATAAATGACCTGTTTGCTCTCCTCCCTTCCCCATTAAGGTGCACAAACAAAGAGGTGCATGTCGATGCATGTAAAAAGGTAAAATGCCAACTAGGCCAAATCGGGAGTCTATGCTAAGTTCTGATTTTAAGGGCACAAATCCCTCACCCAATGTTGTGGCACGCTTAATCTGTTTTGGCTCCTCTCCTAAGACGTAGATTGTGTGCGAGTGGGTTCTTTTTCTGGGGTTCGTTTGCAAGCTTTCTTGGTTGTGCAATTATTTTTAGGACCAAGTTATTGCTCGATTAGTTAGTAATTGCTTCAGATGGTTATGGCCCTTCAAGTCTTGTATATTCACATGTTTCTTGCCTCTAATGCCTTGTCTAGGCCAACGGCAATTCTTGAGGATAGTGGGGTCCCTGTTACCTACAATCTCAAACTCCCTTTCTACAGTACGTGTTTTTGTGTGTGTAGATTTTTTTTTATATAAAGGTAAGTGGTAACATCCATTTGGTATGAATTGCGAGATTCTTTTCTCGTTGGAACTAGATGGGTGCCCAAAATTTGCCATTGTCTTATGAGGCAGACGAGGCACCTACTCAAGCCCTCTTGCTTTTAGAAAAGCTGGAGGTGACCTAACCCTGTTTCAGCTGTCACTTCTTACTTCATACTGGTGGTAGAGATGGCTGAAATTGTCCTAACTGGTATTTTACCTGCTTGTATGCATCGGTATAGACCTCTCACACCTAGTTTATGTAATCCTGCGGGATATCACAGGCTAAATGGGAGAACGGCGAAGAGTCTCCCTGAAATCTGCCCGAAATAACTGGTTTTTGCTAGGCAAGCTGCAAGTCATTAATATCGATCTGGTAAAGACCATTTTGGAGAACAGTGTGGGTAATTGTTGACTACCTTTGTGTGATCAAGTATCATCAGTCAGGGGCTGCTCCTCCTCAATGTCGGAGGAGCGTCGCCCCACTGCCTAGCTCAGAGCCAGCAAATGTAAAATAAAATTATGTTCTAGCATAGTTGTATTTTCCATGTGTCGGCTCTGAGCCCGCTTGTGGAGGTAGAGGCAGGGCATGGGAGGAGGACTGCTAGCTGCAGTCCCTAAGTGCGCCTATGTATTTGGCTGGACGTCTCAGGCCAGCCAAAACACACATGTGCACTTGGGTTTCTCCAGCCTGGCTGCATTGAACAGCTGGGCTGGAGAAACCCACACAGACTCCCTGGCCTGGTCTTAAGCCCGCTCAGGCCAATCCCGGCGCTGCTCTCATAGGAGTACAGTGACTGAATTGGATGGGAGTCTGTCCCAGAGTCTTCTGGGTAGAGAAGAAGCGCGACACGGCCGTTAGCTTCAGGTACGTTTTTAATTTATTTTTTATTTTTCCTCCCCGCACCCTTCCCCCTCTGCGCTCCTGCGTTGCCTCCGCACCTCATGTATGTGGCGGCTGCCACTGCAATCAGTACATAGCATCCACCATCTCCCTAAAATTCTTCACTGGTGATTCACACACTTATTGGTCAAATCTCATTACAATAGGCACAATAATGGGTTGACACTAAATATAATCGAGCTGGTCTATCATTACATTTTGGTGAGTTTTTAACACAACTCTGATGTGAAATATGCCTACATTTGTCCAGTTGGAATGTTCCAAAGACTGTTTTAAATGCAGGATGACTCCTGCTCATTTAAGGGATGATCTCGCCAGCCCAATGAGTGAATTTGTCACTGCTCGCAGTTATGTAGCTTTTAATGGTGGTGGCTAATAAGAGAGGACAGATGGATGAGGTCATGGGCATTGTTGCTGTGTACATAATGGGGGTAAAGTCTATTGGGAGTATTAGGACACATTTTCCACATCTCCATTTGGACAGAAAATAGTTTCAGATGGAAATGACTTGGCATTATGAGAAGATTAAGGTCATGAAGATAAAGAAGGACTTTGAGCATTTACTTTTGAGAACATTTGTGCATTAGCTTTTAAGGATATATGGATTAAATTCAGTTTCAGCTTTCACTGTGTAAGCTTTAGTCATTGTTCAAATAACATTATGTGCTGATAACACAAACCACTCCCATTTTGTATTGGTCATTGATTTATCATTGTTCAAAGTACCAAAATGTCAGAGTATCTCAAACATGCAATTTTAAACATGTCTGCGGATTTATCAGTCCACAAACTCGTTTCACATGTTTTGTCACCTGTAAAGTGTAAACCATTTCATCATGAGGCTATCTATGTGGTATGGGACATATTTCAAGGCAGTCACCATTACTGCTTGCTACCATTTTCTAAACATTTCTCTAGTGATGTCTGTGCAATTTTGCCTTCCGCAATCCATAGGTTCCCGATGGCTTTGCTTCTGTATGAACTCAATGATCCTTTAATTAGGAAAAAGACCAGTTCTGTGTAGTAGTTAAAGCTATTGGAAAGTATCTTCATCATAGCCATCTTAAGGGAGAATTTGAATGCAATCGTAAAACTGTTTGAATTGTGATTGCTTTGGCTCCCACTTCATGTAATTGCAATAAAAACCACACTGTTTGACTGAAAATCTTTTGCACAACCTTGATGTCGGGGATGCCTTCAGATTTGGATGGGTGTGATTAACTCCATTCCAGTGATTGACTCTGTGTAACACATGAAGAAAGCTCTGATACAGCCATGCTTATGCAAAGATCTCTTCTGCCAGCTTGATCACTTAGTGCATTTCTGATGGTTACATTCTGCAGGGGAAACTTCTTCCATTGAATGTATCGGCCCATTCCACCAGAGCCCTGACTGCATCAATGGCATGCTCCAGAAACGTTCCTGTTAGGAAGATTTGCATTGTAGCGATATGGGCCACAGTATACTCCTTCTGCAAGCGTTACACATTTGACGTTTTGTCCAGTGTTGGGTTTGGTAATGAAATCCTGCAAAATGATTTTTCATAAGCCTTTTTAGTTTCTCAACTCTACTTTTGCTCATTCTTTTGTTTTTGACATTTGTTGTAGATCCTAAGTCTTGATTCCTAAAACCCTTGGTCATAAAAGTATTATAAAATGTTGTGATGGCCCCATTACTCCTGATCTGCAGAGTCTGTTCTGCCCCCAACGCACTTCTGTTTCCCCAGTGCCAATATATCACAATGATAGATTACTGAACATTGAGAGGGAACCTTCTTATGTTTATACAGTGGCAGATTTATGGGTTTACCTGAGTATAGCTCTGTAGTGAACTGCTTTGAGAAGCTATCTCCAGCCTCGCCAGTAAGCCAGATGGTAGCCCCAGTGAAGAAAGTATTCTCCCATTCCTACCCTGGACTACAGGAACTTTTTTAATGAGCTTGACTGTGCCATGGACGTTTTTAAATTTAAGAGCTTCTGTCCTAGGGCAGTCTGTTTGCAATTCGGTTATGTTAGTAAAGAATGTATGACACTTCCCCCCTGTTTGTTACCACCCAATACACGATGCACTTTCAAGACAAAGAGGCTACTTCCATTTAGCCTCCACTCCGCATCAGGCCCGAGACAATTTCTTGCAAGCGCCTTAGTTAGATCCAGCTGGGGGAGCCTGTTGATAGTAGAGGGTAGTGCACTAATCTACCATCCACTTTCTATGGATTGATACAGGCAGTCCTACTCCTTTTTGCCAAAACAATCCCACTGTTTGCCTAACTGAATATGCACTGGTCATAATGGCAGTATGCTCTAAAATAGACTATTCAGCTAGATGAACAACATCTCCACAAATTACAGTTTGTTTTATTGGCGAAACAGGTGCAATGTATTTGAACCAGAAGATGTTCTCATAATAAAAATCTTTGTGATCATTCTGCAAACATTTGGCCTCTCCCACCTTTAATGAAATGGTTTAGAAAATGCGAATTGAATGAAAATCTTAGTTATTCACAGCTCGATTGAACTTATTCTATTGAAATAACTCCCACGCCTTACAGAGATGTTTGGAGGCATATACAGATTTCCCTTTTCTGACCGTGAGGACCAGAACACTTCACCCCTAGGAGTGAGCGCTAGAAGGAGCTCTGTCTTTATCCACTGACCAAAATGCAGGCCAGTATTCATAGTTTGTGACATCGGTGTATGTAGTTCTGACTTTAGTTCCACCGTAAGGAGATAGCATTGTGTTGCCCAGGACTCACCACTACGTCGCTATCATGCTATTCCAGCAGGGCACCTACTTGATTTATAAACTGCACAAATGCTGGTACTTCAGAACAGCTCCAATCTTCCACAGGCCCGATCATTCAAAAAGGGTTCAGTGGAAGATGAGAACAGTCTGGCTACTTTGGCACCAACTCCTGTAGTCCCATTCATAATTTTTTTCAAAACGCTTCTGATTCCGTTCATAGAAATTACACGATTCATTACCTATCCTTTGAGAGGGTCTGGGAGGTTCTGCTGTCTTCGTAGTCTGCTGGTGCGGAGTTATTTTTCCGTAATCTGTGGAGTTGGAGGGTAATGACTGTTGACGTTTTTCACCTCTCAGAAAACCGGCACTGCTTTGGTTTTGAGATTGTTGACACTATAAACATTTCCTGCAACCTGGTTTGCTCTCATTAATCCTCCTTGACTTCTCGTGTAATTGGTGTTCTCATCTGTGCTCGGAGTACAGTGCACATGGGAATGTAGCCCTCTAGTCTACACTCCTAAGTACCAAATGGAAATTCAATGCTGGAATATCACTCCATTCATGCTTAGACATAGTTTCCCTACAAGTCCCCCCACCACCCAACTTTGAAAAACCTTGGTTATGCTTAAAAGCCAGAGAGCTGGGAATTTCGTACATATCTGGAACAGAGGACTCTGTGCCTCTTGCAATGAATGGTGAACAGGAAATGCTCCATGGAACCATCCTTCACTCTAATTAGCTTTAATGAGAAAAATACTGTGTGCAGCACCTAATAATGAATCTTATCCCGCCTATGCAATTGGTTAACCTTGCTAGGGGTGGAAAAGACTTCAAGACCGCTGCAGAACTTCCTTGCCTTTAAATGTAACAGCGGCATGTTTTCATCGCAAGGTCTCGTCAGTGGAGGGAGGGACATCTCCGATATCTTTCTTGCAGGTAAGGCTGTTGCTTGCTTCGCATTAGACAATGGTGATCTCTTGGACAGGGAAACTTCCCTAAATAGCTGCACCTTCCCGCTTGAGAGGACCTGCTGCTCTTTAACAAATATAATTGTCATCCATCTGGGGTTATGTAGCCCAGAAGTGTATAACAATATTACCAGATGATATAACCTAAAATATTTAAATGATTAAGGCCTAAATCCCCTTTGACACCTTAGTGGGTGAGTCCATGAAAATCTGGATTTCTTTTTCCTTGTTCCAAATAAAATCGTAAAAAATTGCATAAGCTTAGAAGAATTGTTTATTAGCAACTTAGGTACACATGACAATAAATATAGTACTGTATTGTCTGAACTGGGGTGGCGGAGTGAGCTAAAGAATGATGATGAAATGTCTGAACTGGGGTGGCGGAGTGAGCTAAGGAATGAGGATGAATCGTCCCCTTTGGTTTTGCTTTGTTCGCCCTAAGTTGGCAGGGTATGCCCAGACGTGGGTCCCTTGCTCACTTTGCCACTGGATTCAAGATAGCCTGGCTAATGAGGGTTATGAACCTGAAACCGGTCCCAGGATGCTTGTTTCAGGTCCAGGGAAGACATGGCTTGGCAGTTCGGGCTGGACTGTTTCCATGAGGCACAGGGTCAGACTGATTTGCATATGGCTATGTCTGAAGTGGGGTGGCGGAGTGAGCTAAAGAATGATGATGGATTAAACCCAGATCAGTTGACTGGGGGTGAGTGCTTGCAATGTTCAACACTCCGTCCATCATCCCCTTTGGCTTTAATCAATATAGTAAACCAAAACGTATGAATTGCTTGGTGTTCTGCTTTGTGAAAATGTATTGACTAGCTAATTCCTATTACTTACCTACTTAAAAACAAAAGTTGTCCTCTGATGAAATGAACGTGAAATATTTGCTTGATTAAATAAACAAACTTCATCGGATTTTATGTTTTCATGCGCTGCCAAATTTATATTCCAAGTTTTGTTCATTTTATTGGCCTTTCTCTGCCTTTGGGACTTCATTTCTCTACTGCCTCGGCAAAACCTGTTTGTGTGTCCTTTTTCTCTACAGCTGGTCATCAAAAGGCTTGCTTACACAGGTGTTCCGGGATTGTAGCACCAAACTGCCATCCACGCTGCCTATTTTTTCATAGGGTTTTTTCTTTTTTATATACCTAAACACGTATTAAGCTTCTGTGTTGCAATATAAGAATTTATTGTTTGCACTCAGATTTGCTTGCACTAAATAGCTAGTCTGCAGCGAAATGCGAATCACTCGCACTCTGATTATTTTTACTTCGGAGATCAATTGTTAAGCCACATCTCTATTTGACTATAGTTAAGTTAACTCCGAACTTGTGCGGCCCACATTTTTGACCAAATTACATGTAAAGATGTGGAGTGATTATTCATTAAAGAAACCTGGCAGATCAGTAGTTCACCATTATACCTGTTCCCAACAGCTGTATTCCAAAGACACTAAAAAGAACTGACAAATGTGACATTGGAGCACCTCTGGTTTACAGATGTTCTATGAGACTGACCGCTGGAACCTCTTTTCCAAGTAATATGAAAGTGAGATTCTGAGATGGGCCGAATGGAATAGTGACCATACGGTCCTCAAATGTCTGCTTTCCTGCTGCCTACCTGGTATCCTTTTGCTGATATATTAGTTCTGGGCGATTTGACTGCATTGTTTCGTGATTTTTTTCCCAGCCTTGTTCAATTTGAAGTATTTCGACTGAACCATTGCTCTGGCTTCAACAAATTGTTTTTGTCCTGATGACAACCCTTGATTTTCCATGGTTTGAACCACTGACATCAGTATAAATAAGTTCCTATTGCTCTAGAACTGTTGCGGTACCTGGAGGTCTGGGGCCTAAGTATACAAGCAAATTAGTATTGTTCCATTGTTTGACTGTTCTATGCACACTGTTGCACTGCACTATTGTTTCTCTCACTGTGTGATCACTGGAGCTCCGAGAAGCTCTTTTCTTTCAAAATATAATAATGTGGAACATCTACTGATGGTATTCTTTTTCATTTGCCGACTCTTGGAAACTGTGATGTCATTTGTGCATTTGAATAATTTCGTACAGAAAATCTTCTATGCATATTTTTTAATTGTGTATAACCGTCACAGACAGATATGCATTTCTTGTGAGTACATGTCCCTGGCTTCAGCCCCTGTTATCTAAAACATTTGATCCTGCCACAGCACTGAACCAGCGCTTGCTGATTTTTTTTTTTTTTTTTTTAGATGGGTTGCTTGCTAGGGAGTCCTCTCTTCTGATCATGTTGGCCTTAGTGGCAGTGTTCCACTCTGACGTCCATATGCTTATTTTAGGTTAATTGAAGGGCATTTTAGGAGTCTTTCTGAGTAAAGAATGCTTCCAGTTTTCTTCCTTGATGCAGCAGTTTTCCGTTCCTCTTGCAACTGTTGCAGTTGTCCTGTTTGACTAGAGGTGACCATACCAATTTAGGAAGTGCTGGCGTCATTATCTGGTTGCCAAGTCTGTGGGATGAATTGAATTTCACCTTGGTAGATTGTTTATCTGCTTTCCAGGTAATCGTCATTTCTTGGATGTGCTAGAAGTTCTAATACCTTAATTAATTATTTGGTTACTCGGAGGAAAAGGTTTCGGAATTTTTTTTTTAAGACCTGTCTGAGCACAGTGAGATGTTCCATATGTTTCTAAATATCGACGGCAATTGAATTCAGGAGTTGGACAGAACAAATATTCCTTGTTCGCTTCTTCTTTTGATATTGCCAGCAAATGTATGTGTTGGACAGCCTTGTGGAGTGTCCTTGGGGACCACGGTCTTCGTACAAGGATAACGTAGATTTTGCTTGATCGAGGCAAACGTGAAATCGCTCTAGACCCTCTCACTGGTCTGCTTTTTGTCCACTCAGCTATGGGAATGTCAATCAAATTGTTCCACGGTTATGATAGAGTAGGGAGAGGAGACCCGTCAATTTTCCTTGATAGCCAATGTGAGAACATTTTGTAATAACTTTAGGAAATATTTTTCTGTGTTGTTCAAAAAGTATTTGCTTTGGATTAATTGGAACTTTATAATTATTTCACTCCTAATTATGTATTCCAGACAGGGCAGGGCACAGTTGTCTTTGGGGTTTATTGATGAATGAAGATTTTTTTTTTTTTTTTTTTTTTTTAGCTGTTATTTCTTGGTGGTGTCCAGGACTTTTTTCTGTATTTTCTGCTATTACCTAATTAGTTAAATGTTATGTTCAAATTTACCTTTCCCGTTTCCAGTGGTGGAGTTGATTTAGTGGCAAACCATAGATGAGGGAGGCATCAAGTTTAACCAATGAAGGTGGTACAGGGTCTTTTGAGGTTGTTTGTCATGAGATGTCTATGTTAATGCCTTCTAGTATAGATTGAAATCTAGGCGCATCACTCCACGCTGTTTTTGTACTTATAATTTCTTAATTGATAATCTTTTGATTCTTCCCTTCCCATAGGACGATAATCTGTTTTTTTAAGGGTTGCAAGAAAAGGAGGAGGGAATGGAAGTTAAAAAATTGACATGGTGTAGCACATTATTATTAGTGTGAACATCATCTCAATGGAGTCCTGTTGGCCTAACCAGACTTGATTGGGAGGTGACCAAGATATCAACTTCCCTTTCATATCGCTGGGGATTGTCTTTTGTTTTATTGATTAATATACTTGGAGAAGAGTGTTCCGAGGTAAGTAATGTGGTTGTAATTCCATTAGATTTCTCTGTTAGAAAAATGTTTATTGCATAGCCTAGTTTATGGGCAGATTTTGCCCATATTTGTGAGTCTAGATCCAGAGATTGAGAAACCTAGTTCAAGTTCCATTAATGTGGTTGGTGCCGATTGTTGTGGATTAATGATCGGTAAAAGGACAAAATCTGCATATGCGGTAGTTCTAATTAGTCCGTTTTGGCCTTAATGTCTTCAATCAGTTGGTTCAGAAACCTATCTGTGGTTATTATCAGGATCATGAAGAACAGAAGGGGGCAAAGTGGTCATGTTTTCGGTTTTGTAATTGTATTCAGATCTCAAGATGAGAGGAGACTGAAAGAGCGGAAGCCTGTTGGATATGTGTAGAGTAGTTTATTGTATTGGATGAATGTTGTTGTCAGTTGGTGCCACTCCAGCATTCTGAAGAGATGAGCTCATTCCACTCTCTCAAAGTCTTCTTCCTCATCTAAATTACTGCCACATCAAATACTTTGCTTCGTATCTTCTACCAATGATATGATCATGGCTACAAGTCTTGTACTGAATCCAGAGGATCTCCCTTCATCAAACCCTGGTGTTTTGGTGGATTAAATGAGGGAACATGGATTATAAGCATGTGGCTTATATTTTGCTGAGAAGTTTGCTGAGTCCATTAATTAGGGAGATGGTTCTGTGGTTCTTATTCAACTTGGATCTCTATCTTTATGGATAGCTGTGATAGGACCCTCCATGAAGAGGTCCATTTTTTTTTGTTTTGGCCTCTTTATGAATTGGCTGAATATTGAAATGAGCTTATGAACTAAGAGAGGGAACTAAGATACTGACATCCTTTTGATGTAATGATGTTATTTTGTTTCATTGACAGACTAGTTTCAATATACCTGGTGTTCTCAGGTATGTAATGTGGGCGGGTTCTGTTGGAAAGGCAATGTTCCCTTGAATTACTTTTTAAGCATGTAACTCTCTTGCCCTGAGTAATCTGTGATGGAAGTCTCGAGTATGCTGACCTTTTTTCTTTTGTGCTGAAGCTGAGAGGGGCAACTAATGACTGATTACTGGAGAATGGTCTCTTAAAAAGTGCCCAAGTACATTTTTGTGAGGTCCTTCCCTTTTGTTCTCCTCAGGAGTGCAGTAGTGAGAGGTCTCTTTCGAACTGCAGAATTGGTCTTTGACCCTGACCTGCAATTGTGTTCCCCTTTAGGTGCTACTCCCAAAAGGCTGGTGAATATACAGTTTGAATGCTTCTCCACCTCCTGTGGCCCATGCGTTGTGTCTTTCTGAATAAAAAGCTCCCAATTCCATTATTCTTTCCTGATATTACTTGAAGGCAACAAGTCTGGCTGGCATGTCTAGGCATAGCTACACAAAGTAGCTGAACTCCTCATTCCAGTCAAACTACTGTGCTAGGGGAATGAACTCCCCCTCTACCCCTCTCGCCCTCTCCCCCTCTCTCCCCCTCGTGTTTCAAGCTTTGCACCGACCAGTGTAGGTACTACCACACAGGATGCTGGCAAATCTTCTGAGATCCAGAGCTGGTGTCCTCGACGGCCAGCTTCCCATTCAGGTGAGAGGAAATCACTTGAGAAGTCTGCTACTTTCTGCTGAAGGTACAGAAGGTCAGCCTTGGATAAAAAGCCTATCTTGCTGATGACAGGAGTGCTGGGAAGTGTCTCTGCTGGAGGAGTTTATTCAGAACAGCACTCATTTGTGGATGCCTTGTGGAAAGCGGCAGATAGAGGTTGCGTGAGCCAGAAGGTACATGTGATTGGCACCTTTATAAAGTGTTATGTGGAAAATGGATGCAGCTCTCTTGCTGCATCCCTCTTGCTTGCCTATCTTGGCTGTGCCGAACTGGGTTTTTCAGAGCATCTCTGCCATCTTCCTTGGCCCGGGAGAGTTTGTCTGGGTTGCTGGATTTAATTGACATATCCAAATAAGGAACTCTGGAAGGCCAGGGCCCTCCTGTCATTGAGTAGTCATCCATCTCACCAAAGTGTGTGATTTACTGCAACTGTGACCAGTGTTTTTTTCTCTAGTTGAGATATGTGCATAGTGCTTCTGAGTGTGCTAGTGTAACCATTACCTCATTACTCCTGTGAGTAGAATCTTCTGTGTTTACCCTATTACCGCTGTGATTAGACAACTTTGGTTGTCCAATGAACTCCTGATCTATTGTCTGGTGGGACACTCTACTTACTCGTTAGATATCCAGGAGGGATCACCTCTTGTATAGGTTGGGGGGGGAGGGAAGAGGGGGAATTGTGTGGACCTCTAAGCACATTGTGTGGATCTGCAGCTGTACCCGGCCTGACTGCAACCATTTTGTAGACCTGCAGAAGAGAAAAGGTGGGGCAGTGTGAAAGAAGGAACTGTGACGTGGTAGCTGTAAGTGAGCAGCGGGGCGCCCAGACATTTTCACCTGCAGCACATACTGAGGCAAACCATGGCGCTGAGGACTGTCAGCCTAAAGACTTGGATTTACTCCTCCTAATCTATGAGTGGCCTTCTAAAGCAAATAAATGTTTTCTGAGTTGGGGAATTCTGTTAGTAAGCCTTGAACTGCTCACATTTCTACCCAGAGAGTTAAGTGCTACAGGTACGTGGTGTTCGGTTTTCAAGGCCTTAGTAGGTCAGCCCCTATACACCAGACCTGTGGATTCGCCTCAGTCGGAACTCTTTAAATGACAGCAAGATATCGGATTCCTTAATACTAGCTTCTCAATGGACTTGTAAATTGCTGGGAGATTCTTCGATTATCCGATTTTCCAGCCTTCATGTGTTTTAATATTTTTTGGATTCCTGTAAGACTTCTCTTACTTTCTCCCCCACTAATGCAGTAAGATCTACGCGCACCCAGACCTTACATACATCTCGGATGACTTCAGGAGACAGTTCTGTGTCTTTTGCTTTATTGCATAATGTCTGGTTTCATCAGTTGAACAGTACTGATATACCATCTTTGAATTCTGGTTTGCAAAAGAGTGAGAATTCCTTTGTGTTTCAATGTGCTATGCTTCATATATCTACTGGTGTTTCATCTCCACTAACCCCCTTGAAGGCAGTGTTGGGGTTACCCTGAGCTGTCCGAGGCGGAGAGTGCTATGTGCCTCTAGGATTCACTCATATGGGCAGGCAGCTTGATACTGTTCCATTCAGCAGCTAATGCACGATGTGCCCAATAGGAGTTTCCTCTCCGCCCCTTCTGTGGGTGTAGTGCTCAGTATCCAATAAGTGAAGAGGCTCTGCAGCTTTGGTGTTAAAGTTGCAGGTCACCCACTGGATTTAAACACCAGCAGATCGTCTCTGCAGACCGTCCAGAGGCAAAATAGTTACTCTTCTTATCGACCACCATCCAGCCAATAAGGTTGCTTGAGAGTTTGCTGGTAGAATTCGGTGATTGAGTTTCTTGGGCTTATTCACATTCACTCCCATCCTTCAGTCAGTCCCAATGAAATCTTAGGAAATATTCTGGTCATACAGAGATATTAGAAAATGAATATGCTAAAACGTGTATTTAGCTTCAATTGCTCACTTACTAATGTGCACACGCTTACAATTCTCATGATTGTGATGCCGGTAGAGGTTTTCATGTGTATTTGACTGACTTTTTAGTAACCTGCAACAGAATGGACATTACATCATGGCCACCTTTGTGAAATGTGAAGCGTTGCCTCCTATTTATGTCCACACTATATTCAAACACCTCAAATGTATTATACGATTTTTGTTTTTCTTTTTAACAAATTGTTTGACTTTGTTTTTAATAAGTAGTGCAATGGATCTGCTAGGCACGAAAAGCAAAGAAAAAACTAAGATGAATTAAATTTTTAAAGAGCATACTAAAAAATAAATATTCCTTCAATATTACGCACACCTACCCCCCACTCCACCACCCCCCTACCCCTAAATTAAAAATACCTCCAGCATTGGAGTTTCCAGGTTGGGGGGAGGGGTATGGGGATTGGGAAGGGTAGGGTAAAAAGGGTAAGGAAAGTGTTGCATTTCTTTTTTTTATACTAGAGAATCCATGATTTTGTACCAGGTTGCCACATTTTCCATCCCTCCCTGCACTTTTATCTGAACATCTCAGCTGTTTTCTTCAGGTTATGTGCTTGAGTGAACTGCGAATCGTGTAACTCAGATGGGAACAGTATCTGTTACTGACACCATTGTGATTAAGGTGAGATTCGTAGCTGAATTCCCTACATAGAGAGAGGAGCTGAGTTTCTTGTAATTTTATATGGATTTTTAATTCTCAAAAACGTTAACATTTTGACATTTCCAAGCATATACAAAAGAAAGGGGCACATTTATAAAAATAAAGAAGTGGTCTACCAGCTCGGGCATACTTGGCTTTTCCCTGAAATGCGCTCCTGTTCCGCTGGCTGTGCAAGTCTGAGCAGGCAAAATGTATCGCTCAAAGTGCAGAACTCCCTGTAGGCGAAGTGGGCTTTTCATTGCCCTCTTCTGTATGTTGGGGCGGCTTGAAGGAAAATGCGAATGACACTTGATCAGACAATGTTTTTTATTATTTTGGAAAACATAAGGCTAGGAGCTCTAGGCCCTGGCCATTAAAAAAGCAGTACCAAAAACGGAAACTGTATGCTCTTGCACACACATTTCGATCCAAATGAAAGCAGTCCATAAAAGTGAACCAATATAAAATAATATCGAACAAAATTCACAATTTAAAAGCAGAACGAACCTACAGAATCAAACTGGGTAAAGCTCGCAACATAATTGTCCTGTTTTTGAAAGCGCTACTCGCAGGCTATAAACACATTTGTGTTTTTCGCCAAGAAATACCTCTGAGGGATTAAATAACGACATTGAGAAAGTGTGGTGTGGGGTGGGGTTCTGGGGGGGTGGGGGGAGTAATGAAAGAGATGCCAAGTTAGGGGTAGTGGGAGGAGCCTTCTCAAAAGGGAAATACCACAGCAATGGTTTAGAGAAGAGATGGCAAACTCTGCACCAAGTTGAGAAGTACAGCAAAATGGTGATCGCGGCGGAATGGCGAACAGAAGGACCAGTAGGAAAGTATCGAATTTGGACAGACTGGAAACAGCAGGGGTCTAAAAGAATTTGGGCAGCAGTGGGGACAAATCATATTAAATACATTAAAACAGTGGCTACTGTAGCATCCTGTGTCTTCAATTGATCATTCGGAACACTTTGTAAACTTCACGTTGTCAACATTGTTTAATAGAGAACGGTTTCCTAAGAAATAGCACAAAGTTATTGAAACTGTACATTCGAAAGTACATGGCTAAACCGGTTTCTTTATGAATCAGCACCGATCTATGTTTTTGTTGATTCATTTTGGGAAGGGAGTCTAGAATAAGGAAGCAGAAAGTCCAATAATATGTTACTGTCTAGGACAGCCCATTGTGTGAAATTAAATGGAAAAAATGAAATTAAAAAAATCTTGCAAAGCACAACTATTACCCAAAGGCATGTTGGCGCTAAAACCAGAACAAGGATCTAATCGGTAGGCAAAGAAAGTCAGAGAAAACAGCCAAGTCTTAATGAGTTTCCTGAAGGCGATGTGCTTTTCTGTAAGCTCAGTAGCTAAAGGCAATGAGCTCCAACGTTTTGCCGTAAGATAGGAAAAAGATTTACCTCCCCATCGACTACATTAAACTTGTGACCCATCAACTCATTCATGTGATGTGATCTCAAATGGTTGAGAGAAGTATATCAAGTGAATCTTGAAGCAATGAGCTGGGGCCTGAGTTGTTCAATGGTTTATGGGACACACTCAGTGAGTTAAACATAGCTCTGTTGCGAACTGGGAGCCAGTGCAACCTATAAAGTTATTTGGACACCGACTTGTGGCAAGAAAAAGTTTTTTGTTGTTGAAACTGTTTATTGATTTTTTGCAAAAGATGACCACATACAATAAACACACTGCAGTCAGGAACAGAAGGTATCGACAGGGTACACAGCACATCACAAATCGCAAATAAGCAGCAAATAAAATGCTTGTGGTGTGATTGTGACTTCTAGCATAGTGTAGACCAGTGAGAAGATAGTCCAGTAACGTCCTATAAGTGGACAAGTCCAGGAGGAGCGTGCAAAGTTAGCTTCAAAGCCATGGCATTTAGGACACTGGGATGAGATAGTGGGGTCAAGCGCGCAACATCCATGGGGGAGATGTATGCCCGATACAGGAACATGAAATTTAGAAGTTTGTGTTTATGATTGATAAATATGAGTTTAGTTTGAGAACAGCAATAGGACCAGACTTTGTCGGGAAGTGGGCGTCCCAGGTCTGCTCCCCAGGCCTCCCGAGCACACTTGGAGGAATCCGGTTTCATGGACAAACAGGCAGAGATTAGTCGTTCTCCAACATTGTCGGATATGATAAGTGTTAGTGGTGGAAATTTTCTGGAGCTAGAGGGTATGTGGGCTATCTGGAACGTCAAGTGTTATGGATTCACCATAGACCAAGTGATCCATGAAGGAGGCACCATGAAGCGAGTGTCATCAGCATGTACAATAACATGGTGAGAAGACATCTCCTGTGGTGTGCAGGTCATGACACTATAGGGTATGTTGGACGAGTTTCTCTTGTGTGAGGGAGAGCCAGGGGTTACCATTCGGGGGCAGGGCAGGTGAATAGAGGATGCCCCCTCCTATAACACGATGAAGTTTCCACCATGCCCAAGAGGTGGTGGATAAAGTTTGTATATCGGAAAGGCTCATGGGGACGCCCTTCGGTAATGTGGATGAGAGTAATAGCTCTCCAAACTGATCCCTCTCTGGTTTGAGATAAGGAACCCAGGCACATGGATGGTACCAGCGATACGCATATTGGCATTGGACGGCATGGTAGTAAAGATAGAGATCTGTGACTCCGAGGCCGCCGCGCTCGTATGGGAGGGTTCATGTTTCATTGGACACGGGGTTTACGCCCAGCCCAGATAAGTCTCAAGAGGAGACTGCAGAATGTGGTAAAGAAGTGATGCATCACTTTGGGATATTTAGGAAAAAGTTATTGGAAACTGGGCAGGACAAACATTTTAATTATCGCCACTCGGCTGGCCATAGAGAGGGGGTGTTTGATCCATCGTTCCCCATGTCGAGAGTTTATCGATGGCAGCGCCGTAATTAAGCCACATTATCTGGTCTTTTTAAGTGAATGCCTGAAAATTTGGTAGTCTGTATTCCAGTGCAAGGGATATTCCACATTCACCGGTTGGGTGCGCTCAGTGGGAAAAGCTCAGATTTGGCCCAATTAATGTGCAGACCGAGAAGCCCCCTAATATTAGAATTTCACGAATTAGAGGAGGTAAGTTATCTGAGAGATGGCGGACGAACATTAGTGTGTCATTTGCATACATGGAAAGTAAGAGGCCAATGTGTGAGGAGAAGGCTGCGGTGCATGTAGGCGATGGGCCAAGGGGTCCATTCCAATAATAAAAAGGACAGGGGAAAGGGGGAAACCTTGTCTGTTCCCTCTAGCTACGGGATGCGTTCACCCTTAGTTGTGCCACCGGGTTGGAATAGAGAAGCATAATAAGGGAGATGAAATTGCGGGATAGACCCACTTTACCCAGTGTTGCCCTCCCGAAGGACCACTCCAGAAAGTCGAATGCCTTCTCGGCGTCTAATAAGACCACCACTGCAGGGGTCATAGGGGAGATCCGATTTAATACTGCAAATATTGCCTGCAAATTAAAAGAAGTGGGTCTGTGGAGGGGACAAAGTCTGACTGAAAGTGGGAGGTGATCTGTTCCATCAGTAGGGACAGCCTAGTGGCGAGAACCTTGGCTACAATCTCATTGTAAAGATTGAGGAGGGAGAGGTGGGCGATAGGAGGCGAGCTGTCCATTTTGGGGCACTTGAAGCCTAATTAACACTGCTTGGTTCAGCCCCAAGTAGAGAGAATTATAATAGTCTAATCATAAACAGATTAAAGCTTGTGCAATTGTTTTGCGAGACATGATGGGGGATAAAGGAGAAGATCTTCCTTTGTACTCTTAGAATAGCAAAGCAGATAGCTATAACCCTGTTAGCATGAAATGAAAAATAGAGGGTACTATCAAAGATCACCTTCAAATTTCTTGCAGTGTTAACAGGCATTGGTAGTGCACCTAAAACATTTGGCCACCAAGCCTTGGACCAAATGGGCGAAACTTTCCAAAACAGAATAAACTCGTCATTCAGCTTAAAACAGTTGGACCTCATCCAACTGCTCACAATGCAGATACAGTCTCTAAAATTAGCCGCATTTAGCTGAATGTCATCCGAGAAGGTAACGGCGATCTGGATGTCATCTGCATAGGAAAAAACTAAAGTCAAAAAGATCAAATTATACTAGCCAGTGGAAACTCATATAAATTAAAAGCATGTGGAACTCGAGGAAGACCCCTGAGGAACAACATTGGAGTGGAAGAGGCTTGCATCGAAGCATATCGAACACTACAATCTGCGATCTGTAGGCCAGAACAGAGTTAAGAAGCTGGAGAGCCTTGCCCACAATTCCCAGCTGTCACACTAGTATTGAGAAACGCTGTGTGAAAAGCTGTCATGAGGTCCCCAACAGGATCAGGGATTCAGAGCCCCTTTATCCAGCACTCCTCTGATGTCATAAATGACAACCATTAGTGCAATTGTAGAATCTGTGGGCAGTTAGGACACTTTGCCAAGGTGAGTCAGTCTAATAAGGAGAGGGTCAGTTTGGTCCCAGAGAGGGAGTTTAGTGAAGGGTCAGAAGATGAGTAAAGTTTTTGAAAGGAATGTCGTTTTGGTGGTTGAAGGGGTGAATCAGTTTGTGTTGACCCTTATGAGAACATCATAGTTGGTGGAAAAGTGTTACATTTATTGATTGATTCAGGGGCAAGAATGAACATGGTCACAGACTAGTTGTACAGAGAGAATTGGCAGGATAAAGAGTTGTCTTCCTGACACAAATCCTGCTTCGTATGATGGGAGGAAAATCGAGTTAACTGTGTATTTTGAGACCTCTTCGGAGTACAGAGGGAGGTATATAAATTGCAAGGTATATGTGGTGAAAAAGGGGTGCATCTTACTTGGATGGTATCATCGGGGCCTTATTGGGATGACTTTCAGGCGAGGAAGGAAAGTACAGGTAACAGTGGTTGCAAGGGAGGGTGTCTATAGATCTTCAATCAGTGAAGGACAGTCTCTGGGTTTAGCCCTACAAGTCTGTCTTCAAAGAGAAATTGGGTAGGATAAAATGGTTCAAACATAATATTTGTGTTCAAGTAGATGCTAGCCCAGTCAAACACAATATATGGAATGTACCGTTTAGTGTGTGAGAAGACCTAGCTGATGTGCTCAAAAAAAATGTGAGGATGATGTTATTGAGTCATCTTTGTGGTTATCTCTCTTGGTTATAGTCTGCAAGAAGAATGGTCAGTTGAAGGTATGTATAGACCTCAAGAGTTTGAATGAAGTGATTTGGGTTGAATCACATCCACTTCCTAGAATAAAATATATAGTCACAACGTTTGCAGGTGCTGGAGTATTCAGCAAGATTTATCTGGCATCCGCATATCATCCGGTGGAGCTGGACCCCTCTTCTAGACATTTGACTGCTTTTGTCTCACCTGTGGGCACCTTCCAGTTCAAGAGGATGCCATTCGGACTAGTGTTGGAGGATGAGGCAGAGATGGACAGAGAAGCAGCAATCCAGGGAGGGTGAGTGGAAGAGCAGTAAAGAAATGAAAGAGAGAAGGAGAAATTAGGAAGGGACAGACTTTTCAAAATGGCATTTTAGTTGCTGGAAAGAATACTGAAGAACATGATAAAACCATGAAAAAAGTGTTAAAGGTTGCAGGAGACAGATTGTAGCATGAAAAAGTGTGAGATCCAGAAAGACCGCATTGAGTATCTGGGACACGTAATTTCTGAGAAAGGAGTTCAACCGCGACCATGTTTGGTTGAGGCTATAGTTAAGACTCCCATTTCATATGCGTGTGATCAGGTTGCATCCTTTGTAAGGGTGTGTGGATTTTATGCAAAATTTATCAATCTTTGCTGCTAAAACATCCGGTCTACGTGAACAGTTAAAAAAATAGGAAAAATGTTGTGGGATGGAAAGTGTCAGAATGAATTTGTCATTGAAAAATGGGATGGTCTCTGCAGATGTATTGGCACCTTTTTATCCTTCCAAGGAATGATGCGACCAACCGAGGACTGGGTGCTACCCTTGCTCAGATGAGGGAGGGTTTTGAGAAAACAGTTGGTTTCGCTTCACAGACTTTGAGAGAAAATGAGAAAAAAGATCTGTCATAGAAAAAGAGCTTTTGGCTTGCTGTTGGGCTGTTGAACGCTTTAAGTGCTATGTCTCGTGAAGGAAATTTGCACTGAAAATGGATCATAAGCTTTAGGTCAACCTCTTGAATGGTAATGTTATAAAGGATCATACTCCTAGAATAGCAAGATTGCGTTCAAAATTATTGCAGTCTAACTTTCAAATTGAATGTGTCTGGCGGGAAAAATTTCGGAGCTGACTATTTGTCACGCTCCCCTGTTCCTGGTGATAACAATATTTCTGGTAGAAATAATGATGATGAGGAATGCTTAATAGCCACGATTGCTGTGTGCAGTCAATGTGATTTTACAGAGCATGAATAGAATTTAGCGTTCACCGAAGATGTTCTAAAGGAATTCTCTAGTTTTGTTACAGGACTGTGGACTAGAGAGAAGCAGTTACCTCTAAATATACAGCCATTTTCTAAAATAGCAGATGAATGGTCTATATATAATGATGGCATGTTGATGCAAGGAGATAAATTCATACCTCTGCGTGGGCTGAGAGAGAATAATGAGGAGTGCCCATGAAGGGCTTTTCGGTCAGACGATTACCAAAACGAAAGTCACTGTGAATTATTAGTGGCAGAGGATGGATAATGATGTAATTTAGATGGTTGATAGGTGTAATATTTGTGCCAATAGCGATGCAGTTTTGAATACTAGTCCTATTCCTCTGCAACCAACTGAAATACCTGAGGGTTCTTGGTCTAAACTAGATATATATTTTATTGGACCTTTATATTTTATTGGACCTTTTATTTCCATTCCATGTAAGTTCAGATTTTCCATGGTTTTAGTTGATTACTATAGCAAATGATGGGAGGTGAGGTTCATGAAAGAACCGAACACAAATGGGTCAATCATGGTCTTGAAAGAAATTCTAAGGGAAGGGTGTCCCAAAGAGATTGTGTCGGACTGTGGTGTCCAATTTGTATCAAGATCCATGAAGGATTCTTTAGAGAAAAATGTCATCAGACCTAAGAGGATTGCCCTTTATCATCCACAAGAGGATTGTCCTTTATCATCCACAAGCTAATGGGCTTGTAGACAATATAAAACGTTCTTTGATGGACTGTGTGCAGTGATCTGTTCAGAATAAAATTGATGTGACAGAAGCGGTTGATAGCATGTTATGGGCACATCGATCATGCAGATTTGGTACCACTGGTATGAGTCAGTTTGAAGTTATGAGAGGGCGTTCTCCAGTGTCCAAAATGTGTCCGGGGTGGTTACAAACGTTTCAGTCTAAAACAGGCCAATCAAAACAAATGAACAGTATAATCTGACCTAAAATTGAGGCTTTCCAAGCTAACATGAAAGTTTGATTCTATGACTGGCATAAAGTTAAAGATGATTTTCTGCGAATAAAAGTAGGAGATTGGGTGCTAATTAAAGATCCTACTTATGTTGTCAAAGGCATGTCTAAGTTCAGGACACCGATTCAAGTGGAGGTTTCCTGACCTTTATTGGTGAGAGGCTACTACACTCACTCTAATATTTGTACTGGGAGCAGCAGTAAAGATATATATGTGATTTTCAAAATCTTACTGGTTTGCTATAGTTTTTTTTTCTTTTCACTGGAAACACAATGACTTCTTTTCAGACTTGAGGGTGTGCCTGAGAGAGCTCAGAGAATTACTGTTCAATGTGAGTGGAGACCGTATCTAGCTGCGATCCAGTTAATCTTTCAGAATGCTCCATGTGTAGGCTTGATAAGTTTGAAACCATTTCAAAAGATAGTTTCCACTCACAAGCTAATTCCATATCCTCTAGCTCTCCTCTTGATCCTTTTACACCAAGGGTTTGGAAAGATCTGTCAGAAGAAACTGGTTTTGGATACTTAGAAGATCATCCGCATTGGATGTACTGATGGTACCGAGTCAAGCAAAAAATAGTTTTCAAAGCTTTATGTATTGGTTTTAAATCTCTTCAGGGTTTAGGCCCAATTCTTCTTCAAAACTGTTTAAATATATATTCCCGGGGTAGACTGAAATGAAATGAAGTGGATTTAGCTTTGCTACTTGTCTGTCAACCTCTTCTGCATTGCCAAATTTTCAAAAATAAGCAGGGTGGAAGTGCTTTCAAAGTGAGCGCTGCCCAGATCTGGACTAACTTCCTGCTTTTCTAAGGTTTTCAGCCAAACTTCTGCACTTCAGGAAAGCCCTAAAAACTTGCATCATCCCTTATTAACTCTGCTGTTTTTCGTTATCTTATACGCAGTGTCTTTATCCCGGTTGGTTGCTCTAGCGCCAGGATAGCTTTTTGGTGATTAGTGCGCTCTATAAATATGTTAAATAAATAAATCCTCAAGAGACTTATTAAACTCTATACACTTACAATCACTTATGTTTATTTTTAATGAAGTTCACATAATTGAATGTGCAATTGCTGTTTCAGGTCTTACCGATCTAAAAAAAATATATATATATATTGATTGGAACTCAACTGATAATTCATAGGAATATAAAAGCTTTGGTCAGTCAGGTGAATAGGAAGGCCTCCTTACATAACAGGAAAAAAGCTTTTTAAGGGCTGCATTTATGGTCGACTTAACAAAGAAAGCATAAGTAGCACCCATGGGAAATATATTCCCCCACATTTGTGTAGCTGAACAAGTGTCTGCAGAAAGTTTAGTGGAAAATGCCTGGTGCTATTACAAAGAATAATTAGGGACAGAGTCTCCAAGAAATATTGGCCTATCAAAAATGTTTTGATTTCAATATGCATTGGCTCCCGTGCATTGCGAATAATGGGCCTGCGGATCACAGGAGTCTACTTCGTGGTTAACACAGACCTGATAAATGTGGCAGAAGAGGTAGGCAGAAGGCACGACATGTTGACGGGGACAGTCAATGCTAATGATGAAAGTTATAAGCAAATGTTGGGGAGGAGTAACATAAATGAGCAAGGGGCAACAACAAAAATAGAGGAACAGGAACAAAGGTGTCTTGAAGCACCAAGTAAGGGTGGTGAAACAAAGAATGTACATGGAAAAAGAGCAAAGGTAAATACGAGAAGGCAAAAACAACAAATATCTCGATAGAACAAAATAGCAAAGCAAACAAAGGCTTTGGCGGTTCCAAACTAATGGGTGTGTTCAACGAATGGGGTATAGAAAGAAAAGCAATTTGTTAGTGACGGAAAGGGTGGAGAGTGTACACACTGCTGACGAGAGAAAGCACACACTATGGGTTGAAGAAAGAAAAACACCAGCAGTGGAAAGAGGACCAACGATTAAGTCGATGGAGACCAAATACATGTGATTTGTGGTTTGAAAAGGGCAGCAAATGTGATGAGAAAGGAACAGTAAATGTTGGAGAGCAGTTGGTTAATGAGTTAACTTTCCAATGCTTGTAAATCAAAGTCATTGGATAGAAGGTGTAAATGAATTACTGCTTGAGCTTGGGGGAAGAAGTCCGGTTTTGTTTAAATGGCAAATAATTTATGTAGAAAATAGATCAGGTTGTGCATAAATTGAAGTGCGCACAGGTGAAAGAAGATGTGGATAAGACGGCCACATAAGGAAGAGAACAGATATACCATGCAATAAAAAGAAAAGGACATGATGAGAACTGAAACTTTAAGGTTTTTGTTGCATTGTACAACTGTTGCGTTCTGCACTAAAACGTCTGCCTAATATACAAACTCTAAACGTATTGCGTTTGTCCAAACCTCTATTTCAAACCCTTTTTGGAAGGTAAAACCTGAACTGCTAGGCCCTCCCTGCAGTGTTACTATATAAATCTCATTTTACACTTCATTACATTAGGTAAATGGACGGCTGTTACTCTGCCCTCTTTCGTGCCGTTTTTATCTATAGTAGTAAACAGTATCTGGAGAAAACACCCTGGCATCTTCGTCATAGCTGCCAAGGCTTCAGATTTCTATGTGTGACATTTTCATAATTTCAGTGCAATTATGAGTGACATTTCAACCACTATTAGTGACACTTTCTCGCGAGCAAAATCAAGCAATGAAGACGAGGGAAACGTATATAAATATCAGAAATTACACCAATTTGACCAACCAGAAACTCTTGAAGATCTTAAAACTGCTGCAGATCACCAGAAATTGAAGGGCACTCCCTTGTAAACTGATTGTTGTTTTGGGAAATTGCAATTATTATTTATTATTATGACCGCTTGTATAGCGCATGGTTACTCCATGCCGGAGTGTCCCCACGCTGGATTCCTTCAAGGCTGAACTCTGAAGGTAAAGACTGAAGCTAAGTATGGCTAGAGTGAGATTTTTCCTATACAGCCAAGTTTTAAGATGCTTCCTGAAAGCTGCTGCTGCTTTCTCCAGTCTGAGATGCAGAGGCAAAGAGTTCCACAGCTTGCCTGTGCATCATTGGTACAGTCAAGTTCTTTCAACAGGCTTATTTAACCCCTCCTCTGTGCGCAATCACTGCAGTAGCATTAATTTAATAATACCTTGTCTCTAGAAAGTCGAAACACCACACTGCATCTCCTAGGTGGAGAAAAATAAAAAAAACGAATGCAGCTGCCGATGTGCTTGAAATGTCTCTGAGAGTCTGTGCCTGTCCCACTCACTGCCTTAGACAGCTCCATACAGTCTCAGCCGCTGTACAGTAGCGAAGTGAGTCTGTCCCCAGTCACAGCACTGGTGAGGAGCTCTCGATGCAGAACTGGTCACGGTGGTTCTTCTTGGTTAATATGAGAGGCAAGCCTGCCCTAATCACCACCTGCTCAGCCTCTCCCGGACTCAAAGCATGTGTTCACAAAGATTTCTAGAGCACCCAGTCGACAGCGGCAATTACTGGGTGCTCTGGTTAGGGCACAGGCTAAGGGAGGAAATAAACATCGGAAATCACCAGAAGTTGAAGGGCACTGCACTAACCTAGTGACAAGGGTGAATGTAACAGCAATTTGTACATGGCAGTTACAGAAGTGTTTAAAGAGATGTAATTCATAATTACAGTAAATGGATTACCTGTTCGCTCGGGCACTTACTGATTATTCATCATTGTCACTGGGCACTTGACCTGGTTGTTGGCGCAGCAGACCGGTGGCCTGGGCCCCACTCCTGTGTGATACCACTGCTGCAGTGCCGTCAGTCATGCTGCAACTGGCAAACACTACAGCTTGCTGCACACACTCTCACGGCAACTGGCCCCCGGCGCTACCTCAGCGACTCGTGAGTAAGCCGCTCTGGGCCTGTCTGTGGCTGAATGGTGCAGGCGGGATCCTGTCCATATTGGATCCATGATCCATCTTTACGGCAGGCGGCGGTGTCAGCAGCTCTCAGCTTAGCTTGGCTTGCCCTACCCTGACAACTACGAAAGTCAGCCACAGCCGTTGTTGGGTCGCATCAGAAATCGATCACCTCATCCCCACCATCCTGCAGCGGTGAGAGCGGAAAGTTCGGGAAGAGCTGGGCCTTTTGGCTTCAAGAAGCACGGGCGGTAGCAAGAAGACGGATCGTGACTCACCTAGCCTAACTGTGTCTCTCTGTCTGTCTACTTCACCATTGGGTACTGACTGACATCAGTTTAAGTTAAGCGCCATGTGTGTCGGCCCAGAGCTCTACCACTTGGATACATTGTAGCAGCACTCGCAGCGCTGCAAGCAGGTTTAGCCAGCTCCCTTAGCCTCTGCCTACCGGGAGCAGTGCACACTGCGCTGTCAGACACTGCAGCTCAGTCGATCATGTGCATTATAGCAGCGCTCCAAGTGGCAGCTGAGGAGGTGCTATAGTGCGTGACAGTACATTTCAGTACAGTGATGCAGGCCACCACACTGAAATGCGTTAGACTAACCTGATGAGTGTTACTTGGGAGGGCTGCTTCCCCTTTCCTTTTACACACTCCTGTGCCTTGATGATGTGTCACTGTAGTGCAGTCATGACTTCCAACACATGTAAAAGCTATACCCTTAAGCAGAGACGGAAATTCCCTATTGACCCAAATCTGACGCCCGAGGAATACATTGCTAAGAATACAAAGATAGCCTTGTACTGTCTTCCAACTAAAAAGAAATGAACCTGTTCCTCCCAGAAAGACACTTTAAGTATGCTGTTCATGCCCTTGTACACTAGCATCTGGATGGTTCAAACACTCCGCTCTGTCCTCCCAGATTCCACAATGTCCAACATCTTAAAGGGAATCTTGTATGATGTAATACTACTTGCTTACTTACGCCTACTACCTTTACTGGGTATAGACTCTGTCCTGGGCTTTTCTTTCAGTCTGTGTTGTAATCTGGTCAGGAATGCTGCTGAAAGAACCATAGTATGTCATGGAATGTTGGAGGTGAAGTGGTCATTATTTCAGGAGCTGAGCTGCAGGCTTGACTGTTGATGCTGGATCTGTACAACTGAATAAATCTCCTTTATCATCCAACTTCCTGAAGGAGTCTTATTATTAACCTGGCGACGATTGGCGTTTTGGCTTGATTGGGGACAAGCGCTCCAGCATCAACTCCCCAACATTTTTTTTTGGGCACTTCAATGGTTGAAGTTTTGTCTGAACCCACGAACAAGGAACACTTTTTGGACTGTGCGTTTACTTTGGATATCATTCGTCTTGAAATGGTGAAGAAGGGACAGAAGTGCGGTGTTTTGGAAAGATCTTCGAAGAAAACATGACTTTGTGAAGAAGTTTAACGTCGTGAGCAATTGCCTGCAACTGGAATCTAATTATTCATTTATTCACATCCTATTCTCGTTCTTACGGATTTCCTACGGATAAAGACTTGTAAGGAAAAAAAAAATAAAAAAAATAAAAAAACGCTGGATGTCTTGTTTCCTTATCTACGGGGAACGGTCACCAGCTGTTACCTTTTGACTTGGAGGAGCGTTCTTACACGAGAACGCCGCGAGTTCTTCTGTGTGACTTCATTCTGTCTTGCTGAGTTCGGCATCCATCGGAACGCTTCCATCTGCTGGAATCTTTCGGACGAGCTGCTTGTGACGTCTTATCGCATCATCACGCTGAGATTAAAGAACGTGACCTTGCGCTAGAGCCAGATTGCAGAACCAGCGAGACGGAAAAGTTGCTTGTGACGTCTTCTTCTGTGTCATCACGCTACGGTTAAGAAGCGTGACCTCGCGCAAGAGCCATATTACGGAACCAACGAGACGAAATCAGTGTCTTTTGTTTCCTGAAGATGCTTTTGTGTTTAATTGGATTTTCTGATGGAAAATGTGACTTAGCAGCATTTGTAAGCGGCATATATTAAGACTACCTCGGTTTCTTACATCTGTTGGACTTTCTTGACTACCTGGACTACGGTGACTACTTTGCTTATTTTAGTTTATTTTTTTTCATTGGTGTTGAGGAATGGTTATGTGTTTACATATTTTTCAATTCGGAAAAAAGGGGGGATTTTATTCTGGGTAACAGTACACTGTATGCAATTTAACTGTACACAAGTTGAATTAGTTAGTTACGTGTAATCATTTTAGAATGGCCTCTTCAACAAGTATGTCTCAACCCCCAGCTTTTCTCTCAGAAAAAGGTGACCCCATACTTCCATGGAAAAGGTGGAGGAATCTATTTCACTCCTACATTGTAGCTATAGGAGGTGAAAAGTTTTCGGCCACTAGGAAACAAGCTATATTGTTGCATAATCTGGGTGTCGAGGGACGAAACATTTATGATAGTATGGACCTTATTCCAGTGGGAACTGGAGATGGTGACTCCAGTGATGTTTACGAGATGTCTGACAATGTTAGAAAGATATTTTGGACCCAGGATAAATGTGGTTCTTGAGAGACATAAGTTTTTCACTAGGATACAAGGGAGCAATGAAAGAGTGAAGAGTTATGTTGCATCGCTTAAAACTCTTGCACGGACATGTGAGTTTGGGGATTTGTCTGATTCTTTGGTCAGGGATCAATTAGTGCGATGCACTAATAGCACCCGTGTGCAAGAAAAGTTGTTATTCAAGAACCCTACATTGGTGGAAGCAGTGGCGATTGTGGAGGGTATGGAGAACACCTCTTCCTGGGTGAAAGAAATGAGGAAAAACCATGAAGAGAAAAAAAGAGACCAGTGAGGTTCATGTAGTTCATGAGGCAGAGAACTTAAGTGTGTGGAAAATGTAGCAAGAATTTCTCCTCCTGAGAAGTCAAAGACAGCTGAAAAAGACTCACGTATGCAAATCTCAAAAAACCAACCTTCTAGATCTGATAAGGAAGCTCGTACTAACCTGAGTTAGAGTGATGAGAAATCCAAAGATTTACCCAAAGTGAAGTGTTATAGGTGTGGCAGTTCTTCCCATTTTTCAAATTATCCTCATTGTTATGCTAAAGAGTCTATTTGTATGAAGTGTGGGATAAAGGGACATTATGCAAGGGTTTGCAAGTCAACTCGTAACCCGGACAAGAAGACTGAGGTGGTGCGCACAATAATTTTGAATGTTGAAGATAGCAATGGTGGGAAATTAACCATGCCTGAATGTAAGATTTTGGTTGATGATTTTGGTTTTGTAGTTTTGGCGGACTCAGGTTCTCCTTTCACCATAATAGGGAACAAACAATGGGATGAAGTGGTTGGTTTTGACAATGTAGTGCTTCTTCCTCCTGACATTAGTCCTGTCAGTTATGGAGGTGCGAAAATAAATGTTTTAGGGTATATTCAAGCATGTATCAAATTCAAAGATAGAAGCATGGTGGGGAAGGTCTACGTGGCGGAAAGAGGAGACAATCTATTGGGCTGGAGGCATCAGCGTGATTTGGGCATCATGCTAAATCCTAATGCTAAAAATCCTGAAGAGCAAGTCATGTTGATAGATAGAGAGGAGGGTAGTAGTACACTGGGTATCAAAATTGTGTGTATTTCAGCAAATTTCCTGAAGTCTTTACTGAAGATTTAGGGTGTTTGAAGGGTTTTGAACACCAAATCATTTTAAAAGACCAGGCTGTACCTTGTGTACATAAAGTAAGGAAAGTTCCCAACATGATGATGGAACCACTGAAATCTGAGCTGGATAGGTTGTTGAAATTAGGAGTCATCAAGGAGATAGAGTCCTCAGAATGGTTGGCCCCAATTGTTTTGGCCCCAAAGGATGGTGGTACAGCGGTCAGGATGTGTGTGGACTTGAGGAGTTTGAATGAGTGGATTTGGGTAGATCGGCAACCCCTACCTAACATATCAGAGTCTCTCAGCACACTAAAAGGGGCTCGCATTTTTAGTGTGCTAGATCTATCGTCAGCTTACCATCAAGTTCCTTTGCACAAAGAATCAAGACATCTTACGTCATTTGTGACCCCTCTGGGAGCATTCCGCTTCTTGAGGATGCCGTTTGGGTTGGCATCTGCAGCGGCATGTTTCCAGAGGGTCATGAAGAAAGTGTTAGGAGGTATAAGTAACATCATGTTTTTTCAAGATGATATCTTGATTTATGGCAAAGGAAAGACTGAACATGGCCGAACATTGTTAAAGGTTTTGGAAAGGTTGAAGGTGAAGGGACTAACTGTAAAAAAAGAAAAATGTCGAATTGAAGTAGACAGTTTCGTACTTGGGTTATGTGATATCCGGTGATGGTATCCAACCGAAATTGGAACTAGCACAAAGTGTGGTGAATGCTCCAACTCCAAATGATAAGGAGGAGGTAAGGTCATTTTTGGGCCTTGCGGAGTTTTATTCGAAATTTGTTCAGGGTTTTGCTTGTGTGACTGAGCCTATTAGAGCTTTGTTGAAGAAGGGGGCACATTTTGCATGGTCTAGTGATTGTCAGAAGGTTTTTGATATGATCAAGGTTGAAATTGGGAAAATGCCTACATTGGGGCATTTTGATGTTAATAAAAAGACGGTGTTGACTACGGATGCTAGCCTTAAGGGACTGGGTGCGGTGCTGCCTCAAGAGGTCAATGGAGAACACAAGACTGTTGCATTTGCTTCAAGGGCTCTTAGGGGAGCGGAGAAAAATTATTCTTGTATTGAGAGGGAAGCTCTGAGTATTTATTGGGCTGCACAACATTTTAAATTTTATTTATGGGGAATTCCTTTTCCTGTTAGGACGGATCATCGTCCTCTTGTTCAGATATTTTCTTGCAGACGTAGTGAACATATCACACCCAGGATTAAGCGCTGGAGTGAAGGTCTGCAAGAATTTAATTTCCTAGTACAGTACATACCAGGGTCCAATAACCAGTCTGCAGATTGTCTTTCCCGGTTACCTTTGGTGGAAATAGGTGAGGATGATGAGGTGGAGAGTGTGTGTTGGGTTACGGAATCTTCCTTGACGCAAGAAGCATGGGCTGATGGTGTGGACAGAGATAAAGAATTGGGGCTGTTAAAGCTATGGGCCAATCAGGGTTGGCCAGATTACAAAATGTTGGATCTCGAGATGCGAGCATATTGGTCGGTCAGGGATGAACTCTCATACATCGGTGGGAATCTTATGAGAGGTGATAGAATAGTGCCGCCTGTAGAATTCAAGAGCAAGATCATCAACACGGCTCATGAGGGACACCTAGGAAGAAGCCTCACCAAGGCTCGGGTGAGAGAAAGGTACTGGTGGCCTAGCATGGATCGCATTGGTTGAAGGAGTTGGTGAGAATGGTGATGTTTGATGCAGGCATACAGAGGGTATTACATATCCATCCCCAGCATGCTTTATGAGCAGGCAGTTGGAAAGTCTGCTGCTATAGGTCATGGTTGCTGATGGTGTTTGGTACTGCAATACTTCTCATCAATGGCCTGAAAAAATGTGACCCCATCACCCCCATCTTGATTGAGCTTCAGTGGCTCCTCTTGCCTGTTCGCATCGTCTTCAAAACCAACTGTGTTATTTAAAAAGCCACCAAGACCACCTCCACCCCTACCTGAGTGGTAATCTCTCCATTGTAAATATCTTTTTGGACACCTGCAGCCTGGCCACCATCATATTGGAAGCAAAGAAGTGTGTACAAAAAATAATACAGGCATCTTCCATCTATGCACCAGGATCTGGAACAACATCTGTATCTGTTGGGATTTCTCCAACGCTCCTCCAAATTAGAAAAGAGCTGGAGATGCTCCTTTTAAAAAAAAAAAAAAAAAAAAAAAAAATCACTATACAATAACAATCTACTTTTGCTCCCAGAACCCAGCCACCTCTTCAATCATGTGTTGTCTATCATTTCCTTTAACACTATACAGTACTTCTCTGCCTTTTGTCTAGACCTGGGCTATATTGATATCACATACATACTTAAATGCATGCATAGTATTATAAATGCTTGAACTGTTAACATTCATTGTTTTTTCTGTGCTTAAATTACCGTGCAAACAACGCTTTGAAGGAGTGGAACATTTGTACCTATTTCAAAGGACTGAAAAGACATTACACTAATGCTGCACAATGATCATGGGCGCTCCTGAATTGCAATGGTATACGTTGTTTGATTGCCTAAAAGTGATAAATCACCAAAAAATTGTTAAGATCAAGTGATATGCACCATCAGCTCACTGGCGTGAATCCCAGCCAGTGACATACTTCTTACCAATGAGTTGAGTTGAAAGATCTAGCATTTGAAACCTTGGCACAGTTCTGTTTGTGCTGTGCATTATTTTATGTGTATAATGTCTATGATATATATTACTACAATCATTAGTAATTAAATTGTATCCATTAATGGATAAACAGTGTTTGAGGGGACCATAGTAAAATCCATCGGGGACTGCCTTACTTGTGGTATTTATTGATTGCAACTCTACTAAAAATCAAATTCATGGGTAATTTGACATTCCATTTTTTAGGTCTCGCCTAGCGAATGCAGCGCAGCTGCTTCGCTTGGCGAGACTCTATTGCTGTGGCTTTTCCTAGCGAAGGGAGACAAACCATGTGCGCGCACGGACATCCGATGTGTACACGCATGGTGTCTCCTCTGCTTCACATGCTCCCACCGGCGCACCCGCATGGCGTCTCGTCTCTGGCTCCCACCGCGAGCTCACAAGCTCATAGCATGCTTTCACTATCCGTCACCCGTCGGCTCCACGGAGACAGGTTGTTATTTAATAGAGCGTCCGTAAAAGCGCCTCATTCCTTGCTTTTTTTGTCTTGCAGCACATATATATTGCCAATTTATCACGGGCGAGATTACGTGATTTTCTCACAATCACAAGATGTTGCGGAGCAGAGACTCGAGCCGGGATCTCCTGCTCTTGAGTCAGCACCGCCATAGCCTCTCCACTCACTTTTCCCTGAAGAAAAGAAGTCAAACAGTGGCCCTTCATAAAAAGTATCACAGTATTGGCCATAAAAATATAATCTGAGTGTATTAATGACTGTAAGCAGTCCCCGACCGTCAGTGATATTCGATCCGTGTTAACCTTTACACATAAATACAACACTTAGCTTGTGCACCTTCGCACCACATGCAGACACTTAGTAAATAACCTGCAGTGACATGTGCGTGATTTCATTTACAGCTGTCAGAAGGTATAGGGGAGAGGACAGAGTAAAAGGGTAATCCCACTGCTCCGCCATACAACAACACTTTGCTGCAAACAACGATGTACCTGTTGGTTGTGCAATATTACTCACAGCTGCAGGACCTTCTCGGAGAGGAAGCGGTAGCAGCTGTAATTCTAAGCTTCCTTCCTGTTATGTCTCACCACTGTGCACAATGCTTGATGTGGCCATATGACAGTACCCTAAAGTAAATATGTCTGCATAAAAGTAACATATTTCGTTGTTAAAGTTATCATGGTGAATGTCTTACATTGAGCATTTTTTTTATTGCTATTCGCTTAATCTTCAATTACAGATATTAACAAGCATTTGCAATGCAATAGGTCTCGCATTCACTCGAGTTTGAGCTATTGACATTGCAAATGACAATGCCTTTTATTTTTGTTTTCGTTTTTAAAACATAAATAAAAGGCATTGTCATTTGCAATGTCAATAGCTCAAACTCGCATAAATGCGAGACCTATTGCATTGCAAATGCTTGTTTTTATTGAATTTGAGCAGCTGTCCCAACCTTGGGCTCTGGTTTCTCCAATAAGTCCTCAGTCGAGACAAGTTTGAGATGAGCTCAGAGTTGATCTCCTAGCTCTGCTCTAATCCACAGAGGACAGAGCACACTAATATGAAGCAAAATATGCAGGGTGTGCTACAGCTGTGGGGAAGGGCATGCATTATGAAGGAACTGCTAGGACACATCTGGAGCAAGGCATGGACAGAGTAAGAAGTCGGACTGCTTGGAATGGATTGTCCTTGATGTTCCTAGTGATCTCAATGAAATCTTCTAGAAAACAGCTGATGCACCCCTCCCAGAAGTCAGATAATGTGCTGGCCATTTTATGGCCTTTGGCAACCCGTCCCCTGGAGCCCGCCTGATATATATTTGGGTAGGGGGCTTGGTAGCCCCCCTCCTCGAGTCACCTAAAGGCCCTGGGTACCCCATTCCCAGGGAGCTACAACATAACACTGTCCTGGGGACCCCACCTCTCATGGGCAGGGAATATTTCAACTCTCTGCCTGCCTTCCCTCGGGCAGGTAACACAGGATTGCCTCAACCCGGCAGGAGCAGATGCAAAAGTTGCTCCCGCTGGGCAGAAGCAATCTTCTGAAGCCGCCACCCATCCCACCCGGGACAGGTGCTGGTGGGGCATAGGCCTCCCCTAAAGTTTTGCGTGTCCCAGTGGGGCCAGACCACCCAATCAACAAAAAGGTAAGTGTCTGGCTCCTTCGTGGTGCCATACAAAAGGGAATTTGTGCAGGGACTTCCCACGATAGAGCCCAACACAAAAAGCATGGTGTGGGTGTCCTGGGTGGGGACCAGGACATCCACAAAAAAATACACCTAAAAAACAGCGGTATAGAATACAGGAGCCACTCATTTTCTACAGCTTCTGGCGAGTAGCGCCCCTTAGTGTGCTTTGTGGGCTAATTAACATATATTTCATGCAGATGCCCCAATCTGGGCAGAGGCAGCACCAGCATATTATTTGAGTTGTGGAGGCTGCAGGGAGTCCAGCAGCCCCTTGAAATAAATACAAAATTAACTATATGTCTTGCGGTGTATATAACCAGACCCCAGGAAAGTTGATAATATTTTCTAGAATTTCTAGAGATGGAGGTTTTGTTCTTCAGCTAAGCAATGCATGGTTCCCTTGTGGTTGGTCTTTTGGCTACATTATGTGGCCTGAGGAGTGTAAAATAAAGACTCTTAATACATGCTTGAAGTTGTTTTGAATAAAAATTCTTAATTTTGGGGGTTTATTAACAAACACTGCAATGGTTGTTATTAATGATGAATATCAGAGTATGGTTTTGGATGCGGTTTGTTCTAAAGATGCTTATTAACGAACTTTTTTTTATTAAAGGGTGATATTTTGATAAAGTCAATAGGCTTGTCTTTATATATTGATGCCCTGGCTCCTTGACCAAGCCAATAGATTTGCCTGTACATATCAATTTGGTGATCCCTAGACAAAGCCAAGAGGCTTGTCTTGTATATTACTGTAATCATCCCTTGTCAAAGCCAATAGGCTGCCTTTTATTTATTTAAGTGACTTGCATTAAAGAACCTAGAAATTCAGTGAAAAAACAAAGGTTAAAGTAACTTTATAGTTAGGTGAAAATGTCAGTTACAACATAAGATTTTAAACTAATAAACCACTGAAATCGACCACTTATAGTTAACTGAAGTAACTAGAACTCACCATGAATGAACTATTTTTCAGCCACCATGCACTGCCTATTCCCTTGCATATTTCATCACTCATGACTTGTTCAATGACCGCATTGATAAATCACTGATGCCATCTGAAATAATATCATTTATGACGACACTGTGCTTTGTGACAGTGTAAGTTATAGTTACTGCAGTTAACTCTAATTGGGGGTGGTGTATGGCTCTATGTACCTTTGCCCCCTCGCTTCTGTGTGTCTGGAGACCACAGATTCCCTATTGCATTGTGTCACTATTTTTGGAACACATCCCTCGTGTATCTGACACCCGGGCAGGGAGGTTTGCTTTCCGTTCCTTTCTGCATGAATTATGTGGCCACCCACAGTGGGATTGCATGATGAGGACTCCTGTTTGCCCCTGAGTTCCCAGAAAACTTCACACCATTCTACCCTACATCAAATATGTGTGTAAATTTGAACTTTTGGCTTATTTTAAGGTCTTCGTTTTCTTCAATGCTTGCTCTGACTGTATCAATTTCCCAAAACTGCCACGAAACGTAATTGAGAGATGCTTGATTTCCAAACGTTCATTTCCCCACTAATATTTACCAGATGGCACAGCACAGCAGATGACTGGACGGGGCTCCCCATGCTACAGACCCAGTCAGGAAGTCTCCGGGCTGCCAGTGCACAGTGCTGAAGGGGGCCCTCTGGAACTCTGGGGCCCCTTCTTTACCTGCGGGGGCTATTGATACGCCACTAGATGGATGCTGTTTATAGACCACTCTGGCTCATTTTAGCTTTTGCCTATCATATCTGAAGTGGCGTATGTGATAGTTCTTACCTTGACCTCTTTCAATCCTGAACCAGTATTTGGTTATCCTTTTGGGTACATAAAAACTTGTAGTACTAGTTAGAAACAATAGATTGCTCATATCCAGATTCTAGGCTGTACCTACTGTTTCCTGTGCCTTTTTTTGTATATGGGAGAGACTTCTAGCCTCATTTCCTTACCTTAAAATTGTCACCAGGTGTCAGACTGGATCTGAAAATTCGTGAGCAGTATCCCTGCATGCCGTTAGGTGGAGTTCAGCTCAGTATTGCCTGTGCTGGAAGTGACATACGCGGCGCCTATATAAGCATCACTCCAGCATGGTGACATCAGTTCTTTTCTTTCTGCGCCAGACAGCGCAGGTCTGGAGAGAGGTACCCCCAGTCAGTTTTCGACTGACTTTTTTCTATTTTTGCATTTTGTAATGATTTTTCCACAATTTTTTTTTTCTCCTAGTATGCTAGGGATGTTGCCTAAAAATACAGCGGTTTTCAAACCCTGCGGTGCCTGTCACAGGCAGATGACTGTGACATACGGACACTTGTTTTGTTTGTGGTGTTTGGTGCGGGACCATGACTCCAAGTCATGCAAGGACTGCTGTGGCATGAACCTGAAGGTGCTATGGAAACGTTCCCTAAAGCTCCTCGTTGCCCAACAACCCAACAGCTCTCTCGATCCTGCTCACACAGAAGGTCCCTGGACTGCTTGCGGTGCTGCTCCGGATGATCGTCGTCAAAGTCGTCGGGTAAGTCCCAGAATCATAAGAAGGTGAAACGTTCTTCGACTTCACCATGCTGGTCGAAGATATCAGATGAGGCACAGAGATTACGACACCGCTCAAGGCCTTGGTTCTCTGCGGAACCTGTGCATGGGTCTGCGCTTCCCAGGGTTTTCCCAGAGCCGGAGCGACCCTCGCTCAACTTAAGGAGATTTATGAGGCCATAAGACGGAGCCAGATTGACGTCGCCCGGACAGAGCCTCCGGTCCCGGCCGGTACCATGCCCTCCGAGTTAGAGCCAGTGCAATTTTCTTTTGATAGGCCTGGGGAAGGGGACAATTGGGAGAGGTCAGAGGACCTTTATGCATTGCACCACCCCCTAGATCAGCCAGAGGACCCGTAGAATGAGGAACTGTGGATGCCAATGGATTAGACACTTCGCCTGACACTGGCTTGGTCTATCCTCCTTCTGGGGCTACAGAGAATGGAACATCCTTTGAAATGGTGGTGTGGAGGGTGACTGAGGTCCTGAATCTTATGCTGTCCTCAATAGAAGTCAAGGCAAACGTCTTGACAAAGGTGCTTCAGCTGAAGTTGCCCCCCAGCACCTCTCATCTCATTCAGTGAAGCCCTTACGGATGTCCCGCTTAGGGCCAGGCCCAAGTCCTGTACAGGACATCCATAATGTGCATATGAAGAGTGCCCACTGCCATCGCTATGCTCCTGGGCACCCCACTTTCCTCAACCAGCATTTCACCCGTAGACCTTAGGGTTCAAAGCTTCCACCTCTAGAGTTAACCTTACCACTCCATCGGGTAGGGAGTCCAAAAGGTTGACCACTTTCAGCAAAGAGGCTGTGTTCTTCAGCCAGCCTAGCACTGCAGTCAGTGAACACCGCATGCCTTTTGGCATGCCAGTATGGAATTTGATTGTGCAGGGGCTGTTTATGGTCTCTGAAAAGGTCCGAGGCATACTCACCAATGCCAGTCAGTCAAAGAAACTTTATTCGCTACGCTTCCGTAGCATAAAACTACAAGTGAAATAAAATACATTAAAAAGAGAACGTTCCCATGACCTGGCCAGGGAATACTCTGGGACAAGCTTAGAAACTGTGTGCAAGCCTTTTAAACCCTGTGTAATAATATATATCCTTTGAAACGGAAATATGTAACCATGACAAAGTTGTTAAATTTCAATAAAAAGAAGTTTAAAAAAAAAAAAAAGAGAGAACGTTAAAAAACTACAACATATGACTCTTCCACATAAAAACACAGCTATAAACAGCAAATGCTTTTGCTTTGACAATCCTATTAAGAAACCCCAAATGCATAAAATAGAATTAAACAACCATAATTTTTACGAAAAGTTTCCTTTGGCTTGACTCCACATTATAATCAGTCCAAACCTTGAGCCATAAAGTGCAGTCATACAGTCCTGCGAAACATGCCTCTTAGAGACTGCAGACATACCATGGTACACAAATGTGTTTTTTGAAGTGCAGTAGTGCCAAGAAGTTGCACTCAACCTTGGGCACAAAAGGAAGAACTAAATACAGCTTACAGGACATTTTTTGAGTTTGGGAAACAAGTAGACTGAGATCATGGTACAATAAAAATTCTGAGACCAAGAAATTACAGGATAACATGCAGAACATTTCATAGAACCCTTGTATACAGTTGACTTACTAATAAAATGCTTTGAGAGTGCAATTGAACCAAGAAAGTACACCATAACTTGGATACAGGAAGCCTATGTTAAGCAGCATGCAAGACAATTCATGAGCAATCAAGAAGCAAAGCTTACACAACAAAGTGCTAAACATTCCTGAAACCCCATACATTAGAAGTACATTTTGCAGAACAAACCCTTCTGAACTATTCTTATTTTTAGAGATTACCATATGAAGAGAGTCACAGTATGGCAGACCAAAGGGCCATCAAGTTGTAGCAAAAAGTTCAGCTCAGGTCTGCATTGTCTAAAATTATACCTTTTCAGAAGTGGTACCATCAATCTTATCCTAGGGACATTGTGTGAGAGGAGTTGGCCTAACTGCTAGGGCGCTCGACCTCTGACCTGGGTAACTGGGTTAGAGTCTCGGTAATGACGCTGAACTTCCTGTGATTCTGGGCAAATCACTTCTTCTCCCCGTGCCTAACAAAAAACAAGCATTTACAATGCAATGGTCTCGGCATTGTTAAAGTTGGAGCTATTGGCATTGCTCACGACATTCTTTTTGATTTTGTTTTTTACAATGTCAATAGCCCAATCTCTCTCAAATGCGAGACCTATTGCATTTACACCCACACCCACACTTTCTGTGGTGCCGCTGCTTGCTTCCGGAACTCCCTCTGCGAGGAACTTCAACTGCCCCCACTCTGCTGGTGTTCTGGAAAACAGAAAAAAACGGCTTTTCAGTAACACATCCACGTACCCTCTTACTCGAAGGCCACTTCCCGGAGGTGCAGTGTTATAAACGTATCTTTCGCTTCTGTGTACTGCAGTACTGTTACCAGGTGTCTGTGTGACCCGTGCAGCGCATTGATGCCTCGGGCAACAGGGCGCTATATATAAAATTAATAATTCTATAAATAGATTAGGAAGGGGGCAGGTGTTTCAGGCAGGAAGTAGGACGTTGATAAGGCTATACAGAATAAAAGACTGCCAGTAGATACTTAAGACAGCCTGTGCAGAGATTGCTTCCAGTTCCGGGTCAAGAAAGCTCTTCCTCGAGGCACTGATTTTCTCGGGATCTGATCTAGACAGGGTTATCGAGCTAGAAGCAACCTTCAAATGTGCAGCTCGAGCCCACCCCGTCCTGTGAACTCCTGCGACTGTCAACACAATATAAAATAGTCAATTGTTGTTGAATGGCAACAGTGCAAGGCAATAAAACGGAGCCAGCTATTAGGAAGTTCTGATGAACAATAAGAGCTGTGCTTCCCTGGCCGGGATGCGAGAGGGAGGGGCCTCAGCCCCCACCGCTGCACTGGGAGCAGAGCATCTGGCTGTCTAGCAACACTGACATTCAGAAGTCAGTCAGTCCTGAATATAAAGAGCCGTAATACCTCCGTTTCCGAGGAATACCCGCCATTATTTGGAGTAGGATAAGAATAACACCATCTCCATGAGAAATGCATCCTGGGAAGAACCCTTCTGGGGTCAGTGAGACGTGATTGTGTCCCTGTTTGCACTAGTGACACTCGAGAGCTGAATGGAAACTGTGTTTGCTCCGGTGTAGCGCCAGCACTTGCTTGGAAGCTGTCCGCTTAAATATTAAAAATGTACAAGGGAAGCAAAATGAGCTTAAAGCATTCGCACAATCCTATTTTTGCACGCACAGGGCTAAATCGAGCACAAAGCATACTGCGCAAATATATGCCCTAATATGTTTTCACACGGAATCTGCACCGTGGTGAGGGTGATCCAATTTCTTAAATTCAGGTAATGGTTTATTTTTCATTTACCGCCTGCACCGGCCCAATCAGTGCACACCTTTCAAACCTCTCACACATTGAGCAATGAACAGGCGGGCTTTGTTCTAATTGAGAACTGTACACTTGCACATTGTGTGATCCTGGACTCATTTCTCAGTGCCTGAGTTACCTTATCCGTCACGATAGGTATAGCTCAGAAACGGGCGAACCCCACGCTTTAGGACAATGTAAACATCTGGCCTTATAAGCGCCCACTCTTCAGCTGTCTTTTCTGCGTCACCTCTTGGAGCTGAACTGACAGATGAACCACTTGCATCCTGTCCGTGCCTGCGCCCTGCGGGTTCGTGGTTTCAGCCACAGGTTTCGGGGGTCAGGAATAGCAGTCCGGAGTCCGCGCGGCACATTTAAAGCAGCCACAGATGACTTCAAGCTGGACAGATGGGTTTCTGGAGATAATAATAATATTATTAATATTCATTAATAAGGTTGGTGGTGACAATCTGTTTCCACAGCTCTTACTACGACTTGAGTGGAGCTTCGAAGTGCTGTGAGCAGCAGGTGCTCTTGGGGCTGTATTCCCTGGCTCCACACATTTGAGCTCCCCGCCTTCTCTGACTTTTGGCTGTCTCGCAGACGGCGCACGCTCCCTGTTATTATGCGCCGTTTTGCCCTCAGGGAGGGGTCGTCTGCACCGAAGTGCGCAGCTCAGAACCGTGGCCTCGGCAGTGACCGGGAAACAGGGTCCGCTCTCCGGCCCCGGAGGTGACACTCCTGGTCCTACAGCGAGTGACGCAAAACTGGAGTGAGCGAGGCTGGGGGAACCGAGGGGAGCGCAGGTCGCGAGAGGGAGGCGAGAAACGCCGTCTGCGCGGCATGTGAAAGGAAGGAAGGTACACGGGCATTACTGGAAGGGCAGAGAAGCGAAGCAACAGTATTCATAACACGACACCGATAACAAACTCAAAAATAATAATAATAATAAGATTTTTCACAAACAGTCATTGGCACATGTACGTAGCAAATAATAATATACGTAAGCAGCCTGACGGTACATTACACGTCCACACAGGCGGACTCTGCCTTGGTTCCCGGTTGCCGCGGGCATCGCAGCGACTCAGCTAATCCCAGGTGTTCTTGGCGTCAGCCTCACGCAGGGGGGCACGAACCAGCGGGGTGGGCACCACGCGAGTCTACAGCGTGTCTTGCTCATGCTGCCTGCACAAGGGGCCAGTAGGCTCTCTGATTGGTTGACAATGTCCACCAATCAGTGCTTATTTGGTAGTTGCCAACCAATCAGAGAGCCGACTGGCGCGTGTAGGCAGCGTGAGCAAGACATGCCGTAGACTCGCTGTCTTATGGGCGTGTTTTAAAAAAGAGAAATAATCGAAAAAACACGCCCCCGAATCTGAAAAGGACGGGGCTCGTTTGGAGAGACAAACCTCTTCTCCAATGGCTGACCAGTATTCAAGAGGCCAGCCAATGGAGAAGAGGAGAGAAGAGAGGCGGGTTCAAGCCCCTCTTCTCCAAGTCATTAAATCTCGCGAGCAAGACTGTGCAAGCGCAGCCTTCGCTAGCCGAGACCTAATGAATGTGTGTCCTCATGTAATGTAACTGGTGCTATGTAAAGCGCTCTGATACCTGATTGGATTCGGGTCCAGTTCGCGCTATACAAAACTCTGCAACAAAACAAACAAAAACAAACAAATTGTAAAACAAACAAAAGAACACAGTGTGCAAGGTGGTTTCGGCACATGGGCAAGGGTCTTGCTCCTTCAGGGAGTGACACTTTTGGGGGAAACTCAAAATAAGAGGCAGATAGTTAAAACAGGACTTGGTAAGGACAAAGCAATGCTGTTGATTCTGAATGACAGACAGATAAGGTTTCAAACCTACGTACCAGGAGATTAAATTATAAGAAGTAACTGCAGCTTTATTTTTATTAATCACCAATCCTTTTGCAGCATCATTCGCCAGAAAGGTCTGCTTCAGCTTTGACTTAGTGCAGACCAAACAGGACTTGGGTGAGGAAAATAAATCCGGAAGCCCTATTCCCTCCAAAGTCCGTTTGACATATGACATATGACATGAAAGGTATGTCAAGAGCTGCATCTAATTTCAAGCAGTCCTCAAGGACTTTTTAATTTAGGGTTGCAGTCTCCATTGTCCAAATTGAGTGCCACAGCAAGAGCGGGATTAGCTTCATTTTATCTGTAATGTAGGGAATACCCAGCTCGCCAGATAGCATTAGGACAACTGCGTGGGACTGTCAGATGTTTTTTAATAAAACTATTCTCAGCTAACAATCTCACTTTCGGGAGATTTCCAGGCTTCCCTTACGAACATACCCATTGATGGCCCTTGCTTTTTTGGAGCAAAGGTAGACTCTGCGCTGGAGTGCTTTAAAGGGTGTGTGGACAAAATATCGAAAACACAAATATCGTGGGAAAGAATATCGTGTCAAAAATATCGAGGACAAGAATATCGAGAAGGTAATTTCCTATGGGTTAGTAAAGTTTTACCATATTTAACTCCACATATAGGTATTTTGACGATATATCTTCAAGGTACGAAGTTCTGGAGTTAAGAATAGTACATTTATACCTATATATTTGCACTTACCTACTCGATATTCTTGTCCTCTATTTTTGACACGATATTCTGTCCACACGATATTTGTGTGTTGGATATTCTATCAGTGAACCCTTTAAAGATAGCAGGGCACGGCTAGATATTTGGGCCTATCCATCGCTCCCTGCCAAACCCAGTCTGCTTTCTGGTGCCCACAAAGGACGGAGGCTCCGTCTTATTCTAAACCTGTGCCTTCTCATCTTCTTGAAGAAGGAGAAGTTCAAGATGCTCACGTTGGTTCAGGTCCAGTCTGCACTGGACCCGGGAGACTGAATGGGTAGTGCTGGACTTGCCTATTTCCACATACTTGTCCTGCTTGCCCATAGGCGCTACCGGCAGTTCACGGAAGGCCACAAGCACTTCAGCTCACTGTGCTCTCCTTTGGCAATACCAGCACCCCTCGGGTGGTCACCAAAGTGATGGCGGTGGTTGCAGCACATATGCGGAGGTCAGGGTTCCAGTCTTCCTCTTCCTTGACGAATGACTGTTGAAGGCAAACTCGCCCCAGGCAGGAGTCTCCCACCTCCAGATTACGGTGGGCCTCCTGCACTGGCTGGGGTTCACTATATATGTGCCAAAGTCGCTCCTGACTCCCTCTCAGGCATTCCCTTTCATTAGAGCTGTTCTTGACACACTGGAGTTTTGGGCATATCCTTCTGAATGGTGAGTCCAGACAATTGGGCATCATGTTCTCCTGCATCCTGTTACCACATGCTCGTTGGCATATGCAGTGGGACCTGAAGGTCCAGTGGGCACAGCATCTGACATGGTCCAGATCTTGGAGGAAACTGCACAAGATCTGCAGTGCTGGCTGACCAGCCATGATTGGGTCCGTGGCAGACCCACCCAGAGATAACTGTAGTGACAGATACTTCACTCATCGGCTGGGACAGCCATCTGGGAGAGGTGGCAATCAGAGGGATCTGGTCTCTGGCGGAGTTCCAGTTCCATACCAACCTATAGGATCTGCAGGCAATCTGACTGACATTAAAAGCCTTTCTTCCTTCAATCAAGAAAAGGCTAGTTATATAATTAATTTTGTAAAGCGCATAGCTACCCCAGCGAAGGGGTGTCCCAGCGCTGATCCCAATGCAAACAGAAAATCAGAGGAGTCGCTGGAAGAGGGGCGGAAGTTATTTCGGAAAGAGATGTTTTTATAGCCATTCGGAAGGACACATGATTTTGGATGTTTCTGATGTGAGCAGGGAGAGAATTCTAGAGTTTAGGAGCGAGGGCATGAAAGGAGCGCCCTCCGGCCCGGGCTCTCTTAACACGAGGAACATGCGCCAGGTGTTGACCAGTAGAGCGCATCTTGTGGTTGGGTGTGTAGGGCGTTAGAAGATCGGCTAAAATATCGGGGGCATGGGCATTCAGGATTCTATGAGAGATGTACAGGGCTTTGAAATTAATTCTTTCCTCCACCAGGAGCCAGTGCAACCTGTGCAAAAAGCTTGGAGTAGAGTAGGTTCTCGGCAGGTCAAATAGCATCAGGGTGGCAGCATTTTGTGCCCTTTGTGACGATGTATCTCTGCTTTATAGGCCCCTAGGTACAGAGAGCTTGCGTAATCCAGCCTTGATAGTATAGTAGCCTGGATAATAACCTGGCGGGTGTTGAAGAATCCAAGCAGTAATTTGAGACTGCTTAGAAGTCCAAAATAGACTCCGGCTACCACCTTTGTTTGTGCCTGGTAAGTCAACACAGAGTCAACCCAATTCAAGTGTTCACGGACAACACCACTGCCATGAGGTACTGCATTAAACCTTGTGTCAAGATGAACTGCATCTCTGGACATGGCTGGAACTTCAGGACATTTTCTTACTGGTTCAACATCTAGTGGACTCTCTGAACACCGAGCAGACCAACTAAGCCATCGATGCCTAGCAGATCACAAATGGCATCTCTATTCGAAAGTGGTGCAAAGTCTCTTCTGAGACTGGGAAGAACCTTGGTTAGATGTGTTTGCCACGGTTGACAAAGCTCAATGTCGGCAGTACTGCATGCTGGAGTTTCCAAGGTGGTTCTCGCTCGGAGATACTTTCCATCTCAAGTGGATCTCAGGCCTCCTGTACACCTTTCAGCCAATACCACTCCTGGCCAGAGTTTTTAAGAATATCAGAAATGACCTGGCCCAAGTCATTTTTGGGTCTCCGGATTGGGCATGGAGAGTTTAATTTCCAGAACTCCTGAACATGAGCATCAGTCCTCCAAACAGGATGACCCTTGGAAAGATCTTCTGTCGCAACTGCAAGGCAGGGTCCTGCAAACAAATCTGCTCACCCTCATGCGTGAAGATTGAGCAGCGGCAGATTAAAGCCTATGACCTTTGTCCCGAAGTCTGTGGTGTTATTTTGGCAGCCTGGCATCCCTATCCCAAGACAGCATACTCTGACGCTGGGACAATTTGTGAAGTGATGTGCATCCAAGATCATAGACCCTCTTGCTGCACCCTCATCCCATGTTTTACTGTTTGTTCTTACTCTGGCACAGCAGGGCTGTGCTCTGGGTACTGTTAAAGTTTGTCTGCCATATAGACCTTTCTGCCATTTCTGAATGAACCTTTTTTTTTTTTTTTTTTTTTTTTGTCACCTGTTGTGACTACAACACCGGTTTCCCCCAGCACCATTCATTATGGCCCATGGGGACCTCAATCTGGTCCTAATGTTTCTTATGTGTGCGGCCTTCTAGCCACTGATCAACTGTCCACTACGGTTACTTACCATGAAAACAGCTTTTCTGGTGGCCATAACATCAGCCAGAAGGGTCAGTGAACTGTAAGCACTCCGTTTCCTTGCTACACTACATTCTAATCGAACTGGTTCTGAGAACCCGCGATTCCTTCCTTCTGAAGTGACTCTATGTATGCTGAAGTATCACGTTTCCTACTTCCTTTGCCCCGCCTCACGCTTCTAAAGAAAAGGAGACACTATCGCCTGGACCCAAAAAGAGCGTTATTATTCTACCTTGATCGTACAACAGTATTCCGGTTGAACAGTCAACTGTTGAGTTTCTCTGGGCAAAGGAAAGAAAACCTGTGCATAAACTGACCATATCACGATGGATAGTGCTCTGCATACAAATCTGCTATGCATTGGCCAAAAACCAATCCCCTGAGAGTTGGTGTGCTTATTACAGCAGAGCCAAGAGTGCGACCACTGCGTAGGCTCGCAGAGTCCCTGTCCTGGACGTCCTATCATTCAGCAACTTGGGTATCTTTACACACGTTCACCAAGCACTATTGCCTGGATGGTCCGGTCCATTGTGATGGGCATTCTGTCCATTTGGTCCCACTGGACTTTTTGGTGTAATCCATTTGCAGACCCACCACCGAGTAGGTATTGCTTGAGTGTCTGTTCTATGGTAAGGAATCTGTGGCTAGAAGTCTCTATCAGATCAGCAGGCTACTTAACTTCGGTAATGCCTTATCAGGTAGAGACTCTATCTACTCTCAGATTCCTTACCGACCCTCCCATCCTTCCTACCCGCAAATAGATTTCTGCATAAAGTCCCCTTTATGAGGGTTTTAGTGATGCACACCAGTTAATCAGCATTCTTTGTGGTTCTGCGCTTCTGGCATGGGTAGATCACAAAAAGAAACTGATGTGTGTGCGCTGGCATGGCACCTATATAGACACCACACACTTCATTTCCACTGAGGCAGAGATAAACGAGGCCACCTACCGGTGTGCAGGGGTACTGCTCAAGAATGTAAAGATTCAGTCTGATGCCTGGGGATAATTAAAGGGAAGGAATCTGCAGCTAGATGGTCTCTACCATATAAGGCGTTACTGAAGGTAAGTACCTTGTCTTTTAGGTTTTTTACATACTTCAATAATAGAGTGCTTTAATGCTAAAGTATATTGCATAACTGTGATTACAGGACTCAAGGAAGGTCCCGAAGTAGTACAAGCCACATCAACAGAAGAGGAGCCGGAAGAGCCTGTTCATCCTGATATAACTGGTGAGTTTCTTACATAAAGTCCGAGCTGACACTAGGTGGCTATAATACAGTTCTGTTTTTTACCATTTTGACCAGGTTAGTGAGGTATTGCCTCACATGGACTGACAGAAAAAAATAGACTATACATAAATATCTGCCTGCAAAAATGGAGATCTGAACATCGTCCAACTATCAATCAACAAATGTGTTAGGAGTTAGGTTGATGTATTAATTCCTTCAATGTGTGGGAAGTAAGTCTAGCTGGAATTAGTCTCAATATTTGGATAGACTGATCTGAATGTGTGGTTGATATTTTGGTAACCTGTATTTTTAAGTCTGCTTTTGGTATGTGTGTTTTCAATTTGAACAGTTTGTAAGGTCTTGCTCTATTATGCAAGAGGAAACATGCCACTGGTAGCCTTGGATGTGGAAGTTGTGCATCTGAGATTGAAGTGAATGGCACAGAAAGCAGTGACTGAGCACTAAATAACTGATTATTGGACAGTTTATTTTCCCATATTGACAGCACCACTTTACTCTGTCTTCCTCTCTTTCCATGACTTAAACTTGCTTTGAACATGTGTAATGGCCATGTTGCTATGGGCCCAAATTGACTTGCACTCAACTACTTCGGTTTTCCATGCAAGCACGTTATGAACATGCATCTTCTAAAACATTCCATACACAAATAAATTGCAATTCCCATCCGTACTGAGAGCGAGAAACTCTAATGGATGCCTGTCTGCTGTATCTAACTCAGTAAAGGTTGTTTAAGACTAAGCAGCAATGGTATTTTTTTATCGTTGTAAAAGTACAACTTGTGTTGAATTGTATACTGTATTGTTCATGGAGCTTAGCATAGAAGCACTTACTTCTACCAGTTTCATGTAGTACATTCAAAAACCAATTGCGCTTCTCTTTTATAGAAAATGCACAAAATAGAAAAAGTGAGTGTTCTCCAAGTGGTTGACTGGGGTCCAGAAATATTTTGCAGTCCACTCGTGATTGAATATAGATCTCCCTGCTTTCGTATATTATTTCCTGCCAAAATCTGGGGAAAAAACCAAGTTGACTCTACCAAGGCTGCATCCTTTTTAGGTCGAGCATTCAAGACCTTTTTTATATATTTTAGTATAGAAATGTGCATGTACTTTGTGGGTTCTGGAGATCAGCCATAGGACTTGTCTGCTTCCGCTTAGGGACTTCTTTTTCTGTTCAACTGCCTCTATTTAACTGTCTTGATAGAAAACGACCAGCTGAGGTCAGTAAAATACCAGAATCACTTTAACATTCCCTAGATTCCAGTCCTTACAAATTGTCTTCCATGAGCACGCATAGACAATAAAAAAAAATAAAAAAAATCTTCAGGGCTCGACAAATCTATTCAACCGCTCACATTTGCGAGGTAAATTTTATGAGGTCGAGCTATTTTTAGGTCCTACTCGCCCTTTCTGGCGAGTAGGAAAACATACTAACTTTTGTCCTCCTTTGAAAATGGAGCAAATGTGACAAGATAACAAGATTTAAAGGCCTTTTTATTGCTCACAAAGCAAATGAGCAATAAAGATGCCTTTAAATCTTGTTATCTTGTCACTTTTGCTCTGCTTTCAGAGACGGAGGTCAAGTAGGTTACTGTTAGGTCGAGGAGATTTTTCAAGGTACTAGACCTGCAGGACTAGCACCATTTTTCAGATTTTTCGAGCCCTGAATCTTGTATTTTCAGTGATATGACCACTGAAGGCCCTGATTTTATATTCAAAACAGAGCTTTGGACTATACCATTTCCCGCTGAAAGGCCATATTTCTCTCCATATGTTCCGATACCTGGTGTGTCACACAGTGTGGTGCTTACTTCCCCTCCATGTTAAAGAACAGTAAATGTTTCAGCACCCAGGCTAATGTGTTGCATAGCTAAATACATATAAGGTCCCAAAGGCGAGACCAATTGCATTGCAAATGCTTGTTTGAGTAGGCTTGGCTTGTTCTTCCAATTCTCCAGGAGTAAAATTTATTTTTAATTCCAAGATCCACAGAATCTGATAGCACTGTTACCTGGAAGACACTGTCCTCTTTTCCCAGGAGTAACAGGGTTCAGACAACTCTACTTTTAGGTCTACAATATGTGTTCCATAGCAGCTGGCGCACCGGTTTTCTCCCAGGCAGGCAACAACTGCCTCTGTTTCAAGGCTTTCTGCCTCGAAAGTAAGCAGGCTTTGATGCAGGAGCTTAATTCCCTTTAGCCTGGAGTCATCGGGACACTGGCATTACTTGTGGTGGAGTACAATGCTGTAGTAGAAGTTCAAGACAGCTGGAGAAAACTCTCTCCAGTATTCAGGCAGTCAAATTTGTAATTGCATCAGGCAAGAGAATTTTTCTATCCTAGATCTGAAGAGTAAGACTCATTTCTTTGAGTGAGCAAAATAGAATTTCAAGGATAAACTAATTAGTCGTTTTGTGACCAGTCATAGACAACACTAGGAAAACTCCAAGGTTTCTCGGTCTTCTAGCAAAGTTCTGCACTTTCCTTCCTCGGTACATCCTCTGTGGCAATACATTTATTGCAGAGTTCTATGTACCCAAAATGGTGAATCCCACTCTCCGCTTCGTGGAACTGTCTTCTCTTGTGTATTACTAGGTCTTTTTTGCCTCCGCTCAATCCTCAGGTCCGCATTCGCTTGGGTTGGCCCGAGACACTAATCTTTAAAATTTTGGACACACATTTACAGTAGCTAGAGCTGATGGGCTTTCTCTAAAATATTCTGGGAATGGAATTAGAACAGTTAGCCTGTTTGACTATTTTAGGTAATGTTGCATTTTGAATTCAAGTATTCGAGGACTGAAATTTAGCTTTACCAGTGTCAGCACAGCTTCTTTTGCTCTAAGCAGCTAAAGACAAGAATACAAAAGAATTTTACACGAACAAAGATTTAAGCAGGAGGGTCCTAGGGAAAATGTTATAGACCTGCATAGGATTATATCCCCAATGATACTCAACAAGAACAAATATAGAATCCTTGGGTCTGTTGCAGCAAGAAAAGAGAAGAAGTGAAAAGAACCACAGACTATAACACGCAGATCTAACTGCGGGCAATTCCCTTTATAGGACGAAATCCCTCACTCACCAGAGGTGACATGCTTCATCATTTGGTATTCTCCTTTCAAAGGAAAACTTAGTTCCTTTGAGGGCTACAACCCCCTCTCTGAGACCATTGTAAGTCACCACACACATGCAGTTTAAATCAATACCGCTGGTGCACTGTTTTTTAATCCTGGCAGAAAGTACATATGAATAAAGCTGATATTTTTGTGCTCTCTAGCTAGTTTTAATGTCGCATTCCTCATGTTATATTCTTTCTTTGCGCTGCGCCCTCACTCACACTACATTTTCTCCTCTTTAGTGGATTTAGAATATCCTATCGGAGTAGACACTAAAACATGCCTGAGCTCCTCCCTCTCAGAGAGGGGGTTGTAACCCTCAATGGAACTATGTTTTCCTTTGAGAGGAGAATCTCAAATGATGAAGCATGTCACCTCTGGTGAGTGAGGGATTTCGTCTGATAAAGGGAATTGCCCGCAGTTAGATCTGCATGTTATAGTCTGTGGTTCTTTTCACTTCTTCTCTTTTCTTGCTGCAACAGACCCAAGGATTCTATATTTGTTCTACAAAAGAAATTCCCCTTGAGCTAACATGATATCCAGACCACCTGTAGATCCTTCCTGAAGTAATTGTGCTGTGATCCCCTTCCTCGAAAGGGCTAAGTTGCCACAGGTAATTATACAAAGTCATATTTTCATATTCACAGCATTGAAAATATTTCTCCTCATCCTGGGCATTGTATGCTTTCCAAGGGTCTGTCAAACTTTATTTGCATATAATAACCGCACACACCTGCCTTGCTGATCTCTAGGAGAAACGAAGAATAATGTTTGCTGAAGGTTGGCTGTCATGCGAACAGAGTTGGCATCCAATATGCTGGACATCTCTTAGGACTCCATTGCTGTGATGGTTATGGCACGGGAGGATGCTCTTTCGAAAATTGAGAATATAGCAGAGGAATTGATGGACTTGAAGGGTAACTGATCTAGAGGATAGGACATGCAGTGACAATATACAGATATGAAATGCATGGGAAAACAAGGAAGATGACCACATAGAACACTTTTATCAGGCTCTCTTCAGACATGTACTGGAGGAGAAAGAGAATTTTGATGATCCGAGAGTATGTGCGTATTCAACTGCAGCCTCGTGACCTGCTCCTGGAGCTCGCCTGAGGGACATACTAACAGAACTTGTCTAATCTGTATAGGATCTTGAGGATGGCCCCTAGGACAGACCGCATGCTTTTCAGAGACTGTACACTTAATCTGTATCATAACCTCTCTCAAAACACACTGAACAAGAGGAAGTTCCTACAGGATTGTTTGAGAGAATTCGGAAAAAGACCGACCAAGCACAGTTGGGCTTTTCTCTTGCATCGCTGTTAGAGTATGAATCTGAGACTCATACAATTAAAATGCAGAGGAGGGGGAAAGAGTCCAGAATAGGACAGATGGGAGAAAATAGCAGAAAATAGCCAAGTTATGTTATTTTTATTTGTACCGCACACAGCTGCCCCAGCAAAGGGGCGTCCTGGCGCTTTGAGAAGGTGAACACAACACAGCACTAAAAGCGGACAAAAGGAGACGAGACACAACAGATAAGCTAAACAAATAAAAAGGTCTTGATAGCCCGTCTAAACTGAAGGAGCTCATCGATGGCCCGGATTTGTGGAGGAAGAGAATTCCACCAACTCGCTGCCAGGACTCGAAAGGAGCGGCCACCAATTCTGCTCAACTTAAAACGCGGGACCACTGCTAAGTTCTGGCCTAGCGATCTAAGAGTGCGAGAGGGGACATAGGGGATCAGCAATTTCTCCAAGATTTGTGGGGGAGTACCCTTTAGGATTTTAAATGCAAAGCAGAGAACCTTAAATCTAATCCTCTGCTGCACAGGGCGCCAGTGGAGAGAACGCAGAGTATTGGACACCGAGCATCGCCTAGGCAGACCTGTCACCAGTCGGGCCGCAGCGTTTTGAACCCGCTGGAGCCGCAGAAATTCTGACTGGTTTATCCCCGCCAGTAGGGAGCTGGGATAGTCCAGCCTGGACAGCACTGATGCTTGGACCACCAGCTGTCTTGTGGGTGCATCAAAGAATTTGAGGATGGGTCGAAGTCCTCTGATGATGCCATAGCAAGAAGCCGCCACCTTCTTGGTATGACAGATGAAACTCCGAGAAGGATCAAGCCACACCCCCAAGTTTTTTCTCTGCCGCTGGGAGGGGAGTCACACCCAACTCCGAAGGGCACCATTTGTCATCCCACAAAGCCACCTGTTTACCAACCACCATAATCTCCGTCTTCTTGGTGTTTAACTGGAGACAGGTGGAATTCATCCAGTTAGCCCATTTCCGCAGACCATCACAGAACCTGGGAGCCTCCAGGTCTGAGTCCCCACTCAGTGTGACCGCCAGCTGCGTGTCCTCTGCGTAAGAGACCATGGTCAGGCCCCACCGCTTGACGACCGCAGCCAACGGTCTCACATACAGATTGAAACGGGTGGGACTCAGTGAAGACCCCTGTGGGACTCCCTGGTCTAGCGGGTAGGATGACGACTTACCGGGCGGGATCGCCACCTGGAATGACCTATCCGTAAGGAAGGAACGAAACCAGTGCAAGGCGGAGCCAGAAACGCCCACCTCCTCAAGACGCCGAATCAGAATCCCGTGCGAGACCGTGTCGAAGGCGGCACTAAGATCTAATAACAGTAGTGCCGCCGTCCGACCGGAATCCAGCACGGAACGCAGATGCTCGACCATCGAGAGAAGGGCCGTCTCCGTGCTGTGACCCGCACGGAACCCGTTCTGGGTAGGGTCGAGAATGTTAAGCCTACCAAGATGGTCTGTAAGAGTGGCATTCACATGGGCCTCCGCTATTTTCGTGGCCCAAGGGAGAAGGGAGATAGGGCGGTAGCTTTCAGGTTTAAGGGGGTTAAGGGTCGCCTTCTTCAGAATTGGTGTGACTACTGCCTGCTTCCATCTAACGGGAACCACTCCAGAAGAGAGAGACAGGTTGATCAAGGACAGCACCGGGGTACGGCAAACCGGTGCCAGGGTCTTGAGTTGGGCCGGTTTCAGCGGGTCTGCCGGAGATCCAGACTTGATTTTGGCGCTGAGAAAGTCAAACACCTCCAGAGATAAGAGGGGTAAGATGGAAAGACATTCCCCCTCACCTAAGGTGCGACCAACCTGCTCTAGCATCAGGGAACCCGTTGGGAAAGTGCGATAGATGGCTTGCACTTTTTCATGGAAGAAAGAGGCCAAACCCTCACAATGTGAGTCCGAGCATATTTCCACTGCAGTTGCTCTCTTCGCCATCAAGTCCTTTAATACTTTAAAAATAAGTTTCGATGGATTGGCAGAGTTCTGAAACTGTTGAGCATAAAAGGAAGCGCAAGTTTGACACACTGCCCTGTGATAAATCTTGACCTTGGCCAGATAACATATTTTCAGATCTGGGTCGTACGACTTCCTCCATAATCTTTCGGCCTGTCTACAGGCCCTCTTAAGAGATGCCAAGGGAGTGTCATACCAAGGGCTCGGCTCCTTCCGGTGACACTTGGACCAACACATAGGAATCAGAGAATCGAGGGCACCAGATATCCACTCACAGAAAGAGTCGTATCCACAATCGACCTCGGTGAGCGGACCTAAAGGAACCTTCTCGAGCTGATGGTAAAAATCCTCCAATCTTAATTTGTTCCAGTGTCGTTTAAGACCAGTCTATCCTGAGATAGAAAAGGAGAGTCAGACAAAGAGCATGCCGTTTTCACCAGCATGTGGTCTGTCCAGACCAACTGGGAGGAACCAAGAACTCTGAGTCCTTCTAGATTTGTGAAGAACGGGTCAAGAATATGACCACCTTTATGTGTGGGGAAAGTTATCATCTGCGAGAGCTGTAAAGCCTCAAGATACGCCAGAAAGCTCCTAATAGAGGGTAAAGAAGGGCAGTCCAAATGGAGATTAAGATCTCCCACAACATTAAAATTTGCGCATCCTAGTGCCTCTATGCTAATATACTCAGGAAGAGCAGCCCTAAAAACAGTCACAGCCCGGAGGCCGGTAAATTAATAGCCCAGAGAAGGTAAACTGGTGACTAAACGCTATTTTAGATAGGGCACCCTCACACCCCAAAAGTTCAGCGGCTTTCCATTCGCAGGGATAACACCGTTTGGTGGCCATCGCAATACCTCCACCTCTATTCGTCCGATTTAAAGTGAAAATAGCATACTCTGGGGGAAAGGCTAGGTTAATTATCGAGGAGTCAGAGTCCTGGAGCCACGTTTCCGTCAGAAAAAGCACATCCGGCGAACCATCAATAAGAAGGTCGTAAACCTCCTGATGGTGCTTTACCACAGATCTGACGTTTAAGCTCCAGATACTCAGGTCCCGTTGTCCTCTCCTCTTTATAACAGGCCCCAAGGAGCGTATAAGAGAGGGGGGTTCCAATGACCAAGCACCACACCTACAATGATATGGGCCACACAGCGGGACTACAGGCGAAAACTCGCAGCGTGTACATCGGTCCCGAAGGGCCAGTAGATCGGCCCTACTATAAGTTCTCAAAAATATAGTCATGGTGGCCAGGTCCAGAGTTCTGCCGCGAGCCGCGCTTCCTTAGCGCGGACGGGCGCAGACGGGCAGGACTCTGGCACGACTCAGGCACAGCGAAGGCACGCCCACTGCACGTAACCGCTGCGCGTTGGAGGGAGCTTTAAATAGGCGTCCCTCTACTCAGCCGGAGCGCTAGACCGCTCGTCAGCAACACCCACCCAGAGTGACCACCACTCCAAGATGGCGCCCAAAGTGACCACCACTCCAAAATGGCGCCCAAAGTGACCACCACTCCAAGATGGCGCCCAAAGCCAATCCCACCCCAGAGACCGGACCCGCCAAAACAGCGGTGAAGGAACCGATTAGAGTGCAGATGAGGGGGTTACAATAAATCCTATTAAAATCAGGGCAAAATACAACTAAGAAAAACACAAATAGTTATAAGGGTAGCTTTAAAAATGATAGCGCGGTATTGAGGCGCATAGCGCGATGCAAAGCGCGAGTGAGACGGTTTGGCTGCCAGTACGATCATGATATAGGGCAACACATCTAGATTTATCTTTGTTCTTGTTAGAATCAGTCCCTGTTCCGATACTCCTCAGGATTCGGGCGACGCTATATGGGGTCCACCTCTCGACGTCACCAACTTCCTGCACTAAAGGCACGGAAGACTGGAGCAATCAAGCGAGGGAAGGGAAGGATGGGAACAGCGGGGATTAGAACCTGTAAAGAAAGAATTAACAGGCAACACAAAACACAAGTACACTGCCAATACAGTTTACTACTCTCGATAATTCTCGCTACCAATTCAACAATTCTAGTGATGATTTCTTTAGTTCATTTTTAAACATGCACACACAAACTTGTATGCACCAACACTCACTTGGGAGCCTGCTGACCCCAAAACAAATAGTAACCCCTGTGTCTTAGGGAATGTATGAAGAAAGATATATATATACAAAATGCATTAACAGAGAACCAGACGTTTCATTCTCTGGAACTTAGGTGTAGTGGTATCGGGACGATGCAACTGGAAACTCCTTTTTTTTATATTGCACCCTATCCTATGGATTCCCTCTAACCTATAACCTAAATTATCTGTTCTACTGTTCCTGCAGGACAAGTCTGGAAAGGCTGCTTTACTTGTCCTGGCAGCCAAGGTTATTTACTATACACATCCCTTACTCCCAGCTTGTACTAGAGATTGTGAACCGGTCGTAAATCAGTACGGTACTATGGCGGTTACGTCACCGCTCAATTCTGACACCACACACGAGAGAAAGAATATCCAGACCTTTCAGGAAAAGTAATTGAGGTGCTGTCGCTAGACGAGAGCTTAGATATAAAGTACTGAGTCCCCTTCTCTGAGGGCTTAACAATTGCCACCACCCATACTTGCAGTTTGTGTAAACTCCTGTATTTGCCCTTCTCTTACACGCAGCCTTCGCGCGGAACTCGTACTCCAGAGGACACACTTCTTCGGTGTCCCAAGTGAATCGAAAACAAAGGCCTCCGGTCCGTCCTCGTGCTGCAAACAATCTTGCCGGTGCTGCCCTTCTCTTGGATTTGCGGTCTCTGCCGCCTGTGACTCCAATGCTGATCTCGTCGGCTTCCACGAACCAAATTGCGGGAAAACACTGTAACAAGGTCCCGCTCCTCGAGTCTTCGGATTCGATAATTACGCACAACGTCGTGCGCGCGTTCAGGGCGTTTTAAGCCTGTGGCTCCTCCCACTCATGCACATTGCATTCTGGGAATCGTAGTTGTGGCAGGCGCTTCGAGCCCAGATCCTGACAGTTCTTACCTTAAACATATTCAAATATTGTATGGCAAAAGTTATGATGTTGTTGCACTACGACCATACGTGGCTTGTGTGCTGGTGGGGGAGGTAGGTAGGCTTGGGGGGAGGAAATCTGGCTACAGGTGTGTTTACACTCCTACACCTGCAATGTGTGTATTCCTTGACATGTGATCAATCTCGAGTAATAGCTCTGCCCTATTGGCGGGATCCTGCAGCCAAAATTTGTTCAGCCAACATGTGGTCGCTCTATGAAGCAGAGTGAGCACATCCACTGTGATAGTGATGGGTGCGTTGTCTGACAAGGCGATCGGACCTTTGTCCACTCCAGTAACAGCTGCCCTTAGGTGTGTGGTTACTAGGAAGTGATCTAGCGGTGTGTAAACTTTGTGCGTCATTGAGTAGAAAGTAACATTTTGTCCCTGCTAGTGTGTGTCTCTCCACCTATCAAGCACCCCACTCTCCCGCAGTGAGTCCTTGAATGCATCGGAGGCCAAACTGCCAAACCATTCCGGTTGTATTTCTGAAGGACCCTATTCACCACATTATCATCAATATATTTAGTTCCCTTCCCATGAGCATTTCTCTCTGTACATGTTCCAGCCCTGTGGAGATAACTGGTTTGAGGAAAAGCTCCACATGCTTGTTAGATGTGTAAACATGGAGGAGAATGTATTTGTGATTTCCAGTTTGGATTCCCACTTCAAGGGGTTTGCCTTTTGGATTCCCACTTCAAGGGTTTGTCTTTTGTTTCATCTGGGAAGACCTCTAGTCTACGCCATTGAAAGTTCCTACCAAATAGTCACCGCCCCTGACTCCTTTGTAGCTGTGGAGAAAATATACTGTCTGGGGAAATATTTCAGCAACATTCTATGCTGGTACGCTGAGAGCAAGTATATCTCTTGAAAAAGGCAAATGTTGGGTCCCATGCTTTTCAAGAATTAAAGCTAGTCTCTAGGCAGGAGAGTTAAGCCCTTTCATATTTAAACTAACCATCTTAATTGCCTAGTGTGTTGACCCCATGTTATTCAGCAAAGTCTTCCAATTCTCCCTCTGTGGGACTGCTCCCCCTTGTCATGGGTGCTGGGCTCTACTGTAGGACTGCCACCCTTTGGCTTGAATCCGATTGTGTGAAATATCTCCCCTCCCTTTCTCTGCTACCCTATAATCTATAAAACTGCGTAACTTAAGTCAACTGTTAAACTCGATGTCTGATACAATCAGTGGTCATCTCATTTCGGGTGGATTACCACTGTGGTTTGCCCTTCACCACCCCGCTACTGCATCTAACTCCCCTTGAACTCTGGGGCTGATGGGAACTCACTGTGCTGTGTCATCATCATCCATGTCCTGTTCCATCAGGTAATTGTGGTGGTCGCTTCCCTCCTCCAGAGATCGGACTATATGGTTCACTTTTTTCAGCCTCCTTGAAAGCCGCTTACTTCACCCTTTCAATTTGTGTTTGCGGTTTGGGACCTGTTCTGCGATTAATTTTGACCATGTGCCATTGGCTGCACAGATTTAGTCTAATATCTCCCGGTTGTGCTACACTTCTCGCGGGGTCTTGACGTAGTGCGTCTGACCGTGCCACTCAAAGTTAATAGAAAACAGATTTCCCTATTGATAAGGGGTCTTGTGGTTATAGAGGTGGTCCATGATTTGTTCCATGCCACGGCACCTCTGAAATGTGGGTATAGCTATATCATTGTAGAAAGTAAATTTATGGCCCTCGTAAACGACCTCACCCATTTTAAGAATAGGTAATGAGAGTTTATTTTTCATCTAAAACATATAGTTGATGTAAGATTTCAGCTGGCGCCGCCCACCGCTGCCTGCTCAGGTGGGTACTATGAGTGCGATCCAGGTAAATATATGAGCCATCAGGGCAGCCCCTGAGATGGCGTAAGAGTTTCTGGACGTAGGTTTGGATGTCTGAACCTTCTACTCCGAGCTGGAGGCCTCCTTTTCGTATATTGTTACGCCTGTATCTATTTTCTTGTTTTAGTGCCAGTTCATCATAGCTGTCTTCCAGTGTCAGCAGTCAAATACTAAGTTGGTGAGTCCCGTCCAACCATGTGTCCACAATCTGTTCACGGTTGTTTACGTGGGTCCTGAGATCTAATATGTACTTCTGAATGTCTTTGAGGTAACTCTTAAGATCTGTGCGGATTGTACTGATCTCATCCTTTATTTACCATAGAAATTGTTCCAGAAAGTCTTGTGAGATGCTAATACCTCACTGACTAGTATGCCTGACCACCTGTTGCATAGCATTTGCCCCATCTGGTTTCCCCTGTTTTGTAGGCGTTGGCATATCTTTTATGGACGTGTCCCTCCTGAGTCTTAGTCTCCTCCTTCTGGAGATACAGGTGGTACCTCCTTAGATGAATGCTCGCCTTGAGAATAGTCAGGGTTCACCACCACCTCCCTGTTTGCAATAGGCATCAATATGGCCTCTAGATACTAGGAGGGGTGGCCGGCTACAGGGAGCTGTTGAGTGTTCCCTACGACTGTTAGCAATAATCCTTCAGGGTCCCAGTGGTGTACAGAGAAATCTGTTCCAGCAGTGTGTTCTCTTTAGCTGAACTTCACTCCTTTGTCCCCTGATGACAGCACATGCAAGAAGGCTGCTTCCGGTAGGTGCACTCTCATCCCCTGGCCTTCCCTCATCTAATTTGGTGTCCTAGACACAGGGCACCTTAATGCTGCTGCTGGGCTCTGGTGGGGTGAGTCCATTCTGCCTTCCTCTGGAAGAGGCTTCAATCATGACCCCTTTTCCTGTCTGTTTTAGTGTTTTATTTAAGCTCCAATGAATGCAGGGCACAGCAGCTTGTCCTGCGGAGTCTGATGGGTTCCGCTTGGACCTTTGCTGGGACAGCAGGGTGCAGCTCTCAGATTATTTCACCATCTCAAACTGGTTTGAGAACGCATATATCGCCTCTCCTTAAGACCTGGGTCCTTGTGGTTGGGCCCGGGCAAGTTAGTAAACTTTTATTACTAAATTAATTGAAATCGTTGCAATACATAGAAAGTTTTTTAAACATAAGCAATCATAAGTTAGTTCATCGGTTATGTAATGAACTTAGGTTTGTTAACGTGGGTGAGGAAATACATGAAAAAAGCGCATTACAGAGTGGTAGAAGAAGAAATTGTTATAAAAAGCTAAAAGGGAACAAGAGTCAAAGTGCAACTGTGCTTTTAGGTTCATAATGAACTTTTAAAGGCCATCACATAAAAAATAACGTAGAGAGGCTCATATTCGAAATAGGAGTGGCGGTTGCTCGCAATTCTTTTCTTTGATGGCAGATTTCATAAACTTGAGGAATCTGACCTAATTCACCCTTAAGGCAGACCTCCACTGCTGTAAGATATGTTCTGATGGACAGGCCCCTAAATATCGGGTTTAGCCCCTATTTCAGAGTAATAACAAAGCTATGACAAACACAAATTAAATGAGCTAATGACTCCGGTTCTGCTCCACACAGGCGGCAAGAACGATCAGAGCCATGCCCCAACCTGCCACAACAGAAAGCTTTGAAGGAAATCAATCTAGAACGGTATTTCATTAGTGTTCTTTTCCTTTTAAGTGGCCATGGCTGCTTCAGATAATGAGCATCCCTCAGAAGATCATAGATCATGAGAGTCTGCCATACATATGATTCGAAGTAATTCTGTAGGCCACAACATTTTCAACACTTCAGTTTACCAATTTTGAATATTACTAATAGATAATTGTGTGGACCCCTTAATTACTCTATTAAAGTGCTCCACAAAACCATTGCCTTCAGGATGATGTGGTCTTGTGTAAGATGACATATCTTTCTCAAAAAGAAATAAATGTTATACGCATCTGACATAAATTGAGGTCTGTTATCTTAAATGAAACATTTAGGTAAACTCTCTTTTAAGAATACCATGTTTAAAAATGTATTATTCCTTCACGATCTGCTTTTCTTACTATGTCAATTAACCCGCCATTTAGAAAAAATTGCCCATCACAACAATGTCTTTTTTTCTGCCATTTCATCGTCCGTTGGGCCCATTCTATCTATTCCAATCTTTTCCCAAGGCATATTGGGACAAGATATGGGTAACAACGGTGGGCGATACCTCCTCTAAGTCTTATCTGGATTCCCTGACCAATCTTTCAATATCACCATCCAAACCTGGCCACCCATAAATATTTCTAATGCTCGGTTTTGTTGTCTTGACATACCTAAGTGTCCTCCTTGACAAATTCCCAATCTTTTTTCCTCGAACCATTAAGTGGTACAAACTTTCCACACCTTAACAACACGTCTTTTTTTTCACTTAATTCATTTCGTACTTCCCAAAATAAAAAACTTTTTTTGCCCATCTTCCTTTCCTCCGGCCATCCATCATTTACATGTTTGTGGACTTGTACACATTTGTTTTTCCATTCGTCCATGTCTGTGCCATCCATCCCTTCATCAAATACATTCGCTACTCAACTGTTAGAAATGGCATTTCTGGTTGGCTAAGGTATATACCCAGGCCAGGCAGAACCCACCACTCTAGTCAGGGTAAGCTGGATACACAACAAAGATAACCTGAGCCCACCCTCTAAAAGTGTGGCACAGAGCAAGCAAACTTATGAGCAGAGGCAATGTGTAAATTATTTGTACAACACAAACGCTCACAGCAATCCAATGAATACACCACAAAAACATTCCACATTGGTTTATAAAAATAGTTCTTCGTGGTCAAGGAAACTAGCAAAATGATACAAATGCGATCAATACTTTTTCAGTGTATTTGCATTCAAAATATACAGGTTTAAAATGAAAATACAGTGCGATAATAGGTTCTCTGTGTTAGGGGCACCAGCATCGTACTCCCTCCCAACTCTCGTAGAGAAAGCCTCTACACGATCCCTCGATACGGGAATGAGGATAATTCACCCTCAGCTACCCACCATGTTGCGTACGCAAGCTGGAAAGACCTCACGGTTCTCGGGGAAATCACAGTACCGTTGCCGTCAAAGGTGGTCATGCAGTGAGTCGCGCTGCAGCTTTCTTCACGGCTGGAGGCGGGCCACGACTTCGTCAGGCACGCTCTGATACAGGAAGCAGGCGTGTCCTGAAGTTGTCAGGGCAATGCAGGTTGTGAGGCACGCTGGAGCGTCCGCTTGGAGTGCTGCAGCGGCTGTTGTCGGAGTGGAGCACTTAGATGGGCACGGACTTCAGTGTTTGGTTGTGGTCCTCGATGCAAGGGGGACCTCACATGGAAGCTCCTTCCTGGAGTAGGAATTTTTAAAATGGGGGGGAAAACACAAAGCACTCAATCGTTTCTAATCAGTGGCCGTGAAGAACACTCGCTCTGTTTAGACCACGAGCGGCGAAACGCAAAACGCTCGATCAGGTTGGCATCAAGAGCCCACTGCCGGATGCACAGATTGCGCAGTCCCACAGCAGGGGCTAGCAGGCTAAGTCTTTGATGGCCCTGAGACTTTTGAATAGGGGGCAAGCCAACAAGCCCTTTTAGAACACTGTCACAAATGCAGAGGTAGCAGGCCAGCACAGCAAGTCAGGTAGCAAAGTGGCAGTCACTCCTGCAGCTCAACGAGCAGCTGGCCAACTCAGAAGAGCAGTTAGCAAAATGGCAGTCCCTCGTGACAGCACAGCAGTCTTTCTAGCAATGTGCAGATGTAGAGCCACAGATCTCTGGTTACAGATCCAAACGTGCATGATTTGGTGGGGCCAAAGCCCCAGTACTTATACCTAAAAGTGCTTTTGATGTGGGGGGGTGACTTCAAAGGACTTTTCTAAAGTACACAAGTATCCCTTTCATCTCAGTCTTCTCTGCCTTGCTACTGGGGGGGTGGGTAAATCAACTCTGTGTGTGGATAGGACACTACCTATTGAAGTGTAAAGGCCTGCCCAACCATTCCTCCCTGCGAAGGAAGGCCCATCCGAATTCAAATGCAGTTGATTGTCATGTGTTGTGGCCGTCTAGAGGGAATGCATTAATGTGGCTTTCACCCAGTCCAACCCAGACATGTACTGGAGACAGGCTGTCGGGCACACAGAGTAGTAAGTGCAAAGAAATGTCCACTTTCTAAAAGTGTTGTTTATAAAATAGTAAAGTTAAATCCAACCTCACCAGTAGGTAGGATTTATCAATATCATTCCAAAGATATGAAACATAGAAAAGCTACTCCTCTTTAATCAGAAATTACTACTTAAAAAGGCATAAGGGAAATTCCAATGCTATCCTATGGGAGGGGTAGGGCTCAAAGTAGTGAAAAATAAAATAGGCTGTTTGTCAATGCCAGGACTTGCAAAATATAACCGTGCTAGGTCTGGGCATAAAATTCTGCTTGCAGAGTGTTTTTTCTTCTCCGCCCATCAATTAGAGCATGGATTTCCGAAAAACTCCAAGGGTGGAGTTTTTCCTTGATTTCGCTCGCCAACGTTAAGTTGGCGAGTGAGGATAATCTTACTCCAGACCACCACGTGGGGACATTTATCAACAAGGAAGGTTGCGGATGGTCGCTCCTGCTCATGCCGAGAACCTTCTATTTGTGTCGAGGAAGCTCCCGCTCGAGTAGATCATCTACTTGAGCGACAGAACGGAGCGCCCTCTTAAGCTGCGTGTGGTGCCATTTGCACTATAAAACTCGGAACCAAACCCAGTTCTAAAAATCAGCACAAATGGCGCAATGTCACACACTCTGCCGCTTACAGAACTCCACATAAGCGGAACTCCACAAACTCCGCCCAGGCCTAAACAGTACATGTCCTACCTTTTACGTAGATAGCACCCTGCCCTTAGGGTTACCTAGGGCCTACCTTAGGGGTGACTTGTATGTAATAAAAGGCGAAATTAAGGCTTGGCAAGTAGTTTTAAATGCTAAATCAAAGTGGCAGTAAACTGCCCACATAGACAGTGCAGTGGCAGGCCTGAGACCGGTTTGAAAGGCTACTTGGAAGGGTGCACAATCCGTGCTGCAGCCCACTAGTAGCATTTAACTTTCAGGCCCTGGTTAATGGTTTACCACTTTACAAGGGACTTATAAGGGAGTTAAATATGTTAATCATGTATATATCAATTACACACGAGTCGGGAAGAAGCACATGCACTTTATCCCGGATTAGCAGTGGTGAAGTGCTCAGAGTCCTAAAGCCAACAAAAACAAGGTGCGAAAAAGAGGAGGAAGGCAAATGTTTCGGGTTACCCTGCAAAAAGGGCCATTTCCAATACCGGCTATCAAACAAAAATTGTTCACAACTATCAGCAGGCAACGGCATGCAACTTAGTCTGCTACTCTCTTTTAACCCCGAGTATGTACCATATGTCATAATTAAGCCCGCAGGCATCCACCAGCTCTGCAAACGAGATCAGTGTTTTGTCTAGGTAGCAGTCCCCGAAATTGTCCAGTCCTGCTTTAGACCACCGCACCAGTTGGTCGCTCGTAAATCTAGATTGTGGGTCACCATGAGGCAACCCCACTAGGGGCAGTATGGGGTAATACTTGGTGGGCTGCCACCCACCTCCCTGGCATCTTCGCCACGTCTGGAAATCTGTGCCTTGCAGCAGGGAGGAGTAAGGGGTAGGTGTAGCCGGCAGCAACCATATTGCCATCACCAGTTTAGGGCTAGATGTCGGATCTGACAGGCATTTTCCCCCTTCGTTTACACCCTCCAACCACTGTGCTAACCACTGCAGCTGGGCAGCCAACATATAGAATTCGAAATTTGGGACCCCTGGTCCACTCTCCAACATAGGGCACTGCAAAATTTTCAAAGACCCCCCTCGGGCACCCGCCTCCCCACACCAGCTCCCGCAAGAGGGCATTCAGGGGGTGAAACCAGCTGCTCGGCATCAAGACTGGTAGGTTTACAAAAAATACAACAGCCGGGGAGCATTTCCATTTTGGAGAGGGTGATCCGCGACATGATGGGTAACTGTAATGTGCACCAGAAGTGTACGCAAGAGCAAAGTGAGATTGGTGCCCCTCCCAGGTTCCCGTCCCTTAGGTCATCTAAGTCAGGAAAAATGTGAATGCCCAGATATTTAAAGGTGCTCTAAGCCCAAAGAATGTCGGCTGGCAACATTGCCGGACTGGGCAATGGCCCCGCTATCGGGAACAAGTATGTCTTGGATTTGTTAACCCTGAGGCCCGACAGCCGACCGAAGTAATCTAGGATATGCAAAGCCTCAGCGGCACACTCAACCGCCTCAGACTGGTATAGCAACACATCGTCCACATACAGAGAGATGTGGTGCCGCTGCCTGCCAAGGGACAGTCCCAGCCCCTCAAGACGGAACATTTCTGCTAGAGGTTCAATGGCCAGGGTAAACCGGAGCAGGGAAAGGGGACAACCCTGCTGTGACCCCGGGAAATGTTATACTGCCTAGAAATAGTTATACCCATCTTGACTCTCGCAGTCGGCTAGACATAAAGAAGCTGCACCCAACGCAACCAGTCCTCCCCCAGGCCTATACGCAACAGCGCCTTAAACAAATACTTCCAGCTCACTGTGTCAAAAGCCTTCTCCAAGTCCACCAACAGAACTGCTGCCCGTCGGTAGGTTGGGGCCTCCACATGATACAGTATAGAGTAGAGTCTGGGGAGATATAAGAAGTGCTGCATGATGGGATAAACCCATTTTGGTCTGGGTGCATCAGGGACTTTATATGTGGAAGTAGCCAACCTGCTAGTACCTTGCTCAAAATTTTTAAATCCAAATTGAGCATAGAGAGAGGCCCGTAGTCCTTCACTCCAACCTCTGGTAACCCGCCCCCCCCCCCTCTCTCCCCCCTCCCCCCCCTCCTCCAAAACGCCCCTGCAAATAATGCGACAAGATGTGGGGCTAGTGTCAACGAAACGCTGGTAGAACTCAGCCGGGAGGCCGCCAGGGCCCGGTGTCTTACCAGGTGTCAACACCGCAATGGCGGCCTTGACTTCCTGTAGGGTGATCGGGTCTCCCAGCTCCTCCTGAGCTTCATCCTCCAGTGTACGGAGCTGTAGGGGCCCCAAGAAGTGTCTTATATCTTGCAAGGGGGCCACGGCTGGAGCCTCGTACAACTTTTTCATAGTAAATCCGGAATGAGTCATTAATTACATCAAGATTGTGCACCACTTCTCCCGAGTCCAAGCCAATTTGTGCGATGGATGCTCCCCCAGCTCAGGTTTGCTGAACATCGCCAGCAGTCTGCCCGCCCTCCCTTCTTCCCTCTGCACTATCTAGGTAATCTTTGTAGTTGTAACACCGCAGTCCGCCCTACGCGTCGTCATAACGTTCTCGTTCTTCCTGTAGGGCCACCAGGGCCCCCTCATCCACCCCCTGTAATTATCCAGTCTTTGAATGGTCCCCTCCAATTCCAAGAGCTTCCAGCGTAGTTCCCTATGGGCCCCCACATGCCTGACCCATACAGTGGCCCCGTATGACCTCCTTAAATGCCTCCCGTTCCATTGGGGGCGATGAGGCTGTGTTAGCATTAATGGGGAATTCTGTTTCAGTTAATGTGAGCAACGAGGCCCTGAAGGGGATTTAATTTCCATGCGGGGATCGGGGGACCCCTCCCCGGTGGTTGATGTAATATTAATAGTGGGCTATGGTCCAACAAGGTACGCCCCAAATATTCAGAGTGGGAGACGGAACTATTGAAGGCTGGGGAACAGAGGAATGCATCAGGTCTAGAGTGCACCTGGTGGACTGGCGAAAAAAAAAGAATATTCCCTGTCCCTTGCATGCTGCAGTCTCCATATATCCTCGAGACCACAGTAGGACATCCAGGTACGGAAACCCTATGCCGTGCGGTGTGGCTGAGTCCCAGGTAGGGAGAGGTGGGAACGATCAACTGCAACATCCTCAATGCAATTAAAGTTGCCCCCTAAGATAAGGTGACCACTCAGGTGGAGAGCCATTGAGGCAGAAAAAGACTCCCCTCCGTATCAAGCCAGGAGTGTTCAAGGACAAAAGGGACCCCAGGCTTCATCCAAATTAACACCCCCTAGCAAAGGCTGAGAAGGTGGTTACAAAGATCTGGCCCCTCCATCACCTCGTCAACTTCCCAGCCTCCTCTCTATTAAGATATGTCTCCTGGAGGAATGCAATGTGCACATCCCTACACCGCAGATCGGAATAAATGTTGTAGCGTTGGACCATTGTACCCATTCCTCAGATGTCCCACTTAAGGAACCTTACTGTGTTAAGTGTGCTTACCGTGCCCACAGGAATACGCCCCACATCCAGTTAATTGGGACCCTTTCCCCGCCCACCCCCTCTGTCATGCACAACCGCTCTCCTCTGCAAACAAGGCAAAGAATTCCAAACGATGAACCCCCATATTGAACATCTCCCAAACCCCAGGGCAGCCTGACAACGGTGAGTTGCCCAAACGACATGTGAAACATACCCCTTGATGAGGCCCTAACCCAGCAAGGCCCTCATATGGCCATGTCTGAACTGGGGTGGCAGAGTGGGCTAAAGAACGGTGATGGATCAAACCCAGATCTGTTGACTGGGTGTGAGTGTTTGATTGGTTCTGATGCTCCGTCCATCACCACCCCCTTTTGTACCGCTTTGTTCGCCATAAGTTGGCAGGGTATGCTCAGACGTGAGTCCCTTGCTCACTTTGCCACTGGATTCAAGCAAGCCTGGCTGAAGACGGCTGTAATGCCAGAAACCGGTCCTAGGAAGCTTGTTACCGGTCCAGGGAAGGCATGGCTTGGCAGTTCGGGCTGGACTGTTCTCATGAGGCACAGGGTCAGACTGATTTGCATATGGCCATGTCTGAACTGGGGTGGCAGAGTGGGATAAAGAACGGTGATGGATCAAACCCATATCTGTTGACTGGGTGGTAGTGTTTGATTGGTTCTGATGCTCCGTCCATCACCAACCCCTTTTGTACCTCAGAGGCAGGTGAACGGGTAAAGACATAGTTCTGGCATACAAACCATCTGGAGCACGCCGGCCCCTCCAACTACAGGTCCGCTCGAGACCAGGGTCCATCAACAACAGTTCAGCAACAGCTGAGGAGCCAGGATCACCACTAAGTTCAAGCAGCCTCAGCTGATTTCATCAGCCATGTTTGGTGTCACCACCAGCAATTTTACGCTGGCACTACGGAAGGTGTCGTAGTCGTTGTCCCCAGTGTCCCTTGATGAGCGAATCTCCACCTCTGGGGACACGCTCCTGCTCTGCATAAGTGCCACCACCGCCTGAAGGGCTTCAGCTCTCTCCCTCTCTGTTTGCAAAGAAGTCGGTTTTTTAGGGGCTCCCCTGCAAGACTGCCTTCTGGAGCGTTTCCCCAGGTCCGTTGTTTTCTTCAGCTTGGGTCTGGGGCCTGCGGACCAGGAGGCCCCAGCACTGTAAATCTGGGTCTGGGGCCTGCGGACCAGGAGGCCCCAGCACTGTAAATCTCAATCCACTCCCAGGCTACTTTCGTCCTGCAACAAAAGTGAGTGTCACCCTCCAGAATGATCTGCAGTCTGGCTGGGAACATCAAAGAAAATTTGTGACCCTCCTCCCTCAGTGATTTCTTAACCTCCTAGAAAGAGGCCCACTTTCTTTGCACCTTGAGTGTATAGTCTAGAAAGAGGGTAACTTTACTGTTATTAACGCTGTAGGGGCCCTCTATGCGTGCCTTCTGCAGGAGGATATCTCTGTCCCGGAAGTGAAGCAACCGGGCCAATACTGGCCGCGGAGGATGTCCCGGCGCCAGTGGCATGGGGACTCTGAGGGCCCTTTCGAGAGTGTAGAAGGTAAACAGTCCCTCTGGTGCCACCACGCTTCTCAGTTATTGCTCCAAGTAGGACACCATCAACTCCCTCCGGCAGCCCCAGGACTCGAATGTTGTTCCGCCTGTTGCCCACCTCTGTCTCTTCGGCCCGTCGCTCCAACACGCTCACCCTGTCCATGACGGCTCCCATCTGTTGCTCCAGGGCCTTTTGGGTAGGGTCTATTACAGTAATGCAGGACTCCGTCTCCTTCACTCTTTCGGAGAGCTTCTGTGCTCTTCTTGTAGGAGGCCGAGCCCCACGTGCTGATGTCCTGTTGGAGGGTGGCTTTTGTGTCCGCTATGGCCTCTAGTCTCTTGCTCCGCTGCAGCTGCACTGGGTCCTATGGGGCAGTCTGTGTTTGCTCCCGAACACTATCTTTCCCATGGCGCCGGACAGGCCACCCGATCAAGGGATCTCGCCAGGGAGGGAAGGGCAGCCCAGCCACTAGCTCAGAGGCTGTTTTTTGCTCCACGAATGAGGCCTATGGTACTTGGGGGGGGGGGGGGGGGGGCACCTTTGCTCCCAAGGCAGCCCCCTTGTTGGGGGACTCACTGACCTGTGTACAGCTGTCCAGATCCCGGAGCCAAGTCTTCGCCCAAGCCACTGGCCACTCAGAAGCCCAGGGCAATCTTTACTTTCTTTTTTGGCAGTAATCCGCCTCCAGCCGCTTCTGCCGGGGGTGCACCCCCACTGTGCTGTCCCCGAGCTCCTCAGGGAGACCCACAGGGATCCAGAGCCGTCCACCCAGTCAGTATGAGAGGGGTCTACACCGCAAACTCCCTGTGACTCAACCGTGCGTCAGCAGAGTTTTGGCGCCCACTACGACTCCATATCAGTCCCAATGGACGACCGGGCTTTTCCTACAGGCCCCAGAGGGAGTGGGTGTATCACATTCGGACCTCTCCAGAGTCCTTCTTGACTGGCCGCAGCCTCTTACCCACAAGTCAAGTCCCCAACACTGCCAGCAAGACCCCAGAGGACCAATTCTGTGCCCCGGTGAAGCCCTGAGGCGGTCCTCAGTCACAGGGGAGGCCACAGCCCTCGCAGCAGTTCTCTCTTCTACTTGCGGGCCCCAACAATGGCACCTTGTCACTACATCCAGCCCGAGGGGCCACCCTCACCTCCTCTCAGCCGACGGGGACAGCAAGCACTCCCTTGTTAATGGGACCGACAGCGAGGCCTGCGCCTCAATCTACGAGCCCCGACCAGGCTCCGACGACACGCCCCGCCTTTCTCCTTGCCACCGATGGCCGCAGTGCGCTCGCGACTTGACCGCAGCGCTGTTGTCACCCCCATGCTTCGCCAGGCCCCCGCTGCCTACTGCAGGTTATTTCAGACCGCCGTCCGCGAGCCCTCAGTCGGAGTCCAAGATTTGGAGAGGCCAAGGTTCTGCACCGTTCTCTTACACTGGTCAGCTCTGGGTCGCCATCTTGCCTTCTTCAGGCTCCGCCAGGGACTCTGACTCGCCACCGCTGTACAGGAGACAGGCGCGAACACCGGGACAAGCTTTTGGCTTCCCAGCTCCTTCAAGCCAAAGTTAAGACGCACCCGGGATCGCAGGATTGTGCTGATCATTAAGGGGCCGGCTCGGAGCTCCGAGCTCACGCGTCTGCCATTCTCTGCTGCTTGGCCACCAAGCAGTTGGTAACCCTATACATATTGACAAAAGTGAGTGAGACCCCATATGCATGCTAAAGTCTTTTTATAAATGCATAGTTTTCTTCTGCAGGTGACAGAGCACGTGAGGCAAATGCTACTACTCATTAGTTTTCATCATATTGAGGCAATACAGCCCCCAATTTCTTTTTGCTTGCATCTGTAGTAATACAAATTTTGCATTTAGGATCAAGTCCCTTCAAGAATGGTTCATTGCAAATATAATTTTTAATTTCAACGAATTCCTATGACATTCAGCAGACTATATGAACTTGAATCACATTTCTGATGTGATATGTTTTTACCGAAAAAGTTTGGGCAAATTTTGAGTAGAATTCTACTAAGCCCAGGACGGCTCTCACATCTTTACTTGTCAGCGGTGAAGCATTGCAAATAGCAATCAAGTTGCTTTGCTTTAATCCCCTTTCTGCTGATACTATGTCCAAAATAAGTTACCTCTTTCTTGGTAAACATGCATTTACCAAATTCTACTCTTGGCCCTTGTTTTTTTTTTTAAACATTCCCAAAACTTGTCTTAATTTACTGTCATATTGCTCTCTAGATTTGCCCATAGTAAGTATGTCAGTCTGAAAAAACATCACCTTATCTATTACCTTGAATAGAATGCTCATCAGTCTCTGAAACATGGCAGCTGTTGATGCCAAACGGAAAAGAACCCTTAGAAAATGAAAGCATGCAATGGGCGTTATAAAGGTAAATTTTCTACAATCGGGCTGCAGTTGTACCTGGTGATATGTGGACTTTAAATCAAGTGCAGAAAACCAGTGTGTACCTTTTGTATTCACAAACATCTTGTTGATCCTTTGTAAGGGATATTGATCTACCAGTATATTTTTGTTTAATTTCCTAAGTTCAACACATAATCTGACCTTTTCATTAGACCTTCTGACTACTACCAATGGCGAAACCCATTAAGCTACCTGTCTGATTATGCCATTCTTGACCAGATTTTTCAGTTCCTGGGTAACTTCATTTCAAATGGAATGTGTCTCACCTTGTGTATGCATAGTGTAGCTGATGGTTTTAGTTCAGTTTTATTACTGAAATCTTTCAGCAGCCCAGTAGTAACAGAGAATCGTCTAGGGAATTCATCTAGTATTGGAGGCATACCCTGAAGCAGAGATCAGACCCGGGACCTGGGTTCGATTCCCGACGCGGCAGGGTCCATAGCCCAATTGTCCACGGACTTCATAATTCTCGCTTCGGTGCCCACTCTAAGAATGAGTTCACACTATGCAGCTCTGGGCAACAAGCCTGCTTAATCTCCACAACGGCCCCTGCGGCGGGATGCCTGGCTTTCACCTTGGGGATGCCCAGTACGGGTTATCTTACAGGGAAAAACCAGGACGGGTTCCCAATGCAAGCGCCAAGATGCCCGTAGGGTGATAGCTGCGCTCTATAAGTACATCAATCAATCAATCAATCATTGCCTTGCCAATATCCTTATCTATTTGAACAGATAACACTGGTTCTGCATTATCGGGATTCAGAATTATCCCTAAAACTGCTTGGTCATACCCTCTAAGCACAGATGGGTCCTTTTATGACAAATATTGCTTACACATAGCTTTTCTTCCTTTAAATATGAATTCTGATCTTTTTAATTCTATTGAGTCAGTGCTGTCCCCCGTGTAAGTGTTGGCTTCAACATCCGGTTTTCTAGGTCTCGCCTGAGCTAGCGCATGCGCTTGCTCAAGCGAGACCTTTAGTAAGGGTTCCAGAAAATGCTACCGCTGTGGCCTACAGCTTGCGTGCATGTGTGCGGGCACATGCTTCCGTCATAGCTCATTAAGTGCATCGCGCGCGGGCACCCTTCCAGCCCGCGATCACTTTCACTTTGACGGCCGTAACATTAATTTCCAGGGTAAAGCCTGTTGCACAGCAATGTGACTCTATGAGCCAGGAAGTAATGGAGATTTTCACGAAGGGTGCAAGACTTTGCATTTGTTCACCCAACCCAATCCGCCAAGTGGTAGATGGCAAACAACATGCAAATATTGCAAGAACTGGGATGATGGCAAAATCGATGTCCAGATCCTTCCCGAACTTGAACTCTCCGCTCTCAGCGGTAATTTGTTGAAAGACGCCCAAAAATACAATACTTTGATTCTTGTCCCGCTTGTCGCCAATGTAAGGTAAGTGAGGGTTCCTCAATAATGGCATGGGAACAATTGTACGAGTGAAGACAATATTTTAATGCCACAGAAGATAACATCTATAAGAGTATGTCTATGTTCCGATCAATCCAAGGAACTGGTCCTGACTGAACATTCCTGGCTCCCTTCATATTCCCCATACATATCCTTCCCATACATTCCAGCTCACGCTCGCACCATACTAAAGTATACATTTCCAATGACAATGCATCCTTTAATAATATCATGTGTAACCAAATCTACCTCAACCAGAGCTACGCAATCCTGTGTCCTGGCTGGTCATCACACCTACAAGGCAACACTTTGATATGAAAAAGGGAGATTTAGAAAACAAATTGGGGATATTTTCTCTGTTGTCTTACATTGAAATGGAACCAATATACCTAGCGCCTATGTAGATAGGTAGGGTGGCAACTCTGCCCACCTACGTTTTCAATAATTTAGATTTATGGCCACATTGTATACTCAGTCAAATGTGAATTACGATTTCTATATGTACCTGCTTCAAGTTATATGTACCTGTGCCAGGCTTTGTTCAGAGTGGGTAGCCAGGTAAATGGGTTAGAGCATCCCTTGACAGATTTAGCAAAGTCCCAACTGATACACTTTGGGGAGGGTGAACCCTATGACATCACTAGCAGCACTATAACAAGGCACAGCACGACAGCGAGGGAGGTACACCAGTGGCCATCAGAGAGACTCAAGATGCAAGACCTCTTGCTTCTTTAAGCACTCAAACTAAAGGGCTATGAACCCTACTCTCCACAACAGGACACGCAACGCTCACAACAATCATGGAGTCCGATCAAGTCCCTTAACACCCCTCTCTCTCTCTCTCTCTCTACATCTCTCTCTCTCTCTCTCTCTCTCTCTACATCTCTCTCTCTCTCTCTCTCTCTACATCTCTCTCTCTCTCTCTCTCTACATCTCTCTCTCTCTCTCTACATCTCTCTACATCTCTCTCTTTCTCTCTACATCTCTCTCTCTACATCTCTCTCTCTCTCTCTCTCTCTCTCTCTCTCTACATCTCTCTCTCTACATCTCTCTCTCTCTACATCTCTCTCTCTCTACATCTCTCTCTCTACATCTCTCTCTCTACATCTCTCTCTCTCTACATCTCTCTCTCTCTACATCTCTCTCTCTCTCTACATCTCTCTCTCTCTACATCTCTCTCTACATCTCTCTCTCTACATCTCTCTCTCTCTACATCTCTCTCTCTCTACATCTCTCTCTCTCTCTACATCTCTATCTCTCTCTACATCTCTCTCTCTACATCTCTCTCTCTCTACATCTCTCTCTCTCTCTACATCTCTCTCTCTCTACATCTCTCTCTCTCTCTACATCTCTCTCCATCTCTCTCTACATCTCTCTCTCCATCTCTCTCTCCATCTCTCTCTACATCTCTCTCTACATCTCTCTCTACATCTCTCTCTACATCTCTCTCTACATCTCTCTCTACATCTCTCTCTACATCTCTCTCTACATCTCTCTCTACATCTCTCTCTACATCTCTCTCTACATCTCTCTCTACATCTCTCTCTACATCTCTCTCTACATCTCTCTCTACATCTCTCTCTACATCTCTCTCTCTCTCTCTACATCTCTACATCTCTCTCTCTCTCTCTACATCTCTCTACCTCTCTCTCTCTACATCTCTCTCTCTCTACATCTCTCTACATCTCTCTACATCTCTCTCTCTCTACATCTCTCTCTCTCTACATCTCTCTACATCTCTCTCTCTCTACATCTCTCTACATCTCTCTACATCTCTCTCTACATCTCTCTCTCTACATCTCTCTCTACATCTCTCTCTCTACATCTCTCTCTACATCTCTCTCTCTACATCTCTCTCTACATCTCTCTCTACATCTCTCTCTACATCTCTCTCTCTACATCTCTCTCTACATCTCTCTCTACATCTCTCTCTACATCTCTCTCTACATCTCTCTCTACATCTCTCTCTACATCTCTCTCTACATCTCTCTCTACATCTCTCTCTACATCTCTCTCTCTCTCTCTCTACATCTCTCTCTACACACACCTCTCTCTACCTCTAAGTGGCAGCCGGAGCCTGATAGCACTGCTTGTCCTTTAAAAAAAACAAAAAAAAACATTGGCATAGCCAATAGGTCTCGCCGTTGGGGCCTTATATTGTGCTGCATAACTAAATACTTATAAGGTCCCAAAGGCGAGACCTATTGGCTATGCCAATGCTTGTCTAATCTATTGCCCAGAACTCTTCCAAACAAGTCGTTCCATACATTCCTGTTGATGATAATAGTAAATGGTGAACCAGAATCCTCCATTGCTTTTCCTGATACCCCATTAATGGTTAATTCACACTTAATTTTTTTTTCTAACAGCATGTTAAACATTGAGAACATCATACTCAATTCAAAATACACTAACCGCATCGGAATCGTCCCCATGCTGATCGTACTCTGACATGTCTTTCTCTTGTTTATAATTCATTTTACTATCCTCCTTTTTCTTGCATACTCTTAACATAATGTCCCATGATACCACAGATGGAACATTTTTGATTTTGTGCCGGACTCTTTTAGTAAGCGAAGTGTTCCACACTACCACATCTGTAACGCTTTCTAGTACTCCCTCAACTTTCTTTTTCGTGTCACTTTTACCGGCATTTGGTGTGGCTGAATTAAGTGTAGCTTTTTTGAGTAATTGCTTGTGGCTTTTTTGTTGCTTTAATAACATTAATCTGTTTACTTCCACTCTGATATTCTTCTACTACAGGTCTTGTACCCCCAACCAGGTAACTCCGCTTTCTTCACCAAATCTATGACCCCTTTCAATGGAAGCCTCCTTATTTACCCACAATTTAGCCTGTATGTTAGGATTACTGGCATGCATTATGATTAGGTAACGAGGAAGTTATTTTTGTTCGACACCAAACTTGCATGTAATAGCTAAATGTTTAAGTGTCGCAACATATTCCTGTACATTTTCCTTTTTTTCCCTTGTTTACGTTGGAAACAAATTACCGGTCTACAGCTACACATACTACAGGGGAAAAATGAACATTGAAAACTTCTAAAGCATGTGTCAAGACATCATTCATTCATTAAGTCTTTATTCGATTAAAAAATCATAAAAGACACAGCATCACAATATATAAGCCACATCAATAAATTAGATAAAAAAAGCATTAAATACACCAAGACTAGTATAGTAACAGTAAATCAATAATAACAATAAAATCTCATAACCCAAAAATAGCTTTTACGATTGCAGATGATCTAGATGATCCCTCCTTATGGCCCAACACGTGGACCAGAACTTTGCCATGACAACCACAATCACCTCCTTGGTATCACACTTAAGGATACGCAGAGCTGTTTGCGCTGAGCTTATCCCTAACTGTTTACACAGTGGCTTGATCCATTTCATACGAGGAGCTCTATATGCTGGACATACAAATAACACATGTGAAATTGTTTCAGATGACCCATGACAACAATGACAGGAGGAATCTGCATTTGAATCCTGGTTGTTTCCCCATTTTTTAGTAAAAGATTTTAGGGGCAAACAACCCACTCTATATTGATGGTACAACTTCCTGTCAATGGTTCCAATAATAATGTCCCAATAGGGTTCCAATAAATAATCGACCTTATGGTCCATAAAAAGATCAGATAATGAATCCCTAGGGGTCTTGGCAAGGGACCTAAGTTGGAGCATCTCAGCATACAATCTCTTAAATTCACTCTTGGACGGAAAAGAAGAACCTTCTGGATCTGACCAGAGATGGCCTAGGTTCAGAGCCTTAAGAGCTACTCTTAATGTTATGTAACCAAGAAATTTGACGGCACTTGTCCACCCCTATGAGATATTTAAGGGCCAAAGCGTAAGGAGCGAACTCTGGGGTTGTCCACAAGCGTCTCCAGTATGCCAATGGTCTAAACCCAGCTACCTCTTCAAGGGACACGCACCCCAAATCCTGCAACAATGGTTTTAAGGGTGTAGATTGGGGTAAACCAGTGAGAGATCGCAAGAACTTGTTTTGGGCCAGTACCAGCGGACGCAAGTTTTCGAAACCCCAGAGTTCCGCGCCATAGAGAATAGACGCTCTAACCTTCCCTTGATACAGCTTCATAACTGGAGCTATTGGTTTGGTTAGGGAGGATCTATGTTCTTTTAAAAGAGCTCCCGCCATTTGGTTATGTTTGATAACTAGGAGATCCAACTGATGGTTCCAATTTAGTCTCCGCCCCAGAGTCACACCTAAATATGCAAAAAAATCAGTTTGCTCAATAGGAGCATTATTCATTCTAAGTACAGTACTGATTTTTTTTCTTCTTGTGAAGAACCATAAATTTTGTCTTCCCGACATTGACCTCCAGCTCATTATCACTACAGAAGAGTTGGAAGCAATCCAAAGCACGTTGAAGGCCGGGTTTAGTTTTAGACAATAAAAGGGTATCATCTGCAAACATTAAAATCGGAATTCTTAATCCATCAAGTGTAGGGGCATCAGTAGGAAAATCAGTGAAATAGGAAACGACATTGATAAAAAGGGAGAATAAAGTGGGTGCTAAAACGCACCCCTGGCGCACACCTTTATCGACTTTAAAGCTATTAGTAGTCTCCCCTTGCCCTCCCCATCTCACACAAGCAGTGTTATTTTCATGGAGCCTTACAATAAATGATAAAATCCCTTGAGGCATCCCAGCCCTTTCCAAAGAGTCCCAAAGCTTGTTACGTGGAACTAGGTCAAATGCGGATTTAAGGTCCACAAAGGCTGCATATAGGGCACCACCGCCCAGCACTACTGTGTTCCAGTACAGCATCATAAATCTAAAAACCTGATCAATAGTGCTGGTATGGCTCCGAAAACCCGCCTGAAAGTTGGATAGTATACCATATTCGTCTATCCACTCCAACACCCGAAACCATATTCGTCTATCCACTCCAACTCCCTCCTGTCCGACCTTTTTCCCAATTTGATTATGCGTTTTTAACCCTCCAGGTCCTAAACAATGCAATGGTACATTATTTTTCTTTTTCTTTTCTGGAGTAAACACTTCGTCAAAAGTCTTCATAATTACAGAAGTATTCTTTCCAGTCTTGCTATCGCATTGATGGTTCTCCTTTAGCTGGCAAAAATGCTTTTGCATCGACCAGTGTAACACATCAAAAGCACACATTGCTCCAAGTATCCAGAGAATATGCGCTTCTGTGCTGAAATAGGCTTACCACATGAAAATGTCAAAATACGTTAAATCTAAAAACGATTTGCCACAAATGCACAGGTAAATAAATTGTACTTTTGTATCTTTGTGCAGCTGTACTTGATATAGCGCTGAACCACTGGTAAATATATTTTTAAAACCTGTTCAGACTAGCATTGCTTTATTTGCGCCTGACAAAATACGCTGACTCCAAAATGCGCTGATTTCACCTGGTATCAATTAGGGGTGGGCGGAATTTGCGTAATCGCGTTACGCAAATGTCCGCGAAACGGTAAAAAATCTCCGAACACGCAGAAATTCCGCGAACACGCGGAATTGCTTGTTCGCGATGCTTTTTTCCTGTTCACAATCGCTGTTTGAGTGCTCGGGGAGAAATATCTCGCGAACACGCATTTTGGGAACGCGAACAAGCAAAAATTTCGCGAAGTCGCGGAAAGCGGAATTTTGCTCAATTTCGTGTTCTCCGCATAACGCGAAATTACCCAAATTCCGCAAATTCCGCGAACGGAACGGAATTTGCCGCCCAGGTCTAGTATCAATCACCCTTTAATGCATCAAGTTAAGCGTACATCGCATTCAAGGTGCTTGGGGTGCATATAACTGCTACTTACTGGAAATGCTTTGAATGCCGAATTTTCTATGCACAAGGGTTTGCGGACTGTAGCTCACTTCAGCCGGTGTCTGATGCACAAGTCTGTGCTTACTGCAGCTGTTGCTATGAGGAAATGCAAACTGCTCCCGCGATTGCGGACTATACGCACGAGGTCAACAAGTCTCAGCTGTAGAAATGTGCCGCACAAACTGAATCCATTGTAAAGCCAAATAAATCTGCAGTTTACCGGGAACATGCTGACAGAACTCGTGCTTGGCTATTTCACCGCCTTGAATCCTTTGCAAGTTAAAGAAATGCACCGCTCACCTTAAATCATTCATGAGCAGAAAGGGCGCGCCGCATCCTGCGAGGCACTTAAACTTCAGTCTGCACCTGATAAACCGGCAACGCCTGCCGTCACCTTTCACCACAGTTATTCAAGCCTATAAAAGATTTCCAATACAATCTGACCTATTTGTAATGCACTTGACCCATAAATTGGTTTCAAATGATGCGGTCATGGCCAAATTTAATTCATTGAGCCGCTATTTTCTTTATCACGTATGAAAGCACCTTTAAATGTGCGAGTTCGGCATGTCTGCTGTACAACAAACTCTTTTGTTTGATTTAATAGACAAAACTTTTTTTTTTTCATATATAATACAAATCTAGCCACATATAGGATACACCTGACCCCTGACTTGCCTCTTAGTTCATTAACAGCATTGTCATCAGGGCGGGGGCAGGAATGTTTCTCAAATCATGTTTAAAATACCTATCATTTTTATTAAATACATAACTAAAGCTTGAAGTGGTGGCACACTGTAATTTGTAATCTGCAGATTTTACATTGAAATGGTCACAAACTTTCCCACTAACATGCTGCTTTACTGATTAATCTATATAGTGTAAAAACAATGTTTGGAAATGGAGTTTCTGCAAATATGTGTCATTCGCACATCGCCAAGTTAAGTGTTTTGTTTGTTTTTGTTCTATTTAACGGTTAGTTGGCATCACACTTGTTAATTAGAAAAAATTTGCTTTTGTAATTCCTGATATGTTTTGAAATATTTGTAATAATAATTTACAGGCTATCTATATAAATGTTATGCGTTAGAGAACAATACCTGACCAGACAGCTCACTTGACAAAAAACTTAAACGCTAGTAAGAGAGAGAATTAAACTTCATTTTCCAAGCGTCATTTAGTTGAAAGACAAACTGACATTTACCCTCTTTCCTTGAACAGAAGTGCATGTATCAAGATAAAAACAAGATTTAATGGCATCTTTATTGCTCATTCACTTTCTGAATGAACTGAACACCTGTTCCTTTCCAGCCTAAGCTTACTCATCAGATGGGACTAGTGGGTGCTAAAAATAGCTCAACCTGATAACATTTTACTCAGAATTTCAAGGCTAGCAATACTGTGGCACGTAATGTTGCGTTGCGTGACAGGCCATGTTCCTGACTATATGTAATCTCTGGCGTGCACTCTAACATAGTTGGAACGCAGCAATAACCCGCAGTATTGCTTAGCCGAGTCAGTTATGTTGTTGCCCTCGACAGGTGTTCTCATTTGGCCATTTGTCGCTTTTCCAGAAACCATGCACCTTCAGTGGTTTTACACTATCTAATCAAAGATTTCACCTCAAGAGTACCAGATTACCAGCCAAATACAGTAATAAGCAACTGGCAGATGACCAGTCCAGCTTTGCAAAGGGTAACACTAGAGTACAAGACCCCACGTTTTCAGTTACATTTGAAGAAACTGGCCTATTTGAACCTGTGTTTGTGCTCACTCTAAAAAAAAAAAAATTAACATGATACCCCAAAAACAGTCTTGGTGCATTATTCATTTTGCTAATTATTTGAACTTGCTTGTTGAGCAATGTCCATTGTAATGGGAGTCTATTTTTCCTTGTGACCAGGAACATTAAAACAAAAAAACACATAGCTTATGTGATTCACTCTAAAAAAAAAAAAAGCCTTGCTCTTTCAATTTCTTTGTTTTGGTCTTCGTTTCTCAAGATTGGTTGTTTACATTAACCCCTTCGCTGCTGCGGACATTCCGCTGCAGCGCTGGGGGGGGGCAGGGGGGCAGCGCGGTGGGCCTGTGCTCATGACGGAGCCGCTCCGTCATGAGCCACAGTTGAGCTGTGCTCATGACGGAACGGTTCCGTCATGACTCCGCCCATTTGCGTTGTCCCCTCGCACAGGCGGGGAAACAGCGCCGCGCAGGCGGAGCGGCCGCCAACAGGATTGTCATGACGGAACCGTTCCGTCATGAGCACACGCCAACCGTGGCTCATGATGGAACGGTTCCGTCATGAGCAGGGAAGGGGTTAAACATCAAAGTGTGTTGTGGTTGGCCCTAACCTTAATCGACCTCCTCACCACCACACCGCCTTCATAGTGTAAGTCACGGAATATATTGAACTGACCCATGTTACGTGTGTAAACACACATTTAAGTGAAAATGCAGTATTGTGCACAGTACCAGATGCTAACGTTCCACAGCTATTGCAAGCACAAAAATCTTGCTGACATCAATTTTCCAATCATCTTGTTCGCCCAGTACATATTTTTCACCTTCTTTGTAATAGTTCAAGCCAGCCTAGTTTGAGCACGCAAAGCGCTCCTACCCCAGGGGGGGCACAAGACTGAAGATGCGATTATGCACCAAGTTTATATCTATACGTTGTACTGATGTAGTAGGACAATGCCAGTTTGTATCCTGCTAGGCCCTGCATTTGGCCACACATTCGCGTTCTTGTTTGAGAGGTAAGTGTTAGTTTTATCACTTTTAAAAGTCCTACTTTTCAGAGTTCTTAAGTTGCAGCACTCCATAAAAGTGCTTGGTGTACAGAAGCATGGCTAAAAGTTAAAAACAAGCATTGGCATAGCCAATAGGTCTCGCCGTTGGGACCTTATAAGTGTTTAGCCATGCAACAGTTAACGTTGTTGCACCAAGGATTTTGTTTAGCATAACTAAATACTTATAAGGTCCCAAAAGCGAGACCTATTGGCTATGCCAATGCATGTTGTGCTACTGATTTGTGTTTCTCTGGCACTTTGGCCTGAAATCAATTTTTACTAGATTAGGCTCACTGTGAAGATAGGCCCCAGGTCGTAGTTGGAGTGGATTCTATCGGTAAATAGATACAGCAAAACCAAGATCATTCCTGCCCGAAGTGATAAACTGCTGCTTCAGTTACAGACCAATTAACTTTGTCGGGCTGGACAACATAAATGGAAAAATAAAATCTCACACTGAAGTGTGCAGTTCAAAATATCTTTAGAAGAATCGCATTTAATTGCCCTGTTATTCATTTAGGTGTATTTACGCCTCAGGGTGGAGTGCTACGTCTGTTTTCAGTAATTCTTTAATTCCTAGGTGTGAAAATACAAGCCCGTTGTCCATCTATATAGATAACTAGCTACGTCTGCAAATATGGTTTTATGCTGCCACCCAGAGGCTTTTTTAGGCTATTACAGTCCGTTAACTTGCAGTTGTGGCTTGAATTACACGCTTACAAATATTCAGTCACTCAAGCAAGTACGTTTTCTAACAACCGCTTAGTAATCCTCAGTTGAGACTTTAGTTGGCAATCTTTGTGTAAAATAAGCTCTCATAAGTGAGCCTAAATATTGTATTTAGGGGTTAAAACGAGTTTCACTTTAGCTGAGTTACTGTGATAAATAAATTGTCATTTTGTACTCACTGTACCTTAGTTGCCCTCTTTTGCAAAGGAATGGCTTTCCGGCCCTTCTCTTAAACACTTGGTAATTTTAGGGCCATTGAAGAATATAATGACAGCAAAACTTTTTCAGTGAGTTCAGACCACAAAACTGTTGGACACATTTCTGCCTTGAAGTACTTGACTCTACTGTAACTGTAGGATTACGTTCCAGTCGTTAGTGTCTTATTTCTCCCTCGTCTTTTATGTTATGCTATACTGGTTTGTAGGCTGTGCATATTACCCTGTGGGGTGCCCTGGCGCCTGTCAAGGAGATATAGGTTTGGTTATTATCATGTGGAACAGTCATTCTGCACAAGAGAGCACCCACTCTGCCTCCGATGTGAAGTAAAATGGTAGCTTTTTCACCTGACCCCAAATGTCGGTGATGTCTTAGTTACAAACCAACTGAAATTGCAAATTACATTAATCCTCTCCAATGGCAATTTGAGTTAACGCTTGTTATAGTTTAGAGGGTATGCAGACTTCATGCTGCGTTCTATCTGCTGAATGCCATTTAACCACCCTGTTCTTCACCAGGTAAGAAATCGACGTGTCAGACAAGGGCGTAGGCGACACTTAATTTCTTGGGGGCGGGGGGTGCATGGACGTCCGTTGGGAGGGACATGCAAGTGGTTTAGCTTGGCTCAGAGTCAAAGCACGAGCCAAGTCTAGGAAAGGTGTAAACCAGGCATCAAATGTCCTGAAAAAATATGATCGAGACTTTAAAATGACAAAAAAAAACATTTTTCAATGTTTCTCAGTGCCTCAAGCAGAACATGTCAGTCTGAAGCCATGTTGCTCTTCGCTGGAGTATCCTTGACCAGCAGTATCCTAAGAAGCAAACTCGGAGAGGGTTCGGAGACCCCTTCCTTTTTTTCAACTATTTAATCTCAGTAATTGAGGTGTAGAGCCTCCCCTCAAATTGTTCTTTTTCTCAAGTCCTCAGAGCCAGTGGTAACTTGAACAGAAACATGTCATCTCCTGCTTCCCCCTACTCTGCTGGCTCTGCTCCTCTCCATGATCTTGGAAGAGGCTCAACACCTCAATCACCGCATTTAAATCATTAGGGAAAAAAGAGGGTTTGCCTCTCAGGTTACAGAGCTTCGGGGAGACAGGCGGTGTGCAGCGTGGCTTCAACGAAATATGTTCTGTCTGCCTCTGCAAAGCTTCTACTTGCAAATCAAGTGAGGTTAAATCCCCCAGTACGCCATGGTTCCTACTCCTATGGCTGGTGGTCCGATGGCACAGAAGAAAAGGGAAATGGAGCAGACCGGGGCACACCGTACGAACAAGCATTTGCAATGCAGTAGGTCTTGAATTTACAAGAGTTTGAGCTAATGGCATTGTAAATGACCATGCCTTTTTATTTGTGTTGTTTTTAAAACCGATAAATAAAAAGCCTTGTCATTTACAATACCAACAGCTTAAACTTGCGCAAATGCGAGACCTATTGCATTGCAAATGCATTCGGCACCCGTGCTATAATATTTTGTTTTTAAAGTGTTAGGAGAGAGCGTGGGACAAAGATATTTGAGAAAGTAGTGCTCGGAGGCTGTAATTAAAGCCTACTGAGTAACAACACACGTAGCGGGGGGTGTCTCCATGAGAGGTTACAAAATGAGACAAGGCGGTACTAAGGAGGGACTACTTAGCCTATTGACAGACTCAGTTTACAGTGGACAACGAAACAAGCCAATGGAAAAAATGGGTGGATATTGGGTGGAGCTTCAAGTCCCTACCTGAATACAGCATGCCTCCCAGAGCAGCACATTCACTGCTCAGAGTCGACCTAAAAAGGAAGCAGGGCCCTCCATTCTCCCAGGATAACAACAACAAAAGTGCTCTCCTCAGTTAGACTATGGAAGAGCAGTTGGTAGTATTGCCAGACTTTGATTCGAGACACATTGCTACCCACATTTGATTGTGGGCTTCTAAGATGCACCAACAACATGTCACCACCACCCTTCCAGAAAAAACATGAAGGAGGGGTAAACAAAAAGGTATTTGAGAGGCAGTGGAACTAGATGACTTGAATGTATTTCTTTAACTCGTTTGACAAAAGGCAATGCATTCTGATTTTCATACAAATTGCCTAAGGTGGTCAGTTGGGTCTCTTTTTTTTATGATGTTAACATCTTGCCTCTCGTATAGGATATGAAATACGGTGGGCTATTGGATGATCTCATAATTCCCATCCTCTTATTCTCGTGGGTCAACTAGTTACTTTTAGGATTTACCTTGCATTTCTCCGATTCTATCACATCCACAGCTAGACAGTTGACTGGTTAGAGAAGCTCTCAGCAGGAGATTCTCTACAGACTCCAGGTTGTATGCACCGGTACATTCTCTGAGTCCCTCTAAGGTCTGCAGAACCTCCTTAATCCTATTTTGACAGTGTGAATACAGTAGCAGTAATGCTTTGGTGTTTAGTGCAACGACATAACAGTTTTGGCCATAAAAGAAAATGGAACCCAGATACCTTCGAAGGTTAAGCATGGATATTCAACTTGGATAAGATTTTAGCTGTTTAGTTCTGTCAGTGCAAAAGACATCTGCAATTGTGTGCTTACCACATACAATGCACATAACACACCAGCTGTGAAAAGCGAGAGGCCCATGCTTCACTGTGAATTCGTTTTTCATAGTTTAAGTGCTCCAGAGAGGGTGGCATTGGTTTATTACAAAGACGATTGACGCAGCGCTGAAACCCTTCAGACACTCACAGATAGGGGTTGAATCCATCATCGTTCTTTAGCTCACTTCGGCATCCCAGTTCAGACATGGCCATATGCAAATCAGTCTTGACCCTGTGCCTCATGGGAACAGTCCAGCCCGAACTGCCAAGCCAGGTCTTCCCTAGACGGGAAGCAAGCATCCAACATCTCCTTGTGTTTGCATTGGTTTATTACATGGCAAGGACAGTGCACAAGTAATGATCAAGCCATGAGCATTGCTTAATCATTAGAGTACACCTGCCTGACCTCCAGATGTGCAACCTGCAAGTCACTGGTTTTGAATCCAGGTAGAATTGATTTCAGCCATCTCATCCATCGATTGGTGCTCGCGAGGCTTTTTTTAATCGGGCAGTCCCTGGTTGTAGAGCAGTAATGTGTATGGGTGCTGTCACGTTCCACTGTTATTCCAGGACCACAATAATATTGCACTCATTTGAATAAACAAGTTACTCCAGTTTTGCTCAGGACTCTATAACGAGGTTGATGTGGCAGGTGTTAGGAACTCTGGTATGAGACAGTAAATACTACTAAATGACTTGGATGCCCAGCCAGTGCTATAATTTTAAAGAAGAATATATATATAACCGTATATGGGTGGCTGTTATTAGTAGGAATGTTTTTTCGCCCTGGAGTTCCGAGTGATGACGGATGGATATCCAGAGTGAAACAACTTTAAAAATCAACGGGGGCATAGGACCTAGAAGATGGTCCAAAGGGTTTTGAAATGAGGACCGTCTCCTCAACCGCAGAAGCAGAAGCTGCTGCCAGCTCTACCTGTTTGTCTGCGTTAGTGAAACTCTGGAAAAGCTTCTTTCTTAAACGCCGTCAATGATTGCCTCATCACGGTAAGTTAACTAGACATGGGTGTCTAATGTAGGCCCAGGAGAGATGCATCCATGCCCGAATTTCTGCATAGCCATGGGCAATAGAAAATGTTCCATTTAGATTATACACATATATTTGGATTTCCTAAAAATCTATAATGGGTCGAGTCTTCTGGATCTACGTTTGACACAACTTTTCTTAGGTGAGAGATTGACTCGCTCGTCAGAACTGCGGCTTTAAAAATCTAAATAAAGGCATTGGCATGATCTGTCGATTTTCCAGCTGTCTGTGTTTCAAAGTGTGGTGATGAGCCAAACTCAGGAGAATTTTCGTCGCTGCAGTGCAAATTTTGTGCTGTACCTGTGATGCTACTGGTGACGGCGAGTTAGAAATGCCCTGTGCAGACATTACTATAAAGTATAGAAATGTGACAAATATGTGAATGAATTGTGTGTGCAGTGTCGGAAGATTATAACTGTCGCCATGCTTTTTATTTTAGATGATTTCGACGACTTAGAGGATGTAGAGGAGTTGATCCACGCCACTCACCTTCACGAGGCTCACCATTCCCCACCCGGTATGAATTGATTATCCTAGACGGCCCCACAGTTCTTGATAAGGATTACTTTGATAATGTTGCTCTTTGTTTAGCATGAAGTCGCCACTCTAGAACTCTGACATATTCTTTTCTGCAATACTGTGCCAATATTTGAGCTGCCTCATTGGTACGTTCCTTCACTTTTCCTGGTGTTCTCCACGAGAGAGATGTCTTTGTACCTCTGTGGTTTGCATGGATGCGAGGCGGGAGCATATTCCCGCAAGGATATGACTCTATTGCAGGGGCACTTGAAATAAGACTCATCCACTGAGTTTTGAGGGGTAACATGAGAGCGTTCTTCACAGAAGAGAGGTAAACACAAGGACATGTCTTTCAGCAAGGTGTGTGGGGGATCAAAAAAGTGCCTTTCATTCTGTGTTTGCCTAGTTTGTCAGTTACCATCGATTTCCGCGCGCCTAGAGACCTGTAGGTGATTGGGCGCGATATAAATCCAAAATAACAATAACAACAATCAACTTTCCGTCTAGATCATCCAACACACGAAGCGCGATCCCTGTGGCGACAATCGCAATGATGTTAAAGTATATATTGAGTCATAGGAAGTAGTCACCCATTTGTAGAGTTCCTGAGATTGTGTGGTAGTTGCATTGCTTACGTTTGGGACTTCTCCTCTGTCCCTTTTTTCCTCCGAGCACGAAGAAGCATGTGCGCCTCCTAGCGGCCAGGCAGAAGCTTCCTTTGAATCTCACCTACACTGTTTGGGGTTGCTACACTGTTATGGTGGGTGTGGGGATAAAGAAAAAAAGGTCGGGCCAGGAGTCCAATCAAGAATCAACACATTGGACCTTATTGAGAGATGGATGGTAATGCTTAGGTTTTTTTTATGACAATCTTAAATGCTTATTCTGCAGGATAATCTGCTGGCTGAATTTTAAGCCTTTAGGGTGAGCAGGGGAAGCTGCTGGAGAAGCAGGCTGTCTGCAAGAAAAGACGTCCCGCTCACATCCATATCTTACTCCTTTGAGAGCCCACACTTGTTGGTTTTCCCCAGTGTCAAAGATTGAATCTCAAAATAACGTGAGTGGTTTCATTCAGAGTTCCACACTTTTGAAACCTCTTTCTAACCTTACTGTACTTATCTCCTGGATGAGAAAAAATTAATTTGAATTAAACAGAAATGAAAATGCACAAAAATATCATCATATGTCTGAGTATGTGTCTACCCCAACCAGCTACAGAGCAGATATGTAGGCCTAGCCTTGACATTCAGTTGACCTCTATAAACCATCACATACATGAACTTTTAAGCCTTCATAATTCAATTTTAGAGAAACTACACTTTTAAATATTGATGTATCTGGTATTAATATACCAGATTGATTTTCTAAAACATACATAAACTGAGTTGATCTCATGGCACTAAAGGAACAATTGCAGGCCCTCGTTTTAGCTTCAGTCCTCCATGAGAAGAATATCCGCACAAGCCTCGGCTTCAGCGACCGAGGATGCCCATATCTTGTATAACCGGCTGCATCTGGCTTCACACAAGAGTGCTGCCTGGGAGTAATAACTGCAAGCAGGAAATGTTTCTATAAAATAAGAAACTTTCATTCAAACTAACAATAGGTAAAGGAACAGAGTAGTGTCGGCCTGACCTATGCAAACCATCCAAGGATACAAAATAACTTTGTGAATAAATTATAATCCTGCAATCCCTGTATAAAAGCCCATCTCGAATTTCTTTATTGAGGCGACAAGTGCTGTACCTAGTTGCCTGTGATAAAGAAATGATTTAGCCTTTCAACTGTAATAACGTACCCTAGTTAAGTTCTAACATTACAGTGCCTCTAGCTAAAGCCAGAAACCCAGAGGGAATGCAGGACATGGAGCATAATTAAAGCTGCAGTTTAAAAAAATGAAAACGAAACCTGGCTTTTAATCCTTCTGCTCTTTTTATTTTTTATTTTTATATTCCTGCATGCTTCTACACATTTTGAGTTAGTGTTTTTATAAATCTCACTTGCATTAAGCTGATTTTAATCTCTTTTTGAGACAAATCTCCAACTGCTGTTTGGTGTGTTTAGTTTATCCTTTTAGGGGGAGGCTCATACAGCAATACCTGCTCCGCGCTAGGCATTCTGCTCTATCCTTGAGCACCCAACACTTTCTTCCAAAGAAGCGATGAATGAATGAAAATATTTATAAAGCGCAGGCTACTGCCTGGAGGTGTCTAGGTGCTGTACAGATCAGACAGGTGGTGAAATTTTGGATTTCCTAATTTGAAGCATAAAGCCAGGTTTTCAAAGATTCTCTGAACTCTAGTAGATATATAATGCTTTAATTCTTTCTTTTTGCTATTAAGATGACAATCTGTGTAATACTATGTTTTTGACTAGATGATGAAACCGAGGAAGACGCGGTAGATGAACAGGCACCCGTCGAAGAAGAGGAACCGGATGCAGAACAGCTCTATGAAGACTTGTTTGATGAGGGAAAGGAGGAGTTGCCATCAGAGGGTCAGTTTGAGGAGGAGCAGGAGGAGGAATATGTCGAGGACGGAGACGTACAGGTGGAACCTTTAGCAGCACAGGATCTTCACGGAGAACCAGAGCAGGAAGAGCCCGAAGGAGTTATAGATCATGTGGAAGAAGCCACCAATGATGAAACCGGTTAGTGTTCTTCTAAAACTATCTTCACCCATGTGTGCAGTGGGTAGAACAATTATTGAGATTCAGACAACTGTGTGTAAAGAGACCCCATTGCAAATTAAGTAGCTTGCTAATAAATGTTTTGAATAACTAATAATCGCATGCCAAACAAATATTGGCCTAATTTAGAAAGTCAACATCAAATTCATGTGGATTTTTATTCATCTATGTACTGTTTTTCTGCATAATCTGATCAGACAAATTCTGCGGTAATTTTGTGCATCCGAGTGCCATTTGTATTTCAAGAATGTGTTGGCGCCACATAAGCCAGTGGGTAGCTAGCTATAGGTGGCCGTAAAACTTTCAGTTGTGAGTCAAGCAGTATATGTTATCTTGTATCCTAGTTCAATTTATGTACAGCGACTTAAAATGACACCTACCAAATGAGCAGATATATTACTTTAATGATAACGTATGTTAACAAGCAAGTTAAAAACTGATCAACCTAAACTTATCCTGAGAAAACGTATGGTCATCCCCCCACATCGGGATATAAACTCGAACCAAAAATGAGACCATACGTTAGTAGCACTTTCACAAGTTAGACTGTCACATTTGAAGTACTACTGAAATATTAAGTAGAGCGAAACCGCTGCAGCAAATTTGTTTGTTGCAGGTCATGGACAGACATTTACTGTAGTTGTAGAGGCGGCCTGATTATAGTTCAGCTTATGTGGACTTTAGGGCTAGCCCAGCTGCCATCAGACCTTGAGGAAATGTATGTTTTTGGCGATATCTGGGGAAACCTAATTCATACCCAACAACTTTTTTTTTTTTTTAACTGCAATAATGTACTCGTCTCCTGGATGAGACAAAAATTGACTTGAATTAAACAAAAATGAAAATAGACAAAAATATGCAGAGGGCGTCCTATGTCTCTGCGTATGTATCGACCCCCAACCAGCTACAGAGAAAATGTGTAGGCTTGGCATTCAGTTGACATCTATAAACCACCCATGATATGTTATTCCTTCAAAATGAAATTTTAGAGAAACCTCCTGTTCGAGGCATATGAGCTGCAGATCACACACTGAGGATAAGATCGCCATCTGGTGTTGGGCTCGGATGATTGCAGGTTGTTGTTGTCTTCGGAAGAAGCCTTTGGTCACGAGATTGGTGACTCCTCCCCTGGACAACAGTGCGCATGGGCATCCACTCCATCGTCAGATTGTTTTTTTCCGCCATTGGGTTCGGATGGACTTTTTTCCGCTCCAGCAGAAAACTTCCAGCAATCGAATTAACTCTTCAATCTTCATTCCATCGACATCGAAATCAACTTGGACCGGTTCCGGAAGCGGCTGATGGACAGGACACACTTTAAAAAATGCCCCCAGTGTGGAGCGAAGTTCCCCCACAGTGATCACCACGAGGTTTGTAACCTCTGCCTGTCGCCGGAACACAACGAATCGAACTGTCCAGCTTGTGCCGCTTTCCGTTCCAAGAAGACCCTCCGGGACCGAAGAGCTCGACGCCATATTATGGCCAAACCAGCTCCAGAACGGGGAACATCTTTGCTCAGGATGTTCCTGAAGATGACACCGAAGATCTCGATCGTGTCCGAGGCCGACTATTCCGATGACCTCATTACTCCAGGGCAGCGTGTGAGTACCACCCCCCCTGCCCCTACCCCATCCAAAAAGACATTGGTCAAGACTCTGCCAGCTGGGCCCAGTCGCGACTGAAAATCCTCTTCAGAAGCCCCGCCCTCGGGCCCGGCTCCGAAGACATCTAAGCCTGTAGGTGGCTCGGGCTCGAGCAAACCTCATGTTATTGTACCTATAACACCTTCGGCACCGAAAACTCCACTGTCGGCACCGAAACAGGCTTCAAGACCGAAATCTCCTTAGGCACCAAAACGTTCCTCGGCACCGAAGTCTCCACCGGCGCCGAAACGTTCTTCGACATCGATGCCTAAAAGTCCCTCGGCGCCGAAGATTCCATCGGCGCCGAAGATTCCATCGGCGCCGAAGATTCCATCGGCGCCGAAGATTCCATCGGCGCCGAAAAAAGTTCATAAAGACCCGAAACGGCCATCGCCACCACCACTTTCGGAGCCGGATGAACTTTTTCGCCCAGATCCTACTCAAAAGCGGATCTACATCAATCCCAAAACCGGACATGTGACTGCCGTCCCATACAAGAAACAGAAGCTGGACATCACACCACCTCCAGCTCCCATACGGAAGAAGGACTGTGCTACTTCACCACTTCGTCCTTCCTCTCCTGTGTTACCTCCTAACCCGTCCCCCCCCCTCCTCCTCCTCCTTCTCCTTTACCTTTACCATCTCCCTCTCATTCACCTCCTCCACAGGATGATAATAATGACTTGGGGGGAGGGGCGGACCCTGATTTATTTAATTATCCTCTTGATCCAAACGACCCTTTTACGTTCCCAGACATCGCACCAGTAGATGACTGGTCTTATCCAATGCCTGACATGCCTGACCCCACTACCTACCCCTCCAAGCCCTTCCCTCCTGATGACCATTTGGGGTTTGGCCAACTGATAAATAGGGCAGCAACATTCCATGGCGTCACAATGCACACGGACGCCCTTGAAGAGGACTTACTCCTCGATACTTTTGAGCAGTCACAAAAAACTGTTCACATACTGCCCATGATTAAAGGGGTTATAAAGCATGCCACTGAAGTCTTTAAAGACCCTGTTAGAGCTAGGGTTCTCAACCCACGCATCGAAAAAAAAGTACCGCCCAGCCCCGCAGGACCCTGCATACATTAAAGCCCAGCTCCCTTTAGACTCCTTGGTCGTATCAAATGCCAGGAAGCGTGTTAACTCACAGACAACTGGAGAAACGCCTCCCCCGGACAAGGAGTCTAAGCTTTTAGAGGCCTCAGGCAAACGAGTCGCCGCACAGGCGGCGAACCACTGGCGTATTGCCAATACCCAGGCCCTGTTAGCCCGGTATGATAGGGCGCATTATGACCAACTTGAGGACCTTATGCAACATCTGCCTGAGCCCTTTAAATCCCAGGCTACTGACCTCATTCAAGAAGGCAAATTAATATCTAATGCCTCCATTAAATGCGCCTTAGATGCGGCAGACACCGCTTCTAGGGCGGTCAATACTAGCGTCTTACTCAGACGACATGCCTGGCTCCGTATTTCTGGTTTTAAACCGGAGGTTCAAACCACAATTCTAGCTCAACCTTTCAACCAAGAGCAGCTATTTGGCCCTGCAGTGGACACTGCATTAGAAAAAATGAAGAAGGATAATGAGACTGCCAAATCTATGGGAGCACTGCAGTCTCCACAAACCCGGGGTTCCTTTCGTCGCTCCTTTTATAGAGGCTCCAAAAATGTGGGAACTGAGACCACGTCCACCTTTAAAAATTCTGGACAAACATCCCCTAACAGAGGATATTTTCGAGGAGGTTATAGGGGAAACAATAACAAAGGTCGAGGGCGGGGCAATAACAACACCCGCACCTCCCCAGCCACTAAACAGTGACTTGCCACCACTCCCCCCAGACCATTCCACTCCGGTCGGGGGGCGGCTCCAACAATTCCTACCTGTCTGGACTTCCATCACCACAGACAAATTATCCAGTCTGGCTACTGCCTCGAACTAATACAATCCCCCCCAAACATACCACCCAAACAACGTCCAATGTCCTCACATCATCTCTCTCTCCTCAAACAAGAAGTTCAATCCCTGTTACAAAAACATGCGATAGAACCAGTCCCTCTTCAACATCAGGGAACAGGGGTATATTCCCTATACTTCCTCATTCCCAAAAAGGACAAAACATTAAGGCCCATACTGGATCTCAGACTACTAAACCAGTATATACAATCAGATCATTTTCATATGACCACCCTCCAACAAGTCCTCCCACTATTACAACAGGGAGACTTCCTTGCCACATTGGACCTCAAGGACGCGTACTTTCACATCCCTATGCATCCCGCTCACAGAAAATATCTACGATTTGTGGTAGATGGGCAACACTATCAATTTACAGTTCTCCCATTCGGAGTAACAACAGCACCCAGAGTGTTCACCAAGTGCTTAGCAGTCGTGGCAGCGCACCTCAGAAGGCAACAGATCCATGTCTTCCCCTATCTGGACGATTGGCTCATAAAAGCCAATACTCACCAAAAATGCGTTCTCCACACTCATCGCACTATTCAAACCCTCCACAATTTGGGATTCACTATCAACTACCCCAAATCCCATCTACAGCCTTCCCACTTACATCAGTATCTAGGAGCAACCATAGATACATCCAAAGCCATAGCTTATCCCAGCACTGCCAGGATAGCCAGTATACAAAATCTCATCTCTCAATTTCAAACTCATCAATCTCTTCCAGCAAGAGTGTTCATGCAGCTCCTAGGCATGATGGCGTCATGCATCTCCATAGTCCCACACGCACGACTTCAAATGCGTCCCTTACAGGAATGTCTAGCACAACAGTGGAACCAAGCTCACGGACAACTTACCGATCTGGTGTTGGTGGACAGTCGCTCACTTCGCTCACTGAAATGGTGGAACACCATCAACCTGTCCAAAGGGCGGCCGTTCTTAGAGCCTCTTCCACAAGTTGTGCTAACTACCGACGCATCTCTCACGGGGTGGGGAGCCCACCTCCTTCACCATACCATTCAGGGCAGATGGACCAGTCAACAAAAACTGCTCCACATCAACCACCTAGAACTCTTAGCAGTGTTCCTGGCACTAAAATCCTTTCAGGTACACCTAAAGAACAAAACTGTCCTCATACGCACAGACAACATGACAATGTATTATATACAGAAGCAAGGAGGGACACATTCTCTCCAACTGTCCCAACTGGCACAGCAAATCTGGAGATGGGCAATTCCCCAAAACATCTACCTGTTAGCAGAACATCTCCCAGGAATCCACAATCAGGTGGCCGACCTCCTAAGTCGCCACACACAGCAGATCCACGAATGGGAATTACACCCCAAGGTTCTACTCCCATTCTTCCAAAAATGGGGACAACCAGACATAGACCTGTTCGCCACTCCCGAAAACACAAAATGCCCAACCTTCGCCGCCAGGTTTCCACACCCACAGTCGAAGGGCAATGCCCTATGGATGAACTGGTCAGGCAGTTTTGCATACGCTTTTCCGCCTCTCCCACTCGTTCCATTTGTGGTACGCAAACTGAAACAACAGTCGCTAACACTAATACTGGTAGCCCCCACTTGGGCACGTCAACCGTGGTTCACCACACTTCTGGAACTATCTTTAGTTCCACATCAAAGGCTACGCCTCTCCCCGGATCTATTAACCCAGAACCATGGAGAAATCAGACACCCAGATCCTCAAACACTGAACCTAGTGATCTGGCTCCTGAAGTCTTAGAGTTCGGGTACCTCAACCTCCCTCCAGACTGTATGAATATCATAAAGGAAGCCAGACGACCTACTACTAGAGCATGTTATACCGCAAAATGGGAACGATTTGCCATCTACTGCGCTAATAATAACATACATCCATTGGATGCTTCCATCCAAAACATCATTTGCTATCTACTACACTTGCAAAGATGCAATCTAGCGTATTCCTCTATACGTTTACACCTAGCAGCCTTGGCAGCCTACTTGCAAAATAGGCAACACCTGTCCCTTTTTAAGGTACCAGCCATCAAAGCGTTTATGGAAGGTCTCAAAAGAATTCTTCCCCCAAGATTACCACCTTCCCCAGTGTGGAATCTCAATGTTGTTCTAACAAGACTTATGGGTCCCCCATTTGAACCTATGCACAAATGTGAATTACAGTTCCTAACATGGAAGGTAGCTTTCCTTATCGCAATCACTTTCCTACGAAGAGTAAGTGAAATACAAGCCCTTACGCTAGAGGAACCTTTCTTACAACTACACCGTAACAAAGTGGTTCTTAGGACAAACCCTAAATTTCTTCCAAAAGTGATTTCCCCTTTCCACCTTAACCAATCAGTAGAGCTACCGGTCTTTTTCCCTAACCCAGACTCCGTAGCTGAAAGGGCCCTACATACCTTAGATGTCAAAAGAGCCTTGCTTTATTACATCGACAGGACAAAACCTTTTCGAAAGACAAAACAACTCTTTGTTGCTTTCGCACCACCACATAAAGGCAATCCCATCTCCAAATCCGCTATAACCCTGTGGATAGTTAAGTGCATCCAAATATGCTACCAAAAGGCTAAACGTACACTTACAGTTCCCCCTAGGGCGCACTCCACGCGTAAAATAGGGGCTTCTATGGCCTTCTTAGGTAACATTCCCTTAGAAGACATTTGCAAGGCAGCCACGTGGTCTACCACGCATACCTTCACTAAACACTACTGTGTTGAAGTGCAAGCCAAACAACAGGCCTCAGTGGGCCAGGCTGTCCTAAAAACTTTATTTCAAACTGCTGCAACGGATACAGGTGACCACCGCTAAGGGGAAGTACTGCTATATAATCTATCCTCAGTGTGTGATCTGCAGCTCATATGCCTCGAACGGAATCTTACCAGTATGCATCTGTTCTTGGCATGTAGAGCTGCAGAGTCACACACGCCCACCCGCCTCCCCGGGACCTGTATCTGTTCCAGCATCTGTCTTACTTAGACATTGCACATGGACATCCTTTCTTTTCATTCCTATACACTCCATCTTTTCCCATCATGGCGAAAAAACAATCTGACGATGGAGTGGATGCCCATGCGCACTGTTGTCCAGGGGAGGAGTCACCAATCTCGTGACCAAAGGCTTCTTCCGAAGACAACCTGCAATCATCCGAGCCCAACACCAGATGGCGATCTTCTCCTCAGTGTGTGACTCTGCAGCTCTACATGCCAAAAACAGATGCATACTGGTAATTAGCATATTCCTTTTTAAAATATTTATGTACCTGGTATGTAAACAGTTTTTCTAAAGCATACTCCTACTGAAGCGGTCTTATGGCACTATGGAAAAAGGTACAGTACTTTGTGTTGCCACACTTGGGGGCACAGGCATCAAGATAAGAAATTGCGCTTCCTTAATAGCGATTTTTAAGGAATCGCTATTTAGGAGTCGCAATTTCTTATGCAAAAATAATAGCAATTCCTACACATTCCCTAATAGCGAATCGCAAATTGCGATTCACTATTGGGGAATGCTTTCCCATTCATTCCTATGCACCTAGGGGCCCGTAGGAATGAATCTGAAAGCATTCGCAATCTGCGATAATCAATTGATAATCGCACGTTGCGAATGCAATTGCAAGGTTGCTAGGGAACCTAAGGCCCCCCTGATGCACTCCCAACAAAGGTAAGTGTTCCCATGTGGCGCACACACATGCCCTAAGGGCATGTGTATGCGCCACATGGCACTTAGAAAAATGCAATTTTGTGCATTTTGCTAAGGATTTGCAAATTAACACTAACTTTAAGTTGATGTTAATTTGCAATTCCTAAATGCAAAGTCGCATTTTGAAAATGCTTCTTGCATTGCATTTAATTTTGCGATTACCTTTAGGGTTGATGATTCGGAAATGGCATTTTACCGGTCGCAAACGGGCTGATTCTGCGAGTTGGCACGTTTGCAACTGGTAAAAAGCTTGATGCATGTGCCCCTTGGTATCCCAAGTGATTTTTTTAAAAATCTTTATTTAAAGTTCTAGTTTTTCCCTTTTTTTAAATGGAACATTCATTTTCACTTATTCTCCTTGCATTCATAAGGTGGTGCCACCACATTTCTTTATACAAAAGGTTGGCACGTTCAGCAAATAAGAGGCGGTTGAGTGCAGGCTGTGTCCAGAATACTATTGGTTGAACTTTTTGTTTAGGATCAGTGGGAACTGGTTCTGCTATTTACAAATTAACCACACTCAGTGTGTTCGATTCTATAAGCTTTCATACTTGGAGAAATTGCAGAGAAATTCACGGAAGACCTGGTTGAATTTTCTGAAGTTGAATGGTATTTTTACTGCTACTTTTTTTCAAAGTAAGTTGCAAGATTGGCTACATAAGCCTGTCCTCCCCACATACGCCTAATTTCCAAAACTCAGGGTTGAGCATAGAAATGCATTAGGTGTATTTTAATACAATTTCGTATTCAAAAGGATAAAGCAGCCTTCAAAGATCCCAGAAGACTAGAAATTATCTTTGTCTGCCATTATTGCATTTTTCTGACTACTGTAGTGGGACTGGCCACAATTTCATAGATGAAAGGTACATCAGGCCCTCCAAGAATGGTAAAGCCTTCAAAGCAAGACCCTTCCCAGACTGAACGTTTAGCTCAAGAAAATTTGTGGGCATTGACCAACGAACTGCAGTGGGAACGAATGATAGCTGAAGTTGCACCACCCTGTTTTTCAAACTCCAAATGAGCATACATAAAACATATATTTAGTAGAAGACTTCAAGGGCTGTCAATAGATAAATGGCATAGTTGAAAATTAGCCTTAGTAAATGCAGTCTTGCAGGCTTTGTCGTGAACACAAAGGGTGTAATACCATTAGTCTGGTTGAGAGGATTAGAAAGGTTCTACCAAGCTAAGAGTTTTGCTTCACACGCTCACCTTTCATATAGATTTTGAAAAAAGTTCCTCCTTGTCAAGTTTTGTCTGTAGGAAACGGAGTGCTGATGCTCAGCAGTTGAAGATCACACCACTCGTGCAGATTTTCATCTTCAAAATCTCCAAAATGTAAGAGCAAGATCGCGTGCAATGCCCCAGTCCGTAGTTTGATGTTATGAGACAAATATGACCTACATATATACTTGTTGGTGCCTACCCAGCACGTCTTTGCAGGTCATGACTGTAAAACTTGTGAATGATTCTTCTTGGGTCTTGACACAAACGGACCTTTTGAGTCATCGTAAAGGGTACATTGAAGACCCATTTCTTTACAGACCTTTGTAATAATGCTATTATCACCTGCAGTTCTTCCTTGACTCTTAACTTGTTAGTTGGCCATGGCTTATGGATTTTTATGGTTCACTTCTCTGAAATTAGTGGTTTCTTGTATTGGCAATGCTCTGACTTGCCATGCACTTAAAACAAGATCAATTAATGCATGGTGCCTACATTTTTTAAGAAATGTTAAATTAATTTGCTTGACCAGCTCAGTTTCAGACACTCCATTAGTTTACTTGGGCTAGACTCATAGCTGCAAAACCATAAGACAGTCCGATTGTATGGATGATAAAGTGCACCAGTCTGTTTCATTAACTTATGAACTATGGCATTCAAAGTAATTTCCTGTTCTTTTAGAAACTGAAGATGATGGTCACAGTAATGCAGAAGTCTTTGAAGAAGATGAGCCGGCTCCGGCCGAAGTGCATGGTGAGCACATGAATTTCTTACTTGTTAAAAGAGATCATGGAAAATAATGACTTGCTTTGAAAAGTACAACAGAGTTGCACGTTTCTGCACAAAACACTAACTTTATAAGAAATAATATTAGAGGAACATATTGCTGTGCAATTTCCTTCTTGTTGTATCTTTTCTTCATACCACTATTTTCAAAAGGATATAAATAGTTTGATAGTGAATGCATTTATTTGCATAGTTGCACATGTAATTCTAGGGCCCGGCAAGTTCATGAATACATTGAGTAAGGCAGGAATGTTAATTGATTTGTGTACCATATGCCTCCATTAGAGTTGTCCCACTAAAATATCTGGTTTATTGTCGAAGCTAAATCCCTCTTCACAACTTTCCCAAAGATTTTGGTTTTGATTTAGAGACCCATGGATGCTACTCAGTCACTTTAGAGAATGAGTATATAGGTTTCGATTCACCTGGCCTTCATGGACTTGCCCAGTGCTTTTAACACTGTTAGAAAGGGTAAGCTATGGTCGTTGATGGGGGGAAATGGGATTTGAAGAACCCCTAATCACCCTCCTACGTAGGTTGCATGAGAGTACTTCTGTAGCGGTTCGTTTTGGACCAGGAGGAGAGAAGACCAGGCCGATTGCCTCCAAGGAGGGGGTTCGCCAGGGTTGTATCCTGGCCCCCTTTCTATTTCTTATATATACAAATGGTTTAGAGGCATTCCTGATTAAACAGCAACTGGATTTTCCAAAAATAAATGGCAAAACGGTCCCCTTGCTATCATATGCCGATGATAGTCTTAATGACCTTGACGGCCAATAGCCTACAAAAAGCTCTTACCGCCTTCACTGATTTTATGTTAGCCCTGGACTTCAATGTACATTTTTGCAAATCATTCGTCATGGTCTGCGGCCCAAAGAAAACTAAAACCAAGAAATGTATGGTAAAGAGAAAAATTATTGAGAAGGTGCCCAGTTTTACTTAGGTAATGTTTTAGCAATAAATTAAACTGGGATGACCTCGTTATGGTAAGTGCCCAATAGAATAGCAGACTGATAAAGGGGATTTTCCTTTTTTCCTGCAAATTGGGACACAGGCCGGTAGCAGAGATGATAACTTTATATAAATCAAAATGTTAATCTGTAGCTACCTTCGGGGCTGGAGTATGGGGTTATCATAAGAGCTACCAGATTCAGATTTTAGAGAATATATTTTTAAAAAGATTATTAATGGTTCCTAGTAACTCACCAACATTATTATGCCATTCTGAGGTGGGCCTGCAATATGTGAAATACAGAATAAGTATTGGCCAACTCATCCTATGAGGGAAAATCTGGTCCTCAGAAGACCTAATATTCCCTAGGAGTATACTTGGGGATTGTATGAACATGGACAATGCAATGTCACTCCCTCGGCTATCGTATGTCAATAACACCTTCCGTAAGATTGGACTAGAAGAATATTATAATAACTCAGAAATTATTCAGAACATCTGGAAAATGGTTATTAAAAATGCATACCGTATTGAAATAAGTATTTCTAACCAGGATCGGGGAATGTTGGATGCTAAATCATCAGCAATTTTACCTGTCTTTTACTTTGCACGTACAATCGCTTTTTCTGATGACTAGACTAAGACTTGGCACGTTGCACTTTTAGCAGCCTATCCTAAACCGGTTGGTTGGTGAGAGACTAGCCCCCTGTCCATGCAATAATATGGCCAAACCGCGCACAATGCACTGTTTTGTTCATTGTATGCAGTACCTAGCGCACGCTTTATAAAGCCCTTATTGAAAGCTATTCAGCCTTGTTCCTATATGGAGTGCTTTGATCATTTGAGATCATTATCTACGGATGCAATGTGTAGTGCAGTGCTTAGTTCAATTAGAATAGCACTTTCAATCCGAAAACGCTATGAACTGTGAAAGGAAGCGAAATTTTATATTTCTTGTAGGTCCTTTTAAGAATCAATTAAATGTATAAATTGTGTTGTCGAAGGTTGGGATCATTTTAAAACTGAGTTTTGCTGGTATATTAATAATAATTGGAGAATATGTTCATTTTTAATAAATGTTTTTAACTGTATTTTTATATATATCTTGTATGCAAACTTTTATGATTCACAAGAATCGAATAAAGTTATGTTGATGATGAGTATATTTCTTTGATAACCCGTGTGGTATTCGGCGAACTTGATATAGGATTTTGTGCAAAATCTAATTTATTTTTCCTTGATAGTGTCTTTACCTTACAATGAAAGATTAAGATCAGACTATCTGTTACAGTCCTTCACATGGACCAGGCAACTGCTAAGATTAAACATTACAGTATTTATAGAATTGGGTAAAATATTTAACCCCACATGTTAGATCTCCTTCTGGAGGGGAGGGGGTATTTGATTTGGCAATTCTTTAAAATGATCGATTGGAAGTATGCATAGCCTCAACCTTGGATAAGTTCTGCTCATAACTTGAGACTATACCCTAACGACAAGCAGTTGGTGTACGGAACGTCCAGGCATGGAGAGCAGTAACAAAACGTTATTTTCATACGCCAACATTGGCCCTACCAAACACTCCCTATAGGAGTATGAACTTTAAGCGATTACATAGAGACTGACACAAGTAATAAAGATTTAAGCTCTGCATTCTTACGGTTGAAAATCAGACTAATAAAGTAAGTCAGGCAGTGGAAACTTTCCAGTGACTTCAAAATAAACCGAACCCTGTCAAATGCCTTTCCCTCATCCAGTCTAACTGCTGCACTAGAGATATCAGTGTTTATTGAAAACATTCTTATGGTCTAGATCTTTTCGAAAGACCATATCTCCCTTTATTGAAGCATGTTTTTGATGAGTTAAAGTTAGACGTAGTACTGTGCAACCTAAAATTTTGTATCCTAGTTGTTATTTTAAGGTTTAGCTTTCCAAAAGATATGGGGCCAGTAAACAGTGCATTGAGCCCTGACTGTGTCTGGTTTTGGGACTGAACGGTTTTGAAAAGTGAATAGAGCTGATGTCATCAATTTTGGCTTTGTACATTGAATCAAAATCTCAGTATACATGGGGATCTAGATCAAAACTACTATTGTAATAATATTTGGCATGAAATTTGTTTAGAAACCTATCCAACCAATATAAATTGCACATCTTCATCAAACTCATAGCCTCACAATCTCCTGTTCACTTATAGGTATCTGGAGACTGCTTTGACAGTTCCGACTGACAGCGGGTCTGCAAACCTTTATTTTAAAGTCCCGTTCCATATTAGAGACATATTGAGGTACCTCCTCTGTATACAGTTGATTGTTATGTGCAGCGAAAACGATAACCACTCTTGTCAGTTGTTATTATTCCATATTCATAAGCATGTGAGCGAACCATTGGGGTGCCATGTCAACCTTTCTCATTAATGCTGTTAATAAATTATAATGCAAATTCTAAATACCTATTTAACATTTAATTCAAGTCGCACTCCTTCGAGGTAACATACGTTTGCACATCCTACAAAAAGACAAACTTCTTTTCGTTTGGGTCAAGGCAATATATTCATAATGGTAACTAATTAATCTTACCCTTGTATGGAATGATTGTATGCATTTGGTACGGCACTAATTGTCATTATGATCTCTCATCTTGAATCCGGTCTGGTGATTGGCATTTTCGCTTTGCAGTGAAGCGCAAGTTTATTATTGTCCTGATTAGTTTAAAAAAAAGTTTCAAAAAATAAACAAGCTGTGGTTATTAACCCAGCTGTTTTAATCTTGTTTTGTCTGTATGTAATTATTTGGTCATTGTGCATAAACACAATATTTGTATTCTGTTTTTATATCCCCATAAAATGTAAAACAATGATATCTCTAACAACATAAATGTTTCTTTTGTTCTTGAGCAACCTCCATATAATGTAAAGGAAACACAAACGCATTAGTTTCCTGGTTGATTTCTAGGTCGAAGCCTACCAGGCAGCGCAGCTGTGTGGTTTGTCAACAAAATCTTGGGGACATTCTGAAAACGTCCCTGGAAATACATTCCTACCATTGCCTTTGTGGTTTGTAACTCACATCTGCTTGGTTTCTATTTGCTGGCTTTGTTTTAGGCTGTCCAGCTTGAATTTGTCCTTTCCATGCCCCATATGCTATTTACCTTATCCTTCCTCCTGTGCTAAATTTACAGTATCCTTCCACCAGTGCTCGATTTCTGTAAGCAGGCTTTTATATCTTGTTCGTTTTTTTTTTTCTCGTATTTGCTATGCATTCATAGACTGAGGTCTTCATTACTGCGCTCTACACCACTCCAATCTAGGTCACTCCAATCTAGGCCACTCCACTCTTCACCACTCCTCTATGCCACTCTACAACTCTGCACTCTTTGCCAGTGTACTCTAAGCCAATGCACTCTACTCTGTACGACTCTACTGTATGCCAGTGCACTTTATGCCAATCCACTCTACGCCTATTTAAGCTGCTCTGTACCACTGCACTCAATGCCACTGTCCTCATCACCACTGACTCTCTCCTGCACCACTCCACGCCACGCCACTTAACTCCACTCTACACCCCTCTACGCCACTGGTCTATTCTGCCCCACTCCACTCTGCCACTCTATTTTGCGCCACTCCTCTCTACATTGCACCACTCTGCTCTGCACCACTCTGCTCTGCACCACTCTGCTCTGCACCACTGCCCTTTTCCTCTAACCACTGCACTCTGAGCCACTGAGCTCCATGCCAATGCACTCTACACCACTTTACCCAAAACCAATGCACTTCACGCCGCTGCACTCTAAGCCAATTTACCCCGCACCACTGCACTCTACGCCACTTTACTCTGCAACACTACGCCACTGCACTCTACACCATTGTACTCTTTCATTGAACTCCCGTCCACTCTATTCTTCCCTGCACCACTGTACTGTCACTGCTCTCTATGCCACTGTACTTTGCATTACTCTACACCACTGCACTCTACAACACTACTCTGCAACACTGCACTCTCTGCCACTGGACTCTACACCACTGTACTGTGTGCTACTGCAGCCACTGCATTCTACTCTGCACCACTCTACTGCACTCTTCGCCACTGCACTCCACGCCACAGTACATCACTGCTCTCAACGTCAGTGCTTTCTACTCTACAACTTTACTCAAAACAATGCACTCTGTGCCACTGCACTCTACACCAATCTACACTGTACTTTACACCACTTCACTCTAAGCCACTCTACAACAGTCCACGATACTCGAATCTGACGCTCTGCACCATTAAACTCTACTTCACTCTGACACTCTACGCCACTCTGCCTCTCCACAATACCCTACTCCATGGTATGCCACTCTGACACTACTCCATTCTACGATGCTCTACCCCACTCCATGCTACTTTACTCTACGACACACTGCTCCACTACTCCCCTCATCTCCAATCTGTGCCACTCCCTTTGCTTTATATAGCGCGAACTGGACGCGGACATCGGGTATCAGAGCGCTTTACATGAGCACCAGTTTTGTCACAGATGGACTCATTAGTTTTTGTTCGGCACGGGGAGATTAAGTGATTTGCCCAGAATCACAGCATGTTGAGCGTCGTCGAGACTTGAACCTGGTTCCCCAGCTTCGAGGTTGACCGCTCTAGCCGTAAGGCTACACCATCATCCTTCTTTCTACGATGATTTACTCTGCTCTATGCCACTGTGCTCTACAACACTACTCCACACCCTGAACTCCCTCCACTCTAACACTGCCACTGTACTCTACTCCACTCTATGCCACTCATCTCTACGACACTACTTCACTCTACACCCTTCCACTCTACGATACTCTTCTTCCTCCATGACACAGCACAATGCTACCCCAATCCATGCCACTCAACTCTACACCACTCTATGCCACCCCACACCACTCTCCGCCACTCTCCTTTACTGCACTAACTAGCAGCCACTCTGGTGTGCAACATGGCTAAAACATATTGACAAAGCAATATCTCCTGCATAGGTGAGACCGATTGGCTTTGCCAATTCTTGCTCCACTTTCTCATTGTTTTCCTTGTCTTGGCGCCCTTTATTTCATTCTTTTCATCATTTGTGATCTGCATGAATTGAATGACCATGCTTCATTTGCGAATTAGTAAAACTGGATAAATATCATAGTTAACTACCTTTTATTTACAATTAAGTAAGTACCACACAGCATACTAACTGCACCACCCCAGCACTCACACTTCCAGCACCCTCTCATCTGTCCCATATGTAGTCTGGCCAATTAAGGCATTGGTGATTAGTACAAAAGGATAAAAGAATGAGGAGCATTGATGAACACCTACTTCGAACTAAAAATCTGGTATTAGTGGTGCCATGAGGGCCCTAAAGATCTCCTGTATTAAGTGACGAAACAGCTAGTAGAATGCTATATTGTATTAAAGTAATAGTTATTCAAAAGTGTTTCTGTATGACAAATGTGACAAAATTGTACAGAAAATAATTGTTTTTGTTTTTTTCCAGATTCCGATGACATCCAAGAAGAGACGGATGAAACTGGAGATGCTGAAGCAGAAGGTTTGTTATGCTTTCTATCCGCAGTTATGATCTAATAATTGGTAATGAAACTGGGATTTCTGGGTTCTTGCCATTTGTAAATCAATGCACTCATGGGATATTTCCAGGTGGGGCCAGGATAGAGTGGGTGTGGCTGTCGAGACTCACCAAATACATGAGACTGCAACAGACAGTGCTTGTGAAGTGGGAGTTGTGATGTTCGTTAGGAGATATTCCCATTTTTTTGTATGAAAGAGGATTGTTCTGATCCAGACTTTACCAAATGTGGTCTGTGTGAGAGAATGTTGTAGTTCTGCTGCCAGAGCTGTGAAACTGGTGTTTGTCTTACTGCTGCTCATGCAGTAACTCTGGTTTGCAGGCAAAATTTACACTTCTCTGAATGTTTTTATGTGTCCACTGTTTATTTAATATAATTGTTTGTGTACGCACTTCCGTGCATGTGGGCATTGCAGGAATTGCAGTAGCTTGTGCTTATGTTTTTGTGAAGGAAGCTCAACAGCTGCAAGCTGTCTTTGCCTTTCGTCAAGAAAGCAAAGTTGGTATTGCTGCTGCCAGATCTGGTTGATAGATGAATGATCTGCTGCCTATTCAGTCTTGAAGTCCTTGTGGTGGCATCTTCCGTGGCAGCCCACTTGTGATTGCATGGGTCGCTCTGGGACTTTAAGAGTAATAGACGAATGCCTTCCATTTCAAATTCTCAACTCAAGAGTTATCAACCACTATAGCTGAATATCAAATGGGAATGTAAATTACGTTTAGCGTTACTCTCCTTGGGGGAGGATGGTGCTTCAAAATGAATATTTGTCCACAAAAGCATGTGGACGTGTGTCCTAAAAACAGCGCATCAAACAAAAGCTGAAGAGCTGTCATCTAGATACGCCAACGCCGCATCTGTGGTTGAATTGACCACACCATGTATCGGCAATTATCAGCAAAAGGCTTAATATTAAACTGCATTGACAAAATGGCATGGCAATTCTTTCTATTTAATCTGCAAAGTTTTTTCCATTTCAAATGACAAGCAGGATTTTTTGTTAAGAAAGAATTAAACTTCCAGCTGAATAAAGTCAGACATGGCCAAGTAAATGGTGTACCGAGTGTAATTTCATATTGCTAACCCAACCCAAAAACCTGAAAAAATAAAAATAATTTTGATACATGGTAGTTCAATCTGTTTGCCTTTTGGTGTCCTGGGGCTGATCTACTAGAGCCCCGAAAATTGTATACCTCTTGCATCCCATTAGCGCCGGCAGGATAATGGTTGAGCAGTCTAAGGCTTACTCAAGAAAGTGTTGTGAAGAAAAAGTAGGAACGGAGTATCTTACAATATAACCCCCAAAATTATGATTGTTCAATGCTCTAGCTTAGTAAAAAATAAAATTGTATTCTAAACAAAATCTGCAAATGTTCGTGCACAAGTCAATAGAACATAATACTTGGGAACCAGATCTCACAGTGTAATACGTGATTCTGCATTTGCCCTTTCCAAGACCAGAGTGTGTCATTCCATAAGCTTTCTGTGCCACCTTGTTCTATTTCTATGGGAAGCCACCCATAAATTAGCATTTTCTAAATGTCAGTCTTTACTCTGGTTCAATCCTCATCGGGATGTGTACTGTGCAGTATATGACAGTAGATACACATGCCCTGCATATTCCAGCCATCTAGTGTTGGGTTCGGCATTTGCAAGTTGTTTTTATTCAAAGAAGTCATTAGTCATGCAATGTACTGTAACTCCTCCCTTAGTATGCAATGTGCATGAGCAATGACTCAATGTTAGATAGTTTTTTCCACCATTGGAATGGGAGGTATACTGACAGGGCTTCAAGAGTTGATGTGTCTTTTGCGTTTCATATGGGCCCACATGGTAAAAACTTAGTCTGCCACTGTCATAAGAATCTCTCCACCGACCATGTTTGTTTCCTTCGTTGATGCCCTCCTCAAACAGACTCCAAGCGATCGAGTCCTTCAATGCTGTGGGCCCGTGCCCTTTTTCGGACTGCATGCCCCCTTCAGTGGCCTGCAACACCAGCAAATGTTGAGCTTCTAAGGGTGATGGAATGGACACTCTTACAGAACTGCTCCCTAGTCTACCAGAAGTACCCATGGCCAGACTCCCATGAAGGTTGTACTCTTACTCTCCCTGGACCGCAACTACGCCCCATGTGAAAGTTTCCCTTGACTTCTGCTCACAGATAGCTCCAGTACCAAAGGGAGAGGCATTGTTTGCACAGAAAAATGCTTCCACATTGCACCGCTGATACCCCAACATCTTAGTCGAACAAGAACCCTTCGGCACAAAGGAGAAAGAGGACACCTGCCCTTCTGACATACAGTGCACAAGGCCACATCCAGTCCAGAGGCCATCTCCTCCAGTGTCTCTAACCCAGAAGAATAAAACTGAAGATGGTTATGTGTGTGGTTGGCACCTACATCATCCCTAGCTTCACAAAGGCCTCATGCCGATGCAAAACACTGCTCCTGTCTGAGTTGGACATTGAACCAGGGCCTCTGCTGCCTTCTGGCTCCAGTCGGCACTGACCGAAGCCCTCCGATCTGAGGAATGAGCCTCCGAAGGGACCAGAGGTTGAAGAGATGCTAGAGAAAATCATGGACACCCACCACCATCGCATAATCAATGGGTGCCCTTCAAACTCCAGGTGCTATGAGCTACTTTCGGAGGCAGCAATCTCGAGAGAAGCGAAGGCCACCTCCCTTGACCAGCTATGATGCTGTTGGAGGCCGCAGCAAACATTCTACCAACAGGCAAGCAGGGGCTACACCAAAGATTCCTTCAGGGGTAGCAACTATAAGAACGACATAGGTCTTAGTAAAGAGACCGTCTCCAAGCACTAACTTGCCACACCTACTGTCATCTTCCTCCTTCTGTCATGTGGGGGGTGGCTATGCATGGGAAAGACTTTAGGATTTCCTCCTCCCCGCTGGGAGGATATCCCCGGGTTCTCACAGTCTGCCATCATGGCTTCTGCCTAGAACTACTCCTCCAAACCCTCACTTTCACCCTCTCAACAGTTGCATCCTGTTGTATCATTTCCGCATGATAACTCTTCAAGACATCATCCTGCTGCTACAGCAAGGTGACTTCATGGTGACTTTAGACTCTAGGACACCTACTTTCCTATACCCATCCTCCCTACCACCCAGTAAAACCTCTGCTTTGTGGTAAATCCCCAACACTACCAATTCACAATACTGCCCTATAAGTCACCACTGCCCCAAGGGTGTTAACCATGTGCCTACTGGAAGTAGCTGTACATCTAAGAAGGGCAGCACTCTTATGTTCCCTTACCTCAACGATTGGCTAGTCATGAGCACCAGCAGACAACAATGCCTAGCCCACACTCAAGCTACAGACTCCCTGCTCTGCAGCCATGGATCCACTGTAAATGCCACAAAGTCCCACCCTCAACCCCTTCAGAATCAGCCCTTCCTGGGCTCTGTCCTAAATGCAGTTACAAGCAAAGCATACTCCAACCAACAGAGGGTGTTGGCCTTTCAGCAGCTGCTGCCTGTTTTTCATCTCAGTCTTCGCCTCAGTCAGAACTGTAATGTACCTCTTAGTAATGATGGCCTAATGCATCGCCATAGTACCCCATGCCAGGCTCCACAAGCAAACAGTCAGTGAGAGGATCTAGTGTAAATGTAAAATGTCAAGGTACTTATAGAGCGCACTGTCACCAGACGGCCACCTTGCGGTGTCGCCTTTGCGGTTTCCTGGCGCTGATACTCATACCGCTGTGGAACCCCTCCTGGCTTTCCCTGTGAAGTGTCCACTCCTGGGCACCCCCAGGGTGAAGCCAGGCATCCTTAGCGCTGTTGGGGCCGGTGTGGAGGCTAAGCAAGCTATTGCCCAGAGTTGCAGCGTGGGGCCCGTGATTAGAATAGGCACCGAGGCGAGAATAGACAGGTCCGAGGAAATTGAGCCTAAGCCCCGCCGAGGCGGGAATCGAACCCTGGTCCCTGGCCAGAACTCTGCTCTAGTGTGGTTGGAGGCCAGTGCCCAACTGTCGCTGCAGTTGTGGTACAGTAACAACTTGTTGCGGGGCAGGTCCTTTGCAGATCCTGTTCCACAGGTGACCACTACAACAGACAAATTCCTCACAGGCTGGGGAGTGCATCTAGACAGCATGTCAATACAGGGGATGCGGTCCCTCCTATGTAAGTGGTGCCACATTAGCTACCTCAAGCTCCTAGCCATACACCTAGCTCTCAAAGCCTTCTTGTAAGTCATCAGGGGCAAAGTAGTCCTTATCAAAATGAGGAAGATGACAGTGATGTATTGCCTTTTATAAACAAGGTGATAAGCATTCTCCCCAGCTCTCAGCACTAGCGCAACAGATCTGGCACTGGGCCATCCATCGTGGCATACACCTTCTGACATAGCACCTTACAAGGAAAGCCAACAACTTTGCTGACTCTCATCAGGATGCATTAACAGGTCCTCAAGTGTTTGGTGTTTCGGCTGTGAGCCCGCTGCGACCCTGCTCGGATGGTTATTTCCACCGTTTTATCTTTCTTCTAAGCATCAAGCGTATTTACGTTTGTTCCCTGCCATGCCATATATCGCCTAGAACTCTGTTTCTTGTTATGCCTTTCACCTTATGAAGATTCAGCTGCGTCCATTATCATTTGGATAAATTCATCCTGTTGGCCGCACTTTGGAGCTTTCTGAGCACCATTTAGCTTCTTTGCCTGCCCTCCAGTGCTTTGGGCCATCGTCCTGGCTATCTAATCCAGGCGCTTCATATTTTCTTTGCACGCACGTGAACTTTTCGCCCTGAAGAAGGTGTGACCCATATGTGGGTTTGACACCGAAACGTGCGTTGGCGCCCCTGTGCCTCCTTTGTTTGCATCTTTTCTATGGAGAAGAAACCAGTTTATGGACTTTATCAGTGCCTTGAAAAGATGACCAACTGAGCCTGGATTTTCCATATCACCCAATATTGTCTGATTTTTCTGTGGATGTGAACTATTCTCGGACTATGTGACTATGTTTGGCACTACCTAATGCATTGCTACCTGATGGAATGTTTGAGTATGTTTGAGTCCGTGTTTGTCTGCTTGTCTGAAAGAGTGTGTGCGTGCGGCTTAGGATGTCTGTAGAGTTTGTGGACAGTTACTGTCTTTTATATATTTTTTCTACTATGGTGATCAAATAATATAAATAAATATGATATCCCTAACTCACAAGTATCTTGTACTATAAATGGGAAGGGTACCCTGTATAGGGCTTATATCGGTGACGTATAGCACTTCATAAAGAAATCTTTAGGCAGTGTTTTTTCTGATTGCCCCTCAAGTGGGAACGCCACCCACACGTCCTACTCTCCTGCTTCTACTGTTGGGGCACCCCCACACATGGACCTGTGTTCCACCCACAACAATTCAAAATGCCCAACTTTGCCTCCTGGTTCCCACACTCTCAGTCCATGGACAGTGCTCTGTTGATGAGCTGGCCAGGGATATTTACCTATGCTTTTCCTGCTCCTCCTGGTAGGGAAGATTTGGCAAACATCCCTCACTCTCATCCTGGTGGCTCCCACTTGGGCTAGACAGCCTTGGAACTGTATGCTGCTGGAGATATCCATCAGTCCCCACGAGGAGCTCACCAACAGGCCAGACCTTTTCATGCAGAACCAAGACTGAAATAGGCACCCAGACAGCTCAACCTAGCAAACTGGTCTTAGAGTTTGGCTATCTTATCCTTCCACAGGAGTGTACAAATATCCTTCCTGAAGCCTGCAGGCATACTATTGGAGCATGTTATTCTGCAAAATAGAAAAGGTTTGTCCATTATTGCATACCCAAGCAACTGCACCCTTTAAAGCAATCCCTCCAGGACATAATTTGTTACCTCTTGCACTTGTAAAAGTCGGGGCTCTCTTACACCTCTATACAGCTACACCTGCCCTTTACTGCAGCCTACATTTACAACGGGGAGCATTCTTCATTATTAAGGATACCTCTCATCAAGGCATTTATGGACGGCCTCAAAGGATTATACCTATCAGGGTGTCCCCACCTCTGTATAGAACCTGGATGTACTCACCAGGCTCAGAGGTACCTTGTTCAAATTCCTACACTCTTGCCCTTTTACAGTTCCTCTTGTGGAAGATGGCCTTCCCCATATCTTTCCTCAGATACATTGGTGAGCTTCAGGTACTCGTAAGTGTGCAGGGACGGGGTGTCAGAGCTACTCCTAAGTTCCTCTCCAAGGTATCGCCTTTCCACCTCAACCAGATTATAGAACTCCCAGTCTTCTTCCCACACCCAGACTCCGCAACAGAGAGCGCTTTATACTCTAGTTGGGCCATCCCATCATAAAAGCTGGCATAGCTAGGTGGATCGTCAAGTAGATCCAGACCGATCACAAAGAAAAAGAGCCCTACCAAAGACCCCCTAACCAGGTTACACTCCGGCCACAAAAAAGGCGCAACCTTGTCTTTTTTGGCCAACATTCCGCTTGGTGACATAGAAAAAGCAGCAACCTAGTGAACTTCATGCGCCTTTACAATAATTGTGTAGATATCCTAGACCTTTACAATAATTGTGTGGATATCCTAGACCATCAATGGGCTATGTTTGGCTTGACAATACTAAGAACTTTGTTTCAGGCTTCTGCACCATCCATGGGCTAAACACTGCTTACAGGGGGGTATTGCTTTAAAGTCTGTGCAGAGCATGTGCATCTACAGCCACACATACTATGAATAGATAGTTATCCTGTAAGCATCTGTTTCTAGCTTCTATTGCTGTAAACTCACATGCAATCGCTCTCTTCACCAGAGCCTGTGTCTGCTGCAGATCTCTCCTCATTTCCATTTCTTACTCTTACAGTACACATGGTCATCATTCGTGTTCAATCGCCACTCCATATATATGCTTACCCGCTCTGCGAAAAGCAGTCTAGCATGACTTTGGCGGTTTCGAACAATCCTCATTGCTGCTGGACTATTCCTTGTTCGCCTGACCGACCTTTTCCTCTAGTCTCCTCCCCCCCCCCCCTTAGGCCTCCCACACCCCTCTCATCGTACACTTTCACCGATACACAGGGAGTTTGGATCGTTGGTCCCCAGCCGGTTTGTCTGTCTCTCACTTTGACTACTTTGTCCCTCTGAAGTACTTCCTCCCTTGCCGGTCTGCCTGACACTATCTGCATTCCTTACCCCTTTTACTATTCCCTCTCTACCTTCCATTCCCCATTAGACGTGTGTCTTGGCTATGCTATGCGTCAATATCTCTTGTTATTGTGTAATCGCTGTTTTTCTCCTATTTTTTTTTTTTTTTTTTTGGTTTTTAAAAATTTTTATTGAACAATAATTCGATTACAAGCACGGGCCTACAACCACCAGGGCCGGCCGCTAAGTACAGAATGAAATATACATTTATCAACGCTGCAGTCGGTTCCCGGGGGTCGGCCCCGTAGTGAGTCCGGATAGTTCTAGAGGCACAGGAGACTTAGATCAAACAAACACAAAAAACTAAAAGAAAAACAAAAGGCGAGGCATAAAGACAAACGGCGCAGGTCAGGCTTCCTCCGGGGAACTCCAGGTCAGACCATTAAGCAGCACACGAAAGGAAGGAGTACCGGGAGGCTGGGGACGGGGGGGGGGGGCCAAGGGAACTGAACGTCCATATGTAGTCATTCCAAAAGGTGCCCGGAACCGTCAAGGGTCAGGGGGACAGGGCGATATCGGTGTCCACCAGGGGGGGCGTACAGATACCCCCGCGATAAGCATTCCATTGCCCCCAGATTCTGCCCCATGCCCCCGGCTTACCACGGGCAACATACACAGTCTTCTCCCTGAACATACACCAGTCCATATTCTCCTTCCATACTGACACGGTGGGCGGCCGCTGGGCACCCCAAAGCTGCGCTATATCTCTCTTGGCAATCATGTTCCCCAGGGCCGCCCACCGAGTCTGAGCCGCGCTATAATCATTGGGCTCCCACACATTCAGGACACAGCGACGCACCTCCGGCAGCAGCACAACCCCAGTGACCTGTCCCATAACCGTATGTACCCGGCGCCAGTAGTCCGCCACCTCGCGGCACTCCCACAGGATATGGAGAAAGGTGGCACTGAGCCCACAACCCCGCTTACAGAGCCCATCGTCGGAATATCCCATCGAGACCAAGCGAGGACCCGTCACATACACCCGGTGAAGAATCTTAAGCTGTACCAACCGGAGACGGGCTGGAATGGCGACCTCTTTGGGGGACGACAGTGCAGACTGCCAGTCCTCGTCGTCCAATTCCACCCCATCCCCCGTCCAAGCCTCCCGAAGGCGCACCAAGAGGTCAGCCCGATGATTAATCAGTTTCTTATAAATTAAAGAAATAGTGCTGTCCGGGACATGTCCGTCAAGTATGCGGTCCTCGAGGGGCGAGGAAACCGGGATCGTGGTCCCCTCTCCAAAGACCGAGAGCAGGGCGTGTCGAACCTGGGCATAGCGGAAGAACTCCCTGTCCGTAAGCTCATATTCGGCCTGAAGAGCCGCGAAAGTCTTAACCGCGCCCTTATGCCACAGGTCTCCCACTTTGCTGATACCAATCGTGTCCCACTGGTCAAACCCCTTCGTAGTCCAGAGGCTCCCCAGGCGATCGGAGGCAAACAAAGGAGTAGCACATGTCAGTCGCTCACCCCAGCCCGTGGCCGCAGTGGCGGCCCTCCAGGTCCGCACCGCGATCTTAGTAGGACCCGTAAGGGTCCGGCCAGCCGAGCGGGAGTACAGCGCCCTGTTATAGTCCCCGCCGGGAAGCAGGAACTTGTCCATCTCATACGCCGGGTTCAGGCCAGGCGCATACGTGGCATGGTTGATGGCCGAAAGCTGCGCGGCCCAATAATACCTGCGAATGTCGGGAAGCGCGATGCCCCCGTCATACCAGGGGAGAGTAAGCTTAGCAAGAGCAATACGCGCCCGCCCGTCCCACACCAGTCTCCTCTGCAGGCTCTCTACCTCCCGAAAGTAGGCAACTGGGATGACGTCGAAGGAATTCTGGAGTGCATAGAGGAACCTGGGAAGGGACATCATTTTGAACAGCGCGGCCCGACCCAGCGGGGACAGGGGCAGCCTGCACCACCGGGCCGTATCCTCTCGCAATCGCCGAAGCGGACGCAGGAGATTCAGCTCATAGCGAGCCACCGGGTCCAGCGAAACGTATATCCCCAGGTACTTAAAGCCGCTCAGTGATACCTGGATCGGAAGCCGAGGCGGTAGGAGTGGAGGACCACCGGAGATCGGATAGACGCAGGATTTAGACCAATTGATCGTGAGACCCGAATTACTCCCAAAGGAAGTCAGAACGTCAAAGAGGACGTTGAGCGACTGCCGCGGTGAGGTGAGATATAGGAGAATATCGTCCGCATACAGCGAAACCCGATCTTCAAAGCCCGGGGCCCACCGGATCCCTCGAAGCGAGGGCTCCCAGCGGAGCCAAGCCGCGAGTGGCTCCAGGGCGAGAGCGAAGAGCAGAGGGGACAACGGGCATCCCTGCCTCGTGCCCCTGCCCAGGGCAAAGGGCCGAGAGACCCGCCCGTTCACCACCACCTGAGCCATGGGTCCCGTGTACAGAAGCTTCACCCAGCCAATAAATCCTTCCCCAAAGCCAAATTTAGCCAAGACAGCCCAGAGGAATGGCCACTCGATGGTGTCAAAAGCCATCGTGGCATCCAAAGAGACCAGCACGGCCGGTTCGGAGAGGAGCTCCGCCCTGGCAAGGGCGCCATGAAGACGCCGCAAGTTAAGAGCGGTGTTACGATGCGGGATGAATCCGCATTGGTCCGGATGAATCAGATCGCACACGACGCTCAACAGACGATTGGCAAGGACTTTCGCCAGGATCTTAGGCTCCGCATTTAGTAGTGAAATAGGCCGGTAAGAAGTACAGCGATCTCGCGGCTTGTCCTCCTTGGGGATAACGACTATCGTGGCCAAACGCTGATCGGCCGGGAGGGAACCCGCCGCCAGAGACTCACGGAACATGCGACTGAGGAAGGGCGCAAGCTTGTCAGGGCGCAGTTTATATAGCTCAATGGGCAGACCGTTGGGACCCATAGCCTTGCCCGAACGAAGGGAGCGGATCGCGGTCGCTATTTCATCCACCGACAAGGGGGCCTCCAGCCGCTCACGGTCCTCAACGGACAGGCAGGGCAAGGCGATATCCCTCAGTAGAAGGCGAGAGTCGTCCTCATCCCTGTCAGTCACTGGGGAGTACACAGCCCGGAGGTGGTCGGCAAAACATTCCACAATCTCGTCAGGCTCCGTCACACACACACCATCCGCAGCACGCAACTCCGGGACCACACGATTCACTCTCTCCTTCCTGTCCAGCCACGCGATCAACTTTCCCGCCTTGTCCCCGGCATCGTACAGTCGGCCCTGCTGCTCCCTATACATAGTTTTGGCCGCGTCAGTGACCAGGGACCTATATTCAAACTGTTTCAAGCTGAGGGCATGGAGCCCGTCCGGAGTAACATTCGCCTCCAAGGCCGACTCCAGCCCCAAGATGTCAGTCTCCAGCCTCACCACTGCCTCACTCTTGACCCTCTTAGCCACCACTATCTGGGAAAGGGCGTGTCCGCGGATCACGGTTTTAAAGGCTTCCCACAGGGACATTGCAGAAGACACCGACCCCTCGTTATCCAGGAAGTATTGGTCCATAGCCTTAACCAGGCTGTCACGAGTCGTAGGGTCTCGCAGGTACCATGGGTTAATGGGAGCGATCCGCCCTGCAGACCGTGGCCCGGTGTCAAAAACAAGCCACAGCGGAGAATGGTCGGAGATACCCCGCGCCAGGTGCCTGACCTCTCGAATCCGACCAGTCTGCGCCGCGGGCATAAGGAAGTAGTCTAACCTAGAGAGACTCCCATGCGCCCCCGAGTGAAAGGTGAATTGACATTGGGTCGGATGCATTAATCTCCAACTATCCACCAGGCCGAAGGTCTCCAGCATCCCACCCAGCCATGCCTGGGCAGCGGGGAGGGTCCTTGGTGGGTGACGATCCAGTTCACCCGAAACCACAGAATTAAAGTACCCGCCCATGAGCAGGAGGCCGTCCGGAAGGTCAAGCAGCATTCGACCCAAGTCAGTGAAGGTGGAGTTCTGGAGGCCCGGGGGGACGTAAACTGAAACCAGGGCAAGGGGCTGCCCCTCCCACTTCCCAATCAAACACACATAGCGCCCTCTGTCATCCGAGACTATCTTAGTGATCTCCACCGGAAGTGAGGTTCGCAGCAGAATGCCCACCCCCCTGGAACCAGTTGTGAAACCAGAATGGGCCACGAGGCGGTATCCCCCCCTGTTCATTGCATGACAAACATTGCCAACAAGATGCGTCTCCTGGAGAAACACCACATCAGGAGTCAAACGACGCAAATATTGCAGTACTACACCCCGCTTGATACGGTCCCCCAACCCATTGACGTTCCATGACATAAGCCTCAACCCGTCCCCCCCCATCCCCCCCAATAGATCAAGGGTCCCCCCGCCTGCCGCACCGTTCCCAAATGTGGACAAAAATCAGTACCTCGCCCTGTAAACAAAAAACACACAGCAAAACAAACCCTCCTCCCCCCCAACCCCACCCCAGGACCAACTCCCCCCACCCTGCACCCCTGCGGGCCAAAAAACCCCCCCAACTTGCAGTGTGCCTGTCGCCCCACTAACCCCATTCTACGAAAAGAACCCAGAGGAGGTAAGGGACCCGTCCCCGCCCGCCCCCCTCACTGGTCCTGGTAAAACACAATATGCAAATGAAATAAGACCCGACTGTACAGTGCAAAAAGGCAAAATCAAGGACCAAAAGTCATTCTAAAGGGGACCCATCACCTGCGGGGCCCGCAGAGGGTCCGGGACGGCCACCTCCGTCCGGCAGAGAGTCCAGCCAGTCACTTGCAGCCACAGGAGAGTCAAAAAAGGCTGTCCGATCCCCATGTTCCACTCGGAGTTTTGCAGGGTAGAGCATCGAATACTTTAGGCCCAGCTCACGAAGACGACGCTTCACCCCTTGGAATCCCATCCGTTGTTTCTGGACCAGTTGCGTGAAGTCCGGGTAAAAATTGATGGTCGAGTTCTCATGACGAACCGGGCCGTGGGTCCGTGAGGCCTGCAGAATAGCGTCGCGGTCCCTGTAATAGAACAGTTTGGCCACGATAGGCCTCGGGGGGGCCCCCGGCCGTGGCCGACCGCCCGGAACTCGATGGGCCCGCTCCACGGCAAAGAACTTACTTAGGCCAGCCGAGGACAACTGTTTCAGGATAAGTTCCTCGACCACGAGGTCAACCGGGCGGCCGTCAGAGGACTCCGGTACACCTATGACGCGGATGTTGTTGCGTCGGGCCCGTCCCTCGAAGTCCTCAAGCCGCCGGGCCATATGGTCGTTAACCACCCTGATGTCTCCAAGCGCGGCCCGCAGATCCGACACATCCGCACCGAGGGTGGAGGTCCGTGCGTCGAGGGCCTGGACCTTCTCGTTAGTTTTGGAGAGGTCGGCCCGGATCAGGGTGACATCGATCGCGACAGTGTCAATCTTACGGGCCAGGGCCTCATATTGCGTCGCGATGGTTTCCCTGATGCCATCAATGGCGCCCATAATGTCCTGCAAGGATAGTTCCGTAGTGGCGGTCGCGCCTCCTTCCGCAGTATCCGAGGGGAGGCCAGCAGCGCCAGAGGGCCCCCTGCCCTGGGTGTAGCGGTCCATGTTATTGCTCTGGACTGCCCCCCCGCGGAGGGAAGCCTTGGTCTTGCGGCCCTCGGGACCCCCTTTGCCCCCCATGTGAACACGGTCACCCGAGGGGACCTCCAATCAAGAGGTGTAAGGCACCAGCAAGAAGACCACAAAATGTCGGTATAGGGGGTCCGAGGCGATAGGCGCTCTAGCGGCAGATGAAAGAAAACCTCATGCAGAGGCCCAGGAAGCACCTCTCCACCCCGAGCGCACCTCCCTGCCGGTCTCCTGAAGTGCAAAACCGAAACCAAAAGTGGTGGATCGGCAGCTGGCACCGCGCTGAAGCCGCTGTTGTTCAATTGCAGCCCGGTCCCTCGGGTCACCTTCACCCCGGTCACCTCCGTCGGGTGGGTCCCAAAAGTTCCGACGACGACAACTCAGGATTCCCAGGTCCGATTTGAGTTTTGAAAAGAGATATACGCTCAGCTGGTCTTTATCTCCCAGATTCCATAAGCCACGTCAGGATATTCTCAGGATAAATTCCGAGGAGCAGAGAGGGTCCGGGGAGCCCTGTGCTCACGCGACCATCTTGGATGCGCGCTAGGCTCCTCCTCTTTTCTCCTATTTTTATTCTTGGCTCCTGTAACTGATGTAATTTTGTAACCTGTAACTCACTGAGCCTCATGTAAAATGCTCTGATACCTCCGGGTCTAGCTGGCGCTATATACAACTCTGCAAATAAAATAAATAAATGACTTCATTGTCTGTGCACATTGCCTGCTAAGGAGTCACAGCACAACGCTTGACTTGAAAGATTTATTCGAAGAACAGCAACTTCCAAACGTACGAGTCCAACACTTGATTGCAGGATTATGTAGCGCATGTGAATCTACAGCACTACATGCTATGATCAGCTGCTTACAGGATACGTAACATTTTATCTTTGTAATGTGGTGCAGAAAAACTAGTCCGATGGTTGTGCTTTTCTTTTGCAGCTTCTAAGTCAAAGTTCCTTTATTCGCCTGGTTGTCTCTTCTCTAGCCTTGGAGAGTTGTCTCGGTTGGGCCATATAAAGTCTCAGAAACCAATGCTTTGGTCACAGGTCCAAACATTGCCCCCTACCCTCAAAGGATCCTTCCTGGATATCTGCTGAGTAAAGAGGGTTTTCCACTGGATCAGATGTTTGGTCCCCCCACAAAGTTGAGCCCTGTAGCCCACGCTCACTGGGCCTTAATGGTTAATGGGACTACAGGACACAGTTCGTCTGGTCACCAAAAAAACATTGTTTGTGGTAGCAGTCAATCAAGCTCTCCGGACAACTAGGGGAGACCTGGTTAGTAGCAAGAGGGTGGCCTTGCCGAACTCTGCTTGGTTAATGATTAGTGTTAGTTCAATTTGACAACCCCACCAAACTCTCTCAGGCAAGGAAAGAAGGCTGGGAGCCTCTCAAGGTATGTCTGGAAGCAGCAAGAACAGGTACTTTGCAGGCCGGGGCGCAGGGGCTCAACACAGATCCCAATACCTGCAATTCTGTTTTCTCCCTGGTGATTTGCAATTCACCTGTTCTTTCTTGTGCAGCCTCTCCACTATCTGGGCAGCTCTGCTACCAGGCAGCAATGTCTGGATTTTGATCTGGGCAGACTTCTACTACTACAGAGATACCTTCAAGGCCCACTGTCTGCAGCAAGTCAGACTCCTTATATAAGGCAGACCCTCCTTCAGGACCTCAGGAAGAAAGTTGCAAACTTCTCAGGTGATGTTCCCTCGTTTGACTGGGAAGCTGACTGTCAAGGACACCAGCTGTGGATCTGACGATTCTCCAAAACCTTGTGAGGTGTTGTCTGCACGCTTCAGTGAGAAGTCTTGGAAATTTGACCTAGAGTTTCAGTTCTTTCTTTGCTGTATTTGTAGACCGCTTTTGTGAATTTTCTTGGCACTGTTCTGGGACAGGTACAAGTTGGTTCTGCCACTTTGTATCCTTCTCTAGACAGGCAAATTCTGTTTTTGTCTTCAAATGACAGCAGGAAGGAGAGGTGGAGCTGGGAATCTTATTCCGAGAGACCCAAAAAATGGGCACATAAGGGAGAGAAGCTTTCAGGTTTTACACTCAAACGCCTATTAGGTGCAGTCCGAGTCCAATACTTGATTGCAGGATTAGGGAAGCAAAGGCAGGTTAGTGACCAAAGACTAATTCTCCTCTTGTTAATAGATCTCTGCCTCCTGTCCTCCAGTATCCCCTATCAGCTTGATGAGGGTGACACCTGAAGGGGACGAAAGGGCACACCCTTTCAGAAGAGTATCTCTGTATTTCTAAAGAGACTTCTCCTCCCAGTCATCCTATGTAGTCTAGTCTGGGGACTCCCTCAAACTTCAGGAATGTCACCAATAAACATCACTTAGTCTGGTAAACTACAGCCTACTTCCAATCTTTATTTTGTGCACAGTGCTTGCAGCAGAGATCCACAATTGATCCCCAGTGTGTGCACAGTCACCAATGGCTCGTACTCTCTAGGCTCATCTCATTTCACACATATAGACAACAAACATGCCTAACCATGCATACTCATTGAAGTGCAGAACAGGTTGCAGAATTCTTGACAGACCAGCTAAACAGGCAAGTACAGAAGGCCAACTCCTCATGCAGGGAACTGCCACTATAAATGAACGCGCTGCGATCAATGTCTGTTTAGGGCAAGCCTTTTGAGTTGACAGTATCCATGCTGACTTTGGGTGGCATACATAGGGCACCCCTCTTGATCGTAGAGCCCCTCCCTCTCTGTCTCAGTTCATAAATCAGCCATCTACCACTTGCACGCGTGATTGTCGTGCTCTCTGAAATAAAAAGAATAAAAAGGTCAAAATACGAGATATTTACATCATACCTGGGGCCTTATGTGTACAACAGTGATACATTGGACAGAATGAACTTAGGATATCCAGACTGAAAAACAAATCCTGCATAGTTAATGTTTGGGCACCCTAAATACAAATGAAGGTTGAACCACTATCAATTTGTTATTACCTTTGTGTCCATTGACAGTATTTTTGTGGTCTGATACCAACAGGCCCCCTTCTAAGTGAAAGAGTTCCTATTTTTTTTCCCCAGTTTTATATATATCTACTGGCGGTCGCCAGTAGATAGTTATAGTTAGGACCTAATTTCAATAGGAAATACGCAACATTCTATTCCCAATAAGTCTGACGCTGATTGACGAATCTTCGCGAAATTTTCCAAACTTTTGGCCAGCTCCGCTCCTACCCTGAAAGTTTTGTGGTGATTCGTCAAGCGGGGACCGAGGAAAAAATGGGGGTCCCAACACGCGTTTTTCCCATTCAATTTCCCATAGGATCTGTTGTCGCAGCTACAGCACGAACTGCTGAACGGAATTGCACCAAATTTGGCAAAGAGGTAGTTCTCAGTTCAGACTCGTGCCTTTTGCATAAATGGTGTGAATCTGTTCAGTAGTTCCTGAGAAAATTAGGGTGAAAAAGTTAGTGATATCTATGGCCCGGGGAGGATCCGAGCACCCGACCCGCACCGTAAGCGCACCCTCCCCGAACCGAGCGCGCACCCCGACAATCACGCGCTGAATGCTAATTGGCTGTCTACATTCGAAACCAGGAACTGTTGGCGGCCATTTTCTGCCTCGGTAGAAGCGAGGCTGAAGAAGCAAGGGGAATAAGTGTGTAAAACATATAAAGGGGGCAGAGTGGAAATACTCGAACCCTCTAGATCTGCTTAGGGGGTCCCAGAAGGACCCCCTGGGGCCCCCTTTTTAAAAAAATAATAAAACGGCGAAATGCACGCAGGGTGCGCGCATCCTATCGCGTTGGGTGCACGGATTCTCTCGCGTTGGGAGAGCGGTTCCTATCGTGTTGGGTGCGCGGATCAAAAAAACATGGAAAAAATATATAAAATAAAGTTTTGAACATATAGTTAAAATATTTTTAAAAATATAAAAAAAATGTTTGAAAAACCCAATAAAACAAATATATTTTTAATTTTGAAAAGATTTAAATGAAAAAATAGGTTAAAAAAATAGTGTTAAAAAAGAATTTAAAAAAAACCTAATTAATAAAATTGACACACTGAAATTGAAAAATATAGAAATCCAATGAAAATCATTAAACATGATATCTTTAGAGATAAGTTATAGATAGGAATTAGCATTTAAAAAACCTTTGAAATTCACTGAAAAACCATAGGTTTCAGGGGCGTTATAGTTAGCTGGACATTTCCCTCGTACAAAACCCTAGAAATTCCCCCGTTATAGTTAGTTCAGCTAACTATAACTCGCACCCCCGCAATGCACTGCTGATGACATCACATATTACATCACTCATGACATGGTCAGTGATCACTGATGACATCTAAAATGACATCACTGATGATGTCATCCTGAGTGTGTTTCTGTAAATTTTAAATATGTTTAATATATATATATATATAGGGAAAACCTATGGAAGAATGTATCAGTGATTGTATAAGAGCGTAAGAATGTGGTACTATTTTTATGAGTAAGTGAACTTGTGTATGTATAACTGCATAGGTGAGTAAATGGGATTGTGATTAATTATTTACATGACTGACTAGGTGTGGGAGTACCTCGATGGATGATTGGTAGTGTGTGAGTGTCTATGTAGGTGTATAAATGCATATGATAGTCCTGTACTGAGTGACTGTAAGTATGAGTGACTGTACAGGTGAGGTGAGTGGATGTGTGTGTGGATCTAAGAGTCAATGAGTGGGTATGTAGTTATTGGTATTGGAGTATCTATGGTTTTGAGAATGGACGTCTGAAATTTTGATTGAGTATATCAAAGGGTGTGAGAAGATGCACTAATTTATCACATGGATGACGTCATCTGTGGTGTCATCAGTGATGTCATTTCAGATGTCATCAGTGATGTCACTGACCATGTCATGACTGATGTAATATGTGACGTCATCAGCAGTGCATTGCGGGGGCGCGAGTTATAGTTAGCTGAACTAACTATAACGGGGGAATTTCTAGGGTTTTGTACGAGGGAAATGTCCAGCTAACTATAACGCCCCTGAAACCAATGTTTTTTTCAGTGAATTTCAAAGGTTTTTTAAATGCCAATTCCTAACTATAACGTGCATGAAACCTATGGTTTTTTCAGTGAAAAAAAAAAAATATATATATATACACACATCTACATAAAAGTAATTATTTTTTACAAATATAAAGAGAACAAGGGAATTAATATGAAGCGATAAGGAGGATGATGTGTAGGGCATTGCACCCAAAAGGATTTAAAAAACAAATGACAACACTGTCCTCTACTGGATACCAAAAATAATTAAAATATCACACTAAATCACACGTTTTACAGTGAGCACTGTCCATTTTAGGTCAAAAATAGGATCCCATTAATTACTGTAACAAAGTAGTTTATTATTTGGGATGGATGGTAGTCCTCCATGAGTAATAAATCCAGTATCCTGTTAGGTCCTTAAAAAGCATTCAATAATTTAAAGCATAGCTCAATCCCTGGTAGGTACGGCACAGAGTAAACCGACTTAATTTAGAGAAAATGTGCAAAGCTTTTAGAGATACCAAAACAGTTAAAAAGTCAAAAGCACACCACAATCGAAATCCCACTTTCATTTATTTGATAAAGATTGGGAACATTTTAATGAACAAAATGACACAAAAACGACACATACAATAGGGGGAACTGGAAATATGAATTAGTAAAATTTCTTACAAAAACAAAAAAGCACCAAGAAACAGTAAAGCACCAGTCAGTAATTGTTCGCGAGTAACTGGGACCTTGGTGCGATTTTTGATGCAGGAGAGCCAGTCTGATACTCCAAGCAGGTTAATCTCGGTCAAAATTTTACTTTCTAATATTGTCTCTGAAATAAGTCTGAATCCTACAGCCGGACAAGTAGCAGGCTGTATCTGGAAAGGTCCCTTCGAAGTCTGATAAGACTAAGATGGGTCCAGGTGTAGCAGTTGGGTTTGACAGGTCTGAGCAGGAAAAGTCAAATTTTTGGCCCAGGGAAGTCTTCAAGTTAGCCGGATTCTTTTGGTACCTTTATCCGGTTAAGATTTCTAACTTTGGACATAGTCTCTCTTTTTTTAAGCTTTTGTTCTTCCAACAGGGCAAGGCAGTAGGCTGTATCCGGGAAGGTCGCACTGAAGTCTGATAGGCTTGCTACAAGGGTATGCTGAACTAGATTTTGAGGTGACAAGAGGGACTAACCTGAGTTTCTTGCTGAGTAAGGTTGCGGATTTACTTGAGTGAGTGCTCCCAGTACTCCAGAGATCTGCAAAGCCAACATATTTTAATTTCAGATTTTTCAGAAAACCTCATCTAGGACACTAAGGGTCACACGACCTCACAGATAGCACTTAGGGGCCAGGACTCTGCCCAGCAGAATTCACCGGAAGGATCCAGTCGTCTTCCAGTTGTAACTGGTCATTCTAGGTAAAAAAAAAAGCCTCTTGCAGCTTTTGATGTCCCTGTAGCCGAAGTGGTGGTCAGCTTGCTGACCCTTAGAGTCCATTTCTTTGGCCTTGGTAGATGATGGGAGCAGGTCCAGCCCTTCGGGTCTCAAACAGCAGGTATCATCCTTCTGTATGTCCAGAAAGTGTTGGAGGAGTTGATGGTGAAGTCCATTTTGTACAGTTTAGTAGCCAGTGGGTGGGGTGACTCCTGGACATTCTGTAGCCAATAGGTTAAAGTACTCGGGGGGTGCAGTGGAGGGTGCGGGTTTAACCCTACTCACCTTTGCAACACAGGTTTGCTGAACTGCAAACTGTTCCAGATTGCACTATTTTAATGGAAATCCAAGATGGCACAGGCCTTCTGCCCCTGAAGAGGGACTAAGGGCCAGCCATTGGCGTGCTTATGGAAATGAGCAGTCCCCTTCATTTCAGCTATGCCAAACTTCTTCTGAGATCAGCTCTCCCTCCCACTGGATTGATGCCCAACTGGCTTCAGAGGCTTAAAGATCAACCTTCCTTTCCTCAGGTCTTCCCTCACACTTAACTGTGAATGTGTAAACCTCACCCTTCCCCATTTGTAGTAAATTAAAGTCCTCAACCCTCTCATCTGCCCTTGCTAGTTTCACATACTTCACGCCCAGCCTGCCCAACAAGACTAAGCCATTTTGCTGTTCATGGAGCTATTTTCGCACTCCATTAAGGCAGGGTCAGCTGCTGACAAACTAAGCAAATTAACCTCCAGGACCTTCATCCAGGAAAAAGGTAACTTCTTAAAGTTACTTTTCCTAAATGTTTATTAAAAATCTAACGTTACCAATGTAGTGTATTTTTAATAACTATTAAAATAGTTGTTGAACAATTTGTCTGTTGTCTCACACCTGAGTTAACAAATTTAAGAAATTAATCTGCAATCTAGTTTTCTCCTAGGAGAAACAGATTTCCACAGTGAAAATAGATTTTGAGGGGATTTTTCCCGGTAGGGTCATGCCAACATTACATTTCTACCCATCCCACTTTTGAATAATGAGCAGGCTTACTTAAGGGGTGACTTCTTAATAATTACATGGAAGGTTTTTGTTCTGTCAGAAGGGTTATTTTGACAGGTCGGACTGGAGATTTAAACAGTAGTTGGGCTACATTGGTAGGCCTGAAGCCGTGCTCTCCTTGTCACGCTTGCGGATGGCATAATAAGTTTTGCAGTCTACAGGTGACATGTAACTTTTCATGTCATGGCCATATTGCTGTACCATATACTAAAGGCCAGCAATAAAATTCAACAAATAATGGGGATGTCCTTGCACAAATGGGCATTTTCTCACAATTGCTCCCTTATTAATGACTAATTATCGCAATGGCTTGGATAGGGTAACCTATAAAGCCACCCTAAACCGATAACTGACAAATTAGGTTCACCTTTGTGGATCACAGTTCTAATTCTGCCAATGGAATTAATACCATCATTAAAGAGGTTTCTCAGCCCACAGCTGGCACGAATGCCATCACTCAATGTCAGTATCTCTGCTTCAACTCTCTGAACTCTTCATTGGCAAGACAGACACTACATGAACCTCAGCCCCCTCTCTACTAACTCCCTTTTTAAGACTCCTCTTCCTGGTCTCCTTATGACAGCTTTTTTTCCAATTTCTCTCCCTTCGCCGATGTAGTAACCAAACTGTCAATCTCTAGTAAATCTGGGTCTCCGGACGATCCATGCCCTCACTTTTACTCCTTCTCTCCTGATGTCATGGGTTTTGCAGTCACCTTTCTGCGCAGTACGTCTTTTGTCTACCGAGATCCCCAGTGCATGGAAACATGGCAATGTTATCTAACTACTTAAAAAGCCAAATGCAACTCTCCATTCCTCTCCAATTGCTGACTCTCAACTCTCCTCTCCTAGCCAGAGGCCTTGGAAAAACAGTTCACGCCAAATAATCATTCTATCTCAAAGTTAACTCCTTGTTGAACTTGTCTGAATCTGGGTTCGGCCCATAGTACTTAGACCATTCTTATTAGTGCTACAGACCGCATTCGCCGCATCACAGATCAGGAAGCCTTTGCAGCCTGATCCTTTTCAATCTGTCTGCAGCTTTGGACACCATTTACCATGCTTTCCTTCTTGACCTCCTCCATGACAGAAGCATCTGCCTGGGTGCCCTTAACTAGTTTAATTCCTTTCTTTCTGGAAGGACTCATTCTATCCCACTTGCCCCTTACTGTTTCAACCACATCAATCTGACATTCAGTGCACCCAAAGGCTTCACTATCAGCTTGACATTGTTCATTTTGTATGTGGCCCTTTTTGCAAGTATCGTTGGGAAACAGGGTTTCAGTACCACGTCATATGCCTATGATACACAGCTCAATTTATCTCTGACGAGACGGCTTCCACCCGTAGGAGCTTCAATACCTGTATGAGGTGGACAATTGGAAGCGCGAGCATTGCTTAAAGCTAAACCGCGACAATACTGGGGTTCTGATCTTCTCTTTTTTGGAGGACAGCTAGTGGTCATCGGCACTTATCTGTCCCCCACCACTTGTGCCAAAAACCTCAATCATTCTAGATAGCAGTGTCAACCTAGCAGACCAAAGTACATTGGTGCTTGCTGCCTGCTTCAGCATCCTTAAGATGCTCAAGAAGGTCTTTCAGTAGCTCCCCAGTAGTTCCCGTAGGTCTGTCATTCTGGCCCTTATAAATAGCTTTTTGGACAACGGTAATGCTTTGTATGTAGTCATTCCCGCCTGTCTCACAAACAGGTTCCAGGTCATTCAGTTTGCGGCGGCTCGTCTGGTCCTCAGTCTGCCTGCACCTCTGACTTCTCACCTACGAGCCCTTCCCTGGGTTGCCCATTCAGAAAAGGGCATCTTTAAACTGCTCTGCCACACCCACAGAGCCCTGCACCTCTCAGGTCGCTGCTGCCTCTGCTGCAGAGTCTTCTTTGCACGACATTCCCGCCTCTTCCGCTCCTCTAGCCCACACCCCATGCTGTAGATGATCCAGAGCTGGCGGCAACACGTCTTCCTTCCTGGGCGCCCGCCACTGGGATGATCTTCCTATGGCTCTGTCTTACTTTCTATTTAACGTCCTTCAAGAAACCACTCCAGACCTGGCTATCCTAAGCGCTTGCTTTCTGGCAGTAGGCCTCCTTGGCGCTTAGATTTCGGCATCTGTGAGACTGCACCCTACAAATCAAAATACCATAACCTATTCTCAAAATGACCCTGTTACTGCACCGAAACTAATGATGGGAGAGATTGATGGATTCGAAATTATTAAATGGAAGCGGATATTGGGTGTCGTAATGGACTGAGGTGAGTGTTGATCAGGAGGGGAGGAATGATTGTGCCTTATGGTGCCCTGGCTGTGGGGCTGAATGATCCGGAGGAGAATGAAGGAAGTAATATGGTGAACATTCTGTCATCGAGGTAAGATGTGATCCTTTTCAGTGCTCTTCCTATGAAGGAGAGTGGGGTGGTGAACCCTATCAAAGGTAATGAGAGATCAGATAGGTGTAAGGTTGCTGCTCCAATTCTCACAAAAAGTGAAGTGTAAATTCCTTTTCTGAAGCACATTGTGTTTGCTACAAAAACATTTTATTTTTAATTGTATGACTAATATGACGCTTTAAAAAAAAAATGTTTTATACCAATACCACCCTCAAAGGATTCCCTCACTAAGTTCCCTTTATTCATGCATTGGATTAATTTACATTGGCACCTATACCCAGAGCCTGAAAGCACTGCTGAATGTGAATTTAATAGAAATATGATAGCTGCTGACTGATGCCTGTAGGGGATAGGGTTCATATTTTGAAACTGCAATTTATATGATTACTTTTGGCTGATATCTACAGCTCTTTTTAGTACATTTTTGTAAAAATATGTACATCCAGTTTACCTCTGTTAAACGCATCCCATGGACTCTGATTAGTAATATAGAGTCGCTATACAAAAGGTGAATTCTTTGAATTCGACCACTGGTGATTCGCTTATGCAGCCTATTGCATCGTAGCATGATTTGCATTGCTTTTATCATACAGTGCCTTTTACACACCTCAGACCCTCCACACTGAGGTGTCGTTCTTACCATTCCTTGTGATAACATGGCTAGCAAGTGTCGTGGGAGCTTGGTTTTCAGCAACAGTAGCCCTCCGTGCTGATTTTTAGGTCGAGCCTAGAGCAGCGCATGCACTGTGCTCTGGTGAGACTTTTAGTAAGGGCTTCAGAAAATGCCACCACTGTGGCCTAGAGCTTGAGTGCATGTGTGCGGGCACGCGCTTACGAGCAGAGGTGCCATATGGCTTTCCTCTCTCATCATGGGTGACAGGCCCTGGCTGTTCTCTCCACCCTCTGCATTCCACAGACCTTCTCCAGCATGCGCTTTCCCCTCTCGACCCCTCCCTTTGGACAGGGAGGAGGGAAAACTGCTCCTGTTTGCATACCTCACCACTGTTCATGCCATGGAAGTTTGTCAATAGGGCATGAACAGTGCATTTAATTTCTTGAAAACAAGTGTCCCTGTCTCCCTTTCTACTCTGGGCTGCTCACTCCTCTGGCCCCACCTCTAGGCTTCAAGATCAGAGTCTGCCAGCAGCTTCACTCTGCAACTCTTCTCTCCTCCTTCTCCCCCCCCCCCCCCCATCCCTTTTCAGAGGGGAGGGGAAGGGAGGCTGGGTCCATTGCAAGCTTCTCAACCAGCAGCTTTCGGTATGTCATAGAAGTGGCCACTTTACCCTTAATACGTATTGCTTACCCCCTCTGCCCCCCTGCTCTGTCCTAACACTTACTATCCCGTTCAAAGCTCGCCTTGCTTACCCCCCTGCCCCCGCTCTGTCCTAACATTTATCATCAGGTTCAAAGCTCGCCGTGCTTGCCCCCCGCTCTGTCCTAACACTTCTCATCAGGTTCAAAGCTGTTCGTGCTTACCTCCCTGCCCCACGCACTGTCCTAACACATCAGGTTCACAGCTTGCCGTTATGCAGCACAATATCCTTGGTGCAACAACATCAATTGTTGCATGGCTAAACACTTATAAGGTCCCAAAAGCGAAACCTATTGGCTATGCCAATGCTTGTTATATTTAGTATTGGCATTACCTATTGCCAGTGAGATAAATGTTGTTCTCCGATTGGTTGGGCCTTTGCATGTGCTTTTTAAACGTTTTCTTGGCTTTCAGTTTTTTTTGTTTCTTCCACTTGAATGTTTGTTTGGATTTTAACAAATTGCTCACGGGAAGCGATTGTGACAGAATGAACATTGCAAGTTAGTAATTTACTGTTGTTAACTTGATTTAAGGAGAGTATGACCACAGCGAGGATGAGGAGCCAGAACAAGAATCCTTCCTAGAAGCTGAACCTGAGCTGGAATCTGAGGAAGAGCCGGAGCCAGAACGGGAACTGGACGCAGAGCCTACCCCGGAAACAGAGCCAGAGGCAGAACTGGACGCAGAGCCTACCCCGGAAACAGAGCCAGAGGCAGAACTGGACGCAGAGCCTACCCCGGAAACCGAGCCAGAGGCAGAATTGGATCTGGAGTCTGAATCAGAGGTAGAGGATCCATCCGAACCAGAGCCCCAGCCGGAATCTGAGCCCACTCAAGAACGAGAGTATGATTTTGAGGATGAGCCTGAGCCTGAAGCAGAAACTGAAAGCACGCAGGAACCAGAGCAGGAACAGGAACCAGAGCAGGAACAGGAACCAGAGCCAGAACCAGAGCCGGAACCAGAGCATCCGACTGAAGAGCAGAGGGACCATAGCCAACCAGATGTAGAAGGTATTTTATGTTACTTGTTGGGTTGGGTTGGATTGGTTTTCTTTATGGCAAATGTACATTCTCAATTAAGTATTTCAAACCTTTTCCTTTTTGTATTCTTTTACCGCTATACAGCAGCAACACTTTATCTTCAGACTAATATTTCATTTGTGTTAGTAAATGTAAACTTGTAAAGTGCATTAAACCATAGGCCTCAAAGCGCTGTAACCAGCAAGAGAATATGGGGGTGACCAACAGAGGCAATTATAGCTGTGAGAAAATCCTAGTATACACATTCTTGCGAAATGCAGAGTATGAAGTAATACTAGCAATGTGTACCGGGAGAGTGTTCCATAACCTAGCACCAGCCACCGAAAATGCACGCTCACCCCATCGCCTTGAGACCTTCACGGGTAAGTAGTGCGCTTTACAAATGTCCTGATTAATTGATTGATCTTGCCCTCCTGAAGAAGGGAACAGTCACTTTCCTCTCACCAGCAGATCTCAACTGTCTGCTGGGAAGATACTAGTTAAAAACGGTTCTTAAATAATAAGAATCCTGCTGGTTAAGGGCCGGAAAAATCAGACCCGTGGCTTTGAACAACAGGTGCTTCCTCGCTAGCAGCCAGTGAAGAGTTCTCAGCCCCTCACTCACCAATAGATGTTTAGTAATGCCCAAAACCACTCACGCCGCTGCATTCTGGATAACCTGAAGTTTATTAAGGGAATACTGGTTAGCGTTCAAATATAAAGTGTTACAGTACTCAAGGCGAGATGTTATTAGCGCAATGACCACCGGCACTCCTGGCTCCTTGAGAAGGAAGGGAAAGATCTTTTTCCGGCACTTGATCCAAATACAAGAACTCAGTCATCCTAAATTGGAGGTCAAATGTCAGGGTGTTTTGGAAGATTATCCCCAGGTTTTTAGCGGCGGTTCTAGAAACAGGTAGTGAGCTACAAGTCTCTGGCCTCCAGTTGTTGGGCCAAACAGAGTTCTCTGCCTTGAAGATCACAATCTGTTTTATCGGTATTCATCTTGAGCCAGTTCTCTCGCATCTATGTACTGACTTGTCCCATGCACAATCTAAAGGTGTCGGCTACACCTTCCCTATCACCTGATATTTAAACAATGATTTGTGTATCGTCCCCAAAGGACAATACCTGAAAGAATGTACCAGTTTAGCCAAAGGGGCCAACATAAAGGTTGAACAATGTAAGACTAAGGGAGGACCCCTCTGGAACACCAAAGAAGAGCTAGAAAGATCTAGCTCTAAAGTCTCCGCAGCTCACTTTTTGGGTCCTATTTGCCATGAAGGATACTGAAAGATTGAGGGCAGACTCAATAAACCGCCCTAAGAAGTCCTCTTCCATAGATGTAGGCACTGGGCCATCCTCCACAACTTGAAATTCAGAGAGAATCTTGAAAATCTTGGCCCCAAAGAAGAGGCCACCCTGTTGGTAACATCTAGAGAATTTTCCAGCTCCTGTTGAGCTGGCGGCGTTGTGAGATCTCAAACCACCTTAGTAAAACCATTCTCCCCAGAATGTTATGTAATGTGGTGTGTTTTAATTGACAATTCTCCAATGTAAAGTTAAGCTTCATAATCTTCTTCTGATTCCACAAATGGTACATATTTACATTGCTAGTGCAGTATGTTTCATGCACAGTAAACATGTTCAAGTTACATTGTAAGAGCACATTATAGCACATCGTTTTTGAAAATAGCACTTTGTCTTTTTGAGGTTTTATCAAGTAAGCACAAGGGGCCATGCTGTTTACATAACATGTTTTGTGGCGCAACTTCTTAGCTAATGTTTCATCATTTTTTGTATTAAACCACTCTCTAGTTTACTGGAATGGTTCACATGGGTTGTAGTTGCACTGGTCATCGGGTTTGTTCTCAAACATGAGCAGATCTGAGACACTGGCTTGCCTTAGTGATGCATTCCTTGCCCCTTCTTTCTACCTGTGAGGGGCCAGCAGTGGCGGTGCGTCCATTAGGGCGCTGGGGCGTTGACCCATAAGCCACACCCGAGGCTCTGTCTCAACTGACAATGCATGTCAGTCAGCATAACACCGGGCCGCCCACCCGCTTCAGAGTCTGAAGGGGGTGGGCGGTCCAGCGTCATGCTGACTGACATGCATTGTCAGGCCAGCGTGTGGCGCACAGCAGGCAGCAGCACAAGTGCGCATGTTGGGTTTAGGTCGGAGAATTTTCCGACCAGCCCAGTCATGAGCACTACTGTAACCCCCCCCTCCTCCACCAGTGTTGAGTTGCTGGATCAAAGGAGCTGCACTCAGTGGAAGGATTGATTACTTGTTCGGTTGTCACACTGCTGGTGGACACACAGGAGGCTGCTAGGCTGTGCTGAAGGTGAGTGTCCGACTAGTCTGCCATGCTTCATGTGCTGTCACTCACGTTAGACACGGGATGGTGGCGAAACCGGGGCTCGTATAGCGTCAAGAGCACAGTGCTCCTGCTGCCCCCTTGTCTTCCTGGACCACCTGTCCCGTGCACTGACCGAGGTCTGCAGGGGCCAATTTTGCGTACAACGAGGGTTTGTTGGCGCTATTTGGGTACATGATGTATCACTCATTGATTGTATGGCTGTCCTGCGCAGGTTAATGCATCAAGGCTACTTACTGTTTCACTGTGCACAAGTGCTTTTCAGATTAGTGCATGAAGGGCACCTGCTGGTGACTAGTACGGATTAGCCTGTAGTGGACGCATAAGGGCACCTGCTCCCTTTGCATTCTTTTCACACACTGTACCTGGCGGTTCGTCGATACACTGTACCGACTGCTTGATTCTGTTTACACGCTTGCGCATGGTAATGCATACATAGAGGCCCATTAGTATAGCGGGCGGATCGCCACCACCATACAGGCGGTGGCGATCCGCCCGCTAAAAACCTTCACCCGCTGCCAATGTGGCGGGGGGGGGGGCGCCCGCTGGATTTCCGCCGGTAGGCAATCCGCCCGATTGCCTACCGGGCGGAAAAGCAGTTTATATGGTGGCGGTGTCTGGTAGACACCGCCATACATATTACTATGCAGGCGGGGACCTGCCTTTCCATGGCGGCAATGCTGCCCCGAAAAGGCAGGCGGTTTTTGACATTGGGGGCCCGTAGCGGTCCCCCAGGGATTCTGGGGGGTGGGGGGTGAACATAGGGGGTACCCCCCTACATATCAATGTACAATATGGCAGGCACTGCATGGTGCCTGTCACGTTGTGCATTGAAAGGCACAGGCTGCCTTTGTGGCATTGCGGTAGGCGGTGCTCTCTGCACCGCCTGCCGCAATGTTGCAGATGTGCCATGCGTCCGCCAGTGTGGCAGGCGTATGCTAATCGGGAGCGCGGGACCGCCACACCCTCAGGGGGAGGACCCGTTTCCCGATGGTATGGCGGGTGGCCAAAGTCCGCCCGCCATACTAATGGTGCCCTTAGTCTCTGCCAGGGAGTGCATAGTAATCAACTTGTGTTTAATTGTATTCGCACTGAGTTTAATGCACACATGGCACCACCAGCTAGTTTACACAGTCAGGGTTTTTGGCGCCTATTTGTATTGATGCAATGAGCGGGTTAGTTGAAGCAGAGTACTGGTGTTACATTCTGGATGCAGGAGTATGATTCGCACTTAGAGCGAGATAGGAATACTGGTTTTGGACCCGGGACCTTCTGGTCTGTGCTGTCGCTGAGTTGGGGGTGATTTGGTGTATATTACTTTCTTTGTGCTAGAGATTTGGATGTCCGTATCTGAAGCCGATTGGTGGTGCAGGGGTGTGTTGCGTTGGGCAACAGTCTTGGCACATGTACTGGAGTATGTCTTTTTCAGTGCTGAAAATATTCATGTGGTTGGGTAGGAGTATGTCTGGATCGGAAAGCAGTATTGTGATTGGATACAGGGTGGCCTGTTATCTCTTCGGTTGAGATGGTGGGCAGTAGTAGTGAACAGCAGCATTTGAACTGATAGTTTGTGTATCTGCTGTGCTTGGTGTGGGGCTACAGCATTAGGGGCTTGCTTTGAGTTTTGCATGAACAGGGTTGGATTTTGGGTGAATCAGTATGTCATTTCTTTTGCTGAGTTGTATCGGAACTAGAGTTGGTTTTCGGTGCAGAAATAAGTGGTGTGCTTTGTTGTTGGTTAACAGCACAGAGTGGGTTAGCAGTGCAGAAGCATGTCTGTTGTGTAGCAGTTGAGTATCAGCATTTTAGGTGAAGTTGTAATGGAGTACGTATTGCAAATGTAAGTCAGCTGTGATGGATTAGATGCCATTTATGCTTGGGGTTTGAGCAGCTTTAGTGGGGTCCAGAGCTACTGTATTGTGGTATGGTTTACAGTCACGCTTTGACGAACAAACTGAAAAGCTGCCGTGAACACTTTACTGGTGTCACACCAGTAAAGTGTTCACGGCAGCTTTTCAGTTTGTTCGTCAAAGCGAGAGATATGTGCTTACTGTGTATCATGTGCTTACAGTGGCCAGTCCTCTGATGTATGGCATTAAAACTGGCCCTGTGTACATGCCCCTAAGTTAACACTGATGCCAAAAACATGGATTGACTTGCAAACAATGAATGTTAAAAACGTAGAGGGAATGCATTTCAGTGATGTAGTTCCTCTTATTTTACATGTTTACTTAATCTTGCATTCCCCACGAGTTAGCTATTTTATAATGTTGTTGTTTATCTGTATTTTATTCTGTGCATACTTTGAGGCTTAAGCCATGCCAGGTGTTTGAGGAGCTTTGATTGAGCAGGCAGGCGCTAAGGCTAAAGCCAAACAAAGTGCCTGTCAGTGGGTTGGCCTCTCTGCAGAGCACACAGAACAATGTTTGTGTATTCCATTTGCAACTGAAATTCTGTGGAAATGTGTGTGAAGGGGTACACTGATGTCAAAATATATGCAAGGCAAAGGTAAGAGAAATTAAAGTGCTTATATTTGAGGGAGTGCAGTGCATGTTGGGGGCAGTGAAGTGACAGATGTGAGAAAGGGCATTCGGGGAAGAGTGAAAAGAGGATGCTGAAGAGGAAAGAGGTGGTTGAAGATGTGCAGATGGACAAGCTATGCAGAGAAAAAGAGGATACATACCTAACATAAAGCACACATAATTGAAGGACGAAACTCCTTCCACAGGCCTCGATGCTATTTAATTCACAGACTCACTATTTCAGAATTTAAACATTTTCAATGTTAATTATTTATAAGAAATCATTGTTGTTACTCATTTATCTTAAACTGCTAACACCCAGTGACAAAGCCAATCATACTGACAGGATTTAGGCGTATGTCAGTTGCTGTGCCATTTGTATGGATAAAATTACATCTCAGAGAGAAACCAAAATACTGGTCTGATGGCACACTATGGGAATCACAGAAATGTATTTGGCATGTTCCTTTACTTTTGTCATCGCACTTAAAGACCTGTCTGCACATATTTCTATATGACTTGTTCCAGCCAGCAGCTGTGGGTGCTTCCCGAAGTCTGGTTAGAGCATATTTTTCCAAAGTTAATGCTGCATGCAGTTCAAGACACTGGGCAAGCATACATTTTAAATAGCTAAAGTTGTCATGCAGAACAATTTACATATTACAGTAGCTGTTGAACAAATTAATGCAAGAAGATACAGGGCAGTTTTTAATGTGTTTTAATATTTCCAGACTATACGTTGCCACTGCTTAGTAAGCCTTGCTTTATCGCTGCATTCATTTGCTTTAAAATGCACCATTTGCCAATCTTTTTTAAATTTCTTTCTCAGGAGAGGCTCCTCCCTAGATCCCAGGTTTGTCCATTGAACTTGTTCACATCGAAAGGGTAGAGCCAAAGCAGTCTTGCTTAGTACCCTAGCCCTCTTCAGAAGTCAGACTTGCTTGGCAACCCAGAAATTCTCTGAAATAATGAATTAGTTTTCTTTTATGAATTCCTAGAAGAACTGAATTTTTAGACAATTTATCACAGAAATAGTGCTGAAAATCGCACCAAAAAGATGCCCCCCCCCCTCCCCCAACCCCTCCTATTACCGTCGGGCTCGCTGCGCTCGCTCGCATTGGTTGATTAGTTCTGCTTACGCCTACCAGTTTCAAATTCCACCAGCCACCACTGGTGAGGGGGCAGAAAGTAGGAGGGTTTTGGTGGCAATGGGAGTGCTCTCTGGCTCCATGCAGACTTTAACCACGCACAAGAGAATTAGAAATGCAGTTTATCTACTCCATGCCTGCAAACACGACTTGGCATTTTCCGGTTTCTTTAGGTCATGCGCTTTGCCAGATGCAATCGGTGTGTGTGTGGGGCAAGCTGCCCGTCAGCCGAGAAACGTGCTCAGTCAGATGAGGCGTGTTTTTTCCTGAGTTCCATAATCCTGCTCACGGGGCTTTTGGTAGTTTGCACGTTCGCTGGAGGCCTTCACGGACCTGCATGCTCATGCATGTGACGAGACTGCTAGGGCGTCAAATGTTACAGATTATCAGGGACACGGGGTGAAATAATCTGCCAGAAAGCGAGCTGGTTTATTTGAACACATTTGCTGGTGATAAATGACCTGAACAAAGTTCTTGTGACGCATATTTGTTAGACCTTGTTTAGGATTGAAAGCATATTAAAACGGCCGAACTGGGCATTCTCTCCAGCAGTTAGCAGTTGGAGTTCGAGAAGGCCTATCTGTGCCATTGCTCCCAATCCACATTGGAGGATGTTTTTAAGAGCACTGTCCTGTAAACAGCCGGTGAAACAGAACCGGAACATACATGCTGAGCTGGACCTGTGAGGGGAAAGAGTATTGTTGGGAGAGTAGAGCCACATAGACGCCAGTGACATGCTTCAGATGTAAAATGAAGCACTGGGAAAGCAAATAGGTCTTGTTTTTGGGATCCATTGCCTTTGCCAGTGCTTTTTAGCTATGCTATAAAGCATTGACAGGATGCTGTGCAACATGGGCTAAAACAAAACGCAAGGATAAGGCATGCATGCGCTATTATGCATGTGTGCCTACAGAAATGATGCAGATCTGTGATTGACCAGGCACCCCCTGCAAATAGAAGTGTGGTGCCACTTAGTTGCTCCGCGTGCAGGAGCGAGGCAAGGCGGGTAGTCCTTCAGCTGTTTCACCATGGAGAGGGGCGGCGCTTGTGACGTCATCTGGAGGCGGCTTAGTGCTGCACGGTATAAGGCATCCCAAGGTCAGGGGTCCGCCTCTTTTCTCTCTACTGCGCACCCTGCCAACATGCCTCGGCAACCAACTCCTGGAGGAAGGAGGAATTGATGGATTTTCTTGCAGCAGAAAAAGGGGGCTACGCAAAATTTGAAATGATTTACTGAACTTACACCTTGGAGGGGTGTTTTGTGCGGGCACTGGGCAGGCAGGAGAGGGGACTGATCTGCTGGCAGTCCTGGACCTTCTTGCCCTACCCGGGGTTTCCTGGAGTTGAACATTTTTTTTTTTTTTACCTGGTAACAGGTACCACGGCAGGGACGGAGAACTATGCAGTGCCCTGGTGTATGTGGAACTGTGGGTATTGCCCATCCCTCGGAGTGATGGAGTGGAAGTTGACACCAAGGTATGCACTGGATGCCTGTGGTTGACGGCGTGTGTGTTGGGTATAGAAAAGAGGCCTGCTGGCACTTTGCATTCCAAAGTGTTGTGCTGTAATGGGTGGAGACAACTATAGTATTGCTTGCACAATCTTTGAGCTGGTTTGCTGATCTTAAGACCTGTATTTTCATAACAATGTCTTTGGCTGATCTTCAGCTTGTGGATACATAACAATAATGTATGTTTAACTATGGTTACCATTCCTCTCTGATGCAATGTGACTATGTGAATAAAAGACCTCTGAAACAAAAGGGGCAACCTAGGGACCTGGGCCGGATAATTTTTAATGAAAAGGTGGTCCCTATGGGGGAAGTGTAGCCCTTGACTTCCAAGGTAAGGTGTCAAGAAGGGGATACAAACACCTCCAACACAAATAACTTGGCATTACATATTTATCTTTTGATTTTATTTTAGCACATTTTTCTTTGAAAAAGGTGCTAAAATAAAAAGATAGTAGTGCGAGTTTACGAGACGTCTCCGGCCTCCCGCTGCATTGACGTAGAAGACGGACTGCTCAACACCCAGCCACAATTACCTGCAGTATGCAGGCCATCTCGGAATTCCGTAAAACTTAATTTCTGAATAGCAACTGCCTCCAAAACCAACTGATATAAGACCAAAAGCGACTGAAGAATTTAGATTTTGAAATTTTATGACAATGGCAGAAATCATATTTGTGATAAAGTTCACAAATCTTCATTAGTGAGTTCCATATAGTAACACAGGAGCAGGCCCTTAATTCTTTTTAAGACTGCCCCACTTCTGAGTCATGCTGCTGCCCGATCTCCTCATAAGCGCCAGCCCAAAGTTGGCACCCATCACTGATCCTCAGAGGCTGAACATACGGACTTAGAAAATAGGTACGTCATTAGCAGTTACATACTGTATTACTGATAATTCAATAAAGGAATCAAACGTCAATCCTGAGACATGTAGATTAACTCTGAAATACTCTAACCAACATTCGCAAGCTAGAAACATAAGTTAATAATCCTGGAATTTTCTCCAGTCCAGATGGTGATTTAGAATTCAGTTACCATTTATGTCCTTCAGCCAATTGCCCACTATTGGTGATCTACTAACATGACGGGGACATGGTTGAGAGTAGATGGGGGGGCCCCGCCATCGTTCAAGCCCTGCCCCCTGGATCGACAGGGGAACAGGGAGAGGAGGTGGATTAGCCATCATCTATAAAGACAAATTTAGTTGTCGTACTACATGGAACCCCTTACAAGATTGCGAAAGCCTTTTTTTTTTACGATTAGCATATCTCACGTCAGTACGTTCTCTGCCATTTTAGTTTATTGCCCCCCTGGCCCTTCAGCTAGTTTTTGTAAATCACTCCTGGACACTGTTGCCGGTCTGGCTAGCCCCCTCCCCAACTTTACTCTTCTTGGGGATCTTAATTTACATTTTGATGAGGTTCTACTCTCATCTGTGGTGGAAGTTACTGATGGCCTTGAAATGCTTGAACTCCGACAATTAGTCAATAAGCCTTCTCACAATAAGGGCCATACTCTCGACCCCATCTTTTCCAACGCCCCCAGCCTCTTGGTGAATGACCCAACCCCTCTTCCATGGTCCGATCATTACCTTATTCCTTTTAATTGGACAGTACAAGAGGCTCCTCCTCTGGTTGAGAAAAGTATCAGGCTCATACGCCCCTGGGCAAAATTGTCATCTGATTTATGGACTACTTATTTGAAAGATGCGGTCCCTACAGTAGACTCTAACCCAGTAATTGCGAATGATGAATTTAATGGATGGCTAGAATCATCACTTGATACGATTCTGCCTAAGAAACTTACGCATAATAAAATAGGAGCCCACCATAATCTCTGGTATTCGCCCAAACTACGATCTCTCCGGCAGGCTACCAAGAAGCTAGAGCGAAGCTGGAGGAAAGATCCTACAGTTGATAATAAAATGAAATCTAGAACTGGAATAAGGATTTATAAGCTTGAAATAAAATTGGCTAAATCTGCCTACTTTGAAAAGAGAATTACTTCAGCAGCAAACCGCCCTCGTGAAATTTTTAAAATTGCTAAAGAGCTCTTTATTCCCCCCCCCCCCCCCCCCCCCCCCCCCCCCCATTGTTACTGATATTCCTCTACGGTAAATGTAATTGCACATTTTTTTACTGATAAAATACAATCTATTTATAAATCTTTCCTCGCGGCTCCTGATCCACAGATAGTACCCCCCATATGCTCCGTCACTTATCTGTTGGAATCAATTCCCTCTCTGAATCTGACGTCTCATCAGGGGATCTTGAACCAACTGAAATCGGGAGCACCTTCCGATGTTGCCCCCCCCCCTAGTATTTTAAATCGAGTCTCTGAGACTGTAGCTGCAGTGATTCTAGAAGTAATTAACGCCTCTTTAGAAAAGGGAATAGTACCTCCCCTCTGGAAACAGGCTATGGTCAGAGCTCTTTTAAAAAAAAAAAAAAAAACACCTTGACCCGGAGATATAGCCAACTATCGCCCTATTTCATTGCTCCCAGGAATAGGGAAATTGGCAGAGAAGCATGTAAACACCACTATTTCTACATTTCTGGAAAATAACAATTGCTTTCACCCTACTCAAACTGGATTTAGAGTCCAACAGAGTACTGAGACCGCACTTGTGGTGGTGGTGGAAAATGTAAGGAAAATTCTGGACAGTGGGGGCTGCGCTGCACTTATTCTGCTTGATCTTAGCGCAGCTTTTGATACGATTAACCACCAGCTACTTATTTAAAGGCTTAGGAAGGCTGGAATCACCGGATCTGCACGGAAATGGCTACAATCCTTCTTAGAAGACCGTTCCTTTGTAGTCTTTGAAGAAAATGTTATCTCAAAGCCAATGCCTCTTAGATGTGGGGTTCCTCAGGGCTCGTCCCTGAGCCCCACTCTTTTTAATGTGTACATGATCTCTTTGGCGGAATTAGTAATACCTTTCAGCATCCAGATTGTCACGTATACGGATGATGCCCAGTTAGTGGTATCACTTAGTCAAGAGGATAACTTAGCTCCAAATCTGGCTCTATGTTTGCAAAAAGTTTCCGGATGGATGGATAATTCTTATTTGAAACTCAACGGAGAAAAGACTGATGCTTTTGGTAAATTATACTTCTCGAACAATAGCCCCTTCCTGGCCCAACTGTCTCGGCCCCCCGCCCTCTCCCGAAGCCGAAATAGAGTCTTGGAGTGTGGGTGGATTATAACCTGGACTTCAAAAAGCAGACAGGCAAGTTAGCAGCCTGCTGTTATGGAATACTAAGAATGCTCAGAAAGATCCTCCCCCTGCTCCCACTAATTGTAAGAAGAGTATTGGTCCAGGCACTCATCCTGTCTCGCCTGTACTACGCTAACGCTCTCTATCTAGGAGCTCCCCCTCTACTATCAAAAAGCTTCAGGTTGTGCAAAACTGTGCAGCACTTTTACTCACCAATTCTTCTAAGCGTACGTCAGCTAAACTCTCGCTCTTGGCGCTTCACTGGTTGCCGATTCATCAAAGAGTTCATTTCAAGGCATTGTGCATTACTCACAAAGCCCTTTCTGATAAAGGTCCCCCATCATCAGATCCCTTATTCAGTCCTACCGTCCTTCCAGGTCACTTAGATCTGACAATAAGCAGCTAGCTATAGTTCCAATAATAAATAAAGCACAAAGCGGAGGACGCCGCTTTGTGTACAATGCTGCTAAACTGTGGAACAACTTACCTTTGTCGATCCGTTGTGAATCGAAATCCCTCCCCTTCCGTAAGCTCTTAAAGACCTTTTTGTTTCCTTAGTCTTTTGCCTGCTCAAGGGGTCGCACTAGCACTGGGATGCCTTCGGTTAGCCATGTGCTCTAGAAATGCCTTATCAATTCAATTTTCAATTCAATCATTTAGTGTACATAAAGAATGAGATAAACACCTGGCCACTATCCAACCCCATGGTTCCTATAATTGTGCGTATTGTAAAACCTATTCGTTTGCCAGTAAATGTATTGTTTATTTTGACAACCAAGTCAAACATATGACATCATTCACTTTTTAAATTGCATATCCATCCTTATGAAATATGTAATTAAGTATGGCTATCACAAGTAGAGTATGAGCGCCACAAGTAGAAGTTGTAAAACATTTGGGGGGGAATAAACAAGGAGATGCCAGATATGGTATGACTTGCCACATTAAAAAAGTACGTCAGGGCTGTGTAGCTACCTGAAACTCTTTGCAATCCACTAAGTAGTTAAAGATAGTTGGGGTGGAGATTGCCACTTAGAAGGGAGTTGGATATATCGCTTATCTAGCCTTGGTCCTGAAGATGTGTTATGCTTTTGTTATTTGTAAAGTGCACTATCACCGACGAGGGTATACTGGCGCTGAGCAGGTGTGTGTCCCTAGTCCTGGCTATGGTAGGTTAATTGAAAAGCCAGATCTTCAGCTTCTTGCTAAATTCAAGAAGAAATAAGTAGTCTCTGACGTGGAGTGGGAAGTTGTTTCACACTTTAGGAGTGATGCAAGAGAACGCCAGTCCTCCTGATCTGGTTCTGTGTAAGCGTGGGATGTGTGTGAGTAGGAGTCCTGCTCTGTGGAGGTGTCTGGGTGGTTGGTGGAAGGAGATGCAACTGTTCAGGTAGGTGGGGCCCGAGTTTTGTAGTGCCTTGAATTGGTGTGTGAGGAGTTTGAATTGAGCACGTTTGTGTATCGGGAGCTAGTGGAGTACCCTGCGTTGTGTTGTGATGGGAGGTTGAGGATGAGTCTGGCTGCTGAGGTCTCAATGGTATGTAGATTTCTAGTGAGTTGCTTGATTATCATCACAGTGTAGAGGGTGTTCTCAGTCCAACTTGCTGGTGACTACGGCGTAAGTGACAGTTTTTCCAGTGTTGCTTGGGAGCCATTTGAAGATCTTCAGCATCTTCTGGATGTGGAAGCTAGATGTAGTGATGGTGTCCTTGTGTGGCCATGTCCAATTTGCTGTAAAATTTTTCAATTCTTCTGGGTGTTTGGTCTGAGTTCCGCCAGCCACAAGTTGGAGTCCTATAGTGAGGTGTTGTTGCTGAAAATCACTACTTCTGTCTTGTCTGTGTTGAGCTTGAAGCATTTGGCTTTCATCCAGTTAGTGACTTCGGTCATGCAGGCAGTGAACTTGTGTCTTGTGTTGAGGGTCTTGTCCGCGAAGGAGAGTATGGGTTGTGTGTCGTTTGCAAAGGAGAGGATGTTGATGTCGTGTGTGCGTTTGACGTTGGCCGGAGGGGTCATGTGTGCGTTGAAGAGGGTCGGGCTGAGCAAAGAACCTTGAAGCATTCTGCAGATGAGTGTGCAGGCTTATGCGGAGTAAGGTGCCAGGTTGACAGCTTGTGTTCTATCCGTTAAGAAGGAGGAGAACCAGCAGAGAGCGGGTCTTTGGATGCCAATCTCGTGCAGGCACCTGATGAGGATGGGGTGTTAGACCATGTCAAGTGCAGTAGAGCGGTCCAGGAGAATGAGGGCTCCTGTGTTTCCTCTGTCAAGGATAATGCACCAGTTGTCTGTAGCAGCGATGAGTGCTGTCTGTACTGTGGTTGGACTTGAATCCTGACTGTGTTGCGTTAAGGAGCTGGTGAGGTGGTTTGCAAGGTGTTGGTTGATTATTCTCTGTATGACCTTTATTGAGTATGGTAGGGGAGAGATGGATCTGTAGTTTGAATGCGTGGTTGGGTCAGCAAATGGTTTCTTGAGCAGAGGCATGACAGTAGCATGTTTCCTGGTGTCTGTAAATATGGCTGAATCGATGAAGGCTTTGAGGATGGGTATTAGTGCTTGATCAGTAGGGGTCCTTAGATGAAGGCAAGGGTCAGATGGTGCCCCGAGTAGATGGTGTTCATGGTAGCAGTGATTCTTGATGGTGGGGACAGTGGGCCATAAGGTATGGGTTCGCTCATCAGCCGTGGTGAGAAGTTGGGGTCTCGTTGAGGGACGAAGATGCTGTATATGAAGGTGACTTTGTAGCTGAAAAATTCAGAGAGCTTGTTGTAAAGGTCTTGTGTGAACTATTTGATGGTGAAAATTTCCCCTTGCTGCTATTGATGGCTTTGCTGCGATACGCAAGAGCTGTGCACTTGGTGTTCCATATCTGCTGGAGGTAGCATCTTTGGACTCATTAGAATAAGTCTTTATCTGTTGTGTCTTGACTTATTCTGCATTTGCACCCCTGCTTGCAGTGATGTTTCGTTCCTCTGTATACCAGCTGTTCTGTGGTTGATCTCTTGCTGTTGGGTTGCGCTTGAGAGGAGCCAGGGTGTCTGCATATGCAGTGATCCAGCTATTGCGGTTCTTGATGGCGTTCAGCAAGTTGCTCATGTGCTCGGAGCGGTGCTTGGAGAGGGCAGAAACCCACTCTTCCTCTGAAATGGTTTTCCAGCTGCGATGTGCGGTTCCCGTAGGTATGCTGAAACTGATGAGGCCAGGGTCTGTCCATGCCATAGTTGTTGGCTTGTTGAATGGGATGGTGATTGAGGAGAATATCGGGTCCAGTTGGTACCCGGCGGTTTGTTGTTGGTCCTGAGTGAGGTCAAGGTTTCAGAGACTTTCTAGATGGGCCATAGTGTTTAGGTTTGTGCTGTCTTCCAGGTGAAATATAAGGTCTCTGAGGATGGTGAGGGGGCTGGCATTGATGATGAGGTGGTGCTACCAAGTCTGTGAGGTTGCTGGCGAAATTGGTGTGGGGTCCTCGTAGTCTGTATACAAGGGTTATGCCTAGGGAGAAGTTGACTGTGATGTGCATCACATGAGGTGTTCCATGTAGCTGGTGGGGGTGCCCGTGTAGGTGATGCAGCTGATGGGATCTTTAAATACGATGGCAACTCCACCTTCGGGCTTCTACTGACTGTCTTGCTTTGCTATCTTGTAACTGGCGCGGATGACTGTAGTGAAGTCCGATGCCAAGGTTGGGTTTATCCATGTTTCTGTGAGAAAAAGCAGGTCTGGGGCGGGGTGGTGCTGTAGGTCTCCTATCTCCATGGCTTCTTTGAGTGAGCGGGTGTTAATAACCTTGCATGCGAGTGTGACCCCGTTTGGGTGATTTTTGATCTGTTTGAGCAGGTTGCTGGTTTGTGTGAGCGAGTGCTAGGTGCTTTTGGTGCGGGAAGGGTGGGTGTAAGGTACGGGAGGGTTCATGAGATTTTGCAGGAGGCACTTGTGAATGCTTCTTCCTTGTTGTGTGGTGCGGTGTGGCAGTAGTGTGCGAGCGTCGGCCGGGGTTAAGAGCACAGAGGAGTGCAGAAGGGTATCGGTGGGTAAGCAGAGAACATGGGTTCTGGGCGCAGTCCAGGCACGAACGAGGGCGGACAGTCTTGTCTTTGACATGCTGCAGCCGCCATTACCTAGGTCCTGGGAGAAGCTTAGGCTACCGTGGGTAGGAAACAAGTGATATCACTTCCTGTGCAGATGGATGATGGTACATCCAGTGATCTCACTTCCTGAGCAAATAGTTAATGGGGTTTCCAGTGATGTAACTTACTGTTCAGATGGGAAGTAGGAAATGAAATCCTCCTGAGTGGCTTCTTCTTTTAAAGACTGTTTTGTCAGGTATAAATATTGATGAATTAATCTGTTCATTTTTGTAGAACAGAAGCAAACGTTTTTGTCATTGTGTTAGAGTAAAAAAAAAAAAGTTCCACAGTTATTCTAACATTACAGTTGTCAACAATCTAATATCTGGGTGAAGAATCGAAAAAATCATTGTATCTTTTTTCACTACTAAATAAAGTAAGGGAGCTGAGTTTACAATTTGGCACAATCAGGCACCCGAACCCCAGGCAGTTCAATCTTGCGAATTGGCTACCTCATTCTGCCCCCCACGTCTATGTCCCTCATTAAGGAGGCCCGCAGACCCATAATGCGGGCCTGCTATGTGGCCAAATGGAAAAGGTTTGTCCATTATTTCCGCCCTAAATGCATTGACTCATTAAAACCAGCAGTCCAAGACCTAGTTTGCTATCTGCTTTATCTGCAGATGTCAGGATCTTCATTCCTATACGTCTGTCAATCTCCACTTAGCTGGCAGTTGCAGCTTACCTTCAGAATAGGGAACACTTGTTTATGTTCAGGTTCCCCATCATCAAAGGTTTTATGGAGGGCCTTTAAACTGGTTATTCCCCTTGCGTACTCCCAACCCCTAACTGGAACCTTAACGTTGTCCTCATTCGACACATGGGCCTTCTTTCGAGCCTCATCATTTGTGCCCTCTACAGTTTCTCACTTGGAAGGTGGCCTTCCTAGTTGCCATTACATCTCTCGAGCGAGTGAGTGAGCTTCAAGCTTTTACCCTCTAGGAACCCTTCTTTCAGGTGAACAGTGAAAGAGCCATCCTTTTTCCACTTTAACCAAACTTTTTAAACAAATGGAGGTGCACTGAACATAACACAAAGTCCAAATTATTTTCTTTCTTTTTGGCTTTTATTTCAAAATTGACAATGGTGCACACAGCTAACGCGTTTCGTTCCTCAAAAACCAACAGTTTTTGGAACTTCATAATGGCTTAAATGGTGACGAAAGAGTATATATAGATCTCATGCCAAGGTAATAACATTCGGAAATTCATAAAGTACAGAAATCGTCTCCTGACACTGTTTGATAACAGACCTAATAGATCATACTGCCAATCAATTTAGTAGAAGCTAGTAATTGATGATATTTGCTCGTAGCAAAGACTGACCCATACTTCGGCAATATCAGCACCTTCAGTAGTGCAAAACTAGATAGGAATACAATTATTCCATGTTTGATGCCAGTTCCATAAATTAGGATTATATTTCCAGCATGGAGTGGTGCGGCAACCGTGATGAGCAGTCACGTCTTCCTACTCGGACGCCACACTGTTGGTTTTTGAGGAATGAAATAAAAGACGAAAAGAAACAAAAAGTCCAAATTATTTTCTATTATGTTCAGAGCGCCTCCATTTGTTCAAAACGTTGTGAGAATCTGTAACCAGAGGCACCAAAAGGTGACCGGTGCCGGAGTCCTGTGCACGACAGTCCAGATTAGGCAGCAGTGAGCTAGTGAAGTGCTAACCGATTGGTCCGTCACCTTGTATCTATTTTCTGGTTCACTTTAACCAAACTATTGAACGCCTGGTGTCCTTCCCACACCCAGACTACTTCAGAGAAGGGGCTCTTCTCACACTATATGCTAAAAGAGTGTTCATATACTACATTGATAGAACAAAGCCCTTTTGCAAAATTCAACAACTGTCTCATTCTCAAAACAACACAAAGGCCATGCTCGCTCCAAAGCGGGCACAGCCAGGTGACTAGTCAAATGCATTCAGACTTACTACGCTAAAGCCAAAAAGACAACTGCCTACACCACCCAGCCCCTACTCTACCCGCAAAAAGGTGGGCCTCCATGGCTTTCCTTGGTAACATTTCCATATCCGACATTTGTAAAGCAACTATTTGGTCCACTCCACACACATTTACTAAACATTACGTGTAGGTGTTGTACAATGTCAGAAAGCTAATGTTGGCCAAGCTGTATTACGCACACTTTTGGTGTGCATTGCAACATCCTCTGGCTAGCCACCGCTTAGGGGAGAACTACTTTTGCAGCGTGAATCTTTCTGGATTCACTATGCTGTGCATTATTCCGCGATCTTGTGGTTGGGTCCGGATTCGTAGTCCTTTTTTTTTTTTTTTTTTTTTTTTTTTTTTTTGTAGCCCAGGTGGGCGTCGACGACCCACCATTTGGTGCACCTCCCGTGACGTCGTCGTGCTGCCTGCGGAAGTCCCACCTTTGGGGCGCCATCTTCAGATTCTTTTTTCCGCCGTTGGGTCTGGATCGTCATCGGGAAGCTCCAGGATTTCAGTCGGAGGAAGAAGAAGGAAAAGCGAGTTTCGTCGATAAAGAACTACGAAAAGATCACAGGAGAGGAAAATATAACATCCGGAGAGTGAAGAAGGAAGAGTTCCACCTTTTCTTCGACGCCCTTGGAGAATGCGCACTCAGAGGCCCTGAGAGCAATGGACAAGACGCCATTTAAGTTCTGCCCTAACTGCCACCACAAGTTCGCGCAGAAGGACCAGCATCCGGTCTGCAATCTCTGCCTACCGGTCGACCACCTGAGCAAGGACTGCAACGCCTGCTCAGCTTTCGCGCCGAAGACGCTCTGGGTGAGAGAACGTCAGAGAAGAGCCAACGCCAGCATGGAAGGCAAGGGTAAAGCCCCGTCGCTCTACGATCTGGGCCTCTCCACAGACGATGAGGACAACGTCGCCGAGGGACCCGAAAACTTCACGGTCGTAGAGACCGACAAGAAGACTCAAGATGAGGTAAGAGTCGTCGAGTTCAAAACACCCGAAAACGCCTTGAAAACCCGAGGGTGACTCGAGAAAATCTGAGTCAAAGTCCACAAAGGGAGCCCCGGCGCCGAAAACTTCGACGACCAAGGGTGGAGCCATGGACAAGAGGCCGAGCGGATCCTTCGAAAAGGACTCCCTGGTGCCGAAAGGCTAGGTTCGTCGAAGACAACCCATGAAACGGGGCGCTCGACGCAGAAGGACAAGCCGGCGTCGACGCAAGTTCCGTCGAAGAGGCCCGCGGTCGACGCCGAAAGCATCTCCGAGATGGAGAAAAAGAAGAGGCGGCTCGAGGCCGTGGTGGAAAGCATCCTTCAGAGGAAGAAGGAGTTCGACGCCAAGATGAAGGAATACAAAATTCCAACGGCTCCGCCGACGGAAGTATAAGCACTCTTCTCTGGACCCCCCTTACATCAAGGGTAGTATCACGGCCGACTCCATCATAGCTTCCACGGCCAGGAGAAGGGCCAACGTGCCAGCGACTTCGGGGCCACCACCCGATAAAGAGAGCAGGAGGATGGACCTCACAGGAAGAAAGGTCGAGAGAAACGCCGCAATGCACTGGCGCATGGCGAATTCCAATGCACTGCTCAATAGATACCAGTACCAGCACTGGGACGAGATGGGGGAACTAGTAAAACACCTCCCCGAAGAATACCGCCAAAGAGCCTCCCACCTGGTGGAAGAAGGTAAAAACATCGCAAACTCTTGCATTAAGACTGCGTTGGACAGGGCCGAGACTTCGGCCAGACTAATGGCCATAGGGGTCACCGAGAGAAGACATGCATGGCTAAGAATCTCGGGATTCAAACAGGAGGTGCAGAACAACATTCTCAGCACCCCCTTCAACGGCGAAACACTGTTCGGAGCAACAGTAGACGAGAAACTCACCCAGCTGAAAAAAGAAAACGAGATGGCAAGGTCCATGGGGGCCCTACAGCTCAGGGGGATGAGGAGAGGCAATCCCTCTAGGAGACCCTACGGTCGGGGAGGAAGCCAGCAGGGAGCGTCGCACCAGGCGTTCCAGCAAGGGCAGCAGGGTGATAGTCACGGACAACAAGGTCAACAGAAGCAAAACTGGCAGTACCAACCTCGGGGCAGTCCTTTCGCGGGAGAGGAAACGGACGTGGCCAAAGGAGAAGAGGGGGTGACCAACCCTCATCCAAGTGACTCAGCACGCAGAAGGACGCCTACCCACAACATACCCCCAGGGGTGAGGCGCAATGCAGTAACATCAGGGGGGAGAGGAAAACCAAAAGCCTACGATCATCCAACGCCAGTAGGCGGAAGACTGAGTCTCTACCTTCAGGAGTGGCGACGTATAACCACAGACAAGTGGATACTGAACGTCATGCAATACGGATACTGCGTGGATTTGGAGAAAAGACCTCCAGACAGAAAACCAAAAAGAAGGCAGAGATCGGGTCAAGAGCTTGCCCTACTCAGAGAAGAAACGCTGAAACTACTAGAAAAAGGAGCCATAGAGGCAGTGACGTTCAGAGAACGGAACAAGGGGGTCTACTCGAACTTCTTCGTGGTGCCGAAAGTAGACGGAAACCTCAGACCCATCCTGGACCTGCGGTACATAAACAAATTCATCAGAACGCAAAAGTTCAAAATGACTTCGCTGCAGGAGGTGCTGCCCCAAATAAGGGACGGGGACTTCATGGTCACCGTGGACCTCAAGGATGCCTACCTGCACATTCCAATAAACAGAAGACACAAGGGTCTTCTAAGGTTCAACATCAACCAGGAGCATTACCAGTTCACAACCCTGGCCTTCGGGCTAAAATCAGCGCCAAGGGTTTTTACGAAATGCCTGTCGGCAGTCGCAGCCCACCTACGAAGGGAGGGGATCCATGTCTACCCCTACCTAGACGACTGGCTGGCCAAGGCAGACACACGCGAGAAGTGCTAGAGACACGCAGCACGCGTGACAGACACTCTGACGAACCTGGGGTTCTCGATACACTGGGGGGGAAGTCATCGCTGGAACCAGAGCAGGTGAAGATTTTCCTGGGAGCAAAAATCAACACCCTAAACAGCACAGTGGTGCCCAGCGACAGGAGAACAGATGCCCTACTGAAGGAGACGCGTCTCTACCAGAAGGGGCGAGCTCTGACAGTGAGGTCAGTGAGCAAGATCATGGGGATGATGGCGTCGTGTATCCAGCTGGTGCCGAATGTACGCCTGCACATGAGACCATTCCAAGAATGGCTACAACAGCAATGGTCACAAGCAAACGGAAGTTGGGAGGATCTGGTGGTTGTTACGCACGCAGTGCAGGAGGAAATGACGTGGTGGAACAGAGACAACATGACAACAGGGAAGAGCCTGACGCCACCAAACCCAACAATGACCATTACTACGGACGCATCTCAAAAGGGATGGGGAGCGCACATGGACAATCTCAGAGTGAGGGGTCTGTGGGCTCCAGCAGATGCGGTACGCCATATCAATTACCTCGAATTGAAAACCATCCTGCTAGCCCTGAAGGCATTCCAGAGACACCTGTACAACCAGAGGGTGTTGGTTCAAACAGACAACACCACGGCAATGTTCTATATCAACAAGCAGGGGGGGACTCCGTCGTTCCCCCTCTCCTCTCTGGCACAGGAGATTTGGAGATGGGCCATACCTCTCAGGATAGATCTACTGGCAATTCACCTTCCAGGGAAGGAGAATGTGGAGGCAGACTGGCTAAGCAGGCAGACCTCGGCATCGCACGAGTGGGAGCTCAATGGCCAGGAAACGCAGAAGCTATTCCAGAGATGGGGAACTCCCACAATAGACCTATTTGCAACACGCCAAAATGCAAAATGCCAAAGCTTCGCGTCCAGGCAACCAGAACAGCAGTCCCTGGGCAATGCCCTATGGATAAGCTGGTCAAGGACATTTGCCTACGCCTTTCCACCGATACCCCTGTTACACAGAGTGCTCGACAAGTGCAGAACCAGCAACATGACACTGATCCTAGTGGCTCCGCAGTGGGCGAGGCAGACATGGTTCTCCCAAATTCTGGAAATGGCGCAAGGCAATCCCCACAGGTACACGAGAAGAAGAGACCTGCTCTCCATGCAAAACGGAGAGGTCCTACACCCGGAGCCAGAGAGCCTCAGCCTGGTGGCATGGCTCCTGAAGACCTAGAGTTCGCTCACCTTAGTTTGCCTCCAAGCACTATGCGGGTGCTGCGGGAGGCAAGAAAACCAACTACACGCAAATGCTACAGCGCGAAATGGCAGAGATTTACTATGTGGTGCAGGAAGAAGGGGCTGCAAAATACGATGACAAGAGACTCAACAGTACTGAGGTACCTCACACACCTTCTAAAGAATAACCTCTGCTCGACCTCCCTAAGGGTACACCTAGCGGCGATCGTAGCCTACACCAGAGGAGAGAAGGGTGTAAGTTTCTTCACATCGCAGGTTGTAAAGAGATTCATGGAAGGAGCCAAAAGAATTGCTCCTCCTAAAAGGTTGCCGCCGCCAACATGGAATCTCAACGTGGTACTGACGGAGCTCATGAAGGCACCGTTTGAACCCATTCACAAGGCCTCACTGCAAATGTTGACTATGAAAACGGCCTTTCTGGTAGCCATAACCTCGCTACGCAGGGTGAGCGAGCTTCAAGCACTAACGCTACAGGAACCCTACATTCAGATTCACAAGGACAGGATTGTCCTGAGAACAGACCCACATTTCATGCCCAAGGTGGTGTCGGCGTTCCACATGAACCAGAGTATTCAGATACCGAGTTTCTTCCAAAACCCGACTTCAAACGCAGAAAAGGCTCTACACACTCTTGACGCTAGAAGAGCGGTGATGCACTACATTGAGAGGACCAAGGAACTCAGAAAATCAAAGCAGTTGTTTGTGTCCTTTGCTACTAGCTTCATGGGTAGGCCAGTGACTAAGGGCACCATCGCTAGATGGATCGCCCTCACTATTCAATTCTGCCACAAACAGGCTGGACAGGAGCTAGCGGAGGGGCCTCAGGCTCACTCCACAAGGAAAAAGGGGGCAACCGTTGCCTTTCTGGCGAACACGCCCATTCAGGACATATGTCTAGCGGCAACTTGGGAATCTGTGCACACGTTCACAAAACACTACTGTGTGGGCATTCAGATAAACAAGGAAGCACAAGTTGGACAGAAGGTGCTTCAACACCTTTTCAACGACCAACGCTCATCTACCACCCAGCCGCCACAAAATTAGGAAAACCGCTACAAAATCTATGCACAGCATAGTGAATCCAGAAAGATTCACGCTGCAAAACGAATAGTTTCTTACCTGTCGGTGTAGTTTTGCAGCTTGAAGATCTTTCTGGATTCACTAGCGAACCCGCCCACCTCCGCCAGGAAGATGAGGATGGAGGAAGAGGGGGTGAAATAAGGAAAATCAGAAGGAATGAAATAGTACAGAAAAATGGACATAAAGGATTAGTCAATCGCCTAGGGTTAAAAAAAAACAAAAAAAGAACCCGAAGATGGCGCCCCAAAGGTGGGACTTCCGCAGGAAGCACGACGACGTCACGGGAGGTGCACCAAATGGTGGGTCGTCGACGCCCACCTGGGCTACAAAAAAAACAACAAAAAAAAACAAAGAAAGGACTACGAATCCGGACCCAACCACAAGATCGCGGAATAATGCACAGCATAGTGAATCCAGAAAGATCTTCAAGCTGCAAAACTACACCGACAGGTAAGAAACTATTCGTTTATATCCATGCAGAGCACGTATATCTAAAGCTACACATTCTACAAACTGAAAATATTACTTACCTTGTAAGTATCTGTTCATGCCATGTAGTGCAACAGGAAACCATTTTAGACAATGTATAGAAAAAGAGATCCAAATAGGTTTCTTGATGGTAGCCTCTTTGACACCACAAGGAAGGGCCTGCTTGATGTTTGAACCAGATTGTTTTAGTGGCGTACACCCCAAGTTGGTACATGCCCAATTCATTATTTTGAAAGTTTGTGTGAAATTTTGATACTTTCCTGTGACTTGTAAATCCAAATGAGGAAAAATAAAAAAATCACTTTTGTTATATTGATGTTTCCATGTAATTAGCTCCCACGTATTATGTAGTGTGGCACCAGGATTTTGCACATCATTGGATCTTCCAGAGAATGAACACACAGTAGAAGTTCATCATATTTCTAGATGGGTGCGAAGCTATTTTAGAGAAAAAAATACATTTTCTGTGTAAGTCATGTGGCAAAGTACCTACTTGTTTGTTCTCTGTGAAGAATGGTTCTATGTGATAACCAACGAGGTCAAGAGGCGCTCTTTCAAAAGTTTTCTAGAAGCTTTTTTTTTCTTTCTTTCTTAGGGCTGCTGGCAAGTTGTTCCAAAGGATAGCAGTTTTTAACTTTGAGAAACTGTACATCGTAAGCAGTTAAAACCTTTTGTTTGAGGTTGCAAAGTGTGTCGTCTTTATATAGCTTGAACTGCATTACATAAAGTATACATGTGGCCTAGGACTTCAAAGTAAAGGAAAAACATTTGAGCCTTTTTTCCAGTGTGTTTGCTCTACAGAATGAATAGTTGTATTTTGTCTTCCTGAACTATTAATTGACTTTCTCTATTTCCAAGGTAACACAGAGCAAGAGAAGCCACACATTTCTGACAAACACCCAGATGAGAGAGGTGAGCTGTTGTTTCATGGGATCATGTCTGTAGCGTGGTATTCAACGTGTTATTCTTAAGTGCTTACTGTGAAACTGAAAATTACAACCGGTTATAGATTGTTTCACTTTTTATGATCGGTCACTCGTGTCCACTCGAGAGAGCCACATGTTGTTCTAGTAATGTTTTTCTAGTGGCAGTAATGGATGTTTGCTTTGCTGCAGTATGCGTTCACGATCCCAGTGGTCCAGCTGCCCTGAAGAACAAAAACCTAGTAGGCAGCTTTATGTATTTGAAATTAGAGTGTACTGTAAATGTATGCAGTGTACATGTTAAAAGGTATCTTCCTCCTTGGACTCCAGTTTAATGACAAGTCTTTGGAGGTCTGAAAACTCCTTCAAGTAGAAACGTAACAATTACCTTTTGCTTTTTCAGAGTTCTTAGACATGGGAGTCTCTTAAGGATGGCTAGTGTTAATCATGTATGCAGTGCTGTAAGCACAACACGGTACCACTGCGAAATACACTCCTACCTGGGTCTATTTACAAATGAATGCAATGGTGCTGTGCCTATCAGCCAGCAATGCCCACACGGGTGTACTGAAGGCTTGCAATGAAGTGGACGCGGAAAAGTATAGTCTTAGAGTACATGCTGTGGGTGGCTTGCTCATGAGGTGGGAAGGCTGATGTGTACAGTATGTGAAGAAAGAGAGCAAGATTTTGAGATTATATTTTGAGGGACTTTATGAAGTAGCGTCACAGAATCGAGAGTTTACGGTTTCTTCCTCGCCAAGCCTCACTTATGGTTGTGAAATGACGATCACCTGGCTTGTAAATTCTGCTTATTCATATGATGCATTCCAAATTATTGGAAAGTCAATAGATTTAAATTAAAGTTTTAACTCTTCAATCTCCTCAGATCTTCCTGAGTACGCACACGGACCTGCTCATCCTTTTTGTCCCTCACTGTTAAAATGCTTCTACTATTTACATCTAGTTTTTGTCAATTTCTATAGTAAAGAATATCTAAATGTTCATGGCGAAACTTGAAGATGACAGCGGTAAATGTTCTTGTGCCATTCATCATATTAGCAATATCCGCTTCTTTAAACTCCGTTCCTCCCACCTAAAACAGCAGCTCTCCGCGTACACAAGTCTCGCTGTCTAGCATTCCTGCACAGATGTGTAGTTTCTGCTGTCATTAAACTTCACTGTAGTTTTGCTATCCGGCAATGGCCTGCTTTGTCTCTCAACTGCCTTTATTGCTACTGTCAGTGTCTTGAAGCACCTAAGTTTTGCAAAAAGCTATGCATGTTGTCCTGTATTTAAATTTAAATGACTATTTGTACGTTAACAGCAGCATCAGATTGGGAAGGTGGGCACTTGGGCATTGGACGATGGGCCGGTTGCCTAGAGGTCACCAGTGGGCCGGTTTTTGTCAACCGGCCCATATAATCTTATTGTCTTCCCCACCAGGCCACTGTACGGATAGGGAGGGAGAGCATCATGAGCAGGGAGGCTCCGAGGGAGTTGCTTCCAGCAGCGTCCCCGGGCCAATATTCTGTCTGTACACTGCAGACTTTATCTTGGCCTCCCGTGGGACCGACGCAGATGCCCAGAAGCAATGTCCCACACCCCTGCTGTGGGCCATTATCACCTCGGCTCCCCTGGAGCAGCAGCAGCTCTGTGCTTTTCTTCACCCTCCCCTGCCAGGCCATCACCCTGAGGATACAGTTGGCTGGGCTGGGGTGAGTAAGTGAATGGCCTTGCTGAGGGCCTGTCGTTGGCACCTCGGCTACAGTGTCTTTCAGGCCTTGGTGGTTGGGAGGTAGGTGTATGTTTGCATAACCCTCACTGTGAAGCACCTTTTCCAGAGCAGAAAATTGAGATAATTTAATGTTGGGGTCAGAGCTGCTGAATGTGGAACTATGGAAATAGGTTTGAGTCCCAGCCTCACCTCAACATTCTCATATAATTGCGCCCTTTGGCCGAGTTTATGCTAAATAAAATTACAATAAACAAAACATACCCTTCTGTTTGCTCATTTTTGAAGAATCTGCAAAGGCTGGAACTTAATAATGAGAGAGGATTCTTTATTCAATAATACAAAAAAGTCTGTATTCCTTCTTAACATGGCTTTTCTTCCTTTGTTTAGTTTTAACGATCAGTCACGGATCATTAAAGAAGCTTTAGACCACATTTTAAATTGCTTTCCCCTTACGTTTACTGTTCAAACTTTAAAGTACATATCGATCAGGGGAGAAAATACCAACTTTAAGTGTTTTTCTTCATTTTTGTTCTGGCAAGGGCATTAAAATACTGGTAATGCTGTAAAAGAAAAAAAAACAGCTTAGTGGCAAACACAGCCATATCAGGAGTTGTGACCTTTGGGCTACTTTAATTTCACTTCGCCCGCGCTGCCAAAATGTAGTGCTTCTAGTTTTCACCAATGTTTCTGGCTCTAGGAGCTTTAAAATACATAATGTTCGAGGCATGTGAGCTGCAGATTACACACTTTTGCATAGATCGCCATCTGGTGTTGGGCCCGGATGTTTGCAGTTTGTTTTTCCTCTTGGAAAGTCTTTGGAAGTCACGAGGTTGGTGACTCCTCCCTTGGTTCGTATTGCGCATGGGCTTCGGCTCCATCCTCGGATTGTATTTTTCTGCCATCTGGCTCGGATGTAATACTTCGCGCTCCGGTTCCGAACATTTCCAGTTCGACGATCGAAGCGGAATCCTCGCTCATTGCGGTATTGTTTAGATACCAGATCTCCTCAATCACCTTCTCTTCGACACATCTTCGATTCCAGTCGTCGTCGCCGGCGGCCTTCGGGCTTATCCAAGCTCCGGTCCCGGCTGATGGAAAGAACTCCATTCAAGAAGTGCCCTCGATGTGGGTCCAAATTCCCCCACACCAATCTTCATGAGGTGTGCAACCTCTGCCTCTCCCCTGAACACGAGGCTTGGGACTGTCCCGCCTGCAAATCTTTCAGATCGAAAAAGACTATTCGAGATCGAAGGGCCAGACGAAACATGGCGCACTCCTCGACCTCCGTTCCAGTCGAGTTCTTCGGGGACGACGTCGAAGCTCCGGGACAGCAGCACACCGAAGAGGACCTCGTCAGTGCTTCCGAAGCCGACGACTCGGATGTGGAGGACATCACCCCGGTGCAGAGGGTCGTGAGTACTATACCCGCGCCGACACCCAAAAAGGCTTCGGTCACGCCTTTGCCTCCGGGCCTAGGCAAGACCAGAGACATTGCTTCCAACACCCCACCTTCGGGCCCGGTGAAGAAGCCAAATAAGCCTTCAGGCGGCTCAGGCTGGAGCCAGCCTGCCAGCTGTGCCGAGAAACACACTTCGGCACCGAAAAAGAGACCAGCCTCGACACCGAGCTCCGCACCAAAGTCCTCGTTGTCGAAACCTAGCCTTTCGGTACCAACCAAACCCCATAGGGCCCTCGGCACCGACACTCCCGCACCGAAGCCTACCTCGGCGCCGACCCGAAAATCGGAGGCTCCAAAAAAGCACGGCACGGACAAAAGTCATCGGCCCCGAAACCTTCGGCGCCGACGGAACCAACATTGTCACAGGAACTGTTTACACCGGATCCCTTGCAAAAGACACTTACCAAGGATCCAAAGACTGGACATTTGGCACTCTCTTCAAAAAAGAGACATTTGGACAAACCGGCTCCGCCTCCACCTCCAAAGAGGAAAGACTCTGCTACCTCCCCTTTCAGAGTGCCTTCCCCACCTCCTACACCTCCTCCACCCTCTCCACCTCCGCCCCCTCCGCCTTCTCCACCCCTGCCCCCTCAGCCTTCTCCACCCCCGCCTCATCGCTCCCCGTCTCCAGACGATGATGATCAGGGGGACCCATATTACGATCCAGGGGATGTGCCACAAGACCCCACCCCTACAGGATCCCCAGACCCATGGGACCACTATAATAATCCAGACATCCCAGATGTCCCACAAGATGACCTTTACCCATCCAGGCCATCTCCACCAGAAGACTCATTAGGTTTTCACCACCTACTTCAGAGGGCGGCACATTATCACGGGGTAGAGCTACACACTGACCCGGTAGAGGAAGATTTCCTCCTCGACACCTTTGATACCGCACATGGGTCTACCTCCATACTACCTATGCTCAAGGGGGTAATAAAACATGCGCCAGAGGTTTTTAAAGACCCAGTCAGGGCTAGGGTCATTAACCCACGCATAGAGAAAGTATAAAGCTGCCCCCACAGATCCTGCCTATATCAAAGGGCCAGCACCACTAGATTCCCTAGTGGTCTCCACTGCACGGAAGAGGTCAAACTCCCAGGCGTCAGGCGAAGCACCACCACCTGACAAAGAGTCAAAGCTACTGGACGCGTCAGGAAAGCGCACTGCGTCACAGGCAGCCAATATATGGCGTATTGCCAACACTCAAGGGCTATTGGCCAGATACGACAGGGCGCATTATGATGAACTAGAAACCATCATGCACCATCTCCCAGAAAAATGCAAAAATGGGGTCAATGAATTAATTCAAGAGGGTAAGACCATAACTAACACCTCTATACGCTGTGCCTTAGACGCAGCAGACACGGCCTCCAGGGCCAGTAACACTAGCGTCCTCCTCAGTCGCCATGCTTGGCTGAGGGTTTCAGGCTTTAAACCTGAGGTACAGGCCTCCATTCTAAATCCTCCCTTTGACCAAGAACACCTATTCGGCCCAAAGGTAGATGAGGCCCTCGAGAAGATGGACACAGATACGGCGAAATCTATGGGCGCCCTGCAGTCACACCCTCCTAGGCGCTCCTATCGCCGCTCTTCCTTTCGGGGTACGGCCAGAGGCTACTCCTCAGATAGTGCGTCCACTTCCTACAAATCCCCTGCTCAATCCACCTTCACAAGGGGTTATCAAAGAGGCAGCTATAGGGGCAATAACAATAAAGGCAGAGGCAAAACAAATACCGCCCGCTCTGCCACACAGTCTACCCAATGACTTTCCCCCGCTCCCTCCAGACCATCCCACTCCGGTCGGGGGCAGGCTACAAAATTTCCTTCACGTCTGGGAGACCATCACCTCAGGCAGATGGGTGACTCAAATTATTCGTTCAGGGTACTGCCTAGAATTGACATCTACCCCCCCAAACATTCTACCCAGGCAACGCCCAATGTCACAAGAACATTCCACGTTACTAAAACAGGAGGTAACCTCCCTTCTACAAAAACATGCGATAGAACAAGTCCCTGCCAATCAGCAAAATTTAGGAGTCTACTCCCTATATTTTCTGATACCAAAAAGAGACGGGACTCTACGACCTATTTTAGATCTCCGGCCTCTAAACACATATATACATTCGGACCATTTTCACATGGTAACACTTCAGCAGGTACTTCCGCTCCTCTCCCAGAATGACTTTCTCACCACACTGGACTTGAAAGACGCATACTTTCACATTCCGGTACACCATGCTCACAGAAAGTACCTCAGATTTGTAGTGGACGGGCAACACTACCAGTTCGAGGTGCTCCCATTCGGGGACACAACAGCACCAAGGGTATTCACCAAGTGCCTAGCGGTAGTGGCGGCACACCTCAGAAGACAGCACATTCACGTCTTCCCATATTTGGACGACTGGCTAATAAAAGCCACGTCCTACAACCAATGTGTACATCACACCGCCACTACAATCCAACTACTTCACCAGCTAGGCTTCACGGTGAACCACCAAAAGTCCCAGCTAATACCATCCCACACAAAGCAATACCTCGGTGCCACTATAGACGCCTCAAAAGCCATAACCTACCCCAATCCTGCCAGGATTGCAAGCATTCAGGCTTTGCGTCAAAGATTCATACCTCAACACTCTCTCCCACCAAGAGTGTTTATGCAACTAATAGGGATGATGGCTTCTTGCATTTTCATAGTGCCTCATGCTAGACTCCAGATGCGTCCACTCCAAGAGTGCTTAGCGCGCCAATGGAACCAGGCCCAGAGGCAACTGACAGATCTGGTGTTGGTAGACGGTCGCACCCATCGCTCTCTGCAGTGGTGGAACACCACAAATCTTTCCAGAGGTCGACCGTTCCTGGACCCGGTTCCACAAATAATCCTGACAACAGACGCATCGCTCTCCGGCTGGGGAGCTCATCTGTTACACCTCACAGTGCAGGGCACATGGACGCCGCAACAAAAGTTACTCCACATCAACCATCTGGAGTTACTGGCAATCTCTCTAGCCCTAAAATCCTTTCAGACACAGATTTTAGGCAAGGCAGTCCTTATTCGCACAGACAACATGACGGTCATGTACTACATTCAAAAACAAGGCGGCACACACTCTCCACAGCTCTCTCAACTAGCACAGAGCATATGGAGATGGGCAATTCCACACAAAATCTTTCTCCTAGCCCAACATGTCCCAGCAGTCCAAAACACCATAGCAGATCTGCTCAGCAGACAGATGCAGCAGATCCACGAGTGGGAACTTCACCCGCAGGTTCTTCACCCGTTCTTTCAGATGTGGGGGCATCCACACATAGACCTCTTCGCCACCCACGAAAACAAAAAATGCCCAAGCTTCGCCGCCAGATACCCACACCCATTGTCCAAAGGCAATGCGATATGGATGAACTGGTCAGGCAAATTTGCGTACGCCTTTCCACCTCTCCCACTAATTCCATTAGTGGTGCGAAAGCTACAACAGCACTCCCTCACACTGATTCTAGTAGCTCCAACATGGGCCAGACAACCGTGGTACACCACGCTGCTGGAACTCTCGGTAGTGCCACACCAAAAGTTACACCTCTCACCATGCCTCCTAACCCAGAACCATGGAGAGATCAGACACCCGGACTCAGCTCAGCTCAACCTTGCAATCTGGCTCCTGAGATCCTAGAATTCGGATACCCTAACCTTCCCCCTGACTGTATGAATGTCATCAGAGAAGCTAGACGCCCTACCACTAGAGCCTGCTACGCTGCAAAGTGGAAAAGATTTGTTGTTTATTGCCATAACAACACAATCAAGCCTCTAGACGTATCTATACAGCACATCATATGCTACTTACTCCATCTACAAAGGTGTAACCTAGCATATACATCCATTCGGCTACACCTCGCAGCAATTGCTGCTTACCTACAAAACAGACAGCACCTATCACTTTTCAGAGTGCCTGCCATTAAAGCCTTCATGGAAGGCCTCAAACGAATAATTCCCCCCAGAGTACCACCCTCAGCTGTGTGGAACTTAAATATAGTTCTCACAAGGCTAATGAGACCGCCTTTCGAACCTTTGCATAAATGCGAACTGCAATTTCTCACATGGAAGACAGCTTTTCTTGTAGCCATCACTTCCCTTAGAAGGGTCAGTGAGATACAAGCACTTACTATACAAGAACCTTTTCTCCAAATACACCAGAACAAGGTTGTCCTCCGTACCAACCCAAAATTCCTACCCAAAGTCATTTCCCCATTCCATCTAAACCAATCGGTAGAATTACTGTTTTTTTTCTCGAAACCTCAAACTGTTGCAGAAAGGGCTCTACACACGCTAGATGTTAAAAGGGCCTTACTTTACTATATTCAAAGAACACAACCTTTCAGAAAGACCAAACAACTATTTGTCTTTCTCTCCACCACACAAAGGCAACCCCATCTCTAAATCAGGGATAGCTAGGTGGATTGTAAAATGCATACAGACTTGCTACCACAAAGCAAAACGAACGCTATCTGTTCCCCCTAAAGCCCACTCTACACGAAAGATAGGGGCTTCTATGGCTTTTCTAGGGAACATCCCATTAGATGATCTCTGCAAAGCAGCTACATAGTCAACACCGCACACTTTCACTAAACATTACTGTGTAGATGTGCAAACCAAGCAACAAGCTAGTGTGGGCCAGGCTGTACTAAAAACACTATTTCAAACCACTGCAACAGATACCGGTGGTCGCCGCTAAGGTTGGGAACTGCTATATAGTCTATGCAAAAGTGTGTAATCTGCAGCTCATATGCCTCGAACGGAATATGCTACTTACCAGTATGTATCTGTTCTTGGCATGTAGAGCTGCAGATCTACACACGCCCACCCGCCTCCCCGGCTACCTGTATCTGTTCCAGTCTATCTTATTTAGATACAACACACATGGGTTTCTTCACTATTATTACTACGCTCCATCTTTCCCTGCTGGCGAAAAACTATCTGAGGATGGAGCCGAAGCCCATGCGCAATACGAACCAAGGGAGGAGTCGCCAACCTCGTGACTTCCAAAGACTTTCCAAGAGGAAAAACAAACTGCAAACATCCGGGCCCAACACCAGATGGCGATCAATGCAAAAGTTTGTAGATCTGCAGCTCTACATGCCAAGAACAGATGCATACCGGTAAGTAGCATATTCCTTATCAAACATTTCTCTAAAAATGAGCCCGATGAGACTAGCCAAATGCTGTTTCGTGAACGGGCATGATCCAGTAATGTGGGCCACTTTTTGGGGAGTGCCCGGGCCAAATTGTGATCCTTGTCTGAATCTGGTTAACAGCCAAAATGTTGCTACGCTAAATTAGTTAGGCCCAGGTAAGGGAGTAGGCTTTATATATAAACAGGGTTAAAACCAAAGGAAATGATGGACGGAGTGTTGAACATTGCAAGCACTCACCCCCAGTCAACTGATCTGGGTTTAATCCATCACCATTCTTTAGCCCACTCTGCCACCCCAGTTCAGACATGGCCATATGCAAATCAGTCTGACCCTGTGCCTTATGGGAACAGTCCAGCCCGAACTGCCAAGCCATGTCTTCCCTGGACCGGAAACAAGCTTCCTAGGACCGGTTTCTGGCATTTCAGCCGTCTTCAGCCAGGCTTGCTTGAATCCAGTGGCAAAGTGAGCAAGGGACTCACGTCTGAGCATACTCTGCCAACTTATGGCGGACAAAGTTAAAACCAAAGGAAGCTTGTTTCCGGTCCTGGGAAGGCATGGCTTGGCAGTTCGGGCTGGACTGTTCCCATGAGGCACAGGGTCAGACTGATTTGCATATGGCCATGTCTGAACTGGGGTGGCAGAGTGGGCTAAAGAACGGTGATGGATCAAACCCAGATCTGTTGACTGGGTGTGAGTGTTTGATTGGTTCTGATGCTCCGTCCATCACCACCCCGTTTTGTACCGCTTTGCTCGCCATAAGTTGGCAGGGTATGCTCAGGCGTGAGTCCCTTGCTCACTTTGCCACTGGATTCAAGCAAGCCTGGCTGAAGACAGCTGAAATGCCAGAAACCGGTCCTAGGAAGCTTGTTTCCGGTCCAGGGAAGGCATGGCTTGGCAGTTAGGGCTGGACTGTTCCCATGAGGCACAGGGTCAGACTGAATTGCATATGGCCATGTCTGAACTGGGGTGGCAGAGTGGGCTAAAGAACGGGGATGGAGCAAACCCAGATCTGTTGACTGGGTGTGAGTGTTTGATTGGTTCTCATGCTCCGTCCATCACCACCCCCTTTTGTACCGCTTTATATATAAACAGGGCGCATAATAAGTTGTTTTCCACAAATTGATTAGGGGCCAAACAATTTATTTGCCATCTTGAATGGCTGAGATGGAACGATTACAAAGAAGACCTGAAAATACAGTGTCAGAAACCAGTCTTATTATTCAGATCACAGTGACACTGATTAGGTTCCTTTTATTGTACCCGATAAAATCCAGCTGCCTGAGATTTGGTCATTTAGTCCAATAAATTGCACTTATTCCGAGATTTGGCAAATAACAAGCCCAAAAAATTTGCAAGTCACAATAAAATACCGTGCTCTGTTCCCCTGTTAGATTCCAGCAGATTTTACCTGCTAGCATTTAATAAGGGCTGTGAACTTTATTGCACTTGATAATTAGTGGGCGCCATAAACTGTGTTTAAGTTCGAATTTGGAGCCCTGCGTAAGCAGACATGGGTTGGCAAAAAACGGTCCCACTGGTAGTCAAGGTTTAAATGCGCAAAGTCTGCCTTTATCAACAAGTCTTCAGCTCTTCTAATCTGGCTAGATAATTTTCGTCCACCACAACTAATGTGTGTACTCCAAAAACTACCTTCTTTCTTGAGGCTTCCCCAGACAATCCTAATGCTCTTATCTTTTGCCACACTAAAATAATGTCAGGAGTCACGGGAGGTTTCCTCCCTCTATCTCCACTGTGGCCACTATTTTCTCGTTACAAACCATTTCTACTGCAAGTGACCTCTTTAGTTGGAGCAATTGCTGGCATCGCAGAAATTCCAACATGGCTGCCAATAATTCCATACTGCAACAGCATATCGCTGTTTAGCAGTCTAGTGTTTGTAGTACCAACTGCCTGAGGAATGTTCTTCAACATTCCTCGGTGCACTTCACTGAGGAAATCACCAGAAGAACACCTGAATTCATGGCGTCGTGGAAGATAGGGTAGAAGCGAAATCTCGGGGTTAGAATTCGCCGGTCAACATACACTTCAAGAACCAGGTTAGCATGCTTATAATTTTGGTTAAATAATAATTCTGTTAAAAAGAATTCCGATTTTCTGTGGACAGTTTAGAAGTCTCTAAATAGGTTCAGGTACTAAATAAATGAGGATAGAATACAGGAGTAATATTTGGCTGGCACTACTTATTTCCTTAGTACTCTTTAAGTTAATCGAGTGTGTCACTCTTTTAAAATCTGCATTTAGCCAGAGAAACTCCTAAGAAGCATTGTGTGTTAATAACGTCGAAATATGAATGTCAACCTTAGAGAGAGCCCATAGAAGGTTTGACATTTTTGGCGCGAAGTCAAGCACCCGAGAAAACTCGTCAGACGGAGGCTTCCATTGTCGAGTTTACAGAGACAATTAACTGAATTAATTTAGGCTTTAACTCTGCTTGTGAATGCAGCGAGTTAACGAAAATAAGCTTAGCGCTTTCTGACAGAACTTCAGACAAGCGTGTGATAAATAGTTTGAAACTGTCTGTGAGGCTTTGCATGGCAGCATTTCCTTCCTACTCTCCCCCCTGGTGAAAGCAAAAAAAAAGGTTGATTTAAAAAACGCGTTCCAGTAAATAAACGCGTGTAACTAAAAGCCAAGAAACAAGAGCAAGCAGGCACATTCCTAAGGGTTTAGGAACCATTTAATTAATTACACTTCAGTCAAGGGTTATGAGCTTAACTCCTTCCGCATAAAACTAAAATAAATAGATAGTGGAATTACTGAGAAGCGCTAAACCCAAACTCTGCAGAAAGAAGGCTGACAAGAATTTTATCCTGAGACTACATGCAGGCTTCACCAGTTCTCATCTCGTAAGTGGCAAGGGGAAGGATTAATACAACCTCATACACAATACAATAAAAAAGACATACTCACCTTGATTTTCTTACCCCCTCTACAGTCCAGAATCAGAGCAGAGAGACAACCTATAAAAGAAAGAAAAAGAGAACAGAGTGAAGACTTCACTTAGTGTAGAATTACGCACAAGAGAAGTGTGAAGAGTAGCAAGCCCAAAACGCCATCCTGGTAAGATAAGTTATTTATAGACTTAAAATACAGTAAGTTTTTGGTTAAGGTACAGTCTATAATTTGCATAAATGTTTTAGCCAGAAGAAGAAGAGCAAAAGAAGACGAAGCAGACCTGGCAGAGTTTTGGAGCTGTCTCTTCTTGTCCCAACCCCTTTTCCCCCCTTGGAACTTACCTGCAAAGGCGTTCTAATACCAGGCGGGAAGTTCTGAGAGGGGCATAGGTACTTAGCATCATTCTGCTCCTGTGAGGCCTTACGCAAGTTTGATACGGCTCTGACAAATAACGCTTCTTAAACCACCAATTCTTTATTACTCTCCACTCTAGCTGTTTGATCCCTTAGACAAAACTGCCTTTTTAGACTTAAGTTCTTAATTAGAGTTCAAAATGTGGCAGATATCCAGTCCGTTGTATTACGAACACATTATAGTCTATGGCCCTTGTGATCAGCGGATGAGATATTATCTATGTTTGTGACTGAGTATCCCATATGCCAAATTCTAAATATGGCTCTTAATCTTGAAGAGCTTCACACAGGCCACCCCACTGTCTTCTTTTGATGAAACTGTGTTAACGAGTAATCCAGCAATTTAAGATGTCTGAAATCGCTTTGTCTGTCTTATGAGGGGTCAGGCACCCCTTTTTCGGTCTTGCCTGAGCCAACGCATGCGCTGCTCTGTGAGACATTTAGTAGTGGGCTTTGAAAAGTCCTACCACATGCTTTTTGCTGGCATGGAGCGTGCGATTACGCGCACATGCATGAGCGGAGGCACCATCGCGCACGCACCACTCGCGTCATTTTTTTTCTTTTTCTTTTAGCGCGCGCACACAGCTCCCACTTCTCCCCCTCCACATATCGTGTCTCGCGGCCGCTCGCGCGCGGCCAATGCTTGTTATCTCTCGGAATTAACCATACAGGATGGTTGCCTTTTTCACAAGTAGGGTAACTGTTTTCTTAAATAAAAAAGGTATGGCACGTCCTGCTACTCGGATCCCGCCCACTACGACCGCTGGTTCGTAGCCGTCCTTTGATTGGGCAGTGTTTTTGTCTAGCGCGTGTACTACATGCCTACTGTTTCTAAGTGGCATTAACGATAGGGTATGTGCTCTTGTCCTGCAGTTTAATGGAATAGAAATTCGACACCATGAGGCGGTTGAGATCTCACCCTTAGGTGGTGCTCACTTCGATCTAGGCCTGCGTCGCCTTCTCTCTAGATTTCTCTTTACCTTCGAGGCCTCTCTCCGCCCCTGTGCCCCATCCAATCAATTCCTGCTGCCCCGCACCCCCTGCCCCCCCAGACCTGGCTAAAGCTCCAAGCAGCTGTCACTCATCTGTCGGTGGAAATAACTGTCTGTAGGTTAGCTGATAGGCTTTGTTAGAAGGGAGCACTTTGGGGCTTCGCTATATTTCGGGATTGTAGGCTTGGTATAAAGTGTCGCAGAGGGCCGATGATCTGCGAGGGAAAATACCCCACATGGCAAGCGCACATTTAAAAAATGGCCATTGCTAGCTGAGTGCATAAAATTATTCATGGGGTCCGAGTGTGATGGGTTTATCCACTTGAAATGTGTTAAATCTGGTCCATTTTAGGAAGGGCAAGGTTATTTTTTAAATACAATAAACCCTTATGAATATACACAGGTTTATGTGGGATCAAAAAACTGAGGGGTTGGGGGGGGGTCTCTCAAAGGGGCGTGGTCGATGTAATTAAGGGCGCAGCTTCAAAACACATATGCCAAAAATCGGTGTTTGGCATAGTGTGCCAGCCGACTAGCATTTTGCTGCTTGTCTTTGCATCTAGATATAGAATACAAAAAGTAACAATACACCTACAAAAAGCCGGGACTATTGGCTTTGTCTGTGGTTGTTAGCGGCATAAGATAAATTAGCAACAACAATGGCTTTGTTGTATATAATATTGAAATTGTTTCAATTCTGAAAGGATGAGACTGCAGCTGGACATCTCTTCACTGCCTGTGATGTAACTTCAAAGGCACTCGTTATAGTTCTTGCAGAGTTAAAATCTTTTTTCACCCTGATGGTGAGGGCAAAAATGGAGAGTCTGATAGAGAACAGTCTCCGCACTGGCAGGACCCGGCCCACTTAAAGCCCTGGATATACAGTTAGAAAATCTATGGTCAGTCACTGCTCTCTCTGCCCACAAACTACCTGTATACTCACATATAACGATTACCACAGCATCATGCCACTATCCTTTCTGTCTACACACTACCTCCTTTGTTGATACGTTTTTCCCTACCAGTTCTGCTCACACATTGCTTCCTCTGCTGACTCACTGACTACTGGTCACACACTGCCCCTTCTCCTCGGAACATGCTCCATCTTATATGCTGTTTCCTAGCTATTTTGCTCATACTGGTCCCTGTTCTCCTCCTCTACTCCCTGACCCTTCTTCTCACACGCTGCCCAATTTGCGCCCTGCTCCTTCTGCTCAACAACCAAACCTTCTTCTCACACACTGCCCCTTCTACGCACACAACCTCCCTTCTGTTCTCACACTTCCACTCTGCCCCTTGCCCCTTCTGCTCTCACACTGTTCCCATCTCGCTGACTCTCAAACCGGCTCCCTGTGCCATCTGCTTGAACAATCCCCCTCTGTTCACAGATTACCCAACTGCACTCTGCCCAATCTACCTGCCCCCATTGACAACACACACTACCCCATCGGCTCCCTCAGGGCACAAGTCCTAAAAAAAGAAGTGGGGGGACTAACCAACCAAGTTAGGCAGTATGCAAGTGGCATTCATGGTGCTTGAAATCACAGCACAACATCATGGTGTGGCTTCACAGTTAGTGACAAAAGATGTTATCACCTTACACATATGTTTTGCTGGTCTATTATGAGTAAATTTCAGCTTATTATGAGATTTAACAAATGGAATTTTACATCAGGGTTGTGCCAAAAAAGTGAACTATCCCGACCCAAAATGTGAGCATCAACTTATACATTTATTTTGTAAAAACTCTTCTACCAAGAAATTGGCAACCAGGGGAAACGTGGCAGTAAATCTGTTCTGTTTAAATTGGTTGCAAAGTCCAAATTTTAAATATCTTAAGGTTATAAAAATGTTTTAATTATGGTATTTAAAATTGTATTTGTGTAGATACTATCAGACCAGCACATGTGACATTCTTACAGTGCATGCATATCCCTTATACATAGGTATTGAAGAAAGTCAAAAACACTCCTCTCAAATTCGTGAAGAGATAACAAGCTGTGAGCCTTTGTTTCCCCTCCCTTGCCTCTAGGCGTGACCGCTCAGATAGCTTCCAGCCAGGATAGTGGAGCAAAAGGCTGCCTGATAACCGCTTAAATTCTACTTTTGTTATGGGCCCAGCTGGAGTCTGAAATACGAAAGCCCCCACACTGCCTGCAAGTTGCTGCTCTGAAAGAAAGTAGACATCATCCAGGCGCAGCTGAATGCGTCCAGGTGCCTGGAAATTACACCTGGACAAGTTCATCATATTTCAGTGGGGCCCAGCTTATTGCAGGGTGGAAGGCGTCCACCCTGTGAAAATAGTGGGTGGACGCTGTGGATCCATGTGTACCCCGGCTTGTGCCCTGGGCTCCCTGCACCTTCTGCTATAACAGCCCGACCTTGCACTCTACATAATCTGCTCCCTGCCATTTCTGCTCTTACACTGCCCTCTGCTCTCTTCACTTTTTGCTTGCACATTTCCCTCTTTTTTCACACACTGCCCCCTCGGTTACCACGCTGCTCTATGTACCCTTCTTCCTCTTCTCACACACCACCTCCTTTGCTCATACACTGCCCCTCTACTAAAATAAGTCTTTTTGCTTCTCGTGCCTTTTCTTTCATTGACCCTTCTTCTCTCTGCCACATCTGCTCTCTAAGTTCCCTTTGCTCCCTGTCCTAGTTCCTCCTCTGAGAGAAGTAGTACGCCTTCCCGTCTGTCACTAACCCACTGATAATATCTCTTCAGTCTTCAGAAACAAATGATTTGGATTGCAAGACTTTCTTGAAGAGCAGTCTGTGCAACAATGGAATTGCTCAAACCTAGTCCAAACCATCATAAATCCAGGGGAAGGAGGGGACGTGTGTGTCCGTGTTCCATGCAAGGTGCAGTGACCCCGAGCGTGCATTGTCCTTAGTGAAGCGCGCACATCCCCGGAGAGCGATCGCGCCACCACTTTTAAAACGCGAGCGGCGCGAAAACAGGTTGCGGGGATGCGTTCCATAGCAAGTGGCTCCTGCACTTGCTACATTTCTTTCCTAATGGGCCACGGCTGCGGGCTGAGGGTGGGCGATTGTTAAAATATTTGTTAATTGTAGCGCAATAGGGTGCTGCAATTAACAGGAATACTTTAACAAGTGCCCACAATCAGCCCTCAGCTCCACTAAGAAAAGACATGCATCAAGTTCAAAAGCACGACATGTAAAGCACACGTCGTGCTTTTGGTCTTCTTGCATTTCTTCTCTTCATGGAGGGCTGATTGTGGGCACTTGTGAAAGTATTCTTGTTAATTGCAGGAACCTCCTGCGCTGCAATTAACAGGAATATTTTCACAATGGCCCACAATCAGCCCTCAGTCGCGCTCTATTTGGCTCTCCAGTGAGTGCCGCCACAGAAGCTGCTGAACAGTCTTAAGTTTGTGGTGTCTGCTGCCTGGTATGGTCATGCCACGTGAGTCTGGGCTGAACATGGCTGCCGTAGTTTTAGTGCCTGCAGCCTCTCATAACACTGGCCCCGCCGGTACCCAGAGCAAGAGTTTTAGAAGTCTCACCAGGCCTAGTCAGCGCTGCCCTGCAACCTAAGCAGTCAGCTTAATCAGTTTTTTACTTGTAAGCTTTACATTTCTGGGCAAATCACTTAATCCCCCCCGTGCCCAACAAAAAAATAAATGAATCTGTGTCTATAATGTAACTGGTGCTCATGTAAAGCGCTCTGACCCCTTCGGGTCGAATTTGCGCTACATAAAACTAAAGAAAACTAGCATTGGCATAGCCAATAGGTCTCGCCTGTGGAACCTTTTAAGTGTTTAGTTATCCAGCACAATATCCTTGGTGACACAACCATCAAGTGTTGCATGGCTAAACTTTTACAAGGTTTCAAAGGCGAGATCTATTTGCTATGCCAATGCTTGTTTAAAGTTTCCCTCTTGGTCCTTCTTCTAAAGAAACCAACTCATGAGTTTACATTTTTCACACTACCACTCCAGCTCAGATCTTCTTTTTCTCCCACAAACTGGTGCATCTATTTCAAGCTGCATGCTTCCCTTTAACGGGCACTAAATGTATACTGAAAATGCACTTTTTACAAGTAAACAGTTCAAGGCACATTTCTGCTGTCAAATCCATCACCAGAAACAGTACTATACTGAAGTTATGAATCAAGAATTTCTGATGGGCACTTCTACCTGTAGATTCCTTATCTTATAAATATGATTCAGGTGATGGGCTGGATCTGAAAACTATTTACCCAGTAATAGCACTTAACTGTCTCATTGATTCTGGTCTATAGCTTTTCTCTGCTTCAAAAATGAAATCTCACAGCTTTCAACAGGGACTAGGTCTGATGTCTTGTCCAAAAATTTCTAGATGTGTCCTTATCACGGTTACTGTAAGAAGACATCCTTTTTGGAGCTACATGACATCTGTGTGTGGTGTCTTCTATCCGAACACCTGACCTATCCGCCCCCAACTCTCGTTTATGTACCCAAATTCAGTCAAAGAGCAAGAGTCGTAGTTCTTGTCGGCCAATGCCCTCAGGGACTTTTCAAAGTGTTACCTTTACTCCAGTATTAGAACTTTCATTGATTCACATGCTGAATCGCCTCCCTTCATCAAGGATCCGTCTCTCTGTACCTCTAGAAAGCAATGTATTGGTAGGTATAGACTAGAAAAGGCCTGACCCCTTAGTTTAGCAACCTATCATAGTAATTTAAAAAAAGAAAAAAATGTCCAGCATAGTCTAAAACTCCATACATTGACCAGTTAACAGAGGATGTCCAAGCAGAGGCCAAGAAGGTTTTGCATGAAGGTGAGTGCACATTTTGTAAAGTAATAGATTGCGCCATGGATATTGCCATTACCGGTTTCCAAAAATTAGCTGACACAGACACAGCCAAGTCTTTGGGGACCTTACAATTTAAGAAAGTGCCTTTTCATGGCTCACATGGAAGAGAACAACCTTCATACAGAGGGGGCTACCATCAATATCATTACCTCTCATACTCCTCATTCGCTCAACAATATTGTCCCCAAAACCAGAAGAGAAACCCACCACAATCCTCATATGTCAGACCCCTTCAAAGGGGAAAATCAGAACGTCAAGGAAAGGACACCGACCGACGTCCATGATGTAACTCAGTCTCCAGCTACTTCCTTTATTCCTACCTCTCACCTTGGTGGCAGAGTTACCAACTTCCTCCATCAATAGCAGGAAATTCCCAGCTATCAATGGGTCCTAGACCTAATACAGTTCAGCCACAGATTGGAATTCCACCAAAGACCACTCCCCTCCAACCTTCCATCCACAAGTATCTACAACTTCTCAAATTGGAGATTAAAATCATACTAAAGAAGGGAGCTATAGAGAGAGGTCCTATAGCCCACAGACGGAAAGGTTCCTGCTCCCGTTTCTTCTTAATCCACAAAAAAATCAAGGAAGTGGCGACCGATTCTAGACCTCAGTAGCCTCAATGTCTTCTTCAGGAAAAAATAATTTTGAATGGTAACGCTTCAAGAGGTGCTGCAGCTCTTGAACCAGGGGGACTTTGACAACCCTTGACCTCCAAGATGCGCATTTTCACACACCCATCCATCCAAAATACAGGAAATTTCTAAGGTTCACGTTCGCCTGAAGCCCCAACCAGTTCAAGAAGCTCCCCTTTGGCCTCAAATCTGCCCCTCACATCTTCTCAAAGTGCCTCGCACCTATATCAGCTTTTCTCAGACAACACCACCAGCAAGTCTTTCCTTGTCTCGATGACTGGTTGGTCAAGGCATCTTCCAAATGCACTGCATGTGCTTCCACAAAAGCCTGCATGGATCTCTTCAAACAGCTAGATCTTAGGTTGAATCTAGACAAATCAATCCGCATCCATCACAGACCATAACACATTTAGCCACGCTGGACACAATATACTCTAATGTGTATCCCTCACAGGACAGAACTACAACTCATGATGGTGCCACAGACCATTAAAAAAAAAAATAAGTTTCTTTCTGTTTGCCTCTAGGGATGATGTCCTCTTGCTGAACTCTCATTACTTCTAAGATAATCAAGTGAATGGAAAATGGCAACCAGCTCAACGTCACTTACACATCAACTTACTAGAGTTTAAAGCAGTACATCTCGCCTTGCAGGCGGTTCTCCTGAGAATCCACAATTCTGCAGTGATAGTCTGCATGGACAATACAATAATGTACACCACATCAACAAGCAGGGTGGCACAAGCACCCACCTGCTATCCTAAGAAGCACAAAAAATATAGCAATGGTCCATTCATCACTAGGTGCGTCTTCAAGTGGAACATGTTCCCGGAAGCAAAACACTATAGCGGAAACTAGAGGACCCTGGACAACATCTTTCTCTGGCAGGGCAACCAAATCTGGACCTCTTTTCCATTCCCCAGAACCGCAAATGCTGGTTTTATGCAAGCTGGCATCACCAACTGAGATCATGGGGGAATCAATTTTCGATTGCATGGTCAGGCATCTTTTCCTGCGCTTTTCCTTAGATTCCTCTCGTCTCAAGAGTCCTGAGGAAAATGAAAGCAGAACCCTGCAAGCTAATTCTCATCGCTCCATCATTGACGCACCAACACTGATTATGGAGTTTCTTCTCCTATCATGAGCGTCACATTCAATTGAAGACGTTTCCCACTCTATTTACAATGAATCAGGGCAAAGTGCTCCATCTGGATCTCAAGTCTCTTCATTTTCCATGAATTCCAGCACATGAACATACCATCGGACTGTAGAGCAATCCTAGCTAGGGCCTGTGCTGATAGTACCAATAAAACGTATCTCCTCAAATGGAAAAGATTTTTCATCTGGTGTCGTCAGGCTAAGATGCACCCTTTCATATCCTCTGAGGAAGAAATTCTCCTGTATCTCCTTCACCTGGTCAGGTTTAGCTCAAGCTTCCAGCAAAGTCCACTTGGCAGCCATTTCTAGTTTCAGGCGATCCACATCTCAACCGTTATGGTCTTCCAGGACCATTAAACAATGTTTCAAAGGCTTACTCTGAACATTTCCTCCTGTAAGGTCTCCTTTGCTTTAGCAACTGAACATTGTACTGTCTCAGCTTATGAAAGATCCCTTCAAGTCCATCCACAAAGCGGATATCTAATTTCTCTCATAGAAGCTGGCCCTCCTCTTTGCCTGGACCTCAACCAGAAGGCTTAGTGAGATTCAGGCCTTTACCATACAAGAACCTTTCCTCCAATCAGGGGCAATAGGGTTATCCTTCGCACTAACCCCAAATTAATTCTAAAGGTCTCTGCAGACTTTCACCTTAATGATACAGTGAGTCTCAACTTTCTTTCCAAATCCTACAACCCCAACAGAAATAACACTTTACTCTCTAGGCATCAAGCAATACCCAAAATTCTACTGGGACAAGAGTAAAGCTTTTTGCAAATCCTGTCAACTGTTTGTAGCTTATATCGCTCCAAGGAAAGGCTTTCCTCTCTCAAAGCAAAGCATTTCCAGATGGATATCCAATGCCATTCAATTCGGTCACCAGAAGGCTGGAAGGCCGTTGACCTCTTCGGTTCATGCCCATTCTACAAGGGATATATCTACTTCTAAGGTATTATTTTCCGGTGTGTCTCTTCCTGAAATATGCTGATCAGTGACCTGGAAGAACATACAAACCTTTACTTGGCACTACTGCTTGGAATCAGCAGTCCACAGTGATGCAGCAGTGGGCCAGGCAGTGCTTCGACATCTTTTTCACTAAAGGTGAGCTATGCCTGCCTTTCTTCCATCCGCTTATTCTTTACGCACATTTTCCATGTATATGCATATAGTGATATATGTATATCATTTTTGCTTTATATACTGCTATTTTTGTGTGAAAATGTTCTGTTCAAGGCATATGAGCTACAGAATTCACACTGTGCATAGATCGCCATCTGGTATTGGGCTCGGATGCTTGCACCTTGTTGTTGTCCTGGAAGTAGTCTTTTGTGGTCACGAGATGGGTGACTCCTACCTTAGACGATAGTGCGCATGGGCATCGTCTCCATCCTCAGATTGTTTTATTCCGCCATCAGGTTCCGATGCAACTTCAGCGCTTCCGTTTGGTACCGTGTTTTTCCAAACCTTTCGACGCGCAAACCATCGCAAACTCGCTGTTATTGTTTTCGTTCGCCTTCCTTTCGACGCTCTAACTCACAAACTCAATTCCGTTCGTCGACGCGGGCCGCTGGGCCTATCAACTCCATTCGGGCCTACGGCTAATGGAAAGGTCTCCATTTAAAAAATGCCCCCAGTGTGGAGCTAAATTCTCACACAGTGACCAATACAAGGTCTGCAACCTCCGTCTCTCGCCCGACCACGAGGAGAACAATTGCCAAGCCTGCACCTCCTTCTGCTCCAAGAAGACTATCTGCGATCGCCGGGCTCGACGACACGTAATGGCGCAACAGGCTGCTCCAGTGCCAGAGGACATCTTTGATGAAGGCCCCAATGTTACAGAGGCAGAGCATTCGGAGGATCTCGATATCTTATCCGAAGCAGATGACTCCGATGACCACATCGCTCCAGGTCAAGGAGTGAGTACAACTGCCCCTGCCCCAACCCCACCCTAAAAGCAAAAGGCTCCGGTCAAGACTTCGCCTGAAGGCCCTAGTCGCGACCGAAAGAAAACTTTAGGAGCCCCGGGCCTGGCTCCAAAGACAAAGGAGAAGCCTTCTGGCAGCTCGGGACCGAGCAAGTAGAACACCAATGCCCCAAAAACATTGTCTGCACCGAAAGCGGGAACACATCCTACTTCTGCGGGCTCCAAAAAGGCCTCTCCACCGAGTACCTCGGCACCCAAAGAACACAAGACCTAGGAACCGAAAACACCTCAAACCTTCAGATCCGAAAAAGATTTCGGACACTACACCGAAGCCGCAGGACACAAAAACCCCTTCTAAGGCTCCAGATCCGAAGTCCATCTGCATTCGGAACCGAAACAATCGGCGCTGAAGGCTACCATCGAAGAGGAAGAACTATATGTGCCGGATCCCATCGATCCTAAGCAAAAAACTCTCCATGTGGACCCTAAAATAGGACATATTGTCATCGTTCCACACAAGAAAAGGAAATTGGACACACATCCCTGAGGTGCCTGTGAAGAAAAGAGACTGTGCAACTTCACCTTTAAGACCCTCTTCTCCTGTTCTTCCTCCTAAGCCTACCTCTCTTCCAAAGTCTCCCATGCTTCCCCCCCATATTCACCACCACCACAGGATGATGACCTAGGGGGTGGGGGAGGAAATAATGACCCTTTCACTGATCCTGGTGATGACAATAACATACCACCACACCCATGGGACGACTACAATGTCCTTGTAGATCCTCCAGATCTTCCTGATCCAGATGTATACCCCACTAGACCTTCTCCCCGAGATGACAACATTGGGTTTAATCAGCTTATTGATAGGGCTGCCCAATATCATGGCGTCCAAATGCATTCATACCCCACAGAGGAAGACTTCCTAGTGGACACTTTGGTACAGACACAAAAGACAGTACAAACACTGCCCATGCTCAAAGGTGTCATTAAACATGCTCCAGACATATTCAAAGACCCAGTCAGGTCCAGAATTATCAATCCTCGGATTGATAAAAAATATAAATCCGTTCCTAATGATCCCACCTACATTAAAGGACAGCTCCCCTTAGATTCCTTGGTAGTGTCCAGTGCCAGAAAGTGTGCTAAGTCTCAAACCTCCGGTGAAGCTCCACATCTGGACAAAGAATCTAAATTACTGAATGCTTCAGGAAAACGGGTGGCCTCCCAGGCAACTAATCACTGGAGGATAGCTAATGCACAAGCATTACTTCGCAGATAAGATAGGGCTCACTATGACAAACTAGAGACCCTCATGCAGCACTTGCCTTACCAATACAAGGCCAAAGCCAATGATCTGATTCAGGAAGGCAAGTTAATCACCAACGCATCCATTAAATGTGCCCTCGATGCAGCAGATACTGCATCTAGATCAATCAACACCAGGGTGTTACTACGAAGGCATGCCTAGTTGCGAATTTCTTGGTTCAAACAGGAAGTGCAAACTACTATCCTGAATCAACCGTTCAATCAGGAACAACTTTTTGGCCCAGCTGTGGACACAGCTTTAGAAAAAATGAAAAAAGACACTGACACTGCAAAATCCATGGGAGCATTACAGTCTCCATCTACATAAGGCTCCTTTCGCCGCTCCTTTTATAGAGGCGCATCCAAAACCATCAGTACAGACACTGCCTCTTCCTCCTATAAAAAATCCCACACAAACATCCCCCAACAGAGGATATTTTAGAGGTGGATACAGGGGAAATAACAACAAGGGAAGAGGCTGAGGTAACAACACTCACGCCTCTCCCACTAACAGTGACTTCCCTCCACTCCCTCCAGACCATTCCACTCCGGTCAGAGGAGACTCTCACAGTTCCTACCTGTCTGGAATTCCATCACTACAGACAGGTTATGTTATGTTATCCGGATTTGTAGAGCGCACAGCTGCTCCAGCAAAGGGGCGTCCCGGCGCTAAGTAAGACAAATTATCCAGTATGGTTAGTGCCTGGAACTTACTGCAACTCCCCCCAACATACCACCCAAACAGCATCCAATGTCCGCAGAACATCTAAGGCTCCTCAAACAGGAGGTTCTCTCACTGCTTCAAAAGCATGCAATAGATCCAGTCCCCATAGAGCATCAAGGAACAGGGGTCTACTCCCTGTACTTCCTAATCCCCCAAAAAGATGGGAGACTCAGACCAATACTGGACCTGCGACCTCTCAATCTCTACATACAGTCAGATCATTTCCACATGATCACTCTTCAACAAGTCCTTCCACTGCTTTAACAAGGCCACTTCCTTGCCACATTAGACCTCAAGGATGCCTATTCCATATTCCCATACACCCTGCTCACAGGAAATATTTAAGGTCTACAGTGGATGGCCAACTCTATCAGTTCAAGGTTCTCCCATTCGAAGTCACCACAGCACCCAGGGTATTCACAAAGTGTCTTGCGGTAGTAGCAACACGCCTGCGAAGGCAGCGGATCCATGTGTTTCCATACCTGGACGACTGGCTAATAAAAGCCAAGTCATACAGCCAGTGTGTTAACCACACTTGCCAACTGATTCAGACGACTTGGGGTTCACAGTAAACGACACCAAGTCGCTCCTTCAGCCCTCCTACCTTCATCACTATCTAGGAGCCACAATAGACACTTCCAAAGCTCTAGCAAACCCCAATCCAACCAGGATAGCCAGTATGTAAACCCTCATCACAAAATTTCAACCCAAACACTCTCTCTCCCAGCTCAATTGTTTATGCAGCTCATAGGAATGATGGCCTCTTGCATTTTCTTTGTGCCTCACACAAGACTTCACATGCGCCCTCCACAGGAATGCTTAGCACGTCAGTGGAACCAGGCTCAAGGTCAACTTACAGATCTGGTGTTGGTGGACAGCCGCACACATCGCTCTCTGCAGCGGTGAAACACACAAAACCTTTCCAGAGGGCGGCCGTTCTTAGAGATAGCGCTAACAGCGGACGCATTACTCACCGGCTGGGGAGCCAATCTCCTAAACCACACAATTCAGGGCAGGTGGACCACTCAACAAAAAGTGCTCCACATCAATCACCTAGAATTACTGGCAATCTTTCTAGCGTTAGTCATTCCAAGCACATCTTCTCAACAAGACTGTCCTAGTCCGCACTGACAATATGACAGCAATGTATTACATACAGAAACCAGGAGGAACACATTCTTTGCAGCTGTCATCTAGCGCAAAGTATATGGAGCTGGGCCATTCCACAGAACATATATCTTCTGGCAGAACATCTTCCAGGAGTGAAGAATCGGATTGCAGATCTGTTGATTCGTCAGACTACACAGATACACTAATGGGAAACTTCATCCGCAAGTTCTTCAGCCCTTTTTCCAGATGTGGGGCCACCCAGACATAGATCTGTTCGCCACACACGAAAACGCAAAATGCCCAACCTTCGCCACCAGTCCCACACCCGCTGTCCAAGGGCAATGCGATATGGATGAACTGGTCAGACAGATTTGCGTACGCTTTTCCGCTACTTCCGCTCATTCCACTAGTAGTACGCAAGCTCAAACAGTCTCAAGATGATCCTAGTTGCTCCCACATGGGCACGGCAACCATGGTTCACAACACTCCTCAAACTCACAGTAGTTCCACACCAAAAACTGTCTCTCCCCAACCCTGCTGACGCAGAACCATGGAGAGATAAGGCACCCAGATCAGCACAACTGAATCTAGCAATCTAGCTCCTGAAGTCCTACAGTTCGGTTACCTCAACCTCCCACCAGACTGTATGAACATTATTAAAGAAGCCAGGCGCCCCACTACTAGAGCTTGCTATGCAGATAACTGGAAAAGATTTGTCATTTACTGCAATAACAACAAAATTGACCCACTAGATTCTTCAATTCAGAACATCATTTGGTATTTGCTGCATCTACAAAGTTGCAATCTAGTATATTCATCTATAAGATTACATCTGGCTGCCCTTGCCGCCTACCTACAAAACAGACTACATTTGTCATTGTTTAGAGTACCCGCTATCAATCCGAAATCTAAACATTGTCCTTACTAGACTCATGGGTCCCCCATTTGAACCTCTACACAATATGAACTGCAGTTCCTTACAAGGAAAGTAGCTTTTCTTGTCACAATCACCTCTCCAAGGAGAGCGAGTGAGATCCAGGCTTAAACCATACAAGAACCATTCTTACAAATACATCGCAACAAGTTGGTTCTTAGGACAAATCCAAAATTCCGTAGCAGAGAGGGCTCTTGACATACTTGCTGTCAAAAGAGCTATACTTTATTACATTGATAGAACTAAACCTTTCAGGAAAACAAACCAATTGTTCGTAGCTTTCTCTCCCCCTCATAAAGGCAATCCCATCTCCAAAGCCAGAATTGCCAGGTGGATAGTTAAATGCATTCAAATATGCTGCCAGAAAGCTAAACGCACATTGACAATTCCCCCCTAGAGTGCATTCAACACGCAAACTAGGGGCTTCCATGGCATTCTTAGGGAACATTCCCCTAGAAGACATTTGTAAGGCAGCAACATGGTCTACCACACACACCTTCACCAAACACTATTGTGTAGATTTGCAGGCGAAGCAACAAGTTTCAGTAGGCCAGGCTGTTCTTACAACACTTTTTAAAACCACTGCAACAGATACAGGTGACCACCTCTAGGGGAGACACTGCTTTACAGTCTATGCACAGTGTGAATTCTGCAGCTCATATGCCTCGAACAGAAAATGCTACTTATCAGTATGCATCTGTTCTTGGTATGTAGAGCTGCAGAATCTCACTCGCCCTCCCACCTCCCCGGATCCTGTATCTGTTCCAGTGTTATCTTACTTGGATACATTACACATGGACATCTTTTCTGTTGCTTACAAACTCCATCATTTCCCTTCATGGCGAAAAACAATCTGAGGATGGAGTCGATGCCCATGCGCACTATCGTCCAAGGGAGGAGTCGCCTATCTCGTGACCACAAAATACTTCTTCCAAGACCATAACAAGGTGCAAGCATCCGAGCCCAACACCAGATGACGATCTTTGCACAGTGTGAGATTCTGTAGCTCTACATGCCAAGAACAGATGCATACTGGTAAGTAGCATTTTCCTTTTCATACATACGTATATGCAAATGTTTTTCTTGTATGTACTATTCATTGAATAAGCCACAAAATGTGCTCTTCAACAGCTGTTTAATCTGATCCAAGCATGTGAATCTATGAACGTTCCAATACTGGAGTGAGATATTAGTTACTTACCTGTAACTGTACTTCTCCAGTATTGGAATGTTCCATAGATTCACATGCGACTCACCCTCCTCCCCTGGGAAGCTCACCTTTCGCTCTCTTGCGCTCGCGCTCGCTCTCCCTCGCGCTCGCTCTCCCTCTCTCTCGCTCAGTAGACATGCATATGGTACACTCATGCTCTAAAATCACAGGAGTGTTCTAGAGGGTGATACAATCTGATTGGTTAAAACACAAGTTTGGTCTCTTTTTTAAAATGACTGATAGGTTACTAAACAAAGGGGCCTAGGCCTTTTCTAGACCATACCTATCAATACATTGCTTTCTAAAAGTACCAGGAGACTCCCATCTCGTTGATGGGAGATGATTCAAGCATGTGAATTTATGAAAGATTCCAATACTGGAGAGTACAGTTGCAGGTAAATAAGTAATTTCTTCCCTTTCAGGTAAGTTTCCCCTCAAACAATCTCCCAAGAGACCTTCCAATATAAAGCACACAAAAAACACAAAGGAGAAATTCTATTATTTCTTGAGTAAGAGGTCTCACTACCATTAAGAAATTCAGACTCTATTAGCCAACCATGCACAGGTCAAGTCTTTCCCGCAGGCTATTCTAAATAACTTTGGGGTGGGCCTCTCCCCAAGACTATGCTTACTCAAGTGGGTTTGGTGATTCTGGCAACTCTGACGCCACTTGACTTCGTGCTTCCACAGGCTTCAATCTTAGCACTGCTTTGTACGAAGTGCGCCCAACACCACCTAGAACGCCAACTCAAGCGCCACCATCTGAACTGATTTCAGCACCGCCGCCATAATACTCAATTACTGGACATCATCTCAGTGGCAATAGAAAAGGGTAAGGACAACCCCTCCTTAAGAACCAGAGATTTCCTCAGACCGAGGAACTTTTGTATCTTAAGTTCTCGTCATAACCAGTAAAGATTATGAGCATACACAGTATGATGACTCGGACTGATAGCCTCCTCCCCTTTTACAACACAGATTCTATCCCATTTATGGATTTACAAATGGAAGTTGTCTAGATACATTACTAGAAGGCAATATCTCTCACCTCTCTGGGCCTTCTTCAGAAGAAGTCTCTTAAAAAAAGAAGCAGAAGTGTTGGAATTAACCTTGCCAACTACTGAGACCAAATTTAGTGTTCTGAAAGTAATCTTCTAGTCTTCCTCTGCACTTTCAGAGCCCCTGTCACCTTTTACTGAGGCACTCCTGGAGTTTGTAGTGGCTGTCTGAGAAAACGTTCTCGAGCCCAGCTGTCCACAGATCAGTCCGATGCAACAGACCAGCATCTGACCCCAAATATTTCTTGTCACATCACCAAAGGGTCTAATGATTTAAGCCTCCTGTCCTAAGTTGAACCCAACTGCCATTCCTATGGCTTCTTCAGACTGGGACACTAAGAGACTTGAATCTGTGGATCAAAATGTCCTCTGTACTCGTGCACTGTGCTTGATGAATGCTATGTGGCTACTGGGCTGCTATCTCTGCAATATGCGAGATAGCAACATTGATTGTGGTCAGTCTGCTTTGTCACTTGGAAAAGCCTTCCTCCAGTCTGGGAAACAATGGTTTGTTCGTTTCAACATTTACCCAGAAGTGCTGCCTGGAATCTGAGGACACCATTATCATATGTCGCCATACCAGGATGCATTCCACTGGAAATCCAGACTACCCTCATGTACATTCTCTTTGATGTCAAGAGGCTGTACGGAGGTGAAAAAGTAAACTCCTCGAGGGAGCGCTTCGAAAACAGCAGAGTCGCATCACACTCTCTGGACCTAACCCTAATTTTCCACCAGCGTTTCAGGAAGTTTCAAGCTGTTCCAGGTCACAGCAGTCCTGGAAGCTCCAAACTTCACAACCAATCAAACATGGCAACAACTATCTCTCTTTTAAGTTAGGGTTAGATTTAAAGGACACCCTCACCACCAACATCTGGAGCTCTGGTCCCTTCCACCTTCTGATGGCTCTTTTGCCTCAATTTTTTTTATCCCACCCAACACTACCACTTTTCGGTGGGTGGAGGGTTTCCCATTTCTCTACCAATTAGGAGACTATCAGAATAGATCTCTGATTTATCAAGCGAACCTACCTTTCCTATCCTTACTTCTCTTCTCCCATACCTCAATTTTGTGAGGGGGCTTTCAAGTCCCCAAGAAGAACGGATATCTCAGTCCCCTACTGGATCTTCGCCTCTTGAACCTTTTGATGTCTCTGGTCCAAATTATTTTGGCATTCAATGCAGGGTTAGCCTAGTTTCCCTGGAACTCAAGATGCCTAATTTCATCTTCTGATCCTTCATATCCACGCTATCTAAAGTTTAGTGTGGGGTATGAGTTCAGATTTCCTACCTTCGTGTTGGTGACTAGACCCTGAGTTATCTCCAAGGTGTAGGCGACTTCGTTGTAGATGTCAAGGGTCTATGAATTTTGCAGTATTGCATCTTTCATAGATTCACATACTTGAATCATTCCCAGTTGTCTAGGTGAGCGTCCCACAATACCTTCTAAAGCAGTAGAAACCATATACATAGCTTATATTGGCAAAAGACATTGACTTTAATAGCTTATCCACATCATTTATAAGGAACTGAACTCCAGCCATTCAAGAGATAGCACCCTCTAGAAAACTCCCTACAGAGGCATCTTCCCTCAGATTTTCTACTGCACGTCATGTGAAAGGGAGTCTACCTGAGCTCTGCTCAATTCTTCCACTTTTACCCTGATTTTGGTTATTCAACTTCTGTTTCTGCTGGCATAAACATGTCAGAATCCTTGAGAAAAAGCCTTTTCAGACCATGTGGGACCTGTGGAAAGAATAGGCTACACTCCGAAGATACTCACAAGGAGTATATCTACTACTGTTATCTTGCCCATAAGGTAAAGGACTGTAAAATGTCACCCCTTTTCATCCAAAACTCGCGAAGATCGAGAGGGGTGGAGGGGTTTTTATTGTGGTTACAAAAGCTAAATCCCAGAACGTCTAATTTCTGATGAGGAGCTCCACGAATTTGGGAGCAGTGCCCTCCTAATCAAAAGGGACAGGGTATCAAAATTATTTAAAAACCAGAAAAGGATCCCTTTTGTGTCGCACACAACAATTCACACCAATAGTAACTGTGTATCTTATATAAGTATAGTGAAAATTCCCCTAACTATTGGTATGTAACAACACTCTAAACACTGACCACTGTAATATGTCTGGTTTATTACAGATTGGTGTGTGTATGTATATATATATATATATATTCCAAACGAACTTGTCATCCACTTCAGGATCACATAAGTCAAGCCACACCACCATCCTTTGTAACCACCTTTATTCCGGCAATCAGAGGTAATATGCATGACGCGTTTCAACTCTAGCGAGTCTTTTTCAAATGCACCAAACAACGTGGCAGCCTCATAGTTCCTTTATATCCATTAATGAAAGAGTGATGAGGGTCACATGACATTCACTCGGTTTTCAAATTTTTAAAGGGGAACAGTGTTCATGGTAGTGGTCCCTTGCTGACAAATGTCTCTTAATGTTTACGGAACACAGTGCGTAGTTCAAATGTTTTAATTCTTAAAGTTATTAAATGAACCTTCAAACACTTTATTTAATTTTCTTGATAATGGATTGCACTGATAGGCGTTCCGTTTTGTTAAAGGACCACATTACCCATCATCCATCATAATAGTCACACAAAACCGTGTCCCTTCATCACTTGAATTGCTTTTATAAATAATATTAGTGCGACCTTACTTGCTGTTTGTCATTTCTGCCTTTCAGAGGATTAAATTCCATATGTGGCTAGGTTAAACTGCAAGCAAGCTTCGGTTTTGCCACTAGATGTAAACTTGTCTTTCTCGATTTTAAAATAGATCCCTTTGCCTTTCACTCCTTTTTCAAAGGCATGGTGTGCAAGGGTCAAATACCCCCGCAAATCCTGGCTGTCATTTCACAGGTTCACAATTCCATCGTGCGGGCCTGCATTCCCTGCTGGCCCAGCTTCAGAGGTTTTGTTCACGTTGTTCATTTTCAGCCGGCGGGCATCCTGTTACATTAATTCCAAACGAAGAGCAACGCTGCAGGAAGCCTCAGCCTGTCGGATCGGGGCTCGTTGGGGCGCGTTATTCCCCTACATACTCCAAACGAACTTGTCATCCACTTCAGGATCACATAAGTCAAGCCACACCACTATCCTTTGTAACCACCTTTATTCCGGCAATCAGAGGTAATATGCATGACGCGTTTCAACTCTAGCGAGTCTTTTTCAAATGCACCAAACAACGTGGCAGCCTCATAGTTCCTTTATATCCATTAATGAAAGAGAAGGAGAAAAAGGAGTGAAAGGCAAAGGGATCTATTTTAAAATCGAGAAAGACAAGTTTACATCTAGTGGCAAAACCGAAGCTTGCTTGCAGTTTAACCTAGCCACATATGGAATTTAATCCTCTGAAAGGCAGAAATGACAAACAGCAAGTAAGGTCGCACTAATATTATTTATAAAAGCAATTCAAGTGATGAAGGGACACGGTTTTGTGTGACTATTATGATGGATGATGGGTAATGTGGTCCTTTAACAAAACGGAACGCCTATCAGTGCAATCCATTATCAAGAAAATTAAATAAAGTGTTTGAAGGTTCATTTAATAACTTTAAGAATTAAAACATTTGAACTACGCACTGTGTTCCGTAAACATTAAGAGACATTTGTCAGCAAGGGACCACTACCATGAACACTGTTCCCCTTTAAAAATTTGAAAACCGAGTGAATGTCATGTGACCCTCATCACTCTTTCATTAATGGATATAAAGGAACTATGAGGCTGCCACGTTGTTTGGTGCATTTGAAAAAGACTCGCTAGAGTTGAAACGCGTCATGCATATTACCTCTGATTGCCGGAATAAAGGTGGTTACAAAGGATGGTGGTGTGGCTTGACTTATGTGATCCTGAAGTGGATGACAAGTTCGTTTGGAGTATGTAGGGGAATAACGCGCCCCAACGAGCCCCGATCCGACAGGCTGAGGCTTCCTGCAGCGTTGCTCTTCGTTTGGAATTAATGTAACAGGATGCCCGCCGGCTGAAAATGAACAACGTGAACAAAACCTCTGAAGCTGGGCCAGCAGGGAATGCAGGCCCGCACGATGGAATTGTGAACCTGTGAAATGACAGCCAGGATTTGCGGGGGTATTTGACCCTTGCACACCATGCCTTTGAAAAAGGAGTGAAAGGCAAAGGGATCTATTTTAAAATCGAGAAAGACAAGTTTACATCTAGTGGCAAAACCGAAGCTTGCTTGCAGTTTAACCTAGCCACATATGGAATTTAATCCTCTGAAAGGCAGAAATGACAAACAGCAAGTAAGGTCGCACTAATATTATTTATAAAAGCAATTCAAGTGATGAAGGGACACGGTTTTGTGTGACTATTATGATGGATGATGGGTAATGTGGTCCTTTAACAAAACGGAACGCCTATCAGTGCAATCCATTATCAAGAAAATTAAATAAAGTGTTTGAAGGTTCATTTAATAACTTTAAGAATTAAAACATTTGAACTACGCACTGTGTTCCGTAAACATTAAGAGACATTTGTCAGCAAGGGACCACTACCATGAACACTGTTCCCCTTTAAAAATTTGAAAACCGAGTGAATGTCATGTGACCCTCATCACTCTTTCATTAATGGATATAAAGGAACTATGAGGCTGCCACGTTGTTTGGTGCATTTGAAAAAGACTCGCTAGAGTTGAAACGCGTCATGCATATTACCTCTGATTGCCGGAATAAAGGTGGTTACAAAGGATGGTGGTGTGGCTTGACTTATGTGATCCTGAAGTGGATGACAAGTTCGTTTGGAGTATGTAGGGGAATAACGCGCCCCAACGAGCCCCGATCCGACAGGCTGAGGCTTCCTGCAGCGTTGCTCTTCGTTTGGAATTAATGTAACAGGATGCCCGCCGGCTGAAAATGAACAACGTGAACAAAACCTCTGAAGCTGGGCCAGCAGGGAATGCAGGCCCGCACGATGGAATTGTGAACCTGTGAAATGACAGCCAGGATTTGCGGGGGTATTTGACCCTTGCACACCATGCCTTTGAAAAAGGAGTGAAAGGCAAAGGGATCTATTTTAAAATCGAGAAAGACAAGTTTACATCTAGTGGCAAAACCGAAGCTTGCTTGCAGTTTAACCTAGCCACATATGGAATTTAATCCTCTGAAAGGCAGAAATGACAAACAGCAAGTAAGGTCGCACTAATATTATTTATAAAAGCAATTCAAGTGATGAAGGGACACAGTTTTGTGTGACTATTATGATGGATGATGGGTAATGTGGTCCTTTAACAAAACGGAACGCCTATCAGTGCAATCCATTATCAAGAAAATTAAATAAAGTGTTTGAAGGTTCATTTAATAACTTTAAGAATTAAAACATTTGAACTACGCACTGTGTTCCGTAAACATTAAGAGACATTTGTCAGCAAGGGACCACTACCATGAACACTGTTCCCCTTTAAAAATTTGAAAACCGAGTGAATGTCATGTGACCCTCATCACTCTTTCATTAATGGATATAAAGGAACTATGAGGCTGCCACGTTGTTTGGTGCATTTGAAAAAGACTCGCTAGAGTTGAAACGCGTCATGCATATTACCTCTGATTGCCGGAATAAAGGTGGTTACAAAGGATGGTGGTGTGGCTTGACTTATGTGATCCTGAAGTGGATGACAAGTTCGTTTGGAGTATGTAGGGGAATAACGCGCCCCAACGAGCCCCGATCCGACAGGCTGAGGCTTCCTGCAGCGTTGCTCTTCGTTTGGAATTAATGTAACAGGATGCCCGCCGGCTGAAAATGAACAACGTGAACAAAACCTCTGAAGCTGGGCCAGCAGGGAATGCAGGCCCGCACGATGGAATTGTGAACCTGTGAAATGACAGCCAGGATTTGCGGGGGTATTTGACCCTTGCACACCATGCCTTTGAAAAAGGAGTGAAAGGCAAAGGGATCTATTTTAAAATCGAGAAAGACAAGTTTACATCTAGTGGCAAAACCGAAGCTTGCTTGCAGTTTAACCTAGCCACATATGGAATTTAATCCTCTGAAAGGCAGAAATGACAAACAGCAAGTAAGGTCGCACTAATATTATTTATAAAAGCAATTCAAGTGATGAAGGGACACGGTTTTGTGTGACTATTATGATGGATGATGGGTAATGTGGTCCTTTAACAAAACGGAACGCCTATCAGTGCAATCCATTATCAAGAAAATTAAATAAAGTGTTTGAAGGTTCATTTAATAACTTTAAGAATTAAAACATTTGAACTACGCACTGTGTTCCGTAAACATTAAGAGACATTTGTCAGCAAGGGACCACTACCATGAACACTGTTCCCCTTTAAAAATTTGAAAACCGAGTGAATGTCATGTGACCCTCATCACTCTTTCATTAATGGATATAAAGGAACTATGAGGCTGCCACGTTGTTTGGTGCATTTGAAAAAGACTCGCTAGAGTTGAAACGCGTCATGCATATTACCTCTGATTGCCGGAATAAAGGTGGTTACAAAGGATGGTGGTGTGGCTTGACTTATGTGATCCTGAAGTGGATGACAAGTTCGTTTGGAGTATGTAGGGGAATAACGCGCCCCAACGAGCCCCGATCCGACAGGCTGAGGCTTCCTGCAGCGTTGCTCTTCGTTTGGAAATATATATATATATATATATATATATATGCCAATCGTAGATACCCGAAGTATGAAGGCGCCACACCCAGCGTAGTTTCAATCTTTATTACTGGAAGACAGCAGCACACACAGCGAGACCCTCGCAGCTTAATCCTTCGTGCCATACGCGTTTCAGGAGCAATCTCCCTTGTTCACTGGCTTTCGTCGAGGAGGAAACAGCTGTGCTAGTTTGAATCGCACTCGCGATCTTTTGAAGTGAATCCGGCCCCAATGGGCGTGTCTTTGCAAGGTGTTCTGGTCATTGTGGTACAGGTAAGTTCTTGTATCCCAAGTGGATATTGCCGTTCACTTCCCTGAAGTATTTAAAATCCGATTAGGTCGCTGGTTAAAGTCTGGCTGGGCTGCTGCTCGTTCATGTCTCACCAGAGAAAACGCCGTTCCATTCGCGCTCTTTGAATTCACAGGCGCGTGGACCTGCTGGGGTACGCAGTGGGGCAACCTTCGTGGCCAGGGCAGACCACATATATGCCAATCGTAGATACCCGAAGTATGAAGGCGCCACACCCAGCGTAGTTTCAATCTTTATTACTGGAAGACAGCAGCACACACAGCGAGACCCTCGCAGCTTAATCCTTCGTGCCATACGCATTTCAGGAGCAATCTCCCTTGTTCACTGGCTTTCGTCGAGGAGGAAACAGCTGTGCTAGTTTGAATCGCACTCGCGATCTTTTGAAGTGAATCAGGCCCCAATGGGCGTGTCTTTGCAAGGTGTTCTGGTCATTGTGGTACAGGTAAGTTCTTGTATCCCAAGTGGATATTGCCGTTCACTTCCCTGAAGTATTTAAAATCCGATTAGGTCGCTGGTTAAAGTCTGGCTGGGCTGCTGCTCGTTCATGTCTCACCAGAGAAAACGCCGTTCCATTCGCGCTCTTTGAATTCACAGGCGCGTGGACCTGCTGGGGTACGCAGTGGGGCAACCTTCGTGGCCAGGGCAGACCACATATATGCCAATCGTAGATACCCGAAGTATGAAGGCGCCACACCCAGCGTAGTTTCAATCTTTATTACTGGAAGACAGCAGCACACACAGCGAGACCCTCGCAGCTTAATCCTTCGTGCCATACGCGTTTCAGGAGCAATCTCCCTTGTTCACTGGCTTTCGTCGAGGAGGAAACAGCTGTGCTAGTTTGAATCGCACTCGCGATCTTTTGAAGTGAATCAGGCCCCAATGGGCGTGTCTTTGCAAGGTGTTCTGGTCATTGTGGTACAGGTAAGTTCTTGTATCCCAAGTGGATATTGCCGTTCACTTCCCTGAAGTATTTAAAATCCGATTAGGTCGCTGGTTAAAGTCTGGCTGGGCTGCTGCTCGTTCATGTCTCACCAGAGAAAACGCCGTTCCATTCGCGCTCTTTGAATTCACAGGCGCGTGGACCTGCTGGGGTACGCAGTGGGGCAACCTTCGTGGCCAGGGCAGACCACATATATGCCAATCGTAGATACCCGAAGTATGAAGGCGCCACACCCAGCGTAGTTTCAATCTTTATTACTGGAAGACAGCAGCACACACAGCGAGACCCTCGCAGCTTAATCCTTCGTGCCATACGCGTTTCAGGAGCAATCTCCCTTGTTCACTGGCTTTCGTCGAGGAGGAAACAGCTGTGCTAGTTTGAATCGCACTCGCGATCTTTTGAAGTGAATCAGGCCCCAATGGGCGTGTCTTTGCAAGGTGTTCTGGTCATTGTGGTACAGGTAAGTTCTTGTATCCCAAGTGGATATTGCCGTTCACTTCCCTGAAGTATTTAAAATCCGATTAGGTCGCTGGTTAAAGTCTGGCTGGGCTGCTGCTCGTTCATCTCTCACCAGAGAAAACGCCGTTCCATTCGCGCTCTTTGAATTCACAGGCGCGTGGACCTGCTGGGGTACGCAGTGGGGCAACCTTCGTGGCCAGGGCAGACCACATATATGCCAATCGTAGATACCCGAAGTATGAAGGCGCCACACCCAGCGTAGTTTCAATCTTTATTACTGGAAGACAGCAGCACACACAGCGAGACCCTCGCAGCTTAATCCTTCGTGCCATACGCGTTTCAGGAGCAATCTCCCTTGTTCACTGGCTTTCGTCGAGGAGGAAACAGCTGTGCTAGTTTGAATCGCACTCGCGATCTTTTGAAGTGAATCAGGCCCCAATGGGCGTGTCTTTGCAAGGTGTTCTGGTCATTGTGGTACAGGTAAGTTCTTGTATCCCAAGTGGATATTGCCGTTCACTTCCCTGAAGTATTTAAAATCCGATTAGGTCGCTGGTTAAAGTCTGGCTGGGCTGCTGCTCGTTCATGTCTCACCAGAGAAAACGCCGTTCCATTCGCGCTCTTTGAATTCACAGGCGCGTGGACCTGCTGGGGTACGCAGTGGGGCAACCTTCGTGGCCAGGGCAGACCACATATATGCCAATCGTAGATACCCGAAGTATGAAGGCGCCACACCCAGCGTAGTTTCAATCTTTATTACTGGAAGACAGCAGCACACACAGCGAGACCCTCGCAGCTTAATCCTTCGTGCCATACGCGTTTCAGGAGCAATCTCCCTTGTTCACTGGCTTTCGTCGAGGAGGAAACAGCTGTGCTAGTTTGAATCGCACTCGCGATCTTTTGAAGTGAATCAGGCCCCAATGGGCGTGTCTTTGCAAGGTGTTCTGGTCATTGTGGTACAGGTAAGTTCTTGTATCCCAAGTGGATATTGCCGTTCACTTCCCTGAAGTATTTAAAATCCGATTAGGTCGCTGGTTAAAGTCTGGCTGGGCTGCTGCTCGTTCATGTCTCACCAGAGAAAACGCCGTTCCATTCGCGCTCTTTGAATTCACAGGCGCGTGGACCTGCTGGGGTACGCAGTGGGGCAACCTTCGTGGCCAGGGCAGACCACATATATGCCAATCGTAGATACCCGAAGTATGAAGGCGCCACACCCAGCGTAGTTTCAATCTTTATTACTGGAAGACAGCAGCACACACAGCGAGACCCTCGCAGCTTAATCCTTCGTGCCATACGCGTTTCAGGAGCAATCTCCCTTGTTCACTGGCTTTCGTCGAGGAGGAAACAGCTGTGCTAGTTTGAATCGCACTCGCGATCTTTTGAAGTGAATCAGGCCCCAATGGGCGTGTCTTTGCAAGGTGTTCTGGTCATTGTGGTACAGGTAAGTTCTTGTATCCCAAGTGGATATTGCCGTTCACTTCCCTGAAGTATTTAAAATCTGATTAGGTCGCTGGTTAAAGTCTGGCTGGGCTGCTGCTCTTTCATGTCTCACCAGAGAAAACGCCGTTCCATTCGCGCTCTTTGAATTCACAGGCGCGTGGACCTGCTGGGGTACGCAGTGGGGCAACCTTCGTGGCCAGGGCAGACCACATATATGCCAATCGTAGATACCCGAAGTATGAAGGCGCCACACCCAGCGTAGTTTCAATCTTTATTACTGGAAGACAGCAGCACACACAGCGAGACCCTCGCAGCTTAATCCTTCGTGCCATACGCGTTTCAGGAGCAATCTCCCTTGTTCACTGGCTTTCGTCGAGGAGGAAACAGCTGTGCTAGTTTGAATCGCACTCGCAATCTTTTGAAGTGAATCAGGCCCCAATGGGCGTGTCTTTGCAAGGTGTTCTGGTCATTGTGGTACAGGTAAGTTCTTGTATCCCAAGTGGATATTGCCGTTCACTTCCCTGAAGTATTTAAAAGAATTCACTTCAAAAGATCGCGAGTGCGATTCAAACTAGCACAGCTGTTTCCTCCTCGACGAAAGCCAGTGAACAAGGGAGATTGCTCCTGAAACGCGTATGGCACGAAGGATTAAGCTGCGAGGGTCTCGCTGTGTGTGCTGCTGTCTTCCAGTAATAAAGATTGAAACTACGCTGGGTGTGGCGCCTTCATACTTCGGGTATCTACGATTGGCATATATATATATATATATATTAAATATGCTGTGTACAATATTACATTATAATAGATTTTAAAAATCCACATTTCAAAATCGCATACAATATTTATTACATATAAAAAATTCATCGCAAATCCATACAAAAATACATTTCTTCATCTAATAGTTGTGGGTGACAGTAACCCTAAATTCATCATATCCACAGATAATTATAACCAAATCACATAAAGATACAAATCTTTGTCTCAAGTTGTTGACAGAGTTTTTGTAGTTTTTATAATTCACCCCACCTTCTTCAGGCCAAACAGTTTTTTTAAAAGACCGTTTTATCTCAAAAGGGGTTTCCTTTCTATACCCTTTTTATTTTGGATTGTATTCTCAAAAGAGTGGGGTTATCGCTGTTATTTCTCTTCCATGTACAGTGATCCCCTTTCTGTATTGCTACATCCAGGTAGTCATTCACCGCCCTAGTTAGTTTTTTACTGGATATTCCTAGTACTTGATTCCCTGCCCGTTAATTTATTAAGTTGATGAAGGGGGTCTTTATTGGTCTTATCCCCCACAATCTCTTTTCTTCCTTTTTCCTCCGTAGCGTCCCGTCTTTATGATCAGGGTATTGGGATTTTTGAAAGTCCCAAAAACCTATATAATGAGCCAACAAAACGAGGAAGCAAGTGAAATGAGACTTCTTTTAAATTCTAAATAAAGAAGGAATGAGGATTATCTACAGATCATACCCAGCAGTGAAAACTGAGGTTTGGCAGTAAATTAATGGGCTGGGAATCAAGTACTAGGAATATTCCGTAAAAAACAACTAGGACGGTCAATGACCGGCCTCAACAAAATACAGCTGCCACGATTATGAACTAAATCAATCCATTCTGAACAAAATCTTCCAACAATGGGGCAAACCATCACTTTATTTCTTTGCATCTCAAGAGAAACCGAAATTAATTTTTTTTACAAGCTGGTAACCTTAAGAAGGGTTGTGTGGGAATGCGTTTTCAGTCAGATGGTCAAGATCTTTGCACACGATTTCCCCCTGATCCCTCTTACTCCGACTTCTCAGAAAGATGAAGAAAGAGCCACGTCAAAAGATTTTAATTGCTGCATGGTAGCCCATGCAACCCTCTTACACAGAACTTCTACTGCTGTCAGAGGAGAATCAGCTAGAACCTTTGTAGGCTTTTACTGTTGATGAGCCGCAACCAGGTGTTTCATCCAAACCAGACTTCCCTGCACTTATCTACATTGCTCCTAGATTGAAGAGATATCCTTGGGAGAGGCAGAGCGGATAACACGAACAAAACATTCAGATTATTATGGAAGCGTTTCTGCTTATGGACCCACATGTCAAAAACTCCCCCTTTCTTAGCAACTCCAGAGCAAATATTGCCTTACCTGCTATCTTTGGCTAGATCAGGCATAGTTCATTTTTCGGTTAAATTACACTTAGTGACAATTTCAAGATACAAAATGACATCTGGAGCCCCTTCGTTATGGTATAACGGAATTATTACACAGTTTCTTAAAGGTTTATTCAGAGTCTTCCCTCTGATAAAATCTCCTCCTCCGATCTGGCAACTTAACACAGTACTGGCACAGCTCATGAAGAGCCCTGTTGAGCCTAGTAATAAGACAGATCAAATTCCTGACATGGAACGTAGCATTACTTCTAGCTTTGACATCAACCAGAAGAGTACGTGAAATACAAGCGTTTACTATCAATGAGCCTTTATTACAGTTTAAAGATGACGCTGTGGTTCTTAGGACTAATTCCAGGTTTATTCCAAAAGTTTTATTATGGATTTTTATCTGAACAAACCTATTCTGCTTAAAATATTCTTCCCAAATCTACAGACGGTTTTTTAAAAACATTGTATACACTGAATATGAAGAGATGCCTAAAGTTTTATTTGCCTTGCACAAAACAATTAAGAACTACAGATCAATTTCTAGCCGCATATGGAAACCATAACAAAGTTGGTTCGGATTCCAAGGCAAGCAAAGCTAGATGGATATCACCGACTATTCAATTCTGCTATTATAAGTCAGGTAGGCCTTTGATGGAAAAGGTTATGGCACACTCTACTAGGGCGGTCTCAACAGAAACAAAAACACTGTTTGCTGGAATACCTATTGAAATCGTATCCCGTGCAGCGACTTGGAAAAACAGGCATACGTTCACACAGCATTATTGCCTGGACTCGTCGCAGTGCAGTGATGCAGCTGTGGGACAAGCAGCATTATTCCATCTTTTGTAACTCTCATTCTTCAGCATTGGTATCGATTCACATCTGACCCACCCTCCTCTCCATAAGGCTCTCCTTCTTGTAAATGGAGACAAATGCTTGAAAATCTGAGGGAAGGTTCCTCTGTAGGGAGTATTCTAGAGGATGTTGTCACCTGATTGGCTGGAGTTTGGTTCTTTATAAATTATTTGAATAAGCTATTAAAGTCAAGGTCTTTTTGCCATTTTAAGCTATGTATACTGTTTCTATTTGCTTTAGAAGGTACCATGGGATTCCCACCTTGACGATGGGGAATGATTCAAGCATGTGAATCTATGAAAGATTTCAATACTGGAGAACAAGAGATACAGGTAAGTAAAAAGTTTTTTTCCAAACATGTACGACCAGATGTTGAAGGCTTGATCCCATGTCTTCAGTGGCCCATGACTTCCTCACAACTTGAGCTTCACAATAGCACATGAAAGAGCCCATGCCCTATGCAGCGGCTATCTTTCATAGGATCGATGCTAGACACAAAAAGAATGAAGGCCTTCCTTCCTCTTAGGACAGCTGATATTTGGGATGTGATTCCAAAGTTTATGGCTCGGACACCAATCCTTGTTTTGCAGGTCCTGATCGGATGTCCTCATGCTTCCTCCAACTGACCCATACCTCAGAAGGCACACAAGAGCCCTTCAGTGCAGTCTAAAGAGGCAAAGGCTCAGGCATCAAGGGCTTGTGTACATATTTTCAATTCTGACTTACCGGATCTGCACTGTTTGTGTCCCTCCAATCTGTCAGCGGGTTATCCATGAAGCTCTGTTCTGTTGCAGGATATTGTAGTTTTCAAATGCCTCTTTATTAAGCAGGAGTACTCATCTGGGAAACATTACTGTGTGGGCCTATGATCCATGTTGGATCAGCGTCTACACATAATTGTTTAGGAGCTGTGGGTGGTCTCTCTTGTTATGAAGGCTTTTGCCCCTTCCATCTCAGGCAGTGCCACTCTAGTTCTATTGGACACCACCACCAACACCATCCATTACATTAACAGACATGGCAGTGTTGTGCCATGGACCCTATGTTGTAAGTTGGTGTAGCTATGGCGTGGACCAAGCAATTGTGCATTTTTCCATTAGTGCCATACCTCACAGACATTCTAAGCATGAGAGCGGATACTTGAGTCACCTCTCCATATAAGACAACATGCATTGATCTCTTTGCCACAGCCCAGAACAGGAAATATCCTCGGTTTTTATGCCATATATTTCCCTCTGAATGGATCCCTAAGGGATGCCTTTAGGTTCACTAGTCACATGAACTGCTTAACACATTTCCGCCTATCTCGCTATTGGCAAAAGTACTGTGGAAGGAGCGGGGGTTCATGCAGAGTGGTCTCCTACTTCTTCAGACTGAGCGAGGAGATTCGATCTGTCACAGGGTCTTTGATATGCATTGCTGTGGATCCCACTTTCAGCACTAGTCCTGGAGAAGGTGCAGGAGGATCGAGCACAACTGTTCGTGATCGCCCATCAACTGGGAAGGAACTTTAAGTATGCTGACATGTTGGTACTCTGCAGTTAAGTTCCTTCTTTCTCTCCTGCACAGGGTAGACTGCTCTCTCCCATCAGTGTGGCCATGTACTTCATCCAATCCCCAAATTGAGTGATGCTAACTAGAATTCTTTATGCTTGCTGTCTAAGGTTGTGGACATCATCCTGGCTGGTAGGAAACCCACCACTGTATCCATTTATGCAAGTCTGTGAAGAACATTTGTTCAGTGGATTAAGTGAAAATGTCGGAAACATTACAAACACATCAATGTTTTAAGATTTGCATGATTTCTTGCCTTTCGGAACCAATCAGTGGCTACTATAAAGTGTTATTTGGATCTCCAATTTGTCTTCTTGCCCCCCTGACCAGCCTATTTTACTTAAGGTGCCACATTCACTGAAAGGTTTGATTTACTTAAACAAGTCAAGAAAACCTCCCACTCAGTTAATTATTCCTTGGTGGATTTAAAACTTGTACAAATGTTCCTCATGGCATCCCAGTTCAAGCTGATGCACAGTTGCCTGGTTCGACTTTGGCAGTAAGGTTGGTGGACTCTAGGATTTCTTGTCCAACTACCATTCATTGTGTTCTATCGAACTAAAGTTTTTTTATCCTTCCCATCTTTTTTATTTTGTTTTACTGAAAGTGGGATTTGCCTGTCACCTGGCCCAGTCAATCACTCCTCCATCTTTTTAACTTTTCCTCATCCCTCCAAAGAGGCAGAGCTGCTGCATAGTCTGTGCCCCTGGCATCTTACTACATTGACTCCACCTGACCGGGTATGATGTATGATCAGCTCTTTGTGTGCTCCATCTTAGCCAAGAAAGACAAAGTGGTGACAAAGCACACCATTTCACATTGGGTTTATCCTTGTATTAAATCTGCTGTGCCTTGGTTAAAAAAGATCCTCCTGGAGGCATTTGTGCCTATTTTGACAATGTCATTGTGCTTCGATGGCTCTCACCAGAGGCATCCCAGAGGTTCCCATTGGGTGGGTAGCCACAGGGTCATCTTTACATCCTGTTAAGCCTCACAGCTCAAGCATACAGTGGTTGATACTTTGCCAGGGCTGTTTTGCATAACTTCCATGATGAATTGGTGCTACTCAATCCCATTGGTGAGCAATGCTCTGAGACTCATTCTTAAGATGAGGAATCTTTGAAGTGCACAGGTCCAGTTTACGGGAGTCCCAAATCCATTGGCCTCTAGACTCTTTGTTGGGGCTGTGGCAGACTACAACTAGACGGCCCTTTACCCCACCATGATGGAACATTCCCCCCCCCCCCCCCCCTCCCCCCACTTGCCAGCCTGCACCACGCAAGACTGTTTTGAGATGGATGAAAATGTTGTGCAGTTGACCAGCCTGGCGAGTCATTTCAGAATTGGATGATGAGCACAGGTAGTGAAAGGGAGGATTATATTTAACTTTTTTAGGAAACGCTGAGTTACTTCAAAGGTGAATAAGCTGAATCTGTTCCTCTTCCCTGCATGCCTTAATTTCCAGTCATGTATGACGGAAGTAGGACGCTGGATGGCTAGTAACTGCCTCCGGCTTAACTCGGATAAAACCGAGGTCATGCTGTTTGGAAACAACCCTAATTTTTGGACGCCTTCATGGTAGCCGCCATCTTTGGGGGTTCTCCCCACCCCGGTCGAGAAGGTTAAAAACCTAGGGATTGTGGTTGATGTAAAACTCTCTATGGCCGCCCAGGTTAAGACGGTAGCCTCCAGTCTTGATTCTTCTACCTTTCGACTGCCGTAAAACGGTGGTTACAGCCCTGGTATTATCCAGGTTGGATTACTGCAACAGCCTGTACTTAAACCTACAGCAAAATCTGTTGCACAAATTGCAGATGCTTCAAAATGCTGCGGCAAGACTCCTCCTGACAGGTACCCCCAAATTTGCTCCGATTTCTAACGTTATTCAAGACCTGCACTGGCTTCCAGTTAAAAACAGGGTCCAGTTCAAAGCACTTTGCTTGATTTTTAAAGCTTTACATGATGAGGGCCCGGATTTTCTAAGAAACCAATTTCAATGGTATTCCCCACCGCGCCTGCTACGATCATCTGAAGCTAAACTGATCACTGTCCCCTGGATAAAAAAGGCTCGATGGGGCGGGCGCAGCTTTTCCTTTGGCGCCGCCAAGTTGTGGAATAAGTTGCCTTTGTACTTGAGAAACATTAATAATCTGCTATGCTTCAGAAAGTCGCTGAAGACCTGGCTGTTTGTGAATTAATTCCTTTTTTGCCCGGTTTCTTGGGAGAAGTAGTTTAGCGCCAGGACACCAAATTTGGTAATCGTGCGCTTTATAAATCGCTTTAACATAACATAACATAACATAACAAGGCTGGTTCCGTGGAGTAGAACACAAGATGTGTTCTTGCCAGCTGGAATGTCCAAAACTAGAGGCCAGTAGATTGTGCAGCACAACAGATTGAAACTGTTAGACCTCCGAACTTACCACTCCACTCAAAGATTGCACAATTTAAAACACATTGCTTACTTAGATTTTTGTCCTGGTGCTTGCAATTTACTCACCTTATCTGTCAAGTGTAATTTCATTCCATATTGTATGATGCAGTTCAGTGACATTTTGGTGGTCTGTTTCATATTTGCCACCTTCCAACATGGAAAATGTTTGATACTACAATGACAACTCTGTTCTGTAGGGCACATTTTAAACTATGCATCCTTCTTTCATGTCTTACCCTATGTCAAACCCTTTGTGAACACACTGTGGTGAATATCTCAAGTGTCCTAAATGTAATAATTATTCTGATGACCTCTTTGTCTGGCCCACAATGCCTTTCAAATGCATTGCAAAAACACAGGGCTAGCCTACCTTAGTCTGCAGAAAAGGAGTGTGTTGCTCCACAATTCTTTCTATCTTATTGCTTCATTGGTAGATTCTTGCAGAACAGAAAGCCCAACTTATGAGCCATTTCAAAAGTAGTCATGTAGGTGGTTTGATGAGATACAGAATCTCACACAGGCCAGACCTTTTTGGTTTACATTTTGCTTGTTATCAAGGAGTAAGAAACTGCACAGCATGTCAGTCAGTGAAGATAATTATAGTTCACATTCTTCAACTGAATAGGTTTCATGCTGTAGCAAAATGCTTCCCTGATGTGACATAGAGCAACTAGATTCCTGACCCTGGTTGATTAATTTTACTATGACGAAAGACCTCTTGGAGTCAGTAACTCCAGTGAACTTAATTTTTTTAACTTTAAGACCATTTTACATTTTAAACTTCATTTTCAAGTGTTCTGTCATTGTAGGTAAAGCACAGTTCTAAAGTTTCTATCAATTCTTTAGTCTGCACATCCTTATGTATGCACAGGTATCTTGGAAGGTATCTAGTATTTCTTTTTGAAAGAAGGGCATTGCTGTGGCATTTCTGTTAACCTTTTTCTCTCATAGAGTTGTACAGAACTGTTTCTTCGACTAGTCCAGTCCACTTTCCTTATTGAGTTGGAATTAATCTTGACCTGAAGCCTGGTTTAGACGTGGACCTTTCCATATTGATTGACAATGTAATGAAGGTGTATGGATCAGTGGTAGATGAGAGCTAGGCACTAAACTGTTAAATAATTCTACCAATGAAATATCCTCACTGTGGATCCACAAACCCTCAATCATTCTTGTTCTGTAGACAAGGGTGGGCTTTAGATTACGGTCAGAAAATCCTAAAACAGGCATGAAGGTACTCTGCAACATACTATTTGTTTATGTCGAGTAGCAATTGAGCACTCCAGATGCTACTTGCTTTTTGATAGTTTCTAAAGGTCATGAATGCATGGTGGGAGCAGATCCATGAATAGGAGCTCTTCTCGGTAGATGCATAATTATTGGTTATGTAGCCTAGATATAACTCAAAACTGGTATAGCAATTTGGCCTTTTCACTCTTGATCTGAAACAATCAGGAGACTTTAATCTCGTTTCACTTTTCAGACTAAAACTCGTTGTAAATCTGCATTATCGGGTTTAATGTGCTTTCTTACTTGCATTATAATAAAATCCAAATTATTTCTTTTCAGAAGAAAAGGCATTGCCTGTGGAAACACAAAAAGAGCAACCATCAGGTATTGTTGTTTTATTTTTTTCATAAATGTATGCATCTGTTTCTTGATATATTTAGTGGATTACCATGGCGACAGAGAGGGTACTGTTAAATGGTATCTATCCGTAACAGCATCCACTTAGGTTAATTTTTTATATATACTCGTTTAATGTTCTTTTTTGTTTTGAGAGATAGCTGCACAGCTCCAGCCGTATTCCTGGGGTTCTTTATATAAGTCTAGGTTAGACTCTTCTATTTGGTAGACTGTGATAAATTAGTTTCCCTCAGCATCTTTTGCTAACATTACTTTTCCAAAATAAAATTTACAATAACCTCAGCTTTCATAACATCTTAGCTCAATTTTAAAGTTGTATTCTGTCGCACACAAAAAAGCGTTGCCAAAAAAGGTTTTTCCTACAACAGTTTCCTTAGTTGGATTTATTATCTATTCCAATGTTAGATTTATTAGTAAATTTTCCCTTCAAAAATGTTCTGAAGGGAAAAATGGTAGCATACTCTCAGAGCTCTGAACCCTTCGGCAACATGCTGCAAATATTATGCTGGAGATAGGCTAAAGATAGCTCTCCTGATTGGCATCTGATTATGTGTAAACTGACCACAACCCAGTAAAATGGCTTGTTATCAATTTTCAGCTCTTCCAAAAACCCCACGGGACCATATCTGATTCCAAAATTGCAAATGCCCACATTTAACGAAAACTCAAAGCCCCGATGGATTATCAAAAGGAATCCTCAATGGATTCAACGGTTCTGTTCTACCACCAATCATTTACCCACCTTTCATCACTCGGACAGCTGCAATGATATCCCCTGCAAGCCATAAAACTCAACTTATGAAGTGCCTAGAGGAATACAAAATGCAGACTGTCTTGTACAGTTTGTCTCCAAGATTGTGGGCACTCTGGAAGATATGAAGCAACAAGTGGATTATCGGAGAAGGAGATCTAATTGGATTGGCCTTGCCAACAATTATTAATCGCTCTCAACCAATTATGACTCCAAGATGGCAGATGCTTTGAAAGTCCCATATCATTGAACATATAAAGATAAGGTATCAAAAATTGATGTAGACTTCTGCACCCTGATACTAAGGAATTCACATTCTTCAGCTTTTCCTACCAAATGCACTCAATAGATAACCTTCTATTATTCTTCTCGCACCTTCGCTTTCCAGAAGAAACAGACATTGAACCAATAATTGTCTGAGACCACATATGCATCTTTGACTTTGCCATGTGCTATAGCCATTATAAATAGTAGAATCTGGAGATTGAAGAGTCCCTGATACTGCAACAGAACATTAACTTGATCAAAACCACCAATATTCACTATTTAGCGGAGCGTTCCAACTCTTGTTCCTCATTTCAGATTTTATGGGATGCACTAAAAGCCAATATTACAAGCATGTTAATTGGCCTCATGCTGAAGACAATTAAAACTATCAATGAAAGACTCCTATTACAACATTAGGTAAAAGAACTTCGACTAGAATTTATGCATTGAAAAGTTTGAGAGACTATGGAATGAATAAATACACAGAAATATGAATATTACAGCATATTGAGTTTCAGAGTAGGCATGTGGGCTATGAAACTATGATCCTTAGGTTGGTGTGAATCCAGGGACGCAAGCCAAAATAAAGCAGCATGCTTAACATTTTGGAAAGCTATATCTGACTTCCTGTCTGGATTATATTTATAGTATACACACAGCACTCTGGGAAATTGCTGATGTATTTATATTCTGCTATTCTAGTTTATAATAGTTTGTATGCCTCTAATCTGACCATAAACGCAGACATCTGTGACCGCTATAGTCACAATATTGTCCTCCCAACTATTTCAGAAAAGTACAGGCAATTTCTAGATGCTCCAATAGAGCAACCCAAAGTCTTCAGAGGAGTATAACATCACAATAATGGCAAGTCACCTGGACCCTATATGTTTACAGCCCAGTTTTAGTCCTGTTGGGATCCTGTTTCCACTGATGAATTTATTTCAGAACTCTACCTCTTCTGTAAGAGTTTGATACTGAAAGATGGCAGCTGCATTTCTGTTACCTGTAGCCAATATAGCTTATTACTATTGACTCCAACATATATGTTAACATTTTGGTCAATAAAAAAATACCGTCGATATTCATGAATCCAATAGAGATTCAGTAATAATTTTGTTTTTCTCAATGGCATCATATGACTCTTTGACTGCAATGGTTACAGAAGCAGGAGCCATCCCTAAATATTTGTTACCTAAACTAAGATAACAGACGAGGCTGTATTTTTCACTTACCAGCAATAAAGACAGATGCTGAAGCATTTAGAGCTCGGACATCGTAGTTGCTAACTTTGATAACACACTGTGATATGCTAGGATCTTACTCCATTGCTTTAGGTTATACCCTGAATAAAGTCAAATTGCAAGTCAGGCGTTTTATTGTTTTTTGCATTCAAGATTTAGTTGGAGTTACTGGCTTGCTTCGCAACTTGAATTCCTAAAATATTTAGGCATCTGGTCTAACGATGACTTGTCCAGACAATTAGATAAAATGAAAAATCACACTAGACAAAATATATTATCTACTTGATAGTGGGTCTCTGGCATCTATTTCATGGTGGGAGAGATTGGAATCTATAAAAATGATGATCACTATGATGATTAATTACTTCATAAGTATAATACCCTCCATGCTTTTCTTAGATGTTTTAGTTAAGTGCTTTCTATGGAAAGGCGAGAAACTGTGTATGTGTGAAAAAATATAAGTTGGCCTGGCAGTTTGGAAGGATCAAACTAGAACAATTTGTGACTCTTTTTCTGAAAATCTGAACAACCACAATGATTGAGAGTAGAATGCTGTCTACCTCACAATCTGTCATGAATTTCTGTTTACCTTCATGTAAGATCAAGCCCGAACAAATACTAGACCTGGTAAATTTAACCCTGCTCTTCTGTGTCTTAAGAGAAAATAAATGGTGCCACAAAATATTGGGATAACTAGATCTCATAAGCTGTATTCTGGGTGTGATATCCAGGGTCTCAAACATTTCCCTATCATTTGCTGACCTTAGATATAAATAGAAAATAGACCAGTCCGAATTCTACAACTTTTTAAAATTAAAAGAAGCAACAGCTAAACTGAACTTAAATGAGGACTTGCGGTTTATTTCTAAAAGGCACCTAATTTTAAAAGTATATGAGATACTAAGGCTGTAATTACGATGTCTGGCGGACTTGGGTCCGCCCGACTCCATTTCGGTGGGGGAACTGCCCAACCGTAAGTCATCCGTAGGGATTATGTTGCTGTTTTCAGCTGGCCGATGGGCTCCTTTAGCCCAACGGAAGCCACCTGGAATGACCGGCCGGTTTGAGTTCCGACCGCCTACATTATAATTAGGTGGTCAGAAGTCAAACCAGGGATGCCGGTCGGAGGCTTTCCGACCAACATCCTAATGAGGCCCTTAGACTCAAATCCTAAACTCAACTTATTCTCTCTTGAGAGAGGGAAAGCGATTGGACAGTGTACCATAAGAAACCTCTTTCTAAAGAGAATTAGGCTAGAATTTGAAAATCTGCCTTTATGGTGAAGATCACCACTTATCTAGCCCAAACAAAATGTATGCTGTTACATAAAACATTCTGGACACCCTTTTGTTTGTACAGAATACACCTTCTTCCCTCTAATACATGTGAGAATTATTATAAGGAAGTGAGGTACTTAACACATGTTTGAATGTTCTCTTCTGTCAGAATATTGTGGGACATTTCATATTGTGACTAGGCCTGGGCCAAAATTCCGTTCCGTTTGCGGAAATTGCGATAATTTGACATTTTTGCGTTCCGCGGAAAGCGCGAAAACGTCAAAATTTCCGCATTCCGCAGCTTAGCGATAATTTGTTTCTTGCTCGCGCTGTAAAATAATACATTCTCGCGTGCGCGCGATCGCCTTACCTGAATCCCCGCGTTTTCCGACAAGTTTTTCCGGTCGCGTTCTCCACGAGATGTTGGATTGTTGGTAGCCATTTGCGCTGTCTCGCGACAGTTTGCGCCCGCAGTAACGTCATGCGTCGCGCGATCACGTCTTTCTTCTTGCGATCATGCACCGCGAGACAAGTGAAAACAAGATGGCCGCGCCCGCGAGCAACCGCATGGGTAAGTTTGGCGAACCGCGACCACGCAGAAAATACCGCGAACGGGCGGGAAAAAAACTTCTGCATCTTCGCGATATTTCCGCATGTTTGCGGAGATTTTTAACATTTTCGCGATAATTTGCGAAAGTGAATTTCGCAAATTCCGCCCACCCCTTATTGTGACAAAGTCTTCCAGATAAAATTGAATCTCAACCTTGTGTCTGTTTGTGTTGGGACATTTTCTTTTGAGGATACATCTGGTTTAAACTCCACAGATGTTTAACTATTTTATTTAATTATTACACTAGGCTTCAAAACCATCCTGTCTAACTTGGATTCCACTAGGAAAATGTGTGTAAGTAAACACTTGATGGGAATAGAAGTGCTTCACCTGAAGCGCTGATTACATTTCAGTACAGCAGTCAAGTCAATGAATCAGAAGTACTAACCATTGTTCACGATCAGTGGACCTAATGAGGAATACTAGTTTACCAATGACCCTTGATGCATAATGCTGTATGTCAATACAAGACTTTTCTCCATTGTTCCATTCTTCCGTATATTTTATCTCTATTTTGAGTTTGTATACAACTCTGATTGTTGTCCTGTTTTTGCTCATTTGAATATACATACCTCTACTGTCTACTTTATTCAAATCTATTCCACGCTCTTTCAGCTCGTAATATGGCTTGTTTTGGTCGGCCAGAGAAAAAAGTGTGTTATGAGCAAAATTACAGTTTTGTATATTTCAGTATAATAATTGTATTTCTATTGCTGCTATACACTTGTAAAATGCAATAAGGAGTTTTGTAATAAAAGGCATTTTAGAACCTCTAATTACCTTTTTTTTTAATCATATTGAAAAGAAAATAGAAAATACAGTTCAAAACTTGCAAAATTGACTATATTTTGCAACTGAAAATTCAATTCTGTTAAGCAGAGGAAGGTAAGGAATATGTTTTACACTCTAGTGAGGTACCATGTCCTTAAAAAATGTCAATGCTTATTAGGTTGCAATACTACAATTACAAAACATGAAACCAAATATTCTACCATAAGTCGATAGTATCAATCTTTTTTTACAGCAAAGAAAAACCAGAGAATCCATAAACCATAACTTTGTCTCAACTCTTGCTTTTGTTCAATATCTGAAACAAAATAAAACTAAATTACAAAGCAGAGATAAGGAAAAATAGATATTGCCCATTTGTTAGTTCATATAAGACAGCTTCAGTAATACACACTATTCAGATAAATATAGATTCAGCAAATGGGTGGGGGTAATCTTAGTTTTTGTGTCCTTAAATGTTGTGTTGTGAAAGCTAGGAAATTATGTATAATGCTTGTTTAGGGCAATGATTGCCAAGATCCATTTGATTCAGAGCACCAAATTAGGAGATGGCATGTGTGCAAAAGCTTTCCTGAAAGAAATAGAAGATTGACCAGGCCTCCATAGCAGGGAATTCCTGGTAAACTAGGATATGAATTGGAACTGGGATAAGATTTTGTAAATGGGCCTCTGGCAAGAACATCCTACTGCTTAAATACAAGTTCTGTACAGCAGATACTCTCCTACAGGAGATTTCTTAATTAACATTGCCAGCTTTGCTGATAATTGTTTGTTCAATGTGTCTTCATATGGTACCAGGTCTTGATAAAACATTACATTGACCTTTCTTGGTTGAGATTATCTTGGCGCAAGTGAAGAATGTTCAGTAGTTTGAACACCAAGGAATGTTCTCCAAAAGATGGATCCACCTAAACATGGCTTGCTGAAATGGCAAAGGAATGTACATTTCTGTAAGCTAGTCCCTTTTCAACTAACTGACAGAAAACGAACCCAGATAACATCCAGTCTCCCAGGATCAAAATCTCAGTCACTACACTGGTACTGTCATTGCTCGGCCGAAGCGTATCTTTTTTGTGTCCTTGCTGATGTAGAAGTCTTCTTGCTTTCTGTCATCCCATGAAATTCTCCAAATCATCAGAGGCAATTGACCTACCTATCAGTGGTGCAGACCAGCCATGAGGTTCATTGAAATCCTTAGAGATTTGTTTATATGGATTGGAGAATCCCACAAATGTTTCACAAGAACTAGAAGGCCACTTGCAACCTCCTAAAGTGGTGGAATCAGCATCAATTCTGCTTGGTTTTGCCTGAATTGGCTGTCTGCCTCAGTATCATCAAAAATTGTGGAGGCATATTTTTGGACCCCAATCCAATCCTGAAGAAGACCTCCTTGTCGGGTCACCAAATGATTAACTTTACCAATCCAGCTACCCAGCATAGTTCTGAAATCTCCATGATGCAGCTTGAAATCACTGGACTCTCTGAGGTAGCGGGAATTCCAATCTGATATAACATTGGCTTTGCCTGGAAGGTACCCCACAAGTAATATCTTGTGGTCTAGGTAATGTAAAAAGAAAAAACCTTGACTATCACTACTGTAAACTTCGAAATCCCCCACGTTGCCTCACATCTTGAACCTCAAAAATTATTTCCATTCTAACTGTTCTTTTCAATCTCCTGTTCAGAGCCAGACGCAAACAGTTCTTGGCAGTTGTGAGCAATGTTAATTGGGAGATAAACCATTTCTCTAGTGGATAGTGTGCTGCTTCAGACTCTCCATCCCAGCGTACTGACATCTGCATTGATCACCAGCTTTGAACCAATAGCAGGCGGGATTACACTCAGTAGGAGTTATTACAGCAGGTCTTGCAGACAGCGCATGTGCTGATGCTTGACCTAAAAAGGTGCAGAAAATGTTAACTGTTACATTTTTTTATGTTCTCAAGCTATCGCTAAGTCTCCTGTCCTGGTTTCTGAAAGAGTCATGAAGATTAAAAGTCAGTGGATTGCAGAGGTCTAGCATCTCTAGCTATTGCCGTACCCTGTAACGAAGGGAGCCAGTAAAATGTCCTGGATTGAAGAAGCCAACAGTCCCACTAGAGTCTGAGAAAGCTCCGCTCTTGAACAAGCACTCTTCTCAATTATTATGTTTTGATTGCGGTCATGTTGTCCCAGGCAAGTAAAGAATTGCTGTCACGGAGTTTCTTTTTAAGCATATGAACTCCATTTGCAACTGTGTATCCAGGTCTGATTTTGGAGTGCTGAACCCTAGGTCCTTACAATGGCTGGCAGCATGAAAGGTGCACCCAATAGTTTCTGCTGCTTAATCTAAGGTCTCAGTGCTGCAGCAACATTGTGCCACACTGAGTCTTTCAAATGTGCTATCAGTCGCTGCAGGTAACCCTTGGACTAACATGTAGGAAGTCACCTCTTCTACTCCTACCTCATTTTACCCCAGGTCAGGGATGCCAGTCGAACAGATTATAAAAAAATAAAGGAAAAAGGAAGACTGCAGATACGCCACTCTAAGCCACATAAAAGGTACAGGTCTCTAAACAGATCAGTAACAGGAAAATTAGTCTACCAGTTTTTGGTGTATTTGCAGCCTATGCAGTAACCAAGGTTATGACCTAGTTAATAGGGAGAATAAAAGGCATTAATGTAAGTGTCTTCCATTACAGGTGGTTGTTGGGTAAATTGGCAGACCATGTGGCGATGTAGAGTGAACTCTTGCGAGCTTGTAGACTGGGTGCAAAGGCTTCTGCTGCTGTTCGGTTAAACCGACGAAAGAGCAGATGGAGCGCTAGGCCTTTTAGCACTCTGGAAACTCAAAGTCTTTTCGCTCAAGATCAAAATCTGTAGCCAGTCACAACACAGATATAGGGGGGTCTGCGTGGCCTGTGAGATAAACTAATGTTATATTCCAAAAACGAAATTCTTGATAATGAAGATAATGCCAAATAATGCAAGAAGGATAGTGCCAGATAATGCTCGTGTGTGCTTCCATTGCTGAATAGTTTCTCTAAAACCAAAAAGACTACCAAAATCTCATACTAAATACAGTTCTAAAATGGTATAGTGTATAAATATGAATGTGAAAAGAAAAGGGCACTCGTCTCAAGCTGTCGAGCAGCAAAGAAAGAGGTTAGGAAGAGGCTAAAAACAGGAGATGCTGTTTACTTGAGATTTGGATATTTAGTTTAATGTGACATTTGTACAGAATTGAATTTGCAGTTAGAAAATACCTATTGTGGGCTTACTGTGAACATCTGTGAACATACTGGGACTTTAAGCCTGCCCACTGATTCCTATTGGTGGGCTTCCTGTCACTGTTACTCTCATTTGCCCTCTTATTTGTGTCCAAGTCTTTTTTGTCAGCATAGGCTGTTTACTATCATGTTTGAGTGGGTTTCTTTACGCTTCCACTTCTTGCTTTTCAAGCACTATTTTCTTTAAGCGCTCCACGAAAGTGTGTGTTTTCTTGTTATGCCCCTTGTGTACTTCTCTACCCCCTGCTCACTGTTGCCCATGTACTTCTCCCTGCTCTCCGCGCTCTTGTGCCCTCCCTGTTGCTTTCTCGTCCATGTGTTTTTGCCCCACCAGATCCATGTTGCTCTCACCTGCTGCTTCTCATCCGCACCCCCAGCCTCTTTGTTGCTTCCGCCCCCTAGCTCTCATGTTGTTTCCCGCACCTGCCCCCTCCTTCTCTTTTGCTTGTTGCTCCTCCTACCCACCTGACCTGTGTTGTTTGTTCCCCGCCCTCTAGTTGCATTACCCCACTTGCAGCCTCATTCCCTGTTGCTTCTCACTCACCCCCCCCATAGCCCCACCGCGCCCTCCATGCTGCCTAACTCACTTTCTCTGTGCTGCCCTACCCGAACCCTCCTCTGTTTCCCCACCAGCGTCCTGTGTTTTCTTTTCTTTTTATTTGCAGATTTAATTTTGTACTGTTATTTAAACATGCTTCACAGCATCGGGGATGCGGTACATCACATGTCTAACAAGCATTGGCATGGCCAATAGGTCTTGCCTTTGGGAGGGACCTTGTAAGTAAAAAAAAAAAAACTGAAGTGTAAGACTTCACATTTACATTTCCTGCATCCTAAATACGAAGTAAATGTAAACGTGAAGTCTTATACTTACGTTTTTTTTTTTGTGTTAAGGCGTGCACACACAGGGAGGGAAGGACAGGTACTGAAGGGTGAGAGGAGGAAGGGGTGAGAAGAAAGTCACATTGGAGAATGAAGGATAAACAAGAGAGAACAGTTATTGGAGAACAAGGGAGATAGTAATGAAGACATAAGAGGAAGAAATAATAACGACTGAGAGAGCAGGGAGTGAAACGGGGAAAAGCAGAGAGAATGGGAATACGTGGTGTAAGAGAGGAAAGATGACCTAGAAATGCCTAAGGTCGGCAGCGAAAGTGAAAGCGCTGCGTTGTATCAAAAGAGCACCAGGGCCAGCGCGACCGTCATCTGTTTCCAATTAACGGGACCGTGAGACGCGGGCGCGATAATTGGAAACATTTGGCACTGCTGCTCGCTCCCGAGCTCTCTAGGCCAGGGGAGAGAGAGAAGGCGGGACATGCACCCGCCTTTGACCAATTGCGTGCTGTCTTTCTTGGCAGGACGCATGCAAAGGCCAATAGCGGGTCATGAAAAAAAAAAGAGCATAAGTGTGTATTCAGAGTTTAAAGTCCTTACTAAAAGCCTCGCAATCGGCGCATGAGCGCTGGCTCAGGCGAGACCTAAAAACCATCACAAAGCCAATAAGTCTCCAGGTGAGGCCATTGGCTCTACCAATAACTTTTTTAATGGCTGCTGTCATTCAGTAAAAATATTGCAAAGCATAATACTAATTTCTGGTTCTGACATAGAATTTGTACAATTTTAATAAGTTTAAAATAATTGCTTAAATTATTTGTATTTTAAAGTACGTGTGCTTGGAGTTATTGGTTAACTCAAGTGTAGTGGGGGACACTGGTTTCCTATCCTTTAAGTCAGGTTAATGGAGGGAAAAGGTATTGGGTTATGGCAAAGTAGTTGAATTATTAACTATGTATAAGAGAGAACATGCCTCTTTTTAAATCCTAGACTGGATAGAAAAACATGTTATTAAACATTTTTGACAAGAAATGCTATGTAAAGATGGTTAGAAAAAATGTATCATAAGAAACTTCACAATTATCCTTCATTGTGTATGACTTACAATTATGAATTTTGAGTCAGTCCGGCTCTCATTGACATCCGTGATGTTTGCATACATTTTGTTAATATAGGATTTAAAACCCGAGTTTAATTTCAGGCCTGAACAGGATTCTCAGTTCTTCGGCCAATGTAAAGTGCACGTGCGTGGGTACCGCAATAAACTAGCAGCAATCGGGTTCTCCAAAGCATCAATAGTTCTAATTTTAAATGTGCAGAGATAAAGCCAATTATGCTTTTCATGACGTTTTAGCAATTAACTCTTTGCTAACGTTATGGTAGTGTCTGCAGATGCCCATTTGGCAGATAAACACTGTAGGTCGACGCACCCCCTTCTTCTTGCAGCCTGCCTGTTTGTCTTGAACCCTGGGCCAATGGTAGCTTAGCCAAAAACTGATTTGTGGACAGTTTTCAGTCATGCTCAGCGGCCTCGCTTGCATTATTTTGATGTTAAACGCATTTTCAGCAGTACTCTTGTATACATGGAAGGTATCCTCTGTGTGTAAAAGTCCCTTTGACCAGATTTGCCCTCTGTGCGTCTGGCTTGCATGCACACTACATGCAGCATTCGGGATCCGTACGCATATCTTGCACCACTCGAATTTTATTGAGTGAAAATCATCAATAATTTAAAATATTTACACGCGATGAACTATGTGAAAGGCGCAGTAAATCAAGTTTCTAAATCTGCCCTGTTCCTGAACATCAAATTACACCGATTTAATGTTTCCTTGAATATTTTTTCATCTAAACGTTTCGCCATGCTTTTGCATATTATGCCCTGTTTATTATTCTTTTTATGAATAAAATAAGTCCACCACAGTGTGTGACTGTGTATCGTAGAATCTTACTTTTGGCTCGGTTGAATGTTGCTGGTTGGTGATGGCTGACCAGTGCCCTAGTCAAGAATACAGTGATTGGACACAGGCAAGCCCGGCTCGCCATTGAATACCTTAGTGATGGGATATTATTGCTGCAAGAGTTACTGCCATTCCAAGAGCCATTCTTGTAACACAGTATAGACACCAGGTACCTCTGGTGGAAATTATCCTGATGAATTGCAAAACATTAGTCAGTCCTTTTTTTGTTACTTAGTTTGTCATTCTGGTTCCCTAAGTTGGCTTGAGAAGTTTATTGTAATCGTTGATTCTGCTTACGATGAGTGGGTTACTGAAACTCTTGGCATGTTTTATTACATAGGGAAAGTCCAATGCACACCTGATTGAAGGGAGGACTGATGCACATTAAATGGAACCATGATGTGAATGGAGTGGTAATTTAGACCGACACTTAGAATGATATTGGAGTCTACAACGGGCCATATGATAGACTATTTGTTACGTTTTCAAGTTTTTACCGTTTGAGATAGCTTACACGAAGTTCTATTTAATTATATTAAGATTTTTATGATGTCGAGTATGTCCTCCGATGTCTAATTAAATAAATGCAAGTTCCATTATCAGCTGTCTTTTAAAGTCTAGCTATAGACACCTCTAGCTGTGTGCCAGATTTAAGAGTTAATGCAGTCAACAGAATGTACAGAGGCAGTGAGGTAGTCCCTTTCAGCCCACTCACTGCCATTGGGTGTTGAAAGTGTCAGTCATGTGTGGAGTTTTACTTGTGCACCAGCTGTTTCATTGTACAAGTCCATGTCCATTAATTCAAAAGCAAGCGCTTCATTGAGGGACTACTTAATGCCCATGCTCAACTCTGAGGCTGGCCAATCTCAAGCTGATTGAACTGCTGAGTTATTTCTGTAGTTGCTTCTATGAACATCTAGAACCCACAAGAGGAATCAATTTGACCCAAATAATTAAATGAATGTACAGAGACAAGAGTGTATCTTCAGTTTCTATGATGTCAAAGACCTGCTGTTCAGGAACAAAGCCTTGCTGGCCATCTTGGAATGCTTTTACAGGAGTAGTCTTTCTTCGATGTATACGGATAAACCCTCCCCCCGAGAAAACGTATGTCAAAAGTATCCTCTTGCACATATGCAGAAACTTGGTGGATTCATTGGACATTTATAATATAATTGTATAGGATAACAGCAATGGAGAAGGGAAAATCGTAGGTAATGACTTCAATGCTTAAATGTTAGTGGAAACAAATAATCCACATAGCCCAGATAAACTTAGCGTTAACTATTCTGTGCTCTTATCAACATTTTAATCTGATGCTTGTTTTTGCGCTAAATTGGTGATGAATTTGCAGTTACCTCTCTAGAATGTCTGGCTTTAATTATATAGGCCCAAAATACTGTTTTTCGGGAACAGTGCATGACCCAGGTTTGTGCTTTATCATTGCAATTTCCGCTTCCAAGGCAGCCCTTGCTGCTTGTTTCTAGATCACTGAGATTTGTATTCTCTTGGAAGCTAATTACTCTTGGTAATGGTAAAGAATTACATACTGATGGCTTACGGAGTCCAGGATGGTGGTCCAAGTGTCCTGCATGCGCGCTCAGACTGGGGGCTTCCATTGCTGGACTGAGTGTCGTACTGAGGGTGGAAGTTGGGAGGCAGGGAATATAGGGTGAGTGCTGAGGACAGAGAGTGCTGTTCTCTGATGCCGATTGATCAAAGGCTCTAGGTATTTATATCAAAGGTACCTCAGCACAATCTGCGCAAGCTGAGTCTGAAGTTTAGAAGAAAGATGGCGCCCGCTCAGATGGAGCAGGCTTTAGGCCCGAAGACAGGCAGCTGATAACAACCTCACCTGGTTAATAGGCATATAAGTAGCAGATATTAGTACACAGATGTAGACAGTCTGTTTTGTTTTCACTGTGCCCATCTTTAACATTTATGTTCCTCCTGTGTTCGAACTTTGATTTACAATCACAGTTTCTTGAATGGTCTGCAGTTCTATTTAGATCTGGCAGAGGCTGCTTTAGCGGTCTGTCAAATCTTTTGAATATTATTCATACACATAAGCGGGATTTTGGGTCAACCTTCTTCAGTAATAGCCTATTAAAAGTGCCATTAGCATTTTTCCTCTGCCCACATAACAGCCTTCAAATGTTGCATTTATGATTCATGAATGTTTTTTCTGCTAAACTATCCTGTCATTGTATTGTATTGAACATACATATTGTGATTCATACTTCAGTGTGGGGTGCCGAAGCACCTTAACTGGCGGGTAGCAATCTACACTGTACGGGGCTGTGTTGTTCAAAAGGGTGTTGTCAATAAAGGGGTGCCTATGTGGCAGGCATTGTTGTGACCAGAATTGTGTTCTTATCTTGTTTGGGGTGCAGTGCTTAGGAGTTTTATGGATGGAAAGCAGGGTGAGAGACACACAGATTTATCATTGTTGAAGGTTGGTGGCTAGCAGTTAGCTCTGCAGATCCGTAATTTTCTGATTTCTTTCTTTTAGTACATTTGCGTGCGTGTGCTGGTGGCAGAAAAGGGGAGTGTCCATTCTGACGTCTTATGTTGGAGGGACTAGGCACAGTTTGGGGTGCTGAGATGAAGATTGATTAGATTGATACCAGGATGAACTATTCGAGTCCTCCAGTTCACCAGATGTGCATATTAAATTAAAATAGACCTGTAATGTATTCAGTTGATAGAACCAGCATGTCTAATAGGGTGATGTTTGGCTGGAATTGATATGATCAAGTCATGGGTTAGGGAGATGATTGGGACTGCAGTTGATGAATTATTTGGGGAGGAATATTTGTATGCTCCCAGGATTCAATAGCTATACATATAGTACATTTAGTGTACAGGTCTGAATCCATATCTGTAACATGCTTCATTGAGTTCCCTCTTGTCTCTCTGCTGAACTTCATGGGGTTGACCAGACTGGTGTTTTTTCCTGCTATTTTTTCCACAAAGTCATTGAAGAGCATGTGACTGGGACTAATTGGGACAGAACACCGAGCCTGGTGTAAGGTCCTAATATGTGGTTTATTGTGGGAGTCTGGAATGTAGATTGCCTCTCTTCGCATAATTGTGTCTATTATTTCTTGGCATAATGTGGACTTTCATGTTGTGATTGTGCTTGCTTCTATTGTATGCTTGATTTTTCCATTATTTTGCATTTGGTGCCAAGGTGGCAACTCTTGGCATATTGTTGGCATTCATTTGCATGCCTCATTTATTTGTACAATAATTGGGTTCCGGAGTACCGTGCTACTCTCCGAAAAGTTCTTCAATGCCTCGTCAGGGGTAGTAAGCACTTTATAAATATAATTACAATTGTGTGATTCAATTTTGCGTAGCCCTTATTATACAGTCATTGCTGTGTTTGCTTCATGAAACAATCTTATTTCGATTAGCTTACATGATTTGCACTTGGGGCAAAATAGTTTTCGCTTGGAAATTTAGCAGAGTAATTTTGTTTTTCATCTACATTTTGACAATATTCAAGACCATGTATGTGGTAGGATAAGATGATCTCCCAAATAGTTATTTGTAGATTCCGTAAAGAAGATTCACATCACAGTAAAATGATGAAAGAAGGTTTTTTGTTATTTTTAACTTGGTCTCTTGGGACTCTTTGGTTTATAGCAAAATGTCGTCTGATCCTATTGGCCTCAAGTGTGGGCATTTGTCACAGATTCTATCAGCAAGAACTATCTTAAATACTTCTGGTATTGTAAATGAATCAGTGCATTTGCTTGTTTTCATATAGCAACATATGAAAAAGCAGTTAAACTTAATACTCGAAGAGGGTAACAGAGGGAGGGATAATAAATTAGGGCGTCTACAGTCCATGTAGATGACCCATTACGTTATTTCTTCACTGGTACCACTGAATTGCTGGAAACATTTAGCATTTGGAGGTTTCCCCTTGAATTTATAATGACTTGCATGCCTCTTTTTTTTTTTTTTTTTAGATGTTTGTGAATGTTCCTGCCACCCATACATCCCTATCCTTATTCCTACACTTTTTATAGTGTACTTTTACATTTACACTTTGCAATAAGTATTAGATAATTAATATGTGATGGTTTCCATGTCTACTCTCACCGCTAGCAATGTTTCTTTAAAAAAGTTTTCATTGATGTCACCTCATGTCTTGCAATTCCCTTCTTTTCCTCTGGCCAAAATGTCTGGACCATATTGCACTCCAATGATTTGTAGCAAAGATTGTCCCTTTCGGTCACTCTCCTCAAACAATTGGTTGTTTCACTCCGCTAATTGAAAGTAGCCTTTCACTTGAGCCATGTATTCAGTACAAGTGTATCAGTTGCTCAGTTCTTAATTGTGCTGTTATTGCCACTTACCAGAGACTATGTTTTTGGATAGTTGTCAGGTGTCAACAGTGATGCAGTTTAGGATGGTAATGTCAGCCAACACCGCCATTTAGGAAGTGATCCTGACCAGAGCATCTTTCTTTGAGTTGCACTACATTCTAGCTTAATTCCACTTGTGAAAAATCCTATGGGATTTTAAATGCCCAGTTCTGCTCCTCATTGAGGATCCAAATTAGTGTAAATTTGGGAACAATACCAAACCTTTTTTTTCTAAATCTCTCTGAAGAGCTATTTTATTGAGCTACGAAGTGTGTAATTTAGATCATATTTTATATTTATATTTTTTTGTTTAAAGATTTCCAACTAGGATTGTGTTACATCTTAAAAAGTTCCCATACTCATCATGTGGTAACCTAGTGGCTTGTCTGGAAGTGGCTTCTGTAGCTGTTTTAATGCAGAGTTTGTGTACTATTAGTGTTTACGCATTTGTACATTATATGTGGCATGCCCCACCCCTCTGTTTGCCTTTTTATTGTTGGTTTTGTGTGTCCACTGTCGATCCAAACATACTTCCCTTGCACTTAGTAATTTGCTCAGACAGGGCCTAACCCTGATACTTAGGTTCTTTTTTTTAAGTTAGATTCCTCTAAAATCTTCTAACTGCAGATTGGATATATGTAGTAGTTTAGTATTTCTGTGTTTTTATGTCTTTTATTGTTTGCCTGTCTCTAATGATGTGTACTTCATTCTGGTATCTTATAGCATGTTACCTAGGTTGCGTGGAATGGTGGGATTCAAACAGAGTTTGGTGGTTGTGCAGGGCTGTTGCTGAGCAGCGAGTTAACCATGTAGTCTGTAAACATTAAACTACGACAAGAAAATGCAGAAGTGTTCCTGTGTACTTACTTCATATTTGTGGTGACAATCGACTACACGGTAGAACCTACGTGTCTCGTCCTCTCTGATGGCGGTTGAAGGCTTTCATCATCTCGTGAAGTATGCTGTGCTCTGCAGCGCACCAGCTGAGTTGCCGTAACTCATCTAACCCCATTGGTTTTCCTCTTCCATACGGAGCTGCACTACCTTGTGTTAAAGGTCAACAGTGAGTAAATCATTGCGGCTGTTATGCGCACCGGCACTCTTCAGATGCTCTAGTCGTATGACATGGAGAGCCGCCATCTTGCTAGTGTATGAGCTTGCACTCAAGCCATACACCAACATTGAGTCTGTGTACCAAAGGCATCATTGAGCCTACTCAGTCTTCTTTGTGGCTCTCTCCGCTGGTTGTTGCACGCAACAGGAGTAGGGAGTTGCGTGTTTTTGTGGACTTAAGATCTTTCAACAAAGAAATCTGGGTTGACTCACATTTTTTGCTGAAAATAGCTGATTTATTTGCTGGTATCAAGGGGGCTAATTTTTTTAGTAATCTTCATTTAGCCTTTGCCTATTACCAGGTTGAGTGTCACCCAGAGTCATGAAATTTCACTGCGTTTACTTCTCCCCTAGGTACATTCCAGTACCAGCGCGTGCCATTTGGGCTCGCTTCAGCAGCCTCGGTTTTCCAAAGAGAAATGTTGAACTTGCTCAAGGATGTGCAAGGTATCCTGGTCTTCGCTAAAGACAGGAATTCACATGATATTGTCTTACAGAAGGTACTCGCTATCCTCGAGAAAAAGGGAGTTATCTGCAAACCTGAGAAGTGCAAGTTTTTGAGTTACTTGTCTCTAGAGGGCATCAGTCCCAGACCGGGATTGGTAGATGCTATTGTTAACTCTCCACCCCCTACGGACAAAACTGATGTGAAGTCTCTTTTAGGATTATGTAAGTACTCCTCCAGGTTAATCTCTGATTTTGCCACCAAGGTGCGTCCCATTAGCAGTTTGCTCCAGAAACGGGTCAAATTTGAATGGTGTAATGAATGCAAAGAAGCATTTGCTTTAGTTAAGTCTCGTTGGCAAGCAACAAGGCTCTCAAACCTTTTGATCCCAATTTTCCGTGTTGTATTACAGTTGTTGCCAGCCAAGTGGGGTTAGATGCGACTTTGACGCAGAAGATTGATAATATGGCGCATGCTGTTGTTTTTGCGTCAAGAGTGTTGAGGGATGCTGAACTGCAGCATTCCATGATCGAAAAAGAATTGTTGGCATGTTTGTGGGCCATTGGTAAATTTTGCCCATATGTGTGGGTATGCGTTTTTTGTTGCAGACTGACCGCAAACCCGTGGTCAGCCTTCTCGGTGGAGGCGTAAGCAAGAATTTTAAGACTGGCTACGAGGCTCCTAAAATACCAGTTTGATGTGACTCACATCTCCGGGGGAAAGAATGGAAGAGCACACTTTGTCTCGTTTTCCTTTTGGAATCGAGGATCATGATGATATTCTGTTGTGTGATTTTTTTGGATGAAGACTGTGAGGATTGTCTAGTTGCGACCTTCGAGATTCTTGAACTCCAACTGAGTTCAGAGAAAGATTGGGAAAATGCTTTTGAAAATGACCAGGTTCTACAGGATGTGTGTGAGTTAGTAAAGTCTGGATGGCCCGAGAAAAGGTGCGGTCTCCTTTGAGGCAGTCGTACTATAATGTTAACTGAAATTTCCTTGGAAGATAGGTTGCTATTACGTTCTGATAAACTTATTCCACCTCATTGTTTTAGGCATGACATAGTAAGAAAAGCTCATGAAGGCCATTTGGGAGCCACATTAATCAAACGTCGAGCCTGAGAGTTGTTCTGGTGGCCAGGCATGGACTACGAGATTGATGAGGTGGTGATGAATTGTGGTGTGTGTATGTTCTGCTGACAAGAGTCTCAAAATTGTGACTCCACCTCTTATGCCAATTGGGTGTCTTTAGAAACCGCGGGTCAAACTAGGTTTGGATGTGATGGGATCATATGACTCTCTACCTCGTGGGTGCAGGTATATTCTTGTTCTCATGGATTACACCTCCAGATGGCCTGAGGTCATGATGGTGAAAGTGCCCAATACCAGTGTCGTAATAAAGTTTCTCAATGACTGTTTCATGAGGGAGGAGTTTCCTGAGGAGATCATAACCAATAATGGGACACAGTTTGTGAGCAATGAGATTTGTATGTTTTTGGAGTCGTGTGGAATCACCCATCTTAAGAGTTCTCTATATCATCCCCAAACTAATGGCCTGGTTGAGAGGATGAATAGAGTGGTTGGTGGGTGAGTGTGTGTGTGTTAAGTGGGCTAAAGTGTGCAATCAGGATGTGGATTGTGCGTTGAGAAGCATGGTTTGGTTTTACAGAACTACACCTCACTCATCTACCAAAGTGACTCCTTTTGAGTTGCTGAGGGGGCGTGTAGCAAACACCTCGTTTAGACCTGGATGGATGTCGAAGTGGCTCAAAACGGAGTCTGGTGTCAAACAGTTAATGTCCATTGTGAAGGAGAATGTGACTGTCACAGGAGAAACAAAAAATGTGGTACCACAAGAAAGTGGGTGCCAAAGTTGTTTCATTGATACCTGGAGACATGGTCAGGATGAAGTCTTCTGTTCATGTCAAAAAGGGCAAGTCCAAGTTTGGCAGACCTGTCCGAGTTCTGCATGTCAAAGGCAATGCTGTACGGGTGGAGGGAGGTAATTGGTGGAATCTTTCTAAGGTTGGTAAAGTTAAATCCAGTTCTGACCACGTGCTGGTTGAAGACAGTGGTGTGTCATGTCAGAACAAGAATTTGAAAAATGTGAAAGATCAGAGTTTGGGGGCACATGGTTGTGTGTTTCCAAGAAGGAGTTCCAGGGCTAAGGTCACTCCTAGCCGCTTCCGAGATTAATGAGTTCTTTGTTTTAGTTTGGTTGTGTTCTTTAGTTTGGTGTTTTTATTTGTTTTTTTTTTTTTTGAAGAAGGTGAGATATGTAGTAGTTTAGCATTCCTGTATGTAGTAGTTTAGTATTTCTGTGCTCTTATGTCTTTTATTGTTTGCTTGTCTTTGATGATGTGTACTTCATTCTGGAACCTTATAGCATGTTACCTAGGTAGCATGGAATGGTGGGATTCAAGCAGAGTTTGGTGGTTGTGCAGGGCTGTGGCTGAGCAGCTACTTAACCGTACAGTCTGTACACATTTAACTATGACAAAAAAACGCAGAAGTGTCCCCGTGTACTTACTTCAGTAGTTTATGCCACAACAAGTTGGTTTCAACCCACCCCCCCCCCATGCTGTCTTACTGCACGTTTATAACTATTGACTTAGTAACAACTGCATATTGTGTTCGAAAAAGGCATTTAGGCCCATATCTCTGTACTGGGGTGAATGTTTGACATTGTTCAACATTCTGTCCATAAATTGTTCTTTTTACGCTAAGTCAAGCCCAACTCTTCACCTGTATGTATTTCCCCAAGTGTTAGCCTTTCGGCTCCATCGAAATCTGGGATTTCAAGCCAACTCTATATAGGTGATAGTTTACGTTCTGGGCAGTGGTATTCATGATAGACAATAGGCGCATATGGTGAGTACACCCGGTATCTGTAGGGTTCAAAATTAGTTACGGTGCTAAAGGGTTGGAGAGAACCACTAGCCTCCCCCAGTAATTGTGGCAAGAGCAACACAAAATCAAGGTTGAGAATACCAAAGCACACGCAGAGATATGGTTCACAAAATATGTATATTATGCATGTAACACAATAAAACAAGTCTTCGTTTCTTTCTTGTGTATTCCTTCAATTTAATATTCTCGTTTTGCGTAGTAGTTTCACAGTCTTCACAGTGGTTCCCAAGCCAACACGTGTTTCGTCGCCTCTAGTAATATCGTACATGCGACTTGTTCACGGCTAGGTACAAATTAATATGATATTCCACATTAGTCCAAATGTTATTGTAGATGTTGCAAACATTTGTTAACAAACGCAAACAAATGTGCTCCCAGGGTTGGTGACAACGTATTAGGCTTTTAAGGTGGTGGTATCCCAAGGCTATGGTGTACATACTTACACCGTGAATTAAGGTGAGTAGTAGCCTTATCATATGTGATGGTGAATCTCCGAACGTATATAGATTTGGCGTGTGGGCGGTGTACGTGGAAAATGTTTGTTTGTATGGTGAAAGTACGTTCTATCCGGTGTTTACCAAATGTTTCAAGCGGTATGTATAGTCTCTAAAAAAAGAGCCAAAAGTGCAGACAGAAGTGAGCTAGCTAAAGAAAGACTAACAGGTGGTATCAATCTAAAATGTCCTGAAAAAGAACAAGTAGATATGATGAAGTCACTGACCTGAACACTGACTTGTAAAAAATATCTAAAATGTACAAGAACAGAAAGGAAAAGAATACGTGGCTGTGAATAACTATGTCTCAAAACACGAGTCTAAGGTAAAGACACCGCTGACAAAGTTACTGGATGTCAAGATAATTACATACATACATCAAATATGACGATAATTCCAAGTCATACAGTCATGCGACGTGGGGGGCAGGACCTTGTAAGGTATGCACTTCCAATTAAAAGTGGTATTCAGTACTTTTTAGTACGATCCCCATCTAGTTCAAAGAGAGATAAAAAGTGTCTCTGTTTAGGTTCGAGTTCGTCTATTAAAACTGAAATGAAAATAGTCCCTAAAACAGGAGAGATTCAGTCACATACATAAATGCGCCCAGTGAGCTTAAACTTATTTCTTTACCTCTGGGTTGAAGAAAACGTCTCTGAAATGTGAAGCTACCCCCTCGCGTCTGGCTCCGAATTAGAGTTGCCGGTAGACGTAACGAGGCGTGTTTATCTCAAACTCCCGATGTCACATGACCGGAAATCGGTCCTACGGACATATCTGCGAGGTTCTAAAACAGGCGCCATATATGAGAGGATTACAGATAGTATATACAATACTATCAAAGACCCCAATATGAAACGAGTTAGTTTCGTGTACTGTATATGTCGGGCAACACTATGTATGTGAACCCTGAGATGCCAGTAATATTATACGCCGTGTAATAAGGTATACGGCAGAAAAAGAAAATTTCAAATCTAATATCCTACTAATACAAAGGTAAGTAATTTCAGATATTTTTTACAAGTCAATGTTCAGGTCAGTGACTTCATCATATCTACTTGTCCTTTTCAGCACATTTTAGATTGATACCACCTGTTAGTCTTTCTTTAGCTAGCTCACTTCTGTCTGCACTTTTGGCTCTTTTTTAGAGACTATACATACCGCTTGAAACATTTGATAAACACCGGATAGAACGTACTTTCACCATACAAACAACCATTTTCCACGTACACCGCCCACACGCCAAATCTATATACGTTCGGAGATTCACCATCACATATGATAAGGCTACTACTCACCTTAATTCACGGTGTAAGTATGTACACCATAGCCTTGGGATACCACCACCTTAAAAGCCTAATACGTTGTCACCAACCCTGGGAGCACATTTGTTTGCGTTTGTTAACAAATGTTTGCAACATCTACAATAACATTTGGACTAATGTGGAATATCATATTAATTTGTACCTAGCCGTGAACAAGTCGCATGTACGATATTACTAGAGGCGACGAAACACGTGTTGGCTTGGGAACCACTGTGAAGACTGTGAAACTACTACGCAAACGAGAATATTAAATTGAAGGAATACACAAGAAAGAAACGAAGAATTGTTTTATTGTGTTACATGCATAATTTACATAATAATTTTGTGAACCATATCTCTGCGTGTGCTTGGGTATTCTCAATCTATATAGGTGATAGTTCAAACCAAGCTCCCCGTGCTCTGCCATTCCATCTCGCAGGAAACCGGGACCTGCTAAAGGGGGATCATTCAAAACTCATCCCTGTCCATCCATTCTTAATCTCAAACTTGTAATTGTGGGTACCTTCTCCCATACTCTTCATTGGATACCCCTTCCACCGGCTCAGTCTGCATCTTTTAGCCATCATTGAAGTTTCAGAGAATGGGTGGATTGCGCACCGCATGGAATTCAGTCAATTCCTTATGGGGAATTCAGCCTTATTCCTGCATATAAACGTGTACTAGCTGAAGGCAATTTGCTTGGTATTGAAGGCTTTCCTACTAGTTCTGAGATCCAGGATGATGATTGTTCACACAGACAACCGCACAGCACTCTGCATCAGTAAACAGTGGGGCCTACCAACTCCTCCGCTTTGGCCGCTGGTAGTGGCATGTTCCTTCTGATCATTTACATTGCAGGGCTCAAAAGAGCAGTCCGCTCAAGCAGGTTTCTACTTCTCTCAGGAGTAGCAAATTATAGGAAGTAATTGAGCACCACTTTACGGCATTGTTGTCCTCACATATGCGTTTTTTTATTTTGTTTCAACTACGCGTGCTCTTTTTGCTTCTAGGAAGAGACTGGCCTCCCATGATGGCTTTAAATTGGACTGAAGGAGGGGTTTTTGACGATTGTTCCCCAATCCCACTGTTACTCAAGGTCTTTCAGAAGATCAGTGGGGAAATGGATTGGTTTGTTATCCAAGTTGCTCTAGTTGGAGGGGGGGGGGGGTCTTCCACCTCTAAACTCTACCATCGCTCAGCTTGAGCTCATAGTTCTTGCAGACCTGACATTTTGACTGCTTTACAGAGAACTGAGGGGGCCTGAAGGTTGCCTCATTCTTAAGAACACTGAATATAAGCAAATGGCTGATGTTTCCACAGGATCCACTGAACACTGCAAAGGATCATCCTTTTTGCTCAGTAGATTTGATGTTCTTTTTACATCATCGTTGAATGAGTGGATTAACTGCAAGACCTACCATGCACCCTAGGAGCACATTGAACACACCTTTGGAATCCTTCTGCACATCTACTAAGACTGTTGAGATATCCGACCTACCTAAAACTTTTGTCGCCTTACGTATGGCGTTGCCCATCTCTGAGGACTGAAACTTGTACTGCTCATGTTATTGTTCAAGCTCTTCAAATCGGGTGCATCTAGCAAAGCAAAACGTCTGTCAGCCTTCCAAGTGGCAATAACATCGAACAGGTACAGAACAGCTGCAAACCTCTTTCAGCTGAATGCTCTTGTCTATGTTCCTTATTGACCAAGTGCTTCTTTAGACTCTTCCTTCTTTCCAAGAGTATTGTTCAGTTCTGTCTGAAATAAGATATTATCCAGACATCTCTTTGCTTGAGGGGAGTCTGCACAGTTTGGACATTGAGCACACCTTCCATTCTTATCTGGATTGAACTTAAGATCAGTGTCTTCAACATATCAACTTATTTTCACTTTTGGGGGCATGGATGTCAGCTGAGCAGATGCTGAGGACACTATTTCCAGATGGAAAGCGTCACACATTACCCATTGCTGCAATCTGCATGGAGCCGCGCTTCCATGTGATGTCAGGACACATTGCATCAGGGAAAAGCTATTGGTGGTGACATCCTGCGGCATGACCGTGTCAGACATACATGGTGGCAGCCACATGGTGTATTCCCTGGATTGTGTTGACACTACGCTCTCTGGACTTAATCCTGGAGCAATGCAAAGTTTGGCAAAGAAGTTCTGCAAAACCCCCTTGCCTGGCCTAAACTGCCCAGTGCTATCTTTCTCCTCCTCCCTTTCCTGTTTACACTTATTGCGCGATGAGCCTTTGCTTAAGAGGAGGATAAAGTTGCATTTATGATGACTTATCACTCATAGACATTAAACTTGTTTTTCATATTAACAGCTTCCCACCAACCCCTCAGCAGTTTGTTAAAAAACCATCACTGATTGCTCTTTCATTACATTGATGGGTATTGGTGCGAGTGCACATATGTACAGGGTTTCGTTGATGCCATGTGTAATGCACTGGAAAAATAAATTTCAGTATAGAAACGGGGAGAGCAGTTTCTGATCCTGCCTCTAGGTGGCAGGGTCCCCATACGTGTGTTAACCTTCTATTCATGCTCTTGGATTGGTGCGTTCACATGTGTGCATAAGGTGGGACTACTCAGAACATGCTTGTCATACTCTATTATGTTAACTTGTTGTGAGAGTCCGCCATTACCGTTTTTATGTAATTACATTTTTTAAGAAAGCTTGTTGCTGGTAGAAGCTTGTTTTTTAACAACTATTTTGAGTACTCCTCTAAACTAACCTTGGCAAAATCCGTAAATCTCGCCATGCATACCTATTAATTTTTGTCATTGCCTTTTGCCGATGCAGTGCAGCACCAGGGAAAAGCAAAATGCTTTTCGTCAATTTTGTCTAGTATTGGCAAAATAAATAAAGGCACAATGATCTGGCTACTTCTGTTGGTCACGTTATTCCGTTGGTGCACATGTCACCACGCGTGCGCATGCCAGCAGAGTGATGCACGCGTCATCTGCTTTTCTACTTTATTTACCGATCCAAGATGATGGATTCCCCTTTTGTGAGCTAATCAACAAAAAAAAGTAAAGCAGTTCTTAACATGAAAGCTCAAAATTAGAAGACCGTATCTGATGGGAAGACATCAGAGCAGTAGTTGAAGGGAGAAGGGGAAAGCAGAATTCAAGAGAGCGAGACCAACACTGGGTGTGGTGTAAGAAGCTCAGATTGGATAGAACAGCATAGGGTGTGCAGGGGTTGGAGGGGGCACATGAGCGATCAGAAAACGAGGCAGAGAGCTGGTAAACCCATCCACTCTCATGGTGTGCTTAACCAAAAATAAAAAAGTCGTTCCCTAAAAGTGAGCAGTTGAAAGATTACAGTCAGACAACAAAGAGGATGGTGAAGAGGCTTTGCTTCAAGAAAGAAACAAACACAAGATCCAACAAGATGGTCAAGAAAAGCCATAGAAATGAGAGTGAGATGAAAGTCAATAAATGGCACGCTATCGGTCTAATATAAATTCACTGTAAATTATTGCTAAATATACAATAAATCTTTCAAAAACCAGATAACTTGCACTGTCTGGTAAGGGAGATTTAAATGTACAGCAGACTTTATAAACAGATTCAATATTTTGGGAGTGTTCCAAAAATGTAAGCGGCCTCTTGAAATAACTGCTGTTTTGAGACAGTGAATGAGATATCTTAGACTTGGTACCATTGGCGTGAGTCTCCCTTCCATTTTTTTCTGATTGCCTCCTCTGTTTTCTATATGTTTTGCTGGTTTAGATGCTTTGGGCACTGTGCCACTGCCATTCAGTGCCACAGTGTAAGTGTTCCCTATGTTTAATTGATGTATTGATTAGTGACTCCATGATTGGGTTATTTGATTTACTTGTCAGACCCTAGTACAGTGCACCATGTGTGCCCAGGGCTTGTAAATCAAATGCTGCTGGTGGGCTTGCAGCACTGGTTGTGCCACCCACAGAAGCAGCTTGTAAAGTGTCTCAGGTCTGCCATTGCAGAGCCTATGTGCAGTCTAGTACTGTCATGCTGACTGACCAAGTGCACCCCCTTGCCAGTCCCTAAACCTCCCCTTATCTTCATATCAGACACCCCTATGGTAGGCACAAGGGCTGGGTGCATTGTAAGTATAAGGTAGGACAGGCCCTGGTGTGTGTGGCATGTCCTAATAGTGAATTACAGCCATTTTCATTTTCACTATTGCAAGGCTACCTATTCCCCATAGACCAGAATGGGCAGTTTTATTATTACACCTTATAATCCTAACTCACTCAGGGACATGGTAGAAATTCGAGTTTATTATGCCTGAACTCAGAATGATAAAATACATCTTTTACTGAAGTTGGTTTTAACATTCTGTGATTGAAAATGCCACTTTTAGAAAGTAGGTATTTTTTTGCTACTGTCCAAGCCTGCCTCTGCTAGGTTGTGTATTGTGTGTCTGGTTCTGTGAGTGACCGGGGCTGGGGATTCCAGGAGAGAGGGTGAGTCAGCACAGGGCTGTATAGGAAGATCTGCATGTCGATGGGTGGGAGGAGTTGCACCTGGGACCTGAATAGGGCTGTGCCTTCCCTCCACAATGCTGGCTCCACCTCGTGTGGTGTGTCTGATGTCTCTGCCCTGCACTCTGAAAGGAAAGAAAGAGTCAGGTAAACAAAGTGCTCCAGGACTGACCAGAACTGGTTTGGACTAGGCAAAGGCCTCTGCCTTCAGAGAAAAAAGAGCAAAGTATTATAAATATGGGGACCCAAACCCCAAGACTTTAGATCACTTGTAAAACAACAAGAAGAAACCTCTGCCAAGGAGAAGAACCAAAAGAAGCTGTAGGAGTTGTACTGCCCCCCCTGCCAGTGTGCTGTGTTGTTGGGTTGGCCTTCAGTGGTGTCTTCATTGCCAAGGAGAGGAGAAGGAACTTTTACAGAACTTTCATCATCTTGCAGAATATTACTCCAAGGGCTTGAACTTGTGCTTGCCTCCTGCTGAAGTCTCAGGGACAACAGACTTCACCACCAGCTCCCCTCTGAATTTCCTTGCTGGGAATTCTATCTGTAGAAGCCTGCGTGTCGCTGGGAGCTGCAAGCGCGACGGAACGAGAAAAAGCGTGTCGCCGCCGCAGCTGTAGTTATCGCATCGCCGGAGAAGCGTGCTGCCGTTGCATCTCCCAGAAACGTGCCTTCGTCGCAGCTGTTGCATCGCCGGAGAAGCGCGTCGCAACCGTGAGGGTTGCCGTCGCATCATCGGAGAAGCGTGTCTCAGGTCCTGTCGCAGCTCCAAAGTACAGAGTCGCCGCAAGGATGCCAGGGCGTGCCGCATCGTCGCATCAAGGGCGCCATCTTATCGCATTGCACCAGACTATCGCATCGAGGCGCCATCTTGCCGCATCGCAACCGGGCTGCAGCACCAGAATCTACACATCACCTCCTCTCCGGTAAGGATCAAGACGCATCCCCTACTCTGCGCAAGCATTGAGGCGCGACGCATCGTCTCCCCCGAAGCACGGAACCGACGCATCTCCAACGCTGCAAGCCTTTTGTTTATTTTGCTTTACGCATCCAGGTACTTTTGTGAGAACTGTGTCGCATTTATCATCAACTTGAACCAAGTTAATCCTACCATCTTTGTCAATTTTGAATACCGTATTGTGGATTTTTGTGGTCTTGTGTTAAGTCTATATAAATAATACTTTTTTTATATAAAACCTGTGTGGTGTCCACTGTATTACTGTATGTGTTCACAAATGTTTAACACACTGCCTCTGAGATAAGCTTGTCTGCTTGTGCCAAGCTACCAAGAGGGTGAACAGGGGCTATCCAGTAGTGTAATCCCCTTTCCCTGACTTAGAAGCAAGGGTCCCTATTTGGTCAAAGGTACCTACCTCTGCCAACTAGAGACCCCCAGTTCTAACATTGGTGGTCAGAAGTGAGGATTCGGACCTGCATTTGTGACTCATATACAGTAATTGGTGTAAACTACTAGTGAGTGCAGACCAAACGCGACCACATATTTTTTTGGTAGATTATTTTTTCCTTGGACTGTTATTTCTTTTCCTGAGAACTACCAATTCTTACTGCCATGAGTAGGCCAGCATCTGTTGTATCTGTTGCATCTATGGATCTTGATTTTGAGGAAGAGTGGTTGGAAACCTACACTTTGAAACGGCTCAAGCATCTCTGCAAGAAATTGAAAGTTGCTACACCAGGCATTTCTAAAAAGGATGACTACCAAAAGGTGCTGAGGGCCTGGGTAGAAGCAAGAAATGCCCCTGAGTCAGTGGTGGAGCCAGCTGGGGAGTTAGATGGTCAACTGGATAAGCCAGTTTTTCCAGCCAGGGGAGGGGTGCCATCCCCACCTGGCAGAAGTGTCTCTTCCAAAGACCTGTCCCCCAGAGAGTTGGAAGACAGGGAGAGAAATAGGGCACACAAGCTGGAGATGGCTAAGCTTAAGATGGAGGGTCAGAGGGAAATGGAGAATAACAAGTTGTCCTTGTAGAGAGAGAGAATGGAGCATGAGAGGATGTTGAGGGAGTTGGAGATCAAGGCAAAGGGCTTAGAGATCAATCCCTCTGGTGGCAGCGCACCATCTGTGCCTTCAGAAAGCAGAGTGTACATTCCCAAGGATGTCATCAAGGATTTCCACAAGCATGAGGATATTGGGCAGTGGTTTGCAGCCAATGAGATTGCAATGTTGCCCCACCGGGTCCCTGAGAAGGATTAGGGAGATGGGTTATGGGGCCGCTTTGTGAGTGAGGGGAGGGATACTTTGTTAGACCTGCCCAGTGAGAATAGGATGTCTTATGCGCACATGAAGGAAGCCCTGACTACAAGGTATGGTTTGACCCCAGAACTCTATAGACAGAGATTCAGGAATTGTAAGAAGCTGGAGGGAACCACTTGGGTAGAATGTGTCTTTCTTTTGCAGAGCTATGGATGGTTTGGTGAAGGGGAGCAAAGTGAATACTTTTGAAGCCCTCTATGATTTGTTTGCAAGGGAGCAGTTGTCTGCTAACTGTTTTCCAGGGCTACACCAGCACCTTGTTGATAGCAAGTTGACTAACCCTAGGAAGCTTGCTGAGGAGGCGGACCACTGGGTCAGTACCAGGGTCCACAGGGGTCATGTGGGAGATTCCACCAAAAGTGGGCAGGGTCCCCAGCAGAAGAGTGGGGGGGACAAGGGTAAATGGAGGGAGTTCCAGAAAGGGCCCCAAAGTAATTCCCAAGGGAAGGGTTCCCAGCCTCCCCCTGAGAAGAAGTCAGAGCCCCCGACAGGTAAACCTGTTCATAGGGAGCCAGCTACCTGCTTTCAGTGTAAACAAATGGGACACTGTTGGTATGATCCCCAGTGTCCCCAAAATGGTCAGTATGTGCCACCCTGCGCACCCCCCGTCAGATGGCCAGTGTAGCCCTGGGAGTGGAGGAGAAGGGTGCCCAAGGTTGGTGGGGTCCTGCAGAAAGGTCCCTTGTCTCATTAGGAGACTTTGAGATGGTCCCTCAAGCTCAGCTGCCTGATTACACTAAGAAATACAGGCAGTGGGTGACCATCAATGGCCATAGAGTGGAGGCTCTTAGAGACACAGGAGCCAGTGTGACAGCAGTCAAGTGGCACCTGGTGTCTCAAGAGAAGGTTGTCCCCAGTGCCTTCTACGCAGTTGTTGCTGCTGACAACACAGAGAGCCACTGCAAGGTGGCTCAGGTCCCCTTTGAGTGGGGTGGGGTCTCTGGTACTCTTCAGGTAGCTGTGAGGCCAACCATGCCTGTGGATTGTCTATTGGGCAATGATTTGGAAAGCTCCCCTTGGGCTAAGGTGGAGAAGAAGGCTAATTTGAAGATGTTGGGTCTGCCTGAGTGGGCGTGTGTAACCACTCGGCCTAAGGCAGCCAGTAAGGGTGTTGAAGAGGTCCTGGAGCCTGAAAGTATGGCGCGGGAGCCTGCCTTGAAGAGAAGAGGTAGGGGGCGTGGGAAACCAGCCCCCAGTGTTCCCACGGTCCAGGAGGAGCCAGACCTTGAGGGGGATGCCCTGGAACCTACAGGGGAGCAAGTTGCTGAACTGGGGGGCCTGCCTGAGCTGACCCATTGACAGCAAGAAGTAGGACCCTTCAGGGAGGAATTTTGCGTAGAACAGAAGAAGTGCCCTTCTCTTGTGGGTTTGTGGCAACAGGCCACAAACCAGGCAGCGGGTGATCAGTCTGAATCACATTGGATCTACTGGGAGAACGACCTCCAATCATTCAGAGCCTAAGATTGCTGAGCCTGGGTCAGCCCGTGTTGGTGGCACCCCAGCGCTTCAGAACCTTCCTACTGGGGTTGGCTCATGATGTACCTTTAGCTGGACAGCTGGGGCAGGACAAGACCTTTGAAAGGCTTGTTACCCACTTTTATTGGCCCCAGATGCGGAAGAGTTCAGATACTCATTGTACGACCTGTCAAACTTGCCAGGCAAGTGGGAACAGTGGGTGGAAGCAAAAGGCTCCTCTCCAACCTTTCCCTGTAGTCAGTTCCCCCTTTGAACGGGTGGGAATTGACATTGTGGGGCCACTGGACCCCAAGATAGCCATGGGCAACAAGTTTATCCTGGTCTTGGTGGACCATGCTAACTGGTACCCGGAAGCCATCCCGCTCAGGACAGTGACGGCCCCCGTGGTGGGACGTGCACTGATGGGGATTTTCTCCTGTGTGGGGTTCCCCAGAGAGGTGGTGTCAGACCGTGGTGCCAATTTCATATCCAGTTATATGAAGTCCCTGTGGAAGGAGTGTGGTGTTGCCTACAAGTTCACCACTCCTTACCACCCCCAAGGTAATGGGCTGGTTGAAAGATTCAACCGGACCTTTAAAGGCATGATCATGGGTCTTGAACCAACGAGGCATAAGTGGGACGTCCTCTTGCCATGCCTTCTGTTTGCTTACCGTGAGGGGCCACAAAAGTCCCTAGGGTTCCGTCCCTTTGAACTGTTGTATGGACATCCGGTAAGAGGACATTTGAGTCTGGTCAAGGAAGGCTGGGAGCAATCTCCCAGGAAACCTTCCCAGGATGTATACACTTAGATGCTGGCCTTCAGGAACCAGACTCGGCGATTCAGAGAGCTCGCTCAGGCAAATCTGGAAGCCAGCCAGGAAGAGATGAAGCGGTGGTATGATCAGAATGCCACTCTGATTGAGCTTCAACCTGGAGAGAAAGTTTGGGTTATGGCCCCTGTAGAGCCTTGTGCGCTCCAGGACAGGTGGTATGGTCCATTTGACGTGGTGGAGCGCAAAAGTGATGTCACCTACTTGGTGAATTTGCGGTCTCCAAGGAACCCTTTGCGGGTCCTACATGAAGCCCCACTTAGAAAGGTCCGAAGTGGGCATGCTCCTAGCAACGGATGATGGAATGGAGGAGGAGACCAAGCCTCTTCCTGACCTCCTGTCTGCAACAGAGCAAGATGGATTAGTGGATGGTGTCAGCCTCTCTGCCACACTGACCCTTGATCAGCAGCAAGATTGTCGCCAACTGTTGGGACAATTCTCTGATTTGTTTTCCTTGGTTCCTTGTGTCACTGAGTGGTGCGACCATGATGTGAACACTGGAGACAGTCCTCCTGTGAAGCACAAGGCTTACATCAAGGAGGAAGTCTCCAAGATGTTTGCCCTAGGGGTGAATGAGTCCTCCAACAGTCCTTGGGCAAGCCCAGTGGTCTTGATCCCAAAGGCTGCTTCGCCTGGTGTCACACCCGAACTCAGGTTCTGTGTGGACTACCGAGTACTCTATTCAGTCACCAGGACTGACGCGCACCCCATCCCCAGAACTGAAGAGCTCATTGATCGGTTGGGGGCTGCACGGTAACTCAGCACATTTGATTTGACGTCTGGGTACTGGCAGATCGCCTTAACTGATGGGGCGAAAGAGAGGTCAGCATTCTCCACACCAGATGGGCACTACCAATTCCGGGTTATGCCCTTTGGGATGAAGAATGCCCCTGCCACCTTTCAGAGGTTGGTCAACAAGGGGTTGGCTGTACTGGAAGATTTCAGTGCCGCCTACCTGGATGACATTGCAGTGTTCAGCGCCAGTTGGAAAGAACATCTGCGCCACCTCTGGGACGTGTTGATGGCACTGTGCAAGGCAGGCCTCATGATGAAGGCGAGTAAGTGACAGATTGGGCAGGGTTCCGTGGTGTACTTGGGGCAACAGGTAGGGAGCGGCCAGGTGGCGCCCCTGCAACCCAAGATTGATACCATCCTGGCATGGGAACCCCCAAAGATTCAGACACAGGTGAGAGCCTTTTTAGGACACACGGGGTACTACAGGAGGTTTGTCAAGGGGTATGACAACATTGTTGCACCCTTGACTGAGAGGACTTCCAGGAAGCAGCCCAAGAAAGTGAACTGGACTGACACCTGTCAGAAGACTTTTGATGCCCTGAAGACTGCCATGTGCATAGCACCCATGCTTCAGGCGCCCAACTTCTCAAAAGAATTCATTGTTTAAACGGACGCTTCAGAGCATAGTGTGGGGGCTGTTCTATCACAGATTTAATGAAGAGGGCCTAGACCAACCTATAGCCTTCATCAGTAGGAGGTTACTTCCACGGGAACAGAGGTGGAGTGCAATTGAGCGTGAGGCATTTACTGTGGTCTGGGCACTGAAGAAGTTGAGACAATACCTGTTTGGGGCTCACTTCCGGGTTCAGACAGACCACAGGCCCCTCAGATGGTTAATGCAGATGAGGGGTAAGAACCCAAAGTTGTTGAGGTGGTCCATTTCCCTACAGGGGATGGACTTTACAGTGGAACACCGCCCTGGTACAGAACACGCCAATGCTGATGGTCTGTCCAGATTTTTCCGCATTAGTGAAGAGAATTCCCAAGGGGAAGGGTAGTTCTCCCCACATTTCAGCTGGAGGGGACACGTGTTCGACCTGGTACCATTGGCATGAGTCTCCCTTCCGTTTTTTTTTTTTCTGATTGCCTCCTCTGTTTTTGAAATGTTTTGTTGGTTTAGATGCTTTGGGCACTGTGCCACTGCTATTCAGTGCCAAAGTGCAAGTGCTCCCTATGTTAAATTGATGTATTGATTATTGACTTCATGATTGGGTTATTTGATTTACTTGTCAGACCCTAGTACAGTGCACCATGTGTGCTCAGGGCTTGTAAATCAAATGCTGCTGGTGGGCTTGCAGCACTGGTTGTGCCACCCACAGAAGCAGCTTGTAAAGTGTCTCAGGTCTGCCATTGCAGAGCCTATGTGCAGTCTAGTACTGCCATGCTGACTGACCAAGTGCACCCACTTGCCAAACCTAAACCTTCCCTTATCTTCATATCAGACACCCCTATGGTAGGCCCATGGGCAGGATGCATTGTAAGTATAAGGGGACATGCCCTGGTGTGTGTGGCATGTCCTAATAGTGAATTACAGCCATTTTCGTTTTCACTATTGCAAGGCTACCTGTTCCCCATAGGCCAGAATGGGCAGTTTGATTATTACACCTTATAATCCTAACTGACTCAGGGAAGATGGTAGAAATTCGAGTTTAGTGTGCCTGAACTCAGAATGATAAAATACATCTTTTAGTGAAGTTGGTTTTAACATTCTGTGTTTGAAAATACCACTTTTAGAAAGTAGGTATTTTCTTGCTTAACTGTCCAAGCCTGCCTCTGCTAGGGTGTGTATTGTGTGTCTGGTTCTGAAAGTGACAGTGGCTGGGGATTCCAGGAGAGAGGGTGAGTCAGCACAGGGCTGTATAGGAATATCTGCATGTAGATGGGTGGGAGGAGTTGCACCTGGGACCTGAGTAGGGCTGTGCCTTCCCTCTACAATGCTGGCTCCACCTCCTGTGGTGTGTCTGATGTCTCTGCCCTGCACTCTGAAAGGAAAGGAGGAGTCAGGTAAACAAAGTGCTCCATGACTGACCAGAACTGGTTTGGACTAGGCAAAGGCCTCTCTGACTTCAGAGAACAAAGAGAAAAGTAGTAAACCCCAAGACTTTAGATCACTTCTGGAACAACAAGAAGAATCCTCTTCCAAGGAGAAGAACCGAAGGAAGCTGTAGGAATTGGACTGCCCTCCTGCCAGTGTGCTATGTTGTTGGGTTGGCCTGCAGTGGTGCCTTCATTGCCAAGGAGAGGAGAAGGAACTTTTACAGAACTTTCATCATCTTGCAGAATATTACTCCAAGGGCTTGAACTTGTGCTTGCCTCCTGCTGAAGTCTCAGGGACAACAGACTTCACCACCAGCTCCCCTCTGAATTTCCTTGCTGGGAATTCTAACTGCAGAAGCCTGCGTGTCGTTGGGAGCTGGAAGCGCTACGCAACGAGAAGAAGCGTGTCGCCGCCGCAGCTGTAGTTATCACATCGCCGGAGAAGCGTGCCGCCGCCGCATCTCCCAGAAGCTCGCCTTCTTCGCAGCTGTCTGCTGTTGCATCGCCAGAGAAGCGCGTCGCATCACCAGAGAAGCGTGTCGCAGGGCCTGTCGCAGCTCCAAAGTACGGAGTCGCCGCAAGGCTGCCAGGGTGTGCCGCATCGTCTCAAAATTATCGCATCAAGGGCGCCATCTTATCGCACCGGACTGTCGCATCGCATCGAGGCGCCATCTTGCCGCATCGCAACCGGCCTGCAGCACAAGAATCTACGCATCACCTCCTCTCCCGTAAGGATCAAGAGGCATCCCCTACTCTGCGCAAGCAGAGGCGCGATGCATCGTCTCCCCCGCAGCACGGAACCGATGCATCTCCAACGCTGCGAGCCTTTTGTTTATTTTGCGTTACGCATCCAGCTACTTTTGTGAGAACTGTGTCGCATTTATCATCAACTTGAACTAAGTTAATCCTACCATCTTTAAGTCAATTTTGAGTGCAGTATTGTGGATTGTCTTATGTGAAGTCTATATAAAGAATACTTATTTTTATAAAAATCCTTTGTGGTGTCCATCTGGAGTGTTTTTCACTGTATGTGTTCACAAATGCTTAGCACACTGCCTCTGAGATAAGCCTGTCTGCTCGTGCCAAGCTACCAAGGGGGTGAGCAGGGGTTATCCAGCAGTGTAATCCCCTTTCCCTGACTTAGACTCAAGGGTCCCTATTTGGTCAAAGGTACCTACCTCTGCCAACTAGAGACCCCCAGTTCTAACAAGATATAAACGAGAATTTGCGCAACTAGTAAAAAAAACTAAAAACATTTTCATACCATAGAAAAAATTACAATTTCCTCACTGCTTGAATCACATTAACATAAATAATGTATTGGTTTACTGTTGCAGACAAGAGCCCTCCTCCCAGCCTATCAACAGAGGATATAAACACCACTAGGGCAAAGGAGGGCAAAGGCAAAATAGGAACATTAGCTAAAAGCTAAACACTCCATTTTACCACACTATATGGCAATGTCCGAAGATCATGCCGAAGATCATGCCAATATGGGTGGCAGTGATGAGGACCATAGCACAGACGGAGGAGGTGTCGGTGGCACCAGAACCTAAAAGATGTTTGTTAAATATATGGGATCCCATTGATTTAAACCATCCAGCACAGGACTGGGCAATTTTAGGAATGATGGTCGCCAAAAGAAATATAGCTAGGTTGTGGGGCTCCAGATGCCCACCAACAATCAAGGCCTGGTGTATGGACATGGATGAAGCCATGGTAGCAGAGAAGACTACATATGTTAACTGAGGCTGTCCCCAGAAATGGGGGAAAGTGTGGGGAGCCTGGAAGAAATACAGGGGCTTTATCTGTGAACCACCGAAGTTGCTGAGTGAGGACATTTCGAATTGAAACGGGGAGGGGATGAAGCGGTGTACATGGGTTAATGGGTGTGGTCTGTCCTGTACTAGATGTAACAGTGATATGCACAATGGCTTAAGAAAATGTACCAGCCAACTGCAAATATGTGTTCATTTATGTGACTTTGTTTTGCCCTAGCTTTAATTTAAAAAAAAGAAACCAAAAAAAAAAAGGTAAACTCACTTGGCATGCTTTTTTTCGCGGTTTTGTACCAAATATTCAACATTTTAGTAACTTTTACTCTTTGAGAACTAGAAAAAAATGTAGGTGGAAATTTTGAAAATGATGTTATAGATGTTGGATTGTGTTGTAAATGCAGCACATGTATATTTAAGTGAAAATGCTGTTGTCCTGGTTGTAGGCTGTATTACACCCTGTGCACTACAAGGTTTGGTAATCACTATGAAAAGTTGAATACTTTCATAAGTTTAACCTGCACAATGTATAAGTGCATGTAATCTGCCCTCCCCCTGTTTAGGCACAGCAGGAAACATATCCCCCAACCTTAGGTTCATGGCCTCTATTAATTCACACCCTACCACTAAATGTGAAGGCATAGTGCTGCTACAGAGAAAGAAAAAAAGACAGAAAAATAAACATGCAAAATAAACTGGGAGTAATGTGATATCAACGAAGGTGAAAGTTATTTTTAAAAATAGTAAAACCTGACTCTTTCAGCTTTGTAAATGGGCTAAGAACATGTTTAGGATTGACAGACTACTAACTTGAGGAAAACTCACAATTGAGTTTGTGGTTGTGCACCACCTTTCTAGGCATTCCAAAGGATTTCTTTAAGCCAGGAACTCCATCTTTGGGCCACCGACTCCCTCTGGCTCTCCTTCGCACACCACAGAGCAGAGAGGTGCCTTAGTTTGGTAACTGCCAGCAGGTCTTCCCCCAACACCAACTGGGCCCACTGGATCCACTCCGGGATTTGGACTGACCTCGGTCTCAAGACCGAGACACATGCCAGAGAAAGTCCTTCTGACGCCACACCAGATGTCCCAGTGCCACCCCGACTGCGTGGAATCCATTGTCCTGTCCACCTCAGACATCCACACCGCCAGTGATTAGACCTTGCCTGTTTGGTACAGACCTCTGCCCTTTGAAACACCGAGTCCGGACATAGACTTTGGGGGCGTTGGTGATAATGACTAGCCCTGACCGAACCAATGACCGGGCCTAGTCCTTCAATCAGGACAATTGGTATGAGGAGTGCCAGCAGACTGGACACATCTCCTAGTTCTGGCCTAGTTTCAACTCTAGTACGGAGAAAGGTGCATCCTTTGCCATGGCAGCAGATGTTTTCGACTTGCACCTTCCCTCTGTAACATTCAAGCCCAATGTCCTTACAGAGGTGCTCCAATAGGGGCTATCCTCTGCGCAGCCCCTGCTCCCCCTTAACGAAGCCCTCACAGACATTCTACTGGGGGCCTTAGACAAGTCCTGCACCAGTGCACTGAGTGGTGCGTCCATGATGTGGACACTGGAAACAGTCCTCCTGTGAAGCACCAGGCCCATCGCCACTGTCTGCATAGGCGGGCCCAGCTTTCCTCACCCCGAGAGCCTGGCCTCAATTATCGAAGCTACTCTTAGCACGTTCCCTATCACCGTACCAGACGGGGAATTCTAGAATCTGGATACCTTTTGGGAAGAAAACTTCCCCTTCTAACAGCCTAGCATTGTGGTTGGTGAAAATGCCTTTTGGGCCTGTATTCCAACACGTTGTGGGATTCAGTTTATGCAAGTTCTGCCCATGGTCCAGGATGAGGTCTGGGCTATAATGAACCAGACCATACTTGATGGCTGGGATGCAGCAAAGTTCACTACTAGGTGTGGATTGGACACCACAGACTCATTATGCAGGGTGGTTGCATTTGCAGTGCTCTCGTCTGCCACGCCTGGTTGAGATCAATTGGCTTCTGGTTTTCTCTGGAGCTGTTGATTATTACTGTAATAGACACTTTAGTTACGTAAGGCATAATATGTGATGCTGCAGCTGTGCTGTCCTCACTTTCATTGGGGATCTTGTATGAGGTGATGAGAAATGCATTGAGATGTGTAGGTTGTGTGTGCGACATACTACATAAGTAGTAAAATAATTAAAGCATTGTTCTAAACCTAGTTGCTTCCTGTTGCATTATGTCGAGTCTATTTGCTCTCTCCCGTTGATTGTTATAGTGCTTCGTTCTTTAGCAAAATTATCTTGCTGTTCTGTAACAAACTATTTTATTTCGGATCGATTACATAACCATTTGTAAAACCTGCAGCCAGCACACCTCATAAACTAAACTGAACTCTAAACCAAAAGCACTCCACACCTCTTATAGCTCCATTTACACCATACAGGTGTAACCATGATCTAGAAACCTAGCAACTAACACCACCTAAACCCTAAGCTACTGACCATCTGCACCTCCTGTTCACTAGGCCAACCACCCCCACCCGATATCCTACTCATCACTTTGATTTTATGCTAATGTATACTATTGACTTTGCATTCTGCACATAACCCGTACTTTTCACAGATGCATATCACTATACAACTACTTATATCATTTCTTTGTAAAGGTTAATGAAAGCAAGTACTTTATTAAGTTGTCTTATAACACAATATATTTGTAATGGATATACCTTACCGCTGATTTTTGTATGTCAACCTCTCGAAGCACCAGACTCGCTGGCACCAAGTGCTACAGCGGAGAATCCGCCCAGCTCCATGGGTTGCAACTTCATGGATTCACTATAATGTGACATGAGAGCAGAAGGCATCAGTTAATTTTTTCAGAAGCACTAAACAAGACTGAATATATCAAGTTTATTTACATTTATTGTAATTTTTTTTACTTTGGGCAAAATTTGTATTTTAGAGGCTTTGTTGGCCCCATTGTCAGAGTTTCAAACCTTCCCCCAACGCTGTTTGAATGTGCTGGGGACAGTCTTGCCGGTAGCGTCTTTGGCATATGAGTAAAGCTCCTGACATGACTGCCTTTGAGCTATGCTCATTAATGCATCTTAAAGCCACCAGGCAGCATGAGGGCTGTTGCGAGCTGCCTTATCTGAGATGAACCACATGTTTCCAGAAAGCAAACAACGGAAACACAGGTCACACAAACTTCTTACTCCTCACAGAAGAAGTACTAGGAAAAGAGAACATTCGATAGGTAGCACTCTGAGTCATCTTAAGTCCTTCTGATTCATGAGAAGCTGAAGCCAAAGTCCTAGATTAATTTTCCACTGTCTGATGCAGCACCTTCACTAGCACAAGTTTGCCAACAGGAAAAATTGGAATTTTTTGGCAAACCTCATCCTTCTGGCCTCCATAGCTGAAGTTGTGCAGATTTTCGAACACTCGTGTAACTGATGTCGGTTAGCAGCAACTAAAAAAAAGCCATAGGTCTATATAGGAAGATTCCTAGATATAAAGAATAATCACTGAGAGGTTGTTTGAGAGTAAAAGATCTCTTTTGCTCTGATGTAAATTCTTCAGAGTTTGAGCACTCATCTTCAGAACGATAAAGGCATCAGGCAAGCAGAGCATATATTCCCCTAAAGCATTCTGATGAGGGCTTTTTGATTTGAATCTCAGAATTAAAGTGGATTGGACACTCCTCTGAGATAGGTTTTACAGTTTCATAAGGGCTCTTGCATGCTGAGTAGTTACTGTTTTGGCTGTTGGTAAGAACACTGCATAGGTTCTAGATGTTTAGCCTCACAGTGAACAGCAGAACCCCATACTCTTTAGTTTGGTTTGCTTGGCAACACTAAGCTACTGGAAGAACTAATTTTACCTTTAAACCAGTCTTACAAAGAAGTATGTTTGGGAATATCTTTAGTCTATCCCACAAGTTTCTAGACATACCATGCTGTTGAAAAGCATAGCTCTGCCCCTAGAGGCCCTTCATTTCTATTGGCGCATCAAATAGTTTGGTGTTCTAGGCATCTTATGCTACATTAAGACAGAATAGATTTCCAACAGTTCTCGGAAAAAAGAGTTTAGAATCTTAAGTCTAGAATCTTAATTCCATGTTGAGGAACATCTTTGCTTCTAGTAGTTTGGCACTGAGATCTTTCAGACACATCTGTCCTATAGCAAGGCATTCCTATGCGTTTTGGCAATATTTCCTGTGGTTGTGTACTTTACTAGAACATTTGTGTCCTCTAAAAGGGCTGTTGAAGGATGGTATGAACACAGCTAAACTGGTTATGCAAACTGTCTTATACATGTTGGAGATAGTTGCATGCTGAGCACGTTTTCAACTTTGTCTTGAGAATACATATGTAGGTGAGATTGACCTTTCTTATGGAATACCCAGGCAGAGTTCCTGGATGCGCCCTTTCATGGTCTGCAATTATTTGGTGAAAAGGCTGGCCATTCGATGAAAAATTTTAAGCAGAGTCCGTCTACTGTTTATATTTTGTTTTTGGCTTCTTCCGTACACAAGTTCTAGTGATCATTGATTGTGGAAGATCAAGGAGATTTTGTAACTTCTTTAAGTTGGATCAGTAGAATTGGTTCCAGAATTCGCAATAGGAAATGTCTTCATTCAAAGTATTTCATCAGCCCCGTAAAAGATGGAAGCCATAGACCTAATCTCCTCCTGCTTTCCCTTAGGTTTCAGAGGAAAGGCACTTCAAGATGGTTTCTCTACACGGGTGTTTCATGCTCTTCATGATCTGGATTGGTTGATGTCCTTGGACCTCCAAGTTGTGAATTTCCATATACCAATAAGAAAATGACCAGGCAACATCTTAAGAAGCTTCCCTTTGGTCCATCTTCGGTCACTTACTGATCAACAAGATTGGTTATGTTCTGATGTGGTGATAGCCCATCCTAATCCTCAGGGGTTTCACCGTCATCATTATTTGGGCAATTGACTGGTGAAAACTGCTGTTGCTACACGTAGAGAAGATCATCTCTCACCTTCTCAGTTGTTGATACATGAGAAACCTTTCTCTTGCTCTACTTTAAGAGATAAAAGTACAGAAGTTCCTTATTGTACATGGAAAAGGCATTAGCATTTCCCTTTCTGAAGGGGAGGAAAATATTCAGCCGATGGGTCAGAAGTTTGCTATGAAGTTAGTAAGGCAGTGAGGTCACCATTGTCGCTGATGGTGTCGTCATTAGTTTGGTACCATAGGCTCTTTCGCTTACGAGTTCGCCTCAACGCACACATTTTGGTCTAGTCTCATTCACTTGGTCCTCCGATGGATCTTTTTCTGTGCCGAGAGGGGTTGGACATAAGTGATCTACTCTAGTTATCCAATGAGGACCAGGAATTGGGTAACTGATCTACAAACACATAATTAGATTCATGTATATAATTCTCAGAACCAAGCTATACAAGTACAATATTATCACGGCTAGACCAAATCTCCTGAAGAAATTCAGTCCAACTATCATGCAGACCAATAATTCAGTTGAAGCTATGCAGAATAATGGCATTAGTATCAGCTGTCCAGAGATCTCTCTATTAGAATTTCCATCCCTCATTAATAACTTAATTGGAATGCACACTCAATTATTGGAGAGAAATCGCGAAGAGACGGAAACAGAAATTAGTTTTATCAGTAAATTTAAGAGGAGAAAATACATCAATATCAGGCGTTTGAGATTTAAGAGTTCAGGATAATCAAATTAATCTCTTTGATTTCCATTAATTATCAAAGCTCTAGGAAAGTTCAGGAAGGGACAGGAACTGACAGCTCAAAAGTACTCTCCCATGAGAGGGAAAGAAGTCTCAAGGGATGAAGGAAGGTTTGCTTTCTGTCACATCAACGTATAATATAATCCTCAAGTTCCGGGGCGACACCTACTGAGACACCTCCTCTGGTCAGACCACTCAGTCCATTGGTCAGTTTGTATATGGTGATTGTTATGCAGTATAAACAAGATACATATTATAGAGAAAAGGTGGTGATCCTCACGTAAGCTGTCAAACTGTCCAGTGTATATAATTTCCAAACAATAGTCCTTTTGCAAAAGCACATGTGTGAGTTCAAGAGGACAATTTCCCATGGCAGAGGTTTCCAAAGTAATAAAATTGTTGCCAACAGTCTTAGTATGCGAATGGTAGCTCTTCCTATGAGACATAGTTTATTTTCACATTGCAAGTTTATGAAGCCTTTCCATGAGAACAGAATCAAGCAGTCATGAAAATGCAGGCCTATATTGAATTTGGTTCATGAAATACAGTATGTAAAATAATGGAAATACACATTTCATTTAGAACCTTTTGAGACCTTATATACTTCTTTGCACTTTGCTTACTTTGCACTTTTAAGCATTTTAGTTTCATTATAAATAGCACACTTAACCATGACATTTTACTGCATTTTCAAAGTGCCAGTGTGTAAAATTATTTCAAAACATAAATTATAATTTCTGGTGATTCATATTAGTACATATGTGAAGATTATTCCCAAATATTTTCAGAACAATTGGCTTTATTATAACTGTGCAGCACCCTTTTCTCCTTTCTCACTTGGTGCACAATTTCACATATGCAAAATATGGAGTTTAAGAATGAAACCTTTCAGTATCACACATAAATGTCTGTAAATCATGTTAGATGTAATTACATTCTTCACAACCTTCATTAATTTCGATAAGAATGATCAGAAATCCTTTAGCACCTAATTATATCACATTTACCCTTTGATTCTTACACATTGGATTAGCAACTGAAACAAGTTAATTATGTACTAATGTTATTTAATGCATGCTTTTCCATTCTACACTACAATTTATCTGCATGCTTTAACGATGCAGTAACTAAGTCTTCTCATTAATTTGTTTCTCATGATTCAACTTCTAGTTAGGACAATTCGTGCACGTTTGTAATTTTTCTCTCAAATGTGTTATAATTGGTTTTGTGTGTCAGTAAAGGGATTCAGCAGTTTATCGGCTTCATCATTGTCAATGCTATGGAATGTTTGTCTTTGTTATTCATTACCTACAGTTCCAATTGATCCCGGTAGTACGACAAAACGGAGTGCATGTCATTCTGCTATCGCCAGATTGGATAACGACCTGTTGATCTCTAGATCGGTTGGAGCTCAGTTGCATGGCTTTTTTGCCCTTCTAGTGCAGTTCATCAGGGGAAGGGCGGTTTTTCATCCAAATATGTCTTCATGCATGGAACTTGCCCTGTCGGAAAGTCCTGTCAAAATATTGTCTTCCTGCTTCAGTGTTTGATCCGTTTATTAACAGCCAGTAAATAGTCTATGAAAGTCATTTATTCTGATTGAATATTCTTGATAAAAGTTGTTCTCAAAGGTATCTGGTCATGTGCAGGCTGATATTGTTGATATACCTCCAGTTGCAGGGAGTTCAACTGGGAATGTTTTCTGTGTATGTACTGTTAAGGTTTACTTAGCAGCTCTATTATTCTTTTCCTTCTTTTTACCCTCTTCATGTGTCAGAGCAGGAGAAAAGGTACATAGACTCAATCTCAGGAGAGCTATTAATTATGATTTCTTATGAAATAAAGATTCCAGGATTGAAGATACCCTTCTTATAGCCTATGAGTGTGCAAAACGTAGGTCTGTCAGGAAGCACACCTTCTTTATATGGATTTAACTTGAGTTAATCCTCTGTGGTTACAATTTATGAGCCTGCTTTAAAAGACCCATTAGTGGGGTTTCAGAATACCAGCAGCTACTTTGGTTTTGTTGAGAGGAGTTCTGATGTAAGCAGTTTATCATGAAGCTTCTGGGTAAATCCTGCATTCTTTTTTGAAATACTACTCTGTTTGGATGCTCTCTTGAAAGAAGGTTCACAACTTGGAAAATGGTGTACTTCAGAGTTCCTTGTGTAATTCTTGTATTTTCACTTGGCCAACGTCCTTTGTGTAGTGTCAGGAGTATTTCTTATAAGGAGTCTAGGAGGAGGAGTATCCTCCAGAAACCCAGTTACTTACCTGTGGTAGCGTTCTTTCTGATAGATGCACATCAACTTGGAAATCTTTTTTTGTAAACTTTCCCCCACCCTTCTTTTGAGAGAAGAGTATATTTGTTTTACTATTGCTTCCACCTTTACCACCCAAGGGCATAGAAAATTGGAGAAAGTAATATCATTGGCTCTTGTGACACATTCTATAGAATGTGTAACATCATCAACCATGGAGTCTTGTGACCAAAGCCGAGCAACATCACCTATTGCTGATGTGGAGCAACTGCTTGAAATTTTCTATCTTGGGTGTGGCTCCTGGGTGTGGTTACCATTTAGAAAGTAATAATTTTGTGGGAAGATGTGTATCTATTAGAAACTGTTATGAAGGTAAGTAGCTTGTTCCTCAATAGCACTTTAAAATAACTCAATTTAACAAATCTATCCTTGAAGTATTCGAGTACTGGATGATTTGCAACAATATCATGCTCGTTCCAAGATGGTCAATTGATCAGTGGCTTAAAGATGAGGATTAGCAAAACTAATCTAGAAAAGGTTTTCCACCTTGCCTCGAAGTTGTGAAGAAGGAATGTATGTTACTATATGGCCTACATACCAAGGTCTCCTCTGATGCATAATGCGGGCTGTACAAGGCATAGGAGGAGTTTCCTGAACCCACTATTTGTAGGGAGAATGTTTCAGAATAAAAATAGTGTGGCATGGCCGATATAAGAACACATGAACAGACATCCATTACTAGGTATCTTCCCCTCTCTGCCATTAATTAATTACAGTTGAGAGACAAAGGCATGTAAAGAGAATAGTAATCTTCCTGTGGTTGTGAAGACTGATGGTTTGTGTATCTGTCAGCAGCCAGTTTTTCAACACTACTGAAGATGCTGCCATTACCTGTAATTTTCTAGCAGACCTGTCAGTTTCAACGGTGTAGATCTTAGCATTTAAAGTTGCTGTTCTTAGGAAGAAAATAGTTTATTTTATATTTGCTTTTTTATTTTAAGTTTATTTGTTTCGTTGGTCCTTAATATAGATTTTCCCTTATCTTTGCAGATATATAAAGCTTCAAAATGACTTTCCCTTCCGCAAGAAGACCATCTCTTACCATACGCTACACAAGGGGAGCAGATGGTTTTAGTAGATGAAGTAAATTAACCACCCCTTGCATCTCTGGGAATGAACACTAAGATATTGTGAATCGGTTCTAGCCAATTGTATTTTTGGTACACGTTTTTAAAAGTCAATTTTTAGGTTTTAATTTTACTTTGTTTGATTTTAGAAATTATTTGTCAAATGGTAGCATTACTTTTTTGTACTTTCATGGACTAATGTGCAGCTCATCTGCATTTCACATGTACTTACTGATCAGTCATTTGTTTTTAAATATGTAGCTGCAATGCATTCTGTTTTCAGATTTTAATATACACATTTAGTTTTGGGCATCTAAGGTAAAACCTGCTTATTGGTTTGCTAAGCCAGATGTTGCCATGGTTTACTGTAACATTTTGTGATCACTAGCACAACGTCTTGGCCTCTCCCCTTTTTTTGAAAACACTAATCAAGAGGTATTATTGGTTAAGGAAGTTTGGAACTGTATCTGCACTGATATGTATGCACAGTGAAACTTTGTGAGCTTGTTATTTATTTTGGGATATTTCTCCGCTTTGTCTCCATTTAAAAAATGGTGACACAAGTACAAACAATATTTTACTCCTTTTAGCTCAATTTATTAAGGTGTGATTTGCTGGAAATATTGCTGCTGACAACATTTAGTATGTTGGAGTGTAGAAGCGTGTATGCTAACAAGAAAAGCATTTTGTGATGTACACAGCTAGATTTTACCTGGGGTTTTAACCAGTCTAGTATTCACTTAAAAATGTTTTGCACAACGTTTGTAGTGAGAGATTGCAATTTTAGCTTGTAGTGTTATATCTCCTGTTGAGGCCATGAGTATGACACCAAGATGCAACAGCTGGGACGTCTATTGCTCGCAGTAGCTATTGTTTTCCTGGATTTATTTACCTTGATATAGTCTAAGTAGGTAATACTTGTACGGTATTATATTCCTGTGGCGAGGATTCCCCTGCTCTTGGATGGATTTTTAGTACTCAGGTGTGAAGGAGCGTGGCTATCCATTCATTTGCAGAACAAAGTAGTTCAATACACCCAAAGCAGTTACCTTTTTGAAATAGTTTGTATTTAAAGTGTTATTTGCTGCACCCTTTAAGTTTTAATGGCTTGTGCCATTTAGCGTGGGCTTATAGGTAGTAGTATTCTAATTATGGGGATTTGTGTAAAACAAAATGTTTTCTCAAAAGAGATAGTCTTACTTCTGCTTCTCTTTATGCAAAATTTGTTGTTGTAATGTTAATGTTGCCAATTCTTTTGTGGGACCTAGGGGAGATAAATTAATGCAGATAACTAGATTTTTACAAGAAGTCAAGTGTTGACTTTAACAGTTATTATTTCTAATTATAGGTTAACTTTTAAGTTGTAATACTTTTTCAAATGAGCTTGTAATTTTCTTACAGTTACACTGTAATAGACAAAGTGATTTATTTTTTAAGATGGTTATGCAAGCAATATTCCAATGAAGCTGTGATATATTTGTGGCAGAGTATATATATTTTCGGATGAATAAAATCTTCATTCCACTTGGTTGTTATGGAGCAGTTTAAAGCCATATCTCATGGAGCAATCCTGGGGTCTTTATTAAAGAATGGGGAAAGTGGAAGATAAACTTTTATTTGCAGAACTTTTGTATTTGACAATCTATTTATAGAGTGCTGGGAATATTTGAGAGTGTATCATGCAATGATCAAATTGTGAGCATTTTGTAATTAATCGCCTGATTTAATAAGCTTCAAGTTTACAACTGTGTGCCAAGGTGGACAATTCTGACAGGATTTGATTTTTAACAATGTGCTTTTCTTCTGTAAAGTCATTTGGCTGCAATAAAAAGCAGAAGAATGTGTTGTTTTGTCATTTTTCGTATCTGACATGAGTACAAATACTTGGCTGATGCGTTTATCTGCAACTCACTGACTGCAGGGGATCCGTACTTTGAAACTTCTTTTAAAGTTGCCTTAATTAGCCCAGCATCTTAAGTTTAGGCTCCAGCTTTACTATCAAGTCTGCCTGGGAATCTCAAATCTTATTATTTCTCTCTGCTGTCAGTGTTGCCTATTTTAATCCTTTCAGGATCATTTACTTTTGTGAGTGGGCTTGCGAAATACCTTTACTCCAGTACAATATTTTACAGTAGACATTTAACATAATGCTTCAAGCAAATATCCAAAATAAACATTCACAGTGCTTCCACAACTTTGAGCTTATCGCACCCCCTACTTAGTATTTATTCTTATGTCCTATGATGTCTTTAGGGTTCTTCCAAGAGAGATTTATGATTTTGAGCAACTAAAACAAAGTGAGGGACGATCAAAAAGGATGGTGAAAGAATGCACTTTTAATAAAAGTCTTTTTCTCAGGCAGCCATTTTATATGAAGTTAATCAGATTGTCTGTAGAGGAACGACTGTTTTGTGACAAAGTAAAAGCTGTACAAACGTTGTTGCATCTTACTCAATCAATTAGGTAGATTTGCTTATTTTATAAAGTGTAGAGCAAATGAGTCATGTTCTCTCTTTGATAATTACCAACTGAAGGCAGACTAGATTACACCACTTGGTGCACCTGAAGATTTCATGGGCAAATTATTTTCAAAGTGTTCATTATCTTTCTTTCCAGAAGCTGCACAATGGTTTCACTTCAGGTGGAGCCCTTTGGGCTAAGATAAAAACAGTAATGCTTTGGAGCCTGACATGGTGCCAGGAGAATTGTTTAAACATTACTGCACAGTTTGCATGACATAACAGTTCAAACGCTAACTGAAATTAATTTCTTTTGGCATTAGTGATGGAGGCAGTGACTATTTTAATTCTCAAACTTGTAAAGTATGCAAACTTCATTGCTTACTACTGTCCTATCTTGCTGATGAACGTTAATCATCTGTTGAAGGTGAAACTTTCCGTAATATGCCTCAATCGAAGACAAAACCTGTTTTACACCCAGATCCGGCGACTTTTCAAGTTTTTGCTGCCAACACTTTGATTGTATGTCACTTTATTGCTCAGACCTCTGCCGCTTTCCTGGCCTTTGAAAAGGAGTTTTACATAATCTTGTTCAAATTCTTTTTTTTGCTTTGTTTGTAGAATGTTGTCTGCCTGTCCCATTTTTATGGATTACATTTGATGCCTCTTCCATCCCTCCTCTTGTTTAATGGATCAAGTGATTTTGAAGAAAAACAAACCTGGTCAAACTGTTTGTGATAAAACCTTTATGCTATTCTAATTTCCTCACGTTTTTAACTTGCTCAGTGCTCTGTATGGCAGAAATAAAATACCAGGTTTGTTTACCCAGCTACTTTTGAAAGTCCAATTTTATTTTTTATCCTTATTAGAAAGGATACTCCTAGAATTCCTTTCCTATTGTCAAACTACTGATTATTCTTTTTATTTTCCTGTTCTCTTCCCCCCCTTCTTGTTTCAGATCTCCGTCTGTCCACCTCCTACTTCTGCCTCATGCTGCTCCTCCTCATTTACAAACATTTTTATTAGTACATTTTACAGAGTCTCCCACTCGTGCCCCTTTCTTCCTCGGTATTCCTCTTCTTTGTCAAATCTTTATATATTGATGTAGGATTCTACAAGATTATGGATATTTTAATTTGAAACAAAGAAATGTGTATATGTATAATTGTTTTATTGCATTTGTATGCAGGTTTTATCTTTCTCGTTTCGTGTATCCCTTCTGGGGCATCAGGGATATTAGTATGTGCTTTGGCTTTTCATTGTTTGTTACATGGAGATATCTAAATGAAGTATGTATTTCGTTTTATTCCACTACCCGTCCTATTTTTTCTGCTGCTTACCCCTTCAAACTCTGTTCCTGTACCCCACCCTTTACCTTTTACTCCTTGCCTTTTTGTTTTTGTATTTTTCCTCTGTCCTGCATTTTCCTGTCTACTATTGAAGAGCTTTCTGTACACCTTTAGGAATTTTGGGAAGTGTTTTTACAATTTTTGTTTTTTTTCCATTCTCCGGGCTGTGGATTCCTTAATGAGTCTGAAATAACTTTTGCTAGTTTCCATTATTTGAATATTCCTTACTGTTGAAAGTTTGTCAGAAATTACTTTTTTCTATTCTGATTAACCAGCTTGGTGATTGCACGTTGGAAATTGATCAGATACACTTTGTACAGTGCTAGCAACTGTTGCTGAGAAACTGCTGAGGTTTCTCTGCAAAAATGAATCAGGAAAAGACTGTCTCTGGCATGACAGTTAATGGAAAAGATCGTTAAACTATCTTAGGGCTTGTTGCCAACTTTGAACTTTCCCTGATGTCAATACTTTCAGAGTGGATCCCACAATTCCAGAACCATTCCGAAGAATGGTCCCCTCTGTACATTGACCAGTTACACACTCTCAGTCCTGCTGATACTTTAGCCAATTAGAACAGCAGAGATTACCAGTGCTAAATCTCTGGATTATTTAGAACATCTGTGTTCCTGAGGACCTTCACTGAAAAGCTAGAATATGCCTGCAGTAAACTCTGGCATATGGGCCAACTTGATGGCATGCCTTCCAGTATACCAGATGCTAATTTTTTGTTTTCCACTTTTTGCATTGTTATATAGAGGAAATTCAAGTCTATATAATGGATCAGATCTTGGTCTTCCTGCATTTCACCTTTTTCATACACACCATAAGGAGAAGCAAAGCTTGGCAAGATTTTCCATGTAGTGAAAGTGGGACACAACCCAGTTTCCAAATATTTGTGGAAAGAAAATTCTGAAATCAAGCTTTCACTGCATTTGATGGCTGATCACCATAGTGAATATACAGGTAGTACATTTGTGAGGTGGTAAGTTGGACAGAATTCCCAGATACCACCTTTGCCCTTTAACACTGAATTTCGCACTAGGCCCACAAATTTCAAGATATTTTATTTAAATTCACATTTTACCATGCAATGAAATTACAGTAACATTTGACATTATGTAATTGTTACTTTGAGGAAAGAGAGGGAAGATATTGTTGGACACTTTAAAACCTTTTTGGTTCTAGTGATCACTTTCTGTATACACACATCTGTTTCCCAAAATATACTTTTGAAACTGCTCAAGGCATTAGTCTTGGATTCTTACATTTACATGCAGTCAAAGAGCTTCATTGGTTCACCTATTGACCATGTAGGAAGTGCATCAGGGCTTCTTCTCCAGATCCTTCACTGATTGCAAGTTTATATAGGGGACTGCATACAGTCCCCACCCATCTATTTTCAATAGCTTTAAAATGGCATCTTTGTGGAATTACTGGCCTCCCATTGTATTGGAGACTGTCTCTGTAAACCTGTTCTTAGACACCAGAGATAACCAAATCTTATTCTGTATTCGTTGGTGGCTTGAGGAGAAAGGTAAGGGTTAGTATTATCAATATAAAGGACTCCGTATACAGATATGTTCTCTTTTTAGATAAGTCTTAGTCACTGTGGTGGCACATTCTGGCACGAAGGGACTTACTTCTATCTCTACTTGGACTTGTTCTTCAAAACTTTCCACTCGGGTTGTGATGTGATCCCCTAACCAAGCCATTGCCCCAACCAAGCCATTGCCCTTCTCTTCAATCTGGCTGGTGCTATCCATTCATCTCTCAAAATATTCCACTGCCCCTTCACAGGATGCATTTTACAAGGGCCCTAATTCCTATGCATGTTAGGAAGGCTTTCCATCTGTGGAATTTACCATGCATTTTTAGGACAGAGGGCAGCACTTCTGCTCCACCCCCAAGTGGTTCCAGATGGCACCTTTTGCATCTGAAGTATTTCCGTTGATCACAGTAGCATATTGCTAACCAGTTTCATCTAATGTCTTCTAGAAACACCGACAGGCCCTCCTTTTCCACTTACTCCGTCACCTTCATTTTCTGGAAGGTTTCAAAATCATTCCACACCCAGCTTTCCTTGTTAGATCTGCTACTCCATACAGGCATCCTCTTAAGTACTACATCTTACACTGCCCCCGCCATATTTCGTTGCCACATCTGCTATTACATGTAACAGAGGTCCATGATAACTCAGGATGCCATGTATCACACACTGTATCAATTCCAATTACACTGCTTCATAAGAAATTAGCCCACAATACCATTCAATAATACAGTGCAGACTACGGCACACATACAGTACGCTACAATACTACACTGTTTTATGACTGCAATTTGGAGTTCTGTTATAATTGAATGTCATGAGTGTATCACTGGAAACTGTGGCACATGCACTCCTCAATACAGTTTTGTGTAACTTAACACAGTCATCACATGATTCTGTCAAAACCAATAAGGACTTGGCATCAAGAGGAATCAACCAATAAGGGCTTGGCATCAAGAGGAATCACATTTGAACTCAAAGACCTTCACTACTATTGGGAATACCTATCTCCCCCCAATCTCTGGCATCACGTCCAAATTAGTGAAGTCCTGGGCCTCTTAAATTTCAGTTAAAAAGACCTGCAACACTACCCTCCGTTACCTAACAATATTTTCCACACAAAGTAGATCACCAGAACTCCGAAAAGTAACCAGAGAAATAGATGTGAAAAGTGAGAAGGCACCTCACATACGCAACACCAGGGAGGCTACCAGCTGGTTCTCGCCAGTATGCCCACGTTTTGTCATCATTGGTTGCCAACTCACAAGAATCAGAAGACTAGTGTCCAGTGGAGAAAAAGTAGACAGACAAAGAAAAGAAATTTCAAAAAGAGACTTTGCTGTCCCCATAAACAGATAGAGAGAAAGAAAAACTCAGTGTATTGCAAAGAACGAGTGTTCCGAGCAATATTAAAGTTGAGTTGAAGACTCACTATAGGTCACACTCTTTATTCAAACCGGTGAGTTCGCTCAAAATAAAAGCACTATATGTTGCTAACCTTTATAAGGAAGACCAACATGTTTCATTGCCATTTATCCTTATTGTGGCAATTTCATCAGGACATAGGGTTTCAATCACTCGCCTCACTGGACATATACTTTTGTGTTGCGGAAGGGCTATAAAAAGCAAGAAAAAGGAGAGAAGAAGAAAAGCAATTTTCTATTCAATCCTCAATAAAAGTATGGACCAACCATTTATGCTTATAATCAAGTCTACACCAAATATTCATTCCAATGAGTGTTTTTACCATGTAAAGGCCGAGGGCATTCATACCAGCGTTCACCATACCAAACGGGGTTGTATTAAATACTCTTTTCCCCGGTTTTCGGAAGTGCGCTGTAGCTAGCGCGTGTTCCACCTGTGGAAAAAAGGTTTGCAACTTCTCATCAAGTGCCAAGGCATATTCTAATTGGTGTTTTCCACAAGCATGCATTCACTACGTATCCTCAAATCTCGTTTTACATATTTCAATAAACACCCGCTATACTCAAGCACCAGCAGTGTTTTGTTCACGTATCCTTTTTAATCACCAGCCAACACAGGATTGCTCAACGAACATCCGACTGAGACTAATCCAGTCACGTTATTTCAGTCGTCCTGCCCCAACCATACCTAGTTACGGCAGCGCATATGTTCACCGTAATCACACGTGACCATGCCCGGCGCCCCATAATGCCCCCACAACGTTTCGCAGCCTTTGTACCGCGGTTAAGAAATCTCACCACAACCAGTATCGGAGCGATCCGTATCTCGTCACCGCCTCAATTCAAATCCGCTTCACAGCCTCTAATGCTATCTCTCTGGGCCACGCGCCCCTGCTTCCGCCTCACGTATTAAGGGGCCAGTGTTGGGACTTACTCGGGTCTCCACCGCCAGCGGCGGCCATCTTGGAACAGCCACTATCGCGCATAAAAAGCTCTTAGTCAGATGTTTCATTGTTTGATAATCCAACGCAGCATAACAATGTAAAGGCAATGCACAGGATTCACATAAGTGTTCCCCAAATCTGTGTAAACAGATAATTTAGAACTGAATCAGTTTACGTCATTATTACAAGGAGCTCTCCCTTCCCAGTAGACCAAGGATTCCTGCAAATGCTCAGCGTACAACAATCATTTACTTCCCAAAAAATCTGCACTCATTCAAAATGGGAATTCCGCAATTTCCATCTTACACTGCTGCGCTACTCATAATCATTTCTTTAATCAACTCCTGTCAGGTCATACCTATACCCTATGTCTACCGATGATGCAACAGAACCGAAGGGCCTCGGGGCTAACATACACTGCGCTATAGGTACACACAAACTGCGTAACATAAAGGTTTGGCTCTTGATCCGAAAAGGACTACTTTATGGTCATACTTTAATGATTTCTTCTTGACACAGAGGTGCCTGTCCTAGGGTTTAAGCATGGTTGAGGACAGTTTTGAGTTCTACCAGTATTCAGTCTTTGGTTCACCAGAGGGGCACATATGTATTCTAATTCTGAACTCAATTGTTTAGCTTTTAAGATCTTCCCATCCTCATTCCTTCTCATTGATGGATCTAGTCATATAATTCCACTGTCATGTTTTTTTGTGAACATGCAAGTCGGTGTACTTCTTGGCCCCTCTGTCACTTTGCATGGGAGCTTTGATTGTGGGTCCCAATTAAAACGAATTCACCACATTCCAGTAAATTTCTCTAGTAATGGAGTTGTGTGCTGTAACACGGTACTTGAATGCCACAGGTTTTAATGAAATAAAGTATGTCATTTGACATCTCATGGACAGTAACTGTCATGTTAAATGTCAATTCAGGTCGTGTGAAATCTCTGTAGCTGCCTGACTAGTAACTGTACTATTACCTGCCCTTGCCTGTACTCTTGAAAAATGATCGCATTGTGAAAAAGACACAATGCGGAGGTGCATTTAATAGTGGTCGAAGTGAAAATGATCTGTAGGTGTCCCGGTGTAACTGAGGCCATAGCAGTAGCTGCCAGAAACCCAGCTTGATTTGAGGATTCTGGTTTTCATTCTAAATTAGAACATTGGCATGTTGGGCGCTCCATTGAAAAAATGGTGTGCTCCGGCCTTCTAATGGCTGGTAGAAGCCTGGAGCTCCAACATTACTTTGTTTTACAAATTAGAACATTCTGCCCTCTAGGGGGCAGAATGTTCTAATAGCCTGAGAGCCTTCCATAGCGGGCTCTACCAGTCACTAAATGCCTGCTCCCTTGTTAAAGGCCCTAGCCTTAGACTCGGGCCTTTAACCCTGAAGCAGGCCTTTAAAGGCCGGGTAGCGCCCGCTACTTTGGGCTCTAAAACTATAGGAGATTTGGCCTGTTCATAAAATTTATATAGCCCCCATTTTTAAGTATCATATGAAGGGGTATCTCAGCAGTGAAAGTTATATGGCAATAGGTCAGACGCATGTATAATATTGACCTTAAAATTGTTAATACCTTTCCACAGTGATTCTTGAAGGTCTCCCAGTAATGCTTCAATGTTTGTGACGGGTAAGACTGCAAGGTTACCCATATAACCCAGGTGCAGCTTGTTGTCATTTTGGTGCAACCATGTCAGTGTTGATGTTGTCTTGATGGTTCCAAATTAGCAGTTCATGACAGTGTGATATTAGCCTAAATTACTTTTTGGGCCTGCATATTCCAGTATTTCAACTCCTAGGTTCGTCCGTGGCTTGTATTCAACAGGACCCCGTGATGGCCAAGTTTTTTCTTCTGTTCTCAGTGGTTATTATGAAAAATTGTTGACAAGTTTTCAGTGAACTATTACAGGGGGTATAGAGTTATGTATTCGTCTGAAGCTTGCTTTTAGCGAGTGTCTGTGGCTGATGTTCAAGCTTATCATGCCTACTGAAAATTTGTTGTAAATCCTCACAACTCTGTTCACGGATGACACTTCTGGAGAGTATTTGGACACTGAAGGTATTTGCTCTATCATTATGCTGTCTCTGTACTGTTGCAGGTTTTTCTAGGGAATTCCTGATGGTCATACTTCCTGTAATTTTTGTCTGGCTGGGTGTCCCTTTGCAAAACTAATGAACCAAGTGTAGATAGGCCCGGCCATCTTGTCAGAACCTGGTCCATTGCGCCTTGCAGTGGTGTAGCGAAACTTGAGGGTGCCCCCTGCAAGGTATATGGAGGGACCTCCTCCGGGCTCTATCAGGAGCTCTCCGGCCGAAGTGCTGTGCTTAGGAGCCCCCATGGAGCTTGAGGGCCACCCCGTATTACGCCCCTGGCGTGTGGCGGAGCGGAGTTCCACGGAGTTTCCCCCCAACTCGGTGGACATCCACGTAGCTGCACTCTGCCCGGGGTTACTATTTTGGGCAGCCCTAGAGTGCCGGACAAACAGTCATTGCGCACTTAGGAGTGTTCTACGACTCCACCCTTGCTCTGCAGCCCCACCCCTCCCCCTCACACAAGCTGCCGCAGCAGGAGGACAATATAAAATGATAATAACATTATTATAATTTTATTTTTTCCTGCTTAATGCTCCTACGCCTTAGCGGAGGAGCCGCCACTGCTTAGTATAGAAAAGTACTGGAACTGAGGTACTCGGCGTGATAGATAATATGGCTATTCCAATACCACCACTGCCCCTGGTGGCTGCCTCTGGATGTGTAAAAGACGTCCTTGCTGGTGTCTGTAAACTCTGTACAATGTTGCTAATCCTGGCGAAGAGGTGAGTCGCTATGCACTGGGGTTGTTCTGCTTCGCCCAGCGTCCGTTGTATGTTAGTCGATTTAAACTCCTGCCAGGAGCGGCTAGCGGGCTTCTGGTCCCACATGCCGGTGCCCAGGAGACTGAAGAATATATTGCCTCCTTTCAAACTATATGTAGTGACCAGACCTGATGATCGACCAGCGGGGTGCGCAACATTGAGACAACGCTGTAATGAAACTTTACCTTGATGCACTGTACTGACATGGGAATGCGGGAAGACCCTTCCCATTTGCCCAGGAAAAATACCGCTGTGCACCTCCTTACCAGAGATCTTCTGTTTGAAACTGCCCGTCACTTAAACTTCCTTACATGCACTCCGCAACATACCAAAGCACGCCTCTGACCTGTTAAAACTTCAAAAAGGAAATGTCTATGAAGAATGCATGTTTTTTGTTGTAGAATGCACTGAAAATGCCAATACAAAATCTTTTTTAAAGGATGGGAAGGGAACAGATACCCCCCAGATTTGGAAAGGATGTAATGAAAGGGCTTTTTTTTTTATTCTGTGGAATTGTGTGCCAAGGAGAAACAGGCAATTTTTTAAAAGTCATATCAGTGGTACATGTGGAAGCAGAGCCTTGCATGGTTTTCCAGGTATACTATTTTGCCTCTTTTGTGAAGAACAAAAAAGTGTAATAGTATGATCAAGTGAGGCCGTAGAGCTCGAACCATATTTTACACCTTTGTTTGTGAATCGTCCCACAGTTTTGTTTTTACAAGACAAAGAAAATAATTACCAAGTCTGTAGGGATTACCATCTATCAGTAGTTGATTTGTGATACGATGGGTCACTTTAATTATGCGATTGTGAGGTTGCTGCATTTTTGCACAGATTTCCCGCATTTGCTTCATAATCCATCACCTGCTGCATAATCTACAGATGTTGACGAAATAAAATTTGCTTCTAGCTCAAACGGTTAAAAAGTTACTATAAATGCACCAACGTGTGTTGCTGTGCAGTGTAAGACCCTTTGCTAAGATTGACTGGTCACCATTCTGTTGCTTATTGTTATATTTGGATGTTAAACTGGTACTTAAGAGGTGCAGCGAATGCCCTGACAATGTAAAAATAACAAAATATCAAAGTAATACTAACACAAAATGTGCTTCATTAAGCCAAATAATTTGCCTTTTCCTGCTGCATAATTTACTCAACCCTGCCTCATAATTTGAACACCACATACATCAACATCCCCATCGTAAACTTTAGCAAGGCAGCGCGATAACTTTGTCAGCAGTTTAAGCTTCACAAGGGAAACGCCTCGCATGTTAAATACAGGGCTGTCAACAGCTATTGGTCTAACATTTATGACGGAGAACATCAAAAGCCACTTGGAGAAGACCCGCTTTCCATTTTTTCCATCTGTAAAATTAAGTCCAGCCCAGGAAATATGGTTTTCTGTAGTTGCAAGTTTAAAAATCAGTAAAAAAGATAAACTGGGAAGTATGGCTATTATTATTAATACTATTATAATTACTGCTTTTTTTTCTTGTTTTCATTCTCATCTTTTTATGTTTAGCTTTCTCTCCATTTGCTTTTTTCTCTCTTTACCGCCACTACACCTTTTGTCTTTATTATCCTTTTTTGTTCGTATTTATTCCTCTTCACACTTTTTTCTCTTTTGCTCTTTTTCTCTCTCCTCTTCCTCACTACACTGATCGTCTTTTCTACCACTCCTCTTCATTAATCTACTTTATTTGTTTCTCCCCGTTTATCTTTTTCATTAGCTCTCACTCCTTTCACTGTCTTTCTTCTGTCATTTCCTTCCCTTCCATCGCTCCCTTCTCCTATCTATTTGTCTCATTCTGTTTCTCTTTAATTTTCACCCGCTTGTTCCCTTCATTTTGTTTTCTGGCCTCATCCCTTCACTCTTCTTTCGCTGTCATTTTCTTTCCATCAGTTATTCTTATCGTCACTGTATCTCTCCTCTCTACGTTCTCCACTCTTCTTTCATTTACTTTCTTTTACTTCTTTCATGGTTTCTTCCTTTCATCCTCACTACAGGCAGGTGCTAATATAATCTACATCAAATCTCAGAATAATGAAAGGGTGAGAGCACCTAACTATTAGATGTGACAGATCTCTGTTTTCCTATAGGTCGGATCACTCTTAATTCTATTTAAGAAAAAACTGACAAATTCCCACTCTCTCTTTTCTCACCTTCCTCACATTGTTTTTTCTGCCTCTTCCTCCCCTTTAATCTAGGCAGCTCCTCTCCTTTTCATCCTTCTGTTTGACCTGCTCAGGTCTCATTTCTTCTTTCATCTCTGCTTTTCCCTGCCATTAAAATTCTATTCATTACTTTAACATATCTCTTAAAACTAACCCCTAAATCTTAACTGATTTACATTGAATGAATAAGGATTACATGAATCCATCCTTTAAAGTAACACCTCCCACCCAGCCATGACATCTTTATAACCTCACTAAACATATCACACATACAATATCATATTACATCACCTATATTATTTGCCAGCATTACATTGTTTCCCATGTACAATCCATATGTCAAATTGCCTTTTTAGCAACATCCCTTTGATCTCCATCAGAATCCACTGTATCCCTATTGACCGCTAAAGCACTACATAGAACAGCTCTGTGAGGCACGCACTGCATCATGAGATAGGAGGAGGATGCACAAAATGTGAAACTTTATAGGGCCCTGATGGGTTTCTTCTGGAAGGCCTGCTGGTGGTTTGGGGCTTGCGCACAGTCGTGTGGCTGCAATAATATCAAAAATTGTAATCATGATGATGATTGTCACGGTGACAATCACCTGCCATGATTACATTTTTGATATTATTGCAGCCACGCGACGGTGCGCAAACCGCAACCACCATCCACCTCGCTCTCACTCACAAACTGGGGCAATGAATCAGTCATCATGGTCTCCACTGTGCAGCACCCTGGCAGAACAGAACAGAACCGGGCCCGGGGCCTTACTCCTACTTTATCTCGGCCTGGCCGCCCGCGGCCCGCCCCATGATGCAGTTCAGTTGCGCTGCGCGCACCGTCGCGTGGCTGCAATAAATCAAAATTTGTAATTATAGAGGGGGGTGAGCCAAGATGGTGGACGAGCTTTGAGCCGGGTCCCGCCCATTACATGTATCCTGCACATTTATTCTATTCCCCGGCGCTGAGGTGCCCTGCTTGACGGCTGTGAGGGGTGACTGGCAGCGGCGGCAGCCCGAGCGACTTTGGAGTCTCCCGCGAACTGCCAGACAACCGAGCGGCAGTTTCCGGCCTAGTGCGGCACTGAGCTGCGGCCTCCCGTGCGCTGAGAGGCGGAGCCTGGCCTTTATGAGTGGAGCTGCGGCGGGGACCCACATTTAGCCTAGCAGTGGCCGGACGGCGGTGTAGGTGGCAGGCGGCGGAGCAGCGCCCTGGGGAAGACGAATCAGCCCTGACTGGAGGGGACCTGTGGAGGCTTCCTGGGGCGCCCTGGCCTGGAGGGGCTCGCGCGGCGGTGAGGTGCGGTGAGTGTCCCGGCCGGGCAGTGGGCCCCATATCAGCGTCGCGCCCCGGCTCCCTGTGCGCCGCGCTCTTCCCCCTCTCCCCCGCCTCCCCCCCCCCCCCGCCTCCCTCCCCCCCCCCCCCCCCCCATTGCACCAGAGATTCGGGGGTTCGGCGGCCGATTCGGGTCGCAGGGGGTGAGGAGACCTGTTGGGGGCGGCTGGGACGGACAGACATCAGGCCCGGTCAGGGCGGGCTGCAGCATCCTGGACCCCTGGGACGGAGGGGCCTGCCTCGGTTGGCCGGCTGGATTGGGGAGGACGGTGCGCCCTTCCCGGGGCATCATCTGAGAGGTAGCGCCTGGATCCATCTGGCGGTGATTGGGCCTAGTCCGGAACAGGCCAATGGCACATGGATCAGGCGGTGGCGGCAGCTGTGCGCCTGGGGCGGGGAGGCCAGGACCCTGATCCCCACGGTTCTCACCTGACGATTGGCACAGAGGACTCGTCTCATGGGCAACATCCTGGAGGCGGCAACGTAGGTGGCAGAGGAGACCTACCACTGGGCCTGCCTTGTTCTGCGCGGACGTGGAGTGGGGTCTGCGACAATGACCAAGGACAAACATGGCGGAGGCGTGGCGAAACAAGGGCCGATTGATAAATTCACGGACCCGGGCCTGGTGGGGACGGCAGCGGGGGGCTCCTCGGCGTCGACGTCGGATAATGCTGCCCTCCTAGCAGCTATAACGCAATCCCGAGACATGCTGGATGCCAAGATTGGGGCAGTTGGTTCGGATGTGATGCTGCTGCGCCAGGATCTGCGCAATGCGGTGGCCCGCATCACAGAGACTGAAACCAGGGTGTCGGGTGTGGAGGACGAGGTGGCAACGCTGAGGAAGCAGGTTGCGGCCTTGGAGTCGACCCAGCGGGGCCTAGCTGGCAGGGTCGAGGATGCAGAAGGGCGGGCCCGCAGAAACAACTTGCGCTTTGTGGGTTTTCCGGAAGGCTGCGAGGGTAGCAACATGGAGCGCTTTCTTTCCCAATGGCTGGAGGGCTGGCTCCCGCCTAAATTGCTGTCCCGCTGCTTCGTGGTGGAGCGGGCGCACCGAGCACTTATCCAGAAGCTGCCGGTGGGGGACCGTCCGCGGCCAGTCATCGCTAAAATCCTGAATTATCATGACAGGGATGTCATTCTCCGCCAAGCCAGAGAGAAGGAGCCTCTTAACTTTGAAAACTCCCGTATCCTCGTCTTCCCAGATTACCCTGCGCATGGTCCAACAGCAGCGCCAGTCTTTCCTAGCGGCCAAGGCTCGGCTGCGAGAGCTTCATCTATCCTACGCTCTTCTTTATCCAGCTTGCCTGAGGGTTGTCCATGAGTCCCGTACATTGTTCTTTGATTCCCCGGAGGAAGTATTTAAATGGGCAGATGAGACAGTAAAGCTGCGTCCTCCTACACCCCCTGGTAGGGAATCGGACTCATCCCAGAATGAGGCAGCGGGAAACAATTCAAAGAGACAATGGCGTTCCAGATCCCGCTGTCGCAATAAATCCGGGGGGGACCGGCGTGGGGCTGGCCCGTAGGCTGGCCGTCCGCCGTCTGGGTCCTGAGGGCCCGGGAGCACCATGGGCTCAGGTTCTATTTGTCTTTGCATCATGGGCTAGCTGTCGGCTGCTTCATCTTCCTTTGTGCGCGGGGTTGCCTTGGCCCCGGAGAATGCGTGAAGGGCACATACCACCATAGCAGGTTGCGGGTGGGGATTCTGTGGTTTAGTTGTGGGAGGCAAGTTGGGGATCCATTGGTTTGGAACACCTGAGGTTCACGGTTGGGGCCTTGGGATGTCTCTCACCACGACAGGTACTTCAATTTTTGTGAGGTATGGGGTGGGGGAGGCGGGGCTGGGGGGTCGGTTGGGTAGTTGGGGTCTTAGGTTAGGTGTTGACCGCACCTTTATACAGAGCTGGGCATGGGCAGAGACAGACGCCGGAGTCTCTTCGTTGCTATCATACCATTGTTATACCTCCCATGGCGGCAGATACCCGGGGTTCTAGTGGGCGATTAGCCACAATAAAAGTGTTGAGCTGGAATGTCTGGGGCGCCCTGAATAAGATCAAGAGGGGGGCTATCCTGCAGTACGCGAAGAGGGCCTCTGCGGATGTACTGCTCCTACAGGAGACGCACCTGTTGGGGACGAAAGTGCTATGCCTCCAGCGCTATGGATGCACACAAGCTTTCATTCGGGGTTTGTTCAGGGTTCCAGGGGTGTAGGCATATTGGTACATAAACGGGTGCCATTTACGCATCATCGGACTTGGGCAGACACACATGGGAGATGTATCTTTGATCTGGGACAGATAGGGGCGGAACAGGTAGTTTTTGGTAGTGTGTACGCCCCCCCCCCCCCCCCCCCCCTTGTCCTGGACATTTGCTGAACTCATGGCGCACTGGGCAGACAGCCAAGGTTCTGGGTATTATAGGGGGGGACTGGAACGATGTGATGGATCTCCCTAGAGACCGACAGTCAGGGGGCCGGGGGCGAGGGGAGGGTGGGCCGACGAAACTCAATGCGCTGGTCGGTGGCCTAGCATGGGTGGATGCCTGGCGGCGCTGCCACAGCACTACCCGCGAATACACATACCTGTCGGCGGTACATGGCTCCTTCTCCCGCCTCGACTACATTTTCCTCTCTGGGGCCGTGGAGTCCCGTTTGGAGGCAGCGGAGATTCTTCCACGAGGGCTTTCGAACCATTCCAGAGTGTCTGCGGTCCTATGGATGGGGGGCGCGGGGCGGCCATTTCGTTGGCTGCTCTCGGTGTGGCACCTGCAGCAAAATGACTATAGGGCACATATGACTACGGCATTAGATCAATACTTGACACTGAATGTGGGATCCGTGTTCGGGGCGGACATGCTGTGGGAGGCGCTGAAGCCGACATTACGCGGGTGGATATTTCATACTGCGCAGCGGCCCGCTGCGAGCGCCGAGCGGGGCTGGTTCGAGCGGAGGCCGAGGTCACGGATTTGGAGCGTAAGGGCCGGGAGGATGGTGGTGAGGTGTCCCGCCGGCAGCTACTCTACACACAGCAGACGTACGGACCTCTCTTGCTCGACGAGGCACGCCAGGCTTGGCTTGCCACCAGGAGTAGAGTATACCAATGGGGGGACAAATCCGGTGCAATGCTACACAGGCTGTGCCAGGGGGTGTATCATACCCAGGATCTCCCAGGGATCGTAGACTTGGAGGGCACACCTCTTGCGGATCCAGGTGCACTCGCCAATAGCTTCGCTACATCCTATGCAGGCCTATATAGTCCCCGTGAATGCCTCACGGAAACGGAAGTAGAGCGGTTCTTGCATGATCACCCTATCACAGCTTTATCAGAGGCGGCAAGGACTACATTGGATCTCCCGTTTACGGTGGAGGAATTTGGGGAGGCGCTGGGTGGCCTCAACCCGGGCAAGGCCCCGGGCCCAAATGGGTTCCCGAGTGAGTTTTCCAAGAAGTATTTCCTCCAATTAGGTCCACATTACACGGCGGTGGTGGAGGAGGCGGCTCGAGATTGTGGATTGTTACCTCGGGACTGGAGGCATGCTGAAATTGTGGTGTTCCACAAGCCAGGCAGACCCCCGGAGGAACACACCTCGTATCGTCCGATTTCCCTCCTCAACGTGGAGGCAAAAATCCTGGCGAAAGCCCTGGCCAACCACCTCTTGCCATACATCACCTCGTTGATCCACCTGGATCAGGCGGGCTTTATGCCCTCCCGCGCTATGCGACATAACATTTGGCGGGCCCATGTGGCGATCGCTGAGGTGCAGCGGTTGGGAGTTCCAGCAGCCCTGTTGTTGGCGGACATGGATCGGGTGTTCGACTCCCTCAGCTGGCGATATCTGTTCCTGCTGCTGCAACGCTTGAATTTTGGTCCGCGGTTCATATCCTACGTGCGGCTTCTCTACACAGAGCTTACGGCCTCTGTCAGGGTAGCGGGGGCGACCTCAATGACTTTCCCCGTACAACGTGGAACACGCCAGGGGTGCCCCCTGTCCCCATATCGGTTTGCCCTGGCCATGGAGCCCTTGGCAGCCTGGGTGCGGATAGATTCGCAAATCTCTGGCTTTGAGTGGGAGAATGGACTGGTCGATCGCATAGCTCTCTATGCGGACGACATCCTATTTTTTCTGACAGACCTTGACCGCACGGGGCCCCGGCTACTCCGTATTATGCAGATTTTTGGTGAGACGTCGGGTCTCTTCATGAACCCCCGGAAGTCTACCCTGTGGGTATTGGGGGGTCCGACTCAGTTGCAGGGGTGGGCCTCTCCGGTGCGGATAGCGGTGGGGGGACTCCAGTATTTAGGGGTGTTCTTATCAACTACCCCGGCGGTTTCTTGGGAGCGTAATGTGGTGCCCGTGTGGGATCATGTTTGCCAAGACATCACATTGTGGGCCCGCATGCCGCTCACCATAGACGGCCAGTCTGCGATTTTTAAGATGGTGGCCCTTCCCCGCCTTTTGTACCAGCTGCAGAATCATCCGTATATGATTCCACCGGGCTGGTTCGGTCGGGTGAACTCGACCCTGGGTCAGTTCCTGTGGGAGGGTGGGGTGGTTCGGGTGGCCCTGCGGACGTGCTTCCTCTCAACCTATGAAGGGGGGCTGGCTATGTCAGATATGCTTTCCTACTATCGGGCCTCCCACCTGCTAGTTCTGAATGAGTGGTGGTATGGGGATAGGGGGGACCCGGCCTACGCAGTGGAGCGGCGACTCATGATCCCACACACACTACACACCCTGCTATACTCCGCCACGTATCGGGCACGCTTGCCACCGGCGACGCAGGTAGTCTTTCAGATATGGCGCCAGGCGCTGACACAAATTGGGTAGTGGAACGTGCTCACGCGGGAAACCCCCCTGTGGCACAATGGGCGACTACCACAGATGGCGGCCCTGTCCGGGTTTGAGGGGTGGGATCGGATAGGCATCTCCACCATAGGCGATGTGGTGCAGGGTTGCGCCTTGAAGTCCTTCCAGGATCTACAACAAGAATTCAGCATGCCCCGGACTCAGTTCTATAGATACCTCCAATTCCGCCATGCACTCTCCCCCAGCCTAGCGGGCTTGGACTCCATAGCTTAGTTTAGCCCAGTGGAAGCGAAGCTCTTTATGGGGGACCTACAAGAGAGGAAAATCTCCAAGATATACAGAACGCTTGTCATTCACAGCTCCCCCTCGCTCCAGCATCTAAAGGGGAAATGGGAGGGTGATGTTGGCCCCCTCGACGAGACGGACTGGACGGAGGCGCTGGCCTCGCCCCGAGGGGCAGTCATAGCTATTCGACTTCGCCTCATTCAATTTAAATACTTGCACAGGGCTTATTTTACCCGTAGGAGGCTGTGTCGGGCTGGTCTGATCGTATCTCCGGAGTGTCTCCGATGCGGGTGGGAGGAGGGTTCCTTCTATCACATGGTATGGCTCTGTGTTTCATTATCTCGTTTTTGGAGAGGGGTGTTGTCCTGCCTATCCGAGGTGTTGGGTTGGAATCTTCCCGCAGACCCTAAGTTGACACTTCTGCACGTCATAGATGATATTGGCGGAAATATATATGAGACACCTGCTACTGTTGGGCCTTACACTGGCCAAGAGGGATATCGCCCGGGCATGGAAGGCTCCGGTATCTCCCTCTCTGAACGTGTGGAAGAGGGGTCTGGACTTTAGCATGGGCTTGGAGCTCCCCATATTCGGATGTCCCCGTAAACATTATAAGATATGGAAGCGTTGGGCAGACTACAGGGGTATCCCTCTGGAGCCAGTCCCGGAGGAGCGGGAGGAAGGGTCCCTTTAGTTCCCCTGGGGCGAGAGGGCTTACTCTGGGCCCGGGGTCAGAACTGTCTAGCTTATGCTCATACAGGATGTCGCTTGTTGGTTATGGTATGGTGCGGTCGGGGGGGATCCGGGAGTCTGTTTTTCAAATGAAGTGCATCTTCAAGTATTCTACTAATGTAAAATGTCAATGATATCATGGTTGTAATGCTTCGGCAGGTACCTCTGGGATTTCAGGGGCCTGCAATTTATGTGTTTGTTGACGAATAAAAACTATTTAAAAAAAAAAAAAAATTATAATTGTCACGGTGACAATCATCATGATTTAAAATTTTGATTTATTGCAGCCCCACCACAGGCGGCCCGTGACTGATGTGCAAGCCGCAACCACCAGCCACCTCACTCCGCTCTCACTGTAACTGGGGAGATGTATCTTCACGGTCTCCATTGCGCAGAACCGTACCGGGCCTATATTACCTTTTGGTTTTTAATCCAGGCCTCGCCGCCCGCCTGCCCACTGCGCATGATGATGCATGCATCCATTCCATTCCAACCCGACTGGTACAGAGAGACTCACCTGCGCGGGCCGCAGATGATGGGGCAAACAAGGGGCTAGAAATAATTAAATTATGGCCCGCGGTTGCTGGCGCACGGTGCCTCTGGGAGGCCTCCACGCCTCACTAGTCAAGCGCACTTTCAATTGCGCGAGTCGCAATGCGCATGCCAATTATTGGTCAACAGCCCCACCCTAAGGGTGAAGAGTAAGACTGCGCAGACGCAGTGGCGGACACATCTGCACGCTGCGTATTGTGTACCATTACCATTGTTAGGTCGAGCCTAGCGCAGCGCGCAAGTGTTGCTTAGGAGATGACCTCTTGGAATTGGTCTGTACTTTTTGGAAACTCGTGCATGTACTGCACTGTTTCCAATGAGTACTCCTGCATGTACAGCATCCAATTATCGCTCCCGCGCTGGTTTAAATTTGCTTGTCTCGCGGTCACGTTAATTGGAAACAGGTCGCGTTCACTTTTGCGGCTGCTTGTTTCCTGATAATTGTTATACGTGTCTCCAGCAACGAGCATGTACTGTAGTGGTGCACGCGCCTTCCTTGTGTTGACGACCTTCTTTTATAGAGCTCACCAACACGACAAAAGTGCTTGATATTATACCGATTCCCAGCCAATAGGTGTTTTTATGTCCTGGAACGTAGGCAGGTTACTTCAATGTAAACCGACTTTTCCGTAGATTTTCTTCCGTTTCACTTGCTCTCTGTTCTACTCTAGCTGTCTAGTGGTTATGACGCTGACTGTACGAATGCTCAGTGCGTTGCTCTACTCTGCCTGGTTTTTCATGAATCAGCCCCAGACTTGTAGCTACCTGGGGAGGGGTGTCTCCGCTTTATCCCAGCCTAGCTACGCTAGTGTGTTCAGACTCATCTGTCTTTTAACGTTTCTCTGTTTTTCTCTTTCACTTTTCATACTCTCCTTGTTTCTTCCTGTCGCTCACTCCACTCTCAACGTCTCTTGTGTCTATATCGAGTTTTCTCTCTTGAGTCTCCTCCTCACTTTGTAATTTCTTTTTCTTCATCTGTGCCTCATAGATCTCTCCCATCGCTCTGTCTCCTACGCCAATATCAAACTGACTTGTTTGTGGGCTGTTTCTTTCATTTAGTTTCTCTCAAGAGCCTAGTTTTCGTTTACTGTTTAACTCGTTCCTAGTCCCTCCTCCCCCTTTTTTTTCTTGCATAACTCTTTATTCTCTGGTTCTATTGAACTTCAATCGCTCATCAAGGTAGGCTACAATGATGAAAGTATAGCTAATGGAAAAAGTAGTATTATTCGTAATTTGTGGATTTTCTTCTTGGATAGCACAGTTTTCAGAAATAAACATAAATGCGACTGGATTGACGTGTTTGGAACGTTTCTTGCTTGATGACAGAAAATCACAACCCGGGACAGGTGTCTGTGTTTTGTTGATGCTAAACAATTTCACAGGTAACTTTTGTTTCGTTCTCGGACAACTTCTCAAATCATGTTTCTCAGCTACACTGTACTTTCAACAAAGCCGAGGGCAAACCCCTCAACACTGGGGCCCTACGTCCTTTACAGCTGCTTGTCCCAGTGGAAAGTGTATGGGCTCCCTAAGGCTTACTTTGCATTCTTTCTCCTGAGCTGGGCAGTGGTGTGGAAGACCTGATTAGCAATGGTAACATGGCCTAACATGTTGGCTATATTCAGTGCCGTTAGAATTATTTAGTGTGGAGGACAAAATCAGGCAGCAGGGTTCATTCTGATGGAACCAGTAGGTTGATGTGTTAAATGGTAGCGGCAGTTTCAGTCGATAATCTTTCAAGTATTTGCCCGGCGGTAATCGCCTCTCATACCACTCGATGATTTACCAATAAAAGAGGCAGGCGCCGGAGACTGGAAGGCAGGAAACAAAGTTTTATTCCGTCGGAGCAGAACACATCAGATCAGACAGCAAGGTATCGTCACGAGGTGCTCTAACTGCATCTCTGAGACCTGGTCTCTTATACACTGGTTTATTGCTTTATTACATATAGTACATTCTTGAGATTCCCTTGATGCCTGAAAGAACATCCCCTGAAGCCCCGGCTCAGATCCGATCCCACACATAGATACAGTAGAAGTTCCCACCCTACCCGCAGTGGGAGATGGCTATCGCGCAGCAGGGAATTCCGCTAATTCCCGGGGGTGTGTGCAACTGGCCGGGTCTCAGGGGGTAGGGTCTTTGATCTACTGTAATCCCTTTGAAGTGGGGTGTTTCCCTTACAGTAGGGGCAGTAAACTGCATCCGCAGGGCTAGGTGATGGCCTGGGACCAGTTCAGACAATGGGGCGTAGAGGAAGGGGGTTATCAAAGGAGAGGCATGACCATGTATGGGTTGTCGGTTGGAAGTGGTTCCGTAGCAGGGTCGCGCAGAAGGAGAGGGTTTATGGCCTGTATGAGAGAGCGGGGGTGGCCGGCGCGCGGGGGATGCTTGCAGCGCCAAGGGAAAACGCTGGCGGTCGAGAGTGAGCGGGGAGAGAGCGGGGTGCCTAAAATGGCGGCCGTGCATTCGTTGTGCGTGGCGCTGGGGAGAGGCAAGATGGCGCAGATAATGTTCAGTTTGCACGCTAAATTTCCACAGTCCTCCCTTTTAACATGTCTCGCCAGCTTGCCTAGTTTGGATCTATCCCCATAATACCCCGTACCTCCACCTCGTTCAGAGCTTTCATCCGCTCAGTTTCAAAGTCCAAAGTCTTAGGGCAGATGCAGTTCATAAAAAGCGAACATAAAGGTGGCAGACACTGAATCCCCAAGCAACATCCACATAGTAACACAATCGGTATCAGGATAAATGAAAACAGTCTCCATCCCCAACCTTTAATAGTGTCCCAAAACCAACTCCCCAGTGACCATTCTTCTTGTTCTTGATGAACCTCTGCGGACAGTCTGTGGAGATGTTCAATTGCTTTGTAGACTGAGGGTGAGTTATCCGGTACGTAGGTACAACAGCTGGACCCAATGATGCGGCATGCTCCTCCACGATCTGCCAGAACCACGTCTAGAACAAGGCGGTTCTGGAGAGCCACCAGGCGGACGGCCTGAAGCTCAGCGGTGTTGTTGGCGAGGGCGCCAGCTGTAATGTTCATTGCCGTTTCGACTGCCTGGGTTAAGTGGCGGATGGCACGGCTGTTTGCCATCGGACCCCAGAGTGGAACAAGGCCTTTGACTGCGTCCATGAACTGTGCTCCGGTGGAGTCGGCCTGCACAATGTCTTTGGCCCGTTTCTGTCGGTGATGGTTTGCTGGAGCCACATACGTCGGAGGAAGGACAAAGGCGATGTAGCAGGTGCCTCCCCAACCTTTCGGAAGCCAGGTGTAGGCCTTAGTACCACAGACGAAGTACATATTCGGGGAGGCAACAAAGGAGGGTGGGTCAACTGAGTCCAATGTTCGGGTGATGAGGCAGGAGCTGTGGCCCACCAGCTGTGCCCCCAGGCCTTCGAGGCATACAGACCCAGTGATGTTGATGACGGACAGGGCCACTGTTAGGGTGGCGGCCGTCCGTTTCCGGAGGTAAGAGAAGGTGGGTCTGGCTGGATTGTTGAACACTTGCATTTCAACTCGTTCTTTGGCAGGGATGTCCATGTGAAAGGAAGTGTTCGATCTCAGAGGGCAGAAGTTCTTCCAGTTTTGTTCAGCCAGAACCCATGGTAAAAGTGTGACATGGTTCTGCCGGAAGTGGCATTGTCCTTGTAGCTTTCTTGCAGGAGGATTAGCCAGGCGAGGCAGGAACCATGGACAGAAAAAGGTGAAGGGATGAAAGGGATAGAGTGTCCAGTGGCATGTGGTAGCAGTCCACAGATCCAGCAATTAGTGGCGTTGGTAGCAAGATTGTGTTGGTGGAGCAACTGCACAAAAGAGTTATTCCAGAACTCCTTACGCCTTTCTCGGAGTTGGGGTGAAAGCGAGATCAGATGATGTTCTTTCGTGGTGGTAGGTTGAACGGTGGTCAGTAATGTCTTATGAGCGGGTGTGCTCTCCTCCATGATCCAGAAGGTGACCATGAGGAGAAGGCAAAAGAGAAGGGTAATGAAAAGTGCAATAGTCTTTAAGCTGTGCATTCGGTCAGTCTTTGGGTTTCTGTAGTGGATCTTCGGACGTCCGGTTGCTTCCATCATCTTCATGTCGGGCGCTTCCATCACCTTCAAGAGACTCGGTAGCGGGCAGAACCACAGACTTTGTTTTAGTTTCTCTCCTGGTGGCCTTTTAGGTGACTAGGCTACCGTTCTGAGATTTCCACTTAGCCTGTGGTCTGCTTAGCCGAAGTTCTCTCCTTTCGTCGCAAGTTATACCCTTCTTTGGATGGCACAGTGGGATCGGGATATTCAATCAACTCAAGTGTCTCTGTATCCGGGCCGCGGTTCAGGGATGGTCGGTCTTTGTCCAGTAGTTCCTCTTGGGTGGTGATGTTGTCCGTGGTTGTCAGGGTCGGTGATACCTTCTTGCAGTGGTGTGCATGCAGCCAATTGCGTTTCCCCTCCACTCGAAGAGCTGTTCGGGTGGTGATCAGGACTTGCAGGGGGCCCGTCCACCGGGGCTCCAGACTCTTGGTGCGCTGGAAGTTACGCACTAAGACGAAGTCACCGGGTTGGATGTCGTGTCCCGGGCCCCTGGAAACATCGGGAATGGCGTGCAGCACCTGCTGGTGGATAACAGACAACGTCTTAGTTAGGTTATACAAATAGTCAGACATGAGGACGTCCGGGACGTCGTGGATGGATGATGGTTTTGGTGCAGTCCAAAGGTTCATGGGCCGCCCAAAGACGACCTCGTAGGGGGTTAAGTGGTGTTTGGTGGGGGTGGAACGCATTGATAGCAATGCTAGTGGGAGAGCGTCTGGCCATCTTAGTCCTGTGGTGGCGACTATTTTTGCTATCTTAAGCTTCAATGTGGCATTGTGTCGCTCAACCAGGCCTGCAGATTGGGGATGGAAGACCGCATGGAACTTCTGTTTTACACCCAACCCTTTTAAGATGAGTTGGATAACTTCGGCTACGAAGTGGGGGCCATTGTCGCTCCACAAAATTCGACAAAGGCCGTATCGGGGGAAGAATTCCTTCAGTAGTACTTTTGCGGTAGTCATAGCGGTGTTATCATGGGTCGGGTAGGCTTCCACCCACTTGCTGAAGGCACATACAACGACAAGCACATACTTTAAACCTTGGCACCTTTCTAGCTGGACGTAGTCCATTTGTAGGACTTCAAAGGGGTGATTGGGGACCCCAAACCCTCCCCGGGGTACAGCAGTTCCTTTCCCAGGGTTGTGTTGGAGGCATACTAGGCATTGTTGGACCAGACGTTTGGCTGAGTCTGGTATTCTGTCGTTGTGCCAGACTTTGGAGATGAGTTCGATCATGGGGGCAGACCCTATGTGCGCGGGGGAGTGTGCCATGGTCAGCATGGGGATCAAGTATGAGTCGGGTAGCAGCCATTTGTTCGAGTCTTTAGTTCGCCAACAACCGTCATCGTCCTTCAATCCTACCCGGGCCCATTCAGTTAATTCGTGTGGTGTGCTGGCTAGTTGGATATCCCTAATCGTTTCCCTAGCATCCTTCCATTTCTCAGTTTGTGACCTGGTCACGTACATACGGGTCGTGGACCTATTCTCGGCTGTGGTTCGGGCAGTAATGTCAGCTAGTGCATTTCCCTGACCTATAATGTCTGTCACCTTCTTGTGTGCCTGGCATTTGATCACAGCTAACCGTGTGGGGAGGAGGACTGCTTCGGTCAGGGCAGAGACTAGGTCTCCATGCAGGATGGGTGTGCCATGAGAAGTCAAGAATCCCCTCTCTTTCCATAAGAGCCCGAAGTGGTGAACTACCCCAAAGGCATACTGACTGTCTGTGTAAATGTTTGCGGTTGTCCCTGCTGCCAGGATGCAGGCTCGTGTGAGGGCAATTAGTTCAGCCGCCTGTGAGGATCGCTGTGTGATGCGGGCTGTCTCAACAACTGTTCGAGCTGTGGTGACTGCATAGGCAGCTGAGGTGGTGCCATCAGGGAGCTTGATGCATGAGCCATCCACCCACAGTTCTCCGTCAGGGTCCGGGAAGGCAGTATCCCGGAGGTCAACCCTACTCTTGGTTTGTTCGTCGGTGAGGGTCACGCAGTCATGTATAGGGGATGCATTGGGGTCAGCGTCAGGGAGAGGTAGTAGAGTAGCTGGATTCAGAGTGGTGCATCGTTTCAATGTGATATGGGGTGCAAGCAGAGTCAGTTCATACCCAGTCAGTCGTGCGCTAGTCAGGTGTTGAGTCTTGGTTTGGTTCAGGAGGGTATCAACAGCATGGGGTACCAATACTGTGAGGGGGTTCGAGAGCACGATCCCCTCACTTTGTCGGATAGAGACAGCAGCGGCGGCTACTGCTCGAAGGCAGGCGGGCAAGGCTCTGGCTACGGGGTCGAGAGTGGCAGAGAAGTAGGCACAAGGGCGTTGCTTAGGGCCTATGGACTGGGTTAGGACAGACAACGCACATCCCTCCCTTTCGTGGGTGTAGAGGGAGAAAGGTTTAGTGTAGTCTGGGGTTCCTAGGACTGGGGCCGAGCAGAGGGCGTCTCGTAATTCTTTGAAGGAGGATTGGCATTCGGGTGTCCAGGGGAGGGGGAAGGGGACATCCTTAGCCAGCAGGGAAAGCAGAGGCTTTATGGTGAGACTGAAGTTTGGCAACCACTGTCGACAAAAGGAAGTGAGGCCCACTAGGGATCGTACTTGCTTCTGAGTTTTGGGAACAGGGGTTTCTAGGATGGTTTGAATTCGGTCAGGGGTAAGTTTTCTCCCGTCTTTGGATAGTAGGTGGCCTAGATAAGTTACCTGGGGCTGGCAGAATTGCAATTTCTTTCTGGAGACCTTGTGACCGTTCTCCGCAAGGAAGCGGAGGAGGTGAATGGTGGCTGTGACGGCAAGAGGAGTGGTGTCGGCCGCCAAAAGAATGTCATCGACGTACTGTATCAATACCACTCCATCGGGCAGTTGGACTGCATCCAGTTGCCTCTTGAGGGCTTGGCTGTAAATACTGGGACTCTCAGTGTAGCCCTGGGGTGCCCTGCAGAATCTGTACGAACGGGCTTTTAAAGTGAAGCCGAACAGGTAGCGGCTGTCTGGGTGGATGGGGATGGAAAAGAATGCGTTCTTGAGGTCAATAACAGTAAAGATGGTGGCGGTGGATGGAATCAGGGTGAGGATGGTGGTGATGTCTGAGACTACGGGGTACTGGGGTATGACTACTTTGTTAACCTCTCGCAAGTCAACAATGAAACGGTAGGCTTTCTCATCCCCCTCGCCTTGCTTCTTTACAATGGGTAGGATAGGGCTGTTGCAAACATTACTCACTACTTCTTCTACCACTCCTGCCTCGACCAGGGACTCGATGATTTCCACCAATGCCCTCTCGCCTTCGGGTGATATCCGATACTGTGGAAGCTTTGGGAGCACTGCGTCCGGTCGGACGGTTATGTGTACCGGGTCGATCACCATGCGCCCTACATCTGAGTCGGTTTTAGCCCATAGATGTGAAGGTAATGTGTCGAGTAGGGACATATCAGCATCGGTTATAGAGAGCATACGCCGAGTGTGACAGGGTCTGGACAGATCTGGGTTATCGTGTAGGATGACTCGAACTCCGTCTGGGGAGCATCTGATAGTGGCTCGAAAATGTTTTAGCAAATCAAGTCCCATAATAGCATCGGGGGTGTTGGAGGAGAGCAGAAAGGTCGTGTCAGTGGTGTTATCTTCTAAGTCAAAGGAGATTGGTGCTGATTAGGGGTTAGTGGAGGGCGTTCCGTCAAAGCCTATTGAGGTTACGTGTGAGCCAGACAAGGGTGCCCTAGGAATCAGTCGTTTAGATAACGCACTACGTGTCGCCCCAGTATCTACCAGGAATGGAGATTTTGTGCCCAAGACCTTAGCGGTGACGTAAGGACCTTGCTGGTCAACACGGAGTTCGACTGGATCCCTCCCTTGCCCCTGGCGGTCCTATGCGAAGTCATGAGTGCTCTCATAGTCGGACTGCTGACACTGGTTTTGGCGGGGGCGATCAAAGGTGTTTGGTCTGCCTGGCCTGTCGTTGATGGTGTTGTTCGTGTGCCCTCGTCCCTGTCCTCTATTTCTGTGGTCGTATGCTGCGTCTCTGGGGTCCCTATTCTTGTTTATTTCCAGAAGGACCGGGCACTGGGATTTCCAGTGTCCGAACCCTCTACAGAACGCACATTGATTTCCATCTAAGTCTCTCCGTCCGTTGTAAGGTGTATGGTCTCTAGGGGGTAGCTTTCTAGGGGCGGTTGGTTGGTAATTCTCTTTTGGGGGTTCCCTTCCTATGGTCACCCCTTGCAACTGCGCTATCATCACCCTCTCCTTTAATTCCTTTTTCTTCTTCTCTGACGCCCTATCGTTCTCGTTCTTCTGATTTTCGTAGTATTGGGCCATCTGGAGAATTGCTGCGGGTTTGGAGGCTGCCCAACTACTCTCGCTGGTCTGTAGCTTCTGGGAGACTTCTTGAGACAGACCCTTTACATAATTCTGGACAAAGAGGTGGTGTCCGGTTGCGGTGGTCATGTCTTGGCCACTGTAATCGGAAAACACAGTCTCGAATCGGGAGAAGTATTCAGACACATCCTCCTGGGGTTTCTGGCGGCAAGCCGTCACTATCGACCAGTCTACCTTTCTTTCTGGGATTAAAGTCTTCAGCTTTTGTACAATCTTGTCTGGGAGCTCTAAGATGGCTTTCGGGGGTTTCTGTCCAGGTTCTCGCTGTTTATCTATGGTATCGAGTTGTACCCAGGTATATCCGAACGGCTCAGCGTGGTCAACTTTCCGGATTTGTTTCCACACATCAGCCGGCAGACATAGCCCAAAGAACAAGTCGATATCTGCTAACGTCATTATCGTTGAGCCTAAGGCTGTGCCTAATTCAGTGTAGAAGGCAGTCGGGTTCTTTCTCAAGTCGGGTAGGGTCTTTCTAAAGGTCAAAATATCTTGCCGGTCCCACGGCTGGTAGACCCAGTTATATACAACCCTTCCCTTCGCATCTTGGTGGTTGATGTCGTCGTGCGTTCCCTGACCCCGTGGGGGGACCCAATAGGGGGCAGCTTCTTTAATGGGCATCATGGCATCGGCCCTTCCTCCCTGGGGCTTAGTTGCTATGGGGGTTTCTGTTTTGGTTGTCTGTCCATGTTCTTTAAGGTGTCGGTAGACCTCGAGTGTACGAGTGAAGAGGTTCGTTACATCGCCCTCTCTTTCTTCCCCAATGTCTACCTTCCTATATAGGGCCGCTAGGCCTTCGGGACCTTTATCGTGGTACCTATCCTCATATGTATTCAGGGTGTGATAACAGAGCCGTACGACGAAGTGTCGTCTGCGGCTGTCGGCATACGATTTATACACGTCCGTTATATACTCCTCACTTTCTTTTCGCTCCACCAGCGTCCCTACTATCTTGTCAATTCCTGCTCGTTCATCTTTAGTTAACCGATTCATTCTGGTGGACTCTTTCTTTCCTATCTCATGGTCGTCTAGCGTTGTAGTCGACGTTAGGTTCAGTACAAGAGGCTCAGCCGGCGCGGAGGCCGTGAGGGCCGAGGCCCCTGTACTGCTTTCGTTCGTGTTCGGGGGTTGTGGGTGTTGCACTACCGATTGGGAGGGTGCATACGGAGGGGGCATGTAAATGGTCGGGGGACCTAACAGTAATTCGTCATTCGTTTGCTGCTTGGAGGACAATACAGGGTAGAGCAAAGAAGGGGTCCTAACAGCGTACTGGCCTGAGGTTTCGGGCTCCTGTCTTAGTTTAGTTTCCCTTCTCTCCTTTATGTCTTCTTCTAACTTTTTAGCGGCTAGGTGAGCTGCCTTTCGTAATTCCTTTTCTGCTTTTACTTCTTCCCTCTTTTTCCGTTGCGTCGCTTCTTTGCGCCACATGCCAATACTGTCAAGCATAGTAGGCGTCGTCTTATTGCTACGCAGAGCTACTTCTAGCGCTTCTATCTTGCGATCGTCGAAGGATCCCATCAGTGGCCACTGACTTTCGGGGTCCTTCTTGGTATATTTATGCCACAGCTTGCTATAAGCTACGGCGACTAGTCCATATTTAGTGAACATGTCCTTATTAGGGGTGCCTTCCAGTGGAGCCGGATGGTTCACCTCTAATAAGCGGTCCGGGCAGAACCAACTACCAATCAGTGGGGAGAAGATAGGCATGACGGGTTTCAACGGGGACAAAAGTCAGCACTACCTATCTTTTCACTGCTTGCAAAGACTAGACAGAATATCTCTATTCTTCGTTATTTGTAAGCAGAGAATACCTCCAAAGAACCAATATCGAACAACTAGTGTTCGGACAATCAATCAATCAATCAATGGGGAGATAAAGATAGGCACGACGGGTTTCAACGGGGACAAAAGTCTGCGTTACCTACCCTTCACTATTTGCAAAGACTAGACAGAATATTCCTATTCTACGTTATTTGCAAACAGAGAATATCTCAAAAAGTACTATTCTTCAAAACAATCAATGTTCGGACAATCAATCAATGGGGAGATAAAGATAGGCACGACGGGTTTCAACGGGGACAAAAGTCTGCGTTACCTACCCTTCACCATCTGCAAAGGGAGAGAGAGAGAGTATTTCTACTCCTCCCCGTTTGTAGACAGCGAATATCTCAAAGAGAACAATCAATGAGCATAATCAATGAGCAATACTAGTATTCAAACAATCAATCAATTATTTCGCACTTTTGTCGTATTTCACGACCTTACCCGGACCGCGTGGACAGTTTCTCGTCTTCCGCCTCCAGCGCCCGATCGTCCTCTATTCTCCGTATTTGCCGCGGCACTCCTGATGGTTCCCAGTCAGGACCGTAGATCACTCGAGAGAGGTCTGCTCGGAACCAGTGAAGTTCGGATGATCGGCTGCCAGACGAGGGTCTATTGGGCAGGAGCTCTCCCGATCGTTGCAGTCGTTCACTCTGTCGTCGGGACCTCTCCCACTGGATCCACGTGTCGCTGATGGGCCCCACGTTTGGGACGCCAATTGTTAAATGGTAGCGGCAGTTTCAGTCGATAATCTTTCAAGTATTTGCCCGGCGGTAATCGCCTCTCATACCACTCGATGATTTACCAATAAAAGAGGCAGGCGCCGGAGACTGGAAGGCAGGAAACAAAGTTTTATTCCGTCGGAGCAGAACACATCAGATCAGACAGCAAGGTATCGTCACGAGGTGCTCTAACTGCATCTCTGAGACCTGGTCTCTTATACACTGGTTTATTGCTTTATTACATATAGTACATTCTTGAGATTCCCTTGATGCCTGAAAGAACATCCCCTGAAGCCCCGGCTCAGATCCGATCCCACACATAGATACAGTAGAAGTTCCCACCCTACCCGCAGTGGGAGATGGCTATCGCGCAGCAGGGAATTCCGCTAATTCCCGGGGGTGTGTGCAACTGGCCGGGTCTCAGGGGGTAGGGGCTTTGATCTACTGTAATCCCTTTGAAGTGGGGTGTTTCCCTTACAGTAGGGGCAGTAAACTGCATCCGCAGGGCTAGGTGATGGCCTGGGACCAGTTCAGACAATGGGGCGTAGAGGAAGGGGGTTATCAAAGGAGAGGCATGACCATGTATGGGTTGTCGGTTGGAAGTGGTTCCGTAGCAGGGTCGCGCAGAAGGAGAGGGTTTATGGCCTGTATGAGAGAGCGGGGGTGGCCGGCGCGCGGGGGATGCTTGCAGCGCCAAGGGAAAACGCTGGCGGTCGAGAGTGAGCGGGGAGAGAGCGGGGTGCCTAAAATGGCGGCCGTGCATTCGTTGTGCGTGGCGCTGGGGAGAGGCAAGATGGCGCAGATAATGTTCAGTTTGCACGCTAAATTTCCACAGATGAGCATGTTGGATTGTTACTTAGAGGGGCTTGAAGGTTTTTCTTAAAAGGAGCACATGTGAATGAATCTCAGCAGTAACAAAGCTCCACCTTTTTCTGGGTAAAAAATATTTGAAAAATAAACTATGCTTTTTATAAAGGTTGTAAATATTAAATTCAATATGCAATTCTGAGATACCTAAAATGCTTGTTTTCCTGCAGTATTCAGCATTTTTAAAATATTTTTCTTATGCTTAGCAAACGAGAATTGGTCAAACCAATAAAAAAGGCACCCGAATTATACAGGCGAGACCTATTGGCTTTGCCAACGCTTGCTTAATTTTACCATTTCATTTATGAAATATGAAGACAAGTCTAGAGCGAGCGTAAGTTTGTTACATAACCTTCCTATTAATTAATTACCTATCCCAGATGGTCACGGATGTGTAGTGCTTGCTGGCTCCACTGAGGGGGCCCCTGGAGCACGGCCCCATCCCTTTGATTGATGAAGTCTAGAGTGAGCGTATCATAACGTAAGTTACGTAACCCATACCTATTAATTAATTACCTATCAAAAAAATCCCAGATGGTCACAGTTGTGTATTGTGTAGTGCTTGCTTGCTCCGTGCTGAGGGGGCCCCTAAATTCCCCCCCCATCTCCCCCCCCCCCCCCCCCCCCCCAACGCGGGGGCTGCGGTGGCTTGTGTTACGCCCCTGGCGCCTTGATGCCTGTCTCTGTACCGCAGATTACTTTGGGTGGCAAATGGAAGTACTTTCTCTGCTGGCATGTGTTCCTGTGTGTGCTGCTTGTGTACTGGCTTTATTTGGGCTCAAATTAATCGTTGGTTTCCAAAAGGGGTTTGTAGCAGAGAGTAAAAACAATATGGCATGTCCAGGCTCATGCAGAGCGACATTCAGCACATGGTACAAACATCGTGCACCTCATCATCCTGGGCAAAACCACAAAAACCCTTTTGACCATGCATTTGCCAGAGGTGTGGAGAACAATACAATACAATGCAATAAAGGTCACAACATTTAAAACCTAAAGATCTGTGTATTGTTAACTGGAAGTAATCCAGCCCATATTTTAATATATTTTTGCCCTGTAGATTCAGTTCTGTGAATGCACATTTATCCATTCCTGTCTGCACCTTTATATTGGGGTGCTATTCTCAATCTCCAGCATCTCAATATAACTTTCTTCCCCTTTAGTATTACCAGTCTTATCAGTGAGTATTTGTCCTCCGTGTACCCCTCTTCTTCCAGTACTCTATCCTTCCTTGTTTGAAGTATTCCATTCTCTCTCTTGAGGAAAGTAATTGTTTTGTTATCTGCTATTTGTTGAATATACCTGTTCTTTCAATGAATTAATTTAGGTGTCATAATCCTGTGTGTCAATAGGACAAGGTCCAGTCTAGAAGACCAGTTGTGCTGTCCATTGACAGTTTTTAATAGAAAGGACATTAGCATACATGAATCACTATTTATTGCCATCTGTGTCAACTGTGCCCTCTTTTATGAAGGACAGTATGTCTTCACCACTAAGATCAATGACCTACTTCAATGAATCCTCTTACATAATGGTCATACTAGAGGTAAATGTATTGTATATTCGAATTTGCCATCGTAAAGGGATCGAGGCTGAGGATTGACACCATTGCTATACTACACATACACTATGATTATACTTAAAATGATAGAATTAGGTCTCAGAGAAAATGTTCATTTTGTTTGGCATGCTAGATAACCAATTAAGAGGGAGTGCATTGTGTACCTGCCTTTTCCCCATCTGCAAGAACTTATTCATGGACTGGTGGGATGAGCAGGTGCCCAAGGACGTAAAGATAAGTCTCTACAATAGTATTGTGGCTATGCTACAGAGACTATTTATTTATTTGAATGGCAGCAAAATTGCATTATAGGTATTTTGTGAATAGCTGAATGGCAACAATTGAATAAAAATAAAACCTCTAGTGTAAAATTAAACACATCAAAAACCTGTTGGATATTTGTTGCAAAAAGATTTTAGTTCAATACAAGTAAGTTAAAAAAAAATGTTTAAAGATGCAGTAGCTCAGAATGTGTAGAAACATGCTGAAAGATTCTAGCTTTTCTCTGTGTAAGGTGTGCAAAAAATATATTCTGTCGGCTTGTCATTGTAAGCCCTTGAAATAGAGCATAAGAAAGAAAAGCAACATTCCATTTCTGTTGCTTTAAACAGCTGCTTCAGTTATGCTCTGTGGCCTGACCTGCCTTTCACTTCTGCTGCTGGCTCTGGCAGAAAGGCATTGTGAAGTCAAAACTCGACTGTAATAACTTATAAACAACGTCTTTTCTTTTTAATCAGCGAATGAGTGCGTCAATAGTCATCTGTTATAAACAAATTAAAGATCTGCATTTATACAGGGATTACAAAATCTCCTGTTTTATCTATAGATCTATTCATGTAAGTATAGATTTTGCCTCTCTGTGCCCCTCCCTCATCCTTTCAGAAGCTGGTCAGATCACGGAGATCCTCAGAGTGTTTGCAAACTACAGAATATCTGCTGATGGTCAATGGACCCTGAAACTGATTTGCAACAGACATCCAAAAAAGTACAGTGTGGTGCAATTGTATTCAGTAGTGTTTGCTGTAGAGGAGAGCAAATATTCCTATAGGAATTAAATTGTGAAATTTTACTTTTGTATTGCCCCAAATAATCCTGCGTTCCCTTACCAATCTGAACGAAATCTGAAACGAGAACTGTAGCTGAGGGAACAAGGCTGCTGCATGTTTGTCAATCCGCACCAAAGTGATTAGCAATTTTTAACTTCCATTGTTCCAGGTATAATGGACTTAATCATGCCCACAATTGACCTTGCTTACTCTGTAATTTATATACAAATGCAGATGTACAGTATGGGACGTTAAAAACCTCACATATACAAAATGCTACTTGTTAGCACAATGTTTGACATTGTGGTCACTGGTACCAGGAGTACGATGCAGGGCATAGCCAGAGGTCATTCTCTGTTCCCACCCAATATGTTCCTCAGAATCCTCTGTGTGGGGCCTTCGGCTGTGCCTGGTTTTCATCATTTAATGAGTGATTTAGTTCAAACTTAACACTACAAACTATTCATATGCATACACTTGTATGTAAAACAGGGCTTATAAAATATATTTTACTACTCTTAAAAAAAAAAAAGGGTACCTATCTCTTTACATCGTTTTATTTATCATTGGTCTTTCAGTTGGGATGCTAGGAGCCATTCTCACAGTCAGCCATCTGATTTTACATTTCACTGCTCTTAAGTCCATACCTGATGTCATACTGCCTTAACTGACTTAATTTTATACCAGTTTTTTTTCCCAAGTATTGTTTCTCTGTATGTTAACAGTTTCGCATGCATTAGTCTAGTAACTACTTTGGTGTATTTCCTTACTTCACTTTTACAGTACTAGGATTAAAAGACTGTTAAACTCTCGCGACTGGATGTACTCTTCACTTGGGCAATCAGCAAGTCAAAATGTATTGTGTAAGAGCTAACATGGTCACTTTGGGTCTCTTGCAAACTGACATCTGATGTGAGCATCAAATGTATTGCAGTCAACCAAGCTATAAATAAAGGTTGGAGAGATATCTTGATTAAAATCCTCTCCCCCCCTTCCAAGAAAAATGTTGCACTGAAGGTAATTAGTAGGATATGCCTATTAGTGGTGTCAAACAGTTCCTCAGGATGCTCATTCGTTAGTGACATCGCTGGTAAAGCCACCTCATGTCCCACACCAGGTTCCTTTATAAACAGTGGAAGTGGCCAAGGCTCTGAGTTATTAGGACAAGTGGGTACACTAATGTGCCTCCTATCCACTGCTTTGGAATCAGTAGTCTCTCATCTGATGATGTATTTGCTTGAGTGACTCATGTGGATAAGATGCTAGTTGGGCCTGCTTAAGGATAAGCAGTGTAGAAAGTCATTATCTTTATTCATGTCACTTATTAATAGAAGTATTGGTAAGTTACACAGCTAAACTTAGTTGAACCCTCCTTGCCCCGTACATCATCTGCTCTGCCCTATTCGCAATGCCTATTTCAGACCTCATTACATGTCTGTCCAGCAGACATTGAACGATCTGGAGGAATCTGGGTTCCCAATTCCACTCTCTTCAGTTCCCATATGGGTGCTCAGAGCTTCCTGATTTTTGGGGTTTTTTTTTAGGTCTCGCCTGGCGTTAGCAGCGCACATGCGCTGCTCTCGCCATGCAGGGCTTCTTGGAATCAATATGGTTCCAGAAGTCGTGTGTGTGCTCCGCCTGCAATTTTAATTTGTGCGCGTCGTTTGTCATCATGGATTATACAAAACACAGTGTAATTATTGCACCGGAGGCATTTTAATCCCTCCTGGTTGCCACCCTGTCCGCTTTTGGCCCTACCCACTGGGATTGGATCTTTTACTTGCGGCGGGAGACAGTGTCTCTTAATTAGCCGCTAAGCACTTTCTTTTTGGTTTTAGCGCGTTTATCTTCAACAATGGCTGACGCGCCTTTCATTTCTCTGGCGCGGCTTGTTCTGTTTGTGTTGATTTCCGCATGTCTATTTCTTTTTGTTTGGTGTGTTTCTGTGCCTAAGAGCTGCATCCCTCGGGAAAGTGAGGCCACGCATATACATTCTAAAAGATAAAGTAAACACAGAGCGGCCTCAAAGAGGCACGGCTTCCTGTGAAGTGGTGCGGGAGACGTTTCCGGGTGGAACTGTTCATGTGCTGCAAGAGCAAGGGCTCTTGTTTTAAGTGTGTGCTCTCGCGACAAAGTTGTAAACCTGATTGATTTGTTTTCGCTGTCTGAAGTTTTTTTACACGTCATTGTTTCTTTAATGTGATTTGCTGCTTTAAGGCACGCCTATGCCCCCAGCCCTGTATCTCCTGCCCCCGGGCCTCTGCAGGCAGTTCACAGGGGTGCCTTTGTCTCCTAACAATGTCCCCAGAAGGAGCCCGAAATGTAATAGAGTTGTCTGGCGGCACGACTTGGCAGCCGCGCTTCCGACCACAAGATGGAAATGTGAGCAGGTTCCGGGTGATGTAACTTGCTTCTTCAGGAGCCCCCTCCCTGTGCCTTGACTTCTTGAGTGGTGCAGACGTGTGAGGCGTGGGGTGTCTGGACCTGTGGGCTACTGTGGGGACAGTGTGCACGGCTGTGCAGGGTACCGCTGACAGCTGCTAATCCCGATGCTGAGCCAATGTAGATCCTATCTGATCCTGGCTGCTGCAGACGCTCACAGGGGGATCTTCTCAAGGACTTATCGCTGAGTTAGCGGCACTTTATCGCAGCCAAATTTATTGCACCATTCACAAGCTGGTGTCATCAGCCCATAACACCAGATTACCCGCGATATCCGCCAATAAAAACATCGCCACAGATGACCCCGGCAACTATCGCTAATGAGATGCAGAGTAGGCGTTCCCGTGCCAAAAGCCGCAACAAACACCACTCCGCAACATTCTCAATGACCAGCCAGATCGGCGAAAAGACCACAAAGCATGCGATAAGGCGCGTTAGCAGCAGGAAATTAACACCTGCTCTGACCTGGTGCAAAGTTGGACCACAGCCTGCACCACAAAATGGAGCCCAGCCCAGACCCACACCTGAAGAACAGATGCCATGGAGCCACTGATCATGCAGCTCGGAGCACCAACAGGGCCCCAACACCCAGCGCCACCACCCCCAGGACCACCCCCACCCCCCGGGCCAACACTGAGGCAGCGCAGACAAAGACAGCGACCCTCCGAAAATTTACCAACCTCACAGACCCAACACCAGAGAATGTCATTGCCCAGTACATGCTCAAAGGGAAAACCCTCCTCCGCATCCTGACCACCATTGCCCACAGATTGACGGTACCAACACAGTGGACAACCAACATCCCACCTCAGTCAAAGCTGCTGGCCGTGCTGCACGTGTTGGCTTCTGGTACCCTCCAACCAACATCTGCCTGAGACGGAGGAGTCACACAGCCAGGCCAATCCAAGTCCGTCACAACGGTCATGGATGACACCATCAGCTTGGTACCCCACTATCTATACTTCCCACACACTGCGCAGGAACAGCCGGAGACCAAGCAAGGCGTGTCTGCCACAGCTGGCTTCCCGCACGTGTCAGGGGGCAATTGACTGCACACATGTCCTACTAGTGGCCCATGGCAACACTGCACACAGTAAGCGCAACAGAAAGCGCACGTATCCCATCAATGTGCAGGCAATAGTGGCCCACCGGGGATTCTCTGCCAACACAGCCGCCAACCACCCAGGCATTGTGCATGATTCCTACACCTTCCGACAGTCCATCAACCTGCGCCACCAGGATGGCACCCACGGAAATGCACTGCTCGTTGGCCAATAACAAATCCACACATATCAACTCCACAATCATGCAACACACAACACAGGAAATGCATTTGTCACAAGCTCACATACAACATGCACACCCACCAGACACGACAGCACAACTCACTGTGGAAACCTGGGCCAGCCATGTAAATTAACCATCAACGGCATGGCACCTCGGCCACACAATAGCAGAATGTCGGAAGAGGTGGGGACCAGGCATGCGAAGGAGGCAAGTGACCGATGAATGAGACTGTACACAATGCCAAGTGTGGCGTGGATGTGCTGGCCAGACTGCAGTATGCAGACCACACACATATCCATGTTAATACACACCGCTGGTGTCTGGAGTTTAGTAAACAGTGGATGCAGCCATGTCACCCCAGCCAGTGGGGAATATCGCGGAAATGTAGCTTGTTACGTCCCCTCCCCTCCCACCATAAGCTTGAGCGGAGTGGGCTGGTTCGACGTATGCCAGGCCAGTGTAGGGGTGTGAATAAAAGGCACGTGACTCTGGGCGTGGTCCTCTCCCGGAATGCCCAACATCTCTGCCAGGGCAGCGCCTCTCACCCTGCCATGAGGCCGACGCCATGAGCGGTGTTGCCAGCGATCCTGTGCGCCTGCTGCACCCCGGGACGCTGGTCCCCCGAACCTGTCCTGCCCGCCCCTGTGCACCCAGGCCTCAATGCCCACCTGCCGACACCGACGTGTGTCGAAGAGGGCCCACCACGTGCCAGTGCAATCTCCAAGCCCGAGGCCTGCGACCTTGGCACCATCCTCAGACCATCACGGCCTCCGCAACACAGGCCCGCAGTACTCCTTTCACGTTGACGTACTCCACCGGCATGCACAGCGGACAAGTGGGTCACACATTTGGAACTGAGTCTTGATTACACCATGGCAGAGCACATTAATTATGTCTGTGTGTATGTCACTATACACCTTTCGATGTGGTGCCACCAGGTCTTAGTAGTACATCACAGCTGCAAGATTCTGTGGGCCCACATGGACTACTGCTCTCGGCCCGCGCTGCGCTCGAGTAGGTCACAGAATTGGAACTGAACATAGATTATTTAAAGGCAGAGTACATATCATTGCACGCAAGGAGAGGCATAAGAGGATGACGCGTTGCATTTGGGAGGAAAAAAGGATCGTCGTTACGGAGGTGATCGAACACTACCGACAACTGCCCTGGTGTCACTAACTGTGCATCGCGAGCCCACTGCTGACCGCTGCCGCCGGCCTACACTGCGGTCCAGTAGGTCACAGAGTCTTGATTTGGCAATGCCGGAGTTCATATCAGTGTACCGGCATCATTGCAGACTGCATCCCCTCTCAGCCCCAGTGCCACTATATCTGTTCCCCGACATTCATGGGCACTCTGGTCGTACATTGGTTGCGTCTGAGTCTATGGACTAGGGGGTAGTTTTCATCCTCATGCAGCTAACACTGAATTGTGGTGGCATCGAGGCTGTCGCTTTCCACTTCTCAATTTGCTGCTTCCGGATAGCTTCTGCCCTCTGCATCATGCCATGAAGGGCACCTTCCATTGTCCCCCGCAATCCTCTGCCACATTCACCTTCGACATCGACGAGGACCCGCTCAGTCTGCGTGGTCCTACCTCAGTGGGCCGCAAGTCCCTGTCCCGTGGCGGTGTGCCTCTGCCGGCTGCTGTGCATCCGGGGCCACTAACTCTGTGCAGCTCAAGTCAGGGACCCTGTCTGTCTGAATGAATATTGGATGACCTCTGTGACGGTTGTCTTGGGGTCATCGACGCCATGTGCATGTAGCCCAGCGCTGTCCGCTTCCTCCGGCCTCAACTGTGGACCACCAGGGCTCACACATCAAATTGAGTCCTGACCGGCCCGGATGTTGCATCACCGCAGGAGGCACTCGCCGCCAGGGCCAACTCCAACCACCATCTGCCAGAGTCGAAACAGTGGTACTGACAGACTAACGGAGTTGCTCAGACCTGTCGTGGATGCCATCATCTGCCTGATCCCCTGCTCAGCACTCCAGGTGCCACTGACTCAGTGCACCACAACCCATGGACCGTTACTGATTGAGTTTTGTGCTGTGCAGAGGCTGCGCAGCAGTGTCACCTCAGGCAGTGTGGGGGACCTGGGACGTTGATGAGGAAGTTGATGCAGGTCTAACACACCCCACTGTACCTTTATCAGGAATATCCCGAATGGACACAATCCTTCTCAATTTCATCACATGAGCGCGCTCGGCTCTAGTGCCCCGACCTCAGTGCACTGCAACTCATGGACACTTCTGTTTGTATGTTGGGTGACCTCTGTACTTGCTCCTACTCCCTCCATGTTGCTCAGCAGTTGACTCTGTTATGCAGGTGTTTTCTGTTTCCATTGCACTGGTGTCCACTGTTCAAGTTGTTGCCAGCACCAAGCACTCCGTGCGGGCTGCCTTATACTCACCCCACACACATCCAGAACAGGCGTCACTATACATGTGGCCCTGCCAATAAAGGGGCCGGGCGCCCGTGCCCGTAGCCAGTTCAACATAATATCTGTGTGTGTCCCTGTGGTCTTGTTGTATGCATGAGGGCCCTGGGCCCTACAACATTACATTGTGTTGTGTACAGCGGACGCAGACATGTCACCGCAGGCAGCGGGTTGGTGCTTGGACATGTAGCTTTGTCGTCACCCACTCATTTCGTCAGGGGAGTGGACTGGGCCGTCGTACGCAGGGCCAACGTGGGTGTGTGACTGATATGTGCGTGCCCCTGGGTGTGGTTCTGCACTGGGAATGTGCATCTGCATGTTTCTCTATGGCAGTGGTCTACTTTGTGGGGTGTAGGTGGTCCCTGAAGGGTAATAGACACCCACGTATGTGATCTAGTTCGCCTTCCATGGGTTTGGACCACACCCGCACCTGTTCGGCCACCTTTTGGCGTTCTGACACCTGGCATTGGGGTGCCATGTGTGGGTCGGTGAAGTGTTGTGAGCCAGCCGTGCTTGCGAGTGCTTCATGCTGTGTGGTCTGTTGCAGGGGCTGGGTTCTCCTCTAAGTAGCTTGACTGCCCTGGTCCTGGTGGTGGGTTGCGTGGGATGTCCATGGGCTGTTGTAGGGCGTCTGTGTCGAAGGTTTGGTGGCCCTCTCCGGCATCACTGATGTGTGGTCTTCTGTGCACTGCTGGAGATATTATGTGTCCCTCTGCAATGTGAAGGGGAGATGCATGTTGACATTGTGTTGACATGTATGTTGGCGCATTGTTCTTGTTTACATGCAGACTGTATGACAATGTACATCGTGACTGTTTTGGATGTGCAGGATTTAGATGCGGCACAGTGTACATTTGAACTACATGACGGATGTGAGGTTGTACGCGTACATTTCCATTTCAAAGTTTCCAGCTCTGTCAGATGTAGTAGGCCTGTTTCTGCGCGTGTATTGAGCCAGTTGTGTCCTCTGTTCTGCAGTGTCGGGGTTGCACATTGTACCCCATTGTCGTCAATGTGGATGTGCAGTTATTGCTATGTGTATGTGCTGCAGTGTGCCAAGGGGATGAGGGACATGATCCAGGGTCATTGTGGGTGTGCAGTGTGCTATACATCGTTGTGCATGTGTGCCATTGTGCCATCTCCCCCCGTCCCCCCAGTCCCTGGTCTTTACTCACCCTGTTGATGTTGTCAGGTCCCCCCGACCTGTGTCCGCACTCCCGACTCCTTGCACCATCCCCACACTGTTGACTTTGGCCTCTGTTTCCTCCAGCTCCTCCTGTGACGCAGGACTCCCACCTTCTGTCGCCGTTGTTGCCTTCCTGTTTGCAGCGGCTTGGTGCCTGGTTTAGATTTTCACATCATGCCATCGCCTCTTGGCCTCCTCGACACTCCGACTGCATTCCCGGTGGTCTAATTGTGGGTCAGTTGATGGTAGTGTTTTGTCACCTCCGTGACGCTGATCTGGTTTTGCTGCGGACTGCACCCCGTCTTCCTCTCCCTCTTCTCCCTGTCGTTCCGCGACACCGTTGTACCTTGCTGGTGGTCTGTGGGGGTTTTGGGGTTCGCGTTGGCATCTGCGCTTGGTCAGGGTGCATCTATGTTGCTACGCACTTTGGTTTGTTTCTGGTGTGTTGTTTTTGTAGCTTTTATAGTGCATTTTCCCGCCAGACGCGTGGGATTTGCAGGCCTGCCGCTGGTTTTTGCAGCTTTTGGTATCGCAATTGGCCTCATCGCAGCTGTTTTTGTGTTTGTGTTTCGCATTTTTGTGGCGTTGATTTTAACACGGCCATTTGACGTGTTATCTGGTGACTATTGCATGGTACCACCGTGTTGTGAATACTAAATTAACGCGGCGTAATTTTCCTGCGATAGACTGCGATGTTGAGAGTTGCGTTAAGTTATTTTTGCGATGGTTATCACACGTTCTTGAGAATATGCCCCACAATGTCTAGCCTTTTTTCTTATTAGGGGTGGGCGGAATTTGCGAAATTCACTTTCGCAAATATCGCGACAATGTTAAAAATGTCCGCAAACACACGGAAATATCGCAAAGATGCGGAAGTTTTTTTACCGCCCGTTCGCGGTATTTTCTGCGTGGTCGGGGCTCGCCAGCTTACCCATGCGGTTGCTCGCAGCAGCGGCCATCTTGTTTTCACTTGTCTCGCGGTGCATGATCGCGAGAAGAAAGACGTGATCGCGCGACGAATGACGTTACTGCGGGCGTGAACTGTCGCGAGACAGCGCAAATGGCTACCAACAATCCAACCTCTCGTGGAGAACGCGACCGGACCGGGAAAACTTGTCGGCAAACGCGGGGATTCAGGTAAGGCGATCGCGCGCGAGAATGTATTATTTTACAGCGCGAGCAAGCAAAAAATTTCCGGTAAAATGCGGAACACGAAAATGTCAAATTATCACAATTTCCGCGAGCGGAACGGAATTTTAGCCCAGGCCTAGTTCTTATGCTCCTCTTTGATTGTTCACTCCGGCCCTGTGGGTGTAAGGTACTCCAATGAATGCTTCAGTTTTTATAACGGAGTCCGCCGTGTTTTATTCCCCTGCTAAAGTGATGCAGGGAGACGGCACACCGGCCGTGTTTCCTGTGTCAAATGTGACACCTTCAACCCCACGGAGTGCTGCCAGGTGTATGGATGTCTGAACGCACCCTGCTTAATATCTGTTTTTATATAGTGCCTCACTTCTTCTATTTCTAAGGACTGTAAGCAATGGCTGTTGCCATTACACAGTTTAATATTGCTCAATCGGGCCTTGGACAACATTAAATGCTAGTTGAATTGGCAGGGGTTCAAAGTTCAAAGTCCTGTCCCGGGCAAGTTAATAGCTGTGACGTAATCAGATCTCTGTGTCCACCAGCACTGAATTCTGGGGTTTAGATTCGCGTTTATCTGGGTACTTACGGCCTAGGAGCCCTGGAGGGCGGGCTGTGGGGGGTGAATAAGGGGCCCCCTGGCACGGGGCCGCTTGGCAGCTCCGAGACCACCTGTCTGTCTAACACTTTTTGAATGAGTAGCCCCGTGGTGCGAATCACTGATTCTCCATTGAAATCAAATGCTGTGTTTTAGTTTCCGTCTCCATCTATAGCGTGCGCTGTAATGGTGATGCGCCCTATAGGCAGTTTCTGTACATGTGTAACTGCACGCTCGGCCCCATGTACTGTGTAACGCAGCCATCAGTTGTCTGCCGTGTCCTGTGGTCTGGTTTCACCATCACCCAGTGTCCAGCGCTGCAAGCAAATACGCTGTGAAACAGGTGTACGAAAGTACAAACTCGTTTCTTCCCCCATAAAGCACAAAGTAAAAAGAGCACGCACTGGCAAGTGCCAACATTTCATCTACACCACAGGCGCTCTGAACAAAGGAGGCTGCTGGCCAGGTCCAGAATCCCAGTTAACTCTCGCACTGCTGCGGAGGCTGGACAGCCAGGCCCAGTTGTGAAGGACCGCTGCAACTGACAGCGAGGACTGAGGATTCGGCCTACAAACCAGTTAAAACATAAACTAGCATTTGCAATACAATAGGTCTCGCATTTACGCGGATTTAAGCTATTGGCATTGTAAATGTCAATGCCTTTTATTTATGTTTTATAAACATAAATAAAGGGCATTGTCATTTACAATGCCAATAGCTCGAACTGCATAAATGCGAGACCTATTGCATTGCAAATGCTTGTTATTTACAGATTTCAAATGAGCTCTGCTGATCCATGATGATGCCTACCATGGTTTCCGGAATTTGCCAAGCTAATTTGTATTTGTGGGATCTATAGTTACCTGTTTTGATAAGGATTCTGTCTACTATGATGAGGGATAGAGCACGACTATCTTGGAGTCAGGCGGTAGGCTTGTTTTGATGTTTTGCATTACAAACAATATTGTTGGAAATCTACATTAACAAAAAACGTACAGAATACATAGTCTACTTATTGTCTAGACCCTTCACAGTCTCGTTTTAGACCTATGTATAGCATGGAATCGACACTGATAGCGGTAACAGATTGTTGATAATAACCAAGCTGTGTTGCTAGCGCTGTTGGACTTATCCGCAGCTTTTGATAGTGTCCCATCGTACTCTGCTCCAAAGATTGGAGGAGATTGGTATTTGTGGACAAGCCCTACAATGGTTCACGAGCTTTCTAACACCGCACGCAGACCATTAACCTAGGACCTTTTCAGCCCTGTATTAGTGCCCTCACCAAAGGTAGTGCAACAAGGCTCCTGTCTGAGCCCTGCATTGTTCAATATATATGTGGCCCCCGTGCTAAGATTAGAGAATTTGGTTTCACTCCCATCTCTTATGCGCATGATACCCATCTTCTCCTATCTGTTAATAATAGCACTTTGACCACAAAATCTCGTTTTTCGGATAGTATGAAAGCAATTTCTTCATGGATAACGGAAATCTCTCTCCAGCTGAATACTGGAAAGACTGAGATTATGCTCTTTGCCAATGCAAATACATTATGGTCTGCAGACTGGTGGCCCGTGGGTTTGGGTTTGGGCTTAGGCCGGATCCCTAAGACAGTGGTAAAAAATGTGGGTGTGCATTTGGATCAGGCCCTTTCAATGAAGGACCAGCCAGTGGCTACCACCAGCACCTGCTTCCATATGATGCGTCTATTGCATAGAGTATTACCTCTGCTTCCATTGTCTGTGCTTAAAACCCTGGTTCAGGTTCTGGTTATCAGTCGCCTGGACTATTGCAACGCGCTTTTGCCTGCAGCTAATGAATCATTACTGAATAAACTTCAGGTGGTACAGAATACAGCGGCTAGTCAAGAATATGCCTCCTAGAATGGCCTCTCTACCCCACTTCCAGTAACTTGACTGGCTACCCGCTCGCCGGAGAATCAAGTTTAAAATTTGCTGCATAGTGCACAAAGACTTAAATGACAAAGGACCCGGTTACTTAGCTGATAAACATATCACCTACCAACCAGGTAGGGCCTTACGCTCTGGGAAGAAATCTCTCCTGATTTACCCGTACAGGAGGTAAAGCCACCTTCTATTTGTCCACCCATGTTATGGAATCATCTACCTCTTAAACTTCGGGGATGTGATGATCTCTCGGTCTTTTGGAAACTTTTTGCCAACTAAACCTCTGCTGGTTTGTTCCCTTACTGCCTACAGCTCTGACATACCCCTCTGGGAGTTATTCGGGCACTTTTTAAATCTTTAAATTAAACATATGGCACGACGTGTAATGCATTTTGCAGAAGAGAATAAAACCCTTATCTTTTTGCAATGAATGATCACATTTGACATCCAACTGAGCAGAAAACATAAAATATGCCTTCTGAAACCAACTTGAGGCTATTACTAAAAAATATCTTTCAGATTTGTTCATTACACAGAGCAAATATGGTTTCACCCCAGATATTTCACCCATGTGCCCATCCGGCATGTTTAAGCAGTTTCGCAAGTAATGCTCAGCCAACTTATAATCAAAAATACAATGTTTTTGGAACCCATGCCTTTTGTTGGGAAATAATGTTCTCTGGCGTGGTGAAGAGTGTCCGACTTCTGACTGTTTGCATATGCCTTTACTTGCAGGCTATCCAAGGAATGGATGAAAAAGTGTCTGGCTGCAGATTGTCTTTGTAATAGGCATGAGGAGCAATAGAGCCAATGTTATCCTCTAGGTATTCTAAAGAAAATTCTTGCTGCATTGCATGTATAGGTGCAAATCTGGATAATCAAAGTATGCGCCTTGAGATTCTTTTCTCCTCAAGCTGTCAAGTTTTCACTTTTGCTTAGCTCCAGACACCAGCACTGCGTATAACCCCTTGCACGCCCTTTACTTTAAAGATTTTTAGCTCCTATGTAATGGGTTTTGTACCAAAAAGGGTGGTAAATGAAATAATGGCACCCAGAGCCTTAGAATGACGTGTTATTTGGTCAAGTGTGGTGTCCAGCTAAGAGCACCATACAATTGTACTCCTACAAATGGAAAATAATCAACTCTTTTTCATATGGACACTTTGGCTGATCTGATATTCACCTTAGGTTTTCTGGACCTAATGCCTTCACATGTGATTTAGAAATATTCGTTATTTTGGTCATTGAGGCCTAAAAGGTTTTATAATGATCAGTTACTTTACGGAGACAATTTGTCATCCCGGACTGAGGCAAAGTGTTGTTTACACAGAGAAGAGGCCCCCACTCTTGGTGTGTCTGCTTTGAGGGTATTTCTTCACCCAAATAAAATGTAACAACACTTGAGTGGGAACACCTTGTCCTGCTTCTCTAGTCACGATGAAATATCGTGTATTCTCGATTTACACCAAATATTACTGTAGTATATTGTTGAGATCAGAGTCTTTACAAGTTTTTGTAGGTCAGTGTATATTGCAGGTGTCTTTAGTATTTATTCACACAGCCAAAAGCTATGGGTAGGGCCAAGAACACCAAATCAGTGGTTCCCTTATGGAGTATTCTGTGCCCTTATAGCAACATTAGTACATTTAGGACTTGGTTAATGCCGTCTGGGATATGCTTTGGCCCTTTTTCATGATCAAATATTAGGATGATTATAGAGGGTGCCCAGCATTTTTGGAAGTGTTTGTAGGTTCATAGTGGCATTAAATACGGTAGTTGGAGTGCAACATTCTTGGAGATTACATTTATGTACATTTGGGATACTCCATCGAGGCCAGGGCTTTTGCGGGACCTAGACTACTGTACTTCTTTCCCGTTTTTGCTGTGATGAAATCTGGATAAATGATTCCCATTCTGGATTTTATTATTGAGCGTAGTATGTTCTTCCCAGTGTCTTGGCTGTGCTCAAGATGGTGACATACTTATTGAGTGTAACTTCAAAGTGAGAAGCAATAGATTTTGATCACTCCTCGACCTTGTTATACCTTCAGTCATCAGCGCTATTGAAATAATCTAGTGAGACCAAACCCATACTACCTGGCCCTCTAGAGATATAGATAGGTCTTTCTGTTGAATCTCAGAGGAGCAGCCATTTAGTAGTTCCAAATTATGCCGGGATATTCGCTTTAGTAATGGAGACCATGACGTCGACAGCAGTATATGTCTGAGCATCCTTTACAAACTTAAGTATTTATTTGGTTGCCCATACTAACCTTAGAATTAAAATTACCTGCAATTAGAACAGTTTCGGTTCCTGGGCAACATTTAGCGATCTCATATTGGGTACTGAGTCCATAAAGGCATTCTTTCAAGAGCAGACACTGTTTACTGTGAGAACGTTTGTTAAAAATATTATGATGCGTGTATAGTAGCCTACAGTAAATGCAATTCCCAATGCTTGAATATTTAATGAATAATGCTACTAATTAATGTGTGTTGCTTTGAAATATAGCTGTACCAATAATCCTCTATTAGGTCTATCTGACATAGATGAAAAGTGTAGCTGTCTAAAGATTGATAGCAATCAGGAAGCAATATAACTTAGCTAATGCTTGTTGTGAGATAACAATTTGCTAATATCAACCTAAAATTGCAAGTAAAGTTTGTCCTACAGACGGTCATATCACAGGACAGCAGGGGTCTGGCATCACTAGGGCACTTGATGACAGAGGGAGATTGTTTTGGGATATACTAGTTGACCCCCATTTGCTTTGAATCTTTAGGGAGTCAATCTATAGCTTCACAGGTATAAACCGCTTCGATTGCTGCTGACCTAACGGCTGCAGTTGAGTTGGTGCATACATGCCTGTCACTGGGCTGCTATTTGCTGTGTGTATGATTATTTGCAATAGCATACAGGCTATACTGAATGCAAGTGAGCTTTAGAGTCCAGTGTGGGTTTGAGAAAATAAACCAAGGCAAGTGTCTTAATCTGTGAAATCGCGACATGTGCCTGCATTTCCATCTAAAATTGTTTTCACAGGTTCAGTGTCTTAAAATTGACAACTATGCAATCTCCTTCCCTGATGATTACAGAAGGGCCCTGCTGCTAGTCTGACCGGCTATCAGTACATCATGGTAAACATCGTTTAACACATGTGATACAACGCATGCCATTACAACGCGGTCATTAGAACGACCGTGTTGTTATATTGTATACCATTACAATGACTTACTGTAGGGGGTAGAAGGTGTTGAATTTAAATTTTAAATCCAACACCTTCCCTACTGTTGCAAAGACTGAAGTTGGAATAGTAAATTATACTGTTCCAAAATCCAGCGCCCCCTACAGCAAGTCATTGTAATGACTTGCATTGTAATGGTATGTGATGTAATAACGCAGTCGTTGTAATGACCGCGTTGTAATGACATGCGTTGTAAATGCATGCGGTGTAATGTGGCCTATTAGTACATCATTGGACATCTAACTGGAACAGCCTTCTCTTTGACGTCAACCAATAAAGTATATTTTCTTTTTGGCTCCTGGTTAGCAGGGCATTTGTTAAAATGACAAAATAAGCATAGCGCTCTTCAAGTCCTTAAAAACTGCTGCATTCTTCTCCCAGAAACACCAATTATAATGTCAGTTGACAAATGCAAGGGTATGAATCATTTCTTTGCCAGAAAGATGTGCAATGTCAGAACCCCGACAATAATATCAGACTGACATCCATACTGCCTCCAATACCCCTCAATCTCCATTACCCAGTTGACAGCTTTCGACCTGTTGCTTACTGATCTCTCCAATGTTTTCAAATCACTCAAGGCCACACCTACAGAGAAGACATTCTAGCACCATTTATCATAAAAGCTCTCCAAACAAAAAGCAAGACAGTCTTAGACCAATCCTCGACATAATCCATGCCACTCTCTGTCAATGATCCTTCCCAACCTTGCATTTTTAAACCGAGCAAAGCAGTTCCTGCTGAGAAACTATCTATTGCCATGTTGTCCACCTAACTTTTATTGGCAATATCTTTGAGAAGCACTTTCAGCTCGATTAGAATATCAAATCATCAAGAATTACATCACCCACACTAACAGGCTGGCTTCGAATGATGCTACAGTAGAAGTTGGATAGGGTGCCCGGAGCCCATCCGCCGACCCTGACTCCGCCACCCGCAACCTCAGATAATGGATCGACGTCTGCGCCAACACGCTCGCCCGATCAAGAAACCCTCCGACAGACACACCAGCAAGAAAGCAAGCTGGTTCACTGAAGACATCCAGGCCTCCAAGCAAACCTGCCGAAAAATACGGAAGAAATGGCACAGTGAACAGACACCGGACAGCTACGTAGCACACAAGAACGCCTCCCGCAGAAACCATCCCCTCATCATATATGCCAAAAGGGCCTCCTTCAAAGACCGCCTAGACAACAACGCACACAACATCAAAGAGCTCTTCAACATCGTGAAGGAACTCTCCAACACCAACGACATCCCACCTTCGCAAAACCTGTGCGACTCCCTTGCCACCTTCTTCCATCGCAAGATTGCAGACATCCAGGACAGCTTCAACGCCACGACCGTCCCGACAACCACTGAGACCTCCGTCCACACGGCCACCATCCGCACCGATCCCCTGCTTTACTGGACCGACATAAGCGACGACCACACCATCAAAATCATGAACACCATCCACTCCGGATCTCCGTCAGACCCATGCCCACACCACATCTTCAACAAAGCCAGCACCACCATCGCACCCCATCTCCGGAAAACCATCAACATCTCCTTCGAGACAGCAACCTTCTCGGAGAGCTGGAAGCACGCCGAGATCAACGCCTTACTCAAAAAACCCAAGGACCTCAAAAACTTCCGGCCCATCTCCCTACTCCCGTTCCCGGCAAAGGTCATTGAGAAGACCGTCAACAGACAACTGACCTGCTACCTCGAGGAGAAGAGCATCCTGGACCCGTCCCAGTCCGGGTTCCGCAGCAACCACAGCACCGAAACCGCCCTCTTCGCCGCCACCGATGACATCAGGGCCCTGCTGGACAACAGAGAAACCGCGGCCCTCATCCTCCTGGACCGATCACCTGCCTTCGACACGGTCTGCCACCGCACCCTACGCACACGCCTCCACGACGCTGGGATCCAAAACAAGGCTCTGGACTAGACCATCTCCTTCCTCTCCTGCAGAACTCCGAGCATCCGCCTCCCCCCTTTCGGCTCCGAAGCCACCGAGATCATCTGCAGCGTACCCCAGGGCTCATCCCTCAGCCCAACATTGTTCAACATCTACATGGCCCCGCTCGCCCAACTGCACGACCTCAACATCATCCCCTACGCCGACGAAACCCAGTTGATCCTCTCCCTCAACAAGGACCCCTCACTGCCAAAACCAACCTCCATGAAGGAATGAAAGCCGTCGCCGAGTGGATGAAGAACAGCCGACTGAAGCTAAACTCGGACAAGACTGAAGTCCTCATCCTCTGCTCCACCCCCTCGGCCTGGGACGACTCCTGGTGGCCGACCGCACTGAGAACAGCTCCAACACCCACCGACCAAGCACGTACGCAACCTAGGATTCATCCTCGACTCTACTCTCTCCATGACAAAGCAGGTCAACGCCGTCTCGTCCTCCTGCTTCAACACCCTCCGCAGGCTCCGCAAGATCTGCAGGTGGATCCCCACCGAAACAAGAAGAACGGTCACCCAGGCCCTTGTCAGCAGCAGGTTGGTCTATGGAAACGCCCTCTACGCAGGAGCCTCGGCCAAACTCCTGAAACTACTTCAACGCATCCAAAAGGCCTCTGCACACCTGATCCTCGACATCCCTCGCCGCAGCCACATCACACCCCACCTGAGAGACCTGCACTGGCTTCCCGTCAACAAGAGGATCACCTTCAAGCTCCTCCCCCACGCACACAAGGCACTCCACAACAACGGACCAGCATACCTCAACAGACGACTCAGCTTCTGCACCCCCAACTGCCATCTCCGCTCCGCCGACCTCGCCACAGTCCCCCGCATCCGAAGAGCGACCTCCGGCGGCAGATCATTCTCCCACCTCGCCGCCAAGACCTGAAACACCCTCCCCATCCTCCTACGGCATACCCAGGACCTGCTCACCTTCAGAAGACTCCTCAAGACCTGGCTATTCGAGCAGTAGCAGCATCCTTCCCCAGGCGCCTTGAGACCCTCACTGGTAAGTAATGTGCTTTACAAATGTTACGATTGATTGATTGATTGATTGATTGCAATGCCTTCCTTATCACCTACAAGAATGGCTCTTGCAACTTGATCATCCTTTATCTCGCTGCATCCTTTTGAATCAGTTGCTCACTAAGCATAAATAAACCCACACTCATTAAGAATACATGGGCTTCTCTGGCTCGGCTCAACAATAGTTCATATCCTACCTCGTCAGCACCCCATCGCTCCTCTTTATGAGAGCTTAAAGATGGCAGAAGCCCCACATCTACTTCGGAAAAGTCCAGAACTATCTTTTCAGCATCTACATGGGACCCTTACACCCCTTTGTCACTGACCGTAACATCCATCTCCAGCAATACACCAGTGGCACACAACTCTACCTGAAAATATGCTTTGCTGATGGCATCTAGGAGCACAACAATCGAAAGTCAAGTAAAACCCTGAAGTTTATCCCACTGCCAAAATAGAATTTCAGCTTGTTACCAAGAGAACCAAACCACAGAATCAAGCCTGGCTATCCAAAATGAAATTAAGCCGCTTCACTTCCCTGGCTGACAGCCATGCACAATCATCCTCAAAACTGACCTCTTCTTCAAATGCAATGTCTCAAAAATGAAGACTCCATGGCTCCAGTTCTCTCCATTTGTACCTACCTCCACCTGAAGTTGTAAATAAGCACGAATCATTCCTTATGTGCTCAGTGCTTTCCCCCTCTCTAGGCAGGTTCTCACTCCACAAAAACCATTACATACCTATTCAATGTCCTCTTTGATGGATCCTGTACTGACGCAATTGATCCAGATGACAATGTGGCCGATGTGCTTAATCTGCCCCCTCCAGATTGAAGAGTAGATATCCTTCCCTGCCTGGAATGTGTTAAATTGTAATGGCTGAACAAGCCATAACCGTTTACCTTTCCTGACTCCGTATAACCTTCCTTTACATTTTTACAGGGACTCCTGACAAAGCAACCAAGGAGAAACACGAGAAAGGTAAAACCGATACATTGTTTTTTCCAGTAGAAAATGTCTTTACTAGCTATATTATTATTCAATGTAATTCCTACAAGAATGCTAACCTTCTCATGAGTATGGCAATTCTGTTCAAACTACTGTTATGCATGCAGAGACAAAATATAAAGAATTAAATATTCTATTTTAATGAGAAAACAATATCTGATGCATTATATCAGGTCTACTAGTGCACAAAGAATCTAGCAAAACGTATCTTCCAACAATCATCACATATCTCGTACCAGACTAGAAGTCTTTACCTAAAATACCAATAACCAATTGGTTATCTGAGTCAGAACTGGGCTCAGTTGAAGTATCCACAAGCCCTGGCCAACCAAGCAGTTCGGGGGAGTTGCAGGTGGTGGCAAAGAGAGGGAGCATGGTGTGCAGAGTGAAATGAGAGGCTGATAGAAGCACAGCCATGCCTCCGTCGCACTGCGACTACCAAACACACTGCATGAGTCCCCAAGTCCAGGACTTTTCCTCCAGATAGTAAGACCACCTCCTATTGGTAGAGGAAACCTGGAGGTGGCTTTCGGAATGGAATTGCTGCAGGAGTTGTATTTAAAAAAAAAAAAAAAAAAAAATGTTATTTGATTTTCAATAATCTAACTTTTATCATGAAAATACAGTAAGCAAAGACATTCAAATTTACATTTACGAGACTGATATATGTAGCATGACCCCAAAGTTCCGGTAGATCCCATTCACAATGTCTGAAGTGATACAGTCACTTCTGTAAACATTAATGAGAACAATGGAAAACTCAGAATGCATAAATGAAAATACTTTTCCGACGCTTACATTTGAAGTCAAATTGCTATTATCTAACATGGTCAATACGTTTTCAAAGGTGAACTCTGGTGCAGGGAGCAACCGCCCCCAAGCAACCACCCATTTGGTCTCACTACAATCGATATTCAAGTCTTAGTCTCAAACTCCAATACAACCCATTAGGGTCATGTTTAAGGATACGGTATCTACCTACATAATGTCATCCCATCCTGGTGATGCCAGTGATGGTTGGTCTCATCAATTATTGCATTAAGTATTTCATCCATACTTTGGGTCCCAACCCGCATCAACACTTCTGCCTCCCACTTAGAAATGCACAGACCCCTGGCTGACTTCTGTGACAATACTATTTGTTTCTCAGCCAGCAACAATGCAAGATGTATGAATCTGCTGCTAAGGTTTATTTTTCCTTGGTGAGGAAAAAGGTCTAATGGCATATTTCTGGCTTCCATATATCTGTTCTCCCAGTAGCTTGAGCTGTAGAATGATGTATGGTTCTTCTAGTATTGAACGATGAGCAAGCATGCCAAAACAATCTGGAAAAATCCACCTCTGTGACCCTATATCTGGGAGAGGATGACTTTGTGAGTGCGAGGTGTGTTCTAGGGTAAAAATTAGCTGGTAGGATTTTAAATCTACACTTCCTAGACACTAAGCCCATATCGCAATATTAGATTTCACTACATGTCATTATCTCCCTCCCTGCCTGTGTCACTTGCCCAATTTTCTTTAATCTCTTCCAGAGAAGATTTTGGCATATCCAGAAGTTTTGATAAGAATATGGACATCACCTACCTCCCCACCTCTAATGTAATTTTGTGGTGGAGGTTCTGTCTACCCAATTCTACATAGCTGAAATATTGCATAAATAACACGTGTATGGTTTTCTTGCTCTCCCCTTGCTTCTCTCCCCCTCTTGCTCCATGTTGCTCTATCTGTAGTCCACGCGCTTCTCTCTCCCCACCACCAATGCTAGTGTGTTTGGTCATGTATCCTTCGCAGTCCTTGGGTTTCAAAAAGACCTTTCCTCCGTCCTTTTCACAAGCTCTGGAGGAAAATCAGAACCTGGCATACAGGGATGTGCTGTTAGATGATCTTATTTTGTGAATATTACATCTAGTGTGATGTCAAACATGTACTGGAGTCCTAGAACCTTTGCAAAAATTGCACCCTCTCCATATTTGCTAAAAGTTTTTTTTTTTTTTTTTAACATTTATTTTAACATTGATAATGTGCACAGTTACCCCAGGGAGGTTTTCTGGTGCAAGTATCGGATAGGGACTGCCAGAACAAGCAACTCAGAACATCCAAGTTTTCAGGTTTCTTCAAAAGATGAGTGAGGGACATTGTCTCAGCTGTTCAGGGAGAGAGTTACACAGCTTGGGGGCCTGATATGCAAACAAACGTCCTTCATAGGTGACCGTTTTACTGTTGGGATCCCACATAAGGACCGGGCAATGGAACAAAGCGAGGGGCCAGTTGATACGGCTTTCACAAAGTTGTGTAGATGGTATGACCTACCCCTGCTCTTGTTCTGTGCACATAACAAGGTTTTAAACCAAAGCTGCTTCACTATTTAGAGCCATGGCAACTCCTGCAGCAGGCCCACCACCGAGGCCTGCTTCGGAAACCTGTAGAGCATCCATGCTGCAGAGCTTTGGACCACCTGCAACCGTCTACTGGAGGATGTGTCCGTCCACTAATAGAGTATGTGACCGTAATACAATCTCGCCATAAGTGGCTCTACCTTCGTCTGTTTAGCTGAATGTGGGAGTAACCAGATCTTTCTCAACCATTTCAAAATGGTAAAATATGTGGCAGCCACCTTTTACATCTGAGGCTTCATTGACCACTTGTCATCGAGCACAAACCCCAAGTTCTTAAACTAAGGGGCTGGCTCTGGCAATGTGCCCACTTTTCTTGGCCAATAATGAGGGCCCCAGAGGGACGGATTCCTTCCCAGCACCAACACCTCTGTCTTGTCTCAATTTATTTTTAGTGAGTGGCGATTCATCCACTCTACTCAAACATGAGTTCAAGGCTTCCGAGTTGTGGTGCTGTGCAGATGACAAGTAAAAGATGATTTGGGTGTCATCTGCATAAAAGAATAAAGTGGGACCACAGCTTTCCACCAGGTCGGCAAGGGGGCGCACATAGAACTCCTAATTTAAGGGCATACTGCTCCATGGTGTTAGTGGCCTAAATCATCTGGAAAGTCTGGTCTGCCAAGGAGGATGTCAACCCAGCAAGGTCTATTCCCTGTTTCCCTTTCTCAACTAGCCTGTCTATGAGAGAGACATGGGACACAGTGTCACAGGCCGCGCTAAGGTTGAGAAGAATCAACTTGCTATCTCACCGTCATCCAGGACACGTCTCAGATGTTCCTTAACTCCTAGAAGGACGGATTCAGTACTGTGTTACATCCTAAACTGTGATCGAGTTCGGAAACGGGACATCATCATTATGGAATAAGTCCTGGTGGCCGCTAGAGGCTGGGGAATGGCCGCATCCTGTCAGGATGGTTAGGAATCTCGGAATTATTTTCGATGATAAACCTAACATGTCAGCACAGGTCAACAGCTTAACTTCTGCCAGTTTTTTCCTGCTAAAGACTCTTCGCAAAATCTTCCCTTTCATCCCCCCCCCCCAAACTACAGAAGACGGTTATGGCGGCCCTTTTTTGTCGAAATTGGACTATTGCAATGCAATGTTTTTGGGCATCGATAAACACCAGATTAACAAATTGCAATTGTTGCAGAATGCGGCGGCACAATTAATTCTAAAGCTCCCTAAGGGTCATCCCTCGTCGCATGGAATAAGAGCACTACATTGGCTCCCCGTGCGGCAGATAATCGAATTCAAGGCACTCTGCCTGGTGCACAAGGCATAATTTGGGGGGGGGGGGCTTAGATGATTGTCAGGAAATGTTCAGGCCCTATATTCCTTCTCGAAACCTACGATCAGCCTGTCTTGGCCTGATCTGCACCCCCAAGTTCCGAAGGGCCAGATGGGGTGGCCAATCCCTGTCCTGCTGTGCGGCAAAACTGTGGAATAAGCTGCCAGCGGCACTGAGACTACAACCCAATCTTTTAGTTTTTAGGAAGGCCTTGAAAACCCGGCTGTTTACTCCTGAGTAGATTTAGCTCAGCCCCTGCTTTTGCCTACACTCATCAGCGTCAAGACGCCTCGGCATTAGAGTGCTTAATTAGCCCCATATCATCATCATAAACTCTGATTGAGAGGGATCAAAATACTCTTGTGACTACATAATTGTAGAGTTTCGTGTTGACATGCTTCTCCATTTGTTTCGCCATGGTGGGCAGCATTTATACTGGGCTGTACTTAGCTCAGTACTTGGAGTCCAAATTCTCTTTCTTCAAGAGGGGCCGGACCAAGGTATGCTACCATATTTTAGTTTTAATATCACATTTATCAAGACACTCAACATACATATTTAAGAACCTATGAAAGAGAGTTCCTGTTTGCACCTACTTTGGTTACTAGATAGTATGAAAACTATGATTTATGTTTGAATAGTTGAAAATGTATGCTGTATTAACACTTAAGCATTGATTCCTTTTCCTTTGAATCAGGGGGTTCTTGCAATTGTGGGTCATTCTAAAACAATATATCCATGCATAATGTTTAAAGGAGAAGCCCCATTCCACCCTCAGTCCAGCATTGTCATGCACCAGGTTCAATGGCTCACCATCATCAAGGTCATGACTATGGTAATCACATCATGCTCACGCTCTGTGTATCACGGAGTTCTACCAGCACCCTTTTACACTGACCTGTGGTATTAAGTTACTGTTCTGTCATCCCATGCTCATGCCAGACTGCTTTTCATACTGCTAAATCCTCATCCCTTATTCTAACAGACAGGAGGAAGAGTGACAAATGATCGTTTAGTTTCTATCTGGTCAGACTAGAGAACTTATTTTGCAAAAAAGTCTTTGTAGCCTATTTTGGCAACCTGGAAACATCTTCAGGTGCTGCCTTAAGTGGGGCAGAGCTAACTGCCTTGCAGTGAGGAGGGACGTTGCGAACCTACTTGCATCCCCCCAGGGCCTTGATCATACCCCTACTGCCTGGGTTCGACTCCAGCATAGAGGAGGGATGGGAGCCTGTAGAATGCTGAGAGACCCCACAGTTGCCCTTTCTGGTGAGTAGAAGACTGAGACTGTCGCCCAATGTCTCCATCCAAGATGGCAGCTGCGAGGTAATCGTGGCCACAAAACCAGCCGAAGGACGACCGCGGTGGGCTTGGGCGGAACGCAAAGAACAGTCTTGTCCCTGAAGGACCAGCCATCCATCAGTTGGGGTGTGTGCGGAGTCCCCCTCCACCTTTCCTGAGAGAGCAGGATTCGGCTCTCGGCTGCGGTTCAGGAGAACGCCCTGTGAGGGCAACGGTGAGATTGCTGCCTTCCTTACCAGGTCCAGCTCCTGGTGAGAGTGGCAAATTACTTTCCTCTCTCTGCCACTGGCTTCAATGTTTTTGCTCGCAGCCTGAGGTGCCTGTCGGAAAGTAGGATCTGCTTCTTATGGTTACCCCCACTTTTTGCTGGATGTAATGCTGTTTTTGACTAGTCTGACTGGGATCCTGCCAATCAGGATCCCAGTCTTAACTGCTTTCTCTCTAAACTGTTATGCTCTATACTTGGGTACACCCCAGATTGGATACTGGAGTACCCTTCTAAGCCCCTAGAATATGGTACCCATGTACCCAGGGCATAGGTATCCCAGAGGTCTCCCATGGGCTGCAGCATGTAGTGGTCCACCCATGAGAGACCATTCACAATGGCCCTACAGGCCTGCCATTGCAGCCTATGTAAGTTGGTGCATGCACCGCTCACTAAAGATATAGGTTTTCTATATCTAAGGGTCACTGCACTTAAAACCTATGTCACCCCGCTAGCAGGGCTTTACAAATCTGAGGGCAGGGTGCTTGGTTCTAAGTGAAAGGATGTCCCTGCATCAACAGGACACCCCTGCAGCCTAAGGAGTCCATTCTCCCGGGTTGCCAGTGAAGCAGCCATATATTAATATAGACGGGCATTACGTGACCGCGCGATGACCATCTCCAAAACGGCTGCAACAAACCCTATTGTGTTTGGTGTCAAACATGTTGGAATCGTACCCCCACACCGGTAAGTATGATTTGACCCATGGGAGATCTCTCCGTTAGGCTATCGTTGTTCTCGGTACCAGCTTTCTAGTCCTGGACAGCACAAAGTGGTTGCTGCTGACCAGAGACACATTTCTGCCCTCTTGTTGCTGAGTAAAGCTCGAGCAGGTGAAGGAAGAACAATAGGCCTCCCGTCACAGAGAGGTGTGACCACCTCCCAGACTAGATTTAGTGTATTAGGGCATGGTGGGTGCGCTTGCCAGGACCAGAAAACCTGTATGACGGTTACATTTGGGGTCCCTGTGCATAGTCCAGTTCGAACCAGTCTTGGGAGCTGTTGGCTCCCACTCTTGCGCGAAACTGGACAAAGGACATGGGAGTAACCTCCCGCCTGTCCAGGCCCTCCCCTGGGAGGGTTCCCTGAATCTTCCTAAGCCTATCCTTGGGGTACTTAAGGGCTTACCTGGATGTAGGTACCTAGATTCGTCGTGGACAAGATTCGGAACTGAAACCACTGCACTTTGACCGTCTGGGCACTCTGGACTTTGCTGGACTTCGTTTGGGCCTGACTTCGTCTCCCTCTCAGTCTGCTGCCTCTCTGTACCCGTGCACCATACAGGATCCGTGTTGGGCGTGTGGATCATCCAAGACACCTGAAGATAATCTCCCTTGGAGTGAAGGAGTCACTCCCCTGCATTCGCAGGCACCGCAACACTGCTGACCGATCTGTTTATCCCGAGCTCCTGCGGACTCCGAAGGGTTCAACAACACAGGAGGTGGGTTTCTACTTCCATCGACACCCGAGCTGCTCTCTCACCCAGTTTGAGGTCAGAATCCCTTGTAGGGGCTGCAATACCTGAAACCCTGTGCACCGCGTACTTTTGCTAGTGCAAATGCTTGTTGGCAATTCTGCAGCAAGTGCATTGGGCTCCAAGTAGCCCCAACCCCAGGCAACTTCTCCTGCAAAAATCTTCACGCACATCGCACCGTGTGCTCCGTGGCCTGTTGTTATGTAAAGCTGCCCGAGGTCCTTCTGCGACTCCAGTGTCTTCGACCTGTGGGTCCTGTGGAGGGTCAACTATGTCTTCTTTGGGCTTCCCCGACTGCTCTGGGTTTGCCCTGACTCCCCTGCTTGTGGTGAGTCTCCTGGACCTTGCTGGTCCTCTTCCTGCAACTTCTTGACTTCCTGCATGGGTTGCTGTTGCCAAGGTTTGTTGGTGCTCCCGCCAGACACCGACCCCTTAGTACCCAACATCCTTCGTGGGACAGCTCGTATCCAGCTCCAGGTCATCCTTGGCGTTGCCTGGTCCCCACAGCTGCAGAGTCAAGATCATCGACATCTATCCTGAAGCACCCGATATCGGTGGGCATTTTGTCTACCGAGTCCCTGGTCACTCTCAAGTGACCCAGACTGTCCCCTCTGCTTTCAGGTACTCTTCATCAAGAATCCACATTTGGATCGCCACAGACACTTTCTCCTCTTCCAGCAGCAGCAATTTCCTGAAGTCCTCTATTGGGTTTGACGGCGGTTTCCGACGCCACTTCACACCTATGCACCCGGCTTCCCTGGGATAGGTAACTTGGGTACCACGGTATCCACGGGTGGGGTGGCTCTCCAACCTTCGGTCTTCCACGAGGTTTCTTCAGGGTCCACTGGTAAGGGTCCTTAATCATTAAAAATCCAACTGCGACTTGCACATAGACTTGTACGGAGCACGCGGTTGTGTACTTACACTGCACACGCTCTCTGTGGGGTCCCTATCTACTCGCTTTGGGTGGTTCCATGGGTCCCAGCAATTCTACGTCCTCTCGACAGTTTCCTGACTCAAGTCGTGGTTCTTGTACCACTTTTTTAGGATATGGGTCGGTCCCCCCGGGGCCCACTGTGTATTAGTGCTATTTACTGTGATTTCTTTGCTATAGTATTGTGTGCTTTGTGTATATCTCCGAGTGGGAGATACTGTAACGTACTAGAGAGTATTATATAATAAATACATAATTTAATACACACCTTGTGTGGTTCTCTTTCATTTAATCAATACAATAAGATTACATTCTGGTAAAACAAGCTGCTTTACACTCTTTCAAGACTAAGCCTGCTCTCCACAGCTACCACTTGTATAGCTTTCTAAGGTTGTCTGAGACATCTTAATTCACCATAATGGTTGTCTGGACTGGTGCAAGGTGCCCACTTACATTAGTGGACATCGTATACCAGGCCAGCTTCTCACAGTGCCCCTTCTCTGAAAGACTGCACCCCCTCCAACTTCGTATTCTGGGCGCTGGGACAATGACTTGGAGGGACTGGACTGCAGGGTCTCCCCTCATGGACCCCACCCACTTACTGGGCTACCCTACTGGAGATCCCCTCCATAGTAAAAGCACCTCTTCCTGAGGGTTGCCTGGCGGGGGTTGTCTTCACTTCCAACAGGAGACTGTATGGCTGCAGAGGAGGTAATTACCCCCTTGACCAGCGGTGCATCTCCTTCCGTATTCACCATTACCCCTTGAAGCTCCTTTCAGACCCTAAGATTGTCTCAAGAGACTCACCTGCCATCTTGGGCACCACCTAGGCTGAAGTTTGAGCAGCTGTTCGTGGACTGGGCTTTACAAACTGCACATACCCAGTTTCTTTGGTCATCCCTGCTCCTTTAAAGGCGCTGCCCCCCACAGATCTTTTCCTTCACCCACTCCCTTCTCTGCTCACCTTTTGGCGAAATGGGGCACACGCACATACCCCATGCTTCCTCCTACTGGGGAGGCAACATCAGACCTGCCTTCCTCCTCTACAGCCACTGAATCGGGACGTGCGCTGGAGATATGTTGTATGGTAACTTGGCTGCTTTAGGCTCTACAAGAGAGGCGTTGGAAATCAAAATTGATTCACTAGTGGTAGATTTTAGCCTAGTAAGGGATGACCACTGGAAAATGACTGACCGAGTGCACAAAATGGAGACAGGGGCGCCAGCTGCACAGGAACATGCCTCTGCACTATTTAGCTAGGGGCAGTAACATCCAACTGGTTGGACTACCTGAAAACATCAAGGAGGGGCTTTCTTGAGCATTGTTTGCAGGAAGTGTTCGCTCGGGAGGGCCTATCCAAGTCCTATGCCCGAGAGAGAGAGAGAGAGAGAGAGAGAGAGAGAGAGAGAGAGAGAGAGAGAGAGAGACAGACAGACACCACACAGTGTGCCTGCCTGGTCCCCCCCGCGCCACTCCATGCCTGTTGTTGCCTTGCTTCTGCAGTTTTGAGACCGAAATTATTTACTGATACAGGTGTGCCCTGCAGGCCCTTTCCTGGTGGAAAACACTAGAGTATCAATTTTCCTGGATTACATGGCAGCTTTGCAGAAGCTCAGAGCGGTTTTCACTGCAGTGAAAGAGACTTTGTGATCTGTCTATCTGTTATGCACCATTTGCTCCATGTCAGACTGCAAGTGCTGTTGGATGATGGTAAATCTACATTCTTCAACAATCCTACTGAGATCTTGGACTGGAACGCAACTCACGACTCCCGTGGCCACCTGGAGCAGCCACAGAACCTTCCTGCGCCTTGGAGGTGTAAACGGTCCTGCTTGAGGAGGTGTAAAGACTTGCTGCAGCTGCATTGGTTGATGCCACTTCTGAGAATCTATGGGGTGGGTCCTCCTTTGATGGGGACTCTTGACTGATACTTATAGTGTCCCAGGCTAGGAATGTTATGCTCCCTAAGGTAATGTCTGGCACTGCAGATGACCTATGATGACCCCGCATTTCTTTCTTCAGCCTCAAGGGGCACTAGTCTATTGCAGGGACTTCTCACCTACATATGGCCCAGGCGACTATTAATACTTTGTGGTGTTCTCAATGCATGTGGGAGGCCTTGGGGAGCAGGGGCTTGATTTATTTAATGAGCGTTTCTCCCCATCCTTTTGTTCTCTAACCTGATAGCGATATATGTGATGCATGACTAAGGAATTTTAAGTCACTATTCTAAATGCCCCTAATACACGGGGAGGCACATGACACCCACTTATCGCTATGAATGTTGGTGGGTATGTATTGAATGAGAGGAGTACACGCTATACTCCCTTTTAAAGATGCATCACTGAAAGTGCATGAGATTTATGTCACAAAGATATGACATATAATGTGAAAGTTCAGGTTCCGTCACTCTTGAACTATGGAGAGTTTTTATCAATTTAATGGAGCAACATACTCACAGTAAATACTGCAAACAACTGTGTACCATGTGCTCTGTTCTATTTTCTTTCCGAAAAAGTTTTTGGTCCCACACAGAAGGCTGTAAGGGTGCCGAACCGTAAGTACACGGTCTGGCAATTTGGTGATCCAGGGAAGGGTGCGCCTTAGTGTGCGTAGACCTCCCGGTTCACACACCTGGTCCTGACGAAAACCTTGTACTATCACTTTAAAGGTTGAAACATGTTGACCATCTTTTCATTTGAACACTGATACTGCCTAGTGAATCAAGCCAGTATAAGTATCTCACTTGGTTTTTAATCGTGTCTTGTGGGAAAGGGGGCACAGAAGGTTCTTTTTTGGCTGCTCTGGCATTCGGAGCTTATGGTGCCTCAAAGTTATGTTACAGCTTTCGAACTTTGATACTGTGGTGGGCTAGTTTTGCATGTCCCTGCGTTTTTGCAGTATTCACTGGCCCATACAATTCCGTGAATGGATGAGCCAATTGGAGTATCTGATGATACACTTTGTATAGGTTCAAGGCATGTGTGCTCTAGATACTCATGCTTTGCAGACTCCTGCCATTTTGGGCTGGGATAGGATGTTGCAAATTGTTTTTCTTCGAAGGGGTATATATGTATGTATATATATATATATATATATATATATATTTCCTACTGCCGGTCACCAGTAGGTAGTTATAGTTAGGACCTAGTTTCCATAGGAAAAGCATGTTTTGTTTTCTCAATAACTTTGGCGCCGGTTGACGAATCTTTGCTAAATTTTCAAAACTCGTTGGGCGCTCCGATCAGCTCCAATCTTGAACATTTTGGGGTGATTCTGCAAGTGGGGGCCGAGAAAAAAGGGGGTCCCAAAACATGTTTTCTATATGTTAATTCCCATAGGAAACTTTAGACACGGCTACAGCCCGAATTGCTGAACGGAATTACACCAAATTTGGCAAAAAGGTAGCCCTTGGTTCAGAAAGAGACCTTTTTTTTAAATGGTGTAAATCCGTTAAGTAGTTGCTTAGAAAATCTAAAAATAAAATTTGATATTTAGAGGCGCGGTGGATCCGCGCACCCTCCCGACCACGAGCTTTATTCTAATTGGCTGTCAACACTCCCAACCAGGAAGTGTTGGCAGCCATCTTGTGCCTCGGTAACCAAAGCACAAGAAAACAGGGGAAAAAAGGTGAAAAACAATGAAAAGGGGGCAGGGTAGAAACACCCTGACCCCCTAGGCCTGCTCAGGGGGTCACACAAGGACCCCCAGGGCCCCCAAAACTTTTTTTTTTTTTTTTAAATCGGCGAGATTCGCGCACCCAGTGCGAATTTCGGCCGAAAATAAAAAAAAACTAAGCGCGGGCTACCGCGCTTCGTTATTATTTAGCCCCCGGGTGGGCCAAGTCCCGGGGGCATGCGAAAATGTAATAGCGGGGGCCCAGGGAAGCCCCCGCAGCCCCAGGGACCGTCACCACCCGGGGCTTTCCATAAATATTTGCGGGGCACTAATATTCAAATTTGGGGGTCCGTAATGGACCCCCGAGCCCCGGGGAACCACCACCTCCCCGGGGCTTTGCAATTGTTGGGAAGGGGGCCGCATGGCCCCCCTCCTGGAGCCCTTCATGGCCCTGGGGACCACCACCCCCCAGGGCCGGCTCCTGCAGTGTCCCGGGGTGCCCACCCCCGGGACACTGCTGTTTGCAATGACAGGGCGGGAGCCGTGCGGCTCCCACCCTGTCATTGCAAACTGCTTTGCTTCATTGAAGCGAGAGGAGGGAAACCTGTTCTCGCTTCAATGAAGCAAAGCAGATTGCTTTTCCATGAGGGGACCTGCATGTCAGCAGCTTCCCTTTTGGAAAAACAATGCCTGCTCCCGCAGGACGCGGGCGGCTGGCAGGGACCGTGGGGGCATTGGGGCTTCCCCCACGGTCCCCAATGAAGAGGCCAGGCCCCGGGGGATGGGGTCCCTGGGGCCAGAAGTGGCCCGGGAGGGGGGCCACGCAGCCCCCCTCCCCAACAAAAATAAAAAAAAGGCAGGCCGGCCCCGGGGGATAAGGTCCCCGGGGCCATAATTGGCCTGAGGAGGAGGACCACGCGGCTCCCCTCCGAAAAAAACAATGGCCAGGCCCTGGGAGATGGGGTCCCGGGGCCAGAAGTGGCCCCCTCCCAAAGAATAAATAAAAATAATAAAAAATAAATAAAGGGATGGGGTCCCTGGGGCCAAAAGAGGCACAAAATAAAAATATTTTGCCATGCCCCGGGGATGGGGTTCCCGGGGGCGGAATTGGCCACGGGAGGGGGGCCCACGCGGCCCCCTTCCCGTTAATATATATATATTTTTTTAAAAGGGGGTCAGGCCCTGGGGGATGGGTTCCCCAGGGCCCAAAAAAGTAAAAAGAAGGGAGGTCACACAGCACCCCTTCCAAAAAAAGAAATTGCTAAACACACGCCATCGTGCCGGAGGCCCCGCCCCCTCAGCGACACTCTGCAAACGTGCCCTGTGGCGCGTTTTAAGTTGGGGAATTAATTCCCCTTCAATACTGGGGGTCCCTGAGGGCTAACTAGCCCACCAGGTACCTCCAGTAAGCGCCACAGGGCTGAGTTGCAGAGAGGTGGTCCAGGCCACGCCCCTTTTTACACCTCTCTGCAACGCAGCTCTATGGTGCTTACTGGAGGTACATGATGGGCTAGTTGGACCCCAGGGACCCTCAGGACTCAAGGGGACTTTATCCCCCAACTTAAAATGCACCACGGGGCGCATTTGCACAGTTGTGAAGGGAGGGGGCGGGGCCTGAGGTGACATGTGTGCAAACACGCCCTGTGGCGCCTTTAAAGTTGGGGAATTAATTCCTTTTCAATCCTGAGGACCCCTGGGGGCCAACTAGCCCACCAGGTGCTTCCAGTAAGCGCCACCGCGCTGCGTTGCAGCTCTGTGACACTTACTGGAGGTACCTGGTGGGCTAGTTGGACCCCAAGGACCCTCAGGATTCAAGGGGACTTAATCCCCCAACTTAAAATGCGCCTCGGGGCATGTTTGCAGGGTGGTGAAGGGAGGGGGCAGGGCCTGAGGTGACATGTGTTCAAACACGCCCTGTGGCGTGTTTTAAGTTGGGGAATTAATTCATCTTCAATCCTGAGGGTCCCAGGGGGGCAACAACCCCACCAGGTACCTCCAGTAATCGCCACAGCGCTGCTTTGCAGATAGGTGGGCCAGGCCATGCCCCTTTTTCCACCTCTCTGCAACGCAGCTCTGTGGCGCTTGCTGGAGGTGCCTGGTGGGCTAGTTGGACCCCAGGGACCCTTAGGATTCAAGGGGACTTAATCCCCCAACTTACAACGTGCTAGGGCGCGTTTGCAGAGTGGTGGAGAAAGGGGACATGGCCTTTGTCTACCTCTCACCAATCCCACTGCGTGGGGCTTACTGGAGGTAAAGGGTAGGCTAGTTGGCCCCTAAAGGACCCCCAGCAGTGAAGGGGACTTCAATTCCCATCCAAGAGCGTGCCAGGGAGCACGTTTGTAGAGTGGTGGGCAAAGTGGGCGTGGCCTGGTATGAGTACTTACCAGTGCTGCTGTGTGGTACTGACTGGAGGTAATAGTTTGGGAAGTTGGCCCCCAAGGATGTCCTTGGGGGCCAACTACCCCTCTTGTTACCTCCAGTAAGTCCCACACTGTGGGATTGCTAAAACGTCTTCAAAGGCCATGGCTTGTGGCAGACTACGGGATGGGGGATGAAGTCCAATTTAGTCCTGAGGGAGTTTGGGGGCCAAGAATCCCTCCTGGTACCTCCTGTAAGTCCTACGCAGCGGCATTCCTGAACATTGGTTGGCCGCCCAGCACCCTTTCTCCACCACTCTGCAAACGCGACTACTAGTTAAAGTACCATATTACTGCACCTCTGACTTAGAGGTAGTTTTAATCCCCCTGCCCTATTATGTACTAGGGCCTTACAGAGGAGGTCATGCTAATCACAGGGGTACCCCAACGCATAGTGTTCCCTAGTGTATGTAGGTGTTTTCACTGTATTCTAAGTGTCTTTTAGCATAGCACTGGCTCTAGACCTGGTTAGTCAGTCAGTTACCACCAGTACCCGTCTGAAAAAGTTGCGGGCACAGGATGATTTTGCAACAAGGCCTCTTTCTGCTCCTCTGTTGGTTCTTTCTGCACATGTCTTGCTTCTTCCCGCACTTTTCTTCGTCTTTGTGGACTTCTGTTGCTTCTTTCTGCATTTCATTTGCTTCTTTCTGTACGTTTTTTCTTCTTTCTTCACATGTCCTACCTCTGTAGGCATAGTTAGAAACTAGCATTTAAAAAACCTTTGAAATTCACTTAAAAAACCATAGGTTTCAGGCATGTTATAGTTAGAAATTAGCATTTAAAAAAACCTTAGAAATTCACTGAAAAAAACATAGGTTTTAGGGAAAGTTATACTTAGTTGGACAATTCACTGGTACAAAACCAGAGAAATTCCCCTGTTGTAGTTAGTTCAGCTAACTGTAACTTGTGCCCCCGCAATGCACTGCTGATAACGTCACATATTACATCACTCATGACATGGTCAGTTACATCACTGATGACATCTCAAATTACATCACTGATGACATCATCCATGTGATAATTTGATGCATCTTCTCACACCCTAATATAACCTTTGATACACCCACTCTAAATTACAGACTGCCATTCTCAAAACCATAGACACTCCAACACCAATAACTACATACCCACTCACTGGTTCTTCGGTTTACACACCTGTCCACTCACTCACCCGTACAGTCACTCATACTTATGGTCACTCAGTACAGGACTATCATATGCACTCATACACCTATATAGACATACACACACCGCCACTCATCCATAGAGGTACTCGCACACCTAGTCACTCATGCAAATAATTAATCACACTGCCATTTACTCACCTATACAGTTATACACACACCAGCTCAATTACTCATACAAATACTAGCCCATTCTTACGCTCTTATACAATCACTGATACAACCACACACTCATCCATACAGCCACTCTCACAATCTCACTTATAGCCATTTATATACTCCAACACACATATATACTGCCTTTCACATATGTAGTTACTCACGCATGTACCACTGAGATATACATTCACTCACTAACACACCCATACACATACTCACCCACCCACCCATACAATTCATCACAGATGCACTCTTGAAACCATGCACCCTGTGAATCACCCGCTCACACATCTATACACAGTCACACACACCCCAAACACTCAGGCACCCATACAGATACCCAGACAGCCAATCAATAACCCATATAGGCACTCATGTAGCTATTCGCAAACCCATGCAGCCGCTTATACACCAACAGATAGACGGATACAGACATTCACACAGTTTAGTCACTAACCCATGCATTCAGTTAGATATGTTTAATCACTCACTTATAGTCAGTCACGCACCTACTAAATCATCCATTTAGACATGTATACACCCACTCATTCTTCAATACGCCTTTCCCTATATATATTAAACATATTTAAACTTTACAGAAACATACAGTCACTGGATGTTGTCATCAGTTATGTCATCAGTGATGTCATTTGAGATGTCATCAGTGATGTCATCAGTGATGTCACTGACCATGTCATGAGTGATGTAATGTTTGACGTCATGAGCAGTGCATTGCGGGGGCGCGAGTTATAGTTAGCTGAACTAACTATAACGGGTAAAGTTCTCTGGTTTTGTACCAGAGTGAAATGTCCTACTAACTATAACTTTCCCTAAAACCTATGTTTTTTTCAGTGAATTTCTAAGGTTTTGCAAATGCTAATTTCTAACTATAACGAGCCTGAAACCTATGGTTTTTTCAGTGATTTTCAAAGGTTTTTTAAATTCTAATTTCTAACTATAACGTGCCTGAAACCTATGTTTTTTAAAGTGTGTATATATATATATATATATATTTTTTTTTTTTTCACAAGTCAAATCCGAACCTCTTGAGGTTCTTTTGCCTGGATCACGTCCCAAAAGATGAGAGGGGTGGGGACAAGATTAAGAAACTTAGACGACTCGAATCAAAATATATATTGGAGATGCAAACTAAAAGCCCCTCTGGGCTAAATAACGAAGAGGAGCTCTGGGTGCATATCACATAAGAATTTGAACAAAATGAATACTTGCATCATCGGTACTACCCTAACTTCATTTCTGTGAAAGGTTTGGTGGGTGTTAGACCTGTCAGCCCTTTGGGTGGTCCCTCCTCATCATTATTTATTTTGTCCCACTTTTGCCTCAAACCCTGTTATGAATTTTTCCTTTTTGGGAACCACCAGACTTTTTAGTGTTGATGCAGGGGCAGGGAGCCATTTTCCCTACCCCTGGAACTTCTGTCTGAGGGCCTGAGACACACAATGGAGGCCACCTGTGACATCATCAGAACCCAGTGGAGATTTCTAGAACCTTCTGCAACATTCTGGAACCCTGTGACAGTTGGAGGCGGTTTAGAATGTTGGGAGGCCATCTCAGAGTGTCAGTTGGCACTTGACTGGAGAGGAGAGAGGACGGAGAATCAGAAGGAGGAAGGGGTGAGGCAGCAGGGGTGGAAACCAGTGCTTGGAGTGGGGTCCAGAAACCCACCCTTGATGCTAGTCCCTACTGACCAAGCCCAGCCTAGAGCCCTGTGTGGGACCAAGTCCAGAAAAACCATCTAAAGGACCTGAACATTTGGAACAGGCCTTAAAAAGGAAGAACAGCAAGATCCTGACCTGTATAGCAGTGTTCTCCTGGAGTCCTGACGTCGAGAAGCCTGGAGACCTGGAGCCCGAGGTGGAGAAGCGGCGCTGACTGAAAGCAGACGTCGTACCCGGAGCCGCCAGAGGTCGATAGAGGGCGCCGACGGAGGTCGTGGAGTCACCGGAGGTCGAGTAGGAAGTCACCTGAGGTCGAGTTGAGGCGTCGACAGGGGAGTGAAGTCCGCCCTCCGGAGTCGCCGGAAACCACGGTGAAGTGCGCAGGAGATCGGGAGTGGAGATCGCACTCCGGAGTCGCCTGAGGTCGAGGTGAAGCGCGCAGGAGGTCGGGAGTGGAGATCGCACTCCGGAGTCGCCGGAACCCGAGGTGGAGCCGACGGAGGTCGGGAGTGGAGGTCGCACTCCGGAGACACCCGGAAGCGGGGAGACCGTGACCCTGTGACGCCAGAACACGACATCGAGCCAAGTCCGGCCAGCGACATCGATCCGGAGCCGCCTCACGGCACCGACCCGGCGTCAGGTAAAGCGGATCGACGCGACATCGAACCGAGGCCGCCCAGCGACATCGAACCGGAACCGCCAGACGGCATCGACACGGCGTCAAGTGGAACAGATCGACGCGACATCGAACCGGAGCCGTCCAGCGACGCCGAGCGGAGCCGATCATCGTGAAAAGGGCAGTAAGTGGTAGAAAGGGCATCTGAGGCCCTGCGGAGCCCTAAAAGACCATTCTAGGGGCTAGAGGGGTGTTAGAACCAGCCTGGGAGTGCCAGGGGTGAACTGAGAGTGGTGTAGTGACCTCTGTGAGGGGTTGTGTATTGTGGGAGAGCCAGATCTGTAGGTTACCCTTAGTCTACCTCAGTGCAGGCCCAGCCTTGACCAATCTAGGTGGGACACCCCCCCCCATGTCATCCAAATGACCACAAGCTGTACTTGGGCATAGTAAAACCAGACTACCTCATAAATGTGACCTGATTTGCAATTGTTATTGATTGCTTATATTATTGAAGGCGTTTTATTTATGGTCTGACTGTATTTATTCCTGCATAGTATTTATTGTCTGACAGTATTTAATTGCCCTCTGTATTTATTGCACCTATATTTATTCTGTGTTTATTTATGACCTGATCCTATTTATTGAAACCCCACTGTGGTATTATTTATTTAACCTGCTCTTTTGAGGAAAATCTTATTGTATTGTATTGTATTTATCTTTTATGAAACCTGCAACTAAGAGAAAAAGATAAAGACAAACTACTTTCTTTCATAATTTTTACGGTGTAGTGTCGTTTTTGGAACGGATGAACGCATGGTTATTGTGAGGGTGTGACGTACGCTTCACACGGTGCCTGTACCCCAACCGCTCGAGCCAAGCTACCGTTGTGCCTTGGGAACCGGGTGACTGCTGACCCGGTTGCCCGGTTTCCAACAGTGGGTAACAAAGGGGATAGAGCAGGGGAGACGTTAAATAACAGAGAGATTAATTTAGACAACAGGGGTTTTATCAACATCATATAACGTTTTTTCAATACCTGACAATAAGGAACATAGATAGAAGTAGTGATGTAAACCTCTGGTTGCGTATGCCCATTCAGGGCTGAAATCACACAGAGAACATGTACAGTGGGAGATTGGAAATATATATGTATTTTTAACATTAAAATGAATAGCGATGAACGAATTCATTAAGAAGTGTACAAATATATGTGCAGTGTTATGGTAGGAAATGTCTCCCCCCAAAAAAAACAAAAAAAGAAAAAAAAGAAGGGGAGTTAGCCCATTCAGGGCGAAAAAAATTCTGGGAGACCTACATTATAGATGAATTTCATGAGTGAAAATGAATACCTAATCTATGAATTCACTAAAAACTGTGCAAATGTACAGAACAATGTATGATGAAACAGCACGCTATAAGATGTCTGCCCTAAAGGAGATCTGTAAGAGTGATACAATGTTTCCCTCCTCTGTTTCATTGATTGACAGCGAGCGATCCCCTCTCTCGATGTCGATGGAACTTTATTGTTTGATTTAAAATGACAAAAAAATGTAAACCCTATCGACATTGACAAAGGCTTGTAGCCGAAACGCGTCTGTCGGGTGTTTTCTTGCTCTGTTGCTGAATAAATCTTAATGAAGATATTTCCCATGGAGTGCGCCTCATTCATGATCCGAGATAGGATCAACGACTAGGAATAATTTACGCGTCTCACCAACGCGGAGGTTGGAGCACCCGTGCCGTGAGAGAAGCAGCTGGTGATCGTATGGGAAAATTCTGTTTGCTGCTGGCTCCGTCACTGAATGGTTCTGCGGAAGTAAGCAGACGCCGATTGGAACGACGAAAAGAATTGGAACTGAGTGGAAGATAGCGGGAAACAACGAGGAGCCGTAGGAGGAAAACCAACGGTCGCCGCGGGTCGGAGGACGTGAGGTGATCGGCGGGAACCTTTCCGGTAAGCGTTGCTACCGTTTTCTGATACATTATTTTGAGAGTGATAGGCACGTTTGGGGTGAATCAAAATAAATTCAAAGCAACAGAGTTCAAGATTCCAAGGTGCCGTAATATGTTTTCCGACCGAGAGAGGGAGGAAGCTGCGGCGAGTATATTCACCAAAAGTACCCGCAGAACGAACGCTGACACAGAGGTGAACACAGGTGTACCGACTAAAACGAGTAACTTACGATCTTTATATGGCATTCTAGAAAAAGCCTACGAAAGAGAAACGAGAAAGTGGTGGGAGGCCACCTCCCTGCAACGATATTTGGATGTCAATCGGATCCCAAGGGGGCTACGAATCTATACAACCCCAGCATATGAAAATCCTGATCCACAACTTTTACAAGAATGGTCTGAATATACACATGCATCATCAAGTGGAATGGTCAAGATATTGATTAAGTATGCGTGGAGCGATCGGCTAAAAATACAAGAGGAAATAAAAATCATTGAAGGCGAGATAGCAGCGGAAACGGATGACAAATTAAAGGAAGAGTTACAAAAACGGATGAAAAAACGTTTGATGGACTATGAAAGCATAATCAAACATCGTAAGCAAACAAAGTACCTCCGGGATGAGGAAGATTATGCATCAGGGAGGGTATTAACCTTTGCAAGAAAGTTTGAAGGCCCCAGAAAATTGTTAATGCAACAAGGATCACAGGTAACCTCCTCCAGAGAGACATCGGAGTCTGAGATATTTGAGGGGGAGCAACCAATACGCAAAGAAAAGGAAACAATCCCTTCTTTTTTCCACGAATATCAACTATTAAGACAGGCAAAACAGAGGCCGGCTGCAAGGACACACCCACCGCCAAAAGCAAGAGGAGATGGAGAACTAGAAGGAGCGGAAAAGGGAAAAGCCGGAACATCAGAGTATATGGTGACAAGGAGCAGACGTGGGGGGAAAAGGAAGTAACAATGAATAAACAAACAATTATTAATCTGTCATCAAAACAATTAAAAATGGAGGAAGAAAAAGTATTGAAATTGGGACTTTCATTCTGCCCCACGACTCAATTTGATTACGCAAATGTGCGTATTGATTTATACAAGTATGTAAGAAAATTAAAACTGATGAAAATGCATCTCCTACACCCGACAAAACCGCAACCTGTAGCTGGAAACGTGGAATCAGAAAAAGAGGGGATCATCACGAGTATGGAAATTGATTTGGAACAAGCCTTACATGAACTTGAATGTGAGAGCACAATGATGAGTCAGCATGATATTGTCAAGACACTACAGGAAGCAGGAATTACGCAAGTAGGTGCCTCTAGCAATCTAGAAATAAAATCGCGATTCATTCCACAAATGGCATATGATACAATAGATGCCTTCCATGACTCGATGATCAGTGATCTTAAGAAACTACAAACGAAGGGACCAAACTTAAGCAAAGAGAACATTACACAAGCTCAATGGAAGATAATTACGGATTTGAAAAATGAGAATTTGATCATTAAACCCTCAGACAAGGGAGGCAACATCGTACTGATGGACAGGAAGCTATATCAAAAGGAAGCATGGAGACAACTCTCAGATAAAGAGTGTTACAACATTGTTACTCGGTCAACATATGAGCAAAGCATAACGGATTTTCATGTGATCTTGAAAAAATGGCATGACAAAGGGATTCTAAGAGACACAGATTACAAATTTATTTTGTGCGAAGCACCGGAAATTCCCACCTTCTATCACCTGCCGAAGGTGCACAAATGCAACAAAAATCCACCAGGGAGACCGATAGTGTCTTCTTTGAATAGCCTACTGGAGAATGTATCCATTTATATTGATTGCTTTCTTAATCCGTTAGTCCGAGACTTGAGTTCTTATATCAAGGACACAAAAGATTTTCTCCGTGCAATCTCGAACATTCAATGGGAGCAGGACATGTGGCTTGTGACCCTAGATGTCACCAGCTTGTATACGAGTATCGAACATCATAAGGGACTGAAGGCAATTGAGTTCTTTCTAAAAAAACGACATGCGAAGTATTACGAGCATAATGCAATGATTATGGAATTTGCAGAATTTTGTTTGAAAAATAACATTTTCATTTGTGCAGGAGAATTGTACCATCAAGAGCAGGGGACTGCGATGGGCACGTGCTTCGCCCCCAGCTATGCGAATCTTTTCGTAGGCTGGTGGGAGAAGCACGTGGCCTGGGCAGGAGAGAACAAAAAATGGCTAGACAAAATTGCATTATGGGTCCGTTACATAGATGACCTCTTCATTATATGGAAGGGGACATATGAGGAGGTGACTCTCTATGTGGCGGCCCTGAACAAAAATGATTGCAATTTAAGGTTCACTGAATGCATCAGTAAAACCCAGGTACCCTATTTAGATTTATTAGTCTATATTGAAGACGAAAAGATTCAGACAACACTGTATCGGAAACCTACAGCTGGAAACAGTACACTTCATGCAAAAAGTTTCCATCCGAATAGTGTAATAGAAGGGGTCCCATATGGGGAACTTGTCAGGATAAGAAGGAATTGTACCATTGACAAGGATTTTATCAAAGCGAAAGATGAGGCATTCAACAGATTAAGAGAAAGAGGGTACAAAGAAAGAACACTTAACAGGGCAGAGAAGAAAGGGGAACACCTGAAAAGACAGGAGTTGATAATGGGAGAACGTAAGCCCCAGAACACAGACAACAGCAATGTAGTGAGGATGATAACTGAATATTCGGCCCAGTCCTCGGAAGTTGTACAGATTTTCCGAAGAAATTGGAAAATATTAAAAACAGATGTAGTTATAGGGCCACATATCCCTAAGACCCCCCAGATTACATACAGAAAAGGCCCTGCCCTTAAGGATCACCTCGTAAGGAGTCATTTCCCAAAGAACCCCAAGAGAAAGGATTTAATAACAGGGTTTTTCCCGTGCATTAACTGTAAGGCCTGCAAGAATGGAACCAAGGTGAAAGAATTTTCAATTCCGGGCAGAACCACAAAAAGAAAAATTAACAAATTAATGAATTGTAACACCGAATTTGTAGTATACTGCCTGTCCTGTCCCTGCGATCTGAAATACATAGGGAGCACAATCCACCCCACCAAAAAGAGAATTTTAGAGCACATGCGTGCTATAAAAAATTATGATGTCAACTATCCAGTGGCACGCCACTTTAAGGAGTTTCACAAGTCAAATCCGAACCTCTTGAGGTTCTTTTGCCTGGATCACATCCCAAAAGATGAGAGGGGTGGCGACAGGATTAAGAAACTTAGAAGACTCAAATCAAAATATATATTGGAGATGCAAACTAAAAGCCCCTCTGGGCTAAATAACGAAGAGGAGCTCTGGGTGCATATCACATAAGAATTTGAACAAAATGAATACTTGCATCATCGGTACTACCCTAACTTCATTTCTGTGAAAGGTTTGGTGGGTAACAAAGGGGATAGAGCAGGGGAGATGTTAAATAACAGAGAGATTAGTTTAGACAACAGGGGTTTTATCAACATCATATAACGTTTTTTCAGTACCTGACAATAAGGAACATAGATAGAAGTAGTGATGTAAACCTCTGGTTGCGTATGCCCATTCAGGGCTGAAATCACACAGAGAACATGTACAGTGGGAGATTGGAAATATATATGTATTTTTAACATTAAAATGAATAGCGATGAACGAATTCATTAAGAAGTGTACAAATATATGTGCAGTGTTATGGTAGGAAATGTCTCCCCCCAAAAAAAACAAAAAAAACAAAAACAAAAAAAAGAAGGGGAGTTAGCCCATTCAGGGCGAAAAAAATTCTGGGAGACCTACATTATAGATGAATTTCATGAGTGAAAATGAATACCTAATGTATGAATTCACTAAAAACTGTGCAAATGTACAGAACAATGTATGATGAAACAGCACGCTATAAGATGTCTGCCCTAAAGGAGATCTGTAAGAGTGATACAATGTTTCCCTCCTCTGTTTCATTGATTGACAGCGAGCGATCCCCTCTCTCGATGTCGATGGAACTTTATTGTTTGATTTAAAATGACAAAAAAATGTAAACCCTACCGACATTGACAAAGGCGTGTAGCCGAAACGCGTCTGTCGGGTGTTTTCTTGCTCTGTTGCTGAATAAATCTTAATGAAGATATTTCCCATGGAGTGCGCCTCATTCATGATCCGAGATAGGATCAACGACTAGGAATATATATATATATATATATATATATATATATATATATATAGCAAATTGTGTCTATATATGCATCTTTTGTGTCACTGAATGTTTGTGGATGCTGCACTTTGTCCACACTATATTAATGATGACAAAGGGGTGTTGTTTATAGTTCCTTTGGGAAATGGGCTCTAAAGGTCCTATTAAGTTTCTGGTAGGACATCTCTTCTTTTATGTTTCTTATTGTCAGAAGTCAGAAACAACAGAGATTATGTGTCTTCTATAATGCATTTGACCCTATAGGTCATCCAGACCTCTTTTTTTCCTTTTTAAGGACAAAGTGGTCATGTCATTTTTCTGTCAGAAGACTCTTAAAGCTTTTTACCTCTTTCTCTTTAAAGACCGACTTTCTCTGGCCTGTACAGTTGCTTTCATTTCTATGCTCCATGACAGAGGTCATGGGTTCTATTAAGAGCAAGCTCTTGTTTTACTATTCCCACATGCTCTTGGGCAGCCTTTAGTTGGCCACTTAGTTCTCTTTGAGAACTTTTGTGAGATTAGTTTGCAGACCCTCCTCCAGTGGGGTATAGCTATGGTATCTAATTCTAAGTTAATGAATCTGCGGGTAGATGTCTCTATCAGATGTAAAAGTTACTTACCTTCTGTAATGCTATTTCTGGTAGAGACACAGTCTAGACGCTGATTCCTTAATGTCCAACCCATCCTCCCCGCTCTGCGAAGGTCCTTTGAGGTAGGGGTTATACCCATTCAATGCTGGCCTTATATGCCAGTGATCACTATCTCAACCTATGTTTGGTCTAAAGAAACTCCTTGACCTGGTCACCTATTTTTTGTTTAAATGTTGCGTTCACCATCTCAGTCCCGAATGTGGGTGGTTGGTGAAGTATGTGTGTTCTTCTTTCGCACCCTGGGTTCTTTCACCAGTGCGCAGTTTTAATTCTTTCTTCTTTCTATGCGAAGTTTCTTGGTAGTATTACACCTTGAAACTGGTGCTGTCAATAGATCATGTGATTTTGTGAATTAAAAAAACAGTTTTGTACTGTTGTTGTAGGTTCTGTTGAACTATTACCGTATCATTCATTACCATTCGTGATTGGTTTATAGAGGGTATGGTCTCTCCCTTTATATGAGTTATTCACTAGGGCGCAAGGTTTCTTATGACCCTATGTTACAATTTATTTCCTTTATTATTGAAACCCATGTCTGATAATTTCATACCATTTATTTAATTTTATTGTTGTTTCAAAGATTTTTGATCATTTTTGGCACAGTGTTTCCACATCCAGTTTTAGTAGTGGCTCCGCGTTTTTTTGCACGGAAAAGTTTCACAGTAGAAAGCTGATGTCCGCGCGCCGGAGGGGACTTGTATGGCTCCACGGATGTCATATCTATAGCCGATGTCACTACGGAGCCATAGGATGCTGTCCCCCGGCGCGCAGAGGTACTGCTGAAAAATCTCCGGATCCAGACTGCCGCCTGTGGGAAATTGTAAGTTAAGGAATCTGCAGCTAGACTGTGTCTCTACCAGATATAGCGTTACCAAAGGTAAGTAACTTTTACTTTAACAAAAGTGCTGCCTTAGTCTAGGACCCACTTTTGTCCAGAACAGTTCCTTATGTTACCAACTTTGAAATATTCTCTGCAGACACCTTTTCAAAAATATAACATTTCTAAGCCTTTTTCAAACACATGGAAAAATGTTTGAATTGTGACTATGTGAGTGTCTTGAAACAAACACCACTGATAGGATATAAGAATCTGTGTAACGCACAGATGTAATAACTTCTAAATAGCTGATAGTTCTCAGGAATACCACTGATGCATTCAAATAAGGGAACTGCAGCTTCATGTTTTGTCTTATAATAGGCACAATGTGAATGGACTGATGCATAAGTGTGTCTTTGTTTCTCATAGATAAGAAAAAGAAGCCTAAACTAATAAATAAGTTTGATAAATCTATCAAAGTGGAGCTGGATGCTGCAGAGAAGCTACGGAAGAAGGTTTGTGGAGGTGTTAGATAAAGTTTTTTAAATCTTTTTTCAATGGGAAAATTGTGTAAATCGTTGACAGATATGTGAGTGACGGTATATTTGAACGAAATTACCTTTTTGTGCTCGTCTTCCATCTTCCCGATAACCTCTTACCAATGTTCTCCCTCCCTTGTAACTTGTGTTGCTTTCTGTGCACTTTTGATGCATTTCCACCACACACCTCTATACCCTCAAAATCTACCTCCACTCCTCCCGCCCATCTCCTTACCACTGGATACAGTATAGCTTGGAAAATGTGTTTGTTTGCCATGTAGATTGGAATAATTGTACTCTCATGATGGTTTTATTTTAATTCTCTCTTGCTTTACAATGAGCAGTTTATTACTGTCCCATCTATTGCTCATGTCCAGCAATTACCTGGTATTCTGGCCCCAGTTCACCTTATGTTTTCTAATATTCTTTCCTGCAGTACCTACTACATAAATGCTGATTAGAATATTGTATGCCCGTGCATATCAGTCATCACCCCCCCACCCCGCCCCCAATCATGGAATGTCTTCCTCTAATCACTGTGGTGCTTGCAGGTGATATAATTTATGGGTCGGCTGCTTTGCACTTTCCACTAAATACTTTAGGCCTTATTTTGATCTTGGCACAAACCCTGAATAATGGGCAAGCTCCAGTTTGTGCCCAGTTCGGAGTTGCAAGTTTTGTATTAATTACCCCATGTGCAGTTTGCCCTCAAGAATTTCAAATGATTATACCTGGTGTAATTGCTTAGTTCAAACACCCCCACATTCTGAGTTTACACATCTAGAACAGGGTGAAACCTTGTGCAGTTAGCATGCTATCACTCATGAGGTGTGCAAATCAGAACGGTGTGGCAATAACACACCCACAAAATGCCATAACACAGATTACAAATTGCAGGTGTGCTACTACTGTGCACGTTTTTGCTTAAGATTCAGAATGATCCCTCTTTTAATTAGATGATTTGCCTACTTAAAAAATCTATCGGAAATGTCAATCATGTAGGACAAATTCAAGATGCTCATGCTGGCCCAGGTTCTATCTGCCCTAGATCAGGGAGAAGTGTCAGTGAGCCTAGCACTAAGCGAACCTGCCAAATTTTATACAGGTTTTGGAGAAGACTTCATAAGATCTGCAGTGGTTGCAGCTCAACTGCAATTGGACCAATGTGGGTGTCAGTGCTCACATTGACGAAACATTCCTGCCTTCGCAGCGGAGTCCTATGGGAAGCACATTTTTGCTGTTCTGTACTGCAAGACATTTTGATCTGTTATTCAATAGACCCACCACCTTCGGAGTTACTCTTTCAAATGTATTCTAAGGATAAGGAATCTGTGGTTGGAAGTCCCCATTTCTTACCTTCAGTGATGCTCTTTCTGGTGGATTCTCTTAACAGCAGTTTTCTCCCTGCCACCTCGAATACCTTTCCCCCCCGGGGTCATTGAATTGCCTCATTTAAGGCTAAAAAGGTGCAAAATTAGTGATCTGCACACTGGCACAGATAATTGGTTTTGGACCTTTGCGTCTGAGGGGACAGTGTCAAGCAAGAAACGAAGGTCAGCGCTCTTGGTTGACGTTTATAAAGGGACTCCAGCTCTCATTTCTGTAGTCGAGCTGGGTCGACGCAGAGCCACACGATGCCACCTAGGAGCACAGGGTCTACACAGAAAAATCTTCAGGATCCAGTCTGGCACCTGGGGATATTCTAAAGGTTAGGAATCTGTGGTTAAAGTATCCTCCAGAAAGAGCATTCCTGAAGGCAAATAAATAGTTATTTTCAACACATCAGACTCATTCTGCAAGGAGACGAACAGAGACGACTTTTTGCACAGGGTTTGCCAGCCGCACCGAGTGTCAGTCACAGCCTCATTCAAGTGCACACAAGCCATGGCGTGGTCGGGTAAATGTGGCATTGACTGTCCCCTTTCACCTGCCTAAGGCCGACCGTTGCCTTCTGGAGTATTAGGGAGAACCAGGAAGGTTCTATGGTGTGACACACATTAGATCACTAGAAGCACAACGTTTTTCAAGCACTATTAATCAAAAACTGGGAACATTTAGATGAATTGTGAGTTCAAATTTCAGTGGCATTCAAGCCCAAAATGGTGATACTGTGGACCAGAGACGGTGGGGTTGTGATGCATTAGGCACAATTAGTGACTAGGTGTATCCCCTGAGGGTGCGAGATGAATGCTGAAGGCAAGGACTGCACAGAAGAGGAGGATGTTACAGTGAGAGTAAGACGAGAGGGTGAGGGTGGCAACCTGAAGGAGTGAACTTGACCGTTTCATGGCAGTTTCTTCCCTAGACTGCCTTCATACTATCCGCACAAGCGTCTGCTGCCTGATCTTTTGGCTGCCTATGGTTTGTATTAAAAATAGTTGCAATGAGAATATTCATACATGGAATGCTGAAGATCTACCTCACTTACAGTAAATCATATTGCCCATTGAGGGTCCTAACTGTCAGGAGGATCCCAGAGGTTCACAAGTCCTAAGAAGAGAACTAGACACACAGTCGGCCCCAAAGACGGGGTCCCTTTTATTGAAGTGCGACTTCAGAGGTCGTCGTTTTCCACTTCCATATGCACACTGCCACCAAATATGAAACCCCCTGGTGCACGCCAGGCAGACGCCACTTTAGACAAAGCGCTAGTGCTGGTAAAAGCGAAGACAGAGAGGCCAGTAGAGCTCCCCCCATGACAACCATAAAAGCCCTGTACAGACACTGAGCATAATCCTGGTTACACCAGGAGCCACAGTCACCTTCAAATAGACCTTATTGCGAAGAGTGAAGGGATAATGCAGGATATCCTGGACCAGAGTCGAAAGGACTTCCAGCGGAGATCTGCCATCATAGAGACTGCCATGGTTGCATTAGAGTCTGCAGGAAGAGAAAGCCATGCAGCCGAAAGACTCAACTTTTACTTAAGGTGAATGTGAGAGGCTGGGTCAATGGTTTATCATGAAGACACATACTAGCTTCTGGCTGAGTCACTACTCAAGCTCTCATTGAAGAAAGTCTAGAGCGCGCCCATTCCAGAATTGAGAGATTGCGAGGTATAAAGGCTGCGGTGGTTTAAGGAAGGAGCGTTCTCCCAGAATTTCTAAGACCCAGAAAGTTTAAGGGAGCTGGGTGCACTGATTGAACAGGTTGGTCTCTTCTAAACTCCTTTCATTTTCTAAAACCATATTTCTTTTTTCGTGTTATTACCTTTTTAAATCCCAAACCCTACGCTGGGAGGAATTATTTAAAGACATTTGCAAAAATGCTGACTTGTGCATTGTATGTGATTTCCAGTCGAGGCCCTAATTTTACGCTTCTCTTCCAAACTCGTTTCCCTTCTCCGCCAGAATGAATTTCCTACCTCTTTCCTGGATTGTTTTCCTTTCTACCCCATCCCTTCTTGTAATATCACATTCCCATCATCCTCTTGTGTGCAAGAAACTGTCGAATGATTCCAAACGTAAAATGCAGATGGTTTCAGGCAATGCATATTGTCATGTCAGTTTCGATGTTGGTCACCAGCCTGCCTGATTGTTAATCTAAACAGTTGTTGACAAAGCCAATAAGTTTGGCTTTCACTAAAAATTGGTAAAGTGTGAAATTGGCGAAATGCTTCTTTGACGGTCCTGAGCTGGTTATATTGATGACTGAACGTTTGGGAAAACTCGAACTGAAACCTGCTCTTTCAAGTCTTTTAGAATGCGTTTTGGTATGTTAAGCTCTGAAATTATTTTCCAAAAAACAGCAATATGACAACTGCTGATCACTTATTATCAACAGTGAGAATAACTTATTTGTACACAGTGCTGCTGTATGCTACAATTTTGCCGCTTTTAACACAGATGCTATTATCCAATATACCGACTTCGGTAGGATGAAAAGATGAGTTGGCCTAACCAGGATTGGAGCTTCTACGGCCCATTCGATGTCATCAGCGAGCGTTTAACTCACCGAGTAATCTTGCAGAGCTTTGCTAGGCTAATTCATACTTTAGCTGTAGTCAAATAGTACTGAAAGCAAGCAACCTACAATATGAGTTAACAGAATAAATGTAGGATCTCTGCTAAAAAAAGAAAAAAAGAGCAATATGAGATATGATCACTGCTTAACAACAGCAAAATAGCATGTTGTTCGGGTTTTTATGCTCAGTTTGAAAAATAAACAACCGTTAAACTAGTTGATACGGTTTTATCCCCCAATTTCTAAGTGTCTTGTGTGTTCCATGTGTCTTATTTGTTTTGATATCCTACAGACAAAGTCTTTCCTCCGAGCAGGAAAGGTACTTGTTCATTGTTTTCCTTTTTGTCTGGCATTGCGTTTTTTCATAGATCGAAATCTTTATGGGTTAAACCTGCTGTTTATTGTTTACACCTCTGTGGCTATGAGTTATAGCATTAACTCATTAAAAATGAAACATGTCATACAGCGCTGGGGAAAACATTGACCCTCACGCCTCAGTTAGGCCTACTTAATATATGGGAAGCCACAGACCTCACCGAGACCGAGCAGCAGATGGTAACGTTGGGCTTCACTTTGGTCAAGCGAGAGATAGCACGCCACTGGGGGGCTGCTGAGGCACCATCCGTACGAGTGTGGCTACAGGAGCTCGACAGATGCATGATAGCTGAAAAAGAAGTGTTCATCATTAGAGGGTGCCCCAGAAAGTGGGAGAAGAAATGGAAGGCGTGGAATAGCTGTAGAGGGTCCCTATGCACGCCCCTGTTGGTGGACCTGACGTTAAGGCGAAAGGAACTTAGAAAAGTGTTAGCATTGTGAATGTAATCTTACATATGTTATTCATTTTGGTGTGCTATGGTGCTGCGGACATAAATGTGAATCTATCTGTGTGCCTGGCAAAATTAAATAAAATATTATTCCAAAAAAAAAAAAATGAAAGATGTACACCTAGGCTACAAAGAAATTGATTGATAATATTTTCTTTTTTGACAGGGTAAAATTGATGACGCAGTGAAAGCATTTGAGGAATTAGTGAAAAAATACCCACAAAGTCCACGAGCCAGATACGGCAAAGCTCAGGTACAGGACGTTTTAAAGTGTCAAACTGTCTGTTGTACGTATGTGTGTGTTTATGATGGCTTCATTCAGAAGTAGGATGGAGCGCAGATCACTTTAATGCATGTGCCACCGTCAGGATGTTGACTAGCGCCAACCAGAATCCAAATACAACATTTTACTCGCTCTGTTTTTGGTCCTACTTTTTTTCTGGCATTTGCAAGAAGTTGATTGTATCAGTCAGGAGTCTGCACAGCACTGAAAATGTAAGTCATCTTTTCTTCTAGCCTTCAAAGGTGACTCGCAGATCAGCTGTGACGTCTCTTATGCAGTCGTCAGAGACAAGTCATAGAGGCAGCTTCCTTCCAGTTTTCCTACAAATTAAGAATCCTTTCTTGATACATAACTTAATTGAGTAAGGTAATTAAGTTGTTTAGAAACATCATTTAAGATAACACAATAGGATGTTTCTTAATTTCCTGATTGGCTACTAGAAACTTAGTTTCAATAACTCGATCTCACCAGTCCTTTGTAGAAGAGAATCATTGCTGGTACCACTGGCAGTACAGTTGTTTTGACTTGCATTGTTTTTCACATAGCCTTCTTCAGGGGACAAAATCCAGGGGGTGTGAATCTCAAGTTTCCACCCCCAAAAAAGCAGTGCGTGGAGGCTTAGATGACCAAGGTTCTGGATGGACGGTTTCCATGAGGAACAGGGTCAGTGCTGATTTGCATTGGGTTGTGTGGTCCTCTGTCTACAGTGGCACAGCGGGTGAAACCTGATGGGTTGGAATGCTTCCTCGAGCGTTTGCCGCTCCTTAGACTATTTGCAAGTTTTCATACACTCATCTTTTGGTTGATTGATCGCCAGTAGTCTGCTTTGATACCTGAGACTGACGCAGATTTTAAGCCTACTACTGCCAGTGTTTGTGGAAAAAGTAGTACCTCTGCGTCCATTCAGGGAGTACTTCAGTGGGTGCAGATTTACTACTTTTTTTGGTAAACCAGTCACTATACATATGTACGTTTCCACTCCAAAAAATCAACAAGATAAAACATCTTAGTGAAATGAGAACAACGAGAAAACCAGACGCAGACATAGGAGACCCGTCTCACGACCCTCCAGACACGAACTCCAAACCAAAAATTTGTTTGGGGAATGTCACCACCCATATGACCCCCCCACCCCCTGCCCAGAAGCTATGCTGCCCGGGGGTCACATATTTTAAATCTATTTTGATTGTATGCACTCTTCTTTGTCTCCGCTACAAGAAGCATTAATGGTAGAGTTGTCAAAGCAGTGCATGAATTCAGGGCCTCCAACAGCGCCATTGGTGGACTAAGATGAAGGTCAGTAGTCATGTAAACCCTAAATGAGGCCTAGATTCTTATTAAAGGTGGAAAAATATTATAGTCTATTATGTCAAACATAAGATGTGCTGGTACAGCACACATCCTGAACACAATTATCCAAAAGTGCTCTTATATGTGATATTAAAGAAAAAAGAGCCTCCATGAAATAAAGTGTTTGCCTAGGATCACAGAATTTGGACAAGCAGGAAAGCTGGTATTGATTCTAGGTTATCTAGTTTCACATTTTGAAATTCAGCACAGATGTGTATCTCGGTCTCTCTTCTGTTTTACATAAAAGGACACCGTTTCATCTTTTGTTGTTTTCTCAGGAAACAAAACCCACAAATATGGCAGGCCTGATTCAGGACTCTCAGACTCAACTACCAAACCAAGAATGCATTTTTTGGGGGGGAGGGGGGTATACCCCAAAGACCCCCAAACTGGTGCTATGCCCCTGCCAAAATCCTCTATTTATATATGAATTACTTTGTGAATGGGCACAATTCCTAAGATACATTAAAAGGTGTAAATCGGTACATCACCTTACCACCATTTGATAGCCTTTAAATACCGTTGTGTAGCCCAACGCTTCAGTTCATTCAATGATCTACATGACTAGGTTTTTGTTCCGAAGTATAGGGTCAGTACCACAACCATTGTGTTGCTTATAGTGCCCTAACGACACAAAACAAAAGCTACTTTAAGTTGCCACTCACTTAGGAGAACAACTCCACTAGACAATATTTAATCTTTATCTCACTAGTGGACTCTTAAAACGCTCTCATCCCCCTTTCCCTGTTTTTCTTGACATCGATTTCTGCACAATTTCTGGATAATATTAAAAAAATGATGATCTTTTCAGCAGATTAAGATGCTACGAATGTCCATATTATCTCAAAAGTGGATTAAACCTTGCTTGAGGTCTTTATTTGGCCCAGAAATAGCTTGATTCTGCAGGTTGGCCGCAGACTACCCCTCACGTCCCGGTGTACCTTAATTTCATGGAATCTGAAGTGAAGTATTAATTTGATCAAAAAACTAATTGCAAACAGTTTATTTATGCTCTGTATTATTCCCCCCACCTCTTCTTAATTCATGTGGAAGGATAAACTAGCTATACCTTAGTTCAGAGTAATAAAATATATGTGTACGTAGAGGTGTTTATAATCCACGAACCAGCGATAGAGCGAGCAGTATAGTGCTGAACAGTGGCTAGAGTCAAGGACTCAGTGCTTCATTTCAAAAGAATGAGGGGCCTAAAGTTGTGCTCAGAAGTCTGCGGCCAGCGCTGTTGAAAAGTCAGGGGGCTGATTACCACAGCTGCTCGTCTTGATTCCACCCCATGCCTCTTCTGTCCACCACCAGCCACTTCCTGCCTCTTTAGCGCACACTTGTAAGTTATTTTTCATCCTTGCAGTCTTTGCAACTGTTTTTCTGTCTTTCTCTTGCTCTTTCTTTTCTCCTTTTGTGTTTCTTTCTGTCTTCCTCTGGGTCAAAGCCTGATGAGGATAACTGCCTGTCCCCAAAAACAAGCGTTGTCATGTAACCCTTGCAGGTGAACTCCGCTCGCGGAGTTTTCCGCACACCGCGTTACACGGGGCTCACAGAGTTCCGAAAAACTCTGCGGAGCGGAGTTTTTTACCTCTCTTGCGTTTGTCAACGTCAAGTTGGCGACCGCGGAAAGTTATCCTCCTGGCGAGATTTCTCAATGTGGGGGGACAGGTTTCTCATTGCGAGTGGTCGCGTATGCTCGCGACCACTCGTGCTGAGAAACAGCCCGTTCGCCTTGAGAAAGCTGCCACTCGAGTAAAAATCTACTCAAGCGGCAGAAAAGGAAAGCAGGGACCGCTTGCGCTGTACATGGTGCCGTTTGCGATGATTGCACAGTGCGGACAAGCATCCGGCACTGTGCAATCACCGCAAACGGCATTTTTCTATCGTACTCCGCCGCTTGCGGAGCTCCGCGAAGTGCAGCAGAGTTTTTTTTTTTTTGCACTTCGCGGAGCTCTGCGTAGTGCAACTCCACAAGCTCCGCCCAGGGTTAGCGTTTTGCATCCGGCACAAATTAAGCACAGTGTCCAGTAAGTCAGGCGAAAGTGGCCTGAACGTCTGTAGGGTAGTAGTAATCGTTGAAAAGATGCTTCCTTAGTTTCTGGATGGCAGGGCGGTAGGAGTAATCCTGAGGTCAATGCAGATGTTGTTGCAGACACTCGGTGTAAAGATGCTGGAGGCCTGTCTTCATGTCTTGTCCTCTTTGCATTTCTTAGTCTCTAGTTTGGTGACGTCCTTGCCCTTGGTGTTGGTTTCCCTGCCAGGATTACAACTATTGTCCCCTAAGGATCCCCTTTAACCGGTGAGTTAAGAGTGCTGGGGACCACTTCCCTGAGACCAAAGCCTTACTAAAACTTAAGGGATGTAAGCAAAAGAAGCTACTTACTGCTTCGCACCGTGAAATCATGTTTTTGTGTCATTAGTAGGGGTGGGCGGAATTTGCGAAAGCGACTTTCGCAAATTATCGCGAAAATGTTAAAAATCTCCGCAAACAAGCGGAAATATCGCGAAGATGCGGAAGATTTTTCCCGCCCGTTCGCGATATTTTCTGCATGGTTGCGGGTCGCTAACTTACCCCTGCGGTTGCTCGCGGGCGCGGCCATCTTGTTTTCAGTTTTCGCGGTGCATGATCGCGAGAAGAAAGACGTGATCGCGCGTCGCATGACGTCACTGCGGACGCGAACTGTCGTGAGACAGCGCAAATGGCTAAAACAATACAACATCTCATGGAGAACGCGACCGGATAGGGAAAACTTGTCGGCGAACGCGTGGATTCAGGTAAGGCGATCGCGCGAGAATATATTATTTTACAGCGCGAGCAAGAACCAAATTATCGCAGAGCTGCGGAATGTGGAAATTTTGACATTTCCGCGCTCTCCGCGGAACGCAGAAATGCCAAATTATCGCAAATTCCGCAAACGGAACGGAAATTTTGCCCAGGCCTAGTCATTAGAGCTGCACATTCTTTGCTAAATTCCAAGCCTCTCTTGGTTCTTCTTCCAGGCAAACATAGGGTGTTTTTTGTTTCCATAAGTCTAATGTCCACATGCTAGGTTGTGGGCCTATTCGAGGAGGGCAAAGATAAAATATTGGGTCTATGGCCCTTCCTCAATCTGTCCTGTGGTGGCAGCTGCTTACACCAAAATAGAAGCGGTCTTCGTGGGCCTCTTTGTCACTGCTAATCATTTGTCTGTTGTCGAAGGTGCAAACCAAGTAATATTTTCTGACCACACTTGTATTAGTTATCCAAAAGCAGAGGAATCAAAGCCTCATGTATTTTCAAACTGCAAGCTGAGACTTTTACGCGTTACAATCAGTGTACGCATCACAATCCCAAATGGCTTTAGTATATGTTTCAAGGCTTTTCTGCTTGTGCAAACCTTGTCTGTTTGCTTAGCGAGACCTTTGCACATGCTCTGAAGCTTTCCTTCACACTGATCTCCTTTCTGCCTCACGCTCGAGTCAAAGTCTGATGATATAAAATCAGTCCCGGTGCCCACCAACTGCAGCCACCGGCACAAATTAAGCACTGCCCCTATCAACTGTTCTCTTTTTTCACTTTTCTAATAATTAAATTCTATGTCGGTCAGTCTGGATCTGAACATGTGATTTGCAAGTTATACACCACTCTCTCTTCAACATGTTTATAGACTCTAGAAGTTATTTTAGTACAATATGTTCTAAATAGTTTCCTATAATTTAAGTGAATGGGAAAGACGAGGCTGTTTTTTTCTATAGATTACTGCCCCTTCTACAAATTTTGTGCAAACAACTCGAGTACATTTTTTTTAGATATATTACATTAAAATGTATGTGGCGGCATGGACACAATGAGAGCAGACCCGAAACTTCTATTTGGTAGTGAAGTAGAAGGTCGTGTCCATGATTGTATTTATTTGTTTATTTTAGCTCCAATCAACCTTAAAGGACATTCGAGCGCTTTACAGGGAGGCAAAGAAAAACATTTAAAATCATTTAGAAACAAATGGTATAATTACACATTACAAGTTAAGTATCATCATTTTTACAAATATACGGGACGTTTTAAGATTTACTACACATTGTAGATGGCAGCAAGATTGGTTGGTGGCGAGATGTATTCAGAGATTTGCAGTACTACAGCAAATAGTTGTTCCTTTGGAAGGAAGGGTACAAGTTAGGTACACAGTGAAGAGAAGGTGTGATGAAGATGGCCTCTGTAGAAGATGTCTCTCAAAAGGGGATATATTTTAGATCTTACTAGGCTGTTCAAAATATCAGTATGTCGGCGTAATTTCCAGCATTTCAATGTACGGTTTTTATGCAACATTCCGTGAAATGACATTGTTATGCCAAGTTCATTCATGTAAAAATCCTATCACCAGAGAACCGGACAATGTGAACAAGTGGGTTTTGTTTTTGCGCCGTTTATTAGCGTAAAGATCGTCCTATTACCCAACATGGATGCATATCGCACTAAAACATAGCACAAGTTGCCAGACTGGCCTTATGCCTAATTTTGCATAATTTCTCAGAATTGTGGCAAAGAAGTGCACGCCCCTTGATCTTACTTGAAAGCAGACTGGCAGGTAGAGAGCTGGAGTGCAGAGGGGGTGGGAGTGCCAGTGACATGGTACATAGTACCCCCAGGGGCACCCCGCTTTCCCCCCTCCCCCAAATTAGGTTACCCAATGAAAACACAAGAAACAGTTGTAAGTGGGTAACAAATGCTGCAGGTTTATTACATAATTCCAGTATATGTAATAGGTGGGTTATCTTACGGGCGATCCAAGGGCAGGCGGCCATCTACTTCACCTGCCCGCCTGATGAGCCGGGCAGCACGGGAACGACCCGCAAGTGCTGCCCCCCAAGTGATTCTTTTACGATCACGTGCCGTTGAAATTGTACTCACACCCCCCCTCTCGGGGCGGAGCGTCGCATAGCAAGCCCCCGGTTGTTCAGGCCCACAACCGCCCGCAGGCCTAGCGGGGCGCCGACCGGCTTCCGGGACCTCTCTGGAGGCTCCTCGTTTTGGCTCAGGCACTACGTGGTGCCGCGCAGAGGTACCCTTTGTACCGGCCTGCTTCCAGATCGCCCTGTAACTCTGCCTGCAACGAAAAGGAAAACATTACAACGCTCAGAAAAAACCCCACCCAACCACGCCTACGCCGGGTAAGCGGTAGGGAGGGAAAAAGGCGAGGTGGGCGACAAAAGAGGTCGCCAGTGAGGGTGGGGGAAGGCTAAATAGCCTCCCCCTCACACCTGGGCCCGGAAGTGACGCGCATTGCACGTCACTTCCGGCCCTGACACAGAGGGGGGCACCAGTCTGTGTCCCTGCCCCCCCCCCCGAAGGAGGGAGTGGGGAGGGGTGACCGGGGCCCCGGGGCCACTAAGGCGCCGACCGCCGAGTGGCCACCTGCGGGGGCCGCGGTCAGCGGCATAGTACCCCCAGGGGCACCCCGCTTTCCCCCCCTCCCCCAAATTAGGTTACCCAATGAAAACACAAGAAACAGTTGTAAGTGGGTAACAAATGCTGCAGGTTTATTACATAATTCCAGTATATGTAATAGGTGGGTTATCTTACGGGCGATCCAAGGGCAGGCGGCCATCTACTTCACCTGCCCGCCTGATGAGCCGGGCAGCACGGGAACGACCCGCAAGTGCTGCCCCCCAAGTGATTCTTTTACGATCACGTGCCGTTGAAATTCTACTCACACCCCCCCTCTCGGGGCGGAGCGTCGCATAGCAAGCCCCCGGTTGTTCAGGCCCACAACCGCCCGCAGGCCTAGCGGTGCGCCGACCGGCTTCCGGGACCTCTCTGGAGGCTCCTCGTTTTGGCTCAGGCACCACGTGGTGCCGCGCAGAGGTACCCTTTGTACCGGCCTGCTTCCAGATCGCCCTGTAACTCCGCCACAGCCCTGGAGGCGGCTAACCGTCGCAGCCAGGGCCCCCCACCAACCTAGCTCTTACCTGCACCTCTCCTATGGTACAGTGTTTCATGGAAGAGCTCTGAACGGTATGGAGATCATGTGATTTTCAGTTTCTGTACCAGATAATCAGGGCGAACCAGTGGGCTGTATTTTATGCACCAAGCAAGCCATTTTGGAGATGTGCCAAGCATCAGCCGGTAACCACTGAAGCGTCATGAGAGCGAGGGTGATGTGGTGAAGTGTTTTTGCTCCCAGATGCTAGGAGCTGAAGTGCAGAGCAGAGCCGGTGCCTCTGGTTTCCCTTTTGTACTAATACAGACGTGTCCACGCGGAAATTGGGTGATTTAAGGGAGTCACAATAAACATAGAAGGTGAGGCTAGGCAGGGCGGCTGAAGCAGAGAATCTAAGCGTGTATTACTGCTGAACCAAAATGGGCATTCCCTCAGAGGAACAACTTGTGAATCAGGGCACCGCAGCAGACACTCGGCACACAGGAAGTGAGCAGAGAGACAGAGACGTTTTAAGGCATGGGTAAAGTGGGCTCTGGCCCAGGGCCCCAGCCTTTCGGAGGGGGGGGGGGGGGGGGGGAGGCTGATAGATCCAGCTCTGTTCTCCACACATTACTGCCCTGATGAACTTGAATGATTCTTAAACATAGTTTGTTTTAAATACCACTTGCCTTTAATGTATTTTTAATATGAGTGATGTGTGGGAGTCTATTGCGGAAATGTTGCAGTTTGTTTTTCAGCACTATGCAACATCCAGAAAAGTTCCCTTTAGATCAAAACAGGACTTTTCAGATGAGAAATGGCAGTTGGTCGCAGAGATTATTTGCAATGATATTAGTGAGCGGCTGGTGCTGTATTACAATATTTAAAACACACATCACAATCCCTGGCTGATAAATAGAAACGCATTTAGAATTTGGACCTTTGGGCCTGTGCAGTGTCGTTCACCTGGCCAAAGAGGGCATGGAAAAGCGGAAATTGGATCATAAATTCAAAGCTGTTCTGAACAGGGGCTCCCAAAATCAGTTGAACCCAGGGAGGGCCCCCAAAATCCTTAAGATGTCTGCAGAGAGGCATCCTGTGTCTGGCCATGACATGGAAGGCATCCCTGCATCTGTTTCCATCCCTGCTGTTTGCTGTGCGGCTCCTTGTAAGCTCAGTGGCAGCAGCCACAAACAAAGGGCGGGTGTAGGGAACAGAGGAGGGGGAGCGCGGGGGGTCACGCAAGGGGATGTTTCAATATGAAAAAAACAACCTACCTTCAGGGGCTGGCGCCTCCTGCTTTGCGCTTCCCCTTCTCTTCCTTCTTCCAGCAGACACTGGAACCAGCACGTCACAGACTCCCATCCAATCCCCTCGCTGCTCTCCTGCTAGGAAAGCAGCGAGGGGATTGGGCTGAGCAGGCTGAAAAGATGCTCCGCTCAGACCAGAAAGTCTGTGGGGGTTTCTCCAGCCCGGCTGTTCAATGCAGACGGACTGAAGAAACCTAAGTGGGCATGTATGTTTTGGTCGGCCTGAGACAGACGGCCAAACACATGTGCGCACTTAGGGAGTGGACATAGCACTCCCCCTCCCGTGCCCTGCGCCTTCCTGCACAAGCTGGCTCAAAGCCGACAAATTAAAAATAAAATGATGTCAGAACATTGTTTTATTTTTTATTTGCTGGCTCCGAACCAGGCATTGGGGCGGCGTTCCTCCTCCATTGCACAGGAGCCACCCCTGTGTAAGCTCCTCCTCTCCTCTGCAGTTTTCAGTACTCTCCTTTGCCAACCACCACCGTGTGGTGGGAAAGCACAGCCAGCGCTCCAGCACATTACGCAGCCCAGGTCGATCTGGTCAGAGGAGGAGCGAAGCACAGGATAGGGCAGCCCCACTGGGCATGCCACAGCTGCATAGACAGCACTGCCGTGAAGAAGAGTGAGTGCTGTGCTCACACTGTACCACGTGGTTGGCAGTTGTCATTAAAGAGATCCGTGCCCAGAAGTAGGCTCCGGAGTCCATTACTAGCAAAGACTAGTACCAATTAACCATTGTCGATGACAACACATGTGTGGCATTGGCATGTTCAGAAACTTACGAAAGCATTGCAGGCCAAAGGAAGATTAATATTTATCACATTGGTCTGTTTCAATTTTAATTCACCCATATCCAACATACTATCTTCCATGAACGTTTTAAGCAATGAGCTGCCTCCATTGGCGGGAATAGGAGAGCTTACTCACGACAGCAAGCAAGAAGACATATGGGCAATCGTAAGCATCCTTGTAAGAATTCATGTTTGCACATGGGGATATAATATGTCTATCTGATACCCTGGTGAGATGTGTAAAAGAGTATGAAAATTCTAATGGCAGTTCTAAGTTTGTTTTGTTTTCATGCCCACACATATTCTGCCACACAGGAGATATCATCAGCCGTCTGTGATTTTCCCCTTTTCACAAAGCTGGACAGTTAAGAACTAGTGGTTTAAATGTAATTTGTGCTTCCATCTAGTGTGAGGATGACCTGGCAGAAAAAATGCGGAGCAATGAAATGCTGCAGAGGGCTGTCAGCACTTACGAAGAGGTGGCCAACTTACCAAACGTTCCATCAGACCTGGTGAAACTGGCCCTGAAGAGGCGAGCGAACCGGCAGCAGTTCCTGGGTGAGGTTGATTTTTTTTCTTCATTATAACATTTTATTGAATTTTTCGAAATACATGAACCACTTTGCACAATAATTTAGCACTAAGATAACAAGTTCATATAGACACTCACGTGTTTGAGGAAGTATAGTATCATGAACCCGTCACATTATCAGGGGAAGAACCACAGTATGCGCGCATTATGCCGCAGCGATTTGGAAGTGTTCCCGGTGAGGTTCAGTGAGCTGTGATAACTACTCATTGAGAGTCTGGTGGAGGTGTATACCAATGAGGATACAACCCGCCAGGCTATGAGTTACCTGGTGTTTTCGCCCAGTACCATTGGGTGCAGGAACGCCATGCCCCGGTTTACCAGGTGCCAATATGCACTTAGTAAAACCTCAGGCAGGAAGAGGCTGTAAGCTGAATGAAAGCCAGGCACCCACCTGACCCCCTGTAGCACACTGGTGGAGCACACAGGTCTCCCACCATCATTGCAGGAGTCTGCCCCTGAGGCCCACTCACCCATTGCCTCTGCCTGACAAGCTGTCATGGCCCCGCCTCCACGCAGATTTACTACTTGCGCACAACAAGAATGGACATAGCCCCAGTATTGGTGATACACAGTTGAAAAGGACCCAGTATTTCTAGTCTGTGTGGTTATTCCCCATTCCAAGGTCATTATCTTGTAATAGCCAGATTTTGACGTGAAGATACCAGCTGTAATCCTTCATCGCCCGGTTTCATTCACTCCAAACACACTATAAAGCAATTTCCCTTGATCACCACCTGATGCACCTCTCCAGTGACGACTTCTCATCCGTTGATATCCCCTCACTCTCCCAATCAACTGTGGAGTGATGCCTCACCCTTCCCAGTCAACAGTGACGTGCCCATCTAAAAACTACGTTTTCTTTCTGACTCCATCGTGGCATTTCTTGAGCACATTTACAAAGCCTTGCCTTACCAACAGCCTCCAAAACCTTCAAAGCACATCATTCCACCCTAGGCTCTACCTTCAATCCCCTCTAGCCTATCCCCACCTTTCCCTCAGTGGGTCACTATTCCACTTTATCTGCACCTTCAAGACTAAGGTGTGCCTCTGCCTGCACAGTGGATAGACCTCTCCAGTTAAACTCCCACATCACTGCTCTCAGTGAACCCAAAGTTCAATAAATTCAAGACCTAAGCCGGTCCTTCAACCACACTGAAAATATCTGTTCCATTTGCCAATTCACTTCTCTCCTCCAACCTCCACTATCTCCACAAACTACTTGGCCAGCAGCATTTCTACTTTCTACTTCCATACAAAGATCAAAAGCACTAAAAATACACTGTCTCCAGTGTCCTGACAGTCCTCCTTCTATTTGCTTCCATCTGATCAGCCAATTTAATCTTCTTCACTGTTGCACCCCAAAGCAACATTCACTCCACCCTAAAAATTGTTCTTGTGCCCTTTCCAATCCATTCTGCTCTCTTGTCGTCAAAGCTTCAGTTCTCTTCTCCAAAAATCTTACTTCTCTCTTTACATAAATCAGTTGTTATTTCTGGACTGAAATCTACCCACAGTTTTTTAAGTCCGGTGTAGTACTGCAGCTTATAAGAAAATAACTTTTTTTTCTCAGAAGCTCTTGAATGGTTGACCTTCAACAAGCTTAAGCTCTACATATTCTCAGATAACCAACTTAGCGCACTTCGGTCTGGACTCTGTAGCCTCCACTCCCCTGGGACTACTGCCTCAGTCTTCTCTAACTTCATAAACTCTTCCAATAATTATCATCATCCCCTGTCATCTGTCTTCTTCCTCTGCAACCTGTTTACCACTTTTCACGCCTTCAAACGATCCTACAGAACCTCTTCACAGTGAATCGATACCGTCTTAGATTGGTTCTCTACAGTTGTCTCTTAGTGTTTCTTCTCATTCTTCCAGGGTTCAGTCGAATTCTCGCACACATCTGTTCCTGTTGGTGTCACCATGGTGCTGCCCACCTCCCCCACTTTTGTTACATATATGCCACTTTCCTTGGTGCATCACCACCTCCTTTGGCTGCTCTTATGACCCCTTTCCTGATGACAGACAGATTATCTTCTATTTTTCATCACTCGCCCACTCAAACTCCAACTCGGATCTTAATCTGTAGACCACCATTTATCTCTGCATAACTCTGCCATTTCTCACACTCCTTGTCCACGACTGAGATCGATTTCCTAGCTTCCCTACCAAATCATGCTCCATGCTTATGCCCTTCATCCTGCGTAAGAAACCTTTTAATGTTATTTGACTCTATGATTTGTCTAAAATCATTCAAACCCTCCACAGCCGCTGCTGCCAGGTTTCACTCTATTTTTATTTAAAAACAGCAATCGCATTACATTGTACACCATCAAATCACTCATTTATGCGTTCACAGGGGTTCATTCACAAACTGTATTTTTTAGTACGTTTAGTTGTACTGCAGTAGTGCTACTCATGCACTACATGGTCACCACCCATGCCTCTTATCTCTCCTTTGCAGAACTCCCCACCCCAACTGCACAGATCTCTGCACATGTACACCTTTGTTTTAGTACTAAATGAAGGTGGAGGGATAGGGGAGTGGTCATAAAATGCGCAATAATTACTACTGAATGGGATGAGTTTGGGGATGGTTCAGGGAGGGCCATGCACCCACCTAAAAAAGAGTAAGTCCACTCTATTGACAAACAGCACTTCTGAAATTACTACAGCCAAAATAGGGCCCAAAACAGTCGTAAATGTACTCTGCTGAGACCTGAAGTGAGTCCAGCACAACACATGGCCAACCACTGGTACTGCAACACACTCCCTTAGAAAATAATGGTGGACTTGGGAAATAATGTTAAAAGAAATTAATTTTTGACTTTTAAAATATATGAAATGAATTTACATTAATCTGTAACCTAAAAGAATTTTTACAGTGTTTAGTAGAGCTTAATTAACTTTTTTAAATGTCCCTATAATTTACCAAAGGAAGATCTCTGTCCAGCGGGCGAGACCTGAGCTTATGTGTGAAAGGTTACTAGTAGGAACTTTTCACTGGTAAATTAGGCGTCACTCCCTCAATTCAGGGGGTGAAGACATGTACGCCTGCACTTTGTAGTAACTTTACATTTTGGAAATTGTGAATATCAACAGTAGTTAAGTTACTAACTACAAAGTGTCAGAGTAAATTTACACGTGTTGATTTACTCCTGTGTATATCTACCTTTATGAATAGGGCCATACTTTGTAGGTTGGTTTATTGCAGCTGCTGCTCATTTGTCTTCGAAAGACTCATTTGACGCCCTGGTCATCAGTACACAAGCTCCCACATCACCAATCGATGTCTCTTAATACAGTTTTGTACTTGTAGCAGAGCCCAGTTCAGCCTTCTCATGGTGGGCTCGGGACAATCTATGACCTATCCCCACTCTGTCTTACCCGCTTTGCTGCCCTCATGGCAGTGTTGGACTGGCCTGTTAGGTACTCAGTCCCTCAGGCACTGCCAGATGAGCGGGCTTGAAAGGGCCGGTGTTTAGGTGATTTTTTTTAAATCTTATGGACCATGATGGATTAAAGTGGCACACGCATTGGCCCTCTCAAACCTGCTCTTCGGGCAGTGCCAGAGTGACCGAGTGCCCGGCCGGTCAGTCTAAACCTGCCGCGTGGTGCACTGATATCGGACTCTTACTCTCCCAAACACTGATAAAGCTTTGCCTATATGTGTGCATGTGTATATAGATTGTTTGTTCTATATGTGTGCATGTGTATATAGAATGTTTGTTCTATATGTGTGCATGTTCTATATGTGTGCATGTGTATATATATTGTTTGTTCTATATGTGTGCATGTGTATATAGAATGTTTGTTCTATATGTGTGCATGTTCTATATGTGTGCATGTGTATATAGATTGTTTGTTCTATATGTGTGCATGTGTATATAGATTGTTTGTTCTATGTGTGCATGTTCTATATGTGTGCATGTGTATATAGATTGTTCTATACGTGTGCATGTGTATATAGATTGTTTGTTCTATATGTGTGCATGTGTATATAGATTGTTTGTTCTATATGTGTGCATGTTCTATATGTGTGCATGTGTATATAGATTGTTCTATATGTGTGCATGTGTATATAGATTGTTTGTTCACCCTTCAACAAATCATATATGTAACCTCCAGACTTGCATTCCACGGCTGCGTCACTCTTGACAAATTGCTTTCCAAAGTATTTCTGTTCTAAATGCGCCTCTCAACCTTCTTCAGATATATGGAACAAATAATTGCATTATGCACTCATTAGGGGCCTTTCGGGCAAGTGGATTAAAATATACGCTGATTATGATTAATAACCAAAGCCCTCACATGTCCAGCAACGCTTGAAATGATTTTCTCCTTTAGGATAAGGGCTGTCAGGCATCAGGGCTGCCTGTGGAGTCCTTAAGGTGCCATGAACCTTTCATGCGAAGACGGCGCTTCATGGAGTAATGGCGTCCGAATAGTGTAACCTTACTAGCGCGTGCTTCTAATGTGCCTGTGACACGCTTCTCTTCATTTATGTTCTGCTTTTTCCTCTCTGAATGACATAAGGTCGCACAAGGAGTTCGCTGAATACTCTGCAGAAACTAGTCCAGCTCTTCCCTGAGGACACTTCCGTTAGAAACGACCTTGGGGTTGGATACCTCTTGCTGGGAGACAACGCCGCCGCAAGGAGAGTCTACGAGGAGGTACATTCCATGCTTCAGAAAACGTATCATGCCTCATGCTTTACTCTGGTTTCCCCTTTGCTGTGATTCATCTTTCATAGTGTTACGAGGACCACGTGGCTTATTTTGTATATTTTGACAAAATCCTTGCTGGAAGAAATGTTATTGTTAAGGAGATATGCGGATGAGACCCTTGATAAGGATCGAATAATCGTGAACCACGAAGATTTTACTAGAACTCATATTGTAGCACGAAAACGCAATAACTAGGGATGGCTAAAGCTACTATCTGATGTATTTTTATTGGTTTAGTTTGGTGTTTTTATTTGTGCAATGATACAAGAGAATGCCAAAAAAACATAAAGAACGTCTATCGCAGTACACTGAGAATTAAGGAAAAAGAGAGGGGGCTGTGTGCTAGTTCTATCAGTCCCAATTCTTCCAGCTCACAAAATGGAGCACACTTTGTAGTAAAAGGGGACAGGTAGGACTTCCGTGCTGCATCATTCCCGACAAATGATTATCCATTAATATCAGGGTTCTACCATTCGTTTGTTTTGGTTAGTGACAGAGGAGGTTCATCTCAATTTAAGTAATCATTTACCAAATCCAATATTGTGAGGATCTGGGTGTACTATATGATATGGCTGTGGATCCTTATCCTGGAGTACACTCACACATACCGTCTTGCGTCCAGTCAGTATCGTTTACTCAACCTTAGCTCAACCCTGGGTAGCTGTGGCTGTGAGCAGTAAGGTTTGGGAAAGGTACCAAGGGCCTGATTTAGATCTTGGTGGGCGAGTTACTCCCTCACACCAGTGACGGACATCCTGACCCCCGAAATATAAATCCCATTACATCCTGTAGGATTTATATTTTGGAGGACGGGATATCACTCACCGTTGTGACGGGAGTAACCCGTCTGCCAAGATCTAAATCAGGCCCTTAGTGTGAAGCATTTGACCACACCAAACAACAGAATAAAGTCACACAACAAGAAAGAGATGGAGTGTATTTTTATGAATTTTTAGAGTCCTTGATTATCAAAACAAGCTGAGGGTTTCGGAGATACAGATTTTTAAAACAGTAAATACTTTTAAATGCAACCGCAAACAAGCATTGGTCAACAAAAACTTTGCAACTTATGAAAAGTTTAAAACAGTTCGGCAACTCCTACCCAAGTTCTGCAAGCAATTCCAACAGGGCAGTGGGCTATGAGTTTATTATGGATACTTTGGACAGTTACCTGGCCACCAGAGTGTTTTTGAAGAAAGTTCTCAACTTTACAGGATGTCTGCCTTAGACTTCAGTGGAGTGGTCCTGATGCTGAGCCATCGACAGGGGTGAGGTACGGTTCATCCCTCGGTTCACGGTGGGTTAAGTTGACTTTGACCTCGGCACTTGGGGTTTCACTGCATCCGCTTCGCAACAGTAGAAGGTCAGCTGCGGTTAGGCCCTCTGTCTCACGACGAAGCGGTCACAGAGAATATCCTTGGTGGGGGGTAGTGTCCCTTTGGTGTGATGAATCCAGTCACAGATAGCACTCTGCGATCTGGCTGACACGGGTGCAGGTTTTGGCTATCTGTGTGTCCAACGACTGGCATTGGCACAACAACTGCAATGGCTACCTCTTTGTCGATTTGGGCACTTTCAGCTCTTGTGTCCCTGCAGCTGCTTCCAGGGGATCAGCGGACTGATCCTTGGAGTCACTGCAGTTGGTGAAGGAGGGAAACCATCTTTTTAGGTTGAGCCTAGACAGCGCATGCGCTGTCGCAAGACCTGTAGTAAACAGAATATGGAGGGTAATTTCTCCTGCCACTCGCCATTTGTTAACTCTGGCATTGCTCTTCTTATCTGACTTATTGTTGGCTGACGATCCGATATGTCACTACCATTTTTGTAGGAAGCAGCACCGACCAACTACAGTTTAGTTACGCTACTGGGCTTTTCATTTAGGGACTACTTGTTTTCTTTGCTGCTCCCATTCCCAGAGGAGGTTTGCACACTGCCGCCGCTGGCACATCTGCCCGGTTCCTGCCCTCACCCAACGCCTTGCTCCACCGCTCTCTACCCGGAATCGATGCTTCCTGTTTGGCACCACCTGAAGCACTGGTCTCTGCTCTCACCCTGACTGAATTAAATGGAACTGACAGTGGGTAATAACCGGCAACAGTTAAAACTGCTGTGAAAACTGCAACACGCACTGTCACTTACTTGCGGTAAATTAAGGTGCGGTACTCCTCTAAGATGGCTCCCGCTATCTGCCATACGCGGCTTGGAAGAAGATCAGTCTTCTGTGTCTACTTGATGTTGCAGCTGATTCTACTGCTGTGGCTTTGGGCGTCTGGAACATACTGCTTCATCGTGTGTGCATGATCTGAGCCCGGACAGGGCCGGTGCGCCCAAGTAACCAGTATGTGCTAGTTTCCCCACCAAACAGTGTAGAAGTCCGGCTATGATCAGAGCTGCAGCGCTGTCACTTTCAAAGTGCAGCAGTCCTTCTAACAAGTGAGGGGGGAGCCCATTTAAATGCACTGGAGTACTGCAGGACTCCTGTACCTCTACAGTGCATGTCCAGTCTGCCTCGCTGCAGTAAATGTACACATTTTGTGTTCCCCACCACGGCCGTTGCACCTTAAGTGATGCTGTCCACACTTCTTGCATCACTATTTTACTGAAGTAACAGTGACTGCCAAAGCCATCTTTGATGTGAAGACGCTGAGAACTTTTTAATTGAAAGAATGCTAATTCCTCATAATACTACCATCCAGTAAACATATAACAGCCCTGCTCAGGACCCTGGTGCTGCAAAGCATCTCAGCTAAAAAGTGAAGCAACTGAAGTGCTGCACTCCCTATCCAAAGAGCAGCACTCTGAGAAGCCCTGGTTCTGGTTGCCGCGGTACGTTCCCTTTAAGAGCGCTCAAAGTTTTCTGCCAGCAAGGATGCAACCCACATTTCTTATTTCAGCTGCATTTCAGCATTCGTTTCCAATCTACTCTTGTGATGGTGGATCCATCTGTCCTCGTAATTTTCAGTCCACAATTACAGACAACGTGAAAGAGCAATTAGCAAGCATTTGCAATGCAATAGGTCTCGTATTTACGCAAGTTTAAGCTATTGGCATTGTAAATGACAATCAGGCACATGCATCAAAAGAAAAACCGGTCGCAAACGGGCAGATTCTCAGCATCTACCCCTTTGCGGCCAGTATTTTTGCATTTAGGATGCATCATCCCAAATGCAAAAATCGCAATTTAAGTAATCTCTAAATTGCGATTGCATTTAAGGAATCGCAAATTGAGATTCCTTAAATGTAATGCATTAAAGTAACAAAATTAGCGATTTCGCTAATAGGGGGCGCAAATTTCCATGAAGTTGAACTTCATGGTAATTTGCAAAACCTTTGAAAAATGCACTTTTGTGCATTTTTCAAAGTTTCATGTTGCATTTGTGTGCGCAACATATGTGCACAGGTCAATCCCAGGGGTGCAACAGGGTGTCCTTTTGACACCCTTGCACCCTGAAATTGCATGCGCAATTTGCGAGTATCTATTGGTACTTGCAAATTGCGCTAGCGATTTCCCATTCATTCCTATGGGCCTGTAGGTCCATAGGAATGAATGGGAAGCCATTCCTTATTTGCGACTCGCAATTTGCGACTCGCAAATGAAGAATGTGTAGGAATCGCTACTTTTATAGTGATATAGTGATTCCTACATGCATAGGATTTTGAGAGTCCTTAATTGCAAATCCTTAATATTCGCAACATTCTAGCTTGATGCATGTGCCAGAATTTATTTGCTTTTAAAACCAAAACATAAATAAAAGGCATTGTCATTTACAATGCAATAGCTCAAACTCACGTAAGTGCGAGACCTAGTGCAAATGCTTGTTTTCTCTGTCAGGTATAGTCCCAAAAGTGCAGCAGGTGCAGTCCTCTCAACAGGGGAGAGGATGTTGCCTTACAGCTAGAGCAGTCGACCTTGAAGCTGAGGAACTGGGTTCCAGTCTCGGCAGGGACGCTCAACATCCTGTGATTTTGGGCAAATCACTTAATCTCCCCGCACCTAACAAAGATGAATCTGTGCTTGTGTAACAAAACTGGTGCTATGTAAAGCGCCCTGATACCTTCAGGTCGAGTTTGCGCTATATAAAACTAAAAAAAACAAAAACAAACAAACGGTGCAGCCTCTCTTTGTGCAAACTAAAGGCAGCAGGGCAGTCCTTCTTAGGTCCTTTCTTCTTCTCCAAAGTGAACTGAGGGGCAGGTTGCAGAGGTGCCGTACTTATCCCAGGAAAGTGCCCTGAGGGGACCATGCAGTCACTAGCCAATGTGCTACTGCTGTGGTTCCTAAAGTGTGTGCCACGGCACCCCGGTGCGCTGCCAAAACTAACCAAGGGCGCCGTGTTCGCAGTTTCTGAGCATAGTCCATTATGAGTTATACCTTCTTCTGGAGTGCAGGCCGGGTGCGCGGTGCCTGGCGACCACTGGGTGGCGCACTTGCTGCCTCGTAATGTAATAATTCATTGTAAGTGAAGAAACACATTGTGACCAGAATAGACGTTGCCCTCATTGAAAGTGTTTTCACTTTGCTTAAGCATCTGCTGAACAATCTCCGCACAAGGACAGCAGGAAGGGTTTTAGTATTTGGGTATTGTTTTATGAGCACCACCTTCGCAGACCACGCACCCCAGGAATTGGCATCCCGTCTCAGAGAAGGCTTCCATGGCGATGGCACAAGGACATTAAGATTCACTGTATTCTCAAAAAAGAATCTTTGTCCATAGAGTCCAGTGCCCACGGTGATGGATATTCTCATTTACTTATGTTTCTGTTCCCGGTATTTATGAAAGACAAAAGATTGGGCCTGTGAGGGCTACACCGACCCAACAGTGAAAGCTTCACTGTTTGACTTTGTTACCACTGAATACGATCTTGTGTAATTCCACCCCGGTTGCTCCTTCAGGACAACAGAACAAGCGCCTTCATTTCCTTGCAGCACTGCTGTGTATTTGCCCATCATTGATAACACCGAGGAACAAACCGAATGCTGCCCTTTTTCATTACAGAGGAGTTGGGAGGTTTTGGCTAAAATATATCTTATTACATCAAGATAAACCCGGAAGCAGCTGGAGTTCTGCCTCAAAACAAGATGTCCAGTACTTTTTATAAATCGCGATTTTCACTAGTATGCTTGTTCGTATTTGCTGATGGCTTTTTCTGATGTTGGAGCCATATTCAGGGCTTTGTCCACACTATGCGTCGTGGCTCTGTATTCTGCCTTCAAATAGAGGAATTGTGTGTACTTTCATGGGGGTTATAGTGCCTTCAGTGCATCCTACTTCCATTGCAAATGTGCCAGCTTTTAGTACTGTATTTGATGTATGTGTCAGTACAGTGTAAAGACTTGCAGAAGTGAAGCATACAAACGACTGAGCTGCAGCAACGGGACCCTGTGGTTCAATTAGCGGCATTGCAGAAGGTTTGTTTTCCATCTCCATACTGTGGCTATTGCTGCTGTTTTGTTGCTGAATTACAGTGGTTTGCATAAACAGTATTCGACCGCGCTATCTTTCTTAATTGGAGGTATAGCACCAGAAGTACTCTGAATGCCTTGGCCTTTTGTTGGTTTTATTACATCAATCCTTGGCTACAAAAATAGGCTTTGTCTTTCTTGACATAAGAGCTTCCTTTACTGGAATTGAAGTGGAGTCATGGAAGCAGTCTGAGCGGACTTTGTGTCCGAATGAACCTCAGTGGTAGGCCACTGAGCTGTCATAATGTGAAAGGAAAACCACAAAGTCAACAAGCCATTGTAATTCCTCATTGTATTCTATGTGGATCACTAGCTAGCATATGAAAGGAACTATACTAGTAGTTCCCAAACTGTGCTCCACAGCACCCTGGTGCCCCTAGCTGGTTTCGACTGGATGTGTCCAGCTCTAGTCTGAGCGTGCATGACCAGCAAACAGATGCAGTCACTGCATGGTCCGAGGGCACACAAATATTGTGAAAAGGGAGAGAGGAGACGTATCCCTGCATTGCACGCACTATTCTCCATACCTTCAGCGCAATTACTTTCAGGGATTAAAATGAAAACATTACTGAGGCCGGGCTTACACACATGCACACGCACACACCCCGTCCCAAAAAAGTAATATAATAGGAAGCCACGGCCAATTGGTCAAGGGAGCCGCAGGTCAAAAAAGTTTGGAATCCACTTCCTTACTTGATTAGTTAGGTGGTCCCATTCAGAAGTTAGCCGGGCTGGGGTGCCAGCCGGTAACCCTGTGTTAGCCAATGGGGCACCTAACCCTTCCACAGGAAAATTACAATTTAGAAGTGTCACTGCTGAGCCATATAGAAAATAATATGTCCTACTTAATAATATATAGCTCCCTGCCATAGGGCTCCATAGGCCTTCCTTCCGGTGACTTGCCTATATCCTTTAGGTGAAATGGCAAAATCGAACTAGCAGTGTCACACACTGCCTTTTCAGTCTGCAGTGGTAGGCTGTGGTCCATTTTGTCTCTTTCACATGCAGGGTAGCACAAACAGTGCTGCAGCCTGAGTAAACAGTCTGCCTTGCGTGCCCTTTGTATCCTGGTAGCATATATTGGGGACTTATGAGTTAGTCCTTGCCAATTGGGTGTAACCAATTAAACATACCTTTTGCAAGGGGTCAGTACACTGGCACTGAGGTCTGGACAGCCGCCTCTGTGCACTCTCAAAGTTGAAGTCAAAAGGGGGCAAAAAGTGGGGGGAAAACCCGCAAAAAGCCTTTTTCCTTACAAATATATACTTAATTACTTAATAAATTATTCAGTTGATTTAAATCAATTCTATACATACCTTTAATGCATTTTTAATGCATGCTGTTAATTCATCTTTTTTCATTGCAATGTCTTGATCCAGTCCTAGAACAGACCCCAGTCTTTTGATATTTCAAAAGTTGCCTGGTGCTTAATAGAACTGTCTCCTCCAGATATCCATTTATCCTTTTGAAATTGCTTATCCGTTCTCCTACTCTCAAGGGGTCCTCTGACCTCCATTTCTGAGCCATGATGGATCTTTACTACCAGTGACCTGAAAACGATTAAACTCTCAATGACATGACATGATCATTGCTGTGATTTCACATCCTCCCAAGTAGGCCCAACTTTGGGCCATTATTCAGATTGAATGCTAAGACCATTTCCAGGTTCTTAAGAATAGAGGCTCAAAAAGATATACGTATTTGGGAACTCCCATACTAATTGTATCCAGGTCCCCACTTCATTTTCACATTTGGTGCATTGAGCGCTGTATTCTGTGACAATGTTATGTATTGTTTGTGGAGTGTAGTGTAATCAGTATAGCTAAAATGCTGATTTACCAGAAGGTGGTTTATAGTGGTGTTCATCACCTTATGTTCTTTGAGCAAAATGTGCATCACTGTGTCCAGAGAGCTCTGTGCACAGATTTTAGTGTGATCTGGTGCTGTGGTTTCTTATAGCAAGTGATATACTTAGCCAATGTAGCCTTTGAAGGCGAAATAGGGCTTTGACACGTCTTTATTATATCCAACAAAGTAGTTATGGATCTGTTTATATTTAAGGAACTACTCCTTAAGTTCTACACTATATCTTTGTTGTATCTTTGCAAAAGAAATTATAGCATTTCCGTTAAGTATTTAATCAATCACCGAGATATCTTTTGAGGTGCAAGTGAGTTCCTGCAGTAGCATAGGTATAGACCCTCTTCTTTTCTGGATTCTCATCTTTATTCAGCCATTGTGGATAGACTTTATAAAGTGCACTCAGTGGTTCAAACGTAATAGTTTTGTAAAACTTTGCACTATTGAATTAATGGCAAATCAATAGGTCTCCCTCGTGTCAACCATGTAGATGATAATATTTGTAAAGTATTTGTCATGACTGATTATGATTTATGATTTTCCATACCTTTTGACGTATACTAGCATAGTAATATAACTCAAATTTTGTTAGTGTCCAGCCACTGCCCATCAATGAAGCACATGATTTAGTTCAAGCAGTACGAGGGGTTTTGCCTGCCTTCACCAACGATATATTTAAGCTAGTTTAGCGACAAAATAATTCTTATAAACAACATGAAAAGTGTTAAAACAACAATAAGCAGCGTGGAAAGGCGACCATCTTAATTTTGATTATTATCTAACCTACAAATGAGAATGCCATGTACCACTATGTCTCAAACTCTTTTTCTGTTTTTGTTAATAAAGGTTCATAGTTTAGTTTACGTCTTTCATAAGCTTCTCCTTTGACCATTGACGCAAGATATTGAACTGCATATTTTATCACCATATTTTAATATTTTAAATTTCCTTTGTTAGTTCAGATTTTGATTTTGAATTTAGATACCTTCTGTATTAGGTTTGTTTATTTTGTAACTATCATATCCTAAAATGTTTCTGTTGCTCTGAAGACATTATACAAATGTTCCAATTCAGGGGTAAGAAACATACCTACATCGTCTCTATATAATAAAATCTTAATTGTTGTAGGAGTATTAAGACTTGCCCGTATGGTTTATTCTTTGTCTACACTGTGATAAACGCTTAATAAAAAGATATTGAAAGTGGGCCCCTGTCATGTCCCTCTTTCATTCTCAATCTCGCTTATGCATTTTCTTTCTATTACTAGACCTGTGTAAGAGCCCTGTAAAAACTAGGTAGCCGTGTGAACTAAATTGGGAAGCGTACCCATTCCATCGCTTGCTTTAAAAATCAGCAGTCCAACAGGTCAAATGCGTTCTCCATGTTTAAGAATCACATCACCATGGGGGTCTCATCGACCTTGGCATAATCCATTGCTTTCTAAAGATATTGTATGTTTTCAGCTTTTAGATGTGTGGTAATGAAGCCCGTTTGATTTGGAGAGCTAATATGTGCATGGTCAGAGAGGGAGCGTGCGGCTATTGGAGGAGTCATTATTCCTGGGGAGGAGTGCGTTAGAGACCAAGAGCATGTCTAGACGTGCATAGGATTTGTGAGCCGCAGAGTAATGGGTGTAATCTCGCAAGTCCGAATGTACGAGTTACTTACCTTCGGTAACGATGTATCTGGTAGAGACGATTCTAGCCGCAGATTCCTTCACGTAGAATTATCCCCAGGCGTGAGACTGGATCCGGAAACTTTTTGCCAAAGCATCCCTGCGTGCTGGGGGACGGGGTGACACCATGCGACTCCGCCCAGGCGTCGTCCGCGCACGTGACATCAGCGAGGTCACATAAGACCCGCCCCGGCGTGCCCACGTCAGTTTTTTCTTTTTTCCGCGTGCAACGTGGATCCGTTAGGCCCTTTTTTCTTCAATTTTTTAGTGGAACAGTGTGCGAATGCCTTCGGGCTTTAAGTCTTGCACGTCTTGTGGGCATATTATGTCGGCGACAGACCCTCACCTCATTTGTATGTGGTGTTTGGGGGAGGATCACGGCACCACAGACTGTACACAGTGCCTACGGTTGAAGCCGAAGTCGCGGCGGGAGCGTCGGATGAAACTTCTCTCGGCGCGTCTCTCCAGGTCGACGTCCTCCCCTCGGTCTGCTTCGACAGACGGCTTCAGACTCGGCCGTGGTCGTCGTCCTCGCCTTTCTTTGATGTCACGTGAGCGTCTCTCCCCGGTGGGTAAGTGTCGCAGTTTGTCCCCGGCGGCTGGGTTCCGGCCTCCCGGGTGCGTGGACTCTCCGCGGGTGATGCGTCCCCGCATGTCATCCTATCCACCGTTTCCCGTTGTTGGGGCGTCGAGAGTCCAAATGGAGACATATGCGGCGGCTTTGCAGGCCTCGCTGGTGTCTCCTCCTCCTTCCCCTCCTGGGGCATCGGCGGATCCCTCGCTCTGCGCAGGGCCATCTGAGGCGGCGGCTCCGGCCCCGGCTACGACTGGTTCGGATCCATGCTTGGAGGATGTGGTACTGTTGTGGTGCGGCTCCTCTGGGGCACCTCCTTCAGGCCACGATGTCTCTGCCTCGCCGTAAACTCCCGCCAGAGTCCCTGTGGTGTCGCGGGAGGTCGCTGGGGCTTGGGTCGCATCCCCGAGCCCCTCTTGGTCCTTTGACAGGGTGGTCCTGTCTAAGGCCGAGGTGATGTCGCTACGGCGCCGGCAGCAGCTGGACCGCGCGGAGCCACGGAGGTCGGTGGACCCTCTTCGTCCCGTCCCGCTCCAGGTCGAGGCCGAGGGGAGACCCCTCGTCCCTCTCCGGGCCCCTCTCACCCCTCCACACAGGTGGGTGCCTCGTCGGAGGGTGAGTCGGAGGTTGAATCGTCCCTGGCATCGCCGCATGGGTTGCCGAGCAATCTTCGCCTCATTCTGGGCCGCGGCTGTCGGAGGGCTTCGTGCCACTCCCCAGGCCCGTCTCGATCCCTCGCGCATGTGGCTGCCTTGGCGGGGGTCGGGTCGGCGTCACTCCGGCGCCGCCCCAGAGCTAGAGCAGCTGCAGTCCTACTCCGGTCTCCACTCCGGTCCCCGGTGCGGGGTGACTTGGAGGTCCCTTGTCCAGCGACGCCGGCTAGTGCCGACGTCCTGCCTCAGGCAGCGGATTCTACGGCTCCGTGCAGGGGTTGTACCGCGGATTCGTCTTCGGACACTCCTTCTTCTCCGGAGGCATGCATATTGGTGTCGTCCTCCCCGGAGACTGGTCGTCGTGTGGTATCTTTTTCACCGGCGTCGAAGGCCGGGTCCCCGCCCTTCCTGGGGCAGAGGTGTTCGTCGGAAGAGCGGCAAGTCCCTCATTCTTCGGCTCCTTCTGACTTCCAGGTCTTGCCCGCCCCGCTTGGCCTCGGGAACGGCCGCCTTAGTTTGCAGCCGTCGCCCACGGAGGAGCTGATTTCTCCACCACGGGGCCCTACGGAGGGGGGTGCGGCTTCGCTCCCGCGGTGTCCACGGCTGTGGGCATCCTGCGCATGGGTGATCCGGTGGCTCACTTTCAGGCGGACCATCTATTGGAGGTCCTCCACCAGGGCTCTGGTGGGAGGGAAATCTAACTTCCCTTTGAAGGTTCGCTCTTGGCATCCCTGACGGGGGCTTGGAAGCATCCTGCCTCAGGGGACCCGGTGCCTCAGCACCTTCTGCACCGGCACCTTCCGGCACCGCGTGACCCGGCGTGTCTTTCCCTTCACCCCTCAGCCGCCAGCCCCCTTTTGAAGACTGGTTTTCCCTCCCTGCCGCCTCTGTTGACTCCGCCGTCCCGAGAGGCCCGCTGGCTGGACTCTTGGAGACACAACATGTTTGCCTCGACGAGCTTAACACCTTGTATGTGCTGGCTAGGGCCTCCTCCTGTTTGTGGGATCTGCAGTTTACCTGGAGTCTGTCCTGGTGGACTTGCGGCATCATGCTATGGATGGCCGGGAGCTTGCGACGTTTATTCTCCGCTCCGCTCTGGACATCTCGGAGGTGCTGGGCCGGGCCATGGCTTCCTCTGTCGCTCTCCGTCACCATGCTTGGCTTCGAGACGGAGTATTCCTTGAGAATATTCGGGAGCGTCTCATCGACCTTCCGTTTGATGGCAGCCTGTTGTTCCATGCCCCGGCTGACACTGCCATCCAAAGGCTCTTGGCAGGGCTCCTTCCTTCTCCTCCTCCTCCGTCACCTCCTCAGTGACTTCTGAGTTGGGTTGATTCTGGGCCTTCTTAGGCCGGCTGTTCTGACTGTGCAGTGTGTTTTCTTGCCGTTTACGTCCTTCCTTGGGACTTTGGCATTGTTGGCTGCTGGACTGCCCTTGTGTTGATTGTGTGTGGTTCTGCAGGAGTTGTTGCCAGACTTGGCCCTGAGATTGGGCCTTCTGCTTTGCTTGGGCTGCTTGTCAAGGCTTCAGCGGGGGTGTTTTTTTCCCCGTGGCTCTTTTGTTTTTTCCTCTGCTGCGGAAGTTCTTCCAAAGAGGGTTCCCATGTCTTGGGACTTAACGTACCCTATGTGGGGTAGTAGTAGCGGTCATATGGCTTGCGCTCTGCTAGAGGGTTCTGGTCGCCTTCGGGTGCCTGGTCTCCATGGAGTTTAGGTAGGTTGCTTTTGCTTTCTGAGGTCGTGGTGGTGGTTCGGCCATCTCCTCCTCTCCCTGCTCCTGTCTTGAGGTCTGGGATGATCCTATGTCTCCCTTGCCGGGCGTCGCCTAGTCGGCCTTCCTGGGGCCTCTGGCTGTTCTTCTTGCTTCCGGCTTTGACTGCCGGTGCTGTTCTGGCGGGCAGGCTGCTCTCCATCTGGAGTGGGTTCGCCTTCTTTCCCTAGTTTCCTTGGGCCCTCTAGGCTTCTTCTTTTTCTTCCGCTTTTCCTGTCTTGGCATTGGGTGGGAGCTATGTTGCCTTGTGGGGGAGTGGGGTGCTTCGGCCTCTCAGTCCTTGCCCTTGGTTCCTCTGCTGTGAGTGTACGAGCCTCTTCAGCCTTCTTTCCCTCCTACATCCCCTTGGGGTCGGTGGGGTCCTGCTTGTGGGGGTTCCCTTGGCCTGGCAGGGGCGAGGTTCTACCTGGTCCACAGATCTGGTCCCCTGTGGGACCCTCTGTTCTGCATTGGCTGGTGGGGTCCTTTTGCAGACCCTCCTTCCCAGGGGGTATTGCTAGGGTATCTATTCTACGTGAAGGAATCTGCGGCTAGTAGTCTCTATCTGATGTACGAGTTACTTACCTTTGGTAATGATGTATCTGGTAGAGACGATTCTAGCCGCAGATTCTTTCACTGCCCGCCCTTCCTCCCCTATTCTGCGAGGACCCTTGGGTTGGTCTTCGTACACAACTTCCGGTGGGGGGGCTGTGTCTCCTGTGAGTGCCTTCCTTGTTCTTGATGGGTGGCTCCGTCTGGGGGCGGTTCATTCCTCCTTTGGTCCTTGGAAGATGGGGTTCCGGTGCTCCGGTGTCCTGCTGCTGTGGCTACTCCAGGTTTGGGGGGGGGATTGCTTTCTATCCCTGTCCTCCCTCCCCTCCCTTCCTTCCATTGCTATCCTCTGATTAAGGGTTACCTGGCCTTGTATTGCCCTTGTGCCTTGTGGGTGGTTGCCCTCTAGGTTGGGGTGGCTTGGAGGTTTGTTGTCCCGGTCTGTCTTGGGACTGGTCCCGTTCCTTGCTCAGGATGAGGGGGGTGGGCTTCCTCCGTGTGCCATGACTTTACGCCTGTTCTTGCCTCTGGAGCACAGGGTTGGGAGGTTGTCTATGTGCGGACAGGGTGACTGCGCAGGTTTCTGCTTGTTCTTCTTCTTTCTTCTTTTCCTGCCCTTGGGTTCTGCGGTGTTGGCACTACCCTGGTGGTGTTGTTGGTCACCGTTTCTTTCCCATTTTTCTGCTCTTCGCACACTGTTTGCATGCTCCCACAGTTTTTTATCTGGTGGTTCCGCGTTGTGGTGCGGAAAAGTTCTCCGAAGAAAACTGACCAGGGCGCGCCGGGGCGGGTCTTATGTGACCTCGCTGACATCAGGTGCGCGGACGATACCTGGGCGGAGTCGCGTGGTGTCGCCCCGCCCCCGGCGCGCATGGATGCTGTGGCAAAATGTTTCTGGAACCAGTCTCACGCCTGGGGATAATTCTACGTGAAGGAATCTGCGGCTAGAATTGTCTCTACCAGATACTTCGTTACCGAAGGTAAGTAACTCGTATATTCGGACTTGTGAGATTACACCCATTACTCTGCGGCTCACAAATCCTATGCACGTCTAGACATGTTCTTGGTCTCTAACGCACTCCTCCCCAGGATTAATGACTCCTCCAATAGCCGCACGCTCCCTCTCTGACCAAGCACATATATCTATTTCCCTGCTAGATAGGGGCTGTGCTTAGGTCTTTTACATTCCCCTAGCGCTGTAGAGAGTGTATGTGCCAAGCTATTTGACTACCTTCAAGACAATGACGAGACCCCTCTAGCTACCGTCTCGGAAACTCTTAAAGCGGTGATCCGCAGGAAATTTATAGCAATCTCCTCCGCTGACACCCAAAGCGTAGGGAAGCCCGTCAGGGCCTGAAAAAGAAGTGGCTGAACTGGAAGCGATACATAAATGCACCGGGGCCCGAGGGTTTGGCGGTCATTAGAAAAGAAGCGGATGCTTCTTAAACGAATAGACCTTGACAGGGCGGAATATGCTTTGCTCCGCCTCCGCCATAAGTGTTATTTGGGTAGTGATAGATGTGGGAGTATGTTGGCACAGAGATTGCATGCCAGGGCAGTGGTGGGGACCATACCCTCCCTAAAACGGTCTACATGCAAGCAGATCCACCTGGATCGTGGAGGAGTTTCGACAATTCTACCAATCTCTCTATAGCGTGGATGCGAATGGCTCCCCTGACGCAGGCGAGTACCTAGAATCTAGCAACCTCACCCAGCTCCCTAAAGTGCAGGCAGAACCCGTGGAGGATCCCATTTGGATAGCGGAGGTTATCTCAGCTATCTCTCGGCTGAAGCTCGACAAATACCCGGGCCCGACGGCTACCCTGCCCTGGTTTATAAGATATTCTGTCACGAATTAGCTCCCCTCTTTACCCGGCTGTTCACCTCTTTTCTTGACAGTGGGGCGGTTACCGACTCTATGTCCGAGGTGGCGATTTCTGTGTTCCTTAAGCCTAATAAGGACTCAGGGCTTTGTAGCTCCTACCGCTCGATCTCGCTGCTTAACATAGATGCCAAGCTCTTCAAGGGCATATTAGCGTCTCGGCTGAACCCCCTAATGGTGGGCCTAATCGATCCAGATCAGGCGGGATTGATTCCCACCCGCCAGGGCGGCGACAATACCAAACACCATATGCACCTCATGTACAGTGTTCACCGTTCCCAGGTGGGTGCGGTGCTCTTCTCCGTCGACGCAGAATAAGCGTTTGACAAAGTATGCTGGAAATATCTCTTCGACGTTCTGCAGGGCTTCAGGTTCGGCCCCCGCTTTATCCAATGGGTGCAGTGTATCTACCATGCCCCCCGGGCATTTGTTAGAGTCAATGGAGTATCCTCGTCCCCTTTGAGATTGCCAGGGGCACGAGACAACGGTGTCCACTCTCCCCCCTTTTATTCGCCCTCTACATGGAACCCCTTGCGCAGAAAATTCATGATCACCCCGGCATCCATGGTCTCCGGTTAGGAGGCGATACTCACAAAATAGGCTTCTATGCGGATGATGTCATCCTATCCCTCGCGCAGCCTCTCACCTCCCTCCCCACATTGGTCGGAGAACTCGAGTCCTTTTGGGCTACTCTCTGGCTTTAAGGTCAATCTTGGCAAATCCCAGGTGCCCAACCTGTCCTTACCCCAGGCACAGGTAGAGGTCCTCCGGCAGACCCTCCCTCTGCATTGGTCTAGCGACCCTGTGCCCTATTGAGCATTCTCCTGAACGCCTCGCTCTCACGTACGTTGGAGCTGAACTATTCGAATCTGGTGACCCAGACTCTAAAAGCGCTGGCCGGGTTGACCAAACTCAAGTTGTCCAGGTTCGGGCGCATCGCCGCGGTAAAAATGACGGTAATACTCTACTTGTTCCAGACCCTGCCTTTAGTACCGCCACCTAAAGCCCTGCGAGCTCTGCAGCTAGCCATGAACAAATTCATCTGGGGCAACAAGAAGGCACGCCTTTCGGTGGCACAACTGTCGTGGCCCAAAAATGACGGGGGTGAACCTGGCGCTAGTCCACAGATATTTACAGGCTGCACACCTTCGATATGTGCTGGAGTGGAACCGCCCACTTTCCGAGAAGCACTGGACCTTCATGGACCAGGCGGTAGCTCCCTCGCCGCTTGGGATCGTGGGGTCTCTACTCCTCCCCAGTCACGGCAGCGACAATGAAGATGTGGGACGCGGTGGCGCTCTCGAGAGGCCTTACAACCTTCCCCTCCCTGATGAGGCCGTTGGTTGATAACCTCGATTTCCCCCCGGGATGTAAGACTGCGGTTGCCCAGCGATGGAGGGAAACAGGCTGTAAGCGCTTGGGCCACTTATTCGACCTTGATGGTATCATTCCTTTTATTCGGGTTCGCCAAGACCTCGGCCTTCCCCGAACCGACGAGTTCTATTACCTACAGCTCCGGCACTGGGCTACCTCTGGGGCCTATCTACCACATGTCTCTCATAAGCTTACCCCTTTTGAGAAATGGATAGCGAATAAAAAAGATGACAAACATTTCATAGCGGAACTTTATGTCCTCCTTGCTCCGCATAAGACAGGGAAGCACTCACAAGAACAATTTAGGTGGGAGGTGGAATTGGGGTGGGCTCTTACGGATAAGGAATGGGACAACATCCATTACAGGGTCCACCACACAGCATACAACACTGCTGGGACTGAATCCGCGTTCAAGGTCGCATCCTTTTGGTATCTTACGCCCGCTCGAATCCACCAATGGAAAAAGAACCACACACAGGGGTTACGGCTTGACGGGCTCCCTTGCACATCTTCTCTAGCAATGCCCGAGGCTAGGGAGATTTTGGGAGCAGGTGCTCAATGATATCGACACAGCATTTGAAACTGAGATTCCTCGCTTCCCGGCATACACCCTGCTAGGAATCTCGAACCCATTCACTTTACCGTTACGGTCCTTGCGAGGCAGGCAGATGGCATTAGCACTGCTCGCGGCGCGGCAAGCGATATTGGTTCATTGGGGTACTACCACAGTTCTGGATCACACTGCTTGGCTCCATAGACTCTGGAGAACCCTGGCCATGGAGCGACTTTCGCTGGTTCAAGATCAAAAGAGCGAGAAATATGCAGAACTTTAGGCTCCTTTCATAATGTTACTATCGAAAGACCTCCGTGAGGTCACCTGCCCCAAACTCCTGCAAGTTCTACATCTAATACCTTCAGCTCAGGAATAAGCTGTTCCCCACTTGGGTTGGTGGGTGGTCCGGGGTTGGGCCTGGTGGGTGGCACGGGTCACTATATAGTTCCTGAAGTCCTTGGTACGGGTCTCCCTTTTGTTTTCCCTTTTCTTCTGGGGAGTGGTTGGGAGGGTGGGTTTTTGCTCTTATTTTGGTGGTTTCTCGTTTCTGTACCTGCACTGTCCTTTGCCGGTTTAAGCTGTTCTTATTCCTTAGGCTTAATTTTGAGTGCTGCCAGCCTCTGGGATGTCGGCATTAAAGCTGTGTATGTATATACATACTCTATGCATTGTCTTTTAGCCGCCGGCCCCTGTGGTTGTGCGCGATTAGCTGTGTACAAGTGATGAGATACCTTCCAACTAAATCAATAAAAAAGATTTGTTCCATAAAAGATGGGGGTAACTCACCACTTTTATTTAACAACCGGCACATATGTGACATTAAGAGTTCTGCAATAAGTTTATTAAACTCGTTCAGAAGCCTATCTTCCCCAGGAGCCTTATTTTTTTTTTTTTTTTGAAACCGTTTATTACATGTTAAAAAAGGTTACAAGTATGGGCCTACAACCATCCGGCCGGCCGCTAGAGTGGCAGAAGCATATGACATACCTACAGTAAGAGTCTCTTGGCGGTGCAGATCGGTAAATCAGGAGATATCAATAGCGCAGGCCACATAACTCCAAGCCCACAATACGGTTTCCTTTTTTCAAAACAGAACAACACAAAAAACCACACCCGCAAGGCAACCCGCCATCCAAAGTGACGGCACGTGCTCCTTAAGTGGGGGATCCCAACCAGCAGCCAAACTCTGAAGAGGGGAATGGGAATAGATCAGGGACAGGGGAACCACATGCCCGTGGCTGGGGGAGGGGGTCGGCTAGGGGGACGGAGCTGGTGAGGCGGCCGGTAGCAGTGGCGGCTCACAAATACCCCCGCGATAGGCGTTCCAGGGGCCCCAGATTTTCACCCACGCCCCAGGCTTACCCCTCGCCACATACACTACCTTTTCACGAAACATACACCAATCCATATGTTCTTTCCAGGCCAACACCGCTGGGGGCCACTGGGATCCCCACAATTGAGCAATGTCGCGCTTAGCTATCATGTATCCCAGAGTCACCCACCGCGTCTGCGGGACCGAATAGTCATTTGGTTCCCACACATTCAGCAAGCATCTCCTCGCTTCAGGCAACAGCGCAACACGCGTCACCACACGCAGGACCTCATGCACACCACGCCAGAATCGCTCCACCTGTGGGCATTCCCACAGAATATGCATGAAAGTTGCCAAGGCACCACAGCCACGCTTACACAATCCGTCACCAACAAAGCCCATACGTAGAAGCCTTGGCCCCGTCACGTAAACCCGGTGGAGGATCTTAAGCTGGACGAAGCGAAGGCGAGCCGGGATGGCCACCTCCTTCGGAGAGGCCACCGCGGAAATCCGGACCTCGTCGTCCAGTTCCAACACGTCGGCAACCCAGGCCTCGCGGAGACTAGTCAGCAGGCACGATCTGTCGTTGATCAGTTTTTTATATATAAGGGAGATCGTGCTGTCTGGGACATGGCCATCCAGCACTCTGTCCTCCAGGGGGGAAGACTCCGGAATGGACGCGACATCAGGGAAGACGGAGCCCAGCGCGTGGCGGACTTGTAAGTACCGAAAGTACTCACTGCCTTGCAGCTGAAATTCCGTCCGCAGCGTCTCAAAAGTTTTGAATCCACCCCTTGTCCAGAGGTCTCCCACTGTGCTGATTCCGATCGTGTCCCACTTCTCGAAGCCCTTCGATGTCCACAGGGAGCCCAACCTCTCAGACGCATATAGCGGTGTCACCCGGGTCAAACGGTCCTTCCACCCCATCGCTGCATTAGCCGCGTGCCAGACACGCACCATGACACGCGTCGGTCCCGTCAGACGGGAGTCGGGCGCGCCAGAGTAGAGCGCTCGATTGTAGTCGCCACCGGGCAGGAGCATCTTGTCCATTTCAAATGCCGGGTTCAGGGCGGGCCCGTAAAGGCCATGATTAATCGCAGCTAGCTGGGAGGCCCAGTAATACCGTTTAATGTCCGGGAGGGCAACCCCCCCATCGTACCACGGGAGCGTCAATTTAGCCAGAGCAATACGCGGCCTCCCGTCCCAGAACAGGCGCCGCTGCAGGCTCTCCACCTCACGGAAGTAGCGCGCCGGAACCAAGTCCATAGTGTTCTGAAGCGCATACAGAAAGCGCGGCAAGGACATCATCTTAAACAAGGCCGCTCGGCCAAGCGGCGAAAGCGGAAGACGCCGCCAGCGCGCGACGTCCTCCCGCAAGCGCTGGAGGGGGGGTAGCAAGTACCGCTCGTAGCGGGCCTCCGGGTCTAGAGTAATATATATACCCAGGTACCGGAACCCCTGGGAGGCAATCTGGATCGGGCAGTCCCGTGGTAGGGCCGGAGCCTCCCCGGAGAGCACATACACGCAGGATTTCGCCCAGTTGATGACAAGGCCTGAGTTACGACCGAAGGAGCGCAAAACATCAACCAGGACAATCAGCGAGTTACGCGGGGAGGCGAGATACAAAAGGATATCATCGGCGTAGAGGGACACGCGGTCCTCATGCTCGGGGGTCCAGCGGAGACCACGGATAGAGGGGTGCCACCGCAGCCACTCCGCCAAGGGCTCCAAGGCCAATGCAAACAGGAGCGGTGACAAGGGGCAACCCTGACACGTGCCCCGCCCCAGCGCGAAGGGGGCCGAGACTCGCCCATTCACCACCACCTGCGCCAATGGGCCCGAATACAACAATTTGACCCAGCTAATGAATCCCGGTCCAAATCCAAATTTCGCCAGCATCGCCCAGATGTATGGCCATTCAAGCGTGTCAAACGCCATGGTGGCGTCTAAGGACGCCAAGATGGCCGGCTCCCGCACAAACGGGACACGCGCGAGCACCCCATGCAAGCGTCGCAGATTAAGAGCCGTGTTGCGATGGGGTATAAAGCCAGATTGGTCTTGGTGGACCAAATCGCCCACCACGCCAACCAGCCGGTTGGCCAGTACCTTGGCGAGGATTTTGGGCTCCGCGTTCAAGAGCGAGATAGGCCTATAGGATGTAACCCGCTCACGGGGTCTCCCCTCCTTGTGGATCACCACGATTGTGGCCAGACGCTGGTCCGGCGGGAGGGAACCCTGCGAGTGGGCCGCCAGGAACATGGCGCGCAGGTGGGGCGCCAGTACATCCGGTCGCAGCTTGTAAAGCTCGATGGGGATACCATTGGGGCCCATGGCCTTGCCGGATGCGACCGAGCGAATAGCCAGGGCAATTTCGTCCGAGGTGGGAGGAGCGTCCAGCAAATCCCTGTCCTCCACCGTAAGGGAGGGCAGAGGAGCCTTATTTTTATTTATTTTTTAAACTTGTTTTTATTTGCCTTTAACAAATAAACATTCCGACCACATCAGCGATCCAGTACAGGTTCCACAATGTGTTATAACATAAGCATGCAGAATAAAGCATGTATGGCTGACTATTTCCTGCGGGGAACTCAATGATCATGTATGTCAACGTGCTTTGGGATGCCATGTGTGTGAGTGAGCCGGGACAAAGTGTGGGCCTCCTGTCTTGGATGTGGTCGGGTAGTAACCGGGGTCACAACAGTGGTAAGGGGGTGGATGATTGGGAGGTGGGGGGACACAGTGATGAGTAATAGTGGCAATGTCTTGTGTTGCACTTAGAGATGGCGTGCTAGCTCTGGATAGTGCAGATGAGGAGAGGCTCGCTCACAGGCAGGGAGAAAAAGGAAGGGGGAGCTCGGGGGTGCATTTCATTGGTGTCAGCACAACGGATGGAGGCCCGTTCGGGTAGTGAATGGGGTACCAATGAACCACTCTGTGGTGGGCCGGAGGCCACGGGAGCGGTATCTACATCTTCACCTATCTTCACCCAGTTGCCAGCAATGCAGGAGAAGCCCAGTCCATTGCAGGGAGATAGGCCTGCGACATATCAGCCGGACCTCCTCATTACGAAGCACGTTATCTTCTGCCGCGCCCCATTTACTCAAGGTGCCCCTCCACCAGTGGTGTAGCTGGTGAGCCCCAGTAGAGGGTGATGGTACACTCTTCCAGCAGCAGTGCAAGGGCGGCAAACCATGTTTGCACTTAATGGTGCTTCCTTCTCTTAAAAATGCAGAGGGAGCATGCCTCCCAGGAAGCTATGTCTGGGAGACCAGTGACCTCCCAAAGTGTGTTGTGCACAGAGCGCCAGTAATCCTGAAGGGCCGGGCATGACCATAGCAAGTGCATAAGCAGGGCATCCATGGTGCTGCAGCAGGTTCATTCGAACTGCCTGTCCCGGAAGTATCAGTGCAATTGGCCGGATGTGAGATATGCCCAATGCAGTATAAAAAACAGGATGTTTTTAAAACGGGAATTCCAAGAAACCTTCTTCGGGAATTAGAGGGCAAGTTCCCACACCTTTTAATGGAGTGCATGCCCGAAGTCCTCTTCCCATTTATGGCGAAGGGGAAGGAGTGAGGTAGACGTCAGGACCGTATGGCTTTGTACACCCAAATGATGAGGTGGCGACACGGACCCATGGTCAGTATGACCTGCTGGACCGGGTGTGTCTTGGGTTCCCCCCGGAGTAGTTCCAAAGGGCACCAACACGTGTGAAGGATCTGCCAATGAATAAGGAACTGTCCCATCGGTAGCCCCCTCTATTCCGCCTGTTGGGCAAAGGGGAGAGGGTCGAGTTCCGTGAAAAGGTCCCCCACTTCGAGGAGAGAGTTCTCAGTCCAGACCTGTAGGTCCTTGGTTGTATAATAGTGTCGCCCGCGGGTCAGGCCAATGGGGGGCTAGTCAGGGGTGTATAGTGGGACCACCCTGGAGAGGCGGTGGATCCTGGACATACGTGTCTGCGCCACCACCACCCGTATCCGCCAGTGGAGGTGGGTAGTGCCAAGAGTCAAGTCTCGTGGGATCTGCTCAGGATGGAGCGGGTACATGAACGATTTTTTCCAACTGATCCGAAGCCCCCCCACTAAGGCAAACTACGTCAGTGTGTCCCGAATGGGCGTAAGATCCATTGGTATGTCTCGCACATAGAGGAGTAAGTCATCCGCGTTCAGGAATATCACGTTGGTCCCATCCGCCAGAGGGATCCCCCAGTCCCAGCTCTCCCTGCGCAGGTGCACGGCAAGCGACTCCATGGTGAGCCCCAATAGTACGGGGGATATCAGACACCCCTGATGCGGTGCCCAATGCACCGAGAACTGGGCCGAGATAAGGCAGCCCAGGCGCTCACGGGAGACCAGGTCAGAATGTAGCAGTTTAGTATAAGCCAGGAGCCAAGGCCCTATCCCCAAGCTGGCCATTACAGCAAATAGATAGCGCCAGGATAAGGTGTTGAACATCTTCTCCAAGTCTAGAATAAATCAGGTCGCCTGGGGGAACTTTTCACATACTTGGTCCTGTATATGGAAAAGGCGGCAGAGATTATGTGGGGTACTTCAGTCCGGGACAAACCCATCCTGGTCTGGGTGTACCAGGCCTGGAAGAATCTGGGCATACCGGGCAGCTAGCGTCTTGCCTAGTATCTTGTAGTCAGCCTCCAGTATGGCAATGGGCCTGTAAGAGGCAAGCCGTGTGGTTCTTTTTCTGGCTTCAGGATGTAAACCAGGAGGGACTCCCACAAGAAATGAGGGAGTGCCCTTCCTTCCACTGCCACTTCATACATGGCTGCCAATTTAGGTGACAAGAGGGCAGAGAACATATGGTAGAACTCTAGGGGCAGCCCATCCAGGCCAGGAGTTTTCCTACGGTCTAGATAGTGAATCACTTGCGTTACATCTGCAGCCGTAATGGCTGCATCTAACACGGTTCTTGTAGTGGCAGGGACTAGGGAGGAGTGCAACACTTGACAGAAAGCCATTGGGGCAGGCCGTGCCCAAATCCTGCATCGTACTATACACAGACGAATAGTAGCCATGAAAGGCTTGCAGAATGTCGGTCTGCGATCGGAGGGTGACACCCCGTTGTGACTCAGTTTCGGTAATAGGAAGGGTTGCTGTGGCTTAGCGAGCGAGCCACGCCAAGAGTTGGTCAGGTCAGTTACCCTCCCGGTGCGTCATTAGGAAGGTGCCCCTTTTTGCATGGTTACCACCCACTTTTTGCCTGACCGATGCAACTTGACTTGATGTGTCCTGGGTCCCTGCCAATCAGGTTCCCAGGGTGTGTACTCTTTCCCAAAACTGAACCGTTGTACACAATTGGCACATCTCTGGCCATAGGTAAGCCCCTTGTAAAAGGTACCATGGGTACCAAGGGCACTGTGACCAGGGAAGGCCTCTAAGGGATGCCACCCTTAGTGACCCTGTATCTTAACACCCACACACTGCCATTGCAGGCTGTGTGTTTTGGTGCAGAGAACATTAACTGGTTGAGTGCTCATGACAAGCTCAGTTCGTCATGAGTCACAGTGGTGCTGTGTGCTCATGACGAGCTGAGCTCATCATTACGTCCGTGGCCCGCCCACCCGCGATTAATTCCCCGCCTGTGCGGGAGAATTAATCAGTGGGCGGGGTCGTGACGATCTCAACTAGTCATGAGCACAGCTCCACTGAGAATCATGACGAACTGAGCTCGTCACAAGCACAGCGGCGCCGCGCCACTCCCCGCACCGCAGGGGAATTACCCCCACAGGGAAGGGGTTAAAGAGTCGCCATAGCACACATCCCTGTGTGCCATGCCTGCAACTCACTGCTTGAGGCCTAGGTAAGTCACCCCTCTAGCAGGGTGCACTAGCCCTCGGGTGGGGGTACAGTGTGAGTCTAAGTCCATTCTTAGACATAACTGTAGTAAAGCCATAAAGAGTATATGGTCTGGGACTTGCCCATTATGAACTCCACAGCTCCATAATGGCTTTACTAAAACCTGGGAAGTTTGGTAGCAAACTTCTCAGCACATTGAACCCACACTGATGCCAGTGTGGGATTTAATGTACAATGCACTCAGAGGGCATCTTAGAGATCCCCCTGAAAACCGATCAGCCCTGGTGTGGTTCCTGAATGGCTGCCTGCCATTTGCCACCACCAGACAGGTTTCTGGACCTCTGGGTGGAGAGCCTCCGCTCTCTCGGCCCAGAAACAAAGCCCATCCTGGGCAGGGGTGTCATGCCTCTTCCCCTAGGATGGGCTGGGTCCATGAAGGGGAAGCTTCAAGGCCTGCCTCCTTTATAAGCTGTCCCTGCCTTTTGCTTCCCCCAGCAACTGGCTCCCACCGGTTCTGCCCCCCCCCCCCCACATTTGGTGGGAGAATCGGTGAGAAAACCAAGCTAGGAGGAGAGGTGTTCCCAGCTTTGCCAGCCCCACCGCTCAAGTGGGCAGGCGAGGCAAAGCACACATCTCATTGCCCTCCATCTTGAAAATGAGCGGCCAATTAGGGAGAGGCTCATGCCCCCCTCCCACTGGAGGATGGCATAATAGGGGGTGTACTCACCCCAAGTAAGGGACCCATCGGCCGTGCTGACCCAGGAAGAAGGGGACACCAACTGCTTTGGCCCCAGCCCTATCAGCCTGTCCGGACCCCAACCGGACTACAAGGAAACCCCGACATGTCCAGCAGCCCCCTAGAGCACCGAGGACCTGCCCGGCAACCATCTTTAAGACTCTGTCCCCCGTGAACACCGGATTTGCTCAACAAAAGACTTACCCACAGAATTCGGATCAGGCGGCTCTGCGATTTTGCATTACCAGACGTCAAGGGCCTGAGTTTGAGTGGCCCAACACCACGAGGTCCCCCAGCGATCCTGATTTAGGTATTGGATATCCCTGACCTACCTCAAGCCGACGCCTACATCCTCAACTTGAAGGATCCCCCCCAACCGTAACCGGAGCTGGTAAGAAGAACCTGACGCCAAAAGACACCCCTGCACCCTACGCCCCACAGCTGTGGGTGGCCCAACCGATGGTGTCCGGGCATCGCCAATATCCCAACTTACCTCTTCAGCCGGTGGTTAACTTCAGGAAGTCTCCCTGCCCGAGCCTGCAGCATCTTTACCGGACCGGAGATCTCCATTGAAATCAACAGGGCCCCTGACGTCGCCTTTGCACACTGCACCCGTCTGCCCCTGTGCCGCTGGTGGTGCAGCTCCTATGCTGATTGTTGGCCCCTGCAGTGCTGATCTCCACTCCAGGAGCTTTGCTCCCAAATCCGAGTGGCCTGCTTGTAAGCAGTCCCTGACCCACGATTCCCTTAGCCCCATTGGCTAAAATTGGCCCCTGAACTCTGCAACCAGCCGCTCCAGTGCCGCTGGTGGTGCAACTTGATTGCCTACCTCGACCTTGGGGAACCTTGGTCCTAACCCCCAAAACTCCCACTCGTAAGTTGGCCACCTCCTCTCTTATTGATTCTATCAAGTCTGGTCAGTTGGTAGTCAGAGGGGAAGGCTATCGCGATGTCAGGGAGCGAGTACTCATGGAGCCATGTATCTGTGACAAAGAGAGCTGTTAGTACTTACCAAATTTAGCCTCTGCTATACCTCTGGGGACTCCCTGGACTCTGCGCATACTGTACCTTACTTTGGTATAGTATATACACAGCCAGCTTCCTAAATACTGTAATTAGGGTAGGCGGATAAGTTGCAAAATCTCAGTCAGCCCTTACTTGGTATGGTCGTCAGAGGTGTATGATGGCAGCAGACACGGCGTAATCTCTACTTTTGAAACACTGAAGGTCTGCCTGTCTCTAAAGGAGGCGGAGAGACCTTGATTTAGGCGTGGGGGAGAACTCTGTCGCCATTGTGACGAAGTGCCCTCCCCTCCAAACTCAAAAGCCAGCCCTCAGTCATTTGTGGCAGCCAATCTTATACTCTGGATCACTGGAACTGTGCGATTCTGTGGCTACAGCATTTTCTGTATAACTATGGATTTCTAAATCACGATAAGTACTCCTTGGGTACGTGGATGTACACCACGGTTTTCTCTACAGTAAACCCTATTGAGGTTCCAGTGGGAAGTCCTAGGATGAAGAAACCCACTAAGGAGTGGTGAAGGAAATTATTCCTTTTGTTTTAATTACCCTCACACACCCATGTGGTGTCATGCTTCATCATCGGGTCACCCTGTCACCTAAAAGTCAGGGTGGGCTCAACCGTATTTCAGGGAGCTCTTTGTGATAATATGACCAGGGGGAATTAAAGATAAAAAACCACAAGCAAATCCCGGTATCCCTTTATTCTTGGATTTGCTAGGGTTGTTACAAATTTAAAATAGGGGGTCAAATGGGAGTATTTATGGTCCTATGACCCTAATGCCAACATGTTCAGTCCTGCAAGGGCCTCGATAGGTCCCGGACTTTCTTCAGGTTAACAACAATCAACCTCCCTGGAAAGATGCAGAAGGAGATTCCCTATACTGCTTTTTAATTAAGGGCAGGTAGCTGCTCCTTGTTTCTTTATAAAAAAAAGATCATTTACCTTTTTAATCCTCTTAACACCATCTGTGAATACAAACAAAGAAAAAGGAATTCATAGTGTATCATTTTTTTTAATACATTCAGATGCTTCCCAAGTGTGATGTGCTGATGTTAGAAATGGGGGTCTCTAGTTGGCAATGGCTGGCCACTGTCCAAGTAGGGACCCTTCTTCCTAAGTCAGAGTAAGAGGGCTACACCCTGTGATAACCCTTGCTCAAACCTGTGGTAACGTAGCACGAGCAGCTAGGCTTATCTCAGAGGCAGCGCGTGAAGCATTTATGACCATACACAGTAACACAGTGAAGAACACTACAAAGGGACATCACACAAGTAGATATAACAAATAAGTATCTTTATATATAGACTTAACACAAGACCAATAACGATAAAAAGCCACAATACGGTAAAATAGGATTACTCTTGAAATGCTGCAAAAATAGTTCAAAGTGTGCAAAGAGGAGTTCAGTTCAAAGCAGCGGTCTCTGCGACCCTTTTACTTACAAAGTACCTGGATTTCGTAGCAAAACCAACAAAATGTCGCAAAGAAGCTGTAGCGATGATTTTCTGCACGCGAGACCGGCGATGCGATGAATCCTTGCCGCGAGGGAGGAGACGAGGCGCCGATCTGCTGATGGGTGCGGGGACAAGGCGACAAACTTCTGCATGCTAGGCCATTGATGCGATGACTCCTTGCCGCGAGGGAGGAGACGAGGCGACGATCCTGTTGCGTGTGCGATCGGGTTGTGATGCAAAGAAATGGCGCTCCGCGAGGGCGTGACGATCCTGATGCGATGCGATGAAAATGGCGGAAGCCCGGCGTCCGCGCTGCGATATCGTGATGCGATGATCTCGATGCGATGATCTGTGGGGTTAGCGAGCACTTGGCAGCCCACAAACGTGCGATGACCTTTGGATTTAGCGAGCACTTGGCAGCCCGCAAACGTGCGATGCGATGATCTTTGGTAGCGAGCACTCAGCGACAGCAGCGCGATGATTTTCCGGTGCGCTTTCAGCTGCGGCGGCTCGCAAATGTACGTTAGCGATGATTTCAGCACTCTCTTCTCTGTAGTAGAATTAGAGGCCCTGGAACTCACAGGAGCCTTACCTGCAGCTAGAAATCCTCGCTGGGAGGAATCAGGAGGCTGGTGGTGAAGTCTGATGTGCCTGAGACTTCAACAGGAGGCTAGCTCTCTCCTAGCCCTTGGGTGATTGCTGTAGCAAGATAAATAAAAGCTCTCTCAAAGTCCTTTTCCCTCTTCTTTCAAGTCCAATGGTAACCACTGCAGGCCAATCCACGAAACCGCACACAAGCACAAGGATAGTCTCCTCCTGCAGATTCCTTCAGTTACACGGACAGAGATTCGTCTTGATGTCCAGGAGCAATACCAATTGTAGGGGTTTCAGCACAGATATTTAAACCCCAAAAGTCTTTGTTCTCAAAAGCTACAAGTCACTGAACCCAGCCAGAACCAGTTCTGCACAGTCCTGGAGCACTTTGTTTACCAGGCTGCATCCTTCCTTTCAGAAAGAGGGGGTCTGCAATCAGACCCACAGTAGGAGGTGGAGCCAGCATTCACCTTGCCAGGCACAGCCCTATTCAGGTCAAGGAGCTACCCCTTCCCATACTCCAAATGCAGATCTCTCTATTCAACCCAGGTCTGACTCAGCCTGCCCTGTCCCTCTAAAACCAGACAGCCAATACACATAACAGCAGAGCAAACTGGAAGGCTTAGGCATGAAAATACCTACTTTCTAAAAATGGTATTTTCAAACACAGAATATAAGAATAAACTTCACTAAAAGATATATTTTAATTTTCTGAGCTCAGGCATACTAAATTTGTTTTTCTATCATGTTCCTTGGGTCAGTTAGGATTATAGAATGTAATATTCAAAACTGCCCATTCTGGCCTATGGGGAACAGGTAGCCTTGCAGTAGTGAAAAACGAAATTGGGTGTAATTCACTACCAGGACATGCTACACACACCAAGGCATGTCCTACCTTACACATACAATGCACCCTACCATAGGGGTGACTTACATGATGCCAAGGGAAGGTTCAGTGGCTGGGAAGTGGGTGCACTTCACAGCCAAGATGGCAGTTCTGGACTGCACACAGAATCTGCAGTGGCAGGTCTGAGACACACTTTACAAGCTGCTTCTGTGGTTGGCGCAAACCAGCACTGCCGGCTCACCAGCAGCATTTGATTTACCAGCCCTGGGCACACACAGGCCACGCTACTAGGGACTAACAGGTAAACCAAATAAGCCAATCAAGGATATACCAATTCACATAGTCATATTTACAAAGGGAGAGCATATGCACTTTAGCACTGATCAGCAGTGATAAAGTGCCCAGAGTCATAAAAACAACACAAACAGGTCAGAAAAAATACAGGAAAAAGGCAAAATATTTAGGGATGACCCTGCAAAAAGGGCCATTTCCAGCAGCTGATCAATGCACCTGTGTTGTAAACAAGGCATGAAAAACACATCATCTCACATCAATACATTGGTATGTGATTACAAAATGTGTTAAATTTTACCACACTCTCATAGGTGGCAAAAAAATGGTGTTGTGGCGATCATTATCGCATACTGTCAATATCCACATTCTGTGCATGCTTAATCAATGTGAAAACACCTGTGTCATTCACGCTCAACAGCGCAATGCTATCAGTCGCCGTGTTTAGTCAATCATACCAACCATTCACACTGTCCTCCTTACTTAGTAACGGGAGAGGAAACTCATCTCTGGGCACCTCACCGGTTCAAGGGGTAGCCCTGTTGTCACACACTACTTCTCGATACCAGGTGCACAACAGAAAAGACAAAACCAAAGCGTTTTATGAGAAATTGTTCTTCACAAACTGCCTGTGTCAAGGTGGGCGTGCACGTACCTCTGTAAAAAGGACCAAAAACCGCTATTACTCACAACATCAAGGGTCCTGCCCCGCTCTGCAACCTACTCGGTGAGGGTTCCCCAGGCTTTTGCATTGAAGTCTCTGAGAAAGGAGTTTAAATGTACCTCACAAACTCGAACACTCCACCTAATGGGTGCGGTCATGCACACGCGTCATAGAACAGGCGCGTGCGAGTCGCGTCATCAGTAGCGGGAGAATGCTGGGGAATGTAGTTAATACTATCCGTTCTTATTTTAGCAGATAGCGCCGCAATGATCAACAGCAATTGTAAACAACTAGAGATTTTTCTGATTGTAAAGGGGCACGCACTCACATAATGAGAACCGCGTCCCTATGTATCTATGTAAGGTTAGAGTTTGGATAGAACCTACCCACAACCACTCAAAGCTCTTGAAAAGTGTGGGCCATTGGCAATTGCCCACTTTGCCCATGACTTAAAACATCTCCGGGATGTGATACATATCATCAGTACTTTCGCATAGAATCCAACTTATGCATGCAGTCTGGTCACTCTCAACAATCAAGACAACTCCAGTCTCTTTTTGGGCTATCCTATTTTTCATAATTATGTAATAGTTTCCGGCATTAGTCTTGATTATGGAGGAATCTTTGTACCATATCATAGATTGTAAAATTATGTTTCATTGGTTTCTTCCAAGAATGAATATTCTAACAATGGGCCATTTCAGTCCTGGCATTTGCTAGCCTGACCTTTAGCTGTCTCCACACTCCTAGTCTGCAAGTGGAGCCCAGGAGTTCCTTCTTCCACTCGAATGACAGTAGTATTGATAAGAAAGTTGTTTTTCCTCTCTGCTAGGTCAGAAAACAATCCCAGGGTTATCTGAACTGTTAATTTTGTACAATAACCATGAGCTCACCAGATCTAGAAGACGCACCCCAACATGTTGATTTCCCTGGATCGGTGATTGACGTAACCTAGAATCATGCCAGGAGATAGAGCTCTGTAGAATGCCAGAATCTGTGTGGTCTCTAGAGGGAGTAGATGTTTGGTCAGGAACACAGTAAAGATTTCCACCTTTCGGGCCTGATCTGCTCCTTTGGTTTGAAGTAGTTTATGCCTACCAAAGGTGTTACAGAACAAGATGAGGTCAACGCCAGGAGACATGGAAGCAACAGAGGGTTAGAGCATTAGATCACTTGGCCTTTATCTTTAGCATTTTCTGTCTTACTCTTCCTCAGTGTGCTTCTCACATATTAAAGTAATTGTCCAATTTGGAAAAAATTGTACCAAATGCCATGCCATGCCCAACATCACAGTGCTACAGATCTGGAGTCCACCGTAGCATAAGAGCTGGATAACACCAATGCAGGACAGCACACGTGATTGACCTCGGTGAAGACTGAACTGGATTAGCAAGGTAGACCGCATCATGGAGAGTGTGTGGAATCAAGGTGTAAGGAGAAGGACATTTTGTTAGTTATAATCCACACCAGTAGATCTCGCTGCTCCATCAACCACCGAAGAACCTCTAAGAATGGAAGCGAGGTTTAAACAAGCACCTCTGATTTCTACTCTTCTAGCTTTGGGACATACGCAGGATGCAAAGGATGGTTGGGCTGTGATTTCTATTGTTTGTTAAATTATAAGGAACGGTAAAAAACAATGAAACGTTTGTGGGGCTTGGAGGGTAATTGAGATATTATGATGGGACTTTCATGGGTAATTCAAGGTGATTTTATACTAAGGATCAAGGTCCAGGTTTTGCCCTCTTTGCTAGAGAAAAATTCAAGAGAGAAGTGTTATCTATGGGGAAAGAACGCGAAATACACAGAATTCTAAGTAAATATCCAGTAAGTGCTCAGTACTACGCAGGGGTGATAAAGGGTTCAAATATATACATTGGATGATATAATACTTTTCAGATGATGGCATGAATGTGACGTAATAGAGTTCCACAATGTGTCAGAGGAATAACATAAACGCGTATATCACACTTTCTCTTGTTAAATGAGATAATAAAGAGGAAATATGTCATATGTGAATCATTTCAGTATCAGATCCAGGCCATGCAGTCTGTGAACAATCTTCCGCAGCCTCTCAACTAGCTCCCAGTTCCTTGGCCCCTCTGACGGCTTTCTTTCCATTGCATTGTACTTTCAAATGTATTGGTTTCCTCCTGCCCAGTTTAGTCACCTGCTGTCTTTTTATTTACTCGAGTACCACGGGCTTAGACTGTAGCATGCCTGCACACTTTAACTGTGATTAGACCATGGGGCAAAATTGCAATATCTAGAAACTGTGTTCATACTTTATAAAAGAATGTTATATGTTGTACTTGGACCATATCACTGAACGTCTTTGGCCCAGAAGATGGTTCCATGAACGCAATGTGCACTAAAATTGTAGTTCATAAAGAATAAGCTGATTATACAGCAGGTTAGTAGATATTTCCACTGCAAGGGCATTACTCGTTTAAATGCCACTGTAGTCATTCTTAATCAATCATGTGTGGGAGGTAAATTAATGGATTGTAATTGACTTGTATTTATTTTAACAGGTCCTGTCCATGGCTCCTAATGATGGCTTTGCAAAGGTACATTATGGATTTATCCTGAAAGCACAGAACCACATTGCTGAGAGCATTCCCTACCTAAAGGTAATTCACTAATATTTGTCACTTCTTTCTACATATATGAAATGTTAATAACCTCAATTAAAATCAGCACTGGAGGAACTCCATAAAATACGTATAAACTTAACTGAATTGTTACAATTTTTAAGGGTGCATATATGACACATTTGTGATGGATAATTCTAACCACAGATTACTCGCCTTAGAATACACTTGAGGTGCCAGACTGGTGCTGGAAACATTCTCATTGCATTACTTCCGCACACCGCCATGTAGCGTCATGCGACTCCACACCGCCCTGGAAGGAGCGAAGCCAAATATAAGCATCACCCCTCCGAACTGATATCAGTTCCTACCTTTCTGCGCCTTGTAACATTGATATGGCTATCGGCTCCTTTTTTTTGTCTGTTATCTGACAACTTTTAATGATTTCACAGTGTGCCTTGAAACGTTGGCCCCACCAAACATTACAGGTTTCAACCCATGCCACGACTACAAAAAGTAGATGTCAGTTATAGACCATAATGAGTTGCGTCTTTAGTGCTTGGGCTCTATACTCGTCTTCTAAGTCATGCGTTAAGTGTGTCCTCATGCACCCAAAGGTGATCTGTTAATGGAAGATGAGGTTGTTTCTTGCATAATGCAATAAGTCGTTGTTTTCAGGTAGGACTTGCTCCAAGTTGCAGCCGCATACTCCGCTCCGGGTCACCTTCCGTTACTGTTCAACTTTGCTCTTGTTGTCCTCCAGAAATTCCAAACTCAAGTATAAAAAAGTGTAGCAGGACTCAACTCCGTCTCTCCACTCTGATTCCAAAGAGAAGGAACAAGAGAGTCATAATGTCAACTACATTTCTTTGAGGTCTCCGACCACAGAATTGTTTACTCAGTTGGTCCTGACTCATCCGAATTTCCCTGGCCATCCTTGATCACGCTAGAGAATGAGGCCTTGCTGCAAATTTTCTGTGTGTTTCTGGCTCCCTCTGGACTGCCTTCAGCCCCATGGAACCACAGGGGCCTCCAGTCGGATTACTACTAGCTCGTCCATCCCCAGTGCCATTTGTCCCCAACACTGGTAAAGTCTACTTTAGTCATGAGATCCACGCTGATCCCTGCTCCCAGATGCCAGTACCAGCAACACCCTGAGTCAAAAGATAATCAGGTGCTGTTAGACCTGTCAGCATTAGGGTGATCTTCAGCCAAAAACGTTGCCATCTCCCCTCCTATTGCTAACTGGTGCTAAAGTGCTTGTGCTCACTCCTTAAAACATGGTAAAATAAGTTTACCGCTAATTGGCAAATTTAATTTGCTTATAAGTCCATAGTAAGGTGGTATACCATATACCCAGAGCTGGTAAATTAAATGCTTCTCATTGGCCTGCAGCACATATTGTGCCATCTTTCTAAGCCGCCCCTTAGAACATGCCATTGAAACCTGTATGCAGTTTTAAACTGCCAATTCGACTTGACAAAATAACACCCTTGCCTGGCTTAAAATTCCCTTTTTGTTACATATAGGTCACCCCTAAGGTAGGCCCTTAATAGCCCATAGGGCAGGGTGCATAGTATTTAAAAAGTTGGACATGTACTTTTAAGTTTTACATGTCTTTGTAATGAATAACTTTCAAATTTGTTTTTTGCTACTGTGAGGCCTACGTCATCCATAGGATAACAGTGGGTTATCTTATTAGATTTAATAAGTGATAACTTTTGCTTGGGACCAGGTGGAAGTGTCATGTTTGTTGTCTAAGGAATGTCTTATCCTAACCATTTGCTGCCTGCAGCTTTTTTCCTGGATCATATGACTAGGTGTAGTTGTCAGTAGGCCTTTGTGTATTCCTCCCAGACAGCCACACAATAGAGGGACTAGGTGTTGGCAGGATGGGCCATCCAAGCAGGATGGGGCGGAGCTGTGCACAGCCCTACTTGCACTTTAAAGACACTGCGTCAGCTCACCCACAAAGACCTTCACACTGTCCTATTGTGACTGCAGACAGCTTGGGGCCAGAGCAGGGAAGCAGTAAATCCCAGACACTTCTATGGGGGAGAACACTCCAGAACTTTCTTCCACTGGGTGGCACCAGGAATGAAACTAGGACCCTTAGATCCACTCTTCAGTTCACTCCTGGACCTGTGGACACTATAGAAGAAGGACTACCCTGCTGAAAGTGGCCTGCCCTGCTGTCTGAGAAGAAAGACTAGACCTGCTCCCTTCATCCCAGTCTACCTGAGTTACTCCAAGGGCTAGTTAGTTGGCCTCCTGTTCTGAGCTACAAAGATACAACAAGCTCCAGAGGCCTCTCTTCAACTGCCCAGCTGACCTGCTGCACAGGACCTTCCTGAGCCCTGCTTGCCTCTACTGGGATGAGTTCCTGATCTCCAAGAGGTGCCTCCCAGGTTCTGGACCCTTGATGTGGCATCAGTTGAGCATCTCGTAAAATAAAAGAGGAAATCCTGATATTTTGGGCTCTTTACGAGTACAAATGAGGTAAAGGCTGGGGAAATGCTGCCTGCAACGATTGCCAAGAGGAAGCTCTGGTGAACCCGACACTTCGCGCTACATCAATGACCGGCAATGCAAGATCTGCACTTCGCACTGCAGCGTTGACATCCCACTGTGACCGCCAATGCGAAGCTCCAGCAATGACCATCCGTGATGTGTGACTGAATATTCGAGCTAAATTGACAACCATCTTGGAAGCCCGGCCTGCTTTTCGCGCTACAGCGACGACCATCCGCGATGCTCTCCCTGCTCCTCATTGCCTCCCCCACTGTGAACTGGACTATTCGCGCCAGACTTTGAGAAAGTAACTTTTTCAGCTGGACTAACCTGGTACCTGTATCTGGCCTGTGCACCATTGCAGTCAGCCTGAACTTGTGACTTTGGTGTCAAATACTCTAACTCTATTTTTCTAAATTGGTGTGGGATTTTTCTTGCGCTGTGTTTTCACTTTATTACAGTTTAAGTGCTGTATAAATACTTTACACATTGCTTCTAAGTTAAACCTGACTGGTTTTGTGATAGGCTACCAGAGGGTTAAGCACAGTTTAATTTAGTGACTTTTTGTAGTTCACCCAGATAGGGATTGGGGCTGTTGCTTGAGTAGGGCTTAATTTCCCTCAACCAACAACTCAATTTCTCACAGGTGCCAATGCTAATATAGGACCCCGAACAGACTTCGGCTCGAGCCTGACCGATATCACGCTACGAAATCACAAAATCAGTCCTAATGCAACCAATCTCTAACCCAGTGCCTCTGCCATGTTGCACCTTCCAGGCCAGAGCTGAATATCGTATATGGTTCTGACTCTCATGTTAAGTCAGAGTAGGAGGCACCCCAAGGTGGTGATGATAGTGATGGGGAGGGCTTGCTCCCTCCCTCACAATACTGATTATGGGCTTAATATCTCATGTGATTCAGTTTCACTCGCCACTTGGATCAGCAATGGAAGTGAGTGCTTCATTTACGGGTGGTGGTTCAGAGGATAGCTGAGGCACTAGAATTTCAGCTACCCTCGACTGAGAACAAAATAAATGCTCTGACATAAATTTTGCAGCCTGATTCAGCAACATCTTAGCCCTTGCTTCCTTTTAATGATGCCCCAACTGATACTTTTATAGCTACTTGATAGAAGCCTTGCCTTTGCCCTCATGTGAATGGGCAGGTGGCCAGACATCACAGGCCGGTGCCTGGTGACCTTCATTTTCTCTCCAAGCACTCCACCCCAAACCAAGCACCCACCCCAGAGACTATTATTGTACAGACTTCAGCCAGCAAGGTGAATCCAAATTAATTTCCAACTGCTCCTTCGGATAGGGAATTCAAGAGGATTGATAATTTTGGCAAGTGCATGTTTTCCTCTAATAGTCTAGCACTGTGGTATGCAAATGCTGTTTGTCTACTGGCCTGCTGCACACATGTCCTTTGGGACATGACCAGCAAGATCTTGTCGACAGTCCCAGAAGACCTTATGCCCAGCCGATTCATGATGGACAGGACATGGCAAAATATATTATCCGCTCAAGTCTAGATTCTGCAGAATGGGAAGTATGGTCGGTACCATTGTTCTCCTTCATTGACTTGCATAGATGTGATCTATAGAATTCTTCTGCAATGTACAGGTCTCCTTCATTGATATGAATTTAGATAGGTCCCACCTTTTGGTGAGAAGGCAAAATGTGCCTTGGAATGCTTTAAAGACAACAGAACTAAAGCACATTCCTTGGGGCTGTTGATCCCAGCCAAATATTTTCTGCATCAGTTCTGAAAGTTTGAGACTATTCCAGAGGGCTGCAATACAGACAGAGACAGTCTTCCCAACTAGTGATGCAGCAGACCACTTTCAAGGTGGGACTGGCAGGTAGTGAATGGGTCAGCAAGGGCATCAGTCCTCTAATTCCTCTTCATCTGCGACAGCAGCCACCAAACTACTTTAGTTTGCCCTTGGTGGCACATGCCCAACCGGTGGTGGACAGTATTCACATTTCCTCCAAGGTAGACGGTCCATCATGTCTGAGAGATGGGTCTTCCAGATAGTTCAACATAGAATGTCCTTCTTTTTCTGCCCGCCCACTATTCCTTCCATTCCAGAGAAAAGTTCAGACAAGTACCTGTTCATTCTTTTTCAGGTAAGCATGAGCTCTCCATAGATCCCATAGAGAGTGCCAGACTTGAAAAGAGTAGTTGTTTGTTACTCGTGCTATTTCCTTGTTCCAGAGAAGGACTGGGGCCTCATACCTATTCTAGATGCCCTTATATGGAAGGACAAATTAAAATGCTCATGCTGACCCAGATCCTGTCTACTCTCGACACAGGCGACTGGATGGTGCCCATGGATTTGAAGGACACGTATTTTTATGCCAGTCCTGTAGTTCTACAGACTGTATCTGCATTTCAAGGTAGGCCAGGAGGATTTTCAGTTTTCTGAGCTCCCTTTCAGCCTTACCAGCGAAGCGCAGGTGTTCATGAAAGTGACAGTAGTGGTTGCTGATCATCTTAGAATGTCTGGGATATACCAGTATTCCCATACCACGATGACTGGCTGTGGAAGGCAGGCTTGCTGCACTCAGTCGTGGATCACCTCTAGACAATGGTGGACCTCTTGACATCATTGGGGTTAGCTATCAGAGAGCCTTTTTTAACATCTAGAAAGGTCCCAAGTTAGTATTCAGCACACTATTGCCAACAACTGCTCATGCTCTGCTTCTAAGGGCATGAAAAGGATAAACAGAAGAAACTGAAGTCATTTTGCAGGGTTAGTTCTCGTATGCAGGTCCGCGCCATCATTTCTGGGGCCAGCCCAGAGCCAAAGCAGGCCACCTAGTGGCACGTTGGGGTACTGCTATGAAAAAGTTTCTGCATCCAGTCTGCTGTCTGGGAAAATATTCTAAGGTGAAGAATCTGCAGTTAGGAAGAGTATCCACCAGAAAGAACGTTACTGAGGACGAGTAACTTATTGTTATTTAGATAAGCAGTGCTCCAGTACTTGCAGGGGAAATGCAATGCGCTCATACCACTTTGTTACCTCTGACCTATTGCAACAGAATGTAATATATAGTTGTTCGAAATTGTCCCTTTCTGCAGGGTCATCCCTGATGTTTTGACTTTTTTCTGGCTCTAGAACTCTTTGTATGTTACACCTGCTAACCAGTGGTAAAGTGATTGTGCTTCTCCTTTCAACATGATGAAATTGGTATACACCCGATTGTCATATTTAACTTACCTATTAGTCCCTATTATATGGTCCAAGGTGTACCCAGGGCCTGTAAGTTAAATATCACAAGTAGACTACAGCACCCATTGTGCCATCCTCTACAGTGACAATGTAAGCAGGCCTGCCATCAGTAGCCTGACTGTGCTGGTTTTAACTGCAAATTTGACCTGCCAAAATAGCCCCCTTTGAAAGGCCTTAACCTTCCTTTTAAAAATGTATAAGTCAATCCTAATTAGGCTTTACTGTCTATAAGGCACTGAGCATCTCAAATCTATTTTCACTGTAGAAAAGCTGCCTGTTTCATAGGAAAGCAATGTTGGCTGAAAGCACTTTCTAGGTAATCAGTGAGTAATTACTACATCTGTAAAGCATGGATGAAAGAAGGACGTTGTTGGGAATCAGATCAATTAGTGTTGAGTTTTAGTGTCTTGTGAGAGTCCTAGACTGTGTGCTTCAGGGTTTGCACAATTAAATGAAGTGCGAGGCACTGGGTAGGCATAGTGCTGGCCCGGGATGGACTAAACGGTCCCTGCAGACCAGCAGTGAGCAGCACCAGGGCGTGAATGGCCAGGTAGGGTGGATTTTCCCTATGCCCTTGTCACTGAGCTCTCTTTTCATGGGAAGGGCAGAAGCTTCCCAAGGCACTTCCCTCATCTTGTGTTTGTTTCCCTCTCTTGGCCTTTTACCTTCCCCTCTCATGATACCTGTCCAGAACAGATGCCTATTTCATTACTACTACTACATGGCGGTGGTGTAAATTGGCCCATGGTGTAGAGATGAGTCTGTTTTCGAGACATTTAAAGAGTATTATGATTTCCCTTCCACCTAGACACCGACTCTATGCCTGGGAAGGAAGTCGCTTTCTGTTTGGATTTCTCTGAATGCCAGGGCGCAGCTTTGACACATCTGTGTCCCTTGGATGAGTGGCTGCTAGCAGCAGTGGTAGGACAGGTGCATCACTCAACATAGCACAATATGTGGCTGCCAGTGATCCATTCCCCTTCACCTGGGGCTATTTACAGGACACTTCAACAGTCACGGACGGGGAGGTTTCGAATATCTAGTACAGCCGAGTTTTTGAGCGAGGACAAATAAACCTGTTCAGTTCCAGAGCGTGTGCAGAAATAGAGTTTGGGGCACTGGGGGAGTATAAGACATTTATGCCAGATCCCTAAGGCTACTTAACTTTGCTTTCCTTTAATATATTTTCTACTCATTTTATCTGTCACCTGTAATACCGCTGTCATAATATCGCACAAATTTCCCTTCACTATGCCTATGTTGTCTCCTTGATCACTATCTCTCTTTACATATCTAGTTTTTAATCCACCCTCTAATGACCTTGCCTTTCTGTCTTATTCCCCCTTTGATTCTCCTTTTCTGTCTATCCCTTCAGCCATATCACTTTGTATTCCCTTTTTCCCAGTCTCTTCCTTATTTTCCACTCACCCTTGCATTCTTGCTATCTCTCCTGCCCTTTTTGTCATTGCTTCCTTTCTCTATGTATCTCTTTTGCTTTGTTCCTCTGTTTTAAGTTTTGGTATAGTGCCTGGTGTGTGTTTTTTCTGCATCATTAGGGGTAAAGTAGAGAGATGGACACCTTCACAGGTGTAGTTGGGGGTTGTTCACGTTTATTACAACATGCACACCATCAAGTCAAAATGGGAGGTGGTGTTCTGCTTCTTCAGTAGCATGAGGCTGTCTTACAGCAACTCAGTGCTGGGCTAATGCGCAGCCTCCCTCTTTCTGAAGCTCAAACCCGGCATCCATCAGAAGAGCTTTGGGGGCCGGCGCCTTACAGGGTAGGACTGGCAAATGTGCAGCGTGAACCTTCAGGCAGAAGCCTCAACATTACCATGTTGTGTATGCCTTGGGAAATCTGGCTAGAGATGCTTGGGAGGGAGGTGTAGCATATAGTGGTCACACTGGAGGTTATTACCTTCAAGGGTGTTTTTGTCTTGAATTTGAGCTGAAAGGGATGGATCTGGTTCGTGCCTCTGGTGTTGCCTAATGTGCTGAGAATGAAGGACCTCTTTATCCTTGTTGTGCTGCCTTTGCTGTCTCTCAGGTCTGAGCTGCCCTTTTTACAAGGCTACTGTCTTCTTCTCTGTGCCCCTCTTTGTGCAATCATTTCCCCAGATCCTGTGTTCCAATTACCACCCCCATCATTTTGTTAATTTTACTCCAAGTGGTGCTTGGCCCCTAAGCCACTCTTCTCCACCCCCAGTTAGAGTTCTGTCCATCATGTCTGTGTTTCATTCTGCCACCTTCTACCCACGGCTCTTAACCACCTTTCTTCCCTTTACCATCCCCCAGCCTATAGAATGTATGCACTCACACTGCCCCACCACTAGCCTTTATCTCAGTCTGACCCACAATTAGGCTATCCTGTTTTCAGTGTTTATTTTTTATGGCTTTCAGAGGTGTTTTCAAAACCTTCTGAAAAATGTCCTTACCGGTTCTTGGTCTGCTGCCTACCCCCTAAATAGAAATTAAACAAATATAGTGCTGCGCTGAAAAATGCATTTTTGGATATAATCTCCCTCCAAATATTTTACATTGAGCTTAATGAAATAGAAGTTCACAGAGGTAAAATGTTTGAAACAATGTGCTGTTATCTGAGACACTTATTTATTGTCCGCTTGATGATGATGGATTCTACCCAGATCTGTGACTGGAGGTGAGTGTCTGAAAGGTTTCAGCGCTCCGTCCATCATCTCTTGGTGTTTGCCCTAAGTTTGCAAGGTATGCCCAGACGTGGGTCCCTTGCTCACTTTGCCACTGGATTGAAGCTAGCCTTGCTGATAAGGGGTGTTATCCTGAAACCGGTCCCAGGATGCTTGTTTCGGGTCCAGGGAAGACCTGGCTTTGTAATTCGGGCTGGACTGTTTCCATGAGGTACAGGGTCAAGACTGATTTGCATATAGCTGGGTCTGAACTAGGGTGGTGAATTGAGCTAAAGAACGATGATGGATTTAACCCAGATCTGTGACTGGGGGTGAGTGGCTGGAAAGTTTCAGAGCTCCATCTTTCATCTCTTTGTGTTTGCTTTGTTTGCTCCAAGTTGGCAGGGTATGCCCAGACATGGGTCCCTTGCTCACTTTGCCACTGGATTCAAGCTAGCCTGGCTGATGAGGGATATTACCCCAAAACCGGTCCCAGGATGCTTGTTTCCGGTCCACACAAGACCTGGCTTGGCAGTTCGGGCTGGACTGTTCCCATGAGGTACAGGGTCAAGACTGATTTGCATATTGCTGGGTCTGAACTGGGGTGGCAAGTGAGCTACAGAACGATGATGGATTCAACCCAGACCTGCGACTGGGGGTGAGCGTCTGAAAAGTTTCAGCACTCCACCCATCATTTCTTTGTGTTTGCAAGTTGGCAGGGTATGCCCAGACGTGGGACCCTTGCTCTCTTTACAACTGATTCAAGCTAGCCTGGCTGATAAGGGGTGTTATCCCGAAACCGGTCCCAGGATGCTTGTTTCCGGTCCAGGGAAGCCCTGGCTTGGCAGTCCGGGCTGGACTGTTTCCATGAGGCACAGGGTCAAGACTGATTTGCATCATCTCTTTGTGTTTGCAGCTTTCTTCCAGGTCAGCAGCATATTGTTTTTTTAGGAAGAGGAGGGCTGTGCTGCTTCTGTCACCTCTCCCTTTCTCACAAGATGCGTGCACAGTCTTAAAATGCAGCATCAGCAGGAAGGCAGCAGTATATCCCAAACTCAATGGGTAGGCAGCAAGCTACTCCAAGACAGGCAGTGAGCCTCTGCTAGCTCTTGATCGTCATGTTGGAGAGACCTGGTTTACGCTAATGAGGGCTGTTTTGCTTTCCAGTGTTTTTTTTTCAGTTATTGCAGGGTTAAACTAAAAGCAGGATAATCTACCCATGAAGTTGGTGCAGTAAAACAGCACTCCTCTTGCATGTCTCCTTTCCCTGTGCTCTCTTCATTACACCCACCTACCCCTCAGTTTGTATCCCATTGTGCCCCTTACTTCAGCCTGGTGCCAGACTCCTCTCCACTTGCCAGTGTCCCTTTCGGTATCCACCCTTCCCGTCGTCTAAAATGGGACCTTGACTCAACACAATTCAGTGTTGAGACCTATCCCAGGACTACAGAGCTTACTGCAGAGTAGTGGGAGTTGATGGTTCAGACTGCACCACATCACGCATAATGCCCCCAGCTCTCACATCAAGCTTAACAAATACACACCAACTCATACCATTGCATCATCACACATCCGCCATGATCACTCATGATTACACTGACCATTACGAATACATCCACCCACAGCATAACTCTCAGTTGTGCACCATCACCCAATTACAATCGATCATATATACTCAACCTGGGTGAAGCTTGCACTACTTCTGTCTGTGCTGTGCCGTGTCAGTTCTATATGTGATGTAAGTGTACAGTGTAGTTGCCCATGTGTTTTACTTAGGTTTGAGAAAATGTTACAGCACAAAAGTAAAACAACTGCCATTACCAGTGCTTGTGTTGCATGTACTATATGACTAATGAGAATCTCATCATGCTGCACTCTTTGTGCATCTGGTCCCCATCACGTTCAGTGTGTGTGTGTGTTTGTTTTTAATTATAGCTTTAACATGTATATATTATACGACAAATGGTTTAATATCTTTCTAGCTCATACTTGATGTGTATTTTAGTTGGTGTACAATTTCCAAAAGGAAATGAAACTGTCATCCTAAATAATAAATATATTCTTTTCATAATAGGAAGGACTTGAATCTGGTGACACTGGAACTGATGATGGAAGATTTTATTTCCACTTGGGTGATGCCATGCAAAGAGTTGGAAATCCCGAGGTATGCATGTTGAAATAGCAGTCTTTTTCATCAATGCAGATTCTAAATGTTTCTCGATATGTGAATTGTAGAGCATGACTTCATGCAATGCAGAATAGATTGACCTTGGGTTAAGGAGGCGAAAAATGATTCACTTGCCCATGCTTTTTGTTTTTTCTTTATCTCAATCTCCCAAAATCTCTTAATTTGTTACACAAATTGCAATTTAAGCTCAATTACTGTTAATTTCCAAAACTAGCAGTTTGGCTGCACTTTCATTTCTTATACTAGTACATTTGTGTGTTTGTATATGAGCATGTTAGGAAATGATAATAATGCAGACATACCAGTGATCCTAAGAACCACGTATGTGCATTAACTGACACCATTGGTGCCTCCTCCGGAGGAGTGAGGGTTATGGTGGGGGTGGTCACCGATCCCTCAGCTAGGATCTAATAACTGTTTTGGGGTTGTTCCCTAAGAAAAATATTTGTCTTGAATTCCAAAACTAATGTGTAGGAACACACAAAGTTTCTCATTAAAGCTCTGTTGTTTCAATGATATCTTTACGGAATGTTGTACAGTCCCCCTTGTTATTTTTGTTAGATGATTTCTTTTGTGAGTTCCTAAATTCTTTCTTGTTCTCTCTTCCTGACGGATACAAATAGTCTTCACCCCAATGACCACGTCAAAATCATGGTAATCATATTATATTTTCAGAACTAGGGCTTGGTAGTAAGCATGATTAACAGTCTGCGTGCCTATTGTTCTTTCCTGGCACAGATGACACTTCAAAACAATACTCCTTTAAACTGGAGCATAACCTGTAAATCTGGGCCCTAGAACTCAACCCACACAAATGCCATAGACGTAGCCATAGACATAACTCCTTGTTCGGTACCGTCCTTACCGCCTAACCCTCCCACTCACCTACCCATTCCAACTTTGCCCGGTCACATCCTTTCCAACTTACAACTAAAAGACAACACCTCCTGGTATAATTTCTTTCCTATGACTGAGCTTGATGTCTTTAATATCATTGCTAAACTAAAGCCGACCTCGCACACCAAAGACTCACTCCCTTCTAAGCTAGTTCATAACCTTAACCATATCATAGCCCCTTGTTGGACAAAAATCATCAACACCTCTTTTCCCACTGGATGTGTCCCCGACTCCCTCCAACTCTGACAAATCCCTCCCATTCTTAAAAACCTAACTGCTGACCCCAATGATCCCAACAACCTCCGTCCTATCTCTAACCTCCCACTTCTTGCTAAAGCCCTTGAGAAATGTGCATTACTTCAACTGGACAACCACATAGGCAAATTTAACTTACTTGACTCCTTTCAATCCGGTTTCAGGAAAGGCTGTAGTACAGAAACCGCCATGCTGAACATTGTGGATGACATTCACAGTTCCCTAGGCAATGGAGAGACTTGCCTTCTTATCCTCCTCAAACTCTCTGCAGCTTTCGATACAGTCAACCATTCTTCCTTACTTAATTTGCTTAAAGCTCGCTTTGGCCTTAATGGTTTGGTCCTCAAATGGTTCTCTTCCTTCCTCCAGCACAGAACACAACAAATAAAAATCAACGCCTGCCTCTCCAATCCTACCCCTGCCTTCCTGGGTGTCCCCCAGGGCTCACTTCGCTCCCCCTCTCTCTTCAACCTCTGTATGGAACCCCTTACTCTCATTTTGAAACAAGCTGGAATCAACTATCACCTCTATGCTGATGACACCCAACTCTATTAAAAGATCAAATCCCATTCTGATGTACTTCATTTAAACAATACCCTGAGCAAGATCTACTCCAACCTTCTTTAACTGAACCCTAATAAAACGGAAATTATTATTTTCTCTCGTAAAAACAACCGTCTCCCCATCCAAGGCTGGATCTCGGACCTCAGGGCCCTCAATTGTCCGTTCACCTTATCTGACTCGGCAAAATCCCTAGGTTTCACTCCTGACAAAAACCTGGCTCTGAAGGACCACATAAATAACGTGGTCAAAGGAGCACTTTTTACTCTCCGACACCTCAAGAAAATAAAACCCTTCATTCCTCTAGACGACTTCAAATGGGTTGTCCAATCACTAGTCCTCTCTTAACATGACTATGGTAATACTATCCTCACCGGAACCCCTAAATTACACCTAGCCCCCCCTTAGAGCTGTGCTCAACTTGGCGGCCAGGCTCATTACTGACTGTAAACGATTTCACCACATCTCGCCTGCCCTCAAATCCCTAAACTGGCTGCCCATCGAAGGAAGATGCTTTTATAAGACTGCCTGCATCACGCACAAAGCTCTTCACCAACAAACCCCGTCGTACCTAACAAACAAACTCAAAAAAGCAGGCTGCTCCATACTGATGAGAAGCACCACTGCGCTCCTCCTCGTCCCCTCGCTACTAAGAAAGAAAGCCACCCAATCTCACTACTTCTCTGGAAATGCCCCCAACATTTGGAATGCCCTCCCGAGGGACCTGCGCTGCAATCCCTCCTACCTCAGATTTAAAAAAGACCTAAAATATCACCTTCTCAAAAAATATTGGAGTCTATAATCACTCCTTTCATCTTGCTTTCTGTTTCCCTGCATTGGTTATCTTTCTGTTTACCTGGCTCTCCCTTCACTCTCCCTTTTTACACATCCTCCTGTTTACCCTGACCTTATCCTCTTTTGCTCTCCACCCCCCCCCTCTCCTACCCTTGCCCCCTAACTCTATAATTTGTTCTTCCCTGTCGATACCCTCTTCTCTGCTCTGTGCCGTTACCCCCATTTTATTATTTAGATGTATATACTCGGTGAACCACCCATAATTCAGCCCCCTTAAATTAATGAGAGATGTACTTGCTTGTTTTGTTTGCCCTGAACAATTGCTTTTTTGACTGCTTCTGCTCATGTAAAGCACTCTGATACCTCCGGGGTCTAGCCAGCGCTATATAAAACCTTTCCCAAAAAATTTATAAAATAAATAAACACTCAGGGGAAAGGGTGTGATTCAAAGGTTGGTGGTCCATCTGAAGCACACACTTGCTGCCTTTGTTAAGGAAACAAGAGTGTGCTTGTTGGAACAAAAACCTCAGTAACTTTACAGTGCTCATCAACCCATTCCTTGGCCCCAAGTTGCCCCAAATGAACTGTCTTAAATGATTGACTTCCCCTACACACACCAAGGGTTCTCGCTGGGTTGACTGCATACGTTCTTTTAGCTTTGCTGAGAGTTCTTAAGGTGTACCATACTAACTTAAGCTTCCTGCCAGCCCTTTGGGATAGCACTGCCCACCGCCCCTATGCACCTGCGTAGGCAGTTATAATACACACATTGCTCAGGGAAAAAGGTGTTGGTGGGTGTGCTGACTATATGTATCTTCACCAAACTGAATTTTTTTTTTATCACTGACCCACATGTACTCCACGCCTTTGTGTAGGTGGTTCCTAAATTGTTACATGACTTGGTGAAAACTCGGAAAAAATCTGAGTAGTGCTCACAAATGCCACAAAAAATGTTGTATCCTTGATGACCTTCACCGGTGACTCTCTAGGAATTACTCCATGTTCTGATATGGAGTGCCCAGTGTGCTCAACATGAGTCTGTAAGGGACTACTAGCATCCTTAGTAAATACTAAGATGTTCTTTGGAAACATCTGATGTTGTCTTCCAAGTCTTTAAACTGGTGGTACAGAGCATGCTGTAAAGAGAATGCCGGCAGCGCAAGGCCAAACTGAATCCTTCTGTATTGGAAGAGCCCAAGGGGCATAATAAAGGCAGTCAGTTGTCTTGATGCTTCACCCAATTCAACTTGATGATATGCGTGCCCAAGTTTGATAGTGGAAAACACAGCAGCACCTTCTAAAAGAGAGATTAGCCCAATCTACTGTGTGTAGTGGGTGCTTATCAATGAAAATGTTTGAGTTTAATGCCCCAAATCTATGCATAACACTCAAACCTCCAGGACTTTTGTTGACTAATACAGTGGGTTAAACCCACAAGAAAATGTTATTTCCTCTATAATGCGGTCTTCATTAGCTCCTCAAGCACGCTTTGCAATCCCTGTTCACACAAACTAGCAACTGAAGTCTATGCTGTGCCTAATAATAGCAACTGAACTATCTGGGAAAGAAAGTATGCCTGCTTAGGATGCAAATAAGAATCCAGTGTTTTCTGAGTTTTAATCATGTAGGGAGAGCCAGAAACTGCCATGGCACTGAGGTGTGCCGCAAAAGATTTAGTGTGCACATATAAGGACCATCTACACCATCCTTCGGTTTATCAGTGGATTCTCGAATAACAACGACCATATTACATGGGTTTGGGTAATGCCCTACTGGGTGTACCTTGACAGGGATTTATATATGGCTTATTTGTGCCATCCTGGGTTTGTCGGTTCACTTGATCTCTGTGCAGACTCTCCCAAAGTGACCCATGCTCCTACAGGTATTGCACTTTTTTCCTTTGGCTGGCCAGTTCTTTGTAGAAGCAATATGTGAAGTGCTGCCACAACGATAACCAAACCACTTCTGATCAGATCTTCTCATTCCCAGTGGCTCAGATTTTCCCTGCTTGTCAGTGACACAGCACCCCTCATTCCCTTTGTGATCACTTTTGTCCTCATTTACTTCTCCTACCCAGGAAAATACTGTTCAATTGTTTTTGTTATCACTTCCTTTAAGGGTTACCAGCGAGCCCTCTTCGGGGTGTCACAGTTAGTTTTCCCTGTGGAAGGCAGGGCCGTCACTCTCTCCCTAATTAACAGGAGGAGTGTCCACAATGTGAATGGGCTAGGCGCGGTGCGGGCGACACTTTCTATAGGTGACTGATTGGTTGTGTGCCTGCAATAACAGTTGGTTAGAACTGTATTTCTAACCTACTAAATAGTACTCCAGTCCCTTTGTGTTTTAAGGGGTCTCTCTCTGTTCTTATATACCTGCAATAACAGTGCCATAGCACTGATCAAAGAGATAATGTTCAATATGGATCCAAGAGAGCTGGATTGTGTGAAACTGCCACTTGGGGAAAACCTTTGTTGTGTGATTTTGACCTCACTAACTCTTTGTAAGCGAGATATCCTCAGAGTAGCTAATAGACTAGAAAGAGGTCTCACCAAGAGGTGGATAAGATCCTTGGTGATCCATTCCAGGGGGCATACGATGGAACAGGACAGGGCTGACCAAAGCTGTCAATGGGCTTTTTTCTCAGGCTCTCTCATACAACGTTATCTGTAGCCGAGGACTTTGCAGAAGACAGAGAGCAAATATTGTACCCCACATCCATAGATTCCTGCAAAGCAGTGAGTGACGCCTGGCCTGCCAGACCAAACGGATGAGTTATGGCACAGGTCGGACTCTAGCTCTGAATCTCTCAGGTTGGGTTTCCTTTGCTGGGTGCCGAACCACAGCTTTCCCAAAGGGAACACAGGCATTGTCGCCCATTTTGATGCATCTGCAAGGAATGCAGGAGAGTTAATCCCTTACCTCACTTCACTTGACTCACTGATTTGTTGTTCGAACCTGTGGCAGGTAAGAAAACCACCTATGCCCCACTAGGAAACCACCTGGGAGGATAGTGATGTCCCAGTCTTGAAATGTGGAAAGTCCTGATTCTTTCCAGAATCTTATTTGATCAAAAAGATCACTAGCGCTACTTACGAATACGGTGATGTATTCCTGCTCACATGCGTGAATATTGTATGTTTAACGAGACCCTACAATGGATGGTCAGGGTCATTGCTGCTTTAAATGTATGGGTTTGAAATCATGTATTGAAAACTATCCGTGCAAATGTTCTAAGGTAAATAACGAATGCATAGGTAGAGTACTAATTGTTTGTTTATTGACAGAAATAAAGAGTTTCAAGACATATGCAAAGAGATGTCAGCTACATTAAAATAGACCTATTTGCCGCAAAGTTTTTCACTGAGGATTTTACAATGTAATGTGCATTTTCTTAATATTATGACCAATTAAAATAGTTTCTTGTTACTTTTTCCCCTCAGTGCATTGGTTAAGTAAATCATCTTTAAATTACCAATTTATATGGGAAAAGAAGCTTTACACATTCAGTGGTAGCAATTCGTTAGTTATGGGTGGATTAGAATTTGCATTATAAAACACTTTTTTGTTTTCTTAATAACTTTGTTGCCATTTGTTAAATCTGCACAAACCTTTCAAAAAATGCCACCCAATTTGGTTTTGGTATGGCAAATTTTGAGCGAATCAATTAAAGGGGCTGGGCGTGGGGGATAAAAAAGGAAGACAATGAAGTGACTTTCCCCATTTTGACTTCCAGAGGAATCCTTGGTTTCTGCTGCAGTCGAAAAAACACTAAACGGAATTTTACCAAACTTGGCATGAACGTAGAGCTATACTTATAGAATGCATATGCTTAATTTGGGAATAAATCTGTTCAGTATTTTGAAATAAGCACGCATTCCAAAAATGTGGGTGGACAGAAAAGGATTGAAAAAGGAGAGATATCTGAACCATTAATTTGCAGACCTTCCTCAGATTCAAAAATCTTTGTAAGATTTGTGAATCTATGTAAAACAAATAAAGGAGTCCTATTGGACTAATGAGCTTTTTCTGATGTTGTCCATTGGGGATTTGTGAATCCAGCTATGGAATTGTGAATCCGGTGCACCATGATTAGATGGCTGTCCAAAACAAATTCTGTTACTTCTGTCATTATCCAAGGTGATACACTGAGCACTCTGTTGTGAAAAATAAAGTAAAATAGGGCATAAGGGGCCAGGACGAATGTACCCTACCCAGGCCCGTGGATTGGTAGGGGAGCACAAAAGGAACCGTCAAAGCATACAAAAAAAATATAAAAGTGAATTTTTGGGAGATTTGTGGATCCATGACTGAATTTGCAGATCCTGGACCTCGTGAGTTTTTGGGGGATTTGTGGATCCATGACTGAATTTGCAGATCCTGGACCTCGTGACTTTTTTGGGGATTTGTGGATCCATGACTGAATTTGCAGATCCTGGACCTCGTGGATCCTCCTACTGGTCTCAGGATATGTGGGTAAGGATGTGGATCCTCCTTTAGGAAAAAGATGGCACCACACAGTTGCACATGGCCAGTGACTGTGTGTGGCAGGGCTTGCTTGAGTGGGGGTTGTGCACCGTGCCAAAGACCAGGCCTTACATCCACCCCACACTGTAGCAGTAGATAGCCACCAGTGATGGGATGGGCACAGAGCATGGCCACAGGCCAAGCCACACAGTCCAACACCCCTTCCTACGGTCGAAGGCCTTGAGCTGGGTGGCTGTTTGCATCAGATCAGGCCTAGCTGATGGCCAGACTCTGCAGGAAATTTAATGCGCAATGTGGGTTGACCACCCACGGTGGGTTGGGCACAATATCTGATCTATGGGGTTGGCCTGGCTGAAGACCAGTCCTTGCTGTATGCCACCAAAGGTACAAACATAGCTGTAGAAAACAATTTCATAGAAGTTGAATATGGTATATCATAAAGAAGGAAATTTGGTGAAAAAACTACAGTTGAAGTGAAATTATGGTTTATGATGTTCTATAAAACCTTATCATGTTACAAAAAACCTCAGAAATTCACTTAAACACAGCCTACAGTTGCTGTTAGCAATCTAAACCAATAAAAACCACTGAAATTGGCAATTTATGGTTTGCTGTGCAAAAAACAGCAATGTAAAACATAACTGGCACACCAAATGCAATGCTCATGACCTCACAATATGTATGCCAGTAATTAACAGCACCTAAATGTGGGAAAATGCCCTCTTTCTTGCATGGTATGCAGCCACTTTTTGCTGAATTGCTGATGTACTTTGACTGAGTGTGCCCTGGGCTCCTGCCAATCAGGTACCCATGGCCTGTGTTCCTTCCCTAAAACTGCATTGAAGCCTAAACCCAATTGGCATCTCTGGACACTTGTCAGCCCCTGGTAAATGGTACCATAGGTACCCAGGGCACTGTGACCAGAGAAGGCCCCTACGGGCTGCAGCACTTATTGTGCCACCCTTAGAGGCTCTGTACCCTAACACACACACACACTGTCTTTGCAGGCTGAGTGTCTGGATGCAGAACAAAACAGAGACGACATGGCACACATCCCTGTGTGCCATGCCCACAAACCACTGCCCTGGCATACATCAGTCACCCCTCTAGCTGGATGCCCTATGCCAGTGGTGAGGGTACAGGTGCATGAGCCCTGTACCCCTACAGTGCCCAGGTCCATACCTGGGCCCTGTAAGTGCAGTGCTGCCATTAAGAGTATATGGTGCTGGGAGGTTGTTATTGCGAACTCCACAGCACCATAATGGCTGCACTGAAGACTGGGAAGTTTGGTATCAAAGTGTGGGATTTAATGTAAAATGCACGACAGAGGGCATCTTAGAGATGCCCCCTGAAACTCGACCAACTCCCAGTGACCTGACTGACTGGCTGCGCAGGCTGCCACCACCAGACATGTTTCTGGACCCCTGGGTCGAGAGCTTGCTGCTCTCGGGGGCCTGAAACAATGCACATCCTGGGACGAGGTGCCAAGCCTCCTCCCCCCAGGATGGGCAGGGTTCACGAAGGAGAAGCTTCAAAGGCATGCTGCCTTTGTGAGCTTCTCCAGACCACTTGCTGTACTCAGCAACTGGTCCCCACTGGTTCTACCCCCCACTTTGGGCGGGAGACCCGGCGGGAAAAACAAAGTGAGGAAGAGAAGTGTGCCCACCTCTGCCAACTCCACCCCTAAGGTGGGCGAGGTGAGGTGAAGCACAACCTCGAGTCCCCGCCTTCTTGAGGATGGGGGGACCCAGCCAACCAGGGACAGGCTCTTGCCCCCTCCCACTGGAGAGTGGCAGAATAGGGGGTGTAACCACCCCAGAGAAGTGACCCATTGGTCCCTGCCCTTTACCTACCTGTAACGCCCCTACATTTAGTATTTAGGGGCACCCTGAACCTCCCTTCCTCAGATCCAGCAACCACAAGAAAAGAAGAAGAAGGACGAGAAGCCGGGCAGAGCTAACAAGAGGACGACACCCACTGACTTGGCCCCAACCCTACAGGCCTGTCTCCCCTCGAACCTGCTCCTGCAAAGCCCTGGCGTGTCCAGCGGCCAGCAACCTCAAAAACCCCAGAGGACCTGCCTGCATTCACTCTCCAAGCTGTTTCTCCCATGAACACCGGACGTCTTTGAACTACAGCTTCTGGTTCCAGCCAGAAACTGCAAATCCAGCACACTCTGCACCCGCCGAACCCGGCCTGTGTTTGAGTGAACAAACACCACGAGGAGGTCCCCCCGGCGATCCTGACCTGAGATCCGGCGACCCCTGACCTGCCTCAAGCCTCCAGACGACACCTGTAGCCTCAATCCAGGAGACCCCCCCTACCGCGACCAGAGTGGTTAAGAAAATCCGACGTCTAAAGGCACCCCTGCACCCGACGCCCCACGGCCTTGTGTGCCCAACCCAGTGGTGCCTAACCATCCCTCTACATCCCAACGTACCCCTCGAAGTGGTGGTCACTCCTGGAAGATCTTCGTCCCCGAGCCTGCAGCGTTTCTTTGTCCCGGAGAATCTCCATTGAATTCAACAGGGCTCTCCACCTCAACCCTGCACCCGGCTGCCCTAGCGCCGCTGAGGGTGTTCCTTTGGTGCTAACTTGGTCCCCAACGTGCCCTGAGCTTAACCCTAGGAGCTTTGCTCCCACAACCCTTTGGCCTGCTTGCCAGCAGCCACCAACCGGAGTCCCCCTATCTCCCATAGGATAACATTGGGCCTCAACACTCTGCACCCGGCCGCCCGACTACCACTGAAGGTGCAACAACAGTGCATCACTGACCCTGGGAGACCCCTGAGTCTAACCCTAGAACCCTAACTCAAAAGGCCGATTACTTACCTTGAAAACGATAATTTATTTTTCCTCTTAGGATAACATTGACACTATTTCTCTCAAAAAGTTTCGAAGTGTCGACTTTTGAAAACTGCAAATATTCCTTAAAAATCAGCCGATTAACCAAAACACATTTTCTCAACTGTTTTCAGGAAATGTCCCAGTGCTGAATCCAGGATCCAGCACTGAGTAAGAAAAAGTAACAATAACCTAACTTACCTGCTAAGTGAATTTCCTCTCATAGGATAACATTGGTGATTCTATGTGAAAAAGTTTATTAGTGTCAACTTTTGAAATGCAATAATAGTCCTTACAAATCATACCTTTAACCAAAACGCATTTACTCACCTGTTTTCAGGAAATATCCCAGGGCTGAATCTAGGATCCAGTCCTGTGGTTAGAAAAGTAATCTGAAAAGTAATTAACTGCATTTTACTTAAAAAGCCCATTCAATTGAATGTACTATACCTGCAATGTGTTGCAAACTGCTTTCTTAAACCTGTAATCAAAACCATTACCAGTTATACTGCAATTCTGAACTGTTCTCAAACAACTCAATTACTACTGCAAAGTATTTATATGCTTACCTGTACCAGGCTTGCTTGGTTCTAGAAATAAAACAACAGTATATTTTTTTATACAAAACAATTTTCCTAGAGTTCAGTTCTTGAGTGTGTGAGACCATTTGCTGACTGAGTGTGTACATCAAATGCTTTACACTGTCCTCTGATACTGCCTTACTGCTCGACTAAGCTACCACTTTAGAGAGGACGGTTCTATCTAACTTTAACCTCTCCCAAACCTCTGGAGACTCTTGGACTCTATACACACTGTACCTCACTTTGTTGCAGTATATATAGAGCCAGTTTCGTACACTAAAGGTACAGCATGAAACAATACTACATTAATAGCTGTCGATCATAGTGCTAATGTACTATGTAATCTAACCTGAAGGATCAGTTACGTCCTTTGTAAATGCGAGTTATTTCAAGGAATTAGGTCATCAGCATTGTATGTGGTGTGCAAGTTATGGTTTGCATGGCTGTTTTGCACGTCATGGATTACAGAGCTAACCATAATTTACGAATGTAAGTGCAGATGTTCTTAGGTTTCAATATGTAACCAGAACTGTAGTTTAACTGTGCTTTTATGTGAATTTGTTTGAACAGTCTGCTCTCAAGCCAACTCTACTATAACGCACAGATTCCATAGAATTCAGTAATGTGCAAAACATCAACTGATAGTTTTAACCGTGATAATCCCAGCACACTGGATGATCAATGTGTTGTAAGAGATTCTTCCCTCATACTGCACTTTCTGAGAGGTAGTTTATTTCTGCTCATCATTTGGCCTCCCAATCTAACCGAAAATACATCACTGCCATCATTTTGGAGACGAATGAATGACGCTGAGGACGTTGCAGTTTTTGATACTTTATAAAATCCACCCATGCAGGCGTACACGTGGTATGAAGCTGGCCACAAGAGAGGACACTTCGCGTCGGTGTGGCAGCGCTCACTCTACAACGTCAACGGACTGAAGGCTCAGCCGTGGTGGACGTCAAGGGAAACTGGGTACATGGACTTGGTCAAGGTAAGCTCCTCTCTCACCACAACTGTGACCCAGAGATAGTCACGAGGACAATTTTAATGTAGAATTTTTATTTGCAGATAGCAACACCACGGTAATAACTTGCATGTAAATTTGTGGTGTTTCTAATAATTAAAATGTTAATTTAGCGATGTAACATTATTGTGGATTTGTCGAGTGATGCCCACGTCATGCATCCCATGACAAAGACAAGCGCTTTATTTCGAAGTGAAAGGTGGTAGAGGCGTGACAACAGCACTACGACGAGACAACCAGGGAACACTACGTGAAACAAAGACAATAAATACTGTCACGTGTTACACCATGGTTCATCCGTCTGTTGGCTGCTGACCTAGTGACCACACCGTCATCCGCTCCACACAACACGCATGCACAGATGTCACCCAAAGATTACACTGACACTTTCATTATGGGTGAAGAACTGTCGCAGGTTTATTTCATACAACATAAGTATGACGATAAGTGGGTTATCTTACGGGCGATCCAGGGCAAGCAGCCCCTCGCTGCTCCGCCCGCCTTGCGAGCCAGCACGCATGGTGGGTCGATGCCCTGCAGTGCGGCACATTTTTCCAGATCCTCCTTTGGATCACGTGATCTGTCTAATACTCCCGCCCCTTTTAACGGGGGCGGAGCGTGTTGTGGCACACCCCCGGTTGGTCAGGCCCCCCAACCGCCCGTAGGACTAACGGGGCGCCGTCGCGGTCTTCCCAGAACCTCCTTCGGCTCCCGGACCTTGGCTCGGGCACCCTTACTGTGCCAGACAGGGGTACCCTTACTGTACCGCCTGTCGCAGAGGTACCCTTACTGTACCCTTCTGCCTCCAGATCGCCCTGTAACTCCGCCTGCAACGCAAGAAAAAACATTACAACATTCCGATAGCGCGCTGCCTCTGCCGCGCAGGGTAAGCGGAAAGGGTGGGAATTCGCGTGGCCAGGAGCGCAGGAAGCAGAGGAAGCTCTGAGGGGGTGAGGCGCTTAAGAGGGGGGTCTAGCCTCGCGGCACGCCTCCCCCAAGACAAACCCATTGGGGGCCTCCCCTCCCCGAGGCGCGGCCTCGCTAGAGAGGCGGAGCAGGGGGGGGGGCTCCGACGGGCGGCCACTAGAGGGCTGCCCTGCTGATGTCCCCCTTCGTGGGACGCGGGCAGCGGCATAGTGACCACACCGTCATCCGCTCCACACAACACGCATGCACAGATGTCACCCAAAGATTACACTGACACTTTCATTATGGGTGAAGAACTGTCGCAGGTTTATTTCATACAACATAAGTATGACGATAAGTGGGTTATCTTACGGGCGATCCAGGGCAAGCAGCCCCTCGCTGCTCCGCCCGCCTTGCGAGCCAGCACGCACGGTGGGTCGATGCCCTGCAGTGCGGCACATTTTTCCAGATCCTCCTTTGGATCACGTGATCTGTCTAATACTCCCGCCCCTTTTAACGGGGGCGGAGCGTGTTGTGGCACACCCCCGGTTGGTCAGGCCCCCCAACCGCCCGTAGGACTAACGGGGCGCCGTCGCGGTCTTCCCAGAACCTCCTTCGGCTCCCGGACCTTGGCTCGGGCACCCTTACTGTGCCGGACAGGGGTACCCTTACTGTACCGCCTGTCGCAGAGGTACCCTTACTGTACCCTTCTGCCTCCAGATCGCCCTGTAACTCCGCCACAGCTCTGGGGAGGCTCCCGTCGATGCCAGAGCCCCCCCTTCCCTCTTGCTACTACTGATGCCCTGCCCCTGAGAGCGCCTCTTGCACGTCCAGCAAGAACATGTCCATCCCTACCCTGGACAGGTGTACCCCATCAGGCTCATAGAACCCCTCCACCTTCCTAGGAGCAATGCATGTCTGATGACAACCCATGCCCCAATTGATGTATTGAGAGTGCCATGGTTCCCAAATTGCTGCTGCTTCGAGGTTTGGATGATGTCTCGACAGGGCAAAACATTTTACGTAACTGCTGTGTGGACGCCGTTTATCATGGCTCCGGATGAAGCTACTATGACTGACTGAGCTGCTGAAGAATACGTATCTCTCAGCTCGAGGACCAAAATTTGTGAACGTTTCCCAACTCCCTGGCTCCAAGTAAAGGCTGAGCGAGAAGGGCAACACCTACATCTGTTTCCCAGGCTTGAAAATATGGCATTGGTACCAAGGCATGATGAAATAGGTGCTTATGGACCTGCAATCCGATTATGATTTTCAATTGCAAATGAGGGGCCTTCCTGGCTTCAAAGTGTGTTTCCAAACAGCTACAGCACAATAAAGCAAGGTGAAGGTAACGGGAGAGAAACCACCTCCCCTACGTATATAAACACAAGCTGACATCACGGGATCTCATGAGGGGGGGGGGGGGGGGGGGGAGGGGAGGGTCCTTGAAAGCCGTGAGCATCAGACAGTATGAGGGGCAACAGCCTCTGTCTTTGTACTCTCACCCAGCACACGGGAACATATGCTAACTGTCCCTGGCTGCATCATGTCACTGTCTCTGGATGGGTAATGCCACAACCTTAGCTGGTGACAGTGTTGTTGGCAAATGTGTCGTAGAGACAATCTCACCTTCCTACGGCATGCCAGTACAAATAACCCCATCCCAATCTTTTCTTGCTCCCCACTGGGACAGCGTATACAGTTTCGTTGCTGGTTGAATAGGAGCTAGATTTTAAACTTTATTGCTGCTGCAAGGAGTTAATGGTTTGCCTACAGACCTTGTTATACCAGCGTTGTTGCGTTATGGTAATTTGTGGCACCGACATAGTGGCTTGAAAAAAGAAACCTCTTATTTTATCAAATAATTTGGTGTGAGCCCCAGTTATGATTTAATGTACATCTTCATAGTTGGCAGTGTCTATCTTGCCAATACCTGGGTCACGTCTGCCTTAATTGATGACAATACATCTGGCTTTTCCGCTAACTTTGCCCATTTAACCTGTCAAATGTCGTTGGAAGGCAACACAGCTCTGGTCATGCTCATTTCAGAAGGTGTTAAGCCCTTTCCATTATTAGAAAGTTTAAGTGCAAAGTCCAAGAGGTATGGTCGCTCTCTGCTCTCTCAATTATGACCATGTAGATGAGGGCATGCCATTCTGGGGTGTCTGGTTGAAGTATGCACAGGTAATGGACACTCTCCCCCGTGTAGTGCTGTGAAACGAATGAAATGGTACATCAAATTCAGTCAGCCACCCCACTAGGCGGAGGCTTTGACTCCCTAACCTCTGCTAGTGTAGAACCCGGTCACACCTCCAGTTCATTAGAATTTAGTAAATTCACGACATTGACGACCCCCAGGGGCCTGGTACTGGGTTGTGTATATGCGGCCCTATATCACCTTGGACACTTAGCTTGGGGTGGATGGGTGTCAACCTAGCCTGGCTGAAGTGCAATACCTTTGACAATCACTCCTGACCAGATGTGCCAACGCAGGTAGAAGTAAGGGGTATCAAGGCCGCCTTGCTTCCTTTCTCAGTTCAACACAGGTCGAAAAAGATGCCCCTTCCAGTCACTGGTTTTAGGCCCTGGAAGGATAGCCCGTGGGGCAGACAGGTCTGTTGGAACCGGCGGTGAACCATATCCCCTGGCAGGATATCGGGAATGCCAAATGGTCTATAACCCCTTGTCATTATTTGTGCTCTAACGCTGTGTTTACCAAACCTCTTGCATCGCAGTTACACTTACTGGGGGATTAGTGTGCTGTGCTCCTCGCCTGTTTGCTCGCAATTGGCGATGGTCCCTCGAGGGGTGAAAGGTCAGGGCCTTATCCCTGAAGCTTAGCCATGCGGCATTCTACGGGAAATCTACAGCATTGCTTTGTAACGCTGCCCCTGGTTCCACTGTGAATTATAGTCGATATGCTCTCCCTCAGTTTTGACAAATCTCAGCTGATCGTACGCCTGCCTAATTCCCAGGGCTGACTGGTTTAATGCTTTACACATGGAAGTGCCCCACGAATGTGGCCTTGCACTGAAACTTCACTGGGTTTTCTCAATTTTTTTTTTTTTTTTTTTTTTAGCGCTAGAAACGCCCCCCCGTGCTCCATGTGCTTACTAAAATGGACCCGTTCCTTAGTTTCCAGCACACAATGCACTTAAATGTCATCTGGCCCTGTTGCCTATCAAACAACAGTGACAGCCTCTGTCACCTTCATACAATACATAAACAGACCTCACAAGGTCGCAGAAAAGGCAAGCCAGGCTAGGTCTCGGTAAACCCTGTCACTCTGTGCTTTCCCTGGCCTCCCTGTGGAACAGGGAGAATAACCTCAAAGATGTTAAGTGTGACACACAAACCCAGGCCTTCTACATGTCTCAAAACAGCTCAGTCTGCAGGCTTCTGTATAGACTAAGCTGCCACTATGCCTGATTTGAAAGAAACCTTACCCCAGCTGTTTCCGAATAGCAAGGCAAAGATGAAAGACAGCAGCATCTCGTGACTCATGCGTTGAACTCATAATGTTAACATTGGTAGATCGATTTCTTTGTTACACCTTTCCACAAGCTGACCATTGCATTATGGTTGAGACTGGGTTTTGGGCTGAACCTTGACCTACTTGTATTCCTGCTACCAAGATGACATATCTATATATACTCTCTTATCCTGTTGCACCACTTGGGACCCATAACTTAGGCCCTTCGTACCTACAGGCATTGCACTAATGCCAATGAGATTCCCCCCTTGTACCGGATAACCCTAATAAATGCTGGCTTTTGGGACAAAGATACCAGGGAACCTATGTAAAGGGCCTTCCAGTGCGTGTGAACCCATGTCATTGCGATTAGTAACTGTCGCTCAGTCTGAGCTAAAACATGCAACTTCATTCATATTAATCAATTAGTCAGCAAAGCATGCTGGAGATGAAGGAATGTGTGGCCAGCCCAAGGATATACAAAATGAGCCACGGCATTGCATGGTTCCAGAGACATGGCTGAGTGAAGCGGCCTCACGACTTTTGTGACCGTGCAGTGCAGGTACGACTGCCCCTCAAAATTTAATTTAATTGACAACACAAAGATGAAGCCCTACATGTGTACATACGGACAGCTGCTGTATTGCTGGCGGCGCCGGAGTCTGCATAAGACACTGCATAGGGGCATAAGCAATGTGGGTTTTAATTCCTATTAAATGCGTGCCTATGCACGATGCTGCCGGGTCGATACCGAAGGCTGTTGGCACTGGTGCACCACAATGCAAGCTCGCCTGTATCACAAGAACCTTCCCCAACTTGGACACACACAACCGCCTCTAGTGTCCTGCCATGTCATCTATTCTGAATCTTGGCTAACGAAACTACCATTGACCAAAGCTTGGCGATACTGGCCCCTGTGCCAGAATGTTGTTGGCGCCCCCCCAATGTCACCTCCCCCACAGATTCTCTCACTAGCCCCCTTTAACAGTTGACCAAGTTTCCATAACCACACTCTCAGATGCATTGGGTTAGTTATCTAGCGCCACTCCTACCAGTGTCGGGTGTCCGAGAACTTCGCATCTCACACAAAAACCACCGAGCCAATAGATCATATGCATGTGAATCAGTGTATAGGAAATGTTACCTGAGCCAAAGGACTCAAAGTGTAGGAGACTTGTGTCTTCCCAACTGGAAGGCAGTATAGTTTAAGGCTGCTTTGATAAAATACTGCACACTGATGCCTTTGGGTCAGATCTGCGCATTGTAAAATTGCCCATTTTTTTTTTTTTTTTTTTTTTTAATTCACTTAACTGCGCTAAACAATATTTGCCAGCCTAAGAGGGGCCTAAACTCATAGCAAAGGCACCAGCATCCTGCAGATCCATTCTGGCCTCCCATCCAAGTGCTAACCAGTCCCTACCCTGCTTAGCGTCCATGGTGCCTGAACGTATAGCGTGTGCAGGGCTGCACATAAACACAAAACACCGCAAATGCAGAGTGCAACAGAGGAGGTTGCTTCCCCACCGCAGCGAAACACGCACCATGCGCGTCAAGCCTGCTGTGCTCATGATGAAGGAAAGGAGAAGACGGGTGATCTAACCTGAGACCTCATGCGCTAAACAATGCTCAATAAAGTTCCGTTGCCTTGCTCATCTCTTATGAAAATCTCGGCTCAAATCCAGGTTTAGTTGCGCCCTTGCTGATCAACATAGAATCACTACTAAGTGGCGTGTTTACACCGATGCACAAGCTCGTGCCGCGGGGTTAAGGCACAGCTGCGGGGAACTTGTCCACAATGCCAGCGATGATCACGCTAAAACCCGCCTGTAGGACAGGCAGCCCCCGTACATGGCGGCCCCCGCGGTCCCCAGCGCATCTCGGTCCCCAGCGCATCTCGGCCCCCTGCAGCAGCTCCCCTCGCGTGACGCACTTTGGCCAAAACAGCCGCTCCTGGCCTATCGGTGCTATATCTAGTAGCGCTAAGACCCCCATGTCGTCCGAGGCCCGGCACGGCCTTCCGGCGGCACGGGTCACCGTGCAGGAAGATCCGGGCACTGAGGCGCGCTCGAACACTCCACCACAATTAATGCACGCTGCATGTGACCGCGCCCCACTCTTCCCTAGCTTACTTACATACACGGCACAAATGAACATGGTGTTCATCAAAATGTACGAAAACTCTCACGGTCCCATGGCAAAGTGAAGGGACAAAAAGACAACACACTGCATGTTTGCCAAGTGCAGACGCTATACTGTGTAGCTAAAGATATTTCAGTATTTCAAGAAAATTACCATAAAATTACTAAAGCCAGCCACACATTCCTGAATGTATACACGAGTAAGTCACTGTCCATCGCCATATGTGCGAGCGGAAAAAAACACCTCGAATCTGTTAAAACCAACCTGCTACGCGCTCTTACTGTCGCTCGACCATTTACACCCGCACCATTTCCAAGTATTGTTTATAGAAAGGCGGGATCGAACCCGTACTAATATATCCTTCAACACTATTTTAACCGTCACATCCCGTCACCTCCGTGAGAGCCTGCACCGCTAAGCAACAAGGCACGTCTCCAGCGAGTCGTTCTTGACTTTGGCAGAATAGCTAATGCCAGCCCCAAGCGCTCTAAATAGCCTAATCTATCAATAGTTTATAGGGGGCCCTGCGCAAGTACTCAGATAAGCAGGCGATTCCCCGCGCGCGGACCGCGCACCCCCCTTTACAACGATTTCGGGCGCCGGAAACACAAAACCTTTCCTTAAATGGCTCGCATGGTGCCATCAACCTATGGCTAATGCCGCGGCTCGGTTCTTCCGTGTTCACGCGGGCCCGGTTGTGCAGATGCTGTGAAAACAGGGTGAGCGGTGAGTGACTTTGTCTTGTGTGTTTGTGAGAGGGCTATTGGTGTAATTGGTCTGACACATGACAGACGTGTTTGTGATGACATGGGGAGTGCTGCTCTGACTGAGGGGTGGCGTATTGTGCATGTGATGAGGGAGAACATGTCACTGTGCTTGCTTTTCATGGCTGTGGCTGTTTTGTGTCGTGCCTGTGTTTAATGTGTGCTTAGAGAAGTTTGTGTTAAAAAGCAAGTTTGGCTGCGCAGCGCTCGTTAAAGGGGAGATTAGGATAACTCAGGATTGAAAGTGTATCTCTGTACACCATCCTTCATATCAGCAAGGACATCAATGGATCTCTCAACCCCGCGAGACAATGCACTAAAATACACAAAAGCTCATTTTATTCTCACTGGAGAATTTAATTATAACTAGAATGTTCAGCAATTTCTTGTTTTGGTAAGAATGGCATTGGAACTAATTGTTACTTGCAAGGGCACGAGTTAGGAGTAGGTGTGAACAGAAATTTTGGATGTCAAGAATTACTTGATTGTCTGCACACATTTACTCCTATAATAACCTCATCGAATGGGGAATAACTGTTCAGACCTTGATTTACTGGGCAGTATTTCGCACTGTGGAGTTTATTACCAACGATAAGAAACTGCCTATGAGCTCGTGGTAAATGTGTGCATAGGGGCCGATTTAAGGCAGTTGGGGATCGTAGAGGTACGGAATCGGAGAAGCATGGTTGTCAGGGGTACTATCACCTGCTTCCGCTATGCCTTATTTGACTGGCTGTGAACAAGGAAGTGGTCCAGGCTTCAATGCAGCCCTTTTTTTTTTTTTTTTTTTTTTTTAGGTCTTGGCGCGCCTCATTACTACACGGCACTCGGAAGGATCGAGAAAGATACATTTACAAACTGATGTTGCCCCACATAAGTTTTGCTTTGACATATCAGTATATCGGCTCGGTCTCGAAACCTGTCTTGCACCCCCCACAGGCGCGGATAACTTCCCGCACTCAGATATTTAAAACTAATAGCTAACCTCAAAAAAAAACAACCCCTACTGCGGGTGACAGACTATGCTCGCGCCCCCTAACCTCCAGTAGCATGCTCCGTACCACGCCGACGGGTAGCATCGATCCTCGACGACGGGCCCCTGCTCGCGGAGATGGCGTGCCCTCGCGCTGAGCCAGCCCGCGAAAAACGGCTCTCGCTGATGCCCACAATAGCTGACCGACTCCAATAAACTATGCTGCCCACTTACTTCGCTCCGAAGATCGAACCCCGAGCCGCCCCTCCTAGCGACCGGACTCGAACCAGGCTCTCCTGCTACACGGTCCGCCTTCCTCGCCCTCCGCCGCCCGCGAAAACGGCTCTCGCCGCCATCTACAAAACTCACCACTTCAAACTACTCTGCTGCCCAAAGCAACTACACTCACCGAACCGGTGTGCAGGGCAGCGAGGAGTGTAAAGACGCAAAGTCTGGAGGTTTAACTGGAAGTAGTTTATTACTCATACAAACGACACACTCAACTGGAGGCGGAGTGCGACTGGTACATACAAGGCGTTAGTGCCAACTGTCACCTTAAACTGTAAACTGTCACTAGAATCTCCGGCTGTCAACATTCCAGCCGGGAAGTGCCACGCGCGGAAGGGAGGGGCGTGCGGGGACGTAAGCATGGTGACACATACTATGTAGCATCATAACACATCTCCCCCCTCAAGGAAAGGAATATGGGAGAAAGGAAACAAAGGGTACAACTTGGAGAAGTGGGGCAACCACCAGCTATTCACACAAAAAATCCTTGTATTTGCTGGGTTTAATCACAACGCGACCACATCTACTCGTTGTTGCTTCCTCTTCCTTATCTTCCGTCTCCAACTCAGGTTCCAGTATGGATTCTAGTGTTTCATCTAAACCAGTTCGACCACCAGGTGTGGAGGCAACAGGAACACCACTTATTCCACCATCTTCCGGTTCGCCTTCTAACTCCATGTCACTTCCATGACAAACTGAAGTGCACGATTCATCCGTGGTAGCATCACAGCTAGCACCTATGGTCTCAACAACCTCTTTTCCCTGTCCCTTGGTGCCGTTTTCTCCCGTTTGTTGCTGTGGCATGTCGTCACCATCTTCCTCTGAATCCATAAAATCAAAATCAACTCGCCCCATTCCACTAGTTCCTTTGCACTTTTCTATCCTTTCCATGTTTACTTCACTCTGTGTTTCTTTAGGAGCTTTTTCCACTCTTTTACAAACTGATATTGCAGAGGCATGCCATACTTTTCCGTCCCCAAGGCGTGCCGAATTACAAAATACTTCCTTTACTTCTAATGGGTTGGAGAACCTGTTTTGGCCTTTGGTTACAATACCGCTTTTCCTTACTCTCACTACGTCCCCAACTTTCAGGTTGACTTCCTTGCAGTTGTGTTTCTTGTCATAACGTACTTTACTCTGTTCCTTTGACTCTTGTATCTTCCTCCTTACACCCTCAACAGACCAATCTGATTTCCTTGCACTTTTTAGCCAACCAATATTGTCTTTGGAAATTGGAGTTCTTCCCCTTAGCATCTCAAAAGGGCTTACCGTGGTTTTTTCTCCAGGTGTTATCCTGTAGCTCCATACCATTTTTTCCACTTCCTTTCTCCAGCATTTTCCGTTATTGTTTGCTAACTGGATGATGCCTTTTATCACCCTGTTAAACCTTTCTACGGCACCGTTACCTGCTGGATGGTAAATGCTGGTGGTTTTATGTTCCATTCCTTTTCCTTTTACAAACTTTTTGAAAATGTCAGATGTGAACTGACTACCATTGTCACTGACAATAACCTTAGGTATGCCTTCTCTACTGAATATCTTTTCCAAAAACTTAACAACATCTGTTGCTTCAGCCTTCCTGCAGATCTTAATTTCAGGCCATTTTGAGAAATGATCTATCAATACCAAAACATACTTTTGTTCTTCCTGCCATTTTACTGGACCCATTACGTCTACGCCAACTCTTTCCCATGCCATGTTAGGGCAGTCTAATGGTTGCAACGTTGGTTTTAAAACATGTTGGGTTTTATCCGAATTCTCACAGGGTACACAATTCCTCACGGCTCTCTCAATCTGAATATCACACCCTGGCCACCAATACCAGTTTTTTACTCTCTGTTTTGTTTTACTTATGCCGAGATGTCCCTCATGGCATAACTCAATAAGTCTTTCCCTCAAGGCTGTGGGTGGTATCACTTTACCTTGTCTTAATGCCATTACTTTTTCTATCGATAGCTCATTCCTTATTTCCCAATAGGCTCGCATTTCCTTTGTCATATAATGCTTCTTTGGCCATCCTGCCACAATGTGTGTCTTTACCTCTTCTAATGTTTTGTCTTTTTCATATTCTTCCTTCCATGTTTCTTTGGTTATACTTGGGAATTCCTCACTTACGCTGGCAACACATAGTTCTTCTTCCATCTCATTTTTTTCCGTACCTTGCAATGGTAAACGACTTAGAAAATCTGCTACTACATTCTTAGATCCTGGCAAGTATTGCACATCATAATTGTAATCCATCAATTTGATTGACAACCTAGCCAATCTTGGAGATGCGTTGAATAATCCTTTTGCTGTGAGCACTTTTGTAAGGGGTTTGTGGTCACTCCTTAAAATTATTCTTTTCCCCCATATATATTGTCTGTAATGGTCCAATCCCCAAGCACATGCCAGTGCCTCTCGCTCGATTACGGAATACCTCTCTTCCGTTTGAGTAAGAGCCCGGGATGCGAAGGCAATTGTTACTTCCTTGCCATTAGATTCCACTTGGGATAATACTGCTCCTATCCCCTTTCATCTGTAGTGACTACACACTGTAATTCGTTATCAAAACCCTGAAGGGGTGGTGCATCACATATTTCTTTTTTTAGGTTTTTGAAACTGTTCTCACAATCTAGTGACCACTCAAATTTGACTTTGTTTTTTAGCAGGTTTCTGATACCATGTGTTTTCATCGAGAAATTTTCCACAAACTTAGAATAGTATTCCACTAGACCTAGGAACGATCTTAACTCCTCTTTATTTTGTGGTATAGGAGCATCTTTTATGGCTTTGATCAATTCCTTCTTGGGTTTCACTCCATCCTTGGCGATTTCATGACCTAAGTAAGTAACGGAGTTCTTCCTAAATTTACACTTCCTGTATTCTGCTGTTAAACCTTCTTTCTCTATGATTTTAAGAACTTGTTCCAAACGTTTGTCATGTTCTTTCTTGTCCTTTCCCATTATGAGGATATCATCCTGAAAAATGAGTATGTTCTTTATGCCTTTGAATATTTCGTGCATCAGTCTTTGGAATAGCGCAGCTGCAGACGCTAACCCAAACGGTACCCTTTTGAATCTATAACACCCGAAAGGCGTTATAAACGTAGTGAGGTGTCTGCTCTCTGGATGCAAAGGCACCTGATGGTATGCAGCAGCCAAATCAACGGTTGAAAATACAGTCATTCCCTTAGTGAGGGATAACAACTCGTTTATTTTTGGTAAAGGGTACTGGTCGATTAGAATGTTTTTGTTTAAGTCACGCAAATCAATGCATAATCTTAACTTTTTGTTGGCCCTTCTAGCGACTACCAATGGTGCGACCCACTCTGATGATTCCGTAGTCTCAATTATTTCAGCATCTAACAGTTTGTTTAATTCTGTTTCAACTTCTTCTTTTAAAGACAAGGGTATTTGTCTAACTTTGTGTAGACAAGGTTCTGCGCCTTCTTTTAGTCTTATTATGTGTTGGAATCCTTTTAGTTTCCCTATTTTCCCATTAAATACTTTAGGAAACCTTTCAATCAGATCACAGTCTTCCTGTATTGTTATTAGGACAGGTTCAGCGCAATTCGGATTGAGAGTTATTCCCAGTTTTCCTTGATCTCTCCATCCTAGAACTGAAGGACCGTTGATCGCTACATATAGCTTGCTTTTGGTTTCTCTTTCTTTGAATGCAAATTTAAGTTCCTTAAACCCCATAAGTTCTATAGGCTCTCCTGTGAATGTCTTGAGGCTGATATCCGGTTCCCTTAATTGTTTTCCTACTTTATCCTTAAACTTCTCTTTCCATACATCACGGTTTATTATTGTACACGGTGACCCAGAATCCGCTACAATATTAATACTCACACCTCCTATTTCAACCAAACAGGTTGGTTTTTTTTTCTTGCATATTTCCTCTTCTGCTGTATTGGTTTCTTCATTAATCTCCAGCACGCACAAATTGTACACAGATTCATCAGAGGATTCTTGCTCGGATTCTTCCTCTTCTACGTCCTCCACAAATTTCACCTTCTCTTTCATTTTCCTATTGCATGACTTTTGGAAATGGCCTATGATACCACATTGGGAACATTTATTGTTTCTTGCTGGGCATTTCCAATCGTTTGCCAGATGTTTTCCGCTACCACAACGGTAACACTTCAATCGTTCAAACTGGCCAGCATTTCCTCTGTATGTGGGTATGTCCCTCATTTTATTCTTAGCATATGTTTTTCTACTACTTATCTTAGCCACAACGTTGGTTTCTTCTACCTTATTCTTTCCTTCATTAATCACCTCCTTAGCACATCTCCCTGTTAACTCAGCTTTCTTTACTATTTCAATTACTTGGAGGAGGGGTTTTTCTCCTTTAGCCCACAGTGTGTCTTGTATATTTGAATTTGCAGCACACATGACAATCTGGTCTCTTATTAAATCGTCATGCATATTTTCAAATTTGCAAGATAGTGCTAAGTTCTTGAGTGCCGACACATAGTCATCAATGCTTTCTTCTTTCCCTTGTTTCCTTCTATAGAATTTGTACCTGTGTACAGCAACACACACTGTAGGCTTGTAGTAACTATCCAAATCCTCCATTGCCTCATCGTACACTTTCCTATCACCCTCTGTTCTTGTTTTCTTTGTGATATTGTTATATACTGTCAAACCACCAGCACCTAAACAATGTAATAAGATTTTTTTCTTCTCTTCCTGTTTTAGTGGTTCATCCTCCTTGTCAAAAGTGGATATATAGTTGCAAAAATACTCCTTCCAATTCTCCCATTTTATACTTGGTGCACCTGTACCTTTTAGAAATGCCTCTGGTGGCTGTAGATTGTATACATTACTAGATGCCATGGTAAACTCTCTTTACGTTTATTGAATATAGTTTCTTGCTTAAGCTTCTTTTTTTTTTTTTTAAACAAATATTGTGTAAAACCCGTTCTTTTCACACACACCCTTAACTAGTGTGCTTAGTACGCTTCCGCTGGAGATTAGTCACAAAAAAACGTTGTTATTCCTACTCTCCAGCTGATCGTACTGTTGTTCTAGTCAATTTCTTCGTAAACCCGTTACCAGCGTTTCACTTCCTTATTAAAATGGCGGCACGCCGGTTTCCTGTGCGTGAAAACTAGACCGTGGTTTGCATACTCACTTCCGCTGCCTTGACGTCACGACGTTCTATCCTGAACGCCCTGGGTCTGAGGAGAATTTCTTCCACGTTACCTCACGATATTTCGCCGCGCTGGATAACAACTACAAAAATGCTCGGTGAGTTTGATAAGTTGAAATTATTTGTAATCCGTCACTACTCACACATCTTCGTTGTTTTCGTTCCTTTAGATGCGTAGCTAGTAAGTCTTTTCCGTAATCCACTTGTTCACTGTAGAAACCCGTCTTGTTTCAATTGTAATTCGACAGTGTCTTCTTTAGTTCGCCGGTAAAGCTTCCGACAAGTCTTCCATATAGATACTCGTTTGAAGTCAGTCACTACTCACACGACATTTGTTCGTCGCTGTTCGTTACGTGGTGCGTGGCAATCATTTATTTAAGTTGTTTTTACCACCTTAAGTCCGACGCTTCTTAAATTGGAATCCTTACTTCAGTTACTCTTGGTGGTGCTGAACACACAAAAGCCTTTTCAGGAACACTTTCCTCTCAAGATTCGTAGATGACCACTATAGCCTCTTAATTCCATCAAAGTTCCGCTTAATAGTTGACTCCTTCAAACACTTTTCTTATATCTCTCACTTGTACCGTTATTCTCAAATTTCTTCGCCTCCTCTTCCGTTGCACAATCCTTTTTCTACTTGTGGGTTCTTCTGTGTGTCGTTAACATCACCATTCCTCGTCGCCAAATTGTAAAGACGCAAAGTCTGGAGGTTTAACTGGAAGTAGTTTATTACTCATACAAACGACACACTCAACTGGAGGCGGAGTGCGACTGGTACATACAAGGCGTTAGTGCCAACTGTCACCTTAAACTGTAAACTGTCACTAGAATCTCCGGCTGTCAACATTCCAGCCGGGAAGTGCCACGCGCGGAAGGGAGGGGCGCGCGGGGACGTAAGCATGGTGACACATACTATGTAGCATCATAACAAGGAGGACCCAGCGCTGGGGCGACGTGGCGAACGGCGGGAAGATAGCAGGATAGACCACGACTCGACCGACGGCGTGTCCGGCGCAAATCTCGCGTGGCCAAAATTCGCGTGGCCAGGAGCGCAGGAAGCAGAGGAAGCTCTGAGGGGGTGAGGCGCTTAAGAGGGGGGTCTAGCCTCGCGGCACGCCTCCCCCAAGACAAACCCATTGGGGGCCTCCCCTCCCCGAGGCGCGGCCTCGCTAGAGAGGCGGAGCAGGGGGGGGGGCTCCGACGGGCGGCCACTAGAGGGCTGCCCTGCTGATGTCCCCCTTCGTGGGACGCGGGCAGCGGCATTCATCACGCTGACGTTTCTGTTATGAGCTGGTGACCTTTACCTGGAATGGTGATAAGCTGCCTCCAGCTGAGTGGTATTACACAACATGGCAATTTGCTATCTGCGGTGCATAAATAAGGGTCTTGGTACATTAACACGCGCCGCTCCACAGTATGTGATGGGTGTGCTGACCACACGCAAACTGTCACCGAGCTGCGGAACCCCAACTATGCACACACATGATGAGTCTGATGTACACATGCTCCCAGTGGTGGCTGCTACCGGATTCGGGAGGGGGAGACCGAGGACGAGGGACGACTACGAAGAAAAGATTTTTAAAAACATACGTACCTGAAACGGCCGGCCGCCACCTCTCCTCCGTCCTATTCCTCCTTCCTGCACTCCCGGCCAGCAGCAGCAAGCACCCGGCTCCCGGGTTCCCCTGAGCCAATCACAGTGATTGGTCTCAGCGCTCAGATGGGGAATGGGAGGCTTTGCAGGTTCCTGTAATGCAGCCCGGTGAGGAAGATGCGAAGTGGACATTACTGTTTGGCCGTCCTGAGAGGGCCGTTCAAGCAATCATACCCACTTAAGCAGTGCAAAGCACACCCTGCCCCACGAGCCACTGACTGCAAAGGAAAACTGAAATGATAATAACGATAGTCATTATCATTTCAGTTTTCCTTTAGTTCAGTGGGGCGACGCTCCTCCTCCATAGCGGAGGAGACGCCACTGCATGCTCCGTAATGACAATCACCACCTACCCACTCAAGAGAATTTTATTAACAAAGGCCAACCCAGCAGGTCTCACTGCCATTTCGCCCGCTCAGAAGCATAAACCTTTTACAAAGGATATCAGAATGAATAACCCTGTGCATTAATCAGCTAAGTGGACTCTGAACATAAGAAACACCATAAAGGGACCCGCAGAGCTGCTCAAAGTTGCCAGCTTCCTGTAAACCGTAAACTGTGCACCTGTCTCTTACACTTGTTCATCCATCATACTGCTAAGCGCTATGTCGCGTAACACGATAACCCGCTCCTCAGTGGTCCTCACGCACAACATGGAAACACTTCCCACACAGGATCATAGCAAAAACAACACACTTCCAACCACACACCCTACAAGGTTTAGCGTGTGCTACTCATGTAAACAAGTGCCCCACATAGGGGTAGTAAGTGCTACATAAATATTGCAATACAATGCAAGAAATGCAGTTCCATTGTTTAACATTATTGACAAGATAGGCTGGCAGTATAATACTGTCTGTGCGAGATAACCTATTCTATATGGTTAAGAAGTGGCATGCAGCATTAGTACAATAGAGCGAAGCACTGGAGGGAGCCAGCAGGCGCAGACAGAGAGGACCACAGTTGTCAAGTAGTCCCTCATGCAGTTCAATGCAAGTACTCCAAAGGAGGTGGAAGGATCAGAGACGTTTTAATGCATGGGCAAAGTGGGCTCTGGCCCAGGGCCCCAGCCTTTCAGGGGGCCCCCTGACAGAGTTAGCTCCGTTCTCCAGAGTTTTGCCCTAATGACCTTGAATATTTCTTAAACAGATTGCTTTAAATACTGTTTTCATTAAAAATTATTTTTTATGTACCTGATGTGTGAGTCTAGTACAGCCATTTTGCAGAGAAATGTTGTGTTTATGTTTCATGCAATGTACATTAAAAAAAAGTTTCTTTTAGATCAAAACAAGGCCTAACATATAAGAAATGGGAGGGCGTTACAGAGATTATTTGCAGTAATATTGGTGAGCTGCTGCTGTGTTACAATATTGAAAACACACATAACTATCTATCCCTGAATATTAGATGTGAACACATTTAGGGCCTTATTTATGACAAGTGATGCATCGCTGTGTGAAAACAGGGATGCGTCATTTCTTAGTGCGCCCTCCTTGCGACATGATGCATCATGTCGCAAGGAGTTACAGATACGTCAGTATTTCTGATGTATCTGTAGGTGCAAAAGTGATGCATTGCTGGGCTGTGTCTGTAAATAGACGCAACAACAGCAATGTGTCCTTTCACATGGGGCAAGCCCCATGTGAAAGGGCCTGCTGGGAGGCAGGTGTAAGATATTGATGCAATGGCGTCCTAGAAGTGGCGCACTGAGTTCTCGTAGATTTCAATGCGCCACTTCTACGAGGCATTTTGCGGGGGCACACCCACCCTGCATACATTATACCTGGTGCAGGTGTAATGTGGTGCAGGGGTTTATAAAATAAAGCATCTGCCTAGATGTGTCACTTTGTAAATAGGGCGCAACATGGCACATTTGTTACGCTGCCCGTGCGTCACAAAAAGTGACACACCGACGGCATAAAAGTGAAGCAAGGCCTCATAAATAAGGCCCTTAGAATTTGGACGAGTGTTCCTTTGCACTGTCAGGGACCTAATGAAATGAAATGAAATAGTGTATTTAATAAAGCGTGCAGCTACTCAGAATAGAGTCTCCTGGCGCGTGACAGCGGTGGGAAAACATGCGTAAAAGACCCATCAGTTATTAAAAAGTAAGCAAGTTCTTCCTGAAAGAGAGTAGGTCTGTGGTTAGGTTCAGAGACTCAGAGAGTCTATTCCACAATTTTGCGCCTAGGAAGCCAAGGCATTTGCCTCCAGTGCGGGCATGGCATATTTTAGGCACAATGGCCAAGTTGGTCATTGGAAGATCTTATGGGTCTAGATGTTGTGTAGCGATTAACGCGCTTATTTAGGTAAACGGCTCCTAAGCCATGAAAAGCTTTAAAGAAGATGGTCATCGCTTTGAAGTCGATCCGTTCTTTTATGCGCAACCAGTGTAGAGACTTAACAATAGGAGTCATACTAGATCTGGGTTTAGGTCTCAGGATGGCTCTGGGCGCCGCGTTTGGTACCACTTGTAGGCGCTGGATAAGGGATTTGGGAAGACCGAGGCACAAGCTGTTGACACAGTCAAGCTTTGAGGTCACCAGAGCCTGCACCACAAGCTTTCTGTTCTCAAGCGGTAACAGTGGCAGGTATTTTTTTTGCATCCGGAGTATGCCAAAGCAAGTGCCAGTTAGATTTTGGATTTGAAAGCGCATGGATAGAGTCTTGTCTATGACAATTCCTAAGTTTTTGACTTTCTCTTTTTCTGCTGGTGGGGGCGGCAAATCTTTTGGCCACCAAGAGCTCCAGTCAGGCGTTTCTGGATTACCAAAGAGAACAACTTCAGTTTTGTCAGGATTGCACTTCAGCTGATTGTCTTAAGCCTTTGTGAGGCAAGACCTAATCATTGCCCCGTCAAAGTCGGTTCCTTTTTCACATGTAAAAATCAGCTGAGGGTCATCAGTATAGGAAACAATATTGGCGCCCTCTTCCTCTACTGGAAATGCAAGGGGGAATAGATATATATTAATAAGGGTAGGACTGAGAATGGAGCCTTGAGGGACATTCACGGTTGGAACTGGGGATGAGAAAGGGGGGAGCCAGATGTCCTGAGATCTATTTGCCAAGAAGGATGACATCCCTGTTAAGGCGGTCCCCCCAAGGCCGATGTTAGCAAGTCTCTCCAGGAGCCTCTCATGTGGAACCGTATCGAAGGCCGCCGACACAGCGAGCAGTATCAGAACAGCCTTGCCTCCCTGGTCTAGCTTACCCTTGAGAAATTCAGTCACTTCCAGCAGAGCAGACTCCGTACTGTAGTTAGCCCTAAAACAGGATTGGGGCTCATGAAGGAGCTTCCCATCTTCAATGTGTTTTTGGAGGGCCTTGTTTACATGCTTCTCTAATACTTTGGAGAGGGCCGGAAGAAGGGAGATAGGCCTGTAGTTGGCAGGGTCCATCGGTTTGGCGTTAGTCTTTTTTATCAGTGGAAGAATCTTAGCATTCTTCCATAATTTCGGCATGTTGCCTGAGGAGAGGGAAGCATTAAAGAGCTGGTTTACTGTGAGGTTTATGATGGGAGCTAATAGGTTCAGGATATTCGCTGGACATGGGTCGGTATGTGAGCCGGACTTAATGCTTTGGAGAAGGGTCAGTGACTCTTCAAGCTGAAACTCATGGAAAGCTAGTAAAGATTAAGTATCCAAGAGGTGAAATTTGCTATTAGAGCTAAGGTAAAAGGTCAGTTCTTCCTATGAGATGTTAGTGAAGGCTTGTTGGATCACAGAGATCTGTTTGTGGGAGAATTGAGCTATTTGCTTAGACCATTCTTCCGTGCATGGCCCTTCCTTTGTGCTGGCTTTCGGGGCGGTAAAGGATTTAACTATGCTAAAGATATCCTTACTTTTATTTTGGGCATTTTCTATCTTGGTTTGAAAGAAGTTTTTCTTGGCTGCCTTCATGAGAATGTAATAAGCTTTTAAGGTGTCTTTATACACTTTCCTGTCCTCAAGTAGATAGGATTTAGACCATTTCTGTTCCATTTTTCTACAATTTCTTTTGCTATATCTGAGGGAATCGTTAAACCATGAAGCTGGTAGGGCCGACCTCTTTGAGGAGCGGGAAACGACCGGTTCTGCTGCACAATGTTGGTTCCGAGCCAGGGATCTATTGAGAGGCATCCGGGGCAGGCAGACAGACAGCTCCAGTGAGGAACGACCGAGGGCGTCTGCTAACATCTGGATGGATATTTTATGGAACGTCTTGTAATTAGGGACCCTCTGCCCTGCGTTAGCCCGAGGGGCTGTGGCAAAGTTGGGAATTGCACATTTTAATAGGAGGTGATCAGACCAGTTAATGGGAAGAGGTAGGCTTACTGATATGTCAAAGTTGGGAAAGATTTGGTCTAGGGTATGGCCCGTCTCACGGGTGGCAGAAGAAATAGATGGAAACATGTTGCAGGCCTGCAGCGTCTCCAACAAGGAAATTGTTTGAGGGTCTTTTCCATTGTCCATATGTATATTGAAATCTCCCAGAATAAGGCAGGTATTGTATTTTAAGGCCAGGGAGGTGGTGGCTGTATTAAGCGTAGTAATAAAATTTCCAATTGCACCGGGGTATGTAAATCAGAAAACCAGCTATGCTATGATGGGGGGATAAGGTACAGTGGAAGCCTAAGGACTCTGTGCCCTCGATGTTTTCCATGGGTATGGGAGAGCAGTCTAGTTTTTGATTGTCAATTATGGCGACACCGCCCCCCTTCCTACTCGGTTTGTCCCTCCTAAGAATTTTATAACCCGTAGGGATGGCCGAGGTGATAGTGGGGTTGGAGGCTTCAGACAGCCAGGTCTCAGTGAGAAATAAAAGATCAGACTGTTCATATAAAAAGTACAACATCCAATCCCGTTTCAACCATACACACCAAATTTCCAGGGCTGGATGAATCCCTATACTACAGGGCCCCCACCCATGGGACAATACATGGGACCCTACATGCAACAACCTTCTTTTTTAGGACGTGGCCAAACCAACCAGAGGGGACGACGAAAAGGAGTTACGTGGACAGACCCAGAGAGACAAGTGCAAACAAGGAGCATGTCCAACATAACCAAGGAAAAACCGGGAACGAGCGGGACTCGTTAATAATCAATCTGACAAAAACAATCCTCACACAGGCCCAAGAAAGAGTGCTGAACAAAGGACTGGGATACGTACCAACCCCCAATCTTGATATTTTTAAAACAAAATGCGAAGTCTCAGAATTCTGCAGAAAATTAAAACTGAAAGCCTTTTTTTCTGGAAAAGAGACGGAACATAAAGAAGGGGATACATCCTTACGCCTAAAGTCCACTTTTTGTCCACTAAACCATCAGGTCCCTATCGAACTTTTGGCTTTTGAACAAGCCATAATGAAAGAAATCGATGATCTAACAGTTTCAAAAAAACCATTCATGAATCTAACCAACACAGAGAAACAAGCATTGGAGACATTGAAAAACAATAAAGACATAATAATAAAACCAGCAGACAAGGGAGGAGGCATCGTTCTAATGAGCAGAGAAGGCTATAACCATCAATGCCTTGATCTACTATCAGATGAGAAATTCTACAGCCCAATCACCACAGATCCAACCACAAGACTCCAACAGACGATTAAGATTATGGTGGAAGAAGCCGAAACCAACAGATGGATATCACACAATGAAGCAGAATTTTTGAAAACTATCTCACCCAAAACACCATATTTCTACTCCCTCCCCAAGATACACAAGGAGAAGAGACCACCTCCAGGCCGCCCCATTGTGTCGGGCATAGGATCGGTCCTGGAGCCGCTTTCACAATTTGCAGACCATTTTCTAAAACCGTTAGTCCAACAAACACCTACCTACTTAAAGGATACTCGCGACCTACTGAATCTCTTGCAAAATGTGAACTTCTCTCCCGAGACAATGCTTCTAGTAGGTTTCGATGTAGAGAGTTTATATACCAGCTTACCTCAACAAAAAACTCTCGAAACTTTAGAAACAATACTCTTTGGTCAAAATTGGACATACCAAACCCCCAGACATTTTATCCTACAATGCTGCACCTTGGCTCTCACAGAAAACTACTTCGAATACGAAGGGAGACTTTACCAACAGCGACACGGAACTTCGATGGGGAGTACCTTTGCGCCTAGCGTAGCTGGACTCTACGTTAGCGCATTTGAACAAATGTACATACAAAACCCCATAAACCCATACAATACCAACATCCGTTTTTGGAAACGATACATTGATGACATCATGGTGATCTGGGAAGGTAACCAGGAAAGCCTTAACAACTTTCATCAATGGATGAATGCCCAAGATGAATGTCTTAAATTCACCTACACAGCCAACAATCTACGGCTCGATTTTCTAGATCTAACCATTTATGTTGAAAATGACATCATCAAAACACGAACATTCTTCAAACCAACGGCAAAAAACAGTCTCCTTTCGTTCAACAGCTTTCACCCACGCCCCCTGAAAGAAAATCTACCTTACAGCCAGTTCCTACGGCTCAAACGAAACTGCAGTGATCTAGCAGAATACAAGAAACAAGCGGACGACTTGAGTTCCAAACTGCTCAGAAGAGATTATCCGATCAGGATTATCTCCAAATGCAAAAAAAGAGCCAGAAACCAACCTAGAGAATGTCTACTCCAAACTACAGCAAGGAACCCAACAGATGATACACCCACTTGTGTCACCACCTACAGCACAGCAAGCAATGCTGTCAAGAAAATAATCAATAAAAACTGGCGTATCTTGAATTCTGGAAACCTGAAATGGCAGAAACCCAGATTTGCAAATAAGAGGACTAGAAACCTAAAAGACATCTTGGTACACACACGACCTGCGGCTCCACTTAAACCGAAAAACACCCTATGGGACCTTCAACCAGTCACAGGTCACTATCCATGTGGACAGTGTTCGGTATGTCATTTAACAACACCGACAAAGACTATCCAGTTGCTACCCAACCTGAAATGGACCATAAAACAACACACCAACTGCAACACAGCCTTTGTAATCTATATGATTACCTGTCCGTGTAATCTCAGGTACATCGGAATGTCCTGCAGAAAAATAAAGGTGAGAATCTGTGAACACAGAAGTAATGTTAAATGCAGACGTGAAACCACCAAAATGAGCCGTCACTATATTGAACAAAAACACTCAGTGGACGATCTTAAATGGATCATAATAGAAACATTAGTAGGGTGCAAGAACAATGCCGAGAAAATTCTCATCGAAAGAGAACAGAGGTGGGTCCACCGCCTCAGCACAGACACAAAAGGCCTGAATGATAATATACCTTGGCTCAATTTCAAATAAGGTATGAGCCATCTGGCCTTTTGCTATACAGCGCCGAATACGCTGAAAAGTGCCATCCTGATCCGTCCATAAGCTCCCAGTTCTGAATCATACACATGCAAGACTTTTTACCCATTTAAAAATACACCAGGTCAATGCTAATTATATCGAGTGGCTACACCCCATTTTTAATAATTTTTTAAATAATTTATCACCCCCTTTTCATGAATAATACGTAAGTCTTTTCTCAGTCTCTTTTCATACACGAAGCTAAAAAACCGGCAACACACGGGATCTCGTTCTCCACGAGCCCTGCCCGCCAGCGTCAGCACAAGTCGTGCTCTGCCCGCAACTGAGGTACGGAAGGCACATCCCGTCGGTGGTCAACAAACCGCTTCGAAGCCCGAGATACTAATGGTATCTGTAACACCCTATCCCCCAACCTCCCTCCTCCCCTTCGTTCCCCTTTCCCTTGCCCCACCTCCCCTCCCTATCTTCCCCGTTCTTCACCTTCACAGGCAAGTTACTGACGCTGCCATGGCAAAACCGCAACTCGGATGCGTCTCAAGGTAATCTGCCTCTACCTACCTAACGTTGGGGTCTGCATGTATTACGAATGTTCAAAACGTACAGATAACAGAATGACTGTAACGATTGCCCTGTTTATTTGTCGAATCTAACGAGATCCTTTCGCGACTTTCGCGATGTTTTTTCCAACCAGTCGATAAACCAAGGGAAACATATCGTAAAAACGTGATCGGTCAATCGTACCGCACACCGAGATATATGTTTCCTTGGCCAATTCCCTCCCACAGTATATCAGAGATTTGCCATTATATAAGTTGCTTGACAGTATCAATAAGAATTGCCATTTTTTGTTTGTTCATTGTTTTAACTCACTTATCTTTTTTAAGCCCACTGACGCCCAGAAATTGGGGGTTTTCTTCTCATTGATTGTCTCTTAGATTTCGTTTTCATTTCTCCACAGGTAACAATATTTCTGAGACGTAGCTATCTATCACATTGTTTGAAGACAGCATTTTCAATTCCTTGAACTGTATAATAACAGCTCACACTACTAATAGGTCCTGAAGAATGCCCCACGACCCCCTCCTGGGACACTGAATGGGCAGAAACATGTCGACCTTTTGATATGGACACCTACAGTGCTCTGGTTACATAACCTAACCCTCAGCACCACTTCTCCTTTTTTAGAAGTCTCCCCACACGCCCACCAGAATAAATTGTCATTTCTTCAAGGCAATGTGTGTGCGACACTTTTAACCTCACTATCATCACCTTTGCACTATTATTACTGATCACTACCAAGAAGCAGTGGTTCCCTCCAGGTGGAGGCAGCATGACAAAAAAAGAGACCCAATGATAATGCTGACGCGTATTCTTAAGGCGGAGAATCAAGATAAACCGCCCAGAACCGCCCATACCACTCAAAAAATACGCTATTGAGGGTTCTCATTAACACCTATCGAGGTGTTCAAAGTTTCAAACCTAGATTTACGAACCTCTACTTTTGGTTACAAGTGATCCATTCCCCCTTGATTTATGACATATGCTTTGGAAGATGAATGGATAACTATCTCTTCTAGCTCCCCCTCTCTTGATTGAATCATATAAAAAGTAGGTCATAAATGTGTGGTTCATGCTTTTGCATAGAGCGACAATTTAAAAGGGTGGCCTTTAAGTCCTCTGTTTTCTTATTGTTTTTACACTTATTGTTGCATGGGAGGATCTTGGGTGCGAGTTTCCTGGGCTGGAGGAGAGACCAGTTGCACTTATTGCATCGAAAGTCTACCTCCAAGCTCGGATCAGCGGCTGTACACTGACATAATGGTAGCCGCCTAAGGCTAAGCAGTTTTTCCTTATTGCAAAATATTGGAAGAAACTCACTGGAGGGGAACTGGGCAGCATGGCCGGTGCCGCACGCCTCCGGGACGCTGATGAGCACAGAGGGGCTTGCGTTTGGCGCGACTTCCGCGCGCCCGCTGCGCGTGTCCGTTTGCATCAGGAATATATAGACTAATGCCTATGATACAAACTGGATCGCTAACGCAGCTGAGGAAGCGGAAACTGCGTGGGCTGAAATGAGGAGCCCGATAGTAGCCCCAGCCCTCCGCACAATCAGCGTATCAGCCGCGGCGGACCAGGACTGGAGGAAAAGCGAGATTCGAATCCAAGCAGCGAAGGAGGTGTAGGCAAGCAGAATCAAGTAAAGGGCAAGTGCGTGTAGGTAGGAGAAATTGTTAAAAAGCACAGAGTAATTCAGCCACACATATATACAATTTAAAAAGTATTGAAAACCTAGTAGCAGGGCAGGAAACACTAAATCCTAAAGCTGTCAGCTGTGCACCTCCGTTTACATGGCAATATATAGGCTAATGCCTATGATGCAAACTGGATCGCTAACGCAGCTGAGGAAGCGGAAACTGCGTGGGCGGAAGTGAGGAGCCCGATAGTAGCCCCAGCTCTCCGCACAATCAGCGTATCAGCCGTGGCGGACCAAGACTGGAGGAAAAGCGAGATGCGCATCGGAGCAGCTAAGGTGGTGTAGGCAAGCAGAATCAAGTGAAATGCAAGTGTGCGTAGGTAGGAGAAATTGTTAAAAAACACAGAGTAATTCAGCCACACATATACAATTTTAAATGTATTGAAAACCTAGTAGCAGGGCAGGAAACACAGATCCTACCGCTGTCAGCTGCGCGCGTCCGTTTACATCGGGAATATATAGGCTAATTCCTATGATGCGGACTGGATCGCTAACGCAGCTGAGGAAGCGGAAACGGCATGGGAAACAGGGGCTCAAATTGGATCATAAATTCAAAGCTGTTCTGAACGGGGGCCCCAAAAATATGTTTGGCCCAGGGCCCCCAAAATCCTTAAGATGTCCCTGGGAAGGATACCTCCAAATTGTAACTGAGCTAAGACGGGGTTGGCAAAGGCTCAGGACAATGCCTTAAAGAGGCAGAGCAAAGAAATATAGTGATTGAAAGGAGATTACCCAAAGCTCACTCTAGGTATATTGCAAGAATGGTTGAAAAATGCTTTGTGAAAATCCAAACCTAAAAATCTGTCCGAGTGTCTGTCGTGGCACCCCGTGAATAAAAAATGGAACTCTGACCGCAAGCCCTCTGCCAGCATATCCGGCTCTAATCTTACTAGAAAAAATTGAAGTAAATCCACATTAGTATTATTCTGTTTAGGAGGAATGGCCTCTACTGCATTATCTACCCACAATGGCTTCTGATAGGTACAAGCTGTATCTAGCTGGACCACTGGGTATTTTAGTTGGGGAGAAAAATAAAATTTAAAAAATAACACGTACACAAAACGCCCTAACCTGCATTTTCTCCTTGTTTAGATCACAAATACTAATAACCATCTGTCAGCTCTGACTCCACATGTTAATGGAAATGCTTGCACTGCTATGAAAACATCAGTTTTGCAGAAATAGCAGATGTAATCGTTTTTTAATAAGTTGTTTATTCCTAGCTCTCTTTAATGACAGATGCACCCATGTTAATTGGCTCTACGGCATCTGCTTGTTTACCTTTGACATCAATTTCTTCTCTTTGGCTGTGTGTCTGTTTTTAATTTGTGATTGTAGAGGAAGGTCGCGCTTGTTTTATTGTAAAGTGAAGTGGATGCGTTTAACAGGGCTCAAGAGGGATTAACTGTCTGCAATGTAGAGGGCTTTGAAAATGTGAATAATCCAGGCGTTTTATTAGATATTGAGATTAGAGAGTGAATAATTGAGGGAGTGGAAACACTAGACTGCGGAGCAGTGTCAAAGAGTTAAAGTTAGAGGCTTGTTGGCAGAAAAGGAGCTGCTCGCCGTTATGCATTGATTGGTTGTAAAGAAGAGTGCTGAATGATGGAGTCAACTAACGTAACTTTATTAAACTTGAATTAAGTTCATTACATTGCAAGCTGTTCAGTTTTATGACCACTCTCATAACTGCTTTGTGCACGTCACTTCTCTACCAATCTTCAATGACCAATAGAACTTCATAGAGTAAAGTGGCAGACGACATGAAAAGAAGAAATTATATCTCCACACATCCCCCTTCCGCACCAAAAAGGAAGAAAAGAGAGAGAAGGGAAGAAAGCATTGTCAATACCACAAGTAGTCCTTCCATTTTGTCGCTGGTCCACATTCATGCCTAGGTCTCTGTGGTCCAGTTTTCTTCACCGATGGGTGTTTTTGAAGAAATCCAGGCATCTGGTTCTTCTCCATTCTGTTGCCTTTAACTTGCACTTTGTGGAATATAGTCATCACCGGTGAGGGGAAGATATCCAGATCTTCTCTGTTTATCTATTCCAGTGTTTCACTCTTTCCTCATGTACAAAGCTACATTGAGTACATTCCACCTTTCACATCACCTAGCTACCCCAATGATCCGTGCCTTGACTTCACTGTTTTCATGTGATCCACACTTGTTTCGCCCTTGTTTTTGTAATTCTTGCAGTTTCGTTCTGACCATATTTAATTTTTTCAAATTGCATATATTTAGTTCTTTTTGGTCATTGCAGGTTTCTCATTCTGCTTCATTTTTCTTCTTTTCCATTATTCATTTGTTGCTCACTTGTCCTTTTGTCCACCGTTTTTGTCCACCATGGTGTTGACTTGTTGCTTGCTTTGTGTTCCTCGTAAGTTTGGACAATACCATAAGTGTTATGGGTTGTAGCCTTATGAGTACATAGCATGTCTTTTTTAACATTCAAGCTACTTCAAATCACCATCTAGATGGTTTCTTTTCCCATGTCGTTCATTCTTTCCACAGTTCTGTTGCTTAGGGGATAATAAGGTGCTGTTACTCTGTGGTTTTTGTTGTTATGTTTTCAAATATTCCTTCATTTGGTGTGACGTAAATTGCACTCCACTGTCTGTGACAATTTCCTGTGGCACCCTTCCCTGCAAAATATTTCTGCAAAAAATGCTAATTTAAATGCTTTTTCCTGTAAAATTGTATTTCCATCCATTTCATATTTTAATATACTGTCATCCATTTGCTTTTATATTCTACCACGACAGCTGCATACTTTATATCACATGGTAGGGCGTACATTGGTCCCATGGTGATAACGCCTAATTTCTACCATACCTTCTCTAGTCCTACAATACCAGAGTGCTTCCCGAGATAGGAGTCTTTTTTCGCTCTGATTGCACACTGTGCAGTGGTTAATCAATTCGTCTACTGCTTTGTTTACCCCTGGCCACCAATAGTCGTCTTTCAGCCTACGTTTTGTCATTGCTCTTCCCAAGTTCCCTTGATGTGCTAAATGAATTGACATAGTGAGCATGTTTAATGGTGTTGCTAGTTATTCTCTTTTGAGTATAAACCTCTTTTAATGAGGATTCCTCTTGCTTTCCAGTAAGATTGCAGTGAATGTTGAGTACTTTTGTCGGCTTTCCAACCATGTCTAGTGCACTTGGTCACTACTTGAATGGTTTTGTCTCTCTGTAATCCTTCCAGCCGATTCTTTTTAAACCTGTGTTCTTCTTTTCCTAGTCCTTGTATGCAAGTGACAATTGTTTCATACTCCACTTATTATTCTTCCCCTTTTTCCATTGCATCAGCCTTGTGGAAGAGGCAGTCAGCCAGCTGGTCTTCCAATCAGGGATATACTCTATTTTGTACAAATATTTTTGCCTTCTGGACGCTAGCCTTGTTAGTTTTAGTGACACTTCGTCCTGATTCTTCCTGATTCTACTACTTTTATTAATGATTTATGAAATGTTTGAAGATGAAACTCTCAACTCTCTACCCCAAAGGTGTATTTCCAAATGAGCAGTTGCCCATAGAGATGCTTGTGCTTCCTTTTCTTTGTTCAATACCTTTCTTTGGTTGGCATCAATGTTTTTGATGAAAATGACAATATTTCTTCCTCATTCTTCCCGTTTTGTGTCAACTTCATGCCTAAGCCGTAATTTCGGGCAGAATATTTTGGAATCATTCTCTTCATTTAGTTGTATGAATTTAGAATTTTTGTTGTCAGATATTTTCCTTGATGATTAATTCAACCATTCCATCCTTAAGCGTTTTTTTCTTTCATTTGCTGCCCTAAGTGCACTTGGTATGCCCAGATGTGGGTCACGTGTTCATGTGTCACTGGAACCAAACTATACCTGGCCAAAGAAACCAGTCCTAGGCTATTTGTGTTCTGGTTCAGGGAGGGCCTAGCTTGACAGTTCTGGCTGGACTGTTCCCATGAGGAGCAAGGTCAAGACTAAATTGCATATGGCCGGGTCCAAATTGGTTTGGCATGGTGGGCAAAATATTATGAATTAGGATTTGGCTGGAGCAGTTGCCAGTGGCTGAGATTAATTCAAGCATTCCATCCATCACCTTGCTATTTTTGCATTTTCCACCCTAAGTGCGCAGGATATGCCCAGACGTGGGTCCCGGGCTCAGTGTGCAACTGGAACCAAACTATGCCTGGCTCAAGAGTCCCAACTAAGGAACTAAATCAAGGGTGTCTCTATTGGAGTATAAAGATGGGAGCTGGAGTCTCACCCTTTGTTCATTTGTTCAACAGCACTATTCATCGTAAGAAAGGAGGTCACCAAGACTTTGAGCTGCTGCATCCAGAAGTGGGGACTCAGGTCTGCCAGTTGCCCATTGTGTCCTGGGAGGAGGATGAGAGAGCCTGAAGGGAGCAAGATCCAGCAGGGATCCTGGTGAGTGGATCCTAGTGAGTGGAGTGTGAAGTGTCCAGTCAGCACTGATGTTGCGAGAAGTTGGTAATCGCCGTCGGAGCTGCAGTGAAGATGATGCCCAGCGTCACTGACCCATTTGGGCTGTCAGCCATGTCTGTGCCCGCATATTCCAGGAGTTGGCCACTGAGACTGTTGGGTCTGTTGCCCGGAAGTTATGACCTCCTTGGGACCACTGCCCATATCTTTGACCCTGTTTGGGAAGAGGTGTGGCGCTGCGGCCAGGGCGACTTACTCCGGAATCTGGGGATCACGGTTCGATCCCCGGCACCGGCGGCAGATTAGCCCAGCACCATGTGACTCTGGGCAATAGCTTGCTTAATCTTCCCGACGGCTCCCAGCGCCTAGAGACCCTCACGGGTGATTGTTAGCGCTTTACAAATGTGGATTATTATATGCCAAGAGGGGACCAATAGAACCATTGGGGCCATTGCCCCTGTTGTAGTGGTTCCTACACAAGCTGTGGGACTCGGGAGCTAGACCAGAAGCTGCCTTGCAGCATTGCTGCTGCTTCACCATCTTACCAACGGTAAGCACAAAGAAGGAGCTGATGCACCCCGGAAGCAATCCCTATCTGTGACCACTTCAGCGTGTCAACCCCGCTGACTGCAAGAGGGCGCAGTGCAAGCTGCTCATTGTTGGAATGCGGGGAGACTCACCCCAGCTCTCAGACTCTTCTGTAGCTTCTGGTCGGGTAAGACTAAAGCTGGGCCCTAGGCCCTTATGCCCGTTTGAGACTTGCTAGAGCTCAGAAGTTTACAATCCAGGGAGCTGTTATTTTGAGGCAAAATCCAGACTTTATTGCACACAGTCAGTGTGGGTTGCACCTGGGGTCACCCCCCGAAATCCACAAGTGACGCAGTGTTTAGCGTGGAGGAGGAAGAGGGGCAGATGACCTGCAGGGCAGGACACAACCCTGTTCAGCACTAGGGTGCCGACCTTCAGAGAGACTGTTTGGTTTATCTGGTGTGCTGTGTTTATGGATATAATACTGCTATATCACGCAAAGTAAGTATAGGACTGGACAATCAACTTATTGCGGTCACTGTGGTCATTTTGAGTTATGAGCTTAAGCTTATCTTGTGCCTACCTTCCCTTGAAAAGCTTTGGACTGCTCTACCCGCACTACCATGAGAGGCAAGTGCTCAAGGGGTAGTCCTTAGGCCAGTTACTCAGGATCCACAGTAGTCTCTGTATTGTAAATCTCTGGTCAGTTATACCTAGAGTTTAAGATAAATGCGTGTGCTTGAAAGTGGCGCAGGAAGAGCAGGACTTTACGTTCATTCTTGAAAGCCTCGTAGGGAGGCGTTGTCCTAATGTAGTGTGGTAATGAGTTACAGACTTTGGGACCACTCCAAGAGAAAGATTGATTTAGAGCTTTAGCTTCCTTAAATGCTTACCTTTTTCAAGAGGACTGACCTTGTGCATCGCAATGATCATGAGCCAAACCAAGGCATCAGTTTCCTGGATAGATAGTTGGGAAAACTGCCATGTTAAGCCTTAGTAAAGATGCATGCCAGCTTGAATTTACGTGTTTGATTTTTTTTCCACATAGAATCTACTTACATAGTTTTACTTTCCTTTATTCTAGGAGCATGTGTTTCTGGGACCAAGAACAATTGCTTCCACTCTGTAAGAAGCCACAAGAGAGCTATTGTAGAGGCTTCTAACTCCCCTGTGACTGTTAGTAGCACGCAAGGTGATTAGTCTGTTAGTTGAGATACCTAGGGACCTATAACCAGTCACGACTCGCATGACTCGCGGGTGGGTGGCTTCACGCAGGGGTTCGCGCTGAGGGGGTTAAGAATAAATGTGAAAATAAATGTACTTTCTAGGTCCCGCGCCGCCTCCACTCCTGGCCGTGTCTTGCTGCAGTGCTGGAACATGAAGAAGGCAGCTTCCCTCCCCTCTCCTAAACCAATCACAACACTGCAATGACAGTGTTGTGATTGGTGTGGACAGCGCCCAGACGGGCGCCTAAGAGGAGACCATTTTTTCTATGTAGGCTGCATGCAGCCTACATAGAGAAAATCCAGAGTGCGCATGACTGGTTTGGTCGGCCCCAGAGGGCCGACCAAACAGTCAGGGCACTCAGAGGGGCCAAGCCACTCCTCCCCGACCCGCCCATCCTCCCGCCCCCAACCAGGCATACCCTGCTTTCTCGCAGCACAAGAAGCAGAAACATAAAATGGTATTTAAAATACCATTTTATGTTTCTGCTTTCTAACACATGCGAGAAAGCAGTGGGGCGACGCTCCTCCGCCCTAATGGAGGAGCTGCCCCTGCCTATAACTTACACAGTAAACTGCATCATCTGCCATCTATTCTCCCGATGAGCTGCCCAACAACAGGGGACCTTATCACATAAAATGCCAACGGGCGCTCCCTCTTTCTAGCTCCCACCCCTCATTCCAGGTAGAGGGGACCTTGCCTAGTGAAACCAAGCTCGGTTGTATGTGTGTTAAACTACTTGTGCTTGAAACTATTGTATAGAGGTTTGCAAAATTCGTATTTGCGGGTATTTCATTTCTGTTATGGCCGCTCAGGTGAATAAGAAGTGAACACATTGAATGATATATAGAGAGATCCATGTGCCTGTTCACTACTTAGTGCAGCACGGCTCACTCTTCTAAGCCTCCAACTCTGTCTTTGCTCTGGTACTATGAATATTCATTGCTGTCTGTCCTTTTACATCCAGTCCTTTCGACTCCTGTGGGACTAGAGCGCTATGCATGTACCACTTTTTTTTTAAAACCGCCGTCTAATATTGTATAGCAATGTAATTTGTTTTTCCAAATTAAATCAATACAGTACACATTAAAAAACACACATTTATAAAATTAATAAACGTTCAAAGATATAGAGATATTGAAATAACTAAAGATGACTGGCTAAACTTCTTTCTTACTTACGCCTACTACTCCTCCTAGGGGTATACACCATTAACCAGGACTTTCTAGGCATCTTTGTCCTGGGTTTTTCTTTCAATCAGAATGTAATAAGTAGTTAACACTAACACCGCAAAGAAATAAAGAGAAGGCAAAAAAGGCATAAAAGCACAAAAGAAAGAAAGATTAACTAAAGGAGGAAAGAAAGAAAGGCAGAGAGGAAAGAAAGGAGGAAAGAAAGAAAGGTAGAAAAAAGAAAAGGAACCAAGAAAGAAGGAAGGAAGGAAAGAAAGAAAGCAAGAAAGCAGGTAAGAAATGAAAACAGAAGGAAGAAAAGAAGTAAAGAAGGAAATGAAAAAGTAAGAAAGAATGAAAGAAAAAGGAAACAAACAAACTGAAAGCACAAGAGAAGGAAAGAAGGAAGAAGGAACACATAAAGAGGAAGGAAGCAGGACATAAATAAAAGGGTCACAAGTTCTGCAAATTAGACACCATAAGGCCTGTTTTCCTAATAGGCAAAGTTTAATAAAGAACCATTGTTGAAAATGAGTCCAGAATAAACATGTTCTGAAGAATTGTCCCCCATAACCCACTGTTGCAAGTTCTTTTTCATCCCTTCGTTCTATCTCTGTCAATGTTCATACGATGGAAAAAATAAGTTCTGGCCTTCAAATAAAGACTTCTGGGGGTCCCCACCTGCATCCACCGGCTCAAATTAAGTACTGTCTGTTTGTTGCCTTGTTTTTACTGGAATCAGTGCGCCCGCTCCTTAAGTTTGTACTTTTTCTGTGTTAAAGTGTATCGATGCTGCCTCTTCTTCGTGTGGGTGGGTGTTTCTTGTGTAATTTTCTAGTGAGAAGGTCATTTTAGATTATCAATGTTTGTTATTTTTTTGGACTGCAGACTTCAATTCACTTGTGCAGGCTCGCCTCCTAAGTGAGAGCTCAATCACAGATGCGTTGCAGGCAGCAACCCTAAGCCCAGAACCTTGGTCAGCAGTTTCCCTTTCACGTTTACCTCCTGGGTGTGTTGTCTTTAAAGATTAACCTCTGAATCCTTCCATGTAGCGCTGGTCTCAGGCGATCAATAGCCTTGTTAGCTTGCAGTGTATAATGAGCTGCCTAATTGCCCTTAGGCTGTTAAGACTTCACATTAGTTAGCAGGCCTCAGTTGGAGACCTGCAGCATATTCATATTCACATCACTTTTTAATGAGTCAAGTGGAAAATCCGCACGTGACATTTCTATGCATTTCTTTCATAGATGACATATTTTTACTTTACCAGAGGCACTGATAAAAAAGATAGTGTTAGAAACAAAAAAAATAGCAGCTGTAGCGGTTCCCATATATCGCGAGGTTTTGAGGTGGGTGGTAACAATTCTTCGGCAATAAAAAAAAATGGAATCCTCTCCTGCCTGTGGCACAGGAAGCTTAACTTGAATCAGTTCAGTAAGTCCACACAGGCTGCACTCTGGGGAGAGCTGGCACCTCTGTTACTCAAACCATGTTCTAATATTTAGAAGTTGGTGAATTGATTCCTGTCCCACAGGGAGATGGTCCCTTACACAAGGTGCTGATACCCTGGAATATTAGAGCATTGTAATGTCGAGCGCTCCATTGAAGACAAAGGAGTGCTCCGAGCTTCTACGGGCCGGGCCGGTAGAAGCCTGAAGAGCAACATTACAATGTTGTTTTCCTTTCACAGCTGCTGCTGTGAACAGAGGCCTCTAGGAGCCCGAGCGGATTTAAACCCCCTCGGACTCCATGAGGCCTTTGTTTTTAGTAAGTAGAACATTCTGCCCTCTAGGAGTGGAATGTTCTAATAGCCTTAGAGCACTCCAGAGCAGGCTCTACTAGCCATTAAAGGCCCGCTCCCTTGTTAAAGGCCCTCGCCTTCTGCTCGGGTCTTTAACGCTGGAGCAGGCCTTTAATGGCCGGTAGAGCCCACTCGGTCGGGCTGTAAGACTATATTAGACTGCCACCTCTTTCAAAGATAATGATGACACTGAGCCTTCAAAAGGGGCTGCGGTCATTGATATGGTACAAAAGATCTCCCACACCAGGTCTCAAAGACACATGTGCTTCTTTGCACCATTATTTCATCTAGTCACAGCCCTTTGCACTACTCAAGCTGGGGCGTAGAAGGCAGCACATACCTTGGGCTATTTAAAGACCCATGGTGAAAGAGGAATTATAAAATCTCATATTCCTTCTGTATCAATGAATCCTTTAATCCTCATCCCTTGTCTAATGCCTGTCACCACATCAGGTCCAACATCACCATATGCATATATGCACTATTGATAATCACCTGAAACATAACTCTCCCTTTAAGTTCTGGATACTTTTTGTTTTGACTGGTTTTTACATGGTGTTACAGTCAAATACCGTCACATTGCACTTATTCTTGTTGGTAGAACATGTTTCCTAAGTTACAGGACATTTCGCATTTATTCACACAATGACAACAGCCAGCCAGCTCATATTTACTTTGTACATTTTATGCGAGTATCTAACTTGCATGCTTATCCTTTACTTCTATCGAGTGCCTCTTCCTCTTTCCCCTGCCCTTTTTAGTCTATACCCTGTCTTGTCAGCCATATCTAACTGCGCTTGGGCTTCGAAGGTGCGCTATTGTCCACTGTTGCATTGTCCTGGTCTGACAGATATCGCTGTAGCGGTTCCCATATATCTCGAGGTTTTGAGGTGGGTGGTAGCAATTCTGCATACATAGTAAGTTGGTCTTTACAGTGGGTCATGTCATGTAACCATTCCTTACATTTGGGGGCTCGCCCTCCCCATCTGCAAGCGACCCGTCTTTTCGCTAGTAGCAGTCCTAATGATATAAGCTTTCTATATGGTGTGGCTATATCCTCAGTGTAGCCCAGCAGGGCTGTAATGGGGTCTTGATGTATATATTGGTCAGACATACGTGATAGAACGCTGAGTATCTCCATCGAGCAGTCTTGAATTACTTTGTACTCCCAGGCTAGGTGTAAAAAATCTGCTCCTTCCCTCCAACATCGCGCACAACGATCGTCCAGTCGTAGCCAGGGTATAGTATACCCACTGCAAATATTTATAATGTAGAGTTTTAAGACAGCTACTGGCTGTTATTGCCTCCGTCCGATTACAACAATATGTCCACTGCTTGTCCATTAATGAAGTGACAAGTTCTAACTCCCACCCCACACATGCTCCTCTCAGCTATACCGGGCGTTCCATTAGTGCCGTCTTTTATAGTCGAGACGTCGGCTGTCGATTCTGTAATAGCATGTGTAACGTACTAAAGGTGGCTCTTTCGGAAATGTGGGCGTGACCGCTTTTACATCATTTCTGATCCTGATGTACATGAATATCTCAAGTGGGGTGTGTGGGCCTTCACAAAAGAACAGTGTGCAATCCTTAAACTCGCCATTTTGGTAAAGGTCTCCCCATGTTGTAATACCCCTCTTCTGTAGCATGGTTCTGTAGGTCGCTTCATGAGTGACTGGTATGAGTGAATGGTATGTCAAGGGCAGCAGTGGCGAATACAATAAGGGCTTGTTGATTTTTTCACCTATGTTTTTCAAGGCCAATTCTGTGCTACCCGCTGTTGTCAGGGCATACCCCGCACATTGGGGGTTGGCCCCTAGGTATGCTGTAGTGGAAAGGGGGGCCATGTAGCCTTTTTCAACTGCTAAATGTGACATGTATGCTGGAAGATGAAACTGTTAGACTTGGCACCATTTGCGTGAGTCTCCCTTCCACTTTTTGCTGTTGCCTCGTCTGTTTTTGTTGGTCTAGATGCTTTGGGCACTTTGCCACTACTGATCAGTGCCAAAGTGCAAGTGCCCCCTATTCTAAAATGATGTAATGGATTAGTGATTCCATGACTGGTTATTTGATTTACTTGTCAGACCATAGTACAGTGCACCATGTGTGCCCAGGGCCTGAAAATCAAATGCTACTGGTGGGCTTGCAGCACTGATTGTGCCACCCACAGAAGCAGCTTGTAAAATATGGCTCAGGCCTGCCATTGCAGAGCCTATTTGCCTTCTGGGACTGCCAGGTCGACTTGGCAAGTGCCCCCACTTGCCTGTCCCTAAACCTTCCCTTTTCTACATACTAGTCACCCCTAAGGTAGGCCCAAGTGCAGGGTACATTGTATGTAAAAGGTAGGACATGCACTGATGCGTGTGGCATATCCTGATAGTGAAATACAGCCAATTTCGTTTTTCACTATTGCAAGGTTACCTGTTCCCATAGGCCAGAATGGGCAGTTTGATTATAACATCTTATAGTCCTAACTGACACAGGGAACCAGGTGGAAATTCGAGTTTAGTATGCCTGAACTCAGAATGTCAAAATACATCTTTTAGTGAGGGTGATGTTTACCTTCTGTGTTTGAAAATAAAATTTTTAGAAATTAGGTATTTTCTTGCCTAACCATCCAGCATGCCTCTGCTAGGTTTGTGTATTCCATGTCTGGTTTGTGAGTGACAGGAGTCTGGTGAGGGCCTTGGCTCCAGCAGTCTGATGGGTCAGGGCTGGGCTGAATAGGACCTGCATTGAATAGAGAGTAGGGGGCGGAAATTTCCTTTCACTGACCTTAGCCCTCATAGAATAGAGAGTAGGGGTGGGAGATTTCCTTTCAGGTACCTGGACCAGGTCTGCTCTCAAACAATGCTGTGTCCACCTCCTGCGAGGAAGCTGCACCCAGAAGGACAGAACTGGTTTTGACTAGGTACAGACACTCTCTGCCTTAAGAGACAAAGGATTTGTGTGTATAAAAAGGGGGGACCCAGAACTTTAGATCACTTCTGGGAAATCAAGAGGAACCTTTGCCAAGGAGAAGAAACCAGAGAAGCTGAAGGAGGATTACTGCCCCTGTGCTGTTTGCTGTCTGGTGTTGGCCTGCAGTGGTTACTTGTTGCCAAGGAAAGGAGAATAGGACTTTGCTATTTGCTTTGCCATCTTGAGGAAGATCTCGAAGATCTCGAAGGGCTTGAACTGAGCTTGCCTCCTGTCTAAAGTCTCAGGGAAACAAAGACTTCACCCCCTGAATTTCCTTGCTGGGAATTCTAACCTACAGAGAGGTGCTGGCAGCTGTTTAGGATCTATAGAGACTGCTTGTCGCTGGGAGCTGGAAGCGCGACTCAACGAGGAAGAAGAGTGTCGCCGCCGCAGCTATTCACTGTTGCATCGCCGAGGAAGCGTGTCGCATCACCTGAGAAGCATGCCGCCGCCGCAGAGGTTGCCGTCGCATCACCGGAGAAGCCTGTCGCAGGGTTTGTCACAACTCAAGCGTCTACCGAAGTCGCCACACGGCCGTTGGACGTGCATGCATCGCATACACATTGTTGCATCGCATCAAAGTCACCATTTGTCGCATCGCACCGGAGCGTCGCATCACATCGAGGCGCCATCTTGTCGCATCGTAACCGGAACATAGTAAGAAACCGACGCATCACCTCCTCTCCGGTAAGGAACCGATGCACCACTTCCCCTGCGCTGCAGTAAGGAACCGATGAATCACCTCCCCAGACTCAAGGAACCGACGCATCACCTTCCCTGCGACCCTTTTGTTTCTTTTGCATGACGCATCTAAGGTACTTTGAGAGTAAAGTGTCGCTTTTACCATCTACATTGAACTAAGCTATTTCTACCATTTTAAAGTCATATTCTTAATACAGTATTGTGGATTTTTGTCGTTTGGTCTTGTGTTAAGTCTAGTAAAGATTACTTACTTTTCTAAACTAGTGTGGTGTCCATTTGTAGTGTTTCCACTGAATTACTGTATGTGTTCACAAATGCTTTATACACTGCCTCTGAGATAAGCCTGTCTGCTCGTGCCAAGCTACCAAGGGGGTGAGCAGGGGTTATTTTAGGAGTGTATCCCCCTTACCCTGACTAGAAGAAAGGGTCCCTATTTGGACAAAGGTACCTACCTCTGCCAACTAGAGACCCCCATTTCTAACAGAAATCAATACACAGCAAAGTGTGATTGTGCACAGAGTATAAGTCCGTGTCTGGCGCCTCAAAGCCACCTTTACTAAAGGGTTGAGTCATTGTGGACCATTGTACTGAGTTGCTTGCCTCCGCATGCAAGTCTGATTAGTTGTGTCTGTGGTGTGCGAAAGAAATGGCGTCCCAGTGAGTATGGTATGTTTATAAACAAATATAGCAATTTCGGTAGGACAATCATTTTAATTAGGGAGATGCGCCCTGCTAGTGACAGTGGTAATGTAATCCAGCATGATACTGAGTACATGATGCTGTGCCGTAGTTGGCCCTCAGTGTCGGGTTTTTGTCTCTGGAAACTATTATCCCCAAATATCTGAGTTCAGAATCACACCATTTCAGGGGGTACTCGGAGGAGAATTGGCTTGTGTTTGGAGCGAGATGGAACACCTGTGACTTATCCCAGTTAATAGTAACTCCTGACAGCCTCTTGAATTTTATAAACATGCGAAGAATGGGGTTCAAACTTATGTGCGGGTCTCTGAGATACAATGTAATATCATCCGCATACATGCGCATTAGTATGTGCCTTTCTGGATATCTCACCACATGCTCCCTGTGGTGGTGCCGTAGCTTTGCAGCCAGAGGTTCAACTGCGCATGCAAGTAATAAGGGTGATAGCGGGCACCCTCCCTGGCGCCTCGTGATATCGCAATGGGAGGTGAGCAACATCTATTATTTGTACAATTGCTTGCGGTTTATTATACAGTAAGGTGATCCATGAGAGGAATGAGGAGGGGAAGCCCATTCTTAGCAGCACAGTAAAAAGATAGTCCCACTCCAGGGAGTCAAACGCTTTGGTGTCTAAAAAGACTGCCATTGCAGCGAGTTCTGAATCTAGATCTTGTATTTCTGCAAATAGAGTGTTCAAATTTTGGGAAGTGGCCTGCTCCGGTGCAAACCCAGATTGATCAGGCAATATCGGCTTGTCCATCAACAGGCTGAGTCTGTTGGCTAGTATTTTAGCCAGTATTTTTGCATTACAGTTGATTAGGGAAAGCGGCCTGTTCACTTTGCATTTAGTCGCTGGTTTTCCTGTTTTCAAGAGGGAGATGATCATGGCTTTGCGCATTGTTGGTGACCGCGTACCGGTCTTGCTGGCCTCTGTGTAGACTTTTATTAGTATGGGCACCAAAACTCCTATGTAGCATTTGTAAAAGTCAGATGGTAAGCCATCAGGGCTTCGTTTCCTGATCTGAGCTGCATTATGGCTGCTCTAATTTAATCTTCTTCGATTACAGCAGCTAAAAATTTAAAAAGGGTCCCTTCAATCCATGCCAGTGCAGTATCTTCTAAGTATGTGCCCATTTCTGCTGGTTGGTCCCTACAAGTTGTGTAAAGGTCTGTGTAATAAGCTGTGAATGTCTGAAGAATGTCGGCAGTGTCTCTGCTCAGACTGCCTGTAGGGGTTTCAACCTCTACGATATGACTTGAAATCTAGGTGGTTGGCCGGCTGTTTCCGCTAGTGCTTTACCCGGTTTTCTCCCACACCGTATTGATGCGCCCTATAATATTTGGAGCGAAGTAGACATTCTCGCTCAGCTTCCAATTGGTATTCAGTTATTAAAGCACATAGTTTAGTTTTGTTTGCTCACTCTCATGTCTGCCCTCTGCAGCTTTGATATCACCCTTTAAACTGCGCAACGTGTTCCGGATATCTCTCAATATTCCTCCCCCCGTGGCTATGCTTAGTCCAAAGTTCTGGATACTTAAAACAAGGCTCAGCCTGAAAGAAGCTAGGCCCACAATATCAAAGGAGCCATGTCCGTAGTGTGCACTGCTACTCAAGCTTGGTGTAGAACCACCATCTTTCTACTGACCGGCCTTTTCAAGTGAGATGTGAGTGCAGCCAGCAGTATTTATAATAGGAAAGTCACAATTTAGAAGCAATCAAAAGGAAGATCTGTATTCACTTCACTGGGCAATTGCATTTAAATTATGGTTTAGAAACACAGTCCTGGGTAAAGCTGTAGTTAGATTTGACACCGTGAGTGTAACCAGAGTTAATCCTGTGCATGATACATCTGATTACTGTAAGTTAACACTGAAAGATAAATGTATTAGGGTAGAGAATGTGGCGTTACGGCCAGAGCTGCTAAAATGGAAATGGGGAACCAGGTTCAACTCTCAGGGTTGCCTCAGCATCCTGTGATTCTGTGCAAATCACTGAATCTCCCTTTGCCTAAAAAAAAAAAAATAATGAGACCTTGTGTAATGTAACTGCTGGTCATGTAGAGTGCTCCAATCCCTTCAGGTCGAGTTCGAACTATATAAAACCCCAAGCAAAAAAAAACCCAACAACCATCCAGATTCACGCCCTGCTGTATTTTCCAGTTTTTAGAGGATCAGTGCTGCCCTTCTTATGGCGAAGGGTGCATATATATCCCTCTATTCAACTATATCACTTACCATGATCATGCAGACAGTAAAGTCAATACTCTCCTAGCGGTTCTGAATGACATGACCGTGATTGAGTGGAAATATCCAACACTCCTACAAATGACAGCAAAGTTTGTAATAACACTAGCACTGGCCACACTGACTTCCCACCCTTGAAAATGCTCTCTAGCACATAGCTGGTTTACCCCTATAGACAAATGACCTTGCATTATGGACTAAAGGGGAGCTTACTTGTACAGCTTGCTATGGCATCTTAACCTTGAGTTTGAGGTTTAACTTTAGTTACGTGAGCTACCTTTTTAATTTGTATGGCAGAAACCATAGTTCAAATTCATAATTTAAAAAAACCCTTAGCTGTTTATCCAATAGCATTTCAAGATGGCGTATAATTGACCATGAGACCAGATATGGGACTAAACAAGTCCGCTTCAGAGATCCATGAGAACATGTCAGGATGTCTAACTTCCATCCTACCCTTGAAAAATGATAATGTTCCCAGGCCTAATGTTTCTAAACCTGAAGGTATACTTCTGGGAAAGGATCCTCTGTGGCCACCTGGCTGTTGGCTTTCCTGTCTGAGTGACCCCCTCCCGGCCTCTCACCCATAGTCAGGAAAAAGAATTTGGGTTTTTGGTTTGGCAGACATTTTAGGATGCCCTCTCAGAAAAATGCAATAGAGGCATTTTGTGTTTAAAAAAAAAAAATCTTTAAACCGTCTCCTTTCTTGTCCTCTCAAAACATGTTTGCACTGCTATCATCATTTCTAGGCTATGCAAATACCTTCTACTTCGACCTTCCAGAGGCTGACATTTGTAAGTCCCAATGCGTGCAGAACACAGCAGTATGACTTGTTAAGAACATTAGGAAATCTGCAGGTTCTCTGAGGCTTGCAGTAAGCTGTGCTAGTTGCTACTCTCCAAAAAGATTGAAGATATCACTCCCTGCCTATCCCTCAGAGCCTTTTATGAAACTGGGCCAAGGTTGTTCCAGTGTATGTTATCAAATACTTGCCAAAACAATCTCTCCAGTCCCCTTTTCTGTCAGTTCCCCATGTTAGAAGATCTCGTGTGACTATGCACTTTTTCTGTTATTGCTTCCTCCTTTTGGATCACACTTCCCCGTAAAATCGAAGAACAATTTACTTTCATAAATGCTCCCAAAACTCATCTGTTTTAATGGTTTCGGCTAGTTTCTCAATTAATTGTGTTAGTCCCAGCTCCGAAATGCCTTTGGGTCTAAGTTGAGGTTTGCAGGTATCAACTCAACAAATGAAAGTGGTCCTTAAATGAGTGTTGCTATTAGCTGGAGACCTTCCTATCCAACAAGAACCCCCATTAGAATTTGAAAATGAAGTTCCAATGAAGATACACTACAGGTCATAGCACAGTTCTGTGTCCCTAAAGTCATGCGAATGTACAGCGCTCTACTGCCGTTTTGCTAGGTTTACGCTGCAGAAATACTATATACATACATATGTTCACAACCCAGCTTTCTGTTATATTATTCGTTGACTTTATGCTTGTCATTGACCATGTACAGATCTCTGCTGCCTTTTGGCTAGTTTGCGCTATAGAAATCCCATATGAATACAGGTCAAATAGATTCTTAAACATGAAAATGGATTCTTGGGCCATGTAAGGAAGAACTTGTCTGGATAATTATTCATCCCACCCGTGGATTAATTGCAACATTGATTGCTTCCTAATGAATACTGTGAACTGGCATTTGTTGATTGATAAGGGTATGGATGAATGCACTGAAAATGACCATGATACAATTTAATTACAGTTATCCCCTTTAATTTGTCCCAAATTCCCATTAAGTCCCCCCAGAGATATTTGAAGTTAGCCATATTTCAAACAGTTTTGTAGCTGCTAGCAACAGAAAAAGGATTAAGTGGCAATCTAGTGATTTGCACAATATAATTTTAAATATCTTTTGACAAAAAGCTACATTTACAAAGCAGTTTTTTCATTAGTGAGTTGATCCAGACAAAATAACATCGGTGCTTGTTGAGATGTCAAGGACTCCTCCATTACTTATTTCAACTAAAAAATAAATGTAAATTGAAAAGTTGGTTCCATAAAGAGTATATATGCATTTGGTATTTGTATAGCGCAAACTTAGCCTATAAGTAGTGGAGCGGTGTAAAGGGACAAGATAATAAACCTTCGAAAAGCCAGAAGTAAAATAAAAAAATCTTGATGCATGAAAAAAGTAAGAGTGGGAAGACTGCCTTTGTCAGAGCCTTTGCCTCGAGCATACAAATAAGAGAGAGCATTTTGCTTACAGTCTGTAAAAAGGATGCAAAAGTTTCTACATAATAGGAGATTCAGATTCGTGACGGCAAGTGGTATGATAATAGCTCAGCAATTTATTTGCGCTAACTGGATTTCATTCCTCCAGTACTTGCTTCTTATCCGACTATCAACCCCCCTCTCAATTCCAAGCAGAATTTTAAACTAATCTGAGCACAGCTGACCAAGAATTTGACCTGAATATTATGACTTCCAAATATATTACCCTGAAAAAAATCTGCCCGTATATGTAGCATTTGTGATGATCAGGTGTATCTATGATAGCATTCCTTGGTTCAAGCCCTGGACTGTTGTTCAAAAGATGGGCATTCCATACTACTTTATCAAGATGCTGTTAAATAACTATGCATTAATAATTTTGCATATGTGAGGTGCTGCTCAACAGATGACTTGACAAGAGAATTTAAGGTACCCACTGACATCCGGCAAGGTTGTGTTTTTGCTCTTGACTTGTTCTGTTTATATAATAAAAGCTGCATGCTTATCTCTCAGTTGATCCTGCAGATGATTCCTGTGAGCTAGTGAATTAATAGTTGGAGGGGATGTTAGTCTACACCAAGTAATAATGTCACAATTCAGTACCAGTGCCAGTTAGATCTCAATAATTTAAACCTGAGCTCAACATTGACAGGCTTAACTAAGGAGAAATGTGTAAAGCATTTGTCAGTACCAAAGCAGTTAAAAGTTAGAAAAGACAACACAATAAAAGTGGCACTCCAATTTATAACAAGCATTTGCAATGCAATCGGTCTCACATTTTTTAAAGTTAGAGCTATTAGTATTGTAAATGACTATGTTTTTTACTTATGCTTTTTTATCTGCTGAACTAGGCAATGCATTTCATGTACTGGCATGGCTGAATATCCACTTCATTACCAAACAATAGAACATTTAACTAAGTTACTTAAGCATGATAGGCAAACTAGTTTAGCCAGAACAACACATAAACCGTCACAATACATCTTCAATGACTGGGGGGGGGGGTCAAATATTGCACTGTGTGTGCACACACACACACCCACACACACACTCTCTCCCCCCACCCCATGCTGTAGCCCATCGCATACTGCACTCCTCACTTAGCAACCTCCTCGGAAGACACAGTAAATTGTTCAGTGGAATTTGCAATTGCTTGTTTACTAAAAGGTTGTCAACCCAACAACATGGGAATTTAGATTCGATTTTACAAAAACAATTTCTAGCACAGGCAGGCATTACTTGGCAGTTTCCATGGTGCATGCAAAACAAACATCCATGCCAGCTGAGAGCTCCAGCCGCTCTACGAGACTGAAGGAGGAAGGGGAGGGGCCAAGAATGATGAGAATTCGGAGGCTTGAAAGAACAAGTTACACAATCACAATTAAGGCTGGTCAAAAAACTAACTTGCAGAAGGTATTTATAATGTTCTTGTTCTCCACAACTCTGCACTTGCTGAAAATGTCACTGCAGAAACGGGCGGCTTGTTCTTACTATCTTGCCGATGTCGTTTAGGGTTTTGGTTAGTTTTATTTACCCCTACGCTCAATAAGCATTTCCTCCTTCCCTCCTTGTTAATTATTTTTAGTGAACACATTGAGTATTTGGGTTTAGAATACCTATGAGCAAACTCTGCGGCTTTGTTTTAACATTCTAAAATAAATATATTTAACTTGACCCCACGCCCTTTCTTATCGGCATCCTTATGAAGTAATTAACCCATTGCTAACCCTGCTTTGTGTGTCCTGTGTTTTTGATTGCTGCTCAGAGTGAATTACAGAGGAGACACGGTTTGCTTTTCTTTTCCCAAAATGAAGAGAAACTGGTCTGTCACTGACCAAGCAGAAATGAATGTACCTTCGAAGATGTTTTCCTTTGTAGTCTATAAGATGCTCCATGGATGATAAGGCTGTACAAGCAGTGCTTGAAATAGAAAAACAGAAGTGCAGGTACTCTGTAGCAAAGTACCTGCTTGTTTCTGAGGAGTGCCGGTACTCGCCAATTAAAAGTATTCAGTGAAGGAGAGACAGCAGCCTGTAAGGCTGTGCAGGTCTCCCAGCCTTCAACAGAGGGGGCATGCAGAGTGAGAAAACGAAGCAGCAGCTCCTCCCGAGAAAGCAGTGCCCAGTCACCAACGTCACCAGAGGGGGTGCAAAAGAGGGTGCTGCAACCCGACCCATGTCCTAACTGTGATTGGAAATACTGAAAGGAAGGGGGCTGGCCTGGAGGCGTCCTTGATAATTCCAGAGAGCCACGGGGAGGGAACTGAGTGACTCCTCCCCAGATGCGCCGGTGCCTCTGGCTTGAAACACACATTAAGTGAAATGGACACAACAGCCTGTAAGGCTGTGCAGGTCTCCCAATATTCCGACAGAGGGGGCATGCAGAGTGAGTACACAACAACAGCTCCTCCCGTGGATGCAGTGCGCAGTCACCAATATCACCACTTTATTTTCATAGTGGAAAACCCCCTGCTTGTGTGCGCGGACATCGGTACACCTGACAGGAAAAGGTACAGAGGCGGTTAAGGACAGTGCCCCGCGAGTGGTGTGTACGTCTGCTAGTATGGAAGTACAAATATGCTACCCGCTTCCCATACACGCAGCTGCAATGCCAGGCAGAGGTTCTGTGCGCAGCGGCTGCGGGGGTGCTGGGAGATACTGTTTGGCGCGCTGCACTTGCACACATGCAGCGGCTGCCATGATTTAGAAAATGAAAGCGTATTCTATCAAGCGCTGGGGGCACAAGTCCTAACAAGAGGCAGACTTTTGGAGCGCATGTGTACGATCTATAGCACCGCGCGCATGCGAGAGTCTGGAAAGGTCAGGCAAAATAGAGTGCGAATGCAGCCAGCCAATCAGAGGGGGGGAAAAAAGCATTTACAAATGCAATAGGACTCGTATTTACGCGAGACCTATCGCATTGTAAATAAAAATGCGGGCGTCCAACAAGTCAGGAACGGGAGTGGGTGGGGTGGTTGTGGTGGGCAGAGAAGTGACGGACTGCGGGAGGGAACGGGGGGAGGCAGGGGAACAAAAGAGTTTTAAAAGTAAAGGGGCCGATAGCTATGGAAGGAGAAAAATGATGACATGGCCGTTAGGAGGCGGGATTACGTTGAGGAAAACCAATCAGATTGCAGCATTTAGGAATTCGACCAATGTAAATCAAAAAGATAGGCGGAAAGTGGGCGGACCTTCCCCTGCTATACTGTATACAGCATCTCTCGACGCGTTAGCGCATGCGCTGCCTAGGCGAGACCTAAAAATAGAGAAAAATATCATGAACAAATGGACACAAAAACAACAAACAATAAATGTAGGGAACCAGAAATATGTTTTTGGGAAGTTTTAAGTCAAAATAGTGCCTGAAAGATCAAGTGCCTATTACCGTTATCTGGTCATGCTAAGTTGCTTCCAAGTAAAAAATCAAGGTTGACTGCGATCTTCTTTTGGTTGGATGCAGGGGCTACGTTTTGCCCAGTTTAAAGTTTACCTTTTGACTTTAAAGATTTTCCGCAGAGAGATCTTCATCATTGGTTATTTGAAGGGTCGGGCTGCAGGCTGTGTCCCAAGGAGTGCTCGACGATGGCAGCCTGGTGAAGTATGGGTCCTCGGTGGGAACTCCGACTCCAGCAGGAAACTTGGCACAGTCATAGTCCACAGCGGGAAAGCTCAGAGCCGGTGAAGTCCGGAATCTTTGCCCAGGAAGATCTCGCTGGCGGTTAGATATTGCTCAAAGTCAACTTCAATGAAGTCTCTCTATTTACGGATTTGGAAATTTTTCTGGACATCAAAATACTTTCAGCATGGAAAACATGCAAATGGAGTCTGACTGGTGATTTGACTGCAGCTTCGGTGTTGATCCCAGTCTCCTCTACTTCTCTGGAGAAAAATCGTTGAAAACGTTTCAAAGTGTATAGTTTTGCAGGTTTCTGGGTCATAGGAGTACATTCTAGCACGAGCCAAGGGTCAAGTACTCTGTGGACTTCACTTTGGGGTTAGAACTCACTCTCCCAGAAGCCACCAGCAGGGTCTCGAGCAAATCGAGTTGCAACTGGTCAGCTGGGCTCTTGTAAAAAGTAGGCTTCTTGCAGCTTTAGCGGTCTGGTAGCTTAACAGGCGGTCAGCCAACTGACCCTTGAAGGCCACTTCTCTGTCACTGGGTTCTAGTGGGAGCATTTCCAGCCCGTGGGGTCTGTCTCCACAGGTTCATCAGCAGGTGCAGTCCTTCTTTTGTGTTCCACAAGACCAGCCTGAGGGTGGGGAAAACGTCCTGACCAATAGGGAAACAAGTTTTCAGGGGCACCCCTACCCACTTTGACATCACATTCTGAGGGGTTGGCCCTAATGAGTCTCACAATACATTGCTCTGCCAAAACCCAACATGGCATATCCTTTCTTCCCCTCGGCAGAGCTTGGGGCTCACCCTAAGGTGTGTACATGGAAATGAGAAAGTCCCTCTGCAAACCAGTTCTGAAACAGGTTCCCTGCACTGGGATTGGTGCCATTCACACTACCTGATCAATGGTGTGCTTTACATCTGCCTGTGACAGGTTAGTCCCCTTTGAAGCATGTGCAGTTGGTTGGCACATTTCCCGGCCATCCTGTGAGGAAAAGGTTACACCTCCTCCCATCCAGGGCTATTTTGTTGCCTTTCCTGGGAGACACTCTCACCTCCTTGCAGGGGGGCAGCAGGCTGCCAGGTGACAGCTGGGGATTAACTCTGAAAAGGTTATCAGAGGCTTTAGGCAGAAAAATAGTAACTTTCTAACGCAACTAATTCTAAAATAGTTAGACAAAATTTGACTTTGGGAGTAAGTTGGATTTTATTTAACTATACAAATGAGTGTTTGAAGTATTTTTCTAGCTAGTAACAATTTGATGTTAGCTTTATTAAGTGTAATACAGTAACACAGTATTTTCCATAGCACAGTCAGCCTTGCTACTATCAAAAACCAGTTTGTAAACCTTTTTACTATAAGGACATGTAAAAACATTAAACACATACGTCCTACTTTTAAATCCTTTGCACCTTGCCTTTAGGGGTGTCTTACTACTATTTAAAAGGAAAGTTTAGCCCTGTTTAAAGTCCGTTTTTAACTGGTCAAAATGGGAGTTTTAAAACTGCTGAACTAAGCTGCTGTTGCAGGCCTCAAGTCATGTTTTACATGGTCACTTTAGTGGTGGTACAATAAGTGCTGTACTTCACTTGTCCCATTTAACTTACAGGCCCTGGCCACATTGGGTACCTATACTAAAGACTTATCAGTAAATTAAATGTGTCAATCAGGGTTTTCAACCAATTCTACACATTTTATGGGGTCAGGGGACATGCCCTGGGGCCTGGTTAGCAGGATCCCAGGCTACAGAGTCCAAAACCCAACACCATCAGTCCAGAAAATGGTGGAGAGGATGCAAAAAGTGGCACTTTCTTACAGTCACAGATTAGGTGGACTACCCTTCTTTTTGCAGATGATTCAGCCAATGTATGCAACACCCCATAAGACTCTCTTGTCTGCTCAACAGATTTGCCAACTTCTACACAGGAAGAGGTTTAACCATAAATAAAAGTAAAACAAGTATTTAGTATTAGACCCTCCATAAGTCTTTTTGTTCCAAAATAATATTCTACTTGAGTGTGTCATTGAACTTGACTACCTTGAGGTGAGAATATGTGCTTATAATAGATGTAACAAACAGATTGGTTGAAGTGTGACCACACTTTGTCATAGAGTGAATGTAACTAAGTGATTCTTGCTGCAGTTTGGAAGTGCAATCTCCTCATAGCAGCATATGATGCATAGCCATGGGGCCATATAAATGTCTCCAAATTAATAACATTAGAGAATGTATTTTCTAATTTGCTACTTGTGGTCTCTTTCACTGCTCCATTATTCCCTGTATATTTGGACCTCGGGCATAACCCGTTTTAGTATAATGTTGTGGTTAGGCCTTCTTTGCATTTATTTAAAATATGGCCCTTTAATGCTCATGGCCCCTCAAGGTTAGGTCACATTGCCCTTTTTTAATGACCCTAGATTGAGACATTTATCTTAGTTTTTAGGTCTCGTGAGCCAAAGGCTCGAAGAGACATTTTATATCTGGGCTTTTCAAAGTGCTGCCGTGGCCTAAAGCTACAGTGCACGTGAACGTGCACGCGCGCAGGGCCATGTGTCTTTCCTCCGTAGCGATCGTAATCACGATCACTTTCACTTTCGCGGCCGCGTTTCCAAAGCTTGTTTTCCTTATCTTGGAGCATTTCTCGGCAAGTCACCAGGACATAAATGGCAGAGCTACAGAATAACTTCACTCTTCCATCGAAAGTAAGGTCAGGGAGCCCGACTTCCATTAATTTGCTATTTCACACTTCATTACTCCTCGGGATTTCTGCAGAGCTTGAGTTTTCATCCTTGAGGTGAGCCCAATGACTTCAAATAACGGAATTGTTTCTGATACAGGCTTTGCTCTGCACAGCTGCTCTTTTCTTCGGCTGTCCGTCTCTGTTGAAAACGATCACACAATCTTCAAGTCTTTCTGTGAAATATCAATTTGCCACACACGTGCATGCATTAACATATGCTAATTACTTGGAGTGAATTATTGCGCGCGAGTTCTTCGTAATTTCTAGCAACAATCCACTTTTTGTCTCCATTAATGCTGAGCCCGAGTTTCTAATGAGGAATAAGCCAGCAGTTTAATCATAAATCCGTCAGGCATTGGAGGGCAAAGAGGGCTGCCCCGGGGAATGCTAATAAGGCAATACTACTGATGCACACAAAAAGGTTCTTCAAGAATCGTTTCCGTTTTCAGGCACCCTCACTGCATCTTTTCATATTTCAAGTACAGGTCCCAGCCTGATAAAACTTTTTTTTGTAGGTATTTTGTTGTATGAACTTTGGATTGGTCCACGTAATCGGAAAGCTGATAACTGCAGTGAAGCAAAATGAATAATTTATCGCGGTGTCTGGACCTGGTCTAATCATTGTTGAACGCTGGAGCTTTGTATCATGCTGTAAGAGGAACTGAACCATCATGAAACCCAATTGGTATAATTTTTTATCGCATCTACTAGCTGATAATTCGACAGCCAGGCACAACTAATTCATCGCGCACTCAAGGCAAGACCATGACTTCAAATCATAAGTGGGTTATGAAATGATAGACACAAAATGAATCAAGAACAAATGGAGAGAGATCTTGTGAGCATTGTCAAACTGTGGGCCCAACCCAAAAAAACACCTTGTTTAATAATAGACAGGGCCTGGTAAACAGGAGGAAAACAGAAGCTGAGGCATACAGGAACAAGCATTGGCATAGCCAATAGGTCTCGCTTTTGGGACCTTATATGTATTTAGTTATGCAGCACAATATCCTTGTTTACTTTTGTTTTTATGTATGCCGTGGGGTGATGTTATTTGCATAGTGCTATTGCCATTCGTATGACCTTGCAGCGCTGGAGAACCCGAAAATAGAAAATTGGTTATGAGGGAGGGGAGACAATAGTAATATGCTGGCTTAAAAAATATATATATAATTACTAACGTCCTGGAAATAGCAAACACTCCTAGGCAGTTCAAGATTGAGTAAAGCGAAGTGTAAGCAGGAACAACATAGTTGCCTTAACGCTTTTACACTTATTATTCAGAATCAGTGTTTTTGCCAGAAAAGTTAAGAACATGACTACAGGCACCTGTTACAATGTCCATTTTTAGGTCTCGCTGAGACAGCGAAAGCTGTCTCTTTGAGACATTTTGTAAGTGGGCTTTCAAAAGTGCTACCCACATGGTTTTGCTGGCCTAGGGCTTGAGTGCACGATGGCGTGTACGTGCACAGCTGCTCCTTGCATTCCCCCCTCCCTTCTCACCCAGCCCTTTGATGCTCTGCTCGATTCCTTTTCACTGTCCTTAAATCCCTTTGTAAGTCCATCTTGTTTGGGTCACCTTTGCTTCATTAGACCCATCTTTCCCGACTAGGAACCGGTTATTTTTGTCCACTCCCTTTAATTTACTTTAATAATAAACTCTCGCCTTAAGTGAAGCAATTGACTTTTAAATGTCGTCGTAATCTTACAGCCTTGTTCTTAAACAAGAAAACTCCTCTCCTTCCACACGTTTCCCATTCAGCCATCTTTTCTTCAGCAGTAGTTGATAACATTGTGGCCATGTTTTAACCAAAGCATCAGGTTTCTGCAATTTTGTAACGACGTGGTGATGCACATACTTTCTGTATGTTGTACATTCCGCTGCCCCTAATGTGTCCGAGGTTTGTGAGCTGTGATGCATGCTAGCGCGATCCCACGGCATGCGCCTCTTCAGCCCTCCTAAAATATACCATCCTCACTCTCCAGGTTAGAATTCGACACTTCAAAAACAAACGTGTAGCAACGATCTTCTATTAATAATACTATAATGGCAGCGCTTCTATGCATTCCATCGTAAATGTTCTGTGGAAAGTATTTTTATTTTATCATTTTGCAGTGGTTCCGGTAGGTCGGCAGTCATTGATTCCTTGTTTGTGTACCTTTGCCCAGGGGCGTTTCTTCAATTGGTGCAGCAGGTGCAGTGGCACCAGGGCCCACGAACGCTGATAATTCATGTATTTAATATAACTGTAGCATATTGAAGAGGTTGGGGGGTCATTTACTTACTTGCCCTGGGGTCCATGACACTGAATAGGCTGGTGTTTCGCCACGTAATTTCATTGGTCAGTGTTTAGCATTCGAGGTTGTACTCCTGAGTGACGTGACATAGAATGTAAGATTGATTGTGCCAGGGCATGAAAAGGAAATGCTGCTCAGGGCGCCAATTGTGTAAGGCGTCTAGACCTCACATATGCTCTTCCCTCTGTTTTTCTCTCTGGTCTCACATGTGCTATTCCCTCTGTATTTTCACTCTGCCATCACATGTGATTTTCCCTCTCTATTTTTCTCTCTTTCCTCACACATGCTATTCCCTCTGTATTTGTCTCTCTTCCCTCACATGTACTCTTCCCTCTGCATTTTTTCTCTATGCTCTCACATGTGCTCTTCGCTCTGTATTTTTTTTATTTCTCTGCCCTTGTATGTGTTCTTCTCTCTATATTTTTCTCTATGCTCTCACATGCTCTCTTCCCTCTATGTTTTTATCTCCGGTCTAACATGCGCCCTACCCTCTGTATTTTTTTCGCTTTGCTCTCACATGCGCTCTTCCCTCTCTATTTTTCTCGCCTCCCTCACATGGACTCTTCCCTCTGTATTTTTCTCTCTGCCCTCACGTGCTTTTTCCTCTGTATTTTTCTCTCTGCCCTCACATACTCTTCCCTGTATGTTTTCCTCTTTGCCCTCAAGTGCACTCTTCCCTCTGATCACATGCATACACAACTATGCACACATACAAACACACACATGCATTTACACACACATCTGAACATATACAAACCCACACAGACATGCATAAACATATGCATATACATGCACACCAACACACACACCCCACATACACATATAAACAAGCACGCACACCAACATACTCAAACACATATACATACACACAAACATGCATACACAGACATAGGTATACACACAAACATGTGTACACATCCATGAAGACAAATGAACACAATGACACACCCATACTTGCACACCAACACACACATGCATACACAAACATATACACATACAAACACACACACATGCATACACACAGATATATACATATAGACACACACACTATGCACACACACGCATCTCCCATACTGTCTCAGGGGAAGAGTCGGTGTCAGCTGTCTCCTAGAGGGAGATCTCGCATGAGACAGTAAGACTCAGAGACATGTGGCGGTGGGGAGAGACAGACATGCCTCCCTTTCATTGTGTTGTTGCAAGATGGGGACTATCTTCTGCCACTGGTGCATTCAGATAAGCGGCAGGAAGTTCGTCGGACACATGCACTGGTTTCAATTTCGAGAAAGTGGGGTGAACGTTTCACAGATCGGGAGTGTGTGTCAACACGTGTTTCTCCTTCACGGCAAGGCCAATCAGTACATTTTGTTTAACCGTGTGGTCATGAATCCTTTAATTGCATAAGTGAGCGGGTATGGATGTAAACAAAAATGTAACACTAATACCACATTTTCTGTCACTCTTGTGAACAGGTTTGCTGTGAATGTATGAATGAGAATGGCGTTTTAGAATACATTGCATGGAAAAGGGTCAACATGGTGTATACGTGTTTTTGGGTGTTTTTTTTTTTTTTTTTTTTTTATAGCATGGTTAACATCATGATATACCGGATTCGGATGCTTCATTGCAGATCAGTTGTTTGGCCCGTGGTTATTTACGAGTTTGGAAAATACTTTTGTATTGTTTCGATTCTTTTTGTCTCTGCCCTATCTATTGGCTGCGTCCTTACTCTCTCACCCTCCACCTCAGTCTCTCCTCACCCTCCACCTCAGTCTCTCCTCACCCTCCACCTCAGTCTCTCCTCACCCTCCACCTCACCCTCCACACGTGTCTCTCCTCACCCTCCACCTCACCCTCCACACGCGTCTCTCCTCACCCTCCACCTCACCCTCCACACGTGTCTCTCCTCACCCTCCTCCTCACCCCCCACACGTCTCTCTCCTCACCCTCCACACGTCTCTCTCCTCACCATCCACACGTCTCTCTCCTCACCCTCCACACGTGTCTCTCCTCACCCTCCACACGTGTCTCTCCTCACCCTCCACACGTGTCTCTCCTCACCCTCCACACGTGTCTCTCCTCACCCTCCACACGTGTCTCTCCTCACCCTCCACACGTGTCTCTCCTCACCCTCCACACGTGTCTCTCCTCACCCTCCACACGTGTCTCTGCTCACCCTCCACACGTCTCTGCTCACCCTCCACACGTCTCTCCTCACCCTCCACACGTCTCTCCTCACCCTCCACACGTCTCTCCTCACCCTCCACACGTCTCTCCTCACCCTCCACACGTCTCTCCTCACCCTCCACACGTCTCTCCTCACCCTCCACACGTCTCGCCTCACCCTCCACGTCTCTCCTCACCCTCCACGTGTCTCTCCTCACCCTCCACGTGTCTCTCCTCACCCTCCACGTGTCTCTCCTCACCCTCCACGTGTCTCTCCTCACCCTCCACGTGTCTCTCCTCACCCTCCACGTGTCTCTCCTCACCCTCCACGTGTCTCTCCTCACCCTCCACGTGTCTCTCCTCACCCTCCACGTGTCTCTCCTCACCCTCCACGTGTCTCTCCTCACCCTCCACGTGTCTCTCCTCACCCTCCACGTGTCTCTCCTCACCCTCCACATGTGTCTCCTCCTCACCCTCCACGTGTCTCCTCCTCACCCTCCACATGTGTCTCCTCCTCACCCTCCACATGTGTCTCCTCCTCACCCTCCACATGTGTCTCCTCCTCACCCTCCACATGTGTCTCCTCCTCACGCTCCACACGTGTCTCTCCTCACCCTCCACGTGTCTGTCTTCACCCTCCACGTGTCTCTGCTGCACGCCTCACACTGCTGCACGCCTCACACTGCTGCACACTGCTGCACGCCTCACACTGCTGCACGCCTCACACTGCTGCACGCCTGACAGCTTCACACTGCTGCATGCCACACACTGCTGCACGCCGCACACTGCTGCACGCCGCACACTGCTGCACGCCGCACACTGCTGCACGCCGCACACTGCTGCACGCCGCACACTGCTGCACACTGCTGCATTACTCACTGCTGCATGCTGCACGACTCTGCTGCACGCAGCACACTGCTGCACGCAGCACACTGCTGCACGCCACAGTGCTGCATGCCTCACACTGCTACACGAAACACTGCTGCACGCAGCACACTGCTGCACGCCGCTGCATGTCACAGTGCTGCATGCCTCACACTGCTGCACGCCGCACACTGCACACTGCTGCACGCCGCATACTGCTGCACGCCGCACACTGCTGCATGCCGCACACTGCTGCACGCCGCACACTGCTGCACGCCGCACACTGCTGCACGCCGCACACTGCTGCACTCCACACACTGCTTTTATGCGAGTTTATGCTACTGACATTGTAAATGACAATGCCTTTTATTTGTTTTAAAACCAAAACATAAATAAAAGGCATTGTAATTTTACAATGCTAATAGCTCAAACTCTTATAAACGCGAGACCTATTGCATTGCAAATGCTTGTTCTATTTCTAGTGCACACTACAGATCATAGGTCATTCAAAGATAACTGGGAGGGCAAGTCTTATTTTAAACTATCTGGACTCAGAAAGGAAACTTTGAGGTTGTTTTGTTTTGTTTTTAAATCAGTTTGTGCCACAGAGTTTTCCCAGAGTCATCAGTCACCTCTTATTGAGGTGGACCATGCTCTCCATTATCTTATTACAGATTTGGTTTGGGGATGGTGAAGAAAGAAGCACATTTGATTCTTTTTTTGCCCTGTCCATGCAGGGTTTCTTAAACCATGAATACACCCTTTATTTAAAGCAGGTAGGATCACCACTTATAGACATTTTAGTGTTTTGATAATTACCATCAACCAGATATTTAGTGCATGAATTTTCACAGTTTGTGGTGCATTCATGGAGAATTCTCAGCTTTTATGTGAAATAATGAACCTCTAGGAGGTGGGCTAGAAAGAAAGGTTATGTTATTATGCAGCACATTGATTGAGTGGTGTATAATTTGTCAATCAAATAATTTGTGCATTGAAATGTTCTTTGTCTTATTGCTTCTAAGTATTTTTATAAATTTGCACAAGAGCCATTAAGCATCTAGAGAAAAGGGATGGTTATAAGAACAACATTTCCACATATACGTCAGGTTGAACTGACTATAGATCATGTAAAATGTGTAGCACTTTTCTCAATTATTGTTGTTAGAATTTAGTATGTATTAAGATGTAGTGTGAATATTAATTTGCTGATTTTAGTTTTATAAACCGATTGTATTTCTGCAGTTTGAAAGCCCACACTAATGATACACTAAGTTATCTCCGCACTCCATGAAAACAAATCTTCTTGTATTCCTAGGTTCTCATGTGAAACATGTTCTAGCTACCTGACGTGTTTTGTCAATTGGTCTTAACCCAATGACTTTAATCAGGGTTTCTCAGTATATATATAGAGTGCGTAATGTGGAGAATGCTGGATATCTCGTGCTTGTAAGTGTCCCAAGCATGAGACATACAGCTGTCTCCACACTACTGATCCAGCGTAGTTAAACCCCGTGATACTGGGGCTGATTATTCTTTTCCACTTCTATTTTACTCCTAGGCTGGATCATTTAACTTCGCTTTACTTACTTACAATCTTGACTCTCCGATTGACCTTTTTGTGTCGCATTGAGGGGAAAGAGAGTTAGCATTTGTTGTTCAATCAATCAATTAACAGTGCAACCAATTGGCTACACTATGAGGACCAGGATTCGGGAACCAATTCAAGGAATTTTATTACAAGTTAGAAATCCGATTCAAATAAATTTCTCTCAATATTAAACTGTATAAATACAGGATTGGAACATGGAGGTCTAGCCTCCTCAGGAAATTTAAGCAAACGAGAATCAAGTTTACAAGCAGCTCTGAGGCTGCTATGCAGAACAATAATTTTAAAATCTGATCGTCAGAATATAGTCTAGCTTGTTCTCTCTTAGGCATTAGCAAATTAGCCCTCTTCAATACAAACTAAGGCACATGATTTCTCACAAAATAAATCTACAAAATACAATGGGTATTAAGCAAAAGAGTACAAGGAGTATTAGCAACAGCATCTGAGAACCTCATTTAAGTCTTCCAGAGTCTGAAAGAGTTGGTCTAAATCACTGTCGGGGAAGTTATCATGATGTAGGGAAAAGTCTCTAAACGTCAAATTTAAGGGGCCCTACAAAAGTAAATATAGGGAAATGGTTCAGGTCGGAGTCCAAAGTAAGGCTCTTCAAAGGATTTGCAGAGATAGTTCAGCAAAGGGATTCAGCATACGGACTGCAAGAAAGTCCAAAGTCATCAGCTCACTCATCTATCCCTTTATCCAGGGAAACTCATAAATTATATTCCACAAAGTTCATTGTCAACTTCCCTTTTGATACGTCATCAATACTAACCCATTGTATTTGTTTCAAAAGTCCATATAGTTGCACATAGTGTTCAGAAAGTAACACCGCTGTAAATTCACACACTGAACATGGGAACATCCTCTCAGTCCCACACTCGTGGGTAAAGACAACAGTCCATTGTTTGGCCACAGAATTCTCATGTGCTCTTCGTCTAATTCCATTCCCAGACGTGTATCTAATACTTGATACAAGAAATGTATCAATTCAAGCTAACAGATGGTGAAAACTCCTGCGAAGGAAAGCAAGTCAGCAAAATGTAGAATTGCAATGAATTCTTAAGAGAAAAAGACACACAACTTTAATAGAAACCGATAACTTAAAGTATTACATCTCTATATATGTGTGTGTGTGTGTGCACATTTAAAACATCTATGCAACTATAACAATTCTTTTTAATATTTAAGTCTAATAATTTTCATAGTTAGCAATGAAACTGCATAACAATGGGTACGCTGGAGAAATACATTTATAAGTATATAAGTGTAACATAAATGAAAACAATAATAAACTTTTATCATTTCAACTACATTTGCAACCTACGTAATAGGAGATCATTTAAAGCCATGAACGACATTTCTAGCAGTTACATGGACTAATTTGCACACAATTATAAGGTCAGGTAAGAAAGTTTCAGCAATGAAAATGAAAATATGGTTTAAAGCAAACCACACATTATAATATCTCATTATTCAGTACAACACATGTTATTTCTTATAAATCTCTTTTAGTGCTAAGAATAATATAAACAAATTAATACATAGTAAAATATTAAATATGCGATCTAGACCTCTAAGTAAAGACTCTTCTGCATCAGCAGTAATAAATGTAACATTGTTATTGAAGCACAAAGACACACAAGATTCAGGTGCAGAGGCACATTCATTCTGTGCATCGTAGATCATTCAATTTTAGATTTTTGTGACGTGGGAAGAGTGGGCAACTTGACGCTGCAACAATCCCTCCTCTGATGGTGAATCAAGCCATCACATCAATCTGTTATCAGATATTCAGATTACATCTTTGTTGTCTTCATTATTTCCCTCTGGAATACTCAAGAAAAAAGGTCATGCAATCATAAAGTTTAATCTGTTTCACTTCTAATTCTATATCTGCTCTCATCCTCTTCACTCCTTTTGTCACTTATGTATGTATATTCATTATTGTCCGATTAATTAAAATCATTACAATAAAGCACAGTTCATAAAACAAGGCAATTTCTTACATTCCTTAAAAATAATGAGGAGGTGTTAACAAATCTTTATAGCTGGTACAAATACATAAAATATCATAAAAAGGTATTTTGTTCATAACCGAATATGAACATTACATTTCTTTGTTATTCACCATACATATTAGTAAACCCATCCATACAGAAAATCTTCGAGTCCCCTCTCTAGTTTTTAAACAGCCCCTTAAAAGAAGTACAGCATACAGTAACACATGTTTGGTCCAATTATGATCTTAATGCTTAAAATATAAAGTGCATCCGTGCTTCTTAAAATTACCCCAAACCTTAGATACTTTATAAGATGTATCAAGTTATATTGCCAGTATAGGGGAAAACAATATAGTTGGAATCATAACCGCTTTCTATTCTTATTATAGGACCACATCATCATCCTGAGCCAGTTTTTTCTCAGATATAAGGATAAATTTAACAAAGTTAACTGTTAAATTGATGATACATCTTTAAAGGCACAGTATTATCGCTTGGCGAAATGTTCTCACCCTTTGTTCGTTAAATATTGGTTTTAAAATTGTTAATCTTTCTTGACACAATTTGGGGCAAATACATACAATGTGCAATAACGTTTCATTTATATAACCACATAATCTACAATTGTGTGTTTGCCAAACTGGTACCCATATAGGTGTACCATCTTTTGTTGGGTAGCGTCCAAACCTAAGCTTAAGCAATATATCCCTTACCGCCGGTTTCAAACAAGAAATTAGATAGAATTGTGGATCAATTTTATTATACGAATTAATAACCGACCAGGCGTGCTTTTTTTTTTTTACAATCTGCTCCTGTTCCAATATTAATGATACCAATTTAGTTGATTGCTTTAAAATCTGTTTTAAAATGTTTTTATTTCTAATCATATTGTCAAAAGGTTGGAGCTTAAAAGTATTCAACCTTTCCGTTAAGTATGACCTCCGTGGTCGGGCATACTCCTTCTCATTCATTTCTTGCCAACACATATATCCTTTTGTCACTTGTGCACGCCTGCACACTTTCAGTATCACAAACAAAAGTAATCCACAAAGAGCAATTATCACTAAGGGTTTTACGATGCTTCCAAGAAGTCCACTTCCTAAGTTTAAAAACCATCTGCAAATCCATTCCCTATTGCTTCCCAGGCACCTATAGCCTTTAACCCTTTCAAATTCTTCTGCAGGTCTGTAATGTTACTGATGTATTTCTTCAGGTCTTTATTCCTGTCTGTAATTACAACATTGTTGAACCTTTAACATCTGACAGAATCCACCCTTCTTTGTGAGAAGGACGTCTAAAGCAAGTCTGTTCAGCAAAACCATTGATCTGATGGCAACAATTTCTGTATCGAAAATTAAGAACCCCCCTAGCTGTACTAGTAGCTAGCTTATCAACTACAGTAGAAAGTTTTCTAATCTTGTTAGAGTTGAGTATTACTCCTACCATAGGAATCTAGGGACCACAAATATCACTTGTTGTTTCACTGGCAGTCGCTCTCCTCTTAGTTCTCACCTTTTTCCCCCCTTTGGGATCCTCAATTTGAGCCACATGATATATTTCTGGAAAAACTACTCCCAAATAACACATTCCTTACCATCTCATGGGTAACCTGTAACTCTTCCCACAAAGATTATAGACTCCAAGAAACACAGGATCTCCTCCATCCCAAAATAATCCCCAATTTCCTTGAACTTCAAATGTGTGGTCATATGCACTCGTCCCAACATAATTTATGTCAGTCATAGATTTTCTAATAATGAAGCTTCCCCATATCACACATGCCCTATGTGGGTACTAATGCATACATCGCCCTCTTCCATTTATTCACCATACATACTGATATTCTCTGTTTAAGCAGCCTCCATTACACACTCCAAGACGCTGCCAAAACAGATATGGAGTTGAGTGCCCCTCTGTCCATACCGGTTTTAATTGGCAAGATAATTAGCTCTCTGCCCTGCCTGATCCAACACATGAATTTGGGGTGTTCTTTGTGAATATGTGCCCCTTACGTGCTTACGCAGCCCTAATAATATTAATACACTAACTGGCTCACCACCTGCATGCCCGTTCTAAGATAGCTGCCATGAATCCTTAACCTCGGAATGGAACTCTGTTTAGTCCTGTCCTAAGCTAGGGCACGCCCAGGCTGTGCAAGCCATGTCCATAGTGCTACCTGTACACAATACTGCTTCCTTCGAGTGGCACCTAATCCAAATCACTTAACACACCTGTGAGGGTTCGCCCCACCGATTACCTTTAAAAACGGATCGCCCCCTCTGCTAAGTCTTAATCCTGCCGACCAGAGGAGGGTAGGTCCCGGGTCTTCCATGCACCGTAGTTCTGTGAGTATGGCTCTCCGAAGCTCTGTTTGATTTACTTGTCACTTTTTGCCACGTTTGGCTCCCTAACATGAATTCTGATGCTTAGTTTAGCATAACCTCATTTCTTTTCTAGTCAGTAGCAGTGTGCTGACCTCTGCCTCTACTAGTGGGTACATTGATGATTGTTACAAAGGGTAAGACCTCTATATGAGATACATATGAATCACATGATTTCTCACCGTGTGACACCAGCATGTGTGTTTTCTATCTATGTGCTGTTGTGTGTGTTGTTTACTGTTTCAATAACGTGCAGGGTACTAGAGGACAGTTTGTACTGTCCACATTTTTTGGGCAACCTTGAGTGTCAGACAGAGCATTTGCATGTCTTCCGGTGAAGACATTTTTACTGGCATTTCCAGGAATCCAGTGATATATTATATGAGATATGCTGTCTTCTAATTTTCTTTGTTTTCTTACTATTTCATTTTCAGGTGGACGATCATAATTTATCTACATCAGTTATTTTACCGTTGTGTAATACCTACATAATACACAACATAGGAGTGGGGTAGGCTCACCACCCTCCTTTTACTAGTCCTGACAAAGCACTTGGGACAATCAGGCGCAAAACATGTTGATCTGATTACACTATTTCTTACTCACAGCTACTTGGGCACATTACGCCCCACCAGTAGCTTTAACAATTTTTGGGGTATTTTTAATCCTGCCAGGAGAACCTCCACATTAAAATATTTATTTGGTATCTCCTAGACAGTTTTATTCCTTATTCCCTTACTTATTACCACGCCACACACCCATCACACCCTCACACTCGCAACTTCCATCATACAGCAAAAACAAAAAAAGATCTCCACCAAAGTGACTCTTCATTGGACCTGTAGGGCATTGTAGAGCCGCAAGATGAGGAGCAATGCACAATGATGAAGAATGACATCCTTAGGGTTGTGTGAAGGAGACAAGAAATAATCTGTAGGATTCCCTCTCATGCTTTTGCAATCTTGAGAGTCGCCTTTTTCATAGGAATAGTACCTTTGTGGTGGACATTAACATTCTCAGCACCCAGAATTATTTGTTCATATCTGGTAAGCCAGCTATTGGTAAGGTGCTGTGTTCAAGTATGAGTTAGTAGCACCTCGACGGAGTGGGGTACAAAGACTGTCATTGGGTGACCCATAACTGTACTTTCTCACGGTATAAAACTCACACAGGTAGAAGCAACCGCTTTCAGGCAACCAGTCAGTGCGGTAGGTACAGTGTCAAGAGTAGCAGAAAAATAGACTACTGGCCTGCGTGCATTGCCATGACTTTGGGTAAGCGCTGACAGCGCAGCCCTCTCTCTCTCTTACTGCCAAATTATGCAGATCTCTTGTTATAATCAGGCATTCCCGGGGCTGGGGCGTGACAGAGACATTCTCACAGCTCTGAGAAGGCACACATACAACTGTCATCCCATGGTACAGGTTCTGACAACTCTTTGTTTATCAACCTCTGAAGAGGTTTGGCCATCAGGGAAAAGTTGCAAATCCACTATTGACAGTAGCCTACCATTCCCAAAAACATTCAAATTTCCTTCTGAGTGGTTGGTGGATTCATTTTCAGAATCACCAAAATCCTCTCTTGAGACACCTCCTTTGCTCCTTCCTCAATGTGGTATCCTAGATACAGGACTTCCCTTTGGCAGAATAGCATTTTGGACGGGGACACTTTATGTCCATTCTTAGCTAAGTGGTTCAGCAAAGCAATAGTGTCACATTTGCAAGCCTCTTGGGTATTTAACACCACCAACAGGCTGTCGATATATTGGACCAGGGCTGAATTCTGAGGCAATACTAAGGATTCTAGATTATTTTTAAGTATCTTATCGAAGATCGATGGGCTTTCTGTATATCCTTGAGAGACTTGGCACCATGCCAAGACAGAGCTGCCGACACAGAAAGCAAAAAGGGAGTGGCTATCCTCATGCAAGGGAATAGAAAAGAAGGCTTGAAACAAATCAATGACAGAGAACCACTTGGCCTCACATGGGTTCTGAAACAATATCACAGCTGAATTCGGTGCCATAGGACAAGGGCCAACGATGAAGTTGACCTTTTGCAGGGCTTGTACAATGCAGCACTTACCGTTGGGCTTCTATAGTCTCATCATCGGTTAGTTACTTGGACTCCCCATGATCTCTTTCAGGATGCCTTGCTCAATCATTGAGTCAATCACAGGAGTAATTCCAGCAATGGTCTCAGGAGTCAAATTGTACTGTGGGATTTGTGGAAATTCAACATTTGGTTTCACAATGATACAGACTGGTTCAACACTTTTTATTAGTCCCCCCCCAATGCAGAAAGACTGTCACACACGCACTCATAACAAGCAGACTGGACTACGGAAACGCCCTCTACTTCGAAATCAACAAATCCCTGCTACGCAAACTCCAGACCATCCAGAACACCGCAGCCAGACTCATCCTAGGCATCCCACGACACAAACACATCACTCAACACCTGCGATACCACCATTGGCTCCGTCGAGAAGAGAGTAACATTCAAGCTACTCCCCCCCGCCTACAAATCCCTTCACAACACCAGACCCAAATACCTCAACGAAAGAACCAGAGCAGGTAGAAGAGCCTTCTCCTACATCGCGGAAAAGACCTGGAACGAGCTCCCGATCAACATCGGACACTCCCCCACTCTGCACACCTTCAGGAAGAGCATCAAGACCTGGCTCTTCGGCTGACTCGGAGCTGCACTCCCCCTTGCCCCCCTAGCGCCTGAGACCTTCACGGGGTGTAGCGCGCTTCACAATTCCCTGATTACTTGCTTGATTGTTATCTTTACCTGAAAAGTCCCAAACCTCCGGTAACACTGTATTCCTTAGCTCTTGGGAAAAATCATTTTAGTCAGCAAAGGAAACATTCCTATGTCGGATCTCTGTCAGGCAAGTTTGAAAACAATATCCTCCTCATGAATATGAAACATGATACCATTTAGAGTATAGTAAATGGAACAGTTTAATTTGCATAAAAGGTCTCATCCAAGTAAATTGATTGGACCTGAATCACACACCACAAAGTGATGCTGATCCTTAAAAGACGCTTCTGAAGCTGGGCTAATCATTTGTTTGTTTGCAACACTTATAACTTGTATTCTTTCTCCTGAGAATGGTAGGTTCAGAACCTGTGTTGTCACAGCAGAGTGGGTAGCACCAGTGTCAACCAGGAATGAGACAGGATTACCATTTACCTCACCGTCCACATAGGGACCACTCTGGCCTGACTCTAATGTTACGCCTAGCACGCAGTCCTCCTCCCCTCTCAGGGCCTGCCATTGTGACAGGTCTGAAATGAAATCATTTGTCTGAAGCATGAAATATTATTGAGTCCCGTTCTGATTTACAAAGGGATTTGTATTAATATTCGGAACCTGATTTGTAGTGTACCTTTGTACATGAGCATTCTCCTGTGCCATCGGGGCTTGGGGAACCTGCATCGTTTGAGCTTGAGGCACGTTAGGATTTTAAACTCTTTGCCTCTCTCCCTGCTGTAGCTGTAACATACTATTGCCTTGTGACTGCACAGATCCACCATTCTGAACCCGATTTCCATTATTCACATTGTCTGTAATAAACCAACGCTTGCGTTTCCATTGCCCCAACTTGCTGCAGATGTGGCAAATCAACACCCATTCCTGGATCAATCGGCACACCTCGCCCTCTACCCTGCGGTCGAAAACCTTGCTGTTGGAAACCATTATCAGCCTACATGATAGGAACCTGCTGATATCCTCTCTGCATAGGAACAGCATTATGTCAATGTACGGCTCATTCTGACTTCTCTGTGCTGCCTTCATTTGTTCAATCATTAACTGTTCTTTTAATTATTTTATGTTTCTGTGAGAGTCTGAGTCGCTAGGACCCTCCCTTGCCAGTATATCGCCACACCGTCCTCACAATGTACTCCCTCAGCATCAGGAAACCTGTAAAAAAAATGGAAAAGGGGTTAAAACGCCCATACTACAGTCGCCCAGATAAGAAAAGGCGCATGTTCTTTAAACAGAGAGGCTGGTTCAAGGAAGGAGAGAACCAATTCTGCTGAGGCTGTCGGGAGGAAACGGGAGCAGAAATACCAAAAGAGGAGGCCATCGAGCAGAACTACGACAGCGGGAGAGAAGAGACCGGAACAGCCCAAGAAGAGAGGAACTCTTCTCTGGATACCACGAAGCAGAGAAAGACAGCGGCTACCCAGGAGTCCGGTGGAGGAGACGTCGAGTAGGGGACATCAGAAGAACCCAATCTTGGCAGTGAGGAAGACGAGTCCTGCTCAGAAGAGTGGTGGATCCCCCCCGAGGACGCTGTACAGCTGCCGCAACTCTGGAGAGTTGCGGCGTAGCGTGTGATTACACGTAGCTGAAATAGCTGGGGTTATTTACAAGGAGGGAGAAGGTATTGGGAGAGGACATTACACACGGGGGTGTTGGTGTATGGGCTACTCTGTTGTGTCTTTTATTTACTTAGCGCGCCTAGCACTGAAGGGCGCTACATCTCCCAGAAGGAACTGGGGGTTAATATCGAAAAGCGGACAAACCGTTTCCTCTTCTTTTAATGAGGTAAACGGATTGAGGAAACCTCTGGATCCTCTTAGCCTATCTTTACGTTTCCCTTGAACTCCCAAGACTCTGAGATATACAGAGTCGTCTTTTCATACCCCAAAATGAGGGGGTGGGAGGAAAATATAATTTAAAAGAGAAGACAAACAGGCTATCTGTTCCTCTCTCCCTCACTCCTGTAAATCTTCGTCTATCTTTTCTTTTATTCTTACTTATCCTACTTTGCCACTCACCGTTTTCAGCCTGAGCACCTACGGATATGTTGAAGGGAGATTATTGATTTTTGCCTGAATAGATACTTGGCGCTCTTTTTCTTTTATCGGAGATTCCAGGTAGCTCCCTCCACCTTTGAAGACCTAGAAGGCGACAAAGATGAAGATACAAAGAAAAAGTCACTATGATTTCAGAAATACTCCTCATAACTTTAAATATATGTTTTAATGCTCTCCAAACCGGAAGCAGAAAACAACTCCATCCCTCCCTCACAGGACCTCTGCGACTCCCTCGCAACCTTCTTCCACCACAAGATCACCGACATATACAACAGCTTCCCGACCGCCGACACAAGCCCCCCTCCGGAACCCGCCACCGACACCACCACCATCCTCACCTGGAACCCTACCACCACCGAGGAGACCACCCGCATAATGAACTCGATCCACTCCGGATCCCAATCGGACCCCTGCCCGCACCACATCTACAACAAGGCCGACGACATCATCGCACCGCACCTCCGAGACGTCATCAACGCCTCCCTCACCGCCGCCACCTTCCCGGAGAGCTGGAAACACGCAGAGCTCAACGCCCTCTTAAAGAAACCTACAGCAGACCCCACCGAACTCAAAAACTTCCGGCCCATCTCTCTCCTGCCGTTCCCCGCCAAAGTGATTGAGAAAATCGTCAACGCTCAACTCACCAACGCCCTGGAAACCAACGACTCCCTCGACCCCACACAGTTCGGTTTCAGGGCCAACCACAGCACCGAAACCGCCCTGATCGCAGCAACGGACGACATCAGAGCCCTGACCGACAAGGGAGAGACTGTGGCCCTCATTCTCCTGGACCTCTCTGCAGCCTTCGACACGGTCTGCCACCGCACCCTGATACGCCGCCTCAGCAACGCCGGCATCAGAAGCAAGGCCCTGGAATGGATCGTCTCCTTCCTCTCCGGAAGGACTCAGAGTCCGCCTTCCCCCCTTCAGATCCACAGCCACGGAGATCATCTGCGGCGTACCTCAAGGATCCTCCCTCAGCCCCACTCTCTTCAACGTCTACATGACCCCCCTGGTGAACATCGCACGCAAACACGGACTCGACCTTATATCATACGCCGACGACACCCAGCTCATCTTATCCCTCACTAACAACCCCACATAAGCTAGGACCAGACTACATGAAGGAATGAAGGAAGTGGTGAACTGGATGACAGACAGCCGTCTGAAACTGAACACAGACAAAACGGAGGTCCTCATCCTCGGCCCCACTCCCACCGCATGGGATGACTCCTGGTGGCCCCCCGCCCTAGGCAGCACTCCCCTACCCACCGACCACGCGCGCAACCTCGGCTTCATCCTGGACTCTTCCCTCACCATGACCAGACAGGTGAACTCGGTGACCTCGGCATGTTTCAACACCCTCCGCATGCTCCGCAAGATCTTCCGCTGGATCCCCACCGACACCAGGAAGACCGTCACCCACGCCCTCGTCACCAGCCGCTTGGACTACGGGAACACCCTGTACGCCGGCATCGCCACCAAGCTGCAGAGGAAACTCCAACGGATCCAGAACGCTGCCGCAAGACTCATCCTGGACATCCCTCGCCACCACCACATCTCCGGACACCTGAAAAAACTCCATTGGCTACCCGTCAACAAGCGGATCACCTTCCGACTACTCACCCACGCACACAAAGCCCTTCACAACCTCGGACCCAAACTTATCAACAACCGCGTCTCCTTCTACACTCCCCCGCGCACTCTGCGCTCCACCGGACAGGCCCTGGCAGCCGTACCCCGCATCCGCAAAGCCACCGCCGGAGGAAGATCCTTCTCTTTTCTAGCAGCGAAGACCTGGAACTCTCTGCCCAGCCACCTTCGCGCCATACCTGACCACCTCTCCTTCAGAAGGCAGCTCAAGACCTGGCTCTTCGAGCACTGACCCCCCCCCCCCCCCCCCCCCCTCCCAGCGCCTTGAGACCCTTGATGGGTGAGTAGCGCGCTTTATAAATGCGATTGATTGATTGATTGAATGCGCAACAAACTAAAAACACGATTGCGAAACAAACAAAGCCTCCTCACTTATACATCTGTCCCAGTCTCCTACAGTTTCATTTCCAATTTGTCACTGCAATACTTAGCGTATCGCAGAATCTCATCAATGGGCTTGCTCTGCCAGCAAATCAAGGGCTGTTGAATCATTGAACCAACATTGTATCTTAACCCATGCACACATCGGTAAACAAAATCTCCCATTTCCTTCTCTGAGATATTCTCTTTGCCACTGAACTGTTTAAATTCCTACAGCAATCTTTCATAGTAGTCATGAATTGATTATTTAGACTCCTGGGTCATCCAGTCAATTGTGACCCAGTCAGTCTCTTTAGGAGAGATTTTAGTTTTTAAATGGATAATTACCTGATGGTAACTCTTAATTACCAGTTGGGATGGAGCTTGTGTATGAGGATACCTCATTGGCTCCAAATGTGGCCAATCAACTGCAACCTTGCACTCTGTACCACTCATCACTTGGAAAAACAATCTCGAACAATGTGTCTGAACCTTTCCGAAAGACTTTGGACATTTTCACACATCTCTCAACCTGTCTGTACTATTCAACTGGATTTTCTCTCAATTTCAGGAAATCATTTGTAAACGATGTACGGTCAGTCCCACTACATGGCACATGTATATAACCTCCAACAGGCCCCTCTCTCAAAGGAAGTAGGTATACATTCTCTTTGTTCTCCTCTGTCCCAGGTGGAGGCATCTGTATCCTAGCCTTCTTGGGCTCCATTTTCTTGAACCATCTACCTTCCCATTTATCTAGCTGACTCCACTTCCTGACATAGGGTATCCATTCTCTAGTATGCTATTTAATTCCAGGCAGGCGCATGTTAACAGTGTCTCAATCACTAAAGCCCGATCTGTAGCTTCTCTGTAATACTTTAGACCTCTGGAGATCTAGCCCATGTTTCTGTTCTAGTTCTGTGAGAATGAGCTTGTCCTGCATGGCTGTTAATGTCTTTGCAAAAGAACTGTAGTTAATCCTCTTTATAGATCTCTAATCAGGTCGAACTAAGGGTCCCAGAAATCAATTCCTCCATGTCAATTTTCAGTCTGGCCACACCCACAACCCTTTCTCTCTCTGGAGTTTGAGCAGTATCGTTGTCATTTGCAGGAGAATTCCCACTAGTCATCTTGATATCTGTACTTTTGAGTCAGTCATCCAATTCTCGAGTGGAAATACCTGGTTGCTCAGGTGGAGTATTCAGAATTGTTTCTCCACTATAGGTACCACTACCTAAGGTAGGTCGTGAGTACAACAGGGACATGTCTGAGGCAGGCGTTCCTATGGATGCTTCTGTCCTCAGGAGACTATAATTCACCATTGGTGGGGCACTTATAGTTGGCGTGAGAAAGGGTGACGGTCTCTGAGGAAGCAAACAGAACCAATCAATCCCTGTCGTATCAGAAGCAGAAGTTACATTGAAGACACCTGAAGTGTTCCCCTGTATTGGAACAATGGGAGTCGAAGGAACTTGTCTTGGTACCATACTTACTGAAGTGTCAGTCACAGTGGTGTTCCCAATAGGAACAGCCAGATCATATGTAGGGTTTCCCGTAGATCCAGTTTTATACAACAGAACCACAGAACCTATAGCACAGGTACCGTCAAGGCATCTGTAGCATTCATAGCATGTGATATGCAAGGGATGGTCTTTACTGAACTTTCTCCATATACATTTGAGTTTTGATTTAACAATGGCGAGAGCACATCAAAAACATCATCAGCAGGTGTGCTACTTGGTCCAGCAGGTGATAATTCATGGGCATGAAGGTGGACGATTTTAGTAATTCAGTCACAAAATCCTTCTCTAGCTCACTGTCACTATCCTCAAGAGTTTTCTCATTCCCTTCTATTTCTAAATTATTTTTTCTTTTCTTTGCACTTTCCCTTCTCTTCTCCTTCTGTCACCAGTACAGGATATAATCAAGTACCCTCAATTATGTCAGTCCTCCAAGCTTTCTGTTGACCATCCCACCTAGCATCCGCACAAGTGCACATGGCTCTCTTGACTCTCCCCTGATATGTTTCTGTCTCCTTTAGATGCGCAGCATGTTCCCAAGCATTAAGTGCTTCGAATTGGTTAGGTCTAGAGGGCGGTCTCATTTAATACAACTTTCTCCCTAAATTCTCATATTGAATGTCCAACAGTAGGGAAACTGTAACACCCCATCTTTTTCAGTGATTTTATGCCACTGCACGAGCCAAAAACGTATGAAACCCCTTATCGGTCACCATATCACGACCTCAGGTGGTGTTTCGGCTCCTTCTGTAATGGGTACAGTTACATCTCCTATTATTATTAGCTGTATGGCTTTCAAAAACTTCATTTCAATTCAATTTAGTACATCGTTCACAACTGACTTACCGTGGAAACCAGGAAATGAATTTCTCCCACAATTTACTTGTTCAGTGATCACAACCAATACCAGCGCAACTCTCTATGATGTATTCAATCGATCCGAGCGCGGCTATACACCAACCTTCCAATACCAGCGTGGCACACTGTGATGTCAGACTCACTCCCTGAAGCAGCTCACCCCCTTTTATAATTTTCCTTTCACACGCGTTTTCTAAGCAATTCCTACAATACAATGCAAAAAACTTAACAGCTACATTTGTCTGCTCCACTAACAAAAGAAAACATTTCACTCAAGGTAATTTGGAACCACACTTCCCGACCTATTCTAGTACTTACTTTGAGTGAGACCTCGACCAGCGGAGTCTCACTCAGACTGATAGTTTTTACCTGTGTACTGAGATCAACTATACCAACTGCTTCTTACAACCACACAAAGAACAAGTCCCTATCTTACAGATGCTGTTGACGATGTCACGCGTCAGACACCACAACACAGCAGGCAACTTCACCCAGTGTCTTCTATACTGAGACTTCATTGATAGGTGCGTATTCCGGGATTTTAGGCCTCGACGGACCCGATAATCAGTTCAAGTTCTCTGCATTAAGCACTACACTCATACATCAAATTAAACCAGCTCCGCATAACGCCACACAACCATTACAAACCCTGCAATCTTAGCATAAGCAATTGCAACGCACAACCCTATTAATACTCACACTCCTCCACTGCTACAAGTCGTCTCCGCTCCACTGATACTCCATCACTCCTCCGACCGAAACATGAGCATTGGGTTTGAACTGGGCTTGGGCAATTTCTAGATCGGACACCCTAACTCCCTCAAGTCAGAGGACAGAACCATTCAACGTGCTACTAGATTTGATCCAGCGGATTTTAACCCCGCAATACTGGGTCCGATTATTCTTTTCCACTTCTAATTTACTCCTCGGCTGGACCATTTAATTTTTCTTTACTTGCCATCTTGGTTCTCCATTGGATCTTTTTGTGTCTCACTGAGGGGGAAGAGAGTTAGCATTTCTTGTCCGATCAATTAATTAGCAGTGCAATCACTTGGCTACACAATGAGGACCAGTAATCAGTAGCCAATTCAAGGCGTTTTATACGAAGTTAGAAATCAGATTCAAATAAATCACTCTCAATATTAATCTGTATGAATACAGGATCGGAACAGGGAGGCCTAGCCTCCTAAGGAAATTAAAGCGAACGAGAATCAAGCCCACAAGCAACTCTGTAGCTGCTATGCAGAATAATAATTTTAGAATCTGATCCTCAGAATATAGTCTAGCTTGTTCTTTTTTAGGCATTAGCAAATTAGCCCTCTTCAATGAAAACCAAGACACATCATTTCTCACAGAATAAATCTACAAAATACAATGGGTATTAAGTAAAAAAGTACAGGGGTATTTGCAACAGCATCTCAGAACCTCATTTAAGAGTATTCCAGAGTCTGAAAGAGTTGGTCTAAATCACTGTCGGGGAAGTTATCATGATGTTGGGAAAAGTCTCAAAGTCCCATTTAAGGGGCCATGGGATCTAGGACTAACGGTAATATAGGAAAATGGTTCAGGTCGGAGTCCAAAGTAAGATTCAGCAAAGGGTTTGCAGAGATAGTTCAGAAAAGGAATTCAGCTTACGGTCTGCAAGAAAGTCCAAAGTCATCAGCTCGCTCATCTGCCCCTTCATCCAGGGCAACCCATAAATTATATTCCACAAAGTTTGTTGTCAACTTCCCTTTTGCTACGTCATCTATAGTAACCCATTGTATTTGTTTAAAAAGTCCACATAGTTGCACATAGTGTTCAGGAAGTAACACCGCTGTAAATTCACACACTGAACATCGGAACATCCTCTCGGTCCCATACTCATGGGTAAAGACAACAGTCCATTGCTTGTCCACAGAATCCTCATGTGCTCGTGATCAAATTCCATTCCCAGACATGTATCTAATACTTGTTACAAGAAATGTGTCAATTCAAGCTAACAGTTGGTGAGAACTCCTGCAAAGGAAAGCAAGTCAGCAAATGCAGAAATGCAATGAATTTTTATGAGAACAGGAGACAGGCCTTTAATAGAAACAGTAAACTTAAAGTATTAAACCTATAGTGCATCCTTATATATGTGTATGCACATTTAAATCACCTATGCAAACATAATAATTCTGTTTATTCTTTTAGTCTAATAATTCACGTAGTAAGCAATGAAACTACTGGAGAAGTACATTCATAAGTATATACGTGTAACATAAATGCATACATTAATAAACTTTTATCGTTTCAACTAAATTTGCAACCTACATAATAGATCATTTATAGCCATGAATGACATTTCTAGTAGTTACGCAGACTAAATTGCACACTATTATATTGTCAAGTAAGAAAGCTTCAGCAATGAAAATGAAAAGGTAGTTTAAAACGAACCACACATTATAATGTGAAAATCATAATTGCCTCGCATACGGAATAAACATATTGCTCCTATTAGCGTTTTCAAATGTATTGTGTGTATGTGTATTGATGCAAATGGTTTTTGGAGTGTACTCGCCTCATGTAAACAGTTGTTTGGAAGGTTATGCACTGGTTAATTAACGTTTTCGTCAGTTAACAATTGGCTATTTGTTTAAGGTATAAATTAGTTGTAATCTCAGTTGCCTTGTACAGATCTGACCTTTTCATATGACCCTGCAGCCGCAGCCTGTCCTTATGGGCAGAGGGGCCACTCTCCCTCACTATTTGCCCAATAAGAAGAGTGTCTGTCAGGCTGAGCAAAGGTCAGTCTGACAGGCAGTCTTTATTTTCAGGTGAGGCAGCCAGGAGCCAGGTGAGCTGAATGCAGAGGCTCCTGGCTGTTTGAGTGGAACGTTGCCATTCAGAAGATATCAAAGCTCCTGTGGATGTGGCCTCTTCAGCCTGGCAAAGCACCTTGAGGCCCTTCTCCTCGAAATGAGGGGAAGTGTCACTGATTTTCTCGGATCTGGTTGCTTCAGTTTTAAGCCCTGAAGTACCCATGGCTGAGTGTCAATCACCGACTCCTCGTCACAGAGTGGGGTGGGGTCAGCAACATTCAGTGACTCCATCCCGCTCTGTGATGAGATAGGGACAGCCATTGATAGAAGACAGCAGTCACAACCCTTCTGGGGCCTCCGAGGCAGACCTGCGCAGGTAAGTGTTTTTATTTTTTTATTTATGTTTGGTGCATTGATAAATATTTGGGAGTGAGTGTTGTGAATGGGGGGTGGGTGAATGAGTGTGAATGTGAGTCCCGTCTATCCCGCCCCCTGACAAAATGACCGCCACTGTGACCCTGGTTTTTGATTTTTCTCCCCGGCTATCATTTGTATTCTTACCACCCTTGTTGCATCTGCAGATTTGTAGATCCCCTACCTCACTGTACATTTGATTCAGAGAATTCAGCTGCAGATTCCTGGCTGAGAAGAATTGCAGTGGCCAAGTGTACTCTAATATTAGGTGATTTCAGTGTAATGATGGATGAAAATGATGTCATTAGAGAGATTTTTATGATACTTTAATTTATATTTAACATGCGTATGTATTTACCCATATTGCTGATTGTCTTTTAGTTTCTATCTTGTTAATTAGACATCGTGCCATTATCTTGGATAGACAATGCTTTACTTCACTACTCCATACCTCCTCCCATGCAAATTGAACTAAATTGCATCCTCCAAAGAAAGTTATAGTAGACACTAAAATCAATAACTTAGGAAGATTTATGCCAGGTGTGTATCTATGTCTTCACACATTTGCTTACATTTGCCTTCTGACTCCTGAAGTATGTTAAGCCAATTGAGTTATAATTGTAAGCCAACCTTTGGTATCCTATCCCCAGGAAAATCTAGAAGAGAGCATATACTGAATGATGTTAAACCATTTTTTGATGGGTTCAAGACAAAGGGAGAAATAAAATGGCCTTTGTCCACATCTTGAGGTGATAGACCTCCTTTTAATACACAATAAACCTGTTGTATCAACTAAATGCATTATTATTCAAGCTGTATTACCACTGAACAAATTTAGATGAAGAAATTATTGAACGTTTATATGACGACCATGTATTAAAACTTGGACGAAAAATCAGCGTGGCTTTGGAACTAAGTGCCTGCCTCCCTCCCTCCAATGCATTACTCCGTTTAACGGCTATACCATACAACACAGGCACATTTGTTGTATTCTATGGTTGACTTTTAGTTGTTGAAATTCTGTGTATTAAATCTTAGATTGGTTAATGGTTTTATTTATTATTTTTTTGTATGTGTGCTTTGAAGCTTAACATGTTATTACATTGCCTGCACATTACGAAATAAATACATTTGAAATGAGATGAAGATGGCAAAATTATGATCTCCCAATCCCAGTATTGTGTTTTGTCCACTACCTTCTTCTATCAAATACTTTTTTTTAGTTAAGAGTCAGATTTTTTTGCTACGCTTAAATTAGAGGCTAAAACTTTTACTAGTTTCCTGGACATTGACTTACAGAGCCAAGACGTCACGGAAAAGTGATGCCATGTGGTTTATAAAACTTCGAAATAAATATATTTGAGCCTTGCAAATAATTACACCCTTGGTTGGTAGGGCTGTGAATCACTTACATGAAGTTTGCCATAAACATAAATCTCTTTAGCATTCTCTAATCATCTTCGGAGAGTTGTAAACCTGGCAGTTGAGCAAATAAATGGTAACTGGATGAGTGAATAAGTGAATAATATAGGACAGTGAACTTGGAAGGTATTCTTAAGTAGAGGAAATGTCCGAACCTAGTTAGGAAGACAGAATTAAGAGATATAGAAGGCGGTTCACCTCCATGTCTTGAGAATCTTTCGTAAGTAGGTTCATTGGCGAGAGAGAGGATTGTTTGGTTTAGATCTTGAAAACATGTTTGTGCTTGAGCACTGGCTGTCAGGGTGGAGTCTTTGCAAAGTACTCCTTTTTAACCACAAATAATGTGGACAGACTACCTTTCCTTACATTTGTAGTGGTGTCTTTCACTTCAAACCTAAATGTGTCTTAAACTTACAGAGTAGTAAAAGTCACAAACACCCAACCCAACGAGAGATACAGATGTAAACATGTTAAGGAAGCATATCAATTAGCTGCCTTAGAATCATGTTAAGATCCAAACCAAAGGTAATTGGGTCTGTAGAGTGTCCTTAATACATCCCTGTGCTCGTGTAGGTTAGGTTTTCCATAGAGATATTGTTATATGGGTAGAATGTCTCGTCAGTATTCTACAGCCTTGGACGTTGGAGGCTTTACCTTTGGTACTGATCAGTAATTGCATCAATGTTTGCCAACATGGCTTTGTAGATGAATGAGGCAGTAAGTAAGTGGAAGCACATTCTGTGGATCGAAAAGACCACAATCAGCACAGTACGCCCTCAAGAGGTATGTAATGATGAGCTTTGAAGTGCGCACATGATCCATGCCTGCTTCAATAGAGACGAGAACCACTTATCAGACTCTCTTGTGACCTGTGTGCTATTTAGGATTTAACTTACCATATTAAGAAATGCAATATTACCCCTGTTTCTATGCTGCATTTTATTTTAGTTGTTGTCTGTAACGATTTAACTAAACATAGGACATATATTTTCAAGTTCTTGATATTTCGTGCTTCCTGGCACTTTAAAACAAATTGGTTATTTATGCTTTCCAATAGACTGAAATCAGTAAATAAAATATTCACAGTAGGTTCACTTTTCAACTAATCAATATTCTATCTTGTTTTAGGCCCTAGAAAAGAACTGGAAGGTCATTAGGGATGAAGGACTGGCTGTGATGGACCCAACAAAGGGACTCTTTTTACCTGAAGATGAAAACCTACGAGAAAAGGGCGACTGGAGCCAGTACACTTTGTGGCAGCAAGGTAAAACAAGCATGGGCAATGTTAATATGTCTGACCTTGGCAGGCTTCTCAGATGGTTATTTTTTATTTATTCCAAGCATACACCACAAAAAAAAAAAAAAAATGCGCTGCTGACTAAACGTGGTGGCTTTATGTTTGTAATAAAAAAAATAAGTGCATAAAAAAATAGCCATTTCATATAATTGTAATAAAACAGTGCAGTTCCTTCCTAGTAACGTATTGACTTACCAGCCTTGACACTGAGGTGCACTTCTTTTTAGATGGATGTGCAGATGTGATTAAGCAAAGCGTTATTCAGAGTGCAAGAGAGCCAATAGATGAAGTGGAGGGTGGAAGCAAAATGTTCAGTCCAATTGAAAAAGGGCTGACCAAAAGTCCATCTCTGTATGTACAGTTGTATGTATTTTTGTTCAAGATTCTTTTGATTCTTTCAGGCTAGCAACAGTATCCAGACCATACTTGCAAAAACATTAGCGCCATGATTTCCTCAAATGTATAAGCAAGTGACATGTTTTTCTTTTCCAAAGTAAGCCAGCGAGATCCTATGTAGATGTTAAGTCACTGCTGTTTACTAATTGATCAATCAGCATTTGTAAAGTGCAGCACTGTCACCCCTGGAGGTATGGGTGCGCTGGGGGTGCCATGTGTCTTTCAGGTCTTGAGTTTCTTTCTGAAGTCTGCCAGGGAGGGAGCTGTTTGGAGGTGGAGGGGCAAGTCGTTCCAGGTCTTGGCGACGATGTAGGAGAAGGAGTGGCCCCCGCTGCAGCAGCAACAGAAGCGCATAGTGTGTGCGCTGGCGAGTGAGGAGAGCAGGTGTCTTACGTGGCAGATGGAGGACAGTCCTGTTCATGTAGAGCTTTGTAGGCGTGCGTGAGGCTCATGAACTGGCTTCTTTTCTGGATGGGGGGGGCCAGTGGAGGTATCTGAAGTGAGGGGTAATGTGGGTCTGTTTTGGGAGATCCAAGATTAGTCTGTCTGCATCGCTCTGTATGGTCTGGAGTCTTCTGAGGAGCTGGGTGGAGATGCCAGCATACACAGCATTGCCATAGTCGAGGTGACTGGTGACAAGGGCCTGAGTGACGGTCTTTCTGATGTTGACTGGAATCCATCTTAAGATTCTGCGAAGCATGCAGAAGCAGGAGGAGGTGACTGCGTTGACTTGTCATTCATGGTCAGCTGCCTGTCGAAGATGATACCAAGGTTGCGTGCATGGTCTGTTAGTGTGGGGGTTGGTCTGAGTTCTGCAGGCCACCAGCTGTGGTCCCAGATGGACGTGTTCTTCCCAAAGATCAGTACTTCCATCTTGTCGGAGTTGAGTTTGAGGCAGTTGTCTCTCATCCAGTTGGCTACATTTGTACTGGCGTTACAGAAGTTGGTTTTGGCGTTTGCGGCGTCCTTGGCGAGCAAGAGGATTAGTTGATTGTCGTCTGCTTAGGAGATTATGTTGAGGCCTTGCGATCTGACGACATCTGCGAGGGGTATCATGTAATTGTTTGACAGGTTGGAACTGAGGGATGGTCCTTAGGGTACGCCACATATGTCCTTGAGAGAAGAGGTGAACTAAGAGGCCTAAGGTCTAACCTTCTCTTCCCCATTTGATCAAAGCTTGTGTGATCCTGTAAAAAAATTACGTTCTCTTGTTCTCTACCCATGGCTCATTTATGTTTTCTTCTAAAGTTTGAAGTGCAGTGGCAAAACAGGTTAAATGTAATGTGAAAACAAACACTGGACATGACTGGATCTGCACAATGTGAAGAGTATATCCCTGCTTATTTTAATACTCGCACTTGTGGGAAGTAGAGGCAACCGTGGGTGCTCTTGCATTCACATTAGTAGTTGGCAGGTGGAAGACAACTTTAAAAGCCATGCATTGTGTTGCAGCAAAACGAGAAGGGCATAGTTCCGGACCTCCCATTCTCTAGTTTTGCCGGATTCCCTGCAAAACATATATACAAACAATACCCAGGCACATAAATGACTTGGAGACAGAGTCAAAAAAGGCACAATACCAATTTTGGATTTGAAATAATTTTAAATCGGCCTTGCACTGCCTACATCTCCGTGGCCAATGAAAATGTGGTGACATGTTTGACCTCAGCATGGCGACTTGCGTTTTCACTGCATTAAAGCGTATTGTCGCCATTTTGTATAGAGTACGCCTGTGGGTGTCCAATGATCCCCATTTTACCCATCAACAGAAACCTTCCTTTCTACCCCCATGCTCTACACCTGCATCCAAATAGGGTACATTGAGTCGAGATGGAGCTAAGAACATGGTCTCAGCCCTCCTCTCCTGTAAGGTTGCCGGATTCCCGGGCCCGTGTTACCATATGGGTGTGCTTTCCCTGTCTGCGCCCCAGTGCACCTTAAAACAGGTGCACGAGTGCAAATAGGGAAAGTACGCCCTATTATGTTGAATGAGCTGCTCTGGGGGCAGCGCATCAAGTGAAATATGGAGCTGCTGCTTCAAAGCCCCTCCGTGTTTCACTGTGCAGGCGGCAAACCTCCTGTATTAGGTTTTCTGGAGAGGAGGGGTAGGGGGGATCCCCTTTCTGCCCTCCAGAGAACTGACTTTAGGAGGCTCAATGAAATTGAGCTACTTCTTTGTGGCACACTTTCAGTATGCCTCATTAAGGCATGTTTGCATATGTGCCCAATTAGACTCATGGCAGCATATACACATTCTAAAAGTGAACATTTAGACGACTTAGAACTGACAACAATAAAGATGCAACACACATTGGATGTAAAACTGGCCAACACCAGATTTTATTTTTAAAAATTAATTTGAAGTGTGGTCCTGAAAGAACTGGTGTTTGCAGTTACATCACTACGATATGTACCATCGAGGTATCAATAACTATGCTGAGCTTTAAGGTTGTGACAGGGCTTCTAATTGCTGCTCAATGACCCATTGATGCTGTCCAAGTTCTACAAGGTTTCTTGTTTCCCAGTGTGGTCCTAACTTCCTAGTATCAAAGGCCCTTTATAGCAGGTGCTGGCAAATATCATAGCCCAAGCCCCTCCTTCGTCCGAGGCCCTCTGAGTCACCCGACAGCCATTAAATCAAAGTTAGTGCTGCCAAGTACGTTAGCATTAAGGAGGTTCTGTATGCCATTGAAGGTTGTCAGATTTCATAAAGGCTTCTCCTGCAGCATCCTTGTAGGCCATGTAGCATCTAATTTTTCAGGCTCCATTAGGAAGTCACTTCCTTGGACTGTGATCTAATCCTCCTTGTATCAGAGGCCCTCTCCGGCACTTCCCATGCTCTTCAGTTCCTTCGTAAAGGTAGTGCTCGCTATCATGCCCATGGACTCAAGAGTAGCGCTTATGCTGCTAACACAGTGTGTACCTTCCCAGATGTAGGCACCTGCACATGTTGAAGGTATGCCTGGGTGGGCATCTGCGGCTGCAACTTACTTAATATTACCACCTGCACAGTTCTGCTGCTAAATTAACCATGGTTACCTTGTGCAATGCAACGCTTTCTTACCAAGTCCATTTCATGTGCATAACTTTGTTTTTTGATTTTTATGATTTTCATTGAGTTTTTATCGATAAATGATATCAAATTGTATCAAAAGCAGTGGCAGCAAGAAGTTGTAAACAAGCATGCACACATCAAGGTGTACACGTGATACAGCTAAGATGGAAGGTCTATCAGTTGCCATAAATCAGAATTTAGATGGACGGCAGAGAAAGAAGGGTTAGAAAACTTCATTAGCTTGGAAACATCCATACATCTATCAGGAGGATACAAGAGTAACGTTCCAAAGAAGTCAAATATGGATGCAGATTGAGAAGCAGGAAGAACAATGAGGAAGACAGAAGGTTAGAGTCAGTCTGGAGGGATGTTACAAAGGACAATCACAGTGACAGGATAAACTCTAGCATGATGCATAGTTATTTCTGCTAAAACAGTCATGCTTGTTTTCACTGGAAACTTATGTATTTACCATGTTCAAACACATTTCTGAAATGCAATCATTACAAATCAGTAAAAACTTTTATTTTTCCAGGAAGGAAAAATGAGAATGCTTGCAAATCAGCTCCCAAAACGTGTGCAGTACTTGAAAGATTTCCGGAGTCCACAGGGTGCCGAAGAGGACAGGTACACAGTGATTTCGTTCACATTTTCATAGAATACACGCTTATGATCAAACTTGTTTAGTTAGTCAGCGTAAACTATTTTCTGTGTATTTATTGACTTTGCAAAACTTGTTTTATTGCACTGCATTTTGTTGTGGTTATCTTGGTACCAAGAATTGAAATCTCCTTCCCACTTCCATTGGTCTATTCAACAACTTAGTCCATTAAAAACACATCTTAAAACATGTTTATTTCAGCAATAACCATTTCGTTTACTCCATGGTTCCCCCCTTAACAGGAATACCTGCTCAAGAGCCAGAGCACTCTATTTAGGGTATTTATGAAAACTCCTGCTGAATAGGTGGATAATTAGCAGAAAAAAGTTATTTTATTCAGCAAAAAGAAAACCATCAAAGCGTTTGGGCAAACAAAATGCCTTGTTTACGCGTTAGTTCCCAACAGTGAAGAATGACATTTAATTTGTTGTACCTTAACTTAAACATTAACAAACCGTAACAAAGGACTAAGAGATGTGCAATCTAATTTAATGCCATCCTGAAAGGCTTCATTTTAAGCGCATATGCATTCAAAAGCACAATTTTACGCTGGTGTAAGACAAAATAAATAATTGTTCATACATAATTCCATACATGTTAAATAATAAGAGCATTTCCTATATCGCTCAAGTGGGCTCAATTTAAACATATATTTCCTCTGAAATATATAGACTACTATGCCGCCATCTTTAAAAGTTCCAGCTTAAACAATATCAATAAAACAGAACAAAAAAAATCTCTTTTATTCTGCAAATAAATAGAATGAACAAAATGTCATCGAAGCATACCGCTTAAACATTGATATATACCTTATTCTACCCAAGTGGGCGTTTCAAGCCTAATAAGATGGCTATATTACATCCATAAACAGATTTAATTTTACAAAATAAATAATTTTACATATAGTGATGTTCACATTTTTTTAAACAAAGCCTCAATTGTATTTAACATACGCGAAAATGATCATACCACCAAAAACATGAATGTTAAATCATGCCCTAGTGGACAAAATCATTGTTCAGGTTATCCATAATTCATTCACTCGCAACGAAAATGTGCATGATCATCAACATTATACAATATTCATGGACATTAAATACTTCATGAAATAGCAAAAAACATTTCTTCGCTTAAGTAGTTGCATATTAATCTATCGAATCAAAAGTGCACCTGTGTAAGAATAAAAGCACTTTAAAAACCAAGTACATTGCACAGGAGGCCATAAGACAACTGCATGATTCTTTAGTAACATATTTTGCATAATAAAACCTGCATTCAGCCGAATTGTATGGCCAATTCCTTATCTAAGTTCAATCCGGAGGGGTGTAGGTGTTGAAATTAATAACGCACCGATATTTCAGTCTTCTTAATGCCAACACTCTCTCACCTCCCTGGTTACTGGGAGGGATCCTGTCGAAGTCAAAGAACTGCAACTGACTAACATCACTTGAGCGATATTTCTTGAAATGTCTCACAACCATATTTTGCTTGTCACAACAAGTGATAGACTGGTTGTATGATGTTACATCGCATTCCGTTGTAACGCAAATGCCATTACATCACAAACCTTTACCACACATATTTTTTCAACGACTGCCAATACCATGCAAGCCTTTACAACATATTCATTGTAAAAGCATGTATGATAAAAGTATATGCATGGTAAAGGTTTCCCTGACCCCTACCTTAAACCCTAATTCCAGTCCCTGGCGCATCCCACCCCTGGCCCTCAATCCTTGTGAGAAAAAAAATCCCTGCCCCTTCCCTAAACCCTAAAACCCTATCCCAACATGACTCCCCCTGGCCCCAAGCCCTTCCCCTGCCCTAAGCCCTAAAACCCTACCCCTATGCGACCCCACTGACCTCCAGCCCTTTCCCTACGCTAAACCACCACCCCTGGGCGACCAACCCTGGCCCCCAGTTCTTTTCCTACAATAAACCACCACCCCTGAGCAGATTGTCCCCAGCACTTTCCCTACTCTAAACCACTACCCCTGCGCAACTTCCACTGCCCACCCGACCCAAAAATAGTAGCCCCACAGGCCGAATCCCCCTCCCCTCTCTCCTCATGGTTCATGCAGGCAGCTCGTCTAATGGGGCGGTGCACGTTGTTGTGAGGAAATGGAAGAGTCTGTCCATTTTGTCTAACGACGTGGATTGCCTACCAGCACGGCTGTTTCCACGCACATAGATGCCAACTGTCTCAAATATATTTTTTACTACACATATGTTTTTACCATACATACCTTAACAACGACATTCGTTGTAAATGCATGTGTGGTAAAAGCATATGCGTAGTAAAAAAATACGTAGTAAAGTCGATGCGTTGTATTGATGCATGCGTTGTAACGGCATGTGTGGAAACTGCTGTGTTGTAATGGCTGTTTCCCAAAAGCCTGCATGTGCTCTAACATTCCTTTCTTCACTTTGTGAATGGTGCTACCAATTTAGACTGGTTGCAAGTGCATTTCAAAGCATAAACACAATAGGCAGAGTCACAAGAGAGATGTTTCTGAATCCTAAAGTTCGTCCTCATATTAGGAACAGTAACATTTTGCACATTCTTACTGCTTTTACACGCCTTACAATTCCTGCATGAGACAAAGACGATAGTTTTCTGCTCTTTTCTACCCGCTCGCTCCTTTGAGACCATACTCTTGCACAGTATGTCCTTCAATGACTTACTCTTCCTAAAAGTAATATCTGCTAGAGACTCCTAGATGCAGATTTTTTACCTTTAAATTTCCCAGGCGTCAGGCTGGACCCGGCAACGTTTGCTGAGCAATACCATTGCGTGCACTGTTGGGTGGCTCCATTTGGCTCCGCATGACGGTGTCGGTTATGACGTCGCGGTACCTATATAGATGCCACTCAGGCACGCGGGCGTAAGTTCTTTTCTTTCGGTGCCAAATATGCGCCGATTCGGGAAGAGCTACCCCTCTGTTGCTTTCTGACAGGTGTTTTCTCGACTTTTGTCAAATTCAGAATTTTTTCCAACTTCATGCGCAAGGGATGTCTTCGAGAAAGACAGGTTAAAAGCCGTGCAGTGTCTGCCACCACATGATGTCCGTTACCAACCCCCACCTTGTCTGTCTATGGTGTCTCGAGCGCGACCATGACTCAAAGCTGTGCTCGGATTGCTGGGCCATGGCTCCTGAGGCCTTGAGGAAGCGGGTGATGAAGCTCCTTGTGGCCTGGCAGTCGACACCGTCAAGCGAGACTCCGCGGAGGTCTCGGTCCCAACCAAAGAAGAGGAGGTAGGAGGTAGGAGGTTGCGAGACCGCTTCTGGAGCTCTAAGTCCTCTTCGTCCCACTCGAGGTCCTCGGGACACTCGGGAAGAGGAATAAAAACAAGTCCAAGAGCACTTCATCTTCACCTCAGCCGTCGTCCGGCAACGAGAGAGGTAAGGAGCACCGATGCTCTAGTCACGGTTCCGCTGAGCCGGAGCCTGGGTCGACTTTGCGCCTCCTTCCCTTTCCGGGAGCCAGAGCGACCCCATCTCAGATAAAATAATTTTACGAGGCTATGCGCTGCATATTTGAGTGGGCCAGCCCCACTGGTGAGCCCTCGGGCCCTGTGGGGTCATAAGAGGTGCCATCGGGTTCAACGCCGTAGGCTCTGGCAACAGTGCCGGTGGTGCCTCATGGATCCGATCCGGTTCGACGCCGGTCGTGCCAACGCGACCTCCTCTGGCATCGGACCCCAAGTTGGTTTCTGCAGTGCCGCTGATGCCCATCGGCGGTGCCAGACCCATCCTCTTCCCTGATGACACGGGGTTGGAACAACGATGCTTGAAGCTGATTCCGACGTCAATTGATCCCAGGGGTTCTATGTTGTCGCCTGAGCACTTTGAGGATGTGCTGGGCTCAGGAGAGGAATGGGAGGGGTCTATGGATCATCTGGAACACCAGGATGACTCTGCGGAACAATTGGACTGGTATGGGGAACTTGCGGAATCCAGTGGACTGGACACATCTCCAGGTACTGGCATGCTCTCTCCGCCAACAGTGGCTACGGAGGAGGGGGCATCTTTTGCCATGGTGGTAAAAAGGGCAGCTGAGGTCCTTGGACTAGAACTACCCTCAGTGCAGGTCAGGGCTAATCTCCTGACCGAAGTGCTTCAACCTGGATCTTCCACTTCTGACCCACTTTTGCCCTTTAATGAGACACTTATAGACGTCCTTCTAGGTACGTGGTCCAAGCCTAGCACAGGGGCTCCTGTGAATAGGACGGTTGCACGCCGTCATCGCCTAGCACTAGGTGATCTGAAGTTCCTTAGCCAACACCCCACTCCAGAAAATTTGGTGGGGCAGGCCTCGACTTCCAAAGACGCCTTCCCTTCCGCCCCTCCTGACAGGGAATCCAAGAGGTTGGATGCATTTGGGAAGAAATTGTTTTCTTCTTCCAGCCTGGCATTGTGGTCGGTAAATACTGCATGCCTATTGGGCAGTTTCTCCCACTCCCTGTGGGAGACAGTTTCGCAAGTGCTGCTTCAAGTCCCAGAGGAGGCCCGGGCTGTGCTCTCCCAAGCAGACAAGGATGGGAGAGATGCAGCAAAATTCACCATACGGTGTGGCCTAGATATGACAGTTTCACTGGGCAGATCGATTTCAACAACAGTGACCTTAAGGCGCCACGCCTGACTTAGGAAAACTGACTTCTCGGGCGATGTCCAGGCCAATCTGATTGACATGCCTTTGATAAAACCCATCTTTTTGGGGGAAAGGCAGATTCGGGCCTGGTCAGGTTCAAGGACTCTTGAGCTACGGCCAGATCCTTGGGCCTCTCCTCTACTCCTCGTGGCCAGTCTTCCTTTCGACCCTTTCGTGGATCCATAACATCGGAGAAGTGGGAACATTCAGGAGGGCTATTCTCTGCCTTTCCTTTCTTTTCCTCCTCTCATTCTGCCAAATCAGGAACGGCTGACGGAGGATCATCTGAAATTGCTTCAGGAGGAAGTTACACCTCTCTTGACCAAAGAAGCAATAGAAAGTGTCCCGATTTCAAAAGTAGACGGTGGGTGTTATTCCTGCTACTTTGATTCCAAAGAAGAACAAAGGATTGCGGCCCATTTTAGATCTTCGGACCATCAGTCTCTTCCTCAAGAAGGAAAAGTTCAAGATGCTCACTCTAGCTCAGGTTTTGTCTGCCCTAGACCAAGAAGACTGGATGGTAGCATTAGACCTGCAGAATGCATATTTTCACATCACCACCCTGCTGGGCCACAGGCTCAAGGTAGGCTGCGATCACTTTCAGTTTACCGTGCTCCGCTTCGGCCTTACCAATGCCCCTCAGGTATTCACCAAGGTAATGGTGGTGGTCGCAGCTCATCTGCGCAGGTTAGGGGTATCAGTCTTCCCCTACCTCGACGACTGGCTGTTGAAGGCGTCCTCGCCCCAGGCAGTTGCCTCCCACCTTCAGACTACGGCGGACCTCCTGCTTTCGCTGGGGTTCTATAAAAACATGCCAAGTCACACCTGAGTTCTTCTCAGATGCTCCCTTTTATTGGAGCATTTCTGGGCACAATGCAGTTTCGTGCATATCCTCCCGAGTAGCAAGTCCAGGATATTCAGGTTATGATTCCGATGTTTCGGCCTCTATCCTGGATTTCGGTGAGACTGATTCTGAAGCTGTTGGGCCACATGGCCTCTTGCGTTCTGTTGGTAAAGCATGCCAGGTGGTGTATGTGGGCTCTGCTGTGGGACCTGAAGTTCAAGTGGGCACAGCATCGAAGAAATCTTACCGATATCGGAAGGAACTGCGAAATATTTGCAGTGGTAGTTTAGGAACCGCGATTGGGTCAATGGCAGACCCCTCTCTCTTCCCAAACCAGAACTCACAGTGGTGACAGATGCGTCACTTCTGGGATGGGGTGGTCATCTGGGAGAGGTGGCGATCAGGGGACACTGGTCTCCAGCTGAGTCAGGGCTCCACATAAATCTGTTGGAGCTCCAAGCAATTCGGATGGCATTGAAAGCATTTCTTCCCTCTGTCAAGGGGAAGCTAGTGCAGGTGTTCACGGATAACACCACCGACATGTGGTACTGAAAAATGCAGGGCGGGTTGGGGTTGTGAACTCTTTGTCTCTGGACATAGCTGGAACAGTAGGGCTTAAACCTGATGGTTCAACACCTGGCAGGTTCTTTGAACACCAAGGCGGACAAACTCAGCCGTCGATGCCTTGCGGATCACAAATGGCATCTCCAGTTAGAGGTGGTGCAAGGTCTCGTTCAACAGTGGGGAGAACCTTGGCTAGATTTGTTTGCCTCCAAAGATAATGTGCAGTGTCAGCAATACTGTGTGCAGGAGTTTCCAAGGCGGCTGTCGCTCGGCAATGCCTTACGTCGCGAGTGGAGCTCAGGCCTGCTGTATGCCTTTCGCCCATACCACTCCTGCCCAGGGTTCTTAAGAAGATCAGGAGCGATTGGGCCCAAGTCATCCTTGTGGCTCTGGACTGGGGGAGGAGAGTCTGGTATCTGAAGCTTCTGAGAATGAGCATTGATCCTCCGATCAGGCTGTCACAACAGCAGGGGATGGTTCTCCACCCGAACCTGCGCCACCATGCGTGGAGATTGAACGGCGGCAGTTGATGGTTTTTGACCTTCCTCCTGAAGTTTGTGATGTTATTCTGGCCGTCAGGCGGCCCTCCAATAAGACGGTATACGTCTCCTGTTGGCAGAAATTTGTTTTCTACTGTACAGAAAGGTATATTGACCCTCTTTCTGCTTCTCTTTCTACTGTCCTTCTATTCATTCTAACCCTTGCCCAAACAGGGCTCTGCTTTGGGAACTCTCAAGGGTTAACTCTCAGCTCTGTCTGCCTTTTTGCAGCTGCCAGACCAACCCTCTCACTTCAAGTCTCCTATTGTACATAGATTTCTAAAATGGCTGGTTTACTTGTTTCCACCCACGCCCTTTGCTATGCCACAGTGGGACCTTAACTTGGTCCTCACCTAACTGATGTGTGCTCCATTTGAGCTTCTACATAATTGACCCCTCTGGCTGTTGACCATCAAAACAGCCTTCTTAGTGGCGATTACTTCAGCCCAGAGGATTAGTGAGTTGCAGGCGTTATCATGCTCACCTCCCGATCTAATGTCCTTTCCGTACAAAGTGGTGCTTTACACATGGGCTTCCTTTCTAGGTGTCGCCGAGTGCAGCGCGCATGCGCTGCTCTAGGGGAGGGCCTCTTGCAATCACTCCAGACCGTCACTCGTGCATGTGGAGGCCTGCAGCTTGCGAGAGCGAGCAGGGGCGCGCAGGGTGCCATCTGTTCTGTGTCATGGTCGCTTTCAGTTTCGCGGCCGCGTGGCTGCGCTGTTTAATTAATACAGGCAATCCGTTCAGGAGCAGGCTTTAAGGGAATTGTGGATGTGTTCTGAATGCTAAATTTCAACATACAAATCTTAAAGAAAGGTTGCCATAACGTGTACTTTTTTGCATGCGTGCGTGTGTGTATAAGCAGCACCATTTATTTGACTTGGGCTTGATGTGCCCGCTGGAGGCGTGGGAGATACGGACGGTGCTTTCCACGATGCGTCTGGCAGTGCACCGGGACACGATGGGCTTACAGTGGGGTTCTACAAAGAGTTCCAAGAACTGCTTGTACCGCATTTGCTAACACTTTTTGAGGAAATGGCTGAGGAGGGCACTATGCCGCCCACAATGAGAGAGGCGCTTCTGGTAGTTATTCTGAAACCTGTTAAACCCGCACAAAGTTGCTCCTCCTACCGCCCACTCTCTTTATTGAACGTAGACGCAAAGATATTCGCCAAAGTGCTAGCAAATAGACTTGCCCCCTTAATGCCAACCCTGGTGGGAACAGAACAGGCGGGGTTTATACTAGAACGCACTCTTACATACAATTTACGCACAGTTTTCGGTGCAATACAGCATACTGTCCCTGACACTAAGGCTGTGTTAATCTTTTTAGATGCTGAAAAAGCATTTGATTCGGTGGAATGGAAATTCATGATGCTGACCTTGGAGCGCATGGGGATGGGGAGTGTCTTCCTGAGCCAAATTAGCACACTATATATGAATCCCACTGCTAGGGCGCGGATGGGTGACGTGGTTACGGCCTCCCTGAAGATATCCAGAGGCACCAGACAGGGCTGCCCCCTATCTCCACTCCTGTACGCCCTGGTGGCTGAGCCAATGGCCTGTGCATTGCGGGAATACCATAGCAATAAAGGGATACAATTCCCGGGATACACACTGATCGTCTCCTCTTATGCAGACGATACTCTCCTATATGTCAGGGACCCAGCCACTAATGTATCTCCTGTCCTGCGTGAAATAGTACGATTTGGTGATCTCTCTGGTCTTAAGATAAACTGGACGAAATCAGTTATATTCCCCCCTCACCCAGGCGACTTCCCCTGAGGAGCTAGACTTTGCAAATTAAATTGGCTGGGCCAACAAACAACCCTGATCGAGCTGGAACCTCCTGGTCCTGCCATATTCTATGGGTGGTTTGGGTGCACCGGACCTTGAACTCTACTACCGGGCTGCCCAAGCCTCACATGCCTACTTCTGGATGCATCAGCAAACTCCCCCGCCACATCTGCATATAGAGTGTATCACGCATGCTCCAGCCCATTTGGCGACTGCTCTGTTTCACCCGCCTGGTAGAAATACTACTATTCTTGACTCAATTAATGCGACAACTCATGCCTGGCATAACCTTCTTAACAGACAAGCGGTAATTATCTTATACTCACCTATCACCCCTATAGCCTGGTGCGAATGGTTGCCGACTCTGACATCCCAAGAAATGCAAGCAGCATTACACACCCTAGGACTCATCACGATAGGGGACTTCTTTAGAGACGGAAAGGGCAGGGACTGGACAGACCTACTAGAGACGAACTCGCAACCCCCACCCCTAGCTACGTTTCATTATTTTAGAGCCAGGAGTGCGCTACGTAAGCTGCTGGGGGGTGAGCTGCTGGAGCCTCCTGGGGTACACTCATTCTCCACACTGATTCGTGCTACATCCCCTAAACGCTTAGTTGCAAGAATATATTCTGAGACACAGGAGCTGTGCAGGGACTGCTACGTTAAGGCCAGACTAGAATGGCAGACTGATTTGGAACTAATTATAGATGACAATATGTGGAAGTATTGTTGCAAGGCAACTAAACAAATCTCGTTTAATGGCCGGCATCGGCTTATACAATTTAAAATTTTTAACCGCATCTACCATACACCTGTGAGACTTCACAAATTCGGACTCCGCGATACACCTAATTGCGAACGTTGTGGTGCCACCGAGGCTGACTCATTGCATCTTGCGTGGCTCTGCCCTCCTATAGCGAGCTACTGGATACAGATATTTACAGAACTCCAAACAGTTACGCAGGCAGACCTCAGCCCTGACCCGCTACTGGCTCTCCTAGGATACTAAAAAATAATACAGGAACCTATCAGACGATTAGTGGACATGGCGCTATTGGTCGCCCAACGAGTATTGGCGATGCACTGATCTCGAGGTCCCCCTCCCACACTGAAACAATGGTCTAGGGATATGCTGTACTGCAATACACAAACAGAAATATACAGTGAGCTCCTCCCCCTAGGAACCGCCCGAAGAACTTTTGGAGCCTGTATGCCACTTACATCGAGTATCGGACTCAAGAACAACCAGCCATACCTCCTCCCGCAGAGGGAACCCCACTGACACAACAGACATAACAGATTTCCCTGGTACTTGAATACACTTGCTGGAGAATGATGCACCCGCTAAGGCAGTGGTGAAACTGGATAGAAGTACATGCTGTTCTCTGAAGGATTGATCGTATTGTGATGTCAGGTTTTGTATTATTTGTTTGATTATTGTCAATTGTTATTTTAGTTGATTTGTTATTTTTGTCAGAAGGAATATTCAAGCTGACTTTGCTCTTACCTCTCCATCGTTATTTTTTGTATGAAGTTTTGTTTTATAATTATGATTTTGTCTGTATTGTATTATTAAAATGGGTAAAATGAAATAATTTTAAAAATCATGACTTGGGCACTGCAGTGGGAAGCTGCGACCTCCCACTCCAGACTGAAGTAGTGGAAACAATAAGCGCATGCAAAGGATGGGGAGGCAAAAGAAGTATCACCAATTTAACACTATGCACTCCGAGGAACCCCGAGCTGCCCCTCCCTGCGGTGCCAATAGTGTGATTGTGGACAAAAGCCTTAACTGGATCCGAGTGACTAATACCCATTAATTGAACATTTCCACATGCCTGCTGGTATATTAGGGCTGTGGGTTTCCAGTCTCTCTCCATGAATGTGCAAATGCCGCCCTTTGAAGTGAGCTCTGCCATGCCTCCCAAGCAGTGTGGTCATGTTGAGGCCTGCCGTGCTGCCACCGGTGGACATGTCTGGTTAATAGAACAGCGTGTCCCCTGTTGCCGGGGCGCATTATAGTCAGATAAATGCTCCCGGAGGCACAAGCTGTACGTTAACCTTCAATAGATATGTCAGCTGCAGCATTTTCCTATTTTACACCTCCCCCCTTTTGTTAGGAGCCGTTCCTCCGCACAACTAGGCGACCTTACCCATCATTGGTTACGGTCAGATACATTACGGCAGACAGGCAGAAGAAAGCAAGCCATGTTTCTCTTTTTGTTGTTTTGAATGTTTTATCGCAGTGCTTGCTGTTTTTTTTTTTTTTTTTACAATTTCTCTGCTTTGCATTATCGTTGCACGCGTTCTCCATTTCAATCGGTGCGCCATGTGAGGAACATCCAAGCAAAATGGCAAATGCAATTGATGAAACTTTGACATCCGCTAGCAGTTGCATCATACTTGCTATGGCAGACGCCCACAAAGGTATATACTATTTATCAAGGCAGTTTATGAGCCATTTGTTATTGCATCTTGATGCAGTGTTATATGATTTTGCTGTCCAGCTGTAGAACAGTACGTGCACTACAGGGACATAGCTTCAATTGGTGCAGCAGGTCAGTGGCACTAGGTTCCAGGTGCCCTAGGGGTCTGTTGAATACTGATTAAAACTGTAATTTATAGTTAAAACAGCAGTCATAGTTCCCATTCCCTCTTTTGCACTTGTTGGTTACACTACCGCTGCACAAGCTCATTTATACTTGTGAATTCTTTCGATTCAGAGCTCTTCCACGTCACACACTCTGTGGGATAGACCAAGTATTTGCTTTTCTTGCTATCTTAAACCATGTGTTCTTAGGAAGGGACTTTGCATTCCATATTAAAACGGACATGCATTAAATTGTGAACTCATGAAAACCCATTTGGTGTGAATGTTTTATACTCTCCAATTTTGCTTATATTTTAGTTATAACCAATAAAAGTATTCCATAACTGGTTAGTCGATCATCATGTTAGCTAGATAGTGCCAGAACCCTAGAAAGAGTGACTTAGCAATTTCGGAATAGATTTATTGGCTGAAGGGAGAGGCAGATAGCTTGAAAGACAACTCTACGTCAATCCAATAAATCATGTGTAATACAGGTAAAAACTGAAGAAGCTTTCCGAGTAAGTTCAAGGTGGCCAGATATTCAGGCTGACCACCGACTGTATGCTATAGTTCCTTCGTTCACCTTATTTTATCTGGATAGCCTGATAATTTGTCATGGATCTGGCCCTACTGGACCTAAATTGGACTCCCCAGCTTTGGTGTCCTTTATCTCTCCTTCGTGCTTTTGAAACACACTGCCTGGCACCATGGTCCCTGCCTTACTATGGCTTGTTCCGCCCTCCGTCTCAGAGCTCAACAAGCATTTGCAATGCAATAGGTATTGCATTTGCGAGAGTTTGAGCTATTGGCATTGTAAATGACAATGCCTTTTATTTATGTGTTTGGAATACATGCAAGCGGTGCATAAACGCGCACTTTGTACTTATGGTAATTATTTATGGGAAGATAGGCTGGCAGTAAAAGTGGTGCAGTTACTACCAGCCTTGCTTCTTGTAAGCATGGACTGTAAGTACGAAGTGCGCACTTGTAGGTTTTCAAAACACATAAATAAAAGGCATTATCGTTTACAATGCCAATAGCGCAAACTCTCGAAAAAGCGAGACCTAGTGCATTGCAAATGCCTTTTTTTATTTTTATTTTTATTTTTTATTAATTTATTTTATTGATTTTCTTAGAACAAACAAATATGAGACTCAGTATGACAAATTGGCATGGTACATTTCACACACTATCTAGAAAAATGACAGTAAGTCACCATTACAACAGACAGAATATCTAGTCATTGCGTAGGTTGAGACATCCCCAGCAGTACTCCCACAAACCATGCGCTCCACCCTGTTAAGTCATTGCGTTATATCTGTATCAAGTTGGAGGTTAGGTGGCAACGTCATCAGAGTGGTTAGCAGTTGATGTATTTGGCTGAATAGTCGTGTCTTGTATTCTATCAGGTGTCGTATTCTCGTCACTAGTTGTAGTGGCTAGTAAGTTTGTACAGTTCCCAGAAGTATTTAGGTCTATTACGTGGAGGTAGCAGTTCACTGAATAGTTCCGTCTGTGTACTACAGTACGTCATGTCTCGCGACCATTGAGTTATCGTGGGAACCGATCCACGCAACTAGTTGATTGCCACCCTGCGTTTGGCTATCAGCAGTCCCATATCCACCAGTCTACGGACCCCTTTGGGTATTGATTTAGAATATCCCAATAAGGCCAATGCTGGGTCCGGTGCGAGGGCTAGCTTAGTGATTTGTCCTAGTTCTTTGAAGACTAAGTCCCAGAAAGCAGAGATCCCAGGGCAGGACCAAGCTAAATGGAGGAAATCAGCTGGTAGTGCTGCGCAGCGTTCGCACGCTGGGTCGTCCTGCAGTCCATACTTGTGCAGTCTCTCTGGGGTGTAGTATACCCTATTGAGGTATTTAAAGTGTATCAATCTGTGTCTCCCATTTAGTGAGATACGTTGGGTGCTGGTGCAGCAGTAGGTCCACATAGTGTCAGCTATGTCTATATTTAAGTCCTGTTGCCAGCCTAATTGGGCCTTGGTGTAAAGGTTTTCTCTGTATGACATAGATAATTTATAAATTGTGGAAACTATTCGTAGCGGACATTTCGCCCGTATGATGTGCGTTAAAGCTAGTAGTTCAAGATATTCATCTCCTAGAGTGTTGTGCAACGCGTGTCGTGTTCTGTGGAATTGGAATTGTGTTAACATAGTGGGTTTCGGCTCAATAGCATTAAAATCCTACCAAGTCTTGGACACCCCATCGTCAAATAGCTCACCCATTGTCTGTATGCCAAGTTTGTTGAGTGCTCGTGTGACCCCTTTTTCTCTACATGGCGGCAGCCATAAGCACCAATCGAGTGGAGTGGACAGTCAATATAAAATCGCGCCCGCCTGTAGTTGTAATAGATGGTGCCATGCATGTGTCGTTGCGTTAATCAAGTCTAGAATACCCGTCCTCCGGTCCGTAGCTTGAAACATCAACGCAGGAAGTGGAAGTGGTGTCGCCACCTCAGTTTCTATTCTAAGATGCGGGATGTCTGGGGAGCCCTGCATCCAATAGTATGCGTGTGCAGCTCTGTAATATAAATCGAAATCTGGTGCTCCCAGCCTGCCCATATGGTAAGGTAGGACCAGAATTTGCCACTTAACACGCGGTTGTTTGTCTGCCCAAGCTAATTTCACCAGCAAAGTGGTTAGACAGCTGAAGAAGGCACATGGAAGAACCATAGGGATATTGGAGAATAAAAACAAAAGGCGTGGTAACACCACCATTTTCATGATGGAAACTCTGCCATGTAAAGACAGGGGGAGCCGTATCCATCTCTCCACATCATCTTCTAGTCTGCTAAAGGTCGCACTGTAATTTTCCCTGAACACTATCTCGGAATCTGTGTGTACTTTTATACCCAAATATCTCACCGCATCTGTAGACCATTGCATTGGCTAGTCCGGTTCTATTCGGGGGGTGTTCGGTGTAAGTGGAAAAATAATGGATTTCGGCCTTGACATATAGGCCTGACAGGGCTCCAAAGAGCACCACCTCTCGGAGGACTATAGAAAGGTTGGATTCCGGGTTTCTTACATATAGGAGTGTGTCATCGGCGTAGGTGGAAATGATAAGTTGATAGCGCGGAAAACGAATATCGCGAAGCTGATGATATTTCCTAAGCGCATACGCAAGAGGTTTCGCCACTAACGCATATAGTAAAGGAGATGAGGGGAAGCCATGACGCGTGTCCCTTGATAAACGTATGGAGTCTGTCACTAGGTTGCCTATTTTTATTCTGGCAGAGGGTCTATTATAGAGAACACCTATTAATTGAAGGAAAACCGGACCTACGCCCATCCTAGTCAGTACTTGCATCATAAAGGGCCATTCGACAGAGTCGAAGGCTTTCTCTATATCTAGGAAGACAGCTACTGCAGGCGTCTCCGGGCAGGTATGTTGCAGTGCTCTGAAAACTGTACGCAGATTATAAGTTAAGTTCCTACCTGACACAAAGCCCACCTGTTCCGGTGCAACTAGGGTTGGGACTAGAGGAACCAAACGGTTCGCGAGTATTTTTGCGAATATTGTCGTATCCACGTTGAGCAATGAGAGCGGGCGGTAAGAGGCGCAGTCTTCCGGGGGCTTACCAGGTTTTAGGATAGCCACTATTACAGCTTCTGTCATGGATGGTGGCATAGTTCCCGTAACGCACATATCGTCGAATAGTGTAGTCAGCTGCGGAAGTAGTAGATCTAAGAAGGACCTGTAAAAGGATACTGTAAGGCCGTCTGACCCTGGAGCACTCCCCACCCTCATACTGGACAAAGCTAGAAGAATTTCATCTCTTTCAATGGGTCTCATGAGGAACTCTCGGTGCGTGTTAGTGAGCCATGAAAGTTTCATATGTGTTAAATAATCTATAATCTCTTCCTCTGAGGTGGTACTGTGGGATGTATAGAGTTCTGTATAATATTGGCGGAATCTCTCTGCCACCTCTGTTACTTCGGTTAGGATCTCGCCCTCTGTTTATCTAATTTCTGACACCTGCATTTTTTCCCTGTGCGACTTAAGCAATTGGGCTAAAACTGACCCCGGTCTTTCACTCTCACCATACGTCCTCGCTGTGGCATATTTACCCAAATGTTTAATTTCATCATCTGATGCCTCATGATATGCCTCGAGCAGGTCCGAGAGTTCCCTCTTGTCTGTATCACTCGGGTCCAACAGTTGGCGCTGTTCCAGAATCTTTATTTTCCCCTCCAAGTCCGATAGGCATTTCCGAATGGCTCTGAGGACCCCCGAGTGTTTTGATATTGTGACCCCCTCAAAATAGACTTTAAACCTCTCCCAGATGACTTGATAGTCATCATCCGAGCCCACATTCTTATCAAAAAACGTTTCAATTGCTTCTGCCAATTCTTCTTTAAATACCGCGTCAAGTAGGTAGTAGGGTGGAAACCAGCGGTACAAAAGGGGGTGGTGATGGACGGAGCATCAGAACCAATCAAACACTCATACCCAGTCAACAGATCTGGGTTTGATCCATCACCGTTCTTTAGCCCACTCTGCCACCCCAGTTCAGACATGGCCATATGCAAATCAGTCTGACCCTGTGCCTCATGGGAACAGTCCAGCCCGAACTGCCAAGCCATGCCTTCCCTGGACCGGAAACAAGCTTCCTAGGACCGGTTTCTGGCATTTCAGCGGTCTTCAGCCAGGCTTGCTTGAATCCAGTGGCAAAGTGAGCAAGGGACTCACGTCTGAGCATACCCTGCCAACTTATGGCGAACAAAGCGGTACAAAAGGGGGTGGTGATGGACGGAGTATCAGAACCAATCAAACACTCACACCCAGTCAACAGATCTGGGTTTGATCCATCACCGTTCTTTAGCCCACTCTGCCACCCCAGTTCAGACATGGCCATATGCAAATCAGTCTGACCCTGTGCCTCGTGGGAACAGTCCAGCCCGAACTGCCAAGCCATGCCTTCCCTGGACCGGAAACAAGCTTCCTAGGACCGGTTTCTGGCATTTCAGCCGTCTTCAGCCAGGCTTGCTTGAATCCAGTGGCAAAGTGAGCAAGGGACTCACGTCTGAGCATACCCTGCCAACTTATGGCGAACAAAGTGGTACAAAAGGGGGTGGTGATGGACGGAGCATCAGAACCAATCAAACACTCACACCCAGTCAACAGATCTGGGTTTGATCCATCACCGTTCTTTAGCCCACTCTGCCACCCCAGTTCAGACATGGCCATATGCAAATCAGTCTGACCCTGTGCCTCATGGGAACAGTCCAGCCCGAACTGCCAAGCCATGCCTTCCCTGGACCGGAAACAAGCTTCCTAGGACCGGTTTCTGGCATTTCAGCCGTCTTCAGCCAGGCTTGCTTGAATCCAGTGGCAAAGTGAGCAAGGGACTCGCGTCTGGGCATACCCTGCCAACTTATGGCGAACAAAGCGGTACAAAAGTGGGTGGTGATGGACGGAGCATCAGAATCAATCAAACACTCACACCCAGTCAACAGATCTGGTTTTGATCCATCACCGTTCTTTAGCCCACTCTGCCACCCTGGGGTGAATGTATGACATTGTTCTGCATTCTGTCCATCAACTGTTGTTTTTGCATTTGTCACCCCAAGTGGGAAGGGTATGCCCAGACGTGGGACCCGTGCTCTCCATGCCACTGGAATCAAGCTATCCTGGCTGAAGAGGGGTGAATCCCCGAAACCGGTCCTAGGATGCTTGTTTCCAGTCCAGGGAGGACCTGGCTTGGCAGTTCGGGCTGGACTGTACCCATGAGGCACAGGGTCAAGACTGATTTGCATATGGCTGGGTTCAAACTGGAACGGCATGGTGAGCAAAAAAATGATGGATTTAGGCCCAGATCTCTGTACTGGGGTGAATGTATGACATTGTTCTGCATTCTGTCCATCAACTGTTGTTTTTGCATTTGTCATCCCAAGTGGGAAGGGTATGCCCAGACGTGGGTCCCGTGCTCTCCATGCTACTGGAATCAAGCTATCCTGGCTGAAGAGGGGTGAAACCCCGAAACCGGTCCTAGGATGCTTGTTTCCAGTCCAGGGAGGACCTGGCTTGGCAGTTCGGGCTGGACTGTACCCATGAGGCACAGGGTCAAGACTGATTTGCATATGGCTGGGTTCAAACTGGAACGACATGGTGAGCAAAAAAATGATGGATTTAGGCCCAGATCTCTGTACTGGGGTGAATGTATGACATTGTTCTGCATTCTGTCCATCAACTGTTGTTTTTGCAGTAGGGTGGAAACCGTCATGTGAACGGAGGAATGATCCTGCGGGGGGTGTCCATCACCAGGAGGATCAGTGAATGGTCTGAAAATGTAAGGGGTAACACACTACACAAGCGGACCCTTTCGCTGAGTGTCCTAGCTGCCAGCCAATAGTCAATACGGGTATGTAGGTTGTGATACGCTGAGTAGTGTGTAAAGCCTCCCCTGTGCGGGTATCTCTGGCGCCACATGTCACTTAGATCAAACCTAAATATCGCGCACTCTACCGCCCGAGCAGCTGCCGTGATATGTCTCTCCGGTTCCCCCGATCTATCTAGTCTTGGGTCTCGAATCAGATTAAAATCCCCCCCCAAAGTTGTACAGCTTCGCTGACGCAGCCTACTCTATCTGACAATGCAAAAAAGAACTCCCGGTTGTCAAAGTTAGGGCCGTAAATATTAACTATGAGTAGGTCCATGCCCTTTCTCCTGCACCTCGAAATCGTGTATCTACCGTCTTTGTCAGTGGCCACCGGATCACGGGAGAGGGCCGATATAGGATTGACCCAAGTGAGTACCCCCAGCGCATGATTGGTAAAATCTGCATCATGAATGTTGCCGTGCAATGCATTGCAAATGCTAGTTGCCAAAAGTTGTGACCCCATTCCATCTGGGTCAATCCTTGACCGCCCAGAAGAGTCCCGGGTGAACGACCAACTCTTTGTGGGGTATGTGGGAGCAAAGAGGGAGAGGGCAGTTCAGAAAAGGACCATTTCTCGCTGGGTCGTTCTCTTCATTAAGATATTCTATGCCCTGGCAAGAAAGCAGCCCCATGAGGGATTACGGGCCTATTCCACCAGGGAAAGGCTGCAACTACGGCCTTGGCTCGGAGTGTCCCAGTCCATGACTTCTGTCAGGCGGCAATGTGGGCATCATTGCACACGTTTGCAAAACACTTATGCCTGGTTGGTCAGGTCTACAGAGACTGCCACTTTTCCCGCTCAGTGCTGCAGGACTTTCTAGATTAAGGTATTGGTCCGCAGCCCACCGCTGGGATAGTATGGCTTGGGTATCTAATTCAAAGGTAAAAAATCTGCAGCTAGAAGTCTCTATCAGATTAGCAAGTTACTTACCTTCTGTAACGCATTATCCGGTAGAGACTCTATCTAGCTGCAGATTCCTTACAGACCCACCCATGCCTCCCCTCTTTGTGGACTAATATTGTATGGCTAATGTTATTCCCCTTTCAGGGCCTTAGTGTTGCACATGACTGCGTCAGTTACTTCATGGCTCTGTGCTACTGGCGTGGTAAAAACGAAAAGTACTGACATCTGCGGTCCTGGCTGGCACCAAATAGGTACTGCGTTATCATGACCGACGCTACCGACACCGACGATGTCATGCGGAGCCGAATGGAGCCAACCAACGGCGCGCGCAAGGGGTATTGCTCAGCAAAAGTTTCCGAATCCAGCTTGACGCCTGGGAAATTCAAAGGTAAGGAATCTGCAGCTAGATAGAGTCTCTACCAGATAATGTGTTGCCAAAGGAAAGTAACTTGTTCTTTAGGATGAGTTGCTACATATTTAGATACTATCTCATCTGGTTGCCAGGTGTTCCAGTGCTTACCTAAGACTCCTCTCACCTTGTTTGCCTGATTAGTATAAGCGGTAATAAATCTAGCGGAATACAACTTATTACATATTCTACTATCCTTCATTAAATACCTTCTTGCACTGAATCTCTCTAGCATAATCTTCTTTTCTTCTAAGGGTGCATTGCGGCTGTAATTCCTTCTGGTCCTTATTAGTTCTCCATAATGAATGCCACAGACTACGTTTTTAGAGCGATTGCTAGTGGCATATAACACACTATTGCCAGCAGTCTCTTTGCCGAATAGTCTTGTCTCTATCCTAGAATCACAAATCTCAATCCTCAGGTCAAGAAATTCTAACATACTGCAATGGATATTGCCACAGAAACTCAGATTGTACTCATTATTATTGAGTTCATTGACAAATTCAAATGCTGCCTGTTGCGACCCCTTCCAAATGATGAAAATGTCATCAATATACCTGGCCCAGAGCACTATGTGGTCATCAAATTGATGGAGGTTACCAACGAACCTCTCCTCTCACCAGACCATGTACAGACATGCATAGCTGGGGGCGAAACAAGTTTTCATCGAAGTGCCCTGGGTTTGCAGATAATGTTTTCCATCAAAGATTAAGAAATTATTATTAAAACAAAACCAAATCATGTCAATAATCATTTCAGTATGCATCAAATAGGATAGGGATCCTGCTCTCAGAAAATGATGACAAGCTTGGACGTCTAACTCATGAGGAATGCAAGTGTATAAGCTATTACTAACCAAGCCCATTAGCAGATAGTTTCTCTCCTAGGTTATGCCAGTTATGATCCCAAGAAAGTAACCACTATCCCTAACATATGAAGGGAGTGCTTCTACAAATGGTTGCTGCAGAAAATAATCAACATACTGGGACGTTTTTTCCAACAGACTACCCACTAAGAGAAACTATACATCTTCCTAGGGGGTTATTCAAAACCTTATGTAATTCTCGGAGATGATAAAGAATTGGTGTTCTACGGTGACTGCATTGTAAGAATTGATATTCCTCCTACTCAAGAAGACCTTGCTCCCACTAGTCTAACGATTTCTCCCAGTTTGTTGTGTTCACCGGATCAGCCACTGTTTTATCACATAGAATATAACATGAAGCATCAGACAGTTGCCTGTAACCTTCTCGTAAATCTTTATTCTTTGACATAATCAAAGTATTCCCGACATTGTCATATTTTCTGATGACAATTTCCCTATTATCCTGCAGCTCACTTTATGCATTTCGATGCTTCCTAGACAGATTTTACCAACCAACTGTCTTTGAAAATCTAAGTATTTTCAAATTTTGTATCACACATTTCTCAAATACATTGATGGTGTCAAATGGCATTGTAGGCAGAAACACTGATTTTAGTTTAAACCCACTGGGGCAGCTTACATCAAGGCAAATTCACTTACTTTAAAAACGTGTTCTCACTGCTATTGACATTCTCAGCTAATTTTCACAATGTATGCAGCATCTCAACATCCCCTAAGCTCAAATTAGCAGGTGAGCTTCTTATAGTATCCGCACACACCGCATTAGTGCTTTTCAACTTGAACCATTTCTTTATCTTTAACTTTCTAGTAAAGTTGAAGAGATCAATGAGGCTTTGGGTTTAGTTCAAATAAGTGGTGGGGGAGAAAGATAATTCTAGAGAAAGTACTTCAATGTGTGTATCAGAAAGAAACAAATCAGACAGGTTTACCACATTGATATCTGACTCATCACTCTGATGCTGCTTATTGGGCTCTTGTCTTCACTCCCACTGAGTCTTCGTCTTTTCCTGTTTTCTTTATATCTTTTCCGCCTTCCCCTTTTCCTCTTACCAAACCATGATAAGGTTGAGTTCCAACTGAATCCTTGTGAGCAATTGGAATTCCCATATCAAAATCTTTTTAGGGTCTCCAAACCTTTATACTCACTGATGTATCAGTGTTGCTCATACTGCTGTCATCAGCAGACTCCTCTTGTATTTCCGTACTGTCCTTTGACATTTGAGATACAGTTTGCTGCACTCTCTGGCCTAAGATTGTCAGAGATTTGTCATCCCCCCTTAGTGCATCATACTTCTTCGAAAGAGGAAAATCTTGTCCATTAAGATAGTCCTTGTAGTTCCGATAAAATTACTTTTATTTTTTTTATTTAATCTCCTCTTCCACTTTCTCCATTTTCTTAAAAAATTTCTACATTCAAGTATCGTATTTTTGCTGATCCACAATCTTTTTTAGTTATATAGTTACAGCTTCTTTCTCCAACAACAACTTCTATAGATCTTTCCTTTTGCATTTTACCAATATGCACAGCATTGTAAGCGAACATTCATGCAAATTTGCCGTCTGCTACTGTAGCATGTCGGGATCAGGATTTTGATATGCTGGAACCGAAAAAAAATTGTAGTGCTCGTGGGATTCTTCCACTGTCGATGACTTCTGCAGTGAGACAGCTTCCCACTATTTGGACAATTCCTTCCCATACAGTTTTTCCAGTTTGTCCCAAAGTTGTTTCCTTGATAAAGCTATATTTGGTCCTGGGTTACTTGCATTTTTCCCAGACTCCAGTTCCACACTGAGTAAATCAAATAGCTTGTCCGCAGCCTCCCTGCACTTACTCTCCATCATTGCCACCATTCTGTCTTCATATACGCCTAGATTAATTACCTTATGCGTCTCAACTGCAACCTACTGGATGCCTCAAAACAATGTCATGCTACCATTGGCTGCATAAGCAAAGTCCTGTGCCTATATAGGATAGCTACCATAAAAGTGGGCTCCGCATCTTGACTGTATTTATTTTTTTAAATATATTTTTGTTGTATTTTCAAACAGATAAACAGCCACTTTTATTGAGTTAATAGTTACAATTAAACTTTTACATTTATGCATTGCATCTGATTCCTACAATGGGCAGTCTTATAGACCATGCATTACCAGTGATAATCCAGAGAGTTACAGTACTATATTTGGTGATCAGTCAACTCAGCCGCAATTTTATTTTCAAACATGTCTATTGCATGATATTTACACCAAAGACCCCATACCTTAACATACTTCTTAGGGCAACCTCTAGCTCTGTACATGACTTTTTCTACCCCCATATAGAGGGGAAACAGCCTTTAGATCGCATGCTCTACATCACATGCCATTACAACCCGGTCGTTACAATGACCGCTTTGTTACAACCCAAACCATTACATCTCAAGTCGTTACAACTACTTGCTGTAGGGGGCAGCAGTCCAACAATCCAACACCATCCCTGCTGGGGTAGGAATAGGAATTTATACTATTCCTAAGTCCAGCGCGCCCCCTACAGCAAGTCATTGAAATTACTTGCGATGTAATGGTTTGCTTTGTAACAACGCGGTCGTTGTAACAACCGTGTTGTAATGGCATGCGATGTAAAGCATGCGTACTAAACGTATGTATTCCATATAGAGGTCTATTCCCCTTCTACATTCCTCCAGGTTTGGTGGGTCAGGAGAGCCCCATTTTTTAGCTATATCTCTATTTGCTTTCACCAGGCTCAAATTGCAGAAGAGAAGTTGGGCCCTCGAGATGTCTATCTCTGTGGGATTACCTAGAAGTATATATATTTGGGGTCTGTTTACAGGGGAACCTTGAGGACTCTGCCAAGTTCACCCAGGATTAGTCTCCAATAGTTATGAATGTTAAGGCACTCCCATAAACTGTGGAGGAATGTACCTCTCTGTTCTCCACATCTAAGGCAACTTTGCGTCTCTGCCCTCCCAAACATGTGTAATCTCACCTGATCACAGTGGATTCTATGCAAAAAATGTTACTGTATCATCCTCAGCCTTGACTTAATGGCTACTTCCCTTGGATGCATCAGAGCATTCTCCCACTCTGTGGTATCTAAGTCTCCCAGTCCAGTTTCCCAGTTCTCTCTTGGTCTCTGTAAATTCTCGGGGATATTATTATTTATAGTCTTGTATGTGAAAGAGATTGTTTTCTCTAGGATTTCTCCAAGGCGTAACCATGCTTCAAAAGGGGAGCATTCTGGGATGTCTGTCGTATCTATTCCCTCGAGATGGCATACAGGTTTCAGTTGAATAGATTAATAATGTTGCATAGTGTTTAGCTGATGGTCGCGCTGAAGAGAGGTGAGCGGGCTAGTTCCCCATTTTCCAAAAGATCTTCCAATTTGGAAATTTCTATGAGATCTCAACTTCTGAAACCTTTTAGTTTTTCTTGTTCTGTAAACCTCATTCTGACCCACACCAGGGTCTTTCGTGTATACCTCTTCGCCCATCCCAGGAGTCCATCAGTCTTAGTCCATGCGTCAATGGCCACCTGTGTTGCAGGTAAAAGCTTCCGTACACCCTGACCTCGGTATAGGTAATGCATGTAGGAATTAGTTTGGAACTGTTGTCTTTCAGTCTGATAGGTGGGATGGTCCCCAGGCATAACTCCCCATTCATTAATTACTATCAAGTGTGCCGCCCAGTAATAAGAACGGATATCTGGGAGGGCTATGCCTCTGTTGTATTAATTTCTTTGTAGGGCTTGTAGTGCTATCCTGGGATGTCTCTCGTCCCATAGCAGTCGGTGGAGTTCCTCATTGGTCCTAGTGAAATAATCATCAGGGAAAGAGTAATAATTATTTTGACGCATTTACAGAAATTTGAGGAGGGTAATCATGTTGAACAGCATTGCTCGTCCTACCAGTGTTGTAGGTAATTTCCTCCTCCTCTCTACATCAGTCTGGAATTCAGTGATTACCCTGCGGAGATTACATTTCAAATTGCGTTCTCTGTCTAGGAGGGCAAATATTCCTAAATATCTGAAACCAGATTAAGACCTGATTTGTCCCAATTTATGACATAGCCAGAGTGGGCCCCATAGTCATCAAACACTTGGAGTATGACCCGGATGGTCTCTGCTGGGCTATCTGAGTATACTGAAATCTTCTCTTCTTCATCAGAGTCTTGTGTTGCCTGGAAACCCCTAATAGTGGGGGTGAGGTCGGATCAGATACACTACTGGTTCCAGGTCTAGGGTGAATAAGAGGGGTGATAATGGGAAGCTTTGCCTGGTGCCTCTACCAATCCTAAATTCAGTCGACAGGACTCCATTGACTCTAACTGTTGCTACAGGGTCTCTGTATAACAATCCGATCCATTCTTGGAATTCTTTCTGCCGAATCTATATTTGGTCAGAAGCCGACCTTGACTGTATTTTTTAAAGTAAAGTATAGAAATTGAGAGACTCTCCCACTCAACTAGCTCGAGATATCAAACGTGCGTTCTCCATCCCGTGTTCGAATTATTCCTGCTGGGACTCGGGCTGTCAACGATTCACAGCTGTAGGATCTGCAACTTCACTTTGGCCTCTTTCTCTCAATCCAGGTCACGGCGGGACAAAGGAGAGCTAAATCTAATGAAACGCGTTGAGTTGTTATCTTTTTGCTGAATAAAATAACTTTTTCTGCTAATTATCCACCTATTGGAGTATGTGCACCGTCTGTCTTGAATTCAACTGGAGTTTTTGTGTATTTGATACGGGTCTCATACCCAAACGCGCGCCGCTGCCATGGCCCAAAGTTAATTAACGTCACAAGTTATAGTTTCTTCAGATAAGTATAACTATAAGTATAACTATAAATGCTGATTTTCTATGGTATTGAGTGGGTAAAATGTCAACCTAACGTCCTTCCTTGTAACCTTTGTTTTTTTTAGTGAATTTCAATGGTTTTTTTTAACAAAAAGTAATATATAATTGGATCCGCAGAGAATCCATGTCCCTAGTTATACAAAGTTTTAATTATTTAATAACTCCAGTACTACTTTACAGATTTACCCAAATTACAAAAAAAGGGCTCTTTCTGGACCAAGAGCTAGCTGTCTGCTAAATTTGGTGTTAATCTGTTCAGCGGTTTTGGCCCCATACACATTGAATGGGTAAAAATTGTTTCAGGACACCATCGCCCTTTTTTCTCAGCCCCTGTTTGATGAATCACCCCAAAACTTTCCATGCAGAACTCGGCAAAGCCCACTTTTTAAAAAATATTTTGTGAAGATTCGTCAAACGGCGCTAAAGTTATTAGCAAAGCAAAACAATGCTTCATCAATGGGAAAAGTTGGTCCTAACTATAATACCTACTAGCTATCGCCAGTAGGATATATATATACATATTGCCATTAATCTGCATAGACTTCAGTATTTTATAAACTGCAATAAATAGGACAACAATTATAGGGTTGGTTAGCCCAATATTAACCCCGAGTTACGAAATAAGGTACGAGAATCCGAATATGCCCTGTCATGGTCCGAAGTAATACCGAAAGCATGAAAGGGCATTTTATATTTGTTGTTTCAGATCTCATGCAAGTAGACATCCGGGCCTTACCAATGTCTGATTGTATTAGTTTTAGTAGCCCCTTACTATCCAAGGTAATCTCTGAGGAGTCCCAATACATTCTCTTGCCCTGTGTGCGTATATCTCCATGGGACTTGCTTCCCTTTATCCACTGCTTGGCCAGAGTGTTTCTAACAACTTCTAACTGGAGAGCATCAGGAAAGATACAGGGATTTTGAGACCATGCAAATTAATAAAATGAGACACATGGAATTTGGAAAATGTTCAAAATTTAGTTTCTTTTTTTCTCCAAATAATTGTTGGTGCACAGCTGTTCAAAGGCATCTTTCACTTGGCATTCCATACCGGTTTTTTTAATGGCTTGGATTTTCAAGTCCATTATCTTTTGATAAATTGTCATGCTGATCTTTAGACCATATACATTTTTCAATGAACAGAAGTATTGGTGGGTGCTAAATATACCTGTAGCAATGTGTTTTGAGAAGGTGAAATGTTCTCTCTCATACATTACTGTGTACTGTCATTGGCATACTCGTGCCAAAGTGTCTTAAGTCTATTTTAAATTATTCTCTATGAGTTTCCCATTTCAGAACGTGTCAATCATCTTTACTTAAAAACCTATATCTCTGATTCAAGGGATGTATGTTACCATGGTCCCCTATGGCGAGGTGAAATGCAGTTTGCTTCTGTATTCAGGTCCATATTCCTGTACGCTAAATTTGCTCATTGGGCTGGTTCCTGACGCATAGGCCCAACTTACTGACTCATTCACTGGAAATTCTTCAAATGATTGAGTTACAGAGAAGATTGTCTCAGTTTCTGTTCCATTTCAAGATGGGCATTGGACGTCCCAGATGGCTCCAGCACCTTTTGGTTCAGTTTTCTAAAGGACTTTACTCTCGGTCACGTGACTAAGCACACATAATGATGTGAATCGAGCACTGCAACCACATTTAGCTTGACAGATGCCACTTTGCCTTTTCACATTTGGTATCGTGGAGGTAATTAGATGGACTGCCTTCATAAACTTATAAGTAAAGGAGATGTCCTGAAGGAGGGACCCTACTCTCCAAATATATTTCTCTGACTTAATCCTTAGATTACAGTTCAGAAATCTCACCCCACAAATTCCCAAGGTGCCGTATCTACCTTTGGAATGGGAGAGCATCCCGATTTTCATCAATATTGCAATTTCATTTTTCAATATTGCTATTTACCTATTAGGTCCCCCATTATGCAATCAAGTGTATGGAAAATACTCCTAAGTATGGGAAGAGGGATATTAGGAAAGTAATAAAGTAATCTCGGCAGCATAGGGATATTAGGAAAGTAATAAAGTAATCTCTGCAGCATAAGAAGATTTCTTAGGGCCACTCACCCCGGGACCAGCAGGGGTAGGGACTTCCAAAAAGTAATTTGTGTCTTAAGTGAGGACATTGCTCGCTGTAATTTCCTATCTAGCATTTCCTATTCAAACAGTAGATGTTAATGCCAAGATATTTAAAGGTTGGGTCTTTCCATTTGACTGGGTGCTTGTTCAGTACTAAGTCATGGCCGTACAAGTAGGGTTCATTGGGACTAGGCAGGTTTTAGCCCAGTTCACACCAAAGACGGAAGCTCCCTTAAAGGTATTTAGTAATTGTGCTTTAGATTACATTATCTTTCGGATATCCTTGATCTATACCAGCATATCATCAGCATATAATGACACAGCATGAATTTCATTGTCTAAGAAAATACTCCATTCCCTCCCCCAACTACACAGTTACAGGGCTAGGGGCTCCAGTGTGAGTGCAAAGAGCAGAGGTGAAAGGGGACACTCATGTCTTGCGCTATGTTTATGGCAAACGAGTTGGAAATGATTTGGCCAGTTCTGACCCTGGCTGGTGGTTGTGAGTATAGCTATTTTATTAACTGCATAATTGTAATGCAGTTCACCAAGAGGCCTATATAGGTGTGGTAAAATTTGATCGGGAGGCTGCCCAGCCCAGGAGACTTGCAGGTTGCAAAGTCCCAGACTGCGCCACAAATCTATTGCTCCGTAATAGGGCACTGTAAAGATTCTATATGGTCCACAGATACTCTGGGAAGAGTTATCCTGAACGGATGTAATGTGATAATGCAAAGGTTAGAATTTTACTTACTTTAATGTTCTTATTGCTTGCACTCGATTGTGTAATAAAATATATAACAGCCCCTGTCATCAAACAGACAGCCTCCTACCCACTTTCATGCTTGAAAATGGAAATTAGTTATTCTCTTGTGTAAATACATTAAATCCTACTTTGTAATCAGGGGCTAGCCCCAAAACGTGTAGACAACAAAATGTCCCCCTAAAAACCAGTAAGAAAGGGATAATGACTCTGGGATCCCAATTGTGTGCATAACCAAAAATGCTGAAGACATAATGGAATAATTAAGAAATCTAAGAGACTATTAGTTTATTGTGACAACTAACAAATAAAAGCACCTATTTCATTTAGTTACCTATAAACACCAATAAGTTATTCACTGGATTCAGGAGTTTCGATTTGTTTGTGAAATGTTACAATTCGTGTTGCCTATCCTTCATCTTTGTGAGGAGATTTGATTATTCTTTGACTTATCACCATGTCAGAACACCTTTCAGAGGGCCACAGAAACAATTGGGTAACTGGGTTCAACTGTGGGGGTTGCAGTCTTTACTCATGATGTCCAGGGGCCAGACTTACTATAGATCCTGAGCAACTGGGCCAAGCACCCCTTCTGCCTTTGACTCTCAGTAGTAATGTGGTCGAGCAGTCCAAGTCTCCTTCGGGGAAGAGTTGGATTCAGGAAAGTGAACACAGGCTCACACCTAAAAATGCATGCAGCAGCAGCAATAACTCACTGCCCAACCAAATTCTAACACTAACATAAAGGAAAAATATAGCATTCACAAACAACTACACAGTTGAGGCTTTTGTGTTTCTTTAGATGGTATCCAGGGTCTCACTCTTTCTTGCTCCCAGGAATAGTGGTTATTTCCCACCCACTACAGGCAACATCCATAGTAAGCCCAACTAACGTTAAGAGTGTTCCAGCTGTGCAGCGCTAACTTGTAAGCAAGTTTCCCCAGGGCCAACTGGCACAAAATCTGTCTTGTTCGCACCCGCAGGCTTGGAGTGTCTGGATTTCCTGAGTGCGCTGCGGGTAGTAGGAGCAGCAGCAGCGGAATCAGGTGAGTTTGTTGCACACAGCCGAGGCAGGCTGCACTCAGGGGGCACAGAGTTCCTCACAAGCTGTTGTGCCACCGAAGCTGCCGGAGGTTCTTTGCAACTCCTCTGTGCAGAGTAAGTGTCCAATCCATCCCACTGTGAGGGGGAGGGGTAATGTGTCCCTCATCTTGGCAACAGTGGCAGTGCTCCCACTGCACTCTCACTTCTGCGGTGGGGGTTGTAGATCAGGTTGCACATCTTGTTGCTCCCGGTGATCCCCTCTGGCATACTGTGTTACCGTACCTTTCTTGTACACCGACTCTGGCCTGCTCGGCTCAGCAAAGTCTTCAGTACTAGCCCTCATAGTATACGGGGTCATGGCTCACCACTGCTCAAGGGCAACGGCCCACAAAGCATGGCAAATTTCACACAGTGGCCTCTCCTGTGCCACGGCTCACCACAACTCAAGGACTAAGGCCTCATTGCACAGCAATTTTCACGTGGCAGCCCATTCTGGCATATAGGATCACAGCTCCTCACTATGCACAGGCTCTGATCCGATCGGTGCAGTGATGCAGGCATACAAGGATAGCCAAATTCGCCCTTCACATGGACATTCACCCAATCGGTGCAGCAGCAGTTTCCTCACACCTCGCAAATGGAGTCCACTTGACAGGGCCAGACACCAAATGTGATTTAGAATCTGAGTCTTTGAAGTTTACATTAGGGGGTCTGTTCTTTTGAAATCCCCACTCCACTCCTCTGCTCTCTCTTCCTCTTGAAAGCAGCCTGTCACAGCAGGAATGACTCCAAATCTGATAGCCCTACGAAACAGTCCACAGGAGTGACTAGAGTCATCAAATGGATATCAGCCACAGTGATATGTGTATCAAAAGATCATCCCAGGTTCCCAGCCCTACTCTTTATGATTATCTAATCAGCCCCATCTCCTTCCTGAGATGTGCACAGGCCCCTTCCTTTTGACCTCTGACTGAATCAAGACAACCCTTAGGCATGTATGGGGGAAGCCTGGCTCTCCCCATGTCTAGTGTGTATTCCTCCCAGCTTACAGGAATGGAGTAATACACAAATCTGGGGGGGATTCCTCCTCTCCATGTTTAACCATGTAGGCCTAGGTTTTCCAAAATTCAACACAGGACCTTCCATGTATTATACCATCCACAGGCATACATACATCCAATGCATGTATACAGCCTACACACACTTCACAACGCGGTATACTTTATGTACTGTAATACTTATAGGCATACATACATCTAGCACATACATTTAACATGCACGCACTGCACAACACTGTATCCTTCATGTAATGTACCACTTATAGGCACACGTACATCCATCACATATTAATTTACCTTGCATGCACTGCACAGCACTACTTCCTCCATGCAATGTACAACTCATAGAAACAGATACATCTAGCACATGGCTTCACCTTGCACGCACTGATCAGTACTTTGTTATCCCTGTATTGTACCCTTGCCAGGAACACATACACCCATCACAGTTACACACTTCATGTGCTGCGCAGGACTACACACCAACCCAATGTAGGCCAATGGTTAGTTAAGCAGTGAAACTTTAACTGAATGAGCCAGTAGGCCTCACTCCAGTGACACAGGTTATAAAAACCCTGTTCACTCCTACTTATCACTACACGGTATGCTGCCACCATTGCACTCGTGCTGTTTAGCTCCTGGTGAATTCAGTAGCCTTCCATCACTCTGAGGGTAACGCTTTGGGTGCCCCTTCCAGTCCAACAAGACTGCAATCAATGAGTCAGGCCTATATCATGGCACACACACATGATCCATGTTTGCCACTGACAACAAAAATGAGCATTAGGGATCAAGATATCAGTAAAGTTGAGGACTCAGGGCAAGGGTGCACATCCATTTCCATGCAGATGACTTTTCTGTCCCAGCACATCACTACCCACTAATACAATAGTTCGTGATTTGGGAGTATGTATGCCACATTTCATACATTTCAATTCCTATCCGATATAGGTCTTGTAACCTTAGTAGAACCCTGTAAAATTTATATATTCTTATCCTAAGGATGTGTATCCCCTGAATTTGTCAAAGAAGTTGGGAACAGAGTGGAGTGGATAGCTCTCTACTAGCTAATACCCCCTTAACAAAAGCAACCCTTCACTAGCCAGCAGGTACTTATCTTACAGGTACTTTTCCCTATGAAACTTAATGGATGAGAGGAATCATCCACTGTTAGAACTGAGCAACTGAATCCCTTTCAAGTCAGTTTTAGACATGGCAGATGGATCTAATCTGTTGCAATGTAATGGATTGCATGCTAAAAACCCAGATAAGGCTGGCAACTATGATCCAACTTGTGGGATACAGGAGGTGCTCCCCCTATCACCATTGTTTTCTAACAGATGTATGTTAACTACAGCAGGCTTGGTTGCACGCTTTCCTTTCTGTATTGACAGGCACGCCAATAACACAAAGATCCTTTATATAGGCATGACCAACGTGTGTCATGGTGTCAATTTGGTGCAAAATTAGAGGATTATCAATGGCACCAAATTGTATTTGTCTGACTCAGATTGTTTTTTCAAACTGTGCATTCATAGAAGACTATTAGCATTTCCAGCTTTCCCTCACTGTGTGACTTTGGTTAATGTGTTTATGTCCTTCAGATTGTTATTCCCATGATCTTCCTTAGAAGATAGTATGAGAAAGGAGTTCTACAAATAACACAGTAAATAAATCTGGGCCTTACCCAACCTCTTCTCACTGTGTGTACTTACTCGCTTGCTCTGTATGGTAGATACTGTCCATTAAATTGCAACCCGTAATTCTGGCCAGAGATGGAGGTCACTATATCACATGTAATATATCGCTTGGCAATAATATCTTATCACTACATTGACCTACCACTGCATTGTATTGTAGATATGTAATAATGTCTCGCATTTCCCCTCTGTTAGACCCAGCATTTACCAGCTGGCTGGGACACATCGAAGCCAGTCAGAATCCACATTACTAGATAGGATGAGTACGAAACACATGTCCGATAACCTGTGCTCACCCTTGGGTAGCCTGGCACAGAGCAGTCAGGCTTATCCTCTGGGTCTCCGTGTAAAGTATTGGCACAACACCAGCCTCCCAACACACTGCGTTCGCTAGAAGAAGACTCCACACCATATGTATAAAACACTGGTCTTTGTGTTACACACACATTAAATTCAAAACAATATACTCATTGAATATATACTTTACAGTTATATGCAATTGTCAAATTTTCCCATTAGCAGCAGAATGGCATGAACATATATGCCATATTCAGAGGTATTCCTCAAACTCAACATTCCCCAATATTGCATACCTCCAACAGTTACAATGGTCAAGAAATCGCAGGTCTTTGACTACTCCTCACGACCCAGCCCCTCAGTCACTCAACCACACCAGTCAATGATACACTGTGCCCCTACTGGTGACATGTTGATTAGATTGTTGGAACCACCTAAAGTGGAAAGAAACTACTTAGTTACTTAGTTTTGCCAATCCGGATTAAGCCTCCAGCAGCACCTACACAAGTGCAGGATCACTATCTCTCTTCCCCCATAGGCAAAAGGTTGTGACACAGGAAGCTGGCATGCTTTCAAGTCTGGAGAAAGTTTTCCGCACTAGCAGAGGTGTGAGCTCCTGGCAGCCAGCCATAGGTCTCCACAAGGCACAATGAGACCCCTTGGGTTCAGTCACGATGTTCTCTCCAACAGAGTACCTTGTGGCGTGGGTCCGGGGAGAGGGAGCCAGCGAACTCGGATGGAGGCCACAATGTCAGGCACTGCCGTCCTTCTGATTTGGAAGTCGAAGACAGTATAGGCTTCCAGCTCCGGTCTCCCAACGCCCCTCAGACACCACATGCTATGGAGTGCAAGCTAGCACAGGTTTCCACTTGCGAGCATGAGTCCCTCAGACTCTGCAAGCTTCCCTCTACCCCTCGAACTCCTCACGTCCTAGCACCTCAGGTGGGCTGCTGATCTTTATGAGCACATTCCTCTACACAGCGTGATGACGATGTATGTCGGGATGGTCCTTGTCCCAACCAACGTTCCCTTCCAACCTTTTTTGCTGCATTCTGCATGGTCCTTACAATCTTGTGTAAACAAGGAGATCCTTTTTGCCCCTGGGATCTCGTGGATAGGAGGCCAGCAAGTTGGCCCTTGAAGAGAACTTAGGGACCCAGGTCACGACACCGAGTAATAGTACCCTTCCTGGAGCACAACAAGCCTCAGGCCGCCACAACTCTGTTGATAATCCAGTTACAATCCCTCCTGCCCTTACGGTCCCTCTTGTCAATGTCCCTGCGTCGAACCAGCGTAGTATGGTTCCAATCCCAAAAGCGTCTCTAACTTCTGAGGCCAGAACCCCAGTAGTTATACCAACAATATCCTTTGAAGATCCAATGAGTTCAAAAGGCCACCATCGAAATGCACAGGCCCTTCTAAATTCTGTCCTGTCTGCCATCCTACCCCGGTATGATTGATCACTATCTTTATTGGGGCCAATACCCTGTCCCTTGGCATGCAGGTGCCAATTACACCCCCACATCTCCATCCCAGGAAGGCCCCTCAGAGTCAGAGGTTTGCAGTTTCCCTTGAGTCCCTAGTATATGGCCTTCTATCAGGAACGCACAGATGTAGCTTTCCCCTCAGCACCCAGATGTGAACTGGCGACAGGCTGACAGAGCAGTGAGCATCGAAATACCCAAGTTCCCAAAGTGACATTTCCACGTTAGTAATGTGGAATCCACTCCCCCCTACCTGAGAGGATTTACCATTACAAACTCATTGATATGAAACACTATACTGTTACTATTCTGCTCAATAGCTTTTCCCTAGATTCCCCCATGCTAATCCAATGTGAGAAGCTGGCCCCATCGTACCGAATACACCATCCGGTGCCATTCACAAACCTTGCATGTAAAGCACATGCGCTCATGCCCTACGTCTTCCTGACACCGCACCCTGTCCCCGGGGAGAACACCGATATAGCAAGAAACATGCAGAACCTTGGCACGTAGCTTTTTAAGTGCCAAACCGAGTAACAGTAACCTGCGTGCACAGGCTCCACCAGGGCAAACCTGTGGTATTTTCGATGAGCAATCTCTTTAAAAATCACAACCAGTGCTGCAGGCCCACAGTGGAGCATTCAAATTAACTGCCCTGGTTATATGTCTTACCCCTAGACAACGGACTTAAATCTAACTCAAATCAGCCAATTATGTATACACCAATCACCAGTATGTATATGACCAGCACTGCGTTCTGGGATTGAATGACAGTGTCAAACGTGCTCAAAGTCCTAAGGCTAGCACCTAGATCAGCTGAAAACCAGGAGGGTTAAAAGCAAAAAATAGAGGGAAAGCACCCTAGAAAGGGCCAGTTCCAACACCTCACACTCACGTCCTAAGGTAGTACATGTGGTCTTAAGAACTATAATTAAGTACTTGGTCAATATAGTGGATACTCTATTATTGTAGGTCAGTATTGTTGACTTCGACATACAGTGACATATGAAGAGAATCCTGGCACCTTCTCCTCGCTTACTGGTATCCAAATTGGAAGGCCCTGATGAAGTTTTTGCTTTTTTCGATTAAGTTCCCAACATCTTCAGGTTGTGTTTTCATGGCTTGTAGATAGCACAACCCTGGAAGAGTGCTGGCATTATTACTAGCTGTTTCATTCATAATCCATGCTTCTGTTGTAGACTGTTCATTAGGAAGTCACACAATATTTTCAGATTTTCCATTTACTGAAATACACAGTGATCGGTGCATTCCTTTGAAAGTCTGGCATCATTCTGTTTAATCACATTTGTTTGCTGTTGAGGTTGATGCCTCAGACTGATATTTACTTGTTACTAAGGATGCTAACAAAGTGAAAATGCTGTGAGCCTGTTTCTTTATGTGCCTGTGTGTTTAAATGTTGTGCAACATTTTACATAGCTGTTGAAGGATGCTGCTTATTGAAGTATGCATTTGTTTGCAGATAAAGTATTCAGTCATGCATCCTGGTACTCACGTCTGGCCTCACACTGGGCCCACCAACTGTCGCCTGAGGATGCACTTGGGGCTGGTCATACCCAAGGAGGGCTGTAGGATCCGCTGCGCAAATGATACCAGGTAACACTTGCAATCTTTACTTTATATTTCTTCAAGTTGTTGACCAGTTTTGGCTATTTTATTGAACAATGGAACCGCACTTTACATCTGTGGCATAAGTGGCAAGCTGCCTGAGTGAGTTAAATGCTTGTGGCTGATATCTGTTGTAACCTGTAGATCATGGCTTCGAATTCCAGTCAGGGAATCTCAGCCTTCCATATTATTCTAATCATTATTGTAATTACAGTGATTTGTGAACAAGGCTCATCAGGGCCAAGCAGTGCCTTTTATATATAGCAGTGGTATGATTCATAACCACAGTTGTTTGTGCTTTTCTCAGAACAAAATGTTGTTTATGGTAGTAAAGAGTGGGGAGCTTGACCTAATATTGAGGGGCAATTTCCGGTATGCATAGCCTTTACTTTCCATGCAGGGCACTCTTGTAGGTGAGCTACGATAATAAACACAAGGGTTATGATCAGCACATCTAAAAGCTGTGGGGATCTTTCAGGGAATCTGTCAGGGTATTTTACCAAACAGTGAGCAATTAAGCATGAGTGAATGAAAATGTGTGTGACATTTTCCTCCCACATACACAGATCTAATACTAAATGTTCCTCTTTTCAAGCTGCTCACATTTCTTTTCCTTTTTGTGTGAAATGCAGTTAAACTGGTAAAACAACATGTCTCCTGCCTGCGCCTCTTGGAATTGCATTAAAAGTCGTTGTGCAGTCTAGATGTTACAAACTGGTTTGTTTGCATTGCAGGCATGGAGAATTGAGATTGGAGATTAACTGCTACAATCTTCCCTTCAGCAAATCTTCCAATTTTTACAAGCTCTCACAACAAAACTAATGCATTACACCTGAGATACCATGAGGAAGATGTTACAGGATGATCTCAGTAGACCGCCATGGGATCAGTGATTTAGTTCATTGCCTTTAGGTTTTGCTAATTCTCATTGCACAGGCACTCCATTTTGTTTGGAATGAATCCCTCTGGATTCAAGTGAAACTTGGCGGAATAACAAAATCTCATAGTTCTAGCATCTACCCATTCTCTAGTACATGATTATGGTCCATATTGCAGATAAGTGCCTTTTTACCTCATTCCCACACCTTTCTGTTATCATCATTTAATTGAAAAGAGGGCCATGTATATCGGAGGATGAGTAGGTAAAATATTGAATTCCTCATTCCATTCAGTGGATATCACTGTGCTCCCATCTTTTTATATGCAGTGTTTCGAGGATATTTTCCTCCACCATGCTTCTAGCCCACAAAACTCCAGATGAGACCGCACACAGCACATGCAGCATTGCCGGAAGCCCAGCACCTTTCAAACAGGAGCTGCTACTAAACAGAACAATGTGGAATAAACAACAGAAAGAGAGAGATACCCCAATCCTCCATGTGATGTTCGTACTTGATGACACTCATTAACTACTAACTTCTCTCACCTTCCAGATGAAGGACACCAGGTATAAATATTGGACCTCAGACACTACCACTTCAGTACACCTCTGGACCTGTGGATAGTCTGCCAAGAAGGACTGCTGTGCTGCTGAAAGGATTACCACTCTGCTGAACTGCTACACTGCTGGACTACTGACTTGCTGTGCTGCCTGCTGCCCACTTGCATGGGTGAGAAGGACTGGACCTGCATCTTTTTACCCGGGGAATCCAAAGTGACTCTAAGGGCTAGTTGGCTGGCCTCCTGAGTGGAGCCTCAGGGACAAAAGGGTCCAACAATCTTGCACCCAGCACCTGTACTCTGCCATCTGTGAGTCCTACTCTGCCAAGTGGTGCCACCCCAGTCTTTGACCCTTGGAAGTGGGTCAGAAGGTGCTCTGCCAGCCCATCTGTGGATCCAGCAGAACCGCAGTGCAATCCTGAGCAAAACCCAACGCATGACTACTTCTGCAAGAATTCTCCCGATGCAAGGACTCCACAGTGACCTCGCAGCCTGCATTGAAACTGCTGCCTGTGCGAAGCTTTCCCAACGCAGGCCATCACATTTCAAATCCCTCATCAACAGCAGCCTCGATGAAGATGCAGGTTTTCACATCACATCCCCTCAGAACCGATGCCTCAACTCGACTGCGTGACACATCCTCGACGTCAGACTTCACATTGCAGGCCCTCAACGATGACGCCGGACCTCGTATTGCTGCTCCGTATCACCTCGGAATGGATGCATTGCTTTGGCTGCACTGCGCAATGCTCCACAACCTAAGGTACTTTTGTTCAGTGGGCCTAACTGAGTCCCTGTAGCCCGCCTGTGCTCCATCATGGACATATATAACCACTAGAGACCTCAGGTAAAGGCCTGAGGAAGGAACCAGAGGCAGTAGGGCACTAGAAGACGGCCAGCCTCCAAACTAACATGTATATCACAGTGAAGACCGCTTCTAGAGTATGACCGAGTATATGTGAAGTGAAAAGTGGGCACATTACAAAAAGTGACGGACTGGCATCACACACCACCTGGTGTCATGCTTCATCATCTGCCAGTCCTCGCCCTCCAAAAACCGCGTTTGGTGGAGGGCGGGCATACACCTAAAGATAGGGATGCACTTCTAAACTAAGTGGGTGCCCAGAGGGTAATGTGAGTTTAAAAAGCCATAATAGTGCACCTGATAACTTTTTATTCTAATGTGGTGACTAGATGGAAATAAAAACATAAGTGCGGTGAACAGGGACCTTAATTATCCCATCGCCGCTGTGTTAAAGGTCGACATGTTTCTGCCAGTTGTCCAAAAAGGTACGTGGCATTCATCAGGACCAAATAGAAAAAGGGAGGGCTCCTAGTCTGATCACCGACTATCCACTGCGTGTGGTGACTTATGGTCACTCAACATTAAGAGGGTACATTAACCCTGCTCTTTAAACCTACATGCCCCATGGGAGTTGGAATGAGGAGAGCCCCTGTAGTCAAACTTTCGTCAAGGTTCGCTCTCCACGGAATCACCTGTAGATTATACGTCCATCCTCCCCGGCGATCAATCATGGACAGCCTGAACTTGCGACTTAGTCCAGGTCAGGCGCGACCAGATATTAACAGCTTTGTGCTTTTTGACCTTATTTTCACTCATATCTTTAAACCTGCATATCTCTGGTTCTACTGATTGCATTTTTGTCATTTTGGTCTTGTTTTATTTATTAAACATCACTCTATTTTTTCTAAACTGATGTGAGATCCTTTGGTGGTATGTTGTTGCTGTTTGAAGTTTTGCACAAATACTTTACACATTGCCTCTAAGTTAAGACTGACTGGTCTCTGCCAAGCTACCAGGAGGTTGAGCACAGGTTAATTTAGGGTTTGCTGTGACTTAACTCAGACAAGGATTGTGGTTTCTTCTTGAGTAGGGATTTACCCCCCTTAACCAGTAACTCAGTTACTTACACCAACATTCCTTCTTTGTTGGGTGCTGAGAAAGCCTCCTAGAATTGTATCTTGTGTTTAAATATGTTTACTAACTTCTTCTGCTTAACCATTGCAAATGTGGGTGTGCAAAATGGCCAAAGTGTATTCTACAAATTATAAACAGAACAAGTAAGACTGATCATTTAGAGAGTAAGGAGTAAATATCTGTCTTTCTATGTCAAAGCTCTATCAACCTAAAAATTAATATTCTTGTATGCTATTGCATCTTTTCACCAGGGTTGGTAATGTGCTGGTGGTTATTTACCAGTAGTCTTTATTACTCCGAGCCCTGGTCTAAATCATCACAGTCCTGACAATGTGATGTCTGCCCTGTTCCAAAAACAGTTCTGCCTACACTAGCAAATTAAAATAGCTCCTGCTAAACAAGATGTATAACTTCAACATGGTACCTGACTTAGTCCTGGCCCACTCAACAGGAATTTAAATACAGTGCTAACCCTATGAACTTCTAAAAAATATTTCCAAGCTTTTTATAGGCCCTGTGAGAGGAGGGTTTCTGGAAACTAAGGACTGTGACAAGAAGTCCAAGACTGGGGAATGAAGATTACTGTTAAATAACTGGGCCATCACTTCCCCGTCTGTCTTCCTCATTCCTGTCCTTACAATGTGAGGAAACACTCAAACCTTCACAAGTAACCATAATGCAACAAAAATCAAAACAACATGCACAAAATAGTGGGGTGTGCAATAGAATGTTGGGCAGTCTTGTTTTATTTGACAAAGTAAAAAACTTGAATAAACACTCATGGCAAAATAGCACTCAAAACATGAGAAAGAAAACATGTAGAAAACCTCCATCAATCTACATTTGGTATAATGTGACATAAAGTACTGGGAAAGGGCGAGTGGCTGTGTTAGAAATGCCTATTGAAGAGGCCCTTTTGAAATCTACATATGAACGTAGATACTCCTAAGGGAACGACCTTGCAGAGACCCTGTTAGCTGAACTCCCAATATATACAGAACGATAAGCAGTTGAAAAAGCAAAACAGATTGAATGGCTGAGAGTTAGACATTCACCCTGCCCTGCCAACGAAGAGAGAGCCCTCTGAACATCAAATGTATGTGATTGCTCTTCAACCTGCCAAGGACAGGAAGATGGGAGAACATACCTTGGGATGAATGATGGAAGGAATTTTAGGAAGAAAATGTGAAGGAAGTTGAAGCACAACTTGTCTGGAAAGAACTGAAGAAAGGGTTTGCCGCACAGTAAAGCCCTCTGTTTTCCCACACTATAACCTGAACAGATTGCCACCAAAAACAATGCCTTGGCTGAGCGAGATTTCAAGTCCACTGACTGAAGAAGTTCAAACAGAGCAACCTGTAGCCCTTGCAAAGCCACAGGAAGTTCTCTAGAAAGTACTGGGGAATGAACCACAGAATGTCTTAGGAAGAAAGTCTTTGGTAACTGCAAGGTTAGATCTATAGTAGATATAACTTCTGATCTTCAAATGGCTCTAATGGCTCTCCCTGGCTCCAAAGAGGTGAAACAAATAAACCCAGTAAAACAAAATTTCTAAGGAAATCCAACATTTTTATTGGTTCACAAGCAGAGGCCTGAAGGTCCCCAGAAGCACACAAGACTGCACATTTTGCCAGTGCCTCAGATAGACTTTAAGAGTCTCAGTGCACCTAGACTTCTGAGTACAGTGAGGGACCTCTGCGGAACAGCCCTGAGCTTCCAAACTTAGGTTCTGAAGCTTCAAGCTGCCAACTGGAAGGGTGAGGGACACCTCGGGAAGAATTGGATCGCATAACAGACATGACAAAATCGGATTAGTCATCAAGATGAAATGCTGAGTTAGAAATGGATACCAGGGATGTCTGGGCCAACCTGGAACAATGTGGATATCTTGAAATTTTCTAAGAGCTCTGGCGCTTGGAGTAATTGAGGGGAAATGCATACTGACAAGCTTTTGGCCAGTAGATGGATGGACCATCCACCCCTTCACATTCCCTCAGTTTCCCTGCCCATAGCCTTTGGAGGTGGAACCAGAGAACAAATGTACAGAAGAAAGGCATTATAATTAAACCTAACAGGTTCAACCAGGGATGACCGATCCAAAGCGTGATCTTATGAAACAGAATGGTACATAAGTTCAAGGATACTGAGGACAGAAAGATTCGACTCAGATCATTTGTACGTCCATTTTCAATCCCTGACAGATAAACTGCTGTCTGGTTGAGTAGATTGGGCTCTGCCCATTGGCAGATTTCCTGTGCCAGGCAAGCCAGCACCACAATACAAGTACCGTCTTGACAATTTACATAGGCTTGGGCCACCTATTTGCCAGTTCTCACTTGGACTGCATGACCTCTGAGCAGAGGACAAAAATGGAATAAGGCTTGATATATGGCAGCTGGCTCATTCCAATCCCAAATCTTCTGAATCTCCTCTGAATATCAATTACCTTGGACTGATTCCCTTTCCAAATTTTCACCCCATTGTTTGCTGCTGGCATCTATAACTAAAGCATTGGGAGGAGAGGGATCTAGAAAAATGCCAGATTATTTTATACTAGCCACCACTAAAGAGCCTGTCAGACCTGGAAAGTCACAAGTTTCAGAGTCTCAGAATCTCTGGGCACTGGTTTCCATTGGGCTAGGAGGTCCTGCACAGCCTGGATTCATATGACGAAACGGTAGACTAAACAGGTGCTGGCTAAAGCACAGCTACTAGGGTACATTATAACATGGAAAATGCTAAGTCTATCACATAATTCACTTACCAACTTGCCGGGAAAGCAAGGTGTGTCTTACAGCATTAGGCAGAAAAAGTGAATAGTAAAGTTAAGCATCTGGTGTAGTGGATAGTGTTTTTGTTTGCTAGTGTAGGTAAAAACTGTCCATGAGACTGGGCAGACCTCACATTGGGATGGGAATGGGGGAAATGGTTGAGGAGGTAAAGTGTTTTATCACAAATGGACGTTCTGAAGTTCTTTAGTATTATTATGTACTAATGTTCAACCACAAGTTTCTCCATTCCTTTCCTCTCCCCTCCCATTCTTCTCATACCTTGCTTTTCCACCTTCCCTATTTCCATTGCTACACGCTTTGTACTAGGTTTTTTTGCAGCAATTACTTAATACGTTACAAATATTTAATGTGTAAATAAATACAGAAATAAATATCCTATGGTTAAGGCCCTTTATCTGGGAGTAGTCTGCATAAGTATGTTTCTGAAGGGTACTTCTACCTGCAGATGCCTCACCTTTTGAATTTCCCAGGTGCCAGACTGGACCTGGAAACTTTTCCATTGCTCTTCCACGGCAGTAGGTGGTGTTGGCTCCGTGTTGACACCTGAAGGAACATCATCATGATGTCACCAGAGTCATAAAGTGTCCAGCTGGCATGCCGACATTCATTTCTATTTCTGCACCTTTGGCATGGATCCAGCGCTTGCTGTTGGCAGTTCTGTCAGGAGTTCTTCCGAAATTTTGTTCATAGGTCAAGTGCTATTATTTTGTCCCCCCCTAAGCATTCAGGCTTCAAACCCTGCAAGGATTGTCAAGGTCAGATGTCTATTACTGACCCTCAACACATCTGCCTGTGGTGTCTATGCCCAGACGATGACTTTAGATTCTGTGTGTCCTGTCAGACCATCCTTAAGCCATGAAGACGTAGAAAAGGAAGTCCTTCATGGCCAGGGATGATAATCATGGCAAACAACACTGTCACCCCCATTCAAGGTTACCCTGGTCTCTAGCTTCAATCAGGGAGAAGAAATGTAAACACAAGAAGAGGAGATACGACGATAAACATAGAAAAGGTAAGCCCCTGGCCACTTTCCCAACGCAATGGAGTTGTCTTCAGAACCCGAATTGGTGATTATTTTGCCATTCCCTGACCAGGCTGCACCTGCCAAACCCAAGCTAGCACTGTTGTCGCCTCCGCTTCCACCACAATCTAAGTGACCATCCTACCCCAAGTTCTCTGCTTCTGGTACAGCTCCAGTTTTCCTAAATGCATTGTTTGAGGTATTTAGAAGAGCTATGGTAGCTCTGGAGTGCCTTCGGACCCTCATGAGATCTTTACTGGTGCTGTGTGGCCTTTGTCTGGTGGGACTTCCCTCTGAGCTGTTCACCCCCTTCATGCCTCAAGTCTCTTTGCCGTCCACACCTTCAGCTCCGCCACCACCAATGACTGCACTGGCACCAGCCCATATTCATCTCCCAGCACCTCTTCCTCCACCAACTAATACATCTTTTAGCGTTATTGCCATCGGGTGACAAAGATCTTCACTAGTCTTGGAGAGAGGCTCAACATTTTAGTTGGTAACAACAGTAAGGTCAAGAACATGGCACCCATCCCCACAAAGAAACCATGACTCTTAACATTCTGGATATCTAGAGAGCAGAAAACGAGGTTGAACCTCCACAATACCTCTTAGGTGCCTTCCATAACTTGGGTGATGGGAGTGGCACAGACACACCCCCTTAATTGGAAATTTTTAATCTTACAGGGCTTCCGCCCCTAGATGTGGCTTCCTATCATGCAGTTTTGAAACTCCCTCTTATTTTGGTTGAATCATACGAAAACATCCTCACTGAGGTTCTTCAGTCTTCCACTCAAAATCTGAGCCCCTTCTACCTTTTATTGATGCACTTTTAGAGCCCATTTTGGCAGCTTTGGAGAGGCCTACTACATCCCCTGGGGTCACCAGGGGCATAGCCATGCCATACTTCTTTGCCCCAGAAGACCCTGCCTTTCTCTCAGACCTCTCTTCGCTAGAGAGTTTGTTGGTTCAACACTCCTGTTCAATGAAGTTCTCCCCTGGCACCTTTCCTGCAGCCTCTGCATATAGGGAGCCCAAATAAATGGAGGCTTTAGGCAAGAAAGAATTCTCTTCAGGAAGTCTCATATCCTTCAAATAGCTCAAAGGCACCTACCGTTTGTGACATTACAGCCTAGTCGTATGTGAAATGGCAAACCTAGTTACCAATAACTTGCCGGAACACCTACTAGGGCACTTTTCTGAGCTGGACTGGCATGGCTAGGCAGCATCCCAGCAGATTATTCAACCTGGCTTGGAATTAACAGATTGTGGCCAGAGCAATGGGATGCTCAGTGATGCTCAGGCACTCCGAACTGGCTCCGAACTTTGGGCTTCTCCTCGGATGTGCAGACCATCCACATAGAGTTCCCCTTTGATGGGTCCAACTGAATTGGAGAGATGGCGAACGTTGTCTTGTAGCGCTTCAAGGCAAATCATGCTACTGTGGGTTCCAGTGGAGTGCAGCCCTCTCTGCATGGTTGTAGGAAGTTTCATATGATTCACAGGTTCACACAAGGCTTCGGTTTTTGCCATCACCAGTCTCATACAACTCTGCAGCAGCTCTCTGCTTCATCAGTATAGAAGCTGTGGAAAAGGCCAGGATGTCTAAAATAGCCAGCCTCCTCCTACTCCTCCCCCCACGCCTCTACCTGGAAGTAGCTCTAGTTTGCTCTTGTTGTCCCATTTAAGACCAGTGGGAGGCCAGGTGTCCTTTATAAAAACCTTTACTTCAGACCAGTGAGTCCTTCAAACTGTGTAAAAAGGGTATACCTTACCCTTCCACCAGGCTCCTCCCTACATCCACCCTCCCAGTTCTTGACAAATAGAATATCATCTCCACATCTATCTCAAGCAGGAAATGCTGGCTTGCTGCTGAAGCGAGCAGTAAAGTTGATGCCAGAGCAGGAGATTGGACAGGGGTTCTATTCTTAGTCCTTCCTGGTGCCCAAGAAGGATGGCGGTCTTCTTCCAAACCTAGGCCTCAGCATCTTGAATCTCTTTCTTTACAAAGAAAAATTCAGATGGTGACACTGGCTTGAGTTCTTTTAGCACTGGAAACAGAAGACTGGATGGTGTCCTTAGATTTGCAGGATGCATATTTTCATATTACAATCCTGTAATCATACAGGAAGTACCGGCGATTTATAGTGGATCCTCCCACTGCCATTTTACAGCCCTCCTGTTACATCTATGTCTGCACCTCAAGTCTTTCCTAAGCTGATGGCATAGTAACGGCACTACTCAGGCTACCCACTATATCCTTACCTGATAACATGCTCCTGAATGCCAAGTCCTCAGAGATGGTGCTACGCTACTTGCCATCAACGCCATCCGTGCTGTTCAACCTGGTTTTTTTTATCAGCCTGCCCAAAGCTCACCTGAAACCTTCTTAGTGCCTCCTGCATACTCTATCACTCTAAGCCTTCCTGTGTCCTAAGGGGAGTAGAGACATCTAATCTTTGTTTCCTTCGTTTCTGGAATTGGCTCATATTCCAGTGCTGTTGGTCTTGTGCCTACTCGGTCTGAAAGTTTCTTGTATCCTCTGGTCATGCTTGTACGCTGGCACGAGGGCTCTCCAGTCCTGCCTCTGTAGGCAGTAGTTCCAACATGGGGAAGACTGGTCATGTTTCATTGCAATCTTCCGGGACACTGCTGTGAATCTAACCCGATGGGGCGTAGAGGAGCATCTAGTGTTAAGGATATTCTTTCAGCTTCCACTAGTTATGGCCACAGTGCTCATCTGAAGGAATTGGAGATCAGAGGCCGCTGGTCTCTATATTTGTAGATTTTGACATAGTCTACTGGAGCTGAGGGCAATTCACTTGGCACTCAAGGCATTCCTTTCCTCCATTCTCAGTGGGTCAGTCCAGATCTTGACAGACAATTAAAATGCAATGTGGTGCATCAACGAGCCGGGAAGGAGGGCAGTTGCACCTTCTCTGATGAGAAAGGTCTGTGACTCTGGTCTTAGGCTCATCAACACAGTGTTTGGCTAATAGTAAACCATCAGGCAGTCGCTCTGAACATTAGAACTAAAAGACTCAGTCAGTGTTACCTTGCTGACCACAAGTAGCATCTCTATCCGGAGGTAGTTCAGCACATATTTACCCAGTAGGGGACTCCCCAGGTGGCCTTGGTTGCCACTCACAGCAATGCACATTGCCCAAAGTTCTGTACCCTCACTACCCGTTGCAAGAAGTCATGGAATGCATTTCAGCTGAAGTGGAGTTTTCCTCTTCACTGCGTGCTTCCTCCCATGCCCTTGATTTCTCCAGTCCTGAGCAAAATTCGCAAAGACTTGACCCAAGTCATTTTCATCTCCCCAGATTGACTGAGAAGGTGCACAGACCTCCTGCACGTTTCACTGTTTCCCTGGAGTCTCTTCCTTTCAGGCCAAATATCCTCTCTCAATCAGGGGTTCAGTTCCTGTAACCCCAACCTTTAGAGCCTCCATCTTCATGCCTGGAGATTGAGCAGGGTAGTATGGCCACATTCCAATTGCCGTCGGAAGTGATGGGAATAATTATGTCTGTTCGCCATCATTCTACCACGATGGTGTACTTCGGAAGATGGAACAGGTTTTCCACTTGGTATGCAGAAAATTGGGTGGATCCCCTGAAGTTCTATCTGTCGCACATCTTAAATTTTGTGCTAGCCTTAGTGCAGCAGGACTGCACTGTAGGGATAATAAAGGGTTACTTGGCGTTCCTCAGTCTTCTGGACCAACCATCCTTGTTCACAATGCTCATTGTTCTGCACTTTCCAGGGGCTTGAAAAATATGTTTTCCTTACTCCCTTTGTTATGCCCCAATTGAAACTCAGTTCAGATGGGTTCACCATTTGAGCCCCTTCATAGTTGCCAGTTACATCTGTTGACTATTAAAACTGTATTTCTTGTTGGTGTTACTTCAGTGAGGTATGTCTATGAGTTACCGGCACTCAGCTTTGTCTACATTTTGCGTCTTTTTCCCTGACAAGTCGGTTCTTTAAACCAGGGCTGCTTTCCTCTCCAATGTCATGACCCCCATTCTATCCGGATCAATCAATTACTCCTCCTTTTTTCTATCCACCACCACATCCCACTAAGAGTCTGCACAGGCTGGACTCGAAAGGGGCAGTGAGTTTCTATTTCGCCTGCTCCAGGGGGTTATGGACTGATGAGTAGCTCTGTGTGGGGTTCGCAGGCAACAGGAAGGGCAGAGCTGTCCAGAAGAGGACTTGCCCTATGTATTAAGATGTTATGCCATGGTGTGAAAAGAATCTCCAAAAGCCATAAGCGCCTATTCTGCCAGATTCAAGTCATCCACTTCAGCCTTGGCACGAGGAGTTCCTGTGGCTGACATCTGCAGAGTAGCATTTTTGCTAAGCATTACAGCTTAGATTCAGAAGTGCATAGGACGGCTATTTTGCCTGCTTGGTTCTTCAGGACTTCCTTGTCTGAACACAGTCTAACTATTCCTTCAAGCCCCTTCTTCAAGTGGGGTACTGCTAATCTAGTTGTTAATCTATTCAAAAGGCAAAGAATCTGCAGGTAGAAGTATCCATCAGAAAAACTATTTACTTGCCTTTGTCTGTGGTCTTGCTGGTTGAAACTCTGTCTACATGCAGATTCCTCACTAATTCTGCCCTCTTCCCCATCTTGTAGTATGGTTCTCTTTTATAATCGTAGGATGCTCCAAGGATAGTCCCTTGTAAGGGTTATTAAGGTTCCAGGTTTGTTGTTACGTTGCACCTCTACTCACATAATGCCATTTTCGTGCTTTCACCCCATTATTGTGGAAAAAATCGATGGAAAACTGATGTCAGCATGGCAGGTACTTTATGAATTTGGTGATGTCATGATGACGTTACTCCTGGCGTCGACACAGAGTCAGCGCCACTTACCATCATGGAAGAGTTATGGAAAAGTTTCCAGATCAACTCTGGAGCCTGGGATATTGAAAGGTTAGGAATCTGCAGGTAGATAGTGTCCACCAGAAGGAACATTACCAAAGGTAAGTCACTTTTTTCTGTTCCTCATTAAGGTGACATTAATGCAATGTATCTTTTGATATTCCAGGTCCTGGGAGGAAGGGAAGGTGCTCATCTTTGATGACTCTTTTGAGCACGAAGTATGGCAAGATGCGCAGGATTTCAGGCTCATCTTCATCGTGGACGTCTGGCACCCAGAGCTAACCTTGCAGCAGAGGCGCACCTTACCTGCCATTTAGAGCGTTTGCACCTCTCCAAAATGAGGCTCCAATGTGTCAAATATATGAAGGAATTGATGTGCACTGCAAGGAACGCCAGTGCCGCAGTAGTCCCTCCTCTCTTTTTATATACATTAACTGCACTGATTGTATAGACCTGACCATTTCTTCCAGGAGTCTTCACAGTTCTTTCTCATAAATAGTTGTTCTCCTCAGCAGTTTAAGACAGTTAGGCACACAGATGTTTAGTTAGTACATCATGTAGATAATGTGAAGGGGTTGTTTAATTTTGCAAAATAAATATATTTCTAAATGGTACCTGTATTTTTGTACAAGAACTTCGTGGATATTTTACTTCTGGGACCACTATATTTTTTAAAGATGTGCAATGGATGCTGTTCTTTACTCATCCATATTTATGGACTCTGGTGGACCACACTACATATTCTCTGACAGCAGGTGTCCTCAGTGCAGAATGCTGCTGAGTAAAGTCCTGCGTTTAGCTGCTAACTGTGCGAGCCATGAACATGTTAACATGGATCATCCACTCACCTGCCACCAACACATGACTGCAAGGGCCTCTAAGGCCAGCTCTCTTCTTGAAGTGAAACATGCATTATTTGAAACGAATAGGTTGTAGTTGAAATATGGCCATTTTGCCGCTCCTGTTCTAGGTTAGGGTTGACATTGCACTTTTAAGAAGATAGATTGCGGTCTTCCATGTGTCAGTTAAATAAAAAAAACTATTTTCCTTAGTATTCGCTGTGCCAAAAACTATATTGATGTATGATAAGCAGAAGTTAAAAGACATTTTACATAGTGCAGTAATCATTTAAATTTAAGAGAAGTTTTGAGTTTACAATGTACACTTAGCTCTCTAAGTGCGCCCAATCTTTACATTGGTCCTTCTTAATTCCGTGGTTTACAATGTAAACTGTCTCAACCCTTAAGATGTCTCTTTATGTAGCAAGCGTTCATGAACACTAAAATCAAAACTAAAACAGCACAGTGTAAAATCTTGAAAGATGTTTTACACCTTTATATGTTAGTACTTTTAGCGAATTTAGCAAAGATATAAAGAGTTTTAAAAATAAACTACATAACATTGAGCTATTTAACACTAATCACTTTGGGCTCCTAAACTGGACATATGTCTCTGCTTTACGCTGTCACCTCAGTCTAACTGTCACAAATGCCGCTGTGGCAGCCAGGTTACACTAACAACTCACCTGAGATGGGCCAGGCAGTAAAACGGGCGCACTAATGACTGTTTTACTGATGAGCAGTGAAGTGTCAACGGTGCCTCGCGCCGACGCACAAACAATGATGACGCTGACGTCCTCAGCTGCCGGGAGCAGCGTAGTCTGAGGCACCTGGTGATCAAGCGCCCGTCCTTCATCTTAGGTGACTGTCCTGTGTGGACCGTATGACTGAAGGGGCCCTCGGTAGCCAGAGTGGTTGTGTGTGGCCTGGCCATAACCGTACGCAGTCACAGTGCTACTACGAGCTTTACCACCATACCCTGTCATAGTCTTATAACTGCAATCAGTACTTCTTTGTTTCAGCCGAGCGGACCTTTATCCAACACAGATTGTGGTCGTTGAGGAATGACATACTGTGCATGACGTATGTCCCTACGGATGCCCATGTGGTTTACCAGAAGACTCAGGGACGCAGTTGTAGCTCATAAATAAAACACGGTGCTGGGGGTAGTACCTCTCTCTGGTCGAGTAATGGCCGCTGTAAAGGACAAATACCGCAGACTGTAGCATTTACCCTAGGGTAGTGTATTAACCGTTGAGTGGGAAGCCCCTGCTATCTGAAGATTGCATCGGTGACATCAGAGCACATGTCACTGCACCAAAACTGACGACAGGCTGCCTACAATTACGTGATCAATATCAAACTTAACATCGGGTAGCAATTGTTCTTCCTAGTAAGTAATCATTCTTAATATTAGTATTATTGGTAATTCAACATCTGTGCCACTGAAAATGGGTTTAAAAAATAGATCATTTGGCTAATATGCTAAGTATTTGCTGCTACGTTAGGGGCAATAAACCAAATGGTCCCTGGTGTGTGTTCCCGTTTTCGCCACCGAGAAGCATAGAGCATATAGAAGTGGGCGCTGTTAAGCGTGCTATTTACACGTCTCTACTTCATTAATTCTAATTCATTGTAAAGCATCAATCACCCATCTGGTTGTTAAAGGCAGAATTGTATGTCTGATATAGTCTATTGTCTTTCTTTGAAATATGTACTGCACACTATATTTTTTTCGTTCTTCTTAGTCCAACCCTCTTTCTTACCTCACTCATTTTCTTATTACAAATGCCTTTCTAAGCTCTCCTTTTTTTCAATCAAGAATGTATAATATGTTTTTGGGTCACAATAACCATTTGTCCATCTAAATTAATTCCCTGCAATTAGGTTAGTCAGCCACCCGTCTAAATAATTTTGTAGCCAGCATTGTAAAGTGTGATCTAACCAGACTCAGATGCTCTACTACAGCCCTTCATGGAGATGAGAGTACCGAGTCCATAAATATTACTGTCACAGGAATAAATACATGCAGCCGTCATTTTTCTCTAACCCATCAATTGTTCGAGCTCATCTTGTACCATTTCTTCATTCCGTAATCCCTTAAATTGTGCTCTCTCCGGTCCTTAATTCCCACCTCACTTTACCTTTTTCGCCGTTTGCTGTCCCCTTTCTGCTCACAGTGGCCTTAGGCTTGTACCATATTTGCCATGATTTATAGCCCTGGTGTGGATGCTTCACTGGTCTTCACCACGGTTTACTGCTTCACCTCCTGCCTTTATCAGAATGTATCCAGTGCCGTGAAGTTGCCACCATGCGATTGTTATTCCTGTACTTCTCTGACTGTACTGGAACGTATTGTGAGATAAAGTATTCTTCATTTGGGAGATATCAGTCAGACATAGCTCGAGGTGGATCCAAATGGACTATGTATGGATCTTGTCTAAAGACCTGTTCAGTAAAACTCTGCTCTTATGGTTAAAGTAATGAGGGAATCAATTGTTGTGGACCAGAGACAGTGAGCGGGAAAGTTTGCACCGATGCAGTTGGGCCTTAATGATCAATGCCGTTCACCGGGTCAAGCCCATCTTCACAAGACCGGTCTAGCATACCTTTATAGGTTATGTGGTAAGATATGATGCATATATATAGCACTGGACGAAACAACAATCCTGCTTGTACACTATGGATGATCATGTTTTCTAATTATATTTCTTGGAATGTTAGATGGAATACACATTTCATTGAATAAAAATTTACTACCAGTAATATGGTGCTGCGTGATTTTGTTGAAACCTACATTTTTAACATTCCACTTTCACACTTGAAGTACATAAGTGAATAACAGGCTAGGAGCATATTTCTGAGACTAATACTTGAATCCAGGTCTGTGCTGAGCCTGGGTTCTCTGCTATTTAAAAAGCTTGTCTTTGTAGGGTGCAGTGTAATAGAGTCAGAGATGCTTAAGAAGCACCTCCCAGATGAGCTGAGTAAGGCAACTATGATTTGCTTGTGTGCGTTTACTGGAATGAGACATGCATGTAATTTACTTTTGCTTTTGGAACAAACATTAAGGTTAGTGCACTGGATGTTAGAGAGCAGTAATCCAGCTCCTAGACTTAGTTTTTATCAATCATTTTTGCCACAGCAAAATATTGTTAGGTCTCGCTGAGCCAAAGGCTCGAAGAGACATTTTGTATGTGGGATTTTCAAAGTGCTACCCACAGTCTTTTGGCTGGCCTAAACCTTGAGTGCACGATCACATGCACGTGCACAGCTGCTCCCACTCCCCCCTCCCTTCTCTATAGCTTTCTTTCACTTTAGCCGCTTTGACCCTTGCATTCCCCCCTCCCTTCTCACCCAGCCCTTTGATGCTCTGCTCGATTACTTTCACTTTCGCCGCTTTGATGTTTGATTTTTATTGCCTTTGTTTATGTGACGGAGATCCATTGCATTTGGCAGACCATTTCTGGGGCCGTATTGCATGAAATACACCAGGTGGCGCTAACGTGTTTTACAGAGCACCATACAGCATTTTGTTCTGCGTTAAAAAAAGACGCTTTAGGAGCGGAAAGGAGCTATCCCTTTTACTTGTATTAAAATGTATTTTTAAAGGTGTCTCAAAGGATCCTGAACATAGTTTATACTAGCATGCTCCAATACTGTCCGTATTTCACTCCTGATTGCACTGGCCTTCCAGGTCCTAAGACTCAGACTCATGATTTTACTGTTATTTCAAAACCAATCTAACATTTGTTTTGTTTTAGGTATTACCTTAGTAAAGCATACCTATGTGATCTTACTCTCCTTGGTCAGTGTTTTATTATGGATGACAAGATGTTTTCTCATTAGGACTCGCACCATAAGCCTCTTTCATTCCAAACATCTGGAAACGCATTCGTCTCTGTAACTATATAGTAATGGCTTTCAGTTACAGCTGGCGGAAATTATGCTACACACCTATTTATTGCCTTCACCAAACGATTCTGCTTTCACTGGTGTGACCATAACTTGCCAAAATATTTTACTGATGCTTTCGGCAGTGTCTCCACTTCTGTCTGATCACTCCTCAAATGACACCTTCCTTAATCCCACCCACAAGCAAGGTAAGCCACTCAATTTTATGCTAATTTCAAACACTTTATCCAAATCTAAACCCATCATCGCTCCATCTGACATCACACATTTCACATGCAAATCAGTTCGCCTCCTTGTAGATCGCTCTCTCATGTACCCATCTGCTGTAGAAAACAGGACCCCACTGCTCTCACTGCTTTCCACGTGATCTTCATAAAGACCTCACTTCAGTCTTGCACTACAGCTCATACAACTGCTTCATTATCCACCTTGTACCAAAGATAGGCCTCAGCCATGAATTACACTTGAAATAAGAGCGCATAGCAGTAAATGAGGGCAGCAGTACATAAATGGCGAAAGCACATATTCACTGCTAACTTCTTGGTTAATAAGCAAGCCCTTCATACACTGCATAATGATCTAGGAGGTGTCCAATCTATCTATTTCCAGGACCTCATTACCTCACCATCCACAAGCGCTCTGTGCAAACCTTCAGCTCTTTACTCTCTCCATCATCTTCAATTATCAGTATTCTATTGTTCATCCTTACCTGCTCATGACTTCACCCTGCTACATCTGCTCCAAGATTAACACTATAATTAGTCCACAGTGCTCAAGTCTTCACTCGCCTCAACCCTGCGCAGTTACATTATTACGATTTAACACAACATCCTCCTAACAAACGTTTCCTCTTATGAAAGTAGCTAATCCACCCTGTGCCCCCCCCTGTAACCATTTCGTCCTCCCTTCATCAAATCTTTGCCTCTTTCATCCAACAGTTTCCCCTGCGTTTCCCTTCGCACTGACTGCCTGTCCTGTAACCGACTACTCAACCCTCTCCTGTGTTCGGGACCCATCATTCCACTATCCTATCCTCTCCTCTGTTCTTGTCTATGCTCATACTCTTAGATCGTTCAGCCTCTCCTTTGATATTGCTGGTCACCCCACACTTTTCTCAATGAGCGCACGGGGCATTAGCTGGGTACCAGCCCTTATGCTCCTCAATAAGCAGCAGCAATCATTGCAGTTTCACCAAGGTGAGTTTAGTAAAAGTTTATTTTACTACTTTCGATAACACATTTGTTCTTAAACGACATCCATATCTTAAATCACACATTTTATGATTTTGACATTTGGAATTTCATGTCATACCCTTCACTTGTGCCCATTCCCGACTTCTTATACCCTTGTTATCTAGCAGTGCTTTCAACACCACAGGCCATCAAATTCTGGACGGCACGGCCCTAAACGGTTTTGCCCATACCTCTATAATCACACTCAAATGCTAACAAGCATTGGCATAGCCAATAGGTCTCGCCTTTGGGACCGTTTAAGTGTTTAGTTATCCAGCACAATATCCTTGGTGCAGTAACATTAACTGTTGCATGGCTAAACACTTATAAGGTCCCAAAGGCGAGACCTATTGGCTATGCCAATGCTTGTTTTTTATAGTTATGTGGCCCCACTGAGAAAAGGCCTTGAAGAGAGATCCCGTGATTATTTTGAGACAATAAAAGAGTTCAACACATTGCCCATTACTAGAAAAAGAAAGGATCAATCAATCAGGGATTTGTATAGCGCAGCTAATTACCTGTGAGGGTATCCAGGCACTATGTAGCAGGGCTCAGTTGAAAAGCCAGCTCTTGAGTCTCTTCCTGAATTCCACCAGTGTGGGGGATGTCAGGAGGTTGAGGAGAAGGCCATTCCAGGACTTGGCTGTAAGGTAGGAGAAGGAATAGCCTCTGCTGTAGCTATGGTGGATTCACAGGTTCTGTGCGGGGGTGGAGGAGCAAAGGTCTCTGGGCGATTGGTGGAAGTTCAGGCGGTTGTTGATGTATGCTGGTCCTAGGTCATGGAGGGCTTTGTAGGCATGTGTCAATATCTTGAATTGGAAGTAGGAGAAGGAGATTGCATTGCTTCTTGGTGCTCTTGCTGTCCAGGATGATGCTGAGGTTGCGGGCGTGGTCTGTTGGTGTGGGAGTGGGTTTGAGTTTGGCGGGCCACGAGGTGTCATTCCAAGGGGAGTCATTGTTGCCAAAGATCAGCACTTCGGCCTTGTCAGTGCTGAGCTTCAGACAGTTTGTCTTCATCCAGTCCGCGATGATCCTCATGCAGTTGTGGAAGTTGGTCTTCGTGATGGTGGAGTCTGCTGAGAGCGAGAGGATGAGCTGCGTGTTGTTGGCGTAGAGGAAGGTCAGCAGGCGGCCACCTTGATTGCTGCCCTGCGGCAACCCCCTAAGCTTCATGTGTCTTGATGTCTGAATACATTTTACTCTCCTTTCTACCTCAGCTTGCTTTCTGCCACCCCTTCCTCTTTCCACCTCTCCTCCTTCTCAGACTCCCCATCCTCTATTTGATCACTCCACCTCTCGATCGCCTCCTGTCAACACACACCACCAAACATACATCAACACACATATGCACTTAAGTGAAGCTTGCACTTTAGGTGCATGTGCTGCTCCTTTTCTCTGTGTGTGAGGAAGCATACACATCATGTCAGAGGACCTCGCTCTGCTACTCAAGCATCTGACCTGTATTAGTTCATAAGGTGATTTCAGAATGTTATTGGCCAGGTAGTTCAAAGTTCGCTAAGAAAATCCTGGGAAATGGAAAAGTTTAAATAGGTCACAAAGTAAAAGAGGATATAGTTTCAGTCAGACACAAATTATGAAATGTACGATTGAATGTAAAGGAGGATTTAACACAGTTACTGAAAAACTTGTGCAGTGAGGGCATAATTGAGTTTAGTAGTCTTCATCAGGATTTTACTGGTCATTGTGGCAGGAAAGAAACCTTGCTTTTTTGTGTTGACTTTTGCAGTCTCAAAGGGGATATATTAGCTGACTAGCATCTGTTACACACAAATTGTTGCTTTCTTTCTGCTCTGAGTGGTGCTAGTAATTTACAAAGTAGAGCTTGAGGGCAGTGTATTCTCAGGTGCAGTAATATCTTGTTGTATTTGTCCCTCATTATGGTGCATATCAGTTTTGTCGCATGATATCTGCTCTGCCTTTGTCCACTTATTTCTTCCAGAGGTTGTTGGGTCATTGTCCAGAAGTGTCCCCACAGTTGTGGCATTCCATGACAATTTACTAATGTTTGGCTAAATCTATCAGGTTCTCATGATAGCCTTGGAAATGATTCTGGAAACTATGTAAAGGAGGAGGGTACACTGAGCAAGATAAAGGTGTGTTTAAACTCAAGGATGCGGAGTATTTGGGAGTAAAACCCAATCTGGGGTTGGTGGAAAGCTTTGTGAAAGTTCATCACCAAAAGAAAGAAACCACTGAATGTCATTGTCAGGACTCGGTGAGCTCTATGCAAAATGTCCAGAACATTTTTCCAACAAGATCAAGTGTTTAGAGATTTTCTTGTAAAAGGACTACATGTTTGAAAACTGAATTAAGAGAGAAGTGTTTTATTCCATTGACACTTGTCTTCCTCTCTCCAAAAAAAGGGCTAACAATCACCGGCCCCCAGCACCCTGGTTCACCGAAACTCTGAAAGCAGAGAAGGCCAAATGCAAAGCTATGGAGCGCAGGTGGAGAAGGAACTATTCTCCTGAAACTAAGATCAGTTACAAAACCACCCTAAAAATTTACCATAACCTTTGCAAAACTGCTAGGGCGGACTATGTCTCATCCACCATTTCAGATGCCCTAAGCTGCTCCAAAACCCTCTTTAACACGGTAAAGGAGCTCGCCGGCTCCAAAACCCAATCCAGGCCCCCTGCAATCAATAAACATCAATGTGAGGCGCTAGCCTCCTTCTTTGTCCAGAAGGTTGAGAAAATGTACCTGGACATAGTCCATGCACAACTTGATGACAACCCTCCCTCCCCTCTAGTAACACTTGCTCCCTCTTCAACGTATAGCATGACTGCTGATCAGGTTGTGACATCTAATTTACCTGCAAACTGTATTGATACATGACCATTGCTAGACGTTACTACCTTGAAAAAACTCTTAGACAGTTTAAAATCGGGATCACCTATGGACTCTTTACCCATCTCTGTACTGCAGCAGCTGGAACCGACTCCTTTGCTCGTGATCAAGGATCTTCTAAATGCCCCTCTACAGGAAGCCACCGTCCCGCCTGACTGGAAACATGCCATGATTCTCCCTCTCCTCAAAAAGGCCAGTGCTGACCCGATCTACCTTCCAACTATCGACCCATTTCACTACTTCCCGCTTTCTCTAAAATTTTGGAGAAGCATGTCCACACACAGCTCTCTCTATTCGTCGAAACTCAAGGGCTTCTTCATCCCTCCCAGTCTAGTTTTAGAGCGGGTTTCTCCACAGAGAGTACCCTACTGGGGGTAACTGAAAGACTGCGTCGTCTTTTGGATGCCGGAGACACCGTGGCCCTCATTTTACTGGATCTGAGCGAAGCTTTCTACACAGTGTCTCACACCGTGCTAAGTAAAACCCTAAATGCGCTAGGCATCTGCGGCTCCGCCCTGAACTGGCTCTCTTATTTTCTCTCAAATCGAACCTTTCAGGTTTTTTCCCCTACAGCCAGATCCGACTCCCTTTCCATTACCCATGGGGTCCCTCAAGGCTCCATCCTCAGTCCGCTACTTTTTAATTTATATGTGCGACCCTTGGCCAAGGTGGCGGAAGAATCCGGGCTGTCCCTGTTTTCCTATGCGGATGATTCCCAAATAATTTTTTCACTCTCTATGAAGAACGCAGTTGGACTCTCTCCCCTTAAATTAGGTTTGAGCAGAATAGCATCGTGGATGCAATCAAACTACCTAAAACTTAACGGAGAGAAAACTGAGGTCCTTATATTTGGGAAAAATAAGGATCTCTGGGGTCCGCAACATTGGCCGTGTGAGCTTGGTTCCCTTCTCTCCCCCACCCGCCAAGTCCGCAACCTGGGCGTAACCATTGATGATTCGCTCAGACAGCACGCCCAAGCGGTCAAAGTAGCAGCTACTTGTTTCACCATTCTTAAATAGCTGAAGAATGTCATCTGGATGCTACCAAAGCCCACTCCGAACACGGTGGTCCACGCCTTGATCACATCAAGGCTGGACCACGGAAATGTTCTTTACTTGGGCTCAAACAAAGAGGTCACTCGCAGGCTCCAGATGGTCCAGAACTCCGTTGCTAGGCTTTTATGCCGAGTACCGAGAACCGCCTCCATCTCTGGACACTTACATAATCTACTCTGGCTCAGGGTGGAGAACAGGATCAAGTTCAAAGCTCTGTGCTACATGCATAAAATAAAAGCTGGAGCTGCCCCCCAATACCTTCAATCTCTGGTTAGTCCGTATGTTCCTACACGCAAACCTCCGCTCATCCACTCAGGGGAAATTTATTGTTCCCAAAATTAAACTATCCAGGATGGGTGGAAGGTCTTTCAATTATCTGGGCCCCTCCCTCTGGAATGCCCTGCCTACAACTCTTCGAAATGAAACAGAATACGTCAAATTCCGCAAGTCATTGAAGACGTGACTTTTTAACAAATAACCTACTAGCCTCTCCATCTCAGTCTATGATCTGCCCCTGAGCCGAGAAACCCTTTTGGGTAGCTGCTGCGCACTACAAGTTTAAATAATAAATAAATAACTAAATTCCATGATATGTGACACTGTCAGTGCCACAGCACTGCAGGCTTTTTTATTGCTATCAGAGTCTGCAGCTTGACACTTGGTTACAGTGCAAATGATTACTGGTCTGTTCTTACCCTGCGGAATGGTCAAGTTTCATATCATGCAGTTTGACAAGATGGGCAACAGTTTTTTGTCACTGAGATAAAGATGTTTCTTCTGCCTATGATGTAGAGAACTTTAAATCTATTTCGCAGGGCATGAAATTTGTACTGCATACTGGCCTTTGAACATTGATCTATATTTATAGTTGGAAAAGTGTTAAGAAGTCCACAGTCATGTTGGTTTCGCCAATGTCAAAATTGTAATAATTGCATTTCAAGTCTGAATATATCTGTGGGGAGACGAGAACTGGGTCTTCATGCATAATGGAATGCTCTAGACATATTGCCAGTTGTTAATGTGGGGTGAAAGGTTTCACTGTTTGAGAAAAGAGTAAACACAGTTCATGACCCATTTGGAAAAAGGTTTGCGCTGCCTCTTGGGCACCAGTAATGGGTTGCCATATTGAGAAAGTAGTTCATCAGATGTGATTTAGCTAAAACAGTAGGTATTTGGTTAAAATGTTGGCATTGTTGCAACAGGTTGGGTGCCGAAGTAAGGTTTTGGATTAGACTACAGTGAACTTTATGGACCTTCTCAAGTGCTGCTAATAGACTTGAAATATCCTATCATGTTAGTTGACTATCTGTCTGGATGGGCTAAGGCTCGGTTCATGGCAGGCCCTAATACAGTCAGTAATATAGCTTTCAATAGCTTTGTTTGCGATGGAGAGGTTTCCGTCACAATTTGTATCCGAAAATGTGTGCACTTCACATCACATGAGGCACTTCCTCCCATCTTGTGGAGTCAGCCATCAAAACACAGTGTTTACCTTCTGCAAGCCAATTCCCCATGAAGACATTCAACAGAATTATAGTGTAGGGTCTGCACTGGGCTGTGAGACATGGAATGAATATGTTGGAAGTGAAAAAAAGCTTATTGTGGAGCTATCATACCACAAGTAATGTGTCTATTTGTAAGAAAATGTCTGAGTTTCTGAGGGTGCATGGTGCGTGCACTTTAGTGTGTCAGGTGTGGATGAGGGGATCGTATCAGATCTGTGAATGTGAAGGTTGAGTTGAAGGCTAGATTGCAAAGGAGTTAAGATAGATTGGAGGATTTTTTTAAAAGTGTATGAGTCAAAGGGGAAGGCTTCTCCCAAATCCCGGTCAGGTCTACAGCAAAATGTTCAGTTGCTTTTGGTACCACCCTGTGCTTAATTTGTAAAAAAAAAAAAAAAAAAAAAAAAGAAGTGCGGGTACCAAACTTTTTGCCAAGGAGGCCACAGCCCACTTCTACCTCCGATGTACCCCACTTTCAACACTCGCACTGCCGAAGTCTCTATCGTCTAACTTTGCTTTGTTGTCTGTCTCCTAAGTCTGTGCTCTAAGAGTTCATCCTCTCACCTCTCTAATAGTTTTCTATCGCCTCAGTCACACCTGGTGTGTTACCTTATTCCCAGTATTTCTGATTTGCCCTCTTTTCATTCTACCCCTGACCTTTTTCCTCTTCACTTTTATCCATGCTCTGCTCTCTCTCTCGCCTCGATCTTGGCTCTTTACCATCACTCTTTTAGCAGTGATTAGCGGTGTCTCTGTTTTATCATTTCTCCGGTCCTCTGCATCCTTTCATTCTATCTTTTCTCTTATTGCTCTCTTCTTCACACCATGCCTGCTTTCTCTTTTTATCTGATGTGCTCTCCTCCTTTTCTTCTACTTTGCTCCGTTTTATCTCTCTCCTCTCTTGTTTGTTCTTTCACCTCTTTACTCTTGCTCTCTCTCCTCAATAACACTGCTGCTGTTACCCCTGTCTCCAGCCTGTACATGTTCCTGCTATTTTGAACTCCGGGTTTTCTTGTTGTCATTTCTAAAGAAGATGAAGATGGCATGAGTTTTACTTTCCTACCTACACCGAGTGCCAAAACAAAATGTACACCACATGAAAATGCTTTTTTGCATATATTAATCAGTGCGGTATGACTGGGTTTATTGTGGAACAGGCGGCTGCTCGAGCACAGCAGGTCGTGTGACTGCTAGTGCTGCCTGTAATTAGTAGGTCCAGGGACGACAAGGGCATTAGCATCCACTGCTCAGCTTGCTGTGACCCTGCCTGCTACAGCATAAGCATTGTCCCCAGCCATAGTGCTGTCAATGCCGGTGAGTGTGGCTGTGGCGCCTATTGGACTCATGCACGCTCAGCAATTAGCACGCTGAGAGGCAGCGAACCGATACTACAGTTGACTCCATGGCGCATAAAAGTTGTAGTGGGCCGCATCGAGCACGTGGATTATTGTGCAGCAATGCAGGACTGCAGGTTATGCTACTCTGGCTACGCAGCAAGTGGAAAGTCCACACTTACTTTGTTTATTCTTCCTCATGAGCCCTCACTCCCAAGTTCCAAATGAGCTCTCGCAGCTTCCTTGCATCAACTCCGTCTTGAGCCAGCCCCCAGCTACAATTATCCACTGGGAGTCTTAGGCTCAGGCAGTGGCAGGGTGCAGCAGACTAGGGAAGAGAATGCAAGCCATTGTTTCAAGATGACTTCTTGGATTTGTGACAGGTGTGATGACAGCATCACTAACGTGGTGATACACAATCATGCCTGCCTGGACAGGCGTACGCTGGCCTGTCTACGAACACATACCAGCCAGTCACCATGCAAGGGTTTTCTTTTTTTTTTGAAATTGAACAATTAATATTGAGACCACCACATGCAGGGTCAGAAATTGTAGGCTCACCGTGTAAAATAAGTGCCAGTGCTGAGCACCGGCACGCACCGGCTCAAATTAAGCACTGGTACCACCTATGTTTCAACTGCATCAGCTTCAACTCCTTCGGCCTGCAAGGCCGTCTCCACTATACAGACGTAAGGAGAAGTTTCACATGTCCATATACCAATGGTCGTCTGGTTCTCTTCCCTGCAGACACAGCTTCTTCTGTCTCCAGGACATTCTGCGCTTTGCCATTTCAGGAAAGACTGTCCAACCAACTGACAACACCCCCCTTCGAGGACCTGGACATGCTTTAGACAGCAATAGCCTAGATTAATTGGTCATTGCAGCATCATTTTAATCAAAGAGGCCCTATTCTCGCTGTAGTCACCTATCATGAAGATGGGCTTTATTCCAGGGAACAATAGGGAATCTTCTCCTCTGCATCTGTTCCAGTTAGCTCACTCAAAGAGTCCTTCGAGTAAATTTAAGAGGTACTTTCAGCTGTGTTTGCTGACAACCCCTGAGCAAATTAAACTGAAGGAAGCTTTTACAGTTTCCCCACCAGATACGTGCAACAGTGTTGCCCAGTTTCTTTTTTCACGAAGATGCTTTACTACAAAAGCTATCTATCCCTGCGTGATTTGTACTATGGCATACCATAATTAAAGTGTTTACGTGGGCACCCCCTTGCCACAAAGATAGGAGCCTCCAAGCCCATACAAAAGTACAGGCCGTTCTTCCATGCAGAGACGGAGGGCGCCATCGTCGCCTTCCAGGCCCTGGCAATATCGCTCTTAGCTAGAGTAAATCCCAAAAGCATAAGATGACTTTTGTAAATATTGCCCCCAATTCCATCTATTACATGTAGGAGCACCAACTTCGGAGAGCAGGGGAGGTCCCAACCCAAAACCTCGGAAAGGCAGACCATTACCCCCCTCCAGAATTGCGCCAATGCAGATCAATGCCATACAGTATGTAGCAAGGTACCCTCCTCATGCTCACATCGAAGGCACAGTGGGGAAGCCACCAGACCCGCCCTCCACAGCCTAACCCTGGTATAGTACACCCGATGAAGGTATTTGAACTGGATGAGCCGTAGGCTCACCGCAATAGCTGCCTAAAAAGACAATGTTTGACAGTTTAAAATGCAAACTACTGCCGCATGTACACAACATGGCTATCTCATCTCTTTCAATGTAATTTGGAAAAATCCTTCAAGCTTACATTGTAAACTATAATATACGCAGCTGTGCAAAACGTGTGCCCACTTTTATGCTGGCTTATCAAAGTGTCAAATGTTGCAATTCAATAAAGACAAGCCGTCTTTTCTGTTTTTAAACAGAGACAATTTCATATTGCATCAATAAATGCTGCTCAAGAACTTTACATTGTTTTCTAGATGTTAGTGAGGAAAATCTGCCATTTTAAACACTAAACGGATTTCAGTTTTAATACAGAACATGAGCCTGCAAGCTGGTTAGCAGGTCCAAAGCGTCACCAGAGGTCAAGAAACAATATAAGGACAGGAAAACCACATCAAAACAATGGATGTCCTATACTGTTCATCATGCCTTTGTTTGTAAAGAGAAGATGTGTTGTACCTGCTAATTTCTGCTACATGATGTCAACAATATGATGCTGTGATGGAATACATATATCCTGATTCAAGTGGTGGTTCTAGTCTTGTCATTCAGAACAGCGCCTTTTATCAGGCTGCTTCATTGAACCTCCAGCTTATACCTATTCTGGCCAGTTCAACGTCACAGTAGTCACATAATACATATATAACACCAACGTGCTGACCAGTTTTGCCACTTTTGAAAATATTTGTGTCGCCATTCAATCAATTTCACTGTTTATGCTTGGTATAATAATACATAATTGGAACTTTGATAATATCACAGGTCCCACTATAATCCTGAATATATACATTAACCCCAGTTCCTCTCAAAAACGGTGGAACTTAAAGGTACTGGGAAATTTTCTTTTCTTATGGATCATGAAATTTCACATGGGTGAATACTGCGTATAATTACCGGCAATTTAAAATTGAAATTGGCCAATCATGCAAGAAGAAGTGGCATTTTAAAACGGACTGATATGCGCCGGGTATCTCAATCCAACTCTCCAAATTCAGCTCTATCAATAAACTAGACCAAGAATTTATTTGCATGCTGGTGGCTCTGGGCCTCCGGGCTCTAAATGGATGCTGCCTAAGAGATATTCCAATGACTGCAACAAGGAGAACTTGTAAAGTTGAATCTGTTATGGATTATATGTTCGTATCTCTACATCTTTTTTTTATAAAATCTTGTCCTTTACCATAACACCAAGGTGTGAAAGTTTTTAATCCCAATAATTTGTGGGGAACAAGTTATTGGGATTAAAAACTTTAATGTGTCGGTGCAAACATATAGAATTATTGGTATGCAAGGTCTTGGCATTCATTGGCAAAGAATTAGGTAGAACAAGCTCTCGCCAGCCCGTTATGAGGTCTAGAAACAGGCAGTATAACATCTAACTGGGATCCAGAGGCTCCAATCGGTGCATGGCAAAAAACCCAGGATGAACTTAAAGCCATACTGCTTAAACCTAGTGATGGAGCCTGGATGTTACTTGGCATCCATCTTTACCAATTCATCCCTGGGAAAATCATTTAGGACACTTTTTTCAGGATGAGAGATGTTAACCTATTTAGTCGAAAACATGAGTTCACATACTGCATTGTAAAAGCGTGCAGAGTTTTAGACACTGATGATATGAAAATGTAAACTAAGTGAGAAATAACGAAAAACTTCATGCTGATGCATTTACGTGTTCTAAGAGAGATGAAAAATAAAAATAATATATAAAGAGTTTTCATAAATACCTATATTCAAATGTACATGAAACTGAACGCATATATGCATAGTGGTACTAGAGAAACGTAGAAAATGCTTTCTGCAAAGAAGACTGACCTAGAATGAATATGGGCTTTTGTAACACATATGAAAAATAATACATGCATGGAAAGGTTCAGTTTCAGTTTATTGTGCAGTTAATTAAAACTTTTACAATCATACATTACACATTTTTTTCCTTATACTTAAAATTGATTGTTGTTAAAACACAATAAAATAGGAGAATCACAATAAAAGGAGAGCCCAAAGGTGACATTAGATTTGCAGAAGACGTTATCGGACAGGCTAGGGATATAGAGAACGAAAGTGCGGGATGCGGAGCAGCAGTTTATTGTTTCTAGACTTCCACTTAGGGAAACCGAGAGTGCTGTGCTTGTCCAGCAGCGAAATTGCTAGTAGTCCCTTTCCTGAGTGTTTGCTATATGTTGAAGCCCTGTATGCTTACTTAGGAGGGGGCTAAACAGTTGAAGCTATAGACCTTCTAAAAATAGATGCAGAGGCCAGTGCTTACCATGGCAGGCAGCTGAAGATGCCCAGTTGCATTGATGTATAGTCTAGCAGCATATTTGGATGCAAGGGCGGGGTAGGGAGTTTATTTTATGCAGGTTACGGGAACAAAATGCAAGGCGACGAATATTGCATGTGCACGATATTAATAGAAAATGTCTATGTTGACCTAGTATGTAGAATGCTGGGTACTACTTTACAAAAGTCTTCCTTAAATATAGGGGAGAGTGCACTAATCTGTGTTTGGCCTGATGCTTGGCCAACGAAAGAGAGGTATTTAAAAGGGCTTTCCACCTGATAATAGCATTTTAGATACACAATATACCAATCTTTAACGTAAACAAAATAACAGTTCTGCAATAACTGTATAGTCCTTTAAAGCGCGGACTCTGCTAGTCCTGATATTACTATGTTTCCTGGTTAAGTCGGCAGTGCAAGCGTTGACCTGTATAGGATGACTCAAGGACCCGCAGGCAGTTCAGCTGTATTTCAATCTGTGACCTGGAGACCTGCCTTTTTCATAGATGTTTCTGCAACAGATAAGTATTTTACCAGCCGACAGCTTAGTTGGACGTCCTCCCCAGGGAAGGATGCTTTTACTGCTTGTCTGCAGGTTCGGATGGCTTTCATGTTAAAGATGTGTCTTACCAGAGATCGTCGAGCCGATTTTAGGGCCTTGCAGATAGTCAGTAGGTGCACTATATCCTCATCCCCTTCTCCGCAGAGGCGGCAAGTTGCAGGCAACGGGGGGCGTAGCCAAGGTGGCATTTGATATGCAGATGGTAGTATGCCTAAGCGGAGTTTCAAGAATTTCTCTTTTATCGCTCTTGAAAAGCTAGTGAGGAGGTATGCTTGAGGTGAGGCCATGTTGTAGGTCTGTAGGGTGAACCAGCCGTGGGAGCGCTCTGACAAGGCAGCTTTATCCAGTATGAGTGACTCTTTTTTTATCACTTTATTTACAATTTTTTTAAAAATAGCAGTCGATGTTGGTAGCTCCCAGAGTTCCTGCAGTCCCAGTTGGCTGAGTGATTTGTCCAGATAGTTTCGGGCTGGGCATGTCTCCTTGTTCTTCAATTCTTTCCACAGGTGCATGTTTAGTGAGTCAGACGGACCCCTTTTGATTTTAAACCAGCTTTTAATAAATGCCCCTCTGCGGGCAAGCTCTTGCCTTTGAAACCCGAACTCCAGCCTCAATTGTGCGGGGGATGTGTACCTTGGTAGCCCAAAGATCATTCGAATTGCTTTTGTTATTGTGTGGTCCAGTATATCAGCATCTCTCCCTCTCATGGCTTCGCTTCCGTAAGTTATCGACGGTAGAAGTTTTGCCTGGATCACTGTAATTAAGGGAAGGAGGTTTGGACCAATGATGTTGTTCTTAAGGTTCCTTAGCGCCACAGCGATCATTAATCCCCTTTTTTTTATGGCCTCAGTTTGCGCCGTGTACTTCCCTTTATCGTCAATCATGATTCCCAGGTACTTGTAACTTTGAACTGCCTCCAGTTTCCGTGACGCCAGATACCATTGTGGTTGTTTCTTTTTTTTGCGCCAGTTCACACAGAGTGTTTTTGTTTTTTCTCTGTTGATTCTGAGTTTATTCCCCTCAGAGTACTGAGTTAAGTCGAGCAGGCGCTGTAAACCCACTGGTGTCTGACTTATTAGTACCAGGTCGTCTGCGTAAAGTAAATTAGATAGCTGGAGCCCACCTATTTTTGGTGCATGCGAGTTATTTTCGTTTAGGGTAGTTGGAAGCTCAGCCATAAAGAGATTGAAGAGTAATGGGGCAAGTACGCAACCTTGCTTTAATCCGATGGTTGTTGGGATCCTTTTTGATAAGTGGTCTCCTCTGCCCAGTTTGACTTGCACCCAGGTGTTACTATGCAGGAAGACTAGCTGTTTTAGGAGTAGTGATGGAATGTTCATTTTTTCTAATTTTTACCACAGTAAGTTCCTATTTATGTGGTCAAATGTGGCGCTATAGTCAATAAAACATAGATATTGGGGGCTGTTTTTTGACAAGTGCAGCATCTATCACCAGTGAAAGGGTCATGATGTTCGTGGTAGTGCCCATGTTCTTGCAAAAGCCTGTTTGATTTAACGGGATTGCAGATGTTTCCGCCGCCCAAGTTGTTAGTTCTTGTAGGAGGAGTCCTGCGTAATATTTTGCTTCATTATCAAGCAGAGCTACCAACCTATAATTTTTTGGGTTATCCCGGTTGCCGTTTTTATGGATGGGGGAAATGATCGAACCCCTCCATGAAGATGGTATCGTAGAGGTTCGCAAGATTGATTCAAAGGTTGGTTTTAATATGGATGCCCAGTATTCTGGATCTTGTTTATATAATATGGGCGGGATCCCGTTTGGGCCTGGGGCACCCTCGCGCCTGCCTTTTGAGATTCTTTTGCAAATGTTTTTACGCGTAATTTTGAAAAGTTTTTCTGGGATTGGATTAGTAGGCAGTTGAGGTGTTAAGGGATCGTTTTCGGGTGAGGGAGCATTGATATAAAGTTGGGTTTCCAGATCTTTATTGAAGTGGGTATGTAGGAAAGTTGTCCAAGCCTCTTCGGTAACGTATGAGTTAATGCCTAAGTTAGATGAGCTGGCAAGTGTATTGACCTTTAGCCAGAATTGAGCGCTATTGTTGTTTTTAATGTCGTGCAGGAGTTTTGCCCAAAAGGCCCCTTCACCATCTTTTTTTAGGCTCCATAATAATTTCCTTCGTTTGACTTTCAGAGCCCTCAGTTCTTCTAGGGTCGTTTGGTCCAGTTGATTTTTCTTTAGTCTCCGGAGTGTACGGTTTATCAATGTTCTGAGATTTTTAAGTTGCGCGTTGTTTCCAATGTGAAGGAATGGGCATTTCGGTTGAGCGAGGCCTGGGCTTCTCTTTGAGTATGATTCCTTTTTCACACCATATTTATTTCCTAGTTTCCTTGTAAACATCTCCCAGCTTCTCAGGCTGTCGGAGTCTGCAAGTTGTGCCTCTTCCATCAGTAGTTTTGCGAGGGTGAGAAACCCTTCAGGGTCGTTTATTTTGCATTTTATTCTCTTTTCCATAGCTGTGAATTCTAAGTTGTGGACGTTTGCTGACAAGGTATGTGGTGTAAAGGTTGAACATATTGTAATTTCCTGTGGAAGATGATCACTGTAATCAGAGGTTCCAATGTGATAGTCAATTATTTTTGAAAACATACAGCGAGTAACAAATGTATAATCTATTGTAGTACTTGCTATTGAGTTATGGAATGTTGCAGTCTATGGGCGGTCTCCAGGAAATCTTACATTTAGTGATCTAAAACCCAGCTGTTCAAGGATTGCTAGAAGCTTCTGAGATGTTTTCGGTGTTTTTGTGTGACTCCCGCCTACATTGATAGCATTTATTATTGCGGACCATGCAAAGGGATCATCCCCCATGTCGGTTTCTTCAGATATTCTCCTAAACATGTTTGCGTTGAAGTCCCCAGTAATAATCAGCCTATTGGTCTGCTGTTCCGTTAAAATGATTTCTAGCTTCTCCAGCAGCTGCAAGATTACTTTAAATCTGCCGCGCGGGTGTCGATAGAGATTTATAAGAATTACCGGCTCATGTTTTTCCTCCCCTTGCAGGGTTAATCTGAGTACTTGCATAACGTTTGGGAGAGTTAAGTTGTACGACATTGGCTCCAAAGCATAGATCCTCTTTATGGAACTGTATGTAGCCAGACCTCCCTTGCTGTGTCCAAATTTGGCACTTTTTGTTGCAGGTGTGGAGAACAAGTTGAATCCATTCAGGGCTGGCGGAATTTCGCACCAGGTTTCTTGGAGCGAAAATATATCGAAGCCTTCTAGGTAAAGTTGCAGTTCCCGGTCAAAGATCTTCTCTCCAACCCCGTTGATATTCCACGAGCAGATTTTAAGAGTTTTATTTTTTATTTCGGCGTTGGGTACACAGAGCTTCGAGTGTCACAGGTTTTGGTTTTTTGTATTTATGGTCCTCGATAACCAGGTCCACTCTTGTGGGGGTGTGGTTTTTGTTACGTTGGGTATAGGGTAACTCTGGTCCCTTGTTTCGTTGCACTCTGGGCTTTCGCTGCGGGCTCCGCGAAGCACTGAGTAAGATTTATTGCTCAGTTGAGACCCCCCCGGGTCCTGTTTGATTTGACAAGATGTTAATTAGTGGTTCCGAGTATCCTGGTTTGAAGTAAGGCAGAAGCTTGATGCCCCAGGTGTTAAATTTAGCGTGTTCTTTAAAAATTTTATCTGCTACCATGGGTGAGGCCCAATCTGGTTTGGTTGCTTCCACCCCTGGATGCTCCGAGGACTCCGCAAATTGTATTGACTCAAGGTCCTCGGATCTTAGGGTCTTCAGGCTGTTAACCGAGTGTATTAAGCGTAGAATGTTTCCTCTGTTGAGTATATCTATCCGTCCCCTGGACTTATATTCGGGGTGGAACATGATTGTTGTGGGGTTCAGTTGCGCAGTTTGGACTATAGATGGTTCTTGGATGATTTTAAGTGTATCCACTAGCTCAGGGGGTACTCTTGGGGTGGATGGGACCATGCCGTCGGTTATGCCCTCTTTAGCGTAACCTCTTTTTTCAGGGGGGTAGATCTTTTGAGCTTCTCCCCTGCTTATGGGTGTTCTAGGAGAGTTGCTTCCCTGCGCTCCTGTCCCCTCTTCCAAGTGTTCTGGGGGTTCTTGATGACGCTCTGTCTCGGACCGATGCCCTACCAGAGGGGTTTGATTCAATAGGTTCAGTAAGTTTCTGATTTCGCCTCTTTCTCATCAGCTTCCTTCGCTGCTTGCGGGTAAGCGAGCTGGATGATGGAGAGTTTGTTTTGTTGCGCTTTGTTGGTCCCGGCGAGGGTGTCCGAGGTCCAAACCTTGTTTGGTTGTTTTCCTCTGAGCTTGTTGGGGCTGAGGCCTCTTCGTGGGGGCAGGAGTCTGGTTTCTGGTCCGTAGTGACCTGCCCCACATCCCCGGTTGTCAGTCGTGGTAGTTGTTGCTCTGCTGTGCTTGTTAATGTGGCTAACCCTTTTGGAGTTGCCTTCTGTGACACGGTGTCTTTTATATCAGATAAAAGATTGTCCATTGCCTTCGGAAGGGTAGCCAGCTTGTCTATTAGTGTTGCACAGGTGCAGCTGGCCTGTGTTATTTGTGTCTCTGCCTGTGCTCTTCTAATCAAATTATTAAGGTCTGCCAATTTGTCATCGATATTTGCCACAAAAATCGAGAGGGAGTTCAAAACTGAGAATTGAACATCCATCTTGTCTGAGTGATATTGCATGGCGTTAACTGACATTTGCATTGTGTGTAGCAAAGTAGTCCAAATGTCTTGTTTTTCCTGTTTTTTCTGTTCTTTTTCCTCTTCTTTTGAATGTTTTGTGTTATTCCTTGGCGAGCTATTTTTTCGTTGGAGTTCGACTTGGGGACCGAGAGAGTAAGAGGCAACTAATTCCTCCCATTCCTCCAGTGTCAGATAAGAGCATTCGGGTTCAGCTTCCTGTGTTATTAAGGAGGATTGCCGTTGTGTGTTGTTTTGTGTTGTTGGTTCGTCTTGTACAGATCTTGTAGTCAGTTGGCCGTGATTACCTTGCGGGCATTCCTGTGTAAGTTGGGAGAATACTTCCAGTAATGCCTTTGGAGTGGTATGAGTTTCTCCCACCGCCGTTTGAGTTGGCATATGCAAGGGGTCTTTATTCCCCATCATTGCAAACTTGGACTCGAGCACTGGTAAAGGTGGGAGGGGGGTTTCTTTTGCCGTGTGCGGATCTGAGTTTTGCTTTTCCGTTACTTTTTCCTCCTGTAACGGCTGTAATTCAGGGGTATCTGAGTCCTCCTTATTGATAGTAATTTTATTGTGGTTGTCAGCAATGCTGTTGGCAGGGTCACCTGGATCTTGTTCCTCGCACTCATAGAGCATTGATTCCTTTTTTCTCTGGTTATGTGGTGTCCAGTCAATCAGGATTTCTTCTTTGTTGTTGCTAAGAAATGTGTGAGTATTGTGGCTTGTGTTCTCTCCATCTTTCATAGCCCTTGTAAGACTGTTGGTTCGAGCTTGGTCAACTGTTCCACTTACTTTAGTTTTATTAATATTTTCCTGGATGTTTGCTTTTGGCGTCGGCATCAGCTCTAGTTGGTTCAGTTTGATGTTTTTTACTTCCTCATATGCCTTGACCCCCTGTTTCATCTTCCCTTCATACATCTCGTACCTCTCATCTTCTAAGCTGATTTCACACAGTCTTGTAGCACCTGGCACTTCCCTGCTGGGCGAAGGCCTCTCGTAGCCATTGTCTAGCTGCTGCTGCTCTTCGGTGTAGAATGTTTTAATGGGTTGAAGGGGCGGTGGGGGATTCTTTTCTTTGTTATTGGCTAGGCATAGAACTGATCCTGCGTCCTTTAGAAATGATAATTTGGTGTATATTTTTGGATGGTGGTTTTTGGGTTTGGTGATCCCAGTGGTTGAACTGTTTATATTGACAATCGGCGGTACCTGCGGGCTGCTAAAGCGTGGGGAGATCAGAAGAGTTTCCCTTTCCTTTGTTGAATGAGCTTCTATGCTCTCTAAATTCTCTATGGTGGGAGTCTTCTTTGTCCTGCGCGTTCCCCTGTTGGGGTTCGACGTCACCTGCTGTCTTGTCTTCCCTGATCTCATTGTTGCGTCCGATGTGACTTGCGATGCGGGCCCCTCCGCTTGCCACCCCCACCTGCTCCCCACCCCAAGGCTCCACACAACAAGAGCGGGGGGCAAGCGGGGTAAGGTGTGCGGGAGGCAGCTGGTAGCTAGGAGCAGCGCAGGAAGGAGCCACAGGGCTGGGGGATGGGCCGGGAGCTGGGATGGGCAAGGAAAACAGTACCCCCCTCACACTCATGCAGCAGTCAGCCCTCACCAGCCAGCCCTCCCCAGCCAGTTGTCTCTAGTCCAAGCGATAAGCAGCGGCCCAATTCGCTTACCGCCTCTCAGTATGGCGTGCGGCGTTGATGGCGACTGTTGCTAGTCCATTCACTCCCCCACGCTTTAGCCCTGCTTCAGCACCGCCCGGCGACTTGTGGGTCCAACGGCTCTGTGGCGGCTCTGTGGCGGGTCGGTGGTAGCAACGGCAGCGGTAGCTTTTCAGCTGCTTTTCGGCGGTTACAGCGGCGGTTAAGGCAGCGGTTAAAGCAGCTTCTGTAAACCGTTCCCGCAACTTGCGCAGCTCCTCTCCTTCTGCTGTCCCCAGAATCCTTTTGCGATGGAATACCGCCGAATGCTGTCACTGGGTGCCAAGGCTCAATTAGGTGGGGGCTGCTCCTGGTACGAAATTCCGGCTGCTCCTCGGCACCGCGACTCGGCTACTCAGCTCACCTTCTCGCCTCTCGCAGCTTGTGTCTCGCCTCGCCTCTCACCTCGTCTGCTCCTCACCTCCTCCTCTCTCTGCTGCTCTCTGCTGCTCTCTGCTGGCAGAAACCGTACTTACATATTCCTTAATTCAGCCTAACTTCTCAAGCAGTATTTTTGTGTTTGTTTTTTGTAAACCATGCGGTGGCGTCCGGGTAGCTCTGAGCGCAGCGCCCCACTCTGCTGCCACCTTCTGCCTCGGACTACGGCAGACGACAAAGCAAAGCGCAAGCATGGAAAGGTGTCACGTTGAAACTTATGCCTGCATGGTAATGTGCCAAATAATGACTAGAACACATTTTATTTTTGTAATGCTTAATACTGATATGCATTTCATGAAGACAGTCATAACTGAATTAATGAAGACAATTAAATGGAATTGCAAATATATGATCTTTCATAATATTAACACAACAGTGATTCAGCTAATTTTTCATGTAGGCCTCAAAAGCTTCTTTTGTCTTTTCGGTAATGTAAAATTATGTGAGACAGTCACCTAAGCCCTATGAGAACTTTCTGTAAAGTTTCACTTGAGTTCAGCCCAACAATGGACTCACTTCTCACTAGAAGTGAAATCGATACAACTGTAGCAAATATTTTTGCAAACCTGGAGAAAGGGGCGTGGGAATGGATTGACTATGGACGAATACAAGTACCTCCTACTTCCATGGATGTGACGAAATACTAACTAAATGAACCACAATGAATTTTAATGAGACTTGCAAAAAATAAATATTTAATTCATCCAAAATTGTATGATTTACTGATAACCCCATGACAGCCCACCGTGAGTGACGAATGAAACCCCATGGATTGATGAAATGGATACATTAAGGGGGTGCAAACCTGGAACATTTAGAGTAAAATTGCCCCATTTGGGAAGGAGACATGGGTTGGCTGTCTTTCTTGTTTCCTGCTTGACATGCTGTCAGATTGACTCTTGATTCCTATTATATACTCTATATCCCTTATCTACTCGCTCTTGGTCGAATTGCCTCTAATGAACTGAACTTTATTTAAACTGCAACTCCAAATCCTGTACTTTGCTGGCTGGCAAAGTTGGCCGGGAAATAACCTTTCGGCTGAGCGGTCATTTGACTCCTGCTGTGACATGCGGTGCTAAGCGCGGAGATACCCCTTCGGGGGTCGAGTTCCTGCGCTATATAAGAATATAAATAAATAGATTGAACCAGAGCTGAGTCACTTGAGGACAGACCTGAAGCGAACTGCCTTGTTTGGGTTTTTATGATGAATAACTGAATCAGTATTTTTCCCATTCTCTCTATAGGCTGAATCGTGCTGCCGAAATAATCTGTGCTAAACTGTGTGATTATTTGCATTAACATATTGTCATAAACATTCTGTTCTTGAAATATATTCCTGATCTGTTTTTGCAATTTGAGGCATTAGATAAATGTTTTTCTTTAATTATCTTTATCGATTCTGTCTCCTTCTTTTGGTCTTATCTATTATCTCAAGGAGTCTATATATGTGGCAAAGGAAGGTTTTGTTTCAGGTTAGAGAAGATTATGGTCATGTTAGCAATTATCTGTTCCAGGTTCTCATAGGATAATTGTTTGCATCTTCTGAATATTCTAGTCCCATTTAGCTCAACAAAAAAGATCCCCAGAAGACCTATTTCATGGTAATGGTGGGTAACAAATAAAGGGATTATAAGATCTGGATGTGTTAGAGAATGGGCCTAGTGATATTGATTGAGTGTAAGTGGCAAGAAAAATTTGGTAAGCTTTGCGCTGCATCAGTTTAATGGTAGCGAGTTGGATGGTTTAGTATTGACTGATTAAAACTGGTATATGAGGAGATGCTGTCATATGGATTCCTTTGTAGTATAAAAGGTTTAGTGAGCTTCATTTGACGATAAAAAGAAAAAATGACGAGACTGGCGTGGAATTGTGATCACAGAAGTGTTATGTCTTATTGTGCAATTTGTATGTTAGTGTTGTATTAAGTTGCGTATGGGTCAGTCGAGGCCTAAGATCCCGGGATATGCACCTACGGGTGGGTCTTAGAGTGGCATACATTAAGTAAGTTTGTCGTTTCGAGGGTGCTGTGCATGAGACGTCGTCACCACTGCCACCAATGAAGGGAACTTTTTGAAAGTGTGATGAGTTAAAATTTTGTTGGGGTTTCTTCCAAGAGTGCACCGGAAGGAATCCTAAAGATTTTTACTCAAAGGGTGTAATCGCGCTGGTCAAGATTTTACTAAGAGGGATTGAACATTTTCTGGTTGTAAGAGGGTCTATAATTCTTTTTAGTGGAGCAGACAAGAGTTGTTTTATGTTTAATGTTGTTTTGCGTGAAATTATATAAAGAAGAAAACGACAAGACGAGAATTGTAAAGCGAAGGTCAGTCGCTGTGAGGAGTTAGATTGATGTCATAAAAGTACTGCGATGAGATAGGGCAGTTGGTGTGGAGCCGCGCTGGGATTGGTAGTTGAGATCGAGCAGTGATTAAAAGTTGAAATGATAATACGGAAGCAAAACATTTAGAAATAAGGCTGATTTGAAGTAAAAGGAAGTACATCATGAAATTCTTTAAGTGATTAAGGGCTTTAATACGAAAAGACAAGCCTATTCCTACTAGGTAGGGAGTTCCTGTGGCTCCGGAAGGTACAATAGCTTTGCATATGTCCCTGGAGAGAGGATATCACACCTGTACCTGGTTAGAGATTTTGGTCAAATACACTGAGAAAGATGGTCCCTTAGCTTTCCTACAATATTAAACTTTTAATGTACGGATTTTAGAAAATCTGAGAAGACAGATGAATGATACGAAACAGACACCTAGACCAATGCAATATGAGACTCTTGAAAAATGGGATCATGAAGCCCATTGAAGAGAGAAGGAGAAATATCAGGGCAAATACAAAAATACTTTAAATCGATATGCAGAAGCAAAATGGGATTCACAGAAAGACATGTGGAGATGAGACATTGCAATGGGTGCACAAATATATCCTGTAATGGTAGCTGAAAATAAAGAAGGAGAGAAATGTAAAGAAAAAAAGAAACATGCAGAGAGGCCATAAGCTCAGGTTCTTACATTAATATAGGAGAGCCTGGATGAAATAGATGATGAATTATTGAATAAATTGTTGACCTCCACCCTATAACGAAGAGCAGACGAATTCAGGAACAAACATGTTTGTTGGAATGACACCAGAGGCACCAACTGTACCTTTAGATTCGGCTCATAAAAATATCTTTTTGTCTGGAGGACAGACCCGTGATGAAGTATAACCTAATAATTCTGCTATGACTACCGGTCCAGATGCACTATATGTTCCAGTTACTATAGGTCCAATTGTTCCATTATATCAGTCAAGACAAGGAGTATCACAAGTACATGCTATAACGATGCCTAATGGGTTATCGGGAATGAATCACTTCTCCCAAGAATTAAATGGGGAGTTAGTGAATCAGAATGTGCCATTGGCAAGAGAAAATGCTGAGACACGAGGGAGTTATGTGAGATCAAGTGAAAAGATAACCCGAATGGAGCGGAGAACAGACTCATTGATTAGTATCACTGAAAGAATTTCCGAAACGCCAAACAGAGGTCCACAGGTTATAACAGGAGCAGTTTTATAAATGGGAACTCAAAAATGAGATACACCTGTGACCCAACGATTAGGGGAAATTGGTGAGGAGTCTCAGGGACGAGAGACAAGTACATCCATAGGACCAATACCTGAGGAACTCGATGACTGGATTAGGGATATAACTTCAACAGCTAGTACAAAACATATTCCAGTAAGAGATGGTAAGTTAGTGGAAAGTGGCGCAAATAGCAATCTACATGTAAGCAGATTAAAAGTTGAATTAGAAGAAATTATATTGGGAACCATTAGTCCAGAAAGACTGGCGAAATACTGTGATGAGGAATTATTGTTCATGTGCAAGGATATAACTCGAAAAGCTAGGAATACTCATGAAAGGTTTGCTGAGGTGGCTTAAAAGTATGGAGTGGATGTCCAGAAATCAAAGGCATTACAAAATACATATTGATTGGATTTTAGTGATAAAGATTTAGAGTGCCTAAACCCATCAGGGAAAAGATGACATACTAAATAGTTACTAACTACCTTCAAGAGATGGGGAGATGTAGAATGGTGGGAAGGCAGAAGGGCTAAAAAGAAAGAAGACACAGTAGTAGTACCCAATGATTGAGAGAAAAAAGGGGGAGGCATAAACAAAAGCGTATCACATGAGCGAAGTGCCAGGAGGATGGTATGTCCATGTTCCTTGGACTAGGTCAGACATTTTGTCCTTCACTAATGATTTCCCAAAATTGGGAGACAAGCCTGTTGAGTGGGAGAGATTTATAAACGTTTCAAAAGTTTTGTTAAAGGATTTGGATACCATGTTTGACATTGTAGTTCTGACCGATTTATGGATCGAGTGTAAGATTGCAGTCGATTGGCCAGAAACAGATCCTGCGAGAGATTCTAAAACTGGTGACCATCGCAGAGGTGATGAGAAAATACGATCAGGTTATTACCTATCTGAAAGGAAAGATATCACCGAAAGAAACAGATTGGGTAAAAATAGACAGAACACCTCAGTAATTGAAGGAGACAGTGCAGGCATATTATGAAAAGCTTTTACATTCATTTAAGCAATGCAGTGGAATTGAGAACGTAACAAAGAAGGATATGGGACATTTTCTGTATCGATTTGTTATGGCTTAAGGCCTGAGATAAGTGCCATGATACAGCAGCATTTGATCTGCTGGCAAAGGAAACCAATTTATGAAATTCTTCAGTATGCGAAATATTGTGGAGATGACATAGATTCACATCATAAGTTTAAAGAGAAATTGATGTTGGCTCCGATTAGGGTGGCAAAGAAAGGATATGTGGGGTTTGAGTCATACTTTTCAGGTATGGTGCAGGGAAATGGTCTGACGACTATGGGAGCGCGAGGTGTAGCAGGAAGTCAGCCGCACTAAAAAAGTGCCTCAAGGATGAGGAAACGGAGCCCAACTAGAGATGTTGAAAAAGACTTATCCATGTCATATTTGTGGCAAGTGTGGGCATTGGAAGCGCAAGTGTAAGTTCAATACAGTCAGTCAGGCGAATGGGCAGACAGTAACAGAAGGGAAGATGCAGCCACAGATGAATAATGAGATGCAGAATCTATCAGTGACGAGACAGAGAAATGAAAATCAAAATATGCCAGAAGCTCCTATGCCTCAGTTGAATGGACAGGTGCAGAGATACAGTGCAAACATGGGTTTTCATACCAATAATAAGTAAATTCGAAAACGCAAGTAGCATCACAGTTTCTGGTGCAGATCGACGACAGTGATTCAGAGATGTCCCAATGATGGTGCCTGAGAAGGGAGGAGGAATGCATGCTTGGCGCATCCTTAGAGGTGGATCAGAACGGTCCCTATGTGGATGGCAAGGTAAATGGAACACCTATTTCATTCCTTGTAGATACTGATGCTACCCATTCCACTGTGAGACCTGTGGCAATTCCCAACCAACCCCTCTCGGGAGAAAGAATCCAAGTTGTAGGAGTGTCTAATCAATTGATATCGACTCCAGTGACCAAACCTGTATAGGTACAATTTGGGTCCTTTGAAGACTTACATAAATTTGTGGTGTGTGATTCCAGTCCAGTGAATTTGTTATGGCGAGACATATTGTGCAAATTGAATTGTTCCATCTGTTGTACACCTAAGGGAATAGAATTCCATACTAATGAAGAAGATGTTGTATTTAAAATGGCCAAACAGAAAATTGGAGTACAGGGATTGTATCCCCTACTTGCTGAAAATAATTTGCCGCTTGAGTATCAAGATACAGTTTTACCAGAGGTTTGGAATTTTACAGGAAAGGATATTGACTTGATGAGAGTAGTAGCTCCGATCCGAATCACACTGAAACCAAATGCAGAATATCCCAGAACCCCATCTTATAATTTGAGTCCTGAAACCATTGCATGTATAACACCTTTGATTGAGACTTTGATTGAGCAAGGAATTTTGACAACGATTTTGGGAAGTCCTTATAATTCACCTATTATGGGAATTCGAAAACCAAACAGAAAATACAGAATTGTGCAAGATTTACGAAGAATCAACCAGATTGTGATACCATGTTATCCGGTTGTACCAAATCCAGCTGTGATTCTGTATCAGATTCTCTGCGAGGCTGAATGGTTTTCAGTGATTGATTTATGCCAAGCCTTTTTCTCTATCCCTTTACATCCAGATAGGCAATATTTATTTGTTTTCCAGTTTGGAAACCGTGTCTTAGCATGGTGACGAGTTCCACAAGGGTACACAGAGAGTCCTTCAATTTCCAACCAGATACTGAAGAGAAATCTGGAATGATTGGAGATGCCAAATCACTCTGTGTTGGTGCAATACATAGATGATTTGTTGGTCGCATCCGGTACCAAAGAGGCTTGTGTTTATTACACTATTGCTTTATTGAATAATATGGCAATTATTGGACATAAGGTGTCACCAGCAAAATGTACATTTTGCAAGAGAGAAGTTCTTTATTTGGAACACCACATTGAAAAAGAAGTCAGAAGAGTGTCACAAGATTGGATTACTGCTATTTTATAAATGAATCCGAGTACACAAAAGGAGGTTTGCATGTTTTTGGGAATAGATGGTTATTGCAGGCAGTGTATACTTAACATTTCCCTGATTGCCAAGCCACGTCAAAGACTTACACACAAAGATGTGTCTGATCCAGTCCCATGGGATGAGGAATGCATGCGCTCTTTTAATGAACTACAGGATAGCTTGTGTTGAGCTCCAGCATTGGGAATGCCTGACTTTAACAAGAGTTTTAGCTTTTTCTGAAGTGAGCGTGAAGGTTGTGCACTGTCCGTTCTAACGCAAATGCATGGAACTGCTCGAAGACCTGTTGCATACATTTCTGCTACTTTATATCCTGTGGCTGCCGCGTTGCCCGGAAGTTTGAAAGCTGTTGTTGCATCCTGTTTGAGTTTGGATCAGTGTGAAAACATAGTCATCCTTTGAAAGTGCACGTGCCACACTCTGTTGAGATCATGCTTACTCATACCAGGATGCAACATCTCACAATTAGTTGATTGACTAAGGATAAGCAAGTGATTATTGGAGCAGAAAATGGGACAGTGATGAGATGTATGAGTTTAAACCCAGCTACCTTGATGTCCCTACCCGGACACGAAGTTGTGATTGATGAGGCAGATGATGACTGTTTGGACGTGACTGAATTATGTACAAAACCGCGTCCTGACATTCAAGATGTTACATTACCTGAATCAGATCATGTGCTGGTTGTGGATGGATCCTGCCTGAGAGACTCTGGAGGTACATTGCAAAATGCATATGCCATTTGTACTGTGGTGGGTGTAGTTGAAGCGTCATGGTTGAAAGGAGTGTATTTCGCACAAGTTGCTGAATTGATTGCACTTATCAGGGCTTGCAGCATTACTGAACAAATGCGAGTTACCATATTTATGGATAGTCAATATGGATTCGGAGTTGTCCATGATTTTGGACAGTTGTGGTCTCATCGTGGGTACATGACCTCTTCAGGTTCACCCATACGAAATGGAGAGAGCATGAAAAACCTATTGATGGCACTACAACTGCCGGTGCAGATTGCGGTGGTGAAGTGTTCCATCCACCCGCAAATAAAAGATTATGTGACGGTCGGAAACCGCTATGCAGACAAAACCATGCACTATTGCGCTCTACATTCTTATGCTTTCAATGGAGAGCCGTTGAAGGAAAAGTCTTATGCCAAGGAATGCTGGATACGTTTTTCAATCATAGAGACATGGGAAGAGATTAAAGAATTACAGGATGCAGTGTCACAAATTGAAAGAGAAGGGTGGATTAAAGCAGGGTGCAATCGCTGGCAAGACGATGAAGTGTGGGTGTACACTGATGGGAGACCAGTTCTACCAGACAGTCTGTTGTCCCCTATGGCAAGGAATTGTCATGATCCCGTGCATGTGGGAAGAGATGCCATGCTGCGTCTCTTTGGACAGACGTTGTATAATCGCAGATTCAGAGCCATTGCAGAGAATCTGTGTCAAAGTTGTGTGGTATGTCAACAACAAAATTCAGAAGAAAAACGCTGGTCAGTGCAAGTCATGTAGGGAAATCAGGGGGTCCTTTCACTAGAATGCAAATTGATTTTGTATAAATGCTCCCTTGCAATGGACTAAGATACGTTCTGGTGATTGTATGTTTGTTTTCTCGCTGGGTGGAAGCTTATCCTACGAGATGCAATGACAGCCTAACAGTGGCTAAACTGCTTCCTAGAGATCTCATTCTGAGGTTTGGATTTCTGACCTCATTGGAATCAGATAGAAGGACTCATTTTAACAATGAAGTGGTGCACTGGAAATTTAACAGAAATTGCATTGTTGCTATCGACCTGAAGCGTCCAGAATGGTTGAGTAGGTGAAGAGAACCTTAAAGTCCAGATTGACAAAGGTGTGTGCGTCTACATCTCGACTGGCCTGATGCTTTATCCTTGGTGTTGATGAGTTTAGAAGCTTCCTAGACAGAAGAACTGGACTGTCCCTGCATGAGGTAATTATGGGGAGGGCTATGAGACAGCCTGCAGTCTCAGCAAACCAGCTTGTAAATATAACTGATGACTTGGCACACGATTACTGTAAAGGATTGGCTGATGTGGTGCGTTCTGTGTCATCAGGTTAGAAAAGCTGCAAGTTCAACACAACAGGAGCAGTGTCATGATCTATGCCCGAGTGACTGGGTATTAGTGAAGAAACACGTGCGAAAATCCTGTTTGGAACCTCATTGGCGTGGGCCTCACCAAGTGATACTTGTAGCCACAACTGCTGTTAAATGTGGTGGTCTGCCTAATTGGGTGCATGCCACCCACACTCATCGAGTCCCATGTCCCCTTGAAAATGAAGGATCTATAGTGGACTGTTAGACCTGGCATCCTTGGCATGGTTTTCCCTGACTTTTTGCCTCTACCGCCTGTGTTTTTGATGCTGTACTGGATTTCGTTTTTGCTGGCTAAGATGCTTTGGGCACTTTGCCACTGCTGATCAGTGTCAAAGTGCAAGTGCTCCCTTTATAAATTGATATTGTGATTGGTTCTCCCTGATTGGCATATTCGTTTACCAGTAGGTCCCTAAGAGAGTGCACTACATGGGCCAGGGCTGGTAAATCAAATGCTACTAGTGGGCCTGCAGCACTGATTGAGCCACCCACATGAGTAGCCCCAAAAAGTTGTCTCAGGCCTGCCACCGCAGTGCTTGCGTGCAGTTTTCTAACTGCCATGTTGACTTGGCAAGTGGACCCACTTGTCAGGCCCTACCCTTCCCTTTCCTTGCACATAGGACACCCCTATGGAAGGCCCAAGGTACCCCCTGGGCAGGGTGCAGTGTATGTGAAAGGTAGGACATGTACTGGTGTGTGTACCATGTCCTAATAGTGAAACACTGCCAATTTTGTTTTTCACTATTGAAAGGCTATCTTGCCCGTAGGACAGAATGAGGAATGCTTATTTTACAAGCCTATCTTCCCATAGGAGTAAGATAGAAAATTGGAGTCAGGTATCCCTGAACTCAGAATTTAATAACGCATCTTTTAGTAAGGATGGTTTTTAGATTCTGCGTTTGAAAATAGCACTTTTAGAAGGTGGCTGTTTTCTTGTTTAACCTTTCTGTGTGCCTGGTTGTGGATTGACTGTCTGGCTTTGGAGTGACTGGGGTGGCTCCAGGAGTCTGGGTGAGTCAGCCCAGGGCTAAATAGGCCGAACTGCATTTGGAGTTGTGGGAGGCGTAGCACCTGTACCTGACGAGGCCTATGTCTGCCTTCCACAAAAGACTGGCTCTGCCTCCTGCGATGTGTCTGAAACCCTGGCCCACACTGACAAAGGAAAAAGTTGTGCACTGGCAGAGTGCACCCAGAATTGGTTTGGACTGGGTTCAGGACCCCTTACAGAAAGAGAACAAAGACATTTGGGGCTATAAATATTAGAGCGGTCCCCCTGAATTTTAGATCATCCTGGAATCAAGAGGAACCTTCGCCGAGGAGAAGAGCGGAAGAGACTGAGAAGAAGGACTGCCCTTTCTGTGTGTTCTGGGGCTGACCTACAGTTGCTATTCTGTCTGAGGAAGGAAGAGGACTTTGCTGTGTGCTGTGTCTCCTGCTTAAAAAGAGATTTTCAAGTGCCTGAGGAGAGCTGGCCTCCTGTTGTGGAAACTCAGAAACACCAAAGTTTCCAAGATCTTCATGACGCTGTGTGTGTGTGTCTGGACACAGCGTGTAACCTTTGTAAAGCCTGCAGTGATATCCAGAGGCCCTGATCATTTCAAGTGCTGCTTATCTGATACCCTCGTCGGCCCGAGTCATAGCTCTGCTGTGTGCTTGTGTCAGCACACAGCCCTGCCTGCGCTGTGATTCCTGTGAATTCTGCCGTGGGTTAAAGCTACGTGCCTTTCACCACTGCCGGCCTGAGCCGTGACCCACAGAGTGCTGCGTGCTTTCACAACCGCCGACCCGAGTCGACTGCCTGAGACCGCAGCTATGAGGAAAGGAGCAACGCTGTAACCGGAGCGGAGACAAGGAGTTGCCTAGCAACCAGCATTCCCCGGTGCCAATCAGCTGCTGCCGCCGGGACTGCCTGCCAGGACGGCAGCCGCGAGAGAAGGAACCGCAAACCCCAGGTAACGCTCGGACCGAAGTCCTGAGCCGCTGCTTGTGTCGCTGCCTGGGGAAGGTTGTGGGGCTGCAAGAGGCTGCTCAGGCGGCCCTTTAAACAATGGGGCCTCCTCCCCTGGTGACTCCCACGGCCAGCACTTGAACAGAGGGGGATCGAACATACCGGGGGCCAGTGTTACGCCTTCCTTTTAGTTACCGCGCATTTGGGGGCCTAACTTCATGGTCGCTGGCCGCGGAGTCAGCTTTGGAAGCGTATTGAAGGGCTCAAAACAATCGGGGCATTGTCCGTTGGTGCCGAAGTGACGGGGTGTTTGTAATACCACGTTTGGGCACATAACTTTCTACAATTCAAGGACTGTTTCACCCTAGTACTCTTGCGCACAAAGAAATACAGAGTCTACAAGATTATTTTTGTAACACCTGTGAAAGAAATACAGAATCTACAAGTTTAGTTTTGGCAACACCTTTAAAAGATATTTTTACTGAAAACCTTTTCCTATGTATGTCGATTTGGTCTGGTGAAGCTTAGATAAAAATACTTTATTTTTCTAAACCTGTGTGGTGTCCATTTGTGGTGTTTTCACTGTGTTACTGTGAGTGTTGATACAAATACTTTACACATTGCCTTTGGGATAGGCCTGTCTGCTCGTTGCAAGCTACCAAGGGGGTGAGCAAAGGGTATCTAGAGTGTGTTTCTCCTTACCCTGACTAGAAGCAAGGGTCCCTATTTGGTCAAAGGTAGCTACCTCTGCCAACTAGAGACCCCCATTTCTAACATGGACGAACCAGTGGTCCCATTCAGGTCGGTCGCAGAGTAGAGGGGGTGCCAGCTACTGGGACTTGAAACACTGGTTCAGACAAGAGTCAAGGAGAGTTGATCCCAGTTGGTATTGAGGTACAAACTGAGAGGGGTCTGACTAGATGAAATATTGACTGAGATAGTGTGAACAGTGTAAAAGAAAAACAAGTGTGAGGAGGAGACCTTTGGCCAAGAAAATCTGAGAGGTTGAGACACATTCTAACTGCAGGTAGAATACCTCCAATTGTGATTGAAGTCTCGAGCCAAGCTTAACAAAGTGATAGAGAATTAAGAACCTGCAGTGCGCAGAATGAAAAGAGCAAGGGTACGAAGAGATTCGCAGCATGGACTTATTTAATAGCTGCAAACGACTGGGAGAAAAAGTATTACACTTTATGCTTCAAAGGTTGCAACTCACAAAAACCACCTTGAAAGAACTGTTGTGAAAAAGCGGATGAAGTCCGAGAAATAATTTAAGGGATGAGCGTTCAGAGGCGCTAATAAGGACATTATTGCAAACCTTGAGATACAAAGCATTCTATAAAAAAAAAAGTCATGAGTACCCTCATACTAGAGAAGGGAGATCCAAACCAGTCTTCGTCAAGGCATAAACATATATGTGCTTGCTTTTTAGCTGTTTTTGTTATAATACTTGTGTTATTTTTGATAATACTAAACCGTCCTCATCATGTCTGCATGAAATCTAACCTCCATATAACTACGAGTACTGAAACGATAAAGGAAAAGGACAATGTAACTGGTACGGTTATACATCATGATCAGTCCATTAATGATTTCTCACTAAATGTGTTTACCAAACTACTGTATGAATATGTGGAACTATGGATGCAAGAGATTGTTATGTGAGCATGCAGTTACCTTCTTCGGTGTCTGAGGGGGTGACTTATTATCACCTACCATTAACCTATAGTATTTCATGTAGTGTACTAACAAGTTTATTCTATTGCAAAGGACAGTTTCAATACTATTATTCAAATTATAATTTGATCTTTTCAGAAGTTCCAGATAAGAAATACATAAATGTAGTACCAGATGCATGAAATGCCGGGATAATGGGAGAATTTTTCCAACCTACATTAACTATAGATACAGTGTATGCACATCAACATAATTTGACTTGTGCACTACATAGTGTAGAGAAGGATTGCATTAATTCTGTAGAGGATCAACGTGGGGATATCTGAATCGCAAATAAGGACACCACCATGGGCACACAGGGAGTGTGAATTGAAAAGAGGGGAGACACATGATGCCATGGGTCTGGATTGGCAACATAAAGGGAAGCTATGCATACTGAGACGCCAAGCAGCCCATAACAATACAATTGTTGGTTCCACTGAATGTGATCATACCTTCTGACTTGTAGGAGGGTGGGGAAAATATTTAGTAGGGGTGAATCCTGTATTTCCAGGAGTATATTATGTTTGCGGGAGAAATGCTTATCACAGGCTGCCAAAACAATGCTATGGATGTTGTTACATGGATATAGTTTTTCAAAAAATCTATCATATGAATCAAAACAGTGGAACCAATGAGAACGGACATACTCGCTTTAAAAGAGGAATCAGTGCTGCTGAAATTATAGGGGACATTTTTGGTGCTTTAATACCCCCAGTGGGGGTAATCCTAAATTCCCACAACACTCGGAAGCTTTCGATTGTAGTTGATCGGCTGTCAACTGATACTGCTGAAGGATTTCTTGTTATAGACACAGAAATGGTTGCTATCCGATATATGGTTTAACAAAATAGACTTGCTTTAGGTGTACTCCTAGCAAAAGAAGGCGGAGTCTGTTGCATGTGAAAGGTTCAACAGTGTTGTACTTATATTCCTGACAAGAGTAAAGATTTGCGGGGATATATTAGCAACATTACTAACTTAGGGAAAGAACTAACAGAACTAAAATCTGATGGTGTTTGGGAAACAATTGGGAAGTGATTCACATCTGTGAGAAACTGGTTTGCAGCACTGGGAGGAAGCTTAGTGGGGAGAATACTGACACCTTTAATAACTATTGCTATTGGCTTACTAATCATAGTAGTGATATATAATTATTGCAAACGTAAGGGTGTTGAAGAGGAAACCAGGAAAAAGAAAAGGAATAGAGCAGAAATTGAATTAGAAGCTAGACATTGTGCATACTATGATAACATGAAAAATTTGGAACAGGCAAGATTGAAACGAATGAAGACCACTGCAATCTAATGTGACATCAGAATTACATCAGATGATGATAAGATAAGATTGTGTGATGGAATGATTCACCATCAAAGGGGGAATAGATGGAGCGTGAATGTTACTTGGCATCCATCTTTACCAATTCCTACCTAGGAAAATCATTTACAACACTTTTACTGGATGAGACATGTTAACCTATTTAGTCAAAAACATGAGTTCACATACTGCATCGTAAAAGCATGCAGAGTTTTATACACTGATGGTATGAAAATGTAAACAAAGTGAGAAATTAACGAAAAACTTTATGCTGATGCATTTACGTGTTGTAAGATAGATGAAAAATAAAAATAATAATAAGAGTTTTCGTAAATAACTATATTCAAATGTGCATTAAAATGAACACATATATGCATAGTGGTACTAGAGAAATGTAGAAAATGCCTTCTGCAAAGAAAACTGACTTAGAATGAATATGGGCTTTTGTAACGCATATGAAAAATAATACAAGCACCGAAAATTATGATTGCATGGTAATGTGCCAAATAATGACTAGAACACATTTTGTTTTTATAAGTGCTTAATACTTTCATGAGGACAATCATAACTGAATTAATGAAGAACATTAAATGCAATTGCAAATGTATGATCTTCAATAATATTAACACGACAGTGATTCAGCTACTTTTTCATGTAGGCTCAAAAGCTTCTTTTTCCTTTTCGCTAATGTAAAGTTTTTTGAGACAGTCACCTAAGCCCTATGAGAACTTTCTGTAAAGTTTCATTTGAGTTTATCCCAATAATGGACTCAGATCTCACTCAAAGTGTAATCGATAGAACTGTAGCAAATATTGTTGCAAAGGTGCCTGGGAACAGATTGGCTATGGACGAATACAAGTACCTCCTACTTCTGTGGATGTGACAAAATGCTAATGAAGTATAATGAATTTTTATGAGACTTGCAAAAAAGCAATATTTACTTAATCCAGAATTGTATGATTTAATGATCACCCTATGACAGCCCACCGTGATGAATGAAACCCCATGGACTTATGAAATGGATATGTTAAGGGGGTGCAAACCTGGAACATCTAGAGTATAATTGCCCCATTTGGGAAGGAGATAGGGGCTGGCTGTCATTCATCTTTCCTGCCGACGTGCTGTCAGATTGACTCTGATTCCTATTATTCACTCTGTGTCCCTTATCCACTCGCTCTTGGTGGAATTGACTCTAATGAAATGAATTTTATTTCAAGCTGTGACTCCAAATCCTGTACTTTGACGGCTGGCAGAGTTGTGCGGAAAATAGCCTTTCAGCTGAGAGGTCATTTGACTCCTGCAATGGCATGTGGTGCTGTCGCTTGAACTTGAACTGAATCACCTGAGGACAGACCTGAAGCGAACTGCCTTGCTTGGGTTTGTATGATTTATAACTGATTCTGTATTTTTCCCATGCCATCTATAGGCTGAAGCATGCTGCCAAAATGATCTATGCTAAACTGTGTGATTATTTGCATTAACAAATTGTCAGTAAAATTCTGTTCTTGAAGTATATTCCTGAACTGTCTTTGCAATTTGAGGCATTAGATAAATGTTTTTCCTGATTATCTTTATTGATTCTATCTCATTCTTTTAGTCCTATCTATTATCTCAAGGAGTCTATTTGTGTGGCTAAGGAAGGTTAGAGAAGATTATGGCCACGTTAGCAATTATCTATGCCAGGTCCTCATAGGATAATTGTTTGCATTTTTCGAGTATTCTAGTCCCTATCAGCTGAACAAAAAAAGATCAGTTGGAGGACCTATGTCATATGAATGGTGGATAAAGAGTAAAGGGATTATAAGATCTTGATGTGTTAGAAAATGGGCCTAGTGATATTGATCAAGTTTAAGTGGTAAGAAAACTTTGGTAAGCATTACGCTGCATCACAAATAATCCTCTATTTACATCACGGCCAACGAGTCAAATATAGTATTGAAGTACTCTCAGATTACAGGGTAAAGCACTAGAAAAGGAAATGAGGGCTATAAAATTTCTTTAGGATCCTGTGGCACAATGTTTAAAATTCAAGAACTCCTAAAGGCATTTAAAAAGGCAGTTTGAGAAGCGAAAAGGGCTCAAGACTGAATCGACATTGTTCAAGCTTGTAAAAAGAAACACTAAAAATACACTCTGGTCCCTAATAAATCGTCTTGCTAGAGATACATCGAGCTCTCCAGGTAATAATGTAAAGCAAGAAGCATAGATAATATACATAGGTTCTTTAAACGATAGCCAAGATCAGTTATCTTCTTTTACATCAGAAAACCGTCTCACTTTACCTCTAACCTTCTCTCAAAGTGAAATAGAAGAAAAGCTCAAGAATAGCAAAAGTAATGGCATCCCCAGCCCAAATGGACTGTCTGCAACTTTATTGAAAGAAAATTGTGGTTTTTGGAGTGCCCGCTTCTGTATGGTGTTTAGTTTTTGTCCATCAGGGGTGTTAATCCCCGAATCATGGTGTGGTTCCATTTTTCAACCAATCTATAAAAAAAGGTGCTTCCACCTCCCCTGATAGCTTTCATGTGATTACTCTTGGGGATATCGATTCTAAACTTTTTGCGGGCCTGATACTACCCAAAGTGGAGGACTGGGATGAAAGAAAATGTAATTCCATTTAACCAAACGGGATTTAGAACAAAATCGAGGTAATTTGGTTGCTCTCACAATGTTTATTGACACATGTTTGTCTAAACAACAGCTATTATATGCCTGTTTTGTAGATTTCCTGAAAGCTTTCAACCATGTTAACCATAATCTATTATGGAGAAAACCGACTACCTGGAATATTCCAACAAACCTATTCCAGGCCATCCAGTTTTTACATTAGAATAACAGGATTCAGGTCAAATTTGGCCTGGACAAACACTTATAGAATAAAACACAAATAAAAAGAGGCCTGAAGCAAGACTGTGCTCTTGCTCCAATTCTTTTTAATCTCTTCTTGGTCGACCTAAGCACGTACCTAGATGCAGCCAATGCCCATTCCCCAAGCCTAGGGCGCCATCAAATATCTTCACTACACTATGCCGACTATGTAGTCCTTATGAATCTGAATGGGATTGGTGTACAAAGGCTGCTAAATAATCTGCATCCCCACTGCACTGAGAATGAAATGACCATCAACCTTACAATAACCCAGGTTGTGGTGTTCGGCAAGAAGGTTAAAATAAAGGGGAGTTGGTTGTTGGGTGGACATGTCCCAAGAAGCACATGCTATAAACATCTTGGCGTCTGGCTACAGGATCATTTGTCCTATCGACTACACCTCAACTCATTGAAACCAAGGATTGCCCCCTGATCGCAGCATTCCAATTATTACACTATAAACTACAAAGCCCGACATTCCTACTGCTTATTACAGCAGTAAAAACAAAGTTTAGCCCAAAATTTTGTTTTGGGATGGAATGTTTCCTGGTAAACTTGGGCCCATTCTTAATTCTGCACAAAGTAAGGTATTCCGTATTCTTTTTCAGCTTCTTCAAAATGCATCGCCATCCCAGATTCAGTTGCAGTTTGGCTTGAACAGCTAAAAATTGTTACAAAAAGGTTCTATACTTAAGTATATGTGTTATTAAAATCTTCAAAATAAGCCACACTACGCTGCCTACTATGGAAAGAAATACAAATTGATACATCCACAAAAATAAATAGCTGGGCTCCGGCTTTTGACCAGCAAAGCAAGGACTTGAATGCAGATGAAATGTGGGACTTGGCTTTACCTCATAACTCTTTTAAGTTGTTTAAAGAAATAAGGAGGCTATCATGTAATAAAGATAAAGAAGTTTTCAATAAAGGAGGTATGCACGGGCTGTAATTGAGTCTTATAAACAGCCTAGTTCACAGCTGTATCTAACAATTCTCCTTACATCTTTCTTTTTTAAAAGCTGCCGGCATGCGCTTTGGCCTGTTTCAAACAATTAACTATAGTCCCAAATGGCTGCCCGAAACCTTCCACGGCTAAGTGCAGGCTTTGTCATTTACATGAAGAAAATCTGATGCATATTTTATCGACTTGCCCTATGCTGCTAATTGAACGCAAGGGTTTGCTGCAAAGAATCTTTACCCAGCATGACATCAGGTCATGTCAACATGTACTACTTTGCTGTTTGAAGGACACATTTCCTCAAGTAATTGCAACCTTCATAAAATGTTATTTTAAACGAAGAGACGTCATTAACAACAAACAAATATAATCAACACTCTGCCACAGGAACAGTAAAAATTTCTGAGCTATACTTATGGGACATGCCTTTAGTTTTTAAAACCGCCTTGAGATAAATATTCCCTGACTGCTCAGATGTAGGAGGGCTAATGGCAGAGACCATGAAGACAGAGGAAAGCATAAACGATTTTCTGAATAGAATGAGGGTGAGATCGGGACAAGAAACCGGACAGCTGTGGACTGATACGGACTAACAAGTTACATTTTTGTACAATATTCTTAAGAAAGGGTTACCCAACAAGATACAAACAGGGCTGGACAGCGTAGTGGGGCTAGATACCAAATCCTGGTGGGAGATGCAAACTCATATACTTCACTACCATAAGAAGAAGAAGGAGAAGGAAAGAGAGAAGCAGGAGGAGGCCCACAGAGACGCAGCAAAACTTGTTCAACACAAGTTGGAAATGACTGCCCTCGAAGGGGGCAGCAATAGCAGAAATCATGCAGATGGCACCGGTCACAATGGGTGCTCAATCGCAAATCACCCCGGACAAGCAGTCCAGGAGCATGACCAAATAATGGTAGCGGGGCCAATGAGGTTGGTCGCAATCAGACCTTAGAGAGTGCTACTATTGCCGTAGGTGGGGGTCACCTGTTAGAGAGGTGCCGGATAAAGGCATTCCATGAGCAGAAACAGGAGAGGTCAGTGAACAAGGGCCAGCTGCCAAAAACCGCCACAAACACCACAACTCCATATCAAGCACGGGCTAATCAGAACGTACCCTACGCTCAGACGCAGGGAGGTTCGCCGACTGCCCAACAACTGTAGCAGGGGTCCAGCAATTGGGCAAGCACATGGCAGCAACAGTCACAGACAGGGAAACTAGCGCAACAGGGACCTGGGACACAACCCCAGCAGGGAGGGGTGACAGTGTGGGGAGGTAGCTCCTTCTTGCAATCACAAAGCCAAAATCAACAGTAAAGTAGGCCGCCCTCAGTAAACGAAGACAGCAAATATTAATAATAACCAATGGCCTAACCCCAGTAGTACACCCCCGATAGTAAAGACAAACAAAATGCCCCTTGAGTCCAAGGTATATTGGTGAATCAGTGAGTGTATGAGTGCCTGTATGGATGATTCAGTGGGTGCATGACTGACTGTATAAGTGAGTGATTAGGTGTCTCAGTGAATGTATGGGTCAGTGATTGGTTGTGTGAATGTTTGTATCAATCGGTCAGTTGGTGTCTAACTGACTGAATGAGTGTGTGAGTGGGTATGTGAGTGGCTCTATGGGTGATTGACTGGTTGTCTGAGTACCTGTAGGGGTATCTGAGTGTCTGTGTGGGTAGGTGAGAGTGTGTGTGACTGCCTGTACGGATGAGTGAGTGGGCGAGTCAGTGGCTGTATGGGTTAATGAATGTGTGTGTGAGGGGCTGCGTGGTTGAGTAAGTGTGTGTATGTCTGTGTGGGTGAGTGGATGTGTCAGTGGTATATGGGTGAGTAACAGGGTATGCGAAAGGCAGTATAGGTGAGTGATGGGGTATGTGAGTGACTGTATGGGTGAGTGAGTGAATGTGAGAGTGGCTGTATGTTCGAGTGTGTGCTTGTGTCAGTGACTGCATAGGTGAGTGAGTATGTGTTAGTATCTGAATAAGTAAGTGTGTGTGTTTAACTGTATGGGTGAGTAAGTGGCTGTGTGACTGACTGTATGGGTGAGTGAGTAGGTGTGTGAGTAGCTCTATGAGTGACCAACTCAGGGTATGAGTGGCTATATAGGTGTATGAATGGATATGTCAGTGGCTGTATTAGTGAGTGAGTGGGTGTATGAGTGGCTGTATGGGTGATTGAGTGGATGTGTGTGTAGATCTAAGAATCAGTGAGTGGGTGTATAAGTACTGGCATGAGTCTTTGAATGGGTTTATGAATAGTTGTGTGGACGTGGGAGTTTGTAGGAAAGGTTCTATGGGGTGTGAGACGAGAAGCTGGGAAATGGTGGTAATACCACAGGCAAATGTTAGAACTCCATTGCTCAGCGGGAAGAGCGCACACAATTAATGTCCTGATATGAACCTCCACGAAAGCAGGTTGAAGAACAATTGCTTAAGAGTGTCAAACCCAAGGACTCATGAACATTGTTTTAACTGGGCCTGGCAATTTGTATGACAATTCTTTTAATTGTCAAATGTTTTATCTGGTTTTAATGTTTTAGTCATTTGCGAGCATCAGAGCATCATTTGTACGCTCTTTTTGTTTCATCGCAAACTTTGTATCAGTGTTAATTAACTATGTACAATAAAGTTACTTACTTACTATGGGGTGTGAGTGGGTGTGTTAGTGATTTTGTGGATTATGTCATCAGTGATGTCATTTGAGATGTCATCAACAGTGATGTCACTGACCATGTCATGAGTGTTGTAATATGTGAGGTCATAAGCAGTGCATTGCATGTCACTGGTTTTGTATGACTGAAACCTGAGACTAACTATAACATCCCTATAACTTTTGGTTTTTTTCAGTGAATTTCTACGTTTTTTAAATTCCATTTTCTACCTATAACGTACCTGTAACCTTTGGTTTTTTCAGTGAATTTCTATGTTTTTTAAAGTAGTAATCGCGTTTTCAGAGTGGTGGAGAAAGGGAGCGAGGTCTCGAACTAGCTCTCAGGAAGCCCGCTGTGTAGGACTTACAGAAGGTAACGGGAGGGGTAGTTATCCCCCAAGGATATTCTTGGGGGCCAACTACCCCTTCTGTTACCTCCAGTAAGTCCCACACAACAGGATTGCTGAGAGGTTGTCGGAGGCCATGCCTCTTTTCTCCACCACTATGCAAACATGCCTCCTGGCGTGTAACTAGTTGGTAGGAGGAAGTTCCCTTTGTTCTTGAGGGTCATTGGGGGTCAACTACCCCTCCTGTTACCTCCAGTAAGTCCCACACATCCTGAATGCTGAGAGGACTTTGGAGGCCATGCCCCCTTTCTCCACCACCCTGCAATCAAACCTCCAGGAAACTTTACTAGTTGGGGGAAGAATTCCACTTTAGTCCTGAGGCCCTCAGGAGTAAAGTGGAATTAATCTCCCAACCAGCAGCGCATGTTTGCTGAGTGGTGGAGAAAGGGGGCAGGGTCTCCTGTGAGTTGGTGACTTTTTTATTTCTGTTTTCTATTTGTTTAAGAAGGGGGGGCCATGGTGTCCCCCTTCCCTGAGGCGTTTTGGACCCCATCCCCCAGGGTCTGTCCTTTTGAATTTTTATTAAAAAAAAATAATATTAGGAAAGCAGCCCCCCTCCTGGGCCATTCTTGGCCCCTGGGACCCCATTCCCTGAGGACTGTCACTTTCTTTAAATGCTTTTTTTTTTAAAGCGCAGGGGGCGTCACTCCCCCTTCCCAGGCCGATTTTGGCCCCGGGCACCCAGAGTAGCATTCCTACTCTGGGTGCCCTGGTCCCAACCAGGGCACCTACACTTATCTATTTGGGACCACTGGGGGGGCCTCAAGGGCCCCGCAGTCCCTGCAGGCTCCCCGCATCCTGTGGGAGCCAGCATTGCTTTTGGATGGAGGGAGCTGCTAACATGCAGCTCCCTCTGCCCAAAATCAATTTACTCCACTTTGAGCAAGCAAGAGCATTTTTAATGCTCTTGCTTGCTGAAAGTGGAGCAGTGTTTGCTATGGCTTGGCGGGAATGGTGCTCCTGCCAAGCCATAGCAAACAGCAATGTCCCGGGGGTGAGCACCCAGGGACATTGCAGGAGCCGGCCATGGCGGGTGGCAGTCTCCAGGGCCATCTAGGGATCCATGATGGAAGCTGCGAGCCCCCCCTCCTTTGTACTAATTTGCCCAGGGGAGGTGGTGGTCCCCGGTGACTGGGGTCCACAATGGACCCCCTACATATATTTGATTTGAGACCAGGAGAGATGGTGGCCACTGGGGTTGCGGTGGGGCCATGTGGCCCCTTCGCATTTCTATCAGTCACTGTCCCAGGGAGGTGGCAGGTCCTCTGGGCTGCAGGGGGCCTAGCAGGCCCCCCGCATTAACACATTATGAGCCCCTGGGAGGTGGTGGTCTCCGGGGCTGTGGGGGAGCTGGGAGGCTACCCCGTATATAATCTTCTTACTGCACTACAAAGGTGACGGTCCCCGGGGCTTTGGATAGACTCAGAGGGGGGCCCGTGCGTCCCCCTCCTATGTATCCACAATGCCCCTCGGACCTGGCCCACCAAGGAGCCTATATTTAACCAAGCACAGGAGCCCATGCTTTGTTTTAAAAAAAATATATTTCCTGCTCCCTTTTCTTTTACTTAAATGTTTTTCCTTTGACTCGGTTCAACAGAGTCACAAGATGGCTGCCAACACTTTCTGGTTTGAAGTGTTGCCAGCCAATCCTTGGTGTCCCAAGTTGTATATCTGAAAAACCTTTAAGTAACTCCGCAACTACTGAACGGATTTACTTTAAATCACAAAAAGGCACTTCCTTGGACCTACATCCACCTTCCTGCTAAATTTGATGTAATTCCATTCAGCAGTTCAGCTGCAGCTGTGTCTAAAGGTCCTGTGGAAATTAACATGAGGAAAACACGCTTTTAAGCACGCCCTGGTTTCCAGCCCTACTTGGCGGATCAGCCTGAAATTTCAAGATAGCAGCTGAAGTGTGAGTCACATGACTTTTGAAATTCTGTGAAGATTCATCAAATGGCGCATAAGCTATTGACAAATGAAAAAACGCTCTTCGTATGAAAACTAGGTCCTAACTATAACTACCAACTGGTGACCGCCTTTTGGAGATATCTATATACATTAGTCACCCAGGTCCTGCAGCCAAAGTCTAATGGGATGTAGTCCAATCACCAGACCAATAGGCCCCATTTCCTCGGGCCACACACCCAAGCTTGATGTTTTATTCATGGCATGCAGATCCAACAAATTGTTCCAATAGCCTCGGATGCAAAGGGGGCTTCTCTTTCAGTTATGGACAAAGCTATCCTCTGGGTTGGGAAACAATGCTCTTTCCCGCCTAGAATGGCAATATCTTAAAACTCTGCAGTTCCTCCACATGCAGAAGTCAATAAACCTAAAAGCATCAGTGTAGGGTGACCACATGTCTCAGATTTGCCCGGACAGTTCAGTTTTTTTTCTTTTTGTGTCATCCGTCCCAGCAGATCTTTCCAGGGTTACAGGAGGCCCCACCGGGCTGGCCTTTTTTACTAGTATTTAGTCTATGTTCTGTAGTGATTAAGGGTTGGCGTTGAATCCATTGGTGAGTGCCGTCTGCCAGGCATTCTGCGTCCCTCTGCGTAACAACATTTTATTTCTACTCTCATTTTTATAAAAAATGGTCCAATTTTTGGATTTGGGAAAATCTTGGTTGCCTTACCACAGGGTATTGACGACCTTCTTACTCCAGTCGGTGGCCTACTGAGCCTTCCAAGGTGGGGTATGGCCTGAGGGAGAGGCGGTGCCAGGGTAAGAGGCCTCCAAGTCTCTACCCCTGATCGGGTGCACCACTGTCCAGATTCAACCTCCTTCCAGGCATAGTCTGCTCACATTGCTCCAACCCTGCAAGCACCATCCAGGAAGTTGGCCCCAACTGCCGACCCCACAGGGGGCAGAATAGGGGAAGAGGGAGAACTGAAAAGCAGCCTCCGACCCTGTCTCCGCGGGGCAAAGGGAACAATGAATGGTGTGGCTCAAGGAAAATACCCAAAACTCAAAGTAAAAAATGCCCAAAACCAGCCCAGAAGGAAGAGTCTAGATTATGGGTGGGGTTGAGATAGGCACAACTAGATATCTGAGGCCATGAGGGAGGCCCACATTACATACCACATGCCACGAATAGAGAAATACACTGGCAAAAAAACTTGTTCACAGGGCACGTGGCAGACACCAGCAACACCAACCGATAACATACCCCTTCCTCCTACACTTCCACACACCCATACCGATACTGAGCCTCACCCGTAGTACAACCACTAGAAGCCACAGTTCCATCACTCCCTGTTTTCATGAGAACCACCTCACAAACATACTTAACATCAATCTGGTCACCCAGATTAGAAATTTCGAGGGTCCAAAAGACCACCCAAGTAGGATTAGTAAGGGGGGCTCAACAGTTTATGCAAATAAGATTGATCTAGAGGATAACAACCCCACTCCCCAAAACATGAAAAGACGTTTTAACAGGGGTTGCCTTCCAATGACAGGCTGACAGGATCACACCTGCGTGGCAAAATACAGGGCCACCTGAAACTATCAATAACGGAGCAGGTTTGACTAGCTGAATTAACAAACAACAAAGTTCTTTCAAAACAGGTAACAACAAAAACAGCAAGTGCACCAACGCAGTTTTCTTCATCACCCTCCACGACCCAAAAGGAAAAAGGACATTTGCGTAAATGGAAGGAGGGAAAATCCATGGGCCCTCAGTGAGGGGTCTGCCTATCACCTGCATGGGTGCACCGTCCCACTGTACAGTTGGACTCTTCTGTGACAGTGATGCCTTTGGACCAAATTCTCCGAACATTTTTAAATTGGGCTGAAGGAACACAGCCACCAGAGGAGCGTAGATGGCTCTGAAGGGTCTCACACCTCAAACTACAATATCACGACAAAAGTTATGTATACTTGCATGGTTGGGCACAATCTGCCTTATATGGGTAGTCCCACACTTACTTACCATTAAGGAACTGCTGGGTGAAAAGAGACTCACAAATGGGGAACTACAGCACCTGCATAGGGGCCTTTCGTATGTCACGTACAATTACGCTAAACCGAACACTACCATCCAGCATGAACTACATAGCGCCCTCTTCTATAACACTTAGTATCAACACATGACTTCAGTCAGCTCCCAAGCATCAGCCAAGTCACGTTATGTCTGTTAGTTGATCCCACATAAGGTAGGCACACATAGGCTTTACCTGTCCCAAGAGGTAGCCCAGCCAAAGCAAAGTACCTCATTCACCTTTACTTATGTATGATAAAGGCAAAGATCCAACCCAACAAGATAGAACCACACAGAGTAGTTGTAAACCAGACCTGATAAAACACCAGCCCAACAGCGTTATACCTTTTCACTGAACCCACTATTATCCAAACTGAGCTGGACAGGATGCGTAAGAAGGGCACCATAGGGAAAGATATTGTTTGGCCCCAAGATTTCCCAGAGAGGAGATTTTTGGAGGTAGCAAAACCCCAAACTCAGTGCACAAACATGTCTACTCCAGCATCCATCTGTGTACCGAGGATGCCCTTAGCGTATCTGGGGCAGTCTACTTTAACAACAAGTGGTCTCCTGTCATTGAATTCCTGTGTAGGGCAGTCCAGCTCAGGGACAGAAAGGGGAATGGGTTGCATGGGGGAGGGGTCATTGAAAGTACGCTAACCCGTGTCAGGAAATCTGGGACACCGAGCTGGGTGGATACACTTGGCTAGACGGAAAGGTTTCAGAGGAAAATGAATACTTCCAATGGGCACGAATGCTAACTGCAGGGTGATTTTATACATTCCTGTTCTTCAATGGGGCACCTCCACGCCCATGCATTTTTACTGGCAGTGCGGCGAACATGCCTACACCCAAATGTTTCTCGGTTGGAGGGGACTGTGCTCCCTGGTGACCTTGCACACCCTGATCCTCTTTATTCCCAGAGAAGAGCTAAGAATGTTGTACCAGACTACACGTTAAAGAAAAAGACTACCTTGCTGCATCAAGAATGAGAAAAGAGAGTGGGGGAGTATTATGGCTGGGCTCAGTTCAAAGGCATTCCAGAAGAATTCAGGCTGTTCATGGAAGCACAGCTAGGGTGGTGGGAATGGTACCCTTCTTCACCCTACAGACAAAAGCTAAAGCCCACTGGCTCCAGAATACCTGGTGGGAACTGCTCAAGATGATGAACAGCACCGAGCTCGGCCTCAATTCGAGCAAGGAGGAAATGCGAGCCATCCGCCTTATGGCAATGCAGCACCGATGTGTGCTGTACTTAATGACCGCAATGAAGGGAGGGGACTGCGCCAAGACAGGAGCCACCTGCTGCACCTTCATCCCAGGGAAGGACATGGACAATGGAACATTGACACTTGTGATCCAAACACTGCATAATCTACAGAGAAGCATGCGTGAAGAAGGAGGTGCCCCTGAGCAGGAGTGTTTTTTGCAGTGGCTCCTACGATGGATATTCCATTTCTGTAAATCACTGTTGCCAGTTATCGTTGTGTTTTTATTGGTTTGAGGGGTTATACAATTGGGGCTTCCCTGCTGTAAAAACGCAGCCCTCAAACTAGGTAAAATGCAAGTAATTTGGAAGGTTGGCATAATCACGAGTGAGTATAGGGAACAGTAGGACCCAAATAAAATAATGGTGAAAACGCATGAATTAAATAGTGTAGTTGAAGAATTAACTATAGGGAGGAATGTTAATATGAATATTGATGCGTTTATCGATAAAAATGAACTATCATACTTATTAATAGAATCACCCATTCTGAACTTCACATCTACCTCAACAAGCAAGTATGTAGTCAGGCAAGCCCTGCGACGTAGGCCCGGGATTACCGATTGATGGGTCACAGGTGGAAGGGTGCATAGCTGGCAGGCAAACACTCGGGCACGAAACTCCTGATCAAATCCACATATAGGCGCTGCAACATTACAATAGTCAGGGGATATTGCCCCAATAAAGCACACATGGCCGGTGGGGGTGCGCACTCCTAAAAACACCATTAAGTCAGATGCCACACGAGTTAGGAACACATAGCCAATCAAGACCTAGCACACTCTCTCTATGCCGGACGTGTGGACATATTTATTACTGGTCACACTGTGTCCATGCAGATCAAGACCCACCTGTAGCGACCATTGACCATTAATTTTTGACTCTAAAGGCAGCAACCAACATTCCTCACCATCTATGGTATGATGGAAACCTTAAATGCTTGTTGTAATTTTATATAAAAAAAGACCTCAAACTCTATATAAATTGAGACAGTCCTCAAACCTGTTACTGTTCTCCTGGCCGAACTGTTTGATTAAACAAAATTGTACTTGTTTTGCTAAACGCCTCTTGCTTTCTGTTTTTTTAAGGAAATTCTACTTCGAGTAAAAGCCTTTTGAATCCCCTTTTTCCCCTCCACATGTCAGCCATTTTCCCCATGGAGAAAGCCCCACCCAACACCCATAGCAAGTCCAGAAATGGACTGTTCCCCTTTCTGTCTAGGAAGGAAAGTTAATCTCTGACAATTTATAGTGTGGAAAGGGGTCAGCGAGGAGTTTAAGAACACCTACAAACATATTTGTTTATGGGTGTTCCCAAGCTGCCAAAACAAACCACGCCAATGGAGTGCACACCCCCAGAGTAGGATTTACAAATGCAGGTTTCCCTGCACTCGTAGTGGAGAAATTTGTGGTAGGAAATAGATGTATGTCCACCAGGAATCTTTGTGAATTCTTGACAAGCATAACAAAGGTAAATTAGTCATAATTTTACATTGACGCCTGAATTTACCTTTGTGAATTGGGGTCTGTGTGTTTCATATAAGTATGTTGGTATATTTGTACAAGAGTGCTTGAAGGTGGATTCATGGATTCATAGGTATGCAAGACTGCCTATATGTCTCTTCGCTTTTGTGCCTGACTGTATGTTGATCTGTCTGTGTTGATGGACGCCTGCTATTGACCCATCTCCATTAATGATGCCGAAGCTTTCCATCTTTCTGCTCTACTCCCTGAGATTTTCTGGCTGAAGACCTCTGCAGAAAGACCTTCAAAGCTAGGCCTTTCCTGACCCTTTGTTTGTCAGTTGATTTTGTATAACTAGTAATACTCTGGTTCTTTTTCTATTTAAGATAACACCACAAAGAGGTTTGAAAGCACAGTAGTCTTAATATCACATGCCTAGTGCAAACCATATGGAATCTGGATAATTTCTATTACAGATTCATGTGTAAGCTGCCACGTGGTCCCATATCATTTGTATAACATATTTTAACCATCTGTGCTTTGCTTTCTGAAACTTGTAGTTTCGCTTTTTGTCACAAGTAGTTGTTCAGAAATCCTTGTATGCTAAGTGCCATAGGCTAAAAAGCCTGGTTGTAAGTCACACATGACCTGGACCAATTTGGCAGCCACAAGTGTTTTTCCTCCACATTCCCTTCCCAGCCACATTTTTTCCCTCACACTAATTACCCCTCATTAAATATTGAGGGAAGTATTCATCATTTAGTTGCATCGCCCTTGCACCACCACGCAAGGGGGCGCAACAGCGACACAACTACTAAGTTAGATTTAGCAAGCCACACAAGGCCACCTTGAATGGCTTGATAAATCTAGAGACAGCGATTTGCACTGTGTTGCGTTACTCTGTTTCAGGGAGGCGTTCCATGGGTGGAGCGTGAGTGTTCCCATGCATCCACCCATGGATTTTGGTGCATTCCCACATTACCATTACTGGTAGACCTGGGAATGCGTTAAAATGCTATGCCTTCCCAGGTAATTCGTAACAAAGAGAAATATCTTTATTTCGCTTTGTTTGTTCCTCTTTCTATATGTGCTGCATTGAGCAGCACACATAGAGATAGGAAAATGCCCTAGAGGATTGTTTTTGTGCAGGAAGTTGTCCCTTCCTGCACAAAAGCAATTCTTCTTACAAGACAGACACCCTTGCATCATGGTGCACAGGTGCCTGCCCTGACGCTATGCAGCTCATTGTGCGCCAGCACAGAAAAAGGACAGGAATGCGCTGAATAATGTTAAATACTGGACATTTCTGCCCTTTCCCTATCACGCAGCGCAGTGCAGCAAGGTAGCTTGCTGCGCTGTGTGATTTCTTGATAAATGTGCCCCTGAATTTTCTCTGAGTTGCTCCATGGTTTGGCATGAGTAGCCCATTCAAGCCGGGTGTTCCTTTTCAAATGTGATGTTTGCAACGAAACGCCTTCCATGGTTATATCTAGCCTACGTGCAGTGCCATTGTAGTCCTTTATCTATAACGGTAGGTGCTAAAATTGTAATTCTCTGTCCATGATTGTTGCTAACGTGTAGTCCTACTTCTATGTCTGTAATCATCGGTGCCAGTTTTTAGATTTGAAAATCTAGTCGCCCTATAACAATGTGTCTTGGTGAACGGCAGTCACATTGCAGTAGAGGTTAAGTAGATTGGCCACAGTCCTCCTCTGCAGGAAGTGGAAACTGATTTGGAAGTCAATGGCACGCTACTAAAGAAGCCATGTCCGGTTCCATCTAGGGATAGAAAGGAGAGTAATGATGGTCTTGGGGCAGTGCTGCCAACATTTCAATTTTCGAGAGGCAAGGGCGTTCAGAGAAATTAAAAAAACACTTCTGAATTTGGATATAGAATCAACAATGTGTCCTCTTGACTGGCTGATCTGCGTTCAGTGGACACGAAACAAGTTTAGTAACTTAAAACGGACATTAAAACTAGTCCCTTTCGGGCTCTGTATTAATGTTCTTAACTTTTCATGCAAAACACTGATCTATTTCTGAACAATGTGTGTAAAAAACGTTCAGGTAATCCATGTCTTTGCTGCTTATATTTCACAAGCTTTATATTTCACATGCATTCCCTTTGAGTGTTTGCTTTTTCCAGGATGTTGTATTAATATTTTTTTTTCAGGCAACATATTACTCTCGTCTAGTGAATAATTTGAATTGAGTCGTATCCAGGTGTTTATAATGGGCCACAATTGAGTTGGAGAAGGCAGTGTCTGTCAGAGGCAAAAAGGTATTCAGAATACGTGGTCATCCAATTCTTGGCCTCTCTGCAAACTCCATACAGCCACGGTCTCGTGTGCCAGTTGCACTTTTGACCTGTGCAAATATGTGGGTAGAGTGGCACTTAATTTTAGTGTATTTGTTTAAGCCACACCCTTAATTATATAGGCCACACCCCTTTTGAGGATCTCCGCCCCCACTTTTTTCATCCCACTTAAAGCCCTGGAACAGGGCATGTGGTCAAGGCTCATAATTAAGTGGGCTGTGTGCTGCAAAGGCATTGGCACATGACAACCTCCTATCCATTCTTGAGCACAGGATGGGCCTTTCTGGTCTGGTTTTGCAATGGTTTTCGTCCTTCCTTCACCACAGATCCCAAATAGTCAAGGTGAATCAATCTCTATCTATCTCTATCCCAGACAAGGGTCTGCCTTATCCCCCATACTCTTTAACATGTTCTTGGAACCGTTAGCTAATGCACTAAACTCCATGACCATTCTTTTTTATATGTATGCGGATGGCACGCAACTTTACCTGAAAATCACCTCCCCTGAAAACTTCACATCACTCAACACTACTGTGACGAATACTCAAAACTGGCTAACTGAGAACCACCTCCTGCTCAACACTTCCAAAACAGAATTCCTTCTAATATCTCCTTCTAATCACACCCCCAAGATAGACCTCTGGATGAACCACCTCATAGCCTTCAACTGTTCTCCTCACATATTGATTCAGCCAAATCTCTCAGAATCACCCTGGACATGCACTTGAACATGAAGAATCATATTAGCATGGTGTTCAAGGGTGCTATTCACCAGATGAGGATACTTAGGAATCTCAAACCCTTCTTCCACAAGTTGACTTCAAGCAGGTGGTCCAAGTGCTTGTTTTGCTGAGGCTAGACTATGGCAGTGCTATGCTCTGTGGCCTCTCCAAATATACATTGGCCCCACTAAGGGCTTCTTTGAATACCACTGCCAGATTGATTACGGGCACAAAAGGAAATGCTCACATATCCCCAGCCTAAAATCCTTTAATTTGTTGCTCTATGAAGCAAGAATACAGCTAAAGATTGCTTGCATGACTCACAAAGCCCTCCATTTCAAAACACCCTGTTACCTGGCTCAAAAGCTAGAATTATCTGGAGGTGGTAGACCATCAAGAAGTGCAAACTGTTTCCTCTTGAAACCACAGATTTTTTGCAAAAAGAGAACGAGTCACAGAGCTTTCTCAGGCTCTGCACCGAAGATCTGGAACTCTCTCCCACTGGAAGTCCGCAGAATCTCCTCCACAGTTGCTTTCAAAATGAAAGTAAAAATAATCCTAATGAACAAGTTCTTGCTTTAAATGCCCATGGATCGTCTGTTTTACTGTATTGGACTTACACCTTTGAAGCCCAGAGTCGGCTGCTTTACTCCTATAAGTAATTGTCTGTTCCTCTCTCAGTTCGCTATTGTACTAGCTAAATGTGATGTTCTTTGATACCCCCTTTGTCATTGTTCTTGCTTACATACTTAAGTGACGCCTGTCTTTCCCTTTATTATGTCCTACCCTTCAAGTGTAAAGTGCTCTGATAACCATCTGGGTCATGTTCGCGCTATACAAAACTTTATAAATAAAAAAATGAAGCAATCTTGCTAATGATTATGTTTAACAAAACATTTGCTACTGGGAACAACATTATTAGTTGCAAGTTTGAAAGTGTGTTCTTTGTACCCAGGCCACAGCCCTTCAGCAGGGTTGGTAAGCAGTTCTACTTAGGCAGCAAACAGCTATGGAGCACTGTGAATAACAGTTTGCTAATGCGACTTTAGAATAATGAAACAATAAAATATTTTCCCTTCTACTGCAAGAGACAGACTGGGGAAGAGGAAGATGGGCTCACAGTGATGGTGTGAATTGTGACCTGGAAGTGAAGTCAAGATTGGCAACGCAGCAGTCCTCTGTGCTTGTGTAGCCCACCTCCTCCTTTATAACCCAAGTATACCGATTGTTGCTCCACTTTTTAAGCAGGTCTCTGCCAATATGGCCGCAAGCACCGCCTGTGATTGCTGTGCCCACACATACGTGCCGACGTGGGAATCACCAGCCCTGAAAACGAGGCAGTCTCGCTGCTGGATACTGAATTATAGCGAGAATTTGTATCAGCTTATTCAGTCCATTGTAGTAATCTACACCCATTGCTTTACACAGTTGATCCGAAGGAATGTAAGTGTTATCTCCTCGCCTGAGGCTGACCATGCCTTGTGCTTTATCTGTCACTTTCAGAGTGATAACTTGTAGAAATCACAGTTGTTTGTAAGTAGGCAGGACAAATATTGGACCGCCAAACCGTAAATGATGTTCTTGTGTAAACCGAGTCATTTTAACGTGAACACTTGTGATTAAAAACCAGAATGGCCAAGTATAACTACTGTGGTTAAACTAGACAGGCTTATAAAATCACTAGAGAAACACAGGAAAATGAAGTGTTTGCTACAATTGAAACGTATTTATCAGAACTAAGGTTAGGCAAAAAACCCAGCAATCTTGGGCGACCATGACCTGCAGTGGTTGACCACAACCGTAATTTTAACATCATCTTTAATATCAACCTTACATGACAGTCACAGAGCAACAGGCATACTGTTGTATCAGCTGAGATATATTTGCAGAACAAAGTGTCCCACTTTTTGACAAGCAGGACTTCATTGGACAGTGAACAAAATGTGAAGCATATTGTCAAACTGAATTGTACACACTAACCGTGCAGAATTTGAGATGGTGCCAGGGGTCTCACAGATACAGATCTGTATACATTCCTCATCCACATAGGAAGGTATAATTGTGTGTTCTGACACAGGGATCCATTCCCATGTGTGAGCTCTGCCCTGGCTCAAGGCTCATGCCAGGGAAAGCAATGGCTTCTTCTTTACCATCATGCTCTTTACAAGTATAGCTCGCAACCCACATCCACCAGCTTCCGTTATCAGTGGCGTAGCTAGACCTTTGGCAGCCCATAGCTGTCCCTGCGTTTGGCGCCCTGCGGCGGTCACATGTATGACGGTGAGGTGCTGCCGATTCCTGTGTTTGCTGCTCGCGACGGCCACAGGTAAGAGCTGGGGGGAGGCCGCCACCCCAAAAACTCGTGCCACCCGGGGCAGACCACCCCCTCCTGCCCCCACTTGCTGCGCCACTGTCCGTTATCACAACGCCTTCACAGTGAGTGTTAAATGTCTCAAGAGGTTTTGCCACCACAATATCATTCTTGACCCTTTCAAAAGCCTCCTTGTTTGCTATGTTCCACACGAACCTCACATTCTTCTTCAGCAAATTTCTGATTGGGGGAGTCTTCTCTGTATACTGGATGACAAACCATGCACTGAACTCAGCCAGCCCCCAGAACCTGATCCTTGATCCTTGTAATGAGGACTTGGAGCTAACTTATTGACTTGCATCAAAGTTTCCTTGGGTTCCCCCTTTACCTGAAACATGATGTCCCCACCTTCCACTCCAATTTAAAATTGAAATACTTATTATCTATAGGTGACTACCGAGAAAAGAAGCAACACTAAAGCCCTAATTACGAGAGCCCCAGCGGTGGGTGCTTTATATAGCACTTATTAAGAGTTGTGCTTGAAAAATGGGCATAACATGAATCTTGTTGGGTCCCAGACCAAAATCCACAAGTCCCAGAATTTAAAATGTTGACAGGTTTGACCTGCCAAAATGTACTTTAGGAAAATTTCAAGGGTATGGTGTTTGCAGTGAAATCCACATATGTGGGGTATTCATTCATGCAATGTCTCACTGGTTTCAGAAATTGGGAAGCACCACATTTACTAAGAGTCTCCTGCCGAAGATTTCATCCTCATAATCGAAAGAAGGGGGTTCTAAATGGGAAAACAGCCATTACAACGTGACTGTTCCACTCAGAGCCTTTACCATGCATGCGTTAGAATGCCTGCACTGTTACCATGCATAGCTATTACCATGCATTTTTTGTATGATGTATGCGGTGAGTGCATATGCTGGTAATGGTGGTAAAGGTATGTGCATGGTCAAGACTATGGTGTGGGCTGCGCTGGGGTCTATTTTTAGGGAATAAGGCAGGAGTCGGTAATTTGTTAAAAGGTTCAGGGTGGGGGAGCACCGGGGACCGACCTGAGGACTCAGGGCAGGGGTCAGGGAAAACTTTTATCACGCATTGGCCTTTAACGTACATACTTTACAACAAAATACATTGTAAAAGCATGCGTTATACGAGGTAAAGTCATTCCCATTGTTGCGCATACGTGGTAAAGGCTATACGTGGAAAAGGCATTTGCGTTGTAATGCATGCGTGGTAAAGGCATGAGTTACAATGGAATGTGTTGTTCTGTCATACAACCCACTATCCAGTTACTTTTTTAATGTAGTAACACCTATTAATGAGTTGCCACTAGATTATTAATTTCATAACAGTGTTTTGCAAAATTGTGCTTTCCCTCGGTTTGTCACTAGTTGATAAAGTCAGCTCTCCATTTAGCGTCAATTCATTATTACAAAATTCATTTTTAAATAATCTTTTTAACATCTGTACACTGTTTCAAAAGGGATCCCACCTGGATCATCATATTTACACAGTCTATTCCTTGTAATACCTTTTGGATGCACAGCACATCATTCTGTGCCTATTTATGCAGGGAACGAGGAATATTCCATTTATAGAATGGAGTATAATGTATTTTGCCCCTTTCGTCCCACTGTGAGTCTCTTCTTTTCTCAAGAATTTTAGGTTTTTGTTAGTCTTCATGAAAAGTACAGTCGACTGATAGGCTGTGCTCCTGCCTGGGTGAAAAGGACTGGACCTGAATTTGTTTAACCCAGGACCCCAGAGTGACACCCAGGTCTATGCGGCTGGCCTCCTGACTTGAGCCTCAGGAACAGAAAGCTCCAACAACCTCAACCCCAGCCTCTGGACTCTGCCATCCATGAGTCTACCCTGCTAAGGAGTGCCACCCCAGTCACGGACCCCTGGAAGTGGGACTAAGGTGCTCTGTAAAACCCTTTGGATCCAGTGGAACCAACACATCTCCTCTGCTGCATGGCTCAACCCCGAGCAGAACCGACGCATCGCCTCTGCTGCATGGGTCTCCTCCAGCGCAAAGACCCGCATCGCAGCCCACTGCCTAATCGGAACCGCTGTTGCATGATGCATCCTCAGCGCAGGCCCTGGTATCCCTCATCAACGGCAGCCTTGACAATGACGTCAGACTCTGAACCAACGCATCGGCCTGACTCTATATCGCAAGCTCCCTTTGAGGAAATCCTCGCTGATGACTCAGGACTTCACACTGAAACCTCGCCGCATCTTGGAACTGACACATCACTTTGGCCGCTCAATAAATCTTCAACACAAACCCTAGTAACGCTACGCAAACCAGAATTGATGGTACTTTGTTCAGTGGGCCTCACGGGTACCAAGTAGCTGAGCCATGCTCCATTACGGTTGGCCTTAACTTGTGACTTTATCCCGGTCCAGCGTGACCTGATATCCACAGTTGGCGCTTTGTACTTTTTGGTGGTATTTTGGCTGAATCTGTAAAATTGCATATCTCTAGTTCTACTAATTGGATTTTTGTCATTTTGAACTTGTTATGTTTATTAAAAATTACTCTATTTTTCTAACTTGGTGTGGAATCCTTTTTTTGTGGTGTTTTTCACTTTATTACTGTCTGGTGTGTTGCACAAATACTTTACACATTGCCTCTAAGTTAAGCCTGCCAAGCTAACAGAGAGTCTAGCACAAGTTAATTCAGGGTTGGCTTTTGCCTCACCCTGACAAGGATTGTGGTTGCTGCTTGACCAGGCTTCGCACCCCAGTCAACCAACAACCCAGTTTCTTACAGCAAGCATAGAATAATGAGTGATACAAGAGGTAGCTGGGTCCTGGGATAAGAAGTGTACAGTTTCTGCATTGTGATGTAGTGTTCTTTAAAGAGGTGCATCTTCTATTTTTTTCTCAACTGGAGAAGTTTTGAGGTGGCCCTGATGGATAGGGGATATTGTTCCAGATCCTGGGAGCATGGATGGAAAAGGCCTACTGCCTTGTCTGTTTTTTTACACTTCTCTCCAGTTTGATGGTGGCCTAGCTGCGGGTGTACTGAGAACCATCCAGAGGTGGTCAGCTTACCAGTTAGATAAGCGGGGGTGCCGGTTGTGATGGTTTTGAATTGATGCAGCTGGTTTTGAAGATGTGTGGGCCAGCAAGAGGGGCCAGTGGAATTCCATCAGGATGGGTGTGATGTGATCGTAGTTCTTTGGGCCCTTAATAAGTGCAGTGGCGGCCGGTGGTGTAGCTAGAGATTGTGGCACCTGGAGCTATCCCTCAGATTGCCGCCCCTGGTGAGGGGGGGTTGCTGGGGAAAAAGGACGGCGAGCACTTGAAAGAGGCCCGAGAGACACGTATTATCGCAGCTAATAGTTATCTCGATCATGCAAGTTACATGCACATACATGACACGGTCCAAGGCTACACAGTTGAATACACCAGTGACTGGCAGTACAAAAGAGAACACACAGACTGCATGATCTATCTGGGGACTCAGAAAAACCGCATGTGACATCCATCAGAGATCTGCGTGAATAATTACCTGGTAATCCCCTCAGCACAATTCAAACATGGACATACATGACACTGTTCAGGGATCCATCATCTACAGCTGACATTAAATGACCATTCATCATGGTCCCCGCATTAAAGCAGTGCACTTTGTGATCTGCATGGTACATGTTCTTTGCAGCAGGCACATTAACCCTCTGTGCTACCTTTCCAGGAGTCAACCCTTCCACTAGACAAAACTCCGATCTCTCTCTAGGAAGATCATTAATCACCGAAGTTATCATGACATTTTTATTGATCCTGAAAATTGCTGGAGGCCAAGAAGGATGCAGCAAGTTATTTTTAAACCATAATATACTTTCAAACACTATGCACCCACCAGAAATAGGTACCCAGTGCGGTCACCGTTCGCATCGCCCTAACCTGCTCAAGGTTCATGTGACCTCAGTGACAGACTCTCAGCGAATGGATCACTGTTGCTCTAGGGTGTGCTGCTTCGTAGGCCTGCCCGTAAGACAGGAGATGAACTTCAGTATGGATTGTGGTGGACAGGCCTTCAAGGTTAACCCACAATTGACACCACTAGGGTACACCTGCTTGTGCTAAGACATCAAGCCTTCTAAGGTCTAGTGGGGCCTTCTAAGGTCTAGCATGGGAATGTGCTCCCTCAGTAGAGTGGTCTGGTGGACTGGTCATGAAGGCTGAACCCGGTTCCCCAGTTCCAAATTCAACAGCTCTGGCCATAGTGCCACATCCTCTCCCCCACTGAACACCATACTTCCCCACTGAGAGAAACTCGCACTGCCTTCAGCTATAACCTAATTGGGCCCGCTATAAACACTTGGATGTGGCTCAATTCAAATTATGCACTTGATAAGAGTAATATGCTGCCTAAAAAAAAAAGTAAAAGCAACCACTCATAGGGAATGCAAGATTAAGTAAAGCATGTGAAATGTAAGTAGAAACAACATGGTTACCTTAACGATCTCTCACTCACTATTCAGAAATCAGAGAGTGGTTTTACCTGAAAAGTTAAGGACATGACTAGAGGGCCCTGAAGGGAACCGTTTCAAGGTCCATTGCTTATATCCTTACAAAACGTAAGCAGTATGGTTTAAAAAGACCACATCCATAAACACAGAGCCATGGTACACATTTTGTTTTCCAATTCACCCATCAACCAGGTATTGCAGTACCTCCAGGAATGGTACACTTTCCCACCTGGGAACAACAATGCTGTTCAAAGAAAGACGAGAAAACAAAAGTAGCACTTTACTGGCAAACTCTGTAAAGCGATGCTGATGTATTTGGATGTAAATAAAACCAATCTGGCCACTTTGCAACCACTCTGTCTTGCTTTATTTAGTTATATATTTATTTTTCATATTTAAAACCTTCTATTTCTCTCCATCCCGCTGCACTTTGGAATAGAAAAATGTCAGAAAAAGGGCATTTCTCGCAAGAGTGTTTTTCTTTTTTGGTTCCATTTCACAGGGAAGCAACTAAATGAAAGAAGGAAAGAAAGGTTGTGAACAGTTTCTACAAGTCACAGTTTTCAGTAAGTGAGGAGCAAGACAGAAAGAGAGGGAATAATAGGAAGAGAGGGGGGGGACAGCTGCCAGTACAAAAAAGAAGAGGACATTGCCCGAGTCCTATTCCTTCTATGCCTGTCCCCGAACGTCCACGAAAGCAAGCCGAGCCTTATCTGAATGCCTTTGTCCCCCCCAAAATAGTGCCGCCTGGGGCGGACTGCCCCCACCGCCCATCCTAGCTACGCTCTAAGGCAGAGGAGAGTCGTCCCAAAGCCCGCGGAGCAGTGTAAAAAAAAAAAAAGATAAGAACCGAAGTTATTTCTATTATTATCATTGTTTTGGGGCCAGGCTGGGTGGTGTTGGGACTTCTGTGACGTCCGGGAGGAGGAGTGGTTTGCACTCCCTAAGTGTGAAACTTTGTTTGTTCCCCACTGCTGGACTTGGCCCTTTTTGCAGGGTCATCCCTAAGCTTTTTGCCTTTCTCCTAGCCTTTTTTCTGACATGGTGTTGGTGGTTTTAGGACTCTGGGCACTTTAGCACTGCTGTCCACTGTAAAGTGCGTGTGCTCTCTGTGATAAACATGGTAAGATTGGTCTACAAGTGTTTGGCATATTTCATTTACCTGTCAGTCCCTTGTAAAGTGGTATCTCATATACCCAGGGTTAGTAAATTAAATGCTACTGGTGGACTTGCGGCGCTGATTACGCCACCCACCAAAGTAGCCTTTCAAACCTATGCCAGGCCTCTGCCATTGCAGGGCCTGTGCGCGCAGTGTTACTGCCGCTGTGATGTGGCACCTAAAGTGTGTGCCATGGTTGTGACCCCCTTTAACTACATGTCAGTCACCCCCTAAGGTAGGCCTAGCTAGCCCTGTGGGCAGGGTGCATTGTAGGTGAAAGGTAGGACATGTACCTAAGTGTGTGACATGTCCTGGTAGTGACAAATAGCCATTTTGCTTTCTCTCTGCTGTGAGGCTGCCCTCCCATAGGAATTAATTGGGGATTCCCTGATAAGTGTTTCAGTAGTAATTCCTGAGAGGAGCAGCGTGGTCAAGTTTGGTATATTTGGAATAGTGATAATAAATGCTACGCAATGGTGTGCGCAGATTTATTCTAACTATTTTAGAAATGCCACTTTTAGAAGTTGGCATTTCTGTGTGCTATGTGTCTGCCTGCCTGATGTGAATTGCATTTCTGGCTTTTGAGTGACAGGGGCTGGTGAGGTGTGTGTGGTTCCAGGAGGGGCAGGGTGAGTCAGCACTAGACTGAATGGAACATCTGCATTTAGAGTAGTGGTAGGAGAAGTCCCTGGTCCTTGAATAGGTCTGTGCCTAGCCTGTGCAATGCTGGCTCCGCCCCCTGTGGTGTGTCTGATCACCGAGCCCCAACCTGACAAAGGGGAAGAGGAGCCCTGTAAACAGAGTGCTCCAAAAAAAAAAAAAAGAACAAGTTGGGACTGGTTCCCCCTATCCCTGTGCCAGGGCAGACAAAGCAAATATGTGGTATAAATATAGGGGCTGTGACCCCATGAAAAGGTTGTGCTTTTGTGCTTCCAGAGGACTGCTGCACATGGGCACCAGGAGGAACCGCCATGAGGGACTGCCTCCCTGCTGGAGGGCCTTGTGTGCTGGCCTGCCTGGGCCCAGCCTTTGCCCCCTGGAACTTTGGGACCAGAGCGCCCTGTGTGCGCTGAAATAACTCTCCCAGGACGGGGAGAGTGCTGGGGCTTCGCGGAGCTGCATCCCATTTAGAGGGAATCCCGGCGTGGGGATTCCCCCCGTATTTATGCCAAATAGACAGTGGCAGCTGGTGACATTTAAAAGTTGTAGGGCGTAAAATGTACAAACATAATAAGTTAACATGATGCCATGGTCCAAGACAGCAGCAGACACCGGATTTCTCACCCACATGATGTTTGTCCCACACTGAAAAACAGGATTCCTCTTTTGTTACTCCAAGAGTCCATAGACTTTGAGATTTCACCAGCTTGAAATGCATCTCTCTGCTTCACTGTCGTATACTTTGTGAAACCTTCAAATATCCCACCTCATAGGACTCACTGATAACATTGGCTTGTGCACTTCTATTTCTATTTCGGTTTTTGTTAGGTTGGACTATTTTCTGCATGTTAGCTATTTGACGAGCCTCTCCGAAATGGAACTGCACGGTTATGCGCCTATGAAATATTTAGCTTGTAAAATTTTAACGGCACGGCGTGCTGTTGGATTTGCCAGATATATGAACACCTAAACAAAGAGAATGTTTTATGAAATGCGGACTTAAATATCCACGTTTGCGATCACAGCAATGATGCGCCGGCGCACATCACCTGCCGTTTCTTACAGTGGTATGTATGCATCGTGAGGGAACTTTTACAAGTCGGCATAATTGTTGTCAATTATCATCCCTCAAATGTAGGAGCTGTGATCGATTCTGTTTGTGCCATGGGTTGAATGGGTGCGTGTTAGTATTCTCCTGTGCTCCTCTCTGTTGTTGACATATTTCCACTTGCAGGGCGGACCAAGGGTCTGAGATTGACAGCGGGTGATTGGCGGTTTTTGGTATTGCTGCACTTGCAAAGGCTGCCGCAGTTAGCATTTTTGGATGCAATTACAGGAGCTCCATTCTGGGATGCTCGGGTGCTGTCAGTAATTGCATTTATATTTCTGCCTTGTAAATGAGATGCAGGCAGCCTCTGAGGCTTGTTTCTAGCACAAGCACGATTAGGCACCCACACTTTCACACAATTGGGTGGCGTGGCAGGCATTCGATCAGTGAGGCCCAGGACAGTGAAAAACTAAGAATAAGGCGCACTTCTATCAGTCGCGGGCCACGGCCGGCATGACGGGCGGGTGGAAATGGGGTCGTCGCAGGGGGGAGACGGGAGGGGTGAAATGAAAAAAACATATAAAATAAAACTTACCATCAGCCACCTCAGCTTCTGTCCCGACTCCCGCTCCCGCCTTCCTGCGTTATTCATGCACTCTCGTCATCAAGGAAAGGCAACCTCCCTCCATCCCCTCCGCCAATCACAACGCTGCATTGGCAGCCTTGTGATTGGTGAGGCGCAGCAGAGCGCGCCCCACACGGGTCATTTTCTCTATGTATACTGCTGCATGCAGCAGCCTACATAGAGAACAAGAATTGGCATAGCCAATAGGTCTCGCCTTTGGGACCTTACAAGTGTTTAGCCAGAGATATTGACTTTGCCTATGTCTTAAAGCTATGCTGTGCAGAAGTTTGCAGCATGCTGAAAAGTTATAATAAACAAGTGTCAGAATCATTTTTGTTACCTTATATATGACCAAGAAAGCATTGTGTACAACTGGACAACCGTATTAACAATAAATGTGTTGATTTTTTTTTTATCCTTTCAATGCTGGCAACTTCTATCTGCCTGTCCCAATGGTTGCTTGTTATGTTTTTTTGTTATGGGGGGGGGGGCATAAATAACAGGAGGGTGAAGAGGGAGAAAGATTAGTCAGTCAGTGAGAGATTGAGAGAGTCAGTCAGTGAGAGCGAGAGAGAGTGAGAGAGTGAGAGAGAGAGTCAGTTAATCAGTGAGAGAGTCAGTCATTCAGTGAGAGAGAGAGAGAGAGTCAGTCAGTGAGAGAGAGATTGACAGAGTCAGTCAGTAGGTCAGTGAGAGACACAGTGAGAGAGTCAGTAGGTCAGTGACAGAGAGATCGAGAGAGTGAGAGAGTCAGTCAGTGAGAGAGACTAAACTCAGGCCTGTTTCTGTTTTTTTTCTCAAGACAATAGCAAATATATTCTGGGATGTGGAAGTCAACCATTTAAACTTCTGTTGACTAAAAGGTCAGGACTGTGAGTCACAGACACGCAATTTGCAGTACTTTCGGCTGCAACAGGAAACGACGACGGAAGAGGATAGTAGCATGATTTAAAACACAAGCTTAACCCCTTCAGTGCCCATGACGAGATGGTCTCGTCATGGGCCGCGGTTGCGCTGTGCCCATGACGAGACCATCTCGTCATGAACTCCGCCCGCTAATGGAAAGCCCGGCACAGGGCGGGGAAAGGGCGTGGCACACAAGGGGCTAAACCGCACCCAAAATAATTAAACAATTACCTTACACTGGCCAGGTTCTCAAATTCAACACACCCCGGTACAGTTTTTTATTCCTTCACTTCATCACTTAAAATATTTACATTACTCCCTGCTTCCACCTCGCAGCATGGTGCGTTTTAACCACAGTGTGGTCAGTAATAGTAACACATTCTGCAGTCACTTGTCAGATCACATTATATAGTCTCCCAAGCCGTAAATCCAGTCCTTCCGGAGGAAGTTATAGTGCCACCTCCCCTACAGTAAGTATGACTGCTGACTACTGGTTTATGCACCAGGTGCAAGGTTTTGCAGAGCTCAGAGATTGCCACGTCTGAAGACCACAATGCCAAACGTTCTAATTCCTTCTGGATAGAAGTATTTTGTAAGTAGCTATGCTTGAGAGAGGACTGATGAAGATTGCTGCGATTGGACTCGTTAATTTTCCAGCGAATCAGGTAGCTCTCCAGCTACAGAGCTACAAGGAGGAGGTGCTTGTGGGCGCATTTAAAGTGGAGCCCTGAAAGACTTTAGCTCTCCCTAGCCCAGCATGCCCTCTAGGGAAAAGGCATTCTGCTTTAGGGAGCACACTGGGTTGAAGGGATCTCTTGAAAGGAGAATCAGCCTTTTTTGCGAACAAAGCGGTGGGTTGTACATTCAAATTCCATACATATGTTCTTAATCTCACCAACCCAGGCTTGGAAGGGGTGATCCAGAGGGCCTGATAGTTTGAGATATGCTCTCAAGCCCACAAACCTCGCCCTCTTGGAGTGTTGTATAAAGTAACATTTGACTCTTCAGCAATAGGAGCCTGTGAATAAACTTCCAGAATGCATCACCCAGCCACATATGTATTTATGATTAATTTACTAAGTAAGACTCAAAGAGGATTTCCTGGAATCACTTACCACGATGGAGATGCTATAGGTGTTCTTTTAGGAGAATGTTTTGCATCTCAATCGTACACGTTATATTTGGGGCACAACCATGCTATAGAGGCTATGGCATGGATTAGGGAAACCACAAATCCAGCTCTCACCAGTACGAGGGCTTCACATGGCTCAACTGAACACACACCCAGCGTTAGACTTCAAAAGGTCAACAGATAGACCACAGGTGGTAACAAACCCAGCGTACCCATGCATAGCATCAGATAGTTAAATGGCGGCATTCACTCTAGCTGTTACCGGCAAGAGGGGACACCTCATTTGGAAGAAGTAACCCATTCATCCATTAACTGGCATAGTCCAGCCACACAGCAAAGTGTGATCACGGAGGCCCGTCGAAAATTATCCCTCACATGCAAGGTGCAATATAATGGCGCTGTTTGAAAATTAGATGTCAGTGTATTAACTGCCCACAGAAGAAAGATTTGTTGAATGGCTGAGAAACGGTGTTCATTACACATGCCACCCTGTTTAATTTCTCTGCTAACACTTTTATTTCCAAGTTGTTGAATGCTGAAAATACCTGGGCTGGCAACCGTTTAACAACCGATGACACACTTTTAGCGAGCACAGCATACGGAAACGGGTTTACATAAATCCTCAGAGCATATACCATCGAGTGTTTCTCGCTGCTGTTCGAGGGAGGGGCGCTTTAGCATTAATACCTTTATCAGGTTCACCTGTCACGCCTCTTGGGCGGGCTAGTCATGAAATGCTCATTTGTTATAAGCCCTTGCGCGAGCCACAGGCCGAACCATAGCGGGGAAGAGCCCCCCTCACCCGCGGCTTGTGAAGGCAGCAGCACTATCCACAACTCCACCACTGGGGAAATGGCCAGGGACTGGCTGACCAGAGGAGTAGGGTAGCCCTCCAGGGGAAATGGCGGGGTCGTCCCAGTACAGGCCGGTGACCCAAAAGATCCGGTAGAACTCTGGTGCTGGTAGTGTCAGGTCAGAGGAAGTAATCGATTCCGCCATAGCTCTACCAGCCTCAAAAAGGGCCCCTAGAATGTCAGTCATTTTACTGCCAATTAGGTTTTGACCTTAGTATTAGTGACCATTTATGTAGTCCACACAACTATCTCCAATGCATCTTGTCGCTTCAATATCATATTCTTATTCCTATTAACTCACAGGTGCGTTTTATCGACTTCAGAAGGATGACGTCTGAGCCAGTCCAACTGTGAGTAAGCGTGCGTGTTGCACGCCGTTATGTGCAGCGGTTGCTCAACCAACCGGGCTATCTGACTTGCTTGATAGCCCATATTGATTTCCCCTTCCTTGTGAAGATGTCTGAGCAGTGTGTCAGCCTCCCTGCCGGCTCTCCGTGGTAGCTGTGCCGCGCAGGCTGAGTGGAGCAGGCGGCCTTAATGGAACGCGATAAGTGCCCGGCATGCGAACCCACTGTGGCCACCGTCCGCCACTCATCTCTTTCCGGTGGAAACAGCATGATGTTGGCAAGTCCTTGACCGGTCCGAATGAGGCCCTGCGGGTGGGCACCGTCCTGCCGCAGTTTTAGCAGACTCCGGTGACAGGCAGGGGCAGTGGAGCAGGCATCTGCTGCTGGGTCCGGCCATCATCCGGACCGAGGAGGGAGGTTGGGGAGTATTTGACCAATAGCAGAGCCAGACCAGCCACCTCACCTAGTCATGGAACAGAAAGGGATGGGGTGGGGGACGGTTTGCTAGTCGATAGCTGAGCTTGTTGTGAGATAGGAAGATGGCCCGGTCAGTAGTTTACTTGGTGGGTGACTTTGGGGCATGTTCTGAACACTTCGGAGGCTCAGAGCCCTGGCCACACTGCTCCTGAATTTCTGGGCAAAGCCACAAGCGCACGCGTGCCTCGCGTGGCAGCAGGGGGAGGGGAAAGAGGAGGGGACCTGCGCGATTCACTTGCGGGAGCGAGCGGCTGGCGCAGCGATAATTGATAACATATGGTGCCAGCCGCTCGCTCCCGCAAGTGAATCTCCAAACGTGCACGCGTTGCCATTGAAGGCAATGGAACGCGTGCAAGTTTTTGTCCGCAAAGCTGTGCCGCTCACTAAAGGTCTCTCCTAAGCAGCGCATGCGCGCTGCGTAGGTGAGACCTAAAAAGGGGGAGTGGGCGGTCCTGCTCGGGGGCAGGGGGGAGTAGCTTGCCCACTGTTGTGTATACTGACTGTTTGGTCGGCCCCAGGTCCGACCAAACAGTCAGTATGCACAACAGTGGGCTTGCCACTCCCCCTGCCCTCGAACAGGACCGCCCACCCGCAAACAGGCACTTCTGCTTTCTCGCAGTGCGAGAAGCAGAAACATAAATGGCGGTAGTTATTACCATTTATGTTTCTGCCTTCTCGCACTGCGAGAAAGCAGTGAGGCGACGCCCCAATGGGGGAGTCGCCACTACAAACAGAGCGGGAGCCTACCCCGCTTTATGCATATTTTAACAGTGGGTACCCACCCCACATTGTGGTGCCTATAGCGGGTGCCCACCCCGCATTTATGCATATTTCAGAAGGTGGGTGCCCACCCCGCACTTGAGCTGTACTTTAAAGTGGGTGCCCATCCAGCATTGCAACGCTGAGGGAAGGTGCCGCCGGACTGCTGCCAGCGTGACCCGGAAGTCAGGCAAAGCTGCCTGGTTGGGGGCATGGCCGGCCGGGAAAAATAAAGTCCCGCCCACCGCAGAGGGCCGTCTGGAGCCTCGCAGGCTCCACTCTGAAGTCCCGTCTCCCAGGAGAGGGACCCGTTGAAGGAAAGAGACTGGAGGAATAAGGAGTAAGGGAGAGCCTCAGTGAGTGGGGCTTTCATTGGGTCACCAGCGAAGAGCGGAGGATAGAGATGCCAGAACCGGGACCGGACGAGGCACATTGCCGGTGCCTGTACAAGGTGAGGAGCTGTGGGGTGGGTGGGGGAGGAGCGGCTTCGTTACCCCGCAGTAGCAGCTGCCCCGGATAGTAGTGGGCAGCTGCCTTGAGTCTCTCCCCGCACCGGAGCCCCTTTAGAGGCACATTGTCGGGGCCAGGTTTTCCAGAGTGGACCCGCAGGAGAGTGGGCCGCTCCAACGTTGGGCACATTTGTTTTGTATAGTCCCAGTGGGGGACTCAGGGCACCGGAGCACCAGTGCCTGTTTTGTTCTTCAGTTGCACTGCTGTAGAGGGCAGCTGCAACGTGGGGGCCATTTGCTTGGAAGAGTCCCAGTGGGGACCTCGGAGGCACAGTTAGTGCCAGTGCCCTTATTTCTTTGGGGGCATTCTGTTTATACTGGGAAGAAAGGGGTGAGTTACACTCCTGCCCCAGCTCTTTGCACACTTTGCTTCGCTGCATTTGCAGCTACGCCCGGACATTTTGGACATTGGGCATTTGAGCCCCAGTGAAAGGACTGTTGGCCTGGGGTCAGTTTCAGTGTGTTTGGCCCTATGATTATTGCATAAGGTGTTTATGCTTGTGATACCTATTGCCTAATGTGATTCATTGCATACTGTGTTTATGCTGCTGAATATGCTTGATCTAATAGGATTTATGCATCATGTGCTTATGTTGCTAAGGCGATATAAGGCTGCGTACAGTATTTTACCATTAGTAACTGGTTGTGTTTTCTGAGGTCATTATTATACCAGTAGTTACTGGTGGTGCGTTATTTACTACTTGTTACTAGTGCTTTCTAAAAGGTGCTGAGAGTCGCCCGATTGGCCCTGCCAGGTGTATATAATCCCCTGTAAATATTACCTAGTGCCAGTTGGCACAGTGTACATTGTGTGATTAGTATTCCAATGTGTTTTGGATAATACAAAGGCTATTTTTATATAACCTTGTGTGGAGTTCCTATTGTGGTGTGCCTAGTGTGTTGCTACTGTGTGTTTGTTGCGCAAACGCTTTACACATTGCCTCTGGGATAAGCCTGACTGCTCGTGCCAAGCTACCAAAGGGTTATCTTCAGTGTGGAACTCCCTTGCCCTGAATAGAGTTGTGGTTTCTGCGTGGCTTAGGCGCAAGCCCTAGCCAACCAGAAATCCCATTTCTAACACCCACCTGTCTGCATTACACAGCCTGGTGGGGAACATGCTCATCCTCCCTGTCTGAGCCCCGAGCTACGGTGTTCAGACCAATCACAACGTTGCATTGCAGTGTTGTGATTGGCTTAGGGTAGGGAGCCTATGTGCTTTCGGCGGAGAGGCGACATCACTACAAGGCATATGGAGGAGAGACGACTCGAGACGCGGCAATAAAGTCTCTGCTTTTATTTTGTAAACCCGCGACCCCCTCCCCGCCCCTCTCGTTCTCTGCCAGCAGATACTGAGTAAGCGCCATTGTGAAGTACTTTAACAAGACGTTGGTGCTTCACGACACAGAGGTTTTTGGCACTGCACTCTCATCAATGTTTAGTGTTAAAAAAACACACAGTGGAGCCAGAAAGTTGATCAGTGCTCCAGTCTGCACTGCTTTTGGTCGAGAGCCACTGCTTAGCATTGTGAAAGGACGCGGTGTAACCTTTTCTCTGTTCCGGCTACAATTTATCACCCTACTAAAAGGATTAATACTTGTCTAATATTCCGTATCGAGATGCCAGTTTCCTGGCTCTTTCGGCTGGCGTAGGATATTAGTGCCGCACTGAAAGCTTTAATCTGTAGGCATAGTCAGTGAATTCTTGGTAATTCAAGGCATAATTGAAATTATAACGCTAGATTTCAATTCGTTTTTAAACCACTTGACTACGTCATTCTCCCACGTATTTTCTAGTGAAGCTACGATTTCTAAGGTTGGGAACTTCATCCTTAAATGTGAGTTGATTTTGCTTATCACTCTTTAATTGTTATTCATTAAGAATGAAATGTTGTGCGCACCGAAAGCTAACTAACACTTGACATCTCATTTTACTTAAACTCTATTTCAAGTTACATGTAATGCTCATGCGTGCCACTAGATGGAGGCGATGTGTAACACCAATATTATTCACAATGCTTTTGATTGCAAGTCAATGCTCGATAGTATTCATCTTAGTTTTCAAATTTAACATAACCAATGTCATTTAGTTCTGTTTCATTTGTTAATTCCAGTCATTCATTACATATTAGATTCCCATGATTGGTCGTGTCAAATCACAGAGTGAGTTTCACAGAAAACGTAAAGCTTATGTCATTTGAATTAAAATATACCAGTTTTCAATTATTTCTTAGATACAAATACATTTCCTGGCCCGTGTTTAGGCCGCCCGTTTCTGGTTTTTACATTTGGATGAGAAGTTTGGATTTCAAACATTTCATTGATTTCCTGTCAGCACCACCTTCGGGTTTGTTTTCAGTTTTATTTAGCGTGAACCGAAGGGCATTGGAGCTCTTTACATGAGCACCATGCCACCAGTTACATTACACAAGGCCACATTCACAGGATGTTGATCCGATCCCTAGATTCGAACCTGATTCTCAAAGTCGGCAGCTCTGGCCATTAGTCCACATCATCCTTTGGATATGTTGGAGCACTCTCACATTTAGACATTTGGGGCCACTATTTGGAAACTGAAAACCGATGGTTATGGGTCGAGATCACAATTATGTGGTCTGGGATTCTTAATTTTATCACATTACTACCGATATTTAACTGTGAATTTGTGCATTGCAAAGCCTAGGCTACAAACGCTGTCCTGTAGATAATAAATCAATAAAAACGCATACATTTATTCGACCACATAAAAAAATTCCACTGCCGCTTGTCGCCCTACCAGAGGCACTACTGAAGGCTATAATGATTCTTAAAGGCCCTGTTCCCGTGTTACTGGGCCGAATCACGGCATCATTTAACAACTGGTATAGCCTGGGGCCAAAGGGCATTAATGCTATAAGGACATTTCAACCAATGATGTTAGAATGTTCTAAAATAAACAGGGAGTAACAGAACGACAAACATGTCGGTTTGTACCAGCAATTACTGTTATTTAATTATCTTCAATAGAGCTCTCAACATTCCAATGTTCTGATGGTCCAGATGTCCCTTAGATTTTAAAGTCCTACCCAGTTTAATTGCTCCACTGGTCTTCGATCTAGCTTCAAAATATGGCAATGGGCCTGCAGTAACTTACACCACTGGTCAGATTTTATCTAAGGTCCTAACGTTTATTTTGCTGTCTCTGAGTAACTTGTATTGATTCCATGGAAGTTGCTTTCTTTCTGTTCACCTTAAGCTGACACTTTCCATAAAGAGAACCTCGTTGATTTTTATGCTTTAAGGTGCTCAGCAATGGTGTTTTGAACTCCTTTAGTTAATTAGACACAGCGTATAAATTGGCGAGATAATGGAGAGAAGTGATGAACCAGTAAGAGGTGGAGGCGGACTAGCTTACCTACAACTACATGGTAAATGTGCTTTACTAAACAGTCTAAACCTGAAACAAATGGACCAAATTAGGAAAAATGCCCAGAGTGAGTCACATAAAGTAGTAGTTGCAGTTTGCCGAGTTTTGCAAAACAGTATAGTAGGAACAGGTGTGGCCCAGCGGCCTGGGTGCCTGACTCCGGACCATGGGGTTCAATGTTCAATCCCCGGCGGCAGGTTAGCCCCGCACCATGTGACTCTGGGCAAAAGCTTGCTTAATCTTCCCGACGGCCCCCAGCGCCAGAACACCTCTCCGGAGGTAGCTGTGCACTTTACAAATGCTGGTATTTCATTTCATAGTGTTACAGACTTTTTTCTTTATATTAGGGGGAGGGTATTTTACTAATCCCTCTCATATAAAGTTCCACCGTCATGTGTACCCCAATTCGTTGTGCTGACATTGTGTGCACATGTTCAGTGCATACCCGTGCAGTGAGTGTACAGCACATGCCTGATAGTAAAACTCTCTGTGTGGTGAGAGTCTGAGTGCTGGGACCAATGGATTACATTTTGGCTGCCCCCTGGTTTAGCATGCCACAATATGTCCATATACAACTAACCCCAAAAGTGGAAGCGACCTGACTACATTACTGTGTCTGGAGGACGAAGACACAGACACTGAAGTGATGGAGAATGGAGATGGGGCTCCACCTAGAAATTTATTGAGGACGTGATTAGCAAAGGCTGCAGATTAGTTCTTCCTAGAACTGCCATTTGTTAGATGGTAGGGTTGATGGGTGGGACTGCAGTCTCCGTTGTTCAAGGTGAGGAGGTTTCTTGGTAGGGTTAGTCATTTTGTTTGTCCCTGCTTCAGAAAGACTTATGACAGCCAGATGTAGAGATCTCCTACCTCATTATGCCCTTACTTTGGATACTTTTGCTCTGAGCCAGCATCATTGCTACCTGCTGCGAGAGTCATCCCTTGTGTCTGAAAAACAGCTATAAAATGACATTTAAAGGAAAATCCTACAGAATCAATCCACATCTCGTATCTGGAAAATGTGTATAAAAGTGTGATCAACACCCCCCCCCCACTTTGAACCAGGTTCAAGGTCTTCATGACCAAGATAGGGAGTGCTCTGCAGAGTGCTTGACACACTACTGTGTGACCAGGACTCATGCCTGACAGCTTTTCTCACAGAGGTGAGATAACATTGCTTGAAGTCTGTACTTTCTGTTTTAGAAGCTGATGGGAATATTTATCAAAAGTTCAGGCAACATAAGGCAGCAAGCAAAGTTGCTCCGATGTATTGCGTAAATGGGAGTGAGTTGAAAAGCGCCATATCAACTAAAATATGGCACGTTTCAGCTCTTTCCTAGCACTGGTGGACTTGTGGCTGCATAGTCCCAATGCAGGTCTCCTTCCACCTTAGTGAAAGGGAACCTGCGTTATGGGCTGGATTGCTTGTTTTTGTACAGGAGTGGATACCTTCCTGCAGAAAAACTATCCAGAGAGGCATTTTCCTCTTTCAATGCATGATGCACCGACCTCTGTAACCAACGCCTGTTGATGCCGCCTTTTCGGAGCTACCCGCAAGGTCCCCGGCTCCCTACATTTCTAAAGGTACTGTTTTGTGGGTCTTCTCGACACCTTAGCTGGTTCGCAACTTCACGGTCAGCGAGAACTGTTTGGTTTTGTTGTTGACGACACAGTGATGGCCCATGACAGAGCTATCGACTTCAATGAACTGTATTTTATGTCTATTTTTGCTTATTGATATTTCTAAGAACTGTATGATGAATTTTTATCGCCTTTAGTCTTGATCTGCACAGATAAAATATTGGATATTTTTCTAAAACCGATGTGGTGTCCTTCTGTAGTGTTTTCACTGTATTACTGCTGGTTGTGTGCAAATGCTTTACACACTGCCTCTGAGATAAGCCTGACTGCTCATGCCAAGCTACCAAGGGGATGAGCAGGGGTTATTTTAGAAGTGTATCCCCCTTAACCTGACTAGGAAGAAGGATCCCTACTTGGACAGGGCAACAACCTGCCAACTAGAGACCCCCGTTTCTAACATTGGTTGTCAGCGGTGGGATAGGACTTGCATTTTCACTTGACCTACAGTGATTGGTGTACACTACTACCATATCGCAGACCATTACACACCACATACTGTTTTTCCCTGTTTGCCATCTGGATGTATTGTTGAGAACTGGAACTCTCGTTAGTTGTTGTACCTGTTAGGCCTTGACAAAATGGAAATCAACTTTTGGCACTTGTACATCTACACTATGAAGCAGCTACAAGTTTTTTGCAAGGAGAGGAGGTTGCCTGTAAAGATGAGATCCACAAGGCAGGATCTTGAGGCAGCCCTGTAGAAAAATGGGGTGAATAATGGGCTTGTGAAGAAAAGAGTAGGATCTGAGCTTGTGATCTGAGACTGAGAGAGTTTGACCGGGAACTCAAGAGGGCTGAGGCCAAGATGGCGTTAGTCCAAGAAAAGGAAATGTGTGTAGCTCATGAACTGAGCTTGGCTGAGCTGGAAGTGGAAGCCATGAGGGTGGAATCCAGCTCAGATGGTGGCAGCAAAAGTGTTGTGTCCAGTACAGACAAGGGAGATGCACACACACACCGAGACTTGGTGCCCTGCTTCAAGGAGGGGGTTGACATACACCAGGAGGTTAAGAAATGTGCTGTAACTCCAGTGGTGCTCAGGGTCCCTGAGGTGAAATGGGGAACTGTCACAGGGGATAATATTCGTAGTGGTGGGAGGGACACTCTACTGACTCTAGATGAGAGGTGCAGGGAGAGGAGTTCCCTCATGGTAGAAGCCCTGGTAAGTGAGTATGGAGACCACCAAGAAGAGTGTGGGTTGAGTGACAGCAACAGTCAGCCACTGTCTCACCAGTCTCGCAAGGGTGATGTGGGGTTATTTTCTGAGGCACTGGATGGGTGGGTGAAGGGTAGTTTGGTTAACGACTGTGAGGGGCTGTGTAATTTGGATGCTGTAGAGCATATGTTCAGTCCCTATTTTTAACAGCTATGCCAACACCCGGTGGAGTGTGAGTTCTCTGACCCCTGGGAACGTGCACTGGAGGCAGACCTTTTGGTGGATTCCAGAGGGTCTATAGAAGCTTGTGGGAGTGATCCTGAAAGAGTGGCTCAGGTTTTCCCCAACCAGGTGAGGTTGGTAGTGACCCAGATAGGGTCCAGTGTAGTGGGATGGGTGAGAGGTCCTATGTTCTGTCTGTGAGTAATGAGAGTTAGGGTGGGCTGAGTCCCAGGGTACCCAAAACCCAGTCCCAGAGTCTGGTTGGTTTCATGGGTGACCACCAGGAGGGGGGCCTGGTCTGTACTGGGTGGCCATTCCCTAAGGGGGGGTCCCAAAGTGTCAGGTGAGCTTGGGGGGAATGCTGTAACAAGTGTTCCACCTGTTTTGGTGTCTGGCAGCATCACTCCAGTGGAGAGGGTGCATGAGTCCCGAGAACGAAGCTAGGGGAGGAGACAGTCCCCAGTAGAAGGACCAGTTTGTCAGGGGTTGCCTGCTCGGATGCCACAGCATCCCAGGACTGACCCTGATGAGGCCACTTCTGGCCTGGGAGTCTTCATGCACTGTCAGGTAGGCAGGAGGCTGGAGACCTACACCATGCAGACTCTCGCACAACTCAATAGGAGTGTGTTTCCCTTAGGGGGGTGTACTCCCCCAGCAGTCCTGGCTTGTCAGGCACAGGTCCAATCTCAGGGTACAGACCCTGTGTTGGTGGGGCAGGTTCAGGGTGCCCCCTGGCCTGGGGGAAGGGGCAACTGCTAGCAGAGTCTCTACCAGTTTGTCTTTTGGGGGTACCACTTTGAGTGAGAGGGTGCAGAGCCCCAGGAGGGGGCATATTGGGAGGGAAGCTTCACCCCTAGCTCCTATCCAGCCTACGGGTACAGACCCTGGGCTAGGAAACCAGTTGCAGGATAGCACCCATGAACTGGTGGGAAAATTATGCGGGACGCCTACCACAGGTGCCCTGACATTTCTGAAATCTGGGGGTACTGCTTCAGGTGGGAGAGTGTAGAGCTCCAGGGAGGGGCATAGGATGTGGGAGAGTCCACCGCAGTCTCCTGTCCAGCCGCAGGGTACAGGCTCTGGGCTGGAGGGCCAGTGTCTGGATACCATACCTGATCTGGCAGGAGGGAGAGTGGATCCAAGATGTCTGGCATCTAAGGCTCCTACCCCCATTCTCTGATGCCACAGGGTTTAGAGGACCATGAGAGGCCTGGCTCCCATCAATGACAGCTGTTGGTGGACACTGTGGCTAGCTGTCCTTGTAGACAGAGTTTTCCCGGGGGGGTGGGGGAGCAGGAGTCACACCCTGGGGGGGGGGGGATACTCGACCACACCACTGTGTTGGCCATGTGGGTACCGTCTACCTGCTGAGACATCCCGGTGAGCAAGCCAAGGTTAGGTGCTTCACAGATGGGGTCTGCAGGTGAGAAGGAGGATTCCCCAAGTATTAGCTTAGTAGGTCCTGAGAGTATGGACAGAGGGGTCCAACTGGGTTTAGCAAGACATAGAACCAGAACGTGTCCCGCTGTTGTGGGCCAGGTCTATGTTCGCCCCAAGCATGTAAGACCATCAAGGGATTGATGTCTATCCCAGCTTTAGACTGGGAGGGGGTTGTGTTAGACTTGGCTTTTTCAGTGGGTTCACCCCCAGACTTTTTGCCTTTTGACCTCTTGTTTTAGACCTTGCTTTTGTTGATTTTAGGACTCTGGGCACTTTACCACTGCTATTCAGTGCTAAAGTGCATATCCTCTCCATGTAAATTGTGTTTATGGATTGGTGTTTCCATAATTTGCTTAACTGATTTACTATTAAGACCCTAGTACAGTGCACTGTGTGTGCCCAGGGCCTGTAAATCAAAGGATACTAGTGGGCCTGCAGCACTGGTTGTGCCACACACACAACTAGCTTTTCAAAGGTGTCTCAGACCTGCCACTGTGGTGTCTGCGTGCAATTTTTACTGCCATGTCAACCTGGCAAGTGCACCCACTTACCAGGCCCAAACAGTCCCTTTTCCTACATGTAAGGCACCCCTGAGGTAGGCCCAAGGTATCCCCCTGGGCAGTGTGCAGTGTATGTGAAGGTAGGACATGTCCTGGTGTGTGTGACATGTCCTGATAGTGAAATGCTGCCAATTTGGTTTTTCACTATTGCAAGGCTATATGTCCCATTGGCTAACATGGGGGTTGCTTTGTAACATCTTACAAGTATAACTTTCCATTGGGACAAGATGGAGAAATTGAGTATTATGCTCTCTGAACTCAGAATTTAATAAAACAAATTTTTAGGGAGATGGTTTTTAAATTGTGTGTTTGAAAATGCCACTTTTAGAAAGTAGGCATTTAACTATTCTGTGTGCCTCTGCTGGTTTGTGTATTGACTGTCTGGTTTTGCAGTGACAGTGGCTAGGGGTGTGCTTTCACTGTAAACAGTCACAAAGAGCGTTGAGGTGTGTCCTGCCTATCCTGAGTGACTCATAGTTGGGCTGAAAAGGCCTGGTCTGCATTTAGAGTGGTGGGAGAAGTTTTCACTAGCACCTGAATAGGCAGTGTCTCCTCTGCACAAAGCTGTCTCCACCTACTGTAGTAAAGCTGGGCCAGACAGAGCAGAACTGGTTTTGACTGGGCTCAGAGACCCTTACCACAAAGAGAACAAAGAGGAAATGCGGTATAAATATTGTGGCCCTGACCCCAGGTCTTTAAAACACTTTCTGGATCAAGGAACCTGCCAAGAAGAGCTGGAAAAGCTGTGAGGAGGAACTACCACTTTGATGTGTGCTTTGCTGTATTGGCCTAGAGTGGCTGCTTCTGCCTTGGGCAGGGAAAAGAATGGACTGAACTTTCTGCAACTTCTTTGCGTTTCTCTATGGTTTGAGGTAGGGCCTTCCCCCTGTTCAAGAAGTCTCAGGAACAGCAAAGACTTCAACTTCATCTGCTTCCAGCACTGGGAACTGTGTGTTTTGTGCAGCAACAGAAGAAAAAGCAACCTGAAGCCGTCAATGATGCCGCAGCTGGCTCTGTGTCCTGACGGCACAGCAGAGGGCACTGCCGCACTTCACACTGCAACCCTGGTCTCACCGACGATGATGCCAGATGCCGCCACTGAGCGGCTGCTTGCACTGTGACCTGTGGGCACCGTACTCCGCACCGTCTCGCTTCACATCGCTGCCCTGGTAACCCCAACGAAGACGCTCCACGTCGACATGAACACCACTGCTTGCATGGTGGTTAGAGGACACCACTCGTCAGTTACCCAACACACATCCCCCGTCCCACACCGCAACCTTGGCCTACCGATGCTGGCACTATCGACTCCAGTTCGTCAGCCAACGACAGCGCTTCAGCAACAATGGCGCCGCTTCCTGCACCGTGACCTTCCAGCACCGCACCACTTTGCACCACAGCCCTGGTCTCACTGACACCGCTGGATGACTGTCACTGAGCTGCTGCCTGAACTGTGACCTGAGGGCACCGCATGCCGCACCGATGCCGACGCTGGTGCTCCCGACTTCCACCGCACAGAGTTCGACCTGCAATGTGTATGACTTCAAGGGCCCGATGACTCCTGCATCAACCTCCGGAACTGATGCCTGCCAATGCCAACTCTTCAAAACTCACTGCGAGGTCCCCGATGCCCTTAATTTCTAAAGGTACTGTTTTGCAGGTTTTTCCGACAGCGTAGCCTGCCCGTGACGCCGCAGTCAACCAGAACTGTTTGGATTTGTTGTTCACGATGCCGTGATAGCCCCAGACAGAGCTATCGACTTCAAGAAACTGTATTTTAAGTCTATGTTTGCTTATTGATATTTCTAAGAAGTGTATGGTGGATTTTTATCATTTTTGGTCTTGTTATGCACAGATACAATAGTGGATATTTATCTATATCTGGTGTGGTGTCCTTTTGTAGTATTTTCACTGTATTACTGCTGGTTATGTGCAAATGCTTTACCCACTGCATCTGAGATTAGCTTGACTGCTTGTGCCAAGCTACCAAGGGGGTGAACAGGGTTTATTTTAGAAGTGTATCCCCCTTATCCTGACTAGGAAGAATGGTCCCTACTTGGACAGGGTAACAACCTGCCAACTAGAGACCCTCATTTCTGACAACCTGTCACACCAGATTCCTGTCTACACCTTGCCTGTGGTGGTCACAACAGCTGCCAAATATGAGAACTTCTGCCAGGTGCCACCTGGCCTCCACCTTGGGGGTGCCCAGGAGTGGATGCCTCACAGGGAAAGCCAGGATGGGTTCCACAGCGGTATTCGTACAAGCGCCTTGAGACCCTTGCGGGTGAGTAGTGCGCTATACAAGTATCAAATTTACATTTACCGTTCTGAAACCTTCAAAATCTTCAAGTTCCCAGAGAGGCTGTGGCCCCAACAGCTAGAAAGCAGCCGCTGCAGCAACAGAACCATTTCATATGCCTGCCCTGCACCTGCATAAATTGCAATGCCAAGATGTTGGTAACCATGGGGCTGGAGAACCGTGAGATAAGAAGAGACAGAGTAGCAAACCAAGGACTGCAGAATGAACTAAGACTTTAAAAAAAACAAAAAAATGAAAAATGAACTGAACTGTTTGAGGCATATATGCCTTTGGGATGATTGAGGGAATTGCATCTGTGCCTCATCAGCGCTGTATGCCAGAGGAGACGCCAGGAATTTCAAATGCTGGAGATCCCTGTTAGTGAGTGTTGAGCCTTAAGATCATAAATAGGATTTAAACCTTGAGTCACATTCAACAAGTGCTACTGTACTGTATTACAATATGCCGTGCAATTAAAGTACCTTCTTTTATTCAAAAGGTAAGCTCTGGGCTGGACAATATGGTATTGTGTCTGTTGATTGAATGTTGAGTCCTGATCTCTTACCCTCACCTTACCTCCCTGAAAAGCCTTTGCGTGCTTGGGCTTGCTATACTGGGAGTCCAAGTGCGTAAGGTGAGTGCGTGGCCCAGTTTGCAGTACCATGCGAGGATGGACCCCAGGGCACCAATGGCAAATGAGCTAAACCATGAAAGTAACAGGTGCCGAAGCAACTGTATACCGATTGCACTGCAAAGAAATGCCTCAGTATGTACTCCACTGAACCTGTGTTTGTTTAAGATACATATAGTACACCTTGAATGTAAACAATTGTTGTGTTGGTTACAACTCATTTAATTCATGAGCCTCCAAACCCACAAAATACATAAAATGTTGTCATCAATAATGAAATGGATAAACAATGTAAATAAGCAATGAATATGAATTCCTTGTAAATGCACATTAAACAATGCTGGTACAAAATTCCATAATGTTATGCATCATGACAGTAGATGTTGAAAATAGCCCATAGCCCAATGCATTTCGGGATTTACAGCAATCCCTTCTTCAGGGGCCTGTATATAAAAGAAAAAATTAAATATGTTTTGCAACATGTAATGAATTAAACAAATATCTTCTTTCATTTTCATTTCTATCGATAAAAGTTTTTTTTGGTAACATCGTCTAACAGTCCAGAGAGGTCTGGTCATGCCTGTACTTTGTCCTACACATGCACCGAAAGTGAAGTTAGGGTGGAGAGATAAACCTATACGTGGGTGTGTTGGCTTGAGAAGCCAGATATGAAACAACCTAATAAATTCCAAAAATTAATCACTGCACGTCACTGTTAGTGGTTGTGATCCAGTGAAACATGAAGACCCCCTGAAGCCCAGTGAAAAATACATATAAAACAACCCTTACGTAAGAACTGTCGAATTTAGCATTTCGGAATATATAGGTTCAAACTTCTCCAAATGCAGTCGAGGGAAAAAATGCGTATCAATGCTGAAATTGGCTTCAGATCCTTGCAATCACCTATGTATGAAGAATTACAATGTAATGTGGTGAAAACGCTCTATTGTGGGGCTGTGGCGTATAATTACTCTATCTTTGTTGGAGGAAGTCACCATATTTACCTCGGAGTATGCTGAAAACAACTCGATAATGGAATAGGGATCACGAAAAAACAAGTCTTCCTTAGATCTGGTGGAGACAGCCTAAAAACAAAAAGCGGAATGACTACGGATGTCTGCTCCCCCCTCGTGAAGCCCCCGCCCTATCCACTGAGTTCCTATATGTGAAAATGTAAAATGTGCCTACCTCGCCTGGCCCTCCGCGATTCATCGAAGTCTTGAAAAGTAACGCCGAGCTCCGTAGGGAAACGCGCTCGCCCATGTTGTGGTAAAACGCTTTCAGGCTGTTATAGGCGGATGCGCGGGGCATGCGCGAGCCGCCAAGATTAAGGAAGGACTAGATTGCATTCGCCTGAATGAAAATGGCATCCATCTTGAAGTGGCGCATAGAAACTGTCCGGCAACCTGTTAAGAGGTTCACGGAACGTAAAATGTATGTAAATATGAGTAGTGCTAAAGCTCAGTGACTCTGATATGTGATGGACTCAACCCAAGTTGAAATGACGCTCAAGAGACGCTAAAAAGCCTCTTGATAGCAAAAACTGTGCACCTTTGTGCTAGCTCACCCAATGTCACCTCGTTGCTATTGCACGGATGAACCCTAGGATACGGAAAAAGTATGGACATGCTGCTGTGCGAATACCACCAAGGAAATGGTACTATAAATGCTAAAATGGTCCAAACCAGAGTGGCATTTTAAGTGTGAAATTGATGCTATATGAATTGTAGATAATCCTGGTCCTGTGGGTGAAATGGAAAAAACGGATGTGATGAACCCTTGTCAAAAATATGTAAGAAAAATGAAAGAATTGTGCAAGCTGTGAAAGCAATAAATAAATGTGTTTTTAAAAAAACAAATGAACTGAAAGATGAGTGTAGCTCAACTCGTAGTGAAGTTATGAGATGGAAATAGATCCCACCACCAAAAAGAACGTGAGGACAGTACTTACAATCTATACACATTCACTGAAAATACAGTTCCCATGGTCTATGTTGATTACAAGAAGCACACAAGTTCCAATTTGTCATTCAATCCTGCTGGTGCCAGTGTGTTTAGAAATTTAACCCACCATACCTCTCTTTGGGCCAGGAGTTTAGCTGTGTCTGAATGAGTATTAATTGGTACCATTTCTAGAATTGTGAATTTTAGTTGTGCTATGGTATGTTGATGTTCCAACCAATGTGATACTAAATGAGATTTTTGATTCTTTGTGCGAATTGTGCTTTTGTGTTCTGATATACGGATTTTGGTTTTACGGGATGTTTTACCCACATATAACAATCCGCATGGACACTTGATGGTGTAAATGACATTCAAGCTGTTGCAGTCTCCACTATATTTGAGTTTGATGGATTTCCCGGTGTGTGGATGGTTGATGATATTTCCTTGTATAACATTATTGCAGTTCACGCAATTGTAGCATTTCTGCATCCCTGAAAATGGTGTTGTGTTTGTTGCTCCTGGTTGTTTCAACAGTTCTTTGATATTTCTACTCCGCTTGTATGCAAACAGAGGTTGTTGTTGAAATAAGCCATTGAAATCTGGTTCTTGTTGGAGTATCTCCCACCTCTTTTTGATGATTTTGCTGATTGCAGGAGACGTGATGGAATATTTAGAAACAAAAACTTGTCTGTTTTGGCTGCTCGTGGACTGAGATCTAAGTAGCTCACTGCGATCTTTGAGATTCGTTTTGTCCACTGCTTTTTTGAGAACTTGTTCTGGATAACCCCGTTCGTGAAACTTCAAGTTTTGCTCAGAAAGAGCTTTTTCTAGCTGATTGGGGTCTGATGTAATTCTTTTGGTGCGTAACAGTTGTGAAAAAGGCAAGTTCTGTAGTAGAGAAGGAGGATGAAAGCTCGAATACAACAACAAGTTATTCCTGTCTGTGGGTTTAGTGAATACTGAGGTTACAAAGGAATTGTTTGTCTTAGTGATAAGGACATCAAGAAATGACAGTGATTCTGTGCTGATGTTATGCGTGAATTTTATCCGGCTATTTTTTTCATTTAGTTCTTGAATTTTGGATTCAAGGTTGGCTCGTGAATCAATCCAAATCAGAAATATGTCGTCAATGAAACGAACATAAAATGCGAGGTTCGTTTGCCAATCATTGTTGTTGAAAATATGATCATGCTCAAATTTGGACATGAAAGTGTTGGCATACGCTGGTGCCCCAGAAAAACCCATACTGGTGCCACTGATCTGGAGATAGTACTCATCATGCCATTTAAAATAGCTATGTTGGAGACAAAAAGTTAACAATTCGAGAATGAATACCTTGTCGGTTGCCAATTCTGGTAATTGTAGAAGCGCCCATTCGCACGCGTCAATGCCTTCTGAGAGGGGTATAGATGTATATAAGGATGTGACATCTATGGTGCACAAAAGCCAAGATGAAGAAAAGCGTGCCATTGCTGTGTTCAAGAGATTCAAAAAATGTGTGGTGTCCTTCACATAGCTTCTCCAAGATTGTACAAATTTCTGGAGAAAGTGATCAATGAATTGTCCTGCTGGTGTGAACAGAGACTCACACCCTGAAACTATGGGGCGGAATGGAGGATCATGTAAGTTTTTATGGACTTTAGGCAACATGTACAATGATGGTCTTCTGGGATGTGTGACTGATAGGAAACTGCGAACTTTGGGAGAAATCCACGACATTTCCTCCGCGTGATCTAGTATGTGTTTCAAAGTATCCATGATCTTGGTAGTAGGATCCTGTTCTAGTTTCAAATACGTATCCGGATCTTGTAAATGTGACTCAACTTTATGATCATACATGATTTTGTCCATAATCACTAGTGATCCTCCTTTGTCAGCCATCTGAAATACTAATCTGTTGTCTCTAGCCAAGTGGCGTATGATAGCGATCTCGTGTTTTTTGAAATTGGTAGTGGTCGGTGCATGAAATTTAAGTTGAGACAGGTCCTTGCGGACAAGTGTCTCAAAAGTATCTAGTGTCTTGTGCGTAACTGGTGCCATAAATACACTTTTCGGTCTGAACTTGCTCAGTTCAGAGTCATGCTCTTCTTCAATGACATCTAAACTTGGTGTACTGGTAACAACGTTGGTAAAAAAATGTCTCAACCGTATGTTCCTCATAAATTTAAACACCGCAACCTCAAGTTCAAAAGCGTTGGTTTGGTATATGGGTACATCAGAACCTACCAGCGGAGAGGACCAAGCTACATCAGCAGCCCCTCAACCTTCCACGTCTCAGACACAATCGGCTTCTTTTTTAGAGAGCGGCCAAACAGCTGGTCGCCCACCAGATTCAAAAAAACCAGGAGGGGCAAGAGAAGGGGACACCAGGAGCACGAGGAGCCGAAAAGTCTTGTAATTAACATTTCTTCCATTCAACTTACACCTAGCCAATTGACAGTTCTCAACAAAGGGACATCTTTTGTACCCATATACCAAACCAACGCTTTTGAACTTGAGGTTGCGGTGTTTAAATTTATGAGGAACATACGGTTGAGACATTTTTTTACCAACGTTGTTACCAGTACACCAAGTTTAGATGTCATTGAAGAAGAGCATGACTCTGAACTGAGCAAGTTCAGACCGAAAAGTGTATTTATGGCACCAGTTACGCACAAGACACTAGATACTTTTGAGACACTTGTCCGCAAGGACCTGTCTCAACTTAAATTTCATGCACCGACCACTACCAATTTCAAAAAACACGAGATCGCTATCATACGCCACTTGGCTAGAGACAACAGATTAGTATTTCAGATGGCTGACAAAGGAGGAGCACTAGTGATTATGGACAAAATCATGTATGATCATAAAGTTGAGTCACATTTACAAGATCCGGATACGTATTTGAAACTAGAACAGGATCCTACTACCAAGATCATGGATACTTTGAAACACATACTAGATCACGCGGAGGAAATGTCGTGGATTTCTCCCAAAGTTCGCAGTTTCCTATCAGTCACACATCCCAGAAGACCATCATTGTACATGTTGCCTAAAGTCCATAAAAACTTACATGATCCTCCATTCCGCCCCATAGTTTCAGGGTGTGAGTCTCTGTTCACACCAGCAGGACAATTCATTGATCACTTTCTCCAGAAATTTGTACAATCTTGGAGAAGCTATGTGAAGGACACCACACATTTTTTGAATCTCTTGAACACAGCAATGGCACGCTTTTCTTCATCTTGGCTTTTGTGCACCATAGATGTCACATCCTTATATACATCTATACCCCTCTCAGAAGGCATTGACGCGTGCGAATGGGCACTTCTACAATCACCAGAATTGGCAACCGACAAGGTATTCATTCTCGAATTGTTAACTTTTTGTCTCCAACATAGCTATTTTAAATGGCATGATGAGTACTATCTCCAGATCAGTGGCACCAGTATGGGTTTTTCTGGGGCACCAGCGTATGCCAACACTTTCATGTCCAAATTTGAGCATGATCATATTTTCAACAACAATGATTGGCAAACGAACCTCGCATTTTATGTTCGTTTCATTGACGACATATTTCTGATTTGGATTGATTCACGAGCCAACCTTGAATCCAAAATTCAAGAACTAAATGAAAAAAATAGCCGGATAAAATTCACGCATAACATCAGCACAGAATCACTGTCATTTCTTGATGTCCTTATCACTAAGACAAACAATTCCTTTGTAACCTCAGTATTCACTAAACCCACAGACAGGAATAACTTGTTGTTGTATTCGAGCTTTCATCCTCCTTCTCTACTACAGAACTTGCCTTTTGCACAACTGTTACGCACCAAAAGAATTACATCAGACCCCAATCAGCTAGAAAAAGCTCTTTCTGAGCAAAACTTGAAGTTTCACGAACGGGGTTATCCAGAACAAGTTCTCAAAAAAGCAGTGGACAAAACGAATCTCAAAGATCGCAGTGAGCTACTTAGATCTCAGTCCACGAGCAGCCAAAACAGACAAGTTTTTGTTTCTAAATATTCCATCACGTCTCCTGCAATCAGCAAAATCATCAAAAAGAGGTGGGAGATACTCCAACAAGAACCAGATTTCAATGGCTTATTTCAACAACAACCTCTGTTTGCATACAAGCGGAGTAGAAATATCAAAGAACTGTTGAAACAACCAGGAGCAACAAACACGACACCATTTTCAGGGATGCAGAAATGCTACAATTGCGTGAACTGCAATAATGTTATACAAGGAAATATCATCAACCATCCACACACCGGGAAATCCATCAAACTCAAATATAGTGGAGACTGCAACAGCTTGAATGTCATTTACACCATCAAGTGTCCATGCGGATTGTTATATGTGGGTAAAACATCCCGTAAAACCAAAATCCGTATATCAGAACACAAAAGCACAATTCGCACAAAGAATCAAAAATCTCATTTAGTATCACATTGGTTGGAACATCAACATACCATAGCACAACTAAAATTCACAATTCTAGAAATGGTACCACTTAATACTCATTCAGACACAGCTAAACTCCTGGCCCAAAGAGAGGTATGGTGGGTTAAATTTCTAAACACACTGGCACCAGCAGGATTGAATGACAAATTGGAACTTGTGTGCTTCTTGTAATCAACATAGACCATGGGAATTGTATTTTCAGTGAATGTGTATAGATTGTAAGTACTGTCCTCACGTTCTTTTTGGTGGTGGGATCTATTTCCATCTCATAACTTCACTACGAGTTGAGCTACACTCATCTTTCAGTTCATTTGTTTTTTTAAAAACACATTTTTTTAAAAACACATTTATTTATTGCTTTCACAGCTTGCACAATTCTTTCATTTTTCTTACATATTTTTGACAAGGGTTCATCACATCCGTTTTTTCCATTTCACCCACAGGACCAGGATTATCTACAATTCATATAGCATCAATTTCACACTTAAAATGCCACTCTGGTTTGGACCATTTTAGCATTTATAGTACCATTTCCTTGGTGGTATTCGCACAGCAGCATGTCCATACTTTTTCCGTATCCTAGGGTTCATCCGTGCAATAGCAACGAGGTGACATTGGGTGAGCTAGCACAAAGGTGCACAGTTTTTGCTATCAAGAGGCTTTTTAGCGTCTCTTGAGCGTCATTTCAACTTGGGTTGAGTCCATCACATATCAGAGTCACTGAGCTTTAGCACTACTCATATTTACATACATTTTACGTTCCGTGAACCTCTTAACAGGTTGCCGGACAGTTTCTATGCGCCACTTCAAGATGGATGCCATTTTCATTCAGGCGAATGCAATCTAGTCCTTCCTTAATCTTGGCGGCTCGCGCATGCCCCGCGCATCCGCCTATAACAGCCTGAAAGCGTTTTACCACAACATGGGCGAGCGCGTTTCCCTACGGAGCTCGTCGTTACTTTTCAAGACTTCGATGAATCGCGGAGGGCCAGGCGAGGTAGGCACATTTTACATTTTCACATATAGGAACTCAGTGGATAGGGCGGGGGCTTCACGAGGGGGGAGCAGACATCCGTAGTCATTCCGCTTTTTGTTTTTAGGCTGTCTCCACCAGATCTAAGGAAGACTTGTTTTTTCGTGATCCCTATTCCATTATCGAGTTGTTTTCAGCATACTCCGAGGTAAATATGGTGACTTCCTCCAACAAAGATAGAGTAATTATACGCCACAGCCCCACAATAGAGCGTTTTCACCACATTACATTGTAATTCTTCATACATAGGTGATTGCAAGGATCTGAAGCCAATTTCAGCATTGATACGCATTTTTTCCCTCGACTGCATTTGGAGAAGTTTGAACCTATATATTCCGAAATGCTAAATTCGACAGTTCTTACGTAAGGGTTGTTTTATATGTATTTTTCACTGGGCTTCAGGGGGTCTTCATGTTTCACTGGATCACAACCACTAACAGTGACGTGCAGTGATTAATTTTTGGAATTTATTAGGTTGTTTCATATCTGGCTTCTCAAGCCAACACACCCACGTATAGGTTTATCTCTCCACCCTAACTTCACTTTCGGTGCATGTGTAGGACAAAGTACAGGCATGACCAGACCTCTCTGGACTGTTAGACGATGTTACCAAAAAAAACTTTTATCGATAGAAATGAAAATGAAAGAAGATATTTGTTTAATTCATTACATGTTGCAAAACATATTTAATTTTTTCTTTTATATACAGGCCCCTGAAGAAGGGATTGCTGTAAATCCCGAAATGCATTGGGCTATGGGCTATTTTCAACATCTACTGTCATGATGCATAACATTATGGAATTTTGTACCAGCATTGTTTAATGTACATTTACAAGGAATTCATATTCATTGCTTATTTACATTGTTTATCCATTTCATTATTGATGACAACATTTTATGTATTTTGTGGGTTTGGAGGCTCATGAATTAAATGAGTTGTAACCAACACAACAATTGTTTACATTCAAGGTGTACTATATGTATCTTAAACAAACACAGGTTCAGTGGAGTACATACTGAGGCATTTCTTTGCAGTGCAATCGGTATACAGTTGCTTCGGCACCTGTTACTTTCATGTTGTACGAGGGTGGCTACCTTTTCCCGATTAGCACGCATTTCTAGTTTTAGCATGACTTATTAGTGGAGACGTAGAATATCATTTAGTTTACTCAGTAGTGCGCTGACTTCCATAGATTGCAAATGAGCTAAACCACCACTGTGGAGGACCCATGTGCCTTGTGACCCCCCACTCTCCCAAAAGAGGGTTGACATTCCTCATAGATGAGTGCCTGTTCCCACCGCATACAACCACTTGCGCAAACTATGCACTACGTTTGTACCATGAAAATTGATAAATTACTTCCAGTTCCATTGAGGTTTTGTATGATATACTGAACAGGCTAGTCATTGTTTCTGGTCAATGTAAGTACAGGAAGAAGCAATGCTCTTTGCCCATGGGTCATAGCTTGTCTGTCTTGGAAGATAGTGATCAATAAGTATGACAAAAGCAGATGTGTGCATTAGTTACGGCTCGGGGTTGAAAATATACCCTTGGCTCACTCATAATCACAAACCAGATTTCGTATTACATCAGGGATTTTAATTAGGTGAAGAATGGTTATTATTTTCTTAAGTTATGTGTCAAAAGAAAAAGGTGTTGCAGAGTTACGACTGTTGTGACTTCTCACTCTGCAAGAGACAGAACCCACAATTACAGGTGCTGATGATTATTTCAGGGCACAAATTCAAGATTAATAGAGTTACTACTACCCAAAATGTCAGTATAGGATGTTATAAAACCAGGGGTGGCGCAAGTGTTCTTGGTGTACATTTGCTAACATTTTGGCACAACCCTCCCCCCCCTAGCAATTGCATCACATTTAGTGCTACTAAGGGTGGCATGGCTCGTCATCAAATATTGCTTTGCCCTAGAAATGACCTTGTCACTCAGAAAAATGATGGAGGTTGGTTGCTGTGTTCAAAATAGAGATTAGTGGTAACAGAGTTAGAGCCAGATGTGCTAAGAACTGGTCGCAAAACACTTGTCGCAATGTGCAATCAGGATTTTTGCGACCAGTGTGGCAATTTGTGAACCACCTATGTACTCATAGGTTGGATTGCAAATTGCTGATTCCTAGTGGATCACAATTCAACCTACATATTGAATAATAATGAGGTATGTTGCAAATTGTGACCCACTAGGAATAAGCAACCACCAAAGGGATGGTGGCCTGTTGAGGTCAGCAGACCTTCGTGTCTGTAATTGCTTTTAAATAAAACAATTTTTTAAAGAAATGCATCGTGTTTTCCTTAAAAGAAAATGGAATGCGTTTGAAAAAACCCAGAAAAGTGTATGTTTCATTTTTAAACTACACTTAAAAAATGTTTTTGTCAACATTTACAAAGAGGGAGTGTCCCTTCGGGAGCCCTTCCCACTTGCAAATTTACCACCTGCTTTGAGGAGGTGGTAAATGATTAATGTTTTGCAACTGAGATTCAGTCTCAAAACAATTTATACCAATCTGATTTGGTATTTGGAAGGGACACCCTAAACACACCCTTTCCAAATAGTCCTTTGTGTGGTGGGAAGCGGCCCAATTCTGTTTACCAGATCCTTTGAGAACACAAAAAGTCTCCGTAATACAGCTAGCACAAGGTAAGAGGATTTATTATTTTTTTTATTTAATTTATCATCTGTTGACTTCCCTGACCCTCACCCCGCCCCGGCCCCGCCGCTCATACCTGTGACGGCCACCACTGTGCCCCAGTCTTTTTTACCAAAGGGCAAATGCATTATGGAGATCTTTGGACATAATGCCACACATTACCTCCACTAGCACCAACACCTCATCAAACAGGACCACCTCCAGGGACTGGGATGCTCGCTGGTTTTCAAATAAATCTGCGTTCGCTTCCTGTTTTTCTCTTCGGACTCCCCAGGAGCGCGCGGCCTATCTAGGTCACCACAGACGCATGAGGATGCGTCAGCAACCAGTTGTGCAACACTCCAAGAATAACCACGTGTCAAACAGTATGGTGTCCACCAGTTTTATTAAAATTACTTTCAACTTTTTCAGTTTGAAGATGAGGATGGTAAAGCGCATGAAGAAACAACAAAACCAGTGGATCTTTGGCATTTCAGTGTCCATCGCCCTTTCTCTACATTTTCTATTAAAATTCTATCAATAATGTATCCACGTTTTTTTTTCTCTTTTCATTACAACTCACAGCTGCAAGCGTGCCCCCTGTTGGTGGCATTGGAATAAACATTTTCTTATTTTTCTCCAGGGAAAAAGAAAACGAAAATCTTCGGTTACACTACAACACAGAGTGCTCAGTCGACACACAGAATGAATGCACCAACACAGAACGATTAACTAACCACCTCGTCAACTTGCCTTTGCGACCACTCATCCACCCACATCCAGGCACCTCCCAACATAAACATATCCGTCTTCTGTTTCTGTACATTGACTCATAACATATTTCTGATTTTGATACATTAAATACAATTGGCAACTTTTTGCTTGTCCCTCGACAGTGTAAAAAAACGATGCGTGGGACGCTAATACCTGATCCCTATTGGGCCAAAATAACGACAACACGACTCCATCCTACAAACAGGTTTATGCTGGTGAATTGTTCCGAATCATAGTCCAATCGTAGTCCAAGTTCCCTATAAATACTATTGATTGGACCGTGATAAAGGCCATGGCGTCCTCCATTGGCTGCGAACAGTGGTACCTACCACTGAACTTTAATACACTTGAAATGCCCGTAACCTGAATCATGACTGGGGGGCTGCCCCCGTGTGTACAATCATTAAAAAAGTAACTAACATTTGTGTTCTGTGAACATACAATTTGGCAGTGATCAACTCAAACGCAGTAAATTCCATGAGGGTGAGCGAAACAGGCCACAAACCTGTAGTTTGCACCCCAGTTCTTTGAAACTGCAAATCATGTACTTCCGCTGCACAGGCAGATGGTTGGCGTTCTTGCTGAGTAGGAAAATGTAGGTTCATGTCAAGCAGAATGTGTGTGTGTGTTGGTTCAGCCTGTGCTTGCACCCAAAGGTTACCATACTGCCAAAACAGACAATGCGCGCTTGTGGTGGTGACGGGTTCAGTCTAGCGCCAGCAGGGGCTGTGTGTTGTCGCTCTCTCTTGGCACCTCATGTCTCAGGGTCCCGGGCTCCACCACAGACTGAGACCTGGAAGGGAACAGACACATTGTGGTTAGGGTGGAGACAATCACCACAAACTTCTTCATTGACTGAGGTCTCAATGATAGTTTCTGGAAAGCGTTGCACCTTTCGGGATATTGCCTTTACAGAGTTTGAACGGCAGTTCACAAAATCGTATTTTCAATGGTGTAACAGTGGCATTAAAATATGACATTCACTGTCACCAAAGATCATTATTTTATATTCTCTGTTCAAAGAGGCCCCAATAAGCATTGTTGTAAACAATAAAAGGAAGGCAGTTCGTTGTCTTGGAAAAACCTGAAGAGTTTTAAAACATTTGAGGCAACTCAGATTTTCTTAAGAAGTAGGTTCTAAGTTATCCATTGAGAAGGTTCAAGCCCTCCGTCTTTCCTGCCAGATTGCTGATAAAGACCACAGCAATGGCATCGAGAATAGCACACAACTAGTGATTAAAAGCCACTGGGAAATGGCTTGCTTCGCAAGAAGTCCAGTAGCAAACGCTGCACCAAATGCTACTGAGACCATCCAGAGCTGGATCTCAAAGTTCACGCAGCGGCGGAGGAGCGTTGCCCTCCCTGTCAGCAGCCTCAAAAAGGTGAAAAATAAAACGATAATAATGTGTTTATCATCGTTTTATTTTTGTTTTCAGAGCCAAGACTTGGAGGAAGAGGCAGAGCCATCGCGGGGGTAGGAGGGGAGCAGTCACAGGGGGAGTGGTGGGCACTGTTCTCAGTGAGACAGCTGTCCAAACCGTCATGCGCATTATAGCTGTCTCTGACTCGAGCTGCGTTGCCGGGTTGGACACAGGAGGCCCTGACTCCCAGACTCCCTGGGAGCGCAAATCGAGGGCGTGCTGGCCAGTCCTGATGCTGCTTTCGTGATATGACAGCAGCGTCAGGATTGGCCGCAGGGCAGTCTGAGAGCCTGTGCTGCCTGTTCTGGACCCTGAAGAGCAGCGATGCGGCAGGTAAGTTCTTATTTGTATTTTTTTATTTTTGTCGTCCTCTGTTGTCTGTCGTCCCTTCCCCCGCCTCTATACCCTAACACCAGCCACCATAGTGGGTGCCAATGGATATGATGCTAGGAACTGGAGTCACACGTACAACCGTCTCTTGAGAGGGGGATTTAAACTAATTTTGCTGTGGGTTTCAACTATTAAATATTTTGTGACACTTCCCCCTGCCTTAACTGCTCGTTCCATAGTAAAGACAAATTGCTTGAATACGTACTTGGTATAGAGGGTTCATCTCACAAATGCCCAGGCTGTAAATAAATTTAGAACATTACATCTGTAGGCAGTAGCTTATGAATTGCACAACTTACGACTAGGCAGAGTTTGCAGAGTTCCAAATTGACAAAAAAACTCCACCGCGCTACGCGGAGTTCCGCGAGCGGCGGAGTGCATTAGGGTCATGCCGTTTGCTGTTATTTTGAGCGCCGGGTGTTTGTCCCGTCCTGTAAATTCATCGCAAACGGCACCATGCACAGGGCAAAAGGATGCAGCTTCCTTTCTGTTGCTCGAGTACATTTTCTACTTGAGCTGCAGCTTTCTCAACGCGAACGGAAGGTTTCTCAATACGAGTGGTCGTGACCTGCGACAACCACTCGCAATGAGAAATCCGACTACCCGCAATGAAAAATCTCGCCAGGAGATTGATTTTCCTCGCTCGTGCTGGCATACTAGACCTTGGCGAGCGTGAGCAATGAAAAATCTCGCAGAGAGGTGGATTTTCCTCACTTGCCAACTTGACGTTGATGAGCATGAGCGAGGAAAAAAACTCAGCTCGGTGAGTTTTTGGGAACTCCGTGTGCTCCGCGGAGCGTGGAGTGCGGAAGACTCTGCAAACTCCACAAACAGAGTGGAGTTCACAGCCCAGTGTTGAAATTTACATGGAAACTAGTACTCACGAAGGATTCTAGGTCTTCACGTGGGATCATGTAACTGTCACAGATGACCAAAAGCACACACTTGTGAAAACAATTCCACTGACAGAAAGTGGGAAAGTCTGTATTTGCACAAGCAAAAATCAAGGCAAAATGCACCTGTAATTTCTAGATCTTTTTTTTATTTAACTATGGGATGAATGTGATCCCCAAGGAAAATCATCTTTCCCCACATAAGCACTGGAATGTTCTTAGAGAGATTCCCTCCCCATTTCTACCCTATATACTAGCTTACTTCTTCCCTTAGTCGGAGTACATTTTCGACAGTATCCAAGTTGAGAATTAATTTGGCAAAAATTTACAAATACAAACTTGCAAATGTGTTAGTGTCATGTACTTTGGCAAGTAACCCCATCCTGGAACATGCACATCCTTCCCAGAGAGCAGAAGAAGGATGGCATGCCTTCGGAGATTTAAGGGTGAGTAAATCCACTTATGAGTGAAGATTAATGTTTTGTGAATCACGGACATAATTTAGCACTCACAAACAATGATACAGTCACACGAAGATATACTTAAGTTGCAAATAACCCCCACACATTAGCTTAGTGCGGCCTTCATACGTATCAACAGTGGTCCATCCAAGGCGCAGAAGCATCTGAACGTCAGCAGGTGTTTAGAAGTCTGGTTGACACCACATATTGTTGTCCCCACATATTCCGCTCATTGTCTCTACCTCAGGTGTGGCCAGCATGGAGATAGTCAGAAATACTGCCACATCTAAATCAAGTCATAGTATTCGTTCCACTTAGCATCAAAATTGGGTACACGTAAGGGCATTTCATACTGGCATACATCTTTTTTTCGGTTGCCATGCACCACTCCTTGTAAGTACTCCAGTATTCAAAACCGAGGTCCACTCCGCTACTCGACAGTCATGCAGTGTCTCTTCTCAACATCACCATCTCTGTCTTTCAAAAGAGTTTGATATTTGGGAGAGGCGAGATCACCCAACATGCCCAGCAATGTAGCTTTAGCATCAAGCCCATTCTGAATGTCCAACAGTTCAAAGAGGCATTCTACCACTTTGAACCAAAACGTTAGTGTTTTGGGACATTCCCACCAAATGTCGAAGGAGGTACCCTTCATACTACTTACCTTCAAGCAAAAGCCTGAATTAATCCAACCAAACTGCAACAATTGGGTAACGCGCCTGATGTAAAACTTTTTAAGTTGCACTGATCAGAATCCTGATCTAATAGCCACTCCTATGGGGCCCCATTTTTCTTCATCCCACTCACACCGTCCAGTGGCCAAAAATCATTTTACCACCTTTCTTTAAATGTAATAACGGTGTCAGGGGAGTTATTAATTAGTATTATGTAAATGTGTGAGACCATCTCCCTAATTCTGTCAACTCTGATCTGCCAGGGAGAACTAGCTAATATGCATTTTATACAGTTCTTGTAAAGCCTAAGTGTATGCTTTAGATGTATGTATCTAAAAGTCTGAAATTAGTCCAAGGCAAAGTCTATACTCAGTTGTTTAAAGGTCTTTATACATGTTGTGCCCAAAATATTGCCACTTTTTGAATACCTATGGTGCATGGTGGGATAATTTCAGTTCACTCAGCATTTTCATGGAGGACCTGGTATCATTGTAATCATTCACTGACTTCCCCGTGATCGGATCACCCCCCTCATTATTCCTTGAATGGTGAAATAGCATGTAGTTTTGGCAACAAGTGCAAGCTAAGATTTTAGTGGTGAATGCTGCAATGATGACCCCCCTTCCAGCAACCTCTACCCCCTCTTCTATGAGGCTTCCATGGTCCATGTTAGAAGTGAGCTGAACAGTGTCTCTGCGCTACCCTTGCCTCCAGGGTCCGCTCTCCAACTCTCCTGCAGAAGAAGACCTCTCCTGCTGGACACCTGGGCAGGCTGAGCTCTGAGTTCACAGGTGTCATTAGGGTGGCACAGAGGAGAGATCCCTCTCTCATTCTCCCCTATACCCACTGACAGTCATGTCCTCCTGCCTCTTTTATGTCGGGCTGTGGTGCTTGATTGACCCGGCATGCCCACAAACCAGCCGCAGACAATCTGTGGTATGAGTGGGGTTGGACATTGTAGCAAGTGTTTGAAGTAGGAAAAGACTCTTCTCCTAAAGAGCCATTGCTCACTCGCTCTCTGTCGTCACATCTCCCATTTTGGAATTTATGGGGCCTGTGTGAGCAAGTAAGATTATCACATACTTCGAGATTTTTCCCTACAAAAATCGGATCATTCGGATGTGGGACGCATTCAATAATTTGATTGTTGATGCAGGTGTCTGGTTTTAAAATAGAATTTAAATTCTTCACTTTTAAAATCAATTCACCAATTCCCTAAAAAAGACTAGACTAATACTAATAGCACCAAAAACAAGCCCCTCTCCAACATCTTCTGGATTTCAATAAATACATTCTTCACAAAAGCTGTCTACAAACAATGCTGCCCCCATCCACGTCAACACCTTGAATCGTTTTTCTGGCTAATCACCGGTGCATTCTGGACTAACCAAAGGAGGGCGTGTTGTCCCTTCTTGGCTGCTCTACATTGCTCTACACACCCTGCCCCACAAGACTGCTTCAGATGAAATATGAAATATGGTGGGTGTCACCACTTTCACTTGTATGCATTCGCGAAAAGCACTGCAGTAAATTATAGCGCTGAGACATAACTTATAGTGCTGAAATAATATGAGGGCTTCTAAGTCCCCACAGAAAGTCTATTTCAAGGGAAACTCTGTCCCAATCTACAACCACTTGTTTTGTCTCTACCAAAGGCTTCCGGTTTCTATTCTCCCTATCACTGTCAGGCTACCGAGCTCCTGCTCCCGTCACAGGTCCCACCGCTAAAACTGTGTGGTAAATAAACCTGCGGTAAATACCTGCGGTTATTAATGCAGCTCTGCGCCGTTTCGCGGTGACGTATCCTGCACCGCACCAGCGCAGCAGGTGTCAGTGTGGTTCTGTTTAGCGTTTGCAGCGCACACATTCATCAGCCTCGAGTTAATGCAAGTTTTGCTGACAGCACAGCTCGGAAACACAAAGAGGCAATTACGGCCCTTCGTGTCAGAGCTCTGTTGTCAGCAAAAAATGCATTAACTCAAGGATTTTTCAAGTCGATGTCGGCGCTGAAGATGTCAAAAAGAAGCCCACGGACCCCTTCTGCGCTGGCGCAGAGCAGCAAACAGCCTCATCGGGATACTGACGCTGCGATGACTTTCTCTACTGTGCTCTGGGGGCTACTTTGTTGACAGCACTCTGATGTAAAGGGTCTCATGTAGAGTTTGGCGATGAATGAAAATCCTGCAGTTTCTGGAGGAAACTCTAAATATGGAGACGGACCCACAGGCTTAATTTGTCCAGGTCGAGATAGGATTGTGGGGGGAATGTAGCCAGTTGATTCTACTCCTTATGTAGTGTTCTGGAGGTCATGAGTGCCAATCTCAGCAAGACAGACTCCTCCTTTCATCCATCCAAAGAGGCTGAGGGGCTTATTCACAAGAGGTCTGCGCCGCTGGACCGTCACATTTTTTACGCTCTGGCGGTGTTGACCTCTCAATCATATCTATGAGGCGACGCAAAGCCACCCTGTGTGGCTTTCCGTGGCCTCATAGACATGAGTAAGGCAAGGCGGCGCTTTACACTGCTTCAAGGAGGCGTTCCATGTGCATTGAGGTGGGAGTTTCTACGCGACACCCATGGATTTTGATACTGCCCCAGATTTGCAAAATCACGTAAACCTGGGGTAGTGCCAAAACCTTACACCATCCCTAGAGCAGGCATAATGAGGAGAAATATTTTCATTTCTTCTTGTTTTTTCCTCTTTTCGAGTGTGCTGCATAGAATGAGGAAAACGCCTCTCTGGATTGTTTTCGTGCAGAAAGGCGATTTCAAGATCACTTTCCCATCATTGACATACTTGATTCTTTCTCTGGAAAATATTTGCAGGTGCTCTACTAATCTCAATCAGACTGCTGGTTCCTTTCACTGTGTGTATAATGTAGAACACTTGGATATTTCTCCTCGAGCTTCTAGTGTGCGGCTGCCTTCATCCCATCCTCGCTCCTCAGCAGTCAGATGACTATCGGGAACTTCAGTCAGGATGAACAAAGCCTGTTCCTGCGGGGAGGGCTGCTCCTGGCCTCTTGTCATGCTGCAAAGGCTCAGTAGCCTGTCCTTCTTTTTAAGGCAGCCCAGGACAGGGCGATACACAGCATGCGGATGATTCTCCAGAGCATGTTCACGCCATCCCCTTCTGCTCCGGGGTTTAGCAGCCACAGGCCACGGTTAAATGGAGCAACAAATGATCGCTGCCACAGGCAGCAGGACTTTTCTTTACAGGGAGGCCATGTGCGTCAGAAAGGAGCAGGATGGTGATTCTCCACAGCAGAGTCAGAGCCATATTCATCAAAGGGTTGGTGTAGCTTTCGCATCACGCAACAGGGTGCAAAAGTGGCGCAACACATAAGATGAAATTTAGCAAGCCACGCAAGGCCACGCTACGTGGCCCTGAGTGGCATGACAAATCCAGAGTTACGCAACGCAGGGCAAATCTCTGCGTTTCATTACTGTACCCCAGCGAGGGTTTCCAAGGGTGGTGCATGGTTGTTTCCATGCAAAACCCATGGATTTTGACAAATTCCCAGCTGTACCATAAGTGGAATACCGGGGAATGCACACAAACTGCTTAGCCGCCACAGGTGAGGTGTCACGAGAAGAAATATTTTTATTTCTCTTCCTTTTTTTGCTCTTTCTATGTGTGAAAGAGTCAAATGCCTCAGGGTATGTTTTGTGCAGAAAGATGCCCCTTCCTGCACAAAAACAATCCTGCTAGCAATACTGGCACCCTTACACCATGGTGCAAGAGTACCTGCATTGGTGTTAGGCAGTATATTGTGCGCCTGCACTGGGAAAAAGACAGGAATGCACCGTACAATGTTAAGTACGGTGCACTCCTGCTCTTTCTCTATCACACAGCGCAGCAAGGTGACGCTGCGCTGTGTGATATAAAGATAAATATGTTCCCCGCTTTTTTTTTCACTTTTGTCTGAGGGCCTTCAGCTGTGCACCACTAACCCTTCCTCATAGTACCAGTTAAAATGTATATTGTCCTTCGAATTAAATGTCAACAAACAATATTTGCTTGCCCCAAACATTTTTCAGATATGGAACGTGGATCAATTTTAATAAGGCAATCTTACTCCAAAGTATATCTCCTCGACATCTGCAGCAAGATCCTCTCGAAGGTTAAATCCAGTGGTGGGAAGCTATAAGGTACCAGGGGTGTAACGCAGGTCCCGGCAACCCCTGTAGGGCAGTGGGAACCCCAACCCTTTAGGGGGTCCCCAAACCTTCAGAGACCCCCTATTCAGGCAAAGGACAAAGAATATCTGTGAGATAAGGGAGAATCCTGGGCTCCTCATCACATTCTGCAGGGGGCCCCATCATTTTGCGTTATGCCACTGTAAGGTAGCGCTCAGCTGTCTGCACCCCTCTGTTCAAGTTTCCGCTCAACCTCTTTGCAGTGTGGCACTGGGCATGAAGCACTGTGGTCTGTTGCCAACGTTGCTCATCTGCGCAGGGAAGGTAATTAGGCAACGCTGACCTTTCTTAACTGGTGTGTAATTGCGTCAGTTCCTTCATTTATCCCAAATATTTGCTCAAAATACAAATATTAAGCCAAAGTGGACATTGGTGCCTTTGCTGGCTTGGATAATGAATTGGTTACAGGAAAAATGCACATCTTGTTATTCCATTAATTTATCTCACATGGAATTAGATGTTGGTGAGTCATTAAGTCTAACTTACCGCAGCTTGAGCCAGCCCTCTTTATCCATTCGCCTGCTGTAATGTCATTCACGATTTGCTTGGGCTCACCACAGCATACAGCTTGAGGCACAGGGTCCGCCCACTTTAGCCATTGGCTCTCTTGCACTGTGAGTGACGGATTCTGAGGTTGCACAGTGTGCACATCCGCTCAATGAGTAGTCCCCTTTTATACAATATTTGTTTTTATACAGTGTGCGGCTCTATACCTAAAACATTCACAAACAACTCAAGCATTGGCAAAGCCAAAACGTCAGCAGCCAGCGCCAGACCTATTGGTCTTTGAAAATGATTTCCCTGATTTGGAAGCGCTGATCGTCCCACGGTTGTTCAGTGGCTCCTCGTGCCGGCCAGTGGGCGGCTCCGGACCCCCCACTGTAGTGTCTGATGTCACGCGCCACGAACGTTAATGACATTCTTCGTCCTTTTCCTAGATAATGATAAGAGCGTGCTGCTGGCTGGCTGCTGGCGTGATTAATTTATATGCAAAAAACCGACTAACTAGTTAAGGCCTCAAAGAACCTTCGGACCCTAACTTCTCTGGGGACAGAATCTAGATAGGCATTGATTTCATGGCGCTCTTTCTGTTGTTCACTTAATAAATGGAATTACATTGATCGACCTTTAGAGAGGAAAGCCCGCTCACTTTGCTGAAACATGTTTCTCTTAATGCCCTTGTAAAAGTACTTTACATTCCAGAGACAGTCTCCCAAACGACTGCCTGCTGTTTGTCCCACACAACACTACTGCATGCTGTTTGTCGCTCACGACACCACTGCATGCTGTTTGCCGTTCACGACACAACTGCATGCTGTTTTACACACATGACACTACTGCATGCTGTTGTCAGTCATGACACACTACATGCTGCTTGTCACTCACGAGACCACTGCATGCTGTTTGTGCCACATGACACCACTGCATGCTATTTGTCCCTCACAACACCACTGCATGCTGTTTGTCCCACACAACACCACTGAATGCTATTTGTCTCTGACGACACACTACATGCTGTTTGTCAGTCACGACACATGACATGCTGCTTGTCACTCACAACACCACTGCATGCTGTTTGTCTCTCACAACACCACTGCATGCTGTTTGACGCTCATAACACCACTGCATGCTGTTTGTCACTCATGATACCACTGCATTTTGTTTGATGCTTATGACCCCACTGCTTGTTGTTTCAACCTCATCACACCACTGATGCTGTTTCATGCTCATGACACCACTGCATGCTGTTTGTCACTCATGATACCACTGCATGTTGTTTGACGCTTATGGCCCCACTGCTTGTTGTTTCATGCTCATCAAACCACTTCGTGCTGTTTCACGCTTATGACACCCCTTACTGTTCTTTCACGCTCATGACAACACTGCATGCTGTTTAACGCTCATGATACCACTGTATGCAGCTTCACGCTCATGACAACACTGCATGCTGCTTTACGCTCATAAAACCACTGCATGCTGTTTCACGCTTATGACACCCCTTACTGGTATTTCACACTCATGACACCCCTTCCTGGTGTTTCACGCTCATGACACCACTGCATGCTGTTTCACACGCATGACACCAATTCATAGTTTTCACGCTCATGACACCACTACATGCTGTTTCATGCGTATGACACCACTTCATTGTGTTTCACGCTCATGACACCACTGCATGCTGTTTTATGCTCATGACACCCCTTCCTGGTGTTTCACACTCATGACACCACTACATGCTGTTTTACGCGCATGACACCACTTCATCGTGTTTCACACTCATGACACCACTGCATGCTGTTTGTCTCTCACAACACCACTGCATGCTGTTTGACGCTCATAGCACCACTGCATGCTGATTGTCACTCATGATACCACTGCATGTTGTTTGACGCTTATGACCCCACTGCTTGTTGTTTCAACCTCATCACACCACTGATGCTGTTTCATGCTCATGACACCACTGCATGCTGTTTGTCACTCATGATACCACTGCATGTTGTTTGATGCTTATGACCCCACTGCTTGTTGTTTCATGCTCATCACACCACTTCATGCTGTTTCACGCTTATGACACCCCTTACTGTTCTTTCACGCTCATGACACCCCTTCCTGGTGTTTCACGCTCATGACACCACTTCATGGTGTTTCACGCTCATGACACCACTGCATGCTGTTTAACGCTCATGATACCACTGCATGCAGCTTCACGCTCATGACAACACTGCATGCTGCTTTACGCTCATAAAACCACTGCGTGCTATTTTACGCTAATGACACCCCTTACTGTTCTTTCACGCTCATGACACCCCTTCCTGGTGTTTCACGCTCATGACACCACTTCATGGTGTTTCACGCTCATGACACCACTGCATGCTGTTTAACGCTCATGATACCACTGCATGCAGCTTCACGCTCATGACAACACTGCATGCTGCTTTACGCTCATAAAACCACTGCGTGCTATTTTACGCTAATGACACCCCTTACTGGTATTTCACACTCATGACACCCCTTCCTGGTGTTTCACGCTCATGACACCACTGCATGCTGTTTCACACACATGACACCACTTCATGGTGTTTCACGCTCATGACACCACTACATGCTGTTTCATGCGTATGACACCACTTCATTGTGTTTCACGCTCATGACACCACTGCATGCTGTTTTACACTCATGACACCCCTTCCTGGTGTTTCACACTCATGACACCACTGCATGCTGTTTTACGCGCATGACACCACTTCATCGTGTTTCACACTCATGACACCACTGCATGCTGTTTTACACTCATGATGCCACTTCATGGTGTTTCACGCTCATGACACCATTGCTTGCTGCTTCACGCTCATGACAACACTGCATGCAGTTTCACGCTCATGACAACACTGCATGCTGTTTCACAAGTTCATGACAACACTGCATGCTGTTTCACGCTCATGACAACACTGCATGCAGTTTCACACTCATGACAACACTGCATGCTGTTTCACAAGTTCATGACAACACTGCATGCTGTTTCACGCTCATGACACCACTTCATGCTGTTTCACGCCTATGACACCCCTTCCTGGTGTTTCGCGCTCATGACACCACTGCATGCTGTTTCACGTGCATGACACCACTTCATTGTGTTTCACGCTCATGACACCACTGCATGCTGTTTCACGTGCATGACACCACTTCAAGGTGTTTCACACTCATGACACCACTGCATGCTGTTTTACGCTCATGATATCACTTTATGGTGTTTCAAACTCATGATACCACTGCATGCTGCTTCTCACTCATGATGCCACTTCTTGGTGTTTCACGCTCATGACACCATTGCTTGCTGCTTCACGCTCATGACAACACTGCATGCTGTTTCACAAGTTCATGACAACCCTGCATTATTATTATGAAATCTGTTTATTAGCATTTGTTAATTTAGACATAGCATACATCATAAATGTAATAACCCACAGGCAATGAGTCTGGTACTCAGAGGAGTATCCGTCAGTCGTGAATGCGGTGAGCCGCGGGATCCATCGCCACTACGAGGCGTGGAGTAATGCAAACTGATAAGTGTCAGGGCCACCGCCCGCATTTGAACAGATTCATGGAACAACCAAAATGGGGTAAAAGAGAACAGGTTAAACAACAGAAGCCCAACAGAACAGCAGCAGCAGGGTCGATCTTAGACCATACGATCCTCAGGATACCCCCCCCCCGTCCATCCCCCACCCCCAGACCCGGCCCCCCCATCCCTCGTGACATATCGTTCTAGGGAAGGCAAGTGTCATTGTCCGCACATCCGCCCGATTCGGCTAGGACCTCCCCGCCAATCCCCAGAGTGGGTCTCCCAGGCTCACCTCCATTCCCCTCCCCTCCAGGAAGTGGCTCCGCAGTATGTGTCCCACAGAGTCCCAGGGCATCCCCATCCAGCTGCATCAGGACCTGCAAGTGTACGTCCCATTGATTCGCTATGGGTGTGCGTCTGAGGCCTAACGTTTCCTCTCGCAAGAGAGCCGTACCCTCCGCCCCCGCCCACACTAGCAGGGAGCTCCGCCACGCCTGCGCCCGAGGGGGCTCAGCCGCCTTCCAGCGCTTAGTAATTAACCGCTTCGCCACGATCAGGCCCAGGTCGAGGAAACGACAGGCAACCTTCGTGGGGGGGTTCTACGAAACAAGTGCAACAGACAGGCTGGCCAGTCCCGCCGCGCCAGCGGACCGACGCAAGTACGTAACGCTCCATGAACGTCGGCCAGTATGAGTCGAGTGCTGGACAGCTCCATAACATGTGCACCAGTCCAGCATCCAGAGCTCTGCAGCGTGGGCATTCAGCGTCCGCCCGGTGGAAATAGCGATTGATGGAGTCGGGAGTGAGATATGCTCTGTGCAGTATGAAGTACTGGATTTGGCGAAACCGCAGGTTCCTGGGGACCCGTGTGGGCCCCCGTAGCGTATCTCTCCATTCCTTGTCGGTCATGGGGCGGTCCAGATCCACTTCCCATTTACCCCGTAATGGAGACAGGTCCGCCGCCACCAGCGTGCGCAAGGAGGCCGCGAACCAGCGAATCATGTGGCTGCCCCGTCCCATGACGTGGAGGTACTGCATCATGAGGTGTTGTGCCGGTTCCTCCTGAAGAGCACCCCACCGGCTCGTCAGCATCGCGATTAGCGAGCGGTGACGGAGGAACTGACCGGCCTCTAACCCCGTCTCCTCCGCCAGTTGAGCGAACGGTATAAGCGCACCATCGCGGTAGAGGTCCCCCAGTGTACAGATATCCACCGCATGCCAGTCGACAAGCTCTGCCGGGCGCAATATCCCTCGACCGCTAGGTGAACCCTCAATCGGCATGGCAGGGGAATATGGGGTATGCGACCGAGTCAGGTAGAGGGCACGCCGATAGCACTTAGAGGCCACCGCCACTAGAAGGGGCCCCGGCTTGACCACTCTGGCCGTCGGGTGGAAGAACGCGATAATATCCGTCAGGGGGAGCGGTGGCTCCATGGATGCCGTGTCATCCCTCTCCCGGTCGGCCAACCACCTGGCCACCCATTGCAGCTGTGCTGCTAGGTAATAGTGCGTTCATGACAACCCTGCATGCTGTTTCACGCTCATGACAACACTGCATGCAGTTTCACGCTCATGACAACACTGCATGCTGTTTCACAAGTTCATGACAACACTGCATGCTGTTTCACGCTTATGACACCCCTTCCTGGTGTTTCACGCTCATGACACCACTGCATGCTGTTTCACGTGCATGACACCACTTCATTGTGTTTCAAGGTCATGACACCACTGCATGCTGTTTCACGCGCATGACACCACTTCATGGTGTTTCACGCTCATGACACCACTTCATGGTGTTTCACGCTCATGACACCACTGCATGCTGTTTCACGTGCACGATACCACTTCATTGTGTTTCACGCTCATGACACCACTGCATGCTGTTTCACGTGCATGACACCACTTCAAGGTGTTTCACACTCATGACACCACTGCATGCTGTTTTACGCTCATGATATCACTTCATGGTGTTTCAAACTCATGATACCACTGCATGCTGCTTCACACTCATGACATGGTGTTTCACGCTCATGACACCATTGCATGCTACTTCACGCTCATGACAACACTGATGCAGTTTCATGCTCATGACAACACTGCATGCTGTTTCACAAGTTCTTGACAACACTGCATGCTGTTTCACAAGTTCTTGACAACACTGCATGCTGTTTCACGTTCATGACATCACTGCATGCTCTTTGTTGCTCTCAAATCATGATGACACTGCACTGAGGCGTCTCCGTGGGGGGTTTCACTGACAATGTTTATTTAGACTTCTTGGAGTGAAGTTCAATGGTGAACCTTCTTTATTGTTTTTAAACTGAGGGACTTCTTTACACTGTATGTATCAGTGTATTGTTAATCTAGGCTTGTGAGAAGTTGGCCTGGTATATGCTGTCCACTAGTTATAGTGGGCACCTTGCACCAGTCCAAACAACCCCTTATGGTGATAGGTTAAAGACAACCTTTATTGATAGATATCCTAGTGGCAGCGATGGAGAGCAGCTTTCAGACTAAGTCTCGAAAGAGCTTGCTTTACCAGATTATAGCCTCTTGAATAACTAAATGAAAGGAGAACCACACAAGGTATATATATAAAATATATGTATTTATTACTAAACACTCTCTACTAACCTCTTTATGAGATTAGAGAGCAAGGCACACAATAATACAGTTCTAAAACAACAGTAAATAGCACAATATACAATGGGCCCCAGGGGGAGACAAAACCATATATTAAGAAAGTGGTATAAGAACCACAACATGACTAGACACAGTGCCTAGAGCACGTAGAATCGCTGGGATCCCAAGGAACCACCCAAGGTAGTGACACAGGGGACCCACGGGGGACGCGTGCAGTGTGAGAACACAGCTGTGAGCTCCGTACAATCCTATGGGAAAGTCGCGGTTGGAATCTTAGAGATTAAGGACACTCAGGAGAGGACTTGGAGCAAACCCTTTCAGACTTAGAAGGTTCTAAGGCCAGCACCCACGTGAGCACCGGAGTACTCGTATTACCTAACCGAGGGTAGCCGGGTGCATAGGTGTCAAATGGTGTCAGGAATCTTCGATGTCTTCAATGGAGAGTTGCTGCAAAGTGCTGCTGCTATGGAAAGGAAAAGTGTCCAGTGTGATCCAAGCCTGGATTGAAGATGTGAAGAACCTGAAAGCAGAGGGCACAGAGTCTGGGTCACCTGCCAGTGACCAGGGGCATGATAGACGAATGCCCACCGATGTCGGGTGTTTCAGGTACGATGAGGTGAAGCTTGACTCCACTGCCGCGGAGACCAGGAGGCGTTGACGACAACCTCAGTCTGCAGGCGAGCTGTCCCACGAAGGATGTCGAGTTCTGGGGGGGTCGGTGTCCGGATTGGAGACCAACAAGCCTTGGCAACGGCAACCCACGCGGTAAGAGTAAAACGGCTTTGCTGTAAACCAGCAAGGTCCTGTGGACTCCCCAAGCGATGAAGAGTCAGGGCACATCTGGAGCAACCAGGTAAGCCCATTGAAAGTCAAAGTACCCTTCTCAGGGACCCACAAGTCGATGGAAAAGGGATCGCAAAGGGACCTCGAGAGGAATCACTAAATACCAGCCCACGGGTCACTAAAGGAGTGTAGGCCTGTAATCTTTAGTGGAATCACTGCTCGGGGTCTGGACTACAAGTAGCCCAAAGCACAGCCTCAGGGATTGCCAAGAAGCATATGCTGCTGCAAATGTGCACTGTGTCCAGGGGTTCGGGTTGCACGGTCCCCACAAGGGCTTTGGATCTCAGGATTGCTGAGAGCACGGATCAGCCTCGGGAAAGCTTGGAAACCCACCTCCTGTGTTGCAAAGCCTTTGGAGTCCTTCAGGAGCTGAGTAGTTGCAAACCAGACAGATGCATCTTTGGTACCTGCCTTGCAGGGAAGTAACTCCTTTGCTCCAAAGATAATTCTTCGGTCATCCAAAGTCGTGTAGATAGAGGTTCTGGGATTCTGTAGCCGAGTTTCTTCCAGGCAAATCTAAAGTCCTGTAGTCAGGCGTTTCTACTTTATACCCAAGGAATGGGTAGGACAAACTCTGGGGACCCACTTATGGGAGGGTCAGGACAGAGGGGTGGCTACACCAATATCCTTTGTCCAGTTTCATGCCAGAGCAGGGTCTGGTAGCCCCTGTGACCGGTTTGAGCTGGACTATGCACAGAAACACCAAATGTGCCCCCAGTGCAGACATCTAAGCACTCTTGGAGTGCACCCACCAAGCCCCAATACACTAAAGCCTGTCTGGGAGGTGGTCACACCTCCCTGTGACAGGAAACCTATTGTCCAGACCTCCCCTGCCGGAGTTTTGTTGTCCAGGAGCAGGAGGGCAGACTCGTGTCTGTGGCTGGCAGCAACCATTTTGTGATGCCAGGGTCTGGAATCTGGTACCGGGTGTATTGGTGAAGTCATGGTTCTCCCTCTAGTAGGGTGGAATCATACCTCTCACACCAGTTACTGGTGTGGAAGTATGATTCCAAGGTGTTTGACACCAAACACAACATGTTTCCGTGCATCCATTCCAAAGTTAGCATTTACTGCGAGGTTATAATGCACTTAATGGTTTGGCTGCATCACAAACAACCCCGGAATAAAGGTTCTGAAGACTGCAGAGGGGCTCTGCTAATGCATGGGCACCCTCTCACATAAAACTCAGCACCCTGCCTTCAGGATTGATAAGGCCTGCCATAGGGGTGACTGATAGGTTTATATGTGCAGTGATATGGATAGATATAGGGAACCTATATCTGAGTAAGGGGTGCATACACCACCTTACACAGGCTGCTGTAGAAGACCTGTTGTGTTATTTTAAATGGTCTCCCAGGGGTGGCATAATACATGCTGCAGCCCCTGAGAGGCCCCTGGGGTACCTATGCCCTAGGTACATAGTATACCATATACTAGAGACTTATAAGGGTACCTCAGAATCCAATCTGGGGTGTACCTAAAGTAAATGCAATCAATTAAGAGAGGAAGCAGCTAGGCTCGGGTCGTTGATAGAAGGGTCCCAGCCAGACTAAAGTCGAAAAACAGTGAAACATCAGCAAAATGTGGGGATAACCATAAGAAGCAGATCCTGCTCTCCTACAATGCTCTTTTGCACCACTGCCACGTGTGTTTTACAGGCAGCACCACCCTGCAGTTGAGTAGTCGTGGGCTGATGTCTGTCCAGTTGGTATTTTAATAGTCAGCCTTTTTTTCCAGGACCAGCTGCTACAGGGGCCACACATCACTCAAAAAGTGAGACTGGCCACCAGTTAACAATGCACCTGGTAACAACCTAGGGTAGGGGCAGTTTGAAGTGTTTGTTTAGCAGTTTCATGAATGTAAACCTACCTCCTTGGACTGATTTTTAGTGGTACAGGTCATCCAAAACGCAAATACCTCACTCCTGAAGGATCCTGGAGGGTCAGGGTCAGTGGTTTCTCACTCATTTGGGACCAACCTTTATGGTGATGGGCCAGGAAAGAATCAGATGGGAAACCTGAGAGGGCAAAGAGCTCCTCTCAGATCATACAGGCCTCCCTAAGTCTGCTTAGCTGGTAAACCAATTGTGCGCCGGAGCATTGCAACATCAGGGTCAAACGAAGGACATGAGGGCGTGTTGTGGGTATTTGTACTGACTGCTCATCTGCAGTCATTTGTGGTCATAGCTTACTCTAATGTATTTTTTTAAATAGTGTTTAAATTTAATTTGCTCTTCGTGGGGTGGGGGCTGCGGTGGTGGGGGGGCAATACAAGTGAATTTAGAGTAGGAGTTCTGTGGTTATTTTATGGCTGATTTGGGAAAGATCAGATTGCTTAGCTCTGAGCCTTTTGTAGTTCTGGATTACTTTTTATACCGAGACAAGTCTGCTCCCAAGCCTTGATAAATATTAAATTAAGTAATAGTATTCGTTCACTATAAAAAGCCAGAAGTAGGTGTTTTTTTGCATTTAAATTATTAAGATCAAAATACACAGATAAAGTAAATCCCTTATTACTGTTATCCTTCCAGAGGGGTATCCAGCATAAAAAGGCATCTAAAAAAAAGTCATTCACAATTTTCACTTGGGTGGGCCCATATATAAAAATACACCAATACCAACTGCATGTAGGGAAAGTAATAAAGGAAAGGGAAAATAACCGGAATAATCTGGTGTGGAATGGAGCATCGAGGGGAAAACACAAACACGAGGAGCGCATGACGTACAACCTTGAGGTTCCTCAACCATTACTCACATTAACGACTATTCACTGTGGGAATAAACCAGTGAAGAGCACCCCTCCCCTAACCACACCCAATGGTCTACAGGGGAATCTTGCAGTGCATCCTAGCTCCTGCACTGTGCACACTTTGTAGTTCCTTTCAACATCCTGCCGTTTTTAGGTCTCGTCTGGGGTAGGCTGCGCACATGCGCAGTCTCACTGGCGAGATTTAACGATTTGTGGTATTTTGTGTAAAGGGCATTGAGCCTCGCCCCTCTTTTCCAATGGCTGGCGTCACCATTTATGCTAAACGGTGGCCAGCCATTGGAAAAGAGCTGGTTGTGACGTTTTCGTTCGGCCTTTTCTGCCGTCCCACTTGGACGACCTCGCCTGCTTTCCTTCTGAAGTAAAAGGTTTCTTATCTTTATGAGGCCAAACACATAGCCCCATAAAGATAAGAAACCTTTTAGGAGGTGAGGCCGTTCAAGTGGGACGTCAGAAAAAGCCAAACGAAAACGTCATGACGAGCGCTTGTTTCCTCGTGCACCTATATAGAATTAACAAAATGGCACGTGAAATAAACTCAGTCTGGCGGCTGGTCGAGGCTCAGTCAACTAGTGAATGATTCTATGCGCTCTTCATGTAATCAAAGGCTTGCTTCCAAGAGGTGTGCTTTAAATTCGATTTCACCGGCATAATAAATAGAAGTGTGTCCAAATTACATACATTATTTCCGCACAGTGTTTATTGCAGGACCCTTCGTTTCCAGTCAGTTGGTTATTAGGCGCGGTGATTTACCGTCCGTTCATCTACGGCCGTGTGAGCGCATGGTTCATTATGGGAGACATGATGGCGCATTCATTGAACTGGCCACCGGTGTGTGAAGGCTCCGCGGATCTCACGGTGACACCAGATCCATATGTAGCGGCGCGCACCGTGCGCATTGGCTGTGGTTGTAAACAAAGGACGCAGCACGTGCACTGGAGGAGCAGTGTCACCATCAGTTAACCCCCCTTCCGCGAGGACATCTCATGCTTTGTGTGGGGTTTGGGAGGGTCCTGTCAGTCATGATTTCGGGGGATCTTACGCTAAGGTTTCGGAGGGAGTTGGTGTCTGTGAATATGGAAGGCAGATACTCGGATTGCGATTGACAAAGGTATGAGACTAAACTGGAAGTTGTGCTTGGACAAGTCCAAAGGCAGCTGTTTACTGGCAGTTCACCTGCGTTTCCTGTCACTCTTGCGTAATATGCAGTTATATTTGTAATTACTTGTAGTATTTACTCATGTCTACAGATTGATACACTGGAAGACACTGTCCAGTATTGAAGGCAGGATTAAAACGTAGGTCACTGGATTAAAATCTTGGCATCTTAACTATGAGAGTATATCTCCTCTCGGAGAATGTGCACATTTCCATGATCATCCATTATGTATTCTAAAAGAGCTTTGATGGGGTGTAAGAAGTTCCCTTTGTCATCTGTTAATTAAGTCACTTGGCTTGAAGCACGAGTGAAGAGATCTTATGTCTGGAAACCCTATAAGATAATGCTGTAGGGAACCGCAGAGTCCAACCTGACCAGGCAGAGGAGACTCCCCCTCGAACAATGGTTCACAGAGCCAACAAGCATTGAAAATGCAATAGGTCTTGCCTTTAACTAAGTTAAAGACATTTGCTTTGCTAATGGTATTGGATAGCAAGGCAAATGGCTTTAACTTAATAAAAGGCGAGACCTATTGCATTTTTAATGCTTGTTAAGCTTCCCTCTGAAAGGATCTTGCTGGTTCCACCTGCGTAAATTCATATGTCTTACCCTTCTCCATCAAACGGATGTGGGATGATTACCGACCTGAAGAAAACACATCTAAAGTCAACACCTCCTTTCACAACATCTGAAGATTTCTTCTCCACAACTTGGCCGTTTGGTAGAGATTGGGGGAAAAGAATAATGTGCTTCCCATCTACTGCTTCAAGAGAGTCCCCTTTTTCAAAAAAGGATCTTGCTGCTCCAGATACCATAAGCTCACAATGATAGCGCCATCTCATTCAGTGTACTGTGAGTCAGACTTCCTGGAGTGAAGCCTATTGGCTCCTATAACAGCCCTCTCCTAATGTGACTCCGAAAAGTCAGGATCTCGGCCTCACCACTGTCACTGGTTCAAGGGCCCAGCTTGGGCAATATTACCTTCTGTTGATCTTCGTCCGCCCTCCCAGCGTGCCACCGCAGCAGGGCCCGAACACTCCAGGCTGAGCGTACCATCACTAGCCGCAGTTAAGCACGCTTCCTTGTACTATTTGGAGAAGATCCCACACTGCTCCACACTGCAGTGATCCAAATGCACTGCAAATGCACTCCTCTGCCCCTCACACCAGTGGAGGAAGGATCTGGGCACTCCGCAGCTCCCAGCTCTGGGAGATGCCTGTCCCCACCACCTGCTCATGTCAGTCTGAGGCTGCTGAATGATGCTTTACTGGCCAAAGCCCATGTGCAAATGATGCCCCCTGAAAAGGAGCGAGACTCCATTAAGTAGAGGCGGTGAATGGAGCAAGGGATGGACTGGCCATCTTGCATGCTGTTGGCTCGGCCTTCCAAGTAGACATGTTTTTAAGCACTCACTAACGTTCCCATGGGTCTCAGATTCTCTCACAGTTGAAGGCAAATTTGCCCATCGTCGGTACACCCTTGGAATTGTCACATGTTGGTTTAAGCAAAAATCATTGTTAGTGAAGAAAAAAGGGGCCACAGCACAAAATGACAACGTCCTTCAAAAATTACATGTTTGAGTCAATTAAAATCTGCTGGATATGGTTAGAAAAGAACTACAGCATCCAATCCAGAGCCTTTTCTGACACAGTCTCTCATTTTCATAAGAAGTCGAGGAAAATTGTAATTGTGATTGCATTTATAAAGCGCTTACTACCACTGATGACGCATTGAAGTGCTTTTTGGCGAGTGTCAGGCTACTCCGGAACCCAAAAAGGAGTAGTGGTGCATTAATATAGGGAAATATGAAATTAATTTGAGCGGTGGACATGTGAGTCTGTTATTTGGATTGAAAAATGATAGTGGAGGGATAGACGAGGGAAGGGTTTGCATCTATATAGCGCTTGGTACCCCTGATGAAGTGTCAACGTGCTTTTCAGAGAGCAGCACGCTACTTTGGAACCCAAACAGGAGTAGTGGTTAATTAGTTTAGGGAAGTATGAAGTTAATTTGAGCGGTGGGCATTAGAGTCTGTTGGATTTCAAGAACTACTATGTTGGATGCAATGGAAAGATCAGACAACACCTGGCTGTGAGGAGATCTGGATAGAAGCTAAGGCAGGCTCTGTGCCACTGATGTTCTGAAAGGTGTATATTGGTCAGGGATAGGGGTGGGTGGAGTGTGCAAAGTTGCATAAAAATTCTGTTGAATTCCGTGGAACTCTGCTCCGTCCTACCCTGGGTGCCCCTTGCTCCAGAATGCAGCTGCTGTGCCCCATGTCACCCTCACCCAAGCATAGCAGTGGGTGGTGCAGGTTATAGAGTCCTGTAACCCTACCCACCCCCTCCTCAGATCAGAAGACCCGGTTGGTGTTTGCAACTGCTGCCTCGCCCCCTCCTTGGGGGATATTGCTGCATTCCCTGTCTATGGGTGTCAGCGTTACTGCTCTCATTAGGCCTTGCTGTATCCAGGAACTCCATCCACACAGAAACCGTTCCTGCCTTGCCGGTCTCCTCAGACCCACTTCAGCCCAGCTGCAATGCAGCTGCAATGCAGCAGCTCCCTGTCTCCCCCCAAACCAGGGCCGGCTCTAGGGCGGTGCGACCGGTGCCACCGCACCTGGTGCTGACTACTCGAGGGGGCGCCCTGTTTGGAAGTATTTGATAGTTTTAAAAGCATCTCCTGCTGCATTGCTGGCCTCTGGCAATTTTCGTACAACATAACTACAGTGATTAATGTTCTTCCTGGAGAGAGAAGGAGTTTTGTCTAGTGGAAGCTTTAACTCATTTTATGGTAGCACAGAGAGTTAATATGCCTGCTGCAAAGAATGTGTACCATGCAGATCACAAAGTGCATATAGTTTAAATGGGTCAGTGCTTTTGTCAGACAGATTCTTTTGTTATTAGCAGTGTCGATGTTAAAATCCTAACATGGAACAGTGAGCTAATAACTGTCACAGAGCTGCATGCAAACTGCAAGGTATAGATTAGACCATTATAATTTTTATCTCTGTCTTTCATTATTCTAATGTTTCAAAAAGGGTTCATTTCTGGTATTTGTGCATTCAAAGGTCGTGAGCACACCTATGTGCTTGTGTTCACCACATGTGCAAATATATACTATGGGCACTGAGTGCACAGATGCATTCACTGCAGTGTGCATGTGAATGAAATGCCTCCTCACGTTTATCTTGTCCCAGCTCACTTGGTGGGCAGCGGGGGCAAACTCCACCAGGTGGCGGAATCTGAGGTTTTTTGCAGACCTCTGAACTCCCAGTGGAGCGTGGAGTTGGCAAAAATCTGCTGGCGGAGTGGAGTTCAACGCCCACCATTGATCACGGACACATTGGTGGACATACAAAAATTCTGTTGGAATGTAAGGAGGTGGGACATTCATTGCTTTCATTAGAAGACTTATTATTTGGTGTTCGAGTCTGCGAGAATTGTGACATTCAGCAGCATGATGATGCTATGAATGAGAGTATTGTTGCAAGCTGAAGGATTTTTGGCTGAGTCAACGGAAGGAATGAGGACCGGAGGACCGGGCCATTATGATCATGGGAGAGCAGACCCGTTGGCGTGGCAAATGTCTGAGTTTTTGTTATCATAGTAGAATAGAGTGTCAAATAGAGAGGCAGAGGAGAGAGTCTCCTTGCTGCACTGCCCTGCATCACACGGAAAGGGCAGGAATGCACAGTATTTATCCGATACAGTGCATTCCTATCCTTTTACCTCGCTCTGGTGCTACATTGGTGCAAGGGTGTCTGTGTTACAGGGAGGATTGTTTTTGTGAAAGAAGGGGGACCTCTCTTCATCAAAACAATCCTGAGAGGCGTTTTCCTCTTTATAATTGTGCTGCAGAATGCAGCACACAATCTAAAGAGGAAAAAACTAGGAGAAATAAAGATATTTCTCCATGTTATGCCTCTCCTGGGAGGCGTATCTTTTTGGCGTATTCCCAGGTTTGTCTTGTAAACCTGAGAATGTGTTAAAAACATGGTAGTTGCATGGAAACACCCGCGCAACGCCCATGGAACGCCTTCCTAGGACCGAGTAATGCAGCGCAGTGATTTCCGCTGCGTTGCGTTACACCATATTTTTGGATCCACTCAAAGCCATGCAAGTAGCTTTACGTGGCTTCAAAAATATGACAATGTTTGGGTCGCTGTTGCACCACCTCTTGCACCACACTGCGTGGTGCAAACGCGATGCAATCCAGGTCCTAATTATGGCCCTAAGTCTGATCTACTTGATTTTTTAGACATTTGTGCAATAAAAGCAGGGACACCTTGCAGTCTGTTGACACAGTGGCAAAGGTGAAGGAAATATGATTTATATCTGTCAGCTCATTCCCTTTGCTGTCTAATCCTATTATTACTGTAAAGAAAAAAAACTAACATCAAAGAAATCATAAAACTCCACTTGTAAATTAATAAGTTGTCACCTGCAATAGATTTTTTTTTTGTCAATTACTTGTATCGTCTTGTATGTCAACATTTCAATGTGTATTTTAATGTGTATGCTCTATCCTAATTATAACAAAAATAAAATGTTGCGAAAACGTAAATTGCTTTCTTAAACTCTACTTTATTGACAATTTGTTTCAGTACAGCACCTTACTACACATTTCAAGTCATTTATGTCATACAATGATAATTGTTTAGCATATTATAATGACTGTTTATCATAAACCAATATTTGTTACGAGAACTTTCTCGTGTTTGCTGTGTAATTTCCATACTATCTGAGCCAAATTTACAAAGTATTTCCACAACACAGCGTAGCAGTAAAACTTGCTGTGCTGCATTGCGTAAAAGGGAGAGAGAGAAGAACAACGTCATAGTCAATAAGATACAGCACTGTTTCCTCTCTCCCTGCTGGGGAACTGTAGACTGCCCTGCGCCAAGTCATGCATCATAGTGCAAGGGCGTGTGTGATGTCAAGCACAGGTTTCCTATGCGAATGGGACCTTTCCAATACATAATACTATGTTTAGACTTATTTTAGTACTTCTATAACTTTGTATGTGCGCTGTACTGTATAGCATACATGCAAATTTAGAAAAGATTTGAGAAAAGAAAACTTTACACTTGCCACAAGGAGGTGTATATATTTGGGTGCAAAACTCTGTCTAGCAATATCATCAGATAGGGATTTTTGTCAAACATTCATGGGCGGCTGCATCGGAATGCCCATATACCATACGTTGTGTGCCCCATTGGTGAAAGTAGTGCAAACTACTACTTTCTGTAACTTTGAAGGTACTTTCTAGTACAAAACATATTTTGCTCTTGAAAGTAAATTCCAAATTCAGCACTTTGACCCGGGATTCCATCATAAAAATGATGCAAACCTGGTGCAAAGTGTTGATCCAGTTACCATCCCACCCTTGCCGTTCTATAAATTGAGGAAACAACAGTGCTACCTTTCTAAAGTAGGAATGAGAGTGGAGCCACAGACATTCAACTGCTGCAACTTTTCAACTTAAAGAACTGTTGGGTCATTCTGCGTTGGTGTTATGAATGTCTTTTGGGACTGGATTGTAAGCTTCATCTGATTAAATGTACTGTCTCCTATCTCTTCCAGATAGACATGGGTGGGGAGAGCTCCAGTGGAAGCATGATTCCACCATGTGCAGGGTCCCAATATACAAAATGGAGGGGCCCAGGCCTCAGTGTGTTACCTTCGCTATTCATGCCTTTGGGTCATACTGTGTGTTCGGTGGAGGGTATGAGAGTGTATGCTTTGTTTGTCCCAGCCCCATATTATGCACCTATAGCTCAAAATATATATTAGTCACCATCGGCTTGTGCTGATAGGCTATCCTGCTGCGAGAGGAAGGTCAATAGTAATTCATGGCACCGGTGTGTAATTATATTTTTCTTTAAATCTGCTCGGTGCTATGCCATGCTTTCAGCTTTGGCCCATTTTATACCCATCGCCTCCATTGATTCAGAGGTGGGCCTGTGGGTGGTTCTTGGGCCATGGTAGGAGTTGGCCCAGTGAGATATCCCAAAAAGAAAAACAAGAGCTGCAATTTAATCAGTTTATTTGCCACAAAAATGCTGCAATAAATGCAATTGGGTGCCGCAATATTTCCATTTTTAGGCTGCAAAATTTTAAAATTAATGCCATAATATCCTGTGGGGTTTCTCTCATAAGACATTGGCCAAGACCATAATTTAACATAACACCAAAGTTCACATGGACAGAAAACACCATTATGTATTCCCACCAAAAGGAATAAATGTTCACCTAAATTGCAAACGTTTTGTCTACAAATAGATGCAATACATCACTATATGTTTCCACTAACATGGTATAGTACCGTTGCTGATCTTGTGCTGTAAGCCATAATTTGAGTCTGTGGGTTTTAAACAGGACCTACAAGTTCCTTGATAAGCTGGCAGCATAGACAGACATTACTATCCCTGAAAGCCATATTAGAGTGAGGCTCTTAGTACAGTAAGATGAATTTATTTGTATATATATGTTTGATGTGTGATGGTGCTTGTGCAATTCATGGTAAATGTATAGTACTCTATGCATTTTTTCAGAGGCTTTGGGTCAGTCTCCTTTGGCTATAATTCAGTTATCGACTTTGTTGGCTCAGTCACTGTAGGACTTGGCCTTTTTGGCTAAAGTTCCCTAAACTTTTTGCTTCCCCCAGACCGTTTTCCTAACACAGAGTTGCCAATTCAGATGCTGTGGGTACTTTGCCACTACTGATCAGTGTCAAAGTACAAGGGTTCCCTATGTAAAGTACAATGGTAATTGGTTGGCCATGATTGGTATGTTTGCCTTACTAGTAAAAGTCCCTAGTGATGTGCACGGTGTGTGCAAGGGCTAGTAATGCAGAGGCGCGCAGAGAAGGGAACTCAGGCCTTCAGTGTAGCGCCTGCAGGCAGAGTGCTAAGTTAGCGTGTTGTCCTGACAAGTGTAACCACTTTTCAGGCCTTACTTTCCCTTTTGTGTACACAGTGGGCACCCCTGTGGTAGGTCCCGGGTAACCCCTGGGCAGGGTGCAGTGTAAGTATAAGGCAGGACATATACTGAGGTGTGTGTTATGTTCTGACAGTCAGCAGCGGTCCTTGCAGGCAAGATCGGTGGGGCGGTGGGACCAGGTAAAGGGGGATTTCGAGAGACAAATCAGAGGGAAAATTACATAAATAATTAATTTTCCCTCTGCATCGTCCCTCGAAATCCCCCCTCATCCAGCCCCATCGCTCCACCGCTGTTACCTGCTCGGACCGCGGCTGCTGACAGTGAAAAACACTCCATTTCGTTTTTCACTGGTGAAAGGCCATTCTGCCCATATGACAGAATGGGGAGGCTGGGTATTGTGTTTGTTAGCCTAGTTTCTTATAAGTTTAAAATGGAGAGGTGAAGTTTAGTATGTATGAACTCACAGTGTCATAACACATCTTTTTATGAAAGTGGTTTTGTCACTGTGTGTTCAGAAGCCACTCTTTTAGAAAGTGGCCGAGTTTTGTGCTTTAAGCATTTCTGTGTGTCTCGGCTGAATGTGGATTGACTGTCTGGATCTGAGAGGAGCTGGGAGAGGTCTTGACCCAGGGAGGGGTTGAGATGGCACCAGGTTGCCCTGCATCTGGAGAGTAGGGAGAGGAGAATCCCGGGAGATGAAAAGGCCTAGACTGGTGCTATAAACCAAGTGACCCATCTCCTGCTGAGTGATTAAGGATCCAGACCCCCAGTATCAAAGGGAGAAAGGTGACACTGGGAGAGAGACACCCAGAACTGATTTAGGGAGAGGTCAGGGACCCCTGAGCATAACGAACTTCAAAGACATTTAGAGGTATAACTATGAGAGCTGAGATCCCTGAACATAGGAATAGAAATGGATTGAGACTGAAAAGACTTAGACCCATTTCGTGGTCAAGAGGAACCTCTGCTAAGGAAGGAACTACTGAAGAGACTGCTGGGAAGGACCAATCCTTGCTTCGTGATCTGGGGCTGGTCTGCAGTTTGCTGCTTTAACCAAGAAAGAGGCTGTTGGGACTGTGCTGTGTGCACTGGGTCCTCCTGCTTTAAGAATACTGTACTTTGTCCTGTGTCTTGTAATCCCAACAGCCCAAGGTGAGCTGGCTCCCTGTCTGGAAACACAGGAATATAAAAGTTTCAAGCAATGCGGTGGGCGCTTGTTGTCACAGCATGAGACCCACGGAAGGTGTGCCCTGTGATCTTGGACACACGGAGAAGAAGTGAAACTCGGACACGCTGGGTGCGTGTCGTGGTGCACAGGAGGCTTTGGAGAAGAGCGCCTAGTCAACGTGTGCACTGAAGGAGAAGTGAGTCTCGGACACGCATGTTGTGGTGCACCACAGGCGGTGGTGAAGAGCGCCTAGTCAGCGTGGGCATCGGTGGTGGAGTGAGTCTCGGACACCGGGGTGCGTGTTGTGGTGCACAGCAGGCATTGGTGAGGAGCGCCTGGTTGGCGCATACATCGAAGGATAAGTGAGTCTTGGACACGCAAGGTGTGTGTCGTGGTGTACCGCAGGCGCTGGTGGAGAGCCCCTGGTTGGCGCGTGCATCGAAGGAGGAGTGAGTCTTGGACGCACAGGGTGCGTGTCGGGGTGCACCGGAGGCGCTGGTGAGGAGCGCCTGGTCATCGAGTGCACCAGGTGAGAAGTGAGGCTCAGACACGCTGTGCGTGTCGAAGTGCGGCCGGAAGCGTTGGTGAAGAGCGCCTCGATATCAGAGCACCGGAGTTAGAGTAAGTCTCAGTGAAGCAGTGTGCGTGCTTTGGTGCAACCTGGGACTGTGGAGGTGATCGACGGATCATCGTGTGCACTGGAAGAAAGTGAGTCTCTGCAGCACAGTGTGCGTGTCTTAGTGCCAACTGAGACCGCGGGAAGGAGTGCCTGGTGAACATGCACTCGGAGTCAAAGTAAGGACTCATCAGCATTGTGTGTATGGCTTTGTGCCAGATGAGACCCGAGGGTGCTGTGGTGAACGTGCACCCGGAGTAACGCAGTCTTAGGGGTGTGGGTACGTGTGCCCTGCGGCTGCCTGAGACCTTCCTAACAGTCGCGGCCCAGACCGGCAGCCCCGGAGAAGCTCAGCTGCCATGCCGAGCTACTGAGGCCCATTGAGGAAGTTCTACATGGCAGGCCCAGTCCGTTGAAGGAGGAGAGGAGAGTGGGGTCCCACCCCCAGGTATCGTGGAACACTGCCTGGGTGGGGTGAGAGCTTGGAGGGACACTCTCTCGGTCTCTCAGTCCTTCTGGCGATGTGAGCCTTTGCTTTGGCTCAGGGTGATGCCCGTACTGACCAAAGGAGTGGCGGTACTGGGGCCAGAGTGAGAAGCTGTTATTTAGGTCATCGTTGATCCGTGTGGGGGCAACTGTTATGGAAGAGGCTGACTGTCGTAATACACATCGCCAATATTGCTGCTAACGAACTGCCGAACTGTCTTATGATGTCTGACAGTATTTCTGCATAACGAAGTACGCGATTGTAGCGCTACACATTGCATTATTTCTCCCTTGCAAAGTACAGGATTGCAGCGGCACCCATTGCAATATTTCTTCATTGCAAAGTACATGATTGTAGCTACGCATTGCATTATTCCTTAAGTGCAAAGTACATGATTGTATTGGGGCGCATTGCAGTATTTCTTCAATGCAAAGTACGTGATTGGGGTGTGACGCATTGCATTATTCCTTCATTGCGCAGTTACATGTTTGTAGCGGTACGCATTGCATTATTTCTCCCATTGCAAGGTACCAGGGTGTATCGTTACGCATTGTATTATTTCTCCTTTGCTTAGCACAGGATTGTATCTTTACGCAGTGCACTATTGTCTGTCTATTGAAACGTGTGTGATTCTAGCATTACGACCAGCATCGCATTTTAAAAGCGCCGGTTGGGATTTGAACCTACCAGCCAGCCGGGACAAATATTACCCTGTATTATATGTTGATTCTTGTATTGTGTGGTCTGATCCTATATCTTTATATATAAAGTTTATACTCGTTTTATCAAACTTGTGTGGAGTCCATTTGTGGTGTCACCAGTGGGTTGCTGTGGGCGTGGTTGCACATACTATACACTTGTGCCTTAGAGATAGGCCTGGCTGCTCGTGCCAAGCTACTAAGGGGGTGAGCAGGGCTATCTCAAACGGTGTCCTTACTTGGCCTAACGTTGAGTGGGGAGTTCCGTGTCGCGCATTTTGTGACAGTATTGCGGGCCTGGGACTCCGGCTTCCAACAGTCACCTTCAGCCATTGACTTGAAATATTGTCAATTACACCTTAATCTCAAATTCTTTCTATTGTCCGCACTGGGGTAGACTTCTGTCTCCCTTGGAATGCATTTGAGACTAAGTTACATCTGAAAAGTACATCCTGTTAGCAAAAATATATTTCTTTATCTCATCCATACATTTAATAAACAAGCAATATTTGTATATTGATTTGCACTGCCAGCCAGCATTTATGTTTTGCTTTTATCACTGCTTGAGAGAGCGAGAGACAGAGTGTGTGTGTGTGTGTGTGTGTCTGTGGGTGTGTGCGTGCATCGTCCAACCTATTTGCTTTGCCGATGCTTGATTTATTAGTTTCTATATTTATATAGCGCGTTCCTGATTCAGATGTTGTCACTGTTTTAAGGGTGCAGATGAGTTTGAATATTTGTGAAACTTACACGTTGATTTATTACATACATAATTAACCTGCCGCCTCTAGCACTAATTCTTGGGATGGATTGTTTTCGAAAACATTTTTGCTATAATCGAACCTAGAGCCTTGCTTCCAATCTTAATTAATTAAGGGGTTGGATGCCTGTTAGACTTGGGGATCTCTAGTTGGCACAGGTATACACTTGTGACAAATAGGGACCCTCGCCTCTAGTCAGGGTAAAGGGGTACACTCCTAAAATAACCCTGCTCACCCCCTTGGTAGCTTGGCACGAGCGGACAGGTTTATCTCAGAGGCAGTGTGTAAAGCATTTGTAAACACATACAGTAATCAAGTGACAACACTACAGATGGACGCCACACACGTTTTATATCAGAAATAAGTATTCTTTATATAGATTTACCACAAGACCATAAATGCCAAAAATCCACAATACTGTTACTTTAAATGGTAGTTTTAGCTTAGTTCTCTTTAGTTCTTAAATGCAACACTTTACGTCAATGTACCTGTAGATGCGACACGCAGGGCAACGAAGGTGTTGCAACGATGTTGATGCGATGAACGTTTGATGCAAAGAAATAAAGATGTGAAGATCTTCCTGATGCGGCACGCTTCTCCGATGTTGCGAGAGATCTCGGCTCGATGCGTCAGCTGCAGCGTCGACACCCTTGTCCAGTGATGCGATGACAGCGGCTTTGGCGGCGACACTCTTCTCCAGCAATGCGAGACGTTTCCGCTCGATGCGACAGTTACAGCGGCGACACACCTTGTTCAGTGATGCGACGGCAGCAGCTCCAACAGCGGCACGCTTCTCCGTGGATGCGAGGCGCTTTTCTTGATGCGGTGCAATGCGACAGCTACAGCGGTGTCATCCAAGATGCGACGCAGCGGCTGCGACACGCTTCTTCCTCGATGCAAGACTCTTCTCTTGATGAGGTACAATGCGTCAGCTACTATGGCTGCGACACACTTTTTCGGTGTTGCGGGGTGCTTCTCGTGATGCGGTGTAATGCGACAGCTACAGCGGCGACACCCTTGTTCAGTGATGCGACAGCAGCGGCTGCGACGGTGACACGCTTCTTCTCCGTGAGTCGTGCTTCCAGTTCCTTGCGACACGCAGTCCCTCAGAAGGCCCAAATCAGCTCAGCAGCAGGCACTTCCAAAGAACTCTGGGGAGCTGGTGGCTGAAGTCTGTTGTCCCTGAGACTTTAGCAGGAGGCAAGCTCTTTTCCAAGCCCTTGGAGATCCTTCACAAGTTGAGCAAAAGTACACACAAAGTTCCTTTCTCCTCTCTTTGGCAGTAGGCAACCCCTGCAGGCCAATCCCCCAGTTTCAGGGATAGTATCTCCTCAGTTTCTTCTTGGTTTCTCTCCTCAGCAGAGGTTTCTTCTTGTTTCTCAAAGTGAACTAAAGTTCTGGGGTCTGGGTCCGCTTTTTATACACAGTTTCTCTTTGTTCTCTGAAGGCAGAGAGGCCTTTGCCTAGTCCAAACCAGTTCTGGTCAGTCCTGGAGCACTCTGTTTACATGACTCCTTCTTTCCTTTGACAGTGTAGGCTAGGGCACCCAGATGCACCACAGGAGGTGGAGCCAGCATTGTGGAGGGAAAGCAGAGCCCTATTCAGGTCCCAGGTGCACCTCCTCCCACCCATCTACATGGAGATCTCTCCATTCAGCCCTGTGCTCACTCACCCTGTCTCCGGGAATTCCACAGCGCCCTGGAATTCCCGAGCCCCTGTCACTCAAACTCCAGACAAGGAATACACAGCTTAGCAAAGGCAGGTTTGGATGGTTAGACAAGAAAATAACTACTTTCTAAAAGTGGTATTTTCAAACACAGAATGTTAAAACCAACTTCACTAAAAGATGTATTTTAACATTCTGAGTTCAGGCATACTAAATTCGAATTTCTACCATGTTCCCTGAGTCAGTTAGGATTATAAGATGTTATAATCAAACTGCCATTCTGGCCTATGGGGAACAGGTAGCCTTGCAATAGGAAAAAACGAAAATGGCTGTAATTCACTATTAGGACATGCCACACACATCAGGGCATGTCCTACCTTATACTTACAATGCACCCTGCCCTTGGGCCTACCATAGGGGTGACTAATATGCAGAAAGAGGAACGTTTAGGGACTGGCAAGTGGGTGTACTTGCCCAGTCAGCATGGCAGTACCAGACTGCACACAGGCTCTGCAATGGCAGGCCTTAGACACACTTTTACATGCTGCTTCTGTGGGTGGCACAACCAGTGCTGCAAGCCCACCAGCAGTGTTTGGATTACCAGCCCATGGCACTCCTGGTGCACTGTACTAGGGTCTGACAGGTAAACCAAACCAGCCAATCATGGAATCAGTAATTCATACATCAATTTACAATAGGGAGAGCATATACACTTTAGCACTGCTCAGCAGTGGTAAAGTGCCCAGAGTTATAAAACAGCCAACGACAGGTCAGAAAAATACAGGAGGAAGGCAAAAAGTTTAGGGATGACCCTGCAAAAAGGGCCAAGTCCAACAATGCCCTACGTAATAATTAGCCTACTGTGATGCGGCGTTTAATAAGCAGTGTCTGCTCCTGAGGGGTCTTGGCTGGGCCAGCTGTGACGCCTCTAAAGAAACTCAGAACGGCTTAAGCCTGGAAATGAGAGAAAACACCCAGCAGTGACGTGATTCTGCGCGTGCGCGGCACTGTTGCTGTCAACAACTGCACTTACTGCCACGGTTGCTCTGACAGCACACTATCTGTGATACCCGTGACTGTGAACCATAGCAAGAGCTGCAGAACGTGTGTCTCGACCTTGAGTCGGAGGCATTTTAAAGTGGTATTAGCTGGAGATGTGTGCCTTGTATTTCGCTTTTCCGACTCACCTAGGAATTTCTCAGATTCCTTCACTTCTCACAGTCCTTTATAACATATTCATGTTTATGGAATAAGACAGACAGAACTTAACCAGAAACAGTTAAGCATTAGCTGCTGACGTGTGTGTAGAATGTGAGCCCAAGGACTGCTTTCTTGGTCTTTCATCCTTCCTAGGCCAATAATATCGGTGTCCATGATTTGAATAATTGCAAAGTATGGTATGTACAGCAGTATGGAAGAACAAAACTGCTATAGCAGGCAGTATACTAAAAGAAAGTTTTTTTTTATTGCACCACCATTTGGACAGGTTCAGTAATGTTGGCCTGAACTTGAATGTTTAATGACAATCAATATCAGAAACCGTTGAAAGTAAGACTATATTAGCTTGTTTATAGCAGGTATTTAGCGTGTGCATGCAAAATATTGTTTTCTGAGTTATTCTTTTTAGCTTATTTCACTCCATAATGTTATAATATGTTTTGCCTTTGGCCTTTGTAAACCAGCTCCGAAGTATTCTAGAAGTTAAGCAATGTGTATCGTACAGCACGTATTCACAAATGGATATCTTGGGGCCGAATTATAGATCTTATTGTTACCCAACAATACTCCTGTTATCGACCTTAGGAGAGTGAAAGGCTTAGTCGACCCCTCAGTATTCTGACTTGTGCTCATTAGGTCAAACACTGATCCCTTGAGCGATGAATTAATCCCCTCACCATCAGCCCGTAGTAGGAGGAGCAATTGCTGGTAATTTTCTTTTGTTAAACAAACTTTATTAGGATTTTCCATATGTAAAGGACAATCATATCAACAGTCAGAGTCGGGCACTCATCCAGTAAAATGTAGCGAACCAACAATGAGCATCATACAACACCAGTACACCTACAATCAGAAAGAGGCAGCAGTCAGTAGAATCTTAATATACTACAAGCACAGGGCCATGTTGTGTCTGTTCACTCAAGATAGTAACAGTGAGAAAGTCCCACAATATAATAAGGGCTATCACAGAGATAATAGGGGAAAAGCTAACAGAAAATAAACAAACGCATGCCCAACATGGTACAGGTAGGTCTTCTAATACACTGGGGATGCTCTATTAACATTATCATGTTGCAAGAAGAGGAGCTGGTAGATAATGTAGCGGAGTGGGGGTCAGGGGACATGTGCGGTGGGACTGTAGCACGTCCATCATCTCCAGTCCAGAGGGGGGTAGTGGAGCTATCCTCATCTAAGGAGTCTTTTCCTGGGATGGAGCTGTCCGTTGTTATCGGTGGACAGTCATGCATGATCTGCTTCCATGATTGCGCCTGCTCCGGATAGCACCACCCTCTACGCACCTCAAGCGACATGTTGGAACATACACATTCCCCCCCTCTTGTAAGCTCACGTCTCCATGCTAGCAGCTGGGGACCTGAAGGAGCTTTCCAAAATATAGCGAAAATTAAAGAAGGGTCTGGGAATCTGGAGGCAATGGCCTTGGTATGGGACTTAGAAAACAGCCTTAGTAAGCAGACTGCAGGGGTTTTGTCGAGGCTGCGGCCAGTAAACGTATTTATTAGAGATAACACTGTATTCCAATATGAAGTAAGAGACGGGCAACTCCACATCATGCAACAAAAATTCGCCCCATCCAGCTGACCGCCAGGGCAGGTGGCAGAAGCCCCTGGAAACATTTTGTTGATAGGCTTAGGAGTCAGGTACACTCCGTGAAGGTAGTAGTATTGTATCAACTTAAAGCGAGCATTACAAGAGGTGCGAGGGGTATGACTTTGAACAGTACATCAGCCTTTGTCCATCAATTCTCGCCGCAAGTCTGTAGCTCAACATCCCGGAGGGGGTGAGATCGCGCTTAGGTTTGGAGAACACTGATCTATAAGGAAGCGTGACTGCACGTTACTGGCTGGTCGTGGTGTATAAAGTCTAAGACTCTTATGTTCTGTGGGCTCCACACCCTCTCTGCCCCATTGCCAGCATACAGTGGCAATCACTGTGCCACAAAGAAGGAAATGCTGTGTAGGGATCATTGGGTCTGGAAAGCCACACAGTTGGCCATTGGCAAACCAGTCCCCAATAGTCACCATACCCCTCCGCTCCCACTCCCGTAGCCCAGTCCAGTTCCTTGTATGAGGAACGTATAGAAGCATTGACAGGGGAAGATCTTTTGCATGGGGGAATTGTGTGTTGGTGTGTTGCAGCACCCATGCCAATCGAAGAGAGGATAACCGGCCCGAGTTCTGCACGGAGTTGAGGACGAGGTGTGAAGATCAGCGCAGCCTGGGTGGCTCCCGTGGGGCTGAAGTGCTGATTGCCACCGTCTCCACCCCCTTCAAAGGTTATGCCAATGAGCCGCCCATTTCAATTGTGATGCAGCCCCTCTCTGCGACTGGGGGGCACAATTTGCCCAGCCCTACATGGCGGTGTTCAGTGCCCCACATAAGTTGAATCAATAAGCTATCTGTCTCCTTAAAAAGGGATCTGGGAAGTCGGACGAATAGTGTAGTGAAGAAATAAAGGAGCCGAGGAAGGAATATAATTTTTGATAAGGAAATTCTTCCCATCACAGACAGAGCCAAAAGAGTGTAGAGCGATGAAGCGAGTCAAGGGTCGCTGTAATATTACCCTCTATTAGTTCTGAATCAGTGTGATATACCTGTACCTACAGCACAAGTCCTAAAAAAAGAAGTGGAGGGACTAACCTAGGTAATCAGATTAAAAGTGGCATCACGGTGCGTGACATCGCAGCGCGTGACATCACGGTGCGTGACATCACAGGAATTGGCATCATAATTAGTGACATCAGATCTTATGCCTTCACATATATGTTTAACATGTCTATCATGATTACATTGGAGCACATTTTGAGCATATAGGGAAACGCTCCTGATTTAGGCAGAAGATTCACACTTTTGTAAGCTACACATAAAACAATGTTGTCTTTTGTCAGCGTAAACTTCCTCTACCCATAGTACTTTAACAGAAAAAATAGTGGGAAGCGTCCTCAGGGGTAGTAAGCAGTATATAAATTACATTTATTTTGTGTAAATACTGGGAAAGATCAACACATCTGACATTCTTACAGTGCATGCATATTGACACAAGCAGAGTCTGAACAAAGTGAAAAGCTACATCTCTTAAGTATGTGTGAAGCGCTAACAAGGTGTGAGCCTTTGTGTACCCTCTGCTGCATTTGCTTCTAGGTGTGGGGCTCCTGACTGTTGCCTGCCAGGAGACTCTAACAAAAGGAGGCCTGATGACTCCTCAGATTGGGCCTTTGTTATGGGCCCAGCAGGAGCTTGAAATAAGAAACCCGCTCCCCGTCTGCACGTTGTTGAGGATCGAAAGCAGATAACAACGTGGAGGCACTGCTTAATGTGTCCCAGTGTTTGCAAATTACACCGTGACGAATTCAGCATATTTCTGTGGGGCCCAACTTCTTGGCAGGGTGGACGGCAGCCACATTGCGAAAGTAGTAGGTGGACGCCGTCCATCCGCGTGTACACCCGACTCGTGCCCTGGCTGTACCCCTGGATAACGGAACACAACCAGTTTCCAACGTAGGGTAGGGCCACCTCAGAAGAGGGAGCCCAAATGTGTGGATATACAGTGGGAACGCATTAGATTTGTCCCAATTAATTCGAAGGCCAGAAAGACGGCCATGTATTTGCTTGTAAGTAACTCAGTGATACACTTTTCAACACTGACTTAAATGCTGAGCAGAACACTGGGATTAGAATCTGTGGTCATCACTCCTTTCTGGGTGTTCTGGAGTCTAAAAACACCAAGCTTGGAAACGAGTGTGCCTTCAAAGTTTAACATACATATTTCACTTAATTTACCGTATCATTCCCAGCTGTTCAGCCTCAGAGGTCATCCTAAATTGACAGCTGGGCGCTTTTTGAACGTTTGCGCCTTGAGTATATCTCTTTGCAACCCTCCTTTTGTTCTTTGTCCCCTCAATCGAATCTGAAAGCCAGACTGGCAAGTCTACTCTTTCGCCTCATATATATAGACAAGCATTGGCATAGCCAATAGGTCTCGCCTTTGGGTCCTTATAAGTGTTTAGCCATGCAACAGTTGCATAACTAAATACTTATGAGGTCCCAAAAGCGAGACCTATTGGCTATGCAAAGCGGCCCTGCGGCCGCGAAAGTTAAAGTGATCGCGATCGGGATCACGATCAAACATCAAAGCGCCCGCGAAAGTGAAGTAATTGCGGTAAAGCACGGCGCGCGTGCCCGCGCACATGCATTGGGGCTCTAGGCTGGCCTGGTAGCACTTTTTGGAGCCCTCTCAATAAGTCTCGCCAGACCAGCGCATGCGCTGGGTCAGACAAGAACTAAGAAAAAGGCATTGCCCCCCCACACCCTCTCTAACTACAGATTCCCAATTTTGCATCAGTAAAGTGTTTGCCTCCTCTCAGACTCAGTCGTCACTGCCTGTAACTTTTTGTACCAGGGCTACTTCTGTACCACAGCTATAATTCGTCTGGACTTAACTGCTATATTTTCATCTTCTCCCGCAAATTCTCTCCTCCCTGCTGACTAAGTCCTTTTATAGTTTGATAACACAAGTGAGACCCAGGGGACCTGGGACAATGAGCAGAACAAGTAACAGAGGTCAGTAGATAAAGGAATATGCAGAAATGATGTGCAGTCAAATGACAATTTTATTCAATTTAGCAATTAAAGTCACAAAAATGGCGCACTGAGCACCAGTGCACAGCAACTTGCTTGACGGTTCTTCATAAGTGACACACGCATGTGATAAATATGATCATCATGTGAGTCAAAATAACAACATAGCCCGTCATAACAAATCATATATTTAACCCCTTCCCCGCTCATGACGGAACCACTCCGTCATGAGCCACGGTTGCGCTGTGCTCATGACGGAGTGGTTCCGTCATGCTGCGGCCGTTGGCGGCCGCTCCGCCCACGCGGCGCTAATTCCCCGCCTGTGCGGGCGATTAGCGCAGTGGGCGGAGACATGACGGAACCACTCCGTCATGAGCACAGCTCAACCGTGACTCGTGACGGAGGGGTTCCGTCATGAGCACAGCGGACCCGCAACTGCCCCCAAACCCCCCAGCGCCGCGGCGGAATTTCTGCCGCGGCGAAGGGGTTAAAAGTGGGTCTGTGGTATAAATCGTCCGACAGCATTTCGATCCTCAACAACTACCAGGACAATCATCAGGACTCTAACATCTATCATGAGCCCAAGACCATATTACCTGGGGCTGAGAAGAGCAAGAACTCCCCTCTTGTAGAAAGAATTAATCATGTTAAATTCCAAAATGGGCAGTAGAAGCGGGGGGAGGGGGAATGTTAATGGGACTGTTTGTGAGTGCCTGGGTGTGGACTTACCATGAGGCAGGCAGAGGCCAGGGTGAACTGAAACAGGCCACAGGAGAAGGAGCAATGAATTCCTGTTAGCCAAAGCAGGAGCAATGTCGGATGACTACAACCAGGCTCCCCTCAAAAAATATCCACAAAGGGCAAGTTTCTGGAATTTGTGTAAAGGCTTTTGATGGGCTCCTGTCCCATAACAGGCATGAGGTCTGGAGAGCTTGGTTAGTCGTTTACTCCAAGAACCTTTGCTTAAATGCCTTCCCTAGAGGTGATAATATCTTTTATGGGAAAACAGGAGTACCTCTGGTGACATCTGTGATGTTTGTTGCACACACTTTTTTTTGTGTGCTAAATGTAGACACTGATATAGTTTCAATAAATGTGTCTTATTGGCAATGCTTCAGATTTATAGCAATGTGCCCTACGCAGGCGCGTAGCTTGGCCAGTAAGAGTGGGGGTTTGGGTTAACTTCAGATTTCCGAAAATCTGACTGGAATATAATGCTTAAATACATTATATGACAAGTAGAGTGCATGGGAGGGACCTAAGAGTTAGTGAAAAGGAAGAGGAATCCGGATTGTTAGGAGTACTAACAGAGAAAACACAATATTTTGTGAAATAACCAACATTTTTGAGGACTTTCAAAACACAGAGTGAGAGAGTGTGCGTTTTTGTCTGTGCATATGTAAAAGTTCCCGCTGAAATCCGACTGACATCTCACAGTAGAACCTGTACCCAAATACTTATCAGAAAATACATTTTTTGGGGGGGTAAGGGGGTGAAACCCCTCAAACCCCCCCCCCCCCCCCCCCAAGCTAGTCACCTGGCATTATGAGCACCAGTGACCCCTCCCCGTTCCCCAGGATCTCCAATTTGAGGTACAAGATAGCTCATTCTATAGGTACATTTTATCATTCTGCAAAAGGCATCAGTAACTAGAAAACGTTTGGCAGGAGAATGCTCTCATGTCCACAGTTCCTATGGCGAAGCCCCCCATGCTCTGCTACACAAACTGCTTCCTCCTTGTCATCTTCACATTACGAAAGTCTCTATCTCATGTTCCTTTCTCTCTGCGCTCCAGTGATGCCCCCTGGACAAGTAGGTGCAGGCATGTTGCTTAATTTGAGCAGGTGTTGGCCAGTGCTCAGTAGCTGAACTCATTTTAAAGCACTGGTGTGCATGCATTGAGAACAACACCAATAGTCCGGGGGGGGGGGGGGGCAGATAGTTGTACATTTCCATAAAACAATTACTTCCGCTGGCCAGAATGACTATTTATGACACACAAATATTTTTGCTTTAAAAATAGCACAGTTACCACAACAACGGGCCAGTGGCCTCAGTGGCACACAAGACCTTTCCTAGACCCTGAAACACCCATAAGAGGGGAGCGCCGTTGGCTTGTCTGCCATTGGCTGGTTTCACGCAGTGTGATCTAGCCAGCCTTATACCACCATGTACCCCCTGCGGAACGATTCCGCACTGTGGAGCCGCCGGCTGGCCTAGCACTGGCACAACAGATTTTAGATTTCGAACCCGAGCCACAACAAATATGAACTCTCAAGGCGGCCTTAGAGGGCATGTAAATTACTACCCACGTTTTTTCATTGAATTATGTTACTTATAGTTTGTTTCTTCTATAAACTTGAGACTGAAAAAAACACAGACTGCAAAAGAAAAAGCAGCACTAGATAAATTACAATCCAGGATCTGCCCATCGCTGAAATAATGTGGAACAGTGGCTGTTTGCAACATTAAATATAGGTATTGGTTAACTACAGTGCGGGACACATCTAGTTGGAGATCAGTGGAGCGCTGCACATAGCAACAGACTGGCCTAATATGTGATAAAAAAGGGACAGAGCGGTGGTGACAGCAGCAGCTACAGTAGGCACCGCTGGTGGAGACCAGAAATAATAATCTTTGGGCCCGTTTATTTAAAATGTACTTTACAAACTAGACATTTTACAGGCTTAACTCCCTCTGTGCTGGAGTAGTGTATTCCCTGACTTTTTTATTTTATTTATTTATTTGAAAAGTTTTATATAGCGCTGGCTAGACCCGGAGGTATCAGAGCACTTTACATGAGGATCTGCGAGTTACAGGTTACATAGTTACATCAATTAAATCAAAGAATCACAGAGGGAGGAGGAGGGGGAGGGAAGGAAACACAACGGGGAAACGAGGAAAACTGTCAGATGACCGGCTGGGTAGGTGAGGGCCGAGGGGGTGAAACCAAGGACAGACTCCTCTATAGCTGCATATGACAGTTTCACCGGGTATCGGCCAAGGTTGCTCGTGCTCCAAGGTGACTTTGCAGTGTACAGACACTAGTTTTGTGTGTACAGTGCACATTTCCTAGTACTGACAAAGCTTCCGGTTACAAACATTTTGCCTGATCAGCACAGAGAATCCTTCACCTTTTCGGGTTACAGTCTTAATAATACAAACTTTTCTTTCACAGGAAGGTATTTCGTATGCATACAAACAGACATTGTTTTTGTAAAGGGCAAACAGCTTGTTATAAAACTCTTCTTACAAGGGAAATTTACTTCACTCAAAAGAAGTGCGTCACTGCACGTTAATGTATTATCAGAGCGATTCCCAGAGCAGGCCATGCATCATTATGTCTAATGAAGGATTCTTAAATACATTCTTGTTTGATATTACCAAGCCCCCTGCAGTGCTTGCAAATTGCGGTCATTAGCAACGCAGCAGCGTCCCCTGCTGGCTCGGATAAGTACTAGGCAGCAGGTGAATGGCTGCGTCGTATGAAAATGCATTTCTGCACAGCGGTGATGGGTTGTGTTCGGCTTTCAGAGCAGCTCGGTACTAAACGAGGAGACACTTCACATCAAGCAATCACATTCTGCTGTTTATAATCAAGGTTTGGGGACATAGTTGCAAAACACACTGCTTACAGTAGCAGCAGAGTAATAGGGAAGAAGCCAAGGCCCTTTTGAGATCAAACTATTTCTCTCAATAGACACTTAGGCCCAGATCTGCTAAGGTTTTGCATAGGGAGTGCAGTCCTGATGCAAAATCCTTGTTTGGATTCACCAAGCCACTCAAATCAAAGTCTGAGTGACTTCGTATGGGGTTTTATCCAAAAATAATAAAAGGCAGCCTTGTGTTATTGTGTTGGAGAGGAGTTACATGGGTGGAGCACGGGCGTTCCTGTGCAACTACCGATGTATTTTGATGCAAACTCATATTTACCTAAAGTCAGTAAATGCGAGTTTGCGCCAAAATGGTGCACATACCCGAGGCTAGTGTAACAAGGAGAGATATCGTCATTTTTCATCATTTCTTCCTCTTTCCATTGTGCTGCACCCAGCAGCACACACGCAAAGAGGAATAGGCCTCTAAGAATAGTTTTTGTGCAGGAAGGTATGCCTTCCTGCATAAAACTATTCTGACCACAACAGAGGCAACCTTTTGTTGTGGTGCAACAGAGTCTGATTTGGCGCTAGGCAGCCAGAAGTGTGCCAGCACTACAAGAGAAGAACAGCGCCATCTCTTAGTAGATATGGCTAATTTCATCTCTCTCCCTTTTGCTCAACAGAGTTGAGCACTTTCCCGTGTTGCATTGTGTCAAAGTTTAGTTAATCTGGCCTAGAATTTGGAAAACCTTTCATACATCAGGTCCCATGCACTGATGGCAGATTTAAATGAGTTACACAAATGGGCAGGTAGTACGTTTTCTCCAACAGAGAAGGCAGAAAGGTTCCAGCTGAAGGAGGCAGTGACATCCCTGGACCAGGCACAGGCTCATTAAAAGTTTGCCCACCGTATACCTTGCTCAGAGTCAGAAACATAGCGAGATCTCGTGAATGGAAGCCGCATTGTATGAACATTCACGATCTCAAAGGTATTGCTAATATCATGAAGGTCTTCCCCTTGCACACCTAGGTTAATAAAACTTTCCATTTACTGATGTGATGTGACTAATAATGGGTAGAAAACATCATGCTGCTTTGTTTATTGGTTTCACTCTTAAATGACTTAGACGATCCTGCAGGAGAGTCACCTAAAGGACCATCTATAGGCATGATTTCTCTGATTTCCTCTGTAACATAAAGTGAACAATTTATACTTAGGGGTATATTTATGAGGGCTTTGCGCCATGCTTGCAACACGCAACATGTTACATGCATGACGCAATCCTCGAAGCCATATTATATTAATGAAGCCACGCAAAGCCGCTTTGTGTGGCTTTGAATGGCTTAAAAAATATGGAGCAATGCAACACAGGGCAAATCACTAGGTTCCATTCATTTGCGCAAGAAGGGCATTCCATGGGCATTGCGGTGGGTGTTCTCAAACAAATCCCATGGTTTTTAACGCATTCCCAGATTTACCAAACCTGGTTAACCTGGGAATGTGCCAACAAAGATACACCTCCCCAGGTGAGACATAACGAGGAGAAATATCTTTATTTCTCCTTGTTTTTTACTCATTCTACAGCACACATAGAAAGAGGGAACACCGCCATGGATTATTTTTGTGCAGGAAGGTGCCCCTTCCTGCACAAAACAACAATGCCTACAACACAGTCACCCTTGCACCACGGTGCAAGGGTGCCTGCACTGGTGCTAGGATACTGAAACGGTGCCAGCACAGGGGCAAGGGACAGGAATGTGCCATATTGGTTGGCTATGGCACAGTCCTGCCCTTTCCCTGTGATGCAGGACAGTGAAGCAAGGTAAGTTGCTGCTGTGTCCTGAGCCACTATTCTCATAAATATGGCCTTGTAGTCTTTTAACATTTGCTGGTCTTTGCTAGGTGGTGTTAACCCCTTCGCCGCGCTGCAAATTCTGCCGCGGTGCGAGGGGGGGCGGGGCTGGGCGTGGCGCTCAAGTACCCAGGACGGCTCCCGGCCGTCATAAATCACAGTGGGCGTGTGCTCATGATGGCTGGGAGCCGTCAGAACTCCGCCCACTAATTAATTCGTCCACACAGGCAGGGAATGAGCCGCTCGTGGGCGGAGCGGCAATGGTCGGATTGCTCCCGGCCGTCATGAGCACACGACTACCGTGACTCATGATGGCCGGGAGCCGTCCTGAGCACCCATGTGGTTAAGTGGTCTCACTTCCAGGTTCTCCTACTCTCTGCGGCCCAGTCAGATGTCACGTAATTTGTGATTTTTGTGATCAATAATAGTAAAAGATGTAATTATCCAGTTTAATTACAGATAAAGCTTTGGCAACTGCCATGATTTTCATGTGATGTCAGTTGTATGGAATTTGGCAAGCAGGATGAAGAGCCATCATAGAAATGAAGCAGACTGAGGCTGGGAGTGGGAGGAAGAATCGCTGGATCTTGGAGAGGCAGTGTCGTAGCAAGGGGGAGAGGTGGGGGGGTCTGCCCCAGGCGTAATGAGTTTTGGGGTCGACGGACGCCACTTTTCATGCGGCCATCAACGGAGAAACCAGCAACACTCCCTCGCTCTTTCACGCAGTCGCCGCGGGCGGCAAAAGCAGTGACCGCCACCGGCGGCACAAGGGCTAGTTACGCCACTGTGGAGAGGTTAAGTGTGAGTAACGCCATTTTGGGCGTTCTTTAAATACAAAGGTAGTTGGTGTTCACTGCCTGGAAATATATTCACGTGTGAGCTCTAACCACGAAACACAGATGCAATTCACATTTTGATGCTGTTTGGTTACACAAATTTGGTTGACAATTAGCAGTATCAAATATTAGCTCAATTGTTTTCTAGGAAAACAATTTACTTTTAAGTTGCAGAAATAAATGTCGTTTTCCAAATTCATTGTGACATGTTGGTATATTGTGGTTTGTGACACATGGATTAGTTCATACACAAGAACTCATGCTACTAACATCAGAAGCTAATATATTTCTTAATTAAGAGGACTGTAGAAACTGAACCACTAATATACTTTCGAAAATATTTAAGGCAGTTGTACTGCTTGTAGATTGCAACACAGCCAGGGCCGGGCTGGGAACCAGACGCAGGCCTGGCAAATGTTTCCTTCCCAGCCTCCATACTGTATGTAGCAAGCATGCAGGTAGCAAGCGAACACGCGCAGGGGTGCTTGGGAGGGTTCACTTTACAACTCCACATTATCTAAAAAGGTGTAATGTTTGTAGCATTGTGATGATGTCACAATGCATCATTGCTTGAGCCTATAAAAAGTGTATTTACGATGCGAATTTTTCATTAGCTAAAAGCTCACCTAACATACAAAATTTTGGCCTCCTAAAGAATTATCCCACAACCAAGATGGAAAAATTAGTTTCACTTGCAGAAATTCCATCTAAAGAGATACACTGAAGGAAGATGGAGCATCTTTTTCAGACTTAGCCAGGATCTGCTGAGCTGTGTTTTTATTATAAAAGTGCCTGCAATAAATTCCAGAGCAAAGTGAGTTTGCGTGACTTTTTTTTTGCATTTTACAGTTGAGTCATAGCGAGTGTCTTCAATGATCCTTAGAACAGGGCCTGCACGAGCCTGCTACTATTCACCTTTTTCTTATATTTTGGTGTGGAAGTGGTGAGTGGAATCAGAAAGTCCCAAAGCTTAATCTCCTGCTCCCCGTCTTCATCTCACAGGCAGGCACCTTACACTTCTCCATAATTGTTTACAGGTGCAGCTTGATAAGCGGAATGGGCGGTATATTATTTTATTTGTGCAAAGGTATTTCACCACTCAGACAAAAACAAGTGTTTGTAATAATTGTCTGAGCTGAGCTGCCTTCTGATGTTACCTCTCATATGGCGCACTTTTATGTTGAAGCAACTGCTAGCTGCCGCAGTCTGCTTCGAGTACCGGCCCCTGTAGGCTGTAAAAAAAATTGACTCCACCCCTCCAGCCTCCTGGGGAACCGCCCAATGCCCAGTACAGCCAGTCTGACCCTGAACACGGCATTATCAACATAGTGAGCTGCCCCTTTAACAATTCATATTCAAATTCATGTTACTCTTTCTGCAGCTGCTATGGCAAGGGAAACTTCCACAGCTCTCTTCAGAATCTGTTCATGAGTGAAGGAAATCTGCTGAGGTCACTATGTATTTTTCATCTTTTGCTGAATCCTATATTTTTGCTGATGCATGCACTTTAACCATGCTGATCAGTGATAAAGAGCCTGTGCTCTTTCTTTTAACTTTTATTTAATCTGCCTATAAGTCCCTAATATATAGTCATGGCCCCTGGGAATTATGCATTAGGAGAAGGCCAAATTATGCAGCAGGGTTGAGTACATTAGGTGGCAATAAACAGAAAATTATATGGTATAATGCGGCACATTTTGTAATAATATCAATTCATTATTTCGTAATTTTTAGGTTGAGCATCAGCATGCATGCGGTGTCTGCAAGACCTGCTGTAATTACTCTACAGAGTGTAATTACATCTGCTGCTTGACATTGGTTCTCAACTCCATCAGTCCTATTTCCTGGCTCCTTATTGGCCATTGCTCCCAATACATCACTTCTGTTTTTAAACTAGGAGCACCGGCCAACTACAGTTTCCTTACACTGTAGGTCTTTAGCTATTTCACTGGGGACTATACTTTGTCTTTTTTTACAAGTGCCCCATTCAGTGCATTCACTTTAATATTGCCACTCCACGTTCTTTACACAGGGCTCGTTTAATGAAAAGTGCGCGGAATGGGGTGCTTGTAAAAATAAAATCATTTGTTGGTGAACGTGAGAAACTTCCAGGCACTGCTAGTATGAGTGCCTTTATTTTCACTTCCCTGTGGCCGACGCACTCCTTTATTTGCAAAATAGCGTGTTTCGCCCCACTCCAGCCTTCCTTTTTTTTTCTTCTAGCGGCGGCCTGGCATAATGTTTACAAAATGCGTGGCTCATCGAACTGACAGGGAGATCACTTGACAGCTTCCAGCCGCCTGTTTGCTGGCCTGAGGACTCCACCATTTCTGACCTCTCTTAATATGTGTGGCCAAAAGAAAGTGGCGGGGGTTGCCAGGAGTTTCTTAAGGCTGCTTTGCACAAACCATTCGCAGGACAAGGAAGAGAGTGGCAGCGCTGCAAAATCGGACACTGCCAGCCTGAGAGGCCACTGACAAGTAAGGCTGTATTTTATTTGTGAAGGTTTTTTTTGAGCTTGCACACTGGTAATGCACAATGGCCGCTGGGGTACCTATCCTCGCTTCAGCCCCCCCTTTCCTCCATCACCCCCTTCCCCTCCCCTTCAGCACTCATGTACGCCAGGAAGCACAGGTCTGATTGTAGTTATAAAGCTTTCTTTTCCTTCATTCTGGTAGGTAGAAATGTTATTGTCTCATTGAGTGATTTTTATTAATAACTGCTGCTGGCTGGCAAGCTTCCCGTTCAGAGGGTGACAATGTGACATTACGTCTACACTCTACCATGCATGTTAAAAAAAAGTACCATTTATGGCTTCCAAATACTAGGTGAGAGTCTTGTTCTTAATCACAACCATGATGAAATCTGCCTTCTTAAACCTTGCTGCAGAATAATCTCCTTTTATTATTTTGCAGAGTGCTGTTACATTAGGCGCAATGTGGTGTTTATTGGGAGCAGGCTTTGATTAGAAGCATGGTGGAGGTGTATAATGCTGCCTTTGTGAACTCCCCCGCCCCCCTCTATGATACTTTCCTAGAAACTGTTGTGCGGGAGAGGGGGCAGCCTGCTGTAGTGAATTGTTTGTCCCACCTCTCTCCATGCAGAGGCTTTAATGTGGACATGGCATGCAGAACTGTACTTCAAGGAGCCTCCCATCTGCTCAAGCTTTTACTTTTCTGCTACATTTCAACCTGCCACGGCGTCTTGGGAAAGAAAGACAGATAGATGGCAGGAGTAGGAATAATTCACTAACAGTTTGTTTTGTCTGTCACTGAGTCAGGTGAAGTCCACAGTCACTCAAAGGCTTTAAGGGCTGATTCCTGCAACCATGGGATATTCGGAAAACTTAAAATCCTTTAAACTCGCTTTGAGAAATCGTCCTCCTCCTTGCTGTACACTGTATTTTTATTTACTGTTGCTTGCGTATATTTCCGTCACTCTGTCTGCTTCCTTCACATACCAAGCATTTTCAATGGAATAGGCCTCGCATTTGCAAAAGATTGAGCTATTGGCATTGTAAATTACAATGTCTTTTATTTATGTGTTGGTTTTCAAAACAGATAAATAAAAGGCATTGTCATTTACAATGCCAATAGCTTAAACTCGCGCAAATGCGAGACCTATTGCATTGCAAATGCTTGTTAATCTTGGTAATACTGTCTGGGTATTGGTTGCACCTTATTAGTACCAGTTTAATCCCCAAATATAGCAATACGCAGCAGAAAGGTGACCAGTCCAGCTTTGCAAAGGGCGTTCTGCAGCACCCCAACATGTGTTGCTGCTTTTTTAATATCTTTTGAACCGTTTGAGAAAGAAACAACATATTTTTTTGTTAAAATCTGAAGATTATGTGGCAGTTGATGGATTATGTGGCAAATACTGCAAATCTATAGTTACGGGAATATCGCCATGGTCGCACTATCGCATAATTCCAATGGCCATGTAAGTGCAAGATGTACCCAGGGCCTCTAAGTTAAATGTCACTAGCTAGTGCACTGCAGCACTTACTGAAGTGGAGTTATGATCGTTGACTCTACCAGCATCCTGCATTTGCAGGAGTGCTAAATGGAAATGTACCCTTGCAACTAAATAGGTATAGTTAACTCAGTCCTTGCAGGCATAGGTTTAGTCTACTGAGTCTGTCTCCGATTAATATTTTGTGTGTGTATGTCTCTCATGAATTATTTTTGTACATATATTGCTACTCCAGTTGCTTCTAGATGTACTGGATGGGCGGTGTTTAAGTTATTTTCTTTCCTTTGTGCTACTATTGTTATTTTCTGCCTCCCTTTATGTTATGTATTTCTCTTGCAGTACCTGTGATTGATGTCCGATTTACTCCGAGGATTGGCTAGAATAGATTTGAGCCTGCTTGGGCTCCAATCCTTCTGGATTAGATGTGGGTATAGATTTACTTAATAGCCCCATTTGTCCTCCCACTTTGCAGCAGATATTGCCCATTTTTCCAGCTATTCTGTCTTGCCACTCCCATATTTACTGTAAAAACGTAGACCTACGAGGGAGGAGTTTTCAACTCTTTTAGTGGAGAACTCCGCATATAAGCAATGAGATAGACATAGGTAGAGATCTGAGGCTCATACTTTAGTATTGCTGAAAATGGGAGGTAGTGCTGCAGAAGTACTACGTCCCTTACTCAAAAAGTGAATAGGCTCCTAAGTGTATTGAGGTGGAGCAGTGGTTGGACATTTGGGGACATATTTACTAGAACCGACGCATCAGCATTGATGCGTCAGATTTCTTGTGCCTGCTGGAAATGCCCTAACGAAGCCATGGATGTGCTGTATTCACAATACAGTTCTCCATGGCGCAAGGATTCATGAATGCGTCAGAAATTCTGATGCGTCTTTTGGCACCAAAGTGATACTCTGCTGGCGTTGGTCATAAGAGTGACACAACTCAAGCAATGCTTCAGAACACAGAGGCAAGTCCCATGTTAAAATCCCTGTGTCAATCCTTATGCCAGGTTTGAGAAGGTGTAGGGATTTTGACGCTATCAAGTCATAGAGTGATGCAGTGGAAAGTTGTAAATTTCACTGCGTCAGTTCTACGTGGCTTTTAACGTGGGAATGCCTACCCTGCATACAGTATACCTGGCACAGATATAATGTGATGCAGGCCTCTACAAACTGACGCATTTGGGCTAATGTGTCCATTTGTAAATATGGAGCAGTGAGGAGCACTGATTGTGCCGCTGCTTGTCAAAATAAATGGCGCTGCGGCTGGCTAGCTCTTTGTAAATATGCCCCTTTGTATGTTGTGAAAAGCCACAAAGTCATAACTCAATGAGTATCCTGAACATTCACATTAGTTTTACCATCCTGCTTTCACACTTAAAAATAAGAAGGAGAGTGTGTGCAAATAAGGTGGAAAATTCCCCCAAATACCCTGACATGGTGTGGTATGTGGAAGCGTTTTCTTCATGTGGGAAACAATTAAATTTGCAAATGCAGGTTTCCATAGAACTCCTGTGGGTTGTTTGTACTTTGGACAATCTATGGCTCCTCTCATGGGGTCAATTCTCTTCATCTGCCTGGGGGTCATGGAGTTGTGATGCAAGAAATTGAAATTAAGTAACTCAAACCTGTTATTACAGGACACCCGCCTAACCAACTCACAAGCACAGGCTAAGTCAGAATCCAAGATGGGCTCCCCCAACTCCCGAACCCAGGCCCCACGCGCCGCACACGTGACACCCACTGCATCTGCCTGCATCGAGCCATAAAACAGGGTAAATAGATGCTGCATGTCTCTCCATTGAAGTATTCCAATAAGCACTCAGGAGGGCCGAGGTGCCACCGGGAACCAGGCCCACACCTGCCTGTCAGTATTTTCTGATTTGGCATAGTGGATAAAGTAACCCGGTCTCACCCCAAACGTCTCTTATGCATCTATAAAGGTGAGAAAAACGTCCCCCGGGTACAAGTGCTACAGTCCATCCTCCCAGCCTCCATTTTTCCATAGACCTATCATGTCCGATAGCATAGAAAGGTGCCAAATCCCACAGGTTGAGCTCCCTGTCAAAGGGGGCTCTGCACAACACCCTTGTGACCATAGTCTCCCACACCATCGCTGTCTGTCGCACCAAGTAGGGGACCGGATGTTCGGAGTGACCCTCTTTCATCAATAAACGCACCAGGGTATTCCCAACCAGCATTCTGGTATAGAGTGCCTTTTCCCAGTTGACTCCTAGTCAGTCAACCACCTCGCTGCGTGCTGCAGAGTGGCTGCATAATAATAAACACTCAAGTTTCAGAGGGCAAGTCCCCCATCCTCAATGTCTCGTTTGAGAACTGATAATGCCACTCTAATGCCACTCCCACACCCACACCAGCTTAGCGAGCAGACAATCCAATTTAAAGAAGAATTGCGGCATGAGAAGGAACAACGAGTTTTAGACTAAGTAAAGGCACAGAGGAAGGAAGACCATCTTTGCCACCGCTGCCCTGTCCATCACCGACCGAGGGTGACTAGTCCAGAAAGCTATAGACTCCTACAGCCTTACCAGGAGGCTGTCCACATAAAGGAGTTTAAACACAACCTCAGTGTAAACAATCTTAACGATGAGGTACCGAAACCCCTCAGTCTCCTATCAGAGGCCATATCTGGCAACAGGGCTTGAGGCGTGCCGATCAGGCTCCAAACTTACGGACATTGACTCGAAGCCTGGACATCTGACCAAAGACAGAAATCAAGCTCATTAAAATCGCCACTGATTTTTCTGAGTCGTGAACATAAATGAGTGCGGCATATGCATAGAGGGAGATAACATGCAAGGTGCCTCCTACCCGGATTCCTCACTGCTCCAACTCCTTCCGTAACTTCAAGGCCAGGGGTTCAATCACCAGAGCAAAAATCAGAGGTAACAGGGGGCAACCCCTGATTCCGAGAGGCCACTTTCAACTCTGACGCGGACCATTGGTCCAGTGTACATAAATTGCACCCAGCTGCAGAACACAGGTCCCAATCCCAAACCATGGAGAACCGCCACTAGGTAAGCCCACTACACTCTATCAAAAGCTTTTTCTAAGTCTAGGGATACCAGGTCCAGCTCCAGATTGTCACCAATGGTCTCATGGAGCACATGAGTGCGCCTTCATAAACTTAAAGCAAGGCTGCATGCCGGCATAAAGCTGCATTGGTCTTCATGTAATAACTTTTGAATGACCCCTCCCAGTCGAGTTGCAAGCAGCTGGTAGGCATTTTGACATCTGCATTAAGCATTGTGAGGGTCCTATAAGAGGAGGGGTCTGTGGAGTCCTCACCTGGTTCCTACTTTTCTGACCCTTTTTTGTTGGCTGTAGGACACTGGGCACCTTACCACTGCTAATCAGTGCTAAAATGCAAGTGCGCCCTGTGTAAATTGGGATTATGATTGATTATCCATGATTGACATATTTGATTTATTTACTGGTAGGTCCCTAGTAAAGTGTACTGTGTGTGCCCAGGGCCTGTAAATCAAATGCTACTGGTGGGCCTACAGCACTAATTGTGCCACTCACCCAAGTAGCCTTTCAAATGTGTCTCAGACCTGTCACTGCAGTGTCTGCGTGCCCAGTTTTTAACTGCCATGTCGACCTGGCAAGTGCACCCACTTGCCAGGCCCTAACCTTCCATTTTCTAGCAATGTAAGTCACCTCTAAGGTAGGCCCAATGTACCCCCATGGGCAAGGTGCAGTGTATGTGAAAGGTAGGACATGTGCTGATGTGTGTTACATGTCCTGATAGTGAAATACTGTGTATTTCGTTTTTCCCAATGCAAGGACTAGCTCTACCATAGGCTATCATTGGAGCTGCCTTGTAACATTTTACAAGTGTAAATTTCAATTGGGAGCAGCTAGAGATTTAGAGTTTGGGCTCCATGAGCTCAAAATTAAATAACACATAATTTAGTAACGGTCGTTTTTAAATTGTGTGTGGGCATTTTCTTGCTTAACCATCCTGTGCCTCTGCCTGCCTGTAGAATGAACATCTGGTTTTAGATTGACAGAGGCTTTTTTGTGCATTCACTCCATACACTCACACAAAGGGAACTGATGTGTGCCATGTATATGCTGAAGAGCCATCCTGGACTAGAGTGGTTAGAGGAGTTGTCACTAGCACCTGAATAAACTGGGGCTGCAGTACACAATGCTATCTCCACCCCCTGTAGTGTGGCTGGACAAAGAAGGACAGAACTGTTTTTGCTGAGCAACAGAGACTTTCTGAACAAAGACTTCAAAGAGAAAAAGGTATATAAGTATTGGACCTTAAACCCAAGAGAGTTAGAATACTTCTGAACCGAGAGGAACTTCTGCCAAGGAGAAGGGCTGAACAGCTGTGATGAGGATCACTGACCCTTTGCTGTGTGTTGTTTTGCTGGGTACGGCTGCAGATGCCTGCTTCTACTTGAAAGAGGACAAAGACAGAACTTTGCTGTGAATTCTGCTTGAGAAGGTCTCCAAGGGTTTGATGTAGATCTTGTCTCCTTTTCTGAAGTATCAGGGACACAAAGACTTCACCTGCAGCATCCCTGAACTCCACTGCTGGGAGTTCTGACCTGCCTTGTGGTGCCAAACTCCATTTCTGGGCCCCTGTAGGTTATTTTGCTGCAAATCCACGCATCACCCTTCCAGCGCCATTTTTGCCACCGCAAACCGCCATGCGGTTGAAAAACACATGTATGGCTGTGATGTGACTGATCACCGGATGACCTGTCTGCAGCTCCAGAAATCAATGCAGTGCCTGGATCGCTACTGCATTGACCTGTAGCGCCTGGATTTTCACACGCATTGCACCGTGTGCCAAATATACAATGACGCTGGGCTTTTCAGTAAGAAACCCGATGCATCACCTCCCCTTGCAGTAACAAACTGACGCATCACCTCCTTTTCAGTAAGGAACCAACGCATCACCTCCCCTGCGTGGTAGTAAGGAACCAATGCATCACCTTCCTTGAAGCAAGGAACTAACACATCACCTTCCCTGCAAGTAAGGAACCAATGTATCACCTTCCCTGCGCCTGTTTTCGGCCTGTAATTTTGAACCATCTAAGGTACTTTGCTCGAATAGTGTCTCATCCATAGTTTTCTATTTACAGAACTGTTTTTACCTTGTAAAAGTCATATTTTGATATCTATATGTTGGATTTTTGTAGTTTTGGTCTTATGTTGTTTAGATAAAGAGACTTTCTTTTTCTAAACTGGTGTGATGTCCATTTGTTGTGTTTCCACTGTGTTACTGTGTGTTATATACAAATGCTTTACACATTGCCTCTATAGTTTAGCCTGACTGCTCTGTGCCAAGCTAACAGAGGGTGAGCACCGGCACACTTATGTGTGTACTTTACTCATCCTGACTAGAAGGAAGAGTCAATACTTACACATTTACTATGGACATGAAAATGCTTATATGTTCCTCAATGTGTGCTGTTACATTTTATTTATCCATTACAATGTCATTCTTACATCTACTTGAAGACCACTAAAGTCTTCATATTGTTGCACATTTACACACATTTTAAATGACCTATAGTCCTGTTACTCTTTGTTGTACACTGTATGTTTCTGCTGAACCACCCTAGTCTCATTCTAAAGTTGACGCAACGATGCAAGGATTGCAGAAAGTAGTCGATTCAGCTCCTGCTTATGTTAGGCCTATCTTTCTGTCAAGGACTTCTCACAATTCTTCCCCTGGAGTCTGCTCATTATTAGTTATCCATTAGTTTCATTTGTCACAAGTTCCCGCTTCCATTCCTCTTATTACGGGGAACACAAAGATCCTGGTGGAGTCCAACATTCTGAAGACATTTAGATGAGGCCATGCCCCACTCCCCCCCCCCCCCCCAATTTCACATATTGCATTATGTGCAAGCATGGGGATTATAAATAGCAATAATATTGTATAGTTTAAGTCACAGTCAACGACCAGCTGACAAATGTAAGAACCTAATAGCACCTGATCACCCCCAAGTCTTCACAGTTTGTGCATCTAGGAGGATTGCACTAACCAACATATGAATACAATTAAGGTTTAATTATATTTATGAAGTGAATTAAACTGAAATCTTGTTTGATGATTCACAACAAATGTATAAGGAGCTAGATTTAATATGGCGCATTGCCTTTTTGATAGATAGTCAACCTCGGCTATGCTTAATGGTCATTATTCTTCTGACAAACAAACAAACCCAAGGATAGCTGGACCTATACTTGGCTATTGCTCAGCCATTGTGACAAGTCTCTATAAAATGAAATCAATATTAAAATATTTTTTATGGCCAAACGCCTTGGCATTTTGTTTGACACTGAGCTCTCTTTTTTCAGACCAGTCAATGCTGTGGGGTCTGATGGTTCCTGCCAGCTGTTGTTCTCGCGGCAGATCTTACCCTCCATCAGGACACGCCTGCTCCTCGCGCGCTGCTCTCTACCCTTCACAGGGCTATGCTTGAACTCTCTTGCTGAAACTATCAGCATGCTGCAGCTGGCCCTGAACATGGTGTGAAATTGATCTTTGGCCAATAAAGGAAACTGGCTGAAAATCCTATAAAACCAATGGAAGTGAAGTGGATCTAAAACATCAGCTCCGAGCAACACTACTGTTCAGTAATGAAAAGCTGAGTGTTCTTGCAAACATGTGCCAAGTGCAGAAATGAAGAGAATCTTACAACTCACATGGAAAAACAGAACTGTGACTTACAGCTTCAAGAGCATACCCTAGGTTAGTAAGTCTTTCATTTATCAACAGAACTGACAATATAGGTTGAATCCTAGTGCATTGAACTTGGGGCCTGGGGTTTAGTATTATGTTTTAGGACAAATAAACTCAACCCAGGGAAAAAATTTATATGTCGGCCTCGTTTTTAAGAAGGCGTAAATTTTAACCGCCGATTATTTGTTTGCAGCATAGTTATAAGTGAGCTCGACACGTCTATTTCGTTGTAACCTCACATGTGCAAATGGCATATTCTGCTAACGTTCATCTGCACTGGCTAGCATGGGTAAAATGTATATACTCTCAAAGAGCAGTTGAAGACAGCAACCTATGCCCTGGTCATCTCCGAATAGGTGCTGGCAGCGCCATTTTCCATTTTGGTGGGTCTTTTAGTGAACATCCTGTCATCCCTAAACGTTATTCTCCATTCTATTGTTGAGAAGAAAAATAAATGGATCACAGCTCACCTGTACTGAGGGATCTACACTGACTCCCAATAGGAGCTCGGATAAAGTTCAAAATTGTATGTCTCACTTCTAAGACTCTACACTCAGGCACAGCGAGATCAAGAGCAAATAAGTGCGCATGGGAACTATTTTTTTGTTCAGTTTCTCTTTCCAGTATTAACATTGAGGGGGAAAAACAAACAATACATGCTCAATAAGCCACAAATTGAAAACAAGACATAATTAAGAAAATCAAAAAGGTCCTTAAGAAATTGGGTCATTGCTCACATGTGATGCCAAATAAAAGTGTGTAAGTGGCGATTTCTAGCAATAGGATAATTTCTTCCCATTCCAGACTTTAGACTCTTACGTGACCTGTGACTGCATAACATTCAGGGGCACATGCATCAAGCATATATTTCGCGATTCTAAAATAGTGATTTTTACCGAATCGCTATTTTGGAATTGCAAAATGCAATGCAGGTAGGAATCGCAAAATATTTTGCGATTCCTTTACGTCACCTAATAGTGATTAGGAAAATAGCGATTCGCTATTAAGTAATATGTCTCCATTCATTCCTATGGGCTTAAAGGCCCATAGAAATGAATGGTTTCGCATTTGCTAATTTACGAATACTAAATTGGTTATCGCAATTAGCGAATGCAAAGCAAAGGGTGCCTGGGGATCTAAGGCTCCCCCGAATCACCCCTCAAAAAGAATGTGTGCACATGTAAAGCACACACATACCCTAGGGGCATGTGTGCGCTACATGAAACTTTGAAAAAAGCATTTTTGTGCATTTTTCAAAGTATGCACATGGTTACCATAAACTTAAAGTTGAAGGTAATTAGAGTTTCCTAAATGCACAGTTCACATTTAGGAAAGGCTTCCTGCATGTCCATTAGGGGATCGCAAATTGCGATTCCGTATTTGCATTCTCAATTTAGGTAATCGCAAAAAATTCTGATTACCTAAATTGCGAATGTCAAGCCTTTGATGCATTAGAAATGGCCTTTTTCCGTTCGCAAATGGGACGATTCTGCGTATCGACCCATTTGCGAACGGAAAATGGCTTGATGCTCTGGCCCTCAGTTTGCTGTGCGTGATGATTACTACGTTCTTTCAGCTGTTGGAAGCTGTTTACAGTACTGCGCCATTTAAATTTGTTATTGATTAGGTCAAAGTGGTTTGAAATGAATACCCTTCTAGCTAAAATAACATATTGCTCTATAATTCTATTCTCTGGGTTGTCTCTTAATTTACGGCCTGCAAAGTAAAGCAATGAACACTTCTCTCAGCTACTTGAGACATGCATGTGGTTGGAGGGTGGAATATTCCACAGTTTGGGAATGTCTTGTTCTTAGGCCCCGATAAATGCTGATACCCCGCGGATGGATATTTCTTGGGGGCTGACAAATAACTCCTATTGTAGCTTTTCCTCAGCCAAATAGTTCATGAAATGCGGATTTCGAGGCAGTAGAGCCAAATTCCACCCGCCCCTGTGTTTACCAGGCAATTTGTACCTGTTTCATTGTGGCAGGTTTTAACTACCGAAATGTAACTCTGGACCTGGGAAGAATTTAACAGGTATTTGATTGAGTAAGGGCCACAATTTACCAGGCCACTCGTAGTGAGGGCCTTAGTGTGTTGTAATTAATGAGTTCAGAAAGGATTTGCAGGGGCCATTGTTGTTGACATATGATTCCAATTTTCTTTTGCAATTGCCTAATTGTATACTTTTGCTATCTTTATTTTGATAGATTGCATATAATTACAGCTCTTGTGCTATTAAGAAAAGAAGAACATTTATCTTTTAGCGGTGACAGGGAGAGGAAAGAGCAGTGACCATATTGATTGCCAGACGACACTAGCATTGCTGAGTGAAGATCTGAAGTCATTAAAACGAGATTGAACGATTCCCCAACACCAGCCATTCCATTGCCTTATGATGGAAAGGCCAGGACACTGCTCCGCATCCGCGGTTCCTGCTGTAGCCTGTTCTCTGCTCGCCAACAAGGTCTCCATTGACGCGACAATCTAAAGCTGTCATTGTTAAACACCCTTTGATGAATTTGGCTTCTACACTGTCTATTAGTCCTGTATTAATTTGGTAGTCAAGCCATTTATTCATCTGCATATATTTTACAGACCTAGTAAATTAGGGGACTAGATTTATAGGTAGCTACTGCTTCACTTTAGCTGCACCACTGCACTCTATGCCACTCTACTCTACACCACTGCACTCTATGCCACTCTACGCTATGCCACTCCACTTTACTTTGCACCATCCACTCTGCACCACTTCACTCTAAAACACTGCACTCTGCTAAGCAACACGGTACTGTATTAAGCTGCATTGCACACCACTGAATTATATGCTCCTGCACTGTACTCCTCTATACCCTGCAACGCTCTATGCCAATGCACTCTACACCATTCCACTTTATTCTACGCCACTCCACTGTGCACCACTCTACGTGACTCCACTCTATGCTACTCCAATACACAGCACTCTCTGCCGCTCCACTCTACAACATTCTACTCCACTCTTCATCATTCCACTCTACGAAATACACACCACTCTCCTCTACACCACCAACGTTTTGCCATGCTGCACGGCAGCCACACTGGTGTACAACATTGCTAAAACATATTGGCAAAGACAATAGCTCTTGCAATGGTGAGACCCTTTGGCTTTGCCAATGCTTGTTTGACCACTTCACATCAACTTCTGTTAATAGGGCATTACTGGGTCATTATAGTACAAACTCCCATAGCTTTTGATGGCAAGCCAGATCTACTAGCTGGATGACCTTGATGACCAATCACCTGGTTATGCCACTGCGTATTTCAGCATACTGTCAGTTAAATCTCAGTCCCTTTGATTGAGAAGTGACTGACAGTATGCTGGAAGACACAGTGTCATTACAATGTGACTGATCATAAACACTATTGTGAAATTAGTAATGATATAAGAGGTAGCTCACCGCACATTGAACATTATAGTAATTCTAGGCCCTGAAGAAGTTCAATTATTTCAAGGAACGAAACATGTTGGCTGCTTATGCTTAATTTGTCAAATATTTGATAAAATAAAAGAGGACTTTTAAATGGACATTTAAACTCTTGTCTGAGTCATGGTACTTGAAGGGTGTTCACTTTCAAATTTGGATTTATAGATTTTCTCTGAACAAGGTTGTAGCATTGCCCAGAGGTGCTGAGTAGCAGGAAGAGGAGCATCTGTTGATTAAGTCACATTCAGGACTAATCAGGGTTCTGCTGAGTTTCTGTTTTGCCACAGCTGCTGTAATTGTATATTTATTGTGTTCTTCATTATTAAACAAAATCTACAACTCATACTGCCTATGGCATTATCGAGGCGGTAAAAAGGACGTCATTGACGCGTCGTCCGGGGTCGCAGCTGCAACTCTAGGCTTGCCCCATGTTACCCCTGGCACTGCCGTTGCGACCCCTGGCCTCAGAGTTGGCAATATCAGTGCCAGGAATACAGGGCCAACTCGTCCTTATGGACGTCAGTTGCTGTTCCACTTTCCTTGTTTTCTGTAAATGTTTTATTACAGTAATAGTGAATAATATTTTATCATTCACTAGTATTGTAATAAAGCATGCATTATACAATCAGCTGGATTATGACACTCCCTGGCAGCTAACGTAAGTAAAAGTGCTTTTAAATATATGTTGTGTGCGTGCTTGCGGGTGCGAGCATGTTTAAGTGAGAGAGAGAGTGTGTATGTGTGAATGTGTGTGTATGCTTAAGCAGGCATGCGTGTGTGAGTGAAAGTAAAGGTTATATGGCACATGATATCACTTCCGCTACCCCTGGCAATTTGATGAATTAACCTTCATGGGAGGTAATCCTATTTAAGCATAACATGCGTGCTAACATTTGTGCTTTCATGTAGTATTTTCAATCTGATGCTGAAGTTTTTTGTGTGTAGTCTCTTCTGAAAATACTCGAAGTCTTTATGTTACTGGATATATTTTGATTAGCTATGCTTTAAACTTCCTCAACCACTGTGTTGCCTTGTGTGGAGCTGTCCTTACTTTGCAGCAGTTCACCAGGCTGATATTGGAGGAGGTGTGAAAATATACATTTAAATGTATCATTTCAAGACCACCTCAGAATAGTTAAGCATAGGAATCTTGTCGGGTGGGGAATCGGCTATATTCTTAGAAACCTAAAACTGTCTTCATGGTATGTACAAACTCAATAATTAGCCTGGTGGTGGCCATTGATACGAACATTGTTGCATATATGTATTTTTTTCTGAAACACACGAGCCGACAACAGACTTTGATTAACATTTGTATACATTTCAAAATAGAAAATAGTGCACCCACTTCGATTCCGAGTAAATAAATGCAGTAATTACCAACACTGGGTTGAAGAACTGATCACTTCTCACATGCAAATACCAGTTGCATCTGTTCAGGTTTCAACAGGATTAGGCCCAATAGCCAATGTGAGTGGGAGAAGTTGCCCTGGGCTAACAGTCCTGTCATTTGGAAGAGTATAGCTCTCCATAGGCTTCCATTTTCAACTATAAGATCCTTTTAAACTGTAAACCTCCATCGTCCTATGGGAACCCTGGTCATTGTGGTAACAGAGGTGTTCTAAAGTATTTGAAGTGGGCAGGGCTGAACTAATTGGCAGCAGGTGAAATCGATGAGCAGGAGAGATATTCATCTCCATTAGGAAACCCTCAGCCATATAGGAATAATACCTGCAAGGTGTTCAGGTAGATTTCATTCTCCACAATTCATCCAGTAGGAGCAAGAATTATATCATACTTGCGTCACATCATAAGTGCAGAGTGTGAAAAACATTCAGGGGCAGATTTACAAGCCCATTGCGACACTTTTGCGCCGATGTTGCAACTCTTTTTGTAACGCAGCAACAGCGTAAACAGTGCACCATGTTGCATCCCATTTACAATGTGACGCATCTAGGGACATGCGTCACCTTGTAAAGACCTGCACCACATTATACCTGCGTCAGGTATAATGTATGCAGGGTGGGCGTTCCCACTCGGGGAAGTCTCATAGAAGTGACGCAGTGAAATGTACAAGATTTCACTGCAACATTTCTAGGACGCCACTGCGTCAAAACCCTACGCCTGCTCAGAGCAGGCATAAGGAGTGATGCAGTGTATTGGGAATAGACCTCCCCATGCATTGCTGGAGTTGCGTCGTGCTTGCGACACGACTCCAGCAATGCGTGACTTTTGCGCCAAGAGACATATTTCCTTCAAAACAATTAATAAACTATTACATTTAATTTATTTTATAATTTTATGAATACATAAAAATGTACAAATAAATATATATATATATTTTCATACACATAACATACAATCTAATAAAACATTATTTTATAAATTAAAACATTAAAATATTTAATAGTCTTTATAATGTAATTTTGCACTCCATTGAGTGCAACAGTAGGGAAAGTGTTGGATAGCGGAGGGGTAAAAATGACTATTCCCACTCCAGTGGGTGCAACAGTATGGAAAGAGTTGGATAGCGGAGAGGTAAAAATTACAATTCCCACTCCAATGGGTGCAACAGTAGGGAAAGTGTTGGATAGCGGATGGGTAAAAATTACTATTCCCACTCCAGTGGGTGCAACAGTAGGAAAAGTGTTTGATAGCGGAGGGGAAAAAATTACAATTCCCACTCCAGTGCGTGCAACAGTAGGGAAAGTTTTGGATAGCGGAGGGGTACAAATTACTATTTCCACTCCAGTGAGTGCAACAGTAGGGAAAGTGTTGGATAGCGGAGGGGTAAAAAATACTATTCCCACTCCAGTCAGTGCAACAGTAGGGAAAGTGTTGGATACCATTCCAGTTTGTGCAACAGCATGGAAAGTGCCATCAGAATTTCTGGCACATCAGTCAATCCTTGCGCCATGGTGCACCATATTGTAAATATGGCGCATCCACGGTGGCACAAGGGTTTCGCATGGAGGTGCAGGGAAACTGACGCATCTGTATGGATGCGTCAGTTTCTTGTAAATCTGACCCGTTAGAGTTTGGACTTGAGACACCCACAATTAGCAAACTAGATTCTCCCATTAAGAACTCATGTTTGACCCCCTGAAACTTCAAACAAGAAATTAAGAAAAGGGAAGGCTCTCTGCACGCTTTGCGCTGATGAACCTTCGCTGCTTGGGACATTGGAACAGCTGTTTCTGTGTCTTACTTGACTTTTTGTCCCCCGGTACTTGCTGTCAAGTAGTAGGGAATCAATTCCATTAACAGAACCACTGATTCATTTAATGTATCGCTTGGGATAGATGCTTATCTCCTGAGAAGCTTCCACCTGAGTACCAGCAATGTTGAAGGCTGAGAAGGTCCTGTGCCAAGCAGGCCCCATCACTATTACTAGAAATTCCAGTGAACTAAAATAACTGGAGTGGAATGGGGAACAGTGTGTAAGTTGGCACAAGAATACTTGAAGAGTGTCATTTTATAAGACTTTTTTGCTATTGTATGCGACAACGCTCCATATATTTGGACTCCAGAACAAAATGGTGAACTAGACGTATCTGGTGCACAGACAAAATATCGAGTTTAAAATGTCGACATACACAAATATCGAGTTTTAAATATTGTGATACAGAAATACTGACAGGAAGAACATTGTGGTCAAGAATATCGACTTGCAGGTATAAATATAGTTTTTGGAAATATCGAAGTTGTTAATATCATTTGCAAAAATATAGTTGTTTTAAATATCGATTTTTTTAATTAGTGTTATGAATTTTAATATGTATTTTAAAAGTATGTGATCTATTTTTTTGTATAACAATTTGTATTGTTTTTTAATTTATGTGTTACATTTTTAGTAGTTATTAATTTTATCTTAATTACATTTTGCGTTTTTGAGTTCTGTAGCGGGTTGTGGGTTTATAGGGGAATAAGGTGGGAAGTAATTTAATTATAATAAATTAGTGATTATTTTTTATCTATTAGTATTTATTTAATTTAGATTTTATATTTTTAGTTGTGGCAATTAATTTATTATTAATTATGTATTAATTAGTTGTTAATTATTTGTAATTAATTAATTGGCAATTATGTTAATTGTATATTTTTTTAAGAGTGGGTTGTGGGTTTAGAAGGGAATAGGGTGGAAAGTAATTTATCTACAATTAATTCATGCTAATTAATTAAAATAAAAAAATGGCAACTGTGTAATTAATTTCTGATGTAAGCTGTGTCATTTATACTGGTAAATGGTGGGAAGCAAATTATTTTAAAATAATTAATAAATTGGTAATCTGTTTATATCGTTTGTAATATTCAAAACTTTTATATGTGTTTTTTTGTTTTTTAAAAACTTTTGTGTTGTTAATTTGTTTGTTTTTAATTTTGAACGGAGTCTAGTGGAAAAATTAATTTCTACCCCTCCACTAGCCAACGCTTTCCATGCTGTTGCACAAACTGGAATGGTATCCAACACTTTCCCTACTGTTGCACTCACTGGAGTGGGAATAGTATTTTTTACCCCTTCTCTATCCAACACTTTCCCTACTGTTGCAATCACTGGAGTGGAAATAGTAATTTGTACCCCTCCGCTATCCAAAACTTTCCCTACTGTTGCACCCACTGGAGTGGGAATAGTAATTTTAACCCCTCCGCTATCAAACACTTTCCCTACTGTTGCACCCACTGGAGTGGGAATAGTAATTTTTACCCATCCGCTATCCAACACTTTCCCTACTGTTGCACCCACTGGAGTGGGAATTGTAATTTTTACCTCTCCACTATCCAACTCTTTCCATACTGTTGCACCCACTGGAGTGGGAATAGTCATTTTTACCCCTCTGCTATCCAACATTTTCCGTACTATTGCATTCACTGGAGTGGGAAAAGTAAGTTTTACCCCTCCGCTATTCAACACTTTCCCTACTGTTGCACCCACTGGAGTGGGAATAGTAATTTTTACCCTTCCGCTATCCAACACTTTCCCTACTGTTGCACTCAATGGAGTGCAAAATTACATTTTAAAGACTATTAAATATTTTAATGTTTTAATTTATAATATAATGTTTTTCTTAGATTTTATATGTGTATGTAAATATATATATTTATTTGTAAATTTTTATATATTTATAAAATTATAAAATAAATTAAAATTACTAGTTTAAGAATTGTTTTAAACAAATATATATATATACATATATATTACATTTTATATAAGTATGTTTAAATATTTTTTTAATTAAATTAATTGTATTATTTTTGTCAAAATATATATGAAATCTAAATATTTTTGAAAGTTCATTTTATTATTTCATGTATTTAACATTAATTTTTATTTAAATAAAAAAACATCTATATGTTGTACATCTAAATAGCGGCATAGTGGAAATATTACCTATTGCCTTGTCTAAAGAATGCAGCTGGCAAATGGCCAAATTTCTTCTCTGCTAATATGTAGAAATAAATAAGGGTAAAATCCTGAAGGTGTGGTAATTATCTTACAACTCTTATGTACGACCCCTGTATAAATTTCTGTTTGCACAGGGATGGGAATTTAGCCCCAAATTGTAATTTAGACCTTACGGTCCGATTACAAGTGTCCTGGATGAGTAATCGGAATTTATTGCACGCAATAAAATATGATATCCATCATAACAAGATTTACCATGCTCGATAAATTCCACCTATTTCAGGTTACTGGGGAGTAACAGGTGGATTTTGGGGCTTACCACACCAAAATTCCCGTAAATACAGGGGCTTTTCATATATTAAATTTGGGCAGGTTTGACTTGTCACATTTTAACAAGGAATGGAGACTTTCTTGCACTCAGTAATTGCCAAGGTTTGCACAGGGGTCAGAATGTTCTGGCTCGTATTATCAGGCCAATAATGGCACATTTAGGAAGTCTACATTTCCAGGTGTCTTTACTTGTCCCTTTAGTGTCAGCTGCGCATCAGTAGATTTTTCTTAGCTGAATCATATTGAAGCCTGGTATGTTTTTGCTATCAGATCTCCTCTTGTTGCCATGGGAACCTTTTTCATATCCAGCGGTAACTATAGTACGTAGATACCAATAATGAATGCAGCAAAGGAAAATTACATTATGAAAATGCTTCATTTTAACCCAATCTTTTTCACACAAATTGTAGCTAACTCTTTCAGCCTTCTAACATCTGCTTGATTGTGATGTTAAATGGCTGATAATTGTCAAAGCAAGCTCCTAACTAATAAAAGACTGCCTTTACAATCTTAAATTAAAGTTTAATGCCCTAGGCAAAATGCTCATTATACCTTAGAAATCTAGTAAAAGTTGTGCATTTCAATGCAAATTTTGCAGAATAGCGTAAAAATTTGTGGCTACAAATTTTGGATAATTTCCTTGTGCAGGCCACTGGTTCGAACAGAAAATGTCTTGCGTTACTTATGAAATCCTGGCTGGCTGTGACATGTTTTCCTGCCAGTATCTCGTGTGAGTTATTCCGTAAAGTTCAATTTCATCCAAGATACAAATACATTTCATTTTTTTCTTTAGTTCTGTGCCATTTTTTGCGAATTTTGTACAATTTGGCCTCTACAATTGAACTGCTACAAATTAGGAACTGGACAAAATCTAGTGAGATAGACATCAATGTATTGAGGAGTTCCACACCTTGTCATGTTCATGGAGGCCATGGTTTTTGTCATGCCTTGAATTAAGGAGTTAGCGTGTGGTGCAGAGGGGCTACCTACATTTGCCATGGTGTAGGATTTTAAAATAGCAGGAACGATGGGCCTCAAGAGAGTAAACCACCAAGTCAGCAGCAGTAGCTCAAGTCAGCAGACAAATAGACTAAACATGCTTTAAAAAACAATGGTAACCTCTCTCTATAAAATCCATCTTCTAGTCCAAATTGAATGTAAAGCAGCCAAGGGCTATGACTCCATCTAGTCTTCTTTATTACTACCTTTTATGCATGTGAGATAAAGAACCCTTATTGGTGCTGTCAATTTTGTTTCTTTATTCAAAAATTCTCTCCAAATGTTCAGATCAAACAATGTGCACCACAGAAACAAAATTCAGTGTTTCCCTCAACACGTCCACTTGTTTTCTGCGCACCTACAACACGTGTATGTATACGTTTTGTTAATCCGAATGTTCCAATGCCCGTCATAGTTGGTGCTTCCAGTGGTTTGTTTTTGTTATGATGTCATTATTGGAAACTTGGAGCTGGTGCTGAGGTGGAGGAGAATGCTTTGACAGTTGTCAGGCTGTGAAAATGTTAGATATGAGAGGGTAAACTGAAGATGTGACCTTTGCATCTGCCAGTATAAATGATTTAGATCAGAACTGTATCATTTTCAGTGTCTCTGAAGAAGCCTTTGTACATGTGGCCCCTGAGGTAGTCTTTGTGTGTACTCCTTTACATGTAGTTCGTTTCAGGCTTCCCAGTAGAGGGGTCCTAGGATCCCTCAACCACAGACTAGGATTAAAGAGACAAGGCCCTGCCACAGTTTGGGAGCTGCACATTGAGGGGTAGAGCCTGTGGTAACGAATACACAGGTCAGTCATAAGAAATCTGTTTCTTAACTGAGGAAGAAGGTTTACTCGCGATCCATGATTGGATTGCATGGGATGCCTGATGCCTGTTTGGAAAGTACTTTATTTGGCTACTGGAGCAAGTAATGTACAGTACTTATCTTTGCTGTAAATTATAGTTCCAAGTACCGATGCATTTCTGTGTCAGAAGATATTCCAGGAAGTCCTAGTACCAATATTTACATGAAGGATTCTCACGTTGACTTATTATCTTGTTGCATTTGCATTTCTATATGGTAATACATTATCTCAAGGTTTATTTGTGCTATGTATTTTCCTTAAAGGGAGAGGTGTGGCGCAGCGGCCAGGGCGGCTGACTCCAGAGCGCAGGGCTCACAGTTCGATCCCCAGTGCCAGTGGCAGCTCAGCACCATGTGACTCTGGGCGATAGCTCTGTTAATCTCCGCGACGTCCCCCAGTGCCTTGAGGCCCTTAGGGGTGAGCAGTTCTCACTTTACAAATACCGGAATTAGGTTTCGATTTTAAATGGTGACTTAACTGATCATACTCAATGCAGGAACAGGAAGCACTGCAGCACTAATGATTGAGTACCATTATATGCGCTTGTAAATGGCATATATATTTTCACCCTCTAAATAAAATTGTCAAATGGATCTGGTAGAATTGTTAACCCACCCTGCCAAATAGGTATGTGTTTTGTAGGTAAATACCTTGAAAGCTGTCAGACCCTGTTTGGGGGCCCGCATACCAGACAGAGTTTACTGGGACCCAACCCCTCTGGCTGAAGTAATTTACTGTTAGTGTCCTAGGGTCCATCCTACTATGGCTCTGTAAACTGGGCCACATACAGCCTTTCTGCTCTTCGGTTACCAGTCTGCACTTGGCTCAACAATAGGCACAAAAACATACAGTCTAAACCAGTGTCGTTCAAGGTTGCAACCTTGTTAGACCTGACATCCTTGGTGTGGTTTCTCCCTACCCTTTTGCCTTCAGGCCTCCTTTTTTTTGCTGACTTAGTTTTTGCTGGCCTTAGAACTCTGCGCACTTGACCACAGCTTACCAGTGCTAAAGTGCTTGTGCTCTCTGCAGAAAACATGTAACTTTAGCTTATACTTTATAGGCATATTTAATGTACTTATAATTCCCAAGTAAAGTGCACTATATGTGCCCAGAGCCTGTAAATTAAATGCTACTAGTGGGCCTGCAGCACTGATTGTGCCTGCCACTTAATTAGCCCTTTACATATATTTCATGACTGCCATTGCAGAGCCTGTGTGTGCAGTGCTTCCTGCCATGTCGACCTGGCAAAATAAACTATTTGCCAGGCCCAAACCTTCCTTTTTAATACATATGTCGCACTTAAGGTAGGTCCCATACAGCCCCAAGGGCAGGGTGAAGTTTATTTAAAAAGTTGGACATGTACTTTTAAGTTTTACATGTCCTGGTAGTGAAAAACTCTTAAATTCATCATCATCATCATCACATCACAAAGCTTTATTTCGACAGTTTGTCATAAAAGCACAACAATACAACACATAACAATCAATAAATAACACATATACAATTACAAGATAAAAAGTTATTAAATTCCATGACTGTCTAATATCTAAAAAAATTAAAAAGAGTACATTACTGTAACAACTGTTTTCTTACAGATCTTATCCTCCAAGCCCAGCCCAAAAATTTAGCCAAGCAACAGGCATAGAAGGGACGGGCGTCTGAACGTAATATGCGTAAAGCTTCCAGACAAGATCTTGTGCCTAGACACCTACATAAGGGCTTTAACCATCTCGACCTGGGCACAGAATAAGCATAGCACTCAAATAACAAATGGGCTGTAGACTCGACCCTAGAATCACAAAAGGGGCAATAGGGTATAGTTTGGTATGGAGGTTTCCAAGTAGACGTGAACAGACCTAATGGAAGAACGCCCACCCTAAATTTAAAGTATAATGCTCTGTCACCCGGGTTAAGGATTGAATCCAAGTAGGGTTCTCTGCAAGGGATCTCCTTAACCAAGAAAAACTGGGCGACAGATTTACAATGGTTAGGGTTACACAACCTCTCATTATCCACCCAGAGCCAATAGATCTTCTTAAGCAATTGTTTTGAGGGTGCTGTTCTATTTGCCCAGGCATCTCCTAATCCCAGGTCCAAAAGGAGACGCTTAACCTCCCTGAGCCAGGTAACCTTATGCCAGCCAGATAAGGATAGAATTTCGCTAAGGGCATCTGCATAACTACTCAGTTCAGGGACATTCCATATCCTGGCCCATAATAAGAGAGGACGTAGCCTAGCTTGCTCACAAATTGGGCGTGTGCCTGCGTCTAACAAAAGAGGAATAGTAGGGGTGCTATGGGGTAACCTCATAAGATCTTTGTGGAAATTGTTTTCGAGGTATGTCAAGGTGTCAACACTCTGTATACCCCACAGTTCAGCACCATACAATGCTGCACTCACCACCCTTGCCCTATAGATATCAAGCAGTGCCCCTATAGGTTTTAAAGCTGAGGCACGATGTTCCTTGAGCAGGGCCCCTGAAACTCTCTTGTGTGTCAGAAACACCTTCTGGTGGTGCGCCTTCCAACTCATATTGGCACACAAACGAATACCAAGGTAGTCAAATTCATTGACTCTATCCAAAGGAACAGAGTCCAAGGTAGGGGGAACAACCGTTTTCCTGGGAGGATTAAGAACGAGGAATTTGGTCTTGCTTATGTTTATAGACAGGCCCTTGGTATCACAAAAGGCCTTAAAGCTAGAAAGCAACTTTTGGATACCTACTGGTGACTTGGAAATTAGGAGGGTATCATCCGCAAACAGGAGCGTAGGAACTTTCCTACCAGCCAAGGATGGTGCATCTGACGGCTGTTGAAGCAGATGCTCCACCACTCCGTTAACGTATAGAGAAAACAGAGTGGGGGCGAGCACGCAACCCTGGCGGACACCCCTGTCTACGGAGATACGAGATGTTTTATCCCCCTGGGTACCCCATCTAATCTGGGCAAAGTTGCTTTCATGAAACTTTATAAGCAAGGCCAGCAAATAGGGAGGTATGCCCAACCTATCTAAGACATTCCATAGTTGGGCTCGAGGGACCAGGTCGAAGGCAGTTCGCAAGTCTATAAAGACCAAGTACAAGCTGCCCCCACCCAGCACAACCACCTTCCAGTAAATCATTAAGAGACGGAACGTCTGCTCGATAGTACCCATCCCAGATCTGAAACCTGCCTGGAAATCTGACAAAACCTGGTTTTCTTCAACCCACTGCAGGATCCTACCTAGAACCACTTTGCCCGCAACCTTTTGCGTTGAATCAAGCAGGCTAATAGGGCGATAGTTAGCTGGGTCGTCCCGACTGCCTTTCTTAAAAATGGGGACGACCTCAGCACCACTCCATGAGTCAGGAAGAGAACCACCCAACACCGCCTCATTCAGAAGAGCGGCAATTAATCTACTCCACAATGATGGATATTTCTTCAACAAGTCCCCCGGAATTCCATCGGGACCAGCAGCCTTACTAGAAACAATACGACTGATTGCCCCTTCAACTTCCTCTATGCTGAAGGGGGAGGCATTGGTAGAAATCTCAGGTGGTAGGCTGGCATGGAGGCCCGTTTTAAGGATGGGTGCCCCACTTTGAACAGAGTACAATTTGGAAAAGTGGGCAAACCAGAGATCGCCAGAAATATTACAAGTGAACTGCGAATCAAGGGGTTTGTCCCTGGCTCTTAGCAGATCCCAGAACCCCTTGGAGTCTTTTCTGGTACTTGCCTCCGCTAAATCCCACCAAAAGCTAAAGTCATGGGCCTCCTTCGCCTCTGCCACAACTTTTTTATAGAGATTCCTCGCCAATCTGATAGTGCCTGGATCCTTGTTTTTAACTGCGGTAATAAGTTCCCCCTTGGCAACCCGACATTTTGAAGAATACCATTTATTTCTTGCCCTGGGAGCACCCTTCACAGAAACCTTTGCGCTGGATTGAGGTATAATAAACAAATCGCTTAGCACCACAATGGTTTCTGTGAATAAAGGTAAAACAGATTGGCTGGAGACACCCAGGGCATCCAGGCGCTGCCCTGCCGCTAACATTGCGGTCCCTGCCTGTGCCATCCTTCCCTCATCCGCTTCTACTTTAGCCCATTTTAGGCGCCTACCACAGGCCGAGGGGACAAGCTCATGGGAGGTTTTCCACTTATAGGGAAACTTATTTTGATTTCCCACCTGCCAGGGCGGAATCAATGATAAGGAGAGAGGATTGTGGTCACTATCACAAGACGCAATGACCTCCATATCATAATGGAATGCCCACAAATTATAATTCAGCACAACATAGTCTATTCTGGAGGTACGGCCTATCCGGTTGTAAGTGTGCGCACCCAGGATATCCGATTTAGATCGGCCGTTAGTTGGTCTTAAGTCATGTTCCATACACAGCGCGTTGATGTCTACCGCACTCTGGGTCCACTTGGGAATCGGATCTAGGGTCAGGATGGGAATACCTCTCCTTGTGTCCTCATCCCAAGTATCCAGTATATCCTCCACAGCCAATGGCTCAAAACAGCAATTAAAGTCGCCTGCCAGAAGAACATAAGAGTCGATACTGCAGGCGGCTAAATCGCTGCCCAGACCCGTAGAGGATAATGTGGATGACCCACCCCTGGCCCCCCTTAGATAAAGGTTGAAGACTTCCAACTTCCTACCCCCTGGGCATAGAATGGTTATCCTCTGGAGATCAGGAGAATGCGTGGGCTTTTGAGTGACACTTAGACCTAGAGCAATGTTAACCCATATGAGAAGGCCACCTGACGGGCGACTTTTACCTCCATTTTGGTGGGAAGCTGGAACAAAGTAAGTCGTGAAGCCCACTCTATGCCTAGGCTCAAGACACCAGGTTTCCTGCAAAAGACAGATGTTGTAGGGGGCCAGAAAGGCATTCCATTCTGGAATTTCGAAGTTACGGGCGAGCCCTGCCACATTCCAACATATGATCTTTATCAAGGGGTCGGCAGAGGTAGTCTGTCTTGGAGGGTCATCTAATGTGGCCAATTTGATCACAGGACCTGCCCCCCCCGCAGCAGATCTATTTGGCCTAGATAATGGCTCAATCTGATGGTAATAGGGAGCCATTGTTACATCAGTCAGCTTCCTAGCTAAAGGAACATGCTGGATTGAGATCGTGGGAAACGGGCAAGGTAGGGCCAGTTGGTCCATTACAGGTTGAGAATCAGAAGAATACAGCGTAATCGAGGCCGCCTCCATAGATGGAACAGACAGCATTCCCTCTGAAGTTGGTGGGCTAACAGCCGAGGGTTCGGTCACACAAGGAGAGGAAGATAGTTCATTATGCCCTAGTACCAGTGGTAAAGGATCCTGGGGAACAGGTTGACATGCCAGTCAATCTACCTCCTCAAGCCCAGTAAACCGATTAGAAGTGGAAAAAACATTCCAATTTATGGGGAAGACTTGGGATTTTTTGGGGTGGCTCCTCCAGTTGCGGTGGTGTACTAGAGACCAGTCCTCATCACGTGTAGATCTAAGACACGGTGGATAAAAGAAGGACAAAGGCCTAGGTATAACGAGAGAACCTTCGCCAATGGGCCAGGAACAGATGTGGTGTACCATGAAAGGATCTTCAAAGGTCACCACTATGCAATCCCCAGCGCTAGATTTCCTTGAGGGGCCCACCCAGGGGGTTCTACGTACCATTAAAATTCTACTTCTCTGACCATTAGGGATTGGTCTATTCGCATTGAGCCAATGGATTGTCTTAAATTCGTTTTCACTTCTGCAAGGCCTACCTCTCCCATAGGTTAAAATTGGCGTTGCCTTATTAAATTTCATAAATGTATTTTTCAAATAGGAAGAAACCCGGTTCATATTTGGTGTCTCTGGAATCCTAATTAAAAATCCCAAGAAGTCGGATTTTATATTACAATTCTAAAAATTCAATTTTTAGAAAGTTAGCATTTTCTTACCTTAGCCATTTGGCGGCTGCAGCCTGACTCGGGTTACATGACTGGGTATATAGGGGCTTTGTGTATTCCTCCTAGACAGCCACACACAGTGGTAGCTTAGGTGTGATTGTATGGGCCATCACTGGCAGAATAGTAGGGAGGAGCTGGGCCCAGCCTTACTAATACCTGAATAGGCTGTGTTCTGTCTCCACGCAAAGCACTACTTACCCCATGTAGTTAGTCTCGAGCCAGGACAGGGAAGGTAGGGCATCTGTGCACTTCAAAGGCATCACCACTTCAGGACACTTCTAGACCTGTGGATAATCTGACAGCAAGAAGGACTTCTGTGCTGATACAAGGACTGCCACTCTGCTGGTCTGCTGCTCTGAAGGAACTGCAGCCCTGCTGACCTGCCGCCTGTTGCCCTCTTGCCTGGGTGAGAATGACTGGACATGCATCTCCAGAACCCAGAGTGACTACAATGACTAGTTGGCTGGCCTCCTGATCAGAAGTCTCAGGGACAAAACAGGCTTCCAACAACCTTGCAACTGCACCTGGACTCTGCCATCTGTGAGTCTACCCTGCCAAGTGGTGCCACTCCAGTACTGGATCTTTGGAATTAGGGTAAAGGTGCACTGCCAGCCACTGTGGATCTCTGAACCAACGCATCACCGCTGCTGCATGAATTGGAACCATCGCAAAGACTTGCATTGCATTGCAGCTTTTTGGTACTGCTGCATCGACCTGACTACATGATACATTCTTGGTAAAGACCCATGCATCCTTTGACTACGGCAGCCTCGATGATGACAGACTCTGCATCGCAGCATCGCAACCTTTCTGAACCGACGCATTGCCTGCATCCTTGACACTGGACTTCACATCACAAGCCCCATCAACGTAATTCCCAATGATGATGCAAGACCTCTCATTGCAGCCTTGTTGCATCTCAGGACTGATACATCGCTTCGACTGAGTGACGCATTTTCAATAGTAGTCACACTCTCCATTGCGATTGGCCTGCACTTGTGACTTTGCCCTGGTCTGCTGTGACCAGATACCCACAGATGGTGCATATGCTATTTTCACTAAAACCATTAACATTTCATATAACTAGTTCTACTGATTGGATTTTTGCTTTTTGTTCTTGTTTTATTTATTAAACTTGCCTCTATTTTTCTAACTTGGTGTGGGATGCTTTTTACATGCTGGTTTCACTGTGTTACCATTTGAAGTGTTGCAGAAATACTTTACACATTGCCTCCAAGTTTAGCCTTACCGTTCTGTGCCAAGTTACCAGGGGGTGAACACAGGTTAATGTGGGGTTCGCTTGTGCCTCACCCTCACATGTTTTGTGGTTGCTGCTTGACCAGTGCTCAGACCCCAGCCAACCAGTAACCCAATGTTTCACAAACCTTACCTATGAACTCTAATGAAGTGCATTTACGCCCTTCAGAGCCCTCTCCTCCCTTCTCTTCCTCTCTCTCTCTAGGAAAATTCCCTATGTTTATTCTCACTTTGTAAATTATATGTTTATTGGCATTAATAGACACATGTGCAAATAACTATTAATTATCCCAAATAAATAGTTTGTAGGTCACTTCATAAGAGTTTTGTAAGGGCAAAGGTTAGCATTCTAACATCAGAATTTACCTTTGAACAAACCAGGCATATTCTCTCAGTTCGCACGCGCTCAGTCCTATTTTTTACCTGCTCAATTTTATTGTGGTTCAGTGGCGTTGGCGGGTGCAGTCACCCGGTTCGCACCCTCTGACTTCAGCCAGTGGAGAAGGACCACCGGTAGGAGTCTCTTGCCTCTCTGGACCACCGGCGTTGAAAAGTAGGTCAAGCCTGTTTGTCGGAGGCTCACTTCCAGCACATGCAGCCTCCAGGTCGTTGCAGGTTGGTACTCATTGTGAGGATGTGGGTGTATTATATGATATGGCTGTGGGGCTTTATAGTGGAAAGCACCACTGCTTGGGTCCAGTCTGGTGGATTTGTATCACCTTTGCTCAACCCCCTTAGCTGTGGTTTTGAGTAGCAAGACTTGACAAAGGAACCTACTGTAAAGCATTTAACAACGCCAAGCAACAAAATAAAAAAATCACACAGCAAGAAAGAGACACAACAACAATTATAAAGATAGAGCATATTTTTATACATTTTTAGAGTCCTTGATCATCAGAATCCACCAGAATGTTCCGGAGATACTGATTTTTAAAGCATTCAATAACTTTTCATCCAACCACAAACAAGCATTGGTCAACAAAAAGTGTGTAGACTTTTGAAACATTTGAAAGAGTTTGTTCAGTGACTCCAGCCTGACTTGGGTGACTAAATCCGACAGGACAAATACCTAGGAGGCAACTATCGTTTCTTTGGAAATTCACCTGACCACCAGAGCCTTTTCAAGTCTGGTTACAGGTTTTAGGAAACAACTGTCATAGACGACAATGGAGTTGTCCTGAGGCTGGGGATGCAGAAGGAAAAGATGCTCAAAGATGCTCCTGATGCTGTGTAGTTAATGTGGGTGAGTTGTGGTTGAGTCCTGGGTCCCCGGATGAGGTGGGGCAACTTTGGCCATGGAACTCGTGGACCCACAACATCCTCTTTGCAACTATAAAAGGCCACCTGCAGCTGGAGTACCAAACTCATGACACCCCAGTCACAGCAAAAATCCTTGTTGGTGGTGTCTAGTGTACCTATTTGTTGATGAATCCGGTCTGTGATGGCACGCCTGGCTCCAGGACTTGGGTGCAACTTTTAGCCATCATGGATAGGTCACTTTGGGCACCAGGCAGTGGCAAAACATCTGTGGTGGCTACCAACTTGCTGGTTTGGGCTTCTTCAGCTCTTTTGTTCCCGGAGCTAGTTCCAGGGGATCAGCTGACTGATCATTGGAGAGGCTTTTTCGATCTGGGGCTGGGAATCAACTTTTCCCTGGCTCAGGAGCCACAGGCACAGGCCTAACTTTACTAGCCTAAAGAGCAGCAGGTGTAGTTCTTGCAACAGCTTCAGAGACAGCAAGGCAGTCCTTCTTCGGTCCTCTCTCTAAATCCAACATGTACTAAGGTCCAGGGGGCCGGGGTGCCTATTTTATCCTAGGAAAGTGTCCTGAGGAGACAACGCAGTCACCAGTCAATGAGCTAGTAGGTCCCCTTCTCTTTGGAGACAAATTTCCATGACGTGTGGCATTTGGCAATCCCGGAGTGCAATATTCTTGCCACTCTTAAGATGTTGGGAACTTCCCTCAACTGTGAGAATCTTGGTAGACCAACCCAGAGGTGTGGCTACGTAAGAACTACACTCCCACGGGAAAACCAGTTGGGAATGGGTTTTTCCTCACTGTCTCCAATTTGTCTGCGTGAACAAAATGCAGCCTGCTTGAGAGTGTTATCTCCAGCGGCTCTTCAAAGGTGGCTTCCCCTTTGAAGCTCACCATTTGGGCTAATACACTGAGTGCCCTTCCTGGGAGAGGAGGTCATACCTCACTCTGTGGCAATGCCCTTTCCTCTAAGCCTCAAACATCTCCCCAGGTGGGAAAGCGGTCTGTGTTCTAGAGCCTGTCTGAGGCCACTGGACTAGATGGGGCACAGAGTGGCACCTTTCTCAAAGTTGCTTAACTTTAATAGAGACATTAATCTTGACTTGGGCATCAGGTCAGATTTAATGCCACGATTAATTTGATACCTTACAGTACCCAGTTAGGTAGTCCCATTAAGACTGGGACGCCAGCTGGTAACCCTGTATTAGCCAATGGAGATACTAACTTTTCGTCATCAAAACAGCAACTTTAAGGGTTTTACGGCTAAGGCACCAGGCCGTCAAAAAAATTGTTGATGAAGCAAAAGTGGAAGTGATAAATTTGAGACGCTGCCTATCATATTCCTCAGGCCATGTGACCTTAGCATTTCCTGGGGGACGGGTCCAGTGTTCTCTACCAGCTTCAGTTGGCATGCAGTGCTGAGAATCTGTCTGATGATAACACAGATGAGCAAACTCACAAAGCAGAATCAGCGTTCAAGCTCAAGCTGACTGCTGAGCCTTTGTCTTAACTGAAGAAAGATTACTATCTTTTCAGGCCTTTGGTCCTATTCAGCACAATTGAATATCAGTTTGGCTTCTGGCCTGTCTCTTACTTCAATTAGTACATTGAAGTTCCACCAGGACATGGGTATCCGTTCTCAAGATGAAGGGAGCTCCAGCCGTAGCATACTAGCAGCTGCAACAACCGTTACTTGAGACTTATTCCTAGCTTTTGTCAATCATCTATGATTGTCAGAATGAAAGCAAAATACTGATTTTAGATTGCCATATTCTAAGTTTTGGCAACTGGTGAGGTGCTAGTGTCGAATTGGTCTTTGAGGCACCTGTGAATTTGCAAGTGGCAACCAACCAAGGCTGGGGCTACTTCCAATTACTTCCAACACTGGTCAGATGGGAAGGATAGGGAGGACAAGAGATGGCCCTAGAAATGTCTATTGGGCATTTCTTCCCAGAAATCAGAAAATCAAGTAAAGTGGTGGCCAAGTACCATGTGACAGGGGATAGAGGTGACTGGATGTTGATTCCAGCCCAAACTGAGGTTAGCAAACTACACAAACTGGGTTTCTGAGGCACATACACCAGATATAGTTACATGTTTGGGATATTGGGGATCCACATCTATGTATCTCTGTCTTTCTATTATCACAAATGCCACAATTCCCACAGCACATATTAGCAACCCCTATAACGTACAGCACAAAACATACAACACTGGGCTGGAGGAAGCAAAACAAGCTAAAGAATTCAGGAAAGGAAGCAGGAAAACAATGGTATGCCAGTTTCTGAGTGGAGATAATGCTCTGTTAATCATTCCATAGAATCAAAATGGGGAAAGAGTATTTTAGCTGCAACAAGTTTGTGATATATTTTTAGTTTGTGATTTTGTAATTGAGAATATAGGAGTTGATTATTACTAAGTGTAAGGTGTAACTTGTCTATTAGCGTGGGTGCATAAAAATGCCATGCAAAGTGTAAAAAATACAAATAGGGAGAAATAAAGGACTACATTTATGTGGTACTAAACACATATTTCATAGGGCGCCATATCTCAGCTGTCCCTGGGACCACTGCCTGCTCTGAAAAACAGTTTTTGCTGCCATTCCCAAAGGGGAAGTGGTCCCTTGGGGACCCCTTTCAAGTTGCGAATGGGTTACCACCTACTTGAAATAGGTGGTAAAATGCGAATGTTTTGCGTCCGCATTCACAGTCACAAAACATTCATACATACCGTTACAATTCGGTATTTGGAAGGGATGCCCTAAACATGCCCCTTTAAAATACCGAATTGCACACCCCTTTTAACAGTTGGTAACAGGTTACAGAATTGCAAAATAGGGTTTGATACATGTCAAAAGCATTTTTTTGCATTCGCAAACGGGCCGATTCTGAGAATCGGCCTATTTGCGAGTGCAAATACTCTTGATACTTGTGGCCCTATATCCATTTCAAAGTATAGTCTAAGATTTTTTTTTATTGTTACTATTCTCCAAACATAAATCTCTCCCTTATGATGTGTATTTGTTTTAGAGTTTAGCCATTCCAAATCTAACTTCAGCAACAGCCAGAAAGGGCATGGCCGCTGTAATAAGTATAACTCAGTGCTTTCAATTTTGTTACATGCTGCAGCAAGGAACAGCTCAGGAATGTATAATCAATTGTTGTCTTGAATTGGCAACTTATTCTGGTTGGTTGCCCCAGGCGATCACCTAAATAAGCAACCATCACCAATAGTTCCCATTCAATCAATTAAAAACCTGTGGAGGACTGGGACCATACAATACACCCGCTTCTGTGAGAATGTAATCAACATAATTGTGTACAGAAATTTACATTTAAGCCTTGCCCCAGAATGTATATCAATTATGTTGTGACCTCTTGCAATCATATGCATTCTCCCCATATTCTTGATGTTCCCAGCTGCTTAGCTAGAGAGTGAGGTCACTGGATGGTTGGAATGTTGAGAGTGTTTGTGCTTGGATGAGTGGACAGTTGGATGGAAAAGGGCGGAGCAGCAGGATGCTGCTCCTGGTGGGGTTTTACATGATTTACCTGTAACCTAATCTAAATCTCATAAACTTACTCCTTTTGTAACCTACAAGACTACATCCTTGATTGTAACACTGGCAATGAGCAGAAAAGAAACTACGTGTGAGAAACTAGAAATTAATAAGAAACTAGAGAAACTAAGATGAAACTAGAGGAACTGCAGAAGAAGAAGAAACTAAGTGGATTACAAAGAAAAAGAGTTTGAAGCCTGTAAGGAAGAATTGCACCCGGCAGCCCCAGCAGTGTCTATTTACACCAGACAGCCTGCAGTCCAGAGCAATTGAATAGGCCAGCGTACTGTGTACAGCAGATCTAGAGGGCGGCTGCTGAGTTGAAAGGACTTTGGTGCTAACAAGATTGAGGTTGGTGTGTACAAGAATATTTCATGGTTTGGCTAGTCATGCCAGAGGGGAGTGAAGAGGCAGCGCTATGATACAAATAATGCGGCAAGTTGTGAAGTGAGCGAACCGGCAGCATGAAATTGACCGTCATGGAGATCACTAAGGAAGGGTTTCTACTGATGAAGGACGTCAGCAATGTTGTAAAAACTGGTGAATTTTACTTGTGTTGAAACGCCGACTTGAGCTATGAGTGACTTTTGAACAATGTGTTTGAATTTGAAAGCAGCGAGAGGAGCAAAGCACGAGACGCCGCGGTGCACCAACATTCATATTCAGCTCGCAAGGAGCAGTTTTGGGACTTCACGTGTGATAAACTGTTAGTGTTTGAAAGAAGCACTGGTGTGGAGCGAACTGGTGGCAAGGGGCATCTGACCTGCGTAATGTTCATTGTGAAGCAAGTACCTGCAGGGAGCTTTGCAGATGAGACACTTGAAGGGCTTAAGTGTATGCCTGCCGCTGCTTGGGTTCATTTTTAATGCTGTTTTGAATTGAGACATGCAAGTGATGACAAGTTTAATGCTCTTTTCTGTATTGATGTTTGAATGGTGAATTCACTATGCAGTTCCTTTGTTAAGGGCTGAGCAGCAGAATGCTGCTCCTGGGAGGGCTTTACATGATTTACTTGTAACCTGATCCACTCCTAATAAACCTACTCCTTTTGTAGCCCACAAGACTACATCCTTGATTGTAACAAATGAGTATGATGAACCATAATCATTTCAATCTCATGAAACAATGTATTTAAATGTGTATCATTCCCTGCACCTGGTGGAAAAAAATATTGAAGAAAACCACTGCTTGCTTTATGTAGCTTTCTTTCCCTGCATTACCTTATTTCATCAGCTTTAAGTTGTAGACTGTTAAAGGGGTAAGGGTGACCCAAGGAGTAAACCCTGTGATGTGACTGAGCGTTCTAACCTTGAACAATGCTTTTGCAAATCAAGGGTCCATGGTTAAGCCACAGGTAGGCAGGAAATAAAATTCAAGTTGTTTAATGAAAGTCACCAGTTTTTTGTGTGACAGAATTGAGGTATGAGCGTGTAAATCAATTGATATTTATGCATTAAGCATACATTAAACATAACGGCTCCATATCAGTTAAGCAGCTGCATGGCACAGGTATACATTAGACCTGCATTCAGGTTGTGTCTGGTTCTAAATAGATTTTATTTCAATAGACTGGATATTCTTGTCTCAAAATGACTCTGTCCCGTAGTGGTGCTGGAGCAATTTTCAGAGAGGGGATGCTGCCTTCAAAGTTGCATTACTGAAGTCATAGGGATTGTGAAAAATCCAAGCATCACTGAAAGAACAAGCATAGCAAATGAGTTGCACTCTTTCAGCAGGAGAGTGGTAATGGTGTGGTATGTAGTCGGTGGTACATTTTAGAGCACAATGTCGGTTAAAATATTAACCTACAGAATGCACATTTTCCATTGAAATGGCCACAAAATCCACACTTACATGCTGTTTTACTGATGAAATTATATAGCGCACAAAGGATAATGTGTGGAAATAGTTTATTAGCAAATGCTGATCATTTGCACATCACAACTTAAAATCCCTCCTAAGTGCGCAGTGACTGGTCGGTCCTCTCGGGCCGCCCAAACCAGTCATGCGCACTTTCCCTATTCTCCATACAGGCTGCCTAACAGCATGCACGGAGAACATGCCCAGGCCCCCATTTCCTGGTTGAGCTTCGAACCAGGACACTCAAAACCAATCACAATGCTGCATTCCAGCATTGTGATTTGTCAGGGCAGCCTGGGTGCTTACCAATCACAAAGCTGCATTGCGGTGTTGCGATTGATCAGGGGAGCCTGGCTGTCCTTTCTGGCTTCCTGTTCCACGAGTAAAGCAGGAGCAAGGAGAAGAGAAGCAGTGGCAGGATCCAGCGGCAAGGTAAGTGTTTAATTAAAAAAAAATGTTTTACATTTACCTCACACCCACGCCCTCCTGCCCTGCTCCTGCTCACCACCTGCGAGTCATGCCAGCTGCCACGGTGGCTGTGTAGGTGTACGTTGGTGATGAGAATGCAGTAAAAGACTTTAGAGTCTATGTCATTTAGATTTAACTCATGGTATATGGTGTAGCTGCTGTGGTTGGATGTTCGATGTAGAAAATTGGGTTATTGGTTTTGCAGGATGTGAGGCTTGCGCAAGTAATAGGCCCAAAATGTGCCCTTCATGTGATCTTAAATGCCCATTGTAGTGCTTCACTCTATCTGGGTAGCGAAGCAGAGCAGTCCAAGGCCTACTCAGGCAAGGGGGTATGGGCTAGTATTCACCATCAGCTGGCACACAATAATAACGCTCAACAACTGATTGTCCCAACCTTTAGAAAAAGGAAAAGTACATTTAATACCACACTACTAAATACTACGCATTAATTTACAAATAGATACATAAGGCAGATAGGAATACTTTAGATTATATTATGAAATCACCGTTGACCCCCTAAAGGTTCATGATCCCCAATATCACAGTACACCTCCACGTATACCAGACAGCACATCACAATGCAGGGGCTATCATTTTAAATAAAACAAGGCTATTGGCTTTATCAAGGATCATCACACCACATCAGTTCAGCCTATTGTCTTTATCAAAGGTACACCAATTAAAAATAAAACACACCACAAACAAACCACATGTTAAATATCATCAACCTTTCACTATAGTCATTAATCATGTGTGAGCATAAAAGATACATAAAGCATTGGAAGCAAATACAAAATGTGTTTGTGTCTTTTTTATACACTTCAGGCCACATAAATTGCAACCATACAACCAACTCCTAAAAAAACATTGCATTGCACTCTATGTGATTTATTTATATACTTACAGGCCCGTTAAAATCCAGTCAAAGAACTAACTAGAGAGAACAATACACTCCTACCTGTAAAGCAAAAGCTCTAGCTTTGAGATTTTATTTTTCATAATTAAACTCTTGGAGGGGTCATGATATCCTTGACCCCATAAACTTAGGGCCAGTTTTTCAAAAATCACATTTGGGGGCTCTTGTGTAACTCCTGCAACACTTCTTTATTATGTTGGTGGTGCTCCTGCCATCCTAGGGCCATCACAAGGCAAGACAAATATGTAAATGAGCCTCTCCTGAGGCATCATGGGGCGCTCCAGCAGGAGCTCCCACTTTGCTTGGAACCGGTGTGTCTTTTTCTTTTTTTTTTTTTCATGTTTACTTCTTTTTTCCTGGGTGCACGAGCCCACTGGGCACCTCAGTGCAGATTGGGTGATAGGGGCAGCACCATTAGCCCGCTACCAGCTGCCCCACCAGCTCCCCACTCGTGTGCACACCTGGACTGCAGCGCCCAGGAGCTGGTGCTTCTTTGGCTGCTCCTGCAGCAGGGGAAGCTTGTCTGCTGCTCCAGCTGGCAGTAGAAGGTGCCAGGAAAGGCTTGGCCTCTCCTTGTCTTTGGTGCCCGGAGATAGGGTGCTGGGCCCCTTCGCCCTGTGCTCTATGGGGCAATAGTGCGCTGCATTGTATCTGTGCATTGGGCCCCCCGGTAGATGGAGGCCCAGGCAGGAATGAGCTTGGGGAGGGAGCTCAATGAATACCCCCTCCCTGGATAGAATTTGCTAAATGCTTCCCGCGCCAGCCACTGGCCCATCCCGGTATAATTCCTAAGTGGGCGGTGGAACCCCACGTGCTCGAACATTGCTTGGTGGATCAAAGGTCACCAACATTAAAACACCCCAAACTAGGGCCCCGATAGGCCAATTTCAAAGTTATTCGCCTCATTTTATTTCTGGTGGTGAGCTATAGCCATTGGGAGCAGTTTTAGCAAACGTCCTCACCTCCAAGATGGTGCCCTTTGCAGGGAGCTGGTTCCACTGGCTCCCTGCACCAGATTTCCTATTGGCATGTCTCTGGTGCTCCTCATATCCTTCTGTGCACAGAAGTCCAGACCTGCCCCCAGCTGGCCATCAGGGGGTCTTACGGTGCCAGTGTCACTCTCCCTTGGAGAGACCCACTGGTCCTTGGGTCAGCTGGGGCAGAGTCATTGGTCCTTTTAGGTGTCAGGGGATTTTTCCTTCCAGTTGTCCATGGCTGATGCCTCAGTCGCAGTTCCAGTGAAAAGCACAGGATAAAAAGCCCTCTCTCTAGTGCAAGAGTTTTTGAATGGGGAAGTAAAATTCTAAAAGCTAGGCCCTGCTGGCCAATCCTAGGGTGCCACATCACCTTTCCAACTCTGTCTCGACCCTCCTGTACAGCATGCTGTGGCATTTTAAGATGGCACTGTCTAGAAGACACTGGTTACATATGCTCTAAGAACCTCAGCTCTGCCTCTCGCTGACATAACTTCCAGGGTCTTTCCCATCAAAACTTCAAAGAGGAGCAGCCTACTGTGTTGGCTCCAGTTGTCTGGGCTTCCTCCTTTGTTCGGGAGGCCTGAGCTGTCTCCAGCCCTGGTACAGTGTGACAGCTAATTAACAGATGCAGATTTTCTTCCCCACCGCTGGGGAGCAGAGCAGTTAATGTGGCCCAGCAGAGTGACAAAAGGTCTAGGCTCTGATCCAGAGATGAGCCATGGAAATATGAACATCCTGGATGACCCATAAAGGGTATGTTTATGATCTTTAGACCTGAATATATGAATTGGGCGCACACTTTCCACCCCAGTTTCATATCTCACAGGACTTTGTATGCCTAAGGGAATCCAAACTGCACTCTAAGGCAAATTCTCCCCTTTGTATATAATCACTGTAGACAAAACAATAAATCATACTAACTTTACCTATGAGATCCTACTAATATTATAAGGCCTACCCAGGTCAAGATCTAACCCTGCAGAGTCTCCCCTGCACCCGGCTACCTGTGCGCAGGTACCAGGCTGCACATGATGGTAGTCTCATATGCATAGTCCTCACATGTGTAACCAGCCAAGTACCCCTTACCATAGCTGGGTCACAGTGGCCTTATCTTATAAGGCAGATACTAGAGGTAAACACGTGCAGTCCATTTGCCATGTGCTTACTGTGGATGAGACACATGTAGTGAGACTACCAACAGTAAAAAGTCCAAAACTGGGTGATCAAAAAACAAATAATATCTGCACACTAAATGGGAATCTATTTTGCAACAGTCTAGGTTTAAGGTAGAGTAGGCTCGTAGTTCTAACCAGTGTTACAGATGAAGTCAACACCTCATACCTGCCCCTGCATGGTTTTATTCTGCTTTAGTAAGATAGAAAAAAGCACATACCATGCAGATGACAGCATTGCTAAATTTCCTTGTACAGAGATTGAAAAGGAACAGATGCGGCATCAAGGTAGAGCAGTTACCACAAGGGCATTAGTAGTGCAGCCTCCACATTTACTGAGTAGGGGCCACAAGGCCACATGTTTTCTTGCACACACAGAAAAGTGACTGCAAGAAAATTATCAAGCAAGCTCACCCTGCACACATAAAACATGTACCGCATGAATCTCAGGAGTGTGTGCAACCTTCCCTCATAGAGACCATGGCCAGAACCCAACATCAATGCAAGTTCCTCACACAACAGGTACATCGTGTACAATAAGCTTCACTTACAGACACAACAGAAAATTAATTACCGGGGGTCCCTGTTAAGGCTCCAACAGATTTTGTTGGTTGCAAGAAAAGGCCTTGCAGACTACAGCAGAAGAGATCCTTCTGATGTCTGTGCACACAGGTGGGGATCTGTGGCAGTGGTACACAGTAAGGCCTGCCTGTGCAGTTGGGGTGCTGCGATGCTGGGAAGCAGAGGGGGTCTGCAGGATTTGTTACTCATGGAAAGGTTTAGTGTTTTTCATCATTCACTTGTGACAAGATACAAGATTGAGTCCAACCAGACTGAGCCTACCTTTTGGAAGGGTCTTCTCACCATCATGGATCTCTTTAACACGGGTCACCATCTCTAGGGTTTTCACCTCGCCTCAGAAAGGGCGTGCTAACGTCATAAGAGCAGGTGCAGTGTTGCCCAGTAAAGAGCATGGCCAACTTAAGGCTCAGCGCCACCAGAGCGGTAACAAAGTCTCTTGTGCCTTGGCGACTGCTGGCTGGCATTGAAAGCCCACAACAGGTCCTTTGCTGGCATATATTGTTTCACGCATGCTTCTTAAGGCACAACCACACTAACGAGATCCTTCTGTCCAACCCTACAGCGCGATGCTCTGAACAGCGCTCTTGGTCACATCTCTTGAGAGAACAGTAGGACTGCAGTGGGAAGCTGTGCGTCATCTCTTGTCTTTGAGGATACTGCAGGGGCTGATACAAAATGGTGGCGCACAATGTGCATGATCAGTCGGAATGTGCTGCCACTGCATGGAATTGACGCTTCACATTCCACGTATTGCAATGGACGCACTCCTTTCACAACTTAAGGCAAGGAGAGCGCCACTAGATTTATTATTTACAAGCCCCTTGCACCGCAGGTACGTCACTTTTCCCATGTTAAAAGTGACGCACCAGCTGCGCAAGGGGCTTGTAAATAAGCCCCTTGGATTGTACTTATCGCTAACCACTATGACAATACGTGAAATGGAGAAGCAAATCCGAACAGGCGCAGACTGCATTATTGTGAGTGATTCTTCTATTAGCCATCCTACAAGAAAGTGCGTTAAAAACACCGGACTGCACACAAAGCAATGAAATGAACCGCAAATGGTTTGTCTTGTCTGAAGATTATATGAAGTAAGGAAGCTAGGATTAGATTTGATCCCTGGCAGGTGTGCCGCATTTGTGCTACCTCTTCTTGAATTATTCTGCCGCTTGGTATTGCAACTTGGCATGCTGGGTGTCCAGGGTAAAATAAGGTAACGGGACCTGTTTATCTCACGCAGACAAACATGTGGCTGGCTCTCTCTGCAGAGCCTGCTGCGAATATAAAGCTCAGCCAACCACACGCGAGGGAATCGCCACAGTCATTCCGCTCTGCGCCTCTGAAAACAAGCACAAGCCACGCTACTGCTAAACTCATGGAGGGCCCGAGGCACGGCTTCAGCGACGGGGGAGGGCTGCTTCAAAGCTTAGAGGAGCTCACGGCGAGACAGCATCTCTGTGCCACAACGACAAGCAGACGAGCCCAAGGGAGGGTGGAGGCAAGGATACTGCAGGGCAAGGGGCTCAGGCGAAGGAAGGTGCACGCCCTCCTCAAACTTCTCTCCTCCACCACCCTGGAAAGGAAACCAGAAACATCAAGGGGCCGGTTCACGAGGCAGCGATTCACACGGAAAACCATAAGTGGACAGTGGTCAGCTTACACCTAGATTTTCACAACGTTAGCTTTATGTTAGGATTCACAAACATCATAGTGTCTGATTTACACAGAAATCTTCCAGACTGACGTCTGATTTACACGTGTAAATGGGCTTGCATAAGTTAAACCATATAGTTAAGTTAAACCTATAGTCACAAAGCGGCATTATTAAATGAAATGAGTATGTCACTAATGTGTCGTGTTATCATATTCATATTTGCTTAGCACCAGCCACCATTGTTGTGGCATCATAGTGCATTATCTGTCTGAACATCCTTTGTGGAGACCTGGGAGCACCACCAATCAGAGTGGAGGAACCATCGTTTGATTGTGCTTGTTTTTGTTGGTGTTTGGTTGTTGTAAGTAGAGAGTTTGAATAGTATTAAGGTATTAAATGGTTTCTGAGAGTTACTGTGAGAATAAAGTGAGCTTTATGTGTATGAAAGACTTTCTTTTTTAAACTTCTTTGGGGGAGATCAATTGTCCTTAACTTAACCAGAATATAATGCTGTTTTTACAATTATCACAATGTAGCTCCTCTTGTATGATGTGATGTGCACATGAGAGTGTGTTATGCTTATGCACATTGTATCTGCATGTTTCTTTGTATATTTGTGTGGTGCATGGCAGTGCTGCTGATTTGGAAGAACTTTGCCAACTTTATGGCTTTGGTGATGTTTTGTATGTAAGATGATGAGGGTGTTACATCCAGAGTGTACTTTCTTGAATATGACCAATGTAGGCACGCTTGAAACATGTTGTGATATTGTTGTGTTTTTGGATGTTGAATGGAAGCCCAAATGTGGGATATCCGAAGTGCATCGTGTGTAACTTACTCCCTCTTAAGTGTCTCTTGTGGGTGTCCTAAGGGGTGTTTCATGAGAGTGGTTAGGGAACTCCTAATCAAATGTAGTGCACACCCACTCATGTGTACATTTTTTGATATTTAGAAAACAAATGTAAGTGCAACTACTTTTCCCGCTCATCTGCAGGCTTAAGTCACGAGTGGAAGGTTGGAAAGTCCAGAAGTAACTGCTACTGAAAGTGTGTGAAGAAGAACCACTCACCCAATTTACACAGGGGAGGGTGAGGGAAGAATGAGTCTGTACGGGGAAATATTATCAATTGTATGCGCACAATGTGACATTCACCCTTCTCCATTTCCAACATTTTTCCACCCTGCTATGCCCAAGAACTCTCAGAGTCAGAATATGTTGTCTAGGGCGTAGCCTTTTATTCACATCAAACCAGGTAATTCTTCATCGACCAATAGGAGAAAACAATCCTGTTTGGATATATACAATTATTCACAGCACCATGCTTTTGCCACATCAACCTGTCAAAGGCATTAAGTACATCAGGCATGGCATTACTTGAACATCAGTTTTGGCCGTACATTTTAGCGGCAACAACATGTCAAAGGCAGTAAGAATGATTAGGCACAACATTACACCTGCACTTGAGCTTGGCCTTACAATGGAACTTGTCCGACTCATCCCGCCAAGCTCTCCACTCAGCTGCGCAAATTGTGCCGGCAGGCCCCAACGCGCACAGCAAACCGTTGCATTACTTGAAATACAGGGCACCGCATAACGCACCGGCTCACCGGGGTGCCTGAACACAGGCAGTCTCCCCTAGGTTCTACTCAGTCCATACGTTGCGGGTTAGGGCAGTAGAGTCCAGGACTACCGGCAGGTCAGTCCTCCTCCGCCTACCCTCAGCACACGTAGATCCTACCCCCTCCTGGGGTCCATCCAGACGCTGACCTTCCCTTGTTGTGCATCCCCCTTTGTTTTTAACTGTCAGTGCTCCGTGAAGACTCGTTCTTCTGCCGGGTGGGTGGGTGGTCAACAACGTGCCTCTACGGCTTGCTGGAGGTCTGAGGGGACAAAGAGGCCGAATACTCCAGGGCGCAGCCTTAAATAACCTCCCCTACAATCCTGCACGCCCCAATGACATCATTGTCCATCCTTACTCAATACACCCCCTTAACCAACCCTTAAGGGGCTCAGTCACATGGCGCAACTAAGGGCGATCCTCCACTAGGCGCGGGGGCACCTGTTCAGTCTGATAAGAAATGATCTTCAAAATGAATTGAAAAATGTGTACAAATCCCTATTCTAAAACTGGACTTTTTACTAGATATTTAAGCATGGGCTAGGAAAACAATCATGCATTTCCTTTTTAGTGAATTACACACACTTGGCCCATTCTCAATGGCAATCATAAGTTACACCTGTTTGGAAAGGAAAGTTTGGCAAATGTCCGTATTATAGGAACAGACGTTAGCATAACTTATAAGAGTTGTAGATCACATGTGTTCTCATAAATCAGTCGAATGGAGCCTGTGTGTGGAAATCTATGTGAAATGGTCATTTTCACGAGTGTATCTTTACCTAAAGTGGCAGATTTTCATCAAAGGGGAAATCCACCCCTTCACAATTAGAGGTATTGTGCAAATGCACCGTAACTTTTTTTGCCCCCCACATCGAAAAGGTGTTTCCCGATACACAATCCCTTCCATTATCCATCAAGAAGAGGGGTTTGGACGTTTTCACGTCTATAGTTGCACCAGTGTATTTGGCAACAAGAGCAAGTGTACACATTGGGGGGACTTATTTACAAGCCTCTTGCGCCACTTTTGCGTAATTTTTAACATGGGAAAAGTGACGTACGGGTGGCGCAAGAGGCTTGTAAATAAGCCCTCGGGAGTGAAAAGACCAGAGGAAGTTTGTGAGTACTCACAAAGTTGTGCCGTTAAGTGTGGTCACTGCTTCCCCAATCTTCTTCTTTCGGGTCTTCTGCATTTTGCGCTTTCTGTGGATTGCAGTAATAGCATGGCAATGCTTAACGACACCACAGAAGTAATGTCAACGATTTTCATCATCATAAATAGCGGTGAAAACCAAATGCAAAGACAAGTGGAAAGGTAGTTGGTAATAGTGCTGCTGAAAAACAAGTGTTGAAAATTTGCTTGCGACCAGGCACTGGCTTGTAAACGAATGCGGTGGTAAAGGCACACAATTGGCTTTCACTCCCTCACCAACATGACTGCCAAACTACATTGAAGGCTGGATTTTCTTGAACTGATTTGCTTCCGGAAATGAGTGACACAGAACGTGACTGGCAGGGGCGTACATTTTGGGGTGGGGGTGTTACACCCCCCACACCCCAAATAAATGTATACTGTAGTAAATAGTTGGGTACAGGTAATTTCAATTGGGTATGGTGAGGTGCCTGTTGGATTCACTTAGGATTTTGTATGCACACACAGACTAAAATACACACACATACACACTCTCACATCTCTGTTTTGAAGTTCTCAAAAAATGTTTATTTTCCAAAATATTTTGTTTTAAGTACCACTAACAATCCTCACTGCTCTCCCTTTCCACTGCTGCTCATGCCGCCTGATGTCTTGCTTCTCAGATAATGTATGTTAACAAGATATGCCAGCATGATAGTTGGGAAATCTGAATATCACCCCCTGCCCCCAATCTTATTGACCAAGCTACTCCCCTGATGGCTGGAATGGAAGCCATAATCACCCCTGGCAAACATGATCTAACCAGCCGCATACTGCAGAAAGCTATGGCTACATCGGTGTCATGGCAGTCCATCCTTCTCTGAAAGAAACCCCCAAGCCAGGATCCCACCAGGAAAATGGTGATGTGTACAACCCCTTAATTCTAAAGCAAGATGGAAGTTAAACATTATCAATGCATAGCGTCTTCCTTCTAGGAGAAATGCTAGTATGAATAACTTATTTAATTTTGATGACACCGAATTCATCTGGTGCATCAACTTATTGTTAAAATATCAATTAATGCCATATGTATATAATCAGTTTTGAAATGTACTGGCTGAGCCGAAAAATAGTACTAGCTTACACGGTTAGATATAATTTATCATAATTTCAGAAGCAGTAACAGAGCATAGCCTTGGTTGGGACACCGCTCCCTTCCTAAGAGCTCATTGTCTCACCCCTTGCATCTTCAGCAACTTCCCAGGCATTTTTTGATTGTTTAGTCCTGATTATGATCCCATAACCATTGTTGGGGATCGAAACGTTGTCGACAACCACGTCTTAAACTCTAACCTTTATTTGAGATGTTCTTGTTATTGTGACTGTTGTTATTTCTTATTTTCACCAATAAGTCACTTTTAAGTTATATGCCTGAGGTAAGGAAATCTGTTGATTTCCTAAAACCCATCACGTCCTGCTCACTTTATGTTAATATAATCTTTTTGCTTTAATTTTTGTAAATAAATCCTAGATATCATCCATTTGGACACGAATAGCCCCAATCCTGATTGGAGAGTCGTGGTTATATGTATGTATTTTTCTTGAAAGGGACTGCTGTCTCTAATAACTTACCACTGATGACATCATCCAAGCTTCATTTTCTTGCATATTGCTCTATAAATTAATATGGCACTAGAGGCATGCCAGTAAATACAAAATAGCTCAGGAGAATATCAGCCATTGTTACTGCCAACCCAGACACAACTTCCTTAGGTGTAGACAGAATGTATTATGTGCAACATTGACCCTATACCATACACTTTACAGATAGCATAGTTCACAATAAGAATCAACCCCAGATAAGTGGAAAATCCTCATTGAGTGCGGTGTTAAATCTGTATATAACTGTTCAGACAAAGCCAAGTTCCTAAAAATAGTGAATGTCAGTTCCAAAACAAATGACCTACTATGGACAGCTATTATTTTTATCAAACACCTGAAACTCACAGAACCTAAATTGAAAAATAAAGTTGATATCAGTAGACAACTGAGTACTGTAAACAGGGCTTACTCTATGGAGAGAGATTACTTTATACCACACTGTTTACAACCAGTTAAACTTTCATAAGAAACACACTACAGAGTATTAGAAAGGATCTACTAAGAACAGTGATCAGTGTATGCAAAATTTGTCAGAAAGGCACTATTTGCTAAAAATAACTAATATCTGAAGGTGCTAAACATCCTACCACTTGCACCCTTATATTGTCTTGAAGGATTTACACATAGCCCATCTTCTGAGGCACAAGTACATATGTTAGTACCTGCTGCACAGTCTTCTATGTTAAGTAGAAATTGTCATGCTGAGATGATTCTGTCGAATAACTCAAGGTTGCTTACAATTAGGGCTCCCGGTTTTCCGTATTTACGGATTTCTACATATAAATACAGACGGAAATCTATATTTCCTTTGTCTGTATTTATATTTAGAAACGGCAAAATACTAGAAAATGTTGCCACACTGCTGTGCTCGAATCCAGCCATGCCCCCTTCCTGCTGCTGGAATTTCCATCCCAGGCGCGCACACAGCCGCACCCGAGTACTTCACAGGTCTTTTTAAAGACCATTTGCTTGTTAACGAGGCTTTATTGTTCTTTCACCCCATGATTTCACACGGCAGCGTGAGTGCTTCGGACCGACATAGCTGTGCATGCAATTCACGCTCAGAACCAGGCGTCTAAAGATAGGAGGAGGAGAAAGAAGAAAGGTGCCACTTTAATGATTATCCAGATCACCATGGTTGTCATTGTATAGCCGGGAGTTTGGTAGAAGGGGCATAGCTGCAGGGTGCTTGGTTTCACGGCCAGGTGTGAGGCGATAAGAAGGCCGGCGGTACAATCTGAAACCTCGGCAGCTATTAGCAGAGAAGGAGCTGACGCTCCCCTCCCGGGGTTTTGAAAACAGGTTTTGGCAGCAGAGAGCTCCCAAGCGACATGCCACGTCCTTAAATGATATATATAAGTCTTTTGCAGGCATATTTGCGATTGTCCAGATGCATTATAGGAGGGGTAGTTCTGACACGGACACATACATTTGTTAGGTAACTGGCTTCCATGAAAGTAATCACCCGAGTAGAATGCTTATTGGGGTTCGAATTAGTGTTTGCTGCACTTTCATCTGGCTTTGTAAGTCATTATAGCTGCAGTATGAGTCAGCATTCAATTATCGGCAGAGCGCTTTTCATTTCAGAAATGCATTCCAGGTCTGAGGGGAGACAGAGGCGCTTTTCACTTTTATGACGATATAACTGCAGCGTGTTTTAAATGTCAAATAGTTTGTTAAAGACTTTATATTTTTATAAATGTTAAATATACAGGCGGCATATTTAGAGTGTTTGGCGTCTCATGTGTAATTTATGAGGTTTCTCAATTAGGCTGGCAACATATAGATGTTTTGTTTTTTTCATGTTTAAACTCTTCACCCACACAACATTTATTCATGTGACTATGTATATTTTGTATGTGCATTGCGCAGCATTTAATCCATTACCATAGCACTTGTGAAATGTAGAGGGTTTGAAGTGAGACACGTAGTAGGTTGTTTATGTTTACTAATGCCTTAAGTGGGAGTGACTATTTAATGTGACAATGACGTGGCGTGTAGCTTGGGATCTATCTATCTGTCTGTCTATCTACACACAAACACACCACCACCAATATAGGTAACCTTACGTACTTTCTGTGTGAAAACCGTAGACACTTGAAGGCAGATTTCTACCTAGTTTTAGATGGAAATACAGAAGAGCTGGCACATGTTTGCTCCTGATAAGTGCTTGTACTCTATCCTAAAGTGTTTTTATAGCAAAACTGAGAAGCACAGGTACTCTCCTTTTGAAATTACTCAGTACCGGACCATTTATAGCACTGCTAAAGCCACAACAAATCACTAGTTTAAGTGAGCGCATGTGTGCATTGTTAATTTAAATAAATGTGGAAAAATACTAGCTGTAGCGTCGTTTTTTACTTACGGCAAAAATAAATGTGGATAAATACAGAAAAAATGCCCAAAAAATAAATATGGATAAATACAGACGGAAATGGCAAAAGAATAAATACCATAAAACCGGGAGCCCTACTTACAATACATAGTATGTAGTACGTAGAATCTTTGTCCTGTTGGAAATCTCTCTCTCTCTCTCTCTCTCTCTCTCTCTCTCTCTCTCTCTCTCTCTCTCTCTCTATATATATATATATATATATATATATATATATATATATATATATATATATATATATGTATGGGCTTCGGATCAGCTCTCTGCCTGCAGTTGGTCTGTGGGAGTGTCATTTACTCTCTGTTTCAATCCATGGCAGCATTAGCATGGGACAATGCATCATCCTACTTCAGCCACTGGCTCTCTTTCCCTCCCAGTGACTAATATTTTCTAATCATGTGTGAAAATAATTGTGCTTAAGTGCCAAGGCTGTCAGATCAGCCCTTTAGTTTGACATTTTCTGCTTTTATAGGTGCCCTTTAATTTCTTTTCTTCTCCTTTTTTTTTAGAGCATACCAAAACACCCCATAGTGTGCTAATAGGCCACTTGTATGCCACTCTTTTAATTTGCAGTGCCCTGCATCCTGCATGACCGCTGCTTCTAAACCAGGCTATCATCATAGAATGATATTTGCTTTAGTGCCTCATTATTTTACCATTCCAAGATAGCCAACTCATTGGTTGTAAATGTTGTGGTCAAGATGGAAATTTAAAATGACGATACACTATGTACAATATGTGCATATACTGTACCATGTGCAATAACATGGCAAGGTAACTGTTATATTTTAGGCTGTTATTGAAAGTATATGCCTGCCATGTTTAGAAGGCAGTATGTTTCTTTTTTCTACTTTTATTACTTTTCGTTCAGTTTGTGTTTCATGTGAATAATGGTTGTGTAAGTGGTGAATGCAATAAGGACACAGTGGGTGGACGAATGGGCACATTGGTGCATGGACGAGTGATAGAGTGCATGTAGGATTATTTATTGAGTGCCAAACACATTATTGACTGAAGAGGCACTTTCTTTTATTAGACAGACCTATTGGCATTGCCAATGCTTGTTGTGCTGCAGGTGGATGGTGAACGCCAGAATGCTTCAGGGGGAGGTGCTCCTCTTCAATAAGATGCGGGTAGATGCTTGCTGTATATCTTGCAAGAGAGAGGGCTTGACGATTTACATACAGCTCGGTTTTGTGTGACTACAATCACCCCTAATCAGACATGTAATTATTGTGCTGATGAGATATTGGTGTTTAACTGCCGGGAATAAAAATACAGCAATCACTCTCCATGTGAGAACTTGTCTTCCTTTCCACTCAGGGGAAATTAATTGTTGTCTCTATTTAAGTGCAGTTACATCAACAATTAGGCTTCTGATGAATGCTTACTTTGCATAATTGTTTCCTTTTCGAGCTGGAAAGGTTTAGAAAGCTATTTGGCTATATTCCCTGAAAATGATTTTGCAGTTCAAAAATACGTTTACAAAACAGAATTGATAATAGAACTTGAAAGGGTTATCTGGCACAGCTGAAGGAGCAGCAGCTTTTTCTGAAGTTGGGTTTGTAGCTTTCAAGATACGTCAAATAAATTCTACTTTTGAGAAGCTTAATCTTAATGTAGATCATATTCTGGCTCATAAGTGCGGATAGGAAACAATAGTGCTTTAAATTAATCTTATCCTAGTTAGACCAAGCATCCTCGGCGTGGTTTCCCCCTAACTTATTTACCCCCAGAGCTCCTGTTTTTGCTGACTTCCTTTTGCTGGCATTTTCATTTACTTTAACGTACCTAGTAAAATGCACTATATGTGCCAGGGCCTGTAAATTAAATACTACTAGTGGACCTGCAGCACTGATTTGCCTTCCACTTAAGTGGCCCTTTAAACATGTCTCAGGGCTGCAGCTTTAACGTGCCATATCGACCTAGCAAAATCTTTTGCTAGGCCTAAACATTCCTTTTTAATACATATAAGTCGCCCCCAAGGTAGGCCCTAGGCAGCCCTGAGGGCAGGGTGCATTGTACTTGAAAAGTTGGTCACACACTTTTGAGTTTTGCTTCTCCTGATAGTAAAAACTCTTAAATTCGTTTTTCGCTACTGCAAGGTCTACCTCTCCCATAGGATAACATTGGAGTTGCCTTATTGTATTTTGTAAGTGTAATTTCCAAATGGGAAGAGATAACCGGTTCATGTTGGGTGAACTGGAATCCTAATTTAAAGTCTTAACTTATGATGAAGTCGGATTTTCAAATTAAAATTCAGAAAATGGCACTTTTAGAAAGTTAGCACTTTCTTGCATTAGCCATTTAGTGCCTGCAGCCTGTCTCTGGTCACATGACTGGGTGTAGTTGGCAGATGGGCTTTGTGTATTGCTCCTAGATGGCTGCACACAATGGGAGCTTAGGTGTGACTGAATGGACAGACAAAAACACCATGCTTCCCTCCCTAGACCTGGTACCTTGGAAAAGGTTTAGCCATGGCACTTGGAGACTTGGGGGCTTACTTATGGGATTTTGGTGTAGGGCAGTGTAGCAAGCCACCTTGCTGTGCTGCCCTACACCACAGTGAAAGGACAGGAATTTACCGTATTTAAGCAATACCGTGCATTCCTCTCCTTTCTCCCTCCGCTGGTGCCGTTTCAACACGCTAGCGCCAACGTAGGCACCTTTGCACCATGGTCCAATGGTGTCTCAGCTGCATGAAGGATTGTTTTTGTGCAGGAAGGGGTACCTTCCTGCACAAAAACAATCCTAAGAGGCAATTTCCTCTTTCTTTGCGCACAGCAGAATGCAGCACATGTAGAAAGAGGAAAAAGCGAGGAGAAATAAACGTATTTATCCTCGTAACGCCTCAACTCGTGAGGCGTACTGATTTGGCTTTTCCCCAGCTTTACATGTTTTTGTAAATCTGGAGCACCATTAAATTCCATGGGTGTTGCAAGTGAAAACCCAGTGCAACGCCCATGGAGCTCCTCCTGGGCAAAGAGTAAGGCGACAAAGCTATTTGCGCTGTGTTGCCTTACCATGATTTATGAGGCCACTCAAAGCTGCGCAGGGTGTCTTTGCGTGGCTTCATAAATCAGATTGAGAGCCGCATGTCACACATGTACCCCTTTACGTGGTGCAAAAGTAATGCAGAGCTCTCATAAATAAGCCCCTTGATGTTTAATCCTGGCTTTACCATTGTGCCAAAATATGTGGGTAGTAAACTCTATTTAAATTCTGGGTAGGTTTCCCAACACAGTGGCATTTCTTTGATGATATTAGTCTCTGAGTCTCACCGACAGAATCAGACCCCAGTTGTTATGTAACTAGCAAGATGGAGATTATGGAACTAGAAGGAATGGTTTTCACTAAATCCAGCTTCAACTTCCTCTTGGGAAATCACTTTTTGAACATATTTCTCTGCTACTTTTTTATAGCGATAAGAAGAACTTGTATGAAACTAAAGACTGGTAATAAGTATGTGATCAACAACAATACTGCAGCCCTACAATCAATTGATATTATCCATGATGGAGAGAACACTGAGTCCTAGGGAAAGCACACCAAAATATGGTATATTGAGAAAGTTACGGCAAGTGTAACAAAACGTCTGGCACTGTGATGTTGGTGCTCCTGCTTCATCCAATTGTTGTTTGATTGTCAAATCATATCCTTCCTCTGCCTTTGCCCCCTTAATTCAAATAATATGATAGAGGTGGGAGAGCAACTAAAGGCACGAGCCAAGCTCAAACCAAATGCTTCCCTTTGACTCTGCTCCAGCAGGTCGTGAGTTCTCAAGCCTAACACGAGTCACCCCTTCACGTGCCTTCTGTCTATCACACTAGCTCTAGCCTCGTGCGTCAAGAAATAAAGACAAATCATTAACCTTTGATGGAAAATGAGTGTGGGAAGGGATACCTACCTAGTGGCTGAATTGCACAATGTAAACCAGAAATAAATCCCACCTTCCCTGCTTAAATAAATTGTGTGATCCTGGGCAATTGTTTTATTTCACTTTGCCCCCTTTTTCTTCATTATCACATATGAGAGCACCTTGAAAACATGAGCTGAGGATATGTGCTGCACATAATCCTCTTAAATGTTTGTTTTAATATACTATAATGTTGTCCAATGTATAATAACAACCTATGCCACACAGAGGGTGCACATGACAACTGACTTGCCTCGTGGTTCACAAATGGCACTGTACTTAAGGCAGGGGGAGGCATGAATGTTTCTAAGTTGATGTTTGGAAACAGTCACTTTTTAAAAATACCTCTCGATGGAGTGATGTGATCTGATGTACTATCATGAAACGCTTCTGCATACTAAAAAGGGATGTTTTTTTAAATTTAGAAGAGACGTTAAAACATATTTAAATGCTTTTTCCAAGACATCTTTAAAAATGAAATAAAGATAAGTGGTGCAGAACACTTTGTGCAGGTCAGTTAATGAGTAAATAAATGCTGGCCCCATTTGTTTAATATCTTTCTGAATGTTGGTGCTCAGTCAAGTAAGCAACAAGCCAGCGGTACTGTTCAGTAGAGAGCCACAAATAAAGGGCTGCAGGCCTCAAGCTGCCTCTGGGCCATATAATAAATATTTCTGCTATACGCTTTTGGTTTCTGGTATAACAACAGGAATTCATTTGAATTAAAGACAAAGCACAGAAAATGGTTGGGGTAAAATCTACTGGTTTAAAAAGAATGCATTAAAAAGAAAACTGACCAGCAAAAAAGCACTTTGCTGTATGTATACATTGAACAAAACCATGAAAATTATAAATCCATGCCGAAAAATCCTGAAAAATGTTTTGAAGAAACAGTGTGAAAATCTTGAAAACTATAAACAGAATTTAATCCAGGGATGAGGTGCATAGTACTAAGATTGGCAACACATTGGTAAAACATCTGTAAAGAACTGAGTGAACACTTCAGCAGAATTTTCATAGATATTAATAGAATATCTTCATATAGATTGCATGATGTTACAGGCTACTCCATTCATCGTCTGCATCACAATTTCAAATGATGCTGGAGTTGATTCTGATAATCAGATGACCTATTCAGCAAAAAAAATATCTAACCTCTGTTCCACCAAGTGCAGCTGGAACACCACATTCTAAAGAAAAATAGGTAATCCTGTTGGCCTAAGTGCTACTTGTTAGACCTGTCAGCTTAAGGATGGCCTTCCCCCAATTGTTTTGCTTTTTGCCTCCATGTTTCCCTGAATCCTTTTGTTGGCCATAGGACTCTGAGCACTTTATCACTGCTAATCAGTACTAAAGTGCATGTGCTTCTTCCCTAAATATGTGGGTAATTGGTGTATACCTGATTGATCTATTTAATTTATTTGTAAGTCTCTTGTAAGGTGGTACACCATATACTCAGGGTCTTTAAGTTAAATGCTTCTCGTGGGCTGCAGCACTGATTGTGCCACCTACAGAAGTTGCCTTTCAAACCTGTCTCAAGCCTGCCCCTGCGAGGACTGTGTGTGCAGTTTACTACCACTTTTACTTTGGCATTTAGAACTACTTGCCAAGCCTTAAACTCCCCTTTTATTACATATAAGCCACCCCTAAGGTAGGCCCAAAGTAACCCTATGGGCAGGGTGTGTTGTAAATCAAAGGTAGGACATGTACCTTTCTGTTTTGCATGTCCTGGCAGGTACCAACAGCCTATTTCATTTTTCACTACTGTGAGGCCTGCTCCACTCATGGACTAGCATTGCAAATTCCTTAATACACTTTTAAGCTGCAATTCTTGATCAGAGATGAGTAGTTTTTTCATGTTTCATATATTTGGAATGGTAATGATAAATACCCCTTAATGGTGAAGTTGGATTTAACATTACTGTTTTAGAAATGCCACTTTTAGACAGCGGACATTTCTCTCCACGTATTGCTCTTCATGCCTGACAGTAATAGCAGCAAGCACAGGTAAGAGAAGTGGGCCGGGGCAGGGTGGGGGACGGATAAGTCGACATACGACGGGATAAGTAAAATGAAATAAATAAATTTAAAAAACACTTACCCTGCGCTCGCCGCATCGCTGAATCGGCAATGCGGCGGGCGCAAGGTAAGTGGTTTTGTTTTTTTATTGATTTTATTTTACTTATTCCATCGTATGTCGACCTACTCGCCCCCCAACCGGCCCCGCCCGTGCCCCGCCTCACCGCTCCTACCTGTGCTGGCTGCCACTGCCTGACAGCTTGTCTCCAATACACATCTGGGGTGGGTAACAGCTACACTTTATGCATTCTTTCTAGACAGCCAAAACACAGGAAGGATAGTTGTGTCTGAGTACCCATCTATATACATCTGCGTTCTGATTGCCTTGCCTTGGCAGGATGGAAGGGAAGAGCTAACACTTCACTTTGAATAGGCAGTGTCCTGTCCCCACACAAAGGACTAATTACCCCCCACATGGGGGATAGCCTGGCAGACAGGACTGCATTGAAAGAGATACTTGTGCACTTCAGAGAGCTGCTTTGAAGTCATACGCACAGCAAAGTCAATTTTAGGAATAAGTACTGCATCTCTGACCCCCCTAAAACAAGACATTCCTGGATCTTGAACTGAACCTCAGTCAGAAGGACTGCTGTTCTGATTAAAGGACTCATCTTTGGACTGCAGACTTGGAAGGCCTACTTTTCTCTTGTTTTGCCCTGCTGCCTGCTGCTCTCTGACTAAGTTGAAGGAGAGCTGGACTGTGCCTTCACTCCAAGCGATCTCCAAGGCCATGCTGGCTTGACTCCTGTTGCTTGAAACTCAAGGATATCACAGCCTCCACCTCTGCTCTTGTGCCAGGCTCACTGGAAGTGGCCCAGATACTGTCAACATGGATTTTGACGCATCTCCTGTCTGCGTGTAGCAGAACCGGTGCATCGACCAGGTTGCAGGAGTAAAATTGGTACATCGCATCGGAACCAGCGCTTTGCCTTCCGAGACTGACACATCTTCTCAAGCACCTGCTTGTGGAAACAACGCATCGCCATCACTGCGTGCAGAAGATCGACGCATCTTGTCACTTGTGACCAGGAAAGGTACTTTGTTTACCGGGCCCTACATGGGTCCTGTAGCTGGCCGGCCCTCTATCACGATTGGCCCGAACTTTGACATTGCCCCAGTCCAGCGTGACCTAAAGTAACTTTTAGACCTGGCTCTTTTTGCAGGTTTAACCCCAAACCTTTTGCCTTTTGCCTCCTATTTTTCTGACCCTGTTTTTGATGGCTATATGATTCTGGGCACTGTATCACTGCTGATCAGTGCTAAAGTGCATATGCTCTCTGTGTAAATTGTGATTCTAACTGGTTATCCATGATTGGCATATTTGAATTACTGGTAAGCCCCTAGTAAAATGCACAGTGTGTGCCAGGGCCTGTAAATCAAATGCTATGAGTGGGCCTGCAGCACTGGTTGTGCCATCCACATGAGTAGCCCTGTAAATGTGTCTTGGACCGACCATTGTAGTGTCTCCGTGCGCAGTTTTCAACTGCCATGTTGACCTGGCAAGTGCATCCACTTGCTAGACCTAAGCCTTCCCTTTTATTACATGTAAGGCACCCCTCAGTTAGGACTAAGGTACTCCCCTGGGCAGGATGCAGTGTATGTGAAAGGTAGGACATGTACTAGTGTGTTTGAAATGTCCTGATAGGAACATTCTGTGTATTTTGTTTTCCCCAAAGGTTAAAACATTTTCGCTGCACTGTAACATTTTACATGTGTAATTTTGAATTGGGATAAGATGGAGAAATGGAGATTAGGCTCTCTTAACTCAGAATTAAATAACACACCTTTTAGTAACGGTGGTTTTAACTTGTGTGTTTGAAAATGTCACTTTAAGAAAGTGGTCAGTTGCTTGCTTTATACTTCTGTGTGCCTCTGCCTGTGTGTGTATTCACCGTCTGGTTTTTGAGTAACAGGAGCTGGAGATGTGCATTCACTCTAGACAGTCACAAGGGGGGTTGAGGTGTGTCCTGCCTTGCCTGGGTGACTTATCGCTGGGCTGAATAGACCTGGTCTGCATTTAGAGTGGTGGAAGGAGTTTTGCTTGCACCTGAATAGGCTGGGTCTCCTTTGCACAATGCTGTCTCCACCCCCTGTGGTCATGCTGGACCAAGGAGACCAGAACTGGTTTCGACTGAGCTCAGAGACGCTGAAGCAAAGAGAACAATAAGAAAGTGGGGTATAAGTATTGGACATTAAACCCCAAGACTATAGATTACTTCAGGAAACAAGAGGACCCTGCCAAAAGGAAAAGCTGAAGAGCTGTGTGAGGAGCGCTGCCTTTTCTGTGTGAGAGGTGGGTTGGCCTGCAGTTGCTGCTTCTGTCTGTGGTGGAGGGAAAGGACTGGCGCTTTTTGCCCTGCTATGGTATCCTGCTTTTGAAGAATCCCCAAGGGTTTGTTTATACTTGCCTCTTGTTGGAAGTCTCAGGGAGATAAAATACATCAGAGAAAGATCCTTGCTGGATTTAAAGAGAACCTGACTGGGAGGAGAGCTGGAGAAGCTGTGTGAGGAGAGCTGCCCCTGATGTGTGTGGGGTAGGATGGCCTGCAGTGGCTGCTCCTGCCTGGAGCAGGAGAAGGACTGGACTGTTCTTCACCTTTTTAAAATGAAATCCTGCAAGAGCGCTTTATTGTTACCTTCCTCTCAAAATGCGTGTGGAGCGATATGCTTTCCATTTCAAATTGAGGAAGTGCTAAGGAAAAGACCAACCACAACGAGTGCGTGGTGAGTCCTTTATTACTGGAAAAGTTCTGGTGCTTTTACTTTATTTTGCAAAATCCTGGTTCTTTTTGATGTCTTTTACTCTCTGTATGCTGTGCAAAGTCTCTCTGGACTTTTGTGAATGAGGATCCCATGTGCTCCCCCCACTTCTACTAAGGTGAGCAGCGACCGAGGCATCGCCCGCCGTGCCGTGCTGTGAGATTCTCAGACCTAAAGAAACCGAAGTGTGGCCACAGCTGGGTGAGCGCAGCAGGACAGCCAAGTGTTGGCTGGCAATAAATGCAGGGGAAAACTCCCTCACTGGCTGACAATGCCTCGGAATTGCAAGAGGAGGGCGCCTGTCAGCTGTGGGTCGAAAGAGGCTGCATGAGTTCAGGGCTGTTCCCCTGCAACCTGGTGTACATTGCAGCTGCACCGCACTCGTGTGCAGCTGCCATTGGGTTTAATCTGCCTGCAGGAGACCCAACGACGTCTCCATGTCGAAGGCGGCAGAGCATGTCTGTTCCCCCGTCCTGACATACCTTGGGGGTATCTCTTTTTTTGTACTTTTGCGACCATTGCAGGGCGAGCCCAGGCCGGGCCCGAGCTGGAACTGGCTGCATTAAGGGAACATTGATTGAAAATCACCACACTACTTGTAGTATGCGCGCAGATGTTCCTGTGGCCTACATTCCGAGCTGGGTTTAAATTGGGTGAATCTGGTATTATGCCTCCAACCTAAACAGCTGCATTTTCATGCCCCGATATATGGCAGTACGTTGTATTAATGCCTTGCAGTGCCAGAGCAACAAATGTAATGGCAATATCTACCTATTATGTACAGGGGGCCTGTTTTCATGACAAGTGCAATCTATGAGTAGTTACTTTCTTGCATTAACTGTGATGTTATGCCTAATGTTTGCCTAACATGTGCAATTTATGAGTATTTACCTTATTCCACTGCCTATGCTGTTATGATCCTTGCCTATTGGCAAAGTGATTTATGCTATATGCGAGGTTATGACCATCACCTAGTTGGTGAAGTGATTTATGTGGTTGTGGTCTAAGTGTTTTATATACAATACATTAGATATTTTTTATATAACCTGGTGTGGAGTCTCTTTTGTGGTGTGCCTAGTGTGTCACTGGTGTGTGTGCATGGTGCGCAAATGCTTTACACAATGCCTCTAAGATAAGCCTGACTGCTCTGCCAAGCTACTAAGGAGGGTGAGCAGAGGTTATCTTGGATGTGTAACTTCCTTATCCTGACTAGAGTGGTGGATTCTGCCTGGCTTAGGTGCATACCCATGCCAACCAGAAACCCCATTTCTAACAGTAACCCTTTAGCGCTCTTGCTTTTAAGTGCTTTACTGTCAATATCTCAACTTCTGTACATTGGATTTTTGTTGTTTTGGTCTTGTTCTGCTTATTATAATCTAGTTTTATAAACGTGTGTGGAGTCTTGTTGTGGTGTATTCATTGAGGTACTGTGTGTGTGTGTTACAGAAATACTTTACACATTGCCTCTTTAGATAAGCCTAACTGCCCTGTGCCAAAGAACCAGAGGGTGAGCACAGATTATCTTTTAGTGTGTTTCTAGCTTACCCTGACTAGGATGGGGTCCATATCTTTGCCATTAAGAAACCCAAATTCTAACACTATTGAACAGTCAAGATCATCCAAACCGGTCCAAAATGTCTGAGACCGGTGGTTGTAGATAAGTTGTGCTACACACCAGAGGGTGACTGTTTCTGATGGCCAGCATCTAAGAGGGATAATAAAAAATCACTAAAAAGGCTAAACATACTCTTAAATATTTTAGGAATTTGACACAGTTGTTTGCTATTGTCAAGTATGGTTAATTTTGGACTTTCTCTAGTGAAAGATCTAAAAGGTTTGGTACAGAGATCAATTTTTCTGCTGAGAAATGAAACTATGATATTGCCGGAGGAGACAAGTACCCTACTCACACTACCTACATTGTCAGAATCATCAAGAAAATAATTAGGGTCTAAAGCTCTGGGAAATCTGTAATTGGACAAATGCCTCGAGAAATGTTTCTTTTAGATAAATGTTATTGGTTTTCCAAAACACACACACGACATGCGCAGGACAGAAAATATTAAGTACGAAGTAAAGACCCACACCTAAATACCGTAATATTCCCATCATTTCCCCCACACCTTGTTATGCTTCTGTGGGTCTCTTCCATTTTATCCCATCAGTCCATGGTGGTCTGTCAGTTCGACAGAGGAGGAGCCGACGGAGGGTTCCAGTATTTTCCAAGCTCCCTCTTAGTTAGTACTGTTTGAATGTCCAGTAAAGTACAGTCTTCCCTGGTACCCCCAAAACCATCTACTACTCCCAGCAAAGCAACTCTTGGGGATGGATCCACCAGAGTGCCCAACATGCGGATGAAGATTGAAATATGTTTCCCCAGTATTGTTGAATCATTGTGTATTTCCAGACTATGTGAAAAAATAGCTTTCTCTGCTTGACAACATGGGCACAAGGGGACTGCCAGTTTATTTTCCAACCCCAGTCTAACTGGTGTAAGGTAAGTCATATTGAGGAATTTAAATTGTATCATTCGTAGCCTGGAGGGGATGACCAGGGCTCTAGGGGACATGCAAGCATCTCTCCAATCGAGATCATCTAATGGTCCCACCCAGATCTCTCAAAGGGCTTTGAGATGATCCAGGGAAGGAGCAGCATGTATAACGAAAGGTTTGTAAATCTGCGAAATCACTTTCACTGTCAGGGAGCTCATGAGGAGTTTTACCTCTCAGGAGTCAAAGTCAGACACATTAACCAGTGTTTCGCAGTGTGGAAAACGCATGTCTGATCTATGGGTACAGGTAGAATCGGGAGTTGTGTAGAGAGAATACTGCCTGGAGCTCCTGAAAAACATTAAATATGTGAACCCTGTCATATGTTCCCCAGTACCTAAATGCCTGTAAGGTCCCATCCATCAAATCCCCCATGCTCCACCATATGCTGCAACCATCTGCCCCTCCAAAGAGGGGGTCTCAAGGGTAATCCTTCAGACCCAGCCCATCTGCCGCATGGAAGTCTGCCACAACCGCAGCACAATCTGAGTGATCTCTGGCACATCCTGGGGAATCCAGTCACCGTACAGGTAACCCACAACGGTGCCAAACCCCATTCTCCAAAGTTCAAAGAGGAATGTCAGGTCATTCCAACCCCGATTCAACCAGTCATTTATCACTATTAGGCGAGAAGCCCAAAAGTAAAATTGAATATTTGCCATTCCCAGTCCTCCATCGAATGTCGACTGAATGCATTTATCATAGACTACCTGAGATAGGCGGTTGGCCCACAGAAACAATCTAATTTTAGCACTTGGAACCACCATTGATGGATCCATAGGGGGAAGTTTTGGATTATATATAGCATGCATGGGAGTAAAATTATTTTGAATAAGGCTATCCTACCCATCATTTTCAGTGGGTGTTTAGCCCAGGAAGTCAGTGATCATGTCTGATTAGACATAAAGGGTTGCATATTTAGAGACCATGTGAGGTGCAGTTTCAAGGCTATATGGACCCCCAAGTATGCAAACTAAGCCTCCTGATAGGATAAGAAGTTGGGTTTCCAAGTTCACATTACTTTCATCACCTTTCAGGGGAACCAGAAGAGATTTATGTTAATTGACCCTCAGACCAGATGCGACATCCCTTACATGGTCAGCATGTGTAATAGGCGGCGTCCTGATACAGAGGGTCAGGAAAGGAAGAGCAGGACGTCATCCTCATATAGTGTGATACGTTCTCCCATGACCAGCCCCCAGTCAAATCCCCACATCTGTGTGTCACACCTGATTGAATCCGCCAAGGGTTCTATGGCCAGGGTGAACAGGAGAGGTGACAATGGGCAAACTTGTCTGGTGGCACACTGAATAGGGCTGATAGGGTCCTATTAACACAAACCTGTGTTCTCGGTGTGTAAATAAAAGTTGAACGTATGACTCAAATGGGGTCCAAATCCCATTCTCATTAGGACCTCCCCCCAGAAAATCCAAGTCAACCGATTCAAAGGTCTTTTCAATGTCCACCAATAACAATGCAGTAGGGTCCCTTGATCTGGATAATCTGGCCCACTGCCATCTGGACTCTGAGGATACAGTGTCATCTATTGAGTTTTGGCACAAAGCCACATTGGTCTGGATGGATCAACTGAGAAAGCAGTGTTTGGAGTATTTGTGCAACACTACAATAGTGGCAAGGTCTAGTTTGAGGGGAAAATGTCCCTTCTCTGCTGCTTCTTGGAACATGGTCAGAAGGGATCTCATAAGGAGGGGAGAGAGACTGCTGTAGTATTCTAACGGGTATCCATCGGGCCCTGGAGTCTTGTCTGATTGAATCCCCATGACAGCATCTCCCTGATCCTCAGCTGTAAGAGGATTCTCTAATGATTGGCGTGCTGCAGAGCTCAGCACTGGTCAGTGGAGGTCCCTGATGAGTGGCGCAGATGTTTCCCTCTCGGGGCGCTTCCGGGTGGTATACAGATTTTGGTAATACTCAGCGAAAGTCCTTGCTATCACTGGCTCTTGATACCTGTTCACCAGTGTACCTTATTATGGTGGTAACTCAGTGTGAGTCAAGATCCTTGGTCACCAGCCAACAGATCAACTTGGTGGATGTATCACCCCATTCATATATCCTTGTTGTTGAGGTCAACCAGCATTGCCTAGAGTTATCAAGGAAACCTGTCTAAGAGTCGCCTACAAAGCCTCTAATTGTCTTAGTGATGTCTTAGTGTCTGCTCACAGGGAAGATTATAGTACGATCTCTCCAGGGTCAGAAAGGCAATTTCCAGGGATGTTATCTGTTGGTGATTCACTCTCTCCTGCTCCTTAAAATAAGAGCATGCCTCACCCGACTCAGAGAGCACCCCTGGGGAGTTCACTGGTTCGTGGTTAGGTGTAAGGTAGTCTTAAAATGTGTGTAACAATTTCCGTATAAATTCCCCAGCTGTGAAGTGCCAGGCATTAAGCCTCCACATTGGTTTGGGAGCCGAGTCAGGAGCACTGAGTTTAATCACCACTGGAGCGTGATTGGAGATTTCCCTCCGTAATATATTAGAACAGGTGAAGTGAACTAGGTCGTATGCTGGGAGGCAAAGTAGGCCAATGCATAAATGTGTTTTGTTTGCTGCAGACAAATGTGCATATTGTCTGTCATGACGGTGCCATATCTGCCAGGCATCATAGAGACCCAGGCCATCCACCCAGTTTTTCAGTCTGCCACTATTGGTCAGCATCGGGACAAAGTGGAGTCCATTATCGGGTTAAAATCACCTCCTACAATTGTAGTTTCATGTGGTAAGTGTGAGATCACAGCTTCTAGTTTCTGAAGGGTACCTTTGGCTAGGAGGGGCATATGTGTTTAATAGATGGAGTGGGTGGCCTTTTGTGTGCCATTCAATTATAAATATTTCCCAAGGGAGTCTAGTATAGCCTTGGACAATGCCACGAGAAAGGTTTGGCATAAAACAGTACCAACCCCATGGGAGCCCTTAGTGTGATTGGCATGATACACTCTATTGTATCCATATCCTGCTCACAATGTACAATTATTACCCAGAAGATGTGTCTCTTGAAGCCTGAGGAGGGCCGGGGTATAACTCTTTGCGAAGCGGAGAACCGCTCCTCGTTGTATTTGGTCATTGAGCCTTTTAACATTCTAGGACACGGTTGTGAACTTTGCTCAAGCACGGTAACTCACCTATACAGTTGGAAGAGACTATATGGGTTCTGGAGTATCAGTCACCCGTATGCCCCATTAAACCTGGCCCTGCACTATTGGGAGGGACTTTGCCCCCTCCGAATCCCTGTTTCATATACAGCAAAGCACATGAACCACTTTTCCAACGTATGCACACATCCTTATCGGTACTGCTGCCAAATATTGTGTGGGCATACTTTCAGCCAGGATAGCTTGATTCCAGTGACACAGTGAGCCCAGGACCCACGTCTGGGCATAGGGTCAAGATTGATTTGCATATGGCTGGGTCCAAACTGGGGTGGCGTAGTGGGCAAAAGAACTATGGATTTAACCCAGATCTTTTGACTGGGGGAGAATGTTTGCATTGTCAGCATTCCATCCATCATTTGTTTGTTGTAACACTTTTCGCCCTAAGTGGATTGGGTATGCCCAGAGGTGAGTCCCTTGCTCACTGTGCCACTGGATTCAAGCTAGCCTGGCTGAAGAAGGGTGACATACCCTGAAACCGGTCCCAGGATGCTTGTTTCCGGTCCAGGGAGGATCTGGCCTGGCAGTTCGGTCTGGACTGTTCCCATGGGGCACAGGGTCAAGACTGATTTTCATATGGCTGGGTCCAAACTAGGGTGGCGTAGTGGAAAAATTAACGATGGATTTAACCCAGATCTTTTGACTGAGGGAGAATGTTTGCATTGTCAGCATTCCGTCCATCATTTGTTTGTTGTAACGCCACATATTGTGGCGATATACGTACCAACCATGTATTTCTGACACCCGTGCCATTCTTGTAATGAGTGCATCCCATAAGTGATCTGTAAAGATTTTTGGTCAACATATCAATTTTCCAGACTTATAAAAAGATGTTAATGTGACGGCTTCCTGATTAAGGCATTTCGCCGAAATGCGCATAGTAACTACATCTTCAAGCCGTCCTTATTTGTTTAACATTGCATTGTTATTAATGAATGTTTGTTTTTAGTCATACATATAAAAAACATCAATGTTCTTTTGAGATGATGCTTTCTCCATTGTATCTACACTAAACAATTTCATTGTAGGCATTTCCATATCTAAGAATGTATGAATTAGTGTTAAGGACAATTTTGAACAATTGTTCAAGTAGTCTTCAAATGACATTTTTAATTTTCTATTATTATATATTTAATAAAATATTTTTTGCTAATTTGAATATAAAATACATCGGTATCTTGTCAATTTGTGATGATCATTTATCCCCATTTGCATTAGTTGAACCTAAGTTAATACGTGTATTTGTATACCCACAATCTAAATGTAAATATTCTTGCCCAAGAATTTTTTCAAAATTGCATTTGTTTTTCCCTTCTCTTGGCAAGCTATTTGTCTTTAAGTTCAGACACACATCTCTCCGCCTCTGTGACTTTATCCACTAACCCTCGAAGGTTCTGGTGTAGTAAGGAGACTTTAACCATTTATATCACCCTGACAAAAAGGTAGGACATGCTGTGGAGCCGCTGGGTCCACATCACAGGCCCCTGATGTTGGGCTGTAAAATTTATCAATTTTGCTCTGAGCCTGCAATACAATGCAGGGGGATTTGTCCTGGATCATGGTGCAGTTAAGTACAGGAGAAAGTGCGAAGTCACAGAAGAGTAACCTGAGCCAGAGATATAAGTCACAAGTATGTTCTGCTGGCTTGCGCTGTTAGTTGTCATGACAGGCAGCACAAGCAGCCAGCGCAGATTCCACTAGGTGCCAAGTCCCAATAGGCACAAAACTGTTCCAGACTTCCAGGCCCCCGGCGTAGGAGTCTTGTACGGTTCTTTCAGCCATCAGGGGGCCCAAGTTAATGGTCCCACAGCAGTCCAACTGCCTCTGCCATGAGAACAAACTCAGTGGGGGAAAACCTCCATGTTTCAGTATCCTGTGGGGTCAGGCCTAGGTCACCGCGTTGCTCATCCTGTGGGCCCCAAAAACTTCCAATGCGCCCCTGGCGTTCTGCAGCGCACCCTCCTGGTCCCAGCCCTGACCAGGCTGATCCAAGGTGTATGACCTGTCAAGCATGCTCTCTCTGCACCACTTGGGGCTCCAGCTCGATTCAGGCGACACTTCAAACTTAGGCCCAGAACCAGCTATTGATTTTGCTGCACTCTTCAGCATCCAAGGGCAGATATGAAGGGGGAGGAAAGAGTTTCAGATGCGGTAAAGGGATCCCCAGCTGCAGATGCAATCACTCGCTGCCAGAGTCCGTGCAAGGCAAGGCGCTTTTCCAGCCAAGCTCCGCTCCTGGAGCCGATCCACCATCTTGCTCTCCTCGCAGCATGATCAGGTCCTCCGGGCCACTTGCTTCCCACACGCAGCACCAACAGCCACGGGACACAACAGAGGAGACCAGGCAGTTAGTGGTCGTCTATTGGTCAGCACGTCTAGGGCGCCAGTGTGTTGGTTATGTCAACACTGAGTTTACAAAAATGCCACCAGGGTGCAGGAGCTCAGATGACTGCGTCCACCATCTTGGCCCACTTGGCTACGCCCCCAAGAAATTAATCTTTTTGACACCTAAAGAGTAACAAGACTAATTCGCTTATTAGACTAATACAAATTATAGTTTTCTATTTATTTTCATGATCACACACTGAAAGTCCCATCCTCAGGAAGCCAGAATACTAATCAGTAAGGAAACATACAATGCTACACAAAGCACAGGGAAGATGTTTGACAGCAAGGGTATCCCCAGGGCTGTTGGATGTAGTGCTTGCTCTACCGCTCACTGTTCCAGAGTTCTCAATGCTTCATTGCTTTCTAAACTGGTTGCAAATAATATGCAAACCATCAGCACTATACTGAAGAATGTTAATTGCTACAGTGTAGATTTACATTAATCAAAATATAATAATACTTCCTTTTAAGATGATTGCTTTCAATGAGGTGAAACAAAAATCCGAGAGACAAAGTGGTAAAATATTTTCAGACAGAATGCATGATGTTTTGTCCTGTTCTGGGATGCAGGCTTTCCTTATGAATAATTTATGAGGTGAATTGAGACAAAACACATTTCATTCTTTGAGGAATTGAGAAAAGTGTAGGAAACATAAACGACAACACACTTCCTGATAGAAGGAACTTATCTCTCAAATTAGTCCACTTTCTATTCACACTGAATTATCAAGGTAGAGCTAGAGGTAGAGGTACTTTTGTATGCATCCCTATTTGTCTCTCTATTCACTCTGGGTATCATTTATGAAGTTTTGCCATAGGGCAGCGCCACAGGCTTTCCTGATGCACTGCCCTACCGCATACGAAAAGGGCAGGAATGCACCATATCTATCAAAAACAGCACATTCCTGTCCTTTACTGCTGCACCAGCGCACAATGGACTGCCGTGCACCAACGCAGGCACCTTTGCACCAAGGTGCAAGGGTGCCTGCATTACGGGGATGATTATTTTTGTGCAGAAGGGAAACCTTCCTGCACAAAAACAATCACAAGTGGCGTTTTCCTGCAGCACACATAGAAAAAGGAAAAACGATGAGAAATAAAGATATTTCGACTTGTTGTGCCTCCCTTACGCCGCCCCTGGAGGGCGTAAGTTTCTGGCACTGCCTCAGATTTACAACTTCTCATCAATCTGAGGCAGTGACAAAAAGCCATGGATGTTGTTGGGAACGCTGCTAGCAACACTCATTGCACCCCCCCCTTTTTTTTTTGTTTTGAGTGTTATATAGCGTGAACTAGAGCCGAAAAATCGGGTATCAGAGCGCTTTACATGAGCACCAGTTTTGTTACAAATGGGCACATTCATTTTTGTTAGGCACAGGGAGATTAAGTGATTTGGCCTGAATCACAGGATGTTGAGCGTTGCTGCCGAGACTCGAACCTGGTTCACCAGCTTCGAGGTCGACCGCTCTAGCAGTAAGGCTACATCCTCTCCCCTAACACATAAAACTGCGTTAAAGGGAACGATATTTATGAGGCAGCGTTAAGCCAAAAAAAGTGGCTTAGTGCTGCCTCGTAAATATGGAGCAGGATTCTGCAAAATGGAACGTCGCAAAAAGTGACGTTCCGGCAGGTCAAGGGGCCACATAAATGAGGCCAAAGATCTGCAATTCCATTTCTACTGAAGGAAAGGACAATGTAATTTCCTCCTTTTTGATATCTTTATAACATTATGGTGCTGCAGAGAGCACAGCTCGGAAACATAGAGAAGCAATTACAGCTGTGAGTTCAAGAGCTTAGGGGCATATCATCAAGCCCCGGAGATAAAATTATCGCTGCTTTAGCGTCCGTTTTCGGACGGAAAGTGGCGATAATTTTATCGCCTAATCAGCAAGGTCACGCTATCGCGTGAATCCTTGCATTATTGCCCTTTCCCCAAACGCCCATCTTTGCATCTCTAATGAGATGCAAAGTGGGCGTTCCTGCCCTGACATAACTGGAGAAATGTCGCTAAGCGACATTTCTCCATATTATCAAATGGCACGCTAACCTGCAGAGCGACAAGCAAAGTAGCGATAACCTCTGTTATCGCTACTTTCCTTAGCCTGATTCAAAACTGACTTAGCCATGATATTCTATGTAAGGTAGATATCATGGCTAAGTATTCCTTGCCCTATCAGCAAGCTTTTGCCAAACCTTGTGCGATTATCGCTGTATTTCCAGCCATAATCGCACAATTGGCAGCTTGCGCTCTGAATTTTATCACTTTGGAGATAAGCGTTGCTGATAGCATGCTATCTCCGCGATAAAATTCAGAGTTGGCCGGCAATAATTATCCTTGCGCTAAGAGCGCTGAGCGATAATTATTGCATGACCTTGAGATATGCCCCTTAGTTGTATGCACCTCATGCTCTAACTCGGAGACTTTCGGAGTTAATTTATGTACAGTAAACAGCGCAGTTTTGGGAAAACAAAGGCACAGAACTGTTATGCTTCTGCGCACACTAAAAAAAGACGGGAACATGATACGCCCTGATTTGTAACCCCACTGCATATGTACAATAAAGGCAGCAGTAATTTATTTGTATTACCATGACTTATATGTTTTCAATGCATATTAGTTATTTCAAAATGTATTTACTACACATTTAACAAAACTTATGAACCAGGCTAAAACATGAATCAAACGGATTTCACTCTATTTAAACTTTTCTCCATGTTTTAGATCTGAAAGATGTGCCATATCTGAACACTAGACACTGAGAGTTTGTTAAATTTTTTATGACATAGGCAGCAAACTTTAGGCAGAACCAACCAAAAAGTGGTCTTGCGATCAGTAAAGAATTTTAAGAACCAACCTATGTACACAAAGGTTGGTTCTAAAAATTCTGACTCAAAGTGGGTTGCAATCCGATCCGCATCATGAATATAAATGAGATATGTTGCAAATTGCGACTCACACTGATTGGAGGCCATCACAGAAATTGTGGCCTACTGGGGTCATCGGTGCACCACGTCTGTGATTGCATTAATTTCAAGCAAACTTATTTTTAAATGCAGAAACGGAGCTGCGCTTAGAAGAATTGTTTTCTTTTATTTTGAATGCTTTTTTATAAATTGCCAGTGGATCCTTGGACTACTGCCTATACTTCAGCGATCTGGGCCTAAATCCATTGTTTTTTTGCTCACCATGCCATTTCAGTTTGGGCCCAGCCATATGCAAATCAGTCTTGACCCTGTACCCAATGGGAACAGTCCAGCCCGAACTGCCAGGCCAGGTCCTCCCTGGACTGGAAACAAGCATCCTTGGACCGGTTTTGGAGTTTCACCCCTCTTCAGCCAGGATAGCTTGATTCCAATGGCATGGAGAGCACGGGACTCACGTCTGAGCATACCCGTCCCACTCGGGGTGACAAATGCAAAAAGAACTATTGATGGACAGAATGCAGAACAATGTCATACATTCACCCCAGTACAGAGATCTGGGCCCAAGTCCATCGTTTTTTTGCTCACCATGCCGTTCCAGTTTGAACCCAGCCATATGCAAATCAGTCTTGACCCTGTGCCTCATGGGAACAGTCCAGCCCAAACTGCCAAGCCAGGTCCTCCCTGGACTGGAGACAAGCATCCTAGGACCGGTTTTGGGGTTTCACCCCTCTTCAGCCAGGATAGTTGATTCCAGTGGCATGGAGAGCAAGGGACCCACGTCTGGGCATACTCTTCCCACTCGGGTGACAAATGCAAAAACAACAGTTGATGGACAGAATGCAGAACAATGTCATACATTCACCCCAGTACAGAGATCTGGGCCTAAATCCATCGTTTTCTTGCTCACCATGCCTTTCCAGTTTGAACCCAGCCATATGCAAATCAGTCTTGACCCTGTGCCTCATGGGAACAGTCCAGCCCGAACTGCCAAGCCAGGTCCTCCCTGGACTGGAAACAAGCATCCTAGGACCGGTTTCGGGGTTTCATCCCTCTTCAGCCAGGATAGCTTGATTCCAGTGGCATGGAGAGCAAGGGACCCACGTCTGGGCATACCCTTCCCACTCGGGGTGACAAATGCAAAAACAACAGTTGATGGACAGAATGCAGAATAATGTCATACATTCACCCCAGTACAGAGATCTGGGCCTAAATCCATCGTTTTTTTTCTCACCATGCCGTTCCAGTTTGAACCCAGCCATATGCAAATCAGTCTTGACCCTGTGCCTCATGGGAACAGTCCAGCCCAAACTGACAAGCCATGTCCTTTCTCTACTGGAAACAAGCATCCTAGGACCGTTTTTGGGGTTTCACCCCTCTTCAGCCAGGATGGCTTGATTCCAGTGGCATGGAGAGCAAGGGACCCACGTCTCGGCATACACTTCCCACTCGGGGTGACAAATGCAAAAACAACAGTTGATGAACAGAATGCAGAACAATGTCATACATTCACCCCAGTACAGAGATCTGGGCCTAAATCCATCGTTTTTTTGCTCACCATGCCGTTCCAGTTTGAACCCCGCCATATGCAAATCAGTCTTGACCCTGTGCCTCATGGGAACAGTCCAGCCCGAACTGCCAAGCCAGGTCCTCCCTGGACTGGAAACAAGCATCCTAGGACCGGTTTCAGGGTTTCACCCCTCTTCAGCCAGGATAGCTTGATTCCAGTGGCATGGAAAACAAGGGACCCATCTTCTGAGTGCTTGAGAGTTTTGAGATCACTACATTTTTAAAGTGTCCCACGTAGGTGCTCTGAGTGCAAAAAGGTAGTTGCATCTATGACCTCTAATAGTCTGATGTTTAATACCAGTAGACAGTTTTTTGGTTGAGAAAAACAGTTGATGTGAGATGTAAGAGGGAAAACACTTGAGTAACCTACCTCATCATCTTAATTTTCTCTTTTCTATGGCCCTTGCTCACTTGAAGAGAAGATGATGAAGAGGAGAGGGGAGCTGTGTGGTAGCATTGTGATGAAAGCTTACCTAACAATTGTGCTTTTTGAATCACTGACACAATATTGAGGTAAAAAATATAATTTGACACAAATATCATGTCAAAATGATCATTTACCAAAATATTGTGTCCCTATACTTATAACGGTAAGTACCAAACCATTGGAAATAAAATATTGATTAACACTAATATTGTCCAAAACATACACAAATATGTATATACAGTTTAAAGTAGTAAATCTTAAATATTTTAATTTACAACATTAGTATATTATAAATTAAATAAAGTCCACTAATACTTACTGCTATATATATATATATAGTGTTACATAATTATTAAACAAAACAATTTACATTATATTTTTTATTTCTTTTTTAAATTCATTACTATAAAAAGCAATTATTATATATATATATCTATAGTTAAAATAAAACATAAACATATTACAAATTCAATTTACAAATATTTACTAAATTACTAAATTATTAAATAAATTACCAAATAAATAAAATATAAAAAACTCTGAAAAACAAAAAATGAGAAAAATATGATAAACATTAAGAAATAATAGTAAATAAGATAAAATAAGCAAATAATAATTAAAACTCTATTTAACGAATATTAGGAAAAGTACTGGAGTCTTGAAATATTAGATATACTATTCACACTCCTGTTTATGCAACAGTAGGGAATGTGTAGGACTTCGGAGGGGGTACATTTACTTTTCCCATTTCAAACAGTGCATCAATAGTGAAAGTGTTGGACTTCAGAAGAGTGAAATTGACTATTCCCAATCTGAACATATGAAACAGTAGGGATAGTGTTAGACTTTGAAGTTGTTAAATTTACTATTCCTACTCCAGCCAATGCAACAGTAGGGAAAACGTAACACTTAGGAGGGGTTACATTTACTATTCCCACTCCAGTCAGTGCAACAGCAGTAAAAGTGTTGGATTTCAGAAGGGTTAGATTTACTAATCCCACACCAAACAGCACAATAGAGGAGAAAGTGTTGGACTTCGGAGGGGTAAGACGTACTACTCCCACTCACTTCAGACACATTACATATATGAATAAACCTATTAATTTAGACAAAATATTGAAGTCTTAATATAAGCCTTATTAATTAGCATGAAGAAATGTATATGTATGTATTATAAACAATTAAACAACTTACATAATTAATAATCAATTAAATGATTAGTTATCAGCAGCTATGAAAATGTTGGACTTCGGAAGAGTTAACTTGCCTATTTCCACTCCAAACAATGCAACAGTAAGAAAAGTGTTAGACTTCAGAGGGGTTAAATTTACTATTCCTACTCTATTCACCACAACAGTACGGAAAACATATGACTTTGGAGTGGTTAGATTAACTACTCTTACTCCAGTTTGCACAACAGTAGGGAAATCATTGGACTTTGGAGGGGTTACATTTACTATTCTCATTCCAAACAGCATAATAGTAGTGAAAGTGTTGGATTTTGGAAGGGTTATTCTAAACAATCCCACACCAAAAAGTGCAATAATAGGGAAAGTGCTGGACTTTGGGAGTTGTAAGATTTGCTACTCCCCCTCAGTCCAAGCATCAGAATTAAAAGTACTTCACTTCAAACACATTACATCTATGAACAACACTATTCATTTCGACAAATATAAAATTCTTAATATGAACATAATAAATTAACAAAAAAATAGTATATATTTGTATTCAAACAATTAAACAATTTACATAATTTATAATCAATTAAATCATTAATTATCAATTAATATTTAATTGTTAATTATTACTTAACTCCCCACCCTATACCCCTACAAACCTAGCAACTTGCACCTGAAATATAACTTCAATATATAAATATTACACAATTTACATAATCATTAGTCAATTAAATAATTATCTATCAACTAATAATTCATTGTTTTTTAATTATTACTTAATTAACTTCCCACCTTATACCCCAACAAACCTAGAAACCCACACCAAAAGTAACTAAAATAAATCAGTATTACATAATTTACATCATTAATATCAATCACACAATTCATTCCAAATTAATGAATAACTAATTATTACTCAATTAACTTCACACCCCATCTACCTAGAACCCAACAACCCGCTACTACACTATAAATTACAATTAACAACTAATTAAAAAAATCTAAACCATTGAAAATTACAAACCATATTTAAAGAAAATAATAACAACTATACAAACAATCGTAACACATAAAATTAATATCTCAACTAAAACACATTAAAATAATTTTAAAATGATATTTTTTATGACTATATTTCTCAATAGGATAATAACAACAATGATATTCTTAAAAACAATATTACCTACGTAAAATATCAATATTCTTGACAACAATATTTTTGCATCACAGTGTTTTTGTATCACAATATTTTTTTCATATATTTCTATCTTACAATATTTCAGCTTGGTTTTTTGTCCAAATACTAAGGTTTTTATGTTTTTCCCAAATCCCCTGGGATGGACAGACCTTTTATAGCACTGGGCATTTCCTCAATGGGCGGGAGCGCTTTGAGTCCATTTTGAGAGCCCATGGTCACTCATGGTGCCATATTGCTTTTCACAGCTCACAGAGGTTAACTGCTGAATGCAAAGGGACTTTAAGAGAGAATGGAAAAGAGGAAGAGAGGGGAAAGGTAGAGTGAAAGTGATGAGAGAAGAATAAGCGAAAGAAATAAGAAAAGAAGACAAAAAGGAAGAGAGATTGGACGGATGGAAAGAGAGAGAGAGATTGCATGAGGAGATGAGGGGAGGGAAGATAGTTTGATATTTTTGCCTGGACTGCTTTTGTTTCCCCATTCCAGCCCTGAGAATCCCACATAGTTATTGTGCGTTATCAATAAGTGTTCAAGTATGCCATAAAGCTGTCTGCTGCCTTGTTTTTTCGTGCTGTTTTTTTATGGGATTACAGTGAACTGGTGGGACCTTAGAGTCAACCAGGGATGCAGTAGGATGAAAGTTTCTCAAAATGCTTGGGTACATTATCCAACAACCTTCTGCATGATGCATATAATCTTAAATTACAGAAGACCTTGTGCATGATGCACAGAATCTTGAATTACAGTTATATCTCTACTGGGAGCCAGAGTGGGGGTTCGATGGTGGGGGTTGTGTTGCTAAAGCACATTTGCTACCCCATTGTGTTTTTAAATTTACTTTCTAGATGGTCTGCGTTGTTTGTGTTGGAATAATCCAAATTTGAAAGGACTAAGGCCATTGTCAGCATTATATGGTCTGTCTGAAGAAGGGAGTGGTTTTCCTCAGGGTGTTTACTGTTTATATGGTACTTTGTTTGTTTCACTACTGCACTGATCTGTGGATTTGGATAAGAGCTGGCAATGGAAAGGGACACCGGGTTCCTTACTGCCTTAGTTGGAGTCACAGCAGAAGTTGTCCCTCTAGCTAGGACAACAGGATGGAAATGGAGTCAGTAGTGTGTTGCTAGCCTGAAGAATCTCTATCTTTAAACCATTCAGCCATATGAGGGTGCATAAGACACTATAAACATGGTCCACACATATAAGATAATTGTGGCAGTATGGTGTGTGGAGTGTACGTGTAAAAGATGAGTGTGAGAGTGTGATGCGCATTTAGAAAATTGAATGTAATTGTTTGAGGGTTGGCATGTTAGTTTTGTCATTTGGAGTCACTGCTACGCATCGCTGGCTCTCTACATGTACCTGAATTCTTGTATATTAAGTCTTTGAACCCACTTGTCTTGGAGCTCAGTGTCTTCTTCTCGCTCCCTCTTTGTTAATCCCATGCAATGAATAGTTACTGAACACGTAAATCATAAACTTTCTTACCTTTTCATGTACTTGGGAGAGCACTCCCTCTCTAGGTTTGAGGGTGCGTGCTTCACATGCATCGCATTGTAAGAAGTGTGAGTATATTCATTTTCATCATTGTAGTCCGGTCCAAGTAATGTCCTTGCCCAAGTTCCCATATCATAGGGAGGAAGGATGCCTCCAAATTCAGAGGGCAGGCATTCTGGGTGAATTAGTTGATGGAGACTGTTCAGATTATTACCGTGCAGAAAGATCTTTAAAAAGGAAAGTAAAAGGGGTAGAGTATTAGTACTTGTTATAAATCACTTTTCATCATCATCATCATCACAGAACGTTATTTTGGCCTAAACGGCCATAAAAGCACAATAATAATGCAGTACAGTGCATTCAGGTCAAAAAGGATAACCATTGCTCTACATGAGGCACCAAATAGCACATTGTTGGTGTGAATTGTTATATGTTGCTTAACTTAATCATCTCATCCTCTCGTCAATCACAATAAACCGAAAATTAACCCTTGAATATAAAGGCCATACATAATTTGTGTACTATACAAACAGCAAAGAACCATTTCATAGAGCGAAAGATGTTCTACAATAAAATGCATATGTTATGCAAAGAACAAACATCAATCAATTAGTGGAGAGTTCTATTACTGTGCATGTGATAAACTCGGACAACATAAAGGCATATGCATTATTAATAACAACAAAATCGATTAAATACACAAGCCATGCCAAGACAAAAAAAAGGACCATTCCAGTGATCCTAAGTTGTTCTACTATTCCACGTGCCTGTCTTGGGTGTGGGGGGGCAACCAATCAGTATTTATCTCAATAAAGTGCATGTGCGTACTTCAGCAACATCTTGAATTTTGCTTGGATCCTAATCTTCACTCTTCAAAGTGAGTATGCAAAACCTATACAGTGCAAGGGCCGTTAAAACTGCCCAGGACCATAATTTTTAGTGCAGTCATGGAGGCCCTCATCTAGCAGCATTCAATGATAACCAAAGTATATAATAGTACATAGAACAATTTATACAACACATGAAAATTAAAAGAAAGGAGTATTTATCTCAATAAAGTGCATGTGCTTACTTCCGCAATATCTTGAATTTTGCTTGGATCCTAATACTCACTCTTTAAAGTGCGTATGCATAAACTATACAGTGCAAGGCCCATTAAAATTCATTATTAGTTTTCTACTATACTGTATCTAATGAACACATATTTACAATGTTCAAAAGATTAAGATAGGAAAATAAATCTGTAATAATTTTGAGCAAGATGGACAAAGATTTTTTGGGTCACAACCTCTCCAATTTGAAGTTTGTCACTATCTTTTGCAATGTTCTAAAGCCATTTAAGCACTTTGTAACTTTATCCACCTTCTAAAATAGGCTTAGGAATGGTTAAGGAATCGCTATTTGGAAGGAGTATATTGTAGGTGTCTCTTCCAAAGAGAGATTCCTATCCACATGTATAAATGATTTAGTAGCAAAATAGCGGTTGTAAAGCATTGAAAAGTTACAGAACCCCAAGTTTGGGTGGTACTCCATTTGCAAAAGGCAAGGGGTACCTTGGTGACCCATTCCTCTTTGTGAATGTTGAAAAAAGTTTGTTGAGGAGTAGACAGTTGGTCACAGGACCAATGCAAACTCTCAAACAATCATAAACAAAATTCCTTTTCCTTTTAAACACAGCACAGTACTCTTTAAGGAAATTGGGCTTCACTTAAAAAACAAAAAAAATCCCTTTGCTTTATATAAATGTGACAGCAGACATGCTGCTATGCTGACCGCAGCAGGCCACCATCCTTGTGATGGCCTCCAATCATAGCGAGTAATGACCTATCTCATTAAAATTCTAGAGGTAGGTCTGACTGTGACCCACCATGATTCAAATGTTTAGAACCTATGTATTAGTACATAAGATGTTTTAAAAAAATCTTTACTGGTTTGCAAAAATGCTGGTGACAATTTGCAACCAGATATTTGTACCTCTTGCCCTTTCTACTTTAAAAGTCACAGCAAAGCCAAAAACTGTGCTTTTCTCTATTTCATACATTGGTGTGGCAAGAACTTCATCTCTCACCCACTACAGTGCCAGGCAACAGCACTAATGTAATAAACTTACATGGTAGTATGACATTATATTGAGGCTGTCACTATCGACCTACAATAATGTTACATCTATTTTATCCACCTAAAACTACATTGTATTGTAAGTATATATTTACCTTTCTTAACAACACTCATACTTATCTTGGGAGGTAAGTGTAGTTAGGATTTAGTATAGTAATTACATAGTTACTATATTATAGTAGTAGGACTATGTAGCGAATTTGATCTTATTGCTATGTGATATATGTCTACACACACAACCATCCATCTACCTATTTATCCATACCTGCACTCACACGCATGGATGGTGGAAATGTTCACCAAACAGGAAGCATGGCAGAATCCATTATTCTTTTTAGTTTTCCTTCTGATTGAACTTTAGATTAAAAAAGACACATCGCTTGCCTTGCAAAAAAAGGGCTGATGCCATGACTCGATATGGGAATATTGTTGGTATGTAGGCTTAGTACAGCTCATCGGATTGTAAAACAACCTAAGGGAGTGGGTGTCCTATGAATGTTATAAATGACTGTCTTCTAGCAAATTAGAAAGGTCCAATGACAGAGCCCTGTTCCGAATGATCGAGGTCAACCAATCTGAAGTATTGAAACAATAGGCAGTTGTTTAATTCTATTGACTGCCCTGAACCAATGAGAACAAGCCTCTCTGATTAGACCATTCAGAGTAACTGCTGGAAGCCTTCCCCATTGCCCTACCGTGGCCTGTCACAGATTGTTCATTGTGGGAGAACACGCGGGCAGCCGGAGAGTGGTTTGTGGTGAAATGGAAAGCACAAGTGATAGATGTATCTGCCAAATCAGTCCAATAATTTTTTTTAATAAACCATGAAACGTACCATGACATCCACCACTTAGTACATAGACCAGTCACTCATGAATCATTACACATGTGGGTGGAGGGTACCACAAAAAATGTACACCCTTAAAATATTCTGTCAACATCACGCCTGCAAGTCTATTGGAGATGGAGTTAAACTTCAATTTCATGAGGCAATGTGTGCCCGAGATAAGGCACCTTACAGCATGTTACAAATACAGCCAATTAATTAAGGGCAGACTCAATAACTGAAATGCAAGTTTTTATTACAAAATTCAAGAGGTGCCTACAGAAATCATATATGCAAATGCATAAAGTCTAAGCCATAAATGATGTCAGTAAATATAGCAATACAGAATAAAGTTCACATTCAGAATCATTCTTAGACCCAAGTGAAAAGCAAAATCAATAAGAAACTAGACGGTATTTCTAATAGCAAAGTTGCTGTGTTCCAAGGATATGGTCCGCTTCAGCTCTCTCTCTGGCCGTGGTAGTGTTGTGAAGTTGTAAACTCGTATTAATCTATGCTTTAGAAGCAACCCCCTCACGCGACGCAACCGCCAAGCCTCTCATTCTAATTGCGCATTTTACAGCGCCATTTTAACCGTCTTTATTCAACCGTTTTCACGGTAGACACTTGACAGGATCCACACGCATGACATATGAAGAGCAATCACCAGGCTGCAGGCTCCTGCTCACCCGTAGGAGCGCCTGCCTATCAGCTTCAAACACCCTGAGAAGATGACACTTCATTGTGCGGCAAAAGAAGCAACAGAAACCAATTCCGTGGAAGAAATCTGACAGGCAGCCCAGATACGTTTAATATGTATGCAGCTGTTGCCAGTGTATCTTCATATGGTGAGTTTAGACGCCATTGCAACGCAACATCCAACGCCTAGCGAGCTGAACCCTGCAGGCGCAGTGTAGATGGGTCGAGATTTCTCTGCACTTTGCAGGTTGAACTTCCAATATTTATTTCTCAAGCATTCTGACAAGAGCCTTTTAAACCTAAATGGCTCTTTTCAAGAGCCCAGGAGAGAACCCAATCTGTGTAGAAGCAGCACCCATCTTACTGACCAAACAAACCCTCACTGAGACAGTGAGTGAGGCTGGTCACTGCCAGGCTGATTGACCCTCGCCCCCCCCCCCACCCCCATCCTCAGGCTGAGGCTGCCCCGCAAGGAGCTTTACACCCCTTAGAACCAGAAATATAATCTGCACTCTCTGAGCTCGTGGTCTTCCACCCGCCCGAAATAAGCTCCCTTTAGAATAAATATCTGGGCGGCATCGACTAAAAGTACCCAGCAGTATTAACAATGCATGAGAGAGACTATGTACAGAAATCCAATAGTTATCTTGAATCTGTTACAAAAGGCTCTTCTAGGGCAGTGTTTCCCAAACTGTGGGCTGGTCAGTGAGCCGATTTTTGGTGTGTTGCAGAAAGTCCAAACAATAAATAAAGATGCCTTTAAATTCTGTATTTATCTTAGAGGTGGGAGAGGCAATATATTTACAGGGAGAGACTTGCCCTAGCTGAGCCAAGGGTCTGGCTCGGATCTTAGAGCCAGTGCACGAGTCGAGTCCTAAAAATGTTTGTTATGTGAATCACACAACAAACATAAGGTAAAATGCAATAAAGTTGCTACAAAAAAAGAAAAAGTGTTTTTCCTCAACATGTGAGTATTTGATATTAATAACTCAAAAGAGTTTTGGTGAAACAAAATATTTGCCCACGATCACACAATTTAAGCAGTAAATCTGCGATTTAGTCGTGATTTCTGGTTTCATTTTGTACAAATCAGCCAGGAAATGGGAATCTGTTTGTCTTTCCTTATGTTAAGGGTTTGTTTTTATCTCCTCGTGCATATTTTATACAGCGTCAACCCGACCCAAATGCCAAATTGGAGCACTTCAGATGAGCACCAGTTACATTATACACGGTCACATTCATTGCTTATAGGCATGCAGAAATTAAGCCCAGAACCACAGGACTTTGAGCCTACGCCAAGATTCAAACCTGGTTCCCTAGTTCCAAATTCTGCAGCACTGGCCTTAACGCCTCATTCTGGGAAGAGGGAGAAAGGTGGGCAGAAGCCACATGAGAGCTCGGCTCGTTATGGGATCAAAGTTCCAACAGGACCTCAAGCTTGGCCAGAGCCGGGCTTCAGACTCGAGCCTGTCTCAAGCTTTCAGTGGCTCGCCCACCTCTAATTTATGTAGTCACGTTTGCTGCTTCGAAGACAGAGATCAAATGTCAGGCTATGTCTTCTGCGGATTGTTTTTTTAACATTTGGACTGAGGTTTACAAACTCCTCGCAGTCAGAGAAAGAAAAGTAAAGTGCATTTTGTTACAATCTGGCTGTGGAACATGGAGTGTGAAAGGAAAGGCTGTAGGGTGTAATTGTTCCCATAACACACCACAAAATTGAAATAACTGTAAGCGAACTGTGCACATTGAGCAGGTAGGAACGCTAAAATGAAGCACACTTGTTTGTAATTCTGAGGCATGAAGGAAACAAAGATTTTAATAGGATTAGAACAAATCAAGACATTTTAATTGCTGATGCACAAATAATGTTCACTGAAACCCGGTCTCCACACATATCATTTAAGTGTTATATAGCTCTATCAGTAAAACTCTGGGGCATATGTACAAGCCCCTATCGCCACCACAATGTCACTTTTACGGACGTTTTGGAGGCGATAGGGGCTGCGCCTAATGTACAAGGCAGCGTTAAGCCACTTAACGTGGCTTAACGCTGCCTTGTAAATAAGGCACCCTTTCACGCTATGGTTAGCATGAAAGGGGCGTGCAGTGGGTGTTGTGGTGGCCATTCCACCGCAACACCTATTGTATTTGACGCTACCCCCTATGTACAAGGGTGGCGTACATGGGAGGCAGCACCAACATTAAGACCAGGAAAACCCTGGTCTTAACTTGGCGAAATGAGGAGAAATGCATTATTTCTCCTTGTTTTTGATTTTTCCTTGTGCAGCACACATGGAAAAAGCAAAATGCCATGGTTTGTTTATGTACAGTAAGGTGTCCCTTCCTGTACGTAAACAAACCTTTTAAAAAAATGCAATTTTGTCACTTTCATGTGTGCTGCATGAAGCAGCACACATGAAAGTGACAGAATTGCATTTTTGGATTGTTCATGTGCAGGAAGGGACACCAAATTTCTGTAACTATTTTGTTGGTCTTTCCCCTTTAAGGTAACTGCATATAAAATAACGCACACATCTTAAATGAAAAATAAATGCAAGTTAAACTAATCATTATGAAACCTCAATTGGTAATGCAATCACTATAGATGTCTCTGTGCATGTAACCAGAAAGTCTCAGACTTGAATCCTGGGTGGCACAGTGGGAACTTGTGACTTGTGTACTTATACCACTATTAGGTCCCAGCCTCTAACAGAAAGTGCTGAGAATATGCAAGTAAATATTTATAAATTGTGTTACACACAGTATAAGATAGGCTGCCTCAAAATGTGCAAAAAGATATAGGCCCATATGATATACACAGCTATGGTTATTACATTTTGAATGGAGGATGAGTGACGAGTTGACCATCCAACCATTCAAGTGCTTCTATAGGGTTTCCTGTCACCCACTGATGTCCTACATGCAATGTACTACAATGGCTAATGTTTGCTTACCATATTGGTGTTTCTTTTTTTAATAAACTCTTTTTTATTGAAATAGGCATATAGACATTTAGAACCCAGCATTATACAGGTAATCAATAACACACAGCGCAGTAAGACATAAAAAAAAACATTGCTACAGTACAACATGATTGTCCCCGGCTATCCAATATTAGCAACAGTATCATCCCAGCTCTTCGGCAGTACACAGATCCCCCCCCCGGAATGTGTTCCAAGGCCCCCATGTCTGCAATCACTTCTTCGGGCATCCCTTGAAAACATATATAGGTAACTCTGTCACCATACACCAGTCCATATCCCTGGCCCATTCAGCAATGCGAGGTGGGTTCGGAGCACTCCATAGTCGTGCGATATTTCGCTTCGCTACCATGAAACCCAAAGTAACCCAAATCCTCTCCTTGGCATTAAGGTCAGTGGGGTCCCATATGTTCAACAAGATCAATTTGATGTTGCACTGTATCTGCTGACCCAATATCTCCTCTATCATGCGTACCACCCCCTCCCAGAATTTCTGAATTTGTGCACATTCCCAGAGGGTATGGATGAAGGTGCCTTCTTGCCCGCATTGTCTTGCACAGCCACTGTCTTGGACGTAGCCCATATGGACCAGTGAGGGTTCTGACAAGTACGTTCTATGGAGGATTTTTAGTTGGACTAATCTGAGTCTGGAGGAGATGGCAACTTCACGGAGACATCTTGGTGTTTCTTGGGTCAGTGTAGACTTAGGTTATTGGTCTTGCTCCCCTCGTTTTGTGGGCTGCAGATTTCTCATGCTCCCAGAGAGTTTGTACTTTCATGTTATCAGTTCAGCAGTTCGTAGGGGTTTTGGCTACGTCCGTTCTCCCTGTAGGTGTTCCATGGTTCTGCAGATAGTCCTTCCTTCTTTCTTTTGCAATGGCTGATGGCTCATTTGGACTGGGCTCTATGCACTGCTTGGAGGAACATACTCCTTTTCACACTCTGTTGTCCTCTGCTTGCAGTAGAGTGATTTCTAGGTTCTTCTGCTGTCTGCTCTCTGGTGGGTCCTTGGTGTGTCAGTTTCGTTGTGCAGCTTGTCCTTCCTTTCAGGTGCTCTTATGTGGACACCATGGGTTGTTTTTGTTCTTGAGATTTATCCTAGAGAGATTCATTTGGGTTTATTCTGAGCTTCTCCTTGTGCATTGCCTTCCTCATCCTGCAGGTCTTTACATAAGATGCGAGGTAGCTGGCTCAATGGGTGCACTATCTTTTATGACCTCTCTGTGATATGCATTTTCTCCATCTTCTGCGTTCTATGAGAGTGCCATATCTTTCCCTGTAGCTCTACCAGGGTCTACTAGGGGCATTTCAGCAGGCTGGGTGGAGGATCAAGTCCCTTTAGCCTCTATAATGGAATTGTTTCATGGGGAGATATTTCTTCCATTGTGGTTAGGCTTTGTTGTCTCTGTGAATATCATACCAAGGCTGATTTTTTGGATACCTTGTACAAAATTGACTGTTTTGTACATGCTATGGCTGCACGGAGTGGCCAGAGTTTCAGTGCAGACCTTTATTTGGACGGTTTTTGGTCAGCCTTTTTCTTACCTTTAATGTCTGGAACGAGGAAGAGGAAGTAATGTAACGACTTACCAGTAATTGCATTTCTCTGAGCCCATTTTTCAATACTACAATCATAACTACCCTACGTCCCTCCAATTTGTTGAGTATGGATATTCTGGCTTCTTGGGGCCATTAATGGATGTGGCCACCTTCTGGAGGCTGAGCTTTTTTGTTTGGAAATGGAAATAGCAACAACAAGAAGGTGATGGATGCAATGCTTGAATTATTCTCAGCCACTGGCAATAGCCCGGGCTGCATTCCAGTCCATCATTTTTCATCCACCATGCCATCTGGGTTTAGACCCAGCCATGTGCAAATCATTCTTGACTCTGCTTCAATAAGAACAGCCCATCCTGAACTGTCAGGTCTTCCTTGAACCTGGAACAGAAACAAGCTAAGACTAGTCTCGCCCTCAGGTATAGCTTGATTGTAGTAGCACAGTAGCATGGGACCAAAGTCTGGGCATACTTTTCACACTTAAGTATACAGAACAGTAATGGATCGAATGCTCAAATTAATAGGACTATTCTCATTAGAGCAGGGTCAAGACTGATTTGCATATGACTAAGTTCAAAATGAGATGGCATGGTATACAAAATAATGATGGGCTGGGTTACAGCTCTTAATGATTTACAGTGACTGAGATTAATTGAATCATTCCATCCATCACTTGTTGTATATTCAGTGTGAAGTTCTAAGTGGGACGGGTATGCCCAGATGTAGGTCCTGCGCACTCTGTGCCACTGGAGCCAAGTTAAACCGAACTGATGAGTCCCAGTAAGGTTGAAACAGGTCTTGGTCTGCTTATGCCACGGTTCATGGAGGACCTGGCCTGGCAGTCGGGCTGCTCTGTTCCCATTGGAACTGGGCCATGACTGATTTGCAAATGGCTGAGTCCAAACATAGGTGGCGTGGTGTGCAAAATTACGGTGGACTGGGATGTTATGTAATGTGCATTTGTAAAGCACACTATCACTCGTGAAGGTATCCTGGCACTGAGCAGGTGTGTGCGCCTAGCCCTTCCTTTTTTATGTAAATTTCTCTTTATTGGGGTTATCAACATAAATAGAACATTAACAAACCTTATAGTATGGCAGGAATAGAATATGCATTACATTGCAGTTACTTGTGTTCTCACTGTCGATGTGGTTCAGTTATCTGCTACATTTCGAAACAAAGCCAAGATGCGAAAAGCAATTATATAAATACAGTAGTTATAATGCTGGTTTCAATGCACATTTGATCTTTGTGACTGTGACAACCTAGAGGAAAAAACTAGAACATAAATTGTGGCATGTATTAATCTATTCACCTGTGGGTTTGTGCATGTGGAAGGTAGGGAAGCGAAGTGTCCAATAAGGCGCAACAGGGGGACGAGACCCGGGCCGAGTGTTCTTCTTGTTCAAGCAAGCAGGGTCGGCGTCCCACCCAACCAGAGCTGGGAGTGTGTAGTAGATGTGTATTGTGTGTCTACAATATTAGGTTGGTGTAGAGGCCGGCTACGGAGGTCGCTGGTCAGATTTAGTATTTATCTTTTCTTATTATGCCTGCCAGTCCGGTGGTGTGGTTGGGGGCGCGGGTCCAAACTCGATATACTGTAGTGCTTTCGCCAGTATGCTGGAGCGTAAGTCTGAAAGCCACATCCTAATTGGGGGGGGGGGGGGGTTGGCAGACTTCCAGGATATGGCTATTCTGCTTTTCACTAGGGCCACTGCAAGGTCGTCTATGACCTTGTTGACCAGTTTGCATGCTTCCATTCAGGTGGTGACACCCAGCAAGCAGTTAAAGCACTCCTTCTGAAAGGGGGTGCCCAAAGCATCAGTGAGAAATCCTGCACTCCTTTCCCAGTAGAGGCCAAGTTGTGGGCAATCCCACACCATGCGCACAAAGTCTGCTGCAGGGGTGTGGCAGCATCGGCATGCATCCGTGGATCCCAGGTACATGCGTGCTAACCGTTTAGGGGTGAGATACATGTGGTGCAAATAGTTGCATTGTGTATATTTGAGCCTGGCGTTAGTTGAGATAAGTTTTGGTGCGCCTGAACGCTGCGCCCATTGTTTGTCCATCAGTGACATAGCAAGGGCCATGTCCCACCCAGTAAGCTTGTTGCTGGTATAGGGGGTTCTCCTTATCCAATTCCATGTTGTTAAATAATTGTGTTATGGCCTTGCGGTCACCTCCGTGTGTCAATAGGACCTGGAGCACTGCAGACATCTCCGGTTCATTGTATGTTTAAGCCAAATGGCTCATAAGACTCTCATGAATGTATCATAGAGGAAGGAACCTTGCGGTATCCCGTAATCATCCACCAGGCATTCAAATGTTCTAATGTTCTTATCAGTAAACAGGTCTCCCCAGAACGTGAGTGCTGCATTTGACCATGCTATTGCCTCCTTTCTTGTCTGCAACTCCTGACAGTCCGGCATCACCCACAGGTGCAGTTCCAGCACATATGTGGGTTTACAGCATTTCTTGGATACGTAAGCAATCCAAAAAGACTTGGCCACCCTCGTTAAGGAATTTTCCCTCCTCCCCGGCCCCTCTGCCTCAATTCCCAGTAGCCTTTGTAGTACTCGTGCTGATGACATTCCATCCAATCAGTATCCCATTTCTGACATATTGTCCCTGGTCAGGCCCCATCCCCCCAACCCCCACCCATGGCCAAGCAACCCTCCCAGCCATCAATTCTCATGCCAATTTAAGAACAAATAACAGTAAAACAATACTGAACAAGATGAGTAAATAAACCAAAGGCATTTAACACCCCTTCTCAGGCAGGCAGGTCAACGGGCTCAAAGCCAGTAGAACTGAGAACGTGAAATTGTAAATTAGTCAATAATGATGACACTGTCAATGTGTGGGGGAGTAGTAATGGGACAGCTTTAGTGACCACCCATTAGGGACATGAAGCCCCCAACCTCACAGGCACTTGGGGCTCTCCTGTGTATTGTTGTGTATCACCTGCTGAGTTGAGCCTCAGTGCAAGGTTGAGGGTGATATTTTTGCCTGTTTATATCACCTTCTCTGCCTACTGAGGGGTGACCAGCAATGCCTCAACCAGTGTCTGTGAAACATCTGTTGCCATGTCATCAAGTCTACTTGCCACTGATCCCTCCCCTCCTCAAAGCCAATCACAATGCTGCAATGGCAGCGTTATGATTGGCTGGGACGCCGACCACACAGGTGTCTATGGGGAGGCCATTTTCTCCATGTAGGCGGCATGCAGCCTACATGGAGAAAAGGGAGAGTGCTTATGACTGGTTTGGTCGGCCCTAGGGCCAACCAAACAGTCAGCGCCCTCAGAGTGGGCAAGCCAGTCCTCCCCTGCCCTACAGCAGGACGCCCACCTGCCCCCAATCAAACCCTTCTGCTTTCTCACAGTGCGAGAAGTAGAAACATAAAATGGTATTTATAATACCATTTTATGTTTCTGCTTCTAACACTGCAAGAAAGCAGTGGGGCGATGCTCCTCTGCCCACATGGAGGAGCCGCCCCTGGATGGGGTTGATTCTCTCAGTTCTAATTCCACAACCACCAGTGCCATGTCTTGGGATGCCTGCTCTTTTGTGAGGCCCAGTGGAGAGCACATATTGCGGGGTTTGTGGTAAATTTGCATTTTCCAGCCATTGGAAGTGTCCTCTGCCTCCTGGGGTGCAACAGCTATGCTCTTGCACTCTAAACAGGTCCAGGCCTCTTCTGGGGTTTGCTCATAATGTGGCACTGTCATCCTGCATGATCCTGAGCGTGGCAGGGAACTGCATTACGCATTTGATGGCATGCTTTGCGGCGGCAACGCTTCACGAGAAGGAAGGAGGACCTACGGCACTGTACTTCCATGGTGTAGTTGGGTAAAATGTTGACGGGGCATTTCACACAGCCCAAGGGACTTTCACTCGGGTGACCTGTAGGATATGGCCCCTGTCCTGGTAACTGAAGAGCCGGGCAACCACTGGATGCAGTGGGGCCAGTTGTGGGGGTGATCTTCCCGGTACCCTGTGGGCTTGTCTCATGGAGAAGAAGGTTGAATGCTTTCCCTGTAGAATCACAGTCGAAAACCACTCCTCCAGGTAAAGTTTCATTCTGAGGCCCTCAACCCATTCCAGTAGGCCCACTATCCATACATTGTTACGCTGTCCATTTTTTGAGATAGTCCACTTCAGCTTGGAGGGCCTTCATTTGTGCTGTGGTTTCTGTGACAGTCAGTTCAATGAATGCCAGTGTTGATTATGTGTTAGTGACCCGATCTTTTTAACTTATTATGGTCATCTCTCAATAGGCCCACATCAATCCTCAGTGCATCGACATTCAGCTACAATGTAATCTTGACATCCAGCAAGGCCGACAGCATCTTGTCGAACCTACGAGATTGAACGGCAAGAGTGATCTCAATGGATCATCCCGCAGAGTAAAGCACATCTCCTGATGCCGCATCAGCCAGTGCCCCTGGCACCGCTGCCTGGTCCTTATCCTGTTTTGTGCGAACCAAGGTGGGTGGCCCCTGTTTCTGCCGCATATGGTTGATCCGACTAAGATCCTGAAGGTCACTCAGTCCTTTTCGAGAGCAGCCAATGTGGGCCTGGTAAACCCCTAGGAGGATGTGTGCCCTATCCGTCAGAATGAGCAGTGAGCTTGGGGGAGGGGACAGGCGCTATTCAGCATGCCGAAGTCAATGTAGCATGGCAGTTAGTGGTGCCCTTTCCCCATGTAGAATGTTCAGGTTGTCAGCCCCCCAATTTTACCCGGCATACAGTAGGATTAAGTGGAATGACTCTGGGTGTGTAAGGTACGCCTCGTATTTTAGTCCTCCCATTGTCCTTTATAGATGTATGCAGTCAGGGCCGCATGGCGCAGTACCTTGTGTGGGCCATACTGGAAAGGCTCAGGAGTAAAAATTATTGGTGGTTCACCAATGTGCACTCCCCGTCTGTCGCAGGATCCCGAGCAAGGGTGAGGGGGTCCCAACATGCTGTAGCAAGCACAACGTGCCTCAGTCCTCATTGATTGGAGAGGGTGACTTTGCTGCATCTTTTCGGTGTACCCCACTTGGAATGAGGTTGAGGGCCACCGCCGGCGAGGAATGGAGGAGGCAAGCAGTTCTCTCTTCTAAGCACATGTCAGGCCGGTCTCGGGCAACGCCTAACAGAAGCACAGGCCCGCTCCTCCCTGACACCACGCCAACTCCGCCCACTCGCCTAGCCCTTACTATGGTAGAACAGTTAATTGAAAAAACAGATCTTGAGCTCCTTGCTCTGTTTAAGAAGCGAGGAGGAGGCTCTGATATTGAGTGGTGGGTCATTTCACACTTTAGGAGGAAATGAAAGAGAATGCTCGTCCTCCTGATCTGGTTCTGTTTATGCATAAGATGTGTGCACATAAGAGTGCTTTGGAGCACAGGTGCCTGGGTGGTTGGTGGTAGGTAATGTGACTGTTCAGGTAGGTGGGGTCCAAGTACTGTAGTGCCTTGAATGTAGATTTGAGGAGTTTGAAATTAGTGTGTTTGTGTATTTGGAGCCAGTGGAACTCCCTGAGATGTGGTTGTGATGTGAATTCTGCTTGAAAGATTGAGGATGAGTCTGGCTACTGAGGTCTGGATGGTTTGTAGTCTTTTGGTGAGTTGCTTGGTTATCCCTGGTGTACAGGGTGTTCTCGTAGCCCAGAGTGATTACCAGTGGCTGAGATTAATTCAAGCGTTCCATTCATCCTTTTTTGTATACATCAGAATGATGCTTCAAGTGGGATGAGTATGACCAGATGTGGGTCTCCTACACACTGTGCCACTAGAACCAAGCTATACCTGACTGATGAGTCCTAATAGGGGCAAAACCGGTCTTTGGTTATCCGTGTTCTGGTTCATGGAGGATCAGGCCTGGCAGTTTGGGCTGGAGTGTGCCCATTGGAGCAGAGTTTAAAGAATGTTGGGACTATCAGGCATCCACTGGTGACTTATAGACTTGACAGCCTTAGGGTGGTTTTCTACCAAACCTTTTGTCTTACTCCTCCATTTTTGCTAATCTCATTTTTGTTGGTATTAGGACTCTGTGCACTTGACTACAGCTAACCAGTGCTAAAGTGCATGAGCTCACTCCTCTAAACATGGTAAAATTGTCCTACACCCAGTTGCCATATTTAATTTACTTGCAAGTCCCTAGTAAAGTGGTATTACCCAGGGCCTGTAAATTAAATGCTACTAGGGGGCATGCAGCAGCTACTGTGCCACACAATTAGGTAGCCCTTTGAACAACTCTCAGGCCTACCATTGAAGCCTGTGTGTGCAGTTTTAAACTGCAAGTTCGGCCGGGCAAAAAAACCTTTTGCCAGGCCTAAACCTTCCTTTTTTAATACATTTAAGTCCTTCCTATGGTGGCTCATAAACAGCCCATAGGGCAGGGTACAGTGCATTTAAAAAACTGGACATGTGGTTTTATGTTTTTCATGTCCTGGTAGTGAAAAACGAATTATTCACTACTGCAAAGCCCACCTCTTCCATAGAATAACTTTGGGTTAACGTATTACGTTTAATATGTGATAACTTTTAATTGGGAGCAGGTAGGAATGTAAACCCTCTTTAATTGGGGAGAGGAGTTGGCCTAATGGCTAGGGCGGTCGACCTCGAATCTGGAGAACCGGGTTCGAGTCTTGGCAATGACGCTGAACATCCTGTGATTCTGGGCAAATCATTTAATCTCCCCGTGCCTAACAAAAATGAATGTGTGTCCTCATGTCACGTAACTAATGCTATGTAAACCGCTCTGATACCCGATACTGGGTCAAGTTTGCGCTATATAAAACTCCGTTAACTTGATGAGGGGTAGGAGCTGTCACCTACCACATTTGCACTTCACAAAGGTTCTCCCTGAGCATCCTCAGAAAGGGTTGGATACTAGTCTTTTGTGTTCCAGACAAGCTGAGGCCAGGGCAGGGAGGCACGACATTCCAAACATCTCTGGGGGTGGAAACCTCCAAAACCATCCCCTACAACAAAGTGGGCACCATGTATACATATTGGACCCTAAGGCCCATCTCTTCAGTACACCTCTGGACCTGTGGAAGACTCAGAAGGACTGCTGTGCTGCTCTGCAAGAAGTACTGCTATTCTGTTGTCCAGCTGCGTCCTGCCTTGCTGCCTGATTTAAAGGACAGGACCTGCCTCTTGAATCAGGACTACTGCAGTGATCCCAAGGGCTAGTTGTCTGGCCTCCTGATCAGAGCCTCAGAGACAGAAATTGCTACAACCAACTTGAACCCAGCACCTGGACTCTGTCTGCTGTGAGTCCTACTCCCTTAGTGGTACCATTGCAGTCCTGGACCCTTGAAAGTATGCCTGAAAGTGCTCTGCCAGCACAGCAGTGGTCTTGTAAGCAGAACCGATGCAGCGCAGAGCATCACAGCCGCTTCGGAACCCGTTGCTTTGCGGTGCATCCCAGATGCCAAACATCACATCGCAGCTTGCAGTCTCCTAGGAACCGCTGCTGCACAATTTATCCTTGATGCAGGCCTTTGCATTGCAAGCCCTTGTTGGAGGCATCCTTTGTGCCAAGCTACCAGGGGGTTACGCACTGTTCATTTGGGGGTTGGTTGTGTTTCACTCTAACAGAGATTGTGGTTGCTACTTGAGTAGGGTTACACGCTCCTCAACCACTAACCTAATTTTCAGCAGTGACCAAAAGAGGCTGAAAAGGACAAGTGTAATTAATGTTTGGGAGATTGGGGAGGGGTCTTCTTAAACATCCTAGCTATTGTAAGGTGTAGATTTTAAAGTATGCTCAGCTGTATTATGAAAGACACGCTGGACTCAATTATCATATTCGATCCTATAGTGACAGGAATCTGTTGATAGTATTGATAGGTGCTTGTGAACAGTGACAATTGTAACTAATTAGCAATAAAGAGGCTGCTGCCGATTTCTAGAATCTTTAGAAAACAAACATCAGTAAAGATGTATATTTTTCATGAACCTTTGTTTTTATCATTTGAAAAATATTGCCGCTTTCGCAAGGCAATGGATTCTTTAATGTCCCCCCTCCTCTGCCCCACACCTTCCAAACAATTGTAAATTTGCTAAACAACATTGCAAGGTGCATTTAAGAAAAAACAATCTAAATGAGGAACATGTGGACGTATCTTAAAGTTTATTTTTATAAAAAGCAGATCATAAATTAGAAGCGTGCATATTAATTTTTAAAACAGAACGAGCTCTGTCAGTCTTGTGCAAATAACACTGACATGAGTGAACCAGTTTTAAAAGGCAGTGGTGTGAGGTGCATAAAGAGTATTTTCCTGAATGGCATGTGAATGGCTCCTATGAGGTGAACGATGTGTGTACTATTGCTGTTTGTGACTGGTGTGTGTTTGTAGGTGTGTATATGAATAGTGCAATATACTGGTGTATGTTTCACAATGTGAATAGTGGTAGTTCACACTGTGTAGGTGGTTTGAGTGCATATTATGTGCATATATGTCTGAATATGAAAGATGTGTGCAAATCGTGTTTGTGATGTGTGTACAGATCATGTTTTTGTGTATATGTGATTGTGACTACTGTGAGTAGTATAAATAACAGTGATGGGTGTGACTGGTGTGTGTTTATGTGTGTAAATAGATTGGTGCAAATCACAAGCGCAAGTCATTATCACAAGATGTGTTAATTAGCGGGTGCACTTTTTGCACCACATGCCAATTTTCACCCCTCAGAACAGGGAATTACGACTAATTCATCCGGCTTGGGTGTGTGCAAACCAAAACTGCGCATGATTTGCACTCATAGGTTGAGGCAGGTTTTAGCTCTCTGGGGCAGTGCTACGGTACTCCCCCAGTGTGCTCCTTCTCACCACTGTCACAGCCTCCCAAGATTTCTCGCAGTCAGACTGTGTCTCTCTTACTGTCTCAGAAATGCTTGATGCTGTCTAGAGTGTAAATTTCCCTTGGATCCAAGGACCTCCTCTCTTCTCCCCTCCCCTGCAGTATGTGCTGAGTTCAAGAACAGATGAAGGTGCACAGAAGACAAGCCAGGGGGCGCTGGAAGGCCAGGGACCACAGTTATCTGACCGGCTAAGCTCTATAGAAATGACCATGCATAGCAGTTTCTCTAGATCCAGGAGAAGGCATTCGCTATCTGGGGCATGTCTTGGCCAAAATGTTACACCCTACCTATAGGGGTTGAACTCAGACCCCTGTGACCTCTGTGGCAAAGGGGGTCTCCATTCTTCAGGAGGACCACTTTGAGCCCAATGCACATAAGTATCTGTAAGATTGTGGGAGTGTCAGGGACCCTCACAACATTCTGCAGGAAAGCCACTGCATACCAAAACCAATGGCCAGGCATGCCTTGAAAAGCTACGTAAACATTGGTGTGAACGGTGAAGCCTGCTCAATATTTTAATCAGCTTTCCACATGCATCAGCCTGACGTCCTCCTTGTTGTTTACCATTGAACCATATAAAACAAGAAAATCAATAATTGCTTGAGTATGAGTCATAGGCCGTGGGGGAGGGAGCTCAAAGCGTGCTAGAAGCCAGTACCAAAACTGAAGCGCGCCTTCATGACCCAGCATTGCAGCACAGCCCCCGCCCTGCGGGAGCCTCCGCCGTGCCCGAGCACTGCACAGAGGGCCGGCTTTTGTGAATGATGAAAGATTTCCGATGAAGCTGACTCTGCATCTGAAAATAACCTAATTTTGCTGCATTATCGATTAAACCTCAACCTCTTTCTGGCTTCCAACTGAGATTAAGCTCTGAGATATCTCCATCTGTCAGCAGAGGCCAGGGCATGGGAAGATTGCCTTTTAAAAGTCTGGCCTATAGATTTATAAGGCGCTGTTCGAGTTACCCGTTTCCGTGTCTTGTCTTTGAGGAACGGTTTGATGATGGTGTACAGGGCGTGGATGTACCAGGGTTGATTGACAAAGTGAACTCCTCCGAAGCGAGCTGGGAAACTGTCCTAAAACAACGAGAGAAAAAAAACCCAGTTAATTCACGTGTGTGGGCCAGACATGGAGGAAGGCAGAAGAAAGCAGTAAATATCAGAGCGTCAGGCAATTTACACCCACATTCTGTGTGCGAGGAATAAAACCCCATACATTTATGCCCTGTGAAAAGCGCAGGAATGTGTCCCAGGACGTAAGTATGGGGTGTCCTAGGGTAACAGCTCTACCCCAACCTTACTCTTAGTGACTACTGACACTGCCCCTGCTACCCTGTACAAGGGTTCATAACGGAAGCGACAGCAGAAGGTAAACAGAGCTTTGCCAACACTCTTTACCGTCTGCAGCTACCAGACATTACACCATCCCTATAACCCCTCAGCAGCAAACAGGGCACGAGAAAGGGCAAGGGCTCAACCCAATGGTGTAAGCAAGGTCAAAGTGTGTATGATGTCACTTCCTATCAACATACAGGCTCGTCACTTCTTCACCTACAAGCTAACAATGCACTCTGAGGGGTAGGGAACCATGATAGGCAGGGACTAACAGGCGTAACTATCATTGGTGCAGCAGTTGCAGTGGCACAGGGCCCCAGGGCTCTGAAGGGACCCTTTGAAGTAATTGCTATATTTTTCTACCCCTGCAGCAGTGAAAGGGGCCATTTTTCTTGCTTCTACCTGTGCCCATTGCATTCTTGCTACACTACAGCTGATAGGAAGGAAGCCAGGTTAGTCCTCAATATAAGAAGTGTGACTTTCAGTCAACTATCTGTCACTATAAAACTTCTTCCTACTTGTATTACTCATTTTTAACAATACAACTTATATCTCCTTTGACAAGAAGTGCTACTAGCGACGACCCTAACACCATTTCCACTGGCAGATCGACAGTTCCACATATGAAATCATGGAAGTAGCATGGGCATACGTCCCTAGTGCATCCTTCTAACTTTTTATTCTGTACTTTCGAGGAGGTGAGAGTGGACCAAGTAGGTGCCAATGGTTATATGATACCCTTGACAAATGTGTGTCTACAGGGACAGGTCCCATTGTAACAATGGCATTTGTGTCCTTTGCATGTCATATATTTTGCATGTTAAGTTTTGTCCTGACTGAACTTAGTTAGATCTCTTGACATTCTTCACTGACATTTTTCTGAGGTGAAGCAACCTAGTTCTGATGAAAGCTTTGGATACTGGTGAAAGCCCTGGACCCTATGACCATTACAATTTAGGTCTGAAACATGTTGATTTATATACAGGGTGTAGGTTCATTGTTTCCATAGACATCCCCTTGTAATATAGGGCCTGATTACAATGTCGGTGGGACGGCCACTGATATGCTGTCAGGGGCAGTCCCACCAACAGACAGACCTTTGGTTCAACCGCTGCATTAGGATGCAGGCAGTCGGACCAGAGAGGTCGTGGGGAAAGCCCACTGCGTCCAACAGGATCTATGATCCCATCGGGGCAGTGATCGGAATCGTGTGCCTAGCATGAGGCGGTGTCTGCGCGGGCACCACCTTAGGGATTATGATGTCCCTTTCGGACAGCCTTTTCATGGCAGTCCGACTGCCATGAAAATGCAGTCAGAAATGGACTTTGAGGGCCCCAAGCAGGGCCCCTTGTGGGCCACTGTAAAGTGGCCCTGGGGGCACATGTAGTGCCCCCATGCACATTCATGGACCAGGTGTTCATGCACCGTGTGCCAGGCACCTAATGGTGCCTGGTACACGGTGCATGGATGTGCACAAAGGGCTCTTTCACGCTGCAGCGTGTGCTGCAGTGCTTTCCCTGGGCAGCGGCACAAGCCGCAATGTAAAATAGCACTTTTCCAACTGCCAGCACGGCAGTCTCATCCTACTTGGGCGGTCGGATCGCTGCTTGTTTGTCGGTTGGTCTCCTGACTGATGAGATAGCGGGCAGCGGTCTGACCGCCCGTTATCGTAATGAGCCCCATAATTATAATCATACCAGGAACAGCATTAATAATACATAGTTGTTCTGAAGTATTTATTTTTTAGGACCCCGACAAGAGAATATCCTCTTGGGCTCCCAGGAATATGATCGAGCCCATCCTGGATTTTAGGGACCAGGATGAAATCTGATGATGAATTCCTCTCTTCTGTATTAGCAGAGTTTAAGCAAGAACCATTATTGCGTGTTTGATTTCACACACAGTGCTGCTAAGTGGTTATTTAATAGTACAACATGAGCTGACTGGGTTAAATCCTTGCAATGTGACAAAGGCCTCACTGCACAAACCTGTTGTCTGTATAGGAAGCCAAGGGAGACTCTGAAACCCATTTGCCAGTGTTGGTGCTTTGCACCAATGAAATGCTAAAGGGGCAGATGCACAGAATCATGCCATGTGAGTCCCAAAGGATGAGGGCCCAAGGTAAATAAAGAAAACTTATGCAGGGCAATATTCAAAGTCAAAACCATGAAGAACCATTACAGAAGGCAAAAAGATTAAGTCAGCATCAATTTAATTAATAATAAGCAAGAGGTTTCAACATTAGGTCTCCCTCTAGAGTAAATCAATTGCTAGAGTCAAAAGACTGTCATAGAGTCTGCCTTCATTAAAGCGAGGATAAAGTCTATAAATTCTCTAGGTACAATGTGAGCAAGAGGGCCTTCATTAAGTCTCTCTCTGGAGAATAGGCATACAAATCTGGATTACAAATAACCTAAGTATAGAATTAAATAACAGTCAGACATGAAGACTGCTCGGTATGAATGGAAGGAAAAAGTTCGGCAATGAAGAAAATTCTAAATATGGAATATAATACCAAACGGAAATAGAGACTGTTTAAAAGAAAAGAAAGGTCTGGCTCACATCCCAGAATAGCCACTTTTTAGTTTTTGAAAAGTGGAAAAGAATGCTATCGACATACGTGAGGTGATTTCATAGGGCTGAAATAGTAACATTACATGACATAAATCACTCAACATTTCAAGCATTTTGTTACATAATACAAGCTATTTGAAAAACTGCCTAACTTATTAATATTCTAGTGTCTCCCTTAAAGCACATGCAATGGGAAATGGCATTGCACTGCTAAATAATAAACCTTTTAGATGAATAAACAAAATGTTGTGGCTGCATGCAGCACCGGCCTTGAATTTTTGCAACATTCCAAGAATGTCTCTGGCATGGCTTCCTTGGAAGCACAAGCTAGATACAGTACGAGATGCTACACCACAAAACAGATCCTATTTTTACTATTTTCTTGTTAGTGGAAAAGAACACCAGTAGGCCTTTAAACATGAAGAATACAACAGTATTTCTTTTACAGGCAATATGAGGCCCCGTTATAGCACATTGAGCCTGGTCATGCTAACTTAAACGTGCAAAACAATATTAAACTTTTAATAAATAAATCTGCTCTAACACCAGTGTGGTGCATGACTACTACTTGTGATAGAAGAGACAACTAATGCAGCTCCTTCCATTGGTGGCTGGTGACTGATGCGAGAGCCATTGTGGTAAAACACGGTACAGCAGATTCACTCTTCTCACTTAGGCACAACCACTCACCTACTTCTGCAGGCAATGTCAACATAAAGACCAGTCAAAGTCTATTCTTATTTCTGGCAGTGGGTATGAGTCTCTAAGCAAACAATTCCTTCCATTCTTCTTTGTTCAGAGCCATCCGTCAAACTTTCAATGCATTTACAGGAACCACAGTGACAGCAGGTCCGGCCAATGCAAGAGATGTCCACTGTCCCGGCAAACGTCTCTAAATTTAGGGCAGGAACTCCCTCAGGGTGACAAAGCTACTCTGTCGGTCTGATGGAGTAAATCCTGTCTGCCAAATTCTAAATCAGGCCCCAAGTCTTTTTCCTGCAGCAACATTCTGAGACTGGTTGCTCGTAAAAGTGGTCCCTATTAAAGGCACTGCATCCCCGAGTTGACTTCATGAGGCCTTTGGTCAGTTCTTTTGTTCTTGTAAGTATGGTTTTTCAACCTAGAATTGTGTGCACTTTTCTTTGCCAGAAGTTCTTCTAGGTTTGGTGCAATTGTATGCAACATTTGACACTTAGCTGTTTCCGTGAACTCATCTGGTTCAGCTTCTATGAAACCCTGAATCAAGACCACTTTCTCTATCTGCACAGGATACACTGCAGGATTCAGAGACCTCAGATCAGCGCTCAACCAGCTAATGGGGGTCGAGGCTTTAGCTCCCAAATGTCAACATCCTTAACTGGTGTTGACAAAGTATCAATGAATAGTAGTACACCAGGCCCTAAAATTACGAACCTAGAGGCATATTATCAACAAACGGCGTTAAAATTATTCCAATAGAAGCCCGTGTTCTGGTGTCAACATGGGCTTCTATGGGAATTCTCAAAGGCATATTATCAAGCCCATTATCGCAGCTTTAGCGGCAGTTTTCTGCTGCTAAAGCGGCGATAATTTTATCGCCGTGCTTGATAATATGCCCCCTAGATCTTTTTCTGTTACTCGAAAGATGACATTGGGTAAATATCGAAATTAAGTCACTAACCTGAGGTGAAAGGGCACTTTTTATAGAATTTAGCTTTACCTGACCCATATGTACTATTTCTACGGGCAGGAGCAGAGTGAGCAGTTTCAAGGCACTTAGGACCTGATTGAGATTTTGGTGGATGAGTTACTCCGTTATAACATAACGGATGGAGCGTACTCTTATTACAATACCTAATGCACTTACAATAAGGCAGACAGGCTATCCGTCACTTGTGAGGGAGTAACCCGCCTGCCTCTCTCTAAATCAGGCCCCCTATTCATTACAAATGAAAAGTGTTGCTTCCCTTACTTTTCAAGTAATTCCGTTTTTAATTGTATTCCTGTACAGCATATTTTTCCTAAACGAAAGAGACCCTTCGATCAAGCTTCTATCTATAGTGTACGTATGTCAATTAAACTGGCACCTTTTTAATTTATAGTTGTACAGAATACACATTTGGTATAAATACAAAAGTGATGTATTCCTATATGGCAAAGCGGAAATTCTACCCCAAACTGCTGCATTGTCCATCCATGTTCTGCACACCTGAAGCACTATGACAAAAATCGAAAAGTATTTAGTTTTTTAGTACCTAGGTCCCTTTATGCTTCAAATGTATGTATATGTTCATTTTCCAGTTACCTTATTGTTTTCTTATTGTTTTAAAGTCAGAAGTATTTGTTCTCTGGTTTGTATCATGAAAAACTGAAAACACTGTGGGGCATATTAGCAAGGGCTGGCGATATAATTATCGCCGCTGTAGCGTCCGTTTTTGGGCAAAAAGCGGCGATAATTATATCTCAATATCATCAAGGACACACGTGTTTCCTTGATGTAGAGCCTGTTTTTTCACAGCCTCGCCTTGCATCGCTAATGAGATGCAAAGAAGGCGTGGCTGTGAAAACAACACAAGTTAATATCGTGAAGGCAGCTTCGCGATATTAACAAGGAGGTGCAGCGATAAAAAAAAGCGCGCTACCTCAGCCTTAACTCAGGAATTTAACTTCTGTTAAATTCCTGACTAAGGCATACTTTCAATGGGAGATGGATTATGTTGATAGGACCACAGGGTCCTATCAGCAATGTTATCACTGTTTTCAATGGAACATCGCTGGAAAACCAGCGATGTTCCATTCAAAACACCACTATCGCTGAAATATTATCGCCATTGCACTATGCGTTGTAAATATAGCATTATCATGGCGATAATATTCAGCGATAGCCGGCGATAATATTTCTATCGCTATGTATGGCCAGCGATAATTATCGCTGGCCGTTGATAATATGCCCCTGTATTGTTTATTTATCTCCAGGGTTAAGCTTGGTGTGCTATTTAAGCTCATGTGGTAAAGTTCGTTGTTTCATTTCTAGGATTATGCATCTAAGATCAATGTGATTTCTATTTGTTAAAATGTTTATGTGAGAGCAAAGTACGGTATAGTTATGGAAATAGCCAACTTCCATTTGCTAGATATTAATTTAGTTTGTCATATTATTCTAGTCCCATGTGTCGGTTATACCCACCTTGGTAATTCGTTTGTACTCAATGATGAAGAGTTTTAATTTTTTTAAATATTTATTTTATATTTTATTTTGCAGAAAACATTTATTGTAGCGGGAACATCTCACACACGAGGACTGTAAATTAAAAATTATGGTCCGTGAGATGATGTATTTCGATTTTTGAAAAGTCAGAAAAAGTCAAGTATTCTAGGTATTTGTCTGCAAATTGTGTATATGTGATGTTTTTCTTCAGGATTTACAGGTATCATGCAAAACGTTTACATTTTATTGTAATTTTGTTGTTAACATATTGGCCTAATAGACTAACGGCTAAATAAACATAATTTTTGTATTGAACTAAACTTTTTCAGAAATGACATAAACTCCAGTAATAGCCTTGCCAATCATGGTGCAGATACACATACTCTTTTAGCAGGTTGCCATTACTTTTTGACTTTTTTATACAAAGAATTGTGGACAATTATTTCAGCCAAAATCTTCTGCCTCCTTACGGCAGGTGTCATTTCTTCTCGTAGTCCCACATTGCATGTGTGCTACATTCTGCAGCACACATACAAAGTGGGAAACGCCTAAAAGCATAGTTTTTGTGCTGGAAAGGACCCCTTCAAGCACAATTCCAATGCTTTCCACAATGTAGACACACTTCCACTATGGCTCAAAGATGTCTGCATTGGCATATGGCAGCCCAAAGTGTACCAGTGGTTGGAGAGAGCAGAACAGCGACACTTCATAGTAGATATGGTGATGTTCTGCTCTCTCACATTCATGCAACGCAGCACCCTTCCTTTCTGCACTCTGACTTTTACATAAAACTAAACCCATATGTACTTCATAGAGTTCCGGGGCCTGATTATGATGGCAGTGGGACCACCACCGTCAGCCCGTCGGTGGAAGTCCCACCGCCATCGGACCATGGAGGTCCGCCCGCCACATTACAATGGCAGGCGGATGGTTGGCAGTCATAGAGACTGACCCTCACACATCCGGCAGGCTCAAGGAGTCCGTCAGAGGGAGTTGTATCCCTACAACAGTGGCGGTGGCTGTTCAGGCATCGCTGTAGGGATTACAATGTCCCTTTCTGATGGCCGTTTCATGGCGGTTAACCCGTCATTTAAAGGCTTGCGGACAGGGACTTTGGGGACCCCTATCGGGCCTCCCTTCACCCCTGGACCTCCGATATGAGCCCTGGGGGGTACCTATGGTGCTTCCCCTACATATCCCTTTACCATGTGGCAGGCACATAGTGCAGGGATATGTCAGATGTGTATTTCTTGTATTGCGACGTGTGCTACAGCCCGCAGCACACGCCGCAATACAAAGAATACACATTGTGACCGCCTTGAAGGCAGCCACATCCTAATTCCGATGGCGGGACTGCCGACAGGTAGTCGGGCGATCCCATTCCCGACAGGTCCAACCGCCATCATAATGAGGCCCTTAATTCCATGGGATAGCTACAACATTCGGGCCATATTTATCAAACTTTCATGTCGCATAAGACAGCAAGTCACCATGCTCTGTGAAAGGGCAGGAATGTGCCACATTTAACATTATAGGTCGCATTCCTGTCCTTTCCTTGTGCTGGCGCTCTTTTGCCTGCCTAGAGCCAACATAGGCACCCTTGCACCATGGTGCAAGGGTGCCTGCATTGCAGACAGGACTGTTTTGTAATGTAGCACATGTAGAAAAAGGAAAAAACAAGGAGAAATAAAGATCTTTCTCCTCATTACACCTCACATGGGGAGGCGTAGCATTTTGACGCATTCCCAGGTCTACTACTAATGGTAAATCTGGGAATGCACCAAAAGCCATGGGTGGATGCATGAAAACACCCACGCTTCACCCATGGATGTCTCCCTGGGGCAGAGCAACACAAGGCAGCGAGTTGTGCTGCTTTGCGTTACTCCACATTTAGCAAGCCATACAGAGCAATTGCGTGGCATGATAAATCTGACTTTAATTTTGTCTTCCCCTTGCGCCTCCTTGCATGGCACAAGGGTGACACAACACTTTGGTGCTCTTTCTTACTTTTTTCCTCCATATACAAATTATTTTCCCAAATGGGTAAATCCCTTATTGGAGAAAATAACGGGATTTTGAGGAGCTTTCACACCCAGTTTTGAAGTTTATTCTGTCATTTTTTAGGGATGAAATTGAGTGGGCCAATAAAATGTAAGACAATAGCGTTAATATTTGTGAATACCTGCAAAATACAGGGGTGTTTGCTGCATTCAAATATTCACCCCCTGTTGATCCCATGGGAATACCACGGATTTCAGAAGTTCTTCAAATCTTGACTGTGAGTCAGGATTTTGGAATTCCATTCCTAAATTCATTTGTAGGTGCCATAAATATAACTTACATCCACATACATTTTTGTAAATTATACTAAATGAGACATTAATGTGTTAGAGAGGCAACATGTATTTGGTACATTCCATATATACAATTATATTTGTTTGGTCTACGGTAAGCAAAAGTGACATGAATGGTTCTCATCGCCTCTAAATGCTCGGATTTGCAATTTAGACAATGGATCACACGTCTTAAGATAATTTAGGGGCATATTATCAAGAAACAGCGTTAAAATCATCGCCGCTTTAGCGGCAGAAAACTGCCGCTAAAGCGGCGATAATGGGCTTGATAATATGCCTTTGACAATTCCAATAGAAGCCCATGTTCTGGTGTCAACATGGGCTTCTATTGGAATTCTCACGGGCATATTATCAAGCCCATTATCTCCGCTTTAGCAGCAATTTTCTGCTGCTAAAGCGGCGATAAGTTTAACGCCGTGCTTGATAATATGCCCCCTAATGCTTTGCTCTGCTCTTGAGCTGAGGGCTTTATCACCAACACCGACACAATGATGCATCGACAATTCGGATGCACCAATCAGGCTCTGACCATAAGTCTGTTTTAAAAGGTTCACTGTGGCAGCACCAGCTTGTCAAGCAATGTAAGCATTACAGGCCGCCAGGGAGGATCACATCAGACAGGAATCGGACTCCAATTAGTGTCGAGAAACCAAACACAATGAAAGTTGGTCTGTGTCCTCAATTATAGACTTTAGAAGTTGCACAAAGTATGAATATTTATTGCTATTTGCACCAGTGACTCTTTTTTCCTCTACTCTTGAGCCATCATTTAAATGAGGGTCTTTTTTCACCAGTTATCTGAAACGCACTGCTGCACATTTCCACATATAAGAAAAAAACACAACAGGGAAACGGATTAAACACTTTATTAGTAGTCAGCCAGTAAAAGATACTTTTTACCATTACAAGGTCTGAAATCGAAAATAAATTTCGTTCCCATATTTCTCAAAAAAATTCTACTTAAGAACTGCTATACAAAAGACTCATGCAAGAGAGCTTCATTTGGCAGCATCCTCCTTCCAGGTTTCACACTTCCCTTTCTGCCCCAATGCTGCTTGAGATAAAGCTGGCTCGTGGTGTGAGATGAGCGACAACTAAAGCAACTGAAGCTTGGTTAAACAATGTAAATCTATTTGCAGTTTGGCACCATTCATGTGCCATCCATTAACTGACTGAATTGTGAATATTATTACTACATTTCTGTAGATGTCAGTGCACATCTAGACAGAGCAGAAACAGGTATCTTTCAACTGTCCTGATCAAGAGTACGTTGGTGGAAAATGTAACTGGGATTTGGGATCCATATTTTTAATGGTATTTGTATATTTCTAAATCTATTAATATGTTTACATCCACGACCCTAATGTTAGTTTCAGTGGTTTCATCAGACCAAACGTCACATGACTTCACTTCCAGTGATGTAATCAGGATTAAAGGTGAGGTGATTTCACTTCCTGTGATGTCACATTGGGGTCATGTTGCCAGTGATGTCACTTCTGCTACCCCTAGCATTTTGGTGAATTGACATCCAATGAGCGCTTCATACATCTGGAATTGAGCCCAACACTGGTACAGACTCATGTTGATGTTGCAAACAGAGGCATGGCGTTTCCATGCAAGTGCCTGACACAGAAATAGCCATGGATGGAAGGAAATGGTGGAAGAGGGGCCTGCCTAAAGTCAAGAGCCTACGTTTTTAAAGAGTACGCAGTATGATTTGTGTATTTTTCGCCCTTCTGTTGACCCCATATTCCATATTCAACCATCCACTGAAATTCTACTGTAGATATAAGGCCCAGGTCTTGAGATGTACTTCGACTTGCCGTTTACTGGAGGGAATCTTTTTCCAACTGAATAGCTTGCCAATATTCAGATATTACAAGTCATGTAATTTGTACTGCTTTGCTAGTAGCTTCTAATGAATTTGTCTCTAGCTGCACAACAGGGGTGAGTGGTGTTACCCGTGTAGCAGACTATCCTATAAGGAACTTTCTGAATATTTCACTGTATGGCTGCAATGGGAAGCGGTACATAGGTCTGAGGAGTAAGTGCCTGTACTGCCATTTCTAAGCATCATGATGTATGCATACATGTTCCCCATACCTGTTTGTGGACCAAATGTTGAACTTACACTTTCAAATGGATTCATGAATTGGGCCAGTTGTTCCCACCGACCAAGGCACACCATGGGCCGACAGCAGAAGGCGACTGTGGAGGATTCTCCAACAAGAGCCATCGCACCAAGACAGGCACTTCATAGAGATCTGTTTCACTTCACTTACATTGCTATTGATGACATGAGAGCAATATTAAAACATTAGAGTAGCAAACTACCAGGGTGGTCCGTGCCTGTCGATTGTTATTATGGACTGAGAGGAGAAGCTACGGTGTAAATCATGTGCGTTTTTAAGTGGATTTGATTTCAGTGCCCTTTAAACAGGGGAGGGCTTCCAGTGTGTTAGTAAATCCCCTCACTGGATCCATGTGCATGTAGTGGCTTCTGACCTATCTCTAACATTCTTTTTCTACCTTGTGTCCTGGAAAATGCCTACTATTGAATTACAGGTATTAATGGAGTAAAACAGTATTCTGAGAGACAAACTGCTTGGCGTCTGACCAGGGAGGTGCACTGAATCGACCGCACTGGATATTTAGGATCCCATTTTTTATATGACTGATGCTACTGGCCTTAAACGACACTGCTGGTTATCAACTCCTGTCTGGTAGGAGTGAGAAAGTAGTGAGTTTTACGCCTAAATGTTAGAACCACTGTAGTGAAATTATGTACGTTTATTTCAGACTCCTCTGTAGGAGAGTGGAGCTCTAAAGGGCTCATCATTAGCGCCTTTACTGTTTAACTTAATCACTCAACCACTTTGTAGGCTTGATCTTTCTCTGATTACCATCCCCAGATGGTGATGATTTCTTGTTCCACTTTATGGATCCAATCAAGAAGCTTTACCCTGTACAAACAAAGTTATTTGACTGTACAGGCTGTTTATCCTAGGACAGTTTGAGTTGACCTGATTTGCATAAGTACATATTCTCTCCAATGATGCAGACTAACAGGCTGTCTTCTCATCTGATAAGACCCTGGGACTTATGCCATTAAAGGGTTGAAACGTCGACATTAAGTATAGGATGGGAATTTTGGAAACCGTTGGTCCGGAAAAACAAACAGTGACTGTTCCCTTTTGCTGTTGGATACACCCACAAACCTAACCTATAGTGATTTAGTTGCACTGCATGTGCTTTTTTTACTCACTACTCATTGTGCAGTGCACTTTCAGCACCTTAAACACCTGTTATGTACCTGCATTTGCATTGAGAAATATAAATATACTCATTGCACTTACTCAAGATTTTGGTCCTGTTTGGTTTTGCATACTTCATATATTTATGGATTCTTGTTGTGGTATACCGTATTGCTACCATTGATATGTTGAACTTGCATATATACGGATACTTTGGGGCTCATTACAATGTTGGGTGGAATGACTCGGAATCGGGACTGACGACTCGCGGTCCGCGGTTCCGCCCGTCCAATTACGATGCGACCAAACACTGTTCGGTAGGATTCCTATTGTTTCTATGGGAGCTTGTGTTCCGCCCGACAACCGGCCGTAACACTGGCTCCTATAGGAAAATGGGGTGAGTGAGTAAAACCCTGCACCCTGTTTCTGGCACCCGACGGTGCCTGCCACACAGTGCATGGTTTTACAGGGGGGTCCCTTAGGTACCCCCTTGGCCTCTAACCTGAGGCCGCAGGATGAAGGGGGCCTTCCTAGGGACTCTCAAAGTCACTTTCTGACAGCCTTTCCCGTGTTGGACAAGCAGAATCGGAAGGTTGTTGGAAATCGACATCGTAATCCCGAGGTCCGAAATGCTAACCATAGGGGTGTACGATGCGGTTCTGACCGACACCAATCCTCCGAGAGCCGGTCGTAACCGATTCAGAATGATCGCATGGTTTCCCTTCCAACTGCGAACATCGTAATCGGTCTGGCGGATGGTAAACCGACCGAGTTGGTCAGAAGGGCTACAACACGGTCGAGGAGAATCCGACTGTCGGGAGGAGGCTTTCCACCCGACATCGTAATCGGCCCCTATATAATTTTATTCAAATGAACTCTTGGGAGCCATTGTTTTCTTTTTTCATTATATATTACAACAACCTGAATTAATTTTTTTAATTGTATGCCAATGACACACAACTGGGCTTCGAGCTTTCATGTCACCTTCAGAAGGTCTGTATAAGCAAATAGATCTCTGACATAATATCCATCCTGCAAATATCAATTTACGCATACATAGGAATTTTAATATCGATTACAAAAACATCGCCTCCCAGTATTTAACTATTGAAATCACTACTATCGAACACACAAATATCGTTAACAATAAAAATTATGTTTACATATATTGATAGCAAAAATATCGGTAACTCTAATATCGTCACCTATAAATAAAAATATAGCATATCAAAATTACCCATTTACTCAATGTCAATCACAATATTATCTCAATAAAAGAGAGGGGCCCTTTCATACAAGAGAGGTAGGGCACCAATTAGACCAAGGTCAAAAATTAAACCCCCCTTTGGCAAAATCAATTACTCCACTTCCATACGCACATACCAATAATCAATCAATATCACCAAAACATACATTCAGATTAAAATGAGTGGATGTATATACTAAATGTGGGACAAGTTTATTTTAACAATATAATATGTATTCTTTTAAAAAACACAGTACACTCAATTTCATTACTAAAAACAGCAATTTGTTGAATACAATCTTAAAAAGAGCATAAAAAACATACATCATATTAGACAAATAACACAGTATTTCAAAATCGATAAACCCTCATTAGACAGACAACACAGTGGGAGAATACATAAGACAGTTGTATCGTGTCAATAAAAAGACACCAGTTTGTAACAGATCATTTGTTTTGAGTCGGAATATTTCTTATATTTTATTCTCTTTAACTAAATATTGTCCCAAAGATCTAGTGTATCGAATCTTGTAAAGCATCAACGTGTTTCAGTTGGTACTAGCATTTGACAACTACCTTCTTCAGGAAAAGCGATATTTCCCTGGCACAATTTGTGCTCTACAGAATACACAGAAAAAAAGAAATGATAATTACACATAGCTAATGGCACCCATTATAAAACATTTATATCCTGGTGATATTACAAAGATCATACCAAATTACAAACTCACACATTCAGAACAATGTTACAAGACCCAGGTAAAACTCTCAACCTTAGGTATTGTTGTAAAAATACCTTAATTTTCCACAAGCAAAAATTCTTGGCAGACCTTGAAGGAGTGTAGAAAATCCGGACACAAATATATGCTGTATATGAAAACACTAATTTCCCTTTCATATATGCTTTACTACCAAACAAACAAAGCAACATACATTATAAACTGCTAAATATTATAAAACAATATACAAAAAACTACTACCCCCAAAAATTGATTATCGACTTTGAACAAGCTATGATTCAAACAGTTCTAAAAATATACCCCAACACAGCCATACAAGGCTGTTACCATCAGTTTAATGAAAGTATATTGAGACACCTTCAAAAATCTACACTAAGGGCCTTATTAAGAGTACAGTGGTCCCAAGACCACCGTACAACAGTTTCGACCTCAGTGGTCCGACCGCCCGATTCCGACCCTGGCGGTCAGACTGACAAAAGACCGTTGCCACCACCAGGATCCTGGATCCCGCGGCTGCGGTAGTGTGGAAAGCGGCAGGGAATGGATGCGGTGCCTATGCCGGCACTGCCGTGCCCATTCTGACCTAACATTCCGCTGACCTTTTCATGAAGGGGATTGTGCCATGACAAGGTTGGCGGAAAGGCAGAGGGGGCCCAAAAAAGGTCACATGTTGTGTCCTCCTATGCTTGCACTGTCATGCGTACACTGTTTGCCATGCATGACATGGTGCATGGTAACATTGTACTCATGACAGTGCAGGCACTGCAGTGCAGTGGCATTGCCTTCATGCTCACTCTGTGAGGCCGAAACATGCCACCACAAGACTGCCACCAGCACACCGCTGGCCTGGCGGTCAACTCAGATGCGGCGGTCGGGATGCTGCCAAGTCGGTGGCTTTCTCCCAACCACCCAGGCTTAGTTCTGGCAGTTCGACTGCAAAGGTTGGGATCAGTCCCTAAGTGTAGAATGCTCCACTAACACTACATTTGCATTTGAAATCATAAAAAGTATAGTACTTGCCTACGTCCCTGTCACAGAGGTAGTCAACCACTTTACCTTACTAATAGAAAGCTCTTTCTACCAACAAAATGATGACAAAGTTAGTCCCCTCATGGACTATTCTGAAGATACATTGGTTGGCAGACTGTATCAGCCAGGACACAGGTGCCAAGCCAAGTACCAGATACCTTGGTGGCATGTCTATGACAGCACCTTGGCACAAGAAGCCAAAGCAAACAACGCAGTTGAAGGATGGCACAATGCCTTCCATTCCACACTAGGCAGAACTTAATCTACATTATATAAATGTTTTGAAGCTTTACAAAAGAAACAAAGATGCCAAGTATTTAGAATAGAGCAATCCATTACCCAAATTGGCCCTAAACTAAGCAACCAAACTAAAAGAATGTACGACATGCTACAATTTGAAGTCAGACTATTCCTAAAAAACAAAGGACTACATGGCTTAGAAATTTTAGCCAAAAGCAAATTAAATATAAACCTAACAAAAACCTCAAAAACTACAACATACTATAAACCACCAAATCAAAACCTTTTTATTTTTTAGAATATGAACATAAATATTTTATTAAAACAGAGAAACAAATATATAAATCACCAAGTTATTAAACACTACTTTAATAAAATATATAAGATAAATATTAAAAAATATCACAATTATCCACCAACTTACATAAAAAAAGTCCAAAGCATAACATTAAATATATGCAACACCTATTCAAAACAATTGCACGTAATACTAACCTGAATATAGCATAAACAATATATCACATTTCCGACCCACAAAAAACAGGTAAAAAATAAAACTTACAGTTTTGAGGCAGCAGATCTTTTTCCATCCCCACAAAACAAAATAGGAATCAACAAAAAAGAGAAAAATCTAAAAGCAAAAAGCTCAAAAAAATATGCAAACATATGAACAATCCAATCAAAATTCCTCGAAGCAATCCAAAATCTGTGGATTCCATCAAAAATGAATATAGGCCCTTCACATCGGATGTGTTTACAACGCATGCGATTACAACGCGGTCGTTACAGCAACTGTGTTGTTACATCGCAGTGCCATGGCAATGCAAGCCATTACAACAACTTGCTCTAGGGGCCATGCTGGATTTAGGAATAGTATAATTTACAATTCCAACTCCAGTGTGTGCAACAGTAGGGAAGGTGTTGGAATAGTAAATTATACTATCCCTTAGTTTAGAGCGCCCCCTGGAGCAAGTCGTTGTAACGACTTGCGTTGTAATGGTACTGCGATGTAACAACGCGGTTGTTGTAACAACCTCGTTGTAATCGCATGCATTGTAATGCATGTAATGTGCTGGCTGTTTCCCATCAATACCCCCAAAAAGGCATAAAAAAAGAACCGCCCCAAGAAACCAGAGAAAAAGGAAATTTATATTAAACCAAAACGGATTTCTTTAAAAAAATAATAATAATTGAAACGTAAATTCCAAACTTCCACAAAAATCGTTTGGGATCAAAAACCTACAAAACAAACATTAAAAACCACCTGCATAATAGATGGCAGTACCAAAAATGCAAATACGCAGCACTAAGGGCCTGATTACGAGTACGCCTGTCCCAAGATCGCCGTACTTGCATTGGCGGTCCGACCGCCGCGTCCTCACGGTCTGATGGCTCAATTAGGACCATGGTTGCTGGACCGCCACAAGACCGCTGCAGATTAAGACCTTCCACGGGGTCCCCATCATGAAAAGGTTGTCATAAAGGAAGGTAAGGGGCCCCAAATAATTTTGGTAAGTGTGGGTAGTAGCCCCATGCCCCCCTATGCTTCCACTGTCTTGCGTGTACTGTGCACCATGCACAACATGGTGCATGGCAACAATGTGCGCACAACAGTGGAGGTGCTGCAGTGTGGCAGTATTGCTTTCTGGATCTGTATAAGAGCCGAAGCATGCTGCAAAACCGACTCAGGCCAGCCCAGCAGTAAAGTCAAAATCTAGCAGCCGGTATGCCGCCGGCTTGGTGACATTTTTCCAACCGCCGACACTACGGCCAGGCGGTTTGACCGCCAAGGTCATACATAATGCAACTTAAAACATTCATACATTTACATCACATTTAAAAAACCCAAAATGACAAAACACATTTAAATATACAAAAACACACTAAAACAACACTATACTCAACTTTTAAACATGCATCCTAAATCACCACTAACCGCTAAACCAATACCAAATCCTTAAAATAGGACTTACCTGTACAGACGAACATCAGCACCTAAATGCGACTTGGTTAATGGAAAAATTACCCAAAATAACACCATAACTTTTCTCTCAACGTATCCTTCCACTGTCCACCAAACCCACGTGCCCAACTAATACATTCTTTAAGAACATGATTTAATCTTTCAACTTGTCCATTCCCTTAGGGATCGTAAAGAGCAGTAGTAATATGTTTAACATTACTAAAAGTGAAAAAACTTTGTATCTCTCTTGCCACAAGCTGGGTACAATTGTCAGATATCACAACTTCCGGATATCCTTCTCTGACAAAGACCTCTTCGAAAAATGTAATAATAGCACCAGCGTTAGCATGAGGTACTAATTTCACCTCTGGCCATTTTGAGTGATAATCAATGAGCACCAAAGCATAGCGAGAATCAGCATACAAGGTATAAAATGGTTCAGATATGTCAGGTCAGATAATCCGTCCAAGGTACAGGCTGAAGGGGAGCAGGCACAAACAGCGGCCCTCATCCTCCTAGACCTCTCCGCGGCATTCGACACGGTCTGCCACCGCACCCTAGTACGGCGCCTCAGCAACATCGGAATCCAGGACAAGGCGCTGGAATGGATCATCTCCTTCCTCGACGGAAGAACACAGAGAGTCCGCCTACCACCGTACAAGTCAGAGGCCTCCGAAGTCATCTGCGGCGTCCCCCAAGGATCGTCCCTGAGCCCCACCCTCTTCAACGTCTACATGAGCCCCCTCGCGGCCATCGTACGCAAACACCACCTCAGCATAATCTCCTACGCCGACGACACCCAGCTGATCCTCTCCCTGACCAACGACCCCGCCGCCGCCAGAGCCAACCTGCACGAAGGGATGAAAGAGGTAGCCGAGTGGATGACGACCAGCCGCCTGAAACTGAACTCGGACAAGACGGAGGTCCTCATCCTGGGCTCCTCACCCTCCGCCTGGGACGACTCCTGGTGGCCTCCCGCCCTGGGCACCGCACCCAAACCGACAGACCATGCACGAAACCTGGGCTTCATCCTGGACTCCTCCCTCTCCATGACCAGACAAGTCAACAGCGTCTCCTCGGCGTGCTTCAACATCCTACGCATGCTACGGAAGATCTTCTGGTGGATCCCCACAGAGACCAGGAAGACCGTCACCCAGGCCCTCGTCACCAGCCGACTGGACTACGGCAACGCCCTCTACGCCGGGACCACCGTCAAGCTCCAGAAGAGACTCCAGCGGATCCAAAACGCCTCAGCCAGACTCATCCTCGACATCCCACGATCCAGCCACATCTCCGGACATCTGAGAGACCTTCACTGGCTCCCCGTCAACAAGAGAATCACCTTCCGCCTCCTCACCCACGCACACAAAGCCCTACACGACGAAGGCCCGAGCTACCTCAACAGCCGAGTCAACTTCTACGCTCCCAAACGCCACCTCCGATCAGCCAACCACGCCCTCGCCGCCGTCCCCCGCATCCGAAGAACGACTACAGGAGGAAGGTCCTTCTCCTACCTGGCCGCCAAGACCTGGAACTCCCTCCCGTCCGACCTGCGCCTGACCCAAGACCACCTCTCCTTCAGGAAGAAGCTGAAGACCTGGCTGTTCGAGCAGTAGCGGCACCCCCCCCCCCCCCCAGCGCCTTGAGACCCTACGGGTATGTAGCGCGCTTTATAAGTGTCACTGATTGATTGTCTCAAATTTCTTTCGCTATGTACACACACACTAAATTCTCTCACTACCCTCTCTGACATCTTATCTAGCCCTGGCCACCAAAAGCTAGTGCGTATTAGTCTTTTCAAAGTTGACATTCCTGGATGTCCTTCATGTATGTCAAAAATTATTCTTTACGACGTATCCATGGAATAGGTGGATCACCCTTATTCTGGAGGTATTTTGTCATGGCTCAAACTGCATAATGTTAATGTAATCACAAACCTATAATATTATGCTGAATTAAAAGCTGCACAGCAAACCAAAAAAAAAAGAAACACAAAAAATAATTGCAAATCACCTAGACACTAGTTTGTAACGTGTATTAATTGAATTAAAAATAATGCGATATGCACTTTCAATGGATAATAGTGTGCAAATCATGGAAGAAGGGCGGTGACGTGGGGAGGGGGAGGGGGAGGGGCAGAGTGGGGGGTAGTAAACTATGGATTATGGAGGTTTACAGGTAAGTTAACATATAAATTAATAAAACGAATTTCGTTGCGTGCACTGCATCCCCAAATGCGATGCAGTGCACGCAACGAAATTCGTTTTATTAATTCACCGCCCTGCAGTTACTCCTACTACCGACCGTGGCTGGTTACTAGATACCTGCAACTGCCACTAAACCACTACCCCTCTATGTGGCCGATTACGATCTAGCTAGGAAGTTCCGGAAAGAGCAAAACCGATTCAGATCCTATTTTTCCGACCGAGTCGTCCCCCGTTCTGAACGACCAAGTACAAAGCGCAGACCTCGTCCGCGTCAACCGAATCGTTTCCGAACCAGACCCTGTCTGTCCAACTCGTTCGGAGCTGAATCGTGCCGTGCAATGGAGCCGGATTCCGAATGAGTGAGTACGATGAACGATTCTGACAGCTGTATCGACTCGATGTCAGCGAAATTAAATGGCTGTCAGGATCGGATTCCGGGGGGCTGTAGTAGGCCCCCCTTCACCCAAAGCCCTCCGATTCGGGCGCTAGGGTGTGTGCATGGGTCCCCCGATCCAAGCATGCACAGTGGGGCGTGCAACATGGGGTGCCCACCACATTGTGTACGCTTTTCCCCACCCACCCCTTTTTTGCTATAGAAGCCTGTGTACACATCGGTACACAGGCTCCCATAGAGTTCAATGGGAGTCCGAGCAAACCAAGTCCCTCAGCATACGGCTGCATCTTACTCGTTCGTTCGGATTCGCACAGCGCAATTCACTAGGAAAGCCCTCCTGATCAGAGTCGTACGGAGGGCTTTCCTGACGAGATCGTAATCGATCCCTATGTGTATGCTTTGCAATCACATCCAAACACACTTTGATGGCAGCCAATACAAAGCATGGCCACATTTCTGCAGGTTTGTTATCAAAGGCGATGATCAGTCCTGGATGTCATGTAACCCATAGGTATATGGATTCTGCACAGTCTATAGGGTTGTTTAGAAGGATTACATAGTTAGATATAGGAGTATGGTGGTCTATTGTAAATAAAATGGTGCTGTTGATACTGTGGGTTACCCCATTCCCCCATAGGTGTGCATGTTCCTTCTAGCAGTAGGTGACAAGTATGCAGGTGATTAGGTTTGTCACAGTCATCCTTTTCAGAGTGTGGGTGAGAAGGTGTTTTGTTCATATACGAATTTAGACTACTTGGAAGTGGGGATGCACATGGATACTAATGTATCAAAGGCCATATTTAAACATTTTCACGCAACGCAACACAGCAGGACACCTTGCCACACTGTATAGTGTTCCTCTACACCAACATTCCACAGAAACCTGCCCTTGATGTGATGCGGTTGGTATTGGATGTCAGACCACGGCTCTTACAGGTCCTCACAGAATTCATATTACAACTGTCAGAAGTAGCCATGATGAAAACATTTTCAGGGCGAGTTTTTTCTCCAACAAGGGTGTTGCAATGGGTGCTAGCTTTGCAACCAACTTGCCTATCCTGTACATGGATGATTTTGAAAATAATTTTATGCTGTGTGCCACGAACTCGTTCCGTGATCATATCACATTGTGGAAGCATTACATAGATGATATTGTTTTAATTTGGACTGGCAGTGCCACTGATCTCTAAACTTTCCATTCCTGGTTGAACCAATGATCACCAGACAATCGTTTTACTATTGAAAAGAGTTCTTGCTAAATCAATTTCTTTGATATCTCAATAAAAGTAGTTAATGATCAGCTGTACAGAAATGGGTATGAGGGGAACACACTTCTCCGTTACAGCAGCCATCATCTCAGGGGTCTCAAGGACAATTTGCCCTTCGGTCAATTTCTTAGAACCCTCAGAAATTGTACCCTTAGACAGGATTATTTTAAGGAGTCTAGGATGTTCTGGTAAGACTCACACAGAGAGGTAACCCTATATCTCAAATGAAAAAGGCTCGCAAAAGAGCTTGGTACAATCCAAGGGAATCCTTGCTGAAGGTTAAATCCCGGAATGATAATTCTATGGAACGAATGATCTGTGTCACCACTTACAGCACCTGTAGTAATGACATCAGACGGCTAGTCAACCAGTACTGGAAACTCATTTCTGATGATCTAGGCATGACCAAACCACCAATGGATTCCTTCAAAAGAGGCAAAAGTATCAGAGACCATGTGGTCCAGTCCTTTATGAAAATCCCTGCGCAACCCTCTTTAAATACCTTGTGGAACCTGCCTTCCACTGTGGGACATAGCAAATGTGGCCACTGCAAAGCCTGTGACCTTGTGATCCAGACAAAGACATTTACACACAAAACTTTTCCAACACACTAATTGCAATAGCACAAACGTGATCTATGGTATTGTGTGCCCCTGTGGTTTGCTATATATTGGTCAAACCAGTCAAAAGGTCAAGACTCACATTCTTGAACATTGCAGTAGGGTGTGATGTGGGTTCCAGGGGCACCCCTAGTGGATCATTTTCAGTCAGATCATCATTCCGCTGATAACATTAGATGTGTCATCCTTGAAAAGGTTAACCTGGGCCCTAGGGGTGGCAACATTGCGAACATCATGAATCTACTTGAACGCAAGTGGATGCATTATTGGGACACTGTCCAACATGGTTTGAATGAACAGGAGGAAACTGTGAGACAATTACCCTTATTGACCATGGGCTGACCCTTGTACCCTTTGTACCTTTCACGGGCCTTGGTTATATTTCACCTGCCCATCAACAGGCAGTTCTCTTTGACCCCGGAGATTCCTACTCTGTGCTTAAATCGTCATTGTTCTAATTTGGGTTTCAATTTCGCAGACTTTGTGTAGCCTCTACAGATGGTTATTAATTATTTCTCAATTTGCATTGCAGTCTACATGGTGAATATTATTAACACATACCATGATTGTCTTATTATATACCCTCCCTGTTGGGAATGTATTAACTATGGGCCCGATTCACAGAACTAACTTAAGACAAAATCCTAAACTTACTACCATTTTGGTATTCACAGAAGGCACTTACTCATTTTGGTATTCACAGAAGTTAGGAGTCCTAACTTTAGGACTCCTAAATGCCTTCTGTGAATACCGAAAGTCTTAAAGTTAGGATTTTTCTCAGTTTAGGAGTCCTAAAGTTAGGAGTCCTAACTTTACTACTCCTAAACTGTACACCGTACTTTCAGACCGTTAACAGTGATAACTACCTACTGTCGACCGCCAGTAGATAATCCAGAACAAATTACAATAGTTCCTTGATTCTTTTAGCTTTCAAAAATTCTCTCTATTACTGTCTTTCTTCTTTTCCATATAAATAGTTTTTTAATATTCAAGTACACAGGGAAGTCAGAAATGCAACGTATTCTATCAACACACTTTCTAGAACTTTCTACAACACGTGGCGGTTAAAAGTTCATCAATTTTTTTTAAACCTAATGATATTTTTTTGCAACATTTTCTCGAACATTTAACGGCTTGTGCAGGTCACAATTGTTTTAAGTTCGAACAGTGCCTTCCAAATGCAAGTAGCAGGTGTGTTTGACTTGAGCAAATTTTATCCTATAATATGTACTATATTATGTACATGCAAATATGGCTCAATGATTAGAGCGGCAGACCCTGATGCAGAGGTCTAGCCCGGGACCAGGGTTCAATTCCCCACCTCGGCGGGTCTTGGGCTCAAGATTCCACGGACATGATAATTCTCGCCTCGGTGCCTATTCCAATCATGGAGTCCAACTCTGCAACTCTGGGCAATAGCTTGCTTAATCTCCACAACGGCCCCCACAACGCTAAGGATGCCTGGCCTCCACCTTGGGGGTGCCCAGGAGTGGACGCCTCACAGGGAAAGCCAGGATGGGTTCCACAGCGGTATTCGTACAAGCGCCTTGAGACCCTTGCGGGTGAGTAGTGCGCTATACAAGTATCAAATTTACATTTAATATCTTTTTCTTAACCAATCACAAACATACTTTTCCACAAAACAAATGTGCACCCTACTTTTAAAAAACAATGCTTTTCATCTCCCAATCAGGTACCGTTTTGTATGCGAAAAGAAACTAGTTCCCCATCTTTAAACATATCTCTTATTCTACGAAGGAACTGCATGATCTACAGACATCTTTCCATACCTTCCAGCCATACCTTCAAAATTCTAGTGTGGATCGTAGGATATAGCTATGTTTTCTGGTGCAAGAGGTATGCAGAACAGAAACGTATTGACTTAGACCTAGGTTTACAAAATGTGGACATTTAAATGGTTTGGACAGAGAGAATTGAAGTGGCCCCAATTGTTGCCTTTGGTTAAAACCTGTTTGCATCTCCAACACCCTGACCTCATGATTGTGCACTGTGGTGGAAACGACCTAGGCACATTGACTGGGTAGATTTGGAAATGCTTATGAAGGACACCTTTGGACAATTGATGTTACTTTTGCCTCAAACTGTCTTTGTATATTCCAATATATGCCAAAGACAGAAGTGGAAATGGTCCAAACAGTTTTGTCCTCAGATTGAAAAATCTCGGAAAAAAGTCAACAAAGCTGTCTCTGCATACCTCAGAGACCACAAAATGGGGTCCATATACAACAACAACATACGTTTTTATAAGGCGGATATATACAGAAGTGATGGAGTACACTTCACAGATCAGGGAAACCGAGTTTTCCTGAAAAACTTGAAGCTGTGCATCCGCACTTATATGTAGCTCCAACTAATGACATCAAGGGCTCTTTTTAGAGCCACCATATAACTTACAACTTAGGCCCGCTATTTTAGGGCCAGATAACGCCAACTCCCGCACCCTCACCCAAATTTATTCTCCACACAGCTGTGGCGCAGCGGCCAGACCATCTCACTTTGCAGCACAGACCTCTCGCTTTGATCCCCAGCTCTACTCACCCATAGGGGTGAGTAATTTGCGCTCTACAAATACCATATTGATTTACCTTCGCACTCCCTATACAACACCACCTAAGCACCATACACAAGCTACAATGTTCTAAACAAAAGTTCATTCAAGTACCTATAACTACATGCTGACACTACTTGCACAGATGTGGCACAGCGGCCAGACCACATGACTTCCCAGCATATGACACACAGTTTGGGCTCACGCTTTAATCCCCGACTCCGGCAGCAGCTCAGCTTAGCAACATGAGACTCTAGACAATACCTCACATATATTCCGTACCCCAGGACTTTCATACCAGTACGGGTCAGTAGATCGTCCTAGTAGTTATAAACACATCCGGACACTACTTCCACAACTGTAGTGCAGCAGCCACGCACATGCCTTCACTGCATAAGATACACAATTTGGACTCACGCTTTAATCCCCGAGTCCTGCACCAGCTCACCTTACCCGCATCAGACTCTACCCAATACTTCACTTAATTTCCATAGCCCACCACTTACACACCGGTAGGGGTAAATACTTCGCTTCGTACCCCCTCTATAGCACACCTTAAACACCCCACAGAGGTTAGAGTGCTCCTAACTTCCTATTTCCCACTTCTGTCCCCCTTTTTTCCCCCTTTTTTCACCTTACCAACGGAATCACAAAATGGCGGCGAACACTTCCTAGTTGCAACCGCTCGCACCACTCGCAGCCAATCACCAGCAAGCTTGTGCTCGTAACGCCTCAGCCAATCAGATGGCAGAATTCCCAAATATCGATATCTGTAAATTTTGATATTTCTCAAAAACTACTGAACGGATTTACACCACATAAACAAAAGTGTGCTTTCTAGATCAAGACCCTTCTCCCTTCCAAATTTGGGGTAATTCCGTTCACCCGTTCGACCTGTAGCCATGTCTAAAGTTTCCTATGGAAATTAACATTGAAAAAACACGTTTTGGGACCCCCTTTTTTCTTGGCCCCCCTTCACGAGTCACCCCCAAACTTTCAACATAGGAGCTGATCTCAACAAAGAATTTGTTTTGAAAATTTCGCGAAGATTCGTCAATCGGCGCCAAAGTTATTGCCAATAGAATGTTGCCATTTTCCTATAGTAACTAGGTCCTAACTATAACTACCTACTGGCGACCGCCAGTAGGTAATATATATATATATATATATATATATATATATATATATATACAGTTCGATCCACTCACCGCCACAAGCCCACTGAAGGAAAGCCAAATGGCAAAGTTGTGGCCGTGTAGGAAGGGATTCGAAGCGGGGTGATTCCTCATTTTGATCGTGTCGAAGGACAGTCTTTATTGCAGATACATTTTGATATGGAGCACTGGGCATGACAAAACACAAAAAATAAGCACGGGACAATGCTAATTAATGAAACCCACTATATTGATGCAGGTATGAAAAAATTACTTTGAGTCAAAGGCAGACGGATGTCATAAGATTCCATGCAAGAAAATGTCTATTGAAATGCATTATGGGGATTGAAGTTTTGTGTATCTGTCACGTGACTTTTAACTGAAAAGGCGCGCACAATTGCACTCTGCATTTACATACTCCACCTGTGACCAAGGCATAAGGTTGCCGAAACACGTAAGGAGAGGGAGTTCTGTTTGCGCTGCTGTACCTGCAAATAAAGCGCTTTACTCCGATATTGGGCCTCACTTTGTTCGTGATGGTGTGTCAAAGGATGGGTCTCTCCGGGACCATTGTTGTGAGGCCGCCCTGCAGGGTCTGGGGCTCCTGTGCCCGGAGGCACGTTGTTTGGATATTTTATCTGGAGCTCGATCCACTCACCGCCACAAGCCCACTGAAGGAAAGCCAAATGGCAAAGTTGTGGCCGTGTAGGAAGGGATTCGAAGTTGGGTGATTCCTCATTTGGATCGTGTCGAAGGACAGGCTTTATTGCAGATACATTTTGATATGGAGCACTGGGCATGTCAAAACACAAAAAATAAGCACGGGACAATGCTAATTAATGAAACCCACTATATTGATGCAGGTATGAAAAAATAACTTTGAGTCAAAGGCAGACGGATGTCATAAGATTCCATGCAAGAAAATGTCTATTGAAATGCATTATGGGGTTTGAAGTTTTGTATATCTGTCACGTGACTTTTAACTGAAAAGGCGCGCACGATTGCACTCTGCATTTGCATACTCCACCTGTGACCAAGGCATAAGGTTGCCGAAACGCGTAAGGAGAGGGAGTTCTGTTTGCGCTGCTGTACCTGCAAATAAAGTGCTTTACTCCGATATTGGGCCTCACTTTGTTCGTGATGGTGTGTCAAAGGATGGGTCTCTCCGGGACCATTGTTGTGAGGCCGCCCTGCAGGGTCTGGGGCTCCTGTGCCCGGAGGCACGTTGTTTGGATATTTTATCTGGAGCTCGATCCACTCACCGCCACAAGCCCACTGAAGGAAAGCCAAATGGCAAAGTTGTGGCCGTGTAGGAAGGGATTCGAAGTGGGGTGATTCCTCATTTTGATCGTGTCGAAGGACAGGCTTTATTGCAGATACATTTTGATATGGAGCACTGGGCACGACAAAACACAAAAAATAAGCACGGGACAATGCTAATTAATGAAACCCACTGTATTGATGCAGGTATGAAAAAATAACTTTGAGACAAAGGCAGACGGATGTCATAAGATTCCATGCAAGAAAATGTCTATTGAAATGCATTATGGGGATTGAAGTTTAGTATATCTGTCACGTGACTTTTAACTGACAAGGCGCGCACGATTGCACTCTGCATTTGCATACTCCACCTGTGACCAAGGCAAAAGGTTGCCGAAACGCGTAAGGAGAGGGAGTTCTATTTGCGCTGCTGTACCTGCAAATAAAGCGCTTTACTCCGATATTGGGCCTCACTTTGTTCGTGATGGTGTGTCAAAGGATGGGTCTCTCCGGGACCATTGTTGTGAGGCCGCCCTGCAGGGTCTGGGGGTCCTGTGCCCAGAGGGCACGTTGTTTGGATATATATATATATATATATATATATATATATATATATATATATTATCTACTGGCGGTCGCCAGTAGATAGTTATAGTTACAACCTAGTTTCCATAGGAAATCTCAAAATTCTATTTTGAATAACTTTGGCGCCGGTTGACGAATCCTCGCGAAATTTTCAAAACTAATGGGGCGCTCCGCTCAGCTCCTACCCTGAAAGTCTCGGGGTGATTCGTCAAGCGGGGGCCGAGAAAAAGGGGGGGTCCCAAAACACGTTTTCCCCATGCATTTTTCCATAGGACCTTTAGTCGCAGCTTCAGCCCGAACGGCTGAACAGAATTACGAGAAATTTGGCAGAGAGGTAGCCATAAGGTCAAGGAAGTGCCTTTTGCAGGTCTGGTGTAAATCTGTTCAGTATTTCCTGAGAAAATAGCATTTAAAAGCATATCAATATCTATACGCGCGCACCGTGCGCGCACCGTGCGCGCACCCTGCCGTGCGCGAGCGCAATTCTGATTGGTTGTTAGATGTCGGTAAACATTCGAATCGGTCGAAACCAGGAAGTGTCGGCTGCCATTTTGTCTCTCGCAGTCTGAGGGGGTAAAAAAAAAGGTGGAGAACGTGAAAAGGGGGCAGAGTGGACAGTTCCTGACCCCCTAGCCTTGGTCAGGGGGTCACAGAAGGACCCCCAAGGGAGCAAAAAACAATTTTTTATTTTTATTTAAAATCGCGAGGTGCGCGCACGGCATGCACTGAGGATCGTGGGTGCTCGGTGCACGAAGCGCACCGTGCCCCCACAGCGCGCGCACGGTGCGCGCACCTCGCGATTTAAAAAAAAATAAAAATACATAACTTTGCATTTAAAAAAACGTACAAATTCACTGAAAAAACCATAGGTTTCACACACGTTACAGTTAGGAATTAGCATTTAAAAAACCTTGCAAATTCACTTAAAAAACCATAGGTTTCACACATGTTATAGTTAGCTGGACATTTCACTCGTAAAAAACCAATGAAATTCCCCCGTTATAGTTAGTGCAGGCAACTATAACTCATGCGACCGCAATCCTCTGCTGATGACGTCAGATATTACATCACTGATGACATATGTGTCTTTCTGAAAAAAAAATATTTGTAATATATGTATAGCTAAACATTAATGGAAGAAGACATGGGTAAATAAGTGTCTAAATACAGTGATGTAATATCTGACGTCATCAGCAGAGGATTGCGGTCGCGTGAGTTATAGTTGCCTGCACTAACTATAACGGGGGAATTTCAATGGTTTTTCACAAGTGAAATGTCCAGCTAACTATAACATGTGTGAAACCTATGGTTTTTTAAGTGAATATATATACACACACATATAGTCTCAATGAAAGAACAAAGGTTGAAAATAACTTATAGTTAGGATAGTTAATTATTTATTTGTACACAAACTTAAATTACACCAACATTGGAAATTCTAAAGTTATAGTTACACTTATAATTTGCGCAACACCAAAACCAAAAACCTAATATAACTTCCTTATACAGTGTTGTGAACTTGCAAGGCAGACTAAATGAACTATAACTCTTGGTTTTTACATTCACTCCTAATCCTCGTTCTTATTAAATCACTTATAGCATTTTAAATCATAGCAGTCATAAAAACATTCATTACATCACTAGTGACATAATTTATGAGAACACTATGCATGGTAGAAAGCTTTTCTTCAACTTTTGTTTTTTTCGTTGAATTTCAATGTTTTTCTGTTTGAAAAAATTGTTTTTTGATCAGTGGCAAAGAGTGCAGTGGCCTCGATTAGACTGGTGCAAAGTATAGCAGAGTTGCGTAGAGTCGTAGAGGGCAGTGGCATAGACTAGAGCGCAATGGCGTACAGTGCAGCAGTGGTGTACAGTGCAGTGGCATAGAGTGGAGTGGTGGAGAGTAGAGTAGAGTAGCATAATGTGCAGCAGTGTACAGTAGAGTGGAGCAGATTAGAGTACAGTAGTGTACAGTGCAATGTAGTACAGGGCAGTGGCAGAGAGTTCTTTAGAGTGTCAGAGAGTGGAGTGGCATAGAGTGGAGTAGAGGAGAGTGGTATGGAGTGGCATAGAGTAGAGTGGTGTGGAGTGAAGTGGGGTAGAGAGAAGCAGGGGAAGGAGGAAGGGTAGAGTAGAGTGGAATAGAGTAGAGGGGTGTAGAGTAGAGTGGCATCAAGTGAAGTGGAGTAGAGCAGAGTGATATAGAGTGAAGTGGGCTACAGTGGAGAGGGGTTGAGTAGAGTGGCGTAGAGTTGACTGGTATACAGTGCAGTGGTGCAAAATAGAGAGGAGTAAAGTTGCATAGAGTGGAGTTGAGTTCAGCGGCTTGGAGTTGCATGCAGAAGAATGGCATACAGAAGACTGGTGTAGAGTAGGGTGTCGTAGAGTAGAGTGGTGTGGAGTGAAGTTGGGTAGAGAGAAGTGGGGTACAGTGAAGAAGTGGGGGCGAGTAGAGTGCGTAGAGTGAAGTGGGGTATAGTAGAGTGGTTTAGAGTGAAGTGGCATAGAGTGAAGTAGAGTGGGGTCAAGTAGAGTAGGTTGAAGTGGGATAGAGGAAAGTGGCATAGAGTACAGTGGTGTGGAGTACAGTGGCATTGAGTGCGTAGAGTAGGGTGGTGCACAGTACAGTACAATGGCGTAGAATGAAGTGGCGTAGACAAGAGTGGTGCAGAGTGAAGTAGGTTAAAGTGTAGTGACATAGAGTGCAGTAGCATACCGTGGAGTCACGTGTCGTAGAGTAGAGTGCCATGTCATAGAGTGGGCTGTCTTACAGTAGAGGGGCATAGAGTGGCGTGGTTTAGAGTGGAGTGGAGTAGAGTGGAATAGCACGGGGCAGAATGGCGTAGAGTGTTGTCTCATAGTGTTGTGGCGTACAGTGTCATGATGTACAGAGTTGTGGCATAGAGTGTTGTGGCGTACAGTCTCATAGTGTATAGTGGAGGGACATATAATAGAGTGGTGTACAGGGAATGTCTTAGAGTAGAGTGGGGTAAAGCAGAGTGTTGTAGAGTGGCATAGAGTGGAGTAGAGTGTCGCAGAGTGGTATAGAGTGGAGTACAGTGTCGTAGAGTGGAGGAGCATAGAGTGCCATTGAGTGTCTTGGAGTGAAGTGGGGTGTCGTAGAGTGGAATTGTGTAGAGTGAAGTAGCACGTTGTAGAGTGGAGTGGTATGTCACAGAGTGGAGTAGAGTGGTGTGTCGTACAGTGGAGTGACATGTCATAGAGTGTTTTAGAATGAATTATAGGGGTGTAAAGTGAAGGGGTATAGCGTGGAGTGGAGTGATGTATTTTCAGAGATGTGCTGATTTATACTGTTGTACTTGTCAGTAGAATGTGATATTAGAGTTTCTGGAAAGGGATTAACATTGCTTGATGGTTTTAACGAGAGAGGAGTTTCTGGTGGAAAATACTGCAGTTGTTAAACTACAGTGGATCATGTTGGCTATTGTAATAAAGTTGCTGAGTGAGGAGTGAGAAGTTTTCAGTTGTTCTAAGTTATCTTGAGTTGTGTTTTGCACCAATTTATTTCTTGCTGTTTTCTTGCTTGAATATAAATGTATTGCTGTCTGTGAACTCTTGGATGTATGATGGTGTGAAAGATGTTACTTCATGGATCATGGGGTGGGTGTGTTGATGTTGATTTTTAGAAAGATATTGCCTAATAACATTGTATCTTGGCTCAGGCTTGAGGCCACCATTGTGGTGAGTTTTAGCCTGGGCATGCCAATGGTGAAGTCCTTTAAGGAGTGGGATATGCTGCTTGGATGATTTGGGTCCAGTGCAGCAGTGATGGGGAGCAGGATTTGAGTAGTGACAAGAATGTGAGCACTAGAAAAATGGTCCTGCACTTTTTTTTAAATGTGGTAGAGTTATGTGAAGTGTTGTGTGAGGTTCTGGTGTTTAGGAGGTTGAACGGTGCTTACTTATGGACAAAATATACTGGGAGGCATAAATCCAAGAGCAAGATTGTGGAATGGACTACCCAAACCGCACCCACATGACACTGCACCTCAGGAAGCTTCACTGGCTCCCCATTCACAAGCGCACCCAATTCAAACTTCTCACACACACATACAAAGCCCTACACAACAAAGGACTAGAATACCTGAACAGCCTCATACACTTTTAACAACCCACCAGACACCTACGCATTGCCTCACTCTCACTCACACACTCTCTGCATCCGCAAAACCAACTCTGGAGGTTGCTCATTCTCCTACATCACACCCAAGACATGGAACTACCTCCCTCAAAACATCAGAGCCTCCTCTTCACATCTTGAGTTTTGCAAGAAGCTGAAGACCTGGCTCTTCCTATAGGTACCTTGAGACCTCACGCGTACACACCTTGCCCAAGCACCTGGATACCCTCTCAGGTGATCAGTGTGCTATACAACTAAATATAACATAGCATAACATAAGCATAACATTACATACCTGTTGGAAAGGGCCTCTTTTGGACATGGTCAGCCCATATTTTTTTCTCTGGAAAATTATGTAACTTCAACTGGAAGTGCACAGGGTCCATGCTAACCAGGTTCCCTGTTCCAGAGCTCTTTCCCTAACTGTACCTTTTGTTCAATTGGCACAGCTTCAGTGCCCCTTGTAAGTTCCTAGTAAATGGTACCCCTGGTACCTAGGGCATTGGCACTGAAGAGGGAGCCCAAGGGTAGCAGCACAAATTGTGCTATCGTAGGATCCCCTCACTGAGGCCATGCACACTGCCATTGCAGACTGCATGCCTTGGTGCAGACAAAACTGAAGAGTCAACATGGCACACATCACTGTGTGCCATGCCCCCAAACACTGCATGGAATATAGGTAAGACACCCCTATACCAGGCCTTATAGTCCGAGGTCTCCTGTGAGGACATATCTGCATGAGCAGATATGCCCCTGCAATATCCATGTCAATTCTTGGATATTGTAAGTGAACAGGGAAGCCATAGGGAGTACATGGGCTTGACACTCGTCATTACCAGTTCCCCAGCTCCATGATGGCTACACTGTGTTATCAAATGTTTGGTAGCAAACATTTCATGTTAATACACCTGCATTGATTGCAGTGTCAGATTTATTAATAACTGCACACAGAGGATCCCTTAGAGAGGTCCCCTGAAACCTCCCAACTACATAGTGTGGTCAACAACTGGTCTAAGTCAGCCTGTCACCACCAGACAGAGTTCTGACCTTATGGGGTGAGCGTCTGGTGCTCAGAGGTCAAGGACAGTGCCTGCCCAGGGCAGAGGTGTTCATACATCCCCACCGTCAGGAATAGCCATGTGTGGCAGGAAGCTTCAAAGGCCTTGCCGCCTTTGAAACGCAACCCCAGCCTCTCCTGATAGAAGGAGTAGCCCCCCTCCTGTCCTTACCCCTTTTGGCGAAACGACAGGAAAAGGAAGAAAGAGTAGTATCTTCCCTCTGTGTGCCCCCTCTGCCAACTCCACCACGAGGTGAAGTACATTTTTCATTGTCCACTATCTTGAAGGTGGTGGGCCTTCTCCAATCAGGGTGAGGGCTATGCCACCCTCCCACAGGAAGTGGACATAATAGAGATTGTAGACACCCCAGGTAAGGGGCCCGATGGCCACTACCTGACACTCCCTTGCAAACACCACAAAATCTACTATTTAGGTGGCATCCCCAGACCCTGAACAGTTGTATCCATGAACACAAGAAGAAGACAAACACAGAAACACTGTTGGACTGAGAACTGCAGACCTTTTGCTGGACTTTGGGTGCAAACTACTGCCTGCCGCCACAGAACTCAACAATTGCCATCCTCCAGCTCGTCTTGTCACTGTGTGGCCTCCACAAACTCTGAAGGATCATCAGCCCTTCACAAATCACCAAGGAACTCCCCTGAGATAGTGGAGCTATCTTCCTGCAGCCGCAGGTCCCAAAAACAACAAAGTCCAGAACAGTGTTGTCCAGCTGCCCAGCCCAAACAGCATCTCTGAGAGCCAGCCAAAAGTACACTTGCTCTGCAGAGTCAGCTTGACTTCTGCACCAACTTTTGAAGCCCCAGGACCCACTGGAGCTGAAAGGCATGAATACCCAGGGTACAGGACCCCTTGCTACAAAAACCTACGAAACTGAGTCAAGGTGGACTCCAACTTTACAGCAAGCCATCAGCTGATGAGGGACATCAGGACTCCAGATCCACCTCAGCAGTGGCCCAGCAGCTCCAGAATTGTCACTCCAAGGTGCCGGCCCCTGACCATAAAGTTTATCTTTGCTCACCTTTTCCCATCTGCACATCTTCACTGCACCCCATTGTGGTACACTATACAGAGAGGTGGGTTTCCTACAATAACATAACATAGCATAACAATGGTTCAGGCATTTTGTAGTGATGGGGGTCTGTGATTTTCTTGATGTGGGATTTGTTGCTTCCACGAGTTATGTAAATTGGGGGGGGGCGTGGCTTGGACGCTGAGGAAAGATGGCGGTCCCGTTGTAAACTCCGCTCAGACGCGGAGCTTATCTCGCAACAAGTGTCTCTTAACGTGGAGTTTTTTGAGCCCTGACATTGTCTCTGACATCACTATGTGGCGGTGAGTCTGCAGGCTGCGTTTGGCGTCTCCAGCATTTTTATTGAACCTTGGAGCTGCAGCGGTGCTCCTTTTCCTCAGAAACGCGAGTGCCCGCCATTTTGAATTGTGGCGCTCGCGCTTCGTTTTTACCCTCACGGCTGGGCTTCATTTACAATATTTACTGCCATGAAGTCTTTTTCTGGCAATAGGACCTTGATTTTCAAGCGGTCCTTTGCTCTATTTCTGTAATTTTTTGGCAACATGTGGTGAAATATGTCTTTACTACAACTCCTCAGTTAACACTTTCTTGGGTCTACTGAAATACATTGAATTGCATCACAAGCTGCCTCCACCTCAATATTACGCGCTGAGGGAGACTTTTCTTCTTTTTTACTGGATGTTTTGGCATGCTCTGCTCCTACTGATGGTGGAATTTTGCTGATGCAGTGATTCCTCCCCTTATTGAGGTAATTTTTGACACTCTTTTCAGTGTATAATATATTGTGCTTATACCCATCTATTTTATTCCATTGGGACTATCTTATTATTATTGCTCATTGACTTTGCCTGCTTCTACATTGGTGTATAGGAAGGATTCGCCTGAATATAGGTGCTAGTCATCGTTCCTATCAGCAAGTCAAGATGGCCAGTGACCCTCACACCACCTCCAAATCATCCTTTTCAGGTGCAAAACCCAAAAGGCACAAAAACGACCCACCTTCTCCTATTCTCTACTCACAAAATCCGGTACTTGACTTTATTTTAGACGAGGTTCACGGGCTACAACCTTTTATGACCGCTACCAATGAAAAACTGCAACAAATAGAGGACCGATGGATTGTCATGGAGGGAAAGGTGTCGGAACTTGAACAACGTGTGGGAGACCTTCAGGATATCTCCACGAAGATTCTTCTACTAGAACAAGAGATCCATAAACTGACACTACACACTGAGGACCTTAAAAATCGAAATTGGAGGAGCAACCTATGCCTTTATGGTCTGCCGGAAAATATTAAAGGCCCGGATATGCTATCTTCCTTTAAGAAATACCTCCCAGATCTCTAAGATCTTCAGTTTTCCTCACCTCTCAACATACAGCATGCACATCGTTTGGGTTGTCTTCACCCTAATTCAAGCAAACCACGTGGTATTATTTTGCTCTTTCTAGAATTTACTGAACTTAGAAATGTTTTGAAGGCATTTAAACTCAAACGCCGTCTTACCTGGTCGGGCCATAATATCTTCATTTCTCAAGACGTCTCCAATGCTACGAATGCTCGTCATAAGGAATTTCTGGCTCTTCGCCCTCAGATGAGACATTTGAATGTCCAGTATGGCATTCTACATCCCTGTCTCTGCAAAATCACGCACAAAGGAAATTCACGTTCTTTCGATGACCCTCAGAAACTGAAACTCTTTCTAAACAGCATTTCCTCTCGCAATATGGATACTAATGTTTAACTTCTTCTTAGTTAACTGGTTGTTACTGTTCTCCTAAAGTATATCTCTTTTTATGTTATGTATTCCTTGAATTACATCTATTTTCTCATTTTCTTTACTCATTTTCTATTTCCTGTTATGTGTTTATTTCTTTATTACTTAAGAGGTTTTTTATTACCTATTTACTTTCTCTTCAGCCCTTGTCTTCGGCGTCACCATGCTCCGCTCATATCGGTTACTTATTTCTTTTCAGATCTGGATTCTTTTCCTTGATCTGTTTACTTATTCTACTTTTCTATCTATTTCTTCTTCTCCTTCCACCTTTTTTCTTGTTCCTTGGCTATTTTCACTTTCGGTTGTTTCTTACCATTATCTTATTATCTCTATGAGTGTCTTGTTTTATCCCTAATTTTTCTTTTTTAATTTCCTGATTTCCTACTTTCACTGTGTAACATTTGTTAAATGGTATCTTCTTTTTTCTCTTTTATTGGTCTTACAGCGTGTTGTTCCTGTTTCCATATGTCTTCCCCCAATCCTTAACATGTTTAACGTTTTCTCGTGGAATGTACGTGGTCTAGGTCATCCTGTCAAGCGTCAAAAGGTATTGTCTCATTTATCTAAACTTAATGCCCAGGTTTCTATTTTACAGGAGACGATTTGCAATGATGTGGACTCTCTTAAGCTTAAACGTCAATGGGTTAACCAAATTGTTTTCTCTCCTGCTGTTGACCTCCATGGCGGTGTTGCTATTTTATTTCATAAATCAATTGATGCACAAATATTATCGACTGAATGTGATTCCAATGGACGATGGGTTTTGGTTGAAGCTATTATTTTTAAAAAGCAAATCATCTTCCTTAATATTTATGGCCCGGTCAAGCCTGATCCACAATTTCGGCATTGTATCAAATTAAAATTGGCCTCTACCCCAATATAATCGTTGGTGGTGATTTTAACAATTGGCTAGATCCTTTTTGTGACAGAAAATATAAATGCAAATTTAAACCTGATAAAACCCATAAATCATTTCAATCTGCCATCGCCTCTTGTCCGTTGTTTGATATATGGAAAACGTGAAAACCCAGACATTTGTGAATATACTTTCTTTTCACCTGTTCACCATACTATGTCCCGCATTGACCATATTCTAGTTGCTAAATCATTACTTCCCTGTATACATACCTCTGAAAGTGGTTCTATTTTTATCTCTGACCATGCACCTATATCTGCCTCTTTTGATCTGTCCCTAAATACGTACAAACATGGTCGTTGGCGTTTTGATAATCGCTTGCTTTCAGATCAAACCTTTATTTCTGAAGCCACTTTCTTTATTAATGAATTTTTCCATCTTCACAAACCTTCGGTTACCTCAACATATAATAATTGGGATGCTTTTAAAGCATCCTTTAGAGCCTTTACCATTGCTTATCCTGCAAAGAAAAAGAAATTACTTAATTCTCAATACCATGACACTCTTCAACTGATTAAAACTCTGGAACACAATTACTTTTCCTCTAAATCCTCTTCCACTCTGTAAGAATTGATTAAAGCCAAGACTTCCTTGAATAAAGTTGCTACTGTGGATGCTTGTAACATTCTCCTTAAGATTAAATCTAAATTTCACGGAGGCCAAAATAAGGCAGGGAAAATGTTAGCTAACTATTTAAAAATCAAATCAGAATGTAAAAATATTGGTCCTATCCACTCAGAAACAACCAATAAGCTTCTTTCCTCTGATTCAGACATTCTAGATACATTTCAATCATATGATGAACTTTTATATACAGAAGATTCTTCTCCCTCTGAAAAAGATTTCGGAACATTTTTCCAAGGTATTCCCAAACCTCCTTCCCTCCCTGACACTTTTTTACCTCTTGAAAATGATATCTCCCTTCAAGAGATAACTGATGCCCTTAAACCTTTAAAAAAGGCCAAAGCCCTGGGACCGGATGGTTTTTCAATTGAACTTTTCTTAACTTTTTCCACAGTTTTTTCCCCAAAACTGCTACACCTTTTTAACTCATTCCTCTCCAACTCTAGAGCATGTGGCACTTTTTTTAGAAGCCCTTATTGTTGTTATTCCCAAACCGGGCAAAGACTCTTCCTTTTGTAAAAATGTCCAACCCATCTCACTGATTAATTATGACTGTAAAATGTTTGCAAAGATTTTGGCTTCCCGTTTAGAAAAGGTTATCCCTCATCTTATTAAACCAGATCAAGCTGGCTTTGTTAAGAGTCGACTTGCTTCTGACAATGCTAGAATGTTTTCCAATATTCTTGCCCTTGGAAAAAAGTGCTCCTCTCCCTTAACTGCCCTCTCACTTGATGCTGAAAAAGCTTTTGATCAAATAAATTGGCATTATATGTTTAATACTCTTAAATGGTTTGGTTTTGGTCAGAAGTTTATTTCTTATATCAGGTTACTATATACTTCCCCACGTGCATATGTTTTTGTCAATGGTCTTATTTTCCTCATATTTCCGCTAGCAAAGAGGCACCCGCCAGGGCTGTCTCCTGTCGCCATCACTTTTTCTCCTTTGTTTAAAACCCTCTCTTGAGCGCATTAGTCATAACCCTAACATCACTGGTTTTAATCTCAATTCCCATCAAATTAAACTCTCTGCATACGCAGATGATATCCTTGTTTATATGTCCAATCCCTGTAATTCTCATCCCTATTTTTTACAAGAGATTTCTTTGTTTTCCACTGTCTCTGGTTACAAACGCAATTTCTCCAAAACTGAGGTTTTACCCTTAAATTTCTCATGTTATCGGTATATGTTTGATGCAACCAACTTCACTTAGTGCCCCCAAAAAATTAAATACTTATGAACATGGTTTTCATCAAGCATTCCTGATTCTTAAGCCCATAATTATTCGGCTTTAAAAATCAAACTTACCAATTTGTTTTCCTCTTAGTCTCCATTATTTTTATCCTGCTGGGGCAGACTTGATACGATTAAAATTATGATTGTTCCCCAAGTGTTACCTTTTAAAATTCCCAATTATTATTTATCTCAGATTAACTCTATTTGTACCAAATTCTTATGGAACAACGAACAAACCCGTATTGCTTTATCTAAATTAAATCAACCAAAATCTGAAGGTGGTGTGCGATTTCCTGATTTTAAATTGTATCATACTGCTTTTTTGATTCGCCAATTTTATGCTATGTCTAGAGATTACCAAGATTTCCCTATGCCAACATGGGTTGAAGTTGAACTTTCTCTGTTGAATGTTTTTTGTTTTCAGGACATTACACTTATGACCAATTGCCCTTTCATTTTCAAATACCCTATATTAAAATACTCTCACCATCTTCTACATAACCTTTTCTTCTAAGGTTTTGATCCCTATCAATCCTTCTTAGCCTCTTCCATATGGTTTAACAAACATATTAAGTTCCGTCACAAATCTTTCTATTACAAGCACTGGAAGGAAAAGGGTATATTTTATGTACATCAGTTGTTGCTTAATAATTCACCTCTATCCTTTCCCCAGTTACAAGAGAAATGTAATCTTCCTGGGCCTGATTCACAGAACTAACTTAAGACAAAATCCTAAACTTACTACCATTTTGGTATTCACAGAAGGCACTGCCACTTACACATTTTGGTATTCACAGAAGGCACTTACTCATTTCGGTATTCACAGAAGTTAGGAATCCTAACTTTAGGAATCCTAAATGCCTTCTGTATATACCGAAAGTCTTAAAGTTAGGATTTTTCTCAGTTTAGGAGTAGTAAAGTTAGGACTCCTAAATTTAGGACTCCTAAACTGAGAAAATGTTTTACTTTAAGACTTTCGGTATTCACAGAGGGCATTTAGGAGTTCTAAAGTTAGGACTTCTAACTTCTGTGAATACTGAAATTAGTAAGTGCCTTCTGTGAATACCAAAATGAGTAAGTGTCTTCTGTGAATACCAAAATGGTAGTAAGTTTAGGATTTTGTCTTAAGTTAGTTCTGTGAATCGGGCCCTAAGACTCTTGTCTAAATCAATATAATACACTATTTCCTTGTCTCCAAACCTTTCTAAAAAACTTTAAATCCAACCCCCCCATATTTCTTTTACTCCTGTTACTCCCCTATTTCGAACTTCTCTTGACCCAACTCCAAGTGCTTCTTTAATATATAGGACCTTATACTCACCTACTACTACTCGAAATAAATCTCCTATCCAATTGCTTTGGGACAAGACTTGTCTCAAACACTCTCTGTTTCTCGGTGAAACCGAATGTGGCAAAAGATTTTCAAGACTTCCAAAACTGCCAATATTACACAATCCCTATATTTTATTTATAACAGAGTTGTAATTACTCCCCTTTTTCTACACAACATTGACCAATCTATCTGTCCACTATGTTCTTCATGTCTTTCCTCTGAAGGTTCGTTGATGCATTTACTTTATTATTGTCCCAAGGTTTATGACTTTTAGAAAGCTATATGGTCGAAATGTTTATTGATTTTTACTTGTGATGTACCGTTTGCTATTCTTAATATCTTTTTAGGTATCTTGTCTACGGATTTCGATCATCTTCCTTCCAAATCTATTTCATTCAACCTTTTTATTGCTATTGCCTTTAAAGTTATATTAACATGTTGGAAAGACAATTCTAAGGTATCCTTTTTGTTATGGTGGAATATGATTTGTGATGAACATAGAATTGCTTCTGTCTCTCACTCTTCTATTTATTTACAGATAAAATCTGATTTACTATGGCTACTTTTTAAAACATTTTTATCCTCACACTCATCTTTCTTATAACATCCATTTTCTATTATAATCTTTCATCCTTCCTTCTCCTTTCTATCTTTACTCTCTTTCTTCTTTTCTTTCTTCTTTCTCAATTCTTTTCTCTATCTCTTTCATATATCAAATTATTTCAACTATAACGTCTTCTCTAATGGGACACATGCCTTTATTACCTTACTGTATTTTCTTTATTCTTATTTTCTCCTTTCCTCTAACTTATTTCTTTCTTTCTTATTACAATATTTGCTATTGTCATTATGTATTGTTTTTGCACTAAGAAACTCGTGTAATTTTCTAACTCTGTGTTCATTCTCTCAATAAAAATTATTTAAAAAAGAAAAGAGTTATGTAAATCAGTAAGAAGGTGGCTCTCTGGGAGGCAGACATGGGAAGTGGCATCTGAGGATCTGAGGGTTGTGGGCTCCAGGAGAATGCAAGGCTTTGACTGTGGAGACAATGTCCAGCCTTGTGCATGAGGTTAATATGTTTTATGCTTTAGGTTGCTGGACAAGGGCATTTATCAAGTGAGCTGTGTCGGTGCAGTGAAGTTTACAGTGAGGCTATGCATATTGTGGGTGCCTGAATGGTCTCTGTGGTAAGTTGAGTTTAGGCATATTGATGCCAATAAAGGTATAATGCGTTTTTTGCAGATGAGTTATGAATTGTCATCGCTGAGGTGTTTATGAGGTGAATAGGGTTGAAAGAGCATTTGTTGCAGATCAGAGGGGTTATTTGTATGCAGATGCCAGGGTGGGGATTGTGGGTTGGATATGGGTGATCTGGTGCAAGCTGCTAGCTTTTTTTTCATTATGATTCTGGCTTCTTTGAGACTTATAATATGGTGCTTCAAAATTGCCTTGTGGCAAGTGACCTCACAGAAGCAAGGCGCTCCTTCTGTTTGGCATTTTATCTTAACAGAGCAACGTGATAGTTTACATAATTTTTCTCTCTGCTCGTCTGACAATTTTCATTTTTGCATAACCACAGCTTAAATTGACAGCATGCTTTGGGTACTTTTGGTACGGAAAGGCTTGCAGGAGTGCTGCTAATGTTCCCGCCACAGCAGGAGGCCACTGCGTTCACGTGCGAGTTCCCGCACAATGAAGATCACGCTGTTTAACAATTTGCCCGCCACTGGTTTTATTACGCTTAAAATGTTCTGAAGAACATAAAATGGAATAAGGCACAGTGTGCATCTTCTTTCGCTCTCATCTCAATTTATATGCTTAAAATGTGAAAATTAAATGTCCATTGTCACTGAAAAGAATCTTTAATTTATTGTGAATGTTGCAAGGATTGACTTTTTTTTAGGTTTATAGGTTTAACTGTTTTTATTCGGAGTTCTCTAACACAAAACACACCTTTGCCCACAACCCATCAAGCATCTTGTTTGGTGCTACCTTTGGTCTTTTAGGGCGCCGCTTCTTATTTTAAAGTTCCTCCTTGCCCACCACTCTTAATAATTGGGGTGCTGAAACGATTTTTAGAGTAGGGTGCCGGCCTCCTGCATCACCTGGCTTAAGCGCCTTGGTAGTACTTTCCTGTTGCTGATAGATATTTTGAGATATCTATACTTTACTTCTCAACGCAAGCACAAGCTTTGGGACCCTGTGGCCTTATCTTTTCACCAGTCTCCCAGTAAGAGTGTCACTGGTTAAAAGTACAAAAAATCCCAAACCTGCTATCAGAGAAAGGAGTAGGGAACAGAATCGGAAGCACTTTGCCAGACATTCGCATGTCTCGAGAAAATTTGGGGGCATATCAGCAACAACCGGCGATAATTATCGCTAAGCACACTTAGCGCTAGGATCATTATCGCCGGCTAGCATGGATTTTTATCGCTGAGATAGCGTGCTATTAACAACGCTTATCTCAAAAGCGATAAAAATCCTAGCGCTAACTGTCTAACGTGAGATTATCGCTGGAAACCCAGCGATAATCTCACAAAATGTGGCGGTAGCTTGTTGATAGGGACTCACAAACTTAGCCATGATATCCACCTTACATAGGATATCATGGCTAAGTCAGTCCTGAAGCAGGCGTAAGGTAAGTAGCGATAACAGGGGTTATCGCTACTTTTCCTGCCGTTATGCTTCATAGCGTGGGGCTTGATGATAGGAGAAATGTCGCTTAGCGACATTTCTTCTGTCATGTCAGGTCAGGAACGCCCACTTTGCATCTCATTAGAGATGCAAAGCAGGACGTCAAGAATAGGTGCACTAATGCAAGGTTTCACGCGTTAGCGTGACCTTGCTAATTAGGCGATAAAATGATCGCCGCTTTTCGGCCGAAAACAGCCGCAAAAGTGGCGATAATTTACTAGCGCCGCCTTGTAAATATGCCCCTTGTTTTGGTGCACATAAAATGCTAATAAATAATAAATACATTATTAATGCTGCATCTGAACTTCAGGGGTTTAAGGGGTGGCTGCAGTAACCCCGTACCCTTCCTTGCAGAGCCCAAGCAGTGGATGCGGTGCTGAAGGTGTCCCTGATAGATATAAAACCAGGTTTAAGAAGAAGGTGTCTACCTTCTTTTTAAACTTAAACTTGGTTTTATATCTATCAAGTAGCCATATATATTAGCAAGACTACATAAGGCCCCTGTTTGTGCTGGGAAACTGACGATCGTCAGTCTAATAGTCTCAGCAGGTTCACCCTTCAACAAGCAACGACAAGCAAGGAAATACAGAGCGAAAACTGAGCACTGGCACTGAAGCAATCTAGCGATCACTCGCTAGAACAGCTGTAGCTGGCTGTAACCCAGCAGGCTCTCTTGCCTTTTCAAACAGAAGACAAAACAAGCATTGGCAAAGTCAATACGTCTGACTGCTTTACTTGCATTTTCAGTCCTGAATAGCGTTTCTTTTTTTTGTTTGCTTTAAAACCTGCTACAGTGACAAAAACAAAACAAAAACAATTGCTTTCTTTATACAAAAAAATCACTTAGAAAAATTGTTTAAAGTGCAATTCTGTGTACTGTTGAGATTTCAAATAGTCCCTAATGCATTGCATTGTAAGCACTCCATATGTTGTGTGTTGCAGGCCTCACTACTTCTCAGCAAAAGCATCAGTCCTACCTAAGGCCTGTTTTCCCCATGATCATGAAATTAATTTTCATTTTTCAAGGGATCGGGTTCACAATGTTTTTTTTTTTTAAATAAACAGACCTTTATTGACACTATGCAGATCTGACACAGCCAGGTGCCTACATCCCAGCGGGCCGGCACAGCAGTGCGTGAAATTCTGTGTAAAGAACATTGGGGAAGCAACACAGCAAGCTGCCTACAACCCCTATGGGCCGGCCGCGTCAAGTGGGCAATCAAAACGGGTAACAGTCAACACAGGTCCCAAACACAAATATCCCCCAAACGTCAAGTTCAATATATCACCGTAACGCCGCCATCATGTGCCTGGTATGCCAAAGCATTGTCCAATTAGTCTCCAACCATCGTGCCCTCCTCCCGCTCCATCCCGCCCCTACCTCCCCAATCACCCCGACATCAGTATATGACCAGTGTATCTCCATTTCCAGGAGATCCTCTGCTACATTGCATCACTTTCCCTCATTTCCGTCGCCCCCCCCCTCGGCCAGGAGCAGGGTCAGGGGCCCCAGTGTCAGTGTGTGCCAAGAGATACGTTTGAAGAGGGGCCCAAATATCTCTAGGGCGCGAGGAGGGTGGCATAAGTTCAGCATATATGTGTAACTGGTCTTGGCAGTGTATGAGATCATTTATCCAGTCCTTGAATTTGGGGGCTCTACCGCGCCCCCATCGACAGGCTATTCGTCTCTTCGCCAGCAGAAGGGCCAAGGAGACATATCTCCGCATCCTGACAGGGACTTGTTCCGTGTACCCCAACAGAGCAGTGAGGGGTCATCGGGCACATGTGTCCCAGACATCTCGTCTAGCGCGCGCAGTACGTCCCTCCAGTATTTCCGCACCGGCGGACAGTCCCATGCCAAGTGCCCAAAGTCAGCTCCCCCCGACCCACATCTATCACAGCCATCAGTGTCCCGCAAGTGCAAACGGTGTAGCCTTGCCGGTGTGTAGTATAGTCGATGAATATATTTATAATGTATGAGGCGCAATCTACTATTGGCAGATATGGCTCCCGTTTGGCGGCAGCAAAAGGACCATTGTTCCATCGTGATGTAGATTCCCAATTCCGCCTCCCACTTGCCCTTGGCTGCGGCCGGATCCCCCTCCCCCTGAGTTGAGCGGTATAATCGCGACACTACATGCTCCGGGTGAGCGTGCTGCAGGAGGGTATGTATAGGAAGCATAATGGGGGGTTCTAACGGGAAGCACTGAGTCAGTGAACGCATATCTTGCCTAAGCCGCACATAATAGAATCTCTCCAAAGCAGTGGGGGTCATGGTACCAAAGAAGTCCTCACTATTTTTAAACTTGCCATTTGCGTACAATTGGCCCCACGTGAGGCAGGACAGCCTCCGCAGCATGCGGCGGCATCCACCCTCCGTTGTGACTGGTAGATCATGTCTTCCCTGTAAAGGCACCAACGGCGAGTAGAGTATAGGGCTTTTGAGTCTGTGCGCCAGATCACGCCAGGCGCTGGTAGTGCATTGTACGGTTGTAGAAGCTAAGAGTCTAGGGACCGCGGTAGTGCTTAGATATGCTGTACTTGGTGTAGGGGCCATATATCCATCTTCAATTGCTAAGTGAGGCATATATGGAGGAGGATGCATCCAGTATGCCGCAAAGTGCGCCTGAGCGCAGATGAAATATAGTTCTATATCTGGGACTTCAAATCCTCCAGAGTCAAACGGCCGAGTAAGAACGTCCCACGCCAGTCTGGGTTGTCTTCCACCCCACACTAGGCGGATCAACTGGGCTTTGATGCTTTTAAAGAAGTAACGGCTAGGAGCATGAGGAATGTTAGTAAACAGGTAGAGGAGCTTAGGTAGTATTACCATCTTGATCAATGAGACTCTAGCTGCCATGTAGAGGGGCATCGCGATCCATCTGGAGATCTTATCCGTGATAAGATCAAGTGCGCATCCGTAGTTGGAGCGCATCAGTTCTTCCTGGCATCGAGAAATCCGGTTGCCAAGATAAGTGACCGTATCTGCACACCAGGTCAGAGGGAAGTCGGGAGCAAATTCCAATGTGGCATCTGTTAGTGGGAAAATTTGGGATTTCCCCCAGTTCACGTTTATCCCTGATAGGCAGCCAAAAAGGATGAGCAAGCGGAGAATGGGACTGAGGCCGACTGCAGGATCCCTCAGGTACAACGTGAGGTCATCGGCATACAGGGAAAGTAGAATCTGTCTCTCTGGGTATATCAATGCACATTCCCGAAAGTGTTGCCGGATTTTGGCCGCCAGAGGCTCAATGGCTATGGCGAAAAGGAACCCCATTCTTTGCAGCACAAAAGCGAGGTAGTCCCACTCCAGGGAATCGAACGCCTTGGTGGCGTCAAGAAAAATGGCCGCAGCTTGAAGATCCGGGTCTATATCGTGGAGGAGTGAGAATAAGGTACGCAGGTTATGGGGACGTACCTCTGGTGGGCACAAAGCCCGACTGATCCGGGAGCACCAACACTGTCATTAGGGGGCTAATCCGATTGGCAATCAATTTGGCTAAAATCTTTGCGTCTACATTAATTAAGGATAGGGGCCTGTACGAATCACAGTAGGACGGAGGTTTCCCCGGTTTAGGTAATGATATGATACGCGCCTCTCGCATTGAAGGGGGAAGTATACCAGTCTCATGAGCATCCTCGTATACATGTCGTATGACTGGGATGAGCAGGTGGTGGAAAGTTTTATAAAACTCGGCCGGGAGGCCATCCGGGCCTGGTACTTTACCTGATTGCAATTGCATTATTGCCGATATCATTTCCTCATCCTCGTGATGTCTCAAAAGAAATTCCCTCTGCCCATCCCCCAACCAAGCAATCGCCGTATCCTCAAAGAAGGGGGTGAAGTCTTCCGGTCGATCCCGTTGGGTCTTGTAAAGCCCTCTGTAGAATACTCGAAACGCCTCCACTATCGCAGCCGTGTCACTATGACACTGGCCGGCCTCGTCTTCCACCTCAAGAACAACGTTTGAAAATTGCGGAGGTCGAATTAAGGACGCCAGCGTTTTTCCAGGTCTGTCCCCCTCTCCATACTGTCGAGCCCTAAAGTATTTCCCTCTGTATCTACATTCCCGCTCCGCCGTCTCTTGGTATTCAGTAAGCACGCTGCACAGCTTGGCTCGCACTTCAGGTGTGGGATTAGTGTGCAGTTCCGCCTCAATGGTTTGGAGTTCTGACTCCAATCTGCGCAGAGTAGACCGGATGTCTCTCAAGATCCCCCCACTTTTTGCAATACACAGGCCACGTATGGTCACTTTAAAAGCTTCCCACACCGTGGAGTATTGCGTCACCGACTTCTCGTTGCGCGGGAAAAAGTCTGTGATCTCTTGCTCGAGTTCTTGCTTAAATACTGGGTCCATTAAGGAGAGTGGATTAAACCGCCAAAGTATAAACGGCGAATCCACATGCGGGGGGTGACAGCGATCAGCACTGGGGAGTGGTCCGAATATGTCCGGGGAAGATGGGAGGCATGCGTCACCCAATGGGCCAGACCCTTGGTAATGAGCCATGCATCAATTCTGGACCCGGAAGACCGGGCCGTAGTGTAACAAGTACCCTCCCGTCTCGATGGGTGTTTATGTCGCCATGCGTCAATCAGCTCGTAGTAAGCCATAATCATTTTGAGGGTGGCCTGCGATTGAGAGTAATGATGTGGCTGCGGGAGTGACCGGTCCCGAAGGAGATCGACGGTAACATTGAAATCCCCCCCCACAGTAGGTATGTAGAGCCAATCTCTAGGATTTTACCCCACAGCACTCTAAAAAATTCCGGCTCGTCAGTGTTCGGCCCATAACAGGAAACATAGGTAAAGGAGTGGGCGGCGAGTCTACCCCAGAGAATAGAATATCGGCCTTGTTTATCTGTGACGGATCCTATTGGAGTGTATGGAAGGGACTTCATGACTAGGACACATGTGCCCCGTGCATAAGAAGAATAGGAGGAGAAACACGTATATCTGGCCCATCGAGCGGCAAAGGTGGACGGGGCGGCGGGATTAAAGTGCGTTTCCTGCAGCATCGCACAGTGTATGTCATGGCGGTCCAAGTACGACAATATGTGTCTACGCTTGCGGGGCTCCCCCAGTCCTCGTACATTCCACATTAGGAAGCGATATGTGGGGGGTCTAGAATGGTCAGTCATGGCAATGAGTGGGTCACATATGTTGAAACCATGGGTAGCAGCAAATTGGCATAGAGATCTAGGCACAATACTAGTATTTAAGGCTCTGGCATCCATCGCATCACTAATCCGTACGCTACTCGTATGTGTATCCAACTCAGTCCCTCCCCCCTCCCACATCAGCAGCCCAATCCTGCCGTGGTACCCGTCCCTCCCCCCCTCCCACCATTCCCTCAAGTCCGTGCTCCCAACAGGGGAGATTGGTTCAGTCTGTAACATAACTGACAATAAACCCACAACAACTAGGATATTAAGGGTTCACCTGAGAGGTGGTGTCCAGAGGGCGACCAAGGGGTCTTCCTCGTCAAAGCGAGGGTGTTCAGGCCATCACATGTAGGGTCATCTCGCTTCAGTTTAGGGTGCATCTTGGACGTTCGTAGGCAAGCACCAACACGGTAATTCTGGAATGGGGTACAGTCGTCTTTGATACTTCAGTCAGACAGGGGGGCAAGGGGGCAGACCACCCACCACCAAATCATACCAGCCTCCCCCGGATCACCACAGGGGAAGCCTTCTGCACGCATGTCGGGTTCTGCGGCTGCGGCTCCCAGAGTCAGGCAGCTGTCCTTTCTCTGGCCCCCTGCCCCCCGCAGCGGCCAGACGTTCCCAATCGGGCAATCCTCTGTTGCGTGACCGTGTGGCAGAATTCCAATACGTGACAGCTAGTGTAGAGAGTACCTGTTCATTCGACATCTGAAGTGTTGCTCCATCCTCCCTGGTGACGGGGCGGAGAGGCACGTCCCGCCCCCGGTCCGGGCAAGGATTTAAGGAAGTCCTGCGCCAGCTGTGGGGTGTTAAAGAAGTGTTGCTTACTTTGGTAGGTTACTTTAAGCCGAGCAGGAAAAAGCATCGCATAGGGAATGTTGAGCTGTTGTAGTTTCTTCTTCACAGGAAGAAATTTCCGTCTCTGCTCTTGCACGGTCAATGTGAAGTCGTGATACAGTGAAATATCCATCCCCTCATGTCGAAGCTGCCCCCGCTCCCTGGACAAGCGGAGGGCCGCATCCCGGTCCCGGTAATTGAGTAGCCGAGCAATTATCGGGCGAGGCGCTGCCCCGGGCACCAGGCGAGCCGCCAACGCGTGGTGAGCCCGCTCCACCACCAACACCGGTGAAAAGGCGTCCCTCCCAAACAACGCAACGAGAAGGTGTTCCACGTAGTCCTCCATCCTACCGGTAGCTGTTGATTCAGATACGCCCAAAATGCGGAGGTTGTTTCTTCGAGAGCGGGATTCTAAGTCCGCGTTCTTGGCCGCCACCACTCTCAGAACCCTCTCCATCTCCAGCGTTCGGGACGTTGTCGCAGTGGAGGTGTCTTCAAGATCCAATATTCTCCGTTCCGTCTCCGTCAGTCTCTCCTCATGTTTGTCTACCCTATGCGTGACACCATCCAGTCGCGCGGACATGGAGTCCATCTTGGATTCGATGGAGGACAAACTGGACTGCACCGCTAGGAGTAGATCCTTCAAATCCGCATTGGAGGGTGCCGGAGCCTCCGCCTGCTCGTCTGCTGGGTCCATCTGGGAGCGGGTACCCTTGCGCGCCTCAAAGTTAAGTTTAGGCTGGCGCCCGTCCGTTTCCCCATCCCACCCGAAGGTCCAGGCAAGGGTCAGTCCCCCGTCGCGTGTCCTGAATAGGGGGGGAGCAGAAGGACGAGAGCAGGTGGTGTAGAACCCCCCCAGCGCACCAGTTCCAGAAGCGGGCACTCAGTTGCGGCCCCCCTCCCCCGGCGACACCTCTTCAGGCTCTCTGGACAGGGGGCAGGCCAGCACTCCCAGCGTAGTATCCCCGTCAGGAGGGGTCCCTCAGGTCGTCCGGGCAAGGGTCAGCCGAGCCCAGTCTGCGCACCAATTCCAGAGACCGGCACTCTATCGCCAGGCCTCCGACCGCTCCAGTCCGGCGGAGGGCCAGCAACCCCCGCGCGTTGGCCTGGTCAGAAGGGGCCAGTCAGGTCTCCCGTCGGTCCTTGCAATGCGAAGGCAGGCGCCCCCAGCAGGGTATGCACACCTGACAGCTCCGGGCCGCCACCTAGATTCACTTCAGCAGGTCCTTCACCACTCAGAGCCCCAGGCCGCCCCTCTCCGCAGATTCGCTGGCTCTCCTGCTCTCCACGCTACTTTCCAAGGGGGGGGGGGCAGCAGCACATCGCCCCAGGGCACTATGCCTCCCGTACCCGGATCGGGCCCCCGCTCATGCCTCCTCGCTCTCCAGAGCGTCCCCGGTACGAGTCAGGGGTGGGTAGGGGAGGGGAGCCCCAGCGGCCTGCGCTCCTCACCTCAGTCGTTCCGCGGATCCTGCCGCGAGGACTCTCCACTCCCCCGGGACGCCAAGGCTCTCTCCGTCCCCTCTCAGCCTGCACGTCAGGAAGTACCGCCAGGCAGAGCGGGCCCCGCTTCCCGGGAACCATCCGGTCACCAAGCAGAGACGCTCCGGGTTCGCGCCTCCCATGGAATGGCTGAAAGAGTCCCAGGCTCTTAAAATAAGCGCCAATGGGCCCTCCCAGTGCTCCCAGCTCAAATGAACTACTGCCATGGGAAGAGGCACTGAGGGAATACTTGGATTGATGACCAGGTTTTGTGGTCAGAACGTATTGGGCACAGCTGAAATCTGTTCTCTGAAACAAAGGGCTTTGTGGTGCAGGGGCACTGAGCGTGTCATTGAAGTCATCATTGACGCTGTTGTTGAGGTGATGCATCATTTTAATAGATAATGTCTCACATGATCACACACATACACACACCAACACTATGACTTCCAGTGACAACTCTTAAGACTCGATTAACCCACACAAAAACATGAATCCTCATGGAGGTGTGTTCTGACACATATGTTTGAAATATTCTAGTTTTTGCAGCTTGTCAAAAGACCTATTGTGCACAATATCAAAATTTAAGGGCAGATTTACAAACATTTTGCACTGAGTTTGTGTCAAAAAATTATGCAAACCTGTGGAAAATGGGTTTTTGTTTTGTTTATTTAGTGTGGCTCAATGATTAGAGCGGCAGACCCTGATGCAGAGGTCTAGCCCGGGACCAGGGTTCAATTCCCCGCCTTGGCGGGTCTTGGGCTCAAAAATTCCATGGATGTGATAATTCTCGCCTCGGTGCCTATTCCAATCATGGAGTCCCACTCTGCAACTCTAGCTTGCTTAATCTCCACAGCGGCCCCCACAACGCTAAGGATGCCTGGCCTCCACCTTGGGGGTGCCCAGGAGTGGACACCTCACAGGGAAAGCCAGGATGGGTTCCACAGCGGTATTCGTACAAGCGCCGTGAGACCCTTGCGGGTGAGTAGTGCGCTATACAAGTATCAATTTACATTTACATTTATTTACCAGCGCAAAACTTGTTATGCGCGTGAACATTGCCTGAAAGTAATGCAAAGCAGTGCAGAGTGCCAAAGTGGCATTCCATGGGTAGGGCATGTACCTATCTACTAACAATAGTAGACAGTGTTTTGCACCAAATTATGACGCCACTTTGAAGTAGGTGTTAAAAAAGACAAATGCTTTTATTTCTTTAGCACTTCACACTTTGCATGTGTGCTGTACTGTGCAGCACACATCCATTGTGGGAAGCGTTTCAAAGTTAGTCTAAACATACTATTTTGTACCCTTCCAGTACAACACGTATGCTAGACTTATGCACACACCCTTGCACTACGGCGGAAAGGTGTGTCGCTCAACAGCCTAATTGTGTGCTAGTGCTAGGGAGAGAGGAGGAGAGTGCCACATCTCTGTAGATATGGCACTGTCCTTCTCGCTCCATATCACGCAACACAGTGCAGCAACTTTGGGTGATGCGCTGCGCTATCGGACAGTATTGTGAATCTGGGCCTTAGGGTTGGCTTTGCATCAGCCCATTGCTTACCATTGCTGGGCTTTTTGTCTACCTAATGTGCTTGCCTCTTATTCGATGGCTTTCCTTTCGCTTCTTGATCAGGTTCCTCCCTGGAACGTAGCTATCTTACAGTGTTTCTGATTGGATGAGGTGTATCCTTCCACTGAAAACAATGAGGGAAATGCTTTTTCTTTTCACTACTCCATGGGATTGCATGTATTCAATCCTCCCTTGCCCTTGTGTGCTCATTTTGTTTACATTTGTAATTTTTTCAGCACTTAATGATTGCATGTCTTTCATTACTTTCTCCTATTTCAAGCATATCCCTAATTTCACCCACTCTTCCCTTCCACTTTCGCTAGTCCGCTGCACCTTCACCCTCACCTCTCCCTACTTCCCTGTTTATTTTTCATTTACCTTTAATAAAAAATTTTAAAAACCTCACAAACAAATAACCTTTTTCCATGGACCCCACCCCATCCGCTTTTTCTCCCTCATAGTCCCAATCTTACATCTGACCTATGCTCATCTGTTGCTCCCCCAAAAAATGCCAAGCAGCTGCACGCTGCTGCTGGACCACTTGCTTTTTTTTCTTTTTATGCCTGTACATTGTTTTCTAATTTTATTTGCCAATAAAAAATGGCCACCGGCCATCTTTCAGCAGTAAATTAAACTTAAAAACAAAAACTCTAAATAGTGACTTGTGCATCACGATGCATGCACATGTGTTATTAACTCATGATGCATTAGCTTGCCCTGGTGGCTATCTTGAAAGGCTTTGTGTTTGAGGAAACACGCTCCATGATGGCCCTCTATGCATTTGCGAGCATCAAGACAATGCAGTAGGCATCTTGGAATGGTATTTCTTACATAAAAAGCATTCCAAGATTGCTCCCGATGTGTGCATATGTGTTGTCACGCATGTGCAGCCATTTTGAATTTTTGTTCTTTTTGGACAAACATTGGCAGAGCCAATAGCTTGGTACTCGCAACATTAAGGCGAGATCTATTGGCATTGCCAATGCTTCATTTTACAATAAGGTGATCCTGGCTTTCTGAGCCATATTACAAAAAGTGGTCCTGGGAAGCATGGGGCGAGTGAACCTGCTATCCGTGCCCCTGGGGCACTTTGGTGTTACAGAAGATGCTGCAGATGCGTACACGGCCTCTTCTGTGCTACGGATGGCGCCAGTGCGATCTCAAGGTGGCATTGCCTCATTTGCATGAGGTCATGAAGAAACACTTTGTCTCTACGCTCGTGCCTTCTTACAGATGTACAAGCAAAGGACCTGTCAAGTGCCATGCTAACTGTGTGCTACAAAGAAGTGCAGCCTACTCGCCCTCAATGATGACCCTTGAAAGGGGAGAAAAGGGGTCTTAGGCACCTCTCAGGCATCCGTTAGGTGGCATTCATTGCATCTGTCTGCAGGGGGCTCTCAGCCTCCCTTTTGAAAGCAGGACTGGTTGCCGCGTACACAGCGAAAGGCCCACCTGCTGTTTCAAACAACTGGTCTGCCTTTCCCTAATGTGCAGCCTCCAGGCCAGGAGTGAGTTCATGGCTGCAGCAGGGGCAGCACATGACCCATAATAGGGTGCACTATCACAGTCTATGCCAGATGCACCCATTAAAAGGTGTGCTATGGCGCAAAAGGGAGAGTGCGCCCTATAGTGTGGGGCAGAGTGATGCAGAAGAGCCCCTGAGCAACAGCCAAACAAATTAACACTTTTGTGGTCCTAGGACAAGGAATTTGCTAGTGGCATGCTTATAATTACAGAAGCTTGAAATGTGCACTAATGATTTGGTTAAGAATACTAATGAGGATTAACAAAGCAAACAAAGAAGCCAACCCATTTGTCACGCGTGTATTATGGGGTAAGAAAATAGCTAATGTTAATAACCGCAATTAAAGCAGGATACTGAAAACAAAATACAATGTCACTGATTAGCATTAGGAATGTTGAGTGTGTGAGTGTTTATAGGGCAGCTGAAGGCACACGTATTGTATGCACAGAAGGGAGACTTGTCAGAACAAGGCTTCTGCAAAGGGCGTTATTTCTGGAACGTGGAAACAAGGCTCATCAAAGACTTATGCACTGAGCCCTGAGCTGAACGAAGCACTCTGCTCTTATGCATGTGAGCTTAAAGCAGAGTGAAAGTGATATGAGACCTGGTGGCATACATTCTCTGGCTGAAGCAGGCATGCACAAATGAATACACTGATCACTGCCAGGTAGGAAAGAAAGAGACACACGCAGAGCCGAGGAAGTGACGAAGGCGTGTGCCGTCTCTACAATGGAAGAGGCCACTCTCTTTCACGTGCACACACCAGTGCCAGGACTTTAAAGTGCTCATTCAACACCACAGAGAATATAAATAAAACATAAGAGTTTTGCTTCGAAATATAAAATGCCCAGGGCTATACAGTTCTGAAACGTCAAGAGACTGGGAAGGAAGCCAGGGCAGAAACTGATATTCAAGTCCATGGGTGAGAGGCTGTCAGAGAAAAATCTGGAATGGTGTGACGAGCTTCTGTGCATGGAAGACACCTTCGCGACAAAGGTGCAAGCATCTTCATTGAAACTAACGAAGCGTTGACAAACTCCTAAATTCTGCTCAAACACTGATGATATGTCTGGCCAACTCATCGGCTTACTTGTGCTAGGGCCCACCCTGGGTCGCGTGTCTCCTGTGTATCGGCTGTGTTTGGAGCTGTCTGCAGATGGATCCGTGGTTTTAGGGAGGCTCTGTGAACTGAATCTTAGTGATCTCTAGTCCTTCATATTTTTTATCTCCATCTACGGTTTTCTCTGACCTGGTTTGGAGCTACTACGGAGAACATAAACCTACTTTTAAAGAAAAAGATGTGCCTTGACGCTCTTTCGGCATTGCATATAAGACCAGATCAGTGGAAGATGAAACTGGAAATGAGCACCATCTTTCCTCGGTCCTGCAAGATGTGGGATTTGAAAAAAAGATTGGAGGCAGAAGAACGTACAGGGTGGGAGGGTATTTGGGGTTTGAGGTTCTCCTTCTTGTATTGAGGTGTAACTCTAATATACAGTGATGAACAAAACACAGCACCTCAAATACAAGTCGCTATTCCACAGCAGGTTTGTCCAGTGCTCACAGGAGAAGGGAAACTAGCTGGGATGAGAGTATTCCCACAATTGAATGTTCAGGAATTTCCTGGACCTGTGGAAGTTTTGTCATTAACTATTTAGAAGAGCCCAGGTATAAATTCCTGCAAACGCACCATGGTAGTAACAGCCACGATCCTGCCACCTCTCATAAGACCCTGTGAAATTTATATTTGCAGGTGATATAAGATAGCTCAGCATCGAATCGAAAATCAAGGTTCTGCACTTACGTAACTTAGGGGAGATATCTTCTTATCTAATATTAATTTGACATTATTTGATCTATGAGAATGTTTCTGTTTTCTTCTTCTAAAGTTATTTTCACCTTTCTATTCAACTTGCTCATTTCTTCGTCTACTTCTTCTTTTTGCAGGTAAGTCCTCTTCTCAAAATTGTTGTCTTGATGATGCCCTTAAAATTAATGTTAGATCAACACTTAAAATGCTACACCATGCTAAGGATAATCTATTGATTATGCTCCATGCTTCTATTTACTCAGACATTTTGCTAGCTGCCGTCTTAGTCTTTCTATACTCCTCTTCACTTTTTTTTCCATTGCACTGTGTGATCACTGATCTCAGCACTTCACACTGTCTGAAATGATGAAGATGAATTTTAGTATCTGTAACCGGTAATATTTTGCTATCCTTACTAATCCAAAGATTATCGAAAAAATTGAGGAACCCCTTCATACCAAAGGAATAGGGTACTACACAGTTATGGGAAAACAGTTTCCTTTGGACAGTATTATATCATGTAGACCTCATCTATTCTATATATTCCAATCAACCATTGTTTCTCTCATCCAACTGCACACAGTACATACTCAAGAAGTTTAACCATATATCCCCAACAGACAATCTAAACACCTTGAGTTATAACAAGATACAAATCGATTTATTGATTAAAAACTCATAAAAAACACAGTTTTAAGAAAGACAGTTGACATAATCCATAGCATTGTTAATCAACAACATTCTATTACAAATTACACTGTCACAAAATCATATCCATAGAAATACAGTCAAGTTAAAAAAAGAGAGTACATATCATAGACAAAAACACTATGTCATTTACGTGATACACATCCGTGGTCAAACAATTTCATGGGCCTGGAACCTGATACTTTTTTTGTTTGCTAGAAACTCGCTGGCCACAGACCCTTCACGGATTGTGTTGTTCTCGAAGCGTCAATGCGTTTTGATGGATATCTTATACCACCATCTTTTTCAAGACAAAGATTTTGTCTCTCTTTGACATAAAAATTTTACTTTGATCAGTTAAAAACACATTTCATTGGTAAGGATAGCCAAACGAGTTGTGCTGGACATATAATTCCCAAATGGGTGGGGTCGTTGCCTCCTGCGTTCTATCCAGGTTGCACTATAATTTATCTTCGTATCTCCAAATTCGCCAAAACGGTGTGCTCGTGCTACGTGATGTAGCCAGGGGAAGTGTAAGACTCAAGCCCAGTTGATTATTACAGTTATTATTAAGGACCACGATATCGAATTCAAATGCGGTTTCCACGTATGCCTTCTCAACAATATCGCACACCGAAATTCCCTTTCATAATTAGGGTTTCTGTAGATGCACGCTCCTGCGTGATATCGTCTCGACTTTTACTCTGAATTGCACTGCCTTGGGGCTATCTATAGATGGATCACTTGGATTTAGGAAGGCTCTGTGATGCAAAGACAATGAAACTCCTTAATAAATCTGGCCTATAATGTTTTCTAAAAGTTCACTATAGGCATACTCAACTACCCTTGTTATTGGGATACGAAGTTCAAGACAGAGCTGGAGACAAATTCCTACAGTACTCTGGAAGGCAGGCAAAAAGTCTTCATTGCAGCAAACTGGTAATTATATCATTGAAGTGGGCCAAGAAGCCATGTTTTAAAGCGTAAACCAGTACACCATTGTTCTAAGAGGTAACTAATCCTAGTAAAATACCCATGTTTTCCACATCATGTTTTGCCATGGACTGCTGTGCTCCCTTTCCTCTGTACATGCTTTTTGGCCAGCGTATCCTCCTAATTCCACTACTGACACTCTGAAGTCAACATGTTGGCATCAACAACAATGTCCTTCCCTGAGGCAAAACTTGGTCGAGGTCTCCAGTAAAGCCTACCTCTACTGGGTGTGCTGGAGAGACAGATGTCCTGTGAGGGGTTTAATCCCTCCCATTTTAGGCATTTTGTAGTCAGTCTTGTGACCAAACAGTTGTCAGGCACTCAACAGAATCCTGCAGACCATTCGAACCTCGGCTGCCAGAATCACTCTCAACCTCTCACGCCACACTCACATCGTACCACACCTGATGGAGCGCCACTGGCTCCCCATACACAAACAAGCACGATTGAAACTCCTCACCCGCACTTTCAAGTCACTACATAACACTGGCCCAGCATACCTCAACAATCGTATCTGCTTTTACAAGCCTTCAAGACAACTCTGCTCATCCAGATTCCTATTTGCACACATCCCACGCACACGGAACCCCAAATCCAGTGGTTGAGTCTTCTTCTACATTGCTCTTAAAGCATAGAACAACCTGCGGCTACACATAAGAGCCTCCTCCTCACTGCATGAATTCTGCAAGAAGATGAAGAACTTGCTTTGTGAGTAGTCCCACTAGGTCCTAGGTTTGGAAAGACTCAGCGCCAGGATACCCTCCTGGGTGTTAGTGAGCTCTACCAATTTGCAAAACATAACACAACAAAATGTATGATTAGGTTTAGATTCCAGAACAAAATGTAGATGCCAGTGGAATTTACTTCAGCTGAGCTCGGTCAGAATATTCTGTATTTGAAAACATATATAAGGGTCTTATTTTACAGGAATTTAACATGTCCACATGCTACTGGTCATTCACGCTAAAGCAGAAGGGACCGTCAAGCACAAAATCAGATGTGCTGCCACTATTATTATATAGTATGGCTGGTAATTTGGAGAAGTAGTGGGGCAGGCACAAACGAGAACATTCACTTCTATCCATCCACAACCATATACACTCACACCCATCCCATCACAGGCCCACACATGCGCATGTATTCACAGCCATCCATGACATCCATGTGCATGTACAAATACCCAACCATTCTTAAGCACAACACACACACACTTGCACATACCCCATTCACTGCACACTTGTACAAATACATATACACTCATACATACAAACATCCACCCAAACATTCAATAAATTACTTACCAGGCGGTGATTGTAAAGACATGACCAGTGGGTGACAGGAGGTAGAAATATGATGACTCAGGAAGGATGTTGGGCTAAGAGGGAATAAAACAGAAGATCCCAAGACCTTCTCCCTTTAGATAATCTAGTTGTGGGTTAGTTCATGAGAGGAGGTGCTTCCCTGACTCGTCAAAGAGTTGCTTGGGCCAGTAAGACTTGCTGATCCAATCTTACTCTGTGAGGAGCGAAGAAAGGGTGGTGTGAGGCATTATTGATGGACACTCAGCCCTGGGTACTTCAGGACTTAAGCCTGAAGCACCCAGGGGTGACTTTATCAGTGACGCTCCCCTACGTCTTCAGGGCGCGAATCTTGCAGACCTTTACCGGGCTGATGTGGCCACTGCCCTCAGGGCTGTGAGTTCCTTAGCTGGGTAAATCTTTGTTCAGGCTCCAGGTGTCTGCACACATTAGCAAACTTAAAGCACCTGGTTGCCTGACTCTGACATGAAGATGGTCTTTCAGGCTGACCATTGCTCAACCTGAGAGACACTCATCAAGCTTTGGAAAAAAGTGGGAGTGGAGACCTGGTGCCCTTGATGATGGACCGCCACTGCTACTATGCCTCATCATGACTAAAGTCATATGCATAATCGACAACTCCATCGACAAGACAGGCCCAGATTACCTCAAGTACACATATTTTACTTGGTGTCAGTGTCTCCTTTTGAGCACTCATAAACTGTTAGGAATGATCCTCTGTCCTACTAACTAAAAGCATATCAGGTTAATGTTCTACATAATGAGATGCAGGACATTAGAGACTTTTAACCTTCCCACATCAGTACACATTTGTAAATCTTATACATTTTGGGTGTGTGGACTGTAATCACTGGCTGATCTTGCCTATTGCATGATCACTAATATTCACATTGTCCACTGTAGGGATGTTATTGTTTTTGAAGGCATGGCATGTTTCCCACCATTCCTTCCAACTTCCAACCCCAGGGCCAGAGCTGAATCTGGGCACCTTATTGTACATAAATATAGGTATATAGCATCTTTGCAGAAATGCGGGACTCAAGTAGTTGTTCATCTCTGCAGCAAGGTAGACTCTATGAACACTATGAATAGAGAACTCCAAAACCTTCACTGTACCGAATATTAAGAAACCCTCTGCTCAGGGTGATTCATCAATGTTTTATAAGCTCAACTTTGGGATTCACACAAGGATATCAGAGCATTTCACAATCAGGGTTCTGTACAAAATGTCTCTAGTCTTCAGACCTCTAACACATTTTGCTACTCTGTGTAAATAATCTCTGGGGACATGAGGCTAGGAGTGGAGTTTATGTCTCCTCACTAGTGAAATATAAAAATACAATAAGATACTAAAATAACATGTACAATCATATGCACTACCTGCTAAATTCATATTCTATTTTTCCAGAAACGAGCATCCACATTTTCAGAGTATCCTGATTCACAATCATGACTTGTGGGCTGGGGAGGACCAGGCCCTCAGAGCAGGTACTGTGACCTCAGATTCACTCTGGCCCTCTGTGCATATTAGGGCTGTGCATGCTCCTTTTCATGCATTGGCTCCCATGAACAAGCGGGCAGAGTAACAGGGCTTGCTGGTGGCAGGTGGCGTTCACCACTTTACCCACAGGATCCATTGGAACAGTAGTGACATGCATGGGCCACATAGGACACATATGGCAATGTACTGAATTGAAAGTTCACCCATATGTTACTGTAGACATATTATTCTGGACTCTGTTGCTAATGACTTACATGAGCAGCTGAGTCCAAGAGTCTTGCAATGCTGGCAAGCGCCCTTTATGTCCAGTCTGCTTTACACATGTCTCTATGACAGCTCTGAGCCAAGCAGGACTTCTTTGTGGCAAGTTCAAATCTCACTGCAGCCCTCCATGAGTGAGGGGTACATTGATATCTGCGCCTCCCAACTTATCAGGGTCACCCCATTCACACATTTTGTACCAGAGGTATTTGAGAACATTTCCACATGCGCAGAATTTTTTATTGAATTATCGATCGCATGTGCAAATGATACTTTTTCGCTGTTTGTGCAGAGAGGCAAATATTTTATCCCTACCCAAAATGCCTAAAGGTTATGTCAGCTGTGCTAGTACTTGTACGTGTAATAGTTGCAAAGTGTAGATGCTATGACTGGTGAGTTGCAGACTGAGGTAGCTCAGTTGCAAACTGATTCCATATTTATTTCAAATCCCACTAGCCAGCTTCAGAGCTAATCCTCGTGCCTCAGAGTAATAACCAGCAGATAAGCAGGGAGAGCTGATGGAAAATCTGCTTTAGTAAAGCCAGATTATATATTGTTTGTAGGTTCAGAAGACAGCCTGTCATGGTCAGTTGCACAAAGCACAAAGTGCCTGATTTCGATTTTGGCAGACGGGAAGCTCCGTCACAAAGTTGATGGATATCCCATCCGACATATTACAACTGCATTACATCCAATAGCATTTGTACAGTAGCGGCCGGCATTATTCGTGTGTGGCAGGGCGGACGTGTGGTGGGGCGTGGAAGGAGTGGAGGAAATGGTAAAAAATAATAATAGTAAAAGCAACACTTACCTTTCCGCGCCGGTCCCGCGTCTCTGCTCATGCTCTCCTTGTCAGACTGAGGCACAGGAAGCACAGAAATGGATCCCCTGACCAATGACAATCCAGCAATGCAGCGTTGTGATTGGTAAGCACCCACGCTCCCCTGACCAATCATAACGCTGCAATGCAGCATTGTGATTGGTTTTGACGTCCTGGTTCGAAGCTCAACCAGGGAATGGGGACCTGGACTTGTTCTCCACACAGGCTGTAATGAAGCCTGCACGGAGAATGGGAAAAGTGTGCATGAATGGTTTGGGTAGCCCGAGTGGGCCGACCAAACAGTCATTGAGCACTTAGGAGGAGGAAAAGCATTTTTCACCCTGCCCTGCCATAGCGGAGGAGCCGCCCTGCATTTGTAATAGGCGGGCAGAATATCTGTCACAGCTTTGACAGAGTAACCCATTCGCCAAAGTCTAAATCAGGGCCTGAGCCTGCTCATTCTTTATAAATCTTTGTATTCCCGTTTCTAAAAAAATGTTTAATGCGCACGAACAGAATTAATAAACCATTCTTGACACAATTTATGAAGTAGGCACATTTTCAACGACACTAACATGTATAGGTGTGAATGAGTAGTACTGTCATATTTTCAAAATACGCTAATAGAAATATTCACTTAAAAAACTATATTTGTCTTTTATCATAAAAACCAATAACGTTTTTGAAATCAAAAAATTTGAAACTCGCTTCAAAGTAAAAATAAAGCTTTTTCTATTCGAGGACTTTTTCATAGATATTCTTAAATTGTTTCAAGTGAAGTGTTAGTAACAAATGCTTTGCTTGCAATTTTCATGAGATTTGTAATTTGCCTAGATGCCTGGTGAAAGGGAATGATTTCAATATTTTCATTGAATTGATAATCCATCAACATGATCCATGTTCTGGAAGTGCTCTGCAGAATGATTTTATTTTTGCAGTATGAGTGAAATGCAAAGTGTTCGCAAGTATTGTCAAAGCCAATAGGTATTGCCTATATGAGAGCTATTGCCTTTTGCCAATGTCTTTTAACAATATTGCAGAGCAGCGTGCCTGCTGTGCAGCATGTCTAAATGTTATAAAAGAAAAAAAGCTATAAAAGTTATAAAAACACGCTATGATGAGGGAAGCTTAAAAAAGTGCAAATATTTTTTTTTGTTATAATTTTTAAAATAAAATAAAATATTTGTTATTGTCCTGACTACCTCATAAATTAGTTAAGGTTCTCCACAATTTTTTTCAACCGTCTGATAAACTGCACATAAATGCTGAGGTTTCATTGTAGCTTAATAAATAACACGTGTTCTGCTTTTAATCTCATTTCCTAACGAAATAGTTAAATGTTTCGAAAGTCCATATGGCGTTCCTTTAAAGTATAAAAAAGAGGGCAGTGACATGGATTCCAATAAAAGGGCCGGGCGCACATACCCTGGGCCAGTTCTACACACTTACTTCTTGCGTCTGGGCCTAGAACCCACCTCGTTACGTTGGCAATGAGGACAGTTGTATACTGTACCCCAACACCATCTCTCCTGCTTTGTACATCCCTTCAGGAGTGCTGGGACAAGGGCAAAGTGCCAAGGTCGGATTGGGATGAAAAATTGGCCCGGGCACCCAAAAACGGGTGCCCACAATTGAAGTTCGCAACCATTCATGACGAAAAAGGTGATTTCTTCTTATCAGTTTCTAGTCAGATTTTGTTTTTAAATTACAAAGTTATTTAAAACTTTTGTGTTTCTTGTTTTTTTCTCTCAATCCATTGCACAGTATTTGAATGAAACTCCTAACCTCAATCAAGAAAACTGGCAGCAGGCACCTGAGGCTTGCCTGTCTGGTCGTTGTGACCTGTTGTGGGGGACAAAAGCCTTCTCCCCACACCGACGACTTGTTAATTGCACTGCTCGAAAGACACACTGCTCTCAAAGGCTCACTGACACCTTCTGGGGCCCGGGATGGAAGGAGGTGCACTACATGATGCGCGTACTCCTGACGCCCATTGTCATTCTGCAAATAACAATGAATGGGTCTAATATGTGGCCTGCTCAGACTACCTCTCACCTGAAGCTGCAGCTCTATTGGAAAAATCAGCCCAGGTATTTGGACTTGCTTGATCCACAGACTACAAAAGTCGTCCCACAAGCTGGCCTGTGCCACAGGCCCCTCGGGCACCGGCCGATTGCCCGCCCTGCCAATCCGACCCTACAAAGTGCACTGTGTGTCCTGTGGGCTACTCCCCCGCCGCATGGGCGTGGCCGCCTTTCCCATCCCTGAAGCGCAGTTGCAATCGATGGTTGTTGGGCAGAGAGCCTGTGGAGGAGATGTCGGCTGCAGGTTCCTGAGAGGCTGCTTAGATGCACCTGTGGCCAGGTGGGAGACTGCCACTGCCAGACCTCAGAGAGATGAAGCACACAGATAAGGGTGCCTTCCGTCTAGACACACACCTCCAAGCCGACCGGCCAGAACATTCAGCAGTGACCGGTCATCCTCCCCCTTACTGCAGCTGTGCACTTGGTTTAATGTGTGAGATGAAGTGAAGCAGACCAGAAGCATCAAACGGTCAGCCGGGTGTGAGGTGAGACCCACCTATGAGCGAGGCAAAGCAGGGATGGGCGGGGGGGCGGCAGCAAGCATTCTGCGTCCTCTGGTTGTCACCTGCTGTCACTGAAGACTCAGAAGAGATTGTTTGCCGCTGGCTCAACTGCCGTCATCTGCCGGTAAAAGGAAGGGCGGTGCAGCTGAGGGAATGCTCTCAGTAGCACAACCCCCCCTCCCGCAAAGCCAGTCAACCTGAAGAGACAGACTCTTGAAAAAAGGGAACTGTAATCTTACAGTGAGCATTACACTGGTGAGACCACAGAGAAATGAGGCGCTGCAAGGCCACCGGTGTTTAAAATTTTGATACTGCTGCTACTCCCATCAGTAACAGGGTGGCAGGTGAGAGGTAAGGCTGTGAGACAGAGGAACAGTCTAGACATGGGCTATAGCCAGCACGCATGCTTTAACTACAGGTGCAGTGCACGTCAGCGCCCGCCAGACAGCACACATGGCTTAGAAAAAAACACTCTTTTATCCAACCCCTGCACTGCGCAGCTGTTTTGCCCAACACTATTAAGCTAGTGACCTGGGGCATAGAGAGACAGGAGGAAGATGGAGTGGCAGGAGGCTGCAGTCCAGTTGCACGCTCAGCACACTCACCAGTGGTTTGCAGCTTCAGCGAGCCTTCCACTGAGCGAGCTCCACAGTTGTGCCTTTCCTCTATAGCCTTCTGTATTGTTCACCAGTTACAGCCTCCAATGGAGGGATGCAATGCAAGTCTAACACTTCTCCAGAGACATACGCAAAATGAGAGTTGAAGATGTGCAACTCCTGGTCATTGCTGGAATGAAGCGCAAGAGGTGAGCAGTCCACCCAATTGCAACATGGGAGACAGACTGCGAACGCTAACCCGCAGGGAGAACTAACTAGTACAATAGCATGAAAAATCTCAGGGCACCTGCACCGCGTGGGGGTAAAGTGAGGAAGAACTTTGAAGTTTCCACCCAGCAGCCCTAGATCTCATCAGCTCTAAGAACTCAACAAGGGTGCCACACTGCCCAACACTGAACGGCCCCCACCCAAAGAAAGAAAAGAGAAAAACTGCCAACAGTCTCTAAGCAGAGATATCATAAAGATAAGACCTGCCAACAGCCTCTAAGCCAGGGCCGGAAGGTGCAACAAGTTGGCTGACAGTGCTCACAGACTGCCAGAGGGGGAGCATGAGCACAACCAGGTCACCAACCCTTGGTATTGGGAGCTCCAAGAAGGTCCCCAAAGAGGGAACCTGCAACCTGCCTCTAGATGCTACGCATGACTCAAAAAGAAGCAAATGGGATCATCGACTGCCCGGATCATCACCAAGCCAGAGCCCAACACTAGAGGCCAGTGGCCAGACCACAGCGACAGTTGACCACTCAGAGGCCTTGCTGGCCAACATCTGAAGAAGGTGCGTACCTGCTGCACCCAGAAGAAGAGACTCACAACGAGAAGTCTCAACTGCAAAAAACAGAAGGTGCCTGCAGAAGCACCAACGAGAAAGAGTAGAAGGAAGTGTGATACTTGGAAACTTGATGACCGATGAACCCCTGAGGAGGGAAGATCAAGAGTGGTCAATGCTGGAAGGTGAGCTTGAGAGGACTTGAGCAATGCACGAAAGGCATCTATCTACACAAAGAGGCAACCGACGTGAAATAAAGGATGCCTAGCGACAGCACAGTGTGAGAACTCGGAGAAAGCTGCAAGTACACGCAAACAGGGTTTCTGCCCAAAGCCCAACTGGAGAACAGGAAATAAGCCGCAGGAATGCACAAACCAAGTCTCTGCCCCAAGGCCAGCGGGAGAACAGAGAGGAAGCCACAAACATGCACAAACCAAGTCTCTGCCCCACACTTCCCAGCATAACCATCCAGCCATTGTATCCGGTGGCTCAGCACACAGAATATCCAGAAAGAAGGATACAGGTGCCTCCACAATGAAAGGAATGTAAGCACCTGGTCACCGTCATACACGTTTTGACCACGACCCAAGGCAAGTCATACAGGTTCACTGCATGGCTGGAAAACTGATCATGCCATTCCCTGTCTTGTGCATTATCACTACCATCCTTGGAGCACTGAACACCCCGAGTGGAGTTCAACACCGCTATAAGAACAACAGACAAGAAGTACTAATGACACTTGGAAGAGTCAGTCAACCAGAGACTACCTGCTCACCCTGCCTTCACCCTGATCCTGGAGGCGAGAGCGAGTATTGGCCAAGACCCATCTACCCCCTGCGGTTGCAGGAGCAACAGACCAGTGGCTCCTTGGACGTTTTGCAGCAGCCCCGACGTCGCACATATGCAGCCTGGGCGCAGACCACCCAAGGGGCCTCCACAAGTGCAAAAAATGGACTTAACACTGCCCCACCGTTGGGTACCAGGAGGTGATGTGACCTTGCTGTGGGAACCTCAACAGGTTGCAGACGTGTTCAACGAGCCAAGCGACATCACCAATTCATGCTTCATGATGGATGCTTCGCGGTGGACTCTGACAACACTCCTGACGCTCCCTGTTTATGAACTGTTGACACAAACCACAAATCATCTGGGGCATCAGCAGAGTAGTCAAACTCCATATAAGGGGCCTGACTTCAACCAGCATGCAGCTGGAAGGTCCCGGACATCTCTGAGCCAGCGTTCAAGTCCCAAACTACTCAGGTTAAATTATGAATGCAAACAGAGATGCCCTGCTGCAGATAATATAATGTGGTATAGTTGTATCTATCTGACTGTAGGTATGGTGTTTAACTCACTGCGGTGTAGGTGATGTGAGAGGCTGATGACAGACTGATGACGTGTATTCTGGAAGGGAACCTTGGACAAGGTCAGCCAGAGGAGTGGTTGGGATCTGGATGTGTCTACTGGGCTCTGAACACATATTTGTGTTTGTATTATCATACAATAACCACTTCTGGTCATCTGCTGTAGACCACGTGGTATCCAGTTTATTGTTGCTTTGTTTCCACAGGTTGGACTTCTTGCCTTTCCTTTTGGATTCTGGGAGGAATGTCATGATACAGCCCCTCTCTAGGAGCAGTGGCTCGACCCACCACAAACCCATCCAACACAGTTTTCACCAGTCAGGTGACCATGCCAATAAAACAGGCCAGGTGCATGCGCCCTGGGCCAGTTCTATACACTACACTTACTTCTGGTGTCTGTGTCCATAGTTTATTCAGAGTGAGGACCTAGGGCCCATCACAGTACAGGACTGTGATTTGCATTGGTGCACGCAACCACTCCTGCCACCTCCCAGAGTCTAAGAACTGCAAAAATCATTCAATAAAAATCCCACAGCAGGTACCCAATGCTATTGACTCAGGTTCATTTTGGGGTGAAATAACGTTGGTAGAAAAGTATTTAAAGCCAAAGCACAAGCAGGCTGCAGCTTTGTCCCTTCCCTTTTATTTCCCTTTTGGTTTGTCTCACCCTTACCCGCCCCTTTTCCTATTACTTGTGTAAATTGCTCAGAAAGTTGTATTATGTATAGATTGGGACGATTTTTCTTACTTCAGTCTGAGGTACAATTTAGAGCACTGGAATATTGCAACGAACCCGGAAGGGGTTAAAGTCAAACATTTTTACCAGGACCCTTTCACTGCCCCCATCAGACTCCCTGTCCCTCGCAACAAAGTGAAGCAGCCACTGTCAATGGTACATTTTAAAAGGCATTGAAATAAAAGCTTTGATGCAAAAAGCCAAAGGCGCTTCTTCTCGTTAGACAATATACATCAAGAAGAGAAGCAGTGATTATATTCTCTCTCTATAAATACAATTGCTGTTTACGTGGAACATCCATTGAGGACAACTTTCACTAATAACAGCTCTAAAAGGAGCTGGCACTTCTTGGCACAGTGTGCAATAAATGTTGCCTTCGACGGCTGCTAAAGAGGCCGCCTTTTACCCACCGGGTGTCTGGTGGCTACCACAGCCCACTGGCTAGATAAATGTGAGTTTCAGGACAGTGAAGTGAAATCAAAGGTTACAACGCTCGCTCACTAACGATAATGTGGTAGCCAATTTAGAGTATGCACGTTAATGTGCTTCAAGACTAGTCGACATGCATTGTGATTTTGCATATCTACATTCAGCTGCAAAGGATCACTGCTATTCCAAGACGGGTGCGGCCTGTTAGATGCTGGCAGGCCTGGGCTTTGTCCTATGTCAAAGCTCTGTTTTATATTTAAATCAGGATAGATACTACCGCCTGCTATTCGTTTCAGTGCTTGTTTAGTATGTCTATGGATTACGACGTGCTCCAAGTGTGGGAAAAAATGCTGTAGGAACTGCTGAGCCCATTTGCTACTTAAGTGGCGTACATTTTCAATAAGGTTGGGTGTGGTGTGTGTGAGGCAAAACTAAACAACAAATGGGGACATGCGGATGGGGACAGAAGAAACAGACATGAGGGTGGATGGAGGGAGATGAAACAGGGCGCGGGTGGGTGGATGAAACAGGAACGGAGTGAGGGTGATGAAGTAACGGACAGGGAAAGTGGGTTGTGAGGGAAAAGTAGCAACATTGATGGGGATATGGGAGTCAGCCTGACAAAACATGCTTGAAAACAAAGAAAAAGTCAGCTTCAAAATGTGTGAGCAGTGGAAGGACACAAGTAGTTGGTCCTTGCTCCAAGGGAGGGCCAAACTGAAGAGATAACATGACACACACATGCCCTGACAAATTAAAAAGAAGCAAATGAGAGCCATGCTGAAGCTAACCCATGGTAAACTGTGGGTGGGCTGCAGCCCACTATACTGTTAAAAAACATGTCTCGAAAAGGCAGCTCATGCGCTTTCTAAGCGAGACCCAAGAATGGGACAGAAAAGGCCATTTGGGCTTCTTTCGCAGTGCCAAAGAAAAGCACCAGCACTCTGGTCAAGTAAAGTTGTTCGCCCAAATACATTAATGAAGCAGCCACTGTGGCCAATTAACTTTTTTTTGTGAGTGATGATGAGTCTCGTAGAAATGTAGGTACGGCTACCATTTTTATATCACACAGCCTGATGTATCTTAGAACTTAAATGCATCAATAAAATGTTTCCCACCGTCATAGCCATCCATTTCTTTGTATTCAGGTAATTGGCGAGCATGTGTCTACTGAGCATGCTGCATAACTGGGCAACCAACTACCTCACCCAGCTGATGGTATCATACCAGCAGACCAGGCAGCTAAGGGTGGCCCCCCAGAACAAAATTCCCATCCTCCCTACAAGATTCAAATGAATTATGGGAAGAACCCTGCATTGTCAAGGCTCATCTCTATGAATTTCCCTTCTTCCTCACAGTGACACCTTGAGAAGTTCTGCAAATACCTGAAAACACACCTGTTGATACAGACCTATGGGTGCGAGTCAGCTGAACTACTTCACAAGAATCTGTACACAAATGCTACATGTAGCAAGTTGCAGCCTATTTAGGAACATCTGTCCCCTTACATCCAGTCTTAAATCTGGGACACCGTTGTACCCTTGCCCTGTTTATGTTTGAAAAAATCTATGCCTAAAGCTTATCTCACACTTTATAACATTTCTAATTCACCTTTATCTCCTTGTCAATTTCCTCTAGACTTCAGTTTGGCAGCTTTTTAATTTTTGTATTTCTGGCTCCCACTGAGCATTTTACTCCTTCCTACTGAAACTGTTGAGACCTCATGAGTTGCTTTGTTGACAGACCATATGGAATCCAGCAGTCCACTGGATGGATCACCGATGGGTGTCTTGTCTCCCTGGAGTGCTAAGGCAGTCACTTAGGATCACACTTCTGAGGGGCTCAATATACAAGAAGTGGTAAGGAATAAAAAATGCTTGTCACCGCCGTGTGATACCACCTATTAGGTAATGGGTGGTAGTAAGAGAGGAGTACCAACTTACAGTGCTCCCTCTATGCCATTGTAATTGCCTAAAGACTAGTCTGGCTAATGGAAGAACCAGCTTGGGAAAGGACAGTGAATGTCAGTCGTGCCAGGCGGTTTTGCTAGGCCTGGGCGAACTTGATGCTGGCAAAACTGTCCTCTGGGGAAAATTGAAAACACAGCATCTCTAGCAGATGGCACCATTCAGTGGTATGATCAGGTTTAGCTGCCTTTTCATTAATAGCAAGCATTTGCATTGCTAATAAGACTGGCTTATGAATGAAAGTGTATTTGTGTAATTGATAGGCTTAGGCACTCATTAAGCCATCATACAAGCACACTGTCATTCATCTTTGCACACATTAATCCATTTGCACATGCACTCACTCATTCTTTCTTTCACCTTCTGATGCAACCACAATAAAGCACACAAAATCAACAACATATGCAAGAAAAATTAAAAGAGTACAAGAAGAAAAGTAGCATATTCTGGCAATATTAAAACTACACATAACAATGGCTCTCTCTTTCTGGAGGTATTGTGAACAGTCTGTCATTGTTTTAAAGTTCCGGTATGACATTTAGAACCAACTTATTGGCATCTTGGAATAGTAAAACAATGATACATTATAAGCAACAGGATTCTATAATGGTCTTTTGGGTTTAGCGGAAGGGGCCACGTGGGATGCAACGCACTGCAGATTAAATGAATGGCCCATTAGTACTCTGGCGAGCTTTAATATCCTCTGAAGACACATTAAGATAGTGGAGAAGCAAAGAAATAAAAGGGGAACTATACAAGGAGAACACTGAAAACGAGTGGGCTGGCCAGCCAGCCCTGACACTGTGGTGCACCCATTTTCAGGTGGGTGTACACATGTGATCACTGGGCAAGAGAGCAAATGACTGATGTTGACTGAACCATTACGGCAAGAGAGCAAACGACTGATGTTGACTGAACCATTACCCCATGCAGTATGCTGACATGAATGAAAGCAGAGTGTAAATGGCACTTTGACATATCTGTATGCAAAGATGTATGTAATATTTAATATTTTTTTTACTACACAAGATCCTGGTGGTAGACAGCTAAGTAGAGATTTGTCTTTAAAGTACAGTGCAAAGGTTCTCCCTCTAGGGTTTGTTACAGGGAGTTAACAACAACAAAATCCTTAGGTAATCTGTGACATTCTATGCAACAAAATACCTGTCTGTAGGCGTTAATACAGAAAAATAGCAATCCAGCCTTAAATGCCTATTGACTTTAACAGATGTTGTCATTATCAATATGCCAGGCCTACTGCATTTTTAATCATTTGTATGGTAAACAGATCCAACCTATTGCATGGGAAATATTTTTCCTAGTGAACTGATCAGGCCTCTAGCTATTAACACTGACTTGTCACTATAACCGACTGAGGCCTCCTATACTGAACTTAAGCTTTCCCACAAGACAGCCATCAGGCATACAGTTATAAAACTATATAGTGTACAATATTCTAGCTGGCAAAGCAAAATACTTCCTCTCCTAAAAGGGCCTAACAAGGATTCTGACAGAGCAAATCTTCTATACCCACAGTTTGCCAGAGGGGACAGCCAGCACTAAAACCCTTGCCTACTACCATAATCTGTGATATTCAATGTAATAAAATAACTATCAGTAGGCTTTAATACAGAGTAAACACAATCTACCTGTAAACGCCTATTGGCTGTAACATATGCTTTTCACAAGCCATTTGTCAGGCCTACTGCTTTTATCATAACATTTCATTATAAACAATCAGGCCCGTAACCTTTATCATTGGCTTGTCACTGCAGCCAACTCAGTCCTACTGTGTTGGATATCAACCTTCCCACAAGGCAACCATAAGCTAAACTGTCATAAAATTACAAGTATGTACAGAATACAGTTGTCAAAACAAAATAAAATCCCCACTAATATCGCCTAGTAAGGATTATTTAGCTCCATGGTTTGTTTGGGTGGGTCACGCACACCAAAACACTGGGCTTCTACGGTAGTCTGCAAGACTGTGTAATGTAGCTGGTGCTCACAGATATAGATTAGTTTGAAGAGGAAACTGAAAACTTTGCAAGAGTTACACGTGGATGATCATAACCTGCAGACAAAATGGAAATTTTAGATTGAAGTGGACTTTTCAAATAAAGTATGAGTAACAGAATTAAGGCTATGCATCGCATATTTTCAGCAAATCAGGTGTCTTGAAAAAGGGGGCTTACCAAGAAACGCATGTCGGCTGGCTGTGAAGATTATTTGAGGGCAACATGAGAAGAATAAACATTGTGAAGATACAAGGATCAACCGTTTTCACTGCAATCTATAAGAAATGATTGAACTATATAAAATATTTAATTGAATGTTTATGAAAAAAATATTTTGTTGGTATCCCATCACCTTTGAATTACATCTAATTTTATTGGTCAAAACCACTGCATACTATGCTAATCAGTGAGATTTCATGAAACAAAATACCTATCTGTAGGCTTTAATATAGTACAGTCCATACTTACATTCCTATTGACTTTAACATATTCTTTTCACAATAAATATATTAGGCCTAGTTCCTTTATGTTAATATTTCATAATAAACACATAAGGCCTATAGCCATGATCATTGGCTTGCCACTATAAGCAAGTCAGTCCTGTTTTATTATTTGTAAGCTTTTCCAGAAGCTAAAATGTGCAATACAAGCAGTCATTTCAGTTGAAGTACCCAAATACGGCCAAATCAAACGTTGTACTCAGGGGAGCTAACAGGTGGGTGGAGACTAAGCCTCTCTCTCAGTAGTACTCTCTAAGCTTTTTTTTCTGATCACATAAACTCAACAAGAGCTTACTAACAAGCCAGACCTAAGATTCCATGTAGATTAGTGTAGACTTGGGCATGTCGAAACTGCTCTCTGAAATCTAAAGTTAATGATGGATGGTGAGGGTTCTGGGACTGCAATACATTCCTCATGACTTCCTTCCTTCCCATCTGTGCTTCTACCAGAGAAAAACAAACACTGTAAATTATCTAGGTATCTAAAACACTTTAATAGTACTACAATGTCTTGTGTATGCCCCTGAAAGTTCAAACCCAGACAGCCATTGTCCTGCTGGCTCAGGTAGCTAGATAAATAAACAAAATCTTCACAGCTGCATAGAGAGAAAGCACTTTTTTCTGTGGAAGCACACAACTTCTGCCCAATCAAAACATGTACTCTTAGCTACCAACAAGTTGGCGTAGCCAAAAATCTCTACCGTTAGTGATTCTTAAAGCCCTTTTGTAGGTCGATAACATAATGTCTGGCCACAGCTGCACTGTCAAGCCAGACTTCATAAGCAAGTTCGCTTTAAAGACTATAAATTATTTTGTGCAGCAAGGGTGCGAGGCCTTAATAATGCACAGGACCTCCGGCTTTATACCCCCTCTGCCCTCTCCTTGTGACGGCCCCAGTGCATCTTTCTCCTTAAAACCACGTCCCTGCTGTTCTTTGAAGCATAAACACATATTATTGTGTAGGAATATCCTGGAGCATATGTGCAGCCATCCTTTATCACTTTTTAATTACATATGTGGAGTGAATAATCAAAATGTTAACATTATTTAGTCACAGACATTTTTTAATTTCTACAATTACTTTAATTACAATACATTAACGAACATTAGCTGCTGATGTGTGGTATTAAGAAGTGTGCTATGGCAGTAACGTGCATTGGTCGACTCGTTATGTTCCAATCTGAAAAGGTACTTCAGAATCCTTATGTTGTGGGCTCATGAATGAAGGCATTCAAAAGATGAAGGCATTCAAAGATGGAGGCATTCAAAGATGGAGGCTGGCATTACAGGATGAACTATTGTCATTACTCGGATTCTGATTCAGCTGTCCAGTTTGTGTGGTGGTTCCATGCTTACCTTAACACATCCCAAATACTTTTTTCACACATTTGGCTGCCTGTTTCAAAAACGGAGGGGCATATTATCAAGAAACGGTGTTAAAATGATCGCCGCTTTAGCGGCAGAAAACTGCAGCTAAAGCGGCGATAATGGGCTTGATAATATGCCCTTGAGAATTCCAATAGAAGCCCATGTTCTGGTGTCAACATTGGCTTCTATTGGAATTCTCCACGGCATATTATCAAGCCCATTATCGCCGCTTTAGCAGCAGTTTCCTGCCGCTAAAGTGGCGACAATTTTAACGCCGTGCTTGATAATATGCCCCTTAATTAGGCTAATGTCTGTATAATTTGGAAAACAATAAATTGCAGAAGACTGCAGTGATAGGGAAGAAAGCAGCTGCGGTTCCACCATGGGAGCGCAGGAGCGCCGCCATCACCCATACTGCTGCGCAGAAAGCTGGAAAAATAAAGTGGTAATAAAACTATTTTATTACCATTTTATTTTTCTGCTGAAGGGAGAGGGCAGGGCGGGGCCATGGTGTCATTGCTGCTGATTGGCAGCAATGGCGAGTGGCCCTTTCAGTGTGAGTTGCGCATGTCGGTTTGGCCAGATACCTTGCTATGTCCAAACGGACATGCACAATTCAACCTCTCCAACCAGCTGGGTTGGAGAGCAGGCACAAGCCTTCAGTGCTCCTCGGAGCGCTGAGGCAGCCTGCTGCAGCCAATCCAGACACTTCTCTTATGCAGCATGAGAGCAGTGTCTGGATTGGATAAGGGCTTGTGGCAGCTATGGGACCTCGCACTCAGAGGAGTCTAGAGTCTGTTTAATAAGGTGAATATTATTTAAATTGATGTTTAGCACACAGATCTGGAAAGTGACCAAGTTTTTTTTTTACATAATATAATGTTCTATGTTTAATGCGACATTTCTTTCAGGTCCATTTCGTATTTAAAATATATCCCTATTGCTGGGTATTCTGGGCATGTTTTTAATTCACCTTAATAGTAAGCCACTCTAAAAGGTAGCTTCCAAAACGCGTCAGGCACAACTTGCACTTTTTTTGATATTTTGACCACTCGCACTTTATTTTCCTTTATTTTCTGGGCTGAGAGAATATATAATTGGGTACTGCTGCTATGGAGTAATTGAGGAAATCTTTGCAGGAAGGGATGTCTGCCCACATATAGCATAATTGATGGTGATGGTGTAATGGTGAAGCTGACACACTGTTGGAAACTCACTGTATGTCTTTGGCGCCATGTTATGCACATGATGGTGCCAAAGTATAATTTTATTGTGTTTCGTTAGTGTAGGACGAAGTATAAATATATTTGGATATGGATGTGGAGTTGAGGCTTCAAAACGTATGAGTGACATCAGAGGTTTTTGTATAGTGCACATTCTGTTTTGGAATGACAAGTGCTGATGGCAGCTCGAGAGACTTTGAAGTTTGGATTCAAAGACTCGATTACAGTCCACTTGGGCTCTTGATTGTGTGTCTTTAGTTGTGTACTTATGTCTGTTTATCTATTAGATAGAAATGTCACATTCATTGAGTTGTGGATGTACGTATGTGATGGCTGGTGAGAGGCACTGAAGGCCTATCTCAAGTGCATCATCTCTTTCCTAAATATGTGGGTCTGCCCATATATTGGAAGGTGGGCATGAGTGAAGGCAGTTGATAATATTGGGTACAGTATTAGTCATCTGATAGCATATTTGTTATATAATGACTGTATCCTTCCATTGCTGTAAATTCAAGAGCAATTTTCTCTCGTATTGACTATTGTAACAGAATCTACATTACCTCCCAAACAAAACATTGATCAAATTACAAAGAGGTCGAAATCATGCGACTTGCCTCAGCTACACCCTGAAGCCCTCGCGCCCAATAATCCCACCACTGGCGCCTGGTGAACACCGGATTGAATGTGAGACCATTGTTTTGTTTCACAAAGTCCTGGCCCAGCACCAGTCTACCATGCTAAACGGTATGCTCCTCATCCTCTGAGATGAGGCCTAAGGCTGGCCTCCCACCATCATCTCTCAACAACCCAATAAAGCTGAAATGGTCTGGGAGAAGCTGACTTCACCAACAGGAGTCCAACCTTTGAAGCTCTCTCCGCTGCATTTCCACCTGGAAAGCATTTTCCTAGCATTCCGCACAAGACTGACGACTCACCTCTCGCCACAATTTGCACCATAATTCCTTCATTGACTGCATTTATTGCCCCGCATTCATTTATTTCTGGTGCCCTCTAATCTTTTCTGGTTATATGAACACCTTGGAATAAAAATAGCGTAAAATAAAATAAAATGAAACAAAATAAATTTTGCTGGCAGTTTAGTTAAATGTGTTCCAAGGAAGGTTAGAGTTTTGTGTCTGTGTGAAAAGTGCTGTTGGAATCTTGTGTGAATCCAGCTACAAGGCATCTCTGTGCTGGATACATGCTCTGAGATCTGTTTAACATACAATATTGGGTGTTCTGGCATTCTCTGAGACCTGCAGTTGGGAGCCTTGTGATAGTTTGCGTTGTATGTGCACAGGTTTCACTGGGTGCAAGAGAAGTCTTCTGTCCAGTGTGGACTGCCGAGCCTTTGTGTGTGTTGTTTCTTTCTTTTGAGGTCCTAGGCATGACAGGGCTGGGTTGGATGTATTTGGTAAGTGGTCTAAGATAGCGCCTTGGGCACTGAATGACAACTTTTGAGTGTTTTAGTAGAAATCTAAAAAATAAATGCATTAGATAGCACTTTTGTTTGCTTTTCTCTTTTGCTTCATAATTACTGCATAGCTCAATTGTTGAGCGCAGCACATTAACATGTGTATTTTGATGCCTTTCCATAAATATTTATTATGTTTAACCTACACAACACATTGATAGTGTGTGGTGCTCTGTCAGTGTTTGTTGAGTAGGTGTCTGAGCATACCTAAACATTAAAGCGTAATACAGTCATTAGTTGCTGGACAGTATTGCTAAATGTATGTGCTATGACTTGGCAAGCTAGGCTCATTATTATGGGGCATATCTACAAGGTGGCGATATAAAATTATCGCCGCTTTTGCGCCCGTTTTCAGCTGAAAAGCGGCGATAATTTTGTCGCTATATTAACAAGGTCACGCTATCGCGTGAAACCTTGCCTTAGCGCCTGAATTCCTAACGCCCGTCTTCGCATCTCTAATGAGATGCAAAGTGGGCGTTCCTCCCCAGGATAACTGGAGAAATGTCGCTAAGCGACATTTCTGCTATTATCAAGCCAAACGCAAAGCAGCATAGTGACAAGAAAAGTAGCGATAACCTCTGTTATCGCTACTTTCCTTACGCCTGCTTTGAAACTGACTTAGCCATGATATCCTATGTAAGGTGGATATCATGGCTAAGTATGTGAGGCCCTATCAGCAAGCTATCGCCAAACTTCGTGGGATTATCGCTGGGTTTCCAGCGATAATCTCACGTTTGGCAGTTAGCGCTAGGATTTTTATCGCTTTTGAGAGAAGCGTTGCTAATAGCACGCTATCTCAGCGATAAAAATCCACGCTAGCCGGCGATAATTATCCTAGCGCTAAGTGCGCTTGGCGATAATTATCGCCGGTTGTTGCTGATATGCCCCTATGTCCTTTAGTTGAAGAGTATGGTAGCCATCTGTTAAGTTGCAGAGATATTATTTTTTAAGTGTTTTGTTAGGTAGTTACAGTTCACTTGTGGCCATTTCATAGCACAAGTGTTGCACAACTGGAAGCCTGGAGTGACAGGCAGGGGCGGCTGGTGACATTTGAAAGTGGTAGGGCGTAAAACAATAGCCGTACTCCAATCCTTTATTCAGTTTGTCCATGCGCAGTTCAGATACTATATATACATTGCTAATTCCATTTCAATGCGGATAGCGCTGGAATCAGTACAATTCTCCGCGCTTCTACGCATTTAAACATATTCTGAATTATTATTCACCATCATCAATCATTGTAGTCCTTCTGAACTGTCGGCAAACTAAGCGAGGAAAAAGGGACATTTGTTTGAAGCTTGCAGAATTTGGTGGATGAAGTATTTCTAGAGCCAAAAGAGGTCAGTTATTAGTACAAAGCACTGCCATTTGGTATCATTCATTTTCAAAGAATCCGCCTTCTGCTACCCCACACCTCACATCTCACCCAAGCACTTTACCAGGGCTGAACTACTTAGCAGTCCAAAACGTTAGCCTAGAGAAACAACTGAAATGCTGCGGGCATTAATCTTATTTCAATGGCGTGCTAGGCACTGGCACAAAATTGGCTTTCTATCGCACTACCCTGCACTGCATGGAAAATAGACAACGGCATCTCATTTGGTCTGCCAAGCTGGACTGGTGCAGGAGCATGCACGGAAGGAGCAATGCAAACAGTGCACACGTGGAACATGGAGGAAAACAAACCCGACCACGAGCATGAAAGCAGAAAATTATGTTCTGGGAGGGAAGCATCCGATTCCCATCTCTGTAGATTACCAACAAGCCGCTCGCGCCCAGCCTCCTCATCTGCGATTCATTTTTATTTCTGGGAATCATACAGGCAGAGGCCGGTGAAGATAACAAACGGCAGGCCTAGTGATTTCAAGCACTCACTACGAAGCCTGCACAGCCAGGTTCATGAATCACTCTGCACATTTACAGAATGTGGTTCCAGGCCGCACCGCAGAATAAACAAATTCATTGATTATCAAAGCCAAAAGAAAAAACTGAAAGCAGTCTGACAAGCTTGCAAGCACAAGATACAAAATACACACCGTGTTAAGTAACAAGGTACAGAAAGTGGCTGCGGGGCCCGTCTGAACGTTTCTGACCTTTTGGAGGTAACATGGAGTCGCGGCTCGTGCTCCAATACTCGGGGGGGGGGAGAGATTAAAATAAAGCAGCATTATTAAGAAAACTAAACTTACCGAGTCCGCGCCGCCTGACTGCGAGTCCTCCTGGGCCGGGGTCCGACTCCCGCGTTGGCACCTTGGCAAGTACCACCTGCGTCTCAGCCAATCCAGACGCTGCTCCAGCAGCAGCGCCAGGATTGGCTTGAGCAGTAGTGCGCATGTTCTGTTTAGGGCTTAACATTTTTGCGACCAGCCCGAACATGCGCACTAGGCTGCTCATTAGAAGAGCGGCATGGAACAACCATCGCTCTTCTAATGAGCAGCGTCTAGTGCGCATGTTCGGGCTGGTCGCAAAAAATGTTAAGCCCTAAATAGAACATGCGCACTCCTGGTGTGCGCTCGCCAACCACCTGTTATGATGGATGTCAATCAGACACTAAGTTGCAGCTGAACTTCCGTAGTGCAGCCCCATCCCCTTCTGAGCCGACTGCCTCCGGCTCCGGCGGCCACTGGGATAGATTGCATTGTGTGAGTGAGAGAGTCAGAGAGAGTGACGGCAACGCTCAGTGAGGCAACGCCCAAGCACCCTAATGGACGCACTGCCCCTGGTGACAGGAACTGAAAGACACGGGCCTTGTTAAACCCCAGGCTATCATTCGTAGTACAACACCATGCTTATTTTGTTTTTTATCATAATTTTGCTTTACTTGAGTTTGCATGTATGAAATTGTATTAACATTAAATTAGTATTTTATTTAGAAAAATGAATGGTAAAAAATACCTACTTAAAATAACTATGCTATCTCGTGCTTAAGATTAGAAAATCAAAAAAAACTAGCCAAACCAACTTGAAGTCCAAATTGCAGGCAAGTTATAGATCTGTGTTATAGATCTGTGTGCGGCAGGAAAGAAGGGGGTTCATATGTTGTGCTGTCAAAGTCTTACGAACGGCAGAACTAACCAGCATTGATAAACTAATTGATCTCACCTATGCACAAGCTATTGACTTTGACATTGTCTTTGAGCTGTCTTGTGCAGCAGCATAGATGTGCAGCATGGCTAAAAGATAGAAAAAAAAGTGCTATGATGCAGTCACCACTTGCAATACCATGGCGATTGTTTTCTGATGGTAGGTGGGAGGCAACAGGAGGGAAGGTGGTGGAGGACAAGCCATAAGGACAATGCAGGGTGGAGGGAAGAAGCAACATGGACGACACAGAGGGTAAAAAAAAAGGCCTATGACAAGTCCAGTGCTGGCTGCGTAATAGCACTTTTTTTCTCATGGTGGATGGGGGAGGCAACACAGACAACGGGGGGGATGGTGGGAGTCACCAGGCAACACAGACAACGGGAGGGAGGCGGTGGGGAACAAGCCACATGCACAATGGGGCTGGGAGGTGGGAGGGAAGAAGAAACATGAACAGGATGGTGGAAGGAAATAAGCAACACAGGCAATTGGATGTTGGGAGCGAAGAAGCAACATGGAGAACGGGAGTCCGGTTGGAAGAGACACAGACAATGGAAGGCTGGAAGGGGAGAAGCAACACAGACAATGACGATAGGGAGGAAGAAATAAAAAATAGTACCTCAATCACAGCGTGAGCAGCAGAAGGACTCTAATCAGAATGAAGCAATCAGTACTTGGTCCATGCTCCCAATATAAGAAGATGTGAAACTGTCTTGCGCTAGCCAATTAAGAGGCAGCAAATAAGAATGACAATGAAGCCAAGGAATGATAAGAAATGGGCGGGCACCAAGCCCCTTTTTAATAACAGGCCACTAACCCCCTAGGCCGGTTCTGGTGGCTTAGTAAACAAATGAGCCCACAATAGGGGCCTGTGCTTGACCTCATGGTCACAGGTTCAAATACAAGTGAGTTCACCCCACCTTTCATCCTCCTGAGGCCCATAAAATGAGTACCGTTGAGATGGGTAACAATTAACATCTGTTATTGAGTGCCAAGTTGCCCACCGGTGAAAGTACGCTTTACAAATACACGTTATGTCATAAAGAAAATGTTTTGCAAGCGGCAGTGTATGTGCACTGTCTCAGGCGAGAACTAAAAGGTGGTAACTTGTAAATTAGCACAGGCCATCTCCCTGAAGCCATACTGCTGCATTAAATGGTGATTTAAAGTGCAAAGTCATAATTCGCTGAACTTTTATTGCTTAAGGCAGTTTTCAGCTTAGTGAGTAATACACAATGCCGTAAACCTTATTTAGCGGGCACTTCTCTTCCTTGAAGAGGAAAGTAAAAGCAGCACCATAGTATCTGAACTCATGTTTCCTTCAATATCTTTGATATATTTGGAAACAAGAATTGCCTTGCCTGATATTTTTTCTAATGGCACACAGGTTAATATTTGATGTTTTGCTTCAAAATAAATCCTCATAATTAGGAGGCCTTAAGAAGAGCGCATCTATAATTTAAAGCAATTCAGATTTATGCACATCCAGAAGATGGTCTGAGGCGTGCTTCAGCTGCGGGGGTGGGCAGGAATTAAAACGAAAAACTAGTTCTCTTGAGATCAAGGTGCTGGGAAAGACAGAAGAGGGCACAGCAAAGGCAATTTAAGATAGTGGATTCTGTTCCTTTATATAAAACCGTTAAGCTGTGGTAGCCATAAACAGCTGATATAAGGACATCCCTTGGCATTTCAGACAGGCAGGAAGTCATTCAACATGGAGCTTTCTTTTATTTGCAAATCGGTTTACTTCATGCAAATTAGATTGCTCCCGCTGGGCTGGATTGGGTCACTAGCAGGGGATATGGGGCCTGGTCGAGTTGCCCCCTGATAGCAAGTAAAGGTGTTGCCCTCCGGTAGGTTTTTCTACCTTTGTAGGTGCTTTCTCAGGGGTATCAAGTGGTTCTGTCAACGGCAGCAGCTTGAGATGGACCTATCGCCCTTTCAAAACCAGACAAAGGTAGAGAAGCAAGGGGACATGTGCAGATCCTGTCTGCTGGACACTGGTCCTGATGAGAGCATTTCACATTTGTTAGTTGTAAGGTTTCTGCAGTCCTCATTGTGTGTGGCAGGGCTGTCCTTGTAATACATATATGTTACATACAAGTCAGGCCTGGTTATATGACACACTAATACATTATTAGAGTACGTGGGTATTTAGGTTCAGGGCCTAGAATATGGTTTTGAATTGTAATTGTTTGAACGGTAATGCTACCAATGTGTGCATGAGCGCCATGTTTTTATTTTGAACCCCCATTATGACAATGTTTATGTAACCAGGACTTAGAAGGAATTTTCCATCTCTCTGAGCTGCAGGCAGTGATTGTAGCCACAAGGCAAAGTTGCCTTGTACAGAATTAGCTTGGAAGGAAGGAAAGTTGTTACATTGCGGCCTTCAGAGCACTTCTACAAGGCAGCATTATTCCCATACTGAAGTATCAGCAAATGTTCTGAGCAGGAATGCCCCTTCCCTTCTGTATAGAAAATAATTAGAAGATAAGGTATAGAGAGAGGCCAGAAAAGGCAGGGGTTAGACACATTGACTACTTACTGAGGGGGACATGCTGAAAGACTCTATTTCAACTGCAGGACCACCAGCAAAGTAAGTTATACCAAGAAAACCAACATGACTTGGTTTGCTGTAAATTAGTTAGATGATACAGCCAAGTGATTCTATGGCTGAAGATACTTGTAAGAAATTGGGTTGCTTGTTGACTGGGGTGGGAGCCCTGGTCAAGAAGCAACCACAATCTTTGTCAGGGTAAGGCACAAGCAAACCCCAAATTAGCCTGTGCTTAACCACCTGATAGCTTCACACAGAGCAGTCAGGCTTAACTGAGAGGCAATGTGTAAAGTATTTGTGCAACACGTCAAACAGTAACCCAGTGAAAATACACCACAAAAGGATCCCACACGAGTTTAGAAAAATAGACCATAATGTAATAATACACCAAGACCAAAAAAAATTAAAAATCCAATCAGTAGAACCAGTGTTATGAATTTTTGAAGATTAAAGTGAAAAATAGTGCCAAGAAGCACAGAGTGCCAACCGTGGCTGCCAGAGAAAGTCACAAGCTCAGGCTGACTGTGAGGAAGCAAGGGTCAGATACCGGGACCCGGTTAGTCCCAGTAAACAGATGCCTTATCATTCTAGTGCCAAGAGTCCTGTTCGCAGAAGAGCAGGTTGCGAGGAGCAGGGAAAGCATCATCGATGCAGCGCGAACAGCAGACTGGGGTGCATGGGTGGTCGTCGCTGTCGAACAGAGATCCTGTTGCTGTCATGTATGGTCAGGCCAGTGCTTCGCGGTGTCGCTCCATGCGAGTGGTCGATGTTGTAGTGCGAAGGGTATGGCTGATAGAACTTTGTGTTGCCGGGCTGTGCGAGTGACAAGGATTCAGCACCACGGGGCCTGTTTGCGGTCCCAAAGAGCCCAAAACTTCAATTCAGTCTTTCTTAAGTCCAACAAAGGACATGAGGGGCATCATGTAGGAGTTAGAGGTTTTCTCCAGCTGGATTGTGGGTGTTGGTACAGGTGGTTGGGAGTTTGTTGTGTCCCTGTGGATCAGAACAGGAGGCCAGCAGACTAGCCCTTGGGGTCACTCTGGGGTTCTTGGGCTTAAGGGGTGCAGGTCCAGTTCTTCTAACCCAGATAAAAAAGGCAGCAGGGCCACACAGCAAGACAGCATAGCAGGGCAGCAGTTCATTCAGTCGAGCAGAGTGGAAGTCCATTCAGCAGCACAACAGTCCTTCCTGGCACAGCATCCACAGGTCCAGATGCATGTACTGAAGAGCTGGTCTCTGAGGTCCAGTATTTATGCCCAGTTGTGCTTTTGAAGTGGGGGAGAAGCTTCTAGAGGGTTTCCTTTGAAGTCCTCAGGCATCCTGCCTTACCTGTCCTGGCTCCAGACTAAGGTCAGGGAGCATACAGCCCTTTGTGTGGAGGCAGGGCACAACCTACTCAAGTGTAAGTGGTGCTCTGCCTAGCACCACCCTCCCATCCTGCCAGTGATGTCCAATCCAGGCACACCTACGCTTCCTATTGTGTGTGGCTGTCTAAGATAAATAGTGAAAAACACTAAATTCCCCTGGGTAGACAAGAACATACATACCTACACTTTCTCTCCACTCAATCTAGTAACACCCATACAGTACCATTCCCATCATTCTACTAGAGCAAATATGTTTGTTTGGATCAACCTCAAAACACTATAGAGAAAAACGTAAATCCCTCAAATTCAGATGTAGCGCTTACAAATATATGATTTTATTAAAACAACCAATATGGAAAATTAAAAAATATACAATTTCTCTCTACAATAGAATAAGTAGTAAATCCTCAAGACAATAATTGAAACCACATTGCGGTCATCAGTGACATACAATTCATAACTAATAAAAAACATACAACAATACAGTTAAAAACATCAGAATCCGTTTACAAAAGGAAACCCAATAGACACAGGTTTGTAAGCTGTTGTCTAGATAGATCCAACTGTTGTATATTCAAGGGAAAGACCTGGTAAGAGTACTACTCCTGTCCAATGAATTTCTACAGGTTGGATTTTCAAAGCAACTGGCGTCGACATGTTTCGATGGTTATTGAACAAAGATAATGAAAACCATCTTCTTCAGGACTCAACATATATGGGATATTCTCCTCCACCCCGCAGATCTATAATCATGGACAAAAGAAGTATATCGTTTGATCTACATGACCCAAAAACTTAGCCTCCATTTTTTGCCCTCTTAATGCTGTTTCAGTTCGTTATATATACTTATTCTGTCACTGTTCTCTTAGTGCAACAAATCACTTTGGGTATTGCAGCCTCAAGTGGTTAACACGCCGCATATGTAGTAGTTAGTGCAGCAGAGTTTCGATGCTTCAAAAAGATATATTGGAGGAATATCCAATTATAATCTCGCACATTGGAGTGTTCAATCCCTCCAACATAACATTTCACAGGGTTCATAAAATAAAATATACCAACGTATTTCGGGAGCCTCTCACGTGCTGGGTCCCCCTATTATAGTCCTTCCGCCTCAATGGGTCAGATAAAAAACATTCGCTCTCAGTTTTGTCGGTCTGCCTTCATTGTCCTGTGTAAATTTTCCATATTGGTTGTTTTAATAAAATCATATATTTGTAAGCGCTACATCTGAATTTGAGGGATTTACGTTTTTCTCTATAGTGGTTTGAGGTTGATCCAAACAAACATATGTGCTCTAGTAGAATGATGGGAATGGTAATGTATGGGTGTGTTCCGCTTGGGTTCTCGGGTCAGATAGAACCCGCTCATCAGAGCCTCACTAACCCAGCCAGAACGTTACCCCCTCCCTAGAACCTATTTACAATCCTACAACCACATATATCTATCACCTAAGGACAGGGGATTCCTACTATGCATACCAAGATCTCATAAGTGGCGGCCTCGCGGTCCCATACGAACCCAGACCTCTCTGCCCATACGACAGTATCACAAGTGGCGGCCTCGCGGTCCCATACGAACCCAGACCTCTCTGCCCATACGACAGTATCACAAGTGGCGGCCTCGCGGTCCCATACGAACCCAGACCTCTCTGCCCATACGACAGTATCACAAGTGGCGGCCTCGCGGTCCCATACGAACCCAGACCTCTCTACCCAGACGGCAGTCTCAGCACAATCGGCGGCCTCGCGATCCCATACGGATCCAGACCTCTCTGCCCATACGACAGTATCACAAGTGGCGGCCTCGCGGTCCCATACGAACCCAGACCTCTCTACCTAGACGGCAGTCTCAGCACAATCGGCGGCCTCGCGATCCCATACGGATCCAGACCTCTCTGCCCATACGACAGTATCACAAGTGGCGGCCTCGCGGTCCCATACGAACCCAGACCTCTCTACCTAGACGGCAGTCTCAGCACAATCGGCGGCCTCGCGATCCCATACGGATCCAGACCTCTCTGCCCATACGACAGTATCACAAGTGGCGGCCTCGCGGTCCCATACGAACCCAGACCTCTCTACCCAGACGGCAGTCTCAGCACAATCGGCGGCCTCGCGATCCCATACGGATCCAGACCTCTCTGCCCATACGACAGTATCACAAGTGGCGGCCTCGCGGTCCCATACGAACCCAGACCTCTCTACCTAGACGGCAGTCTCATACGACGGTTCATCCTATGATCACCATAACATACAAAAAGGGAATCAGTCTCACTATTCATCAGATCACACAAGGATTGCCAGTTCGGGCATAGCCTGTTCTCAGGTTTGAGGGGCTACTCTTTCCCTTATTCAGTTAACACTTACCTGATCAGGGTTAACATCTGTTCATGTAGCCGCAGCTGACTAGAAGAATAGGCTACCCTCTTATACAAGAACACACAGCATATGTTGGTTCACTACAAACTGGATACTTTATTACTCATTGCACATACAATCACATAACATTACGATATAACACATAACCTGCAAAGAAAAGTGAAAGATTAAGTTGTACACTCTAATAAGAAAGGGTCGACATCACCTTAGTAGTATGTAGCCTGCACTCAGTGGTCATCTAGGCTCCCTTCTCGTCTGTGCCTCGGCTCGCCTGGAATCACCCTTCTCCGAGTCACTGGGACTCTTCCTTATCGGCTACTCTCTCCTCTCTGGTTATTCTGTTAGGAAAGCATCTGTCTCTCAGTTCTTCTCCGCCCTCAAGATGGCGTCTGTCTTCCCTGGAATAAGTAGTAGCTCTACTGCTAACGGCTAGATGCCGCCTACGGACTGCCCCTGTAACTGCCTCAGACTTTCACTAATATAGAGGTGCATTTCCTCATGGAAAATTCCGGCCCGTAACCTGCCGCCCACCAAATTCTTGTACCTCCCCGTACCAAGGACACGTTCCCAGCCGGCCGGCCTGATGTAGTGTCTTCGGCATGAAGAAAAATACAATCCTTCGATAAGGGCCGGCCTGAACCGGTTCTCTCCAAGCGAATAACACCTCATAACTAAAACATTACGTTTGACCTAGAAGAATCCCAAGCTGCCGGAGCAGAAAGAAAGATGGAGTCTCTCCCGTTTGAGGCCTACCAGGCCTGCATTCAGCACGGCTCCATGAAATACCCTCACTACAGGACAGGTTATCCCTAATACTAACAAATCTATCCCCTAGGCTATATGTGCAAGCCCTGATCTATGGGGAAGAGCACAGAATCATGTCGAAGTGCCTAGTAAATAGGCTCCATCCACTACTCTAACCCTTAGGCTTGAATGGTAAGAGACTGAAGTCACATTCAATCACTTGTTAACACAAGAAGGCCAGGAAAATCGAGCAGAACAGGGTGTTACTAGATTGAGTGGAGAGAAAGTGTAGGTGTGTATGTTCTTGTCTACCCAGGGGAATTTAGTGTCTTTCACTGTTATTGAGTGCTCTGTTTCCGGGACTACTGAGCCACCTCTCTCATTTTTTACATTGTCTGGGAGAAATACACCAGTCCAACTGTCATCTACATCCAGTCACCTGACCAGGGACAGGCTACAGGCACAAAATGGCTAAGGCAGAAAAATACCAACTTTCTAAAAGTGGCATTTTCAAAATTTCAATTTAAAATCCGATTTCCTCATAAGTTAGAAGTTTTGATTACAATTCTAAAGACACCAGACATGAACACGTTATCTGCTCCCATTTGGAAATTACAGCTCTTTAAATGTAATAATGTAAGGACAGGTAAAAATGTAAATTACATGCCCCATTTTGTAAAACAAAAGCACCCTGCACCTGGGCTGTCCAGGGCCTACCCTATGGGTGACTTATGAGAATTAAAAAGGAAGGTTTTGGCCTGGCAAATGAGTGAATTTGCCAGGTCGAAATAGCAGTTTACAAATTGCACACACAGGTGGCAATGGCAGGCCTGAGACATCTTTAAAAGGCTATTAATGTGGGTGGCACAATCAGTGCTCCAGGCCCACTTGTAGCATTTAATTTACAGGCCTTGGGCACATGTAGTGCCGTACAAGTAAATTAGATATGCCAATTGGGTATGAGCCAATGTTACCATGTTTTAACGAGTGAGCACATGCACTTTAGCACTGGCTAGTAGTCGTAAATTGCACACAGTCCTAAAGCCAGCAAAAATGACACCAGCATACATGGCGTAGGAAGCTAAAAAGTTTGAGGGAAGACTACTATAAGGCAGACAGGTCTAACAGTACTTTTGAATAATACATTGGGATTTTAGACTAAAAGAAACGGGATTTGTAATGAGATATATGTGGAGCTTTCACTAGGTCGGCTCTGATTTTAATTTAAAATGCTGAGATTTCAGTAATAATTCCCATAATTCAAATATCTATGTTTTATAGATGATTTGGACATAATAAAAAGGATTTTATTGTAAAATCCCAACAGTTGTGTGTGTGTATACTGTTTACGAGGGCCAAGATGAGGGTCAGTGCATAATAATAAAATAATAATAATATTAAAAGTGAAGTGCTGAGAAATTTAAAGGAGATAAAGAGTTTAATATTATTGTACACAGTAAAACATGAGACTACATACCGACTATAACAGTCCAAACAAAATGTGTAGGATGTGCCCTTCGCTTTACTAAACCAAACTGCAAGGGAAGTGAAAACATCTATTGTTCTTCATGCAGTGAATTGTGAACTGACGCCGTTAAATGACTTCCACAGAGGCGACAGAGTCTTCCCACAACACCAAGTACAGATGCACACGCAGTAGTAGTTGAATATCACATGCACATCCATAATTGATGCACCAGTTTCTCAGAGTGAGGTTTGTGACATTAGGTTGGATTATAACCCCTTGAAATGTGAGGACAAGTCTAGTGCATGTACCAACTCTTGCAAATAACTATTTGGGATTCCAGTCTTCTAACCATGGCTTTATTGGACATGTTGGGTCCCATTTTTGTGAATGACACAAGCCATCTGGGTGCCGCACTAGACTGTGACTCCTGCCACCGTCGCCAAAAGATGTGCATAGTGGTGCAACTGACATAGCTCTCAACACAAAGGCAATATAACCTTTCATGTCACCCGCTCTTGTCGAAGATGCTGTAAAGACTGGTGGGTATAGGGAGGGCACTGCCCAATGCCTGATCAACACCAATGCGAACGAGCACTCCAACAGACCAAAGATATGTCCTTGTACCTACATATAATAAGAAATACCCCAAAATGGATATTCATTAATTGCACTAATATATCCTGTAAGCCTCCTTGTCAAACCAATGCCAACATGTTATTCTTTTTGCAAAGAGAAAAATTGCTACATGCAAAACCAGTACAAAAAATACCTCCTATGAATTAGGTAAGCAGTTAGCAAAAATATTAGACACATCAAAATATAGGGCATTGAGCAAATAGTTGTACTTCAATGTCGATTGCTAAATCACCAGAAACTACATATGTACACCACCTTGCAAAAATGTATTTTCATGTTCTTGGATTTCTTTAAGTGTTGACTGCTAGATACTCTGCACTGCTTAATATACCAGTGATGCAGGCACAAGCATCCAGTGGGTAATGGACTGAATTATTTGGGTCAGAGAGAAGGACGAGGGCTAGCAAATATAATAGCCGCCCTTCCGGTCGTTCTACAGTAGAATCCCAGTAGCTGGTGTACTCACAAAACCAGGTCAGATCCTGAGGTTTCTTTGTTTGATTTTTCAATAAAAATGTCCGCCAGCGTAAGACATTTAGTGCCTCATTTATGAGGTTTGGCGTAGGGAGCGCCGCAAGGAATCTTGCTGTGCTACCCTATGTCAAAACAAAAGGGCAGGAATGCGCCGTATCTGTGATATGGTGCATTCCTGTCCTTTTCCCCAGTGACGGCACACAATGGGCTGCCATGCGCAAACCCAGGCACCCTTGCACCCTGGTGCAAGGGTGCCTGAGTTGTGGGCTGATTGATTTTGTGCAAGAAGGGACACATTCCTGCACAAAATCAATCAATTCAGGCAATTTCCTCTTTCTATATATGCTGCAGAATGCAGCACACATAGAAAAAGAAAAAAATGAGGAGAAATTAAAACATCTCTCCATGTTGTACCTCCCTAATGCCACCCCTGGGGAGGTGTTAGATTTGGACACATTCCCAGGTTTATGATTTCTCATAAATCTGGGAATGGTTCAGATTCCATGGCTGTGCGTGGGAACACCCACAGCAACACCCATGGAACGCCCCTTTCACGCAGTATTCTGCGTGTAAGGGGCACATATTTACAAGGCCATGAAAAGTCACGTAAAGTCGGAGCACATTATGTCACCGGAACGTCGAAAAAAGGGAAGTTCCGGTGCCGCAATGGGCCTTATAAATGAGGTCCTCAATGATCTCTATATGGTGTATGAAATTAAATACATTCTGTGGGTAGCAGGCATTCAGTTGTTGTCAAATATGAACAGTATGCAACATTTATACTACATTGCATGTTCAACATTAGTTTGAGAGTCTAAAAGTCCTCGAGGTATAATTAGGGATGCCCTTGAAAAGCAGACGTGTGACTTTGTGATGGTTCTTACAATCGTTGCAACTTTTTATTAATCAGCACCAGATGGTTTGAAAACCTTGCTGACTCACTCACATTTTTTCTAGTATTGCAATATTTGAATAGTGACTCAAAAGTTCTAACTAAACCGTATTACAGTCATTTTCCTTTAAAATATCTCAGTGACTCCTTGCACAAGCCTTCAAAGAGAAAGAAGTGGCACCCACTTCCTACAGATCTTGGCCCTCATTTACAAGGCCATTGAGCAGCCGATGTGTCATTTTTGATGCACCAGCGGCGCAGTGTGCCAACCCATATTTACAAGGCCATGTAAAGTCACCCTGTGGGCTACACATCCTCAGGGACATTTTAAGGATTTTGGGGGCCCTGGGCCAAGCATATTTTGGGGGCCCCTGTTAGGAACAGTTTTGAATTCATGATCCAATTTCAGCTTTTTCATGCCCTCTTTGGCTGGGTCATTGAAAATGCACATGCGCACTCGTCCAAATTCTAATGATATTTACATGTAATATTCAGGGATAGTTATGTGCATGGGCTAGGAAGTGTGGGGGACGCGGGGATATATCCCCCCCAGATTTTGGAGTGGGGGGGCACGGGGGACACGGGTGTGGGGGACGAGGGGACAAAGGAATTTCCCCTCTCCCTTCTGTTATCACAGGGCCATTAGCACGCGAAAGCGCTACCTAATGGTCCTGCACTTGACCTGCCTGGAGTCGGAGGAGACCCGCCCTCTGCCTTTTGTTATGCTGCAGGAAGGCTCAGCCGTTCTGGGAAGGGCAGAGAACGGAGAAAAAATAAACGCTGTCTCTTTTCCTTCATAGCAAGGACCGTGTCCACTACTCCTGATCTGCCTCTGGCGGCTGCCCTCCTCTCTTTATTCCTCCATCTCTTTCTGTCTCTGTCTCGCTCCTGCTTACGTGCTGATTTCAAGAGGCAGCTCTTAAGGTACTCTCTCTTGCCTCTCCTTTTCTTTATTTGTTCCCCTGTGAAATTGATCCAAAAAAGGCTGAACACTTTGGCTGTAAATGTCCTCATTTTCTGACCATTTTCTATTGAAACGAAACACCTCGGAATGTTGAGAAAACATAGTTAAATACCTAAATAAAGCAATACAGAGTGGACAGCAGACAGGCCAGACTGTTATTTACACCCTCACACATTAGCGCCACTTTACAGAGTTTGCCAGTGAAAGCGCTACTTTCTTTTTTATCTTCTTTCCTTGAACAACATTGTTTTCCCAGGGTGGGTAAGTGCGCCATTCCTAAAGGGACTGCAATACCTGGTTGATGGGTAGAGTGGAAACGTTTAATATGATCGTTTTCAACTTTTTAATTATTTTAGCTTATAAAATGCGGCTCTGTGTTTGGGGATGTGGTCTTTTTTAAACCAAACTTCGTTCATTTTGAAAGGATATAAGCAATGGACATTGAAAGGGGTCCCTTCCTGGTCCTGTAGCCATGTCTTGAACTTTTCAGGCAAAATCACTTACTGATTTCTGAATAATGAGTTTAAAACCGTTAAGGTAACCATGTTTTTTTCTGATTACAGTTCACATGCTTTGCTTATTCTTGCATTCCCTATGAGTGTTTGCTTTTTCCAGGGTGTTATTCATTTTTTTTCAGGCAGCATTTTACTGTTGTCTAGTGCATAATTTTAATTTAGTCGCAGCACAATTGAGTTGTGCTGAAGGCAGTGTGAGTTTCTCTCAGTGGGGCAGTATGTTGTTCAGTGTGGGAGAGAATGTGGCACTCTGGCCAGAGCTGCTGAATTTGGAACTGGAGAACCATGTTCAGACCTTCATGACCAGTTCACCATACCACACTCCTGACAGAGCTTATTCTGATGCTACACCTTAGAAGGCCCGATAGTCCTTAGAAGCCCAGGTGTCTTAGCACCCGCAGGTGGACCTGTCCACCACAATCCATACTGCAGTTCACTTCCAGTCTTACGGGCAGGCATATGAAGAAGCACATCCTAGATCGACAGTGAATCTGTCACTGAGGTCACAAGACCCTTGAGGCCAGTCCATCTCACCCATTGGTACCTCCATTGGCCTTTTTCCAGCACTAGCAGTGCAACTTGCCAGGGGTTGGCAATGTAGGATTTGCATGCACACCAAACTTAGGGGGTGATTATAATGGCAGTGGGACCGCCACGTCACCCCGTCGGTGGCGGTCCCACCGCCATTGGTGACTGCATCACAGCCCGCAATATTACAATGGCGGGTGGTTACCTGGCGGTCGGAAAGACCAACCACCATGCACCCGACGGGCTACTTGAGCCCGCCGGTGTGGTGGAGGGGCTTGTGGTTCCTACAATGCTGGTGGTGCCTACCATGCACCGCAGCAGGGATTACAATGTCCCTTACCCGCCAGCTTATCAATGGCGGTTCACCTGCCATGGAAATGCTGGCGAAAGGGACATTGGGGGCCCGTAGCAGGCCCCTTTACCCCTGGCCCTCAGACATGGGTCCTGGGGGGCATCTATGATGCCCCACAACATATCACTGCACCATGTGGCAGGCACCGATATATTTAACATGTTCCTTTTTTTTTTACTTTGCGGCGGATGATGCAGCCAGCAGCACCTGCTGCAATGTAAAAGATGGGCACTACGAACACCGTAGTGGCAGTCACATTGTAATGCCTATCGTGGGGCCCCCACCTGGAAGGCCAGCGGTCCCATTCCCTGATTCGATGGCGGTGGTACTGAAGTCCGCCTGCCATCGTAGTCAGCCCCTAAGTTTGCATTTTATGAACATGATTCAGCGGGAAATAAATTGATGTTTGCAATTTAATTGACTTTGGTTGGCCTCTTATCTATGAGATTTCCCTGTTGAATGTGCCTTTACATGATACATTTTCGGTTGTACGAATTGATTGCATACTACACTCTCCTACAGGTATTAATTTGAGTGTCATTAGGAGTGTCTGGGACCAATTGTTTTCTTAGGAATTGTTTTCTTTACTAACCTTTGCAAAGGGCCCTAAACTTCACAGCAACACAAGTCACATTTATTTTAGTAATTTGGGATCTGTTTGAGCTACAAAATTGTTTTGGAGGAAATCGTTAGATTATGCAGCAGATGATGTATTATGTGGCAAATATGATACAGCCATAGTTAAGTGGAAAACATTTTTCCACTTAATTTTGCCCCAACATTGTAGTTGATCAATTTGTAAGTTCCCCAAACCCAAAAGTCGAGTTTGGGCACAATTTGCATTTTAAAAGCAGCCCTATAACACAGGGCTACTTTTAAACTGACCTCAGGCTTCAGCAGTGCACACATGCAAGCGCAGAAAGGGCTGCTGGCCTCTAAACTGCCATGCCCTATTATATTCTAGGGACTTAAAAGTGGTTCTAATCCCCCTGCCCTATTATGTACTAGGGCCTTATAGGAGAGGTCTTGCCAATCATAGGGGTACCCTAACCCATAGTGCACCCTAGTGTATGTAGGTGTTTTCACTGTATTTTTAAGTGCCTCTTTCAGAATAGCACTGGCTGTTTAGGCAGAGGCCAGGGTCAGTCAGTCAGGTACCACCAGTACCAGTCAGCAAAAAGTTGGGGAGTGCCCAGGGCGGCTTTGCAACACTAGAGAAACACAAACTCAGAATGTAAAACATAACACCATGGTTGGGGGGTTCTCTTCAATAATCAGAATTGATTTCTATCCTAATGAACCCATTTTCCAACATTAGGATAGGGAAAGACTGGGGAAAAATCACAACGTTCTAATCTATACAGTGAAGTTTTTATGCAGCTCTTTGATGACGGCTAATAGCTCACTGTTCAATGTTAGGATTTTAACTTATAAACTTCAAATACCAAAAGAATATCTCAGACAAAAGCAGTAACTCACTGACCTATTGAATTAAAACTTTCAATAGACAAGCCTTCGATCTCTCTCAAAAAAAAGAACATTAATCACCAAAGTTATCTTCACATTTTTATTGTTGCCTGAAAATTGCTGGAGACCAGGAATGCAGCAGCAGGTACTTTTCAAACCCTAATGCACTTGCAAACACGACACCCCCACCCTAAGTCAGCGGCCTTTGTTTGCTTTGTGCATTAAGATGCAAGATTCATATATATGTTTTTTTTTAAACATTTGGTCTCATTACTATATGAATGTAAATAACAATAAAGCATACATGCAAACTGTGACTACATGCCCGCTTTTCTCAATATTTCACTCCGAAAGTATGCGATTGTATTTGTTTAACGGGCGGTGATTTGTATAGGGTCACTGGAAAGTGCACAAGGTTGTCCCTGTCCCCCCCAGAATTTTAGTGTCTCCTACGCCCCTGGTGATGTGTGTTTTCAATATTGTAACGTAGCAGCTGCTCACTAATGTCTATAATAGACACTCACATATCAATCACATGGAAAATAAAGCAAAGGAAAACGGTATTTGAAATAATCTGTGTAAGAGTTATTCAAGGTCATCAGGGCAAGACTGCAGAACAGAGCTGGGTCTGTCAGGGGGCCCCCTGAAGGTCTGGGGCCCTGGGCCAGAGCCCACTTTGCCCCTGCCTTAAAACGTCTCTGCACATCCTGCACCCTTGAACCAGCAGGCAACTCGTCCTGCACCCTTGAACCAGTGGGCTACTCAACCTGCATGCTTTTAACCAGTGGGCTACTCAACATGCATCCTTAAACCAGCGGGCTACTCATCCTGCACACTTGAACCAGTTTGTTACTCATCCTGCATCCTTGAACCAGCGGGCTACTCATCCTGCACACTTGAACCAGTTTGTTACTCATCCTGCACCCTTGTACCAGTGGGATGCTCACCCTGCACCCTTGAACCACCAGCCTACTCAACCTGCATCCTTGAACCAGCGGGCTATTCATCCTGCACCCTTGAACCAGTGGGATACTCATCCTGCACCCTTGAACCAGCGGGACACTCATCCTGCACCCTTGAACCAGTGGGATACTCAACCTGCACCCTTGAACTAGCGGGATACTCAACCTGCACCCTTGAACCAGCAGGATACTCAACCTGCACCCTTGAACCAGCTGGCTACTCATCCTGCACCCTTGAATCAGCGAGCTACTCATCCTGCACCCTTGAACCAGTTGGCTACTCATCCTGCACCCTTGAGCCAGTGGGATACTCAACTTGCACCCTTGAACTAGCGGGATACTCATCCTGCACTCTTGAACCAGCGGGATACTCAACCTGCACCCTTGAACCAGCGGGCTATCACCCCTGCACCCTTGAACCAGCGGGATACTCATCCTGCACCCTTGAACCAGCGGGCTACTCACCCTGCACCCTTGAACCAGCGGGATGCTCATCTTGCACCCTTGAACCACCGGGCTACTCACCCTGTATCCTTGAACCAGGGAGCTATTCATCCTGCACCCTTGAACCAGTGGGTTACTCGTCCTGCACCCTTGAACCAGCGGGCTACTCACCCTGCACCCTTGAACCAGCAGGATACTCATCCTGCAACCTTGAACCAGTGGGATACTCAACCTGCACCCTTGAACCAGCGGGCTATCACCCTGCACCCTTGAACCAGTGGGATACTCATCCTGCACCCTTGAACCAGCGGGCTACTCATCCTGCACCCTTGAACCAGTGGGCTACTCACCCTGCACCCTTGAACCAGCGGGATGCTCATCTTGCACCCTTGAACCAGCCGGTTACTCAACCTGCATCATTGAACCAGGGAGCTATTCATCCTGCACCCTTGAACCAGTGGGCTATTCGTCCTGCACCCTTGAACCAGCGGGCTACTCATCCTGTGCTCTTGAACCAATTAGCTACTCATCCTGCACCCTTGAACCAGTGGGCTATCACCCCTGCACCCTTGAACCAGCGCGATACTCATCCTGCACCCTTGAACCAGCAGGCTACTCACCCTGCACCCTTGAACCAGCGGGATGCTCATCCTGCACCCTTGAACCACCGGGCTACTCACCCTGCATCCTTGAACCAGGAAGCTATTCATCCTGCACCCTTGAACCAGTGGGTTACTCGTCCTGCACCCTTGAACCAGCGGGCTACTCACCCTGCACCCTTGAACCAGCAGGATACTCATCCTGCACCCTTGAACCAGCGGGATACTCAACCTGCACCCTCGAACCAGCGGGCTATCACCCTGCACCCTTGAACCAGTGGGATACTCATCCTGCACCCTTGAACCAGAGGGCTACTCATCCTGCACCCTTGAACCAGTGGGCTACTCACCCTGCACCCTTGAACCAGCGGGATGCTCATCTTGCACCCTTGAACCAGTCGGTTACTCAACCTGCATCCTCGAACCAGGGAGCTATTCATCCTGCACCCTTGAACCAGTGGGCAACTCGTCCTGCACCTTTGAACCAGCGGGCTACTCGTCCTGTGCTCTTGAACCAATTGGCTACTCATCCTGCACCCTTGAACCAGTGGGCTACTCACCCTGCACCCTTGAACCAGCGGGATGCTCATCCTGCACCCTTGAACCAGCAGGATGCTCAACCTGCACCCTTGAACCAGTGGGCTACTCACCCCTCACCCTTGAACCAGCGGGATACTCATCCTGCACCCTTGAACCAGTGGGATACTCATCCTGCACCCTTGAACCAGCGGGATACTCACTCTGCACACTTGAAACAGCAGAATACTCATCCTGCACCCTTGAACCGGTGGGATAATAATCCTGCACCCTTGAAGTAGTGGGCTACTCATCTTGCACCCTTGAACCAGCGTGATACTCATTCTGCACTCTTGAACCAGTTGACTAATCATCCTGCACCCGTGAACCAGTGGGCTACTCACCCTGCACCCTTGAACCAGCGGGATGCTCATCCTGCACCCTTGAACCAGCGGGATACTCATCCTGCACCCTGGAACCAGCGGGCTACTCAACCTGCACCCTTGAACCAGCGGGATACTCATTCTGCACTCTTGAACCAGTTGACTAATCATCCTGCACCCTTGAACCAGTGTGCTACTCACCCTGCACCCTTGTACCAGTGGGATGCTCATCCTGCACCCTTGAACCAGTGGGATACTCACCATGCACCCTTGAACCAGCGGGATACTCATCCTGCACCCTTGAACCAGTGGGCTGCACACCCTGCACCCTTGAACCAGCGGGCTATTCATCCTGCACCCTCGAACCAGCGGGATTCTTATCCTGCACCCTTGAACCAGTGGGATACTCATCCTGCAACCTTGAACCAGCGGGATACTCACTCTGCACCCTTGAACCAGCAGAATACTCAGCCTGCACCCTTGAACTGGTGGGTTAATAATCCTGCACCCTTGATCTAGCGGGCTACTCATCTTGCACCCTTGAACCAGCAGGCTATACATCCTGCACCCTTGAACCAGAGAGACACTCACCCTGCACCCTTGAACCAGCAGGCTACTCAACCTGCACCCTTGAACCAGGGGGATACTCACCCTGTACCCTTGAACCAGCGAGATACTCATCCTGCATCCTTTAACCAACGGGCTGCTCACTGTGCACCCTCGAACCAGCGGGATACTCATCCTGCACCCTTGAACCAGTGGGAGACTCATCCTGCACCCTTGAACCAGCGGGATACTCATTCTGCACTCTTGAACCAGTTGACTAATCATCCTGCACCCTTGAACCAGTGGGCTACTCACCCTGCACCCTTGAACCAGTGGGATGCTCATCCTGCACCCTTGAACCAGTGGGATACTCACCATGCACCCTTGAACCAGCGGGATACTCATCCTGCACCCTTGAACCAGTGGGCTGCACACCCTGCACCCTTGAACCAGCGGGCTATTCATCCTGCACCCTTGAACCAGCGGGATTCTTATCCTGCACCCTTGAACCAGTGGGATACTCATCCTGCAACCTTGAACCAGCGGGATACTCACTCTGCACCCTTGAACCAGCAGAATACTCATCCTGCACCCTTGAACCGGTGGGTTAATAATCCTGCACCCTTGATCTAGCGGGCTACTCATCTTGCACCCTTAAACCAGCGGGCTATACATCCTGCACCCTTGAACCAGAGGGACACTCACCCTGCACCCTTGAACCAGCAGGCTACTCAACCTGCACCCTTGAAACAGGGGGATACTCACCCTGCACCCTTGAACCAGCGGGATACTCACCCTGTACCCTTGAACCAGCGAGATACTCATCCTGCATCCTTTAACCAACGGGCTGCTCACTGTGCACCCTCGAACCAGCGGGATACTCATCCTGCACCCTTGAACCAGTGGGATACTCATCCTGCACTCTTGAACCAGCGGGATACTCATCCTGCACCCTTGAACCAGCGGGATACTCATCCTGCAACCTTGAACCAGTGGGATACTCACTCTGCACCCTTGAACCCGCAGATTACTCATCCTGCACCCTTGAACCGGTGGGTTAATAATCCTGCACCCTTGATCTAGCGGGCTACTCATCTTGCACCCTTGAACCAGCGGGCTATACATCCTGCACCCTTGAACCAGAGGGACACTCACCCTGCACCCTTGAACCAGCAGGCTACTTAATCTGCACCCTTGAACCAGGGGGATACTCACCCTGCACCCTTGAACCAGCGGGATACTCACCCTGTACCCTTGAACCAGCGAGATACTCTTCCTGCATCCTTTAACCAGTGGGCTGCTCACTGTGCCCCCTCGAACCAGCGGGCTACTCACCCTGCACCCTTGAACCAGCGGGATACTCATTCTGCACCCTTGAACCAGCGGGATACTCATCCTGCACTCTTGAACCAGCGGGATACTCATCCTGCACCCTGGAACCAGCGGGCTACTCAACCTGCACACTCGAACCAGTGGGATACTCATCCTGCACCCTTGAACCAGCGGGATACTCATCCTGCACCCTTGAACCAGCGGGATACTCATCCTGCACCCTGGAACCAGCGGGCTACTCAACCTGCACACTCGAACCAGTGGGACACTCATCCTGCACCCTTGAACCAGTGGAATACTCATTCTGCACCCTTGAACCAGCGGGATACTCATCCTGCACCCTTGAACCAGCGGGAAACTCATCCTGCACCCTTGAACCATAGGGTTACTCACCCTGCACCCTTGAACCAGCGGGATACTCATCCTGCACCCTTGAACCAGCGGGATACTCATCCTGCACTCTTGAACCAGCGGAATACTCATCCTGCACCCTGGAACCAGCGGGCTACTCATCCTGCACCCTTGAACCAGTGGGATACTCATCCTGCACTCTTGAACCAGCGGGATACTCATCCTGCACCCTTGAACCAGCGGGATACTCATCCTGCAACCTTGAACCAGTGGGATACTCACTCTGCACCCTTGAACCCGCAGATTACTCATCCTGCACCCTTGAACCGGTGGGTTAATAATCCTGCACCCTTGATCTAGCGGGCTACTCATCTTGCACCCTTGAACCAGCGGGCAATACATCCTGCACCCTTGAACCAGAGGGACACTCACCCTGCACCCTTGAACCAGCAGGCTACTTAATCTGCACCCTTGAACCAGGGGGATACTCACCCTGCACCCTTGAACCAGCGGGATACTCACCCTGTACCCTTGAACCAGCGAGATACTCTTCCTGCATCCTTTAACCAGTGGGCTGCTCACTGTGCACCCTCGAACCAGCGGGCTACTCACCCTGCACCCTTGAACCAGCGGGATACTCATTCTGCACCCTTGAACCAGCGGGATACTCATCCTGCACTCTTGAACCAGCGGGATACTCATCCTGCACCCTGGAACCAGCGGGCTACTCAACCTGCACACTCGAACCAGTGGGATACTCATCCTGCACCCTTGAACCAGCGGGATACTCATCCTGCACCCTTGAACCAGCGGGATACTCATCCTGCACCCTGGAACCAGCGGGCTACTCAACCTGCACACTCGAACCAGTGGGACACTCATCCTGCACCCTTGAACCAGTGGAATACTCATTCTGCACCCTTGAGCCAGCGGGATACTCATCCTGCACCCTTGAACCAGCGGGAAACTCATCCTGCACCCTTGAACCATAGGGTTACTCACCCTGCACCCTTGAACCAGCGGGATACTCATCCTGCACCCTTGAACCAGCGGGATACTCATCCTGCACTCTTGAACCAGCGGAATACTCATCCTGCACCCTGGAACCAGCGGGCTACTCAACCTGCACACTCGAACCAGTGGGATACTCATCCTGCACCCTTGAACCAGCGGGATACTCATCCTGCACCCTTGAACCAGTGGGACACTCATCCTGCACCCTTGAACCAGTGGGATACTCAACCTGCACCCTCGAACCAGTGGGCTACTCAACCTGCACCCTCGAACCAGCGAGATACTCACCCTGCACCCTTGAACCAGCGGGATACTCATCCTGCACCCTTGAACCAGCGGGAAACTCACCCTGCACCCTTGAACCAGCGGGATACTCATCCTGCACCCTTGAACCAGCGGGAAACTCATCATGCACCCTTGAACCAGCGGGAAACTCATTCTGCACCCTTGAACCAGCGGGCTTCTCATCATTACAATATTAGTTTATATTTTCTTGAAGTGGCACCAAACTGAAACTAACACTTACTTAAACACCCCGTCTAGGTATTTGTCACCATACATTCTATTTCTATAGCTACAGGAAATTTCCTTTATGCTTACTCTTAAACCAGTTACCCCATACATTTTATTCTCCCAGCTTTACCTAGTAATGTCAAATCTTGATGCATTTTTAACAAAACTACTTTGAGGAGAAAGTGATTTAAACATTTTTTGAATATTTAATGTGCAAACAATTGTACAGAAACCTCTGGTTGACACATGCGCACTGTTTAATTATTGTTTAGGGCCTGCATTGTGTTCTTACAATATCATGGCGATAAATCTAGTTATAGTATTTAATATTACTCCCACGTAGTTCTGGCGATTACATTTTTTATATATTAGAATGCCCAGTTGTGCGCAATAACAAAAGAAGCAGAGGAACAAAAGAGGCATGCGCGGTGACCTTTGAAACATGCTTCTGAAGGCCATTATGTGGGCACGAGCTTGCAAATGATTCTGGTTATATACAGGATATAAATGGACTCGTCCATGAAATACGCCGAAGCACGGCAGAGCCGTTGCTGGGTGACGGCAGCCTTGATTCATCCAGGGCTTTTTGTACCGTTTGAGATAATTACTCGTCTCTTTGACTCTGAGTTCTAGGCCACTCGAAGAATGTCACTCCTCACTCCATGACCTCCTCTATTACTAGAAAAAGACATAATTGTCACTCATTTTCACCGAGGGGAATAAATAATATAGAAGTATTGGATGTGGAATTCTCTCGTGGCAAGTCATAAAAGTAAATGGCAGCACTAAAGCCCCAAGAATGTCACTTTTAAGCACGAGGAAATTCTGTTTTTGCATTCAAGCAAAAAACGTGTTAATGAGGAAACTGTAGGAGAGGATGGCTGTAAAAGTAGTTAGTAACTGAGGAATATGCTAATATAACGAGCAGGGGAGGCTGGTGCATAGGGGCGAGATGGGCATTGCCCTCCCACCCTGGGGGACAAAAAAAATGCCTGATGAAAAACACTGAGCAGCTAGGAATAAATTGTGCTGGCTGCTAGTGCTCAGTGAACAAACATGTACAAAATTGGGGTTTTCTTTAGGGGGATGTGGGGGTATGGCCTTTGCTCTGCAGTGTCTGCACATGCTTTTGGCTGGGCGAAGATTTCTTCGACCTAGAGCCAGAAAGCAGGGCAGTGACGACACACTGGTGGGTGCAGCCTGTGTCTAACTAGCAGAATAGCATTTCGATTTTGGGCGTTATTCCCTTGGCCCAGGGCGGAGCTGGAGGCCCTCCATTAATTCCAATGGCCGAGGGTGGAGCATTCCGGCAGGCTTAGAGTTTGTGGGGGTGTGGCAGTGGCCTTTTTCTCCTCCACCAGACCCAGCAACAGTTGTTGTTGTTCAAGTGATTGGTTTGCTGGGGTCTGGGGGAGGAGTCGAAAGAGTAGACCAATTCCAGAAGTTTCCAGTTTGGTATTGCCACGCTGTGCACTGCTGCGACAAGGAGCCCGGTTTATGATGAAAACATCGATGGAGCCAGCGAGCCAGGTCGAGCATGTCATCATCATCGCGTCGTCGGTAAAACACGGGGGTAAGTGAAGTGAAGTCTAACTTAAGTAAACTTAAAGTCTGTCTCTGTCAGTGAAAGTGAAAGTGAGAACAGAAGCGAAGCGAGTATGGCCGTACAATGATGAACGAACCCAAACAACGGAGGGCATCTGGTGTGTGTCTGTGGCATACATGCCAACATTTCCGAAGAGCAAAGAGGGAGATTTAAAAAAAAATAATCGGGACTCGGGAGATTGGGGCCTTGAATCGGGTTTGGGCTTTGGAAGTGTGCTGCTACAGGCCCTCTCTCTTCCTGCCATTGCTGTGCTCCATGCTTCTGTGAAATGTAAGAAAAAAGTGCATTTGCGTTTCAAATGACATTTGAAACGAAATGCACTTTTTTCTTACATTTCAGAAGCATGGAGCGCAGCAATGGCAGGAAGAGAGAGGAATGCAAGTGTGAAGTGTTGTGCCCCCCGAGGGCAGAGGAATCGGGATTTTGCTTCAAGCTTGCAGGAATCGGGACGGGACGGGAGGCGGGAGACTACTCTCCCGCCTGAATCGGGAGGGTTTGCAAAAGTTGGCATGTCTGCAGCAATGATAAACAACGAACCCAAACAACGGAGGGCATCTGGTGTGTGTGGCATACATGCCAACATTTCCGAAGAGCAAAGTGGGAGATTTAAAAAAAAAAATCGGGAGATTGGGGCCTTGAATCGGGTTTGGGCCTTGGAAGTGTGCTGCTGCAGGACTGGACATTTGAAACGCAAATGCACTTTTTTCTTAAATTTCAGAAGCATGGAGCGCATTTGTCAGCAAGCAGTTAACCAATAAAGTTTGATATATTCAAATCATGCAGTAGTAGTAGCCAGAAAATGCCAATACCAGCACCCTGTAACGAGTTGCAACATTTCCGAAGAGCAAAGTGGGAGATCTAAAAAAAAATAATCGGGACTCGGGAGATTGGGGCCTTGAATCGGGTTTGGGCTTTGGAAGTGGGCTGCTGCAGGCCCTCTCTCTTCCTGCCATTGCTGCGCTCCATGCTTCTGAAATGTAAGAAAAAAGTGCATTTGCGTTTCAAATGACATTTGAAACGAAATGCACTTTTTTCTTACATTTCAAAAGCATGGAGCGCAGCAATGGCAGGAAGAGAGAGGATGATGCAAGTGTGAAGTGTTGTGCCCCCGAGGGCAGAAGAATCGGGTTTTTGCTTCAAGCTTGCAGGAATCGGGACGGGACGGGAGGCGGGAGACTAGCCTTGAACTCGGTAGTCTCCCGCCTGAATCGGGAGGGTTGGCAAAAGTTGGCATGTCTGCAGCAATGATAAACAATGAACCCAAACAACGGAGGGCATCTGGTGTGTGTGGCATACATGCCAACATTTCCGAAGAGCAAAGTGGGAGATTTAAAAAAAAAGAAATCGGGAGATTGGGGCCTTGAATCGGGTTTGGGCCTTGGAAGTGTGCTGCTGCAGGACTGGACATTTGAAACGCAATTGCACTTTTTTCTTAAATTTCAGAAGCATGGAGCGCATTTGTCAGCAAGCAGTTAACCAATAAAGTTTGATATATTCAAATCATGCAGTAGTAGTAGCCACTGGCCAGAAAATGCCAATACCAGCACCCTGTAACGAGTTGCACTCCTCTTTGCGCTAATGATGACTGACCCGTTACCAAAATGAAGTTCCAACGAGGAGTTCCCAGTCTATGCACACTGACAAAGATGAAAAGTACCCTGGCAGTAAACGCTGTGGAGGCATACCTCAGGCAATGGAGACTAACATTGCTCCTCGTAGTATGTGTGCCCCAGCTAATTATCCTCAAGTGTCCGAACAAGACTGCACACACTGCACCAAAGTCATGGAAAAACACACAGCAGTTCAGAGGATCACCATGGCGGCACGTAGGATGTACAGCTCTGAGGGGTTAACATCTCGTAGATGCAAAAATCAAATGTCAGGTTCCATAAACGTTCTTAGGTGGACAGGCTGCATTAAATATAAAAGACTTCCCACAACGTCGTGACCGCCATGAAAGTGAAAGAAGTTCTTACCAACAAACTATGGGGCATATTATCAAGCCAGGAGAAAATTATCGCCGCTTTAGCGGCAGAAAACTGTTGCTAAAACGGCGATAATGGGCTTGCTAATATGCCCTTGGGAATTCCAATTGAAGCCCATGTTAGATGTCCTTCACATCTAACACGGTCTTCAATTGGAATTCCATAGAGCATATTATCAAGCCAATTATCGCCGTTTTAGCGGCAGTTTTCTGCCGCTAAAGCGGCGATAATTTTATCACCTGGCTTGATAATATGCCCCAAAGATGGATGTCAGTACGTTGTTTTGCGTTGGTTTTCGATGAAAATTCGGCCTTATGTCCCATGTTGACGTCACATACAGCCTGCACGGGTTGTCACATGCCTGAAATGAGTAGTGGAGCAACTTAACTGGTAATGCTTGTGCTAGTGAAACCATGCATTTCTAACTGCGTAACGTATTGGAAATGTGCAGCAACAAGTGTAATGTATTAACAGTTGGTGACAAAGAAATAGCCAGCACTCATTCCCATGGCAAACAAACACATTGGCTCACCAGAGATGTCACTTTCCCTCTTAAGAAGTCGCCACCGGGATGCTGACGAGATGCTTTCTTCCACAGACACTGTTAGGACGCTGGTCACATCAGTAGACTGTACTTAAGGGGCAAGCAACTGGATTTTAAACAACATGGCAGGTCCTCCCACGCTGCAGTTGCGGCAGAGCGATAAGGAGCTCACACGTGGAAGCACAAGATCACACCCCCCCCAAGTTCACACCCCCCCCAAAAAAAACAGTAAAACACCGCAGGTTCTGGCATGCCGAGTTGGGGCTGACCAGTCTCTTGGTCACTGGAGGGGCTCAGGGCTGCCATAAAGCTGTCCACCTAGAGGCCATTGTGTTATTTGATGGGTGGTGTTTTGGTGTATCACGGCTTTACTTCACACACTTTTGCTTTCAGGGCAGATGTATCTCGTTTTGCAGACACCCGGCCAAGACGACTAAAACCACCTGAAGCTAGTGGCATTGGCTCGGTGCCAGCAGCATGAGTTACAACTGCCATAATAAAAGAAGATGAGTGAAATGTGTTGATTGTAATACAGCATTTTGGATTTTGTGTGCCACAGGAAGGTTGGCTGGCAGGTGATAAGAAAGTAACCACTTACAGGAAGGAAGTGCGACACGTAAGCAGCTTGTAACGGCTTCATGCCACTTGCATCTAACCTGAATACATGATGAACACAACAAATCTAAAAATCACTTTACCAAAGAAGTTCGTCTTCCTCGCTGTGTACATAGCTGCAAAGGTTTCAGATTGCTTTGTGTGACAGTTTTATAATTTCAGTGTCAGTATAAGTGACATTTCAACAACTATGAGTGACACTTTTTCGCAAGCGAAATCAAGCAATGAAGACGAGGAAAACACAAATATCAGTAAATTACACCCATTGCAGAAACGGATGGGCTTTAGAATCATGTGTTCCAACACACTTAGCTAAGCTAAGCAGGCTCGCATGATAACAAATATAAACCCATGTCCATCTCGTAGCGCAATAGCAGGAAGAGAGAGGGTGATGCAAGTGTTGGGGCCCCGAGGAATCGGGTTTTTGCTTGCAGGAATCGGGAGGCGGGAGACTAGCCTTGAAATCGGTAGTCTCCCGCCTGAATCGGGAGGGTTGGCATGTCTGCTATTGTGCATTGATTTTTAAATATAGGCTCACGACTGCCTAAAATATTCCGTGCTTCAAAGGGTAAAATAGACGTGAATGTGTGGCTTACATATGATCAAATCCAAATGTATACATATATTTATTTGCATATCTAATATGCAGCAAAGTGTGTACCTTAGTTAGGTTTGGCTGGAAAATCCATCAGAGTGTGTGGGAGTGTTGTGATTTGACTTACTGTGACAACAACTCTAGTGTGAGGTATGTATTCTCTGGCTTGCTAATATCCCCCATCAATCAACCAACACACAGATTTTTTTTTAAGGTCTCGTTCCCTATTTCTGGTCTCAAGGAAAGACATCTTTGGTGATCAATATTAGGCGATTTGCAGAATATTTACTATATAAATAAGTGTTTTGTGTATGTCAAAAGGGTCTGAGGTGCTCATTCATTCATGGGTCTTTCATAAAGCACACTGCACAGAGCTCTGGGCATTCCACAGGCTGGACAGGGCCTTTGGCATGACCCGGCCCCGCCAATAATTTGGTGATTCTGACTCCAGTGAACTGGACTATTAACTTGCCCCAAGTAGGAATTAAAAAACCTGAACTACACTGTTAACCAGAGGCGCAACTAGAGTCAAATTTCGGGGGGGGCTGATGCTTCAAGCAAAAGTCGGAGTGGAGCTGCAGGGGTGAAAACCATCAAAGCCTCATTAACAAGCAAAAGGTCTTTTAAAGACCTGTGAAGTACTCGGGTGCGGCTGTGTGTGCGCCAGGAAGCTGTCTCATTCCCGGGCAGCCAAACACGACGGGGGGCTGAAGCCCTTTGAGTCCAATGGGCGTTGCGCGCCTGGCATAGAAGAGGCACTATTATACTTTTAACTAGCTCACGGTGCACTCCTGCCTTTTCAAAGGGCTGCAGGCAGCAATGTTATTATTACCCCGTGTAGTGGCCCACACCATGAGCCTCATGGTGTGGGCCACTACACTGGGTAATAATAACATTGCTGCCTGGAAGAGAGACTAAGATTTGCATATCTCCATGCGTCAGTGATGAACGCTCAACCCATGGAGCTATCCTGGAGTTGAGAGACACATTACTGACTGTACTGACGGCTGCAGGTCCCCTGGTGGAAGTTTGATACCAGCTCTCGTTTATTCCCTTCCCCCATCATGTACGGCGACAACCCGGTTCCTCACACTTTGAGTGGCAGCTTAAGCTTTTAGTGTAACTGTTATGCACATACGGCGCGGTGGCCGGGACTAGGACACGGCGTGTCCAGCTGGAACAAGGCTGGCTGACACAAGACCAGGCGGCGAGGCACAGAGGTGCGAAATCGCGCGCACCCTCTCCCCCGTGCCGCCTGTTACCACCAGGGCCCCCAGCAAACTCACCACGCCCCCAGCGGTCGCGACCTCAGAGCGGCCATAGCGCCTCTATGTGAGTCCACCTACTTTGAACACCAGCACCCTCGGATGCAGAAGGCAGCCAGCTATCCTGCCTCGAACTGTTAACTCCCCCCATAAACACCGACGCAGCGACCTTGGGCTGGACCTTAATAGACAGACCAAATGTGGACCGGTCCTCCTTAAAGTTAGTGGGCGTCCAAACTCCCCGCCGGATACCCCGTGTGCCTGCCGATCTGGTTTACCATTCTTCTGACACGGGGCCCTAAAAATATATTTATTATTTGTACCTCTTGCGTTAGTGCTTTAGGATAACAAGGCGCGCTAATCTCTACCTAAATATTTGTTTTTTTGGTCGAACCCGTGTCTCCCAGGCCGAAGGCGAGCGCTCTGATAATTGAGCCACACTCACCTACACATGTGAGCTGAGAGCCATCCACACTTGATTAAGGCAGGACGGAAGCCGGACACTGGATTGGGGGAGTCACATCAGCCCCCCTTGCGGACACGAGTCCAAGGCAATGGTGCCGCTAAGCGACACTGTTTAACTGTTGTTTTTCATTTTTATCACTGTCTGTCTACTCTGCTGCGAATCCGATAATTTACTTTACTGTTGCCTGCGGGCCCGGACGGCAGGGTCAGGGTGACTGACTCTGTGGCGGTAGTTAAGGGGATAGTAGTGCTGAAATATAATTTCTGTTTGTCTGGCTAATCTTAAAAAAATCAAGGATGAACTGCAATCCTGGGATGGATTTTTTTCGCCATCTAATTTTCAAAGTATTTGCAATGTACGGTCTTACCAATGGTGTGAGCCTTGATGACTTCATTAACCAATACAGTAAAGAGGAAGAGATGTGTTACAGGTAGAAAACACTTAGAGGGCCTCTTCCCATTGGCTGTGTGTGCTTGGCTTGGGGGTCGTTTTGCAAGCAGACCAGTTAGAGGATTGGGCACATTTTTGTAATATTTACTTCACACTTGTGCTTTAAAATGCTATATTTGGATCCCGTTTTTGCAAAAATTTACAGTAAATATGTGGTGTAAAACCCAATGCTCGCGCATTGTACAAGGCTACAAATATTTCGCCCCACCAGTTTCAAAATCCACCAGCCGCCCCTGATAACAAGAGAAGGTCAGGAGTGAAATATTTTCTACCAAACAAGTCAGAAATGTAGGTTTTACATATGATGATTGTTAAATTCCATCCCTACTTAAAAATAGTCAGACTCCCCTCCCCTCAAGCATTGCAGAGCCAGGCAAGCCACACTGCAGGGGGAATATCCACCGGAATAAGGGAAGATTTCGGATAACTGGTTCCTAGGTCTGCCGCGCCAGTATTCCTGGGTCTGTTTGAGTCAAGGGTTGTTGGGGAATCCTGGTCACAGGTGCTGCTGCTGTCCTTGGAAACCTTACCACCAAGTACTACTGCAAGCTTGTTGACTTTCAAGTACCTCCTCTTTCGGCTTTGACCTTCACATGGTGAAGTAGTTGAACTTCAAGGCTTATTCTTGGAGAGTGGAGTTGAGGAGGAGGTGCAGTTCAGGTGACACAAGCATCAGTCATAATACATATAATTTCCAAGCAGTGTTGTTCTTTTAGGAAAATATATGTTGTGTAATATCATCAACGCAATATACTCAGAGACTATATGCAGATTTATGGCATTAACAGTTCTTCTAACTATAATCTCTGCTACTCTTCAACTTCTCAGTGTCCCAATTTTGTGCACATTTAACAGGGTATACAATACTAAGCTTAAGCCCAACTGTAAAGTCAAGAACAGTGTCTGTATTGTCAGTGTTCCTGTAACACAGTTTGATACCTGTTCTCTTGGATTGTCACTGCACGAATGCGCAGGAGAAGTGCAAACTCCTCTCCATCATTGAATCAAACAATACTACCAGGTCCAACATTTACACCTGCATATCCAACGTGGCCAACTGGATGCGAGAGAACTGTCTCAAACTCAACATGGACAAAACGGAAATCCTGATCTTCCGCAATTAGAGCTCCCCCTGGGACTCTTTCTGGTGGCCACCAAACCTGGGTCCACCGCCCCCCCTCGCAGATCATGCCAGAAAGCTGTGCATCGCCTCGATGATAAGCTCACAATGAACAAACAGGTCAACACCGTGAATAAATCCTGCTGCCACATCCTAAGCATGCTCGGCAAGATCTTCAAATGGCTACCCACGTACACTTGTCGCACGGTCACACAAGTGCTCATCACCAGCAGACTCGCTATGAGAACGCACTCTACATCTGCATCTCCAGACAACTCTCACAAGGACTCCAGACCATCCAAAACACTGCCTTCAGACTCATCCTAGATTTCCCAAGAAGCGCCCACATTACTCCCTTCCTCACTGAACTTCACTGGCCACCCATCCAGAAATGTTGCAAGTTCAAGCTGCTCATTACCACCTACAAGGCCCTGCACAACACAGGACCACCTTACACCTTACCTCATGACTGACTCCAACTCTACCATCCCCCAAGACAACTACGCTTCACCTCTCTCTCCCTCACATAAATCCCACATATCCGCAGAAGCAAGACAGAAGAGCACACCTTCTCAACTTCCACAAGAAGCTGAAGACCTATCTGTTCAACTGGAAGCCCCGCCAGACCCATGCTCCTGTTCCAGCACCTGGATACCCTCATGGGTGATATAGGATGAACCACATAAGCTTAGGGGCTGCTCTCGGACAAAGGTGGTGGATGGACTGCACTTCAATTGTAGGTACCTGATCTTAGCATCCTCACAGCAAAATTCAGAAATGCTGGGCTACGACGTGGAATTTCATGTATCCACAAGGTAGTCCATCTCCTGCTCTTGTTCAGCAGCAGCATTAGCAGCTGCAAAACCTTTTTGCCAAAGCTGGTGCTATGGTCATTACCTCTAAAAGAAAAACCTTCTGTATATATGTAAATATGTAAGCATAGCTGCTTGAAGTAAAAGTAAAAGCTAAACACTGGATAAGATGAAAGGTTCTTCTTATATCCAGCCTTTTGGACATTGGCCTGCAACCAATTGTCCAGCCAGATTTAAAGTTAGTCAGAATCTTTATTCTTTATAAGTGGGGAACAAATCCTGAGAAAATGTATTTTCCTATCAGGTGTGCCACAGCTTCAAAGTAATGAGCCTCAGGGAATCTGGTACTCTCAGTTCTTGTACAGGCTTCAAGTGACACTTTAAAAAAAAATATTTTTATTTTGGGGGATCATTACAATGCATTACATAAGTAGTCGACATCTTGTAGTACATAAATATTGCAGGACTGATAGATAGTAAAAGCAAATCCAATAAGAAGGCACAAAATCCTGAAGCAGTGAGCCCCCTTGCATGAATTAATCACATATTTTAAAAACCAGTTTATGCAATTTTGTACTGAAGATACCAAAAAGCGATCCCATATTTTACCAAATTGCTTCAATTGACCCGCCCTCTCCGCATACACCCTCTCTCTCCCCCTTACTCTCTGCATTTTCCTCAGCCAGTCAGCAAAATCATGGGATTACTTTTCAGCTACGTAAAACTAGCTATATTGCCATTAGCATCGAGATAAATATCACATTTTGATGTCTTATTGGTACCAGCGGTATGTGACAATATTCCAGTAGCCCAAGTAAAGAATTCTGGGGGATCCCAAACTGCAATTCAGCTCCCTAATATATAAATATATTGTTCCAAATATTACCCAATTTAGTACAATGTTGAATATTAAGAGACCAACTTTCATTGTCTACCGCACCTAAAACATTGATTCGGATGATCCATACTTATTTTATTTAAACATTAGGAAGTCACGTAGATTAACCACTTAATAGCATTTTACAAAGATTGGTACCCTTGGTCCTTCGCAGTTCAGTTAATTTGTTATTCGTCAAATATCTCTTGTTGACGTTATCCCTTCCCCTTTGCAGAGATCTGACTATAAATATCTACTTTGTTCCAGGTTAACAACTACCTAAACCAGACCCTTATTTTCTTCTTATGGGGAGTGCAAATTAAATTTTACACTAACTCCTTCTTCTATACCTGAGTCTTGAGATTAAAATGCTGTAAATAGCCGTATATGACCAATGAAGCCAAATTTTGTTACTAACAATAAGCAGTTTGATTTCCTCCCAAGTTTTCCTTATTTCACAGAACAGAAAGTCATCTAATTTTACATACCCACTATCCTGCTAGCTTTTGACAGTGGCTATCTCCAAAGCTGTCCCATTCCCCTATTCGATGTGCCCTAAAGTAGATTCAGAGTTTAGGTAGGGGAGGTCATATCTTCTAAAACATTATACTTTCCTTCTAGAAAACCATTGGATAGTCCTATATCTCACTTTTTTAGGAGACTTAAATATGCATAAGGAATACCAAATGTGGTTCTCTGTAGCTATTATATCTATAAGATCATTTTGCAGATCATTAAACAATGAACAGGGCTTTTAAAACCTAAACGTGTATTATGCAAAATGTTCTGAGTTTAGGGAGAGCTAGCCCCCTCCCCCATATTTCTATATTAAATTTATTTTGCTACACTTGGACTGCATTTAATCCATAGAAATGACGAGATCATTGAATCAACATTTTAAAAGATAGTGTAAGATACAGGGAGCAGCTGCAAATAAGAAATTAAATAATGGGAGACCTGTTATTTTTTAAGAGCTAGCCTTCCAAAAAGCGTGAGGGATAATATCTAATTATTTAATAGTTCTTTAACTTTATTCAAAGGAGGCTTATAGTTCATATCGTTCAACCCTTGTTTTGGTCAGGTGGGTACGCAAGCCCGAAATTCAGGCAGCAGCTTCACCACTGGACAGCTACAGTGAATAACCTCAGTCTTGGCCTTATTAACTTTATATCCATCTGAAGTAAGGAAGGGTGTGAAAATCCCAACCACTCTCCTTGCACCAATATCTCAAGCGCCAAATATTACATTACATCATCAGGATATAATTTAATTTTGGACATTTGTAACAAAGGCGCCTTAATACCTCCATCTATTCAAATGGCCTGCGCTAAATGCTCAATAAAATAAGCAAAAAGCACGGGCAAGAGCGGGCAGCCTTGCCTGGTTCCTTGTAGAACTTGGAAAACACCAGCTTCGGACGCATTTAAGATTAAATTTACTTCGCCAATAGTATACATTCTCCATGTAAATTCCATGGTCTGGGAGGCAAATTCAAATCTCTCCAGAATCCGAAAAAGTGTTTCCCAGACCATGAGATCAAACGCCTTTTTGCATCTAATGGAAAATTGTTGCTGGTTCCTGTTCTGTGGCACACATATCAAGAGCCTCAATTAAATAATTGGTATTCCTGCCAAGCTGCTGCCCTGCAATAATGCTATTCTGATCTTCAAGTATCAATCTAGGTGCTAATGTATTCAACCCATTTGTACATAGCTTCATTCTAATTTAATAATCTGCATTAAACAGTGCAGTAGGATGGTAGGAGTTTGGATCTATGGCATCTTTACCTTTTTTAGGAAAGCACAGCACATTGCCCCTATTGAAAGACGGAGTGGTGATCTACCTTTCAGAATAGATTTAGCTACTTCCCACAGTGAGAAATTTAAAAGATCTGCAAAAACCTTATAAAATTCAGATGGAAAACCACCTGGCCCACCTTCTTTACTCCCCGGCATACTCTTAACTACTACCTCCAATTCTTATAGGGGGAATGGACTGTCCATAAAAAGTTGCTCCTTCTCTAATAAAACTGGAATTAAGATATCCTTTAAAAAATACTATGATTCCTCTAGGTCTATATCAACGGGGGTGCTATGGATATTTTTAAAATGTTCCAAGAAAACATTCCTGATCTCAACATCAGAGGTAGTAATAGCATCTGTCTATGGACATTTAATCATATTAATCACACTGTTCATGTAGTGCTTCCGAGCTCGCCATCCCATGTATCTCCCTGCATAGTTACCCTCTTCGTAAATCTGTTGCAGATGGGTATAATTCTGCACATAATTCTTAGCGTAATAATACTCCAGAAGCAGTGGCGGCTCCTCGAGGGAGTGCTGCAGGGGGTGTGGCGGGGTGGGGGAGGGTCAGGGTGGGGAGTAGTAAACTTCAGCATACGGCCGAACGGAGTTAGGTAAATAAATAAATAAATTTAAAAAACTAATTACATTGTGCGCGCTGCATCGCCATTTGGCGTTTAGCGTGCACAATGTAATTTGTGTGATTTATTTATTCCTCAATGTTTAACTGTAATTGTGAGTATTGTACAGTGTCTTCCTCTATGACATGAATCAAATGTCGTAATAGTTTGTATTTTGAGTGAAACAAGAAAAGGTGAAATAAAAGCACCATAACCACTTAATGATTAAAGGTGGTGATTTCTGAAAGTATCATGAGAACACATCCATAACACCCCCTCTATTTCCCACTTTCTAAAACTGGCATTTCTAAAATGGTAATGTCAAATTCAACTTTACCACTTAAGAGGATTTTTCACCACTATTCCAAAAACATGAAACTTAAAGTAGGTACTTCTTTCCAATCAGGAATTATAGCTCAAAATGTATTTTAAGGACTCCCCCATGCTAGCCTATGGAAAGAGTAAGCCTCAGAGCAGTGAAAAACGAATTTAGTTGTTTTTCATATCCTTCCTTTTAGTTACACAGCACCCTGCCCTTAGGGTCACTTAAGGCCTTACGTAGGGGTGTGTTATGACTAATAAAAGGGGAGTTTAAGGCTTGGCAAGTGGTTTTAAATGCCTAGTCGAAGTGGCGGTAAACTTCACACACAGGCCTTGCAATGGCAGTCCTGAGACAGGTTTGCAAGGCTACTTGTGTGGGTAGCACAACCAGTGCTGCAGGCCCACTAGAAGCATTTAGATTACAGGCCCTGGGTATATGGTATACCACTTTACGAGAGACTTATAAGTAAACAAAATACGCCAATTAGAGATATACTAATTTCAACATGTTTCAGGGGAGAAGCACATGCACTTTAGCACCGGTTAGCAATTTAACCATTTCAATTTAATTGCAGAGGAAGTAAAAATAAAAATAAATGTGGGTCGAATTTTTAGATCTATTCAAGAAACAAGAAAATTCCCTTTTATCAGGAAAGCTTAAACATTCTAGAGTAATCTTAAAGAGATTTGCTGTTTTAGGTATTCTGCTTCTGATTTCTAGTTGTTAATATACCCACCCCCCCACGATAATTTTGCCTTCAATAGACCCTAGAGATTGATAAAGTGTTCTTAGTTGGCCGGGTTCATCCTCTACAGGGGCATTTATGCTTACTAGTATTAGTTGAAAAGAGTGCATTGAACAATTCACCCAACACCATCGACCCTCAGAGTCGGCCTGCCATGTAGAGAATTTTCACTCTTAAATTTCTATTGATACAAATTGCAACACCTCGATGAGCTGCCCTGACAGAAGAAAAACACTTAAAGTCCATCCAAATTTTAAACATACTAAACTTTCCAGAAGGGATATCAGGCTCTTGCAAAAGCACTACTGTTGGATTGTACCTTTTTACACAAGTGTCTACTGCTTGTCTTTTCCACTTATTATTCAGCCCATTAGCTTTAAAAGAGAGTACTTTATGCACAGCATAATTCATTGCATTCTGCACAAAAAGTGCTTGTGCAAAGCAAAGAGCAGTAAAAAGTGCAACAGTGCAAAACAGTAATCCAAGATGCAAAAAGCAAACTTTTACAAAGTGCATACATTATAAAGTGCATTGCTACAAGACTAACCACTTTAAAGGGCTAAGAATATTTCTAACTTTGCTTAAGATTCACATCTACTCTGCTTGATCTCATCACTACCTCATACCTTCTAAGCCTACTTTCTCAGAAATTCGGTGCAAAACTTCAATTCCTGTACCTCTTTTTTTCTTGCCACAATCCTCTCCTCACCACAACATCCATTCAATCCAACCACCCATTGCTGCAGGAGAAACCACCCCTTCTCCTGTCTCAAACACTCTGCAAAACACCCGAAGGTGACCAACATCATAGTAAGGTTTTGCGGTTCTCATTCCAATTCTGGACAGGCCCTTTCCCCTCCGCTAACAATACCAGCCCGCAATTTTCATCACACATCTTCGCCAATATCTTGACAATTCAAGCGTTCACCAAAATAAAGTAAACATCTCAAAAACTGATACATTTTCCACTGAGATGAGCATCCAATAATCACCAAACTCTATATAGCAATTGTACTGTAATCATCAAATTCTGCCATGATTAGGCCATTGTACAGCTACTTATTACCAATTTAAACTCCCTGTTTTATCTCTTTTAGAAACATTTGAGCTTCAGACACCCAGGTGAAAAAATGGAACTGCCCTTTAAACAAAACCTTTAACTTTGCCATCTGGACCAGCAAGGCCTGAGCACCTACAACCTGAACCAACACAATCAGATTTTTAAATTCCTTTCGCCACTCTGCAGTTTGAAAAGTCATGTCAGAATACATTGGAAAGGGACATTTGTTCTTTCCTGAAAATGACCTTTCCTTGATAACCTTAGGCAGGATCTTCTAATTAATCCTGTAATTTGAAAACTTTACAACAATCGTACAGGGTACTTAGCATTAGAGGGAATATTGGATGGTACTTGTTTGGCCTTCGTGATAGTCAGATGCTGAGATTTTTCCATAAGGACGTATGATTTTATCAGAGATTCAATAAGTGCAAAAAGTCCTCCATTATCCTCTGGCGATCTGGAGGTTCTGTCCTCTGGAATGATTTTCCAAATGCTCTTGCTTCTGTAGTAGGAGTTTGATCTCCCTCTGGAAGCGATCCATCTCTGATGATGTGTAGGAAAGTGCCCCTTTTCAAATGGTCACCTGCCACTTTTTGGCTGGAAATTGATGCAATTTTAACAGAAGTGCACTGGGTTCCTACTATCCAGGTTCCCACTGCCAGATCTCTTTCTCTAAAACTGTACAATTGTACCCCCAATTGGAAATATCTTTAGCACCCCTGTAAGTCCCTAGTGAACGGTACCCCTGTTATCTAAGGGATGGGTACTAAAGAGGGTGCCTCTCACCACACTCATGCAAACTGCCATTGCAGGTTGTGACATGGTGCAGACAAAAGTGAAAACACAACATGGCACAGGTACTGCGTGCCATGTGTACAAACACTGCATGCAATATATATAAGTCCCTTCTACAGCAGGCTTACAACCCTAAAGCAGGGTGCATTATATTACATGTGTGGACATATATGCATTAGTAGATATGCCCCTGGGATGTCTAAGTTGATTCATAAAGATTGTAAGTGAACAGTGAAGCCATCTTAAGGCTTAAGGATATGTACTGGCCTCCGGTGAAAACGTGTTCCCCAGCCACTTGATGGCTTCACTGAAACCGAGGATGTTTGGTATCAATCCTCTCATATTAATAAACCCGCACTGATTCCAGTGAAGGACTTAATATTACATGTACCCAGGGAACCTTAAAGGTACCCCCTCAAAAAACCTATTAGTCTACTTATGTGCTGGCTGGCTGACTGGTACAGTCCAGCCTGCCACCACAGACGTGCTTCTGACCCCTTAGGAGGTGAGAGCCCTACTCTCAGAGATCAGGGGCAATGCCTCCTCTGGTAAGAGATGTTTGCACCTCCTCCAAACAGGATGGCTAGCAACCAGCGTATCACAACCGGAGGCTTCAAAGCCTTGACCCCCTTTGATATGCGACCCCGGCATCCCCCAGACCTGGGAAACGCCCCAGTGAGGCTTATTTGGCACTAGGACAGGTAGGAAATTAGTATACGAAGTGGGCGTGGAGCAAACTCTGGCCAGTCACACCCTTAAGGTGTGCTGTTAGAAGTGCCCCACTCTAGGAAAAATCCGCCATCTTGGTGATGGCAGAATTTAGGAAACTGGACAGGGTTATAACCCCTTCCAACAGAAAGTGGTAATATATGGGGCATAGTGACCTCAAGGGTAGATAGCTCATTAGCAACTACTCTCCACTCCCCTAATGCCCCTGAATTCAGTATTTTCCTGGCTCTCTGAATTCAGAACTTCGGATTCCCTGACTAAAAAGAAGAACAGGACACTGAAAAGTTGATCCCTGCAAGAACAGGAGACTATTGTGGACTTTTGGCACCAAACCCTGCTTTCCGAACAGAAACTAGATGATTGCAATGACTCAACTTGCCCTGCAGCTGTACATCATTCACAAGCCCCAGAGGGTTGCCACCACTTTGCCCAGAAGCCAGCACTTTCCTTGAAGTAGAGGAGCTACTCCTCTGTAGCCTACAGGCACTGACCAAGATGTCTGGTTTGAAGAAGCCACTGTCCACCAGATCTACCAAGCAGCAGCCATTCAGCAGAAGGTCAGCGCACTCATGGAGGGCAGATTAATCTTCCTGCCAAGCCTGAAGACAGCAGGACCTTCATGAGCCCTCCTGCACCAATACCTGGACTACGAGACCCTTTCCACGACCAATGCTTGTTGAAAGTCCAGCCCTAACTCCAATGACATCACTGATGACCATCGGATGAGGGACATCAGCACCACAGAGGTCAGCACAGAGAGTGTTGCTGGCACTGACCAACAACAGTGAGCACCTTGATGCACGAGAGCCAGCCAACTACAACCCTTCTGTATCCGGGTCTCCCGGCACCGGGCCTAAGGAAAATGACTGCTCACCCTTGCTCACGGGACCCTCACAACCCAAGCCGTCCCCGTTGGGAGCTCTCCGAATTGTCACCAAATCCCGCCTTGCAGTCTATTTCCAGGTTGCCCCCTTCCATTCTACAGCTCAGCGCACAAGGTTACCAACTCTGACAGAAACTCTGCACCCACACTCACCAGGGCAGGTAAGACTGATCTGCTGGTGGAAACTTGGCCCTTGTCTCTTTACTACCTCACAACCGAAAGGGGTCCCACTAAAAAGCATTGCAAGTGTAGGTATGCAGTGAATGTTCTTTCTCCCATAGGAAAACATTATGCGTGAAAATGAAAGCATTGTTGGTTAACATTGCTAAAACTGTAAAAAATCTATTATGAAACATTACTTACCTGATTAGGAAGTTCTAGGGTTCAAAATATATATAGAAATACATGATATTTTTCTAAATTTGTGCGGATATCCTTTTGAGTGTGTGCACCACTTATTGACTGTTTGTGCAACAAATGTCTAACACTCCTCTCTGATAAGCCGAAGGCTGCTCGACCACACTACCCTAGATAGAGCACCTTCGATTGCTAGAGTAAGCCCCTGTCCATTCATAAGGGATACCTGGACTCTTTACACAGCATAACTCTTTTTGGTAGACTATATAAAGAGCCAGCTTCCTACAGATGGAGCCTTCATTTTATCCTCACAACTGGCTGCTCCAGCTCATTACAACGATCTGTAACTGATGCCAATTGTGCCTCTATTTGCTCCAATTGTAGCTTGATTTCATTGACTTGCCTAACCTGCTGGTGTCTCATGGATGTGACCTTGCCAAGTAGTTCTCTAAGTAAAAACATCACATGATTGGAGTTTGATGAAGAGCCAGAGACAAGGCCCTCCACAACATAGCCCCCTTGGAAAGGTTGTGAGGCAGCGGACTCTTTCGACAATGTTTCATTTAGAGTTAACTTCACGGAGCTACCTGTCGTGAGCTGCTGCGGATGGACTACCTCTATCAGACTAGTTTTATTTGGAACCTGCTCCAAACTCAGCTGTACTACAGCCTCGGATTCAGATCTGGTTGAGCCATTGAAATAATCACCCCCTCCCCATCATTGCAGGTCTTCCCAAGCACACCTTTATACAAGCATTGGCATAGCCAATAGGTCTTGCCTTTGGGACCTTATAATTGTTTAGCCATGCAACAGTTGCATAACTAAATACTTATAAGGTCCCAAAAGCGAGACCTATTGGCTATGCCAAGCAGAAAATGAAGGTGATCGCGATCAAACATCAAAGTGGCCGTGCGGCCGCCAAAGTAAAAGTAATCGCGGTCAAGCGCGGCACGCGCGCCCGCGATGCAGACCAGCGCATGCGCTGGGTCAGGCGAGACCTAAAAAAGGGGTTGTTGTCTCTTATTTAGGGTACTCGGGCTGCATTTTGCTTGTACGAGGTTGGGGTATCAGCCACTGCATTCCCTAGATTCAGTGTGCTACAAAAGTCCTTAGCCTTTAACTGCTCACTTTCCCTTCTTCTGTTCCACTCATGTGATACCCACTTTACCCGCACTGATGCCTCTATCTCCATCTCTCCCGGCTGCTGTTGCCTACTGCTGTTTATCACACTAGCTGCTAAAGCTTGAGCGTGGCCAGCCTGTGCATTTGGACTCCTATCCTCTTCCATGTCCCCTACTGTCTTTTCATAATAAGTCCCTGTGTCTTTTTCAGGGACAGGAAGAGATTGAGGTGGCCGCTGAAGAGATGTTAGGTCCGACAGAGCAGAAACGGTGTCGGATGTATTTGAGCATAGTGCAACAGCTTCCATTTCACTTGGCCTTTTGGCAGCTTGCTGTGTTACAAAGAAACTCGACGCTGCTTTCGATAAAGCATCTTGCTGTTGCTTGCCACTGTTCATCTGACTGACTTTCACACCCCTTGGAGGCATCATTTCACCGGATTATCTTTGTGGTACATAGGCCAGGGGCTCCATATAGGAGGTCAGGTTAAATTCCAATTCCAAATCTATGCACCAAGGTAAGGCAAATTTTTCCTATATAACTCCGATTAATATAGGATCCTGTTTCTTAAGAGGGGTGGAGTCCAACTTTTTAAAGGCCAACCTGCCTCCACTGTTACCAATCATACTCAGCAGTTTAATGTCTTTTTTAGGTCGGGCCTTATGTACTTCTTCTGTGAATGCTTCTGGCCACTTCTTTATCGGGTGTTGCTCTTCACAGGCCACAGACTGGCCTGTAGAATCTATCTTGGTCCAGTGCAATTAATGATCATTCCCTACTCCAACCTCTTGAATGGAAATTCTAACTCAGACAGATGAACTTGCTTTCCAAAGAATTCTCCAGGGAGGTTGCCATCAGAGGAGCAGTGCCGAGAGACAGGCAGGGACAAGGGGAGAATGAAGAAACAACACAATGAAATGCTACGATGCACCCTCCAACTGAGGGGCTGCAGATATCTGTAGGGCGCAGTCCAGGGATTGCCCTACCTCTCGTGTACCCAATAATTCTCATGCTTAGAACTAATGATAAGGGGGAGCCAGGAGGCCATGTCATGACATAATACATGGATTTATTACAGAGAGCCAGTAGGTAAACAGGTTTGTTTCCCATTACTATGCACAGCTGCCAGCAGCTATTAGTAGCATCATGGGAGCATGCAGCAGTCCACGGAATATACATACCTACAGTGAGCTTGAAGATTGAATGCTGTTACTCCAGTGCATGTCACCATGGCAAGACATCTTCAGATCTTTGAGTCCAATTGTGTGTGTCATTGGGGCATGTATTATGATGTTGTTTATAATTGCTTTACAACGTTGCCATGGGGTCTCTGCAGCATCAGCAGTATCCAAATCATTGATTTCTCTCAACAGTAGCCAACTTTGTTGGTGTGACATTTGTGACTATTATTTTCTTCTCGCAATAAACACAGTTGGAGAAGAAGAAACATGGCAGCAAGTTTAGAAGCATGCAGGGAGATAAGGCACCCTGACTACTGTTTTATGTCTATATGAGATGCAATTATGACGGGTATGACAAAACCTTATCTTTGGAAGGTTTATTAGAATCCAATGCCACAGGAATGAAGTTGAGGAGCATAAGACATGAGGCAGCTGGCCTAGAGCATCATGGTTTCTTCACTGAGATGGAGGAGCAACCCCACAGATCTCCTTCTGGGACTGCGTGGGCAGTGTCAGCCCTATCACTGCAGACCAAGCACACACAGAGCATTGGAGTGCAGAATACAGGTCGCAGGGGCTTTAACAACAATGAATGTCGACAGAGCAGAGGGACTCCTTGGTTGGGAATGAACTCCTAATTAAACATACAAAAGGAGGTGTTGCTGAGACACATGAGATAGTAGCGACTACCCCCTAGAAGATGATGGGGGAAAGAGTGGCACTGCTGTCTAAAGAAAAAATAGTGTCATTAGAGGTATAGATTTAGAGAAGCAACAGAAGGTTACTGCAAGCTATGCACTCAAGTCGGGGATTGCTATAAAGCCAAGTCAGCAGAAAGATGTGGGATTAGAAAGTATGGTCAAGATAGGTTAACCTGATAGAAAGCCACACCCACAAAGGTTGGTCAGAGCTGTGAGTTGAAAATAATTTTCAAACCAACAATCACCGTAATGTCTTTCTTCAAAATATTACTGTGGCACAACCTACTAGAAATTGGCTACTATTACTAAGTACAGAAGAAGGAGGGGGTAGAGGGTGATGCAGTATGGCTACTACTATGCAGTTACAGGACAGGAGGTATGGGGGTGAGAGGGTCAGGCATGATTGCGGTCACTCCCTCATTTACCTTCTACGGCAAAGAAGGCATCAATAGACATTCAAACCAAGAGCTTTTCAGTACAGGACACAAGTTCAATACACATAGCTATGTCTACAGAAGAAAGGGTTGACTCATAGATATTATTGAATATCAGCGCAAACAACTGATATGATGGGTTACTTGAGGTAGAGAGGGCCACAGAAGAATTAGTAAATAATGTCATAGAGAGAGGTGTACAAGAGAACTCTTTGGGAACCATTGGTACAAAGAACCAAGAACAGAGCTTACTACAGCCTGAGAAAGTAGATGAGAGTCCTCTGCCTCAGATTACACAACTAACATTCAAAATAAAAAATAGAACAAAATCAGAAAGATCGAAAAGTGACATGTTCAATGCTGGAGAAAAAGCAAAATGATTTAACCTCAATAACTGAGGGGGAGATTTTCCATGCAACGCAGGGCAACACGCAAAGTTGCTGCCCCACATTACATTAAAGGGAGACAGTAGAAATGTGCCATGTTTACTCAAATATGACACGTTTATGCTGTCTTCTAGCTCTGGTGCACTGTGTGCCAATGCAGGCACCCTAGCACCATGGTTCAAGGGTGCCTGTGTTAAGGCAGGATTGTTTTTGTGCAGGAAGGGAAACCACAAAACTAAATATCAAGCGGAAGTAACAAGGAGAAATAAAGATGTTTCCTGTTACACCAGGTACAGGGAGGCATAGTATTTTGGCACAATTCCAGCTGGACCCAGCGTAGTAAATCTGAGTTGAGTCAAAATCATGGCTGAATGCATGGGTAAGCCCATGCTCCACCCAATGCAGCGCTATGTGCTGCCATGCGGTAGGTTTTGGGCAAAATCCAATACAAAACCATGCACATATGACTTGCCCCCCTTTGAGATTCATTGATGACCTTCTAATTATTTGGAATGGAACAGAGGAAGACTTTGCCAGATACTTTGAAAGACTAAACAACTCCCCCACAAATTTAAAATTCACATATGAAATAAGCAGAGATAAAGTCACATTTCTGGACACTGAGATCTACATAGAAAACAATGTGATTCAAACTACCTTACACAGAAAAAGCACAGCAACAAATGCAACACTACATGGTGAAAGTTTCCATGATACAAACCTAAAATGGAGCATCCCCTACGGGGAATTCTTGAGACTGAATTGGAACTGCTCAAAGAAACAGGACTTCATCAAAAATAGCGAGATCGCCAGCAATTGCTTTCTAGCACGGAAATATCCCAAAAAGGTGGTCACAAAGTGCTTGGATAGAGTAGTAAACCAAGACAGAAACACGATCCTCCACCAAGCAAAAGCAAAAAGCAAAGACAGTGATCAAAAGATTAGACTAATAACAACGTATAGCACAGAAAACAAAAAACTGAACAAAATCATCAGAAAACACTGGGGTATCTTACGCATGGACACGACACTATCGGAAATCATTGAAGACCATCCAGAAATCACATACAGAAGAGCAAAAAACATCGGGGATTACATTGTGCATAGCCACTTCCAAGATACAAAGAAACACACATGGCTACAGAGGGAAGGGTTCTGGCCGTGCAAACAATGCAAGGTCTGCAAAATTGCCACACCCCTGAAGGAAGTCCAGACCCAGAAAGGCATGACCTGGAAGATAAAGCAACACCTCACTTGCAAAAGCTCTTATGTGATATACATGATCGAATGCCTGTGTCGCAAAAAATATATAGGCAGTACGATTTTTGAAGTGAAAAAATGCATTTTGGAACATGTGCGAGCTACAATTCACAAAGATCGAACCAATGCAGTTGCAAAACATATGGAAAGACATCACAACAGCGACTGGGAAACCCTCCGATTCTGGGCTCTGGAACAAATACCTGTTTCTGAAAGAGGAGGAGACCGACTGAAAACCCTACGATGAAAGGAATCGAAACACATCCTCACTTTCAGAACCCTAGACCAAGAGGGTTGAATCAGAACGAAGAATTGTACACTCATCTGTAAGTACATTACTGGATTGTCACCCCCAGCAAGCAACTGAAAATACAATGCTCACTAGAGAGCAACAAAAGAACTTAAACAAAATAGTATTCTTTCCCCTTTAAAAAAAATCGCGAGGATTAAAGAGTTGGAAAGACATGGAAAAATACCAGATTGACATCTGGAAATGTCTACAGGTATTAAGGACTGACAAAAGACCATCAAGTGTCCGCAAACACAAATGTTATGTAACATATTCACCTCACAAAAGAGCACATTTACTATATGTAAACTTCTTCACTGTATAAAAACTTCACTGACCATAATGCAATTGTCTAAAAACAAACAGGAAGTGATTGCATGCTAAACATAAAAGAGAGGCATGCCATGTAACCTCATCCCGTGATCAAGCCTTTTTGCAGAGGCGAAACGCGTTGGGTTTGGCAAGAATAAAGTCCTTTCCATAAATACAACTACGAGTGAGTGCAATCCTTTCTTAGTTCACAGAATCAGAGGACTAAGAACCTGCTATATAATTATCGGCTGGATCCTGCCGAATGGTTTATGCAACGCGCTGAAAACGGAGCGCCTACGTCACAAAGGGATCCGTCCTGTATATATATATATATATATTACCTACTGGCGGTCGCCAGTAGGTAGTTATAGTTAGGACCACGTTTCCATAGGAAATCCGCAACATTCTATTTTGAATAACTTTTGCGCCGATCGACGAATCCTTGCGAATTTTTCAAAATAGGTGGGGTGCTACGCTCCGCTCCTACCCTGAAAGTCTCGGGGGGATTCGTCAAGCGGGGGCTGAGATAAAAGGGGGTCCCAAAACGCGTTTTTCCCATGCATTTTTCCATAGGACCTTTAGACACAGCTACAGCCCGAACGGCTGAACAGAATTACTTGAAATTTGGCAGAGAGGTAGTCCTCAGGTCAAGGAAGTGCCTTTTGTAGGTTTGGTGTAAATCTGTTCAGTAGATTCTGAGAAAATAGCCTTTAAATCAATATATATATCTGAGCCAGCTTACGGTGCGCTTACCGTGCGCTTACCGTACGCGTACGGTGACGTGCGCGAGCGCGATTCTGATTGGCTGTTAGATCTTAGTAAACATTCGAATCGGTCGAAACCAGGAAGCGGCGGCCGCCATTTTCTCTCTCGCACTCAGAGTGGGGATTAAAAAACAAAGGACAAAAACATGTAAAGGAGCTGTTTAGCCAGCTCCAAAGCACCTAGCCATGTTGAGGGAGTCCTCAAAGATCCCCCAAGGCCAAAAACGGAATTTTAATATTTTCGATAATTTCCCCGATTACGCTTACCGTACGCATACGGTAAAAAATTACTGGAAAAAAAAAAATTCCACACCCTCCCCACCCCGTGCACAAATGGTGCCCGAAGGGCACCATTTGTGCATGGCTTATAACACATATGAAAAATTAAAATATTACCTTTCACAACGAAGCGCATCATATGTCCTCCATGTGCGCACGGTGCGCGAAGCGCATCGTGCGTACATGGCCCATCTAGCGTAACGTGGGCACGCGGTGCGCGTAGCGCACTGCGTGCCCACCGTGCGTGCACGGCACTAACTGCGTAAAGTGGGCACGCGGTGCGCGAAGCACACCGCGTGCTCACTGTGCGCGCACGGTGCGCGAAGCGCACCGTGCGCGCACGGAACGAACTGTGTTAAGTGGGCGCGCACGCCACGAATGGCGTAAAGTAACTTAGCATTTAAAAAAACGTACAAATTCACTGAAAAAACCATAGGTTTCACACACGTTATAGTTAGGAATTAGCATTTAAAAAACCTTGCAAATTCACTGAAAAAACCATAGGTTTCACACATGTTATAGTTAGCGGAAATTTTACTGATAAAAAACCAATGAAATTCCCCCGTTATAGTTAGTGCAGGAAACTATAACTCACGCGACCGCAATCTTCTGCTGATGACATATGTGTCTTTATGAAAAAAAAATATTTGTAATATATGTATAGCTAAAAATTTATGGAAGAAGACATGGGCAAATAAGTGTCTAAATACAGTATTAGCATCAGCAGAGGATTGCGGTCGCGTGAGTTATAGAGTGTTCATATGGAAATAATTGTTTGTGAAAAGTATATTTGTTGTCTTTTTCAGTAGAATAGCCACTTGGCTTTTCTGATGTTATTTACACTCTTTTGTCTACGCACTTGCGTTTGTAAACTTTAAGGATTTCTTCTTTTCTCACTTTGAGTGTTTTGAAGTCTTTTGTTTATTACATTGCTCGGATAGCGAGCAACGCTTGGTCCACTTTCTATGTTTATTCATTTTAAATGGAGGATGAGTGTTATACTTTCTGTGGCCAGTGAAGAAGAGCGTCTGCTCGAAACGCGTAGCCAATAAAACTTTCTTGAAAACAACGGACCTTGGAGTGCGAGTGTTCCTTTGGATTAATTGCGGTGGAATCTTCATCAATATATATATATATATATATATATATATATATTACCTACTGGCGGTCGCCAGTAGGTAGTTATAGTTAGGACCACGTTTCCATAGGAAATCCGCAACATTCTATTTTGAATAACTTTGGCGCCGGTCGATGAATCCTCGCGAATTTTTCAAAATAGGTGGGGCGCTACGCTCCGCTCCTACCCTGAAAGTCTCGGGGGGATTCGTCAAGCGGGGGCTGAGATAAAAGGGGGGTCCCAAAACGCGTTTTTCCCATGCATTTTTCCATAGGACCTTTAGACACAGCTACAGCCCGAACGGCTGAACAGAATTACTTGAAATTTGGCAGAGAGCTAGTCCTCAGGTCAAGGAAGTGCCTTTTGTAGGTTTGGTATAAATCTGTTCAGTAGATTCTGAGAAAATAGACTTTAAATCAATATATATATCTGTGGCAGCTTACGGTGCGCTTACGGTGCGCTTACCGTACGCGTACGGTGGCGAGCGCGATTTTGATTGGCTCTTAGATCTTAGTAAACATTCGAATCGGTCGAAACCAGGAAGCGGCGGCCGCCATTTTCTCTCTCGCTAACTGAGCTGGGCAGCAAAAACGAAGCCAAAAAATGGCTAAAGAGGCAGTTTCGTCACATCCTAACCACCCAGCATTGATATAGGGGTCCCCAAACAACCCACAAGCCCAAAAAAAAAAATGTTTTTTTTTTTCGGAAATTCGCCGATTACGCTTACCGTACGCGTACGGTAAAATTTATTTAAAAAAAAAAAATAATCCACATTCTCCCCACCCCGTGTGCAAATGGTGCCCGAAGGGCACCATTTGTGGATGACATATAACAGATATAAAATTAACAAAGAATAAATTTCACAAAGATGCGCATAATATGTCCCCCATGTGCGCGCGGTGCGCAAAGCGCATCGTGCGTACATGGCCCACCCGCATAACGTGGCGCGCACCGCGTGACCACCGTGCGTGCACGGCACTAACTGAGTAAAGTGGGTGCGCGGAGCGCACCGCGTGCTCACTGTGCGTGCACGGTGCGCGAAGCGCACCGTGCGCGCACGGAACGAACTGCGTTAACTGGGCGCGCAACGCCACGAATGGCGTAAAGTAACTTAGCATTTAAAAAACCGTACAAATTCACTGAAAAAAACATAGGTTTCACACACGTTATAGTTAGGAATTAGCATTTAAAAAACCTTGCAAATTCACTGAAAAAACCATAGGTTTCACACTTGTTATAGTTAGCTGTACAGTTCACTCGTAAAAAACCAATGAAATTGCCCCGTTATAGTTAGTACAGGCAACTATAACTCACGCGACCGCAATCTTCTGCTGATGACATGTGTCTTTATGAAAAAAAAAATATTTGTAATATATGTATAGCTAAAATTTAATGGAAGAAGACATGGGCAAATAAGTGTAAATACAGTATTAGCATCAGCAGAAGATTGCGGTCGCGTGAGTTATAGTTGCCTGCACTAACTATAACGGGGCAATTTCATTGGTTTTTTACGAGTGAAATGTACAGCTAACTATAACATGTGTGAAACCTATGGTTTTTTCAGTGAATATATATATATATATATACATACAGTATAGAGCACTCTCAACACCAGTGCCGGGATGATGGTAAACCCAGATTTCTTTTTAATGGAGGACTAATTTCCGCTCCTGCAGGTTTGTTTTCCGAGTTTTCTGGCCTTGTAGTAAAGCAAATGCATCTTTAACGTTTTTTTAGCGAAGATCAGGATCTATGCATCAGATAAATTATAATCACAATCACTAATCTTTTTTCAGTCAAATGAGCGAGTCTGGTATGAGTTAAGGGGTTTTTATTAATCAAATCTTTCAGTAAATCATCTTTGTTAAGATCACAAGTTGATTTGTGTTAATCTCAATTATTAAATATGAACAGAAATCAATGATCAATATTAGTCAATAATAATCATAATAAAATACATTAAGCACGTTCTTTGAAAGAAAGAATCCCTATTTTAATAATCCGGGAAAAAGGTGTCAGTTGGAACCCATAAGGGTACTAGTTAAAGAAAAGTATAATGCTTCAGATTTAAAGTCAGCTCAATAGATCAAAATGATTTCAAAGCAAACTTCCCATAAAGGGAGTTTAAGAAACTCAGTAGAGTCTCAAAACACTGTGGAATAAGGGTTAAATGGAAAAGTTATATGGATAAGTCTGAGTAAAGGAAGGCTGGGCCTACTCTAAGAACAAGCACTATTTTAGACCACAAATTCCATGAAGCTTTGCAACATGTTGTTCCTTCCTTCTCCAGTCAGTCAATCAGTTTTCGATCCACTCTTCGTCTTTTCACAGGAATACCATAGTCCACAGGCAGCAATGTTAAGTTTGCAACAAATTTGTATACATTTTAAATTTCATTATAGATCATTCTCCCATTCAGGTCTACTTTCCCACATATAAACCACATTTCTAACCTTCTAATATATCAATTTTATTTGTTTAACACTTGTCTATGTAGAAGTTGAAACATCAATATCACAAAAAGAAAACCATTTATCACAGCAACCATTCATTCTCTTTAAAATGATGCATCTTTGTATATGAACTCTTCCTTATTCCAATAAAATACTATTTTCTAATCATTTGTTAACAGTGATCTTTGTGTAAGTAGAAATATTCAATGGAAATATATATAAACATTTGTGCAAGTATTATTTATCATGGAAAAAAAATGTAAATGGAAAGGTGAAGAAATACACATTTTATGCACATTAAGCTTTTCAAGTAAAGTCAGCTTGTCAGACAGCTTTAGGCATTTAAGGTTTAACATGAATAAATATGTTTGCCTACTGCAATGTTTGCATTTAAACACATTTTATTTTTACTTAAAGTCTACATGTTAATACTGCACATTTATTGTAAACTGTATTATTTTTTGATATTACTAAAAATGCCTCTACACCCCTCAGTTGTTAAAATAATATCAAGTCCGATTTCAGTTGTGGAAATTCCTTGTAATATTTGTGCTAGCTTTGGTTGGCCCTTTTGACAAAATTCACATGTAATATTGCCACCATAATCATTATTTGTGCTCCTTATGAAATCCTAGCATTCTGAGCGATTTAGAATCCCTGAGGTTTTTATGCTATGGGCAGGTTATCAGTATTGATTGTAATGCCCCAAATGTGATGCCATTTAAAAACGTGTTCTCACTGCAAGAACTGCATAATACGTACTGTGATGGTGTAGGGAGTTGATTTCATGATGGTTTTACAACGTGTGCAACCTATAAGCATTAACTTGATTGCACTAACTTGTGCTGTTATGATGATTTCCTGCTTGGCAGAAGTGATTTTGTGATCTATATGACGTCATGACAAGTGCCTAGCAGCACAGGGATTTATGTAATTATGGTCTAAAGTGTTTTACTTGTGTGAAGTCTCTTTTCTTTGGTGTGCCTAGCGTGTCACTGGTGTGTTTGTGTGTTGCATAAATGCTTTACACATTACCTCTGGGATAAGCCTGACTGCTCTGCCAAGCTACCAATGGGGTGAGCATGGGTTATCTCCCTTACCCTGACCAGAGTAGTGGGTTCTGCCTAGCTTAGGTGCATACCCTAGCCAACCAGAAACCCCATTTCTAACATTTCCAAAGACAGATTTACCATTCTTATGACATAAATCATCATTGATGCATAAAAATAATTTTTGAAATCCAGAATATCCCAATCTCTTTCAGAGAGAGGTCCACTGTACCTCTACCAATTGTACAATACATTGGCTCAGATACTTAAAGTCAAGTTGGCAAGGAAACAGCCTGAAACTAAAATAAGCACTGAGGCAATATCAAGATTTTCATTAGATCTAAGCTGCTGGTGATAGTCAATGGAAGATTTCTAGAATTGTGTGGTTGGCTTTGTACATTATCTACAATATATTTAAACTTTCATTTGCAAAATTACTGGATCTCCCGTGAGGCCTGCATCCATGTATTCGTCATACGTAAGGTACGTTTTTTGTTCTTGGTCCTACGGAGAGACTATGATATATTGTATACATTGTTTTCTGCTCACTTCTACCAAAAATACTTTTGGTAAGCCTAAAGTGTTGTCTTTGTGCACAAGCAAGAAAAATGCAATGCCATCTATGGATAACTGCATAATTGGAAGAGAGCTCACATGCGTCCCTGAATCAAGTTCACTTCTGCAAAATATGCTTACAAGAGGCTGCCTGAATGTTGTGAAGATATGAAGGAGAACCCCAGAGTGGTTTCCATCTGAATCCCTACCTCCTGTGCAATCTGACGAACTGGACTGAAGCCCAAATAACTAACCTTGCTTCCCATAGAAATTCCAATTTTATAAGGTTGATTGCTTTGACGACATCGAAAAGGTAGCATCCTTTGCCTATATACATAAGGGCATATTTATCAAGGTTTTGCATTACGATGCCCTATGCAAGGGAGCGCAAGTGCGACACAAAACCTAGGTGAGGTTTATCAAGCCAACCTAGGTCATCTTGAGTGGCCCTGCATGGCTTGATAAATCTACCTTAACACAAGACAGCGCAAATCACTGCCTTGCATTACTGTGCAGCAGGGAGGCGTTCCATAGGTGGAGCCTAGTGTTCCCACACATCCGCCCATGGATTTTGGTGCATTCCCAGATTTATCATTAGTGGTAGACTCGAGGATGTGTCAAAATGCTACACCTCCCTGGGTGAGGCATAATGAGGGCATTTATCTTTAATTTCCGATTCTTCCTCGTTTTTGCTCTTTCCATGTGTGCTGCATACTTCAGCACTTGTAGAAAGGAGAAAATGCTTCTCAGTATTGTTTTTGTTCAGGATGGTGCCCCTCACTGCACAAAAACAATCCTGCCTACAACACAGACACCCTTGCAACATGATGCAAGGCTGCCTGCATTGGTGCCTGGCAGCGAAAAGGGCGCCAGCGCTAGGATAGGACAGGAATGCGCTGTATAATATAAAATATGGTGCATTACTGCCATTCCCATTTCACGCAGCGCAGCAAGGTGGCCTGCTGTGCTGAGCTGCATAAAAGATTGATATATATGCCACATAATACCTCAAACAAAACCAGTTACTTTTAGTATGAAAACAGATCCGTCTACCTCTGCTATCCATCTTTCCAGTTCCATCACATAAATGTCATAATCATTGTTTGGCAGCATTATCGGTCTATTAGACCCACACAATATTTTGTGTTTGTTTGACTTCTGGTACACAGCCAATATTAATGTGTTGAGTAGGACATCTTTCCCTGCAGCATCCCCAATAGTTATCAACGTAGAGTTCATGGCCAGTTTTGCTTGCGAAATTGGTGCTACCAGTAATATTGCTTTTTCTGTCCCTAAACAAGAACAAAAGCTGCCTCTGTACACTGAAGAATTTCCTCTTTTCTAGCTTTATCAAATCACTTTTCTCACATCCATTCACTCAAAATGAAGTAGTGATGCAATTTTCCCCATGAACATATGGGGCGGGTACTAAGTATCACACACTAACAAAACTACACTCACATGACACATGCTAAGTTGTTTCTACTCTCCTTGAATATGCCTTAACTGATCACATTTAAACGTACACATCTCACAAATAAAGAAAAGATCATTGGAGATAAGTTTTTAAATGACTGTTAAATCAATCCTGATTAATTGGACACCCACACCATCTTCATTACTACATATAAACTCGCAAAAACATTGAATGTAGTGACAGAAATAGCTGAAAAATATAAATTTAATAAAGAAACTTGTATACAAAACCAGTATATCTTTTTTATTTTTTTTATTTTTATGCCTAGCATATGCAGCTTTGTATTGCGTTATAATTCTTTATAATTGACTCTAACAAAATAAACATGAGGATCAACGGACATCAACGTCCTGGACACTCTTATCAACATCTTCACTCATGTTACTTTATCCAACACATTAACCACCCTCACTTTAAATATTCCTCATAGGTACATGCTGGTTTAAATATGTTTAAATATGTGTGTTTAATGGCACTGTGAAACAGTGTGGTAGGGATCCGCAACCTTTTCCTCTTGGCGACTAGGGTAATGTGGGAGGTGTTGAGTAAGGGGCCACCAAACAACATATCGGACTGCCTTGTAAGACTTAGTGAAAATGAGAAGCGCACTTATGCTTTCTGGAGAATTAGCACTCTTGCATCCTAGCGTAGTGGCCAGTCATACCAGCCTTCAATTAAAATAGCTTCAAATTCTGCAGAGAGTAGATGACAGTAGAATACAATTTTACTCTATGAAAATGGCAGATGTTTGGTCTGATCCTGCCTGCTGATCTTCTACAGTACTTGCTGATCTCATGTTTTCATATAGTCGCATACTGGGATGGACTTAACAGGACTGGCGTGTAGTGAGGTCAAGGGCGACGGTGGTCTACAATTTATTTGCGTTGTGTGTACCCTATTAGAGATGCTTTGGGTTGGGCAATGGCCATGAACACTAGATATGTTGTGACACTCAGGGCATCCATTCTTGAATTTCTGACCTATTTATGCACCACATGGGCATCCTCTGCAATACTTTCCGCTGCCTAGAAGCACTTCCATGTCTGCAGGGATACTCTTTCCCATACTAACCTATCATCCAAACCAAGTCCTGGGCACACGTTCAAGAAATGTTTAAGAGTGTCAATGCACAGTTATCGTATTGCAAGTGAAAAATTAGCAGAGGTCGACACCAGTAGATACTTTTTTTTTAATTGTATTTGTAAATTTCTTTAGATAGTGTCAAAATAGGAAAACCAGCCGACACGTGTTTCGTCACCTGGGTATTCACCCGTTACTCTTCAGGGCTGGGAAAGACATAAGAAGTATAATATAGTACAATGTAAAAGGGCAAACAGTCCATAGGACAATGATCAATGACATCTGTGAGGTGACAAAATGAGAGGCACCTCTATGTGTGGAAACCTTAAAAGAATCATGAAAAGGACATGAAAGAGTGACTTCACAGCCCACGGGACAGAAACTTTTCATGGTGTGAGTGCACTTAAGGAATAAAAATCAATGTAGGGATAACAACAAATGGTGAACCTAGACGTATTCTGTAGCAAACCTAAAACATTAGCGACGATAGTGGAGTGAAATGTGAGTAAGTGATATTATAGTGACAAGAAAAATTGTACCCTTGTAAAGACATTCGCATTTAGTATAGAAAATCCAAAATAATCCTGGGGAAAAAGACCATGTATGGTCCTAAAATAAAGAAACCCTAATTGACCACCAATCTTCCAAATCAATCATTTTCGAGCTGTGTCACATTTGTTGACTAAATCTGTGGATCGCTGCTGCCTGAGGTTACAAGATATATTTATTTGAACACATAAAAACATAGCCAATATGGCAGACATGAGGCCGCGTATTTACATTGTTCTCCCCACCTCTCTTCCACTGTTGTCCATACCAATAAGGCCAGGTTAATTGGTTATTTTAGTGATTTGAGCCTTCCCCTTCCTCCTTACTTACCACGGTCCATATTTCTGGAGCTGTCATAATCTTCTGTCAAAGTGCTGTTCACTATATTCGCATGTGGCTGAATTTTTTGGAAGGCTGGAGTCCAGCTCCCAAACCATTTTGAAGTTCAGTCGTGGCTCGTTGTGGGAGTGCTGTGGGGCAGTGGGGAGGTGCAGGGTGGGGGGTAGTAAACTCCGGCATACGGCCGACCGGAGATAAGTACATAACTAAATAAATAAAACGAATTACATTGTGCGCGCTACTACGCAAATGGCATTGCAGCATGCGCAATATAATTTGTTTTATTTATTTAGTTATGTACTTAACTCCGGTCAGCTCTATGCTGGAGTTTACTACTCCCCACCCTGGCCCTCCCCCGCCCCGCCCCCCCCCCCGCAGCACTCCCACTACGAGCCACGTCTGTTGAAGTTGTGTGCTTGCCCTGGCAAATAATGTTCCTATGATAGTTTCTGGAGATCTGAGCCTGTAGCATGGCCCCTGTCCCCACTCAAATATGAGGGGCATTATGTGTAAGCGCTGAAAAAAATGGTGATTAACTAAGAGAGCTGGAAGAAGTTCTAGATTCTCCCACCCAAATTTACTCACTCATCCAACACATGCACGGCGCTGGCGGGGTGGCCTGGAGATGTGTAATCCATCCTGATCTGGGTGGTAGGTTGAAGGCCATGCTGCTGAGCAAAGATATGAGGATTAATGCAGCCTTGACAAAATGGGATGAAAGATACTGTCCAATGAAAATAGAAAGATAACTGCCCCTCTTCTAATATCCATTTCACCAGATTCACTTTTCATAGTGAACCCTTGGCCAAACAAAGAATACCAGATTTACCAAAGTATTACCCAATGCAGGGCAGTAGCCAAAAATGCTGTGCTGCGTCGTGTGACAGGGAGATAGCAGGAGAGCGCATAAGAATTTTGCAGCCCACTGCCACCCACACACCTTTGTGCCATAGAGCAAGGGTGCATGCTTGAGTCCAGCATACATTCTTCACTTCACTACAGGAGGTGGAGATAGCATTGTGCAGAGGAGACACTGCCTATTCAGGTGCTAGTGAAAACTCACCCCACCACTCTAATTTTAGACCAGACCTTTTCAGCTCAACTATGAATCTCCCAGGAAAGGCAGGAAAACACCTCAACCCCTCTTGTGACTGTCTACAATGAATGCACATTCCCAGTCCCTGTCACTCCAAAACCAGACAGTCAATACGCAAACAGGCAGAGGCACATAGAATAGTTAATCAAGAAAATGCCTACTTTCTAAAAGTGTAATTTTCAAACACGCAATTTTAAAAACATCTCTCCAAAAAGATATGTTATTAAATTCTGGGTTCAGAGAGCCTAAACTCCACTTCTCTATCGGGCCCCAATGGAAATTTGGGACAAGATGTTACAAAGCAACTCCCATGTTAGCCTATCGGACAGATAGCCTTGCAATAGTGAAAAACGAAATTGGCAATATTTCACTATTAGGACATGTCACACACACTACCTTTCACATACACTGCACTCTGCTCAGGGGTGTACGCTGGGCCTACCTGAGGGGTGCCTTACATGTAAGAAAAGGGAAGGTTAGGGCCTGGCAGGCACTTGCCAGGTTGACATGGCAGTAAAAACCGCTTGCAGACACTGCAGTGGCAGGTCTGAGACACCTTTGAAAGGCTGCTGGTGTGGGTGGCACAATATGTGCTACAGGCCCACCAGCAGCATTTGATTTCCAGGCCCTGGACACACACAGTGCACTATACTAGGGACTTAGTAGTAAATCAAATAAGCCAAACATGGAAACACTAATACACAAACACAATTTACAGTAGGAGCACTTGCACTTTAACACTGAACAGCAGTGAGAAAGTGCGCAGAGGCTATAAACCAGCAAAACGAAATCCAACGTACCATTAAAAACAGGAGGACAGAAAGCAAAAAGACAGGGGAATCACACCAAAGGATGCTAGGTCTAACAATAACCCACTTCATTTCCCCCTCAAAAACTCCACACCGTCTTAAATATCTTTCCTGAGAACATGGGAATATTGTTTTCTTTTGTCCTATTAGCACCACAATACTCCAACTTCCTAGTTTAATGTGATATCAGAGAAAAGGGCTAAAGTTGTCAATCAAACAATCTACCTCCTAGGGTTATAAATAAAGAATGCACTGTTGCACCCTATTTACAAAGTGACTAATCTAAGCAGATGCGTCACTTTGCACATCCCTGCGCTACATTATACCTGCGTCAGGTATAATGTATGCAGGGTGGGTGTTCCCACGTAAGTAAGCCTCGTAGAAGTGACGCAGTGAAATCTACGAGATTTCACTGTGCCACTTATTGGGTGCAAATGCGTTAAAATATTACGCCTGCCTCACAGCAGGCGTAAGACTGACGCAGGCCCTTTCACATGGGGCATGTCTGAAGGACACATTGCCGGAGTTGCGTCACTTTTGTGACACACTCCAGCAATGCGTCACTTTTGCGTCTACAGATACGTCAGGAATACTGACGTGTCTGTAACTCCTTGCGACATGATGCATCATACAGTAAATATGACACATCCATCATGTCACAAGGAGGGCGCACTGAGAAGTGACGCATCGCTGCTTTCACGCAGCGATGCGTCACTTCTCATAAATGAGGCCATTTGTATGGTGTAACCTCAGTGCTCAATAGAGTAGGAAGGGGATTCACATTGTGACCACTATGACAAATATTGTAGGAAGGAATTTTACATTGAACTGCTTAAAACAATTCAAGTGTCATTAAACTGTGAATCTTATGACAAATACAATAGGAAGGGGTTTTTCAATTGTGAACTATAGTTCCAAACATCATAGGCAGGGCCTTTACATCCCGAACCTTGGAACAAATTTAATAGGAAAGGGTTTCACTTTGGCAGCTCTGACAAATGCAAAAGAGGTTTTTCATTGCCAAATCTCTGATGAATGCAATAGCAAGGAGTTTTACATTGTGCACTTTGTGGCAAATATCATAGAAAGGGGCATACATTTTGAACTATTTGACAAATACAATAGAAATAGGTTCCTCGTTGTCAACTCTCTGACAAATGCAGATTCGGGCACAACTGGGGCAGATTGGGGGTAATCACCCCATATGCCTCCCAATGGGGGGCAGAAAGACTGATGGTGAAAGAGGAGGTAGGGAGAGAGCGCATGCCCTTGCACAAGGGGCCGCTAACTCTACAAAAATCCCTAATGTCTAGGGGAAGCTCCAGCAACCACATTCTACGTTGTTTGACTGGCTCTCTGAAGTGAAAGGGAGGTGTTGTTCGAAAGCTGAGTTTCTCATCGTTTAAAAGATACCTCCCTTTCAGCACAATTCCATGGAGCGTAGAGGACATAGCTGTTTTCAGCCCTCTCCTGCTCTCAGAGAAACCAGGAAATGGTTTCCTGGGTGCCAGCTTGCCAATGACGTGATTGCGTCACCGGCACAATTGCAACATTGGCAGGAGGTTCACACCCGCCAGAGTGGGAGAGTCTCCCACGCTGACCCAGGCGGTAGAGACAAGGTGGTGGCACGGGAGAAGCACACATCTGCTGCTCCAATGGTTGCCCTATGGACGTGACCTCCACATCCATGGCACCCGACCAAGAGCACTATGGACACAGAGGTCACGTCCATAGCGTCCAACAGGTCAAGAAACATCCATGCCTTGTTTGTGACATTTCCGATAGCATGCTAAAGGCTGCGACCTACTGTATTTACAATAAATAGAGGGGTGAAAAAGACTAGCCCATTGGCTTATGGGAAAGAGGGTAGAGACCTACTTGGGGCAGTTCAGGGAAAATCAATCAGAGAAATAGCATCTTTAGGGGATGTTTTTGAACGAATGTCCATGAGAGATATTTGTTTGGTGGCCAATTGGGCCCACCCTCACACATTCATATCGCATTATTGGCTGACTGATGGGGCGGTATCTTCAAATTTTAGGTAATGATGGTTTTAGGGGTTGATAAGGCAGGGATATTGGTAGATGGCTAAGGCGGCATCTCCAGATTCTAGGGATCAGGCCCTTAAGTCTGTTAAAAATGCTTAAGAAATATATTTTTGGTTAAATTAAAAGCAAGCACTAGGTGTTGCAATAGCTTGAGGTGGTATTTATTTGTTTGGATTTTTCTTTCTGTAGTTACAGCTTGGGTAGGGACCCATTCAGTTAAGGACTGTGATGAGAGAAAAGTGTTGATGAAGATTGACACCTCTGAGAACCATTCAGTTTGAATGCTGCTAGTACAGTCGCTGCTTCTGAGGAAAGCACGCCCTTACAAAGCATTCTATCACTGACCTTGTTTCACGGGAAACTAAACGCTCATCAATACTGCTTGGTGAGGTATGACCTGACACATTCAGCAACACAAAGGGGCAAAATAAATAAAAGCACCCTTCTCGGGGAGCAGTGAATTTCATTTTCAATGTCAATTCCAGAGTTAGTTTATGAGTCATTTCCAGAGTAAGTGCACAGGAGATTATTATATTTTCAGGTCCTGCCATATGTAATTGCTGTGACTTTGCTGAGCACAGGTACGCCTTGTTAAGTCTGCCAGCCATAAACTCCCAAGTCATATCTCAATGTTAGAATTTTTTACTGTGCCCATATGTCTCACAAATTGTTTTTAGATAAGGGGAAAATGCAGCAGTAGGCTTCTGAAACTGAATAGCCAGTTCTCACTCACTTTTATTTAAATAGATCTAGGAAAATCTTTACTAATCGTTCATGCAACGCAGGGCAGCAAGTACAGTTTCTGCATCGAGTGAAATGGAGAGAGCAGAAATGCTCCATATTTACAAAGATATAGAGCATTTTTACTCTCTCCTTGTGCTGGCGCAGTGCGTGCCAGTCCCAACAGTCACCCTTGCACCACAGCGCAAGGGTTCCTGTGTCATAGGCAGGTTTGTTTTAGTGCATAAAGGGACACCTTCCTGGCCAAAAGCAAATGTTAGAGACATTGCGTCTTTCGCTGTTGGCTGCAAAATGCAACACACTTTGAAAGAGAAAATACTGAGGAGAAATAAAGATATGTTTCCTCATTACACCTCACTGTGGAAGGCGGAACATTTTGACACTGTCCAAGGTTTTACTGGCTTTAGTAAATTTGGAAATGCATCAAAATCCATAGATGGATACGTGGGAACACCCATACTCCACTCATGGAATGCCTCCCGAGTTGAAATGTAACGTAACACAGTTCAAGCAGCTGTGCTGTATTATGTCTCGTTACAAAGCCATGCAACGCAGCACAAATCCCTCCTTGCGTGGCTTTGGAAAAATTACTGAAGCTGTGCGTTATCCTTGTATTGCCTTGTGTGATGCAAGGACAAGGAAGAAGCTTAATAAATTTGGACCTTAGGGCCTCATGTAGGTAGCCTAATACCGGTCGGTAACGGCCGATTTTCGGTAATAATACCGTTACCGACCGGTATTTAGGCTTTTGCTATGTAGGGGGATCATTTCTGTATTCGGTAATTTACCGAATCGGTAAAATTACCGAATCGGTAATTTTACCGATTCGGTAAATTCCGAATACAGAAATGAGATGTAGGGGGAGTGTGTGGGTGTTGTCTGGAGTCGGTATTTACCACCAACTAATAGTTGGTGGTAAATAAAGAATGGATGTGTAAAAGCATTTTAAAGCGCTTAGAAGTGTGCAATGTGGCAGACATACATGCCCTTAGGGCATGTATGTGTGCCACATGTGCACACATGCAGGAATCAGGGGTGCAACAGGGTGTCAATGTGACACCCTGCCACCCTTGATTGTGTTCCCCCCATTACCGAATCGGTATTTACCGATTCGGTAATGAGGCATACCTTCCCATTGATTCAATCAATGGGAAGGTATGCCTCATTACCGAATAGGTATACCGAATTTCTACGAATTGGTAATTTTTACCGCAGGAATACCTACATAGCATTTACCACTTCATAAATACCGAATCGGTATGATTCGGTATTTATGAAGTGGTAAATGCCAGGCCACCTACATAAGGCCCTTAATGTCTTGCTGATGAAAAAGACATTAAGGAAAACAGCAATACAGTGAAATGGCATTTACTGTGTTCCCAGTTGCACTGTGTAAGCAATTGGAAATAGATAGTGGGTTTCCACTTCCAACACAATTTGATAATTCTGAAGTGGCCGACTTGTCCACACAGCCCATTCTCTAATACACAATCAAGCTTCACTCCGGGCTGTATTACATATTGAGTGCATAGTTCCATTGTGTATTGCAGTACCTACCTAATTGGGTGTACTGGGTGCAAACGTGCAGTGCTCCCTGTTACAGTGAATGCACTGTTCACAGTGCAGGCGTGAGTTAGCATCTGCACTTTACTTAAAGGCAAACTGGCTGTTTGAACCCCCAGTTTGCCTTTCAGTTGCAGCCAAAGACCCTGTCTCAGCTTCAAGGGGGACAGTGAGTTACTGTATCGGCCTGCAGCGGAACGCCTGAGGGGTCTCTCTGACTTCTGTACAACTCTCCAAAGGGATGCGGTTGGGACCCACTGACTTTGCGCCACCATTATAGGGCGCACGGTCAATGCGCCTCCTGACAGGTCCTTTACTTCTGCTACTGTATCTGTAATATTGGATGGAGGCAATAGGGAAGTGTTCTATCATTTGTATGAGGCAATGACCTGCACAATGTGGGCCAGCACAATCCATATTATGGAAGGGGCCCCAATGGCATCTGTGGCCCCTTCTATTGTACCAAAGTGTCCTTGGAGTGGAAGAAGCAAAAGCTAATGCTAATGTGTCCCAATGCACTTTTTTCAATGCAGCCCCTGGAAGGCAAGCCCTGATGCATTGGGTATGCCATTACAGAAGCAAGTGTTGATATTTTAAGGTTCCCTCGAGGTATGCTGGTAAGAAGGGGACATTTGATACTTTCCGGCAGGGGGCGTGGGAGATCTCTGGGAGAGAGTCCATGTACATCTGAACCCCTTTCAAATTGTGGCTGGCTTTGAATAAGTATAATTCACACCCAGGCCATTAAGAACAGCCTGAGAATTGCATTAGGGTGAGGACTGCACCCACCTACGGGGTGCATTCAATACCCCTCAAAGAGACCCCTGCAATGTCTGCTCCTCACACCCAGTAACAGTGTTGGCTGCATGGGACACTACGATTGTATTGTGAAGCTACGCCCCTCCTCTGTTTGTGCATGCTGCTACAGTGGTGCAAACGATGGTGCATATTTACACAATCACCAACAGCTATTTAGGTGCAGTGTAGTCCAGGGGCTATATTGTGATGGAGCACGTGCAGCAGTGATTTCCACACGTGTTGTGACTCCAAATCTACCATTAGGAGTGAGGCTGGGAGGGGCTAAGTGATCTCATGGCCAAATCCTCCTTGAGTCTGTCCAACGGAGAGTAGCAACCTGGGAGCAGCTTGGTGAAGTACAGTTGTCACAGGTTTGAGTACGGATTCTGGCTAGTGTTAGACCGCAGAAAGGATATAAAAGCTCAAGTGTAGAATTACTTGTGTAGTGTGGTGCTTCTACCTGTTTTCAGTGGGGTTTATGTTACTAAAATCCAAGCCTCTCATTTAGTTTTCTCACTTACAGGGCAAATGTGCCCTTACTGTCGGTGGATCGACAGTCAGCTAAGTCTAAAGTGTCACTAGAGGAGTCAGGGCTTTCACTCGAGAAGCAATAGTATCTGAGAAATTACTTTTCCTCTTAAAGAAATCTTCCTTTCCTTCACATGAAAAAGCCTTTAATAATTAAATTCTGGACTGGCAAGCAGTATTTTTCTCTTTTGCATCACAAAAAAGAGATAGAAGTGTGGCCATGATCAAATGCCAGACAGCCGAATACACATAATGATAACCTGGCTGGCAGATATATAATTTAAAGGTGGGGAAACATAATTTTACATTTTCATATTTAACGTATTTATGAACAAAGTGTGATTTGCATTATTAAATAACATGTGCATATTAATCATATGATTTGTAGCAAGTGATCGCATTTAGTCATTATGAGCAGCACCCGAGTTAACATACTATGCAACTTAAAGTTCGCCACATTTCTATTGCCATCTTGAATGTCGACTTTTACACGTTAAAGGCTAAAAGGCGTGCACATTTCATTCTCATTTGTTTCGCACGTTATGTCTTTCTCCATTGCAGATGCTGTTTTCACAGATGCCTATTGCTAGCTACTGAATCGTTTATTGTCGTATATCAGAAGACGGATAGTGAGGCTTTCGGCAAGAGGAGGAGAAGATGCCAGGATGGAAGAGCAACTCGTGGGAAGAACTGTCTGTCCAGTGAAACAATTCCAGGACACAGCCATGCATGGATCATTGTGTTGCCCTGAGAAAGATAGGCGTTTACCTGCCCCCAGAGCCCATTTCACAAACTTTTAATAACTTTGGGGCATATTATCAAGCACAGTGTTAAAATTATCACCGCGTTAGCGGCAGAACACTGCCGCTAACGCGGCGAAAATGGGCTTGATAATATGCCCTTGAGAATTCCAATAGAAGCCCATGTTCACACCAGAACATGGGCTTCTATAGGAATTCTCTGTGGCATATAAGCCCATTATCGCCGCTTTGGTGGCATTTTTCTGCTGCTAAAGCGCCGATAATTTTAACTCCGTTTCTTGATAACATGCCCCTTTATTTTGATCTCTAGAATCATAAAAAGTACAATCTTCAAAAACATTTAGTACATATTCATAAAAAATTCCATGATCTAATACAAGTAAAAATACAGTACTATAAAACACAATATAATAAAATCACTGTTTAAAATCATAAAAAATCAAGGCATCAAGGTGATGTGTTTCTCGGCAATTTCTTGCTCAGTACCCAGTATTGGTAAACAACAGATAACAGTTTTTATATCAGAAAAAGTGTGCTATACAAAGCCAAATTCCCTAGCATTAAAAACCATAGTAATGCTAAAACCAAATAATGACTCTATAATAATTACTTAACGAGTAGGGAGTGAAAACAGGAACGCACAGACAAACACATTACAGTATTTACAATGATTTTAGGCTACTGCATATATGGCTATATAAAAGCATACCACTCCTCTTGTCGCTCTGGGATAATCAAACCGTTGACACTGGCTGACAGGTCTGTAGTTCCCTGGGATTGCCCGATCCCCCTTCTTGTATATTGGGAGAATCTCTGTAGTTTCCATTAAGTGTGAATATCCAGTCCAGAGAGAATGGTATTGGATAAGATATTTACATATGGACCCCACACTTCGGGGTTCACTTTATACAAGTCATTTGGAATCCTATTGGGACCAGGGGCATGGGCAGAAATGCAAGAATCAATTGCTGTCAAAGTCTTTTTTAATGTTCGAATTTTCAAATCACCCCCGTCTACTGACGCTCTAACATGTTATGTTAAAAGATATTTATTCAGCGCACTTTCACCAGACGGTTTCTTGGCGCTAAGCAGAGTCAGACAGTTGAAAAGAAGAAAGAATAGAGAAGAAAAAGAAATGTTTTAATTATGAGCTTGAATGAACAGCCAGGTTTTAAGAGCGGATCTGAACTGAGCGTAAGAGGAGAATGAGCGAAGATCAGAAGGAAGAGTGTTCCAGAATTGAGGCGCCAGAAATGAAAAACAAAGGCCACCGTGTTTCTTGCGCTTAAAGGAACGGGGCGTCAAAAGGTTCATGTTTGAAGAGCGTAGTACACGAGAAGGGGTGTATCGTGACAGTCTAGACCTAATAAAAGACGGACCAAGATCCCAAAGGGCTTTAAAAATGGTGCATCCTAATTTGAAAAGGCAACGTTGAAAGACGGGGAGCCAATGAAGATCCTTCAAAATGGGTTTCACATGGTGAAATTTAGGCTGGCTATATACAAGACGCGCAGCTTGGTTCTGTACCAATTGAAGTTGGTGTAGTTGATAAGAGGGAATGCCAGCGTAGAGGGAGTTGGCAAAGTCAATACGCGACATCACCAAGGCAAGGACGGCCTGAGTCCGAGCCTCAAGAGTCCGAAATCTGGAAATTTTGCGAATTCTTCTAAGATGGAAAAAACAAGCAGATACCACCGCTTTAATCTGTGCTTTCATTGAAAGATCGCTGCTGATTACAATTCCCAGACTCTTGACTGATTTAGCTGGAGATGGAGGACGACCCAGGGCGTCAGGCCAGAATTGGAGTTCCAGGGGTTTCCCTGGCCCCCTGTGAGGATCAGCTCTGTTTTGTCTGGGTTTAACTTAAGCTGACTGGCACTCATCCAATTGCTAATAAATAGCATGACCGATTGAAAGTTTTCGATAGAAGAGGGAGAGGAATCAATATGAAAAACTAATTGAAGATCGTCGGCATAATTAAAGATGGTCACCTCTCGTTTTTGGAGGGCCGAGATCAATGGAAGAGTGTACAAATTAAATAGGAGGGGGGAGAGGGCCGAGCCCTGGGGGACACCGCATATCAATCTCTTTTTCTGAGCTAGAAAACTGGGCAGACGAACCGCTTGAAAGCGGTCACAGAGAAAAGAGGAGATCCAATCCAGCGGGGGGCCCCGAATCCCGGCACTCTCTACACGGTCGACCAAAAGTCTCAACATCTTTCTCAACAATGCTCTTATTTGTATACAACTTACTAAAATGGGGCACCCACTCGTCGGGTTGGACACAAAACTCTAGCGCAGTTTTGAGGTAATTTAGGCAGCCTGCAGCAGCCATCCTGAAAGATTTGTTGTCTTTAACAGTCATGGCTGCATGGAATGAAGTCCACAAGGAATTCTCCCAATCCTTTTTAGCTTAAGCCAAAACCTGCCTATACCTGATCCTGCACCACGTTATATCAGGACATAAGTTAGTCTTTGCTGCAGTTAAAAGCTCGCTTTGGCTAGCCTACAATCACGGTTAAGCCAAGCAGTTGTCTTCTTGGGCCCCTTCTTCCCCCCTTGTGCGACCTTTCCTAACAAATCCCTGACTTGAGAAAACAGGAAGGCATGGCTAGAACTCAACTCTACCCTTCTGAGTGTCTCAGGGAGTTGTGGTAGGTGTGCAATCTCTATCTCCACTCTGACTTTGACTGCCTATAGACCAGATGTTTTTATTCCACCCAATTCCACCTAATGGTCTTCCTGTTGATGGTTTGAGAAAGGCCACCCAAATTCGTGTTACTTTAAAGAGATGGATTTAGAGCTGAGTTGTCTAAAAGTGTCAGGGTTAGGGTGTAGTGGTAGCCATCAGATCCATCCACCACTACCATATCAGAAACGGCTGGGTAAAGATTCACATCAACCAGGAAATAGACAATTCTATTGTGATGGCCCAGCCTGTAAAAATGTTGTCCTACCATTTGTAGCTCTAAGATCATAGTTAAGTGTTAGGACTGGTGCCTGGGCTGCTTTAGGGGTCCATCCCACACTCAGCAAATCAAATTGTGGAATGCACCACTGATCGTCCCAGTCCAATTTCAGGTCAGAGTACCTGTTAAAGGTTCAAATGTGGTGTTTAAATCTTCAGCCACCAGAAGGGAACCATTTCTTGTGTGTTCTCTAAAACATTTATAAACCTGGTCACCAAACTACCTGTTCCTACTCTATTGTTAAACATTGAAAATATTTAGGGACAGCCCTGATGAGAGCACCAACCCAACTGCCAAAATGCCAGGGGAATCAAAGGGAATTGTCCTGATTTTACACTGCAGGGCTGTTTTGATCCATCCAAATCACTAGGCCCCCTGAGCAACTGCCCATTCCACTCTTAATTGCATTAACACTAAATGAAGTGAACTGACTCCTATGGAAGGGGGTCAGACACCATGGGGTCGATTACGATGCTTTCCAGAAAGGCTTCGAACGGGATTCAGAATCGGCAAATCCGATTCGGAACCTATTTTCCGACCAAATTGGACACCTTTCCGGGTGACCGATTACAATGCAAGGAAACCGCTCGGGCTGTCCAAATCGGTTCCAAAAGGCATTTGGACAGCCCGAATCTTTTGGAGCCGATTTGTACAGCTCCATAGACACGGTTTCTGAGCGAGCGATTACGATGACCGATTCGGACAGCCATTCTGATTCGGCCTGCCCAACACAAAACGGATGTCGGAATCTGAATTTGGGGGCCCATAGCAGGCCCCCCTACACCCTGAGGTCTTTGGTCGGGACCCGTAGGGGTACCCAAGGGACCTCCATGTTAAACCATACACAGAATGTCCTGCACCATGGGGTGCCTGCCACAGGGTGCAAGGTTTTCCCCAACGAATGTGAGTTCGACTGAGTTCGACTGAATGATGTTGGGAAGCATTGTTATCGGTCGGTCAGGCTTGCAGAACCCGAGTCAGTTGGAAACGATTCAGAAACCGATTCGGTCAGAAGAGTTTCTGAACGACATCGTAATCGGCCCCTATGTCTCTTGGAAGAGGCAGATGTCAAGGGATTCTATGAATTGTCCCCATTCCACCTCGGGGAGCAGTTTAGATCTCGAAACCGTTCCCAGGATACTTGTTTCTGGTCTTGGGAAGACCATAAGGACCAGTGTTAAGACTGATTTGCATATGGCTGGGCTTAACTGGGGTGGAGAAGTGAGCTAAAGAACGATGATGGATTAAACCCAATTCTGTTACTGGGGGTGAGTGTCTGAAATATTTCAGTGCTCCGTCTATCATCTCCTTGTGTTTGCTTTGTTCACCCTAAGTTGGCAGGGTATGCCCAGACGTGGGTCCCTTGCTCACTTTGCCACTGGATTCTAGCTAGCCTGGCTGATAAGGGGTATTCCCAGGATGCTTGTTTCCGGTCCAGGAAAGACCGGACTTGGCAGTTCAGGCTGGACTGTTCCCATAAGGAACAGGGTGAAGACTGATTTGCATATGACTGGGTCTGAACTGTGGTAGCGAAGTGAGCTTTCTGAAAAGTTTCAGTGATCCGTCCATCATCTCCTTGTGTTTGCAGTAGTTAGATATCCCTGCTACCTTCAACGACAAGATTTTGAGCGAAGGTTGCTAGGTTGAGGATACAGTATAAAGATCTCCAGTGATCATCTCACAAACAGGATTATTATTCTCTGGAACACCCTGCTCACTATTCCTAACAGGCAACCAAGGAGGAGTTAAACAATTCCTGTCAGAGCTCAGTCAAGGAAGAACCCTAAGGGGTCCCAGTATTCGCATCCTCCGCTGGGTGAGGGGCTCCACCTACGTCCAGACTAGCATTAACTGCTGGGGCATGATATTTGATCAAAATGCAGGTATTAGCTTGGGAAATGGTCTGTGAATCTATGGCTATAAGACCATCAACTATGATCTTTTGAGGAAAGTAAACCTTTACCCTGTAATATTGTTCCTCTGGGTTGGAGAGCCTTTCTAAACCCACGATGTTGCTCTGATACTAGAAAAGCAGTAACGTACCTCTTGGAACCAGTGTGTGACTTTGTTAGTAAGTGATTCACAATCTTCCCTGGCTCCTACAGTGAACTTGGGAATTTGGGTAAGGTAAACTGTAGCCTGATTATGCCCTACTTGACTCGGAATATGAAACCCATTTTGCACCAGCCTTTTGGGCTGTACTGTATGGGAGCTCTCCTTGGGGTATTTGCACAAACCCAAAGCTCTTGGTCTCCAATCTACTCCTTCTCTCGTTTTCCTCCGTGGGAGTCCTATCCTGGGATAACCAGGCTTATATCCCACAGACCCGGAGCTGTTACTTAGACAGGGGAAGGGGATAGAGGGGATCTGGAGAAATTTGGGAGAGCTTGCTTTCTAACGGGGATGTTGGGTTAGGGCAGTATGGAACGGAAGGTGGGGCTAATCATTTCCATTAATACTTGGTTTCCCCACCATTTCAGCTCCCTCCATAACTCTCCACAGCCTTTGTCTGGTCCCGCAGGTCCCCAATCACACCAATCAAACTACGGAGAATTGAAAAACACTGCAAACAGGAGACGCTAGTCACGTCCTCTGGAGACCCCTAGTTTAAAACATTGTTAGGGCAGAGGATTGAGAAGCGATTACGGCACTCAATTACTTCATCATCACATACTGGCAAGGGCCGCTCTCTGACACCCCTCGGGGAGTGCACAATATTTCCCACCCCCCAGACTGCGTTCCAACACACACCTGGGGTTTACTAAACATTTGGGGTATGCACTTAGTAAACACACCTGTAATGGGTTTGGTAGTATAACTGCTAAAGGAAATGTTGGGATTAATGTATGATAGGAGGTTGGCGATCCTGTCAATTACGGAGTTTCCTGCTGCTGAGTATAAAGTCTTCTTTTTCACTTTAGAGGACAACAAAGCCCCTTTTGTTGCCTTCCTTTTACTCATTATAAGAGAGAGAGAGGGAGGCAAACACTAACATACAATGAAATCAGGGTAAATACAGAACAGTTACATCAACCTTATCGACCCCGACAAGGGTTTAACTTGTAATAAACATAGGGGCCTGTGCATTCACTAAACGTTCATCGTTTCCTAGACTGAGGAAGAGCAGATAGAGCGCACAAGGATCCACTCCCCGTCATCTCCACTCGCAAAGATGCAAAAATTAGATGGGGGGCTGGAGGACGAAAATAATGATCTGTCATCAGTCAAAAATCAAGGGCTCCAGGAGTGAACAATTCCACCCGGGCTCTACTCTTGTAAGGGTTAGAACAAAATATGGAATCTGTGAGAAAGGAAAGTACCTTGATTAGGAGAGATTTGACCACAGCACAAAACAAATCAAAAGTCAAAGGTCAAAGTCTCAAACAAAGAAAACCAAGTCCGTTCACGTATGATGACAAGAAGAGGTTATGGGATATGTGGTCCCCTGCGACAGCAATCAGAGGCTGTTCCCCCAACAGTAATTGAAAACAATGGCCAGACTGAAGTACTAAGCCCCCCAAAAAAGCGGGGCTGCAGAAGTTGTCAGCGGCTTCTCCAATCAGGACTGCGATCGTAAAGATAGACCTAAAAAAATCCCAGAGTCTGAAGTAATATGATTGGTTTCCAAGAGTGAGAAAGAGCTGTAATGTTGCAAACTAATGTCTTGTTGAATAATAATAGTGTGTGTCCCTTAGACTAGAGGCTGAGATGCTTGTTGACTTCGAACAGAGAAGACCCTTCTCGCCACTGCAGAGCTCTACTTCCCAAGTGCAAAGGCTTTCTTCCTAAGCATTTACATTCTCTCGTCAGAGACTTTCATTTGGTTTTGTGAAGCTGACACCTTATATTTATTGTCAAATAAAATGCCCTACACCGATACACTCTTGTATAATTTAGATTAGGTGTTTCCTTTATGGTACACACTTGTTGAATATTTTGTATTCTTTGCGTAGTTCTTATTAATATCCTTTTTTATCTTATCAAGAAATATTGGTTCATGGGCCATGTAATTTTGTAATAATGATGCTTGAAATCTGAATATTTAATGAATTAATTACGTAGATTTAACACAAATCTTTAATTAATCCTTTTAAACTGGCTATAATTCTCTTGGTCATTTCCTGTGGCGCCCCATTGGCCCTCACTGATTATAGAAATAAATCTATATGACTCCTCCTAGGACTCTCCACGTCGACTAAAAAAAGTCCACATGACCAGTGACAGAGTTTGAATGATGATTACACCAGGCGTTTGGGATTTAAGAATTCCTTCTCCATCAAAGGGTCATAAATTGGTAGGCTTGAGAACCTGTACCTTAAAAGATCTCAAAGTATGTTGTATGCTTTTGAAAACGTTCTAACTGGCCTTTAACATTCAAACAAAGAGGATAAACTTTATCTTTAAAGCATAACAACGTTTTTAAAGGTAAAACCTCACTCGTTATTTCATTTTGTGGTTGCAGGCAGTAGCCATGTGGCACTTTTCTCTTTAGTTAGGTCTTGTCTCTGACACCAATTGATACCAATTATTTTAAATATATATGTTTTGGCTCAACCAAAAGGAGTATTACTCTCTCACCTTATGCTATTGGCTATATGTTGATTTTCAGTTTGCTGTAGGGAGCTTGCATTACAGTATTTGAGGGACTATTTTACCTCTCAAAAGTGCACTGGATCATCACTCATTCAATTCTTTACACTTTCTATGCCCTGAATACAGAAAAAATCAATTTTACATTTCACTATTGTTACAATACAATAATACCTAGAGTGGGCTATGTGTAAGCCCCTTGCTCATAGTCCGGTAGCTTCATTGGGTATCTTAGTTTATTGCTTCTGATTTGTTGTCTTTCCTCCGTATCCTTGTGTTTGTCCCGCCCCTGGAACACTGCTGCTTTACCATTCTTTTCATAGGATGAGTTGTATCCTTCCACTGTGGACATGGAGGAGCTATTTCTTTATTTGCCCTTTAGAGTTTGCTGGGAGTGCATGGCTTTCATCTCTATTTATCTGTTCACACACTCACCACCACCCCAAATATCCTCCCGCTCATCAGTTGCCCTGTTGTCCTTCCCCGTCCCCTACTACATCATTTTAAAAAAATACTTTCACACTTTTTTCAAATAATTCATTGTCGAAAGACCCAGCAGTTTCACTCTACTACTAGGCGGCTTGCTTCCATTCTCTTCATGGTTCCCTGCCCCTCCACCTCTCACTCACATTATATTTTTTATATTATGTTTGTATTTTATTAATTCAGTAACTGCCCATTGGTAGCACACTGCTACTAGGCTGCTCACATCTTCTGCTTTGCGTGGCATTGCCCATGCTTTAAAAAAATATTTCATTCAAAACTGCCGTCGACCTTCATGGAACTGTAAGTACCAGTTTAACAACTGGACACTGCATCATGATGCAGTCGCATGAATGTGCGTGCATTGGCTGCATCTTGGAAAGGGCTTTCTTTATTTGAAAAGCATTCCAAGGTGTTTGCTCATCTGTGCATGCGTGATTCACCGACAGCCATTTTGGAAATATTATTTTTTCTAATGGCAATGCAACCAAGCATTAGCAAATGCCGTAGTTCAGCATTCTAAAGGTGACACCTACTGGTTTGCCAATGCTTGTTTGTTTCACTTTTCCACTGCATCAGACGTTTCGAAAAATGTCTTAGAAATAAATCATCTCTGTTTACACACACAAGCAAACAAACACATACATACATGCATAAGGGCTCACAATCCAGCTGCTTAAAAGAAAACAAGCAGTAGCAAAGGCAATACATTTGTCTTTAGTTTGGTAACGCATGGAGGCAAAGGCATTCTCAAATGCAATTTGCTTTCATTAGCACATTAAAGCCAGATATAATGGCTCGTTTTTGACATAGTGGTTACAATAGAATGTTTTGTTTTCAGATTTACCATTAAAGTCTTTGAGCATTTATTTATATTGTTACATCCGAGCACCTTTTGTACTTCACGAAATTCCTAAATGATTAAACGAATAAGAGTTGATCCTAATAAAGCCATAAAGGACTTATGTTAGGAAACTGAGAAATCGGCCTTGCCTGTACCTACCCCCTTTTTATGGTGCATCTGTCCACCCTGGGGCCATGGGACAAGGGCAGGTGCAGTCCCCACAACTCGGTCTCACAGAAAGGGGTCAATTACTCTCTCACTCGATTTGAATTGATTTATTTGTTTTAAATAATATTTTTTTTACAAAAAGCCATACACAATACATCTTTTCATAAACCCTTATTTGATATTACTGAAAACTCTCTCACTCCCTCTCTGAAATGTCAATTATTATGACGCTCCTAATCTGCTCTTGGAAGGCAGCGAGAGAGTGCTAAAACACATTCCAGCTAATTTATATAATTCACTTATTTGCTCAGGACTTTTGTTTAGCCTGGGTCAGGCCAAGGAGGTAGAGGATTACAAAAGAAACAATTGATGCATGGCTCAGTGCTGAAACAGAAGCCAACCCTATGTAATAAGGCACATTCATGCCTACTTGAGTATGAGTGTTGACACAGACATGTTTTATAATTTAGGACTAGTTGTGAAGCAAGAAACACATCAGGCTGGCTCATTGAGTTAACACACTATCATCTGCTGTGATCTGCAGGTCACAGCAAGGGCAACTCAGCCTTCCATCTGTCAAAGTCACTAAATTGATCACCATGGAACAACTGTTATTTGCAGTGCTTAGAAATTAAAGTGCTAGATGCATGCAAGCTGCTATTTGGGTGGACCTATTTTTGATGTTGAATACAATTTTTACTTTATTTTGTTTTAGTGAGCAAAACAGTCAATATAAAAATAGAATTACAGATGAGTGTCTGCAGAGTTAAACTTAAGCATTACAGAGTATAACTCATGATTGATAGTGTATCCAAAAAAGCCATGCAAAATTTAAAAAGAGCTGAAGACAGGCACAATTTAGACTTTGGAGTTGCCTGCAATTCGCTCTCAATTCAGGCATTTCTCTATGACCTATGTTATCACAAACGTAGTAACCTCTCAGTGTTTAATGGACAGAATGATTTCATACCTATAAATTGACTTAAGGCGATAGGACAGACAGTGTTGAGGAGACCTCTTGAGAACACACAGGGCTGGCGTCACCGCTGGTTGCGCCCAGTGCGACAATAATTTCTGGCGCCCCCGTAGTCCCTTACCGCCTCCTGAGATTCTCTCACTACCACCAGGCAAAAGTGCCCCTCATTTCTCCAATCATAAGTTATTTCTTAACAAGGCGCACCCCTCCTAAGGTCAGCGCCCCCTCCACAGGGCAGCACCCAGTGCGGCCGCAACGGTCATACTGCACTAAAGCCGGCTCTGAGAACACATACAACAGGACAGAACCTTCCATCAACTCTTTAATTGCCTTCTAATTTACAGGATACCACTGCAGCTTTGGATTTGGGCAGGATTAAAATCAAGGTTTGCATTAGAAGAGATTGCATGTAAATAGGAACATCCTAGACGTGTAAGGTCAACTCATAGTTTGAAGAATTGGCCTGTCTTTGGGAAGGGCAGTAAGCAAAACCCTAGTGCTGAGCATGAAAATGTAATCTAGGTAAACATGGTCAGCAACAACAAAACATTTTTCTAAACATGTATGAATCACAAACGCCACTAAGAGTTGGGAACAGATACAGGAAAGCTGGAAACCATGTAATGTTCATAGGTGATGCACTGATGGTCATAAAGGTGTTGGGGCAAAGGTGGCCTAAATGTGTGCTGTTGATCGTTGACTTCTGTGGACTTTGTACGGAGGGAGTCAAAGGCTCAGATAAAACAAAGGGCAAAGAATGATATTTGGCCACTAAGAGCCTTTTGAGTAATTTACACTGTTGAGTAAGTGTAATACTTATGAAGATTCACAAAATCTGAGTGTAAGTTTTTAATAAAAGAAAACTGTGGTGAGTCCAGCACCGCACATGGCCAACCACTAACACTGTCACACCCTCCCACAGAAATTAATGAAGGTATGGAATCAAAATAAAAACCCACAGGAAATAGTAGGAAATAATGTTAAATTAAATTAAATTATTTAAAATAGTCAAGATATAAATATAATATAATTTAATGTTAAAATCATGTAAACAGTATGCAATATTTATCATTTCATTATGACAATAATGCTTCCTTCAAGCAGGTGTTCAGTTGCAGTTATCTTCTAATTTCTCCAAATGTTTCCCACATTGCATGCGTGCTACTCTGTACAGCACACATGCAACATGGGAAAAGTTTTAGGCCCTCATTACAATGGCGGTCGGACGCTCGTATCCGGATGGAGACTGCCTGACATGTAGTCAGGGGCTCCACCTACCTTATTATGATCCGACCTCCGAGAAGGCGGTCAGAAACATGCCTTTTTCAATTGCAGATTGTGCTGCGTCCTGGGAAAGGGCCGCAGCACAAGCCACAATTGAAAAAGGCATGCTTTTAAACATCCATGCACTGTGTGTCATTTACCATGTGGTGCCTGGCATACTGTGCATGGATGTTTGGGGGTCCACCACGTGTGTCTCCCTGGCCCCTTAGCTAAGGCCCACAAGGGACGGAGGCCTTGGTAGGGGCCCCCAAAGTCCCATTCTGTCTGCCTTTACATGGTGGTCAGACCGCCAAGTAAAGGCAGAGGGAAAAGGGACATCATAATCCCTACATCGGTGCCTCCACAGGCACCGCCCCCATTGTAAGGATTATGCTCTGACCGAAGCTCCGACGGGCTCCTTGAGCCTGTCGGAGACGTTGATCGGTCCCTCCACCCACTGCGCTCTGACCGACCACATCATTATTCGGCAGTCGGGCCTCAGATGTTGTATGGACCGCCACCTATGGCCTGTCAGTGGCGATCCGCCCAACATCATAATCGGGCCCTTAGTTTGCCTAGGCTTAATATATTGTAGTGTAATGATACTGCCAGCAGCAGCACCATTTCTTTGTAGATATGGCTTTGCCCTGTGGTTCCCTCTTCCATAAACAAGCACAGCAACTTTGGTTGTTGTGCTGCATTGCACAACTTTTCAAGAAATCTGCCCCTTTGAGATGAATATGTCAGTAGTAGGTGTTCAAATGCGGTTGAAAAACACCCCAAAATTAGGGTATGTGAAATTTCAAAGTCCTTTGGGGCTTATTTACAAGCCCCTTGCGCCGCCAGTACGTCACTTTTTTCCATATTAAAAGTGACGAACTGGCGGCGCAACAGGCTTGTAAAAAAGGCCCCTTTGTGTTTACGGAGCCAGACTTTGAGCAGCAGTTAATCTTCAATATATGGCTGCCAAGCAGCACCTTTTTACCTGCTAGTTCTGCCTTAAGACAGCCCGGAGTGAGAGCAGGTAAAGCATCGCTAGGACCATCCGTCCACAGGGCTAGTAGCCATGCACCGAAAGGCTCCCTGAAGGCCAGCACTAGGAAATCATCGCCTGCGTGAAACGTGGACCCGCATCAGGCCGGGCATATTTAAACTATGTCTGGCATGAGGTCGGGTGAAGTTCCTAAACATCAGCACCATACGATATGGGGCAGATTTACAAGAAAGTGACGCATCTGTAGAGATACGGCACTCCATGCGCCACCCTGAGAAACGCTTGTGCCACCATGGATGCGCCGTATTTACAATACGGCGCACCATGCGCAAGGATTGACAGCTGTGTCAGAAATTCTGATGCATCTGTTGACCCAAAAGTGGCAGATTCCTGGAGTCATGTCGCAAGCACTCCGCAACTCCAGCAATGCATGGGGAGGTCCATCCTCATTGTGCTGCATCACTCCTTATGCCTGTTCTAAGCAGGCAGAAGGTTTTGACGCAGTGGAGTCCTAGAATCTTGTAGTTTTCACTGCATCACTTCCACGAGGATTTTGGCGTGGGAATGTCGACCCTGCATACATTATACCTGACACAGGTATAATGTGACGCAGGGCTTTACAACGTGACACATCTCGTTGGGTGCGTCACGTTGTAAATGGGCTGCATTTTTAAGCTGCCCCATAGTCACTAAAAGTGATGCAAAGGTGGCGCAAAAATGACACAAGTGCCTTGTAAATCTGTACCTATATTTCTTCTTCCACCAAAAGACCACTGAAGTGTTTCCTAACTTTATGTAAAAACACTGATTAATGGCTTGCAGTAAACTTCATAAAATCACACGACATTAGTTTTCTTTCCGATGGAGACAAGAATTATAGGTGCTTCATCACAAAAATGGATTACTTGTGGCAAACGAAGTCAACACATCTAGAAATCTTAGAGTTGCTCACTCAGAACAATGGTAGGACTCCACTATTGCAGCCACAGCAGGCAGGGACAACTCAAGTCAGAAAGCATCAGCTTAATTATTTTAATTTCAAAGGCAGCTAATTATAATTGTTTCACAGTCTGTCTTAGGAAAAATCGACCTGCTCCATTACTCTTTTCTCTTCAGTGCTGCCCAATCATCACAGCACAATCACAAAATGATGAAGGAGAAGAAAGATTCAACCACAAACGTTGCTCGAATAGACTTTGCCCTCAGTTACTTGTCGATATCACATTTCCCAGCGGCACAGTAGTTCACCCCCCCCCCCCGCCCCCCCACCCACAATGTGTTACCAGAATTGTTGTGTCTGGCAGAAAGATGTTAAAATCGAAATGCGTGGACCACATTTCTTTTTTCGTTTTGTTTATTGTGCATATTCCCATAAAACAATGATTTTTGTGCTTCCCAATGGACTGTACGCGAGTCACGGCATGCCAGGATCCTCACATTCAATCCCAGTTGCTCGCAATTAAGCCTAATTATGTCCAAGGAGTGAGAAGTTTTTTCCGGGACCTTGGTCAAAAAATTCATGAAGGGCCCACTTAGCGGGAGCACCTGTATTTAAGTTAAAGGAAAAATCCACCAGACATAGAGAACACATGGCAGCCCCAGCATTTGCCTTCATGTAGTGGTACAGTCAAGTTAGCAGCGTCATCATAAACATACATAGGCCAGGATTGCTTCACAATCTATGAATAAATAAATGCAGCATTAGAGCGGTGGTCTGAAAAAGAGTGGGCCATGGGCATAATGCCCTCCTCAACCGCCACTTCCTCGTTTTAATGCCCTAGTCGTGTCTGAACAATCACTCTGTGTTGCCATGTTTAATTATGCTCAAAATGGCCACCATCACTTGCTTCCATGCAGTTGACCTTTTAGTACCAAGATAACATTAGCAATGATGCATCATCATCTCCTGGGACCCACACATCACACACTGGCTCGCTCTTTTCTTTACTACTACAATGTGCAGTGTTTCCCTGCACCTCTTCAGCCCAGAGACATTTTCCCTGTTGAACTGGTTGCTGATGTTATCAACTCCCACCTAAGCCAATTTACAATATTTTGTTTTAGAACATATATACAAGCATTCCCACAGAACAATTTTGAATTTTGGCAAAAAGCTGTTCTGCACTTTAGCTGTCAGAAATTACTCATTGCATTTTGAATTTCGTTTCCGCTGTTCAGCATTATTGATGAAAACGGTAGATATCAAAAGTGGAAGGATCCTCGTGATTTCTCCTGGTATCTTAGTGGGTGCTGATGGTACTAGTTGCTGCCCTGTGCATAGGCCTTTGGCATTTAGTACAATGTCTTGGAAATTCATTGATACATTGTTACTATTCTACAACTTCCATATCGCCCACCACTTTTTGTATGGAAGCACCTTCAACAGATGTTCTAAGGGCATAAATCCTGTGCCCCCAAAATTCTCTTCCCAAATAACAGGGAAAGAATGGATCACAACTGAGTATATAGCTAATTATAAACTGTGGTCTACATGTTGTGCTTTCAACCACCAGCGGCTGGCCATGCATAATGTATAGTCCTCACCCACTAACCAGCAGAGTGCAATGTTTAGCTTTAGAGAATGAAACCAAATAACCCGGATCGAGTGCCAGTTCATTGCTACTCAAGCCAGACATGACACTTGGTCCTCTTACACTTTTATCATTTTCTTTCCGGGTATTGACAAAGTCCTACTGGTGACTGGTGATTTGCTGCACCTTTAGTTAAGCAAATAGTCTAGCTTGACATATGTGTACATTGATACAAAGGGTTCTATATACAATCTTGCTTTCTGCTCTATGTTTCCCACATAGGCGCACCCACTCAGTGCATATTTATTTCTGCCGGGCGCTGCATGTGTTTAATATTGACAAACTCTCAAAAGGACTAAACCACAGATGCCCACCAGCCAATGTGCCTTTTTGCAATTTGATCAATACTAGAAAGATGACTGGTAGACAGGCACAGTTAGAGACACACAGTCATTCAACACTACATCTCTTCTGCTGGTCACGAGACATCTCTATGGAATACGGTACCTGTAAGCCCTCAATGGCCAGTCTCAGGATAGACGGGGTCAGCTTGGAGGCTTGCTTGAAGGAAAAATTGCTCCAGTCGATGATTAGCACAAAGCCGTTGATCTGAAGCTCTTGGTCTTCAATGAGAACCTCCAGCGACAGCAGGATGGCCCGTAAGATGTCCACAAAGGAATTCCTAAACATGAAAAAAACATAACAAGTGACGATTATCATTGGCCCACTTAATGAGATCCGGGTGGCTGATAAGGCAATTGATTGTACTTATTTGTGAAAATTATATTGAGGGGGAGGTTCTTCAAAAAGGAATCGCACTAGTGTGCATAAGACTTATACAATTGTACAATTGTTTAAGTGTATAAGACTTACACATGTTTATGCTCTCTAACACAAATCTGTAAACTGTTTGCGGTTTACCAAGGGCTACTTTGCAAGCATATCCAAAAATGAACTTGCAAAAAACCTTAGCTAAATAAATTTAAAAAAACATTCAAGTCCTCCAAGTCTGTTAACACAAAAAGCATCGGACAAAAGACAGAAGTAGTGAGAAAGCCATTTAAATGGATACAATTATGTAGGTGTACTGGGTAGGAAGGAAATTCCTCATTAGCTAAGGTTCTTTTTGGTTGGATTTGAGGAGCTTAGGCATAATGCTTCTCTCATTTCAGTGAGCAGTTTGTTCCATATCTTGATTGTGAAGCTTGAGAAGAAGCAGACCAGGAGGATGTATTTCTTTTGAGAGAAGAGTATAGCTGATCCAATTAATCCCGGCTGGCTCGGCGCGGGCTTGTGGCTTTCTTATGAGCATAAGAAAGCCACAAGCCCGCGCCGAGCCAAATAGAGTAAACTACCTTTTGACATAACTTGACTGCTGCAACTATGAATTTGAAAACAAACCACGTAAACTCCTGGCTAATCTCCTCAGAAGGAGACAGGCCAAAAGCTGCAAAGTTAAGATTAGAAATTGAAATTGCTCTATGTGTTTCAGAGAGATTGCCAAAGCTTATTGACTTAAATAGTGATTTATACAAAAGGTGCCCCACTGACATGACACACTATAAACAATATATATAGAGGTGCAAAACTCCCTAGGATCTTTGCAGTCAACTATGAGAAATTAGAACACCTCATTTCCTAGGCAGAGATTCCAGGAGCAATATCGGAATTATGCCCATGGAAAGCTCCAGGCAATGATGGATTAACAGCTCTCTTTTGCAAATCTTTTGGTGCTCAACTGCTCCAATTGTATCAAAGTATATCATGAAACAATGATGGGGAAGATGGTAACACCCACGTTGGCAGAACCTAAGATTTCCCTGTTCTTAAACTCAGGTATAACTCCCAAAGATTGAGCCAAGCATGGGCCCTTTTCGCTCCACAATATTGATTTTAAAGTACCTACCAAAGTTGTAGCAACTTGACTTCAGTCTACCCTCAAAGAACACATTCACCCTGATCAATCAGTTTTTATCATTGAAAGGCCAGCCTGTGATAATACAAAAAACTCATTTCACCTTGTAAACACTGGCAATCGAGGGGGAATATGGATAGCCCTGGTCTCCTCGGATGCAAGGAAAGTATTTGACACGGTTGAAAGGGGATTAATGGATGATACCTTGTGCAAGATCAGCTTGGGAGAGACCTTCAGATGGTGTGCAATGGCAGAACATCTTCCTCCAAAGGCAAGTGTTTGGGTAAAATGGGAGACTGTGGCTGTGTTTCCAATAGAGCAAGGCACAACACAGGGATGTCTGCTCTACACCCTCCTTTGTGCAATTACTCTGGAACCCCTTATTCAGAAGATCCCGTGTATCCCACAAATCCAGAGGGTTCAACTAGCCCAGGATGAATTTAGACTTACAATGTTTGCAGATGATTCACTAGCCCATCGTACTTGATCAAGAGTCTTAACATTTACTCTCCCACCAGCATTCTAAAAGGTAGAAAGACTAAACAGACAACCTCCAGCTCAAATGTTCAAACTTTATTTGGTAAAATATGAAAGGGAGGCTCGTTCGCCATCAATGCATGTTAAGTATGAAACAGGGGGCATATGCAGCTCAGCTCCTCTTCTTCCTTGACTGGAAAAAAGAGAGATACAGATAAAAGCTTGTGCATGATTGACCACAACTTTATTTTTGCAGTTTTAGATAGCATAAACTCAGCACAAGTTCATTGGAGCCCTTTATTTGAGCACCAGTTATATTACACAAGGTCGGATATGTATGTGTTTGAGGCATGCGGGGATTAAAGTATTTGTCCAGAATCACAGGATGTTGAGCTGATGGCAGGACTCAAACCTGGTTTCACAGGTTCAAAGTCAGAAGCTCTAGCATTAACGCCACATCCTCTCTCTCCTCTTGAATGGGAGGTATCTCCATGAGGTTCCTTGGACACCAAACCCTCACAAGAAAGCTATCTTATATACCTCCCTGATCACAGCATGTACTCCAAGGGCCAGGAACAGAACAGGTGTACCATGAGACCTAACCACCACGTTCACACCATCATGGGGCAATAAGGATTTCTCCCCAGGCCGTGATGAGATAGAAATGACTTCCTTGCCTGGTGGGAAGGGAGATGTAGATCATTAAAGATATGTTTAAAGGAGGTCCAATAAAACCCTTTGAACAAATTAAAGATGAATATGGACTGCATGAAGCAGATCGCTTTTATTTGTTGTTGCAGATTTCCCGAAGATATTGGAGCGCTTTACATGAACACCAGTTACGTTACACAAGGACCCATTCATTTTTTTGGTAGGCACAGGGAGATTAAGTGATTTTCCCAGAATCGCAGGATGTGGAGTCGACCCCGAGACTCGAACCTTAATTTCCCAACTCCAAAGTCGGCAGTCTAGCGGTGAGACCACCTCCTCTCCGTTCAAGTGTCCCACGGGGTACTATAGCCTCTCATGAAAAAGACAGCTGTAAGAAAGCCCATCCTATTTGAAAAAGTACATTCTTCACCACAATAGTGAGAAAAAGACAGTCGCAAAGTTATACCAACTCCTTAACAAGCTAGACCCAGGTGACAGACTTCCCTTTCAAGATGCCTGCGAACGAGGCCTTGCTATTAAAATAGATGAGGGCAGAAGGCAAGATATAATAACCGGGGGGATACATTATCTAGCCATATAAGGACCACACGTCGCTCGAAGGTATGCGGGATCTGGGCTCATTCATTAAGATACTCTCTGGTCCTACCCAAAACCACAGTCCTTTTGGCACTTTATTCTTAGTACAATTAAAGACTTTACAAGCTCCCAGTTAGCTCTGTAGTGGATCTCCCTCGGAAGAGATTTACTCCTGTATGGCAGAAGAGCCACACCTGTATCCCAGCTACCTTAAGCAGCGAAACAATGCATATTGTCGCTATGAGGCACCACAAAGGTCCCAGGTGAGGCGATTTGGACAGGTATGATTTGGTGGCCTCTGGTATGGAAAAAGTCTCAAAGTGCCCACGATAAGAACGGAATTTAGAAGTCAGTGGGAAAAGCTTTAAAGCTACCTCGCGAGAGACTTTAGAGGGCTGCAATGCCCCAGAAGGTTGAGCGTTGTAAGCATCAAAGAAGATTCTAAACTGGACCTCTGTTATGAAAATGAGACATTTGTTGGGGGCTTAAAACAGCCTTAATGTGTTTTTTGCCGGTACTATAATTAATTAGACTGATTGGGATTTGTAGAGCTGAATGAAGCTGATGGGGGTGACCACCTGGGTGGGAAGAGGTTTTGCGTGGGAGGGGTTGAGAGTTGTGGGTATTGTTTTACACCTTCATGTGTGTTTTACTTTTCTTATATACGAAATGTAAACAAAAGTATTTAAACTAAAATGTGGTTCATAAAAGAATGCGTGTGGGTCGCTGCGACCTTAAACACTGAATTGTTGTCCCGATATGTCGAAACCAAAGCCCAAAGCCCCAGCCCAGACTCAAATTCTGCAAAAGTACATTAAGAGCAGCTTATTAAGTCTGGCAGATGAAGAGGCATGAGTCATTGACAATAGTTAGTTACATCCGAGCACAGCAAGGTCAGAACTAATGCATTTCGGTGTGGAAGGCACAAATGTAATCATTGGGATGAATCACCAAAATGTTCTTTCCCGCACAGCTGCAGCACACACAGTCTTATTTATAAATGTGCAATGTGCTCAGCATGTATTTTTTCTGAAATTCTAGCTGCTTCACGCACTTGAAGAAACTATCCCCTTTCTTTCTGTGCAGTATTAAAAAACACACGTGTGATACACATTCTTTGTAGTGATAGAACACTTGGAATTCGCTTTATTTTAAAGGATGGTCTCCAGCCAACTGCTTCTCAAAATGGCCTTCTGTAATCCAGGCACTTCTCCCTAAGCTGCAGAATCCATAGCATCAGAGAAGCCAGGCAACCCCATGCCAGTCTGACCTCGATTTTACACGACATTCCTATTACCTAATTAGGTGTCGCTCACTACAAATGCTTACAAAACACGCCGGAGCATTTTACATCTCTTTTTATAATTCATTTTGTAATTAAATGTGTGCAACACCAATCCCAGCAGAACAATACATGCAAGGCCTCTAATTGGAATTGAAAACGCTGGGGGTCTCTAAAAGGGGCGTGGCCATAGACGCTATCTGATAATGCTTTCCAATGAGAGTGGCATATATTATTAAGGGAATGGATTAAATCTAAATTATGCGTTCCCCACTGTGTTTATGCGGACCGTATTTTGGTTCCTGCCTGTGAGCTTTCTATTGTTGCATCCAAACATATCACAGCCAGACCTATTGCTTTTACCAATGCTAGCTAGCAGTACCAGATAAAAGATTAATAACAGTGAAATATTTAGAATTAAAAATATCAGCTGTGACAATATGAGAGTGAATAAAACATTACTAATGCCAGTGGACACTGGCCATTTGTCTACCCACACCATTCTGAAATCCTCCTTGTGCACATCTCACACTTCATCTCTTTCCCTCTGCAGGTACCTCCTAGCATCTCCTTCACTTCACCATCCCCCTCACACACAGCCAACCCACCCACATGTAACACTGGTTTTTATTTTGCTTTCTTCCCTGTCAATATTCTGACAGCTTTATACGCCCTTCACAAACTTTCCAGTACTATCACAATAACAATTGGAACATGTGACCATTGCTCTGTGCAATCTGAAGAGAGGCCAAGGATGGGATGAGCAGATATATTGAACACCCTTATGATCAAGGGACAGGAAACTCGCACTGCTTTCAGCCGAACACGGCAGAGCTCTGAATTGTGCCAGTTATGAACACCCATAATCTGAACTCTCCAGACACCGAGAAGCGAATGAGTTCACCGTACGCTCTCTACAACAGTCACATGTGGCAAAAAATACAGAAATACAACTCCTGCAAAAAGCAATTACGTTGATGGAATACAAGAAACATGCTCAGTGTAATCAGGGACACTGTAGCTGACGTGAACTATTTTAATGTTTTTTACAGTTATTGTTGAGAAAACGAGCAGTGTTTTTTTTTTTTCTGTGAAGCTAAGGACCTCAAAATAGGGCCTGATAAGACATGTTTATTTATTTTTTCAAACTCACGTGGTTATTGAATAATGACGCTAAGCACGTTTATCATGGCATAGCAATTTTATTCTCCAAAGCAACGTTTAACCACAACAGCTTGACCTAACGTTTCTCTTATGTGTAAGCACATAGCATAAATATGTTCCTCACCTAAACAGGCTACCGCTTACTTCCCTGTCTGAATGCCCCCCTCCTCCCCACCACAACCCATGTGATGGTCCACACAGAGTTAAATACCCACTACCAAAGCCATCTAATCTTTCCCATCTATTCAGTAAGCAGACTTCATGCCATGTCATCCTCCCGGCAAGGTTAGTCAGGCATTTCTGTGCCCATACCACATCGCAACATAACCCAGCAGATGGGGAAAGATGCGGACATTTTTAAAATGAATAAGAGAAGCAGGTGAATGGGTGTACCCTCTGGAAATAAAAAATAAAAAAACAAATAAATTATATATGTATATATATAAATATATATATACATATATATATATTCACTGAAAAAAACATAGGTTTCAGGCACGTTATAGTTAGAAATTAGCATTTAAAAAACCTTAGAAATTCACTGAAAAAACCATAGGTTTTAGGGAAATTTATAGTTAGTTGGACATTTCACTCGTACAAAACTATAGAAATTCCCCCGTTATAGTTAGTTCAGCTAACTATAACTCGCACCCCCTCAATGCACTGCTGATGACGTCACATATTACATCACTCATGACTTGGTCAGTGACACCACTGATGACATCACTGATGACATCTCAAATGACATCACTGATGACATCACTGATGACATCATCCAGTGACTGTGTGTTTCTGTAAAGTTTAAATATGTTTAATATATATAGGGAAAGGCGTATTGAAGAATGAGTGGGTGTATAAGTGTCTGAATGGATGATTTAGTAGGTGTGTGACTGACTCTATAAGTGAGTGATTAAACTTATCTTACTGAATGCATGGGTTAGTGAGTAAACTGTGTGAATGTCTGTATCCGTCTGTCTGTTGGTGTGTAAGCGGCTGCATGGGTTTGCGAATAGCTATATGAGTGTCTATATGGGTTATTGTTGGTTGTCTGAGTATCTGTATGGGTGCCTGAGTGTTTGTGTGGGTGGGGTGTGTGTGACTCTGTAAATAGATGTGTGAGTGGGTGATTCACTGGGTGCATGGTTTCAAGAGTGCATCTGTGATGCACTGTATGGGTGTGTTAGAGAGTGAATGTATATCTCAGTTGTATATGTGTTAGTAGCTACATATGTGAAAGGCAGTATATATGTGTGTTGGAGTATATAAATGGCTATAAGTGAGAGTGTGTGATTGTGAGAGTGGCTGTATAGATGAGTCTGTGCTTGTATCAGTGATTGTATACGAGCGTAAGTATGTGCTAGTATTTGTATAAATAAGTGAGCTGGTGTGTGTATAACTGTATAGGTGAGTAAATGGCAGTGTGATTAATTATTTGCATGACTGACTAGGTGTGTGAGTACCTCTATGGATGAGTGGTGGTGTGTGAGTTTCTATATAGGTGTATGAGTGCATATGGTAGTCCTGTACTGAGTGACCATAAGTATGAGTGACTGTACGGGTGAGTGAGTGGATGTGTGTGTAAACCTAAGAATCAGTGGGTGGGTATGTAGTTATTGGTGTTGGAGTGTTTATGGTTTTGAGAATGGCAGTCTGTAATTTAGAGTGGGTGTATCAAAGATTATATTAGGGTGTGAGAAGATGCATCAATTTATCACATGGATGATGTCATCAGTGATGTCATTTGAGATGTCATCAGTGATGTCACTGACCATGTCATGAGTGATGTAATATGTGACGTCATCAGCAGTGCATTGCGGGGACGCGAGTTATAGTTAGCTGAACTAACTATAACGGGGGAATTTCTATGGTTTTGTACGAGTGAAATGTCCAACTAACTATAACTTTCCCTAAAACCTATGGCTTTTTCAGTGAATTTCTAAGGTTTTTTAAATGCTAATTTCTAGCTATAACGTGCCTGAAACCTATGGTTTTTTCAGTGAATTTCAAAGGTTTTTTAAATGCTAATTTATAACTATAACGTGCCTGAAACCTATGTTTTTTTCAGTGAATTTCAAAGGTTTTTTAAATGCTAGTTTCTAACTATGCCTACAGAGGTAGGACATGTGAAGAAAGAAGAAAAAACGCACAGAAAGAAGCAAAAGAAATGCAGAAAGAGGCAACAGAAGTCCACAAAGACGAAGAACATTGCAGGAAGAAGCAAGACGTGCAAAAAGAACCAACAGAGGAGCAGAAAGAGGCCTTGTTGCAAAATCATCCTGTGCCCCCAACTTTTTCAGACGGGTACTGGTGGTAACTGACTCTGACTAACCAGGCCTAGAGCCAGTGCTATGCTAAAAGACACTTAGAATACAGTGAAAACACCTACTTACACTAGGGAACACTATGCGTTGGGGTACTCCTGTGATTTGCATGACCTCCTCTGTAAGGCCCTAGTACATAACAGGGCAGGGGGATTAAAACTACCTCTTAAAATGAGCCACGGGCCGTGTTTGCACAGTGGTAAAGGGAGAGGGGGCCTGAGGTGACATTTGTGCAAACACGCCCTGTGGCACGTCTTAAGTTGGTGGATAAAGTCCCGTTGAATACTGAGGGTCCCTGGGGTCCAACTAGCCCACCAGGTACCTCCAGTAAATGCCACAGAGCTGCCTTGCAGAGAGGTGTAAAAAGGGGCATGGCCTGGACCCCCTCTCTGCAACGCAGCGCAGTGGTGCTTACTGGAAGCACCTGGTGGGCTAGTTGGCCCCCAGGGGCTCTCAGGATTGAAGGGGAATTAATTCCCCAACTGAAAACATGCCTCAGGGCGTGTTTGCACATGTCACCTCAGGCCCGCCCCCTCCCTTCACCACTGTGTAAACACGCCCCATGGCACGTTTTAAGTTGGGGGATTAAGTCCCCTCGATTCCTGAGGGTCCCTGGGGTCCAACTAGCCCACCAGGAACCTCCAGTACGCGCCACAGAGCTGTGTTGCAGAGAGGTGTAAAAAGGGGCTTTGCCTGGACCACCTCTCTACAATGCAGGTCTGTGGCGCTTACTGGAGGTACCTGGTGGGCTAGTTGGTCCCCAGGGGCCCTCAGGATTGAAGGGAAATTAATTCTTCAACTTAAAACGCACCACAGGGCGTGTTTGCACACATGTCACCTCAGGCCCCGCCCCCTCCCTTCACCACTGTGGAAACGCGCCCCGTGGCACGTTTTAAGTTGGGGGATAATGTCTCCTTGAATCCTGAGGGTCCCTGAGGTCCAACTAGCCCACCAGGTACCTCCAGTAAGCACCACAGAGCTGCGTTGCTGAGAGGTGTAAAAAGGGGCATGGCCTCTCTGCAACGCAGCCCTGTGGCGCTTACTGGAGGTACCTGGTGGGCTAGTTGGCCCCCAGGGACTCCCAGTATTGAAGGCAAATTAATTCCCCAACTTAAAACGCGCCACAGGGTGCGTTTGCAGAGTGTTGGTGGGAGGGGGCGGGGCCTCCGCGATGCCGGTCTTTTTTTTTTTGTGTGGCCCCCCTTCCTTTTCTATTTTATGGGCCCTTGGGACCCCATCCCTCAGGGCCTGACCCCTATTTTTTTATTTCTTTTAAAAAATTGGAAGGGGGCCGCACGGCCCCGCTCCCGAGGACATATTCGGCCCGGGGTACCCTATCCCCCATGGCATGTCCAGTGTTTTTTTTTTACATTTATTTGGAGGGGTGCTGCGTGGCCCCATCCTCAGGTGATTTATGGCCCCGGGGACCCCATCCCCCAGGGCCGGCCTTTGCGTGATTTTTTCTTTTTTAAATAATTTTATTATGGGGGAGGGGGGCCGTGTAGCCCCCCTCCCGGGCCACTTCTGGCCCCAGGGACCCCATCCCCCGGGGCTTGGCCACCTCATTGGGGACCATGGGGGGAACCCCAATGCCCCCCGTCCCTGCCGGCTCCCTGCCTCCTGTGGGAACCGGCATTGCTTTTCCACACGGGGAGCTGCTGACATGCAGCTCCCCGTGTGGAAAAGCAATCTGGTTTGGATTTTAGAAAAGAGAGCAGGTTTCCTGCTCTCTCTTCCAAAATCCAAACCAGTGTTTGCTATGACAGGGCGGGAGCCGCACCGGCTCCCGCCCTGCCAAAGCAAACTGCAGTGTCCCGGGGGTGGGCACTCCGGGACACTGCAGGACCCGGCCCTGGGGGTGGCGGTTCCCAGGTGCATCACAGGCTCCAGGAGGGGGGACGTGCGGCCCCCCTCCTAAACAATACACAGCCCCGGGGAGGTGGTGGTCCCCGGGGCTCGGGGGGCTCGATCCCCCCCACACAGGTATTATTTTTTTTTTTTAAAGAAGCCCAGAGGGGTGGCGGTCCCAGGGGCTGCGGTGGGGCAGTGTACCCCCCGCAAATAATTAATGAACGCCCTGGGGGTGGCGGTCTCCTGGGCTTGGGGGGCCTTTGAGGCCCTCATACATTAAAAAAAGAAGCCCCGGGGTGGAGGTCCCCGGGGCTGCGGGGGACCCAGGGGGGTGACGGTCCCCGCGGCTGCAGGGGTCCCCCGCAATTTTTGTTTAGCATGCTCCCAGGACTTGGCCTACCCAGGGGCTAGATAATAACGCAGCGTGGGAGCCCATGCTTCGTTTTTTTTATTTTTGCGGCCGGATCCGCGGATCCTCTGCGCATCTCGCCAATTAAAAAAAAAAAAATGCTTTCCTTGGCTCTGGGGGTCCTTGTGGGATCCCCTAAGCAGAACTAGGGGGTCAGGGTGTTTCTACACTGCCCCCTTTTCTGGTTTTACGCGTTTGTTTCCCTGGTTCCTTTTGCCTCGGTTCTACAGAGGCACAATATGGCTGCCAACACTTCCTGGTTTGGAGTGTTGACAGCCACTTAGAATACAGCTCGTGGTCGGGAGGGTGCGCAGATCCTCTGTGCCTCTAAATATCGAAACTTTTATTTTTGTTTTTCTCAGCAACTACTGAAACGGATTTACACCATTTAATAAAAAGGTCTCTTTCTGAACCAAGGGCTACCTTTTTGCCAAATTTGGTGTAATTCCGTTCAGCAGTTCGGGCTGTAGTCGTGTCTAAAGTTTCCTATGTGAAATAACATGGAGAAAACACATTTGGGACCCCTCTTTTTTCTCGGCCCCCGCTTGCCGAATCACCCAAAAACTTTCAAGATAGGAGCTGACCGCAACGGACCATAAGTTTAGAAAATTTCATGACGATTCGTCAACCGGCACCAAAGTTATTGCGAAAACAAAAAATGAGTTTCCTATGGAAACTAGGTCCTAACTATAACTACCTACTGGCGTCCGCCAGTAGGTTATATCTATGTATATATGTATAATATGTATATATATATATATATATCGCGCTCAGATTCCGTCTTTTTCACTTCACTCGTGGCCGGGTGCTCTTTAATGTGGTGACGGACACACCACGCAACAATTTCATTTAGCTCAGGGTAAATAAAGTACCAGAACTCACAGGAACGTTGTATCCCAGATTTTATTGGGATTCTTGAACACGACCAGACGCGTTTCGGCTGCCGCCTTTTTCAATAGCGCTGACATGAAGCGAACTTTAAATATCATGCAATACCAAACATAAACAAAGGACACTGGACTTACTTCAGTCCCAAGGTGTCGGCCATTTGTAAACATGTAATTGCTTTGTTAAAACAACAACATAAAACATCAGCTTTATAACACATTTATCTGTCCCTGAATGGGAACGTCCTTGTTATATTTAGCCTTGTTCTATATTCCTATATGTTATTCAGCCCTGGATGGGCTTTGTTATTCTCCTCATTATCTACTTCTACCCTGTATGGGTCTATAACTCCAAACCAAGATTATTAAAACAAATGAGCAGTGTTTACATCATATATTGTGATTGCATTGGGATAAGATAAGATTCACACAGTTAGATGTATCCTTATTCTCTCTCAGCCTCTATAGGTGCACCGCCCTCTCTTCCCCGCTATTTAAACCTCCTGGTATTTTAGTTTGGTTGTCCATAATATATCTCAACTCCAATCTGCGCAGTTGTAACTGTCTGTCCCCACCTCTCGCATTGGTATATATATATACAAAAATACAGTTGCCTGGAATTTGGAAGCCCAACACAGGTGAGTAATGAATGACCACCTTTTTAATGGAAAAACGGCTTGGGAACTAATCAGAAGTGCCTCGCAAAGAGTAAATCCTGTGATCTTGCCTGGCGCATTTCATGTTGTTAGAGCATTTCCTCAGGGGCTCGCAGGTGAACAAGAGTCTCTGGTCACGGCAGTAAAATAGGCACCATGTCATAACTTAGTCCCCACCCAGGTGGGCGTGGCCACTGCTGTGGCCTGCTGGATCCTGTAGTGCCAAATGTCGCTACTCAAGTGAGCCGCTGTGACCAGGCTCAAAGTACCATCATAATTAATGCCCAAGTGGGTGGCGATGACTAACTTGTGCCACTTCTCATGCTTGAAGTGTTGATCCATTGCGGCACACCTGCCCTTTTGTTACAGCGTCGGTTGACGTCACAACAGGACTGTGGAACACAGCGGGGCTTCACTCAGGCTGCGCTGCAACATATCCAAAAACACAGTTGCCTGGAATGAGGAAGCCCAACACAGGTGAGTAATGAATGACCACCTTTTTAATGGAAAAACGGCTTGGGAACACAGCAGAAGTGCCTCACAGAGAGTAAATCGTGTGATCTTGCCCGGCGCGTTTCATGTTGTTAGAGCATTTCCTTAAGGGCTCGCAGGTGAACAAGAGTTTCTGGTCACGGCAGTAAAATAGGCACCATGTCGTAACTTAGTCCCCGCCCAGGTGGGCGTGGCCACTGCTGTGGCCTGCTGGATCCTGTAGTGCCAAATGTCGCTACTCAAGTGAGCTGCTGTGACCAGGTTCAAAGTACCATCATAATTAATGCCCAAGTGGGTGGCGATGACTACCAGCCCGATGCACCCCCCGCCATCCTTATCTGGCCGGCAGTAATAGCTCGCACAATGGCGGTGAACCCACCACCGGCAGCCTGCCTGTGGCGGGTTCGCCACCATCATAATCACCCCCTTAGACTGCAGTCTGATGGTATCCTGCCCTTGAGTATACTGGTAACCACCAGCGACAGTGAGCTTGTGTGCAGGATAAGTGCAAGATAAGTGGGGGTAGCTAGTTGTGATAGCTTACCCAGTGGTATCTTTATTTATCAGGTGCGATTAATAGCACCTCAATTCGTAATCAGGGGATTGAGAACTAGGTATAAAATTCACAGTCTTCCTTCAGAACTGGCCACTTCATCCAAGTAGGATTATACCAGTTACGCATTGTACACCTCTAGTACATCCTCCTGATTTTGTTTTCTGATTCCCTGGACTGCGATAATCTGTCACACAGGGAGGGTGCGGCAGAGCTCTCAAGTTTCCCAGCTCCATGTGCAGTGGCGTAGCTAGAGCATATGGCGCCCGGGGCTATCCCTCAGATTGCCGCCCCCCCCCCCCCCGGGGGGGGGAGGGCATGCACTTCAAAGAGGTCCGAGAGACACGTTGTATCGCCGCTAATAGTTACGTTGATCACGCAACTTACATGCACATACATGACACGGTCCAAGGCTAGACAGTTGAATACAGCGGTGACTGGCAGTACGAAAGAGAACACACAGACTGCATGATCTATCTGGGGGCTCAGAAAAACCGCATGTGACATCCATCAGAGAGCTGCGTGAACAATTACCTGGTAATCCCCTCAACACAATGCAAACATGCACATACATGACACTGTTCATGTAACCTTCATCTACAGATGACATTAAATGACCATACATCTCTTCTTAGTCTTAGAAGGACCAGTAAAACTCACTCTTTTCCAAATCTCTTTCTAAATATTATCACTTTCCATGTAATGTTCCTTTGATGGGAAGAGGAGGTTTCTGAGGTGGGAGTATCAGGCAAGTGATACTACTCAGGCTCCATCTGTTCGAGCCTTCATGGAGAATCCCTCTTCATTACTACATCCACCTGACCCCGGACTCTGCAACGCACTCCCTTACAGGCTCCCTCTGTGCGAGCCTTCAGGGAGAATCCCTCTTCATTACTACCTCCACCTGACCCCGGACTCTGCAACGCACTCCCTTACAGGCTCCCTCTGTGCGAGCCTTCAGGGAGAATCCCTCTTCATTACTACCTCCACCCGACTCCGGACTCTGCAACGCACTCCCTTACAGGCTCCCTCTGTGCGAGCCTTCAGGGAGAATCCCTCTTCATTACTACCTCCACCTGACCCCGGACTCGGCAACGCTCTCCCTTACAGGCTTGATTATCCACTACTCCTCTCTCCAGTGCACCTTATCTCACAGCTGACCTTGGGCCCCAGCCCCATATCAGGCACCATCGGGCTCCACTTTGCTTTTTCCCGGTAAAAACATTAGTAAAATTACCTTCAAACTTAAAACATTGAATATAGCAGTAAATATAATTAGCATGCACTTTAAAGTATGTTCCACAGTAGCCCTTATGACCCGACTGCTAATTAAATAAACAAAAACAGAAAGGCCATGACAGGGCCGGCTTTAGCGCTGATGCTAAAGTCTTTTTTAGCGCCACACTAATAACCTCTTTCTCCGTAAATACCTTTACTACCACCTTCCAACAGTGCCCCTCATCCCTCCATGGCCCCCCGACCATGTGTAAGTAGCTCATTCATCCCAGGAATTGACTTTGCACTCTAGAACTGATAGTCCTAATTACCTAATGAGTAAACAAGACCATACATCCCACAATGCAAAGAAAGTGAGGACTGGTTCAAGCTACTCAGCACCTAACTGGGAAGCGTGAGATTTCTGACCATTAGTATTCCAGGGCGAACGATAAATCTTTATTTTAAATAAAGATACAGGCAAATATCTCACAGTTACAGGGACTCACAACACATGCAAAGAAGTAACCACTACCAACAGGCGCCCCAGCTAAGTCTCTGACTGAGGAAATGAAAGTTCGTAAAGCTTCACGTGTGCACTAATTACATTGTCCCTAAGAAAACGTACAGGGCTCACATGACACCAAACTAGACAAATCACGAGAACACAGAACACACCCTTTATTCTAAATGAATAACCACTATATAACAGTGTACTTTTTTCCTATTTTTTCCTTCTTTTTTTTGCGATGCTAATTTATAAACGTATCTTGTCGACCGTTTCTTGAATTAAGACCCAGGGTAATAGCCCTATAAAACTGTAACTTAAATGTGTTCATACTTCCTGATTTCAGCTACTTTTTGAACAATAAGGCTCTATTTGTGAATTTTACAAGCACAGGATTCTTTTTGACGAGCATTAGGACACACCATTATTTAGACAGGCTTCCTTTTCAGGAGGTTTGCTGGATACACTTCTTAGGCTCACCCCTTTAGAGCCGCTCACACCACCTTTCTCATCCTAACTTAAAACACTGATTCTAAAACAAAGACACACAAGTCACATGATAACAGTAGTTTCCAATAATGGTAATGTTATTATGTGTGCTAGATTGAGAGGACATGCTTAGCACAAAAATATATCCAATGAATCGAGTTCAAAGTCTGCATGCCAATGACAGCAGCATCGGTCATTTTTTTTCTTCTGTAAAGCTCTTGATGTATACAGTATGCTGTGGTTTTGACATGGGCATTAAAAATAACCATCTTGGCAGGTGGAAATATAATAACCGCTTTTAAATCCTGCTGAATGCCTCCCAGTGGTATCTTCGAAGTGACTGTGCCCAGTTTCTACCTAATTTTAGTTTTAATGAGGTGTCTGCTGCTTGGTTTATTAATCTGATTGGCAGGTGTGTTCAGGGAGAGGAGCAGGAGCCGGCAGCCTCCTGACCGCGTCTCATAGTGGCTTCCATGAGGAACACGTGATTGGCTGTAGAAGACATCTTTGGGTAAGGGTTGTTTAATAATGCCAGCTAATTTGCTGCACTCTGCCATTTTTGCTCAATCATGGATTGGATGGATGTGTTTCACTAGGGGGTCATATTTGTGCACTAGTTCTGCCTCCAGGGTCATCAGACTCTCTTAACACAGAGCACATGAATTACAACAATGGGCAGTGGCCAGGCGGGTGTGAGGGTGCAATGTTCATGATGTTGATATATTATTTATACAAATCCTCAATTGCAAACCACATGCATAATGTAATGTAAGCTTTTCATTAAACTGTAGCCACCTGTCCACGTCCCTCTGATCGCCTGTCTCGTGTCTTCACACCTGAGGGAAGCGGCGCTACTCCAGGGAACACTACCCGGCGATGAGCCCTGATGAGGTAGGTGGCAGTGGAAGGTGGATGTGTGCTGCTCTCACAGCACAGCAGGATCTAGTCAGAGGGAAGCAGTGCTGGTTCAGGGATCACTACCTGGGGATGAGCCCTGATGAGGCAGGGGGCAGTGGAAGGAGGATGTGTGCTGCTCTCACAGCACAGCAGGATCTAGTCAGAGGGAAGCAGAGCTGGTTCAGGGATCCCAAGACAGGTATAAGCCCTGATGAGGCAGGGGGCAGTGGAAGGTGGATGTGTGCTGCTCTCACAGCACAGCAGGATCTAGTCAGAGGGAAGCAGAGCTGGTTCAGGGATCACTACCTGGGGATGATCCCTGATGAGGTAGGGAGGAGTGGAAGGAGGGTGTGTGCTGCTCTCACAGCACAGCAGGATCTAGTCAGAGGGAAGCAGTGCTGGTCCAGGGAACACTAACTGGGGATGAGCCCTGATGAGGCAGGGGGCAGTGGAAGGTGGATGTGTGCTGCTCTCACAGCACAGCAGGATCTAGTCAGAGGGAAGCAGTGCTGGTTCAGGGATCACAAGACAGGTATAAGCCCTGATGAGGCAGGGGGCAGTGGAAGGTGGATGTGGGCTGCTCTCACAACACTGCAGGGTCAGGCCAAAAGGAAGCAGCTTTAAACAAAATGCGGGTGAAAACTTCAAGAGTTTTAGTTTTTCAAGACAAATACTGCAAAACTTACATTTAGCATAATAATTTCCCCAGAATAAAAGTTTTTACACAATAGTCCCCCCATGAAAGACATTTAAGTTTGAAAACTTGAGCGATGTAGCTTTCAAAAATCCACTACGTTTTGGCCACTGTTTGGGTCATAGCTTAGAAAGCTAGGCACATATTTATTATAGGTTTTGCATCACCCTGCACCAAGCAAGGCAACGCAGAGCGGCGCAAAACCTACAATGAGATTTGTCAAGCCACACAAGGCCACCCTGTGTGGCTTGGTAAATCTAGTGTAATGCAAGGCAGAGCAAGTCGCTGCCTTGCGTTACACTGCGTGGCGAGGGCGTTATATTGGTGGTGTGCGTGGGTGTTTCCATGCATCCACCCATGTACTCTGACAAATTTCTGAATTTACCAAGAGTTGTACACCTGGGAGTGCATCAGAATTGTATGCCTCCCACCAGAGGCACAGAGAGGAGAAATATCTTTGTGCTAAGTGTAAATGTATGCAGATGCTGTGGCCCATTTTTTAGTTTCGGAAAGCCAAAATCTGATTGCAGTGTTCAGAATAATCTAGTGTTTTTCAAACCTGGCAAGCTACAGCAGAGGTCTTCAAACTGGCGGGCGGGGCCCCCTGGGGTGGCCTTAAGTGATCTCAGGGGGAGGGGAGGGCAGTCTCTGGCCAAGAGAAGCATCATGCTTTGTTTTAAGTGTTAAAAACATGAGCGTCAGTAAGCCACTTTGTAATGGGCCATCACTAACAACGTTTGTTATGCATATCCTGAATGGGAGTATCGGTAAAAAGGGGTAACGGAGCTTAACTGCAATATTTAAATATGTTTTGACATATTTAAACACATATTTAAACATTGCAAAATTAGCAGAATAATTGCGAAACAAATTGAGGGGGGGGGGTGAGGATTTAGAATTTTTTTTACAGGGGGCGCAGCATTAAGACGTTTGAAGACCACTGGGCTACAGGATCAATATATAAATGGAAAATGGCATTTTAATAAATGCCCAGAAATTGATTAAGAATTGCAAAGAATGTAACATCAAGGCCAGTAAGGTATTAAGGTATCCAAGTCACCAGTCAAACCTCTAATAAGTATGCCAGTGCTTACTTTGCAAAATAATAAGTGCCAGGGCTCTGGCCAGGAGGCCACTGTAACTTGCACCACACATTGCCCCTTTCATGGCCGTGAAAACAACTACTACCGTCTCTCTCGCCTGCAAGTGCAACAGTTCAGATTTTTCCAGGACCCCAAAACTAAAGGAATGGCCGAGGAGGCCGGTATTAGTCTTTTTTTAATGTATATTGTATCCATAAACAACCATTGTTCTACTCATCTCTAAATTAGATGAGCAGTGCTACCATGTGGCAGAATGTCACAAGTACAGTGTTGACAATTAAGTGCAGGTGCCGAGCTCCGGAAACCAATTAAGTGATGGAGCGAGCAACCGAAACCACTGGCTCAAATTAAGCAGTATTATAGATTTAATTATCTCTGACTATTAAAAACCAATAGAAAGGGACTTTAAGACATGGAGACAGATGTGAAATGTTGGTTGAATAAACAAAGTTAAGAATGGTAATACTGCCCCAATGCTTATTTTTGTTCCAGTTTTTATCATGTAAAGTGGACAAGGGTTTTTTTTTTAAGTTAAGAAGATTAGTCATTACTTTTATTTGGGTGTTCAAAGTCTTAAGGTGTCTAGGAAAGAATTATATTTAGCCAATGGAAACAGGGTGATGGCACATAGTCTGATTTTGAAGAGTACTGGTTAGCAGCGTCTGCTGTCTTTCTTCAGAGATTAGTTATACCTCAGTTTGGTAGTTGCTTTTTTTGCAGTTATGCTGGACTAAATTTCTGCAATTCACAGATCCTGGGAGTGCATGGTACAATTCTATGGCTAAAAATGATGTAGCGAGTTGAAACATAAGACCCGCTATCCCTATGTGAAGTACATGCACTGTGAATGAAACAACTAAAAAGTAGATGCAAAATCGGGTGTGCGCAAAGATGAAGAAACAGGGAGGATCAGGGCAACGACTGACAGGAGTAGAGTGGAAAATGCGTTGGAACGGAAGTGGCTGAATAAATGATGTTGGGCAGATAGGAACAATCGTGAAGGGGGGGGGGGGAGGGGTCAGAGGCCGGGCAGAAGGGGGGGGGGGGGCACTGGCCTGTATCCCAAGTGGAGTTCGGGTCAGGGATTGAAATATGACCCACTAACAGTGCAATTATGGCTCTCAGTATCGGATTTCCTGTCACAGCTCGCAGAACGTTGTTGGTGACACAATATCACCCTACAGCTACTGCACAGCATCAAAGCCAGTATATCAAGATGGCAACTACCTTTTTACAGCTAACAAGAGAAATAAAATTCGAATTCGGTTCATGTTGTTCAAATGGGCAGAGCCATATAAAGGGGGGCTCCCAAATGTGAGTATTTCTATCGATTGCTTGAATATATGGTTGCCACATTTTGCAATAATTTGAGTCTTCTTAAATCAGTTTCTTTTGCATCTTTGCTGTTCATTCATCAAGTTTAACAAATGCAAAAGTGGAATTTTGCTGTGCATATATCATATATAGATATATCCAATATCAGATAAGAAAAAGAGAAAAGGAAGATGGACACGTTTGAAATTTTGAATGTATATTTCTGTTTGGCTCTAGTTTGAATATATGCAGGTCTCCTCCAGGCAAGCAGGAGCCTACTGTAGGAAACCACACTTCATATGCAATTTGCATATGAATGATACACGTGATATCCAGGCCTTGTCTGGGCATTATCGGACCAATTCACAAAATACGGGGGGTCAATCTGCACCGCAAAGTTACACACATGCAGGAATGGAGATTTAAGCCATTTATGTATTCAAAAAACTTTCCAGAAGCACTCATGACAAGCTGTACCAGTGACACGTTTGCCAGCAAATATTTTGTGTAATCCTGATTTCACATGTGTGTAGGAATAGTTGTCGAGCAGTACTATTGAAAGCAAAGGGCCTCATTCAGAATTTGCTCTGCTAAGCTCACTGTTTTCTCGCTCTGTTTGCATTTAGGAGCAGCACTGTGTTTACACTGATGAAGCCTCTGCCGGATCTCTGTCAGGAGATGAGTAACTGGGGCCTGCGAGGTTTTCCAGAAGAAGTGAAGAGTAGCCCACTGGAAGAGCATAACACACATGCAATACACAATGGTGCAAGTTTGGCGAGGGTGGAGAGTGGGGCTCTGGCAGGGAAAGCCTGAAACAAACAGCCAATCAGAGATCCCGTACCACACCACAGCTTAAGTGGGGTATTTAAAGGTGACTGTAGCAGCAGAACGAATTAGTCTGTGTCTTACAACTTGATGTGTCGTACGGTTCCCCCTCTGATCAGTTCATTCACTGTTAGCGTTTCCTCACCTTTGTTGCTTTTCCCTTCCCTCTACGTGTTTCTAAACTTTAGGATTTCTTTCATACATGGTCCCAGTTTGTCAGCCATCATTTCCATCTTGAAATTTACCTTGCTGCCTCCTGTTCTTCCGAAACAGGAGTGAGGCTCCTGCTACTCTGGTTTGTCAATGACCAGTGGGGGTGGCCGCCTATCTTGAATGGTATGGCGGCCTCGCGAGGAGGGCAGGGGTTTGAGGGGGGGGGGGGTGTTAAAATAAGAAAAAGAAGAGACTTACCTGCCGCTCCGCTCTGCTGACAGCCGCCTCGCTTCTCCTCTCATCGCCATCGGGCCGGAAGGGGATAAGCCCTTAAGGCACAGGCTCCACACCCAATCCAGATGCAGCTCTCACATGAGATCAGTGCCAGGATTGGTTTGAGCGGCATTGTTTGCCGCTCAGACGGTGCATTGGAGGCTGTGCCTTTTCTCCAACCCTGCTGTGTAACATAGCCAGGTTGGAGAAACATAAGTGAGCATGTGTGCTTGGCCGGCCTAGGACAGCCAGCCAAGCACACATGTGTACTTATGAGTGCACTCTACTCCTCCCTGACACTTATCGGCCTCGCCACTCTCTAGAGTCATTGCGGGGCTCGGACAGACCGCATAAATAAAATGAAAATAACTGGGTTATTGTCATTTTATTTACCGTCTGCTGGCGGGGGCTGTGGGGCGACGCTCCTCTGCCATTATGGAGAAGGCGCCTATGTCAATGACCCATCTAGGGATCGTGGTGTTCCATTCCGGAGACCTGTCTACCAAACCTGGTAGATGAGGAGTCGAACCTGATCATACAATGATAACACAATGAAGCGCATAGCAGGTACCCTCATGGGTGTCGCGGCTCTAACTGATTTTGTGAGTTAGCACCTGAACATCCGAGAGGATGATTGTTTTGAACTTTATACATTTCACAACAGAAATAGAATAGAAGAAGAAGTTCAAATGGAAGTAGGTGCTGCAGCAGTGTTGTGTTCTCTTTGCCCCTCCTCCCTCACCTTCTTTTGCCCTTGTGGAGGTCCTGGTAGTGGGACTCTCTAGCTCTGTGTTCACTGACCTGCCCTCTCAGGGAGCGGATGGATGTATCCTCATCAGGAGCCTATCTCGACATTACATCCTCAGGCGGAGTCTCGACACTCCACCAGTGTAAACCTCTGGCCTGCCCCCAGAGTTCACGGTGACGGCCATCCTGCCATATGGAAGACAGGGCAGATGTAATTCATTTTCCTTACCCATATCTAACACGTGACGTATGAAGGACGGAGGCAGACCCACACTTATAGGGAGGACACTCCCTGCACCTGGGGACCATTAGCCATGTATTTTTTGTATTGGGAAAACAACCTCCTACTTGGCTTTTTATTTTCTCTGTACGCATTTTTTTTGCTTTGGGCGATTTCAACGGATGTATGACGTTACAACGCACACTTTTACAACGCATGCACTTACAACGCATTTTTTACAACGCATAATCCATTACAACGCACTACACTTACAACGCATGACACTATAACGCATTTTTAAAAACTACCTTTACAACGCATACCATTACAACGCATAATATAACATTGCATTTAAGGTAAGTATTAGATAGTATAGGAGTAAAAATTAGTTTTCTAACTCCAGGGGATGCAACAGTAGGGTAAATGTTGGATAGTATAGGGGTAAAAATTACTATTCTAACTCCAGGGGGTGCAACAGTAGGGTAAGTGTTGGATAGTATAGGGGTAAAAATTACTATTCTAACTCCAGGGGGTGCAACAGTAGGGTAAGTGTTGGATAGTATAGGGGTAAAAATTACTATTCTAACTCCAGGGGGTGCAACAGTAGGGTAAGTGTTGGATAGTATAGGGGTAAAAATTACTATTCTAACTCCAGGGGGTGCAACAGTAGGGTAAGTGTTGGATAGTATAGGGGTAAAAATTACTATTCTAACTCCAGGGGGTGCAACAGTAGGGTAAGTGTTGGATAGTATAGGGGTAAAAATTGCTATTCTAACTCCAGGGGGTGCAACAGTAGGGTAAGTGTTGGATAGTATAGGGGTAAAAATTGCTATTCTAACTCCAGGGGGTGCAACAGTAGGGTAAGTGTTGGATAGTATAGGGGTAAAAATTACTACTCTAACTCCAGGGGGTGCAACAGTAGGGTAAGTGTTGGATAGTATAGGGGTAAAAATTACTATTCTAACTCCAGGGGGTGCAACAGTAGGGTAAGTGTTGGATAGTATAGGGGTAAACATTACTATTCTAACTCCAGGGGGTGCAACAGTAGGGTAAGTGTTGGATAGTATAGGGGTAAAAATTACTATTCTAACTCCAGGGGGTGCAACAGTAGGGTAAGTGTTGGATAGTATAGGGGTAAAAATTACTATTCTAACTCCAGGGGGTGCAACAGTAGGGTAAGTGTTGGATAGTATAGGGGTAAAAATTACTATTCTAACTCCAGGGGGTGCAACAGTAGGGTAAGTGTTGGATAGTGTAGTGTAATATTATGCGTTGTAATGGTAGGCGTTGTAATGGAATGCGTTGTAAAGGTAGTTTTTAAAAATGCGTTGTAGTGTCATGCGTTGTAAGTGTAGTGCGTTGTAATGGATTATGCGTTGTAAAAAATGCGTTGTAAGTGTAGTGCGTTGTAACAGTTGCGTTGTAAAGGTTGTTCCCTGATTTCAACAAGATACCCACCGGGTAAACCTAAAGTGTTGTGATGGTAGCTGTGGTGGGTTCAGTTCCTTTCACCACACAGAGGTCCCTGCCAGGCAGGGGGGGGGGATTATTCAACGGAATGGGCAATATACCACAGAGGGCCTTGTGCGCTGGAGGACTGCCCGCCAGCGCCTAAATGACCATGAAAATCACAACCTAGCGCTAGCAAAACTTTCGTTGGATGGGCCGCATGAGGCAGTGGTTTCTGGTGTGGTTTCCAATACGGAATGTGATTGGCTTAATAGTTCATATGCTTTCACAACTTATTCCAATAGCAATGACAGAAAGGGGAAGGGCTCCATTTTACTCTGAAACTGATGCTTGCCAGAGCAATTAGCTCTCCCCAGTATATGGTGCAGTATGTTGTTTATGTGAACCCGGTCACCAAGGCAATCTAGTTGTGAAAAGAACCCTTTTCTCTTTTGTATCAGGAGATTTCCACTTAATGTTCACATATATTACTCATCAACGACATGATGTGTTTATTAGAACAGGAGCATCTGAAATGAATATTGCTTGCCGACAAGATGGGATTCAACGGAAATGTAATTAAATGAAGTTTCAGACGGTCTGCAGTTTTAGGCTAGTATTAATTTCCCTAAGGGTCTGTCGTAGAGGGGGAGAAAAGTGCTTCCCGTATGACATTCATACAGAAAAATGGAAGAGAAATATTGCTTTGTAATGAAATTTTATAAAGCTCACAGCTTGTGTGCATCTGCCAACCTCCTACGGGTCAAATTATCTTTTATTAAAACGAGACTGTGGGCATGTGGTGGCGCCCTCTACAGGGCTCATTCGCTACACCAATCAGCTTAAGTACCCTCCGTGTCATAGTGTTGAAAAGAACGTCAGGGCATAGGTACAAGGGGATTGCGGAACTGGAACATCATTTTTAGCAACGTTCCGGTGGGGCAATGTCCTGATTCATATTTACAAAGTGGACTTAAGCTACTTTTTCTGTGCAATAGGTGTTGCTGTGGACGTTCCACCGCAACACTCATTGCTTTGTGAGACTGCCCCAGATTTACAAAGATCTGTACATCTGAGGCAGTCAGACACTAATGCCATACAAAAGCAGATGTTAAATTGGTGCAATAAGAAGAAATACTTTAATTTCTCCTCGTTTTTGCTTTTTCTATGCGTGCTGCAGAATGTCAGACCTTTCCTCAAGAAATCCTCCGCTGACCCCAGTGAACTCCAGAACTGCTGCCCCATATCGACTACTCCCTTTCCTCACCAAAGTCCTTGAGAAGGCCATCAACCAGTGGCTTACCAAACACTTGGAGAGAAACAACCTTCCTGACACCTCCCAAAGCGGTTTCCATGCCGACCACAGCACCGAGATCGCCACTGACAACATCCGCTATCTCCTCGAAAAAGGAGAATTAGCAGCCCTGATCCTCCTTGACCTCTCCGCGGTGTTCAGCACGGTATCCCACCATACACTCATCAAGAGACTGCGCCACATAGGGATCCAGGGAGATGCCCTCAGATGGATAGCATTCTTTCTCACAGAATAAACTCAGAGAATCTGCCTACCCTAGGGTAACCGCTGCGCTTTACAACTTTCTCTAACATAACATAACATAACATAACATAACATAACATAACATAACATAACATAACATAACATAACATAACATAACATAACATACCCTCCTTTGCTTCAGAAGCCAAGAGCACCATCTGCTACATCCCTCAAGGTTCATCCCTCAGGCCCATCCTCTTCAGCACCTACATGACACCTCTAGCCAACATCGTCAGAACTCAAGAGTTCAACATCACATCCTATGCCGACAACAGCCAGCTCAACCTCTCGCGGTCAGCAGACCTCGCCACCACAAAGACCAACTTCCACAACTGCATGAAGAAAGTTGCAGACTGTATAAAGACCATCTGTCTAAAGCTCAACACTGACAAGACCAAAGTGCTGATCTTCAGCAACACTGACACTCTCTGGAACAACACCTGGTGGCCCACCGAACTCTGACCCACTCCCACACCGACAGACCATCCGCAACCTCAGCATCATCCTGGACAGCAAGCTCACCATGAAGCAACAGATCAACACAGTCTCCTCCACCTGCTTCCAAACTCCCCGCATTCTCCAAAGTATCTTAAAATGGCTGCCATTGATATGAGGAAAACCATCACTCAAGCCCTAGTCACCAGCCAGCTGGACTATGGCAATGCACTGTATGCAGGGACCTCAATTGAGCTTATGAGGAGACTACAGAGGGTACAGAACTCAGCGGCCAGACTCATCTTCGACCTGCCCAAATGGACCCACATCACCCAACACCTGAGGAACCTCAACCAGTTCCCCATTCAGAAAAGATGCCAATTCAAGATAATGACACATGACCACAAAGTCCTCCATGGCCTAGGACCAGCATACATCAACTACTGCCTGAACTTCCACCAACCATCTAGAAATCTTCGCTCTGCCACCCTCCGAGAGACACCGTGCATTCGCTGAAGCCACAGCGGAGGCCGTTCCTTCTCCAACCTTGCCACCAAATCCTGGAACTGCCTTCCTCTCCACTTACGGGCACCACCCTTGCTGGCGGAATTTAGGAACAGACTCAAGACCGACTGAGCTCTGCAACCTAGCACCTGGATACCCTAACTGGTGATTAGTAGCACTATACAAAATACTGTTTGGTTTTGGTTGGTTATAACAGGAAAATATAACACTGGGAAGAAGCATGCAGTTTGTGGACATCCCATGTGAACAAGCTCAACATTTTTGTGGTGCCATTTTATATTAAGTGATTTCTACTATTTTAGCTTGGTGACATTTGTTTCTCAAGTACCAAACTATTAAAAGGTTTAGAAGAATATTCCATTGTCTATCATCCACACCTCCATCTAAATGCTATAGGCACTTGACCTGGTGTCGATGACACCATATGACCTGTTATTTTTTTTCACATCATATATTGTTATGCCTATTATATGACGAAGGAAGGTACACAATATTATGGTAAGATCTGCTAAGAAGAAACATGAAATGCAGCCAAATTACACATCATAGGGACATATTACAGCAAATAGTGTCCTGGACCTCTAAAACAAGAGTCCACCATGATTCACTACAAATGGGAGTCTAAAAAAAGCCTTTCTCTTCTAATTTTCGGTTGCAGCTTATTTATTTTTGCTTTGTGCAATAAAAATAATTCTGCACATTATAAAAAGTAAATTCTAACATTACAAATAGGTCTATCCTCACCCTGAAAAACTGTGGAATAATAAAACACAGACATTCAAGGCGTGAATTAAAATGAAATAGTATTTTCACACAGACAAGACCGCTGGCAGCTTAGCAGGACCTGTCCGTGTGCACTTTGTTGGTTCTGGAGAGTTGCTGTAGATCACATCCTTTTTAATAAATTCTAGAGAGGTCATGTTTTCACTGATGTGCACATGCCTAAATTTGAACAAACTCCTGTAGATTATGCCCACCAGGCATGCCCATGCCCAACACCGCCAGGACATTTTATGTACTTTACCCTGACAATGCTGGCTGCACCTCTGCCTGTAGCTGCAGGACTGTCAAGAGTCTTACCGAGAATACACATCAAAATAACCTGGAAAGACACAGAGGTTTTACTTAAATCACATTTTCTACCATAAATAAACAGTAATGTTTGTATCTAAAGAGAAGGAGATATATGTGAAAATCTGGGTATTGTTATGAGTGAGTTGGAATTCATCGGGTTCAAGTATATTTAAAGTCTGCATTGATAGCACTTAGGAGCAGGGCGTCCATTATTGGTAGACAGGGCTATCAATTCACCATCTAGTTTGCCTTTGCACCCATAGAATTGCCCTTGCATGCCCTGGCTTCAGGAGGTCGTAGACAGGAAGAGGAAGCGCTGATGGTTCATTGCCTAGCCCCTCACAATCAATTAGGAGGATTTTCAAGGGATTTTCACAGGACAATAGGGTTTCCACTTACTACCCAATCCCTTTGGATATTTCGTAAGGTAGAGGTTTGAGCTCTCGGCACACTCCAAATTAATTAAGATAAGGTCAGTACCAGTGAAATCTCTTTGTGATTCTCTTTTTCAAACTGGAAACTTTCAGGAAGGTGGCATCAGGTCAGGGGACCAAAATGGATCCTTTCCCGCACTGCAACTCCTTTTGAGGTTTGGGCTCCCAAAGTAAGTTAGATGACCCAAAGGCCCATCACTTACCAGACCCTGTTTATACACGAGGACATTATTGAGACATACAAGGCCTGGTGCAGGTACAATGGGGCAACAGCATCAACTTTCAGGGCATGGTTTATGCTTCAGGTGATTTGAAAGGGCAGATCAGAGTTTCGTACAGCAGTCTTCACAATGGTAGGAAAGAGTAGGAAGAGAAAGGAGGCTATGGTGGGATTTTTAATAGGAAGACAATGATGATTGAGTGGCAGGGAATTAAGAAGGTAGCGCCTGGGAGTTGGGAGGCTTTTCCACACCAGTGCCGAGGACTGTGGTGGGTGCCCTGCCTTCTGTGTGGGTTATTAGCTTTGAACATGGGCTCTTCACTTATGTCTGAGCAATTGTGGAGGGTTCAGAGCCAGAAAACTGGCTTTAGCCCAGAGGGACAGGAACACCATTAGGGCTAAAGCCCATATAATTGCTATTCATCCATTCCACTGGCCCTTTTGGAAATCCTACTTTATCAAGAGATAATTGTTGCTGAGCTGCCGTGGACATATTAGTGGGGAGGGCGGAGAACAGCCAGGCAGGACAGTTCAAAATCAAGAGAAAGACGGGCGAGATGCAAGAGAACCAAAAAGTAGAGAAATAAGGGAATGATGGAAAGGACATCCATCTTGAATGCGGTACAAGAATACACGTGTCAGAATATCCTCTGACATTCATATTGTGCCCTAGATACCATTCACAAAAATAGAACCCACTAGAAATTATAAAAGGAAATGTACACATAATGGGGCAATATATTTATAAACAATTTTTTTAACATAGTATTTATATCAGACGATATTTCTGATAATATTCTGACATACAAACACAATTAGTGAACCAGTTAAGCAAGCAAAAACACTGGACTGAGGTAACGTGAATACAGAGGTAGGAAAACATAAACACTGGGACAAGGAGACCTGCACACTAAGAGAGACACTAACCCCAGGAGAGTGAGATATAGTCCCCATGCTACGAAGACAGAGACAGCAAAAGAGCAAGACATAGGCATCGGTATACAGGGATTCCGCCCCACGTTGGGCGCCATGTTGCAGGGATTCTGCTTATGCACAGAAATATGCACAGGAAACCAGGACCTCAGAGAATTGTGGTGTACCAGAAACTCCCCTCAGAACCAAGAACCCCTATCCTACTAGCTTAGTGTCCCATTCGTTATCCGAGATTTAGCTCGGCGGTCCCAATGTATAGACAACCCAGAACAAGCGACTTAGATACTCTCATGAGTGGTGGGAATCCGAAATACCCGTTGGTAGCTATATATCAGTCCACAACAGAATAACAAAGACACGGTAAAGTTTAAAGAGTTTATTTTATAAACTTCCCGTCCTACGATGCAGTACTTTGGCTAACACAAGCAGACAAATGGTTAAGATCAGCACCATCAGCATTGTTACAATACCGTAGAAAATGAAAGGAACAATCATAATAATAATGACAGTGGAAAGCGACCACCCTCCTTTCTCTAGCAACTAATAAGTTATTATTAGACTAATAGAAGGTCTCTTAGGCTTGCATGGGGGACCCCATACCTTGTAGATCAGCTTAGTGGAATCACATCACAGGATCAGCTAAACATGCTACTCTGCAATATTACAGGACTCGTCTTTCAGGTATTGGCAGCTGTATGTATGTTATGGCTAAGAAGTGGTACGATCAACCTGAACACAACAACCTGCACCGTCTAGTGACCCAGACTCATTCTTTACACGGTGTACAGACCAAGGTCACTGCTCACTGTTAATGATGTTAAACAACAGACGGTTCTCATGTGAAGCAAAGTCGAGTCAGCAGTTCTCGTATGAATAACATGTAACAACAGTGTCGCGTGCAAAAGCAGCAGAAGCAGCAAGCTGGCTTTCTAACAGCCGACGAGGTTATGCTAACTTAGCATTGTACATAGGGAGTGGTTAACCCATACTACACCTGGTCACAAGACCTTAAAAAATGAAGTGGACTTACCAAGTTAGGCAGTATGCATGTGACATCATGGTGCATGACATCACATGCGGCATCACAGAAAGAGGCATCACAACCCATTACCTCACAGAAAGTGATATCAGAAGAAGTAACATCATATCTTAGGACCTCATACGTTTAGCAGGTCTATCATCAGTACATTTCAGCACATTACAATAGTTAACAACAGAGATTTTGAATTGAGTTGTGCCACAAAAGAGACACAACCTGACAAAAAATCTGGGTCTCACCTTATACATTTATTTTTCAAAACTCTGCCATAAAGAAATTGGCAACAAGGAGAAACATGGCCATAATATTTCCTGCTTAATCAGCTGCAAAGTCTGCATTTTAAAATATCTTATGGGATTAAGGCCCCTACTGCAGAGGTCTTTGTGTGCCCACTTAATCCCAGGAAATAATAATAATGAGATTAATCTGGAGGTTAACACTTTTGAAAGAGAAATCTGCGCTATGTCTAGACCCAGTTTTGAATCAAAGTAGCATAGATGGTTAGTTAACATATCTCCTGTAAAGCACATCATGTAAAACGCAGATAACTGATTTTTATTACATATAGATGGGTAAGTGTGTTACTGCTTTTAACAAAGAGATCCTTTTGTTACTTGCAGTTCAAAAATTGCAATCCTTGTAATATAGCACAGTGAGTTATGAAGGACATGCGACTCTTACACCTTGTAACCCCCACTGTCTTATGTAACATATCCTGTACATTGATTTAAACAATTGGCAAATTATACTGTGCATGAGTGATGTAAAGCATTCTGACATCCTGCATTTGTAGGAGTAACACTAAAAAAGAAATAAACCAAAATACTGATATTTAAATTGTTATTTGTGTAAATACTGGGACAGATCAAAACATCTGACATTCTTACAGTGCAGGCATATCTCTTATCTACAGAGCCTGAACAAAGTCAAAGTTATGCCTCTCTTAAGTACTTGTGAAGTAATAACAAGCTGTGTGCCTTTGTTTTCCCTCCATTGCATTTGCATGTGTGAGGCTCCAGATAACTTCCAGCCAGGATACTCTAACAAAAAGAGACCTGATGGCCCGGTAACTTTGGCCTTTGGTCTAGGGCCAGCTGGAATTTAAAATATGCATGCATGTTGCTGCTTGGAACAAAAGCAGACAGCGTGCAGACACTGCTAAATGTGTCCCGGTGTCTGAAAATTACACTGGGATGAGTTCAGCATATTTCAGAGGGGCCCAACATCTTGGCAGGGTGGATGACATCCACTGTGTGAAAAGAGTGAGTAGATGCCCTCTACCCACGTGTAATGCAGACTTGTGCCCTGAGGTAGACATAAATACAAGAAAATTAGGCATAGACACTCTGACAGTACCCAAGCATGGAGAATGGGAATAGGAACCACAGTCCCTGTGACAAGTCAACAGGGACAATTAGATTGCAGGCAATGACACTGAGACAGAGCGACATTGACACATGGAGAGGTAGGCTTGAACCTGAGGGAGTGGGATTTTCTATACTTCATTCTGCGGGTGTAACCCCTGCCACTGGTCATATCGACCTCTGTTCGTCAACTATGAGAAGTAAGGAGCAATCATCTACATCAATCCAATAACATGATAAATCATTTATGACTTTTAGTACAATTTGAATTATTGTATTTAATATGAATTAGTCTTTTAAGTATCAGCATTACAAATGAACCTAGTCCATCAATTGATATTTCAATATAAGGTAAAATAGGACAGTAGTCAAAATCATTGTGATTATTGTTATAATGCAGCAAGCATGTTCAATCAAGGAAGTTCCCTAATCTAAATTTATTAGAATTAGGTAAAAATAAGGTTGCATTTGAGATATTCAATAAAGAGTTCTGATGAGAGAAAATCAATGAATAAGCATACAGCCACTGCACGACAAGCTGGAAAGTATACTCCGCTCTAAATAAATTCAATGAAAAAAGTAAAATAATCTCTCATGAAAAGAGGTATCAGAAACTCACAGCTGAGTCTTCAGTCAGAGAGTCAGGAGAGGAATCGGGCCGCTACTCCAGGAATACACACTAATATAAACACACAATTTTCTATATTGCAACATTATTTTCTTTTGTCTCCTACGCCCTCCAATAGATTTTCACTAAACTCCTGGGAATAGGCAAACTCCCCCTTTTCTCATACTGGTACAATAGACTTTAGACGTTAGACCTTGAAAAGCTACAATGTTTGCATTTGTGATCCAGACTGTTCTTCTCACGACTCATTCTTCCTATTGCCTCCTCTCCTCCCAGTGAGTACCTGACTATCAGCGGTTTAATACAAAACAAGTGCCTATTCACTAGCTAACCAAAGGCTTCTGGAAAATTACATCTGCAGAAAAGAGAAAAACATCTCTTGCAAACAATGATTCAACATGAAAACAGGTCTTTGGATGCTAATGCATTATTATCAGTTAACTTGGCATCAACAGAGCATAACTTAAGCCGGTAGTTTTTTATTTCACTTAGAGGCTTATATCGTTAAGTATGATTGCCTAGTACAAATTTTGTATTTAGTGTATGTCCTATTTGGTTTTGCACATTATTAATAAAAAGCATTTTTGTTAGCGAATACAATTCACTCTTGTTAACCCGAGGACCGGGACACAAGGAGAATTGGAAAGGGATGCACAGACACATGGTTCACATTCAGAAACAAGTAGCGGAACTTGGAATCATGGATACTGGTAAAAGGAGCCCCAGAAACCGAGGCAGGAAGACCCTAATGCTAGGGTGAACAGGTACAGATATAGTTTACTCATTAGACGCTGTTCTGCTGAACACCACACTTTCGGTCTGGAATGTATCGTCTAAGCAGACAAGGTCAGCCCAGCTGATGAAGTGTGGCAGAAAAAAGTCAAGTAACTTAAGATAACTTATTTCTTCAGGCATCGCTTCGAAAACGCCAAGAATATATTTTGTTGAATGGGTAATATTTGACTGACACGGTTCTGGCTTCTATGAAACTGAGGGGACACCCAGCACTTAAAATATCATTAAAGTGTGGGTCTGTGAATTCCTTTATAAAATACGTTTTGAAAGGAGTCTGATGCGTTCGTCGCCATTATCTGCCCTATGCTGGCTGTGGCGCTTCAGTTTATCTGCACCGCGCAGGACGCCACATCTGTTCTTCTCCACAGTGCATTCTGGCAGCGGAAGTGAAGCTGCGTCACAGCTGCCACTGGAATTGTTGTCATCTTTACAAACTAAATAGCCTGACATGAACAGGCAACAGGAGGAAAGGAACATTTCATTAACAGTGATTGAATGGAGTTGGTCTTCGAAATAAATACAGCGGTGCTTATTTACAAGCCCCTTGCGCCGCCGGTGGGTCACTTTTAATATGGGAAACAGTGACACACTCTTTACTCTCAGCATTGGTACTCACTTATAATAATGACCAATTTGCAGGAACCAGGATGGAAGTCATGTGAGCTCACCTAAATACTTTGTTGGAAGTAAATATACTGGTCCTACTGTGCGAGTTCAAATACAGGCATTTAACCACTCCCATGGGTCTCATGTGTACATTTCAAGACACTTTGGTGGCTTTCACTACATCCTGCATTGCAATGCCAGCTTTACATAACAAAGTCTTTAAGAGCCTTCTTCAGATTAGCAAGCAATTACTGTGTACTAATGTAACATCAGGGGACATCAAACACTCCACAGTGCGCCTTCTCTCAGCTGTAAAGCCATTGCACAATTCCGAGGTCAAAATGGAAACGAATGTGGGGGCATATTATCAAGAAACGGCGTTAAAATTATCGCCACTTTAGTGGTAGAAAACTGCCGCTAAAGCGGCGATAATGGGCTTGATAATATGCCTTTGAGAATTCCAATAGAAGCCCATGTTCTGGTGTCAACATGGGCTTCTATTGGAATTCTCAAGGGCGGGGTTAATTTTAACGCCGTGCTTGATAATATGCCCCGTGGTGAGGCAGTTTTCCAACACCCAAAATACACACCTTTTCTTCTTTATTAAGCTCCAAGCAAATGTCTCCAAATTTCTGGTGGAAAAATGTGCCAGTCTAACTGAATGATGCTTCTAATTCTAGCCTTTTAAAAAATGGGCTTCTAGATAAAGTTCCCTCCAAGCAATATGCTTTGTTTAATTAGGCCTAGATTTGCTACGGGCTGCTCTGGCACTTGTGTGATGCTGCACAAATTTGCAGTGCGCCCCCGGGTTTTTATGATAGTAAGAAAATCAACACAGTGGTTTGTGTCACTTTGTGCCACGTGAACGCCTGGCCATAGCCCTACTAAATATCCTCCTTTATGTCTCATAAAATACCAATATATTAGTTTTAGGGCTAATTGATGTGCAAATAACTTGCAGCACACCACGACTTGTCTCTATGTGCAAAATAGTTCATAGCAGAAGTTTAATGAAGAAAAGAGCACATAATCACAAGAAGAAAGATGAAAAACTAAAAAAATATACTAAAGATTATCATTCGTTAGACAGCCCTGGACAACTGCGCATTTCTGTTGAAAGTGACCGACTGTTGATTATGGTCTGAACTTTGCTTTGTCCACCACCATCATTTGACATAACGTGTATGGTAAGTCGAAAACAAATAAGCATAAACAAAGCGGTTTTTACTTCTTTTGCTCATGTGTAACTGCTTATTTTTATCGTTCAAAATGAACTGTTGAGGCAAAATCAACTATTGAAATTATTGTTTTTGTAAAAGGCAAATACGACTAAGTTAGGTTGAAAAGTTTAATGTTGTTATAGGCAGGTGAAACTTTGCAAAGGATGGGTTGAGGCTGGTTTCGTTTGATGGGGAATATGGACGTGTGGTGTTGTTTCCACCCTTCAGACATGAACAGTAAGTATTTTATGCACAATTTGTTTTAAAATACTGAGGCAATTGCAGTAGAAATTAGTTTAGTATATATCCTCATTTAAAAATGTGAATGAGATTTTAAACTCAACCCCTGAGTGTTGATTTCAATGAGGAGGCGCATTCTATTAACCTCATAGTGATCTGTCAAGAGGCACTATTGATGGGGAGTTCACATCATGTCATCGGGAACCGGTGTAGTTGTGTTTTGCTCTGGTAACAACCCATTCCAGCCCTTGGATCACAGCAGGAGGCTCCCTCGCACCAGGATAGGGGGGCGTGGTGTTCCTTCTACTGATGTGATCATGTCACTAATGCTATGACATTAGTTGCAGAACTGGCACCCAGGAAATGGCTACAGCAAACAAATGATGGACGGAATACTGGCAATGCAAACATTCTCCCCCAGTCAAAAGATCTGGGTTAAATCCATCGTTCTTATGCCCACTACACCACCCCAGTTTGGACCCAGCCATATTCAAATCAGTCTTGCCCCTTGCCCCAAGGGAACAGTCCAGACAGAATTGCCAAGCCAGGTCCTCCCTGGACCAGAAACAAGCCTCCTGGGACGGGTTTCAGGGTATGTCACCCTTCTTCAACCAGGCTATCTTGAATCCAGTGGTACAGTGAGCAAGGGACCCAAGTCTGGGCATACCCATCACACTTAGGGTGAAAAGTGTTACAGCAAACAAATGACGGACGGAATGCTGACAATTCAAACATTCTCCCCCAGTCAAAAGATCTGGGTTAAATCCATCGTTCTTTTGCCCACTACGCCACCCCAGTTTGGACTCAGCCATATGCAAATCAGTCTTGACCCTGTGCCCCATGGGAACAGTTCAGACTGAAATGCCAGGCCAGGTCCTCCCTGGACTGGAAACAAGCATCCTGGGAACGGTTTCAGGGTATATCACCCTTCTTCAGCCAGGCCAGCTTGAATCCAGTGGCACAGTGAGCAAGGTACCCACATCTGGGCATACCCATCCCACTTTCATTGTTCTTTTGCCCACTACACCTCTGTACTGGGGTGAATGTATGACATTGTTCTGCATTCTGTCCATCATTTGTTGTTTTTGCAATTGTCACCGCAAGTGGGATGGGTATACCTAGACGTGGGTCCCATGCTCTCCATGCCACTGGAGTGAAGCTATCCTGGCTGATGTGGGCTGAAAGCCCGAAACCGGTCCTAGGATGCTTGTTTCCAGTCCAGGGAGGACCTGACCTGGCAGTTCGGGCTGGACTGTTCCCATTGGGTGCAGGATCAAGACTGATTTGCATATGGCTGGGTCCAAACTGGAATGGCATGGTGAGCAAAAAAACGATGGATTTAGGCCCAGATCTCTGTACTGGGGTGAATGTATGACATTGTTCTGCATTCTGTCCATCGTTTGTTCTTTTTGCAATTAACCAGGAAATGGCTACCTGGTTGCCCTGCGAGGTCGAAGGAGGCTGAAAACAGTTCCACTATCTGCAGTCACAGGTAAAGGTGCAGAAAGGTATAACTGGAAACTCAGCTTTCCTTTGAACGTCTTTTGGCCTGAAAAGAATGTGTCAATCTCAATGGGATGTGATTGCCTTTCACTTCCACTAGACACCAAGGGACATATTTAATAATGTTTCAATTAATGCAGGGCAGCAAGCAAAATTGCTATGTTTCTTTGTGTAAAAGGTACAAAACAAGAATGTTCCAAATTTACAAAGATAGGGAGCATTTCTGCTCTCTCCTTGCATTACCTCTCTGTGTGCTACATAGTGCCTAATTCTCTCAGATTTTTTGATGTCTTCAAATCATGTTTTGGAGCATTTAGTGTCACAGCAGCTGGGCTCAGCCACACCAGTGGAGCACCATTTTGATTGGGTTGATAGAAATGCTGTGTTTACCCACAGTTTATAGAACTTTCCTGCACAGGAATGTGAGGAAAATGGGTGTTTTTAGCCAATGTTTGAAGCATGCAAGGCCTTCTGGGTAAAATAGTTGTGGGAGCTACACGAGGCCCACTCCCCTAAACATGATGTCTAGTTTTCAGAAATGTCTATGTTTGGTAGGTTTCCCTGGGTGGTATCTGACCTACAACCCAAATTCGGCAGATACCCACATTGCAAAAAAGGGTTGAATTTGCTAGCTTAAATATGATGTCTCCAGGTTGCATTTTGGAATGTTGTGTGTTGCGGATGCTACGATCAGTCACACAACTGAAGTACTGTTTTATCTGGAGATATGTGGGAACACAGAATAGTAGAACATTTGTTATTAGCAATTCAATTTCTCTGAGTGCTGGCTTCCACATGTAAGCGACTGTGCAAGAAAGATATTTTGCAAAATGCCCTCTGAATAACATGATACTATAGGTAACCCCAAATTTAGAGGTGTACAAATATCAACTGTTCCCAAACTCAGTATATTGAGCATGTTTCAGTAAAACATAGGTTTCCTTCATACCCATTTTTCATTCATTATATATTAACATTTGAATTACTGTATGGTGGTACACATTGAAAGTTCATTAGGCAATTTAGCTCAAGTGTTGGCTCTGCCTATGTCTGTCATGACTTTTTGGGGACCTTACAGACCCTATATTTCTCTACAAGAAGAAAGGTCTATCAGACATAATGGTATATAGCCTTTGTAACTCCATTGCGACAAAAAATTACATATGAAAATGATGCCATAAATGGCTATTTTTATCCCACTTATCTTAATTATTGTTTTATTACAATGATTAGTTGAAACCCTTAAGGGATCTCCACTAATGACCCCGTGCTGAATTTAGAGTATTGTCTACTTTTCAGAAATGTATAGCTTTCATCTTTCCAGGATCACCTATGAGTTTCAAACCTGCTTCCACCACAAACTGCAAGTAGGTTGCAACTACAAAAAGTAGAACATTTGACTACCTCTTAGAAGAAAAAAAACATGTAAAATAACTTTTGGTACAACTCTGCTTGTTCCTTGTTCCCGTTTGCTGATACCACCTTTAGAAAAAAAAATGCTTTCTTGAACAGCACCTTTTCCCATTCACCTCCCTGCCCCCTCCACCCAAATGTACCTATATATGGCTATTTTCTTGGTCCCCTCCAAGTCAATCTACAAACCATGGTTACCTTTAGAATCCACTTGACGGTGGAAAAATAGAACACAATGTTGGCATGGATACATTTTGCGGAAAAAAGATATGAAGGTTTAAGCGCCAACTTCCCCAATCATCCTCAAAATGTCTTAGCACCGGGTGGAGGGAAGCTTAACAGCCAAGTGGTTAAAACATAATATTATATGCACAAACGCATTTTAGGGTATGTAAAATAGTTCTCCTGTTGTAGTCCTTTGCATACTCTTGTGATTTTCAAGGCATGCAAGTTGTCAGCTGCTTACATTTCAGTTGCTGAACCATATCACCAGTTTAGTTTTTGGTGGATAGCACTACACACAGCCTATGTTAGCTAGTAGAGACAGCCACACCTAGCTCTAAATACAAGCAGAAATCTTAGAACTTACAGGGTAGGGTACAAATTATCAGTAACGACATCTTTTCACAAACAGTAGGTGATAATTCTATTTTGTCAATTCAGTAGTGGATAATTGCTATTTAATGTTGCTAGTGCTGAACATAAACACTGATAGATATTCAATTAGCCAGAGTGCTCTGCGACTGCTGCTGAAAATATCACCTATTTGTTTCAATAATGAGGAGAACAGCGACAGACTCATTTCAAGGGGACTGAAGAAAGTTCCTGTGTTAAAAAGAAGGTGCTTCCACAACGAGTGCTATGGGTAATACACCTGAAATGCAGCCACCTGATTCTTGATAATTTATCATAGACGAGGGTGATAGATTGAACAAAGATTCTCCAAGTCTTTTATTATATAGGGAAAGTGACAAAAAAGGTGTTTTCTCTGACACATGGATCACAGAGCCAGAAATCATTGTTACACCCACGTCTGTCCTCTGAGTCATAGCACTGACTTCTGCGACCAACAGGGAAATGCTATCCAAGCTTTTTTCTATTTTTACTATAAAATTAAGTCAACCCCTCAACGTAACAATGCATTGCCCGCCTCGCACTTCCTGTCTTTCCTTTGTCTCTCTGGATAGATCGCTATCCAAGTTGAATGGTAAGGTAAGAAAATCACAACTTGTTGGTCTCTTACCCTAGCGTATCAAACATTTCAAGTTATTAAAGAGGTTGCTTTCCTTACCTCAATCTGCCATAGCAGTTGGGACAGGGTGCATTCAGTGTGAAACATGAACCCCGCTGAGGTGCTCCTACTGGGGTGGGTGGCACTTTGGGTATTTCAATGACTGTGCCAATGAGCGGTATGGTATAATTCCGGCTCCAAGTTTACTGGAGCTCAGGGGGGAGCTCCCGCAACAGTAGGCGTGCATCGGGGTCTATTTAACTCCACTGTTTTATCTCACAGGATGAGATTTCGGTTGCTGGGCAGCCTTCTTAAACTGGAAAACGCTACCTCATGGCCACTCAGTTTCTATTACAGAGCTAAATGTTAGTACTTCAGCAGCACCAAATATGGCTGAGGAGGAGGTGATTTCAGCATCCAGGGCTTATTTGCAAGCTGTGATAGATGATGCTGTGACTGCAGCATTGTCACATCATTCAACTAAAAGGCAGAAATCATTCCCTGATGATGATCAGGGATCTAAGTCTGGTTCCAGGGGAAGATTTGTGCAGGGCTAACGGCTGCGGGGTATGTTGAGGCATATATGTGAGATGTTAGACTTTCAGACTAAACAGCAGCAAGGATATGACCTCCCAATTTATAACATCATAGAATCAATGCACTTAAAAGTAGGAATAATTCTGTGTAGTGTAATCACTCAGAATTACTTCAAAATTCTGCAAGATTACGTTTCAATCACACAAGAAGACTGATACTGCGTTAAGCAGTATTTCTTAGCACAAAAATGTCTCCTCACATCCAAAATGGACACGAGGGTGCATTTAGTGCTAAGAAATAGCACTAAATGCAACAGAACACGATTAGCAAGCACAAGCTTGTGCTCACTAAGGGCCTTATGTAGGTAGCCTAACATTTACCACTTCATAAATACCGAATTTTACCGATTCGGTATTTATGAAGTGGTAAATGCTATGTAGGTAATCAGTCGGTAAATATTACCGAATCGGAATTGGTCGGTAATTTAGAATCGGTATTTACCGATTCGGTAATGGTAACTGGCTTCCCATTGATTCCTATGGGCCAGGAGGCCCATAGGAATCAATGGGAAGCCAGTTACCATTACCGAATCGGTAAATATCGATTCGGTAATGGGGGGAGCACAATCAAGGGTGGCAGGGTGTCACAGTGACACCCTGTTGCACCCCTGATTCCTGCATGTGTGCACATGCGGCGCACATACATGCCCTGTCTGCCACATTGCACACTTCAAAGTGCACAAAAATGGTTTTTCACAGCTAATCGTCATTTACCACCAACTTTTAGTTGGTGGTAAATAACGAATCCCCACACCCACGACACACTTCCCCTACATCTCATTTCAGGATTCGGTATTTACTGAATCGGTAAAATTTCCGATTCGGTAATTTTACCGATTCGGTAAATTACCGAATCCTGAAATGTGCCCCCTACATACCAAAAGCCTAAATACCGGTCGGCAACGGTATATTTACTGAAAATCGGCCGTTACCGACCGGTATTAGGCTTCCTACATATGGCCCTAAATGTTGTCTTGCAGTAGGACTTTCCTCCCCAAATTGTTCTTAATTACTCACAGGGAAGTAATTGCACAGTTATCAGTAATTTCGCATCAAAGAGTTACTGGGAATTATCGAAATTATTCCAGGGTAATCAAAATTCTGACCAGGCCTACTTTAAAGAGTGGAAAGAGATAGCTAAGGCACATTATTCATGCTTTCTAGAGAAAGGGTATCAATTGCAATCTTTTGAAGAAAGATTTTTGCAAATGCCCTAAATCAATATCATATTGGTAAGCATGATGTCAACATCCTCACTGGCATCAGAAGAAACTTTGCTATCAGAAGCAAATGACAAAATAGTGGAAACATCTTTAAAAATACAGCTTCAAATTTCGCCCTAAGTGCAGCTTTTTAAGCAGCATATTCTCCTCAAACTCTTTTAAAGGACTCCCAACTCCTTTCTGATGTGCTGCAAGATAAGGAAGATCCCACATAAATTCTTGTGAACATAAAGGTTCTGGCACACTTTCTTTTAGGAGTCTCTTTTGATTTTTTGAGGTCCTCTGCCACCTCATCAGGACCTTCAATTCAGCTCGCCGCTAACTCTGGCTCAAGCTACGGAAACTGGAGCAACCTCAATAGTCCTTAATCCCCTGGCTTTCATTTACTGAGGGTTTATTGATTTCCTCACAACTCAAACACTGTGGGTCTGATTCACAAAGGTAAACGGACACTTTTGTGTAAGTTTACGACTGTTTGCTGTTTACAAAGGGAATTTTGGGTAGTATCTTTGTGAGTGCGAAGTCTCCGCACCTACATTTGGTTTCATTCAGTGTACTCTTTTATCTATTGACTGTGTACAGAATATCCCATGCGCTCTTTCTGTCCACCCTGCATTATTGCACGGTTAGTCAGAGGCGAAACTAGAGCAAAATTTCGGGGGGGGCTGAGCAAAAATTTCGGGGGGGGCTGAACTTTAAGCAATAGGCAGAGTGGAGATGCAGGGGCTCTTAGAAGGGGTGAAACAACAGCGAGGCCTCATTAACATGCAAATGGTCTTTTAAAGACCTGTGAAGTGCTCGGTGCAGTTCAACAAATCCCCAGCACTCGTATTATTCAAAGTTTCACAACAGTTATGACGTGTAAGTCAGAAACAACAGTAGCAATAAAATTCTTGTGCGAGATTTAGTCTTCCTTGTTCTTTATTTTTCAATGGGACATCTTAGTCACAGCCAACACGTGTTTCGTCGTATAGGGGCATTAACCCACGACTTCCTCAAGGCTATTTTCTATTCAAATGGTATCTTTAATATGTGGTTAAAATTCCAGACCACATAGGGGTCAAATCCACGACTGGAACATTCGAAATTTCTAGGTTCCTTAGTCAGTAAAGCGTCAATATTGCGCTGAGCCAACTAGTAAGTCGGTTTCGTGTTGTCTATTCAATTCCCATCCAAAGTGTCCGGCGAGCCGAGTGCAGCTGTCCGTGGATTTCGATTTCCTTTAGTGCCGGACACTTTGGATGGGAATTGAATAGACAACACGAAACCGACTTACTAGTTGGCTGAGCGCAATATTGACGCTTTACTGACTAAGGAACCTAGAAATTTCGAATGTTCCAGTCGTGGATTTGACCCCTATGTGGTCTGGAATTTTAACCACATATTAAAGATACCATTTGAATAGAAAATAGCCTTGAGGAAGTCGTGGGTTAATGCCCCTATACGACGAAACACGTGTTGGCTGTGACTAAGATGTCCCATTGAAAAATAAAGAACAAGGAAGACTAAATCTCGCACAAGAATTTTATTGCTACTGTTGTTTCTGACTTACACGTCATAACTGTTGTGAAACTTTGAATAATACGAGTGCTGGGGATTTGTTGAACTGTTACGTAGAGCTCCTGCTCTTTTGTGTAGAGTTGGTGGTTTCTCTATACCTTACAGCACCGTCAGATTAATTGTATGATAGTTTACAAATGTGAATTTCCCTTTGAGCGCCTAGGACACCTATGATCAATACCACTATCTTTAACGAAGTGCTCGGTGCGGCTGCTTTTTTGCCCGGGAAGGTGTCTCATCCCGGGCTGCCACACACGACGGGGGGGGCTGAAGCCCTGTGAGTCCAATGGGTGTTGCGCGCCTGCGGTTAGTATAATATAGATAAGAGGCAGATTGGGCGGAAAGCAGGGTCAACATAAGGAGACATGGCAACCATTTAAAGTTCAGCCCTCCTCGAAGTCTTGAGTATTTCCTCAATAACAGTGGTCGAAAAATAAATTACAAGTCTTACTAGTGCCAAGATTGCCCACGAGACCTAAGTGCTTTTCAACATAACACAACAGATCATACCATAGCATGACTCTTATTTCAGACAAACATAAGGTCAACATGATACATTTGTTAACCACTTATGACGCTTTCCCATTGTTGTAGAGAACGAAAATATCTCCAACAGAGGATTGATTTCAGGACATCCTAAATACTGAGTGACCATTAGTGTTTTGTCAAAAACAGTGATTATCCAGACATATTATCTCTATATCAGTCGTATGGAATCTGCCAGACTAGCCTTTGAAATTTAATGTTTCATATTTAGGTAATAGCCATGTTTACAGGACAGATGCGCATTTTCTGTGGCTTAGTGCCCCTCTTTGTGTGTATTGGTGGCATCTTTTTCATAAGCGTAGCAGCCCTCGGTCATAAGAGGCTGAAGGAAACACACAAAACGTATTAAAAGCACAGTGCAGGTCGCACGCAGGGCGACACACACAGTAGAAAACAGCGATCTGCACCAGAGGCTGATGTGAGCCTCTGGTAACACCTGCATGTGAGTGATGTGAGATGCCCTCAGAAGTGCACACAATCGAATTGCCTGCATCCTTGTACATTACCGCCTATCCCACAGCTCGTCATCGAGTCTTTGTGCTGGCTTTTTCTGTTCCCCAATAAAACAGATGTTCCCAAAAGCAGATGCATCAGACTGTCTCCAGGTCTGCTGGTCAGATAGAAGCCGGGGGTGGGCATGTGGGTCAGGGGGGAGTTCGAGGCCCCTATGTGCATATCCATTCATTCGACGCGCAGGCTTCTCAGGAGCCCCCGTGTCATCTGAAGAGTGCACAAGAGCTTTATCGCTTTATTACAGTGGAATTGGATTTAGACGGCAGCAAGGAGCTCAAAATAGTCTCAAGTAATATCGCAAAGCTGCTGAATATCCCCCTTTTCTCTCCCAGCTGGCCAGCGAGTATTTCATTCATCTTTATTACTTTTGTTTTGTTTACGGGCAGGCACGGTTCGAAAATAGCTGCGCTGCGAGGTTGATATCTAGTTTTACCGAGAAAACGTGTCCACCGGGTGGACACATTCTCCTCAGCAAAACTATACATCATCCGGGCCTCGCGCACTTCGACAGAAGGACAAATGTAACACTAGTCAGCATGAACTGCTGTAATATTTCAGCATCCCGAAGAGACGCCTCATGCTTTATTCGGCTCCGAGAGACGAGAAAATGTGCCTTAAAATACCTCACGCTGTTCAATGGCCGCACTGATAGCATAACCTTGACTGAGACCCCGCGGGCTTTAATTCATCCAGCATCCGCAGTGACCGTTTTTTTTTTAACAGTTTTTATTGTATGCGTGGGTGAACAAGTTGAGTTATGGCTTTGCAGAGATTTTTTTGGCAAACCCAAATAATTTTTGTGTCCTCTACGCGACTTCTGACATGGAGAGCAATAAGTAGTGGTGGCTGGTTTATACTGAGGTGGTGAGGCAAGGAGGCACAAAAAAACATGAAAGAAAGAAGTTGATTTACCCTTGCAGCTCGACGTCCTCCTCCCTCGGGTGTCTTCAGGAAGCTCTGGACGCAGAAATCTGCACTACCCAATCCTGGTGCTGCTCTCACAGCATGAGAGCAGCACCAGGATTGGATAGAGCAGGCTCTCTCAGTGCTCCTAAGAGAACAGAAGGCCTGCACGTTCTCTAACCCAGCTGCCTAAGACAGCTAGTTTAGAGAACTTTAAAATGCGCATATCTAGCTGGCTGTCCCAAGGCGGCCGGCCAAAGAGACAAGCGTATTTTAAAGCACACAGCTCCCTGCTGCTGCCATTCGGAAGCGATTGGCCCTGCTTCGTCCTGACACTCAGTTTGGGATGGGCTGCTGAAAAATAAAATGGTAATAAATTAACCATATTACCATTTTATGTTTCAGCTCTGGGACTTGTGTGGTGACGCTCCTCCACTCAAATGGAGGAGCCAACCCTTCCAATAAGGCGTAGCCAGTGGTAGCCCCTTCCAAGCTTATGTTGTCCTTTGGTACCTTTAGCACTGACCTTGACATCCACAGACTCTAGATCAAGGAGGCAGTGGCAGAAACTCAGGGCAGGAAGGGCCTTTTTCACAATTTCTTTAGTTTCCACTCCTTTCCATCCTCCCAGCTCAACAGCCAATGAGAGGATGTTTTTGAGAGGTTAAGGGTGGGATATGGATCAACCTTGTAATACCATCAAGATGTTAAAGGTTGTGTGATGACACTTCTGCTATTGCACACACTTAATCGACAGTTATGACTTCAGAGGATCACAATCGCATACTGGCAGATATCTACCAGAGTTTATCTAAGAGGCTGGCCTCGCTTCCCATGTGCCCTGTAGGTTATGCCTATTGCCCTTAACTAAATGCGAAAGGCCAGTCTTCACAAGATGTCAATTTAGCTGTTTCCTAAAGGAAGGTGCTTGAGTTGTGCTCACTGGAACAGAGGGGCAATTTTATTAAAAAATCACGCAGCGCTACAAGTAATCTTGCTGTGCTGCGTGATATGGGAAAGGGCAGGAATGCAACGTATCTAACATTGTATAGTGCATTCCTGTCTTTTCCCTGTGTTGGCGCACAATGTGCTGCCTAGTGCCAATGCAGGCACCCTTGTACTGTGGTGCAAGGGTTTCTGCGTGGTAGCAGAATTGTTTTTGTTCCGGGCGGGACACCTTCCTGCACAAAAACAATCCTGACAGGCATTTACCTCTTTCTATATGTGCTGCACAATTTAGCACACGTAGAAAGAGGAAGTAACGAGGAGAAATAAGGCTATTTCTCCTTGTTGCGCCTCTCCTGGGGAGGAGGAGCATTTTGACACATTCCCAGGTCTACCCGTAATGGTAAATCTGGGAATGCGCCAAAATCCATGGGTGGACGCTAGGGAACACTCATGCTCCACCCATGGAACGCCTCCCTAGGGCTGAGTAACACAATCTAGTGATTTGCGCTGTGTTGCGTTACTCTAGATGTATCAAGCCACGCAAGGCCATGCAAGGTGGTCTTGCGTGGCTTGATAAATCTAACTTATGAGTTCCACCGCTCTTGCGCCCCTTTGCATGGTGCATGCGTGGCACAACTGTTTAATAAATATGCCCCAGTGTTTCTTAAGAGTCAGACTCTCTTGGCAGCTCTTCAAAGTGAATGTTGAGGTTGAATGTTGAGGTTGAGCAAGGTTGGTATTCTGTCAGATGTTATATATAGATTCAGAGCACAAAAACCTTGGAACATTCAGGTCATTTTTAGTAGCTTATTTGAAAAGGTGCTTTCGTAGCCCCTGATCAGCCACCATCATTCTTAGAGGTAAAGCAATTGCCTCCGCATAAGGAACATAGCCCATGGGTCTTCCAAACGCAAATGCTTAGTGGAAGTATAGTTACCAGGCACATAAGATGCACCACCTGGCTTCACAAAGTTTGAAGTCACTACAGGACAGCTGGAGGAAGCTGCCATGCTCAGAAAACTTCAAGGTTTTTCCCCACATGTCCAGATATGCATGGCCAGGCTTGTGGGAATCCAATTGACCACACTGGGGCAAGAAATCGGTTGCCGTATAACCAAAGGTGGCGGTGCGGTAGTGTCACCAACCAGCCTCACTCCTCCTCAATAAATTGAGTGTGGTTTCTGCTAAATGGTTCGGAGGTTGCAGGGGCTTGGAGTTAGGGTGGTAGAGAAGCAGAGATACAGTCAGCCGCGCTGACATGTTAATAAAATTTACTTTTAAATCTGCTAGAGCCGAAGTAAGATACATAGCAATTAGAAGCATATCCACGTGTTTGGTCACAACCTGGCTCTGCTATATTGTGCTTATGGTGTACTCATGATTTCAGGGCATGCTGAGGCACAATTGTTCGGATTTTGTTATCGAACCTTCTCTGCTATTAAAATCAGAGTTAACTTCATAGTGAGTCAGGTATCAGAGGGATTTTAAGATACATAAGGACCAGGTGCAGTGAGAAGAGATAAAACTTCTGTTCCTTTCAGACGAGGAAGGGCCTATCTTTGCAAGATCTGAATGGGATGGAATTCCATATTCTCAGTGTATTGTAAGAAGGCATGTTATCACGTCTTCTCCTTCCTGCATTGGCGTCACTTGGGCGGGAGGAGACAGAAGGGGGGGATGCAGGCAGGGGGCAGGGGGTAGGTAGGGCTGGTGTCCCATTGAGGCAGCCCCAGCAGCTTTAACAGTCCTGATCCCCTTGTGTCCCACCACTAGGAGACGGCTCCTGCCACACAGACTCTGTTGTGCAGTGCTACACATACCAGCTCACGTGCTTGCAGCTGCTAAAGGCAGCTGGGTGTGCTGCAGTGACTGGCGCACTACAGTATAGACTCTCATGCCAGGGCCACCTGGGCAAGGCATTGGGTGCCTAGGTGAAGACTACGGGAGCAGCACATCTTTTACAGCATGGGTTGCAGTCTACTACCTGCTGTAATCTGCAATTTGAACATGAAACAAAACAAGCATTGGCGTATCCAATAGGCCTTGCCACTGGGACCTTATAAGTGTTTAGCCATGCAGCACATTATCCTAGGTGTTGTGCCACCAGGGATTGAAGAGCTATACAATTACTACACGCTGAATCATGCAGTGTTATTCAGGAATACATGCTTACCTCAGGAAATATTTATGGGCACATTCCAAGACTTTTTAATGCACAGACATTAAGACAAGTGCCTCGATGCAAGTCAACAGCTCTATAACATCCTGCGTGCGACTGCATCACTAGAGTATTGAACAGCCTATGAAAAAAAGCAATGAAGTACTTTCCAATATAGGGTGAGTCACATCCCTCCTTCCCCAGACCTCTACCACCAGGCACCCTTCTCTAGAGTTTTGTGAAAACACTGCTTGCACCATTCGTTTACCAGCAAGCCCCCAGCCCCACTCTCTGTCCCAGCCCCCTAGGTATAGGTGCACTGGACATAGCTACAACTACAAAATGCTCCCATTTGCCAGGTAGAGGGGAAATAATGAATAATCAGGGACAACGTCTACATCACTTAATCTCCGTGCATCTAAAAACAAAAAATTAACCTCATCTTGTGTAATGTAATTGGTGCTTTTGTGAAGCGCTCCAATACCTGTGGGTCACTGTAGTTTGAGCTCTATAAAAATGCCCCCAAAAATGAATCTGACCTTGTGTAATATAACTATCGCTCATGTAAAGCGCTCCAATACCTTCACATTACAGAATAAAAAAAAATGTCTCACAGTCCCTGGAGAGCTGCCGTGAATGTGCTTTGAAATTAGATCTCTGAGAGGAGGAGGACAACAGGAAGAGGCAGCAGGTCAGGCATGCAGCAAAGTTAGAGGGACGAATGCTGATCCCATTTGTTAGGTAGAGGGTAAATAATGAATAAACAGGGGTGGCACCTGCATCACTTAATCTCCACGCACCTAAAAACAAAAAAAATTACCCTGACCTTGTGTAATGTGTCTGGAACTTTTAATAAAGCACTGCAATACCGTTGGGTCAGTGGTGTTTGCACTATATGAAAATGCCCCCAAAAATGAATCTGACAATTTTGTAATGTAACTAGAGTTCATGTAAAGTGCTCCAACTCCTTCGGGTCGCTTGAGTTCACATGTAAACAAGAGACAGATAAAATGCGACGGGAGTTGCCCAAGCCTTGCCCTTAACTGTGCTGCAAGGTTGGACTGCTGAAGGTCCAGTAACCAAAGCTCGCTAAAGAAGCAAGCAGCGAAGCGGGAAGGGTTTAGAGAAAATCCTCGCACTTTGAAGTCAGAGAAAATTAAAGAGGCGATTTTGAAAACACCAACTGACATTTCATCTCGGTATTTGAACGGGACAGGGAGATTGAGTGATTGGTGCTGAAGCGGAACCACCGAAGACGGGCAAAAAAATGACATGATCAGGAATCAAAGAAAAAATAGTCCCCCAATTGAACACATATACACAGAAGTGTAATGTTAAGAGTAATTGGGCGATTATCTGTGGGAAGAAAACAAAACATAAAAAGGTGGGACAAACAGCAAGGATTAAGCACTAGCAAGCAAGTATTTTTGATGACAATCAAAGGGACGAATACAAATGCAATGGGTGGGCTATAAGCCACCAGAGTGAATGCAGCATGTCTCGAAGAGACAGAGCATGCACTGCCAAGGCTCAACCTAAACAGCCCTGCACCCCCCTGCACTCACAGCAGTTAAATACTGCTGGGTGGTATGCATGCACTGCACAGATGCTGGACTGGAATTTTAGGATGGGGTTTCCCAGAATTCTTATCTCATCCAATGGAAAGTGAGAGTGTAGATGACAAGTTGTCTAATGTCACATTAGACCATAAGGCAGTCCTGGTTCTTAAGCCAACAGCAGTTTGCATGCCTGGAATCCGAAGCCCATAATTAAAATGTTATGAAGTGGAGCTAAAAGTCCCAGAATACAGAGTGCTCTTGGTGACAAACAAGGACTGGCTGAAGGTTTCTCACATGACACTGGGCCATGCAGCGTGTGGTAGAAAGCAGTACATTGCACCTGCTGAATCTAAGCTATAATAAACCCCCATTCTGCTGTGAGATATTTTGTCAGGATGACCTGACATACTGGGAGGTGGGAGGGTGAGAGGCTGCATCAGAAGATTATGTGCAGAACTTGCGAACCTTGAGCAAGGGTGAGTAAGCGAAGGCAGGGAATTGAAACCATTCTACAGAAGTAGGAACGCGGGAAAATAATTCGTGAATATTAGATAGATAGCAGCACTTCACATTTTCACCACAGGTCGTCCTTGAGCCTCCTAGTTTCCACAGCTCCTTAGCATTTCTTCCTTGAATACTGCGCCCCACCTCAACTGTGCTTAACAGGCTGCAGCATCTGTACTGTCTTCCACTTACAATTTGCTGTTAATCTCCTAAGCCAGTCTGTCTTCAGACAGTCACTGTGTCTAGCCTTGACCTCATTCCCTTTCCTTTTCTGACTGAGTGACCATACATGCGCCAGCAACTAGAGGCAGGCACCTGTGACCTGATGGTGCGAAATACGTATTTCATGACTGCCTTCTACTGGGTCAGATTTAATAGATCGACACTACTTAGTGGTCAAATGGACAAAGGTCATAAGTGCAAAGCAGGCTTTCTGTTGCAGTCGCTCTATTATAGACTGGTCATGACTGTCTGTATTAGCATTGTCTGTTACTGAGAGAAAACGAGCAGCAATGCAAGGCTACTTACAATCTGCTGCTTTCCAAAACTTGTCTCTGTGTTTTGACGCTACCCTGTGGCAGTTGCCGCTGGGTAGTTAGGTCAGCTCTTCCATAGGGAAATCCTTTTTTGTTTTGCTATTAACTTTGGCCCCGCTTGACAAATCCCCACAAAACTTTCCAAAAAGGTGCTACTAATTTGCACAGGGAAAGTTTCGGAGTGATCTGCCGAGTGGGGGCAGAGAAAAAAAAGGGAGTCCCAAAATGCAAAATCCCCATGCATTTTCCATAGACCTCTCTAGGTAGGACGACAGCAAAAACTACTGAACGGAATTACACAAACTTTAGCTAGAAGCTTGATGTTGGTCCACAGATTGTGCATTTTGTGATTTGAAGTGAATCCATTCAGTATTTTTTGAGAAATTAAGGTTAAAACATAATTGTAAATCTAGATGGTCGGTCCACGAAAGGCACCAGAGACTCTTGTTGGGAGTGCCAACTCAAAAATATTGCATTCTGATTGGCCCAGGGAGCTTTATTTCCCTTGAGCGAGCTCACTTCCGTGGAAGTTAGACTGATTGGCTGCCAGCAGAATGAGAATAATGTTGCTCGCAGCCTTTACAGGACTCTGGGACTTATTCCCCTGTCCTGAAGTAAAAAAAGAAAAATAATATATGGGGGAAGGGTAGGGATACCCTCACCTTCCTAGGCCCCATGAGGGGGAAAGGGGGGCCATCTGGGGCTAAAACCAAAACAATCAGCAAAAACTGTCACAATCTTGCTGGACTCCGACAGGATAAAAAAAAAAAATACGGCTTAGGCCTCATTGTTCAGTATAGGCCCCATGGAGCCCACCCCGGCCTCCCCGCCCTGAGTGATTAAAAGCCCTAGGGGACCACGCCAGGGGAGAAATCATTATAAAAAAGGGAGGGTGACCCCCCTCCCCGAGCCTCGAGAGGCCCCTGGGACCCCATCCCCCAGGGCCAATTTTCTTTATAAAGGGGAGGTGGACTGCACGGCCCTCCTCCCCTAGTCATTAAAGAACCCAGGCAGCCCACCTCTGGGGCTGAAATGTTTTTAATGATTACTTTAAATAAGGGACTCCCGGAGCATTAAAGGCCCTGGGGACCCCTCCCACGAGGCTGGTTCACTTGTTATGTCCCTGGGGGCCCACCCCTGGGACATTGTGGTCTCTCGGCCTGCATCGGCACAGCAGAGAAACCTGTGTTTGCTCCCGTATAGTGGGGGCATTTGTAAATCTTCCATCATGCGTGAGCAAACACAAAATCTGCTCCCAGCAGGCAGGAGCTTTAAAAAAAAAACGAGTCAGCTGGGAGCAGACTTTTGATCTGGTTCCAACAGAACAAACCACAGTTCCCACTCTCAGGGAGCTGCATAAGTTGCTGCTCCCTGCTGGAGGAAGCAATGTCGGCTCCTGCTACATGTGGGGAGCTGGCTGGGGTTGCCGGGGCCTGGAGCCCCTGGTCCCCCAACAAATGTATGGTGGGAGCCTTGGGTGGGCACCAGGGCACCCATCTTTAATAATGCAGGCCCCAGGGGATGGGGTCCCCGGGACAGAAAAAGGCTCAGTGAGGGGGACAAGCCCCCTTACCCTTTATTTTTAATACTGCCCCAGGGGGATGGGGTCCCCAGGCTCTGAAAAGGCTCTGGGGGGGGCGGTATGGCCACCTCCCCTTTAATAAAAAAAAAAAGGCCATGGGGCAGGGGTCCCCAGGGCCGAATAAGTCTCTGTGAGGTGGGCCACTTGCCCCCCCTTTAAAAAAGGATCTGGTGGATGGGGTTCCCATCGCCTAATAAGGCTCAGTGAGGGAAGTCATTTGTCCTGCTCCCCTTTAAAAACATAAGGCCCTGGGGGAAGGGTTCCAAATGCGGCTCAGGGAGGGAAGCTATGTGGTCCCCCTCCACTTAAAAGAAAGGCTCAAGGGGATGTGCTCCCCAGCGCCTACCATGGCTTGGGGGGGCACTTGACCCCATCCCCTTTAAAAAACAAAAGGACCTAGGGCTCCCAGGGCCTATTAAGGCCCGGGGAGGGGGGGGGAAATTAAAAAAACATAAGGCCCTAGTGTCCGCAGGGCCTTATGGGCTTAATTAGGCATAGGGGGCACTTGGGGTCACTGATAACATCCACTCACACACCTACTCAGCCACTCGCACACCTACTCACACGGCCACTCTCACACCCACTTACACACCCACATTTACGCACCCATATTGCCATTCAATCACCTAAACAGACACTCACACACCCACACACAGGCAGCGATACACTTACAGAAATTGCAATATCATATGTTTGTATGAAATGTGTTGTTATTTTAGTATTAAATGTATGCAATATAACTGCCAGACCCATTATTGGTCTTAGGATTCATGGCAGATCCACGGATCCATAAAATGAATATAAGAAAGAACTTGGTGCATTGCATTTATAGAAAGACTACTTAAGTGACCTTACTGAAATTTTTAAATTTTAAGTTTTAAAGTATATAATAAGAATTAATGTGTGAATAAAATGTACTTATAAACTTGTGAAAATGTATATCAGTAAACTGAATTACGGGCCCAATCGTAGCACAATTGATATTTAAAAAAACTGTGAAATTCACTAAAAACAAAAGGTTACAGGAACGTTATAGTTAGGAAATTGCAATTCACTAGAAAAAACAATGGTTACAAGGAAGTTATGGTTAGGGAATAGACTTTAAACAACCATAGAACTTCCAAGGGATGTTATAGTTAGATTCAGATTTTACACATACAAAAACATAGAAATTCAGCAGTTATTGTTATAGTTATCTCAAGTAACTATAACTCGTGCCCTAAAGTAACTAGAACATGCATCCACATCATGCATTGCTAATTACCCCACATATTAGATCACTCATGACATCTTCCGTGACATCCTTAATAATATCACGGCAGCATCTGCAGTTAAATTATTGATGAGACAACTGTGCATGGTGGGGGTGCAAATTATAGTTACTTTAGAGCACGAGTAATAGTTACTTGAGATAACTATAACATCTGAATTTCTGTGGCTTTGTGTGTGTAAAATCTGAATCTAACTATAATGTCCTTGTAACCTTTGTTCTTTCAGTGTATATATATATATATATATATATATATATATATATATATGTATATATATACACATATATATATATACATATATATATATCCAAAAAACAAAGAATGCCCTTGTAAGAACGGCCACACTGAAGGTATCCCTCTGATGCTGCGGAGGACAACGCAGGCAGTTTCACCATTCCATCACCTTGTGCGGCTCAACGCGTTTCGAACTACCGTTCTTGATCACGAGCCATTGGACAAAGAGACAACAGCTGCTGTTCGGAGCACATTTGCATTTATTAGTGGCCTGCCCCTGTGGGCGTGTACCATGCCAGTTTGGGCGCAATGCACGATGGTCTTTGTAGTGTTCCAAAATTATCATACCAAGTGGATGCTGCTGTTGGCCCCAAATAATGTCAATAAAAAACCCCGGTGGGCTGACGAAAGTGAAAAACAAAAGTGCGCTGTCTAAATGCATCCTGTAGCTTGAGCCTTACAGTTCTGAAGCGGCACCCGGATTTCCAGGCACCGCAGATCCGCCTCCGGCGGCGGGCCGTTCTTGCGACCGAGCAGGCCGCCAATAAATGCAAAAAACAAAGGGTGCCCTTGTAAGAACGGCCACACTGAAGGTATCCCTCTGATGCTGCGGAGGACAACGCAGGCAGTTTCACCATTCCATCACCTTGTGCGGCTCAACGCGTTTTGAACTACCGTTCTTGATCACGAGCCATTGGACAAAGAGACAACAGCTGCTGTTCGGAGCACATTTGCATTTATTAGTGGCCTGCCCCTGTGGGCGTGTACCATGCCAGTTTGGGCGCAATGCACACTGGTCTTTGTAGTGTTCCAAAATTATCATACCAAGTGGATGCTGCTGTTGGCCCCAAATATTGTCAATAAAAAACCCCGGTGGGCTGACGAAAGTGAAAAACAAAAGTGCGCTGTCTTAATGCATCCTGCAGATTGAGCCTTACAGTTCTGAAGCGGCACCCGGATTTCCAGGCACCGCATATCCGCCTCCGGCGGCGGGCCGTTCTTGCGACCGAGCAGGCCGCCAATAAACAAAGGGTGCCCTTGTAAGAACGGCCACACTGAAGGTATCCCTCTGATGCTGCGGAGGACAACGCAGGCAGTTTCACCATTCCATCACCTTGTGCGGCTCAACGAGTTTCGAACTACCGTTCTTGATCACGAGCCATTGGACAAAGAGACAACAGCTGCTGTTCGGAGCACATTTGCATTTATTAGTGGCCTGCCCCTGTGGGCGTGTACCATGCCAGTTTGGGCGCAATGCACAATGGTCTTTGTAGTGTTCCAAAATTATCATACCAAGTGGATGCTGCTGTTGGCCCCAAATAATGTCAATAAAAAACCCCGGTGGGCTGACGAAAGTGAAAAACAAAAGTGCGCTGTCTTAATGCATCCTGCAGCTTGAGCCTTACAGTTCTGAAGCAGCACCCGGATTTCCAGGCACCGCAGATCCGCCTCCGGCGGCGGGCCATTCTTGCGACCGAGCAGGCCGCCAATAAATCCAAAAAACAAAGGGTGCCCTTGTTAAGAACGGCCACACTGAAGGCATCCCTCTGATGCTGCGGAGGACAACGCAGGCAGTTTCACCATTCCATCACCTTGTGCGGCTCAATGCGTTTCGAACTACCGTTCTTGATCACGAGCCATTGGACAAAGAGACAACAGCTGCTGTTCGGAGCACATTTGCATTTATTAGTGGCCTGCCCCTGTGGGCGTGTACCATGCCAGTTTGGGCGCAATGCATGATGGTCTTTGTAGTGTTCCAAAATTATCATACCAAGTGGATGCTGCTGTTGGCCCCAAATAATGTCAATAAAAAACCCCGGTGGGCTGACGAAAGTGAAAAACAAAAGTGCGCTGTCTTAATGCATCCTGCAGCTTGAGCCTTACAGTTCTGAAGTGGCACCCGGATTTCCAGGCACCGCAGATCCGCCTCCGGCGGCGGGCCGTTCTTGCGACCGAGCAGGCCGCCAATAAATCCAAAAACAAAGAATGCCCTTGTAAGAACGGCCACACTGAAGGTATCCCTCTGATGCTGCGGAGGACAACGCAGGCAGTTTCACCATTCCATCACCTTGTGCGGCTCAACGCGTTTCGAACTACCGTTCTTTATCACGAGCCATTGGACAAAGAGACAACAGCTGCTGTTCGGAGCACATTTGCATTTATTAGTGGCCTGCCCCTGTGGGCGTGTACCATGCCAGTTTGGGCGCAATGCACGATGGTCTTTGTAGTGTTCCAAAATTATCATATCAAGTGGATGCTGCTGTTGGCCCCAAATAATGTCAATAAAAAACCCCGGTGGGCTGACGAAAGTGAAAAACAAAAGTGCGCTGTCTTAATGCATCCTGCAGCTTGAGCCTTACAGTTCTGAAGCGGCACCCGAATTTCCAGGCACCGCAGATCCGCCTCCGGCGGCGGGCCGTTCTTGCGACCGAGCAGGCCGCCAATATATCCAAAAAACAAAGGGTGCCCTTGTAAGAACGGCCACACTGAAGGTATCCCTCTGATGCTGCGGAGGACAACGCAGGCAGTTTCACCATTCCATCACCTTGTGCGGCTCAACGCGTTTCGAACTACCGTTCTTTATCACGAGCCATTGGACAAAGAGACAACAGCTGCTGTTCGGAGCACATTTGCATTTATTAGTGGCCTGCCCCTGTGGGCGTGTACCATGCCAGTTTGGGCGCAATGCACGATGGTCTTTGTAGTGTTCCAAAATTATCATACCAAGTGGATGCTGCTGTTGGCCCCAAATAATGTCAATAAAAAACCCCGGTGGGCTGACGAAAGTGAAAAACAAAAGTGCGCTGTCTTAATGCATCCTGCAGCTTGAGCCTTACAGTTCTGAAGCGGCACCCGAAATTCCAGGCACCGCAGATCCGCCTCCGGCGGCGGGCCGTTCTTGCGACCGAGCAGGCCGCCAATATATCCAAAAAACAAAGGGTGCCCTTGTAAGAACGGCCACACTGAAGGTATCCCTCTGATGCTGCGGAGGACAACGCAGGCAGTTTCACCATTCCATCACCTTGTGCGGCTCAACGCGTTTCGAACTACCGTTCTTGATCACGAGCCATTGGACAAAGAGACAACAGCTGCTGTTCGGAGCACATTTGCATTTATTAGTGGCCTGCCCCTGTGGGCGTGTACCATGCCAGTTTGGGCGCAATGCACGATGGTCTTTGTAGTGTTCCAAAATTATCATACCAAGTGGATGCTGCTGTTGGCCCCAAATAATGTCAATAAAAAACCCCGGTGGGCTGACGAAAGTGAAAAACAAAAGTGCGCTGTCTTAATGCATCCTGCAGCTTGAGCCTTACAGTTCTGAAGCAGCACCCGGATTTCCAGGCACCGCAGATCCGCCTCCGGCGGCGGGCCATTCTTGCGACAGAGCAGGCTGCCAATAAATCCAAAAAACAAAGGGTGCCCTTGTTAAGAACGGCCACACTGAAGGCATCCCTCTGATGCTGCGGAGGACAACGCAGGCAGTTTCACCATTCCATCACCTTGTGCGGCTCAATGCGTTTCGAACTACCGTTCTTGATCACGAGCCATTGGACAAAGAGACAACAGCTGCTGTTCGGAGCACATTTGCATTTATTAGTGGCCTGCCCCTGTGGGCGTGTACCATGCCAGTTTGGGCGCAATGCATGATGGTCTTTGTAGTGTTCCAAAATTATCATACCAAGTGGATGCTGCTGTTGGCCCCAAATAATGTCAATAAAAAACCCAGGTGGGCTGACGAAAGTGAAAAACAAAAGTGCGCTGTCTTAATGCATCCTGCAGCTTGAGCCTTACAGTTCTGAAGCGGCACCCGAATTTCCAGGCACCGCAGATCCGCCTCCGGCGGCGGGCCGTTCTTGCGACCGAGCAGGCCGCCAATAAATCCAAAAAACAAAGGGTGCCCTTGTAAGAACGGCCACACTGAAGGTATCCCTCTGATGCTGCAGAGGACAACGCAGGCAGTTTCACCATTCCATCACCTTGTGCGGCTCAACGCGTTTTGAACTACCGTTCTTTATAACGAGCCATTGGACAAAGAGACAACAGCTGCTGTTCGGAGCACATTTGCATTTATTAGTGGCCTGCCCCTGTGGGCGTGTACCATGCCAGTTTGGGCGCAATGCACGATGGTCTTTGTAGTGTTCCAAAATTATCATACCAAGTGGATGCTGCTGTTGGCCCCAAATAATGTCAAGAAAAACCCCGGTGGGCTGACGAAAGTGAAAAACAAAAGTGCGCTGTCTTAATGCATCCTGCAGCTTGAGCCTTACAGTTCTGAAGCGGCACCCAGATTTCCAGGCACCGCAGATCCGCCTCCGGCTGCGGGCCGTTCTTGCGACCGAGCAGTCCGCCAATAAATCCAAAAAACAAAGGGTGCCCTTGTAAGAACGGCGACACTGAAGGTATCCCTCTGATGCTGCGGAGGACAACGCAGGCAGTTTCACCATTCCATCACCTTGTGCGGCTCAACGCGTTTCGAACTACCGTTCTTGATCACGAGCCATTGGACAAAGAGACAACAGCTGCTGTTCGGAGCACATTTGCATTTATTAGTGGCCTGCCCCTGTGGGCGTGTACCATGCCAGTTTGGGCGCAATGCACGATGGTCTTTGTAGTGTTCCAAAATTATCATACCAAGTGGATGCTGCTGTTGGCCCCAAATAATGTCAATAAAAACCCCGGTGGGCTGACGAAAGTGAAAAACAAAAGTGCGCTGTCTTAATGCATCCTGCAGCTTGAGCCTTACAGTTCTGAAGCGGCACCCGGATTTCCAGGCACCGCAGATCCGCCTCCGGCGGCGGGCCGTTCTTGCGACCGAGCAGGCCGGCAATAAATCCAAAAAACAAAGGGTGCCCTTGTAAGAACGGCCACACTGAAGGTATCCCTCTGATGCTGCGGAGGACAACGCAGGCAGTTTCACCATTCCATCACCTTGTGCGGCTCAACGCGTTTCGAACTACCGTTCTTGATCACGAGCCATTGGACAAAGAGACAACAGCTGCTGTTCGGAGCACATTTGCATTTATTAGTGGCCTGCCCCTGTGGGCGTGTACCATGCCAGTTTGGGCGCAATGCACGATGGTCTTTGTAGTGTTCCAAAATTATCATACCAAGTGGATGCTGCTGTTGGCCCCAAATAATGTTAATAAAAACCTCGGTGGGCTGACGAAAGTGAAAAACAAAAGTGCGCTGTCTTAATGCATCCTGCAGCTTGAGCCTTACAGTTCTGAAGCGGCACCCGGATTTCCAGGCACCGCAGATCCGCCTCCGGCGGCGGGCCGTTCTTGCGACCGAGCAGGCCGCCAATAAATCCAAAAAACAAAGGGTGCCCTTGTAAGAACGGCCACGCTGAAGGTATCCCTCTGATGCTGCGGAAGACAACGCAGGCAGTTTCACCATTCCATCACCTTGTGCGGCTCAACGCGTTTCGAACTACCGTTCTTGATCACGAGCCATTGGACAAAGAGACAACAGCTGCTGTTCGGAGCACATTCGCATTTATTAGTGGCCTGCCCCTGTGGGCGTGTACCATGCCAGTTTGGGCGCAATGCACGATGGTCTTTGTAGTGTTCCAAAATTATCATACCAAGTGGATGCTGCTGTTGGCCCCAAATAATGTCAATAAAAAACCCCAGTGTGGCCGTTCTTACAAGGGCACCCTTTGTTTTTTGGATTTATTGGCGGCCTGCTCGGTCGCAAGAACGGCCCGCCGCCGGAGGCGGATCTGCGGTGCCTGGAAATCCGGGTGCCGCTTCAGAACTGTAAGGCTCAAGCTGCAGGATGCATTAAGACAGCGCACTTTTGTTTTTCACTTTTGTCAGCCCACCGGGGTTTTTTATTGACATTATTTGGGGCCAACAGCAGCATCCACTTGGTATGATAATTTTGGAACACTACAAAGACCATCGTGCATTGCGCCCAAACTGGCATGGTACACGCCCACAGGGGCAGGCCACTAATAAATGCAAATGTGCTCCGAACAGCAGCTGTTGTCTCTTTGTCCAATGGCTCGTGATCTAGAACGGTAGTTCGAAACGCGTTGAGCCGCACAAGGTGATGGAATGGTGAAACTGCCTGCGTTGTCCTCCGCAGCATCAGAGGGATACCTTCAGTGTGGCCGTTCTTACAAGGGCACCCTTTGTTTTTTGGATTTATTGGCGGCCTGCTCGATCGCAAGAACGGCCCGCCGCCGGAGGCGGATCTGCGGTGCCTGGAAATCCGGGTGCCGCTTCAGAACTGTAAGGCTCAAGCTGCAGGATGCATTAAGACAGCGCACTTTTGTTTTTCACTTTCGTCAGCCAACCGGGGTTTTTTATTGACATTATTTGGGGCCAACAGCAGCATCCACTTGGTATGATAATTTTGAACACTACAAAGACCATCGTGCATTGCGCCCAAACTGGCATGGTACACGCCCACAGGGGCAGGCCACTAATAAATGCAAATGTGCTCCGAACAGCAGCTGTTGTCTCTTTGTCCAATGGCTCGTGATCAAGAACGGTAGTTCGAAACGCGTTGAGCCGCACAAGGTGATGGAATGGTGAAACTGCCTGCGTTGTCCTCCGCAGCATCAGAGGGATACCTTCAGTGTGGCCGTTCTTACAAGGGCACCCTTTGTTTTTGGGGTTTATTGGCGGCCTGCTCGGTCGCAAGAACGGCCCGCCGCCGGAGGCGGATCTGCGGTGCCTGGAAATCCGGGTGCCGCTTCAGAACTGTAAGGCTCAAGCTGCAGGATGCATTAAGACAGCGCACTTTTGTTTTTCACTTTCGTCAGCCCACCGGGGTTTTTTATTGACATTATTTGGGGCCAACAGCAGCATCCACTTGTTATGATAATTTTGGAACACTACAAAGACCATCGTGCATTGCGCCCAAACTGGCATGGTACACGCCCACAGGGACAGGGACAGGCCACTAATAAATGCAAATGTGCTCCGAACAGCAGCTGTTGTCTCTTTGTCCAATGGCTCGTGATCAAGAACGGTAGTTCGAAACGCGTTGAGCCGCACAAGGTGATGGAATGGTGAAACTGCCTGCGTTGTCCTCCGCAGCATCAGAGGGATACCTTCAGTGTGGCCGTTCTTACAAGGGCACCCTTTGTTTTTTGGACATATATATATATATACATATATATTTATATATAAAATATATGTAAATATATATATGTATATATTACCTACTGGCAGGCGCCAGTATGTAGTTATAGTTAGGATGTAGTTTCCATAGGAAGAGTGTTTTTTCATTTGCCAATACCTTTGGCGTTGTTTGATGAATCTTTGTGAAATTTTAAAAACTATCGGGGCTGTCACTTCAGCTACTTTCTTGAAAATTTCGGAATGATCCGTAAGCGGGGGCCGAGAAAAAGGAGGTGTCCCAAAACACTTTTTCTCCATGTTAATTTCCATAGGAAACTCTAGACATGGCTACAGCCCGAACTGCTGAACAGAATTACACCACATTTAGCTCTTGGTCCAAAAAGCTACATTTTTGTTAAATAGAGTAAATCCGTTCAGTAGTTGCTAAGAAATGTAAAGATTTCCCAGCTATACAACTTTGGCTGCATTGGATCCGCTACCCCTTCCGATCTCATGCCTGAGATCTGATTGACTGCCAACACTTCAACCCAGCATGTGTTGCCAGCCATCTTGCAACTTGGTTGAACCGAGTCACAAGAAAAATTAAAAACAAAAGAAAAGGGGGCAGGGTAGAAACACCCTGACCCCCTCGGCCATTGGATTCGCGACTCCCGTCGAAAATGATAATAATGAAGCGCAGGCTCCTGAGCTTCATGTAATTAGGCTCCTGAGTAGGCCAGATCCCGGGGAAAATTATTAAAATTATGATGGGGGCCCACCTGAGCCCCCTCCGCAGCCTTGGGGACCGCCACCTCCCCGGTGCTTAAGACAATAGAAATGAGGGCGGGGCATGCGCCCCTCTGCAACCCCGGGTACTGCCACCTCCCAGGGGCTAGATGAAATAATAATGCATGGGGGATCCAAACCCCCACACAGTCCCGGGGACCGCCACCTCTCCGGGCGTAATTTACAGAAATGCAGGGGCCACAGGGCCCCTCGCTGCCCCAGGGACCACAACCTCCCCAGGGATATATGAAAAAATAATGAGTGGTGGGGTTCCAGCCTTCCATGCAGCCCTGGGGACCTCTACCTCCCTGGCACACATACAGCAATTAAGGTGGTCTGTTGCAGTCCCCGAGGGGACCACCATCTCCCCTGGGTTTTCTTCACAAAGACAAAGGAGGGGGGCCACGTGATCCCCCTCCAGGAGCCCTAAATGGCACTGGGGACCGCCATCCCCCATGGCTGGATCCAGCAATGTCCTGGGGTGCCCACCCCCTGGGACACTGCAGTTTGCAAACACTGCTCATGCTTTCGCTTCCACGCAGCAGAGCAGAATTGCTCTTGGACAGAGGGAGCTGCATATTAGCAGATCCCTTTGTCCAAAAGCATTGCCAGCTCCTGCAGGAGGCGGGGAGCCGGCAGGCACCGTGGGGGACTTCAGTCTCCCCCGCGGCCCCCAATGAGTTGGCCATGCCCCGGGTGATGGGGTCCCCGAGACAATATTGGCCCAGGCTCCCCCCCAATTGTTTTAAACAATTTGAAGGTCTGGCCTTAGGGGATGGGGTACCCGGGGCCGAAATTGGCCAGAGGAAGGGGGCCGCGCAGCCCCTCTCATATGTTTAAAAAAATTAAAAATAAAGGGCAGGCCCTGGGGGATGGGGTCCCCAGGGCCAAAATTGGCTCAGAGAAGGGGGACCATGAGGCCCCTCTTCTTTTTTAAAAAAAAATAAAAAAAAGAAAAAGGCCGGGCCCCTGGGGATGGGGACCCCCGGGCCGTAATCGGCTCAGGGAGGGAGGCCAAACGCCCCCTCTCCCCATTTCATAATAGACTGGTCCTTGGGGATGTGGTCCCCGGGGACAAAATCGGCTGAGAGTGGGGGGCTAAGCATCCTCCCTTCCCTAAAAAAATATTTAATTTCAAAAAAACTTGGGCACTTTGCCAGAGGCCACACCCCCTTCACCATTACTCTGCAAATGCGCCTCCTGGCACAGTGGTGGTTGGGGAATGAAATCCCCTTGAACGATGAGGTTTTTTGAGGGCCAACAAGCCCTCTTGTTATCTCCAGTAAGTCCCAGACAGCGGGATTGCTGAGAGGTTGAATCCCATGCCCCTTTTCTCCACCACTCTGCAAACCCGTCTCCTGGTGCACTTCTGGTTGGAGAATTAATTTCACTTTACTCCTGAGGACCTCAGGACTAAAGTGGACTACTTCCCCCAACCAGTATTGCACCAGGAGACGCGTTTGCAGAGTGGTAGAGAAAGGGGGCATAGCCTCAGACAACCTCTCAGCAATCCAGCTGTGTGGGTCATATTGGATGTGAGAAGAGGGTTTTTGGCTCCCAAGGACCCTCAAGAGCCAAGGGGACTTCATCTTCCAACTAGTAGTGCGCTAGGAGGCACATTTGCAGAGTGGTGGAGAAAGGGGTCGTGTCCACCGAACACCTCTCAACAATCTCACTGTGTGGGACTTACTTGAGTTAACAGGAGGGGTGGTTGATGTCATTAGTGATGTCACTAACCATTCCATGAGTGATGTAATATGTGAGTTCATAAGCAGTGCATTGAGGGGCGTAATTTAAAGTTAGCTCAGGTAACTATAACTGCGGAATTTCACTGATTAGTCTTTAGTCTTTAGTCTCTCAGTGAATATATGTACACACACACATATATATATATATATATATATATATATATATATATATATATATATATATATATATATATAGATAGTGCATATCAATTTTTCCAACTTTCCAACCATTTTTCCAACTTTTCAACTAGCAGTTTTGTTTCGGTGACGGTGCAGTGCTGCTGTCTAGCTCGCATCAGAGATTGTAGCATGAGCTTCTAACACATAATATTGACAGGAACATTGTACATTATTGTCTAAAACTATGGAATATAATAACCATTCAGTTGCAGAGCAGTGCAGGTGATATCTACAGAAAGCATCACTTGAGCTCCACTATATTTTGTCTAAACAATGTTCTGCCCTACCACATTTTTTTTTGTTAAGGCACATTTGCAACTAATGCAGACACCGTCAGCCTTTGTTTTACTTGCCATTTTCAAAGGCATTCACTCACATTGTATTCTGTGTTTACAGCTTGAGAATTGTTTTTTACCAGAGGCAGAATAATAAATAAATGAGTATTCGTACCGCATATCTGTCATCTCACAAAAAATTCTCTGCATCTCTTTAATGTTTCTCTTTGATATCCCGCATGAGTTAAGCTTCCATGAAAGAAATGCTGACTGGATGCTCTTTCAAAGTTTGCATCAAGATTTACAATGAGCTTCAGCAACGTAGGGGAGCAAGCAAAGTTGTGTTGTGTTAACTGGAGAGAGCTGAACTGTGTGGTATCTTAAAAAATGTGGTGCAGTTCTGCTCTCTGCCTGCGCTGGTGCACTTTCAGCAGCCAAGCACCAATGCAGGCACCCTTATGCCATAGTGCAATGTTGTCTGCATTGCAGTCAGCATAGTTTTGTGCCTTCCTGCACAAAACCTATGCTCTAAGGGAATTTTCTCTTTGTGTGTGTGCTGCAGAAAAAAAAACCACATGCAAAGAAGAAAAAACTCAGAAAAAAGAAATATTTCTCCTCATTGTGCCAGCGTCAGGGAGACGCAGGATGCCTACAGTTCTTTATAGATATTACTTTGTGTCAAAACCTATGAGGGGATGCAGGGCTGCACCCATGCACCACCCATGGAATGTCCCCTTCATGCAAAGTAACACAAGGCAGCACATTATGCTTTTGGTTACAAACCAAGGCAATTTGCGTTGATTTGGAAAAACCAAACCTGGACTTTGAGTCCAGTCTGCATTAAAAAGTAATGCAATCCTGACGCAAAACATTTGTAAATCTGGGCTTTAATACCAACCTGGATTTTGTGTTAGGTTTGTCTTGAAAAAGTAACACAAACCAATGCAAAATCTTTGTAAATCTGGGTCGTACTCTCTTCCTGTGATGGTTTCAAAATAAAATGCCTATGACATCATTTTACGTGAGACTACCACTTTCAAAGGTCATAATATGTCACTTCCTGAGATCTCAATATCTAACAACAATTAAGGATGGCACACTAACGTTACACCTGGCATTTTGGCAAATCAAAGAAAATTATAAGAGCTTTTCTTGTGACGCATCATTATTTTACTCTTATTTTCTACTACGTCATAGAGGCGTAGCAAACACCCGCCTGCCATTTAAATGCTGCAAAACAGGAAGGGCCATATTATCAAGAATGGCGCAAACATTACTGCCTCTTTAGCGGCAGAAAACTGCCGCTAAAGCGGCGATAAGGAGCTTGATAATATGCCCATTAGAATTCCAATAGAAGCCCAGGGTAGATGTCCTTGACACCAGAACAATGGGCTTCTATTGGAATTCTCTAGGGCATATTATCTAGCCCCTTATCGCCGCTTTAGCGGCAGTTTCCTGCCGCTACAGCGGCGATAATGTTTGCGCCGTTCTTGATAATATGGCCCGAAATGTCTATATAAAAGTTGACTTATGTGCCAGCCCTGTTTTGAAAGGAAAAAAGGATTCACTAGGCAAAAAAAGTCCTTCTCTGCAATCGCAGATAATCACCCCTCCCCGCAGACGTCTTGAGGCCAGTCCTTGATGGACGGTCTGTCACTCCTAGCTTCACCGGGCCAAAAAATGATCTTTGGACCCAATGTCAGGCCGTGAGGAAAAGAGCTTGTCAGGGCTCCTACTTGACTATACCCAGTAGTCTGCCATTGTTTTGTTTGTTGCAAGTCATGTTGCGAACACCTCATGAGGACATTCTCAAGAGTTGCTAGCAGTGCAACTCTGTGGACAGGATGCAGGGCTGCAGTGGAAGGATATTTGTGGCAGCCTTATTGGCTTGCTATTTGGGGGACTGCTGGCATTCTGTGTTGTTTGCAGGTACTTATGTGGATTTGGCGGTCATCTTGAAACAATAATGTCCCCAGTGAATCATTACATTATCACGTCAAAATTGCCATCGTATTCAGGACAAGCAAAGGCCAGCATACTGTATGTGGATGGGCAAAGTGCCTATTGCAGCAGCCATAAATCCTGTTTCAGAACAGATGTAACATTCCCAAACTTTGCCATTCTGGCCAGTCAGTCCATCAAGTTTTCTATCAGATTTTGTTTGCATCTCTCGAGTGCCTCCTTGCTGATACTGTTCAGCTCCACAGCACACCATGGGTGTGTCATTGTTGGCTGTTGCTCCACAGATCAGCCCTACAATATCATCTCCAGTGGTTTCTTAGAATACCAGTGCCCCGGCAGGTAGGTGTCTGGGCCCCCTTTTTGCATGGACAGCTTCATTGGGCATTGTGTGTTAGAGGGTTTTCTTTGGTTGCTAAAACAGGCATTTTGGCTCTATTGACCATTGGTGACTCTTAAAGGACCCGAAGCTGAGAAAGGAGACTAGTAGAGTAATAACCAGCAATCTCCACCCTGTATTGTTTCAGAATAATTCATTGTAGGCGCCAGTGATGGTCTATAAAGTGGTGGCTATTCCAGGTGTTTGCAATTTAACATAAATATTTTCCAGTGCAGATGGTGATATTGATATATTTACCAAGCTTGTCATGGATGTCATAAGTCATTCATCTGGAACTGGGCATCAAGTGGTAATATTTTTTGTTTTCACAAGGTGCCCGAGCAGGATTATTTGATGGGTTTGCACACACATTAATGTTTGTGGTATTTGTAGACCTGACATATTGGCTTTGGCAGCTCTTGTTTCATGAATAAAAACCTAGGGCCTTGTTTACTATATTTTGATGCACAGCAGTGCAGCAAGCCTTCCTGTCTACAAGATATAGCTCATTGCTGTCCTTCTCCCCTGTTCCGGCACACAAACATAAAAGCAAAAACAACAATTGATGGACAGAATGCAGAACAATGTCATACATTCACCCCAGTGCGGAGATCTGAGCCTTAATCCATCGTTTTTTTTGCTCACCATGCCATTGCTGTTTGGACCCAGCCATATGCAAATCAGTCTTGACCGTGCGCCCAATGGGAACAGTCCAGCCCGAACCGCCAGGCCAGGTCCTCCCTGGAGTGGAAACAAGCATCCTAGGACCGGTTTCGGGTTTTCAGCCCTCATCAGCCAGGATAGCTTGACTCCAGTGGCATGGAGAGCACGGGACCCACGTCTGGGCATACCCGTCCCACTCAGGGTGACAAATGCAAAGACAACAATTGATGGACAGAATGCAGAACAGTGTCATACATTCACCCCAGTATAGAGATCTGGGCCTTAATTCATCGTTTTTTTGCACACCATGCCATTCCAGTTTGGACGCAGCCATATGCAAATCAATGGGAACAGTCCCACCCGAACTGCCAGGCCAGGTCCTCCCTGGGCTGGGAAAAAGCATCCTAGGACTGGTTTCGGGCTTTCAGCCCTCATCAGCCAGGATAGCTTGACTCCAGTGGCATGGAGAGCAAGGGACTCACGTCTGAGCATACCCTTCCCACTCGGGGTGACAAATGCAAAAATAACAATTGATGGACAGAATGCAGAACAATGTCATACATTCACCCCAGTGCAGAGATCTGGGCCTAAATCCATCGTTTTTTTGCAAACCATGCCATTCCAGTTTGAACCCAGCCATATGCAAATCAGTCTTTACCCTGTGCCTCATGGGAACAGTCCAGCCCGAACTGCCAAGCCAGGTCCTCCCTGGACTGGAAACAAGCATCCTAGGACCGGTTTCGGGCTTTCAGCCCTCATCAGCCAGGATAGCTTGACTCCAGTGGCATGGAGAGCACGGGACTCACGTCTGGGCATACCCGTCCCACTCGGGGTGACAAATGCAAAAACAACAATTGATGCAGAGGATGCAGAACAATGTCATACATTCACCCCAGTGCAGAGATCTGGGCCTAAATCCATCGTTTTTTTGCTCACCATGCCATTCCAGATATTACAAAAGGACTGTGAATGGCTGTTGATTATTCTGACTAGCAGTGGATCATCATAACAAAAGGTGGGTTTTTGTGTCTTGAATATGTTAACATTCTGCTCCTCAGACATTTGTTGGAATGTAAACCATTTGATATGGTCTAATGAAAGCAGAGGTACTTCTGCTGCTGGAATTAGTGGCAGCAAGTGCTCCCTGAGTTTAGCACACAAGGAGATAATGAAATATTGGGGCTTTCTGTGAGGCATGTACAGGTGTGGTTTAAGTTTAATTTGACAATTTGGAATTACTACTTGGGTTTTTTTGGTAAATTTTGTATTTTCATATGCAGGAAAGGGGTGTTTGCATTTATTACCTCAGGTGTATATTTTTAATTAGCATTTTCCTAGCAATTTTCTAATGCCAAAAATGTTTTGGGGATCATAACTTTCCTCAACCTTTACTTTTCCTTGGTGCCATCTGGCGGGGTGGTCTGTGAGACAGTGGAGTGTCGGACATGAAGGGCAGCAGCAGTACTGCAGAACTCAGTGCTGAGAGAAAGACATTATGTGAAACTTGGGCCTTTTCTTCATTCACCAAACCAACACCTTGAATTCCATGAAAGGTGTTAGGTGTCACCTTGTTGAGTGTCAGTTTCAAAGACGGTGTCTGTCCATACGATGTTATCCAAGATGGATTCCCAAACCAAAATTAAGTAGATTCTGTTCCTGTGCTGTCAGGCCCTGTTTGAATCATATATAAGGGGCATTTCCAAGTGATGGACAAGTTACAACATTCATTTGTTTTTTAGGTCGAGCTTAGAGTCGGCGCGCATGCGCTGCTCTGGGAGACTTTTTGTAGTGGAGCATGTAATATAGGCTCTGCCCACTGTCCGCCCATATTTGCCATTGGCTTGTGTCAATGTCCTTCGTAAATGCTGGCGTCTGATTCATAAAGAGGCTTGTTATTCCCTCCTTAGTGCCGCCTTGTCGTCTTTTGTAGCCTCCCATCAGGACTGGACCTTTTATGTGGGTCCTTTCGATATTGCCTGCATTAGCCCTTCCGGAGAACTCTTTGCCTAATGAAATTTAAAGAGCACTGGTGGAACCCAGCTTTAGCAATGGCGGCCATTTAAAAAAAAAATTATTGGTACTTGCAGCGTGCTTCATGGGCGTCGGCCGTCGGGTAACTTTTAAATATCACCCGCCCTCGCACGGACCCCGTGCAAAGCGGCCCTGTGCTAATCACAGAAATCTCTGGATGCTTCCTCCATTGTTCCCCCTCTCTCCCCCATCCATGCCCTTCATGTAGTTTGTGATTTTTTTAATTTAATTTACATACGCAGTTTCCATTTGATGGTGTTTGCATTGTTTTTTACCATATTGGGGCAGCCCTCACACTCCGTAGCACATGCACGGCGCTGCCTCTTCTCCAGTTTCAGCCAGTGCTCATGCAGCGGCCCAACACCCGCCTTCACCGCTTTCATATCGAGGGGGAGGAGGAAGAGGAAGGATCGGTGAGCCTCCCAGAGTGGGGTCACAATGTGATTAAACTAGAAAGTAAACTCGTAAGACTTTTGCAAGCATAGCAGGTATAATTTTTTATTTATATTGAGTTAATTAACTTTCTTCAAAATATTTTGTTACTTCAAGCTTGTTTCACATGCTAAATATGCCCCCCTGCCCCCTTGCACAGACGTTGCAGGAAGTGGGCGCTGTGTTAATGAGGGAAATCTCCTTGGATGCTTCTTCCATTGCCCCCCCTCCCCCTCAGTGCCCTTTGCGCTGCCTGCGTTTTTTAAGAGACACAGTGTCCACTTCATGGTTCCTTAATATATCAGAGTTGGAAGTGACTCTATTCACTTCTGAATGTTAGTCTCGTAACTAAAGCAATAAAAGCGTGTTTATTGGAAACCCGTAGGAGCTTGCCGGTTATGAAGGATTCCACCCAGAATCACGCAGCCTCGATATTTTGGAAAAGCGACCCCCTCTCAGGGCTGTGATTTGTAACTGTGTCCACTTAATGGTTTTCTTCTTGTTAAAGCATTGCACACCGCGCTTGTAAAGATAACCTGAGCCCTCCAAATGGCATGTGGAATTTCCACTCTCCGATGCAGCTGCCGACCGAATACAGACATTTTCAATTCAGTGGTCCTGCATTTGCGAGAGTTTGAGCTATTGCCATTGTAAATGCCAATGCCTTTTATTTATGTGTTGTTTCTCAAAACCGATAAATAAAAGGCATTGTAATTTACTATGCCAATACCTTAAACTTTCGCAAATGCGAGACCTATTGCATTGCAAATGCTTGTTTACATTGCATTCTTCCCCCTTGTTACTATCCCCCCACCCCCGAGTTTTGCTGCTAGTAGTTTGACCTTCTCCTGTAGTCTGTTCTGGGATATTTTTCCTGGCTCTTTGATCTTCACTGATGGCGGAGTCCGGTACTTTGCTAATCACTTCAGTATTAATCTTCATCTTCAATTAGGATCTACAAGCTGCCAAGGAGGTTTTTAAAACTCTTTTTTGTTTATTTCTCCTTAGTGGCACCTCTTAAGGACACATTTAACACGTTCATGTCATGTCTACTATTCTGTGCAGTGTGGCCGTGTGGCTATGGAGAGTCACCCTTTCCTCAAGTGAACAAGAAGTGGGCTCCACAATGACTAGCCTAGGACCTCATAATTTAAGGTTCCCCAATGTAAAACTTTATTCAATATTGCTACGGATCAACAGCAGGATGTCAAGCTTCCTGTGAGTACTCACCCCTTGAGAGGGGTGAGAAAAAGGTTATGCTATTAGGACCAAATTTCAAAGCATCCAAAAATAAATCTCTGAAGCAAAATAAGAAGTGATTTCAAAAATCAAATCATTAGAAACTATAAAACAGACAGAGCAATAACCTTAGTGTATTTTGGAAAGCAATCTGCACTTCTTGTGCTGGAGACTGATCATACATATTTTTAAATATATAACCCTGAGGCTCAACAGGAAAAGACATAGAGAATTATCATGAACATCGTGCACCTGAAGCAAACAATCATTTTGTTATATTCTCGTAGGAGGACCTAACAACTCCATAAAATGTGCACCCACTGATGAAACATGTCAAATGGCCCTCTGCAGTAATCACAACAATGGATTTGTGTACAAAGCAACGATTAGGTGTATAAATGATAGAAACGAGGTAGCACGCGTGCAAACCAAAGCACTCAAATCCATTTTTCCAGACGTTGTTCATGATACAACTGCTTGCATTATTATTAGAGTAAGATTGTAGCATATGTGAAACATATTTCATAAATAATCAATGGATGGCACAGTTACCTTATGAAATTTTCAGATAAAATCCAAAATCACTGCAGGCATATTTTGAATCACTAAATCCTCTCTCACTAAACGTCTTTCATAAATTATGAAAGGATGGCACAATTAACCTATGGGATTTTCAGATAAAGGCAGAATCACCATCAGCATATATTAAATCATAAATAAAAACTGTTTTCTGAATTCTACTTATTAGAGTGAGGCCAAAAAAGTATCCAAGTTTCTAAGCCACAAATTGTTCTCCTGTTTGACTCCACTTTAATGACTACATGTTTCAAAATGACTCTCATAAATATAACTTGACGCTTTGTCAGTGGAGAACTAGGGCTCAGAAACTGTGCAGATATTAGAACACAATGAAAGCAGTCTTAGGTAGAAGAACTGATCTAGAATTGACAAGAGCTTTGCTTTGGCTTGTACTTGCAACACAGACTTAAAACTTCCTACAGTCTATTTAAAATTAGTATTACCGTCAAAAGAATCATTCTTGTGTATTTACAATCACATCGAAGAAAATAAATCACATTACGGCAAGGAGAGAATTTCGGATCCAGAAAATTGCATTAAGACGCTGAAGTCAAGTATTTATCTGCAATGATGCCCATTCCGTCCAAATCTAGCCTTTAAGTGAATACAGATGTAAATGATTTGTTTTTATATAACACTTAATACTCTGCTGCCCAGCATGCTTCTAACCAATCCCAGTTCTGGACAACAAAGGAACTGGGAGACAGCGGCATAAAACAATTTTCTAATATCAAATATTTTGCCAAGTGATGAAGAAGGGATTAGAACACAAATCTCCAGAACATGGAGTGAGCATCTCCGTGGTGACATCAAACAACATGGATGGTCTGCCTATAGATAATCTTGCCATTCACGTGTTCTGTTTTATTATTTGCTATATATCTAGTTAAACCAGCTTGTCCCTGAAAAAGTACTACTTTAAAAAAAGACATACAAGCATGAGCACACCACCTAAGGACATTTATAGAGGGCAAACTAATTCAGAACAATTAGCCACCCTTGTGAGAAGACATCATTCAATATACTTTCATAGGATCTCGTTTACGCCTAGACAAATTTAAAAGTTTGATTGTGTTCATGTCGACCATGTAGGTTTTCACTCTAGACCACCAGCTGAACGACGACCATGTATATGACTAGATTTTGGCATTCAAATCCACCCTTTTCGAACTGTTGGCCTGGCTGCAAATGGGGCAGCCCATATGCCTTAGCATGTTATAATTTAATCCTGCGGATAGAACTCTATGTTAGAAGATACTTAGTAGAAAAAATCAGTGAGTCATCCCCCAAACTGTTACCTGATCTAAATCGTAAATCAGGTCAACGAAAACCCTAAGTGTAAAAAACAGCACAATTCTAATATAGATGTTTGAGATCTTATTTGCAGTGGCATGTGTAAGATTTCATTTGCGTGACTTGATTTTCCTACACACATCTGCTAATTCCCTGTGTTAGATTCTTCGGTCAAGCCTCGGAACTGCCAGGAACTTCGCAAACGTGACAATCATATTTTATCCTACTTCAAAAGATATCATAACCATTACCAATGAAGACTCTGCGTAGCAATATTTACTATCTAGGCAACAATGTAATGAAGTGTGTAAAAAAAGAGAAAGATTCTATCTACATTTACCTACTCTGATCCCAGTTGGCTGCAAAGATCAAGAGGATCTTTCTGCCGTATTGGTCTCGCTTTTCCAGCACCCCAGGGAATCCATCCATCAATGCACGCTTTATCCCAGGATCATCTGGCTTGAAGTTTTTGAACATGTCCAGGTTCAGCTGGCGGTACTGGAAGTACTGTGCCAGTAACCTGAAGGCTTCCATTTGGTTGAATTTCCTGGCTCGGAGAAACCTCAATAAAAAGGCATCATCTGTGCGTAGAAACCCAATGTCAGGTCTAGTAATAATCATGTCTTTGACCTGCTGGATATCCTGGTGCAATGTCTCTGTGTTCTCATTGAGTTCCAGGCGAGCCTTTTCAATAGTTTCTGGGCAAAGCCCAGCTTGTAAGTGTGTCATCTTTACACACTGCTGCTTTCCAAACCAAAAACCTTTGATGACCCAGCAGGAAAAATACTGATCCCATCCAGCTTACGGTCTGCCGAGGATGCGATCCATGAAAAGCTATCCAGATAACATTTTTGTTAAAAACAATGAAAAGAGAAGAACAATTTACATCCTTGGCAGAAAGAGCAGAACACTGTCCCCTTTGGAAGACAAACCTCTGCGATTTGATGTAGATAGGATCCCTACAAAAGCAAGAAAAACAAAATTAGTTTTAATCTCAAAATAAAGAACAACTCCCCCAATGGCATCAACAAAACTGACAGGCTGTTTACATGCTTAATTCCCACTTTGATCAGATGCCGCAGGGAAGTAAATAAGCTAAAATCATTATGGCACACACTGCCTGTGACAATGAGCTCCTCTCCTACAATACTGTTTTCCTTCAATACATTTTGGCAAGTACAAGCGTATCATCCAGTATCATCCTTCAATGTGGATTACATGAGAACTGTCGCCTGAAGGCTTCAGATCATTATACAGTCTGTAAACTAGAACTCATTGAACTCTTGGGGGAAGATTTACTAAAAGTGCATGAAAAAATGTTTAATTCACCTCTTTGAGAAGAAGCACAGTTAGTTCAGCAAATTACAGTAACTCGGCTACTCCAATCTTTGGGCCAGATGTACGACCCTTTTGAGTGGTTGCAGACGGGATGTCGGCCCTTTTGCCACTGCTAAAATGAGTTGGGTATGTACAGACCCTATTTTGCAAGTCAGTAACCTATTACCGACTGGCAAAATAGGGTTTGCGAGTGGCTTATAGGAGGGCGAGTGCCAAGGCCGTCCCTTCCTAATAGCTAGTCGCACTGGTATGTATGATTGTTTTTAAGACCCCTGCCCCTTTGTGATCGTCTGCGTGAAAATGTTTTAAGAGCAGAAAATTAGAAAAAGGGCTGCATTTGGAAAAAAAAGTTGCATTATTTAAAAAGTAAACACAGACATAGTGGTCTGCCTTCCCCAGCAGGACACCATCCCTGTGATATGTGAGATTCCAAAGGGGTCGCAAATTGCAACCTACCTCATCAATATTAATGAGGTAGGTCTTTAGCGAAACCATTAGGAATCGTGTCTGAGACTCTGTTGTAAATTACATTTTGCGAGTTGCAAAGTACGAGTCGCAAAATGTCACAATTTGCAACTCACAAAATGGAATTGTGGTACATCTGGTCCCCAGTTCTGAAGATCAATTTGGTCCCCAACAATATCTGTCTTGATGATGACCTTGATAATATCAGGATCGAAATGTTGTCGACATAACAACAGACTGAGAATGGGCTCATTGAGTGGGGAATATAACAATATGATTGCTAATAGCATACATGCACTAATTGAATTTCCAGATGATAGTCATTTGTTTCTCTGCATATACGCACGTCTTCACATTTATTTGTTGTTCTCTGTGTGCCCATTTGCTACACTAAATGCATATTAGTTAACTATTTTAGCGATTACATAATTTTGCTTGTTGGTTGGCTTTGAGAATTATTTGAACCACATTAATTGAGATGAGCCTAATTTACTTTGCTTACAAACACAACATGTTTGGGATAAATTAGACCATAGTGAACCATTGTTGCATTGACATGATTACCGACGTTCCAAGTAGGATTTTGGGCTGCCCCTGCCATTCTGTACCATAACCTGCTATGAAAACAAACGGATGCAATGTAGCTGCCTCAGAAAATGTAAATCGTTTTTATAACATGCCTTTTCAGCAAAAGTTCTGAATCAATTAAAATGACTATGTTTAGGACTATCTCTTTGGGTCCCCAAGAGATCTGCTGGCTTATCTGCTAATATCTTATATTTTGATGAATTAAGTTTTAATGAGTTAGCTGTCATACAATATTTAATGGAAGGTAGTACTAATGAGATGAAGGCCAGAGATCTCAAATCCTTATTATTGTGACAGTGCATCCTCATCAAGAACTGTGTGACACCCGCATATATTAAAACCTCAGTCATAAGTGAGGGCAGAAGGGTCGCCAACAATTTGATATAAAACTTAAAATGGATATAGAGGATTTGCAACCCTCGCTGCACTCTCCAGGGTACATTTCCTGCTCCCAATTCATAGACGTCCTTTCCAAAAGCCCGTCCGGAAAGGTCAGGAGCAAAATCAGTTGACCATTTCCATTATCCTTGCATTCTGCACGGGATTTTTAGCATGTGTGTGACCACTGCAAACGTTAATGTATTGGGGACCATTTACCTCTTAAAGGAAGCATACAGTGGCATTACCAAGGAGTCATAGTAGATCAAGGATGTCTTTGAGTCTCATTGCAGGGAAAGGATCCTTCAACAAGCTTAGGAAAAGGCTTCTCTGAAAGAAGGCTGCGTGCAATCCACTTTGAGGCTGACAGTACCATGCTGGGTGCAGAAACAGTGCTCAAATCACAATGAAATGGTTCAGACTTGATTTGAGTACGTATGTGCAGTGATTCTGGGGACATATTATCAAGAAACTGCATTAAAATTATCGCCGCTTTGGCGGTGATAATGGGCTTGATAATATGCTCTTGAGAATTCCCATAGAAGCCCATGTTCTGGTGTCAACATGGGCTTCTATGGGAATTCTCTGCGGCATATTATCAAGTCCATTATCGCCACTTTAGCTGCAGTTTCTGCCACTAAAGCGGCGATAATTTTAACGCCGTACTTGATAATATGCCCCGTAGTGAAAAAGGAAGAGGCAAGATTTTCACAAGGAGACACCAATGTACTGGCTGCCATGTGGTTTTATAATCCTGGACTGATTTTGAAGAGCTCTTTGGAGGTGTTTTAGACTTCTGATCCAAGTGAAAAAAACGTAAATAGTTTTAAAAAAAATATTTAATTATGGTAGCTTCTCAGCTATTACATTGGTGATCATCCCCATAGAAAAATCGACTCATCGTGTAAAATCAGCAGACTGCGAACCTTGAAGTTCTTTTGAGGCTTGAAACAGGAGTGGAGAAACTATTTGATACAATTTCCTCTGCAGCTGCTGTGATGGAAATGTTAAAATCAGGGAGGAGGATGGTGGGTTCCAAATCATTCCTTGACTCACCCTTTGTGGTAAGATGTCAGACACAATATGTAGTGTCTTGTGTGTTATAGCGGCCGGGACCCTTATGTTCCCTAATGGACTCTGTAGTCTAGTGACGTAAGTGTTTGGGTGTGGTTAATAAAATTCATGACGAGGAACGTTTCAGTTAATGGTTACACTCTAGAGAATAAAGACATATAATACCGAGCTCCATGTGTGGTGTGATCCATTTACATGCTACCGGGTTGGGGAGGATGCTACACAAGTGCCTTGAAGGAACAGGGTCATAATGGCCTAAAGGGCAGTCTGCTAGTCCCTGAAAGGCTGGTCTGACAGATCACGGTATGGACTGTTTCTTTTTACTGTATGTGGGCCTGTTTTATGGTCTGTTGGGAAGAGATTTATTGCTGAATTTCCTAATATTACCACAAACATTGCCTACAGCAAAGACAAATGCATGTAGTCGCTCATCCCGTGCAAAATATCCATACAACTTGCCTGTACAAATATAAAACTGCCCTGATTTACAAACATGGAGCACTTTTTTATAGCTATGTGATTCGCTAATGGGGGCCATGTTTAACTTTGTGCCTGGTATCTATTTTCTGTCCCAGTCTGACCCTATGCAAGAGTTTATTAGAAATGGATTTTCTGTTTACTGTTGCATATATCTGGAGCTCTTCTGTCATCTGTGATAGCACCATCGTGCTATGAGTCAAGGCAGCAATTAGAGTATGCCAGTAAACAACTAAAGTGGAATGGTGTGGCGGGAAAAAAAACCAGATGGATTTATCCCAGATCTGTGACTGGGGGCGAATGTTTGATTGATTCAGCATTCCTTCCATCATCTTTACTTTTTGCAGTAAATGCACTTGAGCATCACAGCTTATGTGGATCTTCAGACCTGTGTATAATTTGTGGCATTAGTGGGTAAGGGAGTGGGCACCATTGCTTCTTGATGGTGAGGGATGTAGATAATGCTCCCTAGCATTAGGTAGAAGCCAGATATGTATATCATATCATTATTTCTATGCTTGTTAGATGTCCTATGATGTGCGCTAAGAAGTCACATAGTGTGACATATGGTGTTTTAGTGTGCATTGCCATACAAACGAATGGTTGTGAAATGCCAAATGTGGCTACGGTTTCTCCCTGTGGAGGAGTGCTACTATATTGTACATAGCAGCTTTCCTTTTGCTAACATGGGAAAATACATTATCTTTGTGCATCTGATGGGATATTTAGTCATGTGTATTGGTTTTTGGTAATGTCCTTGAATGGAAGCATCTTTATAAACATATCTGATTTATAAAATGAAGGAATGTTACCCTTTACTAGAACTTCCGCCCCCTATGAGCTAGTGGTGGCTGGTAAACTTTGAAAGTGGTGGTTGTTAGACCAAATCCTGAACCTTACTGTTCTTACACAAGTACTGCATAGTTCTTCATCCGAGAACCTTCTTTTTAATAATGGGGTAAAATGATGCATTTTCGAGCACAATTTCTAGAATTAATTGACAAAAAAGCAATAGTTTGTACAGGCATCTCTGTAGAAACCCTCATTCAATATGTCACAGAATTTCTTTTTTACAAAATAAGCTGACGTACACCATAATCTTATCTTTTTCTAGAATTTTTTCTTAGCGCTTCCTTGATTGTATTTGCATCCTACATATTTTCTGCCACTCTAATTCTTCTTTAATAGCCACCTGGCACTTTTGTAACTCCTTTCCTATTTGTCTCCTCACTCCGTTCAGAACTGTCTCCTTCTTTGCCCATTTGCTATTTCTTCAGTTGTTTCTTGATTGTTACCTCACTCTTTCTTGATTGTCACCTCATCCACTCCTTGATTCTCTTCTCATCCATCCTTTAGCTTCCCTTGGCTCTTCCATAATTATCTAGCCATCATTTGTTTGCTTTTCATGCATTCCTTCGCCATCTCCTCAATACTTACTGGTTGCCACCTCACCTCCTACTTAAATGCCTCCTCACTCCTTTCTTCTTACCTACTCCTTCCGGCTAGACAGTCTCATCTTCCTGCATTCTCATCTGTTCTTTGACTATCTCTTCGCAACTTTCTTGATTATTTCCTTACTCTTTCTTGATGCTTTCCCCGTTCCATCCTTGACTATATTCACATCCACTCCTTTGAGTGAAAGAGATGGGAGCTATGCAGGTTCTGAATAAATGGGGAAGCCTACAGCAGTCATCAGTACAGGAGTGGGTCTACAGCTAAGGGTCCTGAAGCCAAAGAATAGGACCAGCGGGGACACAACCTGCACAGACAAGTCCTGTGTGAACATGTCCTGCACCCACAGTTCCCATACTCACAAGTGCTGCATTGGAGGGGCCTCTGGTGAGTCTTGCAGTGAACTACTCTGCACTGTGCTGTGCATATTTAACTAGAAATTCAAATGTATAATCTCAATTTAAGAAGTCCTATACACACAGGACCTGCACTAACACATCCTGGGGGTCGATCCGGTCCGAAAGCTCATGCAATAATGCTCTGCAGCACCATGCCTAACCCCCACAGCTTCTAAACCACAATTCTTCTTATCCCAAGGCTTGCACTAACACATCCTGTGCAAATATCTTATGTCTACAATTACTGCACTAACGCTTGCCACGCACATGTTCAGCACCTATAGCTTCTGCACTAACACTTTAAAAGCACATGATTTACATCCAAAACATATGTTGTACATAAACTGAATTATTAATCAATTTCTTATGCCCCATCAACAATTGCTTGGTCTCTGCCCCGGTGTACATGTAGGAAGCATCCGGTTACCTTGATGCAAGTCATTTGATTTCAGTTTAAAAGCCTGTAGAGCGTTCCAAAGTTTGGTAGCAGTGGGGTGAGGTAGGTCTTGTCCTGGAATGCTGAGGTCAGAGCTTGTAGTCAGATTACAGGCTTCCCTCAAAACACTTGGGTCTCCTTTGGTCGCAGTTTGTGGTTATGCCACACACTGACTAAGATGTCCTTAGCTAATAACATATGGCGACTTTCTATGGTCTAGGGTGACTTCCACTAACCTCTTTCACAATGCCCCACCCAAGAACTAGAGCTACCGCTTCCCGGAGTGAAAACGACACAAAAACTCCTGAAGGAACTGTAGTGGAAAACTTTTCAAACATACATTAGATGATTGCTCGAATAGATCACACCAAGGGAATCCATCAAAATCAAGAACCAAACAAAATAGTAGAAACTAGTAAATAGTAAAATCCATACTCAGTGATGAGATTATAATAAAAATATTTGTATATATTAATGGCTGAGTACAATATTTGAAAGTCAATAACATATATAAATCAAAACCACTAGCAGTTCTTTCAATTATGTTTTTCAATAGAAAAATCACAACTCTTATCAAATGGTTGAATACAATTTTCTCTCCCACTAAAGCCAATAATCAGGTTGACAACTGGATTTTGGGAGCACCGGATTCCATTGCATTTGTGATGGTACAAAGGTGTCGCAGAACCAATTCTATGGCTGATTGGTTCAATGAGGACCTGACCACACTAAAATAAAACTGTAAGTGCTCTGAGACCAGTAAGGAGGCGTCTTGATCTGCCCTAAAAATCTATCACGGTCGCATCAGGCAGGTGCATCATGAATTCTATGCAAATAAAATTGAGATGGCCCAAAACTCCGCCAGGGAGAGCTTCTCTATTGTGAAAGCATTCACTTCGCTGGATCAAGTGTCTGTAGTAACATTATCATCTAAGGAGAGTTGTGACACACTGGCAGAGTTTTTCTCCAACAAAGTCACCACCATTTATTCCTCCTTTCCGGAGGCAGCTAGAAATGTTTGATACTGTAGCACTTGGTTTGAGCCTTCTAATGAGGGCAACCACCTGCTCCAGGTCAAACCTGTCGATGAGGCTAAGCTGAAGGGGTGCATGTCTTCTATCAAGTCGGGTTCTCCTTTTGACCCGGCCGCCCCATGTATCCTAGAGCGGAGTATTCTGGAACTTCTTCCTGTATGTAAGGAATTGCTTAACAGTTCCTTTGAGGCAACCCA